>NC_141672.1:23249233-28604233 GCF_028749965.1 Puma concolor | reverse complement strand
GATTACTGCAGCCTTGTAATATAACTTGAAGTCCAGGATTGTGATGCCTCCAGCTTTGGTTTTCTTTTTCAAGATTGCTTTGGCTATTTGGAGTCTTTTGTGGTTCCATACAAATTTTAGAATTGTTTGTCCTAGTTCTGTGAAAAATGCTGTTGGTATTTTGATAGGGATTACATTTAGATGTGTAAGTTACTTTGGATAATACAGACATTTTAACAATATTTTTTCTTCCAACTGATGAGAATGGAACATCTTTCCATTTCTTTGTGTTGTCTTCAATTTCTTTCATCAGTGTTTTATTGTTTTCAGAGTACAAGTCTTTCACTGCTTTGGTTAGGCTTATTCCTAGGTATCTTATTTATTTTTGGTGCAGTTGTAAATGGGATTGTTTTCTTAATTTCTCTCTCTGCATCTTTATTATTAGTCTAGAGAAATGCAACAGATTTCTGTACGTTGGTTTTATATCCTGAGACTTTAACTAACTTCATTTATTAGTTTAGCAGTTTTTTGGTGGAGTCTTTCTTTTCTTTTTCCTTTATAAGTTTATTTTATTTATTTTGAGAGAGAGAGAGAATGCGTGAGTCAGGGAGGGGCAGAGAGAGAGAGAGGGGGAGAGAGAGAGATCCCAAGCAGACTCCTCACTGTCAGCATGGAGCCCAGCACGAGGCTTGAACCCACAAACTGTGAGATTATGGCCTGAGCTGAAGTCAGATACTTAACTGACTAAGCCACCCAGGCGCCCGTGGGGGAGTCTTTCTGACTTTGGGTAGTAGCATGTTGTCTGCAAATAGTGAAAGTTTTACTGCTTCCTTACTGATTTGGATGCCCTGTATTTCTTTTTGTTGTTTGATTGCTGTGGCTAGGACTTCCAGTACTATGTTGAATAAAAGTGGTGAGAGTGTTACTGACCTTAGAGGAAAAACTCTGTTTTTCCCCATTAAGGATGATGTTAGCTGTGGGTTCTTCATGTATAGCCTTTATTATGTTGAGGTGTGTTCCCTTTAAAGCTACTTTGTTGAGTGTTTTTATCACAAATGGATGTTGTGCCTTGTCAAATGCTTTTTCTGTATCAGTTGAAATGATCATATGGCTCTTATCCTTTCACTTATTGATGTGACATTGATTGATTTGTGAATATTGAACCACCCTGACAACCCAGTAATAAATCCTACTTGATCTTGGTGAATGCATTTTTTAATGTATTGTTGGATTTGGTTTGCTAGTATTTTGTTGAGGATTTTTGCATCTGTGTTCATCAGGGATATTGGCCTGTAGTTCTTTTTTTTTTTTTTTTTTTCCCAGTATATGAAATTTATTGTCACATTGGTTTCCAAACAACACCCAGTGCTCATCCCAAAAGGTGCCCTCCTCAATACCCATCACCCACCCTCCCCTCCCTCCCACACCCCATCAACCCTCAGTTTGTTCTCAGTTTTTAAGAGTCTCTTATGCTTTGGCTCTCTCCCACTCTAACCTCTTTTTTTCTTTTTCTTCCCCTCCCCCATGGGTTTCTGTTAAGTTTCTCAGGATCCACATAAGAGTGAAAACATATGGTATCTTTCTTTCTCTGTATGGCTTATTTCACTTAGCATCACACTCTCCAGTTCCATCCACGTTGCTACAAAGGGCCATATTATTTCATTCTTTCTCATTGCCACGTAGTACTCCATTGTGTATATAAACCACAATTTCTTTATCCATTCATCAGTTGATGGACATTTAGGCTCTTTCCATGATTTGGCTATTGTTGAAGAGTGCTGCTATAAACATTGGGGTACAAGTGCCCCTATGCATAGTACTCCTGTATCCCTTGGGTAAATTCCTAGCAGTGCTATTGCTGGGTCATAGGGTAGGTCTATTTTTAATTTTTTGAGGAACCTCCACACTGTTTTCCAGAGCGGCTGTACCAGTTTCCATTCCCACCAACAGTGCAAGAGGGTTCCCGTTTCTCCACATCCTCTCCAGCATCTATAGTCTCCTGATTTGTTCATTTTGGCCACTCTGACTGGTGTGAGGTGATATCTGAGTGTGGTTTTGATTTGTATTTCCCTGGTGAGGAGCGACGTTGAGCATCTTTTCATGTGCCTGTTGGCCATCCGGATGTCTTCTTTAGAGAAATGTCTATTATTCATGTTTTCTGCCCATTTCTTCACTGTAGTTCTTTTTTTTAATGGTGTCTTTATCTGGTTTTGGTATTGAGGTAATGCTGGCCTCACCGAATGAATTTAGAAAATTTCCTTTCTTTTCTACTTTTTGGAATAGTTTGAGAAGAATAGGTATTAACTCTTTAAATGAATTTGCCTGTGAAGCCATCTGGTCCTGGACTTTTGTTCGTTGGACATTTTTTGATTACTGATTCAATTTCTTTGCTGGTTATCAATCTGTTCAAATTTTCTGTTTTTTCCTGTTTCAGTTTTGGTAGTTTATATGTTTCTAAGAATTTATCCACTTCTAGGTTGTCCAATTTGTTGGCATACAGTTTTTCATAATATCCACTTATAATTGTTTGTATTTCTGTGGTGTTGGTTGTTATTTCTTTTCTCTCATTTGTGATTTTACTTATTTGACTCATCTCTCCCTTTTTTTTTAATAAGTCTGGCTAGAGGTTTATCAATATAATTTATTGACTTTTTTTTAGAGAACCATCTCCTGCTTTCATTGATCTATTAGTTTCTATATCATTTATTTCTGCTCTAATCTTTATCATTTATTTTCTTCTCCTGATTTTAGGTTTTGTTTGTTGTTCTTTTTCTAACTCCTTTGGGTGTAAGATTAGGTTGTTTATTTGAGATTTTTCTTGCTTCTTGAGGTAGGCCTGTATTGCTATATACTTCCCTCTTAGAACCACTTTTGCTGCATCCCAGAGTTTTTGGACCATTGTGTTTTCATTTTCATTTGTTTCCATTTCCTTTTTATTTCTTCTTTTTTGTCCTGTTTGACCCATTCGCTATTTAGTAGCATGTTATTTAACCTCCATATATTTGTGCTCTTTCCAGTTTTTTTCTTGTGGTTGACTTTTAGTTTCATAGTGTTGTGGTTAGAAAAGATGCATTATATGACTTTGATCTAATTGAATTTCCTGAGGCTTGTTTGGTGGACTAATAAGTGATCTATTCTGGAGAATATTCCATATGTACTTGAAAAGAATGTGCATTCTGCTGTTTTAGGATGGAATGTTCTGAATATATCTGTTAAATCCACCTGTTCTAGTGTGTCATTCAAAGCCATTGTTTTCTTGTTGATTTTCTGTGGATGATCTGTCCAATGATATAAGTAGGCTGTTAAAGTCCCTTACTATTATTGTATTATTATCAGTTAGTTCCTTTATATTTGTTATTAACTGTTTTATGAATTTAGGTTCTTCCTTGTTGTGTGCATAAATATTTACAATTGTTATATCTTCTTATTGGATTGTCCCTCTCATTATTATATAGTGTTTTTTGTCTCTTGTTACAGTCTTTTTTAAGTCTATTTTGTCTGATGTAAGTATTGCTACCTGTGCTTTCTTTTTTTTTTTTTTTTTAATGCTTATTTTTGAGAGAGAGAGACAGAATGTGAACGTGGGGGGAGGGGGCACAGAGAGAGAGGGAGACATGGAATCTGAAGCAGGGTTCAGGCTCTGAGCTGTCAGCACAGAGCCCAGTGCGGGGCTCAAACTCATGAATTGCAAGATCATGGCCTGAGCCGAAGTCAGATCTTAACTGACTGAGCCATCCAGGTGCCCCTACTTGGTCTTTCTTTGGACATCCATTTGCATGATAGATGTTTCTACATCCCCTCACTTTCAATCTGCAAGTGTCTACAATGAGTCTCTCATAGGCAGCATATAGATGGGTCTCGTTTTTTTATCCATTTGGTCACCATATGTCTTTTGATTGGAACATTTAATGCATTTAAATTCAAAACAATTTTTTTGAGAGAGAGGAAGAATGTGTGCATGTGTGAGTGAGGGAGGGGCAGAAAGAGAAGGAGAGAGAATCTTAAGCAGGCTTCATGCCCAGCATGGACCCCAACATGGGACTCGATCTCACGATTGTGAGATCATGACCTGAGTTGGACACTTAACCTACTGAACCACCCAGGCACCCCCAAAGTAATTATTGATAAATATGTATTTGTCATTTTATTATTTGTTTTGTGGTTTTGTCTGGAGATTTTCTTTTATCCTTTCTTATCTTTCTCTCTTTTCTGATTTGCTGATTTTCTTTAGTGATATATTTGGATTTCTTTGTCTCTATTCTTTGCATATTTATTAATGGTTTTGATATATGGTTACCATTAGGTTTGTATATCATCTCTTTTGAATATAGCAGTCTATATTAAGTTGATGCTTATTTAAGTTTGAACCCATTCTTTTCTCCTCTCCTCCCCACATTTTTGGGATATGTTGTTATATTTTACATCCTTTTAGTTTGTGAGTTCCTTGACTGATATTTTATAGAAATTCATTGTTACTGCTTTTGTCTTTCCTACCTTTATACTGTCACTTCTGGTTTCTCCTTTCCACTCAGAGTTCCTTTTAACATTTCTTACAGGCCTCGTTTAGTGATCATGAACTCCTTTAGTTTTTTGTTTGTCTGGGAAACTGCCTTTCCTCTTGGGAATGATAGCCTTTGCTGAATAAAGTATTCTCAGCTGCAGATTTTTCCCCTTCAGTGCTTTGAATATATTATGCCATTCCCTTCTGGCTTAGAAAGTTTCTGCTGAAAAATTTCCTGCTAGCCTTACAAGTTTTCCCTTGTAAGTTACTATCTTCTTTTGTCTTGCTCCTTTTAAAACTTTGTCACTACACTTTGCCAATTTAATTGCAATATGTCTTGGTGTAGATCTGCTTTTGTTGATTTTGATGTGCTTCCTGGTTCTGGATATGTTTCCTTCCCCAGATTAGGAAATTCTTCAGCTATTATTTCTTCAGATAAGTTTTCTGCTCCCTTTTCTCTCTCTTCTTGTAGGAGTCCTATAATATGAATGTTACTACATTTGATGAAGTCACTGAGTTCCCTAAGTCTGTTCTAATTTTGCATAATTCTTTTTCTCTCTTTTGTTCAGCTTGGTTACTTTCCATTACTCTGTCTTCTAGATTGCTAATTCATTCTTCTGCTTCTTCTAGCCTGCTGTTTATTCTATTAACCATGTTTCTCATTTCATTTATTTCATATCTTTGCTATGTTATTCCTTATCTTTGTGTTAAGAGTCTCACTCATGTGTTCCACTCTTTTCTCAAGTCCAGTAAGTATCCTTATTATCATTACTTTAAATGTTCTATCAGGCATGTTACTAATATTTGTTTTACTTAGCTCTCTGGCCAAGGCCTTGTCCTGTTCTTTCATTTGCGGTAAGTTTCTGTCTTCTCATTTTAAGTCTCTGTGCTTACTTCTGTGTGTTAGGAATGTCAACTATATCTCTTATTCTTAAGGGTAATGGCCTTATGAAGAAGAGGTCCTGTAGTGCTCTGTTTTGTGGTATCCTCTGTTCCCTAGGGCCTGGTGCTTCTGGGAGTGTGTCCAGTGTGTTTTGTGTATCTTCTGCTTTTTTGTCCTGGCCATTTTATCCTTCAGGCCAGTCATCTGCAGAGGCTTTCTTTGTCTGTTGTGGGCAATGTTTGGTCCCTAGCCTAAATGTGGTGTGTTTTAACTATATAATGTGGTGCATTTTAACTATATGTGCTCTGGTCTGTCTGTGAAATGAGACCTGTCACCATCACTGCCAGAACCAAGGCTCCAGAAAGTTCCTACATGGGGAGATACAGTGTGAGCAAGGGTTTGGGCTGGTCTTCTGGAGGAGGGAGCCTACCATGCTGTGACTGAGGCAAGTGTGAGTGGGAGAGGCAGTTCTACCAGAGCACAGGGAGGTGGGGCTTGGTTTAAGCAAGTTAGGTAGCAAGTGTTGGCACTTTACACTGGTTCCCATGGGCAGTCCTATGCTTGTGCTGAGGGGCAGGGTTGAGAAATGGTGCGGGCCAGTTTCTTTGTTCCCAGAGGGGTCTCTCAGTGAACTCTGTCTTTCTGGGACATACTCTGAGATGAGCGAGTAACCTCCCCAGTGCTCTTCAGATCGCTATTTCCATGCTGTATGTTTGCCTGCCTTCTCTTTAAGAGCAAGGCAGTGCCCTAAGGGCTCTCTTCCAGCCAAGCCTGCCGACCTTTAAAACTCCACGCTAGTTGCCATAAATCATGAAATTTGGCCCCTCTTGCTCTCTTACTGTGGGAATTTGTTTTCCCCGGATGCTCCCCAGTGTGTTAGTATGTCTCTCACCCTTCTTTCCCACCACTGCTCCCTGCCTACCATAGTGGCCACCATCCATTTCTCTCCCAAACTGTTGTCTCTGCACTTTCTGCCTTCTTTGATGTGGCCTCCTCTCTACCTTTAATTGTTGCAGTTGGTTCTGCCAGTCTTCAGATCAATATCTAGGTATTTAGGATGATTTGCTAGTTATCTAGTTGTGTTCATGAGCCGAGGTGAGCCTAGAGTCCTCCTACTTTGCTGCCATCTTCTTAACCCCACATCCCAGTTCTTTAAGCGGCTTATCATTGTCTCTCCTCCCCTGCCTCACATCCTCATTTCAAATAGTTTTTAACTCTCAGACCACTCACGAAAATCAGACTACAGGGAGATCCTTTGGGTAGCAACAAATGCAGAATTCATAATTTATTCATCTGCGGGGGTCTCTTGATTCCTTTAATTCAGCTTTTTACAAATACCAGATATGTTCCTAGGATTAATGTCCACTGTAACAAGTAGTTATGTAGAGTTGATCATACTAGAGTTTTACCAAAATGGCTAGGTTTTTTAAATACAATTTTTTAAAAATTTTGCTTGTTTAATTGGGCATAAAATGGCAGGTCAAGGCAACTTTGTGTTTCTTTGATATCTGTAGAAGGTGAACAGATCCCTTATTTGCTGGACATTTACATTTTATAGATATTTTTAGTGACAGTGGATAAAATATATGTACCTCAAACCTTTGAGTGTTAGTCAAGATTTTTCTGTATTATAACATTTTTTTAATGGCTAAGATAAGTGGCAAAAAAGATTATAAATCTCAGTAAAAGTACCTCTGGGAAGATTAGGACGGACACTGACATTTAAGAAACCATTTCTAATTGAAAGTCATTATTCTGCTTCTTATATATTTAGTGTTTTGGTAATCATTCACTCATTCTACAATGTTGAATGTCTGTCAGGTCTGTGGATGAGACCTCTTAAGGAGCGGACCTCCAGTGGAGGAGTCTACCATGTAAATAAATAATACAGCACCAGTATACATTAGCGATACGAATAAAACATTTTCATTTCAACTTAAAATTGTGGGCATTTGTGCTAAAACATATTGCTTATCTAAGAAATAATTACATACTTTTTCTTTCAATCCTGTGTTCTTTATTTTATCTGAGTTGTAAAGACTTAGAATTTATACCGCAGGCTTAAAAATTAGCTCTTAGTTTGTTCAGGGTGGCACTGACCAGTGTGTTTAACTCTGTGTCAAGGATGTACTATGGACTGGTTACAACATTTCTTTGTTCACTGGCCAGTCTGTCCATCTGTCCATCCTTCATCCTCCTCAGCCATAGTCATCTTTTGCTAAACGTATCCCCCTGATCCCAAGGGCAACTGAGAGAGTGTATGAGTCCCTCAAAATAAATATAATCAGCATAAATACATAGTAGGAAGTCCAGAGACGTCTGTATAAAAAGCCCACGTTAAGTAGGCTTTTTTTTTCTTTTTTACTAAAATCCATGAAGGAAATTTAGGTTTTCCACGCACTAAATCTACTTTAAAAAGAGTTGGGTGGTATCAGTTTTTCCCCACTGCTATTACTACATATCCTCTCTTTGGCCAAGTGGTTGCTGTTTGGATTCATTACCAGTCCGGGAAATAGTAATACAGAAGGTCAGTGTGCCTCTAAGAGCCCTGATGCATTTCCATGTCCCGTGTGAAGAACATGAAATATGCATGCTCTGGTTCCCATTCCTTGTCACAGAGAATAAATCACAAGCTATATTGAAAATACAGTCTCGGGGCGCCTGGGTGGCGCAGTCGGTTAAGCGTCCGACTTCAACCAGGTCACGATCTCGCGGTCCATGAGTTCGAGCCCCGCATCAGGCTCTGGGCTGATGGCTCAGAGCCTGGAGCCTGTTTCCGATTCTGTGTCTCCCTCTCTCTCTGCCCCTCCCCCGTTCATGCTCTGTCTCTCTCTGTCCCAAAAATAAATAAACGTTGAAAAAAAAAAAATTTAAAAAAAGAAAATACAGTCTCTGCAGACTTTGGTGTTATGTCCACAGTTTCATAGTTTCTCAGGTGTTTCAACTTTTGCAGAATGTGATATATCTGCTTGTTCTTTTAATTGTTAATATAAGAATCTATATTTGATACATTATTAAAATTTAAAATGTATCTCCTTACATTTTTAAATGTCAGAATACCTGCCAATGGGAAATATCCCTGATCTATGCATTTATACTTTTTCCACAGTTATAATATTATAACTGATATCCAAATGATATCAGTTGAGTCCATCTCTTCATCTCTTTATCTCATGGATGAAAATGATAATACTCTCTCCCTGTTTTCTAAGATTAAATTTCAAGAAATAATTATTGTGTAGAGATAAATAAAACTCAGTTGACCTAGGGTGTTCATAGTCTATTAGGGAATGCAGGTCTATAAGTAGATCATTGCAAAATAGTGTGAAAGTTCAAAAGTAAACGTGTCAAAACCCAGAAGTAGCTCTAAGGAAGCAATGGTTAATTATTTGATTGGCAAAGAACAAGAGAGACAAAGCAAGGATTGATGACTAGACTCATGCCAGATGGACAGGGTTAGGGCAAAGACGTTTCAGGAAGGGAGGCTAGAATATGCAAGGTTACAGAAGTGGGAAGTGGCCCATTGTGCTCTGAGAGCCAGAAATAATTGTGTACTACTTATACGAAAGCTGTAGGCACTGCCCAGAAATGCCACTGGAGAGTAGAAGGGCCAGATCCAGAGGGACCTATTGCTTGGATTTTATTCTTCAGGCAGGGGACGGATTTAAAGCCGGTGAGAGTCATGACTGTGTGTATTTGGGGATCATTCTGGCAGGATGGATTGGAGGGAGTGAGCATGTAAGGTAGGAAGACTAAGCAGAGGAAGAAGTGAGGTCAGTGAACCAGAAAGGAGCCACAGAGGATAATGGAGGGGCCAGGACTGAGCTGAGAGCTGAACTTTCCAGGGGCTGGAAGGGTTAGGACTTGGTGACTGACTAGAGAGTTTCCCTTCTGTAGCTTAAGACATGTGGCTTTCTCCACTTCTCCCCAGTTAATCTCCAATGTTTTTTTAATTCTTAGTTTCAAATTAGTTACCTACCCCTTAGACTATCCAGAGAGGGAAGAGGCCCTTTGCTTATTTATTTTTCCTAAAGCCCAGCCTAATGCTGTGTTCTTTTTAGGTGAGATGGGCAGACCTGGAAGAAAAGAAGGACGCAGATAGGAAAAGGGCCATAGGTTTTGTGGTCGGACAGACTGATTGGGAGAAGATCACAGATGAAAGTGGTCACCTGGCTGAAAAAGCCCTCAATCGAACCAAATATATATGAGACTTAGTTTTTGAACGGAGTCATTGTTCCTCTAAGGTAAGATTGCACACTCATATGAATAGCCTCTACTGTGTGGTTGTTTTGAAGGGTTTGAGATAAAGGAGACAGCATGCTTTGCTAAAAATGCTTCTCGTATTATTTTTTGGTTTTTAAGTATGTGCTAGTTGCCAACATTTATAGTGCAAGGTATTGGAAAATGGAGCAGTTTTCTACAACTCAGCTCACTTAACGTAAGACTTGAGAAAAGCTTGGATTCTGTAGATTTGAGGAGTAGAGTGTTGAGATACTAAAGTCTACTGAACTTTTCTACCTGCTATCTCCTGGCATGACAGCCTTTTCTTTTCTTTCCAGGTGGTTCGCTTTGAGGTGATCTGAAGCCACGGCCTCATGGAGCTTCGTTGTGTGTCACCTTGCCTTCCACGTTTCAGTTTTTGTTTTGTTTCTACCACTTTAGTTTTTTAAAGTTCTCCAGTGTCCCCAAGAGGTATTAGAATCTTGCTGTACCCAAGCAAGACATTGATTTTTCTTTTTAACGATTTTGGGGAGGGAGGGAGTGATAGCTTAACTGCTGAAGCCAGGTGGGGGTCTGCTGGAAGATTCCAACAGAAAATATTTCCTCCACTGTACAATGTCACAGACTATCTCTATCATCATTGCTTTGTGGCTGTTTTTGTTTTTTACTGTATGTAACTGGTAGCTGATTGTACTAGGATTAAAAACAATAAACTTTCACGATAAAGCCGATGAGATTCATGGGCTATACAGCATGGGCCCCTTTCTCTCGTTTTCTTAATTTTATTTTTTTTGCTTTTTTAATATGGTGTGTTCTAATTACGTGCTAGCCGAACATCCCAAAACCTCTTTCCTATAGAATATTATATAGCTCAATATAATACATAGCACATATTGTAAACACAAGGAAGTCTCCGTAATCTTTGTTTTATAGCTTTCTTTATCTTTGCATCGTGAAGACTAGTAGAGACAACTGCAAATATTCATCAGTTCCCTGGAGCACATCAGTTCTGTAGCATGATGTTTTATTGTTTATTATTATTATTATTACTTTGATCCTCTTGCTGTTGCCTCATGCCCCGTTACATTTTGATTTTTCCCTCATCTGGCTTTGACTCCTGGTGGACAAAACTGATGTGCTCCATAGAACTCAGGAACTTGTTGCCTTATTGCTGAACTTGAATTAACTGATGTTTGCATCAAGATTTCAGGGAAGGAGTATGGAAATGCGCAGCCCTCTGGCAGGCAGCCTTTAAGCCCTTCAAGTTTTCAGGTTCTTGCCAGATTGCTCATGATTGGAAAGTATGGCCTTCTGCACAGAATTTCCCCTCTTGTGGATAGTACCAGGTGGAACCTAGAAATATATGGTGCTAAAACCCAAATATCATTCCAATTTAAAAACAGAAAAACATTCTTTTCCCTCTTCTATTCTGCAAAGCAAAAAAATATCATTTTCTAGCATGAGAGAAGACCTAGAGAAGAGCCTTCCTCCTCAAACACCGTTTCCACTTTGTAATCCAACTCTGCAAGTTCTAAATGTGTTCACAAAAGGCTTGAATATTTTGAAATACTCACTTTTGGGCTACAGACAAAAACCTTTTAGTTTTATGACCTACATTAAATACCGTGTGACCAGAGATGATATTTATTAGCATTCAAATAGTACTGCTTTGGGTGTCAAGAACGTGAAATTACAGTACTGAAGACCAACTTAACGGGAATCCTCACAACTTTCTGTTCTTTTTATCTTCTCTGAAATTCTGAATGTTTACATGTAAGAGGCTTTTAACAAGTCAATATTGAACGTGTAATTTGTTTCATTAAATAACACCTACTGTTTGTAGTATTTAACAACTTTGGTTGCTTATTGGCTGACAGTAGACTTCTATGTACTGATCTTTCTCAGCTGCGTTTATGACGTCGAGTGAAGGTCCATCACAAGATAGCCAATAGAATTATTGTTTATACAGAGACTCACTTGAATCTACCAAATGCCTGTTCTTATCAAAGACAGTATTTCCAGAATGTGTTCTCTAGTTCAGAAGACAATGGAGATATATATGTTCTTACAGAGAATGTCTTACTTTAGTTTTCTTAACCATTTTATGTTCTAACAGTATTCAGAATGCCAATGAAATAAGAAGTGGTAATCACCTGTGAATCACCATAAACCTGCCTTTTTTTTTTGCCTTGCAGCCATGGCTTTGTGTCTATGATCTTATACCAAAGGGGATAAGGGGAGAGGAAACAATCTGTAGAAGATACAGATTAACATGACCTTAGGGGATAAACATAGAATGTTGGCTACTTTCGGAAGTTGGTCTGACAAATAACTTCAATGAAAGATTAATGAAGAAAAGATGAGGCCCCAAAAAGAAAGTAATAGAGACTGTCAGTTGATATTTGATTTTGCTAGTCTAAAGGACTATTACATTCTTGAATTTGCATTATCACTGGACTCAGAATAGAACACCCAAGAATATCTTGGAGAAATTTCGTGTTGGTAGAAAATAGCTTGATAACACAAATATTTTAAGTTTATTAAGAGATATCCTTGGAACAGGGGACCAAACTTGGATTCCATTTATGTGCTAGCATTTTACTGTTGTTTTATTTACATAGTTCTCCTTATCTCCGAAAGCTGCTTGGTATGTGTCTTTAAATTTTTTATTTTAATCCTATCAAGTTGATTTAAAATCTTTTGTGGTGTCTGGTGTCTTAATAATAATCTGATATTGGGGAGAGTTCCTCATATCTTTAATGTTTCAGACCTTTTAAATTGTGAAAAATCTCATTTCAGTGATTCAGCTCTGCTTGATGAGATGCAGAAATTTTTTCTATTTAGAAATCATTTATTTAGGGTTAAGTTGGCATATTCAAAATACATTGTAATTGATTACATGGATCAGAAGCCATCAGTTACACACACTCTGTTGGTTGACACTGACTTGGATTCACATAATTTTTGAGAAGTTATATTTGAGTCAGATATCAGTGATTAATTCAGAAGTTTATTGACAGAGACAAAGGTCTTAAATTTTCTGGTTGGATTTACTTCCTTTGTGAAAGAATTCCAGTTGTTGATTGAGCAAACCAAGTATTAAATTCTGAGTTGGACTGGCTGAAACTTTCAAACTAGGTTTTCTATTAGGTATTTTATGTTAAGGTAGGCTTTTTCGTTAAGTATTTTGTCCTGCTGACTGTGCGAGTTTCAGGTATTTTTGGTAATAGTGGTGTCTACAGCCTGTCTTACTGGTGGGACCGTAAAATCAACAGGTTGTCAGCTACAAAGAGACCATATAGTTGCTTCACATACAGTTTAGAAATACCAAAACTGAGGTGAATTTTACTAAGCCATACGAGAATGATTCCTCATTCTTAATATCGACGGACCCTGGTACAAGTTCAAGTTCTTCTCTTAGAAGCCATGTGACCTTAAGCAACTCATTTAACCTATCTGAGCTTCCATTTCCTCATCCATAAAGTGACAGTAACAAAACTCACCTAGCAAAGGTTGCAGTGAGGAGTAAATGGATGATGCTTGTAAGCTGCTTGGCACAGTGCCAAGCACCTAGTAAAAGGTGAAAAAAAATTGGTAGCTGTCATCATCGTCGTTAATTCGTTTTTGACTCGTACTTATATGTGCTTTAGAAATTTGACATTTTCGCTTGGCTTGAAGGTAATTGTCATGTTTTGTAGCCAGCTCTTATAGACTGAGCTATGCCATGTGAAATGGTGTGGCGTGTGTGTGTCGGGAGAGTAATACTTCGGAAGCATTTTCAGGTAAGCAATGAAACTGATTTTCAGAACCAGTATGGAAGCTTAAGAGGTTAGGTGCAAAGGTTAGCTAATATGCACCAAGGAGGGGATAAGTAGTAACAGAAAGCAGTTACCAGACAATAGGTGTGTACAAAGGTGAAAGCGCTGAAGCATTGATTTGTCTTGATTTTCATATATTCAAAGAGAAAATAGTAATTTTATGAATAAGTAATACATCCATGTGCATAAAATTCAGAAGGCTCAAGGGCAAGTGAATTAAAGTCTCCCATCCCAACCCTCAGCCTCCTCCTATCCCATCTGTAGAAGCAACCAGTGTTGCCTGTTTCTTTTGTTTCGTTTCAGAAATAATTCTGTGGACAAGCGTTGATTATTAACATTTTTGTTTTTGTTTACTCAGATGGTAGAGTGCTACACAAAGTACCTTATTTTTGTGTTTTCTTTCTAAAAGTATGTCTTAGAAGTCATTCAGATCATCTATAGAACACTCCCATTCTCAGTCTCCCTCCCCCTCTTCTCTTCCTCTCCCCCCTCCCCTTTCTCCTCTCTCTCCTTTCTCTCTTTCCTTCTCTCGCCCACTCCTTCCCTCCTTCCCGGTCTCTTTTCCTCCCTTTCTCCCCCCTCCCTCCCTCCCTCTCTCTCTCTCTCCCTTTCTGCCTCTCTCCCGCCTTCTCGCTCTCTTTCCCTCTCTCCCCCCCATTTAGTTTCCCAAAGTTACCTTCTTATTTTAAGGAGCTTTGCTGAAAAATGTTAGCAATTGCTTCATTTATATTTCTGTTCTTTTCATGGTATGGGGTATATATTGTATAGGTATATTTCTTTACAGTTTTATCACATGGGTGGGTTTGTGTGTCCACCCCATCTTCCTCCCACCCCCATCTCTAATCCTTGGCAGCCTTTAATCTGTTCTCCATTTTTGTAATTGTATCATTTAAAGAATGTTATGTAAATGAAATTATAGAAGATGTAACCTTTTGGGATTGGATTTGTGGCCTTGTTTTACTTGACGTAATTCTTTTGGCATTCATTCCAGTTATGATGTGTATCAGTAGTTTGTTCCTTTTTATTGCTTAGTAGCGTTCCATCCCTTTTCCCTTTTACAGCTGCAGCATATCGTATGTCTTTATCGTAATTTAATATACCAAGTTTTCGGTGATGGATATCCGTGCTGTCTTTGCTCTTATAAATTTTGAATTTCGTATATCATCATCACTCTGCCACTTCCTGTACTTGCCTGATTTCTAGCAATGAAGGAATACTACCAATGGCATCCTTTACATAGACATCTTCAGAGAGTGACAGGTGCTTGAGAGCCAGCACAGCATAATGGTGACCTGTCAAGAGAAATGACAATAATGAAATGACAAAAACAGACCTTGTTTCCTGGAAAGCCCTGCATGATAGGATTCTGACAAAGCAAAGAATCATGATGCATCTTAGAAGGCCAGAGACTCTGATGATTCCCTGGGCCACACATAACTGAGAGTTAAATCCTTATGCCTCTCTCCTCTGTACCTCTGGATATTTATGCTTTTCAGTGACTGATCTGATTCACTTCTTAGGCCCCAATGCTTTCACATTAGACCCTAGTCAACGAGCATCCCCATGGCTGGGGCTGAGCTGCAGTTAGGCACAGCCCTCTGCCCGCCAGCAGGACCTTGCATTTGTGATCCTATGAAGAGTTTGTAGATTTAATGGTTTATTATATAAGAAAGGACTTGACTTTGAGTCTTCTACTTAAGAAGCTTAAACTGCCTACCAAATATTCACATTCTTGTTTTTGACAATGTTAAGCTAGATTACAGATCCCTCTTCTGTATTTCAAGAATTGAAATAATCTCTTCCACCATAACTTGAAATCCCCCTCACACCTATTACTTCTGACAGTGAATTCTAATTCTTGACTTAAGTATATCTAATGTTTATTTCTTTTACAGCATCTAGCTAGCTTGGTGCATGGCTCATGTATCTGTAGAGTGAACAGAGAGGCTATCTCCCGCGAGCATGGCAGTAGTCACACACTTACTCAGAGTCGGACAGGTAACTAAGGAGTGAGTCAGAGGGTGCAGACTGGCCAACTGGAGAACAAGGTAGGTCCAGTTACAGGGGAGGCAGCGCCTGCTTAGCCACAGCAGATTGTGGCCATCTAGGGACGTGGGCCATTGCCAGATTTTCTGGGTTTTCAAGAGAAGTGAAAAATCAGGGTTTTTATGTGAAATCGGCGCTAGGAACCTATTTTGGGTTCTGTTTAGTTTGGTAGGGGGGTTTTTGGCAAATGCTTTGGCCTGTGCGGTTCGCCTGCCATTTCAGACTTGAAGGCTGCCGGTTTGAAACTCTTGATGTTTAGAGAAGAGGTTGGAAAGACTTTAGGGTTCATTCCTGTCCAGTCCCTTCATTTTAGAAATGAAGTTTCTGAGGCCGAGAGAAGACCAATGACTTGGTCAAAGTCTTACAGTTACTTGATGGGGAAACAAGCCTAGAACTTGGGTTTCCTCATCCCTGACTCGGCACTTTCTTTTTTCCTTACTATGATACCTTCTTTCTGAGGGCCTTCATAAGTGCTAAGGTGGTGAATGCTCCAGTATTGTGTGTGTTGTATGCACGTGCACATGTGTGTGTTTTCTAAATTCTGTGGACCTGAAAGTGCATTCTGATGTAAACATATCTATCAGGAACAATACAATTCAGTTGGTTACCTCTAAAATCATCTTCCTTGCACTCTCACAGGTATACCTGTACACTTGGAGTCTCATTTATTATGTTAGATTGTTTAATGTTTTTAATCACAGAAGCTTAAAATTTTGACAAGTATGGAATTAATTATTATGTAAGAACAGAGTAGAGGAAATCATGTTTTGCTGTTCAGATGGCTCCTAGAAGTAATTTTGTGTTCTGTAATTTGTGGTTTCTTATGTAATATAACTAACCTGTTTGTTCCAGCTCCAGTGACAAGCATCGTAACCTACTTCACTTGGAAGTTCCCTATTACCCATCTTATTAAGGACAAACTCAGCAGCTTGGTAATTAAGTCTGTCAGTAACATGATCCCAACTACTTCTCCAGCTTCTTCTTCCACCCTTCTTAACACATGCACACTACACTGTAGGTGCTGTCCCTAAAATTTCCTGTTTCCTTTAGAAATTGTATCTTAAGGCCCAGCTCACATGCTACCCTCTACCTGAAGCTGTGTTCTTCCTGATCTTCCTGTTTTGCTCCCTCCTTCCAGCTCTCACAGGGTTTTGTTTGATTTGTCCTATGATCTCTCTCTCTCTCTCTCTCTCTCTCTCTCGCTCGCTCTCTTTTGCATGTAGCTTTGGTATATTTAATTTTTTTAAGCAGAATTAACATACAGTGTTAATATTAGTTTCAGGTGGGTAATATAATGATTCAACAGCTCACCACAATTAGTGTGATCACCATCTGTCACTAAACAGTGTTATTACCGTCTTATTGTTGATGAGGATGCTAATTGACAGAGCCACTGTGGAAAACAGGGAAGTTCCTCAAAAAATTAAAATAGAATTATCCTATGGCCCGGTAACTCTACTACTGGGTATTTACCCAAAGAAAATGGAAAAATAGATGCACCCCTGTGTTTATTGCAACATTATTTACAATAGCCAAGATACAGAAGCAATCTAGGTATCCATCCGTAGGTCTATGGTCTCCTCTCAATTTATCTTTCTAGTGGAGTAGCTTATATACCTGTCTGTTCTTTCTTCCCCATCCCATTCTTTCTTCCCATTCCCATATGCAAGCTCCTAGAGGGCAAGATCTATATTTTGCTCCGCTTCCATCCTTGTAACACCTAATATGCAATGCCTGTCATGTGTAGTTGGTGCTCAACAAGCATATTTAGAGTTGATGTGATTAAATTTAAATATAAATTAATTCATATGTATAATTCACAGAACTCTAATTCTTGAGTTTGCTTTTTCACTGCCTCCGTATCTTCCAGTTGTTGGTATATCCATAAGTATTCTATAAACCAGGCATTAAAATTCAAATACCTGCTATGGACAGGAAGATAAGTGAGAATTGGCCAATGGTTTCATAATGGCATGTTCTGTTCTTTTGTCAGGAACATACATGTTTGGTTCTTTCATCAGGAACATACTTTGTTTGCAAACTAGACATGTAGGAATATTCTTCATTCTCATGGAAAAATGTCCTCTTTCTAATTTTTCTTGAAACATTTTTCACTGTGTATCTTTAGTTTTCCCACATTTAGTAGATGTATAAGTACAAGTGTTCATTTTCTTTATTGTGTGAAAAACAACAATGGAAGCAGAATGATAATGGTACCTGACTCTCAGCCTGGGGAGGCAGTAGGGCATGGCAGGGACTGGGATGATGCAGGGTACTTGCCCTATCTCAGTGAGACAGTTCTTCTCCAGCCATGGTTGCCATGAAGCAAGGTAGACCAAATGTTACCAGATGAAGTTAAAGTTGAAAGCTGGATTTTTATGTGATGTAGCCTTTTCAAAATACTATGGAGACCACATATTACCAACAGGCCATCATTCTGGGACTTCTGACATACACCATAAAAGATGTCTGAAAGACAATTACTGTAAAGAAGATGTCCATAGGAGAAGAAACATCAGGTTTGCTACATACATAGTATGTAAATATTTTGACCAGTACCTTGTAACTGATATTTTGGAACGAGCAATTCTGTTTCATTGAGGCAGATAGCAATACGTACATATACATAATACACTGATGCTGAATTTGCAGTAGGTTATTTTTTGTCCACTGCTTGCTGTTACATGGATGCATGTATTTTGCCTCCCCCTTGGGCACATCCTTTCTGTGCCTCCATTTATCAAGATGGTAGGTAAGCACCTTGTGTGTGTACAATTAAATAGTGTGCATGCACCTATCCCAGAGAAAGAAGACAGCAAGAATTCCCTTTGGTTAAGTGGAGCAGCTGAGCAGCCATGCTCAGATGTGAATTTAACCAGAATGTTCTGCTCACAACTCTCCATTGCTTCCTACTATTTCTACTGGGGAAAGAGGATGAATGTCATTAAAGCTTCTTTGTTGGCCCCTGTCAGTGTCAAGGTGGGTATATTTTGCTATGTTTGATTTCTTAAAGTATGTTTTTGGGCATTATCTTTTTCAAACCCATTTCAGCCATAAAGTACAAATTCGTTCATTCTTATCATTTAAAGAAATTAAAATACTACAGATAATACTAGAACCCCTATTGAGCAACAAACCTTTTGGAGGTAATTACTGTTATCATTTTGGAGTGTGGCTTTCCAAACCTTTTTCTGTGCATTTATACACATATATATGTACCTATAAGGATATAGTTTTATTGGTTTTTTTTACATGAGTGATATTCTTTACATGTTGTCTGCAGACCCTTATGTCTGTGTATACGTATATACACACACATACATATATATAAATATACATATGTGTATGGGTATATTCCATAATATCTGTATAACATAGATTATATCTCTTATTTGTGACAGTTTTTCACTGTCATGACAATGTTGCCTTGAACATTCTTGTAAATGCCGTTTTGGGACATAGTTTCAAATTTTCCAGGAAAAATACAGAAGAATTTAATTATTAGGCCATAGGGAAACAATTCTTCCTTTTATGTCCTCCTAATAATTTTCTGTATATGTGTTTTAGAAAGAGTCCTAACTAATGGCTGGTATATCAAAAGAAGTTCTTTTCTTGGTATTTTAAAATCCAGGTTTTTATGCTGCTCTCATTTGAATTCAGTCTTTTGAATAAATTTAGAATTGATAAGGATAAGCAAAATAAGTTCAAAGTAGACATACATAGATCAAAACCATTAAGCTTTTGGGAATAGGTGCTGTTTCAGTGGTGGGGAAATTGTCATTTGAGAAGATTATCTCTCTTAATCATGAAGTTGTTTTTTCCAACTCTTTCTCTTCTTCCTTTGGAATTATGACAACTGGATTCACAGGTGCTATGAAAATATCTTCTCACATTACACATCTTGTTTAATACTAGTTTGAAAAATCCTGGAAAATAACAGGTTTTGATACTGTACCCTTGCTTTAAAAAAAAAAGTATTGGTTTGGTGAAATATGGAATACCCACTTCTCATGAGAGTGTCTAGTTCATTTTTTTAGGTATGAAAACTTTTATTAAAAGGACATTCTTTACATGAATAACTAATATCAGAAATGAAAGGGAGGGGCCATCACTAAAGAGCCCATAGACTTCAGACATTAAAAGAGTAACAAAGAAATACTGTGAACAACTCTTTGCCCACAGATCTGATAACCTAGATGAAACAGACCAGTTGCTTAGAAGACACAATCTTGCAAAACTCAAAAAAAGAAAAAATAGACAATTTGAATAAGCCTGTATCTGTTAAGGAAATCAAATCAATAATTATTAACCTTCAAAAACAAAAAGCACCAGACCTAGATGGGTTCACTGTATCCCAGGATACAGGAAGAAATTATACCAATTCTCTATGATCTCTTTCAGAAGATAGAAGCAAAGGGAATACTCCCTAGCTCATACTATGAGGCCAGCATTATCCTGACATCAAAACCAAAGACATTACAAGAAAAGAAAACTGCAGGCTACAGATTTCTCATGAATATCTATGCAAAATTCCCTAACAAAATATTAGCAAATTGAATCCAACAATGTATAAAAAGAATTACGCACCATGGCCAAGTGGGAGGGTATGCAACATTCAAAAATTAGTTAATGTTGTCCTGCACATCAACAGGCTAAAGGGGGGAAAAAAAAAAACCACATCATATAAACAGATGTAGAAGCATTTGACAAAATCTAATACTCATTCATGATAAAAACCCTCAGTAAACTAGGAATAGAGGGAAACTTCCTTAACTGGATAAAGTGTAACTACAAAAAGCCTACAGCTAACATATTTCATCATGTTTAATGTTCCTACTAAGATCAGGAACAGGCAAAGATGTCCCTTCTCACCATTGCTTTTGAAAATTGTATTGGAAATCCTGGATAATGCAATAAGACAAGTAAAGGAAAGAAAAGATACACAGATTGAGTCAGAAGAAATAAAACTGTTTGCAGAAGACAGTACTGTTTATATAGAAAATCCAAAAGAATCAACAAACTCCTGGAGCTAATAAGTATAGCAGGGTTGCAGGATACAGGGTTAATATATATAAAAGTCAGTTGCTTTCCTATGCACCAGCAATAAACAAGTGGAACTTAAAAACAATACCATTTATATTACCACCCCTAAAAATAAAATACGTAAGTATAAATCTAACAAAATGTGTGCAAGATCCATACAAAGAAAACTATAAAACTGTGATGAAAGAAAGAACTACATAAATGCAGAGATATCCATGTTCATGGATAGGAAGAGTCAATATTATCAAGATGTCAGTTCTTCCCAAATTGATCTATAGATTCAATGCAATCCAAGTCAAAATCTCAGCAAGTGTTCTTGTGGATATTGACAAACTGGTTCTAAAGTTTATATGGAGAAGCAAGAGACCCAAGATAGCCAACACAGTACTGAAGAAGAACAAAATCGAAGGACTGATACTACCTGACTTCATGACTTACTTACAGAGCTACAATAATCAAGACAAAATAGACAACAGGCAGAAATAAATGGAACATAAATGAGATCCCAAAATAGACCCACATAAATATAATTAGCTGATCTTTGACGAAGGAGGAAAGGCAATACAGTGGAGCAAAGATGGTATTTTCAACAAATGGTGTCAGAACACCTGGACATCGATATGCAAATAAGTTGAATCTAGACACAGACCTTACACCCTTTACAAAAATTAACTCAAAATGGGTCATAGAACTAAGTGTAAAACATAAAACTATAAAACTCTTAGAAGATAACATAGGAGGGGTGCCTGGGTGGCTTAGTCAGCTAAGCGTCTGACTTTAGCTCAGGTCACGATCTCATGGTTCATGGGTTTTGAGTCCCATCGGGCTCTGTGCAGATAGCTCAGAGCTACTTCGGATTCTGTATCTCCCTCTCTCTCCGCCCCTCCCATGCTCACACTGTCTCTTTCAGATAAACATTTTTTAAAAAAGGAGAAGAAAGAAGAAGGAGTGAGGAAGCAAGAAGAAGAAGAAGAAGAAAGGAGGAGGAGGAGAAGGAGGAAGGAAGGAAGGAGAAGGAGAAGGAGAAGAAGAAAACATAGGAGTAAACCTAAATGACTTTGAGTTTGGTGATGACTTTTTAGATCACCAGAGACACAACCCATGAAAGAAAGAATTGATAAGTTGGACTTCATTCAAATTAAATTTTCTGCTCTATGAGCAACACTGTCAAGAAAATTAAAAGGCATGCCACAGACTGGGAGAAAATATGTGCAAAATGCATATCTGATAAAAGACTATTCTCCAAAATACTCAAAGAACTCTAAAATTCAAGAATAAGAAAACAACCAATTTAAAATTGGGCCAAAGACTTTACCAGGTAGATCACCAAAAAGATATACAGTTGGAAAATAAGCATATGAAAAGATGCTTCATATCATATGTCATCAGGGAAATGCAAATGAAAACAACAAGGTATCCTCACATACCGTTAGAATGGCCAAAATCTAGATCACTGACACCACCAAATGCTGATGAGGATGTGGAGCAACAGGAACTCTTCTTTGTTGCTGGTGAGAATGCAACATGATGCAGCCACTTTGGAAATCAGTTTGGCAGTTTCTTAGAAAAGTAAACATACTCTTACCATATAACTCAACAGTCATGCTCCTTGGTATTTACTCAAAGGACTCAAATACTATGGCCAATAATAATCTGAGCATGGATATTTATAGTAGCTCTATTCATAATTGCCAAAATTTGGAAGTAATCAAGATGTCTTTCAGTGGGTGAATGGATAAATAAACTGTGGTACATCCAAACAATGGAATATTGTTCAACACTAAAAAGAAATGAGCTGTGAAGCCATCAAAAGTCATGGAGGAAACAAATGCATATTAATAAATGAAAGAAGAATCATATACTACACACTGTAATTCCAACTATATGATGTTCTGGAAAAGGTAACAATGTGAGGACAGTAGATATTAATGGTTGCTAGGGTTTAGTGAGCAGAGAGGTTTTCCAGGGCAATGAAACTATTCTGTATGATACTATAATGATGGATACATGTCATTTACACCTGTCAAAACTCATAGAATGCACAACACCAAGGATGAAACCTAATGAACACTATGGATTTTAAGTGATGCTGATGTATCAATGTAGTTTTATCAGTTTGTAACAAATGTACCACTGATGGGGATGTTAATAATGAGGGGGCCTGTGCTTTTATGAAGGCAAGTAATTTTATGGGAAATCTGTGTATCTTCTGCTCAGTTTTGCTATGAACCCAACATGACTAAGTCGGTTGTTAAAAAACCAAAAAAAAAAAAAAAAAGTACTTCAGGGAGGTTTTATTTTTCATAAGAGTCTTCTGCTTTCACTACATGTGAATCTGAGTGTGTCAGTAAGGCCTCTACAGGATTTGAAAGGCATTCCTAAAAGTTTATTGTCAGGGAAGCATGCTGACATTGGAGGCCTTGAATCAAGAATTGGTAAGGTTCTGGTTGAATAATTGTGTAGATTCCATAAGCATAGGATTACTCTTTATGTGTGCATGTTTGGAAGAATTACAAAATACGAATAGTGCTCCATGTGAAGAGTCATATGCTAGAGCAGTTAGTTATAAAACTTGACATGTAAGAATTACCTGGGGATCTGTTAAAACTCCAAAGGCTCAAGCTATATACACCTCATAACAATTAGAGTCTAGAGGTGGGACTGGGGCACCAGTAATTTTTTTAAATTTTTTAAAGTTTATTTTTTTAGTAGTCTCTACACCCAGTGTGGGACTTTGAAATCACAATCCCGAGATCAAGAGTTAGATGTTCTTCCAACTGAGCCAGCCAAGCACCCCAGCACTGGTCATTTTTAAAGCCCACCAGGGAGTTTCAGTGTGCAGCAAAGTTTGAGAACCAGAGTTCTAAAGGAAGTGTTTAATTTTATTCCATCTCCATATGAAGATAAGTTCATTAATAATAATTCCCAAAGGCCCTGGTCTGTTAGTACTTTGCAGGTGTGGAAGATGTTGGAGGTGTTGGAAGGATACTTGTTAATAATAATTTTTTAATTTTTATTTTGAGAGAGAGTGCACAAGTAAATGCATATATGAGCGGGGGAGGGACAGAGAGAGAATCCCAAGCAGGCTCTGTGTTGTCAGTGCAATGCCCAACGTGGGGCTCAATCCCATGAACTGTGAGATCATGACCTGAGCCAAAATCAAGAGTCGGATACTTAACCGACTGAGCCACCCAGGTGCCCCAATAGCAATAATAATCAATAAAACTTATTAAATGCAAAATAAAATCCATAAGCCTCAAAGAGTTAATGCAGTTTCCAAAGGTGCTTGACAGAAAAGAAACAGTCTAGGCACAGGGAGAATCTGGCTTATTGGGAGCAAATGAAGCCAAGATTTTAAAATGTCTTTTAATGTGAAACACGTATGTGCCCCTGGGCCTGAAAACAAGCCACAACCTTCCCAGTTGTGGTGAAGGTTCCTAACAATAGAAATGAGTTGCGGTACAATGTTATTTAAACTGGAAAGTTCTGAGGAGAATTTTGATTTGTAGAGGAGGTCACAGATGGGAGAAGACAAGTGCAGAGGGCAGAAGGGAGAGGCTATTTTTCTATGACTCTTCTGATTACAAAGAGAGCAGATTTAGCTGCTAGTTCTCATTATCTGTGTATGCAGAAGAGAACCAAACAAGCCTAACAAAATGAAAATTGATATTTAATCACAAAGCTAGAAGGTACCTTATTAAATTGACCTGCTTTGGTATTGAGATAATTAGTTGTGGTTTTAAGTGTCCTTATGGAAGCACTCTCATTCATGGTGGTGTGGACTTCTGTTTGCTTCTTGCTTAGGGGACATCAGTTCTTCAATAGAACTCTGTCAAACATTCTGATTCTACATGGGCTGTGTGGTTTTTGTTTTAAATTTGTATTTTAAAATAATCATAGATTCATAGGAAATTGCAAAAATGTGCAGGGAATTCCTTATGCATCCTTCACCAAGTCTTCCCCTATGGTAATGTCATATAGAGTTACGTCTCAAAACCGAGAAATTGACATTGGAATACTCCACAGAGCTTATTCTGATTTACAAACACTCATGTGTATGCGTGTGTGTGTCTGTGCATCTGTGTGGTTCTACGCAATGTCATCCTGTATAGTTTCATGTAACACCACTGTGATCAAGACACAGTGTTCCACGTGGGGTTTGAAGAACTGTAAAGGGATTCAGAATGAGTCACTTTGCTTGTGGTCCCACCAGCTTGAGTTCAGGACTTTTTATTTTGGGGGACTGCTGCTTTGTGGGGATAGGTAACATAGCTTTTGCAACATAAAGTGACTTTTCTTATGTGATCATCATTAAAGGTGTGTTTCTCAAGGACTATGTTGTGAGGAAGAAAATCATGGTCACTTTATGTGAAGGAAGTGAAATGGTAAATTTATACCCCAAAACATAAAATCTGTTAGTGGTCTTTATTTTGGGGGCAAGTCCACCAATTCTGGCATAACAACAATGGACTCAATCCTAGAAAAGTTCCTCTTCTGCCAAGTTTTAGAACATTTGAGACTTGTTCAATAAATGGTGCAACTTTCTAGTTCCTGAAACAGAAGACTGTCGATCCCCCAGAGAAATGCCCTGGTATGTTTGAAGTGAATAGGTATGATTCTACAATAAAGAAATGGAAAGTCACTTAATAGCATCTTCTAAGCATTGTCAACATATTAAAATCCGCCTCACTTATGTTTTATAGGTAATTGCTATCTCCAGAACCTAAGGATACATAATCCTATCTACTATTTACATGGCGTGAGGATTTTAATTGTCTCTGCACCTAGTATATCAAAACTAAGGTGCTTAGGAATGTAAGTTCAGTGTCATTAAACTTTTTGTTCCCAGGATTTGCTGATAAATCTATAGTCTAGCAAAACCGTTTGCATGCGTGGTTTGTTCTAACACCTGCAACCCAGTCTTTCTTGGAAACTCTTATTTCTGACATTATTTTTAGCAAGAGTTCTAGAGGAGAGAAGAGTTCTAGAGTGGGTTGGTTGGAAAACTCTGGTGGATCCAGCAAGCTCAGCTCTGATGAAGTAATGAGATATGTGATGAGAAGTGAAATGTCTAAACATCAAGATAGTAATTTGGCAAAAGCAGCTTTGGGGTGTTTATAAAAAGAATACATCCCACTAGATGTAACTGTCTTAGGGGTCTTAGGGTCTTAGGGATTTAAAAGAGTAAGACTTCAGCAAAGCATTGTGTCCTAACACTGGATTTGAAAAAGTCAATTTATTTGGGAACAGAGTAGCCAAAAAACATTAAGAGCCTTAAATATTCTGAAAAAGATAATCACAAATCCCACATTCATGAAAGAGCAGAGGAGGAAGATCATCATTAATGACGATAAAATGAAAAACAGAAAAGAGGCCAGATTACTTGCAATAAAAAAGTAAGCTTATCTTTATAGAAATGTGCTCCTGAATATAGATTTTAAATGTTAGGAGAGGAAAACCAAGGTTGTGTCAGTATGTGCTCCCCCTACACACCCATCTAATCTTCTAAGGAGTGGAATAACAAGGATGTTTTGAACAACTGTGCAGGAGTTAAGAAAATATTCAAGCCAAACAGTCTATTCAGTGGACATTGAGACATCCCCCAAAAATATTTGTGAAAGATGGCAAGTTGAATAGTTTTAGAAATAATGTCTTAGTCACTAAGCTTATAGTTAGGAGGGTGTCAGACTGCAATGTATTGGCCTGTAAAAGACAAAAGCAGGTCAATGTCTTTGGTAACCAACTAGCAAATAGCAATAGTAGTCATGTCATGTGCCAAGTAAACACGTCAACATAGGAGTATTGTTATAAAGAGTAAATGAGGGAATGCATAGAGACTTTATAGCACAAGGCTTTTTTTTTTAGCTGGACTTTCTTTACCTCTCAGAAAACATTAACATCTCAGTTTGAAGCTAAGTTCTATGTTGTCATCACAGGTATTAGTGCATTTTACTGCATGGTTATAGTAAAAACAAAATTCAGAGTATGTTTTACACCTATAATGTCACACATCCATGCCATTCTTAAGCTAAGACTTCTTTTTCAGCTGTGGAGCAGTACAAACTCATGACTTTGCTAACAGTTCATGACTGCTGTGTAATAACATAACATGCACTAGGAATGTGCTGTATTATTTTACCTAAACATGTATTATTTTACCTAAACCTTAGAACAGTGCTGTGAGGTAGGTTACTATTTTATCTCTATTTTACAGATGGGAAAGCTGAGGCGGAGAGAGTAACTTGCGGAGGTCCATAGCTGGTAGGTGCTTGAGCCAGGATGAAACCACGCTCCAAGGCTCATGCACTTTACTGAAGTCTCTTCTTAAGGAAGCTATTGGTTAAGAGGGAAGTGAGGGTGGGAGTGGGGCAGCAGATTAGATACCTGAGGATCAGGTAGGGAAAAGGTTAGGGTACAGACAACATTCTTGCCCAAAGCTAAATTTCCAGACCAGAAGCTGTTATAAAGGAATAGGAGTCTGAGCCACAGAAATCAGTAAATGGAGGGGATGGGGTGTTCAAAGGGAAGACTAGGACCTAATGCATGTTTGAGGGGTGACTGGAGAATTTGGAAATAGCAAAACAAATCTGTGAGCATGAAGGGGTGAGATTGTAAGAAACCAAACGACCCGAAAGACTCTTGGTGAAGGAGGAGCAGATTCTTGAGTGAGTAGGTGGATGTGTGAACTGGTGAGGCTTGGGGTGGATGTTCCTCTACTGTTTTCATTGTCTCAACCTGCCCTCGACATTTCCTCAGATATTCCCGTCTTCCTCTAGAGGCTAACATCTAGGAGCTTGAGGGTTTTCTTTTTAGTATGACTGAGTATTCAACTCCTGCATACTTAGGTTTGTATAGTCTGAGAGAATTACTTCAATAGGAATTGTATACCCCTGAAAAATACACTGCTCATGAATTATCTTTTTCTACAGGTGAGCACTTAATACATATTTTTCAATCTTAGGTACCATGATCTACCTCCAAGATACAGTATGCATTATTAATACTCTCAAATAGGTAATCAGAGCTCATTCCTTACAGTGTGTGTTATATGTACTTGAATCTGACCAAGAATGTCTTTATACTTTCATAAGAAGTATTACATTTGTTATATTTTCACAAGCTTATGTTTTCCCCCCAGAGCCTCAAGTCCCGCAGCAATTGTTAAGAGTTGTAGAGCACTTCTCAAATTCAAGTGTGCATAATTTAATCACCAGCCTGGTAGAACTATAACTTACTTTAGCCAACGCGTTCTTCATCCCTCTCTTACCCATAACTCCCTCATTATTGTTTTTTATTTCTCAGTCCTGAGAAAATGAAATTGCATTATGTGAAATCTATGCAAATGCATAATAGAGTGTCTATAAAAAACATCAAAGGTTTTTTAAAATTCTATTTTGTTCTGAATGCATACATCATAAAACTTGATCTACTTTACAGAGCAAAAAGTTGAAACAACAAAGAAAAGAATCAGAATCAAGGATTATGAAAATTTAGATGATATCATCCAGGAAACTGCTTACCAAAATTTTAGCTACTTTTATAAGGATTTTTTAAAAAATATTTTCTAGCAGCGCCTGGGTAGCACAGTCAAGTGTCCAACTCTTGGTTTCAGCTCAGGTTTGTGAGATCGAGCCCTATGTCAGGCTCCCCACTGACAGCACAGAGCCTGCTTGGGATTCTCTTTCCCTCTCTCTCTGCCCCTCCGCCCTCTCTCTCACTCTCTCTCAAAAGGAGTAAACTTAAAAAATATTTTCTAAAGGCATATGTAAAAGTTATACGATAGATGTCTTGTTTTAGATTTTTTTTCCTGATGATTCTGTATTTTGTTACTGAAAACAAAGACCTATAGATCTCCATGTAGTAATGGGGCTGAGGTGCAGAACCTTATTAAAGATTGCTTTGTTACCTCCACCCCGTATGCTTTGCTCTTCCTTGGATGCAAAGGAAACAGTTCAGGCACCATCAATATGCCTGGGTGGTGCTTTTGTCCTCCTCACTGTGCAAATCTGGTTTGGAGCTGGGTGTACCTCTTTGAAGCCATGTTTGAAATAGGGTTCCTAGTGAACCTTTTCCTGCATGCAATGCCAACCAACTGCCTACTTTTACTCATTAATAGGGCATTAACTCCCCAGTGGTGCCAAAATCATAAACCACACTCCAGGTCCTACTGTCTACCCATGAAATTAGACTAGATCATTAGATGTAAAAATATGTCTACCATTGAAAGACTCTGAAAATGTCTAATTTGGGAGAGAACAGTACCCACATATACCTTAATGGAAAGAATGGCCAGATCTTTAGCAATGTTATGACAGCTAAAAGAACTTAATAACCGGCTCAGAATGTGTTCCCAACAGAGAAAGAGAGATACTTGGTAGAAACAGAAAAACATAACAAAGAAAACATAACAATTCTTATGTTGGCAGGCATGTATATTTATACATTCTTCTGTGTTTAGGTCAGTGGTTAGAGAACACTTCTGGAAGGACTGTAGTACACAAATGTTTTCAATTTGAGCATGTACATTTCATCTAATTGGTCCCTGGGACAAGGTTCACTGCCCTGGATGTGGCGTGGCTAAATCTTTAAAACACACGCTAATGAATTTCAGGTTTGGGACAGACAATGGCAGCTCCATATCAGACAATCATGTGAACTTGGAATTGTTTCTCATGAATATCTTCAATAGTTATTGAAGTGGGTTCTTCTGCCATCTCCAAACACAGATAACTGTTTTTGCTCAAGATACTCCGTGCTTGCCTACTCTTAAAACTTAAATTTGGCAGATTCCTTCATTTCTGAAGGGAAAATTCTGGGAGAAAATGTGGCAAAGATCATCTGAGTGCAACTGGATATATCAAAGGGCACTTACAAATAACCTTAAAGCAACATGAAGATTAGTTTGGGCTGAGTACATCTGTTTTGTTTTTCCTCTCAGCTGTTTGAAGTAAGGGAAAATTCTAAAGAAAGTTCTTTATTCGTACCTTTTTTTGTTGATACATCTAGTAATAGTTTAGGGATCTTATCTCCTCTGATCCAGCCCACCCAAAAAGTCAAGGAAGTGGGGTAGTTGAATATAGAAACTTGTTTTATGTAGATGGGAAACAAGGAAGCTAATGAAGTCACAGACATCCCTTATTCGGAATGACAGAGCCTGAACTCTGTAGGACACCCCACCCCAGCTCACACACCTTTACAAAGACTTGGCTCTGACTAGCTCACAGGACAGATGCAGTTACTCAGCTTTGCACATGTCTCGCCTGTATACTCAGAGTGCGTCACAATTTGTATTGGGCCAGTGGGGGGGGGGGGGCATTGATTTCATGAACTCCTGAGTCTGTGAAAGATTGACCATGGCCTGTACTTTCCTTATGGAGTGGGAGAATTTCTGTTTCTGTGTGTGATGCTGTGTTTCACCCCGATTTATGCCATTCATTGTGAGACTATGCACAGGCTGTGCAGATCTCCTATCTGGACCTCAGTTCCCTCCTTCCTAATTTAAGCTGGGTGGGCCAGATATCTCCTAAGGCCCTTTCTAAGCTTCCAAGTCTGAAGTTCAGTTTCTTCTGCACGTAAGAGGCTGGGTATCAGTTGCATCAGTCAGCTAGAGAGTAGTTGGGCTGTCCTGCTGATAAACTCCCAGCAGATGAATGAATGAACAGCAACACTCACGTCCTACAGAAAGTTTGCGTTGGGCATGCTGGAATGCGCCTGGAAATCCTGGGTGATGAAGCACTCCTGAGTGCTAGGCAGGGCTTGTCAGATGACAGCGTCCCAGCAGTGCTGGATACTTCCTGGCCATGGTAGTCTGTTTGCAATCACAGAGCAGCATGAGGTGGTCCAGCATGCAGTCTGGCTTCGGAAGGGCTTGGGTTCCTCCATACTCCTGACCGTCCCCGCCACCCCAAATGCCCTACCTTCTACTTTGGCAAGTTACCTCACAGCTCCAAAGCTTGGGTGTGGTTGTTTTTCAAATGAAGCTAATATCTACTTTTCAGGGTGAAAAGCTTAAAGCTAATGTATTTGAAAGTGTCTAGCAAGCAAGTGGAGCTTGATAAATAGGTAACTAAAACCAGCAATCTGTAAAAACCCCACAAAAGGTAACTTTATCTGAAAGCCAAGTTGGGGAAAACACTAGCCTTTGTGTAGTGAGTAACATTTCACAGAGTACTTCAGGACTTACTATCTTTTAATCCTCACAATCTGGTTTTACAGACGCAGTGATCCCAGCAAGTTCCCAGGGTCACAACACCCAGAAACAATGAAGTGGAGATTTAAGTTCTGCTTCCAAACTGTTGTGTTCCTTTTACAGTATGCTACCAACATGCCGTTACATGTGGTTGATATATTTTATAGTTGAGATTAAACCTCTGATGATTCTGAAAAGGGAAATAAATGATCAGAAATGGTACTAGTGCCTATGTTGGGGGGGGGGGGTTCTCCCTGTGCCCTTTTTATATGACTGCAGCTGTACTGACTGCCATTTAAGACAAACCCAGGAAGACCTGATCAGTTCCACCTCACTTTGTGAGATCTTAATTCCGAAACAGCTCCTGGGGGTAGCTGGAAGATTTGAATATCTCTGGGATGTCACTGTCCAGTTTCGAAATAATTTTATAAATGGGTTTCTTCCAGGAAGGATCTGAGTCTTTCCCTGCGGAGACAGCCCTGAAGAACTCCTGTAACGTCAAGCTGGCGATTTCCAAGAAGCAATCCGGGACCTACATTCCCAAAGAGACCCACAAGAAAGAAAAGACATGAGGCTCTGAAGCACCGACACCATGCAGATCTCAGTGCTGCCTGTTCCTGGGGTGGTGGGCTGATAAGAGCATCCCTGCTCTCCCGGCCCTCGACTTCTGCAGCCCTCAGAATCCCCTGCTCTCTCATCAAATACAAACTTTAAAACGATGGTACCCATGAGACAGCCCTGGGAAAAAGCATATTAGGGACACTCCTTATGGAGGAGAAGCTGATTCTACTAATGGTGCGTTTTCAGTAAATGAGAAACGGACTCTGATCGAAATTAAATCTGTGGTTCAACGAAGGTTTTTAGTATTCTCTTCCTTAGTGCCTAATGTGGAAAGACATGCGCCCAAGTTTACAACTGTTTTCCTCATCCCACCATCCTTTGGGGTTGGATCCAAAAGACTTGGAACCATTCCTGCTTCCCAAGTCAAGCACCAGGTTGAGGGGGACTCAGTATGTTCCAGGCCCTGACACAGACTGGCATCGTAAATGACGGGGAGTCCCACAAGTCCTCCAAACCCAGTCTGGCCCAGGGCTTGCCACCACCGCATGCCAGATGGCCACCCCACACGCAAAGATGTGGCAGCACCACCCTGTCCACACACCCTGACCCCACGAGTCTCAGAAAGGAGGCTCAGGTTCTGACAGAACGTCTGGTGAATACCAGCATTCTTCGCCTTTGTTGGAAGTATCAGAGTCACGTGAGAGGGGTAAGGCGAGGGAAGGGTGGTCCGTGACCTGCAGAACAGAATGCCCCCCCAGCAGAGCTGTTCGCCGCACACAAGGAAATGCGTGTCTAGATTAGGAGTACTCACCGGTGACATCTAGGCCACTTGCTCACCCTTTACACCTTACCCTCCAAGGTGCCACCAGTGTGCCTTCACAGAGGTCCCCAAAGGACCCAGAAACTGGAGTACTGCTTATTCATTATTTCCAGAGAGAGAGAGGATCTGAGGTGACTTGTCGTGAAAGGCCCACAAGTAAAACTGATCAAGTGAGAATAAAGAATGAAATGATGAAATGAACAAAAATTGTCGTAAAGATAACGGAGGCCAAGTCTGGGTGCGGCAACAGCGTAGCATGTAGTCGGATGCCTCCTGACACTACGGGGAAAAGTTCCGCAAGTTACGGCCAGTTGTAATTACAGAGTATTAACTCTCAAATGGCACAACACCCGGCTGGCTTCTGCTTCCGTTTCAGATGAAAACCGGCTGTACATTCAGCTTGTGATATCTACGTGTTGCCTAAAAGATGTTGAATCTCATCTGTGTGGGTGATACAGAGATTGGCCCTAGGCTGCCCTGGCTCTCGGTGATTTGCGGACAGACACGGAAGGAGATCTTCTGGAAAACTCAATCACAAAGGGAAGGCACTCATCAGACCTCAAGGGATCCATAGTCTGGCTCCAACTGTCAGAGCTTGATTTTCCTTACCTCAAAGTCATTTCCTTTGTTATAGTGCATATTGAGAGCTCGAAAAAGTTCTGAGTCTCGGAGTACCACCAGCATTTTGGGATTTGTGACACCATCTGAAATCGCTTGCCGGGCAGATTTTTCCATTTGGATGTAATAAAACTCACGAAAGTTGCTGAACCACTTGATCATCTGGGAGGTAATGCAGCGGTTGAACTGTACAAACAACAGGGCCCGTCAGGTCGGATGTTTGCCATGAGGTGCTCAGAGCCAGAACTCTCAGCCTCCATTTCAACATAGGGCTTAATAAGGATGGCTTCAGCCACCATGAGAAAGGGCTTTCTTTAAAAAAGAAGTCACAGCCGTTTTCCTAGCCTTTTCACTTGTACACAGAAAAATCCGAATTAGCTATAATGCCGATTCGAAAATACTGTTTTGATGTACTTACTATATTTATGACTTTTTTACCCACGAAAAGATTTCCATGGTGTCTACTGTGACTTTGGGAGGGTTTCGGGTCAAAGCCAGTGTGGTACCAGCTTCTGCTGCACCTGGGCAGGTGGCACAGCAGCCCCAGAGCTCTCTGCCGAGTCAAGGGCAAAAGGAAGGGATAAGGGTATAGAGCAGAGAGCAGGCCATTGCAACCTTGGAGTTGCAGAATGAATCGAAATCAGAGCTTGGTGCAGGAGTCAACCAAGCAACCGAATATGAGGGAAAGATCTGGAAAACACAAAGAAGTAGATTCAAAGTATTAGCTGCCCTCTCCCAACACCCAGGGTAAGGGAACAGGCATAGTCTGGTTCCAGCTGTCAGAGCTTGATTTTCCTTATCATCATGCTTGATGTCTACATACCTTCATTCAGTGTTGAAATACAGCAATTTGAATATAAATGTGACAATGTCCAACCCTTTACGTATTCTATCTTTTTCATAGTCTTCCCCAGCAGAGATAAAACACTAGGCCAAAAATGCCATTTACTTATGTTTCTCTCTCCCCTCCACCCTTCCTCCCCATGGGTTTGTATATCTACAGGTCAAGAGCTTAAAATTCAGATACCCAACCTTTGTGGCCCAAAGTTATTCATACAGAGTCTCAGCCCAGAACTGGAAATTGTACCGATCCCATCAGCAACATGAAGGGGACCTGAGGTGCACATAAGATGACCTAGGACTTGCCTCCCACTGGGCAAAACCATTCCCTCTTGGGAGTTTTTCAGAGGCTTTCAGAGGTGAAGAATGACTTTACCTGGACATCAGGGAAATAAGCCTTCAGCAGGTTGGAGCTGGGGTAGCGTGTGAAGAAAAACATGAGTTTGGCCTTCTTCAAGTGACCAGGATTTAGGCCCTCCTGGATTTATCTCAGCGTCAAGGAAAACTAACACCGCTTTATCACGTGATTTTTATCCGTTAATCCAAATAATGACTTGTCCTGTTCCTGACGGTTTCTTTTTTTCTTTTGTTTCATTTTTTCTGGGCGAATGGTGTATTAGTTCCATTCTTCTGTCTGATCAGATAAGCTCTTTCTTAGGGAGCCTGGCTGGATCAGTCGGTAAAACCAGTGACTCCTGATCTCGGGGTTGTGAATTCAAGTCCCACACTGGCCCTAGAGCTTACTTAAAAACTAAGAAAAAAGCTTTTGCTTTCCAGATGCTCAATACCATATATGTACCGTAAATTTGCAGAATTCAAAAAACATTTTGAGGTGTGAAAGTTCTACAGCCTTTATGATATCAAATACAGTTTGTTGTACTTTGTGTGTGTGCTTTCAGAACAGGATGGGGAAAGATGGCAGGTCTGTCCCAGATTTCAAAGCCCCACGTAGAGATTTCATTCCCCTTCTGGGCCTCAGTTTCTTCATCTGTAAAATGAGACAAGCCCACTAGATGGTCCCCATTCTATTCGCAGAGCTCCCTTTGCAGTGTTTAAGCCAATGAACACCTAACCTGCCTGAGTACAAGAGCACAGTTGGCTCCAGCTCAGGAAGCTTGAACTTCTCGGCTGTGTCTGCTCCTCATTTGCCTGGCAGAGCTTCCCTCACCCTTCCCAGTTCAGCCCAGACACCCTTCCTCTGTGAAATATTTCCTTGCTGAATGAGGCCTTCCTTACCCTGGGCTATCAAGGCTTTTTGTACAAACCTCTGTTGTAGCAATGACCTCCCTGGAATTTTTACTGCATGTTTGTCTCCCCATTTAGACTGTGAGCTCCTTGAGGGCAAGGACCTTATCTTTTCATCTTTGTATTCCACATGCCTAGCCCGGTGCTAGGAACATAGTAGGTGCTCAATAAATGTTGGTTGGATGAAGGAATGAATGAGTGATTATATGGTCAGCCTTAATCCGTACAGAAATATGGAAATGATATTCCAACCCATACGTCACTCTGAGAACAGATTGCTTCCCCTCTAACAAGAGAAGGGAGCTGTGTTGTGACTGCCTGGCACCAGCATGGGAAGGAGATAAAGGTTCTTGCACGAGAACACATAGCATTCCCAGGGACAGTCCTGGGGCTGGGTGAGAAGCATTATACAGGGTAACCTTGGCGCTCAGGTAGGAGACCTGTACCTTTAGGACGATTAAGGCTTCTCAGTAGGACATGCCAGTTTAGCCAAAGGAGACTAAACCAACTGATTTTCAGTTACAACTGGCCCTGGCATCCAGGCTGCTGCCCAGAAGACCCCTGCCCTTGCCTCACTGGACCAACTTCTTATCCTTCTTAAAGGCTTACAAATGCTGTGGAAAGAATCCTGGATTTAAGAGTCCAAAGACCCAGTTTCAGATACTGATTTCGCCACCTATTAGCTGTGTGATCTTGAGCAAGCCACTTATCTTCTCCGGGCCTCATTTCTAAAATGTGAGTATAGTAGTTAAAACTTGTGCTTGGGTTTGAATCCCGGCTCTGCATGTGTCTGTCTTGTGACCTTGGGCAAAGTTAGTTTGCTTCTCTGTCCCCGCCTCCCAGATACCTGATCTAGAGTGGCCGCTTGAGGATTGTGACGTAACACAGGCCCACAACCTCTTATCCAAAATGCCGGGCCAAATGGGGTTCGGATTTCAGAAGTTATTATTTTACAACGGTAATATGGTGCATAGACCATACGTCAGTTAACGGCCAGAGCAGGGGCTGTGGCAGCAGTCTGCAATCCAATACGTTAGCATTGCCACGGCAAATTGGAGGACTATTGACACTAAGTGGGATAGTCTATAAATAGCCTCCAACCAGTGCAGGCCGGGTTTTGCCACCAAACATGTTCCCATCCACCTTAGGGGAGAGAAATCACAGGGATGTTCAGAGCTCCGAGTTTCAGAATGGTGGCTAAGTGCCGGTGGACCCTCACTTGTGAACTGTTGGCCGACCTCAGGGAACGGGCGCAGCAAACGCTGCCCCCTACCGTCTCATCACTCCCGCTCTACCTGTCTCGTGGGTTGTTGTGGGAATATGAATGGGTGCTGGCGCTCGGTGGCTTTCCCGGCCGACGGGAACACATCTCTAATGCTGGAACATAGGCAACAGGGATGAGGGGACAGTTGGGGAACCAGGAAGCTGCCTGGGAGCCCCAAATCTTTCCATGCAGCCAGGCCCGGTCGATGGCCTCCCCAGCCTCCCCAGACTCTGAGTCCACTCCTCATTTTACAGAGCGGGGCTAGGCACGCAGTAGGTGCCCCCAGAAATACCAGCATGCCCCTGCCAAGGGAAGTACAGCAGAGAATCTTTGGGCTCTGAGTCCTTCAGGCTCTTCCACCACCGCCTGACTTTAACAGGGAGTCTTAACCAGTGGCCTCTTACCAAAGGCCCAGACAGGTAGCCTTTGTCAGCCGGGGCGATTTCCTGGCAATCTCTACACCTCCAAGAAGATTTCCTACTGCCTGACGAGGCAGCAGTGGCCGGTGAGGTGTTCTTAGCCTTGGTTTTATAGTCAGTCTGGCCTGCCTGGGAAGCACGCAGCGGTGCCCAAGAATTAGGGGTGTTTCCAACACCCGTGACAGGCAGAGGGCGCTCGTGGCATTTAGGACACAAGAGCCCACCCTCTTGTGGCAGTGAGCTGGTCCCACCCCATCCTGTGGCCATTAACACAATCCACCTACCCCCCCTAACCCCCCTACCCCCCCACCCCCACCCGGCGCCCTCTGCCAAGAGGACACAACCGTTCACGCCTGGATATGCAGCTCCACAGATGCGTTGACCTCTGGAGGCCGAATTACAGTCTGCTTATGAGAAGCAGCGGTGTTGAGCTCAGCTCGCTAAAAATGCAACATCCAAAATAATGTCGTCAGGAACTTCACTCCCACGAGATGCTTGCTGGAAGAGGATCTTTGGTCATGTGAGTCTGAGGCTGCATACATTCTCCTCTTAGAGCTTCACAGAGGACATCAGCATGTTAAAGCCTCTAAGAAGTCCCACGAACTACCCAGTAGTAGAAATAACCAGTGTTTAATAACCAGTATTTAAGTAACCGGTAGAAATAACCTACCCAAGCTGCTTTCTTCCTATTTACCCAAGCTGCTTTCTTCCTAATTTAACAACTATTAATATCCTGAGGGAGGGTTACTCTGGGCAACACTATTTGAAAGAGTGGAGTCTGCCTAAGGGTTGCAAAGTTTTTGCAATAAGATCCAGACCCCTACAGCCCAGCCTGGGCCCCTCAGTCCTCCCCTCAGGGGCCCCCCTTCCCTCTACATACCCAGCCCCCAAGCTCTGGTTCTCTCAGCTGCAGCTTAGAAGCTGTTCCTTAAACTAAAGGCTTCTTACCCCTTCCAGCTGCCTCTTGAGTCTAGTCCCTCAGGAAAGCATCCCCTTTTCCATCTGCCTCAGAAGTTTCTAGTCGCTCATAGCTTCCCTGTGAATTACCTAGACAATGCAGGCTTTTCTGCCTGTGCAGCCAAGGGATTGGGGGAGCCATGCTTCAGATGAGGTCATTCCCTCTCTCTGTTTAGCTGTACAGGCCTCTGACAACCGAATTATGGGGTTTTTCCTTCCATAGAAGGAAGCCCATTTGAGTTTTTTTTTTTTTTTTTAATTTTTTTTTTCAACGTTTATTTATTTTTGGGACAGGGAGAGACAGAGCATGAACGGGGGAGGGTCAGAGAGAGAGGGAGACACAGAATCGGAAACAGGCTCCAGGCTCTGAGCCATCAGCCCAGAGCCTGACGCGGGGCTCGAACTCACGGACCGCAAGATCGTGACCTGGCTGAAGTCGGACGCTTAACCGACTGTGCCACCCAGGCGCCCCAGCCCATTTGAGTTTAAAAACAAAACTCTTTTAGACCCAAAGGAAAGAGTCAGTAGTGGTAGGATCCAATGTGTCCCAGAAGAAAGTAAATGAATCTTCCCAGTATCCTTAAATCCCAAAACGTGGCTGCCACTTTCTCAGAACCTAAAAACTATGAGCCCCAGGAAAGGAAGGCCTGGAAGCGACAGTAAGAAGGCCGCCAGGGAAGCAAAGCTATTTAAACGCCATGGAGTTATTTGTCCCCACCTCCCTTCATCTTCCAGATTTCCCATTTCTCTGAGCTGTGGCACTGAGAACCTCAGTTACTAGTAAAGGATATGTGGACTGAAGAAAATGGAAGCACATCCGGGGCACACTGCAGGCCGCCCTGTTCCACCTTCACTGAGGGAAGAAGGGGCAGTCTTTCCAAACCGGGGGAAGTGAAGGGCAAGGGGTACTGCTGTTGGCTCAGAACCGACGGTCGCAATTTGACTGCTCCCCAAGGTCGCAGGGCAGACTCTGGGGCGGAGTGACTTTGGGAAGATGAATCTTGGGGAAGACTGCTATCCCAGTGGTCACTGGGTCCATGACTCAGTAGCTGGCTAAGAATCTGATTTTCCTGGATGTGGGAAGGCACAGTCAGAGGACAGTTTGCTGGCCGACCCTGATAGGGTCTGGGGATCATTCTTGAAGAGACAGGGTACCTGGGAGGATCTAGAGGGTTGGCCAATGATAAGTTTCGCAACAGGACCCCGGTCTGTGGCTGGGCCCTCCTGGGCAAGGTGGCAAAAGGAAACAGATCTTTACAGATACCTCTCTCAGGAGGCGAGGGCTCACTGCTACCCTCTGGCACAAGCCCCCGGAAGCTTCTACCCAGCTGGGTCAGGTGGCCTGGTGGATCCAAGAGTACCTTTTGTAATACTGAGTCCACAGCTTGGGACACGGCCCCGGTCAATTCTTTCCTCAGAATCTCCAGCAAATCCTGTGCTCCACAAGGAAGGCACCTGGGCTCCTCAGACTGGTATTCGACTTCAGACGCTCTGTGTTTTTCTTTCCGGGAGAGGTCCCCACGGGAACCCTGATGGTGGTGATCACTGTCCATAGCCCAGGGCCTAGATCCATAGCCCTTCCTCTGCTTTACGCTTAGAGGGCCCTTATCCATCTCAGAGCCTCCTGGGTCCTGAGCTGCGTCCCTGGGCTCAGCAGCCTGCAAGATGTGCTTTTGCAAATGCCTTAGCTGTTGCTTCAGCTGATAGAGCTGTTCTCTTACCCGAGGGCCCCCTTTCCTGCTGCCATGGTCTCCGACAGGGCCCGGCTTCAGAGGGCCTTGCTGCGTGGGAAGGCTCTGCTTCCTCTTCCGCTCCTGGGCCTTCTCTGGGCAATACGGACTGTCCCTGGCTTGGGCATTGCCTGGCACCAGAGCATTAAGAGAGAGGCACATGCCTTGGACAATGGTCTCCACTCTGGCCCTCTTTGCTTGGATGTTCTCATCGCAAAACCAGTCAGGGTCAGCAAAGCTAGAGCTGGGGACAGGGCTCCAGGGAAAGTGGGGGTCTCCGCCTTGCTCTCGGGGGGCTGGACTTCTTTCACCTTCCATACAGGGTTCTGCCAGGTGGGAACAGGCCCGGGACAGAGGAGAAAGCAAGCCAGAGTTTGGATCCATCCCCTGGCTCACAGGCTCTTGCTCAGAAGGTCGGTTGTGGCTCTGTGAGGGAATTCTTTCTCCCGATGTCCTCAACGAGAGGGGTACCTCGAGGGAGCTGGGGGTTCCTCCTCCACACTCAGAAGGATGAGAAGCAGCTGTCAAGGATTTAGAGTCTGATATGCCAGAACTCACAAATCTGAGTAGACTCTGAATTAGAGACAGGGAGAAAACAGTGTATGTCATTTTGAGCAGTGCTCTTCAAACTTGTGTGCGCAAATAACCCAGGGATCTTGTTAAAATGAAGATCCAGATTTAGCAGGTCGGGGCCGGGGCAGAGATTCTGGATCTCTCACCAGCTCCCATGAGATACTGTGCTGCTGGGTGGGACCCTACTCTTGGATTCCCAAGAGGGATCCTTCAGGGAGGAATTGTCTTGCTAGGGCATAATTATGATAGAATTATAATAAAGGTAATAGCAGCAGCTAACTGCACAGCTGGCATTATGCCAAGAACTTTACATCTATGACCTAATTTAATTCTCGTCACAAATCCCTGAGAATGTTGTCATTCTCACTTACGGAAATAGGCCCAGAGAGGTTGAGTTACCTCCGGAAGTTCACACAACTAGTCAGTGGCAGGCTGGAGTCAAAACAAGGTCTGTCTGATTCAGAGTAACCTTCTTAGTGCCTGCCACAACAGAATCACCCAGGGCACTTGTTAAAAATAGCAAATTCAGGGGGTGCCTGGGTGGCTCAGTCGGTTGAGCATCCGACTTCGGCTCAGGTCATGATCTCACGGCTCGTGGGTTTGAGCCCCGCGTCCGGCTCTGTGCTGACAGCTCGGAGCCTGGAGCTGCTTCGGATTCTGTGTCTCCCTTTCTCTCTGCCCCTCCCCTGCTCATGCTCTGTCTCTCCCTGTCTCTCAAAAATGAATAAACGTTAAAAAAAATTTTTTTTTTAAAATAGCAAATTCAGTAGCCCTCACCAGCCCTGCAAAATCAGAATCCCTCCATCCTGGGGGGCAGGGGAGAACCTGCATTTGAAACAGGCAAACCGAAGTTTGAGAACCAGCTGTTTGACCACTACACTGTCCTGTTCCTGGAAGAATCAGATCAGGTATTCATTGCTCACATTCACCAACTATTTCCTTAGCTCCTACTGTGCATCAGGCCGTCTTCTGAGCACTTGGAGCGACGGTGGAGGACAAGACCAGCAGAATCCTGCTCTCATGGAGCTGGCCGTCTCCCCCGGGGAGAGAGAACGAACAAGTATATTTTCAGGTCGTCGTGATATCTGCTAGGAAGAAAAAGCACAATAAGGGGTTGTAAATTGGGATGAGGGTGTGGGAAGAAGGAGGCAGCTAGTTTAGAAAAAGCTGCCTAAAGCTATTTTTCCCCCACAAAGTATCAAAATACACTGTACTTTAGGAGGCCTCAGATGGCAAGTTTAAGGGCCTTCAAATTTACAAAACATTCACACGTTACCTCATTGCACCTCACACCAAACTTGTAATTCTCCCATTTTACAGATGAGGAAACCAAGGGTCAGCGAGGCCGCAGAGTGGCTCTCAGTTACTGAGATTCCAAATCCTTTGACACAACCACACTTCAGCTGCCTCCCTGCGGATGGAAAGACCCGTATAAGAGACTGACTCCTCTGTCTGCCAAGGGGATGCTTCCTTTCCTCAAAGAGGTACATTCATGTTTCTCCTCTACAAATTCCCACTATCCTTTTGCTTCTCTCTCTCTCTTTTTTTTTAATGTTTATTTATTTTTGAGACAGAGAGAGACAGAGCATGAGCAGGGAAGGGGCAGAGAGAGAGGGAGACACAGAATGTGAAGCAGGCTCCAGGCTCCGAGCTGTCAGCACAGAGCCCGACGCGGGGCTCGAACCCACGAACTGTGAGATCGTGACCTGAGCCGAAGTCGGACGCTCAACCGACGGAGCCACCCAGGCGCCCGTCCTTTTGCTTCTCTTGCGTAAGTCCTTTCAGGAAAGGGTCCACTACTTCGTCCTACTTTTGATCTAAAATTTACCTGGAATTCTCTACCTGGGGCGAAACGTGGCTCTTCTGTAGCCGCTGGATGTGGATGTGGACACAGCCTCCACCCGGAGCTGCCAGACCACCAGCAGACACAGCTGGCACAAGCCCGCCCTGAGCAATGTCCCTCCTGGTGCCTGGGGCCGAGGGTGGGAGGTGGCGGTGGCTCCAGTCCGTCACAAGGAAAATGCCACTGGAAGAAAGCCGGGTTCGTGGGTCGGAGTACGTAGAAGGATTTTGCCTTGAGTGAGACACTTACAAATTACTAAAACAAGACAGATAACTTGCCTAATTCACGTTAACTTTAAAAATGTATCCCAACCGTTTGGATGGTTTACCACCTCTTGGAGAGAGAAACATTTTTTAACTTCCTGTGATCATTTGACGCGGAATATATATTATTTGTATAATAGGAGAAGTTATTTTTACATTAGCTCTTACCATCTGCTAAGCATAACCTGATCACTCATTAAGCTTCCGTTGGCTGTTTTCTAGCTAATGATGACCACTGAACTGGCAGAATTGATATTTGAACCACAGAAACTCACCATAATACAAGCTGTGTATTTTTTCAGTTAAGTACCTTCCAAAAAGAAGAGGGGATTGGTTATGGTTATCCTAACTGCTGAGTGAACATCTCCTGCTTAAATTCGACATTTTCTTTTTTTTTTTTTTAACGTTTATTTATTTTTGAGAGAGAGAGAGAAAGAGTGTGAGCGGGAGGGGCAGAGAGAGAAGGAGACACGGAATCGGAAGCAGGTTCCAGGCTCTGAGCTGTGTCAGCACGGAGCCCGACGCGGGGCTCGAACTCACAAACCGCGAGATCACGACCTGAGCTGAAGTTAGACCCTTAACTGACTGAGCCAGCCAGGTGCCCCAATTCAACATTTTCAAACACAAACTCTGTAACTGCCCCTCTGCTTCAACTCTCACACTACCTATCTTGTTTAAGCTGGAAGCTGGGAGTCTCTCTGACTCCTCCCCGGACCACTGACTTGGTCTGGTCACTTATGGTCAAAAAATGGCTCTGAACCACAGTCCACTGCTTTCCCATTACCGTTTCTGGATTCAGGGTTTCAACTTTTTACCTAGACAATTCCAATACCTCATGACTGGTCCCCCAGCTTCTAGCCTTTCCTCACTCTGGTCCTTCTACACTCATTCATTCATTCATTCATTCATTCAACAAATGTGGCTCAAATGCTGGCAACAGACAAAATCCTCTGCCCACGTGGAGCTCACATTCATGCAGAGGGAGCCAGATGGCATAACATACGAAGTTAGTAATGGAAGGCCACTGTGAAAACATTAGCCCTTGCTCCGAGATAAATGAGGAGCCACTGGAAGGTTGTAAGCAGTATGACCTGACTTAGTTTTAAAAGGATCATTCTTTACTGGATGGAGAATAGGCCGGGGGTGGGGGAGCAAGGGTTGAAACAGCCCTAGGAGGCTCTAGGCATCTAGGCCTCCAGGCAGTGACCTAGATGGTAATCACAGAGATGAGGTGTCTTGGACCAGGACGGTAGCAAAGCATCAGATCCTGTATAGATGTTGAATGTGGAGCCAGTGGAATTTGCTAACAGACTGGATGTGGAGCGCAAAGAGAAATAAAGTGTCACTGATGATGACTCCAGCGTGTTTGGCCTGAGTGAGTTGAAGGATGAAATGGCACGAGCTGAGTCAGAAGGACCATAGAGGAACGGGTTTGGTGAGAGATATCAGGAGCTCGGTTTTGCATGTTAAATCTGAGACAATTATGAGACAACTAAATGAAGATATTGACAAAGCCGTGGGGTAAATAAGCCTGGGGCGTCAGTGGAGAGAGATCTGGACTAGAAATAGAAAGTTGATGGCTGTCAGTATGTAGATGGATGAGCTCCGAGGAGTGAGTGTAGACAGAGAGGAGAAGGGGGCCAAGATCTGAGTCCTGGGACATAGCAGCATGAAGAGCCTGGGGTAAGAGGGGAATCAATAAAGGGAGCAAAAGGAGGGGCACCTGGGTGGCTTAGTTGGTTAAGCGACCGACTTCGGCTCGGGTCATGATCTCGCAGTTTGTGAGTTCGAGCCCCGCGTCGGGCTCTGTGCTGACAGCTCAGCCTGCTTTGGATTCTGTGTCGCCCCCTCCCCTGCTCACACTCTGTGTCTCTCTGTCTCTCAATAATAAATAAACGTTAAAAAATTTTTTAAATAAATAAAGGACGCAAAAGGAGCAAGCAGTGAGATAGGAAGAAATCTAGGGGTGTGTGAGTTCCTGGGAGCCAAGTGAAGAAAGTGTTTCTAGGAGCCGGGAGAGGTCAGGTCACACAGCAATTATTAGTAACACAGAGGCTTTCAAGATCTTGATCAGAGCCGTTTCAGTGGAGCCCAGGGAGAAAAAGCCTGGTTGGAGTGGATTTACGGCAGAGGACAAGAGGAGGAATTGGTGACATTAACGATGACACCTCTTTCAAGGAGTTTTGCAGAGAGGAGAGAAATAGGACAGTGGCTGGAAGGAGAGATGGGGTCAAGAGAGGGTTTCTCAAGATAGAAAGAATAACAGCATATCTATAGGTTAATGGCAATGATGCCGTATAAAGATAAAGTTTGTTGGGGCGCCTGGGTGGCTCAGTGAGTTAAGCGCCAACTTCGGCTCAGCTCATGATCTCATGGCTCGTGAGTCTGATCGTGAGCCCACATCGGGCTCTGTGCTGACAGCTCAGAGCCTGGAGCCTGTTCGGATTCTGTGTCTCCCTCTCTCTCTGCCCCTCCCCTGCTTGCGCTCTCTCTCTCTCTCTCTCTCTCTCTCTCAAAACTAAAATAAACATTTTTAAGAAAAGATAAAGTTTGTTAATGTAGGCCACAGGGGGAGAATTTCTGGAGCTGGTCCTAAGGTAGGAAGGTGGGGGCAAGATTTCATACATGGGAAGGGATCGATTTTAGAGACGAGAACCCTTGGTTCATCCATGGTGGTGGAGGAAGGCAGTGTCCGTGGACAGGTGCTGGCAGGTGGGTGCCCCGGTGACGAGAGTGAGTGCAAGTTCCCTTTTGATTGTCTCCATTTCCTCAGTGACGTTGGCATCGGCATTAATTTTCCAAAACGTGGGTCTGCTTATGCCCCTCCGTGGAATCAGTCTTTGCTAGCTGCCTGTTGAATATAAGGTGCAGCTGCCTCCCCTCCTCTGGAGCCACTGTCCTCAATACTCACCATTGCCACTGAGCTGTCCTGGGCGCTGTGTCAGGTCTCTGCCCTTACTCCTTACTTTTCCCTCCCCCCGGAAAGCCCTGCCCTCCTATTTCTACCCGACACACCCCTATTCCTTTTCCAAAATCCAACTGAAATGTCACCCCCTCTCTGAAGTAATCAATCTTCCCCTTTAGACTGTGAGCTCCCTCCTTGTGTCTCCAAGTAGTGCCTGATTGCCAATTGTCACCAAATAGACGTTTGCTGACTCGGTTGAATAAATTGTTCTGTATGCACTTCATTTAGACTGATTTTCATCTCTTCATTAGAGGTACATTATCTCAGATCTTTCTAGCATCTAAGTGGAACAAAATCAATACAGATAGATGATAGATAGATAGATAGATAGATAGATAGATAGATAGATAGGGCATAGAACCATCAACGTCACCAAATCTCCCTTGTGGGTTATTTAAGGCATTGTTTCTGAGGTTCCATGTAGTCCGTATGCTCCAGAAGGCAGAACTACTAGGGTAAGATATGGAGTCTGTGTGCTTAATGAAGCAACAATCAGCGGGAATGTCTTGAGGCCAGAAACTAGAAATCTAGCCAAACACCACTGCGGTTGGACACCCAGAGATGTTTACGCCCATCTCTGTAGGACAATCATGGAAACTCTGCATCTGGGCAGCTGAGAAACAGGAAACCTCTGTGCTGGGCCAGCAAGCCACTCGGAGCCCTTCACCGGGGTGTGGCATATGAAGCAGCAACACTTTCTGTTTAAAAATCAACTAGCAGCTCACTCACATTTACAGACAGAGTAGCGATTGCCACAGCCCTTTAAAAATAGCTTTACTGCTTTTCATAGATGATGAAAGCGATAAAGAGTCATTTTACTTCCCAAATATAGAAATGTATTGCGAGGAAAAGAAAGAAAGAAAGAAAGAAAGAAAGAAAGAAAGAAAGAAAGAAAGAAAGAAAGAAAGAAAGAAAGAAAGAAAGAAAGAAAGAAAGAAAGAAAGGAAAGAAAGAAAGAAAGAAAGAAAGAAAGAAAGAAAGAAAGAAAGAAAGAAAGAAAGAAAGAAAGAAAAAGAAAGAAAGAAAGAAAGAAAGAAAGGGAGAGAGAGAGAGAAAGAAAGAAAGAAAGAAAGGAAAGAAAGAAAGAAAGAAAGAAAGAAAGAAAGAAAGAAAGAAAGAAAAAAGAAAGAGAAAGAAAGAAAAAGAAAGAAAGAAAGAAAGAAAGAAAGAAAGAAAGAAAGAAAGAAAGAAAGAGAAAAGGAAATTCACGGTTAACATTTTGGTGCTTGTCATTTTTTCCACACTTTTTTCTCTGTGTACAGAAAACTTACATGATTTCCCCTAATTATATCAGTTTTTGAAATGGAATTATAAATACATAGTCCTATAACTTCCTTTTTTTTTTTTTTTTTGGTCTCTCATGTTAATGAATACCCATCTGTAACAACATTGTAAAAGCTGATGATATTCCACTGTATGTATATATCATAATTTATTTAACAAATTCCTTTTTGATTAGACAGATTTTTTTCTTATGTTGTCACTGGTGTAGCAATATAGACAAGATAGTATGGAGGTGGAGAGGGCAGACTGCAGAGCCGGACTGCCTCGATTTGAATCCCTAGGGCCACTTACTTAGCTTTGTGACCTCTCTGTACCTCAGCTTTCTCATCAATAACAGGGAAATAACCACAATACCTGCTGTTATTATAAGGTTGTTGTAAGGATCCAATGAGTTAACCCATTTTTAGACCAGTTCCTGCCATATCATAAATTACTGGTAAGTGTTAGCTATTGTTATTATGAATAATATTGGGATGAACAGTCTTGTCTATATCTCTTAGAACTTACACTATTTTTTCCTTAGAATGCATTTCTAGAAGTAGAAATTCTGGATCAAAGACTGGACATGTGTTAAACTTAAATAAAATTTTTTTTTAATGTTTCTTTATTTGTGTGTGTGTGAGAGAGAGAGAGAGAAAGAGAGAGAGAGAGAGAACACAAGAGGGGAGAGACACAGAATCTGAGGCAGGCTCCAGGCTGCCCAACATACAGAGCCCAACGCAAGCCTCAGAACGAACCGTGAGATCATGACCTGAGCGAAAGTCAGACACTTAACCGTCTGAGCCACCCAGGTGCCCCAAACTTTTATACTCATTTCTCAACTGCCCTCCAGAAATGCACCAACTGATTGGTAGTGGAGTTGAGAGACTGAAGGAGAACTTTCAATTTTTACCCTGTATATTTCTGTATTAACTGAAATTGTATAAGGATGTATTCATGCGTTGTTTGTATATATACTTCTAAATAGCCAATTTTCTTTCTTACCAATATATCTATAAAAGAACACATATGCCCTCATCCTCACCAACACTGGGCATTGCCAGCCTTTTAAATCTTTGCCAATATGGTGGGTGAAAATATTATCTCAACATTTGAACCTCTGATTCTCAGCAATCTGGCGTATTTTTCTCATCTATTGGAGGAAATACTTATGTGCTATGTATTATGAAACTTAAACATGTTTATACCATTTGAGTTAATGATTCTATGTCTAAGAAGTGAAATCAAGAAAATGATGCCATACCCACAGATTTATGTCAAAAATGATCATCCCAGCATTAGAGTAGAAACTGATTAAATATAAAGTATGGTATTATCTATGTGATGCTATATTATGTAATCATTTTTCAAAAAATCATGTTTAGGAAGAGTTTATAGAACATTATTTTATAGTATATAGTAAGTAGGGAGAGAGAAAAATGCTTTTGAAAATACAAAGGGAAAAAGATGCGAAAGGAATATATTAAAATGTTAGCAATAATTGTTTACAGATGATGGAATTGTAATTTTTTAATGGGTAATTTTTTTCTCTATTTTTTTCTTTTTACTTTTCGGTATTTTCCATATTTTCAATGGGTATGTTTTCACTTTGTAATTTAAAAAAAGCAATCTTTGCCCTTGCTAATTTAATTTTTTAATTTTTTTAAATGTTTATTTATTTTTGAGAGAGAAACAGAGCATGAGTAGGGGAGGGGCAGAGAGAGAAGGAGACACAGAATCCAAAGTAGGCTCCAGGCTCCGAGCTGTCAGGACAGAGCCCGATGCCAGGCTCAAACCCATGAGCCCCACAAGCCATGAGATCATGACCTGAGCCGAAATCGGTTGCTTAACCGACTGAACCACCCAGGCACCCTGCCCTTGGTAATTTAAAAGTTGCCTTTATGGGAAAGGCTATGCATGTGTGGGGACAGGGGATGTATGGGAAATTTCTGTACTGCCTGCTCAGTTTGGCTGTAAACCTAAAACTGCTCTAAAAATTAACAAAATTAACAAAACTAATTAAATTAACTAACTAAATTAACAAAACAAACGAACAAAGCCTGGATTTTCTCTCATTGACTCTTTCTTGGGTATACATTCCTGGACACCAGACATACAAAACTCCACTAGAGAAGCAAATTGAGCTACAAACGAGCACAGACCACAGGGCTCGTGAGATAACTATAAAGTTATGTAGGATTTTACAGCTAGGAAGCGTAAAATAAGAGTTAAGTGGAATTTCAAGTAAATAATAGGCCTAAGAAAGAAACTGTGTGTCTGAAGTGGTAAGAGGCCGGGGTGGAGGTGGGGGGGTACCGGCTGAAAAAACAGCCAACGTCCGTGGAATTTTCAGCCGCACAGATCGCTTCGTAGCAGGGAAGCCCTTCTCCCTGAGAGTCCATACCCTTCCAAGAAACCTTCCTTGAGATCTCCCAAAGTTCTGCCCAAGGAGGCAGAGGGAAAGGGCAGCCCACAGAGCCCTAGCTAAAGTAAGACCAGCAGTGTGCAGGCTGTATCTTTCCTTCTGTGCTGTGCCCACGTTTAGGGAACAGCGAACGCCTCTGATACACTCCAGCAGGGCCACCAGAGAACCAATCAGTAAAGCAAGGCAGACTATGAGGGCCTTAGATAAAACGCACCACGCAAAGTCCAAGAGATGCCAGTTCATTCTCATGGCTGCCACTGACGCTAAATCCAGATTTGTGAAAGAAGGTTTATTGTTATTTCCTTGTTAAAGTTTCTGCCAGGTTTTTGTTGAGAACACTTAGCATTTCTCTTCGCAGAATTTCTTTCGTTCCTTTCCTAGATCCCGCTGGATTCCAACGGGACCAGCCTTGTGCCTAGCAGATAACCACCAATAAGATGATTGGAGAAACATGGAGGAAAAGCCTTATCCTGAAACAGCCTCTCCCATGCAGACGTCACAGGGTCTCGGGGTCCACCACCGGGATTCATGCTGTGATCACACATTATATATGATACAGTATTCCTGAACAGCCTCTCATCCAGGTACTCACCAGGCCTAGCAAACTTTAGCTGTCAATGTAAACTTGTTCGGGGGTGGGGGTGGGGGCACATTTCAAGGTCATATAGCATTTGCACACTTTACTAAGGTGTTTTCATGTCCAACCTCATCTCTGTTTCATTCTCTGGGAGCCCCCTGAATCATCCCCATGTGGGTATGGGTTGGGAATGACCCTGTCCGTCTCTGGTCCAGCCCTGAGCAGTTCTCCCTGCATTGGCTGATGGTGGAAATGGGTAGAGGAGGTCATTGTGACAGCCCAGTCCACACAACCCCGTCATAGACAGGCATAAATACAACCAAGTCAGAACCCTGTGGGTCTGCGTCATTGGTGGCTGTGAGGATGATCCACGGGGTGTCAGACCTGGATCAGACTCACTACCTCTTACCTAAGTTAGCTTTGCCTCTTTCTCCTCTCAGTTTCTTCATCTGTAAAAGGGAATTGACCACAGTGCGGTCTCCCAGATCATCGTGCCTGCCGTCTCCAGCACTGACAATAGGCACTCCTTAATTCCTCTAGGACGCGTCTGGGAGGCCCCACAGCCCTGGAACTTTATTTAGCCCTGCAGGGGACTCGGGGATCATCTGGCACAGTGCATGGTTTCCAGACTTTTAGATGTCAACCATTAATAAAAAGGAAAACAAACAAAAAATTGGACCAGCCAGAGAGGTCTTGACATTTTACTTGCAGGTAAGAGCCCCCCAAAATAAGTGTATAAGGCTACAATCCACCATCATTTTTATTTCATAAAAGAATCTTAACCATCCTGTTTTTTTTTTTTAAGAAAAACAGGAGGAAGGGCATAATACCCAAATAAGTTTAGCTTTGTAAAAAAAAAAAACTCTTCACAATGTCTTTTCTTTTTTTTTTTAATTTTTTTAAAATTTATTTTTGCAAGAGAGAGAGAGCGAGAGAGTGAGGGAGGGGCAGAAAGAGAGAGGGGGACAGAGGATCTGAAGCAGGCTCTAGGCTGACAGCAGAGAAAACCAATGAAAACATCACAGACCAGTACTAGGGAACCTCAGATCTTCATGCGTTAGATGAGGCAACCGAAGCATAGCAAGGTGAAGTGACATGCCCAAGGTCACAAAGTGGCTGCAATGTCTCATTCTATCTAGCGAAACACTGGTGGACGTGAGATCCCCTCCTGTGGCCCAGACAGGTGCCCTGGGCTGGGAGTTAGGAGGTCTGGGCTCTTCTACAGCCATTTGTCCTCAAGCCACACTTTCTGCCTTTTCCACTTGTCTAAAATGGGGATGAAATCATCCCGTCACTCAAGACTGGTGTGAGAACCTGATGAAAGAAGCGTTTTAAAAGTGCTCTGAAGATGTGTATCAGGGTATGAGAGTGAGGTACTAGGAGCGAAAAGTCCTGCTGTCCTGCCTGTGACTTGCTCGAAAATACTTCAGCCAACAAAAACAGGTGGAGCAAAAATGGCACCATATTAACCATGATTAAATCTACGTGGTGGGTATTGCCAGGCTAGCCTCCCCACTTTTCTACATACTTGAAAATTTTCTTAAGAAACATTCCATCATTTTCTTTTTTTTTTTTTTAAAGTGCTCTGGCAAGGTAAATGGAAGGGGACGGTATTACTCACAGAGAAGACGCCCTCAGGGAGATCCAAGTCCTGGGCTCTGCGGCCAGGTGGGGTCTACCACCCCAGGAGATGGAGCAGCCCACTCTTCACCAGCCCGGGGCACAAAGAGCCATGGTCAGGAAGTGATTGGCTTCCTCCCCAGGCAGGCCTGGTGCCTGTGGCCGGGTGAGGGAAGCCTCCCGCCCACCCCTTCTCAGTGCAAGGCACCATCTGACAGACCCAGCCCTGCAGCGGCCACGGGCAGTGGGGACCTTGGGGGCTGCCTAGCGCAGCCAACCGCTGTGGGGGGCTTATGAATATGCAGATAGTGGCCAGAGCTGGTTGGCTGCCACCCCCCCATGCCATCTCCTACCCCCGCCCCAACTTAGATGCCCAGAAAAGCCAGCCGAGAGAAGACCTTCCTGAAATGCCATCTCTTCTGCCTTTTCTTAAAAATTGGGGGACTTAATTACCCAGCTTCTCCCATTGCACTCACTGGCTTTCGGGGAGCTCCTGACCTCTGCTTCCAAATTCCCCAGCGAGGCTGCTCCAAAGCGAACATCATTCTCCCTGTGCCTCAAGCATCCTGAGGATACTAAAACCGGCTCGGCACCAAAATATGGCATCTTGGCTGTGCGGGAAGGAGTGGCTGTGTGGCTTCTCCTTTTAGCAGAGGTCTGAACACTGTTGGGGAGGCTGTTTGCTGGGCCAAAAGCCTCCATCTGTGACAGAGCTGGGGAGAACTCACTGGCCAAATCCACCTACCCCCAGACATCACTTGAATTTTGCCATCTTCTCCTCCTTCAGTTTGGGAAGTGGAGTGTATGTTATGATATACGGCAATGAGAATCAATGAACTACAGCTCAACTCAACATGGGTAAATCCTCAAAACGCACTGTTGAGTGAAAGAAGTAAGTCACAGAATGATACAGATGCTGTGATCCATCCCAGTTACATTACGTTTAAAAATAGGCCCAACAATGTCTACATTTTTATTGAGTTTCATCCATCCATTATTAATTGCAATTGAACAGAAGGGTATCTGGGTGGCTCCGTTGGTTAAGTGTGTGACTTCAGCTCAGGTCATGATCTTGTGGTTCGTAAATTCGAGTCTTGTATACTTAGTTTGGGGGGCTCTTACCTGCAAGAAAAATGTCAAGACCTCTCCAGCTGTGCTGACAGCTCAGAGCCTGGAGCCTGCTTCAGATTCTGTGTCTCCCCTCTCTCTCTGCCCCTCCCCCGCTTGCTCTCTCTCTCTCTCTCTCTCTCTCTCAAAAATAAATAAACATAAATAAATAAATAAATAAATAAATAAACATTAAAAAAACTTAATGGAGAGATACACAGATAGATGGAATCTAGGTATTATGGATAATACAAAATGAATATAGGATATAGTCTCTATTTTAAGAAGTCCAGAAGATGGAAAGATAGGCTATAGCCCAGCCATCTACCATCTGGTCAATAATATTAAAAAATATGTAAACAAGGATGTGAGTGTGTAGTTCAGACCACACGTATGAATATTGGGGGATTTCAGGTAAGAGAAAAGAATATTGTGTGTGTTATTTAAAGTAGGCTGCCTCCTCCATTGTGTTTTTCATAACTGAGCTATTTATCCTTTCTAGAAGCAAAAATTTTTTCTTATATAATTTGAAAGTAAATACATATTTTCCTCAATTTAAAACATAGGCAAAATGAATTTAAAGTTTAAGACACATGCGTATAGAAACTATAATGGAAGGGAGGGCATAGGTTAATATATAGTTGAGCCTGGCAGTGGTTAACTCTAGGGGGACCAGCAGGGAAAGACACATAGGGCTTTTCCATTTTAAGCTGGATGGTGAATGTGGGTATTCCTTTTACTATTTTTTTAAAAATACGGGGCGCCTGGGTGGCGCAGTCGGTTAAGCGTCCGACTTCAGCCAGGTCACGATCTCGCGGTCCGTGAGTTCGAGCCCCGCGTCGGGCTCTGGGCTGATGGCTCGGAGCCTGGAGCCTGTTTCCGATTCTGTGTCTCCCTCTCTCTCTGCCCCTCCCCCGTTCATGCTCTGTCTCTCTCTGTCCCAAAAATAAATAAATGTTGAAAAAAAAAATTAAAAAAAAAAAATAAAAAAAAAAATAAAAATAATACACATATATTTATATACCCTTTTGAATATATATTTTACAATTAAAATGTTTTTTAGGGGCACCTGGGTGGCTCAGTCGGTTAAGCGGCCGACTTCGGCTCAGGTCATGATCTCGCGGTCTGTGAGTTCGAGCCCCGCATCGGGCTCTGTGCTGACAGCTCAGAGCCTGGAGCCTGTTTCGGATTCTGTGTCTCCCTCTCTCTGACCCTCCCCTGTTCATGCTCTGTCTCTGTCTCAAAAATAAATAAACGTTAAAAAAAAATTAAAAAAATGTTTTTTAATTCCCTTTTGAAATTAAAAACAAAACAGATGATCCAGTAATCACACCACTGGGTATTTACCCAAAGAATATGAAAACACTAATTCAAAAGGATATATGCACCCCTATGTTTATTGCAACATTACTTACAATAGCCAAATTAAGGGTGCCTGGGGGGCTCAGCCGGTTAAGTGTCCAACTTTGGGTCAGGTCGTGATCTCACAGTCTGTGAGTTCGAGCCCCGCATCGGGCTCTGTGCTGACAGCTAGGAGCCTGGAGCCTGCTTCGGATTCTGTGTCTCCCTCTCTCTGCCCTCCCCTGCTCATGCTCTGTCTCTCTCTGTCTCAAAAATAAATAAAAATATTTTTTAAAAAAACCTTACAATAGCCAAATTAGGGAAGAAGCGCAAGTGTCATCAATAGATGAATGGATAAATGGTATATATAGTGGAAAATATATATGTATACATAGTGGAATATTACCCGGCCATAAAAAAGAACAAAATCTTGCCATTTGCAACAACATGGGTGGATCTAGAGAGTATAATACTAAGTAAAATAAAACCAATCAGAGAAAGATAAATACCATATGATTTCACCCATGTGTGGAATTGAAGAAACAAAACAAAGGGAAGAGACAAACAAAAAAACAGACTTGTAGCTACAGAAAACAAACTGATGGTTACCAGGGGGGAGGTGGGTGGGAGGATGGGCGAAACAGGTGAAGGGGATTAAGAGTGCGCTTATCTAGGTGGCTCAGTCTGTTAAGCATTCAACCTTGGCTCAGGTCATGATCTCATGGTTTGTGAGGTCAAGCCCCGCATTGACCTCTCTGCTGTGAGCACGGAGCCCACTTCAGATCCTCTGTCCCCCTCTCTCTCTCTGCCCCTTCCCCACTCGTTCTCTCTTTCTCTATCTCTCTCTTTCAAAAATAAATAAAGGTTTTTTTTAAAAAATGAGTGCACTTAGGGGCGCCTGGGTGGCTTAGTCGGTTGAGCGTCAGACTTCGGCTTTGAATTCTGTGTGTGTGTGTGTGTCTCTCTCTCTCTCTGCCCCTCCTCCACTCATGCTCTGTCTCTCTCCTTCGGAAATAAACATTAAAAAAAAAGAGTGCACTTATCTTAATGAGCACTGAGTGATATATAGACTTGTTGAATCATTATATTGTACTCTCGAAACTAATGTAACACTGTATGTTAACTATATTGGAATTAAGATTTTTTAATGTAAAAAATAAATAAATTTCCTTTTGAACTCTGCCACAAACACAAGTTTATGAACTTACATACATAACTCCTGTCCTAATAGATGATGCTATGTCCTAGGAGGCTCTAAATACAGAAGAGGGTGAGAGCTTATTGGGTTGGAACTTGGACTTCACAGAAGCTCATTTATGAGTCTCAAGGAAATCGATTTCAACCTTTATCCTCTGAGACAGACTTTGCATTCTGCTGTACGTGTGTGTGTGCACCAGCACGTATATGTGGGTGTCTAAAACCGTAACATCTGAGATTAACTTGGGTGATCACTGAAACTCCAGGAGAAATGCTTTGCCACACATCATCTATGCCTGAACTTCTAAACTTTAGATAGGAACTTCTCAAACGAATTACTTAAAGTGGAAAAAATTAAGTAGCTGTCTAAGAAACATTAAAACAAAGTGAAGCAGCATTTGAGATTCCTCCACTCTTTTTTTTTTTTAATGTTTGCTGATTTTTGAGAGAGAGAGAGAGCACAAGTGAGGGAGGGGCAGAGATAGAGGGAGACACAGAATCTGAAGCAGGCTTCAGGCTCTGACCTACCGGCACAGAGCCTGACACAGGACTCGAACCCACAAACCATGAAACCATGACCTGAGCCAAATCGGACGCTTAACCCGACTGAGCCACCCAGGCATCCCATAGCTATCGAAGAAATACTAACAGCAAACCCTGCAAGGGATTACTGTTTTGGGACTCTTTAGCTGCATCCAGAAGTCTTATAAGCATGGCAGTATTTAGTAATTCCATTTGTATTTACTGAGTACCTACAGCATAGCAGGCACTGTGTTCTGTGCACAGGATTCAGAAGAATAGAGTCACCTTCCTCCTTCTGCTCTGTCCAGGAGAGGAGACAGGAAAAAAAGGACATTATAATGCAAAGGAGAGACACAGGCACAATGCTTTGGAAGCACAGAAAAGGTATCTGTTAACTCTGATTATTAGGGAAGGGATTCAAAAGAGACTCACATGATGATTAGAAGTCCCTAGGCAACTAAGAGGTAGGATCAGCCCACGCCAAGATGGGAAGGAGTGAAATAGCACACCGGGGCTATTGCCAGTGGTGTGGTAAGGATGAAAGCTCAACATCAGTGAAAGTCAGGTGGGCGGGGATCACAACATAGCCAAAGGCCAGGTTATCAGGTGCCTGGTCAAACTGAGGAGTTTGGACTTCATCCTACTGATAGGTTGCAGCAATTGAAAAACTTCAATCATAAGAGTGACAGGATTAGATGTGTGTTTCAAAAGGATCTTTGACATGGAGGATGGGTTAGAGAAAGTGTGAGTGGAGGCCCAGGTCCCTTTTGGAAGCTTTTAAAAGAATCCAGGTGATGAATGCTGAAGACTTGATCAGGGGCAGCAGCTGAGCAAGAAGGTTTTCTCTATTTCTCGTTAGGGCTTCTGCCAATCCTTGCAGGATTGAGGTGGAAGCTTCCAGAGTTTAGGTGAGTGAAGACACCATAAAGGTGCCTGCGGACCCGGCAAGATGACTCAGCTGAAGCAACCAACATGAACAGGCATTAGTGGCTCATTCGTTCATTCATTCATTCTTAATTCCACCAAAGCTTATAGGAAACCTTTTCTATTAGGAAAGTGAGCTATACGGTTGAACATTCAGGGGCTTGGGCATTGAAGGGGAGGGAAAACTAAAGAGGGGTGGTGGTGCTATGTGCTTTCACTTTGAAGGTTTCATGCAGGATGGTTAATACACACCTACCTATGCCAATCTCTGTTCCAAGTGCTGAGATACAGCAGTGAACAAGACAGACAAGGTCCCTCATTTCGTGGTTTGTATTCTAGGGATAGAGTGACTAAGGAACCACCTCCAAAATGCATAGGATGTATGGGGTTACAATTAGCTTGGAGAGAATTTGAGCAGGACGAGGGAAGATCAGGAGATGTTGCAGAAGTAAGGCTACTTGCTGATCTTCGCTGGTAAAAGGGCAGTGGGAACCTTTAGAGGTTCCTTGGGGCTGCTTCTTTGTTCTGGGGTTAGGGAGGCCGGGAAGTGACTCTTGCTTTTTTATATATATCTGAGGAACCCGAGGCTCAGGAAGCAATGTCACCTGCCCAAGGCCACTCAAGTGTAAGATAGGGCAGGCGTGTCTGCCAAGGTCCGAGTTCAAAGCCCATGCCAGCCTCCTTCTCTTTGCCGGTAGTGCAGAGGTGGAAAGGCGCGGTGTCCCGGGGTCCCAGGAGAGACTGGCGCCAAGCTCAGGGCCAGCTCTAAGGAAAGGTCGGGGAGGGCGGGACTCCGGGAGCGGCCTGGTCTCCGGACAGTCGTAGGTGCCCCGGGAGGACCGACCCAGGCCGGCTGGCAGTGCAGCGGGCTCCAAGAGCGCCCCACCGCCGTAGGCTCCCTGGCGCTGACAGGTGGGCTGAGGCCGGGGCTGGTCTGCGCTGCCCGTCGGTTCCCCCCACCCGCCAGTGGTTCGCTCCGAACACCCCTCCCCGGGCGGCAGGTACCGTGGCCCGCCCCGCTTCCGGTTGTTGCCGGGCCCTATATCCGGTGTCCGCCCGCCCTCGGCTCCGCCGCCGCCGCGATGCTGTCCCGGTCACGCTGCGTGTCTCGGGCGTTCAGCCGCTCGTTGTCTGCTTTTCAGAAGGTACGGTCCGGCCGGGCCGGGGCCCCGGCGGATGAGAAACGCGCCGGCGGGCCGAGGGGCAGCCTGGGTGCTGGGGCGCGGCGCGCCGGTCAAGCCGGGCACCAAGGGCACCGGGACGCGGAGGCCGCGGACTGGGCGGCCCGGGGCCGCAGCTGCTCTCTGGGGCGTCTTGCAGAGCCCAGCGGCCCCCAGCTTTCCCGAGGCAGCCGGCGCCCCGTCCCCGGCTGCGCCCCACCCTCCGCGCCGGGGCTGAGGAGCCTCCCAGAGCCGCGCCCGTCCCGACACGAGACTCAGAGTTTGGGAGGAGGCGCGGCGGAGTCCAGACGGGATCCGGGGCCCGCCCCCTCTCTCCCGTTAGTCAGTGGGTGTTCAGCCCCGGTGGGAAGTTGAGATAGTTTGTCAGGCCCGGCTGGGACTGAGAGCCCTGGTTGTTGCATTTGCCTTTTGGAGTCATGAGATTCACCTGTCACTAGCACCCGGGCAGCTTTGAGTCTGCACTTAAAAGAAAAAGCTGTTTCTTCCCTCCTTTCATCTTGGGTGACGTCGATAATGTCTTCTTTCTCAACAGGGGAACTGCCCTCTAGGGAGACGTTCCCTGCCTGGTAAGTTGTGCCCTTGTCTTCACCTAACATGCTTTTCTCCTGGGCAGAGCAGTAAGTGAGGAAACCGGGGTGCTAATGTTTCTCCACATGATGTTCAGATATATAGGAGTGAAACAAAGTACTATTTAATAAGAACAGCTATCGTTTATTCATTTAGCACATAGTTACTGAGTTTCTCCTGCCTGTACTAGGTGCTCCCTAGGGATGCAGCAGCTGACAGTTCTTGCCCTTCTGGAACTTCCAATCTAGGAGAAAAGACAGTGTAAATTGCTAAGCAAATAAGGGATCATGAATTTTGGTCATGCGCCGAGAAGGAAACAAATGAAGGTGGACAGAACGGCCCTCTTTAGTAGGGGACATTAAAGCTGCAACCCAGAGGGTGTGACAGAGGCCAGTTCAGTGAAGACCAGGAGAAGGAAAGGGAATAGCATGTACAGAGACCATGAGGAAGGAAAGAGCTTGGCAGTGTTTTGGCACTGGGAAAAAAAAAAGGTGATTTAGCCAGAGAATTTTGGTTAAGGGAGGGAATGGTCTGAGATAGAAGATGGTGTGTGGACTATTGGAAGGAATTTAGGTTTTATCCCAATAATTTTTTATATGCCTGGCATGAATGTTTGTTGAATGAGTTGATCCTATTGTGAGCTTTCTGTGTGCCAGGCGTTGTTCTGAGTGCTTTCTGCACATTTTGCAGTTAATCATCAAGAAACAATAAAAGAGGTATTCTCTTTTACAAATGCATAACCCAAGAAGGGGTAAGTGCCTTCACCAAGGTCACTCGGCCAACTATTGGTCAAGCCAGGTCTACCTGACTCCTCAGCCTCAACTCTTAACCCATCATGTCGTCGCTTACTCATGTGCTCAACAGATGAATTATTGAGTTCTTACTACATGCCAGGCACTGTGCTAGGTGACAGGGATACCCTCCAGAATCTTAAGGGCTAGCTGGAGAGACAGCAAATATGCATTTATGCACACATAAGGACACAATTACATCGTGATGACTATGAACTAGAAGTCTAGGGTGTAATGAAAGGGTGGGATGTAGCCCAGCTTGGGAAGGTGGACAGTGTGGTGAGAATGTCACTAAAGGCTTCCCAGAAGAAGTGACATTTAGGCCAAGTCTTAAAGAATACATAGCAGTTGGCCAAGAGAACAATGTTACAGGCAAAGGGAATTGCTTGTGCAAAGGTTTTCAGGCAGGAAGGGACTTAACCGGTCACAGAAATGGAAAGGAAGTCTGTCTGGCTGCAAAGATAGGGAGGGCTGTACAGTTCAGGGATGTGTAAAGTTTTTGGACTTCATCCTAAGAGTCCTGAGAACATAGGCACCTAGCAGAGTGAGCTTGTAGTGGACTCTCAACAATAAATATTCTTTTAAACTAGGAATCCCAAAAGTAAACATTTTCCCCATTTATAGACTGGCAGGACAATGGAAAGAACCTTGTACTTGGGGTTTGCGTTGTGTCCCAAGGCTTCACCTTGGGCTAGTTACTTAAACCTCCAGAAACCCTACTTATGTATGAAATGGGAATAATGACAGACGGTCGTTCTACTTCAGGGAGGTGTGAGACATGAAAATCAAAATGAGGTCATTTATGTGAAAGCTTTTTTTTTTTTTTTTTTTAAATTAGCATGAGAAGGGGAGGGGGCAGAAAGCAAGAGAATGTTAAGCAGCCTCCATGCATAGTGAGGAGCCAGATGCGGGGCTCAATCCCATGACCCTGGGATTATGATCTGAGTCAAAATCAAGAGTCAGATTGCTCTGATGGCTCAACCAACTGAGCCATCCACGTGCCCCTGTGAAAGCTTTTCGTAAACCCTAAAGCACTGTATAAATGAGACTTGCTATAGGATGAACTCTAAATTGGACTCAGGGTTCCAAAACTCTGTATGAGCTGTTGGTTGTTCTAGCTCAAAGATATGCTGTACTTGGGATTTGTACCGCAGAGGCATTGACTGCTGAACAGAGAAGTGACTTACTTGAGTCTGAAACTTTGGAGATTTGGGGGAGGAGGGGGCACAAGAGAGTGCTGTTTCCCATTTGGTGTCTCCTGAGCCCATGGTTTGGAAAGAATTGTTAATAGATCTGAAGGAAATAAGAGCTATGAAAGAATTTGTTAGGGGAGGCAGCTGTACTGTAGTAACTAGTTGTCAGTTGGGGAAGTGCCGTTATCTGTGATCAGGACAACTGGTGGGGCAGAAAGGGGCTCCAGCCTTGTTGAGTCTGACCAGAGGGGAAGACCTCAGGGAGATCACAGAAAGACAATAAACTGAAATGAGGGACAGTGATTTGCTTGGTACTGGGGCAAACTGGAGACCCTGAACCTAAAGTAGCCCAGTCTTTGCTACTAGAGTTTGGGTAGTAAGATTTCCAGTTTCATGCATTATAAGTAACCAGGGAAACAGAAACCCAGACCAAACATTCCCACTGCTTCTCACATGAGGCTATGTGTAGTCACAAGAGAAGCCATTATGTGTCTTTCTCAAGCTTCAGTTATATTTGAACACTTGGGGAGTAGGGAGGTTTTATTGTGAAAATATGTAAGGATAATGGAAGTTTATGAATTTTAAGGTAAATAAGATAAAACTACTTCCAGCTTTGCCCTTAGAATTCTCCCCTTTCCTCTTCAAACATATACCCACTCTCAACCCCACATACCTGTTTCTCTCTGCCATTGAGAAGCAGGACTCTTTTGGTAAAGATTATATTGGTGCCTACATTTGATCTTGCTCTATCTCAGCATTAGGAGGTGAACAGACTTTTCCATTCCCAGCAGGTAACCTGTATAAGATAAGAGTTGTTGGTTAAGAGTTGTTTTGTTTCTTGCAGGGGTCTCCTTATGTCAGGGACCAGGTTACCCTGACAGCAGGAAGATTGTGTAAGTATCACTGGGGAGCACAAATGTGTGACCACAGGGTATTTAAGACTCTAGTTCTAAATTTGACCATCTGCTTTCTTCACTGGCTTCGAAGCCTAGCTATCAAGGTGGTTATGTTGAGTCTCTAGACCTAATCTTGTTGTTGATTTATGATGTGTGATATACCTTGAGCTTCAGCCTCATGTCCAGTGCTGGCCCGAGAGTGTGGTTGTCCTCAGGTGTTTAGATTATAAAGAAAGTGAAATTGGAACCCTCTCTTTATGGGAATAAATATACAAGGGTACCCATAAGTATTCTGGTTGGATACAGATGCTGCCGAAGGGCTGGAGGTTAACATTTATTGTGGAGATTTAGAGCATCCTCTTGGTAGCATAGTATTCATTTTTGAAACAGTAAAAGCAAAAGACTAGTCAGTTGAGTCCTGGGACTTTGACTGCTTCGGAGGGAATGCTGTTATTGCGTAATGCAGTTTGAGAAAGGCCACCCATGTGTGTTTCAGATTAACTTCTGCTTATGAATGTTGCTTAATGCCACTTTTCATTCCAAGTATTTTCAGGGTGGTGGTAAGAGGATGCTCTCTAGTTATCGGTTAAACAGCTATCAAGCTACTTTCTGTCTAGGGAGAGTCTTTAAAATGAAGGGTCAGCGGATTAGTTCCTTCTTCACCATGCATCACAATGCGATTTTCTTTTCAATTGAGAAAATGATGCACTTAGTACTAAAAGAATGAATTTCTGAGGTTTTTTGGAGGGCAGTTGACATTCATGAGTCTTTGAACTGTGTATTTTTTGATCTAGCAATTCCATTTCTAAGAATCTATACTAAAGAACTCCTGGTATACCCAGATTCCTCTCAAAATGGGGAAACAGCATGGGGTTGGTTAAGCTGTGTCATGTTAACACGTTCACACTATGATAAGTGGGAGAACGCAGGTTATAAAATGGTTCTGTATTTTTACTGTACTTTTTTTTGCTGTTTCCAAATATTCTGCAGTGAACATATAATACATTTTGTTTCTTTTTTTTAAGAGAGCATGAGCAGGGGAGGGATGGAGAGGTGGAGAGAGAGGGAATCCCAAGCAGGCTCCACACCATAAGCTGAGAGCCCGACGTGCGACTCAATCTTACAAACCGTGAGATCATGACCTGAGCCGAAACCAAGAGTCAGACACTTAACCAACTAAGCCACCTAGATGCCCTTCATCTACAATTTAAATGAAAATTGGAACAACCACAAATTTCTATGCAATATATACAACAAATTACCGTCTGAAAGTAAATTGTTTTTCAACAAAACACTAAAATTTCAGGGGTGAGATCACCTTATCTTATAACTGTTTTTGTGTTGTCTTTTGTCTGTTTTCTGTGAATAAGGTACCCACTTTATTTTAAAAATCCTTTCATCATAAAACATTTTGATTTTTCATGATTCAGAAGTGGTCTTGCAGTGCCACCAAGTTCCTTTTCCTGGAGACAGCCAGTGCTCCAGGTTCTTGAGTGTTCTCATGGAGCAGTCTCTGCAGTTGCACATTACCCACCAGTTCTGTCCCACGAACGTGTGCTTACACATGGTTATAGACTTTATGCAGATCACTTTGTGTTCTGTGCTTTTTCAAAAAATAACATACATTTTCCCCTTGATTCCACATAGATCTTACAGTTATTTTGACATTACAAAAGTAGAAATGTCAAAAGGCAACTTAGGGGCGCCTGGGTGACTCAGTCGGTTAAGTGTTCAACTTCGGTCCAGGTCATCTCATGGTCTGTGAGTTCGAGCCCCATGTCAGGCTCTGTGCTGACAGCTCAGCCTGGAGCCTGCTTCAGATTCTGTGTCTCCCTCTCTCTCTGCCCCTCCCCTATTCATGCTCTGACTCTCTCTCTCTCAATGATAAATATTAAAATAAGTAAATAAATAAAAACAAAAGGCAACTTAATCTGTTTTTCGTATCATAAAGGTGCTTGTTGTAGAATATTCAAACAGTCCTGAAGTGTAGAAAGTGAAAGTCTCCATCGGTCCTAGTCATTCTCCCCAAATGTATATGTGTGTTAACAGGTAACCATGGATACCATATATATCTACCTGTCCCACTCTCTAAAGTTAACCACTCTTATTGCTTTCGTGCATATAAGGTGATCTCATTCTCTAGTTTACATTATATGAAGTTAGTGCCATATTGGAAAATACCTTGGTCTTTTGAGGTTCTTCTTGAGTGGGTCCAGAATGGACCAGTGTGCTGCCTCCTAGCAGGAGAACAGACTAAGAGATATCTTAGGACTTTTTTGGTGGTTCTGCCCCTGCCCCCACCCTTGGCCCATAACATCTTGTTTTAATACTGAGTTAACTGTGTCATCTTGCTGCCTTATCTGATCTCGGTCTGTAATCCTGCAGACAAAAATTTCATTGTTTGTGGCGCAATGGCACGTACTTTATCTTAGGTGGATTTGGTTAAGAAAAAACCTAATCAGGAAGCCAGTTCCTTTTGGTGGGTGTGCAAAGGACCAAGATGCTTATCTTTTCCTTCGCTGAACCAAATGTAAGGCTCTATTTTGTGAGACCTGACGTTTCACTTTAGCACAGGGTTCTGGACTCACCCGAGGAGCTTACTTCTTAGGGCACCCAAATCATCTGGGCTCTGCCATAGACCTGCTGAGTCATAATCTCTGGGGATGGGACCTGGACACGTATGCTTTGAAAAAGTTCCCCTAGGTGACACTGATGGACACCCCTGGCTGAGAATCACTGATTTAAAGGGAAAGTGATCCATGGTGCCTTATCTAGACTAAGATGTGAGTGGTTCACCTGCTAAAGGAGCTTACTTTTTTTATGTTTTTTCTGTAGTATTAACAACAGTAGTGTCTTCAGTGTTCGCTTCTTCAGAACTACAGCTGTGTGCAGTAAGTACCAGCCTTCAATTCCCTGCCTGCTTGGGAATGGCGTTTTAATGGGAAGAGCAACAATGGAGTTTAATTAAAACGGAAATATATGGACTCCATGTGATTTTTCTTTTTTGCTCTTTTCCTAGAGGATGATGTGATTACAGTCAAAACCCCAGCGTTTGCAGAATCTGTCACAGAGGGAGATGTTAGGTGGGAGAAAGGTAAGATTTCAGGCCTTACTCGTTTCTTAAGTTTAAATGCTTTATAAAGTTGTCATTGCCCTCCCCCTCTCCCTGCCTCAGTAATTGGGCTCCTTTCTTCTTATTACGTGCAGTGTAATTTTTCCTGACCCTATAGGAAAAGGGTCTTTTAACACACCTGTCAAAAGGGATTTTGTGGCTATTGGAGTCCTTCCCACTTAACAGGCAGCCTTTGACTGTCTTTTCAGCTGTTGGAGACACTGTTGCAGAAGATGAAGTGGTTTGTGAGATTGAAACTGACAAGGTAGGCTTGTCCTATATTAGTGTAATCTTTCATGCTCTCCCCCTTGGTTTATTAACCTAATTAAAAAAAAAAAAAAACAGGGACTTAATTGTTGTTTAAAGATAATTTTTAACTTGCTTTAACCTCCATTGTTAAAGTGTTGGAATAGCTCATTAAAAAGAAAAAAAGTCTTAAAAGTTTATTTTTAGATTGTTCTCAGTATATGTATTATGTACGTTAGTGGCTTTAGTTTTGTGTGTGGTCGGGGGAGGGGGTGGTGGTGCACACACGTGTTCCTGCACTTGTGTGTTCCTGCACTTGTGCTTGGGCATGAGATGTTTGGATTTTTTTTTTTTTTTTTTTTGTATCACTTGGAAACACATTAACTGAACATTGCTTTAATGTTTCTGTGAAAGGACAAAGGGTGAATCTTCACAATAGCATTGACTCTTCATTACTCTGAGAGTGTGGCCTTGGTGTTTCTATGTGCAGAGTCTTGTATATCTGTTTTGCAACTGTTGTGACTCCTATTGGAGATTCTAGACAATTAAATTTCTAATGCTGAGTAAAAATTTGAACTCTTTCCCCATCTGTCCTTGTTTTCCAGACATCTGTGCAGGTCCCATCACCAGCAAATGGCGTGATTGAAGCGCTTTTGGTACCTGATGGGGGAAAAGTAGAAGGAGGCACTCCTCTTTTCACGCTCAGGAAAACTGGCGGTAAAGAAGTTCTCCTGGTTGTCAAGGTCTCCAGTGTTCCCCCTTGGAATTGGGGCTGAGCATAATGTACTAATTCCTTGGTACCTCAAAGACTATTTGGCATTCCGGCTGCTGTTAGTTGAGGGACTAAGGTGATATTTATATAGTGGGCACTTTAAATATCAAGTTCTAGAAGAAAGGGGTATTTAAAAAAAAAAAACTTGTAATAACTCTTCTTTCCGTGTATTTTCTTATGCTGGACCTTTTCTTAAACATATAATAGAATGAAGAAGATTCTAAAGATAGTGATTTTTTTTTTTTTTTTCCTTCTCCCCAGCCCTGGCACCAGAATCACATGGGGGTATTAAAATAAGACAAATGCCTAGACTCCATGGTCCAGGGATTCTGATATATGAAATCTGGTGTTAACAGATCCTGGCTATTACAGTTTGTTTTTGGGTGTTTTTAATGCTCTCCAAGTGATTCTGATACAAAGCCAGGGCTGAGAGCCACTGCTCTACTAAAGTGAGAAGAAATAATATTTCATGGTGTCCATTCTGGAGAATTCAGTGTGTTTTTTCCACGTGTTTTCTCATAACATTTGTAGGGAGGGTTGCTCTTTCCCTTGGGAAGAAATGAGAAACAAGAAAATGAATTATATGGGACCTTAGAGTCAGTATGAGGGGTTAGAAAAGAAAATAACTGGTTTTCTGATTCTTTGTTAAATGCTGTGACTGCTAACGTCTATTTCTTTCTCGTTAACAATATAGTTAAGTAGAGGGATGGTACATTACATCCTTGAGATTAATCAGGCTGAGACCAGGCTGAGATAATGTGTGGTAGAAGGCTAGGGAATAAGATTGATTCTTCCAGTTGAAGAATTCTATCTCTTTATCATTCCTTGAAAAGAATGTTCTTCTAATTTACATATGAAACCAGATATGTACAGTTGGCTAAACTCAAAATACACATTTAATTTAAAGTTGTGAGTTTATGGTTTGGCCACCTCATTGATTTATGAGCATTATGCTAGATGAAACGCTCTGAACTCTTTAAGTCTGAGTGAGCCTTTATTTTAGACTTTTATTTTTTAATAGTTCGGAGTATTCTTCCACACGTGATGTTAAAGTAGAAGATGAGACTGTCAGTATTCCTGTAACTAGAAATGTGTTGCTTTCATGTATTTGTATTAGCTAGCATCTTCAGTTGCCTGGATTTCTTTTGCTTGGAAGTTTATATTGCCATAGGCTTAGTAGGTGCTGTGAAAGTACTTGCTAAATTTGACCAGCAGTCAATACATGTGAAATCAGGAAGGCAGCTGAATTAAGTCAGTTATGTAATGTAGGACATCGAGGAGCGCTGGGAAATGGAAAGATAGGGCCTCATATCATTGTGTGCATTTCATACTGCCTTGTATATATGGCAGATGCCCAGGTAGAATGTGTCAACTGATTCGAGATAGAGCTTTTGCTGCTCAACCTTGCTTAGTGTCTGATTTGGTTGCTTTTCGTTCCAGACAACGCCAATGGCCTCTGTTTTTGTTTTTCAGCTGCTCCTGCTAAGGCCAAGCCACCAGAAGCTCCTGCTGCTGCAGCCCCAAAAGCAGAGCCTACAGCATCGGCAGTTCCTCCTCCCCCTGCAGCATCCATACCCACTCAGATGCCACCAGTGCCCTCACCCTCACAACCTCTCGCTAGCAAACCGGGTAAGCCTTCACCTCCCACGTGTCTCTGTGTGGGAGAAGAACATCTCATCTAATGTCATGTTCCCTCATAGGGCAGAATCTGAGACTAATCATGGCTCTGAACAGGCTCTGTTGACTGCTTTGTAGAAGGAGCTGTAGACTTTGTATCAGAAGACCTGGATTTGGATCCCAGCTTTTTGTTTACAGCTGTGTGACCTTAGGGTAGTTACTTAACTTCTCTGAGCAGATCATTCACTTGTGAAGTGGGAATGGTCCTAGTACACCTCAGAATATCTTCAGGATTAAGGGACAATACAGTATGAAAGCACTGCCACTTAGTAAATGTTACTCTGATTTTCTGATGCAGCTGTACCTTCCCTTCATTTTCAGTGTCTGCAGTAAAACCCACTGCTGCCCCTCCCGTAGCTGAGCCAGGAGCTGGCAAAGGTCTGCGTTCAGAACATCGGGTAAGCCTCTGGGGACCACTTCCAGGAAGAGGCAGGGGGCAGTGTTGAGATTAGTGGAGTGCAGGCCCTGTGGTGCCTACCTTTGAATGGCCGACAGCTCATGGAAACTGAGTTTAGGAAGTGATGTATTGACAGTCACATAACAGTCAATTGATAGGACTAGATAGAACCTAAAGTCTTCTGAACATTTACTTGTCCAGTGGTTTTTTTCCCCCACTGTGTTGTGCTACCGCTGAAACGCCTTGGTTGAGTGAAATATTTGCAGGAGACGGGAGCTTACTGACGTGCGCCCTCCCTCCCACAGTAACACACACTGTAGAGAGGTGGTTTGGTGAGCTCTGTTCCTGCCCCTCAGGGACGCTTAGCTGAAGGCTACATAGTAATAGTAGCTACTAGGGGTGGACATAAAACCTCCAGGAAGTATGGTCAAGAGTGTGGGTTCCCCTGCCTGAGAATACCGCCTAAAAATACTGTCGCCTCAAAGTTTGTTGCTTGTGAGTTTCCATTCCACAGTAGCTATTCTCATGCAAGTCTTTATCACCAGAAATTGCCCATTCTGTCGTGATTCTTGGGCTGGCTAGCCCTACACCACACTCTTCCTTTTCATAAATTGGTTTTGGTTTTTAAATCAAACCATTTCCTGAGCCTCCATTCTTGGTCAAATGCAGGGACATCTGAGTGAGTAGTTTTTCTCTGGGTCTCCTCTTATTCTTGCTCAGAGGAACAAAGTCACCACAGGCAAGAGAAAGCCTGGAGCTCTTGTGCTTTATTACTATAGTCCTTGACCATCCAGTCCTTGTAAGCTGAGTGCTCCCTTGGACCGAGCGGGGAGGGCTTGATCCAGAGAGACCAAGTTGTCAATACTTGTCCCACTTTCAGGAGAAAATGAATAGGATGCGGCAGCGCATTGCTCAGCGTCTGAAGGAGGCCCAGAATACGTGTGCGATGCTGACTACATTCAATGAGATCGACATGAGGTAAGCGCTCTAGTCCCTATCTCCTTTTCCTTGGAGAACACTTGAACTTGCCCCAGCCCCTACCTAGTGCTGATTCCAAAACTAACAGCAAGAAGAGGGATCCCTTTGCACTGTTTGTTGACTGACACAAGAAGTAACCCATCAGTTTCATTCTCTAATTGCCTGCCTCTGTGACTTAAAAAACTGGGCCTTTTATACCTGAATCTTGTGACGTCTGATAAATGAGGCTGATGATGGTGTTAAACTCTGATGACCTGATAACTAGTGTTGAGTTGCCAAGTAGAGATAGGGCAACCACGCCAGTGAGGCTTATGTCTGGGCCTACCCTGGAGACAAAGAGCCACTTGACTCACACTCAGAGCCAGGGCGCTGCACCCTGCTTCTTTCTCACAGCGACCGCTCCTTAAGTGCACTTCTAGGCAACTCAGACTGGGTGGTAGAAAGGCATAGGCTTGTCTTTGCTTTCACCTTTACCAGCTTTGATAAAGAAATGAAAAGCAAGTTTTTGTTTTGTTTTGTTTTTTTAATTTTTTTTTTTTGAACGTTTATTTATTTTTGAGACAGAGAGAGACAGAGCATGAACAGGGGAGGGGCAGAGACAGAGGGAGACACAGAATCTGAAACAGGCTGCAGGCTCTGAGCGGTCAGCACAGAGCCCGATGCGGGGCTCGAACTCACGGACCGTGAGATCATGACCTGAGCCGAAGTCCCGAAGTCAGACGCTTAACCGACCAAGCCACCCAGGCGCCCCTGTTTTGTTTTGTTTTTAAAGTAAAAACCTCAGAATGATAACCAAAGGGACAATTTAATATAACCATTTCTATGGTGAGCTGTTGACTCACCCATTTTCTTCAAGGTTTTGATGTATACAAGTGTCAGCACTGTGGGGAAGACAATGTGTTAAATTTTGCAGTATTTGAGCACTTACTGTGTACAAGACGCTATACTGTATTTGAAGGGCATACAAGGATAAGGGAAAAAGAGCCCTACCCTTTTAGAGCTTACCATGTGGTTTAGATAAACACAAAGTAAAATCTAGAAGAAGAAGCGTCAGAAGAGTACAAAAATTATGAGGTGGAGAGAATGAGAGTATTTGTTTTTGAGGTATAGGGCAGAGATGGGGTGGGGAGGGTCAGGCAATACTTGGAGGAAAGATTTTTTTTTTTTTTAATGTTTATTTTTGAGACAGAGCATGAACAGGGGAGGGGCAGAGAGAGAGAGAGAGAGAGAGAGAGGGAGACAGAATCCGAAGCAGGCTCCAGGCTCTGAGCTATCAGCACAGAGCCGGATGCAGGGCTCAAACCCACAAACCATGAGATCGTGACTTGAGCCAAAGTCAAACACTTAACTGACTGAGCCACCCAGGTGGCTCTGAGATTTTTTTTTAAGATTTTATTTTTGGTGGGGGTGCCTGGAGCTCAGTCAGTTGAGCACTTGACTCTTGATTTCGGCTCAGGTCACAACCTCATGGTTTGTGAGTTCAAGCCCTGCATCAGGCTCTGTGCTGACAGCGAAGAGCCTGTTTGGGATTCTTTGTGTCTCTCTCTGCCCCTCCCTCCCGTGTGCTCGCTCTTGCTAGCTCTCTCAAAATAAGTAAACTTATCTCTACCCCGTGTGGGGCTTGAATTCACAACCCTGAGATCAAGAGTTGTATACTCCACCAGTTGAGCCAGCCAGGCGCCCCAGGAAAGAGATTTTTAATAGGTCTTAAGATCAGCTAGCATTTTGACACAAGTAATATTGGGGGGAGGGTCATTCCAGATGTTGTAAACAAACAATATGGACCTGACACAGAAGTACAGGATACATTTGAGAAATACCTGATGTCAGGAATGTGTGGGAAAGAATGGGAAAGGAAGTCAGATCCATACTTTGGAATGTTTTGAATGCCAGGGGTAAAAGTTTATATTTAATTCAGGAGGAAAACCATGAAGCCTTCAGGTCATGTCTTTGCTGCTTTTTATTCTAAGTGTTTACTAACCTACTTTTCATTAGGGGAAGTTGTTTTCTGTTGAAGGGATCTGAAAAACATAGAGAAGGGAGTGATGTATTGACAGTGCTCTGTGGCATTGTTCCCAGAGTAGGGCTCTGTGGCTTGTTTCACTAGATGTTTTCCATTCTGTCGTGAAGCTTCCTACAAAGACTGGATACGTTCAAGCAAAAGATTTCTCTCCTTCCTATCCGTAGGACACAGGGAAGGGCCTTAACTAATGAATCACAAAGGCTGCAGCTTATGTTTCAGTGCATTAGGGCCAGATTGTACACAAATTGAATTGGACTTTGAAATTCTACCTAATTCCTTAAGACAAAACATGTAAATATTTGTGGCCTTGAAAGATGCAGTTGGCCCAACAGCTTTGATGGGAAGGTAAGTGCAGTAGCTGGATCACCTTTCAGCAGCTAATCGAGGTGTCACTTAACAGTGGCCTGGGGTCTCACTGCAGTCAGTAATGTGGTTTAGATCGAGTGCCCTTTGGGTCTTGTGCTGATCAGCTACCCATGAGGGGCCTTTCTGAGGCCTTCTCCTCTACCCTGTTGTCCCAGCCCCTGCCTCCAAGGGCAGAGCTCTGAAATAGAAACTGCTTAATGACCAGACAATAGCATTTGGGCAGGTTTGAGAGCAGAGATGTTTATCACATAGCTTTCCCTCTTCTGCAGCTCTTGTGTCTTGGGAACCAGTAATGTCTTTAGGGTGGTAATTCTAGCACTAAATAAGGTTAGACTCAGGAAAACAAACATTTAAACCCAATCAGGCCCCCTAGGAAAACTTCCTTTTTCAAAGGCAAACAGTCTGAAGAGGGAGTTAAAGTTATACCGTCTTCTTTGGTGCTAATGTCAAATTAGGCCATTATAGGGAGAAAGGGAAAACTGAGCGTTTAGGCTTGAGATAAAGTTCAATTCAATTTCCCTCATGGAACTGTATTCCGATAAATATTGAGGTTTCTGCAACAAAATAATGGGAAAATCATTTCCCACTAACTGTGGTATGTATGTGGTACACATCTATGGAGAAATCAGTCCTAAATGAACAAAGGCTGTTTATGTTGTAAAGACTTCTCAGAAGGCCCTGCTGCTTGTACTCTAAAAACTTAGGTCCACACATCTCCAGTTTTCTAAATACCAAGGAAACCACATCCATTAAACTGATATTAAGGACAAGGGCTATGTCTTTATTATATTTGTATCTTGATGTCCAGCCTTGTCCCTTTCATGTGGTGGGTGTTAGCACCTGTTTGAAGGAACAGGTATATGGAACTGCTAACTCTGGGGGGTGAAGAAGAAATCTATTGACTTTCCCGTGAGCCTAAGAGGACACTGGACTCTACCTGACCGTATATAGTCATGGATGCTTTTGCTCACATGGAGCCCAAACACCTGTGGAGGTTTTTGTTTTTGTTTTGTTTTTTGTTTTCATTATTTAGGAGACTGGAAGAGGGTCACAAGGAAGTCATAATCAAGCTTGTTGTGGATTTTGGGGACATAATTGTAACAAAAAGAATATTATTTATTTTATAGACTGTGTTTATGCTTAAAACAATTTTTCTTCAGAGTAGAGAGCTCATGATTTTAGTGTAGCTAGAAATCATGTTCTTATCCAGTCAAGGATGTTGGTATGCTGCGTGATCTCTTGATCATATTACCTGTCACTAAATTTGTGATTTCTGGAACAGGAAGGAGCCCCATAAGGGACTTAACCTACCTTAAAGACTGGACTGATTCTTTTGATTCCAGGTTTTGTAAAGGAACAAGGTAATTATATTGACCTCTGCTGGACTATTTCAAAACTTGAACTTAGGTAGATGGTCCAGAGTAAGGGAAAAATGTTTACCCAGTTGTGTACACGGAGTTAGAAGCTGGTATGAAATCAAAATAAAGGCTTTGTGGTCACTTTGTTTTGTGATGTGTTTTTGCAGTAACATCCAGGAGATGAGGGCTCGGCACAAAGATGCTTTTCTGAAGAAACATAACCTCAAACTAGGCTTCATGTCGGCATTTGTGAAGGCCTCAGCCTTTGCCTTGCAGGAGCAGCCTGTTGTAAATGCAGGTGAGTTTGTGGTGGCCGGACCCCAAGAGGTCCTGGGAGATGTGTGCAGGAACACAGACTGCTCCCACACACACAGAAAGATGGGGGCCAACAGACCAAGACTCTTTCATACCTGTGAAGACACGAGTGTCTTTCCCCAGAGACTTCTTGGTTCACCCTCCTGAAATGGTGTCATGATTATTTCCGCCTCCCCCGCTCCCCCAAGCTGGACAGAATGGTTTCTCCTCCCAGTTCATAGTTTGGCAACTGCTCTGCCATCAGGCAGTTCTGAGCAAGCCCAGTTTTCCAGGCTTCTCATGTCAGGGTGGAAGCTTATGTTCTGTCTAGCACCAGCCTTCCCACGGGCCCTGGCATCTTGTGGCCTGTCACACTTGGCATAGGTTCCAGGGTGACCTTTGGTTTCTGGTCACTGAACCTCACTGGTAGGCCTTGGGCTTGGCCCCTCTTTCGTGGACTTGGTGCTCATTTTCCTTTCTGCTCACCTACGTCATTGCAATGTTGATCTAACTAGCAGTTCTTTCCTGTTGAGATGCTTCTCTGTTCCCTGGAAGATTGGAGAGGGGATAGTGACACTTTTGCAATCCTCAGCAGTGCCAAGGGTCCCTAAAAATCTAGAAATAGAAACCCTAGTCCCTTTCATTGAGTGGTGTACGTTTAGGTAGGTAGAGGGGCGTCTTTGCTTTGCCCTGATGTGTCCCTCCTTATTTGTTCCATTCCTCTCATGCTTTCCTGATTGGCTCTCCATCCCTTTCTTCTGCCTGCCCGGACATGTAGGCAATTCTCAGAGTTCTCTTGGCCTCTTTCTCACGTTACATGCTTTTCCTTGGTGGTTTTCTAACAACACAACCATAGACTTGCTATGGAAAAGATTCCCAGGCTTGTGTTTTCTCAGCCCTAGACCTAGATTTTTCAGCTGCCAGTTTGCTATTTTCCACTATCCTGCTTCCTCCCGAGCCTCCTAGAAAGAGGCCTCCCTCACCTCTTGCGAGAGTAGGCAGTGGAACCAGCGGCCCGCCCACCCCTCCTTTTGCTAATTTGCCTTTCTGGGAGCACTTTGTAAACCCCAGCCCTTGTCTGTTAAGGGAGGGCTTGGGCAGAGCTGGTGAAAAAGAAGCCTATAGTGCATACCTATCCCATGTGAGCCGGTGTATTGAGCCCTTCTGAGGGCTCCCCCCAAAACGGACACTCGTGTGGTCAGGCTCAGTCAGGGTCACTCGGGAGATGTTACGATCGATGGGTTGGCACATTGGTTATAGCTGAGTAAGAGGAGTCTGCTGCCTGTGGTGTGGTTTTCAGGCGGCTCAGCCAACAGTGTACCAAGCAGTGCGGATTTTTACCCTATTAATGCAGTTATTTCCATATTAGCCTAGGCTTGGGGAGTTGTATGTAACGTGTGTTCTCTCTCGTAGTGATTGACGACGCAGCCAAAGAGGTGGTGTATAGGGATTATATTGACATCAGTGTTGCGGTAGCCACCCCACGGGTATGTTGGGGAAAGAGGGGGGAGGCTCTGGTCTTGGACTCTGTCTGTATGAAACAGGCCCTTCGGGAGAGAACATTTTTATAATCCTGTCTTTTCAGAAGGGAGTTAGTGAAAGAGTAACCTACTTTGACCACACCACATCCTTTTCTCTTGATGTGAAGCCTAAATATTTTAAGACTCTTAGTCACATGGAGTAATTAAGATACTCAATGGGGAAGGGAGACCATAAACTTGAATCAAAGGAGTCATAAAGGGTACTATTAATTTGCAACTGAAAACAGCTTTTCACTCTCATCAGGGTCTGGTGGTTCCCGTCATCAGGAACGTGGAAGCTATGAATTATGCAGATATTGAGCGAGCCATCAGTGAACTGGGAGAGAAGGTACAGTGAAAAGCAGCATGTGTGCCAGCTGCTGGGCAGGTCGGGGAGGAAGGACTGGAGAAGGCCGGGCTTCCCAGTGGGCAGTGCTCGGGGAGGTGGAGCCTCACTTTGCTCCATAAGGAGTGCCGAGCCCGAGAATGGCAGTCGTCCCAGGAGCTTATGTATAGCCATCTGGCAGAGTTCAGCGTGCTCTTGTATCAGAAGATATCCTTATCAGAGGAGGAGGCCTGCTGAAGAAGGAAAAGGTCCTCGAGGCATCGTACCTTTCCTCTGGTGGAACCCTGGCCACAGGCGTCTCAGCTGAACAATAGCTAGAACTTGGACTGTTGATCTCAGATGGGAGCCTTCTGGACTCCCTTTAGGTAAAGAAAGCTGGGTCTCACTTCCAGTTCAATTATTAAATCTTCATTTTTTAGGCTCGAAAGAATGAACTTGCTATTGAAGATATGGATGGTGGTACTTTCACCATTAGCAACGGAGGTGTTTTCGGCTCGCTCTTCGGAACGCCCATCATCAACCCCCCTCAGTCGGCCATCCTGGGCATGCATGGCATCTTTGATAGGCCAGTGGCTGTGGGAGGCAAGGTAGGAACCATCCCTGCTAATGCCCTAGCAGCTAGATGATGAGGAGAGGGAATCTAACTGTTCATTATAAAAGATTCACTGCAGTTTCAGACGTAAGTTCCATTCTTAGTTTCTGATTAACAGCTAGAGCACTGATCCTCAAATTGTGGTGTGTGCATCAGCAGCATTTGGGAACTTGTTAGAAATGCAAATTCTTGGACCCTTTCCCAGACGTGATGAAGCAGAAGCTGCAGGTGATTCTGACATGCATTAAAGTGTGAGGACCATGGTGCTGAAGGCGGCTTGCCCCTTCATCTGGAATGGTCAGCAAGCTCCATTCTCTAGGTGCTGTGGGGAGTAAGGGTACAGTTGGAAGCATGGTCCCTGCCCCGGGAACCAGAGAACAGCAATGGAGAGTCTGTGAGCTGCCGGGTTGTATGAAGGTTTAGTGGTTCTCTGGGAGTTCAGGGAATGAAGTCAAAGGTCTTGAGCTGGCCTAGAAGATACATTGGTAGGAAAATACTTCCTCAGATTCCTGTGTTTAGTACCTTTCTGGGTCACTAACTCCCTTTTGTGAATCCAAAAATCCTAGGTCTTCTCCCTTGAAAATGCTCACACAAGCAACTTGGCATACAATTTCAGAGCATTTAAGGTCTCTGGTTACTTTTTAAAATTGTAACCCTAAAGAAGAAACTTCAGGCTGCTAGAATTTAAGGACAAACTTTTTCTTCAGATGACAGATGAATGAAAGGGCAGAGCATATTTTTAAAAGGCACTTGTTTTCTTGGTTAAACTTTCTTGAGTCGGGGAGCTTTGCACTAAGGGTGGGCCTTGGTTTTTGAAAATATTCTAAGTATCCAGAGGCAACAACAACGGGAAAAGCTCTGGAACCGGAAACTTCTCTGTGGACTATGCTTTCTCATCACCCCACTTCCAGTGGGGCCTCCTCTGCTCTGCTGCAGACAAACCTGTCAACTTCTCCTCCCTGCAGGTGGAGGTGCGGCCCATGATGTATGTGGCACTGACCTATGATCATCGGCTGATCGATGGCAGAGAGGCGGTAACTTTTCTCCGCAAAATCAAGGCAGCGGTAGAAGATCCCAGAGTCCTCCTCCTGGACCTTTAGGAGGAAGCCACGTACCCTACGCACCAACCATGCAGGAACTGAAAACCAGTCTTCTCCCTGTCCCCTCACGGGTCCCAGGTTGGCCTGGTGTCAGGCACATGTTGTTGGCCTCAAGCAAGGAAACCAGGGCACTATGTAACCAGCAGCCACAGGTCTCTTCTTGGTATTCTGCCAGGCTCTCCCCTTCTGTGCACCCTTCTCTTACACTCGAATATCTTCTTTAGGCTTGAGGGAGAGAGCGCCTTAATGGATGCTCATTAATATTTCCTGCCTTTCTCCCATTAGTCTTGTGCAGAGATGATTTTGCTTCTCCCCTGTGCCAGTGTACTACAATAGGGAAACCACTGGGGACCATGTGATCAAGTTTGTATCTTTTGAAAGTCTGTTCTGGACTAGGAGGGGATGGTGTCTCCCAAGCTCAGAGCGGCCTCTGTCCTGGCTGTGCACATTCTCACTCGATTCCACCTGTGTGGAGGCATCAACCACAGGCCAAGAGGTGCTGCTTTGCTGCTTAAATGACACCTTTATTCTCCACTCTCATTGACTTCAAGATGCCTCTTCTACCTCGTTCAGGAAGCGCAGGCCAGGGGATCTGGGTAGGAGCGGGGAGAGGGCAGACTCCTCCCCCCCCCCCCCCCCCCCCCCCACCGAGGTGTATGTTGTAGAAGAGACAGGCTTGCCGTCACCCACCATCGTAGCCCCGTTTTGGCACAGTAACACACAGCTGTGATTGTGTGATTGTGCCAACCTTTCCAGGCTGCTCGGAACCATTCTAACACATTGTCATTTAGAACAGATTCTAGCACATCATGGCAGTGGGACGAGACGTGGTCACAGGGCTGGAGCCAGGTGAGACTGGGGTGAGGGGGCTTCCTGTGGACTGGCTCAGATTGATTTGAGCTTGTAAATGCCATTGGTGTAAGCACTTGGCCTGAAGAGGCAGCTGTTTCTCTGTATCATGGCCCTTGGGGAGCAGGGCCTTAGCTCTTCTGCAGAACACAGGTCTGGAGAAGGTTGGACTGTGTGGAAACCAGCCCCAAGATGCTAATACACGGTGGGGAGACAGGCAGTGTCACCTGTGAGGTGGTGTTGCCTGTTGGGTCTGGACACAATCATTGGAATTGCTTGGAGCTAGTTTAAATACATACTTCTTGTCATGAAAGCCACTGGGCTTCATCGCTTTGTATCCACCTGCATCCAGGCCTGAGGTTGCTGACGGTTGAGACCAGGAACCACTTACTTAGTGCAGAGTGCCCATTTGGATCTGGAGCAGAGAAGCAAGGCCTGGAGGGTGGGGTGGGGGGTGGGGGGAAGGGACAGGAGCCAATACTGAGTGCCTGCAGCATCTACTATGTCTTCACTATTCAGAACTTGTAACTAAAATATTTAAAGAAACTGATTTTAAATGCAAATTAAAGGGCAAATGTTCTCAAAAGGTTCCATGATTGTCATTGGGGCTGGAAGCCACAGCATGTCCTCTAAGTTATCCTGTGACCTCCCAGACTTGAGTTAGCACAGTACTAACAGCAGAGGGAACCCTAGCAGTCTGCCAGCCAGGAAAGTGCCTGGCCTCCTTCCAGTGAGCCCCTCCAGCCTGACAGGCCACACTCCTGAAGAGAAGTTGGTTCCCACCTTTGTGAAACCACTGCATTTGCAGTGTTTGAGTGTTGAGGTCAGTAAGAACAAATGAAGGTAGATCACTGGGAGGGTAAGTGGACAACCTAGGCTACAGGTGAGGGGCATATGGTGTCTAAGCTTAAACGCAGCCCGCCCAGCTCTTTCTACACACAGTCCCCACCTGCTGGTTTCACAGTGATGCTGTCTCTACGTGAGGGTCCCTCCTAGGAACGAAGTGCTCCAGGGGTAGAACTAGAGTTATAGGTGGGGAGAGAATGGGTTCAACAAAAGGAAGAATTTGGGGATGAATCTATCCCGAGCATGGTGCTGGAAGCTTTCTCTAATAAGCCTACAAAGGAGGTATTATCAGTCCCATCCTGTCAAAACGAGGTAGACTTGAAGTCCCGTAAGGGCTGGGACGACAGTACTCAAAACTCCAGGCCCAGCAGAGCATCAGGTGTGCAAGTGTTTGTTGCACGGATGAGGCCCAGAAGTTCCAAAAGCAACTCACGCTTCCATGCAGCAGTGGTTGGAAGCAGTCTAGCCTAACGTAGTGTAGCAAAAGGAACAGAGACTTCGGGCCTGGGGGAGCCTGTTCACATCATTAACGTCTTTGAAATGGGAGCCACCATCCATCTCGGGTCACAGGATTAGACCAGTGTTCCCACCCCCCTTCCCGGACCCTCTTCTAAGACTTCTCTTCCTACTTTATTTCCCAGGTTCCAGTGTCCCCTATGTGCCAGCACTTCCTCTCGGCTCAGAGCTGCTCTGCAGGGCACAGGCTGGCATGCCCTTCACCACCAGCCCTGCTTCCTACCTTCTAGTAGACTCCAGGCTCACTCTTGACTAAGTACGGAGTTTTCTCCGGGGGGCCTTCCAATCTCTCCTTATGGCAGGGCTGCTCTCGTTGCGTTCAGGAGGCGAGGACACCATGGGTACCAGCAGGCTTTATTGCAGGGGGAGGTATGGGCAAGGCCCAGGGAAAGCACAAACAGGCTGCCCTCCCTGGCATCCCCACCTCTAGAGTGAAGGTTGGACCTTTACAGCCAGACTGCAGAAGTGTCAGGGCGCCACCTGGTGGTGTCAGACACACTGGAAGGAAGGAGTTGGGGGCAGAGGTCTAGTGGAAATTTCCGTCTTGGGTGCCACACCCCAGTAACAGGAAGAACCCGGAGAAGAGTAAGAGGGCCCCCAAACCTGGGGAGGCGATAGTCTTTGGGGTAACTACTCACGCCAGCTCTTCAGGGACCAGAAACATTGTGCCTCTGGCTAAAAGCGCAGACAATCCGTGTGTTTTGTCGTTTCTCACCTCAAGAGGGGATGAAGTCACGGAGCGGTGACTTGAGCGGACCCTCAATGAAAATGCAAACTGGGAAACAGGACAAGTGCCCAAGAAGGGAATCCTGACGGGTACAATGTGTGGTAGTGGCTTCAGCCTGGCAGCTGCACTGTGACCCCCGCTCAGACCCACAGAGTCCGTTCCCTTTTGCACACGGGCAGGCTTGCTAGGGTAGGGAGCTCTGTTCTGCTTTCAGAATTACCCTTAAGTGGCAGAGCTGTGCATTCCTCCCTTTTATTACGCTTATCCTTATTTTCCTCTCCCGCCTTCCTTCTGTTCTGCAAAGTCTAGAATCACAGATCATTCTGTCCCCCACCTCACTCCATGCCCACTACAGGCTTCTCCCTGCTTCCCCAGCCTCCCCACGCCCTGCAGGAATAGCCTGGGAGGGGGCAAGAGGCCCACTAGTTGCACACCTAAGATGACCAGGCAGGGCAGCCCTGGCTTGGGTCCACCGAGCCAGTATCCCGAGTCTCCAGAGGCGTCCCAAGCGGGGCACAGGGCAGATAGTCCCAAGACTTTGCGGTCAGTTCGGCAGCGGATCGGGGGCTCCGAGCTAACGCGGCAGGAGACCCCCTTTGCAGGTCTGCAGTCAAGGTACAGGTGTCTGCCGAAGGCTGGACGGTGGAGGGGTGGAGGGGTCCGATCTGCCTGATGGGGTGAGAGCTCCCTGTCCTTCCCCTTCAGTAATGACCAGAAAGGGTCTCTGGGGCTGGCCGGGGGGACGCCCAGGCCCATCTGGGCAGTGGCGATGGTCACTTCTGGTGCCCAAGAGGGGCTTGTGCAGGAAAAGCAGCCGCCCTGTCTTCTTTGCCCGGGGGCCGCTGATTATGTGAGCCAGCTCCAGGTGACAGGCAAAGGGAGGCGATCCAGACCAGTCCAGCAGCTTCTGTGGCCCGCTCTGCCCCTCTTACCCCACCAGTTTGCTCCACTGGGTAGTACTGAAGAAGGGGTGGGCCTTGAGCCTGTTGACGCCACCTCCTCCAGCGCCCAGGCGCTGTGCAGGATCAAACTGCAGCAGCTGCGGAGAAAGCCCAGCGGGCTTGGCAGACCCTTGTCGCTGAGGCATGGGTTGACCTCAGCCGGGGTGAGGTGGTCAGTCACCACTCCCAGCTGCCCGGCCCACGGAACCCCCAGTGGTACCCTGGGGACACTAGCGGTGTCTGGCCACCAGCAAACGCCAATTTGTTGTCCCCAATCACCCTCCTGCACCCACATCAGACACCCACCGTTCATGCCAGGACTCTGCCCTCCCAGCACCCACCCTGGGGCCAGGAAGCTACCTCCTCTAGGCTGGCTGTGGCTCACCTCAGTCAGCAAAGAGGCCGCTGGGCGACTGAGCCACTCAGGCAGCTGGAGCTGGGTATGGGGCTGGATTCCCGAGGGGTGGCTCTGTGACAGTGCCTGGGAAGACACAGGGAGGGGCGCTCTGAGTAGACGACCCCAGGAACGTCTATACATCCCGGTGGCAGCCAGGATTTTTCTTTCCCCTGGGTCATGTCCCACGGGGATGGGGATGATAGTGGTCGCCTTCTGCTTTAGAGCTACCCAGTGCCAGGCTGCGGAAGATGCCGGACATCCCTTCTGCACGATTTCTACAGCAACCTTCAAAGTAAGTACTAGAATCCTCATTGTAAAGACAAGGAGCAGGCTCAGGGAGGTGAAGGGACTTTTCTGCTGGATTCAGGGTTTGAACCCAGCTCCTTCTGGCACCAAGCTTGCCAGAAGTTCTCAATCCTGGGTTGCCTTCAGGGTAGGCACTCTATCAGGAATGGCACTGGAACCGGTCCCCTTACAGAAGGAAGATCTCCAGAGCCGGCCATGGTATGCTGCCGTCAGGGCCGAGGCAGGACCTCTCTGCGTTCCAGAACGGTGCAGCTCTGGAGAGCGGAGCGGTCTTTCAGGGGTCAGAAATTGCTGCAAGAAGCAACCAGGAGGAAGGCCAGGGGCCCTGGGCTAGAGAAGCATCGGGAGGCAGAGACCACCCCACTCTGGGGATACCTGCAGCCAGGACAGTCAGAGGCCCTGGCTGTGGGACAAAAGAGGGCACCAGGATGGACCTCAGGCCACACTCCATTCGCTCCTGTCATTCCCTGCTCAAACCGCGGTCTGGCTGCTCCCTTGCTGCCTGCCCTAACCAGCCCCAGTGGGATGCTGAGCTCGTCGGGGAGGGCAGAGGCTGCCATCCTGAGCAAAGACGCCTGCAGGGGGGTGGGGGGATCTTGGAGCCTCTGGCTGACCCAGGCTGGACAGGACAGCTGCTGGCCTGGACGAAGCGGGCCCGCTCTCCTGTCCTTCAGCCAAGATCTGGGGGTTACAGCTCAGAAGGGTGCAAGTGGGGGGAATGGGCCGCGGGGAACAGAGAAGCTCGGGGGATGATTCAGCAGCCCTCCAGGAAAGAAGAGTTGGGCCCGATCCTATTCTCCCTCCAGACCTACACCCAGGCGTTCTCCAGAAACCTTCCCTGGCCATCCCAACTCAACCCGCATGTACCTAAGTTGACAGTCTCACTATTTCTAGCCACTAGCGTGGCAGGGGTGCTCAGTGTGTCTGTGACCTGGGTGGGAGTGACTTCCTAGGTCTCTCGTGGCCTGTGGGGGCAGGACATCGGCCCAAGGGCCAGGTCTTAGAGAACCAGGTGGCCTCCACCCCAATAAGGGCCCGTTGGACCAAGCCCAGCCCGTCCTGCACTCAGTGACACCCACCAGGGTTCCCCACCCTGCGTAGCTACTCACAGTTCCAGTCAGCAGTTCATACAGCAGAGACCCAAAGCTCCACCAGTCACAGGCTTCCGTCGGCTCAGAAATCCCACCCACCTCTGTGGGGATAAGAACACACATGTCCCAGCCTCACCCTGAAGGGCCGGTCCCCGCTCGGCTCGTCCTACCCGGACACGGCCCCTTCCCTCTCATCCTCAGCCACCCCGGCTCAACCCGCACAGGCACCCGAGATCTAGGGCCCCCGGCCCCTCTCTCCCTTCTTGCCTGGCGCACTGTAGAGATTGTCCAAAGCCTCCCTGCAGCAGTGGGGCTCTACCTCCGACCACTGGCCAAAATACGTGAGCCGGATGTGACCTTCTCGTCCAGTGCACGTAGGAATAACGGTGGACAAAAATTGTGGTTAGTCATCATTGAGCAGTTGGCATCGGGGAGGGGACTCCGGGGCTTCCCCCACCAGTCACAAAGCAGGAGCCAGGGGCTGCCCTGGGCGGAGACTCCCTAGGGCTTGGCCCCAGAAGGCCCAGAGACAACCTGGGAGCTGCTGCCCCGGAGTCTGGGTTGGGGGAGGGCTCGTTTCCCAGGCTCAACATCGGCCAACCAGACCGGGTCAGAATCCTGTGTGAAAAGGCCAGGGGGAGGCAGAGGAAGCAGATAACCTCTGAGGTCCCCTCGACTTTGGCGAACTCCCCTTCTCTGTCTGGAGGCTCCGGGGGCCCCCTCTGAGAGGCGGGGTAGGTCCCCTCCTCCCCAGGCCGGGCACCTACCTGTCTGGTCCAGAAGCAGGTTCCGGGGATTGAGATCTCGGCACAGCACCCCTTGCTCGTGCAGCGCCTCCAGCGCCACCAGTGTCTCCGCGGCCCACTGCCTCACCTGCTCTTCGTTCACGTGCCAGGCGCCCCTGCTGAACCCGGGGTGGGCCCCGTCTGCTAAGGGGTGGCTCGGACTTTTGCCTCGGCTGCAGGCCCCCAGCACCCGGACAGCTCCCTGATGAACCCAAGGGAGCCCCCACGAGGGCCTCGCATCCGAGCTGCGGCCGGGTCCCCGTCTGGCTTGGAGGTGCAGGCGGCCACTTGGGGCCCTCAGAAGGTCTGGGGGACAGAAAGTTTGGGTCCTGGCTGAAGGGCTACCTGCAGCCTCTCTCTGGGGATCGATGGCTGGGGCCCCCCTGGCTTGGGGGAGGCTCTGAGAAGTCCGCGGAGGCTCCAGCAGGATTCTGTCCTGCAGGCGGGCGGGTCCCAGGGGGAGCAGTGCTGGGGTCTGGAGGCTGAGGGGCGAGTTGAGCGAAGCCTTCATCCTCTCGGGGCCGGAGCCAGACTTGAGCCCAGACTGTTGGGGGTGCTCCTTGGAGAGCAAGTGGGACCAGAGTGTGCCTCCTGGGCCGTGCAGAGGAGCAGCGAGCATGGGGACAGGGGAGAAGAAGAGCGTGGACACCAGGTCCCCAACTCCTGCCTCCCCCCGCATCCAGCATGAACCCTCTGCCTTCCACACGCTCACCGCTGCCCAGAATGCCCTCTGCTATACTATATGCCATGACCCAAGGATGGGTCCCTTATTAAAAAAAATCATCACGGCAATAGGTGACCCAAAAATATCTGCTCTGTGAACCAACTGCTGTCCTTATAGCTTCAGTGACCACCCTCCCACGTGGCCACTCCAAAGGAATGGGCGCAGACTAGAAAAATGAAAAGAGGCCAAGACTGGAGGAAATGGTGACAAAAGGGGACATCTGCATAAGTGCCCTCTCCCCGCCCAGGATGTGACCTCCTCAAGCCATCCCCTGTCCCCCCGGCACCACGCACAGACCCACCACAACCTGATCCTGCCATCCTCCCCCCGGGGAAGGCTGGGACCCGTGGTCCATGCCACACGTCTGGTGCTTGGCGCCCCCTCCTCGTGCTTGGCGTTTTAAGGGGATAAAGAGGCCATGCCGAAGGCCCGGGGAGCTGACGGGGACCCCTCAGGCCCCCTCACCTTGCACATGCTCCAGGTGCAGGAAGATGGAATCCTCGCTCACAAAGTACCGAAGCAGCTTAGTCATGTAGGGCACACCGTGCGGGATGATGGTCAGCCGCTCCCGGTTCGCCACGGGACACCTGGACAGGCTCTGGGGAGAGAGCAGGCAGGTCGGCGAGGGACAGACCAGAGGGTGCTCAGCTAGGGGACATCCTAGCCTGGCTTCAGGGGCAAACACGTAAGGGATAGGAGCCACCCTGAGTAGCAGCTGCCTCCCCCCAGTTCCTGACCCGGCCCTCACCCCTCTCTCTCTCCACCATGGAATCCAGGCCCTCCACCCTCCGGAACAAGGATGGGGCAGTATGTGTGTTTGTCTGGAAGGCGGGGGCCGTGTTCAGGGACAGAACAAGCAGCTTGTAGATTTGGAGGGAGCCTGGTCCTCAGATACAGGTTCTGGGTAGGCGGCTCCCCAGAGGGTAGGTGAGGAAGTCCCAAGGGGAATACCGAACAGCAGGGGCCAAAGGAGCACCTGCCTTTACCACGAAGGTCCCTCCAGTCACTGGGTCCTGGACCAGCTGCACCTGCCAAAGTCCAGGAGGCACCGGTCAAGGCACGTGGTAGTTCCTGGGGCTCCGTGGCCCGAGCCCCAGCCCCCCAGGTGCCTCCACCAAGGCTGACTCACTCTAGGGCAGACAGGGAAGGCAGGTTTTTGTGGTGGGGTGTGCTCCTGGCCACGCCCCCACCCCCAAGCTGACATCAGTCCTGTCCTGCTTTTCCACCTTTGTTTCCTGTGGCATCAACGCACCTGCCACCTCCTCCAGGGGCCAGCCCTCGGGTCAGGCACGGGTCCCCGGATCTCCTCTCCAGAGCTCTCCGGGCCCACCCTCAGGGAGCTCTATCAACAGGGTCTAATTTCCTGTCTCCCCACTGGGCTGTGCGCAATGTGAGGGCAGGGAGCACACGCTGCCCGGCTCTGTGTGCCCAGAGTCCTACGCAGCGCAGGGGGATGCTAAGCACCCCCCACGTGCACAGGGAGTGATCCGTCCTGCAGGGCTTGAGGGTGTCACAGCGGGGCAGGACCTCAGAGCCAGTCACCTCTTCTGATCTCTTATTTTACAGGTGAAACAGCTGAGGTCGAGAACATAGCCCAAGGTCACCCATGAGCCAAGCCGGACCTGGGGGGGGGGGGGCACACAGATTTGGCATGCTCCTTTGGGTCCCTTCCCCCACCTGCCCCCAGTCCCCTTTTTAAAAACAGTCTTTCTCGGGGCGCCTGGGTGGCTCAGTCGGTTAAGCGGCCAGCGTAATGATCTCGCGGTTCGGGAGTTCGAGCCCCACGTCTGGCTCTCTGCTATCAGCGCTGAGCCTGCTGGGGATCTTCCGTCCTCTCTCTCGGCCCCTCCCCCGCGTACAGGCACACGTGCTTTCTCTCTCAAAAATAAATAGACATTAAAAAAACTGTTAAAAATCTACTCCCCTCAAAAAAAAAAAAAAAATAGCCTTGAAACTTCAAGATAGCCTTCCCTGGAGGCTATCTTTGGAGAGCAGCCCTCTCCTTCTGTTGCTTTTGGTCTAGGCAGTACTATGCCAATTGTTGGGTCAGGGTCTTGTTTGGAGCTGGGCCCTTGACTCATTTCTGGGATGGGCAGGAGTGGGCCCCAGCCGGAGGAGACAGCAGGAAGCATGTAGGGGCAGGAAGGCAGAAGACACAGCCAGATGACAGGCACAGGGAAGTAGGACCGGCACCCAGATGCTGTGACTCCTTGCTGTCTGCGCCCGGCAGCCACTCCCCCTGGTGGCAGGTGGGCGTCCCCCAGCCCCACCCCGAGGAAGGCCAGGCCACTGGGCAGTCACAAAGGCCGCAGCCTAGGACTGGGTGGGTTTAGATCCTGGGCAACTACACTGATTTTCTCATCTACCAAACGGGAATTACAAATGCCCGCCTTCCCTCATCCCTGGTGGGTCGAAGCCGTAAATAGAAAGGCCCTCTGTGAACATAAAGCCAGGAGAATGCCAGTTAGCACATTTGCCACATCACCCTGCCTCGCTGAACCTCAGAAGTACCTCCTTTTGTCAGCGGGACGACTCAAGCATAACGTGCCCTCAATAATCTGTAGTAATTGTCACTGATAAGGTTGTAGGGAAACCCCACGCTGGCTATAGAGCACTTCTTCTGTGCTAAGGGCTTTCTATAGGTTATTTAGTTTTATTCCCACAGTCCTACCAGGTCAGCGTTATTAGTGACCCAGTTTATTGATGAACAAGTTGAGGTTCAGAGAGGTTTTGTTACCTATAGTCCCACCGCTAAACAGTAGTAGAGCCAGGATTTGAATGCAGGCAGGGCTGATCCCAGAGCCCCAGAGACTTAACTGCAATGGGGCACAGCCAGATGACCATGGCACCTGCCCTCCCCTCTGGGCCTCAGCTCCCCCATCATCAGTGCCCTTCCTGAGGCAGCAGTGACACACGCTTTCTGACCACCAGAGGTCTCTCCTCCAACAGCCAGAGGTGGAACCCAGCCTGGCCCCAGCTCCTTAACCAAATTGGTGCAGTGTTTGAAAAAGCAAGCAAGAAAACTCTGGGGTCATTTAGAGAATCGAGTTTCCCACAAGTACTGACACCCTGGATAATTCCCCACCGTCCCTTGCCAAGTGGGATTCCCTACCACCTTGTCCTGGCTAAGGTCCTCTCACACAGAGTCCAAAAAGGCAGCAGTGAAGGCTGGGGAAGCCAGATAGAAAACTTGATCAGGGGCGCCTAGGGGGCTCAGTCGGTTGAGAGTCCAACTCTTGACTTTGGCTCAGATCATGATCCCAGGGCCGTGGGATTGAGCCCTGCATCAGGCTCTGTGCCAAGCACGGAGCCTACTTGGGCTTCGCTCTCTCTTACCCTCTGCCCCTCGTATATATGTATGTATGTATTACACACGTGCACACACACACACACCTACTGATCTAGAAAGAATTAGTCCGAAATATTAATAGCAATTATCTCGGAGCTAGGCAGGATGATGAGGAATATATACATATACTGCCTTAGTTTAAAATAGCTCAGGGGCGCCTGGGTGGCTCAGTCGGTTAAGCGTCCGACTTTGGCTCAGGTCATGATCTCACGGCTCATGAGTTCGAGCCCCACGTCGGGCTCTGTGCTGACGGTTCAAAGCCTGGAGCCTGCTTCGGATTCTGTGTCTCCCCCTCTCTCTGCCCCTCCCCTGCTCATGCTCTGTCTCTCTCTGTCTCAAAAATAAATAAAAACATTAACAACTTAAAAAAAATAATAAAATGAAATAAAATAGCTCAAAAGTAGCAGGGGCATTTTCCCATTAAAGCCAGCAAACAAAAACACCCCCTTCCTCTTGTGCTCAGGGCTATAGGGGGACCAGAGCACTAGTCGCTCGACTTCTACGAGCCTCTGTTTCATTCTCGTAATTGCAAGACAACTATTTTAAGTTTATTTATTTACTTTGAGAGAGAAACAGAATGAGCTGGGGAGGGGCAGAGAGAGGAGACAGAGGATCTGAAGTGGACTCTGTGCTGATAGCAGGGGGCCCAACGTGGGGCTCGAACTCACGAGCTGTGAGGTCATGGCCTGAGTCGAAGTCGGACGCTTAACCTACTGAGCCACCCAGGTGCCCCTGTAAGACAATTATTAAAAGGCAGCACCGTCCAATGGAACGTGAAGGAAATATATATCTGCACTGCCCAATACAGAAACCAGTGAACATATGTAAGGCTATCAAGCCCTTGAGTTGTGGTTGGTATGAATAAGAAGGAGAATATTTAATTTTAACTTAAATAGTGTTATGTGGCTAAGGACTACTGTATGAGGCTGTCCAGTATAGTGCTTTTTCCCCCCAGGGTGACTGAAGGGGTTTAATGCAACAGTTTTGCAAATAAGAACGTGCCGTACTAATTAATGTCAGGCGACTATTGTTATTTGGAAGGTGGAGGGCAGTTCTGGGTGCCCTTTTCACCTTTCTATAAAGAGAATTTTTTTTTTTCCAGGATACCCACGGAGTTCTTGGGACCTGGAACAATTAAAGCTCTGGTGAAACACATTAACCCTTCCTTTCAAAATGCCCAAAGTATCAAAATCCCAGGAAGAATCTCTCATGGGGCAAAAGTTTCAAGCAGATTCTCAAACTCCAAGGCCCACAGGGGCTGGCCTGTGAACCAAGGGGACAGAGCAGGGACAGGAGCAAACCAGGGGACTGGTGTCCCAAAGAGGCAGCCCCTGGGGCACCTGGGTGGCTCAGCCGCTTAAGCGTCTGACTCTTGATTTCGGCTCAGGTCATGACCTCACGGTTGTGAGATGGGGCTCCGTGAAGGGTGGCGTGGAGCCTGCTTAAGATTCTCTCTCCCTCTCCCTCCTCTCCCACTCATTCACGGGTCCTTCCTCTCTCTCAAAACAAAACAAACAAACAAACACAGGCAGCCTCCCCCACCACTCCTGGCTGCCACGTGAGATTGTGAGCCAGCGTTTCCAAATCTTCCAATTTTGCAGGAGAAGCAGGAAATCTGGACTTCTATACGAAACCTGCCAATTTTTAAATGTTGGTAAGTAATGATAACTCTAAAAAACACCCCTGTGTTCGGGCCAAAAAAACAAGAAGTGACTTGGATGGCCTTCTTTTTCTTCCCCATCCCTGGCTCCTAGAGGAGGCTCAGCAATTGTGTGGTGAGGTCTCTCAGGCCTCCCGTGCTCCCTGAGAGCAAACCCCCAGGTATTCTCGTCAGAGGCCTATCTAGTCCCTGACCCACCTGCCTAGACGTTCCCAGCAAACCCTCTACCCCTGCCAGTACCTCTTTATTCCCCAGGGGTCCCTAGGGACCCCCAGCCCAGTTAACCCAACAACTGGCCCTCCAGGCTTCGTGAGCAAGCCCTTTGCCACCCCCTGGCTCTGTGGACTGCTGGCCCGCGCTGCCCTCCCGCCCGGATGTGCCTGGGCAGCGTTGCAGAATGGAACGCACTGATAGCACATCCGGGCCCGGCTGCAGGGACCTGGGCCCAGTGGCCCTAACATCTCTCCTAATTTGGGGAAGATGGTGTTCCTGACTTGGAAATGAAACCGGGAAAGGAAGCAGGATCTCAGGAGGGAGGTGGAGTAGGTAAGCCAGGTGCCCAAGAAAGGGTAAAAAAAGGAAAGAAACTCAGCCTCAAGGCAGAATGGTTGGGCTTGGCCTTAATTTGTGCTTTCCATCCACCCAGACACGGGCCTCAGAACACTGGATTCTGAAAATGCTTTGCATATGCGTGTCCGGGGGTTAAACAAATTCGGGAAATTTTATCATAGACCTCCTTCTTGGAAACTCATGGTATATACAATAGCATCCTAAAAGCTCTGCAAACTCCTAAAATTAAACACAAAAAAACAAAAACAAACAAACAAACAAAAAAAACACAACAAAGTCATGTAACTTTAACTCACTGTAACCCAAACTTGTTTGACCTGGAACCCCTCTGTCCACAACACCTGTAGTTCAGTATGATCCCACAGGGGGAAAAGGTGGTGGCAGTCACCTCCCAGCCCCTCTGTGGGAGCGGCTGTGCTTGGCTGGGGCCACACAGGCTAGTGCTGTTGGAGGGAAGTCATATGGAAGCTGGCCGGGCCTTGGCTGACAGACTGGGGCCTGTTCCAGGGACCTGGGAGGAGCAGCTGGGGGACGGCTGGGGGACGGGAAGCCTGCACGCCCCATCCCCCTCGCTCTTGTCACTAGCATTTACAGCCATCAAACACGTATCAAAAATTTTAGTGTGTGCCAGGCCTTTCCCAAAAATTATTTCATTTTAGTTCCCACATGCCCCCTTGAGGGCTGGAATCTTACCCCACTTACACATGACGAAACCAACGGGAGGGGAAGGGGTTCGCTGTGGCCATGCCGTGCACTGAGCAGATGTCCTTTGTGGGCTCCCAGGCCCGGCAAAATCCCCAAATCCCCAGAGGAGTATTTCAACTCCAGATTCCTGGGCTCAACCCTGGAGTACTGACTCAATAGGCTGAGGGTGGGGCCCAGGCATCTCTTTTCAGGAAGCTTCTCAGGTGATTCTGATGAACCGTGGTGTTGAGAACTTGAGAACGAAGCCCTTTAGCAACTACTCAGGTGTTGGTGGTGTTGAGAACGCAGCCCTTTAGCAACTACTCAGGTGTTGCCTGGGTCGGGCAGAGGGCAGTTGAATATTGGTTCAGATCTCATGTGACCCCACTGTCTGTCCTTCCGAGTCCCCCACTCTAATGACTGTCCCGCGTACAGGCTGGGATGTCAGCTCCTACCTTCCTACCTGGCCCCCAATTAAGGCAAAGGGCCTCAGATGGGGTCAGCACAAGGGTGGGGGGGTGGGTTCCAGGAGGGAAAGGGCAGAGCTGCCGAGGCCCCTCTGGGAGCTGGGACCCTCTGCAGGGCAGGCTTCTGGATTGGAGTGCATCCACCACAGGAACCCCTCAGCTACCCCTGGTGGGGAGACCCTGGCCTCGGCCTGGGGCGCAGAGTGAGGAGGAAGGGGAGTGAGCAGGGCTGTGCATGCTGGGAGAGCTCCCTGCCGGCTGCTTGTCCTGGGGCTTCTGTCTTGAATCTCTGAGGGTGTGGCTTTCAGTCTGAGCCAAGGGCTGTGGAAAAGGGACTGTCTGCCTCTTCTGTTCCCAATTTTCTCTCCAGGACCTGACTGATGTGTGCCGGGGTGGGAGAAGGGTGGGGAACCACTGGACACAGCTGCTCTCCTCCCCTCGGACCCTCTGACCCCTTTCGGGCCCCTTCTGGAAGAGTGGGGGTAGCTGCTCTCTCTCCCCACCCACCACCCCCATCTGCATACACCGCCTTCTCCCCACCCGCAGCACCCCACTGTGGCTGTCCGCTCACTCACCTTCTCGATGACCCCGACCACCCTGCAGCCCCTCAGCTGCTCCAGGGCAGAGCTCAGTGTGCGGATGGGCCGGAGCCTCAGGCTGCTGAAACCCTGCGGAGGAGGGAGACAGACCACACAGCCTCAGGGCCCAGCCCCCGTCAGGCACTGCCTTCTCACCAGGCCCTCCTCCAGCTGCCAGGACAGAGGCGCGGGCACAAGGGGCAGAACCAGGGTACAAGCAGCCCCCCCCCCCCACCTCACAGGGAGCGGAGAAGCCGGCCCCGACTGGCAGAGGCCCACACCTGCCCAGGGTGGTCACCCCATCCTCGACACTCGGCCCCCAGGCAGCCCTCCTCCAAGACCCAGGGGGTTCTCAGGCTTCAGAAACCCTGTGTAGGAAGGAAGCCCCATCCATAGGAGGCAGGCGCCCCCAGGGAGGGGGAGAAAGCCTGGGACCGTGTGGGTCTCAGGGAACACGCCTCGAGGACCAAGGCATGCGGCCCAGGCACCTGCGCCGGGGAAAAGCCGCGGAATAAGACGCAGAAGAGTAAATACATTTACAATGTATTTAATGTATACATTTACAATGTATACATTTAATGTATTTACATGTATTTACATTTAATGTATCCATTTACAATGTAATTATAAATACTGCAGTGTATTTATCGAAGAAAATCCAAGTATATAAGTGGACCCACGCAGTTCAAACCTGTTTCGTTCAAGGGTCAGCTGCACTCACTGCAGCTCAAACAGAGCTCAGTTCAAGCTCAAACAGATGTGGGAGACTTTGAGAGAGAGAGAGAGAGAGAGAGAGAGTGTGTGTGTGTGTGTGTGTGTGTGTGTGTGTGTGTGTGTGTGTTTACCCCGTGTGGGGGTGAGACTGGCCTGGAGATGATTCACTAAGCGTTTGAAGGGAGCTAGGAGTGTGTGGGAGACAGAGGAAGCTTGGGGAGAACCTGGCTCGCACAGCCACCTGCCCTGCCCTGCAGCCCGGGATGTGAGGTGACAGCCATCTGGCCCTGGCCTGGGGGGGCTGGGGGCGTGGCTCAGCTCTCTCCCTCCAGGGCCCTCAGGCCTTTGGGGAGCAGTCCCCCTCACCGTGCCAGGGCTTGCTCCTCCTCCCAGAGTCCTCTGCAGGTGGCAGTTGAAGATCTCCTCGGCCCGCCGCAGATACTTGGTAATTTTCAGCTTCACAGCCTCGCGTCGCTCCTTATTGGGGTCGACTGTGGGACAATGGGGTCACCGGGACCCACCCCGGCCTTGGAGGGCTGGGGTTCTGGCTCCCTCTGCCCACCCCCTGCCCTCCACAGGACAGAGTGCCTACTTGGGAGGCCGGCCGCAGACTGTTCCCCAGCCCTCGTCCGGGTGGGAGACGGGCAGGTGGGGAGCGGAAGATGGGGGGAGAGGCTGGGAACCGTGGTCACCCTCAGCCTACTGCACTTCACAGTTGGCACCCACCACCTTGCTGGCTGCTGTCACACCCCGGGAAAGAACAGACTGGGGATTTCCGCATCCGTTTTCAGAGAAAGGAGACAGAAGCTCCCAGAGAACGTCCCTCTGTCACCTCTGGTGCCCAGTGTGAAAAGGCCAGAGTGGGGACTGGGATTGGAGGACAAACTAATTCACTGGGCAGTCTGAAGCTCAGGAACTGGGGGTCTCTTTGGCAGGGGGCGGGGTAGGAAGCCTGAAGCAGGGCCCGACTCCCACCCCCAGCCTGACCACGCTCAGGGATCTCAACCTGGCCACAGGGCCACCCTCTCCCCCCGGCTTGAAAATGCCTCACTTCGCCCCAAACAGGCTGCTCTCTCTCTCTGGAGCACCACCTGGGTTCGGCTGGACAATATACCTACTGTTCTTCAGTGCTCAGATTAAAGTTTTGACTTCTAGAAAATACCCTATGCTAGCCCAGCCTGGCCTCAATTTCTCTCTTCCCTCCCCTCACTTCCTCCTCATTGCTCTTCCCACCTGAGATCATAATTATTAATTGTCATATGTATCCTCCTCCCCCAGAGGGCAGGAGCCCGACACTACTCCAGGGACAGGCGCTGGGTCAAGCACCCAGCCTCTGGAGCCCAGACTCTTCAAACCTCAGCTTGCCACTTGATAGCTATGGAACCTTAGGCAAGTTATTTCACTGCCTGATGCCTCAGTTTTCTCAACTGGAAAATAGGAAAGAGGGCGCCTGGGTGGCTGGGTCGGTTGAGCTTCAGACTTTGGCTCAGGTCATGATCTCGCGGTCTGTGAGTTTGAGCCCCGCGTCAGGCTCTGCGCTGACAGCTCAGAGCCTGGAGCCTGCTTCGGATTCTGTGTCTCCCTCTCTCTCTGACCCTCCCCTGTTCATGCTCTGTCTCTCTCTGTCTCAAAAATAAGTAAACATTTTAAAAAAATTAAAAAAAAAGAAAATAGGAATAAAAATAGTTCCTATATGGGTGCCGGTTAAGCATCCGACCCTTGATTTTGGCTCAGGTCATGATCTCATGGTTCCTGAGTTGGAGCCCTGCATTGGGCTCTGCGCTGACAGTGCAGAACCTGCTTGGGATTCTCTCTCTCTCTCTCTCTCTCTGCCCCTCCTCAACTCACTTTCTCAAAAAACAAAACAAAACAAACCTTAAAAAAAATTTCTAAGTTTTTCTTTTTTAATGTTTATTTATTTTTGAGACAGAGAGAGACAGAGCATGAGCAGGGGAGGGACAGAGAGAGAGGGAGACTCAGAATTCGAAGCAGGCTCCAGGCCACGAGTTGTCAGCACAGAGCTTGACTCGGGGCTCAAACCCACGAACCGTGAGATCATAACCTGAGCTGAAGTCAGCCGCTTAGCCAACTGAGCCACCCAGGTGCCCCAAAACTTTAAAAAATATTTTTTAATTAATAAAAAAAATAGTTCCTATATACTTGGAACTACAACAACATATATAGTAATTTCTGTTACCGTGAGGCTCAAATGAATTAATACAGGTAAAGCCCTTAGACCAGTGTCTGGTATAGGAACTGCTCAATAAATGCCAGCTGTTAATACTGGCCTTCCCTTGGGGCACCTGGGTGGCTCAGTCGGTTAAGCGTCCGACTTCGGCTCAGGTCACGATCTCGTGGTCCGTGAGTTCGAGCCCCGCGGCGGGCTCTGGGCTGATGGCTCGGAGCCTGGAGCCTGCTTCCAATTCTGTGTCTCCCTCTCTCTCTGCCCCTCCCCCGTTCATGCTCTGTCTCTCTCTCTCTCAAAAATAAATAAACATTAAAAAAAATTAAAAAAAAAATACTGTCCTTCCCAGCAGGGCCAGCCTAGAGCCCTGTTCACTCAGCACAGATGGACAGAGGTCGGGGCAAGCCCTAAGCTGGCCCTTCCCCACTGGCCCTCGTCCCTGCCCAGCCCAGCCCTCACCGTGCACGCCTCGCAGCAGGACGTCCACGCCGTTCTGGTAGTGGTTGAAGGCGGCCTCATAGTCCTCGCTGACATCACGCTCCAGGGCCAGTCGGATCTGCGTGGCTGCATCTACCAGGTAGTCACGTTTGGTCACGTCCGGGGCCCCAGGAGCCACCAGGCTGCGAATCTGCTCCAGGTACACACGGGCCTGGGACCGTGCGCGGGAGCAAGGCTCAGGCTCCAGGCCTGGGCCAGGAGGGCACTCGCAGGCCACCAGGCTCATGGCTGTTGTCCTGCAGCGGTGACCTGAAATAAACAGATGCTTTAGGGAGGCCCCAGCTGGGAACAACACCCCATCTGCCTCCTGATTTCCTCCACTGAAAATTGGGAGATTAAGGGCTGGAGGGATCAGAGCTGATGTGGGTAACATCCCTCTACGGAGCCAGACCTTTTGTAAATGGTAATAATAATAGAATAATAACCTGCTCAGGGCTCTTCCTTTCCATTCAAATTCAGATCAGCAGATATTTTTTGAGGACTGAGAGAACTGAGGGCATTTGTGATCCAGAGTTGCCCTCAGAGTTGTCTCCACAGACAAACTAGCATCTACTACATGGTAAACATACGATGGCCACACACGGAGGCTGTTCCTCACACTGTTCCCTCCATCCTGCCTGTTCTCCTGCTCACACTCCGCCTACAGGAATCTCATTTATCCTTCAGGGTTCGGTGGTGGCACTTCTCTGAACAGAATAAATGGCCCCTGCTTCATTTATTTTCTTTGGTGCCAAGGTCAGCCAAATGAAAACTCCCCACCTACACACACACAGAGTTAGGCACAAGGCCTGGCCTTAAAGCCTGTGGGCCAATGAAATGACTGAGTGGCAGATTCTGGATGAAGTTAGAGGAAGGAGGATAGGGTCAACCCAGCCCTAGGGAGGGGGTGGCCCTGTCCTCCAGGCTCTGAGTAGGCCAGGGAGGCCACGTGGCCTCCAAGTACCTGACAGCAGCTCCTCCCTGAGCAGTGTGTGACACGAGTGGCCAAAGGGATAGGAGCAGTGGCTTCAGGAAAGGAAAGGGCTCAGAGAGAAGCCAGCAGGGATGCCTCTGCCCCCTACTGCAGCGCAGCAGCACCTGTGCTCTCTCAGGGCCCATTGGGAAGGGCAGGGCCTGCACTTCCAAGTCTAGGCCACTTGTGCCTCTGTAGAATGAGGGAACAGAGCAGGACGGGGAGTGGGGCGGGGAGGGAAACCCACATCCTCAAGCCAGCGGGGCCTGAACCAAGGCCAGGTCACAGCCCCGGGGGGGGGGGGGGGGGGGGGGGGGGGAAGGGGGGCGGTGGAGAGAAGGAGGGAGGGAAGCCGCACTCTCCTTGCTCCGCCCTGCCACCGAGAACATACAGCCCTGAGGCCTGTCTTCGGGGGTACCGAGGCCGATGGGCTGGGCTGCTCGAGTCGGGCCCCGGCCTCAGGGGGCCACCCTGCCGGGCTCTGTCCTGCGGGGCAGGGATACGGGGCCGCGCCTGGACAAGGGAAGCGGCGCGCCCAGCCTGCGAGTCCCGGCGCGCAAGATGCGCCGCGCCGCGCGGTCGGGCAGAGGAAAGCGGGCCGGGGGAGTGAGAGGAGGGGACACCGTCGCCTGGAGGCCCGGGGGATGGAGGAGGAGCCGGACAAACCCCGTACCTGCCCGAGCCAGGAGCTCGGTCCGCGCGGCCAGACCCAGCCCTGCCGCCACCGCCCCTTCACTCCGGCGGGCGACCGTGAACCACCCGTGGCCGCCTAGCGCCCTCCAGCCAGGTGCAGGGGTCTGGCCGGGTGCAGCCTGGCCATTGGCTGCAGATGAGCTCATCCTCTAGCGTGTTAGAATAAACCACCAATCAGCACCTGGCTCCGTTTCTGCCGGCTCTTAAAGCCCCAGTGTCTGGTGAAGAGGGGCGCTGGGAGAGGGAGTGAAGATGGGGGACGGGGGGGGGGGGGGGGGGGGGGGGGGCGGGGAGGCGATTTAAGAGAGTGTTGCGGGGGAGGGGGTTCCTAATCACCCAGGGTTGTGGGAGGGCCTGCTTCGGAACTCTAGGGGGGCTAGAAAACGCGCATGCCACTTCCGGGACTTTTCTCCTGATTTCATTCATTCAACTATTGGATACTTTTGTATTGAGCCACTACTATGCGGGAGGAAAGGGATGCTGAGATGCAGCGCTGGCATAGTCAGTCTCTGCTCTCGTTTTCAAGGGATTTACAGTCTAGGGAGGGACACAGGTTAAAGAACTAAAGAATACAGTTAAGATTTCATTCCAGTTGTGATCAGAGCTGTATGAAAGAAGCACCACAGGGCCTATGAGACTTACAACAAGAGGAATAGCCTGGTCTGGGGGTGAGAAGGCTTTCTGGAGGAAGTTATATCTGAAGTGGGCATACAGACCTCGCCTGCGCCCCAGTGCTGCCTGGACTCATGCTGTCCTTACTTAGTGCACTTGCTCTCCCCCACATACCTTACCATACAGTTCCCCTTTCCTGAACCCCCACACCTCCTCCCCTATCCTCACTCTCAGCCAGAGACATGCTTCTTCCTTCCCTTGAAAACACTGGGGTTCTCTTCTCTTGCTTGCTATCTGCCCACCTGCCAGGTCTGCACCCACATACTGCCTCCCGACCTCTTCCCACAGATGACCTGTCTGTGCCCTATCAAGGGCCAGCCTTCCACCTGGGATCAACCCTGTCCCACCACCTACTCAAGGACACGGCTGCAGCAATTCTCCCCTCTCTCTCCTGCATCGTTAATTTTTGACTCCCATTGAATCATTCCCATCGGATACCAGCATAATGCTGATTCTCGCATTTTAAGAGCAAGGTGAGAAAACACAACAAAATAAAACCACTCTTGGCCTCACTTCTCCCTCTATCTACCACCCCAGGTTTGCAGCAAAGCTCCTTGAAAAAGAGGTCTGTGCTCGCTGTCTCCTGTTCTTCTGCTCTTTCTTGAACCTGGTCCGATGGGGCTTTCTTCTTCAACATTCCTCTGAAATTGTTCTCGGTCAAGTTACCAATGACCTATTTGTTGCTAAACCAAATGGTCTTGGTCCTCACCTTTCTTGACCTCTCAGGAGCATCCAACCCAGGTGATCATCCCTTTCTCCCCAGGTTTCTGGATCCACACTCTCTTGGTTGCTCCTGTCTCCCTTCCCAGTCTCCTTTGAGGCTCTTCTCCTCCTCTCCAGCTTCTGATGTTATAGCAGCCAAGGGTTCAGTCCTTAATGTCTTCCTTCCCTCTATCCTTACTCTCTTGATGAGGATTGCACTTAGTCTCACGGTTTTAAATAGTATTCTTCCACATGCTGATGATTCTGTATATCTCTTCTGTATCTCTTAGCCTTCACCTTTCTAACAGACTTACATAGTTCATAGTCTAATAAAACATCTCAAATTCAACAAGTCCAGAACTAAAGCCTTAAAACAGAGCCCACATTTTGGAGACACCATTTGCAAATCATTTATCTGATAAGGGTCTAGCATCCAGAATACATAAAGAACACTTACTATTCAACAGTAAAAAGACAAATAATCCGATTTAAAACGCACAAAGGATTTGAGCAGACCCTTCTTCAGAGAAGATATACAAACGGCCAGTAAGCACTTGAGAGGATCCTCAATATCATTAGCCATTAAATTAAAACCACAGTGAGATACGACTTCACACCCACAAGGATGGCTATAATAAAAAATATGGATGATAACAAGTGTTGGCAAGGATCTGGGGAAGTTGGAACTATCATAGCATTGCTGGTCAGAGAGCAGTGCAGTTCCTATGGCAAGCAATTTGATAGTTCTTAAAAAAGAGTTACCATATGACTGAGCAATCTACTCATAGACCTACCTATACTCAAGAAAATTAAACACATATGACCACATGGAAACTTACACATGAATGTTTATCGTGGCATCGTTCATAATAGGCAAAAAGTGGAAATAATCCAAACATCCATCAACTGATGAATAAATAAACAAAACATGATATATCCATATAATGGAATACTGTTCAGCCATAAAAAATAATGAAGTGCTGATAGGTGGATGAACCATGAAAACATTACACTGAGTAAAAGAAAGCAGGCCCAAAAGACCACAAATTTTATGATTCCGTTTGCATAAATTTCCAGAATAGGCAAATCCAAAGGGACGGTTCAGGGAAGGGGGATTGGGAAGTAGCTAAAGAATATGGATTCTTTTCAGGATCAACAAATGTTCTGGAATTAGATAATGTGATGGTTGCATAACTTGTAAATATACGAAAACCTGCCAAATTCACATTTTAGAGAAGAGAATTTTAGAGTGGCCCAGTCAGTTAAGCGTCTGACTCTTGAGTTCGGCTCAGGTCATGACCTCACAGTTCATGGGTTCCAACTCTGCATCGGGCTCTATACTGACGGTGTCTGCTGGGGATTCTCTCTCTTGCTCTCTCTCTGCCCCTCCCTCGTTTGCACTGGCTCCTGCAGGCTCTCTTTCTCTTTCTCTCTCAAAAGTAAGTAAATAAATAAATGTTAAAACCAAATTTTAAGAGGTGAATTTTATGGTATGTGAATTATATCTCAATAAAAAATTATCATGGAAAAAAACAACACAAAAAACCTGAACGCTTGATCCGCCCCAACCTGAAACCTCCATCTAAAGTGTCTTCTAGCTCCATCCTTCCAAATGCTCAGGCCAAAAATTTTGGAGCCATCCTGGCTTCTCCTATTTTCTCACACTCTACATACAATCCACTAGAATATCATACTGGTGTTTCCCGTAAAATATATCCAGCCTCTGAGCTCTTCTCACCCCCTCCACTTCTCACCTCCACCTCCACTGGGACGACTTTCCGTAGGGGCATCTTCATTTCATACCTGATCTACTCTTGGAGGTGCCTCCTGTCTTCCTGTTTCTACCTTTGCCACCCTGAAGGCAGTTCTTACCATCTCTGTGTCAGGGGATCCTTTCAAAGCACAAGTCAGATTCTGTCCCTCTTCTGCTCAAAAGTCTGCGAGGGCTCCCATCCTTATACTGAGAAAAACTCAAGGTCTCTACCATGACCTCCAAGGCTCTCATGGTCACCCTTCTCCATTTTTTCTCCAGCTTCGTCTCCTTCCAGCCTCACTCAATACCAGCCACTCAAGCTTCCTCACTGCTTCTGGAACACCCCTGGCAGCTCCCATCCCAGAGACTTCGCCTTGAAGCTGCCCTCTTCCTGGAATAGTCTGCCTCTAGATATCTGGCTGGTAAACCCTAGACTTGCTTCCAGTCATTGCCCTGATGGTCACTTTCTTGAGAGACCTACTCTGACTACACCCTCCTAACACCCCATCTCTCTTACCCGTCTCTGCTTCTCTTCCATTGTACTCAACCCCGTGAGCTTGCAATATCATTTACTTACTTATTCTTCCATGTTTATTTTCTTTCCTTACCCCCAATACGATCCACACAGGCAAGGGCCATTATCTGCTTTGTTCACCGACTTATCCCAAGTGGCTAGAACTGGATCTGGTACACAGTATTGCCCAATAAATACTTGCTGAATAAATGAATGAGCTCTGAAGGATGAGAAAGAATTAACCAGAAAAAGGTGTTTGGAGAAGGTGTTTGTACCTCAAACAAATGGCGTAAAGTCGTTTGATAAAATTTAATTCTCATTCATGATAAGAACACACTCTTTACTTAAACTCTAAACAAACTTAGGAACGCATTTCTTAACGTGATAAAGGGTTATCTACTAGAAACTTACAGCAAACACCATATGAAATGGTAGCACATTAGAAGCATTCCCACGGTCCGGTCGTCCTTCTGGCGTGTGGTCGGATCACACTTCTCGGCCCCTTTGGAAGTTATGCTGGGCCGCAGGACTCGCTTTGAGGTGCGAAAGGACAGAACATGTTACTTCACGAAGGAAGCTTCAAAAGCCAGTGTATAATTCACCCTGCCCCTTCCCTCCTACCATAGTGATCTTGAAAGCACATGTCTGTGGAGTAGCCTGAGTCTTTGAGAAACAACAAGGAACTCCTCCTTGCTCCATGACTTGTGTTGGACAAGAGGTGTAAGTGAGAAATGAAGAATCCGAAACCCAACTCAGGCATCTAGAGGGATCTGACTTAGGATAAAGAAGCAACTTCAAACCAGTGGGACAGGATGGATTCTTCATGAGAGGTATTGGCACAACTGAATTAACTTATGATTTATTTTGTTACTCTTTTAAAAAAACATACGAATTCTAGAAGCATCCTTTCAAGTTCTACGAAGAGTCTTTTTGGCATTTTGACTGGAATTGCATTGGAGTTTTAAATTAATCCAGGAGAATCAACATCTTTATAGTGGTAGTCATCCTATGACTGAACATAGCACATCTCTCCATTTATCTGGGTCTTTTTTGTGTCTTTCGATACAATTTTATTGCTTTCTCCGTGAAGGTCTTCTATATTTCTAATTAGTTAATTCATAAGTATTTCGTAGTTTTTGTTACTATGGTGAATGGGATTTTAAAATTATTATGTTTTCAGATCATTATTACTAATATATTGATTTGATTGATCTGGTGTCCACCCACTTTGCTGAACTCATCAATTGGTGCTCTGAGTTTTCCAGGTAGATAATCACATGATTAATTCCTATTCATATACAAAAATAAATCCAAGTTTAGGGGCACTTGAGTGGCTCAGTCAGCTAAGCATCCCACTTTGGCTCGGGTCATGATCTCGCAGTTCGTGAGTTCGATCCCCACATCAGGCTCTGTGCTGGCCGCTCAGAGCCTGGAGCCTGCTTCAGATTCTGTGTCTCCTTCTTTCTCTGCTCCTACCCTGCTCATACTCTCAAAAATAAATAAATATTTAAAAAAATACATGAATAAATTCAAGTTTAAAACACTAGATCAAAAAAACCCAGAACAACCTCAAATTTTTAGAAGAAAGCATCAAAGAATGTCAGCATGATCTTCGGGTAGAAAGTGCCTTTTAAATATTCCTGGTGGGGAGGGATATGTAATTATACGTTTTGGAGGATGATTTACCTGAGCCATTTGAAGTAGAAATAACCATAATCTGTGACCTATAAGTTCCACTTCTAGATATTTAACCCAGGAAAACATTTGCCCATGTGCATGAGGATGTATATGAATATTCATTACAGCATTGCTTGCACTATCAAAAAATTGGGAAAGAACTTCAAAGTCAATATTTTATGGAATATCAATATAGAAATGAATTCATAAATGTGACTTTTCATATGTCGAATTATTATTATTGTTATTGTTATTCAGCCTTTTAAAAGAATGAACCAGAACTAAATCCATTTGTATGGACATACAAGATCTCAAAACATATTGAGTAGAAACAGTTCCAAATGCTGCCTCCAATGCGATGCCTTTTATATTTATATGATTTTAACACCCACCCAAAACAATACTGTATATTATCGATATATTATGTGTATTAGGATTCTCCGGAGAAACAGAACCAATAGGATAGATAGGCAGGTGGATAGATTTCTTATTATAAGAAATTGATTCACGCAATTATGGAGGCGGAGAAGACACACAATCTGCCCTCTGCAAGCTAGAGACCTAGAAATGTCTGGAGCATAGTTCCAGTCTGAATCTAAAAGGCCTGAGAACCAGGAGACCCGAGAGTATAAGTTCCAGTCCAAGTCCAAAGCTTGGGAACCAGGAACACCGATGGTGGAAGTCCCAGGCCAAGGGCAGGAGAAGATCAATGTCCCAGCGCAGTTAGCAGAGAGCTGTTCTCCCTTCCTCTACCGATTTGCTCCGTTCAAGCTCCCAGTGGATTGGATGATGACCACCCACACCGGGGAAGTTCATCCCCTTTACTGAGTCTATCAATTCAAATGCTAATCTCATCTGGAGAAACTCACTGACATTATTTCTCCAGAAATAATGTTTCACCGAATCTCGGGACACCCCAGGAACCAGTCAAGTTGACACATAAAATTAGCGATTACAAATAGTGAGAGCTAACATCTATTCAGCACTCACTAGGAGCCTGGCACTTATTCTAATCACCTAACATAAAACATCTTACATGAATTTTGAAACAGCACCATTAGCTACTATCATTAATCTTCACCCTACAGATGATAAAACTGAGGCACTTTTATTTGAGTAATTTAATATGCAACAAGCGGCTAGGTGATTTGCTTACGCTCACGCAGTTAGGAAGTAGGAGCAGTAGGAATCAAACCTTAGCAGTTTGGCTCCAGAGCCCAAGCCCTGGACCCCTGTGCTGATCACACTAAGCTCCCAACAGTGCCGTTATCCAGGAAGTGGAGGCCAGGGACGGACTCGGGGGAGGGAGCAAACAGCCTCTATAATACCTGTAATGTTCTGTTGTTAAGGAACAAAGTAAATTGGTTTATTATTTGTGATGTTAAGACTAATATTTAAAAAAAATTTTTTTTAAATGTTTATTTTTGAGACAGAGAGAGACAGAGCATAAGCAGGGAAGGGGCAGAGAGAGAGGGAGACACAGAATGTGAAGTAGGCTCCAGGCTCTGAGCTGTCAGCACAGAGCCCGTCGCGGGGCTTGAACTCACGAACTGTGAGATCATGACCCAAGCCGAAGTCGGACGCTTAACCGACTGAGCCACCCAGGCGCCCCAAGATTAATATTTTTAAAATTATATAGTAAACAGACACATGAAATTGTAGAATTATTTTTCAGGATATAGTGATTAGTGCTGCAAGGAAGTAGACAGGGCTCCATAAAGCTCTGATGGTGGAGTAGACCCAGTTCGATGGGGAGGAGTATTTGGGAGACTTTCCTGAGGAAGTGCCTTTGCGCTGAGCTATGGCTGATGCATGTGTATTAGTCAGCAAGGTTGGGTGTGGGAGGGGGGGGAAGGGATTTCCTGGCAGAGGAAACAGCATGAGCAAAGGCCCTGAGGGGGCACCACAAATTCCAAGAAGTAAGAAAAGACAAGTGTGTTGGACCTCTGGGAAGCGTCTCACATGGGATGAAGAGAGAGGCAGGCAGAGACCAGATCTCATGGAAGCTTCCAGGCTGAGGAAAGGACTGGGAGTTTAAGAACAACATGTGCTGTTGAGTACCATAAAAACCGGAAATGCTGACTGACACCATGGAAATCCCTGGGGTCACTCTCTCAGGGCTGAGTTATGGAAGGGAGTGGAAATGCCAAGAGAGAGACTGAAAGGGTAGGCAACTATCAAACATGCGGATCTGAAGCACAGGCCGGAATCGGGAGGCACCTGGAAGCAGAATGCACAATCGAAGGATGGGTTTGATTTTTGCTGCTGTTTTTATTTTTATGATGACAAAGATCTACACACAAAGACAACCCCACAGGATGTTCACCATAGCATTGTTTCTTATAGCAACAACAGAAAAAAAGAAACTATCTAGCAATAGATCAATGAATCAGACTATGGGATGTCCAAATGATGCAGTGCAATTCAGCACTTAAAAACTCACGTTGTTGAAGAATATCTAATGTCATGGGGAAATGTGTATGAGATATTGAGTTAAAAATGCAAGTTTGGGTGCCTGAGGGGCTCAGTTGTCTAAGTGTCTGACTTTGGTTCAGGTCACGATCTCACCTTTTGTGGGTTCTACACTGACAGTGCAGAGCCTGCTTGGGATTCTCTCTCTCTCTCCCTCTCTGCCCCTTCTCCATTTGCGTGCATGCTCTCTCTCTCTCTCTCTCTCAAAATAAATAAACCTAAAACAAAGCAAGTTATAAAATAACAAGTATATTACAATCTCATTTTGATATCAGAAATTAAGTGTATGTAGCAGGATGATTCCTTTGCTATTCCTTTCTCTCTGTCTTCATGTCTGACATGGGAAAAGGGGTCTTTTGACATCACAGGACATAATACAAAAAGAGAGGTTTATTTGCCTTGCGGATGCACCACGTAGGATGCACCACGATCGAACTGGGATATTGGAGGAGGGGAGAGGGAAAAGAAGGAAGGGGCTTCTGGCCTCAGCTTAGAGCAAATTTACACGAAAGCTGGAAAAAAATATATTGTCCATTCTCTGGATTTTGGAAGACATTCATTTCCCTGAAACTCTTCATTTCAATCTGCGCTAGATCGCAAGAAAGTCTTCGGTTGGGGGAAGTACTGAAGGAAGATGCAACCACTCAAAATCTGAAACAAGAGGCTGCATTTACTGCTTGCTTCAGCAAGGGAGAGCTGTACTTGTGAGGCCCTGGGTCTGAGCAAGGTTAATTTCCTATGGGTTCCAGGGGACCATGGAGTTCAGGGGTGGGTCAGCTTTCAGAGTGTACAGGAATTGGCTGACCTCTGGCCCTAGAAGCATGGTCAGTGGAGTGAGGCTGTCGCTGACCGGTTATTTTCGGGGTGTGCTTATTACTGGTTAAGCGCACGGTTTTAGGTTACTGAAACAAGTGGTCATATAAACCGGGTTTATAACTGGTTCTAAGTGTTGCTTGTTATAGCCACAGAACAATTAGGCTTTTCCTAAGAGGATGGGAATGTTTTCTTCTGGGGGAAAGGGGAGGGGATGGCAGGGAAGTCTACACCTACATAAAGATCTCAAAACATATTGAGTAAAAAACAGTTCCCAAATGCTGCCTCCAACGTAATGCCTTTTATATGTCTATTTTTTAAACCTCCACACAACACAAGACCACATATTATCACTATATCATAGTGTATTAGGATTCTCCAGAGAATGGGTCTCAGTGAAACAGACCATGTGGAGCCTTTGTTGCTGGAGCTAATCTTGATTGGCTAGGACTGGTTTCTAGAGAATCCCAAAGACACCGGGAGCCTCCTGGATTTGGACTCAGAACTTGGCTGTGAGAGAAGAGGCCCCCCTCCCCTCGGCCTCCCCCAGGGCTGGGACTGGTGAGCAGCTGTAGCTCCAGTTGATCTGGGAGGACAGTTCCAGAATGCAGGCCCAGGTTCTGACTGAGCCCTCCCCACCAGGTGATGGCCTCCACGACCCCCACAAGGCTGGCCCTGCGACCACGAGTGAATCGGAGCCTGCAAGGCCTCAGCTTCTGCCTTTCCTGCCTCTAGCCTGAGGCGAGGTGGCCCAGCCGCAGCCAGCTGTCAGCCCCTGACCCTCCCGAGACTCCCGGGGCTGAAATTCTTGGGGCAGATTTCTCACCCTCTCAGTACTTCCTTCCAGCTCATCTGGCAAGTGAGAAGACTTCACAGGCTTCAGAAGGAAGAGGACGGTGGCAGAGACTGCTTTGAAAGGGATAAAGAGCTCAGCGAGGGGAGGATATCACCGTTACAGTCTAAACCTCAGACCCCAGCTGGGCGGCAGGCGGTCACATGTCTGTAAACAACCAGCGCTGTGTGAGCACAGAGGCTCCTGTTACCGAGTTGCCCACATGGGTGGCCCGGCTGACTTGCAGGGGTGGGTGGGGCAGGGGCCCCAGAGGAGAGAGGAGAAGGGGAAGGCTTGCAGCATGGGAGTCCGAGAGTCTGACCGAGACCAGGCCTGATTCGCAGAGCGCCTCCATGAGAGGTCGGTAGGGTGGCACCCTTTCCCCATCACCCAGGTAACACCCTCTCGGTGGGAGGAACGGGGAGGGGGGTGGCCAACTCTGTGAGGAAGCTCCCAACCTCCTCCCTGCCTGACGGGCCTGCCTGGTGGTCTCCATGGTAACAAAGTCACCTCAGGGACTAGAAACATACATCTTTTTGGCCCGGAGCCCCATGGCCTCTGAGGTGGGGCCCACAGACGGCTAGCGGGGGCCAGGCCCTCATCTGCCTCCGTCACAGCCAATGTCAGGGGGAGGAGGGGCACTCCACGCTTCCCTCAGGAAAGGGAAGGGTCAGCCTTCTGTTGGAAAACAGCTGCTGGACTCTGGTGCTGACAGACAGCCATCTTTCCACACCAAGGCCCTGTCCCGTTACTGCCCTGTCTGGAGCCTTGATTTCCCACCAGAGTTTGTGGAGGGGCCCTATTCTGTCGACCCACCCAGCCCACCTCGCAGATGTCTGGCCTGCTTCTCAGGCTGGGAGTAGACACAGTTCTCCTCCCCTCTTCCTCTCCTCCATCCCACTCACTGATAAATTTTTAAATTCTGGCTCACTTAACTTTCATGGCTGTGGACAAGCCCAGGCCTCAGCTTCTTCATTTGCAAAAAGTGAAGGTAGAAGTAGATTATTTGTAAGTTTTCTTTCGGCCTTGAATCCCCAAATCGTGTCACTCTCCTGCTTAAAAAATTTCAGCGCTTCCTACTGTCTAGCAAAGCCCTGACTCCCTAGGATGGCATCCAGGGCCCAGGCTACCTTCTGGCCTTTTCCATCACTCTTCTGTTTGACGGACCTCAAGCATCAGCCAAACTGAACCACTTGAAAATCCCTATACAGTGGTGGGTCGTCCACCTCTGGGTTCTTTGTTAATGGCAGGGGGGCAGGGCGCTCCCACTAGAACGCCTTCCCTGGTCACCTCCCCCCACTCAACCTTGCCTTTCCTCAAGTCATGGCTCGAGTGCCACCAACTTTGCAAAGCCGGCCCTGGTTTCCCCCATGTGCCAATCATCCCAGATACCTCAGATTTCTTTGGTAGCCCTTGATCTGCATTTGCTTAAGCCGCGGGGCCTTCTTTCCATTTATTCTAATTGCCTGCACATAGCGCATATCTGATTCCTTTGACTAAGTTTTTAAGATCAATGTCTTACCCATCTCTGTAACCCTAGCTAATCTGGTATTCCACGGGGCTCGATCTCTGCCTGGTGTCTCTCTGAGTGAGCATCTCTCAAAGAACATTAGGGCCTTCAACATGAGGGAAATATTGTAGCGCTCTCCCAAGCCCTTCCCTCATTCCCAAATTACTTTAAGTCATCAGGAGCTCTACAACAAAACAAAACAAAATCTAGAGCTCTTTCTCTAGATCTGGCCCTGAGCCCTTTTATTTCCCTCCTCTCTCTTAGTTCTTAGGTAGATCAACAGCCTCTCCAGCTAAGGCCTCTCTCCTTATCCTCCTTATTTCTTGCAGAGTGGGATTTTCCTTATTAAGCAGGAAACTGGGAAGGTTTACACTTGGTAATATATTTTGCCCCCCACACACGTATCGACTACAAAATGCCCGCTCCTGGTAGCCTCAAAGAATGCTCATGAATGAATGAATGAATGATCAGGATAGCCAGTTCACATGCATAATTAGGACCAAACTCTAATACCTCTGGTCTGGTGTCCCTAGAGTCCATTCTCCATACAGGAGGCAGAGGGATCTTTCAAAAATGTACCTAGTATCACTTCACCCCCCTGCTTGAAACCCTCCAATGGTTTCCCTCTACATTATAATAGAATTCTGCCTCCTCCCCGTCTTGTAAAGCCCTTCATAACCCGACCCCTGCCTACCTGACATCACATCTTGTGCCCTTCCTTCCTTGTTCGTCATGGGATTCCTTCCATGCCTTTGCATCGCTGTGTCCTCTGGTTGAGTGCTCCTACTTGTGATCTTCACGTGACCAACTCCTTCTTGTCCTTCAGACTTCACCGTAAATGTCATCTCCACAGAGGCCATCCATGACCTCCTGTCTCTAAAGTAGCTTCCCCCTCCATCAACTGATGAATGGATAAAGAAATTGTGGTTTATATACACAATGGAATACTACGTGGCAATGAGAAAGAATGAAATACGGCCTTTTGTAGCAACATGGATGGAACTGGAGAGTGTTATGTTAAGTGAAATAAGTCATACAGAGAAGGACAGATTCCGTATGTTTTCACTCCTATGTGGATCCTGAGAAACTTAACAGAAGACCATGGGGGAGGGGAAGAAAAAAAATGGTTAGAGAGGGAGGGACCCAAAACATAAGAGACTCCTAAAAACTGAGAACAAACTGAGGGTTTATGGGGGGTGGGAGGGAGGGGTGGGTGGGTGATAGGTATTGAGGGCACCTGTTGGGATGAGCACTGGGTGTTGTATGGAAACCAATCTGACAATAAATTTCATTAAAATAAATAAATAGGGGCGCCTGGGTGGCGCAGTCGGTTAAGCGTCCGACTTCAGCCAGGTCACGATCTCGCGGTCCGTGAGTTCGAGCCCCGCGTCAGGCTCTGGGCTGATGGCTCAGAGCCTGGAGCCTGTTTCCGATTCTGTGTCTCCCTCTCTCTCTGCCCCTCCCCCGTTCATGCTCTGTCTCTCTCTGTCCCAAAAATAAATAAACGTTGAAAAAAAAAAATAATAAAAATAAATTAAATAAATAAATAAATAAATAAATAAATAAAGTAGCTTCCCCCAAACACAATCTCATCACCTTTCCTTATTTTCCTTATATTCTACTTAGCCTCTATCGCTGCATGACAAACTGGCTCCAAACAATTAATTATGAATGTATCTCACAATTCTGAGGGCCAGGAAATCAAACAGTGGACACTGGGTACCTCTCATCTCTGCTCCATGGGTCTGGGGCGATGGCTGTAATGGCTGGGAGCTAGAACAGCTGGAAACTGATCGAGCTCTCTCACTCTTGCTCCCGTGCTCTCTCTCTCCCTTTATATGGCTGGCTTGGGCTTCCTTCCAGCATGGTGGCCTCACGATAATTAGACTTCTGACGTGGCAGCTCAGTCTTCCAAGAGACCAAAGTAGAAGCTGCCAGTTAGCTCAAAAGGAAACATTTTGGGTCCCTTCTGCCGTAGGGAGAAGACCCAGGTCAACTCAGATTCATGGGGGCGGGGAACAGAGACCTCACCTCTTGAGGGGAGTAATGTCAAAGAATTCAAGGCCATCTCTAATATGCCCGAGCCCCATTTTGGCAAGAAGACATTTCCTTATTAATTTTTTTTTTGTTTACATGTGTAACTTGCTTGTTGAGCAAACAGTGGGTATAAAACAAACTAGCTTCCTTCCTTTATTGTTTCTAGACGAACTATGTTAATCATCCTTTTCCTGTCTCTTTTTTTTTTTTTTTTTTTTTAATTTTTTTTTCAACGTTTATTTATTTTTGGGGCAGAGAGAGACAGAGCATGAACGGGGGAGGGGCAGAGAGAGAGGGAGACACAGAATCGGAAACAGGCTCCAGGCTCCGAGCCATCAGCCCAGAGCCCGACGCGGGGCTCGAACTCACGGACCGCGAGATCGTGACCTGGCTGAAGTCGGACGCTTAACCGACTGCGCCACCCAGGCGCCCCTTTCCTGTCTCTTAATAGCATTTTGGGGAGTTTTTTTTTTTTTTTTTAAGTTTATTTATTTATTTTGAGAGAGAGAGGGAGCACAAGCAGGGGAGGGGCAGAGAGAGAGAGAGAGGGAGAGAAAGAGAATTCCAACCAGGCTCTGTGTGGTCAGCGTGGGGCCCAGTGAGGGGCTCAAACCCACAAACCATGAGATCATGACCTGAGCCAAAACCAAGAGTCAGACGCTTAACCGACTGAGTCACCCAGGCGCCCCAGGGAAATCTTCCAATGTTCCTGTCACTTTAATTTAGGAAAGGCCCAGCCCCATCTAGGCTGGTCTATCCAATTTAAGACCAACTCGTTTTTCCTCCCTCAGGCAGGGTATGGATTTGTCCCAAGGGAATGGGGAGGTCATGGGCACAGTCTGCCCTTGTACCTGCCCTGCCCTCTCCACAGCTCCTCTCTCCTCTTTTACACACGGTCAGGAAGGAGTGACTGGGGCAAAGGCATGCTTAGCTGTGGCCGCGTCTTCTCTGCGGTGAATGCGTTTGGCATGATGGGCATCTGGAGGCCAACTCTCTTGTGGGGCACACCGCAGGGCACCCCACAGCACTGTTCCCTGATGCGTTCCCCTTCCAGCTCCATATCTGACACCCCTACTCAGCGCTTGCCCCAACCCCACACCCACACAGCCCACAGCCCATGGGGTCTCCTTACCTGCAGCTTTTCCTCTCAGGAGAACATGTGCAAGGCAGCTCAGGGCCATTCGCCTCCCACCATGTCCCCCCGGCCCCTGGGAAATTCCTGCTGGATGCCCCTCTCTCTCCTCTGTCACCCTTCAGTTCTCCACTCCCCCCAGGTGCCATCCAGATAGCACGTGGGCTAATCTGCACAGAGCAAATCCAGCTCCGGGGAGAAGATGCGAAGGGGTCGGCAACGCAGGTCTCCAGGGACCTCGCCTCCCCCTCTCTCCCCCTCCCCTTCCCTGGTCTCCGCTTGTGAAGACTGAGGAAGGGGGTGCTGGGTGGTGTTTGGGGCCACCAGTCATCTCATAGTAAATCCTGTAGGAGATGTGTCCAGCCCCAAATTGTTTCTCTTCGTTTTAGAGTGTGACATACTCAAGACCCCTTTTTCCTTAGTTCTGAGTCTAGTCATCAATTTGAGCAACAGAAAAGTCCATCCAATATCTTGCAACATACAGTCGGTCTCTCCCCTCAAATATAAGCTCCGCGAGAGCAGGTCTTTGCACGTTAGTCCCCACTGAATCCTTGGTGCCTCGGACCGTGTCAGGTGCACGGGGGGTGCTCTACAAACATGTAACGAGCAAATGAAGAGGGCCCTCTAAGACCTATGGGGCTGCCGGTATGGTCAAATGGACCAGCCACTTCCTTTCCTATTCGTTCCTGCTGTGAGCCTCCCGCCCCGGATGCAGATTTTCACTTCCGGCCTCTGGGAGCTTCCCTGGTCTCTGGCTCTCTACAGGGGTCACTGGGGTGGGGAAGCTGACCTCCATGTGAGGGGCCCTGTGGGGGGTCCCTGGCTCGGAGCCAAAGGCCTGGCCGAGGGGAAGGGGTGCTCTTCTGAGCTTCCAGTCTGTCAAAGGCAGTGGCTCAGGATGGCTGCAGCCCAAGAGTGGAGAAGTAGGAGAGAAGTGCATCTCTCCTGTAAAGTGTGTCCCCTGAGGCTGGCCCACAACGCCCCCTCCCTCCCCGTGACCATGCCAGAAGCACATTCTGACCAGACTGTCCTCCAGGGGGGCCCAGGCCTCAGGGAACACACTGCCAAGGGCAGCTGCCTCAGCAGGGCTGTTCCACCCCACCCCACCCCACCCCTGTCCATGGCTTCCCTCCAAAGCCTGAGGCCGGCCCCTGCCCACTGGGTCCCTGTGGTTTTGTCCTGAGCCGCCTCAAGTGACAGAAGTGGGGAATTCCCCCTCCCACAACGCCACACAACAAACACACACAGGCCTTGCAGGTCGCGGGCAGGTGGGAATCTGGTAGTACGTGGTTTGGACTGAAAAAAGAAAAAAGAAAATTTTTCTCATTTCATGCCAAGGTGTTCAGGAGAAGACAGAGGAAGATGGGAGGTAAAAGGAAGAAGAAATCGGGCAGCATCTGGGAATCCCCGCCCGCGCCAGCAGCCCAAGCAGGTTTGGGATGCTGCAGCCGGGACGTCTGGCCCAAAGGGCTGGGAGAAGCCTGGGAACCCCCATTCCTCAGGGGCCAGGGGGCCAGCACCGGACTGAGAGTGGGACGGCCCTGGGGGAAGGGGAAAGGGAGTGTGCTCTTGAATGTGAGGGTGTTCGGGGTGGCTGGGGCCAGGGCCCCCAACTTTGAGGCCAAGATTCCATCTTGGGAACCCATCGCGACGGGAGGAGCGGACCCCAGGGTTTTGCCTGAAGCAGCAGGGGAGAAGACACTCCAGGGTGCGGCAGGAGAGGCCGGAGCCGGCCCCAGGGCTGCCCTGAGCACAGCCTCCCTCTTCCTGTCCTGCTTCCACGTTTTTGCCGTTGAGGCCCACTGCTGCGGCAGACACACTCCCCTGGGAAAGCTGTCTCCAGACTAGAATACTTTATTCAAGAGAATCTGGCTTGGCAGCTGGACAGCCACCGAGGGGCGGCTTGCTCCACGTCCGGCCTAGGGCCGCCTCTTTGCTTGTGTCCCTGAGAGGGGCAGGTGGTGATGCCTTGACCGTAAAGAACAATGTCCCAGCACGAAGCAGTGCAAAACGTCAGGACAGACTAGGGCGCGAGGAGTGGCAAAGGCCCCCAGGCAAGCATCGTTCTCTGGGGACGGCGGATCTCCAGGGTGCGGAGCTGCTGCCCAGAGGAGGAGGAGGAGGAGGACGCAGAAGGACCCCTCCATCCCCGGCGTGCCTTCCCCTCCAGCCTGGGCCCGGGCGACAGAACAGGCTCTTCCGCTCCTGCCGGGGCGAGGGGCTCCCAAAGCCAGCGCTGTTGGTCCACACGGTCCAGGGTCGGAACAGGAGGCAGGTCCCATTCCGTCTCCTGCTCCCGGGAAGCCCGCCGGGCCCTGGCGTGCCCTTCACAAAGCCGCGTCTGCGCGCTTCTCCCGCAGCTGAAACACACATGGGTCCGTGGCTGCCTTCTTTCTTTCTCTCACGTTCTGTTTAAGGCACTGAATTCCTGAGGGTCCTGTCCCTCCCTGCCCCTCATCCTGGAGGAAGCAAATCATTCAGCAGGGATACAATTGGCTAATAAATAGAGGGCAGGTGTCAGCAGGGAGGTAACTGAGAGTGTGACGGTAATAAATACAGGAGCCGGGTGGGGGTTGTCTGTTTTCTGAGGGGCTGGTTACCTCCGGGGAACAGTATTGCCGCACCTGCCAGAGACCAAACACAGAAAGGGGGTATCAGCACCCTGTGAGGGCAGGGTCCCTCCTATGGGAGGGGGGACAGGCCTGGAGGGAAAGCTTGGACAGGGAGCACAGGGAGATTGCAGCACTCCTGGGTCTCTGCTTGCACCGAGGCCAAGAAGCTAGGAGTCACCCTTCACCAAGCACTTACCCACGTGCCCAGCCCTGTGCTAAGCCCTCTTTCATTGCCCTTTAACAACATCCCATGAGGAAGGCCCTGCTATCATTACCCTTTAGAAGACAAAACAAAAACAAAAAACAACTAAGGCTCAGAAAGGTTAAGAAACTTGCCCGAGGTCACACAGCTAGTCAGTGACAGAGCCAACTTTGAACCCAGCCTGGCTTCATGCAATAATGCCTCCGGTTACTCTAGGACCACAGTCTTCTAACAGGGGTACGGGCAACCCTAGATGTGCATGAAGATTGTCCAAGGGGTATGTGAGTATTGATGGTGTTAAGAGAATCAGTTTTCAGCCTCCACATGTCCTCTGCCTGAAAACTGCATGAGAAATTGCCTGAGGTCTGTTTCCCCACCACCTTGGTCACAACTGCCCCGCTCCCTTTAGGAAGGAAAGAAGCATCTTGTCCTTTCCAAATCCAGCTCAGTACTTTGCCCCAGGATAAAACCAGTGGGGTGGGGACAGTGACCAAAAGGACAACCTGAGATATCCATGTAGGTGCTGAAAAAGGAGATATGGCCAATGACCAGGTAACCAAGGCTTTCGCAAGTCAAGTGGTTTCCAAGTCTTCGCTTTCAACAAAATTGAACAATTTAACCGAACTGTCAGCTAATAAGCCAAGAGAAGTAATTTTTGTTAGCAGATCACCTTGAGGCTTTTGGCAAATAACTTGGAAGGAGTTCAAATGATTGTATGACATCTAGTCCCATTTACTTCTTTCTGGGAGCATGGTTTCTCAACCTTTCCCTCTATTAAAAAATGAAAATGGAATTAATGCTGAATCCTGTCTCAGTCTGGCAGGAGGTAACATTCATTAGTGGATTCATTAACTAATTAAAAAGAGGTAGCCACCATCATCTCATTGAGATGCATTCCCTGTAAGATTGATTATACTTTTATGTTTAACATTTATTAAAATATGACATATTTGTGCTGTTTTGATCAACTGGTACTACTAATAATTACTGTGATAACTTATTCCAGGAAAGGACTTAGTTTAGAGTTTTCTGTTCACAGGAAAATGAAAACAATTCAAATTTATACACCATTGTGATGGCAGATAAATGTGACAAGGGGACACATAATGGACTTTTGAACATTAAAAAAAATATTAAATTAGGGGCGCCTGGGTGGCTCGGTCGGTTAAGCATCCGACTTCGGCCCAGGTCATGATCTCACACTCCGGGAGTTCAAGCCCTGCGTCGGGCTCTGTGCTGACAGCTCAGAGCCCGGAGCCTGCTTCTTCGGATTCTGTGTCTCCCTCTCTCTCTGCCCCTCCCCTGCTCACACTCTGTCTTTCTCTCTCTCTCTCAAAAATAAATTAACATTAAAAAAACAAAAAACAACAAAAAAAATTGGGCTGAAATTCTGTGGGGGAAGTAGAATGGAAACACAGGTTCAAGTTAAAAAGAAGCAACGTAAACATGCAACTATTAAAGCAAAGCGTTCACATTTGTTTTTAAGTGCGTGATGGGAACTCTTAGGGTGGCTGATTCTATAGGATGTACCCAAAGAATTATATAATGACTTTATTAAAACATTAATAGTTATAACATGCCAGAAACGATATCCTATGTAACTATTTATAATTTTGATGAACTTCTAATTTTTCAAGTTCAATGTCAACTTAAGAAGTGAGGGAGCACGTGGGCTTTTGAAATTCTCTCAGGAGATTCCCAAATGAGATGTTTGAGGACCACTGTCCTGGCAGATGGAGGAACGGGACACTTTCTACGTGGGGCTGCCTGGCAGGGGCTGGGGGTGGGGGCGGTGCACACAGACCACACTGCCAGCTCTTTCCCCAAGTCCATGCCTGGGCCCAAGGGGGAAGCGAGGGCTGCACACATTCAGGAGACCGGCATCCCCAGCACCCCTGTCTTCACAGGGCCACTAGGAAGTAGCCCCAGATGTGTTTTCAGTTGTGAGAATATTTTTCACTAGAATGTAAGCACTATAGGAGCAGGAATCATGTTGGTTTGTTCATGGAAGTACCTGGAACACAGTAAGTGCTTGGTAGATGTGTGTAGAATGACTGAATGTTCCCCTCCTTCTACACACAGAGGAAAATGAGGGTCAGAGAGGTCACGTGACTCGCTAAAGGCCATGAAGAGACTCAGGGCTAAGCCTGATGAAGAACCAAGTTCCCCTGATGCTTCCTGGGCCCTAGATTCCCTAGGAGACACTTGCCTGTTCTGCCCCAAGACTGCCCTGGCCTTGCCTTTCCCCTTCCCGACCACTGATCCCTGCTGGCAGGGCAGGGGCCCCCTCTGGCCCAGACTCCTTGCCATCCCTGGTCCCCCCCTCCGCGCACTCACAGGTGGCAGTCTCTGGGTCTCTGCTTCTCTCTCTTCCTCTTCCCCCTGCCCTTGGGTCTCCTCCTGCAATAAGCCAAAAGCGTCAAGACAAAGTGGCTGGGGGCCCCCATGCTAGGACAGAGGCTGGCAGGCCCGAGAATAGCCCGGAGCCCCAGCCAGGCCACTTACCTTTCTGGCTTCATCTTCTCCCGCAGAGGCCTGGGAAAACAGACAGAGAGACCAAGGGACAATCAGGAAACCAGTAAGTAGGGGGCTCCCCACCACCCAGGCACCTCTCAGACATCCAGCCCTGGTCCTGCGGTTAGTGTTGACACCACCAGGGGGCAGAATGGAGCCAGTGAGGGAGGGATGGCCAGAGGCCTCTGGACTTCAGCTTCCACTCAAAGCTCCTGTGACCCCACCACTAGAATTAGGAACCTCCTCCTGGGGCCCCTTCCCACAGCCTTGTGCACTCCTCAGCCTCTTGGCATCAAGTCTGTGGACTTGCGAGTTTGTTCTCTGCTGATTTTCTCTGTTCAGTTCCTTCCCTGGTACCTGCCCTTCCCCCCAGAGTGCATGCTGGGAGTTTCTGCAAGGACAGTGAATGAGGGGCAAAGCCATGGACTGGAGGGTGGTAGCCACCAGCTCAGGATGCCTGTTGGGGCACAATGGCCACCCCCACCCTGGGGATGTATGACACTGCGGGCGACAGCAGGGGGAGTGCGTGAGGGGGTGACGCGAAGGGAGGTGAGCACGAGCCCCACAGTCACCAGGCATGTCCTGGTTCTGCCTCCAGGGCTGTGGCTGTTGGCCCAGAAGTGAGAAGAAAGGTGTCCCTGTTGCCCAACCCATTGGAAGGGAACAGGGCCTCCGTCTTTCCTGGGAACGGGGGTGGGGGCGTGGGCAGTATGGTAACAGTCGGCTTTGGGGCCGGGGCAATGCTGCCCTAGGCTGGCTGTCGTCCTTAGGAGCCAGTGCAGGGTCCCAGGGCATCTTGGTACCAGGGACTGCCTGGTCATGTCTCTGCCATCTTGGGCCAGTCAGAGACGGTCTGTGAGCCTTCGTCTCCTCGGTCTGCCTGCCCCAAAAGAGTGGCTGTGAGGGCAGAGGTGACGTAGAAGGTGAAATGTCACCATCTGGCACTGTGCCCAGGAGGGTTCATTACTGAGCTATTGTTACATGGCTAAGCCCTGGCCAGGACGGAAAGGAGGAAATGGATTGAAGCAGGGCCTCCAATAGAGGTAGAGTGAAGAGGGCCTGGAGCCTGGGCTCTGGTCCAAAAGGGGCGGCCCGAGTCCTGGACAGGAGGCAGGGCAGCAGTGGGGCTCCTGAAGAATGTGGTTATGGCCATGAGAGGCAGCATGAGAAATGGCAGGCTTAGGGATTATATAGGCTGGGGTTCCCTGACTAGCCTCGGTTTACCTCATTTGTAAAATGGGGATGACAATAGTACCTGCCTCCTAGGGTTGTTATGAGAGGAGGGACCTTGTCTGTCTTGCTCACCACTGTATCCCAAGCATCTAGGGCAGTGCCTGGCATACAGCAGGCACTCAATAAATGTTTGTTGAATGAATGAGAAAACATTCGAGTGCCTAGTGGGGGGCACAAAAGAGGTGCACGCAATAAACGGTGCTTCTCCCCCTGTCTTCTGGCCTCAGGGCAGGGCTCGGGACCTCTAGTCTGGTGCCTCCATCTATGTATGGCCCAGGGCACCAGGAGAATGGGTTCCAGCCCATGTCTCTCCTCCCTGAGCCTGGTTAAAGTGCCAGGTCTGCTGCTCCTGGTAACTAATGTTCAGGGTGCTCTGGGCAAAGGCAGCAAGACTGCTGGTTAGAGGCTCTGCCAGGCAGAGGTTGGCTTTAAAGAAGCCACTGACTCCTTCTTTCTGCCACTTTTCTCCTGCCAGAGCGTATCCCTGTCTGTGCCCCTCAGTCCAGTCGCCCCTTCCCTGGGCGCCAGCCTGGCCTAGGACTAAGTCCAGGCCAGCAATGTCTTAGCCCCAGGCACCTCTTCCAGGGCTGTGGCGGCCCCCTCCCACCTCAGGGAGGGGGAGAGCGCACCCCCAGCCCCTCCAAGGCTGGGACGGACCCTGGCTTCCTCTGCCCCTGTGGCTTCTCAGGCAACTGTGTTCCAGCTGATGGGACCACTTCCCCGGGCAAAACTGGCTGATGTGGAGCATAAAAGGCAGCTGCCACTGGTCCCTTATTTCCTTCGTCTCCCTCAGCCAGGAAGACAGCGTGGGAGGGATGGGCAGCCACTGGGCTGAGGCTCCCAAATGAGAAGGGCCTGTCCCTGCCGCTCCCCGAGGACCTACCTGCACTCGCAACGGACGTGCTGAGAGAATGTCAGCTCCACGTAGGAGGGCCGGTCCTCAGAGTGGATCTTCAGGAGCTTCCAGGAGAGAAAGGTTTGAGGCCGGGATTGGAGGATGGCCCCTAGGTTTCCAATAGTCTCTCCACCCTTCCCCCGGGAGCAGGACCTGACTCCTTGTTTGCCACCAGCCTTGGGATCACATACTCTCATTGTGCTTTGAGTCGGGGGCAAACAGCCCTCCCACCTGCATGTGGATCTGAGGGAGGCCCCTGTCCCTCCTTCCCCGGGGCCACCAGCATGGCAATAGTATAGGAAGGGGGACTCTGCTGTGGAGTCAGAGCGACCTACATACAGTCTTGGTTCTTCTACCTGCTGAGCCAGTGAAATGCCAGCTCTGAACCTCAAGCGCTTCATCTGTGAAATGTAAATAACACTTGCCTTGAAGGATCACGTGTTGAGGTAACAGAAGTAACATTTAGGAGCACCTAGCTTGACCTTACTAGCAAGTGCTTAATAAACAACGGGTGTGTGTGTGTGTGTGTGTGTGTGTGTGTATGCATGCCCATGTGCACACACACAAAGCTCAGGGCACCGAATGCTCCTGGTATACACGAGGACTGCTTGCATCTGAACAGGTTTCCTTTCCAAGCTCCACCAGACGTCCTTGGGTCATGGGGTAGGACCAGGCTAGAGCCCTTGGAGTGGGCTCCAAGCTGGGACGGGGCTCGTGAAGGGGGGAGCACTGTGCTGGGGTGGGGAGTGCCGGGGCCTCAGAGTCAGTTCCGGTCCCGGGACCTTGGCCTGCTCTCCTCCCCTCCCTACCTGCATGGTGACATTGACCGTCTCTACGGGCACGCAGTGCAGGTTCTCATCACCACAGCAGCCGGTGCAGCGCAGCAGGGAGATGCAGGAGGGGCTGAACATGTGCTGCACCTCACTGGGGTACTCCGACACGATGTCCACCAGCCTCTCTAGCGCCCGGCAGTAGCTGCGGCCCCACACTTCCTGGAAGGGCACCACTACAGGGAGGCACAGACAGCTGGGTCAAGTCAGGAGGAGCCTGCCCCTCAAAGGCCCAGTGCCAGCTCCCCAAGCCGCGCAGGGCCTTCCAGGTTCAGCCCGCACTCCCTCCTCCAGGAAGCCCCCAGCCTGTATGAGCTCTGTGCTCTGAACTCCCGACATGATGCCTCTGGGAGGACTGCTGGACCCCTAGCTCCTCTGCCGGACAGAAACCACAGTGGAATGGAGTTTCTCAGGGTCTGGCCTCTCTGCTCTGTTCTCAATGCAGGCACCCACATCTGCCGTGGCGCCCCTGGAGCTTTGAGGAGCGTGTGTCTTGGGGGCTCCTCAGGCCCTCTGGGCCTTTCTCAGGCCTGATCGACTGCTTCCTCGATCTTGGGGAATTTGCAGAGAACAGTCAGTTCTGCATGACTGGCTTGTAGAGTCCCACAGGGAGGGCTGGCCTCCCCTTAGTCCTTATTTTCTGCCCCTCTCTGAGCCAGCTCCTCTACTCGGCAGCCAAGGCCACGGCCAGCAACGTGCCCTGTCCACATCACTCTCCATTTCAGTGGGACCAGCCCTCACATCAAGCTCGGCTGTATCACCATTATTCCCACCTTCGGGATGTGCTCTTTGTCCCCTTCCTGTTCCTAACCAGATAAAGCCCACTATCTCACCTCCTCTCCGGAGCCTTCTCCAACTTTCCCAGTATGAACAGATGTTCCTCCTTTGAGCATAATTTGGCCCCGAGGTTTTACCTTATCTTGGCCACTAGTGGCTCTTATCTCCTTTACAACCAAGTCGAGGCTCCATGAGGACAGGGACCCAAGCACCCAGTAAAAATAGGCTAGGTAATTATTGATTGATTAGATGACAGTTCACTGAGGATTATCAGGGACATCCCTGACCCCCACCACATCCTAGTGGTTGTGACCAGGATCTTTTGTCGGCTCATCTGGAATCTCTCAAAAGATGCTCCTTCAGGCGAAGGCCTGGGGCCTGGTCCCAAACAGAGGCTCCCAGAAAGTGAGTAGCCAGAGTTAGGAGATATGGCTTCTAGTCCTGGTCCTATACTGGCTGTGTGACCTGGGGGAGGTCACTTAACCTTTCTGGGTATATCAGTTTCCTCAGCTGGGGAAAAACAAGAAGGCTGGGAATAGATGGTTGCTAAGGTCTCTCTTGGCTCTGACACATGGTTTGGGATTCTGTGCTTGCAACCCAGCCCAGCCTTGAGACCGTGGGCAGAGAAACATCTCTAACTCTGGGTCATCCTGCCCTATACCTGATGGTTGTCCTCAGCTGATGGGGAAGGACAGGGAAGCTGGATCACCTGGGGGACCCTGCAGCCTCTGCCCTAGAGCAACGGCCACTCCTAGCAGCCCCTCACTTCCTTCCATGGCCTTTCCTAGGAGGCAGAAGGGGCCGAAGTCCATTCCACTGAGCCTGGAAGGCCGTGAGTCTCAGGGTAATCTCAGAGGAAAAATAAACTTCAGCCCTAGCAGGGGCCCTCGGGAAAGGCTGCAAGCTGGTGGAAAATACCCGAGGCGGTGTGTCCACGTGGAGCTGGCCAAGGCGGCCACAGAGGCAATAAACCGTGCTTATCTGGGCGTCTGCTGCTGCATTCTGCCCTGTCTGCTTAGGGAGCACTAGGGGCTGGGCCCGGGGATAGGAGGGGGCCCAGATGCCTGCCCTGATCCTACCTCTCCAGCCACAGGAATACTCTCCCTGGACACAAGTGGGACATAAGCCCCTCTCCCTGTAAGCGCCAGCCTTTGCAGTGCAAGGTCAGAGGAGCACCCCCCTGTTGTAACTCCATGAGCACATGTTTAGTCTAAAATCCACGAGCACTATGTAACTCTGAATGTTTCACCTCCGCCGTGGACAACATAAATAACAGCAGAGGGACAGCCGGCTGCCAAAGCGCCACAGACAGCTCAGTCTCCTGCTCTGGCACTGGCCATCAGGGAGGGGGACAGCAGCAGGGAAGGGGCACCTCAGCCCCCTACCATTCTACGAACAGGCTCCCACCCCGCCGGGCTGCCAGGGCCACGGCCAGGTTAAGCAGAGCTGCCCGGGCCTTGGCGGCAGAAGGGATTTCCTTTCCTCGCCCCCACACCTCACCATGCAGACTACGTCATCAGGACCCAGGCTCCATGGGCCACATGACCAGACTGTGTAGGGGAAGGGGCGGGGGGCGAGGGGGGGTTGGCTAAGAAGGAGGCGGGCTTTGTCTGGTTTACCTGGCAGCCACCAGGAAAAAGGGCAGTTCGTCCCTGGAGGCCACTGTCTGGGCACGCGGGAGAAACAGAGGGGGCTATGTGAGGGGGGTGGGCGAGGGGCTGGCCCCAGGAGTGTGGTGACCACTGCCAGATGTGGGCTGAGCCCCTCAGGAAAGAGCTCTGCTCAGCTGCTCCTGCGAGCACTTCCTCTGGCCCCCTGACCTGCTCCAGAGGCAGGGTGGGGGTGAGAGGAACTAGAGGCTGTGGCTTGGTCAGTCACCTGGCCAGGGCTGGGCGGTTCCATGGGGCTGCGGCCAGGGCTGCAACTGGGCTCTCAGCGATCTCTCGCCAGCCCTGGCGGCAAGCCTCCAATCTGGTTCCATCTGCCTATGACCTGGGATGGAGGAGACACAGGAAGGGAAGTGTTTAATCCCGACAGCAAGCTCCTGGGGAGGGGCCACAGATCTGGGCTGAGCCGCCAGCCACCAGCCTGAGTTCGGCAGGTGTCCTCTCCATGGCACTGGCGGGGCACACAGCCAGCCTGCCGAAAGGGACATGCTGCTCATGCCTGCACGGTCATGAGCCACGGGGAAGGCCGATGCTACGCACCCTGACTTTGCCACATCTATGGGGGCGCGTCTGAGGCTTTAGGTGGCCCCAAGGACCTCTCTGAGCCTCAGGTTCTCCATCTATAAAATGGGGAGAAAATGAATGCCTTCCCAGTTCACAGCCTGTGGCCAGCGCAGAATTAGAGGGACTGCCCAACACTAGTACCATGAATAGTAGTAGCAAAAATCAACGTCTACGGTTGCAAAGTAAAGACCCTTCTGTCTCTTGTCTGATGTTAGCAGGAGAGGATGGCATTTTCAGATTGTGGTAACTGGGGTCCAAAACTCATGGTGTTTCACCTGGCCACAGTCCACGCTCCCTGGCTGATTAGGCTGATAGGATGACAGGGCAGTGGCCCTAATGAACTGTCACTTCTAAGCCTCCTCACCCCTGGCCACGGGAGATATGTACTCCTGTGTCTCCTCCATGGGAGTCAGAGAATCCCACATGCTGGGAAAAAGAACGTCGGATATCATGTAATCTAATGTTCCTATTTTACAGACGAGGAAAAGGAAATTCAGACTTCTTTGGTACCTGTTGCTGAAATACACTAAAAGCCTCAAAAAGGTCATGGGGTGGAGACGGCTGATGGGTCCCTCCCCAAGTCCCAAGAGAATAATATTGTGCCAGAGCCAGCGGGCACAGCAGGGTGACAGGGAGAGTGTCAGTGAAGTTAAGGGCTGCTACCTCCCTCCAGCTTTTCGGTGCCCAGGAGAGGCTGGCCACCAGGCAGACAGGGCCCAGGGGGAGGGTGTTCCCAGCTCTCAGAGGCTACCACGAGTGTGCGTGTGCACGTCCCTACACGCTCCCTCTCCCACAGCACGAGGGGAAGCCTCAGTAGCGATGTGTGGCTTTGCCGCACGTCTCAGAGAAGCTGGGAGGGAGGAGCGAGACAGGGGGCCTGGCATGGGCCTCCTGCCTTCTGCACGTATGTCCCTTTGGCAAACGACACACCCTTTGAACATTCCCTCTTGATGCAACCCCGGGGTGAGGGGCGGAGGGGCCAGGGAGGGCACGACTCATGTTCTGTCTGTTTGTAATCAATGGAAAGGCCTGGTCAGATCCCTGCAGCTCTGCCAGGGCTGGGCTTCTGGGAAGGTCCCCTCACCCCTCCCTAATCCTCTTGACGGCTTGCCCACGGCAACCAGCTCCTGGATCCCTAGTATGGCTCCTGGCACTCACCGCCTACACTGCCCTCCAAGACCCCATCTGCCTCCTTACATTATATTGGGAAGGGGCTCTGAGCCAACTGAACAAACCCTGGATATACTGGCCCCAGCCTCACTGTCTGCGTGCTGGGTGACCCTGGCCCAGGAGTACACACCTCCCTGGGCTCCTGGGTCACAAGAGGAGGATCTCTCAAGCCCTGCCCACTTTGTCAGCTAGGATGTCAGCCAGCTTGCAGACTCTCCCCAACTTCATATCAGCTTGTACCCATCCTTCATGCCAGCGCCTTAGTATCCTCTGCAGAGGACTGGGAGGGGCGGGCTTGGTGAGCATGTGCACCCCCAGCCCAGCGTGCTTACCTTCCACCTCTGATGAGCCATTCCCAGCAGACAAGGCCCACTGCTGTGGACAGAAAAGGGCAGAGATGAGGGGGTCCACCTTGGGCTTCTGTGCTCTGGGGCCGAATTGACAAGAGCATAGAGGCCCCTCTGAGCTCCTTGCCACCCGCTGCACACGCTCTGCCCTATCTCAGAGCCGCCTCTTTCCCAGTGCAACTAAGATCTCACTGGACCCTGTGTGGATCCCACCCTTTTCTCTGGCCTCAGTTTCCTCATTTGGATAGGGTGGAAGGCTACGGGCTTTTGCAGACCCTTGCCTTCTATGTCTCAAAGATCCTGCAACCCTTAGGGGTCTCCCTTCTCCCCAGCCCCAGTCCAGCCCTGCTGGGCCCTGTGCAGCCCGCCTTGGCTGGGTGCCAAAACCCCGGGGTGGGGGTGGGGGGAGGGAGGAGGTGATCAGCTGGTGGGAGCCGAGGGGCTGGAGCGGGTGGCGCCATGAGCTGGTGCTGCCGGTAACGTTACACCTCTGGCCAGCCCCGCAGCAGGCAGGCAGTGGCCGGTAGTGGGGCTCTTCCGCCCCTGCACGACTGCCCAGCCCACCCGCTCCTGGGTTGGGGCTGGGGACTCCTGGGGCAGCAGGACAGTGCAGTGGGAAGGGATCTCATTGGCTTTGTCAGGATTTCACTGCCCAAGCTGGCTCCCAGCCAGACTCACCCAGCTCCTGGGAAAAGGGCCCTGTTCACTTCCCCAGGCCCTGCACTCAGGAACTCTGACTGCCCACCCGGGAAAGAGGGCACAGCAGGACCTCTTGTCTCACCCTCAGCCCACCCAGGAGCCCTGGGCTCACCCAGAACCCTGGTGGGGGCAGGGCCCAGCCTCCCCACCAATGGCCTGTTCCGCTGGCTTCCCCTCCACCAGGCCAGGTCAGAGGTCCTGGGGGCGCCTGCCTGGTCATGGGGCCTCGACCCTGACCACAAGGCCAGGGACCCGCCTGGGATTAGTGGAGAGATGCTTTTAGCAAAGCCACCAGGGCTCCAGGGGCCAGACAGGAAACCTCCCTCCCTTCCCTGTGGCTTCCCTGCCCCCGCCAAGACAGACCCCGGAGCTTGAGTCTGGGACAGCCCAGCCTGAGGTCTTCTCCCAGAAGATGTGGTCCAGCCTGGCTCCTGGGAAGTGTGTGGACATCCATGGAGGTGCCGCTCCCAGAGTGGGTCTGTGATTTCAGAGCCCCTGCCCCCAGTGCTGGCGGCTGGGAAGATAAGGGGGGGGCCAGGCCGGGGCTGGGATAGGTCTTACCTGGGGGGGCACAGCGGGCAGTGCCAGCCCAGCCAGGAGCTGCAGGAAGCAAGTGAACAGCCTCATGGCAGGCATCTTCTCAGACGTCCCAAGCCAGGAGGTTCCAAGGAAAAACCACCATGCTCGGCCCCCTGGGGGAGCCCCTGGCACAGGAGGAGAGGACCTCACTGCTGCTGCGAGGTCACCGCAGGTGGCCCGAGCATCCTCTGGAAGCCCCGGGAGCCTGAAGTCCGCAGGTAGGGCTGGGGCTGGGGCACCTGATGCGGAGCGCCGGGCGGGGCGGGGCGGGGCGGTGTGGGGCAGGCGGGTCCCTGGGGAGGTCCCTTCGGGCGCCCAGCGCGACCCCAGGGCCTCTCGTGGAGGCCAGTGGAGAGGCAGCCTCCTCCTCAGACAGCAGCTCCCTTCTGGGACTGCAGCCTGTTGGCGACTGGGTTTCAAGGGCCGTGAGAGGGGCGGGGCCACAGGCCAGCCCCGCCCACCGTCGACGAGGCCTGGGAGCGGCCCCCTCGGGTGGCTGCCGCTGCGGCCGCGCGGACCCGAGAGCGCCCGGCCCGCAGTGCGCGGAAGGGGCGCCCCCGCGGCGGCCTCTCCCGCCCCGCCGCCGCCCAGCCCGCAGCTTCCCGCGGGACGCCCGTGACCCAGGCGGCACCCAGGTCCGACCCCGAGAGGGGCCGGCGGCTGCGCTCCCGCTCCTCTGGGCTGGCGTGGGTGCGGGCATCCAGGTAGTGGAGCGCAACATTTGCCAGCGAGGCTCCTGACTGTCGCGGCCCCGGAAGAGACTGCAACTCCAGACCCCTAGGAAGGCAGCAGTTTGGTCTGGCCTTTTACAGTGCCACCTATGCCGTCCCCACAATCCCCGGGGGCGAAAGGCTTGTTAACCCCATTTTGAAGATGAAGAAACTGAGGTTCCCAGAGTGCCCCTGCCGGTATACGTCGCGCATGTACATGCACTCTTGAAAAGTGTGCGCGTGTGTTTTTGAGGAATTGAGGGAAACAAAATGCAAGCCACGTGACTCCAGAACTGTCTCTGCACCCCAGGCACCATCCTCCTGGTCAGGCACTCAGACAGTAGGGCAGCCCAGCTGCGGGCACCTGGCTGAGGGTCCAGCACTGTTTCCTCCTGTGGGAAGGCAGTTTTCTCAGGCCGCTACATGTGGTTTGAGAGTGGCCTAGTGCAGCATTTCCTCCCGATCCCAGGAGACGGAAATCTCCGACTCAGCAGGGGTCTGCCTCTAGGGATCTGTGTGCGTCTGTGTGTGCACGCGTGGGCACTGGTGCGTGACTGTGGAGATCCACATGTGCTTTGGGTCCATGTGGTCTGCGTGCGTATGTCTGCCGTATGTATGTCCGAATGCGGCTTGTGTGTGGGTCTGGTCTCTCATATCTCTGCATGCCTGAGTGATTACGTGTGTGTACGTGTTTCTTCTGTGTCTCCAGGTGTGTTTGGAAGTGTCTGAATGTGCCTTTCAGTAGGATTGGGAATTTGTATGCCTGCCTGTGTCTTTGCGTGTGGATAAATATCCGGTCAGGCTTCTGTGTATGACTGTGCATCTCTGTGCATTTGTGTGCGCCCTGCCATGGTCCTTGAGCGTTCATCACCCCACCACTCTCCATGCACAGCTCCCTGGCTGCAAGAACCCGACGGGATTCAGGGATTGGCCTGGGCCTGGGGCTGGTGGGCACTGTGGGAGGGGAGAGGCCTGGGGGGCAGCCCCTACTGCTCACATTCCAGCCAGGAGCAGAGAGGCCAGGGCAGCCCCAGCTCTCACCCCAGTGACCTCTGTGTCCATTGCCTGCCTGCCCACCCACGCAGGGCTGCCGGAGATATTGCCTCCCTGCCTGGCCAAGCCCGGAGGTCCAAGAGCCAGCGGCCAGTCATCCGCCAGCTAAGCGGGGGCCGCAAGGAACTTTCTGACGAGCTCCAGCATGTTAGGTAGGATTCATGGAGCTGACAGACTCCTTTCTGGGCCCAGGGTCATGGTGGAGGGTGTCTGGGCATTGCTGTGCATGTGTATGGGGGTGAGCAGATCCGTGCGTGCCTGGATCATATATGTTTGTCCATAATGTCTGTGTGGGCATAGCACATGTGTTTATGTGTGTTTCTTATTTTGGATTTGGATTTGTGTACGTGGGCACAAGCATGTGCTGTGCATGAGTGTGTATATTTAAATATCTGTATTGTATATGGCTGTCTATAACTGAATGTTTTCAGCACTTATACATTGGGCATATTTGCCTGTAAATGTGTGTGTAGGGATGCATATGTTATTTATGTGCATGTGTTTGTATTCATTCATTCTTTAATTTGACACATATTGCTTCAGTCCTACTATACTTTAGGCACTGGCCCAGGTGCTGGGGGTGTGGCGCAGGGGTTCCTTCAAGGCTTCGGTTCATGAGGGACAGGTACAGACAGCTGGGGATGCTGTACCCTCCTTCGACACTCTTGAGTGAACGGAATGCCTGGACCATGTCTGTGGTTCCCACAAGTGTGCCTGTGTTTTGTGTTTTGTTTTTTTGTTTTTGTCACTAAACTGGGGACCACACCCTTCTAAACCTGGCTTATTGGGTTGTGAGATGAATTAGCTACGGTAGGCTGGGGGCCGAAAGCAGCGAGACCCAACATTTTCATGGGTTAGACAGAAGCTCACTCTTGCTCACATCCAGTCCAGGGCGGGCGTGCTGGTGGCTCTGCTCCCCTGGATCACGGCCCCAGTCCTTACCAGCCCTATAACCTAAAGTGACTTCCGGTACTTCTCAGAGCCCCCCCCCCCCCCCCACTGCCTCCTCCATCCCAAGTGGGAATAATGCTCCTGTCGCAAGTCAGGACTAACAGCCTGACTTCTGATTCAACTTTGGATTCTTATTAGAGATACAAAAACACTCCTGTTACAGGGCAGGGTCTTTGCCATCACAGACATGAGACAGATAGAAAATAAAGAATTTTCTGCTTCTGCCAATTGCAGAGGAGCAGGATGATGGAGGGACTGGCTTGTCCGCGTGAATGTGTGCGCACTCCTTCCTCCGCCTCCCATGCCCTGTATGCTCCCCATCACCATCCAGGCGATCGGGCCCCAGCTGTCATCAAGGCCTTTTGAGTAGACCCACCGGCAGAACCAATGCTCGAAACTCCACAGGGAACTGGTTATCACCGCAATCACGCGTTGTTGCCGGGAAAGAAATGGTGTTCAGTGAGCACTTACTATGGGCCAAGCGCTGTGCCTGGCGCTTGAGCCACTTCAGCTCGGCTGAATGCCACCACAACACTGGGAGCTCGTTTTCGTGATTCCCATTTAGAATATGGGAAGATGGAGAGGCAGGGAGCTGAAGTGATTTCCCCATAGTCATTTAGCTACTGAGAGAGCAGCAAGGTGAGGGTCAGCCTAAGTCTTTCTCCAAGTTCTGTCCAGTGGGCATAAGCTTTCTGTGCCAACCAGATTACCTACCTGGAAGGTAGGGCCCGTGTCTTGAACGTTTTTCGGAGGCTTCCCCTTGCTGGAGCAGAGTGGGTGCTTGACAGACTCTGCAAGGTTGACGATGTATGGCAGGGAGCAGCCCTCACCCAGGCCTGGAGCCGACCCTGTCGCAGGGAGTCGGACAAATATAGGTAAACACAGGGTCTGGGCCATGACAATAGTCACCCTGAGAAGCTGTGGGTTCTAGTCCCGCACACCAGGCCGCCAGGCCGGCCCCTTCCTCCCAAGGCCGTCCCAGCACACCGGGCTTCCCACACCTTGCATTAGTCATGGTTTTAGCCTGAAAACACCTGCCTCGACCCATCCCAATTTCCTGCCTTTCAGCTTCCTGACTCATTTTCCCATTTTGGCCTAGCCTTTTCATTGTCTTGATCCTCTGAACTATTTCCCAACTGTGACTTTTCCTACTCCCTTGATGACAATTCAGCATCTGTCTCAGGTGGCACGAGGTAAGCACACTCCCTGTGACCTTGTCCCTGAGCCCCAGACCTGGCTGTGGCACAGGTGGGTGAGAAGTAGCATCTCCAAGGACTAGAATCTCTCCCTTCCTGGCTGGCAGGGACAGCAGCAGCCGGCAGCTTGGGCCGAGGGCCTTTCCACTTTGTAGGCCGGACAAGCTGTAGCCACCAACTAGCCAAGGTCACCAGCAGGAAGCTGCTTGGTCAGTTTCGTCTGTCTTCTCCTCCTACCCCCTGGGCTAGGGTCTCCTGTGGGCCCACCTCAGCCTTAACACTGAGCCCCTTTCCTTCTCTCCATGCACTTTTTCTTCTTAAGTTTATTTATTTATTTTAAGAGAGAGAGAGAGAGAGGGGGCGCCTGGGTGGCGCAGTCGGTTAAGCGTCCGACTTCAGCCAGGTCATGATCTCGCAGTCCGTGAGTTCGAGCCCCGTGTCGGGCTCTGGGCTGATGGCTCAGAGCCTGGAGCCTGTTTCCGATTCTGTGTCTCCCTCTCTCTCTGCCCCTCCCCCGTTCATGCTCTGTCTCTCTCTGTCCCAAAAATAAATTAAAAAACGTTGAAAAAAAAATTAAAAAAAAAAGAGAGAGAGAGTGGGAGGGAGGGGCAGAAAGAGAGGGAGAGAGAATCCCAAGCAGGCTCTGCATCAGCAGCACGGAGCCCCGCGTGGGGCTTGAACTCACGCACCATGAGATCATGACCCGAGCTGAAGCCAAGAGTCAGATGCTTAACTGACTAAGCCACCCAGGCGCCCCATCTCCATGCACTTCTTCAGGCGGGCTTGTTAGCCTTGCCGGCCGCTGGGTGAGGCCCTCCCCATCCAGGTCCCCCCAGCACCTTGAATTGCCTCTCCATCACAGCACCCGGCTCATAGTCTCATCACTGCCCAGCTGCTTGTCCGTCTTTCCTCAGACTGTAGGTCTGAGAAGGCAGACACCTGTTCACCCTTGGATTGCCAGCACCTTGTCCAGTGCCTGGCACACGTAATGTTTGTTGAGTTGGATCAATCCTCCAAGCACTCTCTCCTCTCCCTACAGGGAAGATGTCCCAAGTCTGCCCATTCCTTACCCAATTGTCCTTCAGTCTTCAGAGGCAGCCCTCCTAGACCCCATGCTCCATACAACTTGGGTGGGCCTCTCTGGTAGGGGTTAAGTGTGGGAGGACAACCTCCCATTACTATGTAATCACGCCCTGGGTTGGTCACCACAGCCCCGCCAGCCCCCGGGGGACAAGGCTCATGCTTCTGGCCAGAGACCAGAACCCAGTGGGGGGCCTGGGGTGGGGTCAAGTTGGAAAGGAGACCAAAGCAGAGCCCACGGGTGACCCAGCGGTTCCCAGGGGTGGGAAACAAGATGGCACCCGCCACGAGGGCTGCGAACAAGGGAAGCCAGGCAAGGTGCCCGCCGCCTCGTCCCAGGCCTTTGGGGCGACGCGTCGTCACCAAAGGATCGGAAACCTGTACTTTGGGCACTTGGCAGCCAGGGCTGGGTTTTTCGTGTTTTCTGTAATTATTTCCCTTTTGTTCTCCCTTAGTATTTAGTAAAGCCCTTTGTGAAAATGCCAGCTGGTCTCAGCTGCGCTAAGAGGATGACAAAGGGGTCCTCTGTGCGTGCTCGGCCTTCGCCTTTAACGGAGGGACCTAGCTTAGCGGTGACAGCAGAGTCAAGGACCACCAAGGGCAAAGGGAGGCTCTGGGGCCACAGCCAGCACCTCGTGTTCAGCAGCCTCTCTGACGCTGAGTCCCAGATTGGGCTTTATTGAAACCAGAGGGGCTGGAGGGCTGGCCAGTCACGGCTGCTTTGAGGGAGGGCATTTGTTCAGATCCCGATGGTGTCCAAAGCTCTCGAGAAATCCAGAGTCCAGGCACCTGCTGTGCTGCGGCTACCCAACGAGGGGGGCAGCCCCTCCCCAACTGGGGCCACTGGGCAGGCTGATGTCGAGGAATCGGGCTCACGAGCGGCTGCCAGAGCCGCCTCCCTCGCCTGCCCTCCCAGCTCAGGAGCCTTGCTAAGCCTTGGTCCCCTGCCTGCACACTGTCCACCAGGGTGGACGTCCAGCAGTCCCTCCCCAACTGCGGGGACCCTCCACGTCCTCCTCTCCTGTGACTACGCCCTGCTTCTCCTCCTGCCCCTCTTCTTCCCCCCACCATGCGTCTCTCAGTTGCCCTGGTGAGAGGAGCCTGGGAGACCTTCCTCCTCAGGAACAATCACCTCTTTCTCTCTGTTGTGTAAGTGATACGGGAGGAGAGGAAGCTATTTGTAACTAATCGGCTGTGATGTGGAACAGGAGCTCAGGGAGCCGACAGCTCGACAGCTCGGGGCTGTCCCGCCTCTGCGACAGCTGGGTGGTTGGCGATGGCGAATACGGGTCACCCTTCTCCTCCCCCACCCCAACAGGGAGGCCTGCGGGACGATGGCGGGCGGTGGGGGGGGGGGGGTACCTCCTGTGCACCGGGCTCTGTGCCTGACATGCTGAATATAAGGGAATCTCACAGGCACCTTTGAGGGAAGTATTGCGGCTCTCACGTTTCAGGCGAGGACGTGAACTTTGAGAGAGTGAATTCTTTCAGCGAGCAAGCCCCAGAAGGGAGAGGGATGGACGAGGACCAGCTGAGGCTGTTCAAGAAGGCGGTGTTGTGCGGGGGACAGAGTCTGCTTCTCCCTCACTACGTGACCTTAGGCTAGTCTTTTCAGCTTGCTAACTCCAACTCAAAGGCTGATTGTGTGGTTTAAATGAGAAAGTGGAAGTCCGTCACGTAGCACAGGGCCTGGGGACACCGTATGTGCTCAACAAATTCAGCTCTGATCATCTCCTGCAGAAAGGGGAAAGAGGGAAGCCAGATCACCCCCCACCAAGTTGCAAGCTGACCTCACCGTGATCACCAGGATACGGTCACCATAGATAGCAGGAAAACCATCCCAGGGAAGGCTTTTAGATTATTCTTCTAGATTGAGATAAGTCTTCTAGATTATTCTTCTGCCCTCCAAGGGATGGAGCTAACCTCAGGGTCCTCCTTCTCCATTGAGTGGGAATCCTGGGAGAGGATGGGAGAGAAGAGGGCATCCACCACCATCCGGCCCCTTCTCTGTGTCACTTAATATTAGGAGGCGGAGGTGAGTCTCGTTCATAGACAATCACAGATAATTATGAATGAGCATCTGAAAACCCAGAATCAAGGTGCAAAGCGCTCTGGGAACGTAAAGGGTGGGGAAGACGATGCTGGCGTGTGTGGTGTGTGTGTGGGCTGGCGGTGGAGAATCGAGATAAATATTGGATCTCCCTGGCCTGAGAATCCTGGCCTAACCCTGGCGTTAGCCACTGGTCAGGTTGTCGTGGGGGCCAGCCGGTGAAGCAGCAGGACTCAAGCTAACGACGGGGGAGAGAAGGAGCTGCATCTTCTTTGGGTTCTTTGCACATTCAGCCCTACTCAGTGCCAGTCCCTGGGCTCAGTGGTGGGGCCACCAAGGTGGTGGCCCTCGAGGAGCTTCTAATCCAGCGGGAAGGGTTTAATGTTGTCTTAAACCATACCAAGTCTGTGCAAACAAAACCCTACAAAGCGTCTGCCATGACTCACGGTCATAGGCAGGTGAGCAGCTCTAAATCTTAGATGGCCTATCCTCTCGAGGACTTTCAGGCTTCTGAAAGAGAATGTCCCAGAAAATTCCCAGGAGGTCCACAGAGGGGCAAGAAAGGCTTTGCATAGAGAAGGTAATGCTTATTCAGCGTCTTACAGGATAGATGGAAATTTATCAGGAATCGAAAGGCCAAAGGAGCATTGCAGTCAAGGGGAGGTATGGATTATTTGCTGAGGTACGAATTACTTGAGGGCCATCGAGGAATCTGGGGGTGGGGGGGGTGGGGGCTGGACTGTGTGCAAGGGAGGGGAGGGACTGTGTCTGGAGATCAGCAAGATCTGCAAGGGAAGACTGAGATCAGATTGTGAAGTGTTTTGAAGGCAGAGTTCGTAGTTTATTCCAAGGGCTCCAGGGAGCCATTGAAAGTTCTTGAGCAGGAGAGCGAAATGGCCAGATGTGTATTTTGTAGAAAAACTCTGGGCAGGTGGTGGGTTTGGCCTGGAGGCAGGAAGACTAGGTCTGTGGTCATCACGGAACGGAAAGTAGCCTGAACCGGGTAGTGGCTATGGGAGGAGATGGGACAGGACAGTGCTACCCAGTGCTACCCAGATAAAAGAAAGCTATCCAAGCTTTCTTTACAGCAGGCTATGGCCTGATGACTTAGTTCTGGCCAATCTCTGCCCCTCAGGGCATCTTAGGGTTCTGGGAATAAGTGGAAGCATTGGGTTTGACCTCTGGGAAGTCTCTTTAAAGAGAGAAGCATTTCTTGGGGCGCCTGGGTGGCGCAGTCGGTTAACCGTCCGACTTCAGCCAGGTCACGATCTCGCGGTCCGGGAGTTCGAGCCCCGCGTCAGGCTCTGGGCTGATGGCTCAGAGCCTGGAGCCTGTTTCCGATTCTGTGTCTCCCTCTCTCTCTGCCCCTCCCCCGTTCATGCTCTGTCTCTCTCTGTCTCAAAAATAAATAAACGTTGAAAAAAAAAATTAAAAAAAAAATAAATAAAATAAAGAGAGAAGCATTTCTATCTGCCAAGTTTTTGCCTGGGACTCAACTATGATGGTAGGAGCGTGTGCAGTCATCTTGGACCAGGAAGATGAGTTGGAAGGACACTGGATCCCTAAAAATTTTCAGGGTCACTATACCAGCCCCGGCTTGCTTATATTCAGAATTATTTTATGAAAGAGGTGAATAAACTTCTGTCTCACTCAAGTCACAGTTAGTTTTGGAGTTTTCTGTTAACATATGTGCTGCTCCACAGTTTGCCTTATAAAGGTGGGAAAAAAATGAGTTCCACAGTTCTACATGAGTTTTATAGAAAAAAGGCTGCATTCTTCCATGGCTTATCCTGGGGAGTGAGTCATATCACTGTTTCCTGGGGAGAACTGGGGCTCTCCCATTCCCCTGCAGTTTGAAGCAGGAATGGGGAGGCCACTGTTAAGGATACAGATGTGGCCCAGCTGAGCTGGACCCGCCTCACCAGCCACATCCCTCCCTTCCCAGCGCTCATCTTCCCCCAGAGAGCACAGGAAGGAAACTGTTGGGGGCGAGGGGTGCAGAGGGGAGCCAGATTAGTTCCTCTTATGGTTGGATTCCCAGGGGTGGAGGAGACAGAAAGTCTAGCAGAGCCTTCAACAGACAGACAGTGGACCTCCAGCTGGCCCTTTGGGCCCCAGGCTCTTCTGTGAGTCAAAGAACATTTGGCTGCTTCTCCAAAGATCCTCCTCTGCCCCCAGCTCCCCTCGTCTTGGAGAAGAACAGGGGCTTTGAGTCTATAACCCTGGAGGCTCTAAGGGCCAGCACTGCCTCCTGCCTTGAGTAAAATGTAAGGGGCAGGAGCAGAGGGGCAGTTGGGGTAGAGGCAGACATCTACAACTGCACTCTCCACCTTGCCAGCTCTAGCTTTAGGTCAGGAAACCTTCAGGGAGTCCACTTCTCCTCAAGTGCTAATCAAATGCTCCAAGATGACCTCACATACCTTGAATCACTTCCCTATCTCTCTGCCAGGAACCTGCAGGAGCGCCTGAGAACCTACACTTACTGAGCAGTTACTATGTGGCAATCTCACATGCACACGTCTGACCTCATTCCATCCTCACAACAGCCCTGAGAGTTAGCACCGGCCCCTTTTTAGTGGAGGAGAATGATAAGCCACAAACAGATTTAACTTATCTCAGGTCACCCAGCTAGCGAGTGGCTGGGCTGGAACTTGAACACTAGTTACGTGACTCCAAAGACCAGGCTTTCTGTGCTAGACGTTGCTGGGGAGTCTCGGGGGCAGGCTGGGGGGCGTGGTGCTATGCCTGAAGTCACAGGGGGTGGTTTCCAGGTCCTCCCAAACCTAGATCAGTTTGTGAAGGAGGAGCATGGTCCTGGGCATCCCGCCTCCCAGCTCCCCTGCGTCCCACCCCATCTCACCGCCCCTTCTTTTCGTCCTACCCTGTCTTCACTTCTCAGTATCTGCACTCAGTCTTCAGTGACACTGGATTTGTACTTCGACCAGTAATAAAATTCATGATCCCTTATAGAGATTTGGTGATTCCAACCCCCTTTCATATACTTAGTGGGCTGAAAACACCCCTGTGAGGCATCCAGTGAGGAGATGGAACTGAGTTGTCTGGGGCCACGCAGCTGGAAAGGGACCTGGACCAAACTCGGTTTCTCAGCCCTGACCTCTGACCTCAGGCCTTTCAGCACTCTTTGAATGCCACCTACCCTGTTCCAGGCCCCCTGCTGGGTACCGGGGCCTAAGGCACACCCTTGGCCCCTGACACACTCAAAACCAGCAAGATTAGGAAGAAAAGCTAAGGCGTCGCCCCTAAGACCCAGAGCTGATGTAAGTTGCAGTTGGGGGTCGGGGTTGGGGGTTCCTCAGAAGAGTCCATCCGAGGGACCACTCCCCGCCTCTCTCCAGGGGGAAGATGGCACATTCCTGATGCTCGCCATATCCAAATATCACCTACACTGTTGTTTATTTGTTTGTGTATACTGATTCATCTTAAAACGGAACTAGCTTTAAAGGAAACGTCATAGCACTACCTTAGGAAGGTAACTGTAAAAATCAATTAAACTCTAGGTGGTTGTTGCTGGTGAGGATTCTGAGCCTGGGGCCTGCTCTCTTTTTGTTTATGAGGTATGAGAGACACATTAGCCCCTAACTGAGGCTTTCTCCTTGACTCATCAGGAGGATGGGAAGAGGATTGGAAGGCAGATAATTTTCTCACTCCATGATTTCAATGTTATTAAAGACTAGCCGAAATGATCACAAACGTGCCCCAAATTGGGGCACCTGGGTGGCTCAGTCGGTTAGGTGTCCAACTCTTGATGTCGGCTCAGGTCATGATCTCACAGTTCGTGGGTTCGAGCCCCGTGTCGGGCTCTGCGCTGGCAGCATGGAGCCTGCTTGGGATTCCCTCTCCCCTTCTCTCTCTGCCCCTCCCCTGCACATGCGCTCTCTCTCTCTCTCTCTCAAAATAAATACATACGTGAAAAGTTAAAAAAAAAACCAAACACATGCCCAAGTCATCTCATATGCTGTTCATACTTTAAGAACCAGTGGCACAGAAAAACGAAACTTCTAGCGCCTGTGGTCGGGGCAGGTATGATGTCTGGGGGGGTGGACCCCACGGGGCAATATGGAAGGGTTGTGTCATCTTCTCTCTAAAAGAGGACAAAGGATAGGTGGGCTTCTCAGCTTTGGTATATCCTTTTACAACGTGAAAAGAGAATTTTTTTTTTTTTTAAGACTTTGAAGCTTGCTGTCTTGGGAGGCCCACAAGACCCCAGGTAACTTTCCTCTCTGTTATGGCTGAGAAAGCTCAGTAGACTAAGTTGCAGGGCCTACCTAAGCACATCCAGCAGGTTACCGCACAAAATACTGAGCAGACCCGTAACGGTCCTCTCTAGAGCATTCCCCGTCCCTCGATAGGTGAATGCAGCATCCTTTGTGCAGAAAACCTGTTCCCCATCAAAGAAAACCCAGTTCCGTGGAGGTTGGTCCTGGGAGAAGAGCTTCTGAGGAGCCATCTTGGGATTCTGATTTCGGCCCTCGAAACTAGGTTTGCCTTCCCTTAGGGGTGTCTCACTTCCTGACTCCCACTGATCCCACCCTGTTGGTTCCAGTGGGTGCTCCGAGGAAGGGAGGACAAAAGGGCCACAAACACCGAGGGAACAGGAATTGGTCAGTGCAAGAGCCTGAGACGTTTCTGTTCCAGTGTCAGGGTCCTGGTGGCCTCGGTTCCAGGCCTGTGCCTGCTTCCACATGTAGGGCTCATCTGCTAGCCTACCACCTGGGGTCCGCCCTAACTTTGCCCCCTCTTCATGGCCGAGTCCAAAGAACTCCCTCTCCCAGGCTGCCTGGCCAGGCCTTTCCGGTTCAGGGCTGGTTCTTGCACCAAGGGAAACACTTCTAACTGGTCTCAGCAATGCTTCCCCTTCCCGCGAGACTCACCTCTCAGGTTCGGGGTGTGGCCTAGCTGCACAGTCACTTTGTTTTCATTAAATAAGATAAATTCATTGTAGAAAGTATGAATTAGCATAAAGATGAAAATAAAAATCACCCAACCTCATCATTCATAAAAACCCCTATTAATATTTTGTTGTATATCCCTCTAGGTTTTTTCAAGGCACACATATTTTAAGTTTATTTATTTTGAGAGAGAGAGAGAGAGAGAGAGCATGTGTGTGCACAAGTGGGGGGAAGGGCAGAGAGAGAGGGAGACAATCCCAAGCAGGCCCTGCGCTTGTCAGCACAGAGCCTGATGTGGGACTCGAACTCATGAACTGAGATCATGACCTGAGCTGAGGTCGGACACTTAACTGACAGAACCACTCAGGTGCCCCTCATATATCTTTTTTTCTTATAAAAAGGGCATCTTATTGTTTGGTCGCATGCTTTTCTCCATTCTATCATATTTTAGTGATGGCTTTTCCTATCAGCAGTGAAAATTCTATGGGTCCAGCAGCATTAGCATCACCTGGGAGCTTGCTAGAAATGGGGGGTTTTAGATCTGATGTTAGACTTGTTGAATCAGAATCTTCATTTTAACAAGATCCCCAGGCAATTCTTATGTCTCTTAAAGTTTGAGAGTGCCGGGGACACCTGGGTGGCTCCGTCAGTTAAGTGTCTGACTCTTGATTTTGGCTCAGGTCATGATCTCACAGTTGTGGGATCCAGCCCCTGTGGGGCTCTGCACTGAGCGTGGAGCCTGCTTGGGATTCCCTCTCTCCCTCTCTCTCTCTCTCTCTCTGTCTTTCCCTCTCTCTCTCTCCCCCTCTGCCCCTTCCCCATGTGTGCTCACACTCTCTCTCTGTCAAAAAAAAAAAAAATGTGTCAAGTTTGAGAGTGCTGCTACTTGGTGTCATTTTTAATGATCGTATCCCCAAGGGATACTTGCAACCACGTGGCTAAAATTTTCTTTTCAAATCTACCTATAATCGGGCATTTAGGTTATATGTAATGTTTGCTCTGTTATTAACAATGCTACAGTGAGCATCTTTATACATATCTGTTGGTCAGGTCTCTTAAATTCCTAGGAGTAGAATTTCTAGGTCAAGGACTTTTGATGCTTATCATCATCAAGTTGTCCTACAGAAGGACTGTTCCAGCTCACACTGTTCCCTGCAATGCCCAAGAGTGATGAGATCCCTACCCCCTGGCAACTTCCGTATTACCGGTCTTTTACCTCTGCCATCGGTTCTGTGAAAGTAGTATTTCAGGGTTGGCTCCGGATATGTTTCCTTGTTACTAGGCCGTCAATTTGAACATTTTTCCATATGAGTACTGGCCATTTGCATTTCTGCTGGCTGGACGTCTGCTGGCTGAGAAAGCTCAGGTAGAGGTCGCAGGGCCTGCGCAAGGTCAGACAGCGGGTTACTCCCACCAAGATAGGGAGAGACATTGCCACTGAGGGCTGTGGAGAGGGTGGCCTGAGCCCGGTCCTTGTGCAGAGCCCTGCACAGAGTGGACACTCATGTTTGCTGCCTGTTGGAGGGTACGGTGGGCGTGGACCCAACTCGGACCCAGCCTGGCTCTTCTGCGGGCCCCAGCCTCATGCTGTGTCCGAGCCCCAGAGCAAGTGCCCGGCCAAGCCCCCCCCCCCCCCCCCCTGGCCTAGCGAGGCCTGGATGCTGGCTGCCACCCAGGATGGTGGAGTCAGGTTCCAGCTGGGCATTCCATGGTTCCCCAAGCAGGCAAGCGGGCAGGCTGGCCAGATGTGCTGGGGGGGGGGGGGGGGAGCCGGTGGTGAGGACAATTCAGGGAAGTGACCCTGCCCGGTAGCAGAGCTCCTGCCCCAGCAGGCATTGTGAGCCGCCCACTGGCCACTGTTGCTAAAGCTGCTGACGGTGGCTGCAGGAAGCTAGGCTTACTCAGCCCCGGCTGCGGGGCTGCACGTGGCTGTGTTTGCTACCTCCCTCCACCCAGCTGTCCTCCCAGGCACGGCCGGCCCAGCCAGCAGCTGGGGGAAGCGGGGGGTGCGTGGGGAGGAAACAGGCGGGACCACCCCCCACATCCCCTGCAAGGCTGCACCTGTGCTCTGCCGGCCCTGCCACCTGTTGCCCGATTGGGCACGGGGCCTGCCCCAGGGGCCTCGGCGGCAGAGCGAGGTGCAGGGCTGGGATCTGGGGTGGACCCCGGCCTGGGGCAGGCGAGCCAGGAGTGGGACCCCCTCGTCGACGATATCTACCGAATGCACCACTCCACTCCCCACCGCCGCTGGGGTGTATCTGTATTATTATCTCCCTCTGACAAAAAGGGAAACCAAAGCTCTGAAAATAAGAGTAGTAATAGCCTAACCTAGAGTTTGCTTATTAGGTGCCGGGAGCTCTTATTTGTGTCTCACAAGAATAGCAGGTACAGCCCTAGGCCCATTTTCCCTGATGAAACCCAAACACAGAGACGTGAAGGCACTTGCTTTAGGTCACACAGCATATAAGAGGCACCCCCACGTCTCTGACTGCAAAATCACACCCTTAACTCGCCCCTGACACGGCCTACCAGGTGACCCTTCCAGGATCTCGGTCCCTGCAGGAGCACCTGAGCTGTTCCTCGTGTGGCACTGCTCAGAGTCCCCTGGGCCTCGGTCTCACCATCCTCTTATGTGCCTCTATCCCGCCCCCAGCCCCCAGGTGTCCTTGGGGACTGTCTCTCAGATGCTGTGTCCTCTGACTCTCTCTATCCTGCCCTGACTCTGGGTTTCTCTGTCTCCTCTCTCTGATCCGCAAAAGGGACAAAGAGGGAATTTGCATGGAATGTGGCAAACAAATCGTGGCACCCAGTTGCCATGGGCAGCAGAAAAGTGTCTCCTGGGTGGTTGCTGAATGAGTAGAGAATCAAGCAGAAGGGAAGGGAGAAAGGAGCCAGTTCGGGAGGCTGGGGGGCCAGTGGGGCTGGTGTCTGGAGGATGAGAGGGTGAACCAGGGAGGGGGCAGCAGCCGTGGGCCCCCCCCCCCACACCTTTTTCTTCTTCTGCAGTGGTGATGGCGCCCCCCTAACCCCGCACTGAGAGCCTCTGCTGCTGTTGGGAGCCTTGGGCTGCTGAGGATGGGAGGGCGGGGGAAGAAGGAGGAAGTTGTTCTCAGAGTGAGGGTCTCTGCGCAAGCCTGTTGACAAGCTTTCAAGTCTGCACGATAGGATTCTGGGTTCTCAACAGATTCATTTCTATCCCGAGTGGGGCCCAAAGCCAGGCCTCCAGGCCTTTGGCAATCAGGGTGGAATCCAACCACCGGCTGTCATGGCAACCTGTATCTCTTCGGAACTGCACAGAAAGGCCTAGAGTCTGCAGTCCAGGGGACCAGTCACTCAGTATGTGGCAACAGGCAAGCCCATGGGTGTGCCGGGGGGAATCCTACAGGGTAGGGCCCAGAAAGGGGTCCGACTTTGGCTCAGCCGCTTCCTTCTAGTCCTGGCCTCTTCCCGGCAGCATCTCCAGGGTCTGGCCTAAGTTGGGCTTCAGCCAAGCTGGCTGGCCTCCAGGTGGATTTGGGACAGACAGCTGGGATGTGGTGTTTCCCGCTCCGAAGAGATGGAGGTTGGCAATGGGACCGTGGCGGGGCTGGAATCTGGAATGCTGGTCCTTCAGTGACAAATCTCAGCAGGATGGTGGGGTCGTGGGTGGGTGGAGGCTGGACAGGCAGTCTTTAGTTAGGTTTCCCAGTGAGGGGATGTGACAGGGATTAGGGCCAGGTGGTCTCCATACCTCCACCCCTTCTTTATCTGGGTGCCTCTGAGCCCTGCATGGGTCCCTCCGGAAGGCCAGCCAGCTGACTCTGAAACTTCCTTCTTTCTCCTCACCCTAACGGCCCTCACTTCTTTAGACCAGGTCCCCTGCTTGCCAGGGTCAGGTCAGCCCGTCCCAGGAAGCATCTGGCACTGTTTGCTCGCCTCTTTTTGATCGTCCTGGTGGACCTGGTCATAGCTGCCTGTGCTCCTGATTCTGGCATAGACACTGTGTTTAGCTCCTTGAGACAACCTTTGTTCGCCTCGACAGGGCACACGTGAGTAGTAACTCAGTCCTCCTTCCCCTAGCTGCCAGGTTCAGCTTTGGTCCTTCTTTCTGTCCCTCCTTGTCTAAACAATTCTTAACCATCCTTTGAGGCCCATGTCAGATGTGAAGTTCATGCTACTCCCCATCTGTTCCAGGCAGAATCACTGTTTCCTGTGTCTCCTGCTAATGAGGCACAGAGCACTGAGTGAATGACACTTCCCAAAGGAAAAAAAAAAAAAAAACAAACTTCTGGTCTTGATGGTGTCCTGCTCAAACATTTTCCATGGCTCCCCACTGTGAAAAGGCCTTTTGCCCTTTTGGGCTTCATCAATCCCCTAGCCTGTGCCAGAGAACCCTCTACTCTAGTCAAGTGGTTCCCTAGCCTTCCCCAAACTTGGTCTGAACCCGCCCCTCTCCACTCCCCCTGCTCAGGCCATCCCCTCTCTTTAGAACACACACCACCACTCACATACTGAAATTCTACCCACCCTTGCGTCTCATGGCCCTGGGAGGCTGGTGGCTCTTGAAAGGGCATAAGGGGGGCCCAGGGTTCGTCTTCCGCCCCCTCCCCGATCTCCAGAGCCAATGGCTTTTGAACAACCTGCATCATATATTCTATAATTTGAACCAAGCAGCGGCTGACAACCTCCCATTAATGTCTGTGTTAGTGCAAATGAGTATGTCATTGTGTGTGGATGAATACATGTATGTTCATGGGAAGATATCAGCAAGCATATGCACAGGGAGCTGTGTGTGTGCTTAGAAATGTGTGGGAACGAAGGGCGCCTGGGTGGCTCAGTCGGTTAAGCATCCGACTTCAGCTCAGGTCACGATCTCACGGTCCATGAGTTCGGGCCCCGCGTCAGGCTCTGGGCTGATGGCTCGGAGCCTGGAGCCTGCTTCCGATTCTGTGTCTCCCTCTCTCTCTGCCCCTCCCCTGTTCATGCTCTGTCTCTCTCTGTCCCGAAAATAAATAAACGTTAAAAAAAAAAAAAAAAAAGAAAAAAAAAGAAATGTGTGGGAACGAATGTGCCTCTCCATGCGTGGGAGCAGGTGCGTCATGTCTGAGTGAACTTGTGAATGCACATGGGCCCTGTGTGCCAAAGCACGTGAGCACACGTGAACCTATATGGGGGGGGGGGGGTTGTGTATGTTGAAGGTGTGTGCTTGCACATGCAGGCAAATCTGTCTGTGCACTGAGTGTACGTGTCCTGCTACACTTTCTTCTGCCCAGCCCAGGTTACTGGGGAAGGCCAAGGCCGGTCAGTCTCCCTTCCATGCACCTCCCAACCTCCAGGGGCACGAGGAGGGGCTGTATGTGACATCCTAACTTTTGACGGAGATAAATGCAGAATTCCTGTGAGGTCACTAGGCTGTGGCAGTGAGCAGCTGTGAGTGTCGGGGCTCTGGCTCCGTGGTGACCTGGCCCCTGGCCCCCAGGCCTCAGCATCCCCTGTCTCCCACTGAGCTGGTAACCGGAACTAGGAGGGCTCAGGAGGGGTCCAGAAAGAGATAATGGTTCTGTTCTGGTCCCCAGGCAACAAGACCCCACACCCTAGGCCTGTGAGGGGCTGCCTACGCTGGGCCCTGGCAGAGGGGATGGTGACAAGGCCAGAGTACCCACAAAATGCCAGGTCTATGGTCCTCCTTCCTCAGGGGACTAAACTTTGAAAAAACAAAGCAACAGGTTAATGTGAACTCATTTTAGGCCGAACAAGGATATAAAGGCTTAAAGTGCAGCGAGGAAGCTTAGGCTAGACCCAAGGAAGGAGTGTCCTTCACTGACAAAGACCACAAAATCTGTGTCCTCAAACAGATGGATCCCACAACAGGATCCACATCCACCCACAGGGCTGGTGGAGGGGGTCAGAGGTGAGAGACTGGCCTGGATGACCTTTAGAAGTGCCCCTCCCCACTGTCGTGGCTCTGTCCTCTGTAGCTCTGAGGGGGCCCAGAGGGGCATCTGGGGAGAGAAATTAGTCAGGCGTACTTCCGTGCTCCCAAGATCCTTCCCTCCTCCGGAACCTTCTTATCCCTCATTTCCTGCTGCTCTCCTCTCACCTCCAAGTGGCTGCCCCAGCCCTGGCCCCAAAGTGGCTTCCTCACTCCCTCCCTGCTGCTCCAGAATTCTCCCAGCAGACCACCCCCAGAGGCCCAGCCCAGTCCCGCCCAGTCTTTGGAGTGCAGCCCTGGGCCTCCCACCCAGTGGAAAGGCAATTAGAGGCTCAAACTGGGAGGGGTGCTGAGGTGGGTGCAGGGAGACAGCAGGCCTCGGTGGGCACGATCCCTCACCGATCCCTCACCGGGTGGTCCTCAGGGAGCCAAGGCCAACTGGATGTGACAGTGTACCCTGGCTGAGGTCAGAAGAGCTCTGGGGCCGCTGCCTCAGGGCTGGAGGCCCCCCTTCTTCAGGGGCTTTGGGGTCCCAGCCTTGCTTTCCCTGGTGGCCTCCTCTGGCTCCCCAGGGAGTGGCCATGGAAGAGGACATGTAGAGGTGCTTAGGGAGAATGGGGCGGGGAGGGTGAATGACTCCCCCCGACACACCCTAGGCTCTCCTCCTCCTCCTCCTCCTCCTCCTCCTCCTCCTCCTCCTGGAGCTCCTGTGCCTTCCCTGGGAGGTCTGGCCAAGGCAAGCCCAGGGATGAGGGGAGGAGGTCATTAATCACCGTTATTTATTATTTCTTATGTAACCCGTGTTATGAACATGGGACCTTGTACCAGGCACAACTGGGAACATGTGAAAGATGGCCCTACTAGTAAGGGCTTCCTGTGGGCTGAACAGGTAGGCCCAGGAGCCATAGGGCCACCTGCAGAATGGCCTGGAAAGAGGGGTGCAGGCTGGCCCAGGCTCTGGCTGCAGGTAGGCCGGTCCTGCTGTGCTGCCCTGCTATCTCACAGGGCCCTAAGGTAGGAAGAGTGCTGGGTTTGGGGGCCCCTCAACCACAACAGGCCTAGATCAGCTCAGGCTCCAGGGTGGCCTGGGTCACAGCTGGAGTTGTCAACATACTGACCCAGGAGGAGATAACATCCAAAGGGCTTGGAGTCCCAGTCGGACAAGGAGGGGAATGTCGCCGGAAAAGATCCCTGGCCCCTAGAGGGATCAAACTAAATGGGACTTTAATAGGTCTCTTCCAGCTCAGATTTCATGGGTAATTGGAAGCAGGTCCTGAGCCGAGCAGAGTGGGCTGGCCCTAGTGGCCTGAGGGGGCTGGGGACTGAGGAGGAGCAAGGGTTGCTGCCTCCCTCCCCTCCGCACATCCCACCCAGGCCTCACGGGGCTTCTGGATCCCCTCTACACTGCCTTGGAAATGCTGCTGTTTTAACTCCTTCAGGGTAAGAACGTGGCTAAGCGGGGAGGGAGAGCCTGAGTCTCGGCTCAGAGTGGGAAAAGAGAAGCATGTCCTGAGCTAGATGTACACTCATTCATTCATTCATTCATTCATTCACTCACTCACTCAACAAATTCACATTGAAAACTGGCAATAGCCCTTTAAGACAGAACCCTTACTTTTTTTTTTTTTAACTACAAAAGAGGCCCACACTTGCTGAAATGAGATTCAAGCGGTATCACAGTATATTAAGTAAAAGTGAAAATTCTCCTCCCCCCCCCCCACCCATTATCTGCCCTCTCCCTGGCTACTCTCATACTCCAGGGGTACCTTCTGTCAACAATTTATTGGATCTCCTTCCAGACCATCTTCACTGCATTCTGCACCACATCCTGCTGTTTTCACTCAACAATGCATCATTGATATCCTTCCAAGGCAGTAAGTAGAATGTGGGTATTCCTCACTCCCATTTTAAAGATGAGAACACTGAGGTTCAGAAAGGTTTAATGGCTGTCCCAGACTGCAGAGCCAGGCCTTGTTCTCATTCTGTCACAGCTTCCAGCCTCTTCCCTGCAGCGGGTGGATATGATGGAGCAGAGAGGCTGGAAAACCCCTAAGTGAGGGCTGGGGTGGGAGAGAGAGCCTGGGAATGAGAAGGAAGCAGTGGGCTAGGAGTGGGCACAGGATCTGCTTGGATGCAGTGGCACCCCTCCTCCAGTGTCTCCCAGGATCCCTCAGGGTCTTCTGTGGCTCTGGGGCCCTAGAGGCCTGGGCTGGACAGGGCTGGTTAGCAGGTAGTGGAGGGGTTTTCAAACCAAACCTATCAAGAGGGAAGGAAAGATGGCATTTCCGCCCCTAAAGTGCCTGCGACACATTCCTCCCCTGGCCTCAAGGGGCATTTCTTGCCTAACACCACTGGTGGGTGCTGGCCACTGCCCCTGCCCGCTGATGCTGACCAGACAGGCCTGTGTTCTCCCTCCAGGACTACCGTCCTGTATTCCCCTGCTGCCACCGGCTACCATTCCAGCATGTTCACCAGTGCGGGGAGGGAGGCACCCCTTTCCGCAGCCCAGACCCTGAGCCACCAGAACCGGCTCGTAGTCACAGGGCTTAGGGACCCTCTAGGAAGACAGCTGAGGGGACAGGCAGGTGGGAGGCCAGTCCAGCCTGTGGCTCAGCCTGAAGTATAAATAAGACCAGCTCTGAAAATGTTGTGACCCAGAAGCCTCCCCACCAGACACCTAGCCTTCCTCCTCCCTGCCTGGGACCTCCAAGGGAGGGAACGCTGGAAGCTGAGAGAACACAGAGGATGGGCAAAGGAAGAAAACATCTAGTGTTCCTTCTGGGCAGGCATGGGTTCTTTACACCCGGGCACACGCATGCATGTGCACACCCACGTGCATGCACACACACTAATGCCGAAAAGGGGAACTTGGCCGAAGTGTAGCACAGCTGCCCCTCGGAGAAGGCTTAAGGGATGCTGCCTAGAGGCAGGGGAATGGACCGGATGGCCTTTGGAGAGCTCGCCATTCCCAAGACTGTCTGGAAAAATGCTCCCACAAGGGCCACCCAGGCCTTGGAAGGAATCACAGAGATTCTCCCACAAGGCAGTCAGGCCAACTGGGGAAGACTGATCCACTCACGCTGCCAATCTCCTTGGCAAACCTGCTCCGTGCCAGGCCCCATGCTGGGCCGGAGAGAACAGACTGCACCTCCCAGGCTCCACTGCACCAGAGCCACTGGGCGTATGGGAGAGAGGGTCCCTACTGGCAGGAGCAGAGCCCGTCCCTTCACCCGAGGCTGGCCCATCAGTCACTGAGAGGCTGCCGAGTGGTTCTTAGCGGCGCGCAGGCGGCATCCATCCGGAGTGCAGACCCTCCGCCCCCGCCCCAGCTGGTGTCTGGAGAAGGCCGGAGTCTCCTCTCTGCCCACCACCCACGCCACCCCCACGGTTCTGGCCCTGGCCGGCGGGGGCGCAGAAAGGAAATCACTAAGGAGGATTGAGTGTCAATTCACCAACTAATCGGATCAGCGCGAGCGGCTGCCGCACACGCTGTTCCCTCCCCGGCTCCTCCGAGGGCCCATTACAGCAGCTAATCACCCGGGCGGCGGCGGCGGCGGCGGCGGCGGCGTTAACAACCGTCTGCCCACCAGGCTCCTTCCTGGGGCTTGGCGGAGGGGCTGACCCCTTGCAGCTCTCCTCTCGGAGGAGCAGGAGCGGGAAACTGGATCCCAGCAACAAGCCGGTGGCCGCCGTCCAGGGTAACGCCTGGCTCCTCGCGCTGCTGGCTGGCCTCCTGAGTGTTTGCCCGGCTCCTCTTGCCCCGCGGCCGCCGCCAAGGGCCGGCGAGGACGGCGCGGGGACAGCGCATCCCCTGAGCACCCGAGGCCACCGCTCCCTCCCCGCCGCCGGTGCTGCCCGCGCGGCCCGAGCTGGGGAGGCGGCGCTCCCTGCCAGCCAGAGCAAATTAGGTGCCCGGACGTTGAGGTCTGCTTGGCATTTCCTGTGTTGGCTTTGGCTGACGAGGCCAGGCCAGTGGGCAGCCCTCTTGACCCCAAGCCCAGTCCAAGAGGCACGTCCCAGACTCTGCAGCCCACAGACTTCTGCTCTGTGCCCCACAGGGAATCCTGTTCCGGAAAAAAAAGATCACCCCTCCCTGCCTGGGTTCCCACTGAGCTGCCTTCCCTTGCCTTGTAGGGTGCTCTGACAGCAGAGGCCTGGCCAGCCCCCAACCTGGCTCATCTCAATGCATGTTCCTCAGGCTCGGGCACAGAGCCCACAGAATTTGTGGATCTCCGAGGCTCCCAGGGCTTCCTGGATGTGGTGAGCCCCCTCTGCATCCAGGCTCCCAGGCCTGCCGGTCCACAGGGGGCTCTGATCTCCCCTGATCTCTTCTTCCCATCTGTCTGTGGAAGAATTTCCCCAGTCCAGGGCCTGGCCCCCAGGGAGTCATGAGCAAGGAGGTTGCTCCAGACATTGGCACCAGCTTGGGAACCCATGGGAGCTCCCGTCCTCAACCCCGGAAGGGCCGGCTTCACCTGTGGGCTTCGGCATTGCTGGCTCCTGTTCCTCTGTCCATGTTTTCTTTGGCTCGGATTTCTGGGACACCAGATTGTCCAAAACAAGACGACTTCGTGATACTTACTTTCCCAAAGAGCAGAGTCTGTAACACAATTAGGCTCTTTGTGTGCAGTGCAGTCTCCAGCCACCCACTCTCTGGTTGCCCTCGTCTCTGCCCCAGCCAGGTCCCCTTGGGGGCACGAAGCACTCCTCAATCCCAGTGGCCAGGGGTCTCTGGTTTAGGATTTAGCGAGGCTGAGCAGAGAGGGGAGCCAAACCCCTCCCCACAGACCATCCGTCACTGGTCTGCAGCTCTTTCCTTTCTCCTCCCCAGCCCTGGGATGCCAGCATAGCCCCTGTGAGGAAGGAGAAGCAAGAAATAGGAATAGCCTAGGGTTCGAGATGCCCGACTACAAATCCCAGCTCTACTACACACAGCTGTATGCCTCGAGCAAGGTGCCAAATGGCTGTGGAACTCAGTTGCCTTGCCACTAAAGTGGCCACAGTAGAGGAACCTAGCTTTACTGGAACCTTACTAGAGCCTTTGGGGCTAGCCTGCAGTAAGCCCCGGTAAAGCGACCATAAATGCAGCTATCTGTCCGCATGGGGTCGGCTGAGCAGTCACTCAGGAGTCTGCAGAGTTGTCCAGGCCCAGCCTAGACCACACCTAGGATAGAGACTCTGCCCCCCTACCCCACTAGTCACTTCTTTGCTCCCAGGCTGGTTCTGTGCTGCCATCTCCCTGAGGAGACTGAAGCCCAGGCTGGCTCTCTCCCGAGCCACTCTGCCCGTGGCCATCAAGAACTTGCCGCCTCAACGGCATAGGCCAGCCTGCCAGGGCAGAGCAGTCTCAGAAGGCATCTGAAGGTGGTTGGGTACCTAGAACCGCTGTTTGGAGGGCCTCACCTTTCCCCAGGAACACGGAGGCATAGCACACGCATCTTGGTTGCTCAGTGCCGGTACCAGAACGCTCAGAAATCTGAACGTGTGGTGAACGAAGGAAAAGGCTCTGGATTTCCTATATTGTTTGTGGGAGTAGCAACAGGCGTTTTTCTGACAAGTCTGGGGTGAGAGTTGTCAAGAAGACAGGGGAGTGTTGATCACCTTGATGAACAATTCCACGTCTGGGACTCTCCCTTGGGAACTAATCTGAAATGCCAGAACTCAGAGCTGCAGGAGGGTCTATAAAAATCTCTACAGAGGTGGTTTTTCTCAGCGTCATTTATTTTTATTTTTTATTCTTTTAGATTTTTTTTTAATGTTCACTTATTTTTGAGAGAGAGAGAGAGACAGAGACAGCATGAGCGGCAGAGAGAGAGACAGACACACAATCCAAAGCAGGCTCCACGCTCCCAGCTGTCAGCACAGACACTGACGCGGGGCTCGAACTCATGAACCACAAGATCATGACCTGAGCCGAAGGTGGACGCCTACAACCGACTGAGACACCCAGGAACCCCTCTCAGTGTCACTTATAATAGCAAACAAACAAAGAAGATACTTCAGTAGCCAATGGTTGGAGACTGGATAAATCTATTATGCTATACCTATGCACACAGGGAATTAAAGAGTAAGCACTAAAGATTAGGTTTAGGGAAAATTTTTAATGACGTGGCAACATCTGAGTAAAAAAAAAATCAGGATATCTAACTGCTGACAAAGTATAATCTTGGGGCGCCTGGGTGGCGCAGTCAGTTAAGCGTCCGACTTCAGCCAGGTCGCAATCTCGCGGTCCGGGAGTTCGAGCCCCGCGTCAAGCTCTGGGCTGATGGCTCAGAGCCTGGAGCCTGTTTCCGATTCTGTGTCTCCCTCTCTCTCTGCCCCTCCCCCGTTCATGCTCTGTCTCTCTCTGTCCCAAAAATAAATAAACGTTGAAAAAAAAAAAATTAAAAAAAAAGTATAATCTTAATTATGTGAAAAAATATGTTCTGAGTACATACACAAAATTTGATATATATATATATACACATATATAACATATAATTATATGTATAATATATAATAATTACTTATACATATATATAAATTATATATATATATAATATAAAAGGGCATATTATGCTGCCTTAAAAAGGGATGAATTCTGGCACCTGCTACAACATGGACAAGCCCTGAAGACATTATGTTAAGTGAAATATGCCAGACAGAAATGTACAAAGATTGTATGGTTCCACCTTACATGAGGCCCCTAGAAAAGAGTCAAACACCTAGAGACAGAAAGTAGAAGGGTGCTTGCCAGGGCCTGGGGAGGACGGACAGTGATTTTTTAATGTGCACGAAGTTTCAGTTTGGGGAGATAAAAAGTGCTGGAGATGGTGATGGTTGTATAAGAATGAGAATGTACTTAACACTGCTGAACTGTACACTTAAAAATGATAAAAATGATAAATGTTATGTACTTTTTATCACAATAAAAAAAAAGAGGTCATAGAGAAATACATCAAATGTTCTTAATGAGTATTTTTGAGTGAAGGGATTATGGGTGACCTTTGTTCTTTTTAGTTTCCAACATTTGCCCCTAGTAAATGAGATATTTTGTTTTGTTTGTTGTTTGTTTTAAGGAAGCTTGCTTCAGCATCTCCCAGATGTGCGGGGGTGGGGAGGGGGAGAGGTTCGGTCCAGCTGCAGCTGGACACAGGGGAGAAGCACAGCGTGCTGGGGGGAGGGCTGGCTCAGAGAAGGCTTGGGGTCCGCCCAAGTTCTCGCTCCCCTGCTGGCTGGCCTAATTCTCTGTCTCCCGCCCCCCCCCCCACCCCCCACCCCCACCCCTCCAGCCTTGCCTCAGGGCCTCTCCGCAGGCATGGCGCACTGACTAGCCTGAAGGGGCCATCCCAGCTCTAGTGGGAATTCGGGCTCGGGGCTTTCTCAGACGGTCAGTACCCTTGCCGCCTTCCCGCTGCCGCTCCGCCCCAGCCCAGCTGCAAAAACAACAGCCCATACCCCAAGCCCTGTTATTGCAGCCCAGAGTGGAGCCTCAGTGTGCAGCGGAAGGAGTGGGGATGGGGCCTGCCAGTCCCAAAGAGACCTTGGGGCAGGGGTGCTCTCGGGAGGTTGGAGGGTCCCCTCCTGATCCCTGGGGAAACCTGACTCCCAGGTGTGAGGAGAAGGGGCTTGGGGAGGCCTGAGGGCCTGGGGGCCTGAGAGCCAACTCTGCCAGTGGCCTCCCCGGCTCCTTGGGGACTGCGGGGTGGGGAGAGGTAGGGGGGAGGAAGTCAAGCCACTTGGGAACCCGCTGAACCAAGCCGAGCCAAGCCGTGGGCAGGAGGCGGCACCACCGTGGCTCCCAGGCAGGCCAGGGCCAAGGCTTTCCCACGGGGTGCAACTGGCCACTGGGCTCTACGGAGCCATCCACCCAGGCTAGGGACTGGGAGCCCTGGGAGTTTTCCATGCAGTCTTCCCTTCAGGGCAGAGGGACTGGTGGGCATATCCGGAACTTACCAGGGCTCTTCTAGGTATGGGCTGGGCACCCCAGCAAGGCTGGGGTACAGTTCTCAGAGGCCTGCTACTCAGCTTTCTCAGGACCCACTCCAGCCTCATCCATTGGCTCCTTACTCACATGACAGAGCAATGACACAGAGCTCATATCCCTAAGAACCTAAGGGGCCTCAGAGGCTGTTGGAAGCCCAGCGCCTTTTTGACCCCTAAAGGCCACTCCTGCCACTCTAATATGAGGGGTGTGGACGGTGTGGCATTAGGAGGCACTGGGAGGTCTCCAGAGACAGATAAACCCGGGCTAGAACCTCAGCTCTGTCCCACTAGCTGTATAACTGGACATGTTCCTTAACCTCTCCAAGCCTTGGCTTCCTCCACTGTAGTGGTGGAAGGTTTAGATGCAACATATATAGTTTCTGGCACAATGTAAATGCTTATTAAGGGGAAGACACTGTAATGCTCAATACACAAGCCCCCAAAAATGAAATTAGCTGAGACTGGAAAGAACTTTCTGATCTCAATGGTCAACTTAGTTCTTCTGACCCATGGCACTCTGCCCAACGTAGACGGCACACTTGAGGAGTCCCCTTTTCTTTTTCCACTCTGGTTAGGAACCAGTTAAGCAAACTACCCTCTGAAGTTAGACAATGACTGTCTGTTGTTAAGGATGTTGTGGGCCACAGGCATCAAACCAGGGATAGAAACTATTTCAGGCAAGGAGAGGATCCAGATGGAAGAGGGTGAGCCTCTGGCTTCTCAAAGCCACCAGCATCCTCTGTCTGTAGGTTAGTCACTGTGTGTCACTAATCACCAAGAAGCGGCAGGAAGCTGTCAGATTGAGGATCCAGGCTTCCTGACTGGGATGTAGCCTCATATAAGGTCTGTTGCTGTTCTGAAATGCTCTCAGGTAGTTACAATAACTCATTTACTCTTGAAAGAGAGGAGTTATAGAAATAAAAGCTGGTGTTATTTTTATTTGGATTATCTGGCCTTTAAAATACAACCAGATCTGTATTAAGTACATTAGAATCACCTTTTAGGGAGATTTTAAAAAATTCTCTCAAAATTTTTAGGTAATGGTAATCCAGACCTACTACTTTAAAGATCAGTAGTGGCAAAGTGTCTCTAAATCTTTAAGATCACTACCATTCATCAGATGTCATTGTTCTTATCATCTCCACTGACAGACACGATAACCCAGCTTGGGAGGGGCGGACCTGTGATCTGAACTGAGATTCATAGGACTTCCAAGCCCAAACGTGCATGCATTCATTCATTCATTCATTCATTCAGGGAGGGTGGGGGAAGAGCTGAGGGAGGGAGAAAGAGAGAATCTTAAGCAAATTCCACACCCAGCACAGAGCCCAACTTGGGGTTCGATCTCATGACTGTGAGATCATGACCTGAGCCAAAATCAAGAGTTGGATGCTCAACCGACTGAGCCACCAGGCGTCCCCAAGCCCAAGCTTCTAAATGGTTTAACATAACATGAAAGGACAACTAGCCAGTGGGCATTAGTCTCCACATTTTTTTTCCGGAATCACAGACTATTTGTTTTGTCTACCTATGTGCTCAGTACTATTCTCACTAATGACAGACCTATCGATTGTGGTATAACTGATCGCTTGATCAGAACCAGCTCACTTCACAGGGCTCTTTAGAGACCAAAGGGGAGAAGGAGTACGAAAATCTTTAAATTTTTAAAAATGTTTATTTATTTTGAGCGCGAGCAGGGGAGGGGGCAGAAAGTGAAGGAGACACAGAATCTGAAGCAGGCTTCAGGCTCTGGGCTGACAGCACAGAGCCAGACACGGGGCTCGAACCCACGAACCCTGAGATCATGACTTGATTTGAAGTCAGGCACTTAACCGACTGAGCCACCCAAGCACCCCAGGAATATGAAAATCTTAATAGGCAAAACCCTCCTTTTGGGGCGCCTGGGTGACTCAGTCAGTTAAGTGTCTGACTCTTGTCTTTGGCTCAGATCATTATCTCACTGTTTATGGGATGGAGCCCCACATCTGGCACCAAGCTCACAGGACAGAGCCTGCTTGGGATTCTCTCTCTCTCCGCCCCTTCCCCACTCGTGCTCTCTCTCTCTCTCAAAATAAATAAACTTTAAAAAATAAATAAAAGGCACAATCCTCTAAGTTTATAGGATGATGCTGTTTTATTATTGAGTTTCCCCTAGTACAGGGGCTATCTTCCAATATGCAGTCTGGTGTTTGGTATGAAAAGATGTTCAACAAATATTCGTCATATACTGTATATGTTGCCCCATGAAGACCAAGTGTTAATACACGGTCCTAATAACAATAGGGTACTATTTTTTTTTCTAATCACATGCCCTGGTACCATTATCTGTGTTTGTCATTAGAATTTTCCTCTAAATTCCTAGCAACTGACCAGTTCAAGTGGGAGGGAATCTCATGAACACAGCCGGATTCCACTAAAATATAAATCTACATTTAGACCCAGAATAGCTTCTAGTTTAGCGGCATCAATCAAATAATGTCTGAGAATTGGGTTGGGCTCCTTGGAGAACAAAAGAGAAGCTTAGTCAAGCCTCAGGCAACTCAAAAAGTTAAACCAAAGGGGGACTTGCTGAGAAGTCCAAGGATGGCTCTACCTTAAAGCATGGCTAGGCCTACAGGCCTCCATCGGTTCATTTCAAATCATCAGCTCTTTTGCCCTTTCTCTCTCACTCTAGGACTTGCCTCTGTTCACTTCTCTTGGAGCAGTTGCCTGACTTTCTCCTGCAGACAATCCTCCTCCATGAAACAGGAAAGTTGGACACCAACAGTCCTCAGCCAATCTCCTCATAGCGGATGATCTAAAGGATAGAAACCTGCTTTCCTCTGGGGTCCATATAGCAAATCCCAGGGAAGGACTCAAAGGCTTTGTGCAAATAGACGGCATGGAATTGGGGTGACTGCATAGACCTGGGTGGTATGCCTTCTCTGCGGCCAGGAGGCCCTGAGATTGACAGTTCCACCTGAATGACACGAGATGAGGGAGAGTTCCCAAAGGAAAGGGGGTGCAGGGCAGACAAAAACAACAGGTGCCCCTGACAATAGCACTTGTTCTCAGGTTGCGTAGAGACATGACTTATCCACCAGAACAATCAGAAAAGGATAAAAACAGTAGTGCATTCGCATGCCGAAGTGTTGAGTCAAAGCCCTTCAGGAAAAGGAAGTGATCTGATGGCCTAAAGGAGATTCTTTAGAACAGGAGAAAGACACAAATATTTTGGTCAGCCTCCCTCCCTACAGTTGAGAATTATCATCATAATCACCCTATTCTCCAAATTAAGCTCAGAAACTATGATTTGATAATTCTGCAGGCAATTAGCCAGAATATTTGAAATTGGGACACTCTGGGAAAATCTAGAAGATCTGCTGAACACAATCATATTCCTGGTTGAGAGAATGGGCCTGATGAAGGATTTATTTTTCTTACAAATAACTTTTTTTCTGATTACAAATGGGAGGTGTTTACTGTAGAAATTTTGGAAAATACAGAACACAAATGAACATGAAAACCACTCTTGTGTTTGTTAGGATTGGGTGTGACTACGAATGATGGAAACCTCAAGATAACAGTGGCTCAAATAAGACTGAAGTTTATTTTGCTTGCTGCTACATGAAGTTCAAAAGTCCAGGCTGGTATGATAGTTTTGCTCCACAGAGGCCTCAGGGTGCCCAGGCCCCTTCCAGCTCACTACTCTGCCATGCCTGCAGTGTGGCCTGAATCCTCATTATCTAGGCTGACAGAGCAGAAAAGTAGCCAGAAAGAGAACGGGATAAAGAGGCCAAGGGACACATGCCAGCTATCTCCCAGGCAAGGTTCTCAGAAGCAGTGACACAACGCTTCCACACCAGCCCCACGGTAATGACCAGGTTTTGGGGTGATGGTGGGGTTCAGAGCCAATGGCCAAGAAAGAATTCTTGGAGACGTCTTTGGTGCAAGGAGGTGTTCTTATTAAAGCGTGGGGACAGGACCTGTGGGCAGAAAGAGCTGCACTGGGGTTGTAAAGAGTGACTGGTTGTATACTATGGGGTTAGGAGAGGTAAAGTCAAGGGAAAGTTTCTTAAAGGGATTTTCATATGCTAAAGAAGACTCACAGATTACTGAAGGCCTAGCTATTGTCAAACTAAAGTTGTTTTTCCCTCCAGTAAAGTAGCAAAGCATTAATATGAAGACAGTAGGGAGTTCCGGAGATTAGGCTATTGATAAGATTGCTTTTTGTTTTTGTTTTTTTGTAATTTACTAAGATATTTGTAAACTGATGGAGACTCCTGTCCTGGATGACTATGACTTTTATCAGTTAACCATTGGTTTTCTTTCCCTTTCATGTCCGAGGAATATCACACGTATCCCACCTGGGGTGGGGGGTGGGGGGTGTTCTTAGCTTGTGCTTTGTCCTCAGCTTGCCTTATGCTCCCTCATCAGTAAGAATGCGGTCACATGGCCGCATCTACCTGCTGGGGAGACCAGGAGATGTAGTCTTTATTCTGGGTAGTTATTTGCAGAGCCAAAACTCTGCTACTATAGATTGGTGGTTTGTGAGGCAATTAGGGGTCTCTAATAAACCTGTAGTCATACTATCCAGAGAAAGCCACAGTTAATATCTTGGTATATGTCACACATATATCCACACACACACCCATACCTGTATGTATGTATACACATATATGTATATATACAAATATATGATGTACATATGTGTGTATATACAGGTGTGCGTATGTGTGTGTATGTATGTATATATATATATATGAATAACATACAAATATTTAAAAAAATGTTAACAGTTATTAATTTTGAGAGACAGAGAGACAGAGACAGAGCACTAGCGGGGGAGGGGCAGAGAGAGACACACACACACACAAAGAATCTGAAGCAAGCTCCAGGCTCTGAGCTGTCAGCACAGAGCCCCATGTGGGGCTCAAACTCGTGAACCATGAGATCATGACCTGAGCTGGTCAGCCACCCAGGCGCCCCTAACATGTAAATATTTTTAAGTGAAATTGAGAGCCTACCAAATACACTACTTTTGCATCTTGCTTTTTTTGAAAAATTATATTTTAGCACTGAGTCATTTAATAATTAGAGCAATGTAACATAATCCTTTATAATTTTCTTTTAAAGATTTTATTTTTAAACAATCTCTACACCCAATGTAGGGCTAGAACTCACAACCCCAAGATGAAGAGTCGTGTGCTCCACTGAGTCAGCCAGGTGCCCTTATAATTTTTTTTTCTTTTTTTCAAATTTATTTTTATTTATTTATTTTAAAATAGGCTCCATGTCCAATGTGGGCCTTGAACTCACGACCCTGAGATCAAGAGTCACATGCTGTACCAAATGAGTCAGCCAGGCACCACTTTTAGTTATTTTTTGATAATTTTTTATTATAATTTTTCTTTTTTTTAAGTTTATTTATTTTGACAGAAAGAGAGAGGAGCATGAGCAGGGGAGGGGCAGAGACAGAGGAAGAGAGAGAGAGAGAGAGAGAGAGAGAGAGAGAGAGAGCCAGTCCCAAGCAGGTCCTGTACTGTCAGCGCGGAGCCCCATGTGGAGCTCCAACCCACAAACTGTGAAATCATGACCTGAACTGAAATCAAGAGTTGGATGCTCAACTGTGCCACCCAGGTGCCCCATTATTATAATTTTCTTTAAAAAATTCTTTTTTAATGTTTATTTTTGAGAGAGACAGAGACAGAATGTGAGCAGGGGTGGGGCAGAGAGAGAGAGAGACAGAGGGAGACACAGAATCCGAAGCAGGCTCCAGGCTCTGAGCTGTCAGCACAGAGTCAGATGCGGGGCTCAAACCCACGAATGGGGAGATCATGAACCTGAGCTGAAATCAGACATTCAACCGACTGAGCCACCCAGGAACCCCATTATAATCTTTATTTTTTTATTTTTTAACATTTATTCATTTTTGAAAGGCAGAGAGAGACAGAGCACGAACGGGGGAAGGGGCAGAGAGAGAGGGAGACACAGAATCCAAAGCAGGCTCCAGGCTCCGAGCTGTCAGCACAGAGCCCGACGCGGGGCTCGAACTCACGGACCGCGAGATCATGACCTGAGCCGAAGTCGGCCGCTTAACCGACTGAGCCACCCAGGCGCCCCTATAATCTTCTTTTAAACAGATATTTTTATTTTATAAATCCTGGTGTATAAAGTTTTTGTTAAACTATTTATTTGAAGATAATTGGCGATTTCATAGGAGACTGAAAGGAATGTACACCAAAGTCCCATGCACCCTTCCCCCTGCCCTCTCTGATGATAACAACTCACACAACTATGGTACTGGATCAAAACCAAAATATTGACATTGATATAATCCATAGTTTTAGATTTCACCAGTTACACACGCACTCGTGTGTGTGTGTGTGTGTGTGTGTGTAGCTCTATGAAATGTTATCATGTGTAGCCTTGCATAATCGTCCCCACAAGATGAAGAGACTCAACTGTACTATCCTTTGTGTCACTCCTTCATAGCTACCCCCATCCCATGCCCCCACCCAACTCTAACCCCTGGCAATTACTAATCCATTCTTCATCTCTCTATATATGTTATTCCACGAGTGCTACATAAACGGAATTATGCTTTATGTATACTTTTGAGATTGGCTTTTTTTACTCAGCATAAGTTCCTTGAGTTTCATTTAAGTTGTTGGAGATATCAATAGTTTATTCCTTTTTATTGCCAAACCATATCCCATGCTATGGATTTGCCCCAGTTTGTTTAAACACTAACTAATGGAAGGACATTTAGGAAGTTTCTAGTTTTTGGCTATTATGAATAAAGCTACTATGAACATTCATGCTATTTAGATACAAGTGCTCATTTCTCTGGGATGAATGACCAAGAGTGCAATTGCTGGGTTGTATTATAAATCCATTTTTAGTTTTGAAAGGAATTGCCAAACTATCTTCCAGAGTGACTGTAGGAACCCTACTTTTTAAACTTAACAATATGCTGTCAATAATTCTTATCATTAAGTATTTCTTATGTCATTAAATATTCTTCTAAAACATGTATGGCAATACATAATTTCCAAACCAATTTTTAAATTTTGAATATTTAGGAATATTTCTGATTTTATGTTATAAATAATAAAGTAAAAAGTGTTATTGTGGATAAATCTTTGGGCCTATTTCTGATTACCTCCCTACGACAAATTTCTAGACTTAAACATACCAATTTAAAAAGCATGAATGAACATTTTAAAGTCTTTTGCTATGTTTTTTTTTCCCAAATTGTCCTACTGAAAGCTGTTTCAATTTAAAATCCCACAGAAATAGGGGCGCCTGGGTGGCTCAGTCGGTTAAGCGTCCGACTTTGGCTCAGGTCACGATCTCGCGGTCCGTGAGTTCGAGCCCCGCGTCGGGCTCTGTGCTGACAGCACGGAGCCTGGAGCCTGTTTCAGATTCTGTGTCTCCCTCTCTCTCTCTGACCCCCTCTCATTCATGCTCTGTCTCTCTCTGTCTCAAAAATAAATAAACGTTAAAAAAAAAAAGAATAAATAAAATAAAATAAAATCCCACAGAAATATGTGAGAATTGGGCAAAGTTTTTAAAACTACTAATATTGCAACACAAATTACAAATGATTGGAATCTTTAATATATATACACACCTTACAAATTAACCAGAAAAAGATTAAATACCCAATCTCAAGATGCTTTGGGCTGTAAGTGACAGAAAACTCCATTCAAAATTTTATAGAGAAATGTCCCATTTCATATAATAAGAAGTCTAAAGTTAGGGCAACTTCTGGATTTGTCGATTTCACACAACAACTTTAATAAAAGGCACCATAGTACACAGACTAACAGGATAAGCACTGAAGCTATACTGTTGGATTAACATCTCAACTCTTCCACTTACTGGGTGTGTGACACTAAGCAAGTTACTTATCCTAGTTATGCCTCAGATTCCTGTTTTGAAAATGGTTATATTAGTAGTATTTATCTCATAGGACTGCTGAAAGGATGACAAGAGTTTATATATGTAAAATATCCATTAAGTGTTGATATTTTCAAGACCTTAGGTTCTTCCTGTTCTTCTGTTCTGACATCTTGGCATGTTAACTTAATCCTCATTCTTGAGACTTCATGGTCATTTAAGATAGCTGCAGTAATTCTAGGCATCATATTTCAGACAATCAGAGACTAAAGAGACTAAGGAGTCTTCTCCGTTACTTAAAAACAAAGAAACCTTTCCAGGGAGTCCCAAACAGATCTCCCTCATATTCTGCTGGCTAGAAAATGGGTTACCCAGCACCAACCTATAGAAAGAAAGAAAGAAAGAAAGAAAGAAAGAAAGAAAGAAAGAAAGAAAGAAAGGAAGGAAGGAAGGAAGGAAGGAAGGAAGGAAGGAAGGAAGGAAGGAAGGAAGGAAGAAAGAGAAAGAAAGAAAAAGAATGGAATTGCCATGATTGGCTTAGGCCAATCAGGATTTACTCATAAGCTAAAACCACTTTCCCCGTGGGTAGAAACCAAAGAAAATCAGGCCTTTTAACAAAGAAGAAGAAAGAAATGGATGTCAGGTAGACAACCAGAATGTCTGTCATGTATCATATTAGAAAAATGGGCAAATCATATGCATTGAAACATGAAAAAAATGTTCATCTATATTAATGAGCAAAGAAATGCAAACTAAAAGGAGTTATGTATTTTCTCTATCCACTTGACAATGATGAAAAAGAATGATAATCATCTACAACAGTAAAAATTCAATGTACCTAGGAATAATCTTACATAAGATGTGAAAGTCATATATGGAGAAAATTATAAAATTTTACTAAACAACATTAAAGAAGACCTAAATAAATGAAGATATATACCATATCCATAGATAGGAAGACTCAGTATCTTAAAGATGCCAATTCTCCTCAAATTAATTTAGAGATTCAAAGTAATTCCATGCAAAATCTTTAGAGGTTGCTTTTTTTTTTTTTTGAGGAATAGACAAATTGTTTCTAAAATATATATGAAAGAACAAAGACCTAAAACTAGTTAAGAACCTTTTAAAGAAAGAAATATTGCAAGGGAATTTTTCTTACCAGAGAGCAAGACTTTTTTTTTTTTTTACAATTTTTTTTTAATGTTTATTTATTTTTGAGACAGAGAGAGACAGAGCATGAACAGGGGAGGGGCAGAGAGAGAGGGAGACACAGAATCTGAAATGGGCTCCAGGCTCTGAGCTGTCAGCACAGAGCCCGACGCGGGGCTCGAACTCACAGACCGTGAGATCATGACCTGAGCCGAAGTCGGACGCTTAACTGACTGAGCCACCCAGGCACCCCAGGACTTTTTGTAAAATAAGACAAAAATGTGATATTAGGTCAGGGATATGCAAATTTAGCAATGGAACAAAATACAAAGCCCTCAAACAGACTCACACATTATAGATACTTGATATATTAGAGTGGTAGCATTGAAAATCAAGGGAAAAAGAATGGAAAAAGAAAATAAAATTGGTTTCCCACCTTACTCCTTACATAGAAAACTTATGTGTAAATCCTTTTTTTAAATATTTATTTATTTTGAGAGAGAGGCAGAGAGAGAGGGAGAGAGACAGAATCCCAAGCAGGGTCTGTGCTGTCAGTGAAGAGCCTGACGAGGGGCTCTATCTCATGAACTTTGAGATCACGACCTGAGCCAAAATCAAAAGTCAGACCCTCATCTGTCTAAGCCACCTAGGCACTCCCAAAACTTACATGTAAATCTAAAATTTTAACTTATGTAGAAGAAAAAAAGTAACAGATCATCTTCAAGCCTTTAAATCAGGGAAGGGTTTTTGTTTTGTTTTGTTTTTTTGAGAGAGAGAGCAAGCAAGTAGGGGAGGGGGGGGAGCAGGGAATCCCAAGCAGGCTCTGCACTGTCAGCACAGAGCCCAACACGGGGCTTGATCTCACAAACCATGAGATCATGACCTGAGCCAAAATCAAGAGTTGAATGCTTAAGCGACTGAGCCACCCAGGCACCCCAGGGAAGGAGTTTTAAAATAAAATATGAGAAGCATTAACTACCGAAGACAAGGTTGATGCATTTGACCATATTTAAAATTGAGAACTCTGTTGAAAGACATCACAAAGTGAGTGAAACAACAAGCCATGAACTGAGAGAAGATATTTATAAAACAAATAACTGAAAAAGATTAGTATTCAAAATATATAAGAAACTCCTACAAGTCCATTTTAAAAAGATTTTTAAGAAAGTAGGCAAGAGGGGCGCCTGGGTGGCTCAGTCGGTTAAGCATCCGACTTCGGCTCAGGTCACAATCTCACGGTCCGTGAGTTTGAGCCCCGCGTCGGGCTCTGGGCTGATGGCTCAGAGCCTGGAGCCTGCTTCCGATTCTGTGTCTCCTTCTCTCTCTTCCCCTCCCCCATTCATGCTCTGTCTCTCTCTGTCTCAAAAATAAATAAAAACGTTAAAAAAAAATTAAAAAAAAAGAAAAAAAAGAAAGTAGGCAAGAGACACAAACAGGTATTTCACGAAGGGGAAAGAAAAATACACGGCCAAGAAACATATGAAAAAATGAACAACCTCATTGGTAATCAGGAAAACAAATTAAGATCATAATGATGCATCCTTTTATATCCACCTGATTCTCCCCAAATAAAATAACTGGTAGTACCAAGTGTTGCTAATAAGGTAGATCAGTTGGAACTCTTTAAGTCCTACTGGAGAGAGCATTCATTGATTTTTTTTTTTATTAAAAAAAAATTTTTTTTAATGTTTATTTATTTCTGAGACAGCGAGAGACAGACAGAGCATGAGTTGGGGAGGGGCAGACAGAGAGGGAGACACAGAATCTGAAACAGGCTCCAGGCTCTGAGCTGTCAGCACTGAGCCCGAGGCGGGGCTCGAACTCACAAACCATGAGGTCATGACCTGAGCCGAAGTGGGTCGCTCAACCGACTGAGCCACCCAGGCGCCCTGAAGATTTTGTCTTTTAAGCTTTTATTTTTTGGTAATCTCTACACCCAACGTGGGGCTCGAATGTACAACCCCAAGATCAAGAGTTGCATGCTCTACCAACTGAGCCACCCAGGCGTCCTGAGCATTCATTGATTTAACCACTTTGGAAGACTAGCGCTATTTGTAAAGTTGAATATTCACACAGTCTATGCTCTAGCTGTTCCACTTGCAGGCCAAAACATACACAAGAATATTTATAGTTTATAGTCTCTCACTCCCCTAAAAAAGACTGGAAACATCCCAAATATCTGTTGAAAGAAAATGAATACATAGATTATGGCATGGTCACATGATGGGATACTAGGCAGCGTTGCTAATGAAAGAACTGCAGATACACGTAACTACATCCATTTTAGGAATGTCCTATCAAGTGAAAAGAGCAAGTTGTAGAAAATTACATTATAATGTCATCTGCAAAAAAAGTTAAAATCAGGTTGAGCTAAACAATATGTTGTTTAGGGATTATAAATATACATTTTTTTAAGAAAACAAAGCAATACCAGTCAAAATTCAGTGGTTATCCTTGGGTATGGGAGAAGACAGAGTACACACATTGTCGAGATGGTATAGGCAGTGTTTGAGGATTTTTAAAAAATATATGTCAACATACTTTTTAAAATTGTGGTTAAAATACAGGAAACATAAAATTTACCTAAGTCCTTTAAGTGTGCATCTCAGTGGCATTAATGTACATCCATCCTCCACCATCCATCTCTAGAACTGTTTTCCTGTTGTAAAACCAAAATTCTGTACCCATTAAATAATAACTTATGCCCCCATCCCACCCCTGAAAACCACCATTCTACTTATATTTAAGAATTTTAGTTTTGGGGGCGCCTGGGTAGCTCAGTCGGTTAAGTGTCTGACTTCAGCTCAGGTCATGATCTCACACTCCATGAGTTTGAGCCCCGCGTCCGGCTCTGTGCTGACAGCTCGGAGCCTGGAGCCTGCTTTGGATTCTGTGTCTCCCCCTCTCTTTGCCCCTCCCCTGCTCATGCTCTGTCTCTCTCTGTCTCAGAAATAAATAAAAACATTTAAAAAAACTAAAAAAAAAAAGAATTTTAGTTTTTAATTTGGGAGATGAGTTCATGCATGTTCATTTTGTCATGCTTCATAATTGCATATATATATATATATTTAGACATGCTTTATCATGTCTGTGTTGTAGCATGGTAGTTTCATATATACATACATATACACACACACATATATATATAACACGCAACATATATTCTTTTGTATGTATACAATAGTACATGCCTTATTTTTTAATGGCTTGATGCCTGGAAAAATAAAGAACGACAATATCCAAAATTGGCCACATCATGATAAATGATATCATGGTAAGTGATAACAAGCATGTAAATTGGTACAATTTTTAGGACAGTTTAAACTTAACACAAATAGGGGTGCCTGGGTGGCTCAGTCAGTTAAGCGTCCGACTTTGGCTCAGGTCATGATCTTGCGGTCCATGAGTTCAAGCCCCATGTCAGGCTCTGTGCTGACAGCTCAGAGCCTGGAGCCCGTTTCAGATTCTGTGTCTCCCTCTCTCTCTGCCCCTCCCCTGTTCATGCTCTGTCTCTCTGTGTCTCAAAAATAAATAAACATTAAAAAAAATTTTTTTTAACTTAACACAAATAAAATTGACAAATATATTATGGCTTTTGGGAGTTATGGTGTTTCAATTTTGGTTTCTAATTATTCATTGCTAGTATATAGAAACAAGATTCATTTTTGCGTGTTGACCTTACATCCTTGCTAAATTCACTTATTGACTCTTGGGTTTTTTTGGTCATTGTTGATTATTTGGATTTTCTGTGTGGACAATGATGTCTTCTGTGAATAGGAGCAGTTTTCTCTCTTTCTAGTCTGTATGTTATTAAACTTTCTCTTACCTTATTGCACTGCCTAGAACTTTGACTATAATATTAAATAGGAGTTGTGAGAGTGGACATCCTTGCCTTGTTTCTGATCTTAGAAAGAAAGCAGTCTTTCACCTTAAAGTATGATGTTAAGTGCAGGCTCTTGTGGATATTCTTTAGCAAGTTGAAGAAGTTCCCTTCTATTCCTAGTTCTCTGAGAGTTTTTTTTTTTTTAAATTCAATGGCTGTTGAATTTTGTCAAATGCTTCTTGCATCAATAGATCTGATCATGTGGTTTCACTTTTTATATTGTTAATATGGTTGTTAAATAATGATTAATTTTCAAACATTAAAAGAGCTTTGCATCCCGGGTTTAAATTCTATTTGGTAATTATTAATCTTTTTATTCATTGCTGGATTTGATTTGTTAATATTTTGTTACAGATTTTGCATCTGTGTTTGTGAGGGATACTGGTCTGTAGTTTTCTTGTACTCTCTTTGTCTGATTTTGGTATTGATGTATCTTTTTGGATGGCAATATGTCAAATGTAACAAATGTCTTAAGAAAATGAGTTTGCCCAGAGATCCTAAGAACTTATCTTAAGGAAACAGAGATTCTCATGACACACAGACTTTAGATTCAGATAGTTGGTAGATTTGAACACGAATGAGTCCCCTTACCAACTGCTTGAATTTTGTGGCCGTTTTCTATCCTGTAAAATGCGGATAAGAGGACCTACCTCACAGAGTGCAGTAGATAATTCACACACAGTGCCCAACACATAGTAAACTTGAAGTCCAATAATAGCTCTTGGTATTATGTTTTACTCTCTAGCCTATCTGGAAGGACATCATCTTTGCTCCCATATAAAGCTCCCACTTTGAACCTCCTTACTGGTGAGTATTCGTCTCTTCATCCCTGATCCCTGCCTCACAATAAGTGTGTGAGGCGATGGGAATGCAAAGGTAAAAAAGGTATGGTCCCTGCTCTCAGGGAGCTGAATCTATTAGACACAGGTGCAAACGAACCAGTTTTATGCAGTGTAACAGCATTATAATAGAGCGTCTGCCGTAGGTGTAGCGGGTCCCGGACGCGCACTCTCAGCGCGAGTCAGAACAGCTGGTGGTCACTGGAGCTTAGGGATCAAGAGGGAGGGCGGGTGGCAACTTTCACAGCACAGCCTCGGGTCGTTGGGGGGAGTGGGAGCGCCGAGACCAGCTGTTTCCATAGCAACAGAACTAGCCACCCTCGCGGGGCCTCCCAGCTCACCTCTGTCCAACTTCGTAGGAGCTGCGAACGGCCACTTCCGTTCCTCCAGCCTCGGAGGCTCGCGGACGCTCCGCCGTAAATGAGCAACTCGAGTTCCTAGTCTCTGATTGGTTCAGGCAGATGGAAGGGGTGGGCTGTGGCACGGAGGGGCGTGGCCTGCGGACCGTGAAGCCCGAGTTTTCCTCGCGGAGCGGAAGCCGACTTCACCCGCCCCGGAAGTGCAACGACCGAGGTTGTACAGGTGCGGATTTCGCCGGCGAGGCGGCTCTTTTCGAGATGCCGGGAGCCGCAGCCAATGGCTCGGAGTTGTACGAGAGCATCGAGAGTTTCGTGGAGGCCCTGAAGCGGGGCGGCGGGCGGCGCAGCTCCGAGGACATGGCTCGGGAGACCCTGGGGCTGCTGCGCCGGATCATTACGGACCACCGCTGGAGCAATGCAGGTGAGGCAGGTCTATTCTGTCGCGTCCCTCGTCACTATCCGTTCCCGATCCCCAGGTGGAAAGTCGCCCAGGTCTCATCGTGCTCGTGCCCTCTCACGCTCTGTTCCTCGGACTGCAGGGGAGCTGATGGAACTGATTCGCCGAGAGGGCCAGAGGATGACAGCCGCGCAGCCCTCAGAGACCACGGTGGGCAACATGGTGCGGAGAGTGCTCAGGATCATCCGGGAGGAGTATGGCAGGTCAGGACGTGGGCCTTTTTGCACGAGCTCCGCCCTTTGCTTGGAGCCTTTAGTGGTGAGCAGGCCCTGTTGCTTCAAAGAGTACACCTCAGCCCACCTCCCTCTTTGCGTCTTGTTGCCTCCGTAGACTCCATGGACGCAGCGATGAGAGCGATCAGCAGGAGTCCTTGCACAAACTCTTGACATCCGAAGGCCTGAGCGAGGATTTCAGCTTCCATTACGCCCAACTCCAGTCCAACATCATCGAGGCAATTAGTGAGCTGCTTGTGGAACTGGGTAAGAGTCCTGATCCCGGGTGTCAGGACAGGTTACAGGCAGATGAAGGAAGAGAAGACCCTGAAAGTTGTTCATCAGCAGAGATGGGAGATCGCCAGTTATGCTGTTCTCAGCTTTGTCCTCCATCCTGACTAAGAGGAAGGTTTGGAGCAGGAGTAAGATAACCCTCGCTACATTTCTTTACAGACCAGCCCTTTATAGATTGCTGCAGAAGCTGTTAGGACAGAGCTTTATTTTCGTTTTAAAGATGAACTCCCTAAAACCACAGGTGGTAGACTTCACTAAACTTCTTGAATTTTTATGCACACACGCGCCACCTCCATTCCCCTTGTCTTTGTGACCTGAGAGATCTGCAGATATTCATTACAATCAGAATTCCCCAAGGAAGGAAGAAGCTGGGTCTGTGTATCTGGAGCTGCTGCTTCCAAATTCCTCCCCTTTTTTCTTCTGTGGCCTCCTCAGGTGGAGGTGTTGTGGCCACCTTTTGGAGGAGGAGTCCCTTTAGGGGGAAAACTGTTTACCCCACGCTCAGCATTTTATGATTTCCCCAATTGGACCTTTTTTTTTTTTTTTTTGCCTGAATTCAGTGTCTTCAAAATCAATTGTAAGGAGCTGGTGTTGTGGCCGGGCAGGGTTGGGGGGTTAAGTGGGTGAGTTGGGGGTTCTACTGGGAAAGAGGGTAGACTGAGAACTTAGGAGGTAGAAGATCCCAGAGGAATGGGGCTTTGAAGAAGAAGTGACCTTCATATTAAGTCCATTTACCCTGTGTTACCAGGGTCCACTAGGTGGGCACCTGTCTCTTTCATGTTGTAGCACGGTGGTTTCATATTTTCCTTGCAAAACTGACTGTTCTTGCAGAAGGGACAACAGAGAACATTGCAGCCCAGGCTCTGGAGCACATCCACTCCAATGAGGTGATCATGACCATTGGCTTCTCCCGAACAGTAGAAGCCTTCCTCAAAGAGGCGGCCCGAAAGAGGAAATTCCATGTCATTGTGGCAGAATGTGCTCCTTTCTGTCAGGTAGGGGGGGGGCTTCTGGAGTTGCTAAGAAAAATGAAAACTGAGGAGGGAATCAAGAAGTGATAGATGGGCTCCGTGCTATCTTTGAATTGATAAGCAAGACGTTGAGAAGATAAAGTAAAATAAAACATTAAGGGAATTTTCAAGTTGTTCATCCTGTCAACACTCTTCAACATTGGTTTGGGAGGCTTAGGTGAAATGCTGGGTTCAAGAAAAGAAATATATTGGTTCTTTTGGGAATCAAAATAGGGTAAATTACCTTGGGGATGACTGATGCTTGGCCTGACCGCACTCCATCCCTACGTGAATAATAGGTCTTTCAGAAGGAACTAGGTAAGGATGCAGGATGTTGTAAAGGAACGAGCCAGGACCTATCCTGTCAGCTCTGCCCAATTATACACGCGAGCAGTATTTCCAGTTTTGTGGCTGCTCTAATGCTCCTGTGGAGAATTCAACATTTATTAGCTTCTCCTGGGCTTCCCTGCAATGTACCAGAGAATACCGACCACGGGAAGAAAAAGGAGTTATCTGGAGGCAGTTGTGTGTCGGCTGTGCTCAGTATAACAGAATTCTCCAGATCCAGTTCCGTTGGAGATGCCTCCCACTCTCTCTCACTCTCTCTCATAATGTCAGCCTTTCTGTCCTATTGCAGGGTCACGAAATGGCAGTCAATTTGTCCAAAGCAGGTATTGAGACAACTGTCATGACTGATGCCGCCATTTTTGCTGTTATGTCAAGAGTCAACAAGGTGGGTATATTTGGACTTATATTAAATTCATGAAGACTGTACTTCTAAAATACTGATTTTTCCCCCCTCCCTCCTATAATATCTATGAGGAAAGAAAGTTTCTAACACCTTTTGAAAGTACATATTTGGGCCTTTTTAATATATTAACTGAATTTCTTTTTCTTCTATCTGTATCATTGTTCCTCACTTAGAGTAGCTTCTTTTTGTTGTGTTTGTTTGTTTTAAAGATTTTATTTATTTTAATTTTTTTTAATGTTTTTATTTATTTTTGAGACAGAGACAGAGCATGAGCAGGGGTGGGGCAGAGAGAGAGAGGGAGACATAGAATCTAAAGCAGGCTCCAGGCTCTGAGCTGTCAGCACAGAGCCCGACGCAGGGCTTGAACTCATGGACTGTGAGATTATGACCTGAACTGAAGTCGGACGCTCAACCGACTGAGCCACCCAGGCGTCCCAAAAGATTTTATTTTTTAAAGCAGTCTCTACACCCAGTTTGGGGCTCGAACTCACAACCCCAAGATCAAGAGTCATGATCTACATGCTCTACAACTGAGCCAGCCGGACACCTCAGAGTAGTTTCTTTTTGGTGAAAGCATTGAAGAGAATGAAATAGGGCTAAGCTAAGCGTGGCAGCTGCTAGGGATTGGGTAGAGGGTCCCTGCTTTCTGAGCAGAGAGCTTGGCAGTGGTGGATGATGAATAGAAAGGCTTCTGGCTTCTCAGGAGCTGTGACATAGAGATCCTAGAAGACAGGGCTAAGAGCAGGAGGTGGTACAGCTTCCGGTCACAGACTATATTCATTCTTTGGGAAGCCACTTTTGAGCTAGAACTCATGGTCCTTAGTCTAGAATCCCTTTTCCTTTATGGCTGTGTGACCCTCACGATGTCAAGAGGGAGGCCTGGGCATTCAGCCTATTGTGCCCAATGGCCCATTTAAGGTTGTATCTCTAGGATGACTCACATTTTGCTTCCTGTTCCAAAGGTGATCATTGGCACAAAGACCATCCTGGCCAATGGTGCCCTGAGAGCCGTGACAGGAACTCACACTCTAGCACTGGCAGCAAAACACCATTCCACCCCGCTCATCGTTTGTGCTCCCATGTTCAAGCTTTCCCCACAGGTACGTCTGTCTGTCTGTAGCCAACAGAAAGAAGGAAGCCAAAGTGTAGGCTTGATCTCCAGGCCTTCAACCTGCTCACTCTGGGGCTTCTCTTTATCTGTGTTTACTAAATGGATTAGACCCAGTAGAGGCTGGAAAAAGCCACAAAAGTCTTGAACCAGGAAAAAAATTGATAGTTTTTTTTTTTTAATTCTTTTTTTAATGTTCATTTATTTTGAGAGAGAGAGCACGTGTGCGAGCAGGGGAGGGGCAGAGAGAGAGGGAGAGAGAATCCCAGGCTGAAAGTGCAGAGCCAGATGTGGGGCTCAAACTCACCAACTGTGAGATCGTGACCTGAGCTGAAATCAAGAATCGGACACTCAACCGACTGAGTCCCCCAGGCGCCCCTCAAAAATTGATAGTATAACTTGTCAGCTTTGAAAAGTCAAAATTGTAAGGTCAGGGTAGTACATAGTTGGGGAAGGCCCTTTGTTTCCACTGCCACCATTCCCCATCACCCTGACTATTTCTGAAAATGCCAAACAAGTTGAAACTAGGAACATAGAATCGGTTTTATTTGTCATAGTTGGAGGGACGTTCCTCTGTAGCTTGAATACAAACAGTATTACAAAATGAAGAGTTATTTCATTAGCAATAGAAGCTATTTGTAGGTCTCTTTTTTAAATTGAGGTGAATTTCACATAACATACAATTAGCCAGTTTTAAATGTACAGTTCAGGGACACTTACTACATTCACAACATTGTGCAACTACCACTCTCTGGTTTCAGACCTTCATCATCCCGGCAAAACACTCTGTACCCGTTACATAATCACTCCCTGTTGCCTCCTCTCCCCATCTCCTAGGAATCACTAATCTGTTTTCTGTCTCTGTGGCTTTGCCTGTTTTGGATATTTCATATAAAAGAAATCATACAATGTGTGCCTTTTGTTTTTGACATCTTTCACTTCGCATGATGTTTTCAAGGTTCCTAGCTATAGCACAGCTCTTTGTTTCCTTCTGTGGCTGAATGATACTCTCTTGCATGGATATACCACAGTTTATTTATCCATTCACCCCTTGGGTAGTTGGGTTGTTCAGCCTTTGGTTTTAGTGAATAATGGTCCTGGAAGCATTTGTGTGCAAGCTTCTTTGTGGACATAAGATTTTTATTTCCCTTGGGTATGTACCTAGAGGTGGAATTTGCTAGGTCTGTCTCACTCTTTTTTTTTTTTTTTCCTTATCTAGTTCCCCAATGAAGAAGATTCATTTCACAAGTTTGTGGCCCCTGAAGAAGTTCTGCCTTTCACAGAAGGTACAGAAGGGTGTGTGTGTGTGTGTGTGTGTGTGTGTGTGTGTGTGTGTGTGTGTACGTGCACATGTGTGTTTGGGTCCTTTTGCTTTTGTTTTGGTAGTCAGTCAGGGGTGAATGCTGCCAGGTTGTGTTTTTTATCATACTTCTTGTGGAGACTTCTCTTTAGTGTCTTAGAGTGCATGGGGACCTGATCATTTTGTTCTGGGACTAATATATTCAACGGAGTATTGGGGTCATGGTGGGTTGGATCACCCAGCATTGACTTAGTTTGGCTTTGCACGTTGCTTGACAGAGGCAACAACCGAATGGGAAAACAGACTTGTTTTTCAGTTGCTGTAGGGAGTCATTTTGGTGACGTGAATGGCAAAGGAAGTAGGCTCCAAAATGTTCCTACTATAAAACTTGCCTGTAATCTTTGTGCATTGGGGTCCTTTTCTGTGACTTCTGAATGTAGCAGCTGTGGTCAGTGAGCCTGCCACCTTATCAACATCACATGGCCTTAAACACCATCTGAGAGCAAAGCAAGTGCTTGGGCTACAGTTCTTCTTAGAAGTTGAATAACTTCATTTATTCACACATTTGTTCTTTCAAGAATTATTTTATGTATGTATCCACTATGTATCCAGCACTACGCTAGCAACTAGGGATGTAAAAATGAACAACAAATAGGTCCTGCTCCCACAGAGCTTACGTTCTGTTGCAGAAGATAGACAAGGAAATGTCAGGTCATGAGATGTTTTGGGAAGAGAACAAAGAAGGATGATGTGATTGGAAGATGGTTGGAGACTATGTTAGTTTGGGGAGGGTCTTAATGAGGGGACATTTCAGCTGAGTCCAGAATGAATAGACCCCACCGTGTGAAGATCAAGGAAAGAGTCTTCCAGGCATTGGTGCAAAGGGCCTGAGTTAGGTCCCTGCTTAGCCAGTTGGAACCAGATGGCCATTATAGCTGGAGAGGAACGAGCACGAGGGAGAGTGGGGTGAATTATAATTAGTGTAGTGCAGCAGGGAGGGGCTAGATCTTGAGGGCTGCTATCCCAAGCTGGAATACTGTTCTAAGGGCTATGCAAAGGCATTGGAGTGTTTTAAGCAGGGAGTGGTATGGTCTGAAGTCCTCTCTTCTGGTTTGCACTCTGCTGCAGCTTCCCGAGGGGTAGCGAGTATGCCTGCATTATTGAGCCTAGAATCTATATGCTACCTGGTTATTAGAGCAGGATCCTCAGTTTTATCTTTAGCATGTGTGATTGATTGCCTTTCAGGGGACATTCTGGAGAAGGTCAGCGTTCACTGCCCCGTGTTTGACTACGTCCCCCCAGAGCTCATTACCCTCTTTATCTCCAACATTGGTGGGAATGCGCCTTCCTACATCTACCGCTTGATGAGTGAACTCTACCATCCTGATGATCATGTCCTATGACCACCATTCATTCTAAGCAGAAGCTGCTTAGCCAGATACGGAATGGAGAGGGACTTCAGTGCGACTGCTGAAAATCAAGTCCTTGTAATGGGGAGTGAACTGGAGCCAACCTAAAAAACTTAATACTGTTTCCTGCCTTTTTAGGCATCCCATAACAAGGACACACATTCAGGTCTGTCTCTTGCCTTTCTGATCTTAACAGCAGCAGCGGGCCTTCACCTATTAATTTTGTAGCCTCTTGGGGCGCCTGGCTGGCCGTCGGTAGAGCGTGCGACTCTTGCTGCTGGGGTTATGAGCTCTGTTCCCACGCTGGGCACAGAGTTTACTGTAAAAATTTGTTCTTTGGAACCTCTTAGAGACCTGGGGAGTCTGTTTTAGGAACTTAAACTTTCTGGTTCAGTGGGGCGTTAAACATAACACTGAAGACCTTGATGGGATATAGGTTTTTGCCCAGAAATGGCTACCACACCTTTTCCTGGGCTGTGCCAATAAAAGCTGCTTGAAGATTCCTGAGTTGGTTTATTTATTGTTCTGCTCTGAACTGCCTGAAACAGCAGCAGCAGCAGAGCCCTTTTTGTGCTTTGATAGAGGGCTGTAATTAGAGGGAACCGGCTAAGACAGAAATGCAAATGAAAGTATTTACAGTTTCCTTACTAATTCACTGGCAGTGGTCCCAAACAACTTGTTAGTAATCTAAGAGAGTGGCTCCAAAACCTCTCCGAATCATCGGGGAGCTTAAGAAAATGTACCATCTTGGGTTCTATCCCGGGCCTACTACATCTGATCTCCGGGATGGCACCTGGGAATCCGCTTAAAGCTTCCCAGAAAAGGACCCTCTCGTGTACTGTTAATAGGATTGTACGCTGGTACCTTTCGAGAGCAATTTTGAACGTGCATTTCTCAAATTATTTGTACAAGCACACGGAGATATAGAGAAGAATACCTATCACTGTAGCAGCTGTAATGTCACAGCCTAAGTGTCCAGCAATAGCATTTTGTATTCTGTTAATTAAAAACAAGGAAGGTTTTTAAACATGACATACTGTGGAACATTATGTATACACTGCAGTAGAAGTTTCAAAAGAGTGGCTTAAGGGCAGTGTTTGGGTTAAGGACATTTTGGCTGGCTCACCCTGTATTTAATTTGAATTAGTTACCAATAATTAAAAATGTGAAAATAGGGGCTCCTGGGTGGCTCAGTCGGTTAAGTGGCCAACTTAGGCTCAGGGCACGATCTTGCCGTTGGTGACTTCGAGCCCCACATCAGGCTCTGTGCTGACAGCTCAGAGCCTGGAACCTGCTTCAGATTTTGTGTTTCCCTCTCTCTCTGCCCCTCCCCTGCTCATACTCTGTCTCTCAACAATAAATAAATGTTAAAAAATTTTAAAAAAATAAATAAAAATGTGAAAATAGAATAATAAAAATGTGAAGATCACATACTAAAATTCAGAGTTCTTGCTTCTCTTGGAAACTCCGCAGCTTTGGCAATTTTGCGCCCATGTTCCCAAATGGCAGCAGTTGGCTACACTTGAGCAGCTTCTGACTCCATTAAATGGAAAACCTCCTTTTCTGCAGTTCCTCCCCGTCCGTGTAACTCATGTTATCTGCCTGACCCCTAGAGGCATTTGATCCGTGAGCCTTGTGTTAAAAGAATGGGACAGATTCGGAAGGAAGTCCATTTAATGTTGTTAATTAAAGACAAGCTGGGGAAAAGTCAAGCTGCTGAGCAGTATGCATATGACCTTTTACTTCATTAAAACAAAACAATATGTACATGCAATAGGATAAAAGTCTGGAAGAATACTACCAAATAGTGGCAAGCTGGAGGATATCTTCTAATTTTTAGTAGGTTCATATATTATTTCCATTTTTTATGTGTCCTACTTTAGTACTTACCTTTTCAGAAAGTCTCCCCAGGTAATCCAGATGATCCGCCATGTTTGGGAACCACTGGCCCAGAGCAGAGGTCCCGGGCAGACTTGAGCATACCGCGGAACCCCCCGAGATGCTGGTCCCAGGCCAGCTTCCTGTTTCCTGCGGCACTGTCTGTGGGGTGGAGGGAGGGAGCACCAGGAGTCTTCATGTTTAACAAGCACCCTAAGGGATCTGAACAGGTGATTTGATAACCACACTTTGGTAAACACTGGCCAGAGGTAGGTTATGAGGGGAAGGCCTCTGCATCAACTTGAGATAGATCTTTGCCTTAGGGCTCTTGTCTTCCCTGAAAGAGGGAGAAAACAAGATTGAAGAGGTTTAGTCTGAAAGACCGGCCTAAAAGCTCTGACTCAGAAGAGGCTGACTCACTCAGGCCTCAGTCTGTCAATTCTTTTCCTTAAAGCATCTAAGGTCCCGCGCTTTCTCAGTGAAGTGGCTTATAGCTACCAATTACGAGCAATTGTCTCCTCTGAAGGCACCAATTCTAACAGCAATCCACTTGGGTACATACAACTGTGTGGTCTGGAGTAAAAGGAGTGAGTCAAGGAACTTAAATCTGTTTCTGGTCTAAAAATGCTTTATGATACTTGTCCTTTGTGCGTCCTAGTCTCTGGCTCTAAAATTAGCACCCACATTCTTCCCAGGCATAAGTGAGATGGATGAAGGTTCCAAGGGTAGTTTTGGTCAATTTTTAAAGTGCCTGGGACAGAAGAACTGCACCAATGCATGCTCTTCGGGCTCTTTAGGACCTCAATTAAGCAAGTCCCACAAAGCTATTTATATGCCTCATTTTTCTATTTCTCTCTCTCCTCTCTTCGACTGGAGGAGGAGTAAATATTGGAAAGGGGAGAACCTTATCTGAACAGGGAGAGACAAGCCCCATGTCAACTTCCTACCTCTCGGCCTTTGTCTGCCTTTGCCAGCAGGACCCGGAAGCTAAGGACAAAAACTTGTAGCTGTAGCTTGAAAAGAATTAATAGAAAGAGGATTCCATGGATGTGAAAGTCCTCCTGAATATGCCAAATAAACCAAGTTAGATAACTTACTCAATACGGTTTGTAAAGACACTTTTCCCACGGTTTATATCTTCCAATTTAGGCGGAGGGCAGGAGAGGCACAATTCTTGGAACTCAAATCAGGAACAGAAATTCCTAATTTAGCCTCAGAAGTCTCTGAAAAACACTCCACCAAGGAAAACTTAAGTGTAAAGTGATACCTCAAAGAAATAAATGCGGGTATGGGTAGGATCATACGTTTCACAGATGTGCTTCACAACCATTTCTCAAGGCAATCTGTTGGCTCAGTCTCTGGGTTAACGAAGGCTGCCAGTCCTGTGGCTCCATCATCGGGCTACGTGATTCTATAACATATGTAGAACTCAGGACATCAGAACTGTTTTTGCTATGTGGTACCAGATGGTGACGTAATTATCGTAAAGGCCCCATACTATCCACCTGTCCTCGCAAAAACTCCCTCTGCAGACATGCACCTAGTTGACACAAAGGACCTATTCTGAAATGTGGTTTGGAAGTGTTTTCTATCTGGCCTACTTTGCTTTGAATTATTCTTTCATTCACCCAACAGCTGTTCCAGGTTATTGTGCAATGGCTAAGCAATTATTATTAATAAAGAGCTTATAGTCTAAGCTTTCAGTCTTCTGCACAACACTCACACAATGGAGGGCAGCCTTTGAGCCTAACCACACTGGCAACAGTGATTGCTTGATGTTTATATTAAATACCAAGCTAAAGAGGAGACTTTCAGTAGTGTTTTTTCAGGCATGTTACATTTAGAATTAAGACCTGCCTAGAGAAGAAGGAAGCTGCTTAAAAGCTTGACAAGATTCCTAAAATTTGTAACTTCTATGCAAAACTCTGCAGTTTACTATAAAAGAGAGGTGATAAAATACCTTGAATAATAACGATACACTAATATAGCAGTAGCTAACTCCAACTCCAAACCATCTTTTTTTTTTTTTTTTTTGGCCAGGGTAGGGGTGGGTGGCAACCACCACTGCATATGCCTTACTTTTGTGGTAAATAAGAACAAGTTGTTTAGTCAGGCAAGTTGTGAGGGTGAAGTCAGGCCAAATTAGCTTCTTCAGATTGCTACCTGGGGCACGCTGGCTTACGGGCTCCAGTAAGCTCCATAGATTCAGGTATGTAAGATGCTTGGATCCTCCAGATTTTGATCAGGTTGCCTGAACTTTATGTTTCAACGCACAGGGTGCTCTCTGACAAATGGGCACGGGATGACAATGACCCAAGGGTCTGAAAGATCCTAAGCCATAGGATAGCCTCTTTTTTTCTTTATATGCCTGCAACTTCTGATACATTTAGAAGGGACACATACATGGAGTTACTGAGTGATGAATAAATGGAGAAAGAGAAGCAAGGGTTTGTTTGGTGAGATTATCTAGATTTTTGGTTTCCCAGACGTCCTTCTTTTCTGAGTCCACCTTGTTGCTATCTCAGTGCTGATAAGCAACTTCAGTTGAGAAAATGTGACAAGGCAGGACAGGTAACAGCAAACGCAGCAGTCAGTTCTCCTTGGTAGCCTGCTTTCGTAAAGGTTCTGATGGAACCGGGTGGCACTTCAGATGGAAAACAGGTAGAACGAGTCTGACTCTTTGTGCCAGAAACTGCTCTTCCCTTCATTTGGACTTGCTACCACTGGCTCCCACTTAAAGCTTCATCCAAGCACAGTTGTCCGCGCTCTCTAGGAGCTGACCACTGCATCTGTTCTCGCTTGGCATGGCTCCTCAGGCCCCTACACATCTCTAGAACTTGGTCTTGGGCCCCCTCCTGCTCTGCCCCTGTGTTGGCCGCCTTGTTTTTTTCCACTGTTAGGTTCAGATCCCATCTGTTCATTTGTGTCTGACCTTTTCTTTGCCTCACTCTGATGTCTGAGTGCTTGAACCTCTCCATTCTCAGCTGCTCATGGGGTTCCAGATCACCAGCTAGGTTCTGGACCTTTCCCTAGCCCTCTCCCGTCTCTTCCCTCCCTTCTAGCCTACACTCTAAGCTTTGCTTTAAGCTTTTCTGCGTCTAGCCCCTATTATCATCTATAGATTTTATTTCTGACAGAACTGTCATCTCCTCGTATCCCAGTAAAAACGACATAGCTATAACTCAGTGACCTCTAAACTAGAGGAAGTTACCACATTCCATCATCAGTTTCCTTGTCCTGACTAAAGCTAAGCTTCTTAAAGACATGCACCCTTATTTCAAATATAATTGTGATGAACGTTCCCCAAAAAGGCACTCTCTAGAATGGCTTCATCGCACATCGTATCTTTTTTTTTTTACTCTGAAGTTAGTGAAGTTAGTGAAGTCTCCACTAACCAGAATCTAATAAAGTTGAACCACTAAGTTTACAAACTGGTAAGTTCCTAATAAATTAAAAATATATGGCAAGCACAGGGTAACAATGGGAAGGAGTGTGCAACGTGAAGCCACCCAGATCTGGGTCTGAATTCTGGCTCTTTTAGCAAATGGGGTAACATCTCTGAGGCTTAGCAGTCTCACTGTTAAAGAGACATCGGCGGGGCGCCTGGGTGGCTGAGTCAGTTAAGCGTCTTGACTCTTGGTTTGGGCTCAGGTCATGATCTCACAGTTTGGTTCGTGAGTTCATGCCCCACTCTGCTGACTGGACACAGCCTGCTTGGGATTCTCTTTCTCCCTCTCTCTCTGTCCCTCCCCTACTGACGCTCTCGCTGGCTCTCTCTCTCAAATAAATAAGTAAAACTTAAAAAAAAAAGAGACATTAGCTTGCTAACAGAACTGTCGGAAGGCTAGTAATAATGTACACAAAACATTGGGTATATATAGTAGGCCCTTAGTAAATGGTAACATTCATTCTCGTGACTGGAGCCAGAAAACTTGTTTACCATTAGTCTGCCACTTAGTACCTGTGTGATCTTAGACAAATCACTTAATATATTTCAGCCTTTGTAAACTGGGGAGCATAACACCATCTTATCTGGTGGGTTGCCAAGAAAATTCAAGTAAGACATGCAAAAATCATGTTGTAAACCTTAAAGCACCACAAAGGTGTTAATGACTACTCTCATGTGTTAGAAAATTAAGTCTGTTTTTACTCTATGGCAAGTAAAGTTAAAAACAAACAGAATAAAACAAAATCCAAACAGGCAACAAATGTAATGTTAGATATTTTTGGCTAATAGGTTGGTTTTATGTTGATGCATGCAACTGAGTTTATAAATTATGAAAAAGGATAATTATCTCTTCCATTGCTTGAGTCAGGCTAGCCAGGAAGATTATTACATTATTTATGGAGAACTTTTTCTAATCTCTGCTATTCTCAAAAAAACGGTGGTCTGAGATTGTAGCAAAACATTTTGAAACTGCACCTCATCCTAATATAAGAAGTATCATAACACTTTTTTTAATCCCACAAATTGGTCTAACCTGAAAAATATTTTAAACTCCCAGGACAGCTGGCCTCTGTATAGCTCTGGAGAGTGGAGGCAGAGGTCCAGAGGCCACAACACCCCACTGGGTCTGGAGGCAGAGACCCTGACAGCCTTGCAAATCCCCTGAAAACACCCTCCTTTTGAAGGTCATGTCTCCCAGTCTATGAAACCGCTTATATGTATTAAGAAGAATAAAGGCCATTTTTAGACAGTGGTGCCTATTCTTCAGAGTTCCAATTATGTAATTCTACAAGGATCCCCTTGAAAACCAGTGAAGGCTTTTCCTGAACCTTCTCTGAGACACACACTAATGAATGCAATACTTCATTGCTCCTGTAAGATTCACTGCAGGGCTGCTGGCAAACAAAGTTTTCTTCCATGAGTACAAATGTGTTTCCTGTATTAAAAAATGAGAAAAATCATTCCATTGATACAAAGGCCAGTTTCAGCAGGCTGCAAAATACAAAAGTGGAAATTCTCACTGCAACGTCTTTCTCATTGTATGGGATCCCAGTTGCAACAAACATTACCAGCTGGGGTTTTTTGCTTTTCTTTTTGTCTTTCTATAAACCTTTAGTCTATTGAGTCTTATTAACCAGAAATCAAACATTCTAAAAAGGTAGAGGAAATACAGATTAAGGATGGCATAACAAGCATTTGCCACAAAGATCAGTCCTGGTCCCAAATGAAATTATGAGGCCATTAGATAGGCATACTGTAATAAAACTAAGATATAATTTGAAAGGGATCAAAAGAACTGCTGTCTCCTGAAAAACTGTAGAGAACAGGTCTGGTTAGGTTGAAAGAATAAATTCTGCATTTTGATATGAAACTTGCTCTCACATAAAGAGACACTTTTAAAGTACCAAAAAAAATCATAGTTTTACAAGTCCTAGTACTTTCACCATTTTCCCAGTTGGAGTATGAACAATATCAGATGCTGAATGAGATCTTGCAGGGGAAAGAAGACAACCAACCAGGACAGGAGTTTAATTGTCTCTATTCTATCCTTGTCCTTGTTTCTCTCCCTCTCTCTCTTTTTTTAATGTTTTATTTATTTTTGCAACACAGAGACAGAGTGTGAGCAGGGGAGGGGCAGAGAGAGGGGGAGACACAGAATCCGAAGCAGGCTCCAGGCTCTGAGCTGTCAGCACAGAGCCCAACTCGGGGCTCGAACTCACGAACTGAGAGTTCATGACCTGAGCCGAAGTTGGGACGCTTAACCGGCTGAGCCACCAGGTGCCCCTGTCCTTGTTTCTCTTTTATCAACAGTTTTTTAATCCCTAAAATAATCTAACTATAGGCCTGATGGAAGACTACAGGGGACATTTTTTATTGAGTGTAGAGAACTCTTTAAGTCTGAGATTTAGAATGTAAATTACAGCAGCAGCAGTGAGAGATCAAGAAGACGGGGGTGGGAGGGGACCAATGGAGCGGGGCTATGGGCTGTCTAGGAAGGCAGAATGGATCCCAGGGAGTTCAGCATAGGTAAATTACATCAATGCAAACTATGAGGCTGGAAAAAATTGCAAAGCCAAAACCAAGCAACCCCTCCTCCCACCTCCTGCCACCAAAACAAAACAAAATCAAACCCACAAATGAATCAATTAGTCATTAAATTTTATCTCTAAATAAGTTATAAAAAGTAGATATCATAGGGCAACCTCCTGAGTCCACAACTGCAGATGAATGAACTGTCTTTAGCTTGGAGGGATCATCTGCTCAAGACTGATTGATCACGTTGCTTGGAGACACTGGTGGCCTCAGACTCTGCTGGTACCTGCAGCCCATGCTATCTGCTCAGAGGCAGTTAGCATCCCTTTGGCTCCTTACAGATCAATAATTCTGTTCTCACGGTGGCTCACAAGGAGGCATGGATGCCCTCTGGCTTTGCCCTGTTTCACATCCTTCCGCTTTTCCAAAGAGATGCCAGGCCTGGGCCATTTTGCGAAGTTTAGCAAGATTGGGTTTAACCTGTGGGAAGAAAGAGAATAACTCCCATATGCAGCTTGAAAAGCCAAGTACCAAATAAAAATTTCCTAATTACGGCTATTCCAATCTGTTCGGATTTCTAATTTCTGGATTCAGAAAAGATTAGAGATTTCCTTAGGATAAGCGGGACTGCCAACTTTAAGTCTAGACTCCCATCTCTTCAGGAATGAGGGCAAAAGTTTGTTTTCATTGTCCTATGAAACAGTAAGATTTTAACGGAGTAAAGCCTATTGGATGCATCAGAAAACTCCATGCAAGGAAAGACTTTATAGCCCTTACAAGGAAAGGCAAGCAAAAGAAAAGATTTTGGAAAGCAGCAACACGGACATTCCTATTATGCTTTTGTGTTCTGTTTCATTTAAGATTATAACAAGAACAGAAAATGTCTTTAATTTAAACCACTCTGTGTCTTTATTGCATTATCCACATCATTGTTCCTGGACTGCTGAGTAATCAAGGCCAAACCATAATGTGAAAATCTCCTAAGCTTGGTTTCCTGCCGGATGATCCCCAAATCATAACTCTAGAGATCCTTAGAAATGGCTACCATTTCCAGCAAAAGCACCATCAAGAAACTGGCTGTTCAGGTTGTATTTGTTAGCAGTAAATTTGCTGTGTTTCTACCAACTTTCTGTAGCCCCAGAGAGACCTTCTACATCCTATCAAACCTAGAGCTAATAGGCAACAGATGTCCAGGATACATCAGTCTGTACATGTGTTAAGCTTAAAAAATACAAAGGCATCACGTGTGTAATCTGACAGTGCAGCCTGAGCTCCATGGTGAATTTGAGCTAGAAGATGAAGTGGTGAGATTTTATATAAATAAACTTTCAACGCATACTTTTCAAAACTCGGGTATTTTGGAAAGGATTAAGACAGGTTACATTTGGCTGATAGGAGTGGGAGAAGAAAGAGAAGATAAACCTTGCTCCTCTTCTCCTGTTAGTCATTACTGTACCTGCTTTTCCTGCTCCAAGTGGTCTATGTCAGCCAGCGGCAGCATAGAAGGTCTCCCGTGAGCACACTGGAATGGCAGCTGGCACCACGACAGGGCTTCAATAAGGCGATAGCTCTCCTCCGAGCTCAGGCCATCATTAAACTTGATGGCCCCTACACGAAAGACAGAAACAAGGTTATGGTGTGTATAGTAGGAAAACAGTGCTGACCCTGGGCCAGCGCCAGATATCTGGGAAAAGTAAAATGTGTCTTAGGCTTCTTTCATGTGACCAATACTGCTTGAAATGGGCACTTATCGACACGTGGATGAAACTAAGGGTTCATGATGCACCTGTGTCTCAGCTCTTCCTTATGGAGTCATGGTCTTTCTAATCCCTAGGGGAGGCATTCCTTCACTTGTTGGGATTCTGCTTTCAGAGTTTTTCTCAAAGAGACAAGGGCAACATTTTGCTTACTTCTTACAGATTGTAAAATCAAGATCATCTTTTAGCCAGTCTATCACAAAGATCTCTACTTATTGTTTTTCCCACAATGTCCATTTTATTTGCTTTTTTCTATTTCCATAATAATCTTCCTGCTTTTATGCAGACATTGATACATTAATTCACTCGGTCAACAAATATTTGTAAGTATGTACTTTGTGCAGCAGGAGCTATGTCAGGCAGTGAATGAGACAGATGGTCTCTGCCTTTAGGGGGCTTATGATCCAGTGGGTCCAACAGGCGAGACAAACATGAAACAAATAATTATACAATAATTATAAGTTTTTCTTGTAGGCTTCTATTCTTTCTTACCAGCCTAATTTCTTGGTATCCTTTGCTGCTCCTCATATAACTAATTTCTTTCTGCCTTTCGATCTGTGCATAGGCTATTTCTACCCCTTGTGGCAAACCTTCTCTTCCATCCTATGAATCCATGTCCCTCAGTTTGTTCAAGGCTTGACTTACAATGCATCGCCTCTATCAGTTACCGCTCCACTCATCCGTGTCAGTCTGAATTATGGTCAAATGTATGTGTTGGTGTTTTGCTTTGTAAAAGCAATTTTTTAGTGTTCACTCTTAGTGTATTCAGTTTCTTGATCTAAACTGTACCCTCCATGGGGCACCTGGGTGGCTCAGTCAGTCAAGCGTCTGACTCTTGATTTTGGATCAGGTCATGATCTCACGGTTTGTGAGACTGAGCCCCATGTCGGGCTCCACACTGACAGCTCGTGCTCTCTCTCTCTCTCAAAATAAATAAACTTTAAAAAATAAATAATAAACTGTACCCTCCAAGAAGTGAGTAGTAAATGTGCCTTCTATCTCTTTCATAACTTCTGTACTCCTGCCGGGGCTTAGCATACAGAAGCACTCATTATCTGGTGTGCTGAGTCTTACCGTGGCAAGCTTGGGATGCCAACACCTTCTGGACAGTCAGTGGCAAAGTCCCTTGGATGCCTCCTGTGGTCTGGAGTAGCTAATGCATAAACACATTCTTCATTAAGAAAATGAAGGGAAAAGGAAATGCGACAATAGAGCCTTTTGTGAGTGGTGCCTCTGTGTGAAACCCCAAAATAAGAGGCTTACCTCCACTTGTTCTCGAATAAATTCCTACAAAGCAGAAAGGAAAACAGGCATTAATCCATTGTTGTAACTCTTCTTTTATAGTTTAAAAATACACTTCCTGGGGCGCCTGGGTGGCTCAGTCAGTTGAGTGTCTGACTCTTGATTTTGGCTCAGGTCATGATCTTGTGGTAGTGGGATTGAGCCCTGTGTCCGGTTCAGTGCTGACAGCATGGAGCCTGCTTGGGATTCTCTCTCTCCCCCTCTCTCTCAGCCCCTCTTCCTCCTTCTCTCTCTCTCTCTTTCTCTCAAAATAAATAAAGGAATATTAAAAAAAAAAATACACCTCATAAAGGAGAGAGTTCCAGCAATATAGCACTTAGGTGCAAATAATTTATTTGTTGTGAGGCACTCTGAATATGAAATACCAAGACAATTTAATAGAACTCCTACTGAAGAGAGAATATATTTAGCTACTGAAGCTTCCTCCAGAGACAGCTCATAACTCATGAAGTTATGTAACTGCTGAGAGCAGCTTTGATGATTCCAGAGTCTAACTCTCAGGGAGGCTTTTCACTAAGAGGCTGCGTGTATTTATGATGTTAGCCAGAGCAAGTGTAATGCTACACACAAACGGAATAAATACACAACGATCATCAACACAATGGAGCACTGAGTGGGACATTCGCTCAGATATATAGTAAACATAAGTAGTCACTTTAGTTCCCACAGCATTTTTTTTTTTTTTTTGACAATTCCATTCGGGGTCGAAAAGCTTATTTTGGGGGGCATTTTGTTGAGTTTCTCCTCACTAGTATATTTCTGTCCCTCAAGTAGCCTTTTCAATAGTTATCCCTGCAGATGTTAATATTTACAAAAGGACTTCGGAGAAATTTAAAGCAGACACTATTTTTCATGCTACCAATTTGTTTAACCTCTGGAGCTAAAAAAAACTGTTTTGCGATACAGCACATTTAATAATTTCTTTATAAGAAAACCCAAGATTTTTTTACTCCTAGAATTGGCTATGTATAAATCACCTTCCTAAGATTACAAAATGGTAGATCTTCTTGTTAAACCAGACTCAGAAAATTCTCCCCTTTCCTCAAAGACACCCTAGTCCACCATGCTTACAAATGAGCACAGTTACCAAGCACTGGGTGGTAGATACCATATATTTTTTAAAAGCTGCATACGTTCCCAAACAAACCTACACAGAAAGATGTTTCATAATACCTGACCCATTAAAAAGCTTAGTGTGGACAGAGATCAAACCTAACCTCTTTGCCATTCTCTGTTGTGCTTGGTCATCTGGGACTTGTGACACATCATTTTTTAAGCCTGGTGAAGGGGAGAAAGATCGTATCTCTGTTCATGTCACATTTCAATTGTTCAATTAATACCAGACAACTTAATATTAAAAAGGCACACTCATCAGGCTAAAGGACAGAACTTTATAGAAAATATTTGTGATCTTTCAACTGTCAGGATCCAAGCAGCTACTCCTTTTCAAGAGACCAAAACTGTTCCAGCTTCTTCCAGAATTTACAAATCTCTCCTGAGCAGTGTGACTTAACATAGTCAAGATTTTCTGAAGCCATAAGCTGTATTTCAATGTGAAGTAAAATCCTTACCAGCAGTCTTTGAAGTCTCTTTGGGAAAAGTTGTTATTATAATTTTCTGGTTAAATACTTAGGGATTGAATTACAATAAAAGATTCTAACAGATTTTATCTTTTGGATTTAAGACAGTTTGGAGGAGGAGCTCTGGAGAAAAAAGGCTGTGTTGGGAAAAAGAGCACTGCTGAAAGCAAAGCAAAGGCTGTCTGATCAGAGAGCAATTCTGGAAGGGCCAAACTCATGATGGTCCAAGCACTGGCACTATTAACTGCCTTTCCCTCTCAAATGTCTTCTCACCCTTAGCCTACAGACATGCTTAAGTCTCTCCCATCTGAAAACACACCAAAATCTTTCTTCTACCCCGTGTCCTGCCCCACACTGCAGACCACCTTTAGCTCTCACCCTCTCTCTCTTCTTCTGAAAACTCTTGAAAGAGCAGGCCACTTAGCTCTACCTCTTCTCCCTCCACTCCCTCCCTGACCCATAGCAACCCGCGTTGGGCGCCCCCGCCCCCACCCCTAGGAGCAGACGCCACCATGAAACACCGTCCTCATGATAGCCAAATCCAACTTTTCAGGCTTGATGGCTATTGCTGACCATTCCCTTCTTGCTTAAAACTTTCATTGGTTTTAGTAATATTACTTTTTCCTGATTTTCTTCCTCTCTCTGACTAAATATTTTCAATCATCCTTTACAGTTTCTTCTTTTCAGCAGCAGCTTTCCAGACCGCTGCCAAAATATATGCACCCTGAATGCTGGTGTGCCACCAACTCCACCCTTTGCTCTCCTCTCTTTTTATTCTTCATATTCTTCCTCGGCAGTCACACTTCCTCTAGGCTCTTCTCCAGCTTCTGATGTTATAAAAATATATATACTATTAACTACTCAAACATACATACAGCCCAGGTTTCTCTCCCAAGCACAGATGTGTAAGCCTGCCTATCCACTAGACATCCCCATGTGATGGCACATTCAATGCATCTAAACCCAGGCTCATAATCTAACTCCCCAGGCAGGTATACCCCTCCTCCTCTACTTCCTTTTTCTGTTGATGGCATTACCATCCTTCCAGTCATCCACGCTAGAACCTTCAGAATCCTATCTTATCTTTTCTCCTTTAATCCCTTTTATACTTTCTATTATTGTTCACCAAGTCCTCTTAGTTCTACTTTCCAACTTATGTTTCAAGTATGTCTCTCCTTTCAATTCCCAATGCTGTTGACTTAGGTCCTCATCCTTTCCTATTTGAACCAGTGCAATCAATAGCTTCTCAACTGTGCTCCCTGCCTCAAACATTTCCCATATCTATGTAGCATACAATTTATCTACTAAATCTATCTTCTAATTTTTATTTTTAGATATGACTAAAGTAACTCAGACTTCTGGGAAAATTGTAGACTTACTTCATGTGGATTTACCTGTGCTCCAAACAGAAAGAGTTAGAGATGAATAAGGAGTAGAAACCACAATGAATTAAATAGGACACCATGAAAAAAGAACAGACAGATATGAGAAAAAACCTAACCGATATTCTGGATGTAAAACATGTAGTCATGGAAATAAAAAGCTCAGTGGATCAGGTAAACATCTGGTTAAATAGTAGGTGAAGAGAGAATTCAACTCACTGGAAGATAATGTATCACAAAGGGGTAAAACAATGGGAAATACAACAGAGAAGTTAAAAAGGTAGGTCCAGTAGACATCTGACAGGATTTCTAGGAAACGAGAGAGGATGGCAGAAGAGCAGTGCTTGAAGTGACAATAACTGTACATTTTCCAAGTGGAAGAAGCATGATGAATGTGAAGAAGGAAATGAAAACAAAGATACATCATAGGGAAACTGCAGAACACCAAAGACAGAGAAAATCTTAAAAGCCACCAGAGAGAAAATCAGATTACCTACAAAGTAATGATAACTACATTGACAATGGACTTCAATGGCATAGAGAACGTCAAAGTTCTCAAAACACTGAGGGATGACTGACAATGTGGAAATTCCCTGCTTAGCTCGACAATCATGCAATTGTGAAGGCAAAATAAAGACATTTTCAAAGATGGTTTATCATTTACGGACTCTTAATAAAAGAACATTTAAAAGCTTTCAGCAAAAAGAAAGCTGAACACAGAATGAATAATCGGATGAAAGGAGCAACACTGAACAAAGACACTGGTAAATATTTTCATTAATCTAAATAAACATTGACTCTATAAAATTAATGACTACCAGGGAGATTAAAACAGGTCGAGTTGGAGTGCCTGAGTGGCTCAGTCCAACTTAGGTTCAGGTCATGATCTTGTGGTCCGTGAGTTCGAGCCCCGCGTTAGGCTCTGTGCTGAAGCTCAGAGCCTAGAGCCTGGAGCCTGCTTTGGATTCTGTGTCTCCCTCTCTCTCTGCCCCTCCCCTGCCCACACTCTGTCTCTCTCTCTCTTAAAAATAAACATTAATGGGGCGCCTGGGTGGCGCAGTCGGTTAAGCATCCGACTTCAGCCAGGTCACGATCTCGCGGTCCGTGAGTTCGAGCCCCGCGTCGGGCTCTGGGCTGATGGCTCAGAGCCTGGAGCCTGTTTCCGATTCTGTGTCTCCCTCTCTCTCTGCCTCTCGCCCGTTCATGCTCTGTCTCTCTCTGTCCCAAAAATAAATAAACGTTGGAAAAAAAAAATAAAATAAACATTAAAACAAAAAATTTAAAAAAAAAAAGGTCAAGTTAAAATACTGAGCAACAACATGGAAGATGGGAGGGGAATGCTGGAAGATAAAGGGTTGTAAGGCTTTTGTACAGTTTAGGAAGAGAATAGAGAAGCAAATTACCTTAAACTTTGTTAAGGCTAAAATTCAAGGCTAATCTGAAGTAATACAAATGGAATATGTAACAACTTAAAGAAAATTTTTTTTAACATTTATTCATTTTTGAGAGACAGAGACAGAGCACGAGTGGGGAAGGGGCAGTGAGAGAGAGAGACACAGAATCCAAAGCAGGCTCCAGGCTCTGAGCTGTCAGCACAGAGCCCGATGTGGGGCTCGAACTCACAAAGCCATGAGATCATGACCTAAGCCAAAGTTGGATGCTTAACCGACTGAGCCATCCAGGTGACCATGGAATATGTAACTTCTACACTAGCAGAGGAAAACAAGGAGAAATAAAGAAAACTCTAATAGAAAAACAGAAAGGAGCAAAGAAAAGGCAACAAAGACAAAATAAACTGTTTATTGTTAAAAAAAAAAAAAGCAAAACACATAAGTAAAGAAGTTCTAGTTCTCTTCAACACCTCCAATGTCGTATCCCAAAAGCAGTTTTCCAGACATTTACCAAAACACAAATGTAGAGGGTGAAATGAAAACTACTCAGCAGAATATGCTAAATTCCTTTATGATTTTGTATTGATGACCTATCTAGCCTCATCTAGCTCACCACTACGTATATATCTTAATTCGAGCCATATATACTGGTAGTTCCCTAAACACAGGATCTGCTCCAAGTCTCTGATACCTGTTGTTCTGTCTAGAACGCCCTTCTTCTCTCTTCTGCACTCAGCAGGCTCCTACTGTTCTACCAGATTTTTCCTAAGGCAAAAATTAGCTTTTCTGTGACAGTTTCCTTGAACTCCACCCCCCTGGGCATAGTAATCATTTTGTATTTCCATAGCACTTTGAACATCCCTCTAACTGGCCAAATTTCATTGTATTTGTAATTATTTAGATGTCCTTCTTCACCTTGGGCTAATTCATCTTTTAATTTCTAGCACCTGGTACACAGCAGGTATTGATACTTGCTGGATGAAAGATGAACACAGAATTTCTAAAGAAAACAGGAGGTTACCCCCAGTTAGCAATTTCCTCAACATCTGAAGCAGTCTTACCTCCACAATACTCTTGGTCACAGGAGATCTTCCTCTTCGAAGTTCATTGGCTTCTCTTTGTACAAAACAGAGTGGTACTTTTCCTACAAGGACCAGAGAATCACTATTGTCTGGAAATATAATTTCAAGGCCCAGATCTTCCAGATTTTTGTGGTAGCACCTAAAGAGAGAGCCTCAATTACAAAACTATTACTTCATTCGCATTTCAGCACCAGTCCCAAGCACTGGAGGCTTTCTCACAAGATGCCACAAATTTTAAAAATTGTACTGCTTTTCTCATACATTTGTTTAGGATTTTATTATCAAATTTCCTGTTTGAATTACAGTAACTTGCATTTTTTTTCTCTTTTCCATTAAGAGAATCAATTTGTTTCTAAGTCTTGTTCCTAAGTTTTTATTCTTCACCGAGGAACTGCTAACTTCTCGCTGCTGGCACTTCAAGGAGTTTGGCACAAATAGAAGGGCTGAGAATGTTTTGAATCAGCATTAAAGCAGGGAGGTAATTTACAGCCCTAGGAACTGAGAAGTCCTGATTAACTGGATGTAAATAAATGGCTCTGCCTCTACTACACATCATGCCCCAGGGAAAAAGATTTATTGGCAGTAGCATATTCCCAAACCTGACATGAATTCAGAGACAATTCTTTATTTCCAATAATTTGTGCCACCCAAAAGTGGGAAAACGTCCTATCTTATGACTCACCATATGATTTGCCCCTTCCTTGCGGCCCAGTGTTTTACTTTCTTCCCAGTATGATTATGGTAATGAAAACTAAGAATCTAGAATGCACCGAGGCAAAGCAGAATGGAAGCAATTACTGCAGTAACTTTGCTTTCAGAAACAGCACAGCATAAACACGGACTTTTCCAAGAAATGGTAAGAGGATTCTAAGCCAACTGCTGGAAAAAATTATCAAGGAAACTCTATCCTATACTCAACAGCTGTGATATAGTGGAAAGAACAGCATTTGAAGTCAGAAGACCCGCATCTGAAAGCCTGCTACACCATTCAAGAGTTGTTATGACCTTGAACAAGTCATGTAACCTCTCTTGGCCTCAGGGTCTCATCTGAAAAAAGGAACAACAGGTATGCCTGTACTGCACAGAATTACTGTGAGAGTTTATACTATAGATATCACGTCCTCATGGTAGTACTAACCGTAAGAGTCTGCTTTGTTCTTCTGTCACTGTTATCTCTAGTGGAGGGCTTACAATGGAAGACAGTAATTTTTTCCGACCAGAGCCTTGTGGCTGTTGCTTCTCATAGGAATCTATTGGAAAAGAAACGAATGGGTTCAGAGTAGGAAACGAAGTCTTCTAGACTTCAAAAAGAGCATGAGAAGGCACAGCCATGTTAACTATTATTGTGCTCAGCAGTGTGTTCAAACCGGTTTAGGCTTTGAGTTTCCATTATTATAGTCAAACGAGTAAGTATCCAGACCATTTATTCATTTCAGCAGTATTTCCAAAGTAAGATGTATAAGACTTCAGTCTTACATTCAAATGAATAATGCAATGTTCCTGTAGATAGTCAATAAATGTGATTTTAATAATGGGGTGAATAATGTTGATTACTTAAGAAATAAAATTGGTTTACTATACAATCCTGTGGTTCAAGAAAGTTTCCCATTCCTTCAGAAAGGTTTCCCAGTCTCTGAAGAGAATTTGTCAGTACTGTTCTCAAATGAATGGTCTCAAGCCTATAGCCAGTTTTTCTAACACTGCTTTTACCATATCTTTCTCAACAATTAGGTCTTCATTTCATACGGAAAAGTGAACATGGAAGTAATGTCATTGCCATTCTAGCCCATGAACTATCTCCTTAGGTCCTCACCTACCTCTTTGACATAGTTTTCCATTATTTGACCATAGGGGTAAAGATTTTCCTGGGATTTTACCACTTGGAGAACACTGCCTCATGATAAGAAAAGAGCATAGCAAAGATTAAAAAGCACATATTGGCTTTGGAAGGCAGCTCTGCTCACCACTATACCACCAACGCTGCACGGCAAAAAACACATATTGGCTTTGGAAAAGCATATAACAAATTAGTGATACTGGTTGTCTCTGGGGAGAGAAACTAGGTGGGATGGGGAACAAGGGTAAAAAGGAGACTTGATCATATTCCATTTTGTACCTTTCAGACTTGAACTCATACCACCTATTCCAAAACAAATTTTAAAGTACAAACAATATATTGGGCCTTCTGAGCTGGTGGTGGTCTCTGCCTGACGAACTGTGAAGAAGGTATACCAAGATCATATGGGCACACAGAGGGGCGTATCTTTGTGATGGATGTCACGATAAAGTAGCCTAATCCTTAGGTACCCAGCCCTTAGGGTTGATGACAAATGTATGGCAAATATGTCTTTGACCATGTAAGACCACCAAATTCGAATCTGTAAAGTGAATCACTATATTCTTTCAGTTAAACAAGAAGCCAAACCAGAAGGCTTCAGATTACTTTTTTTAAACATACAATTCATCTTTCCTCACGACAGCCACAGTTAGAAAAACTCTTTCAGTATACTAATTGTGCAGGGCAGTTTCACATATTTTCTAGTTCCAAACAGATCCTTACCAACAATCAGCTGCTCTAAACGGACACGCTCATGGGCGGCATGCTGATCCACTAAGACTAGCAGGTTTCCACCTAGAACACGAGCAAGGATTACTGGAGTATCAAATTCTCAGATCAAGATTAAAATAATCATGTTGTGTGGAGGGAAAAAAAGGTTAATTCAAACTAGCTAATGACATAAGCATAAGAAAGACATACATACTTAGTATGTATCTTTCATTTCTTAAAAAATTGAAATTATGGGGAAAACTATAAATTTATCCCTAATGAGAAACTTTTGAATACATTGGTATTTCATTTACAAAACAAGGTTAAAGCCCTATATTCCTAATGTTTAAATACTGATTTTGCTTTATTAATTCAGGTTGATACAATGAAGGCCCTTAAACACATTATCAAAATCTGCTGACTTTGATTTGCAAGCTACTCTGGAGCCCACAGAGAATGTAATTCTAGTACACTTTTTATTTCCAGAGAGTACACTTTTAATAAATGACAGATGTGATTCACTTTAAGAAACATTATAACCAAACATATAAATTCAATTTGTTGATTTACATTATATAATAATTATGTATTTTAAATTTAAGTGTAATTAGAATTTTTTTTAAAGACAGGCTGCTTCTGGCCAATTTAAACTTTTCTCACAAACCATTTACATATTAAAAAGGTGCGGGCCAGATGCAGTCCATTTAAAAAAAATTTTTCTTTTTTTAATATGTATTTATTTTTGAGAGAGAGAAACAAAGTGCAAGTGGGGTAGGAGCAGAGAGAGAGAGGGAGACACAGAATCAGAAACAGAGTCCAGGCTCCCAACTGTCAGCACAGAGCCCAATGCAGGGCTCAACTCGGGAATGGAGAGATCATGGCCTCAGCCGAGGTCGGGTGCTTAATCAACTGAGCCACCCAGGTACCCCAGATCTAGTCTACTTTAGATCAGAGGTCAGCAAATTTTTCTGTGAAGGGCCAGATAGTAAATATTTTAGGCTTTTTAGGACATATAGTTTGTCACAACTACTCACTATTCCTTTTGAACCAAAGCAGCCATAGACAGTATGTGAACATTGTAGCTGTGTTCCAACAAAACTTTATTTATGGATACTGAAATATTAATTTCATATAATTTTAATGTGTCAAGAAATAATATTCTTCTTTTGCTTTTTCAATCATTTAGAACTGTAAAAACCATTCTCACCTCCCTGGGTGCACAAAAGCAGGTGATGGTTGGATTTGACCCACAGCCACAGCTTGCCTTGTTTTAGACCCAGGTTTCTCAAACTTTGATGGGCATACAGATCGCCTGTGGATCTTAGTAAAGTGCAGATTCTGATTCAGTAGGTTACAGATGACACACGAGATTCTGCAATTTTAACAAACTCCCAACTGATGCTATTTACAGACCACGCATTTGAGTAGAAAGGCTTTGGACTCTCAAGTACAAGAAAGAAGGCAGAATGTCCTGACCCAAAAAACCAAACCTACAGGGAAATCCCTTTCTCGTTGACAGGAGGACTGATTCTCAATTACATTAGTACATCTTTTTATCTTGTCATTTTATTAATCTGGTCCAAAGGTTGAGGTCTATTGCTATCAGTTGTTTTGAAATAAAAGCTCTCCTCCTGAATTTGATCAAAATAGATAATACCTGTTTTTTCCATTTCTACTAAAGGATATAATGTTTTTATGACACCATCAAATTCATGGCATGAGAGCTTAAGACTTCAGGAAAAAAAAGGAACTAATTTTTCTGACAGTATGTTCAACCACAGGAATAGGCCCCAAAATACTGAATTTTAAATTCCTTTGAGGATAGGAGGAGTTGCAGCTGGTTGTGATGAATACTGAACATCCTGTATTGGGCAAAACAATGGAATAAATAATAAATTGTGAGGGAGTAACCTCAAACTTGAAATTGGAGTCAGTGTGAATTACCAAGAGTCAGGAACCCTAAGAAATCAATCCTGTACGTGATGGTGGCAGAATGATTCATAGTCTATATAGGGCTCACAACATTTTCTATTCCTTGAATGAAGCAGAATATATGAAAGTAATTTAATCACATCAGAAGCTGTATTTTTGATATTCTAACACAATAGAAGTTTCATAAGGGCAAGGGATTCTTTTTTCCCTTTATTTATTTTCATTTATTTCTTTATTTTAGAGAGACAGTATGAGCAGGGGAGAGGGGCAGAAGACAGAGAGACAAAGAGAGAGACAGAGACAGAGAGAGAGAGGGAGAATCTTAAGCAGGTGCCATGCTCAGTGTGGAGCCCAATGCAGGGCTCAAGCCCACAACCCTGGAATCATGACCTAAGCTGAAATCAAGAGTTGGACGTTCAACCGACTGAGCCACCCAGGTGTCAAGGGCAAGGAATTTTATCTGTTGTACTCCCAGCATGTATAATGGTACCAGGCACATAATAGGTACTCAAATATTTACAGAATAAATGAACGAATCCTTTTCTTTGGGGTATCATAACTGAACAATTGTATTTTATCATAGGTGGAAACATGCAATACAAAATGCCAATATATGGCATTAATGTCACCTTAATTTAAAAACAGTAATAGGGGCTCCTGGGGGGCTCAGTTCTCTAAGTGTCCGGCTGATCTCAGCTCAGGCTTTGATTTCAGGGTCATGAGTTCAAGCCCTGTGTTGGGCGCTGTGCTCAGTGTGAAGCCTACTTAAAAAAAAAAAAAAGTTTTAAAACAATAATATATTTGTCAATTACAAAATTATGTGCACATATTAAAATAAGTCGATTATAGGAACAGGTTGCTTTTAGTACTAATGAGTGACAATAAAAGCACTTACATTTTTATTTAAAAAATGTATTTATCTAAGAGTACTCTTTGGTGGCATCTGACTAAAGTTGACTATTGAACAACATGGGTGTGAATGGCACAGGTCCACTTATGTGTACATTTTTTTCGATAAATACAGTACAGTACTGGGATGCTTGGGTGACTCTGTTGGTTAAGAGTCCAACTTCACCTCAGGTCATGATCTCACAGTTCGTGAGTTCGAGCCCCGCATCGGGCTCTGTGCTGACAGCTCGGAGCTTGGCGCTTGCTTCAGATTCTGTGTCTCCCTCTCTCTCTGCCCCTCCCCACTCATGCTCTGCCTCTGTCTCAAAAATAAATAAAACATTAAAAAAGACCAGTACAGTACTGTAATGTATTTTCTCTTCTTTAGATTTTCTTAGTAACCCCATCCTAGGTGCCATTAGTAGAGATTTTGGTATTAAACAACAAAGAATTCTAGGTCATCAAAACCTTAGAAAAAAAATCTATTCATTTTTCCAAAACAAACTACTAGAATTTGACTTTCACTGAATCCATATTTATGACAATTCTGACCTATTATGACATTTACTAAATAAATCTACAATGTAAGCAAGGTAAAAGGGAATATTTTGAAATACAAAGAGAATAAGCTGCTTTCAAACTTTAGAAGCATTCGCCTGCAGGTCTACTGGTCTGGGCCCAAACCCTCCACTGGTGCTCAGGGCTCTCAGCCACCTGCACTATCACGCATGCCTCATAAATGTGCTCAAGAGTCTTCCGATTGGAAAAAAACAAAAACAAGTCTTCTTTCACCCTCACCCTCCTTCAGTCCTTCTCTTCCATGTCACAGATTTCTAAGGCTCTCCTTGTGATCTCTGTCACCTGGTCCGGGAACATCATCCACTCAGTTACAGAGGTCAGAAAATCAGGAGTCATCTTTGATCTCCCTTCCCATCGCCAATGCATCACTAAACCCTGCTGACTTTCTCTCCTACATATCCTCCCAATGCACTCGCTAGGCTTCACCAACTATCATTTTTAGATACTGAAATATCCTTCCTACCAATCTTTTTGCAGGTACTGGGACTCCACCCCACCCCCAATCCATTCTCCACACTGCAACCAGAGCAATATTTTCAAAGTACAAATGGAATGTGACATGTGCCACTGTAAAAACAATAAAAAAAGAAAACAGAAAGCTTCCCGTTGTTTCCAATTGGTGTCGGGACAAATACAAAGCTTGTAACTGGCACTTAAGATCTGGCTTTGACCTACTTCTCTGGCCTCATCTCTGCACTCTCACTCCAGCTGTACTTGTCCTGCTTCCTCTCACTCAAGGAGAGGAAACACAAATTGTGTATGTCATTCCCTCAGCCCAGAATACTCCTCCCTCCCTTCTTTACTTAGTTAAATGCTCATACTCATCCTCACTTTACCAAAAAAAACCTTTCCAGACCTCCCTAATTCAAATCTCTCTGTACAGTTTCTTACAGCATCTTGTTTCTCCCGTAATGTTAGCTAGAATTAAAACTTTAACGTTCATGTCCTTATCTGTTTCTCTTACATGTGAATTTTTTGCCACCATTATGGGCTAGGGCCTAGTACAGTCTCTGGCATGCAACAGACAGTCAAGCAATGCTTGTTGGATGAGTTAATGTTATTATTTACAAACTATTATTACTTTATTAAAGTAGGTCACCGAGATATTGTATGTAATTCTTGATAAACTTAGCAGGGTTCATTATATGAACTTTCTATTATTACAAAGGGAATACGTGAAACATCAAAAAGTCAAACAATATAACATATTTTAAAGAATAAAAGATGAAATTTCCCCTTTGCCCACTCTCATTGTCACTCCAAAGGCAACTACTATTAATAGTTTGAAATGTATCTTACATACATATGTCTCTGTATATGTACACAAAACTAATGCACATTAAAACTGTTGTTTCAATGCCTGGGTAGCTCAGTCCTTAGGCATCTGACTTTGGCTCAGGTCATAACTTCACGGTTCCTGAGTTCTAGTCTCACATCAGGTGAGTTCATGCCCTACTTCGGGTGAGCTCTGCTTTGGGTGAGCACAAGCCCCACTTTGGGTGAGCACGAGCCCCGCTTATTCGGGTGAGCTTGAGCCCTGCTTCAGGTGAGCATGAGCCCCACTCTGGGTGAGCCCAGCTTTTCTCTTTCTCTCTCTGCCCCTCATGGGATAGTCTCTCTCTCTCTCCGCCCCCTCTCCGTCTGTCCATCACTCACTTGTGACCCCCCCTCAAAAACAAAAAACAAAACAAAAAAACAATGTTCTTTCATATAAATTTAGATTGGTTTTCCCAATTGGCTTTAATCTGTCCAAATCATTGCAACTATATTATATATTAAAAATATCTTAAGAAGTGCTTGCGTGTTTCAGTCGGTTAAGCGTCCCACTCTTGATTTCGGCTCAGGTCATGATCTCATGGTTGTGAGTTCCAGCCCCACACTGGGCTCTGTGCTGTTAGCTTGGGATTCTCTCCCTCTCTCTGCCCCTCCCCTGCTTACACTTGCACACACACATGCTCTCTCTCAAAATAAATAAATAAACACTAAAAAAAAAACCTTAAAAGGAGGCTATTAGGAGACCAGCTGGTTATTAATCAAGGCTAAACTCCATTCTTACCTGCCTCACCATTCTCTTCAGTCTTGGTGCTCATTAAACAGGCAATAAACTTGTTATCCACTTGCTGTAGAACCTGCCATATATTCAAATAAGTGGTACAACACTAAATAAAAGTTAACAAAGCCTCATCTGTATACAAAGAGATAAAACTGCACTTAATTAAGAGTCATTTGCATTATAATCTTCATATCTAAGACTATGGTAAGGGAGTCATTAGGAAGGATTAAAAAAATAAGCAGAGCTATCAGAAGGCATAAAAGGAAGGAGACTACAGGCTAAGGATTCTAAAAAGGACACGCAAGCAACAAAACTCTACAGAGCACACCTGAGATTCTCCCGACAGGACTCTTATTCATAGGCAACTATGACCAGAGGCGCCTGAGTGGCTTGGGGTGCCCGAGTGGCTTGGTCGGTTAAGTATCGGACTTCGGCTCAGGTCATGATCTCATGACTCGTGAGTTCGAGCCCTGCGAGGGGCTCTGTGCTGTCAGCTCAGAACCTGGGGCCTGCTTCAGATTCTGTGTTTCCCTCTCTCTCTGCTCTTCCCCTACTCATGACCAGAGACTGCTAACAAATGGGGCTAAAATAAATTTTGCATTTTGCAAAAGTAAGGAAAACCGTTTCAGAGGAGCTAATCCCTTAAAGTAGTAAGTTAATAGCCACCAGGGGCTTTAACCCTTGGGGACTCCTCTCTGTCCAGGTACAGAAAAGGTTCTCATTGCACTTCCCTGCCTCGGTCCCTATTGTTTAACTAAAACTGTTGTTTCAGCGCCTAAGCAGCTCAGTCATTAAGCATCTGACTTCAGCTCAGGTCATGATCTCACGGTTCGTGACTTCGAGTCCCACATCAGGTGAGCTCATGCCCCACTCTGGGTGATCAAGAGCTTGCTTTGCTCTGGTACCAGGTCAGTGCCATGTGAGGGGTTTACCTAGATCTATCTAACCTCCTAATTTGTTTCCATACTGAAAATAAGGAGATGAAGACAGCCTGAGTGGTGTAGGGAGAGGGCAAACTAGCAAAGCAGATGAGACAAGGGGTCCCTTTTGTTAAGACTGCTCCTCAATCTGGAGTCTCCTAGGCCATGTCATTTGTCGCCTCACACAATAGAGGGTCATTTACAAAGGGGCACTGTTGTACATTTAAGGACAATGTCTGTACAGGATTTAGTTGATTTATAAATTATTGTCAAAATATAAAGTCAATATATAATCCTTGAAACTGAGCCTCAATCCTTAATTCATCCCTCCAACCTGCTCACACTACTGAAGACATTTTTTCCTTTGTCTTCAGGGACAAAAGGACCCTGCTTTTTCTTCTGATAATAAAAGTTCTAGTAAGATTTAAAAAAACACACGTGCCTTGACCAAGGTGGTCTAGATCATTAAATAAATCCAATTTCACAAGAGTTAGTCCAGCTTAGGTCTTATATATATTTTTATGAGATTTCAAAGTCAATCTCTTACCTGCATTGAATGAATCATTTCTTTGGTGAAACGATAAGGATATAAGACATTGTGAATTTTAACCGCGAGGCTTTTGGCCTGGCCACTGCTTACATCAACAGCAACCTAGAAAGCAGCACAAACATCATTTAAATTTTTAATTCTTTATATCTGCAGAACTGTTTTACCAAAGATCCCAAACTGCTTTATCATTTTCATAGAACCTATTAGAAGTGGGTTGAATTCAGGGACCTTAGAGAAATTCAAAAAGCTCTGTGAATTATTAGTCTTAAATAATAATTTTGGGGTATAAACAAAATTACTAACAAAAACCAATGTTGTTTCAGAATAACGATTCGTTTATGTTCCATGATCAAGTCCTTAAACACATCTTAACTGAAAAATCAGTAATCAAGTGCTCATTTATTCTACACCTTTATCACAACACACAAAGTACCTTCTGTGATATAACCCACTGAGAACACATACACTCACGTCCAATGATGAATTGTTCCTCCAGTAGAAGACTCACTATTTTATCTGATGATGTAACAGTGCTTTTTGTTTTGTTTTGTTTTAATTATCACCACCCTAAATACCCTGCCAAAGCTGCAAGATAGGGTTTCTAAGAGTGGTAAACACATTCAACTCATCACTCACTGACTACACATGTTTAATCCAGAATGTCTGAGCTCCCAAATTCTATGGATTCTGATTTCTCCTCTCTATAATAAATAGTATTTCCAAATAAATTATTTGGAAACATGCCCACTTTCCGCTTGTAATTAAAAATTAATACAGCCATTCATGCTCATATCCAGCTTAAATGAAGTACAAATTTTAAAATAACAAGCAAAGAAAATTTGCTACAGACCCACCTCTGGATAACGGGCAAATACTGGATTTTCCCACTCTGAGAACAAAGACTGAAGTGATTCTTTACCAACAGTATCATCCACAGCATCTAAGGCAAAAGGAAACAGATCAAGTTGGCATCGAGAGCCGCAGAAAAAAAGGTGAGTGGCACTCCCGTTTGCTGTGGTGCAGCGGCAAGATCAAAGATCAGACATATTGTCCCAATATTCTACAAAAGTTTAGTGTTTGCTGGATCTCTAAATTGTTCTGATCTGTTACTTTTTAAGTTAGAGTTGATGACTGTATCTTTTGGCATTATAGCTTTTTCTCCAAACTATTTTCAAGAGATATTTCAGAATACAAATCCAGAAGAAGCTGGTTCAAATTAGTAGTCTCACTTCCTTTAGATAAAAATATACCTTACCTATTTTTAGAAACAAAGAATCTGTAGCTTTTTTGAAAATAAGGATTTTGCTTACATAAAACTACTACAATACAGAGTGCAACTCCAATCTTTAAAAATAAGAGATATTCTCTCAATCACAAGACACCACAGACTGTGCATAATCACCCAGTATTGACTTCAAGTCTGGAAAAGTAATTTCTGATCTAAATGCATGCACTGAATTACTTAGTTCTGCTGTTAAATAGGACCGTGGGGAATTACTGGTTCCAGGAAGGCACAGCTGGCCCTGATCAAGCTTAATAACACAACCCTGCTTTTTAAAAAAATTTTTTTTAGTTAGGTGGTACAGTATGTACTAGATGTCCCGGCAACCTCTGTTTTTGCCCCTACCTCTGTTATTCTGTCTCATCACAGTCCTCTCTTCCCGAGCTCTAGGAAGGAAGGGAAGAACAAGGTCGCTTCTAAAAGGATGACACTTGTACTGAGATCCTAAATGTAAAAAAGAAAACCTAGACATTTGAACTCAAAATATAAATTATTAAAAAATCAAGTTACATTAAAATCTTTCTGCACAAATGGAGTTGAGACCTGAGGCAGACTACTAAGCACGAGATTGAGAGTCAGAGTTCTTTAATGAGATATGCTGCTAATTTAGGAACCTACATTAATGCTTAGTCCCGTTATCCATATATACCAGACAGAATGAGCACTAAAACAGATCACTGATTCTCAACGGGCACAATTTTGTATGAGAGACATTTGGCAACATGTGGTTGTCACAACCTGGGTAAGGGGTGCTACTGGTATCTAGCAGAGATAGAGGCTAGGGACTGCCAAATATTCTACATGTATAGGACGAACCCTACGACAAAGAGTTATGAGTCCAAAATGTCAAGTGTCACGGTTGATACAGCTGGTATTTGACATATACTGGTACTTAATTGTTAGCCTTCACTACTTGGTGCAACTTTCACGAGTCCCCAGGTTTATGTCTCTTATACTCAAAATGTGTTGCTATTATAACATTTATCTGATATTACGTTTACATAGCTGTCTTCCCTAATTGATTGTGAACTCCTGAAAGCCAAGCCAGTGAATCTGCAACCTAGCAGTGTGAACAATAAATGAATGAATACATGAACAGATAAATGAATGAGAAGTTCTCAATTTAAACTTCAAAGTCCAGGAGTGCCTGGGTGGCTCAGTCAGTAAGGCATCAGACTTTTGGTTTCAGCTCAGGTTGTGATCTCACGGTTTGTGAGTTCAAGCCCCACATCGGGCTTGGTGCTGATAGCATGGAGCCTGCCTGGGATTCTCTCCTCTTCTCTCTCTCTATCCCTCTCTGCTCTCTCTCTCTCTCTCTCAAATTAAAAAAAACATACATTTAAAAAATAAACTCCAAAGTCCAGTAATATCTGGCCTAAATTCTGCCGTCCTCTCTGAAGGATGATTGAGTTTTAGAAACAGTGCCTGCATTTGACAGTTTTTGAATAGGGGCCAAAACATGATGGAACTATTATTTCAAAACAATAAATCCATTGGACAAGAACTGGAGAGATGAATTCAGAATGATAAAATGAAAGGGTAAGGTGAAATTAGGTTGTGTTACTGGTAATAGAAAGGACAGAATTAGAGGCATTTTAATTTTTTTAAATTAATGTTTCTTCCTTCAAAAAAAATTTTTTTAATGTTTTTATATATTATTTTTGAGAGGCAGAGAGAGACAGAGCACGAGCCGGGGAGGGGCAGAGATAGAAACACTGGATCGGAAGCAGGCTCCAGGCTCTGAGCTGTCAGCACAGAGCCCCACCGGGGGCTCGAACTCAAGAACAGTGAGGTCATGACCTGAGCCCAGGTGAGATGCTTAACCGACTGAGCCACCCAGGCGCCCCAGAATTAAAGGCATTTTGAAGAAAAAAACTGCCAAGGCTTAGAGACTTACACCACTCCTTAAAATTACCTGTGTAGATATTCTCTTGTGTACGATTTAATTTGCCTCTTAACAATTCATCCTAAGTAACGTTTTTCTGTATGGTTCAGCGGTGTCCCAACGTCCTACCACATGTTAGCCCTTTACAGAAGGTGTGACATGCAATGTGAATGGGGGAGCCATCTTTCCATGAAACTCGTTTCTATACCCAACATACTTTTTTATTTTCATTTTTCTTATGGAATTGAGTTAACAGGACACTTCAGAGACTTGTTACAAGACTTGCTAATGCAGAAAGTTAAATAGGTTGAAGTGTTTTAAACATCTAGATCGGCTCAACGGAAGCAGATGTTCATGTTGTGTGCGGCAGCTGACGTTCCCACTTTGGTTCAGCAGCAACCATCTCAGGTTAATGTAATCGCGGCCTTTTTTGTCTCCATTTAAAAGCAGTTGCATTTCAGGAAGATGAGGTGCCAGTGCTTTAGGTTTACTTCCGATAAGCAGTCAGTATAAAACAGGACATAAAACTACGTCAACTGAAAATCACGTATGTCTTTAAGAGCCACCTGAGAGTCTCAGGAGCAGTGCTGAAAGACAGTTCTCCTACTTAAAACTTTGAAAGTTACTACAGTGATTATTTTTTCATGAGGAAAAACTGGAAACCACTGAAAAATAAAGGCCTTATTTAACCTTAGATAAATCAGAGCCTCCTACTAGAGATATTCATGCTAAGGAGCATTACAAGTCAATTTGCAATTACATTCATACAGTTTACATTCTTTTGCAACATTCAAGACTTTTAATATGGATGCACATTTAATGTTTATCCTCCTGATGCGAAACCAAGATTATAGCCAGATGGAAATCAGTTTTACCATCTCCCAACATCTGGCTCTCAACACACTGCCAAAACAATGTCACTTTTAATGTTGACTGAGACATGAGAACTCAAGAGTCCCAATCTAGGCTCTGATGTAGCCTTGTGGTATGATTTCAAAGCCACATTACTGTCTTCCTGAATACCGGCTACTTATAGCATAAACAGATCAAATGGATTAGCATATGTATTATAATAAACCATGTCTGAAAAGTATAGTTGGGAAAATACACACTTAACCTACATTCCAAAAAATTTATGGTCAAGTCCTTTTTTCTAAAAACACAAACAGTTCAAAAATATAGTACTGTACTGAGCCACAGATTTCTGGGGAAACCCAGGATGATTACAGGATCATTCTGGCTTTTCACCTGAGAGCTGCAGAGAGCAACTTCCAGAAAAATATCACACTGGCATTGCAGGTATCTTTAAAGACAAATTTCTAGGAGAGTTTTATGTTTGGGAGAGAGAAGAAAGGAGGCTAGGGAAGCACTGTGGATCTTCTCAACTATTAATAGTGCCATTTTCATGAAAAATGGTCTCACCCTCCTACACATCCACACATCCATATACAAACACTTCCATTCTATTATGTCTTTCATTGTATTTCTAGATGTAAATAGTATTGGACCTAGAGAATCTTTATATACCATAAAACACATGTTTTATAATTAAACTTGAAAATGATCTATCAGCTGAGATAATCTCTTTGGACAATGATTATCTTACTCTTTGGCCATTATTACCACCTTCAAAAGCATTCCATGCCAGTGAGCACTATACATATATATATATATATATATATATATACAGTATACTATACTATACTATAGTATAGTATATAGCACTCACCATTCTCAAGTATGACATCCACAGCTACAGTTGTCAGGTCTTTAGTACAAGCAGTCTGAACATCCTCAGTAGGAGCAATGAATGTACTCAGTCCAGTTATTTTGTTGATGTAAACCATTCTTCCCAGGGCTACATCAAAATGCTGCTGCCAATCCAAAGAACATGTGTTTGACTCTTCATTTTCAGAACAAGTTCTTGCTATAGATTCTTCACTCTGAAAACGAGTTCCTTTTCTGTCAGCTGTGCCATCTTCTATGTGACTCATTAACATTTTACTGGGAGAGTCAGGACTTCCTGTCTGTGGGTCTGAAGCTATAAGAACATCCGTATCTTCACTGATGACTTTAGAATGACTACGGGGTAATACCAAAGGAGTTTCTGGTATCACGGAGTTCCCTGTTGTGTTGTTGTTAGAGTATGTTTTACTATCTTTATTGAAGGGATTATCCTGTGTGACAGAGTCCAACACTGGAATGATGCCACTGTCTGTTTTTTTATACTCATTTTTAAACAACTTGCAAGAATCCAGGATTAACCCACTGCACAAGTCATGGTCTTTCCTACTAGAATCTGATTGTGGAAGTTCATTAAAATGACTCATCATTTCCAATGCTTGAGTCTCTCTTTCGGAACCTTTCATTCTGGATAATTTAGAGGCTAAAGATTTAGGAGACTGCTTGGCATCCAAAGGTTTTCTGTTAAAATCAGATAATTCCTTTAGAGTTACAGGACTTTCTCTTAAGCAAGGAGTCTGTTGTTCCAAACAATCTTCTTCACTAGAGAATGGAAACTTCTTTGAGTAAAAGATGTGACTTACTGGCAGACAATTATTATTTGAATCATTATGTTTCATAGCAGTGATTTTACAAATGCCTGAGTTGTCTAAGTGATTCTTCTCTTTCCATGCAATGTCAGGTTCAACTTGAGGACCGAGATTGGTAGAGATTTCAGAATTATTATTTTCTTCCACCTCTGTATTCAGAGGACTTTTAACCTTCCCATATTGCCTCTTAAACTTCTCTAAAGATCCCAGTTGTGACCTTAAGCTTAGTTTCTTACAGGCTATGGGTTTGGAGAAACCAATCAATTTATCTATTTTCTTACTACCATTTGAAACATATCTACACCAAGGGGAAGAAGAGGATGTGTCAAGTAATAAGCAATCCATGTGTGATTCTTTAGTACCTTCCTGAGAAACAGCAATGTTTTCACAAGTTGCTATAGGTTTGTTCTCTAGCCCATAACTTGTATTTGTTCTGCGCAATTTCTTGTCAGACAGTTGAGCAAAGTCTTTACTTAAAGTGCTGGTTGGATCTTCGATGTTTGGAGTCTCAACTGAATGGCATGCTCTGTTTACAAATGTTTCTCTGGCACTCACGGGACCAGGTTGAATACAGTTTTTAAGTAAATGTTCTCTTTCAGTTGATTTAGTTTGCTCATTTTGTACCACATGAGTTATAAAGCCAGTGGAGCATAATTTAACTTGTCCATAACTAAAAATGTTTACTCTTCCACAATTACTAGGTTGTTTTTCTTTCTCTTCCTCTCTCTGAGCACCACGTACTCTCAATAACGTTGTCTCAAAAGGCAGAGGTTGGGATCCCATTTTGGTAGCGTCTTTAAATCTCTCTAATTGATTCTGAACTCCATTATTTTTCAGGATACTGGCAGCCATGCCATTAACAATAGCACTTGCTTTCTGTATTTCTAGATCTTCTCTATTCTTCTCAAAGCAGTATGATGTCTGAAAAGGGTTTACAAACATTTCTGAACTGGTTCCACATGGACTTTCTGAAGAGTTACATTCTAAGCAAAGTTTTTTATGTTTCCTATTTTCTCCCCATTCTGATGCTTCAGCTGTCTGTTGTTGTAAGATCCTTGATTCTGAGCAAGAGCTATCTTTGTTTTGTAAAGATGACTCTGTCACTTTACCATGGCCTGGGCCATCTGATTCACAAATGTACAAGAATGAATCATTTGTGTTTTTTCTGGTAGCTTCTGAATCTCTAGAATTCTGTGTGTTTCTTCTGTTTTCTACAGTAGCTTTTCTTTTCACAGCTTTTGATTGAAAATTAAACATTTCATAGGAATCCAAAATACTATTACATGCTTCTTGGAAACTGACCTGGTCACCCTTCTCATCAGAAGACACATGCTTCTGAAGAGTAGCACTAAATAAACTAAAATCGTTATCTTCACTAAATTCTTTAATGTCCTCACCTGATAATTCCACAAATAGTTTTTCTTTCTTTAAAAACATTTTCACTCCTTCCTGAATGCAAACCAAAATAGTATCCCAGTTCTGAAATTCAATCAGCGTTTTTGCTGGCTCCAGGCACACATCATATTCACAGAACTGACACTGCACATTGATTACATATATCCCATGGAGTTCTGGGTTAGACCGATGCCGAGGACTTGAATTCATTTGTCTAGTGGCAGAACCATTCTTTGGCTTGCATATAATACTTTCTTTCCTCAATAAAAAGTCAATGAATTTATGCAACTTTGTCCTTAAAACCAGTCTTTTGTTCACAAACAAAAATTGCATATTCTTATTGTAATGTGCTTCAGAGCTGATATAGCCGCTGAGCTCAAACTCCTTGTATTTAAATTTTATTTCTCTTAATTTTTGGGACTTACCCAGTCCATAAATTTGACAAAATCGGGAACATATGTCTTTGGTTTTAGGAAGCTGAAGAACCATGGAACCAGAAACATCATTCCTCAAAGAGAAAGAAATGGAAGGGTGCATGAGCGAAAGAGCTTCTATCCTCTGCCTGACCTTCTCAAACTCCAGTCTAGGATCCATGCATTTCCTCCTTACAGGTAACTGGTAAAATAGGTTATATACTGTTACTGTTGTCCCGGCACTTGGTCTAGTCAGGTCAGCTTCACAAGCTTTCAGGGCTTTTCCATTCTGAAACAGTTTCACAAAAGTTTTCATTGTCTTGTTTTTCTTGGATGAAATTTCCACAGCACTGGCCATGTCAGCTATACTTGCCAAGGCCTCCCCTCGGAAACCATAAAACCTGGGATTCTCCAAGTCCTGTAGCGAGTTGCATTTACTAGTGAAATAACGATTTCCCACCTTGTCTATATCATCCCTCCCCATCCCAAATCCATTGTCTATCACTTGAACTTGGAAAGTCTCCATATTCACCCTGACAGCCACACATTTTGCTTCAGCATCAATGCTATTGAGGGCAAGTTCCTCAACACACTGGCCTAAGGAGCATATAGCCAAACCAGAACGCAATCTGGCTTGTACTTCAACTGACAAGCACTTGATCATGGCAGGTAGAAAGCTGGTTAAGAAGGCCAGGCACTGGCTTCCTTCTCTGACCGGAAATAATTGCCTAAGGAGGAAAACACACACACACAATCAAACCCTCAGAGCTACGGAGCATTATCCATTGCTCTCAAGCATAATGGAGAAATGCCATTTGAGGTAAATTAAATCTCTTATTAAACCACACTGTAAAAAACAAAACAAATTATAGCTTTGATCTCTACACAGATCACACAGCTCATGTTTAGTGCAATGGATTTAATATCCAAAGCAGCATTCGCAATTTCATAATTTTCACTGCTCCTTTCTAAATCCCACATGCCCTAAAGTGAAATCATAATCACGCTTGAAGTTGACCCATAAGACAGTGTTCACAATTCTAATCACTTCACCAAAAACAGATGTCTAAATTAAATTCAGCTAGAAATTCATGAAAAAAAATGTCCAAGCTAGTTTCATAATATTTATACATTACACAATAACCATGACTTTTAGTAAAAACTTGTAATGAATGGTTAAGACAGAAGAAATTTAAAAAATCAAATCTTTGTATCAAGAAGAGATGGGGGTCAAGAGATTATTATTCTTGGTTAAATGTTGTCTCTGGGGAAAAAGACCGGGAATGCAAAACGATAAGGCAGGAATTTTCATTATGAACTTTTCTGTATCATTTAATTTTTAGATCTTGTCCACATATTACTTTCACAAAAGTTTTCAGAAGGTCCCTGTATTACCACTCTTTGGGTATTTACAGATGGCGGCTACAAACTACCTTCACAATAATAGTGATGGTCAGGGGCTATCTGAACTTGATTTTACGTTTTCCCTTCAGGTAAAAAATATGAAGATTATAGTGCCATTAAAGGTCTCCCTTCATAGGGGAGAGAGCAGCATGGGCTGGACCTCTCGAAGGTGGTAGGGCTAGTTCTTCAAGCCCGGACATCACAGTTATAATCGCAGATCTGATGTTTTTTTATATAAGGAACTTTGCAGCCGGCAGCAAATGAGAGGTATTCTGAGACTACTCAACTTCACGATTTCCTTTTACAACCCAGTCTTTTCAGGGCCACAGTCAAAGGGGATGATTCGTCCCGGGTCTCGAGCTGCGAGAGCTCCGGGTCGGGGGCGGGGGGACAGGACAGCCGCCGCTGGCCCCCCAGGCTCAGGCTCCACCCCGTCCCCTCCCCCAACTCGCAGGCCGAACCCCTGCCTCCCGACGCAAGAGGCCTCCCGGAGCCCCTGCACAGCCGGATCCGAGAAACGCTCGCGGCGGTCGCCACGGCCTTTCCGCTATTAGAAGGGCTCCCGGAATCATCCTTTCGACGCGTGCTTTTTCCCCCAAGTCACCTCGAACCGCGCTTCACCAACTCCCAGTTACCCACCGCCTCGGACGCCGGGCACGCGCACGTTCGCTCGCGAGGCTCGCGCACGCGCCACGAGCATGCGCTTCTGGGAACGCGCTTGCGCTTCTGGGAACGCGCTTTCGTCGGTGACACCCAAATGCGCGTGCGTACCGGCTGTTGTCTGACTGGGAGACTAGGCGGGGTCTCTTCACACTGGTACCCCTAGTTCTCAATCCTTATCCCCCTTTCGCATGGTGTGAAAAGCCGTTTCAAGCAGTTTTCTCTGTTTCTGTCGTTTTCCTTCCCCCCTTTCCTCCTTTGCACCTACTACCATTTAATTCAATTATATTTTATTTGTGTTTATGTCTTCTCTCACTATAATGCAAACTATTTGAAGGCAGGGATTTTATCTATTCTGTTTACTGCTGTATCCCGCTGGCCAAAAACAGTGCCTGGACGGTGAGGCACTCGATGGGTGAATAAATCCACACCCTTCCATCTTACAGAATTACAGCATTTCAGAGCTGGAAAACACTGAGAAACTAGCTCCACCCTCTTAATGTACGGATGAGGACCCCGAGACTCCTTTCATTGACTTTTTCGTTGTGTTCCTAATGCCACTGCAGCTTATTTTCAAACTGAATAAGAACGTTAAGAACCCTGTGGGAATAGATGTTTGGGGAATTATTTTTTTTAATGGTGATTTAGTTTTGAGAGAGAGCGAGCCAGCACAAGCGGGGCAGGGGCAGAGAGAGGGGGACAGAAGATCCAAAGCAGGCTATGGGCCAACAGCAGCAAGCCCGATGGCAGGCTCGAACCTGTGAACTGCAAGATCATGACCTTGAGCCTAAGTCTGACACTCAACCTACTGAGCCACCCAGGGATCCCGATATTTGGGGAATGACTAACCAATCCTCAGTTTTTGCTGTCTCGTTTTCAGAGCAATCTAGTATTTCCAAAAATTGTAAATTTATGACAAACATGTTAAACTCAGTAGGCATTTGCGATCCACCTGTTAAATGACTGACCGAGACTAATCGACACATGTGAAGGGCTGGATGATGAGGCAAAATCCTGAGTATTGCTTGTAGGGCTGCCATAACAAAATGCCACACACATCGAGGGGCTTAAACAATAGAAGTTTATTTTGTCTCAGTTCTGGAGGCCAGAAGGCTGAGATCAAGGTGTTGACAGGTTGATTTCTTCTGAGACCTCTCTTCTTGGCTTGTAGGTGGCAGTCTTCTCCCTCTGTCGTCACATGTTCTTTCCTCAGTGCACGTACATGTCTGTGTCCAATTTCCTTTTTTTTTTAAGGACACTGGGGCATATTGGATTGGGGCTTACTCTAATGTCCTCATTTAACCTTGAGTACCTCTTGAAAGACTCTATCTCCAGATAGTCACAGTTTGAGGTTAGGACTTAAACATATGAATTTGGGATAGGGTGACATAATTTATCCCATAACATTGCTTTATATGAAATCCTTGCCCAGAGGAGAGGAATGACAGCAGGAACTCCAGAAAAGTAAAAGTAATTAGTCCAAAATGCCATTTAAACAGCTAACCTTAATAGGTGTACAATTTCCTGAAGAAAACTTCATGAAAACAATTTTTTATTTATTTTTTTTTTTTAAATTTATTTTTTTTTTCAACGTTTATTTATTTTTGGGACAGAGAGAGACAGAGCATGAACGGGGGAGGAGCAGAGAGAGAGGGAGACACAGAATCGGAAACAGGCTCCAGGCTCTGAGCCATCAGCCCAGAGCCCGATGCGGGGCTCGAACTCACGGACCGCGAGATCGTGACCTGGCTGAAGTCGGACGCTTAACCGACTGCGCCACCCAGGCGCCCCGAAAACAATTTTTTAAAATGATTCAAATAATTTCTTTTTCTTTCAGCTCTCTTTAAATTACCTCAAAATTCTCTTCCCATAGATGTTTGCTGAGTAAATACCTCTTATTTTGCCCAAAATGAAGTTCACCAAAGAAAGTACCCTACACAGAAGGTTCTAATGTGTTTTTATTTATTAGAATTATGAATAGTTAGTTGTCATCCTTCTATCATACATATACAGTGATATTCAAATATCTGATACTAACATAACTTACTGACAAATTCTAATACTGAACACAGAATAGTTCTATATTACTAATAAAAACAAAACCAGTGAGTTTATCTTAGAAAATTTAAATTCGGGCCATTATTTCACAATCTGGAAATCTGAGTAATCCAACTTTATGATGACTTTCTCATTCCTGAAGTTTGCTCTATCGATATGCGATTTGGGACTTCCTCTTGTCTCAAGCCATTCCTGCATATGACGCACTTCAGAGATGGGACCTTGCAATTGTCCTTGCACTGTGCCCTGGTCAGTGTTCTGGACCCAGCCAACCAATCCCAGCTTTTTACCCTCAGCCTAAGGGAAAGAAAAATATGAGAGAGAGAAAAATCCAGTGAGATTGAAAACAGTGCGACTACAATCTGTTGCCAGAATCTTGGCCTAGAATCAAGCCACTGAAACTAATTTGATATTGTCCAGAACAGTCAAAACAGAACTACAGCAAGGAGAATCTCATTGACCTTAACATGAAGAGTTGGCCACTTGACGCCATTTCCTTCTTCTACCCTATAAAACCCAGGCACTAGAAATTTTCATTATGTAATCAGTTTGGTCAAGTACTAAAGACTTAAGTACTAAAGCAAATCAGATGCTTTCAAAATGATTCCCTAAGGCTGATTGTTGTTAGGATACTGGGCTGTATCTTGCTCATTTTCCTTTCTCCTAATCAAGAATCTGGTGGGTATATTAAACAGAAAAAGCATGAAGTTATCTGATCCTTCTCTTTGTCTTTAGCCAGGACCACACCTAAACAAATCCAGATGAACGAGTGTCCATTATATCTTTAAAAATCGGGGCGCCTGGGTGGCTCGGTCGGTTAAGCGTCCGACTTCGGCTCAGGTCACGATCTCACGGTCCGTGAGTTCGAGCCCCATGTCAGGCTCTGTGCTGACAGCTCAGAGCCCGGAGCCTGTTTCAGATTCTGTGTCTCCCTCTCTCTCTGCCCCTCCCCTGTTCATGCTCTGTCTCTCTCTGTCTCAAAAATAAATAAACGTTAAAAAAATTTTTTGTTTAAATCATTATTTCCTGGGCAACTCATTCCTGTGTTCTCACTACAGAAAAACTGTCTAACCCAAAGTCTTTACGTTACATCCAAAGCCCACTCTCTCTCCTCCTCCTAGGGCAGGAAAAATCATATAGTGATTAGCCTCTGAACATCAAAGTTTCATGAGACTATATAACTATTAGGTTTTTATTTGATTTTCTTTTCTTTCTGTCTAAATAATCACAGCACCTTTAAATTGAATAAGTTTATGAATACCATCTAATCATCGTAGTTGCTTTTCTCTTAGCCTTTCCAACGTTCTTTCCTTTAAGTCATTAAACTGTGGAATGACTGAAAAACTGGGAAAGGTAGCAATGTTTACAGGTAATTTTTTTTTTTTGGTAAAATTTGCAAGCAGAGATATTATAAAATTTATTGTTAAAGTAACCTATGTAGGGGCGCCTGGGTGGCGCAGTCGGTTAAGCGTCCGACTTCAGCCAGGTCACGATCTCGCGGTCCGGGAGTTCGAGCCCCGCGTCGGGCTCTGGGCTGATGGCTCGGAGCCTGGAGCCTGTTTCCGATTCTGTGTCTCCCTCTCTCTCTGCCCCTCGCCCGTTCATGCTCTGTCTCTCTCTGTCCCAAAAATAAATAAACGTTGAAAAAAAAAATTAAAAAAATAAATAAATAAATAAAGTAACCTATGTAAATGGAAGGAATTGGGTTACAAAAGAAAATGGGAGTTAACATGACTGCGTGCCCAAATGCCAGAGTAGTGACCTAATAAATATGGGAAATTGCTGCAGTAGGCCAAAGAAAATGTAAATTGCTGCAGTAGGCCAAAGAAAATGTTATGCACGGCCAAACCATGTTTGATGAGAAACTAAAGTATCTATCATATCAGTTATGTTCAAAGCAAAGACATGTTTGTATAATGAACAGAGAGGCTGCCGTCAAATAAGTAACCAATTTAAGGGATACAGAGAAAATTAAGGAATGAAGAAAAATAGAAGATACCTACAGCACGCATTAAGTGCCAAAATGGTGGCATTAAAAAAAAAAAAAAAAAAAAGAACAAAAACACAGAGAATGGATTTCAAGGAAGGACTACATCCAATTGACTTTGTATAACAATTGCACTCTTCTGCTTCAAATTAACCTAGGAGGGTCCGATATCCTTACATCTTAGAAGTTACCTTATATGGTAACTAGATATAATAATGATTATATTAAGTTTTGAGCAGGAGTTTATAAAGTCACAATAATCTTTAAATTGCAGTGTGATTTATCTGAACTCCTGAGAGCAGAAAAAAACACTCCCAAGTTTGATTGGTGTTGAGAATGGGAATTTCCTATAGGAGTTTCCTGTAGGTTTTATTTGTGCATTTGATTCTGTTCTTATTTTCTTTTTCTTTTTTCAATTTTTTTTTTTGACGTTTATTTATTTTTGAGACAGAGAGAGACAGAGCATGAACAGGGGAGGGGCAGAGAGAGAGGGAGACACAGAATCGGAAGCAGGCTCCAGGCTCTGAGCTGTCAGCACAGAGCCTGACGCGGGGCTCGAACTCACGGACCGTGAGATCACGACCTGAGCCGAAGTCGGACGCTTAACCGACCAAGCCACCCAGGCGCCCCTATTTTTATTTTTTCAAAAATGTATTTATTTGTTTTGAGAGAGGCACAGACAGCACAAGTGGGGGAGGGGCAGAGAGGGAGGAAGAGAGAGAGAATCCCAAGCAGGCTGTCAGTGCAGAGCCCAACACAGGGCTTGAACCCACAAAAGCCTGAGATCATGACCTGAGCCAAAACCAAGAGTTGGATGCTTAACCAACTGAGCCACCCATGTGCCCCTGTTCTTACTTTTATTTTTAAAGTCTATTTATTTATTTTGAGAGAGAAAACAGGGGAGAGTCAGAGAGAGAGAGGGAGGGGCACCTGGGTGGCTCAGTTGGTTGAGCATCTGACTCTTGATTTCCACTCAAGTTATGATCTCACTGTTTGTGGGATCAAGCCCTGTGTTGGGCTCTGCACTGACAGCTCAGAGCCTGCCTGGGATTTTCTCTTTCTCTCTCCCTGGCTTTTGTGTGTGCTCTTTCTCTCTCTCTCTCAAAATGAATACACTATAAATACATACATACATACATACATACATACTTAAAAACCTTTTTTAAAAAAGAAAAAGAGATGGGGCGCCTGGGTGGCTCAGTCGGTTAAGCGGCTGACTTCAGCTCAGGTCATGATCTCACGGTCCGTGAGTTTGAGCCCCACATCGGGCTCTGTGCTGACAGCTCAGAGCCTGGAGCCTGTTTCAGATTCTGTGTCTCCCTCTCTCTGACCCTCCCCCGTTCATGCTCTGTCTCTCTGTGTCTCAAAAAAATAAAATAAACGTTTTAAAAAAATAAATAAATAAAAATAAAAAAGAGAGAGAGAGGGAGAGAATCCCAAGCAGGCTCTGCTTACCACACAGCCCAACATAGGGCTTGATCTCACAGAAGTAAGATCACAACCTGAGCTGCTATCAAGAGTTGGACGCTTAACCGACTGAGCCACCTAGGTTCCCCTATTCTGTTCTTATTTTTAAATGATAGTATATTTTTAAGTGATAGCATAATGTTGCTGAATCATGTTCAGTTTTGAATATCTATCGAAATAAATGAACAGTGTTTGTTCCTAAGAAAATTACAGGAAGCTAATTCTTCCTCATAACCATATTCTGAAAACATTATTTTAAGGAATATAATCACCAACTCCAGTCTCCATCTAAAAAGAAAGTCCTTGCAGGGGCACCTGGGTGGCTCGGTCAGTTGAGCGTCCGACTTTGGCTCAGGTCATGATCTAGCGGTTTGTGGGTTTGAGCCCTGCGCCAGGCTCTGCTGACAGCTCGGAGCCTGGAGCCTGCTTCCGATTCTGTGTCTCCCTCTCTCTCTGCCCCTCCCCTGCTCATGCTCTGTCTCTCAAAAATAAATAAATGTAAATAAATAAATAAACAGAAAGTCCTTTCAGATCAATAACCTAGACTTCCATCTTAGGAAACTAGAAAACGAAGATCAAGCCAAAATTCAAAACAAGCAGAAAGATAAAAATAATAAAGATTAGAGTAGGGGCTAATAAAACAGAGAATGGAAAAAAAGAGGAAAATCACTGAAACAAAAAGTTGGTTCTTTAGAAAGATCAAAAATTGCCAAACCTTTAGCTAGACTGATAAAGAAAAAGAGAGAGAAGGCTCAAATTACTAAAATCAGTAATTAAAGAGGGGACATCACCATCAAGCTTACAAAAATAAAAAGGACTATAAGGGAATACCATAAACAATTGGGTAGCAACAAATTACATGACTTAGATGAAAAGGGAAGATTCTTAGAAAGACTCAAACTACTGAAACTGGCCCAAGAAGAAATAGACAATGTGAATAGACCTGTACTAAATAAAGAGACTGACTTAGTAATTTAAAACTTCCCACAAAGAAAAGCCCAGGACTAAACGGCTTCAGAGGTGAATTATATCAAATGTTTAAAGAAGACTCTTTCACCAACCCTTCACAAATTCTTCCACAAAACAAAAGAAAACTCTTCCCAAATCATTCTATTAAGCCAGTATTACCCTCACATCAAAACTGGGCAAAGACATCACAAGAAAAAAAAAAAAAAACAAACCCCAAAACTCTAAGCTAATATTAGTTGTGAATATGGATGCAAAACTCAACAAAACATGAACAAACCAAATACAGCAACATATAAAAAGGATGGCACACCAAAGAAAAATTGGGGTTTATCCTAGCAATGCAAGGTTGGTTCAACATAGAAAAATCAATACACTATAGCTTAAAAAATCATATTAATTATAAGCATGATATTAATAAAACAATGTAACATACCATATTAGCAAATAAAACAGAAACCGGATGAAACCAGATGATCATGTCATAGATGAAGGAAAAGCATTTGACAAAATTGAACACTCAAACTCGGAATAGAAGGGAACATCCTCAACCTAATAAAAAGGTATCTGTGAAAAACCCACAGCTAACATCATAACTAATAGTGGAAGGTTGAACACTTTCTCCTGTGATCAGGAACAAGACAAGTGGCCCTTGCCACATCTACTTAATATTATACTGGAGGTTCTAGCCAGGGCAGGGAAGAAGAAATAAAAGGCATTCAAAGTGGAAAGGAAGATGTAAAACTACCTTTACTCACAGATGACATATCTCATATACAGAAAAATCTTAGGGGATAAACTCACACACACAAATTAGAACTAGTAAACAAGTTCACAAGATTGCAGGATATAAGATGAATATGCAAAAATCAATTGTATTTCTATACACTGTCAACGAACAATGAAAAATGAAACTAAGGGAACAGTTCCATTTATAATAGCATTTAATATAATACATTTTTTTATTAAAAAAATTTTTTTTTAACGTTTATTTATTTTTGAGACAGAGAGAGACAGAGCATGAACGGGAAAGGGTCAGAGAGAGGGAGACACAGAATCCGAAACAGGCTCCAGGCTCTGAGCTGTCAGCACAGAGCCCGACGCGGGGCTTGAACTCACGGACTGTGAGATCATGACCTGAGCCGAAGTCGGCCGCTTAACCGACTGAGCCACCCAGGCGCCCCGAATGTAATACATTTCTTAGGACTAAATTTAACAAAAGAAGTACCAGATTTACTTATGGACAACTGTAAAATATTGTTGAAAGAAATTAAAGAAGATGTAAATAAATGGAAAGACATCCCATGCTCAAAAATGGAAGACAATATTGTTAAAATGACAATACTTCCTAAATTGATCTACAGATTTTTAGAAATTTTTTTAAATGCTTATTTATTTTTGAGAGAACGAGAGATAGAGTGCAAGCAGGGTAGGGGCACAGAGAGAGGGAAACACAGAATCTGAAGCAGGTTCTGAGTTGTCAGCACAGAGCCCAATGCAGGGCTTGAACCCACGAACTGAGAGATCATGACCTGAGCCGAAGTCAGACACTTAATCAACTGAGCCACCCAGGGCGCCCCATGATCTACAGATTTTAAGCAGTCTCTATTAAAATCCCAGCTGCCTTCTTGTAGAAATTGACAAATTAATGGTAAGATTCACATGGAAACATAAAGGACCCAGAATAGACAAAAATAATCTTGAAAAGGAAGAACAAATCTGAAGGACTCACACATCCCAATTTCAAAATTTACTTCAAAGCTACAATAATCAAGACGGCATGGCACTGACATAAGGGGTGAGGGGACAGTAGAGAAAGATGGGCTATAATACTGCCGGGTCCTTTCCCTCAACAACTTTAATCTTTGACGCTATCACCTCAATTTACTAAGACACAGGAATTTACACTGCATACTTGGTACCAAAGCTAATTGGAACATAGCTCTTGCTTTAACTTTTCAGCAGTTCTCTTTTTCAACAAGCACTTCATGTATGAGTATGAAACAGGGGGAACTGATTTGCAAGTGATTGGAAAAAGAGGTATGACATATACCATTCATATTTCGAAGATGCAGGATTGAATTTTCTGTCCCACAGTACCAGGACTGTGACACTTCTTGTTCTTCAGTCTTAACTCATTATCTTTGGGGTTGGCAATACAGTGGGAAGGCCTGATATCCTCTTACAGAGACAGAAAGCAAACTGAGATTGCAGCGGTGTGTGCAAGTTGAGGGGAGGTGAGTGACATTAAGGCAGAGGTAGAGTCTGGCTGTCAATGGTTTGTTCATGTCCACAATTACTCTCTATTACTCTAGTAGGAATACTAGACTCCATGTTCAATGTTACCATTACTTACCCTGGGATACGTAAGGTATTTTTATTAGAAAAGCTTTAGCTTGAAAAGGTAACTCTTCTTTCAAAGCCATAATGAGTAGGAAGGAATCAAGTGGGGGAATGGGGTAGATGGAAGAAATAAAAGAGGTCTGAAGAAAATGCAGCAGCTTCAGAGGAAACAATTACATAAATTGCATAATTTATCAATAGTTCATCTAAATGCCATCTGACCAATGTTAGCTTTCCTACAAGAATTGTGATCTCGTTTGATGAGGCCACAACAGGGAGAACTGGGAAAGCCCTCGATTCCCCTGGGGAAGAGAGACGCTCATTAAAAAAAATTTTTTTTTTCCAACGTTTATTTATTTTATTTTTGGGACAGAGAGAGACAGAGCATGAACGGGGGAGGGGCAGAGAGAGAGGGAGACACAGAATCGGAAACAGGCTCCAGGCTCTGAGCCATCAGCCCAGAGCCCGACGCGGGGCTCGAACTCCCGGACCGCGAGATCGTGACCTGGCTGAAGTCGGCCGCTTAACCGACTGCGCCACCCAGGCGCCCCGAGAGACGCTCATTAATAAGTGTTTAGGTACTCTGGTACCATTGTCATGAAAGACCGATAGTAACAGCAGATGATTCTGCCATTTACATTGTATTTCACTCACTACAAAGCATTTTCATACCCATTGCTCTACAAAATACCATGCGGCTACCAGACAGCCAGCATCTCCCAAAACACATTTGTTAGGAACACTGTCTCTTGTTCCCATACACATAGCCTAGCTATGTCCCCAAAGCTTGTAGGCCACATACCTGAGTGTATTTGCGGAAAAACACCCCTTGGACCTTCCCAAAAATCTCATAATCCACTGATATCAGGGTGTCCCCTTCTGCCATGTTCATGCTCATACCTGTCAGGGACCAGAAAAGCAGAAAAGTAAAGAGCTCGGTATCTTATTCCAGGACCCCAAATCCTGAAGAAGAAAGGGCCATACCCACACGTCTCCATCTGTAACCCCTGCGACCTCTCCCTGACATAATGATCCTCGAACTTCAGAGCACAGAAGCGAATACGTGCAAGCGCGGATATTGTAAGTGACAGGAAATCACCCAGGCCAAAGAGCTACGGGTCACAAATGCCCACAGAGGCCCCTGTTGGGGCAATTACCTGCTTATCCAACTACCTTCCTAAACCCATCTCTCACCTGGCTCCCTCTCCATCCCTTCCTCTTCCCACGGACCTGGTCCCCTCGGCCACCAGAATCACCTCCTACCAACATTTTAGGGGTAATCAAACTATGAGCACGCCACGGGGCCCTGTCCCAGGCTCACCCTTCACGTCCTCTTGTCAGGCGCAAGGGACTACACCGGCGACCCGCACCCCAACGGTTCCCACAGTCCTGTAACCTCGGCGCCCGGAAGCCTAGAGAACGGCTCCTCCTTCGCTGTCTCCCATGCCCATCACCTCGTATGACCAATCAGAAACGGCGCCCTCGGTCCAGGTCCCGCCCAGAAGGCGGGATTTCCATCGGGCTAGTCTGGGAGCGCCGGTAAACCTTGGGTCCGGGATCTGTCCAGAGTCTTAGCTCTCATTCTACAGACACAGGCCTCCCCCAACCTCGGTGTCTAAGCGCACCCCTTTTCTCATTTTTCTCGTGGGGAGAAAGACACACGTGAAGAAGCACTTGAGATAAATTTACTCACTCAGTGAATATTTACTGAAAGCGTTCTGTGTCCCAGGCACATTTCTAGGTGGTTGACCTACATTAGCGGACAAAAAGGATCACTGGTCGGGAGGAACTTAAATTTTGGAAGTGGGAGATAGATGATAGACATTAAATACCATAAACAAATAAATTGAATAGGACACATTGGCAATCCTGCATTGATTAAGTCTAACAGCATCATTTTTTTTTTTTTTTTTTTCCAGCAGCATTTGCTCACTTTGTGTCTCTGAGTTATCCTTTGGTAATTCTCACGATACATCAAACTTTTTAATCATTATCATATTTGTTATGGTGATCTATGATCAGTGATTATGATTCACTGAAAGCTCAGATAATGGTTAGCATTTTTTAGCAAAGTATTTTTCAAATTAAGGTATGGGCACTTTTTAAAGACATAATGCAATTGCATACTTAATAGACTACAATATAATACACTGGGAAAGCAATGCATATAAAAGTTATATTTCTATTTGATTCACTTTATCGCAACCTTCACTTTATTGCAGTGATCTGGAACAGAGCCCATGATGTCTCTGAGGTATTCCTGGTAACTTTCTGCCCTTTTTCTTTCAGTTCTCTTCAAATTTTGGGCCATGCCCAAGTCTGGAATTGGTAGCAAGGGAGATAAGTGAATAGAGAGGTCCCAACAGCAGTTATTTTTCCTTCTGTGCTTCTGGAAGCTGCCCATGAAATTCTAGCTTACTATGAAAACTCCAAATAATGCTTATCTAAGTCAACCAATCACAAACACAAGCAAAATAACCCACGGCCCTGGAATCACAATTGAATCAATCAATCTAAGCCAAATGACCACAATGCATGAATTTCTTTCCAGAAAAGGGAATTGTCAAGGGGGTCGTGGCTGACGATTGTTAAAAGTACAGTCATCTTGCAGGCATTTGAATACAGCTATCCTTATGATTAAGAATGTATGTGAAGGAAAACTGTGGTGTTTATTGTTCCTCTTTGGACTGCTTGTATACATTACATCCTTTCATAATATAAGACTCCATATGTGATTATTCCAGGAAGGCAGACTTGGCGAGGTGAGGTGGATTTGCAACAGAAGTCATAAAGATTAACCATTTTGCTTGTTCCCCCACTGAAAAGTGAGGATCCAGATCCTGAGGAATCATATAACCTTAGTGGGGGTGAAGGTGGGGTGGGAAGCAGGATTGAATGTTATACTTGGAAATATTTGAAAATAATGCTAAACAGAGTGCCTGACTGATGTTATTTCTTTCTCTAAAATTCATTTTTAATGTTTTTTTTTTGAGAGAGAGAGAGAGAGAGAGAGAGAGAGAGAGAACAAGCAGGAGAGGGGCAGAGAGAGAGAGGGAGACACAAAATCTGAAGCAGGCTCCAGGCTCTGAGCAGTCAGCACAGAGCCCAATGTGAGGCTCGAACTCATAAACTGCGAGATCATGACCTGAGCTGAAGTTGGACGCTTAACTGATGGAGCCACCCAGGCACCCCTGAAAAATTCATTAAAAAAAAAAAAGACAAAAAAATCCCAAAGCAAAACAAAACAAAAAACTAGTTTCTCTATAGAATTTAAAACAAACAAACAAACAAACAAAAAAAAAACCACAACTATTGTCTACTACATATGGGACATACGTAGAATATACAAAGAAATATACAAAGATGAATGATATATAATTTTGTCCTCAAAGAATTTATTTAGGGGGTGCCTGAGTGGCTCAGTTGGTTGAATGTCTGACATCAGTTCAGGTCATGATCTCACATCTGTGAGTTTGGGCCCCGCATTGGGCTTGCTGCTGTCAGCACAGAGCCCACTTCAGATCTTCTATTCCCCTCTCTCTCTGTCCCTCCCCCTCTCGCACTCTCACTCTCAAAAATAATAAATAAAACACTTAAAAAAATTTTAAAGGGTTTATTTAGTATAAGGGATGACTATGCATGCAAATAAAGTGTACAACATGCTCATCAATTCCACGACCATCCACTGAGAGCTCATCATGAGTCAGCCCTGTCCTGCCACAAGGACAGAAGATATCTGAAAGGGCAAAGGAGCAAAAAGATTCATTTTGACTGGGAAGATTGGGAAAGTGTTCTTGGAGGAAGCAGCACATCATCCAAGGTTACACAACCACGACCAGTAAGTGATAGAGCTGGGATTTACTTCCAGAAGTCTGAGTACAGAGCCCACTCCCAGAAATGTTACGCTCTCCCACCTTCCAGCGCATGGAACTTGAGGCAAGTTAGTACTGCTGAGATAAGAAAGTGGGGGGGGGGGGGGGCGGGGAGTGCAAGTAGTCAGGTGTGGCTGGACCAGGGGTTCTCAACCCTGGCTGAACAATAGAACATTGGGGGAAGCTTCTCAAAATACCAATACCCAGGTCTCACCCCAGAAATCGCTTTCCAGGGAGTCCTAAAGCTCAGCCAGGGGTGCTACCCACTGGGCTAGACTCTGGAGAGGCAGGGCTGGAAAGGTAGACTGGACCTCATCTGGCAGATCCAAAAACCACGTTAAATTATGTGTTCCAACTTGAAGGGGAAAGATAAAGAAGGTATAAGTAAAGATATAGGTAAAGAAGAAGCCACTAGGTAGGAGAATGATGGGGGTCGGAGGTAGTAGGATAACTGCTCTGGCAGCAGCATAAAAAATGAGCTTTGGGAACAGATGTTGCAAGCAAGAATAGCAGTTAGGAGAGTGATGCTGTCTGAATGGAAACTGAGGAAGAACTCACCAAGGGCAGTAGAAATATAAAGGAACAGTCACAGGGGCGCCAGGACGGCTCATTTGGTTTAGCAACCGACTCTAGGTTTCGGCTCAGGTCGCGATCTCATGGTTGGTGAGTTTGAGCCCTGCATTGGGTTCTGCGATGTTTGAGCCTGTTTGGCATTCTTTTGCTCCCCCTCTTTCTCTGCTGTGCACACACACACATACTCTCAAAATAAATAAATAAATGTAAAAAAAAAAAAAAAACAAGAAAGAAACAGTCATGTATGAGACATTGCAGAATAAATTCAACAGAACCTGCTGACTAGTGAAACAGAAGGGGTGACCAAAGGGAAGGAGTGGAAGACGACACGTTATCAGCATGAAGGAGAACCCCGGACAAGAAGTAGATGGGGAAACGGGGAGATGATCATGAGTTTGTTTTCTGTCATACCGAGTTTGAGGTTCCTGAGGAACGCTCATGTGAAGGTGATACACGGGCTGTTGGAAATTTGAGTCTGTAACTAAGGAGAGAGTGTTAAGGTGGATATCATTTAAACATAGGTGAGACCAGAAATGTCAGCATTTGGTTGAAATCATTAAGGAAGAGAATGTCTGGAACTGCATACATATGAGAAACCAGAGGGCTTTGGAGAACACCAAATTTGGGAGGCAGGTGAGGAAAAGACATAAATGTCAGAGACCTGGAAGAAGATGGAGGAAGCACATGAAAGAAGAAACCAAGAAGACATCAGAGCAAGTGAGAAGAGAGTTCCAAGGGAGGGAAAAATCAATGATGGCAGATGAATAGGCTGAAGAAATAGCTTTTGTCTTTGGCTATCGGGAAGTCATTGGCAGCCTGGCAGTTAAAGAAAATGGTAATGGTGGAAGCCAGACCACAACGGACTGGACAATGAGGGCAGATGAGAGAGTGGGGACCGCAAATGTACAGCTATCTATTAAGAAGTCTTGCGGAGAAGAGGAGAAATGAAGGGGAACCTAAGATGAGAAGCAGCAGGTCACGGGAAGTGAGGTTTGTTTTGCAGGGGAAAGTTAAACATATGTTAAAACCAAAGAGAAGGAGTGTGGGGGTAGATACAACTTGAGGTAAACAAGATGGAGGGATACAGTGATGGAGGCAATTCCTGGAGGGTACCGGAAGGGACTAATTCAACAGAACTCATGCGAAGAGAAAGATTCTTTCCCCTCAGAAACAAGAGGAAAGGAATGCAAGATGGAGGGGGGCACCCTGGGAAATTCTGGCAGAGTGGAGGGGAGCTGTAGGAGTTGATGACAGGCAGGCCAGATGCTGAGATAATTGGGACCGTCGGAGTAGCGGGAAACGTCTGAAACTGCATATATAGAGAAAGCAGTAGAATCAGCTAGAAAAGAAAAGAAGGAATCAGAAAGGACTGCCCTGGAGGGCCCACCAAGGAATTTCTCTGAAACATATAAAGCTGTAATATGACATGTTGAAGCATTAACACCGACTACTGCTGTCCATTTTATTTCCCATGTGCATTAATCTTTTGAGTAGTTACAGGAAAAAAGTAAACTGCCTGTTTCAAACAGCTTACACAAATGAACTGAAGCCTGAAGACAAATAAACGCTCTTCTAATGTTAACAAGTTATAGAATACCATTTAGTGTTGAAACCAAGTTATACAGATTATTTTCGATCTGGTAGTTCACTTTATTATCATTACACTTGGCTGAGTCACTGTTGGGCCCCACAAAGAGACGGCCAGAGTTACCACGTGAGAGTAAAACATTATATCAAAATAATTAGCTTGGCTACAAAAACTACCTCGGAGAGATACTGAGTAGCAAAACCTAGCCAAGTTGCTAAAATTTGACCGCAAGTTCCACACTAGTGGGGAAGAAAAGTACAGATGGACAGCCATACCTGGGGCCCGTACAAAGCAGCCGAGCGTGCTAAGAAAGGCTATCAGCAGGCCCACTCCCGCTAAGTGGGCGGACACCGGAATCCTGCGGCAGAACGACTCCAAGGCACATCTAGGGGCTCTGTCTTTTGCCAGAGAAGGGCACACCCCAGGGTCTGGGAGCATCGTTCTCAGAAAAATACAAGTTCTTTGATGGAGCCCCAGAAGAGCCTCTCCCGCCCCCTCTCCCGTTCCCCAAGGGCAGGGCGGGACAGAGCTGCAGAGTTGGCGGGACACCGGGTCAAGTGACACTCAAACTGACCACACCCCCCCTCCCCCCGCGGGCCGCTCCCGACCGCATGCGGACTGCGCCTGCGCGCGCCGGCCGGGCTGCGTTCGCGGCTAGAGAAGGGGCGGGGCGCGCACGCGCTCCCGTCTCCAGGCAACGGGAATAACAGAGGCCACCTGAGAGCGCCTGCGCGGCGGTCGGTTGAGGTGGGGGTCTGGTCTGGAAAACTAAGTCCTGGTGCTTCCCCTGAGCAGGAACGGTCGCCAGTGACTCAGGTACGCGGAAGGGGGGGACAGACATGGGGTCAGCGCCTCGACCCCCCCAAGGGCTCCATGGACAGAAGAGCGAGGGCTTGTTCCCACAGCGGAATCCCCAGTGGGGGCGCCCCGGCTGACCTCGTAGCACAGAGCGTGACTTCGGCATTCCGGATCTAAAAGCTGCAGCGGCCAGGTCAGGTGGCCCCCAGCTCTCAGGTTACAGACCTTCCACCGTCCGCACCGCCGGGACTTCTTGGGTGAGAGTTTGGCAGCCAGGCACCTGCTGCAGGCCCTGAGCGGCCTCTGTGTTTGGAGTCAAGCACGGTGCCAGCAAGAGCCAAGCCCTGAGAGCTCTCTTGTGCCAGTCACTTACCTCTGGGCCTTAGTTTACTCACCTGTGAAATGATAGGGCTGGATTCGGAGTCCTAAGGTCCCTAAATGCCAGTCATGTAACTGAGCGAAACGTTCAGTTTATGGGTGAAGAACCGAGCCAGCAAGGGGAAGCTGCTTGTGCTGTGTCACAGGCCTAAACCTTGACTTTCAATTCGATAGCTCTTGCCATTAAATCTTTCCACCCATCCATACTGCGTATGGCAGGAGCATCACTGTGTATGGCAGAGGCTGGTACTGGAATAAAGCTAGGTGGCAGGAACACCCGTGTCACGTTCGTTTTTCTATTCTCAGGACCTAGTTAAGTACCCACAGGAAATAATAAGCATTCACCAAATGCTTATTGGAGGAAAGCTCTGGCATACCCAACACCACTGTTCCTAAGAAGTTCAAGAGAATATGTAGGTAGGACAAATGTGGAAACAGTTTACTTTAGCAGCTGGGGTGAACCTCAGACAAACTCCTTACAGATATCTGGTTTAAATCTCCCCTAGGCTTCAGTCCAGTCCCTGAATGGCTGGTCTCCAGTTGGCGCCACATCTGCCTGTGGGCGTTATGCTCCCATATAATAAAGCAGAAGCTCCAGGGCTCCTCTCAGCTAAGCAAGAGCCCTGTGAAAAAGGTGACTCTTCTCAGCGGTCCTCAATGGGGCACCCAAGGAACAATTTCCAGCAGAAGCTTTTGAGCAACAAAGAGCTGATGCCGGAGAATCTCTACACTCCCTCCAAATGGAACATGTACAGCAAAGCTTGGAGCTACTCCTATCCCCAGTGTGTTGGAATCAGCCAGCAGGATTCCAGAAGCAGTCCCCAGGGCCAAGCAAAGGGTTTGTTTTACTCATCAGATCCTCAGTCCTGGTATCCCAAAGCAGATAACCAGGAATTCATCCCCTTTACAAAGAAGCGAGTTGGGGTGGACCGGGCATACCCACTGAAACCTGTGTTCCACAGGAAGTCTCATAGTACGAGTGAGGCTGCCATTGATGGGGACCAGAATGTCTCTCCAAGAGCCCCTGAACCAAGAGGGTTTCCATACAGCAGCGTTGGTTCAAGGAACTGGGAGAATTCATCTGGGGTTTGTGCTGTTGCTGCCACACAGGAGGAGAGGGCCGTGGTGGCATATCCCAACAGGACTGAACGGGTGCAGATCCAAAGACTAGAAGCTGCAGGGGAGAGCTTACGGGAGGAAATCCGAAGAAAAGAGACCCTCCTAAGGGAAAAGCTGAAGAAGACAGAGGAGGAACTCAGAAGGATCCAGAAAGAAAAGGAACAGGCTAAGGAAAATGAAAAAAGAGAGCTACAGAGAATGACATTCCCCAGGAGGAGAGTTAAAGGTAATAGCAACACCACATACAAATCTACCTTCTCCCCAGAACTGGGGGCTGAGGAGGTCTTCAGCAGACACAGGGGAGAGGATGAAACTAGAGGATGGCCTCAAGAAAATTCTAGTCCACTCCAGTTCTCTGATTATGGAATACAGAAGCTCAAAAGGGAAAGACTGGTGGCAAGCAATAACAAAATCCGAGACTTAGTCTCAGGGCCACCAAAAGAGTTCTCTCAGTCTTCAGGAGTGCCAGGCCGTGCTTCACGGGGATCCACCAGCAATTCTAGTCTGTCTAGGGCACCAGACTCCTCAGTTTCCAGCTGTTCTACCGAGGAGCCAGAACTTGGCGAATGTAGCCATTGTGGACGCAAGTTCCTGTTGCTCAGACTGGAGAGACACTCCAACGCCTGCAGTAGGATGCAGAGTTCCAAGAGGAAAGTGTTTGACTCCTCCAAGGCCCGGGCCAAGGGCACAGAACTAGAGCAGTACTTGAACTGGAAGGGATCAGCCTCAGTCCAGGTAACAAGGGCAGGGCCTTATGGATTTGACTTTGAGTGGGGATCATTGTAAAGGGACTGTTATATCAGTTTTCTTTAGAAAAAGTTCATGTGTCATATAGGGAGAGAGTGAGAATGAACATTTATTGATTACAACTGCATGCCAGGCACTGTAATGGTAGCTTTTCATAAGACCCCCACCACAACCCTTTGGGGATTTCACTGTCTCTTATTTTATCAATTCAAAAATCAAGTCTCAGAGAATTTTACTTACTTGAGATCACAAAAGGCTTTAAATGGCTGAGTCAGCCTATAAATCTGGGTTGGAATGACTTCAAAATCTAGACTTAAAAAATATTATGTCCTATTGATTATAAAAGTAATAAATGTTTACTACAGAAAATGTAAAAGATGGGAAAAATATAAAGAAAAACCATGCAGCTGTTCAACCCGCCCCCCCCCCCCCCCCCCGCCCCGAGAGAATTCCTTGCTCTTTGCAATGTATGTTCTGCCACCTCCCAAGATTAGGATTTGTTACTAACTCCTATAACCATATCTACTTTTTCAAGATTAGCTCAATTTTGATATACCTTCTTAGTAAGTATATAAAACACAATTAAGTTTGCACTTTTGGTTAACATTCCAACTGCAGAAAAACTAGGTTGTAAAAAAACCATGAGACGCTTCCGTGGTAAGGTTAGGGGTACCTCACAGGCACATCTGGACAGTCAGATCTGGAGAAGATTGTCTGTCTCATGGATCAGTCCACTACGCCGCCAAGGTTATGCCCCTTGGTTTTTCAATGAGTGTTTGCCAAAGTGTGGCCTGCTGGCAAATGCTTTTTATTTTAGTAGTTTTAGTGTGCGTTAGAAAAATATAACATCATATGAAGCCCGTGGTGTCTAGGAATCATGAACTTAAAAGAAAAATATGAAGTAATCTATAGTAAGGGGAATAAAATGAAAGTGGTAGGCAAATGATCAAAGTTTGGGAAAGCCTAGACCACATGACCTCAAAGCTCCATCCAACTCTACTTTTCTAAAAAAAATATGAGAGCATATTCTGTTTTCATTTCTTTTCAACACTCCCTTTGCTGCACTAGCACGTCTTGTCCGTAAGCACTTTACAGCTTCCATGCATATTGCTGGGGCCTTTGACAACTCAAACTTATGTGGTGGCTGTTAGGAGAAGTCATTTGTAGTTATTTCTTTCAGTACTATTTGGAAGATCACCACAAGAAAGTCCCTTCTGGGTTCAGAGATAATCTGCCTGAGGTCCAGTTTCCAAAATTTTGCTCTTGCAGATAATGATATGATCACCAGTTTTCCTGGTCTTTCCTGTTTTCTTTCTGGTCAACCCAATAACCCACTGGGGTCTTCTCTGTCCCACTATAGCGGTTATTTCTGGCCAGCACCTAAAAGAATCTTGTGTTTTTTAAATTCCTAAATACATCAGGAGTGAAGCAAAAGAATTGAGTTTCTGAGATCAGACCCCCTAGCTTTGTGGAAACTCATTTGGGGCAGTATGTTGCACTGAGGACACCAAAGCAGAAAGGGTCTAGATTGAGATGCGCTCCGCTCCTTGGAATGTCCTAAGTCTTATTCGAAAGCTTTATGCCTTTGGAAGCTGAGTGGTTTGTATCTCCCTCTTACTCGTCTGGTGTACTCATGAGAGTAGGTGATTTTCCTTGAGTCCTTTAATGTTCCCATAACTTCTAGTCTCCAGTCTGGAGACTCTCCAGTCTCTCCACTGGACCTTAAGCATTTGAGCACAAGGCCAACATCTTTGTGCTTTGTGATTGATGAGTGTTAACTGAATAAAATTTCAATATGATGAATTCAGTGTAACTATCATATAGTTGAGGAACTTCTCCCTAATTCAATTCTCTTTAAAGTTCCTGGATTCCATCTCTAACACTCAGATTCTCTTGTCTTCTTGTCTGTTTCATTCAGTAAGACTCTCTCCTGAAGGATCCTTTTCCTTTGATAATATCTCTTCCTGTTATTCATCATTAATGATGTCAGATCACCAAGCGGCTACTTGCCTTCTTTCTTCTGAAGAATTAATTTTACACTAATCTAAATCATACTTGAATACATTTTAAAAATCATGTACTGAGTGATGTATAAGGTAGATAAGCAGGATCCTGCTTCACCCCTCCATCCTAACCTGGCCCCCAGCAGCAGCCTCCAGTTCTGAAAGATGACTTCTTCGATATGTATTTCCATATTTCTCAATATGCTTATTTTCTTGATTAACCCATTTTACACATCATCTGTTGACTTCCTCTTATGAGTGCTGTGGGTAAAGCTTTTTCTCACATCTCCTCTCTTTTTACTTTTCTCTTTCCCTTCTCCTTCCATTGTAGTGGAATCACAATTTTGCATTAAACCAGTAATCAGCTTTTCCATTATAATAACCACATAAATGTTGTTCACTCAACAGTGAACAAATTCTGCCTCTGCCCACATGAACCTGGAATTAGTAGTTGACTCATGTTTTCATTTGCTTGGTTTCTTGCATACCGGTCTCTAGTTTTTTCCCCTAAATGATCCATCTGATGTCAGACACCTGTTAATGTTTTTGTAAATATTCAAACACCTCTTATAATCCATCAACTTGATTTTTTTTTTTTTTTTTAATTTTGGAAACCTCCCTCCCACCACTCTTTTTCCTCCTGTACCAGTCTGGACTGGTTATTTTCTAGATCTGGTGCAGACCTATTGTTTTAGGATTTCTATTTGTTCCTCTTATGTGTTGGGTCCCATTTCCAGCTTCTTATGTCTTCCTTCTCTTGCCTTACTTTTTGCGTTGCTGAAGCTTTCAAGAAATGTGCTTGGGAGGCATGTTTTTTTGTCTCGGAATGAATGAAAATATCTATATAATAGCATTATATTTGATGGATGACTTGGCCAGGTATAGAATTCTAGGTAGAAAATGAATTTCTATTTGAACTTCTAAGGCATTTTTTTCCACTAGCTTTTAGCCTCCAATGTTACTTTTGAGAAATCTGATGCTGTTTTGCTTCCACTGCCCAATATGAAACCTCTTTTGGTGTTTCTCTTTTTCCAAAAGCTTACAGGATTCTCTATTCTGAAATTCTGAAATTTTACAATGATTGTGTTGGATACTTGGTAGGCCATTTCAATTTCATGAGCAGTCACCTTAATTCTAGGAATGTTTATTATTTCTTTAATAATTTCCTCCTTGTGCTTTTTCTGTTCTTTTTGAAACTCCTATTGGTCAGGTGTTGGATTTCTTGGATTGGCTTTTTAATTTTGTAATCTTACCTACTTTCTATCTTGATCTTTTTTCTCATTTGGAGTAATTTTCATGACAGTATTTTACATTTCTGTTTTTATTTTTAGCTATCACAGTTTTTAATTTTTTAAAATTTACATCCAAATTAGTTAGCATATAGTGAAACAATGATTTCTGGAGTAGATTCCTTAATGCCCCTTACCCATTTAGCTCCCCCCCCCCACAACCCCTCCAGTAACCCTCAGTTTATTCTCCATATTTATGAGTCTCTTCTGTTTTGTCTCCCTCCCTGTTTTTAGATTATTTTTGTTTCCCTTCCCTTATGTTCATCTGTTTTGTCTCTTAAAGTCCTCATATGAGTGAAGTCATATGATTTTTGTCTTTATCTGACTAATTTCACTTAGCATAATACCCTCCAGTTCCATCCACGTAGTTGCAAATGGCAAGATTTCATTCTTTTTGATTGCCAAGTGATACTCCATTGTATATATATATATCACATCTTCTTTATCCATTCATCCATCGATGGACATTTGGGCTCTTTCCATACTTTGACTATTGTTCATAGTGCCGCTATAAACATGGGGGTGCATGTGTCCCTTCGAAACAGCACACCTGTATCCCCTGGATAAATGCCTAGCAGTGCAATTGCTGGGTCGTAGGGTAGTTCTGTTTTTAGTTTTTTGAGGAACCTCCATACTGTTTTCCAGAGTGGCTGCACCAGCTTGCATTCCCATATCATAGTTTTAATTTATAATAGTTCCTTCTGGTTCTCTGGTTGTAAGTTTTCTTTTACCTGCTTTGTTGCTGTTTCCTGAGGGAGGAGGAACGAGTTCATGTACTTGTTTTTGTTTCTCTCCTGTTAGAGCTTTACTCAAATATCTGGTGATCCTAGGCTGTCCATTCATATTTAAGTGAGGCTTGTTCATATTAGGGTTATCAAATAGTGAACCTTTGCATTGGGGTCACTCAGGGTCAGCATCTAATGGCTTTTCTCTCAACTGCTTGGTGCATCCAGAGAACTCTTGTCTCCTACAAGGGTGCCAATGTGTTTGATATCCTGGGAGCAGAGTGGGGGAAACAGACCGACAGTTCCATAATTTGTCGTGTATACTTGCACTTAATCCCAATTCTCAGTCTCAATATTAACCCTGTTCGCTACTGTGCCTGGACTTCCTGAGTCCGAAACCTGTCTGGTTCAGTTTCTCCAGAGAATAAAGCCCTGTTCTCCTGTGAGGGTGCTGGAAGTGATGGAAACTTGGTTGTGCAAGATGGCAGAGGGGCCCCGGGACCCAGTTTATTCTTGCCATGCACATTCTTGTGAGCACCGAGCCTCCCAGTACTCTCCTCCTTGGCAGGCCCTTAGCTTAAGTGCCTCCCCTCTGGCAAGTCAGCTCTGCTGCCCTTTCCTGTTCTCTTTGACCTTATGGGTGGACACCCTTTACATTTCCTTGCTGTCTTTCTGATGACGACTCAGGAGACGAGGTAAACTCCAAGTTGAATGATCAGCCTTCCTCCTACTTACAGGCTGAACCTCCTCGGAAGAGCAACTGGAGACAGAAGCATGAGTCTTTCATCTGTACCCTCCGTCAGGCTCGAGAAGTCCAGCAGGTAATTGCCAAAGGTGGAAACCCCTCAGACTTGCCTCCTATCCTGCCTGCAGAAAATCCAGATTATATTCAGTGTCCTCACTGTAGTCGCCACTTTGCCCCCAAGGTGGCTGAGCGGCACATTCCCAAGTGTAAGACCATCAAGAACCGGCCTCCACCTCCAAGGAAGCATCCCAGTTGAGCGGACAACAGTGAAAGCCTCCTTGATAATTCAGAAGGCTCTGCTTCTCTTCAGCAGTAAATGGGAGTAGAATAATTTGATGGAAAACAGAACTAAAAGTTTTATACCTCCCCCATCTGCCTGCAGAGCTTCAATCAGTGAGGAGAGACCCTTTGCTAAGCAGCAGGAGGCAAAAGGAAGCCTCAGCTTCCCACTAAATTACCAGCTCAGGCTGGAGTGCCTTGTTATTGCCCTAAGAACGGATGGCTGAAGACACTCGAGAGGCGAGCGGGCTACATTAAAGCTCTGTTCTTGCAAGCCCGACTCGTGATGTGTGCTGGTTAAGTGCCTGCATTTGCTCTGCCTTCTTGCCGCTGCCTCTGCATGTATGTCTGTGGTTCCAGTTAACTCTTCTCTTGCAGGAAGTTGGTTCATTACATTGAGTTGGGTCAGAGGATCATGATCACCCAGGTGGTATCTTATGAAAGATAATACGATTTTGCCGTTAAGGCAAATGGAAATTTATCCTTGACCTCCCTGATGCATGGTCCTGCCAAAAGCTAATACAAGTCGGTAAGGTTAGGGTGCCAGTATATCCTAAATCCTCCTGTGGTTACTGTGTACTAAAGGGAAACTCATCTTTATGTGCTTTACAGGGTAAAGGGTGGGGGGGAGCACCCTGTATGTCTCAGTAGTTGTTCTTTTCTAATGGATTTCATGTCAAAAAAAAAAAAAAATGAAGAAACTTCAGTTTCAGCCACTGCTAGCATTCTGCTTTGAAATCAGTTTGCTTGTATGGCTTTTTAAAATGAGAACAAAATCTGGGGCGCCTGGGTGGCGCAGTCGGTTAAGCGTCCGACTTCAGCCAGGTCATGATCTCGCGGTCTGAGTTCGAGCCCCGCGTCAGGCTCTGGGCGGATGGCTCAGAGCCTGGAGCCTGCTTCCGATTCTGTGTCTCTCTCTCTCTCTGCCCCTCCCCCATTCATGCTCTGTCTCTCTCTGTCCCAAAAATAAATAAACGTTGAAAAAAAAAATTTAAAAATAAAATGAGAACAAAATCTACCATCAAAGCAAGCTGAGACATTCCCGTGGCACACGTCCCTCTCCATTACACCACAGTAAACATCTATCTTAGCAAGTAAACAGATGAAAAAGATACCAGATCTTTTTAATTTTCCCTGTGCAGAATTGTGCATAGTGCAAGTAACCTTCATAATTAGACCTTCAATAAATGGGGTTTGGAGATTAAAATTAAATAATAAAAAGAGGAAGTCCTAGATTGGTCAAATGGGAGAAGTGATAAGGTAATGCCTGTCAGGGGTAGTATCAGTTCAGATAGGATGAAGATTGCACGACAGATCTGAAATAACTGATCTGATTATGGTCCTGAGACCATCACTCAAATTGTTAGTTTCAAATATTAGAGGGGTGCCTCAGTGGCACAGTCAGTTGAGCATCCCACTTTGGCTCAGGTCACGATCTCACGGTTTGCGGGTTCAAGACCCACATCGGGCTCTGTGCTGACAGCTCAGAGCCTGGAGCCTGCTTCGGATCCTCTGTCCGCCTCTCCCTCTGCCCCTTCTCCGCTCGTACTTTCTCAAAAATAAATAAACTTAAAAGAAAAGAAAAAGAATGGGGTGCCTGGGTGGCTCAGTCGGTTAAGCGTCCGACTTCAGCTCGGGTCATGATCTCACGGTCCGTGAGTTTGAGCCTCGCATCGGGCTCTGTGCTGACAGCTCAGAGCCTGGAGCCTGCTTTGGATTCTCTGTCTCCCTCTCTCTCTGCCCCTCCCCCCCCACCTCACTCTCTCTCTCTGTCTCTCAAAAATAAATAAACATTAAAAAAAATACTGGAAAAAAAACACCCAACCTGACCTGGGCCAATGTGACTAGGCAGACAATAAAGCCATATTTTACTAAACAATAAATGGCCACTCACTCTTGTTCCATTTCCTCTGCAGCTTCTGCTGATTGGGCTAACAGATCAGATCAATATGAAATATGAACTTAAAATTTTAGCTGTGAAGCTGAAAAAAATTTATATACTTAAAAAACAGTACATATTAAATTGCTTTATGTTCTTCCTAATTGTTGCAAAGAGGGATCACATAATGGAGCTTTAGGTTGGCCACTCGAAGAACCCTCACACACAGTGGATATTTAAACCGATATATACATTCATTCCCAGGCAGGCCTAGTGAGTTACAAATTGTAAGTTTCACACTTGATGGTAAAAGCAATAGATGGCAAGAATGAGCTGTGGCCAAGGCCACAAAGTGGTAGCTTATGGACTGCTTTGTCCTACAGATGTGTTTTATTTGGCTGGTACGGAACTAAAACTGGATTGACATTTAAAAATTGGGATATGGAGGGGCACCTGGGTGACTCAGTCGGTTCTGTGTCCAACTACGACTTAGGTCATGATCTCATGGTTTGTGGGTTCAAGCCCCATGTCGGGCTCTGTGCTGACAACTCAGAGCCTACAGCCAGCTTCAGATTCTGTCTCCCTCTCTCTGCTCCTCCCCTGCTCGTGCTGTCTCTCTCTCTCTCAAAAATAAATGTTAAAAAAAAAAATTAAAAATAAATAAAAATAAAAATTGGGATATGGAGAATCTCTTGAAAAGCTGGAAGTTCTGGAAACACCAGGCCAGCAACCCTGCATAGCACCACTGAATGTCCTTCAGACAGGCTGGCCACTCAGATAACCACAGCCCCTCCTGGCCTGCTTCACTTATTTGCCTTATCTGCCTGGCTCAACAGGCACTTGGGTTTGGGATCCCTGAATGATGTTATTAAGTTCGCAGATCAGGGTCCTCCGGGGGAACAAATGTATGTGTGAGAAGTGCTGTCTTTAGACACAGGAAGCAGTTATTCATTCTTACATTGCTAGAGAAATAAAATAGTCGATACCTTAGTGTTCCCTCCACTCTCAACATGTTTAGGCCTTGCTTATATTAGGAATATCTATTAGTCTTTTAAATTTAGCTTGATCTATCTTTGGGAAGAGGTCAGAACCCTTTTTCTATCTAAGTCCATTCCTGGATAGCAGAGAATAATAGTGGATAAATAAATGCTGCTTGTTAATGTCCATGTGTTATACTACTTTATCTAAGAAACTTCAGTACATGCAAATGTTACAAATTTTAAAGTTCGAAAGGTTAATAAACAATGGGGAGAAAATCTCATGGTGAAACTCACTTCATACAAAAGTATACGCAGACGTGCTGAGAGAGTATTTCCTAACAGCAGCGTATTTAATGCAGCCTCGTACCTTGTGGCCAACATTTGCTTTTGGTCATTAACTTCTCGTTCTTCCCAACTACAAAGGAGGTAGTGCAGATGTGATAAAGTGTTTTTCTCTCTAATGTTCCTGATTCTGTGAGGTTCAGTGATCAGCATGTTTATTTCCATAGTTAATCATTGAAGTAATAAATGATTTTTGGCTTTGTGGCAGGAAGGAACATGTTTTGTAGTCCTGACTACAGCCCAGCCTGCCTTGACACTAATGAATAATACTACTTTGGAGGCCCAGGGATACTCATCTGAAAGAATTTATTTATAATACATCCTCGCTCCAGAGCTGTTCTTTCTCTTATGAATGTTTCCAAATATATGGCAAATCAAATGAAATTTGAGTTTAAGGCTGCTTTTGCTTTAAACTTTAATGACATGCTCAGCCAAGAGAAGTGATAACTTGGCTATGCCAGGGAGACCAAATACAGTTCACCCTCTTTGACGGAAAACAGCTTTATAAACATAGACACACATTATCACTTGAAAAAGTCCACTGTGACTGAGGGGTAAGTATAAGAAATGATCCTTCCTCTTTCAGTGGCTCATTTTTTCCCTTCCTTCTGCATTTTAAGCACTTGAGAAGTTTGGGGAAAAAAGTTGTAGCAGCAGAAACGATTCTATAAGAAAAAGAAACTGGAAAAAAGCAAAAGATTATTTGTGCAAATGTCCCTTGTGTTGTTTCTATTACAAGGTCATTTATTTATTTATATAAAGACTCATGGAATCAAAGATTCATGAAGGCCTAGAATCTGGGTGTTTCATCCCCAGTGACTAAGGTCCGTGCGCAGGCATAGCACTGATTGAGAGTTTAAATGTTTATTTAAAACAGAAATGCCAAACCACTCCACCCTCAACCTTTCAAACATCTGGCTAACAATAAGCTAGTTCTTCAGCAACAATGTCAGAGCAGCGGAGTAACTCAGGTTATATTGTAACTCAAAAGCAATACTACTAGAAAACTGAAAACACCTAGCGCTGCAGAAAGAACGGCAGGACAAACTCGAAGAGAATTAGCTATAAAAAAACCATTCAAAGGCATTTCTGCTGCCTAACCTTTCACTTTTTATCTAATGCATGGCTGCCACCTTTGAACTGGTTTCTACTTGCATAGCTATTTGGTGGGAAAAATCATACGGCTGTCCCAGGCACAATTTGGGAAAGTGCAAATTGTCTCTAAGGCACAGAACTCAGATTCTCAGCCAGATTACCAGCAAACTAGACTTCCCAAGGGAACATGCTAGAGAAAATGACCAGTGTTCCCCTGCTAGAGAATGGCTCCCCTCTGGAACAAGAGCAGGGCTCTCCCCCTCCCTCTGATGCTTACTTTCATCCCTGTCTCAGCAATGTGCCCCTGTTCCTCCGTTCCACAGCAGAAGCAATACTCAGGATTAACACCCAAACTGAGCCTGCCTCTCAGGCCTGCTGAGACGGTGAGTCTGAGGGATACAGGAACGTGAAAGGCCAGTCAGCCCTTAAAAAAATCAAAGGTGCATTTACATGATGAACCAAAACCCATTGTTAGGGTTTACAGCAAACCCCCAAGTCCCCAGAACTTGTAACTTTAATCTGGGGTTGGCCCCTTCCCTTATTTTAAGAAAAGGCTTCAGTGATTACGTTAGTACCATTGTACTAGGCTTCCCAGAATTGAGAAAACAATGGGAACATCAAACCAAAGAAGATCCCATTGAACAGAGTTGCCCATCCCCAGCCATGGGGTCTTCCCCAAGCATGAGCCTTTACGCCACCAGTTTTAGGGAAATAGCAAAATTTCCATTGCACAGGTCCTTCCAAAATATTATAGAGATATCAAACATTCATTTTTGGGGTTTGGGGAAAATGAAACACAAATTAATTTAGCTGTTTCTAGGAAGGCAGGATGTGAGACTCATCAAGGCAGCCCCTATGACCCCAAACGCTAACGGAACATTGCATAAGGCTAGGTGGAAACCCAAAGCTCATATCCTTAAGTAAAACCATCAAAAGCTTTGAGGACACTTTCTCTCTTTGGGAAAGCTGGTTCGTTCCTGTCCATAAGGACATAATGACTATGGGATTAGAACGGAGCTCTCAGCCAAATTCCTTTCACTTGGCGGCTTCTGCCTGTTTTGTTAGGCTTCAGGGACTACCAGGTTTTGGTGCTGGCTTTGGGCCACTCAAGTAGGAAAGATGATACAGATTCACTGATATGGCTTCATAAAACACCAAAAGGGGAAAATACTGACTAGACATACAGAAAGGGAGTGGTTGGGGCTGCTGAAGTCAAGGTTAGAACCCTAAGAGCCACGAAGGCAGAGGCACTCTAGACCTTCTTAAAGATACCAAGTAGAGGCAGCTACAGGAGGCCCTCTCTCCCTCATGGTTTTCTCTTAAGGCTGTTCTATTGCCCCACTGACTCAATTCTCGATGAAGCACCTCACTTTTTAGAGGCATCTTCCAAAGTTAGGAAATCCTACCTGCATCGGTCACAGACTGAAACTCCAGCTGTGTGATGAGGAGGGACCTAGCCTTCTTTCTTGACTCCTCACTGAAGAAATTTCAATCGACCCTCAGAGGAAAAGCAATCTAAGCCCGCTTTTCCTCCTAAAGCATTTAGCTGCGCAAAGTAACTGAACTTTCTGAAAACAAGCCTAGATTGACTCCACCAGACATATTTTCCCAGACTCAGGGCTCCTGAGAGGGTTTTACCACTTCGCCGCTCTCCAGACGACCCTGGATGGGCCCCACCTGGTTCCAGCCCACTCAAGTTTTACACTTTTCCCTCCTCCACCCAGAGGTGCAATGCCTGGTGTTGAATTCCCAAGGCAGCTTCCAAGTAATGGTGAAATGATAAATGGGATATAAGCTGCTACCAGCAAAATTAAGGTGAGCATTGTGTCTCCTCTTCAAAGGTGGGATCACCAGATGAGGTACAGAGCTGCTGTTGCTATGGCAGTCACTGAGGACAAAGCCAGGGCCATGGGGCCCTTCCATTCTCCAAACAAAACCACTCCTAGATCCTATCTAAGAGGCAATGCCACTCTCCAAGTGTACACGGAAAGTGCTTTGGAGCCTCCGCCTTGCACTCCTTGTCTGCAAGTGAACAAAGCCAGGAAAGCGCTCTCTGCATTCAGTAAGTGTGCTGTGAAGTTCTTTGGATCCCAGTTTCCTGGAGGCCATACGGGCTCAGGAGACTAGAGGCTGGGTCGACAGGAGTCTGTTCCCAGGAGGCACCAGGAATCTGAATCTAAGTCAGGCTTTGGATCCATTTCCATCTCTTCCTTTGCTGTCTGAGTTCCTTTGGAATGCATCCCCTCCTGTCCAAACAAAACACAATTCCACATTAACAATACTGCCACCAGTCACCGCAGTCCAGGACTAGGTTTTCAATGTTGACTTCTAAGGATCTGTGGCCACAGTTTTGTGAGAAGCTCGTAATACTACCCTTAGATAATACCTTAATAATGCTACCTTAAATAAAGCCAACACCTTTACACTTGCTGCAGGCAGGGTGACCAACTGTTTGCCCAGGACTGTAGGATTTTCTGGAATGCAGAACTCTAAGTTTTAAAACTGAGACAACCATGAGGTGCCTGGGTAGCTCAGTCGGTTAAAAGTCTGACTTCAGCTCAGGTCATGATCTTGTGGTTTGTGGGTTTGAGCCCCATACCCGGCTTGCTGCTGTCAGCATGGAGCCCGCTTTGGATCCTCTGTCTCCCTGTCTCTGCCCCTCCACCACGCATGCATGCACGTGTATGCCCTCTCTCTTTCAAAAATAAATAAACATTAACAATAAATAAAAGTGAGACAGCCCTAAGCCAAACAATCCTCCTGCCTGCCACGGCTGCCAATCACCCCATGCTTGCCTCGAGTATATTACTTCCCAAAGTCCTTTCATAGACAAGATTTCATTTAATCCTCAAAACAACCATAACAAAGTACATGGTATTATTTGCCCTTTTTAGGTGAGAAACCAAGACTCACAGAAACAAATTTGTCCAGACACACAAAACTGACAAATGGCAAAGCCAAGGGTTGAACCCTATTTCCCAGTCCTGGTTCACTCTCAATAGAACTAATGGCTAAAAGAGCTATGGCTCTTGATAAACAATGCAAACAGCATTGAAATTATTTTTATCAAAAATGTTTAATATGAACCTAATTAAGTCGTAAGTCTAACTTCTAGTTTATAGAAATGACAGGGTGACAAAAGAACAAGTTAAATAATGTTCTAAGAAGAAAAGACAAATCCAGAATGTAGCACATTTTGTTAAAGAGCCGACCCTGTTTCTTCAACAAATTGATGCCATGAAAATTTAAAAAAGAAAAGTTCATATACTGAAAAAAAAAAAAATCATATATTGAAAAAAAAAGGAAACCAATTTGACAATAAACTTCATATATTGAAAAAAAAAGTGATGGTAGTAGAAAGACGTATTCTAGATTAAAAAAAATAAGAGATATAACAATGTGATAATGTAATGTAGGGCCCTTGACTGGATTCTGGACTCATAAAAAAAAAAAAAGTTATAGAGAACATTTTTGTGGGAAAACTGGGAAAATTCGACTATCAATTGGGTACTGGATGAAAATTGAGAATATCAGTGTTGAGTGTGATAGTAGTTTGGTGGTTAGCTGGGAGAATGAATGTGTTTATTTTTGGATTTGTGTAAGAAAGTATTTAGAGGGGCTATGTTATGACTTTTATAATCTATTTGAAAATGGTTTAGCAAAATAAAAAATATATACACACACATATACCCACATATATTTTAAATACACACAGATATATACCCCCACATATTTTAAATGCACACACACACACACACACACACTTTTGAAACATGTTAACAATTGTTCAATCTAGATGGTGGATTATGAGTATTCGCTGAACTATATGTTTATAAAGTTTTTCATAGTAACAAGTAAAAGAGGGGTGCCTGGGTGGCTCCGTCAATTAAACACCCAACTCTTGATTTCAGCTCATGATCTCATGGTTCGTGGGACTGAGCCCCAAGTCGGGCTTTGTGCTGTCAGCACGGAGCCTTCTTGGGATTCTGTCCTCTCTCTCTGTCCCTCTCCCACTCACACGCGCACTCTCTCAAAATAAATAAGCATTAAAAAAAATAATAAAAGAAAAATATACAATAACAAAAACCAAAGTGATGAAAATGATCTAACCGAGGTGCCTGAACAAGGCCCATGGCTGCTGAAATTAATTACATAAGTTACATCATCAAAAGATAAGTCTCTGCAAAGCAAAAGGTCTATTTCAATTCTTGGGTGTTTTGTTTCTGTGACTCTTCAAAACAGAGTTAGAAATTGAATTATTCCTTTAATGCTCTCACCTGCTGTCCTCCTTCTAATTTCTTGTTCAGCTTCTGTAGTTGGGTAAAAATCTGGAGGTTTTCTTGCTGTAGCTTCTGTTGTTCAGCCAGACACTTTAACACCAGCCCGTGCAATCTCTCAACCTCTCCCTGCAGAGTGCTGCAGGCACAGGTAGGAGTTAATGGCGTTCCCTTCCCAGCACAGGTCTCTGCAGGACTCAGCCGAGGTGGCTAAGGAGAGAAGAAACAGGTCACAGGGGCTTCTGTGTGCTTATCCCAACTCCCCAATCCAACCTTCCTCGAAATACTATCGGACCTTACTTTAAAAGTAATAAGATAAACCACACACACACACACAAAGTAAATGCAAGAGAAACAGAAAGCTGCTGGGATTACAATAGCACCTGGCTCTAACATAACAGCAAGAGAACTCTCAGTGCCTCAGTCTCCATTATGCTAAGGTAAAAAGAACAATCACCTGTTTTGGAGAACTTGGCAATTAAATTTAAAGTGCATGGCTATCATCCCATTTAAAATGCTGAAGTGGGGGATATGGTTTGGAACAAGTCTTTCTGATCACAGTGAGAACACTGTGACCCAACAGGTCAATATTCATGAAATGTAGTGGATCACACTTTAGAAGAGATTTAAAAGGTGTTCAGTAAATAGGACTGCCAAAATAATTCAAGAAAGTTAATTGATAGAGGAATTTAAATGTTCACCTTAAAGTTTCAAAGGTTTTATTACACCTTTTCTAGTCTGGATTTCTCTCCTTTCTTCCACTGTACTTCGTTTATAGGAAGGGTCAGCAAATGATAGCCAAATCCGGCCTATTGCCTGTTTTTGTAAATGAAGTCTTATTGGAACACAGTCATGCTCATTCATTATGTATCATCTACAGCTGCTTTTATGCTACAGCGTTGACTAGTTGCAAAAGGGACTGCATGGTCCATAAGCCTAAAATAGTGACTACGTGGCCCTTTATAGAAAAAGCTTGGTGACCCCTGGTTTACATTTGAGGTACTTACCACAATTTGATTTCTACCAAGGTTAGGCACACGTGTGTGGCTCCCTCACGAGACTACAAGCATTATTTCTTACTCATATTTAGAGCCCCCAACCTACACTAGCAGTGTCAAGAAAAAGTGGATTTGAATTTTGGAACTTTAATTTTGGTACTTCTGAGGCAAAGAGAAAAGAAAGTCCTCTGGTGTGGAGAACTGTTAGTGCATCAGGAATGTGAAAGGATCAATGCTTCTCCAAGGCAACTCAGGTAAGCCTAGGGCAGACGCTTTAAGCACTGCCGAGTAGACAGTATAATGAGTTGATTCAGGGCAGTGGGAGACTGAGGAAGCTGGAGGAGACAGGCCAGGAGAAGTGGAGAGAGCTCTCTGGTTACCTAGTTGTGACTCAAAGGCAAAAAGTTCAGTTACCCAGGCTCCTACTGGGGGCTTGTGTTCCGAAGGAGCTTCAGAGGCCACTTTGAGTCCTTGCAGCTCTTCATAGGGCAGGGTGTCTTTCTCAGACTCTGAAAAAGCTGTACTTAGGGGAGATGGGCTGTCAGGCATGGGGATGAATTCTGCATTTTCCAGCTCCTATGTATAAGACAAAGAATCTCATCAGTTCTGTTTGAGCCATCTATTTTCTTTCTCCCAAATTCCCATCTTGCTATAGCTTTCACTCTGCTGTGACATCAGCACCCCCTAGTGGGGCATGACAGTTGTGAGTACAACTCAGCTCACCGGGCCTGTCAATAGGACATCCCTTCCTCAGAGGAGTAACAGTGATTTGAATTCAAACTCAAATTCAAGAACATGGTTTGGAGTGTGTGGCATATCTCCTTGACACACTTATTCTACACAGTCTGTTCGAGCTGGGAAGCTTGAAGGTGATAGCAGTGAGGCCAATGCCCAGGCTGAAACGTTAGGTACAACAGTGTACTGCCTCTTGCATTCATACTCCTAACTGGCTATCAAGTTTCGTCATCTTACGCGGGAAACTAAATCTCCAGATTTTTTTTTTACTTAAAAATATAAATTTCACAAACTACAATGTAGTTTGACAAAATACAGAAAATGACAAAATCCAGATGGGCAAAAAGACCAGCAATTCCATCACTCATAAATAAGCACTGTTAAAATGAGCAATACTGTGTTCAGTCTTTATAGCAGATACTCTTCTACGCATTACATATTTTCTAAGAGAACGGGATACTGCTGCACAGGTATTCCATCTTTTTCTGCCCAGCCACATGTTGTAGCCAACTTTCCATCTAAATATACTCCAACATTTTTACTATCCGCACTTCAACATTCATAACCTCTCTATTGTAAAACATTCCAACTGCCCCAATAGTCCACTTCTACAAACCACAGTACAAAATCTCTAAGCTTAATCTGCACACATGCATTACAAAGACTACTTCAAGGAAGATTTTATTAATTTAAATTCATTTAATACCGGTATGAGAACATTTTGTATCTCTTCTTGTCAGGAAGAAAAAAGAATTAGAGGTTTGGTAGTTTCGTTCCAGGTGGAAGTCAGAAACCTCGATGCCTACTGCAAAACGCTTGAACAGGGCATGGGACACGGAGAGATTCTGACGGCTCCTTTCTAGTTCCTGTAAAGGGTCTGCTATTTTATCGAAGATACCTCTGCCAAAGGAATTACCTTTCGAAGCCAGCCAGGGCAGGAGCTGCTGGCCCCACTAATGATCCCCATGGCCTCCGTGGGACTGACTAAACCTTCCATTCCTCGGTCTGCTTCCATTGTTCCTCGGAAGCCTCCGCTTGGATCAGGAGTTTCAGATTCCCGCTGACTGTCCTCCTCTTCTCCCCCACCGCCGCCGCCTCCTGGGCTAGCACTCTGAACCACTGACAGATACACAGCACAGAAAGAGAGAGCCTTGCTAGGCAGCAAGAAAGATTTACGATCTCACAGCCCCCCTGACCCCTGGAGAGCTTCCTAGAGTCGCATGAAGTAGTAGCAACAGTGTCAAGATATTTGGGACTAAATTTGTAGTTTTTATACAAGATATTGAATATCAGCGTCTTTATAATGATAATTGACTTCTACATCCCAAACTTACTCATTTCTATGTCCATAGCAGATTATCAATGTTCTAAAGCACTACTGAACAGCCGCCCCAACCACAGCTCATTGAATCTACCACCCGTGCTTTAATAGATACATCCAGGCTCTAGCATTCTCCACCAAGGCTTGTCAAGGTTTCGTATAAATACAAAGCACTTTCACATTTGAGCCAAACAACTCTTAAAATGGCCAAATAAACTCACCACTAACTTCCTTTCTGGAGAAGTCTTCAACCATTAAATTCATTAAGTTCTTTTGATAACGATTTGTAAGAATTTTTAAAATATTATGGCTGGTTTTTTCATATCATGCAGCACATTCCAAGTTATCTTAATGAAGACTAGCTGACGTGTGGTCAAAAAATGGAATGAAATTTTAATATGGGCCAAAAAGATGTATTTGCTAAAGCTAAAAAAGTAAGTGCATGGTATATTCCAAAGTTAAACGTAAAGGACTGTTCATGATCACCAGCTATAGTGGCTTGCAGACTGTGTCACACTGTGATCCTACCGAAGCAGCAGACCTGGAGATGCCAACAAAAGCTCCGAAGCTTGTTTTAAATGGCTTTTGAAAATAACGTTACATTTGAAATCTACAAAAGACTATTTTTTTTTTTTTCCAACGTTTTATTTATTTTTGGGACAGAGAGAGACACAGCATGAACGGGGAGGGGCAGAGAGAGAGGGAGACACAGAATCAGAAACAGGCTCCAGGCTCTGAGCCATCAGCCCAGAGCCCGACGCGGGGCTCGAACTCACGGACCGCGAGATCGTGACCTGGCTGAAGTCGGACGCTTAACCGACTGCGCCACCCAGGCGCCCCTACAAAAGACTATTTTAACACACGTGTAAGTTTTGACGCCTAACAAAACAAAAACGTGAATCTACCACTTGAAGAACTAGAACTGTACTTTCCAATACGGTAGTCACTAGCCATATATGGCTATTTAAATTTAAATAAAAAGTTCAGTTCCTCAGTCACGGTAGCCACTTTTCAAGTGCTGGACAGCAAACATATAGAACATTTCCACTGTTGCAGAACGATTTATGGGACAGTGCTGAACTAAAACATTACCTGTATCATATCTGTCTTGTGAATTCCTTCTCTTTCTCTGGCCTCCTACCTACATGTAACTACTGATTAATTCTGTATTTGTCATTTCTTTATATAGTTTTTAAAGTTTATTTTGAGAGCGAGCGAGCGCCCGTACGTGTGAACAAGGGAGGGGCAGAGACAGAGAGAGAGAATCCTAAATAGACTCTGCATGGTCAGCACAGAGCCCAACGTGGGGCTCGATCCTACAAGTCATGACCCCTGAAGTCATGATCCCCTTCATGATCCCTGAAGTCATGACCTGAGCCAAAATCAGGAGTCGGACACTCCACTGGAAACACCTCATAGAGTGTATGTGTGGTTTCCTTTATTCACAGAGCTATGTGTTAGATCTGTGGGAAAGAACTACAAGACATTTATCTGCTAAAACACTGAAAGACCCTAACGGTCAAATTTTTTAAATCTTATGTATTGGAATATCCCAAGAATCTGTACAGTTCTAGGCTGTGCTAGTTTAGGGGTGAATGGGATTTGAACTCATTCACGTTTAGAGGGTGTTTGAAATTGAGAACCAGGTAGACCCATCTATTCTGACCTTAAACATGACCCAAAGTAAAAAAACTGGATCCCAAAGATTACAGGTGGGGAATTCTTGAAGCATATCCATATTCAAGTGGAGATTAAAGAAGCCCAACGGAAAGAACTCTGTACTAACGGTGCCAACTGTGGACTGAACAAAAGCTCTTTCTAAAAGGGCTATTTTGAAGATTGTGATTCTGACCCAGAGGGAACCACAGTGACTGGGAGAGGAAGGAATCACAGGTTAAAATTCTTAAATAAAAATTTTTGACTTAAAAAAAAAAAAGAGTCTAGATACTGAACCGACTGAGCCATCCAGGCACTTCTATCATTTCTTCTTAAAAAAAAAAAAAAATCAATCACATACTTATATATCCTTAAGCAATATATAAATCTGGCTTGTTTTTCAACTTGATAAAAAGGCACATAGTCTGCTGCAACTTCCTTTTTACATTTCACATTATAGACCTATCTGTAGATGTTCATTTCTACTTTCGTACAGTATTCCACTGGATGGTTAGAACCCATCCAACCAAAAAGTATTTATTGAACATTCACCATTTGCTGGGCACTCTTCTAGGTGATGTGGATAAAACTAATGAATAAAAAACCCCCAAAATCCCTGCCCTTATAGAGTTTACATTTTCCAGCTAATTGATATGTGCTTTTAATCTTATTTTTTCCATTAAATACTGTTCCAGCAAAACAACGCTGTAAGAGAACAGCTGTGATTAGCAAAAAGATATTTTATCATTTGTGACAGATATTAATATGCACAAATAAATGCTGAGCAATAGATTACTAAAAGAAACTAATAAAAGGTATGGTGTGTGTGTGTGTGTGTGTGTGTGTAAACTAGAGTTCAACAAGTCTAGATCAGACTTTCAACTTTCTTTTTCTTGGATTAATTTGCTTTTATTCTGGGTCTTTATCTGTGTTGATTCTACAAACTATCAGAATCCAAGTTCCGAGACATCAAAGAGTACAGGTACTTTAGAGCAAGTGGAAAACCAAAAAGGAACACAGATTTAATTTCCTGGCATAGTCCTAAATAACAGAGAACCATGCAAAAAGCAGCCAGAGGAAAGCTATCAGAGAGCTTTGGGCTGATTCTCCTAACTGCTTTGAAAGTTTAGCCAACTTTTAATTCTGAGGGCCTGTTTGGAAGAACTATTTCTATAGACGGGAATAACCCTGGGAATACGGTGGAAGCAAAGAGTAGATAGAACCATAGCCCCTAGCATGGTAAGGAAAGAAACAATACATAAGCCACATTACAATGTTGGGCAAGCCACTTAATTACTTCCATATGCTTGGTTGGCAAAGATGTACTCTCCCTCTGACCACAATGTAATAAAAGTCATAACTTATTGTGAAATACACCCAAAATATGATCCTCCCTCTTGATCATCGTATTCCTCATTTCCCAAAGATATTTCCTATTTCCTTTTTTTGGAGACTGCATGGAATCTAACCCAAAGACCCATAGCTCAGAAAAACCACTGGTACCTGAGACACTGCTACTTACCAGTTCCAATGGATAAGCCACTGCTATTGGAACGGATGGTCTTAGAATTCAATACTTTCTCTGAGGAAAAATATTCAGTAGGTAAGCATCAGAAACAGCTATAGGCAAGAAAAGTGAGAAGACTAGACTAGGGAAATAATATTCGAGATAACAGCTATCTCTCACTCCAGATAACTTTATAAATACTTACTGTTCTAGATATTAAAGCACCACTAGCTACCCTAACTGTATCCACTATGTAAAGTAGCAATTCTTCTTAACTGCTCTTTGGAATTACCTGAGAAGCTTTAAACAGTAGCAACCTAGGACCCACCCCAGAGATTCTGATTCAATTGGTCAGGACAATGGGATTTCCCAAAGCTCCTTGGGGGATTCTAATGTGCAGCCAAGGTTGTGAACCACTGATCTAATAGAATGGACTTGGAAACCCTCATACAGGCTTTTATAATTTAGTTCCTAACAGAGTAATCCTTATGCAGAAAACAATTGATTTAATTTCCTTTTAAAGGTATACTGAATGTTTTTCTCAAAAGCATGAACACAGGCAACAAATTAATCAGTGGACAACTAGAGATAACGATTCTATGGCAGAGGAAGAGCCCAAAGTTATCATGTTAAAAAAGTCAGAAGGTTGGAAATGACAAATGTCAGGAAATAACAGCGTTCTGTCCCCATCACAAGGCATGGCGTCACTGTTATAAGACTTAAAGGAACAGCCTCTTTTCTTAGAAACACTTCTGTTTCTAAGAATGTGACCATCAGTACCTTCAGTGTGGGTCTACCCTCTGTCAAATCCATCCCAACCCACACATATGAGACACTTACCAACAATGAGAATGGTGTGCCAGCCACGGCAAGATAGGTCTGGGACGTGATGCAGAGATCCAAAAATAGGCCGAGGCCATGAGGTGCAGATGTCAGAGCCATGTGGTCTCTCTGTGGGGGTCATTGCCAGGCGACCATTACCACCATTGCCCCAGGCAAAAATGTGATTATCTAGGGAAAAAAATTAAACAGCAGATAGTTTAACAGAAAAGTGACTTCCCTACTCTTTGGGTTCCCCATCTTTATGCCCGAGAGTTAGAAAGATTTCCCACTATGAACAAAACAAGGGAAAGCTGTTTATTCCCCTAAACAATTCCTGATGCCAACCTGGAAAAAATGACGTGTCTATGTATTGCCTGCCATCCATCTATCCACCCATCCATCCATCCACCCATCCATCCACTCATTCAACAACCTTTTTTGGTCATTCAACTGTTTATTGGGCATTGATTTCATGACATGCACTGCTGGAGGTGTGGGAATACAGCAGTGAATAAAACAAACTCGACTACCCTTGTGGAACTGACATTCTAGTCAGAGGAGACTGAACAGTCAATAAGTATCAAATACTTCTGGTAGTCATAAGTGTTATGAAAGAAGATACATGGCAAAGAAAAGTGGAAATAAAGACTAATAATGGGGTAGCATTATTTCAGATAGGGTAGTCAGAGAAGTACTTGTCCATACTTCAGCAGAGACCTGATTGAAGTGAGAGAGGGCTATGTGGATATGTAGGGGAAGAGCTTCCCTGGCAGAGAAAACAGCAAGTGCAAAGGTCCTATGTGAATAACGGGAGCATCACGAACAAAGAGTAAGAAGGCCCCTGCAGCTAGAGCAAAATAAGCGGGGGGGACAGTGGTCAGTAAAGAGGTCAGGAGGTAGCTGGAGTCCTGGTCATATAGGGCCATGCAGGCCACTATAATGGCTTTAGTTTTTACTGATTGAGATAGGAATCCATTAGAAGTTCTGAGTGTACTAATAGGTATTTAAAGGATTCATCAGGCTACTATGAGAAGAATCAATTGCAAGGGACCAAGGGTGAGCAGGGAGACCAGTTGTAGTAATGAAGATGGTGGGAAGTGGTTGGATATATTGTGAAGATAATCGATAGGACTTGCTGATGAATGGGATGTGGGGAATAGGATGAAGCTGCCATTTCGTGAGACAGGAAGGCTATAGGAGGAACAGATCTGGGCAGAAAATCGAAAGTTTGATTTTGACTATAATACGTTTATCTGAGATGCATGTAGCTTCTTATCCAAATCAGAGCATTTTTTAATGAAAAGGGGGTACTATTAATGATTAAACCTGGACAATAGGGATGAATGAGGACTGACCTGGGAAAACTGGGCTCTAAAGCCACCATATCTTTAGACATCTAAGTCCAGGGGCTGATGAATAACCGAGCCTGGAGTTCAAGGGTGGTGACGATATAAAACTGTCAGTGGATACAGGGAACTTAAGGTAATAAGCTCGCTTAGGGAGTGAAGGGGGACAGAGGAGAGATAGAAGGATTGAGCAGTTCCGGGCATTCTAGGACTTAGAGGGGTCAGATACTGCCATCAATGGCACCTGATCTATCAGCCTGTACGAGTCTGTTTTTTATGTGTCTCCCCTACCCTACTTAGACTGTGAGCTCCTTAAGGATAGGGGCTTTCTGAGACTCACTTTTATATTGCCAAAGCCTAAAGAGGACCTGGAACATAGTAGGCACTCAATTTATGTTGGCTGTGTGAATGAGGCAATAGAGAACAGTCCGGAAAAGTAGAGGAATACTGGGAGGTAATACGCCCAACCATGGAATCCAATTCTACACTCCTCATTCTGAAGTTTACCTTGTGAAGTACACAGATCTACTGAGGAGACATTACTTCCCTGAGGCCCTGTCAGGAAGTGCTGGTAGACTTGCAACACTAAATTTAATCCTCAGCGACATCCTCACTCTTTCTAGGTAACATTTCCATTTATCTAGCCTGACCTGACCTAACCAGTTTGCTCCCTAATATCCCTCATTTGGGGACAAGCAGGGAACATTACCGTGCCCCTCTGAAAGCTGCTTCACTTAAATATGGCAACACATCACTTATCTGACACCGTCCTTGGATCCCTCATGTGTACACAACAGGCACAGACCAAAAGAAAACAAAGGCATCTTAGATCATGAGCAACAAAAAAAGCTGAAATGAGTCAAAAGACAAGATGATAAAATGTGATTTGTTGTTCCCCCAGTCACAAGAAAGAGTGGCTACAATTAGTCCAGAAGGTGATACAGGAAAAAGAGAGAGAGAACAAAGAAAGAATGTGGAAGAGGGAGGGGATAAGGACTAGCAGAACTGGCAGTAAAGAAGAGAAGTGGGTGAGTTGCCCGGGTGGCTCAGTTGGTTAAGCGTCCAACTCTTGATTTCGGTTCAGGTCATAGTTCGTGAGTTTGAGCCCTGAATTGGGCTCTGCAATGAGCGTGGATCCTGCTTAAGATTCTCCCTCTCTCGGGGCGCCTGGGTGGCTCAATTGGTTAAGTGTCCAACTTCGGCTCAGGTCATGATCTCACGGTTTGTGGGTTCGAGCCCCGCATCAGGCTCTGTGCTGACAGCTCAGAGCCTGGAGCCTGCTTCGGATTCTGTGTCTCCCTCTCTCTCTGCCCCTCCCCCACTCACGCTGTATCTCCCTCTGTCTCAAAAATAAACAAACATTAAAAAAAAAATTAAAAAAAAAAAAGATTCTCTCTCTCTCTCTCCCCTTTCCTCCCTTCCTCCCCCACCTCTCCCCAGCTCACACATACACTTGCTTTCTCTCTCTCTAAAATTCAAAAAAAGGTTGGGGTGCTTCGGAGGCTCAGCTGGTTAAGCATCCAACTCTTGACTTCGGCTCAGGTCATAATCTCACAGTTTGTGAGTTTGAGCCCCGCATCAGGCTCTGTGCTGACAGTGTGGAGACTGCTTGGGATTCTCTCTCTCTCCATCTCTCTCTCCCCTCTCATATCTCTCTCTCAAAATCAAAAAGTAAACTTAAAAAAAACAAAGAGAGAAAAGTAGTAAAAGAGGCAAGAAAATGCCACAGAGAGAGCAATGTGAAGAAAGAGAGAAGAAAGTTCAATTAGACCAATTCCAATTCCAATTCCAATGGAAGCTGAGAGACACATAGTATTCAGCCCTTCAATCCTTACCAGTCCCTGAGGACATCACTGCAGTGTGGCTGACAGCAGCCAAGGAGCAAGATTAGATTATGTCGTTCTCCTCTCCAGCCACTTCACCCAACATTTATTGAAACCAACGTAGTCCTGGGCCAGGTATACATAGAAGTGTTTAGGGGTGCCTGGGTGACGCAGTCAGTTAAGAGTCTGACTTCAGCTCAGGTCGTGATCTCACGGTTTGTGAGTTTGAGCCCCACATCAGGCTCTGTGCTGACAGCTCAGAGCCTGGAGCCTGCTTCGGATTCTGTGTCTCCCTCTTTCTCTCCCCCACCCCTGCTCATGCTCTCTCTCTGGCTCTCAAAAACAAATAAAAAATGTTAAATTAAAAAAAATTTACACAGAAGTATTTAATAATTTTTGGGGTGCCTGGGTGGCTGGCTTAGTCAGTTAAATGTCCAACTCTTGATTTTGGTTCAGGTCATGATCTCACAGTTTGTGGGTTCGAGCCTGCTGTGGGCCCCACAATGTAGTGCAGAGCCTCCTTGGGATTCTCTCCTCTCTCTGCCTCTCCCCTGTTCGCATGCCCTCACTCTCGAAATAAATAAATAAACTTAAAAAAAAAAAAAGATTTAGTAATTCTTAAAACATTTAACCAAAAAAGTAAAAAAAAGCAGGGACTTAGAATATTAACTTGGCCATTATTTAGATAACTATTTTTTTTAAACAATCACTATGTTGAACACACAAAAAATTAATGAAGCTCTATGAGCGTAACAATTAGATACCAACTGAACGTATGATCCAGCTATATAACCAGTCTACCTCTTTCCCAGCCAAACCTTAAAATATAGCCATCCATCCAGAAAGCTTGAAATGACGTGTCCAGACTCACTCACCATCGGTGGCAGCAATGGTAAACTCATCACCGCAGGAGACCCTGACCACTTGCTTCCCACCTAGGGGTCCTCCCAGCAGGTTGATTCCTAGACGCTTCTTGTAATTCCCAACGCCCAGCTGTCCACACTTATTGCAGCCAAAGGTCAGCAGCCGGCCTCGTTCTAAAAGAGAAAAACAACCAGGCACACATGGGGCATGGAGTACAAGGGAAAACACGGCCAGAGCAGAGTTCCACGGACTAGCTTCTGGTTGTTGAGAGTATACGAATATAAAGCTTGCCACACAACCTTGCATCTATGGCAGCTAGGGTATCTAAAACTAATTAGACTCTGAAAGTTACTCAATATCGTATTTTCTAATATTGTATTTTAAATGTGAAAAGGGGTACTACCTTAGTAAATGGACAGATGGTACTAATTTAAAGGCAGTCATTTTCTGGAATTATTGGCATGGCACTGTCATTAAGAGATGTACTGACTGCGCATTTATAATGATTATTAAAACAAATTTACTTGAATTCCTGATTTGTTAATGAGATAATACTGGATGCCAGGGGGAAAACAGGAGAATGTATATGTTGTTAAGAAGGGCTACTACTAGGGCTGCCTGGCTGGCTCAGTCAGTAGAGCATTCGACTCTTGGTCTCAGGGTTGTGGGTTTGAGCCCTGTGTTGGGTGCGGAGATGACTTAAAAATGAAATCTTTTTTTTTTTTTTTTTTTTGGTGCCGAAACCTGGGACCATTAAAAATGAAATCTTAAAAAAAAAAAAAAAAAAAAAAAAAAAGGAAGAAGCACTAACACTTGACAGAATAAAAGAGCATGAGCTACTGAGGCCTGTGTAAAAAGTTGTAAACCAACTCACCATCAATAGCAGCTGTGTGAGTCTTGCCTGGGGCAATTGTACGGATCTTATAAAAGGACAGCTGTTTGGCCAAGGTAAAGGAGGTTGTGTAGGGAACTTCGTGGTAAGCCTGAAACAAGATAAAACACAAAGCAAATACTCGTTAGGTAAAAAAAGAAGGGGTAGCAGGCTGAGAATGTTGTCATGGTGACCAAAAGGCCTTTCAAGCAAATTTGTTACTAAGTAGAAGATGCCAGGTAGCTTTTCATCTCCAACAGAATACAAAACGGAATAAGCTCAATATGTCATCAGAGAATTTAATCAGTATATGAGGCAGGGCTTCCCGACAACAAAAATTTTAGATTCCTAATCTAAGAGTATGTAAAACATTAACTCTCCGTCCCAGAAAGTATCTACATGAGGATACAACCAGGGACACTTATGTTGGGTATAAACACTGTATATCTAACAAAAGCAGGGCAAAGAATTAAAATCTTGAAGACTCTCCAGCCCAGAATGCAACCAGTTTACTGTGATCTAATTGCATCTACAAGGCAGTGTTCTCAATGTGTTAAAACCCACGTTCCCTTTAGATTAGTATTAAAAAATTCCTCTCATGTAAGCTTAAAATTTCACAACAAACCCAATGTTATAATAAAACTGAAATCAAGTAATGGTAATTTTGAATATGCCTTTTCAAACTATGCAGACACCCTTCCCAGATTTGTCCCAAATTTGTACTCTCCCATTTGAGAATCAATACTGCAGAGATTACTTAAAAATTCTTATCTCTTTCACTGAGTCAGGAAACTTTCTTCTCTTGATTCTTTAGAACATGACAAAAACTCATTATATTAACACAAAGAGGAGACTTAATGTGAATTTCACAACATCCTTGAAGGAAGTGAACAGTAATTATATTTACTAAGCCTGTACAAGAGCAGTGATTTGGGAACAATAAATCTAAAAAACTCTCCAGGGAGATCATGCATGAAAATGTGTTTCTTTTCATGTCAATTATCTTGTACCTATTTTAGTGATAGGTAGAACCTGAGTTCCGTCACTTGATTCTTTGTAATCAATTTATTTGTTGAGGCATAATAAACTATAAAATATTGTACAGCTTGAAAAATTTTTCTGTATGGGGCGCCTGGGTGGCTCAGTCGGTTAAGCGTCTGACTTCGGCTCAGGTCATGATCTCACGGTCCGTGAGTTCAAGCCCCATGTCGGGCTCTGTGCTGACAGCTCAGAGCCTGGAGCCCGTTTCAGATTCTGTGTCTCCCTCTCTCTCTGACCCTCCCCTGTTCATGCTTGGTCTCTGTCTCAAAAATAAATAAACGTTAGAAAAAAAAATTAAAAAAAGAAAAAATTTTTTGTATGCATATAAATGTAAAACCACCACCCAGATCAAAATATAGACCATTTCCATGATCCTAGGATCCCTTCTCTTTATACCCATACCCCCCACCCAGAAGTTACCACTACTTTGTCTTCTGGTATCTATAAATTAATTTTGCCTGTTCTTAAGCTCCATATAATTGGAATCATATAGTACGGACTCTTTCATGGCTGGCTTCTTTTGTTGAACATAATAATGTCTGTGAAATCTTTTTTCTTATGTACAATTTCATGGTCACTAACCAAAAGCATTCCCAAAGAAATTCCAGCCTAAGAGAAGTTCTGACAGTGTGGTGAGGACACCAAAGAGGGTACTTACTTCATGGTTTATGATTCCAGACATGCACTGATTCAGACCCAGCTTATTGAATTCATTGAGTCCACAGGCCAGCACTTTACCTGACTGGGTCAGCAGAAAAGTCCCATCACAGCCACACTGAACTGCGACAATAATCAAGGCCTTGGGAACATCCACCTGCAAGAAAAAAAAAAATCAGAAAAAAAAAAAAAAATCCCCCAAATGTAACTTGTACTAGGAAAAAACCCTCAAATTTTGTGATGTCCTGCATCTGGCAGAACTGACCACAGTAAAGACTGCTCTATCATCTTCAGATTTTCCCAGCAGCTTATTGTTTTAACAAGGAGCTCAAGTTTTATAATTAAGTAAAAGGCAGCTGTTCCAGGTTGGCTCAGCAGTCCTGTTGAAGTTTGTTTTAGCAATAGGTCTTATTTAGAAAGACTTCTCAGAAAATGTTGGGAAAGGAGAAGCTTCGATCCATTGCTGATTTTTGTTCTCTGAGATGGAAGGCCCCATGACAGTTACAGAAGAAACTCAGTAGCCTTGTAGGGTCCTAGTCTGGTCACATTATAAATGAGGTGACAGAGTACTGAGGAGGCAGCCAGGACTTCCAACTGCTCACATCCCTCTATAACTAAATAAACAGAGCTGGAGAATGGTAGGGGGATAGAATGGATGTCTGTGAAACCTGAAAACTCAAACTTCAGTGCTTCTACTGTGGCTTTTTGAAGAGAAACAACCATGAAATCCACTGAGAATGGTCCCACAAGTGATAGAAGTTAATTTTTAAGATGTTAATGAGCATTGTTAACAGTGAATGGTACAGTCGATTCCTGTCAACCTTCCAGTGGGCAGGCAAGCCTGTGACCCAGGGTGGGTGTGAGAGAGGACCATGTTCTTCCTGCAGCTGCTTTTAGCTCCTGGGCCAGCTCCTGCAGGGCTAGCTCCTACAGTGCAGACAGTAATTAGATATTATGTTTCGTACAACATGACCCCTCAATACAAACACATATTTCATCTGGTGTCCAAATGTGGAAATGGGGAGGGGGGGATGGCTGTGTTGGGTTAAGAAACAATATACTGCTTTCCAGTATCTTCCCAAGGAATTTTCTGGGTTCACTGTACTTGCTGATTTTAGCTGCCATTCCTGAGTAAGATGTGACTCCACAGTGTCCAAAGTGGCCATATCCTCTTTCTCAGCTTTTTATGATTTAGTCAGATGACAAGATCACATAGTGCTAACTCAGGAATTCTGGGTTGTCAGTCTCCCAGAGAGAAAATATTTCAGAAATAAACACCTTGACATGAGGATTCGGAGAAAGAGGAGTCTGTATTATTACTGGAGTCTGTGTGTCCTCTACACAGGCTCTAGGAAGAAGCTGCTTCTGAGTTTACCTTTTGTGGTGTATAATAATCCTCTTCTGAATCCAAACCCAGTCGTCCTGAGACATACATAAGAAAGAAAACAATGAAAATGAGGGTCTTCTTCCCAATGAAAATATTCTACGGCATTCTCTTCCACCAAATCAACACTTCTCAAGTATAGGCTACATGTGTTTAGATGCATACAAGCTTGAAGTCAAGTTGGCTCCTGGGAATAAGTGGACAGAGACAAATCTATACCTACCATATTCACCACAGCCCCAAGAATAGACTTCTTTGTTTCGTGTCAAAACCACCACATGATTATCTCCACAGGAGACCTGCTCCACTGGATTGTTCAGGAAGAAGTTCAGCTGCATGGGTTCTAGTACTTCGGGCCCAGCAACCTTGTCCACCCCCATGCAGCCATAATAATCAGATCCAAAGGCATAGAGCTGACCCTCATCTGCAAAAGAAAGAAAGGCATAACACATCAAAGGAATGACTCTGTCCAGCCGGAAAGCTGGGCAGGGCTGGCATGAGAACTATCCCAGCCACTGATCTTATATGAAATGACTGCATCAGAGAAATCTGAAGGATAGACTGTGCAAGTCTAGAGTTATTTTTATTTAGGAGTCATGTGTACTGTTATAATAATTTTTAAAAATTGGTAGTATTATGCTGAAATTTTATTAGGGCCATCTCTATTTTCTAGAGAAAAGGAAAAGTAAGCAATGGCAAGACAAAAACTAAACTTTAGCTCTTGATTCCTGATTTAGTGTTATTTACACCTGACCAGGTGGTAACGTTATTTTTCCTCCAACTGGGACGTACAACATATTTCTCCTGATCCCATGAGATTTGTTATCTGTGTGCCTCTATGTGCTATTTGCCATAGAAAATTGGGCATGTTATTATTAATGTGTGTATCCGCTCACTGCCTTTGGTTCATGAATATGGTCTTTTGCTGTAAAATCCCAGCTGAAACTGCACAGCATTAAGTACAATACTTCACTTTAAATGCACTTTGGATGCTTTCTGTTGATGGCTTACCTGTCACACAGACAGTGAAATCATCACCACAGGACACCTGACGGATAGCTCTGCCTTGCAACTTTTCCACATGCTTTGGCTGTCGGTAGGAGGCTTTGTCTCCGTGGCCCAGCTGACCATGGAGTTTAGTACCCCCTTGCATGTTCTGTGAAATAAAGAGGTCTTGTAAAGTTTTAGCTTTTCATGCGAAAAGCTAATCTTCAAAAAAACTTCCTATCAAGAAGACCAGGAGCGGGGCACCTGGGTGGCTCAGTTGGTTAAGGGTCTGACTCTTGATTTCAGCTCAGGTCATGATTTCATGGTTTGTGGGATTGAGCCTCACATAAGGTTCTATGCTGACAGCATGGAGCCTGCTTGGGATTCTCTCTCCCTCTCTTTCTGCCCCTCCCCTGCACGTGTGCTCTCTCTCTCTCTCAAAATAAACAAACATTAAAAAAAATAATAAAGAAAAGAAAACCATAGGAAAAAATCAGCTGGAAATTTAGAAACGAAAAAAAAAATGGGTAAGGGGATTAAACCTTTTAATGATAGGTAGTATAAAACCCCTGCCAACAGGTAAAGATTTAAAAGTATCCAGATTGCTATCCATCAAGACTTAAAAGAACACATTCCCAATTCTTTCTCCTTCAAGTCTAAGGTGAACTTTATATTTAATTATGAGTGCTGGTAAAAAAAAAAAAAAAAAAAAATCCGTACATAGTTTAATTAATTTGATTGTTTTCTATAGGAGTATACTCTCTTGGAAATCCTTACTAGGAGTTTTACAAATTTTGGTCACAGTTTCCCTGAAGTATGGAACAATTATAAAGAATCTGGCTATATCAAAGAGGCTGCTATACAGCACTAAGAATAGTCCCAAATGACTTTTCAACAGTTTTATAGGGGCTGTGGCAGCCCCCTAGGGGCTAGTTCCTTAAGGGACAGGGCTTTAGGAAGTAACAGTTAACATGCATGCATGCATTCATTCATTCATTGATTCTTTTAATCAATCAATCATATCAATCAATCAATAATTGTCTACTCTGTCACGCACTGGGGACAAAGCCTGGCCTTGTGGAGAAGCTATCTGAGACTGCTGGAAAAAATGAGCTCTCAGGAAGAAAAGGAAGAGTGAGAAGAATTGACGACCAGAGACAAAGTTAGGTAAAGGAAAAGCACTCTGAAACACATGAGAAGGCACGCTATGGCCAAAAAGACAGGAGAAAAGCCAAGAGAAGATGTTCTCATGGAAGTCAAGGGAAGACACAGCTTCAAGGAGGGAGAGATCAACTATGTCAAATGCTGCTGGAATGTCAAGCAAAGTAAGGACTACAAAGTATATGTATTATTTCCACAATTTATAGGTCATTTTGTTAAGAGTAGTTTCAATCAAGTGGCAGGGACGGAAGCTGCATTGTAGGCGAATGAGGACTGAGTGGCAGATAAAGGAACAGATAGCAAATACACGCAATTTGTTCCAGAAGGTGAGAGATAAAGTGAAATCTAGAGGAGAGCAAAGAAAAATTCTGAAGATATACCTAGCCATCTTCGATCACTGACACAGGTCTTAGAATTTTCCTGATGTGGGAACACTGCTTCATTTGTTTATAAAACTGTTTCACAGATACTAGTTGCTCTGAAATTCATGGTAACAGAACAGAGTAATTAAGGGACTTCCTGAAATCACCCAGCTGTAAATAAGAGTCCAGTCTCCTGAGTCTAAACCTAGGGCTCTTTTAATTCTTTCTTCCCTTCTTTCTTCCTCTCTTTCATTCATTCATTCATTTAAAAAACACTTACAAATGACCTAATATGTACCAGGCATTGGGGACACATCAGTGAACTAGACAGACAAAATCCTTGCTCTCGTTAGAGCCTACATTCCATCACTCCACACTGTCATTCCTGTGCACATGTTCAACTAACAAAATACTTAGACATCCTCAGCCCAGTAAATAATTAGGCTTACATCACTATTCTAAAGTACTTAGCTTTCACTTACCACCCAGGTGTACAGTTCCTTCTCCACTGTGACCACAGCAAAGTGGGTATTCCCTGCACACACCTGCCGGGCACTACAGCCACTCTTGATGACATCCAGTTTCTGGGGAGTGGATTTTCCACCACCCCAAACATAGACTTCACTGGTTCGTGACGTTACCACAGCAATGGGTGCTTCAGTCACAGTGCTTGACCTGTCAACAACCCCCAGAACAAAGGCACATTTAACATAAAAACTGTATCAAAGGAAAATGCTTCCAGTCCGTTCCCAGAGAAGAACCGCCAATTATGGTATGAGAAAGTATGTTCTTTCTCGACAACTTATTTCAACCCTCTATCATAGCAGGCTCTGCAATTTCTGCCTCCGGGCTTCATCACAGCTCAGCCAGATCAGATTCCAGTCTGGTCCATAACACCTACACTTCTCAACTTTTCAACATTCATCATGGTAATCATGACCGCTACAGCACGAGGGTGAAATCACAGCTTTCTTTTTCTCAGAAATAACTATCTGACATTTACGCAGATGTTGGCTTCTGAAAGGATGCCAAAGGCTACTTACTGGGATCAAGCAAGGCATAGACCAAAAGAAAGAAAGACCCCCTGATGGTAATTTAAGATATATCACTTTTCACGAGTCTCTTAGGCATTACCTTGGTCTTTTTGTAGGTGCATTAAGCAGTATGACTTTTTCCTCCATCTCTCTACCAAAAAAAAAAGCAAAGATACGTGAGTGAAAGAATTGGTTCCTACGCTGCACCAATGTCTCTGAAATACACTTCACAGGTTTAGTCCTCTAATAAACCATATGTCTCCAGCAACACGACAATACTTTGGGGAAAGTACCTTGATATGATTGGAACAGTTATACAGGCCTGGCTTTGGACCATTCATTAAATAGGAAGGGGCCAGCAGTTTGGGGACATTTGTTTTCTATCACCAAAAAACATTCCAAACTGGAACAGAGAACCTCGAGAACCTCTGATGCACATTTTAAATACCTGACATCTCCATCTAGTCTGCCCACTGACTTCCCAAACTCACCATCTCTAAACCTCAGTTCATTTTTCTTCTCCCACACAGCTTTTCTTTCTGACTCTCCTATTTCTGTAACTGGCACTCCCCATTCTCTCAGCAGACTACACTTACAACGTTGGTCATCCTGGACTCAGGTGTCTCCCTTTCTTCAATATTTGAGTCCTACAGATTCTACCTATGCAATGCCCTTTATAGTCACTTCTGCTCTCCAGGCTTGCCACATTAGCTCTGGGCAGCTTTGCTTCCTGGAATGTAGTAGCACCTCCTAACAGGTAAGACTTAACACAGTACCAACTGACTTTATTCAGTCCTATACTGATTCAACACCAAGACTAGTTTGCTAAGTAAGTCTTCCTTAGGCATGCCCCTCATCACATGAACTACCCTCTCATAAACATCCATTACTTCTACACTACTGCTTAAATTAAGCACAGATCCCTTTGTCTAGCATTCAAGATTCTTGACCTACCTTTTCAGCCTTTCTTCCTGCTACTTCCTCCCCATATTCTGGTCCAGGGTTCTCATTTTGCCTAAAACACTTATAGATGAATTCCTGGGGTGGTGTTTAGGCATCAGTATTTTTGGAAAGCTCTGGAGAGGTTGCTATTGAGAGTCCCAGGTCTAGAACCACTAACCTACTCAGGTAGAACTTAGTATTTCCTGAATATTTTCCGCAGTTCGCTATGTCTCTGCTTTATCTGGAAAGCTCTTATATTTTTTCATCAAAGTACAAAGTTCTAATGAAGTACTATGTACACATCTACAATTATCTCTATAAAAATTGCAATTAAAAATTATCAGTGGAAATATCTGAAAAGAAATTAAAATAGTGATTATATTGTTGGGAAGTAAGCCAGATAAAAAATTTAAATACGCCTAACCGGCCGCAAAGGATGATATTGCTGGACGATGTATGGGACATAAGTGGAAGGTCGGAGTGCTGTATCTGGAGTATTACACATTCTAGGCACTGAAACACTGGCTAGAGTTCAAGTGGAGAAGAACCAGAAAAGATTAATTAAACGATACCACAAAATAAAGGTACTGACCAAATAGCAAAGATTATGGAATTAAGTATATGCTTAGTGTATCTAAGAGCAAGGCTTGAAAAAGAGCACAGCAAAGGTCTGAATATTGGGAAGATACAGAAACAGAACTGGTAGGGGAGGAGGAAGGACAGTAAGACAAAAATAGTATAACAGGATGAAATATAGACTAGAACATTTAAGAATAATAATGGGGTGCCTGACTGGCTCAGAGGAGCATGTGACTCTTACTCTAGGGGTCGTGAGTTCAAGCCCCTTGTTGGGTGTAGAGATAGGAAGGAAGGAAGGAAGGAAGGAAGGAAGGAAGGAAGGAAGGAAGGAAGGAAGGAAGGAAGGAAGGAAGAAAGAATAATAAAGAACATGTCTTTTTTTAAGTTAGTAACTGTTTGAAGCCTCTTATAAGACGTGAGGGATAAAAGATCTCCTTCCTACCTCTAGAGACCAATGCCACAGAATAAATCTCAGGAAGTAACCTGTCAACAATGAATCAAGTCTGATTTCAGGACATGAGCAAATGTATCTGAAGAATACTCCTCTAACTGAAATCTACCATCTGAACACATGTACTGAAAAACAAAGGCCCACTCTAAATCCACACTACTGTCTGATCATTACTGAGCATCTTGTGCCAAGCCCCGGGCTGAGCACTTTAGATACATTACTTCCTTTAATCCCTACCCTACCTGGCTTTATAGAGGAGGAAATGAAAGAAGAGAGGTGTTAAAGAACTTGACAAAGATAACAGAACTCAGATACAAATCTAAGGATGTCTGAATCCAGAGCTCTCCTCTCTTAATTACTACACTCTAATGCCTCAACTCTAGATTAAAACTCACAGATGGGGGGAGTGCAAGGTTCTAGGGTCTCATCATATAAATTCAGAACAAAATAGCACAAACTAAGGAGGTGAAAGTCAGGAGCTCCTCTCAAGCAACAAAAGAAGCGACGTTAGTAGAAAACAGCACCAGAGTGGCCAAGTCAGGAAACACTGCCCTCTCTTGTGGTCCTTTGATCAGGCCTTCAACAATCAACCATCTATATAGAAAGACAACAGAGTGACTTCTCTGTACTTTACCTCCTGCGTTTCCTGAGAAGGGGACGATCCAGAAGTTCATCTGCTGTGGGTCTCCGCTCAGGATCCTAAAAAGTACAAACTGGGTTAGTTTTAATTTAAAGGAAAAGGGAAAAATGGGATCTAAAGAGGCATTTTACTTCCTCTTAGAAGGCTGTATGCTAAAATTACTCAAAGACCACAGTGTATTATCCTTTTGTATATTATCTTTATGTTTCAAAAAACATAATGCCTTTTTTTTTTAATTTTTTTAATGTCTATTTATTTTTGAGAGAGAGAGAGAGAGAGAGAGAGAGACATGGAATCGGAAGCAGGCTCCAGGCTCTGAGCCATCAGCACAGAGACTGATGCAAGGCTCAAACCCACGAACCGCAAGATCATGACCTGAGCTGAAGTTGGACGCTCAACTGACTGAGCCACCCAGGCGCCCCAAAAAACATAATTTCTTATGTCATATTACATGTTTCACGCATATCATCTCATTATCATCAACACTTGTACATGAGAATGCACCTTCCTTACTTGTTCAGTTAGGGCAGTGACTCTCAAATTACAATATATATAGCACTTAAGAATCTCCCAGAGTGGGGCCCCTGGGTGGCTCAGTCAGTTAAGCATCTGACATTGGCTCAGGTCATGATCGCATGGTTCCTGAGTTTGAGCTCTGCATCAGGCTGTGCTGACAGCTCACCTGGACTCTGCTTCAGATTCCGTGTCTCCCTCTCTCTCTGCCCCTCCCCCACTTTTGCTCTGTCTCTCTCTCTCTCTCAAAAATACATAAACATTAAAAAAAAAAAAACCAATCTCCCAGAGTGCTTGTTATAAAGATTTCTGGGATTTACCTACAGAGATTTGGATCCACTTGGTGTGCGTTGGGTCTCAGGAATCTTCATTTTTTTTTTTTTTTCAACGTTTATTTTTATTTTTGGGACAGAGAGAGACACAGCATGAACGGGGGAGGGGCAGAGAGAGAGGGAAACACAGAATCGGAAACAGGCTCCAGGCTCCGAGCCATCAGCCCAGAGCCTGACGCGGGGCTCGAACTCACGGACCGCGAGATCGTGACCTGGCTGAAGTCGGACGCTTAACCGACTGCGCCACCCAGGCGCCCCTTCATTTTTTTTACTTGTAAAACATCCCCATCCCCTAGTGATTCCAACACCTATGGTCCATGAACCATATTTTGAATAATAGCAACCTAGACGACACTGCAAGGCAACTGTGAAATGGCAGAACTATATTTATTCTGCACATTAGGAACTCTAAATTATCTCTGACTATAATTTTGTAAAATTGATTTACAAAAATTAATCTTGATCATAAAAAATGGAGCACAATGTAGATGGTAAAATCATTCCACAAATTAATTACAAAGTAAGAATTAAGAATCTGCTGCCTGAAGGACATAACTATCATGAATTGCCAATGCCTATTCTTCTAGGTACAGCCACAAATACATCCTACCCTGGGGAAGTGGATGTGGCTTTATACAGGTTCATCTATGCCATACTCCAAACACTACGGTGGGAAGGGAAAACACCAAACTGAAATCAGCATGTAAGTCACACTTACCTGGTCAAGGCATGCATGGACCATTTGAATCAGTTCCAAAGAGTACTGGCTAGAATCAACTTCCATGGCCCGGATTCCTTGTACAATCTTCACACACAAATTGAGTGGATTCTATGGGAAGATGATTATTCTTGGTTATATAAAGATTATAATCCACCAACAGGGGCTCTGAGATATCTGTGACTATTATTTAAAGAAATGGAAATATGATTTCTTTTATAAACTATTAATGTGCATCAGCAAGAAACGGTTAGGGATACACTGTTGCAATCAAGAAGAATGAAGCCAAATGGCCAACATGGAGATATGACTGTGTGGCCAGTGGCATAATACTCAGAGTATATTATAATCTGACCCTTCAGCTGAATCACAAGAAAAAGGAAAACAAGATTAGCCACGCTTCTTAGCTTTAAGCACCTCCTTTTACCAAGTAATCTGCTTCCTAATTCATATATCCTAATAATGGTTATGCAAGGGATACTCTGCCTCAACAGACAACGAGGTAAATAGTAAGATGATAATGATAATATAATAATACCATCAACACCTTAATCAAGAGACCACTCTGTACTAGGTAGGCATGTTACATGTATTATTCTTTTTAACCTGTGCAAACCTCCCTTAAGGAGGTTATTATGATTACCAATTCAGAGATGTAAAGTATCTTGCCCAAGACTCCACAGACAGTAAAAAATGGAGACATAACTCTAACCAAAGTCCATCTGACTCCAAAACTCATTTTCCTTCCACTATATTACTTAGGAGAATTAAATGACAGACCAGAATAAACTTCAGGATTTAGAAAAATAAATAGGTCTCGTGAAAGGCCAATGAATCTGCATTATCTTATATTTGCATTTTTCATATACATTATCGTAGCATCTCTATGAGGATATATATTTTTCCTTGTTATAGATAATGAAACAGAGGATCAAAAAGATGAAACGATTTGCTTAAGTTCTCACACGTGGCTTGCAGAAGATCTGAATCCATTTTTGCTACTCAGATTGGTCCACAGATAGCAGCATCAGCATTGTGCGGGAGTTTGTTAGAAATGCAGAATATCGGGGGAGGGGAGGGAGGCACCTGGGTGGCTCAGTGAGTTGAGCATCGGACTCCGCCTCAGGTCATGATCCCATGGTTTGTGGGTTCAAGCCCTATGTCGGACTCCGTGCTGACAACTCAGAGCCTGGAGCCCACTTCGGATTCTGTATCTCCCTCTCTCTCTGCCCCTCCCCCACGCGCGCGCACGCTCTCTCTCAAAATTAAATAAAACACTAAAAAAAAAAAAAAAAAAAAATTAAAAAAGAAAAAAAGAAATGCATACTATTGGGACCTACCCAGACCTACTAAAAAAAGAGTCTGCATTTTAACAAGGTGCCCAGGTGATTTCCTATGTGTATGAAAGTTGGAGAAGCACTACTTTACATTGGGCTTTAGTTAGGAAGAAAAGAAAAAAAAGACTTAAAGGAATTTGTTGTCAGGAAAGAGGACAACAGCCTTGCTAGGGATGTAGTGTGTAACTTTTTATAAAAAATATCAAAACACTTTAATGAGTATTATATAATTTGCTTTAGCTTTAAAAAAAAAAAAAAAAGTAGCTGAAGCATAAGAAATGAAATGGTTTATCCAGACTACAGTGTCACATAGTGGATCCTAGAGCCAATTTCAAAATTATAAGTCAATAAATTTAAGTACAATGCTTAAAGCACTTGAGTAGGATTATTTCAGTGGGGACTGAATATAAATCTGGCACATAGCAATTTAATAATACACTACTAAACCCTTGCATACTTTTTTTTTTTGTCTACAGCTGATTTCTGTTGAAGAAATCAGAAACTGAGGGATAAATGAATTTGATTCTCTCAACCGAGTTATACCATTTGGAAGGACAAGGTGGGGATAATACAACTTACTGTGGCATCAAATGTTCTCTTTAGTGTAAGCAGTTCAAAAATGACACAGCCTACTGCCCAGATATCAGACTTGAAATTGTATTTTACTCCTTGGCAGAGCTCTGGAGACATGTAATATGGCGTTCCCACAAGCTGAACAACAAAGAAAACAAAGAGTAACTTCATTTTTGAGAGAACTATATTAATATTTCAACAACTAAAGTAAATTTCCCACAAACTAGTGATAACACCTATGAAACGTTCACGAGTATATCCCAAAATGTTTTTTATGAGATGATGCCACTATGGAGAGAAATTTTCTTTCACATCAAATTTCTTGGACCAATGATAAAGGGCAAAGACACTGTGGTATTTGGGAGGTACAACGGTGATTCCTCGATCACAGAGGCTTTAGGCCCACTGAAGACTTCATACAGATAAAGGCACAGTAAAAGCTCACCAATGGAAAAAAATAAAAAGAACTGGCGGTGGGGAGAAGATAACTGAATAAAGGGTCAAAGTCGTAACTAAAATGCATAGTAGTGAAACTCTGTAAATGACTCAATTTGACATCTGCAATACCAACACAGCTAGTGAATTTCTTTCAAATTTAAAAAAGATCTTCTGCCTTGAAGAATGGGTTTGGAGGGGTATCTGGGTGACTCAGTCGGTTGAGCGTCTGACTCTTGATTTTGGCTTGGGTCATGATCCCAGGGTAGTGGGATTGAGCCCTGCCTCAGGCTGTGTTGAGCATAGAGCCTGCTTAAGATATTCTCTCTCTCTCTCCGCCTCTGTCCCTCTATCCTGTTCTCTCTCTAAAAAAGAATGGGTTTGGAAATAAAAATATCCTGAATGGCGGTTGTGCCAATGTACCCCAGAAGTTCTAATAAAACTGATAGCCATGTTTATTTTTCTTAATATGAAATTTATTGTCAAATTGGTTTCCATACAACATCCAGTGCTCATCCCAACAGGTGCCCCCCTCAATGCCCATCAGCTCCTTTCCCCTCCCTCCCACCCCCCATCAACCCTCAGTTTATTCTCAGATTTTAAGAGTCTCTTATGGTTTGCCTCCCTCCCTCCCTAACTTTTCCCCCCTTTCCCTCCCCCATAGTCTTCTGTGAAGTTCCTCAGGATCCATAGAAGAGTGAAAACATATGGAATCTGTCTTTCTGTATGACTTATTTCACTTAGCATAACACTTTCCTGTTCCATCCACGTTGCTACAAAAGGCCATATTTCATTCTTTCTCATTGCCAAGTAGTATTCCATTGTGTATATAAACCACAATTTCTTTATCCATTCATCAGTTGATGGACATTTAGGCTCTTTCCATAGTTTGGCTATTGTTGAAAGTGCTGCTATAAACATGGGGTACAAGTGCCCCTATGCATCAGCAATCCTGTATCCCTTGGGTAAATTCCTAGTAGTGCTATTGCTGGGTCATAGGGTAGATCTATTTAGAATTTTTTGAGGAAGCTCCACACTGTTTTCCAGAGTGTGATAGCCATGTTTAATCAGCAAAGCCAGTAATTTTTAGATGACTTATACGGCATTTATAAATTTTCCTAACATTCTTTCTTTAAACTTGTTAAAAAAAAAGTCAAGTTTTGGTTTTACCAGAATACTGTTGATGAGAAAAACTCATATAAGGACACAATTGCTTCCTATGAAGCAGAGACTCCCAACCTTGGCTATCAGCATCCTTGGATGGCTCTAAATTGCTTATAGGCATATCTTAACATTATCAAAAAAAACATCAACAGGACAAAATTCATTTAATTAACTCACATTTTCAAGTTCAAGGACAGGGCAGTATGAAACCAGAAGAGTAATAACTGGGTCTTATAATTCCTAAAAAAATGAAATCACTGTCCTTAAAAATCAACGTATGTCTACTCTTTACCAATGGTCTTTCTTTAAAAAATTTTTTTTAATGTTTATTTTTGAGACAGAATGTGAGCGGGGGTAGGGCAGAGAGAGAGGGAGATACAGAATCTGAAGCAGGCTCCAGGCTCTGAGCTGTCAGCACTGAGCTCAGCTCTGAGCCGTCTGAGCCGAAGTCGGATGCTTAACTGACTGAGCCGCCCAGGTGCCCTACCAATGGTCTTTCTAAGTAAGGATCAGGGAAGAAGGGAGCCCTGCAGTTCAGACTATGTATGATATTAAGATCAGACTGTTCTCTGGGCATCAGCCTTTATTTGTAATATCAGGCTTCTGCACCAGAAAAATTCAGAGGAAACACAAAAAGAGATGTCTAACATCCTAAGCTCAAATATTAAATAAGAGATAAGCTGAAATCCACTAAAGATCCTAGGCTGGAAAAAATGATAGAGCATTTTCCTGTTTTCAGAAAAGTCTCCTGGTCAGTGTTAGAAAGGGCTATGAGGTCAGAGCTGTGATGTGGACAATGACTCTTGAAAGAACATCTCAGCATGTAAATGCCTGTTAGCAAGCCCAGGAAAAAACACTCCTGAAGACTTGCTTTATAAATATGCAGAACTTGCAAGAATACTGAGAAAAGTGTGTGAGATTTAGAGTGTACACTATCTCATGGTACTGGAAAGGAAAAGAAAAGAAAAATTATGACAAGGGCAACACATACTTACCGTCTCAGCCATGGAATACTCAGAATTAAGTTTCTTTGCTAGGCCATAATCTCCAAGTTTTATCAGGTTTGCCTTGGTCAGAAAAATATTTAATGTCTTTATATCTCTGGAAAAAAAAGATACCATATATTTATTATTTACCATATATTACCATATATTTTGCTTCATCCCCAACTCTGCCCAGAATTAGTACAGAATAAAATGTGTGGTTACCCCTGCTCAGACTGTTACAGGATCCAAAACAGTGGTCCCCACTTTCACACATATTTTAACATTGAAAAGGGAATTTGAGGGGCTAGAGGCAGAGAATTAACTTCATTCTCCGGGGCTTCATAGCACAGGCATGTCTCCCACACCATGGAGGACGTTAGGAAAATGGAGGGCTGGATGGAAAATATAGTGCCCCAGGTAATCCTGTAATTCCTATAAAGTGCACTGCCTCTTCAACTACCATTTATGCCTTGAACTGGTTGGTGTTAAAGTTTCAAATCTGTTAAGGCAAGGGAAGAGGCTGTGCATCTCAGCAGCGACATGATTCGGCTGTAGAGATCACCTAAATAAAGTCACTGGCTATTTTTCTAAAGATGAATTGATCCTATGCAACACAAATAAACTGCCTGGTTCACATTCTGGCTTCCTTAAAAAGGGAAAAAAACAGAAAAATGTTCTTTTTTTTTTTTTTTTTTTTTTTAAGTTTATTTATTTTGAGACAGAGAAAGAGAGAACACACACATGTGCAAACAGGGGAGGGGCAGAGAGAGAGGGAAAGAATCCTAAGCGGGTTCTGTGCCTCCAGGGCAGAGCCCGACACAGGGCATGATCTCACAAATCGTGAGATTATGACCCAAGCCAAAATCAAGAGTCAGTGCATGGCGCCTAGATGGCCCAGTTGGTTAAGTGTCTGACTCTTGGCTCAGGTTCAAGCCCCACACTGGGGGGCTCTGTGCTGACAGTGTAGAGCCTACTTGGGATTCTCCCTCTCCTGTATCTCTGCCTCTTCCCCACTTGTGCATGTACTCTCTCTCAAAATAAATAAACTTAAAAAAAAAAAAAAACTTAAAAAAAAAAAAGTCAGCGCTTAATTGACTAAGCCACCCAGGCACCCCACAACAATACTCTGTGACTTTTGCAAAGAAAATGCAAGTGTAGCCATTCAATAACTATTGAGAAACACATATTAACTGAATGAACAAACCAACAAAAAGAGAAATACAGTACTGGGGAATCAACATTCATCTCTAGCAATGATCAATGACTTACTTCAGAAGGGTATAATGTGGAAATGTTCTTCTAATAGTTCTTTCCTATAGCTAGAAATGAATAGAAAGATGTTTTCCCTCCTCAAATCTGGTAAAACTGTGTAATTATACAAAACAAACAAACAAAATATTTTTGGGGGCGAGGAGGGGCAGAGAGAGAGGGCGACAGAGGATCCAAGGTGGGCTCTGCACTGACAGCAGTGAGCCCAATGCGGGGCTCAAACTCACGAACTGTGAGATTATGATGAGCTACCCAGGCACCCCAACAGCTTTTTATTTAAATTAAGACTCGATTATAAAATTAAAAACACTTGCCAATTATTATTGCTCACCGGGAACATTTACTGGGAATTCCAACCAATCTAATACCACTCCTCTCAGTGGCTTCTAGACTTTACTGATGAATTAATGAATTGAACTCTAAAGTATCTGTTAAAGAAGTGACTGAGTAGTACTTAGCTATTGAAGAGATTCTTCCTAGATCATAAACATAGTTTAACTGCAGGAAGTGAAGGTAACACGCCTCATTACTCACTCTTTCCTTCCTAAATTATATTAACGGAAAAGCCTTGACAGCTTAATCAAGAAAATAATAGTGCTGACGGGAGGCACATCCAAGGTGGGGCTCAGATTGGTGGGGAGGACTTCATCCCGTATTCTTTTACTCATACCTATGAAGGATTCCAGCTTTATGGATACAGCTCACTGCTGAAACAATCTGAAATAGGTACCACACCACCATCTGCAGAAAAAAAATGAATTATATTTGGACTGGAAATAAGAAAAATTCCATAAAGACACACACTAAAACAAAACAAAGGAAGCTACAACCAGAGGTTATGATTCAACATGACCTTACATCTCTTGCTTGGAGGTTGAGTAGACAAAGAAAAGTGGTAGGGGTAAAAATAAAAAACAGGTAATCATAAGACAGTTCCAATGTCATTATAAAATATAATACGGTGAAGCAGAGTTGTGGAAAGAAATCCAAGAAGAATGCAAAGGTATAGAAAACTGGGCATACCAGTATGCAGTAATAGAACCAGGAAAGAAAGCCCATAGAGAATCATGATGTGGAGGTAAACCGTTTAGGAAGCAGCTATAGACAGCTTCCTTGTTAGAGGTTTCCTTTCTCATGAATATCAACCAGGGCCTGGAGGGAGTCTGAACAAAAGGAAAAAAACGCTCTTCATTGTTGGAAGAGGAAATACAGAACTAGAATACAAGAATCACAGCATTACAATTCTAGCTTCCTTCCACAGAAATATGAATTACCTCTTCCTCAAACAACTTGTCCTTCTGGCGAAGGATTTTGTCATACAGGTTCCCTCCTGCAATTAAAGGAGAGGCAGGTTTGAATTGCTTAATAAAGATCAAAGCTTGACTTCTATATCTACCAGGGTTTTAACAGGTGACCCAAAGAAATGAAGGATTCTACTTCCTTTCCAAAGGAAACCCCTTCTTCTCTCTTGGCTCTTTACAAAACTCTTCCATCCCTCAAGTACTGTATCTAAAGTAATTTTAAAAGGTTCCCCTAAAAAATGAGGCTCAATACAAAAATGGGAAGTATGACATTTTTAGAAAAGAATAAAGGCCATTCCTATATTATCCCAATTAGCAAAATACCTTGAATGTCTTCATATCAGAAGACTTTCTTTTTTAGAACTCCTTTTAAAGGAATCTGCAATATTTTTGTAACAACTCTCTGAAGTGTGACTACTAGAACACTGGGTACCTGTGATGCAATGTTTTGTACATACAGGTGTATCTCATCGACAACTTCCTTTTCTATTGCGTACTGAAAAGTTTTCCCATAATTTACGGTACACCTTAGATTGTTTCCAGTCCTTACTCCCTTTGCTAACTCCTTCCTGTGGAATAAGTCTGAATTGGCTTCTCCCTTTCCTTTATCAAGTAACAGACTGCAAATGATCAGGGTTCATTTTACTTCCTACCTGCAACTATAACTTAGGCCTTAGCCCGGGCTCTGTTTCACAACTTCTTTTCCCCTGCAATTTAGTAACTTGTCACTTCAACAAATCTACCACCGTTCTAGTCCCTCCTAACCACAAAGGAAGTTACTACTTGTGGCTTCTGCTACTTTAGAAATATCTAATACAATCTTCTACATTTAGGGTTGATCAGAACCAGGAACAACCGTGGTGCACAAGAGTCAAGACAAAAAGTTAGAATTCTAGGAGCTTTCTCTTTGAGATTTAAGTGAAGAATATGCTGGGACTTCTTTAGCATAGCTAAAGCTTTTTTAGGGTAGCTTAAGAAAGGGCTTTGAGGGTTCTTCTATGTAATAAGGATAAGAGCTAGGACAGCATGTATTAAAGATTTGCTGCACACCAAGTACTATGCTAGGGGCTTTACATATTCGTTTAATACAACACCCTAGGAGACAGGTACTGTTTATTAATAAACTCATATTAAGGTGAGGAAGCTGAGGCACAGAGAAGTTTCTTGTGCAAAGTTACAAAGTTAAGAAGCAGTGGAGCTTGGGAAATGGGTTTAGAGTCTATTTTCTTAGCAAATGAGCTATACATACTGCTATCTTATAAGCAAAATGGTCCAAAGTAATCAAAGACCAGATATATTAAAGCCATCCTTTACTACCTGTCATTTTCATTCACCTATGATCTTTGAATCATTCTTCAAAAGGACAGTTTTGGTTGAGTCAGTATTAATAAATGTCCCTTATAAGATTTCATTAAATATACCAAGGAGTGCCAAGCTACACTATGTTTCTAGTGCCTAATTAGATGTCTAACATTAATGCCTAACTAATGTTAATTCATTAGAAAAAACCTTGAAGAGTGAATGTAAAATTCAACTGAATTAATAATTTGAAAATGGAACTATAAGCATAATAGAGAATTTGAGCATGCAGTATGCAGTATTCCTTCCCTTATTTTGTAAATCACTTCAAAATTCTCCAGGGTCTGAACTTATTTCTCTTAAACTCTCGAAATCCATTTAAAGTTGTTTTTTTGTTTTTGTTTTTGTTTTTCAAAGTAGGCTTCACGCCCAGTGCCAGAGCCCAATGTGAAGCTTAAACTCACAACCCCGAGATCAAGACCTGAGCTGAGATCAAGAGTCAGATGCTCAACTGACCGAATCACCCAGGCAGCCCTCCATGTGAAGTTTTTCACCAATGCATATACCTTATTCTCCTCTCCCCCTCAAGGTAGGTACAAGCACAATAATGTCTTGCCAGAGGAGGTCCCACTGAAGTCTACCTTACCATTACAATATTCCAGCTCAATCAGCAGAGTCGTATTGTCCATGAAATGATTGTAGTAGGCAATAATGTTGTCATGCTGCAGCAGCGCCAGAATAACAATCTCATTCAAGGCATCACGACGTTCCTTCTCTGACAGTCGGGTTAAATCAACTTCCTTCCACACAACCAACGAGTCATCCTACAACACAGTAATAGAGGTATCGTGCTTTCCTCTTGGCTGGCAGAGAATGAATCCACACCTGGATCTCTAAGCCTAGAAATAAAACTTCCTAGATGGGCACAGACGGACTCCTTTTATTTTTTCCTTTAGACAAAACAGGAACAGAATTTTAAGATTCTTCATAAAATTAAGCTTTACAATTTACTGCAGGACTAGGGAAAGCAGAGCACTAAGATGCTATTACATTGTGGCCACATTTAAATTTGCATGATGTCAGTTCCAGATAAAAAATAGGAGATATAGATCTCAAAGATCCTACTGAAGGGCATCATGACAAACTGCTAGTCATAAGCATTGAAGTAGGGCTAGAATACTGGAGAAATGGAGAACTGGAGAGACTGGTTATCTATAGCTGACCAGAGTTTCTTATAAAATGGAAACATTACACTTATCTCTAATTTTATAAATTTAGATTTCTCTAGTGATTTCTGTTTATGTTTTCTGGATAGGAATAAGTCATGCCTAAGGGTTCAGAGTTCACTTTCCTCACCTGCCCTATTTTGCAACTCTGTATCTCCTATAACTTTTATGTATCACATGTTTCCCTCTATCTGTGACAACTCACCTTCAGCTCCCAATACCCACTTCCTTTTATAACACCCACATTCTTTCCGGATACTGCTTCTTAGCCCAGAAGCATCCACACCTACATCACTCTCCCTATCCTTTAGAATGATTCGGCTAAGCCTTTTAAACTTTTGGGGGGGAGATATCCTGATAAACCTTCTACTGTGCATGTATTCAGTGCGACCGTTCCCTTTAGAACTCAGACACTAAAATGATATTTGTCCGTCCTTTTTCATTTATATACACATACAACTTAAATACTATTTGTTTACTAACAGGGCTAACTGAAATATAAGCTTCCCATCAAAATATAAGCTTCTTGGGGGAAACGGCTGCTTCTAATCAAACCTTTGTACATTCAGACCTAATAAACATTTGGCCAAATGGCTAATGTTGTGCCATTTTTTGAGAAGTGTAATCAAATTTAAATAAACCAACCTCAGTAATCAAGTTCAACATGATGGAAAGGCATGGATAAGGAGATGTGAAACGCTGTTCTAGCCCAAGATTTACTTCTAATTTAAGTGTCAAGTCCTTTAAATATACCGTCTTAGTTTCTTTAACTTAGTTTAACTTTAACACAAATAGTAATGCTCATCTCCTCTTTCTCATATTTTGAGTACAAATAAGAAAAGCAGAATACTAACAGTAACCCTAACATCATACATTAATGCGGCATTAGGATAAAAAAGAACACTTGAAAATTTTCTCTTGCAACCACCCCTCTCCTCCATCTTTTAGCCTTAAAACTATGCTAGCTTGGAACACACCCCAGAACTGCAGATGGCGTACTGATGGATGAATCATCATCATCATCATCATCATCATCATCATCATCATCACCTATAGTCTTCAAGTTTAAGACTTTAGTGATCAAATACAATTGATGGTTAGTTTTTGGAAGCAGAGTCACCACTACAGGGTTTTTAATATCACTATACATTTTGAACTTGGTGGTCAGTGATCTAGGAATGTCTTCAAAAGATGTGTATATATGCAATAGGGGAGGGGGGGTGGGTTATGTTCACATTAGGTTCTCAAAGGTCTCTTTGCCTCTCGCCACCCGAGAGGCTTAGAATATACCAAAAAGGTATTTCCCATGCATAAACACTGTGGGATAAACATTGATGAAGACAGCGATGACCCTCTCAGTGACGTTCTAGAAAAATCTCCAATTAAATGTTCATACCTGAACTTAACGGCAAAGACAGCCGGGTTGCCACTGATTGTGGGAATTCTGAAGCTACGCCCCTCCTCTCCACCCCGACCCTGGAGAGCTATACTGCATGAGGAAGTAAGTTTTGACAACACTTCACATTCGTATGCCATTTTTAATTTACAGTTTGCAAAAAGTACCTTCGTTCGATTCTCAAAGTAAGCGTAAAAAAATAAAGATTATTTTTGAAGGTAGTTATCATTAACCCCAATTTACAGATGGGTAAGCTAAGGCTCAGAGAAAGTTCAATGACTTGCTCCCTTCCCCGGGTTCGACAGAAACGCCCAGTTAGCATAAACAGCGATCTGACGGATTCCCGGTGCCGGTGAGCCGGAGACTGGAGAAGACCCCGAGACACACACCCCGCCTGCGGCTGCGCAAACCTAAGCGAGCACAAGGCGCAAGCCGCAGGCAAAGCCGGGAACCGGTCGGGGCTGGGAAGCGGGGCGGCGAAGGAGGGGCTGGGACGGCCGGAGCCAGGGGCCGCTACCTCGGTGCGGCGGTACAGCGTGGCCTCCCCGAAGGCGCCGCGGCCCAGGACGCGGATGGGGATGTAGTGCAGCTCCTCCTGCTCCGCCGCGCCGCCGCCGGCTCGCGGCCCCGGACCAGCACTGGGCCCCGGGCCCGAGTCCCCGCCACCCCCGGACTCGCTCCCGAAGTCCGAGTTGATGGAATCGCAGTGTCGCTCGTACTCGCCCAGCACCGACATGGCGGCGGCCGCGGAACCGGCCTGCGTGTCCCCGGCGGCGCTGACCACGCTGAGCCTCTCTCGCTTCAGACGCCGGCGCGCGGCTCCGTCAGCCCCGCAACCCCGCGAGGCTCCATGGTGGCTCCTTCCCCCCCCCCCCCCCCGACCCGGAAACAGTTCCTGGTGCTTCCGGCCCGGCGGGCTTTCCTCCGCCTGCGCTGGCCCACTTGCTTAGCCCGGCGGCCTCGGCTTCCCTCCGTCCTTCCCGGGCGGCCGGGCTTGGCGGGCGCTGGTGGGGACGCCGTGGGACCGAAGGGCTCCAGACACGGCAGGGGATCACCGACGGGTCTGTAGACCACTTCCCCGATCCCTGACCAGGTCCCCAGACAGCTTCGAGGTCCGGAGGTCGCCCAGTCACCTCTTGGCGCCAGGCCTATCTCAAGGGCAAGTGATTCCACGTTGGACAGTGCTCTTTGTTTAGGGAGATATTAAAGATACTATAGTAAGCGGAAATATTTACTGCCTGTCATCTCAGTAGGTGGGCCCAGTTATTTCTCCCAGAACCCCCACTAGGTTCTCCCTGTTCTGTACTACTCCAAAAATATTTTAAATCAACTCTCCTGACACTCTTTTTCCAGATTTAACATTCTCCTTGCATCTGTCTTTCCAAATCTCTGACCGTCTGATCTCATGCAGCATTCTTCGAGCACTGAGGTGTCAATGTATTTGAGGGTGGGAAATCTACAATAAGATGCTCCTTACCCTTAAGTCACTAGGAGAATTGGAATACAGTTAAAAAAAAAAAAAAAAAAATAGGTCCCAACAGTTATTGACCTTGGGCAACTTTACGTTACCAAAGTTTTTTAAAATCTGTAAAGCTTGTAGGAATATGACCTACCTCACAGAGATAACAGTTAACTTTTTATTGTGTTATGTTCCTGACACTACGCTAAAGGTTTTCTTATGTCATCCCACTTAATCCTTATATTATTCTTATTCTAAATAAAGAACTGAGATACAGAGGTTAAGTAACCTGCTCATTGTTACACAGCTAGTAAGGGGAGCCCAGAGTCAAACCCAGCACTCTGGATCCACATCTTTCAGAGAGCACAATGTTTTGGGTGTTGTGGGTGGAGGCCAGGGTGTGTGTGGGGTAGAAGCAAGAAAAGACCGGGCCTCAACTGTTGAGTTTGGCTTTCCTGTGGGCAATGAAAAATTATGTGAGATTTTTTTAAGCAGGGGAGTATATGATTAGTGACCGTATGTCCTAATTTGCTGGGGAAGTCCCAATTTATGCCTCCTCCCCTCCCCCCCCCCCCCCCAGCATAACAAATAGAGCTTTATTTTGCTCAGGTGCCCAGTTTGGACAATAAACTATAATACGGTCACCTTACATAAGACCAAAGATGTATCTTACAAATAACTCCAATGACAATGTGGAGGACAAAGACTGGAAGGCAGGGAGACTAGATAGGAGGTAATTTAATAGTCTAAGAAAAGAAAAGGCACTGAAGTATTTATCAGTGTGAGTGGAGAGGGTTCCAGATTTGAGAAATCCATTTGAGGAACATTTAGAACTTTGTGATCAATCGAAATGTGGTTGATGGGGTAAATTTGAGTGGAAGAGATTCACTTCCTGATTTTTAATGAGGATGAAGAAAATTGGTAAAATGGGATAGAGGAGTTGTGAAGGATGAGTTCACATTCCTCTGACCTCTCTACAGTTCATCAATGTCCCTTTCATTTATGTATGTATGTATGTATGTATGTATGTATGTATGTATGTATGTGTTTAAGAGAGAGAGCGTGGTTGAGCATATGAGTGGCGGAGGGGCAGAGAGAGAGAGAAAATCCCAAGCCAGCTCGGCACTGTCAGTGCAGAACCCAGTGCGGAGCTCAAATCTACAAAAGTGAGATCATGACCTGAACCAAAGTTAAGAGCTGGGACGCTTAACCAACTGACCCATCCAGGCGCCTACACTGTGTATGATGTCCTACACTCTGCATAACATTCCACATTGGGTCTGAGTAAGAGAGTACAAAGAGACTCCTGTCTCCCTTGATCTGGATCCAATACTTCTTTTTCACATGCTAGTCTTCATAATGATGGTCTGCTTATGTCATACTTGTACTTTAAGCCTCTTTTTCACATCCAAAGCAATCCAGAGTAACACAGCTCTCCCAGTAGATCACATCACTTCTTTGTAAAATACTGATGCTTGTTAGGTTTACTTTATTGTCTATCTCCATTCATTAGAACCTTAGCTCCACAAGAGTCTGGATTTTGTACTCTTGTTTACAGCTGTATATCAACACCCAGAAAAGTGCTTGATATTCTAGGGTTAAAATTTATTTGATAAATGAGTATCAGGTCGTTATTATCTCCTATGTATAGAACATTTTTTTTAACCTAAACGCAGGCCTGGTAACTCCTGTCATGTTTTATTTTGATGGCTTCATTCCAGGATGCCAGATTATAGATATTTTTAAAAATTTCAGTTAATTCATTCAACAAACACGGAGTACCAATTTATGCCAGGTGCTGAGTTACAACAGAAAACAAAATAAACATGGTTCCTACTCTTATGGAGCTTACAGTCCATATAAACAAACAACCAAGCAATTACAACTGTGTAAATGCTGTGGTTAAGTACAAGCTTCCAGAAAGGAATCCAGGAGGGGCATCTTTCCAAGAAAACTTGCTGGGTTAGTGAAGGCTTCCCGGAGGAATATCCAAAATTCAGTGATAGGTGAACAAAGTAGGGAGATTATTCTGGATAGACGCCATTCCATTTACCTTCTATTCATCACAAGGCACTTGGAGGATTACGTATTGCTTCTTATTTGAGTTTACTCCAGAGCTTGGCTCAGCACATTAAACAAAATATGTGTTCAATGTGTTTTTTTTTTAGTGTTTTTATTTTTATTTTTTGGTTAAAGGAATGAAAAAAACAATTACTTAAAAAGCGAATAGGTTTCACCAAAGCTTAAAAATTTATTTTTCTGGGGGCCCCTGGGTGACTTAGTTGGTTAAGCGTCTTGACTCTTGGTTTTGGCTCAGGTCATGATCTCACAGTTTGTGGGTTTGAGAGAGAGAGAGAACCTGTGTTGGGCTTTGCCCCCACAGTGCGGGGCCTGCTCGGGATTCTGTCTCCCTCTCTCTGCCCCTTCCTTGCTTGTGCCCTCTTTCTCAATAAACAAAAGAAATTTATTTTTCTGGCATCTTCGCCATGAGGAATGACAGTTTTCTATAGCTTGGTTAACCTGATAGTGTAATTTGTTCTAGTTATAATGCATAGATTAAGCTTAACAAATGTCTTGTTAGAGAATACAGAACAGAAATACTCATGCTCAGTTGTTCATTACACTGGATATAAATGAAACTAAACATCTTGCCTTTGAATATTCTAAAGTCCAGAAACACTGAACATTGTAAACGTGTAACTGATTTTAAAGTGCCTTTGGTAAAAATGGACATTTCCAGGTTTTATTTTAACAATAGAATGCTATATAGCAGATGTTCCTAGTTGTTAATGGCAGACTCCTGGGGCCACAGAATCACTGTAAAAATTAAAGAATCTACCAAAGTGCCAAGCAAACTCTATACCTTCACTTTCCAGTTTGGTAGACTCTAGCTACATGCAGCTATTGAACACCTGAATTGTGGTTAGTCTGAATGGAGATGTGCTATAGCTGTAAAGTGCACACTGGGTTTCAAAGACTTTATATGGGGGGGATAGAAGTAAAATACTCAATCTTTTTTCTATTGACTACATGTTGAAATGCTATTTTGGATATATTAAATATACTAAAACTAATTTCGCCTGTTTCTTATTGTGGCACTGGAAAATTTAAAACTACACACAGGGTTTATGTTATGTGGGAGACCACTACAACAGACTGAATAGTCTGCACAACACATACTAACTAGCATTTAACAAGTATGTGATACTGTTGAGACTATTAAGTTCATTTAAAAGTTTTGAATTCAGGGGCAACTGGGTAGCTCAGTTGGTTGAGTGCCTGGCTCTTGGTTTTGGCTCAGGTCATGATCTCATGGCTCACGGGTTTGAGCCCCAAATTGGGCTTGTGCTGGCAGTGTGGAGCCTGCTAGGAATTCTCTCTCTCTCTCTCTCTCTCTCTCTCCCCCCTTTGCTCCCGCCCCCCACCCCCAGCTTGCACTCTGTCTCTCAAATTTTAAAAAGTTTCAAATTCATTTATGTTTATGTTCTCCAAAAGTAAATCATCAGTGAAGAATAAGACATTTTTGATATGAAAATAGTTACACTCAAAATTGGGAATCACTACTTTATAGACTACAGATTCACTGACAAATTTATTACCTGTTTTTGGGTGGAATAGAGGCAGAGGGAAACTAAGATGCCAGCTAGTGAATGTGCAAAGCACTTTACGCTGACTTCTTGGAAAGAAGCTTTATGCAAAATGTTCAAATGTAAGTAAAAAGGAGAAAATGGCCTTTACCTCATGGGTTGGGTTTTGCACAGATGTGATGGGCAAAAATGCAAGTCCTAAAAGGTTATAAATTGGAAGGGGTATTTTCAGAATAGAGGGCAAAAGAGAAGACACTCTGTAGGAATAATTCCACTAACAGTTTCCAAAAGAGAGAAGGTACAGAAAATGCTTGACTTAGAGAACCCTATTTTGCCTGTCTGAAGATGTGTATTATCGTTATGTTTATAAATTTTTTTTTAATGTTTATTTTTTTTTGAGACAGAGAGGGACAGAGCATGAGCGGAGGAGGGGCAGAGAGAGAGAGAGAGGGAAACACAGACTCCAAAGCAGGCTCCAGGCTCTGCGCTGTCAGCACAGAGCCCAATGCGGGGCTCGAACTCATGAGCTGTGAGATCATGACCTGAGCCGAAGTCAGACACCCAACCAACTGGGCTGCCCAGGTGCCCCTATTATTGTTATGTTTATATACACATTATATATAGCTTACATATTTATATATAAAATATAATAAAATTTTATTAGCTCAAATAAACTTTTTCCATCTGCAGTAAATTACATGCAATTTTCTTCTCTAATTCATCACACATAATTTCCCATACTTTAAAACTGAAGAATATGGAAGAATTATTGTCAATTCAAAGAGATACTGAACAGAAAAATACACCTAAAATGGTTTCTGCTAGCGTTTATTTGAGAAAATGTACACAAAAATCCCCAATCCAAACTTACAAGTAAATCTGTAGAAATCCCACACACCTTTTTCCATTAAACAAACAGAAAAATGGCTTACGACAGGGGTTTATGACAATGGTATAACAATGCTTAAACTGTATTGTTCCTATGTATATTATATAGACTGTGTTAAATGGGCTCAAAATGGAGGAAAGCAGATAACATCCCCATTTTTAAAGCGGATTTGTTCTTGCACTAGGCTTTTATAAAATTAAGTAATTTTTACTTTTTCAATCAAATCAAAGCGTAATTATCAATGAACTTTAAACTGAAAGCACAATGTCCAAGTTGGTGTTTTTGGCATGAGTAAAAGGGAAGGACATGGAAAAAAAATCCGTTTCACAAAGTCACATTCGGGAACAAAAAGATCAGCAAAATAAAATATTCTCCTCGTCTATCTTTTTGTCATTTTATCAGAGCAAAAGGATAATCAACTGAAGAACTTTCACTGCTTCTGAAAAAGGGGGAAGGCACCAGTCAGAAATACGAGAGTTTATTAGGCTAATGGTATAGAACAGAACTTGACCTTTACATGTCTAAGAATGGATTTGACCCACAAATTCGGTTATTCTCTTCCCTACTTGGATGTATCCTTTGTTGTCTAGTATATGTAATAACACATGTAGACTTTCTCAACATCTGCTCTCCTTATGGCGAAGATTTGGCTGCCAGGTTCTCAGAAGCTGTACCTATCAATTCCTACCAGCAGATGGCAATGTCGCACAAATTAATGAAAGAACCGCTCAGCCACACCAGAGGAATTCATACAGGGAGCCAAGAGAGGGCGGGGAAGGGCTTTGGGTTCACAGTAGCTGGAACATTAATAGAACAGCCTGAGATTTCAACAACATAATTCACTTCCTCTTCTACTTTTCTACTTTATCCTGGTCACCACGGCAGTGTTCTCTGTTAATTCTAGCACTGCTTCTTAACTGCAAGTGCTATGCCCTAAGTCCTGTAATTCTTAACCACTGTGATTAGACAAGCCCTATAACAGTAGGGGTTGAAAAAGAAATTATAGAAAGGACAAACTCCCCAAGGCACCTGGGTAGCTCAGTTGGTTGAGTGACCAGCTTCGGCTCAGGTCATGATCTCACAGCTCGTGAGTTCGAGCCCCACATCAGGCTCTGTGCTGACAAGCTCGGAGCCTGGAGCCTGCTTCGGATTCTGTGTCTCCCTCTCTCTGCCCCTAACCCACTCGCGTTCTGTCTCTGTCTCTCTCAAAAATAAATAAACATTAAAAAAAAAAAAATTAAAAAAAAAAAAAAAAAAGACAAATTCCCACCCACTTTCTAGGGTGGAGTGGAGACATTTTCAAGTGGTAGTATTTTTCGTAACTGTTTACAAACACAGTCATTTGTATCCATGCCTTCACTTACTTATATTAGTATTGGCCTTTAGGCACCTTATATTCCAACAGTGATTCTTGGCTTTGCTTTCACAACATGCATTTTCAAGTATTTACTCTATTCATAATCCTCCCGGGGGGGGGGGGGTGTGTGTGTGTGTGTGTGTGTGTGTGTGTGTGTGTGTGTGTGTGTGTGTGTGTGTGTGTGTGTGTGTGTTTGTACCTCGTATGTCTTAATTTGTTAGATAGAACACATAAGGACAGGAATTAAGTCAGTGACTGGGCATGTAAGAAGAGTTGGTAAATTTTACTTGTATTTTCCTTGGTAGAAGTTAAAAATTCAAGCAACCACGCTCCGTCAGTAGAGCATGCGACTCTTGATCTCGGGGTTGTAAGTTCAAGACCCACCCATGTTGGGTGTAGAGATTACTTGAAAAAAAAACAAAAATCTAAAAAAAAATTCAAGCAACCACATATCTGACAGGATTTGTATCTAGGATGTATAAGGAACTCTCAAAACTTAATGTAGAAAGAACAATCTAATTAGAAAATGGGCAAAAAGGATATGAATAGGTATTTCATTGAGGAAAATAGATGGCAAATAAGCACATGAAAAGATGTTCGACATCATTTGCCGTTAGGAAAATGCAAATCAAAACCATAATGAGGTATTACTACACGCACCTATTAGAATGACTACAATAAAAATAACGGTAATAGCAAATACTGGTGAAGATTTGGAGAAAATGGATTGGTCACACATTGCTGGTGGGAAGGTAAAATGGCAGTCACTCTGGAAAAAGAGTAGGATGGTTTCTTACAAAAATAAACACGTGCTTTCCATATTGCCCTCTTGGGCACTTATCCCAGAGAAATGAGTATGTTCACATGAAATCCCGTACATGAAAGTTCACAGCAGCTTTATTAGAAATGGCCAAAACCTGACAACAACCCCAGTGTCCTTCGGTGGGGGGATGGTTAAACAAACTGTGGTACATCCATACCGTGGAATACTACTGAGCAATAAAAAGGAGCAAGCTACTGGTAACATGCAACAACTTGGATGGATTTCAAGGAAATTATGCTGAGTCCAAAAAGCCAATCTCAGAAGGCTACATGCTATATGACTGCATTTATAAAATGTTCTTGAAATGACAAAATCAGAGATAGAGAACAGATCAGTGGTTGCCAGAAGGTGGGGCTCTGGGGTAAGGAAGGGAGGTGGCCATGGTTATAAAAGGGTAGTAGTACAAAGGATACGAGAGTTGGACTGTTCTGCATCTTGCAGTGGTGATCACACAAATCTCTACCTGACAAAACTGCACAGAACTAAACACACGTAAATACACGAAAAAGGTTCAGGCAGTTAAGCACAAATATTTTAATTCTCTAAAACGATGTCTTCTTTAAGAGTTATCTACAGTTCAAAGCTCCTCTCTATGAGGTGTCCCATTGATCACCCTTTTAAGAGACATAAAATTATTGAAAGGGTATCACCAGAAGCTACCTACACATTTCAGCTAAGGGTCAAGAGAAAGTTAAGTGTGTTTTCACACAGAAATCCAAAGAGGAGGATCAATGAAACAAGTTCAACATGGTCATACATACCTTGGTGAAGGAACTAGAGTGGAAGCTCAAGCTGGTGAGCAAGTAGGAAAAGGAAAGAAAACATGGTTCAAACATAGCACATGAGGAAACCCAGTACAAATGCTGGCTTTGGCATTAGCTAGGTAACCCCTATTTTTTGTCATAGGTGACTCTAATAATAGTCCTATTGTTGCAAAACCAGTCCAAATCCTACGAAGTTAAAAAGAAGTCCCTCATTGACTTATTGGGTGTAGGTGGTAACCCATGTCCTCCCACACCAAAAGAGATCAGTTCTGGCAAGAAAGCTCCAATGTGCCTTGATGGTGCTGTCAGCAGGATGCCTTAGGCGAGGCACGTCCCAGGGATGTTCAGCTGGCTGAGATACAGGTGGGAGGACACTGGGCTTTATTACTCAATCAACTTCTTGGCCTTGAAAAAGCGACGCAGGTAGAAGACCTGCCAGGTGGCTAGTCCAATGAGGCAGAACATTGAAAAGATGCTGAAGTACAGGACCCGAGTATTTGTTGACTCTAAAAAAACAGAAATGTTACAAGTGTAAATGAAGTGAGGTTCAGCAGACTAAACAGTGGCCAGGGGGAAAAGGCAATTAATTAACTCCACTCAGTCCCTAGGCCAGGCAGTAGGATTCTGGATTGTTTTTCTTAAAATTTCACTGTTCTATATAGAAATGTTAAAAATCACAAAGATTAGCACTATCGGTTTGATACACAATAGGCTGAGAATACGGTTAACTGCGTATCACAGAAGAAATTTCTTTCCCCTTGAAAATCGAACCGAGCTCGTTTACCTTAAGAAGCAACAGCTCTGAAGTAAGTGATCATCCCATCAGCCCAGCCCTACCCCCATTTGGCAAAACTGAGAAAAGAGGTCTGGCGCCTTTATGAACAAACAAGAGCTGCCTCTCCCTCACCATTGGTATCTCGCATCTCCTCCTCTCGCTTCTTCATGTAGGCAAAGTCATTAACGATGGATTCTGAGAGGTCTTCTAGGCGTCGGAGCTCCACCTCTAAAGGTTTGAGTTTCTCAACCTTGGCAATCTGGAAAAGAAAGGAATTATGAACCCACTCCTTGAAAAATCCACTCTAGTCTAGAACACAAGGCAACAGGAGTTTTTTAAAAAGTTTCACCAAGGAGCGCCTGGGTGACTCGGCTGGTTGAGCGTCTGACTTCGGCTCAGGTCAGGATGTCATGGTCTGTGAGTTCGAGCCCCACGTAGGGTTCCATGCTGTCAGTGCAGAGCCCACTTCAGATCCTCTGTTCCCCCTCTCTGCCCCTCCCCTGCTCACTCTCTCTCAAAAATAAGCGAACATTAATAAAATGGATTCTGAATTTCCTTTAAACAAATAAACAAACAAAAAGTTTCACCAAACTGGGGGTGCCTGGCTGGCTCACTCAGTCAGTGGAGCATGTGACTCTCGATCTTGAGGTTGTGGGTTTGGACCCCACATTGGGTGTAGAGATTTTAAAAATAAAATCTTCAAAAACAAAAACTTAAAATCCCTTCTGTTATCACTGTAACATATTTCACTTTTTAAAGTTTGTTTACTTTTGAGAGAGAGACAGAGAGAAGAGAGCACCTGCACAAGTGGGGGAGGGGTACAAGACGGAAGAGAGAATCCCAGGCAGGCTCTGTACCATCAGTGCAGAACCCGATGCAGGGCACAAACCCACAAACTGTGAGATCATGACCTGAGCCAAAACCAAAAGTCAGATGCTTAACTGACTAAGCCACCCAGGTGCCCCTAACATATTTTAAAATCTTTTGCCCTTCCCCACGAACTGTTTATGTGTTTCCATTTCAGACTTTTCTTTATACTTTAATTTTGATTAAAACCTCCTTAGAAGTTCTATCATATGGTAGGCTATCAAGTAAAATATATCATTTTCCTGAGATTCCTGATTTTAATAAAGCATTTTACTTTACCCTTCCACTCATGTCCAAGAAACAGTATTATCAGCATAATAAGTGGGAGAGTCATGATATTAGACGTGATTTAATTTAAAAGACAACCATCCAAATTCCCAATAGGGAATGCACAGGAATGAGAGTATGTGTAACTATAACATTAAGATAATAACTCAAACTACAAAATTAGAGAATTCTGGTTTGCTCATTTAAATCCCAAAAGAGCTTTAAGGTTTATATCAGAGCTCCAGAGCCCAGATGACTCCTGGGTCTGCTACAAAAAAAATTACACTGCATCTTTGGTTTTTAGAATTACACAGCCAGTTATCAAAAGAAATCTCCAAGGACTTCCTTGTATGCTAAGAAATGAAGGATGTGAGAAATGAATTGTTTTCCTTTCTCAACCTAGACCACTGTGAAACCTCCAAGAGCATCTAGTAACTAAAGGCAGATACGATAAAAGAAAGGATTTCATTATTTGTTTTTTCCTATCAACCTTAGATTATGAATTGCTTTAAAATGGGGATACATCACCAGAGCTTTCCAGATCTTAAAACTCACATACCAGGCTGTACTTAAAATTTTCCTACGTAGAGAATTCTTCAAAATTTCTTTTCCTTGGGGCACCTGAGTGGCTCAGTCGGTTGGTTAAGTGTCTGATTCTCGATTTAAAATTTTTTTTAATGTTTATTTATTTTTGACAGACAGAGAGAGAGAGAGAGACAGCATGAGCAGGGGAGGGGCAGAGAGAGAGGGAGACACGGAATCCAAAGCAGGCTCCAGGCTCCGAGCTGTCAGCACAGAGCCCGACGCGGGGCTCGAACTTGCAGACCGTGAGATCATGACCTGAGCCAAAGTCGGATGCTCAACCGACAGAGCCACCCAGGTGCCCCTGATTCTCAATTTAGGCTCAGGTCGTGATCTCACAGTCTGTGAGCCCCATGTCGAGCTCTGTGCTGACGGTGCAGCACCTGCTTGGGATTACCGCTCTTCACCCGCCTCTCTCTTACCCTTCCCCGCTTGCGTGTGTGCTCTCTCTACACAAACTTTAAATAAATAAATATTCTTTTCCTATATCTGCTTCTTTACTCTCTATCTACATATGTTCTCTCTACAACTCCCTACTTTTTCTTCTCTTTTGTCCAATTCACCTTCTTTGTTCTTTTCCTGTTAACGTTAACAGCAATTAACATAGGATGAACAGGAAGAGTTTAAGGGTGTTCTTATGTTCTCTGCTCATCTAGGTTCCTCACTGAATATTTTTAAAAATAAAACTAGAAGAGGGGAGGGTGGGTGATGGGTACTGAAGAGGGCATCTTTTGGGATGAGCACTGGGTGTTGTATGGAAACCAGTCTGACAATAAATTTCATATATGAAATAAATAAAAATTAAAAAATAAAACTAGAAACTGCTGTTAAGATAGGGATATAAAAATTAGATTTATATTTAAAGTACATAAAATGCAATGAATTTGTAATGATGCACCTGGATCATTTCTTTCACTGGATTTATGTTTTCTTACATTTGTAAAATGTTGGTTAGTGTGACTGACAGCTACAAAACAGAATAACGCTAACTGACTACAACATTTAACTAAAGGTCAGTTAATGTATTCAGCAAACTCTCCTAGCTGAATGCCCAAATGCCAAGTTTAGCCATTAATCTAGAATATGTATCAGTTGACTGATCTCATATAGAGCCACAGAGCAAAGGAACTGAACTCCCCAGGAAAAAGATACCAGTACAAGAGACATATCATAAGCTGAACTTCAGTCTGTTTACCTCCTGGTCTATACTTTCGCCTCCAAAGCTTCCTGAATGAGACAGAATAAAAGCAATGGCATGAAACTTCTTTACCGATAAATGATATAAGGCTCTCTAAATGGAAACGTGCAAAAAGGAACTGGAAGTGAAACTATGGCTGTGCCTCTGCCAGCTGAAAGTATTATTTTAAAAAATTATTTGGAAGACAACTTCTAACCCTCCCTACCTTTTTTATTAAATGACAATAGGCCAAAAGCCTAAAACCTGAAAGACTATGATGGAATTAAAATACATTTGGTACTGAGGATGGCCTTTGTGCACTGTAGACCAAAAATCCTGCTCCCGATTCATTTCTGGTGTTCTGTTTACTTTTCAGTTGTATAAGCAATACATAAACATGTTCTCCTGCTAAAAATTTCAACCATTCAGAAGCAAAGGGAACAAAAACAAAAAGCCCACCTTCACAGCTAGCTCCCCAATTCCCACATCCACACATTCCTTCTCAGAGGTAACCATGGTTGTGGACTTGGTGTATATCTATCTAGACCTTGTTAGAAGATAACACACTATTTATGCTTTTGCATGCATATAAGTGTACACACAAACATGTAATTAAAAACATACTTATAAATGGGATCATACTGTATACGTTGCTCTATGGCTTGCTTTTTCTCATTTAGTAAGATCTTTCCAAAAACTTCAGCGCTTATATATCAGACAAAGGGCTAGTATCCAAAATCTATAAAGAGCTCACCAAACTCCACACCCAAAAAACAAATAATCCAGTGAAGAAAGGGGCAGAAACCATGAATAGACACTTCTCTAAAGAAGACGTCCAGATGGCCAACAGGCACATGAAAAGATGCTCAACATCACTCCTCATCAGGGAAATACAAATCAAAACCACACTCCGGTATCACCTCACGCCAGTCAGAGTGGCCAAAATGAACAAATCAGGAGACCATAGATGCTGGAGAGGATGTGGAGAAACGGGAACCCTCTTGCACTGTTGGTGGGAATGCAAACTGGTGCAGCCGCTCTGGAAAACAGTGTGGAGGTTCCTCAAAAAATTAAAAATAGACCTACCCTATGACCCAGCAATAGCACTGCTAGGAATTTACCCAAGGGATACAGGAGTGCTGATGCAGAGGGGCACTTGTACCCCAATGTTTATAGCAGCACTCTCAACAATAGCCAAATTGTGGAAAAAGCCTAAATGTCCATCAACTGATGAATGGATAAAGTAATTGTGGTTTATATACACAATGGAGTACTACATGGCAATGAGAAAGAACGAAATATGGCCCTTTGTAGCAACGTGGATGGAACTGGAGAGTGTGATGCTAAGTGAAATAAGCCATACAGAGAAAGACAGATATCGTATGTTTTCACTCTTATGTGGATCCTGAGAAACTTAACAGAAACCCATGGGGGAGGGGAAGGAAAAAAAAAAAAAAAAAGAGGTTAGAGTGGGAGAGAGCCAAAGCATAAGAGACTCTTAAAAACTGAGAACAAACTGAGGGTTGATGGGGGGTGGGAGGGCGGGGAGGGTGGGTGATGGGTATTGAAGAGGGCATCTTTTGGGATGAGCACTGGGTGTTGTATGGAAACCAATTTGACAATAAATTTCATACATTAAAATAAATAAATGAATAAATAAGTCCAAAAACAAAAACAACAAAAAACTTCAGCGCTTACAGATTCACCTCATTCTTCCTAACTGCTGCACAGTATTCCATACTGCATACAGGCCACTGTTTACTTACTCCTTCAATTCCCCAACTCCTCTTCTAGTATAGGTCCTACTCCAGACTCTTTAGCTCTATTCATAACCAAAAAGCCCAACTCCCATTTTCCAAGTTGATATTTCCTCAATGAAATCCCTACTCAACCCTGTCCTTACTTTGGTAAATTAGTTTTGACCTTCTATGAGTAGGATGAAGGTCTCTTTTCCTAAAACACATCCCTGCCTAATAAATACCTTTATTCTTTTTTTTTTTAATACCTTTATTCTTGATACCAATTCTTGATACTTTTAAATCTAGGAAACTTAAAGAATTGCCAAGATATTAAAACAATGTTGAAAACTAATTTGCTATTCCAACCATCTAACACATCATGGATACTCAATGGTAAATAACAATATGAATGGATATATATTTACATTTAATCTAAACTTAGAGATTAAAAAAATGTAAAAAGCTGTTAAAAAAAAAAAAACAACACAGAACATTTTAAGACCCTAACAACAATGCTTACTATGTGCAAGGTACCAAGATAAATGATGATCTCTGTTCCTAAGAAGCTCACGGTCTGGTAGAGAGGCTCATATAAAAAGCTATAACCATAATATAAGGCATTATGTATTAACTTTTACAACAAAAGTACACATTAAAAGTGTAAAGAGGAAAAAAAAAGGGTGTGCCTGGGTTCAGGTCATGATCTCATGGTTTGTGAGATCGAGACCCACGTCAGGCTCTGCACTGACAGTGCAGAGCCTGCTTGGGATTCTCTCTCCCTCTGTCCCTGTCTCTTTCCCAGTCACACTCTCTCAAAATAAAAATAAATCTAAAAAACTTAAAAAAAAAGTGGAAAGGAAAGAAAGTAGCACATGATTAATCATAGTTGGAAGGATAAAGGAAAGGTTAACAGGAAACAAGTGAACCGAGTCTCATGAATTCTGCAGGATTCTGAAAGAGATGAGCTAGAAAGGCATTCAAGGTTACAGGGAAGTTGCACACCAAAACTTGGAGGGAGGAAACTGCAAGCCATGTTTAGGAGACCATGAGTTGTCTAGTCACAGGTAGTCTGATGTGTATGTGTGTGTGCACTCACACATCAACACACATACGTGCCTGGGGGAGGGTGGTGGCTAACAGCAAACATAAAGTTCAAAAGTCAGGCTGGAGTTAAACTGAGGAAGAGGATGAAGAAGGCTGTATAATGAATCAGACCTACTGGTATATATCTAGAATGTGTACATATTTTATACCTTGTAATCTTGCTTAATCCTCCTAACCCTGTATGAGATAACCCTGTATTAGAGATACTATTATATCTAAATTCTTCAGATGAGGAAATTAAGGTTCAGAGTGTTAAATAACTCACCCAAGTTCTCAGAGCTTGGTGGAGCTGAGATTGGAATCCAAGTGTGAGTTTATATTTTTACTCTGTAGGTACTAAAAATCTGATGAAGGAAACTAGCAGACTACACTAAGTTTTTTCTGGATCAAAGGTGAAGTGATCAAGCTATATTAGGCCTCAAGGCTCTGGGTAAGTTGTCCAGTTTATCAGCCAAACTTCCTTGGTTTCATACTGATATTATTCTCATTTTTAGAGACTAAGAGAGTAAAATTTTTAAGCAAATTATCACCATTCTCAGGAAGACCTTCTTTGCTTGCCTAGGATGAAGTATTCAATGAGTATTATCATGACTTTTCTCATAGTTGGCACAAAAAGCTAATAAGAAAACCTCTATCAGGGGCGCCTGGGTGGCGCAGTCGGTTAAGCGTCCGACTTCAGCCAGGTCACGATCTCGCGGTCCGTGAGTTCGAGCCCCGCGTCGGGCTCTGGGCTGATGGCTCAGAGCCTGGAGCCTGTTTCCGATTCTGTGTCTCCCTCTCTCTCTGCCCCTTGCCCGTTCATGCTCTGTCTCTCTCTGTCCCAAAAATAAATAAACGTTGAAAAAAAAAATTAAAAAAAAAAGAAAACCTCTATCAAAATCCCCAGACTGTTGTTCTGCTCTTTTAAACGTCTGATTTGGGGAGCCTGGGGGGCTCAGTCGGTTAAGCGTCCGACTTCAGCCCAGGTCATGATCTCAAGGTTCATGAGTTCAAGCCCCACATCAGGCTCTGTGCTGACAGCTCGGAGCCTGGAGCCTGCTTCAGATTGTCTCCCTCTCTCCCTGCCCCTCCCTAGCTCATGCTCTCTCTCTCTGTCAAAAATAAATAAACTTAAATAAAATAAAAGTCTGATTTAAGGTTCAAAGTGTTTACAAGAATGTGAAATTATAGCAGCACCTGGGTGGCTCAGTCAGTTACGCGTCTGACTTTGGTTCAGGTCATGATGTCAGAGTTCTTGAGTTTGAGCTCTGCATCGAGTTCTGTGCTGACAGCTCTGAGCCTGGAGCCTGCTTCGGATTGTCTCCCCATCCCTGTCTGCCCCTCCCCCGCTCGTGCTGTGTGTGCGTGTGTGTGTGTGTGTGTGTGTGGGGGGGGGGGGGTGTCTCTCTCTCAAAAATAAATATTAAATTTTTTTTAAAAAGAAGAATGTGAAATTATACATGTTTCATGATGGCAGGTCACTATCCTAGTCTACTTCTCTCTTCCTAGGCTGAAAGGATGATGTGTATTTTGTCAACAGCTAGATAAAGGCAAAGCCTATTTGACAATATTGTGTACCATACATTCTCCACTAGAGGGAAGCATTCCCCTTGCAGGCTGCATTTAGCCATTAAATAATCAAAGAGCCACCACAGACAGACGGACCTCATTTTACAAATCAAGAAACTGAAGATTCCATGGTTACTCAGTCTTTTAGATGGAAAACCAAGTCTAACAGAACCATGGTCTCTTGATTCCCTACCCAAGATCACCGAAGCATTTATTCAGCATCAAAATTGCAAAGTTCTGGGGCCCTGAGTGGCTCAGTCGGTCGGGGCTCTGTGCTGACAGCTTGGAGCCTGGGACCTGCTTCAGATTCTGTGTCTCCCTCTCTCTCTGCACCTCCCCCACTCACACTCTTTCTCCCTCTCAAAAATAAACATTAAAAAATTAGAAAAAAAAAAAAAAAAAGACGCAAAGCTCTGCTGTAAACTGCAAGCAAAACCGTATTTTTGACTTCCAAAAGCACATTCATTCAGTGTATCCAAATCGTTTTAAGCCCTAACCACGAAGCTTCCTTTTAACCATTTCTGTCCACACCAATTCCTTCTTTCCTAAAATCCTATAGCACTTAGACTGTGCCACATAATTAACTCAATCATACACTGTCATATTCATAGTTTTGATTTTTATCCTTCTAAAAACTTTTTTAAAGGTTTTATTTATTTTTGAGGAAGACAGAGACAGCGGTGAGCAGGGAAAGGGGAGAGAGAAAGTGTGAGAGAAATAGAGAATCCCAAGCAGGCTCCATGCTGCCAGCACAGAGCCCAATGTGGGCCTCGAACCCACAAAACTGTGAGACATGACCTGAGCTGAAACCAAGAGTCAGATACTTAATAAGACGGCAGCACCACCCAGGCACCTCTCTTTCCTTTGGCCCTTGAACTCAAGGAAATGAATACAATGTATACTTTGCATAGCACGTCCATTCCACGCCTTCTTCAGAGAAGCCAACTTTCTCATAGCAGAAAATAAGTGCGGTTGGTCCCCTGAAGCAAGGGCTTCCTCTAAGGAACATTCTACATCTACTTCCACCCTCTGCCCAGGAGAAGGTCCTCCCTACCACACTTTCACTCTCCTCTGTAGTGGTAGGTAATGCTTGGAAAACTACAAGTTATAAAGCCTTTCCCTGCATACATACACTTTCCAAAACGGCTGAAATTATCCTTCTTAGGCCATGTCCAAATCTTCCCCTCCTCTAATGAGGATTTGAATCTAGAGTTGCGAGTTACATGTAATTGCCCCAAGAAAAGGTGTTAACTCTGAGAAACTGCTTCTTAAAACAGACATGTGAAACAAACCCGCCTCCAGAGAATCCCTGGATTGTTTTCCTGGTGGAGCACAGAGAGTCAAGAGAAGCTTGGTGTGGTAAGCCAAATTCAGTCAAACTGCAGTTACCTCCACAACCCCCCAAATTTTAGAAGCAGAGCAGTAACAGTGGAGACCATCTAATCGAGCACAATTAAGATAAAGAAGGCCGACCTATAACCAAGGACAAGTCTACTTGTGTAGGGAGGTATGTGAATCACAGGCCTCTTCACAGAAGCTCAAAAGGTCAACAATGTGCCAAAATAAGGCCAGATAATACTGCCAATCTTAGGGCTAAGCGAAATTTAGCATGATCCTATTTACTCTGTCATATTCAATTTCCAGAAAGGGCAGGAGAAGGGAGCCAAAATCTGCTGAACTGACCAACTATGTGTCACGTTCCTTACCCATGTTATTTCATTTAACTTATGTCAGAAAGGGATTTTGGATCCAGTATGCAGAACCAGAGTTCCTCCTTCCCGAGGGCATTCAGAAAAGTAGAACTTCTGAAAAGTCTTCAGCTGTTGCTCCAACAAGGGCAATTGTGTTTCTGGTGTACATGTTGATAGCAAATGACATACTAATAGAACCCACATGCAAAACAGGATTTTAGTTGTACTGAAAATGCTGACATCCACATCAAGATAGGACATACACACGCCTGCCTGGCTCAATCATTCGCGCAGGCGACTCTTAACCTCCGGGTCATGAGTTCAAGCCCCATGTTGCATCTGGGGCCCCATTTAAAAAAAAAAAGAAAGAAAGAAGGGACATACACAGCCCCAGAGTTAGAGGATATGTCACATAGCTCCTTCTTTGTGAGACAGTGATTGCCGTCATTTCCACAACTGCAGGATTAGACAATTAAGTCCTCATAAACAGCTGCTCTAGTTCACAGACCACAAACTCAAAAAAAAAAAAAAAAAAAATTGGCTCGGGGCGCCTGGGTGGCTCAGTCAGTTGAACATCAGACTTTGGCTCAGGTCAGAATCTCATACAGTTCATGAGTTCGAGCCCCTTTATTCAGGCTCTCTGCTGTCAGCACAGAGCCCCTTTGCGATCCATTGTCTCCCCGCCCTGCCACCTCCCCCACCCATCGTCCCCTGCTCATGCTCTCTCTCAAAAATAAACACTAAAAAAAAAAAACCAAAACAAAAAAACGGCTCGATTCACATACTGACTCTAAAAAGATGCCCCCTTCATGGGCAAAAGACACTGTGGTGAGAGGTCCTTAAAATTCAACAGAGGGAATCAAAAGTGCTTTATTTTTGAGGAGACAGCATTCCGAACTCTTTAAAGAATTCAAAGTTCAAGACTCTATGCTTCTTTACAATAGGACAACCATTCTAGCTTCCAAATAGCATCACCTTACATTTCTATTATTGACACAGCAATTCCACATACGCTAATTAAGTAAATCCTCTGTACCAATTTAGTAGGTATTGTGGTATTCTGCCCAGCTATCGAACCACTGACTACTATTGAACTTTACAAAACCACGAGGGACTTCAGAGTCATGAAGCCCACAGCTGCGAGGGAAAGATGTTCTGCATGTGAAAAAAAATTAAAGAAATGTGCCACTTCCCCAAAGCTAAACACTTATGCCAACAGGCCCAAATCCTCTGGAGGTAAAAGCTCTCCATTACCTCAAGGGCCTGAAATTAAATGCCTCAAAACCTCTACATATGCTCAATGCTCTCTGGTAATTAACCAGAGAACAAGTGCTTCTATTATTCATGTTCTTGTCACAGGCATTTGCCGAGAGACAAGTAACAGCTATTTCTAAGCAAGATTCAAGGGAACCTAGCCATTGACTGAGAAGGGCTAGTCTTTGGCCTGTGTCATAACCACTTCTCCTCCTCTCAGTTTGGTTTGCTTTTTTTGGTGGTGGGGGGGTGTGGTGGGGAGGTGGTAAGATCGCCGAAGAAAGTAGTAATAAGAGTTACTTGGTTAAGAAACAGAATTTAGAGCTGTGTTGTAACCGTGTGCGTAATGAAATGCTTAGGACATGCCAGGCTTCCATAGCAGGAAGCAGGCAAAGGAAGTGCTGTGGTTTCCTTTCGGGTAGGGATTCCCCTCTTGGGTTAAGCAAAAGGTCAGGAAAGATAAAGGCCCTTCCCCAATGTCAACAAAGTCCAAGGATGGTTGAAATTCCAGGAGGAATAGGAGTTCCAAAATGTCCTGTTACAGTGATATCCACATCATTTTATATATATGTAAACTCACAAATAATAGTCTCTGTTTTAGAGGGGGAAATGATGTCTAACGTCTCCAAATGCCCTATTATTTAATGTATACCACTTAATGACAGCCATCATATTAGGAGGAAAAGTTACAACAGGTCAAATTGTACACAGTAGGAACTTAAAGGAACCTGGCTGAGAGAACGGTCTGAAGTTGAGGATAGTGAGGCAGTAATCAAAAACTGAAAATCACTTTACCTGTTCTTCCACCTCATAATAACTGCAACAGCATTTTTCTCTTTTATACCTTATAACACCATTTTAACATACAGTATCATATTTAAACATAATTAAGATTCTTCTGAACCCTCAAAGTTTAAAAGGATTTTTTCAACTTACTCTTCAGTTCACCAAACAAAGAGGCTCTCTTGCTTTATTTCTTTTAACTAAACTAGGTTAGGGGTGCCTGGGTGGCTCAAGTCGGTTGAGCGTCCGACTTTGGCTCAGGTCATGATCTCACAGTCTGTGAGTTTGAGCCCCGCGTTGGGCTCTGTGCTGACAACTTGGAGCCTGGAGCCTGCTTGGGATTGTGTGTCTCCCTCCCTCACTGCCCCTCCCCCGCTCAAGCTCCATCTCTTAAAAACGAATAAATGTTTAAAAAAAACAACAACATTATGGGGCGCCTGGGTGGCTCAGTCAGTTGAGCGAGTTGAGCGTCCGACTTCAGCTCAGGTCATGATCTCGTAGTCTGTGAGTTCGAGCCCCGAGTCAGGGTCTGTGCTGACAGCTCAGAGCCTGAAGCCTGTTTCAGATTCTGTGTCTCCTTCTCTCTCTGACCACCCCCCATTCATGCTCTGTCTCTGTCTCAAAAATAAATAAACGTTAAAAAAACAAACAAACAACAACAACTTGAAACTAGTTTAGACATGGTAACAAGCAAATTAATGTCTCTACTGGGAACGGTCTTCCATTCACCACTGCATCACTGCTCCCGTTTATCACCTACACATAACTCAGCCTGGTTTTGTTCGATTGGACTCTGAACTAGGAAAAAGAGGAAAAACCTGCTGCAGCTGTTGTACTACTCCTTCCTGTTGCAGAGCCAGCCAGTCACTTCCAACCTGATTCCATTCCAGGATATTTTGCTTCCAGGTCCTAGCCAAAGGCAGAGCAACTTCTCTAGTTCCATCAGTCCTAGAATATTCTCTTAAATACACTTTTCTTTGTTAATATTGAGTCTACAGTCTTTAAAACCAATTTATTTCCTGTACCCCACCTCTTCTTCATGCCCTCAGTAAAAAGACTCTGATTTGGGGGCGCCTGGGTGGCACAGTCGGTTAAGCGTCCGACTTCAGCTCAGGTCACGATCTTGCGGTCCGTGAGTTCGAGCCCCGCATCAGGCTCTGGGCTGATGGCTCGGAGCCTGGAGCCTGCTTCCGATTCTGTGTCTCCTTCTCTCTCTGCCCCTCCCCCCTTCATGCTCTGTCTCTCTCTGTCTCAAAAATAAATAAACGTTAAAGAAAAATTAAAAAAAAAAAAAAAGACTCTGATTTGGGTAAAAATACTCTTAACTTTCTATAAAAGCCAATCCTCCACTCTTATATAGTCCTTGAGATTTTTAAAAGGTGCTCTTCACTTAAAGAACCATTCTGTGCCATCACAATAGATGAAAAAGCTCAGTTCCCTTACCTTTATTCTATGCACACCCCCACCTCCATACCACCCAAATAAATGCCAGTTTTTATTCCCTATAATACTACCTGTCAGCAAAAATATTTATTCGTTATCAAGCTCTCCAGTCTATTGCAGTTTTTCCTACCATCGTGCTCCTTTTCATAAAAGACTGAAATTGTGTTATTAACTATAAGCTACTTTTGATTATGGTGTTTCTCAAAGTCAGCACAGTTGTTCATGTCTAAACAGCACTGAATCCATGTCCTAGATATATATATATATATATATATATATATATATATATATATATACACACACACATATATATATACACACACACACACACACACACACACACACACACACACACATACACATACATAGAGCTGTCCATCTGGAGTAAAATCCTCAGGAATTAAAAACACATTGCTTTTCTTAATCTTGAACATATAAATGAAGTCTGTAATTTTAATAATTACAAATACAGGGGCGCCTGGGTGGTTCAATTGGTTAAGCATCCTGCTCACGTCGGGCCCTGTGCTGACGGCATGGAGTCAGCTTGGGATTCTCTCTCTCCCCCTCCTCTGCTCGCTCTCTCCCAAAATAAAAAATAAATGACAGGGGCACGGTTGGTTAGGTATCTAGCTCTTGGTTTTGGCTCAGGTCATGATCTCACAGGTTTGTGAGTCTGAGCTCCGTGTCAGGGTCTGTACTAACAGCGTGGAGCCCGCTTGGGTCTCGGTCTCTCTCTCCCCGTCTCTCTTGCCCCTCCCCAGCTCTTGCTCTCTCTCTCAAAATAAATAAACTTAAAAAAAAATTACAGATATACATCTGGGTTTCTGTCTCAAGAGTGCTAATGGCATACGCTTGAGTGTTTTATCACGTCAACATTTCTATGGGTAGCTGGTTCAGTCATTTGGCTGATGGCACAGCCAGAATTACTGTTCAAGGCTATTAATACAACTTCTCGCATCAGTAAGACTGTAGCTGGTTGTCACATGATTGATGAGAAAACAAAAGCCTTCTGGGCAAAGCACAGCCGGTCGGCCTGACGAGGTCACAGAAACCTCACAGCCGGCACGCTACTGCCTCCTCTGGCTGTTCCAGCAGGACGTACCTCTTCGTAATTTTTCGCCTCCACTCCGTGCTTCATGTCTAGAATCACGAGCTGATCAGGTATCCGCCCTGTTCCTGAGAGAGAAATCAAAAGCTTCATTGTGTAGAATATTTAAAATTCCGGGAAGTCACCCACCCCCCTCCCTCTCTCTAACCCCTACCCTCTCAATAGAGGGAAACAGCCGCGACTCCTCCCCCTACTCAGCTGCAGAAAATTCCTGGCTGTGGCTAAAATCACAAGCATTCCAGACAAAGCCTCGATCTGTGCGGGGTGGCGGAAAGCAGAGAGAATATGCTGCTGGCAAACATCTCTGAGCAGGCAGGACATAAGCCACTGCAGCTGGCACTACAGAGGAACAGGAGAGCAGAAGGGATGACATACGGACTCTACCAGATTAGGAAATAAAACTCAAGTCAAAAAGTATAAAATTGAGTAGCCAATAGGTAGCGGGCACCAACTCAGACTGAAAAGGTACACTTCCACATCTGAAAAGGCCTGTCAATTTTTGGAAAAAAAAAAAAAAAGATTAATGGGTATACGCTAAGCTTGAATTTACTTAATATAAACATGAGTACTGAAAACAATACAGGATCTAGCTAATATTCCACATTAATTTGAACATTTTGGTCAATGGAAGGCCACTTCAGTAAGCTAATAAAATGTTATATAGGACGCACAAAACACTTAAAAGAGAAGAGCCCAAGAAAAATACTTGTAAATAAGAGTACAATTCTCAGGGATGCTTCTTAGAGAACTGTCTGTTTGGCATAGCAGGGCCAACAGAACTATGCTCGTATTAGAAAAAGTAAACTGATTCAGCTTGATCAAAAAGGAATTTAAACTTAAATCATCAGGTAGGAGAGAGGAAAAGACTCAGAGTCGCAGGCAACTGCTCGGCCCCAATCCCCTGGAATTCATCAATTCACCAAATTATTTATAAAATAAGAAGCTGCCTGCATGAAATTAGGAGTTTAGGGAAACAATGCCACTTAAGCATTGGGGTTCTTGAGACTATAAGCCAGAGAGAATGGTACTGTACCCTCTGCTGCCTGAACACTGGAGGTTTCTGTAACTACTCAGTAAGAACTCACTAGGTGCTAGGACTGTACTGAATTACAATCTCTGCCTTCAAATAATTCCACGGGAATCTAAGACATGTATATGCATAACAACTACAGTGAAAATGCAAAGCAATATAAAACTTTAAGAAAAAAAAAAAAAAAACAGTTCAGGGGCACCTGGGTGGCTTAGTCAGTTAAGCATCTGACTCCTGACTTCAGCTCAGGTCACGATCTCACAGTTTGTGAGATCGAGCCCTGTGTCAGCTCTGCACTGACAGCACAGAGCCTGCTTGGGATTCTCTCTCTCCCTCTCTCTGCACCCCCCCCCCCATGCACACACTCTCTCAATAATAAATACATTAAAAAGCCAAAAAAAACCCAAAAAACCCAGTTCAGATAATCTCAGCCATGAAATAAAGGTTAGAGAAGGGAAGGCAATAGTTGTGGACAGACTTCACTAAAGAGAAAGCACCTGAAGGCAAGGACAGAGTACTCTAGGCAGAGGGCAAAGTACGGGCAAAGGTTCAGATACTGAAATGAGTATGGCAGGTTTAAAAGACAGTAAAGAAGTTCTTTTGGACAGATTAGAAAGATCACTTGAAAGCCACAGAAATAAGACTACACAGGTAGGACTAATAAGAAACTAAGACAAGTCACAGATGCCTTTTGAGCATTAAACCAGTAAGTCTCCAAAACAAAACAAAACAAAAACAGTGGCACCCAGAGAGGTATAGATCTTTCCCCAAATCCCATGTATAATCCTGATCATAACATTGGCCCATAAGAGATGCAGTGCAGATTTTTGATTCTCCTTCCTCATTTAAAAAGTTATGTAACTGAATCAGCTCACAACCCCACCTGGTCCAATGATCAAGATACTCTCTTCCTAATAGACTCTTTCCACCACCTCTCTGTTGCCACAGCACAGCATTAAGCATTATTCAAACACAAGTGAAACCACAAAACCACAGACCTCTGGCTGTTCTCAGTCCAGACCATATAGTCTCTTGTAGAGACCAGCCAACTTATCCCCGTAGCTGACATCGTGGCCCTAAAGGGTCCCCTTTGTAAAAACAAAACAAAATAAAACAAAACAAACGAAGAACAAGAACAAAACCTTCTCTGCATTTCTCTGTCAAATGGACAATCCTTTTTTTTAAACTTACTTTTTTTTTTTAATGTTTATTTATTTCGAGCAAGAGTGCAAGAGAGAGCATGAGTGGAGGAGGGGCGGGGGGGGGGGGGGGGGAGAGAGGATCCCAAGCAGGCTCCAAGCTGTCAGCACAGAACCCGAGGCAGGGCTCGATCCCACAAACCGTGAGATCATGACCTGAGCGGAAACCAAGAGTTGGTTGCCTAACCGACTGAGCCACCCAGGTGCCCCCAAATGAACAATCTTTTAAAAGGGGCTCCAGGGGCGCCTGGGTGGCGCAGTCGGTTAAGCGTCCGACTTCAGCCAGGTCACGATCTCGCGGTCCGGGAGTTCGAGCCCCGCGTCGGGCTCTGGGCTGATGGCTCAGAGCCTGGAGCCTGTTTCCGATTCTGTGTCTCCCTCTCTCTCTGCCCCTCCCCCATTCATGCTCTGTCTCTCTCTGTCCCAAAAAATAAATAAATGTTGAAAAAAAAAATTAAAAAAAGGGGCTCCAAAGACTACAAGTTATCACACTGCCATATCAAAACAAATGAAACTGGAAATTGAGTGGGGACTATACTGTATATATGTATACATTTATGCATATAGATACATAATTTTTATGAAAAAAATGTTTTAATGCTTATTTTTTGAGAGAGGGACAGAGTACAAGTGGGGGAGGGGCAGAGAGAGAGCGAGACAGAGCATCTGAATAGGTTCCAGGCTCTGAGCTGCCAGCACAGAGCATGATGCAGGGCTTGAACTCACAAACCGAACTGTGAGATCATGACCTAAGCTGAAGTTGGGCACTTAACCTACTGAGCCACCCAGGTGCCTCATACATATATATCTTAAAAACTAGTTCCTGGGCATCTATATGCACAGCATCAGCACATAAAACACTCAGAATAAAAGATAAGTTCTACCTTCAAAGAGTTGAAAATTGGAAATGTAAGACAGACATACAGGAGACATTTAAATAACACAAAGCTGTGTGATGTATATATTCATACATATTCAAAAATGCCTAAATGATCTCATCAGTGAGTGATACACTATTTAGAGGAAGCCACATTAACCTCCTTGCTGTTTCTGAGGTATGCTAAGCATCTCAAGGCATTTGGCTCTTTCTCCAAAGTCCTCATTACTACCTGATTTATATTTACTTGTTTACTGTCTATTTGCGTCAATGAAAATGTAAACTCCTTGAGAACAGAAATGGTTTTATTCACTGCTGTATCCCCAACATTTGAAACAGCGCTTGGCATGTAAGGGCACTTAATAAATGATGTGTTATATGAATCAACCGACTGAGAAACTGAGCAGGCTAGAATGGTTGAGGGAGGTAAGCTAAGGTAAACTCATGCTTTTATTGGAAGAGAGCATTCCAGCAAATGAATGTATGTGATGTGTTTAGAGGGTAGAGCAAACTAGACCTGCTGGGACTGATGAGCAGCGGAAGGCAAGGCTAGGGCAAGAATATAAAGACCGTTGAATGCCAGGATGCCTAAAATCTCTTCTAGCTCAAAAATTCTATGATTCTGGGTTTCACTCTATAGCATAGGAACATTACTACCACTACAGAGCAGGAACAGCTTTTGAAAAAGGACTGACATGATGAAATATGTGTTTTAGGAGACAAATCTGGTAGCAGTATTTGGATATATTAAGAGCAGGGATATCTGAAGCCTAATGACACAATCCAGGATTTAAAAGATTAGAGTTCAGATTGTGTGGTGACAGATACAGAAGATATTTTGAAAGAAGTATAAGCAGAACTCAATGATAGGCTGACAAAGGAAAAAATGATTTCCAAATGTGAGCCCAAGTAACTGGAAGGGTAGCGGGAACAGTGGTAAGCGAGAGGAATTCATTTGGAAGAGAGGCTCATGAATACAGCCTCTAGACGTTTTAGACATCTTGGTTTTGAGATAAGAGTGGCAAAACTATGTGGAAATGTCTAGAATACTGTTGAGACATCCTGGAACTGGCACAGCTGGGAGCAGACAGAAGGATATCAGTCATGAAATCACCACTAAAATCCTTTATTTTTTAATTTTTAATCTATTATTCCATTTACTTCAGGCAAACTCCCTTAGCTTTTAGGGTAAACTGACCAACTTTAGATCAAGGGAATCAATTCTTGGTTAATTGTCAAAAGCAGGTGGTTGATCTGCCACTCCCGAGAATCTACTGCCACTCTTGGCAAAGGAGCTTGCTCTTCTAGGATCATTTGTTCTGAATATTCTACAAATGTAAAACTGCCAGGAGTCCTTTTGTTACTATACAGAGAAAGCCTGAGAATAAAATTAAATGGAGGCAAGGAAAGGAAGCACTAAGAGAGAGGTGGAATTCCAATGATACTGTTAAAACCCCAAGAACCAGCTGTGCCTGAGGTGAGCACCACACTGCAGACTTCCCAGTTCAGAGAGTCAAGGCAGCTTGAGTTTTGTTTTTATGTCCTGTCACCCCAAAGGGTCCCAATTAATGTAACAAATACAAATGCATACAGCTTTTAGAATCTAGAGTCCTTGAAGCTAACAAATGCAGAGTGAAAAGGAATCTGCCTTGTATTTTAACCCATTACGGAGCACAGAAGCCATCACGTAATTAGTCTAAAAGGTACTAAGGATAGGATCTTAGCCTTGAGATGCACAGAAGAATCCATAGCAAGATAGAACTAGGGAAATGCTCTTGAGACCAAAAATATTTCTAACTTTGCTATATATTGTCAGACAGACCTTATTTCTAATCCCTTAGAAAATGTGTCACTAGCATATAAATGTACTGTTTTCTAGCATCTCTACGAAATTCAACTCTATCATTCAAACCAAATGTCACATCATTCAAGAAATGCCTACTCCATGACATGAAGAACTCGGCTGATTAGCCAACTTTCACTTATATGTGTGAAAGACACATATAAGCAAATGTAGTTTCCATTTCCTCTTCCTGCTGGCCCAGGAGAGAAAGTTCATGCTCTAATTTGAGAGAAGACACTTAACTCAGGGAAAAACACTCTGATTACTTACCCTTGCTCTCAAAACACACTTCAAACATGTCATAATCTTCAGTGGTAAAGGCAAATTTCCCCTTGGTTGCATCTTCCTTGGAGTACAGAATATGACCAGCAGAATCTGTGATCTAAAAGAAAAAGTAAGTAAGAAGAGGAAGAAAATAACACTGGGGAAGAGAACTTACAGAAACCGGAGAAATGGAAAGAAACACTGTCTATAAAAGACAGTTGATGGGCGCCTGGGTGGCTCAGTCAGTTGAGCGTCCGACTTCAGCTCAGGTCATGATCTCACAGCTCGTGAGTTCGAGCCCCACGTCGGGCTCTGTGCTGACAGCTCAGAGCCTGGAGCCTGCTTCGGATTCTGTGCCTCCCTCTCCCTCTGCCCCAACCCACTCGCATTCTGTCTCTGCTCTCTCAAAAATAAATAAACATTAAAAAAAAAAAAAAAAAAAGACAGTTGCTATTTCCCATTATGATGACTATATTCACTCCATTCCTAAAGACAAGAACTGGATTAGAAGATGAAACCCAGGGGCGCCTAGGTAGCTCAGTGAGCTAAGTGTCCACCTCTTGCTTTTGGCTCAGGTCATGATCTCAACGGTTCATGATATTGAGCCCACATTGGGCTCCTCTCTGTCTACCCCCTACCCCCACTTGCACATTCTCTCTCAAAATAAATAAACTTAAAAAAAAAAAGTCTTACCAAACCTAAAAGCTGATACAGTTGATATAGATTGGGTTTATCAGCAAAAGTTCACCTTATAAAATGTATGCCAGTATCATTATCTAGAAAGAGATATGTCACAAAAACAAAGCAGACAATTACCAAAAGAATACACGACAAAAGACATATAAGAACACATCTCTTCTGTAAAACAAACTCTGATGGAGAGGCGGTAGGAGCAGAGAATGGAAATGGGACACTGATGCAAAAAGAGAAGGAAAAAGGCACACATAGAGAAGAAAACATTAAAAAAAAATTAAAATGAGGGCTGAATAAAAGGTTTTAGGGCACATCTTCTCAATTCCCTAAGAATTAACAGTAGTAATATTAATCAAGTATCTTCTGCCATGAATGATGTTGATCATTAATTTGTCAATGCTTAGATCTGCACTGGTCATTCGGGATACAGGGATGGGATGTGTAAGACAGTTCTTATCTTCAAAGGGCTTAAAAGTCTAAATGAGGAGACGAATAAGAAATGAGACTTCACTATAACGTGAAAACTGCACTACTAGAGGTAAGTACATGTGCCAAAGGATATGGAGGTTCAGGGAATATACTGTAGAGAAGGTGACATGTGAGCTAAGTCCCATAGGATAAGCTGCAATTAAGGGGAAAATGGGGAGGGGGGTGCCTGGGTGGTTCAGTCGGTTAAGCATCCGACTTGGGCTCAGGTCATGATCTCGCAGTTTGTGAGTTCGATCCCTGCGTTAGGCTCTGTGCTGACAGCTCAGAGCCTGGAGCCTGCTTCAGATTCTACATCTCCCTCTCTCTATGCCCCTCCTCTGCTCATGCTATCTTTCTCTCAAAAATAAACAAACATGAAAAAAATTTTCGTTAAAAAGGGAAAAATAGGGGTGTAAGAACATTCAGGGTAGAAGAAATAGCAAATATGAAGACTGAAAAAAAAATATATATATAGTACCATCATAATACTAATAACTAGTATTTACTAAGCACTTATTAAATGTTGAGTACTATGCTAAGTGCTTTATATGCATTTTAAATTTAATCTTTATTATAACACTATAGATAAGAACTATTATTTCTCTCATGTTCAATAGCAGGAAACCAAGGCACAGAGAGGTTAAGTGGCTGGAGAGGTACTGGCCAGATCATGTAGAAATGCAACACCAGGGGCACCGGGGTGGCTCAGGCAGTTAAACGTCGGATTCTTGGTTTTGGCTCAGGTCATGATCTCATGGTTGGTAAGTTTGAGCCATGCAGAGCCCGCCTGGGATTCTCTCTCCCCCTCTCTCTGCCCCTCCCCAACTTGCCCAGATGCACTCTCTCTCTCAAAATAATTATAAACTTAAAAAAAAAAAAAAAAAAGAAATGCAACAGCATGCTAAGGAGTTTAAACTTCATTTGTACAAAGTGGAAAGGCAATGAAGAATTTGAAACAGGAGAGTGATGATTCAGTTTGCAATTTAGAAAGATGAACCTGGTAATACCATGAAGACAGACTCAAGAGGGACAGTGCTAGAGATAAGAAGATGGGTTAGGACACTATTCCAGCACTCCAGGCTAGGAATGATGGGGAGAAGGGGATGGATCTGAGGGATTTTAAGGAGGAAGAGGTCATAGGACAAGACCAAAAGTCAAAGCCTCCCAGGGTCAACTGAGCAACCTAAGTGAATCGCACGGGCCAGCGTCAGTCCACAAGGTGGTAGACAATTTGGCAAGATGAGAAGATACACCGGTCTCAAGGGAGAAACCAATGACTGCCATGTCATGCTGGGTTTTCAGATCATTCAATTTTTCAAAAGAAGCTAGACATTTTAACTTTTAGTTGAAATCTCCTAAGTTTTAGATCCTTACAGCCAATCCCAACATATGAAAAACTATGTCAAGGCCAAACAAAAGAGGTCTAGGGAACCAAGTTCTTCTGGGCCAACAATTTCTGACCTCTGCATTGGACAAGAAAAAAGGTGGCTAAAATCACATGAAAGCATTGCTGGGCAGCATGGAGGTCTCAGCTGAGATCATGGGCCATGGATTTCTAAGTGGCAACACTTAGCAACCAGGATGTAGGAACAAAGAAAAGTAGTAAGTGATCTAGGCTTGAGGTTCTGCAACTGTTTTTGGAAGGATACAGGGATTAAGGAATTATGCTATAAACTTCATACATAATATTTATTAAATCTTCACAACAATCCCAGAGAGGCCCGTCTTATTATCCCCATTTTAATGACAAGGAAACCTAGTAGCCTGTTTATCACAGAGTTAATAAATTCTGTATGTGCATTTGAAGTAGTGGAAAATCCATGTTCTTCCTCCATTCCATGTTGCTTCCCCAAAAAAGGAACATGTGAAAGAATGGAATGCACAGATGATAAGAAAGACTAAGAAACAGAATGTGATAGATTCTCTGGGTCCGTGCAAATCAGAATGCGTAAGAGTCCTCTCAAGTGAGCACTGCACTGTTCAGTCTGCATTCTTCATCTTGGAGGGACTAACAGGCAGCCACAAGGTAGAGGTCCTGAAGCAGCAATAACTATATAATCTGCAAGGAGAAGGGAATACTTAGCCCTGAAGATTCCTAAAGGCCTCCTGTTCACGTGATACTTTTTCTCAATCAGCTAAAAGAAAAGGCTTAAGAAAAGACTACTTTAGAACCTTGAATACACACGTATTATAGGGCAAAAATTGGTCTGGGAACAATTCAACTCCCAAAGTAATGTGTAGTCACCAATGTGACAGCAATGTGTTATTCTCCCTTTCTTCAGGATCTGTCACCCATTAGGCACTCGTATGTCCCTGCTCCCTAGCTCCCAAAGGCACAACGACAATACTTTTAAGAGCAAGGAGGAAGTTCAGAAAGAATGACTGCGGGAATAACAGATTTTCACATTCCAAGCTGATGAAAAAACTCTAACTTAGTTTGGCTCCTATGAATAAAGTTGCAGAAAATGTGGAACTTTTCTAAGGCTTACTTGGATAAAAACAAGCTTCCAGATTTGCTTACACTAGTTTAATTCCTTTTTCTCTTTAAAGATTTTATTTTACAGGGCACCGGAGTGGCTCAGTCGGTTGAGCATCTGACTTCAGCTCAGGTCATGATCTCATGGTTTGTGAGTTCGAGCCCCGCATCAGGCTCCGTGCTGACAGCTGGGAGCCTGGAGCCTGCTTTGGATTCCTGTGCCTCCTTCTCTCTCTGCTCCTCCCTGCTCGTGCTCTCTCTCTCAAAAACAAATAAACATTAAAAAAAAAATTTTTTTTAAGATTTTATTTTTATGTAATCTCCACACCCAACATGGGGCTCGAAATTACAACCCCGGGATCAAGAGTCGTACATTCTACCGACTGAGCCAGGCAAGCACCCCTAATTTAATTCTTAAGGCAGTAGGAAAGGATTACAGGCTACTAGAAATGTTTAATGTAAATGAAACCAGTAGAGGACAGCAAGGAATAAGCATCAAGAACGCAGCACTGGGGCGCCTGGGTGGCTCAGTCAGTTAAGAATCTGACTTTGGCTCAGGTCATGATCTCGTGGTTCGGGAGTTCAAGGCCATGTCAGGCTTGGTACTGACAGCCCAGAGCCTGGAACCTGCTTAAGATTCTGTGTCTCCCTCTCTCTCTGCCCCTCCCTTGCTCACACTCTGTCTCTCTCAAAAAATAAATAAACATTAAAAAAAAAAAATGCAGGACTGAACAGTCACCACAGATGCCATCATCTCCACAGTCAGGCAAGGAAAGAGGCCAGGTCTTTCCTAGGAAAAACCTAGGAAAAACACTGACCTAGGAAAAACAACCCAATTTAATTGTGCTTGGCTTATGATCTCTTTTATCTCTTAAGATATTAAGAAGGTTTGGGGCGCCTGGGTGGCTCAGTCGGTTGAGTGTCCGACTTCAGCTCAGGTCACGATCTCACGGTTCGTGAGTTCGAGCCCCGCGTCGGGCTCTGGGCTGATGGCTCAGAGCCTGGAGCCTGCTTCCGATTCTGTGTCTCCCTCTCTCTCTGCTCCTCTCCCGTTCATGCTCTGTCTCTGTCTCAAAAATAAATAAACTTAAAAAAAAAAAGATATTAAGAAGGATTTTCAAAAAAATTTACTAATTTAAGGACAGGAGCTTGAGCTAGGTGATAAAACGAGTGTAGATTAAGTCACTAGCAAAATCCTTCATCGGGTATTTTGCAAAATGAATTAAGAAGCCTGCCATGTTCTTCTGAAAGACTTTGGTATAATCCATACCTCCAGTTGGTACTCAGAAGGGGTAAACATGGCTTAAGTAGTCCCTTGCTACAATGTGCACTGTACTACAATTATGGTAGAATCACTTGCTTTCATGGTTCTTTCCATGACATCTGAAAATATATTAAAGATTCATCTTCGTGCAAAGACTCAAATGCTTTACAAGAGGCTGAAGGCAAAGGAACCACCACTGCCTACCCCTTTTATCAGTATGAAATGTAATCCCGAAAGTGTGTGATAATGATCACAATTCCCTAAGGGCCTTCACATTCCTATATTCCCTATGACCTTCAGTTGGCACAACTGTAGAAAGGCTGTTTATTCAGATATTTGGAAATCCAAGCAAGCAACATGAGAACTTACCCTCCATGTTAAGCTCTTAAGGACTACTGGGCATTCTGAGATCCTAGAATTTTTCTGAAAATCAGGAGGTTTCCCATGTAGTTCATAACTCTGCAGCTATTTAGGAGCCACACCATCAATATTAGTTAAAAAAAAAAAAAAAAGCAAGCATATGCACTAACCCCAAAATAATTACATAAATCAGTAGGTAGCTAAGAAACAGAAAACTGAGCCAAGCTCAGTGACTAGCCAGAGCTGGCAAAGCCTAAAATCCTGAAATGATGGTTTTAAATTTCCTCAAATTAAAATGTTCTAATTACAGATCACCTTAAAAAGTCATCTGGTGTCTCAAGAATTGAGAGATTCTACTTTTTTTCCTTAAATTCTACTAAAGTACCTTGGTAATACAATAAATAACAGCCACTTTTACCTCCTGTAACAGCAAGCCCTTAAAAGTTTACTTCCTTTATAATATTTATTGTAAGATTCTTAATTAAACAAAGGTCATATCAAACCATAAAATTCACCCATATGACCTCAAGGAATGGGAAGTAATACAGCTGTGTTCTAGATTACACCTTCTGAAGAAAAGCAAACCAAAGTTCACAACTTAGTAAGTAAGGAAAAAGCGTTAATTCTATATGCGGGGTAGCTGATGTCAAGAATATGTAAATGCTCACACTGAAACTGTCAAAATAAGTGAAAATCCAGGTCACCAGGAAAATAAACTCCTTAAGAATTGGATTTTCTTGCACCTTCCCAGGCAGTAGCCGGAAAACAGGTTCTTGAGCAGGTCCTGCTCCTGGAGCCTGCTCCCATTTCTTCTATGAAACGTTCAAGATAATATGCTGCCTACTTGAAAAGGATCTTTAAGAAGCTTAGGCCCACACCTTTTGGGATGAGCACTGGGTGTTGTATGGAAACCAATTTGACAATAAATTTCATATATTGAAAAAATAAACATAAAAAAATAAAAAAATTTTAAAAATTTAAAAAAGAAGCTTAGGCCCATACTCTAGGCAAATAAAGCAATTAGGAATAAAAGAAATTAGAAGTCACCTGCAGGAAGAAACAAATAGGCACTATCAAGAACCTGAATCCAGCAAATGATATGTACACAATAAATTTGGCTCTAAGTTTTCTGGAAGCCAAGATTAAAAGACTATATAAGAGAACCAAGTTAGGTTACACATCATTTGTTTTCTGATGATAGATAATTTTCCTGGAACCAGACATGAAGAACAATTTATCAGGAAGGTCCTTGCAAAAGGACAGGGACCAATATCACTCTCCAATTTCAACCATAAACTTGCTAAAGATACAAATACAGTTCGAATAAGTACTTTTAGTGCTCCTCTATAGTGATGTGCCTGACCTAATGCAAAGGTGGGACCTGAAGGACCTAGACGACAGCTTCTGTGCCAGGGTTCTCTGCCCAGCCCACCCCCCTCTTACTGCTCACAGAATTCCCAGACTTACTCTAAAAGTTGCAAGAAGACTGGAACTACTTTTGGCCACTTGCTGAAACCACAATAGTGTTAAAAAAAAAAAAAAAAAAAAAAAAAAAAGCCAGGAAGAGAGGTCTTAAAAATAATACTACCTACCCAGATCTTGGTTTCTAATACCATTCATTCTCCAATAAAAGGAAGCAGGGATTCTCGTAGAAATGGCTGATCCCGGACGGGGGCAGAAAGTTATACAAGATGAGTCTGTAGCACTTTGTAGTGCCAGAAAGTAAGAAAGTCTCAAAAACAGAACAAAACAAAACAGAAAATAAGAAGGAGGGTATGTTAAAGGGCCACGGGAGCCAAATGAAAGAGCTCCCAACAGCCCAAACTGAAACAATGTGAGCAACAAAATAAAGTAGTATTGGACTGTAACCCAAAGTATAAATATTCATGAATCCATACTGATATAAAGCATTCAACAGAGACAAATCTCCCAGGCAGAAGACTCAATTTATGTAGAAAACAGCACCCTCAAGAAGACTGAGCAGACCTCCCCACTCCTTAAGCGTGGGCTGTGTATAGTGACTTCCTTCCAAACAGCACACCAAGGAACAGGAGAGAAAAAGTAACTTTATAGTAGAGAAACCTGACAATAACACTACCTTAGCCAGATGACCAAGATCAACAGCAACAGTGGTAAATCATGCAGATAGCATGCTCCCTTAATATGATGTAATGAAAATGGTCCTTTACCTCTGTGGGCTTCCTCCCCAAAACCCATACTCCCAGCTTTATCATAAAGAAAACATGATCAGACAAATCCCAAGGGAGGGGGGGGGGGCATCCTGCAAAATACCTGACCAACATTCCTTTAAACTCACAAGATCTTCAAAAACAAAGTCTGAGAAAGTGTCATGATCTAAAGGAGCCCAAAGAGATATGACTAAATGTAAAAGATCTTAGATGGGATCCTGGAACCAAAAAAAGGACATTAGGTGAAAACTAAAGAAATCTGAATGAAGTATGGATGTTAGTCAATAATAACATTTTAATGCTCTAAAACTGTTCTAAAATTAAAAGTTTGTGAAGCACCTGGCTGCCTCAGTCAGAAGAGCATGTGACTCTTGATCGCAGGGTGGTGAGTTCAAGCCCCATGTGGTGTAGAGATTACTTAAATAAATTAATTAAATTAAGTTTGTTTAAGGGGCGTCTTGGTGGCTCAGTTGGTTAAGGGTCTAAGTAGGGTCCGACTCTTGATTTCGGCTCAGGTCATGATCTCACAGATGTAAGTCCGGGCCCTGCTGTGGGTTCTGGGCGGACAGTTCAGAGCCTGCTTGGGATTCTTTCTTTCTTTCTTTCTTTCTCTCTCTCTCTCTCTCTCTCTCTCTCTCTCTCTCTCTCTCTCCCCTCCTCCACTTGCACTCTCTCTCTCAAAATAAATAAGTAATTTTTTTTAAAGTTTGTTTTAAAAAATACTATCCAGAAAGATGAAATCAAATGCATATATACACATGTGTCTGCAGATTCTCAAGAAATTTATAGGCTACTCAGAGCCAAGCAAGCATCAAGCATTTTCACAAACTTTAATGAGGGACATACAAATAGTTATTTTGGACAAAGTCCATATCTACTCCTGTAAAATAACATATGATCCACAGGGAAGGTGGCAAATCTGTCTTTGTATTGACACAGGTTACACATTGCTTTCATTTGCTGAATCAGCTCCATACCCACCAATCCCAAGAAAATGTTTAAAAAACAAAACAAAGCAAAACAAAACAGGGGCACCTGGGTCTGTTGAGCATCTGACTCTTGATTTCGGCTCAGGTCATGATCCCAGGTCGTGGGATCGAGCTGGGTGGGCATCAGGCTCCACGCTTAGCATAGAGCCTGCTTGGGATTCTCCTTCTCTCTCCTTCTGCCCCTCTCCCCTGCTCGTGTACACAATCTCTCTCTCTCAAATTAAACAAACAAACAAACAAACAAACAAAAAAACCCATGCGTCTTTTCCAGGAAGGCTACCATAGCAGCAGAGGTCAATCAGCTTGCAGCTTTGCTGTAGATGGTGAAAATCTGACGATGTAATTTCCTTCAATTAGGCTCCTACTTGGACTCTGTCTTCTTCAGGTTGACAATCAGTCTGTGGTAGAACACTTGACTATACAATGTGTGCATATTATTTTAAAGGTAACTATCATTATAGCTTCTGAATGACTAACTCAGGAATTTAGAAACATCAGGACCCTTGTACAAGTTCTATACACTGATAAGAATGAACTAAAACAGAAACACGTATCCTTTTCTCCCTTTGAAAGACAGTATAGGATAACAGACTGAATGTTCTAGAGTCAGACCTCAGGTCTGTGATCAAATCACAATTGTGCCACTTACTAGCTGTAAAGTTTTGGGTATATTCCTTACTCTCTCTGTTCTTCATATGTAAAATAAGGACAGTAGCACATACTCTGTGAGATTATTGTGAGGATTAAATTTATTTATTTATTTATTTTTAAAGGTTTTTTTTTTTTTTAATTTTTTTAAACGTTTATTTATTTTTTGAGACAGAGAGAGACAGAGCATGAACAGGGGAGGGCCAGAGAGAGAGGGAGACACAGAATCCGAAGCAGGCTCCAGGCTCTGAGCTGTCAGGACAGAGCCTGACGCGGGGCTCGAACCCACAGACCGCGAGATCATGACCTGAGCCGAAGTTGGATGCTTAACCGACTGAGCCACCCAGGCGCCCCTGTGAGGATTAAATTTAATACAGGTATAAAAAATAATAAATAAATAAATTGGTTAATTAATTCATTCAACACATGTAGAGTGCCTAGAAGAGCGTCTGGCATGTGGCAAGCACTCAAGTGTTACTATTACTGTCCTTTTCTCATGATGGTAACTATTGGTTAGTTGTAACGCAGAACTCCATAAACATTTAGGTCACTAACCATACTTTCGACCTAATAGTGTTACTAGATGGCAAACTATATTATAAAGTACACTATCCTGACTAAACTCAGGGACAATTATGGCCCAAATAGTTACCGCGTGGAAAGAGAAAAAGACAAAAGGCAAAATTCTCAAGGAAGCAGCAGCAAGATTTGGAACCTGAAGACAAAATGTCTGACGAAGCAAGGATTCAATGAAACCTTTTAGCTGCTAACAAGTTACAGTAAGAAATACAAGATGACACCAGCATTTCTGGCATGTGGTTGTTTTTTTTTTTTTTTTTTTACCTGCCAAGTAATAACCTACAAGCAGGACCCAACAACCTTAGGTGCAGGGGGAGGGGAGGGGAAGAGAGGACTGTGTGTGCATGATCTGCGGTTGCAGGCCTGCCTCTACCCTTCTTTTGGTAAAAGTTCACAAGTGAATCTTGAGCCATGGGATCTACTACCCTAAGACATAAAAAAGCAGAAAGAACACCAAGTCACTGAAGATGCTGTAGTTTTAGACTGGAAAAACAGTACAGTAGTCTCCCCTCATCCTTGATTTCCCTTTCTGTGGCTCCCTTACCTGTAGCCCGCTGTAGTACGGAAGCAGATGACCCTCCTTCAGATGCACGTTCAGGTCAAGAGTAGCCTGGTGCTACTTCACAATGCCTGTCATTCACCTCACTTCATCTCATCACATAGACACTTCATCATCTCCCATCACCACAGGAAAGGTGAGCTACTACAAGTCACCAATGTTTTCAAACTTGAAGAACACAGGTAACGGATGGCCTAGAAGCTATATATCTAATGGGCATAAAATGAATTTACCCTGATCTTTCAAGCAAGAGCAAGTACCAACCAAGTCTACTGACTGCATCCCTGAAATCCAAGGATCACATGTAGATTCTACCCAGAACAAAGTCAAACTTAGAAAGGCCTCAAGCAGCATTAAACAACACTAGCTTCTTTCAAACTTCCAACACAATTCAACAATGATGCAGTGCGGCATAGTATTGCTTGAGGCAACTTGTAGAAGTGTTGAAAACTAGAAATGAGAAATTTCCAGGGGTGCTTGGGTGGCTCAGTTGGTTAAGCATCTTGATTTCGGCTCAGGTCATTACCTCTTGGTTTGTGGGTTGCGATCTGCACTGTCAGTGTCGAGCCTGCTTGGGATTCTCTCTTCCTCACTCTCTGCACAACCACCCTCAACCCGCCCCCCCGCCCCCCGCCACTTGTGCTATCTGTCTCTCTCAAAAGAAAAAAATAAATAAATAAACTTAAATTAAAAAAAAAAAGAGAGAGAGATGGGAAATTTCCAGGCACTGTATATGATAATGGATAGATGCTCTCTTCCTGCTTCTATCAGCATTTGCTACATTAACTCAACATAGTCATGCGTGACTGGGTGGGGGTGGGGGTAGAGGGATGGGGGGTGGGGGTGATGGGAGGGAGGAGAAGTTGGGGGAAGAAAGTAAGAAAGAGGGAGGAAGGGAGGGGAATGAGAACGAAAGAGCAGTTGCTGCCCTAACAATACTACTGCGGGGGTGAAGCCAGATCAAATGTTTTTTTTCATACTGTTCCAAAGTTATTTACGGTAAAAACCTCCAGCGTGACCCTTTCAGGCACAAACAAAGCCTTGTTCTTTCTTAACAACTAGTCCCTTGATTTCCCACACATTACGTTGAACAATGAGGTTGGGGGCACAGGATAAAGCAGATGACATCAACCTCCCTCAAGTTGGAGGCTTGTTTGGGAGCCCAAATTCTGGTCCGTGGCCAGCTAGCTGATTTCACAGAAGGCTCTACTTGTCCAGGCTGCCAGACTGAGTATGCATATGGGGGCAATGGCTCAGGATCAACCACCAGTCAGCAATTCACACAAGAAACAGCATAGAAGACACTGTACCCGCTAGATTACCTTTATAAATCTTTTCCATTTTCCTAGAAACTAGGCACAGTCTCCAGAAATCATCATAAAGACATGGCATAGCAATTTCGATTTTATTTTTATTTATTTATTTTTATTAGAGAGAGAGAGAAAGAGCACAAGTGGGGGGGTGGGGGCGGGAGGAGGATATCCCAAGCAGGCTCCATGCTCAGTGCTGAGCCGGACATGGGGCTTGATACAACTCTGGAATCATGACCTGAGCTGAAATCAAGTGGGAAGCTCAACAGACTGAGCCACCCAGGCGCCTCACCAATTTCAACATCTAAGCAGCACCTTCTCTAGGTCAGTTCAAAACAGAGAAGGCTGTAGACAACTTTTCACCGAATAAGAGAAATTTAAATGAAGTAACATGATGTTTACCTTTTAGAGAGAAGGAAACACAGGTCAGAAATCAGAATATACTACAAAAAGAAACTAGCTTTTAATACTATTAAATGTTAATGTACCAATTGGCCTTCTGTACCAAACCACCTATTTATTCAATTGTTTCTAACCCACTGGATGATAATCACATCACATGTAAACCTAAAAGAGACAGATTTTTCTTAACAGAAAAAGATCAGTTCTCAGTATAGATTCCAGTAATAATAAACGGAAATAACTGTTCCAAATAAAGTAATCTCAAAACTATATCATATATATACACACACAGACACACACACACACCCAATCTTTTCATACAGCTTCAGTAGGGGGTGGAAACAGTTAAAAGCCATGGTTTCCCAGCTGCCAAGATACTTCTTGATCATTTTCAGGCTTAAATTATGATAGGCCTATGACTCAAGGCTGAACTCAAATGATCAGTTTGGCTTTCTCATCTATAAGCTAGTTGGGAAAGATTGGCACCACAACTGGGTATAACATCAAATAAAAAATAATTACATTTAGCAAAATGAACTATTAATTAGCATTAGCACTCTTGAAAAAATGACAATGAAAAAAAAGTTAGACCAATTAGATTATTTGGAAGAGGCTGAAAAAGTATAAATCATTTCAATTATTACCATTAGGCTTTTCTTTCCTTTTGGGTGATGATTATGACAACTCTTCACAACTGCTTTTTGCACTCTGTAAACTATTTGTAATGTACAAATCACCCTTAGGCAACAACTCATCTCATCACCTAAAACTAATTCATCCTCCAATTTGCACTATTAATAAGCATTCTAAATGATAAATGGTATTGGAGCTTATTAAACTATTATGATATCATCTAGTCTTAATGAAAATGTGGTTTTCAATTCAAAATCAACAGAGTTGAGATTCTGAGTTCCTACAACAGGCTTCTTATTATGGGCCTGAAGCAATGAAAAAATTTCTATATTCACTATAAATGATGAGTCAATACATCCTGCTTCAATTTTGTATAGCAAAGTCTTTAAATCTGATACTGTTCGGCCTGAGTTAGCCTCATTTTGTGGAAAAAAAAAAAAAACAAAAAAAAACAGGGAAAGGTGGTATGGGATAAATTCACTGGAAATCTCAGCACAAAACACATCTTAATATAGGCCTGAAGCAGAAATCTTTAGAGTCCCGCCCATCATTTCAATCCATTTCCATTCAGAGAGGCCTTCCCTGACCACTCAGATGCTCTACCCCTCTGTTACTCCCTACCCCCTAGTGTTTGATTTTTCTTTATAGTACTTGTCACTAGCTGCAACTGTGTGTGTTTTTTTAACCTGTTTTTGTTTCCAACTAGAACTCAAGGGTTTCATCTGCTCTCCATCCCCATTTCCCCAGCTAGGTCTGGCATATATTAAATATTAAAATATTCATTGCATGAATAGGAGAATCACAAACAAAATCCTCAGAATTCTTCTCATTATAACATTCTTTATCAGGTCACTGCAATGACATACGACAGGGGAGTCAGATTGGCAATTTTCATTCAGAAGAGAGGAAACAAAAGAGTAATAATATATATGACCTGAATAATCCGCTGAATAAAGAACCACCTCAATTAGTCCTTCCAACACTTCTATGAGATCTATCATCGCCCTGTTACGTATCAGGGACTCAAGGAGAAGGGTTAAGTAATTCCCTCGAGACCATACACCATTTAAGTGGTGGAGTTGCTGAGATTTGAACTCAAATCTGTCTAACTCCACATCCAGGGTCTTTCCACTCAACTCTTATTTAATAAGGCTAATATACTTGACTCAGTTGTAGAATAATGAGTATACAGTACATTGAACTTAAGACACAGGGATGAATAAGACACGAAAGACTTCACAAAGTAAGCACCATGCTACATCAAAAGTGCCATGTCAAACAGGTTATAAAGAAGGCACACAGAAGGGGTGTGCAGCCAAACACTGGTCCGGATTAAGAGAACACTGCATTCAAGGAACTGCACGAGGTTCAGTACGGTTGGAGTCAGGAGTGGGAGGAAAGACATGAAGAGGAAGGAAGAGGAGAAAAAAAATCAGAGATACGGCTAGGACACTGCCAATTCATTTGTCCATTAATTTCTGATGTTGAAGTCCTACTATGTACTATGTGCCAGGCACTGTATTAGACAGGCATTTCAATGGTGAATGAAATACAATCTCTGCTCAAGGAGTTTAGAGTCTATGTAAGAAAACACAAAACTGTGTATATAAACACAGAACTACAACATACAGTGATACGTGAAAACATTGATATATTCGCTGGACATTAAGGTACTCCCTGCCAGGAAGAAAGTGCATTAGGCCAATCGAGGCACTATATTCACAAAGACCCTTATGAGAGAGACTGCCTTATTCAGAGCAACAACGAAATGCCAAGTCCGGTTAGCTAAATTTTACACTACAGAAAGCCTCCAGCTCCCCTCTTAACCTCAGCCCAAACCATGGCTGCTTGAACCAAGGATGGACAAAACACCCAAGAGAAGACAGTCAGTAGGCTGTGAGAAACCTGAAATGTGGCCTGGCGTATAAAAAAGAGCTGAACCAATCAGATTCTCTCACTCAAGAGGTATACTTCAGAAGCAGAAATGATCCACAGAGAATCCTTGGGCAGAGTGTGGGGCACAAGTGGTCAAAATTTAAAAGAAAGTGAATAGATGCTATGAAAAAAGGTTGCAAACCGTGATAAGGGACTGGATCAAGCCAACAAAAGTGTTCTGTGGCCTGAACAGTATATTACATTTTTTAAAATGACACCCAGCTTGTGGTCTCTAAAATACCATTCCCCACAAAAATGGACAGAACTCCTTGGAGGAACCGCCACTTCCAGGTCAGTGGTTGCGCAGACGAAAGATGAGCCTAGGATACCTTGTTCCGCAAAACAGGGAAGCTATCAAACCCTAATGGGGTTGTGTTAAAATAAAAGGCTACAGGAACCAGAGGGACATGTGAGCCTAAAGAAAGAATGCAAGTGATAAAAACAATGACTCTAAAAATGGAAATAACAAAAAATGATTTCAGTATAATACTTCATTAAAATAACACCTTCTTCAGACTACATTCGAATGACAAAGGCAACTCTCTCTTACTCTGAAAATTGTCAATTAGAAGGAATGAATTCTGCATTTATCCTGCCTTTTCTACATGAATTAAAAATTTTAGGGTAACTAAATGATTTTGAAAGTTGATGAATTCTTTAAGAATAATTCCAGCTAAGGGACACCTGGGTGGCTCAGTCAGTGAAGCGTCTGACTTCAGCTCAGGTCATGATCTCGTGGGTTCATGGGTTCAAGCCCCGCATCAGACTCCATGCTGAGAGCTCAGAGCCTGGAGCCTGCTTTGGATTCTGTGTCTTCCTCTCTCTGCCCCTCCCCTGTTCGCACTCTGTCTCTCTCTTTTAAAAATAAATAAACATTAAAAATTAAAAAAAGAATTCCAGCTAGCAAATATGGAAGGAATAACAAAATTAGAAAATCATCATTACACAACCTTAATGAAACAAGAAATTCGCACAACAGTCAGCAATAGACTCAGAAGTAAAAGAATGATGAGAAGCTTTACAATGGAGACTTTGGGCTGCTACCACCTTAGGTAGGTAGAATAATGCCCACCTCTCCAAAGATGTCTACACCCTAATCCTCAGAACCCATGAATGTTATAGTACATGGCAAAAGGGGGTTTGCAAGTGTGATTAAATTAGGGTCTGTGATAAAGAGATTATCACAAGGGTCCTTATAAGGGAAAGAGAGAAGCAGGAAAATCAGAAGGAGATGATGGATGGAAGCAGAGGAGGGAGGGGGAGAGAGACGGTGGGAAAGAGGGAGAAAAAGCAAGATTTAGAGATACTTATTACAGGCTCTGAGGATGGGGGAAGGGTCACCAACTAAAGAATGCAGGCAGTCTCTAGATGCTGGAAAAGACAAGGAAATGGATTCTCTCACCTAGAGCCTTCAGAAACAACACAGCTTTGTGGACACCTTGATTTTATGACTTCTAACCTCCGAATTGTCAGATAAATAAATGTGTCTCGTTTTAAGCTACTGAGTTTGTGGTGATTTGCTACAGCAGCAGTAGGACGCTAACACAAAGGTGAACCCACTGATCAATCTTAGCACTGAGAGGCACAGAAAGTACTGTGTGCTTTGCTGCGATGCCGCATGAGGCATACAGCACCCACGAAGTACTCTTCACCAAAAAGATAAACCTGAAACTAACTGCAGCAAATCTTAGAGCTGATTCCTTTTACAAGAAACACAGGGAGCAGAAAGAACTGTTTGGATGATACCTCAAGGAAGTAAACAGACAAAGCCGCAGTATAGGACATTTTACGGACAACTGACTGACAATACAACTGCCAAGACTCGATTAAAGAAGACTTGAGAGATCTAAGAAATTAATTTAAAAACATATTTCTGAGACAAGTGGAGAAACCTGAATATGAACTGGGTACTACTGGATAGCATTATTAATTTTGTGAGGAGTGAGTATAGCCACATAACACCGTGACTACGTGCTTAAAGGAATTCATGCTGAAGTGTGCAAGACTGAAATACCATGATATCTAGGATTTACTTTAAAACAATTCGGCATATGGGCACTAGGGCGGGTCAGTCGGTTAAGCATCCGACTTTGGTTAAGCATCCAACTTGCGGCTCAGGTCGAGATCTCTTGGTTCGTGAGTTTGAGTCCCGCGTCGGGCTCTCTGCCATCAGCGCAGGGCCTGCTTCAGATCCTCTGTTCCCCGCCCTCTTTCAGCCCCTCCCCCACTCGTGCTTGCTTTCTCTCTCTCAAAAATAAACATTAAAAAAAATTCAGCATAAAATGAGAAGGAGAGGCAGTTTCGATGAAACAAGTGTGGCAAGACCCTGGTAAGTATTGAGTCTGGGTACTGTATTCATGGCGGACTGACCATACTCTTCTCTATAAAACTGCAAACAAACCATAACCAAACCAATTTGAATCAGTTGATGACATTTAAAAATCAGGAGATTTCACATCAAAACCTGGATTTCTGACTTCATGTGAAAATTAGATGTGGCAACAAGGCCTACATCAAGAGATCGGTACTGGCTACCCCAAATTAACAGTTCCCAGCGTCTCCCAGGTATCATCACTGCCACTGTTTATAATCATATCTGTCCCAATTCATTCATTTATGTTGCCTACCTGGCATTTATTTGGGTTTAGGATCCCAGGAGTAATCCAATTAAGCTGGTTAGAAGCAAGAGAACGAAGCACACGTGGGGAGACCAACTGAGTGATGGCAAAATGTTAGTGTTGTTGAGGTGTCTCCAGCAGTCTTGGAGGCGATATAATTCACATGAGGCCATAAAGCTAAACTATGCTTCCTGTATTTATTAACGGCTTACTAGAAGGCAGGCCAAATGCTTGAGATTCTGGAAAATATGAACATGAAAATAATTCCTGCCCTCAGAATACTAACAATCTAATAAGAAAGACAAGGTATAAAGACAAATAGCTACAATATCAGATGAAAATAAGTTCAGGGTACTGTTCAGGGTGGCTCGTACCTAAAATGCAAAATGGGGACCAAATACATAAAGCTCCAGAAAGAGATCATAAAGAGCGCTACAGAGCAAGCTGGAAAATTTAAACTTTATCAGATGAGCAACAGTGAGCCACTGAAGGGTTTCAAAATATAAATATAAATCAGAGGGGACAACACTGGAGATGAGAGTAACATCTCCTTTATTGCTCAAATTCTCTTATTCTATGCACTACATCCTTCGAGGAGTCAGCAGCATGACTCTCAAAACACTGTATCTAAACCTCTAAAATTATATGATCACAGCTTTCTTGGTCAGACAGAAGTTTGGTATCTGAAGAGAATAATAAAAGAAAAGGTCACTGAGCAAACCCCTAAAAATAGTTTATATCTCCCAAATAAAATATAAATAATTACCACTACTGGGTTCCAATACCTTAAACATAAATTATGGTCTTACTATACCCGAAGCTCTATCAAAAAGTAAAAAGGTTTCTTCCTATTTAGTCTAAGACCCATTTTTCTTAACAAACTGTGCACTTATCCCGAATGAATAAAACAATCAAAGCTTTATGGGTATCATATTATATTAACTTTTCAAAGACAGCGCTGGTCATCCTAATGGCACAAGAGGGCCAAACTGGCATTACAGTAGTAGTTTGTCACCATCAACGAATACTGTTGAAATCTTGCATAAAAATTGACCAAATCCAAACTCTGGGGTACCGTTAAAAAAATACTACAGAGTGACCATTTTGTGACCAACGATCGACTTTAACCAATCACAGGTATGACAAATAAAAAGCAAGGCGAGTGTAAGACTGCAGTCCTTTTCTTTCACCTTACTGAACTCCCAAACCAAGAATTCCAGCTCGGACATCAATTTATTCTACATCGCTCTAAGCCTCAGTCTGCTCACGTGTAAGATGAAACCAACGGTAACGAACTAAATAGTATCATATGTAACGTGGCACAGGACCTGACACACAGCTAATGCTCAACAAATAACGGGTTTTATTATTCACGGTAAGCTTCAGCCCTTCCATGATTTTCCTGCAGGTTTCAGGGGGTCTGATGATGCCAAGCCCGACACATACTCAACACGCAGAGGCCTCTTCGGAGAAACAAGTTCCAGTTCAAGATAACTAGGACCGGAACACTTACAGGACCCCGACCACAACCAAAGTCGAGGCCGCCCCAGCTCAGCGGTCACCACATCCAGCAAGGCCTCGCGGCCCTTGTAAGGGTTCCCTGCAATTGGCGCCCCGCCCCGCCCCGCCAACTCCGACCAGCCGGATGAGGGGGCGGTCTCGACCGCGCACCCATCGCGCTTCAGGGAGGCCAGGCCGCCCTCCAGGCCCCAGGCCGCCCCCCCACCCCATCCTCGGTCGACGCCTACGGTCTTCCCTCCCCGCGCCGCCCACTGCCGCACCTTGAGGTGGGTACGCAGGCCGCCAGCGCCCCCAGACTGGTCGGTGATCTCGTACGCGCCCGTCACCAGCAGGTCCTTGTGGATCTCCTCGCGGAGGCACTTGCGGGAGTTAACGGGGAGATGAAAGGAGATGGCGAGCACCGAGCTGGGGCCCAGCAGGAATAAAACCAGCACCGCCAACGGGGAAGGGCCACGCTGAGCTGGTGGGCCAGACAAACCAGACATGGTGCCGGAGACGGTTCACCTCCTTGGGCCTCTACCGCGCCGGAACCGGGAGGTCCCACGTGACTCACCTCTGACCGAATGCCGTGAGCGCCATTTTGGAGACTGGCAAATAAACGAGGACTATATGATAAATCTCTTGAAAGGGAAAACATGATATGATACCACGTAATATCAACAAATTAAAATGGTTAAATTCGGTTTTCTAGAAGTTTCCCTCAAAAGTTTTATTTTTGTTAACCTTAGTAACCGCTCACTCAGCCGTAACAAGTGTGGGCAGCCCTGGAAGTAATTCTTTTTTAACTTCCGGAAGTAGTGCCCGCGAGTTTTTAAGGTCGGTGATACCATAGCAACCAAGCACCAATAGGAAACGGCCACAAAGGCCCTTGGTTAGTCCCGCCCATCGGCCTCCAAGGCCCGCCGGGCGGGGCGCAGGCAGTTGGGCCTTCCCAGCACCTTGCTGCCTTGGTGACAACTGACACGTTGAGCACTAGAGAAGAAAACTTCGAGAGGCTGAGCGGAAAGATTCTAATTTAGCTATTAGGCGAGCGGAGCCAGTATCTCAGATTAGGTGTATGGGTTACCTGATGAATGTGAGCTGGGCGTAGGCACAGATCGTGCACCTGAGCACAGTAACTGCTGGAGTAACTGCTTTCTGAATGTGTATCTTATTTAGTAAACCTCAGGCACCTACTATGTTAGGTAACATTCAACGAAATTTGGATTTTGTATTTTCTTTTTAAAATTTTATTTTGGGGCGCCTGGGTGGCGCAGTCGGTTAAGCGTCCGACTTCAGCCAGGTCACGATCTCGCGGTCCGTGAGTTCGAGCCCCGCGTCAGGCTCTGGGCTGATGGCTCAGAACCTGGAGCCTGTTTCCGATTCTGTGTCTCCCTCTCTCTCTGCCCCTCCCCCGTTCATGCTCTGTCTCTCTCTGTCCCAAAAATAAATAAACGTTGAAAAAAATTAAAAAAATAAATAAATAAAATAAAATTTTATTTTTAAGTAATCTCTGCACCCAGGGTGGGGGCTGGAACCCACAACCCTGAGATCAAGAGTTGAATGCTCCACCGGACTGAAGCAGTCTGGTGCCCGTGTATTTTCCATTTAAATTGAATAAAACACACTGTTTTAGTTCAGTCTGAAAAATGGAGCCGATGCCATTTACCAGATAAGCGTTGTCAAGTAATTACGTGTTTTTAATGCATAAACACTTTAGGGATCAAATAGGCTACTCTGTAGTAAGTAAATGTACATGGTAATCGCTCATATGTTCTTTTATCAAATATTTATTGAGTACCTACTATGTGATGATGGTACACTATACCGTGCATGAATACTGACATGTTTTGATTTAACCACTATTGCTATCAAATAGTCAGGAATGAAGAAAATATGAAGATGAAAAAGGAATACACAAGAGCCTAAATTTAGAATCATCTACTTTGATTGCTTTTCATTGATCAGCTACAGAAATACCCAGAAGTTGGACTATCTGCTTTTAGCAATTTAAATGATTGTTCTGTATTTATAACTCCTTTCAGTCCATCTAGTTCTTTTCCTGGAACTGAAGTCCCACAAACAAAACAAGAACAAACATAAAGGAGCTGTAAAACATTTTAAAATTTGACAAATGCCATATAATAATTATTTTATGAGGTGTCCATTTAGGAACATTTAGTTTGATTATTTTATCCCCGATCTAGGATAAGATTGCTAGTCTACTCAGCACATCCTCATAATTTGCATTGGCCTTTTCCCTGCCCATGCAGGGAATCAGTATCAAGGAGTTATTCAATTCATTGTTTATTCTCAGCCCTTATGCTCTGCTGACCATCAGCCAAAGATTTGCAACCCATAAAATCCTGTGTGTGTGTGTGTGTGTGTGTGTGTGTGTGTGTGTGTGTGCGCGCGCGCATGCGTGTGTGTATGCATGTATTTTAATTTCTATCTATGCATGTATTTTAATTTCTATCTTACATTTATATAATAGCTTATTTTAAAAAATATTTTCATGTAATTATCTCACTTGACATTTTCAAACACCATATGACATAGGCTGGGCAAGTCTATTCATTTTACAGATGAGGAAACTGAGGTTCTGAGAGGCCAAAGATCTTTCACACTCCAGATCCCATTGTTTAAAAATTTTTTTTTCAACGTTTATTTATTTTTGAGACAGAGAGAGACAGAGCATGAACGGGGGAGGGGCAGAGAGAGAGGGAGACACAGAAGCGGAAACAGGCTCCAGGCTCTGAGCCATCAGCCCAGAGCCCGACGCGGGGCTCGAACTCACGGACCACGAGATCGTGACCTGGCTGAAGTCGGACGCTTAACCGACTGCGCCACCCAGGCGCCCCATAGATCCCATTGTTTAAAAGTGACAAAGTCAGTCTGAGGGCCTGAGCCTTCTTCAGGAAGGTACCATTATTTATTATTTTACAGATGAAGAAACTGAGACCTAGGGAAATTGAGTTACTTTCCCAAGTCACAGCCCACGTGTACTTTCTTGTCCTATGTTCTCACTTATCCTGCCTCCAATTATTTCTTGTCTCCCTTCCCTCCTTCACATTTTTCTTCCTAGCACTCGCCACTATTTTATATACACTGTACATATTTATCTTGTTTATTAGTCTGTCTCCCTAACTAGGGTATCTGTTTTGTGAGGGGCCGAGATTTTTGTCTATTTTTTTCATTGCTTTATCTCCTGAATCTAAAATAGGGCCTGATGCAGCACCTGGGTGGCTCAGTCGTTTGAGCGTCTGACTTGAGATTTTGGCTCGGGTCATGATCTCACAGTTGGTCATGGGAATGTGCCCTGAGCTGCACTTGGGGCTTGCATACATAAACTAAAAATAAGTAGATAGATAGATAGATAGATAGATAGATAGATAGATAGATAGATAAAATAAAATAGGGCCTGGCACTTAGAAGGCACAATAAATAATGGTTCAGTAAATGCAATATTGATCCCTTAGCTCCTAGCAAAAGACCTAACAGCAAATTCCTTCAATTATTCCTTAGCTGTTTTCACACAAATGTATTTAATCCATGATGTATCTAAAGTGTAGATACAATTTCAGTTTTGCCAATAAAATGCAGGGGAAAAAAATTTTCCCCTCTATGCTATGGAACTAGAGGGCAGAGTAGATACTCCTAGGGAACCCAAACTTTTAAACTCTACATCTGCATTAAAGAAGGTACCATTTTTCATTTGTTGCAGGGAAAAGGCCTCATGAATTGGAGAGCAAACAGGAAGAGTGCCACAACCAGAAAAAATGTTTCTTCCTAGCCTAACAGTCTCTGCTATCCTATCATCCTGAAACTTCCCCAGCTGGACCCAGGTTCCCAAGATTCCTGAAGCCCCTGGGGCCTCTGGAGCTGAATAGATGTCACCAGGACATACTCTTTACCCAGACTATCCCTAAGCCACAGGTTTTTCAACCTTTTGTTTATAGAGAGGGAGCATGTTTAAAACACACCTCACCCCAGACAATGATTCAGAACTCTTACTAAGAATCTGCATTTGTGATAAACTTGCTGGGTGTTTCTGTGGTTAGAAGTCCTTGGACAGTCCTTTCTGTGGTTAGAAGGGCTTTAGCCATCTGCCTTCTCGATGCCTCCTTTAACCAGCTGAATCCTCCAGTGTGGCTTGAGGCTCCCCACTCCCATGCAGAAGCAGTCAAGAATTCCTAACTCTGGTGTCTCTGCCCATTCATGTGTACAGGCCCACTCATAGAGTGTATTTAAGCAGCTAAAACAAGGTGGGTTCTGTGAAGATGCAAAAGACCCTTTTGGAAAGCCATTTGGCAATATTTGTCATGTGTCTTTGACCCAGAGAATGATTCCAAGGACTTCTATGGGTTCTCTAAGTTCTAAAGTCTCCCAAGACCTGTTCCTGGAACCTTTGTGCTGCATTTGGGGGATGATCTCATTCACTCCCATGACTTTAAATGCATCCATAGTCTGATAACTCCCCAATTCCCAAATGTGGATTTCCAGCCCTGACCTCTCAGCTCCAGAGTCTATATCAGGCTCCTTACTTGACATCTCCAAATTGGATGACTAATAGGCAACTCATACTTAACTCTTAATTTCCCCTCTCCCCCCACTCCCAAATGTGCTTCTTCCCCATCTCAGTAAATGGCACCACCTTCTACTTCTTCACTGAGGCCATCCTTGTTTCCTCTTTCTCTTACCCCCTCCCCACACAGACCCAGTTCATCAGCATGTCCTACCCATTCTGTGTCCTAAATACATGCCAGTCAGTTTCTACTTCTCTCTAAGCCAGGGGTTTGCAAACTACTGCCCAGCTAGACAGTCCAAATCCAGCATGCAAACTCCTGTTCTTGTATCGCCCAAGACTAATGGTTTTTACATTTTTAGAGGGTTGTCTAAAAAGGAGGAGGAGAAGCAGGAGAGAGAGGAGAAGAATGTATTATGACAGAGATTATATAGCACACAAAACCTAAAATGTTTACTGTGTGATCCTTTACGGAAAGAGTTTGCTTCTCTCACCTAGGTAAGAAAACATCCTCCCTATTGTCATTTCTTCTTCCATTCTTGTCCCACTCCTTAATACACCTTTAATGATTGAAAAAAAAAAGTAAATAAGATCAATCAGAACAAAGCCCATATACCTTATCACAACCCAAAAGGCTACTGTGGTCTGGCTCTTGCCTACCTCTCTAGTCTCATTTCACCCAGTGTCCAATCCCTCCTACCACGCACCCATTCACTCTCCTATCTATAGTCACATGGCCTTCCAGACAGTTTGAACTCCTACCTGCATCAGGGCCTTTGCACTTACTGTCTACCTGGAGTGCTGTCTCCCAGACTTGTCCCATGGACTCTGGACTCTTCAGGCTGCTCTTCATCATTCAAGTCCCAACTCCAATGTCTCCTTCTAGAAAGCCAACCCTGCATAAGTAACCCTGTCCCCAGGTTATTTTCTATCACGTGGTCTAGTTTTATTATCTATATAGTACTCATTAATAATCACAAGTATCTTGATATTTCTTTTCTAGTTAATTTCACACAGCCCTACTTGCATTTTACTTCTAAGAAAGCCAGGCAGGTCTTTGTTTTTTGTGCCTGATACATCCCTAGGCCAGGTACAATATCCTGTACATACTGGGTGCTCAACAAATAGTTGCTGAATGAATGAATGAAAGGATACAACATAAAATAAAGCACTTAGCACATCAACGTAGAGCAGTTGCTCAATAAACACTAGTTCCTTTATGTAGTATTTTAATTGCCATTTTTCATATGGAGAAGCTGAGGTCCAAAGATGTTAAGTGACTTGTCTCAAGCCACACAATGAGTTAGTCTTAGAGTTGAGAAGACCAGTTTTCAGGCATAGTTGTCACTACATTTGATTAAACAGGGCACTTATCATTTAGTTCCCACTCCACTGAGAAGTTTTAGATTCTTTTTCTGTCCTCATTTATATGAATAATACAACTTTTGAGGGGCTTAAGTGAATTTAAGTCTTCCAGAATATCCATGAAGATGTCAATAGTTGATGTGAAACTGGTAGCATCTACTAGCTCACTAGCTCAAGCTCACTTGCTTGAAAAAAACAAGATGTATCTTCCTCTCCAGATTCCCATGATGCTAAATTTTTATCTTCCTAGGTAGGAAACAAGAACTCCTCACCAACTCTCTATGAAAATTAATGCCCTTCTTCAGTGTTGTCTATAGAACATGTCAAGCAAGATAAACTATCAGGACCCTGCCTTTTATGTTACAGCCTGTACATCCTGATTACCAGGATCAAAGTTCTAGTAATATGTGTGAGCTGAGAGCACTAAGAAGTCTGGATTTAACCCAGAAAATTACTGGGAAGAATTTTAGAGACGATGCAAGTAAAGGATATAAAATGTGTCTAGAAAGAACAAGTTTCAGGAAACTTAAGAGCCAACACATGAACCATCACCACTACCCACATGCCTTGAGAGTAACCAAAGTTGAGAAGTCCAACCTTGGGAGTTGAAGATGGGAGGCATTCCCTCTAGCCCATAAGCACTGTTTGTTTACGGAGGACACCAGTCCTAGAGCCCAGTGCAGAGAGATGAGTTCTGGAGGCTTGGAAGGAAGAATCTCAGGGCATGAATGAGATGAAAAGAAATCCACTGGACCAATTGGAATGGAAGAACCAAGGGACAGAGAAGAATAGTTGTGAAGATGGGACTCTAGGAGAGAAGGAAGTAGGGTCAAGGAGGTAAGATGGGGAATGCAGGGTCTCCTGTTTGCCTTATGTCTAGAATCCTATAGACATAGGGATTAAGGATTAAGAAAGAAGGGGGAAATGGGGAAGATTACTCAGTGAAGTAGCCCCAGAGTTGAGACCCTCCAAAGGAGGATTAACAGAGAGCCAAATGCACCTACCCCCCAAAATTAGCTACACTCTGCATCTGGACACAGCCATGACTGAAGCCTGTCCACAGGCAGATCCTCAAAGAGCTTGGGATTACTTCAAAAGTACTCTGAGGCCTTAAAGCTGGGTGACCTAGAGCATAGGACTACACTGTTTTCAGCCTTCACTCTTGATTCTGAGAAAATTTTGGGTTTTCTCTCCAATGTATTTTCTTTGATAGCCCACTAATGAATCAACATCTGGCATCCACCATCACCAGCTGTCTCTGAAATCCACCATAACACGTTCTCCTTCAACAAAAGCTCCATCTTGTGGGACATATGGATCCATACAGATGGGACAAGAGCACCAGTGGCAGGAGCCTTGATAATGCCCATATGACTTGACCTTTATTACTTAACTGGAATCGCCTCTGCACCCTGGAATCACCTGAGCAGCTTTTTAAAAACTGCCGATGCCTAGGACCCAACTAGGACACACCCCAGACCACTGAAAACAGAGTATCTGGGTATAATCCCTAGGAATAGCATATTTCAGTAGTTCCCTAACTTGACTGCCCACTGGAATCATCTGGGGGATATTTAAAACATGCTGATGCCAGACTCCCCTCCACAGACATTCTGATGTAAATGGTATGGGTGCAGTTGGGCATTGGGATTTTTAAAAACATCCTTGGGATCCAATATACCTTCAGGGTTGAAAGCTAATGCTCCACCCTAACCCTTCCTGACCCCATTCAACACCTAACCTTCCAATGCCTTTCAATTAGTGTGCTCTCTATAAATACTTCTTGATTTCTCCTGCTGAAGCTCTGCTGCCCTTTCTCCTAGAACATGACACAAAATTAGTCCTTTGGTAACTAGAGTACCTGGAACACCAGCTTTGGGACAAGGTTCATTCCTTGGCTGGCCACGTGCTACCAGCTCAAGCATTACAGAGAGGGAAGAATGAGAAGCAAGGGCTTCAGATGAGGAGGATGAGGAGGAAGCTCTCTGCAGGCACATGGGGGAATCTTTTTCTTCTCCCTTGCACAAAATCTTTGTGGCACGTGGACAAGGAAGTATTAATAACCTTTCTAAAGAGGTACTTCTCCAAGATTTGGTGTTTCACAGACCACAGCCAGTGCTCTCAGTTCTACAGATGGCCAACTTCCTCATTTCAGATAGCAGTTTCCAAAGATAGCTCAACTTGCATCCCTAAAGCAGAAGACCCAGCTATGGGGAAGGGAACCATCAGAATCTCTAAGCCAGAGGTCAAACACCAGCACCCACATGTCGGTCAGAGGCAAGAAGACCGACCACCAAGGAAAATCGTTGCAGATAATTGACTCTTTCAGAGTGAAATGAAAGCAACAACATGATACCATTATAATAGCCAGGGCTTCATGGCAAGCCCACACTGAGAACCATGGACTGAACGTCCCTTGGGAGATGTATGCTCTGGATAGGGGTCCTGGCTCTGCCCTGCCACCACTCACTGGGTGACCTTGGGCTGGAAATTATGCTTTCTAGGTGTGACTTCCTCCTTTGTAAATTGTGAAGCCAGAGACTGAGCCTTTCTTTTTTTTTTTTTTTTTTTTGACTTCTCACAAGTCTTCATCCAAGGAGAAATGGAGAAGTCACAAGTCTACAAAGGTGATGCCACCATGTTACTAACAGCTGTGCTCCATCACCCTCTTTTAGGGCCTGGTGTCCTGGCTGGGGATCCAGCAAGCACAGCCGAATTGTCTGTAGGATGGGAGCTCCACAGCTCAGTGTCTAATCACAAAGATTTCCCCAGGGTGAATGGTGTGAGTAGGATGAAAGTGTGTGTTAGTTTCTTAGAGCTGCCATAACAAATCACCATGAACTGGATGGTTAAAACAATAGAAATGTATTATATCACAGTCTGGAATCCAGAAGTCTGAAATCAAGGTATCAGTAGGGATGTTCTCCATCTGAAGACCCTAGAGGAGAATCTTTCCTCACCTTTTCCGGTTTCTGGTGACTCCATGCATTCCTGTGCTTGTGGTTGCATAACTTCCATCTCTGTGTCTGTCTTCACGGGGACTTCTCTTTGTGTCTCTCCTTTGTCTCTTATAAGGACACTTGTCATTGGATTTAGGATCTACTCAGATAATCCAGCATGATCTCACGTCAGGATCCTTAATTATATCTGCAAAAACCCTTTTTCCAAATAAGGTCACATTCACAGGTTCCAGGGCTTAGGACTACAGTATATCTTTTGAAGGACACAATTTAACCCAATGTAGCCTCCAAATGGAGAAGGGTGGAAGGGTGTACAAAATCCTACCCATCCTTAAAGCTCAGGTCATCATTTTGCAATCTATATAAATATTGAATCATTATGCTGTGCATCTGAAATTAATATATGTCAATTATACTTCAATTAAAAAAAAATGCCTACATCAAATCCCACCTTATCCGGGCAACTTTGCCTCTTCATGCTACTCAGATATCGTCCCCACTGGGCCATCTAGTTATTCCTGTACTGTTCCTGTGTTCTCTTCCTACCTCTAGCCCTCCAGGCTGCATCAGAATCACCTAAGGAGCTGATTAAAAAATATACATTTCTGACCTCCCTGCCCCAGCCCCTATATTTTATTGTCTCTGCTGCCAGAGGCAGGCTTTCTGGGCACGGGGCCCTGGATTGTGCGTTTTAGATCATTTCCCAGGGGAACCTTATGCCCCAGAGTTTTGAGAAGCCTCATGCTACGCTGTGAACTCTATGACCCATTCTCTCGGCCGCATCTCTAGATGTCTTACATTTACTTAAGCTGATGTGAGGCGGGAGGTGCGCATGTGGGCCTGGCGTCAGAATGCCTGAGTTCTGTCGTCCACCATATGACTCCAGGCTGATTACCAAACCCTCTATATTTCTGCTTCCTGTGTAAATGAGGATAAGTGTAGTGCCTTCTCATAGGGCTGGGGGGGTGGGGGTGGGGGAAGGAGGATCAAATGAAATAAAACATCTGAAACATAGAAAGGAGTCTGGCACATACTCGGCACTCAGGAAATTTAAGTTGTCATGACACAGAACAGGTTGGCAGTGGCTTATTTTTTCACAATATTCCTAGATCCCTCCTTCCCAGGAACAAACCCTAATCTTTCCACCATCGGCAATTACTGCTCATATTTGTTGAGCCTTTCTCCTTTCCAGGCACCATGTTAAGCTCAGTGCACACACTTTATCTCATTTCACCTGCACAATGATGATATAAGGCAGCTGGTATTATTCTCTCCCATTTTATGGCTCAGGAAACTGAGGGTCAGACATGCTAAGAAATTTCCCCAAAGTCCCACATTCAGTAAATGGTGAGGTGGGGATGTGAAGTATCAGCTTGGGTCCCCGGTCCCACTGCTTCCCTGAATTTGCACCCCACCCCACCCCCACAAGGCATTCCCTGTATCCTCATCAGGCCCAGTTACCTCTCCGAACCAGCTTCCTAAACCCCTCCTGCCGTTTCCCCACACCAAATCCCATCTTTTCTGATCCCTCCAAGCCATGCTTCCATGCTTTGCCTTCTTGGTATGGGACTCTTCAAGAAAATGTCCTCTTCTCAGAGGTATTGAATCTAGTCCTCTTTCTCCTCCAACTTCCCGGAAGCTCCTTTAAATCCCACATCTGCCCCCAAGTTCTCCCAAACCTGATGTCCTCCCTCACCTCTCGCGCAGCCACTGACTGGTTTCTCCTACAACCTCCAGGTGGTCCTTGTATCCACTGAGAGCCTGCCTTCCCCTTCCTTCCTTATTTCTGTAGCTTCTTCAGGTGGGGGAAACCTGTAGGCCTGGATGCCAGGGAAGTCAACAACCAGTCAACCCCCCAAATCTTCCTCCCATCCTCCCCTAAATCCCGGGTCTCTCAGCCACCCCTAATTCTTCCCTCAGCCCCTGTAAGGGAGGAGCCTTTCACCCTGCCCCATTCTGCTGCCCACCCTCCCACTTCTTGTCCCTGGTCCAGGGCATGGGGCCACCATGGCACACAGACCTTATCACTGCACAAACACTTCCTCTTTCCCCAATACTGGTTCTCACACAATAGGTAATCAGGGTAAACTTCCTCTGACAATTTGCTGAGCAAACACTCACTACGCCTCTGCCCTGTGCTGAGCCCTGTGGGGAATCCAAACTTGGTCTCCACCCTGAGGAGCCTTGAATCTGGTTGAGCTAAAGCCTAGGAATGAGTATCAGATGCTCTGATGCTTTGTGGCCCAGCACCCCTGGGTTCTAATCCCATTTCTGCTCTATACCAGCTGCATATATCTTGGAACAAGTTACTTCTTACACTTTCTGATCTGGAACGTCCTTAGCTCTGAAACGAGAATAACGCTGCCTGGGTGTGCTGTGAGAGCGAGCTAAGCTAAGATAAGATCCGTAAAGGGCCTGGCAGAGCACCAGAGATAAGACATTAGCTCCAGAGTTCCTGGGGGAGGCGGGGTGGGGAGAGGTCTGCCAGGAGCCCCGGGGTTCCTTCAGGTGGAAGAGGAATGTGGTTTTAGGAGTGGCTTCCTCCAGGGACTGAATTTTGCCTTGAAAGCAAATGCTTGAAGAATGGCTTCTTTCTCTAGGCTCAGCTCTTGTGAGGTCTAAGAGTAGATGTGGGGCCACCTTTAAGGTAGAAATTGAGTGGTCCCTGCATATGACAGGGTCAGCCAATCACTTAGTCAACAAGAACCTTTAGCGACTCCATTGTGTAAAGGAACACAGATGATGTATAAAACGTAACCCTGGGGTGCCTGGGTGGCTCAGGTGGTTACGCGTCCTACTCTTGGTTTCGGCTCAGGTCATAATCTTACAGTTCGTGGGTTCGAGCCCTGCATTGGGCTCTGTGCTGGCGGCTCAGAGTCTGTTTGGGATTCTCTCTCTCCCTCTCTCTCTGCCCCTCTCCCACTTGCACTGTCTCTGTCTCTCTCAAAATAAAATAAATAAACTTAAAAAAAAAAAGTAACCCTGTGGTTAAACAAGGGGCATGGGGGGGTGGGTGGTGGTTAGTCAAAATATGTCCATCTGCAACAACAAGAGAACATGATAGGATTAAGTTGATTTCCTATGTAAGTGCTAACTCTGGGGTCAAGTCCTAAAATGAGAGACCACTGTAGGCCTTGAGTAGTTGGGAAATGTCTCACTGTTAAGTATGTAAAGTCACAGCAAGCCAGGCAAAGCAACCAGCAAGGTGTCAAGGCACAAAAGCAGCTCCTTCTCTCTGCCCCTCCGTCAAAACATGTTGGCAAAATGGACAACCTTTTACCCTCCATATTTTGTTCTTTCTTGCTACTGAAGGGTTGTTTTGTGCTCGGGACCGAGTTTGCAGGAAACATGGAGGAGGGAGAGGACAGAGGGGGGCGAGGGGCTGGGTGCTGGTAGGGGGCACAGAATGCTGGGCAAGGGGGAGTAGCAGGATGTGACAAGCCGGTTCCTAGGTTCAAATGGGGTGACCTGGGGAAAGGGGTGATGCTGATTACCCCTCCACTGAAGGAAGATTCTAGAGAAGGATAACCAAGAGGGAGCACAGTGCGGTGGCAGACGGAGCCCCAGCATTGGTGCAAGGCTGACTCAGTTTTCATCGGGCCCTCAGCACTGGCCAGCTGTGTGACCCTGGCCAAGCTACTCTACCTCTTTGAATCTCAGCTACCGAGTCCCTAAAAGAATGACCACATCTGTTTCATGGAGCTTTTGTGAGAACTGTAAATTATAGAGCACAGGGCCTGCCAGAATGTAGGTGATGGAGTTCCCTCCCCCTCCCCCCGCCCCAAGCTTCTAAGAATGCTCCAGAAATACAAGACTGATTATACTTAGTGTCTGGCTCCCTCCCCCCGCCCCCCTGCCAACCTGTGGTTAATTTTGAATTAAACTACTTATGGGAAAGCCCTTCCGGTGCTCAAATTCTGTGGTGATGCATGTGGACTGGGTTGGGGAGGACAGTCATCAGTTCACCTTCTGGGGACTTGGTCAGACAGAGGCTCTGACAGTCCACACAGTGCTCCTGGATGCAAGGGCCTGTTAGACGGGGCCCCGAAGGGGTTTGGGGGCATGCCCAGAAGCCTGACAACCCCTTTCCTATCCAGAGTTCCCGAAGCATCAGGTTCTTTCCTTCCCTTTGCTTTGGGTGATGGTGGGTGTGGCAGTGGGGGTGGAGGGTGGGGTAACTTTCGTAGGAGGAAGAGTTGCTGGCTGGTCCCATGAGAGTGGGTGTGCAGGGAAGCTCCACTGAAAAAGAGCATTGTAGTAATGGGATGTGTGACACTGGAAAGCGGTCTCGGGCCCTGGAGAGTTCACCCAGACACCGTGATTCTTAACTCTGGATGCCTACAAAATACCCCGGGGGAGTTTTGTAAAGAAAATCCCAAGAGCCGGCCCCCATCTATGAGATTCTGATTCTCTTGGCCCATGGGAGCGGCTGTGTGGATCCTTGGAATTTTAACTGTGCCCTCAGGTGACTGTGAAGTGAGGGTGGGGGATGAGGACCGGTGCTCCCCAGGCTGGTGACCACCCCCAACCCCTGGGAATTCTCACGCCTTCGGCTGGAGCTGTTCTGTGCTCCTTTCTAATTCTGGGAGTCCACATGCCTGGGGTGCACTTGCTTCTATCCTCGCCCCTTGCAATCCACTCTGGGACGCAGCAGCCAGAGAGATGCTTTTTAAACCTAAGTCAGATCCCATTCCTTCCCCACTTCAGCATCGTCAGTGTGTCACATTTAAATCCCAACACCTCACCCTGGCCAACAGGGCCCTGCCATTTCCCCTCACTCTCGTCCTTCCTGGCCCTAGACCCTTTCTGTTTCCAAAAGCACCAAGCTGCGCCCCTCCCCCGCCCCGCCCCCGCCCCTGGGGCTTTGCACAGGCCAAGCTTGTGCTTGGGTCTGGGGTGCTCTGCCCCGGGCTGGCTTGTGGCCGGCTCCTCCCCATCCTCTGTGCCTCAAAGCCCCTCTTTCCAGAGAAGCCTCTCCTGCTTGGTCCCTGCGGCCCTCCTTCTCCACACCCCTGCCTTCCTATCCCAACACAGGGAATACTCTCCAGCTAGAGAGTAAGATCTATGAGAAATGGGAACTTGTCTAACTGGTTTACCACGTGCCTGGCACCAATGGGTTCCCGATAACTATTTGTTGAACAAATGAGTGAATATGTACACAGAATATGTTTACACATTAAAATCATGTGTTTTTGGGGCGCCTGGGTGGCGCAGTCGGTTAAGCGTCCGACTTCAGCCAGGTCACGATCTCACGGTCCGTGAGTTCGAGCCCCGCGTCAGGCTCTGGGCTGATGGCTCGGAGCCTGGAGCCTGTTTCCGCTTCTGTGTCTCCCTCTCTCTCTGCCCCTCCCCCGTTCATGCTCTGTCTCTGTCTGTCCCATAAATAAATAAAAAAAAAATAAAAAGAAAACGTTGAATAAAATCATGTGTTTTTATGCACATGTTACCTGTATATAATGTGATCTGAGGTCCGGAGTGGAAATGAACGGAAGGTATCAGGGAAGAAGTTATCAAAGGAGAAGGGAAAGAAACATTTATTGAGCACTGACTTGGTGCCAGGCACTGTTCTAGGGCTTTTCATTCCTTTGATCCTCATAACAAAATTCCAAGGATCCACAGTCATCCTGGACCAACAGCAGAATCTTGGAGACGGGGGCCAGCATTATTGTCCCCATTGCACAGATAAAGAAACCGAGACCTAGAGAAGGAAAACTACTCCAAGTTAAACTATGAACAAGTGTCAGAGCAGTTTATTAAACCCAAGTTTATTGGACTCCAAGGCGGTCTTGTTCATTGCACCAATCTTGAAGGAGAAATTACCTTAATCATTACCTCTCTTTACTATCAGGGAATAAAAAAGCCTTTGGTGACTGTGGACCCAGATAGCAATGGCTAATCGGTGACTGGAGCTAATTTAGCAGAAGGAGCAAAATAGGTAAAGAAAGGAAAGAGAACTTATTAATAGTCTTGCCACTAGAGCAATTTAAAATCGACCTTGTTTCTTAATTGTATTTGTGATCAGCGAAGCATTTGCACTCCTTCCCTTTTGTTAAAAAAAAAAAATTATAGTTTGCTTGACTTAAGTTCTCGGAACTTACTACTTATGAGTAAGATTTCCTGGGTCATCAGAATGTCCTGAGGGTACTAATAACCTTTCTGAACCTCAAAATGCATAACCCAGAGGGTTTTATGTAAACCCAAAGACATTTGGCCTCATTAATGATTGGTGAGCTAGTTCATTTGGATCCTCTATCTTAAACTTCCAAAGCTAATTTCTAGCCAAAGGAGTGGAATATATCTTTAGAATGTGCTTTAAAAATATCCCCAGGGGGCACCTGGGTGGCTCAGTCGGTTGAGTGTCTGACTCTTGGTTTAGGCTCAGGTCATGATCTCACGGTTTCATGGGTTCAAGCTCTGCACCCGGTTCTGCACTGGCAGCGTGGAGCCTGCTTGGGATTCTCTGTCTTCCTCTCTCTCTGCCCCTCCCCCATTCAGGCTTTCTCTGTCTCTCTCAAAATAAATAAATGAACTTAAAAAAAAAAAAAAATATATATATATATATATATATATATATATATATATATATACCCCCAGAACTTGGTTTATACCCAGATCTTCTAAAATCTTAATCTCTGGGAAACTTTTCTGCCCTGAGCCACAAAATGCCTTTTGTTATTTTTAAATGTCAGAGCTGGTTCTCTCAATGAAATCTGATCAAAATACGTCAAGCCATCTACCACGGTACAGAGATGACTGAGACGCCCTCCTTGTCCATAAAATGCAAACAGTGGAATACCTAGCTCGCAGGGATTGTCACACAGAGGTTTAAGTTTAGTTAGAGAAGGACCATCAAGTGAGATGTAAACACAATGGGGAGAATCCTGTAGCATGGGATGAGAAGTTTGCATGCTTCATTCTGGAGACTATGAAGAGCTGTATTAATTAGGGCTCTTCTGTTTCAACAGGCAGGAACCAATTCTGAGTTAACCGGACAGAAAATGGGGGCAATCCGGGGCGCCTGGGTGGCTCAGTCGGTTAAGCGTGCGACTTCAGCTCAGGTCACGATCTCGCGGTCCGTGAGTTCGAGCCCCGCGTCGGGCTCTGGGCTGATGGCTCGGAGCCTGGAGCCTGCTTCCGATTCTGTGTCTCCCTCTCTCTCTGCCCCTGCCCCGTTCATGCTCTGTCTCTCTCTGTCTCAAAAATAAATAAAACATTAAAAAAAAAAATTAAGAAAATGGGGGCAATCCGTTAGAAGGATATCGGGGAGTTTAGAGAATTGAAGGAAGAACTGATCAGGCAGGAGGAGATCTCCAGAGTATGAACTCATGACTCAATTTCAAACCTCCCCTTCCTGAATCCCCACTGAAAATTCAGACCTCCAGGAGAGTCTGATTGGCATCGCTTGGGTCTTGTGCCCACCTCAGAGGATCTAGGATTGATTGTCCTCCAGAATTTTGCAGAGCAGGGAGAGGGAGATCGTTCCCAAAGGAAGAGATGCCAGCCAGACCACCACTGGATGCTCTAGTAGCCGCTGGATGCTTCTAAGCAGAAATGATGTGACCCAGCAACGTGGGCACGTTTATTAACCCCTATGTTTGAAAACGAGGAAAACCGCAGTTTTGAGAGATAACATGACTTTTCTCAAGAGGGAGATCTCTTTTTGAACACCAAATCCTGTTTCTCTCTCCCATGCGATTTTCCTATTCTCTAGAAGCATTGGTTCGGCTGTCACAAAGTGTTTAAAGAAAGACAGAGGTAGGAGAGGAGTTAGCAAGCTGTTAGAGCCACACAACGTGGACGGAGTGAACCAGGCTGGGCCAGTGGGAACAGGAAGGAAGCAACTAGACTTGAGACACAAGGGCTCAAAGAGTAGTTTGCAAAATAGACTGAGCATTAGAACCATCGGGCACCTTGTTAAAAACACCAATCCCGAGAGTCCATTTCTGGCGTGAACCAGAACGCGCCCTGGGTGGCGACGGAGAGTAAAACACACACCCACCCTGTGGTGGTAATCGTTTTGCAATATATAAGTATATCAAATCAACATATCGTACACCTTAAGCTTACACAATGTTATATGTCAATTATATCTCATAAAGCTGGAAGACATTTAAAAAACACACACCCATCCCCGAGATAGGTGATGATTCTGCAGGCAGCTGGACACCGGTCTGTAGACAGGCATTTGGAAATCACTGACCTATTAGACCTTTTTTTTCTAAATGTCCTCTGGTCCAGTTTCTTGTCTTATCTCCCTGCTGTTGCAGTTAAGAATTATCAAGGTATAGCTTTGGAGTCGTTGCAATTTGTACTCATTACGTTTAGAGTCACATATCTGCAGTATCTCTTCTGAGGTCTGAGGGATGAGAATAAGGACAAAGAGGTAGGGTGGCTCCTGGCTGTCCCCTTATTTTGTCAGTGCGTCTGGGGCTTGTGGCTTTTGACAGGCACCCTTGGGAGATGACTTTGCCAGCTTTCCCTTTGAGGAGAGCAATCCTGGGCTCTTGCCCTCCCTTTCGCTGTAGTAGGTCTCCATAACAAACACACCCAAGTCTGGTATTTCTGAACTTGTGGCTCTGTGCTGAATACATGCTGTTCCTAGATCGAGGCTCATTTTTCAGTTTCTCCTCCCCACCGTACCCTTTGGTCCTGCTGATGGGCTGATTCAGCCTTGATGTGTGATAACCTCCCTGCAGGCTCTGGGAGTTCTCTCTGTGACACTGTGGCGCAGTTTAGACTTCCAGTAATATCTGGAGGCAAAAGGAAAGGTGGTGTTTGGGAGTGGGGCCGGGTATAGGTTGAAGAACAGGATTTTTGATCTCAAGTTGCTCCCCGTCGCTATTTTTACAGTGAGGGGACTCATCAGAACGAGTCACTAGGCTAGAGTTTCCCAAATCTCAGTCATCTGAACACTATCCTCACGGTTTTTGCCAACTCTGTGTGCCATCTTTCTGTTATTAATATTTTTTGTAAGATCAATTGATATGTTCTGCTGGAGTATTTGCTACCACTCTAGCCTCGCCATAAGCAACGCTGTTTATGAATAATTTTTTACAGACAATTTAGGTTATGTCATTCACGAAATCAGGCCTGATATGCTACCTGTAAATTTTCTTCTAATACACATTAAAATAAGTACACATCTGTTAAAATTGCGTAAATGTTCACCCGTGTACTATTCAAAATCCTCCCGTAGAGGGAGGCATATGTATCATTAGGAATATATGTATCACACTGTGGGGATGTTATCCTGGAAAAGCTCATGTGTTATGAGGCATGTGGCTCCATACTCCTCAATTCATCACAGTTTGGATGTCGACTTTGGCTCAGGTCATGATCTCGCGGTTCCTGGGTTCAGGCCCCACATCGGGCTCTGTGCTGACAGCTCAGAGCCTGGAACCTGCTTTGGATTCTGTGTCTCCCTCTCTCTCTGCTCCTCCCCCACTCACGCTCTGTCTCTCTCTCTCTCTCTCTCAAAACATTTTTTTAAAAAAGAATATTTTTTGAGAAGGGTGCCTGTGTGGCTCAGCTGTTAAGCATCTGACTTCGGCACAGGTCATGATCTCATGGTTCATGAGGTCAAGTCCCACATCGGATGAGCTCAAGTCCTGCTTTGGGTAAGCACAAGCCCTGCTTTGGGTGAGCCCCGCTTCTCTCTCTCTCTCTCTCTCTCTCTCTCTCTCTCCTCTCTTTCTCTCTCTACTCTTTGTTCACTTGTGCCCTCTCTCAACACAAAAAAAGAATATTTTGAGAGTCTATTTAGTGAAAAACGATGCTTTTATATCCTCTTGCTGCAGAAGTTAAGTTTTAGAGCAGGAAACAGAAGCCACTCAAGGTATTTTAAACAAGCAATATATTAATAATTTTATAATTATGAGAAGGATTGGAGGACTGAGCACCCTCTTGGAATGAATACAAGAACACCGCAGAACTGGCCTGCCAGGGGAGCTGCAACTCCTCCAGAACCAGGAGGCTACTAATAAGACAGCTTGGTTTAAGAATTCACCACCATGGCTGTAATCCAGGGATCACTTACCACCTGTTCCTCGTCTGTCACAAGTTCCACGTGGCACTTGTGGCTCTGGAAATTGAACACTGGAATGCTGCTGTAGATGTCCAAATGGCCTTGACATTTCTTGTCAGCAGAACATAGCCAAAGCATCAGGAAGGTGACCCCAGACTCTCTTCTGCCTTTTAAATCTCTCATGAGTACCTCTAATTAATGGAACTTAATTTATATCATTCAGAACCCTAGCACAAAGGAGTATGAGAAACATAGTTGATAGCTCTCTAGCTTTTTTTAAGTTTATTTATTTATTTATTTTGAGAGAGAGAGAGAAAAGTGAGTGGGGGAGGGGCAGAGATAGAGGGAGGGAGAGAGAGAACCCCAAGCAGGCTCCACACTGTCAGTCAGTGCAGAGTCTGACGCAGGGCCCCAACTCACAAACCGCAAGATCATGGACTTGAGCCGAAGTCAGACTCTTAACCGAATGAGCCACCAATGCGTGCCTATATATAGCTCTCTAACTTTTAAGAAGACCCAGTGAAAAAGCGGGACTGGATACTGAGAGCCAGCTGATCGTATCCAATACATTGCCTGTCAGTGGCAGTTCTGTGAACTAAGGAATCACTAAGCCAAGGGAAAACACAAGGTCAGTGCAAGTTCTTATATCATCAAAGAGTTGCTCTATTGTGAATTGGAAGTGTGTGTGTGTGTGTGTGTGTGTGTATGTGTGTGTGTGTAAAGGCAGGTGTGTGTAATCTGAAGGTAGACTCGCAAACATACCAGCTAAGTCAATAGAAGTGACCTTGAGCACAAATTGACACGCCACACCCAAAACCTCAATGGCTCCTCACTGCCTGTAGAAGTGAAGTCTAGTAATATCCTTGTGTTCTCTGCCTTTTGCAAGTTGGCCTTAACACCCAGAAGGTTCTGTGACTGCCCTTCACTCTAGGCAGAAAGGTCTAGAAATGGACAAGTTTCAGTCCTTCTCTCTGGTCTTTCCTGTCAACAGGGCCCCACCTGAAAGGCTGTTTCCTCTTCTCCACTTACTAGACCTTAATCTTCTTTCAAGGTCCAATTCTGTACTCCTTCCTCACTTCCTAAAACAGGCTTTGCTCTCTCACTCCCTGCTCCATTAGTACAAACTGCTTGCCTCATTTGGGACCCGGTTTCCCCTCTCCGAAGAGAGAGACCACCCTTGCTGGTCTTCTTGTGACCTGTGACCTGCTTGAGAGGTGCTCCAACCCTGTGTCCCTATTACACCTGCACTCCCATCCACAGCACAGGAAACTGGAAGAAGGAAACAACCTTCATTCACCCTCGCTCCCACAGGAAGACAGAGACTTGGGAGGAGAGCGGTCTTGACTTAAGGACTGAGTCCAGTAGATCCTTATATGTAATGACACCAAAAACTTTAGCCAAATCATGAGCTGTGCGAAGAAAGTCTGGAGCTGGGGAAAATGGAACTTCTGTGCATATGATAAAGGAGGAACAGGTTGGCTTCTGAGAGGTAGGAAGAAGTAAACCAGCGTGAGAAGGGAAGTTGGAGAGAAGAGAGGGCGAGGGGACCAAGAATCATGGAGGACCCTGAAGGAAAGAGGTGTTTAGTGCTACCAGGGGGACTCTGGGGTGCGTGTCTCAAACCTCAGGAAGGCCTGCTGCTTCCACCATAACACAATGAGTGGTTTTTTGTGCATAGGCCAGAATGGGATGGAACTCCAGGTCTGGACTGTTGTGGAACATCACAGGGCCCCTTTATGGGGATGGTGAGAAGATTCACAGACTGATCTAACACAGGGGAAAGAAGAGTTTGGCCCCAGAAGTAGCCAAGACCACCAGAATCCTACAGGAAGTCAGATAGATCATGAGTGGGCATGAGACCTTCTTTGACTTCATGCAATCACCACAGTGCCCAGGCACGCCTCCTGGGGGGGTCATCAGAATGCAGACTCCATTTCTGCCCTTGCTACAAGTCTCCTTTGGAACTTTAGCTGCTGACCCAGCCCTGCCAGTTAGGATTCCAAACCTTCATTTAGATTCCGAGCTCTTGTAGTAGACAGAATTTCTGAAATGGTCCCCCAGTCCACATCCATAGATGTCCCAATCCCCCGAACCTCTGAATAGGATGAGAGATCATTCCTGTGGTTGTGGTATATTGTATGGCACAGTTGACCTTAAATTAAGACAGGGAGATCATCCAGGTGGGCCTGATCGAATCTCATGGCCCCTTAGTAGAGGAGAGCTCTCTGTGGCTGGTAGAGAAGAGGAAGTTGGAGATTCAGAGCACAAGGAGGGTGTGATGCAGTGTTGCTGGTTTTGAAGACGTTAGGGGCCACTTGAGAAGGAGTGTGTGTGCCATCTAGAACAGAGGGCAGACCCTGGCTGGCAGCCAGCAAGGTACATACATACATACTCTACAGCCATAAGGGACTGGGTTTTGCCAACACCTGGATGAGTTTAGAAGTGGGTTCTTCCCGGGGGGCCTCCACGTAAAAGCTCAGCTGGTTGATACCTTGACTTGTGGGAACCCAAGCAGAGAGCCCACCTGTGCCTGCTGGACTTCTGAGCTACAGAACTGTCACCTAATACACGGGTGTCATTTGAAGTTACTAAGTTTTTGGTGATTTGTTATGCAACAAGAGAAAACTAATATATGTACCTCCCATCTCCCACATGGTGTTCACCTTAGCATCATCTCCTGGCTCTATGGGACTCACGCTTTTATCATAGGATGCTTTAGCTGGGACCCCTTCCCTTAACCCCTCAATATTGGTCACACTCTACTGATCCTACCTGAGCACGGGTCCGGCCTCCCTTGGACTGTTCCATCTGGAGGATCCTTGAGCTGTACCCACAAGGCCTCTGATGCATCATGCACCTCTTACCTCCGGTTGTTGGGTAAATACAATATCTAACTGACCCGACCTGGAGTCCCATATCTAATGGGATTGGGACATTTATTACCCATATCCTCAACACCTAGCATGGTGCCTAGCATATAGTTTGCATTCAACAATACGTGTTGATGATGTTGATGAATACAGAGAGAAGGAAATCTCTGGATCGTCACCATCAAACATTCCCAGTGTTGGCACAGGAGGCTGTAGGCATGTTACACTATATGCAATTCTCAGGAGACACCATGGTCTCCTTTGCCTCGGAGTCCTCTACCCCTACCTGTTTTTCCTTCACCCTCACCGCCTGTACTTCCTCCCTCTTTCAAGTGGCTAAATCTTCTTATTCTCCAGGTCTCAGCTCAAATACAATATTCTCTGAAAATACTCTGGTCCCCCAGTTCAAGATTAGGCCCTCTCTTGTTCTCTAGCAGTACCCTATCATCGCGTATGCCTTTGTAACTATAATTGCCATTTTGCTTGACTGGAATCCCTACCAGACTCTATGCTCTATGGTGGCGAGATGAGCTTGCTTTTCTGAGACTCTAGCACCTTACATAGGGTAGGCTCGCAATGGCCATGCTTCTTCATCGCCTGGGGATCTGTTAAAGTACAGATTCTGATCCCTATACCCAGGTGGGGCCTAGAACCTGCATTTCTTCTGCTGCTGGTCCATGAAACACACTTTAAGTAGCAAGGTAATAGGATAGGCACTCCCACCATTACCCCATTCTGGCAAAAAGTTTGCATTTAATAGAGGCCGGACAGGGTTTAGGGTGCAAGTAATGGCCACAGGTCAAAATTTCCCCTGTCATTGCTAAGCCAGCTGACTCACAGAGAGACGTGAAACCAATAACCTTGGCCTTATTAGCAACTGAGCTAACGGCCACCAACCAATAACATTTGGCTAATTTGCATTTCAAAATTGTTTCCTTCCCCTGCTCTCATTCTAGAGCAGGTGCTAATGAACCATGAAATGTCTAAAGCATTGGCAGCAAGGAGGAAAAGAAGCAGAATTGACCCATGCCTGAAGAATAATAATCCTTAAAAATCAAGAGCCACAAAATGCAATGTGGTATCTGGACTGGATCCTGGGACAGAAAAAGGGCATTAGGAGAAAAGCTGCAAAATCACAATAAAGTAGGGAATTTAGTTAATAGTAGCATACCGATGTTTGTTTCTTAGTTTTGACAAATGTGCTATTAAGAGAAACTGGGTGAAGGGTATATGGGAACTTTGTGTATTATCTTTGCAACTTTTCTGTAAATCTAAAATTATTCCAAAATTTAAAGTTTATGAAAAGAATCAAGAGCTAGACTATACAGGATTTCTTTACTCTGTGTACTAATAGTATTGTAAAGTTCTGAAACTGTGGAACAATTGTTGTTGACTTAACAATAAAAAATGGGAAATCTGCACCTGAGTGGCTCAGTTGATTAAGCGTCAGAGTCTTGATTTCGACTCAGGTCACGAGCTCATGGGTTGTGAGACTGAGCCCTACGTCAGGCTCTGCACTAAGTACAGAGCCTGCTTGGGATTCTCTCTCCCCTCTTCTCTCTGCCCTTCCCCTGTTCGTTCTCTTTCCCTCTCTCTCAAGATAAATAAATAAACATTGAAGGGAAATGGGTGTTCATGGGGGAAAAAACCTCCAAGCAAAACTAAGTAGCAATTAGGGAAGGAGACAGAGGGTGGTTGGTCCCAACAGCATACCAGGTAAGGTAGCATACCGCGAAACCTACATCCCAGAAGTGCTTTCACACATCATGAATTTCAAGATATTCTGACTGCTATTTCCTCCTGATTCATACCTTCATTTCTTTAGTATCTCAGGAATTTCTTCACTCTTGAGCAGCTCTTGATTCAGGGTGGCTTTTGTCTATTTGTTTGTGTAACAGTGTTATCTTACAGACTTGGTCACCGTATCACATTTTTGCCTTAACTGTGTTTCCTTACGTGCAGAGACTCTAAGGCTGGTGAGGCCAGGGAACTGGAACGTATCCACCATTGCATGTGCAGCACCTGACTCCAAGCTGGGCACATGGCAGTTGCTTAGTAACTATTTGTTGGAGGGATGAATAAAAGAGGTGCTTCCGCATCTGAAGTAAATTTCTGCCTGAAAAGCATGGGTTTTCCAATGACATTTCATTTTATAAATATATCCCTTTGGTAGAACTTGATGGTTCTTCCTAGGTCTTCAGGTCTTGGAAAAAAAAAAAAAAACAACTTGTCAACAGGCCCTTGCCAACTCTGGTGAATTCACAGGAAGTCATGAAGATACTATCACGTCTTACGGGAACCATGTCTTCTACTTAAGCAGTGCATAACGAGTTGGCTGGTCTCAGGAGGCTGCTTCCCAGGACCTACACTGAGGCTCAGACTCTGGGCTGACCACAGAGGTATAATCCGAGGCTGTGCAGTCAAAGGTTTGTACATTTATTGCTTTCTCTGTTCTGCAGTCCCGGCTTCCTTAAGGAAGCTGCTTCTCTTTCACTCCAATGAAATATCATTGGAAAATGAGGGGAGGAGAGCTCATGGTGGGAAATGGTGGGAGAGGAGCTCATGGCTCATCCACCTCCCTAGTAGACCTGTGACTGCTGCCAGGCCAGCCGGCCAGGCTTCTCTCTGGTTTTTAAAGCTTGGAGCTGGAGAGAAGGGGAGTTGCCTTTTAGAACACGGGACTGGGAGGATGTGATGCAGAGTCAGCGGTCTGCCAGCTTCTCTGCCATGTGGAGAAAATCTGCAGGAGAAGAGAAAGGGGGGTTTGGTCAAGATTGGGAAATGGAGACAGAAAGAGAGACCTAACATCCCTATTTGTGTCTGGATCCAATCGTACCTCAGGCAACTTCAACCCGCTGAACTTCCCAGGCATGAGAGCCCCAGATATTCTTCTTTCTTAGCTGATTTGGGTTTCTGATTTGGAGAGTTCCATGATGCTGGAAAAAAGCGTGCAACTCCCTTCCCACGTCTAATGGGACTAGTACCCGCTCAGCCAGGGAAGTGGCTATCTGGGCCTCTGCTTGGCCTGGGTGCTGGGCAGAGATAGCCAGCCCTCCCTCCCCCCCAACACAGCTCAGGCTCTCCCTTTCATAGCAAGACTGTCACTGGGGGACGGCACCCCACCCACAGACTACAGGTCCTATCCTCTCTTCCATCTGTGTGGTAACGTGACTAGCTCTCACCAATGGAATGTGAGTGGTGGTGACACGTGCTGCTTCCAGGCTGGAAGGCATTTAAGAAACAGTGGTCCCTTGGGGCACCTGGGTGGCTCAGTCCGTTAAGCATCTGTCTTCGGCTCAGGTCATGAGCTCACTGTTTGCGAGTTCAAGCCCCGCATCGGGCTCTCCGCTGTCAGCACGGAGCCTGCTTCCGATCCTCTGTCCCCCTCTCTCTCGCCCCGCCCCCCCGCTCCTGTTCACTCTGTCTCTCTCTCTCCCTCTCTCTCAAAATTAAATAAATATAAAAAGATTAAGAAACAGTGGTTCCTTCATCGCTCTCTCCTTCCTCGCTACCTCCGAGCTGGATAAGGAGGATTCCGAGGCCCTCAAGGATGGGCCAGGAAAACTCCCATTTGACTGTTATATGAGTAAGAAGTAAACTTTTATTAGGTTAAGCCACCGAAATGTTAGGATTTGCTTAAGGGGAGGAGGCCGAGAGACGGAAGAAGGAGAACTGTACTCTAGTCAAGTCCAAGGGACGATTTCAAGGATGGAAACAGGAGCCAAAGCTGAGCAACCAGGGAGGACTGGAGGGCGACAGTAAGTGAGGAATAAAAGCAGAGACAGATGCGAGGGAACAGCAAGCCAAGTGGGGGTGCCTGTGGATGGGCTGGAGGGCTGCCAGCAGCGTGGAACGTGGGTGGGTCTTCTGGGTTGAGAGGGGCAGGGGCGGGGTGGGCAGGAAGCACAGGTAACATGGGGAATAGTGCCAGGTGTTGAGCCAGGGGGATGAGTCGAACCCACAAACAGGAAATCAGTCGATGACAGCAGAACATCCAAGGCTTGGGGACGAGTTGGGATGTAGAACAGGAAACACGTCAAGGCGAGTGGTTCAGAACTAACGACCGAGGTATTTTGGAAGCCTCATTCTCTGCGGAGTCCTAGGATGGAACTGGCAGGTAAACTGAAGGAAGGTGGCAGGCCAGGAGGGGATGAGGCCAAGGCAAGGGCACATGCCTAGCCCAAGGGGGCAGCTGCCACTCAGCTCCTGCGGACTATTGCCATGTGGACATGTAGCCCCGATGTCTTCAGATCTTATCATTTTTTCAAGAAAAGCAGGAAATCCTGATTTGTGTGTGTGTGTGTGTGTGTGTGTGTGTGTGAAGTCTCTTGATTTTTAAATGCTGGCAACTAATAGAAAATTTTTAAAAACACCCTGTGGGCCAAACAAAACACATTCACAGGCTGAATTGGCCCACAGGCTGCCAGCTTTCGGCCTCTGGCTGAAAGGAAATGGGTAGAACCAGAAGCATATAGAAAAACAAAAACAAAAAACATAACAATCATTCAGAGTGTCCCCGGATTTCCAAGCACCACAGGAAACAGAAGAGCTTTGCGACAATCACCCACAAAACACAATACATCTGGTCTTCAGAAAAGCTACGGGCTTCTGGAAGTTGCCAGAGATATACCTCGTAGTCCCCCAAATCTGTTGCAGTTCCCTAAAACTTGAATCCATAGGTCTGATGGAATGGGCTCATTTTCTTTCATCTTTCTCTCGGGTGCGTCAGTTTTTAGGGTTACTTTCTTTTCTGAAAGGCCATCAACTTTATTTTGACAGCTGAGTTTCCAGTAAAAGCAATCACTTGAGTGAAGGCAATTTAGAGAAACAGAACTTGAGCCAAGTAAGAGCTTGGCTAACTAAATTTTATGATAGGAAATGCTTCCAGGCCAAAAACCTCAAGAAGTGTTCAAAGGTTTTCAAAGACTGCATCCAGCTAGTTTAGTTTATTAACCTTGGCCTGTGTCTGAGCCAGGGTCGTGCTCGGAGGATGTGGCAAATGCAGAATCTGATTTTTTTTTTTTTTTTTAATGCGGTGTCTTAGAGGGTATGTATTAACATGACTGGCTGCCGAACTCTTTATTGGTGCCCCAACTTAAACTGTAGTTCAAGGCTTTGCACACCCCCACTGTCCTGTTTGTCCAGGACTGACTAGCTTCCTGAGATGTGGACCCTTCAGTACTAAGACTGGGACAGGCTTGGGCAGACCAGAACACCCTCCATCCATAGGGTCCTTTCCTCAGGGTTCATGCTATAAAGCGTTGACAGTTTCTCACACCTGAAACTAACAGACTATTGTATGTCAATTATACTTAAATAAAAAAAAAAAGTTTTGCCACTTTTTGATTGTCTCTTAAAAAACAAAAACAAAAACCTCTCCCATCTCAACTGCAACGGCCATGTGCTCTCCTGGTTCTCTTCCTATTTCTCTGTTCCTACTCATCTCCTTTTGGCTGCGATCTCTTCCTCCTCCTACCTCTCAACTATGAATCGCACCTCAGGGTCCAGTCCTCGGGCTTCTGTTCTATTTTCTGCCCATCTCAGTGGACTCATCTTAACGTGGACGCTTTCCACATTTAGATCTTGAGCTCACACTCTCACCCGAGATCCAACCCTCCAGCTCCAACGGCTTCACCAACATTTTCCCCTGGGATGTCCTTGATCATCTCAAGCCCTGAGTCATCATTATCTTCCAGCCCCATCCAGCTCCCACTTACTCACCAAGTGTCGTCTTCCATTCGAGGCAACACCACCTTTTCAAGCCTTTAGTCTCAAAATGCTAGAGACGCTAACTCCAAATTAGCACCTGCGCGCTACGCGTGTCCTCAGCAACCACCATACTGCTGGGCACATTGGAAGGGCTCAGTAGATGCTCCGTGAATCAAATCGGATCTTGGGGAATGAGTCCGAGGAGGAAACCTGTAATAGCATGCTATCAGAGGCTCGCAATATCCAAGTCATTACCCAGAATTTGTAGGGAGAAGCAAAGTGAAGGTCTGACCGACCTTCTGCCGACACAGCTAATTTAAATCTTTACCGATGCAACTTCAACCGTAGTGTCATGCACACGCTATGAAGACGCACACAGTTGTGTCTTTCCACAATGTCAGCTTTATTCAGTCATAAAGCAAGGATAAAGGAATTACAAAGGAGGTTTGGAGGAGTGCCTGGGTGGTCAATGGGTCGAGCAATCGACTTTGGTTCAGGTCACAATCTCGCGGTTCATGAGTTCGAGCCCCATGTCGGGCTTTGCGCTGACAGTGTGAAGCCTGCTTGGGATTCTCCGTCCGCCTCTGTCACTCCCCCTCTCTCACTCATGCTCTCTCTCTTTCAAAAATAAATAAACATTGGGGCGCCTGGGTGGCTCAGTCGGTTAAGCGTCCGACTTCAGCTCAGGTCACGATCTCGCGGTCCGTGAGTTCGAGCCCCGCGTCAGGCTCTGGGCTGATGGCTCAGAGCCTGGAGCCTGCTTCCCATTCTGTGTCCCCCTCTCTCTCTGCCCCTCCCCTGTTCATGCTGTGTCTCTCTCTGTCTCAAAAATAAATAAATGTAAAAAAAAAAAAACAAAAATAAATAAACATTAAAAAAAAAAAAAAAGCAGTTTTGGGATCCCAAACTCAATGACATTTCGCCGGGTGATTAACTTGGCTTCTTCCAGGCACACACGGCAGAACACAAGACGAGCCACACAACAAACAAGATAGAACAAGGGGTGGGAAGTTAACAAACCAAGTGTGAGGTCAATCTGTGTGTGGGTGCGGTTGAGATAAAGCATCAGTCCGGTCAGGGTCAGCTCTCAGCACTTACGGCTTATTATGTGCAGGCAGTGAAGGATCTCAGTTCTGTTCCAAGGTCAACTGGGCAGGGCCTTCAGTGGCAGCTGCCTTTTTGAAGTGATCAAAGAGGGGTCATGTCTGAAGAGTCTGACCGTTTGCTGCAAAAATCTTCCCCTTTTTAAAAGGGATTTAATTGATCTTGGGTCCCTGCAGACCTCCTCTGCTTCTGCTCAACAGTTCCAAGTGAGTTGTCAGCTGACTTTGGTCTCGGTGACAATCTGGTAGCTGCAGTACCCTTACCTGCTGTGTCATTGCGCGAAACGGGCCTCTGCTTGACGTGAGTGACTCCATCTTGCTCTCTACACAGAAACATTTGACCACCTATGAGTTAAATAAATTCAAGGGTTATTAAATTTCTAGCTCACTTTTTATGGTGTTGATTTTTTTTTTTTCAGGCAGAGTCAAAGATATTTCCAGGGTTCCAGACAATTATAAGGATTAAGATGAAAAATACGGATTTTACTCTACTGGTTTATTTGCTGGGTTCCTGACAAAAGGAACTTTTAATTACCAAATGCTCAGAATCAGAGCAAAGCTAGTGGCTATAAACCAAGTCTTTCCTCTTCCGTCCTCTACCCTTTCCTAGGTTCTTAGAAGACAATCACTTTATTTTGTATTCTTTTTCAATGTTTATTTATTTTTGAGAGAGAGAGAGAGAGAGAGAGACAGAGTGTGAGCAGGGGAGGGGCAGAGAGGGAGGGAGACACGGAATCCGAAGAAGGCTCCAGGCTCTCAGCACAGAGCCCAATGTGGGGCTCAAACCTACGAGGTGTGAGCTCAGGGCCTGAACCAAAGTCAGAAGCTTAACCGACTGAGCCACCCAGGCTCCCCGAGGACAGTTGCTTTAAAAATACTCCCGAAATAGGGGCACCTGGGTGGCTCAGTCGGTTAAGCTTCCGACTTCAGGTCATGATCTCACAGTTCGTGGGTTTGAGCCTCACCTGGGGCCCTGTGCTGGCAGCTCAGAGCCCAGGCCCTGCTTCGGATTCTGTGTCTCCCTCTCTGCTCCTCCCCTGCTCTCTCTCTCAAAAGAAATAAACATTAAAAAAAATACTTTTGAAATAGATCTATAGCATGTTTTGATGGGGACCAGCAGCTTGGAAATAATGCTGCTTAGGGAAATCCTCCCCCAACAGGTCTTCCTTTTCAGATAACCCCAAGTCTGGGGATTCCTCAGAACCCCTTTTATTTGCATTTGTAAAGTACAAACATAACTTAGACCCAAGTTAGTCAACCTTCGGCACTATTGACATTTGGGGCTGGATGATTCTTTGACAAGGAAGGTGCTTTCCTGGGCATTCTGGGGTGCGTAGCAGCATCCTAGCTTCTACCCACTGGATGCCAGCCTCACACACACACACCCTCCACTTATCACAGCCAAAAATGTCACCAGGGGTTGCCAAATGTCTCCTGAGGGACAACTTGCCCATAGTTAATTCTTTTACTCAGAAACAATAGTGGAACCTGTTTACCTATACTCCTGAAATGTCTCTTTGTTATTTGAATCTCTCTGGCCAAGACCCAGACAGTTGCATTCCCAGGGTTGGGAGAAGAGAATTATCTCCAGGCAGGGCCCAAGGCTGCATCTGACAGGCCCATCCATCAAGGAGGCTCTAATTGGACCCATTACCTTATCTGAGAGCAAATTCTCCTCTGAAAGATCACCCTGCACCACAGTGCCTCTGGGGTAATTTGCTCTGGGGGATGGGACGGAGCTGGGTGCTGGAGAGGGAAGGTCAGCTGGGCTCTAAGACGCCCTCGAATGGGTGGCCTGAGTCAGCGGAGCTGCTCTGGGCCTCGGGGATTTCCAGGGGGAACTGGGTGGACAGAATTCCCCCTGGATGATGGTCTAGACAGGGCTCACCCTTCCCTCTGCTCATCAGGGGTTTCTGCTTCCCCTTTAGGAAGAGGAAACACCCTGGCTGTTTATTTTGGGGCTGCAGATCTGTTGTGAATAAGCCCCAGGACGGGCAGCGGGACAAGTCTTCTGCGTGTGGGGCCCTTGCCAGAGGGCTCCAGGGGGGCCAGTAGATGAATTATGAACAGGAAGATAATGCCTGGGATCAAATCCAGTAAATAAGAAAATGTAACTTAAAAGCAGTTTAGAGTTCTTGCTAACTTTCCAAATCTTAAAAAAGCAATTGTTAGAAAATACATAATCCCATAGCCAACGATGGCCATTTATTGAAATACCTTCCATGTGCAAAACAGCTGGGCTCATATACATACTATTACATAATTTTTCCACTTAAAATATGTCTCCTAAACACGGTTTCATTTTAACAATTATATATGCTCTATCACTTTTTAAAAAGCAATCTCTATGCCCAATGTAGGGCTCGAACTTACGACCCCTGAGATCGAGTCGTGTGCTCTATCGCTGTTAAGGACTAAAAAATTTTTCTTTTTTTTTTCCTTTCAGCTTATTTATTTATTTATTTTGAGAGAGAGACAGAGGGCACCAGCAGAGAGGCAGAGAAAGAGAGAGAGAGAGAGAGAGAGAGAGAGAAGCTCAAGCAGGCACCATGCTTAGGACAGAGCCCGACGCAGGGCTCGAACCCTTGCCATCTCAAGAACCATGAGCTAAAGCTAAAACCAAGAGTTGATGCTTAACCAACTGAGCCACCCAGGCGCCCCTAAAACCTTTTTCTGTGGTACAAATATGCCATAATTATTTCAACTAAAATCTATACCCAAATATTTTAGTTGTTCACATTTTTGCCATTATAAAGGATGCCTGGGAGTCGCCTGGGTGGCTTGGTGGGTTAAGCATCTGACTTCGGCTCAGGTCATGATCTCACAGTTTGGGTCATGAGTTCAAGTCCCGGGTTGGGTTCTGTGCTGACAGCTCAGAGCCTGCAGCCTGCTTCGGATTCTGTGTCTCCCTCTCTCTCTCTGCCCCTCCCCGACTTGCACTCTGTGTCTCTCTCAAAACAATGAATAAACATTGTAAGAAATTAAAAAAAAAAAAAAAAAGGATGCCTGCCACAAACATATTTGTGCAGAAATTCTTTCTTATGCTTTTCCCAATTATGTTCTCTAAAACTTTTCATTCATTTTCTTTCTTCCTTTTTCCACCTCTCTTCTCTCTTGCCTGCGCCCTCCTCCACCCAAATGAATGTCGACACCTAGTACATATATTTGTACGCCTTTCTCTGTGCCCAAGCAACTACGTGCAGCCTATGTACGCACAGGGGGCTGATTTGTTTGGTCACCTGTTTGAGAGTAACGGAGTGCTGCCCCAGATTCTGAGTGATTTGGTTTTCTCTCTTGATGAGAAACCCTCTACCTCTGGCAGTTCCTTTCTTTCTTTCTTTCTTTCTTTCTTTCTTTCTTTCTTTCTTTCTTTCTTTCTTTCGTTTTTTTAAGTTTTTATTTATTTTTGAGACAGAGAGAGACAGAGCATGAACGGGGGAGGGGCAGAGAGAGAGGGAGACGCAGAATCGGAAGCAGGCTCCAGGCTCTGAGCCATCTGCCCAGAGCCTGACGCGGGGCTCGAACCCACGGACCGCGAGATCGTGACCTGAGCTAAAGTCGGACGCTTAACCGACTGAGCCACCCAGGCGCCCCTAGCAGGTTTTTTCCTAATAAGTTATTTATTTCAATTATGTATATATATTTATATTAATTAATTAATTAACTAAAATAAATGAATGAATAAATAAATTAATTAAATAAACCTGTACTTGTTCTGTGGCAGCCAAGAAACATAGCAGACTTTATTTGCTGTTTTCCAAACACCCCGAATACTTTCCTGCTTCTGTGCCTTTGCTTATGCCATTCACCTTGCCTGGAATGCCCTTCCACCCACCTCACTTATCCAAGCTCTACTTACCGCTTAAGGCCCATTTCCAATCCTGCTTCTTGCCTGTAACTACCTCTGAAGCCTCCAGCTGGAAGTCAGCTGGTCCTCAGGACATTTTTATTCTCTGCATTCCTCTCATTCATTTCCTTGCAGTATTCGGCTTTAAGCTTTTAAAATCTGAATTTGAAAAGCTCCTGGGGACAGGGACCGCACCTTATGTGTCTTGTGTTACCACAGGGTTCAGCACCATCACCCATAATGTACTCAAATAGCCAATAGCCATCGAACCCGAGAACGAATGAAATGAATGAATGTGTGAGCGCACGCCCGCTACTCTGTCACCTGAATGCTCCCTACGGAGACAGTTTCAGAAACAGATTCGAATTCGGGAAGATTCGGAACACTTTGAGAGACAGATATTTTAGAGGTTCTTTATAATATTTTGTCCTCGTTGGAAAGCATTGCCTTGTGGAAAATACAAAAAGGCACGAAGAGTAAAATAAAGATCACTCATCCTTCAGTCACGTGGAGAAAATTCACCATTAACATTTTAGTGTATATCTTTTTAGTGTTTCTACGCATATATGAACTTATAAGATATGATATATACATGTATATGTGCATGTATACATGTATGCACACCACACACATAACTTTAAAAATTGGGGGGGTTGGTGTCCGGGTGGCTCAGTCATTTAGGTGTCCAACTTCGGCTCAGGTCATGATCTCACAGCCCGTGGGTTCGAGCCCCGCGTCGGGTTCTGTGCTGACAGCTCAGAGCCTGGAGCTTGTTTTGGATTCTGTGTCTCCCTCTCTGTCTCCGCCCCCTCCCCCACTTGTGCTCTGTCTCTCTCTCAAAAATAAATAAAATTTTTTTAAAAATTGGGGGAGGGGGATAATGGGAGGAGCAACTCTTGGATGCCCTGGCCTCTGCTCCTGGGCTCTTGGTTAAGGGCAACAAATTCCTGGGGCTCTTTGTGCTCAAGGAGTCATTTAGGTGGGGGAGGAACACTTTGCTAAGAGCTGAGGGTCCCTGGGTTCCTGCATCCTTGTGTCCCACGTGGGACAGAGAAATAGTGTCTCCCTCGTTTATCACTCCCTCGCGTTCTTGCCCCTCCACGGGGAAGCCCAGTTACCTCAGGAGTTCTGGGTCTCACTCATCCTAGAAAACCTTAGCCCTCAGGCAACAATTTCCCTGCCGTCCCAGCCTCTTCCTTTTGGACCCGCCAAAAGTACAAGAATTACCCAACAAGTGAGTGGGTGAATGGGTTCTCCCTGGGAATTTTGACACTCCCAGAGGACAGAGGGAAGTCCACCCACTCCCCAGAATGGATCCTCAGACAGACTGTGGCTGACGGGCTGAAGGGTGTTTTTGGGGTGGGGCAGTGGATAAGAACTCACCTTCCTTGTGTGTTGACTCAGTGCGGGACACCGCTAGCCCTTTACACACCTTCTCATTTAACTTTCTTTTTTTTTTTTTAATTTTTTTTTTTCAACGTTTATTTATTTTTGGGACAGAGAGAGACAGAGCATGAACGGGGGAGGGGCAGAGAGAGAGGGAGACACAGAAGCGGAAACAGGCTCCAGGCTCTGAGCCATCAGCCCAGAGCCCGACGCGGGGCTCGAACTCACGGACCGCGAGATCGTGACCTGGCTGAAGTCGGACGCTTAACCGACTGCGCCACCCAGGCGCCCCGTCTGAGATGTGCTTTAAAATAATCTAGAGAAAAAAGAAGGGAGAGTATATAAAACAAGGCTGATCAAATGTCGATGACTGTAGAGGTAGCATGATGGGGAAAGGGGGCTTTATTCTGCTCTTCGCTTGATTTTTGTGTATCTTGGGAAATGTCCAAAATAAAAAGTTTCTTAAAAAAAAAAAATCTCCCGGGGCGCCTACGTGGCTCAGTTGGTTAAGCATCCGACTTCGGCTCAGGTCATGATCTCACAATTTGTGGGTTCGAGACCGGCGTTGGGCTCTGTGCTGACAGCTCAGAGCTTGGCTCTTGCTTCAGATTCTCCCTCTCTCTCTCTGCCTCTTCCCTGCCCATGCTCTGTCTCTCTCTTTCTTTCTCTCAAAAATAAACATTAAAAGAAAAAAAAAAGATTATCACCAGGATGGGGAGAGGTATGCCAACTGGTAATCAAGATACACCCATAACTGCTTTGCTGCAGGCTAGTGAGGAACGCTATAAATGAGGGGGACTGTTAATGAATCAGCATTTATCACACTGATTGAGCATCTAGTGTGTGTCAGGGACTGTGCGAAGTGCCACGGGTATAATGGCACACACAGGGCCTGCTTTCGTGCAATGTACGATCTAGCCTATAGACACAGGGACGGTAGCTGAGGAAGAAGGACAAACACAGGGTGCTGAGAGAGTGTGTAAGAAAGAGCACTCAATTGGTCTGGAGTTCAGGAAAGAGAGGGAGGTGAAGGGCAGACAGGGACGGCTACCCAGGCAGAGGGAACAGCTTGCACAATGGCTCAGTGGCTCAGTTCCTGCATCCCAGGACCCAGAGAAGACTAGCATTCCAGGGCAGACAGAGCAAGGAGGAAAGTGGAAAGAGAGAAAGCTAGACCAGTGAGCAGGACCCAGACCCCACAATGACATGACGGTCTTATTATACATTTGGGACTCCATCCCCCACCGCTGAAGGAGTGCGGAGGGAGGTTTCTGGAAGTGGGTGACCAATGAACTAGGCTTTGGAGTTGGGGAGCATCGCAACCGGGTAGGAAGGGTAGCCCCCCAAGGCGTTCCTAGTGAAGGGAGCATGGTGAACTCTGATCCAGAGGGAGAAGAGTTCAAGGTATTGAGGAAATAGTGGGTGGCCTGGCATGGGAGGGGCACATGGTATTGTGCAGAGGTGTAGCAGGCAATAAGTCTAGATAGGAAGGTCAGAGACAAGCACCAGACAGCAGGCTAAGGAGTTTGGACTTTATTCCTCAGACAATGGGGAGCCACCGAAGATCTTTTTGATCCTTGGACAGATACGATCAGAGCTGCCCTAAGCAAGGATGGATATGATGGGGAAAGCAGGCAGGACATTATTATATATGTGAGAGGCGAAGGGGGTCTGATTTTAACGCTCAACAATGTATTAAGCACATACTATGTGCCAGGCATTGCATTGAAAGCTGAGGATGCAAAGAGGACAAAGGGACTGCCCCTGTCCTGCCCTACAGAGCTCTTAGATGGCCAACATGACAATGAGAACCCAGTGTGATATGACTGACATGACCAGGATGTTATGAAAATTCTTAAGAAAGGGGGCCGCTGGGGGCGCCTGGGTGGCTCAGTCGGTTAAGCCTCCGACTTCGGCTCAGGTCACGAACTCACGGTTCGTGAGTTCGAGCCCTGCGTTGGGCTCTCTGCTGACAGCTCAGGGCCTGGAGCCTGTTTCTGATTCTGTGTCTCCCTCCCCTCAGTTCCTCCCCTGCTCACACTCTGTCTCTCTCTCAAAATAAATAAAGATTAAAAAAAAATTAAAAAAAAAAAAAAAAGAAGAAAGGGGGCCGCTGGACCTCCCTGAAGCAGGGGACGTGGTCAGGAAAGGCTCTCAAAGAGATACAAAGCCTCCTTGAGCCTCTCTTGAGGGATGAATTACCAGAAAAGATTGGAGAGTAGCATTCCATGTCAGGTGGTCACAGCACAGGTAGAAAAGTCTGGAAGTCTGAGAGCAGAATGACTGTAGACTTGACCAGAAGATGGGGAAGGCAGTGCTGTGTCCCGAGGGGAGGCCAGGGAGATAAGTGGGAGACACAGGGAGGGTTTGCATGTCAAACCCATTTGTTTCTCAACATTAATAGCATTAATAGCATTAACAGTAATAGCGTAAGTTATCCCAACCTCTCCCCTTTGTTCTGTCAGCCCTGGGGGTGGTGGTGGTCGTTCCCGTGATACTTCAGATTTTTCTGTGTTTTCAGTGTCCTCCTTGATAACTTTAGACTTCATCAACAATTGATCTGAAAAATTAATCTGAAATCTTAACTGAGCTCTGTTAGAATCGTCCCTGTGGGGACAGCTGGGTGGCTCAGTTAAATGTCTGACTCTTGATTTCAGATCAGGTCAGTTTCGAGTCCTGCGTCGGGCTCCGAGCTGCCAGCGCGGAGCTTGCTTGGGATTCCCTGTCTCCCTCTGGCTCTGCCTCTCTTTCTGTGTGTGTCTGTGTGTGTGTGTGTGTGTGTGTGTGTGTGTGAAAAATAAATAAACATTAAAAAAAAATAGCTGGTGTGATTTCAGTTCCCTGGCAGGGCCCTGACTGACAAAGAGAGCTTGAGGGATTTCAAGAGGAGATCTGCATTTTAGAAAGGTCTCTCTAAGAACGATTATAGAGAATGAAGCGGGGAGGCAGAGCCTGTTCAGGCAGTGGTTGGAGTATTGGAGGGGAAGCGGGGAGACCAAGGACAACAGCCTGCAGGATGGAGGTGGAAAGGAGAGGATCCAGTCAAGAGTGAGTAGGGACATTGAATTGACAGAGGTTGGGGACTGTAATTGGAGGTTTGCTTAGGCTTCTGGCTTTGCATGGAGTGCCATTTACTGGGGCGCAAAATCTAGGAGAATTAGGTGAGTGTTGAGGGGATTGAGCCTGAAGGGCGGTGGAACCACGGGTGGAGATGTTCCAGAGGCAGCCGCACGTCCAAATCTGTGGTCAGAAAAAGAGTGGGAATGGGACGGATGGATTAGGCGATCAAGTACGAATTGTTGGGGGTGATGGCCCTGGGCACGAGCCCCCTGGGAGCATATGGAGGACGAGGAGAAGATGGCCGGGGGTGGAGCCCCGGGAACTGCAACACTTAGGAGTGCCCGGGGAAGAGGAAGCCACGGAGAATCCTGAAGAGAATCATGGAAAGCACGAAAATGGCAGAGGGAGGACCAGGCAGGGCATTTAGAAAGAGGATGGTGTCTGGGCACCTTGTGCTTACCGAGGGGGTGTGCATTACACGCACAAGCATACATGTACATTTTTAAAGTCATTCCTTCCCCTAAGTTTGGAATATCAAGCAGAAACTTGTTCACCTCAGCCCCGGTGTCACCATGAGACCTGGCCCAACCCTTCATCATTGTCCAACTGCGTCAGGAGAAGCCACCTGGCAGGAAGGAGCCAGGTGGAGCAGAGAGCAGCCGGGTCTTGAAGTCAATAGCTGGTGATAAGGCCAGATGTGTAGCCATAGCAAATAATAAAGAACCGACGCCATCCCAGGTAGCAAGAAGTGGTCAACTGTCTTCAGCCAGGAGCAAGGAAGGGGTGGAGGGGTGTCCCAGACACCTGGGAGGGGAAGTGGGAGGGCGAGCACATTTATGGAGTGGGCCAGGCCTCCTGCTAGGCTCTTTGCATGTTATCTCAATTAACCTTCCCCTTTCAAAGATAAGGAAGCTGAGGCTCAGAGAGGTTGTATAATGTGCCCAAGGTCATATAATAAAGGGGTGACTTAAGATTTGAACCCAGGGGCGCCTGTGTGGCTCAGTCGGTTAAGCGACCGACTTCGGCTCGGGTCATGATCTCACGGCTCGTGGGTTCGAGCCCCGCGTCGGGCTCTGTGCTGACAGCTCAGAGCCTGGAGCCTGCTTCCGATTCTGTGTCTCCCTCTCTCCGCACCTCCCCTGCTCATGCTCTGTCTCTCTCTGTCTCTCCAAAAATAAATAAATGCTAATAAAAAAAAATTGAACCCAGGTCAAAGCCTGTGCTCTCTCAGATGAGCCCTTAGTCTCCAACCAGATCTATTTTCTTGGTAACCTGAAGGGCCACGTTCTTTAATTTTTGGGCACTGAGACAAAGCTTCTTGTTGAAGCTTGAGCTGAGTGATGGCTCAGCGCCCAATCAGCGGCCTGAGTTAGATGTTCTCCATGAGTGGCTTCTGATGAAACCAGCCTTCCTGTTTCATCATGCTGCGTATTGTCTCGCTCCTGGGTTTCTTGCCAAATGCCTTCCCTGCCACTCCCGGATGGGGGTGAGGTGATGGGGGAACAGGCTGTAATGAGGTGTCTGTCAAGACCTGCTTACCTTCCAGAGACCCTAAGATCTGAGGAACAGCCAGCAACTCTGGAGGCAGGTCAATTGCCACCCCATGTCTGAGACCCTGAAAGACCCCCTTGGAGCCTAATTACGGGCCAAATGATGATAATAGCTAAAGGGCACTGGATGGCTTTCTGTAAACCGGGCTTTGGGCTGTGCATCTTACATGCATTGTTTCTGTTTCATGTAATCCTTAAAACAATCCCGTGAGCTAAGTGATTATTATGCCCCCTTTGCACGCAAGGGAACCACTCAGAGTAAGGTTGTCTATACCCAGTAAACATCAGGAATGTCTGAAGCAAAGGCATAGAGAGAGGCCTGCCTTGCCACCCTCACTCTCTCTCCTGCCGTTGCCCCAGGGTCCTCAGTTTGGATTCCCTGATCCGTGAGAAACGCCTCCTTCTTTTTTTCTAAGGCCAAAGGAAATTCTGGCCAGGGTTGCAAAATGGTGGCAAAGGAAACGTGTGCATTGGGGGTATCCAGAGTCCCAGTCAGGAGCTTTCATTCCACGGATCTTTTTACATAGAGAGAAATATGAAACTGTGTCCCCTGTTACAGGTATTTCGTATGCCTGTACGAAGGGGCGGGGTATGCCTGTACGTCTGTGTCCGTGTATGTGTTCACATGCGTACATGAGGGCAGGGTAGGAATTAGGCAAATCAACCTCAAAGACCTGTCGCCTGCCTCTATGGCCATACGTGGCTTCCGCGACTGCATTTTCTAAACCAAAGTCAGGACACATGGACCGGCTCGTATAAGTGTCTTTGCAACAATGAAACGGATACCATTCACAGGAGATACAGAGGCTGTTGGCCAACAGTTCAGCAGAGGTGCTCTGGTGTGCTTTGGGGGATGTCCTAGAGGCCCCTGGGAGAGACAAAATTTGGCTAAGAGTTGAGACCGGAGTATTTAAGTGTAAGCTGGCCAGCTGCTCACAGCCCACTAAGGATTAGCATTATGATATGTGATTTTAAAGATGCGGTTACGGGGGATCTGATATTCCCAGAACATCCAAGAGAAACATGATAGCCTAACGCTAGTAGGAAGATCTGAAACAATAGCTTGTTTTAGGGGCTATTATGAGATGCATCACATTAATAATTGAATCTTTATATACTCACAAAATGTCATGGAGAATTGAGCCAGGCTTACACAGGAGGTCAAAAAGATTGCCTCTGCTTAAAATATCCGGTGAGTGGAGATCAAAGTGATTGGCTTTGCATGACGCGAATTTAACAAGCATGTATTGTTTCCTACCACTGCTCCCTACCAGCCTCCAGATCCCGGGTGTCAGGCCCAAAGAGGACTGAGACGCGGTCTGCAGAGGTGACAGGGGTGACAGTTGTGCAGGGCTAATTATGATGCCATGTGACGAGGGTGGCTTATAACAGTGGCAAGAGTGGAGTCCAGGGGTGCCTGGGTGGCTTGGTCGGTTAAGTTGGCTGAGCCGACTTCGGCTCAGGTCATGAGCTCGTGGTATGCGAGTTCAAGCCCCGCGTTGGGCTCTGTGCTGACGGCTGAGAGCCTGGAGCCTGCTTCGGATTCTGTGTCTCCCTCTCTCTCTCTCTCGGCTCCTCCTCCACTCATGCGTGCTCTCTCTCTCTCTCTCTCCCTCAAAAATAAATAAACATTAAAAAAAAAAACAAAACAAGAGTGGAGCCCAGAGGGTGATTAATTCATTCTCAGGAGGGGTCTGGTACTAGCTTTCTCCTCATTTGTCACATAACACATTACCACAAACTTAGTGGCTTAAACAGCAAACATATATTACCTCACAGTTTCTGTGTGTTAAGAGTCCAAGCACTGCTTAGCTGGATCCTCTCATCAGACTGTAGTCAAGGTGTCTCTTGGGCTGCCTGCCTTTCTGGAGCTTGGGTCCTCTTCCAAGCTCACGTGGTTGTGGGAAGAATCTCGTTCCTTGTGCCTGTATGATTAAAGCCCCTCTTTTCTTTCTAGCTGTCGGTGGGGATACCCTCAGCAACCACAGGCTGCTTCAAGCCCTTGTCACGTGACCCGTTCCATAGGCCCTCTCGCAATATGGCAGCTTACTTCTTCAAGGCCAGCAGGAGAATCTCTCTGATTTCAGGGAGGGTCCCAACCCCTCTTTTGAAGAGCTCACCTGATTAGGTCAGACCCACCCAAGATAACCCCCCCTTTGATTACCCTCAAATCAACTGACTGGGGACCTTACTTACATCTGCAAAATCCCTTCTGCCAAAATCAAGGGGGTGATATCACATCATATTCACAGACCCTACCCAAACCACACTCAAGGGTATCCAAGGCATGTACACCAGAGGGCAGGAAACTTGGGGGCTATCTTAGAATTCTGCATACCAAGAGTGGGGGAGGGGGAAGGAAGAGGAAAGTGCCAGGGCACACAACCTTTATGCTGAGTACTGAAGAATGAATTTAAGTGCTTCTAGCACTCCAGGGCTCCAAGGGAGGGAGGCTGTTGGGGAGGGAAGAGAGAAGAGTGGCAAGAACATTACGGAGACAGAAGACCATACATAAAGTTACAAGGGCATGAAGAAATCTGCTTGGTGGCAATCGAATTGTCTAGTGGGGCCATAGACTGCAGGGGCGTGGGGGCCAACATGGAGAAAAAATAGACTATTAAGTCATGAACACCATGCTCTTTCAATGGGTTCTTGGCCTCAATTCCTGAAACCAGACAAGGTGGGCTAGAGACAAAAAAATGTCAGAAAAACAAGTCCTTTCCCTGGAGGTCTCTCTCCAGGGATCCCTGACCTCACCCATCACTGCCTCATAGTCCTGTTGTTCTAACAAGATGCATATCCACACTCTTCCTGAACCCTTATGCCCAGGCTTCTAAGGGGGGATCAGAGTCTTGCTTACTGAGTCAGCTTCTGGATGCTCCTTTGTGTGTGTGTGCGTGTGGAGAAGACAACCAGTGAGCATATTGGAGAGAACTAGAGGAAGCCAGAGATGCTAGGCAGCCTACACAAAAATGAAGAGCTAACTGAGAAGAAGTTGAAAGAGGGAGAGAAAAATCCATGAGGGCTGGGTGTCTGGAAGTTTTAGGGGACTCAGAGCAGCTACAAGGTCTAGAGAGAAGAGTGGGAAGGTTCAGAAGTATGGCTAGGTTTGGGGCTCCTGGGTGGCTCAGTTAAGCGGCTGGCTTCAGCTCAGGTCATGATCTCAAGGCTTGTGAGTTTGAGCCCCGCATCGGGCTCGGAGCCTGGAGCCTGGAGCCTGCTTCTGACTCTGTGTCTCCGGCTCTCTCTGCCCCTCCCCCACTCATGCTCGCTTTCTCCCTCTCTCTCTCTCAAAAATAAACATTAGAAAAAACTTAAAAAAAAAAATCAAGAGGGGCGCCTGGGTGGCTCAGTCGGTTAAGCGTGCGACTTCAGCCTGGGTCACGATCTCGCGGTCTGTGAGTTCGAGCCCCGCGTCGGGCTCTGAGCTGATGGCTCAGAGCCTGGAGCCTGCTTCCGATTCTGTGTCTCCCTCGCTCTCTGCCCCTCCCCCATTCATGCTCTATCTCTCTCTGTCTCAAAAATAAAAATAAAACGTTAAAAAAATAAAAAAATAAATAAAAAAAATAAAGAAACGCGGCTAGGTTTACCGATCAGATCTTTTTTTTCTCTTCTCAATATTTAAATAAAAATGGGAATTCATTTTTAAAACCAGTTGTTTTTTTACGTTTATCGATTTACTTTGAGAGAGAGAAAAAGTGGGGGGGGGGGGGGGGGGGCGGGGCAGAGAACAAGAATCCCAAGCAGGCAGCACTGTCCGCGCAGAGCCTGATGCGGGGCTCGAACCCACGAAACCGTGAGATCATGACCTGAGCCCAAGTTGGCCACTTAACCAACTGAGCCACCCAGGGTCCCCTAAAGCTGGTTTTAAAGCAGTTTAGATTATTTCTCCCGCGTACAAGTGGTTTTGTTTTGGGAGATGATACTGTGCACATCCTGGGCCACCTGAGAGCTCCAGGATATATTCAGGTTACCTTAAAAGGAAAAGAATCTGATACATCTCTGATACCTCAGTGTGAAGTGGTTTAATATGTTACCTCTCTCCGAAGTATTTACTTAAAAGACAGCTCAAAGGTCAGAAACACCCCTACTCCCCAGGAGTGGATGTGCATATGCTTAGCAGAATTTCAGAGGTAATAGGGTAAGATGATGACTTTCTTCAAAAAAAAAAAAAAAAAAAAAAAAAGAAAGAGGGGCGCCTGGGTGGCGCAGTCGGTTAAGCGTCTGACTTCAACCAGGTCACGATCTCACGGTCTGGGAGTTCGAGCCCCGCGTCAGGCTCTGGGCTGATGGCTCAGAGCCTGGAGCCTGTTTCCGATTCTGTGTCTCTCTCTCTCTCTCTCTGCCCCTCCCCCGTTCATGCTCTGTCTCTCTCTGTCCCAAAAATAAACGTTGAAAAAAAAAAAAAAGACAACCCTGTTTGATTCTGTATTATTCTTCCGTACTATTCTTGTAATTTCTCCGGTCTCTGGTTCCGAGGGTCGTCTGCATTTCCTCCTTTGGAATTTATATGTGGTCCTCAGCGATCAAAATGACAAACCTATAAGTATACATTCTGGGGGGGGAGGGGGACGACAAAATCTTTCGCCCTGCCTTTCCTCAAGCAGAAAGAGAAACCAAATCAGCCAGCTGCCTCCGCTGGCCAGCGTTTCTGCCCGTCACACCTGTGAGCAGGGATTATGGCTTCCACATGAGGCCAAGGCCTTGAGGAGGCCTTCAGAATAGTCAGCCAAATTCATCCAGCCTCGTCCCCTTGTCTTGACTTCTTGGCCCAACTTTTGACCTCCGTATTTGGTTGAACTTCAATAGACACCGTGGGGTTTCGTTTTTGTTGTTGTTTGTTTGTTTTGCAGAATGGGGTGCTAAAGGGCGGGGGAGGGTGGCTATCCTTGACCTCAGCCAACCTTGACCCCACGTAGGCCAGAGAGAGGTGGTGTGGAAGGAAGTGGAGAGGAACTGCGAAGGACAAGAGGGTGTGGAAACTGACTCCCCCCCCAACCCCCGCCCCCCCCCCCCCCCACCAGAGGCCTGGAACATCCTTCTCAAAGCCCTATACAGCCAAGCTCCTCGCACCAGCTCCTGGCCATTCCTCTGAAATGTTCTCAGAGCAGGGCTCCACGTGGCGCGCACGTACGGCCCGAGTACACACACCACACACACGCGCGCGCACACACGCACACACCCCCCTCTGTCTGGTGACAGATGGGGCCTGAAGGATCTGGCAGTGTGCGTGGCCGATGGCAGAGAGTCGAGCTGGCTTCTCACTGTCTCCCTGGAGTCCCACTGCAGACGCAGGTGCGCGTCAGTGCCCGCTCTAATTTTGTCCCCGGTTGATGGAGGAGACTAACCGAGCAGCAGGGAGGCTGCTATTTTGGGTCTCTCCCTGGCTCTGGGTTATATAAAGCCTATTGCTGTGACCTGCATTGCTTTGTGGCTGTGCCTCACTCTTGCTCCTTCTGTCACAATATGTCATCAGTTCAGACATTCACACACACACCCCCGGGGCTCTTGGGGAATGAGGAGGGAGGTGTGTGCTGGCAGAGTGTGTGCGTGTGTATGTGTGTGTGTGTATGTGTGTGCACTCTCCTGCCAGCTCACTGCGGGGAGGAGGCCTGCAGATACAACCGGGAGCTGGGGGACTGTGTACGAGGAGGTTTGTTTCTGAAGGAAATGGAAAGCTCTTTCTGATGGAGGAACGTGAGTGCGTGCGCTTTGGGCTTTAGGACGGAGCACGTTTGTGAGATGATGTTATGGGCCCGCGGTTGGCATGGTGATAAGACGAACTTCTATTTCAGTAACTCTTTTTCATTTGGAAGGAGCCCAAGAGTTTCATAAATTATACACAAACAGCTCTGCCTCTGAATGGCAGGAATTAGCGGTGGCAGCAGGACGCACAAATGTGAAAGCGTGCATTTGCGGATGGGTTGATGGCAGGATATGGTATTTCCCACATCTTTGGGGGCAGATTTTACCTGGAAAAATGTCCGTATAGATCCAAAAACCCTTCTTGTGCTAGTATTGCGGCCACTGTGTAAAGACAGGTGCTTGCAAATGTTAGCGACGTGTGACATCTAATTTATCCTTGTACTTCCCAGTATTGAACCTTAATAAATATTTTTAGGGCCATCTGGGTGGCTCTGTCGGTTAAGTGTCTGGCTCTCGATTTTGGCTTAAGTCATGATCTCTCGGCTGTGGGATGGAGCCCCGTGTTGGGCTCCTCACTGACAGTGTGGAGCCTGCTTGAGATTTTCTCTCTCTCTCTCTCTCTCTCTCTCTGCCCCACCCCCTCTCAGAATGGATAAGTAAACTTAAAAAACATTTTTAGATATGTCAATTTTGATAAGGAATAGACAACAAAATCGTAAAATAATATAGGTTATTAGTCTATGAATTTGAAAGAGCCAAGTTTCCCAAGATATAAATTATTCACCCAGGATAAGCCTAACAGAGCTCGATGACCTTATCACACAGGTGTTTATCCCGTCCCCCGATACAAGCCAGGGAAAGGAGATGTTCTGTTCTTGGTGAGCTACGTGTTTCCCATATATAATCTCCAGGGTATATTCTGGCTGACATGATGGAGCTCGTAAGGCATTACCCAAGGGCGTGAAGATTTATTTGGCAGCTCGGCTCTTGGAGCCTGACAGAATGTGAGACCATGGTTCTCATTTGGGCTTTCCCGTCACTGGCAGTTACCATAGCAGGTGGGGCTAGTAACTTGACCATGGCACTGTTTCTCAGCTGCTTTTGAAAGGTGTTGAAGACCCTTCTCTTGCACTGGCCAAAGCACTTCTAAGGGGTTTTGAGGAGAAGCAGCTCAGGAACTTTTCACGTAGACCAGCCTGCTACATGGGACCTGCACCTTAGAGCTTTCCAGTGAAGGGAGTGGCTTAGGAAGCAGGAAAGGGAACCGGACCAGAATCGGAGTGGGGCTGGTGGAGGCCTGATGGGGAAATGAAGCTAAGAAAGGGGAAGGTGTAAATTAATCACTGTGTGTCAATAATTGACTTAAGCCCCTCCTCTCTGCTCCCGGCTGGGGGCAGAAACTCACTCCTCTGGCTCCTTGATGGTGTCCTCACTGCTCCCCATCCTCTCCTACCTGCCCCAACCCCCCACGGTCAAAGTGGCCTTTCTAAAACCCAAATCTGCTCACCTCACTGTGTAAATCTCTTCAAAGGCTCTTCGTTTTTCTCTCCAGAGAAACCACATACGCTTTCCATGAGCTGGGGCCTGCGTATCTCTCTGGCTTAGGTCAGATAACAACCCTTTCAACCCTCCCTGAAGGGGGTCTCCTCTCACCCCCTTCATCCCACCCCCTGACACCTTAAACCTTCTTCGGCTGCTTGCAATCCCCTACATGTGCTAAACTCTCTTGTCTTCCGTGGGTTTGCATGGACTGTTCCATCTACCTGGAATGCATTTCCAGTCCTTTTCTCCGCCCCCTGAGCTTCTTTCAGGCCTCAAATCAAGCATCACCTTCTCCAGGAAGTTGTGTTAACCCCTCCATGCCTGGATCAGACACCAGGCTCTCCTCTGGCATCTTTGCTTCCCTCGGCCAGAGTGCTTAAGTGCCTTGCAGTCTGTCCTGCCCGGACCATGGGCTTCTAGAAGACGAGGACTGGACAGCTCCTGACCCGGCCCACTGCTCAGCCTGCAACAAGTGTCTGCTGAATGAATGACTGAATCCGAGCAGAAGCCACATTTCCGAACTACGAGTTCCCCAAACGTCATGAGGCGTAGGGATAGGGACAGGGTTGGTAGGACATGTCAACGATGTTGAAGAGGAGAGGGAAATCTGGGAAATCTGGCCCCAAGGAAATCTGGTCCTGGGAAATCCGACCACGGACGGCACCAGTGGGCCTGTAGGCGTCTGGCTCTGAAGCCGAAGGCAGAGGGCCCGTCTGGCCTCAGTGCTGCGTCTTGCAAATAGGCCTGTGGCTCGGGGTGGAGCAGTTCGCGTGCTGTCTGCGCTAGCATTTCTCAGCACCCTCCCCACAGTCTGCTCCTGTCTGCCTTTGCTGCGCTCCGCCCCACCGCCCCACCGCGCATCTGTGGTGGGAGAGGGGCGCAACTTGCATTTGGACCTCAGTGTCCTGCCTCCACCCACGCGCGCCCTGTGGTCACACCACGAACCGCCGAGGCAGCGGTGATTCTGGCACGACCCTCAGGATCTACAGCTCCAGCCCACCGGGCCAGCTGCTTCTTCTACCAGGCCGCGCTCTGGAGAATCTGGCCTCGGGCACAGGACAGAAGCCAGCATGCTGAGCGCCTCACACTTGGCCGAATTAGGCCAGGCCAGCTCGGGTCAGGGCATTTCGCTCAGCAGTTCTGCTGGTAGCGGGCACTTAGATATTTCTGAAGAAACGGAGACAGCAGTAGAAGAGGCCTCATACTATAAATCAGATTTCAAATGCTGTGAGGGCGGCTCTTTCATTAAATCCCTGAAACACCTTTCATACAGGAAATACTGTTCATCGCCGCTTAATTCATCCGTCTTAATACTCACATTTTCATTTATTGGGCTTTATTAGAGCCTACTTGTTCTGTGCTCTCAAGGCATCATCGCTGCCCCAAATATTTTCATTTAATTCCGTGTTGGAAGCTACCTACTGATCTTCCAAAGACGACTCTGTGTGTGTGTGCGTATGTGTGTGTGTGTGTGTGTGTGCGTGCACATGCGTTGTCCTGAGTCCTTTGTCCCTGTTCTCAGAATTGTCCCGTGATATTAGAATGATAATGCTATTAACCCAGGAATAAACTGGCTGTGGGGGAGGTGACAACATAACTGGCATTTTCTGGGAAAGCAGAATTTTAAACAGTGCCTTTTTTAGGCCCCTCAATCCTGACAGACACTCACCCTGCTGTGACAGAGAGGGGCGGCAGAGAGCCTGCCTGAATGGGAGCCTGGGGGAACAGAAAGGAAAGGCCATCTGTTGGCAGTTCCACAATTTTAGGACAGCTGCAGGGGTTAAAGGCGCTCCCTCTAAATGAGATGACACTGGGCCACGGAGGGGAAGGGGGAGAAGATTTTGCAGTTGATGATGAGGAGGAGAGGGGACTCAGTTTACACCGTGGGTGGGTAGTAAGGAGATTATCTGTAGTAGGTACTATTACCATCACTGGGAAAGGCATGTGTTTTCCCTGCCAAGAAACCGATAATGAATTAGAACACCTTCCAGGGATCAGAACAAGTTACAACACGATATTCTGTGCTCAGTATATAAGATATTTCAAAATCAGCAGTGCATTCAGGTTTATGGGGCATGATGAGTGAGAAATTGTAGAAGATCTCATACTTGGAATTTATTTTGGTTTCTTTTTAAAAGTCACATGAGGGGTGCCTGGCTGGCTTAGTTGGGAGTGCATGAGACTCTGGATCTCAGGGTTGTGAGTTCGAGCTACGTTGGATGTAGAGGTTACTTAAACATTTTTAAACAACTGAAAAAAATATGAAAAGTCACATAACGGGAGTGGGGCGCCTGGCTGGCTCAGTCCATAGAGCATACGATTCTCAATCTCAGGGTTGTAAGTTTGAGCCCCATGTTGGGTGTAGAGATTACTTAAAAATAAAATCTTTTTAAAAAATGTTTGTTTATTCTTGAGAGAGAGGTGAGGGAGATAGCATGAGTGGGAAAGATGCAGAAAGAGAGGGAGACACAGAATCTGAAGCAGGCTCCAGGCTCTGTGCTGTCAGCAAAGAGCCCGACGCGGGGCTTGAACTCATGACCCGTGAGATCATGACCTGAGCTGCAGTCGGCCGCTTAACCGACTGAGCCACCCGGGAGCCCCCATGATGGGTATCCTTACTACCCAAATTTTACAGATGGGGAAATGAGGCCACAGAGAGATTAGGTACGTGCCCAAGACCACACTGCTAGTAAATGGAAGAGACAAGATTTAGACCTAGGCAGCCTGACTCCGGCTCCCAGACTTGTAACCACTCTTCTGTACCAGCGTGTGCCCTCTTCAAACTGTCTGATGATGGCATACGAGGTGTGCGTTTTACCTCAATGCATAAGAATGAAACTATGTGGAAATCCTGTACGAATGTCAGCATGACCTCATCATTAATAAATGCTTATGGATCCGGGTCAGTCATGTTTCTCAGGGCGTAGCAGCAACTCCACAGAAGACTCAGAGTCAGTCTTATTTCTTGATGCCCTGACCCAGAGTATTCAGCAAGTGATCCCTTTATTTACTCAATATATGATTATTGAGCACTTATTCTATACCAGGCACACCGACTAGGCTCTGGAAATAAAACTGAGACTAAGGCATAGTCCTTCACCCTCAAGGAGCATGTAACGCCTGGACGTCTCTCAGTCAGTGGCCAACAGGTTAAAAGCACGACAGTATCCTAAAGGCTAACGGTCACCTGTTGTCTATTCGCTACCCCCTCAGATGTGGGGGTAATTCCTGTTTGCCGGAGACCTTGGGGGCAACCCAACACCTCAATGGGCCGACACCTCTAAAAGTCACCCACGTCCAGAAGTGTTTTCCCAGCAGTTCTGAGGGCTTGAAGTTCTTATCAGGGGAGTGACATGGAGTGACGGTCGTAAAGACAGACAATTGTGAAAAGAATGTGTAGCCCGAACCTACGGTGGTTTGAATACAAAGAATACATACATGGAAAGGTTTAGGGGCTAGTTTCTAGCGAGCCACTCATGGAACCGGAAAGTCTGAGGGGCGATCCTCTGTCAGGCAAGGCTTCATCTAGGAGCTCTAGGACCCAGCTCTCGAGGGAGAGGGTCAACTCCACAGAGAACACGGGGATTGAGAGCGGGAAGGGGTGATCCCTGGGGTGGCGGGTAGAAGCAAGAATGAGTGTTGGGTGGCAAAACAAGAGGTCTATGCCATCAACTAAGGAAACTGTGCAGTTCAGAGGAAGATCTGATGGGGCCATAGCTCCTCAACTCACTTGCTCCTCCAGAATTTCCTAGTAGGTATCCCTCCCATCCACACTTACCCTTGTGTAAAGCGAAGAAATGGCAAACTTGCCCAGGCTAGGGCAGATTATGAACAACTGTCTATATTGGGAGTAGCAGGGACTAGTGATCAGGAGGCCTGTGCAGGGAGGAGCAGGTGAGAAGGAAAGGCTTGCATATACTGGAGAAGTTCAGGTGTCAGAAACCTACACCTGTCTCCGTGGCAGTGGCAGCTTTGTGACTGTCTTTTAGACACTGGACAGAAGCCTGGAATTTCAAACGCCCCCCAGGGCAGGCAGGGCAGGGAAGGCAGATCAGTGCAGTGGCTGATTCACCAAATCAGAAACGAGTGCCCTAGACCTAAAGGGGGCGGCTGTCACCCCCTATCACCGTCTTCCTCCTAGGGAGGCTGTAAATCCAGACTGTGGGCTGGAACAGAAAAATATGTCTGTGGGTCAGAATCTAGTCTGTGGACCCGTCAGGTTGTGACGTCTGCTAGGAGCCATATTGTCACAGAGCCAGTGAAAGTCCCTTCTCCACTTGTGCAATTTCAAATCTGTGTGCTAATCTATGCGCAAATCAACAAATACCCAGTGACAACCCGTGCCCAAGTTCAGCCCTTTGATCTACACTATCTAACTAAAATCTGAAAAACACCGTGTGGGCCTCGAAAGGAGAGGGAACATCACTGTGAGAACTGTACTTTCATTTCCTGGCGGGGGTGTGGTTAAATTCACAACTTTCGGTGTGACACTAACCGTCGGAGGGTTTTACATTCGATTTCCTGTTTCCTTTTCTCAATAAAGAAAGGAAAAGCACCCCCCTCCCCCGTCGCAGTAAAGGTACGCCGAGTTCCATAGGAAGACACCATGGGGGTTCCGATTTGGCCACAAGCAAAAACAAAACGTAACCCCCGAGACCTGGTAAATAGCAATATGCCAGAAGACTGTGGATCGTGTGGTTGCTTGGGATTGTTTTGATCATCGCCTGCAGCAACTTTCCACGGCACCCTTGGTAGACTAGTGACCCAAGTCCTTTACCTTTGAGTGGCTGGAGCCATTTCCCGTGGAAGGTTTAGAAAACAGTAATGGTGGTAATGTGATCACAGGAGCTGTAGTGTGCCAAGGGCTGTGAGTGAGTGGGCATGCCTCACATGGCTCTGATCTCACATAAACGCTCCAAGAATGTCCCCCATATTTTCCAGAAGGAAACGGAGATTTGGAGGATCTTCGATAATTTGCCCAAGTCACGCCACAGGTGAGGGAGCTGGAGTTTCATTCCTTGTTTTATTCTCGAATATTTATTCGTCACCTATGTATTGGCCAGGCACTCCGAAAAGATTGATAGATGAAAGCAGCTGGGCTCCAAATGACTCTCGCTTGCCGAAAATGATCTCTGTGCAGAGGCACCATTTGGAATATTTATCTTGAGTTTTCTTTCATTTTGTTCAGACACCTAGTGAGTGTCTACTGTGTCCACAGATCTTAGGCTGGGTGCTGGGGGGACTGCAGTGATCCTGACTTTTGGAGGCTTGTAATTTAGTTGGGAGACAGAGCCTGTGCAATACGACACTTGAAGAATCACACAGGATCATGTGTGTTTCAGAGCCAGAAGTTCAGAGGGTGGAGTTCAGAAAAAAGTTCAGAGGGTGGAGAGACTTCCTTGGGCTGGAATGGGTGGGACAGCAGAACATTAAAGAAGGTCTTTGAGGGATGAAAAATTGCCGAATGGCCAGGACACCCTCCGTAGGTGTGCAGAAGAAAAGGGCAACGCACAGCACAAGCCATGGTGTAGATGGGGAAAGGATATGGTGATGCCGTATAATTTGGTGGGTAAGCATGCAATCTGGGCAGTCACATCCTATGGTCTCAGGTGTGAATCCAGGCTTGCACCTTTCTACTTGTATGATCCTGAATTGATTATTTAACTTGTATGAAGCCTCAGTTTCCTAACCTGGGAAGGGGGCATCATGAGTGAAATGAGGCAGATAAAGCAGGCTCTGGCACATGGGAGGCCCCTGTTGTAAACTGGGTCTCTTTGTGGGGCGGGGGGGACCTTGGGGCTGTTCCATCTGAATAGTGGAGACAGATATGTGGCCAACCTGAAACCATAACGTAAGAGCCCCAAAGGGGACTGGAAACTCTACAGCCATGAACTAAAAGCAGCAGGCATCAGCCCCAGAATCGGATAAAGCCACCAAACCACAAATGTGCTGCTCAGGTCTTTAAAGTTCTACGCCAGGGCAAGACCTGCTGTAACTTTGTGTGATGGAGTCAAACCACACCTTTTTTTTTTTTTTTTTTTTTTCATTTTCTCATCAGACTTCACAGGAAATACACTCCTTTGTTCAGATGTGAGCTAAGGTACCCCCTCACCCTGACTCTCCTTTGTGGCATTAACTCACCCACTGGGTCGCTCACTTTCTATCCTAGGCCCGTGTCATCATCAGCTTATATTTAGCAGGCACGTGGGTTTGTACTGCTCTTAGGTTAGAAGTCAAACAGAAGTTAAATCCATTAAGACATGGTTTGTCATCGGACTGAGATGATAGTCTAAGAAGAGGAGGTGAGAGTCTCCGGGGGGACTCAGCCAAGGAGGGGGGGTGTTTTTATTAAAGGGCTATTTGTTTTGCCCTTTAATTTACGATTGAATTAAATTAATTAAATCGTTAGCATTTTAGCTCACAAATAGGATTTAGCGATCCTCTACATTGCTGTTGCTCATTAATTATTTTAGCTTTCATGACTTTCGACCTAACTCCTGTGCCCCACAGAGAGGATCTATACCGAGGTGTTGACAGTGATTTCTCAGCAGCTGTTACAAATTAATAGCTTTGGCCGCCTTCCCAAGTGGACCCATTAAAATCGTCAAGAAAATTGGCTTTAAGGAATTACCCAAAGATCCCTGACCTAATCTAATGGGATTTCTTCCCCATTCTAGGAGCACCCACTCCTGAATCTCTTCAGGAAGGACTATATAAGGATTGACAGTCAGAGGATATGAGAGGAGGAATGCAAACAGTAACCCAGTTGGAGATAGCTTACAGCCAGTTGTCAACAAGATTTTCTCATATCCAGAGAAAAAAGGACGCAAAGAGGGAAGAAACTACTGCAACAATAACAATGCCTAACATGTATTGTGCATTTACCATACCCATCCCATGCATTATCTTTTTGACCTCTTAACAGCGCTGTTAAGGAAGGGACTATTGTCATCCCCGTTTTCAGACAAGGAAACTGAGGTACAGGAAGCTAAGACAATTTGGAAGATAAATACTTTGCAAGTAAGTGGCAGAGCTAGGATTAAAACCCAAGGAGTCTGGCTCCAGGGCCGGTGTTATTAAATAATACCAAGGTGTGTTTACGTGTTATTGGGAGGAGGTGGAGGGAAATGAGGTGCTATAAAAGGGCCAGGAATAGAAAGGTGCCTGGAGGGTTTTGGCTTTGGCCTTGTATGATGCCATCCTAGTCACAGCACAGATCCCAAGCCCAGATGGACAAGTCTCACTTCCAGTCATAGCACAGAACCCAAGCCCTGTCTGCGCAAATACCCAGAAATATGACACTCACAGTTTTGTACTTAGGTAGTCTCTGCCTCCATCCTGCTCTATGCTTGGAGGGTCAGCAAGGTTCCAGCCCAGTTTTAGGCTTTTATATGGGATCTAGTTAGCCTGAGGGAATTATTGGAACCACCTCTGGCCCATGTTGCTCTACAGTGGCCAGTCAGAATCTGGGGGCCAACATCAGATCACACTTCTGGAGGACCCAAGGATCCCCAGTAAACTGGATTTGGGGGACTTGAACCCCCCCAGTCCAATATGGAAATGTCTCAAGACTTCTTCCTGTCCCCATGTCCCCACTGATTCAGAGGACGGGTCCTCACTTTGCTTTAGATAGTTAAGAGAGCACACTCTTGGAAGTCAGCCATTCCTGGGTATGAATCTCAGTTATCGCCCGTCGAGACTTGGAGAAGCTAACTTCTCTGAGCCTCCATTTTTCATCCAGCAAGTGGAGATAATAACAGAACCTACTTCATAGAGTTGTTTTAAGGATTAAATAAATGAATCCATATCAGCCACATAAAGCACGCTAAGAGCTCAATAACTGTGGGCAACGGTAATTATCTACACCTCGTCTCCATTGAAGAAATAATTGTTAAGTGTCTCAAGTCCACAGTGCACATTATCACATCCGGTAGGGAGCGGCCTTGGAGAACAAAGCCTGTGGCCTTGCCAGGCCCTGCAGCCATGTGGTCGGGCCTCTCTGGTAGAGGAAATGGTTTCATCACCTGGCTGTCTAGGTCAGGGCCACTTTCTTCAGGGAAGGGCTCTGTGGCCTTGCCTGCTGGACGTGACTCAGCCCCCTCACCTGGCTCTGCCACCCCTCAGTGTGCAAAGGAGCGGAGAGAGGCACACGCCTGCCTACCTAGTTGAACGCTCTTTCCTGACGGAACCTGAGTGTAGTTGTGCAAGGTTTTGCTCTTGTGCCCGGGGCAGGTAAGGATCCCGTGGAAGCCAGTGCACTTCTGAAGGCGCACTTCCTTTTACTGACCTGGCTGGATGACCATGACTGTCACCTTCACCTAGGAAATGCCTGTCTTTCCTCGAGTAAAGGATGAAGGGCGAGGGTAGTTTCTAGGCTTGATAGAAAGGCCCTTTCGGGGCGCCTGGGTGGCGCAGTCGGTTAAGCGTCCGACTTCAGCCAGGTCACGATCTCGCGGTCCGGGAGTTCGAGCCCCGCATCAGGCTCTGGGCTGATGGCTCGGAGCCTGGAGCCTGTTTCCGATTCTGTGTCTCCCTCTCTGTCTGCCCCTCCCCCGTTCATGCTCTGTCTCTCTCTGTCCCAAAAATAAATAAACGTTGAAAAAAAAAAAAATTAAAAAAAAAAAAAAAAAAAAAAAGAAAGGCCCTTTCAAGTTGACTCGGGAGCCTCCTAAGTGTCAAGCTGACAGGGATAGGGACTGGGGGCTGCGTCTGTGTCTGCTCTCCATGACATCTCTAACCCCTGACACAGTGTGGGCCCTCTGGGAACGTCTCTACCACATAGCGGTTAAGCACATGGGTTCCAGAGCCGGACTACCTGCTGTGGAATCAAGGCACTGTTGCCTATTAGCCGGTGACCTCTGGCAATTTCCTTCTCCTCTCTGTGCCTCTGTGCCTCGTCTGTAAAAGAAGATGATGATAACAGTACTCACCTACTCACCTCTTTAGGTTGTTTTGAAGCCTAAACGAGTTTTCATAAAAACGCTGAGAACAACGCCTGGCGCCTTGTAGCCTAAGTGTTAGCTGCTATTTCCCACGTGCTAGAGATTTCAGTACTAGATAAAGGCTCAGGTAAATAAGTGGGCAAATCCAGAGTTCTAGACTAAGTATTTGACCTTGAAGTCTGGTCTCCTTGAATGTTATCACCTTGTCTGAGAAGAGTCCTTAGTTTGGATGGTTTAGGAGAGTCTAGATTTCAAAGTAGAACCCAATTGTCAGGCTTTGGATTTTTGTTTTAGACCCAGGAGTTATGGTGCCCATGGGTACTAGGTATCCAGGGTAATCCAGCCCAAATGGACATAATCAACCATCCCCTGGTCCTGGATCCCAGGATGATGGGAGTCTGGTAAGCCTGCCCTTTGACCTGAATCTGAATGACGTTAGTAATACAGGAATAGGTAAAATGCCAGCCACACCTGGCTGGCCCATAAAGAGGAAATACTTCCCACACCTTGCTTTTGCACACTGAGGGCCCCAAGGTAAAGGCATCCCCAGTGCAAGCCGCTTGCTTTAATACCTGGGTGTGTCTGCAGGAACCACCCAGTACAAACCGGAGTGAACCTGCTGCCCTTTCCCCTCTGAGCTGCCAAGTCAAACAGAACACAGGGAACACAAATAGAATCATCACAATAAACCGGTTGTTGGAGTCAGACACAGGAGAACCCACTCCCTGGCACCGCCACCCCCTCCACGGGTCCAGACAGGATGAGGTGCTAGGAGGGCTGAGGAAGGTGCGGCCTGTGGGCATTCCTGCCCAGCAAGCAACCCTTTGGCTCCTCTGGACTCAATTGCCACCCACGTGGATCTCTGCAGGAGCTGCTTGCCAAGGCTGGGAGGGAGGAGGGTCTCCCCTTCCTCCGGGGCCCTGGATTGACGGGAAATGCCCTTCCCACCCACTCAACTTGACTAATGCTGCCGCTTGTCAAGGAAGGGAACTCTTCAGACACATTAAAATCCTAAAGGCATCTAAGGTTTGGAGGAATTCGTGCTGGACGTGCCTCTCTGCAGGGTCAGACGTGGGGGAGGAGAGAGGGGAAGGAGGAGGGGCCAGGCCCAAGTGACAGCTTCAGAAGAATCTGGCAGAACTCTCCAGGTAGTGCCCTCCCTAGCCTGGGGCAGGTCAGAGTCTCCCAGAACTCGCCCGAACTTTTCTGCTGCCTGTGCTCTGGGGCATGTCTCTCTTTGTCTCTTGGATCTCAGGCCAATGAGGAAATATAGGTTAATCCCAGGAGGCAGGGATGGGATCCAAGTTCTTGCTTTGTGGTGTCAGCACCTTTTCATGAAGTTCTAGCAGATCTCACAAAAGATCTTCAGTCTCCCCTCGGCCTTTTCTTTTTCGTAGGTTGGGGAAAAAGGGCTAGAGTCTCCCCGGAGAGAAGTAAACTTGCCATGTGATCCCAGTAGAGGTTTTCTGTGTATTCCACTTCGTCCCAGGATGCAGGAAGAGCAAAAGCTCTGAAAACTGACCCCTGGATTGGAAGCCTGGCTCTGTACTCCATCCTCGGGCAAGTTACTTAATTGCTGGAGCCTTGGTTTCTTCAGGTGTCAAAATGGGTATAAAAAGCTCTAGTTCACAGGGAGGTAGCGAGGATAAAATGAGATACCATAGATGAGGACACTCTAGACGCTCCTGGTACATCAAAGGCCTAGATAAATCTTGCCTTTTTCCCATCTCTCACCCTCTCTGTCAGCGGCTTGCTGGGACCTTGATTGGCCAGAAGAATTAGAAGAAAGACCTAGAGGGAGAGAGACAGAGAAAGAGAGAGAGAGAGGATCTCGCAGTAAACAAGACGGTCTCATTCTAACTTAACTCTGAGTTTCCAGTAGGGACATTAGCAACCACTTTTTTTCTAGGTGGTAAGATCGGTCATTTATGTGCCTCGGGGTAAATCATAGCAATGCTTTCCTTTCCCATCTGAAACAAAACACAAGCCACTTCATTACCAGGCCCAAACTGATTCAATCTAATCTACCCTCAAGACAGGACTTCCCATTTACTTGAACTTGAGGTTTCCCTCTTTTCCATTTGCCTTATGCTTTAGGTGCAGTACTAGGGGTGGGGAAAGGGCAACTGAAACTCCCAGGGGCTTTAGCTTGACTATCAGTTGTCAGAAAAAAGTTGAAATTATCATGACTCCCCTGAAAATGTCAGAACTAGTAGGTCGCTCCCTAGCCCATGGTCCCGTAATAAGCAAAATCTGCCTAATGCTTGATACGTGGCACGAATCTCAACTACGGTCTGGGGACTTTTTTTTTGAAGTGCCGATGATGACTTTATTCTGCTCACTGTGCCCTTCTTCCTGCGTTTGGCCTACATTTACAAAAGGCTGCCATCCTCTGCTTAGTAAGGACTAGACAGGAAAAACATTATGGTGGAGACGGGTGGATGGGACAAGGGTTTGGGGAGTGCTGATCAACTGGGTAGACACTTGGGGAGTGGCAACAGAGTGGGAAGGGAATTAAGGGAGAACTGTTTAGAGAAGGGTGTCAGGGAAGTGAGTAATAGGTAGGTCAGAGGATGGAGAAAAGGAATATTGAAAGAGAACGGATATGCTCTGTGGGCAGGTGGTAAAATATCTGAATGGGAGCCCAGGCAGGGCTAGCAAGGAGTAATAGGGAGGGAACTCGGAGGTGCTGATTTGTCAGAGGAAAATGGGACTGGGTATGCTCTGGTGGAGGATTGGAGGGATCCCAGATCAAGCCCAGATGCCATTCATTTTAATGAAATCCTTCTTTATGCTCCTGCCATTGGAAACACACAACATGTGCTCATCCCAATGACCTATTATTTTTTTTAAAGCCCTGCACTTTATGTTTGTGACTTTGCTATGTGCCTTACTGTTTTAGTATATTTTTTAGTAATCTCTGTACTCAATGTGGGGCTCAAACTCACGACCCCGAGATCAAGAGTTGCATGGTCTTCCGAATGAGCCAGCCATTGGAGGCACCCAATGGCTTATCTTTTTTAATGTTTGTTTGTTAAGAGAGAGAGAGCAGGGGAGGGGCAGGGAGCGGGAGAATCCCAAGCAGGCTCTTGCTCAGATCAGAGCAGAGCCGGACACAGGACTCCCATCTCATGACCTGATCATGACCTCAGCCGAAATCGAATTGGGCGCTTAACCTACTGAGCCACCCAGGCGCCCCTGCCATGGCTTATTTTTAATTCAAGAACATAATAGCCCCTCTGCTTTCCCTCAAAAAATGAGACACAATGTAAATGCAGCTAGGCTGGATAAAATTCAAAGTCTCAGACCCTTCAGCTGTGCCTTATCATTCCAGTGTTATGGAGCAGTTGCCTTCATACAGTCATCTTAACCCCTCACTCCTGATACTGAATCTCCTTTTGTTTACAGTTGTTCTGCACTTCCTATAACTTTCGAGAGACTCGTGTGAGGAGAAAGGAGGCTGGCACCCTGAGATTTGTCACACTCCGCTAGCTTGTATACCCAACACAAAACTAAGCAGTACAGAAATCAAAGCTTCACTTCCTATTGGCCTGGGTTCTTCAGGCCTTCCCACTTTTCAGTATCCAGTCCTCCTGGATTTCTAAATTTTCCCTCCCTTTGGGAGGATTGTTCCTTGAACGGGGTTATTAGATCGCCTCCCTCAAGTCTTCAATAAAGCGCCAAGGCACGATAATGTGCTGCTTTTAAAGTACAAACGACATCCTCTGTGCCTCCCTCTCTCTCTCTGCTCCTCCCCCGTTCATGCTCTGTCTCTGTCTCAAAAATAAATAAACGTTAAAAAAAAAAAAATTAAAGTACAAACGACATCCAAACTTCTGATTCCCTTGATTCTGGAGTCGACTGCAAGCAGTGGGAAAGTTTTCTATGCTGGGTTTTGCTCCTGTCCCCTGGGTCAGGCATTTTGGCCAGTGGTTGTTCTGTGGGCTGGAGGAGACTGCGGTCTGGGAGGTCACCCTGACAATTACCGCCAACTGAGCGTGGAGGGAGTGGTCTAGGTTTGGCCCTCAGTCTGGAGTCACAGGCAGCACAGAGATCTTGGCTCAGGACCCGGGGCTGAGGCGTGCTGGGACAGCCTTGGGGGTGTCCTGGCTTTCCAGGGGCTGGGGAACCCTCTCTGGCCCGGGGGCGGGAGACGCTGTTCCAGAATCGGTTCTGGCTCCACTGCAGTCTCAGCACTTTCTAATTCCAGCGCCAAACAACAACAGCCGCCCAGCTGCAGCCATGGCAACAGGCCCCGCCCACCAGACCTCGTTCCGAGCCTGCAGCACGTGACCGCAACGCCTGCGTCGCTCCCTCCGCCCCTGGCGCGGCGGGAGGGCGGGGAAGTGCGGGGATGACGTTTACTCAGTCGTCTCCATGGATATAATGCATAGACGTCAACGTCGCCCAGTGTTTAGTGTGTAACGTTCCTCCGTCTCCATGGGAACGTCAGGCGGCCAAACACCAGGCCCCAGCAACAGGCTTCTGATTGGCCGAGTCTTCCAAAGGCGGAGCTTCGTCGCCCGCGCCAGCTCTACCGTGTTGCTGTTTTGGTTGTTTGTCTCCCATTTGTTTATTTCTCAAACAGATCCTGGAGGCTGAGGTCTGGATCCGTCGCCAAGGATGAGATCCAGGAGAAAACGTGCTCAACGTGCAGCTTGCATTTACCGATTATACAGCCTCAAGATGACATAGGCCCTTTGTGACCAAGTCCATTGTGAGAGTCACGGCCCTCAGGCCTGGCGGCTGTCACGGCCCAATATTTGGAGTTACATCCCCGACCCTCCCCCACTTCACAGCCCAAAAATGCTATTCCCCTCTCAGCCTCATCCCGGAGACTGTGTTGCCTTCACAGTTACACTTGTTCACCCTCCCAGAGCAGTCAGGGCCTTCCGTACCTAATGCCAGGATTCAGTGCTACCCCCTGCAGGATTTGGCTACGGTTTCCCGTCTGGTCCTAATTCTGTTGAATGACATCATTTATCCGTATTCCTACCCAGAGATGCCCAGATTGCTTGTACCTTGAGCAAATACCAAAGGATCCCAAAGGATAGGGGTTGGTACTCGTATTCATGGACTCATCGAATCTCACGCTTTTCTCTTTGCCTATTTTAATTCGAAACGAGGAGGGGGGCACTTGACTTCTCCAAAAGAAATAGAAATAAATTGAGGACAGAGATGGGGGTGGATGGAGTGGGGGAGAATTCTGATCTGAAAATCTCAGATTTCTTCATATATGAAAGTAATACACTGATGGAGTTAAACGTTCGGAGGCACAAATAATGTCTCCAGAAACAGTTTTAACCTTACCCTGAGCTCCCACCAGTGAAGCCAAGTTAATATCTGGCAAGAGATAGGGATCTAGCCTCAGGGGTTTCAGTCAAGTTGTGCTTAAAAGAATGCCTTAAAATCTTTAGTTATGGTGTCAAATATAATAAATCTTCACCAGCTCATGCACATACAAGTCTGAAATGTTGCATAAAAGGTTTAGATGACCCGATAATATGTTTTCAAAACCCAGAAAGGGAGAGAGAGACACTGATGCAAGCCTCAAGTTAAAAATAAGAAAGTAAAATTACTTTCACAGATTGGAATTGATAAGAAGGGCATCTTGTTCTCTCTGCTCTAATCAGCCCACCACCTCCTGTCCCCTTTATCTGCTCTGGGGAATATCCTTGCTAAGTGTCCTCCCTGGCACTCCTTGGCCAGCTTCTAGCCTACAATTTCCTTTGGAGATGTGAATGAAATTGGAAGCCTGCTCAGTACAAATAGGACCAAAGGGCACAGCTACTTATTGTAATGAACTTCATTCTGATTAAGTCACAGAGACTGCAAGTGCTTACTATTTACCCAGTAAATATATTAAATTGCCAGGCAAGTCTCCCTCCTGTCCTGATGCTGCCAAGGCATATCTGAAAGTCTGATATAAGATCATTTTTAGACCATCAAACATCCCTTTTGAATTCTATCATCTGTCTTTACATTTCTAGGAATACAGAGCATCTTGGTCTCCGAGAGCCTATCTATCTGGGTTGCAAAGAAAGAGTAATAATGAGACAATATTTACACTGTACCTTGAAGACGGACCTGAAAAGCTAGGAGGGGTGACTGAGGGCATTTCTCCGTGTGGACAAGGAAGAGGGGAGTATGATGGAAAATGACAGAATTTCTAAGTACCTAGATTTGACTCTAGCACATGAGCTGGATTTTATGATTCTGTTGAAAAGCACCAGTTACAACCTCAAAGCTTCCATGTCCTTCTCCATCCCCCAGACTTAGTTCTGGAACTTTCTTTCTTCCTTTCTTTTATTTATTTATTTATTTATTTATTTATGAAGGAGAGAGAGAGAGAGAGCATGAGTGGGGGAGGAGCAGAGAGAGAGGGAGACACAGAATCCGAAGCAGGCTCCAGGCTCTGAGCCATTAGCACAGAGCCCGATGTGGGGCTCGAACCCACAAACTGTGATATCATGACCCGAGCCGAAGTCTGACGCTTAACCGACTGAGCCACCCAGGCACCCCTTGACTTAGTTCTTTCTTTTCGTTCTTTTGACCATGACCCAAACATGGTTGTGGGCCATAGCATGTGGCAGGGGAGTTTTTAATCCTGGAAATACCAAATAGATGATAGTTTCGATGGTACTCAAAGCAACAGTTGGTTTCCTATGTGTCTACATGCACACACACATGCACAGACCCTCCTGCCCCCGGGGTTTGTCTGAGCTGCTCCGCTTAGCTGACCAAATTCAACCTAAAGACCGCGATGTCCTGCTCTGCTGCTGAGTTCCTCAAACAGCAAGAGGACTAAATTCCTCCAGCATATTTCCTCGCCTGTAACATGGGATCTGGAGAACTTACTGACCCTACATGTTTGCTCAGCCCTAAGAGAATTATAATGATGGAGCGGTTATTAGTTGGTACTGTGGGAATACCAAATGGCATATAAATGCTTGATTATCATTAATGGGCATTATTTCCCCCCAACACCTTCCCATCTTGGTGTTGAGTGGAGCCTGCACCTGCCAGGTTTCCACAGCAGACAGGCTTGTCTCAGGCCCGGAGGAGCAGCGACCCACCTGGCCTTCCAAGACCCAAGTGCACATCATACCTCTTGCACATCCCAGCTGTGACTGAAATTGAGCTCTTCAACTCACACTCCTCCTGTCTTCAGTTGTAGAAGTGAAGATATTGTGGGGCACCTAGGTGGCTCAGTTGGTTGAGCGTCCGACTCTTGATATCAGCTCTGGTCATGATCTCATGGTCATGGGATTGAGCCCCACGTCAGGCTCTGTGCTGAGCGTGGAAGCTGCTTGGGATTTTCTCTCTCCCTCTCTCTCTGCCCCACTCTTGTTCATGCTCTCCCACTCTCTCTCTCTCTAAATAAATAAATGAACATTAAAAAAATTATAAAACGAAACAAAGATGCTGCTACCTTCCCTGCTTACCTCTCAGCCCTGTTATGAGGGTCACACTAGGGAACGTTCAAGAAAGGGCTTTGAAAACCATAAAGCAGAAGGCATTCAAGCTTAAAAATGTTTTACTAGACAAGGTGACCTATAAGTGGAACAGTGTCAAGGTGGGCTTGGGTGTCATTCATAGGCAGGCTGGATGAATGCCTACCTGTGCGATCTGATACATCCCATGTCAGGGCATGCTCCCTCACTCTCCCTAAAATTCCATTATCAGTGGAATATGCCTTTGGAGTCAGCATCTACCACTCTCTTCAAGTCTTAGGTTGAAAATACAAATTCTTTGATGAGTGAGCAGTAAACTCCTAAAGTTTAACATAAATTAGGTTATCAGACATGTTCCACCCTGACAGGTGAGACAGCACCACATGAGAACACTGGGCTCTTAGGTGGGTCTGAAAAACAGGATCCTGGGAGCCTAGGGAACATTATTCATTTTAATCAAAGTTGCCCCTCCAAGTCGTGCCATTTGGTGACAGAGGATACTTGGAGCCCACCCAGCAGATCTGGAGCGCTACTCATACATGAAAAGGAGAGACTCTTCTCCCTGTCCTTACCCAAAGCCTCTGAGGCCACTACAGCAATCCAGGGGTTCCCACACTGCTGGATTTTAGGGGCTGGCAAAGTTTTTAAAAAGTTGGTGAACTGGCGTGGGGGGTGGGTGGGGGCGCCAGTCAGTCGAGCGTCCAACTTGGGCTCAGGTCATGATCTCACAGTCTGTGAGTTTGAGCCCCGTGTGGGGCTCTGCGCTGACAGCTCAGAGCCTGGAGCCTGCTTCAGATTCTGTGTGTGTGTGTCTCTCTCTCTGCCCTTCCCCTGATTGTGCTCTCTCTCTCTCTCTCAAAAATAAATTAAAAAAAAATTTTTTTTTTTTTAAAGTTGGTGAACTTGGATGTCTGGGTGGCTCAGACATCCAGGTGTTGAGTTGAGTGTCTGACTCCTGATTTCGTCTCAGGTCATGGTCCCAGGGTCATGGGATCGAGCTCTGCATTGGGCTCTGATCTGAGTGTGGAGCCTGCTTGAGATTCTCTCTCTCCCTCTGCCCCTCTTCCCCATTCACTCGCTCTCTCTCTCTCTTTCTCTCTCTAAAAGAAAAAAAAAGTTGGTGAACGGACATAGGTTGTCAGCTCTCAATTTTACCAAACAATCACCATTTGTTATCACCATCATTTTATAAATAAGAGGACATTTTAACATTAACAAAAGTCAGAAAGACATAATCTAAGACTTAGGGACAGCTCTTCTAAATTAAATGCATATAGCTCTGTGAAAACTCCTTGCTTTGTCATTTTTTTCCCTATCTTCCTCTGACAGTTCTATTCCTTCTTTAATCTCCATGGCGTATCGTTGACAGTGGTAGAGAGCAGACAGAAGCATCAAGGAGAAGTAAAAATCGAATTCAAGGGTGGATTCATTTTCCTAATCAAACGGACCACTTCTTAAGCCACGTGCCTTTGGATCACCAGTTTCTGTGGCAAAGGGGTGTGACACAATCTCACCAGGATGGGTAAGAGTGCAATACAATGGTGGGAATATAATACTTTGCGTAGTTCCTTTGGAATTACACCCAGTCTGGGTGGGTCAGTTTGTTTCCAGTTGGACTGATCCTTGCTTGGACCAGGCCCCACCCACCCAAACACTTCCAGGTTTACATGAGGAGGTGGGATTTTGACTGCTCTATGCCTGTTCAACAAGATCAGATGGGGCTGAGTGGTGAAGATCGGCATGTTCCCAGGAGGAGGGAACAAGCCTGCCTTCCAACTGGTGTCCCAGGCAGGTGCAGGAGACACTGGCAGAGCCAGTTTAACCAGCATCTCGGGCAAGGTTTGGCCATACTTTTTTCCTGCTTGCAGTTTCCTCTAGCAGAAGTGGAAACGCTCTTCTTGGCAGGTTAGCTCAGTTAGTTAGAAGTGGCAACACTCTACGTGTTCTGCAGCTGTATATGAACCGAATGCAACCAGCATTATAGCACTGTATATATTGCTGATAGAGATATCACTATATATATTATTATATATTATATATGCTTTCCTTCCAAAACCCAGTGTAAACAGAAGCTGAGGCTATCATTTAATTCTAAGCAATTTAAGAATAATTAAAGCCCATGAAACTTTCTCTCTCATCAGTAACTCCCTGCTAGATACCTAGGGAAATAAATTCACTTATTCAGGTCACCAGGGCACTACCTACCTACTATACTGGGGAGAAAACAGCACAATTATCTATTGTGGAGTAGTGAATTATAAGGTCATTATTTAAAGAGATGTATTGAAACTGCTCAGCCAAAATGGCATAATAATGTATCATGGCACTTTGGTGAATATTAAATAACGTAACGATATCTGTAAAACATTCAGCACAATCCCTGAGCGGCACTCAATAAATATTAGCTACTGTTATTTCCATTTACTCGAGAAGTATTTTTTGAGCAGCCGATACATGGCCAGAAACCGTATTATGGGCTTGCGACTCCATCATGGGTGAAATAAGCAGGATTTCTCTCCTTCCGGAGTGGAGAGACAGACACCAAACAAACTCAATCAACAATTAAGGCCTACTCATACGAGGCCTTCTGTGGGCGTTTGGGGGTTCATCAGATCCCAAAGATCCCAACCCTTGTAGAACGGATCTCTTAGATACCAGCCCCATTGTTTTCTAAATAAGTATTCATTATTAGAAACAGTGTTAAGTGCTATACATGCAAAGCCTGGGGTGAGCGAAAGACTTCTAGAGGGTTCCTAATTCAAGCTGGGTGCTCAGGATACAACATTCCAAGTTTGAAACCTGGATAAGAGTAGGTTTAGCTGAGGAGGAGAGCGGGAGATGGGGGCAGAGAACACAGGTTTAACACTAGTAACTCACATTTAATTCGTGCTTTCCGTGGTACAATGCCTTTTCACAAACGTCCTGCAGCAGAGGTTTGCCACCGGAGTGAATTTAGTCCCCAGCTCCAGGATGCATGGCAGCAGCTGCCTACTTTGCTCCTTTCCAGGAGATCACCAACGTTTGACAGTTGCTGCCTCAGTTTTCCTTGCTCTCCATTGCCTGGAATAGTTAGTATCAGCTACAACAAGGATGACTGCTGAGGCCGGAACGCAGCTTCTTTTACTTGTGGTAATGAAAGCCACCCTCGTGCCCCCAGGAATGTGTTAGCAAACATTCGCTGCTGGGTTTAAATAATCAAGTATGGGCTGAATACTAATCAGTCTCTGAGGGCTGAGCTGTCTTCTTTCCCCAAAACATGCATAATCCTTTAGCTCACTGTGCCCTTTGCCTCCTGAATTTTCTCACCTTCAGGTTTCAACGCTCCTCTTATTCCTACTAGCAAGTTCCACAGCCTGGCTCATATTCCAGCTATGAAATAGTTCACATAGTTCTGGGTAGACATAATATTTACGGGAACTGAAGATGGGTGGATTCTGATAATGGCTTGTGGAATAGCCTTCGGTGCAGTCAAAATAACAAAGAATTTAAGAAACTAATGCGTTGAGACTTTTAGTCTCCCATAAACTTCCCAAATGTTCTTACTTAAACCCTGTGTAAGTATCAGCAGAATCCAGGGGAGTGTTGCCCTGCGTGAGAAGGAGTGGTTTGTTCAGCGTTCTGCTGTTTTACAGCACAAATTCTGAGCCGAATTCTGTTTATTGTCAATAGCTCTCTAACAAAGGGCAAAATGGAATGTGCCTGTTTTCAAATTCCTGTGAAAAAGGGTCCTGGAAGACCTCAGATCCTGGTCTAGGGCAATTTGCGTCACTGTTTTTCGGGGCTTTGAATGAAGACTCTAAGCTGTTGAGAGAGATCTTACCAAACATCGTTAGCGTAGAGCCACTTATCAGAAGGATCTATATAGGTTGTTACTGCATAAAAACGAAATAGAACTGTCCATGCCTGGTTTGAAGTACAGTGATGGCTAGGGAGGAAAGTAAACCGGGAAGAGCTGGGACATTTCTAAATTTGGTACCATTGATCCAAAATTTGGTGTTTATCATCCGGGGGAGGGAGAGATGGTTCGGGGGCAACTCAGACACTAGAGCTTGTGGTGCGCATTTTAAGGACAGAGGGTTGCTGGGTTCAGAGGTGAGGAAAAATCAACGGTTATGTTTCCCAGTACTTAACTTTACATTGGGAAGCATTTCCTCTGCCCAGAATGCTCTGCTTCTTGTCTTCCCGTGGCTGGTTCCTTCCTGTCATTTATTTCTCATCACAAAAGTCACCTCCTTCCACCGAATCCAAACACTCACAACATATCTCTCCATTTTAATTACCTGCTCCCTTTTACCTGATATTTTGGTTTGTTTTCTTGTTTATTACTGGACTACGAGCTTTGCTTTAATAGGAAGCTTGTCCGTTTACTATGGATTCCAGCGACTAGCACATAGTAGATACTCAATAAAGATACTGAATGAAGAAGAAGGGATAGGATAATTGTCCCTGTACAATTTGAGTCATGAAAAAATTAACTTTGTAGAGGTCTTACCTAGTATCTGCAGGTGATTTTCTGGTTCTTATGCAAGATAATAATAATTTGAGGTAAATGAAGCCCCTTTCATCCCTGGCAGGGATTCTGAAACCAATGGAAAAGTAGAAGGTAGGATAGAGATTTCTGATAAGACCGCAACTAAATTGGGGCACTTACATGTCTCAAACTCTTGATTTTAGCTCAGGTCATGATCTCACAGTTTGGTTTGTGGGACCAAGCACTGTGATGGGCTCTGTGCTGACAGCACGGATCCTGGTTGGGATTCTCTCTGTTCCTCTCCCGCTCGTGCTCTCTCTCTCTCTCAAAAATGAATAAACAAACACTAAAAACAGAACACCACAACTACATTAATCTCGAACACCGTGGGGCTGCTTTATCTAAACATACAATCTAGAATCACCTCATTTGAAACTCTTCGGTATTCTCCATTGCTAGGGGTTTTGTGTACTTCTCTGGTCATCTTACCACATGGGCCAGAAACGGGTAAGACGTGTTGAAATATTCACTGTGGCTCGGAGCTGCTGTTTGGTAAGCCTGCTGGTCTGACAGGCCAATGAGTGGAGTGCTACTTGAAAACACCAGGTTTTCTCCATTTCCCCAGCCTATTTCACAACGTCTTGCTTCACTCTTTTCCAAGTTCCAAGCTCAGACAGACACCAGCTGGATGAACACTAGACTTGGATGGCAAAGTCATAGTAGCAAATGAACCCCCGAAGTCCCACCTCCTGTGAACTGTCCCATTCACGACAAACAGAGGCCAGGGGAAAATGAAGATTCTTCACCCGCAGACACCCTCTGGGAAGGTTACCCACAGTTGATTCCAAACCACCTGATCAATGTGGAAGAAGGAATAGAATGGTTCAGCCAAACTGTGCAAATGAAGAATCCTGTCGGCTGATCCCATCCACGGAGCTAAGCAATCTGAATGGGGCAGGAGTGCGTGGTCCTCTGTTGTAACCTTGAAGTTCAGCTCCAGCCCAGATAGGGCTGATGTAGGCCCTGCAGCCAGGCCTCAGGTGATCGTGTGGTCTGCGATACTCCAGTCCTGTCCAGTGCAAGTCTTACAATCAACAAATACTGACCGAGCCCTAGCCACATGCCCAGTCATGGCTAGATTGCCCAAGAAGCCAAGTAAGAACATGCTGGGGCCAGGGCAGGGCCAGGGATGGGGGTAAGGGCCATTCAAGAAAGAACTGGGAAAACTGTAGCCATCATTCTGTTTATTGAGTACCTTGCTGTTGTGCAAGGCACTGTTTCTGGCACTGGGGAACCCGCAATTTTTCCCTCCCGCATGAACTTACATCCTGGCCTTATTTCAGCATACTTGTGAGTTTTAGCTTTTGAAATAAAATTTTATTTTGCAATTTAATGTTGTTTTTATTTTGAACCTCTTGGGAGAGTACCATCGTCATTTTAGTATCGGGGCCATAAAAATTTTATTACGGCCTCTTCCCCGTGCTGTTAAACATACAAACAAAAAGTTAGGTTTTTAAACCTTATGCCCAAATATTTTCTAAAAAAGTCACTTGTAGTATTAACTTGAATTTGTGAAAAAGAAAGGATTTGTGGGAGGGGGGCGTGCCGCACGTGGGTGACTCCGTCAATTAAGCATCCAACTCTTGGTTTCGGCTCAGGTGATGATCTCATGGGTCTTGAGTTTGAGCCCCACACCGGGCTCTTGGGATTCTGTCTCCCTCCCTCTGCCCCTCCCCAACCCACTTTCTATCTCTCTCTCTCTCTCTCTCTCTCTCTCATAAATAAATAAATAAACATTCAAAAAGAAAGAAAGAAAGAAAGAAAGAAAGAAAGAAAGAAAGAAAGAAAGAAAGAAAGAAAGAAAGGAGAACCTATCCCAGACAGATTGTCTCATTGTGCTGATCACTGTTTCTGAAGGGGGTGGTTGTGGATTTAAAACCACAGGTAGTGGAAGCATTTAGACAGCAAATATGATGGGTGTATGCAGTTCTAAGAATGGGTGTACCCATGGGCTTTGGAAGCATTTATATTATTATGCTTGATAAAGTAGGTGCTGCTCAGGATTTTGGTTCCCCTCACCTCCGGAGAGTACAGGTAAGAAGTCACCCATCGAGCCCCTTTATCCAAAGAGAGAATCCACGCTGCCTTCTCTGAGCTTTCTGTTTAATGTTCATTCTTTCCTCACACATTTATTGAATGCTTTCTAGTGTCACGAAGCTAGGCACCAAGGGTAGTTTCCTACCGAATGAGACAGATAAGCCCCCTGCTTTTGTGGAAATCATGGCCTAGTAGAGGAAGACAATGAAAAACGACGTAAATAAAACCAATAGGGTACCATGGTGCTAAGTCCTAGACAGAAAATGACAGCAGGTAATGTAACAGAAAGTGACTGAGGGATGCCACATTGGGCGGGGGACGGGACAGGCTTCGTGGAGAATTTGATATCTGAGCAGGCATTGATCATGCGGAAGAGTCAACATGTTAAGATGTGGGGGGAAGAGCGAGCAATGGATAGAAAGTCTCAGCTACAGACCCAGCTTGGCAGGTTTGAGGAACAGGAAGAAGGCCAGCATGGCTGGAGTGGAGGAGATGAGAGAAAGTGTTTCAAGATGAGGTCGGAGGGTTAGGCAGGGGCTGGGTCCTACACTTGGTAGACCTCAGTAAGGAATGTAAATTTTTTTTCTACAGTGTGATTCTGTAAATTGGCCACTAAACAGGTTTGAAGGGATTGATGGTTTAGGGTTTAGTGTTATGATGTAATTCAGAGCCCCACTAAGTGGGAGAGTAGACTTTCAGCGTGCGATCTGTCCCTGTCTTCATTGATTACCTCTCAATCTCTGGCGGGCCAGAGTCTGAAGGTGGAATTCTTCAGTAAAGTCATTTTGGGGATGTTAGCCAGTGATCTCTAACTCACTGACACTCCATGTGAAATAACAGCAGAGAAAATCAGACCTCAGCTGGGAGTTTTCTGGTAGGACACAAGCAGATACTGAGCTAAGACAAAAAGTGTTGGTATCTGAGGATGCAACTCGAATCTATAGATCAGAAGGCAGCATAACTCTGAATGCCTACATACTGGCCAGGATTTTCCTGGTTTAATGTTTACTTGTTTTTGAGAGAGTGAGAGAGAGCGTGCGAGTGAGCGAGTGAGCGAGCACGTGCGTGCCTGAGTGGGGGAAGGGCAGAGAGAGAGGGAGACACAGAATCGGAAGCAGGCTCCAGGCTCCGAGCACCAGCAGAGAGCTCCACACGGGGCTCGAACTCACCCACAGAGAGATCATGACCTGAGCTGAATGAAGTCAGACGCCTAAATCCACTGAGCCGCCCACGCGCCCCTTCCTGGTTTAGATTGGGTTTTTTTTTTTTTTGTCGTCACAATTATTACCGTCTCTTTTAAGGATCTTTCTTGCTGAGCAAGGCTGTAGATAAAATGGTATCAACTATGCTTGAGATGTCTTAACACCTTGGAGCGCGTCACGTGCTAGCCCATTCTGGCCATGCCTGGCCCTACCTGTGCTGACTCTGGGATTTTCCCCGTTGGATGGGAGTCCTGCAGCTGCAGTGTTTAGTCAGGGTGTGTTGTTTTCCTATAGGTTTAGTGACCTAGATGGGCTTCTTCTGAAAGTCCAGCAGCTAAGTCCACCAGAGCTGCAGAAGTTCAGCTCAGGACAGCTGAGGAGCCAATGACCTGGAGAAGACTTGCTGGTCTGCCCGCGGTGAGCTCTGCTTTCTACAGGAAGTGTCAGCACGACTGACAATGAGGGTCCAATGATGCAGGCTGTGGTGAGACAGGCTGCAAGCTTGGGCTGAAATGTCTCCTTCTCAGGCACTATAACTATTCCCCAATGTCCTCAGCTCCAGAGGGAGCGTATCCCAGGGACCACACTGAGCTTTGTTTAAATGCTCGCATTAGCAGAAGGACGGGGATCCCATTGAATCATCATCTCCTGTCAAAAAGCCAAGGGTTGTTCCGAAGGAATGCAGCTTTTCCCAAAGAGGCTAAATCCCTAGTACTGATTAGTCCTCATGGCCACGGCGGGGATGGGGGGGGGAGGGGGGAGGGCAGTGTGTTTATACGTGAGTGTGTGCAGCGATGGTGGTGGTAATCCCGTGCCTCCGCTGTTTTAAAATAGGAGCAGTCTTTTTGCTCACTGTCTGAGCCATAGGGTGAGTAACCTTGACCCCTAAAGCCCTCCACTGGGTGTCATGTGTGTGTGAGTCCTGCCCCTCCTTGGGTCCAGACATTTAGAATGAATAAATTAGAGGGTGGTGGTAACATGGTCATTGTCATTGCAGACAATGTGGCATTTATGTATGGGCACTGGCTGTCTTTATCATGGGGCTCAATAACAAGGGCAAGTTTGATCTTTCATCATGAACCACTGGGGTGTTCTTTAGGCCTAGAGCCTGCAACAGCTGAAAATAGCCCTAGCATCTTGTTATTTTCTCTTTCCCAATTTTTGCCTATTCATACCCAAGAATAAAAGACACAGCCTGTTCAGCCTTTCCAAAGATTTAAAGAACCTTATCTATTGATTTCTAAGTACCCATAAAGGACAATATTTGCCTTGCTTGCATGAGGGTATTCATTCATTCATTCATCCATCCATTCAGGAGATATTCATCGAACACCTGCTACAGGCGAGGCACTGGGCTAGGTACTAAGTGAATATCAGTACATGAAAAAGACAAGGGCCAAAGCATGGGGATGTTGAATAAATCTAAGAAGCGACTTCCCCAAGTCCCTGAAGGGGTTGATTTTGCTATACACATCTTCCTGACTTCTGGTCCCGTGCTCTGACCACAACCCTTCACCGCTAGACCACACTTCCCCAAATAAATAACTACTTCTGCATGCTGGGGACGGATTGTGTGCGGCAGCATTTACGTAGGCAGTGCAGACAGCAGCCTTTCACTTAATGTTGCAATAACACCGGGCTAAACAATGTGCACTGGCTTCCAGAGTTGCTGAACAAATGCTTGATGTGGGTCAGGTCTCTTAATTCAAATGCCAGAGAAGTACAAAATAGGAAAAGTCTCTATCTGATAAGGAGCAACTGTTGAGGAAAGATATATTTGTTGTCAGTTTGGGTTAAAATCAGACACGGGATTCTACCCTCCTCTTCACTTCTGGATCCCCACATAGGAGGAACTCCGCACATAGATAATCACAAACTGCGTAAGTTTTGGTTTTATATGCTTAGACTTGTCCTGAACACAGAACCCCTGCCCTGCTAGAAGGCAGCACTATGTTCACAGAGGCACACACACATCTGTCTCAAAGTCACCCTGACCTTGGCTAATGGCAAAGATAATTTCGTGCATCAGTTCTGATTTCCCTCTATTTTAAGGCTACATCATGTGAGCTCCACATTGAAAATGTGATTTTGTAGTCCTGAAGCGGATACCATGAGCAGATTCAGATGTGAGAGTACGTTAGGGTGATCAGAGATTCAGATGCTCTGGCATTTCAATCTTTATCATGTCACTTCCCAGAGGACAGTGGGTCCAGGTCCCATCTCTGTACCGTAGTCACTTCCTCTGATACTGGTCTCTGAGCCCTCCTCTATGTTCTTACCTCTGTCAAAGCGTTTGCTGCTGCTTTGTAATTCTCTCCTGATTTGCTGATCTTCTCCCCAAAGCTGGAAGGTCTCTGAAGGTAGGGACAGGTCCATTCTGTTCTGTACAGTAAGTGCCAGCCCCCAGAACTCATAGGAGTGCATGGCCATAGGAGGCTGTCAGTAGTTCCTGGATGAATAAATAAAAGAATTATGAATTCATGGTTCTGTCCTTTTCAGAGGATGGGTTTAAATCTCCAACTCTCAGGTCGTAATGGTGCTGGGAAGGAAAGAGTTAAGCTATCTGGAGGGGCTAGGTTCATTCAGAGACCCCTTTCCTTTTATTGGCAAAGACAGGATAAAGTGATATATGAGATAAATCCTGGGATATAAAATCTTGACACATCCTTTAGGTGCTGAGTTGAGCTAATTCAAACTCTGAAGGGGAAATAAATGAAGTCATTCTAGGTTTTCTCTTAAGCGGCCCTGAGATCCAGTTATGAAGGGAAGGCAAGACCAGACCCAGGAATTTAAAGCTTGACCTCCTTTGTCCAAGCTAATAAGAGAAATGGATTGGCCTTCATGACTTTTTTTTTTTTGTAAATAATCAAGAACAGTGAAGTAGCCTGACAGATGATAGAATTAGGAGAACTGAAGGCCGGATAATTGTTTTACGATTCAAGGCAGCTCGGAGAAGTCTGTGTTTATGTATTATGTCTTTCCTTCTCGCTCTCCTTTTTTAAGTGCGGAGGTTGGGGGGCGCCGAAATTCCCACCAACATAAACCAGTGCCATACAATGATGAAATTCTGTTTTCACCTCTGCCTGTGACAGGGAATGCAAAAAATAGCAAGTGGCCCAGTTCCACGAATCCCCGCCTCCCTGCCCTCCCAGCTCCCGCCGGGTTCTCATCTCTAAGAATGGAGGTTAGCGCACCGCGGCGCGCGAGCCGCCCGCAGTCCCAGGACCCGGAGGATGATGTCAGGCGGCGGGAGTGGCCGCAGCCGGGCCGGGGAGGCCGAGGCCCCGGGGGAGCGAGTAGGGAGGGCGGCCTGGCCCGGCCGACGGCGCGCCCGGCCGCGCGGCGTCGCCTGGAGACAGCCCTGGCGGCGCAGTGTTGCTGTAAACAGCCGCTTCCCTGTTACTATCTATAGCAGGATCGCCTGGCTCCGGGGTGCGGCGGCTGGAGGCAGGTCGGCGGTCCGGCTCCCCGCGCTCCCCGAGGGATCCGCCCGCTGCCCTGATCCCGCCTCGCCCCTTTCCGCGAGCCCCTGGCCCGAAGAGTGGGGGAAGGGACACAGAGGCTCTGCTGGGATCTGCGGCTTCGCGTCCCGGAGGTGGCCGGCGCGCTGGGACCCAACCAGGGGCAATGTGACCCCAGCTGTCCTTTGCAGCGGAGCAGGAGGCTGGGGGCGTCAGGGGGCGCAACGCACTCCCGAGCATCTAGGCGCCCCAACCCCGTTTTCCAGGCCACGGGGCCGCGTCTTAGGTCCCAGTGGCCGAGGTCCCCGGCCTGGGCGCTGCTGGCCACGGTCCTTCCAGCGTGCCCGATGCTCCCCCCTCCAAGTCCTCGCTGGAAAATCACCCGCTTGTGGGCTCCCAGTAAGCACAGCTTCCTGGGGGAACCGAACCACATCTGACTCCCCAGCTTGGACTTGCGCTCCCCCAAGAGCTCTCTCCACCCGGTACTCCCAACTGACCACCTTGCCCACATAACATCCCCCCACCCCCACCCCATTCCTCGGGCCCCAGCTCAGAAGGAGGCAAACGAACCCATCAGACATCCTTGCGTGGAGGTTCTGCACAATGTTTACTGGCTAGTGTCTCAGAGATTTGACAGTAACACTAACATCCTTAAGTATGGCCGAGAAAAAAAAATGTTTTTTTTTCCTTAAAAACAAACAAAAAATTAAAATCAAAATGCCCAGCATCGTAGGTAAAGTAGGTTATCGTAGTCCCTTATTTTGGATCTCCGGACTTTCTGCTTCCAAATGCAGTAACAGTCCTAGTATTGCTCGAGAGTGGGGGCTTAAGGGTCTGCTTCCACAGTTTGCACTGAATTAGGGCTAGAATTTGGAATGTCGTGGTGCTCGGGGGGGGGGGGGGGGTGGCGCATTCCTTCGGGGGCCGAGGCTTAAGCCCTCGGGTTCTGTACCTGTTTCTCCTTTACCTTAGCCCCAGCACGTTTCCGGGGTTCCGTATACTGGTAAAAAGTCGCTTCCACCCCATCCCCCAACTCCGCTCCGGGAACAAGGGTCCGCATTGAACCAGGTGCGAATGTTCGCTCGCGTTCCTCGCCTTTCCCGCCTCCCCTCCCCCGACCGCGGCCCCCGCCTCCCCCCGCGCTGCACCCTTGGTGTTGGCTGCAGCCCGCGAGCAGTTCCCGTCAATCCATCCCCCCTCCCCTTACACAGGATGTCCATATTAGGACATCTGCGTCAGCAGGTTTCCACGGCCGTTCCCTGCGGTCGTGGGGGGAGCTATCCCCGGAGTCCCTCATCTTAGGGGGTCCGTGAGACCCCTAAGTCCTAGATTGCTAAGCATTGAGGAGATAAGGAAACGCATCAAGACGGGAGACGGGAGGCTGCGAGGGCGGCGGAGGCGGCAAGGAGGCAGCAGAGGTGTCCAAGTCCGCTCGCCACCCCCCCAGCGCCGCGATGGTCGCGCCCATGACGTGTGGCTGCTCATTCATAGAATGCTGTTATAAAAGCAGTGGCTGCGGCGCCTCGTACTCCAACCGCATCTGCAGCGAGCAGCCCAGAAGTCGAGACAGAGCCGGCGGCGGCGGCGGCGCAGCGAACGAGCAGTGACCGCGCTCCTACCCAGCTCTGCCCCACAGCTCCTACCTGCCTCTGCCCCTCAGCCCCTCGCCCGGGCCTAGACTCACCGCGACCATGATGTTCTCTGGCTTCAACGCCGACTACGAGGCGTCCTCCTCCCGCTGCAGCAGCGCCTCCCCGGCCGGGGACAATCTCTCCTACTACCACTCACCGGCCGACTCCTTCTCCAGCATGGGCTCTCCTGTCAATGCGCAGGTGAGGCTGGCTTCGCGCCGCCGCGGCGCCCGGGGCTCGGGGTCACCGGGGAGGAGACACGGGGGGCGGGACGCTCGGGGAGACGAGTCGGGGACCCCTTGGGCCGGGGAGGAAGGCTGCCCCGGCCGGAGCAGCCCTATCTCGGAGAGCCCCGGACTTGTTCCGAGTGCACGCACGCTTGTCATAGTAAGAATCGGTCCTCCTCTCCCGCGGCAGGCTCATCCTGAGTTGCCCTGGGACCGCGCTCTCTGACTGGTCTCTGACATGAGCTGGGGCAAACAGGTCCCAAGCAAAGATTCGCGAACTCGATCCTGGCTCCTCCGGGAGGCGGCAAAAAGCGGCGATTCCCCCTCCCCTAGCTGCCTGGAGCAGGGAGGAGGGGCGGGGGAGGAGGGCGAAGCAGGCGGGTGTGTAAGGCAGTTTCATTGATAAAAAGCGAGTTCATTCAGGAGACTCCGGAGCGGCGCCTGCGTCAGCGCAGACGTCAGGGATATTTATAACAAACCCCCTTTCAAGCGGGTGATGCCGAAGGGATAACGGGGACGCAGCAGCAGGGTGGAGGAGAAGGGCACTGCGTTGCGGATTTCTTGGGAGGAAACGGGGAGACCTTCCATCCAAGATGAGGGGCATATAAAAAGACGAGAGCAGTCCAGGGCACGCTTCTCCCTCCCTCTCCCTGCTGCATGCGGCACTGGAAACTCGGCTGTCGCCACCGGTGTCCGGAACCTGCTCACTCACGTCAGCTCTCCCCTCCTGTCTTCGTTCTAGGACTTCTGCACGGATCTGGCCGTCTCCAGCGCCAACTTTATCCCAACGGTGACTGCCATCTCCACCAGCCCGGACCTGCAGTGGCTGGTGCAGCCCACCCTGGTCTCCTCCGTGGCTCCTTCTCAGACCAGAGCCCCCCACCCCTATGGAGTCCCCGCCCCCTCCGCCGGGGCTTACTCCAGGGCTGGAGTCGTGAAGACCGTGACCGCAGGAGGCCGAGCTCAGAGCATTGGCAGGAGGGGCAAAGTGGAACAGGTGAGGAGTTCTTCTGCGCCTTCTCTCAGCAGGGGGCATGGGTTGGCGTGGGTGGAGACCCGGAGCACAGTAGATAGGGCGAAGCCACCGATGCAATTCACCGCGCATCCTGAACGGGGACCCCTGGCTCCAAGCCATCTCCACCCCAAGCCAGACTCTGGTAGCCCTGCCCCAAGAAGTGCTGCAATAGTTTCTTCCCTAATAGGTTCCTACCTCCTGCTTTTGAACCGGGCTCTTTGTCCTGATTTTAAATGCCAGTCACACCTAGCCCACAACGGAGGTTGGAAATGGCTTCCCAGCCGAGGTGCCAGGAAGCTGAGAAGCGCCCAGGGCCAGTTTCCCTGGGGAGGCCGAACAGAGCTGATGGCAGACCTTGTCACTGACTGTTGGCCTTTCTGAAAATTATTTTTTTAGTTGTCCCCAGAAGAAGAAGAGAAAAGGAGAATCCGAAGGGAAAGGAATAAGATGGCTGCAGCCAAGTGCCGGAACCGGAGGCGGGAGCTCACGGATACGCTGCAAGCGGTGGGTAGATCCTGGGGGGGCGGGTCACTCCTTTTTCAAACTTTGGGAGCAAGCTGGTGACTGGGTATAGGGGAGCTTGAGTAAGCCTGTGTCTTATGCTTTGCTTTATCCCTCTGTGTGCAGGAGACAGACCAACTAGAAGATGAGAAGTCTGCTTTGCAGACTGAGATTGCCAACCTGCTGAAGGAGAAGGAAAAACTAGAGTTCATCCTGGCAGCTCACCGACCCGCCTGCAAGATCCCCGATGACCTGGGCTTCCCGGAAGAAATGTCTGTGGCTTCCCTAGATCTGAGCGGGGGTCTGCCGGAAGCTGCCACCCCCGAGTCGGAGGAGGCTTTCACCCTGCCCCTCCTCAATGATCCTGAGCCCAAGCCCTCCGTGGAGCCGGTCAAGAGCATCAGCAGCATGGAGCTGAAGGCCGAGCCCTTTGATGACTTCCTGTTCCCAGCATCGTCCAGGCCCAGCGGCTCCGAGACCGCCCGCTCTGTGCCAGACATGGACCTGTCTGGTTCCTTCTATGCAGCAGACTGGGAGCCCCTGCATGGTGGCTCCCTGGGGATGGGGCCCATGGCCACAGAGCTGGAGCCTCTGTGCACCCCAGTGGTCACCTGTACTCCTAGCTGCACTACTTACACGTCTTCCTTCGTCTTCACCTACCCTGAGGCTGACTCCTTCCCCAGCTGTGGGGCTGCTCACCGCAAGGGCAGCAGCAGCAACGAACCCTCCTCTGACTCGCTCAGCTCACCCACGCTGCTGGCCCTGTGAGCAGGCGGGGAGGGGAGGCAGCAGGCGCCCACGAGCGCCGCTGCCCGAGTCGGTGCATTACAGAGAGGAGAAACACGTCTTCCCTCGAGGGTTCCCGTAGACCTAGGGAGGACCTTATCTGTGCGTGAAACACACCAGGCTGTGGGCCTCAAGGACTTGAAAGCATCCACGTGTGGACTCAAGTCCTTACCTCTTCCGGAGATGTAGCAAAACGCATGGAGTGTGTATTGTTCCCAGTGACACATCTGAGAGCTGGTAGTTAGTAGCATGTTGAGCCAGGCCTGGGTCTGTGTCTCTTATCTCTTTCTCTTTAGTCTTCTCATAGCATTAACTAATCTATTGGGTTCATTATTGGATTTAACCTGGTGCTGGATATTTTCGAATTGTATCTAGTGCAGCTGATTTTAACAATAAGTACTGTGTTCCGGCAATAGTGTGTTCTGATTAGCAATGACCAATATTAAACTAAGAAAAGATATGACTTTATTTTCTGGTAGATAGAAATAAATAGCTATATCCATGTACTGTAGTTTTTTCTTCAACATCAATGTTCATCGTAACGTTACTGATCATGCATTGTTGAGGTGGTCTGAATGTTCTGACATTAACAGTTTTCCATGAAAACGTTTTATTGTGTTTTTAATTTATTTATTAAGATGGATTCTCAGATATTTATATTTTTATTTTATTTTTTTCTACCTTGAGGTCTTTTGACATGTGGAAAGTGAATTTGAATGAAAAATTTAAGCATTGTTTGCTTATTGTTCAAAGACATTGTCAATAAAAGCATTTAAGTTGAATGCGACCAAACTTGTGCTCTTTATTCTGGAAGTTTTGTTTAAGATCCTGAAAGGTATCAGAGACCAGTTTGTCAAGAAGGGTAGCTCCTGGAGGGGGACACGCCCCTTCGTTTGATCCCTTATTGAAAAGGAAAGGGAAACTCTAAAGCTGATGTTGGGAATATTTCACAAATATGGGTTCATCTGGGGAGGCTAACATTCCCTAGCAGATTCTGGGGTAGCAACCGACTGTACTATATAGCTTTTGAGGGAACGCGTCTTCCTGCCTCTTTCTCTGTTTTGGAAGTCCAAGGGGGAAATATTTAAATCTAATTGTGCCAATATTAAACCGAAAGGTCTTGATCTTAAAGGAATCCTTTTAAGCAAACAGAATTGAGCTTTGCACAAACCACTTTAACTTTTTATTCCCTCAAAATTACGTGAGGGGTTACTCTCACCTTCAAGGTGAGCAAATTGAAGAAAGTTTAGAATGCATGCCTTTCTCAGTGTTCCACCAGTGAGATCGAATCTTAACTTCCTCATACCTTATCCTATCCCTAAGGCTGAGCTGCCTCTTAATATTTGGTCTAAAAAAAAGAAACAAAACTCAGGCCTTAACTCGAGCATACATTTAGTTGGGCTATTTTTATTCTCACAAGGAAAGGAGGGCTACTGTCCTATCCCTCGGTAATAAATGCATTGTAATTGCTGACATTTCTTTAACATCATAAGCCTGCCATTCTGTTTACACTGGGGGAAGAGAAAACTGGCCCTGAGAATTTGCAAGAGATCTTGAACAGTTCAAATAATGGTTGATCAGTCGGTAAATAAAAAGTTACATAACAGCTCATTAAGGAGAAGTCAACATGACTCTGAATAAGCTTTAACTTAGAATCTTTAAGAAGAACATGACCTTTGTCTGGGACACCTCTAGTAATGGGGCCCTGACACGCACATGCACAAACCACAAAGAAAAGAGCCGGGGCCCTTCCCCACCCTGTTCTCAGATACCAGGCCGGTACCATGTGTGGAAGCCAGAGGCCATGCTTCCCCACACCTGCTCTGTGGAAGGGGAGCTTCGGTGCCAGCCTCCCCATGCTTTGGTGATAATGAAAATCACTGGGTGGTTATGGGGTGTCACACTCAGTCACGTTGAAAGTTTTAATTGAAAATGACAGTTCCATTGAGGTTGATGTTCTCACCTACAGTCTCCCTGTGCCTACAGAATAATTGACATTCGAAACCCACTTGCTTTAGGCTCTTGAGAACACGGATAGATCGCATACGACTGCATATTACTTTTGCCTGTCTTGCAGTGATGAAAGAGGCTTTAGACTCCCTATTTGCTGTTCAGAGGGTAAATTTTCTGTAGCCTTTAAATGCAGCCTAGACTAATTACAAAATTACTGTAATTAACACCCAGATCTGAAATAACAAGGTGAGATACCCTGTAAAGAAGCTAGCCACCCCCCTCCCCTGCTTTCGCATACAGGAATAACAACCCACAGAAGGAGATTTCCCAGGTGGAGAAGGGTGGCTGGACCTCAGCTTTGGACACTGAACTGCTCCCCCAGGACCTGGCTAATGACCCCTGTCAGTCCCACGCTGACTATAGAGAAAGAACATTGCTTTCCCTTTGACAGCCTTATCCTATGCCCAGACACAGACCATTCTTCTATTTCACCATGACCCAGCGAAGAACAGGTTGCTTCATCGACAAGACCGCATTACAGGTCCAGGGAGAGGTACTTGCACACAAGGAATCCCTTACCAGGCTTCTCGGAGGACAGAGTATCCTCCATAGGGTTGACATCTCACCCAGCTCCCTGCAGACTATTCTCATGGGATCAAGAGAAGAAAGGAATTCCCTCTCTTTCAGCCAAAGGGCTCTTTCCAAATCTTCCTTTCCTGACTCAGGATTCAACAATTCCCATGGATGATGGATACTAGGAATGTCGACTTCTTTTTGGGAAAGACTGATCTCTACCCACAAGATACGACCTCACACTGGTCTCAACAAAACAACTATCCCACAATATACAAAAGATACACATATGATAGAAGGGGATGGGAATGAGGATGGGAGGGTCATTTTCTTATGGGGGAACATGTCTGGTTTGGCTCATCAATGGATCCCCAGACCTGTCTCAGTGTCTGGGGTTTAGTACAGGGATAATAAATATCGGCCTGGTGGCTGAATGCAGACATTCTGCACTATTTCCATGAGCAGAAGTACATTCCACACATATTCTCTAAATTCTCCTATTCCAGACCCTTTTACGATATTAAGCAATGGGGATTTCACATCTTTTATGTCTGGCTTCAAACACATACCCCACTTCTATCCTTGGCTCCTCTGACCTCTGCCCAATTCAATTTCAAAGTGAGCACCCTGCCATTGGGTTTCCAGCTCCAAATTAATTTTAGATAAAAAAAGAATAGAAGAAAAAATATTTATCTCTACATAATGGTGGATTATAGATTCTGTACTGTCTTTGCACATCCCTGCATCTTGCTCAATTACTAAAATTAAAAGGTAGCATTTAGCCATTTGTTCTAAGAACAATAATTTCGTATCAACAGCAACTTTCTAGGTGTGAATGAAAGCAAATCAATTATGCCATCTTTAGTTAAAGGACAGAAGCGAGACTGAGGCAAAGTAAAAATTCTCGGATGATTACTCTTAGGAGAGCACCTGAAGTTTCAGTGTTTTTCAAACAAAAAAAAATCTAAAACAAAACAAAAAATCAACCTTTAAACTGTGTCTGAGGCTTCCTCGAAGCACAGAATAGTCAAATAATCAAAAAACAAATGAGAATTGAGGATCATTTGAATGCTGAACATCAGATCGCTTTAAGGTGTGCTGTTTTGCTATTCACATGAAGGAGCTGTCAGTCCCATGCTGACTATAGGGGAAGAACATTTCTCCTCCACATCCCCATCTTGTCCTTTTCCCCTACAACCCCTGCTCACCAGCCTTCCTTCCATTCCAGACACACAGCAGGCTTGATCGTGCTGCAGGGCCTTTGCACTTGCTGTCTCTCTGTCTGGGCCTCTTTCCCCAGGTTGGCTCCTTCCTGTCATTCAGGATTCAGCTCAAAGGATACCTCCTTCAAGAGCCCTTCCCATATCATTCTATCTGAAGTGATTTATGCACACATTTCCTCTCCATGACTCTGTCTTATCATCCTGCTTTGTTTCTCCATAGCACATGTCACCGTCCGCAACATCTAATTTATGTTTTCTTTTCCTTTTTAATGAGTTTCGGCCCTTCTTCACCACTGCATTGTAAGTTCCATGTGAGCAGGGATCTCTTCTGTCTTGATCACTTCTGTTTCCCCAGTATCTATTAGGCACTCGAATGCTTGTTAAATGAATGAAGATGGATGAATAAGTGAAGGCAGGTGAAATTTACAAAATTAATCTAAAGGGAGATAAGTAGAATTTAAAAGTGAAGATAAAGCTGTGTACCTCACGGACTTCTTCCTGGATAGAAAAGCATTTCTTTTGTTTAAAAAAATTCCTGTCAAGGGTTCTACAGTATTAAGGTAGGGCACTAGCTAGAGTAGGAAAGAATTTTAAGAGGTCCCCAAAATACAAGCATACTGCACGTCAGTGACACTTCGAGACAAATTTACAAATTGAGAAATGTTTCAACATCAAATGAAGAATGGACGTATGGTAAATATAGGCATAACCAACTTCAACGCTTTTATTTATTTTTGAGAGACAGAGAGAGACAGAGCACAAGTGAGGAAGGGGCAGAGACAGAGGGAGACACAGAATCCGAAGCAGGCTCCAGGCTCTGATCTGTCAGTACAGAGCCTGATGTGAGGCTCGAACTCACGAACCTAGAGATCATGACCTGAGCCAAAGTCGGACGCTCAACCCACTGAGCCACCCAGGCACCCTGGTATAACCATCTTCAAAGAAACAAACAAAATTATGGTTTTCACCCTTATTCTTACGAAATTTTATTTTATTTTTCAAAGTTTATTTATTTATTTATTTTGAGAGAGAGAGAGAGAAAGAGAGTAGGAGAGAGGCAGAGAGAGAGAGAAAGAGAGAGAGAGAGGGAGAGAGAGAGAATCCCAAGCAGGCTCTGCACTACCAGCACAGAGCCCAAGGTGGGGCTCAAACCCAGGAGCTGTGAGATAATGACCTGAACTGATACCAAGAGTCAGAAGCTTAACCATCTGAGCCACCCAGGCGCCCCCACATGAAATTTTAGACTATCACACAAATCCATTTGGAGTGCCTACAAACTGGTATGCTAAATTATAAAACCTACAATTTAGTTTGCATTAAAATAGAAGACTGGGCACCTGGGTAGCTCAGTTAGTTGAACTTCTGACTTCGGTTCAGGTCATGAGCTGGGGGTTCGTGGGTTCAAGCCCCACGTTGGGCTTACTGCTGTCAGTGCGGAGCCCGCTTTGGGTCCTCTGTCCCCCTCTCTCTGCCCCTCCCCTGCTTGCTCTCTCTCTCCCTCAAAAATAAAGAAAAACATTAAATAAAAAAAAAAAGAATAGAAGAATAAGGGTTAGCTGTTATTACTATCATTACTGATATCAATCTTATCATCATAATCATCATTTATCATATCATCATAATCATCAAGAATATGCCCAGACCTGAGGAAAAGCAGTTGGTAATAGAGTGTATTGAATCCTGATGAATGAGTTCAAAATCCCTGAAGGACACTGGCTGGATAGATGGCTACTTTCTTTGCACACAGGAGAAAGCGACAGAAGCATAAACTGGGTTTAGTTCAAAGCAATTCATTTCAATGACTCCACACACTCATTCACTAAGTTGCCTTTCCTTTGCCCAAGGGCAGAAAGGGTTCTTGGCCACTGTCCCAAGGAGGCTGCCTGGCTTGATGGCCATCGGTTCTTCTTGACTAATAAGCCCTTTTTACTTTCGGCTCACACTGAGAAGGCAGCGCTTTGCCTGATCCAATCAGTTGATTAGAATAAGAATCCGGAGGGGTTTGATCGATGGTTACATTAGGAGCAGGGCCTCAGAAGGAGGTCTTGTCAAAGGATGAGGAGCAGAAGGCCGCCATGTTTACTTTGGGGGAACAGTGTGCAGTCAGATCTACGGAAGCAATGATTGATTTGCAGGCTTTTTGATCAACTACGAGACTCTCATCACAGCTGTAATTACCAAAACAATATAAGTGAATTTGGATTTGAGGAATTGGATCCAATATAGCAGAGTGGTTCAGAGAACGACTCAGGTTTGAATCCTGGCTCCTTGACCTTGGGCCAGTTACTTCACCTTTCTGCACCTTAGTTTAAGTAAAAGGGGGATAATTGTACCTTACCTCTTGGGGTTGTTGCAAGTCTTAAAAAAAGTTAGTATGGGGGTGCCTGGGTGGCGCAGTCGGTTAAGCGTCCGACTTCAGCCAGGTCACGATCTCGCGGTCCGTGGGTTCGAGCCCCGCGTCAGGCTCTGGGCTGATGGCTCAGAGCCTGGAGCCTGTTTCCGATTCTGTGTCTCCCTCTCTCTCTGCCCCTCCCCCGTTCATGCTCTGTCTCTCTCTGTCCCAAAAATAAATAAACGTTGAAAAAAAATTAAAAAAAAAAAAAAAAAAGTTAGTATGTATTGGGTGCCTGTTACAGTATAGAAGTGTTTGCTATTATTTATTATCTCTATAATTAAGGGAGACGGGGGTCAGGGGAGAAAATATTTACCCTCTTGGGCAAGCATGGGCTTCATTTAATTCAATAAAAAGTTTCTGGATGTCTATGATTTATCAGGTGTTGGTTTCAGATATGAGAAAGGCATAGGCCTGTACTCAAAGAGTTCATGGTCTAGTAAGGGAGAAAGACACGTAAACATGTGCATCAATATACACCGTAACGGTGAAAACATCAGATGCAACAGTTGTGCAGAAGAGGGAGTGATGAACTCTATCTGGGGGCATCTCCGAGCCAGTGATTTCTGAGCTGGGCTTTGAAGATGGATGGAGTTTGCCAGATGAGCGAGTGGCCGGTGGAGGGATTTCAGGAAGCAGAGGGATATCCCCGTAAAGGCACACACTCCTGAAACAACACACTTGCTTTTGCTGGACTATAAAATATGGGGGGGGGGGGGGGGGGAAAGAAGGAAAGGAGGGGGATGTGATTATAGAGCATCCCCGAAGTGCATTTGATTTTGTTTACATTAATATTGCAGCATCAAAGTGGAGGGGGCTGGAGATAGGTCAGGAAGAGGTAACTGTGGCCAGATCATGAAGAGCCTGGTATTTACTTGCTTCAGTTGTGTGTAGGCTGGACCGGGGCAGTGGTGGTGGGAATGCAGAGGGAACAAGAGGTAATTAGGGGGTAGGACTGTTGGGACCTGGTGACTGAGTGGATGTGGGAGGTGAGGGAGGGAGAGGAATCCCAGTCACTCCCAGGTTCACCGGGCTCAACATACATGGAGGCTGTGTGACTGTGACCTGAGGAAGAAGAGTAGGTTTGGGGAATAAGAAAGTAGGTTCCATGTTGGACATGTGGAGTTTGCCAAGCCTGTGGGACACCCGGGGGCGGGGGCGGGGGAGGGTGATGTAGGCAGTTCCCTTATACAATAGATGTTCTATGATGTGAGCTTATGGAGCTCATCTGGAGGCACGTGGTTGGGATTGGACCTGGAGCCCTAGGATATAATAGTGATAATGGCTAACATTTCACATGTGCTTGTTATATGCCAGGCTGTGCTATGCACTTCACAGGCAATGCTAAATCAGGGACTGTATTCGCTTCGCTAAGCATTTTACCTCTAGTAACTGGCCCATACTGGGCATACAATATTTTGTTGAATGGATGCTCTCGTTAAGTCCGCACCACAGCCCGATGATGCAGATATTAGGATCTTCATCTTACAGATGAGGAAAATGCGCTAAAAAAATATCACATTGCCCAAGGTCACACACTTATGAAGTAGCAGATCAGAGATTTGAAATGAGCTCTTTGTGACTATGAAGTCTGACGTGCTGAACTGTTTTGCTAGAATGTTAAAATCTGCTCCTAAGTAGGTACTTATGGGGCTCCTGGGTGGCTCAGTCGGTTAAGCGTCTGACTCTTGATTTAGGCTCAGGTCATGATCTCACAGTTTGTGTGCTCGAGCCCCACATTGGGCTCCTGTGCTGGCTGTGCGGAACCTGTGTGGGATTCTCTCTCTCCCTCTCCCTCTGCCCCTCTCCTGCTTGTGCTCTCTCTCTCTACCTCAAGATAAGTAAACTTAAAATAATATGTACTTATGTGACTTAGGGTGAGCCTCTAGCCCCTCTGAGATTACCCCATCAGGAGTGGATTTCAAAAATCTCGGAGCTCCCTTTCCAGCTTCAAAACTCTGACGACATCAGGTGACCACGGTGGAAATGCACTGCAGGGGCCCATACCCCACCATTTAGGATGGAAGGCCTGAGAAGTGTATGTAGTGCTAGGTGCTACACCACAACGGCGAGGTGGGAGCTGTGTGGGCGGGCAAAGCGGGCGGATTAGGGTTCTGCGTCTGCACAACAAATTATCGCAAATTTAGCAGCCAGAAGCCACACGTATTTCTTCGTTTCTGTGGACTGCATGGGTAAGCTCCGTCCTCTGTCCATGGTCTCATAAAGCTGCAGTCAAGCTGTCAGCTGAGCTGAGTTTTCAGCCGGATGGTTGAAGGGAGAAGAGTCTGCTTCTGAACTCATTCTGGTTGTTGCAGACTTTATTTCCTCATGATTTTGTAACTAAGGCCTGACCTTCTGCTGGCTGTTTTGAGCTGGCCTCTGGCCATCCTCAGATCACAGAGGCTGCGTTCTCAACATGGTTGCCCACTTCGGCAAGCCTGCCGGGAGAACCTACTAGTGTGTTCTGGTAAAATGGATGTATATATCTCCTTTATATAGAAATAGATACAGGTGAATATATAAATATTGCAGATTATTTATCACAGGAGTAACATCCCATTGCCTTTGCCATATTCTATTGCTTAGAGGCAAGTCTTGGGTTCCACCTGCACCCAAGGGGAGGGAATTACACAAAGGCATGGACACCAGGAGGTAGGAATTACTGGGGGGGTCAACCAAGGGCCTCTCATCCACAAGAGGTCACATTACGTGCTGAGAATGTAAAACTAATAAAACCAACTAAAGTTGGTCTGCTTTTTTATTAATGCCACGAACTGTCAACTTTAGGTGTGACAAAGTATTTCCTGAAAAGAACGTCTCTTGTTGCTTCGAGTTGTAAACAGTTGCTGGGATTACTGTCAACTTTTCATAATGCGTATGTAAGCTTCATTTTTAAAATCACTGATCCTTTAATGCATTGTATGCCACATGGAAGGAAACTCTCAGTTATACTAATAGTTGGTCCCCAACACGTGGACTTAGCTATATGCCTCCATCTCAAGAGTACGTTTGTAATGGTTCAGAGTCAAACTGTTTTGGGTGCAATGCACATCTCCAACCTATGGTAGTACACAGCACTGTGTTTAAATAGATTTGAAATAAACACGGACAACAGTGAATGAGAAATCGAACTTGAGTGACTTCAGTTCTGTTCTTATTTATGACCGTGTGGAGTTTTTGCGTTTAAAATCTAATACTGTGAGGCGGTGCAAACAGAGGTGTGATATTTTTATTTGGTAAATATACATTTCAGTTAATACAGGCAATACTTCACTAAATTTTAATATTAGCTTTAAAGTGGAAAATTCCTTTACAATTATTCATTTTAAAACCGAAAAACGATCAAGAAAACAAAACATTACAACAATATTGTGATTTAGTAGTTGCCTAATACTTGGTAAGCTACTGTTTTGCTGCTTAGGAATAAAAATAGCTAGCACTGATTTGGCTCACCACGGGCCAGATTCTTCCAAACACACACTCCCACATACTAGTATCTACATTAACTCGTTAATACAACCTTAGCAGGTAAGTCTTGCTATTAATCTTACAGATAAAATAATCTGGGGCACCGAATGACTGCGGTTTCCTCGAGATCATCCGAGTGGAGTGGCAGAGCTGGTACCCGAGCCGGGGAATGTGGCTCCGATCCCTGAATTCTTAGCTGCTAGTAAGAAAAGACAAAACGAAACCAATATCCCCAACAACCTTGCAGGCCAATAGAAGCCCTTCAAAAAGGACAGGAAGCCTTCTTCTGGTCCAGAAGGGCTTCTTTCTATTCTAGACCCACCCCTGCTGGATCCTGGGCTGCGGGATAGCTGGCTTCCCGAGGGGGTGCTCTCTCGGCGTCCCCTCCTCTGCCCGCGTCTGCGAGGCCCACGTTTGTCCCGGCCCGTCCCAGCTTCCGGTCCTTTGCTTTTGGCCAGGTCGCAGGGTCAAGCCGTGCCAGGAGCTCGCGAGTCCTCTATTTACTGTTTGGTTTCCATGGTGACACGTAGGCGCCGTCAGCGCCTCCCGTCACAGGCCCCGCAGCGCGGCCCCCACCCGGCGCCGTGACGTCTGTCCGCCGCTTCCGTTCTGCCCATATTTGGCGCAGCCCGCGAGCCGCCCGTCGGGAGGAGGCTGGGAACCGGACTCCCGCCTCGCCCCGCCCCCTGTTCCCGGCCACGCCCCCGCAGGGTGCTGGCAGCGGCTCTGTGTCACGCGCCCCCCCTCCCGCCCCTTCCCGCAGACCCGAGGTGAGGCAAGGGGCGGAGGCGTTAGGGACCCCTAGAGAGGGCGTGGGTGATCGGATGAGCTCTGAGGTCTGTAAACATTACTTGACTCTTTGAGGCTGCATACAAAATTTGGGGCTGTCTCATCTGTCCCGGGTGGGTGAGCTCGGATCACGATTTTCTCACTCTGTGCCGGAAATCATGGAAACAGCCATCCCTCGCCTAACTCTATTTTATATTTTATAGGGTCGAACTTAAAATTCTCGCCCATGGCGCAGTGGAAAGCTTTGTAGCCAGAGGTTCTGGGTCAGTGTTGCCCCTTGGGGGATAAGTGACCTTGGGAAGGTCGCTTCTCTTTACTCGGCGTGGTAAAATGAACTGTGGGGGTGAGTGGGGGGGGGGGTGATCGTAATATTTGCAGCAGTATCAATCAGGCTTGTGAGGGAATACCGTCCCTCACCTTGGAACTACTCCCTATCCCCATGACATAATTGGAATGTCAGTGAAGCCCGCTGAGGACCCCTGCAATTTTGATCCCAATGGTAACTGGATTTGTGTGGCTCTTTGCGCCTTGCTCGTATGAGGCGCTTAATTAAAATAGTTACCTGATTATTGAATGAATCCTAGGCAAATTACCTTCGGATTTCACCTTCATAAATCCGGATCCCTGCAATTCCTCTTCCAGGCGGAAGGAAGAATATTGCGATGATTAATAATCGCGCAGCAGGGCTGCTGATGTAAAGCGATTTGCAGATGTAAAGGGCAATAAGCATTCCTGGGAGGAATCCAGTGAGATTCCAGAAGTCTCCGAGGGAGCCGTGGGTGTATATCGCCGGGCCCTGCGGGCGGGGGTGGGGCGGGCAGTGCCGCAGAGGCCACTGCTGGGGACTGGACTGCTTGGCAAGGGGCTAACTCTTCAAGCTGCTAAGTCGCGCCCCCCACCCCCCACCAGTCCCCCGGGTTTTCTGACCAGAGGACTGTGTGTTTTCCAGAATTTCAGAGCAGGAAAGCACATCCCACATTCTCCCTGCCCCCCCCCCCCCCCCCCCCCCCCCCCCCCCCGCCATTCAGCCCTTCTATTTCACACATGCGGAAACTCGGGCTCTCGAGAAGTTGGTTCGTCCACCCAAACTTGCACAGCTAGTTAGAGACAGATAAAGGCTAGGATTTCTGGCTTCCATCTCACCTCTAACCGCCTGTGTGCTCTTGTGGCTTCAGGACCCTGTTGCCCGGCTCAGATGAGGGGGTGTGCAGTAAAGCTAAGTACTGACCTCAGGCCTCCTAACGGATAACAGTGGCTGGCACACCTGCTGCTTCACGCAGCCACAGCCTGACACCAGGGCCTGTGGTGGTGGCCGGGACGTGTGTACTTCCCAAGCCACAAGCGTTCCTCCTTACAGTGGTTGGAATGGCTTCTCTTGTCCAGAGAACGTGACTTGGCTGTCCTGAAACCAGGCTTAGACTAGCCGTTAGTTATTTTTTTAATAGTGACCCAAGCCTTGCATTAAACTTTTCTCAGCTAAGACGACAGCAGAAGGCATGTAGCCTGAACCCATGGGAACCCCTTTCAGCCCTTGGAAGGTCTTTTCGTGGTACATAAAGGTTAGATTCTGTAGGGGAATGCCTCTTCAATGTCTCTCTCTCTCTCTCCCCTTTCAATCTCGACCAATTCCTCCTACATTCTACATTCTATTTCTTCCCTCACTTCCAGACTGTGTATGAAGGCAGCTCAGACTAAGAAGATTGGTGCCCACCGCTGGCCTCAGTCATCCTGCTGATTTGAGAAGTCTGGAATCCTTCACCTCTGATTGTACTCGGAGCTATAGCGGCAGAAGCGGCAGCTCTGCCCCCTGGTGGACATATGAGGCACAGCGCCCTTCTCCGATTCCAGAAGCCCTGTCACGGTAGAGGCTAGAGGAGGTATTTGCTCTTTGTTCACTCTGATAGAAATAGAAAAATTTGGCAGGAACAAAAAAATAACCCCAGCCTTTTCTCTTTCTAGTTTATTTCTGAGGATCTGGTGCATTCTTTCTCTTGCCTGGACTGTATTTTTCTTCTTGCTATCCAAACCCTGCCCCTATTTTTTCAATCCCTATTTCAAGTTCCACCTGCTTTCATCGCAACTTCTCTGACTTTCGTCTCCTAGGTATCTTCTGAATGCGGGTGTATACAGACCCAGCGCACTGAGTGCACACTTATATATGATGTCATTAGCGTTGTTTTCTTGAGGGTGGGAGCCATGCTTTGTGTGTCTTTGTGTTCTTAGACTCCGTATTGCCCCGTACAGGGCTGGGGACAGAAACTGCTCCCAATAAGCCCTTGTTGACTAAATGATAAATTAATTGATTAATCTCTGCATTCAAAACAAAACAAAACAAAACCAAAAACCCAAAACAACGCTAAGCCTTTGCTTCGACAAACCTTCTAGAACTGTTAGTTCTTTGGAGGAATCTAGATAGTGACCTAATCAAATAAAGCCTTGCACAATAAGTAGTTCACCAAGCAATTTCACAAGAGAACACCATCACCACCCAGAGAGGGATGAGAAAGTTTGAAGTGGACTCTCAGAGAGAGGAGAGTGGTGATGTGGAAAGGCCAAAGGACGAAGAATTAGGAGGGAAGGGCCTCTGCTCCTGGTTTCACAGAGGCAGCACAGGGGCTCTAGGGCCAGGTTTATACCCAGTCTCTACCATCTGCTGTGCAGCCTTAGGCATACTCCCCTCTCCGTGTGTCAGTTTCCCATCTGTAAAAATAAGTACCCATCTCCTAGCAATACGATGAGGATAAACTGAGTTGATATTTCCAAAGGTCCTGGCACATAAGTGCTAGTTAACAGTTTGTAAATGAATTTTCCATCTTAAATGTCTTGTAAATGGGATGGGGAATATTATATGATCTCTCGGTTCCCCTCTGCATTAGCCTTCCAGGACAGCGCATGAGCTTTGGGGTCAGGCAGGTCTGGGTTGACTCTTGTCTCTGTTAGCAGTTGTGTGACATTGGGCAGATCACTCGACTCTCTTGGAGCCTCAGTTTTCTCATCTGCGAAAATGAGAATAATTGTGTCTACCTCAAAAGACTGCTGCGTGCATTGTATGCTTGCAAGATGCCTATCATAGAAGGAGCTTAGTAAAGAGAAGCTATGGTTATTATTAGAAATTCTTTTAGACGTTTGTTTATTTTTGAGAGAGAGAGAAACAGTGTGCGAGCAGGGGAGGGGCAGAGAGAGGGGGAGACACAGAATCCAAAGCAGGCTCCGGACTCTGAGCTGTCAGCCCAGAGCCCAACGCGGGGCTCGAACTCACGAATCGAGAGATCATGACCTGAGCCAAAGTTGGACGCTTAACCGACTGAGCCACCCAGGCACCCCTATAGTTATTATTGATGAGAGGAGCCATATATATATACATATATACATATGTATATATATATGTATGTGTGTGTATATGTGTGTGTGTGTGTGTGTGTGTGTGTGTGTGTGTGTATGAATAGGGTCTCCAAAATCTCTGAAGTTTCAAGGAAGAGCATATGGAACAGCAGTAGTGACACCAGCTCAATCGTGGAGCTTGGGGTGGGAGGGGAGGCCCTGGGCCTGGGCCATGATTGGCTATCGCAGCCTCTGAAGAATCCAGGAATGGTTTGACTTGCACATCAGCTCTAGGAACACTTTGTGCCCGAGGGCTGCGCCGAGGGTGTGGACCCAGTGGGGCTAGGTGCCAGCAGCTGTAGGGCCATCCTGCTCCCCTTCCCAGGAGGGGGGACTTTAATAAGAGAGGGTGTGGGCAGGGTGGGCCTTAGAAACCTATTGTTGTGGAGTGTGTATGTGTGGGAATGGCCCAGAGACATCCTGCCCTGCGACCTGGGCTCCCCGGCCTGGTGTGGCTTCCCTCGTGGCAGAACCTGTCCGCACAGCTCCTCAGAGCTGTCATTCCCAAACCTGTCCAAAGACACTGGGATTGATCGCCAGCAGTTCTCCAAGGGGGGGGGGGGGGGGGAAGGAGGGCTGTGATAGTCTTAAAGCCAGATTAACCTTACTTCCCTTCAGCTGCATGTGTGGAAAAGTACTAAATGGAATATGCAAATGCTGTTTGTATTCCTTTGAGTTCTCTTCCAAGGGGAAGGATGGTTGCAAAATCCAGTAATGATAGGGTGTTGCAATTGCAAACACGCTGGGAATCACTCTTATGGTCCTCACACTTGATGGCTCTTGTCGCCTGTGACCCACAAGGAATTGTGTGATCCCCAACAGCAGGGTCCGCACTGAGTGAGTTGCTATTCTGGAATCCCAGATGCAGTCTGAGACCTGGACAAATCCACCTTAGGGGCTGTTTGGTATCTCGGAGGAATCTGTAAGCCCCATTCCAAACTCACGCTGGAAACAGGGTGGGCCCCAGGGACTGGCGTCTAGAGCAGAACGGTTTTTTTTGTTTTTGTTTTTGTTTTACTGTCTGCAAAAAACCGGGACTTATGAAGAGTCACGAAGGTGCTGGTATTGGGTGTCTGTGGGGAGGAGGGAATGTGTTTCTCTCCTTTTGCTTGTTTGTTCTCTCTGATTTTTTGTTTTTGTTTTTGTGAGAAGAAAACATGTTTTTTTAAATGTTCCCAGCAGAGCAATATGTTTGTTTTTAAATAGATAATAAATGGGAAGGCTCAAACGCCTCCTGAGTTTTTTCATTTTTATGTTATTGCTTTTCCTCTCTTTCGAAAAGAAATAGATGCTTGTGGCGAAACCTTTAAAAATTCAGGCAATCAAAATAAGGAAAATAAAAAATCACCTGTAGTCTCATCACAGAGATAACAACCGTCATTACTTTTGATCGTACTTTTCCTATACACTCTACTTTTATACCTTGTAGTTTCTATGCTGTGGTTTTTATGAAAATAGGATCACGCTGTAATAATGTTTTGTAATCTGCTTTTTCTACACCATAGATCATGAACATATTTTTCTATGTGATCAAATTAAATAGCTGGTTACATAGGATTCTGGTTATAAACGTCCAGCAATTTAAATAATTCTGCATTGTTGAAATATAACCTTTGGGCTATTTCTTTTTTATTTTTTTTAATGTTTATTTATTTTCGACGGGGAGAGAGAGAGACAGAGCATGAGTGGGGGAGGGGCAGAGAGAGAGAGGGAGACACAGAATCCGAAGCAGGCTCCAGGCTCCGAGCTGTCAGCACAGCACCCTAGGAGGGGCTCGAACCCACGGACCCAGAGATCATGACCTGAGCCGAAGTCGGACACTTAACCGACAGAGCCCCCCAGGACGCCCCACCTTTGGGCGATTTCTACATTTTTTTGCTGTTCTAGACAAGGCTACAAATATCTTTGCAGCTGATTATTTGTACACCTTCAAGATGATTTCTTTTGGGGTGGGCCAAGAGTGTGCTCCTTCTGGAGGCTTTCGAAATGCAGCTGTGCTGTCAGTACAGGGTCACACGGTTTCTAGCTGTGTAATTGTAAAAATTACTTACCCTTCAGAACTGCTCTTTTTTTTTTAATTTTTTTTTTAACGTTTTTATTTATTTTTGAGACAGAGAGAGACAGAGCATGAATGGGGGAGGGGCAGAGAGAGAGGGAGACACAGAATCGGAAGCAGGCTCCAGGCTCTGAGCCGGCAGCCCAGAGCCCGAAGCGGGGCTTGAACTCGCGGACCGCGAGATCATGACCTGAGCTGAAGTCGGACGCTTAACCGACTGAGCCACCCAGGCGCCCCCTTTCAGAACTGCTTTAATGTCCTCAACTGCAAAGCTGGAATGATAGCAGCTATCTAGTGAAGGCGGGTTGTAAGGATCGGATGAAAAAGTGTATAAAATGGTGGCTGGCATGGCACATGATGATCCCTCCATACACGGAGCCTTCAGTGAACTTGTAGCTTCTGATTCAGGGATTGTCTTTCCTTCAGGGGAAGGAGTTGTCCTGAAATTGGGGTCTGGCTGCCCGGGCAAGTTGGGGGAGAACTCAATCAGGTTTAAATGGTAAATGGTGGAGACGCTGGAGCGGGAAGGGTAGAAGCAGACAGGTAACAGAGAGATGGCTGGTGGTGGGGAGGGTGAGGAGAGGTTAGCAGAGGAGAGAGTGAGCCGTCGCGGAGAATGGGACTCAGTGGGCAGGGATGAGTTGTTCGCACGGATGTTTGCAGCAGGGACCCTCCAAAACAGGGCCGTGGGCCAGTCGCTTTGCAGTGTGTGTGTGTGTGTGTGTGTGTGTGTGTGTGTGTGTGTGTGCGCGCGTGCGCGTGTGTGTGTGTGTGTGTGTGTGTGTGTGTGTGGAGCCTGTGTCCTCTGCTTCTGGCCCCATCAGGCTGCTTTCTGCCTCCCTCCCTGTTGCCTCACTCCATGCCAGTTCCTTCTTTCAGTTCCTTGAATGCTCCACGTTCCTCCCTGTTGCGTGACCTCTGTACATTCTCTTCCTCCTGCCAGGAGCTTCTACTCTTTCCCTGGCTTAGGCATCATCAGCTCTCAAGCTTATAGTTCACTTTCTCAGAGAGGCCTTCCCTGACCATTTGGTATAAACCGGCTCCCCTCCCTCCTGTGACTGTCTCATGGCCCTCTGCACCCACGTGGCAGCCACATCAAGGTTTGTAGTCGTGTGTGTGACGATTCATCCTTGGGGTCCCCGCTAGGCTGAGAGCCCCCCAAGGGTAGGAACAGGGTCTGTTTTTTGCTCACTATTGTATCTCGATGCCCAGGACATGGTAGGCACTCAGTAAGTACTTATTGAAATGGAAGAAGATGAAGCGAGTTGCTTTGTGACCTATAGAATGCTTTTACATCCCTCCTGTGGCTTCAGTCCCATCTTGATTGATGCTGGCTGATTGGCTGAAAGAATAGGAGATTTGGGGGCTGCAAGGGATGCCTTGGCCAGTTCCTCTCCCATCCTTCTTTCTGTTGAGGAAGTGGGCTTCCCTTTCTCAGGCTAGAAGCTTTAAATCAGCGCTTCTTAAACCTTAATGTTTGTATATATAATTTTTATAATTTTTTCGAATGTTTATTTTTGAGAGAGCGAGAGAGAGAGAAGGACAGAGCGCGAGTGGGGAGGGGCAGAGAGAGAGGGAGACACAGAATCCGAAGCACGTTTCAGGCTCTGAGCCAGCAGCACAGAACCCCATACGGGGCTCAAACTCACCAACCATAAGATCATGACCTGAGCTGAAGTCAGATGCTTGACCGACTGAGCCACCCAGGCGCCCCTACCCGGGGATCTTCTTAACATGTGAATTTTGATCGCAGGTGTCTAGGATCCTCCCTAGGGTCAGGTCCAAGATACTGAATCTCTAACAATCTCCCATGTCAGGCCCCAATTGTTGAACAGCAAGGCTTTCTATTCCCCTTGCTGGCTGTGATACCCACGCTGAAGATTGAATCGCTGCGCCCTCTGTCGGCTACCGGAGGGCATGGCAATCCTTGACCAAGTAGATAAAGCGCGCATACATGGATTTTATAAGGCACACCAAATTCTTGGGGGACAAGATCTTCTGCTGAAAGTGGATGGACTCACAGATTCTGAAAGCGTTAGGAAATTTACTCTTAAGAATGCACTCTGTACAGGATCCTGCCATGCTGAGGCAAAAGGAATTCTCTGAATTGAAGAATGTTAGGGCTGGAGAGACCCTTACACTCAGCTAGTGAGCGATTTTCTTCTTTTGCCACTGTTTGCTTTTCCCACTTTTTCTTTTTCTTTTTTTTTTTTTTTTAAATAGCAGAGGACTTTCTTCAGAATCAGGGCTGCATAATGACTTTGATGGGCCCTAGACTCTTTGGCCTTTGTGGGCTCCTTCCTCTATAAAAATTAATTGAAAATTATATTTTATGACTGCATTGGTATGAAGACAAATAGGTTAACATATATAACGTAGTGTCATTTTTTGATATAAAAGTTAATTTTTTTCTCCTGAGTTTTAAGGGAAATAAAATCATGTCTATGGATTTGTGAAAATATTGTGGGCCTTAGGCACCATGCCTTCTGTATCAGCCCTGTTCTCCACACAGCACCCAGTTTATATATCTCTCTACACGCGCCCAAGGCTGTAGAAGATGCCTCGAGGGTCATAATGCTTTTTAAGCAGGTGACCAGATTGGACACGTTAAAGGACTTAGACATATAAGCTGAGTGTTTACTATGTGCCAAGTGCTCAAAACATATGTAAGTTTCAGAACAGCCTGGTTGCGTAGGAGAAGGTGACGAAATTTTCCTCACGTCACAGTCTAGTAGGTGGCAGATCTGAACTCCGGGTCTGTCTGATCCCTCCAAAGGCTGTGCTTTCGATGGGACAAGGTATATACATCGAGATGTCTGCCTGGGTGTCTGTTCCTAAATGTATGTTAAAGTAGCGGGGGCACTAAGGGGCAAGATGTCAGGGAGGGCTGGAGGGTCTTTGGGAAGATGGAGACTTGAGGCTGGCTTTGGGGAAACCATAGCAGAGATGAAGTGTCAGGAAAAGGCACCTGAGGCCACAGCGGTGTAGAGGTGGGGTCCCCTGGTTCGGGGACCATGAAGAGATTTCCCAAGCAGGAGGGAACTCAAGACGTAGAGGGTGATGAGGCAGAGTGTGGCTACCGAGCCTGCGGAAATTGGGCTCAATCTAACGTTCGGTGGGAGGTTTGCACCCTTGCAGGGTGCATCCTTGCACCCTAAAATCTAGTCCTAAATCATCAACAGTGTAGCAAAGCTTTATCTGCCGTCCTCGACTCAGTTTCTTATCCAACAAGTAGGCGTTCTGAAGTTTGCCCTACACTCTTCAGAGATGTCAGGAAGTTCAAAAGACTGTCAGCTCCGTAAGGGTGGGGAGCCTGTGTCTGATCAGGCTGTATTCCCAGGGCCTGGGCACTCAGCACACCTTTGAGGAAGGAGTGGACATCATATTCTACAAATCCCTTTAAAAGCAGCGAGTAGGAAGTAGCTGCTTCAGGAGAAAGGGTTCCAGGCCAGAAGAGGGCGCTGTTCAGCAAACAAGTTTTAGTGTAAGGAAACCCCAGGCTCTTTCTGCGGGGTTGGGGGATTGAGCATTTGCATCTCTGGGCTTTGCTTTACACTCTGGGACTTAGGTGATCAAATCATTCTAAATTCTTATGTTAACTCTTGTTTTCTAACTAGGAAAAGTGGCCAAAATGTAGTTTATTTTCTCTATTTCACATTCTCTTAATGCTTTAGGCACTTAATACAGATGTAATTATTTGGGGGGAGAACAGAGCTTAAAACAGCAACCAGTTTATTGTATCTCATGATTTTGTGAGTTAGGAATTAAGACAGGCATTGGCCAGGACATTCTTCTGCTCAATATGGCAAAGACTGATGTCCTCTGTGGTATTCAACTGGGAGATGGGCTGGTCTGGAGTGTCTAAGATGGCTTCACTCACATGACACAGATGTAATTTTACATTTTGTGTGGTTATTTGACTAATGTCTGTCTCCCCCACTAGTCCAGAAGCTACTACCAAGGGGCTGGAGCTGTGTCTGTCTATCATTTTATCGCTAGTGGCTGGCACAGTGCCTGGCCAATTGAGACTTAGTAAATATTTGTTAAATATTTGTTGGATCGATGATGTAATTTTTATAAAGAGTGTCAGGATCCTCAGAAAACAGGCATTGGTGGGAGTTAATGATGACGATAATAGCTCAGTAAGGGGGCGCCTGGGTGGCTCAGTCGGTTAAGCGTCCGACTTCAGCTCAGGTCGTGACCTCACGGTCCGTGAGTTCGAGCCCTGCGTCGGGCTCTGTGCTGACAGCTCGGAGCCTGGAGCCTGTTTCAGATTCCGTGTCTTCCTCTCTCTCTCTGACCCTCCCCCGTTCATGCTCTGTCTCTCCCTGTCTCAAAAATTAATAAATAAAAATGTTAAAAAAAAAAAAATAGCTCAGTAAGTACCAAGACTAAGCCAAGCTAAGTAGCTCTATAGCCTGGCGGGTTGGCATAATTTACTCCCATTTTACAGATGAGGAGCTGAGGTTGCCCTGACACAGCTGCAAAGGGCGACACACGATAAGCACCTTTTATGTCGCAAACCAGAGAATCTGGGAGTAAACTCAGGAGCCCCGGAGGCCAAGCAAGTTATTAAACTGAGTTATTTGGGAGATAAAAACCTGATGAAATGACAAAAAGCTACAGGTGTGTTTTCAAATTAGTCACCAACAATGTTCCAGATTCCTGCTTCTGTAGTTATCCAAATAATAAAAGCAAAGTCACCCCCAAGTGATGATTTGAAAATCCACTTGGATGTCTATTGCCATATTCACTTAAACTGTTCCTCAAAAATCCACCTAAGTGTTTCTTCTTCCTGGTTTTATTTATTTTTGATGTTAATCCACAGCTGGACGGTTCCATCAACATGGTGTATTGCTTCTTTAGTTTTATCAAACAACAGGCTGGCTTTTATTTTATTTATTTATTTTTTTATTAAAAAAATTTTTTTTTAACGTTTTTATTTATTTTTGGGACAGAGAGAGACAGAGCATGAACGGGGGAGGGGCAGAGAGAGAGGGAGACACAGAATCGGAAACAGGCTCCAGGCTCTGAGCCGTCAGCCCAGAGCCTGATGCGGGGCTCGAACTCACGGACCGCGAGATCGTGACCTGGCTGAAGTCGGACGCTTAACCGACTGCGCCACCCAGGCGCCCTAGGCTGGCTTTTAGTCATGAGTGTGGCATCTCAGAGCCAACAGTGGGCTGGCGAGAGTGTCCTTGATTGAAGTCATCAGAGGGATCAGAGCATTAATGGATTATCTGATGCCTCGGCTTCCTATGGGCTCTGTCCTGCCTGAAAGGCTCTTCTAGATCTTGTTACTGTGATGGGGAAATACCCCAGGGTGCCAGGAAATCCCTGCCCAGGCAGGGAGCTGACTTCCCGGTTAGTATCCCAGGGATGCTAAGCCCAGCCCCTGCAGCCAATCAGCAGCGGAGCTGCCTCAAACTGACAAGCAAAACGGAGCCCAACAAAAGCAGCTGGAACTTGAACAAACATATTTGGGTGAGGCTGGGAGGGGAGTCAGGCCTGGCGTCATCCAGGCTCTGGGCCAGGCTGTTGTCATGGTGATAGCCAGCCAGTTTACCAGCCGGCAGCTGAGCCAGTTTTCTGAGGGGGAAGCCTAAGGAGGGGGGCTGGGGTGCCCAAGGGGGCTGCGCTTCTCCAAGTAATGGAAACCCACAGAGAAGGCACGGCCACTTCCAGAGAGTAGTGCCTTGTCACAGGAGCTGGTGGGCGGCCTGGGGAACAGTGGGCTCAGAGAGGCTGGCCAGCCCGGGAGGGAGGGAAGTGGCCACTGAGCGAGCAAAGAGGCCTCTGGAAAGGCTGAAAGGCTGGAAGGCTTTCAGGGCAGAGAGGATTTGCAGCTGTGTTAGCTTTCTTGGCAAAACATGAATTGAAGTAGATCACAGAGTTCTTTAAAACAAGAAAACAAAACAAAACAAAACAACAACAACAACACACAGAGGCCAGTGGATGAGAGGGAGTCTTTGGGAATCTCAGAAGTAGAACATGAAAATGTCTACTCCCTCTCCAGGAGCCCTTTTTCTTTTTCTCTTCTTTTCTTTTCTTTTCTTTTCTTTTCTTTTTTCTTTTCTTTTCTTTCTTTCCTTTTCTCTTCTCTTCTTTTCTTTTCTTTTCCTTTCTTTTTTTTCTTTTCCTTTTCTTCTTTTTTTCTTCTTTTCTTTTCTTTTCTCTTCTCTTCTTTTCTTTTCCTTTCTTTTCTTTTCTTTTCTTTTCCTTTTCTTCTCTTTTTCTTTTCTTTTCTTCTCTTTTCTCTTCTCTCTTTTCTTTTTCCTTCCCTTCCCTTCCCTTCTCTTCCCTTCCCCCCCTTCTCTCCCCTCCTTTCCCCTCCCTTCCCTTCCCCTCCCTCCTCCCTTCTCTCCTCCTCTCTCTCCCCTCTTCTCCCCTCTTTTCTTTTTGCTGATGTCCACAAGTCAAGTAATTTCTTGGAGGCCCAAGAGGAACAAACAGCATTCAGCATAAAACAAAATGTTAGAAAACATGTGCTTTGTAGGGCAGGGCCTACCAGGTGTTTGTGTCCACGAGGGTAGGTTACTTCCAGGTGAGGAATAGACACCCTCCTGCCCTCAGAGCATTGCAAATGTGGCTGATGTGTCACACTTGGGTCATTAGGTGGCAGAAAGAGAGGCTTGTCTCACTCAGTGTTCTGGCCCATGAATGTCTGGATATTAATAGTCTGACACTTGACACACACAAAAAATAGACACTCTGGCTGACGTGCAATATTAGCAAAACAAATACAGTGGGGGAAGGAATCCCAGTGCGTCCTCCAGAGATCTTGCCGCAAAAGTGTCTCCCGCACCAGAGGACAGACACTGTATGAATCCTTTTGCACGCGGTTCCCAGAGCAGTCACGCTTATAGAGACACAAAGTAGAAAGGTGGTTTCAGGGGCTGGAGAAGAGGAGGAGGGTGTTGGTGTTTAATGGGTATGGAGTTTCAGTTTGGGAAAATGAAAAGAGCTCTGGAGATGGACGGTGGCGATGGCTGCACAGCCATGGGAACGTGCTTAATGCTGCTGGACTGTGCATCTGAAAATGATTAAAACGGTGAACTCTGTGTTACGCATATTTTACCGCAGGTTTTTTTTTTATTTTTAATTTTTTTTTTAACATTTATTTATTTTTGAGACAGACAGAGACAGAGCATGAATGGGGGAGGGGCAGAGAGAGAGGGAGACACAGAATCGGAAGCAGGCTCCAGGCTCCGAGCCGTCAGCCCAGAGCCCGACGCGGGGCTCAAACTCGCGGACCGCGAGTTCGTGACCTGATCTGAAGTCGGACGCTTAACCGCCTGAGCCACCCAGGCGCCCCTATTTTACCGCAGTTTTAAGAAAAGTGTCAATTAAAGACTGTCTTCTTGTTGTAGCGGGAGACGGTGGCATTTGAAGGCTGACTCACCTCTCTGAGCCTCAGGGTGTCCTCATAAAGAGGACTTATGTCTTCCTGTAGCCCTTAAGGAAGAATGGATGTGAAAGCACTTGGTGAACTGAAATGCACCACAAGAACGTGAAATACGGTTAAGATATTATTTCAAAACTCATTGTTAAGGCACCCAAGTGTCGGGGGGAAAAGTTGAAGCTGAAATGGGGGAACTTTGGAGGAAACTAAGGAAAGGATTATATTTGGCCATCAGAGGAACTGGAAAATGCCCCAATGCCTTAGGAGAGCAGGAGAGAATTTGGGGCTCCTTCTCAGGGGCCAGAAGGTAGGACCGACTTGGGCTCTCCCAGCGATTTAAAAAATACTTCTCCCTTTTGCTTCGCCTAAATTGAGAAACAAGTTAAGCCCACCCATCGAGAGGAAATGAAAGGCAACAATGTCAAAACATCACCTCTCGAATTTCATGAAGGGAAATGGTACCGTTACGACACGATGCTGGGTCAAAGTTTATGAGACCTGGAACCCAAATGTGCTGGGAGGACTCAAGTCACCGTGGGTCTCCTTTACTGTTATGTTCATGAAAAGCAGCTTAGAGTAATTAAGTCCAAGCAACGTTTTTTTCCGCTTAAAGAAAACGTCATTCACCTGTTAGGTTAGCATAGATCAGCATGTGTGAAGCATGTGTGAAGCACTAAATGAAATGAGGTACACACCTTACCTTTTCATTTCTTATAGCAACCGTGCAAGGTAAATCTTTTTCGTGGATAACATGAGAGTCACGGGCAGCAGTTTGTTCTTTCTGGTTGTTTCCGCCTCCATAAAATGAGAACCGCATCACAGCCAGAGCCGTTTAGCATCTTGTTCCTGGTCACTCAGTTGGTAAGTGGTAATGTCAGGATTTGAACTCATGCCTGACTCCAGAGCACCACACTACGCTGGAGAAGACCCTGTGGCCGAGAAGCTTGTGAGACAAAACTGGAGTATTTTGCTCCGGGAGCAATTAGAACGAGCAATTGGTAAATTGCTTTGTCGTGGCATTCCATGATGTCACGTTGGCCCACCAGGGGGAAGAGCAGCGAGTCTCACGGGCGTGTGTCAGCAGGGATTTGGCTGCAAGGTTGCATGAAACCGCCATGCACGGAGTATGAAAAACGCCTGGCTGTGTTATGTATGCACGCATGTACGTCCTGTGTCTTGTGTGTTTTGTTCTCCTTGTTGTATGTTACAGGTGTTATGGATGCGTTGTGCGTGTTATGTGTGCATTCCGTGTATGTGAGTGGGTTGTGTAAGTGACGGAGGCTTGCCTGGTGACTGATGTCTTCAACATTGCAGCCCAGACGCTCCAACAGCCCACACTTACTCGGTGCCCACAGCGAGCTGGCCACTCGTCCTAGTGCTTCCCACGTGGCAACTCCTTCATTTTCGCAAGAGTCCCGGGCAGTAGCTACCTAGAGTAGCCTCACTTTATGAATGAGAAAGTGGAGGCACAGAAGGATCAATCAACTTGCTCTAGACGACCCAGATAGTAAGAAGTGGGTCTGGGATTGGAAACCGGGGAGGCTGGCCTCAAATTCTCTGGTCTTTTTTTTTTTTTTTTTCTTCTTCTTCTTTTTTAATGTTTATTTTTGAGAGAGACAGAGACCAAGTGTGAGCGGGGCAGGGGCAGAGAGAAAGGGAGACAGAATCCGGAGTAGGCTCCAGGCTCTGAGCAAGCTGTCAGCACAGAGCCTGATGCGGGGCTCGAACTCACAAACCGTGAGATCGTGACCTGAGCCGAAGTTGGACGCTTGACCAACTGAGCCACCCAGGCGCCCCCTTTTTTTTTTTTCCTTTTCTTAATCGGTGCTCCCAGATCACCATGTGAAAGATGATAGAATTGTCCTCGTCCTTCTGTGGGTGAAGAGCCTGTGAACCATGTGACAATCAGCACCTTCCAATTAAACATTAGCCACGGTGAGACAGGTGGCCATTGCTGGCCTTACAGTGCACGTGTGATTTCTTTTGTAAAACATTTTATTTTTAAGTAATCTCCGCACTTAACGTGAGGCTCGAACTCACAACCCCGAGATCAAGAGTCTCATGCTCTACCAACTGAGCCAGCCAGGCTCAATTTAATGATGTGTGATTTCTATCAATTTAATGATGATTAAGAGTTGAAAAGGATTGTTGTCGAAATCTTACATTTCACACTTGTGAAATCTGTACAGACAAAATAGTTTCATTGATTTTTTTCCCTCTAAAACTGGGGACCACTTAGAGAGGCCCCATATCTATGGAGCAGATGTTCTCTGGCTCATAAGGACAGACTGATTTACTTGAGGTAGGATGACATTTCCTCTCGTGTCTTTCTCCAGTTGGTCTTCCTGAGGCCTGGCACTTTGGAGTGGAAGATAAAACGAAAAAGTCTCTGGCGATGCCACTGAAGGTGGAGGAGGAGACTGAGCCCGTTACCGTAGCAACACAGGCCAATGGTTCTCCGTCCGTCTGTCCGTCCCTCCATCCATCCACAAATGAGTTTTGTCGATGACAAAAACTCAGACGTGAACGAAAGAAAGTAGTTGCTTTCGCGGAGCATCTGTTCCAGTGCAGAAAAGGCATCAAACAACTAAATAAACATAGACACAATAGAAGTCCAGACAGAGATAAGGGCTTGGAGGAAAATAAAGCAGGGAAAGCGGGGAGAGAGTAAGGCATATTTTGCCTAGTGTGGCCACAGGGGCTTATCTGAGGCTCTGCAGAGTGGTTAATCTAATTGCATTAGACTCAAAGCTCCCAAGTCTAGACCCCACTCTCAGTGGACTTCTTTCTTCTCGTTCCCCTTCTCCCACAGGATCTGAGGGTAGCCAATGACCCCAAACCCTCAGCTGCAGAGTGGAGGTAGGTGAGGGTCATTTAGGCAGGGGATGAGGAGAAGGTGAAGCTAGACCCCGGGGAAGGGAGCAGAGGGTTCAAGGGCTTGGACGCTCATGGGATGAAGGGTCAGTGGTTGTTCATTGATTACCTACTCGATATCCATTCCTCTTCTCCCCACTTCCTACCAGCACTCATATTTGCTTTCTGGGTTTGGGTGGGATGTCAAGGGGGGTCCTGAATGTCCTAACAATCAGCACAATCTCAGTCCTGTTACCTCAGTGATCGGTTCGTATTGTGAAGTGTGGAGTGTGACACTTTGGGTCTTCTTTTATTCTTTTTCATTAAAAATTTTTTTCTTATTACATTTATTTATTTATTTTTGATAGAGGGAGACAGAGCACAAGTGGGGGAGGGGCAGAGAGAGAAGGAGACCCAGAACCCGAAGCAGGCTCCAGGCTCCGAGCTGTCAGCACCGAGCCCGACGTGGGGCTCGAACTCACAAACCGCGAGGTCATGACCTGAGCCGAAGTTGGACGCTCAACCGACTGAGTTGAGAAGACTTGGGTCTTCTGATGGTTATAATGGTGAAGTTCTCTCTCCTCCTGGTAAAGGCACAGATACAAGTAGCCCTGGGTCCATCTTGGGACCTCGATGGAAGCCATCCCGAGGGCAAAGCCAACCCATGGAAGAGGGCAGAGCACAGACAAGTGGAGCCAGACTCCCAGTTCTTGAAACACGCAGCGCTGGAGTTTTCCCCTTGTGAACCAATTCATTCATTCACAACGTTTTGAGCGCTTGTTATGTGTTAGACGCCGTTCTCCAAATTTGGGAAACATTCAACGCCTGATGTATGATGAGTTGCTATAAAGGCCTGAACCCCTTGCCTCAACTCAGGACAACTCTGGAAGGTCACGCGAGCCCTGGAACGCTCCGTGGGATTGATGGAGGCCTCTGCTGGGTTTCCATCTCGGCTCCGCTTCTCCCTCTGCCCAATCCTGCCCAATCCTTTCTTTCCTCCCTTTCTGTGCGCGTCGATCCAGGCAGCACACGGTGCACGCTGGTCTCAGAGTTTCTTCTCAGGAACCCAACCGATGACTCTGTGAATGTGAGCTGTTATCATCATCGTCGTCGTCCTCCCCATCCAGAAGCCTCCTGAGTGATAGAGCAAAGAAGAGAAAGTGTGTAAAGGGGAGAGGTTTTCCTACTAACTGGGCAAGGGTGGCCCCGTGGGGCAGCTCAGAATGGCTAGAACGAAGACCCCACACCTTTTGCGGAGCTGAAGGTTTGTTCAGTGGAGCGGGGGCGGGGGGTCCTTCTCAAATCCTCGTCTCCAGTCACTTCTGTGTGGATTGGAATTGGTGGCTTGAGCCTCAAGTAGAGCTCTGTGTATGAGCTTGACCGGTCAACAGTAAGATTTTTCTTTCTTAATGGACTGTCCCACCCTCTCCCCTCCAATATTAACAGTGTAGTGCAGGGTTACACTTTTACCTTGTTATTCAATTTCCTGCCACGGCTATTCTGGGAATTTGGCAAGCACTTTTCACATATAAAAGCTCAGCTTTTAGTGCTGTGATGGGTGGACCAGTTGGAAACGGACGGAGGCTCCTGGTTTTATAGTCGCACGGGGGCAGGAGTTTGCTTTCTTGAATCCGGAGAGATATCGGGACACTGGTTATTCGCAGGCTGAATCTGGCCAATGAAAACCAGGGTTTAGCACTTACCCTGTTCATAGCTTTGCTGGAGGGGGCAGCTTGTTTCTGTCCTCTGGCTTTTAACTTTTTTTAAATTTTTATTTAGAAAAAATTTTTTTAAATGTTTATTTTTGAGAGAGACAGAGCATGAGTGGGGGAGGGGCAGAGAGAGAGAGAGAGAGAGAGAGAGAGAGAGAGGGACAGAATCCAAAATAGGCTCCAGGCTCTGAGCTGTCAGAGCCTGACGCAGGGCTCGAACTCATGAACTGTAAGATCATGACCTGAGCTGAAGTCGGATGCTCAACTGACTGAGCCATCCAGGTGCCCCTGTCCTCTGGCTTTTTAAGCACAGTGATCATGACGCAGGAAAGCAAACTGGCTGAGCTGTCTCTAAAATGCTGATGGATTCAGTTGAACCCCACGACATCATTCAAGCACTGGGCAAGCACTGTGTGCATGTGTGTGTGGGGGGGTGGGGGGGCAGGTCCCTACCATCTGTAGGGGAGACAGACTATGTTCCCAAACAACACGTCACCCAGCACAATGGACTTAGAGCCAGTCAGACCAGTGCTCAAAACCTGAGCTGAGTCCTAGTTCCGTTACTAAAGGATGTGGTTTTATATTTGGGGTGACACAAAGCTCTTTAGACCGATGGGTAGGAGATGGTAATTCTGGAAAAGGGAACTGTCTTGTGTTTGCCGTGTTATTTATGAATATTCAGTTTTGCTATAGAAAATGAGAGACATTAAGTATAGAAGCAAGCAGCTTAGGAGATTTTTTAGACACAGAAAGAATAAATAGAACGTATATGGGTGGAATATAGATCAAATGAGAATGTTGCTTACAGACAAGGAATGAGAATACCAAGTAAATCTTAAGGATTTATGAGGCACAGATCATGTCTTCTCCAGGTTGAAGCAATGTCACTCCTGTGTTGGTCACTCACTGGTGACACTTCAGGAAACAGAGAAAACCCACAGCTGCTCAGCAGATGCACTCGGGCGCTGCAGTGTGAACAGGTATACTTGTCCTTGGTCTATCCCCAGTAGAGGCCGTTTGTGTGCTTACTTCGGGCACTGCCTCCAGCTATCGCCCTTGGCCTGCCCTTGGGTCTGACCCCCGTAGCCACACCAGCAGGAGAGAAGGCTGTTGTGGCAGAGAGGACAAGATACATGAATGCTTGTAACCCGGGACTCAGGCAGGGTGATCCTTCCGCCTAAATGTGATCACCTGTCCTGTCTCTTTACCTTCCTCCTGTCCACTGTGTGTTTTAAATTGATTAATAAATGGTGTGATTCAGGGTGCCTGGGTGGCTCGGCTGGTTGAGCCTCTGACTCTGGAATTCCACTCAGGTCACGATCTCGGGGTCGTGGGATCGAGCCCCGTGTCGGACTCCACACCGAACGTGGAGCCTGCTTAAGATTCTCTCACTGCCCCTCCCCCTGCCCTCTCTCTCTGTCCAAAAAAAGTAAAAATAAAATAAATAAATGGCTTAATTTGGGCTGTGAGCCTTTCTGTTCCGTGACCTCTGGTATAGGTTGCCTGGGCATATAGTTCGAAGCCACTGTTGCCTCAAGGTAACTTCTCAAGTGACAGGGGAGTCGTAGCTCAGGCTTCCTGGAAGCAAAGCCCAAGACATAAATTCTCATGCAGGTGATTTATGAGGGCGTTCTGTCTGGAGAAAAAGTCTGTGAAGAAGTGAGAAAAACGGGATGGGAGGAGGGAAGAGACCACACAAAGATGGGGTTCAACTGAAGTATAACCTCGGCCTGGTCCCACGGACAGCTGTGCAGCGTGGAGGCAAGAGGGCGGCCTCCTGTACCTCGTGGCAGGGAATGGCCACACCGGCCTAGGAAAGGGGGTCTGGGTGGGGCACCGGCAGCATCTGCTACAGGTGAGGGGTCTGAACTCCCCTCCCAGGTGGGTTACCGTGGCAAGGGAGGGAAGAGAGAACTTACTAGGCTGGGAACATAGTGGGGGGAAGGACTGAAAGGCATGGTGCGGTATGATGTGGAGGGGTCTGAAAGTCAGAGCAAGAAGTTAACACCCGATTCCATGGGTGGGAAGCCATAGGGAGCCATGGTGTGTTCTTGAGCGTAAGTGTCATTTGGAGCAATGTTTAGGAAGAGAGCCATATGACAGTGGCATGTGTTGGGAGGAAGCTGCTGGCCAGGAGGGCAGCTGGGCCTGGTACTTTAAGCTACTTTAAGCTACTACAGGTAGCTTAAAGCATCTCTCTGCAGCCTTTGGGCAGCTCTCTACCCTCAGAAGCTACTTTACCAGGGTCTAGTTTTGCAGCCCTCTTCCTGGTCTCAGTCTTACATGATTCTCTGAAGAATCGGCCTCGTCCTGAAGGAAAAGGGGCTGGTACCACATCCCCGAGGGTTCAGCCTCCCTGGGCCGGGCTATGGAGGGGGTGCATCCCTGATAGCTCTCCCTCGGAGAAGAACACCTCATAAAAAGCTCAGCACAGATCTGGGCCTCTGCCGCAGAGGGCTGATTAATGCTGGAGTTGTACACACTGCGCTGGCTCCAAGTGACGTTACCTGATCTCTAAGTAATACAGAGCTTTTAAGCCTCTGGCTTTTGTCCGAGGCACTGTGGCCACCTGATCTGCGGCAGTCTGAAGATTCTTGGCCTCAGGCCAAGCCAGCCTCCAAGCAACGATCCTTTCTCGGGGCAGAGGTTTTGACTGTCTATCAAAACTTTAAAGGTCGTGGTTCCTAAACTCCAACACGCAAAAACACTACCCGGAGTGCCTTCTGAAAGCACAGATGGCTGGGCCTGACCTGCAGAGGGTGGGGGGGGGGGTCAGGAATCTGCATTTGGAACAAGTACCTTCGTGACACTTTTGACAAGTGTCAAAACTGGGGAGAGGGAAGATCGAGCATTGATTTACTCAGGAAACACAGCAGCCCTGGGAAGGAGGTAATCTTATTTTCATTATTCTCCAGTTATAGATGGATAAACTTAGGCTCAAAGGATTTAACTAAACTTCCCCAACTCTCAGAACGAGTAAATGATAAAGCTAGGATTCTAATCCACTTATGTACAGCTTGTGCTGCTGTCTGAGATCTGGAGAGAGAATAGGGGATCTAGCTGACCGCATACAGAGGCAGGCTCATCTGACACCCCCCCCCCCCCCCGCCCCGGGATAAACCCTCCGCAGCCAGGCCAATGGTATCAGCTAGGAACAGGCTAGGTTATGCCGTAGTAACAAATGAGCCGTTGAGTTCATTTCTTGCTCACACTACATGGCCATTCAGACCAGCAGGGGGCTCCATTCGTTATAGTGACTCAGGGATCCAGGCTCTGGTAGAAGCTCCATGTTGACGTGTGTTTCCGCGATTGCAGGGGTAGAGAAAGAGGGCCCTGGCTCTTGAACGATGCATTTCTGTCTGGAAATGAATGGTGCCACGTCGGCTCAAATGTCATTGGCCAAGTAAGTCCCATAGCCACGCCTGACTTCATCGGGGTGTAGAAACGTAGACGAGAATCTAGTCCATTGCACCAAAATCCACTCATAAGAGCCTGAATGTGCCTTCTTTTCTCATGTCTTTGCCTGTGCCGTTCCGTCTGTTCCATGCGTCCTACCCGGGCTTCTCAGCCAGGCTAATGCACCTCCGTGTTTAATTCTGGACTCCCCTGCCACCAGCTCTGGGCAGCCTTTCCCAATCTGCCCCAGTCTCCAGGCCACCCTGAGGGCCCCGGGCTGATCTCTGTGAGGACGCATGTCGCGGTGCATGGCAACTGTCAGTTTGTCTGTCCCCCCTGCCCACTGGACCATGGGCTCCCGGGAGACGGGAGCAAGTAGTGGTCACAGGCCTTGTGGCTCTAGCCCCCGGGAGGCAGGAGACGAGCAGGTGCTCGGGGGCAAATAGAGCGACGAAGAGCTGGATTTTGGAGCTTACAGGAGCGGCCCCTCTTCTTTTCCCACAGGAACAGGGTATGTATGGACTTTAGAAAATGGGGAAGAGGAAGGCAAGAATTCTGACTTCAGGATGAGCCAACTGCAGATAGAAGAAACCCCCCCTGAGAAGGGGGCTTTTTCCAAGGCTTCATTGCCCCATCATGGAAAGACTCACCTCAAACCCGGGTTAGTCACTGCCCGGAGCTGCTGTGTCACCGTGGGGTGAGTTTCAAGAGACCAAGAAGAGGACATTCTGCAGCTGGGGGGAAAATCCTTGCTGTCCCCGCTCTGGGGGCCCTGGGACCCGTTAGAGATGATTGTTAGCAAAGGGGCAGGTGTTTGTGGTCCCTTCAGAGGAGCTTTGCCTGAGTCCTGTCACTCCCCCGTCTTTGGGGTCTGGGGAAGGAGATCAAGGCCTCCCCAGCACGGGCATTAGCCTGACGCTGGTGGGGGCCCCCGCAAGGTCTGGGTCACTTGTTGGGTGTCCACGCCGGGAGTGACTGCGGAAGGGAGGCCAAGAGGCCGGGAATAAAACACCTGTAGTGTTGAGCTGCACAATCAGGATCCATCACCGTCAGCTTGAGTTCTGGGGGCTCTATCTTCCCCAACCCCCATTCCCACCTCACACCTTGGGCTCTGGGGGATGAACCATTTTCAGTGCTTGGGATACCCCGAGCTCTCTCACTTCTGGGCTTGTGTGGGCATGAACCCTGACACAAGTTTCAGTCTCTTCACTGCATTTTTCACAAGAACTTAAACTCTTCAAGTGTTTTTCCTCTTTGTGGTGTGGCTTTTCCTGAAGTTTGAGTTTCTAGGGCTGGGTCCCCTTGTGCCATGCCCAGCACTCAACTCAGCTCACTCTTCCTTGCCCTTTGCCTCCCTCTCCACCTGGATCCCCTGGGAGCTCCCAGCTCCTCCCTCCGTCACACACAGTCCTCCCCCTTCCTTTATTTATTTTTTAAAGTTTATTTATTTACTTTGAGAGAATTTGGTTTTTTTTAGTTTTTATTTGTTTTTGAGACAGAGAGAGACATAGCATGAGCAGGGGAGGAGCAGAGAGAAAGGGAGACACAGAATCCGAAGCAGGCTCCAGGCTCCGAGCTATCAGCACAGAGCCCGATGCAGGGCTCGAACTCACGGAGTGTGAGATCATGACCTGAGCCGAAGTCGGACGCCCAACCGACTGAGCCACCCAGGAGCCCCAGTATTTATTTACTTTGAGAAAGACACAGCACAGAGTGACTGGAGCTCATGAACTACCGTGAGATCACAACCTGAGCAGAAATCAAGAGTTGGATGCTTAATGAGCTGAGCCACCCAGGCGCCCCCTCCCCTTTCCTTTAAAGCCTCAGGGCGGGGCGCCTGGGTGGCGCAGTCGGTTGAGCGTCCGACTTCAGCCAGGTCACGATCTCGCGGTCCGTGAGTTCGAGCCCCGCGTCAGGCTCTGGGCTGATGGCTCAGAGCCTGGAGCCTGTTTCCGATTCTGTGTCTCCCTCTCTCTCTGCCCCTCGCTCGTTCATGCTCTGTCTCTCTCTGTCCCAAAAATAAATAAATGTTGAAAAAAAAAATTAAAAAAAAAAAATAAAGCCTCAGGGCTGCAGCATGCCTTGGATTTGGAGGGCTTTTACCCCAGTTCAAGGCCAAATCAATTCCTTGTAAAGAGAATAACTCTCTCTCAATAATACTCTCCCTGCTCAGCTGCTGAGACGACATCTTCCCCTTCTAGGCCTTTCCTTAGCCTGAACACAGGGGCCCACTGGGCCTTGTTAGGCGCCCCCCCCCCCCCCCCCCTTTGGTCTCAGCTGGCCTGACTGCCTACAGTTTGCGCTTTGAAAGAACGGACTGTTCCTTCCATTTTCAGGAATCTTGCGAGCTGGGTTGTTAAACACGGACATTATTAAGAATTCACATATGGTAACACATACTAAACATTCACCATTTCCTAATTGCTTTAGCACCTTTTGCTTTTGCCGATGCTCTTGAAGTTATGTCTCATGCATCTCCATGGTGAAAATACCATATACTTGGTAGGCGACTGGGCACCTCTTCCCGAATCTTCGTTTAGTATATTACACCGGGTCTTAGTCTGTCTGGGCAGCTATAATAAGATCCATCAGACTGGGTCGTTTATAAATAACGGAAATATATTTCTCACAGTTCTGGAGACTGGAAGTCCAAGATCAAGGCACCAACCTGGTTGTCTTCTGGTGAGGGCCCCCTTCCTGGTTTAGAGTCAGTGCCTTCTTACTCCTACGTCCTCACAGGGTAGAGGGGGCAAGGGATCCCTCAGGAGCCTCTGGGTAAAGGCACTAATCCTATTCCTGAGGTTTCCACCTTCATGACCTAACCACCTCCCAAAGCCCCCCCCCCCCCGCCCTAATACAGTCAATTTGGGGCTTAGGATTTCAACATATGAATTTTGGGGGGGACACGAATATTCAGACCAGAGCACACTGACAGCTTGAAATCAGCCTTTGTGTGTATATTTACACCATGAAAAACAGCAAATACTCTAAATGGGGGATTGTTGATTGTCCAAACGTAAGGACGTGATGGAGAAAATGCAGATTAAACTTGAAAGGGTGTTTGTAGCCATTGCACTGCGAGTTGCACAAAAAAATCGAGGAGATATTCATTTGGTACTTATTTATTTTTAAATGTTTATTTATTTTTGAGAGAGAGAGAGACAGCGAGTGAGAACACAAGCAGGGGAGGGGCAGAGAGAGGGAGGCACAGAATCCAGAGCAGGCTCCAGGCTCTGAGCTGTCGGCACAGAGCCCGACGCGGGGCTCCTACTCACGAACCGTGAGATGGTGACCCAAGCCGAGGTCAGACGCTCAACCGACTGAGCCACCCAGGCACCCCAGCATTTGGTAATTTAAAAACTACCATCCAGTTCGGCAAAGAAGTTGTTCCCGTCACTGACAAATAAGTGAAATCCCAACATACCTTTTTATCTCAGTTCTTTCTTATTAGCATAAACAAGAATATCAGCAAATACTCTGTTGGAACCACACCTGTTCCTCAGTTCCAACGATAGATTGGCTCCAGACCCCAGTGTTAGCAAAAATCAACAAAAGCATTCTGCGAAAACCCATTTTGGTTGTATGAAGCTTATAATAAAGAGTACGGTATGTTTTGTTATTATTGGCATATTGTGTGCTGTGCATCCTTTATAGCAGTACAATTCATAAACCCACGCATAGTTTTCCAGAGAGCCAGTCATCAAACATTTGCCAGCACACCCGGCCCAGTGTCTCCTGTTCCGCCCCCATCGCCGAACTTACCTGCTGTGCTCGCGTGGCCCGTTTGCTCGTCTGTATCCCCTCGGGCCTGGGGCTCTGTGGTGGGGATGGTCGTCTCCTTCACGTGTGGCTACTCAAGTCCTAGTCAGGACTCAGTGTTCAGCACGTCACTTAATACATTCCTGTTGCACGAATACGCGACCACAAAAGCATTTCTGGGACCTAATGGAAGGTAATGGTTCTTGTCCCCGTGTCAGCCTGTGAAGTGGGGGTGCGCATTTCACCATGGAGTCTCGCGTGTCCGATCCTACGGTGGGCAGCCAGCACATGCTTTCCCTTCTCGCTGCCTCTCGATCCGGATCCAGAGAGTGGCCCTGTGCTGAGTGGGTTCCCTGAAGCGTCCCTCCTGCAGCCAAATGGCACCGAGGCCAATGGGGATGTGAGGAGAATTCCGGATGCCAGGAATATACAGGTGGATCGGAGCAGGATACAGTGGTCACGGGGTCAAGCTGCAAGCTTTGAGGGCTGAGGGCAGATCTCATTCCTGTCTCATCCCTAGGACCTGTCCTGACGAGAGCCAACGTGGTCCTACATGATGGAGCGCGCTCCTCCCTCTGTTTACCTCCTCCGACCTCGTCTCCTCGTATTCTCCTTTCTGCCCCAGACATACTGACTCAGGGCTCCCTCCTGCATCACATGTCCCCACGCCTCAGGGCTTCGGCACCTACTGTTCCTGGCCTGCTCTTCCCCAGAAACCCACATGGCTTTCGATGAAGTCGGGTCTCTGTCCGTATCTCACCCGATCAAGAAGGCCTTCATGACCAGTGTGGCCTTCATTGTGCTGTGTCTGCCTTAGCTTGCTTAGCTTTTCTTCCTGGGCCTTCCCCCCCCCCCGCCCCGGGGGAGCACGCCCTTGGTTATTTTTGGCCTCCCCTCTCTCAGCTGTAAACTCTATGCCGCAGGATTCTTTCTGTTCTGTTCCTGACTTTATCCCCAGGATCTCGCCCGGTATAAGTTGATGTATCGTCATCCCTGAAGCAATGTCTGCTGACCGGCTCTGCCTACAACAATAAAGGGGCTGTGGGCAGAGAGACCTAGACACCAAATCCAGCTCCCTGCTCTCCTGGCGAATTTGGTCCTAGCCCATCTTCTGGCACCGGTAATCTGAAAACCCGGATATTTTTCTTATTTCTCCGGGGTTACCGGCCCAATGGGAAGTGTCCCCTCTTCTCCAGGGGCGCCTGAAACCCCCTGGTCACAGCGCGCGCGAATGGCACGACTGGGCAGGCTGGGCAACCCAGGCGACCCCCGAGGCCGAGGGTGCAAGTTGGCCGGCCACACCCGGCCTGCAGGAGCGTTCTGGCTGGCACTCAGATGCTTTCATCTAACTAAGATGAAATGAATCCAGCATTCAGAAACCGAGACATTTCACAAAATAGCCAGAAGACGCGGCCGGCCCTGGTGGGTCCCGCATTCAGGCACGGCACAGCTGCCCCCCCCCACCCGCCCCCCACCCGGAGCTGAAAAGCTGGCCCTGTTTTCGCTAACCCTCCCCCTCACCCCCCCACCCCAACCCCCACCATCTGCCACAGCCCTCACCGCTCTTGCAACATTTGCTCCGGTGCCGCCTGAAACAGTGCGTGCGTGCTTCGCTTCACACTAGCTGTGGCACTTGAGCGAGGCTCTGAACTTCCCAACACTCCGCCTGCGAGATCGAGTTCCCAGTTACCCTCCCCCTCCCAACCCCAGTCCATGGGAGATTCCTTGGGGAGCAGAAGCACTCCGGGCTGCAGGACCCCTTCCCTCCCCACCCCGCGCTGCTCTGCCACGTCCTTTTCTCTTAGCTCCCCTTCTCAGAGGCTACCCTTTGGGTCCGTGGAAGCTGCTATCTCGCCGGTCCAGGTGGGTCCTCCCTCAGCAGCTAGACCTGCCTTCCCAGGCGGGGAGAGCTGCAGACGGCCACTCGCTGCTGCTGCTGCTGCTGCTGCTGCACCTGCATCGGTGTGAGAGGTGGCCACCCACCCGAGAAGGATGCACGCGTCAGGGTGAAGGGGTGACAGGATGTAGGAGGGCGCCGGGTCCGGCAGGGCTTGGCCTCAGAACAACTGAAGAGGAGATTTCAGCCACCAGATGCGCGGTTGCCACGGGAGAGCCTTCCTCTTCCCATCCTAAGTGTCTCGTTCTAGAACCAGGGGTCACGGCCAACTGCTGGCGAAGGCAGCTGGGTTTGCTCAGCTTTGTGGGGAAAAGATACTTCTTCCCTCCTGGGGCTTTTAAGCTAGTACACCTTTTAAAATGTTTCAAACTTTCATGGCTTCTTTGACATACGGTGTTCCTCTCACTCCAAAATGAAATGCACTTCCAATGGATTTCCCAAGATTTTCTTTATTTTGATTACAAAAGCAATCCTTTCATGGTTTTTATAGAAAAACTGGGGAAATGTATACAGATGCAGAAGGAAATGAAAACCTCCTATAATTACTGTTACTCTTTTGGTTTATGTCACTCTAGACTGCTCGCCCGTATACTTCCAATCATATACATATATATGTATGTATGTATCTTCCATATATGATGTCAGAATCTTATTTTAAACACTGTTTATAACACACAGCATAAGGCTTGGGAAACAGTAGACAATAAATATCGCCACTGCTAATAAGTATCATTTATCGAGTGCTGGCAATATGCCAGGCATGATGTTAGGCGTTGTATCTTTTTTTTTTTTCTAATCTCTTAAAATCTTTATTTATTTTTGAGAGACAGACAGCGTGTGAGCAAGGGAGGAGCAGAGAGAGAAGGAGACACAGAATAGGAAGCAGGCTCTGGGCTCCGAGCTGTCAGCACAGAGCCCGACGCGGGGCTCGAACTCACAAACCGTGAGATCCTAACCTGAGCCGAAGTCGGACGCTTAACTGACTGAGGCACCCAGGCGCCCCTGATGTTAGGCGTTTTATATGCTATCTCACCTAGTCCGCATAACAGCCTTAGGGTGCGGAAGCCATCTTACCCATGTTTTACAGGGCTTGAGGCCCAGAGAGATTAGGTTACTCATCAAAAATTACAAAGGTTGTCAACGAGATGGACAAATACCCCTTTGTGCGTTTTTGTATCAACAAAGGGCACCTTTGCAGCTTTAAGTTTTTCAAAAATTGAAGAAGAGCCTTACTGTCCACTCAGGTGCAAACCGTCACTGAGAATGATGGAAGCTCAGGTTCTGGCTTCGGGGGGGCAGGAAATCTGGCTCTGCAACTGACCAGTTGCATGATCTGGAGCAAGTCACTTAGCCTCCCTGACCCTCAGTTTCCTCATCCACAAAATGGGATTCGTGGAGAGAAGGGTTGGCACTGTGCCCGGGGATATGGCGGTGTTTGAAACGATCAACCAAAGTTGGTGGCGGTCAGAAAACGTCAAGGAACCACAACAGTGCGTGATACAAAGCGTGCTCTCCAAAGGCTCAGCCGTCATATTTCATGGTGATACTTGCCAGTGTGGACCTGGTGGGAAACGACCTTAGTCATTAGTGAGTCCCCGTGAGGCTGTGCTTCCTTCCCGGGGCGGATTACTGAGCTGCAAAAAGACTGCTTATCAATTCGTATTTGAAAGACAGCTCATCATCCACAGTATCTGAATGTGCCCAACTCCTAAAATGGTACCTTTGTGTTTCTAGAATCTTTGTGGCTCAAATAAAAATCAGGGGTGGGGGTGGGGTGGAGAATGGATATGCACAAGTTATCTGAATTAGCTTGAATGGCATGGCAATTAGGGGTCTCCCGGTTCTCCCCCTTCCCTGGGGCACATTAACTTCTGTGAGCCTCAGTTTTTCTGAGTGTCAGGCGGGAGTGGTAATACCTCCCTCCTCGGGATAGCGTGACGGTGAAAAAAAAAAAACGGTATGTGTGAAGGTGTCAGCTCAGGATCTCAGTCATAATAAACAATACCCTTTATGAGGCCATATATGTGTGGTGGTCAGGAACACAGGCTTTGAGGTTAGAGTTGGAACCCTGGGCCCGCCATTCACCAGCTCTGTCACCTTGGGCAAGTTATTTAGCCTCTCGGAGCCTACTCATGAGGTTTGTAACGACCAAGCGCTAATATATGTGCTACTTGGCCCCGAGCGGGCATCCGACATCAGATACTACAACGAGGCCCTCCTTGCTTTCTCCTGGTCACATTACTCTTTTGCCTTTTTGATTCTCGCAAAGCCTGAACCGCGTAATGTGGCACTTGATGACATGTTGCCTCTGCGTCCCCTGGTTTTTTTCCTCACATGCTTCGCTCTGTATTTTTTCCACGGGGCTCAGCCCCTTGAGGGCACCATCGGGGACATAGACTTCTTTAGTATTCCTTCCAAGGACTCATGTATGTGCATGCCTGATAAATCTTCGCTGCCTTGAATTGCATCTGACGGATGGCTCTTTCCCTGTTGGTTTCTCAAGGTTTCACCCAGATTGAGCCGAAACCCTTGGGAAAAATTGCAGCAGCCTGTCCGGGTCCCCAGAGACCCGAGCATTTGGCTCTGCTGCAAATCACAAATGGAGAAGCTGAAGGGCCTCAGTGCCCCCGCAGGCATCTGACAGCTAAGGAGAGGGGCCCCTCGGCCCCCCTTCGTCGGCCCTCCCAGCCACCTGACTCAACAGCAGCGCCCCGTGGCTTTTGCGGGACAGCTGTGGCCTTAAATGGCACCAGAGCATCAGATGCTTCCCTTATTTACATAGCTTCTGTTTTACAGCCTTCAGCCAGTCTTTCTACGGTCCTGGAAGGTAATAGGGAGGAAAAGTTAAACATGAAGGAAGTGAGGGAGGGGCAGAGTCAGGATCTGGCTTTCGATTTTTCGACATGCGTGTTTAGTTTCCCCAGCAGAGTATGTCACTAAAACGGGGAGCTTTCACCCTCCTAGTGCCTCGGTTATTTCTAATAGTTCACTACGAGAAGAGGGCCTAAAGACTCATTTAAGTAAAAGAGTTGACCTTTGGTGTAGGGCAGCCTTGAGGAGTGGATGTGCTAATTTGTCTGTCTAAAGTTCCCTGGGGGGGGCGCCTGAGTGCACTCAACTTCGGCTCAGGTCACGATCTGGTGGTTTCGTGAGTTCGAGCCCCGAGTCAGGCTCTCTGCTCTCTGTTGCACCTGCAGATCCTCTGTCCCTCTCTCTCTGCCCCTCCCCCACCTGCTCTCTCTCTCTCTGTCTCTCTCAAAAATAAACATTAAAAAAAAAAGTTTCCTGGGAGCATAGTTTCATGATTCAATGCTGTTTATGAGCATTGGGCTGCTTTTTATTCATTTTTTATTTATTTTTACGAAGTGTTTGTTTATTTTTGAGAGAGAGCGTGTGCACGTGCAGGGGAGGGGCAGAGCGAGAGGGAGACAGAGGATCCTAAGCAGGCTCCCAGATATCAGCGCTGTCGGTGTAGAGCCCGACGTGGGGGCTCAAACTCATGAACCATGAGACCATGACCTGAGCTGAAGTCAAGAGTCGGATGCTTAATTGACCGAGCCACTCAGGAGCAGCCACGGGCTGCTTTCTAGAACCCAATTCTTTTGCTTGTTTGATTTTAGGGGCTGTAAAATCATTCATTCATTCATTCATTCGACAAATATTTTTTGAGCTATGTGCTAGGTCCCATGAATACAAAGTTTACTACTGGGTGAATATGGGTTAAATGTCCTACATGCGAGCCCTGCATCAGGTGCTGGGGAGATGGCTGTGGCCAAGACAGGCATGGGCCCTAGCTTCACAGGCCAGTGGGGAAGACGAGGCAACTAACATACGGCGCCAAGTGCCATTTCATAGGGTGGTAAAGAAGTTCTCAGTAAGAGTCCCGTACCTAGACTTGGAGGTTCAAGGAGGAAGTGACGATTAAGCTAAGCCTGATAGAAAAACGGAAGTTGGCCAGGTGTGGAGGTGAAGGGGAGGAGAGGTACAGGGTGAAGTTTAGATGTGTGGGTTCAGTGACTGATGGAGAGTGGCCCCGTCCACCTGCTAGGGATAACAGGAGGAGTAAGTTTTGGGGCAAGAGAACATGTTCAGTTTGGGATTCACTGAATTTTGGGGGCCTAGTACCTCCAAGGGGAGAAGTTCAGGGGGCATCTGGACCTGCATCTATGGCTCTGGTGCTTAAGAGAATCTGGCTCATGAAAATAATTTGGGAGTCATGAGTATACAGATGGTATTTGAAGTCATGATGATGGAACGTCGAATAAAGAATGATCTCTGTTCTTGGAGCGCTTGGGCGCCTCAGTCGGGTAAGTGTCCAACTCTTGATTTTGGCTCAGGTCATGATCTCACAGCTCATGGGATTGACCTCATGTTGGGCCCTTTGGTGATAGCTTGGAGCCTGCTTGGGATTCTCTCTCTCCCTCTCTCTTCCCCCCTCCCCTGCTCACATACTCTCTCTCTCTCTCTCTCTCTCTCTCTCTCTCTCTCAAAATGAATAAATAAGCATAAAAAAAAAATCTCTGCTCTTGAGTACCTAAAAGTCTAAAAGTCTAAGCTAGGCATATAAGCGAATATTGGAATTCAAGGTAAATGGTATAACACAGAGGCATGTACAAGGTTCAGTAGGGGCTCAAAGCCTGGGAACATCATAGAAAGCTTGACAGAAGAGGGGCCAAGGCTAAGTAAGTGGTAGATGGGTCAGGAATGGGTGGTTCAGATGGAAAGAACAGCATGTGCAAAGCCATGGAGATATAAAAGCAGCACTGCCCAGCCAAGGAAGTCCTTGGGGCATTTTCTGGAGCATTTCAGTGTGCTCATCTGAGAGAGAAGGCAGCAGATCCATGAAGCCTTTGAGGAAACACCTGTTGCCAACATGCAGGCAGTGCGTGCTAAGGGCAGGAGGCAGATTTACACAGTTGAAGTGTCCATGATAAGATGACATCTTTTCAAATGTTTAAGATTTTTTTTTTTTATCATGGAAGTTTTCAAATATATCAAAAAAGTAGAGAAAATAATGCTGCGAACCCACATGTATTCATCACCTTGCTTCAAGAATTATTAGCATTCTGCCTTTCTTTATTTACTCATTTCTCTCTCTTTTGATTGCCAGAGCACTATTTTTTTTTTTTTTTAACTTTCTATGAAGGAGAAAGTAGACAATGGGGTATATAACGAACCCTCATGGACCCATCAGTGAATCTCAGGAAACTTCAGCTGGAGGTTATTCCCTCCTATCCGTGCCCTCACCAGCTTGCTCCCCTCCCATCGAACATTTCATCTGCAAATACTTCAACAAAATGAACATTAATTCATAAGGTGACATTTAAAATTTTTTTTTAATGTTTTTATTCATTTTTGAGAGAGAGAGTGAGAGTGAGCGAGTAGGGGAGGGGCAGAGAAAGAGGGGGGCACAGAATCTGAAGCAGGCTCCAGGCTCCAGGCTCTGAGCTGTCAGCACAGAGCCCAGTGAGGGGCTCAAGTCCACGAACTGTGAGATCATGACCTGAGATCATGACCTGAGCCGAAGTCAGATGCTTAATCAACTGAGCCACCAGGTGCCCCATCAGGTGACATTTGAAAACATTGGGGGGGGGGTGTTTGATAAAGCCAGAAAATCCTATGACCATTCAGAGGTGTACTTCAGATAGCAGTTCTGGATGTTCAGGTTGGGATAGGCCAGATTCCTTTACTTTCTAAAAGTTTATTTGTTTATTTTGAGAGAGAGAGAGAGAGGCTGAAAGAGGGAGAGAAAATCCCAAGCAGGCTCTGCGACCTGGATTCCGACTCACAAACCGTGAGATCATGACGTCACTGATCTCAAATCAAGTCTGATGCTTAACCCACCGAGCCACCCAGGCACCCCTAGACCAGATTCCTTAAAAAAGACCACATGGGTTGGGGTGCCTGGGTGGCTCAGTTGGTTAAGCGTCGGACTTCGGCTCAGGTCGTGATCTCACGGTTCATGGGCTCGAGCCCTGCATCGGGCTCTGTGCTGACGGCTCGGAGCCTGGAGCCTGCTTCAGATTCTGTGTCTCCCTCTCTCTCTGCCCCTCCCCTGCTCATGCTCTGTCTCTCTCTGTCTCAAAAATAAATAAAAACATAAAAAAAAAAAAAAAAAGACCACATGGGCCAAACCAAGTGGAGAAGGAGCTAGAGTGAAGGCCGGGAGAAGCTCTGGGGGGACCAAGGGAGCCCTCTCAGCTCTCCTGGGCGTTTCTGGCAGGCAGCAGGCAGCCAGCCAAAGGAGAGCAAGCCAGAAGAAGGGATAGGGCAGGGAACGGAGACCGAAGGAGGTGGGAGCAGAGGGACTGATATTGAGAAAGAAAAAGAGGAAAGGGAGGGCAAAAATGATCGCAGGTTTCCAGGAGAGGGGCGCCCCCAAACCTGCCTGGCCCCCTGCTCATTGAGTTACTGTTGGTGGAGCGAGGGCAGGGGCAGGTATGCAGGCGGCCGTATTTACAAGGAAAGAGGGCGGTACCAAACACAGAGGGGCAGGGCTCCGGCAGTGAGGGTAGGGCAAGCTCCTTCCCGACTTTGGCAGAGTCGGGCAGGTGCGGGGGGGGGGGGGGGGGGGGGGGCGGGGCGCGTCTGCAGGATGGCATCCGCCAAAGCAGGGGAGAAGGAAGGCCGCAGAAACGCAGGGGTTGGTCCCCGCGTGGGAGGGGTACTGCGGGGCACCAGTCTCCCCAGTCTTGGATCTGCGCGGGGCTCCGGCCTGTGCCCAGGGTCGGGTGGGAACCGCGCTCCTGCGCCCTGTAGCGGGCGGGCGGGCGGAGAGCGGCCTCCCCGGTTTTGCCTACCCGCACTCCTGCTGGGCGGCGGGGGCAGCTCGGGGATGACCTGGGGAAGCAGCGGGTCCTGGGGTTCGGTAAATCGGTGAATGGCGGGGAGAGTGGCGGAGCCTCCGGGGTGGGGGCAGGGCCTGGCCCGGGGCGCAGGGCGCAGGGCGCAGGGCGCAGGGCGCAGGGCGCAGGGCGAGGCTGCCGAGGGTGCGGTCCTGCCCGACTTCCTCCCAGCTGGGAGCGCTGCGAGTGAAATCCCCGGTGGGAAGGCGAACGTCGAGGCCCGAGAATGTGTTTCTCGAGGTCTTTGGCGGGAAGGGTGATCGCGATCGGGGCTGGCCAGCCGGTACCCCGACTGCTCTGACCCGCTCCAAGCACCGCCCCCCCCCCCCACCCAAAACCAGCACCCGCAATTCCTGATGAAGTCCTGGGCCCTCCCCATGCTTCCCGAGGGGGCTTTCTAGATCCATCTGCACCCATCCTCCAATCCAGGGGGAAAGCGCCAAGGGCCCCGACCTGCGACTCTGTTCCTCTCCCAGACATCACAGTTGTTTAATGGCCAATCAGCCTGTTGCCGCTGTCCCGAGCGCACATTTGCAGGGCGCTTCCTTCCGGGACGTCGCAGGATAGATTGCAAGAGGGCCTGTGGTCCAGTGAGGACCCTGATGCAGGGAAATCTCTTTCTGCCCTTTCGTACTAGACAAGGCACGGGTTGGAGGTGAGCCGCATTGGTTAGAATCAGCAGGACAGGTGGCCACATGAAGCCAGGGGCGGTCCAGGGCCGTGGGGTCCCATCAGCTAGCTGATGTTGGTGAGCACACAGCAAAAGGGATGTATAGACTGAATAGACCGGATCTGAGGACTTGTCTTCATCAGCGAATAGGAATAATGAACACATTGAATTCTTCTCACGTGACGAGTGGACACTGTTCTTAGCATTGTTCTAATGCTTCTCATGCGTGTTCTAAACATGCATAATCTAATTTCATGACATTATTCCTGATTTTATAGATGAAGAATCTGAGCCACTAAGAGATGACATCACTTGGCCAAGGTCACACAACTTCTGGGGCCAATGTTCTGTTTTGCCTTTGTGAAGAAGAGGGAACACGCATTGCACTTTTCTGCAGGAAAAACAAGCTGATGTCAGGGATTCTTTTAGAAAAGCAACTTTCGGGCCCATTGCTGAGATCACCACCCATTCAGCAAATGTCCCAAACGCTGAATGCACTTCTGTGTCTCAGCCCCGTGGCATTACTGGTGTTCATCACGACCGCCTTCGACTACCCAGGAAAGGTTAATTTATATTTTGTAAGCTCTGCTTGATGAGGCAGGGGGAGCGAGTAACGAGCTTTAAAAAGATCTCTAGGGGCGCCTGGGTGGCGCAGTCGGTTAAGCGTCCGACTTCAGCCAGGTCAAGATCTCGCGGTCCGGGAGTTCGAGCCCCGCGTCGGGCTCTGGGCTGATGGCTCAGAGCCTGGAGCCTGTTTCTGATTCTGTGTCTCCCTCTCTCTCTGCCCCTCCCCCGTTCATGCTCTGTCTCTCTCTGTCCCAAAAATAAAATAAACGTTAAAAAAAAAAAATTAAAAAGATCTCTATCAGAACCAAATTACGGAAGTTAAGCAGTTAAATGAATTAACCCCTCCACCCGAAAAGCTCGGCTAACCCGGTGACACTTTCTGGAGGACCCTCAGCTTCAGACGTTGTCCCTTCTGGACGGACTCTGCTCACGGGCCACCGGTGTTGCCCCTTCATCTGCACGTCAGGAATGAGCAACGTCTCACCGTTCTCTCCCTGGCAAGTACTCCCAGGAGATGGCGGGGATCACGCGGTCAAGTTCTCTTTCTTCCCCTGGCCTCGGTCTGAAATTCCCCAAACGTTTGGGGCCCTGCAATGCTGGGCAGCAGGCAGTTTCCCCAGCAGTTGCCCTGGCATCTTGCCCCCTTCGCACAAAGCAATCACTGTTGCAGAAAATGAGGGTCCTGTGACCGTTTGGCACCAACCCCCGCCTGGCATTCGCGTGGGAGAAGGAAATGTCTGTCTCTCTGACAATAGATTCTGATCACAACCCGGGCCCCTTTCAGAGAAACAGCTTCCCATAGAATGACTGCCTAGAGGTAAGAACGGAAGGAGGGAACACAAGTGGTTTCTTGCAGGAAGCTTGTTAATGTCACTGAGAAATCACTCGGTCTAGGAAGGCCTTAGACAGCTTTCCAGAGCCCACCCTCGTTGGCAGTAGCTTACAGCCAGGCCTCTCTCCCTTTACCTGGGTCCTCTCCCTGAATTGGTTCCAAACGGTGGCGTATCTGGTCCCTGGCCACTGTCACATCTGTGGCACCCTGCAGTTAGTGGTCTAGAATTCCAGCCTTACCTCTAAATGCAGGTGTAATGACCCTTTCTTACAGATAACATTTCCCTGGGTTACTTAACTAAGAAATTAACGAGGGTGTAACACCGTGAACTAAACTACAGACTTTATTTGGATTCCCCCCTGTTTTTCCACTAATGTCCCTTTTCTGTTTCAGGATACCATACCGCACCATGTCTCCTGTGATCCGTGAAGCTTTCTCTGTTGTTCCTTATTTTCCACGACCTTGGCATTTTTAGGTATTTTATTGAGTGTTCCCCGATTTAGGCTTCTCTGAAGTTTTCTCATGATTAGACCCGAGTTATGGATTTTCTGGAGGTATACCACAGAGGCAAAGTGCCCTTGCTTTCCACCCTATATCAGGAAGTATGTGATATCAACATGACTAATCAATGGTGAGGTTAACCTTGATCACGTGGGTGGATGGCTCTGCCAGTTTTCTCCACTGTAAAGTTACTGTTTTCCCCTTTCTAGATGCTACGGATTGGAAGTGAATCACTAAGTCCAGCTTATACTCAGAGGGAGGGAACTGAAACCCCACTCCCTGGAGGGGGGAGAATCTACATCTATAATTTGGAATTCCTCTATAAAGATTTGTCTCTTCCCGGTAATTTACTTATTTATTAAATTATTTGTTTATATCAGGATGGATTCAGGGACATCGATTTTATCATTTGAGTTATAATCCAGTACCTTTTCAAATTGTTGCTCAAATTGTTCTAGCTCTGGTCATTAGGATCTCTTTCGGGTTGGTTCCTGTGTCTTTTTGACATGCTTCCATTTGGTTTCCCATTACCTTACCTTCTGACCCTATACAACGCTTCAGGCTTTTTTCCCCTGCGTTAAAATCAGTTCTTTCTCTCCAGGGAGACCTGATTCCTTTATTGGGAAGATGGTATTTGGAAACCAAGTTCTGAGGGCTGGGTATGTTCTTTGCTACTGGATCATTGCTTTAAGAAGCATATGAATGTAGAGTAGCCGATGTATAGGCACATATCGACATTTCTACACCTGTCTCTCTATATATGTAAATAAAAACGAGTTCCCACCGATACCTCCAACTTGAATCCAGCACCACTGGGTTTGTCCTGGCCTCCTGCCTTTCCTCACTGTCCCTTCTTACTCTGACAATGCCAAATGGGCTCCCATTGTCTACAACTCCTACACTTATTTGTTCCCCTTACTATACACGTAGTTTCAGAATCACTAATCCATATCCCTGCGAAAACAATTTCCAATGAGAATACGGTGTTTTTCGTATAGTTCTTTTTGTCTTTCGCCTTACAGGTCTCTGTCAAAATGCTGTTTTCCAAAACAAAAAGCTGACCTAGGTCAGCTTTTTTTCCCCCTTGTTGATGGGTGCATCTTAATATTTTCAAAGCATTTCCGTATGAGGCTTCACCTTTGATCATGTCTTTATCGCTGTGCAAAGGAAGAAGAAACCATGTCGTGTGAGGAGGAATTGATTGCTTCGTGATCAGTTGGATCCATGATTAGTTACACCTTGGGACTTTGGGCTTTGCTAGACCCCGCTACCTTTCGTGAGGCTGCTGTTTGCTTGGTGGGTCTGGGCTGCAGAGACAGCTGTGACATACGATGTCTGGTCAAAGAAGGTGAAATATGGCTGAGCAGCTTGTCTCTTCCTTGGGCGGGCAGAATTGTCAGATGTCAGGGGAAGGAGGCTTAGCGATCTTGTGACTCAACCTATTTTCCTTATAGATGCGGAAACTGAGGCCTAGAGAGACAATGTGACTTGTCCAAGATGAGCTAGCTGGTTGGAGCCAGAAAGGGGGACAGGATCCAGGACTCTGCATTCCCATGTCTGTGCTCCTCGCTACTCCGTGTGGGCTGCAGGGCCAGAGGTCACAGGTCTGCAGAAAAAAAGCCCCTTTGAAATTGTTCAGACAGGCAGGAGAGAATTCACCACCTTTTCCTGAATAGAGAGGTAGATCCAGGACCACCTCTTCGTACCCTGTGCATTCTGAAATGGGGGAGAGAGTAGATTAAGAAATGATTGATGGGTCTGCAAAGTTGGTCCCTGCATGTCACCGGGCAGTGACTTCACTCAAAAGTGGCAACTTGAGGGATCGTGTGAATCCCAGAGCTACCATTTTTTTAATCAGCGTCATGTTCTCTCTTAACTGTCATCCCCACTAGTACCTAAAAGACTGAGGAGGGGCGCCTGGGTGGCGCAGTCGGTTAAGCGTCCGACTTCAGCCAGGTCACGATCTCGCGGTCCGTGAGTTCGAGCCCCGCGTCGGGCTCTGGGCTGATGGCTCAGAGCCTGGAGCCTGTTTCCGATTCTGTGTCTCCCTCTCTCTCTGCCCCTCCCCCGTTCATGCTCTGTCTCTCTCTCTGTCCCAAAAATAAATAAACGTTGAAAAAAAAAAAAATTAAAAAAAAAAAAAAAAAAAAAAAAAGACTGAGGAGGGTCGTGTCTGTCTTGCCCAGGTCATGGGATTATTTTAAGGCTCCCCACATAACTATAACAAATGAATCAAACCCGTTTTTCCTTTTTCTTTACTAACTGCTGGTTTTCTTTAAAAAAAAAAAAAAAGTCTATTTTTGGGGAGACCGAGAGTGCAAGTGTATAAGGCGTGCACGTGAGCAGGGGAGAGGCAGACAGAAAGAGAGAGAGAATGCGAAGCAGGCTCTGAGCTGATAGCACAGAGCCTGACGTCGGGCTCAAACTCACAAATCATGAGATCGTAACCTGAGATCGTGACCTGAACCCAAACCAAGAGTTGGACACTTATCCGACTGAGCCACCCAGGCCCCGCTAAGTGCCGATTTTCTGATCTCCAGCATAGTACAATGGAACACAGTAGGAATTCAATAAATATTTATTGGGTGAATGAATTAAGGATCATATGAGATGTTTCAGGTAGAAGTACTGTTTCATCTCTGAAGCACTGTGCAGACATAAGGGATTGTTAACGGTGTTAGCATTTAAGCTTGTTAACATTTAAGGTGTTAACTCTAAGCTTGGGCAAGTTGCTTAATCTCTGGACTTCAGTGGCCCACTTTGCCATATAAGATGCTCTAGGCTCATCGTGTCTTTTGAATTAAACTAGATGATCTCTAAGGTCCCTTTCAGATCTGTAATTCTGTAATTTTGGTGTTCACTGTCATTATAAAGAGTACCGTGAGAATTTCCAGACAGATTTAGGATATAAACGTATCATAAACCATCATGGGCTAGAATAAGGATGACAAGTTGATTTCTTTTTCTGTGTGAATTCTAGTTGATTGGTTGTGGCTGCTTGGAATGCGGTGCTGAGAAGGCCTCTAGGTATAGAGTTATAATGATTGATTAGTGATGTCTGTCATGGGCACAGGACGCAAAGCATTAGCAATCATACCAAATATCTACCGTCTCCAACCTAGATGCTCAAAATGGCAGCTGCCCTGGAATTTCTGAGAGCAATGTTATTCTTGATTTTGCATGATAATGTAGAGACCCCTTGGGTGAGGCCAGAGTTTCCTGGAGGTAAACCAAGAGCTCTATAGACTTGTAGTAAATCACTTCTTCCTTTTACTGCTTCTATTTTTTATTTGTCAGGCCCGTGAAGCAAATTAACCTGATTGATTAATTGATTGTTGAGAAGTGAAATCTAGATTCAGAATCTTTCTACCAACCGGAGACTCATAGATGTATGGACCTCTGTTCTCGAGGAAATTGAGAACGTAGACTAACATAAAAATGCTACACGTAAACACGACCCCATTCCTCCAATAAATACGTGTCGAGCACCTACAGTGTTCAGACAAATGCATGAAACTGAAAACATAGCTAGTCTTTCCAGAAGTACAGCCTTTCCCCCTTTTAGTTTCCAAAAGAGTGGTGGCCAAACCACTGACTGGTCATTAGGTGTGGGCCCGTGAACTTTCTGAATATAACCCGTGTTTCCCTCATTCTACCCTAGCGATAAGGAAATGATAAGTTTTGGGTCTAACTCCCAGGATTCCTGAAGAAAATATACCCATAGGGCTTTTTGAGTCTCTCATTGCACACAGGGGACACTAACCAGTCCAGAAGAGACCTTCCCAGCCCTCAGGTGCCAGCCTGCTGCTCCATATGCTTTTGAAACCCAAGGATGTTGTGAGCATGAGGACATTCCCATCCTTTCCTGGACCTAGAAGTGTGGAGAGGCCTCTGCATCTTGGTTTGGGGGTCATGTGTATTGATTCCCACCTGTCGTCACTTCATGGCCCTCCAGAAATGTGTCTCAGCTGAGGAGTGATGTGGCAAGTCTGTCTCCTCTTCTCCCTCCAGGGTGGTCTGCCTTTGCCATAGCAACATTGGCTTCTGGTTACCCTCCCTCAGGACTGGTCTTTCTCCACTGTCCAGGCAGTTCCTGAAAAGGCTGCACTAACTGAGTGAGCGATTACTTCAGGACTTGAAATAGCTTTTTTTCCTGTCCCAGATATGACACAGTCACTTCCCCAATAGAGCCATCACTCCAAGAGGAACAGGACGTCCTTGTAACGAAGCCAAGGGGGGTCACATGATCAGACAGCCAGGGGCCTCCCGAGACCTTGTTTCCCCTTAAGCTGTTGGCCAGGACTTGTCTACAAAAGCCTATCTATGACAGACCCTGGCAAGCCATCCCGGACCTGCCCTCTTTTAGGGTTTCACTCCAGAACAGTTTCTCCAGGGAATAAATGTTAATGAATGAATAACTAGGAGGGCGATGGTGAGCATTTCTGTGGAGCATCTTTGGTGGCCACATGCATGCACATGCTTCTGCAGTAGAAGAATCGAGGAATCCCCATGGCCTGTTACCCTCGTCCCCGGCAGCACCCCTCAAAGAAGCCATAAAGTTTACACAGGCAGCCTATCTTGCCGATTGGGGAATTCTTGACCTCGTCTGGAGCCAGCTGGAGTAGAGAGTGCGAAGCGGGGGGAGGAAAGGTTTTCCTTAGAATTCAGGGTCAGGGAGGAGAGAAAGGGCATTTATGAAGGATGAAGCCCAGCCCAACCCAGCCCCAGACTCCCAGACCTCGCAGACATGGTCAAGTTTTATTGGGAAGTTACCAGGCACTCCAGGGGGAAAATATGATTTAGGCAGCCATGCAGGAGCAGGGGTGAGAGAGCTGAGAAAGGTCTTCAAGAGGCCCAAAGAAGGGGAAAATTAGCTGAGTCAGAAGCCAGCAAGAGGAAACCGAACCAGAGGAACTTGGCGAGTAGAGCCAGAGGCAGCCTCACACTGGGAAAGGGAGGTGGGGTTCCCCCTCCACTTTTTTTTTTTAACTCTTGACTTTCTGATGGCATAAAAACTGTAGGAGACACACAGTGGTCTTACGTTCATTTAGCTAAACCTTCCAGTCAACTAACAGTCATCTTTTGGGTGAGTGGGAGAATCCCCACTCACACTAGGAAAAGCCTCCGGAATGCCAGGAACCTGGGCAGATTTTCCAGGGCCATCTGGTTTCGCTGCTCACCCCCTTTCTCTTCTTTCCAAGAGTGAAATAGCAGATAAATCCAAATGCTCCAGGGATTCTGACCTCTGGAAGAACTGAAGCCGGCCATCGGCCAGACGAGGCCGCATCACTTTGATACGTGCGTGGGATGTGGGGAAAGCCATCGAGGTTGCATCAGCTGGCGTGCACAGTTGCAGGCAACGGAGATCACCGTAGCTGCTCTGGGCAGGGAGGGATGTAGCTGAGGACACTGGGAAGCTCGCAGAATTGTTAGAAGGGCGGGAGGAGCGGGCTCTAGGCTGAACCTCTATGAACACCTCCCAGAGCCACACTGCAGGATTGGGTTGGTAGGAAGCTGCTGCTCTCGGCACCTCCAGCCTGGCAAACCTGTTGGGCCCACAAAATATTTGCTTGCATCCCTCCTGTTCCAAATCGAAGTCCCATGTGTGTGCATCGAAATGGCAAAATGTAAGCCACGTGTCTGTACCCAGCAGCAAGGGAGGCTAAGAAATGCCTACGCACGCGCGCACACACACACATGCACACTCACAGGCAAGCACACGCACAATCAATGTGAATATCCTTAAAACATGGAGAGATTATAACAAAGCCTTTCAAAGAGCGAGGAATGGGAGGGATCGGCTGCAAGGGGTCTGCGAGCTGTGGCCTGGGACACTCAGGAAAAGGCAGCGTGAGAAAAGTGCCCCACAGTGTGGGAGAAGTGGGCCTCCCTCCGTAGAATTATACTCAGTTGGTCTTTGGCAAAATGGAGAAGTAAGAAATGCTTGTGTTCTAGATTCTTCACATAGCCAACTGTCCTCACCATCCATTTATTTTTAAGATACTTCCAAAAAGGGATTTGAATCACCAGGGTGTTGCTTTGCACCCTACAATACTAGTCCATGTCGGGCATTATGAAAGACATAAACAGTTAAACACATGGCTGCTGGTCTTGATGGGGGAGCCAGGAAAAATAGACTCACTTCAACCTTATGGAAATAGCCATGTTATGAAAAGCACCAAACGGATGGTGCAGACAATGGCAATGAAGTTGCTCAGAGGAGAGCTGCGGTTTGGGCAGTCAGGATGGCTTTTTGGAGAGTGCACGACCCTAACTTGGCCTTGAAAACCGGGTAGGATTTAGACAGACAGTCCTGGTGGTGGGGATGAGGTGAACATTGTTCAGAGTGGGTACAAAGTATGTAGGTCAACACGATCCGTGGGAGGAATGGTCAGTTATAAGCCTAGAAGCAGTGCAGGGGTGAGTAGAAGAATTGCGGGAGATATAGCAATAGAAACTTGAACTGGGACCCTGCTTTGGAGAATCTCGATTGCCCCATGTATTAGTCAGGACTACTTTTCATTTCCAGTGGTAGAAATCCAATTCAAATTGACTTAAGGTAAAGGGAATTTGTTGTTTCATCCAGTTAAAAAGCCCAAGGCATGAGTTTGAGACGTGGCTGGATGTTGTCAGGCCTCAGCTCTGGGTTCATTCGTGTTGGTTTCACTTTCCAGCAGGCCTTCTTCATGTGGTGGCTCCTGGCAACTCCAGGCTTACATCATCTTGGTTCAGCAATCTCTTGCCCAACATTTCTAGCAGAATTCTCAGAATTCTCAGGACTGAGTCTTGTGGATTGGCTCTCCTGGGTCATGAGCAACCACTCCCTACCCCCATCAGAACCATAACTAATACCAGGGGAATACAGGGTCTCTCACTGACCAGTGACCACATGGGAAGGATGGTCACTGTCACAGATGCTGTTGGTGCCTCATCCTTATTCCTTTGGCCCTTCCCGTTTCAGTAGATGTTGGTTCAATTTCCAGCTGACATCTGCTTCTCTTTGCCTGAGGGCTTTCTGTGACCACCAGGGTCCACCTTCACACGTTCAAGACTGGCCAGAAGTGCCAGGGAATTAACACCTCTTAGGAGCAGCCCTCAACCAATGAGTGATGGAGTTGGTGTTACACACTCCAGCCCTCTTGTCTCTTGGGTGGGAAAGCCCCGAGGTTCACGTTTTCCGAGGTTCAGAATTCCCCAGTGGGATTAAGTTCCCTTGCCTCCCTCACTTTTTCCTGCTTGCTTGCTGGTGTTTCCTGAGATGGCCTCCTAAGTAAACCACCCACCCTCGAATCTTCTCACCCAGAGTCTGCTCTTGCAGAAACCCAAGCTGAGAGATTCCCCAATGGAAGAACAGAGTGCCGTTGCCAGAGTAAAGGGGAGTGGATACCGGGTAAGCAGAGACAATGGCGTCAACTTCCCTTGGTCAAAAGATTGGGCCTTTTTTGTTTCCTTCTTATAATTTGACTACTTCCTCTTAGGGATGGGAAGTGACTTCCTTCAGGGAAAGGGCATAGCTTGCTCACCGAGGTGGTCCCAGAATCCGGTGCACAGGAGATGCTAAAACAATATTTATTGCACTGAATTGAATTTTATAGGCGGTGAAGAACAGTGAAAGAGTTTCCTGAACCCATGGTTGGCAAAACATGCTTCGTTTTTCCATTAAGATTAAATACCATGGAGGCAGTGTGCATTATACATTGGAGAGAGGGATTCCAAGAAGATATGTTCAGCACCAACCATAGCAGTTGGGGCCGGAGGTGGTAAGGTGAGAGCCTTTACTTTTAGGCTACAGCCGTGTGCTCACCGACCCCACATTCTCTCCTCCTGGCCACACATCTAGGCTATATTCCCATTCTGTCTTGCAATGAGGTGGGGGCCTGAGTGAGCTCTGACCAATGGAATGTGGGACCCTAGGCTTGGCCCCTAAAAGATCTCCTGTGACGAATCCCACTCACTTTTGTCTCTCACTTGCTAGCGGGATGCTGAGAATGCAGTGGAGGACTCCAAGGCCACAGGAGGTGACAGAGCCACTGGGGTGAAGGGGGCTTGGGTCCCTGGGTTGTTGTGTGGGACAGAGTTCCTCACCCTTAGTTTCTCACTGGTCTGGAGCAAGAGTGAGAAATAAGCCGATACCGCGTGAAGTCACTGAGATGTTGGATTGCTACAGAGTGGCCATTGGCTACCCTATTGCAAAACACCTCATCTGAAAACAAAACAAAACAGAAAACAAAACACCTCATTTGAATCTGGGGAGGGAGAGAGAGGAAACCAGCATCACCAGTAAGGGGAGAGTCCTGGCTGTGATTGTCCTCCCATAAGCTGGCAGCAGACAGACATGCCCACAGATGTAGAGGGCTGGAAGAGAGAGAGCTGATCGTCAGGGAGGTTTTGGACCCCTTCTCGGCATGAAGGCTGTGAGGTGACGGGGATATATATCCAAATGGAAGTTCAATGGGAAGTTGAAAAGAGGCGTGAGATTTGGTTAGAACCTGTCCTCACAGAAGTGGTCACTGAGGCAGGAGAGGACTGATTTACTTGAGGAAGAGCCTGTGAAGGGAGAATAGAAGGGGGTCCAGCACAGAATCTTTGTGGTTTTCCAGAATCAGCAGATGACAGGAGGAACAGTGTGGCCAGAACGGTAGGAGCTGCCTAGAGAGACACTCAAGGCCAAGGGTGGAGGAAGATACCAGAGGGATTATACTTCATATACTGAAGAGAGCCAGAAAGCACCTTACTTCTCCATGGACTAAGACGAGCTGAGAGGAAAGTCACAGTGTGAGGGTGAAGCAGGGAGGGGCTGAGAAGAGAAACCAACCATCTCTGAAACCTGGAATCCCTTGGAGTGATTCGCACCAGGAGACAGGGAATGGGGAGTTGCTTTTTCATACAGGTGTCTGGGGTAGGAGAGAGAGAAGGACAAAAGATGGGTAGCGTGAGGTTCCTGTGAGCAGAAAGGGGCCAGGACTCGGCTAACTTTGGGTATAACTGCTAACGTGACCTCATCTTGTACCCAGAATCTGGTCAGGTCTTGGGGGGCTACATGAGTTATATGCTACGGTTCCTCCAGTCAAATGAGTGTGTAACACAAAGCAAAGCTGTTGCACGGTGCCCTGACCGTGTGGGTTTGGGCACATCTGAAATGAATAAGCCTCAGTTTCTTCATCCATCAAATGGGCCTTAAATAATTCCTACCCCAAAGGACCATTGGTGCCATTACATTCCGTAACACCCAGTCATGTATGTGAACCACGTGATGCAGAGGAAGAGAGTCAGTAAATGGTAGCTTAGACTCATCTCACGGCCTGACTTTAGGGGGGTTGGAAATAATAGTATCATTAACTGACGTTTTGCGTCTAACTTTGCTGTGTGCAAAAGGCTTTCACACATATTGTAGCAAATGATCCTTTGGCTCGGGGAGTGTATTCCTTATTTAAAATTACACAGTAGTAGAGTGGTGCCTGGGTGGCTCAGTTGGCTAAGCATCTGACTCTTGTTTTCAGCTCAGGTCACGATCTCACGGCTTGTGAGTTCGAGTCCTAGGTCGGGCTCTGCGATGACAGTATGGAGTCTACTTGGGATTCTCTCCCTGTCCCTCTCTCTCTCCCCTCCTCTGCTCTCTCCCTCCCTCTCTCTCTCTCTCAAAATAAATAAATATGCTTTAAAAAAATAAGATTCAGTAGTTGAGACACACTGATTTTAAGGAAGACGAAACCTACATTGGCTTTAATTCACATCTTCTGAGGTTCGATTCAGCAGGAAAGCAGCAGAAAGAACACATGTTCTCCCACAGGCCAAGGTCTAGGCCTGCACTCACTAGTTCTTGTGCGGCCATGATCAGTCCTTGGAGCAATCCTTGTGATGAAGAGAATGGAATGTGCTGGTTGGTTGAGACCCAGGTCACGTGTCCCACCGTGGAGCCTGGAGGAGTTTCCATCTGAAGTGTTGGGACTGGGAGTGTGGGAGCAGGTTCTCCAGGGGGGAAATCAGGGAGCTATTCTCGAAAATAGCATGAATAGAAGCTAGATGGCAAAACCAGCTGGTGTTCTTGAGGGTCCGTGCCTTTCCAGGAGGGTAAGGGTCTCCGTCTGGTTCTCCAATATGTTTTCCTATTCCTCTAGTACAGGGATGTAGGGCTAGTGGGTCTTCGGATCTCAGCTTCTTGGGTAGGAGCTGGAAAATCTCACAGCTAAAGCCACCTTGGCACCGGAGAGGTTAAAAGCTCCAGGGTCTGGTATACAGTGAGATGAAGGATGGGGCCTGGAGTCGGTAGCAAACATTTTTTTTTAAGTTTATTTATTTATTTTGAGAGAGAGAGAGAGAGAAAGGGAGCACATGCACGAGTGGAGAAGAGGCAGAGAGAGAATCCCAAGCAGGCTTTACGCTGTCAGCGTGGAGCCCAATGTGGGGCTCGAACTCACGACCCCGTGAGATCATAACCTGAGCTGAAGTCAGACGCTTAACCAACTGAGCCACCCAGACGCCCCTGTAGCAAATATTTTGAGGCCGTTATATGCTCCAGGCTCTGTGCCAAGGGCTTTCCTGGATTATCACGTTTCATTATCCTCATGGACACCTCATAGGCACCGGTGCTAATCTCCCCACTGCAGAAGAGAAAACAGGCTCACAGAGATTAAGTAATCTCCCCATTCAAGGACACATGTCAGCAAGTGCCAGATTGAGAACTTGATCTGAATGGTTTCGTTTTTAGACTTCCAAGGACTGATCATCCTGGGGAAACTGAGGCAGCACCTGGGCAATACGGCTGTTGGGGGAGGAGCCTCCTCCCCTCCCTACACATAGGGGATTGCTGTGTTGGTTTAAGGCATCTGGAGACCACCTTTAATAGGAAGCGTTTCAGGACAACCAAGGACTCCTTTGCAGCTGGTGAGGGAAGGGCTTCTGGAAAGTTCATCCGAACTCTACCAAACCCTCTTTCTGTAGAGGAACGGATAACGATCACCCACCTCCTCCTCCCCTCCCCGTCACCTCCCACCTTGCGTTAAGGCACAGCCACTTGTCCTAGAGGGTGTCCTACTCTAGTCTCAGCCCTCTTAACGCTGGGTGCGCTGGTAGTTACCTAGACGGAAGCCTCTCAGCCCCTCTCCCTACTTTATATTTCCCATGGCATGTGACGTATATCGTTTTTGTAGTATCTGCTTCTCTTAGTGAAATGGAACCTCCAGAAGAACAGGGTTTTCCTTGGCCAGAGTTGCATCCCTAGTGCCTAGAACAGTACTTGGCACACGGTAACTGCTAATAAATATTTATTGAATGCATGCCTGTTTCCCAAGAGCTGTGCTGAGTTCTGCCCGTGTATTATCTCATTGAATCCTCAAAGGTCTATGGTTTGCCCACACTGGGCCCTGGAACCCATTTCAGGAGATAGTGAAGTAGATATGTCTCCCCTACACCCTTTCCCGGCAGCCTCCTAGCAGCACTTAGGTGTAAGTAGCCCTAAGGCCGGACCAACCAGCCTTCACAGGCTGTGAGATTCACAAGGCTGGGGGTTCAGCGTGCTTGCTTGCCGTGACCGTGACCGGCACCAGCTGATCCCAGCACCTTCACACCTCTCTCGGTGTGTGAGTCTCTAAGGGTACAGGACAATCACAGCTCCCAGAACCTTCTTTCCAGAAAGTAGCAACGAGCCAAAGAGGAGAGAACCATCCATGGATGAGCTGGGGGGACTTCTGTCCCTGCCCCCTGTTGACCCTGGGGAGGATGTACTCAGGACAGTGGGGTTGGGCGACAGCTTGGAGTGGATAAAGGGAAGTTTTTTTGGGCTTCTCCTCGTCTCCTCCACTCTTGCGGCTGCCCTCCACTGCCTCGGGTTCAGGGAGAATGAGGGCTCAGGCCTGGCCAGAAGTTGCGCCAAGGACAACCGGAGTGAACTGCCCAGCCCTCAGCTGGTGAGGGGCTCCTTTCCTAGGCTGGGCCTTTTCAGAATATGGGAAATTGTCACACCCCAAGAGCTGATAGCTTACATACTATATAATGTATTTAGAGCTCCTGGGGGCCAACAGCAGCCTAAGGTGGCTCGTAAGATTTCTGGGGTGAATGTTTATGGTTCTGGGAGGGCAACACTGACCTGCCATAAAAAGTACTCCTTTTTCCACTTCCTTCTCAACCATGACTGTGGTAGTGTCCTTTGCTCTGGCCCGATGCTCCCCATTCACTGTTCATTTAAAATAGGCTTCCTCTCAGGCAGATGCTACTTGCTTTCTGGTTAATTAACAAACGTACAACAGACACTTATTGAAGACTTCTTGCAGGCGATGCTATGCCCACGACAGTGGGTAAGACAGACCAAACCCTGGCCCTCTTGGGGTTTATAGTCCAGGGCAGAGTAGTTTATTTGGCCTCAGATGTAGGCCTAGTTCTGTGTTTGTTTTTTTTTTTAATTTTTCTAATGTTTATTTATTTTTGAGACAGAGACAGACAGAGCATGAGCAGGGGAGGGGCAGAGAGAGAGGGAGACACAGAACATGAAGCAGGCTCCAGGCTCTGAGCTGTCAGCACAGAGCCCGATGCGGGGCTCGAACCCACGAACCGTGGGATCATGACCTGAGCCAAAGTCGGACGCTTAACCGACTGAGCCACCCCGGCGCCCCTAGTTCTGTGTTCTTAGTCCTGGTGTGGCCTGGTATGCGGCAGAAACACATCCATGGCTTATTAGAATTGTGGAAACGTAACTCAGTTCATCCAGAGGACCCACAACCCCCCATCCACGCCACCTCACACAGCTCCCCTCTCTTCCTATTTAATCCTGGAGGCCGCCTTTTGGTTCCACGAACACCAGTACCTACAAGGGTTTTTTTCTGACTGCTCTGTGGCCAACACCACAGCCAGCAAACCTTCTTAGGGGCCGCCCAGCGCTAGCTGCTCCAGGAGGTGGAAGCTGTCAGGCCTCCAGGAGGACAGCGCTGGCAGGTGAGAAAAGAGAGAATCATCAGTCTCAGTAAATGCCTTCAGCTCGCCCTGCAGTGGGGATCATCACGCCGTGGATTTGCTGTGTGGTTTGGACAAGCTTCCTGAGTTTTCTTCTGCCTTTTGTTATGACACCATCAGCCGATCCTCCAGAGTTTCAGGGTAGCGGCATCACTCTGTTTATCCTCAGCAGCAGGAAACTCTGCGGGTTTGTGGACACAGAAGGCCACCGACGGTCTGGAGCAGGAGGAGTGAGGTGAGAGGGTGCAGGCCTTTGCCTAAGTGGCAGCTGGATTCCCTTCTTGTCTAAGAGACTGGTCCGAGGTGCCCAGCCTTGGACTGAGCTGTCACGACGACAGCTCACAATGGCTCGGGGCCGGCCGAGAGGCCACTCCTGGGCGTTCAGCATGGGGAACTCTTTGACATGAATCTGGCCTCCCCCTGCCCTTTCCCAGAGCAGCAGACTGAGGGTTTCCAAGAGGGTTTCCAACCACCTTAGCCTTGGGTCACACAGCGGGTGGAAGAGCCGGTCTGGAATTGGGGATGCCTGTCCTTTAGTTCCCTGCTTTTCTGCTCCCTTTTGATACTTGACCCATCAATAGTAATTCAATGCCGTGCAGATAAAGGCCTGTATTTTCATGATCAAAAGTACAAGCAATATATATATATATATATTTTTTTTTTTTTTTAATTTTATTTTTTGGTAAGAGGTTTAAATATTCCCAGGAGCCTGGAAAAAAAAAAAAAAAAAGAATACAACTTTCCCCCATGCCTGTGTCACTTCCCTGGAGGGACGTTACAGCCCCTGTACAAATGTCAATATCACAGAACCTGAATCTGTTTTACTTTAACACCTGATCCAACTCCCACATCTCGGAAATCTTTGGCGGTGGGGGGTGGTGTGTGTGCATCCGTGTGGTTGTGTGTGGGCACGTGCATGCACCCTATAAAGAAATTTTTGCGGTAATAGTTTTTGTCGCATCAGATATCTCAAGTGAATTTCTGGAAGAACTCGTTTCTTCTAGAAGTGACCATCTTCTGGAAGAATCATTTACGGAAGAATCTTCCTTAGATGCTCGGGAATAAGTCATTGCCAGTGGTGGTGAGTGTTCCCAAGTCTTGCTTTTTTGCATGTACAGGCGATACTGGATAGAAAGCACCCAAATGTCTATACCAGAAGTTCAATTATAAAGTGGTTATGGGAACTGGGAATATATTTTCTCATTAAAAACAACATTATATATGGCTATGTGGTTTCGTTAATCCTTGAAACTTGTTTAACTTCATATGTAGTTGAAATGCTGCCCGTTTGGAATTAATGTAGGTATGAAACACTACTTTTTCACCATCAGTGCTTAAATAGAAAAACTATAAAACCAAGTAAGAATTCCTTTTTAATTATCATGAATGTTGGTGGTAGGGGTGAGTGGTTTTATTAGACGTGGAGATAGATGAAGACTTTGTGAGGATTCTGGATGGGACCTTTACATATGGGCTTTGGGAGTGATGGTCCTGATTTTTTAATATGGTTAACTTGGCTTTTATTTTTATTTTATTTATTTATTTTTTCAACGTTTATTTATTTTTGGGACAGAGAGAGACAGAGCATGAACGGGGGAGGGGCAGAGAGAGAGGGAGACACAGAATCGGAAACAGGCTCCAGGCTCCGAGCCATCAGCCCAGAGCCCGACGCGGGGCTCGAACCCCCGGACCGCGAGATCGTGACCTGGCCGAAGTCGGACGCTCAACCGACTGCGCCACCCAGGCGCCCCTAACTTGGCTTTTAGACTTTCTCTTCCTTCTCCAAGATATTGTTAGCCCCACTGTTTAAGTTGATCAGGCTGTTTAGGGCATTTTCCCTCTTGAGAGACTAGAGAGGAGATAGAAGAAAGTGGGCAAATGAACTGCCCGTGTATGTGAGCGGGGACACCCTACAGTGCATGGGTCCCCTGGCACTGATTTTTGGGGGGGAAGGGGAGGAGGAGAGAGCTAATGCACAACCCACTCACATGGCTCGAGCCCAAGGTCAGTGGCAGCCCAGGGCCTGAACTCTCCCAGTGTCTAATGGGAATGAGTCACCCCAAATCAGTGCGTCAGCACCATTCTGGCAGCTAAATCCCATGCAGTCCTGCTAGCCAGTAGGAGTGATCCTCTTTCCCCGATGTCTTTCTGAAACCTGAACCCAGCCAGAAGCCCGGAACAACTTGATAGACACGAAGTCCAGAGCCCTTTGGGACATCTGGTCACCACCATACATTTGGGGAGTGGGAGCAGGACAGGGGAGGGGGTAGATAGAGGGATTGGAGAGCATCCAAAAAAGAAGATATAGGGTCCGGGGCAAGAGAGGGGGACTTGGGAGACTTTGAGTGGGGCATGAGTCTCACTTGTCTAAAGGCAGTACTGTGTGAGAAGCTATCCTGAGATGCGCTCAAATAGCCCTTGAATGGCAAAGGTAGAAAAGGGGAGATATTGACACTTCAAGTCTTCCCAGTAAGAGAAGAAAGGGGATGGTGGGATGAGGTGAAGTCACTTCCCTGCACTGTCCACCAGCGACATTGACCCTACGCCTGGCTTGGTTCACGTGAAAGCAGATAGAACGGTGTTTGCCCGGCCTCATGAGTGCTGGTGGGGGAGAAAGCGACCATAAATTCATCGTGCTCACGGTGCTGGCGAATGCTTGGGTTAGAGAAATGAGGTTTGATGAGGATGGCCTGAAGGTCATAAAGTTCGTCGATTCTTTTAGTTCTTAAAATCTATCCAAGAATCACACTAGCTGTGGCTCTGAACCACGTGCTTTCGGTCTCCAGCGGAAATGCTTTTAAAAAATTCAGATTTCTTAAGAAGCTGTCTGCCTACATTGAGGGATGTTTTAAGAGACAAAATTATGGAGCTCTTTGTCCCATTATGGAGCTCCTTATAAGGAATACAACATTCTGTATAAGCAGCTGTGGAAGAAATTTCTCCTAGGTCTTTGTTCTAGGAATGGTTGTTTTTCTCCTGAATACCTGGATTTCATTTTGTGGATGCTAGAGATCATATAACTGACCATGTCTCCTTTTTTATTGCTTATATTAAAATTTCAAGCAATCTTGAGCAAGTGTACAGAACTCACGACCTACAGAGCTAAAAGCTTGCTGTGAGTATCTCCATCTTTTTTTTCTTGTTTCCTTCTTTTCTTTAATTTCCCTACATACCTATTGTTTTGCCTTCATTGTCTTGCATGTATCTTGCGTGTATTCATCTTGAACTATTTTGGGAACAAGATGGTTAAATAAATACAAAGGTGGTGAAGGGGCATTAGCTCACGCGAGTCCATTTGCTGACTGTGGTCGGGTGGCTTGAACAACAGGCTATTCATAAGCACAGGAAATTTGCAAGACTGATGTTAGAAACTCTGGAAGTACCTGCACTATTTATAGTTGCATTTTTAAACAAATTCTTGAATCTGCGCGGTGAATATGTGCCATTCTAACTGGAAAGGTAATTATTAAATTCCTTAGTAGTCATTTGGCCATAGCATGGAAGTACCTCTACACTCAGGGGAGCAAGAGACTGGTGATTTCTTTCATCGAAGCAGTACTCTTTTCTTTTTCAGGTTAATTCCATTCAAAGATCAAAGTCCAAATAGTTAATCAAAACCACGGATTTTGCAAATCCTCAGCCAGTCTTGGACTAGATGTGCAACCACCAAGTAGTGAGGAGAGCAAAGTGAAATGGGACCAGGCCCTTAAAAAATATGTAGTGTGTTGAACATTTTTTTTTTCTTAGTTAGCACTCAACACTGAACCTTGTTACTCTTCAAATTATCTTCCTTCTCCACTGGGAAGAGAAACAAGCTGAAGCTAAACATGGTTTGAATGGGGCAAAGAAGGGTATTTATTTTCTAAATGTAGATGACCCTTGAACAACATAGGTTGGAACTCTACGCGTTCACGTATATGCGTGGGTTTTTTTTTTCCAGATAAATACAGGGCACTACTACAAATGTATTTTCTCTTCCTTATGATTCTCTTAATAATGTTTTCTCTAGCTTGCTTTATTGTAAAGATACAGTATGTAATACGTATAACATACAAAATAATGTGGTATTTGACTGTTCACGTTATCAGTAAGGCGTCCGGTCAACAGTAGGCTATTCGTAGGTAAGTTTTGGGGAATTCAAGGTTATATGCTGATTTTCAACTGTGTGGGGGGTGGTCACCCCTAACACCCACATTGTTCAATGGGTCTCTCTCAGTCTAAATATCCCTTCTGTTTCTCCTTGTGTTGTCTGGTCACAGGAGGGAATGGTAATGAGCCTACCTGTTCACAGATGGTTCAAGTACCGGGTACAGCTCAGTATCCTAGAGGTGAGCAGAACAGCCGTGTCATTTATGGAAGTGATTCAGTCTTCGTGGGCTTGCTTCCCCTCCAGGACCAACTGGAGGCCAAATTGGAAAGAAAGAAAAGATCGGGCCTCATTAGTGTGGCCCCTTTTCCATTGGGACTGATTCTGACTCTTACCTGCTTTGAATTGAAGGTGTCAAGGAGATTTTCTGGTACAAATATTAACAGCGCAAAAAAATTGGTCCAGAGTATGGAGGGGAGTTTGAAAAGGAGAGAATCAAGTCCCCTGTGTCCTTAAAGAAAAGACTTTGAAAAAAAAAAAAATCACAACTTGTAAATTTCAAAAGGCCATCTTCTTTCCCATTTTTTTTTCTTTATGAGATAAGGATATAATAAATACTCATTTGTATACATTTGCCTTAAGAAAAGACCCTCTGAAATGGATAGTGGTGGGATTCCAGAAGATTGTTTTTCTCCTGTTTAGATCTAAGATCCAGTTTCCCCACAACAGATGTGAATGACAATATAGTTGGGTGCCCAGTGGCGGCAGGTGACCACCTGCCTACTGACTAGAGTCAGTATGTAAAGAAGAAAGTCATGCCCAGTAAAATTATTTTGGAAGATAGCTCCCCTATTAAGGTAGGGTATACACGGCTTTGTGCATCACACACTAATGGCTTTGCATTCAGGGGCCAAGATGCATGAAAAGATGCACATATTTACAATCAGAATCCACTTCAGGGGTCGAGTGAGAACCGAAGCCAGTCACTGAGGAAATATCTGTCATCTTGTTCCTCACCTTGTGGAGCCTATACTCACCGAGCGGAATGGGGCCTGAGGAAACATCTGCACTCTTCACTCTCTCGCTCTCTCTCTCTCTTTCTCTTCCCACAATGTGGTGTGAGGGCTTATCTTAAACCCGGGGTTGTAAGGCAATCCATTATATTTACCCAGATTGCATCCTGTAGATCAACAAAATCAGCATTATATTTTAAGGTAGACTTATTTAATAAATTAAATGTCATGTATTAAATTCTAATATGAATTTATTGCCACCGCGCCTAGGATTGAGAAAGCCGGAAGGTATGGGGTGATAGGAATGGGGTGGGTCCGATTACAAAGGCAGGGATTTTTAGGAGGGTGCTGAAGGTTCCTGCCCTCATTTGCTGGGGAGCCCAGCCTAGAAGCTCTGGGATGCTGCAGCAACAGTCTTCTGTGAGGACAACTCTTCAACGTGGGTCACTTTCCTAACTGGGGTCCTGCTCTTATTGGGTTGGGGCGGAGGGCAGGAGGAGAGATAGGTTGGAGGTATGGAACTGAATCCTTTCTAGGTACCCCTCTGGTTCACTCCCTCATCCCCAAATAGAAACAGGTGTCCACAAGACTGGTATGTCACCGAGAGATGTCTGGGGGCCCGGGCAGAGGGAACATTCACCGAACACCCAACACATGGTTATGAAGCATCTGTGAGATGTGGGGCGTGTGGCGTAAGGATCCAGTCTTCTTGGGGGCAGCCCACACACCTTCCGTCTTCCCTGTTCTGGAAGCAGGAACAAGGTGACAGAGAAGACACAGACATGGCTGCTCGGTGCCCTCTCAGCCAGTGACTTTGTCCAGCCTTGCTGATCGTGTGGAGCAGGTCAGTGGAGTTAAGATGTGGGTTCTGGAGTCAGGCAGACCTGGGTTCAAATCTCATTTGTGGCACTCGTAGAGCGCACGATGTTGGACAAGTCATTGGGCCTTTCTGAGCTTCAAGCAAGTTATTGAAATAGTCTGTAAATGGGAATGATACTTATTGAATACTTGCTATGTGTGAGGCACCACGGTGCTCTGCCCAGGAACCTCACAGACTGTGGGAAAGATACCGATGTTTGTTAAGTACAAACCATGGCAGGTGCTCCAAAGGGGAAAAGAAGAAAAAGAAGAATCCTAGGAGACTGTGTAGCCGAGGCCCTAATTTGGGTCATTCTGGGGAGAGGGCTTTAAGGGATGGCTCTCTTAAAAACTGCCATTTGAGTTGAGCTATAGGATGAGAAGACTGCTAGCCAGAATAGTGAGAGAGAGAATGTTCCAGCAGGGAGCAAAGCGTTTGTTCGCACCTCCAGCTGAGGAGACCGCTCGCTCTCCCCCCAGAGCAGAGGGTACCCTTCCTAGCTGAAAGGAAACTTGCCGAGCCTTTGGGGGGAAAAAATCCCATCACTGCCCAGAGTCCCCAGAGAGACGACTCTGTGGCTCTAACCCTCTGGGCCCCACCCCACAGGATGTACGGGGCTGGTGGTCCTCAGATGGGAGCCCCCAACCTTCCCAGCGACTTTCACCTCCCTGAGAGCCTGTCTCCAGCGAGGCTGGGCTCCCAAGCTGGGCGCCCGCCAGTCAGTCTGGCCAGGGAAGGAACTATTTTGGGAATTTTTATGGTGGAACAATATTTTTTTGGTAAACAAATGGAAAGCTGTTAAGCGGGGACGCTCACCCCCTAGCTCCTGGTTCACCTTTCTCCACGTGGAGGTGTCACAGAGGCAGCACTGTCCAGTGCTGGAGAGTCCGGTGGGGAGAGGGCCCCAGGGTCACCCACCTTCAGCATACACCCCATCGCTTCTCTGAGGATAAATATCTGTGGAAACTGGGAGGCTGCCCGCTCCCCATGCCCTGCCTTGGGCACCCTGGAAAAAAAAATAAAGCCTTTGGTGCAGTCAGGGGTAGTAGGGGCCATGTCCAGCCTGATTAACCCCTTCGGGCTCGAGGGCAGCCTGGACTCGGAATGTTAGCTCTCTCAGGGACCTCAGAGAACATCTGCCACCCCTTTCCATCCCCCCCTATAGGGAGGGCACCAAGGCACAGAGAGGGCAGGCCGCTTTCCAAGGTCACAGAGCTCACCAACTGCAAATGAAGTTGGAATCCGGGCACCAGACTCCTAGTTCTATTCTCTTCGGGAACAATAAGCCAGACCGGTGGTCAAGAAGAGGAAAGAAAGCGAAGAAAGCGTGGGCTCCGAGTCTGGGGTTTTGCAGACCACCTACAAACTACACACTCAGAGTCATTCCTGAATACCAAGTTCCTCGGCCCTGACCCCACCCTCGACCTCACCAGCAGAGGACTCTCCTTGATCCTGGCCCTGTCCTGACCTGGCGGGACTTCTCCCTGGCCGGGCACTCGCCTCTGGTCGGCTGCTGTGGTGGCTGGGACTTTGTGACCCAGGACCCCTCTCCTTGGTGCTGGGACCACCCCTGCCTAAGCATCATGTATCTCTTGTTCTAGCCTCAGCTGTCTGGGCCTCTTCCCAGACGGAGCTATCGTCATGTGTTTATGTTTGAGCTGAGAAAGTTAATAAGGTCCCAGCTGAAAACAGGATGAATGTATTACCTCTCCTACTGGCAGAGCTAGGAGGCCACCGTATTATTATGGTAATAATAGGTACCTCTTAACTGAGCCTCTGTGGGACCCTCATGGACAAGTTTTCATACAGCAGCCAGTAGGGGTTATTTGTCCCACTCTGCAGATGAGGATACTGAGGGCCAGAGAAGCCCAAGATCACATGCCTGATGAGTAAGTCAAGAAGGAGAATTCATGCCAGCTCTGTCTGGCTCTAATCTCACAGCTCTCCCCACCAGGCCACCCCAAGGTATGAGACAAAGGGAACCTGTCCGGGACAGTGGGGGAAACACGTAGCAGAAGGGACTTTGGTACAAGCTCTAATAGACCAAATGTTGGGACTTGAAGGACAAATAGAACACACTACCTAACTTTGGAGTCTTGCATTGTTCAGGAACCTTCCATTTTTAAGTGATAGAAACCCAACTCAATGCAGCTTGAGTAAAAGAGAGTTTATCTTTAAAAAAACATTTTTTGAAAATGTTTATTCAGTTTTGAAAGACAGAGAGAGACAAAGCACCAGCAGGGGTGGGGCAAAAGAAAGAGGGGGACACAGAATCCGAGGCAGGCTCCAGGCTCCGAGCTGTCGGCACAGAGCCTGACGTGGGCCTCGAACTCACACACCACAAGAGCGTGACCTGAGCGGAAGTGGGACGCTTAACCGACTGAGTCACCCAGGCGCCCCAAGGAGAGTTTATCTTTATTTGGCTGCCTTGGAAGTCCGGGGATAGAGCTGGCTTTAGGAAGAGCTTGATCTGGGATAGTGTTTCTCTTTCTCCTCCTCTTGATACCACATGATGGGGTGTGTGGCTGCCGGAGCCACAGAATTATACTCTCTCAGCAGAAGGGGACAATTTTCTTTCGTATCTTTAGTGAGAAAAGCCCAGAAGGACTCCAACGAGCGGGCTTAGGTCATGTGCCCGTCTCTGAGCCAAACACTGTGGATGGAGGCCTGCGAGTCCGGAAACGTGTGCCACATAGAACGCACTGCCCACGGGGGAAAGGAGCTGGGGGGTCTGAGGAAGGGGAGAAAAAGTACGGAAAGATAGAAACAACAGCTCTCCTTAGGCTTGGGGACTGGGAGAACGTTGGCACCACGGACGATCAGAGGGAAAAGTAGGAGGAAGTGTTAGACAGGAATAACAATCTTAACTCTAACAGTAATGAGATTTATGGCTTTACAGCTTACGCAGCCCTTTCACATATCTTGTTAGTCCTCATCTAACCCTGAAAGGCAGGCAGAACAGGTGTTGTCCTTGACGTCATTTTACAGATGAGGGACAAGTGTGGAGAGGAGAAACGATACGCTCATGGCGGGCTGGGGCAGGTCCGGGACTCGGGTGGTGGACTCGTACTCACTTTCTCTGAATCCCAGTTCAGGAGAGAAGATACACTGGTGGCCTGAAGGCAGACACTACACTCAGGGTGACAGAAACGCCCGAGCAGGTCACTTTGGGGTCACTCACCTTAGTGTGGTCCCCTGCTAGGCGTTATGTGCCGTGTGGGCAGCGACCTTACCCGTCTAGTTGACTGCTCTACCTTAGTGACAAGCCCTGTGCTTAGCACGCAAGGAGCACCAAATACAAAGCGATCCAGTAATTTCCTGTTGAGGGGCTGAGTCAGTGGACGGAGGCTGGGAACCAGAGTCGAGCCCTGGGAGGGCATATGGTGAGAGAAAAGGGGTGGAAATCCAACGTGCGGTGTGGTTGCCCCCAGCTCATGACAATCTTTGCCAACTGTCCCAGGAGCCTCGCATCTGCCGGGCAGGCCTAGCTGGCCACATGGGATCGACAGACTCTGAAAATCCCATTGGTGTAACGGGACGGGGTTGGCACCAGGTGAGTCATGCCTTCTGGGGCCTGTCTTGGCTGTGCCTGGTTGCACTTCTCTTTAGTTAAGTTCAGGTTAAGTCAGTCAAGCTCCACTCATTGAACACCAACTCTATGCCAGGGTTTGTGCATACATTGGGCACCAGCTGTGTATGGTGATAAGTAAGACGCAAGTCTCCCTTTCTAAGGGTCACTCGTTCATTTAACCCTCATTATTTCCCAGGTACTGTGGTAAGCATGGAGTGTATACAATTTGGCGAAACTGTTACTCTAGGTAGGATGACACATTTATGCCCAACTGATCGTAATACCTGCAATGTACAAGTGATTTGATCTGTATATAAAGAGTGCTTTGGGGTTACAGAGATAAAAGGGACTAATTTTTGTTCGGGGAAATTCAGGGAGCTCTTGATAAAGAGGTACGTGAGCTAGACTAGCGGAACAAAGGAAAGAGGCAGGTGTGTGCCTGGCAGGCTCAGAGGATATGTGGCGAGCTGTCTGGATGGGGGGAGTTGGTGCACGGGGGCAGACGATGGGAAACGGAGGGCGCTTTCCTCTTCAAGAGTTTTTGAGTGGCTCAGTTAAACTGCTGGCCTAACTAATCAGAGCTGGGGTGAGGGGGGGCCCTCCGGGCTCACCATCTGCCCAGAATAATTCTCCCCAACCTCGAAAGTGCTCAGAAAACACAAAGTTTGTCTTGGCTGTAACGGGCCAGACCTAAGGAAGTGATCTGGGTCAAAAAGCTTTTACACAATTGTAAGTAATGGAACGCACTGAACCCAGTGGAACCTCATGAAAATGCCACGGCGCGTTGAGTGTTTATGTTTCGTGCTCATGATGTTTGAATGTTTAAATCCAGACGAAAAGCATAAGCACCGAGATGAAACAACTGGTAGGGTCTGGGCCACTCTTTCAAGACGAAGGGTACTTGATGGTGACAGCGGTGTTGACAGGGCACGCGGACTCCGAAGTACACGGAGGGCGCCGCTCACATGGCCCCGGGGTCCCACTGCGCGACCCACCCGTCAGCACCATCTGCCTTTTCTCACGGAAGCGAGCACGGGGCTCGCTCAGCACGCACCTGGCTGACTTAGGGTATGTGAAGGACCGAGTGATTTGGGAGAGGCAGGCAAAGGGCAGAGTTCAGGGCTTTGGAGGGGAAATTGAATGAACAAGGGAAAAAGGAAGGACGTCCAGGAAAGCAATAAAGACAGCGTGTTTGAAAAACTAGAAACAGATTCCTTAAATACCTCACAGTAGGAGAAAAGTAAAACAAATTACGGCCCAGTCCACCCATTCCGTTCATCGAAAAGATACGTGTACTCATCTTCTACCGTGTGCCAGGGTCCTGTGTGACTTACTAGGTTCTGGGACAAAATCCCTGACCTCAGATCGAGCGGCTATTCAGAATGATAGTCCCGAGGGCGCCTGGGTGGCTCGGTCGGTTAAACGTCTGATTCTTGGTTTCAGCTCAGGTCACGATCTCATGGCTTCGTGGGTTCGAGCCCCGTGTTGGGGTCTGCGCTGGGGCACAGAGCCTGCTTGGGATCCTCTCTCTCACCGTCTCTCTCTGCCCCTCCCCCACTCATGCTCTCTCTCTCTCTCTCTCTCTCTCTCTCTTTCTTTCTCTCAAAATGAATAAATAAATTAAAAAAAAATAAGAAAAGGGGCGCCTGGGTGGCGCAGTCGGTTAAGCGTCCGACTTCAGCTCAGGTCATGATCTCGCGGTCCGAGTTCAAGCCCCACGTCGGGGTCTGTGCTGATGGCTCAGAGCCTGGAGCCTGCTTCCGATTCTGTGTCTCCCTCTCTCTCTGCCCCTCCCCCGTTCATGCTCTGTCTCTCTCTGTCCCCAAAAGAGATAAACGTTAAAAAAAAAAAAAATAAGAAAAAATAAAATGATAGGTCTGGAGCCCAGGCAACAATACAGAAAATGCGTATGATATTTATTTCGCAGAAGACGCAAGGGTCAAAATTTACATACAGTGTGATGACAACCAGGTTAAAAGAAACCAGACGCAGAGAAGGAAGTGAGAGGAAATACAGCGAACAGGCAATGACTGTTAGGGTGGTGGAGTTAGACCAACTTGTCTTTATTCTCCTAACTTTCTGTGCTATACTTGTATTCCATTCATAAATAATTTTTTTTTTTTTAATAAGAAGGGCCATCACCTGGCACACTGACCCTCCTACACGAATCACCGGTTCAGCTAGAATTCGAGGAGTACTTCACTCTGGACAAGCCCATCCTCCTGCGCCAACCTGGCTGCTGGCATTCTCCGGGTGCCGGACTCTGCTGCTTGGATTTTGAATCGAAGATGTTAAAGCTCGGGAGGGGCCCGGATATGCCAAAGGGCACCCCTGTTCTCAGCGATCGCAAACCCAGCGGCTCGCCAGTGGAAACGGAGAGGCTCCCGATCCGGCACAATGCAAGGGCTGGTATTTCCCCTGACTCTGGGACCGGGCGCTTGTCCATTTGGGGCACGAGATGAAGGAGCTGGCCAGCTTCCCGCCCTGGGAATGGATGGACCAGGCATCGCATGCCAAGCCGGGGCCAGGCGCTCACACCTGCGCCTGCCTCCCCTGGAGAAAATGAAGGTTCTGTCTGTCCCCTCTGAATAGGCCTGCTTGGGGCATGACTCTGGGATGTGGCTTTGGAATCAGAGAGACAAGAATTTTTTTAAAACTTTACACATATTTAATCGAAGGACTCCATGCACATGGTTAGAAAAAATAAAAGGGTAGAGAAGGGCCTATAGTTAAAAACAGATTTCCATTCCATTCCTTGAATGCGGTCTTGCCTCTCAGAGGCTATGGCTTTTAACTGCTTTGGTTTTGGGTTCGGCCAGTATACCTTCCTTTCTCTAGGTCATACGCCAATTCTGTGTTCTGGTGGACCCTGTGGGGACATTATGTGCTGTCTCCCTGCTCTGATAAAGCAGGACTTAGCTCGTATGTACACTTGGGGGGACATGGAAAAGCACCGTCCAGACCTCCTTTCAAAAACGGACTTGCTGCCCAGCTGTGGGGAGTGTGGTCAGCAGATGGCCACCAGCTGCCAGCTCATGCAGGGCCAGCCTCAGAGGTACCGAGAGCCACCTGGCCCCGGGTCACACCCTTTCTGGGGCAGCCTGCCTCCAGCGACCGAGCACAGTGAGGGAGCAAGGCCATTCACCCCAAATGGGGGCTCTCACAGCGAATACTCTCACTCCAGTGCTCGGGCCGGGTCGGTCTGCATCACAGTTGACTTCTCCCTCTGTCCATTTTTTTTTCTTTCCCCTTCTTTTTCTTTCCCCTTCTTTTCACGGGCGTCCATCCTCATAAACATCATGCACCCCAAACCAGCCTGATGTCCACTTCCAGGGAAGCCACCCTGCAACAATCACCCGAGTCCCTCTTGGAGTTTTTCAGAGCATATCGATTTGTACTGTGTCAACTTAACTGAATAAGAACTACATCCCCCCACATTCCGTCCCCGAGGTGGCTCCAAGTCAGGGTTAGCTAGGAGGGACGTTTGTGCAAAAACTGGAAGGCAGAAACGAAGCAGTAGCCATTTCTGCTCACGGAGGGTTGGCGTTGGGCCAGATGCGGCCCCGGCTTGCATGCCGTCACCGCCACCCGGCTCACCTCGTTGGCGCGCTGCCCGGGGCTCTTCCAGTGCCTTCTCATTCTCCCCCTTCTGCCCTTCTGTGTCCTGGGCCAGGTGCACACGCAGCGCCATGAGGGGGGCACCTGCTTATCCAGAAGCTCACCCACACCGTGGAGATGGGAGGCACAGAGACAGATGTGGATTTCTGGTTGCCCTTGTGGGTTCCAGGGGGTTCTTCCTCTTCCTCACCTCTATCTCTTCCTCTCCATTGCCAGTGCTACTGACCTCCGGCCCAACACCGGGCACAGAGGCGGTGGGCTCACATATACCACTGAAGCAGCTCCTATAACAGCGTAAGGTCTAGTCACCCTAACAACTCCTTTTTCCTTGAATTCTAATGGATACGGTCGCCATTTCTAGCTCCTCTCCTGATGACTCTGTTTCATCAGCTCTTGGTTGTACTTGACTCCTTACCCCATAAAGCAGGACATCAGCATCACCACCCTGTCCTCCTCCCCTCCCGCCCTCTAAGCTAATTTCTTGCTTTTGTTTTTTAAGTTTACTTATTTTGTGCGAGAGAGAGTCGGGGAAGGGCAGAGAGAGAGAGAGAGAGAACCCCAAGCAGTCTCCACACTGTCAGTACAGAGCCTGATGCAGGGCTCGAACTCACGAACAGCAAGATCGTGCCCTGAGCTGAAACCAAGAGGATGCTTAACCAGCTGAGCCACCCAGGCACCCCTCAGCTAATTTTGACTGAGCTATAATCGACATACACCACTATATTAGTTTCAGGAGTACAAGGTAGTGATCTGATATTTCTACACATTATGAAATGATCACCACAATAGGTCTGGTTACCATCTGTCATTACACAAAGTTATTACGACGTTATTAACTATATTCCCTATGCTGTACTTTTTGTTTCTGCGACGTATTTATTTTATAACTGGAAGTCTGTTCTTCCTAATTCTCTTCACCCATATCGCCCATCCCCTCACCCCTCTCCCCTCTGGCAACCACCAGTTTGTGTGCTGTATCCGTGAGTCTGCTTTTGTTTTGTTTTGTTCGCTCATTTGTTTGTTTTTTAGATTTCATATAAAGTGAAATCATATGGTATTTGTCTTTCTCCGTCTGCCTTATTTCACTTAGCCTAATATCCTCTCGGTCCACCCGTGTTGTCACAAATGGCAAGATTTTATTCCTTTTTATGGCTAATATGCCATTGTGTACCTATCTGCCTCACCTTCTTTATCCATTCATCTACTGATGGACACTTAGGTTGCTAAGTGCTTCTATCAGCTGTTCTCTAGTTTCTACATTGTCAAGCGTAGTCATGTTATGTCCTGTCCAAAAATCATAGTGAAACTTTCCCTTCTTTGTTCGTGGTCCATTTTAAAAAGTGAAGACCTGTGCATGGCAACCAGAGTAATGCATTTGTGTGCGTAAATGTCATAGGGCCTGGTGATGGTCTATGATTGTATTTCTTCTTTCTCCGTGTGTCCAAGGGGAGACAACTGTGTCACTCAAAGGACAGTGTTCTTAGCCCCAAGATCAAATAGATATTCTTGTTTTATGTGCCATCGTCTGCTCAAAGTCATCTTCCCTCTTTTGTTGTTTCATTTTTGGATCGTGACTTTTTTATTTTTTGGTTTGCTTTTCCCAGAGTGTTTTGTTTGTTTGTTTGTTTTTTGTTTTTTCTTTCTTACTTTCTTGTTTCTGCTAGGTCTTTGCCCTCACGTCCCAAATATTATCTAGCTTTTTACTCATTTTATTTGTTTCTTGGGATCCATTATAATCTTCTAAAAGATTTTCTCTTTGAAACCCATTGATATTTTATTGGAGACCAATTTCTTCCGAGGCTTGCTAAACAGCTATCATTCTGGGATTTTTTTTTTCCATCGGACCCTTTGGTTAATTCCACCATTTCTTGTATTTTCACATTGCCCTTTTGTTCTTTTATGTTCATTCTGGTTTCGTTGGAGTACATTTTCACTTCCCTTATCCACAAGGCATGCACAAGAAGGAAATATCAAGTAATTGCATGAGGATTTAGCTGTGTGACTTGGGCAAGTCCCTAACCATTTTGTACTGCAATTTCCTTAACTACAAGATGGGGATTATGTCACCTACATCATGGAATCACCGTGAGGATTATATATGATAACACTGGTCGCGTGCCCTATCTTTGGTGCTGAGCAATTTTTGGTTTATTTTCCTAATTAAGTTACTTTTTTTTTTTTTTTTTTTTTTTTTGCTAAGAGATCTTAAAGGGCTCCCATTGCCTGTGGAAGAAAGTTCAAACTCTTTAGCATGTCCCAAGGCCCTCCATAATTGGATCCCAATTGACCTTTTCAAATTTATTTCCTATTATTCTCTTCCTGTACCTTATGCCCTGCCAAGCTCTACTCCAGCACACCTGTGTCTTGCAGCCATCAGGCCTTGACCCCGCCTGGAAAGGCTTTCTAGGCATAGTGTCTGTGTGCACAAACCCATTTCCCTTCTCAAGGGCTCCCTCTGCCATACATCCTGCCCTGATCTCAGCTCTGCACAATCCCACTCTCTCCTCTGGCTTTTACCCCTTTCCACTGGCTATTAGAGTTGTTGTGGCCACAGACTTGGCCGGCTGCCTACGGACGGACCAAACTCTTTCAATTTCTCTCTGCAGCTGGGGCAGCCACAGTGTTGAATAATCCTCTTTTTGCCGGCTGGGCAGAATCCAGGATGCCTCTAGGCGATGTTTCCAGAGAGCCAAAAACTAACTACTGCTTCCTTCCTCTCTCCTGCCAGTGTAGCTTCCCCCCCAACCCCCGCCCCAAACAGCCCCTCCCCACCCCCACCCCATGGAAGGGCAAATGTTACCTTTAGGGCAGCCACCTATTGGGTGAGGTCTGATGGCCGTGGGAAAGTGTTCTGTCATCAAATGTCTCTTCCGCTGGGATTTAGAGGGACAGAATGCACATACCTCTGGGAGGGGTATCACATTAAGTTTAATTTGGTAACGTTAGCACTCATTCACTCCCTCCCTCACTCAAATGTATTAGATGACTCTGGTGTGCCAGGCATTGTGGAGGGCTTGGCGACGCAGGGGGAAGAGACATGATCCCTGCCCACAGGGAAATCACGACTAGCTTAGTTTGATTTAAAAATGTTTTAAGGTTTATTTATTTTTGACAGTGGGGGGCAGAGAGAGATGGAGACACAGAATCCAAAGCAGGCTCCAGGCACTGAACTGTCAGCACAGAGCCTGATGCGGGGGGCTCGACTTCAGGGACCGGGAGATAATGACCTGAGCCGAAGCTGGATGCTCAACCGACTGAGCCGGCCAGGAGCCCAAGCCCAGTATGATTTAAGATCACTTTCCAACAATGAGCTCTACCTGATAGCAGGATACCGGAGTATCTGAAGGCGAGTAGAGGGTTGGGTACGTGGGCTGGAATGGTGTAAGAGGAGAGTGTGAAGGTCCCGAGGGGCCTGAGGGGAAGAGGATCCGCAGAGTAGGGGGGTGCCTGAGACAGATTTTCTCTATCTCACAGTTTAGCCCTCAGGTATGATGGAGGCTGATTGGTCACCAGGTGAGGCAGGAGGTTGAGAGAGGGTGGAAGAGAAGATGATGCAGCCTCTGAGGACAGGGTTCTACCCATCCCACTCATGCACCATTCTCTCTCCTGACCTGGGCGAGACCCTGGGCAGCTGTTGTAACAGTACCTTCGAGGGAATCACAGAGAAAGGAAAATCCCTCCACTCACCCGGCTGTGTTCCCGGCCATTTCTGTTCATATTCAGGATAAGCATGGGAGGCATGGGATGGATGGCCCAAGCTGGTGTTCATCCCAGGTCCTACCGTTCAGAGCCAGGCCAGACCCGGATTGATGCAGGGGGCTGGAGGTGCAGAAGCTTGGAGTTGTGTGTTTCTGAGCAGACACTGAAGCCTATTAAAGTTGAGTTCTGTCTGGTGGTCACATCCTGGACTGGCTGCCCCACGGCAGACAAAGCTCCTTTTGTAGCCAGTGGGACCAAGGGAAGGGGGAAGCTGAGTTCTTAATGTGACCAACCAACTTCCAGCTTGTATCAATAAATTTCTCCCTGAACCTTTCCAAAACAAAGCTTTGCTAATGTGGAGCTCTGGGGCTGTGGCAGCTGGTGGAGTCCTGGCAGAATCCACAGGCCCACGTTCTCCTTGCCCTTGGCCAGAGCCGGCTTGGCGAAAACTAGGGCTCAGGCGATGGGGAAACTGGTGTGCATGTTGGTTAAATAACTGCCCACAGGTCATAGAGCCGGTAAAGCTATGGCAGAGATGATTTAAACTCAGATCTGTGAAAGTCTTCTGGTTGGGCTTTGGTGCCATCTGCCATTTGGATCTGGGATCCAAAGATCCCAGAGGAAGGCTGTCCAGGGAGCCTACCTGTAATGAAAGACTGCAGGTTCTTGTAGCTGGAAAGGTCCTCAGAGATAGCCAGTCCAACCCTTTTATTTCAGAGGGGAACCGGGGATTGGGGATCTCTGTTATCTACAGAGATAGTGACTGGGATGGGGCTAGACTGCAGGTCTCCCCACTCATATCAAAAGATCTTTTTGCTTACACGACACATGACTTTTCTTTGGGAAATGTGTACACTTCACGACAAGGACAAAAGGCACTTAACTCTAAAGAACCAACAGATGGGGGCGCGTGAGTGGCTCGGTCGGTTAAGCATCTGACTTTTTTTTGGTTGTCAATGTTTATTTTTGAAAGAGGGAGAGAGACAGAGGGCGAGCAGGGGAGGGGCAGAGAGAGAGAGAGGAAGACAAAGAATCTGAAGCAGGCTCCAGGCTCTGAGCTGTCAGCACCGAGGCCAACCGGGGGCTTGAACTCACGAGCCCCGAGATCACGACCTGAGCTGAAGTCGGGCGCTCAACCGACCGAGCCACCCAGGTGCCCCATAAGCATCTGACTCTTGATTTTGGCTCAGGTCATGATCTCACGGTTCGTGGGTTGGAGCTTCACATCAGGCTCTGCACCGACAGTGTGGAGTCTGCTTGGCATTCTGTCTCCCTCTGTCTCTCTGCCTCTCTCCTGCTCACTCTTTCTCTCTCTGTCTCAAAAATAAATAAATAAACTTAAAAAAAAAAAAAAAAAAAGAAAAGGACCAACAGAAGATGGTGGCCGCTAAAACAAAGTGACCTGCAGGCCTGGGGTGTCCTGCTTCTCCCCACATCGTTCTACAAAACCACGATCTGGAGACTCAAGGAAACGGGGTAGAATTCCGGCTGGAGTCAGAAAGTCCCGGGAACGAGGGGAGCCAATGTTGCAAAGCCCAGTTCAAGGGCAGGAGAATACCAGTGTCCCAACTCAGACAGGCAGGAAAAAAAAAGGGCAAATACCTCTTTTCTCCACTTTTTGTTCTGTTCAAGCCCCCACTGGATTCAATGACGGCCACCCGCACCGGAGAGAGCAATCTGTTTTACTGAGCGGGCCGATTTAAATGCTAATCTCATGCAGAAACACTCTCACAGGCACTTCCAGAAATAATGTTTAACCAGCTCTCTGGGCATCCCATGGCCCAGTCAAGTTGACACGTACGATTAACCATGACAATGTCGTTGCCCTGCAAGTGTCGTAAGTCTGCTTTCTCCCCCGATGGATCACAAATTTGAAGAGGAATCAGCTGCAGCTTCTCATCCCCACGATGCCTTCCTTCCACACAGTCCTAGGCCTTCCCAGCGATGCAGGGGCCGCCCGGCTGGGAGCAACACCACGGAGCTCGTTCAGGAGACAGAGCTGCAAACACCCAGCGGAAAGTTAAGCCTCGCCTGTGGTTCTGTGGCTGTGACAGCCAAGAGTAGCTTTCGGGGGACTACGCTGATAAGCCCTTTCAAGGTCTTTCTGTACGTCGCATGGGGCAATGTAGCCAAATCGTTTAGGAGATAGTCAACGGAGCCAGATAAAGATCTGGGTTCAAATCTCAGCTCTGCCATGGTTTACCGGCTCTGTGACCCGGGGACAGATACTTAACCAATTTGTCTGCCAGTATTCCCTAAAGTGGGGGTGACGTTAGGGTTGGCCGGGAGGGGTAAATGAACCAGTCCACGTGAAGTGCCTAGCATATAGTAAAGGCTCTATCCGTGGCAGCTCTTATTATTATTGGAGGAGTAAGTCAAAACAATCAACACTTGTTGAGCGTTTGAGTGAGGTTTGTGGAAGATACAAGAGTCGATAAGAATAAGACACGGGCCCCGTTCTTGCCATGCTTTCAGTCTACGAGAAGAGAGAAGGCACTGATGTCAAAAGGGAGGAACGCCATGCAAATGAGACCAATAAAGAAACCTGCGTTTTGAGAAAGGGAATTGGATCCCAGAAGGGGAAGAGCAGAATCAGGCCAGAACCTGACAACTCTGAGCTCTCAGAGGTGGGAAAATCACCTTGAGTAATTTGGGGCAGTTGGAAGGGAAAGTTTTTTCCAGGTTAGAGGCCTAGGGTGTGTGTGTGGGTGTGTGTGTGTGTGTGTGTGTGTGTGTACTCACTCACAAAAAGCCTTTTTTTTTTTTTTTAAACAGAGAAAGGAACTTTCCCTACACCTCCCTATAACCTCATTCCGCTAGGCGGCTTCGTGAATTCATTAGCACATTAGCTATGGTAACTCTGCTTTAGCAATCCCAGCTCCCAGAGGACGTGAGGGAATTCTGAGAGGCCAGCTTTGCCTGTTAGAGGCAGAAGGACCTGAGCAGATTTCCAGGTCAGAGTAGGAGCCGGGCGCCTATTCCCAAAGTAGGGGACTGAGGCCCAACCTCCTGACACCAGGACGAGTTTGGCCCAGGGGTCATTAACATAGAACATGATTCACGCATACATTTCTAAATTAGAGTTTCTTAAACAATAACTAAGGAAAAGAAAGGAAGCCTTCAACCTGATTTAGAAGCTCTTCACTCAGTTATTTTCAGCCTGTGTAATAAGACCTCAATTATTTGGAACCCCAGAGGGATGAGTTGTTCAGAAGGGTTAAAACTTGGGTGCCCAAACTTAAATTTAAATCATTTTGGAGGGTTTAAAAAACGTACGCGTGCTTCTTCGCTTTGTTTAAGGGAGTATTTAGAACATGACTTAGGGTACCTACCATTGGGCCCTGTTGTCCTTATGATCTTGTATACTGGCTGACTGGAACCCATGCCAAGCAGGCCGGGACTATTATGAATTTTGAATTTAATCCAAAAAAAACCCCACCATGCAATAGAATCCTAGATGCAGCTGTGGCACGTAAAAAGCTTGGGTTCTGTCATTCCTGTCCCTACAACAAGAAAAGGCTGTACAAACTGAAAATCCGTGACTTTTCTTGAACTGGCCAAACTGAAAATCCATGACTTTTCTCCAACTGGCCAGAGAATTGGGGTTGCGGAGCAAATCAGCGCCCTGCAATCTGGAGAGCCAGGCGAATACAGGAAAACACGGCTGGCACCTGCTAACCTGAAGCAGCTACTAGAGTGATAAACTGGTGGGAACATTTAGCCACGTACCGCAGCCTGGATCCCAGAGTCACGTCTTTTAAATTTTCTGATCACCTCCTGTTTTCTCATCTCGTTCCTTCCAGGCCTAGCCATGCTCCGGGCCAAGCTTAACATCTGTTCTCATTGCAGATAAGGGAGTTCAGCAAATGGGGTGATGGGATGCCCTGAGCAGAAGACAGACCGACAGATGACAAAGCCAGCGCAAAGTTAACGTCTGGACCTTGGTGAGGGAGTATGGGCTCAGTTTCTGATCACCTCTCAGCTTTACGTGGTTCAATAGTTTGATATTATCGGTTCAGACAAAGGTGACTAATGCCGGGGAAGCACCATCCCACAGAAACATGGCTGAGCCATACGTGTAATTTAAAATTGTCTAGAGGTAACATTTTAAAAAGTAAAAAGGGTGGATTAACCCAGTATATTTAAAATGTTACCATTTCAGGGGCGCCTGGGTGGCTCAGTCGGTGAAGCGACCGACTTCGGCTCGGGTCATGATCTCGCGGTCTGTGAGTTCGAGCCCCGCGTCGGGCTCCGTGCTGACAGCTCGGAGCCTGGAGCCTGCTTCGGATTCTGTGTCTCTCCCTCTCTCGGGCCCTCCCCTGCTCGTGCTCTGTGTCTCTGTCTCTCAATAATAAATAAACATTAAAAAAAATTTTTTTTTAAATAAAAAAAATGTTACCATTTCAACAAGCACTCGGTATAAAAGTGTTAATGAGATACTTCACATTGTTTTTTTCCGGTATGAGGTCAAAACGCAGTGTGGACTTCTCACTTTGTACTAGCCACATTGCAAGGGCTCGGTAGCCACCTGTACAGGACAGGACAGCTCCAGGGGATGGTATGAGGCTAGAATTCGGGGTGACTGCTAATGTCGAAAGTGACTTAAAACAACACAGGAATGCATCTCTCTTGTATAAATGCTTATGTAGGCGTTAAGGGTAGTCTTCAACCCAGGCTTCTTTCTTGCTGCTTTTATCTCACATCTTGTTGTCCCACCATGCCGGGCTTTGTTTCCAAATTCCTCAACAGGCCAAGATGACTGTTTCAGCTGCAGCCAGGGCATCCACATTCCAGCCAGCAGGAAGGGAAAAAGGAAGGAGAAGAAAACCCTTTATTAATGATACTCTAAGGAGTTTCACATATATTACTTTTCACCTACATGCCTTTGGCCAGAATTTAGTCGGATGGCCCTACTAGCTGCAAGGGATCCTGAGAAGCATAGGCTGTGGTTTAAGTAACCACGTGACCAGCTAAAATTTGAGGATTCTGTGACCAAAGAAGAGACAGAGGGCGTATATCGAGAATCAACTGGTTGTTTTGGTCTCAGATCAATTCACACTAAGGAAATGCAGATTCGGATGGGAAACCGGAAAGCCAATTTATTAAGAGCTAACGAGACTGTAATTGCCAGCCAGATGGGAGTGCCTGGGTCTGCTGACTGTTGCAAACTCTTCCCAGTAGGATAATCTAAGTGGTTGGAAGATTAATGGATCAGGCTCTCATGGCTCTTTCCATTTAAGAACATTCCCGCCAGCCCTGGGGGAGCCCTCTCTCTTGGATGACACTGGAGACCCTTGGACAAACTCCTTCAACGGTCCTTTACCTGAGCTTCTCGGAGGTTCTATCATCTCCTCGTGGTTGCTGTGCATAGTACAACTCTGCTGACGTTCGTTACAATTTAGGCACTGAGAGGGCGAGAGTTTGAAGGCACACCAGTCCCTCGTTGTAGACTTTGGAAATGCTACTGTCCCATCAGCAACACTCAGTCAACAAGCATTTATCGAGCACCTATTGGGTGCCAAGTATTGCATTATGCTGAGAGTGAATAAGAACCTGGATTCTGTCCATAGGGTGATCAGGGTATCTAAAGGTGATGGTGGGCAGGGCTAAAAAACGAGTAGGTGTTCACTGAGCAAGAGGAATGAAAAGGCATCCTGAGTGGAAGGTACAGCATGTGCAGAGGTTTATAGACATTGGAGAACACGACATGTTTGGGAGTAGGACATAGCTGGGTGGGGTTTGAGGGGATTCGAAGGGTGCTGCAGTGGACACTGTGGTGGCCCCCTCAACCTCCATTTCCTCTTGGTAAGTACCCCATTTGCCTTTGGGCATCCACCCTCCCTACACTTCCCACATACTTCTGAGGAAGTTGATTCCATCCTAGCCCTAGAAGTGAGACGAATAGTCCCAGGATAGACTCAGCCACAAAAATCCCTTCTTGCCTAAGGATGAGCCCAATTCTAACCCAAGAGATTGGAGAAGGCTTTGCTGGCAGCTTCAGGGAAAGAAGCTCTCTCTCTCTCTCTCTCTCCTTCTACATGACGTGGAGTGCAGGTGTGAGGCCAGGAACTGTTGCAGCCGTTTTGTCACCGTGAGAGAAGCCTGCCGAAGGATGAAGACAACACCGTGGAGGGCAGAGGGAACATCCAGAAGGAAGCTGGGGTTTTGATGGCATTGTTGAGCCATTGAACTAAACTTACCAAACTCTACTCCTAGGGCTTGGGCTGGTTTAGGCACAGTGTGAGAGACCTTGAGGCTTAGCCTTTATTCTAGGGGCAGGGGGAAAGCATAGAAGATTTTCTTTCTTTCTTTCTTTCTTTCTTTCTTTCTTTCTTTCTTTCTTTCCTTCTTTCTTTTGACATCACGTGCTTATTAAAGACTCACATGGGGGGCGCCTGGGTGGCGCAGTCGGTTGGGCGTCCGACTTCAGCCAGGTCACGATCTCGCGGTCCGTGAGTTCGAGCCCCGCGTCGGGCTCTGGGCTGATGGCTCAGAGCCTGGAGCCTGTTTCCGATTCTGTGTCTCCCTCTCTCTCTGCCCCTCCCCCGTTCATGCTCTGTCTCTCTCTGTCCCAGAAATAAATAAACGTTGAAAAAAAAATTTTTTTTAAATAAAAAAAACTCACATGGGGAGATATTACTATTGTAAGTAATCTTAAATGGTTCCTGCAAACTTTATCTCATATAATTATTTATAAGGGGGAAGAAAACAGGTGTGGGTTTTTTTGGCGGCTTTTTTTGGGCTTCCTTTACGCCTCTCTTTGGTCATTCCTTTCAGGTGCTCATCTCCTGCTGCTTTGTAGCTTCTATTTTCCATTCTTCCACCTGTCAACCGCAGAGACCTGCATATTTCTATGACCATAATTGCATTTCGGTTTCCGGCCCCCTTGCGGCCTCATTTGCTGCCTCTCTTCCCGTAGAAGGCTTTCAAGCAGGGCGTGAGCTGATGAGCCCGCTGTTGTAGGACGTGGTCTTGGGATGCCGAGTGCAGACCCTAGACCAAGGCCAGAAGTGAGGACCTGAGCCAAGACAGGAGAAGAGGGGCAAGTGTGAGGGCCGCTCAGGTGACAGAAGCTGGGCTGACTGGATAAGAGGCCGCGAGGGCAGGCAGACTCGGCCTCTTCACCTGACTGTGGGAATGGAGACACTCCCTCCTTCTGCCTCCATCGACGTACCCCCGTGAAATCGCTTCCACCGCCAGACCCTTCGGTCTCCTCCCTTGTAGGGTTCATGCCTCCGATTCCGGTTCCCTGCGGGCACGCCTGCCCTCTCCCCGTCACGCCTCGCCGCCTCCCCATCTCCAGGATGGGGCACAGGCTTGGCACTTGGTCAGTGCCGAACTGGATCGAGTTGATAGCACACCAGTTCTTGCTGAGTTGGGTGTTTGCTGCGCCGTCCCCCTGCCCCCAGGGCTGAGTCATCTCTTTCATAAGTAGCCTCCAAAGGCTGCAGCCATGATACCCGGCTTCCTTGTTGTTGGCAGGTGCTGGCGGCCCGAGGGCCAGAACGCCGGGGAGGCAGCCACTAGGCACAAGAGTGAGCCAAGGAATCAGGCCTCGTATACATTTACGAGAGGAGTGCGTGTGCTCCCCGGGAGATCAGAAACAACACCCCCTTTCCAGGAAGCAGAAGCCAGGCCTCCTTCCTTTCTCTTTTCTCACCTGTCGAGTCTTGCAGCCAGAAGTACATTCGTTGGCCTGCCGCGCTTCTAAAATAAATCAAGTTCAGGGCCACACTCTCCCAATCCAGCCCGGGTTTCCGTGCCCTGGGAGTGTTAACCCCTTACCGCCCTGCCAGGCCGGTATGCTGGGGTTCCGCTTCCCGGGATCGGAACACGTTAGCTCCTTTCTGAAGAGGGATTTCATTTTTCCTGATGTCTGCGCCCCACCGTGCCTCCCTCGGCTAATAATTCATCCCATAGAGTGTTGACTGTATTTGGGGGTGGTCCTAGGCTGTACGGCCTTTGAGGGAACAAGATTAATTTTTTTTACCAACTTTGCAGGGCACCATCCCTCCCTTTTACATCGACCTCCGCTGGGCTCCTGGGATGTCCCTCATTCCTCCAACCCCCAAGTTTTCCTCATCGCCTCTCCAAGATTCCAAGCTCTTGCCCTGGTGTGTATCCTTATGGAAATTCCTGGTCCCGCTAGCCCACACTTCCTAGCGGGGCTCTGAAATTCGGCTCTCATCTGCCCCACTGTTATGTTGTTTTCCCTGTCGCTATGGCAGGGATTAAGACTCGAGCCAGGGAAGGAGGGTGGAGGGAAGAAAGCGAGCAGGGAAAAGCAGGAGGATGATGGGAGAGAGCCTGATTGGAGGGTGTCAGAGCAGGAGGAAGCAGAGAGAAACAGTCTGAGCGTGTCAAGGGCGGAAGAGGGATTCCTGTTTTGTTCTAATTTGGTTGTGGTGTCTTAGTTTGGGTTTGTCTCCGGAGGTGAGGAGACATACATTTAGTGCCGAATCGTGTCCCCAGTGCAGAGTCACAGCTAAAGAAATCCTCTCCCATGGTCTGTAATCCAGAGGCAATCTCCAGTCCCCAGATCAAACAGGGAAAACTCTCAAAATAACTTTTCGTTATTCTGAATTCACTTTATGGAGAGGCTTGCTGGGCCAGCGCGACTGCATGACTTAGTACAACCCCGAGAGGCAGGGAAGAGAGCCCTGACCTTTGGAGATCCCTGCCTGGCCCCTCTGCATCCCTGGAGTGAGACATCCTCAGGACCAGGGGAGAGGCCCAACCAGACCAAGGCCCAGGCTCACACCCACCCTGGTCTAAACCTCGCTCCTCTGGTCCTCGGGACCCTAGAATCTCTGCCCACAAGGCCCACGCCTGCTTCCAGGGCCCCTGTGGGCCTGTCACCACGATCTGTCCTCCCGAGGGTGGCTTGTGCGGCCAGTAGCCCAGAGGTGGCCGCTTGGGGCACTTGGACAGAGGGCGGAGGTGCGGGCTGGTGTTAGGAACATGCAGGGGGACAGGCCCCTCACCGAGGGTAGGAACAAAAGGGAGACTGGCCCCGATCTGGGACTGCCTGTCCCCGCGCTGCCACATTCTGGCGTGAGCAGTCTGACAATTCTAAATTCGCTCTTGGCCTTCCAGAAGTTGACAAGGGTACATTTGTGAGGGTAGGGTAGGAGGATAAGACATCTTTTATTACACAATTTGCTAGCCTGACTAATAGCTTTTAAATATTTAGATGTACAGTATGTGGGTCTTTATTTGAATTCTTGCCTTGGTCCCACAGACCTGTGAGGAAATAAAAGATTTGCCTGGCACGGATGCCTCTATTTCCAGCTGTGCCTCCAAATGTCTTTCCCTCCACGTCCCAGTCTTCCTCTGGCAAATGACTTCGTTCAAAGGCTGCAATGTGATATGACTCACGTAGCTTCCCATAGTTACAGCAAGGGTAGCGGTAACGGACTGCCGGCCATTTTGTGTTCTCCGTTTATTCCTTTTGGTTGTCTAGCTTCCGAACCCCCTTTCTGTGCTTGGGAAATATCCCCATACTGTGTGGGCACGTGCATGCATGTGCATGTGCATGTGCCTGTGTGTGTATACACACACACACACACACACACTTTTATGAGACTTGGTAGGGAACAGAGCTCACATCCCAGGACAGAGGACGAAAATGCTAAGAATTTGCTATGGCAGATGCTACCAGGCATCTCCTGTGATATCCATTCTCTTCTTTAGTAAGAGAACCCCCAATTTTCACCTGGGGACAATGGCTACCTGGATCAGAGACCACATTTCTCAGACTCTTTTCGGCTACATGTGGCCCAACGATCAAGTGTCAACCATTGAGATGTAAGCCATGCATGTGATTTCCAGGAAGTGGTTGTAAAGGGAGGGGGGGGGGTCATTCTTTCTCTTTCCTGGTAGCTGGAATGTGGACTTGATGGCCGGCGCTCAAGCAGCCACATTTGTCCGTAAGGAAGCATACAAAGGCAGTCAAAGGAGCTTCAACAGTAACCTTGCACTTTTTGCCTTCAAACTATTTACACAGAATGAACTAAATTTCTATTTGGATCAAGCCACAACTATTTCGAGTTTTCTATTATGTAGTGTGGAACCCACGGGTAAATAATGTATTTGTCTTCTCAGCCCATCTTGCAGCTAGGGCACAGCATATACCAGGCTGTACCCAGGAAAGGCTCTCTGGTCAAGGCAGCCTCAGCAGGCAGCTAGAGTTCCTACAGTGAGGCCCTGTGCTTGGTGAGGGCAGGCAGGTCCTCACTAGGCCAGCCCTGCCTTATGACTGTGGGTACTGTTCTTGGCTGCACGGTTTCAGGCCGGCTCTTCCAAGAAATTATCCAATACTCTGTTAATAAATTCCCTCTCTGTTCACCTCTGTCAGCGTTGGTCAGTAACCCACAGTCTTAGCCCTGTCAAAATACTGTTTAGCAGTAAGAGTTCACCAAGAATGTTGGTTTTTGCCATCAAAGGAGTCCATCGATGCGTCTGTAATGTGTTAACTCAGACTCAACGAGAAGCATGAATTTCATTTAAAAGTCAGATTTTTCCAGCACACTTGCTTCTAAAGATGCCTCTGGTGGGGGCAGAATTAGGTTCTTTTGAATATTTGGTGCCTCTTGTCACAAGGATATGTGCCATCTGCGAGTTGAAGCCATGAGCATACCAGCAGCCAAAATTAAATATGAATTTAATTACATTTAATATAAAATTAAATTAGAAGCATATTCAAAGAGCAGTAGCGTTTCACTTTTCCAGAGGAGATTTATACGGCAACCTCAATTATTTGGGACACTTTCAGGAAACAGAAAAGGAGCACAAATAAACAAAAACCAAGAGCTGATGAGGAAACAAACCTTCAAAACGAAACAAAAAAGATCGTTCACAGCCAAAATAAATGTCACTGAATTCGTCCCTCGCAGTTTATGTTATTTACGCAGAAGCAAGCCAGTCAGACCCGCCTTCAGAGTCAGTATTAGTCTCTGTGTAGACACAATTCCCGTGAAAATTTGGGTGAAGAACTTTCCATTCTGGGGCATATTTGAAAAAGCACCTTAGAAGGAGAGGGCGAGGCGGGGGTGCCTGAGCGGCTCCGTCGGTTAAGCATCTGACTCTTGATTTCAGCGCAGGTCATGGTCTCATGGTTCGTGAGTTCGAGCCCTGCATCGGGCTCTGTGCTGACAGCATGGAGCCTGCTTGGGATTTCTCTTCCCTCTGTCTGCCCCCCCCCCCGCCCCGCTTGTGCTATCTCAAAATAAACAAATTTAAAAAAATAAAATAAAAGAAGGGGAGGGGGAGGATGCCCGGAGGTTGACCTTCTGATGAGACATAAGTTTCTTGGTATTCTGTTATGGCAGCCCAAACGGACCAAGACAGTGCTATTCGTGAAAACCCTGAGCACCATGGAAAGTTAGGAAAAATGTAAAAAGCGGGCCAGTATCTGCTGGTGGGAGAATGACCACGTAGGGAACTGGTGTGGCAGCACCAGGTGAAGCCCAGCACGAACAGAATCCTTGACCCCGCAGTTCCTCTCCTACTACAGAGAGGCAGTCCTGACTTACGGTAGTTCAACTTACGGTAGTTCGATGTATGATGGTTTGAAAGCCACATACACTCCGTGGAAATCGTACTTCGAATTTTGAATTGTGATCTCTTCCTGGGCTAGCATCTGTGGCACGATACTCTCTCCTGATACTGGGCAGCGGCTCTCAGTGAGTTGCGCAATCCCAAGGAAAAACAATTGATAACACTTGCAGCCGTTCTGTGTTTCCACTTTGGGTACAGTAGTCAATACATTACTTGAGATAGTCAACACTTTGTTATAAAACAGGCTTTGTGTTAGATAATTCTGCCCAACTAGAAGCTAATGGGAGTGTTCTGAGCACACTTGAGACGAGGCTAAGCTATGATGCTTGGTAGGTTAGGAGGGTTCAGTGCATTTTCCATTTATCATATGTTCGTCTTTATGATGGGCTTATCTGCACACAACCTCTTTGGAAGTTGAGGAAGATCTGTATAGAAAGAACCTTTGTACATGGTCATGGAAGACACAGAGCCAGAAAACTCATGGCAGCACTGTTTGAAATAGTATTCAAAATCCCTCAGCCATCCATCAGGCAGTAGAATGAATCAATGCACTGATATGGTCTGCAATGGAATATTGTACAGCAGAGAAAACGAACAAACTATAGCCACTCACGGCAACATGCACAATACTAAAAAACACAATATTAGATGTTCAACAGAAGGAATGACTCACAACAAAATACATAAGTAGGGTTCAAGTTATAGGAAGCTGAAGAACAGACAAAGCCAATTATATTGTTTGGGGTTACATTCATATGTGGTAAGAAAATAAAGGAAAGCAAGGACAGGGTTAAGGTATAAATTGCTGTCTTGCTTACCTCTGATGTGCTTACCTCCTGAGTTACTACAGTAATATTATTTTTCTTATCTGGGTGGTGGGTCTATTGGTAACTATCTGATTTATATCCTTTAAACTGTATACGCATGTTTTCTTTGTATGTATATGATATATTTCACCAGCAGTTTTTTAAAAGAAGGAAGAAAAGATAGCAAGAGTTAGGTTTTGTCCACTTTACTCGGCTTGAGAAGGCAAGGTAGCATTTAATTACAGTAGAAACAGTTCCATCAATGACAGTTAAGAGAAAAAGAGCTTGGGCACCTGGAGGGCTAAGTTTCAATGATCTGGAAAGTTCATTTATACACGATAGCTGCTCAGCTTCTGCTCTACACAATGGGGATAAGAGGTGGTGACCCGGAGTCCCCTTTCATTTCAAGGGAATTTCTGAGTTTTGCATTGGCTAAAAAGAAAAGAGAGAGGAAGCTTAGCAGGGGGCTCCTTGGGGTGGCACAGAGGACTTTCAAATTTTTTTTTAACGTTTTTAAATTTTATTTTTGAGACAGAGAGAGACAGAGCATGAATGGGGGAGGGTCAGAGAGAGGGAGACACAGAATCTGAAACAGGCTCCAGGCTCCGAGCTGTCGGCACAGAGCCCGACGCGGGGCTCGAACTCACGGACCGCGAGATCACGACCTGAGCCGAAGTCGGATGCTTAACCGACCGAGCCACCCAGGCGCCCCGAGGACTTTCAAACAATCAGTCCCAGGTCTGCGTTTTGGCCTCCTTCCTTCTGGCTGCCTCCCCATGGGCATCACGTGGGAGCCTGTTATAAATGCAAAATCTTGGGGCCCACCCCAAAGCTACTGAATCAGAATCTACTTCCAATGCACACTGAAGTGTGGAGACCACCACTTAAGCCTAAACCGTGACCAGGGACCAGATACTCAGCTCTTTATAACTTCAGGAAAACCCACCCTTGGAACAGGCCCAAGGCGGACCCTCTGAGCACTGAACTCCATGCTGCAGCAAACAGTGCATAGAAAAAATGAAATGTACTCATCCATTCAATTAATATTAGGGTGAATCCTGTGAAGCTGCCATTCTACAGGTCAAAAATGGTTGAATATTGTCCGTTTGATATGGTCTAGCTCCGAATGTTTATTAAGCTCCTACTATGCGCCAGGCACAACGCTAGCATTAGGGAAAGAGCAGTGGGCAAAACCAGCCTCGGCGGCTGCCTCCATAGACCTCACAGTCTACCAGGAGAGACAGCCATTCATTTTTCTCAAAAACCACACAAACGATGTAAAGTCACAACTGTGGTGACTGCTACAAGGCGGAGGTCCCCGGTGCATGGATGGCTCATGAGTTGACGTGTTTCAGAGTGATGGTGGTGGTGGGGTCTGTGGCCAGAACTACAACCTCAAGGGCGAGGAGGGCGTGGGAGAGGGGAGTTCCAGGTGGAGGGCACAGCAGGTGCTAGGACCTCCGGTCAGTGATTCTAGGGAAGGCAGAGCCCCCGCCCTGAATGCAAGACCCGGCTGGCCTGGTGTAGATCAATCCTTTCCCAAAAAACTACACCAGATGAGTAGCCGAGTTTGTCCTCACAGCTCCCCAGGCTTTGTTTGAAGAGGCTGAGGGGCTTTCTCTCCCGGTCAGAAGGGACTGGCGGACCATAGCTTCATGGTCCTGTAGTCAACTCGACTCACTTCGCATCTGTGAGCCTTACTTTTGATGTGTCTTGGTTGAATAAACTTTGGTGGCCTTGGGAAACTTCTTTCGGCTTGCTCCCTGAATGCCCTCGGTGATCTCTCTTGCTGCTGGGACTTTGCACATGCGGATACTTCTGCCTGGATGGAACGCTGCATGGACAGCCTTCCCGCCTCTCTCCTCTCCAAATACCTGGCTTACTCCTAAGCATTGGGAGCACCTGTGCAGGGAGTCCTCTTTACCCCTCCCCACAGATCTGGTGCTCCCACCACTCCCTGCACGTAGTGTTGCCAAACGCTCATCACCCCTTAGCAGCAAATCTGATTTTGCTCACCTCCAGCACCCAGCTCGGGGCACGGTAGATATTCAATAGTCACTTGTTGAATAAGTGCACGAAACATTGTATGTAACCAGATGGCCAGTTGTGGCCGACACTGTGGGTTGGCTTACTCAACTGCCATTTCTTCACTTCTTTCTTTCTTTCTTCCTTGTCTGCCTCCACCGTGAAGGCTGGCTTGCTTTCCCGGCCTCCCAAGTACATAGACGTGACCATACGGCATAGTCATACCCGTGAGGCGTCTGCTGGGGTTTTCTGGGAAAATTTCCCCTTTCTCATAAAAAGAACTCAACAGCTGGTGCTGCCCCCTTCTCTGTTGTTCCTGCCTGGAATTGAGCTGTGATGCTTGGAGCTACAGTAGCCATGTTTTAACCACGAGAGAAAGGCCGACAGAATCAAAGAGACAACAGTCCGGACGTTGTCGAGCCACAGAACCCAAACCAGTGGCTATTTATCTCTGGACTTCTTCTTTAAGGAAAATGAGTGCCTATTTAGTCCTTTGTTAGATAGATTTTTTTTTGTTATTTGCCGTTGGTAGCAGGCCTGATATGTCTCTGTGGCTGTCGGCAAGGGGATAGGGAGGAGAGAATGGCAGAGCGAGTCTATTCTTTGGCTTGTCAAAGAAGGAAATTAGCATTTCCGGATCATCTTTACGTCCCAGGTTATTATACTAGTTCCTCCATGTGCATGACATTTAACCTCACAATCCATTCTGTCATTGCAGAGAGGAGGCAACAAAGGCTCAAGGTCTGTGTGAATCGCCCGGTCACCCAACTGGCGTGGGAGAGCTGGTGGGGTGGGCACTGGTCCCTCTGCTCCAAACCACTGCTGTCCCGAAGAGAAGAGTCAGCCGCGTGCTGCTGAGGTCGGGGCACCGGGGATTTGTCTCCAATCCAGATGTCCCCCGGATTGACTAGGGTCCTTCTAGCTCAGCATCCTTTGGGTCCAGCAGCTACACTAGCTTCATAAAAAGTCAACCTGTCGTAGTTAGAGCAGCAGGTGACCGCTCTGTGGGACAGAGGGCCACCCATCGCTAACATTAAAACCGGCCGCCGCAGAGAAGAACAGGTGCTTTGTCCACAGCTCACGCATTTTGCTCAGCGGTGCTTGTATCTCAGGGGTTCCCCAGGCTAAGCAGTGACCGGGCAGGGGGCCCTCACTGGCTTCCCTCTCTGGGGCCCTTGGGGCATCTTCTCTCTCTCTTCACTGCCCTGAGTGCCTTGTGCCATCGTGTTTTCTCAGTCTCCCCTACTGAGAGGAAAAACTAAATTTATCAACTCAAACTGCATCAGAGCGTTGGTTCATTTGTTCCCTCTTTCCAGTCCCTCTTCCACCGTGTTCTAACCCTGGTAGCTGGATGTATTGCTAGTGGTAAACACCCAGCCCAAACCCACGCTGTCAGAAGCAACCCTATCTTTGGCTGGGGCGGGGGGTGGGGGGGGCAACAGTCTTCTTGGTCCTGCTTGGAGGACTTGAGACATTGTGCCAGGCTCTGTGCTAACAGTAATATGACTTACGCATTATGAGTCCGGTTTACAGATGTGAAAACTGAGGCTCCTACCCAGGGTCCATACGGGGAGAACTTAGACCCAACCCTGTTGGGACTTGCAACCTGAACTTTAGTCTTTTTGGTAAGGGTGATTCACATCCCGTTCTGCAACCATCTCCCTCTTACTTTCTACTCCCCACCGCCTCTCCCAGGGAGCCCAAAGAGTCCCCATTAAAAGACCTGCCCCTTGAGGCCGAAAGCATTTCCATTTTCAAGCGTCTCTGTTAAAAGGCAAAAGGCACCAGGGAAGGATAATCCCCTAAACCTTGATGATACTGGAGTAGGGAGAGTTCAATGGACCAGTCCTGCGAGAGGTCACCGAGGGCGACCAGGGGGCAGGGAGGAGAGGGGCAGAATAAAGAGCGTTTGATTGGCCCAGGACCCCTGTCCCCTGGGGCTCTGATGAGCCCAAGGTTAGCTCTCTACCTGATTCCCAGGGACCTTGGGGCTGGTCATTTCCAGCAAGCTACTTGGGGCAGGTCATTATTCTGAGAGCACTCTCATCCCTGCCAAGTATAGTCTAATAAGGCTTCCAGGAGTCCTGTGCTCCGAGCGATTCGTGGACATGACCATGGGACCCAACTTCTGCGGCTCAGAGAGCCAGGTCCTTCCGAGGTGGGTCTGAGAATGCGGTGTGTGCACATATGTGTGGGGCGGGGGAGGGGGTTCAAGTCTACCAGCCGACCTAGCCCTCCAGGTTGTCATGGCAACCTCTCCCTGAGCCAATCTCACAAGGATCTGGGTGTCTCTGAAGGCAAGCTGATAACTTCCTGGCTGACGGCGTTGATTTAGCCTGAGACCCTCTAGATGAAGGGACCAGAACATTTTTGGCTTTAACACCTTGGGCTTCCAGAACGCAACCTTAAGAATCAATATTTTTGTTTCTGGCTTGGCACCGAAGTCTCTTTGCTGAATGGCAGGCATAAAAGCGCCCGCTCAACATTCTGAGTCAAGGCCTGAAGGCAGGCGACAAATGTCCCCTGATAGGAGGAGGAATGTTCCTTGGACTCCCTTGGCTGGCTCCCTTCCCCGCTGCTTTGGTGCTGGATGCGTGTTGACCACTCTCTTTCTCTGCGTATTTTCCAGGAAATAGGACGCAGGTTATCCTCCCAAGGACGATGCAATAGTTGATCCACACGCCAGGCATTGTGAGAAGCACTTGACATGCCTCATTTACCCTTATCACAGCCACGTGAGAACTCATGCTGCAGGGGAGGGCAGCAATGTTCTGGGTTTGGGGAGGGTAAGTGGCTTGCCTGGGGTCACGGAGCCAGGCCGCGGGGGGACCTGGAATCGAGCCCAGGTTGTGTGACTGTGGATCCCATCCTGGAAGTGTTAGCACACCGCCTCTCAGTCTGAGTCCTGTGAGCAGACATGGCAGGGGAGGGAGCGGATACATATAGGGAGATGGATAAACGTAGCCAGAGGAAATATAAACACGACCCAGGAAGAGGGGCCCTCCGTTTTGCTGCCATCTTGCACGGCATGCCCCGCAGAGAAAATGTGTAAGAGGCACCCTTCCCAGGATTTAATTATCTGGAATAAATATCAACTTGCCTCCTAAAAAGTCCAAATTTGGTTTAAAATAGCAACGCAGCGATTTCCAGTCTTTTTAGATTTGTAATGCTCTGTTGCCTTCGCTTGTGTCTTTGTTTCTTTGTTTCTTTCTTCCTTTTGATTTTGTAAATGTCCCTTTTGTAAAAGGACATTGATCTGTGATATGAAACTCACTTAAAAATCTTCAGTGAAACCCCTCAAGGTAACTGGCGATACCTAAAGCTGCTGTAACCCCAAATAGGTGGAGACGATTCGCAGGCACGTACATCTTGTAAACATGCGTTGAGTTGCACACTTAGGCTCCGTGCATGTTTATGCCTCTCTGTTACACTTCGACGAAAAATTTATTTAACGTGTGGAAAAATACAAGAAAAGAGGACAGAAAAAATAAAATACAGAAAAATAAAAGGTTCTTCTCCGAACAGTGTGCAAACTAGCACGAGGGGATGGGCATCTATGGATCTCAGCTTTTTTGGTGGAGCTGACGCTGGAACTCTGGGCCTCTCATAAGGTGCTCGGGGCTCCTACAAGGGTTTCCTTACAGGCACACGCTTGTGAAGAGTGTCTCATGGCTGCCTGCCGGGGTCCCGTGTCCCTGCCTTATAGCTCTCAGGGGCTCAAAACATATAGTTTGCCCAGGGTTGAGTGTAGAGACCTCAGTGCATGTGTGCACAGGCACACGCATGTGCAAGACAGAGCGGGTGGCTAGCCATTCTGACAGCAGCTAGATGGTTTTTATTTGCACCACAGCTCCAGCATATACTAGCTGTGTGACCCTCAGTGAGTCCCTTAACCTTTCTGATCCATAGTGTCGTCATTTGCAGAGTGAAGACGGTAATAGGGCCCACATCATAGGATTGCAGAAAGAAGGATTAAATAGGATAATTCACATAACGGGCCTAGCTCAGGATCCGGGAGACCGTCAACGCAGATAGAATAATGTATGGAAAACAACATATGTAAGAATAACGTACGGAATCAGAATACCCGGGGATGGGGCTCGGGCATCCAGTTGTTAACAAGCTCTGCAGGTGAGGCTGATACGCGGCCAAGGTTAGGATGACCCTCTGGCCCGGCCTCTGCCCCCACCGCTGCCTGTGGATGATCTAGAATGTTAATTCTCTTCTCTCCCTCTCTGGCCAATGCCAAAGGAAAGCCATTCCTTCCTTCCTCCCACAAACATTCACTGAATGTGTGCCAGGCACCATGTGGAGAACAGACAGCCGGTCAGGTGTGACCGCTGCCCTTGGGGGGCTAAATGCTCACAAAGGAAACTTCCTAGTGGCGCGCTCCTGGGCTCTGGCTCCGTTTTGTCCCAACTGAGCTTCTCTGAGTCGTCACTTTTACACCGTAAAATGAGGAGGATGGACTGGATGATTTCAGGATGGATCCATAAATGCGTCCCTCACATCGTCGTGGTGTAAAACTCAACAAAAAAGAAGGCTGTCAACTCAATTGAAAAATAAGTGGGGCGCCTGGGTGGCTCAGTCGGTTAAGCGTCCGACTTCGGCTCAGGTCATGATCTCGCGGTTCGTGGGTTCGAGCCCCGCATCGGGCTCTGGGGCTGCCGGCTCAGCGCCCGGAGCCTGCTTCGGATTCTGTGTCTCGCTCTCTCTGCCCCTCCCTTGCTCCCACTCTGTCTCTGTCTCAAAAATGAATAAAACATTAAAAAAAAATTAAAAAAAAATAAGCAAAAGACCTGAACAGACAACTCACCAAAGAAGACACATAGATGATAACTAAGCATATGGAAAGATGCCCCACATCACACATGAGTGCAAATTGCAGATTAAAACAACAATGAGATACCACGTTACACCTGTCAGAATGGCCCAGATCCAAAACACCGATGACACCGAACGCTGGCCAGGAGGTGGAGCAGTGGGAACTCTCATTCACGGCCGATGGGGATGTAAAGATGGTAACGCCACTTTGGAAGACAGTTTGGCTGGTTCTTTCCCTTTTTTAAATTTTTAAATTTTTATTTTTTCAACGTTTTTTATTTATTTTTAGGACAGAGAGAGACAGAGCATGAACGGGGGAGGGGCAGAGAGAGAGGGAGACACAGAATCGGAAACAGGCTCCAGGCTCCGAGCCATCAGCCCAGAGCCTGACGCGGGGCTCGAACTCACGGACCGCGAGATCGTGACCTGGCTGAAGTCGGACGCTTAACCGACTGCGCCACCCAGGCGCCCCTTTCCCTTTTTTAAATTGACATCCAAGTTAGTTCGCACAGAGCGCAGTAATGATTTCAGAAATAGAATCCAGGGATTCATCCCCTACCTATAACCCCCAGTGCCGGTTCCAACAAGTGTCCTCCTTGATGCCCCGTGCCCATTTAGCCCATCCCCCCACCCCTACCCCCTCCAGCAACCCGCAGTTTGCTCTCTGTATTTAAGAGTCTCTTCTGTTTTGTCCCCCTCCCTGTTTTTATGTTACTTTTGCGTATGTTCCTCTGTTTTGTCTCTTCAAGTCCTCATATGAGTGAAGTCATATGATACTTGTCTTTCTCGGACTAATTTCACTTAGCATAATACCCTCTAGTTCCATCCACGTAGTTGTAAATGGCAAGATTTCATCCTTTTTGATTGCCGAGTAATACTCCATTGTATATATATACGCCGCATTTTCTTTATCCGTTCATCCATCGACAGACATTTAGGCCCTTTCCATACTTTGGCTGTCGTCGATAGTGCTGCTGTAAACACTGGGGTGCATGTGTAGTTTGGCTGTTTCTTACAAAGGTAAACAAAATCTTACCATACAATCCAACAATTGCAGTCCTCTGCATTTGCCCAAATGAGTTGGAAACTTTTGTCTACACAAAAGCCTGCACGGGAATGTTTATGGGTCAGTGCCTCTGACCCCCGAATTGTTCAAGGGTCAACTGTAAGTGGGAAACCTCTGTACCTTCTGCTCAATTTTGCTGTGAACCTAAACCCATTCTAAAACATAAAGTCTGTAAGAAGTCAGAAACAAAACCAAATCGAATGCCAAATAGTGTATGGTTAAGATCACAGGTTTCAGAGCTCGATTATTGGAGTTTGAGTCCTGGCTCTGCCTAACTAGCTGTGGCCAACAGCAAGTTAGCCAAACATTCTGTGCCTCAGTTTCCTCATCTGTAAAATGGGGGTAATAGTGGGGCCTGCTTCATGGGTTTTTACGAGGATGACCTGAATTAATAAATCGAAAGCATTTAGCATGATGCTTGACATGGGGTAAGTTCTCAATCACTATTAGCTACTGTTAGAAAAGTGAACCAATCAATTGGTTAAAGAGCTGATTCCAATCAATTGGTTGACGCTCACTGCCTTTTGACTGTAGCAATCCCTTGCACTTAGGATAAACAATCAGATGCCTGGTGGGATGACTTCTCTCTGCTGTATATTGGGGTGGAAGATCTATTTCAGAGCCAGAACTTTCAAGCCCACACACGTTCTGAGGCCCAGAGAAAATGCCTCTTGATGGGACCATGCCACTGAATCCATCAGAAAAAGCAGTGATACATCTATGTCTCATTTGCCTAAGTGACCTGGCAGATCCCCCAGTCCCCATTCTTTCCTTCACCAGCCAGGCATTGTCGTTTCTGGTGTCACTCTGGGGAAGAAAGCTTCTGCTGGATTAAACTAAGATTGATGTTCAAGCTTCGGGTGATCTTACCCTTTTGCCTGTAGCACCCAGCCTTGAGCGCCATGGGCTGTGAGAAATGAGTTCCTCAACCAAAGATGAACTTGGACATTTTGTGGCATACTTAAAATGCATTCAATACTTATTGGACATTCTCCCAAATAGTTCTAATGGCATTATTGTGTTTTGAATTTATGCATATACACATCAATACGAGTAGTTTCCATTTCGATTTACGATTGTTTTTAAAAAAAGGACATATTCTTTTTAGGCCCTAACAGTCTTAAATGATATGAATTGCTTACAGATCTAGAATGACCCAGGTATTAATATAATTAAGAACAGTCATTATAGTTGACCTTGGCCAAAAAGGGTCACTTGGTCATGGCCTGTAGAGACCATGGAGTGGGGGTGCCTGGGTGGCTCAGTCGGTTGAGCGTCCGACTTCGGCTCAGGTCATGATCTCACAGTTCGTGAGTTCGAGCCCTGCGTCGGGCTCTGTGCTGACAGCTCAGAGCCTGGAACCTACTTTGGATTCTGTGTCTCCCTCTCTCTCTGCCCCTCCCCCACTCATGCTCTGTCTCTCTTTCTTAAAAATAAACGTTAAAAAAAAAAAGACCAAGGAGTGAGCTCCCCCAATAGGCAACTACACTCTCCCCTCACTAGAAGATTTATTCGTGTCACCCCACTTTCACTAACAATGATACCCATGATACAGGACATTCTACAGTGTTGGATGTTAAAGTCTACCAAGCGCTTACATGAACATTAAACTACCTTATTTGAACTTCACAGCAGCCTTGTTAGGGGAATCTGAGGCTCTCAGAGGCTGAGTCCCACTTAAGGTTTTTCACTTGGTAAGAGGCTTAATTTGAGGCCCAGCTCTTCGGCTTCAAAGCCATATCCAGTCCTCTAAGTTTTAACATTTTCTCCTTTGATGGATGTGAACAGGTGGCTGGAGTAGGAATCACCAGTTCCACCTCTAACAACCCACTTCCCTCATCCCCGGTGCGGGGCAGAGCCCCAATTTATTTTGTTGAGGTAATGAAGCCTTCTCCGAAGGACTAAGCCAATTGTGATCATCCCAGCACCCTGGCCGGAGATTGGTCTAGAGGTAGGCATGTGACTCAGTTTGGCCAATGGGATGTGAGGGGAGGTCTAAGAAACTGACTTGAGTAAACCTTACAAATTGAGTAGGGAAGAAACTATCTTCTTTCTCTGATGGGCAGAGCTCTATATTTCCACTGGACTCATTTTCTTTTGAGTCCTACTTTACTTGCTCATGGTCTCTTTTTAAAGAGCGCCTGACTAACGTCTTTTGGGTCTGGGTCTGTGGGCCTTGGCTCCTCTCTGGATGGCACCAAGGCCGGGGCTGTCCTTTGATAGCCCTCAGCAGCAGTTGCACACAGGCCAGAGGCCGGGAGCCTCTCCACCCTGGGGGAGAAGGTGCAGGTCCGGGCTGGCTGTGCCTGAGTGGCTGGCCCGAGGGGAGCATTGTGGTCACCGCTGCTCTCAGAGGAGGCCGGGAGCCCAGCCCCCCGACCAAGCAGGCACATTACCCTGATGCTTCAGCAACAGCGGGGAAAGGGGTGACAGGTAACGATGCCCTTTTTAAGCGAGCTTTCTCTGTGAGACCATGATTACTAAGCATCGTGGCTTGGAAAAACCCTTTCTTCTTTGAGAGGCCCCATCCCAAATAAGAAACTTCCAATAATCAGAAATTAAGTTTTTCCCCGTGGACACCTACCATAAGCAGACCACGGGTTGGGTGCCCCATTCGTGGCCTCCTTTAGCTCTTCCTCATGGTGACCCTACGCAGTAGAAATTCCTACCTCCACTTTACCTAAGAGTTTAATGAATCTCAGAAAACAGAGTAAATCTTGGGGCCTGGATTCAAATCTAGTCCCTGTTGCCCATGTCACATGATGTTTCTGGGTCTCAATTTCTTTAGATGGAAAATAAGGGGCTTAATAATATGGACTCTCTAAGGTCAGCTTTCCTTTCTTTCTTTCTTTCTTTCTTTCTTTCTTTCTTTCTTTCTTTCTTCTTTCTTTCTTTCTTTCTATGTTTATTCATTTTTGAGGGGAGGAAGGGCCGAGAGAGAGGGAGACACAGAATCCGAAGCAGGCTCCAGGCTCTGAGCTGTCGGCACAGAGCCAACCACAGGGCTCGAACCCACAAACTATGAGATCATGACCTGAGCCGCCCAGGTGCCCCAGGTCAACTTTACTTCAAACTCCATGATTCTACAAATATTGTCCTCTGCCATAAAAAATGGAATGGAAGCATAGAAATTATCTTTGTCTAGGGCCATGTAAGAAGCTAGTAGGGTACGTGAGCCTTCCTCCAAACCAGATCTCTGGGTTTCCTTCTCCTGGCTCCCGCAATGAATGGTTGGAGTGGCTCCTGGTATTAGGGAATCGAGGTGAACGTATTGCACATCCAGTTGGCGTTAGCGCCCTTGTCTATTTAACTTCTGGGCAGTCTTCATTGCTGCCAATATCTTTTCTCTTTAAAAAAGTTCCAGCCTCTCCTCCCAGGCAAGCAGCAGCCTGAGACTCTGATCCAGGCTGGGTTCCAGGAGTCAAGACTGGATACCTTGTCAGGGGAGATCCAAACTCTAGCATTCAAGTGCTCTCTTCCGGAGTCCTTCCTTGTTTTAAGCACTGTTCCAAGAGCTTTCCCGGCAGTAACTCTTTGTATATTTATATATTTAAGCCTTTATAATACCTTTATGAACTAGTCATTATTACATCCACCCTATTTTATTTATTTTATTTTATTTTTTATGTTTTATTTATTCTTGAGAGAGAGACAGAGCATGAGCGAAGAAGGGGCAGAGAGAGAGAGGGACACAGAATCCGAAGCAGGCTCCAGGCTCTGAGCTGTCAGCACAGAGCCCGACACGGGGCTCGAACCCACAAGCAGCGAGATCATGACCGGAGCCAAAGTCAGACACTCAAACGACTGAGCCACCCAGGCGCCCCACATCCACCCTATTTTAATGATGATGAAATTGAACACAGAGAGGTTAAGTAACTTGCCCAAGGCTCCACAGCTAGTATGCTTCAAAGACAGGATGCAAACAGGGAGAATCCGGTTCTGGAGTCCACACTCTTTACCACTATGCTTTATTGCCTCGCATGATGCATTCAACTTTTTTTTTTTTAAGTTTATTTTACTTATTTTGAGACAGAGAGAGAGAGAGAGAGAGAGAGAATGAGAGTGCACAGGAGGGGCAGAGAGAGTGGGAAAGAGAAAGAATCCCAAGCAGGCTCCAAGTTGTCAGCACAGAGCCTGACGTGGGGCTTGAACTCAGGAACCGTGAGACCATGACCTGAGCCAAAATCAAGAGTAGAACGCTTAACCAACTAAGGCACCCAGGCACCCCGCATGATGCATTAACCTTCAAAGACAAGGTAAGTAGCTGAAAACCACACCTATGGCCATGGATGACAAACTGAGACAGTAAGACAGTGAACGCGTCTGAGAGAGTTGGGGCTGGGCAGTGGAGTCTGAGGACATCCCCTGGAGTACTGAATCTTTGGCCTACGGGAAGAAGTAACAAGTCTCCAGGAAGGCTTTTTAAAGGACACTTGCCCCTGTGCCAGTGAGTGGGGCAGGCTGGGGCCACCAACCTGATTGGGATGAATTGCTGACAAGTTGAGGAAAGTTGATTCTGATGTTTCTCTGTCTGTCTCATAACGCCCCTTAATTCCCCCTTGCATACTTGCAATCATTTAGTTAATTATCTAATTATTCATTCACCAAAGAATTGGGCCAGTCTTGTGCATAATTGTATTGCTACGGCCCTGGAGGTATCGATAACCCAGTATTTGTTGAATGAATGAATGAACGAATGAATGAATGGGTGAGTGAAAGTCGGGCCGTGTGGTCTGAAGTGTACTTTCAGCCAGAGCTCTTGGGGAAGGCTCTTGGAGGGGAGGGCACGAAACCAGCAAGCTGGCATTTTGAGGAAGTATTTGAAAGGAAAGGCAGGCTTTAAAAAAGAGGAAGGAGAAGATTAGGGAGGTGTATTTAAGAGATAGAGAAACACTGGTGGAGGCGAGGGGAGGGAAATGTGGGCATAAAACCTGAAAGGGAGCCTGTGAGCCTGGTCAGGGCTACCAAAGAAGCCCTTGTCCAGAGGCTTCCCTCTGCGGGGACACAGCTTGGCCTCCCTCAGAGCCTTGTCCTGAGGCCAGCCCAGAGATTTCTCCCGGTGCAGAAGTAAGTTCTCATTGGAAATGTTTTATCCTGGATGGCCCAAGGCCGGCAGATTCCCCCCTAGGTTCTCGGTGTGGGAAACTTTTTTGGTCCCTGGTGAGTTTCTGTGATTCTGGCCTGGGGACTCCCCCAGCTCAGTACCTGGGCTGGGGGCTTGCTGCTCTCTGGAAAGCACTTTTGGGCTAACTCAGGGCCCTGTGCTTCGAAAGCAGGCATCAAAACGTGGCCCGGATTACCTGGAGCTGGAAGAGCTTTCCTAGAAGTGAAAAATCCCACCCCTCCCCCACTCGCTGGGCCCACACAACAGCCCAGTCATTGGGCCCCCTTGGCTCCTTCCCACACCTCTCTCCACCACACCACCAAATTGTTGAGTGTAAGAGGAAACACCACCTCCCACAGAAAACCTAGGGGACTTTTTTTTTTTTTTTTGCCTTTAATAAACATTTGCTAAAATAACTTTTTCTCGGTGGTTGTTTTAAAACACGTAGCATAAAAAGCGTCCTGAGAATTATTCCCACCATAACTTTTGTTCAGCTACATCTGTGTCTTCGATGTGGGCCTCAGTTTCCTCACCCATAAATTATGGCTCCTCTGTCACTTTACTATTCTACTAGTGTGGGATGCACCAGGAGAGACTGGTCATTGAATTCTGCTCGGCAGGCACCTGTTCAATGACTTTTCTTTAAGGGCCAAGAGCCCTGACAACTTTTGACATTATTGGAGATACAAAAGAAATGATTTCCCAGCCCCTGCCCATCACTGAATGGAGTGCCAACCCATAAGCTCGGTATATGGTAGGTGCTACTGAAGTTTTAAAAATGTAAGGGGCATCTGGGTGACTCAGTCAGTTGAGAGTCCGACTTTGGCTCGGGTCATGATCTCACTGTTCGTGAGTTCAAGCCCCGTTTCGAGCCCCACATCGAGCCCCACATCGGGTTCTGTGCTGACGGTGCAGAGCCTGCTTGAAATTCTCTCTCTCCCTCTCTCTCTCTGCCCCTCCCCTGTTCATGTTCTCTCTCTCTCTCTCTCTCAAAAATAAATAAACATTTAAAAATGTTAGGTGTTGTCGCTAGCTGTAAGGTGACTTTGAGCCCATTGGAATGATAATACATGTATGAAATAGAGAGAATAACTTAAAATAGCATATGATTAACGTTAGATGGGCAGCGAAGTGCTACTTAAGTTTCAAAGGCAGGGCTTGGGTTGGCTAAAATGTGATGGTGATGGTGATAATGGTGATGATGATGAATACAGGCACATTTATTAAACTCTTAGCGTGTGGCCGGTATTGATATGGTGTTTTATAAGTATCACATTAAAAAAATTTTTTTTAATGTTTGTTTACTTTTGAGACAGAGAGTGAAGAGGGGAGGGGCAGAGAGAGAGAGAGGGAGACACAGAATCCGAAACAGGCTCCAGGATCTGAGCTGTCAGCACAGAGCCCGACGCCGCAGGGCTCGAACTCACACACCGCAAGATCATGACCTGAGCCAAAGTCGGCCGCTTAACCGACTGAGCCACCCAGGCGCCCCTGTAAGTATCACATTTAATCTCACACCAACCCTCTGATGTAGGCACCATTATGATCCCCACTTAACAGAGGAGGGAACTGAGGTCCAAATATTTTACTGAGGGTCTGACCAATCCATAGTAACACCTTCTGGGAGCAAAGGGGGCAGGGATTAAGAAGGAAGGAAAGAATGGAGAAGGGTCTTCAATCCTTCTCAAAGCAGTATTATGTGGGTGCTACGTGGAAACATCTTTGTAGCATGTTTACATTTTCAGGTTAAACTCCCTCTTCTATTTTTTTTTTTAATTTATTTATTTATTTTGAGAGAGATAGAGAGGCAGAGAGAGAATCCCAAGCAGTCTCCTCACTGTCCGTGCAGAGCCCGACGCGGGGCTCAAACCCACAAACCGTAAGATCATGATTTGAGCTGAAATCAAGAGTCAGATGCTTAGCCACCGAGTCACTGAGGTGCCCCGAAACTCCCCCTTTTATCTTATTTAAAGAAAATTTTTTTAACGTTTATTTATTATTGAGAGACAGAGAGAGACACAGAGCATGAGCAGGGAAGGGGCCGAGAGATGGAGAGACACAGAATCCGAAGCAGGCTCCAGGCTCCGAGCTGTCAGCACAGAGTCCAACGTGGGGCTCGAACTCACAAACTGCGAGATCATCACCTGAGCCGAAGCTGAATGCTTAACCGACTGAGCCACCCAGGCACCCTGAAACTCCCCCTTTTAAAAATGGCTTGAAGCTTCTTGAATATACATCTCTAAGGTTATAACGTACCTTTCAGATCTGAACAAATGCAACAGACTCATCTCAGATCTGATTTTTCTTTAAAAAAAAGAATTTTTAAAAAATTCTTTTAAAAATTTGACCATACTGACAACACATTTTGGCTTCCCTGGCAGTGGGAAGCCCACCCCTGTTGTTAATGGAGAGGGAATTTGAGGAACCTTGAGGTTTTGTGACTCTATGTCTGTGCCTTCCTTTCTTCTATCTTCCGCAGCACTGTTTGCTAACTTTTTTGCTTCCTCTTATTTCTCTAGTGTGTTCATTATTAGCATCTCCTAAGATGGAGTCATCGGCCAGCTTGTGTTTACTCATTCATTGACTCAAAATTTGTTAATCACCCGCTATTTGAAATTTAATATTTATAACAGTCATCTTTGATCTAAAGAAGTTTGGTGATTCCACCTACAGTCGTGGTGTTAATTTCAGGGAGCACCTAGGTATGAATGACTTTCACGTGACATCCCCCAGTTTGATCTTCCTGGGCCTCTAGCCTGTCATCCCTCTAGGCAGGGATGATACCTTCTTTTTGCTTTGCCTCCTCAAACAGAATGGCAAATGGTGTGTGGCTCATAGCAAACATTCAAACAAGGTTGTCTGACTAAATTATTTAAATGACTAACGGAATCCTGAGCTGTCAGAAGGCAGCTCAGTGCAGTTCTGTATTTAGTCTCAGACAGTTGAGTGGCATTTGATGGATGAGGCAGGAATAGTAAGCAGATAAAATTCTACAGTGTCAGTTCAGCTGTCCTTTACAAGCTTGACTTTGGCCTATTTTATTCACGTATTTTTCAGTTTTTTGTTTTTTGTTTTTTTTTTTTTTTTTTTTTAGTGGCAAGTGTCAGAAAATCCAACTTAAACTATCTTAGCAGGCAAGAGAAAGGAGATGTATTGATTCCATCACTGTGCGGTCCAAAGACTAATTCAGCATGTTCTCATGGCATGTTAGGTTCAGGGACTCAAATGCTGATCTCATAGCTGTTTCTCTCTTTATATGTATTGGCTGTCTTTTCTTCTGTGTTGATTCTATTCTCAGTCAGGTTCTTCTCCCATGACAGGAAAAATGGCCACCAATAGCCACAAACTACCTTCTCACACTGGTGTTTTAAAGGAAGGGAGTGCCCCTTTTCCTTAACGTTTGATATCAAATCTCAGGGAAGACTCTGATTGGCCCTGTTTGGATCATGTGCCCATCTCTGAACCAATCACCATAGCTTTGAAAATGGACTACTCTAATTGGCCAGCTCTGGTCACATACCCACACTTGGTGGGAGGGATGATAGGGCACCAGGATTGAGACCTTTCAAAGGGCCACAGGGAGAAGGACAGTAGTGGGTCTCATAAAATAGGAATGCTGAAGAGAACAGCATACATCCACTACACTTTTCTCCCTAATTCTACCTGGCCCAGCATTTTAACCAGAGAACTTACTATCTCTTCATCTTCCAAAGACTTATTGTGTTAGATTCAAGAGAAAGTTTCCCCGGAGATGGCTGCATTTCTGTGGGTGCCAATTTATTATTAAACCTTTAGACATACCTTTTGTTTTGTAAAATTCTCATTGGTAGTTATTGGAAGGAAAGCCTTCTCATTCTCAACTCAAGTTTTCTTCTCAAGTATTTCAGCCTTAAAAAAAAAAAAAAAAAAAAAAAGGCAGGGGCACCTGGTTTAGTTGATTAAGCCTCCAGCTCTTGACTTTGGCTCAGGTCATGATCTCACGGGTTCATGATTTTGAGCCCCACATCAGGCTCTGCGCTGACAGCATGGAGCCTGCTTGGGATTCTCTCTCTCTCCCTCTCTCTCTTCCCCTTCCCTGCTCATGTGCTCTCTCTCTCTCTCTCTCTCTCTCTCAAAATGAGTAAACAAATTAAAAAAAATTTTAAATACCTGAAAAAATATATATCACATTAAAAATGTCATATATATGATAATATATATTTTAATAATATATAGAAAATGTATATTTTCTATTTTATCATATGTCATATATTTTAATATATCATATGTATCTTTTAAAACTTTATTTTTTATTGTCTTAAATTTATTTATTTATTTTGAGAGAGACAGAGACAGTGCGAGTAGGGGAGGGGCAGAGAGACAGGAAGACAGAGAATCCTAAGCAGGCCCCATACTGTCAACACAGAGCCTGATGCGGGGCTCGAACTCACAAAACCGTAGGATCACAACCTGAGCTGAAATCAAGTCGCTTGACCAGGCTGAGCCACCCAGGTGCCCTTCTTTTAAAACTTGAAACCAAATCACTCCCCCAAATCACTACCATGTAATTTCTTCTCCAACCCTAGGAAGGAGAGTAAGAAGCTCATTCTTCCTGGTCTCTCCTGGTAGGTGTTTGATTAGACAAGGCAAGAGCAGTAGGAAAGAACCATCATAAATCGGTCTCTGTAATTTTCAGAATATACGAATTGTTTGATTTTATAATACCATCCTGCCCTTCACCTAAGAATTTTTGGTGGCATTTCTTTAAGATTAGCAAATTAAAAAAAAAAAAAAAAACTTTTTGAAAAAATTGTGACAATTCCATGGATCACCAGGGACAAAGGAAGATTAATATTGAAATTGGCCTTGTCTATATCAGGAACTGCAAAATCAAATGCCCCTAGGAGCCCAGCAGGTCTTGTAAATGATCTGGCAGGCTGATTGGAGACTATGTCAAAGGAGGGTGTTTAAGTCCCATCTCAAAGGGGCAGCTTCCAGTGGGCTGCAACCCACTGTTGCCATTAAGGAGTGCACGTTGTGGCAGATGACAGATATTCACCAATTCATGGTTCCCTTCTCCATGGTACCTGGGAGGACTGAGCTTCCTTACCTCTTTGAAATTAAAAATGGTCATGTGACTTGCTTTGACCAATGTAAGCTAAAGTGACCTATTTCACTCCAGGAGGAAAGGTTTAACCGCTGGTACATGGCTGGCCCTCTCTACCTCTCTCTCTCTTTCCCTGCCACTGTGGCCATGGATACACTTGTTGATATGGTGGTGTAATACTGAGCCATTACCTATGGGACTTCTGCCCTGGACAGTCACCTTGATCCACAGGTGTCTTGGGTGGGTAAAAAAGAAGCCTTTCTTGTGTGAAGCCACTGAGTTTTGGGGGATGTTTGTTACTGCCGCCTAACCTATTTCATCTTTACTATTAAATGATACGTCACTGGGGCACCTGGGTGGCTCAGTCGGTTAAGCCTCCGACTTCGGCTCAGGTCACGATCTCGTGGTTCATGAGTTCGAGCCCCGTGTCGGGCTCTGTGCTGACAGCTCAGAGCCTGGATCCTGCTTCGGACTCTGGGTCTCCTTCTCTCTCTGCCCCTCCCCCACTTGTGCTCTGTCTCTGTCTATCAACAATAAGAAAATGTAAAAATAAATAAATGATGCCTAATTTTTTTTCAAGAGAAGTTAAAAATCTAGATTTTTGTGTGAAATCTTTGATAGGTTTAAAAAAAAAAAGAATGTATGGTTGAGGCAGCAAAACCAAATTCAGCCTGCCAGGTACTAGTTTGCAATTTTTGGCATGCACAGTTTGAATGGAACAATTAGCGGATGATTTTTCTGTGGAGCAGCGATCCTGTCGGAACTCCTACAGCGCTTACGGCCCTTGTCACATACTGGTCCTTTGTTACTCTCAGTCTTGCTGTTTGTTAGTGTTGAAGACCTTTCTCCTAACTAGGTAGGAGGTGGGGACAAATGAGGAATCACGTCTTAAACTCACTAGTATAAGGAGGCTAGTTGATCGGTTGATTATTCAGAACTATCACATCCTTCTTTAATATTGGAGAAACCGATCTGGGGAAATTCATGATTTTACCTTGCCAATTCACTTTTTCATGTTGGCAAAGAGCTTGGGAGTCATCGATGTCCATTAAGCTTTCAAATGTGGTTAGCTAAATAAGTCAGAGATGCAAAACTCAGGGTGTTAATCAGGATTTTTCTAGTTGCAACTACAGATCTTCGTTGACTTACAGTGGGCTTGCATCCCGAGAACGCCATCATAATTTGACAATTATCAAAAGTTGAAAATGCATTTGACACCCCTAACTCACTGAACAGCATGGCTTAGCCTAGCCTAGCTTAAACGTGTTCAGATCACCTACAGTTGGGCAAAGTTATCTAACACAAAGCCTACTTAATAATGAAGTATCGGATAGCTCAGGTAATCTGTTGAACCCTGTACTGAGAGTGAAAACCAGAATGGTCATGTGGGTACGACAATGGTTGTCGGTGTACTGGCTGCTTACCCTCGTGATTGCGTGGCTGACTTGGAGCTGTTGTCACCTGTCACTGCCCAGCATCACGAAAGGGTACCGCATGCATATCCCTAGCCCCAGAAAAGATCAAAATTCAAACTGCGGATTCTACTGAATACATATATTTGCGCCATTGTAACGCTGAAAAATCCTAAGTTGAACCACTGAAAGTTAAGGACCGTCGTAACAGGAAATGTAAATTCAAACTGCTTTAGGTAGGATGTAATTCACGGATTGTTACAGCTAAAAACTCCAGAGGGAGGGATGGCATCAGGCATGGCTGGGAATGCCGTCTGAGCTTGATAGGTCTCTCCCTCTCTTGCTTGGCTATACTCTACTCTTCTTTGCATTAGCTTCACTCTCAGTAGACCCCCCCCCCCCCGGCAGTTTCAAGTCAAGCTTCTGGCAACTTTTCTTCCCAGAAGGTCCTCAAAATTCCTAGCCTCATCAGACTCACTTAAGATATGTGGCAATCTCAGTCAGCCTGTGTGCCAGGGCTGGGTGTATCAATCAGGCCTTTCTTAGTTGCAAGGGATAGGAAAGCTAAATTCAAACTAAAAATTCTGAGGCTGGGTCTCTTGTCTGTCCCTAAGAGCCAATGGCAGGGCAGGGAGAAGCAGGCCAACGTCTCCATAAATGAGCCAGTCTGTGGCCTCTGCCTCTAGCTCCTTCCAGAGGCAATGACTATGTAGACAGACCGGGGAGGGGGCAATGTGCTGGAAGGGAGGGCTTGAAGCTGTGCTTACATGGCATTCTATATACAGTTGAAAAAATCCAGATAATAATGGAGAGAACCTAATGGATATTAACGGGAGTTGGAGAGGGGCGAAAGACCCCCCTCAGTGCCACCCCTGTAGTATATTTAATTTGTGGGGGGAAGCAAAAGCCCAGCAGGACTGCCGGTGGCCTAGCCATGTCCAAAGCAGGCCCTGGAGAGGACTTGCTCTTACCACACACACTAATTATTAGTCCCCACTCATAGATCAGTTTAGGATTTTCCAAGTCCCAGGCGAAGACGCGTAAAGTAACATTGCCCCTGTTCAATGTTTTCTTCCATATAAACGTCCAGACCTCAGTCTCATGGGGGAAACATCATAAGGCAGTTTCATAGTACCCAGCTTTGATCTTTATGCCCTAGTAAAGGTGTAGTTGGCCTTACTGGGGCTCAGAGTCATGTTCTTCCACAAGACTATCAGATTACTACTTGTTTTCCGTTGTGTGTTCTTTTAGGACCTTACTTTGTTTTTACTTGTTAACTTCAACGTTTTGAGGGAGGGAGCCGATGGTGGAGGTGAAAACTGAAAACGGTCAGTCAATGTCCTGGGCGCTTGATCCGTCTTTCCCTCTCACCCAGAAAGATTTTGCTGCACTGGGAAGTAAGGAGAATAAAATCTTGACTGTACTCCTACTGAAGAGACTCGCTCATTGGGTTTTGCTCCTCTGCTCCCATCTGTCTCGAGTCTTGTTGTTTCTTTCACTCTGAGCATCTCCGCTCCAAGAAGGCATGAACTTTTTCTTTCACTTCCTTTCTTCTCTGGGTGATGGCCTGACATCACTCTGGGAAGGAGGCTGAAGGTTACTGAATATAAACACTGTCACTCCTATCTGGCTTAGGCAGAAAGGTAGGCTGGGCACCCAGGGGGTCTGGAGGTAGGAGATGCCAACCATGGTGCCAAGGCCTCAGGAGCCACACGTGCGCACGAGGGCTCTGTGTCTCTGTGCCTTTACATACTGGAGGGCACCGTGGAGGACGCATTTCCTCTGGAGTCGCCATTAACCATCTACCGCTCTAGGAGGATGAAAGGTGGGAGTGAGTTGGTAGTGGAAGTCGTTATGGGGGAGAGGCCATCTGGGGTCGGCAGAGGGCTGGGTCTGCTCACGGGAGTGGCCCTGAGCCGAAAGAAGCCCGCTGGAGTGGGCCGGAAAGCCCAGGGGTCAGCCGGTGCAGCCCCAGAGAAAGCGGTGGGCTCTCAGCCCCAGAGGAGGGCAGCCTCCCGCAGCGAGCCACGGGGGGGGGGGGGGGGGGGGGCGAAGGGCGCCTGCGGTGGTGGCCCGGTGGGCTAGTAGGTGGGGACGATCCTCTGCCCATCCTTCACCGCAAAATAAAAGTGGCTCGCGAGATCCTTCCCTCACGCCCCCAGTCGTGCAGTGTCCAAGGATGAAAACGTGCTGAAACCCCCCGTGGGTCTGGGGAAAAGCGCTGAGGACCGAGGAAGATGGTTCCACGCAGGCTGCGGGTGCCTCCAGGAGCTTGGGGGCCGGTCCCGCCGCGGCGCCTTCTCGCTTCCCTCTCCCGAGCGGCGGCGTGGGTCGCGGGGTGGAAGCGGCTGTGCACGGGGATGCTCTTACATAACCGCCCGCCGCGTCCTGCTTCCCCGCGGGGTGGGCGCCGGGGGACGCGCGGGAGCCCGGGCCGCCGCTGCCCCCGCGGGGAGAGGAGCGCGAGGAGCGGCGGGAGGAGGGCGCCCGGGGCGGCGGGGGAGGTGAAGGTCAGTGGGTGTGAGGCGCCGGATCCACACCCCCTCCTCCCTGTCCCCTCCTTCCCTTCCTCTCCGTCCCCCTCTGACGTCTGGAGCTGGCAGCTCGGCGGGTTCCGCATTCCCGACCCCTCCCCGCCGCCCAGGGGCCGCTATATAGCCGGGGCTGATGCAACCCGTCCCGCCGCCCGCCACAGCCTGCGGGAGGGACGCTCGGCGGCCGCGACGGGGGGCGCTGGCGGCGGCGGACGCTGCAGCGGCGGCGGGGCTGGCGCCGCGGCGGCTCCCGGGCCGGGACGGGCCTGGGCACCGGGCGGAGCTCGGCGGCCGGGCGGCAGCGGCGCTGCGTGGGCACGGCGCCTGCAGCCGGGCCCCGGCCCCGGGGGCGCCGCCTCCGCCCGCGGCTAGTGCACGGTGGGTGCGAGGGCGCGCGCCGGGGGCGCCGGGCCGGGCGGGGCGGGGCGGGAGGGGCGCGCCGGCCGCGGGCACCTGGGACGGCCGCCCCCACGCGCGGGCCGGGGCGGGGAGGCTCCAGCGGCCCCGGGCCCGCCAGCGGTCCCGGCGGGGGGCGCTGCAGCACGGGCCCCTCCCGCCCGGCGCCGGGGAGCCGGCGGCCGCCTTGTTGGTTCCCGCCCTGGGACGGGAGGCTCCGTCCGCTCCCGGGGCAGCCTGGGCGCTGCCTCCGCCTCCCTCCCGCGCGCTCCTTCCCGGTGCGTTTGCCGGGAGGTGCTCCCCTCGGGCGGCGGGGAACGCGGGTGAGTGGGGAGAGAAGTGCCCGGGGGAGACGGGAGGTGGGGGTGCAGATGGAGGCCGAAAGGCCAGGGAGGTGCAGGGTGCTGGTGGTGGAGGGATGACAGGGACCTGCTGGCAAGTCGTGCCGGCCCCCACCCCGCTCCCTGGGGGGAAGCGCGGCTCTCTGAGGGCCTGGACAGGGGCTGGGGCTCTCGATCCAATGAAGAGGGTTCTCTCGGGGCCACTGCTCCCGGGTTCTGGGTGGGGAGCGAGCCTGGGGGCGGCCCGGGGCCCCTTTGGGCTGCCCCTGGCTCCCAAGCCAGGTTACATAAGGAGGCAAGTCTGCTAGGTAACCTGCCCCTCCTCTCCTGCCCAGCCCAGAAGACTCTCTTCTGCCCCGCCCCTCAAAGGAGGTTGAGGGATTGGGCCACAGGGCCTGGATCCCCGGACCCCGGGGTGGAGAGACCCGGGCTTAGTGGGAGGGGCTGGGAAGGTGGGAGTCCTTGGCTTTTCTGCAGGGATGGATGGGCCATCCTAGCGATTGGAGATAGAGGTTGGTGGAAGAGGAACTCAACTGACCCCTTGGGTCAGCTCCCGTTACAAAGTTGCCTGATCCTTGCTCAGTGTAAGGCTCTCCCGACTGGCGTCCGGGGCCTGGTTCTATGACCTGAGCACATGTGCTCAGGGCAGATGTGCTCAGGTCTCTCCAAAAAGGGCTTGCAGACCGTGTGGGTGTGTGTACTCAGGTCTAAATCTTGGTGGTCTGTCCTCAGGGTCTTAGGTTGAGGAGCATCCGACCTGGAGCGTTAAAGCATGATTGGATGCCTGCTTGTCCTTTAAGCCCTTGCTCTGAACTGTGTTCCCAAATCATCTCCCTCCCTGCCCCCCCACCTCCCTCCCCTGAGGGTTTTTTAAAACACCTCCCATTGCTTTCATCTTTCCAGCAAATCTGGCTGCAGCTTGGATGGATGCCTTATCTTCCTTTGCAGGTTTCTAGGGGAGAGTTTAACCAGGTATCAGGTGTGAGTGAGCATGGCTCTGGCTTTATATAAACCTGAGGACCGGGGAAGAGAAGCAAGATCTATTCTCGTGCCTCTGGCTGGTGAAGGTTTTGCCTTGTTTAAAACAGGGGCGACAGATTTCTGAAAGACTCTTCTGTTCCTCTTCTTCTTTGGCCTTGGTTCAGAGCTACCAGCAGCTCCAGAATCTTCCTGAAGAGCTGGGTGCTGTGAGATTTGAAGGGCTGTTGGAAGGCACGGGCGTTGGGGCCTCTGACTTTCCTCCTAGGTTGGTGGCAGCCACCTCCAAGGAGAAGTGTTGATAGGTGCCAACAGGGTCCCCTAAGGCAGGATTTGGACAAGGATCTCTCTACTCACTCAATGCCTCGCAGCCCAGGGTCTGTTGTCTGCCCCACCTGTTTGCAAGACCTGTGGGCAGCTTTTCCAACCTGCAGAATCCTTGCCAGGGTTCGAAGGGCTGGGCTCTCTGGGGCTCGTTTGTTTGTCGTGGGGCTGCTGGTGTTGCAGTGGGCTGCCTCTCTCCCCCGTGTCTCCGTTTCCAGCTCGGCCCTGGAAGAGAGGGGCCGGTGCCATTCCAGGTTGGCCTGCTCAGTATTCATTCTGCCCCAGCTCAACTTGAGCAGCCAGGGCCAGGGCTGAGGGCAAGCTACATTCTTTTCTGCTTTTCTGCTGCAGGATGCAGTTTGCTTTTTTCCATGTGAATGAATTATGTTTGAAACCGAAATGAGAGGAAGAGAAAAATAGAGTGAGTGTGCACGGGTATGTGTGTGTGCATACCTATATAGGCAGGGGGAGAGCAGCAGGCACATTATTTTTCCATTTTCCTTTAATTAAGGCTCTGTGGAGGTGTGTTTGAAAACAGAGGGTCTCCTATGCCTTTGAGGAGGGTGAGAACACTGTTTTGGCTGCGTCCCGGGCCATATGCAGCGTATGGTGGCCAATGAAACTGGGCCTGGCTCGTTCTGTTGCTTGTCTTGGCAGTCGGTTCCGTGGCTTGTGTTACCAGCTCTGGAACTTACGGGCTGCCAAGCTCTGTGTGCCTGTGTGTGTGTGTGTGTGTGTGTGCGCGTGCGCGTGTGTGCACTCTTGTGTGTGTGTGTGTGTGTGTGTGTGTGTGTGGTTTGGCCTCTCGAAGCTCCGCAGAGACAAATGCCTTAGCGACCCAAGGTTGGAATTTTCAGTCTGTGTTTCTTTACACTCATTTGCCGGCTGTGGGAGGCCCAGTGAGAGCCCCCCATTCTGGGTTTTTGTTGTTGTTGGTTTTTTTTGTTTTTGTCTGTTTTCTTGCTGCAGCCCATAGGATTCCATTTGTGGAGCTCCATTTCCAAAACTTTAGTTGGCCAGTGGCATTTTTTTTAAGGGCCAAGAATTTGTCACCCGTCACGTGCGTGTCTGTGTTATGTATCATACTATGAACTACCGACACCAATGAACGCGCATGGGGTGAGGCGGGAAGAGAGGATAGAAGGCTTGTCCAGTGGTGGTACCTTCCCAGCTCTTTGCTGTTTGGGATAAGGATCTTGGCAGAAATGCCTTACCGTGTATTTATTGAGCACCTACATTAGGCAGGGGAGAAAGCTGTGTTTACAGGCGGGGCCTCGTTGGAAGCATTTCTCTGGTCTCCAGGGAAGAACCTTTCCTGCGGGGAGAGGTTCCGGTTTCCTCTATGGGCCCGGGTGGCCTTGCGAGGATCGCTCATGCTAGTGTGTGCCATGCCGCTGGCTTCCTCTGATCGCTGCCTCCCCTCATTCCCTTCTTGTGAGGATCTAAGGTCTGTCCCTTTCTAAGCAGCGTAGGGATACCATAGATTGAAGGACACAGAAGATGCTGGCCCTCTGCTTCTGGGGGGAACACACTGGTGGTGCCTTGCCAGCCATCTAGGCAGCTGTGTTCTGGCCTCCGGAGGAAACTTTAGGAGAAGCCAAGGCAGAGAGACATGTATTCTGCCTCATCTCTACCCCTCTGTACCCAGCATTGATCTGCCCTCCTCTGTTTCTCTGTTGCAGTAACGGCCTGGATGCAGGATGGTCTTGCCCCTTGGAGTTTACAGCTGGAAAGTGGGACAGCAGAGAATCCTCTGGGGAAGAATCTTTTTCACAGCCCTAGGAAAGGGAGATCAGTGCTAGGTGGGAAATGTGCGGAAGGGATGTCGACGGGTCACCCAACACTAGGGTTCCTCCAGGAAGGAAGGCCTTCATGGCTACGCTGACTTCACGCTCACTAGGTGCAGGCGTTGTTCCAGGTACTTTCCAAGTATTAACTAATTTAATCCTCTCCTCCGCCTTACAGGCGAAATAGCGTTATTTGTTATTCCCACTTTACAGCTGAGGAAAGCGAGATGTGGGTTAGGGAACTCTCCCAGGGTCACACAGCTAGTAAGGGGCAGACCTGGGATTCGCTCTCACATGTGCTCCCAAGTTCCTCTTCCGAACGTGCCTCGCTCTCCTGACTGCAGAGCTGAGACAGTTGTGCGGCCGCCCCATTCTTAGTCTTAGAGATTTCTCCATCCTTTCGTTCCTTGCCTTCTGGATCGGCTTATCTTTTGGAAGCTGAGTTACCCACCTCGTTTCAGATTCCAGGAGACAGATCATTCCAGATGATTCCTTAGCTCCCAGCACAGGTCCGGTATTTAACTCTCCGAGATTCACGATAGTTAGTACTACGTTTTGTGACCACTGGCCTGGAACCTTTCCGTCTGCAACCCCCCTCCCCTTCCTGGCCGTGGACTTCTGTCCTCCACACTTTCCTCCTGGGAATCTTCCCAGGCTCTGGCTCCCAAGACCTCTCACCCCCTCTTGCTGATTCTCAGGTGCTGGCTACCTGCTCTTGACTTCTAACCCCACTGGGGTTCCTGGGGCCTGACCCCTGAGCTCCCTTGCTCCTTGGCCTGCCCCCACTCATCTCCACTTTCTCTCGGTGCTGAGCCTTGCAGCCTCGGGTCCTCTGCATTCATTGTGCGCCCATCCCGGGCTCCCGATGCCAGCCCAGGCCAGCTGTTTGCCTGGAGGGGGGCTGCCCTTCTCAAAGAGGCCCAGGGACTTTAGAGCCTCCCTTAAACTTTTATTTCTGTGGACAGAGAGTCCACGGTGCAGATCCTAACTTTCTCTTAACTTACCCCCTACCGCCTTTCATCTGTCTTTGCCATTCTGGACGAAGATGAGGATGATTGGACACTTTTTAACAAGAATAGCCCATTATGAGCATGACCCTTCAAAGCAAGACTATTATTTACTTGTAGATGTTTCCATTAAATCAATGATATCTTACACATTTACATATAGGAAACAAGAGAAGAAGACAAGAGAGGAAAACTTAGGTTACCTCTGCTTTTCGTTCTTTTGGCTGAAATGACCCTCCATGTTAGCATCTTCCAACAGGGCCCATTTTCTGGAATTGAAGTGTGTTGTGGCTTTTCTTGGGCTTGTACAAGGCAGCGCCCCACCCTGTGCTCCTACAAGACCCTGAGTAAGTCAGAACAGGGGGGTACAGCCGTCAGATCTTTGCTTTAGGTTCTTGCCTCTTGGACCCATCGGGTCCCTATTTCTTCCAAGCCCGCTTTTAAGGGAGCTGCCTCACACCTCCCCAGATCTTAGGCTCCGTAGCAGCTTAGGGTCTACTGTGACTTCCTGGACACGTTCTGTCTTATTCATGCCTCCCTTGCCAGTCTCATCCCCGATCTGTGCATTACCCAGCTTTTCTTTATTGGCTAGTTTCCAAGCTGTTCCTCGTCAATGTCCCAAATTGCCAAAATCATTTGGGATTCTAGGCCCTGTCTTTTGAGGTCAAGCCCCATTTTCCCGTTTTGGTCTTCTGCAGACATGTAGAGCCTGCTCTTTATTTATGCATCCCAGTTACTAACAGAGACTTGAAGGGTGTTTATCTTCCTTTCCGACCTCCGGGGCCCTGAAGGGAAAAAAACTCTGGGTTCTTCCCCCAAAGCTTTGAGTGCATAGTTCTCCTTTTCCTCCTAAATTGTTTCCGTATGGAACAAGAGGTTTGGGAGATGATTTCACCTCTTGTCATCTTTCCTATGTCTTCCTTGAAGTGGGTAAATTCCTCCTGGCTGTTGCTGGTTCCTTGCCACTGCCCCCCCCCCCCCATTTTTATAGATCCCTAAATCACATCGAATTGTTTTATTTTTCAAATCGCCAAAGCTACCTTTCAACCTTGGATCGTCAGCCGGCTCTTTCCAGTTAGTGAAGACTCGATTCTGGAAGGGAGCCCCTCCTGCTCCTGTGACCCCCCCCCCCACCCCCACCCCCAGAGCCCTGTAGGATGATTTCGTGCTGGTGAATGTCAGCTGTTGTGATTGTCTCCTAGGAATGGCATGTGTTAAGGACTTTGTGGTTTGTATCTGAGCATTTAGGGGCACCCTTGTTGGGGGGGGGGAGGAGAGAGAGGGGGGATGTTTGCTTCTGCAGAGGAAAGCCTGGTGTCTGAGCCTCAGAGTGAGGCTTGTCACTGGGATGGGTTCACAGGGGAGCAGGAATGGCAAGAATTTATGGGGCTGCTGCTCCCAGGGGTTGGTTGCCCCTCCGAGGGGGTTCCACAGTAGCAAAGAATCCATTATATTTTGGGATCATTTGTTAGTGTCTCATTTATACCATCTGTATGAAAATAAACAGAAGCTGCAAGCAGAGACTATCATTCCCGGAATAGAGTGGGGTCTGGCTTGCGTCTCTTCTCGAGATGGCTTAGGCAGGGAAACATACAGAAGCCTCTGGAGTATTTTTCTTGGGGTCTACTGTGGGAACAAATAATCTGGAGGTGGATAACAAACATCTCAACTCCCAGAGACAGATCCTTACCCCAATCACGGAAGTTTGCCCCGCCGTGAATTTTTTTTTTAATCATTTGTTCATTCATTCATTTTCATTTATTTATTAATTCAGTAAGTATTTGTTGATTAGCCTTTCTGTAATCAAGCATCCTTTAGGAGCCACTGACTCCTTGTGGCATCAGTTCAGGTCTGGCAGAGGGGATTTTGTAAGGCCTGCTCCTCTCCTGAAAAGGAGATGTGAGTTTCTTTTGTCAGGCTGGCTCCAGTGGCCTGAAATCACTCCCCTCTGCCTGTGAGGTGTCCACATGGCTGGGCCCAGGCATCATTTTTGCTGCATAGGAATGAGTCCTTACGTTGGCCCCTTTTGTATTTTCCCTGGAGGAGGCCCCGGGAGACATGCAAGCTGATCCACTCCACCCCAGAGCTGCCTCCTGGGGTAGGAAGCTGCCACCTTCTCTGCATTGCAGACCTGCCTCTGGGGGCGGGGGCGAGGGTGACTTCAGTCCGGCTCAGGTTTAGGGAAGGTCACAGTACACTGACACACCACAAGCAAGATGTCTGAGGGGCCATGTCCATGTCTGGGATCTCACCCAGGAGGGTGTTCAGGGAGCTTCCTAAACCTGGATCTGCACTGAAAAAGGCAGAATAGAGGGTCTTCTGCTCAAGAGAGCAATCCTCCACTAGGGGCTAGTGTCTCAAAACCCACCATTAAAATGTCATTCCTGGGGCGCCTGGGTGGCGCAGTCGGTTAAGCGTCCGACTTCAGCCAGGTCACGATCTCGCGGTCCCTGAGTTCGAGCCCCGCGTCAGGCTCTGGGCGGATGGCTCGGAGCCTGGAGCCTGTTTCCGATTCTGTGTCTCCCTCTCTCTCTGCCCCTCCCCCGTTCATGCTCTGTCTCTCTCTGTCCCAAAAATAAATAAACGTTGAAAAAAAAAATTAAAAAAAAAAATAAATAAAATGTCATTCCTTCTGCATTAATCTCTCTTGAATGCCAGGAGGGGAAACAGAAAGGACGGGGTGAGAAAGCTTTGGTTCTAAAACCCAGGGACCAGGAGTCCAGCCCTGGCTTTTCCCCTGTGTGACCTTGGGCAAGTTGTTTAACTTCTCTGAGCCTTAATTTCCTCATCTGCAAAATGAGGATGTGGTTTAGATAAGCACAGGGCCTCTTCCAGCTCTAAGACTATAACTTGATGCGAATGAGTCTCAGATCCTTTTCTGAGACGGCCTGGGGGACCCTAGGTGCTAAGGAGGGCAGAAAGGTGTGGGATGGGAAGGCAGGGCTGAGGGCCCCCCGGTGTGGGAGGGTGTGGGAGGCAGAGCGGGTGGAACACAGATGTAGGGCCTGGGGCACCAAATGTGAACTTGGGTGCTAGGCAGGGAACTCTGTACAATCGGCCTTATAGGCAGATGTGGCTGGTGTGCCGAGGGCAAAATGGTAGGTCCCCTGTCCGCTTTAAAGACAGTGATGTCCAGTGAAAGCCTTTGTGGTTAGAGGGTACAAATCCCTCACATGCTTTTCCCCTTCAGAGTGCAGAACCTATTGAGAAAGAGACACGGGGTTGGATAGGGAACCAAATTTCACCTTGAAAGCAAAACAGAGTTGGAGAATGTGGGGTGCACTTGTGGCCAGAAGGGGCTCCCTGGTGACCCCCTCTCCCACAGTTTAGACCCGGCAACCTGAACGGGAACAAGGGATCGTGGGTTATCCCCGAGGGCCACTCTTGCGGGAGGCAGAGAGCCCAAGGCAGCGTGGCCACGTGAGAATTGTGGCCAACAGAGAAGTGCGTGCAGTGGATGTCACATCTCCCCTGTCTCGAGAAATACCTCCTTCTTCATGGGAAGAGACTGATGGAGATGGAAAGATAGGTCAAAGCTCCCCCAGGATTTCCAGGACAGTCAAGGTTTTGATTTTACAGCCCTATGCAGAGGTTGGGAAGGGGGAGAGGTTCTTCCTGGAGTCTAGGAGCAGATTTATGATTTATAAGGCTGTGCACATTTGATCTGCATATTCTCAGTGCCTCCTGGCTCCTAGGTGGTCAACAATTGGATGGGTGGATGGATGGATGGATGGATGGATGGATGGATACGAGCCCTATGGGGGACCAGATGGGTCTGACTTTTTTGGCAGACATACTTTCTTCACTGCCATCCACACCCTGAAGTGACCGTTTCTTACTCGCAACCTTCTCCCAGCAGAGAGAAGGAAGAAATAAGAATTCCCTTGGTATTGACCTAAGTTATGTCTTTCTTTCATGCCTGAATCTTTCTTCCTGGCAGAGCCACAATATGTGTTTGCTTTGAGAATGAAGAGACCAGGGAGGACTTTTCTGGTCCCGGGTGCCACTGGGAAAGCACACGCTAATGAATTTCATCTCTTTGCCTCAGTATCTTCCTCATAGATGCCACATGCACACACTCACACACACACTTACCTTTAGCTCTGATTTGCTTCATTTCATATTCAGGGTGTCTTAACAAGAATGCAGAATGGGATGTGTGATTTGAGGGGAGGCACCGTGCCAGACCAAAAATAGCTCCCTCTCAAACAGGTGCGAAGGTGCTTGAAATCTCACCGTTATAATCCATTTTCCTTGGAGGCAGCATGCTGCGGTTTAAATCCCAGCTACCCCAGTTTTAACTGTGTACGGTCTTGAGCAAGTTATCTTTCTCAGCCTTGGCTTCTGCCTCTGCGTAGTGGGTCTGACTGTGTCTCATGGGATTACCGCAGTGCCGAGCACATAGCACATACTGAATCAGTGTGACCTATGTCTGGGTTAAGCATTGCCTTCAGTGCCAAAAATAATGTTGCTGGGAGTTAACTGATCAGCGTTTCCCTCTGTGACAGAATGAACTTAAGGGCAGGAGGAATGACTGGGTGGGGAAGGGGTTTAGAGGAACATTAGTGAAAGAAAGGAAGAGGGCCTGGCAAGGGATGGGGGCTTAAGCCCCTCATGGGACCTCTCACCTGGCTGACAGCACGTGTCCTGATCTTCTCGAACCCACTCCAGGCTGGGCTGCCGCTCCTCCTGCTATGATGCCTGGGCAGATTCCAGACCCTTCCGTGACTGCGGGCTCTCTGCCGGGGCTCGGCCCCCTGACCGGACTCCCCAGCTCGGCCCTGACAGCGGAGGAGCTGAAGTACGCCGACATCCGCAACATTGGGGCCATGATCGCCCCTTTGCACTTTCTGGAGGTGAAACTGGGCAAGAGGCCCCAACCCGTGAAAAGTGAGGTGAGCGAGCCTTGTAATCCCCCAGGCAGAATCCAAGGGTAGGGTGCCTGGGCCAGAGCCCCAGGTCTAGCCCCAACATTCGCTGAGTGACCGAAGCATTGCTGTTCGGTGTGGGCTCTGAGGACCAGTATGTCCTATGTCCCCCTGCAGCTTGTTAGAGATGCAGCATCTCAGGCCCCACTCCAGAACTGCTACATCAGAATCTGTGTTTAAAACAAGCTTCCTGCCCCCGCCCCGGAGGATTCACGGACATGTTAAAATTTGGGAAGCTCTGGGCCAGGGCAGGATGCCGAACCTGCGTCTGTTTGTTGCAGGGGCAAAGGAAGGGCGATTGATAATAACAATAATAAATAATAATATATTGGCAATCTCTCTGGGATGTTGGGAGGGTCAGGGGAGATCGTGGAAACATGCACATGCTTTGAAAATGACACACGAGAATGCCAATCGTGGATTAGCTTTAAAAATTATTGTTGTCGGTCACATCATCGTCTCTACTCCTCTTGGCCCTAGGCTGGAGTTGAACATAGGCACTTGGGGAAGGGTGGTATGGCGGCCCTTCCCAAAGCAGCTGCCAGAGATGGGCATGGCCTCGGTCACTCAGCATCATGCGCCTTAAATGGTGTTTGCAGAGGACCCGCGTGTGAAGCACTCCCTCCCCAGGTCCCTTGAGGCTGCAGCTCCCATGAGCCTTTCCTTGCAGAAGAGCAGCATTTCCCTGGGGACTGGTGAGAAGCAGAAGTCCCCAGCGTGGGTGAGCATCAGTGCTGTGCATGCCCCCAGCCACTTCCCCAGGGCTGGCAGTTTGTCCAAAGACCTGCCCCAGTGAGGTCCCCAGCCTGTGCCATTTCTGCAGAGAAATTGGACAGAATGGCTGCCAACCTGGAAGCGAGAAAGAGCGGGTGGCGGGAGGTGGAGAGGGGGTAGGGGCAGGGTGGGGTGAGCACAGAAGCTGCTAAGCATAGGTGCTCATTCGTAAGCAGAGGGGCGCCTGGATGTGATTCCATCCTGTAGCCTGGAGCTGAGGGCTGGCCTTTCCGGAGAGGGGGATTCTTGAGTGGGGAAAGGTGTCTGGGTACTGCCTTCGGTTTCTTATACAGCTACTGCTCTGCTCCCCCGCCATCCCCACGAGTACCATAAAAATTGCAAAGAGGGGCTGCTGGGGGCTTGGTCAGCGGGGGCAAACTGGCCATTTGCGGGCTGTATCTGGCTCTCGGAGGTGTTTTATTTGGCCCGTGCAGTGTTTTAAAAGAAACTTGAACCAACATTTCACTTGAAAATTTGGATTTTAATCTTTGATTAAAAAATTGGGAGATCTGGTCACACTGTACCCCGTTCTGGCATGGCAACAGCTACCTGGAATGGAAAGCCCTGCCTCACCCCTCCCCTCCCCTCCCCTCTCCTCCCCTCCGTTTGCCACAGACCCCCACACCTCCCTATTGTTCTTGATTTTGTTTACACTGTTGGTTTTGCTTTTGTTACCACCAGCTGCCTTCATTTACCTTAACTGCTTGCCCCCCCCCCCCCCCCGTAGACATTTGCACCGGAGACACCTGCATTTGGTGCATTGTAGGTGCCCATTAAACACTGTTAAGTACCAGATGAAAGTTGACGGTAATTATATTCTTCTGAGTCGATTTTGTAAATCAGCAGTGCTGTTAATAGCACTTCCTGGCTTATTTAGGTTCTGTTTTCTTTATGGGGGGCCCTTGTCTTTGGTCTTTTGCTATTCACTTTCCCAGTCTCATAACTTGAAAGCATCCGTTTCTGGGTCGTTCCACAGTATAAGTGCCATTTAAAACCAGCAGCTGAGCCGTTTCACTGGGGCGCTGAGGCCGGGGGACCAATGAAGAGCCAGGTGGCTTGGTTCAGGGGCTGGCCCAGCGGGGATTTGCCCCAAGGCCGAGTTACCGCCCCTTCCCTTTCTGCAAAGGGCGCTGGAGGAACTTTTCCTTTTCCTTTGGAAAAGGGCTTTATTTGGGTTGGGTATTTTTACATTTCACAGCCTCCCCCAGATTGGTGGCATATGCCCCGTACCTGACAGTGACGTGCGGTCTTCACAGGCATCACAGGCATCCACAAACGCGCACCACCCCGGCCGTGAAAATAACAAGCCGTTTTTAGGGCATATTTGCATGTCCCCTCCCCCGCTGTCAGACTGCAGCATCGTGGGGGCGAAGAGGCAGATGGAACAGAGCAGACTGAGCTGGCGCGGAGCGAGGTCAGCCCTGCACTGGGAACTGACCTCCAAACGCTTCCTAGGTCAGACCGAAGGTTGGGGGAGGGCCATTCTTAGAGCAACTAGAGAACAAAGCAGGTGGGGAAGAGAAAGTCGCAGCTGGAGAACCTTTGGTCCCGCAGATTTATTTGCATATGGCAAACTGTCTTTGGTGGATTCTCACATTGGCATTTTAGACTGGTAGAAGTTTCTTGGCTAATAATAAGATACTAGCTCACCATTATTAAGCATTTAAGATGCACCAGGCCCTGTGCTAAGTGCTGAACATACACGATCTTGTTTATTCCTCCTTACCCCATCCCGACCACCGGGTTAAAGAAGAGGAATTTGAGGTGCGGGAGGTGGGGGTGGGGGGAGGTCAAGTCATTCAGGGTCACATGGTTACGTGGTAGTGACACTGCTGCTGACAGGGCACCGTCCCGGTTGCACTGAGACGTGCACCAGGCACAGTTCTGGGCGCTTTTTGCGAAGTATCTCATCAAACCTGCACAAGAACCCTTTGAAGTAATTACTGTTATTTTTGCGGTTTATGCCTGAAATATGGATGAGGTTGGCGAGACTCAGTGAGGTCCAAGGTCATGCATGCAGCTGGGAAATTAGCCCCAGCAGTCTGACGTTAGAGCCGGAGCTGTGTTGCCCCCGACCAGCTCTCTTCCTTACACACTTCTAATCAGCACACTTTCGGGCTGGGGAGGCCGGATGAACCTGGCCCCGGAACACTCGATCATTTTGATGACATGGCCCCATTATTGCTGAGCCCCGCACTTCTGCAGCCGCCTCGTCTCCCAGCCCCCGGTGGGGGAGAGGGCTGGCCTAGCTGCTCTGTGCAGGTGGTTCTGTCCGAGCTGGCTCTCAGGCAATCCACCTTGCAGAGGCCGCGTTCTCTGGGCCATAGCCAAACACACGACGCAGTTTGGTAAAAGAAAATTGGAGGAATTAAGTTAAAGGACAGGTTTTGTAAATGATAAAGTGCTTTGTGCCGAGGTTGTTGTTATTATGTGGTTGACACTTAAAAGTTAAACTGTTTCGGTGCCAAGGGCTTGGCTGCAGTCCATTTGTTGAGCAGATATTTGCTAAGCAACTACTATGTGCCAGGCACTAGGAACTGAACCATAAACAAAGCCCCTTCTCTTGGAGCTGTATAGCATAGTGGGGGGCATCCGGAAATGCACATAAGCAAAGTCATATATAATACAAAAGGTCAGGTAGTGGTGAGTATTGTGAAGAGAAACTCAGCGGAGCAAGCAGATGGAGAGTGGCCAGAGGGCTCATTCTGATGTCTGGCTGGGGGATCTGGGGATGTTGCCTTCTGGGTTATGGGATGTTTAGAACCGATGCTTCTTCCTCGCCTTTCCTTTCCTATGTTCCTTTTCAAGACAGTGTGCTCTCTAGCTTTCTCCAGAGTTTTCCTTCTTTTACTTTCCGTTCTGTAGCCCCTCCCAGCCAAACTCTTCAACCCACCAGACCCTACTGGCCTGAAGATCTTGGCCCGTCCCAGGGCATCTCTGAGTGCGCTGCTGTGGCCACACCCTGCCTCTGCACCTGGAATGCATTTTTAGTAGGGAAGGCAGGGAGGCCAGAAACCCCACCCTTGTGCACACGCACGTGCACACACACACACACACACACACACACCAAGCACTCACTTAACCACCTGCTAGATGGGATCCCTTACCCTCTTTGCCTTTGTAGGGCTCTAGAGAGGACTCAAGTTCAAGGGAGGTTGGATTGGATAACCTTTTAGGAAAGAGTCTGCAAAGTGTCATTCCATGGGCAGGAGTCAGCCTACAGATGAATCTCGTTTGGCCCCTAACAGTGCGGTTTTCTTTCTGGCTTTTTTTTTTTTTTTTTTTGAATTGAATGAGTTGCTATATTTAAAAGCCAGGAAATGTGGACTTTCTGGCTCCTTTAAAAAAACCAGAATATCTGGCCACTCTAGGCCCACACCCTTATATGCACCGAGAAGCTGGAGCTGAGTAGCAAGTGCTCACTGTATTTGCACATAGCCTTTAGCTTGCTGCAGTCCCCACCACTCCCTGTCGCCTCACACACAGCCTGCTTTTGCGTGCGTGTCCTGTGTTTAGGTCCCAAAGACAGATGACATCTTATGTTTCCTTTTATTTCCACCAGACTGTGCAGTATGCCTTGCACAGATTGTATGGTTTTTTTAAATTTTTTTAATGTTTATTCACTATTTTTGAGAGAGAGAGAGAGAGAGAGAGAGAGAGCAAGTGGGGGAGGGGCACAGAGAGAGGGAGACACAGAATCCAAAGCAGGCTCCAGGCTCTGAGCTGTCAGCACAGAGCCCGACGCGGGGCTCCAACTCCCAAACCGTGAGATCATGACCTGAGCCGAAGTCAGACGTTTAACCGACGGAGCCACCCAGGTGCCCCCAGACTGTATGTTTGATACATGCTTGTTGGTTTAAACACTAATCAGCTATGCCGACTTTGCAAGTCACTTAAACTTTCTGTCCCTTGATTTCTGCATCTCCTAATTCTTATCTCTGAGTGTCGTCCATTTGTTTTTCTATTTCTGAACTCAAGCAACTTCAGGCAGAAAAGAAAAAAATACAATGAACATCAAACCAACTATTCCACAAACTTGGTTAATCATCAAAACCGCATGGAAAACTTTTTATAAATACAGATTTCTAGACCCCACCCCTGGGGCCCATGCACTCAGAAACTATGAGGGCGGAGTCCAGGGAATCTGTATATTTTGTAGGCTCAGAGATTCCTGGGCTGCATTTGGGAACCTGATTTTCACTGTTTAATACCTCTCCTCAAGCTCTGCCAATCCTTTTCAGGGAGCATTCCGAGGGCTTCACCTGGAGGAATCAGTGTGCATATCCCGTCACGGACTGCCTTTCTAGCACAGATTCCATGCTGACTGGGTCTGTGTCCTTGTCATCTTCAGAGCAGAAGAGGCTTAGGCATTTGTGACTTTCACACTGGTCATTTTCCAGCTTCTCCGGGGGCCCTAAAGAACATTTAGGGTTTTTCACCTTTGATGAACTGTGTTAAAAAATTTTTTTTTTTTACATTTATTTATTGTTGAGAGACAGAGTGAGACAAAGTGAGAGCAGGGGAGGGGCAGAGAAAGAGAGAGACACAGGATCGAAGCAGTCTCCAGGCTCTCTAAGCTGTCAGCACCTCGCCCGACATGGGGCTCGAACCCACAGACCTTGAGATCATGACCTGAGCTGAAGTCGGACGCTCAACTGACTGAGCCACCCAGGAGTCCCTTCCTTTGATGAACTGTGAGTTAGAGTCCGTGGACTGTAGGGTGGTCGTGGAAGGTGTGCTCATTCTCAGCCACGGGTGGTCGCCCCAGAGTTTGTTCACCAAAATGTTCGCCCATGTTTAGCCTGAGCATACAAAGTTGCCCCAAATCATCTGATGTGCTGGGTAAATGTTGGCGTAAGCATGCTTGTGTTTTTAGTGATTTAAAACATAAAGGCAGCCCACTGACATTTTTTAGCAAGCTTTGCATAATTGGTTTTTAATTTGTGACTCTTTGAAATAGCATTGGCCTTCTTCCCCCTGACTCAGACACTTTTTCTGTCTCATACTTGTTTGGCAGAGAGATCCAATCTGTCCCTTCTTGGAACAGAATCTCCCAGCTCATCTTTGAAAGACTGAGTTTCCACTTTAGTTCCGTCACTTTCTTAGCGCATTTTCAAAAGCTGTTAGCTTTTTTAAATTTCCTTTAATAGTTTAATTTGAGGGAGAGTGAGTGATCACTAAAGGCAGCTCTAGGTGTATTTAACCTTGGCCCCCGTGTTACTGAGTCTTACTTGATGTGGTACCCCTAAGCCTTCACAAGCCTTGTGACACTCTTATTTAACATCAGAGGCCGGTCACATCCACTCGTTCGAGGACAGGGCCCCTTAGAGACATGGTGGTGGGGACATGGCTGGATCTGTGTGTTCTTGGAAATCAGACGCCTCTACAAAGTTCAGGGAGTCCTGTGCTGCCTTCTTAGATTGTCTTAAGATGGGGATAATATTCGTACCTCTTAGGGCTGATGGGATGGTTAAATGAACTAATGCAGGCAAAAGGTCTTGCATAATGCCTGGCACTCAATGAGATAAAAACAAATGTGAGACATGAATGTGGTTCACTTTTCCAACGTGACAGTTATTGAAGTTAGTTTTTACAGTTGATTCCAACACCGCTCCTTGGGCTTTCATTCCCTTGAGGGTATTTTGCCCGTGGAGGCGGTGAGTGGCCTGAATGTCTAGAGACCCCAGGTGTCAGGGGTGCAGGGCATCAACCTAGCTTCCTAACCAGAGGGGGTATGTCTGGGGCCTGGGAAGAGCTCTGGACTGGGGTTCAAGCTTCTGGGTTCAAAATCTGGGTTCTTCTTCGCTCACTCCCACCATGACCGTGGACAAGTAAGTCAGCTATCTTTCTGAGCGTCAGTTTCCTCATCTATCAAAGGAGGAAACTGACACTCATCGAGTTGCATCATGAAGATTAAGTGAGGCACTGTGTAAAAAGATGACCTTGACTCCAGCATGATATGATGGTAAATTGCCTTTTCTAGGGGCTGAGTTTGTGTGTTGTGAATCACACTGCAAATTCTGACAGCATTGGCCTTTCCAGTGTGTTGTGCCTTTGATCCGGGTTTCAGGGAAGCCAGCAGACCTGTTTCTGGTTGTGCGTGCAGCCAAATTTTAGTTACCATTGCCCTTCAACCCTCTGTTTTCCCCTAAGCTGCTTTGTGTGACCCCTTATCTTGTTTCCTGTGGTGTTAAGGTCATTGCTAGATTCCTGTGAACCATCAGTTTTTTAGCAGCCATACAAAGTGGCCTCTTCTGTCAATGCTGGCCATCTCCCTTTGGTGTCCCCAGGTCCCCGGCATGGACTCAGAGTTGGGAAACCGGGTCATCTCACTGGTGAGCTCCACTGGCTGAGCCACTCTGGCACCAGCCAAGCCTCTCTCCTTTCTGTGCCCCAAGGCAGAAGACAACTTGACCTGATGTCGGAGCTCTGAGACGTGGGGCTTACAGGCAGATTCTGGCCGGCTGTAGAGGTGCTAGGAGTCAAGTTGCGGGCCTCGTCTGGGTTTAGCAACCCCTTGAGGCTGGGGCCCGTTGTGCTTTGCTCCATGGCTGTGGCTGCAGGGTTCCCCTTTGCTAAGCACAGTGCCTGTGCATGTTCTGGGTGGGAAGCTCCTGCAGAGTTTACTTCCATGGCCTCCTTCCTGTCCCTCCCCCAGCCAATAAAAAACCTGGGCTCTTTGGAAGCATGTGGCAAAGCAGGAGTGCTGCATTGGAACACTTTGGCTCTGAAGGGTTTACTAGACATCTAAGCTTCTGTTTCCTCCCTTGTGAAAATGAGGGAAACAGACCCCCTGTCTCACACCATATACAAAAATTAACTCAAAATGGATCCAAAACTTGATATAAGAGCTAATATTATAAAACTCTTAGAAGAAAGCAGCTGATAATCTTCATGAGCAATGATTTCTTAGATAGGACACTAAAACCACAAGCCACAAAATAAAAAGTAGATAAATTTGACATCATCAAAATTAAAAACTTCTGTGCTTCAAAGGACACAAAGTCAAAATACAGCCCACAGAATGACAGCAAATTTTTGCACATTATAGATCTGATAAGGGACTCATAGAATATATAAAGAGCTATTACAAGTCAATAATAAAAATGGGCAATGCACATTTCTCCAGAGAAGATCTATGAATGGCTAAAAAGCATATGGAAAGATGCTCAACATCAGTAGCCATCAAAGAAACGCAAATCAAAACCACTGAGATACCCACTAGGATGACTGTTATAGAAAAGAAAAATAATAAGTATTGGTGACAATGTGGAGAAGTTGTAATCCTCATACACTCCTGGTGGAAATCTGAAATGGTGCAACCAGTTTAGAAAACAGTCCTCCAAAGGCTAATTCCACTCCCAGACATATACCCAATAGAAAGGAGCACATGTCCATGCAAAAACTTGTACACGAATGCTCACAGCAGTATTATTCATAATATCTCAAAAGTGGATACAACCCAAATGTCTATCGATTGATGAATGGGTAAATGAAATATGATATATGTATACAGTGGAATATTATTTGGCCATAAAAAGGAATGAAATGCTGATACTTGACTACAACATGGATGAACCTTGAAAACATGTTTCATGAAAGAAGCCATTTACAAAGGAGGACATACTGCAGGATTCCATTGATATGAAATATCTAGAAAAGGCAAATTCATAGAGACGGAAAGGAGAACCACTTCCCTGGTGACTGGGGCTAGGGCAGATGGGAGAGGTGGAGGGGTCCACTAAGGGGCGTGGGCTTTCTTTTGGAGGTAGTGAAAATGCTCTAAAATTTATTGTGGTGATAGTCGCACAACTTTGTGAATATACTAAAAGCCACTGAGTTGTGTACTTTAAGAGGGCGAATTGTCTAGTATGTGTGAATTTTATCTCAATAAAGCTGTTTTTAAAACGGGGAAGAATAATATCTACATCACATAAGTGTGGAGAGGATTCAAAGGCATAATCATGTAAATCACCCGGCATGTATCAGGGCTCCAGAATTAGTAGCTATAGTGATTAAAACCCCCTTTTAAGCCAGCGGTAATGAAAAAGTCAGGATCTGGTTAGGGACATTTTCTCCTCTTTCCTTTTTATTGCTAGTGGCCATCCAGAAGCAATGAGGGCAATCTGGCAGGATTTTGTATGGAACTCAGGAGGAAATATGGAGTAATCCTGGCTACTCATTAGAGTCCTCTGGAGAGTGTTTAAAAAAATATTGATGTGGAGCCCAGAGATTCTGATTCAGCTGGTCTGGGTGGGGCCAGCAGGTGTTTCTAGCTTTCAGCCATTGGTTGAAGCCTTTGGTACCGTCTAAACTGGCCCAGGTCTTTGAAGGACTGAGGACATCTGGGTTCAGGATAGAAGACTCATGCGAGCAATGCACTTTATAGTTTGCAAACTGTGTTTGTAGACATTATCTCTTGATCTGTTTAATAACCATACAGGTAGGTGTTATGAATGCTACTAGTTGTGAGACAACTGAGGCTCAGAGAGGCTAAGTCATGTTTCAAGTATAATTTTATTCTGTGTTTTTTTTTTAAAGCAAGATCCACACACATGCTCCTACCTATGAGTTATCAAATCTAACACCTTGGGGAGCACTTCCAGGGTGATGCCTATGGCCAGGTCAATCTATTTTGGGTAGACTTCAGAACAAAGCCTTTTCTGCTACTTTTCTTTAACTGATAGACATCCTGAGAGTGCAGGGCAAGCTGATAAAATGTTATAGACATATGTACATATTCACACACACACACACACACACACACACACACACACCATTTGTAACTACTGTGTATGAGGAAAACACGAGATGGGAATAATTTGGATCCTGAGGCTGTCAGAAACTGTTCTCTATAACCTCTGAGTTAAAGGTTTAAACCAATCACAGCACGCCTATGGCTCTAATAAGGCTGTGATACCATGGGAGCCCCTTAATAACGTACCACCTTTATCTGTTTAGTATATTGTGGTATCATTTGAACAATAGACTCCTGCTGCTGAAACAGATCTGAAATCCACTGGTTTACTTTGGTGTATACCAAAGCGGGGTCTGCAGAGCAGTGGCAGCAGCATGTGGGAGCACCTTAGAAGTGCAAGGTCTTGGGTGTCACCCTGAGACTACTGAAGCGGATGCTCTAGAGGGCGGAGTCCAGAAATCTGGGATGTAACAAGCCCTCCAGGGTATTCCGATGCTCTCTGCAAGTCTGGATGATCTGCAAAGTCCCTTCCAGCCCTGACTGGCAATGATTCTCTCTGAGAATACCTATGAGGGGTCTAAAAGCACGTTTTTTCCCAAACCTATCTCAAACTTTCTGGAGGGAGCTGCATGCCATGAGCTATTAAGTAATGTGTGTGGTACTTGACTCTGTGTAAGGCAAGGTTGCAATCTGAGTCAGCAAACATTTCCAAACCAGTTATTTCCAGGTATTGAGATCCTCCCGGCTGCCAGCATTCACACCCTAAGGGACTTCCCAATTAATTAAGCTGCGGAGCTTGTCAATAGGCCGGTTCCTTTACAGTTTTTGAAGGGAGAATCAGATAAGCTATTCATCACCGTAGCTGGCTGGAGTTCTCAGCCGCCCTGGTCTGAGAATTTGGGTGGGGGGGAGCTCTCCACCTCCACCCCACCCCCACCCACACCTCCACCTGCCTGGGAGTTGCGAAGCCTTCCCTTCCCCATCTCTCAAATTTTATTGCTTCCATTTCATTACATAAATCACTCATGGTGAAACCCTTCCGTCCTCCAGGCCAGGTATCCCTGGCTGTGAATTCATCTGGCCGTGTCACCTGGGTGGGATTTTTATTAGTGGGAGTTCAGTACCCACGAAATAGAGGTCGCCGTTCTGCTCAGCGATTTGTCTGTTATCTGTGCCTTATGCCTGAAAGAAATTGGCTGAAATCTGTGTTTTAGCTGCACACCCGGCATACAGATTAAACTGAACTGCACTGGTGGAGAATAATTAAGCCAAAGACCTTGTTTTTCACCTTCATGATGAAAGACAAATGACTTTCAAGGCTTTAATAGGATGATGGCACTTGAAATGTTCTTCTACTTTGGCCAACTCGGGACTTTTAGAACAGCCCTGTTCATGAATATTCTTTGCAACAACTGCATTTTCATTTAGTTGTAGATAGTCATTTTGCAGGATCTCTTGTCTTTTGGTGTTTTGTTTTGTTTTGATTTTTTTTTCTTTTGCCCCGGTGTAATCAAGGCATATTACACTGCTATTGTTAAAGAATTATTAACTCTTTTTGAGAAAATTGATTTCCCTTCCCAGATATCTTCTGCTTCTTACCAGTCTTTTAGAGGTGGGGAGAGCCTTGTGGGGGCCACTATTCCTCTCCCTTTCTCATCTTTTGAATCAAATGTCAACTGGGCAAGAAAATTGACTGATTGCCTAGTGGGAAACTAAACCTCACCAAACCATAAATATGAAACAGGCCTGAAATAGACATATTTCAACAAAAGCCATCATTCTTCAAATAGCTCTTCTCCAGCAAAAGGATTTCCCGGCAATCATCAGCCCTTTTCTCTTCAACGTTAGACTTTCCGTCCTGGCCAAGGTGCTTTTTCCTACGTCTCCTGGCCTCGCTTTCGCAGTAACAGTGTTCACTCCTTCCTTAGCAGGACCATACAGAAATGGGTGTCACCCTGCCCAGCCGGCTTTTTCAGGCTTTGTTCCAAACACAATGCTGTCTTTTCTTAGCAGTGGAAACGGCTGTTCTCCACTGCTTTCTGAGAGAATGGCCCTTCCCTATTCTGCTCATATAAACCAGCCCTATGCCTCAGCAGCCTATTGTTTTATGGGTTCTCTTAACGCAGGAAAAGGTTCTTACTGAGGACAGGGGGGCTGGGAGGGCCAAGGTCACAGGAATGCTTTGTCTTGCTGAGATGTGTGGAGACAGAGAAGTTGGTTCAGATAGATTCCCGCCCTCCCCACCCCCCCTCCACCCGCCCTCCCCACCGCCCCCCACCCACCCCGGGAGGTTCTGATGCCCGGCAATGGCAACTGCATCAAGCTTTCAGTTCATAAAGAACATGTCCCCTGCTTCTAGAAGGTGTTCCAGGAAGCAGTGGTATTCGGATTGGTCCTGCCACCATCTGACCAGGGACCAAGGCCGACTTACTCCTCTTCTCTGAACTTGAGCTTCCTGGCCTGTGGATGCCGCAAGGTGCTGGGATCTCTACGTCTTCTCAGTTCCGGAACCTCAGGATGGGGCTTGGCTTACCGCCCTACCACTCCCCACCATTTCCTGTAGATGCTGAGTGCACTGAGCAATTGCCCACCCACCTGTGCCCCCAGTCACCAGAGCTGAGTGAATCATCTTGGCAGGTGAAGCCATTGCCTCTGGCAGCTGTTGTTCAGAGCCTTCACCCGGTGGTTGGCTGGGCTGGTGTGATGCTTTGAGTGAGCATGGCTCCCACTATGTGGGTTTGTTCATAGGGGAATGTGTTTGATCATACCCTGGCCTTGGGGGGCATCTGGAGTGAAGTCAAAAGAGCACCAGGCTGGGAGTCAGGAGTCTTGCCCAGGTCACCAGCTCTGTGGATCAGGCCTCCCTTTAGCACACATTTATTGAGCACTCCGGGTGGCTGCAAACTCGGCAAAGGTACAGAACACACACAAAATCACCAAGTCACAGGGGTGCCCGGGTGGCTCAGTTGGTTAAGTGTCCGACTTTAGCTCAGGTCATGATCTCATGGTTCGTGAGTTTGAGCCTGCATCAGGCTCTGGGCTGACAGCATGGAACCTGAAGCCTGCTTTGGATTCTGTCTCCCTCTCTCTCTGCCCTTATGGTCTGTCTCTCTCTCTCTCTCAAAAATAAATAAACATTAAAAACAATTAAAAAAATCAACAAGACACAGATTTCTGCTCTCATGGAACTCCCAGTTTAGTGGAGGGGGCAGAAACTGAGGACAGAATACAGCAATACAGCACAGTGGGGGCCAGGATAAGCTCAGAGTTCTATGGGAGCCCAGAGCAAAGGGACACCTCCCCAGCCTGGAAGCGATGAGAACCACGGAGGCCTTCCTGTAGGTGGTGATGCTTGAGCTGAATGCAGAGGGGGAGAGCAAGCCAAGGAAACAGCAGGGGCAAAGGCATGTGGCCAGGTAAGTGTGGGATATGAGAGGCTCAGGGTTGCAGGAACATGGAGTGTAGGGTTGGATGGACGGGAGCAAAGACCACAACACATGGGGCCAAGTCACAGGCACCCTCGCTTGACACATGAAGGAGCTTGAGCTCCTTCTGAGGGTAATGAGGAGTAAGTAACTGGATCAGATTTGTGTTTTAGAAAGATCCCTTCGATGGCTGAGATAGAGGATGGTCATGTAGGGTCAGGAGGTAGAAAGAAGCCTGGAATGGGGATGGCGAGTGGGGAGCAGATATGAGGAGGATTTAGGATGTAGAATTGGATGGCCTGAAGAGTCAAAATAAGAGATAAAGAGAAGGACAGGTTGGGGGAGGGCTGCGTGTCTAAGTCCAGTGAACGGGTGGTGCCAGCCTGGGGTGGAGACTAGACAGGAAGTAGCCAGTTGAGGATAAAGACTTTGAAGGGCTGAGGGACATCCAGACTGAACATCCAGCTGGCAGCTGGATGTTTTGTCCTGATCATAAAGAACTGTTTGGCTTTCATATATAAATGGTAGTTGAAACCACATAGGTAGATGAAAATGATAAACCATAGGCAGTACCCATGGAGCGAGAAAAGCAGCAGGTCAAGGATAGGACCCCAGGAGACATTGGCCTGAAAGGGACAGGAAGAGGGTCCTGGGCAAGAGACAGAAAAGGAGAGGTCAGAGAAGTAGGAGGGGGACAGATGAGGTTAGTGCTGTTCATCCAGAGCATAGAAAATTCCAGAAAGAGGAAGTCAGGTGGAGCCCAAAGGCCCAGGGAGGCTGACTCAGCAGTGACCCAGGCCCTGCCCTCAAGTGTGAGCCTTGGAGCAATCCACTTCCTTCCCAGGACTCAGTTTCCTCATGTGTAAAATCCAGGAGTTGGCCTAGGGGCTTCTCCTTTCTGGCTCTAAGAGTCTGTGAAGTGACTATTTCTGAAACTCCTTAAAAGGGAAAAGATGTCCTTCCCACAACCCCCTCCCTCTCCCCTCAATCAAGCCAACATTGCTCTTGAAGTTTAGGTGAAAAGAAACCCATGGATGTCAGAGCTAGACAGAACTTGGGGGAGAGTTTAGTCCAGCCCACTGTTGGAAGGCAGCATGATGTAATGGAGTCGAACCCCTGTCTGTTCTTGGCCTGGCAACTTCTGGCAGACACAGCACCTTGTTTCCTCAACTGTAAAATGAAGCCCACCTTGCAAGGGCGTTTGAAGTTTAGTGAGAAGTAGGAGCTATTGTGTTTATCAAAGATGAGCCACAAGACGGGAGAGATGAATTGATTGGCCCACGGTCACAGAATAGGGCATCTAGGTGACTAGAACTAGGTGTCTGATGACCAACCCTGCCAGGGTCTGTCGCTTGCTGGGGTCATCAATCAGCCACCCGTGGGCTGGTGCAGCCCACAGATGTGTGGCCCACGAAGTGTCCTTTCCAAGATGGAATTTGTTGCCAACATTAAAAATTGGGAGATTTTGCTTAAAACCCCGTATGTTCAGCTAGGCTTGAAAACTTGGAAGATTTGGCAATACTGAGTCTGTGCTGCTCAAGTGAGGCTGGCTGGGGGGTCCTTTCTGCAGGCCACAGCCCCATCCAGCCCCCTTCCCTTGCTAACGTTACTTGCTTGGCCCCGGGAAGTGACTTGAGTTTGCACCTCGAGCCTTAGACTGACCATTTGGCTTGAATTTTGTCTTACAGCTCTGCCCGTTGCTCACTGAAACTGCCCCAGTATTTCACAGCTGAGGTCCAGGCCATGGTTGTTTAGAGAGGGGGGGCTTGCTGGAGAAGACAGGGCTAGAGGGGGAACGGCTGCCAACAGCTCAGCCCTAGGGAGATGCTGATGGGGACGCCTGGCCCCTGCAGGGTGCATGGGCGCAGGAGGGGTGTTGGACAGAGGCCCCTGGGGTTTCCTCCTTCTTCCCCTTGGGGTTGTAGGCCTGGCCCGGCTGGCTTGTGGACGTCTCGCCCCTGGACTGCCCTACTTTGCTGATGCGTGGCTGGACAGGGGAGTGGTGTGGAACCGCAGCCCCAGGGCTCAGTGCAGCCGTGTTTATGTGGGGGAATGTCTGGTATGTTTGGTATTTGGGTGTTTACTTCCCAGGGTGCTCATGGGTCCCTGGTGTTGAAATGTGGCTCCTCCGTGCAGTGTGGCTCCTGGGGGGGGGGAAGGGGGGGGGGACCCTGGTGGGCCTGGCCAGGGCTAAATTTTGAGGCTGCCAGGCTGCTGTTGCTCCGGGCCTGCTCATTGACAACTCGTGTGCCTTGAGGCACCCCCAGCCTGCCCTCCGGCCCAGGTCTCCTGTGCCAGATTCTGCCCTTGGGGGAGGCTGGGTGTGCCCCAAGCTTGCTTTCTGCCTCACCTGGGAAGGCGGGCCCAGGATCTGGCACTTACAGCACGCTTCCTATGTCCCAGGCTCGAGATTGGCACTTAGTCCTGTTACAGCCTTGTGTGGCAGGGCTCGGTGCCTTCCCCACGCAGGTGGGGAACAGAGGCTCAGAGAGGCCAAGTGACTTGCCCAGGAGCACACAGTCAGTGCTCCTCTCAGACCACATAGGCCTCTTAGACCCCTAAGTGCGTGCTGACGACCCTGATGCCACGTGTCTCAGCTGAGCCTGGTTCTCTGCGTCCCTGCTGCGGTCCTTAGTGCAAGATGAAGCCTTTCAGACCTTCTCTGCTCTGGTGAGTGCTGGGGGTTTGTTCTGGGTCCCCTCCCCCAACCTCTGCTTGTCACCAGCTTTATTGCTCTTGCCTTTATATTGCTTTGTCCATGTAAGAGTGTCCGTAGTTTCAGTGCCTCAGGTTAGCAAGTATCATTAGTCTTTCTCATCTTATCTCTTTGTGGGTCCCACAAGATATCTTGTTGGAAATGCTTGTGAAATATCAGAATTCAAAATCAAATCTGGGAGGAGGTTGCCACCATGTGAAAGCCACATGGCCTGCAGGAGAGGTGTGGAGGAGGCCCCTCCCGTAAACCAGTCAGCTTTGTTTTTTAAGCGTTTATTTTTGAGAGAGAGAGAGAGAGAGAGTACATACACATGATCAGGGGAGGGGCAGAGAGAGAGGGAGAGAGAGAATCCCAAGCAGGCTCCGCACTGTCAGTGCAGAGCCCGATGCGGGGCTCGATCCCACAAACCGTGAGATCGTGACCTGAGCCAAAACCAAGAGTCGGATGCTTAACCGACAGAGCCACCCAGGCGCCCCCTCCCCCGCCCCCGTAAACCAGTCAGCTTTAATGTTACACATTCAGTGTTACTTGGGCAATAAATTGTTTTTATTTTAAAAGACCCGAATAGGGAAAAACAACACGGTCATTGTCGTCAGAGTCAGAAGCTTCTGTTGCTACTTACAATCCCATCACTAGGCCAGTGCTGAAAGGACAGGGGGCGTATTACCATATGTGTGTGGGGCACACATAGGCCAGCAGCCCTTCAAAGAGCAGGAGGCTCTTGGGCCCTGGGGCCAAAAGGCCCGGATTTCAAGCTGCCACTGACCTTCTGCGCAGCCTTGATATCTTTAGTTTTGTCATGTGTAAAAGTGGGGAGGGTAATAGGACTGTCCTCGGCTCACTGAAGCCATTTAACCTGCTGAGACCCCTAGTCCAGAGGACTGGATACGTACCAAGACCAACCACCTCTGTTTGCTCAAGCTCTTTGTGAGACACGGGCATCTTTCAGTTGCAAGAGGCAGAAAGCTCAAACTCCCTCCAGGCCAGAGGAGGAATTTTTCAGGATAGACTCAGGGGTATGCATCACGGACTCAAGGCGCAGGAATCCTAGGCCCCTCCAGTGGTGGAATCAGGAGGATTGAGACAGTTTCTTCCTCGGTGTGTGCTTTCAGTCTGTTCACTTGGCCTGTCTTAACCACTGACCTCTGTTCATGCCTCTGTGTGTTTCTCTTTCTAATGGCACCGCCTCTATGTCTCTCTCCACCCATCTTTGTCTCTCTCTGCTCTCTCTTTCCTCTCTGTCTCCACCTTCACCTTCTCAGCCTGGAGCTCCCTCTGTTTTTCAGGGCCTGGACCAGGGTGAGGTGAGCCAGACGCCCAGCGCACAGCATTTAAGGAGGCAGTCGGTCTTGGGTGCCGACCCTGCCCCTGTGTGAGCTCTGGAGTGAGTGTCTCCTTAGGTTCGTGTCCTGGGCACCTCACTGGCGGCACCCTGGCCCAGGCCCTGCTTTTCTCTCTGTCTGCCATTCCTTCTTTTTTTTTTTTTTAAATTTTTTTTTTTTTTTTCAACGTTTATTTATTTTTGGGACAGAGAGAGACAGAGCATGAACGGTGGAGGGGCAGAGAGAGAGGGAGACACAGAATCAGAAACAGGCTCCAGGCTCTGAGCCATCAGCCCAGAGCCCGACGCGGGGCTCGAACTCACGGACCGCGAGATCGTGACCTGGCTGAAGTCGGACGTTTAACCGACGGCGCCACCCAGGCGCCCCGTGCCATTCCTTCTTTTTGTCTCTCTGACTCCCCTCCGTAGCCGAGGGTTTGTTTCCTTCCTGCCACACCATCTTTGGTTTCTTCTGCCCATCTGCAAGCATCGCAGCCTGATTGCTCTGCTTCTCTGGACACGTGGCTGAAGCCGCTGGTCCCTCAGTCCAGCGGTCCAAGTTCAGTGAATACAGCCCCTCCTGGTCAGCAGTTCGCACCTGTTCCAGTCAGCTGTGGCCGGGGGCTCACAAGCAGGGCCTTGGGAACGGGCCATCTGAGGAGGGACTGCTCGACCGGAGGCCCCCCTTGGCCACGAGTCCCCTAGCCTGTCCCTCCAATGTGAAGTGTGGCACAGGGCTCCCCCTCACTCCTCACCCCGGTGCACAGCCAGCTTTGCCCCAGGGCTTCCTGGGAACTGGGGGAAAACAGAGCCAGAGCTATGTTTGAGAGCAGGCCTTCATCTCATGGGTCTTTAAATGTATTGGGCGTCAAGCAGCCTCCTCCTCAAACATTCTTGTTCTTCCAACTGCGTCTGCAGCAACAAATCATCATGCCCCATTTTGGGGTTCCGGTTTTAGACGTCCCCGCTGTGTGTGGCGACAACACTCTGCCGTCTCACCCCCTCATGGCCAAATGTTTTAGAGACTCGGGAACGTCAAGGAGCGGGGGCAGCAGCCTTGGGACTGTGGTGAGAGAAGGAACTGGAGGAGGCTAGTGGTGGTGGGAGGCGGGGGGGCCGGGGGGGCCCCAGGCAGGGGACACAGAACGCCCAGGCCTGGGCCACAGTTGGCCCGTGGGGATGAGAGGGCTGAGGGGCACTGCCCAGCCCCCCTCTTCTTTCTGGCGGGACTCCAGCAGCTGGTTTCCAGAACTCCTCAGGCGGCTCTTACGTGGCGGAGGGAGGATTTGGGGAACATGTAGCACAGTGTCAGTGGGGAAGGTGTGGTAATGGGGCTTTGGGGCCATTTCTTGCCTTATTGGGAGATGTCAGCTGAGGTGGAGCGTGGGGGCAGGAGAGGCCTGGGGATGGGCGTGGAAGCCGCTGGTGGCTGTGGAACTTTAGGGGGTGTTTAGGCTTCAGTGCACAGCCTGGAGTGTGTCTGTGCCTGTTCGAGATTCGTGCGGACCTGCCACAGCCACCGGGGGGCCTGCCCCCGGCCGCGACTCTGTCTTTGGTCATTGTGCTTCTGGGGAAGACAGGATGCAACCCCCACGCTTTGCTGGGCTCCTGCAGACGGACAGAAGAGACCATCCCTGGCAGCAAAGGCCCCTTATTGGCACTGGGGAAAAGCTTATGCAGAGGCAAACATAGGCAATAGCTTGCTTTTATAATCACAGAATCCAAGCCTGTGCCACCTTTCCCTGGAATCGTTTATTTCACTCATTCATGTGGCTGACATTTGCTGAGCCCCCTATTAAGTGCTATCCAGGTGTTGGCGATGCTCGGGTCCCCCGTCCTTCAGCAGGGAACACAGATACCTGCATACACAGAGAACTATGATGGGATACGATAGAGACCCTGAAAGCAGGGGACTCAAAGTCCTGTAGCAGCACAGGAAAAGCAGCCGATTCTGTCTGGGGAGTCAAAAGTGCCTTCCTGGAGGAGGTGACATTTGCTCTCGAAGGTTGAATAAGAGTCTCCCAAGGAGGAGAGGAAGGTTATCTCAGGAGGGCCCAGCTGGCTCGGAGAAGGGGGAGCTATGTGGGGAGAAGGCGATGGCTGGAGGGGACGGATAAGGCTGGACAGGGGGGCTGGAAAGCCCCCAGCGCGGCCATCGGCCTGGCCCAGTTGAGCCTCTTCGCATCCGCAGCCGGATGGCGCAGCTTCCGTTTGCCTGCGGCTCTGTGCAGGGCTGGGGCGGGGAGCTGGGTCTTGGAGGACAGAGGTGGCGTCTCCCAGGAAACGGCTGCTCTGCCAGAAGCCGGGGTTGCTCCGGGCCCCGTGAGCCCGGCAGTGCCCAGGTTGCACACATCACCTTGGCAGTTTGTGGGCAAACCCTCCTGGCCGAGGGGAGATTGCACTGCCGGCCACTTCCTCCAGTTCCTTCCCTCTGCCTGTCGTCACGGTTACCTCGGCCCTGGTGGGGGTGAGGTTGAGGTTGGGTGGAATCAATTTTGTCCAGGTTTCTATTTTCCCAGATACGGGTCAGCCAGAGGTGCTGTCACTTCTGGTTCTATTTCAAGGGAGGCCAAGGGGCCGGGAGGTGCTTGGGTGTGGCCGTGTTGACAAGCTGCCTCTCCAGCCAGCCTCCCCGGAGGGGTGGGGCGGGTCAGGGAGAAACTCAGAGGTGGTGGAGAAGGAGAAGGTTGTGTTACCAGGACCTGTGCCGATGGCCGTGGGTGCTGGTCTCCGGCCAGGCCCTCGGTCCTAAGCTCCTAGAGCATGCTGGGAGTGCACAGAGAGGGTGTTTATTTTCCTGGCCTGGAGCCCTCTCAGCTGAGACCTCGTTCCAGGCCTCAGGCTGCCAGATTCACCCCCACTGGCTCAAGAAGTGAGAGAGTTGGCAAGGCCAGGGCAATCCAGTGACTTCTCTAGTGGCCTCTGACTCCAGGCTGTCCCCCGCCTCAGCTGGTCCTGTGTGTCCTCCGGATTCTCCTGGTAGCTAACAGACAGCAAGAGGCACCACCGCAAAGTGATCCTGCTGGGGTCAGGGCTGGTGGGCAGTGAGTTTCTCCCTTCCCACTTAATGGGCCCTATTTTATGCATGGTGAATTTTCTAATGTATCCTGGGGGAGAAGCAAGCAAACCCGGAGACTCGGGAGGCCCCTCTGCTTGTGTCCGTGCAGGGCACTTGGGGGAGCCCTGGCACCCTGGGATACAGGGGGGGTATCGTGGGGGACAACCTGAAGAAGCAGTGAAAAGGACCAAACCCGGGTGAGGAGAGATAGGGGGGCGGGGGGGCGGTGCTGTTTACTAGCACCAGGAGGTAGATCAGAGCGTCTGGAAGGACCAAGAGGCAGGGCGAAGGTACCCCCGGGGAGGCGGAAGTGTGTGGGGGTAGAATGTGAAATCTATGTCCATGCCCAAGGCATTTTTTAAAGGAGTGCCTGGGAACCACTGGCCTGGAAAATAGTGCCCAGAAGGCTTGGGCTGGGCAAGAGAACAGGGCCGTCACCACCCGCTGGGTGTCACCTCCGTGTGAATAGACTTGCCGGGCTTGGTGCCTCCTGAACTCTGGCAGAACCCAGGCGGCCCGGCCCTCCTGGGACACCGACCCCTCCCAGGTTTGCCCACCTGCTCTAAGAGGATCCGTGGGCTGGCTGGGAAGCGTTTCCGACCCACCAGCAGGGAAGCCAGTGGGCTGGCAGACAGGGATGGCTCCCTCACTGCGGGGGACATTGTCCATCTGCCGTCTGTGTCAGGAGGGAAGCGGTGCTCCAGGCCCGCCTGGATGTCTAATCCGCGGCTCTGTGCCCTCACAGCTAGATGAAGAAGAGGAGCGAAGGAAAAGGCGCCGGGAGAAGAACAAAGTGGCGGCAGCCCGATGCCGGAACAAGAAGAAGGAGCGGACGGAGTTCCTGCAGCGGGTGAGCAGGGCAGCTGGCCAGGGCGGGGCACCTGTCTCGTCCTTCGGAGCGGGCTTGTGCACTCGTGGGCCAGGAGACGTGTGTCGTCACCAAAGCCCGCGGAATCAGTGTGCGCCTGCTGGCCGTCTGCCCAAGCAGCCGCAACCCCCTGTCTGGCCTGCCTTCCATCCAGTGCCCTTTCCCTGAACCGAGATAACCAAGGGCAGCGGGGAGCAGGTCCGGCCCACCCAGATCCCTGACTGCCAGAGAAGGTGGGAGGAGCCGGCTCCCCTCTACCAGGTCAGACGCTGGTGCTTATTGGCCCAGTTGGCCCAGGACTGTGAAGCGGTCCCCGCTTCAAAGGCCTGGTGGCTGCCAAAGTTGTCTAGGGTGGATGCTAACGACGTAGGTGACGGCGCCATGCCCCACGTGTGAGCGGTGGACAGAGGCTCTTCCAGCCCTGCATCCCATCTGGCTGGCCTCAGCCCCACTGAACACGACCCCCGAGCTGCTGCCTCCAGGGACCAGAGGTCAGCTCTGCACCCAAAGGCCAGCAGAGCCTACCCCCCACCCCCACCCCCACCCTCAGAGCACGTCCCCGACCTTCCATTTGGAAGGTGCCAAGCAGGGTGTTTGTTCTTTCTCCCCTGAGTCGCATCTCTTAGGCCTTTGCTGCTTCTCAAAAATGGTTGCTGGCAGTGAAGGGACATGATCAGAAAGCTAATCAGTCCAGGCTGGTAGTCTCCAGCCTCCGCATTCCGGATCACTTGTTCATTACTAAATAATAACTGTAACTGTATATAACAATAATAATACCGGGGGGCCCCATTCTGTTCTATAGCATGCAACAGTTAACGGCGTTGCTAACATTTGTAAAGTTGGGCAGGGTGTGGAGTGCTGTATGTTATCTCTGTGTCGGCACGGTAACTGTATGAGGTAAGGTACCCTCATTATTTTCTTTCTACAGATGGGGAAACTAAGGCATGGTGAGGTTAAGTTACTTGCCCAGGTCCCTCAGCAACTAAGTGGTGGAGCTGAGATTCCAACCCGAGGCTAACTTCAAAGCATTTGTTCTTAACACTGCTCTATGCTAGCTCGAGTTCATTTGTTCATTCCTTTGTTCATTCTTTCACCCGTTGATTTGTTGACAAGCATTTTCATGCAGGTACTAAATGCCCAGCACTGTGCTAGGAGCACTGGGGGACACACAGGAAGGAGCAGACACGGTCTCTCTGGTGGGAGCTGAAGACTAGCTAACTCGGCCCTGGTTTTCTCTGATGCTGGGGTATATACGGGTCTCTTCTCATGCTTGCAGCAAGCAGAGAGAAAATCTGGGGTCACAGGTGTAGACAGCGTGGGGCTGTGTGTCCACCTGGGGGCTCTGATCATCTAAGGCAGGGGGATGGCCATTCCAGGTGGGAGTCAGACTCCTAGAGCTGAGAGCCTCCTCGGAAGAGATGGTAGACCGACGCTGGGCTGTAAGTTTTCAAGAAGTTTCTAAGACACGGGTCTCACACGGGCATTTAAGATGGATGGCGAGTCCCACACCTCATTTCCAGCCCAGAGTGCCTGCAGAGCTGGGTGAGGCATGGCAGGGAACAGACAAGTTCCCTGCCTCCAAGGGATTGTCAGCCAGTTAGCAGGCAAGATATATGCCCAGCGAACACACACCGCGGCAGTGAAAGTGCCAAATGAATGGTGCTAGCTGCTCGTCACATTCCAGAAGCATTTGCTGAGCACCAACTATATGCAGGATTGCCACATGCCTCATTTAATCTTATAACATTTCAGGGAGATAAACATCGGCTGGCCCCATTTTATTTATTTTTTATTTTTTTAAACATTTCTTTATTTTTGAGAGACAGAGAGAGACAGAGCATGAGCATGGGAAGGGCAGAGAGAGAGGGAAACCCAGAATCCAAAGCAGGCTCCAGGCCCCGAGCTGTCAGCACAGAGCCCGACGAGGGGCTCGAACTCACGAACCGTGAGATCATGACCTGAGCCGAAGTCGGATGCTTAACCGACTGAGCCACCCGGGTGCCCCGTCTACCCCCGTTTTAGAGACTGACCTATAGCTCGGAAGAGGTCAAGTTATTTGTCCAAGGTCACACTGCCAACAAGTAGTAGAGCTGGGATTTATTCATTCCTTTGACCATCCATCCGTCCGTCCATCCATCTGTCCATCCATCCATCCATCCATCCATCCATCCATCCATCCCATAAGTGTTTAGTGAGTACCCGCTGCACAGCAGGCAGGAGGACAGCAGATAGAAAACGGGGAATGGTAATGCACCCTGTGCCTTACGTTGGGCAAGCCTGGTGTGAGAGCACACTGAGAGGCCCTATCCTAGTCTAGGCTGAGGGAAGACTGCTCATTGAGACAGAGGAGTAGGAGCTAACCAGATGGACAGGGTGGAGGGGTTAGCAGGAACAGGGCAAGCAAAGGCCAGAGGCAAGAGGTGTTTCAGGATGTGATTAAGGAATTGAAAAGAATGTCAGTGTGGCTGGAGTTTAGAGTACACGGGGGAGAATGGACAGGCAGGCAGACCCCAGGTCCTAGCCATGTAAACTGATCCTGATTGGGGCAGCGGGAAGACCAGTTACATGGCTGTCATGCTGTCCCTGTTGGCCTCGGGGTCTGGGAGGGGGGTTTAGGCGCTCAGTCTGGGCTCAAGCCCAGTCTCCCTCTCCGCCCGTGCTCCTCTCTTCCCCTCTGGCCTTGGTAACAGAGGTTTAGGACATGGATGCAGATGGCCGTGTTGATAGCCAGTGCCCACAGACGTGAAGGGCTCCCTTATAATTTATTTTTGAACAGGTGAAATATTTATAAGGCTCAGAGGTACGAAAGGATATGTGTGCGCACACACACACACGTATATGTGATGTAAAAAGTCACTCTCCCATCCTTGACCCCTGGACATCTAGATGCACCCTGGGAGACTCTTAGAGCATCTCCGAGTTCACCTGCCTGGACCAGCCGAGTTCCTGAGGCAGCCGGGGCTACCTCAGCAGCTCCTCTCTCTGCAGTCAGGAGCAGCGTCCCTATGCTTCTCCCTTCTGTAACGCCGGCCTCTGTACCTGCCGCACCTGCCGTGCCTGACGCGGGTTCATTCTCTGGGCTTTGGTAGCAGGAAGCCCATCTCACACTCCCATGGCACTCTGCACTCTTCATGGCCATTCCCTCCTTGATGGTCACAAGGAGATGGTGACCCTGGAGGGGAGGTGAAGCAGCCCCACTCCCCTGACGAGGATTCTGAGACTCAGAGGGATGAACGTTTGCTCAAGATTCTGCAGCAGCTGAGGCAGGACTAGAACCCAGGGCTTCCTCTACCGCCCAGCACGCTGTTCAGGTTGCCCAGGCTCAGGGACATGGGGAATCTGGTTCACAGTGACATAGCTAAAGTGGCAGAGGTAGGATTTTAGTTCAGACAGGCCTTTTGGGCTCAGAAGAGGCCACCAGCCTTCTTCCCAATACTTACAAAAAACATTGGGAAATAGAACTCTATTTTAAGTGTATTAGGGTAACTTTTTTTTTTTTAATTGTTGAGAGAGAGAGAGAGAACTCAAGTGAGCACAGCGGGGGGAGGGGCAGAGAGAGAAGGAGACACAGAATCTGAAGCAGGCTCCAGGCTCCCAGTTGTCAGCAGAGCCTGACGCGGGGCTCGAACTCACAAACCACAAGATCATGACTTGAGCCGAGGTCGGACACTTAACCGACTGAGCCACCCAGGCGCCCCTAGGGTAACTTTTTTAAAGATAAAATCAGAGAATCTTTTTTTTTTTTATGTTTTTATTTTATTTTTGAAAGAGAGAGACAGAGTGTGAGTGGGGGACCCGTAGAGAGAGAGGGAGACAGAACCTGAAGTAGGCTCCAGGCTTTGAGCTGTCAGCGCAAAGCCTGACGTGGGGCTTGAACTCACAGACTGCGAGATCATGACCTGAGCCAAAGGGATGCCCAACCGACTGAGCCCCCCAGGCACCCCTAAAATCAGAGAATCTTAATGCTTAAAGTCCTCTAGGCCAATCATATTCTCTGGGAGGAGACTGAGGCCCTGAGAAAGGAATTGACTTGGCCAAGGTCACACAGCCAGGATGAAATACCAGGACACCCAGCCCCTCACCCGGTATTTTTTCTCCTGCCTTTGGTGAGCCTAGTGGAAGAGACAGAATGTTCACTCGCTTGCAATCTATTGTGAAACAACAAATGGTTTCATTTTCTCTAGGGCAAGAAATATCTACCAGAAGGCAAAACTATAAACAAAAATGCAAGCAGAGTTATTTACTTCATAATTAACATGTGAAGATCCTAGCCCACATTTCTCAATTAATTAGCAAAGCAGATCAGGTAATTGCTGTTATAAAACCACAGGCAACTTCTATAATCATGGTTCTTCTGAAGTCAACTTCTACTTACACGATAAATAAACATGTAGCACCACCCAATAAAACAGAAGGAAATAAAACTAAAAAGCAGTCACTTACCTTCTGACAGCCAGCCGGTCCGAGTGCAGGATATTCCATGATATACTTCAACATTTTAATAACTTTTTAAAATGTCTATCATTTTGGGGGGGGGGGGGGCGGCGGCACGAGCAGGGGAGGGGCAGAGAGAGAGGGAGAGAAAGAATCCCAGGCAGGCTCCGCCCTGTCAGAGCAGAGCCCAACGCGGGGCTTGAACTCCTGACCTGTGAGACCGTGACCTGAGCTGAAATCGAGTCAGGTGCTTAACTGACTGAGCCACCCATTCCTATGATGAATGAGTGTGAATCCACACACCTCCTTGGGTCCAAACCACCATAGCTGCTTTTTAATGTTTTCCCCCAGATCGCTTCTTTCCTTTTTTGGGGGCCGTTCTCCTTCAGTGTCTGGTCCCGAGGACTGCCCATCTTAGCAGTTCTGAGCTCCCCAGGCGCTCGTGCTGTTACCCCCGAGACAGACCAAGTGGCAGTTCAGTCGGGCCAGCCAGTATGAGGAGGACGGCGGCCTGGGGTGCCTCCCCGCAGGAGGCTGCCCAGCCTGGCCCCGCCGGCGGAGGGGCAAGCCCACAGACCCAAGCCGGTGTCACCAGGCTCCTTTGTCACGTGCGTGATTGCAACCGCAGCTTGTTCTTGGCCTGGTACGGGTTGTCCAACCGCGGCCCTGTTGACATTTTGTCTAGAGAGTTCTTGTTGCGGGGCCGCCCTGGGCATTGCAAGAGGTTTAGAAGCATACCTAGCCTCTACCCACTGGACACCGTAGCACCCACCCTCCCTGGGAGGGGGACAACCAAAATTGTCTCTGAACGTTGTCAAATGTCTCCTGGCAGGCGAAATCGCTCTGAGTCGAGAGAGCCACTGGGTCCGAAACTTTGCTGGCCCTTGAGTAAACCCCAACTCTCGACTGGGTTGTAAGTTCTCAGACACAGTCCGGCGAAGCCTTCCTGTCTTACCGCTTTGACCCCTAAGCCCTGAATTGGTCTGCTCGTCGCCTATCCATCTACACTCTGAACCCACAACCCCGCCCCCCCCCCCCCCCCCACCGCCCTCCCCAAGAGCGAATCACCAGCATTCGTTCCTTCTTTTCCCTGGAGTCTCTCCAACTGAGCTGGAAGTTCATTGGGAATCTCACTTGAGGTCTATTGGAAACTTTCTTTTGGATCCAGAAGGGTGACAGTTGATCGCCTCCCAGTGGGCAAAGCTTCTAGATAACAGGGGATAACGAAGAGGCTGTTTCAATGATTATGGACTGACAGGAAGTACTCGTTTGGGGAGGAATGACATGAGCACACTGGGGTTAGTGATCCCGCAGGCCAGCATAGCCCCAATGTACATTTACACATCACACATCAAAGCACTTTGCCGCTGCACTGCCAGCCGCGGGCCCCCCCTCCCACCCCCTGTGGACCCTGCATGCACCTGCTCTAGTTCCACTGGGTCCCTATTCCTCTCCCACCCTTTGTTTCCTGGGCAAGAGCCCAGAGGCAGGAGAGTGTTGGCATATTTGAGCGACTACAAGGGAGTCGCCGTGGCTGGAGTGGATTGAGTGAGAGGAGGGAGGTGGGACATGAGCCAGGCTGGCCCCAGAATATAACCTGGGTCCTTCCCGCTTTGACACAGGCCAGTGTCACAGGGGTGACGGCCACTGCTGCAGAAAGCCAGGGACCCTGGGGGCTCAATAGCAGGTCCTGTGCCTCTTCCAGTGGGAAGCTGGCAGGCAGAAAACAGGCAAATGCCAGCTGGGAGTGCCTTGTACCTCCCCAGAGGCAGTGCCGGTCCCCAAGGAGAGCTTACAGCCCTGTCCCTGTTTTTGTGCACAGGAATCTGAGCGGCTGGAACTCATGAATGCGGAGCTGAAGACCCAGATCGAGGAGCTGAAGCAGGAGCGACAGCAGCTCATTCTGATGCTGAACCGGCATCGCCCCACCTGCATCGTCCGGACGGACAGCGTCAAGACCCCCGAATCAGAAGGGAACCCGCTGTTGGAGCAGCTAGAGAAGAAGTGACCATGGGCTGGGAGAAGGAAGAGGAGGAAGAGGAGGAGGAGGAGGAGGATTTGGGAAGAGGGGGGAGGACGAGGGGTCCCAGAGGGCCCTTCCTTGCTGCATGACAAACTTTACAATGAGGCTCAGCACAGCCAGCGCTGGCCGGGCTTTTTTGTGAAACTCACATCAGCCACACAAGGGGAAGAACGGGCTGACGAAACCTAGAAGGACCAAGCGCTGAGACCAAAGTAGACCCACGGTGGGGCTGTCCTGCCTGGGGCCCAGCTGGAAGGAGGCAGGACAGAGGCCCCCGGCCAGAGAGACACCCAACCAAATGGCCTCTCCACCAGGGCACCCGCCGAGGGACCTCGGAGCAGCCAGGAAAAGCCATGAGTTGCAGACAAACATGCGGCTGGGGGTGGAACTGAGTGGGACCACAGCCTGCCTGCCCCCAGCCCTGCCCCCCCTGACCCTGATGCCAGGCTGGAGCGGGCGCCACGTGGGGCCCAGCCGTACCTGCCCCCGTGGGTCCAGCGCGGCCTTGCCCGGGAGCGGCAGCCGGGGCGCGCCCTCAACGGCCCCGCTGGAGTCTGCTGTGGGCACGAGGCGCGGGCGCCCTTCCAAAGCACATACTCACTGAATGTTTACAGACTGGCTGTCCTGGCAGGGCTTTTCAACTGCACATGTTTTTTTATACTTTCTTTTTTTTTTTTTTTTTTTTAATATTTTTTACAAAAAAAAAAAAAGATTTTATACAAGCAATATATATATGGATTTCTATAATCACTCGATGTGATATAGTATAAATATGCTATGGTTTGTTTGTTACGAACAGATATCCAGCAGTTATGGCCGTCGTGTGTAACTCCTAAGTACTGTAGTAGTCTCTGGGTGTCGGGGTGGCAGGGGCGGGCATGGGGTGCGTTTCCATCCTGGTAAATCCTTCACAGTACTCAGTCCTGTATCGCTCAGTAAACGTTACTCTTACTTACTCAGCCGCCTCTTGTGGTGTCTGCCCAGGGAAGGGGGTGCGAGGCCCGCTCGGCGGGCCTCCCGCTGTGCGGTGTCCGAGGATGTCTCGCGCATCGGCTGGCGGCTCTTGGTTTTCACGACAGCCCTCCCAGGTGAGTGTTTATATGCCCATTTTACAGATGAGGAAGTTCAGGCTCGGAGGGGTTCAAGAAGTCCACGGTACTCCCTTCGTTCACTCACTCACTCCCCAAGTGGATTGAGTGCCCGTCCTGCGTGCGCCAGGCGCTCTACCAGGCGCCGAGTGGTCACCAGGCATAAAACAAATCTAGGTAGGCCCTGTGCTCGTGGAGCTAACAGTCATGTGTTAAATCCTTGCAGCCCCCATTCGTTGACCTCCTATGTGACAAGCACGTATAGTTTCATTCACTCTTGACAGCGTGAAGTAGGCGTCTTTGCCCCCATTGTATAAACGACTTAACTGAGGCTCAGAGAGGGTAAGTGGCTTGTCCAAGATTACCCAGCTAGGGAGGGGCAGAGCTGGCGTTTAAACTTGGCCTCCAAGAGCCATGACTCTCCACCCGTCGCCAGCTTGCTGTGTGATTGTTGATTATCGGCTGGGGTTGGATGTCTCATCTGATTAGAAGAGGGAGCCTGTGGGGCCATGAGTAACATTTAGTTCCAGGGGGGCCTGGCTAGAGTTCCAGGCTGTGCTGTGATCCCGGAGCAGACCAGTGATCCCGGCAGATGCGGGCTTGACCCAGCAGAGAGGGTGTGGCTAACTCGACTTGCCCTCACCTGCACGGCTGAGCACTGAACCCACGCAGCAGGAACAGCTCAGTGTGATACACCATAACTGCCATTTATGTGGAACACAGCATGTCCCAGGTCCTTTGGTGCACGCCGTCTCACTTGGTATTACAGCTCTATGAGGTGGGTGGGGCAGGTGTTCTTAGCTCCACCGCAGAGCCGTGCAAGCCGAGGCTTCTGAAGATTCAAGTTCACCTAGCAAAACAGAGGCGCAACTAGGAACTGAACGCTGTTCTGCCTTCTAATCTTGTGTCCTCTGTCCCATCACTGGGGCTAAATCACTAGTTGTCGATGATGAGACTTCGGGTCAAGGAAAGCAGTGACCTTGGGTTGCTTCCCAAACCGTGGACGAGGACTGCTGAAACGGACAGAAATGAGAACAGGTCACGGACATGACTTTGGCCCCTTACCTACCCATCTCAGGTCCCCTCCACCCGACACGCTTGGTGTGGACCCCCTGAGCTCTGCCCCAGAAGCAGGGATGGTCGGCTCATAGGCAGCCATGGCAGCACACGGTAAACCCTCGGGCCATAATCCTTTGATATTTTTCAAGCCAAGAGAAAACAGAGACGTGGGCTTCCAAGGGCCCCTTAAATGACCCCACAGCCTCCCTGCAGGACAACCACATGCCGCTGGCCACGGTGCCTTTGGTCCCGTGCTTGGGTGCCGCGAGCCTGTACCTCCAGAAGAGTCCTCCTTAGCTTCTGCGGATGGGCTGTCTCCCAGAATCAGTGACTTGTGCTGTGCTGAGCCTGCCCTTGGAGTTTCTTCTTCGGGACCACTGCTACCTCCTGTGGGCAGCAAGAAGTCACCATCACAGCCTTCCTCATGACAGCCAACGTTTGCATGTTTTCTTTGTGCCTGGCACTTCAGACGTGTGGCTGCGGCCAGTCCATATGACCTTGCCAGGAGGTAGGTGCCACCATCCCCATGGTATAGACAAGAAAACTGAGGCACCAAGAAGATGTAACTTGCCCAAGGCCACAGTCCAGTAGGGTGTCAGGGCCAAGATGTTGGCTGGGCCTCCCCCTGAGGGGAAATGCTCCGTGTTTGTGGTGTCGCTTTAGTCGCCAGAATTCGTGCAGGGGCTGGACGAGACGGCACACAATGAGTATCCCTAAGCCCCAGACACCCAGCTCCAAGTGTACATACAGAAGACATACTCAGAAGGCAAATAGGTTCAAGATTCAATCTTCTACTGCCTAGCCAGGAGCCGGTGTGCGTTCTGGCCTTGTATTCAGTTCCCATAGGGGCGAATGCTGGAATCCGAGGTTCCTACGTTCATTAGGCTTCTGCATGGCCACAGTCATCTATGTTGGGTTCAGCATCCCCTCCCTGGGGCTCCCTATGCCTTTCTGCCAGGGGGTCACAAGGAAGGCCTGCGCCACCTCTGCCCCAGGGTGGCTATGAGCATCCGCTGTGCAACCTACCAGAAGAACAAGACCCATTTGCAATCAGATGGGCAGAAACTAGTACGCGTTGGTCAGGACACAAAGGGAACTTGCATTTGCCACTAGTGGGAAATCAGTGTGACTCCTGTGTAAAGCAATTTGGCAATTACCGGTGATTCTAAGGCTGAACACATGCTTGGACCCAGCAGTTTCCCTCCTAAGTATACACCTTGGAGGGACTCTTGCACAGGGGCCCGAAGAAATGGACCAGAATGTTCACTGCATCTCTGTTGGTAATAAAGAGAAACTGGAAACAACCTAAATACTTATGACCAGAAAAGCAGATGAACAGAAATGTATGTTTAGGAAATCAAATATTATTCAGCAGCTTCAAAGAATGAACCAGGGCTACAGGTACTGCTGTGGATAAATCTCAGGAACGCGGTGCTGAGCTGGAGGAGAGGAGGGCAAGTTGCAGAAGGATATATGCAGTGTACCATTTATAGAATCTTTCTTGATATGTGAGCTGATATTTTAGTGTTTACGGGTATGCACAGAATTGGATAATAGAGGTATCAAAGCCTGCACAGGACTGCTATCAAAATCAAATATCAAAATCAGTAATGGGGAAAGCTCCTGGGGATGGGGGGGGGGGGGGAAGGGGGTCGAAGGCAGCATCTGCAAGGCTAAGAAGGACATTGGGTTTCAACTGTATGTGTAACATTTCGTTTCCTTTTAAAAATCCGAATCCAGTGTGGAAGAACGATGTTGCAATTTGCCAGAGGTGGGTGATACTCCTCACGCTCTTCTGTATGTTTGTTATATTTCATAATAAAAAAAGAACAAGCCACAGCACAAATAAGTTTTCTTTTTTCATTCTTTCCTTAGCAAACTCAGGAAATAGGAACAAAATCTGAAATTGCAATGGAGTTACAGCATATGCTCTTTGAATTGGTGCAAATTTAATTAAATGCCTGGAGGGAGAGAAAGAGACAATTCAAAGGGTGTGATTTGTTTAGCTGGCCCTTGTGATCAGTAGGCCCAAGCCCTGGGGTGAGGGCGCCTAAGGGTGAGGGCACCTTGGGGAATGTTGATCGGCTCTTTTCAGTGGGTCCTGGCCCCTTCTCTCCACAAAATGAGCAATTACAGGCATTTTCAAGGTTAATATGGACTCCATATTTTCTCCTTAAATGCTGACTTCACAAGCCAACCCCTAAGTCAAATGCAATCCACTGCACCTTTAACTAAGACTAGAAGCAAAGCAAAGGGGGAGCATTTGAAAGACACGAATGCAATTTTCCCAGGCATATTCATTTCCTGTTGTTACCGTAACAAATTACCATAGTTTTAGTGGCTTAAAGCAATACAAATTTGGATATCTTGAAGTTCTAGAGATCAGAAGTCCGAAATGGGTCTCGCTGGGTTAAATAGAGGTGTCGGCAGGCTCTGATAGGGGAAAATCTATTTTCTAGCCCTAAGTTATGAAGGCTGCCCACATTCCTTGGCTTGTGGCTCCTTCCATCTTTAAAGCCAGCAGTGGCTGCTTGAGTCTTTCTCACATCACCTCACTCTGACACCAACTCTTCTGCCTCCTCCCTTTCATTTTTTAAGGACCCTTGTGATTATATTGGGCCCACCGGGCTAAGGATAATCTTATTTTAAGGTCAGCCGATTAGCAACTTAAGTTCCATATGCAAGCTCAATTTCCCCTTGCCGTGTGACATAAAATATTCACAGGTTCCATCTTTGGGAGGCCATTACTCCACCTACTTCAAGAGGAGTTTAAGAGTTGGAGGTTCTTGCGGCTTCCTCACTCCCTAGCCAGGTAAGCTGTTTTCCACGGAAGCATCGCGAGGACAGAGTCTCCGCTCGGGGCATTCTCTGTGGTCGGCATAGAGCAGATGGTCAACATGCACAACACACACGCATACACACACACACAAAGTCACAGATATACTCACAGATATGTGATGCAACATAGACACAGACGAACACAACTACACACACAGCACACAGATACACACGAAGATACACAGACAACACACACGTATGCGTATAAGGTGGGACTAAGCCTGAAGTAATGAGATCGATTCCGGCCCTACTCCTTTATGCTACATTTCTGTAATTTTGGCAAGAGCTTCTTCTCTGAACTGGCAAGTCATCTTTCTTGGGAGCAGCTAAATCATGGTTAATGACAATGTTAATTAAGCTGGGCATACTGTTTTGGCTTAAAAGTTTAAATATGTAAGACACTGAGTTTCTTTCTTTCTTTCTTTCTTTCTTTCTTTCTTTCTTTCTTTCTTTCTTTCTTTCTTTCTTTCTTTCTTTCTTTCTTCTTTTAAGTAGGCTCTATGCCAATGTGGGCTTGAACTCATGACCCTGAGAGGAAGAGTCACGTGCTCCACCAACTATGCCAGCCAGGTGTCCCTCTTGATTGGTTTCTGTACTGTTCTGAGGGTAATTCCTGAAGAAATGAATAGTAATGCTTTGGACCACTTGCAGGGAAGCTAACATTTAAGTATCAGCCTCTGCTGCTCTGAAGGACGGTACTCACCCAGGTGGATGGTACTGGGCACCTGTTTTGGGCCCCATTTAAAATCCTCAAACTCCAAGGTGCCCGACTGGCTCAGTTGGTTACATGTCCAATTTCAGCTCAGGTCATGATCTCGCGGTTTATGAGTTCGAGCCCCGTGTCGGGCTTGCTGCTATCAGCGCAGAGCCGGCTTCGGATCCTCTGTCTCCCTCCCTCTCTGCCCCTTCCCTGCTCTCTCTCTCTCTCTCAAGAGTAAAGAAACATTAAAAAAAAATTTTTTTAAAAAGTAAATGTTTAAAAATAAATAAATAAAATCCTCAGACTCCAGTTCTATCGCATGACCAGGACTGAACAGGTGTGAACAACCTCACACAGGTACAAACCGACGCTTCCCCCTCTCCCCGACAGTCACATCCTATATCTTCCCACTTCCTGTCCTGGGAGACATCCCTGGTGATCCCCTCGGCACTCACATATGCAACGTGGAAACTTAGGGGAGTCGATGCCTGTAGGGTCTCCATTGACTAGTTGGGAGGAGGGGACAATGGATAGATGCTTTCTCCTCTCATCCTTCAGGTGGAGAGTTCTAGGATGTTTCCTGAGGCTCCTCAAAAGGTCTTGCAGGATGAAGCAAGACCTGTAGAAGTGACCTGCAGACGGGTGCCTGGGTGACTCAGTTGGCTAAGTGTCCTGCTGTTGATTTCGGCTCAGGTCATGATCTTATGGTTCCTGAGGTCAAGCCCCGCCCGAGTCGGGCTCTGCGTTCACAGTGCAGAGCCTTCTTGGGATTCTCTCTCTGCCCCTCCCACGCTCTCTCTCTGTCTCAAAATAAATAAATAAACTTAAGAAAATAAAATAAAGTCAGGGGCGCCCGGGTGGCTCAGTCGGTTAAGCGTCCGACTTTGGCTTAGGTCATGATCTCGTGGTTCACAAGTGTGAGCCCCGCGTCGGGCTCTGTGCTGACAGCTCGGAGCCTGGAGCCTGCTTCGGATCCTATGTCTCCCTCTCTCTCTCTGCCTTTCCCCCACTCTCACACCCTGTCTGTCTGTCTGTCTCTCTCTCTCTCTCAAAAATAAAGAAGCATTAAATTAAAAATAAATAAATAAATAAATAAATAAATAATAAAAAACAAAGTCAGTGTCCTAAAGGGGAGAAGGATCTGGAATGGGCGCATTTGGGTACACGAGACCCTTGAAGCCCCCTCCTAGAGTGGAGCAGCCTCCCTGTGCTTGGAGACCCTGTGAGGTTGCACCCGAAGCAGGGACCCTATAGCACGATGTTTGGCGTCAGGATCCCCCTCTGCCACAGTCGATACCACCAGGCAGAGAGACAGGATCCCGTATCAGGACAGTCTGAGTAGGAGAACTACAGTCACTACTCCGCAAAGAAATTACTTACTTATTTGCGGAAGGAACTACGGGACCTGGCTGATAATGGATTCACAGGCACCAGCGGAGGCGTATGGGAATGATTGCGCCCTGAGGGTGGTGGACCAACCCTGGGTGTAGGTCTGGAAAGGGGAGCATTGTCCGGGGGAGCACTTGCTTGTGACTCCGGGCTCAAAGCCATGACACCGACACCCGGAGTTTTCCTTAGGACACTGCCGGTCATGCTCCTTGAAGCTTCCTCACGGCCTGAACCCGCAGTAAGCAAGGTAGAGATGCTGAAGTGGCCTTGGCAGAGAGTTAAGGAAGGGCTCAGAAGGTCCGGGGAGGAGGCCATGTTCAAATGGGTTTGTTAGGTGAGGCTGGAGGCCCCATCACCTGACCATGCTCCTCAGGAGGGCCAGAGGAATGGTCACCTGAGCCACGAGGCCACTAACATCCTGGAGAAGCTCTGAATGGGTCAGGGTTGACGGGACGAGATCCTGCCATAGAACCGGGGCTCCCTAGTATCCGTGGGGATTATGGAGTTCCAGAATGGTAGAAGCCAGAAGGCTAGTAACTGGCATCATGGACGGCAAGGCCCCTCATCCACTTTCTAGATCTCAGTCAGTTCACAGAGCTGGAATCCACTGACTGAAGGGCAGGTGTGTTTCCTTGTAGAGAAACCTGCATCACCATAACCCATACTCAGTGAAACATTCGGGAACCCTCCTAAAGGGTAACGAGTCAGTAGGGAAAAGGGAATTCTCACGTCTTTCGAGGCCCGTTGCATCCAATTTCCCCATTAGAACTCCGGGTATGCGGTGACAGTGATGCTGGAGCGTCTGCAATGCTAGATGCTCCTCTGGCTAGAGATGGGCCCAGTCAGGCCAGGAGATCGAAGGTATTCTGGCCAGGGTCTGCCTGTCAGTGGGTTCAGTGGGCCCACAGACCTTCCCTGTAGCTCTTTACCCAGCGTCTGATGGATAAGAGCATTTTGATAGGAAAAGCTGAGTGAAAGTGCCTGAAACTGTCCCACCCCCCTCCAAGTTAGTGAATCAGAAATGACACTATGTCCTAGGAGCCACTGCAGGAATCGCGCCATCTTTGAAGACGTAAAGGGCGAAAGGTGGTGGCCGAGGCCCCTAGCCTATTCCTGTGGGATTTACTCATTTCTCTGGTCCCTGTGAAGACCAGACAGATTGTGTGGGACAGTGGGGGGCTACTGCAAACTTAACTGATACTCTGTGCCACGTTTGATGTGTTAGCGTTGTTAGAGTAGATGACACAGCCCCCTGACGTTTGGTAAGCAGTTATTAACTGGTAGATGCATTCTTCTGAATTCCCATCACTAAGGAGAATGAAAAGCAGCTCGCTTTTACCAAGAGGGAGGCAGAGAGAGCATTCGCTGTCTGGCCAGGGGGCGTATCAACTCTCCAGCTCCCCATCAGAAGATGATCTTCAAGAGCTTTGATCTTTCTGCCTCCCCATAGAACCCAACTGCTCGCATGATGCTGATGGCATGAGGCTCATAAGACCTGCAGGGCAGGAAGCGGCCGAGCTCTGGATGCCCTAGGGAGGCGCATGAGCACCAGAAAAACACCATGAGGGTTCAGGTGCCTGCCGCATGGGTGGAGTTTGTAGGGGTCCTGTGCTCTGGGGCATTCCAAAGCAGCCCCTTCCAGACAAAGGACAGGTAATTGCACCTTGCACCCCACCACTGAGAAAGAGGCCCCGGGCCTAGGGAACCTCTTTGGATCTTGGAGGAAACCTCTATATCTCACTTAGGAATATTTGCTCCAACGCATTTCTCAGTGACTCGGAAAGCTGCCAGTCTCAAGTGGGTACAGACTCGGCACAAACTGGTCTGCCTCTAGAACCGTGTCAACATATGCTCTGCCACCATATCACCCGGTGGAACTAGAGGTTTCCACCGTGCGTAAGGTGTTGGCTGTTTTGTGGTTGTTGTTTTTCATGTTTATTTGTTTTTGAGAGAGAGACAGACAGAGCGCCAGCTGGGGAGGGGCAGAGAGAGAGAGGGAGACACAGAATCTGAAGCAGGCTCCAGGCTCCGAGCCGTCAGCCCGATGTGGGGCTCGAACCCGTGAACCGTGAGATCATGACCTGAGCTGAAGTCGGACGCTCAGCCACCCAGGAGCCCGGGTGCTGGTTATTTTGAATGCACAGCCCATGTGCATTTAATAAATTAAAATATAATTTTAGGTGTTATCTCCCACGGTCCCTGTGAAATGTAACCCAGTGAGGATCACCTTGCCTTGCCTTCTAGCAGACCTGGAACCCTTCTGTTCCCTCTCTGGTAAGAGATGGCCCTGTGTCCTTCTAAGTCTCCATCTGTTAATTAAGAGGTCCAGTCTAAGATAAAACCAAAACCCCGAAGTTTTGATGTTCACATCTTCTCCCGTCGCCAGCACAGGCCTGCTACAGGCTGACCGCCTGAAGCCAGAGGGAGAACTGGGTGTCTCTTCTCTCTTCCTCTACCCTGAGCTGACTGGCCAGTCTCTGGCCCCTCCTGGGGATGGAACAGGAGGGTAGGAGCAGTGCTGAAGGGGGTAGGAATGGCCTAATGCCCTTGGACCATTAGAGTTCTAAGCTGGCTTTGGGCATGCCAGTCCTAGCAAATTTTAAAGCTGATTCTTACGTTAGTTCTTTTCTGGGTCCTTCTGAGGTGTCTGTCTCCAGGGGCCTCTCCCCCGCATGACCATCCACCTGGACAGATGTTTCTGTAGGAAGCACTCTCCTCAGGCCCAGAAGACTGTCTTACCTCTAGCTTCTTTCTGGTACATCCCAGCGTTTTCTAGATGGCCTTACCTGGCAGACCCAGGCAAGCTACACCAGCCCACACCGGTCTTGGGAAGCTCCCGGTCATGCCCTGCCCCAGAGACGCTCAGGGCATATAGACCTGGGCTAACACGGCTCCTTCTTCATGGGGTCCCATGGCGGCTTCCCCTCACTTGGTTCTAGGGAACGGGGCAGCGTCCCTTCCTTCCTGCCTGGCAGAGGGCGAGGAACTTCACACCCCAACACCTCTAGCCAAAGAAATGGTGCCATAAATGCTCTCCCCAGCTCTCCACATCTGGAACCCTTTTCATGCCCTCCAGCTGGAGAAGGGTTCAGTCATCACGGAACCCACTCTTGAAAACTTCTAAAGCCTGCACTTGCTGATGGGGCTTCACATCTCTTGTGCTTTGGTGTTTCAGTCAAAACTTTAATTTTAATATCCTGGTACAGTTTTTTGTTTGTTTGTTTTTTTAGTTAAAGCTCAGGTAATGATTATAAAGGCTCACAGACTCATGTGACTTGGCTGTAGAACAGACATTGCTGGGATGCCTGGGTAGCTCAGTTGGTTGAGTGTCCGACTCCTGATTTCAGCTCAGGTCATGATCCCAGGGTCGTGGGATCGAGTCCTGCGTCAGGCTCCACGCTGAGTGTGGAACCTGCTTAAGATTCTCTCTCCTTCTCCCTCTGCCCCCTTGCTCTCCATGCTCTCTCTCTCAAAAAAAAGATAAAAATAAATAAATAAATAGACACCTCTCCACCCTTGTAGCAGATGGCATGGCTCACCAACGGACGAAAGGGGAGATGCTAACGTTTATTGAGTATCTACCACGTGCTCTCATGGGTGTTACAGCTTTAAGTCCCGTTTTATTGATGAGGAGACTGAGGCAGTTAGCACCACGGGGTTCAATCCGCGTAACATTTACTGAGCCAGGCTGGAAGACAAATTATAGACCTCACACAAAAGCCCGGCATGTAAAGAGGCCCAGTTCCTTGGGGAGACAGAATAACAGGTCGAGAGAGTCCATCTCAGTCTGGATGACCCTCGAGCTGCGCCCTTTCCTCCTGAGGGAAAATAAAACCCCATTTTGGCTGGGCATACAAAGGTTCAATGGCCGTCTTATCATTTTCCTCCCCCAAAGTAGCTCTCAGGTCAGTATTTTGATCTCTGACAGCTACCCTGACCCTCAAGCTGAGGGTCCATGAGCACTTTCTTCTCAGCCATCTTTTTTTTAAATTTTTTTAAATGTTTTATTCTTTTTTAAATTTTTTAATGTTTACTTATTTTTGAGAGAGAGAGAGAGAGAGAGAGACAGAGCACCAGCAGCACAGGGGCAGAGAGAGAGGGAGACACAGAATCCGAAGCAGGCTCCAGGCTCCGAGCTGTCAGTACAGAGCCTGACTCAGAGATCAAACTCATGAACCCTGAGATCATGACCTGAGTGGAAGTCTGACGCTTAACTGACTGAGCCACCCAGGCAGCCCTCTTCTCAGCCATCTTGTCATTGCCTGTCTTAGGTGGCCAACGGGCTGCCCTGGCGGTGGTGGCTGTGTCCTCGGAGGCTTTTCTAATTGGTGCCCATTAAGTGCACTCAATTCCAGCTTCCGTGGTTCTTCCCGTGAGAAGAAACCCCGACGAACCCTGACAAATACAGCAGATTCAAGCTCCCTGCAGGCCCTACATCCTTCCCTTCCAGCCTTATTACTGTGGTATTTATAGCCCAAATATGAAGGGTATTATTATTCTCCTTCCTCTGCCTTTCTTTGCTTGAAATAAAGACTCAGTCCACCCTTCCATTAAGCCGGATTTGCATAACACCGCCTGGGAAGAAGCCTCCTCAGGGCCCAGGGACCAGAGCTTCTGAACTCCGCCTTTATACAGGGTTTCTGAAAAAGCTCTGCTCCTCTTTGAAGGCACAGGAGAGACTTCCCTCAAACGCATTCCCTTCAAGTAGCTGAACCTTTGCATTTCTAAAGCAGCTCCTGGCCCGTGCTCTAGAGACTTCCCTTCCCTCATTAGAAAGGGAAGGGGGGGACGGGGGAAGTCCAAGGTCACCGCTGTGGGTCTCATGAAATAAGGTCTCGTAAAACGTTCACTTTCTGGGGGCACAGATCTGCGGCGCCGGTCAGGTACCCCACTCTGCATCAGGTAGATGGGGGTCCCGCAGCCCCCTGCGGTTGGCCGCCATCACTGACTGGGCTCCCCACCGAGGAGCAGATGGCCCACGCGGGTCCCCTGGAGTCCACAGTTTCTACCCCTGCTCCATACTGGACTGCTGTCCTTTCACTAGGCCTTACAAAAATGGGGTTTTCTTTCATCATAAACTATAAACAATTCATGGGATTTAATAATTGAGTTACATTGGTACGAAAACTGTTTACAAGTACGGCAAGACCTTGGATTATGAGTCACTTGTTCTGTGAGTGCTCCGCAAGACGAGGAAACATTTCTAACAAATTTCAACTTGAGAAACGAGTGATGCCTTGCGATAGGAGTAGTACAAGATGCCGAATGTCACATGATCACAACTGAGCCAATGGTTCTTCTCTCTCTCTCTCTCTCTCTCTCTCTGAGAGATTGTGGGTGATGGCCTCCCATGCTCGGATGCTCGGTCTCAGGCCATGGTGTCTGGCAGAAATCAGTGACTTTTCAGAACGTTGGAACTGGCACTAGTGTATTTTTGGTCACTTCAAAGCACCCAGGGACAGTCCTTTGCTTTTCCATACAAGAGTGAGCTTAGGGGGGCGCCTGGGTGGCGCAGTCGGTTGAGCGTCCGACTTCGGCTCAGGTCACCATCTCGCGGTCCGTGAGTTCGAGCCCCGCATCGGGCTCTGGGCTGATGGCTTGGAGCCTGGAGCCTGTTTCCGATTCTGTGTCTCCCTCTCTCTCTGCCCCTCCCCCGTTCATGCTCTGTCTCTCTCTGTCCCAAAAATAAATAAACATTGAAAAAAAAAAATTAAAAAAAAAAAAAAAAAAGAGTGAGCTTAGGAAGGCCCTGCTTCATTCTAGGTCAAGTTGCTTGCAGATCTAGACCCTTTGCTGCCTTACTGCCAGTTACATCGAATACAGTATACAAGAGTTTATTTATACTGTACTGTAATCACTATCCGTGTGAGCGTAAAAATGGTCCCATGCAGGGGCACCTGGGTGGCTCAGTTGGCTAAGCGTCCGACTTCGGCTCAGGTCATGATCGCGCGGTCCAAGAGTTCAAGCCCCGCATCGAGTTCAAGCCCCGCGTCGGGTTCTGTGCGGACAGCTCAGAGCCTGGAGCCTGTTTCAGATTCTGTGTCTCCCTCTCTCTCTCTGCCTCTCCCCCGCTCACGCCCTGTCTCTCTGTCTCTGAGAAATGAATAAACCTTAAAAAAAAATTTTTTTTAAATGGTCCCATGAAGAAGATTCTGTTGAGCCAATAGATAGCAGTGATTCTGTTAGGGATAGTGAAAGTCGTCCTACACAAAAACCCTCCTCTTTCGTCTCCCTCACACCAGCCACTTACCTTACTTCAAAGGTAAGTGCAGGTTAATGTATATTTTGTATTTTCTTGATTATTTTGTATTATATCACAGTATTATAATCATTTTTATGTGAATGTTTTGGGGTTTTGGAATGAATCATCTGAGTTTCCATTATTTCCTATGGGGAAATTTGTTTTGATATACAAGTGCTTTGGATTACAAGCATGCTTCCGGAACGAATTATGCTCGCACACCAAGCATTACTGTATAATACATAGGTGTGGATTTCACTTTGTGGCCAATTCCTCCTCTCCAGGAATTAGTACTAGAACTCCTAGAACTCCAGGGGCCAAAGTCATTCCCGTTCACCTTCATCTTCTTTACTTAAACATTTACTTGGAAAACACACAAAAAAGTGTTTAAAGAATCTATAATTGAAGAGAACAAAAAGACAAGCCACAAACTGGGAGAAAATATTTGCAAAACACATATCTGAAAAAGGACTTGTATCCAAAATGTACAAAGAACGCTCAAAACTCAAGTATAACACACACACACACAAAAACTATTTAAAAAATGGACAAGGGGCACCTGGGTGGCTCAGTCGGTTGAGCGTCCGACTTCGGCTCAGGTCATGATCTCCCTGCTTGTGAGTTCAAGCCCCACGTCGGGCTCTGTGCTGACAGCTCGGAGCCTGGAGCCTGTTTCGGATTCTGTGTCCCTTTCTTGCTCTGCCTCTCCCCTGCTCATGCCCTCTCTCTCTCTCTCTCTCTCTCTCTCTCTCTCAAGGATAAATAAAACATTAAAAAAAATTTTTTTAATGGACAAAAAATTTGAACTGACACCTCTTCCAAGAAGATATACAGATAGCAAACAACCATAGAAGATGCCAACATCGTATGTCACTAGGGAATCCCAGTTTAAAACACTGAGATACCACTACACGTCTATTAGATGCCGAAATCCAAAATACTGATCCCACCAAATCCTGACGGGGATATGGAGCAAGAACTGTCATTCACTGCTGGTGGGAGTGCAGACCGGTGAGTCTCTGGAAGAGAGTTTGATGGTTTCTTACAAAGCTGAACATACCCCACAACCCAGCAACTGCACTCCTTAATATCTACCCAAATGAGTTGAAAACTGATGTCCACCCCAAGGTTTATAGCGGCTTTCTTCACGACTGCCAAAAATGGAAAGTAACCAAGATGTCCTTCGACGGGTAAGTGGATAAGCAAATTGTGGTCCATCCGGCTGATGGGATATTATTTCACAACACAAAGCAATGAGCTGTGAAGCCATGAAAAGACCTGGAGGAACTTTGAATGCATGTCACTGAGTGAAAGAAGCCAGTGTGCAAGGGCTGCATCGCATATTGTTTCGGTCATATGCCATTCTGGAAAAGGCAAAAGTATAGGAAAAGTAAAAAATTAGTCGTTGCCTGGGTGGGGGGAGGGGAGGGGGGAGGGAGGGATGAAGAGGTGGGGGCACAGAGGGTTATTAGGGTAGGGAACTATCCTCATTATGCTGAAATGGTGGAAAATGGTGCATAGATAACATTGCACATTTGTCAAAACCCATAGCTCTGTATAACACAGGGCGAACTCTCATGTAAGTGACAGACTTTAATTAATAATAAGGTTGGTTTATCAATCGTAACAGATGCACTAAACTAATGCGAGCGATTAATAATGGTGGAAACTGTTGGGGAGGAGGTATGGCGTGGGGGGAAGAGGGAATATAGTCTGTACCTTCTGCTCAACTTTTCTGCATACTTGAAAGTTTTTTTTTAAAGGTCTATTCATTTTAAAAAAATGTATAATTCTACCTTTAAAGAAAATCACATAACGTAAGAAGTAGACATTACGGCTCATTTCATTCCCCCACTCTACACATCCCCAATAAGGAACCATTGTTTAATAAATTAATGTATTATTTTAGAGAGAGAGAGAGAGAGAGAGAGAGAGGGACAGTGTGAGCAGGGGAGAGGAGCAGAGGGAGAGAGAGAGAGAATTTCAAGCAGGCTCCATATTCAGCATGGAGCCTGACGCAGGGCTCGATCCCATGACCCTGGGATCATGACCTAAGCTGAAACCAAGAGTCAGACACTCACCCAACGGAGCCACCCAGGTGCCCAGCCATTGTTTATTATCTGGTGCGCATGCTTCCTGATTTCCCCCCCTCAATTTCTATGTGTTTTGGTATGTAGCTAGCTACAGCATCACACATTAAAAAAATAAAAATGAAGTCACGTTTTACATCCTATATTAGTTTGCAACTTGCTTATTTCACTTTACGTTACGGGCCTCTCTCCAGGCCGTAGATCTAGCCCTTTCTTGGAAACCGTGGCTGTTTACCATCACGTCCTATGGGCACTACCAGTGACCCTCGGGTAGAGTTTGATTGCAAAGAAGATTCACAAGAACCCAACTGACGATGCTTGCAAATCAGCAGTTTATTGCAGGAAAATCCTTGCAAGCAGTAAAGCAAAACCGCAGGGGTCCCCGGACAGGCCAGGTATGCGCGTCAATTGCCCTCCCCTGTAAGAGCCACACGGATGCTCCTTCTCTTTTGGGTCACAGATGTGTCACAGAACACCTTAGAACTAGGAAGCCCCACCTGGCGTTTCCACATGGGCTTCTCATTCTCTGCCAGCCGTACGGACATATTTCTTTCTGTGTTACCAGCCCCAGCTGCAGAGACCTCCAGGGGTCTCTCCGACACCAGGTAGTGATCATTAATTTCACCGTCATCAGTAAATGATGCCGAAAAAAGTAAAAATAAAAACAAGCACAGCTGACAAGCTGATAAAAACCATCCCGAAACTCCTCGGGCCCATGGTAGTAAAATTACACTATTGGGGCGCCTGGGTGGCGCAGTCGGTTAAGCGGCCGACTTCAGCCAGGTCACGATCTCGCGGTCCGTGAGTTCGAGCCCCGCGTCGGGCTCTGGGCTGATGGCTCAGAGCCTGGAGCCTGCTTCCGATTCTGTGTCTCCCTCTCTCTCTGCCCCTCCCCCGTTCATGCTCTGTCTCTCTCTGTCCCAAAAATAAATAAACGTTGAAAAAAAAAAATTAAAAAAAAAAAAAAATTACACTATTGATCAGCGCCCGTAATGCCTTGACCAGGGGTCTGCACTACCTATGAACATCTTTTCTTTCGGTAAATCAGCTCGTGCCAAATCCAGGCCTGCTAGAATGAGCCCGCACAACGCACCATGGTACGTACTCTCTTCAGCCATTCCCCTACTGATGGGTATTTAAGTCCCCCGCCCCACTACCGCTGTCCCTCACCTGCTATTATAAACCTGGCCACAGTGAACAACCTCATATATACGTGCCTTTGTGTATTCGTGTATTTATTTCCATAGCATACGTTCTCTCAAAGGAGGATGTGGACAAATCACTTCCCTTTGCTCTTGATCTGTCTCTCCTGCCTTCTTTTTTATGTATTTTAGGAGGATGGGGACGTGCTCCGTGGTAACGCTGTGCTCAGACACTCACATTCCTACTAGGGTTTCGCTGTACTCACTGCAGACCTCCTCAAGTGTCTTTCTCTTCATTTCTCTGCACCTGCTCTGGTACCCGACTGTCCTCTGGGTTTCTGTGCCTTGGGTCTCTTACCGTCTCTCTCCAAGCCACAAAGGATGCGATTACTACTCTCTGGGATCAGGGCTCTCTGCACAGTGAAAGGGATCATTTCTCCAAGGTGATTCTATTTTTTTGAAAGAAGACCGTTATCTCGTTGAACATACACCTACAGGCAAAGCCTAAGGAAACGAAACAAATCTCCTCCATTAGGTGCTACTTAGGTGCTCAAACAGATTATGTCCACATCTCAAAGGCTAAATTTAGGAAGAGTTCAATTTTCCTCTTTCGTATTTTTTTTTAATGTTTATTTATTTGTTTTGGGAGAGAGAGAACGCTAGTGGGACGGGGCAGAGAGAGAGAGAGGGAGAGAGAGAGAGAGAGAGAGAGAGAATCCCAAGCAGGCTCCACACCGTCAGCGCAGAGCCTGCTGCAGGGCTCAAACCCACAAGCTGTGAGATCATGACCTGAGCTGAAGTCGGACGCTTAACCGACTGAGCCACCAGGGCGTCCCTGGTTCTCCTCTTTTAAAACCCTAGTGGCCGCAGAGTCTGGAGCGCTCCTCTGTGTCCTCACTTAGGGATCCAGGTCCCTTCTTTTTTTGTGGCCCTCTCCTCCTCTGGGACTTTAGAGTCCTTCCCATTCAGCCAGCAGATGGGGAAAGAGAGAGAGGGGAGCTCCGCACAGGGGTTTTGATGCCACAAGTGATGTGTAGCAGATTATGGTGGTTTTGAGAGATATCCACAGATTCTTTGGTATCAATATGTAGAGCCTTGGGGCACCAGGGTGGCTCAGTTGGTTGAGCATCCCCCTTCGGCTCAGGATCATGATCTCACAGTTCTTGGGTTCAAGCCCCACATCAGGCTCTGTCCTGACAGCTCAGAGCCTGGAGCCTGCTTCAGACGCTGTGTCTTCCTCTCTCTGCCCACTCCCCCCCCCCCCAAAAAAAAGTAGAGCCTAATTCTCTTCCTTTTGAGCGTGGGCTGGACTTGGTTACTCACTTCTGACAAATAGAATGTAGAAGTGATGGGCAGATGCACCATTCGGTTGTAAAAAGTCTACACAGCTTCTGTCTAGGTGCTGTCTCTCTCTCTGTGTGTCTCTCTGTCTCTCTGATCCTTCAGTCTGAGGGAAGCCATGTCTTCAGCAGGCCTGTGAAAGAGCCCAAGTGGTGACCAACCAGAGCACCCTGCCAGCAGTCACTGGAGAATCTCCAGGTCAGTCAGATCTTCAGGGACCGTAGCCCCAGCAATAGACTGACTGCAACCTTGTAAGAGAGAGACCCTGAGCCGGAACCGTCTAGGGAAGCCCCTCCTGGGTTCCTGACTCTCAGAAGCTGTGTGAGATAATAATTGTTCGTGGTTTTAAACTGTTAACGTTTGGGATCATTTGTTACACGGCAATAGATACTTAATACACCTTTCCACCTGCATTTCATTGGCCAGAATTCGGTCCCGTGGTCACACTAATCATGGAGAGGCTGGGAAATAGAGTCGAGTTATGGCAGCAGAAGGAAAGGGAAAAGGGTGTGCTGAGCAGCTAACTTGTGTCTGCTACACCATGGAACTTCTGGGATTCTCCTCGCACGTGGCAGCAACAAAGATCAAGTCTGTAAATTCCTGAGACACAATAAGAGCCAAAGGTCTCACTTTGGACAACCTGTTGCCTGTTTCATGTGCACGACGACAGCCATGGATATCTAGAAGGAAGTAAGGAATGCTAACCCCAAATTTACATTTTATTTCACATGTTTCAATTATAGTAACAATAGTTGTAATTATTTTATTGATTATTTTTCTTAAAGCTTTTACCAAAATGTTTACAAAACATGCATTATATATGATATCAATATTGCAGGGGGAAATTCGCATTCATACGCAACGAAAAAAAGACCAGGAAGAAATATATCGAAATATTTTTTTAATGTTTATTTATTTTGAGAGAAAGAGAGAGAGAGTGTGAGCGCAAGAGGGTCAGAGGCGGGGGGGGGGGGGGGGGGGGCGGAGAGAGAGAATCCCAAGCAGGCTCCACGTTGTCCGCACAGAGCCCAACATGGGGCTCGATCTCACAAACTGTGAGATCGTGACCTGAGCCAAAACCAAGAGTCAGACGCTTGGCCAACTGAGCCACCCAGATGCCCCAAATAGGTCGAAATATGAAACAAGATTATTCCTGTGTTGTGAGGTGATCAGTGCCTTTCACTTATTTTGTGTGCCTATGAATTAGAATTTTCCAATTTTTCTGAGATGAAGACATGTTTTTTATTTTGTCATCAGAAAAGATAAATATTATAAAAATAAAAGTAATCATTATGAGGATAATACAAACATTGTTATAAAAACCCGATTCCTCTGTATGCGTGAGAGCTGCACAGAGCAAGCAGGCAGGGAGTTGAGAAGCGTCTGTTCCATTCGGCAAGAGGCTGGACAAAGCTTGAACTCTGGGGAGCCCGCTCTGGGCTTGTTATTTTCCCTACTTTAGAGAGAACGGAGCTGACTTGACCGGACTTCCCAGGGTGACTGAGCCTTTGATAAGTTGTGGGGGAGAATCACTGTTGTGCTTGATGTGGTCAGATTATCCACCTTAACTTTCCCCCCTTCACGAATGGGAAATGTTTGTCTGCTGGGAAGGCTTCTCCCTAATGACCCTCGCCTCCTCAATTTCACAGCCACCTACTCAGACATAAATCTTCATTTCGGTTTATCAGAACCACAGTGAAGGGCGTCTTCCTCGGGGCCTGGTGTACAAATCCTGACACCTCCCCCCACAACATACGCACACACTTCCTACTGTGTGATTTGGGGCCACTCACTTAACCGCTTTGCCTTAGTTTCTTCATCTGTGAAATGGGGCTAACACCCTTCACACCCTTCATAACTGATGTCGCACACTGAAAGCATTTAGAACAACGGAGGGCACACAGTTAAAACATCGTAGAGGTTATGTGTGGGAACCTCGAAGTTAGACACAATTCCTGCCCTTGTGGAACGGACAGCTTAGTGGGAAAAGACAGGCATTGAATACCTAATTAGAGATGTAGTGAGTGATTAAAAACAGGGAGGGGAGGGTGGAATTCGATGACCTAGGAGGTAGGATTTATCAGATAGCCCTTTCTTCAGATGGAGAAGTCAGGCTCAGGGAAATGAAGTACCTTTCTCTAGGCCAAGATCTTAGCCGAGTGGTGCGGCCGAAACTCACACCGGATCTGCCTCACTTCCAGCCCCTGTGCTCAGGGCCGCGTGGAGACTCAGCAGGGCCCGAAGCATTTTGCCTTTGTGGTTCCTTCTCCCGTTACAAATATAGATTCAAAATTTAGGGGCGCCTGGGTGGCTCAGTCAGTTAAGCATCCAACTTCAGCTCAGGTCATGATCTCATGGTTCATGAGTTTGAGCCCCAAGTCGGGCTCTGTGCTGACAGCTCGGAGCCTGGAGCCTGCTTCTGATTCTGTGTGTCCCTCTCTCTCTGTTCCTCTCCTGCTTGCGCTCAGTCTCTCTCTCTCTCTCTGAAAAATAAATAAAGATTAAAAAAATTTTTTTAATTATATTTTTACAAGTGTATTGATATAAAGACAACTATAACCCAGGCTGGGTTATGTTCAGTTTGTCCTTCAGATCTTCAAAGAAATTAAAATATTTTCATGGCCTCCAAAAAGTATCATGAACCCCAGGCACTGTCCATGTGCTTATCATAGGATGTGGAATATGATAGAATTCTGGTCCCCTAAGGAATCCAGTGGAAGAGATATAAAGGGAAACAATTATTATTAGCAACAGTAATTCGAGCTTAGCTGTAGGAAATGCTTGTTTATCTCGTTTAAGTCTCTTAATGAACTAAGGATTAGTAAATAAGATTATTTTCACTTCCAGGCAAGGCCACTGAGACCCAGAATGTTGACATCGCTTGCCCACCGTGATGAACTGGCTGGGGACGGGGGCAGGATTCAGTCTGCAACCCACATGTCGTGCGTGCTGTCTCCCAACTGTAGCACAGAAGCCAGATGGACCATCCACTGCGGCAGAGGCGTGAGCAAAATGCTCCAGCTCAGTGGTCAACGTGGACCGAGCAGGTGAGTGTCCGGGTGCACTGAGGTCGGGGGAGATTTGGCCTCTGACCACTGTCTCCCTACTCAGCACCGGGATGTCCCCACCTTCCGGGACGAAGGCCATCTTTCCTTTCTTCCTACTGGTCTATCTTCTGCACCCCACCCCAGCGTGGCTGTTCTTAGGCGCGCCAGAAAGAGGTTAAGAAACACCTTTGAGGGGCACCTGGGTGGCTCAGTGGTTAAGCGTCCGACTTGGGCTCAGGTCATGATCTCCCGGTTTGTGGGTTCAAGCCTCGCGTCGGGCTCTGTTCGGACAGCTCGGAGCCTGGAGCCGGCTTCTCATTCTGTGTCTCCCTCTCTCTCTCTGCCCCTCCCCTGCTCACGCTCTGTCTCTGTCTCTCAAAAATAAATGCTAAAAAGAAAAAAAAAAAAAAAAAAAGAAACACCCTTTGAGCTGCGAGTGTGACCACAGTGGAGCTGAGAGTGCTGCTCACTGGGAGTACTGCTTGGGCATGACCAGGATGAAGAGGCATGTGGGAAACCCTCCAGGCTGCACCTGAGAGCCCTTCACAGTCAGCGAGATACAAGAGAACGATGCCAGTGACGTACATTTCCAGTTGACAAAGACTTCACTCAAATTCATTTTGTTGCTTTTTACCATCACCCTTGTGAGATAGGTTACAACGGATCGTATGTCATAGCATTGCATGATTTAACCCTTACTTAATCCTGGTGCGGCATTCGAGTCTCCCTCCTTGAAGCCAGGCCTCCGGGTCCCCTCGGGCTCTGCCGGCTCGTCCTACACGCCGGCCAGGCTGAACGGTGGCGCTTCCTCCGCCACGGGCCCAACGCTACCACCTTGACCGTGCCCTAGAATAACCAGGGCCTGTGACTTGCTCAAGGACACACAAGTAGGAAGTGATGAAGCCGATTCAAAACTAGATTTGTCTCACTCCAGAGCACATGCCAAGAGAATTCCCTCAGGGGATCAGTGGTGTCCCATCTAGCGCTGTGAATTATGAAAGTGTGGCTTATAAATCCAGCTGGTGCAGTTTCCGCCCCCCCCCGCCCCCCCCCCCCCCCCCGCCCGCTTCACCTGGGGAACACCTGTGTCTTCCTTAAGACTCAATTCAAGCACCACTGCACTTTCAGTGGGTTTCTCAGGTGTGAAGCCGGTTTAACAATGATCAAGGGGGTTGCAGAGCAAGGAGGCGATGATTTTCTTCGGAGAGAGTGACCACACCCGAAGACAAAGAAAATGGTGTAGAGGCTTTGCATGCGGGGGGAACAGACATGTCCCTGGCTCCTGCCCGGACTCCCACCACCACGGTGTCTCCGTCTGGGGCAAGCGATGAAGCGCGGCGTGGAAGCAGGAAGCGATAGCTCCTTAAACCTTACTCCTTCACACCTTCAGTGTGACTCATTTTGATGAAATTCAACGAACTCTGAGCACCTGCTCCCTGAACGGAGGCTTTTTTAGCTAGAAAACTCCACAACTCCCTTCCCCCAAGATTTCAGGGCTGTGAAAGACCTAGCAGACGGGCTGGTGGACCTCAGAGGATACTGCTCCTGCCCAGCCAGCCCTCACTGAGCCCATCCCCTGACCCCTGTGTAGGTGCGGGGGAACTGGCCTTGGAGCGAGTGAGAGACGCTGGGCGAAAGAATGCCATACATATATGGCCACGCATATTTTTGCTGCTGTTGTTGAATTTTTTTAAAAGGGCCGCCAGTATGTATATACTGACTGCTATCAATTTCATGAAGTCAAAAAATAAGTAAATCTGGGCGCCTGAGTGACTCAGTCGGTTAAGCATCCGACTTTGGCTGAGGTCATGATCTCAGGGTCCCTGAGTTCGAGCCCCACGTCGGGCACTGTGCCTGGAGCCTGCTTCGGATTCTGTCTCCCTGTCTCTCTGCCTCTCCCCCACTCATGCCTCTGTGTGTGTGTGTGTGTGTGTGTGTGTGCATGCATTCTCAAAAATAAAATTAAAAACAATTTTTAAAAATTTTTAAAATGTCAATCTATAGGTTGTTCTGCATCTACACCTACATCGATTTCTACATCTATCCAGAAGGATAGTCATTAAAATGTTAAGTCACAGCAGTTTTCTCTGGGTGGTGGCATTATAGTGGTTTGCTTGTCTATGTTTGTGTATTTTCTGATTTTTCTACAATTACCTTGCGTTAGTTAGCTGATCTGAAGAGCAAGTTCAAAGCCGGTTCTACTTTAAATGGCGAGGATCCCGAGTCTAGGAAATGCTCCTTGAGTGATGAGGGCGCCCTTTTCTCATTTCGCCTGTTCACCTCTCATCTTTCTATCACTGGAAGAGCCTCACGCGGGCCTCTGCCTTCTCTGACCAATGTCTTTGCTGCCCTCTGGTGGTCATCTGGGACCTCAGCAAGTCCAACAACCCACCCCACTTCTTGGGGGGCAGTTAACTTCTACTTTAGGTTTGCCCGCTCTGAAGTTCCATCTCTTAGAACTGTTCCTTCCCGGGGCGCCTGGGTGGCTCAGTCGGTTAGGCATCCAACTTCGCCTCGGGTCACGATCTCACGGCTGGTGAGTTCGAGCCCCGCGTCGGGCTCTGTGCTGACAGCCTGGAGCCTGCTTCAGATTCGGTGTCTCCTTCTCTCTCTGCCCCTCCCCCACTTGTGCTCTGTCTCTATCAAAAATAGATAAATGTAAACAAAAAAAATTGAAAGAAAAAAAGAACCGTTCCTTTGCTCCCCCCGCCCCCCCCAAGATGGAATATCCTTTTAAAGTCAATAAAGTTTGCTCCAGTTTACGTTAAGGCTCTCATGGAAATGTCATTTTGGTAAAAACCAAAGCCCCTCAGCCTTAATTTCACAGCCGGGGGGCCCTGCGTTTCATCATCACTGGACAGGCTCTGGAGTGCGCTCACCTGCTACTTTCCCACAGTTGACCGAAGCAGTCTTTGGTTTTGGTCAACGTCGTTACTACCAAAGCCACCAGCCTGCCTGCAAAAGGAAGGTGCTTCTCACGGACCGAGAATGCTGCTCTGCTCTCTACCAGAATCACAAGTACCGTGTCTAGGGCCCCCAGCCCGGGACGCTTTGAGACTGTGTGGCTTTAAGCAAATCGTGTTACCTCTCTGTTCTCAACCGTAGCATGGGAATTGTACCCATGTCTGCCTGGATCTACCAGGCCCTGTCACTTGTCAGCTGTTAACCTTGAACACATCCCTTAACATCTCTGTGCTTCAGTTTCCTCCTTTGTAAGATTGGGGGCAAAGTACTGCCTCGTTCGTAGGGCTGTAAGGATGGAATTCATTAATGCATACGAATGATTAGGTCATTTCCTGGAACATAATTAGTTCTCAATAAGTGTTTATTATTATTGTTACTGCTACCAGCTACCAAAGCATATTATTAGTTAAATGTCATTCTAAGAATGCATATAGCTAGGAGTAAGGGATTTATTATCTGTGAAGCCTTCCATGTATTAGGAACCATTCTAGGTACTGTTTAGTAGTCACTGCAACCCTTCGAGAAAGGTGTTGTTATCTTCATTTCACAATTGAGGACATTGATATTCAGAGAGGTTAAGTGATTCACCAAGACCACACAGCTAGGAAATACAGAACATGAGTTCAATCCCATCAGTTTGGCTCTGGCCTCTGTTCTTTCCTGTCTATTTGGTTGACTGCTGTCTCCGAACAGTAGGTTGGTTTTGCGAATATTTTTCTCTAGGCTACTCTATCTCTCCCTCCTACTTGATTATACATTAGGGGACCACCAGTTGCTGTAACACAAACCCCAAACTCCATGGCTTTCCACAATAGAACTTTCTCTTTCTCATGTGTGTGGTCACTCATGAGGGCTTTCCCATTGGGTGGGAGGGCCTTCCACATGGTGATTTAGAGACCCAGGTTCCTTCCATCTAGTGGTTCTGTTCTCACCTGGGGCTTTGGAGTCCTCTGCATTAAGCTGGTGAGGGAGCAAAGAACATGAACCAGGCTTGAAAGTGGTGTTTATCAACTCTGTCCATAGTTCATTACCATAAGCTCAGTCACAAGGGAGGCTGGGAAATGTAGTCTTGCTCTATGTGTGAAGGCGGGGGAAATATGCCTTGCCAGCCGGTCTCTGCCACACCTGACTTAAGTATTAAACATTCTTGTGGCCTTGGTTTAAATTTTGATTCCCCTGGTAGGAAATCTTGACCCCTCGGGTCTGGATTGGGTGCCCCTCCTCCATACGTCCTCTCGTGTGGCATTCATTTCACAGAATTATTAACTCCTCTGTTCTTCCCGTTATTCTGTGGGCTGCATTCGGCCAGTGTCCATCACAGCTGAATTCCCAATTTTTACACGGAGCCTAGCACACGGCAGGTGCTCAATGGTTGTTGAATGGACGATGCATGGGGGCAAGTGGCGGAGGGGGCAGAGGATGTGGGTGGGAGTGGTCACCACCGAGTTTCAGAACCATGGACGGGAACAGGGCTGGAAAGCCCTCTGAGGTTGAGGTTGGGGTGTCTGTTCGTCAAGAGTGGAACCGAGACACTGAGTGTGGTCACAGGTTGTCTGTGTCTCTGCACCTGCCCCGGAGGAGAACCCCACACAGACGTCTCCTCCCTGTCGGTTCCAGTACGTGTACCCTACAGGGGCTGGTTTTGAACCTAGGAAACAAACCACCACCATCACGATAAAATGATGCATCGCATTCATTTGTTTACTGTTTCTATCCTATCCACTTCTCCAGAGGCTTTGCGGTAGCTTACAAAATGAACACAGTAAGAGAAAGAAACTTAAGTAACAGAGAGAAACCAAGTCAAGGGGATATCAGATCATTGACAATAACTCTGGAAATAACAAGATGAGTGTTTCTTCCTTACAAGCCAAGTCTTTATTTTAGGACGCTATTTGGCATTTTTTATATTGATCTTTTTTGTCTTTTCCCCGTCACTGTCCCTCAGTGGCTGGCCTACAGTGGAGATTGGGAATTGAGGAGGGGACTGTGATTAACTCATGGCCCCTCTTCTTGGGGTTCCCAGACCCTTCTTCAGCTCCAACCCCTCGGACTCATTCCTTATCCTCTTCTGTGCTGTAAATCCCCTCCCACAGCCTGGCCTTAAGAAGAAGGTAGCATCCATGAACAAAAGCCACAGTCCCAATACACCTGCCCTTATATGAAAAACCCAATTTAACAAGACAGAGGGGGATGGCCCAGCATGGTGATGGGGCAAGAATCCCTGCCTGGTGCCTCTGGCTGGTGGCCTTGACCCATTACTTTATGGTTCTGAGCCTCCATTAGCTCATCTATGAAATGGGTTCATTGAACCCAGATACCCTGGGTGGCCCTGAGAGTTCGATGATACAAAATACCCTCAGAGGGGCAATGTGTTACACCAGCTACCTGAACAAGGGCAAGTGCATTGGGCTTCTGGGGGTGGGGGGCCTTGAGCCTGGGGGAGGGTGGAAAGGGAGGATGTACTTTGGGATCACTTGGCTCAGGAATCTTCTTGAAGAGAAGGCCCTCGTATGTCTCACGACGCCCCACGGGAAGCTGACTTTGTGGGGAGGAGGACCACAGTTTCCCTGCTGCCAGAATGCAAGTGGATAATAGAGACCTTGCAGGTTGCTTCTGGAATCAGGGGCCTGGGAGGCTTGTCTCTGGGCCCAGGCTTCTGGAGACCAGAGGCAGCTGGGAGCCTGGCTGAAGCAACCCCTGGCCAGTGAATCCGAGGCAGGGGGGAGAGTCTGTAGGCCGAAGAGCACCAGGACCTCCGCAAGATTTGTATTCCAGAAACTTCTCTGGCCCACACAGGCCAATTCTGTGCTGATTCATAAAAGGGAAGGGAAAAACCCCCCTAGGTTCCAGGCTCCAAGGGAACAAATTTGCAGTAAGTTTGAAAAAGAACCAAAGCCAATCTGAGCTGGAGAAGGGGTTTCCCCCAAACTGTCCCTGTACAGACTCAGCAATCGACAAAGCTGCTGAGAAAGTGCGGGTAGGTGGCCTGGAGGGAAGGGGTGATGGGCAGCCGGGGCCTTCATCACCAGGCTGATGGTCCACAGCCCCTTCCCACAGGCTTCCCCGAGGCTGCGCCTACGACGGTCGCTCAACTTCTCCACCCCATAGGACGGCACGCCCCTGCACGAAGACAACAAACATTTCTGTTTGCCAAGGAGGAAAAAAAATCCCCGTGACCTTACCATCCCATCAAACCAACTGCTTTCATTTTTCTGGGCTGCCTCCATCCCGTCTTCATCGCTGAATCACAGTTCTGCTGCACTCACGGTATCAACTTTCTTTTTCTTCCTTGACAATTGTGTGATGTCAAGCAAGTTCCGGTCTCCTCATCTGGGCGGCAGGATTGTGTCAGCGCCCGCCTGGCGGGGTGGCTGGAGCCTGCGATGAGGTCATGACTGTAAAGAGCCTGGGACGCAGTAGGCGCTCAGCAAATGGTAGCTGCGATTATTATTTCCAGAAGCATCTCTTTGGTTTGCATTATACGTACTTCTGCCCAATTAGCAGTTTTCAACTCTTTGTATGTGTTAACATGAGAAGAAAACTGGAACTGCTTACTCGAAGTCCGGTCACAGCGAACTATCTTATGTGATCAGCTCTTAAAGACTGGCATTAGCAGGTGCACGCGTGCCCCACCCTTCTGCGCCTAGCGGACACAGGGCACCCACATGTTCATTTCCACCTGGGAAGATTTTGCTGGGCATGAGGGGGGCCTCGTTGCAGCGGAGGCCTCTTCTGGCCTGAATGGACAGTGGCAGGACACGCTGAGGTGGCCTTTCTTCAAATGCGGGTTCCGCCACCTTCTCTCCCCGTTGCCACGATCATCTAAGAAGGAAAACTTAAAGCTCCTGGGACCCTCAGGGCGGCTGCCCGCTCGCTCTGTGCTCTTGGAGAAGCGAACCAGGATTTCACGCTGCAGAGAAGGGGCGGCGTTGGGAAAGTGCTGCTGGGTGCATCTCTGCAGGGGCGAGAGGCTGAGCTGGAACAGGGGCTGCTGGGGGCTCTTTCGGATTTAAAGTGGGCCTGCCGCGGAGCCAGAGTCTCCCAGGATTGATGTGTGTTGCAGGTGTTTGCACTGCGTTTCCTGTCTACCTAAGGTCCGTGGGAGAGCAGGCATGTCCAGGAGGCTAATGGGAAAAAGAAAACAATATATCGATATAGACTTTAAGACTCAAGACGGGGCACCTGGGTGGCTCAGTCGGTTAAGCGTCCGACTTCAGCTCAGGTCACGATCTCGCGGTCCATGAGTTCGAGCCCCGCGTCGGGCTCTGGGCTGATGGCTCAGAGCCTGGAGCCTGCTTCGGATTCTGTGTCTCCCTCTCTGTCTGCCCCTCCCCCGTTCATGCTCTGTCTCTCTCTGTCTCAAAAATAAATAAGCGTTAAAAAAAAAAAGGACTCAAGACGGTCCACACCGACAAGGCCCGGCCCCTCTCTTGGGCTCAGTTCCCCCATTAGTGCCACGCAGCCTGCAAAACTGACCAGTCGTGGAGTTCTGTCATTCTTGGCTCTGGGGAGGGAACCGGGAGGTCCCTGGACGTTTGCTCTTGGGACGCGTCACATGACATAACTGCTCTTTGCCCCCTCAAAGTCTCCATCGGAGGCCCTCAGGGGGGTGGGCAGTTTGGTCCAGGGCTCCATCCGTTCGGGCCAGTGGGTGGATGCTGTGTGCCAGGACTGTGCCGGGCACTCTCGTGGGTGCCGTGATGACCGTGACAGGGCCCTGCCCTTGGGGCCACCCAGTCAATTCCAGACAAAGGAGGCAGGATGTTGCCGGTGGTTCTGTTACCGGTGGCAATAGCTGCCGTTCCCCTGAGTGCACCGAGTGCAAAATCTCACGGAACCCTCCAAACGGCTGCAGGGTGTCTACACTGGCAATATCCTTACTTTCCAGGTGGGCAGGACAAAGGTGCTGAAGCGTGAACTAATTTGCCCAAAGTCACAGAGTTCACGGGTGGCACAGCTGTGATTCCATTCCGTCTGTCTGAATCTACATCCTCCCCCACACCTTGTTTTTTTTGGGGGGGTTATAGTAAAACGTTCTTGATTTCATTGAACACGATTTCAAATTAAGTCTGTGCATAGATGGACAGAAGAGATAGCTCAAGGGTATCAGGTAGTACCCCTTTGAGTAGACTTTCAAGGCTCCTCCGGTTTGCTGACGTGTGACATTTCACACCTTGAGATTTTATCTAGGGACCCAGAAAGCAGCGGCATCATCAGTATTCAAGGGCCCAGGTGCGTGAGGTTGCCTTGGTACCGTATTAGAGTCACTGCTCCATCCAGACGGGTTAGCGATTGCTTTATCTCTTTGTCTCCGACTTCGGTGTCGTTTTCTTCTTCGTTCCCACCTCCCTTCTCCCCATCTCCTATTTCTTCTCCTCCTGTCCCTTCCCCTTCTTCTTCACTTCCCACTTCCCCTCTTCCTCCTTTATTTTTTAGAGTTTATTTCTTTTGAGAGAGGAAGAGAAAGAGAGAGAGAAAGAGAAAGAGAGAGAGAGGGAGGGAGAGGGAGAGAATCCCAAGCAGGCCCCGTGCCGCCAGCTCAGAGCCCGATGGGGGGGCTCGAGCTCACGAACCGCGAGATCACGACCTGAGCTGAAATCAAGAGTCGAACGCTTAACCGACCGAGCCACCCCGGCGCCCCTCTTTCTCTTCAAGATATTTGAAAATACTTAGGACCTCTGTTCTCCTCTTTCTTCGCACATGAAAGTAATGGAAGTTGGAAGATTTCCAGTCCCACGATGGTCCAAACAGACCCGTGTTATCATTATTGGGATTTATTTAACATTAGAATTCCAAGCTTGGCAACCGTCCTGGTACCAGCAATAGAGGCTGCCGCCTCAAATTTTCCAGAACTGTAGAGCCTTGTGCCATAATGCCAGTCAGGGTCCAGATGTAGCTGGGAAAACACGGATGTTACTTGCTTCATCCAGAGCTGATACACTCCCAGGTATGGGAAGGACCAAAGGCCTTCTTTTGCAAAGCCTGTGATGCCATAGGAAACAGCCGGTCAGTCCATTCTAGATCATTCTGCAATGAGAAGAGACCTCCGAGCATGGACAAGTTGCAGCCTCAAAGCTCACGCTCTCAACCAATGTACATACTGCATTTTGCAGCGTGAAACAATTCACAACAAGGCGGTGGGGAAAAGAACTGTGTTGCACAAACTTTATATTCTACAGAAATTCCAAGGAGTTGGAGACGAAAGCTTTCACAGACTCAAAGTTTTAAGGCTCCACCAACGTTTCCCTGCAGTAGATCAAGCTTCCGCAGCCCGTAGATGCAGCTGACGGATGGCACCCTCAAGGTCACACAGCTAGCTGGTGGCAGAGGCAGAACCGGGTCCCCGGTGACTGATTCTAAGTTCTTGGCTCCCTCTGCTACACCACATTGCCAAAGCAGGTGTGGTGAGGGAAGGCCTCCCTGAGGAAGAGGAAGGTGACCGGGGCCTGAAGGGACAGAAGGGGTGTGAGTGGTCTTGAAAGAGGGGCCAGGCTTCCTGATGCCAGTTTAGGCTCCTTTTGTGGCTTTCCTAACTGAATCGTTGACTCCCCCATGGTAGGCATGCATTTGTCCCTTCCACTTTCTGCCCCATTTCAGAGCTCCTGGTGTGGGTCCTGCACAAAGGACGGTTGGAGAAGTGGATGAGATTCGGTTCTTCACATCCTCTCTGAGATCTGACCCCTTTGCTTTAAGATATTTGTTGACGAACTTGGTAGCCAACAGAAACTCAGCCGGTATTTCCTTTCTGCTTCCTTCCTTACTTCCTACGGTTGATACTCTGGAGACCGTGTGCTCCGCTCCCTGAGAACTCTCTCTCCGAACACACAGTCTCCGAGAACTGTCCGGCCCCTGGCAGCCATGTTTATAAGACCAATCCCTGACCCGCCATGAGTGGCTGAGGGGTACAGGGGTGGGTTCCTGACTCAAACTGGACCCATGAAAGCCTCTCTCTCAGTTTGGAACTGTGACTTGAGGGGCTCCTCAGTCTCCTCTGATGCTTTACGCCGACGTGGTGTTTGTTCAGGAACACGGAGCCGTCTATCTGCAGGCACGAAGGAGGCCGGTGCAGGGAAGGAGGGAGATGAAACGCGCTGAGGGAGGGTGGCAAAGAGAAGCCCTGAGACCCCAAGAGAAACCCTGAGAAGCCAACTGCTTCGTGCCTGGGGGCGGGGGCGGGGGGGGGGGCGCCCTGCCCAGAGGAGGCCTTCACCTCTCTCTTGGAGGCCCCTCCTCCAGTCACACGGGGACAGTCTGTTGCCTGGAACCCTTACCGTAGTCTGATGTTATCAAGTTTCTGCAGAAGGAGCCCACTCAGCCAGGTCTCTGACAGAGCCATTAGGGGAAGTCCTTGGTTATGCTTTGTGCTGGAGGAACCACAGTCCGGAAACGGGGCATGTTGTCGAAGGGGAACTTTCTGGCTCTTTCTTGAAGGAGACCCTAGGCCTGCTGGTCACAATTCGACCCAGACTCCAGAAGGAATGGGACTTCAGAGAAGATGTTAATCTCTTTGTTGTCGTGGTGGTGAAGATTTTTAGTCAGCCGTCTTCACGATAGCTGCATGAATGGGAGAGGAGAAGCCCCAGTGGCCACTCTGCTAGGTACTGCAGAACAGAGGTGAGATAAGACCTTCCTGCCTCGCAGGGAGGGAGGGAGACACACACGGGGACACAATTGCACAGCCACGAGATGTAGACGTCACGAGAAAGCAGCGCACCAACAAGGGAGGTCCCCAAAGAATATCCCCCCTGGTGGGTCAGAGAAGGTTTCCTAGCCCGGGTGACAACGGAGCGGAGGCCCCGCGGGGTGAGCAGGGGTCGGCCAGGCCGGAGAGGGAAAGGGACAATCCAGAGGAAGCGGCAAGAATAGAAGAGCAGTGTCGAGAAACACGATGGTGGCTTCTGAGAAGTACAAGCGGCTGAAGCAGGTCGAGCGTGAAGTCTCCAGGTTTGGGCCCGAGAGCTTGCCAGAAAGAAGGGTGAGGTGCAGAGCGGCACTCTCCAAACCGTTCTGTGCGTGCCGCCTGTCACATTTTTTTGGAGCGCGCAAGAAATGCGTGTGTGCGTTCATAACGCAGGCGCACAACGTCCGCGTCGACAAAGCAGTATGTGTATAGTTATTTTAAAACAGACACTGGCTCTTACACTAATGTGTTAAATAGGATGTTAGCTTCATTTTCTTATTGTTTTTTGTTTTGGATAAAAACGCACAGGAAACATCTCCAGTGTTCTCCCCACCCCACAGCGCAGGTGGAGAACTGCCCTGCAGACGTGACCAGGATCGCCTGCAGAGTCTGGGGCACCATTTCCTCCTCAGCATCGGCTCAACGTGTAGCTGCGGCTTGAGCTGTCATAGCCACAGCTGACAGTCCCTGTGCTGGGTGATTCAGACCGGGAAACCTCAGGAGCAACAGGCTCTGTTGTCTCAGCTCAGACTTCTAGAGAGCCCCTGGCCTGGTGATTCCCAGTCTGAATTTCTGGATGTGCATATACCTCTGTGATGGTGCTTTCTTCTTTTTCCTTTTCTAGAAAGTTAACTGAAACTTGGACCTCATGGCTTGAGGGTGGTCAACAGAAAAGTGTAGAATTCACCAAGTCTGTGGTCTTTCTTTGCCTCTGGCCCAAGACAAAGGACCCGAGCTTCCTTCTGTCCTTGGGGCTGAGCTCCTCCCTGATGAAATGTGTAGCAAGAGCTTGTAGAGGGCATCTCCCTGAGTTTTGAATAGCAGTCCAATGACACCAATACAACTGACATGGGTGGAATGACCACCATGTACCTCATGCTAAGTTCTTTATAGCCATTGAAATCCACCAGCAAACCCATTGGGGGAGGGGGGCGGTGCTGCTCCTAGGATCCCTACTCCATGGACAGGAAATGAGCCTGTCACTTAGGAGTCCGGTCAGTACAGACCCCAGATACTCAGGATTCCCAACCCCAGACCCCGGCTGCCCACCCGACAGGAGGAAGCTCCAAGGGCCGGGTTTTGGATCCCCAGCCTCTGTCGCCATGCCTTTGTAAGCTGCTGTTCTCTTGGGTTCTGCTCACCAAGCCAGGACTGGAACAAGCCAAATGAAAAGAGAGTGGCCTGATGGCATTTACTCAGGACTGTAGGGCACAAAATGGTTACATAAATGAATATTTTAAATGGTAAAAAAAAAAAATTAAAAATTACAGCCTTGTTGAGGTATCGTTGATATACAAAAAATGCATGCAATTAACGTATACATTTTGATGAGTTTGGATATGTGCATACACCCATGATATCATCGTCACAATCAAGATAATAAACATATCTAGCACCTCCAAAGAACTCCTTGTGTCCTTTTGCTCTATGTGTGTGTGTGCGCTAAGAACAGTCAACATGAAAAATACCCTCTCAGCAAGTGTTTTTTTTTTTTTTTTTTCATAAAGATTTTATTTTTAAGTAATCTCTACACCCAATGTGAGGCTTGAACCCACAACCCTGGATCAAGAGTCACATGCTCCACTGACTGAGCCAGTCAAGCGCCCCCTCAACAGGTTTTTAAGTGCACAGCACCGTATTGTTAATTATAGGCACTGTGTGGTACAGCATATCTCTAGAACTTATTCATCCTGTACAACGGTTAACTTTATACCCGCTAAACAGCTAACTTCCCTTTCCCCTCTTCCCACACCCTGACAATCGCCATCTCATTTTCTGCTTAAATAAAAAGTTAAGTGTAAGAGATCCATTTTTAAATGACGCCGTAGGGCACCTTAGAAGCCTGGTCACTGTCTGCTTCCCTGGCAGGGCCTTCCAATGAGGTGGGAGAAGCCATGGGATCGGTTCACCTGTTGGATGGGGGTAAAGGAGAAAGTTTTTCCATGGGATTACTAGAGTTTTATTGTTGTTGCTATTGTTGTTACCTACTATGAAAATGGCTCATGTACGTGGTGCTAAAATTTCAAAGCAGTTATAAAAAAGATAAAGAAAAGGTCAAAGTTTTCTGCGTCTCCAGGCCTGTACCTCTAGACCTACTCTCTAGAAGTAAACGTTTAAAATCCCTTCTGGTGTTTGTGCTTGTGGTGGTTATACCCAGAATTCTACAAGGCATTTGTCCCTCTCTTTTTCAACTTATCTCCTTTAGATGTTATTTAAAGACCCCCTCCCACTCTGAAAATTGAGGAATTAAACTCAGCTATATTTCACCTCATTTTCTCCCCTCCCAATTGCTACTTATATTTTTATTTTTAGCCTATTGATAATCATTATCGCTTTAGGTAACAATTTAATTAAATCTGCATTTCTTGGTCTGTCCTTTTTCACAGTATCTCTTGCGCATGGTATGTAAGTCATTTGCAAGTCATTTCAGTGGGATTTTCCGGTCAGGCACATGTTCTCAATCCATCTTAAGTCAGGGGTCTGATGTAGTTTTAAAGGTAATCTTTAGATAATAATAAAATTGGAAAACCCACTCATACATCTGTTTTCTCAGCCCCTCACCCTAACCCTGCCATGTATCTCCATGACCCAAGGAAGCTACACTGACCAGTAGAAAGAGAGAGGAATAAGAATCCTATATCCTCTTAGATATACTTTGAGAATCTTATATCCTCTTAGATATACTTTGAGGGTGATAGTGGGCACACAGGGGCTGTTATGTACTCTATTCCACCTACTTCCAGAGAAGTAACACAAATCAAATGCCTCCTGAATTAATTCCACCTTTAATTCAGATTTGGTTTCTAAGATACTCGTGAGAGATTTCTCATTATGTGAATTCCTCTCTGTTTAGAGGAAGGACTCACAGGGAAGACGAGTCCTTCCTACCCTGAGTGGCACTTAGTAAGAAGCTACATGGGCCTGGCCATTAATCTTGTCACCTAGGTTCCTGAGGATGATTACCTCCACCGTGGGGGAGACTAGATTACAGGAAAGTTGGAAGATCACAGGGAACATGTATGTCTGAACACGGAGACTCCGTGAGTGAGGACAAATCACACTCTGTTCGCTGAGGAACCAGAGTGATGAGAGAGTTTTATGTGACATGCATTGGGAAACTTGGCAGATGGATACCTGAGGCTCACGAAGACGAGGGTGGCCAATCTTGGGTGACTTCATCTATTTTGTTGAGCTACACAAACCACCCATCTGCCCATATATTACCATTGTCCCCACAATAGTAACAGTCTTAGAAATGCGTGGAGATGTTCTAAAATCTCAGTCTCTTGTAGGTATGTAATAGTTGAAAGTCACTTTTATTATCATTATAGGATACATGTTTGCTTGAGAAAATTGTGAGGTGGTCATTGTTAGCGTTGTTAACAGATAGTGTATGGTCTCCCGATTCGATACGTATATATATATTTTCTTACGAACAATAGGAACATGCTAAACATAATGTTTTGAAGCCAGCTTTTGATTTTATTTATTTTTTTATTTTTTATTTTTTTTATTTTATTTATTTTTGGGACAGAGAGAGACAGAGCATGAACGGGGGAGGGGCAGAGAGAGAGGGAGACACAGAATCAGAAACAGGCTCCAGGCTCCGAGCCATCAGCCCAGAGCCTGACGCAGGGCTCGAACTCACGGACCGCGAGATCGTGACCTGAGCTGAAGTCGGACGCTTAACCGACTGCGCCACCCAGGCGCCCCTCCAGCTTTTGATTTTAAATGTTGCAAACATCTTTGTGTGTCACTAATTTTTTCATTAAACACTCTTTTGTAACATTATTTGTCATGGGGGCATAGTGTTCTGTTAGACCATTGTCTCTCTGGACCGTACCCTTTCATGTGCTAAATTGGATTTGCGCTCAGCAGCTACAACATGCCCATTTCCAACTTTTTTTTTTCCAGTCTTCCACAAATACATCAGAGCCTCTGGTCTCCAATGTCCTCTCCTTCCATGATCAGTTTTGCTATGAATCAACTACTTACTGCATTTTGCTGTCATTTCAATGGGGATCGAGGAAGAAGGGGATATTTGGTGGTTCTCCCAGCCAGAAAGCAGTTCAATCTCAGCGGCCTTGCCTCTTTGTATAGCCTTTTTGTTCAATTATTTAATATTCTATTGAGTGTTGCTATGAGGGTTAATTTTCTGTATCAACTTGATTAGGCCATGAGGGGGTCCAAATATTTGGTCAAACGTTATTCTTACTGTTTTTGTGAGGGTGTTTCTGGATGAGTTTAACATTTACATTGATGGACTTAATAAAGTGAATTGCCCTCCTGTCGAGAGTTTAGCTAAATTACTTCATGGTGTTGCTGCTTTGGCATTCATTTTGTTTGGCCAAGCAGGCTGTAGGGGCTTAAAGCCAACACTAGCCTCTCACGCGAGCACATGCCCTAGATAACAGTCCACAGGGTCACAAGCAAACATAAGTTCCTGATGTGATTCCCCCAACAGTGTTTGTCATCAACAGCTCTCCCTCCACCTCCCAGGGTCTTCCCTTTGTGTACTCCTTAGATAAGACCCCCGTGCGTCTTGCCCAAACCCTGCTCTTCTTGGTTTAAATGGACCAATCTGGCTTCCTTCAGGGAACCCTAAAACACTTTACCTACAGACTCTAATAAAGGCATATGCCACAGGCCCTATCACTCTGTCTGCTTACACCCTGTCTTGACCCCCCAATGTGATCCCTTGAGGTGTACTGTGTATTTCCTCCAGGACTTGTGAGTAATAAACTTTTCTATTTCAGTTTCTCTTGTGGCCATTTGTTGGACCAGGGCTCACCATTCCACACCCCGAGCTGCAGTTAACAAATGTTAATTTTACAAAGTCCTGACACAGCAGTAATGTGGTGGGCTTCATCCAATCAGTTGAAGGCCAGAATAAAACAAAAGGGCCAGAATAAAACCAAAAGGACACTCTCTCAGATATGAGGAGATTCCTTTTATCCACAAGCTAGGACATTGTTTTTTCCTGCCTTCAGACTCAAATTGAACTATGAATCCTTCCTGGGTCTCAAGCTTACTGCCTTTGGACTGGAGTTACACTGTTGGCTCTCCCATTTCTCTGGCCTTCCAACTTGGATTGGATCTATACATGAGCTCTCCTGGGTCTCTAACTTGCTGACTATCGATCTTGGAACTTGTTGAGTCAATTCCTTATAAAAAATGTATCCCTCTTTCTCCCACTCTCTTTCTCTAAACACACACACACACACACACACACCTCCTATTGGTTCTATTTCTCTGGAGAACCCCCACTATTACATACTACATACCTATAAGAGACATTGGCTTTTTTCTTAAAAAACAAAAGTTTTTCTTAAAACACTATTAAAAAATAAAGGAGAATTTAATACATTCCCAGATAAACAAAAATTGAGAAAATTTATTACTAGCAGACTTACCCCACAAGAAATATTAAAGGGAGTCAATCATTCAGGTTGAAATGAAAGAATGCCAAAAAAAAAAAAAAAAAAAAAGAAAGAATGCCAGACAACAACCTGAATCCATATGAAGAAATAAAGAGAACTGGCAATGATAACTCTAGAGGTAAAAAGACAATATAAATGTGTATTTTGTTTATAACACTTTCGTCTCTAATCTTATTTAAAAAAACAGCTGCATAAAGCAATAATTGTAAATCTGTGTTGATAGGCATATAATGTATAAAGTAGTAATTTGTATGACAATATTAGCACAAAGTAGGGAGGAATGGAGTTTATAGGAAAATTTTTATTTGTATATTATTGCAGTTAAGTTTGTAGTAACCCAGGGGCACCTGAGTGGCTCAGTTGGTTGAACATCTGACTCTTGGTTTGCTCAGGTCATGATCTCATGGTTTTTTGGGTTTGAGCCCCACATCAGGCTCTGTGCTGGCTATGCAGAGCCTGCTTGGGATTCTCTCTCTCCCTCTCTCTCTCTCTGCCCCTCCCCTGCTCACACTGTCTCTGTCTCTCTCAAAAAAAAAATAAATAAAACTTAAAAAAAAAAGTTTGTATTAACCCAAACTAGGTTGCTATAAAATGTTAACTGTAATCTTTAGGGCAGCCACTAAGAAAATAACTCAAAAGGCGTTATACAAAGAAAATAAGGAAATTAAAATCGTATACTAGGAAATATCTATTTAACACAAGAGCAGGAAGTAATGAAGAAATAGAGACACACACACAAAAAAGACATCAGGCATGTAGAAAACAAGTAGCAAAATGGCAGACATAAATCCTACCTTATTGGAAATTACATTAAATTTGAATGTGTTAAACATTCCAGTCAAAAGGTAGTGATTGGCAACATGGATTTTAAAAATATAGAATCAACCACATACTTCTCTAAGAAACACACTAGATTCAAAGACAAAAATAAGGTGAATACAATAGGATCAGAAAACATATACTATGAAAATAGTAGCTAAAAGAAAGATGGATGGCTACAGTAATATCAGACAAAATAGACTTGAGGAAAACTATCACTACTGTGGCTAAGGACATTTTATGATAACAAAAGAGTCAATCCATCAAGAAGACATCATTATAAACATTTATGCATTAACAACAAAGCCTTAAAATACAGGAAGCAAAAACTGACAAAATTGAAGGGAGAAATAGTTCAAAAATAATAGCTGAAGACTCCAGTACTATACTTTCATTAATAGATAGAACAATGAGACATAAGATTAAGGAAAAAAATAGAAAACTTGAACACCCTAAACTAACTAAACCAGACATCACTAGAACATTCCACCCAACAAAATTTTGCAGAATACACATTCTTAGGTGCATGATGGAACATTTTCCAGAATAGACCATTTTTTGAGCCATAAAGAAAGTCTCAGTAAAGTTGTAAAGATAGAAATCATATAAAGTGCGTTCTCCAACCACAATGAAATGAAATTAGAAATTAGTAACAGAAAAAATAATTTTGGAAATTCACAAATATGTGGATACTAAATAACATACTCCTTAATTATCAACGTATCAAAGAAGAAATCACAAGGGAAATTAGAAAATACTTTCAGGTGAATGAAAACAAAAACATAACAACCCAAAACTTATAAGATGCAGCTAAAGCATACCTAGAGGGAAATTTATAGCTGTACATGCCTATATTAGAAAAGAAGAAAGATCTCAAATCAATAGCCTAAACCTCCATCTTAAGAAACTAGAAAAAGAAGAGCAAACTTACCTGAAGGAGGCAGAAGGAAAGGAATAAAAATGATTAGAGCAGACCTAAATGAAATAGAGAATAGAAAAAAAAAAAATAGAAAAAGTCAATGAAACTGAAAGTTGGTCCTTTGAAAAGATCAACATAGTTGAAAACCCTTTAGCTAGTCTGAGAAAAAGAGAAAGAGAGAGAGAAAGAAGACTCAAATTACTAAAATCAGAAATGAGAGAGGGACGTACTTTTGCTCTTATAGAAATAAAAAGGATTAGGATTATAAAAGAATACTATGAACAATTGTATGCAAACAAATTGGATAACCTAGATAAAATGGAAAAATTCCTAGAAGTACAAACTTCTGAGACTTAGTCAAGAAGAAAGTGAAAATCTAAATAGACTGAAAACAAATAAAGAGACTGAATTACTAGTCAAGAACTTGTCACAAAGGAAAGCCTAGGACCAAATGGTTTCACTGGTGAATTCTACCAAATGTTTAAAGAATAATTAACACCACCAATCTTTCTCAAATTCTTGCAAAAAATTAGAAGAGAGGATACTTCTCAACTCATTCTATGAGGTTAATACTACCCTGATACCTAAGCTAGAGAAATAAATCATAGGAAAAGAAAACTAAAGACCACTATCCATATGAATACAGATGCAAAAATCCTCAACAAAATGCTAGCAAATTGGGTCCAACAGCATATAAAAAGGATTGTACACCATGAGTAGTGGGAATTTATCTCAGGAATGCAAAATTGGTTCGACGTATAAAAATTAATCAGTGTAATACACCACATTAATAGCATAAAGAATGAGGGTGCCTGGGTGGCTCAGTCCGTTAAGCATCTGACGTCAGCTCAGGTCATGGTCTCCCAGTTTGTGGGTGTGAGCCCAACATCGGGCTCTGTGCTGACAGCTCAGAGCCTGGAGCCTGCTTCGGATTCTGTGTTTCCCTCTCTATCTGCCCTTCCCCCACTTGCCCTCTGTCTCTTTCTCAAAAATAATAAGTAAACATTAATTTTTTTTAATATTAGGATAAAGAACAAAACCCACGTGATCATCTCAATAGGTGGAGAAAAACATCTGATAAACCTAGAAGCTTTTCATGATAACCTCAACAAACCTGAAGTAAAAGAACTTCCCCAACATAATAAAGAATGTCGATGAAAAGCCCACAGCTAACATTATGCTTAATAGTGAAAGCCTGACCAGAAGTTTTCCCACTAAGATCAAGAACCAAAAAAAAAAAAGGATATCCACTCTCAGAACTTCTATTCAACATTGTCCTGGAATTTTTAACCAGAGAAGTTAGGCAAGAATAGGAAATAAAAACATCCAGATTAGAAAGAAAAAAAGTAAAAGTCTCTCTACAGATGACATGATCTTATATAGAGAAAATCCTAAGGAATAAGGAAAACACACACAATTGTTAGAGCTAATACAGAAGTTCAACAAGATTGCAGAACATAAGATCAATATACGAAAATAAATTCTATTGCCAGATACTAGCAATGAGTGGTCCAAAAATAAAATGGAGAAAACAATTCTATTTATAGAAGCATAAAAAAAATAAAATACTTTTTTTTAATGCTTATTTATTTTTGAGAGGGAGAGAGGAGACAGAGGATGGGTGGGAGAGGGGCAGAGAGAGAGGAAAACACAGATTCGGAGGCAGGCTCCAGGCTCTAAGCTGTCAGCACAGAGCCCGACACAGGGCTCAAACCCACAAACTGTGAGATCATGACCTGAGCCAAAGTTGGGTGCTCAGCTGACTGAGCCACCCAGGCACCCCAAGAATAAAATACTTTCATTTAATTAAATTTAATCAAAAAAGTATAAACCTTATACATTAAAAACTATAAAATATCACTGAAAGAAATCAAAGAAGACCCAGAAAAGTGAAAAGACATCCCATGTTCATGGATTGGAAGATTTAATATTGTTAAGAGGGCAATGCCTTCCAAATTGATCTGCAGATTTGATGCAATCCATATCATTTTCCAGCTGCATTTTTTACAGAAATTGACAAGCTTGTATTAAAATTTATATGGTATTACCAGAGTTCTAGAAGAGCCTAAAAAATCTTGAAAAAAAGGGTGCCTTGGTGGCTCAGTCATTAAACATCTGACTTCAGCTCAGGTCATGATCTCACGGTTCGTGACTGTGAGTCCCACATTGGGTGAGCTTGAGCCCCACTTCGGGTGAGCACGAGCCCCACATCTCTTGAGCATGACCCTCGCTTTGGGTAAAAACACAAGCCCCACTTTGGGTGAGCTCTCCTCTCTCTCTCTCTCTCTCTCTCTCTCTCTGTCTCTCTCTCTCCTTTTGCCCCACCTAGGATTCTCTCTCTCTGTCCCTCTCTCACTTATGCCTCCTTTCTCTCTCAAAAAAAAAAAAATCTTGAAAAAAATAATAAAATTGGAGACTCATACTTCTCAGTTTCAAAACTTAATACAAGACAGGGTGGTACTGGCATAAAGATAGACACATAAATCAACAGAAGAAATTTTAGAGTCCAGAAACAAACCCACGTTTACAGTTAATTGATTTTTTAGCAAATGTGCCAAAACCATTCAATGAAGTAAGAGAAGTCTTTTCAAAAAATAGCCTTAGAGTAATTGGATATTCACATGCAAAAGAATGTTTGGATCTCTATCACATAACATACAAAAATTAACTCAAGATGGATCAAAAACCTAAATATAAGATTTAAAACTACAAAACTCTTAGAAGAAAATGTAGAAGCAAATCTTTGTGACTTTGGTTTTGGCAATTATTTCTTAGATACAACACCAAAGGCGAAAGCAACCAAGGGAAAAAATACATAACTTAGACTTCATTATAATTAAAAGTGTTTGTGTTTAAAAGAACAATATAAAGAAAGTGAAAGAGATTTCAACAAACATGTAAGTCATCAAGCTCAGGTTTAACTAATTTCAGCAAGAGCACAGCAGCAGTTATAATTAAACTTGGAAGAAGAGTCCAATTCAACTCCCTACAGATTTGTGATTAAAACCACTCATTCCAAATTATTCCAAAATCTTGCCCCAGCTATGATAAAATGATTATACCATGCTCAACAATCCCAAAAACCTCACTAAAAAGCCAGTCTAGATTACAGTACATCAATCAGGTAAAATACCCTATACCTCAGATTTGTAACAGAATATAGCATAATTAAAAAAAAAAAAAAGTGAAAGGCAACCCATAGAAAATATTTATAAATAATATATATAATAAAGATCTAGTATCTGGGTCACCTGGGTGGCTCAGTTGGTTAAGTGTCCAACTTTGGCTCAGATCATGATCTCGAGGTTCATGAGTTCAAGCCCCGCATCAGGCTCTGTGCTGACAGCTCAGAGCCTGGAGCATCTTCAGATTCTGTGACTCCCTCTCGCTGTGCCCCTCCCCCACTCAAGCTCTGTCTCTGTCAAAAATAAATAAACATTTAAAAATTTTTTTAAAAAAAGATCTAGTATTTGGAATATACAAACTCACAACTCAACAATAAAAAAGTCAATTTTTACAAGAGCAAAGGACTAGGATAGACATTTCTCCCAAGAAGATGTATAAATGGCCGAACATATAAAGAGATGCTCCACATCATTAGTCATAAAAAAATGCAAGTCAAAACCACAATGAGATGCCACTTCACACCCAGTAGGACAACTGTAATCAAAAAGATGGATAACAAACATTAATGAAGATGTGGAGAAGTAGATATCTTCATAGAAGGCTGGGGAAGGGGAGCCTGGGTGGCTCAGTCGGTTAAGCGGCCGACTTCAGCTCAGGTCACGACTCACGGTCCGTGAGTTCGAGCCCCGCGTCGGGCTCTGTGCTGACCGCTCAGAGCCTGGAGCCTGTTTCAGATTCTGTGTCTCCCTCTCTCTCTGACCCTCCTCCGTTCATGCTCTGTCTCTCTCTGTCTCAAAAATAAATAAACATTAAAAAATTAAAAAAAAAAAAAAAGAAGAAGGCTGGGGAATGTAAAATGAGGCAGCTGCTAAGGAAACCCATCTGGTAGTTTCTCAAAAGTTAACCATAGAGTGACATGGGACCCAGCAATGCCATTCCCAGTTGTATGCCCAAGAGAATTGAAAATATTTGTCCAGGCCAAAACGTGTGCACAAATGTTTGGAGCGGCATTATGCATAATGGCCAAAATGTAGAAACAGCCCGTATGTCCATCAACTGGTAAATGGACAAACAAAATGTAGTATGTCTATACAATCAAATATTGCTGTGTTATCAAAAGGAAAGAAGTTCTGACATGTGCTACGACATAGAAAACGTTATGTCAAGTGAAAGGAGCCAGTCACAAAAGGCCACATATTGCGCAATTCCATTGATTTGAAATGTTCAGGGGCTGGGAGGAGAAGAGAATAGAGAGTACAGAGTTTCTTTTGGGGGCAATAAAAATGTTCTGAAATTAGACAGTGGTGGTAGTTGCACAGCTCTCTGAATGACTAAAACGCACTCTATTGTGCATTTTAAGAACGTAAATTTCAGGGGCGCCTGGGTGGCGCAGTCGGTTAAGCGTCCGACTTCAGCCAGGTCACGATCTCCCGGTCCGTGAGTTCGAGCCCCGCGTCGGGCTCTGGGCTGATGGCTCAGATCCTGGAGCCTGTTTCCGATTCTGTGTCTCCCTCTCTCTCTGCCCTTCCCCCGTTCATGCTCTGTCTCTCTCTGTCCCAAAAATAAATAAAAACGTTGAAAAAAAATTAAAAAAAAAAAAGAACGTAAATTTCTTGGTATGTGAATTATATGTCAATTAAAAAATATGCTAAGAAGTATGAGCAAGTAGAGGGTTGCATCCTGGGAATGCACACTTGGTTTAACATTCAAGAATCAATCGATGTCATTCATCTATTATGGAGTAAAGGGGGACTGGAATAAAGGGGGCAACCATGAAATTGTATCCATAAATTTAGAAAAGGTATTTGACAAAATTGAAAACACATTCAAGATGAAGGCTATCGGCAATCTAGAAATAGAAGGGAATTTCCTCAACCTGATAAACCAGAACCTATAAAAATAAACCTATAAAAAGCTTACAGTAGAATTAACAATAGAAGACTGAATGCTTGTCCCTTAAGATCAGAAACAAGGCAAGGATGTTTACTCTCAATGCCTTTATTCCACATTGCACTGTACAAAAAGAGAAATGCAATAAAGCAGGGGAAAAAAGTCAAAGGTGTTGGAAGGGAAAAGAGTAAAACCATCTTCATTCCCAGACAATGTAATCATCTGAGAAAATACTGAGGAATCTACGTAAAAGCTACTGGAACGAATAAATGACTACAGGAAGGGTACAGGTATTTTCTTCTAGGTATCCATCCAAGAGAAATGAAAGCATATGGCCCCCCAAATTTTTATACATGAGAACGCATGGCCATTTTATAATAATCAAAATCTGAAGGCCGCTCAAATGTCCAACGATAGGTGAGTAGAAAACAGGTTGCCCTTTGCTGGACCGGCGGGGAGAGGAAGCCAATGGAAATAAAAGGCAAGCGATACTAACCTGGCCTGGAGATGTCCAGCTGAGGAACAGAGGACACTTGATTGGGAGGTAGAGACCAGGGTTGTCCAGTGGGAGAGGGGTGGGTCTGACAGGGGTGTGAGGCCTGGGAAGCAGGAGCAGAGAAAGCCCTCAGAAGAAAAAGGGAAATCTGGTGCAATAACCATGAGGAGGGTGGCGTTGGGGAAAAGTGTCGAGAGGATTTTCAGAAAGTCGGTATGGGATGTGATTCCCTCTTCTCAAGGTGTCTTTTGGATGAGACACGGTACTGGGATAGCCCAGGTTTATCTGGGCGAACTGAAAAGAATGGCGGTAATGGCTGAAGGCACTGTATGCTTACGAGGCACAGGTGCTGAGCACTTCAAATACGTCCAATACCATGAGGTGGACACCGTTATCCCCGCTGCAGAGAAGAGGAAATTGGGGCACAAAGTTTTAAGGGCTCTGCCCAAGATCACGTTACTAAGTGGCAGAGCCAGAACATTCGATTTCATATTCAACCCTAAAGCTAATAAGCCATTTCCCTTTTTCTCACCTCCTTCCCTGACCACAGCTCTCTCCACATCCTCTCAGGGGTTGGGTGGGTGAGGGAGACGTGCCCGGAAGTGATTTGGTTCAGGCCTCACATTCCCAGTGAGGTCATATATCCAGTCAGAGACTCTCGGCCAGGCGTGAGAGAAGGGAGGATTCCTTCCCACCCCCAGCGAGCCGCGAATTAGTAACTGCATAAATCCCATAACCACCTGGTTCTAACCCAAGTACATTGCTTTTTAAATATACCGTAATTTTTGTTACCTCATTTTGACAGATCTTTGCTTTTCATCTGGTGGAAAACTAAAAAATGGATTAGGCTCTCTCAACCTTTGAGAGCGATTGCTCCCTCCCGTCTGAAGGAAGCAGGGAAGAGGGGAATGTGCCAGAAGCAACCAGAGGCTGTGCTGTCAGCACGGCCGCGCGCACAGGCTAAAGTAAATCGAAAACCTGGGGGACTCACAGTTGCACGGAGCAAAGCGCCAGGAGGTTTCCTGAGCTTTGAGGGGATTTGTGAAGAAGCTACGAGGTCCAGATTGACCAGGAGAACCATTGCTTTTGGGTGTTTGGTCTTCACATTGGTGGTTTTCATCTGGGGCAAAGTCCTCCCCAGAGGACATCTGGCCAGGTCTGGAAACATTTGTGATTTTCACAAGTGTGGGGGGTTTACTGGCATCTACTGGGTAGAGACCAGTGATGCTCTCAAGTACCCCACAATACACAGGACAGCCCCCACAACAAAGGATCATCTGCCCGAAGTGCCGAAGTTGAGAAACCCTGCTTCAACCCTTAGGGGTCACTGGGAGCAGGGGGGCCACACCCTCCTGAAGCTTCTAGGAGTTCTTATCTGGGCTTGAAGCTGGAGAGGTTTGGACTGCAGGCCATGCCCCCGGGGAATTTCCCTGCCTTCACCTGGCCACCCCCTCTGGGCCCTTTGTTGGAGACCTCTGCCCTCAGGTAAATGTTTTCCCTACATGTTTGGGAAACTTCAAGAAAAATCCCCTTTTGCCCTCTTGTGAGCAGTAAAGATGTATTGCACAGTGCCAAAAAAAAAAAAAAAAAAAAAAACAAAACAAAATTAAGACAGCTAGGGGATTTTTATTATTTAAGTCAAATAAATAAAAGTGGCAGTCAACCCTTCAGATTTCAAAGGTGACACATCCACCAATTGGCCCTCACAATGGCATCAGATGGAACTGGGGGCGGAAAGAGTGGGTTTAGTATTAATGAATTCATGGTCTAGACCGGTGATAACCTGGGAGCCGTGACCTGGGCGGGGGGCAGCCTGAGGGGTGGGCAGCGGCTGACTGACGGTAAAGGCCGCCCACTCCTCCCCCTTGGGGAGCCTGGGGACCTTTGCTTGCACTCTCAGGAGATTCTTTTCTTTTCTTTCTTCTCCTAGGGTCTAGTCTTTACTAACTAGAGAATGTAAGACTGAACACCCTCGCAGAGCGAACTGCCTCTCAGTGGAAAAGGCACAGGGACAAAATGCAGCCAGGGCCCCACGGCCAAGTACACTGAGAGGCCGCCAGGACAGGGGAGGGCTGCTAACACTTCCTGACCCGGAGTCTCCCTCAGGCCCCCCCCATGTCTTGCACTGCACGCTTTTGTGGACCGGACTCTGGGAGGTGGCTTAGACAGGTTAAGTACCAGCTCAAGGCAGATGATGAGAACAGATTTGGAACCGGTTAACTTCAGGGCGCTGGAATCCGGGTTGGTGTCTGCGTGTTCCCGGGGAAGCTGAGAGAGTGAACAGAGAGGAGGGAGCCAGCGGCGTCTCCTCCTCCTGGGTCTGGAAGCCTACCCGGATTCCTGGAGAAATGCGCTCCCAGATTTCCCCGACTCAAAAAGCTGCCTGAGAACGACGTTGGGGAGCTTTTTAAAAATACCCGTGCTCAGACCAGTTAGATCAGAATATCTGAGGGTAGGTCCCAAGCGAGTGTTTCCTTCCTTCTTTTTGGCCTTGGGAGATTTTGCACCCCCTTCCAGGGAGGGAAGCCTGATTTCTGAAATGACTCTCCTGATGGAAAAGTACCTAGTTCCACAGGCAGCCCCCCACCCCGCAGGGGGAGGCACACCGCAGACACTCAGGAGGTTTCTGCACTGCCTGGGTCCTCCGTTTCAACCCATTTCCTTCGTGATTTGGTCACAGCATGCCCGCTCTGGTAAAACACGGGCCGATTAGGTCTCAAAGTCTTGGAAATGAGCTGAGTCAGCAGGTATTGGACTGAAGTTGAATTGACCCTTGAATAACTTTGGGGTTAGGGGTGCTGTCTTCCTGCCCAGTCAAAAATCCACATGTAACTTCTGACTCCCCCGAAACTTAACCACTAATAGCATGCTGTTGACCAGAAGCCTTAGAGATAAACCGTCTATTAACACCCATTTTGATATGCTACTTATATCATATGCTGTATTCTTGCAATAAAGTAAGCTAGAGAAAAGAAAGTGTTAGTTAAAAGATCACGAGAAAGGGGCGCCTGGGTGGTTCAGTCAGTTAGGCGTTTGATTTCAGCTCAGGTCATGATCTCGTGGGCTGGTGAGTTCGAGCCCCACGTCGGGCTCTGTGCTGACAGCTCAGACAGAGCCTGAAGCCTGCTTCCTAGTCTGTGTCTCCCTCTCTCTCTGCCCCTCCCCCGCTCATATTCTGTCTCTCTCTCTCAAAAATAAATACACATTTTTAAAAACTTTTTAAATAATAAAAAAATAAAAGATCATAAGGAAGAGAAAATACATTTACGGTGCTATACTGTACCCCAAAAATCTGTATATAGGTGGACTCATGCCGTTCAAACCTGTGTTGTTCTAAGGGGAACTGGCACTGGGGAGCGCAGAGGGACAGGAGAACCCAACCGGAGGGGAGGCTTGTGGCACTCCGCACCACCTCTTTTCAGTTACCTTAAGAAGACCATTTGCCTACAACGCAACCGGCTCCTCTGAAACAAGGCTGGTCCAATAGGCACTGGTATTGTGACAGCAGTTGTTGAAACACTGACATAGAGCGGCGCCTGGGTGGCTCAGTCGGTTCAGCGTCCGACTTCGGCTCAGGTCATGATCTCACGGTCCGTGAGTTCGAGCCCCGCGTCGGGCTCTGTGCTGACAGCTCAGAGCCTGGAGCCTGTTTCAGATTCTGTGTCTTCTGACCCTTCCCCGTTCATGCTCTGTCTCTCTCTGTCTCAAAAATAAACATTAAAAAAAAAATTTAAAAAAAAAAAAACCTTAAAAAAAAAAAAAACACTGACATAGAGATTGGCAAATAGCCGCTGCCCTAAATTCTTAGAGTTCTCCCTCCCCCCACTTCCCCTTTCCCCTCCTCCTTCAGGACCACCCTCTTTCCCACCTCCCGTGATCCAGCCCCTCAAAGGTTATATTTGCTGCTGGGATCTGTTCTGACCAGCGGATGCCCACGCTGTCCAGGTTGTCACTTATGTTATCCTTGGTTAGAAATCATTTGAACATACTCCTGAAAGCAGCCTGCTCCGAAGCTCTCCGCGCGTCATGTTTAGTTAGACCAACACAAGTTTGTTTAACTTCACAAAGACTCATATTGGGGCAGCGTCCTAAGAACTTTACTGATTTGAATTTATTCCGTTCCTTGTAACAACCCTATGAGATCGGTAATGTTATATTCTCCCATTTTATAGATATGGAAATCGAGGCCCAGACAAGTTAAGTAACTTGACCTCAAGGTCACCAGCTGCTAAGTGGAGAAGCTTGTAGGCCAGCCTGGCCCCAGTCTGCTGCTCTCAACCCCGAGAAAAGACAGTCATGAGCTAATGAGGTGGGTTTTTTTTCCTTTGCCAAACTTAGATTCACAAAGTAGATTCCAGCATTTCCTCCTCTCTTCCATTCCCTTCCACCAACTTTGGTTGGAAGGGGAGAGGGGGAGGGGGAGGGGCCTTCCTAAAGTCATAAAGTGAATTGGAGGCAGGGCTAGGAGCCAAACACCCCCTTGACTCCCACCTGGTCTCACAGCAGGCTGCTTGCATCCAGCTAAATGTCCCCTCAAGTATCAGTTCCGGAAGTGTGGTGGTTTTCAGAAAGGTCTGCAAGTTCTGGAATATTCCTCCTTTCAACAGATGGAGGCTCTTTTGCCTCCTCGTGTGTGGGCTGGACTTAGGGTCTCACCTCCACCAAATATAACAAAGCAGAAGCTTTGGGAGACAGGGTCATAAAAGGCACTGCCACGCCCTCCTCCTCCTCTCTCTCCCCTTCTCTCTCTCTCTCTCTCTCTCTCTTTCGGATTGATCGTGCTAGGGAAGTCAGCTGCCATGTGTGACCTTGAAAAAGTTACTTAACTTCTCTGTGCCTCAGGATTTCACATCCATAAAATGGGAGGAAATATTGTGAGAATTAAATGAGTCCATTTGTGTGTCTGGGCACATAGTAAGTGAATATAGCAAGGGTGGCAGAGCACAGTTGTCCGAACTGTTCACTGTTAAAGAGCCCCAGCGCTGCAAGTCAAATAGGGGCTCACCAGTCCATGTCCTTTGGCCTGAGATTGCCTACCAAGAGGTGGCACTGTTTTCTAAATTGTACCACGCATGAGCCACCAACTGTCCTGATATGTGTTAGCTGTCAACATAAGGGATTTAACTGTCTCGCAAATGCTACCTTAGCATCGTCCGGAGGCTTTGGGCTGATATTAACTGAGAGGACACTGGCTGTGGTACAGCTGTTACTTGGTGGCTTTGTGGAGTTGTCCAGAATAATCTCAGGGGGGGTGCCTATATCCCAAGCCTTGCCATGATCTTTCAGATACTGTGTAATAAAACATAAAAATTAAATGTAAAAATATTAACAATATAAAAAGCTTAAAATCATGCATGCAACACTGTATTGCTTCAGGTGTATGTATAGATATGGTTCAAGTATAGAGAAATGTATGGGAATATTAAGACCATATTCTGAAAAATGGTTAGCTGGGTGGAGAGGGAAGGAGGTTAGGAAGGGATATACAGGGGACTTCAGCTCTATTCAGAACTTATTTCTTTTTTTTTTTTTTTAAATTTTTTTTTTTTTCAACGTTTATTTATTTTTGGGACAGAGAGAGACAGAGCATGAACGGGGGAGGGGCAGAGAGAGAGGGAGACACAGAATCGGAAACAGGCTCCAGGCTCTGAGCCATCAGCCCAGAGCCCGACGCAGGGCTCGAACTCACGGACCGTGAGATCGTGACCTGGCTGAAGTCGGACGCTTAACCGACTGCGCCACCCAGGCGCCCCTCAGAACTTATTTCTTAAGCTTAATGGTGGATACACAAGTGTCTATTCTTTGATCTCAAATATGTAAAAATAATTTATAAATCAATACTATTGAAGAGACTGCCTTTCTACATAAGAACTAATTTTCTATTTTTTCCTTGTATATAGTCTCCGTTAAATATTAACTCAGTATATTGGAGCGCCTGGGTGGCTCAGTTCGTTGAGTGTCCGACTTCTGCTCAGGTCATGATCTCGAGGTCAGGGAGTTCGAGCCCCGCGTCGGGCTCTGTGCTGACCGCTTGGAGCCCAGAGCCTGCTTGGGATTCTGTCCCCCTCTCTCTCTGCCCCTCCCCTGCTCACACTCTGTTCCCTCCGTCTCTTAAACATGAATAAACGTTAAAAAAAATTTTTTTTTAATAAATATTAACTCTGGGGCGCCTGGGTGGCGCAGTCGGTTAAGCGTCCGACTTCAGCCAGGTCACGATCTCGCGGTCCGTGAGTTCGAGCCCCGCGTCGGGCTCTGGGCTGACGGCTCAGAGCCTGGAGCCTGTTTCCGATTCTGTGTCTCCCTCTCTCTCTGCCCCTCCCCCGTTCATGCTCTGTCTCTCTCTGTCCCAAAAATAAATAAACGTTGAAAAAAAAAATTAAAAAAAAAAAATAAATAAATAGTAACTCAGTGTATTGATTTGGAACCACAGAGTCAAGCAATCATTCATTCAGCAAGTATTTACTATTGAACGATAGAATGTTCAAAGAGCAAAGAACTTCATCTGAACATTGTGTGGTTCACTACTCCCCCTTCTTTCTACGAGGGCAGGGCCTCTGTGTTATTCCTATTTATGATCCTGCTACATACTAGGTATTTATAAACGATTTTTATCCTTATAGAGCTTTCTGTACACAAGGGTGAGAAAAGATCTAGGACAATGAGGGTCGTGATAAGTGCCCCAAGTACGAGCAAAGTTCTAAGGGGATTTGTTCATACATTACTTGACGACTATTGATCAGGCACCTACTATCACCGGGCGTGTGATTATAAACAAGAGAGACACAGTCACCGGTTTTTACATGGCTCCCTTCCTATCACCCTCATCACTGCTTCACTGGTCTATGTACGCCACCGACACCTTTTACTTGGATTGTTGCAATAATAACAATGATAAATAATAATAATAGTAATGATAATCCAATACCGGGATCCTGACTGGTCTCCCTCCTTCCGCTTTGCTCCCCGACGGTAAACTCTCAACTGCATCCAGAAAGATCTCGTTCGGTGTGTTAGAGGAGGAACAAAGATCTCCACCCATGTTAGGGCTCATCACGCCTCTGCTTTGAAACCTCCAATGGTTCCTCACCTGTGGGAGATTGCAGAAATGGCCACAATTCTTTAAATCCCTCTCGTTGAGAGGTGAAGTCTGTTTCTCAACCCGCTGAGTTGGGCCGGCCTTGTGACTTTCTTTGTCCAGTAGAATGTGGCGGAAGGAAGGCTGTGCCCAGGACTCAGGAGGTTTGAACGCCTCTGCGCTTACTCTTGGAATCCTGCAACAGCTCGATGAACAAGCCTGCTGGGGCCATGAGAGATCATGTGGAGCAGAGCCGGCCCAGGCAAGGCCATCGGATTAGCAGCCAGCCCACCAGCTATCTGAGGACACCGAAAGAGCCCAGCTAAGATCAGCCTCGCCTAGCCTCTACCAGAAGAGCCTTCCAGAGGACCCAGAGACTCATGAGCTAAATAGATGGTTGTTGTCTTAAGCCATTGGATTTTTCTGTGGCTTGCTGGGTAGCAAAAGCAAACCGACTCACCATCTGGTTCAGAGAAAAAGTCAAAGTATTAACTGTATCTCCGGTACTTAGAACATTGCCTGGTACATGGTAGGTGCTCAATAAACATTTGTTGAATTAACTTCATAAATGGAGCTAACACTCTAATGAGGGAAACAGGGAAACAAAAAACCTAAGTAAACTAGTAAAACGATGACAAAATTTTCTAAGTGCTGCCGAGGACACAAATAGTGGCTACGGGAGAGAATCACAGAGTGGAGGTGGGAAGGTGGTGTTCCTGAGACTCCCCATTTGTTTCCGGATAAAAGCCCCAATCTTCATAGTGGCCTCCAAGGCCCTACATGACCTCGCCCCGATACCCGCTGACATCATCTTCTGCCACTCACTGCTTCTTTGCTACTCCTCTAACACACCAAACACTCACACCTCGGGTCCTTGCTGGAATGTTCCCTCCCTTCCTTCCCTTCCTTCAAGTCACTGGTCAGATGCCCCCCCCCCTTTCAGTAAGACCTTTCTTACCACCCTGTAGAAACAGCAACCCACTGACCCCCAGAATTCCCTACCCCCCACCTGCTTTATTTTTCTCCACAGCACCTGTCACCTTCTGATGTGTTGTATATTAGCTTCTTCGTTTACCGCCTGCCTCCTCCACTCAGATGTAACTTCCAGGAGGGAGGGAATTTTGTTTTGCTCAGTTTAGCCTGAGGACAATATTGTCTTAGGACAGAAATCCAGCCGGTGGATGCAAAATCCTTGGGGGGGGGGGGCATTCTTCCTGTTAATCCTGAGGAGGCAAGGCAAGCATTTGGCCTCCAGCCGTGCCGGGAAGAAAGCAAGGGCTTTTAAAAAAAGCCACAATGCCCAGGTGAATGTCAGATTGCTCACCGAGAACTCTGCAAACGTGCTCCCAGCAAGGCTAAGAACACTACAAGTAACACCTGTCTTCACAGCGTATATTTTTACAGGCCAGGGGCATTCTAATCCCTGCTATCATTTGCTTCTGGAAACAGCCCCCCAGAGAGGTGGGCAGGACGGGTTTTACCGCTCTCCGTTTACAGATGGAGATGATGGGGGGCACAGAGTTCAGGGGAGCTACCCCCAGGGCCACAGGCACCCTGCTAACGCCAGAACGCAACTCCAAGTGCGGTGCTCATTTTGCGATTTCTTACTGTTCCTCCATTCTGGGCTTTGACCCGGTGACCTCCTTGGATCCTTAAGAGTCAAAGCCCGTCCCGAGCTTGAGTCTTTCAGACTCTGAACACGAGAGGCATCTCTTCCCTTCAGTCAACCGGCTGCTAAGGTGACGCCTAGACATTTGGGACATCAACTCTAGAGCCGGCGCCGGTGGCTTCCAGAGCTCGCCGGGCCTCTTCTGTTGGGCAGTCAGGGAAGGACCAGGCTGCATGGGGGGTGAGGGAGGCCTGTCACAGGACGGATGGGTCGCCGCTTTCGGGTAAAAACCAGAGAGAAATCCCAGTCTCGTTGCTTTATTTTGGTTGAAAAATCAAGTCGGCTGACAATGGAAACTCTTTCCCTCTCCTTTCTGCCCTGTTGACAGGAGACGGACTTGCTAATTCTGGCTGGGGTTTTTCCCTGCCTGGGCTGTTTTTCTCTTTTATCTCCATCAACTGAGGAGAGCTGTTCTGCCTTTCAAACAGTCAGAAGGCATCTGGGGTTTTGTGTATTTTTTTTTTTCTGGTCTTCCTTTCATATAATTCTGTGGGTCTTTTCCCAGATATGTATTTTCTCTCAAATTAACTTCTACCTTGTTTAAGTTTCCGCCCATGTGACTTCCAGTGTGAGTTACCAGAAACCACAAGAGAGAGAGAGCGCGCGCGCACGAGCCCCAAAGCGAGCGACATGTCCCTGTGGGGAGCAGTGCCTCTGCACCCCAGAGCGAGGAGGACGCGCGGGGGTCAGAGGTGGCTGCAGGGCGGGCAGAGGAGGGACCTGTGCAGGGGGGTGGGCTGGCGGCCCGGGAGCAGCCAGGAAGGGAGGCCAGCTGGTGACAAGAGAGCCCGCGGGCGCGTCGGGGGCTGGGTGGAGAGCCCGGAAGACTGCAGCCATGCCTCACAGCTCGGACAGCAGCGACTCCAGCTTCAGCCGCTCTCCTCCCCCGGGCAAGCAGGTAGGGTCCCCCTTTCCCTGCAACCCACCTTCTGCGTCTCCGTCTCCGTCTCCGAGGGGGCGGGCAGCGGGAGGGCCAGGCCTGCTTGGGCTGCCCAGGGAGCCCCGGGGCGCGAGGAAGTGGCTGGTGGCAGGAACGCCCCGTCAGACTTACGACGGTGGTTGCAATTCAGCCGCCTGTCGGCGCGGACCCTCGTCCCGCACCCATTTCACCAGGGCCCCTTCTCCTCTCGGTTCCAGACGGGGCCCACCGCCCCCCGCCTCAGCCGGGTCCTCACCCCGCGAAGCTTTCTAGGAAGCCAGGAGGGGCATGTGCATCAGAGAACCCCGGTCTCTCCAAGGAGAGAGGGTCCACCTGTCTGCAAGGCGGGAGAAACCCGAGGGGCACAGCATCACAGAGGCCGCATGCACCCCGGGCCCCGGCGCGTGGGGTCGCGGGGGGGAGGGGGGAGGGTGGGGCAGCCAGCAGGGCAAGAGAGAGAGAGGGAGAGAGAGAGAGGCGACGGGGAAAAGCGAAGAAGAAAAAAGAGCAAGTTAGACGGAGGGGGAAGCAGACGCAAGAGGACCTACAGGGGCCCTGCCCCTGCCGCCGGCACGGCCAGCGGAGAGCGATGCTGGGGCGCTGTCGCGATGCCTCGAAGCCTCTTTCTTTCCCCTGTGGCCGCTGGGCAGGAGGAAAGGGTCAATCGGGAGGCAGTACTGGAACCTGACGGACGCACTCACTTCTAGCTCAGCTCGGCTCAGTTCCGGGGAAAGCAGAGCGATCGAGGTAGAGTCTGGGGGCGTTTTGGAATCTAGATGGTGACTTCCGAGTCAAAAGTTTTCAGCTTGAGGGGTGCCAACAGGAGGGGCCCCTTGCCAGCCCCGAAGCTTATTTTATTCTATTTTATTTTATTTTATTTTATTTTATTTTATTTTATTTTATTTTATTTTATTTTATTTTATTTTAAATGTTTTAAAAGTTTAACTTATTTTGAGGGAGAGTGACCATGAGCTGGGGAGGGGCAGAGAGAGGGGGAGAGAGAGAATCGGAAGCTGGCTGGGCACAGCCTCAGCGCGGAACCTGACGCGGGTCTCAATCCCACGAACTGAGGATCACCACCCGAGCCAAAACCGAGAGTCTGCCGTGTAACCAGCTGAGCCCCCCAGGCACCCTGACCCCAAACCTTTGGAGACTTCTCTTCACCACCTTCCTTGACATCCCTCCCTATAGAAAGACTTCTGCATTCTCACCCAATACATCAAGAGATTAAAATGTCTTCCCCAACTCTGTGGTTTAAAAACCACATTCTTTGCTTAGCATAGACATCCAAGAGGGCTTTCAAGATGCTGCAGCCGAAATAAAAGTATATAAACATATAAGACAGCATCTGTCATGAATACCGCACAGAAGAGCACCAGGTGGGGAGACGTCATAGCAGAGACCTCTAGAGGGCAAACAATCCAGTCTTCTGCTCCAGATGGTATCAGGGTGGCTCGGGCTGCCTGGAAGTCTGTACTCTTCTTAGGAAGGAAATTACTCATGGCTTCCATGGTAATCTGGGTTCCCAGCCCCTTAGAGAAAAGCACTTCCTTCCCATCTGACCCGATGCCCTCCTACTGCAATGGCCTGGAAGTGTTGGGCATGCTGGTGAGACATGCTTGGAGAGCACAGGGTCTTGCCCCAGGAACAGTGCTCCTCTGTCCCGTGTGGACCTGAGAGGGAACAGGGTAGGAGTGGTGGAAGAGTTTTACTCAGGCTCCTACACCTATCCTGCAGTGTTTGGGGGACAGCTGGAGCTAACCTCTCTGCCCACGTAGAGGACATGTCCATCTGTGGGACATACTTAGAGGACACCCGATGTCCTCTTGTCCTCCTAAGCACCCATCAGCAACCTGCCACAGCCAGGTAATCTCCACAGTTAAAGCTGTTCTTAGTCTCTAGTTTGTATTAGGCATTGTGCTGAGAGCCATGGGGAATGTCAGGGTCACTGAGCATAATGAAGGGAATGCAGGGGGAAAGAGAGACTGATCTGGGATGGGACCTGAGCCCAGCGATGTGGCAGAAGACACATGGGTACAAACCAGTGAGGGGTGGGGAGTGGCTTGGAAAGGCATCAGACTTAGCAGCAGAAGATGTAAGTCCTGGCTTACTGTGAACTCTCGGGCAAGCCCTTTGAGCCTCAGTTTCCTCACATATAAGATAGAAACGATAATATCAACTCCACAGATTTGAGGAATTAAGCAAGAGCACCTCTGGGGTGCCTGGGGGGCTCAGGTCATGATCTCACGGTTTGTGGGTTCGAACCCTGCATTGGGCTCTGGGCTGACAGCTCAGAGCCTGGAGCCTGCTTTGGATCCTGTGTCTCTCTCTCTGCCTTTCCCCCACTCTCCTTCCCTCCTTCTCTCTCTCTCTCTCAAAAATAAATAAACATTAAAAAAAACCTTTTTAAAAAAAGCAAGAGAACCTCTGAAAAAGCATTTTCACAGAAGTCGTCACATTGCTGGTGTCAACAAAGTTTTGAAAAAAAAAAAAAAAAAAGCAAGAAAATTCTAGGCCGAAAGAATAAGGGTGGAGCAGCCCTAGAGGGCTGGAGAGGTGATAAAACACACTTCATCGCCTTAACCAATTTTTTCCAAATACAGCCCTATCTAGGCCCCAGGGTCTTTTTCTTCTTCCTGTAGCTTTTGGCCAGCATACCTATATAGATGTAAGAGAGCGTGACAGAGTGTGGGGAAGGTTCTCTTTTGGGCCCAGCCTTTAGGGAAGGAGGGAGTGAATGGGCAAATGAAAAGATGCACACGGGTGGACGGACAGATACCGAACGGCAGGAGAACCTGTTTTAACTCAGAAGGGAGGAGGGGCGCCTGGGTGGCGCAGTCGGTTAAGCGTCCGACTTCAGCCAGGTCATGATCTCGCGGTCCGTGAGTTCGAGCTCTCTCTGTCCCAAAAATAAATAAAAACGTTGAAAAAAAAAATTTAAAAAAAAAAAAAAAAGAAGGGAGGAGCACACTCACCCCATTCCCATCTTGTCTGCTTCCCAGGACTCATCTGATGATGTGAGAAAAGTTCAGAGAAGGGAGAAAAATCGCATTGCTGCCCAGAAGAGCCGACAGAGGCAGACACAGAAGGCTGACACCTTGCACTTGGTGAGTGTTCAGGACTTCCTTCATTCTCTTGAGCCTTGGGCTTTGCTCCCCACCACTCATGGGTGCTTGGACCACACCTTTGAGCCTGTCTGCGTGGGGATGTGTATGTGGGGAGGGGCGGGGGAGAGTGGCGGGGTAGGGCTGTGGGGTGCGGTGTGGAGGAGAGGCTCTCCTATGGTTGTATTGAGAAAAATTTGTAGCAGAACATGAGCCATGGGGCTGATAGAGAAGTGAGCCCTTCTTCCTGACCCCCCAAGAGGGCATGAAGTGTAAATGAGTTGATCACCTGAGGCCCAGAGGAGGGCTGGGTGGAACCAGAACGGCCTGCTCGGAGATGGAGGAGGCAGAGAGAGAGCTTGTGCCTCTGCAGAAGGAAGGCAGGACTGTCTTTGGGAGGAATTTACACAGTGTGAAGCACTTTGGGGGAACCCAGGAGCCCAGCGTTAGGATCACATATGGTCCCATCCCCTAGGAGGCCAGTTGACAGCCACCCCGGTCCTCGCATCCGGGGCTAGGCCTCCATAGGGGGCCGCACCTTATTACTTCGCCTTCCTGAACATCATTAAGTTTTATTTCGAAATATCTTTCATGACATCCCAAGGGATCTGTGAAAGAGGCAGTTTCAAGTACACTTATCTGGGACGGTCACTGTCCTGATTGAGTTGCCTCTAGTCTGGAACTTTCTAGAGAAGGTCCTGACCCCTGGCTTGAGCAAGAGCCTCGGGTGGTGCTGAGCTGCAATTCTACTGGCGGAGCAGGGCTCTGATCAACGTTTCTGAATTCTGGCCGTGTGCCAGAGCACTGTTTCCTCCTTGTCACCCATACCTGACCGCCTTCCCTCTCTTCATTCTGCCCCTTCCTTGGTCCCTTAGGCTGCCAGCTCTTTCTTCACTGGCTCCTTCCTCTTCCATCCCTTCATCCCTTCCTCTAGCAGCTCAGCCTTCCTCTCCTTCCTCCTGAACCATTCCCGAACCTCGAGCATCCTCGTAATGTCTTTCAATGGTAAAAAGGGCAATTGGCACAAAGGGCAAGAAGTATGCTTTGTGCTTATTTGAAAGATTACCGTGGCAATCAACCAGTTGGAATAGTTGTTTTAATGCTCTCAAGAAAGAGTAAGGTGTAGTTTTAGGGGGGGAAAACAGATGCTTCTTTTAGCTTGGTAGGGAAGCCGAGAATAGTCTGCACCAACATCTCTGAACGGGTGCTTGTGTTTTATAAGAAATGTATTCAGCATATCTTCTGTTGCATCCCAACATAGTTTTAAGGTCATAAATATTTGTCGAATCGAAAAAAAAAATAAATGAATGAACACCAAATTCTTTCTTCTCTTCGATAATGCTGATCAGCTGTCTAAATGTTAAGTTGTTGGGGACCCCGGTACTTCTATATTCTCTGTGATTTCATTATGGCTTAGGCTCTTACCACACTCCAATTTATTTAAGCTTGAAAATCTATGATCATGCACTTGTCTCTATCAGATTCCGATTCTAATTCAATATTCTTTAGAGCAAGCAAGCAAACAAACAAATAAAAATTAAACAGGATAGAGGCACCTGGGTGGCTCAGTCGATTGAGTGTCCGACTTCGGCTCAGGTTGTGATCTCATAGTTGGCGAGTTCGAGCCCTGCATTGGGCTCTGTGCTGACAGCTCAGAGCCTTGAGCCTGCTTCGGATTCTGTGTCTCCCTCTTCCTCTGTCCTTCTCACGCTCCGTCTCTCTCTCTTAAAAAAATAAACATCAGGGGCGCCTGGGTGGCTCAGTCGGTTGAGCGTCCGACTTCGGCTCAGGTCACGATCTCGCAGTCCGTGAGTTCGAGCCCCGCGTCGGGCTCTGGGTTGATGGCTCAGAGCCTGGAGCCTGCTTCCGATTCTGTGTCTCCCTCTCTCTCTGCCCCTCCCCCGTTCATGCTCTGTTTCTCTCTGTCTCAAAAATAAATAAAAACGTTAAAAAAAATTAAAAAATAAATAAATACAAATAAACATCAAAAAAATGGGAAAGGATAAAGCCTTGCTTTTTGTGTAAGTAGACAATGTCCTGAGACTGTAAAACTGCTATAAGCTTTATAAGTTTGCAAAAGTAAAACAAAACAAAAAAAAAAAAAAAGAAAAAGAAAACAAGTGTGAATTAAGTATATCTCCGTGACTGTGCGGTCAGAAGCACAGGGTTTGAATCCCAGCTCTGCCACCTGCTATCTGTGTGATTGACCTTAGAAATGTTGGTAACCTCCCTTAGACTCAATTTTCCTATCTATAGAATGGGAAATGACAGTAGCTACCTCATAGAGATAGTGCATCTAAAAAGCTGAACACACTGCTTGGCATATAATACTCAAAAATTTTAAGTATAATAAGAGTAATATTAATAATAGTTATTATAGAAGCAAGCTAAATTATCACAAGATTATATATACATTGCAGAATCTCAGGGCTGAGAGATTTCTTAAGGGCTGGCAAGTTCAGACACACTTTTGATGCTTAAGATTCCTCTACATGCGCCCCCCTCCCCCCCACCACACACACACACACACACACACACACACACACACACACCCCGCTGAAATGGTCCCCAACGTACGCCTGCTCACTTCTGTCGGAGAACGCCTTCCCTCCCAACCTGAACAGAAGAGTCCTCCCTATCTTGAGCTGCACCACTGTGTCCCTGTAAATTCAACCGAGTGGTCTTCATTCAAGCCCAGAGACACATCAGTGAGGGGGACATATATTTTCTTTGCTATGGCAAAGTTTTCAATGGGCGCAGCTGTCTGTCTGTCTGTCTGTCTCTCTCTCTCTCTCTCTCTGTAATACAAGATTCAGAACCAGAAGATTTGGCCCATCTGATTATACTGGCCATGGCTAGAGTGAGAGAATCTCTGGGTTTGGGATGCATGGAGACCCCAAGTCATGCAGTCACCACATCCACACCCACACCTCCAACCGCAGTCTCTAGAATGTTCCTTCCTAGCCTCCCCACATCTGGGGACAAACTCCTCCTCGTTCCTTTCCTTTGAGTACCACAGTGGTCAGGGTCACTGTTTGCCCAGTGAGTGGGTCACATAGGTTTGCGTAGCTAGCCTGGGGGTTACAGCCAGTGCAGCTTTGTTTCTTGACTTCAGGTAAAATTCAAGCAGAGGGTTTGGCTGTGGTCTGAAATGTTCATTTCCTCTTAGAAGTAATCACCTATCTTCTCTCTCCATTATCCTCTTAATTATGTTTGTGATTCAGGTAGAAAAACCTTCTGGCTTACCACCAGCGTCCCTAAGGTCAAGGGCTTGGTTTACTCTTGAGTTCATGCTTGGCTCCACATGTTGAAGTTCTGGAACCATTCTCTGGCCTTCAGACATAGCCGTAGATCCACCTACCAATATTGTAAAGACCAGCGACTGAGAGTACCGTATCAAATAAGGGCCGTGCTTGCATTACTGTGCTAGCCTCCTATGCTGGGGTAGTGTCATTTTCTCGGTTTCAGCTTTGCCACTATTATCTCTCTTAAAATACCAAAAGCGTTACTTCATTTCTGCAGTGAGAGTGTGGGTTACTTATTATTTAGCGTTTTCAGTATCTATCCTATAAGGGGCTTATACCAAAATGCTGTATACGGATTGCTTTTAAAATAGAGTAGGGAAGGAGCCTCTTTCCACAACGGTTTAATCTTTTTTTTTTTTTTAATTTTTTTTTCAACGTTTTTATTTATTTTTGGGACAGAGAGAGACAGAGCATGAACGGGGGAGGGGCAGAGAGAGAGGGCGACACAGAATCAGAAGCAGGCTCCAGGCTCTGAGCCGTCAGCCCAGAGCCCAACGCGGGGCTCGAACTCACGGACCGCGAGATCGTGACCTGGCTGAAGTCGGACGCCTAACCGACTGCGCCACCGAGGCGCCCCTCCACAACGGTTTAATCTTTTGCCAGTTTTCTACCATCCCTGGCATTGAGTACCCCTCATGTAAACTGGATCAGGTGCTTCTTTTCATAATTGTGATATCAACAAACAAAGTCGACATTCCATTTTAATTCTCTTCTGTTGGATGTTTCACACAAGCCCTTACCACACTTTTTTCCTTTCCTCCTGCAGACAACCATGGAATCTGTGAGGCATAGTAGATGCATTGGTGAAAAATGACAAAGGCACATCTTGACCAGTTCATTTCCTTTTAAATGTTTTTTTAATTAATTTTTTTAAGTTTTTATTTATTTATTTATTTAAAAAAAATTTTTTTTAACATTTTTATTTATTTTTGAGACAGGGAGAGACAGAGCATGAAGGGGGGAGGGGCAGAGAGAGAAGGAGACACAGAATCGGAAGCAGGCTCCAGGCCATCAGCCCAGAGCCCGACGCGGGGCTCGAACTCACGGACCGTGGGATCGTGACCTGAGCCGAAGTCGGACGCTTAACCGACTGCACCACCCAGGCACCCCTAAGTTTTTATTTACATTCTAGTTCATTTAGGGGCACCTGGGTGGCGCAGTCGGTTGAGCGTCCGACTTCGGCTCAGGTCATGATCTCGCAGTTTGTGAGTTCGAGCCCCGTGTGGGGCTCTGTGCTGACAGCTCAGAGCCTGGAGCCTGCTTCGGATTCTGTATCTCCCTCTCTCTCTCTCTGCCCTTCCCCGCTCATGCTCTGTCTCTCTCCGTCTCTCAAAAATGAATAAAACATTAAAAAAAAATTTTAAATTCTGGTTCATTTACATACTGGACCAGTTCATCTCCAAAAGACATCAGTAGCTATTAAGTGGATCCTGTAAGTGGATCAATTTTCAGCTGAAAACTATTAAAAGTGATAAGAAAACCCAGTCAGCTTTCGAAGTTAACACAAAAAAGTAAAAACTTTCCTATATGTAAACCACAACCAATTAGAAAATTTAATGGGAGGAAAGATTCCATTTATAATACCAACAATGAGGGCACCTGGGTGGCTCAGTTGGTTATGTGTCCAACTCTTGGTTTCAGCTCAGGTCCTGATCTCACAATCTGTAAGACTGAGCCCCGGGTCGGGCTCTGTGCTGTCAGCACAGAGCCTGCTTGGGATTCTTTCTCCCTCTCTCTCTGCCCCTCCCCTGCTCACACTCTCTCTCTCTCAAAATAGATAAATGTTAAAAAAATAAACATGAAAAAACATTAATATATATATATTTAAAAAAATACATACTTTTCCATATACATATATATAATACCAATAATGGCAAATGGAAGGAAAGAATATATTTAACAAAAAATATGCAGGGCTCAATTTTTTACTTTAGAATTATTCTAAGTGATTAAAAAACAAAACATTCCAATAAGTGGAAAGATATGCCTTATGTAAAGATAGCAATTTTCCTGAAATAAATCTATCAATTTAACTTAATGTGATCCCAATAAAAACCCAATAGGACTTTCTGGCAGTTAGAAGAGACTTAGATTAGCTATTCTAAGTTCTTGGTGAAAAACAACCATGTGACAGCTTTTAGGAAAATTTTAGAGGAGGGTAATTAAAGAAGATTAGCTGAATTATAAATATAGAAATCAAAACAATGTGGAAAAGGCAGAACATTGGGCAGAACAGAATATAGAAAGAGACCCCAAAACAAACTGAAATTTAAGACCCAAATACATATGTCAGTTCCTAAAAACTAGGCACCAAAGCAAATGCAAAATGATGATGATAGCTTTTCAAACCAGTGAAAGAAAGCTGCATTATTCAATAAATAGACTTGGGACAACTGGCTAGCCATTTTGGGAGGAAGAAAGCTAGAGTCTTCATTTCTCATACAACATGCACACAGATTAAATGTAAAAAAACAGGAGCGCCTGGGTGGCACAGTCGGTTAAGTGTCCGACTTCAGCCAGGTCACGATCTCGCGGTCCGTGAGTTCGAGCCCCGCGTCAGGCTCTGGGCTGATGGCTCGGAGCCTGGAGCCTGTTTCCGATTCTGTGTCTCCCTCTCTCTCTGCCCCTCCCCCGTTCATGCTCTGTCTCTCTCTGTCACAAAAATAAATAAACGTTGAAAAAAAAAATAAAAAAAAAATGTAAAAAAACAAAAAAACAACAAACCACTAAAGAAATTTGGGGGAAAAAAAAGAACATTGAAAAATTATTTTGGAATGAAGACTTTTCCAGAGAAAGTACAAAACCCTGAAACCGTAAAGGCAAAAACTGATATACGTTACCCTTATACATAAAAAATAAAAATTTCTATACAGCTCAAAATATTCTATGCAAAATCAAAGGCAAATCACAGATTGGGGAAAATATCTGTAATACACATGACCAAAAAAGGGCATATTTACTTCACACGAGAGCTCATATGAATAAGAAAATGATTAACAACCCAAAAGAAAAATGAGCGATGATTATAAATGGGCAATTTACAGAAAGAGAGAAAGAGATAGCAAATAAATATGGAAAAGATTCTAGACCTCACTTAGAGAAATGACAATTAAAGCAACCGGAAGTTTCCCTGCCAGACTGGCAAAGACAAAAAATGTTGCTAATATGTGACGTTGCCAAGGCAATGGAGAAGCAGGCACCACCACATACTACTTAGTAGGAATATGTCAGTACAACTCCATTAGAAGTCCATCCAGGGGCACCTGGGTGGCTCAGTCGGTTGGGCGTCCGACTTCGGCTGGGGTCACGATCTCATGGTTTGTGGGTTCGAGCCCCGCATCGGGTTCTGTGCCGGCAGCTCAGAGCCTGGAGCCTGCTTCCTATTCTGTGTCCCTCTCTCTCTGCCCCTAACCCACTTGTGCTCTCTATCAAAAATAAATAAATGTGGGGCGCCTGGGTGGCGCAGTCGGTTAAGCGTCCGACTTCAGCCAGGTCACGATCTCGCGGTCCGTGAGTTCGAGCCCCGCGTCAGGCTCTGGGCTGATGGCTCAGAGCCTGGAGCCTGTTTCCGATTCTGTGTCTCCCTCTCTCTCTGCCCCTCCCCCGTTCATGCTCTGTCTCTCTCTGTCCCAAAAATAAATAAACATTGAAAAAAAAATTTAAAAAAATAAATAAATAAATAAATAAATAAATAAATGTAAAAATAAAATAAAATTTTAAGAAAAAGCCCATCCAAATTACAAGTGCACATACCTGTCGCTCATTTTACTCAGGTGTAAAACATCAGCAATTTTACATCTGGGAGTCTGTTTACAGACATGCGCACAGATTACACAATTATGTGCACGTGAAGACACTCATTGCTGCGTTGTTGGTTATAGTGAAGACTGGAAACAAGCTAAATATTCATGGGTGAGGAAGTAATGAAATAAACTATAGTTGTCCATTCAATGGGATACTATGAAGTTGTCAAAATGTTACATCGAATGTGTTAATCTGGAAAGATTATCAAGCTTCTATACGCTTACGTGAAAAAGGGGGTGAATAGGGTACCTAGTTTGCTCCCATGTATGTTTTTATTATTTTTTTTTTAATTTTTTTTTTCCAACGTTTATTTATTTTTGGGACAGAGAGAAACAGAGCATGAACGGGGGAGGGGCAGAGAGAGAGGGAGACACAGAATCGGAAACAGGCTCCAGGCTCCGAGCCATCAGCCCAGAGCCTGACGCGGGGCTCGAACTCACAGACCGCGAGATCGTGACCTGGCTGAAGTCGGACGCTTAACCGACTGCGCCCCCCAGGCGCCCCCCATGTATGTTTTTAATAAAAAGAAAAACATACATGTGCATATGTGTATGAACTTAAAATTTTTCACATGGGTTTTCCCTCAAAGTTAATATTTATTTCTGAAAAATAGGATGAAAGGTCTAAAGCAAAAGAGAGATACTTTGCATTTTCCCTTTTTTTTATACAGCTTGGCTGTTTTTATCATGTGCTTTTATGTTTATAATGTACATATTTACATTCTCGACATCAGTCATTACTACATATGCATTAGGATGATTTCTTTTTTAAAAAAATTTTTTTAATGTTTTTATTTATTTTTGAGACAGAGACAGAGCATGAGCAGGGGAGGGGCAGAGAGAGGGGGATACACAGAATCCGAAGCAGACTCCAGGCTCTGAGCTGTCAGCACAGAGCCCCACACGGGGCTCGAACTCACAGACTGTGAGATCATGACCTGAGCCGAAGTCGGCCGCTCAACCGACTGAGCCACCCAGGCGCCCCAGGATGATTTCTTTTTTAATTTTGATTTCAAACACTGAATAGTCTTCCTCTGTGACATTTTATCTCTTGAGCATCTGACATAAATATCTCAGTCCTTTGGGAGAACCGACTATAAGTTGGGATTTGTCATGAGTAACCCTAACTTCTACAGTACTAGACAAACCACTATAAGGAATGGCAGATCAGTGTCACTTGTGTGGCCATCCTGGTTGATTGTAGTGGCTTGAAGGATTTTGAGTCAGTGTCCTGGGTCAGTGGAAAAGAAAAGTTGAGATCAGTTGAGAAGCTTTGTTCATGAAAAGGCTAAAAGTAGAAGAGATGCTGGGGAGACAGTAATATTAGCCCAGAGCTATGCCTTTGACAAGTCAGATCTGGCCTCCAGAATGGAACTGGAAGCAAGGTGGAGGAACAGGGCCAAATCTGAAAGCTGGAACTGTGAGTACTCCCTTAGCTGGGGGTGGGAAAGGTGCTTTCCTGGGGCTGGCTCCTAAAGGAGTCTTATACTAGTCTAAAAAAATAAAAAGGGTTCCAGGTTCCAGGAGATATCTTTAATGCCATATATAACAAAGGTCCTGAGTGTAAATTATGCATGAAGTGAAGCTTTGAACTGATGCTGTGAGAATTAAGTTATTTACATTCGGAGGAAGATTGAGTAATGGAGGAAAAACAGTTGAGCAAAGATGTCAACCCCCTGGGCCTCCTTAGAATGACACTATTGTTCTTGGTCGTCTGGGGAGGACTGGAAGAGAAAGCTGCTTGTGGTTCTTTTTCACTCCTGGAGTTCTCTGTTTTCTCTCTGGAAGACGGTGCCATAAGGCTTATTTGCATAGAGAAGGCATAGGTCAAAAACAAAAACAAAACACAGAAGGAATGTCTGGCTAGTTCTGCCCTTAAAAATTTCAGCGAAAATCAGTGAGCCATTTGTGGAAAATAGTCACTTCTCTTGGTCCTCTGTTGCTATGAATTTCCTTTTATTGAAAACATTAATTAAATACATGACTGTGTACCAGGCGCTGGGTGTTAATGGCTCTACCTGTAGTATCTCATTTAATCTGCACAAAAGCCTTATTTCATAATTCTTAGGTTAAGTAATTCGTTCAAGATCATACAGCTTGTAACGAGGTCTGCCTGACTTTAGAGCCCATCTCCCTAGCCATGATGCTATACTGCCTGTTTCCTTCGGACTCTCATGAAGTTATATTCACCTTCTCTGATATCCTCCTTGAGTCTCTTCCTAATTTTACTTTTTTGTTCTTTAAGCAACAACCTCCAAAATTCACACTTTTTCCCCCTCCATGATTAGGCCTAGTCAAGAAAGTAAAGTCCCGATGCAATATATCAACATGTCCATTGAAACCCTTTTTAAAGAAGGCTGTGCAGCAATAAATATTAACATCTCACATAAGAATACTCCGGCACAGCAATTCCACTTACAAATGTTTGAAGAAAAAAATGCACAAAGATGCTTAGTTCATCATGACCAGTCAACAGTTTATCAATACTATAAAATTGGACAGATGCCCAACAATAGGGGATTAAGCATATTATGACACATGCAGACTAGAATTTTATGCTACCACTAAAAATGACTGTATGTCTGTATCACAGAAAGATACATATGACATAGCAATGAGGGGAGAACAGCAAGTTACAAACAGTATGCAGAATACAATCCTGTTAATGTAAAATCTGTGGGTTTGGGGCATGTTTGCATACATACCGATATCTGGGAAGATGTTCTCCAAAATGCTAATAGCAGTTATTCCTGAGTCATGAGTTTTGAGTAGCTTATCTTACCCTAGTATTTTTCTGTATTTTTTTTTATTGTGATGAATGTGTACCATGTTAAAAAGCAGAACAACAATGTAGACTATTTTCATTTGGGAAAGAAAAGCACGTCAAGGCAATCTACCACCCCTGAATGCCTGTACCACTGATGATGGGTCCGTGTGGTTAAGTTTGGGAGGCATATTTGGAAGGAGGCCAGCTCCATACCGGTCTTGATGTTTATGAAGAATTTCTGTTCAAATGAGATTACAGGTCCCAGGTCCCAAATTGATGGTGCCCATTCAAGCAGATGTCTCCATGAAGCTGTCCTCAGCGAGCAGCACCCAAACTTCTCTCTCTTGAAAAGCATGGGAGCATCTCACCAAAAAGTCCTTTCCCAAACTGCTTGGGGATTTTCTTAGTTTCCTCCATAGTACTCAGTCTGGCACCCTGCTTCCTAGGGGGCATAGAGTGGTTCCACAGGACAAAGTCCCCTTCAGATTGTGGGATATCATTACGTAGAGAGCATCATTATGTGTCCATGTGGTAGCGTGGTTGGGGGAGGGGGGGAGGGGGGTATAACAATAATTATGGTCATATTCCCTTGTATGTAGAATCACAGAATTAAAAGATAACTCAGAGATGCTGCAAACCAACCTGCCGTGTAACCAATGGGGACACTGAGGTCTTTCTCAAGGACGCCCAAAAACCTAAACCTCTTGCCTGCCCACCATTTGCTTTTGATTTGTACCACTTTGTTGAATAGGACTTTATTATTCAGAGGGTGTTGCTCCTACACGTCCTTTTGCAAAGGGTAAGCCAAGAAGTAAACCATTAACCAGAAGGCTTGAATGACCTAGCCAATCTTGGGCAATATAGCCCAAGCATATACAGCAAGTGATGAGAAAGAGAGTCCCAGGTGGAGAGGTGCTGAAGTTTAAACGTTCCTTTATGTTAAAAAGGTCTTAAAGTTGCAATACAAAATGAAAAGGACAGTAATACATTGGGGAAAATACTTGCATCAAAAGAAATAAATGCAGATGTCATATTTATACCATAGAAAGAGCGTCCTTTTTAAGAAAAACATCCAGACTCCAATAGGTAAGTGGGCAGAAGCTATGAACAGAAAACTTACGTAACATTTTTCCTACCAAAATGAAAATAACCCAATTTTCTATTCTGATTGTGAAAATGATACACACTAAGGGCTTCTCAGCCTCGGCACCACTAACATTTTGAGTTGCATAATTCTTTGTTGGGGGAGGGGGATCCCGTGCACTGTAAAATGTAAAATCTAACCCCTACATTCCAGTAGCAGCACCTCACCCCTGAGCTGTGATGAGTAAAAATATTTCCAGACCTTGTCCAGTGTTCCCTGGGAGGCAAAATTGTCCCTGGTTGAGAATGCTGTTCTAGGCAACAGACCCATAGAAAATTCTTCCTCCTTCGTTGTCAATAACTTGTCACATTACGACGAAATTAAGAAACCCTCAAAAGGCTAATTGGCCAAATAAATTATTTAAAAGTATAATGCCTAAATGCCAATGGGATTAGAGTGAAATTGACACATGTATTCACTGCTGGTAACATTGTATTTTTTTTTTTTTTTTTTAGCGTTTATTTATTTTTGAGACAGAGAGAGACAAAGCATGAACGGGGGAGGGTCAGAGAGAGGGAGACACAGAATCTGAAACAGGCTCCAGGCTCTGAGCTGTTAGCACAGAGCCCAACGCGGGGCTTGAACTCACGGACCATGAGATCATGACCTGGGCCGAAGTCGGCCGCCTAACCGACTGAGCCACCCAGGCGCCCCAACATTGTATATTTTACATAACCCTTTTACTGCAATACGGCCCTGAACTGGAAGACTGATTGTGCCCTTTGCTCTGCTAATCTCACTCCTACAAATTTATCCTAGGACATAACCGAACAAAACCCAGAATGCACCAAGATGTTCACTGTGGTATTACTTACAATAGCAACATTTTGAGAGCAGCCTAAATGTCCAACATTAAAAAACCATTTGGGGTGAAGTGCGGATCTTCCATTTGATGACAGAGCCAATAAAAATGATAATTATGGTGATTATGGAGAGGTGACAAAGTCAAGACAAAGCCAAATACAAATTGTATTCTGTACAACGATTGAGATTTCATACAAATGAGTGTTTGTGTTTCTTAAAAAGGGCAAGAGGGCAACATGTGCAAATGGAAACACTTGTGTTAAGAGTACTAGAATCATGGGTGGGTATGATTTTTTAAAAATATTTTAAAGGTAGTTATACTGCATATTTTTTTATTTAAAAACATACGAAAATGGGCAAATAGAGATCTGAGTGAACTCCGGAGGACAGTGAGGACAAGGACAAAGATGATATCACTGAGCTAGAATGTGGGGGTCAAGTTTTAGTAAATCTTACCACTTATCCTCCAAACGGGAACACTTTTGGAAGCAAAAACAGCACTAGTAAGAATTACACCAGGACAACAGGTATGTGCCGGAACTGTCCCAGCACACGACTCATCGCTCTTGGTTTCAGGAAACCAAGGAAGGTGACCTGAGCTCTTATCAAAATTCAAAAGGAAGATAAAGTTCAGGGCCACGCAGAGTGGGCTGGATTCCTGGGGCCAAAATGTAATTTCCTGCAACGGAGGATCCTCTAACCAAAGTATTTTCTGGGTCCTCGGCTGGTATGAGAACACGCCTTCCTGCTAAAGGGGTAGAGTGATCCAGAAAATTATAAAAGCAAAGGCCATATTCCCAGGACTAGATCCAATGTTAGCAGAAATGATTCATGCGCCCAACAAGTATGTATTAGCCCCCTAGGTGCCAGGTACGGCTTGGCTTGTTCTAGGCGTTGAGAGCACAGCAGGGACAAGACAGAGTCCCTGATTTCATGGACCTTGCATTCAACTGGAAGTCACACTAGAAAACAGGCAAGTAGGGGCGCCTGGGTGGCTCAGTCGGTTGAGCATCTGACTTCGGCTCAGCTCATGATCTCATCGTGAGTTTGAGCCCCACGTCGGGCTCTGTGCTGACACTCAGAGCCTGGAGCCTGCTTCGGATTCTGTGTCTCCCTTTCTCTCTGCCCCTCTCCCACTCGTGCTCTCTTTCGCTCAAAAATAAATAAACGTTAAAAATTTTTTTTAAAAAAGAAACAAAACAGGCAAATAAATGACAAACAGGCTCAACACATAAAGTGAAGAGTACTTCGGTGAAAATCAAATAGTGCGATGTTGAATGTAACTGATGGACAGACGGGGTGGGGACAGTGAGCAAAGGAAGGTCTGGTCTGTCTGAAGCCCTGGCAGATTGTGATCGTAGAAGGAGACTGGGAGGACCTGAGGAAAGGGTGTGCTCAGCAGAGCCTTGAGGCCAAACTGTGTGTTGGAAAAGGGCCAAGAGTCGGAAAATATGCCTTGTGGGCCCAGGCCTCTGAGATCAGGAGAAGGAACTCAGGAAGGAGCCTGTGGCAGGGAGCAGGAGCCTGCTGGGGGTGGGGTAGGGGTAGGGGCGGGGAGTAGGGTGGGGAGAGTCAACAAAACTAATTCAGATCTGCCTGGGGAATAAGTCTGAACCTAACTTGAGATCTACAAAATGGGAAGCAACAGCCCCTCCCTGGGTTGTTCGATAGTTAAATGACAGAGTAAATATAAAAGCAGAACAATAGTGCATTTGTCCTGTTTTGTTTTGCATTGAGAAGGTTATATTTGTTCATTTGTTTAACGCAGAGCACTTGGCATTTTCCTACAAATCAATCAGATGGAGATATCAGATGTATTATTATATATGAAGTCATATATGACTTCATATATAATAATACTTTCCAGTTTATAAAAACTTAAGAGCACGGGCCTGGCTTTTCAAGTCTCCTTCGTGTGGAACGGATGGGGAAAGCCAGGTTCCAGCTAAGGAAATTATATGCAGAGTTCCTAAAATGGTGCTCCTTCTGCTACTCCCACGCATAGGTTCAGTTTGCGGAACAAAAGTGTTGCTGAGTAGGGATTTGACCTGGGCCTTTTTAAAAAAGTGAATCTCTTCCACTCATTTGCAACTATCCTTGTTATAAAATAGAAGCTATAAAAGCTAGTAAATGCTTAAACACTCCCTTGGAAATGTCACGGACATCATAAATTTGCTTAGTAGACTCTTCATAAGCAGGGTTTGGTAAATTATTAAAGAGTTCAAGCTGGCAGACAAGCAACATGATTTTATTGAACACTTACTATGTGCCACGCACTGTCCTAATCAATGATGGCAAAGCAGTGAAGGCCGTGATAGACCCTCATGGAGCTCCACAATTTAAAGGGTACTTGGTTTGATCAAGTTATCATTAATGAGATTCGAATAGATGTCCTACCTCTGGCTCTTCTGTCATAAAAATGAACTGTTCTGGGCTACTTGAAATTGTTTTCACCAAACATAATAGCAATCGGGATAGTAAGGCCTTTGCCTTAAATAGGCATTTACTTTCAGAAAATACTTTTGACTTAGAAACATCCTCCCATCTCTCTAAAGTTATGTGTATTATGCTATTTTTACTATATATTATAAAATAAAAATATTTAATAAAAATCTAAATATATAAAATACATTTTAATAAAATTAAACACTGCCCATATTTATATTCTTACATTTTTAAAAAGAGGAATCAGCTACGAACATGATTCCCAAGCTAATTGCCCATTAAGCTCACCTGGGAAACAATTTTTTAAGCTTATTTGAGAGAGACAAAGAGAGTGCAAGTTGGGGGGGAGGGATAGAGAGAGAGGGAGAGAGAATCTCAGGCAGGTTTCACGTGGTCAGTGCTCAGAGTCCAATGCGGGGCTCGAACCCAAAAAACTGGGAGATCATGACCTGAGCTGAAATCAAGAGTCGGATGCTTAACCGACAGAGCCACCCAGGTGCCCCTGGGGAGCATTTTTAAAAGTCTTGATGCTTGAGACCCATTCCAGGACAATCAAATTGGAACCTCTCACAGGAATGAGATCCAGGAATTAAGATTTTCTGAAGCTCTTCAGGTGACGTCAGTATGTAGCCAGGGTTGACACTTGGGGAGCAGTGACATTTGAAGCCCGTCAGGTGCATGAGGTAGAATGTGTGGAGTGAGTTTAGTACAGTTGTAGGGGTTTTATACCCAGACACTGTCCCAGAGGCCTGGCAGGTTTAAAAAACAAAACAAAACTTAATTCAAACCTTTGTGTTCATGGCAATTATCAGTTGTATTTTGGAATTGGGCTTGCTAGTGATAAACTTTCTAACTTGAGATATCAGCCAGGATTGCATTTAGCTACGAGTAATAGAAGGAGTCCTCTCACAAGGAATTCGAATTGGACAGACCAGGGCTAAGGCAGGAATGTCATCAAAGACCCGAGCTACTTCTGTCTCTGTGCAGGTATGCTCAGTATGTGGCTTTCATCTTCAAGGTTGCAAGGTAGCTGCTGGACCTCCAGGCATCAATCTGTGTTGAGGGAGGGTGGCTTTTGTCCTGGTGAGGCTTTGCTTTTTCAGTTAAAAGGGAAGCCCCACCCCCAGGTACTTCTGCTTACACCTTATTGGTCAGAATCTGTCACATGGTCATGCCTAGCTGCAAGGGAAGCGGAGTATTTTGGTGAATTTGTTTTCTAGCCTCTCTAGAGGAAAGCAAGGGGGAGGAGTTTAGGATGGCAAGAAAGTAAAAATTTCTCCAGAATCAGACTTGTACATTATTCAGTGCAAAGGCCTGTGGTTTAGTGTTTCCTCTTCTCTCTTCATCGGGTGAGGACCAGAAGTTGGGGCTAATTCCCCCAGATTGGTTGGAGGGGTAGGCATACGTCCTACCATGGCTTCGGAAATGTCCTACCTGTCAGTTCGCAGATTTCTCCAGCAATGGCGGGCTCCACTCTGTATCTGCATTTTGTGGACGGGGATTGGTAACTGCAGGAGGCTGAACATAGCTGGGTGCGAGGGATAAGCTTCACACACTACTCTCCTGCTTAAGTGTAGGTGGGGGCTGAAAGGTCACCCAATCGATAAACGAATACATGTTCTCTTGAGGAGGAACACACGGGACTATTTTCACTCTTCTGGAAATTGTGATTAGAAAATTCAAAGAGAAGTAAACCAGAGCTGGCAGGAAGGAGGACCAAGCCCCGCTCAGAATGCCTGGAGAGTCCCTGCCAGAGCCTTGGGCCAGAGCCTGTCCTTGGCCTTGGTCCTCACTGGCTTCCCTGTGGGTAAGGGAACTGCCTGGGGATTCCCCATCATTCGAGAGCTCTTTGAGTGACCCTCTTTCGGCCCCTCCAGTAGGGAATTTCCCAGAATGTTCCCACACCCCCATGAAGCCTCTTCATTAACCACCCCCGAGCTGCTTGTAGTTCATGACAGGGTTGGCATCAGGCAGCCTCACAGGTGAGGGTGAATTGTGAACCTTATCGCCCGGACTTGCAAGAAATGGGAAAAGAGGGAAGATGAAATGGCAAAGCCAACAGGGCTGAGGCCTCACAGGATAATTACCAAACGTCATACGATGTAAACAGATGTCAAAGGCAAGAGAAAATGGTGGGCACAGACTCTGAAGCCAGACTGCCTCCTTCTAGTCCTGCTGCTGCAACTTACGAGCCAGGTGACCTTGAGCGAATTACTTAACTTCTCTGTACCTTAGGTCGTCCTCTTCTGTAAAATGTGTCTGATAACATTATCTACCCAATAGGGTTGTGGCAAAGATTAAATATGATAATAACTAAAATACTTCGAAAAGTGATTGATACGTGGCAGCATTCAATAAAAATTATTACGTCAAGCTAGATTATTCTTTTACAAAATCGATTTCCACTCATTTTTCTCATATAAATTGAGTCTACATCCCTCTGCTCCCAACAGCCTTCTCCCTGACACTCACGTGCACCCCTTCCCAACGAGTGGGGGTTGGAGGTTAATACGCTCAGTTCGGACTCTGAGATATTCCAGAGGTGAAGAGGGCTTGGAGAGCTTCTAAACTCATGGTTCCTTCTCATGGTTGGCAGTGTTCACGGCACATTAGGGGATCCCCTGGGAGCCTTTAACAACCCAAATGCCCAGGCTGTACCCGAGACTGCTTAAACCAGAATCAGGCACTGGTATTGGTAAGGTTCCCCAGGGATCCCACTGATCTCAATGTGTGGCCAAGGTTGAGAACCACTGTTGAGGTCCAGTCTTCCCGTTCTAACAGGAACTGGGGCTCAGAGAGTGAAAAGAGAGTCATGGGGCTCACCCAGCCAGGACCCCGGTCCCCAGTTACTGCGGATGGAGCCCACTGTTGTTGTATGTTCTGGACCTCACTGTGCATGTGGAAGAAGGTCTGGCCTTGAGTGAGCCCTCTAAAAGCGTAGCTGGATGGATGATTCCCTCCCAACTCTGCGCAGGAGGCAGATCAGCTCTGTGACTGGAAAGTATGACTAACTCAGGCTTCCAGTGCGGTGTCTAAAGATCACCCAAATCAAGACCTTGTTTTCTCTTGGGAGACTGTAGGGCAGTTGAAGACTTCTTAGTGATCTCCAAAGACCTTTGGTCACGTAAGTTACCAGTCTCTTGGGGGAAGCACTGGGTATGCTAGAAGAATGGGGCTGAGGGCGGGGAAGCCTCCAGCCGATCCCTGCTCTGCATAACCCTGTATGGTTATGGGGCTTTGGGTCAATCGCTAAAGTGTCTGAACCTCTGAGAAAATAAGTGTCTTGAGGCAAATTCCAAAGCCTTTCCTCGTAGCGGCTGCTGCCACCAGCCTGTAATCATTTGGAGGGGGTGTTTGGGGTAGGTTTGTCCCAGGGTCTCAGTTGGCCTCATCTGAGAAGTGGGAATAATAGTAGCCAGCTGGCCTCAGCGTGTCCATCTCAGGGTTCCTGTGAGGAGCCTGAGGGCCCCAAGTGAATTCCAAAAAGTGGAAAGCAGCTTCCAGGGAAGCCCAGACTCACTGTGAGCCAGCTCACTGCTCCCTGGCTGCAGCAGAAGACATGCGTGTGAGAGGCTGACATTTCCTTCCCAAACATTCTGCTCCCGTCCCCCCTCACTGAGTCCTAGATTGCTAGCGACCACTGGGAAGTTAAGGGAAGTCGGGGGATGTGATCCTTGCTCCTCCGAGTTAACGGCCTTTGCCAGCTGTCCCCGTGTGAGTCCCTTCCGGGGCATGACTGCCCCAGGGAGGGTCAGAGTGGACCAAACGTTGGCAGGTGGGGACATGCTGGGAGGAGGCCCCAGATCAGCCACTTCCTTCTACAAGGGAAGTCAAACTCTTCCTCTTGCCAGTGTCTGGCTGGCAGTGAGGCTGCTGGGCTGGCAGGGCTGGTTTCTCTGGGGCCCTAGCAGGAAGCAGTCTTGCTTCCCGAGGTAAAGATGAGTTTCTTGTCACAGGGGGTTGTTTTCTGGCTAGAGGCAGCGGCAGTCGTGACGCCCCATCCTAGAGCTCTGGGATCTGCAAGGCAGGGGGGGCGGGGGGCGGGGAGAGAAAACTAGAGAGAGCTCAGCAGAGCTTGCTCGGGGAGGAAGAACCTGCTGTCACTTCCCGAAAGCTGGGCCTGCCTCTAGGCGGGGAGAAGGTCAGAGCGCGGTTGGTCCCTGTGGCCCGCCCACCCTTCCCCTCCCTTCTGTCTCGGGGTTTGCCCAGGCTCTTCAGAGCACAGAATTTACAGTAAACGTTGTCACCAGTGGAAACTCTCAGAGGGGGCGAGGAAAAGGGCTAGAGGAAGGGGCCAGGACTCCCGGCCCCCAGTTCCCGTCTTACCAACCACCCCCCACCCAGTCTCATGTGTTGCTTTCTCTTACCTTTCGGTAAAGAGGGGATGCCCTGCCTCTGGGATGTGCCTGGAAACAGCCAACTGGCGAGATTAGCGAGAGCCAGCCGTACCTTGCCGAAGAAGCCAGTGCCTCTGACCCCACCATCGTGGGTCTGAGTATCCCACCCACCCCCACCCCATGTTAGAGATAGGGGTTTCCTTTGTACCGACCTAGCCACATTTTCTAGCTCAACGCCACATACAGGAAATGCCAGGCTGGGTCCGAGCCTGAGTGCATCTGTCCTTCACAGACAGATGGGAGCTGGCTTGATGGGTAAGGCCGGTCGTACACCCCTCCGCCACTTAAAAAAGAAACCCTGGGCTCATGGATGAAGGCCGTTAGCAGCAAACCTGGATATCTCATTGCTGCTTATGCTCCTGATGGGTTATGTAAGGTGCCTTTTACGTGGTAGGTTATCTTATATCTGCCCACTGCCCACGGTAGTTTTGAGTCAACTTCTAGGCCAGCAATTAATGTCATCAGCCAGCCAATCAACGGACATTTGAGTTCATAGTCTGTGTTCAGGCACCTAACATTTAGGCACTACATTAGTGCTTGACTAACTAAAACAAATCTAAGGTTGCATTTAACTCACGTTTGCAAACTTGCCCGATCATGGGAATGACCTGGAGCACTCGATAAAATTCAGCGAATTCCCAGGGCGTCTGGGTGGCTCAGCTGGTGAAGCGTCCACCTTCGGCTCCGGGCCCGATCTTGACGTTTGCGAGTTCTGAGCCCCGCGTCGGGCTCTGTGTTGACAGCTCAGAGCCTGGAGCCTGCTTGGGATTCTGTGTCTCCCTCTCTTCTTGTGCTCTGTCTCTCTCTCTCTCTCTCTCTCAAAAAAAAAAAAAAAAAAAGTAAATAAACATTTTTATAAAAATTCCGTGAATTCCCAGAATTCACCCCACATCCCAAACCCATTCAGTTCAAATCTCTAGATTGCACGAAGAGCCTGGAACTGTGTGACAAGCCCTTAAACTAATTCTACTGCTACGGCAAACTTGGGAAATGCTGACCTGTATCAAACAGAACTAGAAAAACTCTCTGCCGTTTCTTCAGGTTCTAACCTGCCATCCAGCTTCCCCTCACCTACCCTTGCCCCTCTCAACCCACGTACACACTCACGGAGACCCATGTACACACGCACACACACCAAGGAGCGTGCCCACACGCATTCCTGTGCGCGCCTCTGTTGGGTGGGACCATGTGGAACCGCCATCTTTATAGGTCAAAACAGACAAATTCCAGCAGTTTCATAGGCTCGACCGGGCACCTATGCATACACAGGGGCGCAGAGATGCACCCGCACTCTCATATGACACACGCAAACACATGTGCACGCGTGCACCCACGCATGCAGAAAAATTCACCTACGCCCGTCCCCACGGCTGTGCCGGTGAGAACCCAGTCTGGGCTCCTCCGGTCCCCCCTCCCCCGATCCTGTGCTTTCCTTGACGCTAGTCTCAGATGCTGACCTGTCTCCCCACAGGAGAGTGAAGACCTGGAGAAACAGAACGCAGCTCTGCGCAAGGAGATCAAGCAGCTCACGGAAGAGATGAAGTATTTCACGTCGGTGCTAAGCAGCCATGAGCCCCTGTGCTCGGTGCTGGCGGCCAGCACGCCCTCGCCCCCCGACGTGGTATACAGCGCCCATGCCTTCCACCAGCCTCACGTCAGCTCGCCTCGCTTCCAGCCCTGAGCTCTGAGAGGCGGTGGGGGGCGGACGGAGCCCCCAGCCGCCCTGGCCGGCCTCGGGAGGGGCACACAGACTGTGGCCAGGCCGCCCTCGCCCCTCAGGGCCCTCTCTCCCTCCGGAGACCCAGAGGCAGAGGCCCGGACAAGGATCGAGCGCAGGACTGTACCGGCCGAGAGGGTGTGAGGTCACCCAGCGGCGTGGCCGCCTGTCAGCATGTGCCGGGCCCCCGTGCGGACGGGAGGCCCAATCCAGAGTCAAATCCGACACGACGCCCAAGTCCCATGGCACAGAGGGAGGAGGGCAGGGTAGGGTTATTTTTCTAAATAAATTTCTTAAAAGCAACGGGTCTGGCAAGAGGTTCTCTTCTTTCACGTAGTCCCTTGAAAGCCTAGGTTCTGCGGGGGTGGGGGCCTTCTTTTGCTCTTGGTCTCAGCTCTGGGGACTCTGCTAATCTCTTCTTTTCCATGGTTTGGTTGGCCTACTTGGGAAGCTGGGTGTTTTTTTATTTTTTATTTTCTTAATGTTTATGTTGGAGACAGACTGTGAGTGGGGAGAGGGGCAGAGGGAGAGGGAGACACAGACCCCGAAGCAGGCCCCAGGCTGTCAGCACAGAGCCCGACGCGGGGCTCGAACCCATGAACCGTGAGATCGTGACCCGGGCCAAGGTCGGGCACTCAACCCATGGAGCCACCCAGGAGCCCTGAGCTGGGTTTTTTCAAAGCATCTTCAATCCTCCCTGTAGGCATCTTCTTGGTTCCCCAACCCCCCCCCCCCCCCCCCCCCCCCCCCGCCCAGTCACCTCACCATGACCTTCCCACCTTCCATTCCTCACTGCCTCACGCTTCCTGGATTGTCAACAGGCCACTTTCCAGACAGGGAGAAGGACCAGTGCAAGATGCCATTCAGAGGAATGGTCGTTCAGGTTGATACCCTCACCTTTACAACTATACTTTCTCTGCTCCTCCCAGAAAGCCAGCCTTGGATGATGCTGCATGCCAGGCTCCATGCAAGGTGTTCTAGGAACACAAGGGCAACACGGGGAAAGTGCTGCCTCGTGCTCTCAAGGGGCAGCATGTGGCTTAGGTCCTTGGGGAATTTCCTGCCAATGGACCTACACGTCCTGTTAAAGACCCCACCTCCCTTGAGAAGCTGCGATAAAGCACACATGGCTTTGCCTGTCTCCATTGGGCTCCACAGGCCGCCATTTTGAGCACAGTTTGAGGGCAGTAAGTGCCTCACTGACACAGGGTTGTCTTCAGGTCTTCAAATTCTCTAGTTTGGGCAGAGCCTGAAACCAGTATGTTCTGGGTCCCCTGCTCTCATAGGTCCCCAGGTCGAGTGCCCACTGGCCTACACGCCGCAGCCTTATCCAACGGTGGGGACTGCCCCCACACGCAGCCTCTGTTGAGTCAGCTGGGGGCAATAGTGACAGGGATCGCCACAGGACGTGTCTGGTTCAGCCTCTTCCGCAGCCACCTCAAACTCACCACTTGGTCCTTCAGAGGGACTACCACTGCCCGTGGTCTCCTTGTTGGCACCCATCTTGGGATGGTGAGTCCCTTGAACCCACCATCTTGGGATGGTGACCCCAAGGAAAAGAGAGGAGCAGCGCCTCCTAACCCGCCGGCCCACAGATCTGGCTGGTTTGATGCAAGGCCTCAGTGCTGGGCCTCCCCCGCCCCGTCTCTCCTGCCCCACTGGGATCATGCTGGTGTTGGGTTACTGTGACTGCTGAACTCTGCAGAGGTCTGGAAACACAGCATCCTGGCACGTGGTCACCTGACCTCCTTGTGGCCTGTCTACAGGGTGGGGGGGGGGTCTAACCCAAGGGCCTCTGAAGCCACATTGCCACTATCGGGCCCCTCAACCCTGAAGCTGTTGCCCGCCGATGCCCAGAGTGTGGGAACTGCACTCAGAGCCTGCTGGAGACAGAAGACCTTCCCCAGCTAGTAGCAGAGTCTGACATTTTCACCTTTGGTCGCCTAACAAAACTTGGTAAGTGGGGCTTCCTCTTCCCGGACTCCGCGTGGACTAAGGATTATGTGATGAGGGGCTGCGGCAACGAGGATCCCTCTCATCAGTTTCCTCTCGGCCCCGGGCAGGGCGAAGAAGCCAATGGTGACGGCAGACATTACGTGCATCGTATAGAATTCATTTTTCTTTCACGTTCTTAGGAAGCAGAACTTTAGGCCCTGCTTTCTTTATGGCCGGCTCCACCAAGTCCCGGCCTCTCATGGGAGGTTGGGGCAGGCTTCCTTCCAATCAGAGATTTTCCTCCCCACTCCTCCCTAGCATTGTGATTTCCCCCCAGAAACCCCCACAGAAAGCCCATGACCTGTGCCGAACATCTACTGAGTGACATTCAGGGCCCCGACTAGAAATGCAGAGCTCACGTGCACGGTTCCCATCTCTTGATGAGACCTGCTCTTCCTCTTTCATTCTGTACTTTCTAATGACCCCAGGCAGTTGCGCTTCTCCTTTCTGATCAGTCTGGTCAAGGAAGCATCAGGCTGAGCCTGGGGGAGTTATGAAGTGCTGACTTCATCTCACAGGACCACTGGAGGAGAGGCTATGAATAAATTTGAACTTGCAGAGCTCTCTGACCATGGATCCCACCCCCCAGCTCTGTCCCAGCCTCCTACCCAACAGGGACCGCTCCCTCCGGCTGGTGGGCCACAGACCCACACTTGGCTCAGGCAGGCAATGCAGATACATGAAGCTCAGCCCATGTAGGGCAGCTGGGAGTAGTGGGGAGTGTGGCAAACTGAGGAGGGAGTGCCTGTCTGCCTAGAGCAGGCAGCTGCCCTTTGGTTCTATCCCACACTGCCCTGTGGGAGTTCAGGCCCAGTGTTGCCACATCTTGCAACGTGTCAAGAAAAGCCCAAATCAGGGGCGCCTGGGTGGCGCAGTCGGTTAAGCGTCCGACTTCAGCCAGGTCACGATCTCGCGGTCCGTGAGTTCGAGCCCCGCGTCAGGCTCTGGGCTGATGGCTCGGAGCCTGGAGCCTGTTTCCGATTCTGTGTCTCCCTCTCTCTCTGCCCCTCCCCCGTTCATGCTCTGTCTCTCTCTGTCCCAAAAATAAATAAACGTTGAAAAAAAAAAAATTTAAAAAAAAAAAAAAAAAAAAAAAAGAAAAGCCCAAATCAGAATTTATACATGAAATCTTCCAATTTTATTTTATATATTTTTTGCTTATTTATTTTTGAGAGAAAGAGAGCATGAGCAGGGGAAGAGCAGAGAGATGGGGGGAGAATCCAAAGCAGGCTCCAGGCTCTGAGCTGTCAGCACAGAGCCCGACACGGGGATCGAACTCGCAGACTGTGAGATCATGACCTGAGCCGAAGTGGGATGCTCAACCGACGGAGCCACTCAGGCGCCCCGAAACCTCTCAGTTTTCAAAACGCCCTGCAGCCCAAGTAAAATATGTTTGTGGAACAGGCTGGCCCCTACTATTTGCAGGGCCTGGGGCCAAAGTACAAACAGAGGCCACATAGCGTATGTCTAGGTATTTACACATTATAAATCAGGCTTACAAAATATATGAAATATGGTAAGCAAAATATGTTCTCTTCTCCTGCAAACATACCTGCATACCAGCCTGGAAGACGAGGTTTGAATTTCGAATTCTTGGGTGCTTCAGAATTTTGTATTAGCACCAGGTGGCCCACGAACAAACGGCCCCAAGACAGCAGCCTGTCCTCTTCCTGTCCCTCCCCTGGCTCCCCCTCAGCGGCCCCACACTCATGTTGGTGTGCCTACCAGCCTACAAGACTGGGTTCCACCCGCACCCCTCTCGCGCAGACAGCCCTCCCTTGGCCATCCCTAGGGTCCAAAGGTGCATATGCCAGTGGTGTGGTCTATCCCGAAGAAGAAGTATCCGGGAAGAGGGCTGCAACTCCTGGAAGCCAGCTCAGGGCCACTCAGGTGGGGGATTCTGGTGTCCTGGTATACGGAGCATGGTTTACTACACTTGATCTTAGCCAAAAGGCTGAGAAGCGATCGGAGCATGGTTTACAAGGGGACAGAAGGCCTTGGGTGGGCATGACCCGTTGGGTCTAAGAACTCTTTGCCCCGTGAGAAAGAGTCTAGCTGGAGGCCCAGTGCCCGTTCCTGGCGGTTCGGAATAGGGACCTCTTCTGCCCGGGTCTGAGGTGGCACTGGAGAGGTTTGCCACCTCTCTTGGCCAACGATGTCTCCCTGGAAAGCCCGGGCTAAAGGAAGGCTCCGTGCAGCAAGAAATGGACGCGTGACCGCATCATTGTTATCTGTGACTTTGACGCGAGGCTTTCTGGGGAATGCTGATTTCCCCGCCCGCCACCCTCTGTGTTCGTCTCTTACTAGCAGTGTTATTCCCTGAGTTAAAGTCAACGCAAGTTACAGGAAAGCCAGATTTTTAGTCTTCAGGTTGAGAAGTGTGGGTGGGGAGAGAAAGGGAGGCAAAGTCAACTCAAAGGTCATGGGGTTGCCATCTGCTGGACCCAAACTTACCAGCAGTTTATTAATACCTCCAACCAAAGTACCAGTGCGGCTGCAGCTTTTACAGTAAAGGAGGTGAGCCAGCTGCGTGCCCCCCTCCTTTCCAGGACAGACATGCTGTCCCTCTCTGCCCCCTGCCCCACCCCAGCCACCTTCCCCCTCACAGGTTTCAGTGCCCCCAAGTGCCTACTGGGCAGGAATTCCAAGGGAGGAGGAAAAGGGCTAGTGAGCTCAGACCCACACTAAGGTGGTGGATTAAATACTCTTTTACCCCTGTTAGAGAGGACTGACATTTTAAGAGGCACCTAAAAGAGTAATGCCTGACCCAAAGGAGGGAGTGCCTAATGGAGTGCATTTTAGGCTTTGGAGCAAGTGTGTAGGGCAGATAATTGAATGGAATTGTGGCCATGTGGATGACCCCGTACTGCACTGGCCTCGTGTGGGTCCCAGGGAAACAGGAAGTGAGGATAAGAACTAAGACACCCCTCCTAAAAAGCTTGTTTCCCAACTGCTCCCACGTATCACGGAGCCAATCTATTTCGAGGAAAATAGACTAAAAACTTGATCTTGGTTTGAAGACTCTACCAGCAGGCAGAGATAAGAAGCTCCCTTTTGGAGGACTTTTCTAGGGCAATTTTCACAGCTGAATTCCATGGCTGCCTGGGAGGTGTGTCCGGCTCCTTCTGGAAGATTACTGGGGAGAGACTGCTGAGCTTGTCTCTCTACATAGAAAGGAAGATTAGGAGCAGTAGCAAGGCCTGAAAATCGACCTCTCAAAGCCATTCCCCCTTCCCTTTTTCCTCACTCCAGAATTCTCATTTTGTCCAGGATGGTGACGTCCCCAGCTAGAAAGATTGCATTTCCCAGACTCCCTGGCAGCTAGGCATGGCCATGTGACCCAGACCAGTGAGATAGAAGCAGAAGTTGCTGGTTGGGCTTAAGGGAAAGCTCTATAAAAGGTGGGCCTATCTCAGGGCGCCCGGGTGGCTCAGTGGGGCGAGCGTCTGATTCTGTCTCATGCGGGAGCCAAGGAATTTAACAACCAAACAAGGAATTTAAACCGTTCCCCCCCCCCATCAGTGGTTCTTGACTGGGGGTGATTTTTGTCCCTCGGGGGCCATTTGGCAATGTCTGGAGACATGTTTGGCTGTTACAGTTTGGGAGACAGGTGATGAACAGAGGCCAGGGGTGCTGCTAAAGTTGCTACGCGCACAGGACAAACTCCACGACGAACAACTGTCCAGCCCCAGGGTCAGCAGCACGGAGGCTGAGAAACCCAGCAGGTAGCCCCAGTTGCTTCCAGACCACTAGACTTTAGCCTGCTCGCCTGTCCTGGCACCCTTATCACCCCCTCCCCTCTTGGGAACAAACCCCATGAAGTGGCCAGGCTGAAAAGTTCATGTTGGGGGCTGTATCTGGCACTTTCCTTTCGCTACTTTGCTCTTCCTCTGTGCTATTTTTCTCTGCCTAGAATCGCTCTGTCATGTTTTCACGGGTTCTTGAGATGGGGCCCAGGAATCTTCTTGATTTTTAGTAAGATTCGCCGGTGGTTCTGATCTCAGTGGCATGAACGAATGGCTTGATTAAGCCACAGTTGTTTTTTGAAATTCTACCCACTTTCTAAAATGCATCTCAGGGGCGCCTGGGTGGCTCAGTCGGTTAAGCATCCAACTTTGGCTCAGGTCATGATCTCACTGTTCATGGGTTCAAGCCCCGTGTCGGGCTCTGTGCTGATGGCTCAGAGCCTGGAGCCTGTTTCAGATTCTGGGTCTCCCTCTCTCTCTGCTCCTCCCTCACTTGAGCTCTGTCTCTCAAAAATGAATAAACGTTAAAAAAACGTTTTCTTTTTTTTTTTATTTTTTTTTCAACGTTTATTTATTTTTTGGGGGACAGAGAGAGACAGAGCATGAACGGGGGAGGGGCAGAGAGAGAGGGAGACACAGAATCGGAAACAGGCTCCAGGCTCTGAGCCATCAGCCCAGAGCCCGACACGGGGCTTGAACTCACAGACCGCGAGATCGTGACCTGGCTGAAGTCGGACGCTTAACCGACTGCGCCACCCAGGCGCCCCCAAAAAAAACGTTTTTTAATAATAAATAAAATAAAATCCATCTTAATTGCCATAGTGCCTGGAATGCAGGGTGACTTTAGGTGACACTTGGTTAAGACAGATTTTCTTCCATCAGTACGTATTTATCCTAACAAATCTGGTGGTTTTCCATTTATCATAATGATATATGTTCCTTTACAGATAAATTTACTTTCGTGAAAAAGTGAATTGGCTGAAAGAAACATGTGCTGAGGTGCCTGGGTGGCTCAGTCGGTGAAGCGGCTGACTTCGGCTCAGGTCATGATCTCACAGTTTGTGGGTTCGAGCCCCACGTCGGGCTCTGTGCTGACAGCTTAGAGCCTGGAGCCTGCTTCGGATTCTGTGTCTCCCTCTCTCTCTGCCCTTCCCCCGCTCACACTTTGTCTCTCTCTCAAAAGTAAACATTAAAAAAATTTTAAAAAAGAAACATGCTAAAAGCTGCTTCATTTAGGAAACATTACTTTTGTTAATGGACACAGTATGTAAATATTTGCTTGGTTTTCTACCTTGTTGCTTTTTAATGTGCATAGAAGACAAGGAAGGAGGGGTGTAAAAAAGATATGAATAAAACCTCCATGCCGGCCAAAATGAGGATCAGTCTTCTTTTGTTTAAAAATACATATATTTAGATTTTTAAAGCCTAGCAAATACAGGGTATAAATACTACAGTTTGGAAGCCCAGGAGCATCCCTGAAATTTCCCCCTTTTGTTTTCTCTAGAGAACATCTAGTTCTGAAAAGTGAAAAGCATCATATCTCATTTCCCTATCTTGCGGCATTTTAAGAAACTGACACTAAACTTTCCAAACCATCTTGCAATGTGCAGAGACAAAGGTCCCCATTCCTGGAGATCAGTTCTTCATTGCTGTGACATCCGAGCAGCAAAGTCAGGTTGAAAGTCACATCAGTACCGGTCGGCCTCCCTGCACCGCCCCCCCCCAACCCGCCCCAATGCCCCCCCCCCCCCCACCTCGCCCGCCATTAGCACATCTTCGCCAAGCTTATCAATGGCCTGCTGGCACGCAGCATGCACGATTTGGGTTTAAGAGTTACTTAAGGTGACTACTGAAGTGAACACCTAAACCCTGGCTGGGACCCCAGAAATCTTACGCCCTCTGCCCCTCAGCTCACCTTATGCAACTCTCATTACCTCCGTGCTGGCTTCTGTCCCTTCCCTTCATTCTCTGCACTCCCTCACCCTTGAGAATCTTGTTCATGCATTCAGTCTCAACTGACCTGCTCTTTATCCTGTACTCCCCCCATCCCCATCTAGTTAACTCCCACCTCTTCTTCAAATATCAGTGTAGGGAAGTTTTGTCCGATTCCCAGACTAGATCAGATCCCCACTATCACATGGTTTCAGAACACTACGTACCCTTCTTTCACAGCCATTAACACACTGAAATTCCACCTTTAACTGTGTGGTTATTTGGTTAATAGAAGAAATATGGTACACGAACCTCTGAGGGAGCCATAGGTAACTTTAACCTGAAACACACAAGCCTTGAGAATATAAGAGAAACTTTATTCATTCCTTCTTTCCTTCCTTCCTTTATCAAACTGACAAATATTAAGAATCTGCTGTGCTGGGCACCAGGGATATAGAAATAATCAAGACAGAAGCAATCTCTACCTTTGCTCATGGATTAGTGAATGGCCTATTTACTGTCATTTGACTGGCCACCATTAATCACCATTGCTGGTTTTGTCCATGATACGGGTGGATGTCTTGTCTTTATCACTGTCTCTCAATGGTCTTGGGAGAAACCAACATGGTTGTCATAGTTGAAGCTCCAGTTGGAGAGGCTGCTTAGGAATGTGTCTGTTTCCTCTCTGGGTCAGAGGATTGGTTCATGGAGAGAGAGAGAGAGAGAGAGAGAGAGAGAGAGAGAGAGAGAGAACAGACAGGCAGGCCAACTTCTATTGTACATTATCAGGGAAGCAGGACTTTGAGGAATAGGACAGAGGTTGAGAGGGTAGAGAGAGGCAAATCTCTTTTTCCAGAACCCTGCTCAGGACTCCACCTTGCTTTTACTTTGATTCTGATCCTTGCCTCTGTCTGATTGGTGACATCTAGACACAAGACTAAAACCTAGATGACCGTGTGACTCAAGAAACACAGCTCGCTACCCTAGCCTCCTCTGGCCCCACCTGGAGTCCTGCCCCAATCTCTACCACCTCCATGGGAAGGAGTCCCTTCCCTTGATTCCTGCTTTTAAAAGATCTGATTGATGCTTACTGTCTGTATGTTGGGCAAAGTTTTATCTTGTTACTCATATTCCATTGTCAGAATAAGAAGTGTCTCGGATTATACATTCCTAGAAGGCGGGCACTGTGTTCCATTCATTCCTTCGTCCATTCATCCGTCTTTCTTTCATGCAGTCAACAAATAGTTACTGAATTCCTGCTGTGTGGCTGGTTCTGTGCTACTGTGCATGGGGCTGAGAATTCAAACGTGAGCAAAACCTCTGTAATCCCTGCACTCATAGAACCTTATGGGTTGATCTGGTAGCCTCCAAGGAGGTTATATATAGTGCTAGGATGACGGTCTACTTCTGTCTGGGTCTAACCCCTGGAGGCCAGAGACAGGTGTTTCTAAACTGTCACTTGGAACTGGCATGCAGGTGATTAGAGGGATCTTTTTTTTTTTTTTGCCACTCAGAATCTATGTCTCCTTCTCTTGGTAAAGCACTCTGATTTCTGTTTCAGTGAGTAGAGCTATCAGACAGGTGCTTTGTCTTATCTGGCCAAGGTGCAATCATGTGACCCAGGCTGGGCCAAACAGCTTCATTCCGGGGAATTTGACACTTTTTTAAAATGGAATTTATAAAAGTTTTTATTTACTCACATTTCTTTTTTTTTTTATTATTAATTTTTTAACATTTATTTTTGAGAGAGAAAGACAGACAGAGCACGAGCAGGGGAGGGGCAGGGACAGGGAGGGAGACACAGAATCTGAAGCAGGCTCCAGGCCCCGAGCTGTCAGCATAGAGCCGGATGGTGGGGCTCAAACTCGGGAATGGTGAGATCGTGACCTGAGCTCAAGTCAGACGCTTAACCGCCTGAGCCACCCAGGCACCCCTGTTTACTCACATTTCTAGTTTAATGATGGGATTAGTACAGGTCAAAAGTCATTACAATTACAATAAAATTATATAGTAAAAAGTCATTATCTTTAAGCCAGTACCAAAAATAATGCAAACCCAAATAATTGAAGTGTTATCACACATTGTTACTAGACGAAACGCAATCCATTTTGCTGTTATCAGGTTGGGAATTTGACTCTTGAACGCAGCAAACGGAAGACCCAAAAGCTTATGGGAGCCCTCCCCTCCAACTAGGAAGCCCTGGCCAGAGAATTCCTCTGGTGGAAAACTGTCCTAGTTCCTGCCTTATTCTGAGCCTTGTTCTCCAGCCGTTTCTTTGGATTCTGGGAGCCACACAATATTCTCCCAGCAGGTTCGCTTCCTGCTTAAGCCATCCTGGCCAGAGTAAGCTTCTCTATTAAGAAACCCAAAACTCAGGGATGATGAATCATACCAGGGTTTCCCAGGAAGTGGGGGGCACTGGATCCTAATCTCAGGGGACAGCAGGAGTAGACTGTTTTCCAAGAGGGTTCTGGGATGCCCTGTGCTCCATCAGAAGCTGGACATTCAGCCAGGATTGCACCAGCCTCTGGCATGCCTGACCTGGATGTGACCCATTGCTGCTTCTGGCAAGCTCCCCAGGCTGTAACTTGAAAACCATCACAGGGAGTCATAGCTTAGCCTCCAGACGGCACTCTCCACCCGCACTGGTCCTTTGTGTATGGAGCCCAGTCAACCTGCTCAGGGGTGGTATTCAAACTGGCAGGCCGGGTCCTGGCCACTCAGAATGGGTGCTGGAGCTGGCACTGAAGCGGGGTCAGGGCATGCCCGCACTGCAGCACAGAGGGGCACTAGGGCAGAGGCCACTGAGCAGCCGGAACGTAAATATTTTAATATCTTAAAGATCATTTTAGTTACATTTGGGTGCATGCCAGCTGGGTATCAGTTCAGCACCTTCGGGACTGTAAGTACCTCCGAGGGCGGACTCTCTCCTACATTTGTAACTCTGTTCTCCTCAACCTTTGCCCCCCACTTGTCCCTGCCTGGCCAAGGGCTTCACACAGAGCAGCGGTGACTTCTCACTTTAAACAAGTAAAAATCCCCTCCGTCCCCCGCCCTGACGTAAAAATCCCAAGGTAGAAGAAAGAAAATGAACAGGAAGAGAAGAGGTGGAGAAGGGAAGGAAGGGGAAAAGTCAGGTCTGTTCTAGAAAAATCACTCTGTGGACCCTCGCCCTACCTTCCCCCTCCCCACCCTGAAGTGTTTATCTGCGTGCTCACTTTATTTATTTTTTTAATTTTTTTTTAACGTTTATTTTTGAGACAGAGAGAGACAGAGCATGAACGGGGGAGGGGCAGAGAGAGAGGGAGACACAGAATCGGAAACAGGCTCCAGGCTCTGAGCCATCAGCCCAGAGCCCGACGCAGGGCTCGAACTCACGGACGTGAGATCGTGACCTGAGCTGAAGTCGGACACTTAACCGACTGAGCCACCCAGGCGCCCCTCTGCGTGCTCACTTTAAAGAAGCATCAGGGGCACCCTTAAAAGAGGAAAAAAGGTGCAAAATAAGGGTGATGCACGAAAGAGTAAGAGGACCATCCTCTTTAATCTCTTGGGAGCAAGGGTGATATTAGCTGCCATTTACCAAACATTTGCCTCATTTTCTGTTCACTCTATTGTTTCAGGAACGATTGTTATCCCCACTTAACAGATAAAGAAACAGACTCAACGTAGGTTAAACGGGGGCACCTGGCTGGCTCAGTGGGTGGAGCATGCCCCTCTTAACCTCAGGGTTGTGGGTTCAAGCCCTGCACTGGGTGTGGAGATTACTTAAAACTAAAATTGTTTTTTGTATTTAATTTTTGTAATGTTTACCTATGTTTGAGAGGGAGAGACAGAGCACAAGCAGGGGAGAGGCAGAGAGAGAGAGGGAGACACAGCATCCAAAGCAGGCTCCAGGCTGTCAGCACGGAGCCAGACATGGGGCTCGAACTCACGAACCAAACTGGGAGATCATGACCCGAGCCAAAGTCGGGCACTTAACCGACTGAGTCACCCAGGCGCCCCAGAAACCAAAATCTTGAAAAGAAAAAAAAGGTTAAACGGTGTGTTCAAGGTCGCACAGCCAAGTGTGGAGATGGGGTTCAAACCGGCCTTTGTTGCCTCCAAAGCTGGAGCTGTATACCAAGCTGGAGTGCGCGTAGGGGAGTTTCTGAAGTCCCAAGTTACTGCCAGAAATGTGGGGACAGCAGCCCTAAGTTGGTGCTGCCACCTAGTGGCTAGGCAGAGAGCTGTGGAGACAAACCGCCTCTTTCCTTTCCGGTCCTGGCTCTGTCCCAACTTCCCAGTTAAGAGAGACGCAGGCAGTTTGAGTTCTACCTCCGGCAGCCAGGCATTCATTATGTGTTTGGACAATATCCCAGAGCATAGGTGTGAAGAAACATTTGTTGAATTAGTGAATGACCAGGGGTGCAAATCTACAGGTCTGGGGATCTACCTGGTCTCCATAGATAAGCCTCTGAAGACACTGCCGTACAGATCAGGGTTGACGACATCCTGGTCCACAGCCAGGACTTCTGTTTCAGTGTGGGTCCTGCACGATCCCTTTCACTGAGCACCTCCTAGGTCCTTCGCACCATGTGAAGCAGTTTGACTCGCGTGATTTAATTTCATCCGAGACCCAAAGGGATCAAGGCAGCACGCCCAAGTTCGTAAGACTCGAACCCAGATCCTCAGCATCCAAGTGCACAGTGCTTCCTGCTCCACCATACTGCCTTGCCACCAATTCAACTCAGCCCAAGAAACCTTGTTTTTGTCAGCCTAGTCATCCAGATGTGATGACTCAAGAGTCGATGTGGGGCAGATTGTCATGGGGAGAAGGGCCTGTGTCAGCACAGCGGCTTTCCTGACCTTTAAGGCAGCGAGGAGTTACCTCAATCTGAAACGTGTGGCTGGGGAGTGATTTTAGTCTCAGCCATATTCAGGGGCCCAGGGCAGGCTGCCCCAAAGTGCACACTGATTACTTTGAATCGAAGCTATCTCAGACACAGCCGGTACAAGGACACTCAGACCCTCCTCTGTCCCCCTGAAAGCAGGAAATAAATCTCCCATGTGAGAAATACCCTCCCTGTACTAAGAAGTACAAAGATATCCTTATCACCGGAGATAGGTACTTTAAAGGCCAGAAAGCTGCAGAAATAAACCTTGTTACTTTTTTACTAATCTGCTACCTCAGCCCAAATTTTGCTTAGAATTTAATCAAAGCTCCCAAACACCCGTTTTCCTTAGTCTGTAAATTCTTCGCAAATGTATTGTCTCTTTGTCTAAAATGTATTAAAGACTGCCTGCCTTGGTCACATCTTTGGGTCTCAATTTCATTATTGGGTCTCTGCGCGCGCATAAGAAAACTTTGTTCTTTCTTCCTGTTAATCTTTCTCGTGTAAATTGAATTCTTAGTCCAGCTGGAAGACCTTGAAGGGTAGAGGAAGAATCCTCCCTCCCCTGCACAGAATAGAACACACTAGGCAGGCAGATAAGCAGAAGCAACCCCCACTCCCTGTGCTCGGCGGCTCTTTGCTGGGTTTTCTTCCCAATGTAAGGTCTCCGGCAACATGGAAACCAGAAGCCACATTTTTCCTTTTAGGGCCAGTTCTTGGAACCTCACTGAAAATGGAGAGAGAATAGAGGGTCGCCTTCTGGAAGGCAGGATGTTCTCACCAAACAGGTGCTTCACTTTGCTCAAAGTTAATCCAGAAACTTCTCTGTTTAGTCCTCAAAGGTTGTCTCCAAGGTGCATCATTTGTGTCAGGAAATCCACTTGAGCTGATGTGCTACATAAACCGGTTGCCCAGTGACGAAATAAACATAACAGAACACGATGTATCTAGTGAGGGCAGATACTAAGCTAGCGACATCCAACGAAATAGATTGTTTTTACCTGAGCTTAGATTACCCATCTAAACCGGTGATCAGACTGCTTTGAGGATCTGATTAAAACCACGGACCGCACCCCTTCCTTTACGAAATACATACATACTCACCAAATTTGGATGATATGATTTCAGGGATTCATGGACTCTTGAAATGCATTCGTAGACCCCCAAGGTAAAAACCTTTCATCAGTCAACACAGCAAGTACCCAAAACTCAAGAAATGCATCGCCCCGTAGAGAGTGTGGTCCATAGCACGCCGCGCTAAATTGGAAGTCAGAAGTTCTCGTCGGTTGTCATAATTTAGTGAGCCAGGAGAGTTTCGTGTTTGCCAGAAGTAAACCCACTTGGCACGAAGCCGAATGTTTGACTCAAAGGCCATTCAGATTGGACAACTCTGATACAACGTGTCATCAGTGGTAAAAGGAGGGGCATGAGGACGGGATAAGGTCCAGGGATGAAATGAGGATGTACGTTAGGAACATTACCCGGTGAGTTTTCAATAGTTGGAACCTTAACGGTTTTCGACAATAATGCATAAAAATGTCCCTTTGACAAAATGCTCTTCTGCTAAAACAACCATGCACAGTGCCTTCCAAGGGCAGTGAGTGAAAGATCAGAACATTTGTGAGACAACTGGCGGTCCACGGAACAAAGTCACAAGGGCGTAAGAACCCTAAACTTTGTTCCTGTGGCTTAAGGTATCTATTCCAACCAAAGTGCAAATGCTCTTGGTAAGAGTAATACTTTGTCTTATCAGTAGACAGAATTTTTGCCTGCTCTTTCTCTGAAGGTCTTCTTTTGATTCATAGAAGGGTGGAAGGGGCATAAGAATGCTAGAGACTGGGAGAAGGGATGTGGAAGAGGACTTGGAGGCTGGGAGCTGGAGGTACCGAAACCAAATTGATCGTGTCCTGATTTCCATCAAGATTGATCTGGTTTCGGTTGAGACTCCATTGATTGAGTTGATTGAATCCTTTGCCTCAAGAACAAATCTGGCCATCAGAATATTAGTCCTGGTTTCTGTTCCCACTTCAGTAAGTTTCCTGAGTCGAGATTCTATGTTGTTATCAACCCATCCTTATCCTTCATAATAGGAGCTACCGCTGTGACCCCCAGGTGTGTGTGTGTGTGTGTGTGTGTGTGTGTGTGTGTGTGTGTGTATCTGCATGTGTGGGCCTGTCTACGAGGCTGGGTCTGTCTGCAAGCCCAGGACAGAGTTCCCATGCTTTCCACCCTAGGTTTTTGTGAGTCCTTTGACTTCTAAGTTGACACAAACCCTGTCCCTATTTGCATCTCCCCCTTAAGAATCAACTCTCCTCCCTGCCCGTCTCTGGTACCTGCTCTCCTGACCACCCACTTGTTGATTCCTTCATTCATTCAACAAACGTATATTGAGCACTCGTGTCAGGCAGACAGCTAGAGACTGAGGATGGAGAGATGAATAAAGCAGACCCATCCCTGCCCGCACAGAGCCTACATTCTGGTGGGGGAAATAGACACCGAAGAATTGATTGTACTAATTAATGAATGACAGTGCTGATACGTGCTCAGCGCCATAGGCACAGAGGACTAGGAAAGCGTAGCCTGAGGACCTGACCTATTCCCTGGAGGGAGGGGGGTCTGGGAAGCCAGCCCGAGAAAGCGATATTTCAACTGAAGACTGGACGGTGAACAACGTCAAGTAGACGAAGAAGGGGAGGTGTGCTGTAGGTAGCAGGAACAGTTCGTGCCCAGCGTGTTCTGAGATGATACTGAGAGGCCGTGTCTCGGCTTGAGGTGTCCAAGCACTGGAGAGATGGCCCTATCAATTCCTAACTTCCCTGCCTCCGGAAGTACAGGTGCTGAGTTACGTTTCCACAGAGGGATCCCCCATCTTTCACAGTTGGGGACAACATGGCCTGACCAGCCCACCTGTCAGCACATTCATGCTTCTCACCCTGGGGTAGACATTTCTGTTCCTCTTCTTTATCCCCCACGGAAGCCACTCTTTTTTTTTTTTTTTCAAGTTTTTATCTAAATTCTCGTTAGTTAACACATACGGTAAAGTTGGTTTCAGGTACAGAATTCAGTGATTCATCACTTACATATAATACCCAGTGCTCATCCCAACAAGTGCCCTCCTTAATGCCCGTCACCCACTTTCCCCTCTCCCCCACCCCCCATCAACCCTCAGTTTGTTCTCTGTTATTTAAGAGTCTCTTATGGTTTGCCGCCCTCCCTCTCCATAACTATTTTCCCCCTCCCCTTCCCTCATGGTCTTCTGTTAAGTTTCTCAAGTTCCACATACTAGTGAAATTATAGGCTATCCGTCTTTCTCTGACTGACTTATTTTGCTTGGCATAATACCCTCCAGTTCCATCCACGTTGCTGCAAATGGCGGAATTTCATTCTTTCTCATTGCCAAGTAGTATTCCATTGTAGGTATAAACCACATCTTCTTTATCCATTCGTCAGTTGATGGACATTTAGGCACTTTCCATAATTTGGCTATTGTTGAAAGCTCTGCTATAAACATCGGGGTACATGTGCCCCTTTGGATCAGCACTCCTGTATCCTTTGGATAAATTCCTAGTAGTGCTATTGCTAGGTCGTAGGGTAGTTCTATTTTTAATCTTTTGAGGAACCTCCACACTGTTTTCCAGAGCAGCTGCACCACTTTGCATCCCCACCAACAGTACAAGAGGGTTCTCCTTTCTCCACATCCTCGCCAGCATCTGTTGTTTCCTATGTTGTGAATTTTAGCCATTCTGACAGGTGGGAGGTGGGATCGCATCATGACTTTCATTTGTATTTCCCTAATGGTGACTGATGCTGAGCATCTGTTCATATGTCTGTTAACCATCTATGCGTGTTTTTTACAAAAATGTCTATGTCCTCAGCCCATTTCTTAACTGGATTATTTATTTTGGGGGTGTTGAGTTTGATAAGTTCTTTATAGATTTTGGATGCTAACCCTTTATCAGATAGGCCATTTGCAAATATCTTCTCCCATTCCGTAGGCTGCTTTTAGTTTTGTTGATTGTTTCCTTCACTGTGCAGAAGCTCTTTATCTTCATGAGGTCCCAATAGTTCATTTTTGCTTTTGTTTCCCTTGCCTCCAGAGACGTGTTGAGTAAGAAGTTGCTGTGGCCAAGGTCAAAGAGGTTGCTACCTGTGTTCTCCTCTAGGATTTTGATGGTTTCCTGTCTCACATTTAGGCCTTTCATCCATTTTGAATTTATTTTTTTGTATGGTGTAAGGAAGTGGTCCAGTTTCATTCTTCTGACATGTTGTGTCTAGTTTTCCCGACACTATTTGTTGAAGAGAATGTCTTGTTTCTATTGGATATTCTTTCCTGCTTTGTCAAAGATCAGTTGACCATATAGTTGTGGGTTTTCTATTCTATTCCATTGACCCACATGTCTGTTTTTGTGCCAGTACCATACTGCCTTAATGATTACAGCTTTATAATATAGCTTAAAGTCTGGTATTGTGATGCTTCCAACTTTGCATTTTTTTTTCAGCATTGCTTTGGCTATTTGGGGTCTTTTGTGGTTCCACATAAATTTTAGGATTTGGGGTCTTTTGTGGTTCCATACAAATTTTAGGATTATTGGGGCGCCTGGATGGCTCAGTCGGTTGAGCGTCCGACTTCAGCTCAGGTCACGATCTCGCGGTCCGTGAGTTCGAGCCCCGCGTCGGGCTCTGGGCTGACGGCTCAGAGCCTGGAGCCTGCTTCCGATTCTGTGTCTCCCTCTCTCTCTGCCCCTCCCCCGTTCATGCTCTGTCTCTCTCTGTCTCAAAAAATAAATAAAAGTTAAAAAAAAATTTTTAGGATTATTTGTTCTATCTCTGTGAAATCTGCTGGTGGTATTTTGATAGGGTTGAATTAAATGCATAGATTGCTTTTGGGTAGTATAGACATTTTAACAATATTTGTTCTTCCTATCCAAGAGCATGGAATGTTCTTCTAGGTCTTTGTGTTCTATAATTTTCAGAGAACAGATCTTTTACCACTTTGGTTAGGTTTATTCCTAGGTATCTTACTGTTTTGGGTGCAGTTGTCAACGGGATCGATTCCTTGATTTCTCTTTCTGCTGCTTCATTGCTGGTGTATAGAAATGCAACTGATTTCTGCACGTGGAGTTTATATCCTGTGACTTTGCTGTTCACGTATTAGTTCTAGCAAGTTTTCCCCACCGAAGTCTCCTGACTGTTCCCCTGCTTCTGCCCTCACTCCCGTGTCAGCTCCCCGTATGGCAGTCAGGGTGATCCTTTCACAGTGAAGTCAACTACATCACTCCTCTGCTCCTAACCTTCTTGGAGCTCGGGGCACCTTGGTGGCTCAGTCGATCAAGCGTTCAACTTCAGCTCAGGTCATGATCTTGCGGTTTGTGGGTTTGACCCGCATGTTGGGCTCTCTTCTGTCAGCACAGAGCCTGTTTGGATCCTCTGTCCCTCTCTCTCTCTCTCTCTTTCTGCCACTCTCCCACTTGTTTTCTTTCTGTCTAAAATAAATAAATAAACTAAAAAAAAAAAGTCTTCTTGGAGCTTCTTACCTCAACCAAAGCTCAAGCCCTCTCCAGAGCCCATCAGACCCCATCGGATCTGGCCCTCATCTACCTACCTGACCTCTTCTCCCCATACTCTCCCAACTGCAACTGCTGTACCTTGAATATACCAAGCATGTTCCTGCCTCAGAGACTTTGCACTTGCCTGGGGCACCCTTGGCTCTACATGTCCATGTGGCCCGTTTCCTCACTTACGCTCAAATGTCACCTTAGTGAGGCCTTCCCTGAGCACCACCTCACTATCTTGCTATCTCTCACGATACCGTTAGCTATTTATCCATTGGCTATCTTCTCCTTGGGATTGTAAACTTTCAAAGGTTCAGGAAATTTGAGCGAGTTCACCATTGTATTTCCTGTGCTTAGAGCAGTGCTGGGCATGTAATCAGGGCTCAACAATGTTTGTTGAATAAATAAATGAGCGAATGGCTACCCTCACCCCCACAGCACCTTTCATCCCTGCTTTGTCCTAACCTCTTACTAACTTTGGCAAAGAGAAAAAAGGGAATACTCAGTGTCAAGACCCCGTAGATTCCTTCTGATGTCCCAAACTCTCAACACACTGGCCAGAAACATTCTTTTGATAGCCATGGAGATGGGAGGGATATATGAGCTCCCAAAATGAGTGAGTGTCTGGGATTCAGAGGGTGACAAACTCCTTAAAGGTACCTGGGTCCAGGCACAGAGGGGAGACTAAGTCCTGGCTTATGAGCCACAGAGGCTGTGGAGGATGGAAACAGGTTGTGTCAGTAGTTTTGTATTGTGGTTACCTGATTCACAGACAGAGCGAGCCCGTATCAACAGATAAAATTAGGTGACACACGACCGTTGTCATTGCGTGAGTCTGGTAGCTGTTTTTCATCTGAGTTTATTATACCCGTTCTTCTAACTCACTATTTCCCAAACGTGAGTTACCCACATGCAACCACCGCCATTTCTGCTGCATCCACGAATCACCTGCACTGCCAATGACCTCGTTTTCTACATCAACTCACTCTTATTACTTGAATACATATATTTAAAAAAAAAAAAAAAAGCTAGCAGATCAGGGAGACCAAAAGGAAAGATGTGAGCAGCCAGACAGATCCGGCCCCAAAGGGAGGACTGCTCACAGAGACGGAGGACAGGTGAAGGCAGGAGGGGGCTGGGTGTGTGAGTCAGGTCCCAAGGGGTGGGCAGAGGAAAGAAGAAAGTAGGAGGAGGGGAGGCTGCAGGTCCCTGGGAGTCTCGTGGAGATTGACTCTGAGGTGCCATCGGTGGGGGACATGGGGGAGCAGAGCCTTGAGACTAAGGGCAGGAGGGCAGGACAAGGGAGCATAGGTTGAGACAAAAGCAGGGTGTGGTTTAGAGAAGGGGTTGCTGAGGCGTTGGGCACAATGAAGATCGACCTGAAAGAGTTAAGGGGAGGGGGGCTGGGGGTGCAGAGGAGAAAGCCGAGATGGAGGGGGTGTGAGGTGGGATCCCAGGGACCTGAGCCAAATGGACTTGAAGAGAGGGGCCCGGTTGTGTGCCCCCACCTCCCAGATAAATCAGGCTGTCATCCAGGGATGGGATAGTGACTGTGTCATCTCTGCTGGGCAGAGGCCCTTGTGTTGCTCACCTGCCATCTGGAATCGTCTCACATTCACTGGAACAGGGACCCCTACTCTAAAGGAGCAGCCCCCAGGACTCTGTGGGTCAGAAGGTCAGAAATGTGCTCTCCTGCTGGGCGGACAAAAGAGTTCTTGGGAGCACGGGGGACTAAGGAGAATGTCAAAGAGCAAGAAATAAGATGGGGAAGACCAGAAAGATAAGTTGTCAGAGATCTGTCATAGCAAGAAATAATCCTGCGGAGACACAAAGCAGTGGCGGATTTGGATTCCAGAATCTTCTGCAGAAGCACACAAATTATTGTGCATGAGAAATTAAATGGGCACAGACAGCCCTTGAATGTGACTGTGCTCCCGGGTCATTGCTCTGGCAAACACGACAGGGTCCTTATTAAGAAAATGAAGATCCTTCCCAGGACCAAGACCGTAGGGAGCTAGGTACCTCACTTCTAAAGTCATGTGATTCTCAGCACATATGAGTTAATGGCCATGGAAGGCACTGACCTTTTTTTTTTTTAATTCCAGTATAATTAACATATAGTGTTATATTAGTTTCAGGTGTACAATATAGTAATTCAACAACTCTGTACATTAGTCAGTGCTCATCACAACAAGTGTAATCTTAGTCCCCTTCACCTATTTCACCCAATCCCTTGCCACCCCCCTGGTAACCACCAGTTCGTTCTCTATAGTTAAGAGTCTGGTTTTTCGTTTGTGTCTTCTTTTTTTTAACGTCCATTTGTTCTATTTCCTAAATTCCACATATGAGTGAAATCATATGCTATGCCTTTCTTTGACTGACTGACTTCACTAATACCCTCTAGATCCATCCACGTCGTTGCAAACGGCAAGACTCCATTCTTTTTTTATGGCTGAGTAATAGTCCATTGCATATATATATACATCTTCATCCATTCATCTATCAATGGACACTTGGGTTGCTTGCATAATTCGGCTACTGTAAATAATGCTGCAGCAACCATAGAGGTGCATATATCTTTTTGAGTTAGTGTTTTCATAGTCTTCAGGTGAATACCCAGTAGTGGAGTTGCCGGATCAGCTGATAATTTTATTTTTGAGTTTTTGAGGAGCTTCCACAGGGGCTGCACCAGTTCACATTCCTGCCAACAGTGCACAGAGATTCCCTTTTCTCCACATCCCTGCCAACAACTGTTGTTTCTTGCGTTTTTGACTTTAGCCATTCTGACAGGTGTGAGGTGATATCTCATTGTGGTTTTCATGAGCATTTCCCTGGTGATGAGTGACGTTGAGCATCTTTTCATGTGTCTGTTAGCCATCTGTATGTCTTCTTTGGAAAAGCGTCTGTTCGTGTCTTCTGCCCATTTTTTAAACGGATTATTTGTGTTTTGGGGGTTGGGTTGTATAGTGCTTTGTATATTTTGCATACTAACCTTTTATCAGATACGTCTTTTGTGAATATTTTCTCTGATTCAGTGAGTTGTCTGGCACTGATCATTTTATCTGCTTGGTTAATAGCCATTCTCTTTCTGGAAACTGCCCCTCCTCCATTCCAATATAGCCCCCTTGGGAGCTGCCCCTATGGTCATGGCTGGTGGGTCTAGGAATAGGCATAGGTGGTTAGGTCAGGTGGGTGGAGCCTTCATGAATGAGATCAGTGCCCTTATGAAAAGATTCCAGAGAGTTCCTCACCCCTTCCACCATATGAAGTCCCAGCAAGAAGATGCTGTCTATGAACCAGGGAGGGGGCCTCCCAGATACCACATCTGCCAATACCCAGACTGTGGGCTCTCCCAGCCTCTTGGACGGTAAGAAATACATTTCTGTCATTTACAAGGTACTTTCATTATTGCAGCCCAAACAGACTGAGACACAGGCAGAACTAAGAAGGAAGGAGCCCTGAGCACAGTGGTTCTGGCCGATCCCAAGACTTCGGCCACACTCTGCCCTTTCTACCACTTGACTGGTCAACTCCTACACAGGTGAAGTCTGTGAACATGCCCAGTGTTCTTGAAAACACCTTCTTTTTGAGCCTCAGCTCGTTCAAATTGGGCACCAATGTAGCAATCAATGAAACAATGAAAAGAAAAGGTTATTGAAAAATTTGGGGAACAGTGGGTACTCTTGGTTGCCCCATTAGAGACAGCAGGAAGCACTTTCAAGACTCCTCGGAGTTGGGGCGCCTGGGTGGCTCAGTCGGTTAAGCATCCAACTTCAGCTCAAGTCACGATCTCACGGTCCGTGAGTTCGAACCCCACGTCGGGCTCTGGGCTGATGGCTCAGAGCCTGGAGCCTGCTTCCGGTTCTGTGTCTCCCTCTCTCTCTGCCCCTCCCCCGTTCATGCTCTGTCTCTCTCTGTCTCAAAAATAAAGAAACGTTAAAAAAAAAAAAAAAAAAAAAAAGACTACTCGGAGTGCCGGGGAGCTGATGGCATCACCAGCAGGGACTTCACACAGCGGTTACTTTGGAAAACTTAAAGGGAAACCATAAATACTTGGGTTTCGCTTTGGGCTTGTTTCTTTCTAGCTATTCTATTTGTTCACAGAATTAAGGGGAATCTGAGCCAAGGGTCCTGCCCTGAAGCCCTGAGGGGCGCGATGCTGAAGAGTGAAAGATGACTGCCCATAAAAGTTGATGATTGGATTTTCGTGGGCATTTATGCTTGGAATTGAAAGCAGCTTCTCTGGCCTTTTTGCGGTGGCTGAGGTCGGAAGGGGCGGGGGGCCCAACAAAGGCAGAAGGACAGAGAACTGAAGGCAGGGGGTGCTGATACTATTTCTCTTCTCTCTCTGCAAGGTTTACTTGGCTACAAGGAAGTTATTACCCTCCCTCCGGAGGGCGTTATCCTGATTCCTCCCTTGCTCCTCCCCTCTCCCCCACCCCCCAGCCAGTCCTGGCCACCACTCCCTGTCGCCTACAGCTCCTCCCCATCCTCCCACTGCTGCCACTCTCAGTTTCCAAAATCTCTTCTTGCCTGGGTGACCACAATGCCTCCCGAGAGGTCCCTCTGTCCCCATGCTCACCCCCCACCCCAGCTGGGTTTTCCCAGAGCAGCCAGCACTCTCCAAGTGACAAATCTGACAATGTCCCTTCATCTGCTTAAGACCTCTCAATGGCTCCCCTTTGCTCTTAGGACGAAGTAAAAAATCCCTTCATGATGCCCGCACCAAATAGCTGCTGCCTCTGTCTCCGGCTGCCCTCACCCTCACTCTGCCTAGCCACACTGATGTTCAACTCCTTCCTGCCTCAGGGCCTTTGCACACACTATTCGCTCTGCCTGGAATGCCCTTCCCCTCTCTTTCACCTAGTTAGTTTTCCCTCTTTCTTAAGAGCTGGCTTGAGACCTAGCTCATCTGTCGTCCTTTACAAATTCTTACAAACAACCGTAGGAGCACTTGTAACCATTTTTCTTGTGTGTGTGTGTGTGTGTGTGTGTGTGTGTGTGTGTGAGTTTTGATGGGTGGTTGTCCTCCCAACTAATCATAAGCGCCATGAGGGCAGGAAAGGGCTATGTCTGTTTTGCTCACCAGAGGATCCCCAACACCGGTCACAGGTCCTGGCTGAGTCTTACCTGTCCCTCTCTGAGGGACATCTCTCTGAGACGCCCTCCCTAGCTTCCTGCTTTGTTAATCCATGGGCCAGCATGGACCTTCACCGTGCATTTACTTTACCACCCGATAATGACCTGCTTATTAATCTCTCTCACTATCACGGAGGGTAAGACCACCGTCTTCGTTGTGTTTGGTTTCCCTGACGCCCAGCACAGTGTTTGGCCTGCCGTAGACCAATGTGGGAACGAAGGAATGACTCTACTAAGAGAGCTGCCTGGGTCTGGGTGTCGTTCCCCATAAACCAAGGGGCTTAACCAGACGATTCTGTCTATGCTTTCTCTAACACTATGGTTTCAATATCACATAACCCTGCTCAGTCAGTGCCCCTCTGGTTTGTTACCCCATGGACCTTTAACTGTTGCCCTTGGCAATCAACACATCTCACTTCTTCCGCACTTCCTGTATTTCATTATGCAAACAAAGCCTCACACCTCTGAGCTTTCTATAGATTATGCAAAAAGAACACCCCATTTTAATACCTCCTTCCTCTTTGACTCATGTTTAGTTAGGGCTCTCTCGTGTTTATGGAGGAACTCCGCTTTCTAATTATTAAGAAGCATTTAACGTTTATAAAAAGGTATGAAGTATGAAGAATAACACAATGAACACCGGGAGCACATCAGAACACGTACAGCCGAGGAAATACAATGTGACCCATGTACACAGCCCTTTTTCAAAAAAAATTTTAATGTTCATTTATTCTTGAGAGACAGAGACGGAGCACGAGTCGGCAGGGGGCAGGGCAGAGAGGGAGGGAGACACAGAATCGGAAGCAGGTTCCAGGCTCCGAGCTGTCAGCACAGAGCCCGACACGGGGCTCGAACTCACGAACTGCGAGATCATGACCTGAGCCGAAGTCGGCCGCTTCACCGACTGAGCCACCCAGGGACCCCCACAGGCCTTTTCTTTGAGAGAATGACTACTATCATTTGAGGCCTCTCCAGATACAGCCATATATTCCCAGGGAGCTGAAAAATTCATTTCAAACCATATGTCCGGACAGAGCCTGGTCTCTACACAGCCAGGCAGGAGGCTTTCATTCTATACTCTCTCCTAAGGAGTGGGGTCTCCCCGTTCTCTTAGACCTTAGTAGGCCCTGAACACATTCCCTTCAAGGACAGACTCAGAGACTCTCTGAACTGAGAAGTGAGAGGACCCTCGAGGGGAAGGAACCCAGAACCCTATGCCACAGGATCGCCCTCCTGGCTGTCCCGCCCTATGGACTCTGTGAGAGGTGGTGGTGGGACCCCCAATCCCATGGGGGGGACACCTCAGGGGGAAAAAAAAAGACAAACAAAATAAACAACGGAGACATGAGCATTCCGGACAAGCTGGACATATTTTCATTCGTGTTTTTGGGCCACCTGGAGGTGGAACTCGTCTGGGAGTTTTCCCTTCTGTGGGCCAGACATCAGGCTAGAGATGGGGGGTTGGCTACGAATAGGCCGTGGTAACTTGGGAAACTCAAGGCAAGCGGTGGATGGCTTAAAGAGCCAAGCAAACACATATGACAGAGTGTGGCGGGAGCTGCCACAACGGTGTGCGTGCAGGGTGTGAAGGAAGCCTCTGAGTCATACTGAGGGCGCTGGGGATTGCGACCTGGAGGAGGCGGCACTTGCCCTGCATGGTGACGGCTGGCGTGTGCGAGGCGTGATGCGTTCATAACGCTTCGTTCCACCTGCCCGGCGCCCCAGGCAGAGTGGTCGTGGTCAGGGATGTGGCCGGAGCGGTCTCACAAAGGCCTCATGTGCTAAGCGGAGGAGTGGGACCCTTCTGCAACGTAGGGGTGGCTGCTGGAGGGCTCAAGGCAGGGGAGAGGCCCAAAGAGCATTGGAACTCTGTGAGGCAGCACGGTGGTGAACTGAGAGTGTCAGCCCAATAGGGAAGGGGTCACAGGATCAAGGTAAAGAGCCACAAGAGGCTGAACTAAGGTGGCGCCAAAGAGAAAGGAGGGAAAGGAAGGTGGTAAGGAGACGGGCAGCCAGGGGACACTGAGTGTGAGGGAAAAGGGTGTTCTGGGTAATTCTCAAGGTACTTCTCTGGTTGACCGGGAGCTGCCAGTGCCATTCACCGACAGACAGAATTCCAGAGGAGAAGCAGACCTTGGTGCGGTCTTTGGATGATGGGACAGAAGTTGAATCGTAAGCAGGAGTCATAAGTAGATAAGATCCGCCACAGAATCCACAAGCGTAAAAGTCACCAGGAGCTGTAGGGTTTTCAGGGAAGGGTCAAGCAAGATTAGGGTGCGGGCAATGAGGCCCCTGACCATACACTCCATTGTCTGAGCTGACACCCTGGCCCAACTTGGGAGGACGCAACTCAGCTAAGGAGGCATCCCTGAGGTTCCCGGGTTAGAGTCTTGGCTGTCCAGTTTAGCACCAACATTATAAAATCCGTGGTGGAACTGACCACGCCCACGTCACTGTGGGCCTCAGTGAAGAACTTCGATCTCCATTCAGTTTGATGCAATTTTTAAAGTTTAGGGTTTATTTTTTAAGCCAGAATTATACAAAGTTTAACAAATCAAATAGTCACGTATCAAAAATATCAGTTGCATGGGGCGCGTGGGTGGCTCAGTCGGTGGAGCGTCCGACTTCGGCTCGGGTCATGATCTCACGGCTCATGAGTTTGAGCCCCGCCTCGGGCTCTGTGCTGACAGCTCAGAGCCTGGAGCCTGCCTCGGATTCTGTGTCTCCCTCTCTCTCTGCCCCTCCCCTGATAGCGCTCTGACTCTCTCTCTCTGTCTCTCTGTCTCTCTCTCTCAAAATAAACAAAAATTTAAAAAGATTGTAAAAAAATCAGTTGCTTAACCTCCTTTCCCACTGCCCTGATGCAACTACTTTTAACTTTTGTTAAAGGGGTTTTTTGGCATTTATCTCCATAGCTCTAAATAAAATGGCATGTTGATACTTTCTGATCTTGTCCACGTTAGGCATTATGCACGGACTTTCCAATATGGCAGTCAGAGATTTAGCTCTGTTTACCTCCACCCTCCTCTCTTGTGTTCATGAGAACAGACACGTGCTCACTTCCCATTCCCCCAATCTCCCAATATAGTTATGTCATACTTGCTTGTATCAACTTCCGGTCTTTACATTGTTAAGACTGTGTTCATGCTATTCATAACTGGGTCACCTAAGGTAACCATGATTTCCGCCCCCCCCTTCTCTCCATAGCTTTTTATATTTCACCGGAATTAATAATTGCCCCCACCATTTATCTAGTTATATTTGTGGTACTTATCACTAGTCCCATCTCTAGTCCCCCCCAATCACCCCCGATTGTGTAAACCCCTGCTCAATAGTTTCAAACACGATCCTATCAGTGTCATCTCCTTGAATAAATATTCCCTGGAGTTTTTTGACAAGCTTCAGTCTGCACAGGTGCTTTCTATGCCTGGCATGTGACGGTCCACCTGGGGTTTTCTTTTATCATGATCTTGGTGATTCCTGTTGTCTGCCTCTTGTGTTAGAGTCCCCATTTCTTTCTTTCTTTCTTTCTTTCTTTCTTTCTTTCTTTCTTTCTTTCCTTCTTTCTTTCTTTTAATGTTTATTTATTTTTGAAGGAGAGAGAGCATGAGCAGAGAAGGGGCAGAAATAGAGTGAGACCCAGAATCCAAAGCAGGCTCCAGGCTCTGAGCTGTCAGCACAGAGCCCGACGTGGGGCTGGAACTCACGAGCCGTGAGATGATGACCTGAGCCGAAGTCAGATGCTCGACTGACTGAGCCACCCAGGCGCCCAAAGAGTCCCCATTTCTTTTTTCTGACATCTTACTCTCCAGGCTCCCTCCCTTCTTTTGGTGGAGCACATCCTTTAGCAGCTTCCTGAGAGAGAGGACACGGCACTACCTTTTAGAGGGAAAACTCTGCACGTCTGAGAAATGTCCAGTTCTCTTATCATACTTGTTTTGGTAGTTTTGGAAACAGAATTCTAGGCAGGAAACAATTTTCCTTCAGAAGGCATTATTCCACTGACTTCTGGTTTCCAGGCTTGATAACTCTGAGGAAATTCTATACCTGCTTTTTTGGAAAACAGTGTATAAAACCTGTTTGTTTTTTTTAAATCTCCGAAAACGTCTTGGAGCTCTCTTTGTCCTACTTTTCTGAGATTTCATAGTAATGTGTAATTCAGCTCTATTCTACCAACAAGTATTGAGAGCATGTGCTGTGTAAATTCTCCAACTAAAGGCTCACAAAGATATACACACGTTCTTAAGGAGCTGGGAATGAATGGGAGTGTGGGAGATAAGGTAAAACAGGATATTGATGAGGATGCATTATTGCACGTATAATATTTATAAAAGCAACATTTTCACAAATTCCAAGTGTAGGTATTTTTCTCTTTTTCACATTCATTTTGAGAGAGGGAGAGAGAGAGAGAGAGAGAGAGAGAACGAGCATGAGCGGGGGTGGGACAGAGAGAGAGGGAGAGATCCCAGGCAAGATCTGTGCTGTCAGCCCAGACAGAGCCCCACTCCACACTCGATTTCACAAACCACGAAATCATGACCTGAGCCAAAATCAAGAGTAGGACGCTCAACCGACTGAGCCACCCAGGCATCCCAAGTGTCGGTATTTTTTTAAGAGGGACGAATCCAGAGTCTCAATCTGATTCATTTCACTAGAATTTCAGCCTTCCTACACTCAACAAACCATGCCTGGCGCATCCACAGCCCCTGCTGAACCTGTGGGACATTTGACTTCAAGGACCGCTTTTATTGCCAGGAGTAGTTGTCAGCCTCTAGGGGGCAGACTTTGCTACTATTCTGCAGAGGGCCGGGAGAGCTAGAGAGTTCAAGGCCAGAGATTTCCTCAAGCTGGGAGAGGACCAGGAACCAGGCCTTCCTTTCAGGAAGCGATCTCTAAAATGTTATTTCTTCTTCCCCTTCAAAGTGTACCTATAGATAGAACATACCTATCCATCAATAGATATAACAGTCAGCTGCTCAGTAAATGGTTTTTTTATTTTTTTCAATGAATGAGCACAGAATATTTCTATGTACTATCTACCCAACATTTACATAGCTGTCCATCCCTGGTGGGAATCAGCCGAGAGAGAGAGAGAGAGAGAGAGAGAGAGAGAGAGAGAGAGAGAGTCCCAAGGAGGCTCCACACTGTCAGTGCAGAGCCCGATGCAGGGCTCAAACCCACAAACCGTGAGATCATGACCTGAGCGGAGACCAAGAGTCGGATGCTTAACCGACTGAGCCACCCAGGCGCCCTGAGGCAGGTATTTTTAATCCTCATTTTATAGACCAGAAACTGAAGGATAGAGAGGTTAGTAGACTGAATCCAGACCTCACATTAGATGCAACTAACTCATGCTACCACAAAAGGCAACCCCTTCAATCGCTTGAATGACAGGTTAGACCGTTTAGGATTTGTCACCAAACTGAAGCATTTGTTACCCCAGAGGAGCAAAAGGGCTAGGCTGTGTGGAGGGGAACTTGCAGAACAGTATTGTTGCTAGTTTTGATGCTAAGTAGCTGTGGAGTTCTGAGTTACACACTCCAACTCTCTGGGCCTCAGTTTCCCTATCTGTAAGATGAAGTTAAGAATACATTGTAAAACGGGGGTGTCTGGGTGGCTCAGCGTCCGACTTCGTCTCAGGGCATGATCTCGCAGTTCGTGGGTTCGAGCCCCGCATCGGGCTTTGTGCTGACAGCTCAGTGCCTGGAGCCTGCTTCGGATTCTGTGTCTCGCTCTCTCTGCCCCTCCCCAGCTCATACTCTGTCCCTCTCTCAAAAATAAATAAACATTAAACAAAGAAAAAAAAAGAACACATTGTAAAGGGGCATCTGGCTGACTCAGTCAGTAGAGCATCAGACTCTTAACCTTGGGGTTGTGAGTTTAAGCCCCACATTGGGTGTAGAGATTGCTTAAAAAAAATTAATAAATAAATTTCCTTACAAAAGAAAAGAATACATTGTAAAGAGTCTGGAGAGAAGTCCATGATGATCTAGGAATAAGAATCAGTGAGAGGTACTGGAAGGCATTCCAAGAGAATGGATGTTCTGTGCTCTTTGCAGAATGATGGAAAACTGCTGGAATTTTGAGAATGGGGAATGTTAAGTTCGTGCAGAAATTCTTCATGGGCATGAGTTCTCTCTTCAAACATTCCATTATAATTCAAGACCCATACTTCCTGCCAAAAAGTGGGTTCCTCCAAGCAGTGTTCCTCCTCCTGAGAACCAGTGACTCTGGCCCCACCAGGGTTGCTCAAACTTGGCTACCTGCTGAGATCCCCCGGGGAGCTTTAAACGTGCAGATGCCAGCCAGAAGCCAGGGGTCTGCTCCTAAAGAAACTGATTTGGGGTGTGGCCAAGGCAAGGGAATGTTAAGGGTTCCCCATGCGATTCTAACGTGCAACCCAAGCTGAGAACCACTGCCCAGAGCTTTGAATTCATTTTTTGGTCTGAAATTTTTAAAAGAAAACAAAAGGAAAGCAGTAGCACTCAGCGGCTCGCAAACTCTAATGTGCAAACAAACAAATCATCTGGAGAGCTCCTAAAATGTAGCCTCAAGAGTCGCCTGGCTGGCTCCGTGATAGAGCATGTGACTCCTGATCTCAGCGTGGTGAGTTTGAGCTTCATGTTGGGCGTGGAGCCTACATTTAAAAAAATAAGTAAAATTAAATTATTTGGGGCACCCGGCTGGCTCAGTTGTTGGGGCATGTGACTGTTGATCTTGGGGTTGTGAGTTTGAGCCCCACGTTGGGTGTAGAGAATACTTAAAAAATAAACTCTTTAGGGGGCCCCTGGGTGGCTCAGTGGGTTAAGCATCTGACTTTGGCTCAGGTCATGATCTCATGGCTGATGAGTGTGAGCCCCACGTGGGGCTCTGTGTTGACAGCTCAGAGCCTGGAACCTGCTTCGGATTCTGTGTCCTTCTCTCGCTCTGCCCCCCTCCCCCCAACTCATGCTCTGTCTCTCTCTCTCAAGAATAAATAAACATTAAAAAAATAATTTAAAAAATCTTTTTAAAAATCCTGAAAATAAATGACTGTGGGTTAAGCCTCTGACTCTTGATTTCAGCTCAGGTCATGATCTCACAGTTCGAGAGTTTGAGCCCTGTATCCGGCTCTCTGCTGACAGCTAGGAACCTGCTTGGGATTTTCTGTCTCTGTCTCTGTCTCTCTGCCCCTCCCACCCTCTCTCTTTGTCACTCTCTCAAAAAAAAATAATAAATAAACATTTAAAAAATACTATAAAGGGGCGCCTGGGTGGCTCAGTCGGTTAAGGGTCCGACTTCGACTCAGGTCACGATCTCGCGGTCCGTGAGTTCGAGCCCCGCGTTGGGCTCTGGGCTGATGGCTCGGAGCCTGGAGCCTGCTTCCAATTCTGTGTCTCCCTCTCTCTCTGCCCCTCCCCCGTTCATGCTCTGTCTCTCTCTGTCTCTCTCTCTCTCTCAAAAATAAAAAAAATAAAAAAAATAAAAAATACTATAAAATAAAAAATAAAATAAAATATAGCTTTAATTTAGGAGGTCACGTGTGGGGCTGGGCTTCTGCCCTTGTAACAAGTTCCCGGGTGATACCCACACTGTGTCCCCAGTGGGTAGGCTGCAGCTTGAATGAAATCAGACTGGCATGAGAACTATGTCCCTTCAAGCCAGCGGGTCATAGTAAGAGGTTACTTCACTTTTTAAGCCTCAGTTTTCTGATCTTTTTTTTTTTTTTAATGTTTATTTATTTAGTTTTTGAGAGGCAAAGAGAGAACGAGTGCAAGCGGAGAAGGACAGAGAGAGAGGGAGACACAGAATCCCAAGCAGGCTCCAGGCTCTGAACTGTCAGCACGGGGCCGACGTGGGGCTCGAACCCATGAATGGTGAGATCATGACCCCAGCTGAAGTCAGATGCTTATCTGACTGGGCCACCCAGGCACCCCCTCAGTTTTCTGATCTTAAATGCAGGCGAGCAGTAGTAACTACATCATAGAATTCCTGTGATGCTTTAATGACATAATGTACTAAATATGTTTAACACGATACAACAAATGCTAGCCTTTGAATAGTTAGGATAGCCAACACTCATGGAATGCTTAGGATCTGCCAGGAATTTTCGAAATACTTTCACGTCTTACATCGTTCAAGCCTCAAAACAACACTGTGAGGTGGGTACTATCATTTCATCCTCCCTGTTTTACGGATGAAGAAACTGAGGCACAGAGAGGTGGTGCATCTTAATTTACATTACACACCTAGGAGCAGCTAGGCTGGTGTTTGAACCCAGGGAGAATCTGGGCTCTTATCCCTCTCGGGGCTAAAATGGACACTGCGAGAAGGCATTTCTGCCCTGCAGGTCTGACTTTCTGGAGGCGATGACTCGAGGCATTACCCTCTATCACGGGCTGGGATCAACAGGTGGCAGCCCAGGGCTACCTAAAGACCACGTCCAGAGCCAGCGCTATGCCCCACAACACCGCAGCTCTAAAGAATCTCCAAACTCCCGTCTACTCTCCACCCTCAGGTGCTCGCCTAGGGGGCTGCCCAGGGACACCTCCCCCCCCCCCCCCCCCAAGGAAAGAAGAGCCCTACCTCACAGGTTCAAATCTGAGTTCCGCAATAAAGGACCAGGTCCTCAGGGAAAAGCAGCCAGCAAAACGAGTTTCCTGCAATTCCCGTTTACCCCAGGAGCGCAACCAGACTGGGAAATCTACAAATCTCTTTACACCGGAAAGTTCAGCAAGGATCTGGGAGCTCAGCCAAGTGGGAAAAAGTCCGGAATCGCTCTTCGATTCCCCAGAACACTTTGGAGGCGCCGGGCATCGGTGCCCGCGCGCAGGGAATGGGGACAGGCGCGGAGGAGACGCTGTCTGTGGGGTCACCTCCGCAGAATCGGTGTTTGTTTTCCTGCGGGCTCCCCTGGGAGGCGCAAATGCATTTGAGGGGCAGTGCGGGGGGGGGGGGGGGGTTGGTTAACCCGGCGGTTTCCATGGCACCCGGGGCGTGGGGGAGGAATGCACCCCGCAAGCTGTGTCGAAACAACTGCGCAGCCGGACCAGCCCGGCTGGAGAAGGCTGGAGGGAGTGGGGGGGGCAGGAGGGTGGGGGGAAGCCGGGCTGGACGGGGGTGGGGCGGTCACGTGCGCCCGAGGGGGCGGGGCCCCAAGCCGGCCCGGGAGCGGAACCGAGTTCTACCTAGAGGCTCCGTGCAAGGCGCGAACTTTTCCCCTGAGATTTGAGGGGCTGACCTTGGCCTGAACCCCTCGGGAGGACTCAAGGCACCCGTAGCCAGGACCGGGCTGAGGTGTCCGCGGCCAGCCTGGGACAGCGGTCGGGGGCTGAAGACACCCAGGAAAAGTGGGAGCAGAAGCCTGGGGGTGAGTGCAGGGGAGCTCTGCTGGCAGCTTGTACGAAGGCTCTGGTCTCCGTTTATTCCGGGGTGGGCCAGGGCAAGTGCCCCGACAGCTCGAAGGCGGCAGCCGAGGCCACTGTCCCTTAAGAGTGCTGGAGTCCTCAGCACCTGTCTAGGGCTTCAGCAGGGGCTGTGGTCATGGTGAATGAAGATCCCAACCAACAGGAGCAAAATGGCACGCCCGCGCAGGACCCCGCACTCCGGGTGGACCACAGCGCCTCGGGGCACCAGAGCGTGTCCACGCACCCGAGCGTGTCGATGCACCCGAGCGTGTCGGCCCACCCCAGTGTCTCCATCCACCCCGCCGTGTCGGCCCGCCCGAGCAGTTCGGCCCACCCCAGTATGCTGGCCCAGTCCGGTGGCTTGGCCCGCCCCAGTAGCTCGTGCCCGGAGGACCTTAGTGTGATCAAGGTGAGCAAGCGCCGTTGGGTGGTGGTCCTGCTATTTAGCTGCTACTCCATGTGCAACGCCTTCCAGTGGATCCAGTACGGCTCCATCAATAACATCTTCATGCACTTCTACGGGGTCAGCGCCTTTGCCATTGACTGGCTGTCCATGTGCTACATGCTGACCTACATCCCTCTGCTGCTGCCCGTGGCCTGGCTGCTGGAGAAATTCGGCCTGCGCACCATCGCCCTCACCGGGTCCGCTCTCAACTGCCTGGGGGCCTGGGTGAAGTTGGGTAGCCTGAAGCCGCATCTCTTCCCGGTCACCGTGCTGGGCCAGATCATCTGCTCTGTGGCCCAGGTCTTCATCTTGGGCATGCCCTCCCGCATTGCTTCAGTCTGGTTCGGGGCCAATGAGGTGTCAACGGCCTGTTCCATAGCTGTCTTCGGCAATCAGGTGGGTTGAGTTGTTGGCCCGCGTTCAGAGGAACGGGGTTCGTATCATTGTGTGAGGCTCAGTGCGTTAAGAGTGTACCTGACTGCACCTAAGCCTGCGGGACACTGTCATTTTCTGACTTCAGCAGTGTTTGTGACTCTGGGTGACTTCGTGGCTGGGTGTGACCGACGGTGGGAGTGAGTGATTGTGACTGGATGGCTGCGTGAGAGAAGTGCAGGGAAACAGAAAAGGAGGGGACCTTTGCCTTCACCAACAATGTCTCCTCCCCCAGCCGAAAGCATGCTTCTGGAACGTACGCCTTCCTGACCCTGCCAGTCCACCAGCTTAGACCTGTGATTTCAGGAAAGCTATTCTTTCTCAGGGAGCAGTCCATGGGTGTGTCAGATTATTCTGGTATCACCAGAACTGGCAGATGTTTTTAGCCTGACGAACCAACTTTCCTAGAGTGCAGTATCTCCTGTAGCACGCAGGCTCTCCCAGAATGCTGCCCTGACGGTTGTTTGGCACTGTTCTTACCTTCGTTTATACACAGCTGAAGCCAGAACAGTGGGAACAATGCTTTGGGCCAAACTCCTTCCCTGGGGGTTAAAGCCAAACCCAGCAGGGTGGAGTAGAAATCTTTCTCTGAATTTCTAAGGCCTAGAAAACCTTTTGGGAAAGGTGTGGAGAGCTCATACCTCAATCCCTTCTCTCACCTTCTTTGTAGAAGGAGGAGCTCAGATTCTTTGCGTCTCAGTTGAGGTTATGATCCCAAAAGTTGGGATCCTGCTTTATCTGGACCTTTGCCTCTAGGTCTCACTTCTTTGCAGGCGGACGCAGTCGTGGCTGTGACCAGTAACCCCTAGTTCTTATAGGATTTTTCCCTTACAGGAGGGTAAAGCTGGGGGATGAAGGGCATGACCTTTGAAGCCTCCCAAGGGTGAAATCTCCCTATTTTTTTTTTTAACGTTTCTTTATTTTTGAGACAGAGAGAGACAGAGCATGAACGGGGGAGGGTCAGAGAGAGAGGGAAACACAGAATCTGAAACAGGCTCCAGGCTCTGAGCGGTCAGCACAGAGCCCGACGCGGGGCTCGAACTCACGGACCGTGAGATCGTGACCTGAGCCGAAGTCGGCCGCTCAACCGACTGAGCCACCCAGGCGCCCCTGAAATCTCCCTATTAGCAACAGAACACGATTCAGACAAGGTCACTGCAATCTCAAACCCATTGTTTGGGGAGGGCAGGATTGCTAACTGGGAGAAGGAAGACCTCAGGTCGCCTGGCGAGATCGGAGAATCCAGAATTTTTTTGTAAACCATAAAGCATAAACGAACAGGTTTTCAGGTGCCTTCTTACACACCTGTGAGGGAACTTAATACTAGATATATCTTTAAAATTTAATGAAACTGTTTATTCATTCCCCACACGCACTCCCACCGAGGTCAGGAAATGCGAAGAATTTTGCATTCAAAAACACTCTGACAGCATATATTTGTATCACGGAGGCATGTGTTTCATTTGATCTTTTGGGTTTCACCCTAAAAAAAATTATGAAAAACAGAATTGTTTATGCTTCCTCACGTAGAGATGACCATGTCTGGTTCTTGGCGTGTGTTTTTACCTTTCTTTTTGAGGAAAGCAGGCTGAATGGAGGAGAAATATTATTAGAGCAACTTGAGCTTTGCTGCGTAGGAAAAAAGGCTCCACAAATTTGTCTAAACAGATTAAAAAATTTTTTTAGTGTTTTTATTTATTTTTGAAGGAGAGAGGGAGACAGAGCATGAGTCGGGGAGGAGCAGAGAGAGAGGGAGACACAGAATCCAAAGCAGGCTCCAGGCTCTGAGCTGTCAGCACAGAGCCCGATGTGGGGCTCAAACTCACGAACTGTGAGATTATGACCTGAGCCAAAGTCGGACGCTTAATTGGCTGAGCCACCCAGGCGCTCCTGTCTAAACAGATTTTAAATGCTATTCCACAGAAGAATTCTTTGTGGCTTGCAAACCTCACACCGATCAGCAAACACCCGTGCCCTGGTAACTCTGACTTCTAGCACCTCTGACATGCTGCACACGTGCACCAGCTCTGTTTGCATCACATTTGTTCATTCATTCATTCATTCATTCAGCATTCATCTGGTACCTGCCTTGTGCCTGACACTGTGCTAGGGCTGTAAAGATAATCCCTGCCTTTGAAAAGTTCCTGTACCAGATTTTAAAATTGCGCCAGGCACTAAGATTCCCATAAACAAATGAACAAACAAACAAACACCTGGACAGACCTATGCATAAAGGACTTATTTTCATTCTCCATGGGTTGTTTTTTTTTTTTAATTTTTTTTTTTAACGTTTATTTATTTTTGAGACAGAGAGAGACAGAGCATGAACGGGGGAGGGGCAGAGAGAGAGGGAGGCACAGAATCGGAAGCAAGCTCCAGGCTCTGAGCCATCAGCCCAGAGCCCGATGCGGGGCTCGAACTCACGGACCGTGAGATCGTGACCTGAGCCGAAGTTGGACGCTCAACCGACTGAGCCACCCAGGCGCCCCTCCATGGGGTTTTTAATATCTTCTTTACCTAAATGCTTAGGAACAATTGAAGGGGAAGGAAAGGCGCTTTCTCATCTATTATTTAATTTTTCAATTCTGCGAGGTAGGTGGAATCATCCCCGTTGTTACAGGTGAGGAAATTGAGACCCAGAAAGATGGAGCAAGCTTATCGAGGTCCCACAGCTCCTAAGTGGTAGAAGGGAGATTTGAACGCAACTCCACCTCCAAAAGCCTGTGTCAGTAGGCCACTACCAACTTGTCATGTGGATAAAGCATATATTTAAAAAAATTTTTTTTAATGTTTATTTTTGAAAGAGAGAGAGAGAGAATGAGAGAGCGAGTGCGTGCAAGTCGGGGAGGGGCAGAGAGAGAGGGAGACACAGAATCTGAAGCAGGCTCCAGGCTCGGAGCTGTCAGCACAGAGCTTGACGCAGGACTCAAACTCACCAACCGAGAGATCATGGCCTGAGCCAAAGTCGGACACTTAACGGACTGAGCCACCCAGGCGCCCCTAAAGCGTATATTTTTTTAAAGGGGGCCGGGCAGGATTCTGAGGTTCAAATCTTGCCCCTTGTGTCTGGTTGTTGGTGGTGATAAAGTATCCAGCAGTTTTCTCCAGGATCAGAGCCTCGAACCTGTTTTCGGTTTTGGAGTGCTTGGCATTAGCATCGCCTTCCCGCCCACCCTATTCTGCCCCTTTGAGCCTAGCGGGAGGCACAAGAAGGTGGGCCTCCGGTCTTTAGGGGAGAAGAAACCAGTGAAGCCTCAGCTGGGGTGAGAGAGGGAAGGAGTCTTAGAACTGCAACCGAGCCTCTTCCCTTTGGCTCTGGCCACTGGCACGGGGGTAACAGCCTGGCATGTAGCAACACTTGTTCCATTGCTTCCAGGGAAATGATCCACGTGGGGTTTTGAGTCATGTGGACAACGTTATAGCGGAAGGGTTGGGCGAGAGCCCTGTCCTGGAGTCTGGTGCTAGCTTGGTGGCATTGGAAGAGAAAGAGATGTGGAGGCCGGAAGAGACCAAGTGAGCTCCAGCCCCGATGAGCCTACAGCACTAAGATGGGAAGGGCCTTCCTCAAGGGCCCTTGGACAGCTGAGAGCACAGTGTCACCCAGAAGCGGAGTAGGAGAGAATGTTTGCTTTTTGAGTTAGGGTGCAGTAGTCTCCCCTTATCTGTGGTTTCACTTTCCGTGGTTTCAGTCACCTGTGGTCCGCCTGGAAACGGATGGGCCTCCTTCTGACTTATAGAAGGTCACCCGTCACCCAATACTGTGTCACAGTGCCACATCATCCACCTCACTCTGTCTCATCACTAGGCGTTTTACCAACTCACATCATCGTAAGAAGGGCGAGTACAGTACAAGAAGGTATTTTGAGAGAGAGAGAGGCGTCACTCACATAACTTTTATTGCAGCATATTGTTAGAGTGGCTCAATTTTATTACTAGCTGTTGCTAATCTCGTCCTGTGCCTCATTTACAAATTAAACTTTATCATAGGTAGATAATGTGTAGAAAACAACGTGGTGTGTATAGGGTTCAGGACCGGCTGTAGTTTCCGGCATCCAGTGGGGGTGGCTTGGGATGTTTCCCCTGTGGGTCAGGGTGGACTCCTGTATGCTAGCCTTCCAGAATCAGTTGTGCGGCAGCCGTGGCTGGTTGGGCTGTCGGACGTAGCCCTGGCCAATAGAAATATAGTGCGAGCCACGTGTACAACTAAATTTTCTACTAGCTACATTAAAAAATCGGTGAAATGTAAATTTTTTAAAAAGTAGAAAGAGCAAAGGCACCTGGGTGGCTCATTCAGTCTAGTGCCAGACTTTGGCTCAGGTCTTGATCTCACAGGTCGTGGGTTTCAGCCCCGCGGGCTCTCTGCTGTCAGTGCGGAGCCTTCTTCGGATCCTCCGTCTCCCTCTCTTTCTGCCCCTCCCCAGCCCACTCACCCTCTCTCTCTCTCTCTCTCTCTGTCAAAAAAAAAAGAAAGAAAGAAAAAGTGGAAAGAGCAGGTGACACTAGTTTTAGTACTCTATTTTCTTTAACCCGATATATCCAAAATATTCTTTCAACATATAATCAATATGATAAAATCACTAATAAGTTGTTTTACATTCCTTTTTCATACCCTTTGAAAATAGGCATGTATTTCACCCTTATAGCCCAGTCACATTTCCCAGGAATGATGAGATGTGTTCCATAGACAGGTTGAACTTGCAGATCTGGAACAATGATGCTATTTAGGGGGTGAGAGGGGGCAGTTTTCCTTGACCCTTTTAGGGTCTCAAAATTAAACCGATGAAGACAGATTATCAGGAGAACATCATCCGTGTTTGTTTCAAAAAATTTTTTTTAATGTTTATTTTTTTTGAGAGAGAGAGAAAGACAGAGTCAGAGTGTGAGCAGGGGAGGGGCAGAGAGAGAGAGAGGGAGACACCGAACCTGAAGCAGGCTCCAGGCTCTGAGCTGTCAGCACAGAGCCCGACGCGGGGCTCGAACTCACGAACCGTGAGATCATGACCTGAGCTGAAAGCAAGAGTCAGATGCTCAACTGACTGAGCCAGCCAGGCGCCTCCATCCGAATGTATGATAAGTATTCCATGACATGGGAGCCTCCCTGAGGAAAGGAAGAAACAGTGCTGTGTACATTTATGCGAGGTTTGGTGAAAAGTGCACCATGGCGGAGGGAAATGCCAGGTCAGAAGTATGAAGTTAGTGTGGTGAACTGGGGGAGCTGAGCACGGCCTGCTTGTCAGGGTTCTCCTTGGCATCCCTTTGTCTTCAGAGGTAAGGGTGCTCCTTTGCCTGGTATGGGAGTGGTAACTCTCACAGGAGGTTTTCAAGGCCTCTTCCAGGGAAGAAGGGCGAGGAGGAGGAGGTCACAGTGACCTTCCTGCTTCTGTTTCCTCCAACTCCTTCAGCCCAAAACATTCCAGGTGCCAGAATTTAGAGGACTCTGTCCTGAACCACATCATGTTTCAATATTTCAATATTGGAAATCAGATTCTAGCAGATAAAGATGGGCTCTAGGAAACTGAGGCCAGCCTTGAGGAAGTGGTATTTGCGGGACTGGCTAAAGGTGTGGTAATACTCCGAGAGGCCGGGTGTCTGACACCGGGTCCTGGTCCATCTGACTCAGGGTCATGAGGTGGGTGGTCAACCTACTCCTGTTGCAAAATCATGGTCATTGAGGTGTGTTAAAGTCTAGGCTTATCACTCGGGATTTTCTTTTTCTTCTTTTTTAATTTTTTTAAAAAAAGTTCATTCATTTGGAGAGAGAGAGAGAGAGAGAGAGAGAGAGAGAGAGCACCAGCAGGGTAGGGTCAGTGGGGGAGAGAGAGAATCCCAAGCAGGCTCTGCCCTGATGCGGAGCTCGAACTCAAGGACCGTGAGATCATGACCTGAGCCGAAATCGAGAGTTGGACACTTAGCCGACTGAGCCACCCAGGCGCCCCCACTCTGGATTTTCTAACGTCAGAGGCGTTTCACGGTCTGAGTGAAGCTGGGGGAGGTGAAGGCAAACTCTTGTTCTCCGCTAGCATTTGCTCTTGTTACTTAAAGCACATGGAGAGCCTGCCCTCACGGCTGACCACTTCTGGGCCTCCCCTCATGCACCGGAAGACAAGAATAGACCAGGGCCGGGAAGACAGAGACAAGTGGTGACTGACTTGGGTGCGTCAGTGATGACTGATGGGGTGGGGCCGGTGCCAACCCTCAAATGCTCCTGGGGGCCAGCCAGGTCTTAGAAATGTGATAGAGTCGAGATGAAATTAGGGTGTGGTGGGGTCACAGCAAACGTGAGAGTCCCCTCCCCGTCTACAGAGAGCAGCTGCTTCCCTCCCGCCAACTGTTGACAGACAAAGCGGGACCCAGCGTTACCCGATCTCACTTGGGGGTGGTGGTTGTTGAAGGAGAAACAAGATATCCAGATTTTTCGGTGAAGTCTGTTTTGTTGGTTTATTTGTTTTTATTCTGGTAAAAGAGACATCATGTGTAGCATTTTAACTCTTCACGAGGATACAATTCGGTGGCCTTAAACGCTTTCACGGTGTTATGTAAGCGTTACCGGGCTCTATACCCAAAACCTTTTCATCTCCCTCAACAACTCTGCACCCATCAAGTAGCTCCTCCAGTTCCCCTCCCTCCAGCCCAGAGTGACCTCTCTTCTGCTCCCTGTCTCTATGCATTTGCCTCTGCTAGGGACCTCATATAAGTGGAATCAGACAATATTTATCTTTCTGTGTCTGGCTTATGAAATCTATTTTTTTTTTTTTAAATGCTGATAACTAATGCGTAAGTGTGTGTTTAATTATATTCTATCTTTTGAAACTGTGGATCAGAGAAAACTTACAGTTTGGCGCCTGGGTGGCTCGGTCGGTTAAGCATCTGACTTCGGCTCAGGTCACGATCTCATGGTGTGTGAGTTTGAGCCCTCACGTCGGGCTCTGTGCTGACAGTTCAGAGCCTGGAGCCTGCTTCGGATTCTGTGTCTCTCTCTCTGCCCCTCTCTCCAGCGCGCGCGCGCGCGCGCGCGCTCTGTCTCAAAAAGAAATAAACGTTAAAAAACAAAAAACAACAAAACCACCAAACTTCCAGTTGGAGACTTCTAGGGAAGTGGATTCTAGTTTTCCTGTCAGTCGGAAAGTACGCACCAAACATACGGGCTGGCAGAAATGAACTTGGGGTCTAGCAGCTCTGGGGAGGAAACCAGACCAGTGCTCCAAGCCAAAAATGGTGATCGCACCTCACCCAAGGGGCTGGATAAAAATCCAGAGGCCTGGGCCCCTACGAGGACTTCCTTAACTGGACTCTCTAGGGGCGGGGCCCGGGCTCCTGTCTTTTCACCTGGCTTCCCACGTGACACTATCGATCAGTTTTTGAAATCGCCAGGAGAGAGGAACAGCAGGCCATGGGAAGGCAGCCTCTTGCTCGCAGCTACGTTCTTGTCAGGGCAGACAGATTATGTGCTTGCTGTATGCAGTCTGGTGTGCAGGTGGGAGCAGCTGGGAGCTCAGCTGCCCATCCTTCAGATTGAGGGAAGAGACTGGGGCTGGGGGGTGGGGCTCGTAATTCGGATTCATTTAAGGTTTTGAACATATACTCCAACCCGGGGCGGGGGTGGGGGGGGTGGGGGGTGGGGGTGGGTGTTGAGGGCAGGCTCTGGTGGAATGTGAGGTGGAACCTGGCTGATGCACCCTATTCCTTTTGTTTCCTTGACCTTCGGTTCAGGGCACTGGAGAAGGTTCAGGTTGGCCTGGTCTGACTTGTATCTTGTCTTTGTTGCCTTGGTGGCATTGTCGCAGGAGCCTGGCAAGTCCATGGAATCAAGTCTAAGTCTTCGGGTTAGCACGCTAGGACCCCTACTCCTCCCCATTTCTGTCCAGCTTGTCTCTTGTTCCCTCCCAGTCTGGTCTGTCTGCTGTGACCAGTGTGGCTCCTTGATTCTTTCCTTGGAGATACACTCACTGCTTGGGGAATAAGCCTTATGCCTCGAAGAGTGACATCAACGAGATGGTGGGTCAGGAAGCTTCAGACCCTAGCTCCCCCACAGAAATGTTAAATAAACTAGAAACCAGCTAAAATAATTTCTTTATGGGAATTCTGGAGGTTCGTCAAGGATAGCAATCAGGCAAACACCCGACCAAGATAAAGCCACATTCAAACTGGTAGGACATTTCAAGGCCTCTTTGCATACATTTTCCCTCCCTCTCCCCCCTTCCCCATGCTGTGCTCCCAAGGACTAGTTCCTTTCTGCAAACTGAATTTGCAACACTGTAACCTAATTGTATTTTTGTGCACTAACAATGAACAATCCAAAAAGCAAATTAAGAAGACAATTCCACTTACAGGAGCATCAAAAACAGAACACCTAGGAATAAATTTGCCCAAGACTGCTGGAAGACTTAATATTGTTAAGATGGAAATACTACCAAAAACAAATCTCCAGAGTCCATGAGTTCCACATTAGAATCCCGATGATGTTATCTGCAGAAATAGAAAAATGGCTTCTAAAATTCATGTGGAAATTTAAGGGACACTGAATAGCTAAAATAATCTTGGAAGAGGACAACAAAATTGGAGGTGTCACATTTCTTGATTTTAAAACTGATAACAAAGCTGTACTAATCATGACAGTACAGTATTGGCAGAAGACATACATATAGACTGATGGAATAGAGAGCCCAGAAATAAACCCTCACATATGTGGTCAAATGATTTCAACAAGGATGCGAAGGCCAATGGAAACGATTTACTTAAAAAAAAAAAAAAAAGACTATTTTTTTTTTTTTTAACGTTTATTTATTTTTGAGACAGAGAGAGACAGAGCATGAATGGGGGAGGGTCAGAGAGAGAGAGAGAGAGGGAGACACAGAATCTGAAACAGGCTCCAGGCTCCGAGCTGTCAGCACAGAGCCCGACGCAGGGCTTGAACTCACGGACCGCGAGATCATGACCTGAGCCGAAGTAGGCCGCTTAACTGACTGAGCCACCCAGGCGCCCCAAGACTATTTTTTTAAATGTTTATTTATTTTTGAGAGAGAGAGACAGAGAGACAGAGAGACAGAGAGACAGAGTGTGGGCAGGGGAGGGGCAGAGAAAGGGAGACAGAGAATCTGAAGCAGGCTCCAGGCTCCAAGCTGTCAGCACAGAGCCCGACACGGGGCTCGAACCCTCAAACCATTGAGATCATGACCTGAGCCGAAGTCCAAACCTTAATCAACTGAGCTGGGCACCCAGGCGCCCCCCCCCCCCCCCAAAATACTATTTTTTAGAGCACTTTTAGGTTTTCAGCAAAATTAAGTAGAAGGTACGGAGATTTCCCATATACTCCCTACCCTCCACCTCCACCATGCATAGCCTCCCCCATTCTCAACATCCCCCACCAGAGCCGTATATTTGTTAGAATTGTTGAGCCTACATTGACACATCATAATCACCAGTCTTTTCAATAAACAGTGTTGAGAAAACTATAAGCCACCGTGGCACATTTGTTACAATTGATGAACTTACACTGACACATCATTATCACTAGCCTTTTCAACAAATGGTGCTGTAAGACCGTTAGAAGAAAGCGTTGGGAAAAAGCTTACTGATGTTGGATTTGGTGATGATGGCAATGATTTCTTGGTAGTCATACTAAAAGCATGGGCAACAAAAGAAAAAAAATAGATTCAGTGGACGACATCGAAATAAAACACTTCTTTGCACCAGAGGACACTATCAATAGAGTGAAAAAGTAACACATGCAAAGGGAGAAAATATTTTCAAATCATGTATCTGATAAGGGGTTGATACCCAGAATATATAAAGAACTCCTACAGTTGAACAATAAAAGAAACAATCTCACTTAAAAATGAGCAAAGATGGGGCGCCTGGGTGGCGCAGTCGGTTAAGCGTCCGACTTCAGCCAGGTCACGATCTCACGGTCCGTGAGTTCGAGCCCCGCGTCGGGCTCTGGGCTGATGGCTCAGAGCCTGGAGCCTGTTTCCGATTCTGTGTCTCCCTCTCTCTCTGCCCCTCCCCCGTTCATGCTCTGTCTCTCTCTGTCCCAAAAATAAATAAACGTTGAAAAAAAAAAAAAAAAAATGAGCAAAGGGGGGCAACTGGGTGGCTTGGTCGGTTAAGCGTCCGACTTCGGCTCAGGTCATGATCTCACGGTCCGTGAGTTCGAGCCCCGCGTCGGACTCTGTGCTGACAGCTCAGAGCCTGGAGCCTGTTTCAGATTCTGTGTCTCCCTCTCTCTCTGCTCCTCCCCTGTTCATGCTCTGTCTCTCTCTGTCTCAAAAATAAATAAACGTTAAAAAAAAAATTAAAAAAAAATGAGCAAAGGACTTGAATAAATATTTCGCCAAAAAAAAAGACATACAAATAGTCAATAAGCACATAAAAAGATGCCCATCATCAGGGAAAGGCGAATCAACAGCACAACGAGATACCATCTCACACTCAGTAGGATGGCTATGAAAAAAGAAAAAAGAAGGAAACAAGTGTAGGCCAGGGTGTGGAGAAATTGGAGCCCTCGTGCATTGCTGATGGGATGTAAAATGGTGTAGTCATATGGAAGACACAATGGCAGTTCCTTAAAAAATTAAAAATAGAATTACCATGTGATCTAGCAATTCTACTTTTGGGTGTTTACCCACAAGAATGGAAAGCAGAAGTTAAACAGTTATCTGTATGCCCCTGTTTATAGCAACATCAGTCACAATAGCCAAAAAGTGAAAGCAACCGAAGTGTCCATCTACACATGTGTTATGTGATATACACATAAAATGAAATATTATTCAGCCTTGAAAGGGGAGGAAATTCTGACACATGTCACACCTGGATGAACCTGGAAAATGTGACATGAAATAAGGTAGTCCACCAAAGGAGAGATACTATACGATTCCGCTTATATGAGGTATTGATGTGCCTCTTTTTTTCTGATGCCAGCCAGTTCTCCAATTTTCTAGCACCAGCTGGGTGTCCTACAATTCAATTTAATTCTGACACCAACTACTTGGAGTTAATGTTGACCAACTCCACCAGCAAAGGCCTCAGTTCCACAAGACTGCCTCCACTGGAGATGCTATTGGAAAGTCCTGGTGGTGGCAGCCATATTTTTGACTGACCCGTTAGAAACTGAGGGTTCCCATGACCCCTACTCAAGTTCTATAATTTGCTAGAATGGCTCACAGAACCCAGGTAAACACTTTACTTACTGGTAAAGTAGGTAACTTACTTTATTTGTTTATTATAAAGGACCCAACTCAGGAACAGCCGGATGGAAAAGATGTGGGGGCCTCTCTAGGCATGCCACCCTCCCAGTACTGGTGTGACGTGTTCACTGACCAGGAAGCTCCCAGAATTTCCTCGTTCATGTGTTTTTATAGAGCTCAAATTCCAGCTCCCTTCCCCGCTGCAGAGGTCGGGTGGGGGGAGGATGGGGCTGAAAGTTCCCAAACTCTAATCCCACATTTTTCTGGAGATTATCTCATCCTAAAGCCATCCAAAGGCCTTACTCTAAGGCACCTCGATAGCAGAAATTCAGGTGTGATGGGAAGGAGTTCCTTACGAGGAACAAAAGATACTCCCTTCACTCAGGAAATTCCAAGGGCTTTTAGAGCTTTGTGGCAGGAGCCAGGGACAAAGATTAAATCTATTTTGATTCTACCACCAGTACAGGGAGTGCTCAATTTCATAGAAAGCAGGATGGTGGTTGCCAGGGGCTAGGGGAGGAGGGAATGGAGAGTCAGTGTTTGATGGGCACAGACTTTCAGTTTGGGAAGATGAAAAATGTTCTGGAGGTGATGGTTGTACAGCCATATGAATGTACTTAATGTCACTGAACCATACAGTTAAAAAAAAATGGTTAAAATGGGGGGGGGCGCCTTGGTGGCTCCCTTGGTTAAACGTCTGACCCCTGATTTTGGCTCAGGTCATGATCTCACGGTTCGTGAGTTTGAGCCCCATGTTAGGCTCTGCGCTGAGAGTACAGGGCCTGCTTGGGATTCTCTCTCACCTCTCTCTGCCCCTCCCCTGCTCGTGCTCTCTTTCTCAAAATAAAAATAATAACAGTGATTAAAATGGGGCCTCTGGGTGGCGCAGTCAAGCACCCAACTCTTGATCTCGGCTCAGGTCTTGATCTCAGGGTCATGAGTTCAAGACCCGGGTTGGGTTCCATGCCAGGCATGAAGACTACTGAAAGAAAGAAAGAAAGGAAGGAAGGAAGGAAGGAAGGAAGGAAGGAAGGAAGAAAGAAAGAAAGGAGAGAAGAAAGGAAGGATGGAGGGAGGGAAGTGGTTAAAATGGTAAATTTTATGCTATGTGCGTTTTACCAGAAAAAAAAAATCCACTGCTTGTGAGGTGTTTCCTTCTGGCTGGGTACCTGCTCACCTCCTACCATCAACTCATCAGTCTCTGTGCTTGGAGGAGTACATTCTGGGCCTTCTGTGTGCTTGCTAAGATCACTGGGATTCTGGCCTTTGTTTTCTGGAGGTTTGTGTTTCCTCCTCTTCCTTATCTCGTCTCCTGTCCTTTTCCCTTCTTTCTCCTCCTCCTCTTTTGGCTACATGGGAAACTTGTCAGAGGACTGGAAACTTGGCTAACACACCTCTCCTGCGTCTCAGAGTAGTGCTCCAGGCCTAACAGGTGCCTACAAATGGATGGACAAATTAATACGCAGGGATTAAGGTGACTCCTCAGTTGAGAGCTCAGGTCATTGGCGGAAGGGACTGTCATACCTGGATTTGTCTTTCTGATGTGATTCAATCTTACTCCTTCAATGGAAAGAGCTATGACGTCCTTACTATGTCCCTTGAACTGTGCCAGACCCAGTGTGGTTGAGATCACCATCTTTAGCTCTGCTGTATACCCTTGGACAAATCCCTTAAGTTTTCTACGTTTTGACTTCTGTTATAAGCTGGAGATAATATTGGCTACTGCAGAAGGTAAAGGAAGGGATTAAATGAGGCAAATGGAGGGCTCTTAGCTAGCAGAATTTTTCAGATAAGAAGTGCTAAATGAAGAAGAGATAAACCATTTTTAAGAGCTGATTCTTTTTTTTTCTTGTGGTTTACTTATTTATTTTGTGGGGTGGGATGGGCAGAGAGTGAGAGAGAGAGCGAGAGGGAGAGCGAGAGAGAGAGAGAGAGAGAGAGAGAGAGAGAGAGAGAATCCCAAGCAGGCTCCACGCTGTCAGCATGGAGCCTAACATAGGGCTCAAACTCATGAATGGTGAGATCATGACCCGAGCCAAAATCCAGAGTTGGATGCTTAACCGACTGAGCCCCCCGGACGCCCCTAGGAGCTGATTCTTAATGAGTGGGGTGACCAGGAGTTGGGTGACTAGGGAGGGTGGGCCATTCCAGGAAGTTTCCAGGCAGTATTGTGATGGAGACTTGTCCCACTTGAGAGCTGCTCAAACTAAAACTGTATATAGGTGTTGGGAGGTGGTGTTATTTTCCCAGCATGTGGTGATGACACCTGTGGTCTGTGATGAACACTTTGGAGTCTCTGGGGTGACCCGGATAGGGGCCAACCCCTACCCGCACAATCAGTCCTCAGTCTCACAAACTTAAGGTTCTACTGAAAGAAGTCGGATGTTCAGGCTTCTCAGGTAGACGCAGCTGTTTTCTACTGCCTGGTTCTTGATCTTTTTCCAGCCGTGCTGTTAACAGGATGTCCTCTCCTTGACTTCAGCTCCCCCCAACCCCCAACATCAAACAGCCCCATGTGGATTTCAGGATAAGGGTTGGAACCCCCTCAGGGAGGAGAAAGAACCATATGGTTAATGTGAAAGCTGGTGTTTCCTCTTCTCTCTTTGTTCCCTGTCTCTTGACTTCTCTGCAGCTCAGTCCCTGACCTTAACCCAGTGAAGCACTCCCTTTTCTCGATTCTGCGGGACTAAAAGCCTTTTTCTTTAACTGAGTCATTCAGAGGTGGGAGGGCTTCCTGCAGGGCTCCGGTGGTCCATCTCGATTCTTCTGCTCTCTGACCCCATTCCAGGCATCTTTCCTTTTTTTGTGCTGTGCGAAAACATTAGCTCAGCTTCTCAGCCCCACACGGTTCAAGATGAGGCCTTGCTCGGGCCTGCGGGCAGATAATAGTGCCATCTGTGTGTGCGGCAGGGGAGACGGGAGGCAGGCCTGGGCTTTGTTTGCTTACCATCTTCTTGGAATTAGACAGTGTGTCTCAGAACCTCATAATGGAGCAGTGTTTGCTTTGGCTCTTGTCTGCTCCTTCTCTACGGAGGAGGTAAACACAAGTTCCTTTCATTTCCTGGAGACCGATTTTGATTAGACGGCTCTGCTGGCTCCAGAGGGAGGGGCATGAAGGTGAAGCACAGTTGGGGGTTTTTTTCCTCCCCCCCCCTCCCCTGGAAATTCCTGCTTTCTGCCTAAAATGACTGTTGGCATGGCTTGGGCTGCTTTGATGGCTCTGGAGGCAGCTGTCCGTCCATGAGGCCGTTTGTTGTGTCCATCTACTCAGAAATGTGGAAATGAGCAGCCGTGAGCCATCGTGTTAAGTCAGGGCCTATTCCAATGGGCTGTTTGTTTGGGGTGGTGACTGCCCCTTAAGCAATCTGTGCCTCCTCAGACCTTTGCCCTGGGCTTCCAGTTCAGTGCTGGACACGTTGGTGGAACCACTCGATGAGTTCATTCAGAGGAACATTTCTCCTCTACCAAGGAGCTTGGCAGGAATACAGATATCTCTCTCTCTTGCCAGTCCTGCCTAGGACACCTAAGGAAGACAGCAGCTGAGCACGGTCTCTTGACTTCTTTCCTTGAGGGCAGCGGAGATCCACCATGAAGTGTGTGGGCCGTGAACCTTAGCACCAGAACCACCCGGGGTGTTTGTTGAAAATGCAGATTCCTGGGCACCAGGGCAGACCCAAGGAATTAGCCTCTCTGGGTGGGGCTCAGGAATCTGTGTTCTTGATTCTCTGTCGGGGATTCTGCTGCCCACTCAAGTGTGAGAGCTCGTGGTGTGGAAGCCATGGAACCCGGACCCCAGAGCCCTGCTGGACGCTGTGTTTGGGGTCTCCAGCAGGGCACCTGCCCTCTGTGGGCATCAGCGTGGTTATCTATGGCAAGAAAACCTGCCTCACAGGGTTGCTACCAGAGTTATGTGAGGGAGGGTGTATGTGAAAACCCTTGGAATCAAACAAACAGGCCCTCCATACATGTGACTGAGCCCACACCTATCCTCTCTCTCCCTATCACACTTGGCCTCTGCAGCACTGTCTGAGGCATCTTTAGATGACAGCCACTTTCCTCATCTCTGCTGCCGTCCCTGAAGTTTTTGCCCGCAGGCCCGCCTCCCCGGTGTCATACGTGGGGAACTTCAGCAGCCCCCCCTGGGTCCACTCTCTCAGCCGGTGAGCTGGTTGGGGCCAGCGTCACCCCCCTCCTGCATAGAGGTCAGCCCCCACAAGACCTAGCTCAGAGCACACGGGCCAGAAGAGGCCATGCCTGGTGCACAGCAGCAACTGAAGATACCTAGATGGGAAGATGGAAGTCTGGGGCTCTGATTTTACACTTTAGCTGTGGGGCGTTATCTTCACTTTGTTGAAGGAAGATTCCAGAGGGCTTTCTGGGCTTATCGTCTATTAACACGTCAGCCGTGGCCTCAGGAGGGTGGGGGTGGGGGTGAGTGAAGAATGCAGCTTGACTTAACCCTCTTACTAATCTTTTCCACCTTTTATGTGTGACTAGGCCCCCTGAGAAAATCCCCTCCACTTGTATCCTCAGTTCCTGAACCTTTGAAGCAGGTCCTCAGAAAGAACAGCGGGTGGTTAAAGCCTCTCTCTTCCGGGCTGGCTGAGGGGGGTGTGAGGCTGGCTGAGGGGGGGCGTGACGGGTGAAGATCAGGGCTCTCTGGCTTCTGGAGAGACTGCCTGTCCTCCAGCCGTTCACCACCCTGCTTCCCGAGTGTCGCAGGAGTGTCACTGGCCCTGTCACCAAGAGACAATCTCAGCCTCTGGTCTGCTGGGTGGCCTTCAGGCAGGCACGTCGGTAACTTTCGCTCTATTTGTGGAGTAAGACCGTCCTCCTTGCTAGTGTTTGGTTTCGCAGGCTGTTGTGGGGGGAGATGAAGTTGTATTCCCAGAGCCCAGATCGTCGGCTGGTCTGTTTAGAGGGACTTAAGGAGACATTGATATTCTCTCTTCCCAGTGGACTGCCTTCTGATTCACTGTCCAGAAGGAACTTTGCTAAGAGGTACAGAGTAAGCATGTTAGCTGTTTTATGATGTCCCAAACTCGTGCCTCAGTCATAAAACAAACTCACTGCAGATGATCCCATCAGGCCCTGGGTCATCTGGAGTCTCAGACCGCGTCTTCCTGGGACGTGTAGCTGTTTGGTGCCTTGTAGAGGCTCAGCGAGGTTCTATGGGAAGAGAGCAGGGCTGGGGATGGGGGCATCAGACATCCCAATGTTTACCTCACTGCTCTGTGACTTCGGCCAGTTGCTTAAATCCAGGAAACGGAGAACACAACATGCCCACCATAGGGCTTCACCTGCACTTTGGGTTTCCTACCGTTGACCTCGCTGGGTTGCCTCGCTGCTTAGATTATGTGCTGGATGTGGAGGTGCCTTGAACACTGAAACATTGTGCACACATTGGCTTTTAACTGCCTCTAAGAAAAAAAGACTCTGGACTTGCCCCATGACCCTCTAGGAATAAAATGGCTTTCCTGGGCACAAATCAGGTGCTCTCTCTTTTGTGAGGTGCCATGTTGTTGGACTGTACGTGGCTTGAAGACCACAGCCTCCATTTGTACCCAGAGCTTGGCATTCTTGCCTTTAGAGCCAGCTCTTCATTTCAGAATAAGCTCTGGTCATTCTGGCTGTAGGAGCTTCTCCAGAACTTCCCCCTTTCTGGAGCATTTCTACTAACTTGAACCTCTTGAGCTGAGACATTCTGCGGCTCCAGGAGTCATGCAGAGCATCCTGATTCCTTTTGATTCCAAGAAGGGGCTTTTGTCGAGGGTTGGCCCAAAGCAGCTTTTCAGTCTGCATGTACCTAGCATGGCTCCTTTCTTCAGTGCAGGTGAATAGCAGGGGAGGTGATGTGATTTTGGAGTGATGGCGGGGTGGGGGTGGGGGGGGGTGTCCAGAGCTGATGGCCAAGAAAGAATTCTTGAGCTGTCTTAGGGGCAGAAAAAGGTGATTTTACTCAAGCACGGGGACAGGCTCAGTGGGCAGAAAGAGTTGCACCGAGGTTGTGAAGAGTGACTGATTATATGAGATTTTCTATCCTGTGGAGAGGAGGGTGATGTCAGGACTCGGAGAAATCGAGTCTATAGGTTTCTGGAGGTTGCCTTTTTTTCTTGTAAATCATTAAGATAGTTGCCAGCTGATGGAGACTCACTTCCGGCATGATTCTGATCTTTATCGGTTAACCACTTGTTTTTCCCTTTCCTTTGTTCTGGGGCAGCCAGGAATGCCTGAGGAATGTCAGTCTCCCACCTGGGGGGAGGGGATTGTTAGCTCGTGCTTTGTCCTCCGCTTGCCTTTGGCTCCCTCATCCCTGGCACCGCACAGAGCCCCTTTGGTTCACGCCATCAGGAGACAGGGCCCAGAGTGAGAAGCTTTCTTCTGAGAGCCCGGTGGTCTTGGCCTTACTACATTTCCTCCCAGGCTCCTTACAGTTAGCTCGTGGCAGCGATCAGTGCTAACAGAGACTGTTGGGGCTTGGGCAGTTCTTGCAAAGATGTCGAAGATGTCGCCTTTTCTGTCTCCAAAGTTCCTCCGTCCCCTGAGGGTAGAGGGTACCCCGTTGTCTGTCCCAGGAGTGGCTAGCCCTGTATTTTCCTGCTGCTCCACAAAAATCCATGGCCTTTCCTACAGTGTCCCCACCCTGGGCCAGATCTCTGTCCCTTGCGAGTAACCCACACACACGCTCCCGGCCATCCTGTTTTTGTCTTTTTGAATTCTGCTTGTTCTGGATTGCACCCACACGGGTCCCCAGTTGACAGCAGGTGTTGTGACCCATGAGAGCCAGTGGATGAAGGCGCGCATCCTCTTGGCATGTCTTGGGTTAGTGGCCACACGCTCTGTTTATAGGGGCTCAGCTCTCTTACCTACACAGCCGACTCTTGGGAGCTATGGGGTTTTTGAGACAGTGCAGCACAACCTTTATTGTTTTTATTGAACGCATGTTTATTGAGCATCTACTTTGCTCTAGGTGCCATTCTGAGTGCTGAGGATGAAGGAGAGATTTAAGGGAGGAGGGATGGAGTTCTAAGGGAGTAACTGATGGAGTGAGTAATAGTGGAAATGTCAGGCCAAGTGGGAGGGAGGTGACTTCAGAGCAGGATATTGGGAGATGTTTTTGTGTAAGTAGGTCCCTGAGTAACTCCCTAAATTACAGGGCCGGATCTGATGATGCTGCTCTCTTGGGGTGGTGTTCCATATGGGTGGCTAATAGTTTTCCTGCTGCAAGGCTTAGATTTCTTTCTCTTTCTAGATTTCTCCTTGGCATCACGAGGCAGGGTTAGTTCACTTAGGAAGTTGACTGCATGGACCCAGCCTGTCTGTTTCTGGAGGCACACCCTGAGGAAAGGAGCTGGATCTTTCCATGGCAACTCACAAAACAATAACTTTTCTAGGGCCTGCCTGTGAGTAATCACCTGGGTCTGAGTTTCACCCCTGAAAATCAGAAGGGGAGGGCTGTCACTAAGAAAGTCCAATCTGATTTAGGAGAAAATCCGGGAGGGTTAGAAACCTTTATTGTCACAGGAACTACTTTTAGGGGTGACAGCGTGTGACATAGCCTGTGCTTTGGGCTGTTTTACCATCTGCACACAGGACAGTAGGATATGTCCGTCGGCTGCTGTGTGGGGACGTCTGGGACAGAGTTGGTGCGACATGACCGAGCTTTTGAATAGAGCTTTGCACGTTGTCTACTTCACATGTGAAACACTGGGAGAAAGCGAGGTCTGTGCTCTGCCACTTCGGGTGACCTGGTGGTTTGCGAGATGCCCCCTCGCTTTTCCTCTTTTGCAGCTGAGTCATGGGGAAGCTCTGTAAGCCTGTGGTCTTTGGCCATCAGTGCTGTCAACAAAGGGACCTTTGAGTGGTGAGGACAGTAGCGACCCGGGCTCTTAGTAAAAAGGGAAGCAGAGGAGGCTTCACGTCTGCCCTCACATAGAACTCAACTGACCCTTTACAGATCTCATCAGGAGGACAATTTCAAGAGGAACCCCACCCCTGAAAAGGAGGAGTGTGTGTACCCAGAGGCTTGTGGGTAGATGACTGAAAGCAGGCACAGATAGGAGGCTCAGCTAAAAAACAGAAATAAAGCCTTTTGTCAGCATCTCCCTTCCCCGGCTTTTTTTAAGAAAAAAAAAAAAAATCTATCTATCTATCTATCTATCTATCTATATATAGATAGATATATATATATATCTATTTCCCCGTAGAACTCAGACCCTTCCCCTAAACGTAGCATCTTCTCTGTTTACAGCCTAGGGTGCTTCTGCTCTTCAGCTACTTTGCACCCGCCCCCAAAGATGAGGAGGAAACCCAGCACCAAGGCTGTAGGTCAAGATCAAGGTATATTAGATAGCTTATAAGCCTGGTGATAGGAGCTCTTTGTCTCCTCCCTTACTTTTTAATCTTTTTTTAAATGTTTATTTATTTTTGAGAGAGACAGAGACAGAGACAGAGTGGGAGCGAGCAGGGAAGGGGCAGAGAGAGAGAGGGAGACACAGAATCTGAAGCAGGCTCCAGGATCTGAGCTGTCAGCACAGGGCCCAGCGCGGGGCTCGAACTCACAAACCATGAGAACATAATCTGAACTAACCATGTGCCCCCTCCCTTACTTTTTAGTACTACCAGTTGGTGCTCAATAAATACCAGGTATAGATTTTTTTTTTTAAATGTTTATTTTTGAGAGAGACGGTGAGCGGGGGAGGGACAGAGGGAGGGGGGGACAGAGGATCTGAAGTGGGCTCTGAGCTGACACCAGAGAGTCGGATGCCAGGCTCAAACTCATGAACCGTGAGATCATGACCTGAGCCGAAGTCGGATGCTCCACCGACTGAACCACCCAGGTGCCCCCTGAGTGTAGGTTTGAGGGTGGGAAGTTGATTGGCCCATGTTCCAGTGGCCTCCATATCTAATCTTGAGAGCCCTAAATCTGAGGTCTTCTCCGTCTCGTTCCACCTCACGTCTGCGTTCTTTTGGTGGTAAACTCTCAGAACACAGCTAATTGCTACTGTGCCCAACCCGGTTGCCATCGAGGAGACTGTAAATACTTGAGTTAGGTCTGAGCTACATAATTCTAAGAGTTATCTCTTTGTTTAGAAGATATTTGCCAAGAGTCATCGCTGCCCTTGGCCTTGTGCTGGGTGCAGTGTGGGGAGGAGTCACACGAGGCGATATTAAACGGTGACCCTGTCCTCCAGGTGCTGACAACCTAGCTGGGGAGACAACAACCACCGCTTGCGGAAAAAACAAAACAGCAACAACAAAACTCAAACAAAACTCAGCACTACATGAGAATAAGAAATCCCATGGGGTGTAACTAAGGAGTAAACCAAGTAGACTATGGCTGGAGATACCTCTTCCCCTCCAACAGCTAGACCTAGGAGGTGCTTGGATTACGGAATGGAACATTTAAGACTGGAGGAATTACCAGGTGTTTGAGGGCCGTCTCTTCCGTGAAATTCACCCTGCTTATTGGATTTGGAGTCAGCTAGTCACGTGTTTGACTCTTAGTCCTGCTGTTAGAAGCTGAGTGACCTTGGGCAAATCAGAGATGTTTTCTCATCTATAAAAACCAAACTAGGGGCGTCTGGGTGGCTCAGTCGGTTAAGCGGCCGACTTTGGCTCAGGTCATGATCTCGCAGTCCATGGGTTCAAGCCCCGCATCCGGCTCTGTGCTGACAGCTCAGAGCCTGGAGCCTGTTTCAGATTCTGTGTCTCCCTCTCTCTGACCCTCCTCCGTTCATGCTCTCTCTCTGTCTCAAAAATAAATAAACGTTAAAAAAATTAAAAAAAAAAAACCCAAACTAGACACGATGATGCCAACTTTACGGGGTTTTCATAGGGATTAAATGCGCTAACGTGTGAGAAATCATTTGGCACAGTGCCTAGCACATAGGAGGCGATCGTTTTGCATTAGTTCTTTTCCTTTTAGTTTGGCTAATAGCCAGCACCTCATCATTTAACCTAACGGTTAGGAGTACAGACCAGTACAGATGGCCTGAGCTTGAAGTCTAGCCTTATCACGTATCGTTATGTGACCTTGGGTAAGCTGCTTCAAATGCCATTTCCTCAATTTTAAAATAGGGATTAAAAGGGGCGCCTGGGTGGCTCAGTTGGTGGAGCGTCCGACTTCGGCTCAGGTCATGATCTCAAGGTCTGTGAGTTCGAGCCCTGCGTCGGGCTCTGTGCTGACGGCTCGGAGCTTGGAGCCTGCTTCGGATTCTGTGCCTCTCTCTCTCTCTGCCCCTCCCCCCGCTCATGTGCGCTCACCCACTCTCTCTGTCAAAAATAAATAAACATTAAAAAAATTTAAAAAAAATAGGGATTAAAAGATTGTGTATGTGTATTGTGTGTGTGTGTGTGTGTGTGTGTGTGCGGCTTAGTAGTTCTTAGAATGGTGACTTTGGCATGGTGAGCTCCACGTATCAGCTGTTATACTGTTGTTGTCTTTAAGAATCAATTGCAAGCTATCCTAATTTCAGTAGCTGGCGCTTCCTGCATTTCCCTAACCTCTTTTCCCCCAAAGGGCTGAAGAAGTCCAAGAGTGGCCGGGTAGTAGAAGTCCCCAGGATAGTCCTAGATTTGAGGACAAACCCTGTGAATGGGGAGGGAGTCCTAAGTCTTTTTTTTTTTTTTTTTTTTTTTGAGAGAAGAGAGAGGCGCAAGTGAGCAAGGGGCTGGGAGAAAGAGAGAGGGAGGGAGAGAGAGAGAGAGAGAGAGAACCACAATGGGCAGAGAGGGGAGAGAGAGAAAGAGAGGGAAGTGGTGCTCACCTGAAGCAGGGCTGGAGCCCACCCAATGCGCGGCTCGAACTCACGAACCGTGAGATCATGACCTGAGCTGAAGTCTGATGCTTAACTCAGGCACCCTGGGAGTCTTTTTTTTTTTTTTAAGGTTATTTATTTATTTTGAGAGAGAGAGAGAGAGAGAGAGCAAGAGCCAGCAAGTGGGGGAAGGGCAGAGAGAAAGAGCGAGAGCGAGAGCGAGCGAGAGAGAATTCCAAGCAGGCTCCACACTGACAGCGCTGAGCTCCTCTTGAGTTGATGAGGTGTGATGACTGTCCCCTGTGACCCTGCTTCCTAACTTCTTGGAGATCTCAGCTTAGCCTTTTAAATCCATAAACCCCCTTGTGAGTTATGGCCTCCCAAATCAATGGGATTGTTTTTGCTCCTGATAAAGGTCTGCTACCTCCTTAATCCCGAGTTGGCCTTTTCAAAAGAAGCCAAGGGCTTGGATTTGGGGATTTCCAAACACAGTCATATGAGTGGGCTTTGCATGCACATTATTGCTTACCGTGGCATTTCGTAGGAGCTGCCTGGAGCTCCTAGGTGGCTGGGGGCTCACTTCCACAATTAAACTGTTTTCTCAGCTTCAGTGTTTCAGTGCCCCGGCACCCACCCCATTCTCCGTGCTTCTTTCTGGAAGCATCCACAGACTCAGTGCCTGGATGTCCCTCTGAGCCTCCTCTACCGGTCCGAAGGTGCCTTTCCTGCAGAGTGCCTTCACTCTGGCCTACTCCCTTGCATTTGGGACCCCGGAGCCTCTGTTTGCATCATTTTAACCAGACGTAGGGGTAAACGTGTCTAAGTGCCGTACGAGAGTGTGCAAATGTATATGCTTCAACAGCACCATTTTTGGGGTGTTTAAATGCCCACACTGGTACCCGCTGGGGATGGGCAATGAGTGTTGAAGTCACTTCCGAGTGTTGCACATAATTCCCTACATGTACGTGGTCCTGGGAGACAAAGCATCAGTGGTGGCGTCCCTAATGGTGGCCATGCCTGTGACACTGATGTCAAGCCATGCAGCCTCAGAAGTTAGACACCAAACTTTCCCTGCGGACTTTGTCTGGATTTACAGTTCCGGCCACATCTTTCCCTAGGTCTGGGCTCACAGCTAATCTGGAAGGGGAGTGATGTGTTCCTGACAGACCAGCCAGCTGAACCCCATTCATTCAACACCCATTTATTGAGCAAGCTCCTGTTCGGTTTACCAGGCACCAGACTCGTGTCAGAAAAATGGCAGAACACCAAAGGATTAGAGGAGTTTAGGGCAGGGAGATCTCCCCTCGCTAGGAAAATCAAGGGAAACCCAGGGAAGGAGCTGACGTTGAGATGGGCTCTGAAAGATTAAAAGAGGGAGCCCTTTCCAAGCAAGGAAGCTGCTTGCGTAAAGATAGAAAGTAGACCATGGAGAGACTGGAATCGTGACTCATCTGATCTGGCCGGAGTACCAGGGATACAGCGGGAAGTAGGCAGAGATGGGACTAGAAAGGTAGCTGAAACTAGGTGAAGAAAACCCAGAACAGCCAGCTGAGGGGTTTGGACCTCCTTCCTCCCTCTGAGAGGGCTGACTCCTTGTGGTCCCCGAGCAGGGACCTCGTGGCCAGTGCAGCGCTGAAGAATGCACACCTGAGTACATGGCACATGGCAATGGAAGGGAGCTCGCAGTTGCCCATTCATAGTGGGCTCCAAGGAGGGCCTGGGAGGGTTGAGGACAGAGTGGGTGTGGGAGGGCAAGGTCAAGGGTGACTGAGAGAACTGAGAAAGAGCAGTGAGGAGGAAGGAGCTGGGGATGGAAGATGAGAACCGGGGAGGTGGTTTGTCTGGCTGCCCTAAACAGACCATGCCTCCTAGGCCTGGTAGCTTCTCATGTCCGCCATTGCTGTGAGAGGGTGCAGGGGGAGGGCTGGGCCTACGGCACCCCCTACCTATCTGCTGCACAGTCTGTTCGAAGGAGCTCAGAATAACCCCGAGAGCTAGATAGTATAACTAGATAATGGTATCTTCTTTTTGTGGACTAGGAAACAGGAACAAGAAGGTAAATCCACTTCTCACGTTCAGACATCTAATAACTGGTAGAGGTGGGATTCGAACTCAGGTCTTTCTGACCCCAGAGCCTGAGCCCTTAACCACTGTGTTAGAGTGATGATGTCTCCCAGGGCTGTTGAGGCAGAAAGGAAGAAGGGTGAGGGGTTTGTTTTTGTTTTATTTTGTTTTCAATGTTTATTTATTTATTTTGAGAGAGTATGCGAGGGGGAGGGGGGAGAGAGAGAGACGGAGAGAGGAATCTTAAGCAGGCTTTGCACTGACAGTGCGGGGCTCGATCTCACGAACGCTGAGATCATGACCTGAGCTGAAATCAAGAGTCAGACACTTAACCTACTGGCCACCCAGGTGCCCCTCATTTTTAAATGTACACAACAGAGGTGTGAATTTCTTGAGGAGCAAGGTGAGCCCCCATGAGGTCATCAGGAGACCATGTTTGAAGTAAGACTTCAAGCCCAGGGGCTCTGTGGCAGGGAAAGCTGCCCACCCAGTTTGGGGACATTTTTTACCCTTGGCACCAGGGAGCCAGCTCCTGGGAGCCCTGAAATCCCAGAGACATGCCCAGCCCTGACCTGGTGACTGTGCCCAGGGGAAATGAGACAATGGCCCAGGAATGGCCCAGGCCTGGCACCGAGAGCGGGTCCATCTTTGTCTGAATGGCGGGTGTGCTCCAGGGAGGAATGGGCAGAGAAGGAGGTTGGGCAAGTGAGAACCTGTTTGTTGAGATGGTTGCCTCCTACCGAGAAGGACAGCATCCACCTTGTCAATGGCCTGGGTCAGGAGGGTGAGGTGCCTGGGACCCTAGCACAGGGCTCAGATGGGGACCAGTGGTCTGTCTCTATTCCGTTAGGACCAAAGACCTCACCATAGTGTTGACACAGAGCTTCCTGCCTTTTGTGGAAGCCCCAGGGTTCTCCTTTAATGGTCTGGTCATATTCATGACCACACAGCATTTGGGAGGGCAAGCTTTGTGCCACAGTACTGACTCAGTGGTGACTTGGGGCTTTGTTGAATGCCCCATTGTGGTTGGTGATGGGGACAGTGGTTCCGTGGATCTCAGAGGCAACATAGCACGTGTTGTATTGTGCAGTGGATTAAGTGTGGAAATCTTACCCTCTTCGATGCCGCCTGGCGGATTTCTGGGTTTATTTATGCTCTGCCAAATGCGTAATAAGCAAGAATGACAAGTAGCACATTACACGGAGTATGGCCTTTTGCTGTTACCCAGACCCCTCAGGCTGCACAGATGTGTTTTTGACTGTGACCTTTGCTCTGGAAGTACTCATGCCAGTGACACTGCAGTGGTGTTTAGATATCACCCTTGGGTTTGCAGAAAGGGCAGAAGTAAATAGAAAATGAACACTGAGCATCCCAGCCTGCCTTCTCATCCTTTGATTCATTGCATTTTTGTTAAACACCTTCTTTGGGGTGAAGTGAACCATACTGATTAGACTCACAGGCTCTGGATACAGAACTACTGTGTATTTACACTCAGGCTCTGCCACCTAGAGCTGTGTGACTTTGGGCATGTCGCTTCACTTTTCTGTGCCTCAGTTTCATCGTCCATAAAATTGGGTTAATGTCACACACCCCTCTTTCTGGGGTTATTTTGAGGATTGAGGTACTCTGTGAAAAGCTCCGTATTTTACTGATTAGTTTGCTAGGTTCTAGAGATAAATGTGAGCCCTGCCCTTGTGGAACTTATAGTCTTATTGGGGAGACAGATGTTCATTGAATAATCATACAAATATAAAACTACCTGTGTGGGACCTGACCTTGGATGAGACATCAGAGAAAGCTTCCCTGAACAAGTGCGGCTTGAGCTCAGGCCTGACGGATGTCTGCATTTACCCGGTAAAATGGAGCGGGAGGGCATTCTAGTCTGGCCAGAGGAGCTGGTGTAAAATCCTTGGGCATGTCCAAAATGCTTTGGACATCTGAAAGACAGAAAGGAGGCCGGTGTGATAGAGTCCCAGGGAGCAAATAGCAGACCAGGACCAAATGACCCTGTGTGCAGAACTTTGCCTGTGGGTGAGTTTAGGTTTTTACCTAATTTAAAAACAAGGGGAAGTTACTGCAGGGCTTTAAGCAGAGGAAGGACATAATCCAATCACTTTTTGCAAATAACACTGGCTGCAGAGTGGGGGGGGGGGAACATCCGGGAGCCTATCCCCATGGAAGCCATTGGGAGACCCACGCCCAAACTGTCACCCAAGCTTCCTTGATGGGTGATTAAGGATTGCCTACATATGCAAATTACAAGTATTCAGGACAAACCCCAGACCTGAAGGATCACAATGGGGTTGGGCTGGAGACCTTTTCAGGTGACATTGGGAAATGTTGCTATAGGTTCTGTAGAAATGAAGAGAACCTAACTCCACTTTTATCGTATTGTATTTATTTTTCGAACCCTGCTTTAAAAGCAATTTTTAAAGAGTAAGCTCTTGAAGAGCTAAGACTGAGACCGGTTTGACTGCCCATTGTGTATTTTGCCCATGACTTAATATTTTGTTGAGGATGATAAAACTAGGACATAAACCAAGTCAAACTGGTTAACGATGACTTTTCATCATTTACATTCATGGCCTGGGTCTGTGTTTTGTGAGTGCAGGAGAGGTGCCTGGGTAGCACCCTCCCATCTCTTTGATTTAATCTCGTATTGACTTGGGCTGCAGGTCTCTGAGTTTTACCCTTGAGGTGTCCTTGAAAATTCATGACAGAATTTGAATGGGTGAAAATACAGACTTCCATGTTGACTAGTATACCAACATGTCATGGGAGATGGAAGGTGAGGTCAGGTTCTAGAGTCAGAACTGGTTTAGGAGGCCAGCTCTTCCACTGGCTGCCTGTGTGACCCTAGGCAGGCCGTGGACCATCATTGTTTCTCATTGTTGTCTTCTTTGTAAAGTTTCTTGGGTTAAATAAAAAGGATAAGTTCTGTTAGATACCCAGTGCACCGTAGATGCTCAAGAAATGGACAGCCATCCTCCCTCCTCTCCCCTGTACATATTTATTTCCTTACCACTCTGAGTCCAATGTGGTTTGTAGAAAGAACATGGACCCTAGTGGGCAGACCTGTGTGATACTGACAGCTTTGTGTAGATGAGAGTTTTCCAGCATCTGTCCATTCATCCGTCCATCTGTCCAACTAGCCACCATGACTGAGCACCTACCAGGGGATAGACTTGAGAAGTGGGAGCCGAGTAGAGCTGTACCCTCTCACTGAACCCAACTCTCAAGAAGCAGGAATAAATATGTCTTGAAAAAACAAAAGAGGCAGCAGTTGACAATCCAGTCCCTATGTTTTTGCTTTCCACAATGCCCATGAAAGTATGTCCAAAGCCAGTTTCCTCCTGGAGAAAGGGTACCGAGGCAGTGTTGCTATCTGGCTGGGTCACCACAGGCCCCTACAGCTGGTTGCTGTGTCCTACTGGGTGGAGAAGGTGTCCATGCTGGATTTGGGGGTAGAATAACACTCACTCAGGCCTAGTGTATAGACTGAGAATGGAGTCCAGTCTCTGAGGGATCAGGTGTGTAGTGTGGAGCCAACTGGGAGAACTTACTTCTCAAGGCAGAAGATTACTGAGGCTTGGTTAGCTTGTATCAGGGTCCTTTTGGGAAAGAAAGAATCACAGAGCCTTGAATGATATCTCATATCTTCCCTCATTCTTGCAAGAGGGACCTTCCGGGGTTCTGTTCCATGTCTAAGTCTCCAACGCTGAAGTGTGTAGGAGGCCAGCTATGACCTGCAGGGGCCCTGTTTCTGAGCTGTGGCAGTTATATTTGTCCCTTTGTCTAGGGCTGGCTTTTACCCCTTAAAGTCTTGGAGATAAGCACTTAAGAAGCTAGATTCAACTCTGGCAAATCATTGTGACCAAGGATCAGATGAGGCTCCAAGGATATCAAATATCTCCTCTTCTGGGAAATTCTGCTCATGTGGCCCTTTCTCAAGGCTCTTAGCCCTGGAGGGCCGTGCCAGGCCCAGTGGAGGAGGCCCTGGCCTGAGAGGCCAGGAGATGTGTTTTCTCATCCCAACTCTGCTAGAAGTCCTGTGGCCCTGAATGAATCACTTACCTTCCAGAACTTAACCTCACTCAGCCGCCACTTGGCCCTTTAATAATCAGGTTGTACTAGAGGATGACAAAGGAACTTTCAAACAATACTATTGCATCATTTCAATCCACAAATATCACCATTTGTATTATCTTTTGTGTCTCTGCTTTAAACTCCCTGCCCGACTAGATTATAAAGCTCTTTGAAGGTGTGAACCCTGTCACATACCTTGGTACCTTGGTACCTTGGTAAAATATCTAGCAGAGTACTTTTTCACATAGTGGATGCTTTAAAGATCTGTTTGATTTCTTGATTATATATTGGCATACTTGGAAGACCCCTACTCTGAGCCTATTGATGATGACTTTTGCAACAATGCTGGAACTGAGAACCACCATCCCAAGCGGTTGTAACTGACAGGCTGGAAAACCAATCAAGGTGGTCAGCAGATCAGAAGCCGGTGAATGGTGTTATAGTGTGGCCTGAAAGCATCTTGCTTTCTACCTGCAGTTCCTTTCAAGTACACTAACGGACAAGTGGGACCTTAAGACAAAAGATTTCCTCATCTTCCTTCTTTCTTTGAATTTGAGGCTTGCCTGAGTTCTCAGGCTATTTTCCAATTTCTGCCTTGGTGTTATGTGTGTCAGAAGGGCTTTCCGGAGTTGTGCCACCCGTATTCACTACTCAATCAGGGCATTTCTGACCTTCGAAACACCCAAGTCGTGTTATCTGTCAGGTCACTGGAGTTTGAACTCTAAGACAGGTATGAGATATGTTAATTTGTTGGTGTGTGTGTATATGTGTGTTTATAGCCAGTTTTCATGTCCCTGTGTCCTGTGTGTATATTTTTACGCAGTGGCATGTGACTTCACACTACAAATGCTTTCTAAATTATAAGTTTTATTTACCCAATGAACTTAAGCTTTCACATTTGTGAATGTGGTAACAACTTTAGGCTGTCATCTCCTACAGATTGCAAGTTCTTGGGGTTGTAGGATGTAGAATTTTTCCCTCAACCTGTCTCTCAGCTCTAGGTTGACAGATCAGTGAAATGAAAATTCAGTGAAAAAAAAAATCAGCATTGTTTTTGGTCTACTATAAAGATGGAAGTATTGGAACGATTGTTCATTAGTCGGTAGCTAGAGAAGAGCCAGCCTGTATTGAGAACCCCAACTATGATTTTTTTTTTTTTCAGTAGGTATTGCTAATTAGGATGGTCAGGGGCATGTTGTCAATCAACAAAGAGAGTTGAGTTGTCAATCAAAAGAAAGATCTCTCTGGTATTTTGAGAGGGGGAAACAATCCCTGTTTGGGTTTTAAGAAGGACTGGAAGTTAGGGTTTATGTTTCTTATCAGGAGTCTCCTTAAATCTGTGCTGTCACCTCTTGGCTGTTGGAAACTGTGATTGATTGTCTCTGTCTTCTATAGCTTGGAATTGCAATTGGGTTCTTGGTCCCTCCTGTTTTGGTACCCAACATCGAAGACCAGGACAAGCTTGCCTACCACATCAGCATCATGTTTTACATAATAGGAGGCGTGGCCACTCTGCTTTTCATCCTTGTCATCATCGGTAAGGTCGTTAGTACACTGATGGGGGGACAGGAGGCAGGGAGGTTCTGCTGACTTGGGTGGGGGCCTTGTGAACATGGCCCTAGAATGCCATGGACATTTATAGAAACTGGAGGTCAGGCTTCTAATGGTCTTCAGATATCTTAGCCAATACAGTGCTAGCTGGTCCCGTGTACTTTATTAGCTGCTCAGTAAAGGTGTAACTGTAATTAACCGGTTCCCCAATAAAACCTCACCAGAATTAACGGGCAGGCTGCTGACCCTCTTGATGAAGCCCCAGTGAGTCCTTATGATATATATCACAGACACTGTGCTAAGCATGCCTGATCTCCTTGAATCTTCAACAGCCCTATGAGTGAAGGTACCCTTATCAGTCCCATTGAACAAAGAGGAAAAGGAGACTTAAGGCGAGGTAAGTAAAAAATTCAAGATTAGATAGCTAGTAAGTGGCAGAGATTGGATTCAAGCCTAACCTTGTCTATGTCTAACTCTATACTTTAAATTTCTGAAACAAAACAAAATAAAACAGAATTGATTTGCAAACACTAAGAGTCTCGTAGATTCACGTGAGAATGCCTGGGGACCATGTTTTTTGAGGCTTTAAAAAAACTTTTATAAGAGGACTACATGCTCATTAGGGAACTATCTAGACAATACAAAAAAAGCATAAAGAAAAGAATAACCAGGGTGCCTGGCTGGCTCAATTGGTAGAACATGAGACTCTTGATCTCGGGGTTTAACTCATGACTCCTAGATCAAGAGTCATATGTTCTGGGCGGCTGGGCGGCCCAGTTGGTTAAGTGTCTAACTTCTGCTCAGGTCATGGTCTCATGGTTTGTGAGTTTGAGCCCTGCATCGAGCTCGCTGCTGTCAGTGCAGAGCCACATCACATCCTCTGTCCTCCACTCTGTCTGCCCCATCCCCCACCCTCGTGTGCTCTTTCTCTCTCTCAAAACTAAATAAACGTTTTTTAAAAATTAAAAAAAAAAAAAAAGTCCTCTGTTCTACTGACTGAGCCAGCTAAGCACCCCCTTCAGGGTCATGAGTTCAAGCCCCACGTGGTAGGTCGACTTACTTAAAAAATAATAGTAAAATAGGGGCGCCTGGGTGACTCAGTTGGCTAAGTGTCTGACTTCAGCTCAGGTCGTGATCTCATGGTTTGTGGGTTCGAGCCCCACGTCAGGCTCTGTGCTGACAGCTCAGAGCTTGGAGCCTGCTTCGGATTCTGTGTTTCCCTCTCTCTCTGCCCCTCCCCCATGAGCTCTCGTGCACTCTCTCTCTCAAAAATAAAATAAACATTAAAACATTTGTTTTAAATGAATAAAATAATTAAAATTAAAAAAAACTAACTATTAACTTAACCCGTACTAGTTAATCACAACTACCAACCTCAGATAACTATTACTAGTTTTATGTGCATGTGCATTTAATCATGGCGGTATTGGTTAATACGTTTTATAATCTCTTTTATCATCTGAGTGATATTACATGTGCTGTGATGAATTCAGAAAGAGCATAGCAGAGGCTTTCATTGTCAGTTAGTCATTAGTCTTTAAAGGTTAATCGGCTAACATTCCATCTCACGGGATGAAGGTTTCACTCTTCCCTGCCATTGTCACCGTCAGAGTGAACACAGTTTTATAATCCTGTGGCTCATTCACACGTTCTCTTTGAGGCATTCTCTCCCTGGGGTCCAAGATGAGAAAGTCTGATGTCTGATGGCCTTTCAAAGCTGGTGGGGTATCTTGGGCAGACGACTTGCTGTTTCTGGGAGGGTGAGAAGCTATAGGGCTGTGGGTGAAAGCCACAGAACAGAAAGAACAGTCCGGTCTGGGCCCCTCTTACTCAACCAGACTTTGAGTTTCAAACTGCAATGTGCCCAACTTCGGATGCTTGTGTTTGTAGCAGATGAGGGCCTGGGGCTTTGCCTTTGAAGTCCTTGGAGGCAGGACATTTCTACGTTCTCACATTTTTACTATCAAGCCAGATAGTGGCCCATTGAGTCAGGAATTGAAAAATCTGATCTGGATTCTGGTTCGTGGCTGCTAGCTCCTTGAACAAACACTTGCTGTTGCGGAGAAGGAATAACTTCTTGCCTTGCTTTCTTTCCCCTGCTGCAAGGGGAGGTGAACAGGCAAGACAATGGATGAATGGTTTCTAATGGCAGGAAGTTATCTGGGACTATTTCTGGAGAAGGAAGAAGCAGGGCTCTGAAGTTAGGGCTGGAAAGTTTCCTGGGCGGGGTGAAGATCTCTTTGATCTTCAAGGGAGTAAGCCTCAGTTCCAGAGCTTCCTCTAACTGGAGTTAGGGGCATTCTCATGGCATGTGGGGGAGGCTACATGCAGCTTGCCTGGGTGCAACTGGGGCCAATTTAGCCAAACAGCTGGTTAAACTTATCTGCCCCCAGAGAACTGAACGGCAATCAGGGCCGTCAAATCGATTGTACCAGCTGTGCTGAAAATCGAACATAAAATGAATGACTTCCCCACTGTCGCTCCCCAGTCCTTCCTGTCACGGTGACCACTCCTGCAGGGGTATGTGTATTAATCCTCTTGCCTCTTCATGAGGCACGTATCAGACTCAGACTCCGACAAACTGGGAATGGACTCGAGGTTTTTTCAGTACAAGAAGGTCTTTTCACTTATTCAGGAAGTATTTATTGGCTGCTGTGTGCCAGGCTCTGGGCTAAGCACGGGCAACACAGTCCGGTCCCCCCCAGGAGGGGCTGCGGTGCTAAGCTATTCACTGGGCTCACTAATCCCAAAGTCTCAGCTCTCACTTCCTTTCTACCCGTGTACTACTAGTCTGTTACTTTCAGCGCTCTGCTGTGTGTTATTTGCTGCTTATTTTGGGACTCCTTGATCCTCGAACACTGCCTGGGAGGCCCAGCGAGTGCACCATCCAGAGGCCATTAAGAAAAAGAAAAAGTCATCAAAGGACCATTCACTCAGCCACAGGCAGTGAGAAACAGCTTCAAGAGAGTAGGGGCTGAAGGATTTAATGGAAGATTTAATATTGCCTTTTTGCGTTTTAGCTGATTCTCAGATGAGGGAGCCAGCTCCTGTCCATGTGTTGTCTCTGCAGGGGTGGGGCTACAAGGATTTGCAGTGATCTCTCTGTTTCTTTCCTTTCAGTATTCAAGGAGAAGCCTAAACATCCCCCCAGCAGGGCCCAATCCCTGAGCTACGCCTTGGCGTCCCCTGATGCTTCGTACTTAAGTTCCATTGTCCGGCTCTTCAGAAACCTCAACTTTGTGCTGCTTGTCATTACCTACGGTAAGGTGCACATGTGTCCAGGAACGTCCTTAAACTGAGAATGTATGGCCAGAGGCCCGATGTGTCTGTGTGTCTTACTCTTTCCAAATCCCAAATGTGTGTGTAAAGTCATTGCTTTGGCTCAACCAAGGGAGTCAGCTGTGCCTCAGGGCCTTTGCCTGTTCTGTAAAGTTCTTCTAGAAAACCATTCCTTCCCACATCAGGTTGTCTGGCAAAAATGCCTGCTGATTCTCCAAGTCTCACCTGAGTATCACTGCTATAAAGCAGTATTAGGTGACCTTTACCTCTTTTATTGTGCTGTTCCTGGTACATCTTAACACTCAACATTAAAAAAAACAAAACAAAACACTTCCAGGGGGCCTGGATGGCTCTGTCAGTTGGGAGTCTGACTCTTGATTTGGCTCAGGTCATGATCCCAGGATCATGGGATCAAGCACTGCATTGGGCTCTGTGCTGAGTATGAAGCCTGCTTAAGATATTCTCTCTATCTCTCTCTCTCTCCCTCCCCCCCTCCCCCTTTGCCTCTCCCCCACTTCTGTCTCTCTGTCTCTCAAATAATAAAAAAATATTAAAAAGAACATTTCCAGGTCTGTCTTCCCACTAGACTGTGAACACCCTAGGAGTGGAGATTTATGGCTTTTCATCTTTATAGTTCTTTAGCAGTGGCCATCCTGGTGGGGATACTCTAACAATTGTTGAGTGAGTGAATGAATGAATGAATGAAGAATGAATCAGTGCATACATGAATGTTGCCACAGGAACTACTCCTCAACCAACCCTCCTTCATCTTGTAACACTGACTCCTTTTTTACCTGAATGCGAGACAATGTCCCTGTTTCATTTTACTTTCTTGGCTTTTGGTAAGATACATTTGCACATTTATGCTGGTGTATTGGCTTTCCTTTTTTTTTTTTTTCCTTCAAGTTTATTTATTTATTTTGAGAGACTGAGAGGCAGAAAGAGAGGGAGAGAGAGAGAATCCCAAGCAGGCTCCGTTCTGTCGGCCCAGAGCCTGACGCAGGGTTCAATCTCACAAATGGCGAGATCATGACCTGAGCCAAAATCAAGAGTCAGATGCTTAACCGACTGAGCCACCCAGGTGCCCCAGCTTGCCTTTCCAACATGGTGTTTTCTGTGGCTCCTTTCCAACCTTTACTAAGAATGGAGGACCAGACAGGGGCAAGGGCGGAGCTTCGTGGCATTCCATTAAAGAGGGTCTTTACAGACCCATTCAGCTATACGGCTGTCCAGCCTCCATTTGGCCATTTAATCTAGTAGTTCGTTTGATTAAAATCAAGAGTCAACAAGTGTGTAACATGCTTAGTAACCATAAGAAAAAAAGAAATGAGATTGGTTTGACATAACTTATGTTCGGTGAAATCCCAGTTGGCGATAACCTTACATTTTCTGATGGGTCGCAAACCTTGAATTTTAAAGCAACAACAGCATTTACTATGTGCCAAGACCTTTCATGTATGATTTTATTGGACTCCCGTCACATCCCCATTTAACAGATGAGAAAGCTGAAACTCAAGACAGATTAGGTAAGTAGCTCAAGAACGCACAGCTTCGGATTGTCAGAGTCAGGATGCAAAGACAGGTTTATCTAACTGCAAAGTCTACATGCTTAATGCCTATACCCATTTCTAGAATTGTGTCAGAGTTTCCTGTTAGGCTTATCATGCACTTTATCTAAATTAAAGTGTTAATCTGCTGAGATACTAGGTAAGAGGTAGTATCATCCCCAGTAGAGGCACACACCTGTTTTTCAGTCATTCACAAAAAAATAAGCGACCTCTCACCTAGAAAAGTGCTAGATGGGTCTTCAAGGTCTCAGGTCTCCATTTCTCATTCTCTCCGGCTTTTCAGTTCTGAATACGTCTCTGCATTCAACCACAATATAAAGACAAAATTTCCAATATTTAAGATGCCCAACTAAAGAAGTTATATGAGTTGCCCATCACTGGAAAGTATTCAAGTGTAGATGGGACCAGTCACTTAGTGGGGATATTGTAGAGAGTATCAGGCTGTATAGATGGACAATAAAACCAGATGACCTTTGGGATCCCTTTCTTACTGAGGATTCCATGGTTCCAAGAACTTTCGCTTTCCCTTGAGTTAAACATCTCAAGTGTGTTGACCTTTGATGACCATAAACCTTATTGCATCTGATAACAGGGTTTTTGGGGCCTCCCTTGGGATTCTGAGGCAGATGAGTGCTTCATAAATATTTCCTATGGAAGAGAATGATGATGGTGGTGATAACTGGGCAATGATCTCATTCTAGAGTCAGGGGAGCAAAGCAACTCCTCCTCTTTCCCTCTTGCATGGCTGTTTGCTTATATGGTCTTTAATTTGGCAGAGTGGTTTTAAACTTCTGGACACTCATCTATTGGGTTAAATGATCACACAGGAAATAGATAGGGAGGCACTTCTGGAATGGTGGAGTGAGGACCTTGGATAATCTGTTCTATCATAAAGCAAAGAGTACAACCGGCAAACATTGTCAAAATCAAATTTTCAGAACTCTGAAACAAAGGCTTGCAACAGCCCAAGGGACATTTATTTAAGAAAAAATGGCTGAATAATGGTAAGAACAGTGAGCTTTGTGTTTTAAGTTGCCCTATTCCAATCCGCCTCTCCCAGTCTCTGTGGTAGCCTTGACAACCAGCAGCCTCGCAGCCGTGGTAGTTGTGAGAACTTAGAACCAGCAGCCTCACAACCACCGGATGGGGCAAAAACAATTTTGGAGCTCTCCCAAAAGCCCCATCCCTAGGTGATTATTTGATATCTGACAGTTCCTTAGAAGAACCCCATTCAGAGGACTTGCCTTTATTTAACCTGACTCAGAGCTTGCTCTGTGGGAAAAACGCTATTTCCAGGGCATTTGTTGAAAACAATCCCTGTTTAACATCATAGCTGCCTAAGGGAATAATACCAGTTGGGGATAAACAGGAGGCTGGCCAAAAATCTTGCAAGGAAAATCTAGAGACTGAGACGTCCAGAGGGGCTTTGGAAACCTCTGACATATTGTTAGGAATCTAGAAGTCCACATGCACCTGCCCAGGGAAGATCTGAGAAAGCCCTAAACTCTCACCTCTGGCCCACCTTGAGGCTCTACGCGAGGAGGAAGTGAAGGCTAAGGCAGAGTTGTCACGTGCCTGCTGGAGCCTGGAAGGAGAGGCCCAGCCCCCACACAGAGGATGTCCTGGGCAAAGGTGGAGACTAATTAGTTTAAGGCATTTAAAGAAATCTCTGTCTAAACATTAGCTCACCACTAAATTGATGGAGCAGAAACTTCAGTGGCTGCACATGACAAAGAATACAAACTTTACAAAATTAGTCCAGGAAAATCACTAAACAAACAGCAGCAACAGATCCTGGCGAGGGAGGAGAATCTCATTTCCAGAGTTGATATGGTATTTAAAAAGTCCAGCTTCACCTAAAGATTGTGAGACATACGAGTATGGCCCATACACAAAGAGGAAAAGGAAAAAAACAGTTAAAAGAAACTGTTCCTGAGGAAGCCCAGATGTTGAACATAATAAAGATTGTAAATCAACAATATAAATACACTCAAAGAACTAAAGGAAACCATGCCTAAAGAATGAAAGAAAAGTAGAGAATAGTGTCTTACTAAGTAAAAATATAAATAAAGACAGGGGCAAAAAGGAACCACATAGAAATTCTGGAATTGAGAATTCACTAACTAAAATGAAATATTCACTGGAGAGCTCAAAATCAGATTTGAGCTGGCAGCAGAAAAAAAAAAATCAGTGAACTTGAAGATAGATCAAATGAAATTATCCTGTTTGAGGAACAGAAGGAAGGAAGAATAAGGAAGAATGAGCAGAGACCCTGAGACCTGTGGGAAACCATCAAGCAAACCAACATATGCATATTGGGAGTCCCAGGAGGCTAGGAGAGAAAGGGTGGGCGTAAATTGTCATTGAAATTGAGATCATGCTAGCCCAAAAACCCCAATTCATTTCTGAGTCTTTGGGAGCATTTGATTCCATGGTGTATCCATAGAATTTATTAACTTTTTGAATCAAAGGCCTAGGGTTATTCCAGTGAGAGGGAGTGAAACTAATCTGGATGTTTGCATATATGCCCATTTCATTATAGTCAGAAAACCGCAAGCCTTTTTTCCATGTAGATAATTGGACTTGGCAGCAAGGCTCTTGGCCAACAAGGAAATGATTCTTAGGCTTAATCACAGATTTGGAAAAAATTTTATTGAACTATTATTGTGTGTCAAGGCACCATGTTAAGTGCTTTACATGGATTATCACATTTTATCTTCAAAACAAACCCATGACATAGGTTCTTAAGTCCATTGCATTTTTATACATGAGGAAACTGAGGCTCTATTTAGTTCTTTGCCCACAAATGGACAGCTAGCAAGCAACAGAGCTTGGGGTTTTGTGGGTTTTTTTTTAATGTTTATTTGAGAGAGAGAGAGAGAGAGAGAGAGAGCGCATGAGCAGGGGAGGGTCAGAGAGAGAGGGGGACAGAGAATCTGCAGTAGGCTGTGTTGACAGCAGGAAGCCCAATTTAGGACTCAAACTCATGAAGCGTGAGATCAGGACCTGAGCCAAAGTTGGATGCTCAACCGACTGAGCCACGAGGCGCCCTGCAACAGAGCTGGGATTTAAATTTCTGTCTGTCTGACACCAAAGCCCATTTTTGTAACCACCATGCCATTTTGCCTCCCCATGCAGAAAGGAGCATCTTAGAAACAGAGCCAGAGTTCTTTTAGTCCCACTTGCCTGAGTGGTCTTTGGGTCTAACTAGGGGAGTATGTCCTTCCTCAGATTCAGTTCTCCAGACCAGTTGCCAGGGGGTTGTCTTCTTCTAAGTTGCAGATCTAGAGTTCTGGGGTTTTTGAAGCAGGACCAACTTACATTGACCAGCCATCTTTGGGATTTGGAAGTGACGGGGTGTTGGCCTTAGTGTATCTGTCTGAGGTTTATAGGTCATGTAAAGGCAGTGTTGGGCACTGAAGCCACCCAAGAATCTCTGTTCTCTTCCAAATTAAATCAGTGCTCCAAATTATGAACAAAACAAAACAAAACCCTCTATAAATTCAACTAGATGCTTTGAAGCCCTCCAGAATTCCCCCCACCCTTCTTGCAGTTTCAGGTTGGGCTTTGAAGAAGAAGATGGTTCATACTTTTTATACTGTACATTTGATATTCTGTTCTCTGAATTATATGCACTTAAGAGCATGCAGCTAGAATTGAGCAGATGATAGCATTTCATGGGCACATTTGCTGGACGTGGGTGGACACATCTTAGAGTAAGAGCCTCAGGTGCTGGAATGGTGAGTTTAGAGTTGGCACATAAGGAATGAGGAGTCTGAGTTTTGATGTCAGCTCTGCCAATTACTGAGAGTACCTCCTTCACCCATCCTGTGCCCATCCTTTGTCTCTCTAGTTATCCTCCTCTTGGAAAATAGGAATCAAATTTGCTTCCCATAGGAGTGGAAATGAAAGCTTTTAAAGCAATTGCAAATAGACGCTGCATGAATCCATACTGCTGTTGTGTTGGTAAATTTGTTGATGTCCTACATACTTTCATTGGTCTGAACTGGATTTCACCAAGTAGGGAGTAGCTCCTGTGTAGATGGCGGGATGTCCAGTATTGTCTTCATAGTGGCTTTCCAAGTGCCTCTCCAAGCTGCTGAGTCAGCTGCCCAGAGCAGACCCAGTGAAGGCTTTGGAGGAATTCCAGGGGCTTTTTCCTGTAGGCCTCTGGTCAGACCCTTAGAGGGAGGTTTGAGAGATAAAATAAAGGCTATCCGGCTAAATTTGAATTTCAGATAAACAGCATATTCTTTTCAGCATAAACATAAACAGGTCTCATTCAGTATTTGGGACATATTTATGCTAAAAAAATTGCTATCTGAAATTCAAATGTATTTGGATGTATTGTGTTTTTTTATTTTTTTTAAATTTTTTTTTTCAACGTTTTTTATTTATTTTTGGGACAGAGAAAGACAGAGCATGAACGGGGGAGGGGCAGAGAGAGAGGGAGACACAGAATCGGAAACAGGCTCCAGGCTCCGAGCCATCAGCCCAGAGCCTGACGCGGGGCTCGAACTCACGGACTGCGAGATCGTGACCTGGCTGAAGTCAGACGCTTAACCGACTGCGCCACCCAGGCGCCCCTTGTGTTTTTTTAAATGTTAATTTGTTTTGAGAGAGAAAGAGTGCAAGCAGGGGAGGGGCAGAGAGAGGGAATCCCAAGCTGGCTCCAGTGCAGAGCCCGACTGTGGGCTTGATCCCAGGGAACCACAAGATATGACCTGAGCTGAAATCAAGAGGCAGACAGATGCTCAACGATTGAACCACCCAGGCACCCTTGTTTTTGTTTTTTCTAAATCTGGCAGCCCAACTTAGAGGGGAGGGGAGCAGAGATGGGGTCATGTTTGATCTTGCTGAAATATCACAGGAATAAGAGACCGTGTCCTCCTCTAGTAAAGGGGAGAAATCCCTTCTCCAAGGTTGGCAATGCGGAAGACGCAGGGCTGGAACCAGATTCTCCACAGATCTGCCAAAGTCTGGGGTCAGGGTGGGTCTTCAGATGTGTATCAACAGAGGGTGTGGTGGGAGTGAAGAAAAGAACCTTTCTTTGGCTACCTTCTCCTAGGGTCCCCAGGCCTTGCTTTCACATGGCCTCCTCTGCTGTCTTATCATCATCAATGACGTAACAACTGCCATGCTGAAAAAAGTTGTTGAAAAGGCTCCTCTTCTAGAGAATGTCCTCAAAGGGACTACTTTTCCATGTTATCTCCCAGCCTTGCCTTCAGCGATGCTTCTGAATAATCTTTCAGTGTTGGGCACCCAAACTCAGAGCTTCAAAGACACCTTCCCTTGGGGCTCTCAAGGGCTTTACCACTGTCCCCACCTCCATAGGTGCTTTATGGCCCCCACTAAGATCCTGCTTAAGAGTGGGAATAATAGCCTTCTCATGATTCCCTGGAGCTTTGGTGAGGTCAGGCTGGCCCTTTAAAATGAGGGTTTACTACAAGTTAAGGAAGGACAGAAGGGGAATGAACACACAGTATCCAGAACCTAGAGATAGCATCTGGGATCAGTGTTTCCCAAGCTTGCCTGATGATAGAATCCCCTGGGGTGTTTGTTTGAGTGTGTGCCTAGATTTCCTTGCCTTTCTTCTGGACATTCAGACTCCCGAAAGTCTGGGTGAGGGCCTGGGAATTTGCTCTTAGAAAGCGCTCCAGGTGATTCTCGTTTGCAGCAGGGTTGAGGACCTCTAAAGTAGGTGTCTTATGGGTCATTCTCATGGTCACGAAGCCCCTTCCCATCCCAGCTGCCACCATGTTAACCCTAGCACCTGGGAGCATGGGCCTGGTCTTTGATCTTCTGTATTCCCAAGGCCATTTATTCCTGAACTCTAGTGAGTCTAAGAAATGCCCAGGTTTGTTTGTTTGTTTGTTTGTTTTTGTTGTTGTTGTTGTTATTTTAAAATTGCAGATTCCTAGCTCCATTCCAGGAGGATCAGATTTAGTAGGTTCAGGGTGGAGTCTAGGAATGTGCATTTTTAAACTCTAAAGCCTTCTAATGCCAGTGGTCTCTGGACCACAGTTTGAAAAACAGTTTGACAAAGAAGAGAAAGTGATGACACATCCTTTCCTCCTTCCTAAATCCCACCTCCTCAGTGACAGGGACTTCTCCCAGGTGACTGATACCAGCCATGACCAGGCCTTTCAGGGAAGAGAGTGTGGTCCTGATCTGACAGACTTACCTTGCTGTGGATAATCAGACCTGAATATCACTCAGGAACCTTTATTCGTACAAAGGAAATTCACACCGAGGGCAGAGCATGCGTTTCATTCCTGCCCTTCAATGTGGACGTCGAACCCCTTGCTTTGAACAGTGGAGTGAACTTGTGCTGTTTAACTGTGTCTGGCAACCTCTGACAATATGGGGAGGGACACCTAGATTAAAGATTGATTCAGAAACTGTGCAAAAACTCCTAATTCCTCTAGCGTTGGACTGTAGAAACGGTTGGAAAGAATGGCAGCAGCCTTCCAGGGTGAACTCCTGCTCCTCTCCCCTTGACCCCTTCCTAGCTTTAGCCCTGATTCAGTCTCCAGCCTGGGGGGGAGTGGGGGATGGCTATTGGTAGATCCCACTAGTCTGGCTGAGCCACTGGGTCTGAAACTTGAGCATTATCAGAATTACCTGGGGGGTTTGTTCAAATACAGATTTCCCAGCACCACTCACAGAGTTTCTACAGCAGTGGGTCTGGGGTGGGGTCAGGAATTTGCATTTCTAACAAGCTTCCAGGTGGTGCTGATAGACCACGGACTACACTCTGGGACAGATTCCTCTAAACCATTGAGCCCCAGAGAGAGAAACCCCTCAGCTTTAATAGCGTGGGTCAGCCTACTTGGGACTGTATGTCTCTGCCTTTCTCAGGGTCACAAAAGTGATGGTGTTTGGGGTTGGAGGTTGGCTCCCAGTCCTCTTGGATCATTTCCCTCTGTTTCCTATGGATTCTACTGGCCTTGTTCATCCCAGTTGGACCCCATACTGAGAGCAGATGACCACTGAAGCTGAGCATGGCTAGGAGTGTCCCCTTGCCCGTTACTGTATTAGACTGGGACCAGGGGCTGAGAGAAGTGTGACGGGCAGGAAGGGGGCATTTTCATCCTTCTCCCTGCCCACACCCCACCCCACCCTTCTTTCCAGGAATGTGTCTCCTTGATTCAGGAATGGAATCTCCGAGTGGCTGGATGTGTGTGGCATAAAGGTTAGGCAGGTATGCTTGGGTTTAGAAGTTGCTATGAGCCCCAAAGTTCTCGTAATCAAGCATCTTGGCAGTTGTAGTGACATTTGGTGACACTTCTGGATTCTCTAGCTCACTGTGGCTCTGTACCGCTCAGGAGGTGGCACTGAGCCGAACCTCGCAGTGTTCCTCAGGTGACTTGCAGGGACCCGCTGGGACATGAAGTTGTCAGTAACCAGAGCTGGGGAAATCTTTGACAACCAGTTTTGTGAGGATGGAAAGTAGAATGATTAAGACTGGTGACCCTGGAGCCACAGAGTCTGGTTCACATCCAGACTCCTCCTCCTCTCCTCTTACTACCTGTGTGAATGTGGGAATGGCAGACAAACTCCCTTTCTCATTTTGCATGCGAATTTGACCTTCACTTAACTTTGTGTCTCCTTCCTCTGGGAACCTGATAAAGAGAGTCCGTCAACTACATTTAGGCAACATCGCGTATGATAAAAATGACCTCCTGTGATAAAAATGACCATCTGGTACTCCCGAAACCATTATTACACTATATATTAACTTGGATTTAAATAAACATTTAAAAAATGACTATCTGGAGGTAGTCATATTTGATCGGAGGCCTTCTTTGTGCCACTCTGAGCATGGTGACTCTTGCCACTGGCCTGTCATCTGTGGGGCCCTAGAAGATATGCTTACGGACGGCTCCATGGTCTGGTGTTCTATAGACTGGTTCCATTGAAGAGGAACCTCCTGAGGTTGCCCCCTCCCCATGAGCTGTGTCCTGTTACTTCCACTCTTCTAAGTGTATCTTATGTTAAGTGTGAGAGTCTTGTGAGCCTCAGAAGTAGTTACAATTAAAAAGATTCCTGGTGGGTATTATAAAGTGATTTCCGTATTTGTTTTGAAACTCTGCGTGCATTTTTCTCATCTATAAAATGGGGATGAGAACGTTACCTACCTTGGCATGAGGATTGTAAGGTATTGAGAACGGTGTGCTCCTGCCATTCTCCTCCTCACTGTCTCCTCACCATCCTTCTCCTCCTCCCATCACCATCCTCACCGTCCTCCTCACCGTCATCGTCACCGTCGTCATCACCGCCATTGTTGTTATTATGAAGGGAGGGCAGGAGGCCCTTTCTCCTTTGGGTCAGTTCCAGTCGCTTCTTAGCTACTAACTCATTGTATAGATTTGGACAAACGGCCTCATGCTTCAAGGACACGGATTCTTACATTATATTCCAGGTGCTTCATTTATTTGTTGGGTGAATCGATGAATTAGGAGAGTCAGCTAAGTGCTCTGTAGGGTCCTTTCTGGTTTCAAACATAAGATTTTGTGTGACGTTGAATCCAAGAGGAAAGTTGAAGGAGGAATGGGGAAAGAGAAAGCACCTGCGGAAAGAGTGGCGTCAGGGATCAAAGGTCTGGAGCAATCTGGAGACGGGACAGGTCATCAAGAGAGACGAAGATGCCCGGTGGTTCTGATGATCCCACAGGTCAATAGGTCAGTGCTTAAGAGGAATGTATTCTGCTCTGGCTTGGGAGTAATGCTTTCTAGAGCCTGTGTCTCCAGGCCAGGGTTAAAAGGATCCGAGGGCAGTGGCGTGTGGCTAAGAAATGGTCTAAATGGTTACTTTTGGTTGCTTTGGAGTATTTCTTTGACAGAACCTGCAGAGTAGCCTTATACTTTCTGAGGATACCAGTCACAAAGGCAACAGGGATAAGAATTTCTGACCTCCTTAACTGCTGGAGGGAGAAGTTAGCCCCGGCCCCGGCGGAAGGCTGTCCCTAATGTTGTTTCTCCCTCCCTCTTTCAGGTCTGAATGCTGGTGCTTTTTATGCCTTGTCAACTCTGCTGAATCGCATGGTGATCTTGCACTACCCGGTAAGGGAGTTCCCTCAGTCTGCTGGATCTGTAGAGAGTGAGATTTCTGTCCGGCTCGGCAGGAGCTGGGGCGGTGGTTAACCCGAGTTTCCCCCAGTCCCAGGCAGCATGGTACGGTGGTATGCTTATGGGATTTGGAGAGAGACAGCCCTGGGTCTCATCCCTAGCTGTGGTGGCACTAAATTGTGTGACAAGCTGGTTAGCCTCTCTGAGCTCTCGTTCTCCTCTCTACAAAAGAAACATAATTGCTTATTGAAAGAGTATTTGCAGGATTAGAAAGTAAATAATACCGCGCGCGCATGCGCGCGTGTGTGTGTGTGTGTTCATATATACATTCATATCTGTTATATGTATGTAAAGCACATGGCATGGTGCCTGGCAATATAGTAGGTAAACATACATCCATATAGATCGCATATGAAATATTTAATTTGTAAAATTGGGAGTTGCTCATCTGAAATCATTTCCTAAAATGTTGCCAGAACCAGCAAGGGCTGGATCCTGGGAATGGGATACTGAGTGTCCTAGAGTCCAGCCCTCTTTTGAAAGGACAAAGGCCTCGCACTTGCAGACGTGGGAGGCCGCTGTGGCTAAGGTGTTCCTGTTTTGGGGTCTGACAGGTCTGAATTCAGATCCTAGCTCTGCACTTAATAAATGTCTCATGACCTTGGACTAAGTAGGTGAATCTCACTGTGCCTTGGTTTTTTTCATCTGTAAAGTGGGGAATATTGATTCCTAACCTTATGGTGGGAATTTTCAGAAGTAAATGAGATTATATAACTGCTATCTTCCTATTCCTTTTGGCACTGAGAGCTCAAAAAAACTAAGTATGGAATATTTGAATATGTATGTATTTTAGTGTCCCCATCTGTGAAATGGGACTAATGATAAATAAGATAAAAGGATTGCTGTAAGGATTAAATGGTTAAAAATCTGCTGCAAAGTAGGTGTAAGGACAGTTTGGTTCACCTCAGCATCCAGGACCATGCACACACATGCAGGGTTATATTCGGTTGGAAGGAGCTACTATTCTGGGATTCTCTCCCCACCGGCAGCTTCTTAAAGGCCATCTCACCCTGCTGAGAGAGTTGCTTGCCCTTGCCCCTTCACCTCATGGTGACTGTGCTCTGTCTGATGTCTCATCCCATTGCTGGGTGATTGTTGGAGCTGTGGTTTTCCCAGGGGGAAGAAGTGAATGCTGGAAGAATCGGCCTGACCATCGTCATTGCAGGAATGCTTGGGGCTGTGATCTCAGGCATCTGGCTGGATAGGTCCAAAACCTACAAGTAAGTGACCTCCTCTTGGACTGAGAATTGGGGGCCCGTGTTTCGAAATGACATATTCATCAGCCACATGGCTCCAAAGGTTTGGGTGCAGCAACCGGGGGGGCTCAGTGGTCAAGTGGTTCACATTTATCTTCTCTGAGCCTCAGTTTCCTCATTTACAAAATGAGGGAAACAGTCCCCATTCCATGGGGATCTTGGCAAGGTTAGAGATGGACATGAGGCCTCCCACGGTACTTTTCCCTATCCCTCCATGTGGTTTGCAAAAGGGGCAGATGAGGGAGAAATGAAAAGGAACGTGAAAAGATGCCAGCAGCTAGAAAGTTTATGGAAGCCCCAAAGAGCGATGACGAGGAGGTGGTGCCACTGCCTGTTCCCTTGGCTCCCTGGCGGATCCCAGGGGGTAAAGCAGGGCATCTGAGCTTCCTCTGATTTACACTGTATCGTCTTGAGATTGCTTATACCTCCTTGGTAAATTCTGTGATGTGCTTTCGGCCTGAATGCCCAGTGTGTTTCCAGGAGCCCAGAACAGTGTTTCTAAGATTTTAGTGTATGCCAGGCTAATCCAGGACACTTATTAAAAATAGATTCCTGGGCCCCGCCCTCGTGGATGCTAATTCAGTAGGGGAATCTGCATTTGTAAAAAGCAACCCACCCTGGTGCCTCAATGCCACAGCCGGGCTTGGAGAAAAGGCTGTGGAGAACAGGAGACCCAACGTCCTTCCCTTCTTGGTGCTTCTGTCCAGTGCTCTGCACCCACTGGGTGCTGGTCGGCTGCTTAGCGGCCAGGGTTGTCTCGCACTGGGGCAGGGCGGCTGCTGTGTTGAGGCCTCCAAAGTCCCCAGTGCCTGGAGGCGACAGATGGTGGCAGACCTGTTCTCTGCCACACAAACCCGCTTCTGTGAGGCTCTGGTCAGACCAGGTCTCACTCTGGCTGCCCTACACAAAGGCCAGTTGAGGCCATCCCTGGGGATGTGGCCGCCTGGCTGGACACGACGTGGAGCCTGGCTTGGCTTAATGACTGCTGGTGGAGCTTGGCCGCCACCTCGTCTCTGCCATCTGTCAATTGCTTGCTTCGACCAGACATGAGAGCAGTGAGGTCTGGCCCTCCCGCGAACCTGCGAACAGCAGTGTCCCTTTATCCAGGGCTTGCTCTGTGGCAGGAGAGGGGAGGGAGTGGAGCGTCAGCTGGGCTGGAATGTGGGCAGCCAGATGATTGAGAAGAACTAGAAAATACAGTGGAAGGGCTGGGGGAACACTTCAGGGCGCAGACGCCACCACCCTTGCCTAGGGTCGCTGATGTCTGACTCCTGCAGTCAGTGGGACACATTCTCCCCCTGCGCTCTGACCCGGGCAGAGAAGGGATGAGAGCTCTGTGACCTGCTCCTTTTGGTGCCAGTTCTCTTCTCCCTGAGGCGCCCGGATTTGTCCCATTTGGTTTGGAGGCTGGAAATTGGGTGGTCAGATCCCTTTATTTCAGGCTGGGACTACATACAGGTTTTCTAAAGGGGTCAGTGCTTTAAAACGAAGCTATGGTTAAGCAAATATGGCAGAAGAGGAGCTAAACTGGTATCCATGAAGTTGCCTTGTGCGGGGTGGGGAGTGGGGGGGACTAGATGAGGGTGCAGGGTGGAGGACGAGGCAGCTCCTCTGTCCTCAGCGGCTGCTTTTTTTTTTTTTTTTTTAACGTTTATTTAGTTTTGAGACCGAGAGAGACAGAGCATGAATGGGGGAGGGGCAGAGAGAGAGGGAGACACAGAATTGGAAGCAGGCTCCAGGCTCTGAGCCATCAGCCCAGAGCTCAATGCGGGGCTCAAACTCACGGACCGTGAGATGGTGACATGAGCTGAAGTCGGACGCTCAACCGACTGAGCCACCCAGGCGCCCTGCTTTTTTTTTTTTTTTTTAATGTTTATTTATTTCTGAGAGACGGAGACAGAGTGTGAGTGGGGGAGGGGCAGAGAGAAAGGGAGACAGAATCTGGAGCAGCCTCCAGGCTCTGAGCAAGCTGTCAGCACAGAGCCTGATGTGGGGCTTGAACCCACAAATTGCGAGATCACGACCTGAGCCAAAGTCGGACGCTTAACCAACTGAGCCACCCAGGCGCCCCCTCGGTGGGTGCTTTGAAGCCCCAAGTAGGAGGGGTGTCCTTTGCACCCTCTGGCCTTGAGGTTTTCCCAAGAGGTAGCCCTGTGGTGTATTCGAGTGTATTTGCGTAATAGTTTCTTTCAGTAGAGAGGGCATAGGTTTCAAATCCAAGTGCTGGGTCCAAATGCCAGCTCTGCATTTACTCAGGGGGTGACTTCGAATAAGTAACTTAACTGGTCGGAGCGTCAGTGTCCTTATTTGTAAAATTAGGGATAGTCCTACATTTCCTGCAGGGCTTCTGTAAGGCTTGAGTGAAATAATAAATGCAGGTGAAGTGCTGAGCAGAATTCCTGGCACCCAATAAATGCAGCATTAGTTTGGTATGACTGTAGCATACATCTGCTGGCATCCCCACCGTGTTTCTGGCTTCAGGGGAGACGAGTGAAGGCTGTAAGCTTTCATTGTCTTGAGTCCTCATTTTCGTGGCAGGAGGCAGAGGGATGTGCAGAAGCAGGACAGGGAGAGGAACGCGGGGCCAGCTGCAGGAGTCAGGGCTGCTAGAGTCATGAGTGGGCATCATGGGAGAAAAAGTGTGGGAGGGACACAAGCAGGGTGAGCCCTAAAGAAGCAGCGGCAGGTTGCCAATGGTCCTTCTGGGGGGACTGACAAAGGGAAATGGGGAGTGGGCAGAGCTTTCTCACTCTGACTTTGGAGACAAGCACTTAGTTCAGACAAGCGAGTGGCAACAGGAAGAACTTCGAGATGACAGACAGACTCTAAACGGCAGATCGCTGCCCAGCATTGTGATGGGGTCTTGGGGCAAAGCGGATAAGCAGAGTTGGGTAGCTTCTGGGGATAGTGCTGCACGCCACTGCTGCCTGACCACTGCTGATGTTTGTTCCGTAGTTTTGGTGAAGGATGAGGAAAGGAAAGGGTTGTGTCCTTCTTGCTTGTGGGGCAGCTTGATCTTGTTGAGCGGGTTCTGCAGGCGGAGAACACACATGCAGCAAGGTGGTTTCATACTCTTCTGGTCTTACCCTTTGTAGCAGTGGCCATGGTGTAATTAAGTGACTATTTGTGTGATCACCGGTTCAGTGCCCATCAACCTCATGGACAGAAAGTTCTGTGAGAGCAGATGTCCCAGCACACAGCAGAGGGCTTGACACACAGCAGGTCCCCAGTTGCTACTTATACAATGAGTAAATGAATGAATGAATGATCCTGTTAAGGTCAGAAGCGTATGACTCCATTTCTTTGCCTCTGCTTGTAGGGAGACAACCCTGGTGGTCTACATCATGACTGTGGTTGGCATGGTGGTGTACACATTGACCTTGAACCTGGGACACCTGTGGGTTGTGTTCATCACTGCTGGCACAATGGGGTAAGTTTCACCTCTAAACTGTTTAACTGGGAAGCAGCATCCCATGGCTCCTAGAGGTGCCGACATCCTGGAAGCAATACTGATCTCTTTGCTGATTTCTCATTGACCTCTGGAGATGTGGAAATCTTGCCCAGAGGCCTTGTTAATGTGTAGTACTGCAAAAGGCTGTCTAATAGGGCTTCCATGCTATTGGGATGGAGTTTGTCCTTCACAGACCTCACAGAGGCTAGGAAATGTTCGGAGTCTCTTTTAGCTCTGCCTGGGACAATGTGGAGTCATAGAAAGTACACAGGGCTAGGGATCAGAAAGCCGGGGCCTTGTCTCCATTCTGCCGCTGACTGATGACAGGTACATCACTGAACTGCTCTGAGCCTCAGTTTCTGCATCTTTAAAAGAGGATGAGAGTGGCCTGTCTTGTAGAGTTGTTGCAAGGAGCGAGAGAGAAATAGATGTGAAAGCAGCATGAAGTGTGGTGCAGGTGTAAGAAATTAGAATTGGAATTTTCCGGACCTGTTATATGAGGAAGCCTAGGAAACAGCACACCTTCCACAGGGATCTCTGCTTAGCCTCACATCCCAGATATTTTCCTGTGTGTGTGTGTGTGTGTGTGTGTGTGTGTGTGTGTGAGAGAGAGAGAGAGAGAGAGAGAGAGAGAGAGAGAGAGAGAGAGATTGTGACAGAGACAGACACCCAGTCTTTCTCAGCAGGCAACTCTCCAGAGGGATAAAGGAGGATTCTGAGCTCCTCCTTCTAGGTCTCAAGAGCCATGGAGATGCTGTTCAGTGTCCAGGGACTTCCCACTCCCAGCACAGGGCTTATGGACCTTTGACACAGAATTTCTCAGCTGAGGGCTGAACACTGCAGGCATCCCCATCCCTTCTGTAAACATTGACCTTGTCTTTAACTGATGGCTGGAACTAGAGGAAGCAGGGGACTCCAGGAGCCTCAGGAGCATGAAGCCTACATATGAACTTCTTCCTGACCTACAGGGGTATCTCTTTCCTTGGTATGACCATCTGGGGGATGGCCTGATTATTCAAAGGCCTGAAAAGTCTTGATGGCAAGAAATGAAACAGGAAAAGGAGTTCTAAGGGAGGTGGGCTTCTTATCCTCCTTGTCCTTGAAGTTCTCCATCACCTTGTTTCTGTGATCGGCCTTCAGCTTCTTCATGACCGGCTACCTCCCCCTGGGATTTGAGTTTGCTGTGGAACTGACATACCCAGAATCAGAAGGCATGTCGTCTGGCCTCCTTAACGTGTCTGCCCAGGTAGGGCTCTTATTTGGTGGCGGCCCCAAAGCAGTGGCTCTTTGTTCCTTACCTGACTTGGCTGTCACAGGCATTGCATCATGGCGGCTCAGTTCTTCTGTGGGCTAGTTGGCTGGGCCCTTGTTTCCAGTCTTCTTGGTGCCTTTCCAGGTATTCGGGATCATCTTCACCATCTCCCAGGGTCAAATTATTGACAACTATGGAACCATGCCCGGGAACATCTTTCTGTGTGTGTTCCTCACCCTTGGAGCAGTCCTCACTGGTGAGTTGGGGCCTCAGAACAGGATGATGCTCAGGCTGCTCATGGGCTTAGGCTGTTGGCAATTTGAGACCTCAGTGTTTTGACTGATCATACAGATTGGGGGATACACATGCAGAGGGGCAGAAGGGAAGGCTTGTTAGGAAATATGTTTGAGAGGCCTGTTTTTAGTGGAATGAGCCTGGGTTTTGGTACCAAAAGACCCTTGTTTGCATCCCAGACTATGACACTGACCTCCATAGCTGTTTGACCGTGGGCAAGTGGACGAACTTCTGGAAGGCTCACTTTCCTAATCTATAAAATGGGGGTTGTTGTGAAGATTAGAGCAATGTGTGCAAACTCCCTGGCAAATATTAGTGATCTATAAATGAAGGCCAATTTCATCATTGGCTTCTGCCTGTCAGGGACATCAGTGATCCCCAGGCTTTATCAAGTTGGCAGGTGGAACCCCCATTTCCCTGGAATATCTGAAGTAGGTGACCCTTAGGAAAATGAGGGCTCCCTTTCTTGGGTGAACTTGACCATTGGTCTCCTTAATAACTCTTGTGTCTCTGTTGTTGTTCTTTTTCAATCCCTTGACCTCAGCATTCATTAGGGCAGATCTCCGGAGGCAGAAAGCAAACAGAGAAACTCCTGAGAATGTGAGTATGTGGGAGCTTGCTTTGCTGAGAGCTGGGTCCCAAGCTTTGTTTGAGGATGTGGCAGCATGGGTGGGCCCAGGGGGCTCCCAGAGTGGGCTGGTTCTCTGGATGCTGTGAGATCAGCTCAGTTCGCATAAACATGGTGCCCAAGAGTTTCCTTGGTGGGTGTTTCAGCACGGTTTTTGTGCTGTTCTTTCCCGGACTCTTCTGCTTCCTTCCCTTCTCCTGGCCTCCCTGCTGTGGTCCCCAGAGCACGTCACTGTTGTCACAGTCTGCTGAGCAGCGCCCACTCCTTGGATCCTGAGACAAGTCCTGAGACCCTGGCTCCACTGCTTTCAGCCTTGGGGTCAGTGGCTGGAGAGGAAAGGTGGGAGCCTACCTCGACCACAGTGGTGGTGGACTCAAATCAGTGGCTCTTCTGGCAGGTTACAGCCCCTTAGGCAGTGCCATGGGGATGAAGGGACCTGCACCAGTGGACTTGCAGTAAGGCTCTAACAGGAGAAGTCAGGAAGCAAGAGCTGATGGTGATATAGGGGGAGGAGTGAGTATGATCTAGAACAGAAGAGGGTTTCCCAACTGCTTTAATCAGCTGGGAACTATTTTAACCAAAATGTTAGGTATCAGATCTGAGCCAGGATGAAAGCGATTTCAAATCTGAGGAGTAAAAGTGGGATATTACTTAAAAAACAAATAAACACCCAAAACCTATTACAGAAGTAATACATGTTCTTAGTAGAAAAACTAAAAAATACAGAAACGTATACAAAATTTAAAAATCATCCTGTATTATCACCTAGAGATGAAATGCTGGTTGTTTTACAATTACTTAAATGTTTATATCTACATAGAATATGTATGTGTATATATTTTATATTTATATATGGATATGTGAATATTTTTAAAAGAAAAATGGAATCTTCTATTGCTTTTTTTTACTTGTTGTGAACACTTTATCAGGTCATTATTCTTTCACAATACACTTTTTTTTTGTCTTCAAGTTTCTTTTTCTTTAATGTTTATTTTTGAAAGAGAGTGCGTGCCCAAGCAGGGAAGGGGCAGAGAGAGAGGGAGACAGAGAATCCCAAGCAGGGCCCATGTTGTCAGCGCAGAGCCCGACACAGGGCTCAGACTCGCTAACTGTGAGGTCATGACCTGAACCAAAACCAAGAGTCAGACGCTCGATCGACTGAGCCAGCCAGGCGCCCCTATAACATGCTTTAAATGACTGCACAGTGTTTAAATGAGCGCACATGGGTAAACCATGATTTAACAGTTTTCCTGTCTGTAGACATTAAGGTTGTTTCCAATCGTTGTTATAAACAATATCGTGAGTAACGTCCCGGAGGCTGAATCTTTGCGCGTGTTCTTAAGCACAGTGTTTCCTTGAGAAATGGATCCATGGTCACGCACATTTTAAAGACCTTGATACGTGTTGCCAAACTGGTGTCTAGAAAGGTACTATCAAGACTGTCAATTTGTATTGCTATAGCAGTGTATGAGTACCAATGTTGAGGATATATCGTTTTGGAAAACTTTGCCAATTTTTCAAAGCAAAAAATGGTATCTGAAAGAGGTATAGTTAGCGTTGTAAGGATATGTGCTGGCAGATAGATGATAACCTTTAGTGCTCTATTATTTGTCTTCTGATATCACGCTGTAGAGTTGGCAGGCTGCAGCAGGGAGCAGTAAATTCAGCGGGGAGGCAGGGAAAGACTTGGAGCAGAAATGCCATTCTCCAGACTGGCGTGAGGGCTGTGGCATTGCCACGGCAGAGATGGGCTTTCACCTCTGCCCATGTAAAGGAAACGATGGTGTGGAACATTTTGGTGAATATATAGTGAGCCTGGGTAATAAAAAAGGAGAGCCGGTAACAAAACAGGAGAGATTTCTTGGGAGAAGGTTTTAATTTGGAATGTGACATATTGTGTCAAGTGATAAGAGATTTTGTTTCCTCTGTAATCTGTGTTTATGTTGGCAGACATGGGCAAACATGAGGAAAGAAAAGGTCACCTGTTAATCCTAGCACCCGGAGATAACCTAGTAACATTATAGTCCGTTGTTAAAGTTGTTTTCTTTGGGTTTGCTTGTGCATATTGGTTTCCCAAACTGATTGTTTACTTTATGTTAGCTTGTCAACTTTCCCCCAGTTACATCCTACAACTCTCTATTTCCCTTTCCTCTTGTTTAATACTTAGGTTGTTCCACTATTTCATTATTCTTGCAGCGGCATCTTGGTGCACATAGACCAGGTTTGTTAATCAAGGTTGGAGTTGTTGGCTTACTCACCTTCTGGATGGGGTATTGGAAATAGCACTGAGTAGGAAGAGGAGACAAATCTGGGGATCGTGCTTAACCGTCTGTGTCCCTGGATAACTCACCATGCATCTTTGGACCTCACTTGCACCTGAGGAGGCTTATTGGTATGGGAAGGTCAGAGTCATGGTGGGTTGACACCCAGGGAAGCCAGGGCTGTTACAGAGCATCCCTCCACTGGAGCCCAACACTAAAACCCAACGGCAGTCAGTGTAAGTGAGACCTGAGACCTGGCCACCGCCACATGAATTCATCATCAGAGCCAGGTAAAAAGACAGGGCGCCCGGCAGATGTGGCCAGAGCTGCTCTTTCTAATCTATGAGATGTACAGTTTTGGAAAAAAGAGACAGAACTGGCTTGGGGCTAATGACTAACCTCGATGATGAAAATCTTGGTTTGGGTTTCCATTTTTCTTCCAGTTGGTAGTTCTCAGCCAACAGACGGTGGCTGTACTTCTGTCCCCACTAAGCTGGGTTTCTGGTTGTGATTTCAAAGTGCCAGCTTTGGAGAGGGCAGGCATGTGTGGGCACACACGTGTGTGTCCGCGAGAGGAGAGAGGCTGCCTGGTTGACTTAAGCAGGCTGCTGGTTGCCTGAACGAAGGCTACTCATGGCGGAGGTTGACCTGGGGCCCAAAAATTAGCAAGTGAGAATGGGGACGTTGGGTTTCTACAGCTGTTGACGGTACGTTAGCCTCAAGACAGTCCCTGGGGGAGAAGCACCATTTGTCCAGTTGGCACTGGACTCTAGCTGGGCCTGTAGATGTTCCTCTGGCTCTTGAATGGTGGTGGGGCAGGGCTGGGCCTGTGCCAAGGTCTTCTCCCTAACTGGATGCACACTCGAGGTAAGAAGCAAGGCACCGCATGGACTTAGGGACCCCACAGGTGACTTCCAGGCCATACTTAGTTCCAACCCCACCTCACATCCTTTCCCCGAGAAAGTCAAAGCCGCACTGACCCCAAGTCTTCTTCTCTAGGTATAAAGGGTATAGAGATATTTCTAGTCAGTGAGTTTATATGCATCCTGCCTTTATACAGATTCTCTTCGATGCATCCATCCCCTGCACATTATCCTAATACTCCTCGTCCTGGGGGCTGCCTCCAAAGGAAGGTAGTCAGAAATTCCGTGGGAGTTGCAGACGCTGCACTTTGGATAGCTCCTTGGTGGCCGGTCCAGATGAGTTTTAGGCTGTCAGAATGGGGAGTGAGAGGGAGCCTGGAATGGCACTTGGACCAGGATGGTTTGTGGTCGCTGTGGCATCAGAGACAGATGGCTTTCTTGGCTTTTTTCTTTGAGGATGCTGTGATGGTGCGTGTTTAAAGGGCACGCTGGCAAGGACTGGTTGCTTTTCTTCCCTTTGTTTACTCTTGGGGCCGCCGAGGGGCCTCTGGCTCTTGGTTTTCCCACTTTGCCACTGATTATGGTCACTAACAGGCAGTCGTTCCGGCCCAGGTGGAGTCTTGCCCCTCTTCACCCACAGGGTTGCCTGCTTGTTTTGCCTTGCAGAAACTCCAGGAGGAGGGGGAGGAGGAGGAGGAGAGCAATGCCAACAAAGTACCCACCATTGTGTCTGAGGAGCACTTCTGAGAGAAGAAGGTGGTGGCGACTCAGGGAACACCGACAGCACCGCCCCCCGCCACCCCCCCCCCCCCCCCCTTCGGTCAGCATTCACTGCCAGCACACAGGTCTTCACCGGAGCAGCTTTTGGAGGGAACCAGCTGGAATATCTGTGGCTTGGATGGCGGTGCCTCTGCCTCCTGGAACCCATTCAAGAGCTTGCATGGTCTGGTTGGGGACGATGGCACCTTTCACCAAATGCACACCCCATTCCCGCCCCCTCCCCCTCGTGGGTTATGGGAGCTGGTGTTGAGAGAGGCTGGTGGAGAACGGTGCTGCCCTGTCTTCCCCCTTCCCCTCCATCCTGCAAAGAGGGAGCCTGCGAAATTATCGTGGAAAGGAAGCTTATTCAGGATACTAACTTCTTCTAGTGTCTTAAGACCCTTAGAAGCCCAGTCCTAAGGAGAGGCAGCTGCTCCGGATGAGGGGAATTTGGGGGTCACCGGCCCAGCTGCTGATGTTCTGTGGGAAAAAGCACCATAAGAAAAAAACTGCATCAGAACGAAGCCGTCAGGACTCCGCCTCGTTTCTCCTGGCCTGAGGTTCGGGTCTGCTTCCAAACCCTTTCCTAAGAGCTGATCAAACCAAACATCAATAAACTTGACAGAAATTTTGCTGTGGCCATGAAGGAGAAACCCATTTGGGAGAGTGAGCTGCCTAGGTGTGTGAGGGCACCTGTGAAGGCAGTTGGGGACCGTGGTAGCTTGATTTGGGACTAAGTTCTTTTCTACAGAGTCTCTGCCCAGGGACTTCCGTGTGGGTCACAGTCACCTCTGATGCCTTCATGTGGACACTACCTTGAGAAACTCCATCAGCCTCCTCACTTGCTTTCTCTGAAGGGAGGGAAATCCCAGCCAACTTCCTGTAACCTTTACTGAGAGCTAACCTTGATTCATCCCACGCTGAGAAATCCACAGCTGCTTCTGCGAGATGAGAGGAAAGGGGCAGAAGGAAAGCTGGCCCTTGAAATGGGAAGTGAGTCTGCTTGAATTAAGTGCACCTGCCTCCGGAGGGGACAGTATTCTTACACCCACCCCCTCTTCCTGCCCTCTTCCAGCAGTAATCTTTTTTTAAATCAGATATTGTGAATTTAAAGGGAGTCCCTTTAAACCAACCCAAGGTGACTTCCTCTCCTGCCTAGCCTGCTGTCTGGCTCTACTCATGGCCTTGGGTGGTGTCCCCTGAAAATAAGACATTTCAGTAATTTCTCCTGCGTGGTGAACAGCTGTGATCATGACCATGGTGCTGTTTCGCTGTGGCCACTGCCCCAGCCTTGGCAAACGGGAGCAGCCTGGGTCGGTTGGCAGCAGTGCTGGGGTGCCCGGGCCACTGCCTGAGGGGAGCCAGGTAGGTGTGTGTGTGTGTGTGTGTGTGTGTGTGTGTGTGTGTGTGTGTGTACGTTCTGGGTAATAGAAGAAGTTCACACTTCTGGTGGGGGGAGTGATTGGGGGTGGAAGCGAAGTGGAGAGAAAGCGTGTCTTACTTTTGATAAGGAGAAAGGTGCTTACTCTTCAGCTTCTTCAAACTCTTTAACAGAATGTTTACCAGATCCATTCGTTCCTTTATTTTAAGAACATAATTTGTATTTTCTGTTTGTAATGCCAGATGTTTTAAGGCAATAAAAGATTCTCCGAGTGGTCCGCCTTGTCATCAGGTGGGGGCGGAGGTGCCTTTTGGCACAAGAATGAGAGTCTTGCCCATTTCCGGTGCGGGAGGGGCTGGGGCTAGAGGAGCAGCTCCTGTGGCCTTCTGCGGAGGTGGGTCCTCTGTTTACGCAGATGTTACCATCCCAGTGGGTTACTTTTTAAAGACAAGGCAGTAAAAGTGAACGTTGGCCTACGTGGTGCCTGGCAACCCGGCGCCCAGCACGTGACCCTGACCGCCTTCTGTGCTGTGTATATTTGCAGACGGTCCACTCGGGGTAACGGCTGATCCAGAGCCCACTGTGGTTTCTGGCTCTGCCGCAAAGCGTGGCCGGAGTATTTGTTCTAGGATGTACCATCCTGCCCTGGTCAGAGTCCACGCTTTCGGCACCTGCTGTGGTGCTGCCACTTTTCTTCTGATCTGTCCGGCCAACTGCCACTTCTCCCTTCCCAGGTGCGTTCACCCCGTACCGTGATCTGGACATGCTGCTATTGGCTTTCTGTGCATCTCTTTCCTGGAAATTGCACTGTGTCCGTGGCATTCTGGGACCATTATCTGTTAGCAGTTCTGAGCTGGAGAGACATTACGGATTCTACTCTAAATCATCTCGGAAGGGAGCCAAGACGGGCGGTTAAAGAAATAGAATATTCATAATATCTTCCAACTACTCTAAATCGTCTCTTTGGATCCTCTGGGATCTTGTCTTTGCTCATCTGGAATCACATTTCTATGACGCATGCTCAGAGGATCCGCATCCAACTCATGCATGTTTTCAATTCACTTTCTTAGGTGGGCTCCATGTGGATCTACACTTACATGCAAACTCTGCAAAATCATTGCTTTTACTACCTCCTTAACAGTAGTTGGCGAGGGAGGGATAGTCTGTATCCCTGAACTATTTTTCTAGACGTAGTGTTGGCATGTGAGGCCTGGTATTGCTGCAACCGCTTTTGGCACCATAAAGGAAGCCAGCCTGAGGATGAAACCAACACAGGAGGGCAGAGCGGAGTCAGATCAAACCATTCCTGAAGCCTATAATCCACTGAACTTTTCAATTTTGTGAGCCAATGTTATCTTTATTGTTTAAGCTAGTTTAAGACAGTTTTGTTCTTTTCACCTAAAAAGCCTTAACTGATAGAGAATTCCCAGTGCATTTAAGTATTAAGCTTAAAGTATTTAACTTTAAGCTTCCTATCCTGCCTTTGCAAGTCCCCTGCATCCCTGACCGCTCACCTTTCTCTTCCCAACTTCTCTACTTGGTTTTTACTCCTTCAACAAGATGGTTCCTACCTTCCAGATGCTGTTCCCTCTGCCCTAAATGTCTGCCTCCTATATGAAGACATCTAATGCCTGGGCATTCAAGGCTCAGCTCAAATCCCATCCCTTCAGGGAGTCCTTTCCTGATAATCTGAACTGTGCACCCCCTACCTTCTTGATCATAAAACTTTGTATTCTAAATTTTTTTTTTTGACGTTTATTTTATTTTTGAGAGAGACAGAGACAAGAGTGTGAGCTGGGGAGGGGCAGAGAGAGAGAGGAAAACACAGAATTGGAAGCAGGCTCCAGGCTCTGAGCTGTCAGCACAGAGCCCGATGTAGGGCTCGAACCCACAAACTGTGAGATCATGACCTGAGCTGAACTCGGCCGCTTAACCGACTGAGCCACCCAGCGCCCTAAAACCTTGTATTCTAGAGTTCTTAGCGTCTGAAGTTGTTTTCGTGTGTTGCTTTATTGATTGTCCATTACCTTGACTTCACTGCAAGGGCCACAGGAACAGGGACATTGCCTGGGACATCATTTCTCTTTCTCAAGTGTCTGGCCTGGAGTTAAATGTTCAATAAATACTTTGTTGATGTAATGAATGGGTTCTTGAGTCTACACACTGCGTGTGGGCCCCGCCAGTGAGGAGCCCCCCAGAATTCTGTTTGGAGGGCACTACCTGCTCCAGCCCATTATCATTGGGGTTTCAAGCTCTCCTTTCCATGGTTAGGCAGCTGTTCCTTCCATGCTATTTTCTGACTCTGCTTTCTCAAGAAACTGTTTCTTCCTTAGAAAGAAAACAAGAAAGGGTCCTCCTGACCGTTCAGTTGTGAACACAGAATCTTGAAGGTGGGGAAGGAGAGGCAGACTGGACTTCAGGAGAAATGAACAAGTGACCAGATGCACCAGCGGCAGCCAGGTGTGCCTGGGTCCTTGAGCTGTCCTACTCATTATGGTGTATTTGATCCACAAAATGCTGCGATTCTCCTCTGCTACAGCTCAGAGGAGGGCAGGAGCGCTCCTGGCTTAGGGAAGGTCAAAGTACAAGGACTGATCCAAGCACAGGGTTTTTCTATTTACTACAAAATTCGTTACACAAATACAGCTGACCAGAAGGTCTAAAAACAGCCCAGACTCTTCCAACCCCGATCCACTTGTAGACACAAGGATATGAGCCATGCTCACTCACAGGGGAGCCCTTCTTAGAAGAACTGCCCGTTTCTCGGATGGTTCAGAGTCTCGGGTCCAGCAGCAGAGAGGAGCCCGACCTGGGAGGGCAACCCCGAAGCAGCCCTTGGAGGCTGCTGCTCTGGGCAAGGCAGCAGCTGTAAGTTTCACAGTTCACGTGTTCCCACCACGCAAGTCAGATGAAGGGATGAAAATAAAAGGGAAAAAGCAGAAGGCTGGAAAAGGGTCCTGGAAGAGGCTGCTGGTGAAGGAAGGGCACACAGTGGGTTTCGAAGGTGCTGGCAATTTCTTGGTCTGGGGGAAGGTATGGGGTATCCACCTTAAAATGATTCTTTAGGGGCGCCTGGGTGGCGCAGTCGGTTAAGCGTCCGACTTCAGCCAGGTCACGATCTCGCGGTCCGGGAGTTCGAGCCCCGCGTCAGGCTCTGGGCTGATGGCTCGAGCCTGGAGCCTGTTTCCGATTCTGTGTCTCCCTCTCTCTCTGCCCCTCCCCCGTTCATGCTCTGTCTCTCTCTGTCCCAAAAATAAATAAATGTTGAAAAAAAAAAAATTAAAAAAAAAAAAAGATTCTTTAAATTGTTCGTACACATCATATGAAAGTTATACGGTATCGTAAACATTATTAAAGAAAAACCCCAAACGTAAAAGGCTAGCAGGGGGTCAGAGGGCTCAGGATGGTGCAGAAAAGAAGAACTAAAAGAGGAGGGAGGATAAAGGTAGGGGACAGCAAAGGTGGAGGATGGAGTCTTGGAGCTGGTAACGTTGGCCTCAGTTTCTCTTCTTCTGTCTGGATACTGGTTCTACTTCTAGGTACCGAAGCCCAACTAGCATACCCAGGATCGAGAAACCTTCAACACAGAGAAAAGGTTCGTGGCTGACACAGGCACGGCACTTTCTTACACCCTTGTGTGTCTGCCCTCTGCCCCAGCCCGAGGGTGCAGTTCCTGCGGGAGGTCTGGGGTGCTCGGATGCTTACTTGCCACCATCAGGGGTGCCAGGACGCCAATCGTGGGAGCTGCGGTCCCAAAGACAAACAGCTCGGAGAGGAAGTGGCCCAGGGCGAGGAGGAAGGTCCAGAGTGTGATGTGGTACAGCCTACAAGGGAGCAGACAGACATGAGAACAGAGGCGATGCTTGTGGGGCGCAGAGGAAGAGTAGAGGTCTGGCTCCGCACACACAGAAGCCAACCCAGGGAGGCAATTATGGCTAAAGGGAGAGGAGACTTGGGCCAGAGAAAGACCTATCTGCTCGGCCACATCGATTTACCCTCTACTAGGGCAAAACGGAACGTTTCCACTGCTAGACTGAGAGTGCGGCTCAGGCATCCAGAGTGGGTCTCTGAGTCGTGGCAAGGTGGTGAAGCCAGCTACAGCAAAGCGAGTCTGGGTTATGGCAATCCTAGCAGTATAGACAGTTTCAGATCAATCACGCTTACATATTCTACTCACTTGGCTCTGTAGTCCACGCCCACCTGGCAGGTATATACGAGGGATGCCACAGAGTGAAGGGCCTGAATGGGGCATGAGCAGCAAGGACCTCTGTGGGGCTTTTAGACGCTCTTGCAACGTGGGCTGGTTATTTAGTATCTTAGCCTAGGAAAATGGTGGAGGACACAGTGATAATCTCATGGGAAGAGAACTCTTTCCTCCGTTTTGACCAACAGGTGGAAAAGAGGTTATAGGACGACTGACCACATGGATTGGAGATATCTTTTTTTAACTATGAAAATTTAAAAATTACGAAATACCTTAAACATACAAAACATTGTTGATAAGAGAATATTCTAATTAACCTGTATGCAACCAATACCCTGCTCCAGCAAATCTGGATGTTTTGACATTTTTGCTTCAGATACTTTTACTAAGAAACAAAATATTACAGGTAATCAGTTAAAGCATTCTGTGTATCCTGGACCCTGGGACCCTGGGACCCTGGATCCCACCTGGACCCCCTTCCCAAGCCCCCCTCCCTCCCTCCCCAGAAGGAACTGATATGTTAAATTTGATTTTTATCATTCCTGTGTATGTTTTTATACAGTCAGTAAATACGTATGTTTGGGTGCTGAATTTGAATTTCTGGTTAGGAAGGCAATAGAATCCCAGTGTAGATCAGAAGAACACAGACCAGCGTCCCAGGCTAAAAAAGGCTAGAAACAGAAGTCGGCATTTGTGGCTATCCTGTGTTGGAAGATGGGGAAAGGAATGGGTGATGATAAGGTAAGTCTCATTCCAAAAGCACAGCAAATGAAAGATACACCTCTTACACCTATTGGCAATTCTTTATCACGTAAAGGTCTTTAAAGGAATTAGTCAGTTCTTACTCCCTCCCAGTCACCTTGAGAGGTACAACAGATATACTAGTTTCATCTTATACATAAAGAGACCAAGATGCCGAGAAAGTGAACAACTGGTCCTTGAACAAAATGGGTTTGAGCGGCAAGGGTCCACTTTTATGTGATATGTGGATCTTTAAATATTTATTTCGAGAGAGACAGAGAGAGAAAGCAGGGGAAGGGCAGAGACAGGGAGACAGAATCCCAAGCAGGCTCTGCCCTGTTAGCCCAGGGCCCAGTAGGGGGCTCATCTCACGAACTGTGAGATCTTGACCTGAGCTGAAATCAAGAGTTGGATGCTTAACTGACCGAGTGACCCATGCGCCCCTACATGTGGATTTTTAAAGATAAATACAGTACAGTACTGTATTTTTTCTTCCTTATGATTTTCTTAAGAACCTTTTCTCTGGCTTATTTTATTGTAAGAATACAATATATAACACAGATAATGTACAAAATATGTATTAATCGACTTTCTTATCAGTAAGGCTTCTGGTCAGTAGTAGGCCATTAGTAGTTAAGTTCTGGGGGGTGTCAAAAGTTATATGTGGATTTTCAACTATAGGGAGCCACTGTTCCTAATCCCCATGTTGTTCAAGGGTCAACCGTATAATGAACTTGCAGCTACAAAAATAGTTACCAGGAGAACTGAGACAAGAGCCCATTTTCTTGTTTTCATTCTTGGGCCCCAGGCTGTTTCCACTAAACCACACTGCTTCCAAAAATACATGTCAATCTAGAACAAGTCAAACTATAGTTTCAAGTTCCAAAAAATAAAAATAAAAAAAAATTTAAAAAGTTGGGAGAGATCTCAGGGTTAATAGCATTGCTTCAAATCCCACTTGAGTTGGCCTTCCTCAGTTCAAATTAATTGGGTCTCTAATATGTAGATCTGCAAAATCAGGAATGAAAACCATTATCTCCCAGGGCTGCTAGGAGACTTAATCAAGGTCATGTGGATAAAAGCTCCTGGCATAATCAGAGGTGTTTGGTAAATATCATCACCTCCTCTTTTCCCAAATGCTGAGAGCTTGGATATGACAGAAAACCATTTTAGTGTGAGGTTGGTATTTTGGTGGCCTTAGCCACTGACTGGAGCAAACTTTCCACTTTGGTTGTGGTGAGGACGGTTGGAAAGGAAGCTCGAGCCCCCTCCAGTGGTCAGCACCGGTTACAGCATTATGTAGACAGGAGGCTATGACCCTCTGCAAATGGTCCGCGGCAGTGTGACGACCCTAGAGGCAGAAATGTTAGGAGTCCTGGGTTCTCTTTCACCCTCACATATGGACTCTGCATAGGCGCACAGCAGTTTACTTGTGGGTTCCTTTTCACATGGATTGTGATTTTTGGTCATTCCTACTTCTTGAGGAATGTGAGAATAAGGTATATGTGGGTGGCTGCTCTAAAAAGAGCACACTACTCTACTTCTGGAGCAGAGAAAGGCTGATTCTTTAGTAAAGGAGTGGAGGGATGTGCTGCAGGCCACTGGGTCAATGGTAATAGCCAGTTGCTACCGACTTCCAAAGAATTTTCAAACTTCAAAGACCTGTTAGGCCTATTATGTTTTTTTGGCTTGGAAAGAATAGAACCCATTAACGTTTTATTATCCATGTTCTAGGCTAATGTATGAACATTAGCAGGTCTCCAAGGGGAGGGGCACACTGGATATGCCTGGCACCTGATTTCCAACAAGGGAGGCTTAAGCTCTTTCTTCCCTTACATACGTCTTGTTGTGGATGTCGATGGCACAGAGGCAGCGAATCACTGATGAGAGTAGGGTCCAGATGCCAAAGGTCCGAGCTTGGAGGCCATTCACTGTATAGTAGGAAAAAGCAAGAGTGTTGAGAGGGTGGGGGGTGAGGTTCCCTCCAAACTCCTCTCACCTCACTGGTGGTTCATGGGAGGCAGGCTGCTAAGCCTGAACTCTCTTTGGCTGGGCAGAGGGGAGGCTCTGGTGCTACACATGGGAACTAGAAGGAATGGAAGGAATTCCAGAATGAGAACGGCTTAGCTCCTCTTCACATGTCTACAGTTGGGTGGGGGAATTTCAAGAGGAGAAACCCAACGAAGGGCCCACTTAGGCAATAACTCCTGAATGCAGAAGTTTATGCCTCTGCCCTGGAAGCCACTCAGGTGCTGGTGAAGTCCAGCAAGCGTGGGTCAGCGCATGTTTGGGGGATACAAGATGTCAATACAAGATGTCTAGGCGGTGTAAGCTTTCAAGGCTGAGGCAGGAGAGGACTCAGAAATCCTGTGCACTTTGTACTGGAACAAAACACTGCTTGTTTGGTGTTTGCTGTGGCCACCCTGCTCTTGGTGGCTTTGTTCTGATACCGCTGTACTAAGTATCTTGTCTTGAAAGTATTGATCGTAGTCTTCCATAGCAGCGGTTCTTGACCCTGGGTGTTTATTAGAGTCAACTACAGAAGCTTTATCCATTTCCCAAGACCTGGGAACCAGACCAATTAAATCATATTCTCTGAAGGTAGGCCCTGGGCATGAAGTATTTTCTAAAAATCTCTCTCTGGGTTGACTGCAATGTACAGCCATTTATCTAAGGCATCCTGTGGCCAGGAATGCCACAACAGTGAAAGTTTTCCTTTGCTGGTCTACTGAGCAAGAGAAATTGTAAGGGACAAGACTGATACCTGAAAGGTCTATTAATGTTTATCTGGGCTTTAAGGATTTTCCATCCTTTGGAAAACCAGACAGTGATGCCAATTTCATAACCCTGAAGGCCTTTATGTGGTAGTAAGGTGGGAAAAAATTCCAAATGCCAAATATCTAGTGGGCGGCCCTGGAAAGCTGTGATTTTTATAAACCAGTTTGATAGCCTTTCTGATGAAAAGATTGAGGAAATATCTCTAGTTAGTGAGATACAAAAGTGGAGTATCTCACCAGCCCTAACCACACTAGGCACCAAGTGACATTCTACGGGATGCTCCAGAATACTGTGGTTATCAGCAGAGTACCATGACAGCCCCCAGATTAGGAGGTGGGGAAGACAGTCTCTACTTCTGGGCTGGAGATAAGACACCCACCTACCCACCCACAGTTCTTTTGCACAGCTATATGCCCTTGAGTGAATCACATGACCCCTAGATTTTTCTCTCTCAACTTTAAATTTTTTTTTTTTCTACAAATTTCTGTTGCTTAATGTTTATTTATTTTTGAGACAGAGAGAGACAGAGCATGAACGGGGGAGGGTCAGAGAGAGAGGCAGACACAGAATCCGAAACAGGCTCCAGGCTCTGAGCTGTCAGCACAGAGCCCGACGCGGGGCCCGAACCCATGGACCGCGAGATCATGACCCGAGCCGAAGTCGGCCGCTCAACCGACTGAACCACTCAGGCGCCCCTCAACTTTAAATTTAAAGGATCAGACCAAGGGTGCCTGGGTGACTCAGTTGGTTAAGTGTCTGACTCTTGATTTTGGCTCAGGTCATGATCTCACGGTCCCACGTCGGGCTCTGTGCTGAGTGTGGAGCTGCTTAAGATTCTTTCCCTCCCTCTCCCTCTGCCCCACTTGTACGTGCTCTCTCTCTCTCTCAAAAAAAAAAAAAAAAAAAAAAAGGACCAGACCAGGTAATTTCTGCAATCCTGTGCATCTACAGTCATCAGAAGGCAGTGTTTGAGGGTGAAAATTGAACTGTCCCACCCACTCTTCCAGGTTGTTTACTCCTATTGTACTTGAGTTTTGTTCAAAATGAGCCTTAGCCTACTTAGATTCACTTTATGTGGAGATGTTGCAGACAAAATGAGCTAGGTCAGGGCCCAAATCTGGGTTAGCTATAAATGTGACACAGAATTGTCAGCTGCGTGAAATGATCCTGCAGCTCAAACACCACTACCCCACACATCGGTGCAAGGAAGCGCAAGCTGAAATGTGAAAATGGTCTCAGCAGAGAGGCTCAGGAAGCTGGGACAGGCCACCAGAGGCCTTCTAAGCTTCACTTTGGGAGACCAGCTCAGAGGAATGTCGGGTATCATCTCAGGGGCTCTTCACGGTTTGGGAAGACTTTGGTTTTATAACTTGCCATTTGCAACACAGAATATAAACCATTTGGGGCACAACCTAGTTTCTGAAGAGGGCTGAGATAATATGAAAAGCTTCTTTATAGCTTTCTAGTGGGGAATCCCAGAGTCACCAAATAATCCCATTTCCTCGCTTGCCCTTGTAATACTTTTTGTATTGCCTGTAAAACGTATAGGGCAGTATAAAATGAATGAAAAGGTATTCAGACAAGCTTGGGGGGAAGAGGGCCAAGTGCTATCCACAAAGTCTATTGTTCCACTGGCCGCCAAAGGTTAGGTTAGCCGGCATCAGAATCACCTGGAAAGCTAGGAAAAACTACACCCTTGGGTCCCATTCAGGGGTGGGGCGAAAGTTTCAGGAAATAAGTTTGGAGAAGAAAACGGGCAGCTGTGCCGTTTGTTCGTTTTTAAATTTCCTAGGTGGTTCTCATGGACGGCCTGGCCTAGGAACCACAATTTAGGCAGCTCCCGCAAAGGAGGCAATTCTCTGACTTCTTACCGAGGTCTGGCTTGCCGGTGTAGAGCTTTTCATAGAGAAAGGTGTGGTCTCGGAAGCTCTGCAGCGTGTTTCCCATGGCTATGATGGACACCATCACCAGCCAGCTTCGTAACACGTTCAAGAAACGGCTCATGACTTCCGGCCAACCTGAGAGGGCTCTTTGCCTTGGAAACAAAGGCAAAAAACGGGAGACAATTAGTCTACTTCAACCATGAGCTCTCTGACTTGTGTAGTTAACCTGTATCCCACTCATGAAGGCTGTACTAAGTTTATCTGGGCAATCACTTTGTGAATTGCTTTCTAAGTCTCTGAGGCTCATCTACCCTCAGTTATCTTGACATATTATTGTTACTTCACCCCAAACCAAAGGGTGCTAACATTTACCTAGAGTGAAAAAGGCTAAATAATGCCCGGGGCTGGAAATGGTAAACCTAGCCAAAAAAAAAAAAAAAAAAAAAGAAAAAAAAGGGGGGGGGGAGAAAAAGGGAACGGATGAAAAGGAGGTGTACAAATTTTACTATAAATTAATAGAATGGTCTCTTTTTTCTTTAAAGTTTATTTATTTAGAGAGGGAGGGAGAGAGAGAGAGAATCTCATGAACTTGGGGCTTGGTCTCACACACTGTGAGATCATGACCTGAGTGGAAATCAAGAGTCGGATGCTTAGCCAACTGAGCCACCCATATGCCCAGTGATAAAATGGACTTCGGAGTAAGACTTATAGAAACTGGTCTCAATATTTAGTTACACTAATAGTGGTGAATCAACAGTATACTTTGCAATAAGTGACACAGTACTTATTTTTGTCTAAGCAACTTTTCCACAATGTTAGCCTTTTCTCTTGGTTGGAATCAGTCTTCTGCTATCTTTACTCCTAGCCTAGTTTTTTTATGTCATTCTTTTTAAGGCAAGTGGCTCAAAGGTGACTGTAAATCTACCAATGGTTACCTGCCGGGCTATTGATGACAGATCCTTCCAAGCCTTATATATTAGCGTGGAACCTGTGGAGTACGTGCAATATTTACACTCTCAGATTTTTTCCTACTCTGGTTCTCAGGTACATCAGGCTCCATAAGCTAAATGATGTAAAAGTTAAAAATAAATAAACTGCCGTGACTCAAGAACTAGCAGGAAAATTACACAGAGAACGAAACAGCAATGTTGGTGTTGGGTTGTAAGAGAAAGAGTAACAGCTAACAGTTATTGGGCACTTGGATAGGCCATGCACTTGGCCAAACACCTAACGTACATTATCTCATTTAATCAATCCTTAAACAAGGTGGGTAGGCACTATTCCTATTTCCATTTTACAGATGAGGGCTGGCACAGAGACATTAAGGGATTTGCTTGGTTCCACAGCTAATATATGGCAGAGTGGAGATACAAACCATGATCTGTTGGACTCACTGCAATACTGCCTCCCTGAGAATAGTTTGATGAAGTTTTTTTTTTTTAATGAAATTTCCATTTTTAAGGGAGACAAACACACTATATCCACTTCTGTCTCAAAGTTGTATACAAAGTACTTACATGGTATACTTTTTGTTTAAAAAAAAATGAACCCTTGAGGAGCAATGATTTCAATCTACTTGGTTTAAATAAAACTCCCGTTAAGAATTTAGTAATAGAGGGGCGCCTGGGTGGCACAGTCGGTTAAGCGGCCGACTTCAGCCAGGTCACGATCTCGCGGTCCGTGAGTTCGAGCCCCGCGTCAGGCTCTGGGCTGATGGCTCGGAGCCTGGAGCCTGTTTCCGATTCTGTGTCTCCCTCTCTCTCTGCCCCTCCCCCGTTCATGCTCTGTCTCTCTCTGTCCCAAAAATAAATAAATAAACGTTGAAAAAAAAAAATTAAAAAAAAAAAAAAGAATTTAGTAATAGAACTACTTCTCATCTTCACTGTGGTTTTGTTTTGTTTTGTTTTTGGCTGCTTTTTTGCTTTCCCCACGGTTTATCTTTTGTCAAGTTAACTTCTTGGGCCTGAAGTGGTGATAAATTATCAGGCTTTTTTTTGTCACTCTGGCAGAAGTTTCAGTGTCTTAAGCTACACAGCTGAAATAGATATTAAAGTCAGCAATGGCCTGACAGTGTGAAGCACTGAAAAGAAAAGAAAAGAAAAGAAAAGAAAAGAAAAGAAAAGAAAAGAAAAGAAAAGAAAAGAAAAAAGAAAAGCTCTAGAGGACGAAGCACGAATCCCTCAGGGAATGGTAGATCACAACAGTGGACCTAGTTGAAGTCCAGAGAGAAGAGAGCTTTACTGGAGATCACAGGCGTCACAGCATGGGCCAAGATTCCCTCATCTTTCAAGATATCACCCTCCCCCCCTGCCCCCCCCCCCCCCCCGCCTCCTTATTTTCTCACCATTCCTCAGTAGGAGACTCGCGATTTCACCTCCCAGGGTCAGAAAAGCCTGATGGAAGGCCCCATCTTTGAGAGAACTTATGCCCATCTCACGGAAGCTCTTAGAAGTCCCCACGATAGCTGATGAGTGCAGAACCTAAGCACTCTTCCGAACTGCTCCACCAATCGCTCTCCCCCAAATTCCCTAAAGCTTTAGGGCCTCCTAAAGTATCCAGCATCTATTCTCAAATTTTCTCCTGGCCCGGCCCGGCAAAGGTGTGGTGTTAAAACTAGTCAGGAGAGAGAGAGAGAGAGGTTCCTATCCTGCCCCAATCATTCAGCACCTGTGTGACCCTGGGTGAGAAATCTGCAAAATGGAGCTTAAAAAATACCTATCGCAAAGGTTATTGTGAGAATTACATGAGAAAGTGAAGGGTCCTTGCCCTGGGCTAGGCTCATAGTGCCTGCTCATTCCTTCATTGGTTTCCCGAACCTACCATGCCTTCCTCCTCTTCATAGTCCTAGATCCTCCTTCTCAAGGTCTCTCGAACCCCCTGTCCCCCAGAAGGTTGCCTCCCAGGGATCTTCCTTCCACCCCACCTCCATTTTTCCTGACTCTCCGGATCCTCTCAATCAGATGGCGCAAAAATGCCTCCCTCTCTTTTCTCCCCATGTTGCGCCTACCTGGTGACCGGACCCCCAGCTGAGCAGCGGCGGCAGCAGGAAGAGCAGCAGCAGCAAAGATCCAAAACAGCTCCAGCGAGGAGTCCACCTGAGCCATTTGTCCTCGCCCCCGCCCACAGCCCGGCTCCAGGATTGGGTCGTTTCCGTCAGTCCTCGCTCTGATTGGCTGCTCCGGCTTTGCTCGAGCAGGAGATGGGGCGTGAACCCCTTTACTGCCAATCAGCGGGTGCCGCTTCTCAAGGCACCTCCCCCCCCACCCCCGCCCCTCTGTACCGCTGCTCACGCAGTGAGCCCTCTTCTTGAGCGTGGCGGAAGAACTTCGCGGCTGAGTCAACCCCTTAGGAGTGGAGGGGAAAAGAGCGGAAAAAACAACTCAAGACTTCTGTTGAGGGCAAAGCTCTGCGCCCACGCTGCGCCGCGGTGACGAAATTCCTTCGCGCCCGAAGTCGAGCGTTTTCAGCGCGGGGTGGCGGGCGCCTGCGCAGTGGCTCCCAGCGGGCGGTTGCTTGTTGGTTGTTGTAGTAACGGGGGAAGCAGCCGTCGGCGGCGGCCGTGAGCCCGGCTGGGGAAGGAGGAGAGGGTGGTAGGCGCAGAGCGCGGTCCCCGCCCGCTGGCTCCGAGCCATGGGAAGATGAGACAGGTAAACGCCTGCGCCGGCGCGCTTCCCTACCGGAGGGAGGTGAGCTCCCGGGTCTGGGCGGGCGCCAGCTGCTGCACTTCCCTCTTGAAGTCTGGGAGCAGCTGTTGGCTTCCGGGCGCGCTGGGCTGAATCGCTGCGGCGGAGTCGCCCCTGTCCTTTCCGTGGGGAGCATCTGAGGACCTACCTGGGATTGGGGTGAGCCGGGGGTGGGGCTGAGGGGCTGATCCATTTAGGGCGAGGACGCTTCTTGAGCGAGTTGTCCTTAATCTTCTTCCGATCTCCGTGTCTCTCTCCACTCTGCTGGCAGCCTGCGACAGGTTTGGCATCCGTTCCTCGCTTGGAGGTCTTGTTTGTTTCGTTTTAATTTAAAGGACTTCCCAACATTTTGGGAAAGATCGAGAAATCCCGTTGGGAATCCCCTGAGAACGCCTTTGAAGTTATTAGATCGTGCCCATTCCGCTGAAGATCTGTAGGGATCATTATCGGGATCCACGGGTTTTTGTCCTGTTTACGATCTTATATGTGTATATGAATGCATAGAAAAATAAGATTTGCAAAGATCGACATCAGATGATTATCTCTGAGTGATAGGGTTATGGTCATTTAAACATTTTCATTTTCTATATCTGTAATTTCCATTTCAGCCCTAAACACCCAACAAACGTACTTTTTACTATGAAAACATATTTTAAGTTAGAAATATCCTAATTTTAATGCCTTTGCGAGATTCAGATCATAGTTTGTGATTTTTAGTAAGGGAGAATAATTTTTGAGTGTTTGAAAGGACAGTGTTTTTTTTTTTTTTTTTCCAGCTATTTATGACCTTGATTCAGGAGAATATATTAATCTTTTAGTTTAGTGGTTGAGTTTATTTTAGTGGAAACATGAGGGCATTTTACCTGTGTGCTTGTCATAGAGTCTAAAGAAATAATTTCAAGGATCGTAAATCTTGAGTTTTTATTTTTAACCCAGATCAGGTTTTTCTAAGCAAGGAGTCTATGTTTTAGGCAATCGACCACCTATCTCAGACTTTTCTAAGAGCTAAGTCTTATTAGATTTAGTATGTAAAAGAAAAATGAGAAGCTCAAACTTAATAAGAGCTTTTTATTTTATTATTATTTTTTAATAGCAGCTCTCTAAATGCACAGAGGACAGACAGTATGTTTGGAAAAAAATTTTGATTTTTGTGGCATTAGTGGGGCACTGTGAGAGAAGGTAAGCTTCCAGAGGTTGGGCACCATTTAGGTAAATATTCGTTTTTTTAGACTTGGAAGATTAATAGCAATAACCAACAAACAGACAACCCTGTTGTGTTTCGAATCATTTGGCTTTCTTGCAGGAATCAGTGCCACCTAAATTGTTTGATCCAGTGAATCTGCAAGGAAAGGTCTCTGAGGCCCCCCGTCTGCTGACTGCATGACAAACCCTAAAGGAAATGCCAGTCGTGATGGCCCGGGACCTGGAGGAGACAGCATCATCCTCAGAGGATGAGGAGGTGGTAAGCCAAGAGTAAGTAAGAGCAAGCTTGCTTTTGACCCTTTGCCTTTAGGGTGGAAAAGAATTCTCTTTTACTTATACCTTCTTTTACCTAGTCCTTCTTTCGGTATAGCCTGACTCTGGTTTTAGTTTCTGACCACGATTTTTTTTTCTTTTTTTTTTTTTTTTTTTTTTTTTATAACTTATTGTCAAATTGGCTAACATACAGGAGACAGTGTGCTCTTGGTTTTGGGTGTAGATTCTCATGGTTCATTGCTTACATACAACACCCGGTGCTCATCCCAACAAGTGCCCTCCTCCATGCCCATCACCCATTTTCCCCTCTCTCCCCCCCACCCCCCCATCAACCCTCAGTTTGTCCTTTGTATTTAAGAGTCTCTTGTTCTAACCATAATCTAATTCAAGATTTTATTAGTTGGTTACCCTTAGCTATCTGAAATGAGATAAGGCTTTGTTTCTGGGCTCAGGAGTGAACATTGGCTCTAGATGTTGCTCTTTGTATACTCTTGATTGGAGCTTGTAACATAGGAGATTTTGACATTTGTAGACATTAAAGCAAAGCAGGCCTCCAAACTCTGTGAGATAGGTTATATTATTTTCTCAAAAGCTTTTACAACCATAGAATGATAGTATATAGAGAGGTCAAGTAACTTACCAGAGTAACTGTGGGGCAGTACATTAGAATTCTGTAACCTGTGCTGTGTCCATTGAACCACACTGCTTTCCTGAGTTCTTTTGGGTAAGAGTCAAGTTTTTTGACTGCTGGATTCTCATAATAATAATAATGAACGACGGTGATAAGTGCAGCTTATCATTTAGCATAGATGACGGTAAGGGCTTTAACTGATGTATCTCATTTAATCTGAACACGTTATTATTCCCACTTGATGAAGCTCAGCCATGCAAATATCAAAGAACTTTTTCAGGGATTCAGGGGGAGTAAGTGATGGATTGAGATTCAGACCCAGTTTTCCAGGATTTTGAGGCACTTTGCTGTTTTGCCTCCTTTAACATTATTATTTGGCACAGAGGACAAAGAGAGAGTGCGACTCGAAGTTAAGATTCGTTTTTAAAGATTCTCTGTGAGTCTCCTTGGGTACTTGTATGCTATGTAACCTGGAAAGTGGGGATAATATCTCCCAGGCTATTTTGTAGAGGTATGATTAGAATCAAATAGAATGATATGTAGGAAACTACTTTATAAATGATAAAGTGCCATACAAATGTTAAGGCATTATTCGTACTGGCTTTAATATTGAATTTAAAGTGGATTTCTTACTATAAAGTAGAAGGTTACATTATTTAATATGACTACAAAAAATTACTGAAGCATTCATAAAGCTTTGGAGAGAGGCTTCTCATCACTGTTAGGTCATAGAAAAAATAGAGATTTAACATTATATTTGGGTCAGTCTTATTCAGGATAATTAAATGGATAATTCCCTCTAGTCACTTTAGCTTCTTGTGACTTTTTGCTTTCTGTGTGCTGTTGCTTACCTGTTTCACAAAATTTAACTTTTGCTGCAAGCATCAGTCTTTCTGATTTCAAGATCATATAAAAAAAATTTTGTTTTTACATTTATTTATTTTTGAGAGACAGAATGAGACAGAGTGCGAGTGGGGGAGGGGCAGAGAGGGAGACACAGAATCTGAAACAGGCTCCAGGCTCTGCGCTCTTAGCACAGAGCTGGATACGGGGCTCGAACCCACAAACCGTGAGATCATGACCTGAGCCGAAGTCGGATGCTCAACCGACTGAGCCACCCAGGCACCCCTCAAGATCATTCTTTTACTTCATGACTATTTCTTTTATTAGTGGGCTTAAGGGTTGGACCTGATGAGTATTAGATTGAACTCTATGAAATTGCTGTTTTGATAGGTCAAAAACAGTAAAATATTGACAGTTTCAGATGGTTCAACCTAATATTATAGTAGGTACTCAGTAAATACTTGTTGACTGAGTGACTGAATGAAGGAATAAATGGAGACTTTATGCTTTAGATCACCTTGGATCAGGGGTTCTTAACGTTTTTCTATGCCATGTATCCCTTATCAGAATAATATTTTTAGGTGCTTAAAATATATATCATTAAAAATAGTACCAATTACATTGAAGGCAGTTCTTAAGATTAAAAAACCCAAACTTGTGACACAGTGTAGTGATAAGTGCTTTTTCACTGATGCATTAAATAACAAGATTATTCATCTGAAACGTGGGTAAGTTAAATTCCATTTTCCAAAGACCGCAGCGTGAAGACTGTTTTTGCTCAGTTTGCACGAGCTCATCACTCTGTCGGGTAGTCTTTGTTAGCATTTATAAGTGGGGAATATTGGGAAGCATCTTGGTTGTCTGGACCACCACTGTGATGTGTCACCATCTGGCAGCTGACTGATTGCTTTGTGGGACCTACCAAATTGTTGTCCAGCTTCATGTCGGATGAGGAAGACTGACCACAGGTGATCTCGTGGCAAGGTTAATAACTACTCTAAGTGATAAATGTAAATGATATTTTTAGGTATCTGCAACCCCTGTGTGATACGGTAGAAAAAGTCTCTAATTTCAGACAGACTCAAAGGCACAGATGACACTCGTACCACTGGGCTAGGTTGCCCACCTTCATAGTTGAGAAAGGTTAAGTTTCTAGTAGAAGGTAGTGAAAATACAGGTGTCATTCCCCATCCCAATCCAATTTCATGGATTTTTTTGCTCTTCTTCCTTTCAAACCCCTGTTGACTTTTGACTGTTAATGTTCCAGCAGCTCATGTCTTATCTATCAGACGTTTTATACTTTAGGAATCTTAAGCCAGTCTTGTTCACACTTGGAGTGATACGCTTTCATTTTTAAAGTTTTGGAAGTTATAAGGCCATAAATCATCTAAGGGCGTTGATTTAATCCAAAGATGTATCTCCATGGTCATATCGTCGATCTGCTCAGATCCCAAGGCCGTGTTAAAGAGTTCATGCCTGGCAGTCCTGGACTTCAGGGCTAGAAACTGTCCAGGCAGTCCTTATTTTGCATGGCATTATTTCAAATAGTGAATTTAAAGGGGCTCTTTTTCTGTATTTGCTAGATTTATCTGGAGATGTGAAAGGATTAGATACAAGGTTTCTTAAGGCACTAAATAAATAATTTTAATTCCTATCATAAAAGCCAGCTTTATGTCAGTTCGTCGACATAACACATGGGGAAAAAAAGATCATCGACAGATGATTCTACAGTGAGTACTATAGGAATTCCGAGAAAGAAGGCGTCACTGTGGGCTGGAGGAGGTGGGAAAGGCTTTATGGAGATGGTGAGATGAACTGGGCCTTAAGGGTAGGGCTAAATGAACAGAAATGACGAAGGCATTTCCAGCAGGGGCACTGGTATGAATAAGGCATAGAAGCTTTGAATTATGTAGGCCAGATCCCAGGAGTAAATAATATATATGCCTCATGAAATTGTTTTTTAAGAACCAAGACGTTGTTAAGCTTTCAGTAAAGTGAACCTTCAAACCTTCTGCTTCGGTAGTCATCCAAGTCTTGTGTGTTCGTTCATGTCTCTAAGAGCGTATTTTCTTAATGTAGACCTTTTTCTGGTGTGAATGAAAATTTAAAGTCCCGATTTTCAGTTTCCTGACCGTTTTGAATCTTTTGCCTTTAGCACCACCTGGCGGGAGCATGCTTTTAAAGACGACATAGCGTCTGCCTTAAGTGTGTTTTAGTTGACCTGCTGAATTCATTACGTGTCTGCCACCTCTTTTATCTTTTCATAGGTTGTAAGTGGAAGGATTTTTCCATCAGGGATTTGGTTTTCCACAAATAGCATAGTTAGGGCGTTGGCTGTTCTTAGCCTTGTATGTGTTTCTTGAGTTCCTGACTCTTGTCACGCGTTTTAACTTGGAGCAGTGATCCATTGTTTATAAGCGGGAAGGCAGAGTGGTGCCAGTTTGTAGCTAGTGCTAGATTCACGAGGAACTTTGCATCATTTACAGACTTTCTGTCCAAGACTTTGCTGTTTAGGCTGCCTAGTTTTTCTCTATCCTCTGACTTAGAAATATAGTAGAAAAATTACAGTTGGAAGAGATCCTAGGAATCATCTGGCCCCGTGCCCACCTTTTACAGGTGTTTAAGATTAAAAAGCAAGCAAACCACAAAAAAATCCTTCTTGCTAAAAAGTGCCCCTGATAAATACCTTTTCTTACAAATGGGCACTGGCCCCCAAGTTAAAAAGTAGGAGCAGTAAGCATCCACATTCCATTTCTAGAAAACAGGAAATGAACTAGGTACGGTGTTCTTTGCTTTTTTGCTAAAACACTTTGGCAGCTCATCCAAAGTCTCAAGTCTGCCTGGCAGCCTGTGCATTCAAAATGGGCATCTTTTTAAACATGGGTTGGGAGGGTCTGACTTGGCTCTGAGATTTGTAGTGTGACCTTTCTTAAAGAGGTGTGGTCATGTAAGTTTTTGAGAGCGGCCCAAATTTTGGCTAAATGGATCTTATTCTGTTTAAGGAATTGATTAGTTTAGGTTCCCAAACTGTTAGGTTTAAGTTGTTCCATATACGAAACATCACTGAAGTGTGATTAGGGAGATGGAAACAGGGAAAGAGCCCAGGCAGACACTTGGGTTCAGGTACGTCTTCCCTTACTTAACCAGCTGTGTGGCCTTCAGCAAATCACTTAACCTCTCTGAGACACCCTTTTTTCCCCCCCAGTTCCTAGTGTGGGTAAGAGGATTAAGTGAGATAGCATATGAAAGCTCTTATTCCTGGCACATAGTAGGGACTCGGTCATTTCTTTCCCTCCTAACTCCTTGCACAAAGGAGGTTGAAGATTTTCCTAATCTTTGAGTAAATGTACATCTGTCTGAGATTGATTAAACAGAGATTTCCTGAGGATAGAGGAAGAGAGTAAAGTCAGAGATCCTTTTCTGGAGAGAAATATTACTCCATTTTGTATAGGCTTGCTTTAAAATACGTGATTTTAATTGGAGCGCTTGTATTAATTTTGGGTTCCTGGCTCAGAATCTTAGGATGCGTCATCAAATTGGCTTAAAAAGGGACTGTAGAGTATAAAAGGGTATATAAGTTATTGTGAATGCTGTATATTAGGATTCTTTATACATGCTGGGGATTAAAACATAAATTGTCTTAAATAATAAAGGGAATTTATTTATTTATTTATTTATTTTTTTAACATTTATTTATTTTTGGGACAGAGAGAGACAGAGCATGAACAGGGGATGGGCAGAGAGAGAGGGAGACACAGAATCGGAAACAGGCTCCAGGCTCTGAGCCATCAGCCCAGAGCCTGACGCGGGGCTCGAACTCCCGGACCGCGAGATCGTGACCTGGCTGAAGTCGGACGCTTAACCGACTGCGCCACCCAGGCGCCCCAAGGGAATTTATTTTTTTATTAAAAAAATTTTTTTTCCCGCTATCCCCCATAAAGAGAATTTATTAACCCATATTCGGGAAAGACTTGATTCTGCAGCTGCACGTTTGCTTCTCAGGATTTCGTGTCTCTCATTCTTTGAATGAGGTTTTCACTGACTTCCTCCTTTACTGACAGCTCCAGGCTCTTCCCTCAAGGATACAAAATGACAGTTGTACTTGGAGACCTCATTCTCTTACACCGTCAAGGGGAAGAAGCCATCTCTCCTGCAGCTGCTCTAGAAGAGAAAGGAAGAAGCTTTCTTCTAGAGGGTCTCACAACATATCTTCTGACACTCACTGGCTCCAGTGGGTTTATGTGCTCATCCCCGATCCAGTAACTAGAACTGAGGGGTGAAGGCCCTGAATGGCTGAGGCCAATCAAAGCCCGTCCCTGGAGCAGGGAGGGAGTTAATCGTAAATAGAGCACATGGCTAAGAATGGGAGATGAATGGTTTCCCATAGGGCATTTGGGGTTCTTGTTCCAGGCAGAGGGAAAGTTGCTAAGCAGCAAACCACGGCGATCTGCGTCAGTGGTTAATTCAGACTTTGAGCTGTCAGTTAATGAAAACCTTTTGTTACGGCTGTAGGGATCATCCGTGTATCATGTGGACCGGAGGCTGCAGGAGAATTCCAGTTTTGGTATTCCATGCTGAGGCTATTCTGACAAAGGACAACAATATTCGAGTCATTGGCGGTAGGTATGACGTCCCCCCACAGAGGGCAGGGCTGGGCATGGCCCCTGTACCCTTGTCTTGCAGAAGTTGATATCACATGTAAGTAGGAAAAGGGCCTTGGTCACAAGAAAAATGTAGCTTTTTTTTTTTTTTTTTTTTATGCCCGAAAGGATTATGTGTAATTTCTTAAATTTTCTGCATTTTAAGTTGCTTTTCTTCTTTGAATTTTGTCTTCAGAATTATGCGTATGTGCGTTATTGTTATTCTTTGTGGTAAAATATACAAAACGAAATGTACCCTTCTGACCATTTCAGAGTGTACAATTCAGTGGCGTTTAGTACAGTCACACTATTGTACAACCCTCACCACGATCTAGTTCCAGAACATTTTTCATCATCCTAAAGTAAACCCTGTATCCATTAAGCAGTCACTCCCTATTACCCCTTACCCCAGCAGCTAGTAACTGCTCATCTGCTTTCTGTCTCTAGCGATTTGCCTGTTCTGGACATTTTGTACAAATCCACTCAGACAGAATGTAGTCTTCTGTGTCTGGCTTTTTTCACTTAGCATAGTGTTTTTAAGGTTCATCCATGTTGAGCATGTATCCGTACTTCATTCCTTTTCATGAAATGCCATATTTTGTTTATCCATTCATCAGTTGATGGATCAGTTGGTGGTTGTTTCCACCTTTTGGCTATTGTGAACAGTGCTGCTCTGAAGATTCATCTATGAGTTTTTGTTTGGACACCTGTTTTCTTTTTTTTTTTTTTTTAATTTTTTTTTTTTTTTCAACGTTGATTTATTTTTGGGACAGAGAGAGACAGAGCATGAATGGGGGAGGGGCAGAGAGAGAGGGAGACACAGAATCGGAAACAGGCTTCAGGCTCCGAGCCATCAGCCCAGAGCCCGACGCGGGGCTCGAACTCACGGACCGCGAGATCGCGACCTGGCTGAAGTCGGACGCTCAACCGACTGCGCCACCCAGGCGCCCCTGGACACCTGTTTTCAATTCTTCTGGGTCTATAGCTAGGAATGGAATTGCTAGATCTTATGGTAATTCTATGTTTCACTTCTTAAAGAACTGCCAGAGGAGATTCCATAGTGTCTACACAATTCTGCATCAGCGATGTAGGAGGGTTCCATTTTCTCCACATCCTCACTGACAATTGTTATTTTCTGTTTTTTAGATGATAGCTGTATTAGTGGGGGTGAAGTGGTATCTTACTGAGGTTTTGATTTTTATATCCCTAATGACTAATGACATTGAGCATCTTTTCATGTGCTTCTTGGCCATTTGTATATCTTCTTTAGAGAAACGTCTATTCAAAGCCTTTGCCTATTTTTGATTTGGGTTGCTCGACTTTTTGTTGTTGAGTTATGAGTTCTTAAACATTCTAGATACTAGACCCTTATCAGATACACAATTCCCAAATTCTTCTGCTAGATGGATTCGCTAGTGAATTCTATCAAACATTTAAAGAATCAACACCACCAATCCTTCTCAAACTCTTCCAAGGAAGAGGAAGGAGCTCATTATATGAGGCCAGCATTACTCTGATACCAAATCCAGAATAAGACATCACAAGAAAACAAAACTACAGTCAAAATCCCTTATGAATACACATGCAAATATCCTCAACAGAATACCAGCAAAGCAAATCAAACAGCATATTAAAAGGACTATACCGTCACCAAGTGGGATTTCTCTCAGGAATACAAGGATGGTTCAACATACAAAAGTCAATCAATGTAACATACCACACTAATTTCACTTCTTCTTTCCAACCTGGATGCCTTTTCTTTCTTTCTTTCTTTCTTTCTTTCTTTCTTTCTTTCTTTCTTTCTTTCTTTCTTTCAAGTTTATTCATTTATTTTGAGAGAGAGAGAGAGAGACAGGAAGACAGAGAGCGGGTGAGGGAGGGGAAGAGAGAGAGGGGGAGAGAGAATCCCAAGCAGGCTCTGCACTGTCAGCGTGAAGCCTGACATGGGACTCGAACCTACTAACCGTAAGATCATGACCTGAGCCAAAAGCAAGAGTCCGAGGCTTAACTGACTGAGCTACCCAGGTGCCCCATTTTTATTTATTTATTTTGAGAGAAAGAGGGAGAGAGAGAATCCATCTAGTCTGGGCTTTTCTTTATTGGGAGGGTTATTCCTGATTCAGCCTCTACTTGTTATGTATGTATTCATATTTTGCATTTTGTATTGAGTCAGTTTTGGTAGTTCATGTGTTTTCAGTTTTTGTCCATTTAGTTTATCTTATTTGTTGGCATACGAATATTCATAGTATTTATTTATTTATTTATTTATTTATTTATTTATTTATTTATTTATTTCATAGTATTCTATAATCCTTTTTATTTCTGTAAGGTCAATAGTAATGTCCCCATTTCATTTCTGCTTTTAGTAATTAGAATCTCTTTTTTCAAGCTAGCTAGAGGTTTGTCAATTTTGATCATTTTAAGGAGCCAACTTTTAATTTTGCTTACTTTCTCTATTGTTTTTCTATTCTCCACTCTTCTTTGATTTTCAGTAGTGCTCTGACTCCTGGGTTAGCCTGTAGCTTGTCTTCAGAGGTTACAGTACCATGGGTCAGAACTGTTGTGTGTTATAGTGGAAAGAGTCTGTACATGGGTTTGTAGTTACCGGTTCAAATCCCAGCTTTGGTATTTACTAGCTGTGAGTCTGGGGCAAATCACTTAAACTCTCTTGACCTGTTTTATTATTAGTGAAGTGGAGATCATAGCTACCTTGCAGGCATTGTAAGAATTGATGAGATCATTTAATATTTGGCACATAGTAGGCACTCAAAACTTGTGCTACTTAATTTCACTTGTTGAACAGGATCTGTTCTAGTTTGAAATGACTTTAAGGTCTGTCCTTGCTCCATAATAAGCTAGGAGTTCAGAGGACAGTGAACACCTGCTTCTGGGATTTGAATCCTCCTCCCTCCCCAAGGGTCTTGTTCTAATCCCTTCAGCAAGTTGCTAGGTTACCACTTAAAGGGATATGGTTCATTCATGTTCTCTGAATTTGGAAGAACTAAAGATTTGCTAACATTTGCAAAGAAACTCCCTGTCATCATGATTGGAGTTAAAACATCAAAGGTGGGTACAAACAACAGAAGTAAGTAATCTCCCCCAAACATACTTCTTTTGGTCTGCTTGTCACATACATGCATCTCTGTATGCCATGGCAATAGGCAGACCTTTCCTTTTTTAGAGTATCCAGGGTTTACTGGGAATTAGTGTCCATCAGTGTTGTCATTCCATTATTCAACCAGTCCTTGCATTTTTAGAACGTATATGTCTTGTTTCCCCCTTTCCACATACTTGTGATTAAAGAAAAGGCCACTGAACTTTTTTCTCAAACTTTGTTTTCGAATTTTCTGTATCTTCCCAATTCTTTGAGGTATCGTGATTTTTTGCATAGTCCTTTATGAAAAGAACAATTTGAATGAGTTTTCTGGTTGCTGCCTCAGATTTCTGAATTGTTAAATTCTCTGGGTCTTTTTTTTTTTTTCTTTCTTTCTTAAATAGCTGACATAGATCTGCTCAGATCATAATCCTGTGTTTAAATCCCCTTGAGAAGTTTCTGGGGGATTAGTTATCTTCTGTTGATCTTAGAGTGTTAGATGCCAGTCTTATTTTTTTCTTTTATCTGGTAAATGTTTCATTGTATTTATTGTTAATACTTTTTGTACAATATTGCTGTATTCCAGAAATATATTTTTTCCTTACTATATCCATTTTTTTTCAAAATTGTATATACTTTGAACATGTAAATGGATTGCATTCTAGAGACAATAGAGATATTTGCAGTTTAAGGTAATCCATTCCTAGAAGGAAGCATCATTTTTTTTTTTTAATTTAACTAATTAATTTATTTTATTTTATTTTTGAGAGAGAGCATGATGGGGGGAGGAGCAGAGAGATAGGAAGACACAGAATCCCAAGCAGGCTTCAGGCTCCAAGCTGTCAGCATAGAGCCCAACACGAGGCTCGAGCTCACAAATCGCAAGATCGTGACCTGAGCCGAAGTCAGACGCTTAATTGACTGAGCCGCCCAGGCGCCCCAGCATCGTTTTATCATTTGTCTCTGAATTTGTCAGGTTCCTCAGTTTGCAAAATGTCAGTTTGCATTTGTGTAGACTAGCACTGTCCAATAGAAATATGATGCAAGCTAGATATGTAAGTTTTCCAGTGGCCTTATTAAAAAAAAAATAGAAATAGGTGAAATTAGTTTTAATAATATATTTTATTTTGGGGCATCTGGGTGGCTCAGTTGGCTAAGTGTCCGACTCTTGATTTTTGCTCAGGTCGTGATCTCATGGTTCATGAGATCAAGCCCCACGTTGGGCTCTGCACTGACAGCATGGAACCTGCTTAGGATTCTTTCTCCCTCCCTCTCTGCCCCTCCTCTGCTCATGTGCAAGTGTGCTCTCTCTCCAAATAAACTTTAAAATATATATATTTTATTTAATACAAATTGTCATTTTCACATTTACTCAATATAGAAAAATCATTAAGGTATTTGGCATGTATGGGACACCTCGGTGACTCAGTCAGTTAAGCATCTGACTTTGGCTCAGGTCATGATCTCGCAGTCTGTGAGTTTGAGCCCCGTGTCGGGCTCTGTGCTGACAGTTTGGAGCTTGGAGCCTGGTTTGGATTCTGTGTCTCCCTCGCTTTTTGCCCCTCCCCAGCTTGTCCTTTGTCTCTCTCTCTCAAAAATAAATAAACATTAAAAAAAAAAAAAAAAAGATATGTGACACATAGTATGTATTTTACACTTAGAGTGCATCTCAGTGTGGTGCAAAATATATGTCATCACAAATATTTAGTCTGTGGTTAGATTTTCCACACATTATAGTTGAAAAAGTAAATTCATATGTTCAAGTTCCAAACACGTTTTCCAGTAATTGAATCAGATATCAGTTTTCAAATTTAAATTAATAAAGTTAAATAACGTTGAAAATTCAGTTTCAAAAGGTCACACTAGTTATATTTCACGTGCCCAGTAGTCATACGTGGCTAGCGGCTACCATGTTCAACAGTACACGTGTAGACCTCATTTTGTGACAGTAAGGCAAAGCTACACTGTGTTGCCATTGAAAGGATTGCTCTTAAATTCTAAAAGTAAAGAAAGTCAGTTTTATCTTCCTTCTAGTTTCCCAGGCTATTTTTGACCAAACTTCTTAGGGCATGTCCTCACTCCCTGGGTGCTTCTGTACTGACAGTTAGATTATTGGTTCCTTGTTTTAGTTTGCTGCGCTGCTGTCCGTCAGTCCTGGAATTTGCCAGGAGGCCTAGCACTTTAGGTTGCCCCCGGTACACACGTGAGTGGTTGGAGAAGAGGAAAATTCCACGGTCTTTTGGTGCATGCTTAGAGGCTCAGATATCAGATGTTAGGCAGTTCGCTAGTAGGACCGTATCACGCCCTGCTGCTTTTTATGTGAAAGGAAATATGGATAAGGGAGTTGTTTCTTGGACAGTTGGGGGCTAGCTCAGTTTATAGTTGCAAGCCTCCGTTTGACTTTTGCCGTGGGAGCAGAGCCCTGGGTTGCCAGGTTTTTCAAACGAAGCCCAGAAATCTAGATTTTTATATGAATTCTTTCAGTTTTAAAAGGTTAGTGACTAATTCAGTTTTATGTTTAAAACACCACAAAGAATGAACGAAGCATGTCTGCAGGCTGGATGGGTTTGGCCCTTGGGTCACCAAAATATAACCTCTGGTCTAAAATACACTGGTAATCAGCATCATTGGACACAGAACATGAATGTGAGTTAAAATCCCCGGCAGTCACACTTGCACCTTATCTTTCTTGCACTCCCCTTTTGGAGCATGTGCAAAGTATTGGAGTTGGCTTATAGTTAGCTGGTATAGATTAGAGGAAGTTGGTCACTGACTACTACTTACATACTGTGAGTGGTCACTGAGTGTAGTGATAATGGAATTTTTCTTCCGTGTTAGGAAAAGTAGGAGAAAGAGTACAAATAGCATTTTAATTAAAAAAAAATTTTTTTTTTGATGTTTGTTTATTTTTGAGAGAGACAGAGACAGAATGCGAGTGGGTTGGGGCAGAGAGAGAGAGGGAGGCACAGAATCTGAAGCAGGCTCCAGGCTCCGAGCTGTCAGCACAGAGCCCGACGCGGGGCTCGAACTCACGAGCTGTGAGATCATGACTTGAGCCGAAGCCGGATGCTCAACCGAATGAGCCACCCAGGCGCCCCGCATTTTTATTTTTAAATTTGCTGCATAAAATGCATAATTTATTATGTAATACTATGTGTTAATAGCTACTTTGCTACATATTTACTTTTTTACTCTATGAAAATTTTTACTTGGTAAAAATTTATGCTGCTGTGTAGCAACAAGTGTTATAAAGCTTTATGTGTGTTAACTGAACTACCCCGTGAGGTAAGTACCTTTATTACCGACCCCATTTTACAAGTGGGGAAACTGACCATGGAGAAATCATTTGTTCATGATTGCAGGCAGGAAGTGGTAAAGCCAGGATTTGAACCCTTGGCAGTTACACTGCAGAGACAGACTCTTTCTCTTATTGCTCCTCCTCCTTCCGCAGTCCCCAGGTGGTCATTCTCCGTTTTTCCGCACACCTTCCTCACTGCCCTCCCCATGGCCTGGCACCGTGAGGCCCCCAGTGCCGAACCGGTGCGGCATCAGGTGCGCTTCCGGTCTCTGGCGTTGATGATCCTTTGGCTTTTGCACGCGCAGAAATGGAGATGTTGGGGATCACAGTTATAATGAAGAGACCAGATTTTCTTTCACTTTCTAAACATTCAACCTAGAAAAATTAAAAACCTCTCAACCAGCTGTAAGAACAGTACATTGAATGCATGTATAGTGTTTCCCCGTGCTCACCAACTATTAACATTTTGTCTCTCTGTACCATTTGAGAATTAGTTCAAGTACTTTATGCCATAATATCTTGTTTAGCAATGTATCCCTAAGGGCAGGGCGTCCTCGGTATAACCACAGTACTGAGGTGACATTCAGGAAATCTGTCACTGGTAAAGTACTTTTATTTAATATACAGTGCTAATGCACATTTCCCTAGTTGTTCCGATTTAGACCTTTATTTATTTTTAATTTTTTTTTTTAATGTTTATTTATTTTTGAGACAGAGAGAGACAGAGCATGAACGGGGGAGGGTCAGAGAGAGAGGGAGACACAGAATCTGAAACAGGCTCCAGGCTCTGAGCTGTCAGCACAGAGCCCGACGCGGGGCTCGAACTCACGGACCGTGAGATCATGACCTGAGCCGAAGTCAGACACTTAACCGACTGAGCCACCCAGGCGCCCCAATTTAGACCTTTATACTACTTTTTTTTCTAAAGTCTAGGATGAAGTCAAAGATTGTATTTACTTTTCATATTTTTCCTTTAACCTCCCAGGCTTTTTTTTTTTTTTTTTTTTTTTTGGTCTTTCATGGCATTGACAGTTTTAGAGATTCCAGACTAGTTGCTTTGCAGATGTCCTTACGTTTGGGATTGTCTGATTGTTTCTCCATGTTTAGATTCAGGTTTAAAGTTTTGTAGGACTATCACATAGTGTATCTTCTTCAGTGTATTACGTTAGGAAGCATGTGGTATAATTGTATTGCCTTGTTGGTGGTGGCAAGTTTCATCATTTTTTAAAAAATATTTCTTGGGCGCCTGGGTGGCGCAGTCGGTTAGGCGTCCGACTTCAGCCAGGTCACGATCTCGCGGTCCATGAGTTCGAGCCCCGCGTCAGGCTCTGGGCTGATGGCTCGGAGCCTGGAGCCTGTTTCCGATTCTGTGTCTCCCTCTCTCTCTGCCCCTCCCCCGTTCATGCTCTGTCTCTCTCTGTCCCAAAAATAAATAAACGTTGAAAAAAAAAAAAATTAAAAAAAATATTTCTTTATCTTTGAGAGGGAGAGAGAGAGAGGGCGTGAGTGGGGGAGGGACAGAGAGAGAGGGAAACACAGAATCTGAAGCAGGCTCTAGGCTCTGAGCTGTCAGCACAGGACCCAATGTGGGGCTGGAACTCACGAACTGCGAGATCCTGCCCTGAGCCGAAGTCGGACACTTAACCTACTGAGCCACCCAGGTGCGCCTCATCATTTGGTTGAGAATAGTGTTCACCAGATTACTTCATCAGAAGTTTTGTTTTGTTGTTTTGTTTGCTTTGTTACAAGCATTCTCTGGAATGATATTTTGAGATGCATGAATATCCTGTTTCCCAAGTCTCTCACCCATTGGTTTCCATTGATTTTAGTCTGAACCTCTTCCTCTTACAGTTTTTGTGAAATACTGATATTCTGTTTCTTTCCTTTTACATTTATTAGCTGGATTTTCTGTAAAGAACTTTCCCTCCTCTGATAGGCAGAATAATGGCCCCGCCCAAAGATGTCCACCCCCTAATCCCAGAACCTATGAAAATATTACCTGACATAGCAACAGAAAATTGAACTTGTAGGTGGATTTAAGGTTGCTAATCAACTGACCTTCATCACAAGGGTCCTTTAAAGTGGAAGAAGGAGGCAGAAGAGGAGTCAGATTGACGCTGTGTGAGAAGGACCAGACCCTTCATTGCTGGCTTTGAGGATAGAGAAAGGGCACCAAAAGCCATGGAATGGGGGAGGCCTCTAGAAGCTGGAGAAGGAAAAGAAATGAGCCTATAGAAAGAGTCTGTAGAAAGGAATGCAGCCCCCCTCTTGCCTTGATGACATCTGTGTCAGACTTCTGACATAAGAAATATCAGACAACAAATTTGTGCTGGTAAAGCCATCAAGTGGGTGGTAGTTTATTACAGGAGCAGCAATGGAAAACCAGTATACCTTCTTACCAGTGTGGACTCATGGGTTCTTTTTTTTTTTTTTTTTTCTTAAATATAAGTGGATTATACTCTATCTCTGTCATAATTCATTTTTATTTTCAAATTGTCTTAAATTTGCCCATTGAGATCCTTGGGATCCATTGCGATCCATTGAGATCCTTGTGACATGTTCCCAGTCAGTTTTTTGAGCACTTTCCTCTCTTTGGACATAACAAGATATTCCAGGCCTATCTTGTGCTTTCCCTCGCCAACTTGGAATCAGAAGACAAACTCTTAAGCAGTGCACTGTACTGTTTCTTAAATTATCCTCTGCGCTGGAGTGAAGACATGACTCTGAAGTGTTTTTCTTATAACCGTATTGCAAAGACAACATAATAGTGATTGATCATTGGGAAAACCCTGTGACTGGGCTTTAGAAGTTTGCCACAAGAATGAGAAGTATGGAGTGTCTGGTCTTTTCATTCCCGTCTTCCTGCCTCTGCTCTGCATGGTGTTCTTGCCAGGGCTGGGCAAGTAGCAGCAGGGATTTATGGATATTTTCACATAAATTCATAAAAAGATAGGCTTATCTTTGACTGGAGAGGCTGAATTTGGTTCTAAGGTCTGTCTATAAGTTTCTGTATTACACTCATTCAGAAATTGTTCACTGTGCAGTCTTTTTCGAAAAATGATTCTATAGATGCGCTGCCTGGCTGGCTGAGTTGGTGGAGCGTGTGACTCTTCATTTCAGGGTCGTGAGTTTGAGCCCTACCTTGGGCATAGAGATTGCTTAAGAAAAAAATAATTTATGGGGCGCCTGGGTGGCGCAGTCGGTTAAGCGTCCGGCTTCAGCCAGGTCATGATCTCGCGGTCCGGGAGTTCGAGCCCCGCGTCAGGCTCTGGGCTGATGGCTCGGAGCCTGGAGCCTGTTTCCGATTCTGTGTCTCCCTCTCTCTCTGCCCCTCCCCCGTTCATGCTCTGTCTCTCTCTGTCCCAAAAATAAATAAACGTTGAAAAAAAAAAGAAAAAAATAATTTAGGAGAGGCATGTGGGTGGCTCAGTCAGTTAAGTGTCTGACTCTTGACTTTGGCTCAGGTCATGATCTCATGGTTTGTGACATTGAGCCCCACGTTGGGCTCTGCACTGACCGGTGTGGAGCCTGCTTGTGATTCGCTCTCTCTCCTTCTCTTTCGGCCCCTCCTCTCTCATGCTCGCTTGCTCGCTCTCTCTCTCTCAAAATAAATAAATAAAAACTTTAAAAAAGAAAAATAAAAAAAAATTTTTTTAATTGTGCTGTAGAATTCTTAGCTAATTTTTTCAAACACTTTGTGGTGGTGCGTAGAAAGAGGTGGCATTTAGTGGGCCGGAGTAAAATTTAGTCTTTGGAGATGTGTAGAAATCTCACATGATTACAGACTTTAGTCTTAGGGGCCAAAAGCACAGAATGCGTATGGGGCCTGGCGGGTAATGTGAATGAGTGAAGGGACCATGAGGGGACTGTGCTGAACTAGACCCTGTGAACCTGTCCTGAAGGGAGCACTCGCCCTTCCTCAGTGGACTCACCGTGGTAGAGAGAGCGAGCCCAGGGTTGCCAGGGTTTTCAAGAGAGCCCAGAATTCGAGATTTTTAAATGAATTCCTCCAATTTCAGAAGGTTAGTAATTCAGTTTGTTTTTCGTTCTTTTCTTTCTCTTTTTTTTTTTTTTTTTTGTGGTGGGGGGAGAGGGACAGAGAGTGATGAGAGAGAGATTGAGAGAGAGAGAGAGAGAGAGAGAGAGAGAGAGAGAGAGAGAATCTTAAGCAGGCTCTGCACTCATCATGGAGCATAGTATCTACTTGGCAGTTCACTGGGCCTTTGTGCCTCCTGCAGAAAGCCTGGCTCGGAGCCTCCTGAGGTGGGGTCCTCACGCTGATACCCCGAGAGAGGCAACCAGTCCCGTGGTGGGCTCTGTTCCATTGTTGCTTTATTCTTGGTTGCCTTCTGTGACGGTTCACGTAATGTGTCAAGGACTCCTGGCTCAGTCTCATGACCGTAAGATCACCACCTGAGCTGAAATTGAGAGTTGGACGCTTAACCGACTGAACCACCCAGGCGCCTCAATAATTCAATTTATTTTCATTTATTATTCTTATTTTTTTATTTAAGTGTTTGAAAGTCTTTTTTTTTTTTTTTTTAATGTTCATTTATTTTGAGAGAGAGGGAGCGAGAGTGTGCGCACATGGGTGGGGACTGGGCAGAGAGAGAGACAAAGAGAATCCCAACCAGGCTCTGCCCTGTCTGTGCAGAGCCTGATGTGGGGGCTCAATCTCATGAACCATGAGATTATGACCTGAGCGGAAATCAGGAGTCGGACGCTTAACTGACTAAGCTCCCCAGGCGCCCCAAGGTGCATCTGGCACCTGAACAGGGATATGAGCCCCGGACCCTCAGATTACAAGTCTGATGCTCTACCAACGGAGAGACCCAGGCTCAATTTGTTTTTAAAGCACAATGAGAAGTTAACAAACAATGTCTGCAGATTGGTTTTGGCCCTGGATTGCCAGTTTATAACCTCTGGTCTAAGATACACTGGTAATCAGCATTATTGCACACAGAGGACTGTCTAGAGCAGGGGTTCTTAACCTTTTTGTGCAGTGGACCAAATGTGCAATGGCAGTGTAGGGAAGCCTGTGGGTCTCTTCTCAGCATAATGGTTCTGAAGTGTATAGAAAATATATAGGAGTCTAAACATAATCAATTGTATTGAAATGTAATTATCAAAATATTGTATAAAAGGTAAATTTGTGACATATATGCATTTTTATTAGTTCATTAAATAACATGGTCTGCTAGGAGGTTTGTTAACTGCCATAATTTTTATATATTGTGAGAAATGACATTTTCAGATAACTGTAACAATTGTACAATAATATTAAAACACCTGGTACCTATAGGTGGCAAGGTCACGGGTATTGCTAACACTCCGTTTTGTGCCTACATTTGTAATTGAAGATAATGTTAAATTTCAACTAGTAGTGAGAACAAAGATGCCATTTTGTCTCCCATCTATTTTTAATAACCCGCAGCAAATGTCAGGTTAAGAACCCTTGGTCCACAATAATAGTAGCCTACTTAATAATAGCGTAAGGGTAGTAGTACAATGTTACCGAATACAGTTAAGAAGCCACAATCTCACAGTTTTATTTTTGTCTCTACAGTTAACTTTTTGGTTACTGAATTTGATTCTGTGTTTTTCTCTAGAACGTTATCATTTGTCTTACAAGATTGTGCGAACAGATAGTCGCCTGGTACGCAGCATTCTGACAGCCCATGGATTTCATGAAGTAAGCTCATTTTTACTACCTCACCTGATCTGCTCTAAAACTGAAAATCCTAGACATCCAACCTGACGACCAGTTAATAGGGCAGCTCTAGAGGGTACTTGGGAATCTATGCTTAGTGATGATGCAGAGCTTATGTTGAATTTCTGAGTGGATTTACCAGTTTCTCCTTGAAATGCATGGAAAACATTTTCATAAGATTCCTTCCCCCCCATCCCCCCCTTCCTCCCTTCCTCTCTGTCTTTTTTTTTAAACTAAAAACCCCAAATGTTTTTCTTGCTATGATTAGGCTTGGGGTAGAGACAGAGCTGCCCATAGGGAATGGTCTGATACTGAATTAAGATTCTTTGATTGCAAGCAACAGAAGTAGATTCTGCCTAATTTAAACCCAAAGAGGGCCCCCTGGGTGGCTCAGTCGGTTAAATGTCTGACTTCAGCTCAGGTCATGATCATCTGGTCTGTGGGATTGAGCCCATGTCGGGCTCTGCTGACAGCTCAGAGCCTGGAGCCTGCTTTGGATTCTGTGTCTCCCTCTCTCTCTGCCCCTCCCCTGCTCGTGCTCTGTCTCTGTCTCTCTCAAAAATAAATAAACGTTAAAAAAATAAATAAATAAAGAATTTGTGGGTAAGTTATACACAGGATGCGTAGCAGAATCAGAGGAAGAGGTGAAAAGAGACTAGAACAGCCCCAGGGGTCTGGGAATAGGAATCTTAGGGACTGTCTCTTCGGGGGACTGCCATAGAAGTGACTCAACTCCATTCATTGTCATTGTGCCTTTCTCCACTGAAGACTCCCCCTCTGGAGATAGTATGACTAGTCCAGCTTGGGCCATGGAAGTGCTCCTTGCAGGGGGTCAGGGGGTGACTGGCAGTCTTTTAAAACCAAATGGTATGTCATTCCCAAAGAAAATTAGGAAAATTGGGATATTGATATTAAAAGGGACAGGCAAAAATGCTGGGCTGATTTACACTGTAGATATTTTGAGAAGATTGATAATAGTCTGGTTCCTAGCTCCTTATCTTAGGTTGAGGTCTGAAGTAGACATTTTGTGAAAGTTCTGATACTAGTCTATATCCTGTCTTGGTGTTTTATCTCTGGGGCCTCACTGGTACCTCTCACATCATAGGCACAGGGTACATAATTGTTGAATGAACAGACAAGTGAATAGACAAAATCATTCTTATGAGTGAATGAATGATATCCTAAGTTGGTTTGCCATGACAAGGTTTTAGTCCTGATCAGTGCTTTATATCCAGCATCTGTAAGGACCTAAGGACACTGAAGACGAGAGTTGGGGGTTTGAGCCCTCTTCTCATGCTTTGATATGTAAGAATGTTAAGAGACATCACAGACTTCTATAGAAGGATTCATTTATTCCACTTTTTGTATCTGGGATTTGCCCACCTATCGCATCCTTTACAGCTTTTCATACTCAGCTTTTATTTTACTAGGTTTAAATACTAACTGGGCACTCACTCTGCTCTGTAGATGAAAAATTTCTACGGCCTTTCTTGCCATCTCCCTGGAGAGAGGCTATCTCTGATGTTTTTGTATCTTTTTATCTGCCCTCAGGTTCACCCAAGCAGCACTGACTATAACCTAATGTGGACAGGATCCCACCTGAAGCCCTTCTTACTTCGCACCCTTTCTGAAGCACAAAAGGTTAATCACTTTCCCAGGTAATGCTCTTGTAGCTATTTTGCTCCATTTAAAGGTACTTGACACTGGGCATGTGGCCAAGAGAGATAATTAATGTCCTTAAAAAAAGAAGTCTGTGATACGGGGCAGCAGTCTGCAAATCAAACCGAGGTGTTCATATCTGTAAGCATGTATTATACGAAGCCTCTCCAAGGACTGTGTAGACATGGATGGTTCTAAAGGAGACTGTTTCTGGATTGCATATCCCATAGGTTCTCTTTCCTAAGATTGAGCAGTTTGAGAGCCCCTTGTGTGTAAGTGTTCTCCCTCTCTCACCTCCTTTTTCAGTTACTATTCTTCCCGTTTGTAAAACAATGGCCCTCTTAGAATGTTAACATGGTGCATTGTCCTTGGGTGCAAACATTTCCAGGGTTCCAGACAAAACCCCCTCCCCCCTCCAAAAAATGGTGTTGAATTGAATTCTGGTAATGACAAATTATTTTTCCGTGATAGTGATTTCAATTTCTTTGCTTTTAATAGAATCCAAAGCATAAAACTTGACATAGTCAAGTTGTCAGCTGATAGGCCATTAATTTTAATTTGTAATGGTAGATCATCTTGTGATTTTTGACACAGAATTAGGAAGTTGAAAGAATTGAGTGTCACTGGTAGAGAAAACTCCTTCCAGTTGCATTTTTAATGGCAGCCTAGAGAGCCAATACTGCCTAGTGGCCAGGAGCATAGGCTCTTCTAACCAAGTGCCTGGGCCCGGATACCAGTTCTGCTGAGCGTCCTTGGTAACAAGACCTTTCTGAACATCATTTTCCTCATTGGTAAAAAGATGTTGCTAATGATCCACACTTCACAGGACTGTTGTGAGGATTTAATGTGTCCAGATCTAAACTATTTAGAACAGTGCTCGCTCGTTACATAGTAAACACTACAGAAGTGTTAGCTGTTATTTTTGTGACCAGAGTTTCCTAGTGTTTTCATCTGTGAAGAAGAAAATAGGAATAAAATTGATGCTGAAACCCTACCTTATTCTGGCAGTCATACTCAACCACGGAGAGACAGATAGATGACCTTGTAGACAAGAGGGAAACAAATCTCATCTCATGAAGAGAAGGAAATCCAGTACAACTTTTTTATTTGGACTGTGGTTGCATTTTATTTTATTTTATTTAGTTCTAGGACTTAAGTCCTAGTTACTTATGCTCACAAGTTTTTTTTTCATATGCTTTTCTCATTTTTATCTAGTGAAGTTTCTTTCTTAATTTTTCAATTCTCTTATATCTCGTCACGGTGTGTAAATACCTGGCCCAAGTCAAGTAATTTCCTCATAATCTTGCATAAATGTGGATTTTGAGTTCATAACAAGTTTCAGTTTTATGTCTCTGCTTCATTTGCAAAAGTAACTTAAGCCTTATTTTTCTTCCTTCATGTCTAGAAGATGTAGATTTGGTATTCTAAATGTGTGACTGGATGGTTGAAGTGAATCAGATACGGTCTATCTTAAGTAGGCATTTAAAGAGTCCTTGAAATAGCCTACACTGGAGTCTGCGTTCCAGTTCATGTTACTAGTATATTATTTATTTTAATGGTTTTTGAAGTACTCCTGTAGGTGTATAGGAATTCTGTCTCAGTTTAGAATTAAACAGTCAGCGTTAATAAATTTGAACCTGTATTTTCTGGAGTATTCCTTGAATGTGGTGTTCTTGTATGTTCGAGCACACTGATAACACATCATCTAAATGCGATAACACATCATCTAAATGCACCATGCTTCGTGGCTTCTGCTGCTCTGTCTCGCATGGTTTCAATCCAGAGACCTGAACTCAAGCGTAAGAGGCATTCAGGCACTTAAAATGTTTCCAGGGCACCTGCGTGGCTCAGTTGGTTAAGCGTCTGACTTCGGCTCAGGTCATGATCTCTCAGTCTGTGAGTTCGAGCCCCACGTCGGGCTCTGTGCTGACAGCTCAGAGCCTGGATCCTGCTTCAGATTCTGTGTCTCCCTCTCTCTCTGCCCCTCCCCCCACTCATTCTCTCGCGGTCTCTCGCTCTCTGTCAAAAATAAACATTAAAAAAAATTTTTTTTAATGTTTCCAATATTATTGTGAACTTTCTTAATATAATTTTTAACTTTTAATTTTAAATAATTTTAGACTTCTAGAAAAGTTGCAAAGATAATGTAGTTACTCTGTATCCTTTACTCAGTTTTTCTAACATTAATATCCATTATAACAGTGGCAAAATTATCAAAATGGAGACATTAACCTTGGTATACTGTACATTTTAATAAAAATTCATAATATTTATGGTGTTTTGATATATTGTGTACTACAGTAGTTGCCGTGATAATCAGTTTATAGCCTAATGATCATATGAAATTTGAAAATAATGCATATTAACTCATATGCATATTTTGTTATAGAGAAGGTATGATGATATACGAGTTGCAAGCATGAAGTATGTTCTATGAGGCTAAACCCTTCTTTGGGGGAAGCGTCACAGAAGAAGTAAAAACAAGAGTGATTGAGGGATCATGCCTGGGTTGGGAGTGTGAAGGACGCTTCTGGGGTGCTGGGAATGTTCTATATTTAGTCTCAGTGGTGCTCACACAGGTGACCAAAATTCATCACGCTCTGCATTTGTGATTTGTATGCTTCTCTGTATATAAATTACCTTCAGTAAAAAGTATATTTTAAAAAGCGAAAAATATACTGACAGAAAAAGAGCTTTTTCTTTGATACTATTTTTAAAATGTATAGGAGCCTTTGAATCCTGATGTTATTTTGATTCCCTTGAGTATACTTAAAAGGGTAGCGTTAGAATTTTGTTTTAAAATAAGATTTATCATTTGTTGGCCCATTTGGGATGATGGGCTGAGCGACCTTGGTAACCAGATTTTTTTTGATGAAAAATCTTAGATGCCGACTAAAGGATATATAGTTTCCTAAAATTTGTATGGGGGGTATCAAGCAAAAGGATATTGGAGACCTCTAGGATTGGGCATCTGTAGGAGAATGCATTCTTTTTCTTACCCTCTCGTCAGTGTTTCTAACTGATGATAAACGTCACTGGGGAGACTATTTAAAAATATGCACTCACAGGTCCCATTGTGAATTCGTGGAATCACCATACCCAGGGAAGATGTATATTTAAAAAGTACCTTCTAGGTGCTTAATCTTTCTAGGTAAGTATATACTTAGAAACCATATATTTAGAAAAGAGTCAGGATAGGGCGCCTGGGTGGCTCAGTTGGTTAAGCGTCTGACTCTTGATTTCTGCTCAGGTCATGATCTCACAGTTTTGTGAGTTTGAGCCCCACAAAGGCTCAGTGCTGACAGCATGGAGCCTGGTTCAGATTCTCCCTCTTTCTCTGCCTCTCCCTTGCTCACACTCTGTCTCTCTCAAAATAAATTAACTTAAAAAAAAGAAAAGGCAGCGAGGTGATTTATATCTGGAAAGTTTGGAAATTACTGTTCTAGGCTAAATCAGTATTATAATGTGGACCATCTGTACCCAAATCACCTGGGACACTTGTAGAAAATGCAGAATCCTAGACTTTATCCCAGAATTTTGAGATGTGGGACTTACAAACAATAATTTTAAAGAAACTTTGTGGATGATTCTTATCTAAAATTTAAGGACCTCTGCTTTACATTTATGAAGAGGATGATGGGTAAGAAAGAAGTGTTTGTGATACCTGGACTTGGCAAAGTCCCCTTTGATTTTAAGAAATTATATTGAAAAATTTGAACTGAGAAACATTAAGTTTTAGTGGTTATAGTAAAGATTCTTGGATGGTTTTTAAACGGTGGAGCAAACCATGAGTGGAAGCCAGTAGTGGAACTCGTGAGTCCAGTTGAGGCTACCTGAAGTGCTCTGGAATATACTTCCTGATAGGTGGCAATTATTGCCTGAAGTTTGTGGTGACCATTTCCTTGCTTTTCTTTAAAATTTTATCTCTTGCACATTCATCTTTTAATGATGTAAACTAAGTTGTCAGTGGGATTCTTAACCTAGTGATCTGGTACTTTACTACAATAGGATCATTGTAGTCTGACATTAAGGTCTATCTTGGTCACTGTGTAGGAGAAACCTATCCGACCCGCAGGTACTTGCTTTACTAATGGTGATGCAAGTTCCGTGTAGTTATAGAAGAGGCTGGACAGTTACTGCTGTGGCATTAGGCCTATAAATGTGGGAAAGGTAGCCACATCTTCTGTTTTCCTCAACGGTCCTATTTTCAAGTCATGAAAGTCCTTTTTTCAGGCCATGTTTCTCAGAAGGTCACACCCTCTAGGTATCTTTGTGTAAAAATTCCCAGAATGCTTTGGGTTTGGTACTTGTTAGGTTACTAGTGTTTTTTCATTATTTGGGTAATCTAGATTTTTTTTTGTACTATTAAAGAATTAGGATTCAATTAACATAAAACACCTAAAATGTTTCATAATGATTTTTAGCAGTGAATAGTCACAGGCGGCTGATGAAGCTTTATGAAGCTAGAATTTATTTGATGCATTTGGCTTCTGGACCCTGAAAATTTGAATATATTTATCAAAAGTCGAACTTAGAACACAGTCTTTTTTTGTTTATTTATATTTAAAGTATGTTAGAATAAATTTAATACTCATAAATCCCATCAAAACCATTTGGCAAAAAGAATCAGATTTAAATGTAAAAGCTAAAACCGTAAAACTTCTAGAATAAAACACAGGAGAAAATCTTCGTGCTCTTGGATTCGGTAAAGATTTCTTAGCTCTAACAGTAAATGCACAATCCATAAGAGAAAAATGTTGATAAAGTGGGCTTCCTGAAAATTTAAAATGTCTGCTCTTTGAGAGACACTGTTAAGAAAATGAAAAGGTAAGCCACAAACTGGGAGAAAATATTTGCAAAACATATATCTATACAGAATTCGTATCTAAGAATGTATAATAAACTCTGAAAACTCAATAATAAACAGGCTGTTTTTTTTTTTTTAAATGGGCTAAAAATATTTGGACAGATACTCACCAAGGAAGATAGACATGAAAAGATGTTCCTCATCAATAGTCACTAATGGAATGTGAGTTAAAACCACACAAGGTGGGGCACCTGGGTGGCTCAGTCGGTTAAGCATCCGACTCTTGATTTCAGTTCAGGTAATAATCTCACGGTTTGTGGGTTCAAGCTTCACATTGGGCTCTGCTCTGACAGTATGGAGCCTGCCTAGAATTCTCTCTCTCTCTTCCTCTCTCTCTGCCCCTCCCCGCTTATACTCGCTGTCTCTCAGAAATAAACAAACTTAAAAAAACCACACACACACGAGGTACTACTAACTGCCTATTGGAATGGCTAAAAACAAAGAAAAAACACCAGACAACACCAAGTGCTTGTCAGAATACAGCGCAACTGCAACACTGAAACTTTGCCGGTGGGAAAGGCAAAACAGTACAGCCACTTTGGAGAACAGTCTGGCAGTTTCTTATAAAGTTAAATACATACACACGTGTTGGTTTTAATACGTGTCCGCAAATTCCTTGACCTTGCCTTCAAATGGTTGAGCTAATTTTTCTGTTCTTGGGTGTGAGCTGGACTTTGTAACTTCTTGTTTTTATTTTTAAGTTGATTTATTTTCAAGGCGGCGGGGAGGGGCAGAGAGAGAGAGAGAATCCCAAGCAGGCTCTGCACTGTTAGTGCGGACCCCGATGCAGGGCTTGAACTTACGGACCGTGAGATCATGACCAGAGCTGGAACCAAGAGTCAGATGCTTACTTAACTGACTGAGCCACGCAGGCGCCCCTGGACTTTGTAACTTCTAATGAGCACTTTGTGGCAGAAGTGACATGGTGTCACTTCTGAGACTAGGTCATTAAAGTCATTGCAGCTTTGTTCTTGTCCCTTTCCCTCTCACATCACCTGATGTAGGAGGAACCAGCTGTCATGTCACAAAGACCCTCTATTAGCCTTACAGAAAAGTTCACATGGGGAGGAACCGAGGCTTCCTGCCAACAACCAGTTCCATGTGAGAGAGCTGTTTGTAAAGTGGGTCCTTCAGCCCTAGTCACGCCTGATGGCTGTAGCTCTGGTCAACATCGTGATTGACATCTCATGAGGGAGCCCCGGACAGAACTGCCCAGTCCTGCTCCCCTCACACTCCTGACCCACAGAAATTTTTCTTACGGTTTTCGGCTGTAAGGTATTGGAGATAATTTTATTATGCAGCAATAGACAGCTAATAGAACTTACCAAACACTCTTATTAAACCCGGCCATCTCATTCCTAGAGAGATGAAAACTTACGTCCACGCAAAAGCTTACATTCTTACAAAAGTCCGTACTTAAATGCTTGTAGGGACTTTATCCGTATCTTCAAAAACTGGAAATGGCTCTCATGTCCTTCAGCTAGTGAATGGATAAAGAAACTGTGGTACATCCAAGCGGTAGATTACTACCGAGTCATAAAAAGGAATGAAATTCTGATGCATGCAGCCACAAGGATACGTCTCAGTTGTTGCCAAAAGCGAAAGAAGCCAGTCTCAGAAGGACGCATACTATATCATTCCATGTCCTTGGCTTTCCGAAAAAGGGCAAAATTATAGGGACAGAAAACAGATGAATGCTTGCCAGGGCCTGGAGGTGATTGGAAGGCTCTTGGGGTCACTACAGAGGTACTTGGGGTGACTTTTTGGGATGTTGGAATTGTTTGTGGTGGTGGTTACATAATTGCATTTGTTTGTTCAAACTCTTAGAATTATACACTTCTTGGGGTACCTGGGTGGTTCAGTCAGTAAGCGTTTGACTTTAGCTCAGGTCATGATCTCGTGGTTCATGAGTTCGAGCCCCGCATTGGGCTCTGTGCTGACAGCTCAGAGCCCGGGGCCTGCTTCAGATTCTGTGTCTCCCTCTCTCTGCTCCTCCCCCACTCACACTCTTGTCTCTCTCTCAAAAATAAACAAACAAAAAATAAAAGAAAATTATACACTTCTTAAAAAGGGCAGATTTTACTGTATGCAAATTATACCTTGATGAATAAATCTGACCAGAGAAATCCATTTTATGAAAATGATTAATAAATCTTTGGAGGTGACAAAGTGATTTGAGATGTAATACTGTCCTCAATGACTGCTTCTGAACTGTGAACTATAAACTCTTTAGTATGTGATAACACGGGAAAACCTTTGAGTCACAGATGACTGAAATGGAAAAACTTTTACGATTTTTAGGTCATATGAACTAACCCGGAAGGACCGACTGTACAAAAACATCATTCGAATGCAGCATACGCATGGATTCAAGGCTTTTCACATCCTCCCTCAGACCTTTCTTCTGCCAGCTGAGTATGCGGAATTCTGTAGTAAGTGCCTGGCTGGGAAGGCCCCGATCCTTGGCCCCTGAACTTGGGGCAGACTTACCCCAAGGGCTAGCTACCTCGAGTCAGTAACTAATGAGGGCTTTTCACATCCTTAAAAAGTTGTGTTTCTTTACTAAAACAGTTAGGGAAATAATCTTAAGACTTTTTTTATTCTGATTATGTACCTGTATGCGTATTTTTAGTAAGCTTGTCACTGTCATTTCTGGAAGGACACATTGGTGCCCTGCACACATGCCCCTGTCAGGTACAAAAAGTCTCTTTATTGGCAAGACTTCGTGCCTATGTGAGAAAGTATATGCTTCTGGATTTGAACTATATATGCTTCCTTTTGAGTGTCTGTTTTCCTCTTGCCATTTAGGGGAATATTCCCGTCACCTTAACGTCTGGACTTGTGTGACTTAATGTCCTTTGAGGTTCAACGATCACGCATTTTTTAGTGTGAGGGTTTAGAGGTACCAGTTAGTCACAGTCTTGCTGGAGTTCAGGAGAATTGAAGAATACATGTGTTAGCCAAATGGGGAACCAAATGTCAGCTGTGTGGTTGGTAAAGCTAGATGGGGACCTGTGGCCTGCAGCCCATTCCCAGTGGGCTCCTTACTACTTTTGCCTCGAAGTGAACGGTCTTCCCAGGTCCCAGCAGGTGAAATGGGCTGTTTCAGGCTTTCCTCCCTGGGGACAGAGCCCGAGTCAGTAGGCTTGGTGCACAGAAGAGGTGCGAGTACAGAGAAGGTGTGAGGCAGGTCTTTTGTGAGAGTCTGCACAGTAGTTGTAATATGAGCCAGTACGAAACGAGTGTTTCCTTTCTGTAAAGCCCTCTTCCAAGTGGCATTTCTACTGTGAGGTAGGCACCGCTGTTATGCCAGGTTTACAGATGAAGAGATGAAGGCAGGCACGGAGAGGTCAGGAGCTTTCTGAAAGTCATGCAGGTTGTAAACGGTGCCGTCAGGTTCACACTTCGTGGTTTGGTTTTAGAGGCCGCACTCTTCACCACCGGGCCTTGTTGCATAAAGACACTGGGCAGTGTGCCCACAGTGTCCACTTCCCGGTAACACCTGTGAGAGAGGATCAAGGAGGACACGAGGGGAGGACAGACACATAGATATCTTTCTTCTCGGTAAGTCCAAGAGAGAGACTATTCCTGTCTTATGGGTAGAGGAAGCATGGAGAGAAGAAGAGAAAGTTCTCTCTAGACTTCCTGACCCTTGATTTTCTTAACCTGTAAGACTTAACAGTCTGGTTTGCCCAGTGCGGGGTTCATCCTCTGGGACTTCCGTCATCAGGATCTCCTGCTTCCACCCTGGTGAGGCCGTTTCTCTGATAGCACCTATTCCAGCGGGGACACTTGACGGTTCAGTGTTTGCCCACAGAAGGCTCTGGAATGGGTCAGAAGAGCTCTGTTGGACTCAAAGCTGAAAACTTACAGCTTAGAATTTTTATTATGTGACTTTAGCCACATAACTTAAACTGCTCTGTGCCTTAGCTTCCTCCTCTGTAAAGTGGGCTTATTACTAGTACTGACCTTATAGTGTTGTTGGGATGTTTAAATAGGTTAATACATGGAAAGCACTTGGAATGGCATCTGATAGGTGTTGAATAAGTGTTCAATGTTATTCCCTTTTTCAAGTGACGTTGAGATGTATTGTTACATAATAAAAGATCATGCGATAAGCCAACACGATAGCATAAAAAATACTTCAACTAACATGTTAGCAACATGGCCCAGGTGTGAAAACTGCTCCCGTTAAAGTGTACAATAATTCCCTATTAAAGTCTACAGGAATCTGAAATGAAAATTCCCTTTGTCCTCTCTCTGCTATTTCTTATCCTGTTGTTTCCCTTTGGAGGCAGGTTCAGGGGTGGGGATGCTCATTCAGATGACTGGATAGAGTTAGGATTCCTCCATCAGTTCAAGGGTGACCTGTCTTTCAGTAGGATTGCTTCTTTAGCGTATTATTCAAACTCGTGTGTGCTCTACTTTTTAACAAAAATGAATTCAAAAGGTCAATAGAACACACAGAATTAATACAGCCGTAACTCAGAGCCACCATGTTTAGCCCCAGGACAGTTACTGTAGGCAAATGGCGTTCTTCAGTCCCCCAAACAAATCACCTAATGATGTCATCACCAAAGACCACAGCAGGGACCCACCATGTTTGTGGAAAAGGGGGGAGAAGGAAGACATGATTGTCAAGAGGAGTCGTCTTGATTTCAGTCTTGCCAGGATGCCATTCATTCTTTGCCAGTTGTCCAGAGTCCATGACCTCTAAGCTAAAATTCATTTGGGGGAGATCCAACATCGTTGGGTTAGTTGCGTTGCTAAGGCTACATATTAGGGGAGAAACACACCCACTTGTACCACTTCTTTCAGAAAGACATTCCTCTTCTCCATAAAGGCTATTTTAAGTTCTTCTCTTCCTTTGGTGTCCACCTGCCATATGATAGCCCAGAAATTCCATTTTCTCCATGGCTTATGTTCCTGCCCTCCATTGCCCCCTCGAGTGTGAGCAATAGGAGATTTTTGAGAAGGAAAGGAACGCAGGGTAACCTTTAGAAAAATAATTGTGTGAAACGAATTGGAGGGAGCAAGGGGAGGAACACAGTGGTCACTTGGAAGGTTATTGCAGCAATCCAGAGCAGAAGTGCAGTTGAACCGAACCAGGTAGCTGGAATGGAAAAGAGGGAGTGGAAAGAGCGATAGAATAAACAGAGTGTACCAGCTGGCTCTAAGTAGTGAGGCCAGGGTCAAAGATGGCTCTAGAGGTGTGAATCTGGGAAGTTAAGAAGCTTAGAAGCACATTTTTTAAATGTTTTTTGCTTTTTTTAAACATTTACTCATTTTTGAGAGTGAGAGAGACAGAGTGTGAGCAGGGGAGGGGCAAAGAGAGAGGGAGACACAGAACCTGAAGCAGGCTCCAGGCTCCGAGCCGTCAGCACAGAGCCATACGCGGGGCTCAAACTCACAGATAATGAGATCATGACCTGAGCTGAAGTCAGCCGCTTAACTGACTGAGCCACCCAGGCGTCCTGCTAAGAAGCATGTTTTTAACCAGGGAGTGTAACCAAAACTGTAAAAGAAGAGCTATTAAAAGGGATGAGGAGTGTGAAATTTGGGAGCAAGTGTGGATTTGAGATGCCTAGAGGCTTCCATGCGGTGATGTGCAGGCAGTTGTAAAGGCAGAGTTGAGTTCTGGCAATAGATTCTGGAAATCGCATGTATGGAGGTAGATGTGATCATAAGGGAGAGAAAAAGAGAAGAAGCACCCAGAGAGGAGAGAGAGCTTGAAGATAGGAGCTAAGGAATGGGGTCCCAGAGGAGACAGGAGAGGGTTAAATCAAGAACAGACACGTGGAAAGATGCTCAGCATCACTCATCATCAGGAAAATGCAAATCAAAACCACAAGGAAATGTCGCCTCACACCTGTCAGAATGGCTAGTGTTAAAAAGACAAGAAATAGCAAGTATTGGCAAGGATGTGGAGAAAAGGGAGCTCGTGTGCATGGTTGGTGGGAATGTAAGTTGGTGCAGCTGCTTTGAAAATTGGCGTGGCGGTTCCTGAAAAAATTCAAATAGAAATATCATATGACCCGGCAATTCTACTTCTCAGCATTTACAGGAGAAAATGAGAGCACTAATTCAAAAAGATATATGCACTTCTGTGTTTATTGCTTCATTATTTACAATAGCCAAAATATGGAGGCAACCTAAGTGTCCATCCACAGATGACAGATAAAGATATGATACATGTGCACAATGGAATATTACTCAGGCAAAGAAAGAATGAAATCTTGCCATTCATGACAACATGGATGGACCTAGAGGGTATTGTATTACATGAAATAAATTAGACAGAGAAAGACAAACACCATATGATTTCACTTATATGTGGGATCTTAAACAAAAAAACAGAAAAAGACTCATCAGTGTGGAGAACAAACTGGTGGCTGCCAGAGGGGAGGTGGGTGGGAAGGGTGGGCGAAACGGGTGTAGGGGATTCACAGGTGCACAGGCTTCCAGTTTTAAAGTAAATAAGTCACAGGGATGAAAAGTACACTGTAGGAATATGGTCAATAATATTGCAATAACCGTGTGTGGTGACAGAGGGTAACTACCCCCATTGTGTTACTTCATTACGTATATAAATGTTGAATCACTATATTGTGTATATAAAAAGGTAAAGGGCACCTTTTAATCACTTGTAAATTATTGTCCTCCTGCGCCGCTTGCACATGGTTTGATTTAAGATGATTTTTTTTTTCTTACAAGCTAAGAGAGATCACTTAAGGAAATTAGTCATTTCAGGTGACGTAGTGTTTGACTCATATTGGCACTCTGCAGTGTGAGCTTCTGGACTTGGGTTAATGGAGGCGAGAATCTCAAGATTCTTGAAGGCTGTTTTGTGACAGTGATAAACCAACATCACATAGTTGCCTTATTTTGCTTTCACTCTCTCATTCAAGAAAGAGGGGAAATGGTGGAAGAAATATGTAATTTTGCCGCCTCCTCCTCCTCCTCCTTTTCCCTCCCCACCCCTGCTCTGTTTTTGTGTGCATTTTTGAAGCTAGTTTAGAAATACAGGTTATTTTAGCTGTGCTGCCCTTCACTTACAAACCTGGAGAATGCTTCGGGTATCTAGTTAACCATTGTTGAAATTTAAGATGACAAACTCTTGTCCTTTCTTTCTCTTTGTTTCTCTCTCTCCCTTTTAATCTCCCAATATTTTGAGCAGATTCATACTCAAAGGACCGGGGACCTTGGATAGTAAAACCAGTGGCCTCTTCTAGGGGGCGGGGCGTCTACCTGATCAACAATGTAAGTATGCAGCAGGTGGCACCCTCTGCTGCTGCTGCTTTTTTTATTTTTATATTTATTTATTTATTTATGTTTGTTTGTTTGTTTGTTTGTTTATTTTTGAGACAGAAAGAGAGCATGAACGGGGGAGGGTCAGAGAGAGAGGGAGACACAGAACCCGAAGCAGGCTCCAGGCTCTGAGCTGTCAGCACAGAGCCCGACGCGGGGCTCGAACTCACGGACCGTGAGATCATGACCTGAGCCGAAGTCGGAGGCTCCACCGACTGAGCCACCCAGGCCCCCCCCCTTTTTTTTTTTTTTTTTTTAAAGTAAGGTCCATACCCAAACATGGGGCTTGAACTCACAACTACCAGATCGAGAGTCACATGCTCCACCGACTGATCCAGGCATGTGCCCTGGCACCCTCTCTTCTTATTGGCTTTTCCCTGCTTCACCCTCCTCCTGATACGATTTTTTTTTTCATTGAGAGCAGGTGTTCCTTTCTGAAATCTGCATTCAGAAGTGTGAGGTGAGGTTGGGTGTGAGTTGGCTACTATTCACCTTACTGTCAGTAACCTCTTCCTGTGCCAACAGTTACCTTATGGCTAAAAAGTCACTTGATCACATGTTGAGGAAGAGCAGCCTTTGGGGTCAGCAGAAAAGAGGTTCCTTTTCTACTTTTAGCATATTGTCATATTAATTCCTCAGCACTAAGCATTCATTGGTAGGACACACATTTGGTTTCTCTTGTGAACAGAACTGTGGGTTCCTGCCCTCAAGGTCATCGAGGAAATTAACCTTGGTGTGGTATGGAATTCTTGACGCTATTTCTGTATCTCCCTCTCTCCTCCTCCTTCTGCCTTATCCTCTTCTGTTTGTCAAAAGTCATCAGTATCTTGATTCTTTGCCAAATCCTCATTCAAAGTTGTTTGTTAAGTCGAGTACATATACAGAGTAAATAAAATGTCAACCCCAGCCTCACTTCCTAGACTTTTTTTTTTTTAAAGTTTATTTATTTTTGAGAGAGAGAGAGAGAGACATAGCATGAGAGCGGGAAGAGGCAGAGAGAGAGGGAGACACACAATCTAAAGCAGGCTCCAGGCTCTGAGCTGTCAGCATAGAGCCCGACGCAGGGCTTGAACTCGCTGTGAGATCATGACGTGAGCCGAAGTCTGATGCTCAATCGACTGAGCCACCCAGGCGCCCCTCACTTCCTAGACTTCTAACGGTAGTTTTTAACCTAATATAGTTGATTTATGTTTCTTTTCTTTACAATGTGTTTAATTCCCATTTTGATATGTCTCTGCTACTAGAACTCTTTTTTGAGGCATTCTTCATCTTTCTTTTTTGTCAACTTGTCTCTGATTTTAAATTCTTGATTCTCCCCCATTTTGATCTTTCTGGATCACCAGTTTGAGCTTTATGTATTTTAATGTTCATTTTATCTACTGTATTTATGTATTGGCTATCATAGTTTGTAGAAACTTTCATTTTCTGATTTGCCTTTTTGTTTTCTTTAATAACAGCCTGTAGTTGCTTAATGGATTAATGGATACAGTTTGCCAGTTGGCCTTAGTAAGAGTATCAGTTGAAAGTTTTTTAAAAGTTCTCTTCTGTTTTGTGTATTTTCTTGGGATTGCCTTTTCCCCCCCCATGCTGTTGGGCTTTCTCAGTTTGTGACCTTAGATGTTGAGTTGTATTTGTGAACAAAAGACTAGACCGATTGAAATTGACAGCTGACCTAGGTTTCCCGTACTGTCCTGTAGGAGTAATTCCCTAGTAGTTTCTCCCTGGACAGGAGGCTAACTCAGTTTTGTGCAAGGGCAAACTGTGTTGACTCACAGGCTGGGAGTGGATGGGAGTGAGGAGTGTGTTTCTTTCTGTCCACCCCTGCCAAAATAGAGCAGGCCTTATTCTGAATACAGAGGAAGATTTTGGTGATTTCCCCTCTGGTCAGCACTACCTTTCCTGTCTTTCCCTCTGTGTCTGTTGTAGGGATAGAGTGGCCTCAAATTCCACTCCTCTGTCAGATCTCTCTACCGACACAAGACGTCCTCCCCAGAGTATCATCGTTAGGTTCTATTCTGAGGGCCAAGCTTTGGGTGTTGGAGGAGGGCCACTCACTTAATTAAGAATTAATTACCTGGTTCTTGTTCCTCGGCCCACTCCTGGGCCATGTTTGTTCACTGCCAGCTTGGAATTTCTCAGAGGCTCCTTGAGATCACCCTCACCTCTGTTATTTTCCTTCTTCTGCTCTGTTTTCTCAACCTGATCCCATCTGCTTTCTATCTTTCAGGGTTTCCTTAAACTTTTGGTCTCTTATTGGCTCCTTTAAATGTTTTCTAGCTTTGTTATTATTTCATTCTTTTAAAAACCTCTTCACTGTCCTTCCAGTGGGACTCTGGAAGGGAAGAAAGGGAGTGTGTGTGTGGGGGGCAGGGGGGAGGTCAAGTACTCTGTTTTAAATTCCCCAATTCTCTTTTTACATGGTCCGAGCTATTTCCTACACGCGCAGAAACTAACTTTCTGAGAGGTCTTTCACATTGAAAAGTCCTTAAATTCAGTCTGGACTGAAAACTGAGCAATAATAGCAATAATAGCAGATCTTACGTGCTACAGAAAAACAGGATCTGGTTCTGGTACAGCAGCTACTCCGGCCTGAGCCCCAGGCTACAAGTGCTGTTACCTGGCCCCGGGTCACTCTGGAGGCCCTTTTCCCTGGAGTGTCTTGTGACAGAAGGCCCTGGTCACATGCTTTGGATCTCTCTTTTCTCGTTTCTGTTCTGACCTTGGCGCGAAGGCTCCTGTCGGACAGCTTTTCCTTCAGCTCCGCGCCAGGGGCTCCAGTGTTGTTTGAATCTCATAGACGGCACTGGTTTGGGTTTGGGTTTTAGCTGCCAAATGGAATTGCTATTGAAAGTCAACTGTGGTACAAGTTTGCTTTTTATTTTCTTAGACATGAGTCAAAAAGAATAGGATCTATTTCCAGCTCATCTGGGGCTTTTTTTCTTTTGGAATGCTCTTTTGCCCTAGTGATTTGTTATTTTGAAACCAACATCATAAAGGATAGAAAAGTTAAACTTTCCTCAGTGGGGCTGAGAACCCCGTGCCCTGACTCTTCCCTGGATGGAGTCTCCTAAGGAGGGTGACAAGTCTTTAGAGAATGCATTTGGCAGGCTCTCGTTCTCCCTCCCACCTCTCCCTGGGCTGAATCCCTAGAGACCCCCTGCGTAGATCAAAGTACTTGGCAGGACCCTTTGCCTCCCTCCTCCTCCTCAGTGAGGCTTTGGAATGAGTCTGATTCTTTGAGGCATTTGGTGGAGGTGCCAGACAGAAGCCTGGGAAGATGCCAGCAGGCACGGGTTGGGGGGGGGGGGACTGGCAACACGTGGACATAATGGGAAAATATTCCCATTTCACTCCCCAAACTGGAATTTTATCACCTTTTACGCAGGCCTACAAACCATGTAGTTAATACTCTTCTCTCTCTGCTTATGCACAAGGCCTCACCATCCCCTCTTTTCCATACCTGGATCTTTTCCCATGGAATATGTGACCCATTAGCCAACTGGATGAAGTAACTCTTTCCAAGGCTGCTGCCTGCTTTCCTTTCAGATTTGAGGGGGAGGGGGCCGGAGTGCTCAGGCAGAGAGGGTCTGTGAGCTGAACTGAAGCGAGCGGGTGCGGGACTTGGGGGGTGGGTGGAGTTAGGTGTGAAGGCCAAATAAAAATACCTTTCCCTGTCTTCCCCACTGGAGAGGGGCTCTCACTAAAAATTCCCAATAATAGTCATAACCTTTTGGAAAATATCTGCAAACAGCAACTTTTACCATTACAAGAACGGGATAAAGGATAGAAAAAGCGTTACTTTTATGAAATACTGAAGAGAGAAGTGTGAGCTCCTGCAGACGGAAGTTATCTTGGCCAGTCAGCTACCTTCCTCTCTTATGATGTGCTCTATTAACTCTAGAAATACAGCCCAGAGGAGCAGAGCTCTGTTTGCTCCATCTCCCTCCGTGACTAAGTGCCGTATTTTCCCAGTTTAGTATATTCAAGTCGAGGAGGGAAAGCGCTGGCATTTTCTGATTAAGGTGTGACTTTGATAATGGAAGTCAGATCATTCTTCTTTGTCATTCTTGCCTCACACATTATCTCATATTAATGTTTTCTTTGAGATTTTGAAGTAGCAGGGGAGTATTTGGTTTACTCTATTTACTCTGTGAATATAATTCTGTATAGCTCTCTTGTTTCTATTTGTTTATATGTTGTTATCTTAAGTGCTCTCTTATTTTTTTCTTCATTGTTCAAGAAATATTTAGGGAGTCCTTGCTGTGTGCCAGGTGCTGCTGCTCCTTAAAACCTTTTGAGGAGTAGGGATTATCTCTTAATGCTAACACTGATACTAAGCTAACGTATCTTCGTTATAACTCGGTGCACGGCTCTGAGCGGAAGGGCGTGTGGAGTGCTATGATGATGATGCAGGCTGTTGGGTTGTGGAACTTCGTAGAACCCTAGAGGCGCTACGGAGTTTGCACTAAGAGTAATAACTGATATTTCTTGAGCATTTAATGTGTGCCTACCCCTGTACCTTCCAAATATAGACCCAGGTAGTCTTTAGAAGAACCCCATGAGGTAGTTACTGTTATTTCCTTGGTAAGTGGTAGAGTCAAGATTATAATTCAGGTCTAGCTGATTCCAGAGCATAACACTCTTAACCACTGTACCACTCTACCTTACAACAACTTAACAGATACCATGAGATTTAGTCTTAAAGTCCATTTAGAAAAATGGATGTATTTCCAACTTTCCCAACACTTTAGATCTTGCTTTAGCATACTTTGGAGCTTGGACTTGAACTCATTTGAAATGAGTCAGTTGGGGATGGATGAAAAGGAAACAGGCTTGAAAATATCAAAAGGCTTTCGTTAGTTGCTTCTTAGCAGCTCATGTAATGTATGTAACACTACACAAAAAAACTATACCCAGACCCTTCTCTTCTTCGTTGAGGTTACAGTTGAATTCCTGGTGCAGGTAGAGATGAGAGGTTCAGACCATTGAACAAATAGTAAAGTTACCTAAATAATGTGCGAGATTATGTTACGCATAACCCAGGGGACAAATGTGTATGACGAGGGAGGGAAGAGGGGAAATGGGCAAGGACAGTAGATGTGTTATGGAATGAAGATGATTACCAGTGTAGTCTCTGGTTCAGAGGAAAGTTGGGTGGTCGATATCTGTTGCAACCTGTAGGTGTTACTCAGTGGGAAGAGGTCTGCAACTTTATTTTAGGTTTGGAACACAGACTTGAAGCTTGCTCCTTTGTGCTATGATTCATCAGTTCTTACGCACTAACTCGACTCCAAATGGCGATAGCACTTGTGAGAAAGTGATCACGAAAAGTAAGGGAGTCTGGAAATGGTGTGGGTGCTCAAGTCCATGAGTATGAATCAGCAGTGATTGTTGCCATGTCCGTGTGATGCAGGGAGATGGGTTGTGAAAGTTGTGTTCTGAGTGTGGGACAGCAACAGTGGGAAATGAGAGGGGAGTCTCTTTCTCTTGACCCTGGGGTTGCTCCTCATGTTTGATATTACGGGCCACAAAGTTATCCTTATTTTATGTAGTATTTGGGGGTAGCAAATGCACTGCTATAAAGACAGTCTTTTGAAATTGGGGGACAGTATTATAGGTCAGGACTTTGGGAAAAGATGTGAATAGTACCTAAGAGTTAAGCCTCCGAGGCAGACTGCCTGAGTTCAAATGCTGCCCTGTCACTGTGTGACATCTGTAATATTTAGATGGTGATATACCTGCCTCGTAGGGTCGGGGGAGGATTAAGTGAAATAATACTTGGGAAAAACTAGAACAGCGCTAGACACACAGCAAATGTTCATTCAGTGCATTTGTTAAATTGTATTTTTTTCTGCAAATTTGAATCGTTACTTCTGTTGCCACTACCGTAGCTGTTATCATTAGAGTTATTACTATAGCCACTTCCCTGTTGGACTCCTTTTGTCCTGGATAGATTGTGGTGGCTTCCAGCTCGTTTTTCTGCCTTAATATAATCCCACACAGAGTTGTGCTATTCCCTATATTTTAACCTTACTATTTACTTAATCAAGAATCCATAATAATTTCCTGCTTCCCACCATGTTCAGACCAACTTAACCCTTGTTGGGGGTTCGAATCCCTTTGCCAGCGGGGTCTCCTAATATTCTAACCATACCTTTTCATTATTCCCCAGGTCTGTCTTTTAGCCCCAGGTCAGTGAATCTGTCTCCTGTCCTTTCTCCTGAGCTTTGTGCCTGCCATCTTTCCACGGCAGCTTCCTTTCCTTTCTACCATGTGCTCAATAGCTTTCAACACTCACTTCTGCACCTACTCTTCCAGGAAAGGCCTTCCCCGACTGATCATCCCACTAACTCGTCTGCACTTCTGTTTTGCAGTCTCATGTCTTGTGCTTGCAGATATGCTGCTTTGTGTTCTTTCAAATTATATATTTTGGGGCTCCTGGGTGGCTCAGTTGGTTGAGCGTCCGACCTTGGCCCAGGTCATGATCTTGTAGATTGTGAGTTTGAGTCCCACATCGGGCTCACTGCTGTTAGCGCAGAGCCTGCTTCTGATCCTGTTTCCCTCTCTCTGCCCTTCCCTTGTTTGCATTCTCTCACAAATAAACAAACATTAAAAAAAAAAAAAAAAAAACCTCTATATTTTGCTGTCCCTTTACCTAAATATTAAACTCTTCAGAAGTAGGGATTAGGCTCTGAGGGCAGAGATTGTGTTTTGTTCATCACTGTATCCTAAGTACCTTATACAGTGTCCAAATACTCATGATTATTTGTTGTAGAAACAACTCTTTTTTCATGGAAAAACTCTTTAAAAGGACTAGTTCAGTCTTGGTACGTCAGGCATAGGACGTACAACTGATGAGTCCATGAAACATCCATCCCATTTCCCAAATGCCAGGATCCATTGTGGAAAGATCTGTAAGTTTTCTAAGCAACTTAATGAAAGTCTTCACTTAAGAATAATGGTAGTATTTAGGGGCGCCTGGGTGGCTCCGTCGGTTAAGCGTCTGACTTCGGCTCAGGTCATGATCTCACAGTCTGAGAGTTCAAGCCCCGCATCGGGCTCTGTGCTGACGGCTCGGAGCCTGGAGCCTGCTTCAGATTCTGTGTCTCCCTCTCTCTCTCTGCCCCTCCCCCGTTCATGCTCTGTCTCGCTCTGTCTCAAAAATAAACATTTGAAAAAAAAAAAAAGAATAATGGTAGTATTTTAAAATTTCCATCATCCTTTACGCTTGGGAGAAAACACATTTTTATTTATTTTTTAAGTAGCTTTTATTGTCTTGGCATGTAACTATTTAATATCATGTATATAAATCTTTAAAGCTGTTATGGCTCTATTTATTATGTGACAAGTGCTGTGTAAATTTATTTTTCACCCCTACTGTAATTGGATATCCGTAGTGTTTCTAAGTGTTATGTGGCCAGTTGAATATAGAGGTAGCTTGTAGGAAAACTTGTCTTAGAGTTTTAGTTTGCCATTTTATCATTTCTAAAAGGTCAAGAACTCTGCTCCCTTATTGTAAATTAGGATTCCTTTGCATTTCTGTCCTTTTATTCTTTGTCTTTACTCCATAGCCAAACCAGATTTCCCTGGAAGAGAACATCCTGGTCTCCCGTTACATTAACAACCCCCTGCTCATAGATGGTGAGTTGAGATTAGGCTGTTGGCTGGACTGGGCTAGATCTTGCTAATTTTAAAACATATTTTCACAGTCTTCTCTAGTAAGCCTTTATGAAGCTAGTGTGAAGTTCTTGGCAGCTGTGGCCCCAGAGATGAGGCTGGTGCCTTCTGTACCTTGTGGGATTATTTTGACAATGAAATAGAAATGAATAGAAAAGCAAATGCTTTATAGCACATATATGTGCTATACGTACCACAGCACGTGTGGTACATCTATGTAAGCTCTCTTTCACATTTTATGTGTGTGTGTGTGTATATATATATATATATACACACACATATATATGTATACATATATACACACATATATATACACACACATATATGAAATATATAATTATTCTCAGAAGGCAAGGTGTGCTGCAGGCAGTGTGTGTTTTGTTGGGAGATTATTCTTTCTTTCATATTTCTTTGTTACATTGTCTTGTTCGTCTTACAACAGAAAACAAATGACCTGCATTTTTCCTGTGAACCCCAATTTTTTTTCTAGATTTCAAGTTTGATGTGCGCCTCTATGTGCTTGTGACTTCCTACGATCCCCTTGTCATCTATCTCTATGAAGAAGGGCTGGCTAGGTAAGAGACTTTTGGGGGAGGAGGGGTGTTTATCAGAGTGAATCCATTAAAGAGTGTGTTAAGATCAGGCTGTTTCTCTCTTTTGTGTTCAACTCAGAAAAATAGAGTGTACCCAGATGGATTTCAGATTACAGAAAATCAGTCGTGTTACTTTAAGCTGCACTTGTATATCCGCAGGTGGGAATAACCATCTGTGTGTAAACACACACCTTTGCCAGCCGGGCTGTAGGATCACATTGTACATTTTCATGCAGTGGCAATTGTTATGGTGACCCTGGGGCATTAAGCTAATTTGTCATTGTTCTTTACAACTCAACCAGAAAAAAAAAATCCCACATTTATTACCTGTTACATACCAAACATTCATTTCAATGCTCACAACAGCCTTACAGTTGATGCAGTTTTGCAGTTGGGACAAGGGAGCTTGGTCACTTTTTGGAGCGCTTCCAGCCAGATGGTGGTGGAGTGGGATTTGAACTCATGGATCTGACTCCAGAGCTCATGGCCTGAGCTGTTTCATGCCTCTTGTATTTTGGGGGCATTAGCTGCACCCCACCCCCCACCCCCACCCCCCCCACCCCCCCAGCAAGTAATATGCTTCACAGTGATTGTTTATATATTATTTTGTTTCTCTTGAGGTACTTTTTAGGTTTTAAGGTAATGTGACTTACTTACAAAATTGAGTTCAAGTTGTAATAATCTGAAAAATTTCCCCCACAGCCACAGAATTTTACAAGTAATAATATTTTCATAGGCCCTTTACATTGTTTAAAATAAATACATAACTTTGCTGTGCTTGTGTTCCTTTCCCCCACAAAACTAGCATTTGCACCGTATAATATATATTTACTAGCTCGCTTACCGTGAAGTTCCTTTTATGTGAGGGGCCTTATAGGGCACAGCAGTTCGGGGGGGGGGGTGCTTTGTACCCACGGTCAGCCATGACAAGCTAAAAAGCATGGCCTGTGTGTGTTTGTGTATTTTAGAAAATGCACTTGGAAGATGGGAAATCTCACGGTGTAAAAGCAGGCTACCTATTTAAGTTTAGTTACTTTGACACATGCTATTGTACTCTGGAAACTGTTATTTTAGAATACTTTTTTAATTACATCACGTACCTAAATTCTTTGGTGCATCCTATGACTAGAATCGGAGGGTGAGCTCGGTTAACCAGCTTGTAGCTGGCTGAGCCGTGCCTTCCTTTCACCTCTAGGTGGCAGTGACAGCATTCATAAACATTGTCCTCTTCTAAGTTGAGATGTCTGAGTTGGAGCCTGAGGAACACTGGAGGCTACTGAAGCTCCATGGTTCTGGACTCCTGTTCCTCGAATATTGAATATCGAGGAGGGGGACACTAACATTTCTCAGTTTTTAGGTAAAGGGCTGAACCACCATCTGAGTGCCAACTGACTCCTAGCTCTGATCAGATTTTCACAGGCAGGAAGTTTTCTGTGGTGTTTAGAGGCACGTGTGTTCTCCTACTTTGAAGCACAGGTTTAAAAGCTGAGTCCCCATCCTCTCTAGATTAAAAAGAAGGGAAGATATACCCTTACTTCTGCTCAGGTGAGCAAGGTGCTGAGGGTTTTCCATTTTGTAAGTTAAGATGATCTGAGCTGCCCTTGTGTAGCGTGAGCGTCTCCACTCCCTTCCCTCCCTCTGTTGTCACCCCATCGTGCCTCTTGTGCCCTTCTCAGGGGCTCATTACGTTCTGCCACAATTTGAACTTCTTGAGTAGGGAAAAGACCTCAAGGTATACCCACTGTTTCTCAAGGATATCATACCAGCATGTTTGGCATATTGCTCCCAAGACATTGCATTCACAGTATTTTTTTCTATTTATTTTTATTTTTGAGGAGAGAGAGAGAGAGAGAGAGACCTGGAACACGAGTGGGGGGAGGGGCAGACAGAGAGGGAGACAAAGAATCCAAAGCAGGCTCCAGGCTCTGAGGTGTCAGCACAGAGCCCGATGCGGTGCTCGAACCCATGGAACGCGAGATCATGACCTGAGCCAAAGTCAGATGCTCAACCGACTGAGCCACTCAGGTGCCCCGCATTCACCGTATTAATAGCCCTTTCTATTGGTAAAATTTGGCATAGCTTTAAGGCCTCAGTGGCTCAGATATGAAATGAGAGCAATACCAATGTTTATTATAGAATTTACTACCGATATGCCAGTGCTTTGGCTACTGGGTGTGTGTTGGAAGTCGGAATCCACTGAATCGAATAACTGTCTTCTCTTGCCTCCAGCAGGAACTGAGTGCATGTATGTGTGGGTGTGTGTGTACTGTCTTTTAATGGATGCTTTTTTTTCCCCCCAGAATAATTTAGAAGACAGCTTTTTAAAAACTTAGTCCGAATTGAAGCAAATAATAGGACTTTTGAGGACTTTGTCACAGTTAAGCTAAAAGCATTGGTGAATATAAAAGCTTGACCCAAGGACGGTGCAGTATGTCAGGCTCTTAGCAAGTCTTGCCAGGCTACGTTGCTCTGCACCATAACTTCCAGGTGCCCAAGTTCCTGTATCTTTTTTAAAAAAGTTTTTTAAATGTTTATTATTTTGAGAGAGAGAGAGAGAGAGAGAGAGAGAGACAGTGTGAGCAGGGGAGGGGCAGAGAGAGGGAGACACAGAGTCCGAAGCAGGCTCCAGGCTCTGAGCTGTCAGCCCAGAGCCCGACGCGGGGCTCGAACTCCCGGACCGGAGATCATGACCTGAGCCGAGGTTGGACGCTTAACCGTGAGCCACCCGGGCGCCCCTCAGGTTCCTGTGTCTTAACTCACTGTGTATCTTGGCTTTCATCTACTTTTTAATCCTCAGAATCCGCTCAACTGTGTCACCACATCCAGCAATAGTCTGTAGCTTCTCTGGATCTGCAGCCTCTAGTAATTTTGAGTCACGTGTGTTTTATGTAGATGTTACTGAAGATAAGCAGTTTGGGATGAGATCACTAGGCCATTCTACTTCGAGGCTCAACAAGGAAAACCGTAATTTTTCCTAAAGAGACAGCCCTGGCAGCAGATATAATTGGCTTCCTCGTTAGAAAAGAAGGGTCTTATCCCATAACACTTGTTTTGGGCCTCGAATTAATGCTTAGGCGACATAAAGATTAAATTCATTTCACAAGACTGTTTTGTGAAGTAAATATTTTGTGTTAATTCTTGACCTTTTTAAACTTAAGAAAAAACACCAGAAATAGTTTCTTTTTAGAGTCATAATTTCCAGGTGTCCTTGTTGATGTTTTATTAACACAGGAAAACTGTCATTATTTTCTTACACCTGGGCAAAATATTGAGATGTTTAGAAAAAAATTGTAGTTGGGCCCAGCATTTTGCCCCAAAAGGTCCACCCTACTTTTGAGTTTGACGAGTATGTTCTTGCTTTGCACCAGCAGGGGACACTCAGTTTCCAGAGAGGGGCTCCATTCTCTACCAAAATGGTGTAGATTCTCTTTCTTGTCAGAGGTGGAATCCAAAAAGACTTTGTCCTGGATTTTACAGTTTTCCGTGGATCCAGTATGTGGTCTAAACGATCTGACAAGGCCCTTTTTGAGCCGGAGCTAATAGCCAAATTTTCACTGAAACAGGAAAAATAAAAAGTTAAAAGAAATTAGAACAGAATGGACTTGAAAAGCAAATACGCTGTCAGAGACCCAAAGATAGGTAGCACTCGCCACGTGGGGAAGTGAAGGTGCCCAGCCAGGGACCGGAGACTCCCATCCTCACTGGAGGTGGGGGGAGAGGTCCCTGAGCAGGCCCCACTCAGGATCTGCCTTTTCTCTGCCTCAGTCGTGTTATTCAGTGGAAATTCAGAAAAGACCCCAAAAGCATTAGTAATGCCTTTGCCTTCCTCCCCACCCCCAGTTCCTTCTTCAGTAGCCTTCCTTGCTAATTAACACTGGCTCCGCAGGGATATTTACCTTTTCTCTGCTGGATTCCTGCGGTTTTGAAAGAATTCAGGTACTTGCTGGTTGCCAAGGAATTCAGATTACCTCACAGGCTGCACACTGTCCAGAATCTCTGCCACAGCAGCGAGGGGGGTTGGGGGGGTGTGTAGAGACAGCAACAAGGGGAAGAAAACCCTCTCCAGTGCTCATTGTCACCCTCCCTGGCAGGCCCTTGCTGTTTGTGAAGTTTGAGTCATTTCTGGCTCTGAAGACAGGGGATCAGGCTGGTAATCCCCTCCCAGACGGCTCTGTGGGGCGCTGCCCAGTCACTGCCCCACTTTGGCAGTCTCTCTCTCGGCTGCAGCTGGTTGACAGCAGATCAGAGAGCTCTCGGGCCTCTTGTTCTCTTCCATAAGATTTTTCTGGGTCAGGCCAGGATGAAACCCAGTGGCTCCTGGCAAGGCTGCCTGAGGTGCTGTCTCTTCGTCCTCCAGGCCTCTCTGGCTCGGAATGGCTACACCTGCTGAAAGATAACTCCTGTGCCACAGCCAGGATCTCCACAGGGCCGGCCTCCTCTTTCCTTTGTGCATTTGGACTGAATGTGTGTTAGATTATGTGACTATCAGAGGGGAGGGACCAAGTGTCCTACATCCAGATTAGCCATGACTCTGGCTATGGTGCAGTATCTTTGAAGAACAAAACAGTTTTTGTTTTTTAAAAAAATTTTTTTTTTTTTCAATGTTTATTTATTTTTGGGACAGAGAGAGACAGAGCATGAACGGGGGAGGGGCAGAGAGAGAGGGAGACACAGAATCAGAAACAGGTTCCAGGCTCCGAGCCATCAGCCCAGAGCCTGACGCGGGGCTCGAACTCACGGACCGCGAGATCGTGACCTGGCTGAAGTCGGACGCTTAACCGACTGCGCCACCCAGGCGCCCCCAAAACAGTTTTTGAATGGAGGAGGGGAGTTTAGAGGATTCCACAAATTCTGTGCTTTCCTTCCTGCTTTGCTTCCATACTGGTGAAGTTCCTGGGACAAGCAGCTCAGGTGCAGCTTCAGTTCATGTTATCCAGTACCTTCTATGTGTCTAACACGGGAACCCTGCCTTCACACAGACACTCGAGTTTTAGACAGGTTGTTACCATTGTCTCCATTCTCACTGAAAAGCATTAGAAGTGTGGCTTCTACTTAAGAATTCATTGTCAGAATAAAGTTAATCTATATATGTTTCAGTGTGGTTAAAAAAAAAAGCATATGCTTCTCTCTTCATCGGTAGGCTATGAAATAGTACCCAGAATTTCAGATTTGGCGAAGAAGTAGAGGCTCCCCATCCCCCCCTCTTTTTTTTTTTTTTCTGTCATTAGAGCTTTTTATAAATCTTGATTTCATTAAGAGGGAAGTTCAAGACTCAGTGCATCATGTAGATTTCAGTATGTGTTAGGAGCAGTATTTGCAAACTTGGTCCTGGGGTGGCTAGTAGGGAATTACCTCTTTAAGATTGTGGCTAATAAAGAATTTGTGTTGAAGCTTTCTGACCTCAACAGGCTGAAATTTGATATGTGAAGGTCTAAATCAGGAGGTCACAAACCTAAAGGCTCACAAGGACATTCACTGAAAAAGTTGCTCTGGTGGAAGCTGGAGATCACATGTGCCACTTAAGGGCATTTACTATTCAGTGCCTGCAACTCGTTGATATGTGGTGGTGCTGTGGTCTGAATGTTTGTATCCACCCCCCCAATTCATATGTTGAAATCTCCCCCCCCCCCCGCCCAAGGTGATGGTATTAGGAGGTTAGGTCCTTGGGAGGTGATTATGTCATGAAGGTGAAGCCCTCATGAATGTGATTAGTGCCCTTTTATAAAAGAAGGCACAGAGAGTTTCCTGGTTCCTTTCACCATGTGAGCACACAGCCGGAAGCTGCAGTCTGTCTGCCTGTATCTTGATCTTGGACTTCCCAGCCTCCAGAACGGTCAGAAATCTATTTCTGTTGCTTATAAGCTACCCAGTTTATGGCATTTTGTTATAGCAGCTCAAATAGACTCAGACAAGGTGGTATTCCAGATCTTTTGGTTTTTTAAGGTTGGCTGAAAATCTAGGTTTTTACTGAGAAACTTACTTCTGTTTTAATTTTAAAACCATTTCAGACTTCTAGAAAAGCTATAAAAATAGCCCAGAGTTACCTTTTGCCTTTCATGGAGAGACCCCATTCAGGTTTGGCCAGTTATCCTAATAATGTTCTTTATAACAAAAGGATCTGATCCAAGATCACATGTTATATTTAGTTGTCATGTCTCTTTAGTCTTCTTTAGTGTGGAACAGTTCCCATAGTCTTCCCATGACTTTTATAACCTTTGCATTTGTGAAGATTACAGGCCAGTCATATTTTAGAATGTCCCTCAGTTGAATTTACCAGATATTTTTTTCATGCTTAGACCCAGGTTCATTATTTTTGGCCAGAATAGCACAGAAGTGATGCTGTGTTGTCATTGCATTATATCTGATGGCCCACAATAACTATTTAGTGGTCTTTTTTTTTTAATTAAAAATTTTTTTTAAATGTTTATTTATTTTTGAGAGAGAGATAGAGAGACAGAGCACAAGCCAGGGGAGGGGCAGAGAAAGAGGGAGAAACAATCCGAAGCAGGCTCCAGGCTCTGAGCTGTCAGCACAGAGCCTGATGTGGGGCTCAAACTCATGGACCGTGAGATCATGGTCTGAGTCCGACGTTTCACCAACGGAGCCACCCAGGCACCCCTATTTAGTGGTGCTTGACCACTTGATTAAGGGGGTATCTGCCAGATTTCTCCACTATAAAGTTACTTTGTTTTTCCCTGTGTAATTAATAATTATGTATCTTAAGAGGAGATACTTTGAGACCATGTAGAGTCTCATTCCACATCTAGTTTTTACCCAGTGATTTTATTTTATTTTTTATTTTTTTATTTTTTAATTTATTTTTTAATTTACATTCAAGTTAGTTAGCATATAGTGCAACAGTGATTTCAGTAGATTCCTTAATGCCCCTTACCCAGTTAGCCGATCCCCCCTCTCACAACCCCTCCAGTAACCCTGTTTGTTCTCCATATTTATGAGTCTCTTCTGTTTTGTCCCCCTCCCTGTTTTTATATTATTTTTGTTTCCCTTCCTTTATGTTCATCTGTTTTGTCTCTTAAAGTCCTCATATGAGTGAAGTCATATGATTTTTGTCTTTCTCTAATTTCACTTAGCATAATACCCTCTAGTTCCATCCACGTAGTTGTAAATGGCAAGATTTCATTCTTTTTGATTGCCGAGTAATAACTCCATTATATATATATATATATATATATATATATACATACACATACACACACACACACACACACACACACATACCACATCTTCTTTATCCATTCATCCGTCGATGGACATTTGGGCTCTTTCCATACTTTGGCTATTGTCGATAATACTGCTGTGAACATTGGGGTGCATGTGTCCCTTCGAAACAGCATTCCTGTATCCCTTGAATAAATGCCTAGTAGTGCCGTTGGTGGTTGTAGGGTGGTTCTATTTTTAATTTTTTGAGGAACCTCCATACTGTTTTCCAGAGTGGCTGCACCAGTTTGTATTCCCACCAGCAGTGCAAAAGAGATCCTCTGTCTCCCCATCCTCGCCAACATCTGTTGTTGCCTGAGTTGTTAATGTTAGCCATTCTGACAGGTGTGAGGTGGTATCTCATTGTGGTTTTGATTTGTGTTTCCCTGATGATGAGTGATGTGGAGCATTTTTTCAAGTGTCAGTTGGCCATCTGGATGTCTTCTTTGAAGAAGTGTCTATTCATGTCTTTTGCCCATTTCTTCACTGGATTATTTGTTTTTTGGGTGTTGAGTTTGATAAGTTCTTAATAGATTTCGGATACTAACCTTTTATCTGATATGTTGTTTGCAAATATCTTCTCCCATTCCATCGGTTGCCTTTTAGTTTTGCTGATTGTTTCCTCCGCTGTGCAGAAGCTTTTTATTTTGATGAGGTCCCAGTAGTTCATTTTTGCTTTTGTTTCCCTTGTCTCCGGAGACGTGTTGAGTAAGAAGTTGCTGTGGCCAAGGTCAAAGAGGTTTTTGCCTGCTTTCTCCTTGAGGATTTCAATGGCTTCCTGTTTTACGTTTAGGTCTTTCATCCATTTTCAGTTTATTTTTGTGTATGGTGTCAGAAAGTGGTCCAGGTTCATTCTTCTCCATGTTGCTGTCCAGTTTTCCCAGCACCACTTGCTGAAGAGACTGTCTTTATTCCATTGGATATTCTTTCCTGCTTTGTCAAAGATTAGTTGGCCATACGTTTGTGGGTCCATTTCTGGATTCTATATTCTGTTCCATTGATCTGAGTGTCTATTTTTTACCCAGTGATTTTAATATCCATTGATGTTTCTTGCCTGAATTATTACTATGACAGTTGTTAAATGATGATTTTCTAATTCCATCATTCCTTTTTTCTTTTACTATTTGGCATTTTGCTCCAAGGCAGAGCTGTCTCTTCTTCCCATTTATTTATTCATTTATTTATACCAGTAAGGATTCCTATTTTACTTAATGGGTTATGATGCTTTGCTGTCAGGATTTATTTTAATGTCATAGTGTCTCAGATTTGGCCAACAGGAGCCCCTGTAAGCTGGCTTTTGTGTCCTGTCATTTCTTTGGTCACCAGATGTTTCAGGCTCATCTTGTTCTTTCTCTGTCCCCGCTCTGGAATCAACCATTTTCTCCAAGGGGCATTGATTGCTTTTAATGGAGAAGAGTATTTAGGAATCAAGATGTGAGAGCTAGATAAACTCATTGCTCTGGGGTGTCTCTGCTCCAGGTCCTTGAAATGGGCAGACCTCAGAAATCTATGTTTGTTATGTGTTCATGTACACATATACACACTGACATCCATATTTACTTTCGTAAAATGTTTCCATACATTGAAAAGCAAGAATTTATACTAATACCTCCCAATTCTTCAAAACTACAGGGTTCATTCTAGTTTTTCCCTTTCCTTGTTTTTAGTCTCTCTTCTCCAACAGTGAGAAATCTGACTCCCATTATCTCTAACATATTTATATACTCAGTTCCCTTTTGTGTAGCCAATCTCTCAACCACCTTGGCCACCGCCCCCCTCAGATGCCCTCCTTGTGTGGATTTTTACCCCTATGAGGCCGCCACGCTACACGGATAACCTCCTTGTACTGCCTGTGGGCTGCCTTCCTATCCTGTCCATCTTCCTTACGTAAGCGCTGGCTGCAGGAAGGAAGGTCTGATTTTTAAATGTTGGCCAAGTCATTCAAGTTTTTTTTTTTTTTAAGTTTGTGGGTTAATCAGAACTTGATTAGTAGGCCAGTGGGACCTTTGGTCTAGACGATACGAAGGAAATGTTGGAAGATGGTGACCAGAGATGGAAGTGGTCTGTTTAATAGGGACTTTGGTGAGAAGCGTGGTATCTTCCTGGCTTAGCAGGAAAGATGAGCACACACACCTACGTGGTCTTCCACGTTCTCCGTCAGGCTAAGGAAATAGTGTAGTTTTTGGCTCTTTTGATAACTTTCCATTGAGCTTAAGTTTTTTTGTTTTTCTCTAATTCTTGCTTCTTACACTCTTTAGAGACCCACTCTGTGACACTAATAATCTTGTCCTTGCTGGAGTTGAGAATATAAATTCCTCAGTGAGAAGGATGATTAGGAGGAAGAAAACTTACTTTTTAGAGATGCAGTTCTATTGAAAAAAAGGGCGTAAAAATGACAGATGTGTGGAATACCAGGTGACTCAACCGCCAGGCTTTTGCCAGGCTTTTCTTGTTGACCAGGTTAGATCAGATACTCTTACTGAGAAGAGATGAAAACCCTCTTTCTCTGAAGCAGAACCCTTTCCCTCCCTCTCAATCATTATTCTTCTAGGGGAGAGGATGGCAGGAGGTATATCACTGTGAGGTAATGTCTGGATGAGGCAGGCAGCCTCTGTGGGGCCGCGTGGGTCCTCTGTGCATTTCAGAAGGATTCAGAGAATGATGGTCTCCTGCTTGGTTGGAGAATGTCTACAGAAGCAAGATTGGGATACACAGGCAAGGTTTACTCATCATGGAGTGGCATGGTTAGAAGTTAGGTGGTAACTAGTGGAAGTTTCTGAAAAAAATCACAGGTCCTTCTCACACACAGATAGATGGTCATCAAGCCCTTGTCTCTTAGCCGTACATGCCTGGTCAACATTTTCTCTTTGTCCACATCCTTCTTCCCGTCTTCATGTTTGTTTATTTTAATTTTGGGTTTTTGGCGGGGGTTGTTTTTCACTTCTCTTTCTTTGGCTTTTGTATATTTCTAGTACAGGGAATTAGGAAGAGATAGTGGGTGGGTGAGAAGAAATAGAGAAGAGGAAAATTTTTAAATGCTGCCCTTTAATGTGGTAAAAATTCATGTTGACTTCATAGTCTGAGTAAGCATATGTAGATAATTTGTAAATCATATGAAAATAAACTTGTGGCCGTCCAGGATTTTTTTTCACACACTTGGATATGCCTCTTGGGAAAACCACTTTAGTGAGGGGTGATATGGTTATAGTGGTATGTAAACAGGGGTTGATATTTACCATAACCATTCGACTCGAGTGTCCTTTTGTTGATGTTGAACATCACTGGAAAGTTTTCTCTTTCCCTGGTTACTTCCTTCAGAGGCACGTATATTTTATACTTTGGTCTTCTTTTGACAGTAGTCCAGGATATCAAATTGCTGCTCTGTTTTTAGTGGGTTCCATGTTTAATCCCTCTGTCTTTTGCCTTCATTCCAAATTCAGGAATTAGTCTCCTACGCTATGCTCATAGTTATGTTGTCCTGCAGACCTAGGTTTTGTGTGCTGTTAATGTTGCCATTATTGTTTTCCTAAAATGAACTTTATAGGTCAGTTCTGTTATTTCTATAGACATGTATTTTAAATATACCATTCTGCTGTCATTTTATTCTTTTTGCTTAATAGTTTCCATAGAATGCTATGGTGCCAGCACCGTATAGGCACCCCATAGGTGTCTTGACCAGCAAATGCTCTGTCATCCACAGCGTCGTGTACACAATTTCCCAGGCATGGGTAACTCTGTTTTCGTTTTTCATCCTTCCTGTTTGTCTAAGGTTCTATCAGAGAAACAGCATCTTGTGGTTAAGAACATGTGTTGTGGAGTCAGTGTGATGGGGGGGGTGGGGGGTTGGAATTTATGTATTTATTAAAGTTGTTTTCTTTGAACTTAACATTACGTATGGAAATGCAACACATTATTACAACAGCCAGATTTACAAACAGCAATATTGTGGGTGAGAAAATAATTCAATTTAGGGAGAAATGATTGTTTCAACATTTAACCAGATGTATAAGAGACAACAACATTGTGACTAAGAGCATGCGTTTTGAATTGGACAGCCTTGATTTTGTTACTGGCCATGCTGTTTTTTAAGTTTTAATTTAAATTCCGGTTAATTAACGTACAGTGTAATATTAGTTCCAGGTGGACAATATAGTGATTCAACACTTCCATAATCACCTGGTGCTCATCACAAGTGCACTCCTTAATCTCTCTCTCTCTCTCTGTTTTTTCCCCTTACCTGTACAGAAGCCTTTTGTTTTGATGAAGTCCCACTAGTTTATTTTTGCTTTTGTTTCCCTGGCCTCAGGAGATGTATCTAGAAGTTGCTATGGCTGATGTCAAAGAAGTTACTGCCTGTGTTCTCTTCTAGGATTTTGATGGTTTCAGGTTTCACATTTAGGTCTTTCATCCATTTTGAATTTATTTTTTGTGTATGGTGTAAGAAGGTGGTCCTGTTTCATTCACCATGTTGCTGTCCAGTTTTCCCAAACACTGTTTGTTTAAGAGACTTATTGTTTCCATTGGATATTCTTTCCTGCTTTGTCAAAGATGAGTTGACCGTGCTATTTTGGGTTCATTTCTGGGTTTTGTATTCTGATCCATCGACCTATGTGTCTGCTTTTGTGCCAGTGTTATACTGTTTTTGATGATTACAGCTTTTTAATACAGCTTGAAGTCTGAAATTGTGATGCCTCCAGCTTTGCTTTTCTTTCTCAGGATTACTTTGGCTACTTGGGAGCTTTTGTGGCTCCATACAAATTTTAGAATTGTTTGTTCCAGCTTTGTGAAAACTGCTGGTGGTATATTTTGATAGGGATGGCATTAAATGTGTAGGTTGCTTTGGGTAGTATAGATATTTTAACACTATTTGTCTTCCAATCCATGAGCATGGGATGCTTTTCAATTCTTTCATCAGTGTTTTATCGTTTTCGGAATATAGGTCTTTCACCTCTTTGATTAGGTTTATTCCTAGGTATCTTATTGTTTTTGGTGTAATTGTAAATGGGATTGATTCCTTAATTTCTCTTTGCTGCTTCATTATTGGTACGTAGAATTCTTTGCAACAGATTTCTGTTTGTTGATTTTGTATCCTGAGACTTTACTGAATTCGTTGATCGGTTCTAGGAGTTTTGGGGTGAAGTCTTTTGGGTTTTCTATCTATAGTATCATGTCATTTGCAAATAGCAGAAGTTTGACTTCTTCCTTACTGATTTGGATGCCTTTTATTTCTTTGTGTTGTCTGATTGCTGAGGCTAGGACTTCCAGTACTAGGTTGAAGAAAAAGTGGTAAGAGCAGACTCTCTGTCTTACTCCTGACTATAGAGGAAAAGCTCTGTTTTTCCCCATTGAGGATGATTATTAGCTGTGGGTCTTTCATATACCGCCTTTATTATGTTGAGGTATGTTCCCTCTAAACCTACTTTGTTGAGGGTTTGTATCAAGAATAGATGTGGTACATCCATTTGGACAAGTGATTTTGGACAAGTTACTTAATCTTTCCAGGTTACATTTTAGTTTTTATGTCTACCCTAAAAATCAGATATAATATTACCCACTTCAGAGAATTGCTTTAAGGAATGAATTACATATTATATATGAAACACCATGGGAGTGGGCACTTATTAAGCACTCACTGTTAATGATGTCACCTTCCTTTTATTAGTATCACACTGATCCTGAGTTCAAGCCTGTATTTCCTTGAACCCCTGTTCCTGGCATTTAACTTGTGTCTTTTCTATCAGGTTTGCAACCGTGCGATATGATCAAGGAGCCAAGAACATTCGGAACCAGTTCATGCACCTGACAAACTACAGTGTGAATAAGAAGAGTGGAGACTATGTGAGGTACTGGCTGCATGTGAGCCGGGCGCCAGGAAATCAGTTTCACGTGCAGGTGCCGGAAATGTGGAATGTCAACTTGTTGCACTCCATTTATCTCCATGGAACTTACAGGAAGCTGTCATTTAACGTAGTTTTGAGGCATATCTGCTATTGCTTCTCCGTTGCTTGCCCAGTTACGGCGTCCCCTTTCTCTACCAAAATAGGCCTTCCCACATTTCGTCTTCACTGTCTTTCCTCACTTGACTTAGGGGTGGGAATTTAATAGGCATATGGAACTTTTTAGAAGACAAGAAATGAGGTCATTTCAGCACTTGGCAAAATGTATCAAAAGCTTAAAAAATATTGGTATCCTTTGACCCAGCATTTCCATTTCTAGGAACTTAACCTTAAGAAATAACAAGAGATGTGCGCACAAGATCAGAGAGAAGAATGTTCATGACTGTACATTGTCAGGTGGAAAAAGCAGGTTACCAGACACTACTTTCAGTTTAAGTTCTTTTTTGAATCTATAAGATAACTAAAGCTGTTTATTTTTGCTGAGGGAGAGAAAATGTAAACTAGGAGGATATATACCAAAATGTCAACAGCGCTTAACTATAGTGGATGAGATTATGGGTGGGTGACTTCTGTTTTCTTCTCTGCACTTTTATGTATTTCCTAAAATTTTCTAAAATAAATGCTTGTATGATCAGAGGGAAGAAGAGTTAGGAATAAATTAAATGAAGAAAGAAATGAGGCCATCTCAGAGAACGATTCAGTGGAAGGGAGTACCAGCACAGCTGTGTGGAAACATCCCTTCTGCTCTGTTTTCTTTCATCCTGATAATTTTGCCAGAAAGTGGAAAAATAAAAAAGAAACCCAAACAGTCACTTTCTACTCAGACTAAAAATAGGTGTCTAGAAAGTCCAAGGAAAGAAAGAAAAAGACTCTGGAAGTGATGGCATAGTTGCCAAGGCTGTGTAGATTTCACGGAGTGTCCTGTGACCAGTGTTTTGGAATTGAAGATACCCTATCGTTCACCCTGGAAGATGAGCAGACATGCACCCAACTGGTGGGTGGTGGGGTGGTGGTAGGGAATGAGGGGGCATCTGCAAAACACAGTTTTCCAGATTGCAAGACCTTTCCAGTAGTCATGACAGTGTACCCCATTTGGCAGTCTGCTGCTCTGGTGGTGGGGCACTTCGCTGATTTTATTGTCGCTCTCACGGATTCTGCCTTCAGCGATACCTCAGAGGGTATCCAGAAAAGCTGTGTGGAGAGCTACCACTAGAGAGGAGAGAGCCTGCTTCAGATGCTAAAGCAGTTCCATGCTAGGTTAGCTCATTAGAATGTTATACTACATTAGTTCACTAGCCAACCAAGACTCAGTTCTGGTCTCAAAATGGGATTAGAAGTTGTTTTGTGGGCTCATATGACTTTCACCTCAAAGACTAGGTTAGTATCCCAAACGTGTCATTCTGTTCATGTATTGTGGCCACTCTTAAATTGTTTACATCCTTTCACACATTGCTTCCACTCGTGATACATAATAATTGTTTGCTTAGGGAAGAATTTGCTGCCTTTTCCCCTGCCCCCCCCATAAGAGAAGCTATATGCATTTTCATTAAAAAATAAATCAGTGGTAGAAAGGGATATATGACAAAGGGACTAAGAATAGGTGCTGAGGGAGCACCGCGGGAGGGAGCACCTTTGCAGGAGGTCCGCAAAGGGAATGTTTTCCTGAAGATTAAAAGGACCAGTATTTGTAAAAAAAAAAAAAAAATCTGGTTTCTACAGCCAGGCCTATTTGCATGTGTGACTTTGGTCCATTCCTTTGTTTTAGTTGTGATGATCCAGAAGTGGAGGATTATGGGAACAAATGGAGCATGAGTGCCATGCTTAGGTATCTGAAACAAGAAGGTAGAGATACAACTGGTGAGTACCAGGCCTTTTTCCTTTGTGATCTCTTTTTTCTGTATAACCTCACTGTGCCTCTCAGCATGCATCATTCTCTCTAATTCTGGTAGTGTCTCTGAGACTTCTGACAGGGTCGTTGTTCTTTTTGTTGTTTTGTTTTTAAATTTTTTTTTTAATGTTCATTTATTTTTGACAGAGAGAGAGAGAGAGAGACGGAGCATGAGCGGGGAGGGGCAGAGAGAGAGGGAGACACAGAATCTGAAGCAGGCTCCAGGCTCTGAGCTGTCAGCACAGAGCCTGACTTGGGGCTCGAACTCACAGACCGTGAGATCATGACCTGAGCCGAAGTTGGACGCTCAACCGACTGAGCCATCCAGGCACCCCAGGGTCGTTGTTCTTGATGTTGATTTTTCCTGCCCTATAGAAGATGGAAAACAGGCTTTCTGTGACGCCCCCCCCCCCCCCCAATCCCTTTTCTTGTTTCTAGTTTGGAAGGCATAACTTTGTCCTTTAACCCTTAGTGAATTTATCCTTCTTGAATGTTGAGCTGCGGACTGAAGTACTGTCTTCATATTGGCCCTGAGTTCAAATTTTTCAAAGTTTTTTTAAAAAAATTTTTTTTTTTTAACATTTATTTATTTTTGGGACAGAGAGAGACAGAGCACGAACGGGGGAGGGGCAGAGAGAGAGGGAGACACAGAATTGGAAACAGGCTCCAGGCTCTGAGCCATCAGCCCAGAGCCCGACGCGGGGCTCGAACTCACGGACCGCGAGATCGTGACCTGGCTAAAGTCGGATGCTTAACCGACTGCGCCACCCAGGCGCCCCAAATTTTTCAAAGTTAATCTGCCTCACTCATGTTGAATTGGGGAATGAGCAGTGGCAAGTCTGAGTACAGGGCTTGGAATCAAAATGGACACTCCTGGCTGAGCCTTGAGCAGAATGGGAAACAGTGTGCAAGAAGGCTTAGCTCAGTCCACAAAGGAGAAGGGCGATGGAGAAGCCTGAGAAGGGGGAAGTAGGGCTTCTTTTCCATTCCATGTCTGTCTTTTGTCATAGGATGCCACTTCAGTACAACCCCTGCACCCACATTCTTGACTGTGTCACCTTATTCATAGATAATGCCGTCTCCTGGAGTACCTGTTTGCAAGACCGCCACCTGGAGACTTTTTGGAATGAGCACATGTGCTTTTACAATCACACCGTGTTCCAGAATCCAGTTTTTCTACTCTGTACATTATAGTGTCTCTTCCTTCTTCTTCTTCTTCTTCTTCTTTTTTTCTTTTTTGTAGCATTGATGGCCCATGTGGAAGACCTGATTATTAAGACTATAATCTCTGCTGAACTAGCTATTGCTACAGCCTGTAAAACCTTTGTTCCTCACCGCAGCAGTTGTTTTGGTAAGGAGACTCACGAAGCTTAATATGTTGTGTGAAAAGGGGCTTGGGAAGTTGGGAAGGGATCCTGGGGTAGAGAGGCTCTGTGATTCTACAGAAGTAAGAATGTGTGTGCGTGGCGGGTTTTTCTTTCTAAGCTGAGGTGGCATATGAGGGTCCTACTAAGAGGCCAGTGGTGAGCTTAGTTGGAGGTCCCCTGAGGACTCACAGGCTTTCTGTGCGGGAAGCAGGGATTGGAACTAAAGTGTGGGTCTCTCTGTCAGAGTGCAATCAGAAAAAGCCTGCAATGGACTGTACAGGAATCCAGCTCTAACAAATATATTCCAGAGCCCCTTGGCAGCCAGACTGGGAACCGTTCCAAGAAGCTCTGGCTGGTACCAGTGTGTGCTTTCTCCCAGTTTCCAATGACTCCTCCTTTTTGTTTTAGTCTTCTTTCTAGTGGGTTTCTGCCCACCCTCCCTTTTTTTCCCCTCCTCTTCCTCCCTCCCTCCCCTCTTCTCCCACCCTTAACTCCCTGATTGCACAGAGAAGGAGTAAGAAACAGTTCACAACTCCTGGATCAGGAAGCCTGTTGCCTACTGACCCACTGGCTATGACTGGCACCGAGGACACCTGCGCACTTTGCTTTCTGTGTGGATGTGCACTGTGTAGTGATTGCCAGTGTGTCTGTAAAGTCAACTAGGCTTTCAGCAGGTGTTAGGCTTTGTTAGTAAAACACACTAGGGTTGTTGCTGGGGGGATAATGAAAGTAATACAGTAGTAAGGATATCAGAGTCATGGCTCGCTCGGGAGTCAGGGTAGCAGGAAAGTGAAGAACACGGACTTTAGAGCCTGACGGACGGAATTAGTGTGAAAGCCATTTGCACCCCTTACTTGTTTTCTTATTTTCAGCAAGTTACGCCAGTCCTGTTTCCTCCATTATAAAATTGTACTAATGACGGTACCGATCTCCCAAGGATACCAGGAAGATCAAATGAGATGATGTATGCCAAGCACTTGGCCCAATGTCTGGTCCTCAGTTTGCACTCAATAGAAATTATTTCTTTGCTATTTTTATAACTAGAATGAGTAATTCTTGATCTCTTTCACGGATTATCATAACAGTCTGTACTTGAGAGGCAGTAAACAAAGGGAGGTGTTGAGACCAGGAACAGAAGACCGTAGACAAACCAAGACCTGAAATTATATAAGAAAAGGAGAGGTTGTGGTACATTTTCTAAGTATAGACGTGTTCATGTCCTCTAAAACCCTACATGGCTCTTTAGGGTTAACTAGTCAATAGACACTTGATAGGACTTCCAGGCTTCTAAGTACCAGACCACAGCTGAATTTTCTAGAATTCAATTTCTCCTCTTACACCTTATAATCCAGCTCTACCACTGAGCACTCCATGCCTTTGTGCCTTGGTATAAATTCTTCGGTCCTGTCTGCCTGGCACACTCCTGTTCATATTCTCAGACTAAGCTTGACGTTGCCCCTTCTAGGAACCCTTGCTTAACAAAATGCGCTGTTGTGCCTCCTCTCTCATGCTGTTCTGTTGTGTCCTTTTCCTCTCATATTGTGACGTTTTGTTTACACATGTGCTTCCCTGGTCGTCTCCGAGCTTAACTTCTCGATTGTCAGTAGTCTCTCTCTGTCTCCCCTTCCGCTCTCATCCTCTTGTGGCCAAACCACACCTTACACTGACTCCCTGGACCTGCCAGGTCCTTCCCTTCTCCTCTGCCCTTTGCACCTGCTTTATCCTGCATCTGGAATCTTTCCCTTGTGTTCCTTTACTTAATAGATCACCGCCATCTTTTCAAGATGAAGTCAAGTGTCATTTCTGTGGTGAAGTTTTTCCTAAGTGTTCCAGTCTGAGTTAGCCCCCTCCACCCGCAGCTTCCCATGCATAATCTGCAGTGGTACCTGATTGTCATCTGGCACCCATTTATGTGTCTGTCTCCCCTCCTGGACTGGAAGCTCCCTGTAGACAGCAGCACCGTCTCCCTAGTTTCTGCTCCTCTTGTGCATAGTGGTTTTTTGCTCTTAGGAGATGTTCAAGAAATGTTTATTGAACATTGGTACTTGCTTTAATTGCCTTTTGGTGGCCTGATAGTAAGCTTCTTAGTAGACCTGGTTTGGTAAGGGCCTAGAGCTCTTAGCGTTAATTATAAACTGCTTGAAGAAGGAGTGCATAGAACATATCTTCCAACTTCAAAAACCTCATTGGATTAAAAAACTAAGGTTTCTTTTCCACATCTACTTGGCTCTTATACGAAGCTTAATTTCTTCGTATAAAAATCTTTGCTCTTTTTGAACAAATTCTCTTTGAGAATTTCCGGAACTTAATGGCAGTAGAGATTCCAATATGAAATAAGCAGTGACTTTCCCTGACTCAGTGAAATACCCCCAAGTCCATTTCATCATCTGTGGGTCTCCTTTCCTCCTCTTTGCTTTTATTCCATTTTAATAAAGTGAGTGCATCTGGAGTTTTTTAAGTTGTTGACTGTCTTCTTGGCTTTTGTGGTTCTAATTCCACTTCCTGTCGGCCCTGGGATTTTGTGTGCTTCGTTAACCTCCCCCCCATCAGGTATGATTTTGTATGTGTGCGTATATTTGTGTGAGTCTCTCTGGCTCCCACTTACTCCTACTAACTTCCCTTGGGATTTGAGTTACAAGGAATAAAACTGTTTTGTTCGTTTTTTTTTCTTTCTTTCTTATTTGTTTTAGAGTAAACAGGAATTGAGAGCTTCCCAGAAGAATTTGGCTTACACAGAGCATTGGTGCTTTTAGAGGAAGCCAGTAGTCCAGTGGTGGGGTTCACCATATTCTTTTAGTTGTTTCGCCCTTACACATTATGAATGTTGGCCAGGAGCATTCCAGTACTATCTAAGTGTTTCTGTCTCATGAATTCTTTCCTGCTCCACCACCTGTGATGCCCAACTGTGCTTTTAGGTACTTCTAATATTCCCATTCATTTGTTTATTTATGCATTTAACTTATTTTCAGTCCCTGCTCTGTGCAAGGCATAGATTATAAGCAATTATTCCTCTCAAACCAGATTTTACATGGGATGATATATATACACACATGTATGTATACACACACACACACACACACACACACCTGCATTGTTTTATTGTCATTTCAATGTAGACTTAGTAACCTTCATAAACTACTTGAAACTTAGCCATGTAATGCCTTCTCATAGATTTGTACATCTGGAAAGGACCCCAGAGAACAATTAGTCCATATAAAGAAGTTGGGGCCTGAGAAACTAAGAGCCTTGCCCTTGGTTCCAGGGCTCACGAGTAGAAGAGCCCACATGAAAGACCTGGCCTGGAGGGCAGGGGCCCACAAGATGGTTGGCAGGCAGGTCACCTTGATCATTCCTTGTACTCTTGATTTACAGAGTTTTTGATGCCCCTCCCAATAAAATAGATTGCTGGCAATCTAATTTTTACTGCCCTCAAGATTGTAAAAATATGGTACCGTGTGAAATATATGCGTAAACAGCCACCCTTTAAACGTGCTTAGGAAATTGGCACTGTGACATAACTGGCAAGGAGAACGGCTTTTTTGACCAGTTGGAGAAAAACAGCCCAAAGCAACAGGATGTTAGCTGTCCTTTACAGATGCTGCTGCTGACGGCAGTTTTATCTATGTGTGTGAGGATGGCTGAAGTGACAGGCTAAGACCCCGGCCCTCTCCAGCCTGGGATCCTCTGGGCCAGCTGTCCGTGCCACTTGGAGAGCTGGCAAGGCTGGCTTTGTTTAGGTCAGAGACCGGTAGCATCTTTGCTCAGGACAGTCCATGCTCAGTACACCTCTTTGTTGAATGAGCGCTGGTTTGGCTTTTCACTGCTGTTGTGCTAGACCATTTTGCAGGGTAAGCCGACATTCTCAAAGGGTGGGTGTCCATAAATATTTGTTGAAGGAAGGAAAGTGGGCAGCATACGTTCCTCAGTTACGTAAACTACTTGACCACCACCACCAACATCGTAGTGAAAGTCAGCAAACAGTTCACTTTCTGGTTTAGCCCATGCTCCTGTTCAGGTGGGAAGAGAAGTTACCGTAGAAAGTAACTCGGGAGAAAGTACCTACCGGTTGTTAAGCACTTTTCCTTGGTTATTCCCTTTAGCCCTGTTAACAGAGTTTTGTTGGTATTTATTACCCATGTTTTATAGCAAGGAAAAAAGATCTGGAAAGGTCAAATAACTTATGCTAGGTTGTGCAGCTAACAAATGGCCAAGCCAGGTTTGGGATCCAGGTCTCTTTGGCCCTTTCTCCACTCACATAAAGACAAGTTCTGATGAGCCCAGCCACTTTTGGCATGCCCTATATCCTGGATTCTCCTTCTGCTCTCCTGTAACTAGATCTCAGGAAAAATGATATCATTCTTTCTAGCAGATCAGGCCTGCAAAAGGCACTCTTCGGCTCTAATCAGCAGTCCTGAATCCTAGATACTCCTTTCAAATCTACCTTTACATATGGTAGCCAGATACCATATTGATTTATTGGACTAGTTAACAAATTGGCTCTGGGCTTTTTCTTTTATTTAGTTCATTTTCCTGTGGGATCTTGATCTGTTTTTTTCCAAATTCTCCTTCTGGACCCCAGATAAAGACTTCCTCCTTAGGTTTGCAACTCAAATCCAAAGCCAAGGTAAAAAGAATTTCCTTTATACAATAGCATTTGACTGGCAGTGTGGACTGGCTAATGTCAGCACTTTCCACTGCCTCAGGATTACGGCTCCAGCTGGGACTTTATTTCTGGGGAGGGTTAGTGGATTGATTTCACAATTAGTGGTGTGCCATGTTTAGTCATCTGTTAGCCCTTGGATGCGTTATTATTTTCTCTATCAAATCTTTTTTCTTTCTCCCTTCCTAGACCACCTTTTATCACGTTTTTTTCTTAATATGTCTTAATATGTAAAAACCTTAATAGGAATGTCTCTTATTGTCCTTGTGGTTGGTAAGCTTTATTATGAATATTTCAAGTCTTGTGGCCAGGGTTATTTTGGGGGAGTAACTGCAAATTACTTGTCTTTTTGAAAAATTTCTACTCCTGAAGCCAAGACTACACTGTATGTTGACTAACTGAATTTAAATAAAAAAATAGGGGCGCCTGGGTGGCTCAGTGGGTTAACCATCCGACTTCGGCTCAGGTCATGATCTCACAGTCCGTGAGTTCGAGCCCCGCGTCGGGCTCTGTGCTGACAGCTCAGAGTCTGGAGCCTGCTTCAGATTCGGTGTCTCCCTCTCTCTCTGCCCCTCTCCTGCTCATGCTCCGTCTCTTTCTGTCTCAAAAATAAATGAAAACATTTTTAAAAATTAAAAAAAATAAAAAATTTAATTGTCAAATGCTTTTCACTTACTTTTTTTTTTTTCCTCTTTCTTCTTCTCTTTTCTTTATCTTTCTTTTAGTATTTCTTGATTGCTTCCTAGGTGCCTTTTATGGTGCAGGCTGCTTGTAGTATAACGATGGGTAAGACATGGCCCTGCCCTCAGGTGGTGGGGAGGAACAGGCAGGAGATCACAAAAGCGGTACGGGCAGTAGAGTGACTCAGGCGCTCTAGGAACACACAAGAGCTATCAGCAATGCCCAGGGGAAGCCAGGGGAAGCCATGTCTACCAGAAGGAATACAACATGCACAGCGTCGTGTCAAGGCAGAATATGGCAGTTTGTGACATAGAAGCTCAGTTTGACTGGATGCGGCCTGCATAGGCTGGGGCGGCAGGAGTTGAGGTCACGGAAGCAGATTGGAGCCCCGTTCTAGAGGACTGACGTGTAAATTCCTCCTGGAGACAGCAGGCAGCGACTGGAGTGTTTTGAGCGGGAGGGCGATAAGATTGTTATTACTCTCCTTAACTTTTATCGTGATTTGACCCAAAGCTTTGGATGACAGAGTAACAACAAAGGGAATGGTGTACACCATGGCTAGAAGTGACGAATTTAAAACCCTTTAAGTACCACCTGACGTCAAGTATCTGTTGTTGGGCCAGTTCACAGCCTATCTCTATCTGACCATTAGATTTATGTCTTAGAAATTCCGACGGGCATGTGGAGAATGGACTGCAGTGGGGAGAGACTAGCCCTAGGGAAACGAATGGGAAGTAAGAAGTCTGTGGTGATAATGTACACTTAACCACGTGATCCAGCAGTCCCACTTGTAGGTGTTTCCCCAAGACAAAGAATGCTATGTGTTCACACAGATACCTGGATATGAAGGTTTATAGCACCTTTGTTCATAGCCGCCAAAAATTGGAAGCGGCCCAAATGTCTGTGAACTGTTGAATGGATAAACAAGTTGTGGTATATCCATAACATAGAATCCTACACAGCAGTAAAAGGAATGAACTACACTGTTGATACGTAAAAACATAGATAAATCTCAAAAGCACACTTCTAAGTGAAAGAAGCCGCTCTCAAAGGTTCATCTGAATGATGTCCTTTATTTGACTTTCTGGAAAAGGCAGAGATCAGATCAGTGGTCGCTGGGGGGATGGGGAGTGAGAATTGGCTGGAAAGGGGGGCACTGGCGTGTCTGTGGTAGAATTGTTCCATATCTTAATTGTGGTGGTGGTTACATGACTACATACATTTGTCAAAACTCATCGAACTATAATTTAAAAGGGTGAATTTTGTTGTATGTAAGTGATACAATAGTTTTATTTTCACAAACTTGTTTTAAAACAAGAAACAGTCATAGGTGGATGAACCTCAAAAATGCTGATTGAAAGAAGCCAGACTCAAAAAAGTATATACTGTATGCTCCCATTTATATGCCATTCTAGAACGGACAATGAATCTATGGTGAAAGAAATAAGAATAGTGATTATCCAGGGGTACGATGAGGGGAAGCAGGGTGTTTACCAGGAAGGGGCATGAGGGATCTTTCTGGGATGATGGAAATGTTCTCTGTGGGTCGATATGAGTGTGGATTATGTGGATGTATCCAGTTATCAAGCCTCATCAAGTTGTACACTTAAGATCTGTCTCTTTCATTATATGTAAGTTACATCTCAAAAGAGAATGTAGAAGCCTGGATTAAAGAGAAATAGAGAAGAGGTCTGGTAGTGTGTAGGTTTGGGAGGTGGTGAAGAGAGTGTTTCTAGCTTTGGAGACTGGTGGATCAGGCCACCATTTTCCAAGGTGAAGAATAATGGGAAGCCAAACAGGTTTGGGGAAATATAACGAGTTATATTTTGTTGAGTGTTGAATGCTCCTGGGATATCCTAGTGAAGTTGTGTAGAAGGCAGTTGTGGAGTTATGGATTTGGTATTCAGGAGACACTTGACTAAAGATATAGATTTGAATGTCATCATCATAATGTTAATTGCAGCCATGAGAATACATGAGATCGAAGAGAAGTAGAATTGAGAAGGAAAGAGCCCTGAGGATGCCACCCTGAGCAAACCTGCCAGTGAATAGCTGGGCAGAAGAGAAGGAGTGAAAAGAGGAGGAGAATCAGAAGAGAGCAGTGTCCCGGAACCAAGGGAGAAGAAAGTTCCAATAAGTAAGGGGTGGTCAACAGTTTCAGATGTTTGGGCTTAGCAGTAAGGTGGTCTTTGTTGATCACAGTGAAAACAGTTACTGCTTTAGATAGCAGGAGCAAAAGCAAATTCTTATGGCTTGGAGAACGAACAGGCATTAAGAAGGTTAAGGCAGCTAAGTGTAGATTGCTTCTTCAGGAAGCTGCATTCAAGAAGTGGGGAGATAAGGACACGAATGTGAAGTGGTGATGGAGTCAAGCTGCTTCTTACTAGTCACGCATATAATTCTCAAGTTTGTTTGGATTTGGCTGGGGGCTGAAGGAAATACGTCTCATGAAAGGAAATTTTCCTAAGGAAACATTGTTGATCGAGGTGGTAGCACCAGTCCTTTGAAAATACTTGCTTTTCTGTTATGATGGGGACCACACAGAAGAACAAAGAACGTAGTTCTCAGAGTGGGCAAAGCCTAGCTTGCCCGCACCCTTTAGTGACAGGAACACTTGGTGTATCTCATCCTGGACACTGAGTTTTTGAAATTCTAGACCCTGCTGCTAAAACACACAGTATTAAAAGGGGAAGTTTAATATTCTCAGGACAGCATACTTCTTACCTTCTAAAATCTTTCATGTCCATAGAAAAGACCGATCATAAGTTAAAAGGGTGATTATGAGGACTTTTGTAGCCTGCCAAAGACCGAAATTATTTTTCTTAAGCTGAGTTGATTATTGGAAGAGGTCAACCTGATACAAATGCCCTCTTTTCCCTCCATTTATCACCCTCCCACTTCCAGCTCCTGAGGTGAGCTGGGCTTTGCACTGTGTCGTAATGCCACCACATACTCACCCACTTTGAAATGGGAGTAGATCCAAGCCTCGTGCGTGTGCAGGTGCCGTTAGATCCAAAACTGATTTTGCGATTGTTTAGCCCTGATGGGTTTCATTCACCTGGGTAAAAATTTAGCGTGCCCAGTAAATGGGTGTTGTCTCTCTTTGGGTTATTTCATTTTATTTTTTCTTACTTTCCAGAATGTTGGTTCTCAGCCTTTCTGCTGGGATTCTTGGAATTTGCCTCTTAATTCAGGAAATAGTTAAGTCAAAGTGCTGGCTGTTTAATGCAAGGTGTCTAAATAACGGGTCTCATTGATTCTCATTCGGATTTCAGTTTTCCTTCATTTGTGGTTCATTCTGCAAATCTGTGGTTCATTCTGCAGAGCTGGTCAACATGTGCTTCAGGCATTCGTACCCTGTTCCTCGTGCCATTATTATTAATAATATTAGCATTTTATGAAATAGTTGAATCCTGTGCTACTGCTTGTGTAATGTTAACATGGACTTGTGGATTTTGCAATTAAGTCTTCCTTTTTCAGTGCCTTATGTAGACTCTTTTTTTCAGATTGAAAGGGGAATATTCTGTGGGATGATTGAAGATTAGGTAAAATATTCAGAAGAATGGCAACTTTTCATGGCAACTCTTCCCGGGAGAAAAATTCAAATATGATGTCTACCTGAATCTGTACTGCATAAATAGGGATTCTGGATATAGGTTTATAGAGCACACAGGTATTGAGAGATGGTGATTAATAGAGAAGATCCGAGGGGTGAAACAATGCGAAAGAAATATCAGACAGAGAAATGAGTTCTCCAAGTTCCTCAGTGAATAAATGGTAGAGTCCTGAGAAGGATCCAGGTCTCCAGATTCCCCTTCTAGGATTCTTGGTCCCATAGCAGATTTTCTGTGTTCAAAAGACCATCTGTGGCACCGTCTTTTTTTAGAAATTTACACTTATTTTTCTATGTTATTGAGAGTATTGAGGAATGGGAGAATCCTTTTTGAAGTAAAGACGTTTGTTTCAAAATGAGTTTCTGGAAGATACCTGGATGTGTTCTGTAGATGTGAGCTGTGGCCCGTGACCTCTGACTGAACTGAAAGGAAGCTCATCTTTTCTCTTGGAAGGAAGATGTAGATTATTTGAGGGACACGGAGTAGGAAGTTCGAGAATGAGTGGATCTTCTGAAAGTCAGATATATTTCATATATGTATACCAAAGAGGACTGTGGAGAGGGTCTCATTAATAATAATAATAATAATAATAATAATAATAATAATAGTAGTAAAGGCTGCTAGCTGAGTTTCCATAGTTAGTGTCATATTATCCCTGCATCCTGGGAGAAAAGGTTCTTGCTTTGCTCTTTGCAACAGTTGAGGAGTTAGGGAAAGAATCAGTAAAGAACCAGAAACCATGGAAATTTGGTCTCTGGCTCCCTCCCTTTTTAATAATATTAGTGGTGCAGGGTGGCTCGTCACAGTCTTCTGTCTTTCTATGTTGAGCCAGTGTATTTTCTGTCTTCAAAGGGAAACTGAAACCATAGGAGAGGGGAAGAATAAATGTATTTTACACTCAGATTTCTTCTTAATCTAGGCTGCCAAAGCAAGATCTTGGTTTAGGAAAATGCATTGGAAGGGCCCTAGAGAGAGTCCTTCAGTAGATTTTTCTGTTTTCAGAATATGATAGGAGGACAATCCAGAACAAACCTAAAGTATCATTGATGTTCAATGCACTTGTTACATTCCTGCTCCCAACACTTTTTTTTTTTTTTTAACCCGTAAGCACAGCAGAATCATGCTTGCTAACTTTTAGAGGTCAGGTCACTTTCTGTGTAGAGCTCAGGAATGTCAATAGAGTGGATGATAAAAAGTGGAATTTTATAACATTGTCTCATCTCTAGAGCTTGATTAATTTCTCTGGAACTTGAAAGATGCTCTGCTCCTACTTCCACTCATTACTTATACTCACCAAATTTCTAGGCGTCTGGTGGGGGTTGATTGGATTCAGTCTTCTAGGATCTTTATTTAGTTGTGACATAGAAAATGATCTTGTGTATTGTGTTATGTTGTATTTCTAGAACTCTATGGCTTTGATGTGCTCATAGATTCTACTCTGAAGCCATGGTTGTTGGAAGTAAATCTCTCTCCTTCTTTGGCCTGGTAAGTAGTCTGTTCCATCAACTAGAAAAGGACAGACCTTCAACGAGTAACACTAAAATACTTTTTTTTTTTTTTGGTCATTTCTCTTGGCACAAGATTTTTTTTTTTAACCCTAGTTATTAGATAGAAATGACTAGAATTTCTAAATTTGAGGGATTTGTGACACATGGTTAAAGTCCAGATGGCAACATGAATCCCTATCTTACTATAGTCGATTTGTGATCTATGTTTACTGTCTTCTTGAGCTTCCAACGGATGCTTCTTGTGAACCTTTTTATTTCCAGTTCTCCCTCTCTCGCCCTCTCTCTCTTGTTTTAAAACTTTGTAGGTGTTCTGCTAAGGCTAAAGAAATGCATGAGGTATTATATTTCCTTTATTGCTACAGGTTTGCACAGACTCAAATCCGCATATACTATAAAGGTATAGAGCTGGGTCTAGGGTAATGGGTATGATATTTGGTCCTTTTATCATCTGTGTTCTGGTATTCATCTAAGATTAGACTCAAAAAAACTTCAAACAATCTTACAATTTTTGTAACCTACCTATTGTTTAAAAGAAGGAAAGAAACCTATTTTTTAAAACCAGAGAAGATTGTGCTTGTATCTGCAGCAGTAGCCAGAGTTTCTGTCAGCTGTACGCTTCTCTAAACAGCTAGAGAACCCTAGAGATTTATGCTGGAGACCACCCAGTGGCTGCATTTTTAAGGATGAAAGATGTTGGCAAAATGCCAAGTAATCAAATAAAGACAGATTGACTACTTCATGGGGTGGGAATTTGGCTTAACCCCAGTAGTAAGGTATAGAACTAGATGTTACAGATGATTCAGATGTTGGGCTCCTCTTATGTTAAATCACCTCTTTGCAGATTGCTCAGCAAGGTGCACCATACAATGTTAGAGATCCCCAGAATGATGCATTGGTCCAGCAGCCAAAGTAATCTGGTTCATGGAGGAACACCTCAACACCAAAGCCAGCGTGGCAGTCACTGCCACAGGGAGGCTTCCAGCTTTTAGTTCATATTGTTTCTGTTTCCATGTGGGTTCCTGCTGCATCATCTGGTGATATTTTGGTATAACTTGTATTTTTCTGCCCTCGTTTGCAAGCCTACAAGCTTAAAAAGATTGATTTAGAACAGAAAATGAAGGCTTAAAAAAAGTGCAAAGATTACCCCAGTTTCTTCTCTTGCTTGTGAATGTGATTTGACTATTGCAGCAGTAAAAAATAATTTGAATGATGGGCATACTTATAAAAGAACATATTAAAAGGCTAAATCTCTAAAATCCACAGTGATAATGAAGCAGTATTCTTGACTTGTTCACAATTTGATTTGCACAAGACCTGCTGGGATAAAAAGATTGCGTGTCAGGGAACCAGCTTTGCTGCTGGACCTGCCTTACAGGGGATGAGGTTAGCAGTGGGCTTTTATTTCTAATATTTTTGCCCAGACTTCTTTTTCTTTTTCCCTGGATTTGATGTGCTTTATTGTGTTGCTTCTCATCGACATTTGGAAACTGCTATATTGGGGCCCATGAGGAGGAGCTATTCTGTTCGTCTACAACATTGATTGCCCTTTCTTTCTCTGTTCTATCAGTGACGCACCTCTGGACCTAAAGATTAAAGCCAGTATGATTTCAGACATGTTCACTGTTGTAGGTGAGTAGTAGCGTTTTCTGAAGGCTCACATAAAAGTTAACCAGAGCATCCATTTTTGTCAAGCCTCCTAGGTGTTAATGACTGGCAGTTCCTAAGCCATGCTGAATGTTTTGTACTGAAAAATTATATTTTCAGGCAAGCGCTTCTATGTTCCTGCTCCCCCTGGCTCCGTCCTGTCCTGAGGCTGAACCACAACTAGGGCTGAGACCTAATTCCTGGGGAACAGGAATTATGGGCCAAGGAAGAGAATTAAGCAAAGGTCTGGAGAAAGTCTATTTTTCTCCGAGCCGAGGGGAGTGCAACTCACTGAAGAAGATTTGTTACAAAGGAGACTGGCTATATTTCCATTAGACGGCCTCTGCTGGTGTCAGCATGCTCCCTTCTGTAGTACTTAGAACTAAAGGCAGCCCGGGAAAGAAATCCCTTTTTGAGTAGATAAGTCAAAACTTTGAAATGGAGATGGGCTGTCAGGTGGGTATATTGTGGGTTTGTTGTTTTTGAAGTGCTCTAAAAAGGCCTGACAAAATATATCTGAAATGAACTAGTTACTTGGTGTACCAGCAAATGCAGTAAACCTTAGCTACTCTAGACTCCTTGGATGGGAATCTGCTTCTTTTTAGGAAGTGAAAGAAGCTCACACCTAATTTCTTAAGCCTATCATAGATAATCTAAGAAGCCTACTTTGGAAAGGTGCCAATAGACCACCTTTGGCAGTTCCAGAAGTAGATCTTGTAATAGGACAGGAATCCTCACTTGCTTCTGGATTCTCCCAGTAAAAACAACATTATTTTCCAGTCACCCTCTAGGAAGCTACTCTAAAATAATTTGTTTTTATAAGCAACTGTGTGTTTTTAAATGGTGGTTTGCACTTTTACTCTGAAGCACATCAGCAATCCACATCTATTTTTTCAATCAGATTCAGCTCCCCAACAAGGAAGGTTGATTTATCTGCATATTTTCCATTCTTGTCCTGTCCAGTTTCGGTGGTTTGGAGTTCAAGTGGATTGTGTGTATGAGAGAGCCATGCCTGTTTCTCCTGAGGATTTATGACAGTGCAACTGAGTTTGTATAGCTAAAGAAAAGGTGCAGTTAAACCTGCTAATTTCGTGGAAAATGGCGGGTTTTAATGTTTCCCATTCCCCATTCAGGATTTGTGTGCCAGGACCCTGCCCAGCGGGCATCAACCCGGCCAATTTATCCCACCTTTGAGTCTTCCAGGCGAAACCCTTTCCAGAAACCTCAGGTAAGCAAATTCAGCAGCAGGGAGCCCAGTCAAGGCCTATTGGAAAGTGGTAGCTGAAGTAAACGAGTGAGCCGAAGCACTATGGGGGTGAGCTCACTTAAGAGCAGGAAAATTTGGGAATCATTCCAGACAGGAGGCTGTTAGATTCAGCTGTGGCTAATAGCATATGCTTTTAAACCAACTTCTTCTCTGCTTTTTGTTCTTCTTTTCTTTCGCCTTCTTTTTTCAGTATCTCTCCTTTTTTCTTTTTCTTTTTAAGAATCCCCTGCTTTTTTCATCCAACTGATAGGCTCATAAACAAGGCGCAGAGAGGGAGCCTACAGCTTCCTAGTCATTATTCTGCTACATTCTTTTTGATCTTCAGGCTAGCTTTGTAAAGAAGATGCTCGATTGAAATAACGTCTTCTCTACAAGTGATTCTCTTCAAAAGGAGCCTCAGCGATCGTGAGGTGTTAATTGAGGTTAAATGAGATAAATGCCTACCATCCGCTGTGCCTGTCTGTCTGAAAACATCACTTGATCGGGCATCGCTCCAGGCTTTGTGTCCTCTGCATTTGTGTTTCAGTTAAGCCAATCAGCTCATCGTTCTGTCTGTCATCGAACCCATCGCTGCCTGTCTAGACCTGGCTAGTTTCCACTTCTGTTCTTTGCCTTTAACATTTCTTCTTATCTAAAAGGTCTACCTTCCTCCTCTCTTCCCATCTGGATTGATTACCTTGCCTGCCAAGAAGCTTAGAGATTGTTTCTTCTTATTAAACCCATCCCACTCAGTCAAGACCTCTGTTTTTTATTTCAGTATTATTTACTTGTTGTCTATTGCATGGTGTGGCATTCATCAGTTTGTTGCTTTTAAATTGTCCGGTGCTCCTCTGCTAGATTGTAAGCTCTTTGAAGGCAGAAATAGCTGCTTCTTCCCCCTCCCTTCCCCTCTCCTTTTCTCCCCCCGCCCTCCCCCATTTATTTCTCCTCCACTTCTCCCTTTTCTTCTCCCTTCTCCTCCCACTCCTCTTTCTCCTTTTTTTCTTTCATTTGCTGGTCTCATTTCAAGTAGTGCTGTTTGTGTTTGCCAAGCTCATCACTCCTACTAAACAGTCATACCTCTAACTTCATTAGAACAAGGTCTGCACACTCAAATGCCGATAGGGGCTGCAGGCAGACAGCGTACATGAATAAGAGGGCCAGGTGTACAATACAGCTGAGAGGGGCATGACAGCGGTAGACTGGAGTGTGTGCCCCAGGTGAAAAGGGGGCAGCTGTCTTACTGATGTGCTCTAGCTGATCGTTGCCATGCATGAGTGTGGGCTGCGTGTTGTCAGACCTTCCTACTGTCAAGAGGAATCAGAAATCTTATTTTAAAATATAGTCCAATTAAAGAAGAAACACTTGGGGCGCCTGGGTGGCGCAGTCGGTTAAGCGTCCGACTTCAGCCAGGTCACGATCTCGCGGTCCGTGAGTTCGAGCCCCGCGTCAGGCTCTGGGCTGATGGCTCAGGGCCTGGAGCCTGTTTCTGATTCTGTGTCTCCCTCTCTCTCTGCCCCTCCCCCGTTCATGCTCTGTCTCTCTCTGTCCCAAAAATAAATAAACGTTAAAAAAAAAAAATTAATTAAAAAAAAAAAAAAAAAAGAAGAAACACTTTGCGGACCAAACATAGCATGTCTTTGAGTTGGATTCAGTCTGTGGGCTGCCTGCCTGTGACCATCTGCTCTAGGATTATCCCTTGTTAGTATCAGAGTTGCGATGTGGGACAGGGCGTACTGAATTTCAAGGGGTAGTGTCAACTTGCATTAGAAGGGAAACCAGGCGGGGCGCCTGGGTGGCGCAGTCGGTTAAGCGTCCGACTTCAGCCAGGTCACGATCTCGTGGTCCGTGAGTTCGAGCCCCGCGTCAGGCTCTGGGCTGATGGCTCGGAGCCTGGAGCCGGTTTCCGATTCTGTGTCTCCCTCTCTCTCTGCCCCTCCCCCGTTCATGCTCTGTCTCTCTCTGTCCCAAAAATAAATAAACGTTGAAAAAAAAAAATTTAAAAAAAAAAAAAAAAGGGAAACCAGGCAACAAGGTTTTAAAATTTTGTTTTTAATGCTTATTTTTGAGAGAGAGACAGAGAGACAGAATGCGAGCAGGGAGGGGCAGACAGGGAGACACAGAATCCAAAGCAGGCCCCAGGCTCTGAGCTGTCAGCACAGAGCCCGACGCGGGGCTCGAACTCACGAACCGCAAGCTCGTGACCTGAGCCGAAGTTGGACGCTCAACCAAGCGAGCCACCCAGGTGCTCCAGGCAACAAGGTTTTAAATCACAGATGTCATTTAGTTTTTATTAAGAAAAAGTAGAAGATTGTTTTCTTTGGTGTTTAATAAGAAAAAGTAGAAGATAAACCGAGGTGTCCTTTGCAGACCGTCTCCTGGCGTATCAGTGGCAAGAGGCACAGAGTCTTGTGTAAAGGATTGCGAATGTTTCTGTGCGGCCTTGCAGAGTTTCTGCCGATTTTACTGTAGGCACAGTTGTATGTCAGTCTTGGATGAATTGACCCCTTTTCTTAGCTTGCCGCTCAGCCTCTATTGGCCACTTTTTGCAAATCGTAGAGAATCTATTCGCCTAACTGGTAGGTCATGCCATGACTTCATCCATAAGCAGCCTGCAGGACGCTTATTTAAAGGGGGAAGAGGGGCGCCTGGGTGGCGCAGTCGGTTAAGCGTCCGACTTCAGCCAGGTCACGATCTCGCGGTCTGTGAGTTCGAGCCCCGCGTCAGGCTCTGGGCTGATGGCTCGGAGCCTGGAGCCTGTTTCCGATTCTGTGTCTCCCTCTCTCTCTGCCCCTCCCCCGTTCATGCTCTGTCTCTTTCTGTCCCAAAAATAAATTAGAAATGTTAAAGGGGGAAGAAACCGTAGGTGCATTATAAGTACTCTGGAACCAGTTTATCAGGTGGAGTAGTTAACTTCAGGATGCGACCGTAGGATTGTGCTCTCGGTGCTGCGGAGATGAGACTGTAGTGGATACACCGGAGGAGAAAGTGGTGGGAAATACAATAAATGCTCTAGTCTAACAAGCACGAAGTGTAGAGCTCTTGCCTTTGGTTCCTGCTTAGAGATTGTTTTCTCATTTGTGAGATCATAGATGTAGGAATTGGAAAACCTAGGTACGTTAGGAGAAGATGAGGCTTTATTCCGTTTTTCTGTCTTTTATAGCGTCCAGTGTCTGCACAGTTTCAGTCCTCAAACGCCAAACAGGTAAGTTCTGGATCATTTGGAGACTTCATTCAGATTCTTATTTCCAGTCCCCAACCGGAAAGCCTTTTAGCTTTGTGCTTTCACAGTACATGTTTTGTGCACCTGCTTTTTGACCTTGAATAAGATAGAATTAAGTGCTAATGAACGTACAGAGGTCTTTCCAGATATAGGATACAAGAGTAGAGGCTGCAGGAATTTATGAATCCTCTTTTCCTGACAGTGATTGTGGTGTGATGGAGGCAGTCAGGTTTAAATGATGAAATGATGAACAGAATATTCCGGAAAGGAAATATTGTTCACAAACACTCTTTCTTTTCTTCAGATGTCTTATGAAATGTACTGTTGTTGGTAGCTTAATATTAGAATCATTTTCACATTGGGTATTGGGCTGCATTTGATTGTACCTATTTCTTTTATGTGGTGATTTGCAGTTTTATTAATCCTAGAAACTCTGCCATAATTAGTGTCTGAGATGCTGCCTTTAAAAATACAGACAAAATATTGTGTCTCCAACTCTTAATGAATAATAGTATTTGCTCTCTTACTGTCCTTGTTAGCGATATTTGAGATTAGCTGTCATTTTCTTCTGTGAAGATCTTTTTTTTCTTTTACACATCTTTTTGAAGTGATTGGGTAGCAGTGGGGGTGGCCGCTCCTGCTATTTGATGTTTTGAAATGAGCGCTGTCGATGTTTCTTACGTAAGCGTGCCACTTGGAACTAGTAGTCCTTCAGCAAAGATCTCCAGTGTATTTATTTTGGCTTTTGTCCTCTCTGATGCAGTTTCTGGACAGCTTGGGGGCTTAATCTGTAACTTGCATAAGCTACTGCTTTTGACAAAGCGCTTTCTTTCCATGGTTTATATGAATCCAAGAAGTGACAAAAAGACTTAACGGTTGTCTTGTCTAGTGTTTGGTAACTGGTTAATGTGGTTCCATAGTATGAGTTTTGTGTTCAGTTGGTAGGATTTAAAACTCGGTAGCGTTTAGTGTCTTGTGTTTAGCAGCCACCTGAGTGTGTTAGCCGCTCTCCATGGCAAACAAATAGAAAAACAACAACAAAAAGTCTCCAAAGCTGTTGACTTCAAAGAGTTTACATTCCAATACCTTTTAGGGATATCTAATCAATTTAAGGAGAACTTGAAAAATGCTTAATTCATAATCTTCTGCATTTGAGTCCAAAGAAGTGTCTTTGGTATGTTTATTCTAACCTTAATTTCCCTTCACCATTTTAATTCTCTTCTGTCTGGCTCGGTTGCTTGAACCCTTGTAGGTTGCGATAGCCTGTGTCTGAGCAAGCGAGCGAGGGAGGCCTCTTCCCTCAGGATTGTGTGTTTGAACACTGCTCGCCTGACACAAAGCCTCTCTAGCTTTACTCAGCCTATCTGATACATGTTGAAATCTTGGACTCTTCTCGTTCTTTGCAGTGTTCTATTTTGTCACTGTCTTTCTGTTAATGAAGGCTTCTCAGCTCCACAGTAGTTCTGACAGAGCCAAGGGAAAAACAAACACAAGTTCCCTGCTCTGGCCACGTACACTTTGTCAAGTTTTCTTTTTCTGTTGCTGTCAGATTGCGAAGTCACCGTTCTTTGCCTGTTGTCTGACTATTCCTTTTTAATCCATTGTCTCTTTCTACATTTCTTCCTTCCCTTGAATGCCTGTGGTTCAAATTTTCCATTCACCAGAAACTACATTTCACTGTTCCAAGGCAGATGGCATGGTTTTGTGGAAAAGACATGGACTGTAGAGTCGGATAGACTCCGGTTCATACCAACTAGCTGTTAGACCTTGGGCAAGTTCCCTTACATCTCTGAGGCTTACTGCCCACGTCTGTCAAATGAGGATCATAATACATACATGGAGGTATGGCGTGAAAGAAATGATAAAACATTGGGAAAATATTTGGGATAGTTCTGGACACATACTTTACCTTGGACACATAGACCCCCTTCACACTTTTGAGTCTATTGATTTTCCTTTTACCCATTTGATAGGTAGTATCTGGTGTAACTTTGATACTCTTTCTGTAGCCATTCTTTTCACATTTGCTGTCATCCACAAATGCAAATTACTTTATATTTATTTATTTATCCATCCTCGCAGACATCAGTGAAGATTCTAAGGAATGCTTAGTCAATACGGATTCTGAAAATCACTTCCTAATTTGATTCACTACTGTTTATCCTACATCACATCTTTTAACTCTTTGCAGTTTTTGTTGGTGTATTTTATTCATTATACCATGACACTAAGTCTAGATTACAAGTATAACTTCAAATAAAAATTTTATGAAATTTGTACAAATGCTTTTGTAAAACCCAAAGACATTTAAATATACTTGCTGTATTCCCCCATTTTTGTAATTTTGTCCAAAAAATAAACATTTTAAAGCATATTTTAAAATAAATAAAGCAGTTTCTGTACTTACTCTTCATGAGCCCATTAAACTCTAAATGTTTATGGATTTTTTTTCTTTTAATGTTTGTTCCATTATTTTACTAGGGATTCAAGTTAGACTTACCAGGTGGTAATCACCAGGAGCACACTTCTTACATTTTTGAAGATTGGTACCTCATTTGTTTTTTTCTAATCCTCTGGTACCTCCTCAGTTCTTCATGATTTTTCAAACATAATTGTAAGTGGTTTTGGTAAGTTTTTTGTTTTTTTGTTTTTTAAACCAGTTCCCTTAATAACAAGATGCATGTCTCTCAGACCTGCTGACTTATATTTATTCCAGATTTCCAGATGTTGCATATCTCTTTTTTTTTTTTTTTAATTTTTTTTTCTCAACGTTTATTTATTTTTGGGACAGAAAGAGACAGAGCATGAACGGGGGAGGGGCAGAGAGAGAGGGAGACACAGAATCGGAAACAGGCTCCAGGCTCTGAGCCATCAGCCCAGAGCCTGACGCGGGGCTCGAACTCACGGACCGCGAGATCGTGACCTGGCTGAAGTCGGACGCTTAACCGACTGCGCCACCCAGGCGCCCCGCATATCTCTTTTTGACTGTAACACAAGTCTACTTACTTTCTGTTTTTTTTCCCCTCCTCTCATTTCAAAGTATACTTCTGGTTATGAATTGCACTTAAACTTTCTCTATTAACCATTTTTTGTTTATTTCCCTCCCAGATTTATTCATATGTGGTCCTTTTTGTTCCTTTTATTTCATTTGGTAGCATTAATTCGTTTTGCTTTTTAAACTTGAGTTTACCTTTCCTAGGTGGCAAGACGTGTCACATGTAAATCAAGCTATTTCTAGTTCATTTGTTTCTAACACAGAATTGCAAAGTTTGTAAAACTGCTTTGGGACATTTTTATTCTTTGTATGTGTTCTCTGACAGACAGGTTTTATTTTTGCTCCTCAATTATGGTATCTTTTATGATACCTGGCCCTTTTCATGTTCTGTGTTTTGTTCAGCCCTTCTCATTGCTGGTACTTGCCTGCTTACTTTAGGTCGGGAATCCTTTTTATGATTCAACATCTGTTTTTTTACTACTTAGAGTGGAGACAGGTGGTTCCTTGTCTCCATGATTTCACATTCTCAGTTCTTCCCTCCCGATAAAGGTTAGACATGTAAAGTTCTTCTCTGGGTATATTTCTGATTCATAAGTTGTACTAATGATAATTTTACATGTTTGATGCATGTTGCATGGCAGAATTCTTACCTAGGCAGTGTTTTGGCAGTTTAACATCTGAATACCCAGTAGTTAAAATCCTGTGTCATCTAGACAGAGGCATTGGTTCTCTCTAAATTCAGAAGAGCTTTATTTCCTTCGTGTGTTCAGCCAATTCCCTGGAACATGTGGATTTATTCTACCACCCAGAGAATGTAGCTGCGCTGATATGTACAAGGTCAGAACCACAGAAGGGCTTGCTTGCATTTGGAGGGTTTTGCTCTTGTTTTTGGCAAGTCAGTCTGATTCCTTTTTTTTTTTCTTTTCTTCTTTTTTTTGCTTTGCTCTTAATCTCCAGGTATGTCTTCTTGGCATTCAGAAGCATTTCTGTCTTTCTTTTTTCTTCGTTACCCTTTCTTCTTCTTTTTCTCTGCTTTTTCTCTCACCTGTGTCTATAATTCAGGTCACCTTTCTTAATTGTTTGTTTCATTAACAAATACTGGTAGAATTCAGCCAGTGGCCTGGGATTTTAATGCTCTGTTGTACCTATGTAAACACATGTCTCTGTAGACCAGTACAACAGATATTATGCTGATAAAGAAAATTCTCTTTAATCTCAAATTTATTGAAAAGCTGAGATGGGAAAAATACTTCTGACTTTCTAGTCTCATATTTTCCAGCATCTTCCCCGAAGACACAGGAGACCTGGGGGATTTTAGAGAGGTATTTGAGATACTTAAACTTCAGTAGCTACAACTTTTCATATTTCTTTCCCTCTCAGACTTGTTAATAGTTTAGTTTGAAATAAATAGGTTAAAAGGAGTATCTAGCCACATTGTTGTCCTCTTGGAGTAGCGTTGGCCTTTTTATTTGTAGCCTGGTGATATTTGTGGCGATAAAAGAGTAATAGCCATCAGCTTATGGGAGTTCACAGCTAGAGCGTGCATCTGACAAACACCATTAAGCCCTTTCCGTTTTCAACCCTCCAAAGACCCCAGCCAGGAGCATCTCCTGAATTCCTCCACACCTCCCTCAGACAACCCACATACATGCACAAATAGATCGAGTTGGAACTGTGGATTCTGGGGAGCAAAGGAGTGTTTCTGAATGTGTGTGGGAGACAACTCTTTGAAAGTGACCGGGAGAGAAGATTGAGAATTTTGGAGCACCAATGCACTGTTTCCCAGAGCAGGTTTAGATTCGTAGAGGAAGGTTGCAACATCATTATAATCTCAGTCTCTGGAAGCAGTAATATTATTCCATTTTGGAATATTTCCTAATTTCCTAAATTTCCTGATTTCCTAAAAAAGAAAAAGAAGATCAAAAATAAAAATTAAAAATTTACAAAGACAATGATAAAAAAAAAAAACAGACAAGAAATGAGCAATAAAAACAAAACAAGGACAAAAAGCAAAAAATTTTTTAAAAATTGAGGGTGCTGATTAGATGTTATTCAGTAGTGATTTGATCCATGTTCTTAGAAAACCATGCATTTCTTTTCTTTTTAATGTTTATTTGTTGGAGCACCTGGGTAACTCAGTCAGTTGAGTGTCTGACTTCGGCTCAGGTCGTGGTCTAGCAGTTTGTGAGTCCAAGTCCCATATCAGGCTCGCTGCTGTCAGTGCAGAGCCCCCTTTGGATCCTCTGTCCCCCTCTCTGCCCCTCACCCACTTGCTTGCGCATGTGCATGTGCTCTCTCTCTCTCTGTGTCTCTCAATATTTATTTATTTTGGTAGAGAGAGAGAGAAGACACGTGTACACGTGTGTGCGTGGAAGGGGCAAAGAGAGAGAGAGAGAGAGAGGGAGAGAGAGAATCCCAAGCAGGCTCCGTGCTGTCAGAACAGAGCCTGATGTGGGGCTTAGTCTCATGAATGGTGAGATCATGACCTGAGCCAAAATCAAGAGTCAGGCGCTTAACCAACTGAGCCGCCTAGGTGCCCCTACAACCACGCATTTCTTAAAACTATTCTGACAGCTAATAACTATTTCTTAAAATATTTTTATTATTAATCTTCAGTACATATTTCAATGTATCACTTTTAAATAAATTATTCTAAAACGCTTAATCTTTTTTTTTTTGGCTATATCATTTTTTAAATGTTTATTTATGCTCGAGAGAAAGCGAGCACGAGCACATGAACTGGGGAGGGGCAAAGAGAAGGGGAGAGAGGATCCAAAGAAGGCTCCACGCTGACAGCGGAGAGTCTGATGTGGGGCTTGAAGTCATGAACCTCGAGATCATGCCCTGAGCTGATGTCGGATGCTTAACCGACTGAGCCACCCAGGTGCCCCTTGTTATGTCATCTAAATGAGTGCTTACTCCATACTCACTCTTACAATAATTTTAGAGAACTTAAGGTACTCTTAAATAGTCTGAGTGATAAGGCAACTTGACCTTGGATAAGGCACTTGACTGCCAGTGGCTTTCTGATCAGAGCCACATCATCACATGTGAAAAAGTATTTTTAGTGAACGATAAGTATTTTTAGCCAATGATAAAATGAGAAGAGTCCTTAAAGCATCCAGTTAATATTTTGGCTTTACATGCTAAGTAAGCATTCATACTTTTAAAATTTTTGAAAAGATTAACTTACTTATATGTTTACTTTCCTCAGTCTTTAAACTTTCCTGTTGACTCCCCTCTCATGCCAAGATACACTGTTTAATTTATTCCCAGAGATTGCAAGGGAATTAAAATTTTCCCCAGAATCCTCTGCAAAATTTAGTTCTAACCATGATTAATCTATGTGTCAGGACATTTATTTCTTTGTTCAACAAATACTTATTGATCTCCTACTCCATGCCTGTACTATTCTGGGTTCTGAAGATATCACTGGAAAAGCTGTTTAGGCAAAAGACCCTGCCTTCACATATTGTTTATATCTGCTGATTTCATGGTTATTCTTCATAAAGTTATGTCATTGTGGAGTTACCTATTAGAAAATCTATCTTTTATAACTCCCATGCTAGCTTTGAAGATTAGTATGTATTGGTCTTCCTTGTGTCAAAGGTAAAAGCATTCATCATATATATATTATATATATATATTATATATATACTATTCATATATATATATATACTATTCATAATAGTACAGGTGCGTACTATTAGTCCGCTTGGGTGGCCATAACCAAGTACCATGGACTTGGTGATTTCAACTACAGAAATTTATTTCTCACACTTCTGGAGGCTGAGAAGTCCAAGACCAAAGAGCCAGCAAAGCAGGTTTCACTCTGAGGCCTCTACTCTTAGCTTGTAGATGAATGCCGTGTCACTCTGTGCTCACGTGACCTCTTTTTAACATGCTTGGGCAGACAGAGTACGAGCTGTCTGATGCCTTTTCTTTTAAGGGCATTAATCTCATCGGGCCAGGGTTTCACCCTCCTGACCTCATGTAATCCAAATTACCTCCCAGAAGCCCTGTTGTTAAATACCATCACATCAGGGGTTAGGTCTTCAACAAATGAATTTGTAGGAGGACCCAAACCTTTAGTCTGTAGGAGTGAGTATTGTTGAGAAGGTCAAAAGTTAGTTACCAAAAGCCTTTCCATAGGTAGTCTACCCAAAGAGAAAACTAAGCCCTTCACAATAGGACTGCTTCTTTCTGGTCAGAGTCACTTCTAGGAATCTAGAATGATAATTTGTGTCCACGTTTCTTGAATTATTTCTTAATCTCCGAACTTGGCAGATGTACTTGTCTTATCAGTCACTTTTTCGGTTTCAATAATAGTGTGTTGACATGCTTCATACCATCCGACTTGCTTTGTTACCTTGATATTTTTCTGCTCACCTAACATCGAAATGACTTAAAACTTCCATTCTCAGATGACCTTTGTGATCATCCTTCAGAAGGCTGTGAGGAGCATGGCGCATTTGGCTTCCTCCTTGAAGTGCCCGAGGCAATCATCCTTGATCAAGGTCTCTTGAAGTCCAGCAGTCGCAGTGTGTCTTTTGGTCATAGTTCTTTTCTGTGTCACTGGTGACTGTCATCTCAGTATTTCCTCCCCCCACCCCCCACCCCAGTTCTAAAACATCCCACGGACCAACTTTCACCTGTGACATAATAAATTGTTCCTTGGTTTTCTGTCTTACATCTCACTTTTCCTAACTCTCCTTGTCCACTGCTGAAAAGAATAGTGTTATTTACCAAAATTAATGCACATTCAATCCTCCATGGTTATTTTCAGATGTTTTCCCATATCTTTAAAAATATTGGATGAACTTTAAGACCAAGAGTAGGAGTAAGTACTGGATTAGAAGATCATGTGGACATAGCTCCTGTTTTTCTGCTTGTTTCCCTCTCAACACATAGCATTTTCCTTCTATTCTGTTTTCTCTTCTTGCCTTTGAGTCTACTGGCTTTCATTTATTTCCCAGGGTTTCAGGCTAAGAGAGTAATTACAGAAAATGGGCTTTGGAGTTGAGCTTATCCATATTAGGAAAGACCGTGATGTTGAGGGACTGAATAGAGGGAAATGACAAAAGGTGAGGAAAACATTTTGTTTCTGTTTGTCCTTCTCCATAGCGTTCCCGTCCCCTCTCTGCCAGTGATGCGGAAATGAAAAACCTTGTGGGCTCAGCCCGAGAGAAGGTTCCGGGGAAGTTAGGTGGTTCTGTGCTCGGTCTGTCAATGGAGGAGGTAAAGATAACTCTATTTCAGGCCTTTGTGGGTTAACACAGGGTTCAATAAACATTAGTGATTCATATATTTATGACCAACTCATGTCTTACATTGGAAGGAGAAAGATTCAAGATGGGAGGAACTTATTCTCAGGAAACTTGTTCTCAGAAAATTCCATCTTATATGGAGTTAATTTCTCCCTGCATGCTTCTGTCATATTTGTGGGTCATAACCCTCTTTCTCTGCTCTGTAATCTTTTGGATTACGGTTTCCAAAATCAGTACTCATTTTATTTTCTCTTTATGTAGATCAAAGTTTTACGGAGAGTGAAGGAAGAAAATGATCGGAGAGGTGGATTTATTCGCATATTCCCTACATCAGAGACATGGGAAATATATGGGTGAGGTGACTACCTTTTTTTTTTTTTTTTTAAATTTGTGCCCCAGGTCCACAGCATTGGATTAATTGTGACACAGTGTTGTCATTGCTTTCCATGTGGGTCTTTCTTATTTTGCACATTTATTTATAGTAGTGTGACTATTATCCAACCTAAGCATTAACATTAATGTAATCTACCTGTGCATTATTCCTCTTTTTGAAAAAAAAAAATCCCCCACCTCCTTCCTAATAGTCCCCTAACCCAGGGTCACATACTTGTAAAAAAATTTTATAGTCATCATTACCTTGGTTTGAAAAAAAACTGTTTTATCATCTCTATTGTGCCTAAACAATATATTATTTTTAATCATCATTTAGATCTAGTTAACATACATCAAAATGGATTTATTTTAAGTGTATGGTTTGATGATAAGTTTTGACAAATATTAACACCAATTTAACCACCGCCATCACCACAATCAAGATGTAGAATGTTTCTGTAACCTTCAGAAGTCCCTTCATTCCCCTTTACAGTTATTTGCCCTCATTCATTATCCTGAGCCACAGATGTCTACCAATCTGCTTTATGTCATTATCATTTTTCTAGAATCTTCTATAAGTAGAATCATACAATATATATACTCCTGTGTCTGGAGTCTTTGTTTGGCATAACGTTTTTGAGAATTATCCATGTTGTGTGAAGTAGTAGTTCGTTCCTTATTGTTACGTACTAATTTGTTGTATGAATATACCACAATGTATTTATCCATTCACCTGTTGTAGAACATTGGCGTTGTGTCCAGTTTGGAACTGTTATGAAGAAAGCTGTTATGAACACTTATGTAGTATGTGAATACGTGATTTCATTTCTCTTAGGTTAATACCGAGGAGTAGAATAGGTGAGTCATATGATAGGGCGTAAGGTATAGTACCATTTTACCTTTTACCAGCAGTGTATGAGAGTTCCGGTTGCTGTTCATCTTTGTCAACACTTGGTATTGTCAGGGTTTTTAATTTTAGGTATTATAGTGGGTGTGTAGTATATCTCTGTGGTTTTAATTTGCTTTTCTCTGATGAATAGTGATCCTGAGCATTCATGTGCTATTGGCTATTTGTGTCTTTTTTTTGTTTTAAATTTAGGATTTTGTTGTTGTTGTTGTTACTGTGCTATAAAGGACTGTTGATACAAGTCCTTTCTCAACATATTTATATTGTGAATATATTCTCCAAGTGTGTGAGTAGCTTTTTCATTTCTTTAACAGTGGCTTTAAAGAACAGAAATTTTGGGGCACCTGGGTGGCTCAGTCGGTTAAGCGTCCGACTTCAGCTCAGGTCACAATCTCGCGGTCTGCGAGTTCGAGCCCCGCGTCAGGCTCTGGGCTGATGGCTCAGAGCCTGGAGCCTGCTTCCGATTCTGTGTCTCCCTCTCTCTCTGCCCCTCCCCCGTTCATGCTGTGTCTTTCTCTGTCTCAAAAATAAATAAACGTTAAAAAAAAAATTAAAAAAAAAACAAATTTTAAATTTCAATGAAGTCCATTGACAACATTTTCAGAAGATTTATAAATTTTGTGTTTCCTGTCTAAGAAATCTTTGCCAACCCCAGTTTCACAAAGCTTATTCTCTTATGCTTTCTTCTAGAAGCTTTACAATTTTAGCTTTTATATTTAGGTCTATGATATGTATTGATTTAATTTTTGTGTATGGTGTGAGGTAAGGGTTGGGGTTCATTTCTTTTCATATGATGTACATTTGTTCCAGCACCATTTGTTGAAATTGCCCCATTGAATTCCATTGGCATCTTTTCTAAAAATTAATTCAAATATATGTGGGGGTCTGTTTCTAGACTTTATTCAGTTTCACTGATTAATGTGTTTGTCTTGATTACTATAGCTTTATACTAAGTCTTAAAATTTGATAGTGTGTCTTCCAACTTTGTTGTTCTTTTTTAAGTATTTTGACTATTTTGTGTCGTCTGTATTTCTCAAGACATTTTAAAATTTCTTTGTCAATTTCTACACAGAAGCCTGCTGGCTTTTGATTTGGCATTGCATTGAGCATATAAATTTTGAGAGTGAACATTTTAACAATATTGAATTTTCTAATCCATGAACGTGATATATCTCTCCATTTATTTAGTTGTTCTCCTCCTCCTCCTCCCTCCCTCCCTCCTCCTCATCTCCCTCCCTCCCTCCTCCTCATCTCCCTCCCTCCCTCCTCCTCATCTCCCTCCCTCCCTCCTCCTCATCTCCCTCCCTCCCTCCTCCTCATCTCCCTCCCTCCCTCCTCCTTTTCCCCTCCCCATCTCCCACGCTCCTCCTCTCCTTCCCCTCTCCCACCCTCCTCCTTCTCCCCTCCCCCTCTGCCACCCTCCTCCTTCTCCCCTCCCCCTCTGCCACCCTCCTCCTTCTCCCCTCCCCCTCTCCCCCCTCCTCCTTCTCCCCTTCCCCTCTCCCTCCTTCTTCCTCCCTCCCTCCCCCTCTTCCTCCCTTCCTTCCTCCTCCTTTTCTTCTTCTTCTTTTTTTTTTTTTAATGTATATTTATTTTTGAGAGAGACAGAGCACAAATGGGAGAGTGGCAAGGAGAAAGGGAGACACTGAATCTGAAGCAGACTCCAGGGTCTGAGCTGTCAGCACAGAGCCTGACAAGGGGCTCAAACTCACGAACTGTGAGATCACAACCTGAGCCAAAGTCAGACACTTAACTGACTGAGCCACCCAGGAGCCCCTCTTCTTGTTTTTATTTTAATTCCAGTCAACATACAACATCATATTGGTTTCAGGTGTACAATATAGTGAGTCAACCATTCCATACATCACCTGGTTCCATATATCACTTGTGATGATCACAAGTACATATTTAGGTTTTCTTTTATTTTTCTTAGCAATATTTTCTAGTTTTCAATGTAAAGGCCTTGCACATATTTTTTAAAATTAATGACTTGGTGTTTCATGTTTTTGAATGGTATTGTAAACGTTATTTTTTAAACAACTTTATTGAGTTATAAATATATTGAAAGTGTACAGTTTGGTAAGTTTTAATATATGTATATATCTGTGAAACCTGCACGTAGGCAACCTAATGAACAAATACATAACCTCTAGCTAGAAGTTTCCTTGTGCCTCTTTGTAGTTCTTCTCTCTTGCTCCTCCCTTTCCTTCCCTGCCCATCTCTGTCCCCAGGGAGCTATGATCTGCTTTCTGTTACTAAAGATTAGTCTGCATTCCCTGGAATTTCATGTAATAGAATTCCACAGGTTGTTTTCTTATTTGTTGGGTCTTTTTTTTCTATTTGGAAGAATTATTTTTATATTCATACACGTTGTATCATCTATCATTGGTTTAATTCCTTTCTATTGTTGAGTAATATTATAGGCATATGCCAGAATTTGTTTATCCTTTCATCTGTTGGACATTTTGGTTTCCAGGTTTTGGTTATTACAAATATACGCATGCTTTCATTTCTTTTGGGTAAATTCTACTTATGAAATGACTGGATCATGTTGTAAGAAACTGCCATACAGTTTTCTAAAGTGGTTGCACCATTTTACAATCCCATAATAAGTGTATGAGAGTTCCAGTTCCTCCACATTGTCACCAACAATTGGTACGGTCAATTTAATTTATCTCCTTAGGAGGTGTGTAGTACTATCTCATTATGGTTTTATTTTCACTTCCTTAATGATTGCCCATTTTTAAATGAGGTTATTTTCTCATAGTTGAGCTGTGAGAGTTCTTTATGCATTCTGGATATAAGTCCTTTTTTCCTAGCACTTTAAAAATGGTTGTTCCATTGGGCACAAGGGTGGTTTAGTTGGTTAAGTGCCTGACTTCGTCTTAGGTCATGATCTCGCGGTTCGTGAGGTCGAGCCCCACATTGGTCTCTCTGTTGTTAGCCCAGAGCCCACTTTGGATCCTCTGTCTCCCTCTCTTTGCCCCTCCCCTGCTTGGTTGCCCTCTCTCTCACAAAAGTAAATAAACATTAAAAATATATTTTTTTAAAATGTTGCTCCATTATCTTTGGCTTGCATTTTTCTGATAAGAGGCATACAGTAATTATTATTTTTGTTTTTCTGTGCATAACGTGTCTTTTTTTCCCTCAGCCTGCATTTAAGATTATTTCTTTCTGGCTGATTTTTAGCAGTTTGATTGTGATATATGCCTTGTGTCATTTTCTTCATGTTTCTTCTACTTGGGATTTGTTGAACTTCTTGGTCTGTGGGGCTTATAGTTTTCATCATAAATGGAAAGCTTTTGGCCATTAAAAAAAATTTTTTTTTCTATTTCCTTCCTCTCCTTTCTCCTTTTGGAACTCTGGCTACATGTTAAAATTGGCTGATATTGTACTACAAGTCTGGCTCTGTTCATTTTTTTAGACTTTTTCTTTATTTTGGATGGTTTTCTATTTCTCTTTCTAAATTCATTCATCTTTTTGTCTGCGGTGTCACATCTTCTATTCATTCCATCCAGTGAAATGTTCATTTCAGATACTTTATTTTTCATCTTTAGAACTTTTTGTTTTTTTCCATTATTTTCATGATTTTTTTAGATCCTTGTGCATATATTATAATATGTATAGTAGCTATTTTTAAATTGTTATCCTGTTATCTCTATCATTTCTGAGTTTATTTCTACTGACTGATTTTCCTCTTATGGGTTACATTTTTCGTTTTTCTTCACATGCACAGTGATTTTTAAAAATTGGATGCTGGACATTATAAATGTATAGTTGAGTGGGTTGGTTTTATTGCCTTCTTTGAATGCTGTTGAAAGTTGTTTTTGGTTTTTTTTGGCGGGGGGGGGGGGGTCCAACAGTTAAGTTACTTGTAGACTAGCTTAATCTTTTTCAGGCTCATTTAAAAACATTTTTTTTTTTTTTTTTAAGTTTCAGTATAATTAACATATAGTGTTATGTTAGTTTCAGATGTGTGATGTAGTGATTCAACATTACTTAGATTATTTAAAAATTTTTTATGGTTTGTTTAGGATAGCTTTTGTTTAGGTCTAGGAAAGTTTTACTATTAAAGACTCTTTGGAGTTATTTGTTAAATGAGCCCATATTCAATGAGATTTATCCATTCTGGGAACCAATCAATTTATAGCCCTGGGTGAATTCTGCAAAGTATTCAGCTTATGCTTTCTTTTTAATGTTCTTTACCCTGCCCCTTCCTCTTTGCCCAGCCCTGTGGACTTTCACCCTATGTCTGAGCAGATTTGTATTTACCCAAAGACTCAAAAATCCCTTGTGATGATTATTCTCTGATTACAATAAGGTTGAGAATCTTTGTACTTATTTATAGGTAACACATTTCTTTTTCTTTGGTGAGTGGCTTTTGATCTAGTTGGGATATTAGTGGTTCTAAGTATAGAGCTAGAACTTAGAGGAATAAAAGAAGGTACCCATTTTGTGTTTGTTTTGTTTTGTCTTGAAAACCCAGCTGTTCATAGAGAAATCTTCCTTTCATCTTACAAAATATCCTATTGATGTAATTATACCTTACAGAGACCTAGGAATGCAACAGAAAGATATTGTTTGTGTTTTCTTTTGTTATGTTGTTGAAGAATTTAAATGTTCGCAGTTCCTAGAAAACATACCTTTTAACTAATGAAAGTGAAAATCTACATTCTTGAGTATTTTAAGAAGTAGGACCTTAATTTAAGTGCCTTTAGGAAAATTTGAAGGAATCAATTACAGGTAATGTTGGGGTCTCTTATGGAGTCCAGTAATGATACCTTTCTTTACTGGTTTGGTTCTGAACCAATGGAGAAATAAGACAAAGACAGGAGAGAGGAGGCCAAAATATCTCCTATTTTACTGATAAAGTCTAGGTTGGGAGACTTGATTGTATCTATCTGCAGGCAGGCACACTTTTTGTTGAATTTCCAGTTTGGACAGATGTACATGCCCATTTCTGGGCAAAGTTAGACTGGGCTGTGTGTGGGGAGCACCTGACCCCATCAGACCAGCAGAAGATATATACCTCCTAACGGGAGATTGTCCCCCAAGAGAAAAAAGGGAGCTGCTCGATGAAGCATTTCTGTTTGTTCTTTCTAAATTACCAGTCTGGTAAGTCACTCTACCTCTCCTGGGGCCTCTGAGAAAAGAAGCAGAGCAAGGCCAAGAATATTAAACTAATTGCGCTGCCTTCATTTAGATGTCACAAATATGCTTTTATATATATACCTATATATATGTGCCTATATATATATATGTATATATATATTGGGTATCAGCCAAGTGTCTAGCACTGTGTTTGGTGGTTTGGTGCTTTGGAGTATAAAACCAATATTAGATGGAACCCCTGCCCTTTGAGAGTTACCAGCGTGATTATGGAGAAATTATTTATGCATATAATAAAAATAGCTCATTTGTATAGTTCTTCATAATTATAAGGTACTTCATGGACATCATTGTTATCCCTATTTTAATGATACAGAAAGTAAGGCTTAGTAAAGTAATGTGACTCGTCCATGATCACACAGGGGGACCTGATTCAGGTATTCTGAATCTGGATCTTAACTTTTTTCCTGCTACCACATGCTGCTTTCGGAGAAGAAAAATTTTCCTCTGTGAGACAGTGTATGGCAGGTCCGTCGAGCATACAGTAAAGGGCAAGGTAGTTCAGACAAGGGTGCTTCTGTAGACTTGGAGCAGTTGTTATCAGGGAAGGCTTCGTGCAGCAGGGAAGACTTGAGCTGCTTCTTGAAGGGTAGGTTATGGTAAGTGGATGGAGTGTGAGGAGGTATCCAGACCAAGGCAAAAGGATCAATACGAGGGGTGGTGTGAGAGGATTGTGAGGGGCCTCGGTCTGGCTATATGGCATGATCACTGTTGAGAGGAACGTTCTGGACAGCGTGTGAAGGAATTGGTGGTATAGATTATCCAACTTTGGAAAGCTTGGAAGAGAGTGTATGCCTCTTGCAGTAGCCATCAAGGAGCCATTGAAAGCTCTTGAGAAATAACGTGGTTGAAACCATCTGTCTACATTTTCATGCCCTTTATGCATCTCCCATTCCTGGCTTCTTTTGACCTCTCTCTTAGGTATATACGAATTTTAGTCGTATTTTTTTTTTTTTTGGTTTTTTTTTTTAAGCATTCTTCTCTTACCATTAAAAAAAAATGATTTTAGAGAAAGAATGCACATGCGCTCATGAGCTGGGGCAGGAGGGTGGACACAGGGATGAAGACAGAATCTCAAGTGGGCTCCATCCCATGACCCCTGGGCTCATGACCTGGGCCCAAATCAAGAGCTGGGCACAACTGACTGAGCCACAGGCACCCCAGTGGTTTTGTTTTTACCTTACAGTTTTATTTTCTGATTTTAGTGTGTCACTTTTTATTAATCCAAGAAATCCTGCCATTTCTTTCTTTTTACCTTCTAAATTAACTCCGCCATTTATTCTTTTCATTTTATTTTATCTGCTGCAACTCTAATATTTTATAATTTTAATTTGAGCAACTTTCTCTTACTTTGTCATTTTAGGGAACAGTATATTACTTTAGAAACACTGTATAAGTACCCCATCACTTCTGTGCTTGATTCATGGCTTTATTTCCATATTCTGTCCCTTCAGCCAAACCTAAGAAATAGCCAGTTTCTTTCTTTGTCTTTCAGGTCCTACCTCGAACACAAGACTTCCATGAACTATATGCTGGCAACACGTCTCTTCCCGGACAGGTAGGGATTTGTTAATCTTGTAAATTTGCTAATCTGATACCATCACTAGATCATTTGATGATAAAATACACACAAAAGAAGAAAAGAGGCTTTATAAAAGTCTTTTGTAAAATCTCTGATAGAAAAGGCCTTGCAGAAAACACAACAGAAAACCTTGTTGTTCCAGAATTCATTAACTCTTAGTATTTTGTACTGTTTCCAGAAGCCACAAATTAAACTGTAACGATCTTTAAACAATCTTAACAGATGCCCTAGACTTTATTCTTCTTAGAGGAAGGCCTTTACTCAGTCCCTTTTTAACGTTAGACACAATTTTAACAAGGCATGATCATCTCTTTTTCTAGACTAGAAGAGATTAGAATGATCAGATTAGGAAAGGTAGAGAGGGGTGGTAATTCACAAAATAAACACACTAAGAGTTGTAAAAAATGACAACTGATAACCTCAATACAAGGGGAAATAGGGTGACATGATGGAAAGCAGACATTGGAATTCAAATAGCACAGCAATCAGGGACTACCTAGCTCCACATAACTTTTGTTGCCCGTAAGACATAATTGTATTACAGTAAAGTTCAGTAACTGACTCTCAAAATAAAGAACCTTAGTTATTTAGAGAAATGTATATTTTTTTCAAGGTTATGTGTGCTTTTGTGCAGGATTCGTAAAATAGATCCCCAGATTTTAGCCATTTCCTACAATTTCATGATCTGTTATCAGGAAGTATATGGGATTTGCCATTTCTCTCTGTAAATTTGTAGTTATTACCACTGATAAAGTAATCATACTGTATAGCTTCTAATGAAAGAGACCTTCAGATTTACTTAGAAGACAGAATCTCAGTTCTCTCTATATATAACCTGGTTTTTTCTCTCCTCCCCCACCACCCTGGAAACTTTTACAAGGCTCCTTTATCTTTAGAGTTCAGATATTTTACCAAGATATGTTCTGGTGTGTTACTTTTCATTATTTTGGTTTTGCAGTGGGTGGGTTGTTTCAGACTGAAGATTTAAGTTTTCCAACTGTCATCCTCTCTTTTCTCTCCTTGTGGAACTTCTTTTAGATGAATTTGAGATCTTTTGCTGTATGTTCCATGTTTTGTTTTTTGTTTGTTTTTTTACTTTTTCTCACTCTTTTTTATCTCATTGTTTTTTTTAGTTAAATTCTGGGAGGTTTCTTGAACTTTTTCTTCTAAAATTTTAAATTGATCTGCAGCCTTATCTATTTAATTATTCAGTACCAGCACAGGAGAAGGTTGTTCAGTTTACCGTTTTGATTTTGGCAAGTACAATTTTAATATCCAAGAACTATTTTTGATTTCTGAAGAGTTTTTAAAGTTCATGGATGTAATATTAAAATGCTTCGGGTACCAATTCCAGTGTGGCCGACAGGTTCCCGCATAGCACCAAGCAGTTGCCCCCTGTTGGCATCTGAGAACTCAATTCTGACACTGTCTACCTGGAGCTTAGCATCGGATTCCACAGTTGAAGGGTTCAGTCCTACAAGACTGTCATTCGCCACCTCCTCCGCCTTTGCCCTACTTTGGATGCCAGTCTCAAGGCCAGGCTGTCACCTTTGCTTCTGACTGAGCAGCTACATATCAGAGGTTCCAACGTCCCTCTCCTTGGACTTCAATTCAGACACCAGTTGCAAGTCCAGGTTGTCACCTGTACTTCTGACTGACTGGCTATAAACCAGAGGTTCCCATGACTCTCTTCTTCCTCGGGTTTGATTAATTTGCCAGAGTGGCCCACAAGACTCCAAGAAACATTTCACTTACTAGATCGTTGGTTTATTTTAAAAGAATATAACTCAGGAATAGCCAGATGGAAGAGAGGCACAGGGCAGGGTATGGGGAAAGGGAGCAGGACTTCCATGCCCTCTCCAGATCACGTGTTCACCAGCCTCACACCTCTCCTTTTGAGTTTCGAGGGAGGCATCATTACAAAGGCATGATTGATTAAATCATCGGTTGTTGGTGATTGAACTCCCTCTGCTGGCCCTCTCCCCTCCATGTTGGTCAGAGGCGTGGGGCTGAAAGTTCCAGTTCTTTGATCACATGGTTCGTTCTTCTGGTGACCAGCCCCCATCCTGACGGGGATCCAGGGCATTCCCAAAGTCACCTCACTGGCATAACCAAAGACCTTTACCATGCTCATCGCTTAAGAAGTTCCAGGGGATTTAGGAGCTCTGTGCTAGAAATGGGGATGAAGACCAAATGTATATTTCTTACTATAAATCACAAGATCACAAATATTTTTTCACATCTCTTTGACTATTTTGATTAGTTTGTTGAAAGTTCCTTTGTTTTTTGCATTATATTTAATTCTTCTAGATTAGTTCTGTTGGTTCATCTCATTCTTTCTGGTTTGTATTATTATATTTCCTCATATATTTGGTGATCTTTGATTGTCCAGTTGTTTTGATAAGTAGTGGACCTTTTGCTGAGGATGGGAAGTTTGCATGAGTTTCCTCACAGATTATATCTGTCTCAACTGATATAGACTCTATGCTTGAGGCTCAGTCTTTCCAACCTTTGTGTTCCCATGAGGGAGAAGGAAAGGGCAGTCTGGGAACCTCCGGCCAAATTAGGAAGCATTCTCCTAGGGGGAGTAGAACAATAAAAAGATTTGAGATGTATTAATATATGTGTTTCTTTATTAACAATCCGATAATAAGGCTACCAGTGGGTCTAATAACCGCCAGAATTTCCAAAGTGTGATACATGTTGGCAAGATTTTGAGATACCTGTAATATCTCTAATATGAAAAAAAGGATGTATTATTTTCTTTTGGTAACAAACTCATACTAACACTGTTGTAGACGGTTTCCAACATGTATATGAAGGAAATGCTAAATTTCAGTTGGAGGGAGGATTAATTTTTTCTCCATCTAAGTTGGTATACTCCCTGAATTCTTTCTTCGAGTCCCAGAAACAACTCCTGTTTACAAAGCATTCTAGAAATATGAATTTCAGGGTACCTGGGTGGCTCAGTCAGTTAAGCGTTCAACCTCAGCTCAGGTCATGATCTCACGTTTTGTGAGTTCAGGCTCTGCATCAGGCTCTCTGCTGTCAGCGCAGAACCTGCTTCGGAAAACTCTGTCCCCCGCCCCTCCCCCACTCGTGAGCGTGGTCTCTCTGTCTCTCAAAAATAAACATTAATAAGAAATAAAACAAAATAAAAACATAAATGCCCGTGTTTAGCAAAGAAAGACCTCATGATCTACTCTTGCCTACCCTTTTAGCCTCGTCTCTACTTTTCCATATCCAACCATGGCCAGTATCTCTGTATCAGCTTCCTCTTTCATGCCTCCTCCTTCTTACATACTCGCCACCCCTTGGCACAGCCTTCAGTTCGTCCCTGAATTCTTCTAGCTGTGTCCTTTATCCTCTTACCCAGACTAGGAGGAGGTTCTGTCGGCCCTGCCAGTCCCTCGGTGTGATTCAGGTTCCCTCCTTGTATTAGAATTGCTTGTTTACTTACTAGCCTGCCTACTTTACAAGTGAGCTTTTAAGAGTAGTACTTTGTTGTGTTCATCTTTGTCCATATCTAGAGCGTACCACATGGTAGGCACACACATATAAAAACATGAACCGAAAAAATGAAATTGCATTTGTTGCAAGCCCTAACATCTCCGGTAAGTCTCTTCTCTTCGATCTGAATTGATGTTTTTTTCTCTCAAAAATCCTGTTGTATTCGTGTCCGAATTACTTTCAAACTAATTCCCTCATCATTTCTTTTAGGTTAATTTTGTCTTCCTTTTTCTTGCCCTCTCCCACTCACCCCCCACCTACCTCCCTGCCTTGTGAAACAGTATCTTACCTACTGTCTTCTAGTATGAGGGTAATTTTAACCCTGGCTGCATATTAGTAACACCTGTGGATTTTGTAAATCATGTTTATGCCCTGGCCCCAGCCCCAGACTGAAGCATTGGTACTTCCTAAAAGCTGCTGAGGTGATTGTAATGCGAAACCATGATTGCATATTACCGAGACAAAGCATTATCGGATGAGAGAGTCATCTTGAGGCTTTCTGATGGTAAGATGACAATGTTAGGACATTGGCATGAATAGAAGACATGGGACGGGAAAGACAAAACATTTTGGTGAAGACTTACTTTTACTTGGTTTTCTCTAACTAGAAAATCTTGCCCTAGATTGCATGTGTCTCTTTTTTATAAACCAATCCCACAGGTTCTCATTTATATAAAATTTCCAAAATGATAAAATTTTTAAATGTAGAACAGATTAAAGGAAGCCAGGGGTTAGGTAGGTAAAAGCTGTGTGGTTATAAAAGGATGACACAGGGGATCCTTTTGGTCATGAAATTGTGCAGTATCTCGGTGGTGACGTATACGTGAATCTATGTAGTGATAAAATTGTACTGAGCTAAATATACACATTCACAAATGAATACAAATAAAAATGAAGAAATTAAGAAAGAGACAGAGTATGTGTTAAATGAAAGGAAATTGAATGTGGAAAGAATGTTTTAAAGGAAAAACAAAAGCTAATTTAAACATAAATGGCATTCACTTCTTGCGGTGAGAGGCCAAACTCTAGTTCAGAGACAATGGAGAGCAGCTCTTTTTTTAAAGGGATTTTTTTTTTTAATTGTGAAAAATATTTCTTCTGAGCATCCTTTTTAAACCCCATGAAAACTGAGATTGGTTTCCTTTACTAAATACAGTTCAGCGAAAGTATAAAGAGTGTGGGCGTCTGAGACCTAACTCCTGGGTTCAAATCTGAACCCACTAAGCTTCAACCTTGGGCGTGTCACAAAGCGATCATATCCTCCTCCTTTTTATAAACAGGGTTGATAATAACCTTCTTCACATGGTGGTGGTGAAGAAGAAGTGTGATTTGATTGGTGACTAAATACACAAATACAAGTAATTGTTACGATTCTTCCCTAGAAGTCATCTGTCCTTTCCCTGTGGTTTTTTAATTGATCTTCCCCCATGCTTATGGGACTCCTTTCTTTTCTCAATATATTTCTCTGCTTCTCCCCAAAGATGACATCCCTGGCATAATTCTGTATTATCTCAGGAGTGTGTGTGTGTGTGTGTGCATGTGAACTCAGGAGAGAATATCTGAACAGTCCTCTAACCCAGTTGTCCTTTCTACTTCTGTAGGGGAAACCCAAGAAGAAGCTTATTGACAGGAAGAACACGGTAACTGATTTTTAAAAGTTGAGAAATTCTTTCCATGTGCACCATGTGTGACCATGCACGGGCTAAGCATGATATTTTATATAGCCATTTTTGGTGGCTCAGCTTGAATAGTAACATAAAAAATGTTTCTGTTGAAACACTCTTCTGCGGCAACTTTTTACAAACTAAATTTGAGATTTACTTTTTTTTTTTTTATAACTACAGGTATATCATTTGAACTGATAATAATAGTGTTCTTGCTTGGCTGTGTGAGAGACACCAAAGTAAAAGGAGATTTCAAGACTCCTGTCATGATAGAGTCAAATAAGTGGTTATGTTTGGCCTTGATGTACTTGGAGCCTGTAACTCTATGCCGTATGGGACTGAGCAGAACTGCGTCCAGTTTGCCAGAAAGAACTGGCAAATGCTTTCAGAACTGAAAGCATTCAAAATACCTGTGGCTCTTCACTTTGGTGGAGAAGAGAAGGGTCTTAGAGGAAGGGCTGGGATGGCCTTGCCCAACCGAAGACCGCAACCACAACAAAAACTCTTAAACCTAAGCACTATACCCCCCTGGTTTGAGACCTTACATACATCCCCTTTGTGCTCTGCCTCTTGAGAAAACAAAATGTCAATAGAAACATAGAAAGAAACATCCTGTATCTAGTGAGGATAAACCCGGTTTCTTGTTGAAACCCCTTGAAGCCTAAATCTAATTTTTCTTTAAAGAAGGAAAACATATGCTTGCCATTTAATTAAGGGAAAACTAGGAGAGGTCGAATTTGTAACTTGCTTCCAAATGAAAGTCACAGTTAATTTATAAGTTTCCTCCCAGTTTCTCGTCAAAGAATATGCCTCCTAGAGTATATTGCTATCAATTTGGCGATTAGAAAAAATCAAACAAAAGAAAAAAATCTTAAACAATAAGTATTTAAAATTCAGTTGGTTCTGGCCTTCATTTTTGGCATTTATATTGCCATCAGGAGTTTTTTGGTGGTATAGAGGCATAAGCAAATGAAAGCTGGCATATAATAGACCATGTGCTGTTGTACGAAATACATCTTAATACATTTAAAAAGATTAAAATCATAAACAGTATGGTCTTTGAACACAGTGGAATTAGAAAGCAGTAACAATAGAAAATCTCCTAATATTTGGAAATCAACACCTCAAAATAATGCATGGGTCAAGAAAGAAATCATGAGGGAAATTGGAAAGTATTTCAAACTGAATGATAATAAAAATGTAACATTAAAATGTGTGGGATGCAGCTCATGTCATGTTTTGGGGGCAACTTATAGCTGCTTAAATGCTTGTATTAGAAAACAGAGGACTAAATCACTGATCTAACATTCCATTTTGTGAAACTAGATAAAGAAGAGTAACCCGTGTAAATTGAAGAACGGACATAATAAAGGGTGGAATCAATTAAATGAAAGACAAACAATAAAGAAAACCAGTAAAATCTAAAATTGTTCACTGGTAAGATAGAATTCATAAACTCTTACGTAGACTGATCTAGTAAGAAGAAAGAACAAGAATTACCAATATCAGATAGGAAAGAAGGAAGTAATTTATAGATCCTACAGAAGTCAAAAGGACATTAAGGGAGTATTATTAATAACCTTATTCCATTGCTTTGACAACCTAGAAGAAATGTCTGAATTCCTTGGGAGGGAATACTTGACAAAAATGACACAAGCTGAAATAGAAATTTTGAATAGTCCCATATCTATTCAGAATATTGAATTTGTAATCAAAAATCTTTCTGCAAAGAAAATCCCAAGCCCAGTAGTTTCGCTTGTGAATTCTATCAAGCATTTGAGGAAGAGCAGCACCAATCTTACATAAATTCTTTCAAAACTATAGGAAGAGACACGTCCCAGTTCATTTTATGACGCCAACATTAATTATGACACCAAAGCTTGACAAAGACATTTTTAAAAAGGTAGGGGAGGTGCCTGGGTGGCTTAGTTGGTTAAGTGTCTGACTTTGGATTTTGGCTCAGATCGTGATTTCATGGTTCTGCTGTCAGCAAAGAGTCTGCTTGGGATTCTCTCTCTGCCCCTCCCCTGTCTCGCGCATGTGCTCTCTCTCTCTCAAAGTAAATAAGTATACATTAAAAAAGAACATTACAGGCTAATATCTTCATGAACAGAGACACAAAATTTCTTCAAAGAATAGTAGCAAATTGAATCTACCAGTATAAAAAAAAGGGTAATACATATGACTAAGAGAGGTTTTTCCTAGTAATGCAATGTTGGTTTAACATTTGAAAATTCATCAGTATAATTCACCATATACAAAGGGAAAAAACCCGATGATCATTTTATTAGATCCAAAAAAAAAAAAGCATCTGATGAAATTCAACACATTTATGATAAAAACTCTTAGTAAATAAGGAATAGAAGGAATTTCTTCATTTGGTAAATGCCATCTATAAAAGATCTATTGCTATCATCATACCTAATGGTAAAATATTGAAGGCTTCCTTCCATGAATCATAAGATATCAAGATGTCCATTTTCACCATTTGTAGTCACTTTATACTAGAAGTCCCAAGCTGTACAATGAAGCAAGGGTTGGGGAAGAAAAGGCATACAGATTGGAAGTGAAGAAATCAAATGTCTTTCATCTTGGATGATCTGAGCTAGTTAATAGGAAATCTTTTTTTTTTTTTTTTTTTTCTTAACGTTTATTCATTTTTGAGAGAGTGCAAACAGGGGTGGGGCAGAGAGAGAGGGAGACACAGAATCCAAAGCAGGCTCCAGGCTCTGAGCTGTCAGCACAGAGCCTGACGCAGGGCTCAAACTCACAAACCATGAGATCATGACCTGAGCCAAAATTAGACGCTTAACTGACTGAGCCACCCAGGCACCCCAAGTTAATAGGAAATCTTAAAACATCTACAGAATAACTACAAGAACGTATCATTGCATTTAGCAAGGTCTTTGAACATAAGGTCAATATACTAAAATGTATTGTAGTTTTAAATACTAGTAGTAAATAATTTGAAAATGAAATTAAATTTTGCTTATGGTAGCATTTGAAAATACGAAATTCTCAAGGGTAAATTTTATAAAATATGTTTAATACCTATACAGTAAAAGCTAAATATTCAGTAAATATTACTGAAATAAATGAAAGAAGATCTAAATAAGTGGGGAGATATGTGATGTTCATGGATTAGAAGACTGAATATTGCAAAAAGTGTCTGTTCTGCCCAAATTGATCTAAAGATCTGATACATTATTCCAGTATATATACACGTATATGTATTGTATATATATATATAATATATATACATATATATGTGTGTGTGTGTATATATAATAATTCCAGTATATATATAGAGAGAGATTTTTTTTTTTTTTGTAGAAATCCACTGTATTTTTCTTCACCAAAGCAGAAATTGACTTTAAGTTTTTTTTTGTTTTTGTATGTGGAGATACAAAGGACTGAGAGTATTCAAAGTCATCTTGAAAAAGACTTAGGGTACCTTACTTAAAGAAATACTACAATGTTATAGTAATCAAAACTGTGGCAAGTTGAACAGAAAAGAGAGTCCAGAAACAGACCTATATTTATGTGGTCACTTGACTTGTATCAAAAGGCCCAAAGTAATCCAATGGGGAAAGGAAACTTTTTAACAAATAGGACTGGAACTGGATATTGTACTTTTAAAACTGAACCTCAGCCCCTGTCTCCCAGAAAAATTAGTGATGATTCAGAGACATAAACAGAAAAGCTCTTACGATAAAATTTCTTGAGGAAAATCTAGGACAGTGTCTTTGGGACTTTGGGCTTGGCAAAAGTTTTAAACATGACGCAGAAAGTGGTACCCAAAAAGAAAAAATGATAAGCTAGATTTCCTCAAAATTATCATCATCCCATACTGTTTGGAAAGTGACCAGGCAGGCCATAAACCGGGTGAAGATATTCATCAAACAAAGGTCTGGTGTCTAGAGAGTATGACAAACTCCTATAACTGAAAAATTAGAAGACAGCCCTCTTACAAATGGGTAAAATATTTGGACAGACACTTCAAAAAGAAGGTATGTGAGTGGCCAGTATGTTCATGAAAACGTGCTTAACACCATTAGTTATCAGAGAATTGCAAGTTAAACTACGAGATACCACTGAAATCCAGCAGAATGGCTCGCATTATGTCATTGTGTTGTACACTTTAAATACATTACAATTTTATTTGTCAGTGACAGCTCAGTAAAGCTGGGAACAACCTGAAAATGACGGACAGCATCAGATGGTGTGGAGCTAATGGAGCTCTGGTGCATTGTCGTTGGCAGCAGAAACTGGTACGAGTTCTTTAGGAGGGGTCTGGCAGTTTGCTAGCCTTGAAAGCTCCGTGCTGAGATCTCTGCCCAGAAGGAATGAAAAACGTAACCACAAAACGACTTGTACAAAAATGTCCATAGCAGCTTCATTCATAATATTCCCAAACTGGAAACAACCTAGGGGTCCGATAACCAGAGAGTAGGTGAACTGTGGATTATTCATAGAGTGGACTAATCCTGAGCCATACAAAGGCATAAGTATGGATACACATCACGTGGATGAATCTCAAAAACAGGCAGAATGAAAGGAAACTTATAAGAGTTCATACTGTGCAATTCCATTTTTAAGAAGTTCTAGAGTAGGCAAACCGAATATGTAACGAAACAACTTAGGAGAGTGGTCTCCTTTAGGATTGTGAGGGAGGGATTGACTGGGAAGCTTCGTGAGAACTTTCTGAGGGGGTGGTAATGTTAGAGCTCGGGTTACATGGTTCTAGGCATTTGTCAGAATCACAAATGGGCATTATAGTATTTGGGTATTTCACTGTATATGGTGTTTAGCTCACCAACAAACAAACTAAACAGAAACAATAAACCAAAACACCAAAAACAAATACCCATAAAACAAATACTGAACTCTAGCTACTAACGATGTGCATGTTAAAGCATTTAGGTACAAAGTGCACTGACATCTGTGTGTAACTTTGAAATGCTTTAAAAATTAAATGGATTGGTGGATGAATAGAAGAAGGGATGGTTGGATATATATGTGCTGAAACAAATATAGCAATATATTTATTTCAGAAACTAGGCAATGGGTACATGGCTGGCTGCTGTACAGTTCTTAAAACTTTTCTGTTTGTGTAAATATTTTCAGAATACAGGGGCGCCTGGGTGGCGCAGTCGGTTAAGCGTCCGACTTCAGCCAGGTCACGATCTCGCGGTCCGTGAGTTCGAGCCCCGTGTCAGGCTCTGGGCTGATGGCTCAGAACCTGGAGCCTGTTTCCGATTCTGTGTCTCCCTCTCTCTGCCCCTCCCCCGTTCATGCTCTGTCTCTCTCTGTCCCAAAAATAAATAAACGTTGAAAAAAAAAAATTAAAAAAAAAATATTTTCAGAATACAATGTTAGAAAAATAAAATGAGGTAGATGTAGCTAAAAGGTGTTATAATTTACTTACAGTGAATTCAGTTGTTTATTTAAAAATATTAATGGTATGTCAGCTATGTGCTGGGCAGTCTCAGGACCATTTCTGATCCAGTGACTGACACGCAAGCCTGGTCTTTACCCGTATAGAACTATTAATTCTGTTTATCAGATTCATAATTTCTCCATCGTTCCCTACCTCCATCCCATGTAATACTTAGAACTTATTGGTCTATTCAGGGTTTCTTAGAAGCTCATAGTTGTTATTTTCAAATGTTAGTTTTGTTTCATTTTCTTTAACTGGCTAAAAATCTATTTTCACAACTACATGCGTGTGTGGGGGGGTGCAGTGTTCAGTTTTTGGGACTATGGTAAGCTCGCTTTGAACTTGGAACTATTTTTAAAGTTTATTAATTTGCTTCCGGTGTCTGCCCCCATGTGTCAGGACCATCTCTATTCTTGGCTCAATTTCCTGCTCTAGCGAGAAAGATTCTAGAAGATTTACTGTCCAGTTTATCTACTCAGAAATCCCTAAAACACCTAAATAGACCAAAAGACACAGTCTTTCCATCATGCTTAGAGATTGAAAACTCTCAGAGAATTGAGGTCCCTTGACCTCAAAGGGAATACAATTTGAGTTCCAGGGAGTTCAAGAGAGAGAATTCAGAGCCAACCAGTTAGATCTTACATTCTGAGTATTCAGAGTTAGCTGCCTGGTTTAGACACTGACATGGGCACTTCTTTTCTGACCCATTGACCAAGATCCCTCTCTGTCTTTGCTGACCTAGTTAGCTTTGCCTGCCCAGTACTTTTCCCAGTCCTTGTTTGGATTGGGCCTGATACCAGTCACTTCCCTAACTTATGATTTATCGTACTTTAATGCCTAATGTAGCTGCTGCCATCCTCTGTCCACCCCATTTCCCGTTCATGACCTGATTGAACTTGGCTTTGTCCACCATCTGCTGCCTTCCCTTGTCTGTGCCTCTGACACTAACTCCTGACCTGTAATCACCAGCTGGAGAGTCCCTACCACCTCCCCCTATCTCCTCCTGTAACTAAGTAGACTCTTAGGGAGGAGAGTTCCTTTTGTTGGAATGTTTGAGACTTGGTGTGCCTCGGGGTCTTGGTAACTTTTGACTGAGACTTTCCGCCATAAGTCTTAGCTCTGGGCTACCATATTCACAGGCTATCAAACGTTCCTCCCCTTGTCTCAACTTCTGCTAAATTTGTGTTTATTAAATAGCGTATACATTGGAAGAATATTTGTATAAGTCTGAGTAAACTATAATGAGTAACAATAAAACAAACACCTCTAGCCACCACCCAGCTTAAGAATGAAAGCGTTGCCAGTATCTCCCAGTCATCCCTAGGTATAAGGTGTTGGGTGGCACTTTATGGTCTTTGCGGTAAACCGTCAGCCAGCCTGACTGAATACTTTAAAAACACTTAAACATTGTTTTCAGATATGTTTTTGTTCAGAATATTTACTAAATTCAGACAGGCCCTTAGGGAAGTTTTAATGTAGATTCCAATTCCAGTATTCCCATTTTTCTGTCAAACTTTTTAGAATTCAGTAGACATACTATGCCCAACCTGTTGTGGTTACAGAATTCTGTCAAGCTTAGCCTTGGAATAAAGGAGAGCTTTCTGAAGGCTGTAGCAACCATATTGTTTTTTTTCCATAGACTGGCTGCTGACGGAGCACCGGAATTGAAGGTGGAGAGTATGAACTCCAAGGCCAAACTGCACGCTGCCCTCTATGAGAGGAAGCTCCTGTCTTTGGAGGTGCGGAAACGTCGACGACGGAATGGCAGATTGAGGGCAATGAGGCCAAAATACCCAGGTACCTGCTGGTGAGCTTACGCCAAACTCCACTGTCCGGGTCCTGCCAGGCCCAGTTGATCAGCTTCTTACTTCATACTTAATGAATCAGAACCTTCCTCATGCATACATTTAATTTTTCTGCGTAGTCTTTTTCTCTGAAACTTAATTTCAAAAGGGTTGGAAGTTTCTAAATCTTCCAGTCTATAGTATTTGTGCTGGGGAATAACTGAAGCACATACGTTTTGGCCCATGTCTAAATACTTGAGATGTAGAGATAAATCAGTAGAAAGAAACACTTTAGCTGAAGTTTAATGGAACCCTGAGCATTGTTGTTCAGGTTTTTCATAATTAGGTATTAAAGCTGGTTCATCCCTTGACATTGCCAGATCATATAAATATTTTAAACATGAACAAAGAGGAATGTGTTTCTCTCCAAGATGCTCCCATGTCATAGGTCTGTTTGTCATGATTGATGGACTGACTTCCTTCCCCCCACCCGCCCGCCCGCTCTTTCCCTCCTTTGTTGAGCACCTGTATCAGGCATGTTGGTCACTAGGGTTTCATTGGTGAATAAAAAAGGTATAGTCCTTGTCCTCACAGACCTTCCAAGTTGGTGAAAGAGAAAGGTAATGAATAAACATAGGATAGAACGATGTTCCCCTGCTCCTTGTGCCCTTCTGAAAACCTCCAACACACTGTAGAGATAGATTACTCTACCCAACATGTTTGCCTGACGTTGAGAGAGAGCCGTTGGTATTATGGTGAGGAACGTGAACTCTAATGGAGGTCATTGTAGGCTTTTGAAATATGTAAGACTGTAGAGTGGCATGTGTGTGCTGTTGATGTTGTGCCTCTATTGTGGTCTGATTTAGAAATGGGATTTTATTAAAAAGATAAAAAGAAGGTATTGGGAGAGAGGAAAATTTAATCTTTTTTCAGCAACATTAGTGATTCTTCGCATTTAGTGATCACTCAACCAGCTGAAATGAATGTTAAAACCGAGACAGAGAGTGAAGAGGAGGAAGAAGTTGCATTAGACGACGAAGATGAAGAACAGGAGTCTTCCCAGGAGGAGTCTGCAGGGTCCCTCGGGGAAAGTCAAGCCAAATACACCCCCCCACTGACTGTTATGGTAGAAAATTCACCCAAAGAAAATGCCGCGAAAGTTTCTGAATGGAACAATAAAGGTGAACAGTGCTGCAAAATTGAGACTCAGGAGCCAGAGCCTAAATTTAACCTGATGCAGATTCTGCAAGATAACGGCAATCTTAGGTATGTACCTTTTGTAGTTGTAATAGTAAAACCAATGACTTGTATTGTGTACCAGGTCCTGGGCTGATGGCTCTACAGCCATTTTCCTTTTCTGACAGTGGTCCTGGGAAGTAATGACTCTGATTTTGTTATTATTGTTACTAAGGAAGAATGTCATTACTTTTGATGTTGTTTTGAATATTAATAATTGTCAAGAGGAGTTACTTGGCCAAGGTATAGCGCTGCAATCCATACCCAGGTCTCCCTGGCCCAACAAATATTTGTTGGGCTGGAGTGTCAGTCACTAAAAGCACAGAGTTCAAGCAGCTCACGGTTTTGGGTAGGGATCCTTAAAGAGCGGGGGCGCCAGTATGGACAAAGCGCTCTGTATCTTAAATACAGAAAACAGAGTGACTGATCTTGCCTGGGAGGCCTAGAGAGACATTAGGGAGGTGGCAATATTTGAATCAGGCTTTGGCGGATGAGTAGGATGCCACGAGGGCCGAGAGGTGACAGCTAAGTGTGGAAGTGCCAGGAGAGGAAATAAAGGCAGAGAGATATGATAGTCTAGTCATTCATTCAGCCCTTCAACAGAAGTTTATTGAGCACCTGCCCTGTGCGGGAATGTGCTAGGCTATGGTAGTGTTACAGTAGAAACCAAGACAGGCTCGTGGGGCTTACGGTCTTGGGGGGTGTACTGACGGTAAACAAAGAAACAAGGTAGTTTCAGGGAGTAAGTAGTGCAATGCAGAAAGAACAGGTTGTAGTGTTAGAGTGTAATTGGGCGGAGGGTTTCTTTAGATTGTCATGTTCAGGCATGAAGAGGTAACCTTTGAGGTGAGTCCTGAATGATGAGAAGGAGCCAAGTCATGGAATATCAGGGCGCAGAATGTCCCAGGCAGACAAGCAAGTCTGAAGGCCCTGAAATTGGAATGAGCTTGGCGAGTTTGAGAAACCTGGGTTAGCGTAGTGGAGTTACACAGAGAGAAGTGTGCAGTAAGAGATACGACTAAATAATTGGATGTCATTTGATCACAAAGGGGTTTAAGAGGAACTGGGACTGTATTTTCTAAACGGATAATTTTTAAGCAGATGAATGCTATGGTCAGACCTTGATTTAGAAAGTAAATTCCAGGTGCATTGTGGGGCAGTGATTGATAAGAGGAGAACTAATGGCAGAAAGGTGAGTTAGGGGCTGTCACAGTAGTCCAGAGCCAGAAAGATGAAGGCCTTGACCAGAGCCACGACTATAGGAATGGAGGGAATGGGATGGACCAGATGAAATTTGCAGGTTAAAATTGGCAGGGCTTGGTCTCTGTAGATGTAAGAACTCCAGAGAGGCTGGATTTTTCCAAATGTAACAACTTGGCGATGCCATCAGTCCACTTAAGGAGCATAGGAGTTGGTTTCAGGATAAAAATGATGTTTCAGTTGGGGCACGGTGAGGCGGAGGGAGGGCTCTGGGATGAAGTTGCTCAGCGGATAGGTGAAGATATCACTTTGAGGGTAAGAGTTGAACAGGATCGGGCAGTTGATAGTTAAGAACTTCAGAGTTAGTGAACTTGTCCAATTCATTTAGTCCAGCAAGCATAGACTGGAGAAAAGGAGGAGAATTGAGCCCTGGGGAAAACCGGTGTTTAATAGTAAAGAGATAGGAACTAGCAGCTAGAGAGGTAAGCATCAGCGTAGGGGGTGGGAGTGTGGTAGAACTCTCCAGAATGAGAGTTCCAAGCTGTAGCATGCTTCAGACGGCCCGAGAGAGCGTGAAGAGTGAGAAGAGACTCCTGCATTTCTGACATAGGGCCAGCCTCTGAGTTGTGAGAAATTACGAGTTGAGAAATAAGAAAGCAAGTGCAAGCTAACTTTTTCAGAGGATTTGGCAATGAAAAGAAGATGAGAACACATCAGAGAGAGTGAGGAGTGAGCTAAGAGAAAAGGATTTTTTTTTTTTTTCCCAACGATGGGGATTCTGAAGCTTATTTATAGACGAGGGGAAGGATTTGATGGTAAGAAGACCAGAGATACAGAAATGGATATTGATAGAGAAGGACCCCAAAGGAAGGCGAAAGAGGCCACTGGAGGGGTCTCTCTTCCTGTTAAGTCAGAAAGAAAGCACTATGGGCTGAGTGTAGTAGTTAGAAGTTAAAGAGGAAAGGAGTTTACGTATTTATGCACGATGGCCTTTATTTTCTAAGTTAGAGGGCAGTTCTTATATTGCATGGGTGGCGGGTGACGTCGGGGTTTGGGGAGGTATGCAGATGGAGTTACGGTTTGGAAGAGTCTGTTAGTTGAGAGCTCACTGAACTGTTGGGAGACCTGGACTCTCTCTTCACTTTTTAGTGATTCCCAGCTGGCTGTGTGATCATGGCGGCCAGTCAGAGAGCTTCTCCGTGCCTCAGTTTCCTTTTCTTTCAGGCCAAGGTATAAGGTTAGACAAATGTTTTTCGGACTGTGCTTTCTGAGGGGGAAAAAGGATTCCACTGAGTTGAAATAGAACATTTGAAAACCACTGGATTGTATTCCGAGGCCCTTTCCAGCAATAACATTCTACTTAGCTGTTGTAGAAATAAATGATTTCTTCATAAATCTTATGGATCTGACTTTCACTGAGTAAACTGTTGTAGTTGCCTGGTGTGTTAATGCAAATGAGTGGTTTTCAGACTCTGTTCCCTGTAGCTACCCATGATTCTGTGGGGCACCTCAGTGGCTACTGAGGGGTCTCAGGGAGGTCGTGGCAAGGATTCGAGACTCCAGGCCCCAGCCTTTAGTTGTGTATTTTTTATACTGAGGATCCATATAAGCTTTTATGGTTTTAAAACCAAGTTTCACTGGTATAAATCATTTCTAGCTTTCATTCTTTCATCTTTTTTGGTATGTTGAAAATGCCTAGCCAACCAGTGTGTCCAAGTATCTTGGGGGCAGTCTCAGAATTAACAACCCAGGGGTCCCTTCAATAAGGTTTATAGAAATGGAAACCTCCATACTTGTTCATTTGATTTGTGGCAATGACTTACAACAAAATAACGATTGAAATGTCAACTTCGAAGTGACATCTCCCTTATCCAACAGACCTTCACGTTTCAGCGTTAGAGGAATGATTAATAAAATGAGGTATTCTGCTACTTGGGAGATATGTGAAACATGCCATTTCTACCTCATTAGGTAGCAAGTGAATTTGTGGATGAAAATTAAGAATTTTTGTCATTTGTTTTGTCTTGCAAATAGTTTGTTGTGGAGGTAAATGGTTGAGGGGAAAGTGGTCTCCAGGTGAACAAGAATATAAGTGTCCTTGTTGAGAAACATTTGAAAATAGAAATTTGTTTTTTCAGAATCATACTGTGCTCCCATAAACCATCCCCATTAGTTAGAAACATGTAGCCTTACTTGTATTTTATGCTTCGAAGATCTTCTATATTAAACTCTCAAGAGCAAATCTGCTTCCAACCTGACTCCCCTCCTCTTCGGTCCGTCCAGCACATACGCAGAGGTTAGACCTAGACCCTGTTAGGATGTCCAGTTCACTCTGGTCAAGTCCTTCATCCTAACTTTGGAGGAACAGTGAATAGAAAGCATTCAGTGATTGCATGTGTGAGGATTGTAAACAAAGTTTGTGTTGGGCCCTAATCTTCGCTGATGTAATTCTGGCTGGAGTGTCAGAAGGCCGATCAGCTGAAGTAACCAAAATCTCTCCTGAAGGAAAACAGATCCGCTACAATTAGCAGCTGAAGTGAAAATCATCAGTGTGTCTCTGGCCTTTCTGTCTTCTAAACTGTAGCTTCAACAGATTTCCTTGTTTCCAGCCTAGTGCACCAAGCAGAAATCAGCTGAGTTCTCCAGTGATGTCGCTGAGGTGCTTTTTTTTACTACATGTAAAGATTTTGTTTTCCCACTGAACATCTGGGCTCGTCCCAGCCTGTCAGTTCATCTACGCCAAACTCTCTTGGACCTCACTCATTTGTTCTGGGCTCTTGCCATTCCTGTCTTGTAGTTGAGAAAAGCAGGACTTGAAGATTTGGTCTCAAAAGTTCCTTTGTAGGATTTATCGATTTCCTGCTTCGGAGGCTTTTGCACACCAGAAATATTAGTTGCCATAGCAAAAGCATACTTTTGCACCAACTGATAAGTATATACTTTGGGCCTCCAAGGCAGGAAAACCTTTCCACATGAATGCAAAGGTTCTTGTGAAGATTCAATACTTTGCCTGCCCATCTCCCCCAGGAAAGTTGTTAAAAAGTTCAGAGATAAGGTGTAAGAATAGGAAACCTGATTTCCTATTCCTGTTTGGTTTTTTCCCCTCTGTTAATAATGAGAAAATAAATAGGATTCTCCATCTTTGATTCTGTTAATAGGAAAAAAAAAACACCTCATGCACTGTGTAGAAGGAATCTTTAGTCAATGACTGCATGATGGGCTTCATTTTTTTTAGCCTTCCTAATAGGAGGATCCTCAGAGCCCGCTTTGAATGAGGCAGGTACACATTTGGTAGGCTTACCATTCTGTCTCGTAACGGTATGTTGTTTTGGATTTCTATAGCAAAGTGCAGGCCCGAAGAGCGTTCTCTGCCTATCTCCAGCATGTTCAGATTCGCCTGATGAAAGACAGTGGAGGTCAGACGTTCAGTGCCAGTTGGGCTGCCAAAGAGGATGAACAGATGGTGAGGCTCTTCTTGTTGGAACCTTTTTACTTGCCCTGTTTCTTTTCTTTCCTCTTCTTCTTCTTCTTCTTCTTCTTCTTCCATTTTTCCCCCCAAGGGTGAAGAGCATTATATTCTTCCGGTGAAAGAATTGTTCTTCACTATAGTTGATGGATTTCTCTTACTTTAATGTGAACTGGCTCCTTGACCTGGGGCCATGTTCATCACACTGTGTGTTGAGGGCATCAGTTTATTTCATTCTGGAAATGGAAACTGATTGCTCATTACATGTCAGGCCCTGTGCAAAGCCCCCCAAAAGAATAACAACCTAGAGCCCTTTCTCAAGCAACTTCACGTTGTCTGAACTCTTTGATGTAGGCACTGTCATCCCCATTTTGTAGATGCAGAAACAAAGGCCTGGAGCAGGGAGGTAATTTGCCTGTGGTCCCACAGCTTGTGTGTGGTGAGACTAGAACTTGAGCCCTGATGTTACAGTTGTACATTATTTGGTTTTCTATCGTTCCTGTGCATCACAAGGTATTTGTTTTGTGTCCTAAGGGGTCACGTTCACTCTGAAAACCAATGCTTTGTCATAGGCCCTCTAAGAATGTACCATCCTCCATGTTAACTTTATTTCTCTACTAGTTAAAATTTTATAAAATTCTGAGATGACTGGAAACAAACCGTGTCATAATTTTTGCTGTGTGTCAGTCATTTGAACATGCCTAGAATTTAATATTCTAGCAAGGTTTGGTTTTCTTTTTGAATTGGAAGGATCAGGAACGTCACGCTCTTTGGTAAGACCAACGCTTATAGAAGAAGCCGTAGCCCTTCTTTGCCTTTTAACCACAGGGATCTGTCACTGCAAAGAGAGCGACTTTTAAGGCTGAGAAGTCTGCATCCTTTGTCCATCTCGGTGGTGACCCTACCATAATGTTCAGTTCTCCACATGCAAGAGGCATGTGATATGCCAGGCTTATTATGAAAACGTGATGGACATCCCAGAAAACAACTTGTGAGAGTAAAGTAGCCAATACAACCCAGAGATAAAACCTTGTGCATTGTGAATAATCCTTCGACTGTCAGTGGAAAATGTTAGCTCTCCTCTTTCCAAGTGGAAAATTGAACCTGCCTTTTTGAGAGTCAGTTTGTCTGCTCCACTGTGAAAAAATAATATTTTAATATAACAGCTTAAACCACCCTATAGTAGAGATAGCAGAGTAGAACCGTATGATCCAACCCTCTGGTTATCCTTTATGCTGGAGGAAATGAGCACCAGAGGACAATGAATGGAAATCAAATGCAAGGGATAAAAAAATAGCTCAGAAGAGAGTAACCGCTGTAAGTGCTGGCTTGGAATTCACACAGGATTTCAATGGGGTTTGTTACAAGAATGCTTAGGATCATCACTGCAAAACCTAATACCAGTTCTGTGCGTTCCTGTGTGAAAGTATATCTAGAGAGCAAACCCTAACCCATTCCCTGATGATTGTGGCGGTGGGCTTGTTGATGAGGAAGGTAGGGGTAGAATTGCTCTATCTGCTCCAGGTGAGGGTTAGAGATTCGTTGTCACAGCTCACAGGAGGTGCATTAATAGAAAGTCCCCCAAATCTATCATCTTAAGGCAATTTTTTCATGTTGTGGGGGGTGGTGGAGAGGGAAGGAACAATTATCTTTAAGGCCCCTGGTCTCACAAAATGTCCCTTTGAAGCATTTGTGATAATGTGAATGATCTGATTGGTATCTGTTCACATTTCAAAATCCCTTGCCCCATGCCAAGTGAGATGTGCCCTTTGTCCCCTTCAATGACTTTCCACTGTGCACTACCCCCCAGCCAGCCCCCTTCGTCGTGGGGAAGGAAAAAAGAAGCCATCACCTCTCAAGCATAGAGTAGCTGTTCTTTCTTTTTCTTTATCACTAAACTTTTGAAATTAGTGGTTTCTGTTCTTCATTACCCATGCACTTCTTAGCCTCTTCCTTCTATTCCCTTTCCTCTACTGGAAGCATTGTCTTGAAATCATCTCACAATGGCCGGATCCTGGGCCTTGTCTTGGCCTTGGTCCTTTTCAGCTCCAGCCTCTTGGAAGCTTTTGACATGGGGCTTTTAACCCCCTTGACCTCCATGACACTATTTTCTCCTTGTTGTTTTGTTTTGTTTGTTTGTTTGTTTGTAAATGTCTGGTGTTTCTACCATGGGGTTTTTTGCTTTCGTTTCTGATTCTTCCTCCTCTTTCCTATGAATATTTCTGTTCTTTCTTTTCAGTCTCACCTTTGATGATTTCATCTGCTCCCATGGTTTTAATTTCCCCTGTCCGTGAAAGCTACTTTCCCTTAAGCTTAAGTTTTCTCTGATTGCCCTGTTAGACGTGGTATCTACACTTTGAATTATGATAGTACTATTTGCATGTGGGTTGTGATACTTTTGCGGTTACTTCTTTAATGGGTAGTTAATTTGTATACGTATTTATTTTGCCTTTCTGATTGCCAGCTTTTTGAGGGGAGAGAATAAGTTTCTTTTGCTTTGTCTTTCTGTATCCTTACTGTACCTAATGTTTTTGCTCTGGGTCTTTTTTGTTGAAATGTATAGTATACCTCTTTGCGTATCTCTCTTGGGCAAATCCTTCATACCTTATCTTCTGTTGCTTCCCACAATCCCTGCTTTCTTTCCCTCATGACTCTTAATAGGAGCTAGTGGTTCGCTTCCTTAAACGAGCATCAAGTAACCTCCAGCACTCGATGAGGATGGTATTACCCAGTCGACGATTGGCACTTCTGGAACGCAGAAGAATCTTGGCCCACCAACTGGGTGACTTTATTCTTGTGTACAACAAGGTAGGTGGTTCATCTGTTACTTGTGTGTGTTAGATTGCCACGCACTGTTAGCAAAGGCTAGAAGCCACTGTCCAGCTGGGTGGAGAGGTCCTTCTCTTTTCCATCATCGTCATCCCTTGTGTGTAACTGTTACAGGGAGCTAGACCTTGCTCCTTAACCCAGCTGATCTGAAAAGCTGCTCATTACTTCTGAAAGCCCAGTGGCCATCGTTAACGCTTATCAAAAGGCAAATTCCCAGGGCGCCTGGTTGGCTTAGTCGATTAAGTGCCCAGCTCCTGGTTTTGGCTCACTCATGGTCTCACGGTTCATGAGTTTGAGCCCTTCATCAGGCTCTGTGTTGACAGCGTGGTCAGACAGATTCTCCGTCTCCCTCTCTGCCCTCCCCTGTTTGCACGCGCGCTCTCTCTCTCTCTCTCTCTCTCTCCCTCTCCCTCAAAAATAAATAAATAAACATTTTTTTTAAAAAGGCAAATTCCCTTTGAGGGTTGGGTATCTGAGATGAATCACAGGCTATGTGAATTTGCATTGTCATTATGCCTGTAGATAGTGGTAAATAGACGGTTTGAGAGCAAGTGAACTGTGGATTTAATAGAATGACATAATCTTCTTTCCTGAGAGAGTTCTGCTTTGCTCTTGAGAACATTGTAGACAGTGATATCATTTTACAACCAAGACCAGGAAATATACTATTCAGTTAGAATATTTTACAAAGCATCTGATATCCAAGGGTCTTAGAATGCTTTGGAAATATCAGGATTTGGGAGAAAAATGTATGGTCATTTTGCAAAAGGGAAAACGGAGGCCTGGAAATTTAAGTGATGCTAGTATAGATGTGTGGAATGGTTAGTAGAATAGCAATATAAAAAAATCCTATGGCCGCAATTTACTCCAGATCTGTTGAGAATTTTGGTATGTCTTATATAAGTGAAGAATTTACTCAGTTTGGATGCTGGTATAGGAGTAGGTTCCAAGACGGATCTTTCCTTTCCCTGACTGTAACAAAATGCAGCATCTCTGTGGTCATACCGGTGAAGCTGCAAGTGCGAGCACAGATGTTACTAAGCTGCTTTGAAAAGTTCTTCCCTGAAGGGGCTTTGTGGGCAGAAAGCAAAAAGATGATAAGGATTTACATTTACTCTGCAACCTTTATTTGGAAATTCCAAAATGTTTTATGAAACAGTGGCAGAGAGTAATATGTCAAATTTATAGGTGGCAAAAGTACCTGGAGGGATTACGTCTTTACTGCAAAGACAAATTAACCCAATGGTAATGAAAGCAGATGATGAAGTGTGCATTTATCAGGAGCCATTTTATCTTACTGTTTTCCTTTGTGGGTTGGGGACTGGGTAGGAAACAGAACAGATGGCTGAAAAGAAATCAAAGAAGAAACTTGAGGAAGAGGAGGAAGATGGGGTGAATACAGAAAACTTTCAGGAGTTCATCAGACAAGCAAGGTAGAAGATACTCTTTTTTAAGAAAAACTATCTTCTTCTATCTTCCATACTGCCCCATTCAGTTCTCAATATTTCCTTGTTTCTAGTGTAGGAATGTGAGTAAAATCCCTCTCAGGATGAAAGAAAGCATTTCATAGGCTTGGCCTCTCCATATCTCAGCCAATCATGTTGTTGTCCTCATGGTTTCAGTTATCAAAACACTGCTGCTAGGTATCTGGGCTGTATTTCTAGACAGCCTTCAAAGTACACACCACTTGAAGTGCTGAGAGAGAGCCCTTTGGAAGGTTGAAGTCAGAGGCTTCCAGTGTTGACTGAATATGAATTTATCCCTGACCTACTGATGCCGTGGTGATGACCAAATTTTGCCTGTGTTGAGTGGGTTGAGGAATTGGCAGTTTCTCAACACCGTGAGGGTTACACCTAATTTATACAAAATAGAACCAGTCCTCCATGCGTAGATTTGGCTTTGAGGATTGAAAATCTCAGCATTCAGCTCTATCGTGATACAAATCAGTCAGGCCATTTTGTCCATTTACAATATGTTTCCAAAGGAAAAGGTGACAAAACATTTCATTTAAAATTTTGTGAGACTCCTACTGGGGGAACTTTTTCCAAAACAGAAAGTCATACAAAACCACTCAAATAAAGGATAAAACATCTGTGTGACCCTGTTCATCTTCAACCATCAAAGTCACTGTGGAGTGAAAAGCAGGAGAAAGTCCATTCTTTGTTGGTTTATAAAGCTAAATCAGGTGGTGGTTTATCAGTCACCAGCACAATCTGATCTGTGTTTAATACCTTGTACAGACCTAAGTATAGCCTCACTATCTTGTGCTTAAGCACACAGCAAACAAATCTATCATTTTGTAGGAGTTCAAAACTGTCATGTTATTTTGTTGACATTCTTGAGTCTTGAGTTACATGATTGATAATAAAGTTATAGAAACAAAGCAAGAAACGGTTTCTCACATCAGCATGATAAAAACAGGAAAGAACAAAAATGAGGTTATGTTCAGAAAACGGCTCTACATTTAAAGTTAAAAAATTAGGGGCGCCTGGGTGGCTCAGTCGGTTGAGTGTCCCGACTTCAGCTCGGGTCATGATCTCACGGCTCGTGAGTTTGAGCCCCGCATCAGGCTCTGTGCTGACAGGTCAGAGGCTGGAGCCTGCTTCGGATTCTGTGTCTCCCTCTCTCTCTGCCCCTCCCCCGCTCATGCTCTGTCTCTCTCTCTTAAAAAAAAATAAAAATAAAACATTCAAAAAAAAAATTTAAAAAAAAAAGTTAAAAGATTAATGTTTAGTTCCTCTTGGGGATCTTCAAGATCCCTACAATATAAAAAAAGAAAAGAAAAGCCACCTTTTTTGAAGAGAGACATGTATCCCCCTACCAGGCCTGTTTGCTGGAAATGAATTATATATACTAAAACTAGTGATACAGAGTTAGAGGTAAAATATGCTGGAACATATTTATTACTGTCATCGCACATTAAATGTCAATTGTTGGAAATATGTTCAATCATCAGTGCTTTATTACGTTTGGGGTGGTACATGGATACCTTTGTCAAGGTTGGTAAATCCAGATACCTGCAGGAGTCAGGCAAGGAAACATAAATTATGAAGTGGGCAAAGGGTAAGAGAGGCGATATCAAGCAGTTTGTGTTTTGATCAGCCTTAACCTGCCCCTTCCCCCGCCCCTTCCCCTCTCTGTGAAGGGCCAAAGAAAGCACGTGGACATACAGAGGCATTCGCCCCATTTGTAACCTCAGCGGGAGATCTGTCATAGTTACTGAGGTACTTGCCTTGTGGCCCTTCACCTTCTCTACTTTGAGACCTTGGGGTTTACTCTGAGATTCGTAGAAATGGGTTCCTAGGTTTCCTAGGTCATTACAATGTATTCTGAAGATGGGATATAGGTTCCTTGTGATAATGCTGGAATCGTTTGCCTATTTAAAGACCACTTATCTGGAACATAGCCAGGCTCCAGGAAAAAAAATACAAAGGGCCATTGAGAAGCTGCCACAGGTGTTCAAAATCCATGTCTAATATGTTTACTGGGAGAATCCCGTGGGCCCTCATCAAATTCCTTATACTTTCCATTTTGTGGATGTTCATAAAGGACAGGTAATTTCAATATTTGAAGTGACCTAGAACCATGTACTTCAGTTTCCTTCATGGACTGGATGGTTAGGGAGCTCTTCCATGGTTATGCTGGTAGGTCTTATTTCTGACATAGGTAATTAAAATGACAAGCGACTCCTGTAGTGAATACACTTCAGTTATCTGGAAGTGGGGTGGGCAAACCGTGAAGGACCAGATAATATTTCAGACTTTGTGGGATATATGTGGTCATTATAGCAGTCTTCTTTAAAAATATAAAAACCATTTTTAGTGAGGAACCGTACAAAAACAGGTTGCTCCTCGGGTTTGACCCCTCCTGTTGTTTGTAGTGTGTAGTTTGTTGACCTCTGTTAGAGAACATGGCTGCCAGTAGAACCTTCTGTGTTGTAGTTACTGAGTATGTGAAATGCAGCTGGTCTGAGAAGAATTTTTAAATGTACTTACTTTTAATTCATTTAAATTTAAATAGTCCTATATGCCTAGTGGCTACCATATTGGACGGCGTGTCTAGAAAATTCACTTTGGAATGAATAAAGCCTTATCATGCTTTAAATTTTTTAGATTGCTTTGTTTGTATTCCTATTTAACCATCTATTAATAGGGAGTTTTCTGCTCATACTTTTTATTTTCCCCTTCTCCAGCTGACTCCATTTCCATAATAAAATCTGGTGGAAAGATTTTCCAGAAGAGCTTCCTGTTCTGACCATACTTTCTCTCCTCATTTCAGTGAGGCTGAACTGGAGGAGGTGTTGACTTTTTATACCCAAAAAAACAAGTCTGCAAGTGTCTTCCTGGGGACTCACTCAAAAAGTTCTAAAAACAGCAACAGTTATTCTGATAGCAGGGCAAAGGGTGGTAAGTATGATGGTTAATTAATGAAAAATAAGAAGAACGAGTGAAAAAATGAGATCTGCAAAGGAGAGCCAAGAATAATGTGCTGCCTAAACACTGACAGACTCCAAGATGGTGAAATTTTGCAGTGGGGAATGGGGGGTGAGGAGGCATTACATTTTTGTCCTCAAAGCAGAAGAGGGACCTGGTCTGATTTTTTTTTTTTTTTCATGAAAATTAATAGCAGAGAGCTTTTCAAGAGAAACTTATAATTGCTAAGATTTAGTGAGTGCTCATATTACTATAATCTGTTGGATGTGATCTGACTTTTATTTTCAAAAAACCATATGAAGTGGGTGCTATTTTTCAACTTCTTGACAAATGAGAAAACAGAAGCTGAAAGAGACTGAGTAACTTGCTTAAAGGTACCTTTTACGGTGCAGTGGGACAAGAATTTGAACTTTCGTCTGCCCGGCTGAAAGCTTGTGCTCTTAATCTGTGCTCTTCTGTCTTTCCTAATGGTTATTTCCCACTCTTGTTACACTTTTTGCTTCCTCTAGCTCATCAGCAATGGCATTTGAGATAGAAGGATTTTTTGTCGTGTGCGACTGTTCTGTACCTGATGGGATGTCTAATAACCTTAATCCCACATCCTAAATGCTATTAGCTTTCTTCAGTCACTGTGATAACCCAGAAAGTTCCCATCCATTTCTAAAAGAGCTCACTGCTAGGGAATTCCATGATTGGGGATTTTGGAATTCATGTGGACCGAACTATCTAGCTCGTGTCATGTGATAAAGAAAAAAAAAATAGCAATGATGTTCTGTTATAAATAAAGCTCTGCACCTTAAAGTAAGATCCATTTAAAATCTAGGTGGAAATGTAAGACGAAGGAAATCTACACCAATTCCTGTCAGTGCTAAGCACTAGATTAAAAGACAGAGACTCGTTCCCTGCTGTTAAGACGACCACAGTCTACGGTGGAAATAACCGGGATAATCGGTCATTTCTAATGTAGAGTGAGTGTTCCCAAAGAAACAGTGTTAATGTTTTAACAACTATTTTGGTTCAGAGGCTAGTCTGCAAAAGCCTATTTATATTGAGCTCACTGTATAATGGAACGATATTTCTAGAAGTCCCCAGCCCAGCCCTCTTCTTTGAGCTTTTCTAGCTTATCTAAGTTCTAAAGCTAGTTTATTCATCTGTTCTTCATTCCTTCTACACATTTTTCCCGACCACCTGCTGTGTGTCAGACATTGTGATAGTTGCTAGGTGTCTGTCCAGTGATCAGACTGCCATGGTACGTTGACTACATAAGGTTTATTGTCTAGTGGATGGAGTTGGGTGAGTACATGTAGGAAGAAGGCTGGTGGAAGCTTTGAAAAGCTCCTCCTAGAACAATGTTGAGAAAGGGAGTCTGAAGAGGCCGAGGAGTCCCTGTAATGAGTTGGGGTAGAGAAAAGTGTGTTAACCTGGGGAGCTGAGGGCCTACACTGGCATTCAGTAGTAACTTCTCCCCTGACAGTAGTGGGGAAGCCCTAACAGCATGTTCTCTACGGTGTCTATTTGTACAAATGGGCCCCTGGAAATTCTGGGGTTCATGTGTTAAGGACTGTCTCTACATAAGAAGATCTGTCCCTATCAAGAATAACGAGAGAGGCAGTAGGAAGGCCTCCATCAAGGAAACAACATGATGACATCTGATAGTATCCAGACTGATTACAAACATGAACAAACACACGTGTGACAGTGTTACCGCTGCTGGTGGTGATAGGCAGCAAATAATTCATATGTCCTTATTCTTTCATTCTGAAAGATGATCTGCAAAATGGCCTCTCAAGCTTTTATATGAATTAGCCCTTGAGAAAGATTTTGGAATATTTCCCCAAGTACATGGTTAGCCCCAGCTGTCCTGTTTCAAAATTCTGTGGTAGAAAAAAAAAAGGTTTATTAGAGTGGAGATTTATTTAATAGAGTGATTTTGTCATTGAACATACTGATCACCCTATGTCAAGTGAGCTCACTCAGCTTGCTCAAGTAAAACCAAGGAGTTTTCTTTAAGATACAGAGCTATTGTAGTTTCCAGGTATCATGCCCACAGATACGGGGGCTGTTCTTTCTGTCTCTTGGTAGTTGCCTTGCTCCGTATGTATGATGACTTCTTTGCTCCAGTGCGTACCGCCAGCCAGCTTGGTTTTTTAGTTTCCCTAGTTTGAATTCCTGGCAGAGGCATCTGACTGCTCATACCTTCCCCACCCGCTCCGCCTCCCCCCCCCCCCCCCCCCCCGGAAGGCATGTCCTAGCTTGTTAGCATCCATGGATGGCTGCCCTGGGTTTAAGTATCTTTCCCTGGTTTGGTTAGCTGGAGCTTGGGGTTGGGGATGGTTGGGAATCTTTTGGTTGGTTGCCCCCTCAGCAGGACTATGGATGTGGCCGGCTTTGGGAAAGTGTGGCGACATGTGCAGTTTTCCCTGGGATTGATTATTTAGTTGTGTTATATTTCAGAAACACAGTTATATAGAAAGCATTTGATCAGGATTTATTTTCTGTTTCAGATCACCATGAGACAATGGAAGAAGTGAAAATAAAGCAACCCAAACAGCAGCAGGCAACAGAAATTCACTCTGATAAATTATCTCGTGAGTGACTTCAAACCTACATAGATTTGCCGCTCTCTGATCAATCCCTAAAAGAGGAGAAAAAGAGTCGTGAGATAGCTAATGAGGCTAAAGCATGAGGCATTACCCCACAGAAGTTCTTTTGTGCGTTCTTTGTCTTATTAGAATGTCCTCGTATTTATTGATAACCTGTTTTCCTTCTGAAGAACTTTTCATTTTCTTAATGTTTAGAAATTCGGAGCACTCCCCCCCCCGCTCCCCCCCCTCCCCCGCCCCTGAAGGGTGAAAGGCAGAGGGAGAGGAGTTAGCTGTCACTACCAGAAACTTTGTCCTAATGCCTTAGCATGTGCAAAATGCCTGCTCTGGTTGATGGAGGCGGTCTCGACTCCAGCTTTTCGAAAGGACTAAAAATAAACTGTTTCTGTTGCCAGGTTGTCTCGGTAGGCAAAATTCACTAAGTTCATGATGAACACTCATTAAAGTCTCTATCTTTCATGATTTCTGTTTTACACTAAGATTATTTTGATGTTTAAAAATGCTTACTTCATGTTGTATAGAGGTTATGTCAGTTTTTCCTAAAATGATCTGTTTTGTTTTGTTTTTGTTTTAATAGGACTTACCACTTCAGCAGAACAAGAGGCTAAATTAGTCTATACCAATTCTTCCTCTGCTTCTTTCTCTGGTCCTGCTGCTACTCTTCTGCAGAAAATTCCCAATACCCACTTGTCATCTATTGTTACAACCTCTGACCTCTCACCGGGGCCTGGCCATCATTCTTCTTTATGTCAGATTCCTCCAGCTATCCCCAGCATGTCTCACCAGCCAACAATTGTACTGAGCACAGTCCCTGACAGTGCTTCTCCCTTCGTGCATCCTGGGACACAGAACGTACCAAGCCCGGCTGGCCTGCCCCGCTGTCGATCAGGCAGTTACACCATTGGCCCCTTTTCCTCTTTCCAAAGTGCTGCACACATCTATAGCCAGAAACTGTCTCGTCCCTCTTCAGCAAAGGCAGGTGAGTGAGAAAATGAAAGGCAGCGTGCAATGTTAGCTCCTCCCCAGCCCCAATAAGGAAAAACAACAAAAACAAAAACAACGCATTCTCTTCCCTTTGCCTTTCTTTTGAAAGGCAAAGGGACACACACATTGTTCTGATGAGACTAAGGAAGTCTTGCATTTGGTCCAGTAGTGTTCATTCAGTTACAAAATGAAACAGGGCTTCTTTGAGGTGCTGGGGATACAGAGATGAATAAGACTGTTCTATATAGCAGCAGCTTATAGTCTAGTCAGGAGATTTTCCATCCCAGATCATCCTAGACCTGCAAGCGTGCTATATGCATTCTTTCTGATTCGGATAGTTATTTTTCAGTGTATTAAAATTTTTTTTAACGTTTATTGATTATCGAGAGACAGAGAGAGACAGAGCATGAGCATGGGAGGGGCAGAGAGAGGGGGAGACAGAATTTGAAGCAGGCTCCAGGCTCTGAGCTGTCAGCACAGAGCCCGACGCGGGGCTCAAACTCATGAACTGCCAGATCATGACCTAAGTCAAAGTTGGATGCTTAACCAACTGAGCCACCCAGGCACCCCTTTTCAGTGTATTTAAAGTCAAGTGTGGGGGCGCCTGGGTGGCACAGTCAGTTAAGCGTCCAACTTCAGCCAGGTCACGATCTCGCGGTCCGTGAGTTCGAGCCCCGCGTCAGGCTCTGGGCGGATGGCTCAGAGCCTGGAGCCTGTTTCCGATTCTGTGTCTCCCTCTCTCTCTGCCCCTCCCCCGTTCATGCTCTGTCTCTCTCTGTCCCAAAAATAAATAAACGTTGAAAAAAAAAAAAAAAAAAGTCAAGTGTGACCAGAATAAAATAACCAAAGAATTCTTAAAATAAGGTATCTAACTCTAAATGAAGTAGGTGGACTCATATTACCAGTCAAGTTTTCCCCCCATTTTTAATAATAGTTTCATTGAGATATAATTCATATACTATAAAATTCACCACTTGAAAGTGTGCAACTCAGTGGTTTTTAGTATATTTACATAGTTGTGCAACCAACACCACTGTCTTGTTTTAGAACATTTTCATTATCCCCAAAGAGATCCCCTACCTATTTGCAGTCTCTGCCCGTTTCCTCCTCCCCCCAGCCCTGGCAACCACTGAACTACTTTCTGTCTCTATGGATTTGCCTATTCTGGGCATTTTATAGAAGTGGAATCGTACAGTTAGTGGTGTTTTGTGAATGGCTTATTTCACTTATAATGTTTTCAGGGTTCATTCACATTGTAGCATGTATCAATACTTCGTTGCTTTGTAGAAAGGTAGGCTGAAGAGTATTCCATCGGGCGGATATACCTTACCTTGTTCATTTATTTATCAGTTGATGGACGTCTGGGTTGTTTTCCCTTATGGGCTATTATGAATATTGCTGCTGTGAACGTTTGTGTACAAGTTTTTGTGTGAACCCATGTTTTCATTTCTCTTGGGTGTATAGTGGAATCACTGGGTCATACAGTGACTTTATGCTTCCTTTTATTGAGCAACTACCAAACTTTTCAAAGTGACCACTATCTTGCTGCCAACAGTGCAGGAAAGTTCCAATTTCTCCCCTCCTTGCTATCACTAAAACTATTGTCTGTCTTTTTTGACCCACTATTCTAGTTGGTTTGAAGTAAGTAGTGTCTCATATTTGTGATTATCATTTGCATTTCCCTAATGACTAATGACGTGATGATGAACATCTTTTCATGGGCCTATGGGCCATCAGTATTCTTTGGATAACTATTCAAATTCTTTGCCCATTTTTAAATTGGGGCATTTGTTTTTTATTGTTATGTTCTTTATGTATTCTGGATACAAGTCCTTTGTCAGATACATGGTTTTGAAACATTTTCTCCCATTCTGTTGGTCATCCTTTCATTGTTTTGAAGCACAAAAGTTTTTAATTTTGATGAAGTCTAATACACCTATTTTTCTTTTGTGCTTATGTTTTGGTATCATATCTGAAAAACTATTGCCTAAACTAAGGTCACAAAGTTTTATATGTATGTTTTTTTTTCTAAGAATTTTATAGTTTAGACTCTTTCATTTAGGTCTTTTTTCATTTAGGTCTTCTTTAATTTTTGTGTATGATGCAGCATAAGGGTCTAACTGTATTCTTTTGCATATGTATATTTAGTTGTCCCAGCACCGTTTGTTGAAACAGAGTGTTATTTCCCTTTGAATTGCCTTGACATCCTTGTCAAAAGTCATTTAATCGTAAATGTAAGGGTTTCTTTCTGGTGTCTCAGTTCTATTACACTGCTCTATATGTCTGTCTTATGCCAGTACCAGATTGCCTTGTTTATGTAGCATTGTAGTCAGTTTTGAAATCAACAAGAGTGATTCTTCCAACTTTGTTGCTTTCTTCCATATTGTTTAGACTATTCTGGATCCCTTGCATTTTCATACGAACTTTAGGATCAGCTTGTCAATTTCTGCAAAAATAAGCAGATGGGATTTGGATAGGATTGTGTTGAATCTGTAGATTAGTTTGGGAAATACCTTACTACTGGTCAAGTTTTTAAACACTTTAGTAATATCCATGTTAATATGAGTTACAGCTAAGCTATGTTTTGCAAGTAGTCAATTTATATTTCTTAATTAGTATCTGATTTCAAATGAAATGGATATTGTAATATGCAGCTTGAATCAGAGATCAAATGTCTACTAAGTCATAATTATGAATACGTGCATGTATGTGTGTCTGTGCTAATTCTGAGTGGTTATTTTTGTGATTTAATCTTCTAAGATCAATAATAATAGTAATAATAATGTCTGGTTTGAACTGTTTTCTCCCATTTGAGAGAAATTCAGCAAAATTAGTGTCTCCAATACTCTGTATTATCAAAACTTAAAACAAAACAAAACAAAACAAAAAAAACCTTCCTTTTTTACACTTTTCCCAGAGAGGGATAGGGAACAGAAGGAGCTAGTCAGTTCAAAAATATTTTTCAATTTCTGTTGTGATTTATACTTTGACTCATGGATTGTTTATAAGTATATTGTTTAATTTTCAGATAGTTGGCATTCTCTACTTCTTGTAATTGGCTTTTAGCTTATTTCCACAGTGGTCAGAGAACATTCTGAATGGCTTAAAGTAGTAGTAGACAACAATATAGTAAATGACAATAACAGCCTGGAAGTGATTCGAGTTAAATTTTTCTGTGGTTATTGAATAGTTTGGGAATGAGATTAAGATATTATTTAACTTTAGTCTTTTTAAAGATAAATATACAGTATGAAATTTCAAAGGTCACCACTAAAAGAGTAAAACTATGGAAATTCTAAACCTATGGGAAGAAGAAAAATGGATTGAGCAAGCAGCTTAGAAAAAGCAAGAGAAATGAAACTTAAAAGATGGTAAACCAAGTCCCAATATGTCAAGAATCAAATAAATATAAATTTGATTGGGTTGGACTTGTTAGAAGAGTGTCATATTGAACTTCCTAAAAATCCAACTCTATTCTGTTTACCAGAAAGATACACTTAAAGATAAGAAGAACAAGGAGTGGTTGAAAGTAAAAGGATGAAGAACAAAATGCCATGTAAATACCAACCAGAAGAAACGTGGTGTAGCTATATTATATATGCTAAAATAGACTTTAAGATAAAAAGTTTCTTGGGGCACCCGGGTGTCTCAGTCGGTTAAGCATCTGACTCTTGGTTTCGGCTCAGATCATGATCTCATGGTTTGTGAGTTTGAGCCCCATGACGGGCTCTGCACTGACAGCACGGAGCCTGCTTGGGAATCTCCCTCTCCCCTCTTTCTGCCTCTCTCCCGAAAGAAACATTTTATTTTCTATTATTTTATTTTTTAAATGTTTATTTTTGAGAGAGAGAAAGAGAGACAGAGCACCAGCAGGGGAGGGGCAGAGAGAGAGGGAGACACAGAATCGGAAGCAGGCTCCAGGCTCCGAGCTGTCAGCACAGAGACTAACGTGGGGCTCGAGCTCACAAAATGCGAGTCATGACCTGCGCTGAAGTTAGTCGCTTAACCGACTGCGCCACCAAGGCGCCCTTCAAAATAAACATTTTAAAAAAAGATATACAGGGGCGCCTGGGTGGCACAGTCGGTTAAGCGTCCGACTTCAGCCAGGTCACGATCTCGCGGTCCGGGAGTTCGAGCCCCGCGTCGGGCTCTGGGCTGATGGCTCAGAGCCTGGAGCCTGTTTCCGATTCTGTGTCTCCCTCTCTCTCTGCCCCTCCCCCGTTCATGCTCTGTCTCTCTCTGTCCCAAAAATGAATAAACGTTGAAAAAAAAAATAAAAAAAATAAAAAAAAAAAGATATACAATTTTCTTATAGATACAGAGAGTAGTTACATAAGACAGAAGGCAAAGGTTTATTTAGTTCAGCTGAAAGGCAAAACAGTTCTAAATGCCCTTAATAAAATAACATCTAAATATATTAAAAAGATTGATACATGAGGAATCTACAAATCCCCTTGTCTCAGTGGGAGATTTCCGTGCTTCTATCAGTTACTAATAGACTAAACAGATTTTTTTAAATCAGCATTTGATTTTGAAAAGCATTTAAACAAGTTGATAAACTTTGTCAATTGATCATACATAGGACTGTGTACCCAATAATTAGAGAAAACACCTTCTAAAGAACATATAATATATTCATAAAGCCAGTCATGTCCTACATTATAAAATAAGACAAAATTCACAGAATTGGTATCACAGAGCCACATTCTCTGTCTACATTGCAGTTAAATTGAATGGTGATAACAAAAAGATACAATATATAACAAATCCTTAAATTTAAGAGTCAAACACCAGGTATTGCATGGAAGTGTTGAATCAATATATTGTATACCTGAACTGGAGTTTAGTTAACTGGAGTTAACATAAAAACTTAAAAAAAAAAATTAAAAGTGTCGAAGAAGAAATCATAGTGGAGGTAAATGTCAAAGTATTAGAACTGAATGGTAATCAGAAAATTGTGTGTCCATATTTGTGGAGGGCAACGAAAGGCAGTGTTTAGAGGGAAATTTACTGCCTTAAAACTTATGTTTGGGGGCACCTGGGTGGCGCAGTCGGTTAAGCGTCCGACTTCAGCCAGGTCACGATCTCGCGGTCCGTGAGTTCGAGCCCCGCGTCGGGCTCTGGGCTGATGGCTCGGAGCCTGGAGCCTGTTTCCGATTCTGTGTCTCCCTCTCTCTCTGCCCCTTCCCCGTTCATGCTCTGTCTCTCTCTGTCCCAAAAATAAATAAAAACGTTGAAGAAAAAAAAAAATTAAAAAAAACAAAAAAAACTTATATTTGAAAAGAAGAAAGGCTGAAAATTAATGTGCTAAATATTTAATTTTAGACATTATAAAGAGAACATCATAAATCTAAATAAAAAATAATAAAGATAAGGGCAAAAATCACAGAATTCAGAAATAAAGCACAGTAGAGAATATCGAAGCCAAAAGTTCTTTGAAACCTTAAGAAGATGGACAGACTTCTGGTGAGATTGATAAAGAAAAGACAGAAGACATGGGTAAATAATATAAGGAATGGAAAAACGACAGAATGTACATATATTGCATTGGTGACAAAAAGAATACTGTTTTATTCCAATAAAATTGAAAACATACAAAATGGACAAACACAAAGATGTAACTTATGTAAAATTGACTAAAAGATGAAGAAAGCCTCAACAGCCCTGTAAGTATCAAGATAATTGAAACAATAGTTAAAAAAATTCTCACAAAGAAAATTTGAGGCCCAGGTAATTTCTTTTTTTTTTTTTTTTTCAACGTTTATTTTTTTGGGATAGAGAGAGACAGAGCATGAACGGGGGAGGGGCAGAGAGAGAGGGAGACACAGAATCGGAAACAGGCTCCAGGCTCTGAGCCATCAGCCCAGAGCCCGACGCGGGGCTCGAACTCCCGGACCGCGAGATCGTGACCTGGCTGAAGTCGGACGCTTAACCGACTGCGCCACCCAGGCGCCCCGAGGCCCAGGTAATTTCATAAGTAAGTTCTAATAATCTTTCAAGGGGCAGATAATTCCAGTCTTCAGCTCTTCTCGAGAATGAGAAAAGAAACAGTCATCCTCAGTTCATTCTGTATGCCTAGTTTAACCTTAATAACAAAAACCAGTTGGGGATGGGGGGGTGGAAATTGTAGACAAGCTTCATTTATGAACATACATGCAAAAATTCTAATCAAAATGTAAGCTAGCCAAATCCAGCAACATATGAAAGAGACAGGACACCATAAACAAGCTTAGCTAAGGAACAACAGGAAAATCTAAGAACTGCAGTAGAAAATCTATAAATGACATTTGCATCAACAAATTAAAGGAGGAGAACCATATTCATCTTAGTAGATGCAGAAAAAGAATTTGATAAAATTCTCCACTCATTTGTGATAAAACTCTCAGCATACTAGGAAGAGAAGAAAACTCTCTTGAGCTGAAAAAGGCTATCTGCCAAAACTCTACAAGAGGTATCAGTGTAGGGGTGCATGGGTGGTTCAGTCGGTTGAGCATCTGACTCTTAGTTTCAGCTAGGATCATGATCCCAGGGTCGTGGGATCAAGCCCCACATCGGGCTTTGTGCTGAGCATGGAGCCTGCTTGGGATTCTCTTTCTCCCTCTGCTCTGCTCATGTGAGTGCTCGTAAAAAAAAAAAAAAAAAAAGTATCAGCGTAAATGGGGAAATGTTGAAAGAATTCTTTTTAATGTTAAGAGCCATAAAAGAATGCCCACCAACGTTGCTTCTATTTAATGGTTTACCAGAACCAGCATAGTAAGATAAGGAAAAGAAATTAAAAGCATAAGGATCAAAAAGGAGGAAATAAAGTTTATTCGCAAACTAGTCTATGTCTACATAGGAAGTGGAAAATAATCAACAGATACATTTTAGAAATAATTATTTTAGCAGTATGATGGCTATAAGATCAATATTAAAAATCAATAGCTTGGGGCGCCTGGGTGGCGCAGTCGGTTAAGCGTCCGACTTCAACCAGGTCACGATCTCGCGGTCCGTGAGTTCGAGCCCCGCGTCGGGCTCTGGGCTGATGGCTCAGAGCCTGGAGCCTGTTTCCGATTCTGTGTCTCCCTCTCTCTCTGCCCCTCGCCCGTTCATGCTCTGTCTTTCTCTGTCCCAAAAATAAATAAACGTTGAAAAAAAAAAATCAATAGCTTTATCTATATATTAGCAACAAAGAGCTAGAAAGCATGTTTTTGAGGGGTGCCTGGGTGGCTCAGTCAGTTGAGACTCTGACTCTTGATTTCAGCCCAGGTCATGATCCCAGGGTTGTAGGATCGACCTCTGCGTTGGGGTTTTGCATTGAGTGTGGAGCCTGCTTAAGATTCTCATTCATTCTCTCCCTCTCTCTCTCCCTCTCCCTCTCCCTCTCTCCCCATCTCTCCCTCTCTCCCTTTCCCTTCTCCCACTCTCTAAAGGAAAATTTTTTAAAAAAGCAAGTCTTTTTTGTATTGTGGTTAAATGTATATATAATTTGCCATTTTAACTATTTTTTAATATTTTTTAAATGTTTATTTATTTTTGAGACCGAGAGAGAGAGAGAGAGAGAGTACGAGCAGGGGAGGGGCAGAGAGAGAGGGAGACACAGCATCCAAAGCAGGCTCCAAACTCTGAGCTGTCAGCACAGAGCCCAACATGGGGCTTGAACTCATGAACCATGAGATCATGACCTGAGCCAAAGACCAGACACTTAACTGACTGAGCCACCCAGGGGCCCTCCCTTTTGACTATTTTTAAGTATATGGTTCAGTGGCATTAAATATATTCACATTGTTGTGTAATTGTCACCACCAAGACAACAATACATTTAGGAATACATTTCGGAAAGAAAGGAAATTTCGTAAGGCTTTTTGTGAGACATTAGAGAAAACCTAAATAAAATAGATTAAATAGACTATGTGCATGGATGGAAAGAGTCAGTGTCATAAATATTTCCATTCTCATCAGATTGGTTCCTAGATTCAATACATTTCCAACCCAAACCTCAACAGGTGTGTTGGTATACTTGACAAGCCCATTCTCAATGGCAAGAATAGAGAGAACCTATGAAGGAAGAAAAATAAGGTGGAGGAACACCTTATTATGACTTATATAAAGGTCTGATAATTAAAACAGTGTAGTATTGGCAAAGGTATAGGCAGATGGACTAACGGAACAGAGTAGGAAGTTAGAGACAGTCACACAGATAGATGGAACTTTGATACATGACCAAGATGGCATTGTACATAGGGGAAAGGGAGGGGTTTCTCAATATGTGGTGCTGGGATAATTGGTTAATAATACAGGAAAAAAATGAAATTAGGTCACTGAGTCATACTATGTGTAAAATCAATTTCAGATGCAAAACTTAAAACTTCTAGGACAAAATAAAGGAGACCATCTTTAAGATCGTATGATACGAAACAAGTGAAAACATAAACAAAACTCCCATAAATTAATAAGAAATAGAGAACCCAAATGGAAAAATGATCAGTGGGATCAGAAAAGAGGTAACACATGCTTGGCATCATTATCAATCAGTGAATGTAAGTGGAGACTACAGTGAGAGATTTTTCACCCCCTTGGAAGTGGGAAGAATCAAGATATTTCATAATACTAAGTGTCGGAGGGGATGTGGATCAATAGGAACTCTCATATTTTGTTTGTGGGAATGTAAAAAATGCCACTTTGGCATGATCACATAAGCTTGGAAATATACATACTCTGTGATTCAACAATCCCATTCTTAGGCATATGCATAAAAGAGGTTCTTCCACATGTGCACCAGGAAATGTTTTCAAGAGTGATCATCGCTGCACTGATAATAGCAAATAGCAAATAATAGCAATAAGCTTGAAATAACCAAAATACCCATTGATGGGAAATAGAAAAAGAAGTTGTGGTGTGTTTGCAAAATGGATTGCCAAGCAGCAGATAAGTTAAGGAATGTTAGCTATACCTCACGAAGATGAATCTTGAAAGTATGGTATTGCATGACAAGAGCAAATCCTAGGAAACTACGATAGTAAGATACCACTTGCGTAGAGCACAAAACCAAGCAAAATTATCTAGTATTTTATTTAAGTATGCATACACAAACCCCACAAATACATAATTAGAGATACTTCTAAAAAGGAAGGGAATGAATGGTAAGGGGAGGGAGGTAAGGGATGTCTCAAGGGAGCCCAGGCTTGTTGCACATTAATTGGTAATGTGGTTTTGAGTTGGATAGTAAGTTCACAGCATTCATTATAGTATTCTTTATAACAACACATCTGTTATAAATAATATTTTCTATATCTCACAATAAAGTCAACATGGAAAAGTTACAGATTTTGTAAAGCAGATTGTGTATACCAAGTGATCCCAGTTATATAAGGACAGAAAGGAAACACATGATAGTGTTTCTTCTTTCCTGGGTTTAAAATTTTTTCCGGTGAGATGTGTGGCTTCCATCATAGAGAAAATAAGAACCTTGATTTTATGTTAAATAATTTCTTTTTACCAGAATTTCAGTGCCCCCAGATAATAGAACTCTGGGATATTACAGTTGGAAAAAGAGCATTTAAATCTGAAAGGAAAATGAGTCACTTGAAATTCTAAGAGTACTGCTGTTTTTATATCTAAATACACTGTTTTGCTTTTTTCTGTTTTCCCTTTTGAGCTTGGTAAGAAGGACTGTGGCTAATTTGGCAGTAGCTGTTACAGACAACCGACCAGAAGAGTCACATAACAAGAAATAATGAGTTTTAAAACTACATTTTTTATTCATTATGATTAGTAAATTCTAGGAGTGGTTGTTCCCCACTGCCCGTGATGAAATCTTGTGTGTGTGAAGCTTTCATAATAAACAAAAACATAGTTAATAAATGCTTGTAACAACTTGGCGGTAAGAAGAGTTTCTTGCGCATGGTAAGGATTTAGTTTTATTCGTGTGAGCATTCAAAGATGGTTTATTGCTCTTTAAGTTGTCAAGATCCTTGGGATTCAGTCAAGTATCTGTTGGCTGACATTTATTTGTCATCACCCTAAGTTTTTCAGGGCTTTTGTCCGAAGTGGATAAAAACTTTTCTCTCTCTCTCTCTTTTTTTTTTTTTTTAGCAGGGTCATGCCATCCAAACAAGCTGCATTTGGGAGTGGCTAAAACACAAAAAGAGGGAGAAGATGATTCTCCATCCAGCAAACGGTACAACCCAAGTATGGTTACGGCCGAGCTCCAGCGGCTGGCTGAGAAGCAGGCGGCCAGGCAGTATTCCCCATCCACCCACATCAGTCTCCTCACCCAGCAGGTACGGACAGTTGGGGGACCGAAGAGCTCTTTGGTTCCGAGGATTGTATCAACAACAGGGCGCTCTGTCCTTCCCTGTCTTTGCTCGTCTCCCATATGCTGATGCCTGTTGAAGGAGGATGCGTTGGTGTGAGCTGAAGAGTGAAAGTGTTCTCTTCATCTGTAAAGAAAATAAGCTTCTGTTACAGGTATTCCACAGTTAAGTCTGCTGCTAGCTCTGATGTCCTCATTTCATGGATAAACAGACTTGAACGTTCAGCTGTCAAATACACATTTAAAGGATCTTTAAAAATAACTTCTTTCTTTGGTACGATTTTCCAGTGAGTTCTAGTCTTGTAAATCTTTTTACCAGAATGCCGTAACATTACCTTTTACTTTTTTTTCTTTCTTTTTTTTTTTTTTTTCCAACTGTACCACCTTTCATCTCATGATCTCAGGACGTGTCCTGGGCACTGGTTAATAAAGTATTCCAGCACACCTTTAGTCAACACATATCATTCGCCCCATTTTACAGATGGGGGAGACTGAGGCTGGAAGAAGTGATATAATCAAGATCATTCAGAAAGCTGAATAGATGGAAGTAGATACCAGAATTGTGACCTTAAGCTATATGTATGATAATAAGCTTATAACACAATAAAGTTAGATGAAACTTTCACAGGAACTTTGGGATTGTTTTTGCCCTCCCCGCTGATTATTCCCATGGTATTTAACCAGAAGTGGAAGCCATATCTTCTCCCTTTCCTTAATGCAAAACGGTATCAAAGTCCTCCAAAGACATTATTATGATTTAACTCCACGGTAATATTTTGCTATCTCTCTGTTGCATCCGAGTCTTAATTAGTGGCAACTCTGTGATGATAATCAAGTCTAGAACAAAGTGAAGCTGAAAATTACTTCCACCACATGTTAAAAGTAGGCAACACACTGCTCCCTGGTGGCGCCCTGTTTCTCTGTATAAAATTGAGAACCAAAATTAAAGGTCAGGTTTAGCTTTACTTCAGCCTCATCCCAGTGTGTGAGGCTGTACTGAATTTTCTTTTAAAAATCCCTACTAGTTTGAAGGGATCAGATGAGGAGGCCTGATTTGAAATAGGAACACAGGATCCTACAAGGGCAGTGCGGAGACTTGACAGGCTGGCGAGTTAGATTTTAGTGTTGGAGCACTGGGAAGAGGGACTAGAATGTCATGACCATGGTCGAATGGGAAGGAACTTTGAAACGTGAAGTGGCTATGAGGAAGGGAGAGGGCCAATGATCCGCTACACGTTTTTTCACCGGGTCATTGACAAGAGTGTATGTTTCTACTTTATAAATGAGCAGCTAGAAGCACCAAGGCATTAGGGAATTTTCTTTGCAGTCACTAAGAAACATAGCCAATATTAGTGTTTACATATTTTCAACTTCTGTCATTTGGTAAGCTACGAAGCTTGCAAAATGGCAAGATTCTGATCCTGTGGACTCCAGGGTGATTGTATCCTAATTTGAAAATCATTTCCTTCAGTCCATTTTTCTTATCTAAGGAGAACTTCAGTGCCAGTGAATTCAAAGTCCATCAGACTCCTATTCGTAGGAATCTGAACCTGCCATTAGATGTCAGTCTTAACTTTTAAAGTCTGGTAAGAAGGTAGTTGGTGCTTGGTACAGTACTGAGGGAGGGGCCGTAGTTTGTAATAAGCAGGGTAGGGTGGGAGAAAGTGAACTACACTAGCCATCTGAAGATCTGTCTTCTGCCACTGACTAGCTGTGTGACCTCGGACAGTTGACTCAGCTTCTCTCAACCTCAGGGTCTTTATTTGTTGGGGAAAATGCAACAGGGTCCTGAGGATAGTATGCAAAAACTTCTTTGTAAAGTCTAAATGCCATGTATTTGGGAAATACTGGTATTTCAGCCATAAAAGGCTTCAAGTAATAAATTACTTTAAAAAAATTTTTTTTAATGTTTATTTTTGAAAGAGAGAGAGACAGACAGACATACAGAGCATGAGCCGGGGAGGGGCAGAAAGAGAGACAGAGACATAGAATCTGAAGCAGGCTTTAGGCTCTGAGCTGTCAGCCCAGAGCCCGACGTGGGGCTTGAACTCACAAGCTGTGAGATCATGACCTAAGTAGAAGTCGCATGCTTAACCGACTGAGCCACCCAGGCGCCCCAAGAATAAATGATTTTTAATTTGATTTCAAAAAGTTAAGTTTTTGGATAAAATGTACTATTACCAAAATGAACTTTGTTATTGAAAAGCTCAATTATGTTATCTGGCTCCTTCCCCTCAGAGAAAGCAATTCCTTAATTTGGAATTTGGAAAATTCTTTTATTCTTCTTCTAGTAAATAATAACTTATTAGAGTGGCTTCGTATGGGCTCTGGCTCTTGTGTTTACTGGGGGGCGGGGGGGGGGGTGCAGACCCAAAGTGGGGGCAGCTCTGCCCTTCTCTCTCAACTTGGACCATGAAACCTTCAACGCTGTTTCAGCAGAAGCAGCTTTGTGTTCGGTAATCACTGTAAGTGCTTTTTACCTGTGATTGTTTCCAGTTCCTATTTTGTGTTTGTGGTTTTTTTTTTCTTTTTTTCTTTTTTCTTTCTTTTTTTATCCAGTAGGATTGATACTTTCTTAATGTTTTCTGATTGTTTTGTTTTGTCTTTACTAATTTTCTTCCTTCTGCTTTTTCTAGCTTTATTTCCTCCCAATTTCTTGAGTTGGGTACTTATTTTCATTCCCTCTTGTTTGTCACTATATTGAAAGCTATGAATTTTCCTCCCAAGTGTCACTTTCATTATTTCCCATAAGCTGATGTATCTTTACCTTGCTCTTTTGGGTAAGGTATTAAGAGACCTACTACTAAATAAGGAACACCGATGTTAAATTATTTGTGTTTTGGAAGATGAGTATAAAAAATTGAAATCCTTGGGTCCATTTTTGAAAAATCATTTTATTTTGTCTATAATTTCAACTACCTAGTCCATTAAAGCTTTTAGTGGCATTTTTCATAAAACTTTTAATTCAAATGTGGTTTTTTAAATTTATTCATTCAAAAACATTTTATTAAGCTGTTAGGAATGTTCCGGACTTTGGTACTAAGCCACGGAGATGATATAAGACATAGTCCTTGGCATGAAATAACTCACAATCTGGTAGGGGTGACAGCCACATAAACACATGAGAGTTCTAGCATGGAAAATGCACAACAGAGATATTTCTAGGGAATAAACAGTACGACCGGAAGAGGTGACACCTAACCCAGCCTGTGTATGGGAGTGAGAAGGCCAGAGCAGCCTTCTTGGAAGAGATTGTGTTGAAACTGAATCTTAAAGGTGGACATGTGGGTGGAAGAAGAAGGGTAAGGACAGGTTTCAGAACACAAGCTAGCGTGCATGCATGTATATATGCACGCATGCATGCATGTATGTATGTTTGTATATATATGCATGCATGCATGTATATATGTATGTATGTATGTATAACAACAGGCTGGTTAGTGGTATTGGACGATAGGGAATCAGCAGAGAGCAGCTAGGATGGAAGCTGGAAGAGAAGACAAGGGCTGATTTAAAGGAGAGCTTTCTCTGTGAAGGAACTTCTCTATATCTCACAGGTACGGGCCATAGAGACGCAGTCGGCTTTGCCTTTCAGCTGGACCACTCGGGTAGCTGGAGGAGGGCAGATCGGAGGGCGGGGCAGCATCACCCCTTTTCCTTCCTGCTCACTGGTGACCACGCCGAGGCAAAGTGACCTAGCCAAAAGTACAGAAGCAGAGTACTCCGACAACCCCAGAATTTGATCATAAAACTCTGCAGCACCAAGAATTTACATCAGAGGCTAAGTTCTTATGGATTTGCATGGCTAGAAACAGAACCTTGTTTATTAGCTCATAACAACTTTCACTACCTCTGTTATGATTTAACTTTATTTATAGCCAGGAACACCTAGGAACCTCAGACTTTTCCTTGCCCCACGAAGTGGCCACAGTAGCCACTTCAGAATGCTTGCCAGCATGTGTATGCTTTCAATATTCTGGAAAGAGATAACGTGTCCTTAGCGTATGGTTATTCAGCAAGTACCTTACGCATCTGAGCAGAGAGCAGGTCAAATTTAGTTCTTTCCCTTGACACCTGACAGGCTGATTATCTTTGGGGGATGGGATTCTTTAGAAGCCAGAGTGTACATCCCTGAAAGCAGGGTTTTCTAGGAGCATCTTTCACCTGCTGGGTGGGGGGAGCGCTGCGGTAGCTGACAGGGCGCTGGAGGAGATCCTGAGTCTCCCTTTCTCCACCTCACTCAGTGCTGGGAGACGTGTGCGTTAGCCCTGCAGCACTCTGCGCCCACGTTGCCCTTTGTGGTTACGGCTGTTCGTGAGCAGAAGAATGTGGCGAAGGAGCCCGGCTCTGTGGTGAGGAGTGGGAGGCTGCGACTCAGAGGGAGCACTGGCCCTCTCTGTGCGGGCGAGTGTGAGATTTCAGGACCAGCTATCATTAGGAGCAACTCCAGCTCCTCCAGCCTGGGAGTTTAATCAAAGGAATAAGAGCAGACCACCCAGGCGAGGGCTCCGGGGCGAACGAATGTGCTGTGTCAGTCTCTGTTCCCCAGCCAGCCGGTGCCCGGGATGTGGCCAGGCCTCCTGGAAATGTGCTGACAGATACATAGGAGGGAGGAGACACTTTCTGCCTCTCACATTTTTCATGAAGATGGAGAGTGGAAAAGAAAACCATTCTGTTTCTTTCATTTTTTGCTCCTGACCCTGATACTTTTCTAGAGCAGTTCTGGAGAAGGGTGTATGCCGAGGTGTGGAATGTTTGGTTTCCACTGGCTACTCGTTCCTCTCAGTCACTCATGTGTCAAGGAATTCTCTATCATTTCTTCTGCTTCAGCAGCTGCCACAGTAGACCTTGAGTGAATCTTAATTTCAAAATTTCCAATTTGAAGGTGAAATTGACAGAGAGAGAGAGCTAAATTTCTGAAATGATGACGAATGTTCTCCAGAACCGAGGCGGGTGGCACCCAGTTTATCACAAGGTTGGGCGCTGGGCACTGGGCACTGGGCACTCTCCCCCTGCCTCCTTAGCGTGCCTGGACACGTTTGAACTGCTGTACATTTGGGTTCTGATTGGGTGGTTGTTTTCCAAGTCTAGCTCCTTTTGTTCTGTATTCTTTCTGGGTAGAAAAAGTTGCACTTTTTTGTATCGTGTACATTACTCTTTCCCATTTCTAGAAACAGAAAAGGATAAATAGAAAAAGCAGGAGTTCTTGAGTCAGTGAGACCTTGGACGAGTTACTTAACATCCCTGTGCCTTGATTTCTTTTTCTGTAAAATGGGGTAATTTTAGTACTGAGACTAATTCTCCTCCTCGATCCCTATGCCTCCCAGCTCTAGGACCTAGTTGCAACTGACTGTTTAATTCCCTAGCTCCTCTGTGTCTCTCAAGGCTTTCAGCCCCAGTTTTCCTTAGTTCCTTAGCCTACTCTGTGGTCTCTTGTTCTAGTAACCTTTCTTTCACCCTGCCACCCCCAACCCCCACAAGCTCTTGTCTTCCCTGTACTGCCATCTTGTTTTAAAATAACATGCCCTTGGGGCACCTGGGTGGCTCAGTAGGTTAAGTATCCGACTTTGGCTCAGGTCATGATCTCGCAGTCTGTGAGTTTGAGCCCTATGTCGGGCTCTCTACTGACAGCTCAGAGCCTCAAGCCTGCTTTGGATTCTGTGTCTCCTTCTCTCTGATCCTCCCCAGCTCTCTCTCTCTCTCTCTCTCTCTCTCTCTCTCTCTCTCTCTCTTTCTCAAAAATAAATAAACATTAAAAAAATTTTTTTTAGTAACATGCCCTTGCTGCCCAGGTCCCCGACCCCTTCCCCTCCACACTTACTCTTACAGTCTGACCTTATCTCTTACATTTTGTCCAGCTCTCTCTCAGAGATTGCTAATGACCTTGGATTGCCAATCTTGGTCACCTATTTTTAATCCTTCTTCTCCCTCAGCATGTAGCACTATTATTGACCACCTCCTACCTGAAAACTTTTCTTAGCTTCTCCAGCCCTTTAGTTCTTCCTCTAAGAGCTCATCCTCCTCTTTCCCCTGATTCCATTTGCACCATGTGTTTTTTTTTTAAATATAATTTATTGACAAATTCGTTTCCATACGACACCTACCAGCACCCAAAATACTCAACGTATTGTAAACATATTTTGAAAATATTCAAAGAAGTATTCAGTATTCAAAAACCTATTTGTTCTTTCCCTTTTTTCTCTCTGTATTGGTGACACTGCATTTCTTGGCATTTAGGTATGGAGCCTTTGATTTATCACTGTCTCTGTTTGCATCTTCATTCTCTGTACATCCAGGCAATTGCCAATTCTTGCTGATTCTGACTCCATAATGTCTCATATATGTCTTCTCTGTTTCACTTTCACATCTGCTGTCCTGCTTAAGACCTTAATTATCTCAACTGGACAGCTGCAGTTACCTCCCAAAGGGTCTCCTGCCCACCCTGGTCTTGGCTGTAAAGGAATCTTCTGGAATCACAGGTCTGATGATAATACTCCTTTGCCCAAGAATCTCGAGGGGGCTTTCTGTTATCTACAGTGTGGAGCCCAAGCTATTAAATGTTATTCAAAGCCTTTATTTAGAATCTGGCTCCGGGCTACTTCCCCGGCCTGTCCTCGCCCATCACACATGTTCTTGTGCAAGTCACTCAGAATTTGTTAGTCTCCACGCCATAGGTTTTGCTATCTTCTCACGGGAAATGTTCCCCTGTTACCACGTCTAACCTTATGCATTTGTCCAGGCTCCACATAGCTGCTGTTGGTTCTCAAGCCTTTCCTGGTATAATATGAAAGCAGCCCCTGTACTCAGAGGGCAGGGAGAGACTAAAGAAGGAGGCAGACCACTCGAGGTTGGTAGGTGGCAATTTTAATAATAGCAGAGGGAACTTACATAGGAGGCTTGTTTTGGGCAGCAAGACGAATGGCTCCCCGCACCTGCCCACCAGATCTTAAAAGCTTACAAAGAGTCGCTAACTGGGCTCAGCTATATATACCATGCAGGTGTTTTCAACACAACATCATCATCTCAAGGCCATGTCCCTGGAGCAGGCTCTAGGAGCGCTAACAGCAAGTGGAGCCCACATTCCAAGGACAGGGGAGGAGGGGCTGAGAAGCTTCTGAGTTCCCGGGGCCAGCTCACAGGTCAGTTGGCGGCCACGTCTTTCTCATGACGTTTCCAAACAGGTGCCCCTTCACTCATATACATGCCACTTCACTCATCACACTGTGCATGTCCAGATAGCTGTCTCCTTCAACAGATGGTGGGCCCTTTGGGGGCAGTGTCCTTTGCTGCCTCAGAACCTGACTCATGGGTAGTACTCAGTAAATGTGCTCATGCTATTGGACTGGAAGTGTCTTGGTTAAGGATGGGGACTGTGTCCATGTTTTCACCAATTTTTTTTTCAGCTTGGTATATGGTGTGCACTCAATACGTTTTTGAATAAAGAAATGAATGCAGAACCCACTGCTGCCCCAGCCAGAAGTCCTCTTTCCATTCTCCATGCTCCTTAAGCCCCTTCCTTATTAGTCTCTCTGTAGAGTAAGCCCATCATAGTGATTTGTCATCTCTTATTTCTTATTGAGTTATAATCTATGTGATGGCAGTTCTTTCTAATCCATCAGCTAATACAGCACCTTCACACTAGCTAGGTACTTATCACATCCCTGCTAAGTTGAAAAGAATTTCTCTTCTGTATTTTGTTGGTTTCTATATTGTTTTATTTTTAAATACTTATTTTTTAAATGTTTATTATTTTGAGAGAGTGCACACAGGTGAGCGGAAGAGGGGCAGAGAGAGAGAGAATCCCAAGCAGGCTCTGTGCTGACAGTGTATGCTAGGTCTCATGAACCTCGAGATAGCGACCTGAGCCAAAATCGAGGGTCGGACGCTTACCCGAATGAGCCACCCAAGCGTCCCAGTTTTTTTATATTCTTTTTGAAACTCTTGCTCTTCCATGTTTCATTTTTATTGGGAGTACCACACTGCCCTTCAGAATAAAGCAGCTGGCATTAACTGAATGTCTGTTTTGCACCAGGCACTGTGCTAAGAACTTTATAAGCATTATTTCTTTAACCCTACGATGTGGATACTTATTTTTTACAGATGAAACAAACAGAAGCTGGAAGGAAAGATGATTGTGCTAAGGTCACACAAGTGGCAGATGGCTGAATCAGGACCCAAACCCAAGTCTGTATGATGCCATGTTCTTTCCTTTAGTGTTTTCCTACCTCCTCCTGTTTGATTCAGGACTCTAACCTTGCATCAGCTGAACACTGCTGCAGTTATAGCAAAGCCAATGATTGAGCCTACAAGAGAGAAACAAATTGAACTTCTGAGTTCATGATGAGAAGTGCTTCTACACTCCAAAGCAGGTTGAGAAATGTGCGGGTCTGTCTAGATGATCAGTTACTTGTTGAGCGAACACTTCATCAGATTATTTTATGGTGAAATCATAAATTTGCCTAATCTTTTGAGCAGGCAAAATTCGGCCTTCTTAATTTGCAATGATGCAAAAAGATGTATTTATCACTGGTGGTGGCAGCCCCCATCGACTCATAAAAACCAAATGTATAAACTGGAAACACTACAAAGTGATTTGGTGGTTTTGTAAGGTTTCCCAGGAATGTCTCAAATCTTAATCTGGAACTCTTTCCAGATTTTGGAGCACTGAATGTCGATATGTGTATGTGTATTGTGTAAATGACAGTGTTCAACAGAGAGGGGGGTGCATGACAAGAGAACTTAGTGCCGATGTACTGGGGCTGCAGAGATTCCCAGCTTTTCCTAGCCCCGTTTAGATTTCGATTCATGTTCTGACTCGTGTCTCCTGGTGATCAGAGTGTAAATTCCTTGAGGCTCATTTTATTGGGATCCAGGAGTTGACACAGGAGTTGAAGCTGTCTTAAAACACGTTGGTTGTTGTGGCTGATGATTTTATAAATTCTCAGGAAGTGGCCTTAAAAGAATGGTTAGAAAGGTAACTGTTTAAGGATGATTTTGTTTCATGTTCTTGATTGAATGTATGCTCTAAAATTTCTCTAGTGATGAGAATGATGTAATAAGTGTAGATCTGGCACTTTTGGTTTTCCTTTTCTCCTGAGTGAAGTGGATTCTGGTCCACTGGTGTTTCCTATTCAAGGCCTGCCTTTTGTTCTAGCTACATACACTAGAACAAGTCAGGAAGGACTTGCCACTTCATTGTCCTGTTCCAAATCATTCGGAGCCCCATGGTCAGGAGAATGAAAGTTTTGGTAGCATGCTCAATTGATTTAGTCATATTCTGATGAGCCTTTGCATGTGAATAACATAGAAAAAGCATTGTTCTCAAGATGATATTGGTGTAGTTCTGAGGACATTATGAATGCAGATTTAGACAAATTAATCTTCGTAACATTCTGAGTGATTCTTAACCCTTTTTGAGTCAGAGATCCCTTTGAGAATTGAATGAAGGCTATCTTGTTCTGAAAAAAAAAATGTGTACTCAGACTTAGAAATTTGCATTAATTTCAAAGGCTTCACAGATACTTTCCAGTGAGGCTCCCTCTTGGTACAACCAGGGACCCACGGTCTCCACGTTAACCTCTGAAACCTCTAAGGTAGCATATAGCCAGTAATACTGATAATTTGGCCAAAAGTGACCACTCCAAATCTATGATCATCTTTGCTTCACACATCCTTTATATTATTTCAGTGATATCCCCCGACTAGGGTATAATCTTGATGGAAGCAAGGAGTTTTGTTTTGTTTTCACTGTTCACTCCATGCTGAGAAGAATTCCACCGAGTAGCTGATGAATATTTGTTGGATTAATGATATGATCTTCTGAAGCCCCATCTCTAGACTTCGCCTGAGCTATGCCAAGATTGTAAGCTGCATTGGGAGTGCTAGGCCACCAGTTGGCTCACGTGGTAGCTATTATTTGGTCTTTCACGTTGAATTCCCAACCTCCATTTTGATAAAAAAGATACATGACATTTGCAAACAGTCTAGTGAACCTGAGGTTCAAGATCTGTTTCACACAAGATAAAAGAAAGGGAAAACCCAAAGTGCCAGATCCATACTTACTACATGATTTTCATCACTGGAGAAACATTAGAGAATGTATGCAGCCCGATCTCAAATGGAGTGTCAGCCTTTTGCAGTTTCACTGCCAAGAAGAAACATAACAGCAGAGACGTTGTGCAGACAAGGAGCAAAATCTGTACGCAAAGCTCTTATTTCCCACACTTGAGAACCTTGCCCAAGGCTTCCAGACCAGGCAGAACGCATCTCTAAAATTATGCAGGGCACTAGCAAGAGCAACACTTGCCTCTCTCTAATCACTGATTATTTTATTTCCCATTATTCCAAAGCAGTCCATCCCTTGTGGTATTTGCAAAAAGAGGTAATTTGGAACCTTTAATTTCCTTGCTAGTCTTCCAGTGACAGTAATCACTTTTCCACTCACTGGTGATTCTAGCTTCTAGCTAGAGGCTGTGTGTGTGTGTGTGTGTGTGTGTGTGTGTGTGTGTGTGCACACACACGTGCTTGTGAGTAGATGAGACCCACTTCATTTAGTATATAAATGCTTTTGTGCCTGCTGGGCTAAGCTCGGAGGATACAACAGTGAATGAGATATAGTAATTTGTGGGCCAAGATAGGCAAATAAGCCTACAATTATAATACAGTACAAATCATGGCATGAAGTTCTTTCAGCCCTACCACTAGGCTCTTGAAGCAGTTTAGTGACAAGGATCCTTTGCAGCTAAGGGAGATTGTTTATGAAAAATAAAGTTGACATTGGGAAGTAAAGTGCAAGGTGGTAGCAACTAGATTCCAGGATCCTGCTGTGCTAAAGTGGTTTGAAGGACCTTCTTAGAGCCAGTGATGAAACACCATATAAACTGATCTTTCGGTTCGCATGTTGGGGGTAATCCCTGCCTCCTGGCATAGCCCTCTCTAGATTTGCTGGTTGTGTTTTTCTAAGCAGCAATGATAAACCTTGGAACTGTGTTAAGAAAGGTAAAAGCCGGGGCGCCTGGGTGGCTCAGTCGGTTGAGCATCCGACTTCGGCTCAGGTCACAATCTCGCGGTCCGTGAGTTCAAGCCCCGCGTCGGGCTCTGGGCTGATGGCTCAGAGCCTGGAGCCTACTTCCGATTCTGCGTCTCCCTCTCTCTCTGCCCCTCCCCCGTTCATGCTCTGTCTCTCTCTGTCTCAAAAATAAATAAATGTTAAAAAAAAATTAAAAAAAAAAAAGGTAAAAGCCATGTGAAAATCCACCAGCCCCAGTTAGCAGAAGGCTACATTTGTAGATAAATCATATCTATAGAGAGCATCTGTAGAAATGGAGAATGTGGTCTGCTATGCATGGAGATTGTCTTGTCCTTCAGGAACTGATGGCATATGCATACACAGAGGCAGATACCAGTTGATGATTGATGGGCTCGAGAGCTCACGCTGGATGCCGGCATCTTAGGTTTTTTTCATTAACCTGTGTTGTCTTTCCAAATATCTACTAAAACTTCACCATTCTTAAATATCAGTCTGTTTGATTTTGTTGTTCCATGGTGGAGCTGGAAATTACTACCCATGTGGTCATTAAACACTGATTTAGGGCAAACTGTGGCTGAAATCTAGGATTCCATAGTCACCACCTTGAGGTTCAGAAGAAGATGCCCAGAGAGTATTCTTCAGGCCAGAGCCACCTCTTATTACTAATTTTGGTTCCAGACTCCTGACTGGAATTCCTAGCTTTGATGACTTGGGCTAGATAGTGTATGATCCAATGACTTCTTTTGCCCACCAGGCGTCAGGCCTAGACCCAAGCCATCTAGTCAGACCTTTCCCCCCAGGCCCACACCCTAATCTTGATCATCAAACCATTCTACTGTTGAAGAGAGGCATGGCAAGATAATCTAAGGACAGGCATACTTGCACTAAGGCCCACTCTTTGACCATCCCTTCTTAAAATGCCAGGCAGCACCATCTTGCTTTGCCAGCTGCGTGGGAAGATGTATCGAAAAGAGGGCTGATCCAAGAAGAAACCACGAACAATGAACACATGAATTTAAGAGTGTTTATCGGCAGATTACAAAGCAGGTCTCTAGCTCCGTGGTCCAGCGCTCCTGAGCCTAGGAAGGAAGTGAGTAGAGACCAGCAATGGCGTGTCCTGCATCCCGACCTCAGTACCTCTTGCCTGACTACCGTGGCTCTCGACGAATCTTAGTTTTCCTTAATAGCTCCTTTCTCCCCAGCCCATGAAACAGCACTAGATTTGTCTACCCACACCACGATTCTGACATAGCACTACTCTGTCAGAACCCTTCAGCAAGCTTACTGTTACCTCTTAGATTAAGAGCCAAATGTTTAGTCTGGCATTCAATGACCTCCCCAAGCCATTTTTTTCTTTCTGTTCCTATCTTTTATTGCTCTGAGATTTAGCCAAATTAGACTGCTTCCTATTTCTCAGACATTCTTCCTGCCTATCTGTTTCTGCATTTTGACTTAACGCTTTTTCCCTCTAGGAACCACCACCATCCCACCACCCCCACAGCAATCCTACTGCCTATCCTTTTAGGCCCAGCTCAGATGTCTTTGAATTTCCTTAGCATTTTTATTGTGGCAGTTATCACATCCTAGAGGCCTTGAATATTGTTCTCTGTTTCTATGTGTCTTGTCTCGCTAGATTACGAGTTCCTTCATGGGTAACGTTTTAATGGGCCACATTTTAATCTGTGTATACCCCTAAGATTTGAGCCAAGACCTTGCTTATATGAAGCGGGTTTGGACTTCTTTTGAGCATTCAGGTGTGCAGCATTTCTAGAGCATGGCAACTACAGCAACAGTGATCTAGTTAGGCCTGGCCCTGGATCCTCTTTGGATACCAAAAGGTTATGTATCTGGGTGGGTGGTGGGTATATTCTGGGAAGCCATCAGGGCAATGCCATCATATTTTCATTACAACACTGGCAGCAAACAGCAGTAACAAGCAGTAACACTTGGGCGGGCCAGCAGCCGGAAATTGGCCTCCCTCTCTGTGTTTCACCTACCCCCTTTACAATCCATCACCTGTATTTATTCCCGCTGTAATTTAAACACCTGTCTAGATGGAATGCGCACAATGTGTCCCTACCCCACACATTCAGATATTTGCTCACCTGCCTGATTCGGAAGGCTGGCTCTAAAATAAACAGCGTTTTGGTATTACAAGAAAAAATGCACCGAGGTCACCGTGGCAATGGACATGAAGAAGGGAATGGGAGTGGAACCTCTGGATGAGCAGCCCCAGGAGAGTGGAGCAGAGGAGGGGGAGGAGCAAGGGGTGAAGCATCTGCCTAAGGCCCAGGCAGCGGTGGGTGGGATCCTGTGACTAGATCTCCCCGCAGGCAATCATTCACTTAGCTGACCAGCTAGAGAAAGGCTGGGGCGGAGGAATATTTACCAAGTTTAATTTTTAGGCTTAAATGTCTTGGCTATTTATTTTTTTCCCTTTTAATGATTTTTAAGAGAGAAGGAGAGAGACAGAGTGGGGAAGGGGCAGAGAGAGCCTGAGACAGAGTCCAAAGCAGGCTCCAGGCCCTGGGCTGTCAGCGCGAAGCCCGATGCGGAGCTCGAACTCACAAACTGCAAGATCGTGATCTGAGCCGAAGTCGGACGCTTAACCAACTGAGCAACCCAGGGACCCCAATGTCTTGGTTATTTTTAATGGCCGCTGTTTCTCATGGCAGCAAAACAAGTAGACTTGGAATTTTCTGACCCTTGTTTTAAACCATTTATTCACATTTGCATCCTTGTCATACTGAATGGTTACTTAGTTAACGTTTGAGCATCCAAACAACACTGAGAAATAGTAAAATCTTAAAGTTCTGATAGAATTATTTTCTCTACTCCTTCCCCTTGGGTGTTTTGTATCATGCTCTTCACCCCGTCCAGGCATTTCTGCTGGTTTTTGGAAAATTCCCGGAGCTTTCTGGAGGAGAACCTTTCTATGGCCCCCGTTTCCTTTTTCACCATCTCCTGTAAGAAGTGCTTCCCTGACATTACCAGGCACGTGAATTACCTGTGTGTGGCTCTTGTCAGATGCAGATTTCCTGCACTGGGGCTGAGGCTGGCTGAGAGTCGGCCTCCTTATCAAGCTCCCAGGGATTGCAGATGCTGCTGGTCACAGATGGACCTGTAAGTTCCAGGCTCTGGTACAAGGCAGTGAGAGTAACACAGTGCTTAGAAACTACAAGCATCAGGCAGACCAGGAGTTGAAACTAGGGGCTGAAATGTAACAATTATTTGTTCTTGAGCAAGTTATTTCAACTCTCAACCTCAGTTTTCCCATCTATAAGTGAAGGCAGTAATCCTACCTAACAGAGTTGTCTTGAAGACTAAATAAGTTTATATATAAATACACACACACACACACACAGGACAATGCCTGGCAAAAATTAAGTGGTCATTAAATTTAGCTATCGTTAGCTAAACATGACTTTATTGTTACTATTACTGTTGTGAACCTGAAAGTTTTTGTATTTGCATAAAAATTAAGGTAGACAGTTTTAGAAGTCCACAGACTTACAAGGTTTTTACGTACGTGTGCTATCTTTTGCACATAAAGATGTTGATATCCATTGTCAGCAAGGCATGTTATTTGTGTCATAGTTTCAGTAATTAAAATGGGTTTTAGACTGTCCCATCTATCTTCCAGACACTATGTGACCAATGGGATGAATTCATGAGTTGGCCAGCCTAGACTTAGTAGCACAGACTCTGATTATTGGCCCAGGAAAGCCACCTGGCCCAATGGCTACAACCTCTACCTTAATAGCCTAATACTCCTCACAAAAATCATGAGCCGTCTCTTTTGTTACTAGTACTGTATGTCTTTATGTGCTATTAAGCCTGTCCTTCTTGAAAATGCTTCAGCGTGGAATGTTCATCATTACTGAAAATCAGATATATGTATGAAATTGTCCACTTTCTCTTCATCTGATGAAGCTTTGTTTACCTGGAGAAACAGAGATGGACAGATGTAGCCTGGTGGCAGCCATATTTATCATCCTTCTTCCTGTTAGGGTGGAACCTCCACGTGTGAACCCTGATTGACTTGTAGAGTTTATTAAGGCCCGGCCCAACGCAGGGAGATTTGCCCTGCCCTTAGATATTCCCTAGTCAAGACAAGGTGCCATTGGGGCCACAATTGATGCTTGGGTCCATTTTAGTTCGGCATCTCCTTCTGCCCATCCTGGAAAAAACTGGGAAACTGAAAGGAAGAACCAGAAGCTTTTTTAAGTCACATAGTCTAGGAATGATTAGCTCGGACCGACTCTAGCAAGACGTAAGTTTGTACACATAAGATTCAGCTAGATCTGGTTGAGGCTTCCGAGCTATGCTATCTGATTAGGTAGCCACAAGGTAGGTGCATGTGGCTTCTAAAATTTAAGTTATATAAAGTTTAAATTCCAGTTCCTTAGTCATACCAGACACATTGCAAATGCATAATAGCCACATATGGCTTGTGGCCACTGTATTGGGCAGTGTAGATTATAGAACATTGACATCATCCCAATACGTTCTGTTGCATAGGGCTATTCTAGAACAGGGGTTGTTTGTCACTTCTGACTGATTTGTATTGGCTGTCTGGAGGACTGTGTAAAGAAGTTTCTGGGGCCATATCTAAGTGAGCCCCAAGTTGTTTGATTATTTACTGGCAACGTATGTTCCAGGAAGACAGAGCCGGGTCGGGTAGGGATAGTTGTGACATAGGTCCTGGGTGTCTTCTAGACAAAACCTTAGAAGTAAGAATAGAATATTTAAAATAGAGGGTCAGTTATTATTTAAAGAGACAGGTTACATTTTTAGCAGGAGTCCTTTGTAAAGAAAGATGAGGGGCACCTGGCTGGCTCCGTCGGTTAAGCCTCTGACTGCGGCTCGGGTCACGATCTTCTGGTTTGTGAGTTCAAGCCCCTCATCGGGCTCTGTACTGACAGCTCAAAGCCTGGAGCCTGCTTCAGACTCTGTGTCTCCCTCTCTCTCTGCCCCTCCCCCTGCTCACACTCTGTTTCTCTCGCTCGCTCAAAAATAAATAAACATTAAAAACTAAAAATGAGAAGCTTTAGAAGTTTTATTATTCTTTATATAATCTCTCATTTAAGTAGTGGTCCCTCTGCTACTTCAAAATAATGATGATATTTTGTTTTTGTGTAGAAGCAAATCACAATAGCTACCATTTTTTGGTTTATGCATGAAATGAGGAATCAATGTTACATGAAAAAACAAAACCCACAAAGAACCACCAAGAATCTAAAATTCGTTTCATGTTCATGCCTCCTTTTACTATACCTGCTAAGAAACCAAACCTATTGATGGGGATGTTGGGTTCTCCCCCCACCCCCCCCCACTTCTTTAATATCCTCTGGTGAAGGGTAACATGGGGAATAATATTTAAGGCAAAGTGTATTCAGTGCCTGTATAATCACTGTTGTCAGAATTTGAGATAGTTAATTATATTTTCAAAAATCTCTAAGAATTAAGGATAACGAGGACTGTTTCCTACTAGTTTTAAAACTAGAAAATGGATTTTAAAACAAGAGTACCAGTTCTGCAACTGTTACGTGACCTTGAGCAAATTAGTTACGGTAAACTCTGAGCCTTAGTGTCTCCATCTCTGAAAGGGAGCGTAACAGTGTCTGCTTCCGTGAGTGATGGGTAAGGAGTAAGTGAGATCTAAAACCTCACTTCCAGGTGCCTGACATTACTATTCAAATGTTAAACCACGTTTGGGGAAAGTATACCACATGCACTTGGAGGAGAACATTTTCTGTCTAACCGTGGCCCTGCACTCAGCAGGTATGTGACTTTTGTCTGATTGCTTACCGTCAGAATTATCAAATTGATTTTAGTTTCCTCTTTTATAAAATGGGGGTAACAATAGAACCTACTTCAGAGGGCTTGCTCAGGGTGAGCTAATGCATATCAAGACAATGCAAGGACATCTAATACATGGCACATGGTGAGCATTCAATAACTTAGGTATTAGGATGAAAATGACGGTGTTTAAATTAGGGGTAGCCTTGCCAAAAGAGAGAAGATTGAAGAAATCTGATATTTCTTCTCTTTCCCGTCCACTAATCTCCAAACTATACAGTTTATACTAAACATGGTAAAGTGTGTACATTTTGTTTATTTTATTGCTGTTCCACTATAAATTATTAATAAGCCTCTTGCATTAGGGTTTTGGCATGCTGCCTGAGGCAGCAATAGGAGAAGCTGCTAGTTATCATAAAGACCTTTCTCACTCTATAGCGTTTTTACAAGCTGCGAGCTCATGTCTAATTTGAAAGGCCTGATGTTTAAGGCCAGGGAGCAGGGCAGGAAGGAAGAGGGCTCAGTGTGGGGCAGGGGTGAGTTCGGTCCTTTTATTTTATTTATTGTCTGAGAACCTGACCTATGTTGCCTCTGGGGTGTAGGAAGAAGGCATGGCTCCTCGAAGGCTCTAGGGGCCAGAAAATACTACCATAACCTGCCCCAGTATATTCCCTCCCTACCCTTTCGTCTGCGTGTGTCTTCTCAAGGGGGTCAGAAATGATGAGCCAAGGTTGGCTTCTGAAGCTTCTTCTAAAGACAGGTCCACACTGAAGGGTGCAGCCTGAGTGTCCCGTACCCCAGCCTCCACAGACACTCCTGACCTATGGAAAATGCTTTCTTCCCAAGAAAACTATTTGAGTCCTTTGGTGTGAAGGCCTAGTCCTGGGCTGTTTCGCGTACTGAGTTCTTTAACTAGGGATGAAGTACTATACGGTTGCTAGAAATGATTTCTGTTTCTTTCAGAATTTTCAGAGTTAAAAAAAAAAAAAAAAAAGACAACGCTCCAGAATTCTTCTGTTTGTAAATGTCAAAATTGCTAGGCTGTTAGGACATTTTTGAGGAGGATGCTTTTCCTGGAATTTCCATCTCCTGTGCCTCACGCTCAGCACCCGGCATTCAGCTTTGTGCCCTCCCGCCTTTCATCATCCCCTCCCTGTGCAACTGATTTTGAAACACTTTTCAAACCATCCTTTCTTTTCGGATTTCATCCTCATCACACAGGTTTTAAGCTCACCACTTCGTGTCTGTATTTCTCATAATAATTTACATTTTCTCTTTTGGATGATAAAAGTACTCCATGCCCTTTAGGAGTTTGTATCTCTGTGTGTGTGTGCGTGTGTGCGTGTGTGCGTGTGTGTGTGTGTGTGTGTTTAAGGAAATTTGGATCTGCTTTTTGTACAGTTTCATAGTGTGATTTTTTTTCTTTAACCTGAGATATTAACATGTTCCTACATCGTTATGAATTTTTCAAAAAACTGTAACAAATGCATAGCGTTCCCTTATATAGACAGAGCAAAATTTACCAAACAACACCGTTAGTCATTCTGATCTTTTCCTTTTTCAATATTGAACTCAATGCCTGTTTTCAAAATCTGTTCACAATATAGTGTAGTGAGTAAGAAGATGGGCTTTGGAGCTCCAAAGACCGGGGTCCAGATCCTGGTCTGACCAATTGTTCATAGGCCTCAGTTTGATTCTTTGTAAACGGGGATTATAAAGGCACTTACCGACAGAATTATGACAGTGGAAATGAGATGCGTGTAATGTACTCATTTACGCAGAGCTTTGCACATTCTCAGTTCTGCTAAATAGTGACTGCTATCACGATAGTCACCCTCATTAATCATGTGCAATTAGTTTTTAGCACAGTTGCTAGAAGTTAGATGATAGCATCAAAGTGTACAAATACTCTGATACCTGTAATAATCGATTGCCAAATTGTAGAAAGATTCTACCAATTTGTAGTCACATAAATAGTAGAGGTACATATCTAATATAATGTTTTTTGTTGTTAGGCATCGATGTATGTACGAAAATGGCCTCTTACATTTACATTCCTTTGATTTTCCAGTGGAAATGACTAGTTTTAAATGTTTAGTTGGTTAATTACATTCCTTTTTTGTAAATTGTTTATTGGGGTCGGTGCCCATTTTTCTTTTGCCTGTGCATCTTTTGTCTAAATGAGTGAGTTCTTTGTATGTGACAGTAATTATTATTGTGCGTAACTAAAATTTATTGTGCATTTAGAACTTGTAGATGAGAGAACAAGGGTCAGAAAGGCTGAATATCTTGCCTCGTGTCTTAGACCCTTGTCTGGCACAGAGTAAATACCAGTAACCTCTTGCTGTTGTGGTTATTGATCTTTGTATTTCACAGCGCCTGGCACAGTACAGTACTTTGCACACGATACGAGCAGAATACTTAGTTGGTAACTTACATTGACGCCAGCCACCCTCGCTTCTCTGAACTCTTTGATGGGCACAGAAGCCAGCCTCTAATGGGTGCCTTTGTCACAGCCCCTGTTTTGGCTCAGATGAATCAGCATCTCCTGGACTTTACTTGATTTCCTCCATATGTTCTTAATGATACTTTTCTAAAATGCCATGAAATCATGTTATTTCCCTCACTTCACTTCTAGGTAACAAACCTGAATTTGGCAAGCGGCGCCATAAGCAGAAGCAGCGCTTCAACGCCCCCCACCCTTCGGCCCGTGATCAGTCCTAATGGCCCGACATGGTCCATACAGTCAGACCTTCAGGCTCCTGAGAGCCACCCCACCCCTCCTGGAAGCAGGTATGTGAAGGGTCCTGGGGCTAGTGCTTGAGTCACCGAGACAGCCTGGGTCCTAAGAGAGCCGTTCCTACCTTGAACTCCCTGCACAGACTCCCGTGGTCTGTGCCTTTCCCCACGTGTCCCAGTAGTCTGGCACTTGAATTGAGGGCCTCGTTTTATTTGTAAGACAGTTTGTGGACAAATCAAAGGCAAAGGAAGTTTCTGATACAGTTCAGTGAGCTCACTTGGGGGTGAAAGAGGAAGAATTTAAACTATGTTTAATCCTTGCCTGTCGTCAACATTTTCGTGTTTTGACCTCTGACATTTTCTCCCTGTCTCCTCAGACTTGTGCTACATTGCATTTCAGTAACTTTGGATTCTCTTTTTTTTTTTTTTTTTTTTGAGGGACATATTTGTTTTTTTATGTTTTCATCTAGGTTATGTAATTAAACTCAAACAGCCTCCCTGGACAATGTTCATTTGGGAAGTGGGAAGGAAATGTCCTTTATGTAGTTGAGCAAAGTGGCAGAGGATAAAATCCAAATAGATTCTGGCCATAGAGTAAGCAACTTCTGAATTAAAAGAAGAACCACTGTATTGAATTCTAGTCTCAATCCATATTTTTTTTTTTTTTAATTTTTTTTTTCAACGTTTATTCATTTTTGGGACAGAGAGAGACAGAGCATGAACGGGGGAGGGGCAGAGAGAGAGGGAGACACAGAACTGGAAGCAGGCTCCAGGCTCTGGGCTGATGGCACCCATCAGCCCAGAGCCTGACGCGGGGCTCGAACTCACGGACCGCGAGATCGTGACCTGAGCTGAAGTCGGACGCTCAACCGACTGAGCCAACCCAGGCACCCCTCTCAATCCATATTTTAAGTCCCCTATTAAAAAACAAAAATTTAAGAAATGGATTCCTAGTACATCTTGCCTTCGTGACTATTAAATATGGGTTTAATTGCATCTGTCCCTGAGTGAAATGAGCTAGAGAGGAATGTGATCGTTCCGATCAAGTATTCTGTTCCCTCCAAATAAAGATATTGTCCCCTCCAAATAAGGAAGCTCTGGCCCGGGTGCCCCACTGAGTCCCCACCCCTGCCCCAGCACTTCCGGCCTCTGAGAGTGGGAGAGTGACCCAAGACTTGGGCATAAAGGAAATTGCTATTTGTCAAAGTATCTGTTGGTGTTAGAATCATTACTGAAGGAACTCATTTGGGAAGCAGAGACTCTGCCCGGGAAACAACATAAACATAAGCACATTACGTCACGCTCGAATCCAGTGTCGTTCGTACTAGTAATCATTGCAGTCAAGGGTGAAAAGAATCATCCTAACTGAGAATCATAAAGAGTCGAAGACCAGGAGACAGGCCTGTTTGAGAGAGGACATCCTCCCACAAAGTTCTCTTCACAGAAAGAAGTCTGTCGTTTGGTGATTTACAGTCCACAGAATAACCACATTCCTAAAACATAGGTCGTAAAAGAGAAATTCCGTTTATACCATAGAGCTCTATTTTCCATATAAAATATTTCCAAATATTCCATTTTCATTTTATAATCAGAGCCTTGTTTCTGTGGAAAACATTTTCCCTGCAATCTGGGGTATATTTTCTATCTATATGACAAGACTGTAACCATTTTCTGTACTATAAACAAAATGTCAAAACTACATATTTTGGAGAAGTAGACTTGTAGATGGAACGAGGAAAACTTTTTTTTTAATAAAAGTTGTGGCTGGGTTTCGAGCCTTCTTTTCGTAGCACCTGTTTGTCAGAGCTGAGACACAGAAAGATGTGGGAATCCGTCCAGCACTCTGCGTGGTCTTTTTCTAGCCAGACCCTGCTTGTGAGCTACAGGAAAATAGCACATTATACCACCGACTGAGCCACTGGCCTCAGAAAGCAGCTCCCGCAGAGTCCCCTGGCCTTTTCCTTTTTGGGTTAGTTGTACCCAAAGCCGCCCTCTTGTCACCTGCTCTTCAAGCTTAAGGACCAGTTTTCAAGGTCCCATTTCAGTGTGGGGTGGCCCTGGGGAACCCTCCTCTGCCCTCAGGTAACCTCTGGTGGCCAGAACAGCCCGGAGGTTCGGCTTGGGGATTCCAGTTCCGTGTGGAGCTCCCAGAGGTGCCCACCCTAACGCAGTGCTGAGTTCCCCAAGCTCCTTCCAGACCTGGCGGTGTCGCAGGCCCCAGCCAGACACTGCCAGCAGGCATTCCACGCGGTAACCGGCCCCGGTCTCCATTTTCACCCGGTTCAGTCACCGTTTCGTGGCTCTTGGGTCCCTTGTCCCTCTCTTAGTAGTAAGGGTGACTGAGTTCCATGAATATGGGATCAGTAGCTTAGAGATGTGAGTTTTATTACTGGTTTTGACACTAAGGGACCCTAACCTACTTATTTAATCTTTTTCTTGGGCTGTTTTGAGAGCTTTTAGAATGTCCTTACAGCACTTTGCCCTCCCTGGAAGTGGATGCTAAGTAAATAAGAGGTACGCCTGCTGGTTCATCTACGAAGCAGCAGCAGATTCCAGCGCTGAGAAACTCTGACAATTCACTAAGCCAGGCGCTGTCCCGTAAACAGTAACAAGATGTAAAGAGAATCCATCGTTGGCTGTGCTCCTCATGTGCATATTGGAGGACTCAGTGACTTGGTAGCCACAGGAATGAAAACTGGTGACTCACGAGAACTCTGCAAATAGTGTTATTTTTCATTTCCCTGTGGTGTTGCTATTGTTCTCGATTTTATGGATCACACAAGTTTTCACCAGACAACCTTGTTCTTCCCCCGCTGTTTTGAAACCACCCCAAACGTAGCCTCAGGGCTGTCGTCTCCCATTGGGTCAGTGTGAGCTCAGCCCAGCTCCTCAAATCCCTTGGTTCCTCTGGTCTGTCTGGAGTCCCTGCTCAAGCTTTGTTGTGGGAGAGGAAGGCAGAGAGCCCACGACTTGCCCAGACAGTCTGAGGCCTGGCCATGTAGCTTGCAGTTCCCTAGACACTCTGGAGCTGGACTTGGCCAGCCATTCCTCTGTTGTTACTTTTCAGAGGTAATAAGTGAGATTAATTGCAGGCCATTCTCCAGAAGAGAAAGTAGTCGGGGCCAAGATCAGTCACATGTTTAGAAGCCTGAGTGAGGTGTACCTCCAAGCAAGGCCGATTTAGAATTAGACAATAGGGCCTCCAGGGTGCAGGTACCAAGTGTTCATGACCTCTTTTTTCTTAAAGGGATCGGTTTCGGTCTCTAGATGCTGATAGCTGGGTAGTTAAGCTTTTCTTTAGCCAATGAGATGGGTGGGATTTTTCGGCTGCCTTTTAACTACACGTTTTCTGGGCACATGGGGACATGGTTAGGGGCCTGAGGTGATAAAGCAGAGGCATCTCAGCACTGCCAGCCTTGCCTGGTGTCGGATCATGTCAGGGAGGGGCATTTTCTAGGTGACGAGCACTCAGCGGGTTCACAGTGCATCTTTCTTTGTGAGACCTGGAAGGGTTACTGTAAAGTCTTGGCTGCTGCTTGGAATGATTTGGGAAGGACAGGGCCTCAGACGGCTTGGCAGGAACCTGAGGCCCTGTTTTTTTCCAGTCCAACCCTTCCTTGTGGATCGAGCTGTCAGGGAATCCCACGAATGTCTGGCTTCTGCCCCTTTGTATGTTTTTCCAGCATTTGTCATTGAATTATTTTTATCCATCTCTGGCTTTTTCACACATGCAACCTGGGGATTTGTCTGTTCCTCGATATTAAAGGTGGGGGAGTTGGAAAGCACAGCCATGGGTTTGTTCCTCCTTTTTGTGACAGGGCAAGACATCGTGGGCCTGGGGCGCTCGCCCTGATGGCCCCCGCTCTCGAGAATAGCTGCATGTCAGAACTTTAAGTTCTGTATGGGGAAATGGGGTACAATGAAGCACCAAATCTGGGAAATCTGGGCTAGATGTCATGTCACTCTGTCCCTTCACCCTCTTACTCTCCAAAAATATAAAGAGTCCGATGCCCTACTTCACATAATTTTTAGGAACAAGTTTTTCAGAGATTTTGATTCTAGTTTAAGCTAATACTTTTCTCCCTTCAGGTTGTTTCTTATAAATGTTGCTGTAGAGTCAGGTCTCTGACTTCCCATCGTTTCGTGCTTAATCAGTCCTCAGAAATATCGAGTTTGGTATTTAAAAAAAAAAAATACATCTTATTCATTTTCCATGTGCCAGGCATTAGGTCAGGTGCCGGGGAGTCATGATAAATAAAACAGAAGAGTGCCTGATCTCACGGAGCTTACTGTCCATGATGTATCTTTCATGTTCTCAGCATCATCCCGGGCGCTGGGTACGGTCTAAAAGATTTGGAAAACGTGGTTTTTGATCACAAAGAAGTCACCATCTGGCAGAGAAGGGGAAAAAATTGCAGAGTCGTGTCAAATGGCACATAACAAAGATTTAAATTTTCTGGCCCAGGCAATTAGAAGAAAAGATATCAAGAAGAGTGTGGAAGGATTTAATCTGGTCGCTGCCACGTGGGTGAACCTTGAGGCCATTACGTTACGTGAAATAAGCCCGTCCCAAAAGGGCAAGTACTGTATCATTCGATCCACATGAAGTGTCTAAAGGAGTCATAGAAACAGGAAGTGGGAAGGTGGTTGCCAGGGGCTGCGGGAAGAGGAGAGGGGTATTAGTATTTAGTAGCTACAGCTTTTCAGTGTTGCAAGATGCAAAGGTTCTAGAGATCGGTTGCACAACAGTGTGAATATACTTAATATTATTGAACTATACACACAGAAATCGTTAGGTGGTAAATTCAAAGTTAGGTGTTTTTTACTGTACTACAAAGGAGTATCGTAAGGATTTAAAAGAGAACCCCGTAGTTGCGCACGCATTTTACTTAGTGATTAAAATGGCAACGTTTTGCTCCTATCCTCTGCCTGTCTGTACGGAGACTTATTCTGAGCCTAGTCCTTTAAATGCTTCTATTTCTTTAAGAGCATGTTAACTTTATAGGAAAGGGGGCCGTTGACCTGTCTGAGGAAGGTGGCATGATGTGATAGAAGAGAAGGGACTGTTGAGTTGGAAAGACCTGGGTGTGCCTTACTAGGTATGCGACCTTGGGCAAGTTACTTTGCTTCTCTGGGCCACAGTTTCCCCCTCTGCATAGATATGCAAATGATGGCTACCACATTAAGTTGTTCTAAGATTTAATTGAGTTATGTACATGAAAGCCAGTTTAGCGCCTGATTTTAGTGGTAGGTTGTTGATAATATTTAGTTTTCTTCCCAGAAAAAAATGAAAGTTAAAACTGGGCTTGATGGGGTCTGATATTGCTACCCACTTGCTTTTGTATCTAGTATGGGAGAAACTGGCCATCACCCATGTATGGTGTGCTCCCGGGGCTGGATTACAGAGATGTGGCCTTTCCCACTGAGGAAGGGAAGGCATCAGAGTGCAGCCAACTGGAGACTCTTCCTTTTCCTCTGACCTCTTTGTTGAAGGGTGACTTCTGCCTACTCAACAGGCCCTTCCTCTCTGCTATCTTCTTCTGAATGTTGAAGTTTCCACTGCAGCTCGATGTTCCAGCCAGTAAACACTCATATTTTCCATCTATCCTGGGGGTCGAGCTTTGGGAGAGCTTTTCTCTGGAGGAGTTTGGAGCTTATAATTTTGTACTTTATACTGTTATATAAACAACACTCTCTAGCCAAAGAGCACAATCACAAAAAGAAACCACTTTTAGGGGGGCCTAAAAAAAAAAAAAAAGAAGAAGAAGAAAGAAACTCTTTTATGCTCAGAGTTCTGTAGAAGTGATATTTCACTTCTTATTCTCCTTCCTTCTTTCCCACAAAATAAAGTTAACCTGGCCTTCCTCCTGCGGAATCTTAGCTCTTACCAGTCTCTTCCCCTTGAGGAACATGTTTCTTCAGCACATGAAGGATAAAGGCCTGTGCTTCTATCTAAAATTCCCCTGCTGCTTTTCTCACTCAGCCAGACACAGAACCTCTCCAGGGTTATGCTCTGTGTCGGTTCAAGCTCTGTGACAGATTCTACAGTTCCTCATTCACCGGGAGAGCCGAGTGTCATAGGTGTTTGTGCCAAGGCCAGAATGATTGGGCCTCTGCCTGTTGAAGGAATGCTGGTAAACCTAGGAAATGTGTGAGAGATAGCTGGCTGGACATCATAGCAAGGCCTGGGCAAAGTACGTTTGGGAATGTTTGGGCCTAGTACCAGGAGTGAAAGAAGTAGGTCTTTTCTTATCTGCAAGCCAAAATGCAGGTTGCTGTGTGGTGTGTGTGTGCCAGTGCAGCGTTTCTTTAGTCGGCCTCCTCCCCTCCCCTCCAAAGTATCAAAGAGAAACCACCTCACATTTCCTTAGGATTAACACACAGGCACGTATGCTAACCGCCAGCCACACAGAGTCGCCGTCGGAGGCAAGACTGTATCTTACGTGACTGTTCGCTTTATAATTTTAGATCTATCCACAGTTGGTGATTATGGTGGTTTTAACAGGCCTGAATGACGAAAATTCGCATATGAAGCTGGATGAGGCTCCTTTTCTCAAATTAAGAAATTCGATCAGTGACTCAATTCATAATTCAGTTTAATTCTCACCTGGTTTTTCTATCATCTTCCATCTGGCCAAGTTCACTCTGTTTACCAGCCTTGAAAGAGCTTGGAAAGAATGGCAGTAGTAAAAAAAAAAAAAAAAAAAACACACTGTATCTTTCTTTCTGGCTCCTGTAGGGAGACCTTGATGATCCAGTTGTAAAGCAGTACTTAGTGTTGACTCAGCGAATTTTTAGAAGGAAGACGAGCCGGCTTCCCTGAGCCTTTAGCTGAAGATCCCGTCCTATCTCCTCCTCCACTCTTCTTTCTGTTAAGACTGTCAGCATGTTACCAACCTAGTACAACTAAGAAGTCGTTGCTTTTCTTTAGTTCCTAGGATTTAAGAGGAAAAAGGAAAAACTCCCTGTATCTATAATTTAATAAAAGAAAACAATAGACTGATAGCGTCCGAAAAGGAGTAAAGAGCCTCCCTTCCCTCGCAATTGCTTTGAGAAGGAAGGTTCTGGTGTGGGTTCTGGTTTTGGCATAGGTTCTTGATGACTCTTAGTTCCTTTTGTAGAAAAGAGAGAAATGTAAACTTAGACTCACTGAGAACATGGTAGTCCTACACCACTTTGTTTAATGCTTACATTAGATACATGGTAGGGAAAACAGGTATACCTAATCGTAACACTGAGGTTTACATGATTTATTTTTATTGTGAAGTTAGTATCCGTAAGTTAAAATTTTGATTACAAAGCGAGAAAATGCTCCTAAAGAAAGATACCTAAGAGAAGCTAAAAGGGCATTTATTTGTTTTATATGTTTGTTTATGAGAGATAGAGACGGCACGAGTGGGGGAGGGATAGAGAGAGAGGGAGACACAGAATCCAAAGGAGGCTCCAGGCTCCGAGCTGTCAACACAGAGCCCGACGTGGGGCTTGAACTCACAAACCGTGAGATCATGATGTGAGCCGAAGTCGGACGCTTCACCGACTGAGCCACCCAGGCATGCCTAAATGTGGAGTCAAGTATTCTTTGGTGGATGCAAGGAAAGCCAGAGGAGGGAGAGAGGCAGTATATGTGCGCCTAGGAATTCAAAATGTCGCATCATATGCGAGGCCCCTGGGGTTCATAATAAGCAACAGTAGAACTCTTGTCTTAACTGCACCATTCTTCTGCTTCAGAGGCCATAAAGGGGTGTTTTTGCCTTTCATGAATTATCAGGCTAAGTAAGACTTGTATTAGTTTGGCTTCAAAGCCAATAATCAATACCACGTTTGGCCTGGTTTTTAAAAACAAGTTTTACTATCTTTCTGTGATGAAAATGAAATATGGCTGCATCTCAGTAATGTGACTACAATCTAGGAGGATTTAGATGAGAAAAGCAGGCTTTCTGGCATAGCAGGTAAGGAAACCATAAAGGGGTTAATAAATGGGATGTACTTAAAGTCTAGAGGAAATCAATTCTTGTTTTTCTGAAACTTTGCACCAAGGAAAATTGAGTAGATGAAAGAATCGGCCTATATATCATTAGTGTTCTCAAATATCATGCTTAGCTACGTGAACCCAACACATTTGAAATACCAGCCCCCGAAAGAAAAGTTTTGTTACTTTCTTCACCAAATTATTAGTGTATTGAAATATATGAATAAGAGAAAAGGTGGAACTGGCCATTAAGTGGTGTTCTAGGAAGTGGCTTCATCTGGTAGTTGTTAAAACAATGTCATCCCAGAAAAGTTAACACGCATTTACTGACAATTTCCTAAATGCAAGACACTGAGCTGAGCTCGGAAGGAGGTATTGGACAGGGTCTCTGTTCTCAAGGAGGAAAATGAATAGTCCTATTAATGCAAGTACGTGAAATAATTTGTACTTGATTGTTGAAGAAGAGGATTATCCTGTAGGTGGTACGAGTTCAGAGGAGAAATTGATCACTGATAGAGAAGCTGGCAAAAGGTCCACGGAAAGGAAAGACACATGAGCTGGATCTGGAAGGGCAGGTGGGGCGTCGATGGGCAGAGGCTAATACTAACAAATTAAGAGATAATTGCACATTTACTTTGTACTCAACACTATTCAAGGATCAAAGGAATGTGATTCACACTCCTACTAAGTTGGAGGTGACAGTTCAGCAGGGTGGTCTAAAGAATACTACGTAAATGTTTGTTTACTTTATGCACCTAAAATGCAAAGCGAGTGATTAAAAGAGGGCATATAGGTTCGTAGGAGCCACAATTCAGAACAGGTACCAAAGACAGGCGGAAAGAGAAGGCTCTGCAGAGGAAGGGTTTAGGGTAGGGAGTAAATTCGGTCCTAGACTGTGTGTAGGCTACGGGCAGGTGAAGGACAGGAGAGGCGGGGGAAGACAGGTAATGGCCAAAGGGTTGTAAGCATTTTAAAGGGACGGAACGGGAAGTAGTCGGGCTGAAGCAGAGTATTTCTGTTCAAAATACCAGGCATTGGTCAAAACACTTAGTGAGTTTCAGGTGATAGAAACTGAAATCAGGCTGGCTGTAGCTGTACAGATTTTTCAGTTCGTAGAGATAAAAAGTCTAAGTTGGTGTTGGAAGCTTTGGAAATATCATTGATCATACTTTCTGCTGCCTTCCAGTTCACAGGTAAATCAGAAGTTACAGGAAAAAATCAGAGAGCGAGAGCAAAACACTGGCTTTATTACTGATAAGGATAAATCGGAGAAGGTAGCCTGTGAATGTGGCACAATTTGGCTTCTACCTCTCAAGTCTAAGTCTTTCTGACTCGTTTTATTTATATTGTTAACCTTTTACTTAAAGATTTTCTTGTTGATATTTTCTCTGATCATTAAAATTTTTAAGGAAGAAGTCAAAAGACCTAATGCACCATAGTCTTAAAAAACGAAAAGAAAAACAAACAAAAACTTGGCCCGATTTCCGAAACACACACCTGCCTCTGGTCCCAAACTACATTTCTAGTTTTATTTCTCCTCACAGTTCAGTTCCAGCCAAACTCAATGGATCAGAAATAAGCCTGGTATATTTGCCCTAGGACTTCCTTGCATATACCGCCCGATAGCCTTGACCCTATTAGTTTACTCTCTACTCACTGTCACTCCTTCACGGAAGTGTAAGTTGTCTTGTTCACTGTTGTGTCCCAGTGCCTTGGTAAGCAGTAGGCACATGGAAATAGGAACACATGTTAAATGACTATTTAAGGACTTTACGTGTAAAGGAGTGAGTGGATGGACATCCTGCCCCTCACCTGCATCTGCACACGTCCACACCCTGTTGTCCTACAGAGCTCAGCTCAGGCCAGCCTTTCTGCAGTCCTCCCTGTTCCTGGCGCAGATGCCGTTAGCATTTCTCTTCCTTCTCTTCCCTCCTCACCCACTGGACTCATGTTCCTAAGAGCTATACCTCAAAGGAAGCTCAGGCTAAGTGCACAATTTTAAATCCCTAGAGAATGGACATTTGGGGCCCTTCCTGTCCTAGTGAACTGAACACTAGGAAAAAAAGACCCTAGATCCTCCATTGAGCCTAAAGCTCACAACACCCCTGCCCCCCGCCCTTCCCAAGTCATCGGGTCTTTACTGCTTCTCCTTTGGACGCTATTCAGTTCTTTCATGTTATCCAAAATCACAAGTGCCCTACAAGCAAGAGGCCTTCCTTAATCTGGGGGGTAGAGGCAGGCATGGAAGAGGAAGCGGCAGACAACTTTTTCCCCGTATCCTTCTCCCCACCCCACCTAAACTATAGGAAGGAGCCTTACGAGCCAATCCTGAAGATGGTTGGAGTGGAAGGTCATCTACCATCTTGGACAGCCCAGGATGGGCTTAGCTATCTCTTTACTCCAGCCTTCTCACCTTGATTGCCTGATGAGTTCTAGAGTTTGCTAAATGTGTGTTTTTATGGTGTTCAGCTTTTTGGTGTTCTTTATAGTAGTTCTGTCTCCTCACTGCCCTTCATTTGATAGACTTACTGGCATCCCCTACCTGAGTGGTTGATATGGCAGAGGCATAATGTCAAGCCACCATGTCCCTGTTCCCTGTTCAAATATCATTTCCTTACCTCTGTTATGACACTTCCCATTCCTCCTTATAGTCTGGTTCTTTGTATATTTGTCTCACCTGTCGTACTAGATTGTGAGCTTTTTGAGGGCAGACATCAAGTCTTACACGTTTTTACGTCTGTACAGTCCCCTGCACAAAGTCCTCAGTAAATGTTTGGTGAACAAGCAGCTATATCAGTGCTGTCCCCTGTGGGTGCCACGAGCCAGGTGTGGCTACTTAAATTAATTAAAATTAAATAAAGTGAAAACACCAGCTCCTCGGTCATATTAGCTCTATTTCTCATGCTCAAAAGCCATGTATGGCTCGTGGCTACCTTATTAAATAGCACAGGACGAGACGGTTGACCCGGAAGATGTGAGGAGGACCCAAACTTGGTCAGTGGATTAAAAAAATAAAAAGGAATGAGTTTTCCAAGAAAGGCATAGTCTTGATTTTCCTCCTAGGCCCTTCTGTAGATGTCAAGCCTCTTTTGTTTAGAGCTAGAGATTTACCACAGATGCTGTTCTTGAACTAATTTGTGGTGCTGGGAGGGGCATATTCTAATGCCTTGGGAATCTCTAAAGCCCAGAGCTTCTGTATTACTAGTGTCTAACCAATCAGAGCTGGGCTGACGGAGAGGAAGGGGCTTTTTAAGCCGATCCCAGCGTTAGCGTTTTATTTTCTGCCCGTGGCTAAATACTGGGGAGAGGTCTTGCTTGCCCACGCTGACCCAGCCCCCCGGCCCCCACCTGCTTGGCTGGCAGTTCTGACTTGGCTTATAGAGCTGCTATGGCCCTGGGGAACGGAGCCAAACATGCGGAAGTGGTTACGTGTACTAGCTCCCAGGGAAGCTGTGGCTAGCAGGGGGAGTGGGTGGGGTCCTGCCTGATGGCTTTTCAAAGAAGCCAGATCTTTGAAGTTTTGTTTTAGCAGCTGCCAGGTATGCTATTTCAGCACTTTGCAGGCTCTCTCACCCTGTTCCCATATCGCATTTTTTCTTTCCTATATGTGCATTGCATACACAATGGGAGCTTGAATGTTGGGAGGGTAAATACAAAACTGTGCAGTAAGTTGTTAAACACAGCCCTCTTGCCTTTTCTTTTTACGTGACTCTGCTGTGAGATAGCTACTTGAATGCTCCCTTTTCCCTTCTCAGCTCCGACCCTCTCTGACCACCTGCCAAAGGGGAGACACACAGAGCCCTCTTCTATTTTGGGAAAGTAGTTAAGTTTTGAAAAACTGGAGGTCCCACATTCCTCTGATGGAATGGGTTATCATTTTGGGAATAGAGCATCTCCCTTTTCCAAAAGCACAGATGACGGCCCCCAGCGAGCAACCCTGACTCTTGGTCTTGGAGTACATTTCTTGAGCGCACCCCTTGTTCGCCACTGGACCTTCAGCACTTAGCACAGCGTCAACAGCACATGGTTATTAAACATGATTGCCCTGCGACTGCTGTGCCGGGTGGAGGGACGAGACAGGCAGGGTGCCCTCCGAAGCCCACACTCAGAGCTCTCCCCGATTCCTCGCTTCCTTGCTTAATAATCCCCTCCTCCCATCCAGTCTGCGGTCCCCTCCAGCCTGTTCCAGCTGCCCCCAAACTTGCTCCTTCCTCTGGACTCTGACTCCTCCCTCTTCTGGAGTATAGTATCTGCTCCTCTGCGTAATTATTTATTTATTTTTATGCCTTTGTTCTTTATCTCCTGATGTGTAAGTCTTTAAAAGACAAAGGCTAGATTTTCTTCCTACACCGAGAACCTGGGACCAGGAACATGGACCTGGAACTTCCTGACGTGGGCTAAATCGTTTGACAAAAAGCCTCACTTTGCCGTGTGGGAAATGAAGATGCCTGGGTTGTCTTGACGGTCTGATGAACTCATATATGCGAATGTGCTTTGTAAACTATAAAGTACTGCACATGAGTAGGTCTCTTCAGTATTAATAACACTTATCACTGTAGAATAGCGATGTTTATCCTGCTGATGATACACAGTCTGACCTCCCCCAGAGCTGAGGTAGATCACCAGCTCCATCCTGCATTACTCAGCTTGGCACGGGTTTAAAGCACAAAATGGGCTATTCCGGGCCCTCTCTGTCATCGCCTCTCTTTCAGTCTGCAGGTTCTTCTTTTTCAGACCTGTGGGGTCATTATTTTTCTTCCTAGTCTCTTCCTGCTTCTCCCCTCAGGCCCTGGCTGAGTTTTCTCTTTCGGCCCATCTGTTCTTAGCGAAGCAAGGTTCACCCATGTCCTTTCCCATTTGAGGTTGGATTGGCCATCCCAGAGGACCTCCCGCAGCTCTGCGCACAGCAGCGCTGGCCCCTCGTCATCTTCCCTCCGCCCAGCCCCGTGCCTTCAGCAGCAGCCCGCTCGGGACCCTTCCCATTTTCCCGTCCCTGCCCTCGCTTCTCTGCCAGGCTGTCCCTTCAGTCCCGCCTTCCATGACATCCCTTCGCGCATTTGCTGCCTTCTTCGGGGCTCAGACTTTTCATCTGGGACGACTACTCCCCTCTTCAAGACTCTGAAGTTTGGTGTATCACCTGTCACCCGGTCCCCACCACCTTTAGTAGATGGACAGGCACTGCCATTCTTTACGGCTATCACATGGCTTGAGAAGGTCCAAATTCCTTTCTATTACATTCTTGAAGGTGTCACATTTAAATGTGATGGCCTGGTATTTGAGAGCGTGCATTTTAGAGGCAGACCAATTTGGATCCCTCCTTGTTTTAGCCACTTACTAGCTATGTCACTCAGGGCAAGCTCTTTGAAGCTAATGTTATTATAGCTAAATGAAGGCAAAATGCCTACCTTGTAGGGATATGCCGAGGAGCAAATGAAAATTAAACGACCTAAGAAAAGCACTTTCACACAGTGCCTGCCATAGAGTAAGTGCTCAGTAAATGGGAATTACTATAAACGTTTCCAGGCCACTTGTCCATACCCTGTCTTGTGAGTATTAAAAACTGGAGTTAGGGGGTGCCTGGGTAGCTCAATCCTTTGAGCATCTGAGTTCGACTCGGGTCATGATCTCTCGGTTCGTGGGTTCGGGCCCCCTGGTGGGCTCTGTGCTGACAGCTTGGATTCTGTGTCTCCCTCTCTCTCCCCTTCCCCGGCTTGTGCTCTGACTCACTCTCTCTCTCTCTTTCTCTCTCTCTCCCAAAAATAAATAAACATCAAGAAAAAAATGGAAGTTAGCTGGTTTTGTAAATTCTTACCCCTGCCTGGTGGTAAAGTGAGGACTCGAACCCAGGGCTTCAGGTTCTCTTCCTATGAATTTTTCATTCAATCCTTCTAACTCCTCCAAAGGCTCGTTCTAGTTTCGTTTCTTTGGGCGGAACATAAGACTACCCCAGAGAGAGGAATGTTCGTTTCCTCATGCATATGTTCATTCAGCAAACATTGCATGACTGTGATGTTGCCAGGCTCTGGGTGGACAAAGACCAGAATGATGAATGCAGTGCCGCCAAGGTTGGTCCCAGCGGGTAAGAAACAGTCACTGTGAAGAAAAGTCACAGCACGCTGCTCCTGAAAGTATTATTACACTATACATTAACTACCTTGGGTTCGAACACATTTAAAAAATAAATAAAATAACAGCGAAAAAAAAAAAAAAGAACAGTCACAGTCCAAAAAAAAACATACCAATAAAAGGCATCTTGGAGCCTTGAGGAATAAGCTGTATCAGAAGAAAACCAGAGTAGTAGGCTTTGCAGGGGATAGATTATTATTTTTTTACCAGGTGAAAACGGCAGAGACTTGCGTGAAGGCAGAGAAGTGTGGGAGAGCATGGTTGTGAGAGCGTGGCGTGCAAGTAGGGGATGGTTTGGGTTGAGGAGGGAAAGTTAAGTGCTCCATTCTGAGGAGAGTTTATCCTGGTATCCGCCCAGTTCATTAATGTCGCCTGAAGGAGTCAGGGGCAGGTGTGTGTGTTTTAATATTGCTCCGTCTTTTTTTTTTTTTTTTAATGTTTTTATTTATTTTTGAGACAGAGAGAGACAGAGCATGAGCAGGGGAGAGGCAGAGAGAGAGGGAGACACAGAATCCGAAGCAGGCTCCGGGCTCTGAGCTGTCAGCACAGAGCCCAATGCGCGGCTCGAACTCACGGACTGTGAGATCGTGACCTGAGCTGAAGTCAGACGCTTAACCGATGAGCCACCCAGGCACCCCTGCTCCGTCTTTTTACCTCATGTTTCTACTGTCTCTTCCCCGTTCATATCTGGCAAACTCTTCCAGTCATTCTGGATGAGGCCCAGCGCTAACCGTTACCCTGTGCACCTTCTGCGCTCATCTCGCAGAGGTGGCCTTCTTACCCGTGGCCTCCACCTTGTGTTGTAGTTCAATTTCACGTCTTCTGCCACCTCCTTTAAAGCGAAGACCTGAACATCTGTGTACTCCTGTCCCTCACCGCGATGTCTGACATGCAGTAGCCACTAACATAACTGAAGGAACGTGAATGCCGTAACTCAACAAGTTTCCATCTGTAGGATCTGAGCTTTAGCGTCCGCCAGTAAGGAACCCCGGCACTGAGCTGCTCAAAACCCTACTGTGGCACGAAGACCTTTTTGTGTTCGCAGCGCACTCCCACCTACTAGAACCGTGCGCCGCACACTCGAAGGGATTAGACGACTGAAAACAGTACTCAGCTCAGTGACTTCCACCCAGTGGAATCCATATTAAAGCAGAGCAGTGTCTCACAGTGTTCGCTAAGCTGTCTACAGTTATTCTCCTCACCTGGCCTTTTTTCAAGGACTGTGTGGCTATTTGAGTAGCACTGTTTACTTACAGCCCTGACTAACCTCGGCTACACTCACAAGGAAAAGTTTCTTCATATTCTAATAAACACACAATCTATATTTGGTACCAGCTTCATGTCACATTTTCTCTCTTACGTTTTGCAAATATACCCTGGTCTGTACTCTGCCACAGGGATCCAAACAGCTCAGCGGTCTTCTGACAGACAGAGCTGTAACACGGTATTCACATGTGTAGTTAAATATATGTTACATACTGACCAAACTTCCACATTTGTGAAGTTGCCTCAGCACGGAAGAGTGGAGAATCTCTCTTAAGGCTTTAGTGAAGAGAGGCATTGTAATTCAACAGCAGACCATCATAATGATGTACCCCGATGCGTGCCATGGTAGGATGGCAGGCCACTCCAGTAGGATAGTACCTTCAAGCTAAGTTTTCTTTTCCTTTTAAAATGTGTTACCCAAGTAACTACATAACAAACTATCTCCCAGTTTAGCAGCTTAAAACAGCAAACATTATTATCTCAGTTTCTGTGGGTCAGGAATTACGGAGCAGTTTAACTGCTCGGTTCTGGCTCAGGCTCTTTCATGAGGGTGTAGTTAAGATGGCCACCGAGTGGGCTGCAGTCATCTGAAGGCTTGCCTGGGGCTGGAGGATCCACTTCCATGATGGCTCACTCTCACATGGATGATGAGATCATGCTGGCTATTGGCAGGAGGCCTCACTTCCTCACCACATGGACTTCTCCACAGGGCTGCCTGCATGTCCTCATGACATGGCAGCTGGCTTCCTCCTCATGACATGGCAGCTGGCTTCCCCCAGAGCGAATGACTCAAGAGAAAGACTGAAGCCAATGTCTTTTATGACCCAGCCTCAGAAGGCTTTTATGACCCAGCCTCAGAAGTCCTACACCATCGTTTAAAAAAATTGTTTTAATTGTGGCAAAATACACATAACATAAAATTTACCATTTCTAACTGTTTTTAAGTGCACAGCTCGGTAGCATTAAGTACATGACATTATTGTGCAACCACCGCCACCATCCACTTCCAGAACTCTTTCATCTTGCAAAACTGAAACTCTGTAGCCATTAAACACTAACTTCCCCTTCTCCCCCCCGCCCCCCCAGCTGCTGGCAGTCACTAGTCCACTTTTTGTCTCTATGAATTGGGACTATGCTAGGTACCCCATATAAGTGGAATCATACACTATTTGTCCTTTTGTGATGGACTTAATTTGTGCAGGGTAATATCCTCTAGGTCCATGCATAGTGTGACATCTGTCAGAATTTTCCTCTTTATGGCTGATAATATTCTGTGGTATGTATATGCTACATTTTGTTTATCCATTTATTTGTCAGTGGATACTTGGAATGCTTCCCCATTTTGGCTGTTGTAAATAATGCTGCTCTTAACGTGGGCATACAAATACTTGTTCGTGTCCCTGCTTTCATTTCGAGTATATATCCGGTGTGGAATTTCCGGATCACGTGATAATTCTGTTTTTTCCAGGCTAAATGGATCCACTTTATTTTTCTTGTATGAACATACTACGTGGTGACCATGGATGGGGTCTGGCCCCTCCACATGGAGACTCTGGTGTAGCTCTTTACTGGATGCTTGATGCTCAGTGATAACTTTATAGGCTTGGTTAACACAGTCTCTTCCTAGAGGTTGGGTGACATAGCTGGAGGTCTTGGAGACGGCATCAAAGGTAGCCTTGACAATGATGCCCAGAGGGGCAGTGCTTCCCCTGGACAAGGTATAGCAGTCATTGATAGCAGCCATCAGCAGCAGCTTTTTGGGCAGAGTAGCTGAGATAATGCCAGTGCCTCTCAGGCTAGGGAATGAGGCATACTGGCACGGAGCTTCTGCAGCTGGTCAGCTTGCAAGGGGTGGTGTGGGGCCTCTGATTGAGTCTTGTCCCTGGGTACCCTCGCTGCACAGCGACAGTGGTGAGCTTGGCCAAAGTGATGGTGCCTCGAATGGCAGCGGCTGCCTTCTGAGAGCATTTACCCAGATTGACATGGCTCATGTGGCCCCCGATGGCAACAATGCCTTGAACCTGGTTCACTGGCCAGCCGGGATCTGTTTTTGCACAGGCATAATCCTTAAGCTCACCCTTAATGGTCATCTCTAGGAAAAAGTCCATGACCCCTTAGGCTCCTTGATGGGCAGGGGGAAGAGATAGATTTCCTCCAGGGACTCAGCAATCATGTCCTTGACCAGGTGGCCCAGCTTGGTGACAGGGAACCACACTTGTCCTTGGCCTTGCCTCAGTGAGCTCTGTGGCTCAAGACACCTGCAGCTCCAGAAGCTGTTGCCCAGACCTCTGGAAGTCGCTGCTTCCAGGCTTCCTACAGCACACACACGCATCCTCTGCCATTTGGTGTTTTCTTGGAGGAGAAGGGCAATTCTATTTTTAATGTTTCGAAGAACCATCATCCTGTTTTACACAGCCGCTGCAGCATTTTACATTCCCACCAGCAGTGCATAAAGGTTACGGTTTCTCCACATCTTCACCCACACTTGGCATTTTCTTTCTTTCTTTCTTTCTTTCTTTCTTTCTTTCTTTCTTTCTTTCTTTCTTTCTTTCTTTTTTTTTTTTTTGATAGTAGCCATCCTAATGGTTTGGAGGTGGTATCACTGTGGTTTTGATTTGCATTTCCCTAGTGATTAGTGATGCTGAGCATCCTTTCATATGCCTGTTGGCCATTTATTTGTATATCTTCTTCCGAGAAATGCCTATTCAAGATTTTAATAGAGTAGTTTGGTTTTTTGTTTTTCTGAATTTGAGGAGTTCTCTATGTATTTTCTGTATTAGTCCTTGATCAGATATGATTTGCAAATATTTTTTCCCATTTCGTAGGTTGAACTTTTTATTCTGTTGATGGTGTCCTTTGAGATGCAGAAGTTTATCATTTTGATGAAGTACAATATTTCCATTTTTTTCATTGCCTGTGCCTTTGGTGTCCAGGAGGGCGTTGTCAAATCCAATGTCATGAAGCTTTTGCTCTTTGTTTTCTTCTAAGAGTCATATCATTTTAGCTCTTAACATTCAGGTCCTTCAAGCACACTATGTTTGCTGCATCCATGGCGCTGGGATAGGAACAGCAGGGACTGGGGGACGCTGGAGGCCATCTGGAGGGTTGACACCCACAATAATTCAGGTATCTTGTTTTTAAAGTTAAGCAATTCTTGGGGCGCCTGGGTGGCACAGTCTGTTAAGCGTCCGACTTCAGCCAGGTCACGATCTCGCGGTCCGTGAGTTCGAGCCCCGCGTCGGGCTCTGGGCTGATGGCTCGGAGCCTGGAGCCTGTTTCCGATTCTGTGTCTCCCTCTCTCTCTGCCCCTCCCCCGTTCATGCTCTGTCTCTCTCTGTCCCAAAAATAAATAAAAAACGTTGAAAAAAAATTAAAAAAAAAAATAATAAAATAAAGTTAAGCAATTCTAGGGGCACCTGGGTGGCTCAGTCTGTTAAGCCTCCAGCTCTTGATCTCAGCTCAGGTTTTGACCTCAGGGTTGTGAGTTCAAACCCCGCGTTGGGGTCCACACTGGGCATGGAGCCTACTTAAAAAAAAGTTAAGTGATTCTGTAAGATTTAGAGTGACAATGGGAATCGTTTGTTCTTTCTTTCCCCACTGCTACAATCTTACTCTCCACACCTCAGAGATGCTTGCTTTCAATTATTTCTTTTAAGCACTTTCTTCTGTTATTTACCTTCATATTTCTAAGTCTGCCATTTCTGGCTTTGCATTTTATGTATTATTTATTAACTTCCTATCAGGAGATGGAAGTTTAGCATTCTCATACTACCCCCGCCCCCCGCCCCCGCCCCGGCATAACCCCCACCACACGCACACACACTTCCCTTCTTCCCATCCTTGCCCTATACGATAATATCATGTGTTGTTCAATCAGTGTTCACTGTTTTCATTATCGTAACTATTCCTTCAGAAACTTCTGGGCCTCTTAGGGTCCTCATTTCTTCTCTCCTATTTATCCATTTCTCTGTTGTCTGAATTTCTGAGGGATTCTCTTAACGATGTCTTCTACTATCTGTTTACCTACATCCAACTCGGTACATGTTGTGAAATGAAGAAATGTTCTGAGTTTCAAATTTCTTCCAGTTCAAGACAATTCACACATTGCCGCAAACCCATGGTGGGAGATGAGGGGAATATATGTGTGGATACACACACGCACGCATTGTAATTAATATAATATAAAATATACAATACATATAACTATGTGTTTTCCGATTTTCTACAGACTTAAATATTTCTGCACTTAATTAGTTGGACAAAATAATACATACATGTAGCCACACCATGCAACAATCACACAAATATATACAGATTGTGGGGAGACAGCCCTCTCCTCAGAGATAGTCACAGTTAAAAAATTGATTTGTGTATTTTGTGCTTTTCTGAGGCTTTTTTTTCCTTCCTAATGTCTCCATGGTTGTTGTTTTGTTTTTGTTTTTTTTTTTGGTCTATTTATATAAACCTACTTAAATATTTTCAGCTACTATGCAGTTTTCCAAAGTTTGAATATGCGCTCTAATTTATTATACCACTCTCCTAGTAAAGAGTAAGTTGTATCCAATTTAGGTATCTGCGGTGAGCACCTTGTACATATATCTGTGTGAGCTTGTGCAAGTATTTCTATAGGGTATGTTCCAAGTGGAATTTGTTGGGTCAAATGCTATGTATACTTGGAATTTTTTATAGTCACTGTCGAATTGGCCTCTCGAAAGGCTTTACCAGTATAGCCTCCAGTCTGGAGTTCAGAAGCATGCCCTTTCTCCACACTTTTGCCAGCATTTCACCATTGATCTTCTGAACTGTCACATCTTTTTCATAAACTCCCTCCCATTTTTGCTGACCCTGAGATTAGAATAGAATCTATCTTTGGAAATATCAGGGACGCTTTGTTTTAGGGGACGACCACAACTGAGATCGGGCCCGGATGGGGAAGGTAAAGGGTTCTCAGTGGTCTCTTTCTTTTCATAATGTCAACTCAGACCAGAAAGAATCTCTGTGAGTCAGCTTCTTTCCGCCACACTGCTTAGGTGCTTTTCTCTCCTGCTTTTGTTTTTCACTGATTTCATCCAAGGAACCTGACCCTTCCCCCTCCTGAAGTAATGAATAACCAGAAAAGTCACAGAGCCCAGCACTGAGTGAAGGAAGCTTAAGGAAAATATTAAAAAGGAAGAAAAGCGTTTGATGTACTTTTAATATAAAATGTGGAAAAAGCAGAGGAAGGGTGGGGGTTGGGGAAGGGAGGGGGAGAAAGATTATTCACGGTAATGGGAACCAAATGTTGGCTGGGCCCGGCGGCTTTTCAAAGTGATAATAACGAAGAGCCAGCAGCACAGGGCACGCCTTAACCCTTCCCTACCTGCACAGCTCCTTCCAGGCAGCTTTTCGGGGGGCGGGGTCCACTTGGAAGAGGTCCTGGTACGTGGAGAATTTCTGTTCCCGTCCTGCCACCGTGACGAAAGAAGGAAGGTGGCCGCGAGTGGTAGAACAGTGAGTGGCCACCTGCCTGTGAAACCCCTCCCTCTGTGTCGGAATCTCTCTCTCTGTGCAGGGCTTTCATAATCTCGGGCAAGGAGCAGCCTGCTTGACCAAGAGCTCACCGGTCGTGAGCAACGAGATCATCTCCCTTTGCTGTGTAAAAGGGGACTTAGCCAGAGCCGAGGTCCCAAGGAACAGACAGGCGCGCTCTCTCCATCAGTAATAACCCCACTGCATGAAGGCCCCCCGCCGTGGAGGCTCAAGTCCTCTTGGGTGCCAAGTACGTGCACTTGTCTGAAGGCTCGGGCCTCTGTTTCTCTGGGAAGTCTTCTCATGCCTCTGCGGGATTGACACGTAAAGACTGTTCAGAGCTGAAGGGCACTCCCTGACTTATGACTTCCAGGTGGTCAGGGACAGGCCTGTCAGCCTAGCCGTTTATCTGTGGAGGGAGAAGGGAAAGGGCGAAGGGACGGAGATCCTGCTTCAGGTGGCTCTTCACTTCCATCTGGGTTCAAACTTTGTTTAGGCACTTTTAAAAGTCCATCTCGTAGGGGCGCCTGGATGGCTCAGTCGGTTAAGCGTCTGACTTCGTCTCAGGTCACGATCTCACGGTTTGTGGGTTCGAGCCCCGCGTCAGGCTCTGTCCTGACAGCTCAGAGCCTGGAGCCTGCTTCAGATTCTGTGTCTCCCTCTTTCTCTGCCCCTCCCTCGCTTGCTCGCTCACTCTCTCTCTCTCAAAAATAAATAAAATTTTTAAAAGTCCAAAAAAAAAAAAAAAAGTCCATCTTGTATAAGAAAGAAGGAAGCCTTGTTTTTTTATGTCAAATATTTACCATTTTAGAGAGGCAGCCCCCAAATGTAGGGCAGTGGTAGCGATAGGGCAAGCAGCAGACGAGTGCTCAGACCCGGTGGTCAGCTGGGCGGGCTGCTGGAGCTCCCCAAGCCTCAGTTGCCTCATCCGTAACATGAGGCGGGAGAGTGTCCGCCTGCTCGGAATGTTCAAGGTTTAAGTGAGTTAAAGCAAGGAGAGCAGGTAGCACACTGCCTGGCACCTACCTCTCCCTGTCTTCGTCATTCTCGTATCGCTTACAGCTAAAATTGAAGTATCCGTTTTGTTTCAAATGTTTTTAAAAGACATCTTGGGGGGATTTTATAGTTCTACATTTCACATTTAAGTCTGTGATCTATTTTGAGTCCATCTTTGTATGAAGTGTGAGGTTTATTTTTTTTAATTTAATTTTATTTTTTAATGTTTATTTATTTTTTGAGAGACAGAGAGAGAGTGCGAGTGGGGGAGGGGCGGAGAGAGAGGGAGACACAGAATCCGAAGCAGGCTCCAGGCTCCGAGCTGTCAGCACAGAGCCCGACGCGGGGCTCGAACTCACAAACCGTGAGATCATGACCTGAGCCGAAACCAAATGCTTAACCGACTGAGCCACCCAGGCGCCCCCGTTGTGGCTCATTTTTTTGCCTGTTGACATGCCATCGCTGCAGCACCATTTGTTAGCAAGCAGATGGCTTTAAAATGGTGATCCTTCCTCCCTCCATCGGGTTGGTTTTTCTAGCTTTGTCAAAAATCAGTTGAGCATATTTGTGTGGGTCTTGGATGATTTGATTTGATTTTACTTTACTTTAACTATTTTATTTTCAGTAGTGAGTCTTTAATTTTTTTTTTTTCTTTTTAAGTAGGCTCTATACCCATCATGGGGCTTGAACTCACAACCCTGAGATCAAGAGTCACATGCTTCACTGACTGAACCAGCCAATGACCCTGAGTCTTGGATGATTTTAAGTATTCCTAAAACAAAGGCCGATAGCAATAACTGTTTATTAGAAAATCTTCAGCAAATGCTACGTTAGGTTCTAATTTTCTGTTCTTCAACATACCTTTGATATCCTACCGATTTAGGTTCAAAGCAGCTCTTTTCACTTCCTCCGTATGTGCGGGTTGACCTGTTACTCAGTGTAAGCCTTGGTGTCCTCGTCTTAATACAGAATAGTGACCTGTCGCAGTGGGTTGCTGTCAGGACTAAGCACGGTGAGGCGTAGAAGGGGCTCAGCTTGAAATCAGGCGCGTAGAGAGTCCTCGCTCTAATGGTAGTAGCGGTGATGAGAGTCGCCTGCCTGGCCATCCATCCTAAGCCACGCTTACTCACGCTCCTTGCCTTCCCCAAAGCTTAGCTGTCTTTAGCCTTCCCATCATAGTGTCTTCACGCGTGCATGAGTGATCCCAATGAAAGCTGCTGTGCTGTGCTTTCCTTAGATGACACTTTTGACCAGTCGCATTTCTATTTCTGAACACAGTATACGCGAGATTGCCATCTTACCAGCTTTAATGACAGTATCTCTCTACCCGTCACCACCCCCACCGTTTAGCCACACTGGATTTCCTGTTCTTCCCTGCTCGTTTATGTGCTATTCCTTCTACCTGGAATGTCCCTTCCTGTTGTCAAATTGCTGGTCGTCTTCTGAGATCATTTCTACTTTGAAGCCTTTCTCGATTTCCCCCATAGGAAGTTGCTCTCTTCCTCTTGTTTTCTAAAGCTAGTGTCCTATTTCCAGCACGGTGGCACCCAGAGTTTGGGGAGTCACAGGAGTTGTTCTTTCTTAATTTGAAAAAATACACACATTTTCTTTATGATACATGAATACATAAGATACATCCCTGTGTGTTCCTGTTAACATTAAATGATAAAAGCAAGATAATATAATCACAGTGTGCTGGAATAATATGAATGATATGTACCAGAGTACCATGATTGCAGAATAGGATTATGGGTGGCATTTTGGTCTGCTTAGTTACACTTTTCAGTTCTTGGACATTTTCATAGTCAGCATGTATTAATTTTTAAATTGACTTTTATGTTCTTCAATGTGCCTTACAGTTTATTATTAATTCAGAAATGCTCTTATTTGAAACAATAAGATTCTTTTTTTTTTTTTAAGTTTATTTATTTATTTTGAGAGAGAGCGAGCAAGAGCGGGGGAGGGGCAGACAAAGAGGGAGACAGAATCCCAAGCAGGCTCCACACTGTCAGCACGGAGCCTGATGTGAGCTCGAACTCACGAACCACGAGATCATGACCTGAGCCGAAATCCAGAGTCGGATGCTTAACCGACGGAGCCACCCAGGCGCCCTCAAACAATAAGATTCTTCTTGTGCTTTTGAACTTAAATCTGTAGGATTCCAAAGTTATATTGAAGTACAGAAAATTAGAACCTAACATAGCATTGCTAAAGATTTTCTAATAAACAATTATTGCTATAGGCCTTTGTTTTAGGAATACTTAATATTTGTTAAAGAGGGGAACGAAAGAAAGGGAGGAAAAAAAGAGCTAACATTTATTGAGTGCCCAGTTCATGCCAGATCCTGTACTTCTGTATTCCTGAAAACATGAGCATTTTTACCCTCAAGTACAGATGATGAATAGCTGTGGAAATGTTACCATTTGAGGGGCACCTGGGTGGCTCAAGTCAGTTAAGCATCAACTTCAGCTTGGGTCATGATCTCACAGTTTGCGGGTTCGAGCCCCGCGTCGGGCTCTGTGCTGACAGCTCAGAGCCTGGAGCCTGCTTTGAATGCTGTGTCTCCTCTCTCTCTACACCCTCCCCTACTTCTCTCTCAAAAATAAACATTAAAAAAAAAAAAGAAATGTCACCATTTAAGTCTAGCTCTTTCTTTTTTCTTTTTCTTTTTTATTGTTAAATATAGTACCTCTTTAAAAAAAATGCAGTACCTCTTAATCTCTTCCACCTATTTTGGCTATCCCCCCACCACCTCCCCTCTGGCAACTGCTAGTTCTCTGTGTTTACAAATCTGCTTTTGGTTTTTGTTTTGTTTTTAGATTCCACTTGGGAGTGAAATCATATAGTATCTGGCTTTCTCTGACTTATTTCGCTTAGCATAATACCCTCTAGATGTATCCATGTTGTCACATATGACAAAATCCCATTCTTTTTTTATGGCTGAGTAATATTCTGCGTGTGTGTGTGTGTGTGTGTGTGTGTGTGTGTGTGTGTGTGTGTGTGAACACCACATCTTCTTTATCCATTCTTCGGTTGATGGACACGTGGGTTGCTTCTGTATCGTGGCTGTTGTAAATAATGCTGCAGTAAACATAGGAGTGCATATATCTTTTGGACTTAGTGTTTTCATTTTCTGTGGGTAAATGCCCAGCACTGGAATTATTGGATCCTATGGTATTTCTATTTGTAACTTTTTGAGGAACCTCCATACCGTTTTCCACAGTGGCTGCTCCAATTTACGTTCCTACCAACAGTGCACGAGTGTTCCTTTTTTCCCACGTCCTCACCAACATTTGTCGTTTCTTGTCTTTTTGATACTAGCCATTCTGACTGGTGTGAGGTGGTATCTCATTGTGTTTTTGATTTGCATTTTCCAGATGATAAGTGACGATGAGCATCTTTTCACGTATCTTTGGCCATTTGTACATCGTCTTTGGGAAAATGTCTATTCAGGTCCTCTGCCCATTTTAAATTCAGATTATTTGTGGGGTTTTTTGATACTGAGTTGTGTAAATTTTTTATATATGCTAGATATTAGCCTTTTATTGGACATAGCTGCAGATACCTTCTTCTATTTAGTAGGTTACCTTGTCGTTCTGTTGATAGTTTCCTTCGCCGTGCAGAAGCTTTTTATTTTGGTGTAGTCTCGATAGTTTATTTTTTCTTTTGTTTCCCTTTCCTGGGAGGCATATCTAGAAAAATGTTGCCAAGGCCAATGTCCAAAGAGATTACTGCTGTGTTTTCGTTTAGGAGTTTTATGGTTTCAGGTTTCACATTTAGGTCTTTAATCTGTTTTGAGTTTATTTTTGTATATGGTGTGAGAAAGCAGTTCAGTGTCATTCTTTTGCATGTGGCTGTCCAGTTTTCCCAACACCATTTATTGAAGAGACTATCTGTCCCCCGTTGTACATTCTTGCCTCCTTTGTTCAAAGATTAATGGGCCATATAAGCATGGGTTTATTTCTGGGCTCTCTATCTTGTTCCCTTGATCTATGTATCTGTTTTGTGCCAGTACCAGATTTTTTTATTACTATAGCTTTGTAGTGTATTTTGAAATCTGGGATTGTGATACCTCCAGCTTTGTTCTTTCTTGATTGCTGTAGCGATTTGGGATCATGTGTGGTTCCGTTTGAATTTGAGGACTGTTTGTTCTAGTTCTGTGAAAAATGCCATATTTGGTAGGGATTACATTGAATCTGTAGATTGCTTTGAGTAGGATGGACATTTCAACGGTGTTGGTGTCCAGCTCTTTCCGGTATGAAAGTTTCTGCTGTTTTTACTACTTTAATTTTCCTCCTTTTAGAGGAAAATCAGTACTGGCATTTTCACATTGGCATCCTCGACTAGTCTAAGACCTAGTTATTAATGATGATAATGTGCAAAAGAGAGGCCAAAATATTTCTGAAAATAAACTATCATTTGTGGAATATAAGAAACAACCTGTGAACAGAAGTGGAGAACAATTCTGTTAGAAGCTGAAACAGTTTGGCATTATAAATATCTTTACCATCATCTGTGACTTTGTACAATTTTTCACTTTCACTGGACACTAATATCATGCTTTGTGTGTGGGCAGAAAAACATCACTAGCCTGAAGAGCTGACTATAAGTATATGGCTTATATTTAGAATTTGGATTAAATTTCTGTTTGCTTTGTCTGCTGCCTTTCTGGCTATAACTTAATTTCTTTCACAGATTCGAACAAGCAGTTCAGGCAGATTGGGATGACTACTTTAGTCTTCTTGGTTTCTTACAGTGGCCTCATCATACAAGTGCTGGTCAACAAGTCTTATAAATATGATTTATCATTTTAGCCATGGTTTAACAAACATATTATTCAATAGCAATGATATGGTATTTTAGAAGAGAACCATGATATCCTGGAAAGGATGTAAACAAAAAGAAATAATGAAAGATGTCCCTTTTAGCTTCCAGGCCATTTATGGACCTAGTGGGTATGGAACCAGGCCATAGACAGACACAAAGAGAAAGCCCACATTTCTTCATCAGCAAGTGTCATGTCTGAATTTAGAGCTCTAGAAGTAAAGAGTTTTTGTTTGACTCAATCCCTAGAATACAAATTTCATATTCCTATTTTTATCATATTCAAAGCAAAACTGATGAGTTTCTCTATACAAAGAGGACCCATTTTACCGTATAAGAATATGGATTGCCTGTTGATCACTGAGAAATCAGGTTATGTCTCCTTGACCCTCAAAAATAAGATCATATATAAGAACTAATAGTAGCCAATAGTAACATGCAGGGCTTATGGTATGCCACACACTAAATGCTTTAGGTACCTTAACACACACTAAAAGCTTCTACTATGTGCTAGCAACTGTTCTCAAAACTCTACATGTGTTAACTTATTTAGTGCTTGCAGCTACTTTTTAAGAGAAGTACTGTTATCATTCCCATTGTACAGATGAAAAAACTAACCACAGAGAAATGAAGCAGTTTGCCCAAGATAGGCATTGGTGAATGGCAGCCAGGGTTCAAACCCAAGCAAGTGGTCACAGAATCCAAGCTCTTAACCACTCTCCGAGTGATTCTCAATGGTGTGTGTCCGAATCACCTGAAGGGCTTGTTAAAACAGATTGCTGGGCCCAAATCCAGAGCTTCTGGTTCCAGTAGGTCTGGGGGTAAGGCTCAATTATTTTCATTTTTAACAAGTTTCTAGTTGATGCCGCGCGATTGGTTCAGGGGACCACACGTTGAGAATCACTGCGCTGGCACTGGTAATGAATTGGTATTCAGTGCAAGCAGCTGAGGACCAGAATAATGAGTTTTCAGGGGTATCCTGTCAGAGGCAGGTGCCTGCAGCTTGCACTAGCTGTGACCTTGGACTAAGCACCTCTAGTAAATCTCGGGGACAGCACATTTCAGTAGACTTGTCTTGACATAACGGAAGCATGTGCCGTGGTTACCATGTTATGGACTTGATGAATAAGAGGCCAGTTTCTAGTGTGGTGAAGGATTGTTTCTATAGATTCTATGTTGAAGGTAGCTTGGGAATGGGCTCCTAGAAGCAATACACACACGCGCACGCACACACACATACACACACACACACACACACACACACCCCTGCAGTAAGAAAAAAAGACCTGACCATGAGTACACATTTTATTTCCTTTCCTTTGGTCCTATACCTTTAAAAAAAAACCAAAAAACAAAACAAAACAAAAAAAAACTCCTTTCTTGTGATTTCCCCAGTATTTTCCCTATTTTATGAAAACAACTATAAAGAAAAGAAAAAAGGGCTGGTGGAGAAGGTAAAAAGTTTAAGAAAAGAAAAAGGTAGAGTTTTTGGGTTTTTTTTCCTTTTTTTTTAGTTGTCCCCCATTTCCCTTGGCCACTTGAAGAAAGGGGGCAGAGACAGGTTGCTGAAGCCCAGGCTGTCGGCTTGCCGCTTTCAAGTTCCCTGCTGTTTTGCTTCCTGGGGAAAAGAGGAGGAACGAAAGGAGCCTAACAGATGCGATGAGGCAGGAATTCTAAATTTGTGACACTTTGCAAACTGTTTGTGTGCACTGAGTTTGAACCCAGCTACAATTCAGTGTAGAAGTTCTTGGAAACTGGCATGTCAGCTGCCCTAGACAATCTGCACATTAACTTTCACTTTGAAAACTTTTCCTGGCTTGTCTTTGCAGGGTGTGAAAGCTGGGTGACGGTGGGCCAGTTTTACCGAGGCCAGCTGTGCTCGTGTGTACCTGCCTTGTTGTCACAAAGGCATCAGACTTTTCCCTTCATCTGATGAAAATCCCGCTGAGCTGGACTCAAGTCTTCATTGTTGAATGAACTGGTGTCAGGGAGTTCTCTTTTGGCTTTCTTAAAGGTCACTCTTTGCTCACTTCTTTTTTAGTTCACAGCTACATTTTTCAGGCTTCATGTGGTATGCCGGTTATGCCAAAGTAAAGAGCTGGATCAAAGACATTTCTTGTTAATAAGGCTAAGGATCAATCTGTCTTTTCAGATCCAGACTGCTAATAGATAAAGGACAAGGGAGTCTCCGTCTATATAGCTTGCTGACTGCCAGAATCCTAAGTTGCCTTCTAGAACAGTGCTGTGAACTTAACCTTTGAATGGTTAGGTTTTATATCCAGCTTTGTGTTCCATAAAGCTTGCCCCCAGCTTCTCTGCCAGATGTACTGAGAAATCCTAACTTTGTCCTTATTTCCTCCTCCTGGGGATCATTCCATCAATCATGGAGTGGTACAAGTGTGGAGACGGCAAAAGTCTGGTTCACATTCTGTATCCATTGTCAAGTCCAGCTGGCTGGGGCCTCACTGTACTTTTAAAGGACAGGCATCTCAACGCTTAGCTTTTTGACACGATACCTCAGTGTGTTCCTCCCAAATTTATATCGTTGTCATACCGTATTTAATAAACTCAAAGTAAAAGTAGTCAAAGTATCTCCCTTAGACATCTTCCAGCTATCACTACTGCTTCCTTTTCCTTTTCTAGATCTCTGCCTATTGAATGAATAATCAGAAACCTCCCTTCTTAATTGCTTGCAGTTCTGTATTTCAAGTTATATATCTTATTTGGACCCTGCTCTCACATTTTTTTTTTTAAATGTTTGTTTATTTTTGAGAGAGAGAGAGAGAGAGAGAGAGAGCAGGGGGGAGGCAGAGAGAGAAGGAGACACAGAATCTGAAGCAGGCTCCAGACTCTGAGCTGTCAGCACAGAGCCCAACGCGGGGCTCGAACCCATGAGCTGTGAGATCATGAACAGAGCCAAAGTTGGATGCTTAACCAACTGAGCCACCCGGCCCCCCACCACCCCGCCCCGGCTCTCACATTTTAATCTCTTTTCATTCTTGCCTTTTTTTGGTGGGGGGAGCTTCTGTTGATTTTTAGCATGTTGTCCTACTTTTACTCTTGGCTTTTCTATTAAAAGAAGGGTAGTAAACAATAGGTGACTGATTTATTTTCAGGGTACCAGTTGATATACAGTCTCTTCCTTATTTAGGGTCTTAGTTTTCAGGGTGCACCTTCCCCTATCCAAATCCTGTTCTCTTCAAGGTAAATGAAATTCACAAGAATCATGGTATTGAATCAATCGTATTCTCTCTACCTAATAATTGAACTACTATCTCCAAAGAAGGAGCAGTTCTTATGATTACTAATTCATGATTTATGGTTTTAGCCCTTGTGATTCAGTGTGTGATTTAATGTGCAAAGAGGCTTATACACTGGGAAAGGAAGGGAAGAGATAGAAATAAATTGGATACTGAATATGTAAACTAGTAACTTGGGATGTCAGTTTCAGGCCCAAGTTGAACAGGTTAGCAAAGCAAGGACTTGGCAAGCCCTTAGAGAAGGCAAGGGGAATTACTTAAGCCCAGCATTGATTCGTGAGAGGAAAAAAATAAAAGCCATGCTACACTAGCCTCATTTCCCTTCACGGTAGAATTTCTTTCGTAAGAGAAGATCAGGGGACTAGGAAAGAATTATCATAACTGGGTTTCAACACAGCCTAATGAAATCTTGTGAGCACCAAAGGGAAATGCGAACAAGAGAATGCTGTCATTAGGAATATCTGGTTACTAAATAGGCCACTCTACTCAAACAATACGTCAATGTAAGTTTGAGAATTAAGTGTCTGGGGCTATGTCATTGGCCCCTTAATTCACCATTTTTATCAATGAGTCCATTCATCCATTCATATTCGTTTAGGTGCCTACTGTATACCAGGCACCTACATAGCTGGAAGACGTACCGATCCCATTTCCAGATGACACAAAGTAGGATGCGATACTGAATATCTGGGATGACAGTCAGTATTAACGATGATCTGGTCAGGCCAGAGTGATGCGTCTGGCCCATGGAATTTAGAACTTCGTAAGGAAAAACATAAAGCTCTTCACGTGGCTTCGGAAATTCAAGTGCGAAGAAGGCTTAAGGGTTCAGGTTGGCCTTAAGTATAATAGAAGTTAACAGTGTAGTGAGAACTGCCAAAACCCAGTGCTGCCATGTGAGAAAATTTTCACAACACACTCTGCCAGATGAAAAAAGCCGACTACAAAGCAGATAGTGCAGAATCACTCTGTGGGAGGGAAATACACACAGAGGAAGAATATACATCAAAATGTTGACAAAGTGTTCCTAGTAGCCATCTTTGTTAGTTGGATCTCAGATGACCCTGTCTTTTTGCATTTGTCATGTTTATGGCATTGAGAATATTTTTGTTCCTTAAAAAAATTACTTGTGTTTCATTTTGAAAAGATGTAAGGAGATGTGGGCTCTGCTGGCAGCTGAGGCTTTGGCCAACAGGATTGGGGGTGCGGGGGGAAGACTGTGATTCTCCCTCATTCGTCACGCTCGCATCCACTGCCTGAACAGCTGCCCCTCCCTGCTAATCAGCATGATTAGTAAACCCCCACTTCCACACAGGGGCCAGCGCCTTGCACAAGGTTACAGCACTCTCTGTCTGGGTTGGCTTGGAGCAGCGGGCCCCCGTCATGAGCCCCCGCCGGCTCTGGTGGGGAGGACTGGCAGGTGGCCTGGGCTCCCCTGCTCACACATGCTGAGCCACTCCTGAGCCCTTTATCAGGTCCACTAGGTTGGCACCCCCGTCATCACCCAGTTAACCCACACGGGCACGGTACTTGGAAGGAGATTGTAAGTACTGCTTTACTTCTCTTCGATCGGACTGGCTCACACCTGTTCCTTAGTGCCCTTATTGTTCATTTTCCCCAAGGTTTGGATTCACCTTCTGTGGGACAAATGTTACTATAATAGGAACTCCCATCTATTATGTGTGCCAAACATCGTGCTAAATGCTTCCCGTGAATGATCCCATTTAATTCTTGGGCCAGCCCTCTGACAGATGGGGTTGATTTTTATTCCCATTTCACAGCTGAGGAAAGCAAGGCACAGAGAGCCTAAGTGACTGGTAGAGCCAGGATTTGAACCCAGCTGTCTTGTTCTAGAGCGCAGGCCTGGTCGCTAAGCTATGCTGCTTCCTGTTCTCGGGGTCATCCAGTTCAGAACCCGGGGTGTGGATCCAGGGGCATGGGGCCTCTGCTCTCCCTCCAGAATTCTCTCACTAACCCAACTCTTGGATTGGTTTTGATTCCTTTCCAGCGTCTGAAACCTTTCATTTCTTTTTGCCTTCTTTCTTGGATTATTTCTTTAATCCTCTCCCAAGGGCCTTTCATCCTCTCAAATAAACAAAATATTTAAAGGTTTTTAAGCCCTTTCACCCTGTTCTCAAGCAGGAAGATCAGCTTGCATCTATAATTTTATATAGTTCTGCGCTCTTGACCTAGCATATAGGTCATCAAAAGTTGACCAGTTTTCCACATAATTTCTGAGCTTTTCTATGTCTCTACTACCACCCGGTTGTGCTTCAGGATTTTGTGCAGGATTACCATTTCCGTAGGACTCCACAGATTCAAAACAGAAAGGTCAAAGTGTTCTATCTAGTCTTATCTCAAGGAGCAAACTCAAAAGGGAAAAATAAATTTTAGTCTTTAGCACCTGTGTTTTCAGAGGTCCTTTTAAAATAATATTCCAACACAAAGACTCTCTCAGAATCAAGGCACCTGTCACCATGAGCATAAAATCTCTTGGCAGGTCGAACTCCTTGCACTTAAATAGTTTTAGGCACGAATTCCATTTGGCTAGCTGTCACTGTTCCGGGTCCACCACAGCAAAGCCTTAAGACTTGTTAGTGTTGCTTATTACACTTGTATCTAAATGCAATTCGACTTTTATCCTTTCACTAATGAAAGAAGTCCTCAGTCATTCACTGGATACCTTTAGTAAGCACACTTTTTTCTCGGAGCCCACACCATGCAATTTAATGCTAAACTTAACCGTCCCTGACCCCTTGACTCCCTTCTAAGCACATATTACTTTTAATCTCATAATAGATCTTTCAGGCTCAGTTTTTCCGAGCCAGCATTTCTTTTCTGCCTTTTGTCCAGACTGTTCATTTACCATTATTATTGCCTCTCTGCTTACATTCCCCTTACTTCCCCAGACCTTCTGCCAGCCTGTTTGATCCTTCAGGGGCTCATGTGATTTTCCTCCTCACTCACATTACCATGTCGCTAGCTCCCTGGACTCTGCCCCCCCACCCCGCACTGTTCCTCCTCGGTTTTGGACACCTGTGGGGATGCCACCTCTTCCACAGTCCTCCATTCCTGCCTTTTTTTCCACCCCCGCCCGCCCCCATCTTCCCTGTGGACTCACCTTAACAAATGTACTTCCTCCAGATCTGGAGCTCTTTGAGAGCAGAAGCTCATCTTTTTCTTCTTACTAATGCCTACGAACAGTGTCCTATAAATGGGTTGGATTTATTTCGTAGGTTATTTATTTATGTGAGTCGAATGCTGTGGAAATAAGAGAACTACTTAGATATGTACCTTTATATGGGGTCCCAGCATTGCAAAATGCAGGATGAAAAGAGTAATTTTGCTGCAAAAATCAGGGAAGTCAGCTAGAGATGTAACATATACACAGAATAGGAAATACTAGTTTTTTTTTTAATTTTTTTAAATCTTTGCTTATTTTTGAGAGAGAGGGACAGAGCGTGAGCAGGGGAGGAACAGAGAGAGAAGGAGACACAGAATCTGAAGCAGGGTCCAGGCTCTGAGCTGTCAGCACAGAGCCCGACGCAGGGCTCGAACCCACGAACTGCGAGATCGTGACCTAAGTCTAAGTCAGATGCTTAACTGACCGAGCCACCCAGGAGCCCCTAATAATTAGTTTCTTTATGAAAGATAAAAGAAATTGTCTTTTTTCCAGCTGAGGTAAAAATTTACATAATGTGCACGGATCCCAAGTGTTCAGCTTGATGAGTTTTGGCCATTTTATATATATCCACGTAACCCCCACTCAACACAAGATGGGGAACATCTCTGTCACACTCAAAATCCCCTTGTGTCTCTTCCCAGTCAGTACTCCTCCTCCCTCACTAATCACACTATTGACTTCTCTTACGATACAGTTGTTTGCCTCTTCTTTTTTTCACGGTTTTTTATTGCAGTAAAATACACATGACATAGAATTTACAAACCATTTTTAACTGTACAGTAGAGTGGTATTAAATCCATTCTCATTCTTGTCCAACCATCACCACCATCTAGCGCCATGACTCTACATCTTGTAGAACTGAAAACCGGACCACACAGTAACTCCCCATTCTCCCCTTCCCCCAGTCCCTGGCAACCACCTGTTACACTTTTCTGTCTCTATGATTTTGACCACTCTTAAGTACCTCATATAAGCGGAATCATACAGTATCTGTCCTTTTGTGACTGGTGTCTTATACTTAGCATAATGCCCTCAAGGTCCATTCACGTTGTAGCACGTGCAGAATTCCCTTCCTTTTTTTTTTTTTTTTTTTAAATTTTTTTTAACGTTTTATTTATTTTTGAGACAGAGAGAGACAGAGCATGAACAGGGCAGGGGCAGAGAGAGAGGGAGACACAGAACCGGAAGCAGGCTCCAGGCTCTGGGCCATCAGCCCAGAGCCCGACGCGGGGCTCGAACTCACGGACCGCGAGATCGTGACCTGAGCTGAAGTCGGACGCTTAACCGACTGAGCCACCCAGGCGCCCCTCCCTTCCTTTTTAAGGCTGAATAACATTTCACTGAATGGTGTACCACATTTTGTTTATCCATTCATCCTTGATGGACACGTGGGTTTCTCCCACATTTTAGCTATTGTGCTTCTGAGCATGGGTGTATAAATACAGTTTTGCCTAGTGTTGGACTTCTTATAAGTGGAATCCTACAATATTCTTTTGTATCTGGCTTCTTTCAGCAAAGTGTTTTAGAGGTTCATCTATATTGTTGCTTATATCAGTGGTTCAGTGTTTTGTACTGTTGAGTGTAGTGTTCTATATGAATATTCCCACAATTTGTTTATCCATTTTCTTGCTGATGGGCATTAAGATTGGTCTCAGTTTTTTACTATTATGAATACAAACTCAATGAGAATTATTATATAACTCTTTTTTTCCATAACCATATGTTTGGGGGGGTATCTACTTAGGAATAGAACTGTTAAGTCATACAAATATTTTTTAATTTATAAGAAACTGACAAATGGTTTTCTGAAACTATTGTATCATTTTACACTCCCATCAGCAACGTGTGAGAATTCTAGTAACGCACATGTTCACCAGCATTTGGTATTGTTGTGTTTGATTTTAGTCATTTTATTTTATTTTGTTTTGTGGTTTTTTTTTTTTCTTGATGTTTATTTTTGAGGGAGAGAGAGAGCATGAGCTGGAGAGAGGCAGAGGGAGAGGAAGAGAGAGAACCTGAAGCAGGCTCCATGCTATCAGCGCAAAACCCAATGTGGGGCTCAAACCTGCTAGCTGTGAGATTTGACCTGAGCCGAAGTCCGACACTCAACCAACTAAGCCACCCAGGCGCCCCTGATTTTAGTCATTTTAATAGACATAAAGTGCTATTTTCATTTTCCTGATGACTACTGATACTGAGAACCTTTTATGTGCTTTTTAATGTTTTATTGGCCATTCATATGTATATTTTTATAAAGTATCTATTAAAATGTTTTATACATTTTAAAATTAGGTTGTCATTTTACTGTTGAAGTCAACAGTTAATGATAGGACTTCTTTATATGTTATCAATTAAGAATCTTTCTTACATATACGTATTGTAAATATTTTTCTTCAGGGCATGGCGTGCCTGTTCATTTTCTTAGTGATGGCTTTTGATGAACAGAAATAAAAAAGCCTAATTTATCAAAATTTTTAAAAGATTTTATTTTCAGTAATCTCTACACCCAACATGGGACACAAACTTACAACCCCCCACATCAAGAGTCACATGCTCCACCGGTTAAGCCAGCCAGGTGCCCCTCAGATGTTTCACTTATGATTAGAGCTCTTTGTGTCCTAAGAAATCTTTACCTATGATGTGATGCCTGGGTACCTCAGTTGGTTAAGGGTCTGACTTCTGCTCAGGTCATGATCTTGCGGTTCATAGGTTTGAGCCCCACATTGGGCTCTGTGCTGAGAGCTCAGAGCCTGGAGCCTGCTTCAGTTTCTGTGTCTCCCTCCCCCTATGCCCCTCCCCCACCTGCTGTCTGTCTCTGTCTGTCTGTCTCTCTCTCAAAAAATGAAAAGACATCAAAAATTTTTTCAAAAAAGAAATCTTTGCCTATGACAAGTTTACAAAAACATCATATTTTCTTCTAGAGGCTTTTAAGTTTAGGGGGTCTGTAATCCAACTCAAATTTATGTTTATCTGTAGAATGAAGTAAAGGTTGATGTTCATTTTTTTTTTCATATGGATATCCAGTTGTTTTAGCAGTATTTGCTAAAAAAAAATTATTTTCCCCATTGAATTCACTTTGGCACCTTAGTCAAAAATTAGTTGACCATATATTTATGGGTCTATTTCTGAACTCTTTATTCTGTTTCACTGACCTATTATTTATTTACTATTATGCCTATGCTTCACTTTCTTGATTGTGATTTTTATATAGTGGCCTTGAAATCAGATAATGTAAGTCTCCCTTTTCAAAATTGTTTTGACTATTCTAGATTCTTTGACTTCTCTATATAAATTTTAACATCAACTGGTCAGTTTCTTCAATAACAGCAAAGCCTGCTGGGATTCTTATTGTGATAGCATTGGATCTATAGATCAGTTGGGGGTGGTTTCCAGTTCCGGTTGTGGCTGAGTTTTTATCCAATCAGCCCACTGGATGAAACACAAAGTACAACAACCGGAAGGCAGTGGAGGGTAAACAGAAGCCAGTATTTGGAAGAAAGGAATGGAAATTTGGAGGAAGGGAACTGCAAGAGGTGAGCTTTCTCTTTGTTTTTCAGTTATTACCTTTTGACCTAAGGGCAGGCCACGGTTTGCAATTAGAACTTACATGGCAATCCAAATTAACTGGCTTAACAAACTGGAGGCTGAGGTTTAGAACAGCCACCTTCTGGAAGAGTGAGAGGAAAACCCTGGAAATGAGGCAACCATCTACTCCAAACTATACAGTTAAAGCTAAAAGAACTGAACATAGAGCCATGGCCCATGGAAGGGAAGAAAGAATTTCAGGTGGAGTTTAGCCAAATTAGCTGCCTGTTTAAAACACACACACACACGCGCGCACGCACACGCACGCGCGTGGTCTTTGGAGCAATATAATACAATCCAGTATCTATAACATTTCACAGTGTCCAGGATACAATGTGAAATTCTTCAACATATGAAAAAACAGGAAAACATGACCCATTCTTAGAATGAAAGATAATCAACAGAGACCAGTCTTAAGAAGGCTCAGATGATGGAATTAATACGCAAGGATTTTAAAGTGGCTATTATAACTATGAACCAAGATGTATAGGAAAATATGCTTCAATGAATCAAAGATAGGAAATCTCAAGCCAGATTTCCAGATAGAAACTGTGGAACTAAGAAAGCAACATTTGAAATGTAGAATAAACATCTTAACAATATTGAGTCTTCCAATAGAAGTTAACTATCTGACTCTTGATTTTGGCTCATGTCATGATCTCACAGTTTGTGAGATCAAGCCCCATATCAGACTCTGCACTGACAGCACAGAGCCTGCTTGGGATTCTCTCTCTTCTCTCTCTCTGCCCCTCCCCTGCTTGCTCTCTATTTCAAAATAAATATATAAACTTAAAAAAAAAAAGAATTGTTAAAAATATAATTGCATTTTGTTTATGGACCTTGATTCCTGTGCTACCAATATTTTTATAAAATTCATAAGGTTTTCTGTGTAAACAATCACATCTGTGAATACTGGCAGTTTTTTTTTTTCCTTATGACATTGGCTATGTCTTCCATTACTAATTTTTTTATAAAAGTTTTTTTTTAATGTTTATTTTTGAGAGAGAGAGAGAGAGAGCGCACGCAAGTAGGGGAGGGATAGAGAGAGGGAGACACAGAATCCGAAACAGACTCCAGGCTCTGAGCTGTTAGTACAGAGCCTGATATGGGGCTCAAACTCACGAACTGTGAGATCATGACCTGAGCTGAAGTTGGACACTTAACCGACTGAGTAACCCACGCACCCCTTCCATTACTAATTTTTAATTGAAGTAGTGAGAAAAAACATCCTTCCTTTATTCCTGTTCTTAAAGGAAAAGAGTTCAGTGTTTCACCAATAAGTATGATGTTAACCATAGATTTTTTTATAGAGATACTTTATTAGGTTAGGAACTTTCTTTTGTTCCTAGTTTACTGAGAGTTTCTGTCATGAATGGGTGTTGCATTTTGTCCAATGCGGTATTTTATCTAATAATATTCTAATATGATTTTTCTTCTTTATTCTTTTAATGCAGTGAATACATGATTGATTTTTACATCTTAAACCATTCCCATGGTAAATATCACTTGGTCATGATGCGATCTTACTTTTTATAGGAGATAGTTTTTTTTCTTTTAATTTAGAGAGCATGAGTAGGGGAGAGGGCCAGAAGGAGAGAGAGAGAGAATCTCAAGCAGGCTCCACACAGAGCTAGATCCCACGACCCTTGGATTATGACCTGAGCTGAAATCAAGATTTGGTCAGTCAACCGACTGAGCTACCCAGGTGCCCCGGGGGTAGTTTTTTTATATAAAGGAGATAGATATAGGTTGATTGATTTTATTTGCTAATATTTCATCAGAGTCTTTTTGTGTATATTCTTGAGGCATATTGGCCTGTAATTTTCTTGTAACGTCTTTGTCATGTTTTTTGTGTCAGAGATATGTTAACATCATAAAATGAGTTGGGAAATTTTCCCTTCTCTCTTTTGTTCTGAAAGATTTTGTGAAAGATTGGAATTATTTCTTTAAATGTTTGATAGACTTCACTAAAACCATCTGAGCTTAAAGTTTTTTTTGTAAGAAGGTTTTTGATTATAAGTTAAATTTCTTTATATACCTATTTATGTAAAGAGAGCAATTTAGACTTTCTCTCATTGTGTCACTTTTAATAAGTTGTATTTCCAAGGATTTATTCACTGAATTTTTGGCATAGAGTTGTTCATAATATTACTTTCTGTCTTTGTTGTCTATAGACTCTATGATCTTCTTCATTAATTTTTTATGTCCTTTTATTCTTTAAGATCAGCTTGCTTGGAATTCATCAACTTTTAAAATCTTCCAAATAGCCACCTTTGATTTTGTTGATGTGCTCTGTTTGCCTATTTTCTTTCTTTTTTTTTTTTTTTTTTTCCAACGTTTATTTATTTTTGGGACAGACAGAGACAGAGCATGAACGGGGGAGGGGCAGAGAGAGAGGGAGACACAGAATCGGAAACAGGCTCCAGGCTCTGAGCCATCAGCCCAGAGCCCGACGCGGGGCTCGAACTCACGGACCGCGAGATCGTGACCTGGCTGAAGTCGGACGCTTAACCGACTGCGCCACCCAGGCGCCCCTGTTTGCCTATTTTCTATTTCACTGTGCTAAAAGATAAACTGAAGTGTATTAAAATTTTGAAGAGCTCATTGGAGCAAACATTGATTTTTAACTGGGCAGTGACAAACTGAAAATGGTTAGGGGCAATCTATCAGGGGGAACTAAGGGAAAGGCTTTCTTTTTTTTTTTAATGTTTATTTATTTCTGAGAGACAGAAAGAGACAGAGAGTGAGCAGGATAGGGGCAGAGAGAGAGAGAGAGAGAGAGAGGGAGACAGAATCCGAAGCAGGCTTCAGGCTCTGAGCTATCAGCACAGAGCCCGATGTGGGGCTTGAACCCACGAACCATGGGATCATGACCTGAGCTGAAGTTGGACACTTACCTGACTGAGCCAGCCAGTCACGCACCGCCCCCCCCGCCCTTTTTTTCTTTTTTTTAATAGAGCAGACTCCTAAATAAAGCAAGGAAATTATTTGATTACTTGATTGACTATAGCTGAAGCAGTTGCCTTATTTGGGAAAGCCTACTGGGCTTTTTGTGATTGGTTGTTCTTAATTTCATTTTCTCAGACTTGAGTGCACTGATGCTGGCTTAAGTTTTGGTTTGCTTATAAAGGCTGCCAAGGCATTAGAGCCACCTCAGTCGAATGGCCTCCTTGTTGACTTCTGCTTTTATTATTCTATTTTTTATTCTACTTACTGTGTGTTTACCTTGCTCTTATTTTTCTAGCTTCTTAAGGTGAAAGCTTAGGTTGTTAATTTTTACTCATTTCTTTTCTAATAAAGACATTAAATATTATAAGTTTCTAATTAAGTACTCTTTTAGGTTTTGTTCAGTTGTGTTTTCATTGCCACTCAGTTGAATACATTTTTAAATTTTTCCTGTGATTTCTTCCTTGACTCATAGATTATGTAGAAGTGTGTTGTTAAATTTCCAAATATTTTGGAATTTTCTAGATATCTTATTACTGATTTATAATTTAATATTCTAATCAGTGTACATTCTGGATTTTAGTCCTTTGATTTTTTTTAAAGGTAATTACCATTTATTTTTTGAGGTTCCTTTGATTTTTATTGAGACTTATTTTATGGCCCAGCATTTGGACTATCTTCATGAATGTTCCGTGTTCACTTGAAAAGAATGTGTATTCTGAAGTTACTGGATATAGTTTCACATAATTGTCAAATTGACTGAGTGGGTGGAGAGTGTTGTTTAAATGTTTAAGTCTATACTGGCAGCGTTTTTGTTTGGTTTTGGTTTTTTTCCCAGCACTTTAAAATACCTGTTCATTGTTTTCGGGCCTTTGTTTTCTAATGATAAGTCAGCTAACCATTAGCATTGTTGTTCGCTTGTGGGTAATATTTCTACCAGCGCCAACCAGCACCCCACCACCCTGGCTGCTTTGAAGTTTTTGTTCCTTATTTTTAGTTTTCAGCAATTGGACTATCATGTGCCTGGGTGTAGATTTCTTTGTACTTAACCCTGCTTAGGATTTGCTGAGCTACTTAGGTCTGTAGGTTAATGTCTTCCATCAGCATTGGAAATTCTCAGCCTTTATCCCTTTATAGATTTCTTCTGCCTCATTCTCTCTCCTCTGCCTTCTGGGATTCCAATTTTATATATGTTACATACTCTCCTCTATTGCACTCAGTCTGTTGTTAAGCATTTGGAATGAATTCTTCCTTTCAGATTGTATATTTTTTCACTTCTAGAATTCTTGTATGGTTTTTTTTTTTTTTTTAAGTAAACTTCATCTCTCTATTGAAATTCCCCCATTTGTTCATACATGTTGCCCCCCTTTTATACTTGACCCTCATACATGTTTCTCATGGTTATTTTGAAGTCCACCTCTGGTAAGTCCAACATCTGTGCCATCTTGTCAGTGCCCTTCTATTGACTGTTTTCTCTCCTGGGTCACATTTTCTTGCTTCTGCGTGTCTTTTACAAGTATTAGTTGTATGCTAGGCATTTTCTGTAAAACCAGAGTCTTAAGTAAATGTTATTTACCCTCCCCCCTCTCCCAAAAAGACATGCTTATCCTTTTCTCCGGTTGCTAGTGTGTGGGAGAGGGGTGGGAGGCGAAGGGGGTGAGCCAATCTAATTGATAATTACGCTGGGTCTGGACTTTGTCACAGCCTTTGTTAGATTCCAGTTCATCTCTGGCTTCAGATGTTTGGAGAGCCGGATGGGAGCACCAGTTAAGATTCTAGAGATCCTTTTATGCTTTACAGTCATGTGGCCAGCTTTCTGAACTGTGAGAGGTGTCTGCTTTTCATCCTGTATGTCAGCTTTTTGGGTAACTGAAGAGTCCTTTTCCGGTCGTGCTCTCTTCTCACCTGTCCCCAGGCTGTATTGCAACAGGTCTGTGGTTCACCAAGTGCAGTTCATGGATCTGGGGGTCCAGGGGGGGATCCTCAAGACCCTTTGAGGAAGCCAGTAGGATCAAAAGGTTTTTCACAGTAATGCTAAGACATTTTTTTGCCTTTTTCACCACGTTGACATTTACACATGTTGCAAAAACAGTGGTGTTTTTGTAAAACTCTTCATGCCTTAGCAGAAATTAAGGCTGTGGCACCAAAGTATAGTAGCGACCATTGTAATCTTTACCACCAAAGTATTTGTAGTTACAAGAGTAATGCCAGTGCTACTTAAGAAAATCCTTGTTAAGCAGTAATAATTATTAAATCTCAGCTCTGGATTACATATCTTTTTAATGTTCTGCCTGATGAAATAGGATGCACACGTAAAGTTCTCCAGGGCCCTGTGTGATAGTCGTCTCAAGGAAGGGCGCTTGTGTGACTGAGTCACAGTCCAAGGTAGCCGCTTCATATTCCGGCCAGCACTGCTTTGTACTGCTCGTGGGAGCCCCACCCTTCCCTGTAGGATCTTCAGCATTTACCACACACGTACTGTGTGCTATGACTACTTTGTTTGGGACTGAGAATTTACAAAGAGAATGTAACCTCTGCTGTCTTTAACATCTACACATTCTATAAAGTGCCATGGAAGTAGATGGATATTCTTTCTTGTGAAGAAACAGTAAGATTCTCCCCAGAAAGCACTTCCTTCATGGCTCTACAGTGTTTCTCATTAGAAGCATTGGTGGCATTCTGAGCAGACATATTCTTCCTAGTACACGACTCTTCCCTGCGTTTTTAGACGTTTAGCACCCTTGACACTGCCCCCCCCCACCTATTGAATGTCAGCAATCCCCCACCCCCATTATTATGGCCTTTGAAAGCACACCCACACACTTCCCAACCCTCAAGAAGGACAGGGGCATCCTTGCCTGTACATGGTAGCTCAAGTTTTGCTGCAATTGGGTGAAGGAGCCCGGGGAAGTGGGCTGTGGGGGTCACACTCTCTGTATGACTGTCACATTTCTGTGCCCCATTCTTCCCCTACAGTCTTGTGACATCACATGATTCTCAGAAAATCTTGACGCTGAAAGCCTATCTTCATGGAGAGTGTAATTGCCTGGTGAGGAGATCTGCTTTGCTAAAAACCAGTGCGTTTGATAGATCACCTCCAAGTTCCTTAGAACCAACATCCATTCTTTGGAACAGCTATTAAAGCAAAGGGGAAAGTCTAGCCCTTCAATGTATATTGGCTGGAGGTTGGGGGGGGGGGGCGTTCTGCAGGAGGACAGTTATGGGGAAACATTTAGCCCTGATATGCCACAGTGCAACATAGAAAGTGAGATGAAGTTCTAAGTAAATTGGCTAATAAGAGAGGGTGATGTTGAGAAAAAATTTGCCATATTGTTGCCTATTAGCTACATATGTAGTAAAGGGAAATACAGCATAGTTGACTCTGAATCTTTGAATTTGAGTCCAATGTTAGACATTCTGAGCTTTTCCACAGCTAACTTTCTTGGCTGTACAGATAACATGAAACTCTTAGAAGTTATTTTCAGGGACTCTTTGCACTATTATATTTTAGTATTGAGCAAAGAATAATATAAAAACTAGAGAGAACAAATGAATCTCAAAATTTTGATGGGAGTAGAAAATGTATTACTAGTAGACTACAATGAATTGAGGTTCAGGAAAATGGGATGGAATTTTGGATGGAAACAGAAACTATTAGATGCCACATGAAGGAATATGCAGGTAACGGAATCTCAGGGAAGGCCCAGAAGAGAGTGCGCCTGGCCTCCTCCGAGTCAGCCATTGTACAACCTGCGTCCTACAAACCCCACACACTTGTGCTTTAGTTAGAAGATACAGCAGCCTGAGTACCACCCACTGGCGCTCCAAGCAAGCGAGCTTCACCCGGCATCACCACATCGCCCTCCACGGCTCAGCGCTCCGGTCCCTACCCAGTGGTGCACTGTAAAAATTCCTGCCTCTTGGCTAAAAGTTTCTCCTTGCTTGAGAAAGTTTCTTTTGTGATTTGGAGAGTGGATTTATGGTACTGAGGAGATTAAAAGCAGCTTCTGCTGTGAAAGTTTATGACGTTGCAGTCTGTTCACAGTTTGCAGTTGGATGAGCAAACCTCCTCTCATCCTCAGTCTTACTCTTACGTGATCTCCTCTTGCCCGCTGTCCTACCCCTAACACTCACAGTCCCTGGTGGTCTCCATGGAAGAGGGCCCTGTTACAGACTCTGATTTCTGATGCACAACAAGCAGGCGTTAAAGTAAATGCCTCCTAGGAATATTTGTTGTTAAAGAAGCTTTCAGAAAATAAAACCAACCTAGCCTGCCAGTGAGATGATTTCTGACTTAATAGTTATAACGTAGTTACAAAAATCCTTTAATACCTAATTCCCGAGTCTAGATTGCTGCCCGTGGCCAGAAACTTCTAGAACCAGCAAGCCAGGGTGGAAGGAGAATCACAGTTGGTGTATTTTTTGACTTTTGGTGCAGTTACCATAAACCGTAGTTTCCTTCTAAATTTGAATATCTGCCCTAATTGATACAGAAATCTGAAGGTTAGTCCAGTCAGGCAGTTCCTGCTGTTTCATCTGTATCTTCCCGTGTTCCTTTGTTCACTGGATCAACCCACCCTTGCCCCCACCCTTCTCTTCCTTTCTACCTGGAGGCCTTTCTCCACCCACCACTCCTTCCACTCAGAGCCCGTGCACCTCCCCACATGTTTTCTTCACTAAGCTTTCCTCTCCCCTCACTAATGAGAAAGGAGATGACACGTGCCTCTGGCCCCTCCTTTCCTCACCCCTGAACTCCTGTTTGACTCCCATTCAGCATTGCACTTTGTGAACAATGTGAACGTTCTATCTGCGTATTTAGGTACGACTCCTTTCTCGTCAGTCATTGGCCGCCACACTTCTCCATACCTCTGGAAGCCCCTTGGGAAAGACTGCGTCGTTTGAACTATGTAGAGTAGCACACACACCGAGGGGTCACTGAAGATCAGATGTCATACTCGGAAAAATTCATAAATAAGCCCTGAGCATTTGGGTACTTTTCTCCAAGAAGATTAGCCAAAAGCGTGTGATTGTGCAACTGAACTGTGGGAGCCAAACTGTGGGAGGAGATGAGCAAGGGATGTGACATATCAGAGGTGAGATTATGTGAGTAGAAAACCTTTCATCCGTGGGCTTCGGGATACATTATGCAGACTTTCCCTTAACTAGGTACTTGGAAATCTCTTTGAGAGAGGCAGAGACTCCAAAGCAGCCCCCTGAAATGATGAAGCTGTGAGGGAGAACACAGACAAGAGAGGAGCCTGGGCTTCTGGATTCAGCAGACATTCCGCTCTGTCCCCTCCCCCAGGGTTCCGTTGGGGTCATTAGGAATCAGGTTATAAATAACTAGGTGGCCCATAGGTCAGGCCTCAGGAAGGTCGGCATAACCTTACCCCAGTGTTGCTGTGACTCTGCCATCAAAATGACCATTAATGCCAAAGGAAATTTGCAGAGGAAATAACAGCGTGATGATTTAAGTCACTATGAATATTTTCTCTTCAGTTAGGCACGGTTTCCTTTCCTAAAGCCCCGTTAATCAGGTTTGGGGTAAGGTTGTTCACAATGAGATTCTTCATGTTTCTTCTGTGTGCAATTTTCTGGTCACTATACTTCAAAAAGGAAAAAACAAACAAACAAAAAAAAAACGCAGGGTAATTAAAGAAGGTCCAGAGAAGAACCAGAAGTGAGTGAAAAGGGCTGCCAGATAAAAGACTGTTCTAAAAACCTTTTTAAAGGGGACCTTTTTTAAAAATGTGGGGCAATATATATATCCTAAAATGTACCATTTCTGTGCTACGATTCAGTGGCATCTTGTACATTCACAATTTGTGCAACCATCACCACCATCTGGCTCCAGAACTTTCTCATCATCCCAAGCTGTAACTCAGTACCCATTAAACAGTAACTCCCGATTCTCCCATCTCCCCAGCCCCAGCAACCACTGTTCTACTTTGTCTCTATGAATTTGACTCTTCTAGGGACCTCGTATAAGTGAAATCCTGCAATATTGGTCCTTTTGTGACAGACTTATTTCACTTAGCATAACGTCCCCAGGGTTCATCCATGTTGTCTCTTGTGTCAGAATCTCCTTCCTTTTTAAGGCTGACTAATATTTCATTGGACGTATAGACCACATTTGTTTATCCATTCATCTGTTGATGTTTTCACCGTTTGGCTACTGGAAATAATGCTGCTGGGAACTTCGATGTACAAGTAGGCCCTGTTTTCAATTGGGGGGGGGGTGGTTATGCCTAGGGGTGGAATCACTGAATCACATGGTAATTCTGTGTTTGGCTTTTTGAGGAACTGCCAGAATGTTTTCCACAGGAGCTACAACATTTCACATTCCCACCAGCAATGCACGAGAGTTCCAGTGTTTCCTCATGCTGGCCAGCGCTTGGTTTTTTTCCATGTATTTGGTTTCATTTTTAATAATCACCATCCTAATTAGCATGAAATGGTATAAATGGGGACTTTTCTACCTGGAAGAAACAGACCGAGAGGGCAAGCGGAGGCCTGTAGTTATGAAGACTTCAACTGGGATATATACAGACATGGTCACCAGAATCTAAAATGTGGGGATCTGGGCAAGGAAGAAGGTCAGAGTTCTTAACAGACAGCATAGCATGGGTACTGAACAGTTCCAAAGGCCACCAGCCCTTCTCCTTCCTCATGTGTCTGACAGGCCAAACATCTGCTTGGCTGGGGACCCTACTGAGGTAAATTTAGAATAAGGAAAAACCTGTCTTCTCAGACCAGTTATCTTATCTCATGATGCACACGTAAGCTCACTAATAGGTGGTTAAGAAAAACCATGACTTCTGTATAATTAACCCCTGTTCTTTTAAAGTTGATGTTTTAGAAGATGATTGTGCCTCTGTTCCTACCTTAGATTCAACCAGCCGTCCTGAATTTGAAGCTTCCTGGGCTCCTTTTTGGAAGACCTTGTGGCCGTCACAGGGGACTGAAATTACTATTTTAATTACTTAACCTTCAACAGATACTGTAGACTGACCATGTGCCCCGGCCTCAGGATAAGTGCTACAAAGAGAGTGGAGAACAGAGCGGGCCCTGTCTTTGTCTTCATGGAGCTGTGGTTTAGTGGGCGAGTCAGATGATTTCTCACACAAACAGATTTGTAAATTCCAAGCTATGTTAGCTCTGTAAAGGAAAAATACCTGTGATATTTCTCTCTTTTCCTTTAGGCTGTTCACACAACCACTCTAAGAGCTCTGCTTTCTTTTCTCTTCAGGAGCCTTCAAACAGGTGGCTTTGCCTGGGAGGGAGAGGTAGAGAACAACGCATATAGCAAGGCTACAGGGGTTGTCCCTCAGCACAAGTATCACCCCACAGCGGGCAGTTACCAACTCCATTTTGCCCTGCAGCAACTTGAACAACAAAAACTTCAGTCCCGGCAGCTTCTGGACCAGAGTCGAGCCCGGCATCAGGTAATTCAGATAAGGCTTTTCCATATGCCAGTATCTTTCTTCTACGGGGGTGGAAGAAGGTCAATGGAAAAGGTAGGAATAGTTTCCCAAAAGTTTACCTACACCAGTATGGCTCGCATGGCTCTTGGAGAACCTACTCTGAGGGAAGAAACGTGCTGAAGCCTTGATGTTGGCTCTGGCAGGAGGTGACACTGAACCAGGTGTGACATTTTCTTCCACTTGAATATTTCTCTACAAAAATCTCTGTTGTAGCATTGCCCCTTTCTGTTGCCTGATGGTCGTTCAGTAAGCTCCCAGCGGGTCTAATTTCCACATACCTAAAAGGTAGCATTTGAAGCAACTTTTTTCCTAAATGTACTATTTCTTTGGTACACCCTTGGTATACATAAGCACACATTAATCCTTCATAACTTACCAAGATTTTCAAGGTGTAAATAATATTTCCAGTTCTTTTCACAGGAAGTAGTCGTAAGTTAAGCTGTTGGTCTTCTGGCTCGACGGTACACAAAACAACGTACCCGCAAAAATGCAACGGTATACACAAAAATCCTCGCTGTCTTGGCCCTTGTGTTCTAGTGAAATACCATTTTCCTTCTACCCGTAGAATGACAGACACTCCTGAGTATATGTGCGAGGGAGCTGTGTAAGTGAATTGTAAGTGAATTGTGCTGGTGTGTCAGTATGGCCCAAATTACAGGGAAAGACCATCTGGAGTTAAGTTTCTCTTGATCATTTCAGGGCCATCTTTAGAATCCGTTACTGTGTTCTACATGTTGTGTTGGGCTATCTCAGCACTGATTCCATGAGCTTCTCTTTTATTTGGCTATGTGAAGAAATATATCGGTTTGATCTCTTGTTATTTGCTCTTATAAAAATGTAGTACATAGTGTGCGTTAGTTTGTGCAAAATTAATATTCACTTAAAGACAAAAGCACCATTTCCCAAAGTCTTTCCCCCCCTCTAAATAAAACAATCATGATGATGCTCTCTATCTTAATCTTTTTTTTAATTTTGTTTTTTAGTTTTTAAAATTTACATCCAAATTAGTTAGCATGTAGTGCAACAAAGATTTCAGGAATAGATTCCTTAGTGCCCCTTCCCCATTTAGCCCATTCCTCCTCCCACAACCCCTCCCGTAACCCTCAGTTTGTTCTCCATATTTATGAGTCTCTTCTGTTTTGTCCCCCTCCCTGTTTTTATCTTATTTTTGTTTCCCTTCCCTTATGCTCATCTGTTTTGTCTCTTAAAGTCCTCATATGAGTGAAGCCATATGATTTTTGTCTTTCTTTGACTGACTAATTTCACTTAGCATAATACCCTCCAGTTCCATCCATGTAGGAGCAAATGGCAAGATTTCATTCTTTTTGATTGCCGAGTAGTACTCCATTGTATATATGTATACTACATTTGTCTTTATCCATTCGTCCATCAATGGACATTTGGGCTCTTTCCATACTTTGGCCATTGTTGATAGTGCTGCTGTAAACATGGGAGTGCATGTGTCCCTTCGAAACAGCACACCTGTATCCATTGGATAAATGCCTACTAGTGCCATTGCTGGGTCGTAGGGTAGTTCTAGTTTTAGTTTTTTGAGGAACCTCCATACTGTTTTCCAGAGTGGCTGCACCAGCTTGCATTCCCACCAACAATGCAAAAGAGATCCTCTTTCTCCGCATCCTCGCCAACATCTGTTGTTGCCTGAGTTGTTAATCTTAGCCATTCTGACAGGTGTGATGTGGTATCTCATTGTGGTTTTGATTTGCATTTCCCTGATGATGAGTGATGTGGAGCGTTTTTTTCATGTGTCGGGTGGCCATCTGGATGTCTTCTTTGGAGAAGTGTCTATTCATGTCTTTTGCCCGTTTTCTTCACTGGATTATTTGTTTTTTGGGTGTTGAGTTTGATAAGTTCTTTATAGATTTTGGATACTAACCCTTTATCTTATCTGTCATTTGCAAATATCTTCTCCCATTCTGTCAGTTGCCTTTTAGTTTTGCTGATTGTTTCCTTCGCTATGCAGAAGCTTTTTATTTTGATGAGGTCCCAGTAGTTCATTTTTGCTTTTGTTTCCCTTGTCTCTGGAGACGTGTTGAGTAAGAAGTTACTGTGGCCAAGATCAAAGAGGTTTTTGCCTGCTTTCTCCTTGAGGATTTCGATGGCTTCCTGTCTTACATTTAGGTCTTTCATCCGTTTTGAGTTTATTTTTGTGTATGGTGTCAGAAAGTGGTCCAGATTCATTCTTCTGCATGTTGCTGTCCAGTTTTCCCAGCACCACTTGCTGAAGAGACTGTGTTTATTCTATTGGATGTTCTTTCCTGCTTTGTCAAAGATTAGTTGGCCATACGTTTGTGAGTCCATTTCTGGATTCTCTATTCTGTTTCATTGATCTGAGTGTCTGTTCTTGTGCCAGTACCATACTGTCTTGATGATGACAGATTTGTAGTATAGCTTGAAGTCTGGGATTGTGATGCCTCCTGCTTTGGTTTTCTTTTTCAGATTGTTTTGGCCATTTGGGGTCTTTTCTGGTTCCATACAAATTTTAGGATTATTTTTTCTAGCTCTGTGAGGAATGCTGGTGTTACTTTGATAGGGATGGCATTGAATATGTAGATTGCTTTGGGTAGTATCAACATTTTGACAATATTTGTTCTTCCTATCCAGGATCATGGAATCTTTTTCCATTTTTTTGTGTCTTCTTCAATTTCTTTCATAAGCTTTCTATAGTTTTCATGTATAGATTTTTCACCTCTTTGGTTAGATTTATTCCTAGGTATTTTATGGTTTTTTTGTGCAACTGTAAATGGGATCGATTCCTTGATTTCTCTTTCTGTCGCTTCATTGTTAGCGTATAGAAATGCAACCGATTTCTGTGTGTTGATTTTATATCCTGCAATTTTGCTGAATTCATAAATCAATTCTGGCAGTTTTTTGGTGGAATCTTTTGGCTTTTCCATATAGAGTATCATGTCATCTGCAAAGAGTGAAAATTTGACCTCCTCCTGGCCGATTTGGATGCCCTTTATTTCTTTGTGTTGTCTGATTGCAGAGGCTAAGACTTCCAATACTATGTTGAATAACAGTGGTGAGAGTGGACATCCCTGTCTTGTTCCTGACTTTAGGGGGAAAGCTCTTAGTTTTTCCCCATTCAGGATGATATTAGCGTTGGGTCGTTCATATATGGCTTTTATGATCTCGAGGTACGCTCCTTCTATCCCTACTTTCCTGAGGGTTTTTATCAAGAAAGGATGCTATATTTTGTCAAATGCTTTCTCTGCATCTGTTGAGAGGATCATATGGTTCTTGTCCTTTCTTTTATTGATGTGATGAATCACGTTAATTGTTTTGCAGATATTGAACCAGCCCTGCATCCCAGGTATAAATCCCACTTGGTCGTGGTGATAATTTTTTTAATGTATTGTTGGATCTGGTTGGCTAATATCTTGTTGAGGATTTTTGCATCCATGTTCATCAGTGAAATTGGTCTCTAGTTCTCCTTTTTAGTGTGGTCTCTGTTTGGTTTTGGAATCAAGGTAGTTCTGGCTTCATAGCAAGAGTTTGGAAGTTTTCCTTCCATTTCTATTTTTTGGAACAGTTTCAAGAGAATAGGTGTTAACTCTTCCTTAAATGTTTGGTAGAATTCCCCTGGAAAGCCATCTGGTCCTGGACTCGTTTTTTGGCAGATTTTTGATTACTAATTTGATTTCCTTACTGGTTATGGGTCTCTTCAAATTTTCTATTTCTTCCTATTTCAGTTTTGGTAGTGTATATGTTTCTAGGAATTTGTCATTTCTCCCAGATTACCCATTTTATTGGCATATAATTGCTCATAATATTCTCTTATTGTGTTGATTTCTATTGTGTTGGTTGTGATCTCTCCTGTTTCATCCTTGATTTTATTTATTTGGGTCCTTTCTTTTTTCTTCTTGATCAAACTGGCTAATGATTTATCAATTTTGTTAATTCTTTCAAAGAACCAGCTTCTGGTTTCATTGATCTGTTCTACTGTTTTTTTTGGTTTTGATAGGATTAATTTCTGCTCTAATCTTTATTATTTCCTGTCTTCTGCTGGTTTGGGGTTTTTGCTGTTCTTCTTCTATCTTCTTAAGGTGTAAGGTTAGGGAGTGTTTCTGAGATCTTTCTTCCTTCTTTAGGAAGGCCTGGATTGCTATATACTTTCCTCTTATGACCGCCTTTGCTGCGTCCCAGAGGTTTTGGGTAGTGGTGTTATCATTTTCATTGACTTCCATATACTTTTTAATTTCCTCTTTAACTGCGTGGTTAGCCCATTCATTCTTTTTTTTTTTTTCCTGGAGTTTAAACTTTATTAAATGAGTATAGAGGACACTCAATATTATGTTAGTTTCAGATGTACAACATAGTGATTCAGTAAGTTTCTACATTATGCTGTGCTGATCACAAATGAATCTACCATCTATCACTGTATAATGCATCATGATTTCATTCACTGTATTCCTTAACTGTACCTTTTATTCCTGTGACTTACTCATTCCATAACCGGAAGCCTGTATCTCTCACACCCCTTCACCTATTTTGCCCTGACGCCCCATCCTCCTTCTCTCTGGCGATCATCAGTTTGTTCCATGTTTATAGGTCTGATTCTGCTTTCTGTTTATTCATTTGTTTTTCTTAGATTCCACATATGAATGAAGTCATATGCTATTTCTCTTTCTATGACTTATTTCACTTAGCATAATATCTTCCAGGTCCATCAATGTTGTCACAAATGGCATGATCTCATCCTTTTTTATGGCTGCATAATATGCCACTGTATATATGTACATGTGTGTGTACCACAGCTTCCTTATCCATTCATCTATTGATGGACACTTTTAGGTTGCTTCCATATCATTATTCTTGTAAATAATGCTGCAATAAATATAAGGATACATATATCTTTTCGACTTAGTGTTTAGTTTTCTTTGAATTATTGGATCATATGGTATTTCTACGTTGAATTTTTTGAGGGACTTCCATACCGTTTTCCATAGTGGCCACACCAGTTTGCATTCCCAAGCCCATTCATTCTTCCGTAGGATGTTCTTCAGTCTCCCAAGTATTTGTTACCTTTCCAATTTTTTTCTTGTGGTTGATTTCAAGTTTCCTAGTGTTGTGAGCTATCTTAATCTTTTTAACTATCATCCAGGTCCAGACATTTTATTATTTTGATTTCATTCATCACTTGCTCATCTTTTTCTATGCCCGTGTACTCTATTATATTAACTCAATGTAATTGAGAAATTGTAACTCTAAGCACTTGGGAAGTAGTTCTGTAGGTCTGTTTTTCTAGAGGAAAACCCAGCCTTCTTACCTGGAAAGCGTGGAATGTAGCATCTCATTTTGATCACCGTGTTGCCCTCCGTCATGTAGAAATTCCCTCCTTTAGAAAGTCTTTGGGATAGACAGTTTGCATTTTCACAACTGTAGATAGAAATGTGTATCTTAGATTTTTTTTTTAAATCTGTGTACATTTCTTAAAACTCTTAAACATCTGAACTCCCCATCATTCAGATACTTGAGAATGCCAGCTTAATCAGATGCTGGAGAGGGGAGGCATCGAAAATAGCTTCATTTCTCTTATGGGAGTATAATCAATGAGCTAACAAATATAGACACTCGGTTCCTTTTGATGCTTCCATGCCTTGACATGGTGATAATGTTTAAAAAGGGAAAGGAGGGGGGGATTGTAGGGCATTGAAGTTTGAAGGGATGAGAGACAGTTTTTACTGATTTTCACTTTTAGAAACTGCTTCATTTAATAGCCCTTCTCATTCTTTTGATTAGCTTCCAACAACTCACATTCCTTTGAAAATTCAGAGTACTGCTATTTTTGTGTGGATTTTTTTTTTCCAGTGAGGATTACACTGGTTTAGTTTCACTGAACTATGAAGTATATGGAAAAACATGTTTTTTAGAATCTGTCAGAATATCTGTCTTAGGGAGGAGTCAGAACTCCCAAGAAGGGAGTTATCTTGTGTCTCCTGGAGAGGGAACAGAAAATCATTCATCATAATTTTATATATGTTTATAACATCATTTATTTCTTCCCCCTGTTCTTCTAATCCATAGTTGATTTAGGGAAAAATGAGTCAGGATGAAGTTCTGGGACTGTGGGGAGATCTCAAGAAACTAAGTTCTTAGCTTAAAGAGTTTATAACTAAGAAGATAGCAAATAAGATATTAAATGTTCTCACATGAAGGATATTTAGTAATTTAGAGTACGTCATTTCAGAGGACATGAAGAACACTCCACAGAAGAAGCAAAGCCCTTCTAGATTTTAAGCCTCTTCTTGTAGTCCAGCTTATGGCTGTGTGAGACTTGACCATTACAATTATCACCGCATTGTTGATGGAAACATGGTTTGCATTCTCAGTATGTGCTGTGTTTCTAACCTTGGGTTAACCTATTAGATGGTTTCTTTGACGAACTCCTTATGCTTTGAATTCATTTTTCTAAAGTGTATGTAGCCACCGACATAACTAACAATTTGATTAATTGCCTATTTGAGAGTAGTGGGTAGAATTGAAATCTAATTTGCTTAGCACATTCACAAAAGATACCTGTCTATGGAACAGGCCGTTTAAGGAGGCTTTACATTGTATTGCACTCTGTCGTACTGAATTGCATTGATTATGTGCGTGGTCTGTGCCTTTCATAGTGATTCTCTAAAAACATTTTGGTTAAGATCATGCAACCTTTCTTGCATTACATGCAGAGGAAGTTCTCCATCCTCTTCTGCACTTAGGTGGCCAGCTTATTGAAGGTATTGATTTCAAGAAGGCAAACTCTGATTCAGGGTATGTTTGGAAATGACATCTCTAACATTCATGCCGAGTAAGCTTTGATCTTCATCTCTGTCTATCACCGCACTCATGAACTGAGAAATTGTCATGCACTGAATCCACCTCAACAAAAACCTGGTCCTGTAACCTGGACGTGGAAGAGGAAGTCACCTGGAGCCACTGGCAGGGTTTCCAGGGACTGAGGTGCAAGGAAGTAGGTGTGATCCGGTCCATTTGATAGAGACCGTGATAAACAAAGTAAGACAAAATGGAAAACATGCACTTTTACACACTGATGAGTAAAACCAGCAGTTGTAAAAAAGAAACCATTCTGGGGCGCCCGGGTGGCTCAGGCAGTTAAGCGTCTGATTCTTGATTTCAGCTCAGGTCATGATCTCATGGTTTTGTGAGTTTGAGCCCCATATCGGGCTCTGCACTGACAGCACGGAACCTGCTTGAGATCCTCCCTCTCTCTCTTCCCCTCCCCTGCTCACACTTTCTCTGCCTTTGTCAAAAATAATAAAGAAAAAAGTTAAGACAAATGAAAATTTAAACAGAAAAAAGAAACCGTTCTAAGTCGGAGCAGGGGTCAGCAAACTTTTTCTGTAAATGGCCAGATAGTAAATACTTCAGGCTCTGTAGGCCAGCATCTGCATGGCCACTCCTCGACTTTGCCAGGGTAGAATGAAAACAGCCATAGACAACATTTAAGTGAATGAGTGTGGCTGTTTTCCAGTGAAACTTTATTTATAAAAACGAGGGGCAGGCAGGATTTGTCTTATAAGCCGTAGTTTGTAGACCCCCAGTTTTGAGCAGTGGGACCACCTGGAGGGCCTGTTTTTAGAACACTGATCGCTAACCCCACCCCGTTTCTGAGTCAGTAAATTTGGAAATGGGGCTCGGTTATTTCCATTTCTAACAGGTCCCCCTGGTGATGCCTGGGGGGACCACGCATTGAGAGCCATTGAGCTACAGGGAAAGAGATGGGAAATGTCTCCTTCCCAGTTATTTGTTTTCTGTCCTTTGGCAGGGAGATGGAATATGTTAAGACTTGGTGTTGCCCTTATAAAATTTCAGGCAATTATTGTTTTATAGGAACTTTGTTTCCATCTTTTTCGCTCCATCTGCCAGTCTCCTCATAAATACGTTTTCCAAACTTGAAAGCCTTCTTGCGCATTTTTCTTATCAGGGTACATTCTGCTCAGCAGTCTCTGCTCCTAGGATTCACATTTTATGGGGGACGAGAGATAAGTAATGGGACAGATTCCTCCCTCTTTGTTTTTCCTCATAATAGCCAGTACTCAGTCAGCACTTCCTGCGGCCCAAGCACTATTCCAGGTGCTTTATGTATATTGATTCATTTAACGTGCACTTCAGGGTGGTTGGAGAAGTGACGGAATCCTGGGAGTCTCAGGATGGCCACATGAGTCTGTTACGTGCTGATCTGGGCCCCACTGTGTCTTCTCTCTAGTCTGCCCTCGTTGCTTCCCACCTCCTCCTCATTCTGGCTTCCTGCCTCTGAAGAAGGATAAAAAACTTTTCTTTCAGCTGAGTCGGGGGACTTTCTGGGGCAGCAGCGACTGCTGGTGACATCAGCATGAGTAGCCCTCGGTGCTGGGGGCTGTGAGGAGGGCCGCACCGGCTGTGAGGCCCAACTGGCCTGATTCTAATTGCCGACATTGAGCTGATGTTATTCTTGGCCCAGGACAGAGCGATTACTCAGTAGTTTCTGTTAAAGTGATCCTTTGTTAAACTTCTGCTCCCAGCCCCCTTCTCCTTCCCTCCCACTCTCTTCTCTGCCTCATCCAGACTGAAAAAAGCCCAAAAAGCAGAAAACTTAAGGACATTTTGATGGCCAAGGCAGAACTGCTGAAACTTCTTTGAGCGACAGAGGGACGAAAGGGGGGATTTTAAATACATCTGGATTTTTCGCTGGTTCCGTTCTTGTTCCAAAGCCCTTCCATTTTTAGTAGACTTGATTTTGCACATAGTGAGGTGACTCAAGGTACGAGAAAATGGTGCGTCCTGAATTCCTTCCCCTCCATCTGTCCTTGACTTCCCCTTTCCACCAGACTCTGTCTTGCCAGACTCACCTAGATGCAGTAGGGGCCGGCGGAAGCTACTGTTCCTGTAACAAGTTGTGGGGGGAAGGGGTGGGCAGCTCTGGGGGCATACCGAGGGGTCTTTCAGTATGCTAGTAACACCTTGGGTGCCGTTGTGTCATGAGCCCTTTGCTGACGGTATTTGTGTGCATGCATCACCTCACAGGTGTGGAAAGGATTCCCATAGAAGCCCAGCCAAGTCTTGTTGCACTGCTCCTAAAAGTCCATGGCATGTGTCTAGAAAAATTCTGCTCTCCCCTACAGGAATGAATAGTGTTTCTCCATTACCTTCAGCTGGTGTGTGTTTGTTTTGTGGGGGAGGGGAAAGAAAGAGAAATTCAGCAGGCACCCGGGCTTTTCCAGGAAGCCAGCAATAACACCCTCGCTCCTCAGCATGGCACGAAGAGAGCAGGCAAACAGGCTGACTGTGCAGGGGGAGTCTTTCCACGTCCTTCTAACAGTATCCAGGAGGAGGGGTGGACTAGGGGTATTTAGGGGGAAGAATGTGTGCACGTGTGCTTAGGTTTCTGGAGCATGTTGGCCTGTATGGCATAATCTACTGTTTTGTTTTTTTGGGGGTTTTGGTTCCATTTTGTTTATCCTTCTGACTTTTATCAGGAACTCATACAACACTTAGTTTCTAGATGATGATGATGATGTAGATGATGATGATGATTGATTGATTGGTTTTCCTAGAACCCTTTGATTTAGTAGATTTTGCCAAGCCAAACTCTTTTCTTTTTGCCTAATAAAAATACGTTGAAAATATGTGAAATGATACATGTAAAACTACATTTAACTGTTTTGGAAATAGATCCTCTGAACGGACTTTAGAGTCAGATAATCTTCAGTTTAAATCTTGGTTCTGTCCTTTGGGGTGTCTGGGTGGCTCAGACAAGTCAGTTAAGCTTCCGAGTCTTGATTTCAGCTCAGATCATGATCTCACAGTTCATGGGATTGAGCCCTACACCAGGCTCAGTGCTGACAGCGTGGAGCCAGCTTGGGATTCTCTCTCTCCCTCTCTCTCCCTCTGCCCCTCCCCTGTACTCGCTTTCTCTTTCTCTGTCTCTCAAAATAAATAACTTAACATAATCTTGGTTCTGTCTAGCCTATGACTGGGACAGGTTATTCAAACTTCTTTGGACCTCGGTTTGTTTATCTCTAATATGGAGATGATAATATATAGACGTGGGTTATCATGAGGATTGTATTTCTCAGGATGTTATCATGTGCCAAGCACTGAACCAGGAGTTATATTTGTATTATTGCATTGAATCCTCACAGTTGCCCTCTTATTAGTCCTATTTTAACAGACAAAACAGAGCATCACTTATGTGACTTTCTCAGGGTCACGTAAATAATAAATGGAAGGACTGGGCTTTAACCCAGGTATGCAGGCAGGTGTAGCATCCAGCCTCTGGACCGACATGCTATATGGCACCACCCTCACAATATATTAAAGCATTCATATATTTTGTATATATTGATCTATGTGTATTATTACATGAACTGTAAGTAGCAGTGTACTTAGAACAAGTGTACTTATTGGCACCTATAAAACCGTGCTTGAAAAGTTATCTTCAGCTATTGGAACTAGTCTGCTACTGTTCACATACACTGTCATAAGAGAGGAAGGTCTGCTTTGTAAACATATTTAAACTCGGGTCTAGACATTATCTCAGTTATCTCAGATTCTTAAATGTCTTAAGAAGGTGTTCCTGGGCGGAAAACTCTTGGAAATGCCCATAATTTACCTTCTTTGTGTTTTTATTAGTTAGTAATAGGGTTAGGGACTACTGAGTTGTGCAGTATCCTGAAATATGTTCTAGAAGTTTGAAGATATGGAGCACTTGTGTGGGCTGTTATTAATAACATGGGAATTACCTCTCCAGTTATCACTTTGTCCTTTCCACCCTGTTATTGTCGCTGGTCATAGTATTTTAATTTTATTTCTATGCTGGTGTTTTTGAGAAGACTGCTGGGACACATGACAGGTGTCTACAAATGTGACTACCATAGATGATACTTTTGCATGATTAATATTACGCTTCCTTTTTCAACTCCATATAAATCTGATTCTTAGTGCGTTATTATAATATAGACATCAGTTCATTAAGCTGATTCATCACTACTGGTAATAGAAGTCCCCTGATTCCCACCGGGTAGTTTTCTAAGCTGTTGCTAGAGTAGTAACCCTCTGCGATCTTGGAGGGAGGGAGGTGAGGGGCAGGGAAGTGGACGCAGAGTGAGTGCCTCCTGTGTGCTCAATGTAGCATTATCTCTATCCTACTGAGGAGGGAATTCAAAGAGTTTAAGCATGTTAGACAAGGTTGCATAGCTAGCTAATTGCAGAGATAATATTCAAACCAGGTCAGAAGACTTCCAAAGCTCTTTTCCACTCTACCTCTCTCCCTCTTGAGAGAAGTGACCCTTCGTTTTCTTCCTGTTTTACACATGTATCATGAGTCAGATAAGACATTCCAAATTTATTGTTGTTGCTGCTACTATAGACCCAAACACACACAATCTGAAAGAAAGGATAAACATAACGAATCGAAGTACAGAACTGTGCTTGGTTGTGAGAATGTTAAAAGGCAACTGTGCACCTACCAGCTGCTTGGAATCGGCCTTGTTTGTTGTATGACCTTAAATGTGTTTTTACTCCAGTTGCCCGGTGACCAGTTTCATTCCCCGCCCTTACTCTGTCACCTATGCTTTGTTTGTGTTTGTCTGTGGGCATATGAGGGACTCACAGCAGTAACTGTGTGAGCTGATGAAAAACCTCATTCCTAAAGATACGGAACCCCACCCATCTGAAAAGGATGCCGCCGCAGGAAGAAGCGTGGATGACAGCAAGTCCTGGGCAAGATGCACAGTAGGTCAACCATGTGAGATTCTGAGCCAAATAAAACAAACCGTACGTTGGAAGGCGGAGACAAATTAGATATTTATGAATTCTGAATTTAAAGTTGTAAGGGAACTTAGAGATTGCCTTGTCTGATTATTTCATTTCACTCATCAGGTGTCAGACACAGACATATTATCAGGAGAACAAGAGCCCTGATATAGAAGAATTCCCTAAAATTGCTAGCCAATAAAAGATAAGGGACAATTGAAAATGATGCTATGAATTATCCTTTTGTAACCAATTGAACTCTTGATCTGGGGTCATTGCTGATCATTTGAGATTATCTTTACTTATATACATACATACATACATACATACATATATACAAACTTATGTTAACTCTTAAAATAAGTAAGAAAAATTTGCTTGTAGGCATTTTTTTTTTCAAGCTTTCTTTCTTAGAGTAAAGCTAGTGAAATCTGGGTTTTTCAAATGCATCTGATGAAAATTGGACACATTGCTAAGTTTGCTTTAGATTTGCTCTGGAAGGGAAATATGATTTCAGCGGATTTGCTTTAAAGGGGAGTCAGCATAGCATAAATAAGGAACGCAGCGTTGTATAATGAGCTCTGAAATCATCCTCTTTCATGGGCATGGACCCCCAGCTGACTACTTAGTAGCTGTGCCATCATGGACAAATTATGGAACCTTTTGTGCCTTGGTTTCTTCCTCTGTATATGGAGATGATGATGGGAGCCGCCTCAATGGTTTGGGAGGATTAAATGCGATAATTGCATGTAAAGTGTTTAGGACGATGTTGACCCATGGTAAAAGCTCAGTAAAAATCCATAACTTGTTTTTCATTATGGTAAAAACACATAGCACAAATTTACCCTCTTAACAATTTTAAGTGTATACTACAGTATTGTTGACGCTGTATGAACATTGTTGTATATAACAGATCAATAACACTTTTTCATCTTGGGTGATTGAAACTCTGTATTCATTGAACAACCTCCTGTGTTCCCCTCCCCCTGACTCCTGGCAACCACTATTCTACTTTGTGTTTCTATGAGTGTTATTACTTAGATACCTCATATAAGTGGGATCATATAGTACTCCTCTTTTTCGTGACTGGCTTATTTCACTTAGCAGAATGTTCTGAAGGTTCATCCATGTTGTAGTATATTACAGGATTTCTTTCTTTTTTGAAGACTGAATGACATTCTGCGATATGTATATACATTATCTTTATCCATTCATCTATTGAGGGGCATTTAGAATGCTTCCACATCTTAACTGTTGTGAATAATGCCTCAGTGAGCATAGGTGTGCAGATATCTCTTCTATTATGTATTACTTTTAACCTTAAATATACATAGCCTTATAATTTCAACCTGGGGGCTTTAGTTACCCCCTGCCCCCATGCTGGAAGCAGAATTGGTTAAAATGATCTTAAGTTGTTTTAGAAGTTCAAGGCTCAGAAAATATTAATTGGCTACATGATTTTTTTTAACTTAAATTTATTTATTTGGACAATTGAAAATAAATGCATATGAATTGTTCACAATTGCTAGAGAGAGATGTGAGAAGAATACAGAAAGGATGATTAATACCATGATAAGATGATAAAAAGAATGATACGGGGGAGAGGGGGGGGTGCCTCGGTGGCTCAGTCCATTGAGCATCTGACTTCAGTTTAGGCCATGATCTCATGGGTTGTAGGTTGGAGCCTGCTTTGAATTCTGTGTCTCCCTCTCTCTCGGTGCCTCCCCAGTTTGTGCTCTGTCTCTCAAAAATAAATAAATGTTTTTAAAATTTTTTTTAAAAGAATGAGGGGCGCTTGGATGGCTCAGCCGGCTGAGTATCTGACTTCAGCTCAGGTCATGATCTCATGGCTCATGGGTTCGAGCCCCGCATCAGGCTCTGTGCTGACAGCTCAGAGCCTGGAGCCTGCTTCAGATTCTGTCTCTCCCTGTCTCTGCCCCTTCCCCACTCACACTCTTTCTCTTTCTATCTCTCAAAAATAAATAAACATTAAAAAATTTTTTGTAATTTTTAAAACAGAATGATATCTGTGTAGATTTTTAGCATATTTGTCTGAAGGCATAAATATCTTCTAAAAAGAAAGAAAAAGAACAGCATTAGCATCAAATTATGAGCCACTTTTTCATGGAACACATGCTGTTTCTTCCCAGTAATCAAGGAAAGATAAGGAAATTATCATCCTCTCAAACAGACTGATGGAAATGTAATTGGCACAGTCTTACCAGGTAGTTTGAAAATATACATAAAAAAGATTTAAAGCAGAAACAGCAGCCTTCTGAGCTAGCTATTCTACTTCAAGGAAATTATTTTAAGGAAATGATCCAGCACATGCAAAAAGATATAAATAACATGATGTTTGTCAGAGCACCGTTCTTAAATAGCAGAACAGACTGGTGACAACCTGCGTATGTGTATGTGTGTGTGTAGTTTCAAAATAGAAGTGTAACATTTTGGGGGGCCTACTTTCCCCCCACTTAGATATCTCTTATGAACACAAATATAGGTTTGTATTACGCTGTGTCAGTTTATAGTATTCTACTGTTGGGTGGTTAAGTAATTATGATGAACTATCATAGAAAATATGCAGCCATTTAAAACAGTGATTGGAATCTACCCTCATAGATATGAAGATATGCTCAAGTTAGATATTTGAATGAAAAAAAAGGTCTCCAAAACATCAGGTATCATATAATCCTATTTTTGCAAGCCCACAGAAATGTGTGTGTGTGTGTGTGTGTGTGTGTGTGTGTGTGTGTGTGTGTGTAAAATAACTTCATATATACACAGAAAAAAAGTATAAATGTTACCAGAGGTTATCTCTGAGAGTGGAATTTGAAATGACTTTTAAAATGTTTTCCTTTTGTAATGAACATGTATTAAGGAAATTAACACGGGGGTAGCTGGGTAGCTTAGTCAGTTGAATGTCCAACTTTGGCGCAGGTCACAATCTCACGGTTCCTGAGTTCGAGCCCCACGTCGGGCTCTTTGCTGTCAGTGCAGAGCCCACTCAGATCCTCTGTCCCCACCCCCCCCCCCCCGCACCCCACTGTCCCGTGCCTTCCCTGCTTGCACGCCATGTCTCTCAAAAATAAATAAAAAACATTTAAGAAAAAATAAATTAATATGTTTCAAAAACAAAAAGACAAAAACCCTTGGGCTGCCAACCTTCTGTGAGTGTGTGTGACCAGTGTTCAAATATTGCTGGGCATTGAAGGAGAAAAAAATAGAAAGCAAAGCAGAATCCACAGCCATGAGTCTAAATTTGCCATCAGACTATCAGCCTCTACCAATGTAGGACTAATGGGTTCTGTTGTTAGAGTGGAAGTGGGGGGCTGCTAGTGAGAGAAGGTTATCTGTGTGATGTCTTAGGGCTATTTAATTTATTTAATTTCACTGGGTTTTCTAGTCATGGACCGTATCCCTGGCCTTAACCAGCTGCCTCATGGTCAGACTTCTTCGTCGTAACACACACCTCACCCAAGATCTGTTCACTTGTCTTGATTCTCTTGAAACACCAACTCAGAGACTACTGCTAGAATCTTTGGTTTTATTGGATGACAGAGTCCCGGGAGTATATCTAAGTGTCTGTTAAGGACCAGCATGGTTTCCCACATGTGCAAGCACAGTTGACTTAGAAATTGCCTGAAACACAATGGTTTTTGTTGGTTGGTGAATAAATTGTTCTGTCCAGGTAAGCAGCTGTAGACACATCCTTGAGAGTAGATCATTTGAATTAGTAAGAGCCTTCTGTCTTAATTGCTAAAGGAGACAGAGCCTCTTTATTGATTTAAGAAACAAGGAAATTCCAGAGGCTGTCCAGTACCTTTGGCCACTCAAAGCTCGATCTCAGGTACGAAGCTCGATCTCGGGTATTTGTGTCGCCAGCCTCTCTCCGTGTGAACAGTAGCATCTTCTGGTTTCTGCCCCATCCCTGTGAGGGTTACATACAGCACTGCCTCCTGCCTTCTCAGCAGTACCAGATGTTGTACTCTGTTCCTCTTGCTCGGCCCCCGGTCATGTCCCAGCCGACAAACACTGTGAGTGGAAGACAGCCAAGAACTCCATACAATGTGAGACAAAGGCCTTTTGGAAGCTTGCTTTTGCTAAAATAGAAACAGCTACCCTCACCCTCACCTTGGCCCCCAGCTTTTTACAACATCACATGATTGCACAAATGACACAGTGTGTTCTTTGCCTTGAACAGCTCTTGACTGGTTGTGGTCAGGTGAGTGATCAGCATCTTACATGCTCAGGAAGATACACCATCCCAGTACTTGACCCGCCAGAGAACAACATTCTAGAAGCAGTTTTGTGTACTATGTAATGGGAACTTAATCCAAGTTAGGATGGAACTCGGTGGGGAGACTAATGCATAAAAATGTTTGCTTTTATGGAACCAACGTAAAAGGGGTACAAAAAGACACTAACCCATTGAGGTTAAGGTTAACATTTCCCAACTTTATCTCCCTTAATTAAAAGAAAAGTGAATGTAGAGAGTTATTTCACTACAAAGAGCTATCTAGCTCCACTCCATCACCAATAAGCCCAAAGTAAAGACAAAAAGAAGTGTTTTACTGGATGGAATTTAAAAAAAAAAAAAAAAAAAAAACCTCCCAGAATTTAATCTCTGAACAGTATTATCTTTCTAGTAAGAGAGCCCAGATCTTGCTTCCCCATAACCTTCCAAGTTGCAGTCTGTGTTCTGTCTATCAGAAATTCCTCCTTCCCACCCACGAGTACCCTTCTGTTGTGGGAGAAGGAGGGCCTTTCCAATCTTTGGCCTGGGGCCAAGCCAACCCTCAAACTGTGGTTTTCTCTGAGTCTCCTTACTGAAGCATGGCTGTTTCCCACACCCAATAAAGAAGCAAAAGTCTTGTATATGTTGACCAGGTCTTGAGTGGAGGCCAGTGCTTACACAGCTCTCACATTCCCAAGACATTGACTGATGACGGTGTAGCCCATTCCCTGGGCTGTTAACCCGCAAGTGCAGAGTGCTAACATTGTATATCCAGACTCACATTTCTTAGAATTTATATGGAGAGAACTTTATTCTTCTATCCATTTATGAATGAATATCAGGACAAAACAATTCACATCATCTATTGTTGATGGAGTTGTAGGACTGGAGCCAATACATGGTACGAGAGGCTGATTTCTGCCAATAGTCTAATGAATTCATTTATATATCTGCTTTTTAACATTGCCTGAGTATTTTCGTGGGTTTCTTTATCAAATTTGATTGCTTTAATCTCATTACACTTAGCCTTGGCTTTGGTGAAATACCTGGGAACTTGTCTACATTACTGACTCTTGGGAAGTTTGGACAGTACAGAATTGTGATTTCATTGTCCATTTGGTATATTAGAGTGTGATGACTAAATAGCTGAGAACCTAGAAGCTGCTTTACTGTATTTGGGAAGAGTGTCTGCTTTTTTGAGATGCGGTACACTTGCATTATATTAAGGCTTAAACAAGCTGGACTTATTGGTAGATTGAGGATTATATCTCAGTTCAGGCGTCCATTTCGCTGCATTTAGCAGACCCTCCCTTCTGCCCTATGCCACCATAGCTTAACAAATTAGAATTTTTCTTTTCCCCCATATAATCAGAAATCTAGAGTTAGGCCCTCCTGAACTCTATGGTACTGTCATGAGCCCATGCTTCTCTTGTCTTTATCCTTTACAATCCTTAGCAAGTGACTTCCACCCAAGGCCTGTCCACCTGATGCTAGCTGGATATCCATGTTCCGGATGGGAGGAAGAACAGTAAAGGGCAAAAATTGTGTCCTAACCCAGTTTGCCCCCTTTAAAGAGCTTTCCCGGAAGGTGCACATGGTTATTCCTAAGTACAGGAGAGATTGGGAAATATAGTTTTTTTAAGTGGACACACATCATTACCCAAACAAAAATTGGGGCAGTATTATTAGGAAGAAAGAAAGAAGTATTAGTATCCAGGCAAGTGACAGTCCCCTAAGCAATAAATCCTCTTAATTTCTTCTGTTTTGTTATTTGAGGTAAAAACTGATCTTATCACTAAGGAACGTTGGTGTCTAAGGTCCTGCCACAAAATTTGCATCTAGGAAGATGAATTTATTTTTGTTTGGGATCTACAGAAAGTCTTGCTTACATTTTGTGGCTAAGTATAAGTTGATCACAGATAACACACTAGGCACTATTCAAAGTCCAGACAATGGTCCTATTACAAGATTACGTCTCTGTAGAAACACAGACTTGACTATTTTTTTGCATAGGAATTTGGTTGTTACTAAAAAAAATAAAAATGAGTAGTAGTTACGAGTTTTCTTACTTTCATTCATGGGGTAGATATTTATTAAGCGCCTGTTATGCACAAGGCATTCTACTAGGCACTGTGCATGAAACAAAAATTAATCAGATGTCATTCAGCCATCTGCAGTGTGCAATGTCCAGAAGGAGAGAAAAGTACACATATCAGTGGCTGTAACACAAGGTAGAATGAGCTAAATGTGATAAGACACACACAAATAAATTGTTACAAGCATTCAGAAGAGGAAAAGATTATTCCTGCCAGAGAAAATTGAGTAAATATGATCTGGGGAACCTAAACATATGTTTTCATTTTAAGCGTTTGCTTTCACAGCTAGTGAGCATCATCGTAAGACTAGAAAAGTATGTTGAAAAATGCCCAACCAGCTGCCATTCACAGACCCTACAGAGGCAGACCTGCATGCCATCTCATCCTTCGGATCCTCAGCAAACGGAGGTGGGAGGCTGGGAAGGAATGGAGCATTTGCCGAAGGTCTACAATGCACCTGGTATTTGGTCTACTTCAGGAATCCTTGATTGAATGCCTGGGTGATATTGACATATGGGGGGGTCTTCATTTAACCCCCAATAATCCAGCAAAGTAATTGTAATTGCCTGTGAGGAAGCTGAAGGTCAGAGAAGTTCACTAACTTGAAAAGGTCACCGTTGATAAGTGCCAGAGCCTACATTTGAGCCCAGGCACGTTTGGCTGCAAAGCCATGCTGTTCTTCACTTACCTGAGTCTCTGCCTTTCACTGATGACCAACTCTGGATTTGTAGGCATAATAAGTGTTGAACAGTGAACTCCTTCAGCCCCGTCTAATGCTGAGTCCTGTACCCACCTGGTTAAAACTAGGACGCCATTTGGATACTTTGACTAGTACCCAGAGTTAACTTTGTTACCTGCTTAAGTCTTAGGAGAACTTGACTTTTTTTTTTTTTTTTTACCCTTGAATGATTAATTGTTGTAATAAATAACTACATATGGATGGTACAAAATTCAAAAGGTTATAAATGGTATGTAGTGAACAATTAGTTTCCCTCTTTCCTGGACCCCTAGCTAACCGGTTCTTCTCCATGGAGGTTCCTAGTTTTTTGTGTACCCTTTCAGAATTGTTCTGTGCACATATCAACCTTCTGTGTATGTGTGTGTGTTTCTGTGTGTTTTGTGTGTCTGTGTGTAGGGTTGTGTGTATTCTTTTTCCTTTTTTACACAAATAGGAGCTTACTACACTCCCACCGTTCGGATCTTGCTCTTTTCATTCATTTTTTGTTTGTATTTAGAAGTCCCAGCAAGACTTTTTAACAAAAGAAAAAAACCTCAGTGATCTTGAAAATATGGTTAAGTTGTCACCACAGCAACATGTATTGAATGGATGTTTTCTTTCTGATGGCAGTTCCTTTACAACACGAAAAATCGCGCTCAATAAGGAATATTTTCATTTCCAAGAGCCCTTTGCTAACAGTGGCTTTTCTTTCTCAGCTCCTCATCCAGTGAATTTGTTTATGGATGGCTGCTACAGAGCTCTTCAGCCCTGCTTGGATTTCTAGTCTCCTCCCCATTCTGAAAGGGACAACTTTCACTCTTCAATCTAAGCTCGTGTGTAGGGATATAGTAGTGAAAATAAACTGACAGTAACCCTCTCCTGCCTCCTTCCTTCCTTTTAGTTGAGTCTCTCCCACAGATATTGAGACCCTCAGATATGGAAATGGTGTTTGAAAGGAATAGATTTGTTTTTGAGTCTGTCTTGCTGTACCCCATGGTTACTTGTCCTCGGAAGGCTTGCTGGAGCAGAATCAGGGCTCCTGGGCCCTCTTGGACCATCTGAAGACCTTCCCACATGTATACACCCCCCAATGCCTCCCTCCTGGCTTGGCCCGTGGGCTTGGGTCTTCCTTTGTTCCCCTTCTTCCGGTCAGAGTTGGAGGTGAGGGAAGAGCTCTTCGGGTTCCCCTTTGCATGGTTTGCAGAGATGAAGAACATCTCAGTCCGAATGGTCCATTTGAAAATGCTGTAACCCTCTACTTCTGAAATTGCTTTGTTCTTTGTTAAGCCTGTCAAACACATTTACTCTGCACAAGAGTCTCTGATCCCTCTCAGACCTGCCTAGCCCAGGACCTTTGGACATATTTCCCTGAAATGGGACATTCCAAGGCATGAGTGTAGAAGGATTGGTTAACATTTTGCTAAAGCTACCCAATTTATATTTTTTATATCTTAAAGCATGAAAGTCATAAAAGACAAAAATAATATTAATAAAGTCTATCTCTAAGGTGAATGCTTCCTAAGAGCATCTGATCTTACCCTTTTGGCCTGGCCAGAAGGAAATGACATTTCTCCATGTCTCTTTAAATGCAGTGTCTTCAGATGGAAATCAATTGCCAGAAATCTTTTTAATAAAAAAACCTTCTGTATTTTGCCAATTGTATATTTTCTCTTAATATTATTTCACATTTAAAGCTTTTGTAACGCATGCGTATTGAAAGCAGTGTTAATAGTATGGAATGATCAATAGCAAAATTTGTGGCCTCCCCCAAAGAAAACACCAATTGCTAATGAGGTAAATAAGTTATAAGAATTTTTTAAGCATCGACTTGAGAAAGTATACCTTTACATCCTAACTACAGACATATGTTGGTGTTTGTGACATTTAGATGGTGATTTTTAGGTCTTTATTGATTTGTAGGCTTACCCTCTAAGCAAATACACCTTTGTATTGATCTTATATTCATACAGTAACTAGCATTCAGGTAGTGATTTTACTTCGAAAGCATTTTAAAATGTAAAGTCTTATGTTAATCTTTAAGTCAATGAGGTGTTAAAGAATTCTGCAAAGAGTCCTCAAGGCCACACATGGTCTGGCTGTTCTGTTCCAGCCTCCTCTTTCCACCTCTCTGCTCAACGTGCCCTTGCCACACTGGCTTCTACCCACTCCTCATATGTGCACACCTTCTAGAAGAGTTCTGAGCTCTCTGAGTGGGCTGGAATTGAGTCAAGCTTCAAGCCACTTTTGTTCCTGTGCTTTATTTCCAGTACTTGACCCCCAGTAGGAGACATTCATCAAATATCTGTTGAACTTAACAGTGAAGGAAACGAAGACAGAGAGACCAGACGCTTTTCTAATTTCCACAGATGGATAATACATAGTACCCATATGCCCTGATTCCCAGCACAGTGTACTTTCAACAAGACCGTCTCAACTCTCTCCTTCCAGACCTCTCCGTTCTCTGAATCTGGACCTACACTGGCAGTATTAGAGAAATTTTTCCTAAAAAATTACTTCAACAATTTCCCTTTTCCTTTTGTCCCACTTCAGGATTACAACCCAGTTACTCATTTATAGCAAATGGCTTATGAAGGACATCTCCAACGACCTTTCTTTTTCTCTTCCTTGTAGGCCATCTTTGGCAGCCAGACACTACCTAACTCCAATTTGTGGACAATAAATAATGGTGCAGCTTGCAGAATTTCAAGTGCCACAGCTAGTGGCCAGAAGCCAGCCGTTCTACCGCAAAAAGTGGTGCCAGCTCCAAGTTCTTCCTCCTCGCTGGTCCCCAAGCCCCCAGCCAATCACAAACAAGTCCTCAGGAAGATGACATCCCAGAAGGCCTCCAAGTAAGTTTTCCTTAATCTCCTGTTCAGTTTCTTCTGAGTCGTATCCATTCTGTGCTAAGAGTACTCTTCGTTTATGAGGCCTTCAAAATCGTTGGTACTGTACAGAAGACAAGAACACCTGATGGGGACTGAAAGTTAACTCTGGTTCTCAGCCTGGGCTGAGAGTCACCTGGGGAACTAGTGGACCATGCTGAAGTTTGGGCTGTGTACCCTGTGGGAGGGGCAGGTGCTGCTCTTAGGTTCTCCGGGGATTGTGATGAGCGCTGATGGCGGGGTTCAAGGTCACTGCCAGTGACTAAGTCTTCCAGCCTCTGGCAGGAGCTACCATCAGACAGTGCACTGGGTAACAGTGCTGAACCGTGGGTTTGGAGAAAGGAAATGCAAACTTCTTCCTGATGTGTTTTTTTCCTGGTCTTTCTAAAGAGTCAGATTTTTTCAATTTCATCTAAAATTCTGTATGCCTTCCCCCTCTCTTCCCCGCCCCCCCCCCCCCCATTCACCTGTATTCCTTGTTCACTCTTAGGGATTTGAATGGGAAGACACTGGATTGGGATTTCATTGAGGGGGTTAGGAAGGGGCAATTTGTGGTTGAAGGCCAAGAGCACAGTGAGAAGGAAGCTGTATGGCTCTTCAGCCTGGAAAAAGTAGAAGTGAGCCCTCAAGGGTGTAGCTCTGGAGCCAGACTGCCTGTATTCACACCCTCACGCACTAACTGTTTACTAACTGAAGACCTTTGGTCGGTTGCAAGTTACTTAATCAGTTAGCCTCAGTCTCTTCATTTGTGAAGCGGAGATAATAAAGAGGATCTGCTTCACAGAATGTTGATAAATACTAGCAGAGTTAATACATGTAATACTTTGCATGTAGAACATCTAGAACAAGACGTAGCACACAGAGGAACTCAGTGAGCCTTAATTACCATCATAAACATTCTAGAATCATGCTCTCTTCCTTGGGTTCAGGAAGCCCTCAGGTAGGAGAATCAGTGAGCCGGATGTGCATGTTGAATTTGCCAGTATGCGCCTTGTTTGTGGATCCTCTGAGTATTGCCAGTATCCTGAGCTGGCCCGTGGTGGCCCATTGGGGCCGGCTTGTCTGCTGGTAGGGAGGGGGCCTTGTCAGCAGGCAGCAGGACCATTTGCCGCCCTGAACTCAGTGCTGGCAGGAGAACTCTTCAGCCTTTTGAGATGAAATTGCGGCTCTATGGACAAACTTTGCTGCATTTTTGTGGTTTCTTCTCTCTGACAGGCAGGAGTGTGGGAAAACCGGAAACAGCTCAGCACCAAAAATGCACAGAAGGGGGGAAAAAAGCAAGATTTCTTCAGAATTTAAGAAATATAATCCAAGTATCAAAAGGCATGCTGTAAGGCGTTGTTCCAGGAAATAGTTTCCAATTTGCCTTTAAAATTCTAGCACAAGTCTCTGAAGCTAAGTAAGTTAGTACTAATGGAGACCTTGACGTTCCTTCACTTACGTGTATAATGTAGTGTCGTGGGGAGCCCCACTGTCTTTAATAGTCTTCTGACTTTTAGGAAAAGGAATGGCATTGTTCTTATTTGACCTGACCCAATGAAAAGTTCCCTCTAAGAAGTATTCAGATAAAGGTTTTTTTTTTCTTTAACTAACCTTTTTATTTTATAATAATTTTAGATTTACAGAAAAATTGTAAAGACAGAACACATAAAGATAGAAACACCCCATTTTCCCCATTGTTAACATCATTTATTGCCATGGTGCATTTGAAGAAGGTACTATCCTGAGAAACTGTCATTGATACGTTATTAAGAACTAAACTCCATACTTTATTTGGATTGATGAAGTTATTATTATTTTTTTAACATTTATTCATTTTTGAGAGTCAGAGAGATACCTAGCGCGAGCAGTAGAGGAGCAGAGCGAGAGAGAAGGGGGCACAGAATCCGAAGCAGGCTCCAGGCTCTGAGCTGTCAGCACAGAGCCCGACGTGAGGCTCAACCCATGAACTGTGAGATCATGACCTGAGCCAAAGTCGGACACTTAACCGACTGAGCCACCCAGGTGCCCCTTGATGAAGTTATATTTATATTTAATCTGGAGAAACCTTTCACAGATCCTGGAGTATCAGTCGATATATTCTTATGTTCTAAAGTAATTCATGTTCCTAGCCAGCCTAGCAAGTTACTTAACATTTATGTGACCTCGTTTCCTATTTAAAATGGGAGTAGTAATAATACTTGCCTCATGGGGTTATCAAGAGGAACAAATGAATTAATGTCAAGCACAAATATCATGCCTGGTACATAATGTATGCTAAATAAGTGTTAGGTGTTATACTGTTATCATTTAGGTTAATACTGGGATGTCATTTCAGGAAATTTTCATATAACTTTTTACTTTCGTCTTGCAAGATATGTTGCTTCATTTGCTAGGAGCTCATTTTGGCCTTTATTCTGGCTCCGTTCAGATTAATCAGGAACCATCAGTTATGAGTGGTGATACTGAGTCACACTCGGGAATGCCATAGTTGCCCCAAGAGACACAACTAATGAGAAGTTGTAATGAGCTTTTGACTGCGCCAAGCCCTGTGTTTTGGGGTTGAACTTCAGACTTCTCCTAGCACAGAAGTTGGCATTGGACAAATATAGAAGCAATTTCCAAGAGCATCAAAGTTTCCACATCCTAGAGGGTTGAGTTTAGAGAACAATAGAACATAAAAGATGGAATGTCGTTTGGAGTTGGTGCAAAGGGAGTTGAGAATCAGAACAGTGGGGTCCTATTTCTTTATGATAATATTCAAGTCACTTTCCCTCTAAAGGTTTCAGTTTCCCATCTGTAAAACAAAACCACTGTCCCCACTGAATAATTAACCAAAATAACTGGTTTTCTGTCTATTCCATTGAAAGCTTTTTATGAGCACATTTCTTTTTTAATCTTGTTGCTTTACAGCCATTTCCTCATCCCCTCTTGGCCCACAAGTTCTTTGTTATAGTCCTCAAATTCATATATTTATATTTCCTTTAGCTACATCTCATTTGTCAATTCTGTGGAGAGGAAGACTTAGATTTTTTTTTTTACCCTTTCCATAGTGCCAATAGCCTTTCTTGATTTTCCTCTCTAGTGTTTGCAACACTTCATAATTTAGTACCCACTTCAGATCCTCCTTTTAAAACTATTTGTGGTATTTCTTCCAAACAGTCAGCTGAACTAAGAGGAATGACAGCCTAGGAACAACTACGTGCATAGGAACTGTGTCTTCCTTGTAAATGACCTTTTCCTCAGAGCCAGACTCATACTCTCCAGGAACATGGAGAAAGAAACCTAAGGAGGTTAAAATCTGCCAGGGTCATGGGCAAAACTCACAGACTAGAGATAACTTCGGAAGGGCAGAGTCAAAGCTGTTGTACCTGGGGCTTCTCTGAAGAAAAAAAACTACGAAAGAAACACCAGGCTTAACTAAAGTGCTTTTCTTTCAATAGCTGAGATTACCTTTCCTTGCCTAGGTTTTAGGATATTCTACAGCAGGGTGACCTCAGTGGCAATTGAAGGTAACTGCTTGTTCTGTGTCAGCACCCAGGACAGTGGTGTTTGTTAATGGCTACTGGGCATTAGGAAGGGAGGAGAGAGGCCAGGAGCCCAGCAGTGTGGACAGACCAGTACCAGTTCATGTGACCTGAGCATGTGTGATATTAGCAATATGATGAAAGATGCTCAGAGATTAACATCAGACACATATAAAAATAAGGGTCAGGTTTAAAAAATATGCTATATCTTTTTTTTTATTATTGAATATTTACTTTAAATATTTATTGTAGTCATTGGTTTTTTTTTGTTTCTGTTTTTGTTTTTTGTAATTTACTTCCAAGTTAGTTAACATATAGTGCAATAATGATTTCAGGAGTAAATCCAGCGATTCATCCCCTACATATAACACCTAGTGCACATCCCAGTAAGTGTCCTTCCTAATGCCCCTTGCCCATTTAGCCCATCCCCCCACCCACAACTCCTCCAGCGACCCTCAGTTTGTCCTCTGTACTTAAGAGTCTCTTATGTTTTTCTCCCTCCCTATTTTTATATGATTTTTGCTTCCCTTCCTTTATGCTCATCTGTTTTGTATCTTAAATTCCACATATGAATGAAGTCTTATGATATTTGTCTTTCTCTGACTAACTTATTTCACTTAGTGTAATACACTCTAGTTCCATCCATGTTGTTGCAAATGGCAAGATTTCATTCTTTTTGATTGCCGAGCAATATTCCATTGTATGTATGTATGTATGTATATATACATATGGATAAAGTATGTATGTATGTATGTATGTATGTATGTATGTATATACATATGTATATATACAATGGATAAAGAATATGTATACATATATATATATGTATACATATTCTTTATCCATTCGTCTGTCGATGGACATTGGACTCTTTCCATACTTTGGCTATCATTGATAGCATTGGTGTAAATATTGGGATGCATGTGCCCCTTCAAAACACCACACCTACATCCTTTGGATAAATACCTAGCAGTGCAATTGCTGGGTCATAGGGTAGTTCTATCTTCAATTTTGGGGGGAACCTCCATACTGTTTTCTAGACTGGCTGCTCCAGTTTGCATTCCCACCAGCAGTGCAAAAGGGTTCCTCTTTGTCCGCATCCTCGCCAACATCTGTTGTTGCCTGAGTTGTTAATTTTAGCCATTCTGACAGGTGTGAGATGGTATATCATTGTGGTTTTGATTTGTATTTCCCTGATGATGGGTGATGTTGAGCATGTTTTCATGTATCTGTTAGCCATCTGGATGTCTTCTTTAGAAAAGTGTCTATTCATGTCTTTTGCCCATTTCTTCACTGGATTATTTGCTGTATCTTTTTAACATATGAGTCATTAACATGAGGCAAAGTGATGAGCAGTTATAATGGTCCAAAAATAGGTTCTTGATGTGAGGATACAAGATGTCGTGTCTTCTATCAGCCTTTTAGCCTTTTTACTTATGCATAGTTTCAAGAAATATGATTGAATCTGTGGCGTTCCCATCCTTAAATACAGGATTTTCTAAATTATGCATTTCCAAAATATATAATGATAGGCTTTTAGTGCTGAAAGGTATAAGATTGCAGGCATAGTGCAAGGCTATGAGTGTAGCAAGGCACACAGCTAGTCAGTGGCAGAGCTAAAGCCGAATCTGTGTCACTTACTGTGCGCCAACCACAGACTCTTCCCAGTAGACCACCGATTTGAAAGACCCCCACCAACCCATTCACATCCATTCTGTACAGCAAATGACAGGTTAATCGTCCTAAAAAATTGCCTTTGGGAGAATGCAAAGTAAGCACTTAGGAGCTCACTCCCCTCCCTTTCCACACCAATTTTACCACTTAAGTGACCACTGAAATACTCAAAAGGAGGAAGAATTATTACCACTCTCATACTAAAGTGTGGAGAGAATTTGTGCTAAATGTAGCATGAAAAGGATTGAATTGAAGAACACTACTAAAGGCTTTTATATACTCTCTTCCTTATGAGAGTGAAGTCTAGGAAATGGGTGAGAGGCTTGGAACCCACTCATAACACCCTTCACTCTAAGGGGCAGGGCCTGGAAGTGGGAGAAGGGAGGGCTAGTCAAGGAGCCTGCCACTTAGACTCTTTCCTCCATAAGCCCTCAGCATGTGGACCTCAATAGTGGCATTAGGAGATCTTAGGGTTTGCTTTTGGCATGGATGATGACATCAGTCAAAGAACTGGGTCCTTGTAACCACACCTACCCAGAAGTTGCCACTGGTGTGTGTGTGGTCCAGTGGGGAGGAGAAGTACATGAGAGTCATGGAATGATGGGCCTTCCCTTGGTGATTCATACTTGGGTAATTTAAACTAGAATCTTACTTCTCATCCCTGCCACTGGGATATTAAAATGTTATTGAAATGGGACTCTAACTGCTGGATATTTCCCTCCTCTCACTTTTCTTTATTATCTGCATAGGAAAATCCCTTTTTAAAAGATTTGGGTAGGATCTTATGGATTTTGTAGAATCTGTATCAGTTCTTCCATGATCATGAGCCTTTAACGGCAAAGTTAGACTTTCCTCTCGGAGGGTGAGCAAATATTTAAAAATCTTGGGGCCTATAGCTTAAAAGAAAGCTCCATGGAGAAGATTTAGGGGAGCTGTCAACCCCTGAAATCCATTAAAGCAAGCAAGAAAACAACATTTTAGAAAATCCCTAATGTGTATTCTTGACAAAAGTTAAGCATAGAGTGCATTGATGTGTAGAGCTTCAAAAAGCTATCTCATGTAGACAGCAAGCAGTCTGTGGTCAGGGAGGATATGAGAAATACCTAAGTGAAAAATTGGGTTAACCACAGTGAATTGGGCACTGTAGAAAACTTAATTAGTAAAATAGAGGACAGATTTCAAAAATTCTTTCAAAATTCTGAGGAAAAGTGTACAAAGGTAAAAATATTGAGATAAAAGGTAGATTCTACCTAAAATAACAAATTCCAGAAAGAGAAGTAATAGTCATTATTATAGGCAAAATAGACCCAACATAAGGGCATGAGGGTTTTGAACAACATAATTGTGAGATTAAATTAATAGGTACACAGTTTTGTGCCCTGCAGAGCTCCCATGGAATATTCTTCAAAACTAGAACAGGGGTACCTAGGTGGCTCAGTTGGTTGGGTGTGTGGCTTCTGCTCACCTCATGATCTTGCGGTTCCTAAATTCGAGCCCCACATTGGGCTCTGTGCTGACAGCTCAGAGCCTGGAGCCTGCTTCGGATTCTGTCACCCCCTGCCCCCATCTGCCCTTCCCCGGCTCGCACTCTGTCTCTCCCTTTCAAAAATAAGTAAACATTAAACAATATATTTAAAAAACTGGAACATTTCAACTGAATCCTCAAAGAATAGAAGCATACAGACCTCATTCTCAGACTACTTTGCAATAAAATGAGATATTAGAATAAAAGTCTATACAAAATGCCCAAATAATTTTGGACTTTTTATTTTTTATTTTTTTAATGTTTATTTATTTTGAGAGAGAGAGAGAGAGAATGAGAGAGAGAGAATATGAATCCCAAGTAGGCTCCATGCTCAGCTCAGAGTCTGGTATGGTGCTCAAACACACAAACCTTGATGTCATGACCTGAGCCGAGATCAAGAGTTGGACGCTTAACTGACTGAGCCACCTAGGCATCCCTAAAGCTGAAATATTTTTTAAAATAATGAAAAGAAGCATATATATCAAAACTTAAAGTTGAAATGTAACCAAAGATGTACTCAAAGGTAAATTCGTAATCTTAGTTATTTTCATTGTTATAATGTAGGAAGATTGAAAAGAAATTAACGAAGACACAAATGGCAGATTGGCTTCAACTGATATACTAGCTTTGGCTGATTACCGAGAGTGTTTTGTTGACAAGAGTTATGAGCACTTCTCTGAGCCTGGCAAGAAAGAGTGCTCTGATAGATTAGTAATGTCTGCCGCAGGTAGGGAGGATGAGTGGTTAATGTGCACACCACATATTTGTCATACCTGAACTAAGCTTCCATCTTTTGAAGTTAGAAAAGGGTCAATAAAACAAAGCTAATAAAAAAAAAAAATCAAAGGAAATCAAGAAGAAAACCAATATAAAGTCAAAAGCAGCAAAAAAGTTATATTCAAAACCTTATTTAGTTTGGGGTATGGGGACAGAGAAGGATAAAATAAACATAGCTCTGCCAGACAAAGAAGAGAATTAAAAATAAGAAAAATGTTTTAAAAGTAGATATAGGGGAGACTGAAAATTATGAGAACGCTGCATAATTATGTGCTACTAAATTTTAAAACTGAATGAAAGGTAATATTTTCAAAAATATGAACTATCGAGATTGGTTCTTGACTAAAAAGAACACCCAAGTAGAACAGGGTAGCAATCTTAAACTATCCAAATTGGTTCTTAAAGAAATGGGGTACATGAGTAGGCCTAGGAAACAATTTTAAAATATCATCTCTAAAATAGTTCTTTGAACCTTTTTTCCAAAATCTTTGGAGGCTTCCAGGTGCCTACACGGTAAAGTTGAGAGTCCTTAGTCTGACAGGAAAGCCTTCTGCAAAATGTCCTCTATCCTGTCTGCAGCCTTTTCTATACAGTCTTACAGTGTGCTCCACACACATGCTTCCATATAGTGTTCCTACATGCCCATGTTATCCCCTCTTCCTCATGCCCTTTGCCCTCTTGAAGCTAAGTCCTGTGTTTTATTCAAGATCAGGTTTTAATTTATCACCTTGATGCAGCTTTGCCAAGAGCTTCAGCTAACTCTACCATCTACTTCCTTGTCTAATTTTCCTTTTTATATGTGTTCTTCTCATAAGCCTCTAGGGACAGATATCTTGTCTGTACCCTTTTATCACATATGTACTGAATGTCCATTATGCCGGGCATTGCTCTAAGTATTGGTAATAACACCAGTGGACAGGACAGACACAAGCCCGGTTTCCATGAAGTTTATCTTTAAGAGCGGAGAGAGAAATGTATTCCCTGGCCCCTGATCTAGCTTATATTCATGACAAGGTCACAGGAGATGGTGGTAGAGGAGACAGTGGTAAAGACAGAGATGTGCTAGAGACGGTGGTTGGGGTGGTGGTGGTGACGTGGTTTGCATATCAAGGTGTATGTGTCAGGGATGACCAAATAGCAATTATCCCATCATTACTTATTTATACTGCATAGAGTAGAGTAGAGCAGTAAAGCCCAATTGCTAACAGCCCAGGATTTCATATTAGATTTGAATCCAAGCGCCTTCATTTAATTGACTGTTATTTGGAGCTATCTCTAAGCCTCTGTTTCATTATCTGTACAATATTACCTACGTTGAGGAATTGTTCTTAGGATTAAATGAGATCAGGTGTTTTCCTGACATATATCAAGTGTCCATTGCATGTGTGCTGGTACAGTTATAATTTCTGCTGCCACCACTGTGCCCTATTAAAAGAAATTGCATTCTTGTTGTTAGTAAGCTGATACTCGTAAGTATGATTTGGCTCTATCTGGCAAGGCTATGGAAATTCAAATACATTCTGAGATCCTGAATGCTAATAATGCTAATGACTATTGAAGGCAAGGGCTTAGCTTCAAATAAAACAAAAGATTAGATTTGGACACACTGACTCCCAGTCAAGTTGTCTTCATAAGTTCACACTTAATACTCTCCTTCTGCTTCAAATACACTGCAGTGATAAAAAACACCAAAAGGACCTAGCTGACCTTCAGAACGAGGGAAGCCTCTCCTTGGCTCCCAAATGTGCAGAAATAACTGAGGATCAGTGAATGAGGCTGAAACAGTAAGCTTTCTGAATTCTGCTTTGGGAGCAGGCAGTGACAGCCCAGAGTTCAGCCCCTGTAGCATGTTGGGGCCTAAAAGTTCCCTCCCTACCCAAGAGGAAAGACGAAGAAGCCAGGCTCATTAATTGGCAATAAAACAGTAATTTTTCAGCTGGGGACGATGTGGCCCCAGAAGACATCTGGGAATGCCTGGAGTAATTACCATAGCTGGGCAGGGGCGAGGGGTTTCAATTGGCATCTAATGAATCGAGTGTAGGGATGCTGGTAAACGTCCTGAAAAGCACCTGGTAGTTCTCCACAACAAAGAATTATCCAGTCCAAAATGTCAGTAGCACCAAGATACTATTGGAATGCAGTGGGCTCTCCTAATGGGAGACTGATGAAACTGACATGGACCCATTGCCTGAGGCCACATCTTTATATGAGGCTGTGGGCCTACAGAGTCAGGAGGATAATGACACACCCTTGCACCTGCTCATGTTTCAAAACTCACCTGGATTTCTAAATATGACTGAGGCAAGAGCACTGAAATACCACTGGAAAGTCTTGTTCTGGACTAGGGTGATGGGCCCTAGGTGGAAGCAGTTATAAAAACTTCTGCCAGGGAGGGGTGAGCAAATACAGAGACAAGGGAAGAAATGATTCCTATTCAGAATGAGCCTACAAACTAAAGTTGCAAAACACATGAGTAAATCTGAATCTAAGAAGGATTGCCAACAAAGCTGACAACTGGAACATGAATTCCTTAGAAATGAAATTAACATTTTTGAACAGCCAGACATGTTAGGTCCGGTATCTGGTAGGCTTATCTTGTAACATGTGATTCTGATCAGAGTATCAGAAAGAAAACCTGAGGAAGAGGTGGACAGGTTACGCTTTAAGAAATAATAACTGAGGGGCGCCTGGGTGGCGCAGTCGGTTAAGCGTCCGGCTTCAGCCAGGTCACGATCTCGCGGTCCGTGAGTTCGAGCCCCGTGTCGGGCTCTGGGCTGATGGCTCAGAGCCTGGAGCCTGTTTCCGATTCTGTGTCTCCCTCTCTCTCTGCCCCTCCCCCGTTCATGCTCTGTCTCTCTCTGTCCCAAAAATAAATAAACGTTGAAAAAAAAAATTAAAAAAAAAAAAAAAAGAAATAATAACTGAGACTTCTCTGGAATTGAAGAAATAAATGAGTCCTCGGCTAAAATATTCATCCCATGTACCAAAATAAATGCACATCTAGACATATCATAGTGAAACTGCAGAACACTGAGCATAAAGGGAAGAGTTACATGCTACTTGAGAGAAAATTCACAAAGGAACACAGAATCCCACATTCTTTTTTTTAGAAATAGTAGGTGGCAGAAAACAAGAGCTAACAGCTTCAGAATGTTGTGGTGAAGTAACTTTCAGTCTAGAATTTTATACACAGCTAAACTGTCATTCAAGAGAAAAGCCAAAATAAAAATAATTTGAGATATTCAAAGTCTAAGAGTATACCACATGACCTTCACTGGAAGAACTAGCAAAGACTGGATAAGATAAAAGTGAACACAGAAGTGTTGGATAACATGAAGCAGTGAGGGGCCAGACTTTTATTAAGTGATAATAAATGCTAATGACTGTAAACATAATTGTTGGTCTTTTAAAAATATAAAACATGTTTGGGACAACAAAGACAAGACTGAAGGCCAAGAGGATTCAGTGGATGGCAAAAATATAGCAGGTCTATGTCAAGTTCTAAGGGCAAGACAGAAATATTAAGGGGAAAAAAGTGGAAAAAATAACTAAATTTTACGCTTAGAAAAAAAATAGCTAAATAATTGATATATACTCTGTAGCTTTCAAATCAACAGAAGGAAAGAGAAGAGAATGTAGAAACTTTTGAGTCCAGTGGAAGGCAGGAAAAGAAAAAAAAAGGCAAAGGAAAAGGATGGTAAGTGGAAAATAAAAACTAAGATAGTAGAAATATATCCAATTATATGAGTAATCACACTAAATGTTAACAGGATTATACTCTTCTATTAAAAGATAGATTATGAAATTGCATTTTTTTAAATAGGCTTCACATCCACTGTGGAGCCCAAAGTAGAACTTGAACTCACGACCATGAGGTCAAGACCTGAGCTGAGATCGAGTTGGACACTTAACCAACTGAGACACCCAGGCACCCAGAAATTGTACTTTTTAACATGTTCGGTTGTAGCCTGCTTAAAAGAGAGATACCTACAGTAAAAGTTCACAGTGCGAAGCATTAGAAGAAGGTAAACCATGCAATACTAATTAGGGGCATGAGTATAGCAACAGAGAAAATAGAATTAAGCAAAAAGCATTCACTGGGATGAAGAAAAGCACTGGTACGCAGTTAGCATAATAAATTCAAAATCTGTAAATCAAATGCTGATAACAGTATAAAGAAATGTTGGAAAGTTATTAATCATAGTGGGTGATTTATTTAAATCTGCTTCTATCAATAACTGATAGGTGCCTCATACAAATTTCTGAGGATTTGGACTATTTGAAATATAGAATAACAATTTGCTTTGGTAAGTGGCTTTTCATGTTTTCTGACCACCACTTATAATATTAAAAAAAATACATTTTATATGCAACCTAGTAAAAATATCTAAATTATGTATATGAAATAAAAGTTTCACAAAATATTATTTCCTATTATTTGAAAAATGCCGATTGGGTCCCCTAAATTTTGCAACCCCCTTACGAGCCACAGGTCATAGTCTGAAAAACATTAATAGCTCTGCATAGACTCCTGCATCCGGTAGGGAGAATATACATTCTCTTCGAGGATATGTTTACAAAAATTCAACACATACTGTCACAAATGAAGGCTCCACACATTTCAAAAAATCTGTATCCGTTTTCACTCTTCAACAGTAAAAAACATTTTAATTAGGAAAAACCAAATGGTAATGTTTAAAAAAGACTCGTGTGTTTGGAAATTTAAAAAAATTCGGTACGTAATACCCAGCTGTTAGGTTATCATAATGAAAATCATAAAACACTTAGAAGTGGATGGCTGTGGAAAATGCTACGTACCACATTTGTGGGATAGCCAAAACTGCTCTCAAAAGTAAACCTGGAACTTTGAATTTATTAAAAAGACAAGAACGATTGAAAATAAGTGAGCTAATCATTTAACTTGAAAAACTATAAAAAGAACAAGAGCAAATTAATCAAAATCAAAATAAAATAATAAAAATACAGAAATCACCTAGAACAGCCCAGCACGTGGGAGAACACGAGAGAACAGTGCCTCGAGCAGTGTTTGGCACATGGTAGATACTCATTAAATACTGGGTGAAGGAATGAATGAAACTGACAACAAATGGTAGACGGGGTCACATCTGGAAAGACTAATACGGTAAATTTAAAAAAGAGGAAAGACCCACATAGATAATACTAGGAATGAAAAGGAATAAAACAACAAATATAATGGATCGTGGGTTAGACAATGTGTAGTATATTTATAAAATGGAGCCTTATGCACCACTACTGCACAAAAGTTGACTTCACAAAGTGCTTCTTGAGTTGGTCTTGTTTTCAGACCCAAATTAATAATGTTCTAATTGTTGTTTGCCAAGGATTAGTATATTAGCTTCTGTTTGTGAGATGCATACATAATCCCTGGACTGATGGATTAAAGGAGGAAGCACACATACACCTGCGTGCATGTAGGTTGTAAGGAACATTGTGAGATGTTTCATCTGTGAGTAAACATTTGCTAAGAAGACTCAAGAGTACATGTCCCTTTTGGAATTCAGTTCTATAACCTAACTTGTGCCTTGAGATTTCTTCTCTCCTTTGGGAGTTAAAAGAAGTTTGGTTGTCACCAAAGTTTTATAAAAATGAGCAAGTGCGGGGTTTCTTTTCAGGACCTTCACAGATGCCACCATGCCTGTCTGCCACAGCCCTGGCAAGGTCAGCATTTCGAGCTCTCCTCTTCCTGTGAAATCTTGAGCACTTTTCTTTTGTGGCTCCTTCCTTCTATAGAAAGGTCATCCCCGATGTGGTGGCATGAATCCAAGGTAAACTTTCACTTAAACCATTGGAACAGAAACCTAGTACCTCTGTGTTAGAGATGTGGAAAGCCTTGAAAAGAACTCGAAGAGAAACAATATAGCACCAAACCACAGTCAATCTTGTGAAGTAATGAACAAAACAGATCTTAAAGAAAGGATATCACTTTCAGAAAAGTTTCCACTGATCAAAATAATGGGAAAAAAAGAACAGAGGAAACCACAAATAAAGGAAATAAAGATCCACGAAAAAGCACGTCCGAAGCCTTACCAGCAAAATGGATAGTAGGGATTTTGCTTATTATTACCCTCCTTGACTGGCGATGATATGTCATATAGGCTGGCTGTATGGTGTGCTCTTGACGCCAGTGGCATTCCTAGCCAGCTGTTTGATCGGCATTTATTTCCCAAGTAGAGACCGGTACTAGGAGACATCTTTCAATAATAAACGTAGGCACTATTTCGGCTTGTAGGGATACTATTTACTTGTAATGCATTCCCGAACAATGTCTTTGAGAGGCCCAGGAAGGCTGTTCTTCCTTACTCAGGGTAGAAATAATGCCCATGTCAGGCCTTTTCTTGGACTTCAGGAAAAGGCAAGAGATCAAAGGAGTAAGTGGGAGTGGAGCAAGTGACTTGAATCCCGGGTTAGAAAGTAAACATTTAATACGTAAGGAAACTCTTCAGGTACTAGCCATGAACACATCCCAAGGAAAGAATCTGCCTTCGTTGAAAAAAGCATGTCATTATTAATGGAATTCTTCTAATTAGAATTCTTGGTTGTGACTAGCGTGCTCCTGTTCATGGCTACATCATATCTTGTTTCAGTTTTGACGTGGCTCTGGTAATCGGGAAGCCTGCCCTTCGGCAGCTTTTGATAATAACACGGTTCGTTGTGTGGAGAAGAGTCTGAACTAAGCCCATCACCACAGTTGAGGTTGTAGGAAGCCTCAAACTCCCAACCCTGGGCTATATCTCCCGTTCTTCTGTCTTCTGGAACCTATACCACTTCCAAGAAGAGCAGTTATGGAACACTACGGGACTGCATGGTCACATCTAGCACTCTCCTTGGTTTAAACTCTAACTTTTGTATGTTGTAAAATTAACGGCACCTGTCTTGTCCCATCTTTTCGGTATTCCTCACTGCAAAACTCAATACTTTTATAAGGCACTTTCCTGAGTTCATCTTTTGGTCTTCATATTCCATATGTTCCATGATCGGAAAACAGCAGGTAACAGAGCTGCACCAAACACACATTTAGCTTTGCACATTCAGCTCTTCAGAGAGAAAGAGACTGTATGGTTTCAGTGGCGGCCGACTCCGTGTGATGTTCTTCTTGGGGAGAGCTGGGAGGCGCATCGTTTCTCCTGTCAGTCTCATTTCCCATGAGCCTCTTGTGTAGGACGGACATCCTCTGTGCCGTGTGTAATTCTCATGCTGAAAGACATGTGTTCTATGACAAGCCAGCTGCTTCATTTGGTGCACAGTTGAAGAAACGGTGGTTCATTCTGATGCTGAAAAATGTGTATATTAGATTTATCGAGAGGTAGTTTGTCGATCTCAAATGAGACCTCTCTTCTAAGAGAGTTTAAGAGTAGTTGTGACCATGAGATTTCTGCCTCATAGGCCGCCAGTTAACTACCTTTTGACTTTAATAGCAAGTTGCTGTTAACTTCCAGGTTCTGAGTATGTTGTGGACATTCTCCTATTTAGCACCCACATTCCATAGTCAGAGTCACTGCGTCACCCGACTTAATATTTCTGTACGTGGATAAGCTTATAGTGAATGCAAAGATGGTTAGCAATCCTAAGTAAAAATACCAATTCCAATAAAAGTTAATGTTTGTTTAGCCATTGATATAATACTAGATACCGTGCTAAGATGGGCCTTACAGTCGCCATCTTCCTTAATCCTCAACAACCCTACGAGGTAGGTCGTGGTAACTTGATGTTAAAGGACAGTAACTGACTCAGACAAGCAGCTGACTACATAAGGAGTTCCTAAAACACAGGCACTCCCAGGAAAGCTGCAAAGAATTATCGCAGAAGCAGATCAACAAGCGCCCTAAGTAAGCTGTGGTTCAAAAGTTCTCACTTAGGAGTGGGTTGACCAGAGGCTGGAATGTATTTTCCCAGGGAAATGATGCTTGCACGACAAAAGCGTATTTACCCACGATGTGCCTGAAGTAGTAATAACATAGACCCAAACCACTTTGTGTACCAGTGTTTTCATGGAAAAGTCCACTCTGAATTTCCTCTTGAATGGCTGTTGGACACATTTCTCCACCGCGGGGGGAAATGGGGCGCCTGTGCTAGAAACAGTAGGCTCATTAGAAGTGTTCGAAGTTTGAGTCAGCGGTGGCTCCCAAGGCCTGTGATGGGAGTTGATGGAGAAGGCAGGGTGGAAGAGTGACAGGGGATGGACAGAGGGAGAGGAACAGGAGACAGCCCATGAAGGTGAAGGGTGGGATCAGAATTCCAGAGAAGGGGGGAAAAGAGGAAAAGAATTTCAGGGAGGAGAAGAGAGGAGAAGGAGTTTAAGGATCCAGACTCACTAGTTCTTTTTTTTTTTTTTTTTTAATTTTTTTTTCAACGTTTTTATTTATTTATGGGACAGACAGAGACAGAGCATGAACGGGGGAGGGGCAGAGAGAGAGGGAGACACAGAATCAGAAACAGGCTCCGAGCCATCAGCCCAGAGCCTGACGTGGGGCTCGAACTCACGGACCGCGAGATCGTGACCTGGCTGAAGTCGGACGCTTAACCGACTGCGCCACCCAGGCGCCCCAGACTCACTAGTTCTAAACACCCAAGGGACTCTGTTCTCCCTCGGGTAGCTCCTTGTTTGCTGCTTTTGTTTCTTCTACTGACTCTGGTATTTCGCCTGCCTGGTTCCCTTTTGCTGTTCTGCGCGATACTGAGACCGGCTTCGTGGCTTTTCTTGACGCGGCTGCCCCTAACCCAGGCAAATGGCCCTAAGGGTTTTTAACCTCTGTAGAGGAAAGAGCCCATCCTAGGTTCTGGAACTTTTCCTTTTTCGCTTGGACCTGGAAGAGCCAATATTAGCTAGAGATGCTTTGGGTAGTTCTTTGGGTCTATAAAGGGCTGAAATAAAATGGATAAGCATTCCCCATGTAGCTATTCAAGGTTGAAGCTTGTGGGACAAGGGAGAATTCCCTCTGTTCCTTTCTCTCCTGTTTGTCTCTACCATTCCCTTGTCCTCCAATGAAAGTGGAAAGGAGTGGGTGGGGCCGCGATCACAGCTTGCTGGAGGGGAAGGGGTCCAAGAGAGTGTGATCCTTGCATCACTGCTGGGGTGTGCTCTCCATCAGTGAGGGGGAATGGGGGGGGACCCCCTGGGCACCTAAGCATCTGCCAGAGCCTCCAAGTGCTCTTCGCATCACCTTCCCCTTTGCCCACTAGTCAACGTTTTCCTCACTTCTCTGCTGATACAAGTCACTTGGACACCTGGGAGCTATAAAAAGCCTAGGTTCTCACACTTTATCCCGGACCCACTGAGTCAGAATCTCTAAGGGAAGGGCCTGGAGAGCTGTGTGATTAACAAGTGACCCCAGGTGGTTCCTGTCAAGGACATTTGACAAACACTGCTTGACCATCCCTCCATCTTGCTGGTCTTTAAAACTCCTCGGACATTCTAAACCCCTTTCTGCCTCAGGATCATTGTACGTATATTCTATTTCTTCTCCACGAAAAGCTCTTTCCTGATCCCTACTCTTGGCCAATAGCTACTTCTCCTAACTTCATGACTTTGCTGAAATACGACAGTTTCAGAAAGACCATCCTTGACCACCGGTGTCACATCTCAATGAGGTTCCCTTGTTTCATTCTCTTTTTTAAAACACTTCGTGCTGTTTCTCCTTAGCATTTATCACATAGTTTGTCCCTTATGTCTTTGCCTAATGTCTGCCTCCTCACTAGTACCAAGCATGGAATACTTTTTGCATGGATGAATAAATGGACAAACAGTGTCAGGAGAAGGGTTCTAAAGGTTGGATTGATTGCTGCTCAAGAAATAAAGAACCGAGCGTATGAAACTTTTAGTCTTACAAAGTAAAATTTTAACACGTCAACTAAAATCAAGGTAGATGGGTCCAACAAGTAATTTGTATTTGTGGGGCAATGGATCAGATTATTTTTTTAAATATTTATTAGATACCTGATCTGTGCAAAGTGCAATATTAACAGCTATGGCTACAACAGTGAACGAGCTGATATAATCTCTGCCTTTACGGAGCTTACTTTTTAGCAAGGATGACAGATATTAAGCAACCAGTTACACAATCCCGTAATTACAATTTTGGTAAATGCAATGAAAGAATTACAGATCTGTAAGAGCCTGTAGTGAGGAGATCCAGCATGGTCTGTAGGGCATCAAGCTAGTCATAGAATTTCTAAGACATGTGGCTGGGGAACCTGTGCCCAAAGCATCCAATTTACTCTGTCCTGTCTCTTGTCAAAGTTGGCATGGGGGTGGGGGGGGGGTGCCTCTATATAACAGTTCCTCAACTTCAGCGCTATTTTTTTTTTAAGTTTATTTATTTTGAGAGAAAGAGAGAGAGAATCCCAAGCAGGCTCCACACTGTCTGCGTGGAGCCCGATGTGGGGCTTGAACTCATGAACCATGAGATCATGAGACCTGAGCCGAAATCAAGAGTTGGACGCTTAACCGACACAACCACCCGGGTGCCCCTCAAATTCAGCACTATTGACATCTTGGGCTACAAAATCCTTTGGGGGCACCTCCCAGTGCACTTTAGGAGATATTTAGCACCATCCCTGGCCTCTACCCACCAGGTGCCGATAGACCTCGCTGTTGTGACAACAATGTGTCAACATTGCCAAACGTCCCTTGTGGAAGGGTGGGGGTGGGGACAAAGTCTGTCCCTCCTTTCTACCTCAGATGAGAACCGCTGGTCTACATGAACCTTGGTGGTTTTTTTTGTGTTTTTTTTTTAATGCCTTTACTTATAATTTATCCAAGTCAATACTGGAAACTTCATTTATTCATTCAGTAAAGAAATATTTGTTGAACGCTTATTAGGTGCCAGGCACTGGAGACACAGCAGTAGTCCAAGCCTGTGCTTTCTTGCAATTACCTTCCAGTGGAGAGAGATGTACAACAAACTTCAATATATGTAATATTTCAGAAGACGGGGTAGTTGGTCACAGGAGTCCTTTCTGCTAAGATGACATTTGTACAAAGTCTTGAAAGAAGCAAGGGAATGAGCCATGTGACAGAGAACACCGAGAGCGAGAGGCAAAGCCATTGGAGGGCCTGCATTTGATCTAACCTTTCTATCTGCTGATCTAACCAAGCTGCTTGTGTTTCAGAGGGTCCACAGAAGGGCAGCTGAATGGACTCCAGAGCAGCCTTAACTCTGCAGCCTTTGTGCCCATCACCAGCTCCACAGGTTAGTGGACACACCAGCTCTTCCGCGGCTGGGACGACAGGGAGGGTGCTGGGCTGGGCATATTCTGTCTTCTGCCTCCGAAGAAACCTGCAGTTCAAAGAACGAGGAAGCATCCAGGCTTTTGAAGCATTGGCAAATGGGCACTTTAGGATGGAATGGTTTTCCAGAACTAGTTCAGGGTAGATGACATTCCTTGGTCTGGGAGAATGCTATCAGATTTGCAGTATTTAGGCTGGTATTTGACCGGTGTTTCACTGTTCATATCGTATTCCCACCGGTAGTGTCTCTCCCTAACTCTTCAGGACAATGGAGCTCTGGTCTTCGATCATAGTCCCTGTCATGCTAATGTAATGGCCTATTGATCCATTGCCAGGTGCTTACTGAGGTCTTTTTAAAACCTCTCGTGTAGGTATCCACATCTAAGTCAGGCAACATTGGTCCAGGCATAGTTTTCTGTGAGTACTAACTCGTAAGAATATACTGATAAGTAATCAGAAAACTAAAAGAAAATCACTTGGATTCAGTTCAACAAATACTTCTTATTGAATACCTACTGTGGAGAGAATGAGATGTCAGCTGAGGGACATAAAGGGTGGACCAGGCCATCCCTCCTGTCAGGGAACTTACAGACTTAGGAAAAGAGGAGAGTCAGCAGGGAGCGGGGCTGCAGGGTGGGTAAGTGTCAGGTCCTGGGGATGCAGAGAAGAACCATAGACGGTTGGCGGAACACCCGCTGTGCCCGGCACAGTTCTGAATGCCTCACATGTGACAACTCATTTGTCTACAAAACAGGCATATAATAGGAACTGTGTTCCCTGTTTTACAGCTGAAGAAATAAAGGCACAGATTATGAAACACATCTAACATCTCACAGCTAGTAAATGGTGGGGCAGTATTTGAACCCGAGCGACCTGGCCCAGGCTCTTAAGGGATTAGAGAGGGCTTTCTGGAGGCAGAAACATCTAGGTGGAGGGTTGAACGTTGACATGTCTGCCGGACGGGGGGGGGGGGCGGGGGGGGCTGTGCGGGACTAAAGGAGTGCCAGGAAGAGGGAGCAATACTGCACAGTCGGGGGCGGGGTGAAAATGCCCCGTGTTCTGGGAGCCCTCGTGTGTCACTGTGGCAGGGGACTAGGGCACGAGCAGGGAGCAGCAAGAGAGAGGTCACGGAGGTAGCAGGGCCGGTTTGCGAGCCGTGTAGGGAACTTGGTCCTGAGTGCAATAAGGAGCCGTCAGGGAGTCTAGAGCCAAGGGATGAGGGGTGTGCGTGCGACATAATACACCTTAACATGATGCCAGATCTCTAAGAAGCCTGGTTAGACTGTATCACAGGGAGAATTACGCACACCTCCGGCTTACCGTGGGGTTCAAGGAAGCCATATATAGAGAAAAGCTCTATAACCACACCCACATCAGGTTGTAAGAGTATAAAGACTTTGTTCTCTGCTTAATATTTTAGAACCCGAATTCAAGAAATAGTTGATGGGTATCTACTTGCCCCTCCCCTCCCCCAAAAAGAATCACTAGGATATGGTAGTTATTTTTAAGGAATGAACATTTCCCCCTGGAAGTGGCGCAGCCTGGGAAGTGGGCGGCCGGGAGAACTCTGCACTGTATGCACAGCTGAATATATCTGTCCACAAACTTCTGCAGCCAGAGAGGTTTGCAAAGCATAGGAGATCCAGGAAACCTGCCTACTGGTATTTGCAGGTCTAATGAACGCATTAAGTACAAAACTGAACGCTCTGCATAGACTCTGGCCAGGGAGGTTGGAAATTTGCGGGGCCAGGTGGGTCATACTCTCAGCATCTCGCTTATGAATTAATATTTATTGACTGCTGAAGTTATGTGTTAGAGATTTTGTAACCATTGTAATGAACGCAGCGTCAGCCTAAAACCGCAGAACAAAGAGAAAAGTTGTATATTAGTTATATAAAGGTTGTATACTGTATATTGTATAATAGAATCCCCGGATTCCAGTATCTCCCTTTTCCCTCTGCTTCTACCTTAAGACGAGTGCATTATTTTTTTTCGCCTTGTTTAGGTAGCCAGCTGTTCACTGCTTTTATCTCCATTGACTCTGGACCTCTCAAGTGCCTTGAATTCGTTTCTAGTCTGTGATTTTCCTGGTGTTCCCGATCCTCAGTTAAAGAAACACTGATGAACTTGGTACACGAGTCTCAGGCATTTTCCACACTTCCCAATAAACATTTTGCCTTAGCGGTATAATAGTAACTAACCCTGTTAGAGTTATTTATACAGCTCGTAAGTAACTACCTGGCACTTGAGTGTTTCAGCTACAAATCATGCGTTTTTCTGTATGACACATAGATTTAAAGGTGTTAGTCTAGGGGTTCAGAAGGCTGTCCTATAAAAAGGTTAGGTAGCTATTAGAGACATTTTTCTTTAAACCCAGAAGAAGGGAGAGTAGCCCCTGTAATAAGTCAGTTATATGGCTCTCAGAGATAGGAAGTTTGTGCCTCTACAGGAATCGCTACGCTGACTTTGAAAGGTAGTTAGCCCCTGTCTGGTCCAGTTAACTCAGTTGGTTAAACATGGTATTATTGAGTCCACGAATATAGCAAAAGTCTGTTTCCTGGCCCCTTGACTCTTCTGCAAGTCTAGCCAACCAGGTCTTAAAGCTGTGTGACTTTGTTCCTTGGGCGCCTGACTGAGATACTGGTTCATCCCAGGGCTCTGCTGAAAAACAACTCAGAATCCTTCCCCACTGATGGTGACCTAGTGACAGTCTTTTAAGTGTGGATGTTAAATGAGGTAGTGGACATGAAAGCTGCTAGCAAAAGGTCTGGAATGCTCCATGAATGTGACTTTTTCCTTGACTTCCCTACCTCAGGCTATATATTCTGAGTTTGCTATGGGAGGCAAGACGTAGAGTCAGCAAATTTGGAAATTTGAGAAGGAAGCTAGAGCGAGGGCCTTTGGCTCAAAGCCAAAGCCATTGTTGGCCTTCGTTCTTTATAACCATGGCGTTCTGGAGTTTAGAAGTGGTGATGGGGAACTAAAATAGCAGAGAGTACCAGATTAGATAACTGGCATTTCTCTCATGCGGACTTCATAGCGTAAACTACCATTCTTGCAGGGTCTGAGGCCATACCAGCTGCCCTCATCCCTGGCCCTAGCTTCTGCCTACGCCTCTTCTGTCCTGGAGCCCGGGCTCTATCTGCCCCCCACCCCAGTTTGTTTGTTTTGTTTTGTTTTGTTTTGTTTAAAAAGCTCTTACTGGTCTGGAGTTGGTGGAAAGATTCTTTGAACACCAGTGCTGGATTTCATTTACAAGAAGTGAGCAACAGTGTCCTTGTTAAATATTTGCTATTTGGGGCCTTGATAAAACATACATTTTAGCTTTATCCTCCTTGTTTGCATGGGGCTGGGGCAGCAGCCCATCAGTGTGCCTCTGCCCGCCCACCTCCCTGCCTCCCTGTAATACAAGACAAAGGAACTTACTTTAATAGAAAGTAAACCCAGCGGACCTTAAACTCTGAGGATCTAGAAGTCACTTTAACTTTCAAGCGAAATGATTTGCTGGGCAATTCTCAGCGGAATGACCTCTTTTTATTATCAGATTCTTATTCTTTTCACCAAGCGTTATCTAGTTGTTATAGATCCTGGATGGATCTGGAATATAAGAAGTTAATAGTGAAAATGAATAAAGCTCTTAAGATGCTTGCCCTAGTGTCTCACATCCTTTGTTACTCCCAAAACGTTCTTCTCTTCCCAGAGCCAGAGGGATAAGAATTTGGGTTTACGTACTCTTATGGTGTTAGAAAGCAAAGGGCACAGGTTTGGTGTTTGGCCAGGAATGGAGCATCAGCATCTGGGCAAACAATGATCCCCTAAAGCCTTGTTTTGTTTTGTTTTGTTTTGTTTTGTTTTGTTTTGTTTTCTTGAAATACACATAGGTGTTTTCTCCTTTCTTTATGTTCAATGTATTTCTCAGCCTTCTCTTTCCTTCTTTGGTTCCTTCTGTCGCCCGCCACCTAATGCTAGATACTAGGCGCTTTTCTGGGCCTGGTGTCCCTGGCTAGTCTTCTGTCTGGTTTTTGTCCTATCCTAAAACCTAGTTTTAGATTTGACCTCTTGTCCTTTCACCAAGATCAAATAAAGTGTTAAGTAGGGATTTTTTTTTTTTTTTTTACATTTTTCAGGACCTTTGGAAGCTCCCCAGGTTATTTTCGCCAGATCCAAACCCTTGCCCACACAATCTGGAGCCCTTGCTACAGTTATAGGACAGAGAAAATCAAAGTCGGTGAAGTCAGGGCCAATTTAAGGTAACAGTAAGAATAAGAGCATATTTTTTTATTATAACTTGCTGACTTTATGCCACAGCAAGAGGCTTACTAGCTATGAAGAGAAGCGATAGTTTCTCAAAATGACAAGGAAATTGGCATTTTGTAAAACCAGAGCTCAGGAGTCTCCAAACTGTGGGTCAAAGTTAAGCTACTCCTAGCTTGCTTCTGTAATAGCCTGCCAGTAGGTGGCGCTGTGGCAGTAAGAAATTTCCTCACTATTCTGGAGGGTTTTGTTTAAAACCATGGGGACATTGAGGCCAGTCAAAGAAAGAAACTAAAGCTATAATTGAGTTATCACAGGTAAAGTGTAACAGAATACATTGGAGAGAATGATATTTGAAGTTCAAATCGCAATAGCCTCTAAAGAGAATGTTCTCAGTGATATTTATTATTTTAAAGAAGGCTTTTAGACTAGAGTTGTGTAGTTTGTGAACTGGACTTTCAAATAATGGGAGGCAGGAAGGAAGAAAATTAAAAAATAATTTTTGGGGGGTGAGGTTGAGTGAGTAATTATGCTGTGTGTCTGAGTTAAGATCAGCATGTGCTATAACTGGCCACAAAACAAACCGTAAATCCCAGCCTACCACCCATCCGTAGAAATCTGACATTGAAGGGACGGCCTGACTTGATCTTGTGAGGCTGTACCCACACTTCACCAGCGCTGCCCCACAGTATTTTGTTCCCAGCTGTGGCCTTCAAAACTTTCCAGAAAATTCTCTGAAACCACAAGGTTTTGATGATTCCTTTCCTCTTTGCTCTACCCTACACACTGAAGCATTAATGGCACACCTGCTATGAGCTTAATACCCTTCTTACCTCTGGGGGAATACTTACAAGCTTATTTGAGAAGCATTATTCATCAAAATACCCCAGGAGAGCAAAGGAGGGAGGAAAATTATTTACCCACCACAGGATTCATTTACATTGGATCAGAGAGCTTCAAATATCTTTCCCCAGCCCATCTAAACTCTTTCCAAAAAGGAATGAGAAGAGAGAAGGGAACACCAAATCCATGGCTTGGTCATCTACCAAAATGTACCAGAAAAACTGAAAACAACTCGAGTTCTATTGGTAATACTTGGCCAATGGGCCTTTAATTCTGATATCCAATGATGAACAACTAATGAAATATAGAAAACTAAAGCGAGAAGGTCAATATTTCCTTGAGGAGACTGGCAGCCAGGAGAATGAATGCGACATCAAGCTCCAAACTAAACCGATGGCCTGCCAAGAAGCACTAATGTCCCATCGGCTTCCAGGACTGTGAGACTTGGACCCTGCCGCCGTTGTAATATCACTTTCCTTGAACCTATTTCATTAGTATCCCTTACAGTCCACCCAGAACATTACATGGCAAAGTAGGATCATCAGGAGAGAAGCCTTGGGAAAGAGCCCATCTCTCAACACTTAAATCTCTTGCAAACACAGCCCTGCTGAGCCTGAGCGGCACATAAGCTAGGGAGGGTGATGCTGTACTTTGTAGTTAGCTGAGGCGGTAAGACCTCATGCCAAGCGTGCATGGCCTCGGCACAGAGTGGGTCAGGGGGCCTCAGAAGACCAGGCTGCCATGGTGCAGCACGACCAGCTGGGAGGCTCCGGAGGCAGGCCCACCAGCCTGGCAGGTGGTAGGTGTCAGATGGCCATGGGCTGCCTCTCCCTGAATAGGAGAAATACGTAGTTCACAAAGTGAGGAGGCAGAACCCCAGCGTCCGTGTCCCATCACCCGGATGCTTGTTTTCTCCTTGCTGTGAGTGCAGTAGAGGCACGATCACTGCTCAGGCCAGAGGTCCCTTAAACCACAGTCACAGACGAATGTTATCACGAGCTGTAATGATCCTAGAGCCTCTTCATATATGGGGTTCGGGAGACAGGCAGGTTAGATGCGAGGATTGAAGTATGTTTGCATAGCATGTTATCTAAGACAGAAAACATCAGTTGTCCTGATCAAAGAACGAAGGAGCTGCACTAAAGCATGCTGGGGACTCAGACTTTCTAAGACCCCCACTATGCTGCCCCAGGCAAGGGTCGTATTTAAATAGATACATTATTTTGCGTCTTCTTAGATTCTGTATTGTCCGTTTGGCATCCCTTCGTCACAGAGCCAGTTAACTATGTTTTCTGTATTCTCGATGCTTTGACATTTGGGGCCTCACCGAGCCAGAGAGAAACTGCCCCTCCCAGGGCTAGCTAATTCCTAGAGATCATAACAACTTGCCCACGAGTATGCCTTTCAAATGGAAGCGAACCAGTCCCAAGTTTATATCCCCAACCGCCTCCTTATCTAACTCTCACATGGAACACCCACATTTCCCTTGCCCCAGATTGCTCCAGGGCCAGGTACAACTAGAGAGAGCACTGCTGGAGCCCGTAGCCCACCAGAATCCTTAACACGAGCCAGCCTTAAGCTGTTTACCCTGCTCTGCCTTGCCTTTCCCAGGGAAATCCCAAGTAAGGTCATGGCCTCGGCTTTCTCCTCACTCCTGTCTTCTGTCTCCTGACCACACTGGTGTTTTCCTCTGTGACCCCATGTGGCACGCAGTGACCTTCTCTCTGGGACGCCGAGTATAATCAGCTTGCCCCTGCCAAGCCTTGTTCTCATCTCCTCCAGAGCCACACTGACTTAACCATACCATACCCAACTTATACACCCTTAGAACAAACATCAACAGAGTGAATGTCTTTACTGTGCAGTGCGAGGAGCCAGGAAAAAAAAATCTCCATCAATTAGGTTTATACCACTAAGTTCTAAGCAACTGGTCACAGCACTCACTTCATTATAGGCTGTGTTGTATAAGTGGTGTTTTAACGGTGTGTGTGGTGCTAGCCTTAATCTAGCTGCAGCCACACATGAAGGATGTGGATCCCTCTCCATGGCAAAGTCGCCTGGCTGTCAGCCATTGAAATTTCATGCTTTCCTGTCCCGAGGCCTCTTCTTTTCATTTAGTAACTGTTTCTACATTCAGAAACAAAACCCAAGCATAGCAGAACAACCTGGTTGGAAGTGGGGGAGGAAACAAGCTGGCTTTCAGTTTGGGGGGGATGGAGGGGAACACTTCCATGGTCCTCTAAGGGGGTTCATTTGCCTTAAAGAAAACCAGGGAACTCTATTCCTGAAATGGATTAAGAAGTGGACCACTAAGAAAGATAAGATCTGAAAATTGATACTGTCTCTTGCTGAGCTGGCAAACTGCCAAGAGAGGAGTGATGATTCTTCAATTGTTAACAATTACTACTTTGTTAGAAAGAGACAAGGAAAGCGCAGCGGCCCCTTTCTCAAATTACATTTATGTTACAGAAGCGCGCACACCTCCTGGAAAAAATGCTTGGCACCCTGGATTGTGAGGCTTGTACCTACCACTGCCTCTTGCTGCAGATTCGTATTGTCCTGTGTAATATCTGTTCACTTTGGGTGGGAAAAGATCCTGTTTATTCTTGTATTCCTGAACTGGGCAGGTAACCAGCATAGCATTGCCTTACTTTGTAAGTTTTTCTACTTATCGCTACAAGTTATCAATCTATACTCTGTGGTTATCCATCCCATGAACCCACACATCTTGCTGCTAATTTCAATGAAATGCTTGTTATAGGCACATACCTTTGCTTTACCATCCTTCTATCCCCAGGTCATAATTGCTCCTAAAAGTTCTAAAGAAAGAAATGGCATGCTAAGCCATGCCTGTCTTTGGAAACAGCAAGCTTTGTGCATGGAAATATTTACAACGCTGCTCGCCTGATCTGTAGAGTGTACCGGGCCCCAAAGTGTGTGGGTGGGTAAGTGTAGGACGCGGAGAACGGTGACTTGATGTGCATTGCCCCGTTGGCATGATCTGTGCGGATATTTATGCTTTATTCCTTGAAATTATAAAGAGAAAGACTCGGATTCTCTTGTCCTCCGAATGAAGAGCTTCGCTGGTAAAAGTGGAACAATAGTGTCTCCTACTTCTTTGTATTCTCCTCTTTGGAACACACAAGTATTTCCAGACAGGACTCTAACATAGGTATCAGGAGCCCTCTTCCCTTAAAACCTAAATCCCGGCTAAGCGGTTACCTGATACCAGAGAGGAACTGCTTGAACATGCGTAATGTCCCCTTAGCTACATCAAGAAAACAAAGCATGTTTCCTCAGTACAAACTAAGGATGTAACTTGGGAAGCCAACCTGGCTGTAAGATGGCGAGATGAAGTAAAGAGGTCGGCTGCTTAGAAGTTTCTATTTTACTGTTATTTATGTGTTTGTGGTTATCAGGAAGAAGAATCACTGTGTTTTATATTCAACTGGACTGAAAAGTGACTGAGGGTTTTTTCCGCCTTCCATTCACTTCTCATTAAGACATGTTTGCTCATGAGACAAACTCAAATGAAGATGTTTTAGAATTTGACAAGAGTTTAGCTTTTTTGTTTTGTTTTTTTAATGAGTGAATTGTTTGTAGTTGATCAGACATTGGAACATGGAATCTTGACATCGCCGCTCGTTTTTAGAAATATGACCCTTGCAGGCCTTCGGTGTTTAGTCATCTTTTCTACTGTTCTCCAATGTAAATTGCCGTTGCGTGTATGTACATATCCTTATCCTCCTCTGTTTACGCAGAGAATTTGAGTCATCTGCAATAGCCTTTTGATTATCAAAGAGAAGCACCCTCAGTTTACCTCTTTAAGGAAAGTTACTATACATAAGCATAAGGAACAAACAGTCTCAGGGGCTGGACCTCATAAAAACTTGCAACCTTGGGGCGTTTGAGTGGTTCAGTCAGTTAAGCATCCACCTTCGGCTCAGGTCATGATCTTATGGTCCCTGAGTTTGAGCCCCACTGAAAGCTCAGATCCTGGAGCCTGCTTCGGATTCTGTGTCTCCCTCTCTCTCTACCCCTCCCCTGCTTGCACTCTGTCTCTCCCTGTCTCTCAAAAATAAATAAACACTGGGGGTGCCTGGGTGGCTCAGTCGGCTGAGTATCCCACTTCAGCTTGGGTCATGATCTCGCAGTTCGTGGGTTCGAGCCCCGCGTCCGGCTCTGTGCTGACGGCTCAGAGCCTGGAGACTGCTTCAGATTCTGTGTCTCCTTCTCTCTGCCCCTTCCCTGCTCATGCTCTGTCTCTCTCTGTCTCTCAAAAATGATAAACGTTAAAAAAATTTTTTTTTAATAAATAAATAAACGTTAAACAAAATAAAAAAAAAAAAAAACCTGCCACCTTATTTGGGAGAATTAGCAGTTGTAGTGGCTAAACAGCAAATCTGTTAGTCCATCCCTGATACTAGGTCGTCTGCTGTCCCCTCGGTGGCTGGCCTCCACTGTTTTCCAGGTTAGCAACTCTGCCGTATTCGAGATTCCACCTCCCTCCGTGTGGTTGTTTCTCTCTCCACTTGTTACATCCACCTTTCAAAGGACAGAATTAGAATACTCTGCATTCCTTCATTCATTCCGAGACGTGCCCCTGGTGTGCAGAACTGAAGGTGGCAAATGCCCCCTTGCGGACAAATGCCAGCCCTCTGCTAGGATCGCATGACTGCGTGATACAAAGCGGCCAGCTTCGGCACTTCTGACCCCTGTCTTGAGGTGGCATTGTAGCTAGCAGGTACAACATACTTTCCATCCCTACCATAGAGTCTTAAAATAGAAAGCCACATGCAGTAAAATAACAAAACATAAAAGGAGGATCCAGTCCAAAAGTCAAGATATTTCCAATTTTTCAAATACAAGACGAAATAAAATTACTGTGATCAAGGTTAAATTTGGTTCTGAGTCTCTTAACCATCGAGACAAAAAGGGAAACCAGAAAAATCAGGGTATATAGTTCTCATTTTCAAAAAGGAAGCTATGCTCTGGAGGAAAATGAAGCTTTTTCCTGGCTCTTATTCTCCAAGAAGTAGTTCATATGCTTTAGAGAGAGGACACCGAAAGAAGTAAGAGTGCCCTCCCAACACAGCAGTGTGCTTCAAGGGGCTACTTCTTGGCGTGAGCTATAGGAGGTCAACACACATCAGCGCAAGTCAACGAAAACCGTTTTGTGAGGGACAAGACTATTACAGTCCAAGTCTCTTTCTGGTCCGACAAAACCCAAGGGTAAGGCAGTGATTCTGTAGACGATTGGATGGATCGCATGTGGCTTAGACAATCCTAAGTGTAACTCCTCTCGGTTGATTGCTTGTAAGGGCTCGTCTTGCTCTTGGGCAGGGACCCAGACGCCTCATCTACACGTGAAGATGCGTGGATATGCTTTGGAAAGCAGGTGGCAGAGGAACCATCTCGTCAAAACTGCAGAGCTAAGCGGTTTTCTCACCCATCATATGGCACGTTCACTCTCTGTTCCTTTATTCACATCTAGTTTCCTCTGCCCAAGCACCATATGCCTCCTCTTGCCTGCTTCCCCCCAATGTGGCTAATTGCTATTTGTCCTTTCTCCTTTCCATCCCTCCCCCACTCCCACCCCCAGTATGAGCTAGATGGTATTTGACTGCACTGAGCACTGACTTGTATCTACTGTGACATTTATGACACTCTAGTATCTTTCTGGATGACCTGACGGTTCCCCCACTAGGGCCGTAATTCTCTAGAGGGCAAGGAGGAGTTCCAATTTGATTCTGAAATTCTGGGACCTACCGCAGTGCCCAGCCCATAGAAGGGACTTACAAAATTCTGATTGAATAGATGAATGAGTGAATTTTCATATTTCTGCAAACACCTGTCCACATATACAAATCCTTCTTATCCTCTAAGTTTCCAGTTAAGGTTTGTCCAATAATGTGTATTCATATAATTAGATTCATCTTGCCATTTTTAAAATCCCTACAGCACTTACAATTTATAAGACAAAGTTTGGCACTCCACTGTATTTTTGTCATCTTTTATCCTACTTACTTCTTGGGTAAATTGTCCCCAATAAGACTGTAACTTCCGTGAGGGCGGGATTACGTTCTGTATGTTTCTGGAATCCCTAGCAACATCCAAAATGCCTCATTACCTTGTAATACCAGCCCTAAAGAAAAGAATACATAAAACACATAAAATTTTTCTGAAAAATAACCTATGTCCCCCCTGTTCTTCTGGTTTCAAGAAAATGCTTAACCTCAAGTTAAAATGCATTAACCTTAAATTTCATAACTAATGCATTGTTATTTTTTACTATTTTTTTAAAGTTTATTTTTATTTATTTTGAGAGAGAGATAGAGAGCAAGTGGGGGAGGGGCAGAGAGAGAGGGAAACAGAGTCGTAAGCAGGCTCTGTGCTGTCAGTGCAGAGTCCGATATGGGGCTCGAACCCGTGAACCACAAGATCCGGACACTCAGCTGACTGAGCCACCCAGGCGCTCCTGTAATGCATTTTTTTTTTTTTTTATTAAGCAATCTGAAAAATCAGAAGAACCTTCCTTATAATTTACCTACTGCAGTATTTCTAGCCTGTTTCTTGCAATATTGTAAAACTACTTCCTCTAAAACAGAGAAGGAGCCACCGCTGCCCTTCAGGTTACAACCTCTTACACACATTCGTGACCTTACTATAAACGTACCTTGTAATTACGATGCAGAATTCAAATGTTAGACCACATCCAAGGATCTTATTCTCAGGGAGCAAAGGTTCCCGTAAAATGAGATTTAGTTTATTTGAAAAGCATCCTCCTTCAGCGTTTTTCCCTCTATATCAACTCATTGGAAGTCTTTGACCTCATAACACCGATCAGGTTTCGCTTTTGAGCACTAAACTGTCTTTTTTATTCCTTTCTGAATTCTCCATGCAATTTTTTAGGCTTCTCTTAAATTAGGTAATACCTGAACTGGACAACACAGAGATCTTAGAGATCTGTCTAGTATTGTGTGTAGTGTAAGATGTATCATTGCGGTTCTGGAGTCATGTAATACATTACTTATATTGTACAGTGTTCTCAAAAACAAAACAAGTTCTCTCAATCCTTGTCTCCTACTTTCCCTCCTTACTCTTGCTTCGAGTTCAGTGCCATAGTATGGTGTTTTCTAAAAACTGTAAAAATAGAAAGACGATACAATTCAGAAATTCCACTTCTGGATGTATACCCCAAAAGAACTGAAAGCAGGGCCGTGACTGGATATTTGTACACTCAGGTTCATAGCAGCATTATTCACAATAGCCTGAAGGTGGAAGCATCCCAAGTGTCCCATCAGTGGATGAATGGATAAACAAAATGTGGTGTGTGCCAACAATGGAATATTACTCAGCGTTTAAAAAGGAAGGAAGTCCTGACACATGTGACATCATGGATGAACCTGGAAGATTTATGCTAACTACAAGAAGCCAATCACAGGAAGACTAATGTTGTATAATTTCCACTTATTGAGGTAGCTAGAGCAATCAGATTCAGAGACAGAAAGCAGAATGGTAGTTACTGGATGCTGGCCAGAGGGGAGAATGGGGAGTTTTTTTTAATGGGCACAGAGCTTCAGGTTTTTTGTTTTTTTTTTTTTCAACGTTTATTTATTTTTGGGACAGAGAGAGACAGAGCATGAACGGGGGAGGGGCAGAGAGAGAGGGAGACACAGAATCGGAAACAGGCTCCAGGCTCTGAGCCATCAGCCCAGAGCCTGACGCGGGGCTCGAACTCACGGACCGCGAGATCGTGACCTGGCTGAAGTCGGCCGCTTAACCGACTGCGCCACCCAGGCGCCCCGAGCTTCAGGTTTTTAAGATGAAAAAAGTTCTGCAGGTAGATGGCAGGGATGATTGCACAACGTGAATGTGCTTAATGCCACTGGATTATTCACTTAAAAATGGTCACGTGGGTAATTTTTCCCCTATCCTCTGGCAACTGTGAATCTGTTCTCTGTATCTCTGAGCTTGGCTTTTTGGTTTCCTTTTAGATTTCACATGTGAGATCATATGGTATATGCCTTTCCCTGTCTGACTTATTTTACTTAGCATGATGCCCTCAAGGTCTGTCCATGTTGAGCCCAATGACAAGATCTCATTCTTTTTATGACTGAATAATATTCTAGTGTGTATATGTACCACATTTTCTTTATTCATTCATCCATCCACGGACACTTAGGTTGTTTCTACATTTTGGCTGTTGTAAATCATGCAATGAACATAGGGTGAACATGCAACGAGTTAGTGTTTTTGTTTTCTTTGGATAGATACCTAGAAGTGGAATTGCTGGATCGTATGAGAGTTGTATTTTTAATATTTTGAGGAACCTCTCTAGTTTTACATAGTGGCTATACCAATTTACATTCCCGCCAACAGTGCAACACTTGTTACTTCTTGTCTTTTTGATTATAGCCATTCTTAACAGGTGTGAAGTGATACCACCTTGTGGTTTTGATTTGCATGTCCCTGGTGATTGGGGACGTTGAGCACCTTTACATATACCTGTTAGCATTTGTATGTCTTCTTTGGAGGAACACCTATTCCATTCTTTTGCTATTTTTAATTGGATTGTTTGTTTTTACCACTGAGTTGTATGAGTTCTTTATATATTTTGGATATTAGCCCTCTATCAGATACAAGATTTGCAAATATTTTTGTCCCATTTGGGAGGTTGCCTTTTCATTTTGTTTTTTTCTTTACTGTAGAGAAGCTTTTTGGTTGGATGTAGTCCCACTTGTTTATTTTTGCTTTTGTCGGCTTTGCTTTTGGTGTCAAATCCAAAAAATCATCACCAAGACCCACATCAAAGAGCTTACCACCTATGTTTTCTTCTAGGAGTTTTATGGTTTTAGGTCTTACGTTCAAGTCTTTAATCTACTTTTTGAGTTAATTTTTGTGTATGGTGTGAGATAGGGGTCCAGTTTCATTCTTTTTTTTTTTTTTTTTTTAATTTTTTTTTTTTTCCAACGTTTATTTATTTTTGGGACAGAGAGAGACAGAGCATGAACGGGGGAGGGGCAGAGAGAGAGGGAGACACAGAATCGGAAACAGGCTCCAGGCTCCTAGCCATCAGCCCAGAGCCCGACGCGGGGCTCGAACTCACGGACCGCGAGATCGTGACCTGGCTGAAATCAGACGCTTAACCGACTGCGCCACCCAGGCGCCCCCAGTTTCATTCTTTTATATGTCACTGTCCAGTTTTCCTAACATCATTTATTGGAGACTGTCCTTTCCCCATTGTATATTCTTGGCTCCTTTGTCCTACACTAACTGACCACTTATGCATGGGTTTATTTCTGGGTTCTCTATCCTGTTGATCTATGTGTCTGTTTTTATGCCAGTGCCATATGCCATACTGTTTTGAATACTATAGTTTTGTAATATAGCTTGAAATCAGAAAGCATAATGCCTCCAGCTTTGTTCTTTTTTGTCAAGATTGCTTTGATTCTTTGTGGTCTTTAGAATTGTTTGTTCTATTTCTGTGAAAAATGCCATTGGAATTTTGATAGGCATAGCATTGAATCTGCAGATTGCTTTGGGTGGTATGGACATTTTAACAAAAGCGGTTCTTCCAATCCATGAGCATGCAGTATTTTTCCATTTATTTATGTCTTCTTCAATTTCTTTCATCAGTGTCTCATAGGTATTCAGTGTAGTCTTTAACCTCCTTGATTAAATTATTCCTAGGTATTTTATTCTCTTTGATATAATCGTAAATGCAATTATTTTCTTTTTTTTTTTTAATTTGTTTTAATGTTTATTTTATTTTTGAGAGAGAGAGAGAGCACAAGAAGGGGAGGGGCAGAGAGAGAATGGTACAGAGGATCTGAAGCAGGCTCCGTGCTGACAGCAGAGGAGCCCGATGCAGGCTCAAACTCACGAACCTCAAGATCATGACCTGAGACAAAGTCAGGCGCTTAACCGATTGAGCCACCCAGGTGCCCCAAAATGCAATGATTTTCTTAATTTCTCTTTCTGATAGTTTGTTGTTAGTGTAAAGAAAAGTAACAGGTTTTTGTATATTGATTTTGTATTGTGAAACTTCATGGAATTCATTTATTGTAACAGTTTTTTTGGGTGGAGTCTTTAGGACTTTTTCTATATGAATGTCAGGTCATCTACTAATAGAGACCATTTTACTTCTTTTCTGATTTGGGTGCCTTTTCTTTCTTTTTCTTGTGTATTGCTGTCACTAGGACTTCTAGTACTGTGTTGAATAAAAGTGGGGAGAGTTGGCATCCTTGTCCTGATCTTAGAGGACAAGCTGTCAGCTTTTTACTGCTGAGTGTGATGTTGGCTGTGGACTTGTCCTACATAGCCTGTATTGTGTTGAGGTGCGTTCCCTCTGTACCCACTTTGTTGAGAGTTTTTATCATAAATGTGTTTTGAAATTGTCAAATCTTTTATGCATCAATTGAAATGATCATATGTTTATCCTTCATTTTGTTGATGTGGGGTGTCACATTGATTTGTGGGTGTTGCAGCACCATTGCGTGGGTGGAATGAATCCCACCTGATCAGGTGGATGGTCCTTTTGCTGTGCTGCTGAGTTGAGTTTGCTACTATTTTGTTGAGAATTTTTACACTTACATTCATCAGAGATATTATTGGCCTGCAGTTTTCTTTTCTTGGGGTATCCTCGTCTGGTTTTGGTATCAGGGTGATGTTGGCCTTGTACAGTGACTTTGGAAGTGTTCCCTCCTCTTCTACATTTTGGAAGAGTTTGAGAAAGATTGGTGTTAATTCTTTAAATGTTTGGTAGAATTCACCAGTGAAGCGGCCTGGTTTTGGACTTCTGTGTGTTGGAACGTTTTTGATTACTGATTCAATCCCATTTACGTTACGTGTACTTGACCACAATTTTAAGAAAGACTATAGATTATGTAATGCACCCAGTACAGTGTTTGGCACATGGTAGGTACTCAGTAAATGATAGTTCTTACTATTTGTCACAATTCAAAGCACATGGTGTCACTAGTTCCCATTATGATCCTTGAGGACATTTGTTAAATAATGTCAAAAGTTAGGTCCCCTAGAAAGCAAATGCTAAAACGGAGATTAGTGTACAGGAAGTTTATTCGGGAGTACTCCCGAGACTGATTCCTATAGAAGGGAAAGGAATGAAGGGAAGCGGGATTGGACAGTGGGACAAGTTGGGCTGTGACTCAGTGACAAGGAAGGCCTCAGTTGGTGCCACAGAGAGTATAAAGCCAGCCTTTCAGGGTTGTGAATTGTGGTGAGGTAGCTAGGATATAGCTTTTATGCATACTTTATGTTGACTCATCATTAGATATGGGCTGCCTGGGAAGAGGACATTCCCTTGAGAACTAAAACGCATGTTTCTGTGGCTCCTAGTCCATTTGGGCTTATCTCCAGTCCTCTGTATTAATGAGTAAAATTTCCATGTAGTCATTCGTATTGCTGAGGAAACAATCAGGAAATTTTCAGCTGGCTACGGTTGTGCTTTTCAGACCCTCAGTGTTGGAGCCCTAGTTATTTTCCTGTCCAGGCCAGCATGGACTGATGCTTTTGTAAAATACACTAAAAATAAATTACTAGAGAAACTAAATAAGAAAAGAGGACATCTAACACACAAGCTCAAATTCATTATTATTAGATTCACCAGGCATAAAATTGCTGACCATTTTCTATAACAGGTTTTAACTGCCTACATTCAAATTCTAAATTTGTCTCATTGTAGACTAATAACAAAGAGTTCTCAGACTGTTACCAAATTACCAATCCGGGACTCCACTCTAAATAGTCCTGGGTTACAGGACTCTTACAAAACATTGCTGATGTCCTTCCCAGCTGACACTGGCCATATATATATTGGGTTAAGTGAATGTCGTGCTTCAGCCTCGAGACCTGATCTTTGCTGTTGTCGGGGAAGCCATCGTCCTCCTCAAATCTGGCCCGAATCCAGGAATACCGTGAGCATCACAGGTTCCAGATATAAATAGTCCTGAGGCCATTCCTTACTCCTGTTTTCATCTGCTTCCTCCTAGAGTCAATTACATAAATGAGAATAGAGATGGAGTTTTTTATAAGGATCTAATGGATGAAAGGGACAAAGACCGTTTTCTTGTTTTGTTGGTCATCAGGCAGCTCTTATTCCTGGCACTAGGAAGACTGACTCATCTCTCAGCGTCATCCTCTCAGGACATTTAGTGTCAGGATAGGGAGATAAGAGAACAGGGAAAGGAGGTGTGCCAAGCAGAATATAACCTTCAGGAAAGAAGTACTAGTAAAAACAAGGGGGTCATGGTATAGTCAAAGAGTCTATCAAGCTTTATCGTCTAATTCAGGGAGTGTGACCTAAGAGCTGTGGCCCATGGTTGTAGCTTTAGTTGATCTGTGAATCCCCTGAAATTGTTTATAGAATCAAGTGTGCTGCATCTGTGCCTTTTTTTGGAGAGGATGCTCAGAGTGACCCCAAAACTCATATTGACTTGACTCTCTAGTTTGTGCTTTTTTTTGGGGGGGGGGGTTGTTTATTTATTTTGAGAGAGAGAGAGAGAGAGAAAGAGAATCCCAAGCAGGCTCTGTACTGCCCGTGCAGAGCCCGACATGGGACTCAAACTCACAAACCATGAGATCATGACCTGAGCCAAAATCAAGAGTCAGAGGCTTAACTGACTGAGTCACCTACACGCCCCTTAACTCTCTAGTTTGAAACATGGATTCTGTCTCCCTATTTGCAAGGAGTCAAGCTCGAGTCACCAAACAGTCTCATTTGGACCTACTGTACCAGCTTCTCAAAGCATCAGCCCTTGCCATCCTGGTCTTCGTCTCCATTCTCCACATCGCTGTGAACCGAGCTTTCCTAAATGCATACACACGACTTAAAACCCTTTAGAAAATCTTACCTTTACTCTGAAGATCAAGATAAAACTAGATAAAAGGCCTTACATGACCTGCCTACCTTTCACCCTGACCTCACACCACCTTCCCTCTGTGCTTTCTCCACACTAAGCAGCCTGGCCTCTGAGCTTCCCCCATCCTGGGGTCCACTGAGCTTCTGCAGATGCTGTTCCACCTCTGATGCTCCCCTCCTGCCCTCAGGTGCATTTGCTTTCTCTGGCCTCTCTGACAGGATGTGTCCTCGTGTTCCAGAGACCTTTGCAGCGCTCCTTTGTGGTGTTTGTTACAGGTCCTTGCAGGCTTCCAGCAGTGTCTGTCTGCCTCACTAGACCGCATCGGTGTTAACTCTCCTTCGTAACCCGGGGTGCAGCATAAAACCTGGTGTAGAGCAGGCCTGCCGCAAGTATTCATGGTTGAGTGAGTTAGTAGTTCTCTTCCTCACTTAGGGAAAATTAAGGTACAGAGACTAGGAAACAGCTTCAGTTCACGTAACTGACAGCCGGAGAAGCTGGGTTTAAACCTAAATGTGACTTCAAAGCCCTTGCCCTTCACTACTGTAACAACAGCAACAATGGTCCTTTTATCGAGCACTTGTTACATGCCGGGGGCTATGCTAAGCACTGTGGATCCGTCACATTTCATCTTCTTGAACCCTGCAAAAGAAGGTAGCTTTGTTATCTAGTTTGCATGTGAGCAGACGAAGGCTGAGAGAAGTTAGGTACTTTGTCCAAGCCACGCAGTCAGTGGTGGAGCTGAATCCAAAGCCAGGCCGCTCTATTGCCAGAACACGCTGCACTGCCTCATCGTGTCCAAATACTAGGTCCCTCGAGATGATTCCGTTTTCCCAGGTTCCTCTCCTAACGGAGCTAGGTGGCTGGTGGCCCCGCCCTCCGGCCTGAACCTCTCTCAAGTGTCCGGTGGTTATCTGCAGCCACCCAGCAGGGGGATCCCTGGTAGTGTGGGGGCTTATGCGGGGCAGGTGGGCTTGCCTTTCATCCAGCCTTTTAACAACATTCCCTGTTTGGATAGAGCCAGACGTGGGAAGGGGGAGGATAAGGACCAAGGTGGCTCCTGAGCCTCCACTCCCGCCGATGGGGAGGAGTGGGGAAGGTGGTCATCTTTTCGCACCTCGTGAAGCCCCACCGGGGGGGCGGCAGTTCTCGATGGGCAGAAGGAGCTTCAGGGGGGTCGGAGCAAGAAGCCTGGGACCTGGGCAGCAGAGGGCAGAGTGAGGGGGGCGGGGGGGGGGAGGGAAAGGGGGAGGGCAGGGGAACATTCCCTGCAGGTAACAGGAACTCAGAACTTCAGTGGCTTACATCAGTAAAAGATTTATTTTTCTTACCTGTCAAGAAGTTCAGGGACAGGAAGTCCACAGCTAGCACAGCTCTTCAGAGCCAGGCCCCTCTCTCTTCTGCTCGACCAACCCTAAAGCACTGACGTTTGTTTTTTTGGTCACAAGGTGGTTCTGTCCCCACTGGCGTTATGTCCACGTTCCAGGCAAGCAGCAGGGTTGGGAGGAAGGGCAAAAGACAGATGCCAGCTAAAACCACCCACTTTAAGAAAAGCTTCCTCGGAAGCCCTGCAGTTCCAACTGACGCATCGTTGGCCGGCCCTGGACCCCATGGCCACTTCTCCTAGCAACAGACAAGTCTGGAGAGGTGGTCTCTTGGCTGGGCACACTGACCCGCCACACAGGGTGAGCTGCTCTTATCGAAGGAGAAGGGGAGAAGGGGTGTTGAGAAACATCCATCGGTTTCTTTCACAACACATTTTCTTTCCATAGTCTCCTCCCCTGTGGGATGGAGCCCACCACCTTTCTGCGGCCCCTCTACACCAGCTTCTTGACCCTGCCAAGAAGAACGCCATTCCTTAACCCTAGAACGCCCCAGAGCTGGCTTCTTAGTACATGGGAGTTGAGCGTACCTGATACCTGGAGGTTTCAAGAACACAAGAGAGCCCCATATTCCTGGACAAGAGGTCATCCCGCAAGTGAGGAAAATGGAAAAAGTGAGCCATGGAGAGAAAAATGATTGTTCTGTAGCAGAATTATTATGTATACTCAAATTACGCAGGTTAACTGTATTGTAAGTTTAACTTCATTACAATACTAAATTCTTTTCACGTACGTTGCCTTCCTAAGCTCACAGTACGGCTGCTTCAAAAACTGAGGGAGGTTGGAGAGCCTGGGCGGCTCAGTTGGTTGAGCATCCAACTCTTGATTTCAGCTCGGGTCACGATCCCAGAGTCGTGGGCCCCAGGTCAGGCTCTGCGCTGACAGCGCAGCACCTGAAAAGCTGTGTCATTAGGCATTAGGGGAAGTCAAATGAGAACCACAGTGAGATGCCACACTCCACACCCACTAAATGGCTGCAATCAGAAGACAGCTGACAAGTGTAGGTGAGGGAACAGAGAGATTGGAACCCTCGTGCTTTGCTGACAGAATGTAAGAGGGTGCAACTGCTTTGGAAAAAGAGCCTGGCAATGTCTCAAACAGTTAAACATAGAGTTACCCTATGACCCAGCAAGTGACTCCTAAATGTATGTGTAGGAGAAATGAAAACACTGTCGACGTGAAAACTGTAGCCGGGACGCCTGGCTGGCTCAATGAGTAAAGCGTGCAACTCTGGATCTCAGGGTCATGAGTTCAAATCCCACTTGGAGCGCAGAGCCTACTTAAAAAAAAATTAAAAAATAAAAAAACCAAAAAACTGCACACGAACATTCGTAGGAGCATTCCCCAACAGCCGAGATGCGGAAACAACCTAAATGTCTATCGGGTAATGAATGGATAAACAAAATGAGATGTATCCATACAATGAATACTATTCAGCCATCAAAAAGAACAAAGTACTGATACAGGCTACAGCATGGTTAAACCTTGAAAATGTAGAGCCAGTCACAGAAGACCACATACTGAATGGTTCTATTTATGTGACGGGCCCAGAATAGGCAAACCCATAGAGACAGAAAGTAGATCAGTGGTTGCCTGGGGCTCGGTGGGCAGAGGGGGCTGGGGGGTGGCTGCCGATAGGCATAGGGTTTCTTTTGGGGGTAATGAAAATGTTCTAAAATTAGATTGTGGTGATGGTTTCACTAAAGACCACTGAGCTGTTTACTTTAAGCTGGTGAATGTTACTCGTATGTGAAATAGATCTCAGATCTTAAAAAAGTTAATAGTCAATACCTAAAAAGTAAAGAACAAAACAAAAAGCCTTTGGTGTAAGCAGCCAGATCGTATTTACTTCTTAGATAGCCAGATTTTTAAGAAGTACTTATATATTGCCTCCAGTTCACTAATTAGACAAATAATTGCCCCCTTTGTGCTGGGTGTGACATATGCCCGTGCCCAGCTTTGCCCCGGGGTTTTTTTACGGTCCCAAGTAAGGTGGTGTGCCTGGGTGACAACAGCTGTCCCTGGGCCTGGCCTCTCTTGCCTTTTTTCCCCGTTTGGAAAGGTGTCAGGCTCCAGAGTATTTCTGTTGCTTTAGTCAGCACAGAGCAAGGAGGACCTTAACTATAGCTGCAGAGCCTTAAGCTTCACCTCGTGCTCCAAATCCAAAACAGAGCAGCTGGGAATGGGGCTCGCCATGCCACCAATTGCTTCTCTCCCATTGTTAATCCCCCTGATTCTGCCGTCCACAGGCCCTCCTCCCCTCACACTGTCACGTTGCCCGCTTGTGATACGACTGAACAAGTGGTTTGGCTTTGAAAGGTGATTCTTAAGAGACACCTCAAGTGACCCAGTCCCTGGCATGCCAGGACGCTCTTGATGTTCATTGCCATGGGGCACCACAGCTCTCCGGCTAAGTACACTTGCCAGTCAAGCCTGCCCTGAAAAGAAGTTACCCGCTACTGACTCCCCCTGAGATCCTGGCGTAGCTGGCTGGGTCCTCGGGGAGAGCGACATTTCATTGCTAGGTGCAGACAGCGAGAAACCTCCGGTGCTTTTTGGTTCTTACAGAAGAGCTCACGGTCTGGTGTTTGGGTTAGTGAATCACTTGAAAGTATGGCACAGCTGGCTTCGTGATAATTATGTATATTGTACGCTCTTTTTGCTTTGCTCCCTCATTGCATGGTCAAGATGTTACAGCTTATTTAAAATTTCATTCGTCCCTTTCCCAAACCGTGGATATTATGCCCCTTCAAAAGCGAGTCACTTTTCAGTCTGTATGTGCTTTTTTCATAGAGCCCTAGAAATCAACTCATTCTAACTTCTCCCTCTTCCCAAACTGAAGAATTCATCGGTGTACTAAAGTGTTCGTTCCGTTTACAAAAGGTTACTTCCTAATGGCATGTGGACAGAGAAATCCAACTGAAATTGGGGGCGGGTAACAGCACGTGGTAGCATGTGAGTTACTGTCACGCGTGCCTCTCTGGTCACCATTCCTCGTGTTCTTGGTGCTTGCAGAGGGTAAGGAAAGCCTGTTTTTCCTCCTGGGCTCTCCCCCCTCTTGCTGTGGGAAGGGGACTAACAGGAAATAGAATCTGCCCCGGTCATGGGATTTTTGAAAGAAACAAAGCACGATCTGATGAGGAGCAGGTTAATCCTGCTATTTCATTTCCCTTTCGGAGAGGGTGGGGGCAGGATTGTGATATGAAGTATTTGGTTTCACATCTGTTCCAGGAATTATCCTCGGCATAAGTCCATTTTTCTTTTAAGCATCCTAAAGCATCCCAGGGAGTTCCTCCTCCCGTGTGCCCTTCCCACCCCCACAGTCAATTCCATGGCCACAGAGCAGCTGACAGACTCCCAGAGAGATCATCTTGTCACTGTTGCAGCAGGAACCTCTCAGTCCCGAGGTCTGAATTTCCGTGGGTCAGTACTGTATCAGTTTTGTGTCTGTTCTCCACGAAGGGCTCAGGTGGAATGAAAAGGAAGTTAGCGGTATCATGGAAAGAGGCCCGATTTAAACAGCAGAGGAACTGAGTCTCCTCTCAGCTTTGCTGCTGTTCGTATGAACTTGGGTAAGTCACCAACCTCCCTGGGGTTAAGGCCCTCATCTGTAAAAGCACAGCAGTGTTCTCCAGAGTGCGCCCTGCAAAACACAAGCCTTCGTCATCAAAGAAACTTGAGAAATGCCACTTATGCTATGCCACTTCTTTAAGGAGCTGTAATGCAGATTTGTACATTAAAGCCTCTGAGGCGTCCCTCAATAGACAAACTTGTTTTTCACCCAGCATTTCTCAAACTTCTCTGACACGAACTCTTCTTCCCGTAATGCTGAGTAACATCTTGATGCTCTGAGAAATGAAGTAGAAATCTATAATCTGTCACATTCATGTTTACCAACCTCAGTTGAAAATAACTTTTCAACTTTCCTAAATCTCATTCATAGGGAAACGAAAAACAAATTTCGTATGTGTGGTAAGCTGACTTCTAGTTTTAAAAATTGAGCTTAAGAGCCAAAGCAGTTATTCAGACCACCCCAGGCTTGTGACTAAAGTTTTGAAAAAGTTTTGTGGAACTTCTGTTTTCCACTTCCACTTGTCCGATGGTTAGCATTTGCTTATGGCCATTGGGGGTGAGGTAGGAATTTCCTACAAATGATTAATTATGCTCAGCACACGATTAGGTTCTCATAAGGAATAACTAAATAAACCACAAGCTCCCTAACCTTAATTCAGAGAATAAGCAGATATGCAAAGAAAAATACAATTCCACATGTTAAAGTGAGGCGCAAAGAATGATTACAGGGGCGCCTGGGTGGCTCGGTCGGTTAGGCGTCTGACTTCAGCTCAGGTCATGATCTCACGGTCCGTGAGTTTGAGCCCCGCGTCGGGCTCTGTGCTGACAGCTCAGAGCCCGGAGCCTGTTTCAGATTCTGTGTCTCCCTCTCTCTGCCCCTCCCCTGTTCATGCTCTGTCTCTCTCTGTCTCAAAAATAAATAAACGTTAAAAAAAATTTAAAAAAAAAAAGAATGATTACAAATTTATATTTTGAGAAATGTTATATATATTATTAGATGTCTACTGAGAAGATGCAGAGGCAACGTGGAATTCAAGGCAGTAATGCAAGTAAAACATGAAACAGTAAATTCAAGAAACAACCGGATCGGAGGTCAAATGGGAGATACGTGAGAGAAAAAAAATGTGAAAATAGGATCAGGCAAAGAAATACTTTTAGGACCTTGACAAAGTAGCAGTTCCTGGTGGAAATATTAAGGCTGAAATTAAATTCTGACCAAGATCAATTTTAGCCAGACAATCCTAATGTCAGTAAAAAGTATGGCTAATAACTCATCTTGTAAGGAATAGGACGCTTGGGTGGCTTACTTAGTCAGCTAAGCATCTGACTCTTGATTTCTGCTCAGGTCATGACCTCGCGGTTCGTGAGATCCAGCCCTGTGTGGGGTGCTGTGCTGACAGTGTGAAGCCTGCTTGGGATGCTCTCTGTCCCTCTCTCTGCTCCTGCCCCACTCGCACAACACGCACTCTCTCTCCCTCAAAATAAATAAACATTTTTTTAAATACATCTTAAAAGGAATAAGTAAGGATGGTTTACTTAATCACTTGGTTTAGAGTGATTTAATCCACATATTTAAAATTTTTTCATAGTTATCTATGTATTTGGCGGGGGGAGGGACAGAGAGGAGAGACAGAATCCCAAGCAGTCTCCGCACCATCAGTGCAGAGCCTGATGCAGGGCTCGGACTCAAGAACTGGGAGATCGTGACCTGAGCCAAGATCAAGAGTTGGACACTTAAGGGGCACCTGGGTACCTCCGTTGGTTGAGCGTCCAACTTTGGCTCAGGTCATGATCTCGCAGTTTGTGAGTTCGAGCCCCACATCAAGCTCACTACTGTCAGCCTGTCAGCACAGAGCCCTCTTCAGACCCTCTCTCCCCGTCTCTCCCCACTTGAGCTCTCTCTCTCGAAAAAAAAAAGAGTTGGATGCTTAACCAACTGAGCCACCCAGGCACCCCATCCACGTATTTAAAGTGTCGGTCTTTAATAGAAGTGAGTGTTTGGTAATGTTGGCTCTTTCCTTTCTCACCTCTATGGCAACCCCTTCGTAATCTCATAAAGCTCTTCATCCTTTGCTTCCTTGTGAATTTTCATTCTCTGGAATCCTGTCTTTGGTACCGTCCCACAGTTTCAGCTGACCTCTGTATTTGACCTGTACTAATTCCAGACCTGTACCTTCAGCCAGGGCTGTCACATGTGGCTTCCCAGATTGGTTGTGCACCACACAATTCTGGGGGTGCTATAGACACCAAACACGTATGCAGCAGCCCTTCCCCAGCCCAGACTCCTCTCTGGATCTGTAGGTTTCAGCCAGCTTTAGACATCTCTCTCGAATACCTTCCAGTCATCTCAAACCCAGCACATCCCAAACTCAACTCTTCATCCTCTCAGACACACACCCCCCCACCCCCCGCCCTGCGGCCCCTCCCTATTCACCTTCATCACAGGTGAAGCCAGAAATCTAAGAATCTTTCTAGCTGGTCTCCTCACCTCACATGGCTAACTGGTTCTCAATCATTATATTTTTCCCGTTAGACCTCTCAGATCTTATGTCCGGTCTCACTCATTGCCACTGCCTTAATTCAGACATGTGGCACTTTTGTTTGAATGGCTACGGTGTTTTCCTTGTGGACCTCTTCACCATCAGTCCCATCCTGTGCTTACGCTCCACGCTGCTCTTTACGTGATCTGTAAAAACAGTTATGATGCTTCCCCACTAAAAAGTCTCCGCAAGACCCCTTCGAAGTGCAGTGGGTCACCAAAGCCCTGCATCATCTTCTGTCTTCTCTGCACGTATTTTCCACCACTCCCCCAACAAGAACCTTTACGTTCCGGTCTTTCTAAACTTCTTGCCACGTTGTCTCCAACGCCCATGCCGTTGTACACACTGTTTCTTCGTGGAACTCTCATCTCTTCTTGGCTAACTCTGGCCCAGGTTTCCGCCTCCAGATCTTGTCATCACTTCCAGAATCCTTCACTGACCCCAGTGCCCACTTTCACTTCTTACCATCAACTCCTGTAGCACCCCTTGCCTTCCTCTGTCATAGAATTCGCTAAAATATATTATTTTATTTTACTTGCTGGCCTCTACCACTAGATTATAAGCTCCTGGGGGGATCAGGAATTATGTTATTCACCTCTCTGGCACCAGTGTTCTTCACAGTGTGGGGCATGAGGTGGGTATTCAGTAAGTGAATGTGGAGCAGAAGGTCAGTTTCTGTTGCTATTGTAAGATTTAACCTTCACTAAGTCAGTCTCTGCCTAGTGTTAGGATCAAGTATGCATTGTTTATATGCTGTAAATTATGCGGTTTTTAATAGCTATTTCTATACTTCTTTCTGTCCATTGGACTTCTCAGAGGAAACAGTTACTCCATGCCATTTTTGCTGTGAACTTTTCCCTGGTGTTCAAGGGCTATGTGCCTTCCTTCACTCAGGAACTTATGTTGGGGGTGGGGGGAGCACCTGGGTGGCTCAGTCGGTTAAGCGTCTGACTTCCACTCAGGTCATGATCTCACGGTGAGTGGGTTCCAGCCCCGCGTCGGGCTCCTTGCTGACAGTTCAGAGTCTGGAGCCTGCTTTGGATTCTGTGTTTCCCTCTTTCTCTGCCCCTTCCCTGCTCATACTGTCTCTCTCTCTCTCTCTCTCTCTCTCTCTCTCTCTCTCTCAAAAATAAATAAACATTAAAAGCTTATTTAAAAAAAAAAGAAGAAGAAACTTCTCTGGGGGTGAAAACAGGCATATAATTGAGTACCTATCTTTAATGAGTGAAAGATGTTAAATCCACGGCTTACTGACTGTTAAAAAAATAAGGCGATTTAACTACACATCTTCTAGAATTGACTCAGTAGCAAACTCAGGTGTATGTTACTTTATGAATTGACCATTTTCAGAATGTAGTTGTTTATTTATACCTACTTTTCACTGATCCCAACACAGCCCCCCTAGAAAGTAAAAATGTAAAATGAAGCATCTTTTAACTGAACCTTTTAAGTGTGTTTGTTTAGAGTAGCATCTTGAATGCCAGGACAAAAGACAGTGGACAGATACTCAGTAGGTTTCTATTTATTGGTAAACTCATGTTAACGTTATTGTTTCTAAAATTCCCTAACAGGGTTAGATTTTTCCTCGGTGCTTCATAACTGTGGAAACGTGTAAAAATCACCTTTTGCCAAAAATGCGCAATTCAAAATCCCTTCCCGGGCCCGCTGAATTCATTGACTCGTGGTGGAGAGTAGAAGTAGGCATTTTTAGACAGTGATTTTTGGTGCCCTCACCGCCCATGATACTACTTCCGCTTAGAAACCAGTGTCCCCCTTGAGTAGTGAGCTGCAGCGGTCCAGATAGACAGTGCAGTGCTGACTGACTGAACAGAGCAGTGTTGAATGATGAGAAACTGAGACTGGCTGTTGCTTTCTACACCCATCATAATTCATAGTCACCCTCAAAACGGTGACGGAAAGCGATAACCGATGGCCTCGTCACCATGAGTAAATATCGTATGACCCACCACCTGAGAGGAGAGCTCTGGTCACGTTAAGCAGCGACTAATTAAAATATAGTGCGTTTTGAAATGTGTTGAGATGTTTCTTTTTTTAAGTAGGCAACTTTCCTTAGCCGAGTCATAGACCCATAGCAGGTGTATGTTTAATATTAAAATTCGCTTTGTGTCCTCCTGCTACCGGGATCTACCATCTGGAAATAAAAGAAGCGATTTGGGAGATGGCCAAATACAACATTTATTTTAATGCAATAAACCTATTACCAAATTGTAGGAGAAGAAAATTTCACTTCTAAAAAATAAAATCTATACTACAATTACATTTTTATTTGTACAGTCCACAGAAAAAAAGGTCAGACTTACAGTCTAAGATATTTTCCTTTCAATTGAATACACAAATAAAATAAAAAGGTATTTGTACAGGTTAACTTATGAAAACCTAATACGAAATCTTCCGTGAACTTTACAACCTGCATAATCCAGAGCTGTTATAACCTTTACAAGCCCCAGTGTTGTTGAGACAGTAAACTGCAGTGTTCTATATATTTTTAATTAATTAATTTTTAATTTACATCCAAGTTAGTTAGCATATAGTGCAACAATGATTTTAGTAGATTCCAGTGATTCATCCCCTATGTATAACACCCAGTGCTCATCCCAGCAAGTGTCTTCCTTAATGCCCCTTCCTCATTTATCCTATTCCCCCCCACAACCCCTCCAGCAACCCTCTGTTCTCTATATTTAAGAGTCTCTTATGTTTTGTCCCCCTCCCTGTTTTTGTACTAATTTTGCTTCCCTTCCCTTACGTTCATCTGTTGTGTATCTTAAAGTCCTCATATGAGTGAAGTCATATGATATTTGTCTTTCTCTAATTTCACTTAGCATAGTACCCTCTAGTTCCATCCACATAGCTGCAAATGGCAAGATTTCATTCTTTTTGATTGCCGACGAGTACTTCATTGTGTGTGTGTGCACATCTTCTTTATCCATTCATCCATCGATGGACATTTGGGCTCTTTCCATACTTTGGCCATTGTCGATAGAGCTACTGTAAACATTGGGGTGCATGTGTCCCTTTGAAACAGCACATCTGTATCCCTTGGATAAATACCTTGTAGTGCACTTGCTGGGTCATAGGGCAGCTCTATTTTTAATTTTTTGAGGAACCTCCATACTGTTTTCCAGAGTGGCTGTACCAGTTTGCATTCCCACCAGTAGCAATGCAAAAGAGATCCTCTGTCTCCCCATCCTCGCCAACATCTGTTGTTGCCCGAGTTGTTAATTTTAGCCATTCTGACTGGTATTTCCCTGTATTTCTCTGATGATGAATGATGTTGCACATTTTTTTTATGTGTCTGTTAACCATCTGGACATCTTCTTTGGAGAAGTGTCTATTCATGTTTTTTGCCCATTTCTTCACTGCATGCTTTGGTTTTTGGGTTCTGTTTATATTTTAAGTGTGGCCGTACGAACTCACCCCAAAATGAGGGAGTGGACAAGATGCTATCAAAGACTCCTCTGGTTTGAGAAAAGGAAAAAAAAAACAAAAACAAGACAAAACACTTCTATATGTTATAGGAGGTAGAGAAATGCTAGAGAGAGAGGTGGGGTTTTTAATCAGGTAGCTGGTTGTGGCCAGGGTAGCTTAGCCTAGCACCATCACATAGGGCTGTTGAGCAAATAAAATTTACTTTCTTCTTCAGCACCAGTCTGTTGAAATTTTTTAATCATTTGTGAATTTTCAGAGTCCTGAAATCACTACTAGAATGTGAGAGCTTAATCCCATCTCCTGATCTCACAGGGCTGTGGGCCAGACCTTTCCAATTCTAAAAGGCAGTGAGGTCTCCTTCCTTCTGATTTACTTTCACAGGCTCCTGGGACATTAATTTTTAAAGGCCTTAGCCAACAGACTAGAGAAATCATTCAAGTTAAATTTTTATTAGAAAAAAAAAATACTCCACAAATATCCTTTCCTATAAAAATATAAACTTGAATATCTTTGGCTGGGGAGGACGAGCAGAGGGGATGGAGCAGAAAACTTGAAAGGTTTGTGTAATGTGGACATGCAGCCCTATGATTAAATTGGTTTCCTAGTGGTTCTGTTGAATCATTAGTATCGGTACTATTTGCAAAGGCATCAATACTCATTAGAGACCATTGGCCAAGGAGCTTATAGGACCGTTGGGAGATGAGTTTCTATTGACAACAGATCTATTGGTTTGTTTGTTTGTTTGTTTGTTTGTTTGTTTGTTTGTTTTCACCCATAACTTTAAGGAAGAAAGATGCAAATAGCAAATACGTAAAGTGACATAATACAGTAGAAAAAATCATGGACTCAGGTTCTTTTACCATACCTGTCGCCGAGGAGCTGTGATCTGAAACAGTTGGTTAACTTCTCCAGGTTCAGCTTCATCATCTGTAAAATGGAAATAACATTCATTTAGAAATAGTCTTTGAATGCCTGCTGTAAGTCAGGTGGTTTGCTTGGCACCTGACTTTGAATAATAGCTGCTGTGCCTTCGTCATGGGATCACCGTGAAAACTAGATAAGATACTACATGTGGAAACGTTGATGTTTTTTACTATCAAGTGGCACCCAGAGCAGTCTTGATCTCCAGTTATCAAAGACTTATTTTGGTAAAAAAAAAAAAAAAAAAAAAAAAAAAGTACACTGGTTTCATTTGCAGCAAGGTTTGAAGAAAAATTTGGCCTTAACCCCACTTAACTGAAAGTTCAAGTGGCCACAATATTCTTTGCCCAAGTATTCCAGTTAATTCGGGTTTTTCTTTGTTGCTATGTGAGGTCATTGGTGGTGAAGTAGTTACCTATTGCCACATAACTCACTTTGCCCCCAAACTCATGGCTTAAAACCGAAAACATTTGTTACATTACACTTTCTGTGGCTCAAGCATCCTAGCTTAGCTGCATACCTCTGGTTGAAGGTCTGTTGATGAGGTTGTAGGCAAGCTGTCAAGTGGGAGCTGGGAGCTCATCTGAAGGCTCATCTGGGAAATCCACTTCCAGTTCACTCACGTGGCTGTTGGCAGGCCTCCTTCCACTGGGGCCTCTTCACAGGCCTGCTGTTATGGGCTGAAATGTGACCCCCCACATTCATATGTTGAAGTCTTAACCCCCGTTACCTCAGAATGTGACTATATTTGGGCACAGGGCCTTTAAAGTGATGACTAAGTGTAAAGGAGGCTCTTAGAGTGGCCCTACTCCAACCTGACTGGTGTCCTTAAAGGAAGAGGAAAGTTGGGACACAATCGGACATGCCAGGGATGCACTTACACAGAGGAAGACTCTGAGGGCACATGGAAAAGAGGGCCATCCGTAAACCAAGGAGAAAGGCCTCAGGAGCCACCAAACCTGCTGACACCTTGACCTTAGACATCTAGCCTCCTGAACCATGAGAAGGTGAATTTCTGTTGTTGAAGTCACCCAGGCTGTGGCATTTTGTTGTGACAGCCCTAGCAAACTGCTACAGCTGCCTTACAACATGGCAGCTGCCTTCTCCGGGCGAGCAATACGCGAGAAAGTGAGAAAGCACCCACGCAGAAGCCACAGTCTCTTTATAACTTCATCTTGGAGGTGAGATCCCATAACTTTAGCTGTGTTCTTTTTGTTGGAAGTGAGTCGGTAAGTCCAGTCAGTCCATACTCGAGAGATCACAAAGGGCCCGGATCCCAGGAAGTGGAAGTCACAGGAAGCCATCGTAAAGGCTGCTTACCACACTAGTTTAGGTTTGTTTTTAATAAACCAAAAATTAAAAGTTAAGAGAAAGACAAAAACCGGCGTATTTTACATGATAGATTCAACGTCATCAAATACCTGAGCGCCCTGGCTGGTATAATCTATAGGCCATACTACCATTCTGCGAAGCTAAGATTGTTCTGATCTGGAAAATGGAAAATGTTGACATTTAGAAAAAAAGGTTTTCTAGTGGTGAAAAAAGGATCATGTGATGGCCAAGACTGAGGAGAAATGGCACAGCGAATCCTTACCTCGGTGTCTAATATACACAGGGATGCATACCAAGAAGGGATGAGAGGGAAAGAGGGGGGGAGATAATCATGAGTTATAAAAAAAACATGGTCAAACCATAACATAATCTTATGTAGGAAAAGTGAGAAAAAACAGCTTCAGTAAAACAAACTACAGCAAGTAAAACTGAACAGAATCTTCTTGACTGATAGAACATAGGTCATAAAGAGTTGAAAAACTGCTCTAATCTTTCTTGTATTGTTCATAGACAAAGAGGGGATTAAGGGATAGCAGGTTAGAGGTGGGCATTCAGTGAGCTGTAATACCCAGCGAGGTGGTACATTTTAGAAAATCTCGTAAGGAGCAAAAAATGATTAGTGGGCTCTACGGATTGGTCCGGAAGGTAAGTATAAAGGAACAGACCTCTTCAGGAGTATTTCCAGAACCAATAGGAAGAACTCTACAAGAGGAGGATGGGTGATAGTTGAACCCAGCTTTTAGTTCAGAGGATCCAAAGGACATCTGCTCTGTGGTGATAGCGAGCCGACATCTGAGTCCTCAGTAAGTATGCTGAGATTCCAGTAGCTTTAGCCTCTAAAATTAGTAGCATTGTCAGCTTGATTGTCTCCTGTTTTTCTAACGATCAGAGTCTATGTGGCAAAGCTGTCCTTACTCCCAAGCATGGTCAGATTTCTTTTCACCAGCAGCCCTCTTTTTGGCCTCTTAAATGATGCTAATATGAGGTTAAACTCCCCCTTTAACTTTCAGAACATTCAAAGAGCTATCACTTGTAATAGTACCTCCAAATACTAACCTTCAACAATTTGGCTCCTGCTTCATCGGAACTCCCCCTTGGGTGGCCCTTTGTTTTAAGAGAGGAAGAAGCTGTTTCCTGTTATCTCCTGGTTGCACGATAACAAGATGACAGACTGATTCTAGGTCTCTTTCACTTTTCCTTACACAAAGCTGTGGAACCAGAGGGGGACAGTACAGGGATCTCACAAGGTGATCCTCGTTAAAAAGATGCCTTCAGATTTGAATAATTCTATGGATTACCTTAAGAGTTGCCCTGAGGTAGATGTTTATGCTGGTATGGAACAGTTTCCGAGATATATTGTTAAATAAAAGATACCCAGAAAAGCCCACTGGAGGTTACGTTCCCATTTGTGTAAAAAGGGCAGCAGGAAAGTACATTTGTATGTGCGTGGACTCTGCTCAGAGAAGGGCACACACACCAGTAGTGAGTCTGGAGTAGAAGAGACTTTTAACTCCGTATCTCTTGTTATCATTTGATTTTTTTTTTAATTTGTGCATGGATTAATTTTTTTTATGTTTATTTTTGAGACTGAGCATGAGCGTGGGGAGCAGCAGAGGGGCAGTGAGGAGGGAGAGAGAGAATCCCAAGCAGCCTGAAGCGGAGCTCCCTTTCACGAACCCTGAGTCGTGACCTAAGCTGAAATCAAGAGTCAGGCACTTAACCAGCTGAGCCACCCAGGTACCCCTACGTTTCTTGTTTTTGTTTCTGTTTTTGTTTTTGTTTTGTAGTGAGGAAGCTATTTTAAAAATTCCTTTAGGAGTGCCTGGGTGGCTCAGTCGGTTGAGCGTCTGACTTGGGCTCAGGTAATGATCTCGTGGCTCATGAGTTCGAGCCCCATGTCGGGCTCTGTGCTGACAGCTCAGAGCCTGGAGCCTGCTTCGGATTCTGACAGGTGTGACGTAATAGCTCATAGTTTTGATTTCCATGTCCCTCATGATAAGTGAGGTTGAGCATCTTTTCATGTGTCTGTTGGCCATCTGTATGTCTTCTTTGGAGAAATGTCTGTTCATGTCTTATGCCCATTTTTAATTAGATTATTTAGGTTTTTTCATCTTGAGTTGTATAAATTCTTTATATATTTTGGATATTAACTCTATCAGATATATCATATGCAGACATCCTCTTCCTTCTCAGTAGGTTGTCTTTTTGTTTTGTTTCCTTTGCTGTGCAGAGGCTTTTTATTTTTGTGTAGTCCCAATAGTTTATTTTTGCCTTTGTTTCCCTTGCCTGAGGAGACACATCTAGAAAAATATTGCTACAGCCGATGTCAGAGAAATTACTGTCTTTGCTCCCTTCTAGGATTTTAATGGTTTCAGGTCTACATTTAGGTCTTTAATCCATTTTGAGTTTATTTTTGTATGTGGTGTAAAAAGTGGCCCAGTTTCATTCTTTTGCATGTGGCTGTCCAGTTTTCCCAGCACCATTGGTTGGAGAGATTAGCTTTTTTCCCCCATGGCATATTCTTGCCCGCTTTGTCATAAGTTCATTGATTCACCATATAATCCTGGGTTTATTTCTGGGCCCTCTATTCTCTTCTATTGATCTATGTGTCTGTTTTGTGCCGGTACCACACTGTTTGAGTGCTTCAGCTTTGTAGTAAATCTTGAAATCTGGGATTGTGATGCTTCCAGTTTTGTTCTTCTTTTTCAGGACTGCCTTGGCTGTCGGGGTCTTCTGTGGTTCCCTACAAATTTTAAGATTATTTCTCCTAGTTCTGCAAAAATGCTCTTGGTATTTTAATAGTGATTGTCTCAAGTATGTAGATTGCTTTGGGTAGTACAGACATTTTAACAATATTTGCTCTTCCAGCCCACGGGCATGGAATGTCTTTCCATTTCTTTGTGTCGTCTTCAGTGTCTTTCATCGGCGTATTACAGTTTTCAGAGTACAGGTCTTTCACCTCTTTGGTTAGATTTATCCCTACGTATCTTCTTGTTCTGGGTGCAGTTACAAATGGGATGGTTTGCTTAATTTCTCATTCTGCTGCTTCATCATTAGTGTACAGAAAATGCATGGATTACTGTGAATGTAGCACAACTGGTTTTAAAGAGCAAGGCACTGAAGAGATGAAATTTAAGTTACCACAAAGAGCCTTTGAACTCCTGCGGTGTTCTCTCACGTGGTCGTCCGCATTGTCCGGTCCTCTCTTCCTGTTGTTGCAGTTTGAAGACTCATGAGAGCAAGAACTGCTCTCCATTGAGCACCTGCTCTGCCCCGAGGGCTGGGGTTTTTACGTGGAGTTTCCTCCCTTAATCATCCCAGCAATTGCATGAGGAATGTTTCTTCTTGCCTCCTTTTTTAGCTGAGACTTTGTATATTCCTTCCATGGGTGCTGTTGAGAAGATCAAGAAGATCAGTTCCAAGATCGGTTTCCTGCCACAATGCCTATCTAACACCTTGCTTCACCAAAGACTGGAGTGACCCTTCTGAGGGACACGTTAGTCAGTTCTGCCCTTGAGTTTTTCTCTTCTGTGTGTGTTTCTTTCCTCGGGGCTTGTTCTTTCATTCACACCCATAGAACTTCAGCTTCCACCTGCACTCTGACGATTTTGACACGTGAGCCCCAGTCAGTGGCCCCCAGAAGCCACCACAGTAACAAATCCCGGCTCAGCCACCTAAGAGAAGGGGTGCGTCTGCTGACTTCTGTAGAGAACTAGGACGGCTCCAGGACCTCCGGTGTGGTCAGGTCTTTCCTTTTCTCCATCCCTCTCTGCCTCATCTTTCTCCATCTCCTTACACGTCTCTTCACAACTTCATTAACCTCCCTCTTTCCTTCTTTCTGTGGTTTCTTCTATGTGGCAGATCAGCTACATCCCCATATGGAGGGGAGTAGTTTCATCAGCTCCAGCCTCATTCTTTCCAGCTCAATGACCGCAGAGTAAAGAGAGTGTTTCTACGTTAGTACGTAGAGGTCCCCAGAAAGGGCTGTGATTGGCTTGGCTTGGATGACAGGACCACCTCTTATGGCAGTTGCGGTGGCCCCGGGGGTGGGGCCCTAGGCCAGGTCCGGATCGCCTGCCAACTTTTGTGCTCAAGAGGGTGTGAGGCTCTCTTAATTCTAGAGAACAAACTGATGGTTACCAGAAACGAGGTGGGTGAAATAGGTAAAGAGGATTTAGGAGTGTACTTGTCGTGATGCGCGCTGGATAACGCATGAAATTGTTGAATGACGATACTGTACGCCTGTAACTAATAGAACACTATATGCTAACTATACTGGAATTTAAAAAAAAAAAAAAAAGAGGGTATTGCACTGGCATTTATAGTCTGGCGGTAATCACCTGACTGGACTAGAACAGGTGGGGAGCAGTTTTCCAAAGGAGGTGAGAGGAGCCAAAACCACAGCAGATGGGAAGGGATATTAGGTAGATAAAAATCGTAGATTTCCCCTACTTTCAACCCTTAGCTTCTTTGCAGCTGTGCAAACCAGGGGTAAGTAAGAAAATGTGTGCAGTAAATACTTCATATGATGCCTGCAGCAGAATAAGCGATAGAGCAATATCTACTGTTATTGACTCTCTCTCTCTTAATTGTGGCAAACTACATTTAACACAGAATTTACCACTGTAACCATTTTTAAGTGTTACAGTTCAGTGGATTAAGTACATATGCATTTTTGTGCAGCCATCACCACCGTCCATCTCTAGAACTCCTTTCCAACACGGAACTTTATTTTGCAAAACTAAGACTCTACTCATTAAACAATAACTCCCCATTCTCCTCTCTCCCATCTCCTGGCAGCCCCTGTTCTCTTTTCTGTCCCGATGAATTTGACTATTCTAGATACCACATGGAAGTGGAATCGCACAGTATTTGTCTTTTTGTGACTGGCTTATCTCACTCAGCATAATGTCTTCGAGGTTCAGCCGTGTTGTGGCACATCTGAATTTCCTTCCCGTAAGGCCGAATAATACTCTGTTGTACGTATGTATCACGTTTTATTAATCCCTCTGACAATGGATACTGGATTTGCTTCTCCCTTCTGCTGTTAGGAATATTGCTGCTGTGAACGTGGGTGTACAAATATCTCTTCAAGTCTGCTTTCAGTTCTTCTGGGTGTATATCCAGAGGTAGAAGTGCTGAATTGTATAGTAATTCCATTTTTAATTTTGTGGAGAACTGCCATATTCTTTTCCATAGTAGCTGTACCATTTTCATTCCTTGCAACAGTACCCAAGAGTTCCATTTCTCCACATCCTCACTAATACTTCTTCTTTTCTTTTTGCTTTGCTTCTCTCTCTCTCTCTCTCTCTCTCTCTCTCTCTCTCTTTCTCTCTCTCTCTCTCTCTCTCTCTCTCTTTCTTTTTCATAGCAGCCATGCTAATGGGGAAGTGGATGCGAGTTCTTTAAATTCAACCTTGCTGGGGCTCCTGGGTAGTTCAGTCAGTTGAGCAGCTGGCTCTAAGAAAAAAAGAAAATCTTGGTAACTGGGCTATTAGGAGTGCAGTTGATAGAATTAGAGTACCTAGTTTTGTGGGTGAGTAGGACAAATAACACTGTTAGTATTTTAAAAGCCAAATTTGGGGGCATCTGGATGGCTCACGCAGTTGAGTGTCCGACTATTGATTTGGCTAAGGGCACGATCTCACAGTTTGTGGGATCGAGCATCTCATTGGGCTTTGCACTGACGGCAGGGAGTCTGCTTGGGATCCTCTCTGCCTCTCCTCTGCTTGTGCTCTTTCTCTCAAAATAAATTTAAAAACTTTAAAAAAATGTTTTTTAAGTCAAATTTGACATGATGGCTGCACATTAAACTGAGAAAAGTCATCTCAAAAGCTAGGGAGAAATGTGAGCCAGATGTAGAGTTTACCTATTAAAGCTGTGAGTGGATAAATTATCTGAGGGAAAGAATGTCGGGGAGCAAGGGGTTGGAAGCAAAGCCAAAGAAGAAAGAAGAGCCAGTGGAACCATCCAAGGAGGCAGCCTTAAGAGGCACCTGGATATTTCAGACTCTCAGAGACCCACAGAAGGGAGAGTCAAGGGGGCGGGAATGATTGATGAGCTCAGATGATATTTTTAAATTGCCCGTGATTAAGATTTTGTTAAATTGAACCATTTTTGTGTGACTATGCCCTGTAGAGTCCTTTATAATTTTCAGAATGTTTGCATATAGTTTAACTTATGTGACCCTTAGCCAAAGCACACAAATTATTATCATTAGTATTATTCCCACATTACAAGAAAGAAACAAACTCAGGAAGACTGGCATTTTCCTAAAGTCATTGCTCGATACTTCTCATTTCCCCAAGATGATCTATTTTGGGGAAGCTGAAGGCAGATGATGCCAGGTCAGAGTGGGCACCAGAGTAGGTTCCCCTCAGACCAGTGCCCAGGCAGCTTGTCATCCTGAGTACAGGTGCTGTCACTCAGTACCTCCTGGAGACCATGTCTACTCGCCCCTCTCAGTTTCCTGTTAAATACTAATGAGTTTGATTCTCTAGACTCCAGAGCAGTGGTTTGTGAACTGTGGGTCATGACCAAAGAGTTGGTCATCAGATCAATTAGTGGGTCCCAACCAGGCGTCCCAGAGCCAGTGGTGCATGTCTTCCCAACACTGCTTTCACCAACTTCATGTTGGTTACTTGAACTTGGCTGTGGTGGAAATCAGCCAACACCACAAAGCTGGGGCCTCTGTTTTACCACAGAGAACCAGTTGGTAAACATTTACTAGCATACCCCTGATCATAACCATCATGTCTTTCTCTTCCCTCCACCCCTCCTGCAACGGAACAGGATAGAATAGAAAGAAAAATACCAGGGTCCTCTATGATAAAAGTAAGAATTGTTTTGTGAGACTTCTGTTCAGGTCAGAAAGATATTTATGTGTATATTCATATATCATGTATTTTTTTACTAAAAATAAGTTTGAAAGTCAGTTGTCTAGAGTCCCTTCCTTTATCTTCCTCAAGTAATTCAAAGTCCTCTGTTCTGTTGATCTTTAGGCAGAGAACCAGTGTCCGGCATCTTTTTTGAATTAATGCTGTGTCTACTCTAGGCGGAATGAGATGGAATTTGTATCAGGCTAGAAATTATTATTCTAGAATAGACAAAATGCCTCTGTATTATCAATTCTTTTGAACTCAAAGCTATATAAAAATCTATCTTAGACCCCACCAAAGACTTTCTACAGTGAGCATGTATTTGTCCTATGCTCAGAAAACAGTAATCATTATTTTTAAATCCCAAAGATTAGAAGGCCAATAAATAGAAAAAAAAATCAGATTTAAGCAAATATCCTTGTGTTACTCTACCATTCTTCATTATTAGAACTTTCTATGAAGAAATTAAATCTTTTTAAGAAAGTAAATGCACTTTTTGTGAAATATATCACTTTCCTTTTAATGATTTAGTGATTTGTTTTATAAATCCAGATTATATACATATATTTTTATATACACAAAATATATATATATTTTTGATATACACAAATATATATATATTGATATACACATACATTTACATTGTATATAAACATCTTATATATAAATTTATATGTGCGTGCGCGCGCACACACACACACACACACACACACACACACACACACATCCCAGATATGCTTAAATGGATTATGCTTCAAAACTAGATAGATGTCGGGCGCCTGAGTGGCTCAGTTGGTTTGTTAAGTGTCTGATTTCGGCTCAGGTCATGATCTCGTGGTTCGGGAGTTCGAGCCCGCATTGGGCTTGCTGCTTTCTGTGCGGAGCTTGCCTTTGGATCCTCTGTCTCCCTCCCTCTCTGCCCCAGCTCCCCTCGCGCATACTTTCTTTCTTAAACATTAAAAACACAAAACAAAAAAAACTAGATGTACATAGATCATGGAATTAAATCTCAAGAACTTTGATTTAGATCAGCCTTGCAATTTTGAAATTTTCATAAAAGGGAAGTTATTAAGTATTCTTATGCAAAAAAAAAAAAAGGCTGCAAACGTGTGAAATAGTATGTCCTTGACTATCTAAATGGAGTTACAAAAAGAAACATTTTTCACTGAGTCACATTTGAAAGTCATTCTATCTTTCTTTCTATTCCACGATGTCACCTTACCATGCCCATTGTACTGCTTTTTTTGTAATAAGAAAATGAACCAGAATAAGGGGAACATGGTTTAAAGGTTCATAGGAGTTAACTATACTTTCAGAAATAAGTTATGGAACATTTTGGGGGGAAGAATTCAGCTTATTGTATATATGACTTCAGTTCTCCAGTTACTTGCAAGTAGAAAGTAAATGTCCCCCAGATGGACACTTGACCCAGGGTGCATTTAACATCCAAGAGTGAAACTGAGTGCCCTGTTGCTCACTAGAAATGAAGAAGGTCCTGGGAGGGCATGAGCTCTCGGTGCTCCTGTGGTCAGCCAATTCGCTCCCCTGTCCCCTGTGGCTGCACTCCAGAGCTGCTCGGGGCTGCCTTTTCTCTGAACAAAGCCCGTGCAGCTGTGCCCGGCGCCTCCGTGTCACCAGGCAGGGTTTCACGAACTGGATCTGATGCTCTTGTGCCTGTGTTGTTCATTCCTACACGCTGGAGCCGTGCCCAGGAAGGTGAGGGGACAGCAGGTTGGCCCTCGCTCCCCAGCTGTCCCTTTCTCCTCATGTCACTCAGGATATAAATAAATGGATTCATTCACTCTCTCATCAAGCCAGAATGTTGCCAGAAGGTACTATCAGGGCCACTCTGATCAGTTGGAAAGGGCCTTAGGGGCAGATCTAAGAGGCACAATTTACAAAAGCCTTTGCATTTAGGTAATTTAAAAAAAAAAAAGCTTTTAATTTTACTTCTCCTGTTCACTTGAGACCTTGGAGGGAGAAAAATAGCTCCAGTTATATGTTCATGTTGTTTGAGGTCTGGGCCTCCTTTAGTGCTGTGGAAGTCATGGTGCATTCTTTGTTTTTTCTCAACTAGGAAAGCCTTGAGTCCGATGATCTCATTGAAAATTTACTTCCCTTTCCTTAAGACAGCTGACGGGTAGGAGGAGCACTGATCTGGAGCGTGGATTGCTGCTTATCACACGAGGCTGTGGTATTTCAGAGGCCAAGTTCGTATTGTTAGTTGGAAGTCTTTTGCTGCCCATAGGGAGCACTGCTATCGATCATTTCCCACATCCGTCGATCCAGTATTTCCCAAGCAGCCTCCATGTAAATATGTACATGGCAAAATGCTGGGCGCTCAGGTCCTGTGAAGATTTGCAAGACGTGGTCTCTGCACTTCAAAGAGTGCATCGCAGGAAACGAACCACACATGCGAGACACAGACCCCCACCCCCACCCCACCCCTGCCCTCAAAAGTGGTGTAAGAAGCAATGATTTGGTGGTCTAGGAAAGTCTGTCCACCATTCCTCTCAGGGAACTTACTCCTCAAAGTGAGCATGAGCATGATCGGTGCCCACAGCAGTTCTCCGTGCCTAGGTGCTTCTCGTGCACTTCACCTTAGCAGGTGTGGATCACGGTGCTGAAAATAATTTTATTTGCTATTACAGAAGCTCCAGCCAGTTACTTAATATGATGCTAATGGGAGAACAGTAGCTGGAGGACAGATTGGGTTCGTTGGACTCAGTTGCCAAACCAGCACAATGTATTTTACAGGTGCTTCAAGATTTTTAAGGGTAGTTCTGCTAATATTTTATGTCTATGTTGCTTGTTGACTTTATTTTTTTTTTTTTTAATTTTTTTTTTTTTTTTTCAACGTTTATTTATTTTTGGGACAGAGAGAGACAGAGCATGAATGGGGGAGGGGCAGAGAGAGACGGAGACACAGAATCGGAAACAGGCTCCAGGCTCTGAGCCATCAGGCCAGAGCCTGACGCGGGGCTCGAACTCCCGGACCGCGAGATCGTGACCTGGCTGAAGTCAGACGCTTAACCGACTGCGCCACCCAGGAGCCCCATGTTGCTTGTTGACTTTAAAACTAACCTAATAATATTGCTGTAACTTCATTTATTTGATAAATGCCAAGTGAGTGTATAAATAGTGTGATCCACAGCCATTTCACATACACATACACAAAACAAAAAATTTCCAGGTCAGGATATCAAAGCCAAAAAGAAGACGGGCAGCTTCAGTGACTGGTTTTTCAGAATTCTACCATAAAAGAGCATGGCTGTGATTGTGGCCACAAAGGACGTGAGGGGGTGGGGGGGGAGGGCAGTAACATGGTTGTCCTAGGTATTGTCCCTGCCCTTATCAGCCCAGAACCGAGTCAGCAGGCAGGAGTGGAGATCCCAGCAGCTCTGGACTAGAATCATGGCAGGTGTCAGGGAAAACAGGTGGAGAGTCTAATTGGAGACCCTTTACCTAAAGATGGAAGCCCAAAGGGCTGTATTCTCCATGTAAAGTTCAACCAGAAATAAACCCTCCCTTCCCACTTTACCTTTACCATCTCAGGCACTGGAAGAAAACTGCCTGTCTTGGACCTTGGTGCTGAGTGAGATGGAGTAGGGGACTCTTCCGTGAACATTTATAACCACAAACTGGCCCTCGTGTAAGCTTGGGCGGGAGTTGGCATTCCCTAGGTTCCCTGAAAAACTTGAAACTGAGAATTTAATCCAAGGTGGTCCTAAGCTAATAGTGGCCCCAGGCACCTAATATAATGCATAGTTTTTCTGGAGGGATCTTCCTTCATTCAAATCTCAAATAAATTCTTTTTTTTTTTAATGTTTATTTTTGAGAGAGACAGAGGGTGATTGGGGGAGGGGCAGAGAGAGAGGGAGACACAGAATCCGAAACAGGCTCCAGGTTCCGAGCTGTCAGCGCAGAGCCCAATGTAAGTCTCAAACTCATAAGCTGTGAGATCACGACCTGAGCCGAAGTCAGACGCTCAACCAACTGAGCCACCCAAGCGCCCCTCAAATAAATTCCGAAGAACTGTGGTCACAGTTAAAAATCACAAAACAAATAAGGAAACATGGCACCATAAGCAAAAGTCAGCAAAAACAACAGATGACACTATCAGACCTACAAAGACAAAGATACTGAAATTATCAGACATACAATAAAAAATAAATTTTCTCATGTGTTGAGAGAAATGAAAGGAAGGAGTAGAAAGTATGAGTAAAATCAAAAGATTAAAATTATAACTAAACAGATTTGAAAAAGAACTATGTAGACTTTCAGAATTACAAAGATCTAAGTAACTAAAGTTTTGAAATCAATGGCTGGGCTTAACTGCAGGTTAGACCCAGCTGAAAAGATATTTAGTGAACTCAAAGCTATATTTATTTAAAGACATTATGTGAACTGCAGGACAGAATGATGAAAAATCACATGAGAAGGCCTGATAGATATCCAGATAATTGGAGTTCTAGAAAGAAAAAGAATGGGACCGGGACAATAGTTGAAGGGATAATGGCTAAAAATATACCAAAACTGGAGCCAAAATATCACAGGTGGGAGAGCATTAGACCGGTCCAATCCCAGGTTTCGGCAAAGAGGAGGTGTCCTCTTAGAGCCTGTAATAATTAAAAATATTCCAAAACTAATGAAAAGATACACCAGTTGCAGTGAATCACAACAAATCCACATCTCGACACACCATACTGAAACTTTGGAATACTAAAGACAACGAAAAGATGTTCAAAGCACCTGGAGACCAAAGAAGGCTTTCCAGAGGAATGCCAGTTTGACTGACCGCATACTTCTCAACAGCAAGAGTGGAAGCCGAACTACAGTGTTACGTGGCCACTGATGAGAGAAAATAATTAGCCAGTCAGAAAAATATTGTAAGTGAAAATATCTTTCAAAGACGTGGATGAAATGAAGACATTTTTCAACATTTAAAACCCAGAAGAATTCACAAAAGGAAAGCAAAGATTCTAAAGAATGGATATTTCGTGAGCAAAGGAAAATTAAAGAAGAGAGAGAAATAGACAAACCAAGAAATAGACTCCACTATGGAGAATAAACTGATGGTTACCAGAGAGGAGGTGGACGGAGGGATGGGTGACGTAGGTGATGGGGCTTAAATAATACACTTATCATGATGAAAAAAAGTAATCAAAGAAAAGTGAGAGCAAAGGGTATGGCCAAAAACTTGCTCAAAAAATCCAAAAGCATTAAAATGTCACAGACTGTGGTTAAGCAACCAAGAAAAGTGTCAAAGAAATACCAAATCCAATCCTTTAGTAAAGAAATTAGTTGAACTCTGTGTGGATGGAGAATAATGTCCATTACAATCATGTATTTAAACTTGAATTGTGAGATGTTGGCTACTTGGGAGCTCCTGTAGAGGTACTGAGTATAGAAAGGACCCTGTGTATCCACCAGAGCGCTGCATGGGGACCAGAATCAGTTGCTTAAAGGCTAAAATAATCTTAGACTATCTGAGGTAGTAATTCTGTTTTTTTAAGTGTACAAGGTAAAGATTTGAGTATCTGGTAAACTAAATAAATACTAATTTTATATAAATTCAGAATAATCTATGTTTATTGTGAAATGTCTGTTGTTTAGAGAAGCTAACATTTTAATCTTGAAACTTCCTTTTGAAATGTCATTGATATTAAATTTGTGATGTTAAGTTAGAAAAGATAAAAACTGACTAAATGTATACACTATCGAATGCATAAAATAATTTTATTTACTTTACATTTAAAAACAAATAAAATAAAGAATGGATATTTCAAACAGAGGAAGGTAATACCACATTTCGTGGTACATGAAAATACACATTTCGAAGGTCTGAAATGCAAAGAGGAACTACAAGCAAAGAATGTTTACAAATATGGGCAGATATCATAATAAAATCATAATGTTCTTGGGAGGCTAAGAAGGAGGGGATGAAAATATTCAACACCAGTCTTGTTAATCAAGGCAGCGGTATGATGAGAGGTAAAGTAGTCTAACTTGGTCTTGTACAGTGAAAAGCTAAAGATAATGATTAATTTCGGCTTTACATAATCAGTATATACAAATGCAAAAATAGAGTAACAACTAAAAGAACAGAGATTATAAAACTTCAAGGAGGAAAAGAAAACAAAGAAGAGTAGGGACAAATAGGAAGCACGACTTAAGACAGTAGAAATAACAAAGTATTTGTAACTACAAAAGTGTGAGTGCACTGATGTCCCAGTGAAAGTAGAAGATTGATTCATTCAACAGTATTTATTGAGTATCTACTATATGCTAAACACTACTAGGCACATAGCACAGAGCGGTGAACAAAACAGCCCCAAATCCTTAATTGGAGAGAGAGAGAGAGACAACAAACCAAATAAGTAACCCAGATAGTACATTAGACAGTGGTGAGGGTTCTGGAGTGAAAAAAAACAAAACAAAACAAAACATGAAAGATAGAGAATGGGGAAAGTGACTATTCTAAATCGATCAGTCAGGAAGAGTAGCATTTGAATAAAGCCCTGAAGGAGGTGAGGGAATGAGCCGGTGGATATGTAGGGAAGGGAATTCCAGGCTGAGGGAACAGCATGAGCACGTGCCTTGAAGAGGGATCACGGCTGCTGTGTTTGGGAAGTACAGGCAGGCCAGTGGGCCACAGCGTAGGGTGCGAGGAGAGTGGGTGTAGATGAGACTGGAGAGACGAAGAGGGCCGGACCACAAAGGACCCAGCAGGCCAACGAAAGGACTTGCACCTTCCTTCTGAGTGAAGTGGGAGTTGGGGTTCTGGGCAGAGTCATGCATGAGCTGATTTTGGATTTAACAGCATCTCTGTGGCTACTGCACCAGGCAGGGGCAAGGTAGTAGCAGTAGAGGGGTGCAGGAAATGGTCAACCAGAGATGGATATATTGTTGGCCTAGATTTTCAAAACTCCACTTTTAGGCTGCTTGAAAGAGACCTATCTAAAACATAAGTATATAAAAAAGAATCAAAGAAAAAGTTTGGCAAAAGATATGCCAGGGGATATAGCTATATTTATCAGAAAAATTGATTTTAAGACAAAAAAAAAAAACATATCAAGACATAAAGACGCTCACTACATTATGGCTAAAAGTTCTAAAGATTCACCAGAAAGTATTTAACCTTTTTTTGTTGATTTAGTTTCACTAGCTTATCTACTGATTTTTTTAATTAAATAAAATGCATATTTGTAAAGACTATATTGGACAAAAAAATTAACAGAACCACAAAGAGAAATAGACAAACCCACATTCATATTGGAATGATTTAATATAACTCAATAATTGGTAGATCAAGCAGTCTGAAAATCAGTTATATTTTAGGAAATTTGAACCACACAGTTGAGAGGCTTGACCTAGCAGATATGGCTTTGAATCACATTTCGAAGGCCATCTTTCCTGGTCACAACGCAGTAACAAAAAGATAACTGGAAAATCCTCACATGTCAGATTAAATTAAGAATTAACTCACCAAAAAAAAAAAAAAAAAAATCATAATATAATTAGAAAATACCGTTCACCAAAACCCTGAGGAATGTAGCTAAGCAATATTCAAGGAAAACTTATATTTATAGTAGGGAGAGGGTAGAGGCTCGAAGTTAATGTGCTAAGAATCTGGCCTAAGAATTTCACAACAAAATAAGTCCAAAGAAAGTAAAAAGTAAAGACAAATACATAATAATAAAGGTAAAGGAAGAAAATAATGAAATAGAAAATGAGCACCATTGAGAGGAATGAATGGAGACATTATTATATATGCCTCAGAGATTAAACAGATGGACAACATTATGAATAACTTCGTACTGATACCTTTTTAAAACTTTGGTGAGATGGATACACATGTAATATTTAACTTAGAAGAATTTGCTCAAAAAGAATTACGAAGCCCTAATATTCTTTAATTATTAGGAAATTTAACCAAGAACAAAAATGATTCCACAAATACAACAGCAGGTTTTTATGGTTTTACTGGACATCCAAGGATCAGATATACCAACCTTCTACAAACTATTCCAGAATAGAGGAAAACAGGGAACACTTCTCAGCTCTTACTATCTTAATAGCAAAACCTAACCAGGACAGCCCTCCCACAAAAATTCTAAAATCACAACATCTTCTTAATTGTGGATATAAATGTGAAAAAATTACGAATAAAACATTAGCAAACTGAGTCCAGCAATGTAAAAAAAAAAAATCATGATCAAGTTAGGTTTATTCCAGAGATTCAAGGATTATTTAACGTTTAAAAATTGACTAATGTAGTTACTACAGTAACAGATTAAAGGGAAAAGAATCATATGCTCCTCTCAATGGATACAGAATAAGCAGTTGATAAAATTCAGCGTATTCATTCATCACTTCAAAAAAAAAATTCCCAGGTCACTAAGAATAGAAGGGAGCCTAATTATGAAGTATCTCTACAAATAGACAGCAATAGCCATCATACTATTCATTGGAAAACTTTTAAAGATTCCCTTTAAGATGAGAAGCAAGACAAGGGAAGCCCATCCCTTCTCCTGAGTGTTGTACTGGAAGTCCTAGTCAGTAAAGTAAACTAAGGAAAGGAAATGACACGGGAATCAGAAAGGAAGATGCAAATCTGTCCATATTCTCAGATAATATATTTGTCTCATCAGATACCCAAAAAGAGTATTCAAATAAATTATTACCTTTATAAGAGAATTTAACGATCTTTCTGTACATCAGCAATAGAGTGTGTGATTATAGGAAAAGATACCCTCTGTATCAAAAGTATAATCACGAAGACGTATAATGTACCTAAGGAAAAATCTTAACAAAAAATATGACACCTATTATTTTAAAAATTATAAAAACATAGTGAAAATCACTTTAAAAACCAAAATAATGGAGAGATGTACATGTTCCAAGATTAAAAGTCAGTTTGGTAAAGATGTCGGTTCATCCCAAAATTGATCGATAGATTTAAGAGGGCATTAGTTAGTTGTTGTTTTTTTTAATTTGACAAGCTGATTTTAAAGTTTACATGGAAGGGAAAAGGGCCAAGAATAACCCTCGTACTACTAAAGAATGAGAGTGAGGGGCATCTGGGTGGCTCATTCAGTTGAGCATCTGACTCTTGAAACATATCTCACAGTTTGCGGTATCGGGCCCCACGTCGGACTCTGCATTGACCTCATGGAGTCTGCTTGGAATTCTCTCTCTCCCTCTCTCTCTGCCCCTCCCCCAGCTGGTGCACGCATTTCTCTCTACATACATACATACATACATACATACATACATACATACATACACGTTAAAAAAAAAAAAGAATGAGAGTGAGAGATAGAGGCCATGTGTCACTTGTCTTACTAGACACCAAGAATTATTACCAAACTAAAGTAATTAAGAGAGCGTGGGGTAGGGGCACCTGGCTGGCTCAGTCGGTGGAACGTGTGACTCTTGATCTAGGGGCCGAGAGTTCAAGACCCACGTTGGCAGAGATTACATTAAAAAAAATTTTTTTAATAAAAAAAGGGAGCATGGTGTTGGCACAGAATAGAGAAAACCTAAAACTGGTCTCCTATGTGAAAACAGTTTATAACAGAGAGGTGTTGCCATTAAAGAAGGTAAGGATGGACTTTTCCATCAATAATAACTAGAATAGTTATTGTGTGGGGAAAATGAAATTAGATCTGTGCTTCACACTCTAGATAATTTTAGGTTGGATTAAAGACTTAAAAATGACAGGCAAAAAAAAAAAAAAAGTGTCCCATCTTATATAAAGCATCATAGGAGGATACCATTATGACCATGGGGTAAGGAAAAGATTTCTTACATTAGCCCCAAAAAGTGCAGACTGTGAAGATGCAGATTGATAAATTTGACTTTGTTCAAATTGAGAACTTCTAAGACACCATAAAGATATTGTAGGTTTTTTGTTTTATTTTGTATTTCTTTTTTTTTAAGCCCTTAATATCATTAGAGATACATTGTGAAGTTTTTATAGGTGACATGATGTGTTACCTTGGGTTTGCTTTGAAGTACTCCAGGGGGAGGAAACTGGGGGAGGGAGAGAGAAAAAGAATGGTAGAATGTTGGTAATTATCAAAGTGAGATGCTGGGAACATGGAACATGGAGGTGTCTTACACTATGCTATTTTGTGTGTATATCTAACATTTTTTTATTTAACAAAAAAATTTTTTTAAACAAACCATCCATCTTGGGATGCCTGGGTGGCTCAGTCGGTTAAGCGTTCGACTTCGGCTCAGGTCATGATCTCACATCTCATGAGTTCAAGGCCCGCATCGAGCTCTGCTGACAGTGCAGAGCCTGCTTGGGATTCTTTCTCTCCTTCTCTCTCTGCCCCTCCCCCACTCACTCTCTCGCTTTCTCTCAAAATAAATAAACAAACTTAAAAAAGAAAAAGGAATAGAGTACTGCTACATGCTACAACATGATGATCCTTGAAAATATCACGCTAAGTGAAAGGAGCCAGACACAAAAGACCACATATTGTGTGATTCCACTCATATGAAATGTCACGAATCGGCAGATCTGTAGAGACTGGAAAGATTAGTGGTTGCCTGGGGCTGGAGGATGAGATGTGTGAGAGTGATGGCTAAGAGGCATGGGGTTTCGCCTTCTTTCAATGAAAATGTTCTGGAAGTGATTGTGGTGGGAGATGGACAACTCTGAATATACTAAAGCCACCGGATTATACACATTAAATGGGTGAATTGTGTGGTATGTGGCTTATAGCTCATTGAAGCTGTTTTTTTTTTTAATCAATAAACAGTAAACTCAGTAAGAAAATAAGCAAAAGCCATGTCCAGACATTTCACAGAAGAAAAAACATGTATGCGCCATAGATACTTGAAAAGAGGCTCAACTTCATTCCTTTTTTTTTTTTTTTAAGCTTATTTATTTTGAGAGAAAGAGAACGCGCATCGGGGAGGGTCTCCATCTCACAAGTCTGGAGAGATCTTGACCTGAGCAGAAACCAACAGAGGCTTAACCTGACTGAGCCACCCAGGCGTCCCTCAACCTCATTCCTAATTGGGGAAAATGCTAATTGGAACCACAGTAGGACACTTGACTGGCAAATATTTTAAACTCAGGCAACACCCCTCCTCCACCGGTAGGTGAGGCAGAGAAGCAGGGGAAGCCCATCCAGTGCTGTGGGGGTAGGGGGTGAACTGGCGCAACCGCTCTGGAATGTAATACGGCTTCGTTTTTTAGAGAGTTGAAGAGGCAAGTGTCGATGACCCAGCGGTTACGCTCCTAAGTATATAACTGAAGAAATTCTCCCAGCTGTGTGCTGAGATCACATGTAATAATAGTTATAGCAGCACTGGGAAATTGAAAACCACATAAAACGAAACGACATATATTTAGGGATATGAGTATATGTGGTGAATAAACCTGTTTTTAAAAAACAAACAGGGGAAGGATAAACACAAAATTGAGGAGAGTGGAAATGGGCAGGCAATGGGAGGGCCTCACAGGGGACTCGGGGTAATGGTAATGTCTTTGTCTTAAACCAGGTGACGGGATGTAGGTGCGTATATGGGGGATAAGGACAGGGGTACAAGGCAGAGTGTATTCTGACAACCTGCTGTTCGGCAGAGTTTTAGACACGCTCAGAGGTGTGCATAGAGCAGTGTTTCCATGCAGTTCGATACTGAATGCTAATTGTGCTGGCCCTACACTTCTAGCAAGGATTCACATATTTTAGCATCTTCTGTTTAAGAAGCAAAAGGGATAAAATGTTCTTACGGGGTGGGGGGGGGGTGGGGGAGAAGGGGGAAGAAACTAAGCAGCACACAAAAAAAGCAGCAGCAGAACCGGAGTGCGTTAGAAAGGTTTCCAACAAAAGTGGTTAAAATGACAGGTCTTCAAGTTCAAGGTGAACTTCATTTATTTGGCCACAACTTCCTTAGTCTTCCGTAATGCTGACTAAACCAGACGTTATTGTAAGGAAGTGAAACCCCATGTCCTCATTTAGGTCACTTAGCGGTTGGTTCTTTGTTTCAGATCCTGCTCACACTAAAAGATGAGCCACAACCGCACTGAGGAAGAACCTATTTGCTGTCCCGCTACTGCCATGGGTGTGTCGGAGGCGCTGCAAGGGGTCCATGGTATTTTTTTTTTTTTTTTTTTTTTTTTTTTTTTTTGCTGCCTCAGTCCCCAGAGCCTTCAAGCGGCGGTGGCAGTAGATTGTTGCCATTCAGCCACTACAGACTTTTACTGAGACAACAGGAAAACACATCGGCTGGGTTTTGATTGAACTTGGCAGTGGGGACGTTCCACTGATACGTTATGTACCCCATCAGAGCACACATGTATCTTTCACCCCTTTTACCTCCTCCCCCAACCTGCTTAGGTCTTCTCTGTCCCTCTCCTGCTACCACACAGAGACGATATAAAAGAGGCTCTTTGGCTATTTGCATTTTGCTTCCTCTTCTTTTCCAGATTGCAGTATTAAGCTTTACTTCCTACAAGCCTAAAACCCCAACAACAGTATCTACCAAAGTTGTTCTTCCCTTTTCTGAGGGTTTGGGGGAAGGGGGAAGCATACATCACAAGTTTCCCAGAGAGCGGAGAAAAGTCGGTGTGCTGCTGACCACATGAGCCATGGTAAGGGCACCCTTTGGAATTACTGATTTCTAAAATTAATAAAGTAATTCTATTTTTATTTTCTTTTTTTCCATTTACTAATTTCCCCCAACAATCGGTACTCACACACGAGCCTGAAATGGGGCCAACTTGGTGTTTTATGTCCTTGCTGGGCAAGTTTTGAAACTCTGTTTTAGAAATGCGAACTCGGAAAGAGAGGTTTTATTCTTCCATTTGGTTTCAGCAGATGGCGGGCCCAGGCCGCTCCCCGCGGGCAGCTCCTGTACCTGGGAAGCTCGTATGTGCAAATGTGTCCGTTGTCAGCCCGCAGCAGACAGGTCCTCTAGTGGCCAGTGGATCTGCACCCGTAAACAGTTCGTCAGAAGGAGGCCGCACAGCCCCTGATGGCTTTCCACTTGACCTCTGCTCCCTTGCCCCCTCACTTTTCCCCGGCCCTCTCTCTGGCTTCTGTGGAAGAAGAGGTTGAAAGGTGGGCTACAGAGCCCACCGAAGGACTGACTTAGCTGCCCTGGGGAGTACTGGGCGAGGATCCAGAGTCTGGGGTTTCTACAACAGGGTGCTGTAGACTCAGCATGGAAACCCCAAAGGAAGAATGACACCCAACAAGGAAGAGAGAAAAGGGACTTTATTGACTTCTTAGCGAACGAAAACAGGTTTGAGCACATTGAAGCGTCTTGTTTGCGTGTGAGGGATGAAGACCGTCACTTTGCGGGAGAAGAGAGAACGTATTCATGGGATTTCTGGTTAGTAGCTTGAGGTCCATCTTAACCGTTTGCTAATTTGGTTGTGAATTGGTTAACAGGAGACAAATCGGAGTTCCTTCATGATTCCCTAAGTGATGTGTAGAACCAGGAAATGAGACGTTTGGGGAGACTCAGCATATGGATCTTGTGGGAGAGGATAAGAGGGTATGAGCCCAGTTTAAAAACCAAAAAACAAAAAACCTTTGAGACCTACTAGACCGCTTGGAATTGCCCTAGGTAACCGTCAGAATTGAGTCCTCAACCTGATTTCTTACTGCACTCACCACTTGCTTATCCGGTGTGAGGCCGGACTCCAGATCTCTCCTTCACTTAACCAAGTACTTTTCACGTCATCTCTCCTGTACTGGACTTCTCGTGGCAAGTCCAAGTCTTGGTAATAAACAAAACAGATCATACGATCCGCCCCGCCCCCAACCTCCAACAACCGTGTCATTTCCCCGTGTCCCTACCTCCCTTCCCCCAAAACAAGTGTGTGTTTTTTTTTTTAAGACAGACAGACAATGGTTCAAGTTTCTGTGGTGCCTATAAGTGGCATGTGGAACGCAGAGACTGGACTTCAGACCCCCGTCCATATTTGTATCTGCTGGTAAAGATAAGAATAGAGCTCTAATATAAAAAGAACATTTGGAACCACAGTGTGTTCTGTTTTCTTTGGGATACTTCAAGAAACTTATCTCATTGCCTCGGTTCATTAGGATGAGCCACAGGCCAACATTTTAGTGGTGTCCTATGAGGTTGGATAAGAAGGAAGGTTTATTCCAGGGTCACAAAGAGTACTCTTTTCTTCCTTAAGCCTTGAGTAAGGACCCATGATGTCAGGTATAAGCTGCTCAAAATGGAGCTTTTAGGCAGCCTGGACCTTCCCCCGGGCCTAAAGACACCTCCGGAGCTGCAGCCTGAAGTTGCACATTTTTAGTAAACCCTTGGGTGCTTCTCCTGCCCACTGAAACTTGAGAACAGCTGCCACGAGTGAGTAGACTCTGAAGCTTGGGATAGCAATGGCCCATGGCCACAGGGCTGGCCCCTCTCTAGGCCCACTAGCTTCCCTGGGTAGGATGGACCACAATCCCAGGAGCCGTGAATTTGGGGCAGGGACACAGCCCCCAAAGTACAACGGGATCAAGACCGCAGGGGACAAAGCCTTAGAGAAGCTCTTAGGATTGGTTGAGCATGGACAAAGCGAGAAAGAAAGACTTAGTGACCAAAGTCAGGAGTTCAATCCGGGAGAACTCCAGAAGGAGCAAGATACATCAACATACACACACACATACCACACAGACCCTTCGACCTGAAAATTTTAGCTTCAGATAGACTTTTTCACCAATGGCACGGTGATTTCAGTAGAGGAACATGTTTTTGGGGCGCTGCTAGGTGGTTCCTCACTCATTGCAGATGGTTGCTTCAGGTGGACGTCAACGCCACAGTGGAATTCTGCATTGCTCTGGGATCTGGGACCTCGAAACAGAACTGTGGGATTGTTCTTTCCCCGCCCTCTCCCATCCCTAAATCATTGACAAGAGGCCCTCTGTCTGTAAAGGGTTTCCTGGCGAGCTTAACCTGATAACAGAATTAGCCTCGTCTTCTTAGGCCATTTGCCAGACAGTTTCTCTCATTCCCCACTGATGTGGCGGGTGAGATCAGATTTTCAAAAATGATGATGTTCTTCATGGATAGTGAATGTACAAACCAACACACTTCCACGTACAAGGGCTCACCCCGAGTGATTTTGGCCCACAGTTACACTTTCTGCCCGTCTGAGCCACTGCCACTGCCTCTGTGTGTGTCTGAGAGCAAACTACTTCACGAGAAGGAAAGGAAGGAACACCAATAACAGTTGAGTCTTCTCCCTCCGATGGCAGAGGCAGTGCAGTTTACCGGTGTCCAGGGGACTCCCACTAAGCAGTGTGCTCGAGATTCCCGTTCCCTCTAGTTAGTGGATATGAACAGGGAATTAAGAAAAGAGTGATTAAGGATATTCATCCAGTCAGACTTCCACCTTAGAAAAGGCTTTTTACTGTTCTAGAAACAATCTTCCAGAAGATGGAAATGATCCAAGATTCCCCAAAAATATTTATTTATACAAAGATTTTGAGAGTAATATTTGTATTTGTCTTTATACCTCAGTCTATGTGTCTGGGGCCAAGTCGCGTGGCGCATTTGCTGCTTCCCCGCATGCCTCACCCGTTCTAGCACCTGCTTCCAGGAACACCAGATGAACACAGGGTCTTGGGGGATAGAGGGGAACCCATAATGCCCCAAGACTGCACAGACCATAATCCAGATACGTGCACCCTGACCTGGACGGTGTCTAGCCAGATGTCCAAGGGGAAATACGGTCGAGGAAGAAGGCGAGAGGAGGGGCCCAGAGGGCGGGCAGGAGAGCATTCATCCCACCCTCCGCTTCTGAGTTCGGCGTGTCCATACGGCCCAATCCAGTTGATGGCCCGGGAACGACATTACCTGGATTTTCTCCCTGTAATGACCCTCGGTGCTGACTGATGTTGAGAGGACCATTTGCAAAAAGCAGATTCATCCTTAATCCCAGGGAGTATGAGCTACAAATCTGGGACACTGTCTAGGTAACCTGCCTGAAGGAAAATGCTTGCCTTGTCTAAAGTGATCCAGGTTCCCTAGAGCAGATGTGGGGCAGCGATGAGCCAATCTGACCTCAGAAGCGTCTTCCAGCCTGGCCCTGTCCCGGCCGTTCTCTGCCCTTCCTCCTCCCTAGGGTTTCCCAGATCCATTGCCACACCATGTGTCAGGTGCCGACTCGCCATCCCTCTTCCTCCGTCCCCACCACGTCTGTCTAGGTCACAGAAAATCTGTGTATTCTGAAGAGTTGGGCCTTCCCCTAACCAAACCCACACTTTCTTTACCACAGTGATTCTCAGAGCCAGCAAGAAGGAGAAATGTCCCAAAAGGGAACATCCGTCTCAGCCATTTGCCTGGAGCTGAAGGTTGCGGGCTCCAGGCCCCTAGGTGAGGAGTGTTGCTTTTGTGTGTCCCGAGGAGCAGGCAGTCAGGCAGTGGCGGTTCTCTTTCCTCTCTCTCTGTCGCAGGCGGGCTCTCAGCTACACTTACAGGACTTGACCACCATGTTAGAGAGCTGTTCCACCTTGGGGGTCCTCCCGACATAGTACAGGATGGTCAGGGGCTCCAAGTCCTGGGGCACACAGCAAGGTGAGGCAGAGGCTTCGGGATTCAGGGTGTTGTACAGTCCCAGCACCTGGGGAGGACACATCATTTAGAGGTTGGCAAGCCAGGCCCCGGGCCGAGAGCCCTCCGCAGGTTCTGGGGGCCGCTCCAGAGACGGGGCGAGTGGTAGACTGGCCAGCCAGGCTATTTCGGTTTGGGGGAACATCTGTACCGGTTTGAGCATTATCAGGTTAAGCTTGTAACAATTATCGGGCGACTTTAACGGGATAATGAGATTTTCTCTGCTGTTAAGAAACGCTCCTGTATCGGTGTTCCTAGCTGCGACTGGCCACTTTGGTGAGAAGTGATCTCACTAAACGCTGCTTTGGGCCATGCAGTAAGCGCCAGAGCGTGGGGCCCCAGACCGGACGCAGTAATCATGAGCTATCGGGAAACACGTTCCACAAATTACTGCCCTAGCTTTGATTCCCCTTGAGGGAAAGAAAGGCCAGCAGCTAGTTTCTCCCTTTCTCTTCCCATTGTTGCATATTAGCTTCTTCTGTGTGCTTTGCATTATCTTTCAAAGTAACTTTTCTGCATCCAAGAGGCTGGAATTATCAGAGTGTTTGAACGGATGGTAGAAGCCTCTTTTCCCCAACACTCCCTGCTAGCTGTGTGCAGACATCTTTGACATACGGGGTGGGGTGTGACCGTGAATCTCCAGAATGGTACAAGAGCTTTAGAACAAATTTTAAAGTCTGGTGGAAACCATGGAAGAAATTTTAAAGGGCACAATGTGACGAAGTAGAGTCGGGCCAGGGTGCCAAGATCAGAACCTTCACAAAGGGATTTTACTCGCCCTGGATCATCATTCGCTCATTCCACATTCAGTCCTTCACGCATTCAGTTGAACCAGTGGCCGGGCGGCTCCGCCCCAGCGCCCCGCCTGGCATGAGCCCCGCCCCGTACCGTGCTGTGGGTTGTGTCCGCACTGCGGAGGTAGGGGCAGGGGCCTGAGCAGAAGTTGGCATAGTAGCCCTTAGGTTCGTGGACCCATTTCCAGCCCAGATCTTGTCGGAAGTCAATGTAGAGAGGGCGCACACAGCAGTTCTCCTCCAAATTGCTACAACGAAAAACATTTAGAGACAATCAACCTAAAGGAAACCACCCATGTAAAAGAACTTCACCAACGGCCCTCATATTTGTGCCTGGAGTCCTTCCAGGTCATCCTAAGAGGTGGTCCTAATCGATGGAATCCCAGGTTCAAGTGCATTGAGCAGTATATACCATAAAGGCATTTTCTTGGTCCCAAGGACACAACAGGCAGATACAGATGATGCATGAGGAAGAGAAAAAAGGCAAAAGTGGACCTGCCCCCTTTTTCATGATGGATCAAAGCAGAGCCTTAAATTGCTTCACATAGAACCAAGCACTGAATGCTCTTAGCCAGCTGAGTTTTCTTGAGGTTGGTTTCATTGTTCCCTTCCTAATGTGCACCCGACCGGACGTGAACTCTAAGCTCATGCCGCTCACGTACAACCTGAGACTGCTCAGACCAAACCCAGGGGCCATCAAATAAAAATGAAGGGTATCCTTCCATTAGACTCATGATTCACCCCAAGTGCGATTATCAGGCCATCTCAATTCTGTTCCCTGCAGAAATCCATTTGGCAGTAACTCTTGCCAAGTGGGCATCTAGCCTGTTCTTCAATGTCTGCTGAGACTTAAAACTTACCACTTCCAAAATCTGGCTTCTTGTGGGTTCCGAGGGTGAACCATGGCAGACACTCTTGGTTATCTATTCAGTAGCCATCCCTACCTCCCTTCTCCCTTGCCACCTCCCATCACAAGAGTCGAGAGCACCATTTTCCTGGCCTCTCTTGTAGGTAGGGGTGGTCATGTGACCCCGCAATGACCAATCAGACATAAGGAGAAGTATGCAGAGGGTAAGGGCAAATGCTGGCAAAAACATTTTGATTCTTTATAAAAGTCACGGATGATGGGAGAGGAGAGCTTCTGGCTCTGCCTCTTCCCCCTTCTTTCTTGTCTTGAGCCTGGACAAGATACCTGGAGCTTTAGCACTCACTGCAACCATAAATGAAAAGCAAACCAACATAGTAATCGTGGTGGCCTGCAGAGAGAGAGAGCCCGTATTCCTGATGGCATAATTAGGCAGCCAGCCCAGCCCTGAGCCTGCTGCTGTGGGCCTATTGTGAACAAGAAATCCTTTGGGGTTTAGGCCACTGTTACTTGCAGCCAAGAGCATCCATTCCTAACTGATTAAGAGCCACACAGAACAAATCTACACGCCAGCCTTCAGACAGTCGGCGCAACGTCACTGCTTCTGTTACACCTTCGAGCTCAACAGCCTGAGTTCACTCAGTTGTTCCTCGTAAGACGTGGTCGTAGATCTGAAAAATTTCCTAATTCATTCTCCCCCAGCTCCATTCAGGCATCCCCCTCTCCAGCCAAACTGACCCATGCGTGCTCCTTCCTTCCTCCGCCCAGATCCCTACAGGTCCAAGCCTCACTCACCCACGGAGGCTCAAATTCCACACCCTTCCGAAGCCTTTCCTGCATCCACAACTTCTTGCTCCGAGTTCTTCAGGCACTCGATCTTTCAGACCTTCTCACGGATGCGGGCATTTTCTACCTTTCAGTAATTGCTGTGTGTGCTTTATCATCCCCTCCCTTATGAATGAAGAGCTAAACTAGATCAGAGAAGAGGCTCTTTCTTTTCCTCTCTTCCCAGTGGCTACGTAGTCCTTCTGAGTGAGTTCATTAATTTCTCCAGCTCAAATTCCCCCGGAAAGGGGAGGCTGCCCTACTCCCCTCACCCAGGAGCATCCTTAAGCAGCTTGTAGGGAACGGAGCACTTCTTGCGTGGGAAGTTCTCCACTCATCTCCCCCATGCACAAACACCCCCTATAAGTCCTTTAAAACACGAAAACTGTGGGGAGGCTCCGGCCAGGTATCTCCGATCCAAGCTGTCTGAACAACACTCTCCTCATTTCCTTCACCTGGGCCCTCACAGAGCTGGGCTGTGGAGAAACAGTAGGGCTCCCAGAAAAACAAGAACACCTCTGTAAGAGGGTTTGTGAATCGCATCCAGGACCCCCGGGTTAGCACCGCTTAAGCCTAGGGACTGAGCCACAGCAGGTGCACCGTAAACGTCTCAGGAGTTCCGGGTCGTGAGAGGGCCCCAGCTCACCGGAAGCAGTAGTTGGTGTCCAGGGCCCGCTTCTTCCTCTGCCCGCCCTGGCCCGGGTTGTCCAGCCGGTGCGGGGGAATCATCATGAGGATGAGGTGAGGGTTGTGGTGGTCCTTCTGCTTCTTGAGGCGCCCGAGATCCCCACGGCCATGATCATCCTCACTGTCCACACCTGCAGAAGGGAAACAGGATGACAGTCTCCTGTCTAAGGAAGGCAGAGTGTGGAGGCTGTGTCCTCACCCCATCCCATCTCCACCCCGGAGGAGGGGCAGTGCCATCTCTGCGGAAGGTGTTGGGAGAAGCACGGCTTCATGCTAACATCCAGCTGCAGGAAGGGGAGGACCGGGTGGAGGGGCTGGTCGCACAGGAACTCTCAAGACACCCGTGGTCGGATCCCCTGACGACTCCTGTGTGTAAATCTTTCAGAATGCAGACAGCCCTTCCAAGAGGCTTCCTGGTATCTCAGGGACCCATGAAGCTTCCATAGAGAATCCCAGACACATTGCTTTGTGCTGTCGGTGTAGATTCTGAGACTTAGAATCTTGGGGTGTGAGTTTCCTCTTATCATCTGAATCGGTCAAGACAGCACAGAAGTCCTACCCATAAGGTAAGGTGTCTCCATTGAAGGTAGCTTTAACGGGAGCCAGAGGAATGAGACTGAATCATCGTTAAACTTGCACGTGCACTAGTCGTTTCACAGAGTTCTCACTATCACGCTCAGGTGAGATAATGAAGTATATGACACACAGATTAGCAAATAAACTCTCAGGCTGGGGGGACCTGCTATTTCATCTAAAAAGGAGAAGACTGAGGACTGAATTAGTCTCAACTAAAAGGAGATCCATTTTGTGACAGGCAGCTGCCAGCTGTTCATCTCCACCAAGGACAGGAACACGAGGAGCTTAATTTACACAGTGACGGAAGGGACCCTGGACCCCACAAAGGGGCACTAGGACCATAAGAAGAATGGGAGGCCTGGATCTAAAATTCCCTTTTCTCCACATTGAGAAACCACCTCACACCGGTCAGAGTGGCTAAAATTAATGGCTCAGGAAACAACAGATGCTGGCGAGGATGTGGAGAAGCGGGAACCCTCTTGCACTGTTGGTGGGAATGCAAACTGGTTGCAGCCGCTCTGGAAAACAGTGTGGAGGTTCCTCAAAAAATTAAAAATGGAACTACCCTAAGACCCAGCAATAGCACTACTAGGAATTTATCCCAAGGACACAGGAGTGCTGATCCATAGGGACACATGGACCCCAGTGTTTATAGCAGCACTTTCCACAATAGCCAAAGTTATGGAAGGACCCAAATGTCCATCACGTGATGAATGGATAAAGAAGATGTGGTATATCTGTACAATGGAATACTACTTGGCAACGAGAAAGAATGAAATCCTGCCATTTGCAACAACGTGGACGGAACTGGAGGGTATTGTGCTAAGTGAAGTAAGTCAGTCAGAGAAAGACAGAGATCGAATCTTTTCACTCATATGTGGAACTTCAGAAACTTAACAGAAGACCATAGGGGAAGGGAAGGGGAGAAAGTAGTTTCAAACAGGGAGGGAGGAAAACCACAAGAGACTCTTAAATACAGAGAACAAATTGAAGGTGGATAGGGGGATGGGGGAGAGGGGAAAATGGGTGATGGGCTTTGAGGAGGGTGCTTGTTGGGATGGGCACTGAGTTGTTGTATGTAAGCGATGAATCATGGGAATCTACTCCCGAAGCCAAGAGCACTTTATGCACTGTACGTTAGCTAACTTAACAATAAATTATAAAAAAAAATTTTTTTTAGTAAAAAATAAAATTCCCTTTGCTGCGGCACATGGGCGGCTCAGTTGGTTAAAAGTCCAACTCTTGTTTCAGAAGCTCAGGTCATGATCTCCCGGTCATGAGATCCAACCCTGCATCAGACTCCATGCAGAGCACGGAGCCTGCTTGGGATTCTCTCTGTCCCCTCTCTCTCTGTCCGCCCCCCCCTCTATCTCAAAATAAACTGTAAAAAATAAAAAATAATAAAAGTAGGCTCTGAAATAGAGCCCATGAAGGGTAAAAGCCCAGGGCTGGGAGCCAAGAGAGGCCTGCACCTTTTCCCAGACAAGACTCTGATCTCAGGCTCTGGCTTGGTTGGTTTGACCTTGAGGAACCACCTGGCTTCAGGCAAGCCTCAATTATCCAAAATGGGACTATGAAAGGAAAAGAGAACTTCGCTGACATCCAGAGATTGTCCACAGATTGCACGCCTTAGAAACATCTTGGAAGACCACAGAAGACTCTTAACTATTTCTCTATCTCAATACAAACACCCTGAGCCCCAAAGCGATCATTCACACCCAGATGACTCCTGGGTGGGAATCAGGGTGCCTCTGTAACATCTGGAAAGTTCAGTAGTCAGATCACCACAGTTCATTTCTTTTAGGGAAGGGAAAGACAACAGCGATTTGTTGAGTGTTTGCGGTCCTGAGTTTTACATTTGTTATCTCGTTTAATTTGTGTGATAACCCTATGAAAGAAACATTCTCAGCTCCATTTTACTGGCTGAACTCAGAGAGGCAGACCCGTTGGCGTCCATGACTATACCCCTCTTCCCAATGTAATACTGTCTTCCAGATGTTAACATCTTCTATCTATAAACTGAAAGTCACGCCCGTTGTCTTTGGGGCAAAGCAGAATTACTCAAGTACAAAACAGTTGGCCATCTCTGTGAGGGAGCTTGGTTGCTTCTCTTGGGGCCTGGTAGGCGTCTCCTGTTCTATCCCATCTCATCAACTGCCCCCACCCCCACTATACACATCCATTTTGTTACCTTTGAATTTGATTTCCATCACCTCATGAATGTTTTCCAAGATGTCTCCATTGGGCTGAAAGGTGTGACACGGACAGTGAATGCTGATTTCCAGACCTAAGTTGGACTCTGCAAAATAAGACACAGAGTCAGTGAGAAAATTCTTTATGTGATGCGGAAGTGTGCCCATCACCGTGCCTGTGGGCCAGGGCTCTGCTCCCATAGGCAGTCACGGGAGCTGAGTAATCCCGAGGGTCACCGAGGACAGAAAGTGCTGCGAAAGCTACAGTGGACCTCCACACATGTGTTGCCACACTGCACGTGTTTCTGTTATGTCATGAACAACCAAATAAAGGCATAAAGGGAAATTAATGGGAAGGAGAATTTTCAAGGTCATCTATTTTCAAAGGATGGTAGTGGGAAAAACTGTCACCCACCTCCTTGGGGGGAAAAGAATGAGGACATAAGAGGAAGAAAAACAGCCATCACACCCCCTAGGTGTTTGTTGGAAGAGGGGATATTCGAGCCAACCTACTGAGGAAAGATAAAGTAAGAGGCAGGGGGACTAGGAGAGGCCAGGGAAAGAGGCTCGCTGAAGAACTTTAGAGCAGAGAGGCAGTGATTCAAAAGGCCACAAAGTCCACCAGATGGGAGGAAGATGGGACAGTCTGGGCCATAGGATTAAGTCAGGAAGCAACGCTAGAGGCAAGGTCACCTGCACACAAGCAGCGGTATCAGTCTAGGTAGAAGACGCCAGCCTTTCTACCACGGCCATGATTGTGGGTGTAAATGGACTGGCAGATTCCAGAGGAGATAAGATGAAAATCACAGTTACCCTTGGCCATATTTTCTTGAAGGGATAAGGACATAATTGGGTCAAAGTTACTTGGAAGTTTCTTCTCTGGGAATCCTTGTTCACTTAACAGCGAAGCTGGAGATGTGGATGGCTCGCTGAGGGAAAACGAACAGCTCAGGAAGACAATTGTGAAATCAGAGCACAGGCCACAGAAGATGGCCAATGGCCAAGGCCAACGGCCCAGATGATATGAGCTCAGAGAGAACCAGCAGGAGGAAATCTGGAGGTGCCAGGGTTTGTGGACTGAAACTCGGTGTAAGACTACCAGCTGTAGCCCTTACTCCTATTAGTTGTGGGATCGAGGTGTTTATTAGTTGTGGGATCGAGGTGTTTTGGTTACTAAAATTGGGGAATCAAGGAAATTAGTAAAAGGGGTTGGGTAAAGTGGGGGGGGGGGGGAGGAAGAATAAAAAGAGTTCAAAACATTTGAAATGGATCCAGGAATTCTGTGCAGGGAAACCAGGAAGGATCGGTGTCGTATCAGTTCTGCAGGGTAAGACTCAACTAGGGAAGTTCTGTTAACCCGGAGGCAGCAGCAAGCTGTGGTGTAGGAAAGGTCATGAGGAATGGACCCTTCTGCATTCAGGGTCAGCATCTCAGCAAGCTGATTGATTTACTGCATCCCGAGCTGTAGGGAGGCAGCAGTTCTGTGTGAGCATCCAGCCTGGGGACCAACCTGTGGTCTTCCCGATATCTGGTGTCACCAGGGAAAACCCCAGAGCCTAAACCAGCTCAGCACCCTTCTCATGCACAGAATGGCCCAAGTTCAGAGGTTCTGGTCACTGTTAGGCAGGCTTGGATCCCTTTTTCCACAAATTCCAGAACCCAGTCTCATCTGTCCTGCTCCAAGCCAGGGCAGCCTCTAGGACATACTGACTCTTGCTGAGCTTGAAGACTTGTATACCAGAAGGTTAGCTCTGGTGGGGAGGGATGGGACTAATATAACAAGGAAGCTGAGGCCCAGCCAGAGAACAGGGAGTGAACAGAGACGGAGCCGTAGCTGTGTTTTCTTCCTGGTTTAAGGCCATTGAGGGAAGGAGCCAGGGAGGTTGAAATGGGCTACAGAGTGTATTTCCTAGTACTCAGAAGGGGCCAAGGCCAAGAGAGACCTGGAGTGGATGAGTTCTGTGATTCTGTGAATTAGAAAGTCAAGGTGCAGACAGATGTGCTGGGGATAGTTAGGTCTTAGTGTCAGAGATGGTGGCCTGGCTTGGCCAACAGGCTCTGTCTGTGTAGAAAACTCACCGTGATGATAACAATTACCAACATTTGTTGGGCATTCTATGTCAAACGCTGCTTTAAGACTTTACATGCGTTAATTCATTCAATGTTTAAAATAATCCTACAGGGGTGCCTGGGTGGCTCAGTCGGTTGAGCGTCCGACTTCGGCTCAGGTCACGATCTCGCGGTCCGTGAGTTCGAGCCCCGCGTCAGGCTCTGGGCTGATGGCTCAGAGCCTGGAGCCTGCTTCCGATTCTGTGTCTCCCTCTCCTCTGCCCCTCCCCCATTCATGCTCTGTCTCTCTCTGTCTTAAAAATAAATAAATGCTGGGGCGCCTGGGTGGCGCAGTCGGTTAAGCGGCCGACTTCAGCCAGGTCACGATCTCGCGGTCCGTGAGTTCGAGCCCCGCGTCAGGCTCTGGGCTGATGGCTCGGAGCCTGGAGCCTGTTTCCGATTCTGTGTCTCCCTCTCTCTCTGCCCCTCCCCCGTTCATGCTCTGTCTCTCTCTGTCCCAAAAATAATAAACGTTAAAAAAAAATAATAATAAATAAATAAATAAATAAATGCTAAAAAAAAAAAATAATTAAAAAAAAAAAAGAACTTCAAAATAATCCTACAAAGTAGAGACAACTACTACCCCCCATTACATAGATGAGGACCCTGAGGCTTAGGGAAATTAAGTGGCTTGCCTAAGATGCCCAGGCAGTAAGCAGTAGAGCCAAGATGCCATCACCTGATGCTGGAACCATCCTAATTGTTTGAGACAAGGAGGGATAAAAAGTGGGGCAATAGAGACTACCAAAGGAAGATGCCTGTGCTCTTCCAGCATCCGCGCCCCCCCCCGCCCCCATCCTTTTTTTTTTTTTTAATTTTTTTTCAACGTTTATTTATTTTTGGGACAGAGAGAGACAGAGCATGAACGAGGGAGGGGCAGAGAGAGAGGGAGACACAGAATCGGAAACAGGCTCCAGGCTCTGAGCCATCAGCCCAGAGCCCGACGCGGGGCTCGAACTCACGGACCGCGAGATCGTGACCTGGCTGAAGTCGGACGCTTAACCGACTGCGCCACCCAGGCGCCCCCCCCCCCCGCCCCCATCCTAAGCTATGAGGCTGGCTGTGCTCCCCGACAGGGCCGCTGGGGGATGCCTGACTCTGCACCTGGAGAAACTGCAGACCTTGTAGAGCAATAAATCGCCCAAGGGTCTGAGGACCCAAGGCCCCTAACTCTGGATAGGGCTCCAGCCGGCTCCGGGACCTAGAAGGCAGCCTGGGAACCTAGCGCACGGTAGGCTCTCGGATGTTTGCTGAATGAATACAAGACCCTATACGTGACTCGGCTTCCTCATCAGTCCACACCACCAGTTGTTCCATTTGGAGTCCATCTGCTGCCTCGTTTGGGGCCACGAACTCTGAAAAGACTCCTGAGCTCTGCATAAGTAAAGGTCTGTGTGTGATTCCCCTGTACGAGGGGCGGGAAGCATCTGCCTAAGTGGGAACTGAAGGTTCCAATGAAGGACTAACCTCAGAATTGGCAGCAGTGGGGATGGTGGGTGGGGGACCCACAGGTTTTATTACGAAATTATCTTTTTGATGTCTCAAGGAGGATGGAAATCATTCTCCGCGCAAACTTCTCATTGAGCTCTGCAGCTGGGAAAATAAGAACTCCTTCAAGTGCCCAGGGCTTCAAAGAAATCCAGGTGGAGCTGATCAAAATCAGACAAGGAAGCTAAGAGATTAATTTCCCCGGCCTCTCCTTTCTGCAGCCATGTCAGGCTCTAGGTGGAGTGCCGTCTGAGTCAGAATTCCCAACTGTGCTGCCCACGGCAGATCCCTGTCCCGTGGGTGCTCCTAGGCTTCTGGCTTTGTGCTCAGTAGGGGAGATAGGATGGAGCTCCCAGGCACCCCTGGGGGTGAGGCAGGACCTCCAGCCCGCGATCAGCCAGCTCAGCCATCAGGTGATGCCCCTTCGATGAGGACCTATAAATTCAGACGCCTACAGAGCCCAGGCAGGTGACATAAGTGAGCGGAGCTAGCCAGCGTATCATGCTTAATGGGCACTGCCGGCCTCACTCTGGGGGGTAACGGTGGGGACCGGGAGGGCCTACAGGGGTGTGAAGAATGTGTGTCCCACCTCAAGAGGTGGCCACTACTCCTCTCCCATGGATCGTTACCAGGAAATCTTCCCACTTTTCTAGAAAATCCAGAAGTCCAGATTTTATGTGAAATCTCCTGACTTTAAAACAAAACAAAACAAAACAAAACTGCGGGCCATTATTTAATTTACAACATTACGTAGGCCGAGCCTTAGTGCGTTAACCCCTGGTTTCCCAAAACATCAAGGACAGGGAAGGACCCACCAGCTCCAGGGACTCTGGACATCAGGATGTGGATGGACTGTGCCTCTGTGGCAGTGATGATGGAAGAAAACTCTTGGCAAGAGGGGGAGAAGGAACAGACGAGCCCGCCGTAGGCACCTGCTCCCCACTGACCATCATCCAGACAGTAGCACCAGGTAAAGAAGGGGAGAAACAGCACAGCGTGATGTTACAAGGCACCACGACTGCCAGTCAGGACACTCTGGTTCTGATCCAGGCTGGATAACCCTGGTCAAGTCACTTAACCTCTCTGGGCCCCAGTGTCCTCGTCTGACCTAATAAAAGCTTACTCTTGTGTAACAGGTTGAAAGCCATGAGGTTCTCTCAAATACATTGTATCCTTAACACAGCCCCGTGAGGCATGCAGGCAAGGGACCAGTACCTGATTTTCCAGGTGAGGGAACACAGCAAGTGGGTGAGAAATTTGGGATGGGTGAAGTTTGATACGGCGATGGGACAGCTCTCCTTGGATGACTACCACGCTTTTCGAGCTTAGTTGGCCCCAGCAGAACCTGCCCCCGTATCTGCTCTTCTCCCCGCCTTCCCCGTGTCAGTAAGTGTTAGCCACCCGGGGGGTTCCGTCCACAATCAGAGAAGGCGTTCTCCTGTCTTCACACCCCATGCCTCACCAGCCCGCCCAAAATATACGACAAATCTGTATCCTCTCCACGCCCACGGCCACCACCCTAGCCAAAGCCCCTTTTGCCCTCATCCGGGCTGCTGCAGGGGCCCCTACATGGTCGTTTTGTTTATTATTTTTGAGAGAGAGCATGCGCGGAGGGGAGGGGCAGAGAGAGGGAGACAGAGGATCCGAAGCAGGCTCTGCGCTGAGAGCAGCGAGCCCGATGCGGGGCTCAAACTCACGAACCGTGAGATCACGACCTGAGCCGAAGTCAGCCGCTTAACTGACCGAGCCACCCAGGCACCCCCCAAACTGGTTTTCCTACTCCTTCCTTTGACTTCATGGCAACCAGAGGGACCTTTTAAAGATGGAAAAGGTATAAAATCACCTCAGTCCACATCCCAGCCCTGCTTGGAATACTCCAGGGCTTCTCACCACACGTGGAATGAGTCCTAAAACCTGACCATGGCCTCACAGGTCCCAAATTAAATGGCTCCGGCGACCTCTGGCCCCCCAGCTCACTCCGTTCCAGCCACATTGGTCCGTGTGCTGCCAGAACAAACCAAGCCTGCTCCTGCTCGGGGGCCTGAGCCTCACTACCTCCTTCGCCCAGCATATCCCTATTGAAACCTTTTCATCACTCAGGCCTCGGTGCACACACTCCTGGTCACAGAGACCCTCCCTGAGCATCTCATGTCAGACTGCGCCCTGTCATCACCACAGTGCCCTCTATGTTTCATGCTACTCATCACTGAGATTCTTATTCATCGATATGTTGCCTTGTGTAGTGTGTGTCTCTCCCACCAGGAAAGAAGCCCGATGGGATAGGGACCTCACCGGCCTTGTTCCCGGCTGCATCCGCGGTAAGCCACACTTAATTTTCTTCGTAAGTATCGGTTGCGTGAACAGATGAAGAACACAGCGAATCGATGGCAGAGCTAGCGTTTGAACCCAGATCTGCGACTCTTCTGGTTTTGTCCTCTTCCTTCTGTTTCGGAAATGACCAAGGGACCTGAGGGATCCTTCCCAAATGCTCAGGCTAAGAGTCAACCTACCTCTTCGCAAGAGCCATTCCCGCACGGTGTCAGTGACATCGAAAGACAGCCATTCGGCAGTGCCCCGTGTGGGCAGATTTTTGCCACCGATATAGCGCTGTTTGGCGATGTGCTCATCGGGCCGGAGTATCTGGAGGGCGGAGAAAGGAGTAAACGGCCCAGGCCGGGACAAGGATGGCAGCACATGTCACAATGCAGAGGGGCACGTGAGGGGAGCAACAGGAAACTGAAAATTCCTGAACGCTCCTTCAAACGCTTAGCTAATGCTTAATCCTCTCAGCGACAGACGCACGTACAGAAAGCAAGACTCCAAGAAGGTAGGATTCACACCCAGGCCTTCTGAACGGTGCACAGAGCAGAGGCCTGCAGGGGCAGGGGAGCCGGCTTTCCCCATCTGTCCCTGTCCGTGTGGCTTCTGTTCTGGGAGGGGCTCACCTGGAAGAGCTCGATCCTCTGCTCACTGCGCTTAGAGCTGGGGTTGGGCACCCGCAAGACCCGGAATTCCGCTCGGAACAGGTTGGTTCCATTTTTCTCCACTGAGGACACGTTGAAGCGGAAGACCTTGGAGGTGATCCCTTTGGGGCAGACGGCCAGCTCATCTAGGAGATCAAGCAAGCAGGAGAGGTGCCGTAAGTGTGTGAGTGAGACCCCGCAGGAGCAGTGTGCGGCCCACAGACACCCGCCAGGCGGCCAGGGTCCCACCCATGACCTCCCTAGAGGCGTGAGGCCCCAGGCCTGAAGGCGGAGATGGGAGGAAGATCTTGGTGAAGGCCCCAGTCAGGAGCAAGGAGCCCCGGGAGTCCCGGGACCGGCACTAATGACTGGCCAGTCAAAGGCAATCGCCACTCCTCCCACGGCCTCGACATCCCAACTGTGGCAGGCTCTCCAGCCTGCTTTGCTACTCTTTTAGACAACACACGTCCTCAAAAGATCTCAGCAAACCCCCTGGCGGTTTAACCATCTCACAGCTACCTGCCCCATGCATGTGTTCGTTCCTTTGGGCGTTCATTCTTGTATTACTCGTGCACTGAGCACATACTATGTGCCAAGCGCAGCGCTGACACTGGGAAGCAAAACTGAACAGACGTGCCCCTGCCTTCAAGGAGAGTCATGTCGGGGGGTGCAGAGGGAGGATCTTAATACAAGGGCCCACATAACGGGATGAGCGGAAAAGTGTTGAGGGCCTTTGGAGAAGCCCAGGAGTTGGGAGGGACCAGAGTAGGGAGACAGCAGGGAGCACCTGATGGAAGAGGTACCATGTGATCTGGGTCCTGCAGGAGGAAAGGGTTTGAGGATGGAGAGGAAGGGATTTTCCATGGAAGGACTGCTGGAAACGAAGCAGGGACAGGAGGAGATGCGAGTAAGGGGAAGCAGCCAGGGGAGGGCCCGCGAGACAAGGTCAGCACAGCAGGCTGGGGAGGCTGAAGTATCAGCCCGAGAGGCTGGATTTTATCGCGTTAGCAGTAGGGAGCCATGGAAGGTGTTAGAAGAGCAGTGCAGTGACTTAATTAACACTGTGTTTTAGACCCAATGAGGCAGCATCGGTATGGCAAAGAGCCCACATCTCAAGTCTGACAGACCCACAGATGTTTCTTCAGAGCTGGGCCATCCCCACTGACTCCTTTCTAAGGATTTCTGACTTTGACAGCACGTGCTCTGCCAGCCTCTGTCACCGTGCTGGCCTCTCCGTCCCTGTCCAGAGGACACGAGGCAGCAGATGCTCTTTCCCCACACCTCGGAGCCAGATGAAGAGAAGAGAAAGATCCTGTCTCTTCTCCTGCACGCTTTACAACCTCAAGGTCGGAGCAGCATTAACACCCAGAGAAAAACTTTCTACCCAAACGGTAATAATAGCCAGAACTTGAAATTCAAGCTCATAGACCCAGATTCCACACATAATGGACATGGCTGGAATGAGCTCATAATCACCCCGAGGGGTGGTGTAGGAAGTCACGGACAAGGCGGGAAGGATCAGAGGCTTGGAAACAAGCAAATGCGCTACTGATCTTGAGGAAAGGATGAGCGAGTGTTTCTGGAAATTGCCATCTGGTGGGCCTGACACTGGTTCTTAGAAAATTAATGGAACAGATGTTAGGAAAACAAATGTGTGAATTCCGGCTAATGAAGCCCTGCTTAATAACTGGCTTCGAAAGAACAAATATTGCCAACTATTCCCTAAATTATTGCAGATAGAACCAGAAAGAGGCACCAGCGTGAGCAGTTTAATTTTTAAGTTTGCCCGTTTGAAACCCTCTGGACCTGGGTAGGTTCCTCAGACTGGCCACCCTCTCAAGTACTCGCACGCTTGGTTCCTGAAGGAGCTGTCATCAATGTGGCTTCAGTTATAATAGCACCTCCAGCAGCTGCTGAAAGGGGGCATAAAGCGTATGTCCACACGACGTGCACACTGCTGTGGAAAAGAAGATGGAACAGAAGATGGCGCATGCCAGTGAGGAGAGTCAGAGGGGGGTCAAGACAGCAGGAAGCCAGGACACGCGGGCAGCGATGAGCTAAGAGGGTCTTTAGCACACCCCTGTAACCATCCCTCCTTTGCTTCTTCCAGCCCATCAATCAGATATCTGTTCCCTACGACAGACTCCTCTTGGTGGGAACTTCAAGGAGATTTCGAGAAGGAGGTGGAAGGGTCATTTTTTATCACTGGGATCTACAGGTTTCTAGCAGAGGTAGAACGGACGCTAGGGCGGGGAGGGGCGGGGGGGGGGGGTTCCTTGGTTGACACAAGGAAATTGACCCTATCAGTAAAGCTCAGACAGAATCGTTGGTGATTACAAAAGAACTGCCTAGGAGAGAAAAGAAAACGTAAATATAATCTTGGCAATTAAACCCACTGAAGAATGATGCTGTTTTAAGTAATCTGTGGAATGAGACTGTAAATCAACTGTGATAACACCACCTTACATTGCACAGAGCTCTTATTAACTCATCTGACCCTCGAACAATCCTCCAGGAGGACGAGAAGTCAAATTGACCATGTTACAAATGAGAGCGGCGCCTGGGTGGCTCAGTCGGTTGAGCGCCTGACTTCGGTTCAGGTCATGATCTCATGTTCGTGAGTTCGAGCCCCACATCGGGCTCACTGCTGTCGGAGCAGAGCCCACTTTGGATCCTCCTGTCTCCCTCTCTCTCTCTCTCTCTCAAATAAAATTTTTATTTTTTTTATAATTTTTTTTTCAACGTTTATTTATTTTGGGGACAGAGAGAGACAGAGCATGAACGGGGGAGGGGCAGAGAGAGAGGGAGACACAGAATCTGAAACAGGCTCCAGGCTCTGAGCCATCAGCCCAGAGCCTGACGCGGGGCTCGAACTCACGGACCGCGAGATCGTGACCTGGCTGAAGTCGGACGCCCAACCGACTGCGCCACCCAGGCGCCCCAAAATTTTTAAAATTGCAAATGAGAAAATTGAGTGTCAGGAAATTTAGTGGGTAACACAGGTGGTATTTGAACCCAGGTCTTTGCACCATACCTCTTTTATTGAAGTGGGGAATCTGGAAGTTGGGGGGCCCAGAGAGATCTAGTGGAGGCACAGTTTCACCAACAAAATGAAGGCTTCCCTGAAGTGGGCCCAGAGTGCCAACTTAGGCCTAAGCAACAGCCAAGCCCTGCTCAGTTCTGTGGGTAAGCCGTGCTTCTGCAGGATGCTGGTATTATTGGGAGCTGGACTAGAGGATCCACCTTTCAAATTACATTATGACCAACTTTTCCCACTGCGTGAGAAATACATATATTGGTGGAGGCCCTTCCCCCCCCCCCTTTTTTCCTACGAGGAGAGAAAAATAAGCAAAGAATATTCATGTAGAGTTTTCACACAAAAACGTGGAAACAGCTGACCGTGTTTCGACCATGCCTTTTAAAATGTTTTCAGACACCGGGCTCCTAGATGTGCCTTTGCTTGTATACATCATTTCTGCATGTAAAACCCTGCAGGTTCCAATGACAGCATGCATATTTCAGTGTGGCCAAGCTTCTTCTGGCTACACGTTAGGATCACCTTGAAAATACATGATGCCTGGCCCCACTCGCCAGAGATGCTGACATGCTGACTACCTTGGAGTGGGTGGGTCCGGAGTTGTTTTCCTTTTCTTTTCTTTTCTTTTCTTTTCTTTTCTTTTCTTTTCTTTTCTTTTCTTTTCTTTTCTTTTCTTTTCTTTTTTCTTTTCTTTTCTTTTCTTTTCTCTTCTCTCTCTTTCTTTTCTTTTTTTCTTTCTTTTCTTTCTTTCTTTCTTTCTTTCTTTCTTTCTTTCTTTCTTTCTTTCTTAAAGATCTCCAGATGATTCTGATGTGTAGCCAGAGTTGAGGGCCACAGTTTATAGTGCTCTGCAAAGGGTACCATGGCTTCCAGATGTTCTAGAAGTATGAGAAACCACACTCCAATGATTTCACCATTAAACGGGTTAACCTTTAAACGTATTAGACATGCAGTTGGACCAATGCATCATTTGAAAAATTTTTGAATCAGAAGCCCATCAACATGTTAAGCCCATGTTACAAGTTGGGATATTTCACACAAAGATCCAGATTTTCTGCTCTTCTGGGTTAACGGCAAGGTCGAGGCAAGCTGGACCCACATTCCTAAATGCAGAAATCAGCAGGGACTGAGCAGCGGGTACCCTCTTTTAACAGGGCGTGGGCGCTTCCAGCTCCCCCCGCCCCATCAGCCTCTTGCAAACCCTATTCTCTCCTCGACCCCGAGGCCAAGTGTCCTGTGTGCTCCGTTATGGTGTTGGCTTTTCTTCCAGATCCTTCGTATTAGCTGGGCACTTGTGTTTTCAGCTCCTTAAGGAGAGGTTTTGCCCTGCAGTTCACTGAGTCTTAAGCCTCAGTGAGCTTAAGGATCAATGGGGTGCTTTTCGGAAATACAGATTCCCCAGGACCCCACGCCCAGATTCTGATTCTGTAAGGGTGGGCTTGGGCCTGGGAATCCACAGTTTTTACATTTACCTAGCCCTTCTAGGAGAAACACTGACCCAGCGTGCAGAGGGCACTGGCCCTTAACACAAATGAGTTCTTGTGATACAAAATATCTTTTAATTTTCAGAATGAAAAAATCCAAATCCAAAAGTAGCATCCAGGAAAGAAAGGCTAAAATATCAAGTTTTCTCTTTGCTCAGGAACTCCGGGTTTGCCGGCTGTCTTAGAGCCACTGCTGGATGAAAACAAGGGTCTCCCGCCAGACACAGATAATTACGAGCCAGAAGTTAAAACAACACCTATGCTGGTGATATCTTGATAACAAGGATGACAAAGGAATGGAAAAGCCTGTGTCTTTCCCCACCACGTGGGGCAGACACAGCCTCCACAGAGCCAACTCCTGGTGAATTATAAAAGGATTTCCAGAGTCTTGCCTTCACTGCTGAGGCTGTTGAATCATCCCAGATGTATGCATAAAATTGCTTCAGCTGCGAGAGAGCTTAGAGATGATCTCTGACTTTACAGATGAGAAAACTGAGGCTCAGAGAGGTGACCTGACTAATGCCATCTGGTGTGGTTGCTCAACCAGCTTGAGGCTCTTCGTTAGATAAAGAACGCCCTTCCGCTGAATCTGGGAGAACGTCTGTGACGATATCAATCTCCTGGCCATAACGACAGGCGGAGCTAAGAAACAACACACCCAGTGGTCCCTGTGCGGTCTGCCACCAGGGTTACAAAGAGCTCCTACCCGCTCCTGCTTGGTCCGATAGGTGATTTGCTCATGTTGTAAATCAAAGTGCTATTGGAGCCTTGAGGTTAAAGGTGGGGCTTAAAACGTTTATTTTACACACTTGGGTTAGTGCCTAACAGCATGCATTCTGCAGGCAGAACAACGTCTAGGTTAGAGCCCCTGCTCTTTGAGGCACATTACTTAACTGATGCACGTTTCTGTGTCCTCATCTGTAAGGCAGAGAATCGGGGTTCCTCTCTGACAGGGCAGAGCCAGAAGATGGGCCCTCTCCTCTGTGCTCACCGTGGTTCCCTTTCTCCTGCACACCGGAAACGATTCCTTGCCATGCTTTGCTCTCCAGGCTCCCCTATGTCCTTAGGCCAGCTCCTGCTGTCACTTCCCTCTAAGTGCCCCTCCACTGGGTACAGGAGCAGGCTGGGAATGATGAAACGCGGAAGCGAATGCGATCTCATCACTTCCCCCCAGAAGCTCTGGCACCCAGACCCTGCTAGGGTCCCGCCACGGACCCAGTGCCACTCTAGGACACAGCCCTCGTGAGCTCAGGACGGGCTTCCCTCACCCCAAGCCTCTGAGGATGGCCTTCTGCTTCTTCTCAGCATCTGCACCGCTGCCTCCTTTATAATTAGTGTGCCTTCTGCGTCTGCCTCTCTGGGGCTGGCTCGGCACCTGACCAGCTGCAGGGCGGGCCCAAGCCGCGTCTGCTCAGCCTCTGTGTCACCTCCAACAGCTGCAGAGAGTCTGGGCCTGCTTCCTGTTTGCACCTGCAAGCCTCCACGGCATCACCCGTGTCCCACTGTGCCCTGGCCCCTCCACAATATCCCAAATAGTATCTTGCTCCCTGTGCCGGGCTTGCTCCCAGCCTGACCAGGCTCTGTGGCCCGAGGGTCGCCCCTACCTGCTAGGGTTCTGCTGCTGCAGGCCGAGCTGCCCAGCGTCCGTGGGCCCTTGCCCTCGCTCTCCCCAAGACTGCTCGCTACCTGTGTCCTGAGTCTCTGTACAAAATCCACATCCACTGGCACCCATATGCCCTCGCATGCATCTGGCCCATTCATTCTCGGCTCTGGATTCCAGGCTGGATGCGCCCTTGTGACTCAGAATCCCTCCTCCCTGGGACTCCACCTCCTGACCCGGATCGTAAGGTCCGAGCCCTTCTCTCTCACCCTGGGCTCCCTTCAGACCTCTCCTGCAGGCCTCAGTTTTCCACCCTCGTGGCCACTATCTCCGGACTTGGTGGTTGCCCGGGGGGTTGGGGGTTCAGCCATCCAGGAGCTGGCGCCTCTGGGAACCGTGGGCCCCTGGCAGAGGCTGAGCCAGACCCACGGGAGGACCCTGGGCAGGATGCACTAGCCCTGCCTCTTACTCCGGCTTCCGCCCCGCACGGTAGCCACATCCTAAGGCAAGGCGCTCCAGGCGGCCACAGGAAACGGGAGTGGGAACCCCTCGCCAGTAACCACAGGCTCCTGGACCTGGCATGGGCCGGCTCCCAGTAGGGCCTTTTGCACCTTCAGCTGGAGCTGCTCCACCCACCAGCCACCTACTCCTCTTCCTCCTCTGCAGCCAGGTTCCTTTCAACTTCCCAAGTTCCCCCACTGACCCCCCTCACCCTGCCTGCTCCCTCCCACTCCCACTCCCCACTGCCAGGTGGGCCTGGAAGAGGTAGTCCGGGCGGTGAGGACACCTGCTGGTAGGAAAAGCAAACAGAGCTGCTCCCAGGGTCCCTGGCCCAGCGCGGCTCACATTCCTCCTCCTCGGGCTGTCAGTTTCTCAACATCTGCCAAATCTCTCTCTCTTGTATTGAGGTTTTTTAAAGGTCCGTTCAGTAAACACACATGACTTCCACACGTGTACAAACACACACACGCAGACGTCTCACCCAGAAGCCTCCCAGCCTCTCAGCACAGACGGGAGCCTCCTGGGAGGACACACTCCCAGACATATGTCCCCTCTGCACCCACGGCCACACCTCCCACCCACTCTTCCCGTGACACGCAGACACAAAAGGGCGGCCAGCAATCATGTACACGTCCAGAGCCACAACCCTGCTCTCCCCGTGTCCACAGGCCTGGAAGACGCCCATTTTGAGCACATGAATCTGTCTACTGTACAAAGCCAGACTACACATCACCCTGAAGCACTTGTACGTGTGGACGTAGGTGCGTGCCTTTCAACCATGCTCACAGCTCACGTGGGTCATGTGTGTGGCATAGACCGAAGGGCCTAGACAGCAAGAAGCTGGATCTTGCCTGGGCTTCAAAAAGCTTGACAGACATTAATCTAGGGCAAGTGTACCCTTCTTCCCAAGGACTGGAAAAACTAAACCAAAGACGCGTCACAATGAGTGGCGAAAACAAGGGAGAAGACCGAGGTCTCCAGACTCAGGGAGCTATAACGGCTTTCAAGAGACCCGGCCCTGTCCCTCTATGGCATCCGTATGCTCGCAGTCGCCTATCCCATCACATGGGCCAGAGCACAGATGTGAACAGGACGGCACGGTGTAATTCCAAAGTAAAATCAGTCGAGGATGTGATGTGAGTTCAGCAAGCCACTCAACTCCAGGGCGCCTGGCCTCCCAGAAGCCCCCGGCTCTTCCCACAATGGCCCGGTCTCCCTCCCCAGCCACCCACCCGGCCCCAACTGTGCATCACGCCTCCTGAGCCTTGGTGTGGGTGATCCCGGGGCACCCTGCTGTGAGGTCCCCGCTAGGCCCCCCCCCCAGGAACTCCCCACTCCTGCTCAGACCCTCTAGAGCAGACACCCCAGCGAGAATGTGGACTTACTGTGCTCCGCCAGCCCCTGGATCATGTCGAATTTATGGATTTCTTTGGCATAGTACTCCGACTCGGTGTTTTCCTGAGTGCAGCTGTCCTCCCTCTCCCCCTGCATCTCCTCCAGCAGCTCCCGGGTGCTGTTGTAAAGGGCCAGGACCTGGTAGGGGACGTGGGTCATCACCGATGGCTCGGGGGGACTGGTGAGCCTGAGCTTGCTCAAGATCTGTCCCCTAATGGCTTCCACCCTCTTCTTCTTGATGTGGCCAAAGTCCAAGGTGGTGCAAGTGGACAGAGAGAGGCTGACCGTGGCAAAGTTCAGCAGGGCCAGGACCACCAGAGCCCTGTGCAAGTGCATCTTCATGCGCAAGCTGGGGGGAGAGGCCAGGGGGGCTGCGAGGCCTGGCGAGGAGGAGACCCCAGCAGTCGTGCAGAAGGAGGGAGGAAAACCAGGCGGCCTCCCTAGATCCCGAAGACTGAGGCTTGGCAAGAAGGTGCATGAACTCACTGCACTGCGAGAGCTTCAGGACTTCCAGGAAGCGCTGGCAACCCTGAGCGCGAAGAAGCCGACTGTGTGCCTTGTAGCTCTGGGTTTCTTCTCCATGTGTCTAAACAGGTTCTGCTGGGCTCTGACTCCCAGCAGGCCAGGTGGAGGGCAAGCAGAGGGCTGGGAGGGGTGGCGAGGCAGCTGGGAGTGGGAAGGGAGCTGGAGTTTTTCCTTAGGTAAAAATAAATAGAGCGGATATCTGATATTGCCAAATGCCGCTTGGCGATGGGGAGAAAGTGGGTATTTTAAAGAAGGAGCAGAAGGACCGTGGCTGGGTCCCAAAATCAAAATCCTTGCCTTGCCCTGAAGGAGGGTAAGAAAAGAGAATGGAAAAGAAAAGGAAAAAAAAATTGTTTAAAAAAAAAAAAAGTCAGATCACCAGTGAGTAGGTGGGGAGAGGCAGGGCTGGGCCGTGCTGGCCCAGCTCAAGGTGGGGGCAGCCCGACACACTTGTCTCTCGGGCACACCATTCATGCTTTCTCTTTTGTTTACACTTCCTCGGGGGCTTTCTAAATGACTTTGTTCACGCTGCCTCTCCTCTTCATTGGCTGGGAAGTGGGGGTATGTGCAATTGGAAGGCAGGGAGAACAGGCCCCAGGAACAATAATCCACTTGGACGCCCAGGGTCACCAGCACCTCGGCTTGTCTTCTCCCTCGGCCATTGCTTCTGTTCCCTGCTTCTCTTTAAAAAATAAAAAGGCAAAGAAAGAGAAAATAGAAGCCAGTTCACTGCACGCCTGCTCCGGAAAGCTGTTATTCCTTCTTTCTCAGGCTGCTTCCCCTATCTCTCCCCTCGCTTGCTCATTCCCTTGGCCTTGGCTTTCTGCTTCCCTCCCTTCCTCTCCCTGCTGCTTCTCCCTCTCCTTCTCCCTCTCTCTCTCTCCCTCTCCCTCGCTCCCTCTCGCTCCTCTCCCTCTCCCTCTCTCACACACACATGCACACACACTGCTTTCTCTATTTCTCGCTGCTGAAATTTTATACCTCCCTCCCATGACGTCTCTGGCCCGGGTGGGGGAGGGAGGGACCAGCGCACGCAGCCTCTTTTGCAGCACGATTTTAATGTTTTAAACAGGCACAGGAAAAGCCGAGCCCATTTGAAAAATACTTTGCGAGTCCTCTCGCTCGACGTGGTAACTGAACTTTTTTTCCCCTCTTGGAGTCACTCCTGCTACACGTTGACTGTTTTTCTGGAAAGTTACTCCGACGAATCCCTTCCCTCCTTCTCCCCCAGCTCCTTTGCCCTCTCGCCAGCTGTCAGTCCGTCCTCTCGCCTCGGGGCCCGTCTCTCGCTCCGGCCCGGGCCCCCCGGCCCCCGGGCCGCCCCCGCGCCCGGCGGGACAAGGGGCAGGGGCAGGGACTGGGGCAGGGGCGCGCGCGGGGCCCGCTCTGGGGCGGCCGTGCCCACCCTCGGGGGTGGGGGGAGACGCCCGGCCGGGGAGCGGGGTTGGAGGTGGGCTCAGCTCCGTGGCGATCCTGGCCCCGATTCTTCACTGACAAGCCTGGAGTCGGGCGGCGGGCTGAAGCTTGGAGATGCTCCAGGGCCATTGAAAATGGTGGCGTTTTCCGGCAGATCGAGGGTGCCCTCTGGCGAGGCGAGGCCGCCAGTGAAGGAGCGCGGCGGGCCGGGGCCCGGACGGCGAGCAGGGCTGGGGCGGGGGGGGGGGGGGGGGGGGGGAACTGGAGGGGGGTGGCTGGAGAAAAGGGGCCGCGGGGGAGGGCGAGGGCCGCGGGACCGGAACCTGCGGGGACGGCCTCCCTCTCGGCCCGACGTGCGCACAAGTGCACCTCTCTCTTCCCCGGGCCCCGTTCGGCAGCCGCTCTCGCAGAAATGTCCTCCAGATGTTCGCAGCCTCCCTCCCCGCCGAGGGTTCCGCAGGGAGCCGCGCCAGCGAGCGCAAAGTCAGCAGTTGGCCCCAGCCCATTTCCCAGATGGGTGAGGGGAAGTTTTCCCTCCGCTCGCTCTCGTTCCTCTTCTCCAACTAAGCTTCTGGGTCTTTTCCCACGAGAAGCTCAGAGAAGGCAAGGCGCGTTGCTTCCCAGTAACACAGCCTCCCGATCACTCCTGGGAATCAGTGCTGCTTCCAGCCACCCCACCCCACCTCACCCAGCCTTCCTGGACCCTTCCTGTGAGGTCAGTTCCCTGCTCCTGGCTCCTAGGCCGCTGGGATGTTCACAGAATTCCAGTCTACTGTTGAGGAAACTGAGGCAGTCTACTGTTGAGGAAACTGGACAGGCTACTGTTGAGGAAACTGAGGCACAGAGCAATTTTTTTTTTTTTAAAGGCCACACGCTTATGGGTGGCGGAGGTGATAGTTAACTCAGCCCCTCTAGTTTGGGTAGGCATTGTTGTCATTTGAGTAACAAGAGGAAATCTAGATGTAGAAAGCTTAAAAGTAATTTACCTACAGTATATAGCCAGTAGGTGCCAACCCTGAGATCTGGAGGCAGGAAGTCTCTTGCCAGAGTCTATGCACGTCCCATGCAATACTGCCTCTGAAATTCAGCCATCATTCGAGAAATATTTATGACATTCACTGTGTGCCGGGCCCTGTTCTAGGCTCTGTGGACGCAGCAGTGAACAAAACAAACTAATAAACAAAGCCCTTGCCCTTAATGGAACTTACACAGGGGGTGGGTAGGTGCATGGGAAAGGCCATAAACCAAGTAATTTATGTATTACGATAAAAGAGAAGTGCCATGGCAGAAAATAAAGCAGGGAGGTAGAATATGGAGTGCCTGGGTTGGGACTGCTGAAACATGAAATAGGGTGACAGCAACACAGCTTGTTGCTGTGTTACTGAGGCCTTTAAGCAAACACTTGCAAGATGGGAGGAAAATTAAAATTACATCCTTCTGGACTCCACCTCTACCAAATCACCCTCCGGGGGTGGGGCCCTGGCACATGTGTTTTTAATAAACCTCACAGGTGGGGCGCCTGGGTGGCTCAGTAGGTGGAGCATCCGACTCTTGGTTTCGGCTAAGGTCATGATCTCATGGGTTCATGGGTTCGAGACCCGCGTCCTGCTCTGCTGACAGCTCGGGACCTGCTTGGGATTTACTCGCTCTCCCTCTCTCTCTGCCCCTCCTCTGCTCTCTCTCTCTCTCTCTCAAAATAAATAAACTAAAAAAAAAAAAAAAAAAAAAAGAGTAGTATAATAAACCTCACAGGTGATTCAGGTGTTCAGCAAGGTCTGGAAGCCACCATTCTAGAGCTTCTTTCTGCCCAGAGCGAGCACCAGGCACCTTTTGCTTTCAGCAAGGCAAGGAAGAAGTGAGAGTAAAGGTTTGAAAACTGGCTTTAAGGTGGTGGCAGTGTAGCTATGAGCTCACACAAAGCAGGGAAGTAGGTTATGGATTTTGGAAAAATCCAAAGAGTAAGCCCTTCTTCCTCATCTAGTACCAAGGAAGAAGAAAACAAAGGATTCATCGGAGCCTATATTTCATCTGTCTCAGATTTTGGCAATGGATGTTTCTTCAGGTTAAAATCTAACAGGGTATTTTCATTGAGAATCAGATCTTAGGGTAATCTCTAAGAGCAATTACAAGGGAGGAGACAGGTCCAGAGGGCTCTGCCTGGCCACACAGGTAGTTATCAGCAGAGCCAGGATAAGACCTCAAATCTTCTGACATGCAAGCAGTGCTGTTGCTGTCACAAGGCATGTGAACACACGGCCCTACCCAGTAAACATGTGTGGATGACCGGTTGAATTGAGTAATTTATTGGGTATTGAAGAAATGCTTGCAATCCACTTTTAGGGGGTGCCACTTCCACTCTCAAGTCCTCACGTTTTAGCAGTGGTCATCTTGACCTTATGCCCAGCATGATATCGGGGCTCTTGCTCACTTTCAGGACCATGAGACCATCTCTCTGGGGGTTCCAGCTGATCAGGACCAGGGACCTGGCCAGTGGTGTTGACTTGGGGATCTTACATGAAGAATCAATGAAGACTCAACTTGCTTGCCCCATTAGGCTGGGAATTGGAGGGATATCTTCCTCGGTTAGCCTAGGAGAATGGCTGGTACCCAGTAATATGTGCAGAAGAAAAGTACTCTTGTAAGATCTGGTATCACAAAGGCACCTGGTGGGGGCACCTGGGTGGCTCAGTTGGTTAAGCCTCCGACTCTTGGACTCTTGATATCTCATGGTTTGTGAGTTTGACCCCACATCGTTGGGCTTTGTGCTGACAGCATGTGGCCTGCTTGGGATTCTGTCTCTCCCTCTCTCTGCCCCTCCCACATGTGCACTCTTTGTCGCTGTCTCAAAATAAGTAAATAAACTTAAAAAAAAAAAAAAAAGGAACTGGCTCTGCTGCTTAGCACTCAGATGATTTCCCTCAAGCCACATCTTTGCACCTTAGTATCTATCCTCAATTGTTGAATGCAGATATCACTGGTGCTCACTTTGTGGGGCTTTTGGAGAGATTACTTATGCTTTTGAATGTTATTACTACTAAGGTATTTGACATCTTCGTTCAGCCTCTTCGTAAAGTTCTTGAAGGCAGAGATTATATATATTGCATTTTCTATTAGAAACTGTTTGCACCTGACACCCCCCCCCCCACTCCCCCACCTGTAAGCCTGTTTTCTTTACTGTCCAATGGAAACAATACTACTCATCTTGTTTTTCCACATACGGTTATTATGCCCTTCATGTGAGCTAATAACTGTGAAGGTTGTTTGTACATTGCAAGGGCTATATAGGAAGCTAAATAGGAAGGATCAATTTAATTACTACTATTAACTAATGCTTTGCACGTAATATTTAAATTAAAAAATATTTTAATGTTTCTTTTTGAGACAGAGCACAAGTGGGGGAGGGGCAGAGGGAGAGGGAGACACAAAATCCAAAGCAGGCTCCAGGCTGTCAGCACAGAGCCCGATGCAGACCTCGAACTCACAAACCGTGAGAGAAAGGGCCTGAGCCAAAGTCGGACGCTCAACCGACTAGGCCACCCGGACAACCCTGCACTAAATAATATTTAAACAGATCTACAAGTGTAGACAGTTCCTAAAGACTAACATTTTTTCACTGTCCCACAGGAGCAGCCTTAGCGGGATTTAATATCTGGAGGTTTCTTCCAGAACTGTCAAGCGAGGAAGTTTTGGGAAGTTTTGGTTTAAATTCAAAGGGGGCACACGGAATCCAGGAATGATGCCACGGATCCTTTAAATATTGAGATGAAGGGGCGGAGCCATCGTCAGGGACGCGACTGGGCCGCTTGGTTTCCAGGAAGTGACGTCAGGCGGCCGCGGAGATGGAGGACGTGCTGGACTTAGGCGAGGAGCGACGCCGCGGCTCGGCCACCTCCGTGAGGATTGACTTGGGGATTTGGGGCTAGGATTTGGCGGGTGGGGAGGAGCGACCTAGCCGGCTCGGCGTCCCTGTGGCGCCTCGGCCTGGCCTGTCCCCAGCGGCCGGGCCCAGAGCCGCGCCGGGGTGAGGCCGAGGAAGAGGCGGCCTCAGCTGCCCCGCCCCCGGCCTGGGGTGTGCTTTCTTTAAAATTCTCCAAAAGCAGAAAACAGATCCTGCGCCTGCAGGCCTCCGGAACCGGTGGGAAATTTCCCAGCCAGTCTGCGCTTTCTGGAGCCCTGAGTGCTAACTCCCCTAGAAAGGACATATCTGAAGGGTGATTGGGGCGGGGTGGGGGGGGAGATCCTGGTCAGGGTCGCATTTGCACCTACCCTAGGGCTTTTTCCGTGGGACTTCACCTGCCAGAAGTTCATGTAAAAACCACAGTGTTTTAACGCATGAAAAGAAGGCAGGCAGGCTGGAGTGGCCTTTTCTTGACCGGAGTTCCCACGAGGAGGTGGGAGTTACTTCAGTTTTATGATTTAGGAAATCAAGACTCGGATTTCTAACACGGAGGAATGGCTAGGAGCTGGGGGTCCAGAGGTCAAATGGAGTATGAAGCTGCTTACTGGGTTAAAAAAAAAAAAAAAAAAAGGTTAACGTTGTGTGTCAATTATAAAATTATTTTTTAACTAAAACAAGTGAACCCTCCCGAACCTCGGTTTCCTTATCTCTAGAATGGAGACGTTGATATCTACTTCAAAGTGCTGCAGTGAAGATGAAATGGAAAAACGCATGGGGAGCATTTAATCCAGTGCCTGACATGAGATCTCTGTTCCTTCTAGAGGAAAGTCTAGCTGCATTTCTTTGGGTAGGAAAGATCTCTGGTAGTTAAAAGAGAAACTTGTGATCGTTAATCCAGGAATTTCATATTTTCCTATTAAATAGAAATGATGTCAGGTGCTTTGTTTTCAGGGTTTGGAGCATTTTTGAGAAATATATTCAAGTTACTCAAATCCCATCCTCCACCACGTCTTCATACATCATGTCCTTGCTTACCTTCCCAGAATTCTTGTCCTCATAGTGGCTCAAAGATGTTTGGGTCAGCAGCGCTCCCCATCTCTCCTTACAGGGGCCCAAGATGGGTCGCCGAGCTCAGCAGGAGTCAGCTCAAGTGGACAATCATCTCAGTAACAAGAACTCCTCTTCGATTCTGACTGGAGAGGTGGGTGTTACAAAAAAATGCTAAGAGTTAGTAATTGCTTTTTTTTTTGCAAGTTTATTTATTTTGAGAGAGAGAGAGAGAGAATGAGAGAGAGAGAGAGAGAGAAAGAGAGAATCCCAAGCGGGCTCCGTGCTAATAGCACGAACCGTGAGATCATGACCTGAGCCGGAATCAAGAGTCGGTCGCTTAACGGATTGAGCCACCAGGTGCCCCAGAGTTAGTTATTACTCAATCAGCAAGGATTTGATATTCCATATGGCTTCTCGTTAACACCAGCCCTTCCTCCTGTCTTGATTTGGGGATTCCCTTCCTTGGCATTTGTCCTATTTGCAAGAAATGACAGAAGAACGTTTTTCTTTGATGCCAGAGTAGTTTCTGCATTGCTTTATATTCTCAGTGGAGAATGTTCTTCAGCTTGCTGAGGCAGGGGTAACTGGGAAGTCTGAAAATCCCGGAGAAATCCAGGTTTTTATTTCTACCGAATAAATGCCAGTGAGGCATGCTGATGACGTAAGGTTGGATTACACAACTGGACGTTTGCTCTCAGCGGTGACCTGCAGTTTCTACAGTTTTCAGGCAGGAAGGGGATTAGTACTGGCCTTACTTTCCTGGAAACTTCTCCGAGTGCCCTGGAATTGTGGGAATTTATCCAGCTGCTCTGTGGAGGGTGGGTAATCCTGATGAGCAACACTTTTAATGCCAGGGCGCTATTTTTGGAAGTTTACGCAGAGCCCCTTTGCACTTTTCCTCTGTTCATTTGAGCAAACTTTGCCCTTTTCAAGAGTCAGTTTCAGGGTAATCCCTCCGTCAGTTCTTCCTAACTCCTCCAGGCCATCTTAGGGCTCCTTCTTCTTGGTGCCCGTGGTACCTATTATAGAACGTGTATATGTTCTCACGTCGTGTGTTCATTTTCTTTTTATGGATCTGTTTGCCCCACGAGACAGTTCCCAAGCAGCAGGAAACCTGGCTTCTCAGTTACCCAGCTCGTTGGCCCTAGCAGGTATAATAGATGAAGGGATCTACGCGGCAAAGCCGTTATAATGGGCTCGGCAGGTGCATGAGCAAAGCATGCTGGGGACAAGACACAGACACACATACTTACATATCACATATGTTGGGAAGTTCTTCACCCTTCTAGGAAGCAAGTTCTCCAGCATTTCTGTACATGGCCCTTTCAGTTTATCTTTCCCTTTCTCACTTACTATAGAAATGTGGGTACCAATAATTATTACTTGAAGGTAACAGTCATGCCGGCACAGAAAAGTGGTAGCCAACCCTTGGCCTCATTGCCTGGAGCAGTACAGAGAGGGTGGGAAGGGGTTGTGGGAACTGGGGGCGGGGGGGGAGGAGGCTGTGTGTGGCACATGTCCCCTGTAAAGAGGTAACCACTGCCTAGCGAAAGCTAGTGATACTGGCGAATACCCGGTATTGCCGGATCCTCTGATTTTCCAAGAGATGCTCGCTGTCTAAAATGTGGTGAGAAAGCAACACATTTTTACAGCTTAGTAACCAATTATGACAACTCATCATATGGACCAGATTGGGCCTGAGGGTTGTCAGTTTGTGACTTTGGCCACAGCACCTACATTACGGCGCTTCTTATGTTGTATTCTAATTGTTTACCTGCCTGGCTCCCTCACAAGATGTGAGCTTTTGGAAGTCAGGTTGTGCTTTACCATTGTACCCCTTTGTTGATCACAGTGCCCAGCGTGGAACAGGCATGCAGTTGACAGTGCAAAGACTCGGGGTGAAGTACACCGTGTGCGATGGGGCCCTTAGAAGCTGAGAAGGAGTGTTGCAGGGTGGGGGTTGCAGGGTGGGGGTTGCAGGGTGGGGGTTGGGGTGGCACACTGGAAGCACAGCTCAGGGGAGCGGTGGTAGAATCTAGGAAGACGGTGACAGAACACATACACCCAACACTGGGTATGGAACTGTGGTCCATAGTGCGACTCGAACTGCAGTCGTGGATGTCTTTAAAGAGAACTGTGCAAGCACGTGACTAGGTTAATGGAAGTCTCCTCTTGGCCTCTGGCCGCTTTAGACTGTGGGTCTAGAAGGATGCATCTCAACAGCAAATCATTTATTCCTTTGTGCAACAAATATTTATTGAAGTTTACTGTGTGCCAGGTACCATTTTAGAGGGTTGGCGTATCTCAGTGATCAAAAGGGACAGAATCTCCTGCCATCATGGAACTTCTATTCCCGTGATCACTGGCAGCCAGAAGGACTAATCACACGTCTGCTTAACTACTTAACTGTGAAGGGGATTCTAGCCGCCCATCATGGTTAGGTGGTGGGCCAGGAAGGATGTCCTGGAATGACCTGACGGTCTTGAAGCTCTGTGTCACCCCCACACCAAATCAGCTTCTAGGCTGGGGTAGGTAGGCGTCGTTCACCCGCCCATCGCCTTCCCCTTGGCTCCCAGGTGAGAGTCAGTCCTGTGAGTACCTAACTTCAAAGTTGCAGACTGGGATGAACTTTTCAGGGTTTCAGCCTCTCTGGAATACCTACTGATTTCCCCAGGGATACCTACCTCTGGGCCTTAGCATTTTTCTGGGAGAACATGATGAAAAGTCATTCTGTTCTTCACCCAACCGGTGCCTGGCTGTGACATGCACATCAGAAATGCAGCATTCCTGGTCTCCCTGGGCTGACTGAGGTTTAAGGCCATGTGGGCAGCCTCCCTCAGGGCCAGATGCTCACTGTGCTGTGTGGGACATTTTGGCTGTTTCTTTCTAAAATTAGATCCCGAGACTTGTGTGTGTGCCCATTTACATTCCGATTCAGAGTGTATGACTTGATATATTTTTCTTTGCCCTCTCGCTGACTATATTCTAGGATGGAGCTATCCATGAAAACGTACTTAATGGTACCTGGGGGCGGTCAGACAGCTGCAGTTCCTGTAGAGTTAAGTAGGAATGATGATTTCGAAGCAGGGTGGTGGAGTTGGACGCTCTGGTGGAGGAAGAAGAGGCGCATCCTGCTAGAGTAGAGAGAACACACGGCTTGGACAGACCAGAGCCTGAGAGCCGGCTCTGCTAATGGCCTGGATCTCGAACAAGTCCACTCCTCTCTCTAATCTCCCATTTCATTATCTGGCAGGTGGTGGCAACAATACCACCAGGTTGCTGCGGGGATTACGAGAGGGATGCATTCGACAGTGCTTTGGTAAACTGAACAGCACTACGCACACGTGTGTTCGCTCGGTAAACTAGCAAATAGACGGGCACTGGCCAGTGCTTTGCCATTTCTATTAAAGGACAGCGACGTAGGAGGATGTGAGCCTGGGTCTCTTGTCAAACTGACTTGGAGGTCCCTTCGAGGGCTCTGACTGATTTATCCACAGGTAAACCAGTAGTGATCGAAAGCAGTGTTTGTGCTTCCTGGGTGTGCGGGCATGCCTTAGGAAGAGTGGGGAAGAGCGCCGGCCTCAGGGTCATACGGGCCTGGGTTGAAATCCTGGCTCAGCCACCCATGAAGCCTAGGACTCCGGGCAAGTTATTTAACCTCTTTCAGCCTCAGTTCCCTCATCAATAAGGCAGGGATAATCATTTCACATCCTCCACAGGGCGGCTGAAAAGAAGACATGAGATAATAGATGTAAGCCCTTCACACAATCTGGCACATGGCTCGCAATTTGTTACTAATCATTATTATCTCTCTAGAACTTGGATGTTCTTTTTATTTTGCCTTAACCCCCTCTATTAAGATTAAAACCTGGGAACCTTTGGGTTGAATGTGGCATACAGTCATGTCTTGTTTGATCCGCACAGAGTTTAAAATGTTTGCATTTGGTTGTTTAGGAGTTGGGAAACTTCACGTGAAAATCCAGATTCTGGGCTTCTCTTTAAAATCAGAAGTTCTGGCACAGTGGGAGTGCTGGGCTGGCGTCCCCCCATGGCGACAGCTGGCCGTTGCTGGCTGGCACCGATACCGGTGCTTGCTTACATGTGGCCTCCCTTGTCCCGTTTGCCACTCCTTCCTTTCATACACCGGCTCAGATTTACTCACGTTTCGTCTGCCGTGTGCTACTTCCATTGAAGTTTAAAACTCCTTGGGGCGCCTGGGTGGCGCAGTCGGTTAAGCGTCCGACTTCAGCCAGGTCACGATCTCGCGGTCCGTGAGTTCGAGCCCCGCGTCAGGCTCTGGGCTGATGGCTCGGAGCCTGGAGCCTGTTTCCGATTCTGTGTCTCCCTCTCTCTCTGCCCCTTCCCCATTCATGCTCTGTCTCTCTCTGTCCCAAAAATAAATAAACGTTGAAAAAAAAAAATTTAAAAAAAAAATAAATAAATAAAACTCCTGGTCTTTCAGGACGGATTGATTTTCAGGTACCCTTGTGTATCTCTCAGTATTGAATTCGGCTACATGGATCAGAAACTTGACCCCGGTTTTTGAATCAAGCAGGCATGAGTCTTCTCATAGCAGGAAGTCCAGTGGAGGGCAGAACAGGGCAGGTGCAGTCACCGGGCAATATCCTGCATTACCCCGGCGCCTCCTGGCTTCTGACTCTGCCACCTGCGGCTCGAGGCTTGTTCTCACTGTTATGGTTGTGAGCTGGCTGGTGGTTCCCCGGGCATCAGATCTGCATTCTAGGTAGGAGGAGGGGCCATAGTAGAAGAGTTCAAGGTGCATGCCAGCTAAGTTTGTTCCTTCTTATGAGGAAAACAGTAGCCACAGACCTCACCAAGTAGACTTCTAGTTACGTTTCATTGGTCAGAACTGGCTCTCAAAAACCACCGTAAATTTCAAGGGACTTTTCAACCAGGCATGTTGCCACAGCCATAACACTGGGGTTTGGCGTTAGGGAGAAGAGGAGAAGGGCTGTTGAGTGGGCCATTGGCAACCAATGTGTCATCATTTTTTCAAAAAACAATTCATACAGAGGTTTTATTCAGAGATTTGGGTATGACAGGAAAGAATTATTTTTAGTAACAACAACAACAAATCCACATTCCTCTCCAGATTTCTAATTTAAAGTTGTGTAGAGTTCGGTGGAAGATTAGATGCCCTGAAATCCCAGGACACCTGCCTGAGTTGCCTTTGTCAGCTCTTCTGGGTCTTTTCCTTCTGCCCATTTTCTCTGTAACCATTTGGGCCTTTCTGCCTCTAGGATCCCGGTGGCGCAGTCTAGGTTGTTAAATGCTTCCTCCCTCTCTGAGAGGAGAGGGAATGTCTCTTTATTTGCTTAGTCATTCTGGAAATTTCAGATAATTTCAAAGAACTTCAACTGTCTAGTTGTACTGAGTCACCTGAAAGATGAGCTCTTGGTGAAGTTTTACTGGCTCGGAGTTGGTTAGAGTTCTACTTCCTGCTTTAGACGAAATTAGGTAACGAACATAATGTGCTTAGCCCAGTACCTGACACACGGGAATCTCTCAAAAAACAGTAAGCACCAAGAAAGTTTATGACTGCACTCTTCTCTTTTTGGGGGTTATGGGGCCACCTGTCACAGATCAGGTGTGGATCGTAGATGCCTAGTTCAGCTGGCAGTTTGCTATTGGTTTGGTATTTGGTATGGGTGCTGAACAATTACGGTTGCTGAGAATTGTACTGGAAGATGATTCCATGGTGAGGGTCTTCCTGCCTGCAGTGTCTAACTTCCTCCTGTCAGGGCAGCTCTGAGAATTGAACTGGATTTCTCTGTTTGACCTTTCACCTTCTGTTGATTCAAATGATTCTGCTCTTACACAGCTCCTTCAAGAAAAGACCAGGGCGCTCTCTACCATGATGTTACATTACCGGACGATGCTGTTGGCGGAAAGTAATCTCGGGCGGAAAGTAATGCCCAGGGCTGGCCTGTCTTTTGGATGAACCCTTCTCACTTGGGTCTAGACCTCTTTGCGGCTTGACTTTTGGCTTGCAGATTGTCCTTTTAATAATAAGTTTGGTTTGCATTGGAACAGCTGCTACCTCTCTGTTAATTGCACACAATGTCCTACGTAAGCCTCACGGGAGCTCTTGAACTGGGTGCTCCCCTGACCTCATCTTACTTTGAAGACACTGAGACTTTGAGAGGTTGGGTGACTGGTCCAGAGTCATTCAGCTCATCGAGCTAGTCTCGTCTCTGTGACTCCAGCCAGGTGCTTCTCCACCACCTGACCTCTTCTACCTGCCGGACAGGTCGGCGCACAGAGCTCCCAGCAGAGAGTGGCTTTTGGGTTACTCCCAGGGAATCCTTCTGGAGCGGGGGTTGGTTCTCGCTTGACGACCCTTATTCATCCACTTGTCTGGAGAAATGTTTGAGTCACAGCTGTTCCCTTTCTCTCCACCCCCCATCCCTTCAGTGTTCCTCCTAGGACGCAGAACTGAAAGTTAGCCAGATTCTCTTGCAGGAATCTGAGCAATGCCGTTGGGCTCATGTTCCCAAATTAGGCCAATTTCCTCATCCCTCGGCCGCTTCACTCCACTGGAGCTCCCTCAGCGCTCTGCATTACGTCTCTCGTCCTCCGCCTGTTCCCTGACGGCTCTGCCAGCCGGGCAGTTATTTTCAGCCCAGGAGGGTTATCTCCTGACCCTTTTTGGTGACATTTTTCTTCTTTCTCACAAAAATAACTTTCCTGATTGGTCACATTTTTCAGCCTTTTTCGTAGGCACGCTCCAATGGGCCGGGTTGAACGATGCTCCTGATAACGTCGTCGAAGAGGGATGCGGGGAATTTGACGGGGAACCGTTCGCAAGGAATGCGTTTTCCACACTTCATGTTTGTGTCATGCTTCGCATGCTTCGGTTTTGAACTCTCCCTCAGGGTGGGCGATGCCCGTCGCTCGCCATCCCTGGGGCCACCACTGTGTGGGAGGGAATGTCAACTGAGGGTAGAGGCCGCCATTAGAAATAGCATCTTGAGATTCTCCTCCAGCGCTGGCTCAGGCTCTTTCATTGTCCCCGCACGACACACTTTAATAACTCGTGACTCATTTTGCTATCTGGAAAGCCAGAGGGAACCGCTCTCGCTGACTTCCTGCGGGTCTCGGGGTGAAAGATAGTGCTTGAATGCCACTCGAAGGTTCTCTCAGACACCTGTGGGCAGGGCTAAATTCGAAATAAGTGTAAAGAGTTTAGCCCAGGGCCCTGCTAAGTTAGCTGTCGTTCTCGTGATCTGCACAACCTGACAAGTGGACAGGATTATCATTTCGTCTTTAATCCCCGCTCTGCCAATTACGAGGTGGATATCCTGGGCAAGTTCCTTACTGCCCTAAGCCTGGCTTCTCATCTCAATAGATCATATGGAGATAACAGTAGTAGTTCTCTGTTAGCAGTTGTTGGAGGATTAAATACGAGCACATACAAAGCTCTTGGCCTAGTGCCTGGCACACGCCAGCCATTATTGTCATCCACGTTAGACGAGCATTAGGAGGTATTGTCCATATATCTTCAATTGCATTTCTGTTTAAGATACGGAGATATTTATATTTCACAGAACTAACTGGCCCTTAGGACCAGAAACATGTGGATGAGGAAGGAGCCTTTTGATGAGAATTCTTGGTGCCACTTGAGAGCTATTTTATTGGTCTCCTTTAGTGGCCTTTCTGCCTGTGCCACAGACCAGTTATCCGCTAGTCTCTTTCCATCTCCTTCTCAAAACCCAACCCTGTGTCTAGAGGTTGGCGGTCTTTCCAAAGAATCATCTTTAATTGCTGACGTGTATCATTCTGTCATTCTGGAGAAATGTGGGTAGAAAGTGCGGAGGGCAAGAGTGACCTTGGTGACCCCCAGTGACCTTGGAGTAGAAGGTAATTCCAATGCATTTATTCATTCATTCACTTGTGAAACTAGACTGAGGATTTTCTACGTGCCAGGCATTGTGCTTAGAGCTGGCAACTGAGTGAGAAACCGGACATGCTCCCTGTCCTCTCAGAACTTTGATCCGGGGGCTGCAGAGAATTAAGTGCCAGGCAGAGGTGAACACAGCAAAATACAGGAATACCTACATTGCGCCCCTTTGAGCCCTGAGGACATCCAGAACGGTTGTCTAGGGAAAAATCACATCTGAGCTGAGACTTGGAAGAGTGAGTAGATGTTAGCCCAGGGAAGGGGCAGAGGAGAAAATACTCCCAAGCAGAGGGATGAGCATGTGCCAGTTCTGGAGGTGAGGGAGAGAGCGTGGCCTGCTGGCTTTGTTAGTGCGGCCATTGACCCTACCAGCAAGGGAGTAATGGTTGGGAGGGACTTTTGCCAGCAAAGAGATGGTTTTCAGATCGTCCCAACCCGCCCCGTCGTCTTTTTTTAACAAAGAACCATATGAGGCCAGTGTTTCTTATACGACGCTGAAGTAACTGGTAATATTGTGAAGGGGAGACTGACCTTTCCATGTTTTTCTAGCCTTTCACTGATGCATCTTCCGTGCAGCCATTACACTTCACTGCAGGCGTTTGTGTTGGCCGGTCAGGAAAATCTCAGAGATGTGCTCAAGTGCAGTACCCCTGCCTTGTAACTCTCCGGTCTCATCCTTTATGAGGGGGCGCCTCGTAGTCCAGCGGTTTACAGTGTTCACCCTTCATTTATGTCCTGAAAGTTCTTAGCTTTCTCTGAGGATTCCTCTGAGCATAGATCCTAGTGACCCTGGAGAGAAATCTGTCCATAATGGACGTAACACTGAATTAGTCGCCATCTGCTAGGATTTAGAAAATGTCCTTTAATTTCACAAAATAAGAGACTAAGTATTCAGAACTCTGCTATGACAAGAATATGCTAGATGCTTAATAAAAATATGTGTACAGGAATCGGTGACACAAGCCAAGTTGGTGTCCGTGATGCATGACTGTTGCATAGCCTCAGGGAAGACAACCCTCAGCTCAGCATCCCTAATTTGCATTAAAGAACCTACATGTAATTTAACAACCCAGGTCATATCTGCTTACGACCCAATTCAAAAGACTTCAGATTCTGTTGTAACATTAGAATTTGATGTGACTCCTGTTTGAAATAAGTAGAATACTGGCATGTGCTCGGAAATCTTTTTTTTTTGTATGTGAAAATTTTCACGATCATGATACTTTTGTTGTGATGAGAATTGACTCATATTCAGGCAAGGTTCCCGGAGCAAAGACTTAGCAAAATCTATGACCATCAGTGCCATTCTGTTAGGGAAAAAAAATTATCAAGAATTGGCGAAATGGCTTAAGCCACTGTTAACTTACCTGAACTGTGGCAGCCACCTTATCCCTGGACTCATCTTTTGTACTTCTGCCCTCCTGCAGTTCAGCTAGAGTGGGCTTATACAGAGGTGCCTCGTTCACCTCATACTCGGGACCCTTTACTAGACACCCCTTGCACTTAGGCTAAAAGAAACCCTAAATCCTTACCTTGAACCTGTGTGATTTGGTGCCTGCCTGCATCCGCAGATTCATTTCACGCCTGCCACCTGCTTGTTGTCCCATGGAACGAGCTTCACTTTGCCTAGAAGTCCCCTACTTATTATAGTTTCCTAGAATACTACAGAATGGACTGGACTGGAGTGGGTCCCTAGAATATTCATGCCTCCTCTTTGCTGGGCTGACTCCGACTTCTCTTTTCCACTGTGTTCAATGTGAATATCACTCCTTTTTAAATTTTTTTTTAACATTTATTCATTTTTGAGAGGCAGAGAGAGAGCATAAGTAGAGGAAGGGCAGAGACAGAGGGAGACACATAATCTAAAGCAGGCTCCAGGCTCTGAGTTGTCAGCATAGAGCCCTACCCGGGGCTTGAACCCATGGACTGTGAGAATCATGACCTGAGCCGAAGTCAGATGCTCAACCGACTGAGCCACCCAGGTGCCCCTATCATTCCTTTTTAAATGAGAATATTACCCTTTTATTTAAATTACCTCCCTTTATTATATTGTCTTTAGCTTTTTTTTTTTTTTAACTTTTTCTATCATCTTATCCACAGTTTGTAACTGTGTCATTATTTAGGTCCTTGTCCCTCACTAATTGCAAGCTCCAGAAGTAGTGCCTGAGCCTGTCACTTTGTAGGTCCTCAGTAAGTCACTTGTCCAGTGAAGCTGAAGTGGGTGTGGGAGGGATGATGCATTCACTTTAGGGGCAGGTTAGCTTGAGATGCCTCTGACACCCCTAGCTGGACACATCCAGGAAGCTTTGATGTGTGGTACACCTGCTTGGGACGGGGCCCTGAGGTGGAACTGGAGATTTGGAAGTCATTAGTATTGAGGTGGTAAATGGAAGCCCAGCTCTGTAAGGGAGAGTCTGTGTAATAAGAGAAGAGGCCCTTGGACAGAACCTGGGGAACATCCATGTGGAAGGAACACACAGCCAAAGAATGTCTCGCAAAAGGAAATTGAGGACGGGCCAGTGAAGGGAGGGGAAACACAGGCATGTGGCATCCAGAAGCCAAGGCAAGAGAGTGTCAAGAAGGAGGGAGGGATCGAGAGTGCTTGATGCCACTAGGAGGGCGGGAGCAGGGTCTGTTGGATTTAGCGGTACGGAGGTGTCTGAGGTTTCACATTAAAATGCACGACTGTTTTTAGAAGGCACATCAGCAGACCACCTCCAGTTGTCTTGCTTATGGTGGCGTATGTACCTTACTGTGGGGAACAGCAGACTAAAGCCTGGCTAAGGGGGTGAAGAAGAGAGGTCAGCGCTCATCAGCATTTTTTTTTTTTTAAACTTTTATGTTAGAGAGAGAGAGCACACCTGAGTAGGAGAGAGGAAGAGAGAGAGAACATCTTAAGCAGGCTTCTCACTCAGCATGGACCCTGATGTGGGGCTCGGTCTTATGACTGTGAGATTATGACCTGAGCCGAAACCAAGAGTCAGATGCTTAACCCACTGCCACCCAGGTGCTGCCCCAACCCATAGACATTTTGAAGGAAAGATAGATAAGATGTGGTAGCAGACTGGCTGTTGGAGGTAGGAAGAAGGACAGTCTGGAGTTTATCCCACGTGTAGCTAACATGACTGAATAAATACTGATATTTTTGAGACTGATGGTTTTTTTCAATTCAATTCATTTTATTTACAATTTTTAGGAATTTAGAAGAGACTCATTTCTCTTTTTTTTTTTTTTTTTCCAACGTTTATTTATTTTTGGGACAGAGAGAGACAGAGCATGAACGGGGGAGGGGCAGAGAGAGAGGGAGACACAGAATCGGAAACAGGCTCCAGGCTCTGAGCCATCAGCCCAGAGCCCGACGCGGGGCTCGAACTCATGGACCGCGAGATCGTGACCTGGCTGAAGACGGACGCTTAACCGACTGCGCCACCCAGGCGCCCCTCATTTCTCTTTTTTTTAATGTTTCTTTATTTTGAGAAAGAGAGAGGAGGGCGGACGGGCGCAGAGAGAGGGAGACAGAATCTCAAGCAGGCTCTGCAGCTATCAGCGTAGAGCCCAACATGGGGCTCGAACGCACGGACGGTGAGATCATGACCTGAGCTGAAACCGAGAGTCAGCCGCTTAACCGACTGAGCCGCCCAGGCGCCCCTGAGACCGAGGATTTCAAAGCCTCAGCTGGAGAGAGCAAGAAGAGATCATTATTTCAGTTTGGGGCGTGTTGAATTTGAGTTACCCTCAGGATTTTCAAAGAGGTATGTCAGGTAAACAGTTGAAAGTTTTGGTCTGGAGCTTAAGAGGGAAAGTTGAAAACTAGTGATAACAGATGTAGGAATCATCATTATATATTCTGGGGTTTCTAAGAGGAACATATAAGAAAAACTTCTGATTCCTTTGGGTAGCTTACAGACCATTCATGATCTCCAGGTGCCAGTGTGTGAGTTTTAAGCAGAGAAGAGCTATGATCAAATTTGCGTTTTAGAAGGAGCGCTTTGGCAGTCAGTGGTCAGGGATACTTCCAGGTTTTGTGGGCCCCAAGCTTACACAGTTTGGAGGCCTTCTTTAGGAAAAATAATTCAAAGTTATGTGTTCAAAATGAGCTATGAAAGTGAATACCTATTTATAATGAGGAAAGAAATCATAGCTCATAGTTACAAGAGCCCTGGGTATTCAGATGCCTTTCTTCAGAGAGCTTGTTAGGCAGTGTACCAGCAATGCTTACGTCGAAAATGCCTCCTGATTGAGACCTAGCATCCCTTTCCTGTGTAGAACTCTCCGTAATTCCCAGGGGCCCATCCAGGTAAGGAGTACAGGTTGAAGGAAAGTAAGGCCGATGCAGGGAGACCAGGTAGGATCCAGCCAAAAGAAGGCAGAACACGAGCCTGGTAGGCCTTACTTTGCATGATTGTGCAGGTTCCCAACAGCCCTGAGCAGGTGGGTATTGACAGAGTGGAGGTATATGGGTGCCTTGATCCAGTTTTGGGGTAGTTCTCGGGGAAATGTGCTAAAGAGGCAAGGGAGGGAGGCATAGCGTGATGGACCTTGGGAGTGAGCTGGGTTGATGGAGAAGAAGTGAAACCAAGGAAGAAGTTCTTAGATAAGGAAGGAGGGAGGGGATTAGATATTTCAGGGATGGAGCAGTTCCAGGTTATGACATGTTGGAAAAAGTAGCAAGGTCATTGGTATTTAAAGAGTCAGGGACCTCTTAGCTAAGCATTAGATGAACTGTTGATGTGAGAATGGACTTTGCTCAGAATGGTGGGGCAGGTTGGGGAGCAGTCATGCCCTAGCGTCTCATCAGTCTGTGCTCATGCATTGTTAGTGACAGACATGAAGAAGGAAGGAGAGGCGATGTAGCTGAACAGTACAAGTTTCAAGAGAAGTGTTCCATGATAATTTAGAAGAATAATCGTCTCAAGGAACTTTGGGGAAGTGAACCTCACTTGGGACCCTGTTTTGTGCAGTTTTAAACAATGAACAGGCTCTACTTGAAAGAACTGCCAGAGAAATGGTGTCCACGGAGGAACGCCAGGATTCAGAAGAGGTGAAGAGATGGAGAGGGTGTGCCGTGAACAGAGAATATATCTAGTCGGTTAGGAACCAGGAGACTGATCAGAAAGCCTCATTGAAGTCATTAGCCAGGCTAGATTTCTTCTCATTATGTAGCATGGCGATAATTACTGAGAAGGAGCAGAATGATAGTAAAATATTCTTTTCAGAATGATATTTTACAGGAAAAGGGTACTGACTGGTGTTGAATGTCACTGGTGATAGACGGAAACATTTCTGGTCACGTGCCTTTACCCCATGTAACAGAATTATGTCAGTTACTAGCTGATTGCTTTTTATATTCCATTCTAATCCCTCCATTGGCTTTTCAGGTATAGTTTTTTTTGCTAATTTTTTTTTAACATTTATTTATTTTTGAGAGACAGAGAAAGGCAGAGCATGAGCAGGGGAGGGGGAGAGAGAGAGATACAGAATCTGAAACAGGCTCCAGGCTCTGAGCTGTTTGTTAGCCCAGAGCCTGACGCGGGGCTTGAACTCATGAACTGCAAGACCATGACCTGAGCTGAAGTCGGACGCTCAACCGACTGAGCCACCCAGGGGCCCCTCAGGTATAGTTTTTTTATACTTTTTTTTTTTTTTTGGTCCCAGGGATTAGAATATGCATCTTTAACTCCTCCCTGGCTATGTGGAGTTACTATAATACCCCTTCACGTAACCTGTGAGAGCCTTGCAGCGGCGTGAGTGCATCTGACCCCCTCTCTCCTTTGTGCTGGTGACGTCACATACTTTAAAACAACCTACTTCAGAAACTCCACGGCACCATTTGTCATTTCACTTTAAATAGTTGTCATTTGGAGAAATCAAGAGAAAAAGAGACTCTTGTATTTCACCCACATGTTTACCATTTCTGTTCTTCCTTTCTCCCTGTAGGTCCAGGTTTCCATCGGGCATCATTTCTCTTTACCATGAAGAACTTTCCTTAGCATGTCTCATAGTACGGATTTGCAGAGAACTGCTCCCTACTTGCTTGCTTGATCTGAAGATAGTTTTATTTTACCCTCATTTGTGAAGGATATGTTCTACCCACCTAGAGTTCTGGGCTGAGCATTTTTTTCTTTTCAGCGCTCTAAAGATCCTCTTTCCTTTGCCCTCTGGCCTTCATTGTTTCTGAGGATGGGTTTTATATATAAATATTTTCTCCTCTCTTTGCTGCTTTAAAGATTTCCTTTTTATCTTCTTTGGTTTTCAGCAGTGTGACTATGACTGGCTAGCTGTGATTTTCTTTGTATTCGCCGAGGTTCTGAGATCAGTAAGTCAGTATTTATAGCCGAATTTGGGAAACTTTAGGCCATTATTTCTTCAATTATCTTTGCCCCATTTTCTCTCTCCTTATCCCTCGGACTCCAATTGCAATATGTGTTAAACTGTTTCATATTGTCCCATTAGTTTGTCATGTTTTTTGGTCTTAAAACTTTGGTAATTTTTTCCTATCTTTTATCTTTTTTTTCCCCTTCAAACTGGATATTTTCTGTTTTCACTGATTTCTTCTGCTGTCTTCCAGCTAAACTTTTCACTGCAGCTACTGAACTTTTAAGTTCTAAATTTCCATTTGTTTCTCTTTCTTTCGTTTTTACGTCGCTTCTGTTAGATTCCCCGTTTGTGCATTTATTATGACCATCTTTTCTTTTAAAGTCCTTGAACATATTTATAGTAGCTGCTTTAAAACCCTTATCTGTTAATTCCGTTATTTGGGTCATCTTGGGGTCAGTTTTTGTTGTTTTTTTTCTTTTGCCTTTGGGTCACATTTTCATGTTTCTTCACATGTCCAGTCATCTTTATTTATACACAGGACCTTGTGGACAGTACATTGTGGAAACTCTGGATTATGTCACTCTCCTCTGAAAAGTGTTGTTTCTGTTTTAGTAGGCAGTTTCATTCTTTGCAGAGCACCTTGAATTTGTCAAGACTTGGTTTGAGGCTCTGTTAGGTCAGGTCTATTTTGGTTTTCCCTTTAGTCGTAGAGCGAATCCCATAGTCCTGGGACATGAACTTCACTCCTAATGTGTGATTCACTTGGGATTTTACTGGCACACTCAAGGAATGTACCAAGTACCTCTAAGTTGCTGGAACTCAAACCAATGTCTTTCCCCTGCAGGGAGCAGCAGCTGAAATCTCATCTCCACTCAGTGGTTTGGGGGTGTTTCTTTGTTGTGGTTTATGTTTTTGTTTTTTTCTTTTTATCTCTTCAGCAGTTGCTTTTCACTGGGTTTCATGATGCAGCTCAGGTAAGCCTAAAGGATTTTAGGGGAGTTCAAATGCAGATCTGGGGCTCCTTTCTTCCCAGGATTTCTCCCTTTCTTTTTTTTTTTTTAATTTTTTAAAATGTTTATTTATTTTTGACAGAGAGAGAAAGACAGAGCATGAGTGGGGGAGGGGCAGAGAGAGAGGGAGACAAAGACTCTGAAGCAGGCTTCAGGCTCTGAGCTCTCAGCACAGAACCCGACGTGGGGCTCGAACCCACGAACCATGAGATCATAACCTGAGCCGAAGTCGGATGCTCAACCAACTGAGCCATCCAGGCGCCCCAGAATTTCTCCCTTTCTATGTTTAGTGACTCTGGCAGCCCCCAAATTTGTCCTCAAGCCAATACAACTGCAGCTTTCTGCTTCAGTTCTGTGCTGCTCAGTTGCTGCCCAGACTGGAGAGTGCACTCAAGGGGAAAATCCATTTTAACATGGATTTTTGGCCAGTACAGTTTTTCTTTTTTCTTTCAAGGGTCAAGTCCCTTCCAGTTTCTGCCTGCTTTTGTTTGCCCTCCGGTGCCTTCGAATAGTTGTTTTACGTATTTCATCCAGAGTTGATAGTTGTTATCTGTGTGGAGGTCAGCCGAATACAAACTACTCGCCCATTACTGAATCCAGAACCTGCCAGTTGCTTTTGGATTGGTTCAGAGTCACTGTGGTTTTTTTCAAGTGATAACTGTTGCCAAGAAAAGAATGAGAGTGGTTGTTTCAGAGGCAGAGTGTGTCGATTTTCTCTCAGGGTAACTGACGGGTCGTACAGGTACGTTAGCTATTCAGGCAGGAAGCGTTCTGACATCAGTGGTGCCCTCGGAAGTAATGATCAGAAACACGGGCACGAAAGAGACCCAGAGACCTGTGATGCAGACACTAGGATATCAGTACCCATTCAGGCACACGCTGTGCTGAGCACTCTGAAAAGTTAATCTAGAAAGGCCTCTAGAGTCGGAGAAGTTGGCAGTGGACGATTTGAAGGGTGGGAGGTCTTCCCGTACAACTTCAAACTGAGTAGCAGAATTTCTAGATTAAGGGACTGCACCTAGGTCATGCCTTTCGTGTCAGAGCATCGTCACCTGGGAGGAGTAGAGTGGCTGGCCTTCTGCTGTTCTTGTTCGAGGAAGGGTGGGATGAGAGCCTGGGATGAGAAAAGACAGAGAACGTAGCGTGTTTTAACCCTGGTCTAGGAGGAAGTTTTTACCAACACGAGAAAACCAAGAACAGTGTAGTAAGTTTTTCGTAAGCGGTTCAAATTAAAGGAACATTCTTGGGGTGCCTGGGTGGCTCAGTGGGTTACGCATCCGACTTGGGCCCAGGTCATGATCTCACAGCATGTGAGTTCAAGCACTGCATCGGGCTCTGTGCTGACAGCTCAGGCTCTGGAGCCCGGAGCCTGCCTTGAGTTCTGGGTCTCCCTCTCTCTCTGCCCCTCCCCTGCTCACCCTCTGTCTCTGTGTCTCTTTCAAAAATAAACATTTTTAAAAATTAAAAACAAAAGAAAGGAACATTCTTTATCCTGATTTGTGTCCTTCCTAATCTGGGGAGATTGAAAAGGTCCCTTCTTTAGTGAAATGATCATGAGAGGAAATGGTGTGTGTGTGTGTGTGTATTTGATCATGAGAGGAAATGGTGTGTGTGTGTTTATTTTGGGAGTGAGAGAGAAGGCAAGCAGGGAAGGGACAGAGAGAAGGAGAGAGAGAATCCCAAGCAGGCCCCATGCTGACCATGCAGAGCCCAACATGGGGCTCACACCCACAAACTGTGAGATCATGACCTGAGCCTAAATCAAGAGTCCAAGGCTTACCCACTGAGCCACCCAGGTACCCCAGAAATGGTGTTTTTTTTTTAAAAAAGAGCCCTAACAAAATTAAAAATTGTGAACTCTGAACTGCCAACCACTTCCTACTCCCCACAAATCAGTTTTTTGAAAATTAACAGTCCATGAAATTTAGAAGCTTGGGAAACACAGTTGTAGAATTTTTTTAGATTTTGGGATTACTGAGTTCCTTGAAACATTGGGGGGCAAAGTGGAGTGGGTGCGAGCCCGCCAGCCATGACGTTGTGGTGTGCTAGCGCCTTCTCCCCTTGCTTCCACAAGTGAGTCAGGACAAAGTCGGGCTGCAGCGGGAGACCTGTGGTGTGTGGCATCTCACCGCAGCGAAGAGAGGAGTGGAGCCCGCCATCGCGCTCTCTGGGTCACGTGATGGGGGCCGCCAGCCCATGGTTGAGTACTTCAGACTCCCTCCATTTCTTTTCCGTCATCACCCTTGAGGAGTCTTGTGAGAGATCAGGCTTCTTAAAGCGTCAAGGTCACAGCTCACTCCTCTGCTCTCAGCTTCCTCCAACTTATCCCGCTCTGGATTTGGTTGAGGGAGCAAGTCTAGACCATGCTTATACAAACTCACAGGTGCCAGGAAGGGCTAGCCTCTCGGAGTTCTGGGAATTTACACCCTCAGTGTTGTACACGTTTCTGGCTCCACATGTGCCGGGTGGATTTTTAGCAAACTGAAAGGAGTTAAGAGAATGACAGAAATGTATCGGTTTTAATTTATGATGAAAGTTGGAAGGAATGTTTATTTTAGCTGAGCTGCAAAAAGTATGGGGGAACAGGGCATTTCTTTGTAAATGTCTGGGAGGTATAGACCTAAGGAGAGGGGAGAGCTGATTTAGCAGGACCCAGAGGGGTAGAGCTGAGATTCAGAGGATGCCATCCAGGGTGGAAAAATCCAGGACAAATTTTAAGAATGACTTTTGAGGCCGAAATCTGTTCTCTTTGGATCAGCTACTTCAGCAAACTGCCGGCAGCCTCATCCCATGAGTCATTTGAAGTGGGCAGTTTGATGGCCGCACATTGAGATACGGGATATGGGTCTTTTATTATGGGGTACGTGGGAATATTTGGGGAAGTGTGACCCCGCCAGAGTAACTGGCAGACACTGTGGTCATCCTGAGCATCACGGTTAGTTGTCAGTGAGCAGCGGAACTGTGGTTTCCTCTTCTTGGTTAAGGCAACTTTACAGGATTTCTGTATCTTCGGGGCAGCAGGAATAGGTAAGAGTTGGCTCCCTGGAACGACACTTGGGCGAGGCAGCCCCATATACAGGTCCCTGCAGTGTTCGCCTGTTGGAAACTTCCTATTGTTGCAGCCCCAGGCATTCCAGATCTTGCCGCCAGGGTGTGTAGTTTAGTACTATCATGATTTCTGGTAAATAGTATGGCCGCCACCGTCACCACCGTTTACTGTGTGCTCTGTGCCAGAGATGGTCTCCAGTGTTCACAGTGGATCTGCAAGAGACTTGGGACCACTGTTGTTCTTCCCACGAGGAAAAGGAGCTTAGCGAAGACACCACCAGCCCAAGGCTACACAGCTGGAAGGTGGCGGTTCTAGGATTTGAACCCAGGACTCTCTCTCCTCTCCTCCAGTCTGTCCCTCCATCCCTCCTTTAAAATCATGGCTTTTCCCCTTTCCTTCTTTATGGCAGATGCCCTTCTCCCCGCATTTAGTCACCCCTTCTTCAAACTGCTGTTCTGTCGGTATGAAGAGCACATCTTGTGACATGAGGCAAAGACAGCCACTTTCCAAGGCCCGAGACTTATATTGAATTCCTCTTAATACACTTTGGCACAATGCTCACTAACGGTATATTGTTGGCATCACTTTTTGACCCTGACTTGACCCTTAACCCATCCGTTGGCTGACTGCACTACAGAGGTTAAGGGTTAGGCTGAGTTCCTTTTTGGTCCTCCCATCTTATTGAACACACCTGTATCTTGAGCAGATGTATTTACTCTGTGCCTAGAAAGTGAAGGAAGGAAATGGTCCTTTGGTTTGGTCTTCCCAAATCTTCCCCTTGTCATTCTAGTCTCTCTTGTTATTGGGCAATTTTTTTTTCTTTTTCTTTTTCTGTTTTTTTTTTTTTTTTTTTTTTTAGCCTAGATAGGTTCTTTTTGTAGTTTCTCTGTCATTTCAAACCTGTTCCAGCTGGCATGCATCTAGTGTCCAGGAACTCACCTATCACCTGGTTCAGTGCAAAGCTTTGGTGTCAGAGACTTGGACTTGAATCCTTGCTCTGTGACTTAGAACAGGATGATTTTAGGGGAGTTAGCCTCTAAGTTTCAGTTTCCTTGTTGGTAAACTTGGCAGGTGGTATTGTCCTTCACTGGGGCACGAGGATTCTGCATAGCGATTCTGCTAAAGCTTTGGCGTATAGCAAATCCTCAAGGGATGATGGCTAATACTATTATCATTCGTTAGGAATTAGCGAGGATATTCTTTGTCATTGTGTAGATTGGCTTATTCACCATGGATGAAGTCTTTTTTGCTTATTCTCATTTTTCTCTGTACCTTTTCTTCTCTCTCTCTCTGTCTCCATCTCCTTCATACCGGCTCAAACCGATGATGAGTGTCACATATCATCGTTTACATCTCCTTGCCCAGATACCCTCTCCCAGAATTGAAAATACTATAATTCATAGACTCTTAGAATCACAAAATTGTGAGCCAAAGGGAATCCCCTCTGGCTTGAGTGAAAATCCAGAATCATGGAGCCAGTCAGTGGTAGAATCAGGACGACAGCCTGGATTACCTGGTGTCCAGTCTAATGTTCTTTCCGCCATGTTTTTTCCTTACCCACCTTTCACATACCCATATGTACACACAACTACAATAGAATCCACGGTCAATTGAAGTGGGTGAGGGTGTGAGGAGGCACCTTGTATAAAAGGCTCTCTCCTGTCACTTGTAATTGTGGCGGGGATGCCAAGACTGGAGGTTTTGGGTGAAGAGTTGTTTTCTAGTCCTCAGGGCATCAGTGTCAGGAATTCCTAGCCGCCAGGTGGAAAGTGACTGTCACATCCAGCCCAGTTCTTCACTGAGCAGATAGATCCATGAACAAGCCCCATATTGGTGCCCCTCCTCTTCATCAACCCTGCCTTTGGCCTCCTGTGTTAACGTGAACTTTATGCGTCTGGTTTCTTTCATTTCTTAACTTCACATTAAAATCAGAAACATCCAGAAAAGTAGACACAATAAACACAGTAGTCCAATGAATAGCATATGCCCACCACCTAGCTTCAACTGTTATCAACATCAACGATAATTTGTCTTTCCTTAAATGATAATTTGTAAAATATCTGTTAATTCTATGCATAAGTGTTTTATATTTATACATTTTGCTCAATTATCTCAAAGCAGACCTCGTGACATGTCACTTTAATACTTCAGCGTGTACCTCTAGAAAAATGGGGATGTTTTCCTAGAAATCTACAATTCCACACCTCACAGTATTAGCAGTTCCCTGACATCATCCATACTTGGTCCATATCCATTGCCCCCCGTTATCATCCAAATGCATTTTATGGCTATTTTTTCAAAGCAGGATCCAATCCAGAACCAAACCATTACATTCCTCTTAAGTCTCTCTGAATTTAGAATAGTCTACCTTTTTAATGGTGTTGACTTTTGGGGCCAGTTGTCCTATAGAGATCCCCCCACACCCGATTTGTCTGAGCCTTCCTTTCTGCTCTCACTCTTACTCTTGCAACAAGCTGGAAACATCTTGGAGGGCTCGATGGACATTGGCAACAGGAGTTTTTCCTGGGTGATGGTGTGTGCTTCAGGTGAAGCACCTTACCTCCCACTGGTAGTGCTGCTAAGTCTGACCACTGAGTTAGGGTCAGGATAGTATCTCTGTTGTGAAGGAACATTTTCTCCCTTGTGCCTGCATGTGATATATGGGGTGATTCCTTGGCACCGTGAGAATGTCTGGTTCCCCATCAGTCAGTCTTTCACCTAAGAGCTTTAACATCTAGTGACCATCAAGTTTTATTCTTACACTTAAAGCAGATTTTGCATTTTGTTACGTCCATTTCCGTCTTGAAAGAGCTATGCTTACTCACAGGGGTCGATTTACAAGTTTGGATGGTCCATTACCTTCATGACCTTAAATCCGTGAGGGAGAAACTGAGGTCTGTGGTGAATTAGTTGTCACACCCAGGGCCGAGGCTGGAGGAAGAAGGGGACAGAGATGGAACTGGACACAGGTTTAAGGAGCACACACCAGCCCCTGTGTTGAATTCACATCTTTATCAGTGTTAGTCTTCTCTCTCATCAAGCATATAAGAACACCTGTCTTGGATCTTCTGTCCGATTCTTAGAGAAAGGTGGGGAAATTTGCTCTCAGCCCATAATCTCGTTGAACACCAGAGCTGTGTTGCCCCTAGAAGCTGGGAGATGGGTGGGTGTGAAGTTTGCGAGGGATCTTGCTTAACCAAATGTCTCTTCTGTTGGGAATCCATGTGTGTGTTTGGACTGCATTTTTGAAACAGGTTGCAGTTTGGATTTGGGAGTGACTCATATTGTGGGGTTTCTCTGGGACTTTTGAGAGTGTGTGAGAAGTTTCTAAACTCAAAAGGCTCCTTTTTTGGCACTGCAGCATCTTTTCTATTTCGGCATCTTAAGAATCTGGGGGAACCATATAAAGATCAGAAACAAGTCTGGCCCTAAAGGCTCCCTGTGACATAGTAATTCCAGTTAGTTGAATCTTGGCCCATTCGGATGAGACCATATAAAGAGGCCGCTTCCTGAATTTCCCGCTCTCTGTCTCTCACAGGCTCCTTTTTGTAGAAAGCTGGTATTTCAGGACCGCAACCGCCAGTCATGTGCTTTCAACTCTTCACTCTCAGTCTTTCCTGCCCCCTGTTTATTTTTGGAGAGAGCACATTTTTGCTTCTCTCCAGGAGCTATGCGGGGTCCTGCCCCCTCCGTCCATCAGGCGGCAGCCCCAGCAGGCTGTGCTCATTTCCCACACTCGGAGACGTGACTCCAGCTTTCAAGAGAGAACACGAGGGATGCGCCGCCTAAGGGCTCCCGTCGCCCGATCCTATTTCTGGCCCTCGTGCTGTTGCATGTTTTAAGACTCTCCTTCTTAAAGCACATTTGGATAATGTTACCTGGCAGTAAATCTGCCCAAATTGGAAATGGTTTTCCCAGCAGATGTTTTGAGGCTGTGCTTCTGAATTTCAGAGGCAGAACAATGAAAAGAAGAAACCAGGACCTTTTGAATTCTAGAATCAGGTCTTCTTTTTCGCTTTTAAGATCACTTGAGTTTTCCCCTCTTTTCCCGTCCAGGGTTTTGTTTGTTTGTTTGTTTGTTTGTTTTGTTTGTTTTCCCTTCTCCTAACACAGGGGTAGCAAACAGACTTCTTCCAAAGTCTTGATTCAAACAGATTGGTGATGTCTTCCTGAGTGCTTGATTAGGGAGGATTCTGGACTTGGTGGGCTCCATGGAAAAAAAAGAAACAAAGGCCCCAGCTGACTGTCTTAGCCTGTAAGTTTCTAGTTTAGAGGATGGAGCAAGAGCTAATTCCTTTTCCTTTAAATACCCAGGCCATTATACAGAGAACTCAGACCCATAATATTTGAGAGCAGATAAATCACATGTTCATGTCCTCTTGTCCTGCCCAGACCTGATGGGCAGGAGAGGGAAGGACCCCTGGCCCCAGTCGAAAGGTTTGTAACCAAAGGGTTACAACTTCTCACCACACCAGGCAGGGACTGGAGCTCTGGAAGTCAAGCTTGGGAGCACGTGCATGTCTCTAAAGCACCCCTCCCCCCCCCCCCCCCCCCCCCGCCCCCCAGCATTTCATCTGTCACCCAGGGAAACTGGAAGCTGCGTTCCGGCAGCTGGTCCTAAAAGGACAACAGGAAGGGTGTGGCCTGTAAGTGTGTTTCCTATGAGATCACTCTGTGAGAAAGCTGCGACACTCTTTTTGAAACAGGGCCTATCAGGTATCTAGGTGTCTTCATAGCTCGTAGGAAGCGAAGCCAGACCCTCACGGGCTGGACTATCCATTCAAAGGACCCGCCAGACCTTTTAAATTATATTGCTAAAAGCCAGTGAGCCACTTACATTTCAGACAGATCGCTTGCACTTAATGTCAAACCGCTGCCTCATGAACAAGTTGCAACAGCTTCCACTTAACAGCCTGCATTGGAAAGTAACAGGTGCCAAGCTGCTCAGACCCCCCAGAGAGTTCTCCCAGGGACTCCTACCAATATGACGATCAATGAATAGCGTTTGCTGCAGCCCAGGTGTTATTTATGTGCTTTCCTGGAATCCCTGTCCCTTGCATCTGGTTGCTTCAGGAACGCTTTTCCTTTTCATCTCCATGTATATTTCAAATCCAGGGCAAGCTCCACTTTCCCCATGAAGCTTCCTCGCCGTCTCCTTGTCCACAGCACTTCCTGGCTTGCACAGTTCTGTTGAATCTTCAGTCGTGTACTGCCAGCTTATGCACTCTTGTCACAGTTCTGTCTTAACGATGTGCCAGGGGAAAGTGGTTCCAGTAAAACCACCGGAGGTGGCAAGAAAACTGCAGAATTCAGTGGAACTATCCCGTGGCTGAAGGGATCCCTCCTCAGCTTCGCCTTTGGACCATGGATGCAGCCTGTCCCTGGAATAACCCTTTCCCTCCACCCCTGATGCCTGCTTCCCACCTCCAGTGTGGCCTCTTCAGTTTCAGAGTAAGCCAGATGTCCCATCACGTAGATTTCATACACACCTGATAACACTCTGAATTTGGCCTCTTCTCTACCTCACTGAACAGGGGTAACATTTGAGGACAAAGGTGCCATCTGTTTTTTGTTGTTGTTTTTTAATCTTACCCAGTGCACATAGGACAGTGCCCAGCTCCCCACAGAGGGAATGAAGTTGGATTCTGGGGGAACTGCCTTTGTAACTTAATAGGGGTTAATTAAGTCTGTTTCATCTAGACAGGATATTTGTGTGTGGCCATAAGACTTACAGTAGGGAGTATTACAAAAAAGTTTTCTTACCCTGGGACCCAGGGTATGAGACCGAAACTAAGGATTTTCCATGAGGAGGGAGACAGCTCCTGCTTCGTGCCAAGCCCCAGCTTGTGGGGAGCGGGTTCTGCCTGCCCTTCTGGTCTCCCCTCTTCCTCTGCACTCTCTCCCAAGGTCGAGGTCAGTGAAGCTCCCGGTGGGGAGTGGGGAGGACAGTCGCAGCCTCTGCCCCACCCTGCGCATCTCAGGGGAAGGTAGCTTACACAGTTTTTACAGCCTTAAGTCAAGTCTTGAAGTCTTTAGTCACTTGTGAAAAAAAACCCTTTGATTTTGGAACTAGGTTTTCAGTCTGTTGGATGCGGAGGTATGACTCTTACGTGGTGATCTTTTTGTTTTGATGCTGCGGTCCTAATGTAGCAGCTGGTACACTTTCCTAACGGGAGGAGCGTGAGAGAAAATGCGTCTTTGTGCTACCGCTGGCCAGCTGGAAAGGGCTCGCATCAGCCCCCCGACAGCCATGGCTTCCTGGGATTTGTGGCTAAAGGAGATAAAGCAGGTCGTTTTGGTTTTCAGAGTCTTAGGGAACTTTATTAACCACACAATGTCCCTTAGTAGTCAAAGTGATGGCTCAGGCCGGGCTCAGTTTTTTTCTCTTTTTTTTTTCCTAATGGTGGTATATTTTACCTGCAGTCTAACCTTTCACATACTGACATTAGTAACGCCGCCGGTGATGATCACAGGGGAAGACAGAGTGCTGGCGTGGCGGGCACTGCTCTAAGCGCTGACCGTGCAGCCCCTGATTTAGTCTGGCCGTTTAGCAGTTACTCAAAGGAGCGCATTTTGACGGAAGAATAGGCTGCTGGTGCCCCTTTTCCGAGCCGTCTGATCTCCCAGAGCCCCTTCCCAGTTCAGTCTCTGCTCCCTCTGTCACCGTTGTCACCCCACAGTGGAAAACTGCCGGGACCAGGAGACAAGTGGCGAACCCTGCCAGTGCGACCCAAGTTCGCTCCCTTCTCGCCCACTCTCAGCATCTCACGGCACTGGGAGAGTGCCAGGGGGACTCAGGCACCCCGACCTTGTGGCGCCCTGGATCTGACTTGGTTCATTCTGTGCTTCCCAACATCCAGAGCGAAGAGAAGAGAGCAGAGGATGCCAGCTCTGAGGCCGTAGCTCCGGGGTCACTTGCACACATGACAGCGTGGGCCGGGCAGGTGTTCTCGCTGAGTGAAGTGGGGCTAGGGGTAAGATACGGGCACTCCTTCGGTGCGCATCCGGAACTTGTAAGATAAGCTCACACTTCCAGCCGAGAGATACGCTCAGGCCCGTCTTTCTCAAAACACCTGACCTGGCTTTCATTTTCCATTAGACGTAGGAACAGAGAGAGGATTCTGCACTGCAAGAGGAACAACAGCACAAGAGCAGTAGTAACAGAGGGCAGCTGCACTTTAGCAGGAAGGAGACAGAGAGGGCAGGTGGGGACTGTGGCCAACTGGAATGCGCCGGTCTTGTCCACAGGGGCAATTATGATCTCAGCCCCAGAGTTACTGGATCTTAGAGTTTTTCAGGAGAAGCCGGATTTTGTGTGCAGATCTTCCAGTTTTTTAAATATTAATTTAAATTTACAAACCAAAACAAAAAAACCCACTGTCTGGCAAAACACAACATGTGGCTGTGGGTCTGTCACCTCCAAATTCAGGAATGTTCATTCTCACAAGATGGTCCTATCCTTGGGTAAGGAAGTAGGGAATGTTACCTGCAGAAGTACAGGGAAGACGGCCTGTAGGCCAGACTCGTTTAAAACATCCTCAAGGGGGCCCCCTGTGATTCAGTCTGGTTCTCTTTAACATTTCAAGTGTCCCCAGCACAGTGCCTTACACACAGTAGAAGCTCAGCCAGACAGGGTTGTTGGTTTCTGCTTATATGCAAGTTTGGTTTGTGGTAGTTTGGGGCTATTCCGCTTCCAGGTAGCTGGTCCTTCGACAGCTCCTGCTGTCGAAACAACTTAACCTCTGAGCTTCAGTTCTGGATTCCTGGGACAGAGGAATCGATTGGTCCCCTGGTTCATCCAGTGTCTGAGGGAAGTAGGGTTGTGGAGTAGAGGCTTCCCCTTCTGGCCCAGGGGTGGGTGGGTGTGGGTAGCAGGGACACCAGACAAGGATGTGTGGACTGGGGAGCAGCAGTGGGCATCTCCTTGCTACATCTTCTTTGGATTGGGATTTCCCCCCTGAGAGAGACAGACAGTAGCTTGTTTTCCACTTCTGCATTTTTGTCATTTCTAACAGAGTCCCCCAGATAGCTCCATTACCTGCCTCTAGCTTAGAAAAGTCAAGTTTGTTTTCTCTAACGTGGCACCTAGCATGTCCTGGGAGCTGAGTTGGATAGAGGCATTTTAGGGCTTGGTTTCTTCTCAGTCATTTCCGGAAGGTTCTGGCTCACCCTGGTATCTAGATGGAGCATGTCCTTGGCAGGCTAGGGTGCTACTAGAAAAGCCAGAAAGAAAGTATATCTTGGTGCAAAATAAAACATCAAAAGTATAAAGGTATTTTGGCACATTGAGAGATGTTTTCTTAAAAAGTTACAAGTTAGGGGGAGCCTAGGTGGCTCAGTCAGTTGACCATCTGATTTCAGCTCAAGCCCCATGTCGGGCTCTGTGCTGACAGCTCAGAGCCTATAGCCTGCTTCAGATTCTGTCTCCCTCTCTCTGCCCCTCTCCTGATCGTGCTCTGCCCCTCTCTCTCAAAAATAAACAAACATTAAAAAGAAATTTTTTTAAGTTACAAGCTAGGCTTTAAGTGATAAATTTAAAGGATGTTGCAATGACACATTTTAGTCTAAGGTTCTGCAAAACCACATCCTTCCTGCTAAATTTGACTGCTGCTTGTTTTTATAAAGTTTTATTGGAACACAGTGACACCTGTTTGCTTACTTATTGTCTGTGGCTGTTTATTGCCCTACAGTGTCAGAATCAAAGAGCTGCAACAGAGACTGTGTGGCCCGCAGAATGAGAAATATTGAAAAAGTTGGCCAACCTATGTTTTTAGTCATTCATCAAAGTATCTCCTTAGACTGAGAGCAACAGTTATAAGTATATGCAGTTCTTAGAAAAAGGAAGTTGATATTTCAAAAAACAATCCTAGGAGAATGCTGGGCAATTGAAAATAGGAAATGTTCTCATTGCTGTTTTATCCACCTTGACTGACTCAGTGGATTGCTTGATGTTCCCTTGGTATTTCCAGTTGAGATGTGCTGGACCAGAATGCCCACACTTGGGTTCCTGAATGTATCCTTTGCAGGTGAATCCTTCTTCCCCAAATAAGCTGAGTAGATTTTTATCCTGCCAGTTTAGTTTATGTTTTTTAAGCAAACCTCTGTTTTACATCTTTTTTTATTACCTTTCAATTTATAAAAGATAAAGTGATTGTAAAGAAAAAAAAACAGAAAATGGACAACAACACAAAGAAGGAAATTAAAAATTGTCCATAATTCTGTCACTGGGGTCCTCTCTCACTCGTGTATTATATAGCTCATTAGACACTTGATATTATGTATTAATAGTTTTTTCACCAAATTGGAAGCATATATGTACTGTTCTGCAACATGTTTGTTTGTTTGTTTTTAATTTTTTTAAGGTTTATTTCTTTTTGAGAGAGAGACAGAGTTCTAGCAGGGGAGGCGCAGAGAGAGAGAGAAGGGGGCACAGAATCCGAAGCAGGTTCCAGGCTCTGAGCTGTCAGCACAGAGCCTGACGCAAGGCTCGAACCCACCAACCGTGAGATCATGACCTGAGCCAAAAGCGGACACTTAACCGACTGAGCCACCCAGGCGCCCCTGCAACATGTTTTTTAAAAGCTAATATATATTGGGGCACCTGGGTGGTGCAGTCGGTTAAGCGGCCGACTTCAGCCAGGTCACGATCTCGCGGTCCGTGAGTTCGAGCCCCGCGTCAGGCTCTGGGCCGATGGCTCAGGGCCTGGAGCCTGTTTCCGATTCTGTGTCTCCCTCTCTCTCTGCCCCTCCCCCGTTCATGCTCTGTCTCTCTCTGTCCCAAAAATAAATAAACGTTGAAAAAAAAAATAAAAAATAAAAAAAAATAAAAGTTAATATATACTGAATATTCTCATATCATTAAGTATCCTTTTTTACCACGTTCTTCATTATTACATAGTATCTTCGTGTGTATATTCCATGATTTACTTCATTTCTTATTGCTGTCTATTTTGGTTTTGAATTTTTTACGATTCAGAAATGACACTAGGTCTCTCTCTCTCTCTCTCTCTCTCTCTCTCTCATTCTTTCTTTGGGATAAATTCCTTGGATTAGAATCACTGGCTTAAAAAGTATGAAGTACTTCTAAGGCTTTCACTAAGCTTTGCCAAATTGCCCTATAGATCTTGCTTTTTAACATACCCACAGACGGGCATGAAAGCACCCAGATTTTGAAAGTAAATCAGAAAGGCTACCGTATTTTTATTTGAAAGATTTCGATAGGCAGAACATTGGTTTAGGTGGCCTTAACCTCATCCACTGCATGCTTGAATGTCAATGGTGAGTGATAACCTGTTACTTTGGCTTCTCCTTCCCTTTTAGGCTCCCCCTCCCAAGCCGCCGCGCAGGCAAGGAGGCTGGGCAGATGATTCCACGAAGGCTTCAAAGTAAGTGCGGCAGCTCATGAGGGTGGAGGTGGGCATTTTGCTCTTGTAGGTTTTTTCTTTCAGTTTTTATAACAACTTGATTGAGGTGTAATTCCAATTCCATGTAATTCACCCATTTAAAATGGACAATTCAGTCCTTCCTGGTGCCTTTAACAGAGTTGTGCTACCAGCACCTCAGTCAATTTTAGAACATTTTCATCACCTGCCCCTTTAAAGAAACCTGGTACCCATTAGAGTTATTCCCCATGCCCTCCGCCCCCCAACATCCCCAACCCTAGGCAGCCACCATTCTGCTTTCTATCTCTGTGACTTGCCTGTTCTGGACATTTTGCATAAATGGAATCGTACCTCATGTGGTCCTCTGTGACTGACTTTTCACTTGGCTTGACGTTTTCAAAGGTCATCCATATGTGGCATTCTGTGTTCTTTTTGTTTTATTTCATTTGTTTTGTTTCGTTTTAAATGTTTATTTATTTTTGAGAGAGTGAGAGAGCGGGGGAGGGACAGAGAAAGAGGGAGACAGAATCTGAAGCAGGCTCCAGGCTCTGAGCTGGTAGCACACAGCCTGACGCGGGGCTCGAACTCACGAGCCGCAAGATCATGACCCGAGCCGAAGTTGGACGCTCAACCGACTGAGCCGCCCAGGCGCCCCTCTGTGTTCTTTTCTTAAAAAATGGAGGGGGGCGCCTGGGTGGCTCAGTCGGTTGAGCATCTGAGTTCAGCTCAGGTCACGATCTCGCAGTTCGTGAGTTGCTAGCTGCTATCAGCACAGAGCTGGCCTCAGATCCTCCGTCTCCCTCTCTCACTGTCCTTCCCCCGCTCACGCTCTCAAAAATAGATAAAACATTTAAAAAAATTTTTTTAAAACGGAGGTATAATCGACACACATTATATTGGTTTCAGGTAAACAACATAATGATTCGCTATTTGTATCTATTGCTACATGATCACCACGATGTACAAGTTAACATTCGTCACCATACATAGTTACAAAAATTTTTTTTTCTCGTGCTGAAAACTTTTAAGATCCACTCTCTTGGGAACTTTCAAATATACAATACAGTATATATATTTTAATGTTTATTTATTTTTGAGAGAGAGACACACACACACCATGTGAGCAGGGGAGGGGCAGAGAGAGAGGGAGACACAGAATCCGAAGCGGGCTCCAGGCTCCAAGCCGTCAGCACAGAGCCCCACGCGGGGCTTGAACCCACAGACCGTGAGATCATGACCTGAGCCGAAGTTGGACGTTTAACTACCCAGGCGCCCCCTGCAATACAGTGTTATTAACTGTAGTCACCACGCTTACATTCCATCTTCATGACTTAAGTCATTATATAACTGGAAGTTTGTACCTTTTGACCCTCATTCTGTGTTCTTAAAGTAACTTTCTAAACAGAATGGAATGGCTGGTTAGTAATTGCAGGATTACAAACCACTTTGGTCTCTAATTCCTTGCACTAAGTCTTTGATGGGAAGTAAACCAGAAAAAAAATATTTACTACACCAGCAGGATGGCCAGCTTTCAAGTTTAACTATTTGAGATATACTTGGAAAAGGAATTTCTTTTTCTTGAAACACAGACATTACTCTTTTTTTTTTTTTAAGGTTATTTATTTTTGAGAGGGAGAGAGAGAGAACGCAGGAGGGGCAGAGAGAGAGGGAGACAGAGAATCCCAAGCAGGCTCTGTGCCATCAGCACAGAGCCCAATGTGGGGCTGGATGTCACAAACTGTAAGATCGTGACCAGAACCAAAATCAAGAGCCAATTGCTTAACTGACTGAGCACCCCAGGCCCCCCAGACGTTACTCTTGTCGAGAAATTTCCTTCAGCACTTATTGCCTTCAAAGTATATATTTTTCTAATTCTTTTCCTCCCTTCATTTACACACACACACACACACACACACACACACACACACACACACACACACGTTTCCCCCTCTGGATCATTTGAAAACAAGTTGCAGACATCATGACATTTCACCTCTAAATACTTCAGCATGCATCTCTCAAGATTAAGGACATTCTCCAGATAATCACAGTATGATTATCATATCCAAGTAATTTCATAATGAATTAACAGTTAGTATATAGTTTATATTTAAATTTACCCAGTTGTCCCCAAATGTCTTTTATAGCTCCAGGATCCAGTCAGAGTTCACACATTGTGTTGAGTCGTTCTACCTCTTTATCTAAAATCATTTTTATTTAAATCTATCCGGATAAGTGCAGTTAAAGATAAATTTATCTTCTCTAAAATCTCTCTCTTGATCTGAAATAATTCCAATTCCTCCCCCGCTCTCCCAGACTTTTTTGAGGAGTCCAGGCCAGTTGTCTTACAGAATGTCATACATTCTGGTTTTCTCTGATTGGTTCCTCATGGTTAGGTTCAAATTGTAGGTTTCGGGCAAGAACAGGTGATTTTGTATACTTCTTATCATATCAAAGTGGCGTAGAAACACGTACTCAGAGACGCCTCACTCCCATCCTTCTTCCCTCCTCCTCATTCCCATCCACCCCATCCAGTAACCTCTGTATTAGTTTCTGGTCTGTCCTTCCTATCTTGTCTTTTTCTTCCTTTTGCAGAATTAAACACACACACATGCAATTTTAATTTATTCTTCTTTGTTTCTATACATTAGGATTCAGCAAACTTTGACCCACAGGCTAGCTGCCAGTTTTCATAGATCATGTCTTACCAGAACACAGCCACACCCTTTCATTTTAAAAATTCAGATCTCTGATCTGTTTGGAATTAATTCTAGCCTACGATATAAAGCATGGATTCAGGTTTAATCTTTTTTGAAGTGGCTATTGCCCCCCCCCCCCGCCATTTATTTAAAAATGCATCTTTCTCCAGGGAATTTAGAAACATCTTTATCATATTCTCCATCATTGTACCTGAGTCTCCTTTTGGACCTGTTACTCTGCTCCAGTGGACTTTCTGTCTGTTCGTATGCCAGTAAATGCCACGCTCTTTGCCTTACGGAACACAGCACTACTTTTCAGTGCTAAGCGAGAACAAGAAGGTAACACTGCAGTATTAGTGAGAGTCTTAGAGAGTAGCCCCATTTTTCTAAGCTATTAGGGGATTTTAGTGCTTGTAATAGCTGGAATTTATTTTGAAGTATGGAGATGAGACAAATCCTGTATCTGCTCCTTAGAGAACAAAAGAGAATCTCAAAAATGGATCTATGAAACGAATGTATCAATGTACGTATTAAAGATTTTTCCAGATCAGATCAGCTTGCTCTTGGAAAAAGATGCTTTTCCATTTCGTATATTACTTCTCAAAGTATTGTCTTGCGTGGCTCCTTGGTCTGTGGCCTAGTCCTGAAGCTGCTGGGGGGCCCAGGCCTCCTCCTCGAACCTCCTCTCTTCGGTGTCAACCCTCACTCTTGCACGATCTCAACCCAGTCTCGGGAGTTTTACTATCGCCTTCACAGTGACGACTTCAAAATATATATCCCTCCAGGCCTTTCCCTGAACATCCAGTTATCCACGTGATGTTTCTCCTTGAGGACACGACTCAGTCATAGCACGTCTGAATCAGTCGTCTTAATTGCCGCCCCTTCCATCCCATCCCCTAACCTGTACCTCCCAGAGTTTCCCTCACATCTCCGTAAATGGTGACTCTTCTCTTCCCCGTTTCCCAGGCCATAAACTTTGGAATCCTCTTGGACCCTTCTCTTGGTCTCAACTCATGTTCAGTCTGTCAGCAAACTGGCTCAGGTCTACAGATGAAATACATCTGCTGTGTGTCCTGCCAGTGCTTGGCTACAGTCACCGTCACTTTTAGCATTGACTCAAGTGAGAACGTCCTGACTGGTCTCCTCCCTTCATCCTTGCCTCCCTCCGTCTTATCTCTACGGAGGCAGAGTGACTTTTTTAAAACATAAGTGAGATCATTTCACGTCTGTTGAGAACTCTCCAGTGGTATTCCCCATAGTCAGAGTACATCACAAAGCTTTTACCGTGGCTTACAAGGCTCTACCTGACCTCACTTTATATAAAGTAGCACCCTGGTCACTCTGTGTTCCCATCTCTTGCTTTATGTGTCAGCATGTGACATATATGCATACATGTACGTGTGTGTGTTTGTGTACACGTGCATATGTTACCTTTTTCTCTCTACTGTGATGTAAACTTCTTGAGAGGAGACACACACTGATTTACCTATGCCCAGTACCTCGAATAGTGCCGGTCCATGATAAGTGCTCAGTGACTGTTTATTGAACATATGAGTGATCGCATCAGTGTTTTTGCTATCAGATCGAGCCACTCTGCTATCAGTGTGGAAAGTGGAGGTCTGAAAGGTTGGAACCGCTTTGGGGAAGGTACTAGTCTGTATGAAGGATGATAAGAGCTGAACTAGGGCACTGGTGTGAGCACGGAGAGGAGAGGAGCTTTGGAGACGTTTCGGAGATAGAGTTCACGGACGTGCCATTGGTTGGAGGTAGGGCAAAGGAGGGAGGAGGGGAGGGTCACCACAAGGCGCCTCGCTTCGATGGCTGGTTGGGTAGTGGTGCCGTCAGATAGGGAATGCAGGAGAAACCTGATTTGTAGGCTGGTGGTGGTCCACATAGATAATTTCCACAGTTTGGGAGTCTGGAAGGGAGGTCAAAAGAGAGGTGCAACTTGGATCATCTACGCAAGTAGAAGTCAAGGATGGAGCCTTGGATTTGGCTGTTTGGAGGTTACTAGGGACCTTTGAAAAAGCGGTACTGTGATTTGCACTGGGGCAGAGGCCAGATGATGGGCTGAAAAGGAATTGAAGCGGGAAATTGGTGAACTGGTCTCCTTCCCTGAGAAAGAAAGGAGATAATGGGACGGTATTTGGAAAAAGTAGTTTGTGTTGAGAATGATGTGTGTTATACGTGGGGAAAGAGTGACTGCAGGTGAAATAGGGATTTGACCAAGCAGATCCTTGGAAGGATAGGACCTTCCAAGAGAGATTAATTAACCTTGGACAGAAGGAGGCGAGGATGTTTTTCCTCCAAGATAGGGAGCTTGGAAAAGTTGGGTAAGTGACCAAGAAGAATTCAGGGAGTAGGGAATTGGGGGAAGTTCATTTTGGATTGGCCTCTTGGTTTTCTTCTTTTTTCAAAGTAGAAAGGCACACTGTTGAGTTCACTGGAGCAAAGGAGAGCTGGTCTCGGGAGGCAGGCGGAGTAGATGTGAGGCAGGAAGAGGATGGGCACTGACTAAGGGTGAGAGAGGCCGTTCTTGGGCTACATTGAGAAGCTGCCTGTTCGGGTCCGAAAACAGGGGCTCCTGCTCCTGCAGGGCACCCCAGGGAGTACAGAGTGCCCCCTGCCCTGCAAGAGCTTCTGTTCAAATTGCAGGGTCAGGCATTTTCATTCACAAAAATGGTGAAAGGATCACATCGCAAGTGAGAAACAGACTGGCTAACACTGGTGATGTGACCTCAGAGAAGAGAGTAATCACAGTGGTCAGGGTCCCTTGCAGAGGAGATGGGGGTCTCACTGGGTGGATTCTCACGCACAAAGAGGATCGGGAGGAGAGCACTGTAGTTCAAGGACATGTAGGCAGAACTGTTGGGGGGGGGGCAGTAACCTTACTGTCAGTCTGCTTAGAGTAGAAAATTCACACTGGAAATACTCGACTTAAGTTCTTCTGAAAGGATAATAATAATGGCATGGACTCAGTTCAGGCTGCTAGAACAGAATGCCCTTGACCGGGTGGCTTAAACAGCACACGTTTATTTCTCACGTTTATTTCTAGTTCTGGAGGCTAGAAGTCTGAGATCAAGTTGTCAGCATGGTCTGGTCCTCACTGAGGGCCCTGTTTCTGGATATATCCTTACGTGGCCTTCCTCGGTGTGTACACACAGAGAGAGGCAGGTCTTGTGTTTCTCCTCATTTTATAAGAGTACCAATCCCTTCCTGGGGGCTCTACCCTCATGACTTCATCTGACTCTGATTAGCTCCCAAAAGCCCCACCTTCAAACACTGTCACAATAGAGATTAGGGTTTCAACATGTGAATTTGTGGGGGGGACACAAACATTCAGTCCATAGCTGCCCCTTATATGTGCATTACACCGACTCTCTTGGGTAGGTTCCATTCTCTAAGGTAGATATCCCTCTACAAGGGAAGGAGGAGGAAAGTGAGGCTGACAGAGGTCTACAGCTCTGTTGTTGCCAGTGGGAAGTAGAAGACCTGTTTCCAGACACGATCCGGGAGCTCATAGTCAAGGGATACGAATTTCTGGGATTATTTTATTTGCGTCACCACCGCCCAAGGTAGAGAGCAGACCGTGCGTCAGCCACCACACTGGCTAGAGATGTTGGTGCCGGAACTCATGTGCTCACTCCTGAGCCACAGGAAAGGGCTGTATTCAGGAATTCCATGGGACCTGGGATCACTACCTTTCCCTTCTCCCGGCACCACAGTCACAGCCGTGCCGAAGATTCCATCTTGGAGCCAGGCTGTCCTGGGCTCTGAAGTTGCCTGAGGTGGGGCCCTCGTGGCCTGTGGGTCGCTGACTTGGCCATGGAGAACAGAGCTGAACAAGAGGCAACCGGACTTGGTAAAGAGAGGAAGGAAAGGTAGAGTGATTAAGTTTTGTCTCAAAGTGTCTGTTTTTGGGTTTGTCCCTGCATTGATCTGCAAGGGAATGAGGCAAGTAATGGCCCCTCAGGGACTTTCAGGACTTTGCTCTCAATGTCAGCCGTCATTTTCAATCACCCTCTCCCTCCCAGCCATTAATTTTGGCCCAGGATCATGGGGACTTGTCCATCTATCACTCCTAATTGACACTAAATGATCTGTCAGTTTATTGATGAACGGCAGGAGTGGAATTGTCACAATATATTTTACTTTCTAACAACTCCTCCTGACAATTTTACCTTGTCCATCTCACTCTCCTCACATAAATCTCCATTGGCCGCTCATTCCTTCTCCTGGGCTGTTCTGGTGCCAGCCCTTCCACACCATCTGCACGCGTCAAGGACATCAAGATGGCGGGAGAACAGCCAAGTGCTGGTCCTGAGGTTGCCCCCTTCCCTCCTCCTTCCCTCCCTCTCTCTCTCTCTCTCTTTCCCCCACTCTCTCTCTCTCTCTCTCTCTCTCTCTCTCTCTTTTTAATGGCATAGATGTTCCAAGAATACTAAAGGGCTTCTGTCCTCTCTCTCTCTGTGTCATTGCCATACCGGAGTCTCTCTACCTTCGTGTTAGCAGGGAATAGTTCATTCTTATTAGGCTACAAAAGTGTGAAAGGCAAAAACTCAGAGCTGCCGGGCACCTAGGTCTATAAGCACAGTTGCAAACACGTTTTGTCCTCTCACACCAGCATCGTAATAGGCTTTCTAGTCCCACAGAAGTCAGTTTCTTAGCCTGGAGGGTAGGTTAGCTGGAATTTCACCACTGGTGTGCCCTGGGCTGCAGTGGGAGCACAGGTGTGCCCAGATGCTTGTGCTCTGCCTCTGGGCCAGACCCAGAGTTGCCAGGGCCCCGAGGCTGGTCGCGTGTAACCATGAGCGGTCTTGTCTATCACCTCAGGTTTCCACTAAAATGACAGTTTTAAGTGTTTTTTTTTTTTTTTTAATGTTTATTTATTTTTGAGAGGGAGGGAGGGGCGGGGGACAGAGGATCCAAAGCAGGCTCTGTGCTGACAGCAGCGAGCCTGATGCAGGGCCAGAACCCACAAACCATGAGATCATGACCTGAGCCAAAGTCAGATGCTTAACGGACTGAGCCACCCAGGCACCCCGAGTTTTAAGTATTTTAAGTTTTGAGAAAGATGAAGGAAATATGTGTATGTGTGTGTGTGTGTGTGTGTGTGTGTGTGTGTGTGTGTATCCACGTACACACACACACACACATATATATATAGTACTGGGTTTTATGTCGATATATGATGTAGTTATTTAGTCTTAAGAAGGTACACATATGGGGCGCCTAGGTGGCGCAGTCGGTTAAGCGTCCGACTTCAGCCAGGTCACGATCTCGCGGTCCGTGAGTTCGAGCCCCGCGTCGGGCTCTGGGCTGATGGCTCAGAGCCTGGAGCCTGTTTCCGATTCTGTGTCTCCCTCTCTCTCTGCCCCTCCCCGTTCATGCTCTGTCTCTCTCTGTCCCAAAAATAAATAAACGTTGAAAAAAAAATTTAAAAAAAAAAAAAAAAAGGTACACATATGGGTGTGAAAAATCTTTTATCGTCTACGAGGTCAAGGATGACTAGAGAAGCTTGACAACATAGAAAGAATGTCATTGTTTCCCCTCCCTCCTTCCTCTCCTGCTGCAGGTAATTTTTATTAACTGATAAGGACTGTTTTTGTTTATTAACTGCCATCCCATTATCATGGTTTTCGAAATTAAAAATGATTCCTTAATGCATCTCATATACTCAGATATTTCCATTGTCTCAAAGATATTGTTTTACGGTTGGATTGTAAGAAGGCAAATCAAGGTCTACACCTTATATCTAGTTACCAGATGTCTTTAGTCTTCCTTGCATTCTGCAAAATGCCCCCCCACCTCCCTTTTATCCCCCATGCCATTGATTTTTTTTTTGGGGGGGGGGGAGACTTGTCTCATAGAATGTCCCACCTTCAGGATTTGGCTCATTGCTTCCTGCTCATGGTGTTTAGCTTGCTCCTCTGTCCTTCATGTTCCTTGTGAAGCTGATAGTTAGATCTAGATTAACTGCAGGTTAGATCCAGGCTCACTGCTTTGGCAGGAATACTTGGCAAGTGGTGCTGTGCCCACACTGCGACATCACATCCGAAGGCACGGGCAGGCATGAGAGGAGCAGGTGTGCGGGCGGTCCATGTGACACGAGGCTGCAATTGATCAGCGGGGTCAGGGGCGTGCCCCGCATTTCACATTGCCCACCAGACTCCCACCTAGAGGCCACGGTGTCCATTGGGGATCGTTGCCTAGAGCCATGATTTCAATCGAAGGATGGCAAGTGGTGATTCTCCAGTTTCCCCTTAACAAAACTTCTTGTATAAAGAACTTTCTCTTGCCGATTATCTGGCTGCCTGAAATACAGTTTATAATCCTGCCTCCTTGCTCCCTCCAATCTTTATTTCAAAAAGTTTCAAACCTGTAGGAAAGTTGGAAGGGTAGTACATCAAACACTTTGCCGGGTAATGTTTTACCCCCCATGGCTCTTTCTCATTCTCTGTTTATTTTGAGTTTTTCTCTTTTATTGAACTGTGAGAGAGCTGCAGCTGCCTCTGCCTTTGCATTAGTAGTAACTACTAAACAGTTACTTTACAAGAGACTTTTGCCTATATTTTTTGCTTCTGAGTCTGTAGTGCCTGGCACATTTAGGTGCTCAGTACACAGTTGATCGGTGAGTGAGTTTTAGACAGTAATTAAAGAGAGACCAAGTATCCCTCGGTCCACCGAAGTAAAAGATCTCAATCCTTGACCTTCAGATTTTCATCAGTAAACATAATATTGTCTATTTAGTTTTTCAAGAAAAACAAAACGGATTAGAAGTACGGAGAATTTATTTTCCACCTGCGGTCCTCAGTCACAGCAAACCCAGAATCGGTATGGCTGGACCAGGGGTCCTGGGCACCGTGGGTGAACAGTTACTTGGTTCTCAGTGAGGTCAGCCATTAGAGAAGAATGTCTACGATTGGGTGAAGTCGGATGAGGCCGTCGCATATGAGGTGGTAAGAAGGGAAAGTCCTCAGTAGCGAATTGTGCACCCATTTCCAGCGGCTGTATCCAGGGCTCAGGTGCCTTGTCCCTGGAGATGCCCACAAGTGCCCCCTGCATAGTTGTCACACCTTTCTATCATGTGCCTTCTCCTGCATGTACACATCTCCTCTGTAGGGCCTGCAAGATACAGCAGATTCAGAAAAGGTAGCCTCGGGGCTCAGCAACAACAGATGGCTTAAATGTACACCGCACATTTGCTTGTTCTGTGTAGGCTCCCCAAAGAGTCATTGCTGGCTTTGCTCTCCACTTACATTCAGAGCCTGGACAGAGAGCTGATAAAGGAAGGTCTGCATACATTTCCATTGTAACTGAACTTGGAGAATTCACAGTTGTTGTTGTTTGTTCGTTTTAATGTTTTTAGCATTTTTTTCATTTTTTGAAAGACAGAGCATGAGCAGGGGAGGGGCAGAGAGAGAGAGGGAGACACAGAATCCGAAGCAGGCTCCAGGCTCCGAGCTGTCAGCACAGAGCCCAACGCGGGGCTCGAACCCACAAACCGCGAGATCATGACCCGAGCCGAAGTTGGCTGCTTAACCGACCGAGCCACCCGGGCGCCCCTGTTTTGTTTTTTTTTTTTTTTAATTAGAATTTAATTGCATTGTTTGTTGCTAGAAATCCAGTATGTTCAGTAGGATCTGAAGAGGAAAGAACACATGGACCGTGTTCGTTGAAATAACTCACCAAAAAGAAGTCTCCTCCCTGAAGTAGTGGAAAGTGTGGACTATGCCGAGCTCACTCTATCCTTAGGCCTTTCCTGTCTTCACACACTTGTCCCGTTTTGGTAGATTGCATTTGCCTTGGTGGCCGGTAGGTGGGAAGGAGCAAGACTAATGGGCAGATATGACAGGACTTAGCAGAGCTGCTCTTTCCCACTCGGCCCTGCAGCACACAGCAGTGAGGTCCTTACTAACGTCCCCCTTCACACAGATTCCTGCGTCTGAGTTCCTTGTATAACCCCGTGTCATCTTTTGAGACATTAGAACTCCTAGTGAGTCTTAATTATATTTATTTTAAATACATTAGAAACATGCCTAGCACAGAAGGGTAAGGAAGAATGGTAGGAAGCTACATCTCTCTTTCCCTGCCCACCCCCCCCCCCCCCGCCGCCAGGCACTCAGTTTCCCTTCCTGGAGGCAGCCACTGACTGTTCCCCAGTATCCTTCCAAAGATACTCTGTGCATTTACAAAACATATAGATTAATATATCCTCTTATCCCCTCACATAAATGGTAACCTATCTCCTCTGCGTTTTTCTCTTATCATATGACAGTATTTCTTGGTGACCTTAAGAATCTCAATACAGAATAGAACCGCCTCACTTTTAAGGGCTACATAGTACTCCAAAGTTCCCTATCTCAGTAAAAGCAATCATAAGCCGCCAATAGGGTGATATTTTCCCAGGTGGAAAGCAGACTTCCGACGTTGATTCATGTACTAGCCATCACATGACCCTTTGGAAAGTCTCATAAAGCCTGGAGGTAAGGTTCGTATAGACCCCGTGGGCTAAGGAAGAGATACGAAGCATGGATCAGCCTTTTCCTCTTTGAGGTTCGGGGGGGGGGGCGCATTTTCGTGCACTTCCACTCAGCCTGATCCAGTGATGTTCCATTCAGAGCAAGCAGAGATGTTCTGAGTGATAGTCGCTACAGGTTAGAGCCCTGGATGGCTCGTCTGGTGTCGCAAAACCAATTTACTTATGCAAATGACTAAATATGAAATAATTGGAATCTTGCAATTCTGTCAAGTGCCTCCCAATTGAAGGTGATGGCAGTCTGTTCCCGTAAGCCCCACGTGGAGTAGCATTTGGCCACCTCACTCCCCACTGTGAAAAGTGGAGCAGTCTCCCTGACACGTGGCCCTAATCCGTCCTCTCCCTGGAGCAGAAGTGAGTACCTGGCACCCAGGGAGGAGGGGAGGAGCACGTGCGGTGACTTGAGGTAAACCTGTTGCCTACGTTGTGCACCAGGGGAGAGACCGCATCCAATGGCTGTTTCCAAGGGCTTGGGTCAACAGAACTGCTTCCCAGTTGCCTGTGCGACGGCCTGTAGGGAGGCCTGTGTGGCGGCCTGTAGGGAGGCTTGTGTGGTGTGGTGGCCTGTAGGGGGCCCTCCCAAAAGACTACAAAGTCCAGGCCCTGATCCCCACCTCCCCTGAAGCTGCTCTCAGCTTCCTTTCAAGCCCTCAGCTTTTCTTAACAAGTCCAGCTACTGTTGAATTTTATTTTCGTAACTGAAAACCAGGAGTGGTTCTAGAGTGGGTTCTTCACATGTCCTGTGAGTGAAGGCTTTGACTTGTGGCTCTTTGTCATTTCTCATTTTGCAGAAGTACAAATTCTCCTGTGACTAGAGCTGCTCATTTCGTAGAGCTGGGGTAGGATTGTAAAGCAGAAGGGTCTCTGAAGGTCACGAAAGAAATGATAGGCCCACAGGAGTATCCCTTAGATAACAACAGCCCAAACGCCCACAGCGTCCTGTGGCGTATTCCTTTGTCTCTCTGGATCATCACCTAGTGCAGAGGTTTGAAGCTAGAAGGTTAGGGCCAGTTTCATCCCATCTCCCGTCAAATTCTAGTGCCTCTTCTTTTTTTTAATTTATTTGTTGAGAGAACACAAGCCAGGGAGGGGCGGAGAGAGAAGGGGACAGAGGATCCGAAGCAGGCTCCGTGGTGTCTGTGCAAAGCCCAACGTGGGGCTCGAACTCAGGAACTGGGAGATCATGACCTGAGCTGAAGTTGGACGCTCAACCGACTGAGCTACCCAGGTGCCCCAAATTCTCGCATCTCTAGCAGTGTTGGTGCAGGGTCTGTGTGAACCCCTCCATTGCTTGGGAACTCAATGGAAGCATCTGTTTTTACAAAGACTTTTTAAATCGTGCGAGCAAACCAAAAGCACTTTAATGACGTAAAAACTCAAACAAGACAGATAAAGCTAAATTTGCCTGAAGCCGCTATCTTGTCCAAGCCTAGTCATCTCTCTGGAAGTAGCTACTGGTAACAGTTCCTTGGTTATTTTTTACCAATAATAGATATTCAATATATAATAGTATACAATAGATATGCTTGTGTGTGTGTGTGTGTGTGTGTGTGTGTGTGTATTTTTTTTTTTTTTTTTGGCATAAATAGGATCATGCTAAGGGTGTTCTGCTCCTAAATTTTTTTCATTTTTCACCTAACAGCACATCTGGAAATCTTTTAGTCCAGGTAGATTTTCTTAATTTTTCTAACTGCTACATTACTATCCTGTGGTATGGATGCACTATTCCTCTGTTGGTGGGCATTTAGGTTGTTTCTAATTTATATGCCATTATCAACCCCCTGATTTCTATTTATTTATTTATTTATTTTTAACATTTATTTATTTTTGAGAGACAGAGACAGAGCACGAGGGGGGTGGGGCAGAGAGAGAGGGAGACCCAGAATCCGAAGCAGGCTCCAGGCTCTGACCTGTCAGCACAGAGCCCAGCTCGAGGCTTGAACTCACAAGCCGTGAGATCATGACCTGAACTGAAGTTGGACGCTCAACCGACTGAGCCACCCAGGCGCTCCAACCCCCTGATTTCTTGTCAACAACTTGTCTTTAGGAAATTTGTAGCCTCACCCTCTGATCCAGATTCTGCCTTCCTGGGCCCCACTGCAGAACCCGTGTATGGGTAGCCCACATATCTTGTCCACCCTCCTTGTTGAATGGATGAGACACACACACTATTTATTGTGGCTTTTGTCCTGGGCACTGTCCTAAGCATAGTTGTTTTGCTTTATCTTCAAAACAACCTCAGGAGCTGGTACTATTATTATCCTAGCTTACAGATGAGGAAATAGAAGTTCAGAAAAGTTAAATAACTTGCTCAAAGTCACATGGCTCGTAAGAAACCAGCCAGGACTTGAACCCAGGTGAGTCTGACTGCAGGGCCATGCTCTTGTTCTCTGTGTCTCGCTTCCTTCCATTTTTATGCCCTTGGCTCCTGATATCGTGCCTTTGCACGTGGTAGACCCCCAGCAGACGTTCCCCGAGGGCTGTTTGGACGTAGCTCCAGCATGTTCAGCCCGTGGGAAGAATGGCAGGGAGTGAATGCTTGCCCTTAACCTCCTCTGGCCTACTGTGTGCAGAGTGGAGCTCTAGCCAGCCGCCTGGCCCTGGGAAGGTGAGTACGGAGGATGCAGCCTGCACTTAGGGGCACGAGCCAAGGCCGTGCCAGTCCTGCCATTAAAAGGCCTAATTAGGCTGGTCATTAAGTTCAATTAGGCATTGGAAATGATCATTCCTTCTAACCCTGCGGTGCCCTCCAAGAACTGGATCCATTCCCAGGCAGCCAGCTCGAGAGCCGGCTCTAGTTACCGGTGCGCCCAGCAGCCCCGCCGCTGGTGTCGGGCCTGTGACTCCCCTTCGAGGCTGAGGGCAGAGTAATCTAGGAGGCCTTCAGCTCAGAGCAGGGTGCTCCAAGTACATGTCAAATACGGTCAGGTGTCTGCCTTGGTGGCCATTTCCTGAGCTCATTCTGGTCACCCTCCTTTCTTAGGGCCACCCTTTTGCCATGCACCTGTTAGGAGTCGGGACCTCTGGCTGTGTCCTGGTCCCCTTCTGCCACTCACTCGCCATGTCAGCCTAAGGCCAGTCGTGTGGACTCTTGGGGCGGAGGCTCCCCTGAGGGGTCTGAACTACATGATCCCAGAATTCCCTTTTCAGCACTGGAGTTTGATTCTAGGAAATCCCAAATAGATAAGCCTTGGCACGTACGAGATTTCTCCTCACTGAGCCCTGAACCGAGAGCAAGGAGGAGAGGGCCAGTGTAAGCCTGTCCCACTAGCTCAGCACGCCGGGGCCCTGTCTCTTCAGCATTAAAACAGAGTGGTCTCCCGGACCCTCCAGAACTCAGAAAGTATGTTTAAACTTCTGAAATCTGCTTTCTAGATGGCTACTTGAAACCTTTTAGTTTGGGAATCGTTGCCTTGAAATGAAACCGCTAACAAGCACGGAGGCGGGGGCAGGCCTTCCAGGCACAGGGGCCGGGTGTATGCGGACTGAATGTCCACAGTCGGTCTGGAGTGAACAGAACTGGCTGGCGACAGCCCAGGGTTTGCCTAGAGAAGGAGATGGCAGCAGACGGTGAGGTAGAAAATGGGCTGGAGCACAGGACCTTGAGCCCCAGCACACGGGAGAACAGGGAGCCGCTGAAGTGCTGACAGGAATGTGACCAGTGGCGCGAGGGACACATCACACCTCTTCTGAATGCCTTGTTGATGTGGTATGAGCTTGGGGTATTTGCAGGGGTAAAAAGACACCCATTTCTCCCTGTGCGGAGTCATCTTGTTAAAGGTTGTCTTAGCTCCATTCTCGATGGCAGAATGTTGTCTTTTTAGACCAGACAAAGCTGTAGAGAGAGTCTACTCACCTTTTCTCCCCAAATTTGATGGCTTTTTTCCCCAGCAGACTTTGGGGACATTGCTCCTTCCTATTCTGAGAGTGCATTACTCTTGTATCTGACTCAAATGCTTGCTTTCTCTTAAGAGAACTTAACTAAATCTGATTGTGTGAGGTTGGTTCTTCCACAGGATCTGTGTTCCTTCTCAATTAGGATGACTTCCCATTTGCCACTGGATGTGCTGTGTTTGTTGAGGCTGCATTTTTATCTGCAAGCCACAGGGAACCCCACTAGCAGAGGCTTAAACAGAAAGCAGTTTGTCTCAGAAAACAAGAGGTCCAGGCTTCACAGTCCTGGGCTGGTGTGGCAGTTCGGTGGTAACGACATGGACGGAACCCTTTCCATCGTCCTGCCCACCATCCTTCACACGTGGGCCTTCGTCATTGTGTTCATGCCTCATGGTTGTATGATGGCTGCTGTATCTCCAGCCCTCACGTCTGTTTTCCAGGTAGGAAGAAGAGAGAATGACATGGAGGTGAGGGTGAAGGCTGGTGAAGGGTGAAGGAGGTGAGGGCTCTTTCTTAGCGGGAATTTGTCTTTTGGAGGAAAGGAAATAGGATCTGCTTTCCAGGGATGGCCGCATCTTTCTCATTGGTCAGAAATGTGGTGTATGCCCGCCCCTCAGTGTGGAGTAGGCTGGGGAATTGAATGTCTTCAGTTGGGCTCATTGCTGCCCCAAACAAAATTGGGGTTTGAATCCAGAGGAAAGGACTTGTTTTCTGTGGTCAACCCCATCAAATGGAGCTACAGAAGTCACTGGGTGAGACTGTCCTACCGTAAGGAATGTATTGTGCGATATGAATTTTTTTAATGTTTATTTATTTTTGAGAGAGAGAGAGAGAGACAGAGCATGAGCATGAGCAGGGTAGGGGCAGAGAGAAAGGGAGACACCGAATCTGAAGGAGGCTCCAGACTCTGAACTGTCAGCACAAAGCCCAGTGTGGGGCTTGAACTCATTAACCACAAGATCATGATCTGAGCCGAAGTCAGCCACTTAACCAACTGAGCCACCCAGGAGCCCCAAGAACGTATTGTGTGATATGGAGGGTCAAGTGTGCTAAGGAGCGTAGAAACAATTTCACCTAATTCTAGAAGCTCCCCAGCAGTGGAGAATCCCTTCAAAAGGACTTGAAAGCCAGCAAAAGTTGCATTTTAGACAGGGATAATGAAGGAAGGGAACCAAGAGGCAGAGAAAGTAAAGCAAGGGACAGGAAACATGAGAAGGGTGCCTGCTGAAAAGCCTGGAGGCTGACACTGGAGGTGAAGTTAATGTCGTCGTAGCGGGCAGTGTCCAGCTGGCGGACAGGCCTGGGAGCCAGGCAAAATGTTTCCCGTGTGGAGGTGGGAGGTACCAGGCCAGGCAGTGAGGGAGGGCCGCTGGGTGTGTCCGCTGAGGGCCCCAGGCAAGTCAGCAAGGGGTAGCAGGTGCAGGGGGAACAAGGGATCTAGAAGCAAAAAGCCTGAAGCAACTCAGCTGGGCAGCCAGCCAGCACCCACCTCGGGGCTGGGGTTCAGCGGTAGGACCAAGGAGGAGAAGGACAACATGTCGAGCATGGGCAGCATATAGGGAGTAGAGACTGGGGTCAGAATAATAACATAGTAATAATAACAGTAGTCACGATAGTAATGGGGGCAGCAGCCACTGTTCAGAGGACTTCCCGTGTGCCATGTACTACACTAAATGCTTGGCATGGATTATAAGCTCATTTGATTCTTAAGAACAACCCTGTGAAGCAGAATGTGGTGTTACCAATTTTGTGGTTTTTTAGTGGCTGGCGTAAGGGCACACACCTAGTGAATGGTAAAACTCTGCTTTGAACCCCCGGACTCCAGAGCCCTGCGCAGCCACTGGTTTTAAGCCAGTGTTCAAATCAGGGCCCCAGATCAGAGCTCCGCACCCACACGTAGGCTGGCTGGCTGGGTCCCAGGTGGTTGAGCCCAGGGCTGCGAGTCCCCTGGGACCCGGAGAACAAAGGGCTACTTTCTGAGAAGCCCGATTTGGAGGTTTGGAGAGTTCAATACGAGATACCTCTTTCCAGCTGCTTGGAGGGAAAGGAAGTAGAAAGGAGTCAGTGAGCAGGAAGAAACCAACGGGAATGTTAAGAGGGGGTTAACTGTTCAGAAGAGGGGGGTAAAGGGAAAGTAAAACTGCCCTGTGTGATTGGGAGGGTAGTGGCTGCTTTGACAACCCCTAAGGGAAGACTGCAGTGGGAAATGTACTAAGTTCTGAAGTAGGAGGGGAGCTTGTGTTTATTGTCCCAGAAAATGATTGACTAAAAGAAAGAGATTTTCCCTTCTTTCATCCCTCCCTTCCTCCCTCCCTCCCTCCCTTTCTCCCTTCCTTCCTACCTTCCTTCCTTGTTTATTTTTTTCTTGCCATGTTGACATTGGGATCTGCACACCAGCACATCCCAGTAATTGAAATTTGGGGACCCGATAAGCCAGTTCCAGGGAAGGTGGTCAGACTAGGGAATGAATGGTGTAAATGGGGAACAGGGAGGGTGGGGCCAGGACGGGGAGAGGCAGGGTCGGTGTCATTCACAGAGCCAGGGAGGGACCTGAGAAGTCATGGCCCCTTCACGTTACAGATGGAGACAGTGAGGCCTGGGGTTGGTGAAGCGACTCAGGTGTAAAATCTCAGAGTTAGAGAAGCCCTTACATGTCACCTTGGCCTGCTGCCCAAGGTCATACAGCTAATTAGTGTAATAGGAGGTGCCTCTCATTCTACAGCCATGCCCGTCCACAAAGCTCCCGTGCATGCATTTATCAAGTTCACGGAAAGGCCATGCACTATAGTATTTGTGCAATAGCTCTGTTAGCATGAAATTGCCTTTGCCGCAATCCTCTGGGACCCTTACAAAAATGCAGTGTTGATTGTATGAAACAATCTGGTTGAACAGAAAAACTTTCAGAGAAAAAAGTTATGGACCCCAAGCCAGCCAGTCCCCTGAGGGGCACTCGCAGCTCTGCAGCTTGAGCAGGGAAACGCCAGGAGGAGGTGACTAGGGACGCCAGGCACTGGTTAAAATTCCCCTGACATCAATGAAGTGATCTCCTTGTCCTCCCTGTCATGGATTCAGTCTCTCAAAAATGAAGTGCATGTGTGAACGTCATACCTAGCCCTTCCCTTTTCTTTTCAGTTCTTTGTGGAGAAACAACCAAGAACAGTCTTGGTGCAGAAGCAGCAGCTTGGGCATCCGTGGGTATGAATATATGCACGGAGTACAACCCCGTCACACGATCTAGGTTTTTTCCTGGTCTGTTGTGTGTGCCAGGGATTTTGCTTTTTGACCCATTCTTCTCTCACCACAGCTGGTCACCAGTGGCTATACTGGGCTCTCCTGGTTTCGTTGGAGAGGCCATGTTTAGAAGCGCCAGGGTGTTCTTGGCTCACCTATAGCAGGAGGGCACCGGGGTGGGTGCTGAGCCTTCCAGGAAGCCGCCCCACACGGTGGCCCTGCACTGCCTCGATGGCCTGGCATACCGATGGCCAGCTGGAAGAGGGTCCCCTGTAATGGCATGTGTCACCTTCTCTTGGAGCACCTCATCACTTGGCTGAGTCTGAATGTATTCATGGGGCTTTGGGGACCACAGGATATAACAGAGGGGCAGAGAAAACAGTGGGGAAGTGGCTGGAAGGGAATGTTTAAAGGTCGCTCCATTACAGAGCGGAAAATTCTCTCCAGGAGAAGCAAAAGACGCAGCCCATTCAGTGATTTAAAATGGGCTGAAATCCAGATTTCCAGAAACACCGGTAAAATTTTGCCCCCGACTTGTGGACCCATGATTGCCTCTTGTTTCAGCCCCCGCGCCCTGTGCTGTTTTGCTCTCTGCCCTCCCAGTCCCACCTCCCAGGCACTGCGTGCGGCTGCGCCGTCACTCTTTGCCACTAGCCTCCGGTCCCTCCGGTCAGGTCAGTGAAAGTCCCTGTTTGCAGCTCTTATATCGTTAGCACCTTTCTAACCCTGCTAATCTGTCCACCTAACAGAGAAAGAATGCACTGTAGGTCAGACTTTTGGCAGACGGCGATACCCAGCTACGATAAAATAAACTGCGATGTTAAAAAACTCTTGTTTTTCGCGGTTAGCCTTCTGTCTGCCTGGTAATGGTAGCTTTCCATTGAGGATGGAAAGCTTTCTCAAAAATAAGTTTACGAAAGTAAAAGTAAGGAGCCAACTTAAAATATGAAGCAGGCACAGAAAGCGCACGGCTGTCGCACAACCCATGAAGGTGGCATTTGGAAATGACAGCCTGTTGGGAAGCCTGTGCAGCCGCACTTCTCTGCGACCCACTGCCGTAGCCGGAGGGCGAACACAGCCTCACGCCCTTAACCCCTTCGCGTGCCCCCGTGCCACGCAGGGTGTGAGGTGAGCCGCACTTCATTGCCACCTCCTCTCTCTTTAAATTCTGGGCTTGGATAACTTGGAGGGACAAAAGGAACCCGGCAAAAATGCATATGTCCGGGCCCATGATTCCCTCCTGATGCCTGACCGGTGCCCGTGCACATGTTTTTATAGCATCGGTACCAACACGTCTGCATGTCGGCCACCCCAGATCCCCCGCTGTCTCCCGAACACACCTGGCCCTTTCCTCCCTCCTCCCTCCTCCCTCCTCCCTCTATTCGAATTGTGGCCTCCGGCAGGAGGAGCCTGCCTGGGGCTTTTCCACCTGCCGCAAGCCTGCTCATCTTTCAGCGGGCAGGCCCTCTGGAAAGTCTCCCCTGACTCTTGGAACTGGCGTGGCTAGTTCCATCTCTGGTGCCACCGTGACGTTTTGCTTCCGTCTACCTCACTTGTCCCGGTAAACTGGGGCCAGCAGTTGATGAGGAGTGGGAACTTTGGTTTCTGGCGCCAGCTCTGTGTCCGGCTAGTCCCAGGGCTGGAACTTCGGTTGCTCTAATAACTAACTCCTTGTCTCCGTTTCCTCCCGTAGGAGGTGCACGGGGAGGGCAGAGGTAGTTTTTCAGGCCCTGCCGCATATGTCTTCTGGAGGTATTACTGTTATTTCTAGAATGTTCTTTTCTCCAGCCAGATTGTCAAATCCTGAGCAAAAGATCCCCAAATCTCAACACGTAGTCATGCCAAAAGTTACCTAGTAAGGTGTCCCAATAAAATAATGTTCGTTTGAGACACCAAAGATATGGAGTTCTCAATTCTTCCATTCTTTAGCATATTGATATCAGGCATTTACATACATTTTGTATGTTCCCACAATTATTTTTCGCTATTACAACTTTCAACCTTTTTCCCTCCTGATAAATGCTCCTTTAGAATTTGAATCAGAACAAAGATGTTATTTTGAATCTGACCAGCAGGGGGCAAACTTCACCCAGGAATTGCCTTGTAATTCACTATGCGTTCAATTTGATAAGGCTTGGTAGTCCATGGACATCCGTTTTCATCTTTCTACTGAACACCTTGTGGACGATACCAGCAGAAGCTAAATATGATATAGTATGACCTAAAACCCCAGAGTGCCAACATTTGAGTGCTGAGGAATTCTTGCTTGTCTTTAAAACAAGGGCGAAATACAATACCTACAAATATATGCCGGACTCCAGACACACGAATGGCAAGAACTAGGAACCGAGGGGAAAAACAGTGGGGGCTTTAACTTTCAGGAGTGATTTTGATGAGGAAAAACCTTGTGGCGAAGCAAAATTGCATGACAGATCTCTGACTTCTAGTAAGTGTTATAGGTGCAGGGACATCTTAGAGCAGAGGAACCCCAGCTGCCCAGTCGACAGCCTGATACTGAACAGACACGGTGGCCGTGATTATAGTGACATTGTCTCCTGTGCCCAGATTTGGGTTTTCCCTGTGAAGGCTGTTTTTGTGGGTCACGGGGTTCATAAAATAGAGCCTCAGTTTTTGATGTGCTAGTGATGTGCATGATCTGGGACAAATTACTTCCCTTTTCTCATGCCTTGGTGGGATTGACCTCAGTGAAGTTTGGAGGCACTTGTGAGATTTCTTCTGGACAGTGAAAAATTATGAAAGTAGAGGGGCGCCCGGGAGGCTCAGTCGGTCGAGTGCCTGACTTTGGCTCGGGTCGTGATCTCGCGGTTTGCGAGTTTGAGCCCCTCATCGGGCTCACTGCTCTCAGCACCGAGCCCACCTCAGATCTTCTGTCCCCCTCTTTCTCTGTCCCTCCCCGACTCGTGCTCTCTCTCTTTCAGAAATAAATTTTTAAAAATTTAAAAATTATGAAAACAGAAAACCTCACAAGAAAATGGTATTTTGGCTGCTTTTCCTCCGGAAGAGTGATACTTTTTGAAAATGTAAGGTAGCTTTGGCTCCATTTCAGCTGGTGTCTCATTCTTGCTCTTTCCCTTGCCAAGCGTTTATGAATTTAGCCCCTGGCTGCGGACTTTCTTCTTTTCGTCACGGGAACCCTGTGGGCTACACACCGTGGCTTTAACTTTTTTCTCCCAGGCAACAAGTTGCACTAGTGAACCATTTGTCCGAAGCCTTCACATCCGGATCAGAGGCCGCGGCCCTCGGGGACTAGGCTCGCAGAGGGCCTTTCCCTGGGACAGTCGGGCCTCCAGATTCCTGGCACTTTGGTCTATTTTAAGCCTGTACTGTCTTGCAGCAGGAAGGTGAGTCTAGGGTCCAATGTGTGCTGTGGTTATTAAGAGACTTCAAGGACACTTCCCCCCATTTATCCCAGTTATGTCCCCTGCTAAAATAGGTTAACGGTGTCTAATTAACCACTGAACATTGTCATGCTGCATAAAGATAGCATCCGGGCTGTTCTCTGAGCCGTGGTACTTTATCTCCATTTAGATCTCTGCAGTATTCCATTAAACTCGAGAGAAACATTTTAACTGAGATGATGTCTACATTAGGGCTGCCTTTCACCCTTCAGCACGTAACCTGTGTAAGCAGCAGCTGAGGCCTTCTCGCTGCCGCAGCGGGGAGGACAGAGGAGACGGACTGCAGGCAGGAGGCTTTTTACGTGGCAGCGTTTCCTCACCACGGAGCCCCAGAAGGAAACTAAGGCCCCAGGGTTCAGTAGCGGTCCCGCGTGGCCGCGGTCACAGGATGGGCAGTGCCATCCAGCCGGTCCTCGGCTGCCCGAGTCATGCCCATCGAATGTCAGTGTGGTCTGTGAATGCCGAGAGAAAAGAACCGTATTTGAGCAAAAGAACTCAGGAAAGGAGCGTGTGTGGAGGGAAAGGTGACTTAGCTGCGTGGGGTCTCCTTTTTTGGCACGTGCAGGCTGTCCAGTTGTAAAGAAAACATACACGATAAGTCTCACAGAAGAGTTAAGGCGGCGTTAACTACCAGATCGTCAGGCCAAAATGCGGTCCTGCTGTGGTTGCAAGTGTGTGGTGGGAAATAGTCGCTGGATTTGAAGCACAGTCTATGGGACAAGTGTTCCCCATCGTGTAGAACTACCTGCGTGTCCCCATTGTCGTGTAGAACTACCCGCGTGTTTCTATCGTGGAGGGGCTCAGAACTGGACTTTGGTGCCAGACGCCCCAGAGCTTGTATCCCGGCCCGACAGCTTTCTAGCTGGGTGGCCTTAGGCGAGCTGCTTTACTTCTCTGAACTTGTCTCATTTGTAAAATGGAGCACATCAAAAGAGATAATGTGATAGTTCAATAATGTTGTATCATACTACATAGAATATATAGTATTATAGGATAGTAATATATGTAAGGATAATATAATAGCATTGCGCAGCACCCAACAAGCTCAGGAAATGTTAACTGTTGATATCATCAGTCTGGCCAGCCTTCCTGTGACAGGCTCGCAGGAGCGCGGCCTGGGAATGGGCCTCCCCCTGAGGGGTGAAGGTCTCTGTGTGGAGCCGAGGAGAGGAAACCTGGTGTGAGTCCGAGGGAAGCAGGGCAGTAACCAGGAGGGATTGGCTGAGGGTCGGGCTGAAGACGAGGCTTTAAATGGAGGTAGGGATACCGACCAGGTATGTCTGTGTCACTCGCGGGAGAGCAGGAAGCCAGAGTGCCCTTACTCCTGTCGCCCTGTCTTCACAAGGTGGGAGGTGAAGGAGAACATTCCTGTCATTGTCCAGAGCGAAAGCTTCATTCTGCAAAATGGCCAAAGCAATCAGCCAGTGATGGAGTAGCTCTTCAAAAGAAACCTGGCATTTAATTAACTTTTCAAAGCGCTGGTTCAGCAACCTCTGTGTTCTACATTTTGAATATTGAACAAGCATCTCTAATCGGATCTGAACCGCTTCTGGGCCTGCCGAGACGAAGAGTGCCTGCTCAGGTTTCACGGGCACCGTGGAATCTTGTCTGAATTTCGGGAGAGCCAGCTCAGGATCCCTCAGGAGCAGAGGCTTCAGCTATGAAGGCTTTTCCTGCCTCCCCTCAGCCTTCAGGTCAAGGCAGAGTTCATTGACACTGGTGTTAGAAGACAGCGGGCAACTCAACAGCATAAGGCGACAGGGTTTCCGTTTTGCTGCTTAGTACCTGTCGTTCAGCACACTGGCTGAAGTGAGCTTCAGGGCACTGATTCTCATACGTGTGACCGGGTCCCGTCTCTGGAAATTACTTCCTCGGGGGGCCTGGGGTGAGGCCCAGCACATAGACACTGGGGAAAACAACAAAAAAACTCAGTGATTCTCTTGTGCGCCGCTGGTTGAGAGCTGTCGTGGTAAAGGATTCTTTCTAGTTCTCTGTATCCGCCTTTGCCTCCCGTAAGTGTGGCAAGTCAGGAACGGACGGTCTGCATGGTGAACGCACACAGGTGTCCGGGGGCCCGAGGGGCGTCTGAAAGCCAGCGGGTACCCGCTTTTGAAAAGGCCCGGGCCAGAGTGTTTGGAATCTAGGGTGCAAGTCAGGAGATGGGGTTTCTTGCGTCAGCCTCGCGACTGACTCGCCCCGTGACTTGGACGGAGCGCACGCCTCTGTCACATAACGTCTCTGAAACCCGCTCGAGCTCATCCCCAGAGCCGGGCTGAGCTGGCGTTAGTGTTGGCAAAGCGCGGTGAAGAACACCGAGGGAGACTCCTCCTGTGGAAGGTGGTCGGGCTCCCAGCCCCGCCCCCCCCCCCCCCCGGCGCCCCCCTCAGGAGCCACTTCTGGGACAGAAGGCACATGGGCCGGGGGTGCAGCAAGAGACCAGATGCCCAGGGCACAGCCGACTACAGCCCTGTGGACGGTCTACGCTGAGGCTCGGCCCGGTCACGCTGTTTCCTCAGAAGTACGTCTGTAAGGAGGAGATGCCCCGGAACCCTCCGTCCTCTACCTCAGCCTCCACCTCCCCGCAGTCTGTGGGAGCCCAGATCCTTCTCTAGTTACCCCACCCTATGGCGCTGTGATAAACCACGGTGTTTGGGTTTTGTTGGTTTTTTTTCTCTTTAACCTGTCACCAACAATTTAAAAATACACTTTACTTCATGACTGAGTTTGTCTGTTTATAAACCTGGGCGGGGGGGGAATGTTTATGTAATACATTCCCTTACTATTTGCAGGATACTCTCTTTTCTGTTCTACTCTATGCTGTTAAAAAAGAAAAAGGAAAAGACCAGAAAGGCTGGCGATGATCCACTGAATTGATTTTATGACTCACGGTGGGTCATGACCTCTAGTTGGAAGATCACTGTGCTCGAGTCTGTGTCCTTGTGCCGGACTCTGTCAATGTGTGACTGGAGGTGCCTTTGGGGACCAGGCAGGTAAAGTAGATCTGCGAAGTGGGTGGGGTCGTATATCAAAACAGCACCTTAAATTCTGTTACTGAGGTGCACGTATGGATTAGTTGCGTGTTCACATTTCCATAAAGACACGTATGCTGTCACTTCTAAGACGTTCTTCCCACTTAGTCTTCCTTTTGCTTTCTGGCTTTTGGTAGCTGTGAAGCTCCGGGAAATGCTTCTCTTGCTTCTTAATTCCTACTCTAAGAGAGCCAGCAGTGCAGACTGAATGACAAAGACACTCCTCCTGACCACCCGCCCCAACCCTGTGCTGGGAAGGGCTGGGGGTTCAGGCTCGTCACAGCCACACTTCACTTGAGTTTTCCGTAAGGGAATGCAGGCCCGGCCTCGCAGGCTTTGTCTCTGAAGAACTCAGAAATCTGGATTTTTGTACAAAATCTCCCAGTGTGGGCAACAAATTCATGTTGAAACCAACACAAAAATGAACACCAGTGTGGTCCAGACAAACTGACACGCTCCTAGGTAAGGCCAGAAAGCGCTCAGCTTTATCAAACGCAAGGCACTCCCTGGTCCGTTCTCCAGGGCCTTGCCCAAGTTCCCACTGGCCTTTCCATCTATCCCGAGCAGAAGGCTTGCCCAGAATCTGCTATTTCAGGCAGAGAGAGTGAGAGAGAGAGAGGGAAAAAAACAAAACGAGAGAGAACGAGAGAACATGCCACCCGAGGGCATCCCCACTCTCTGTTCTTGAGGGCTCCATTCTTATTTTTATTATTTTTTTAAAGGTTTATTTATTTTTGAAAGACGGAGAGAGAGAGAGTGCTAGGCATGCGGAGCAGAGAGAGAGAGAGACACAGAATCCGAACCAGGCTCCAGGCGCTGAGCTGTCAGCACTGAGCCCCATGCGGGGCTCGAACCCAGGGGCCGTGAGATCATGACCTGAGCCAAAGTCGGACGCTTAACCGACTGAGCCACCCAGGCGCCCCAAGGGCTCCATTTTGATCTTGTTCCTCCTCATGGGGTGAAATGAAATTTTGAAGGAGTCCTTGGGCCACCCTGGCATAAGAGAGAGTAGGATGTGAACTCAGCAGCAGTTATGCTGAATGTGAAACTCCTCCCCGTTTGGATGTGGAGTGGATAAATGGCAGCTAATCAGCCTTCCCCTGAAGATTAGTGGTGCCATTATTGCTTCCTTCAGACAAAATCACTGCTACTTTGGCCATGGCACGTTGCTTAGGAAGGGACGATATAATCACAACTCTTCGGGGTAATCAGAGATGCTATGTCTCTGATGTACAAAATGCAGGTGCTGGCCGGCCCGCCTGGCCTCTTTAATCACATTGTTCTTCTCTGACCCTGTATTCAGCCAAGCCCTTCTGCTGTTGGTGACGTATTCCTGAGGCATTTGGATGGTGGGTTGTAAAGTTCAATTTCACCAGGACAATGAGAGGCAGTGGTTCTGGGGAACGTACATGAGCTGAGAGTAGAGCCTTCTGTCCTCCCACACAAACAGGTGGCTTTGGTGGCTGCTAGGTGCTCTATGTTTAGGATTTTCTTGACTCAGATGAGTATTGAAGACAAATATCCTCCAGCAACAACATTGGTGGTGATGCCTTGGGCACCCGTCTGCAGTTTACCTGTGGTGCCTCCCTTCCACCTTTTCTGTCCCCCGTGCCCTCGTGGCCCTCCCTGCTTGCTTAGTCTCTTTACTTTCTCTTTAAGAGTCAAAAACTACAGCCTGAGAGATCCCCTTAGAGTTGTTCCATCCAGTTCTTACCCATTCTCTTCTTGCCAGCAGCAGCCAAAACTCTCCCCCCCTCCCCCTCTTCCTTCCTTAACAGTGCAGTTGATGTGGTCCGAATTTCATGGAAACTAACCTATTTAAATTTGGGCTTCATTTCTAATTACACTCAGAATGGGGGTGGGGGTTGTTTGGATTTTAAGGGAATTGTGGGTTGGTTCCCATGTAGCTCCACTGGCAAGGCTAGTGGGCCCAGCACTGTTGAAGGCCTTCTCATGCATCCTGGCTCTTGGCCATTATGACATTGCCACCACCCTGTGCCCATGTTCATCATGGTGGTTGATTTCTGACTTGCAAGAATTCATTAAAACACACCACACACACACACACACACACAAAACCTTTGTTACTGTGGAAATTTTCGGACATACAGAAAAGTAATCAACATGTACCCAATACCCAGCTTTAATAATTGTCAACATTTTGTCAGTCTCATTTAGAAGACTTTAGATCAGTGTTTCTCACAGTGTCAGTAGTGATCAACTTACATCAGGATTATCTGGGGATTTGTTTAAAATGCATATCCTCGAGCTCCCCTTTTCCCAGAGCAACTGATCCAGAAAGTTCTCTCTGCCAGGTCCAGTGATCTGCATGTCTAATAAGCTTCCTAGATAGTTCTTTAAAAAAAAAAAAAAAAAAAAGTTTATTTCTTTATTTGGAGAGAGAGTGTGCACGCAAGGGAGGGGCAGAGAGAGAGAGAGAGAGAGAGAGAATCCCAAGCAGGCTCCGAACTGTCAGCACAGAGTCCGACGCGGGGCTCAATCCCATGAACTGTGAAATCATGACCTGAGCCAAAAATCAAGAGTCAGATGCTTGGGGCGCCTGGGTGGCGCAGTCGGTTAAGCGTCCGACTTCAGCCAGGTCACGATCTCGCGGTCCGTGAGTTCGAGCCCCGCGTCGGGCTCTGGGCTGATGGCTCAGAGCCTGGAGCCTGTTTCCGATTCTGTGTCTCCCTCTCTCTCTGCCCCTCCCCTGTTCATGCTCTGTCTCTCTCTGTCCCAAAAATAAATAAATGTTGAAAAAAAAAAATTAAAAAAAAAAAAAAAAAGAGTCAGATGCTTAACTGACTGAACCACCCAGGCGTCCCTTGAGATGGTTCTTATGCACGTTGAAGTTTGAGAACCACAGCCTTAGATAAATTTCTGTATAATTAGGCTTCCTGTTTTCATGGAATGTCTTAAGGGCACTACTTGCCCAACATCACTCACAGGGTCTTCTGATTCTTCAGGTGGAGGCTACAGAAAGGCCCAGAGCCTGCAGCTCGATCTATATGGCTGGTTCATCCATTTTTGCTCCTGGGAAGCTCCACATGCTAACAACTAAAGCTCCAACTAAGACTCAAGGCCTCAATCCTAAGAAAGTGTTCTATAAATTGGTCTGTTAATTGTTGAAAGGAGGGCACCGTATCGTCTCTATCCTTTTGCGTTTTGAACTTCCTAGTCTGCCCTTAAACTCAACGATTTCAGTTGGAGTTATACTGAAATAAGCCTAGGCATTACAGGGGCGCCCGCGTGGCTCAGTTGAGCGTCTGCCTCTTGATTTCGGCTCGGTCAGTCTTGTGGTTTGTGGGTTCGAACCCCATGTCGGACTCTGCGCTGACAGTGCGGAGCCTGCTTAGGATTCTCTCTCTTTCCCTCTCTCTCTGCCCCTCCCCTGTGCTTGCTCGTGCGCTCTCTCTCTTTCAAAAATGAATACAAATAAAATAAAGTAAAATAGAGAAACATGACAGCGTCTATAATTCTCTCATGCGGGTTATAGGCCTTGGTCTAGAAAGAGAAATACAGATAAATAAAGCACTTGGAATATGCTAATTTGCCCTCACTTTTGAAACCCCCTCTCCTCCATACCCCACCAAGACATGAGTCTAGTGGGTTCTCACAAACCCTGCTTTTCTGTTTTTCAGGTCAGGAAGGAGGGCTTCTGAAGAAATAGAAGAGTATGTTCCCAGCATATTCTTATGGCATCCTTTGGGGACCTTTGCTAGCCGTGCAGGCTTCGCGGGCATCACCCGTTCAGCCTTTGTGGGACTTAACATTAGAAAATGGAACACATCTGACCGCAGTCTGCCCCTCTAGTTATGCACGTTGAATCAAGAGTTCAGTTAATGCTGCTTCCTCAGCCGGAGGTCTGGACCCTGGCACTGACGTCCCCGTCCCTCTCCCACCCTGTGGTTTTTAGAATCGGACGTCCAGGTATCAGAGTGCTGACCCATGGGTTCTGCTTATTGGTACAGATGGGAAGAAGCAGCACCGGCTTTCTAAACCCAGCCTTCTCCTAAGACTTCCATCAAAGAGAAAGAAGGTTTCTAGGCAAAGATAGAGTGTAAAGGCAGAGCCACTGGACGCCAGTGACCCCGGGGGTGAGAGGAGCATCCGGGTCATAGTCTGTGGAACGGTCCCCCGCACAGCTTGTGCCACCGTATATGGCAGACCCGGTTGCCTAATTAGGTCTGACCAAGCTGATGGAGGAAAGTGGGTCCAGAGACAGTTTCATCTGGGAGAAAGGATACACACAGTGACAATTTGGGCGGTTTCTTTCTGTGTTTGAAGTTGATTTTCTTCTTTCCTTTCCTTCTTTTTGGGGGCAGTCACCGCCTCAGACAGCAGAGCTTGGATGGATCAGATGACGGAGGAGGTAAGATACCTTTGGAGGAAATCAAAAAAGCTTCCAGAGAGGCTCCACGGCCCCCAGAGCATTTCCTGGGTTGCAGCGAAGGCACTGTTTGCCGCAGCCTTACCGGGCTGCAGTGGCCGCATCCTGTCATGTCTCCGTGCCTCGGGGGAGTGCTGCTTCCTCTGCCTGGAGCACCTCGCCTCCGGGGTTATCCTCCAGCCCTACTTGTCCTTCACAACTCTGCGGAAGCATCACCTGCTCTCACGTGTCCCCCCGTCCCCACGCCACTGCCTCTCTAACTCAGAAGTTTCTCCCCTGTGCTCCCACAGCGTGCTGGGCAAACGTAAGTTATAATAGTTAATGTTTATCGGGTGTTTATTCTGCCGGGCGCTATTCTACCAGTTTATATGCGTTAAAGCGTTTAGTCATCACAACGACCCCGTGAGATGGTGCTATTCTCCCCATTTTACAGATGAGGAAACTAACATACAGAGACGTTAAGTAAGTCTTCTTTCCAGTTCATTTTAAACTCTGTGGTCCAGTGAGGATAGTTTCCACTGCTACATAGCTACTCTTTTCTTCTATGGTGTCTAATCTGCCATTAAGGCCGTTCGGTGAATATATTCTTTCAGATAATTGTATTTTTCACCTCTAGAAGCTCCATTCAGTTTTGTGTCTTCCATAATTTGATTATGTTTTGCTTCATCCTTGACGGTAGCCTTTATAGTAGCTGTTTTAAAGTCCTTTTCTGCTAATTCTATCATCTCTGTGTTTCCTGTGTTTCTTTTTACTGACTGATTTTTCTTCTGGTTACAAGACATTTTTCTGCTTCTTCGCGTGATTGGTAGTTTTTTATTGGATGCTGGTCATTGTGAATGCTGCTATGTTGAGTGTCTGGACCTTGTTTCTGTTTTAGTAGGCAATTATATCTGTTTTAGGAGACAGTTAACGAATTTGTTAGTCAACTTGGTCATTTTGTTTTTAAGCTTTATTAGGGCAAGTCTAGAGCTAACTTTATTGTTTTCAAACTTTAAAAAGTTTATTAGAGACGGTGTTAGCAAAATGTCAGTTCTTAACAACTGTAGACGCAGTATAATCCTAATCAGACTCCCAGCAAGTTTCTGGATATTGACAAACTAATTCTAAGGTTTACATGGAGAAGAAAAAGAACCAGAATATTCCCTCCCTCTCCCCCCTCCCCCCTCTCTCTCTCTCCCTCTTTTTTCCCGTAGAGCTAACTTTAAAACATTAAGATCCCCAGGCATCCCTGCCTGGTGGTTCACAGGACTCTCCACTCTGCCTGGGTGGAGCTGAGCATCTTCCAGTTCTCTGTAAGCTTCGGGGATTGTTCTTTCTTGGTAGTAATTCGTTGTCCATCCATGCGGAACCTGACCCTATACACACACAGCTTAGAGTGCAATCAGTCTAGATTTCTGCGGCCCTTCTGCTACATAGGTCCTCTCTCTCATCCTCTGCTTCTCCGGTTCCAGCCACCTTCGCCTACCTAAATTTTGACCTCTGTCTCCTCAACTCCACGAGATCTCCATGATCCACTTGGCGTTCCCCCTCCCTGGGCCAGAGTCCAGGAGGTATACACCCAGGCAGGAAGCCAGGGCGGATGGTAAGGTCTCACTCATTTCCCTTCTCTCAGGGATCACTGTCCTGCACTTCCTACTGTCTGCAGTCTGCACACAGTTGTATCTGTGTTATTTCCAGGTTCCTAATTGTCCCCTGCAGGAAGGTATGCCCGGTGCTGGTTACTCTGTCATGGCTGCAGGTGGAGCCCCAAAGCTTTCAGTAACTAACCTTTGCATGTGACCACAAAGTGAAATGGAGCATTAAATCTAGAAAGCTTAGATTACCTGTGTTTCGGCTGCCTCACAGGATTGGGGACATGTGAGATGCGTGAACTGTACTGGGATAATGGTCGAAATATAGATTCCCAGGCCACCAGCAATCAGAAGCTGGAGTTGGGGCCCAGAGATCTGTATTAATGTAAATACACTCCCTGGACGAATATTTTGCACACCGAAGTGTGTCAGGCCTGCTGTAATGCCTCAAAAGTCAGGATTGAGGACAGGAAGTATGAAAAGGTACTTCTGCCTTATTTCCTGCCAAAGGGGTTTTAAGGTAAAAAGGTAGTCATAGGAGGTCAGGAATTCAGCTTCTGCTCTGAGATTTAGAGAGCTCCTGAGCACGGCTTCATCGTTCTTAAGTATTTGACTCTTCTTTTTCTATTATCTCTTATCGACAGGGTCATTTCTTTTTCACCAGATCTTCTTCCTTAGCTCTACTCACTAAACTCCTTGTCGCTGGCAAACTCGTCCACCCACTAATGATTCCCAGTTAAATGAGCCCCTGTTAAATGAGGGATCCTGCGTTTCTGTTCCACAAGTCTCTTTCCCAACACGTGTACCTGGGTTGTCTCGTGTCAGTGCCAGATGTGGTGGCTCCATGATTGGTGGCTGCTGGCCACACTTTTGATCTGCCTGTCCTCACAGATTGTCTCTCCGGACGTTGATTGCACAGGATAGCAGGGTGATCATCCAGGACGATGGGCCAAAGAACTCAGGGAGGCAGGGGCCCCCCGGACATTGACAAGGCTGTTAGGTGGTTAAGCAGCAGTGAGTGTGGACATTACGATGCTGCTAACTCTGAGGTGCTCATTAAACTCATGGTCTACAGAAGGTTTACTCAACTGGTATCTTTTCCCGGCCTCCTCCTACCCTAAACCTTAAACCTCTTTCTAACTCCCTTCAAAGGACTTCTGAAATCCTTCTTTCTCCATTTTTTTCGATGTGTGAAAATGCTACATTTCAAGGAATAACTGTTAAACATTACAGCTCTCATTACCTCTGCATGCTGAAGTTATTACACATCATAAACGTGTGTTATTAGAAGGTTGTGCTGGCTGCCGTTGTGACGTCGTCACATTGGAAGTAAAGGACTTCAGCTTTGAGCACCTCTTCAGGCCATCTCGTCCCAGCCTGTCATTTCACATGTGACAGCACCGAAGCTTAGAGATCATCATACAAAATAGGGTTCTGAGAGGGACTCTGGTCTCCCGACTCACAAAAGAACGCTCGCTCTCATAGCGCTTATCCACCAGTATCACTGCCATCACCACTCATCACCAAACTCCTTTAATTCTCAAGACAAATCTATGAGAAAGTTTTTAAAAATCACCTTCATTGAGGTCTAATGTACATACAAGAAACTGAATCCACTTAAAATGCACCAGCTGAGTTGTGACAGGTGTATACGCCCCATGAAACCGCTTCCGTAATCAAGTATGGAACATTTCTGTTGGCCCTCCAGAATTTCTCATGCCCCTTTCCAGTCCATCCTTCCTCTGCCCCTGTCTCCAGGCGACTACTGATTCGTTTTTTGTTGCTCTGGGGCGGTTTGCATTTTCTGGAGTTTTATGTAACTTGAATCATAAGTACATATGCTGTTGTGTCTGGCTTTTTTCACTCATTGCAACGATTTTGAGTTTATCCAGGTTGTTGTATATATCGTTAGCCTGTTACGTTTATCGATGAGTACTATTCCGGTGTATGGACATACCACATTTTGGTTATCTGTTCGCCTGGCAGTGGACATTTTGGATTGCTCGCGATCTCCATATTAAAAATGAGCTGACTAAGGCAGAGAGAAACATCCTTGCCAAAGGTCACACAACTAGTAAGTGATGACACTTGGAAGGCGGCTGTGCTCACCTCTATACCACCAACACTACACAGCCCAGCACCAGGATTTGAATACAGATCTTGACCCCAGAGTCCTTGCTCCTGGCCTCTGGGCTGTCACAGATGGTGTGACCCTCAGCTATGTTGGTGTCTCCTTCCACAGGTGGGTTGTATTCATGTCAGCTCCCACGTTTGTAATGTAGAGTGCCTAGCGTGACTGATAGGATACTTAATACAATTCCATTAAGGAAGGAGAGAAGAAAGAAATTTATTTTCAGAGAATACTCCTAGTATTTCTTTTTCCCTTTCATAAACTTGAAGTGTGAAATTAGTGATTTGGCCTTTATTTTGGCTCTGGAGGTTTAACACGTAAAACCCCCTTCCTTGTCACAGTGTACTTGATTTTACCTTCTAGGAGGGATGCCTCTTCCCCGGCATAAATCTGTTTTCCGTGCAGTTATGCCTGAGTCCTTTAATGGAAAATCAGTTCATATGTTACACTTCACACTCGACTTCGTCTATTTGACTGTATGTGAATGTTTAGAATCCATTATGCAGTAGGAATCATATGTTACCTGTAACTAGTTTTTAGAATTATCTTTGCTCAGAGAATTACTTGGTTGGCTAGTGAAGGCTGCTCCTTTGAACTTAGAATAGCCAGTGGGTGGGGACACTCCATGAATGATTGCCCTGAACCATCCATGGATGCTCATTCAGCAATGCCATTAAGCAGATCTTTGGGTGCCTTATGAGGGAACCTACTGGTGCCCATAATGAAATCACACCCAGGTTCTTCAAGGTCATTGGTGCGAGGAGCTTTGTCACCTGGGAAGAGGCTGCTAGTTTCCTTGTACTTGGTAGGGGTGACAATTGGCCAGCAATCTCAAAGGAGACTGAGTCTTAGGGAGTAGATACGAGGATCCAAGGTCTAGGATCCAAGCAGGCGGTCTCGTTCCACTACCAGTCTTAGAGGTTAGATTTTATTGAAGAAAGGCAGCAGGTGTTCGTACAATGCCTCCTGTGGCCAGGACTGCCCTGATGCCAGAGATAGTGGCGAGTAAGGCAGCCCTTGCCCTCTGAGAGATTCTGATGTAGTGAGAAATGCCCCCTCCGTTCCCTCCCTGTCTTGTCTAGGAAATTTCCAGGAGCCATGTTTCTGGGATCTGTGTCTCAGCATTCAGCCTCCCAAGCTCTGGGTACGTGTTCTTCTTCCCTGGAGAAGATGCCCAGGGAGAGAAGAGAAATGCTTCTTCCATCGATGTGTCAGACTTCCAAGGAAGAGAGCAGGAAAATAGAAGAAGAAAGGGGCTTTTAGGATAAGATTTGTTTTTAGAATGAGAAACGGGAGTGAGTGACGTTTGGAGGTGGTTTAGAGTCTGCTGGTTAGCTAGAATGTCCTGCACGGGACTGTTTGCAAGGCCGTGGTGGACCACAAGCTTGCATACCCTGAGGGGCCAGACAGATACATGAAACAGCACACATGTGAGACAGTAAAGGATGGGGGGGCCTGTGGTAAACCTAGAGAGGAGATGGCATAGCCTGAAAGTTCAAATTCGTATTTCAGAAAATGACAAAGAATTTTTGAAATCACTTCATAAACAGAACAAAATGCACCTGCAAGTTGGATTAGGCCTTTGGCAAGTGATCTGCAAACGTGTCGTCAGACTTTGTAGGGCTGTGCTCTACGGGAACGCAGAACTTCGTTGGGAAGACGAAACAGAAGAGATGAGAAGCGTTATGGAACTAAGACAGCAGCAGTATACTGGACGGCAGAGGCAGCCAGTGGTGGTTGCTGTGTTCATGATTTCCATTAGGGCCACAGTTCAGGCGACAAAGAAATCCCTGTGGGCTGAGGATGCTTGAGGAGGAAGGAAGAATGAGCAGTAGGTCCTGAAGGCCAGGCAGGGTTTGAAGGAGGAGAAGAATGCAAAGGGCCTTCCTGGTGAGGCCTGGCAAGACGAGCTGGTTCTGCAGAGCAAAGGCCTGATTCTGGTCCGTTCTCAGCTACAGATTTTCAGTGTCCCATATAAACTGCCTTTAATGAAGTTCGGAGATTGCCATTCATCTAATTTGCTGATTCCAAGTGGAATCACTCACAAGAGTTGACACAATGTTTCAGGGAAGTTGGGAGTCATGAGTATGAGAATAGCTGAGAATGATGGACAGCCAGAGCCCCCAAATGACCCCAGGGTCCCCAAATTGTAGGATGGCCACACTTATCTTTCTTATTTAGATGGCCATCCTTTAGTGGCACAATTATCCATCCCGATCCTTGGAATCAAGTTTCTGGTTTACACTAAGGCGTTCGGACTTCTTCTGTCACAGAAGGTTGTGTGGTGTTAGAAGAAAGAACATCAGATCTGGAATAGGATCGAACCCAGGCTCTACAAGTGACTTTGGGTGAGTCATTCATTCAACCACCATTTGTCGAGTACCTACTCTGCGGTACTCAGGGCTGGGTTCCGGGGCTGTGGTGGTGAAGAAAACGCGCGGTCCTTGGCCTCTTACTGTTTGTAGCTTGGTCAGGGAAACGGGAACTATGCAAATGTGGTCACACAACTAGATAAGTAAGGACAAGTGATGATTGAGCCCACTAAAGGCAGAGCTCAGAGCGCCATGAGAGAGAATAGTGCAAAAACCTGACTTGGATTGGGTGCTGAGGGAAGGCCACCCTGAAGCAGTGGTTTTTACACTTCAACCAGAAGGAAGAGGGTGCGAGCAGGGGGCTGGGGGGACCCTGGTAGAGGAGACTGCAGGTGCAAAGTCTTGTCACCTCTCCCAACTCCAGAAGGGTTTCCAGCTCCAAAACACAGCTCTCAGAAAGTGAACTCTGGACAGAGTGCGAAGCTTTGAAGACGAACTTTGAGAAGCACAGAAATGGGGAAGAGCATTTTCTTGTCCTTAGAAAAGATGGATAATATTCAGGGTGAAACAACTTCTGAAAGTACAATTAGATACAGACTCACATTTCAAATAGTTTGTCTCAGAGTTAAGGTCGAGTTAGGAAGGAACCTGAGAACCCCCAAAGATGTCTTTCACAAGTAGAAAGTCTCTAAAAACAGGAGCTTTAAAAGAAGGGACTAGCTCTTTCTCACATGTAACCACTGCAACTTGGCGTGATCCAGGACCGTGGGCAGAATTCTCACTGCCTCTTCCCACCATCTCATCCCCACTGGAGAGGGCTGTGCTCTTTGCAACTCGGATTCAGTTTTGACAGAATCGAATACCTCCAAACCTTGGGAATAATAAATCCTTATGGCCGACCAAAAAGTGTTTAATTCCTAAAGGACCAGCAGGGTTGAGCCACTTCTAGCCAGGGGCAATTGGGGACTTAATTCTGTAAGTGTAGCAATCTGGATGATCTGAGAGCTCTGAGTTTAAGGGTAATTGCTCAATTTTCTGGCCATGTCAACAGGGAAAATAGGTAAAAGTGGCTGAACACAGCCAAGCAATGAGGCTGGATGAGATGTGAGATGCTGGACTGTCAGTGGAATTAGAAAAATGCCATCTGTAGAGGGCTGGCGCGCCCTCACCCCTGTCTTCCCCTCTCCCCATTCATCGCCTACCCTGGGCTTCCCATCTCTCTTTTGGGCTGCTTCTCACTCCTTGCTTAATCTTCCCCCCCTACTCTGTGTCCCTTCTGCAAACAGCAGAGCTGCTACGAGCCTGCACAGCTTCAATGTGGAGAAAGAGAAAGTGGAAAGAATTAAGTACAGATAAATTAGAACCCTGACATCTCAATTCCTTTCTCTTGCTTAGTAAGAACGTTCCATTAGGGCAGCATTCAGCGTACGGGACTTCTTAGTTGGTTCCCAAACCTACTTCCTTTGCCTCCCTAATCTTTTTAAACTATTACAGTCAGCACTAATTTTTTGATTAAATAACGTTCCTTAAAATCTATTTGTTTTTTCTAAGTTCAGAGTCAGTAGAAGTGGACGCTAAGGTTTTCCTGAACTCACGCCTGCCCACCCTTCCCTGACACACACCCAAGCAGGGACTCCTTTAGCCGAACATTTGCATCACAGGGGTGGGGCCTGTGGGGGGGGGGTGGGGAGCGGCGGGGGGGTACTCGCTGGTGCAAGGGTTGGCTGTCATGTCTGTTGTGTCTCCGCTTTGGTCTCTGTATATGAGGTAACGTATTTGGAAAAGGAGCCATTCTTTTTTTTTTTTTTTTTTTTTTTTTTAAGTTTATTTATTTTGAGAGAGAGAGAGCGCACACAAGCAAGTGGGGGAGAGGCAGAAAGAGATGGAGAGGGGGAGAATCCCAAGCAGGCTCCTCACAGAGCCCAGTGCAGGGCTCAACCTCACAAACGACGACATCATGACATGAACCAGATTAAGAGTTGGACGCTTTACCAACTGAGCCACCCAAGAGCCTCTTCTTTAAATTTTTTTTTATTTTTGAGAGAGAGAGAGAGAGAGAGAGAGAGAGAGGGCCTTAATCAGGCTCCATGCTCAACACAGAGCCCAGTACAGGGCTCGATCCCACAACCTCAGGGTCATGACCTGAACCAAAATCAAGAATGGAATGCTCAACCGATGGAGTCCCCCCAGCACCCCAAGAGAAAAGTCATTCTCGTGGGAAACGGTATTGGTAATTCGTGTTTGTGCTCACTGCGAGCCAGGCCCTGTGCTTTTACCTGCAGTGGCCCTCACGGCGGCTCTCGGAGGAGACACTGATTATCACCCCTGTACAGAGGAGGAAATGGAAGCCTTGGCACGTGAAGCCGCTCACAGAAGTCACATGGCTGTTTCGCAGCGATGTGCTGGTTACTGTTCGACCACTGGCTGTCCAGGGGAGCAAAGTCCTCACGGGGTTAGTGTTTGCCGATTTCTGTGGTGTCAATATCCCCACCGTGACTGGTCTCGGGCTCCCAGAAGGACATCACTGACCACAGAGCTGGGAAGACATGGGCAGGAGCACACCAGTAGACCCTGGTTCTACCCTACAGGTGGAGAAGAGAGAAATTATCACAGGAGCATGGATAAAGTGAAATGTAAAATTTAGGAAGTGCTGAGTTTTGACTATTGATTGCCTTTGTTTTTAATATAATTTATCTGGTTATGAGGGTGTATAACTTAGTCCTTAATGATGTTTACGTGTAACAGCTTTTGCAGGCAGTATTCCTGATAATTTAGCCGTTGGCTCTTACAGGCCAGTATGAGCTGCTCCGGCACAGCCCCGCTAGCTCGTAGGCAGTGGAGCTGGATTGCAGACGTGGTCTTCGGGACTCCCGAGCACTCTGCTGTCACAGCCGTCCTCGTCCTTGTTGAAGCATCGGGTTGGTGTCTCAATCCTGCTTATTGAGGAAGCTAGTCTCCACTCATTTTTCTAGCCCCCTGTTGCAGATCCCTTCCCACCCCGGTTCTCAGACTAGCCTGCCGGCCTGTGTCCTCGGCTCTGCCGACCCTCCCACGCTCAGGTTTCGCCTACAGGAGTGGCCCGGCTGACAGGCATAAGCAGAAGAGACCAGGCTCGTACAGCTCCGTGACATGAAACAGAATCTTTAGGTTTGACTGTTCCTCTCTTGTTATGCTTCGTTTTTTATCAACTCCATGGAAATCGCTTTTAGATGATGATTTCTTGTGCCCGTGCTGAGTCTTCCAGAGAGGAGAACCTGCTTTGGAGGTTTCCCTGGGCTTCGGCGGGTGGCAGCAGGTGTATCGGGTGTTTGGGACGTTTGTGAGAACCAAGGCCCCACAGGGCTCCTCCTGGGGCTGAAGGGCCATGTTTGTTGTTTTCACACCAACCTGCCCCTTTGAGGTATAGCAGAGAAGACAGACTGACGCCTCAGAGACATGGACACTTGAAAGACTGCATGGGACGTGGGGAAGCCCCAGCCAAGGGTGCTGAATCATGGTGTGGGCTGAGGGCATAATGGGGCTGCAGGTGGAATCTGTGCAGGTTAATTGCATTATGGAAAACGAATTTTATTACAGTGATTCTAAACAAAAGATTTGCTGTGCTCTACCTGTAGGCCACAACTATGGCTGGAACTTTTGAAAAGACTCCTCTGTAACCAAATGTGACAGAAAGAGTTGGTTGGGCAATATATATACATATATGTACATATACATATACATATATATGTATATATATCATGAGATATATTCCTTTTTTCATTTTCTAACATTTACTTATTTTGTTTCTTTTTTTAACATTTATTTATTTTTGAGAGACAGAGAGAGACAGAGCATGAGTGGGGGAGGGACAGAGAGAAAGGGAGACACAGAATCCGAAGCAGGCTCCAGACTCTAAGCTGTCAGCACAGAGCCCGACATGGGGCTCAAACTCACGAACGGTGAAATCATGACCTGAGCCGAAGTTGGATGCGTCACCAACTGAGCCACCCAGGTGCCCCCATGAGATACATCGTAATGGACACCCCAGAATAAGATTGTCTTAGAGATAGAATAGTCCTTCTTCGTTGATAAGGAAACCTAGGACCAGAGTTGATAAGTAATTGCCTGAGTTCAGCAAATTGGGGGCAGATCTGGGACCCATGTTTCCTGATTTCTAATCTGGCGCACCCTGCAGTACAACTCTGTGGACCAGAAATCTGGGAATTCAGTTCTTCCTTGATAGGCAGTTGAAGTCACGTTCTTGGCAGCAAAAGAAAAAGGGGGCATTAGTAGATACAGACTCTAGAGGCCACAGGGTTAACTTCTCTATTCTCCAATGTGGGTATGGCCAGTGCTGGTGCCCAGAGTGAGTGACACACCAGAGGGGGTCACATGGAACTTGCCAGAAATTTCTTCAATGCAGCCAGAGAAGTTGCTTTTACTTACTTACTTACTTACTTATTTATTTGCAGGAGGTGATTCAAGGTCCCATGATCCTACCCTAAGCAAAGTATGCACTACCATAGAGTAGGCGTCTACAAATTGACTCCACAAACATGGGAGAGACTGGTTTGGCTATATTCTCCTGGCATCCCCAAAAGGCAGGGGCGTCTGTGAGAACCGAGTTGAGCTTTCAGCAGATCTTAGTTCTGCTTTGTCAGCTCGGTTACGTCCTACCTTACCCCGCATCCAGCTGCAGAGCAGAGCCCAGTGTCTTGACCGGACCTCTTGCTCTGTTGGCAGAGCTGGGACTGGGTGCTTTACGCCACGCGTGGTGCCCTAAAATCTCTAGGTCTCACCAGACTTTCCAGACTTACAGTCACGGATGTCTTTACCTGAAACGTGGCTGACAGTGACTTTTCTGGGTTCCATTTCCTCTGTTCCTGTGCACAGCCTGCTTCCATGTGCCCATCTGAAGAGGCAGAATAGGAGAATGGAAACGAAAGCCTGGTGCCATGCGTGCGCACGTGCTTTAAATGAGGCGCATTGTATTAACCTTCCTCCAGGAACACACACGGAGAGAAAGCTCCGTCAGCACTCTGTCATGCTATAGTCAGTTTAGGGGAATGTGATTAATAATAAATCATCCAACGTTAACCACTGACAAAAGTAAAAGAGAGCTAAATCTCCCTGAAATCATTATAGAGATCAAGGTATTTATTCTGTAGCTCCTTGGATTCTGTCCCAGTTGAATACAGGAGACAGGATCGGGATAGGACAAAACTAATCGCATTTAGTTTTGTGAGACCGTGGGAGAAGTGTCGGCAAGCAGTGTTCCAGCTTTCGGGGAGGGGCATGGGGACTTCACACAATTGTGAGGGGAGCGGACAAATAAGGAATCAAAGGGCCCGAATGCAGCAGACAGGCCGTGTTGCTGAGAACTACTGCCGGAGGGAGCTTGTAGACAGCTCAGATTTTTATTTGACTAGAAAGAAATAGAGGCTCAGTTTTCTGGGAGGTCTGTCTCAAAAGATGGGACTGTATACATAGGCATCATGTTCCCTGCGTGTACAAAGACAGGTAGAGTCGTGGAGTTGTTCCAGATCGTCTTTGTGACCCAAACACAGCAAGTTGTGCCCTGGGATAGCTGTAGACTGTTCTCCCAGAGAGATGGCCAGGGTGCAGACCTGACAGCCAGGTGTCGCTTAGGGGAGATGGGAAGGGACAGGCATGTTTATGCTCGGAGGTTGGACTTAGCTCCCCTCTTAGCCCTCAGGTGGAGAAGTCTTTTCTTTCTGACATATCACACACGGAAATGTGTTTCTAAAGAAGGATTAGGTAGGGGCTCCTGGGTGGCTCAGTCGGTTGGGCGTCCAACTTCGGCTCGGGTCATGATCTCGCGGTCCGTGAGTTCGAGCCCCGCGTCGGGCTCTGTGCTGACGGCTCAGAGCCTGGAGCCTGTTTCAGATTCTGTGTCTCCCTCTTTCTCTCACCCTCCCCTGTTCATGCTCTCTGTCTCAAAAATAAATAAACGTTAGGGGCGCCTGGGTGGCGCAGTCGGTTAAGCGTCCGACTTCAGCCAGGTCACGATCTCGCGGTCCGTGAGTTCGAGCCCCGCGTCGGGCTCTGAGCTGATGGCTCAGAGCCTGGAGCCTGTTTCCGATTCTGTGTCTCCCTCTCTCTGCCCCTCCCCCGTTCATGCTCTGTCTCTCTCTGTCCCAAAAATAAATAAACATTGAAAAAAAAATTTTTTTTTAAAAAAATAAATAAATAAATAAACGTTAAAAAAAAATTTTTTTTTTTAAATAAAAAGAAGGATTAGATATAGTAGAAATCTAGGGGAAAGGTAACGGGGGCCTGACTCTCTTACCCCAGTAAGAGATGAACCTGATATGGCCAAATGGTAGATCTTACTCTGTAGCTTTATGTTCTGCCAGTTTTCTCAAAGTTCACAGATGTTGGTGTGTGTGTGCGCGCGTGTGTGTGTGTGTGTGTGTGTGTGTGTGTGTGTGTGTGTGTGTCTATTCGTCTATATATACACACACAGGAGGACACACACTGGGAATGTGATTCCTGAGTCCATAAGTGTGGTTGACGGACTAGGTTTACCTAAAAGACCCTTTAAGAGAAAGCTCTTGAAAGATGATTACAGAATTGAGACACCATCATTTAAAAGTGCCCGAGGCAAACGCCTTTGAAAATTGCAGCAGCGGAGGGACAGAGAAAGAACCACGCAGCCCTTGATTGTTGCGCTGTTCCCTCAGGACCCGTTCTCCCCCTCCCCCTCTGTTTCTCATCTGATAAGAGAGAGAGCAGCACTAAGACTCCTCATCTATCTTATGAAAATCCGATTCGGAATGGCTGTGATCAAAACCAGCTGGCTGTCACCAGCAGTGGCCTCGCGCGGAGGGAACCGCTCAGAAGCGTTCCGTATGTGGGAGTGTCACGGGTGGCACCGATCAAAGTGGCATTTTTTTAATAAATATATATAAGGAAAAACAGAAAACCTAAGGATTTAGAATAAAAGCAGTGTAGTTTGTCTTGTTTTTTTCAATGTAACACGAAGAGGATGAAATAGAATCAGATATGCCTGGTTTCTAACGTCCCTACTTCCACGGGCGGCTCTGAGAAGGCGCTCTGTGTCACGTTAACACTGTATCACTCATCTTGGGCCTTACTGAAGAGAGTGGAAAGTTCCTCAGTTTCCATTCCTTCCAGCCACTTTTTCCTCGTCGCTTTTAAAGTCCTTTACCCCTCCTTGTCCTTAGCACATCTCTACAGATCAAAGCTGGAAGCGCCAGCGACCTCCGAAAGCTCACAGAGTGGCAGGGAGCGTTCCTGTTCATCGTCCTCCATTTCCTTCAACTGTCAGTGACCGGTGGGTGTGATGTTCCCTGGGGGCCACCTCAGCAGGTGGCAGCGGGGTCCTCCCCGTGTCGGGCTCCTGGGCTGAATGGTATCTTTCTCCATAGAGAACTCTTGTGCTCACGAGCACTACCTTTGAATTGCTCGGAAGGCTCGATCTTGTAAGCACACCGTGGACTTGGGTGGGGGGATGCGGCCAATCTCATTCTGGGGTGTTGCGTTCATGGCTCCTTGCGAAATGTGCAACCATCCCGCTGTGGGTACCGGAACACAGCTCCAGAGGTCCGGCCCTCACGCACCACGACGTACCACGAGCCGCGTTGCCACTCTTAGCGAAGCGCCCCCTCTGCCCGCGATCCGGCCAGCACCACGGCGTGCTGGGGCTCGGTTTGTCTCGGAAACTAAAGTCAGTCCCAGCCTTCGTCGTCAAACTGTAGTCCGCCAGGAGAGCCACCACAGCTTGGGGGGCCGTGAGGAACAATCGGCTATTTTGATCTTCGTGAGGTCTGTGATCTCCTTGCCCGGCGACATGAAGAGAGATGCAGTTTGGCAGGAACGTGGAGGCATTTCAGGACCTCAGCACCTCAGGACCTCAGGCTCCGTCACACGCTTCCCCGGGGACCTGCTCGTGCACAGCGCCAGAGTAGACATTGGCCCTGCCGTGTATTTCTCGGCGTTTTAGGTGCGGGTCTCCAGCGAACGTCCCAGTCTCCCGACTCTTTTCTGCCGTGTCCATTGCCTCTCTCCTCCCCTGCCAGTAACGAGTCCGGGCCGGGCCAGCTTCGATCAGGTGAAGTCACAGGGGACAGGTCTTCATCAAGCGGACCTGTGGGGACCCGCAGACCTGTTTTTGTCCCTCGAACCCTGAGTTGGGGAGTGCGGGGGACCGACGGTTGCAGGGCCCAGGCTCGCTCAGGAGCTCCTCTGAGACCGTCTCTTTCTCTTGTTCCTTCTGGTGTTTGAAGCCTGTTGCCTACTGCTTTCCCCTTTTCTTCTCCCTTTTAAAAAATTCCCCATTTTTTCACTTAGAAAAAAATTATTTATACGATTGAGATCCACTAATTAAAGCCATTTTCTGGTATTTGGTTACTGGAGCGTTTGATGTCTCTCTGACAAGACCATGAAATGCACAGAGTGTCCACAGGGACAGAATTTGCTGAACACGGCTCTTTGTAAATGAGGGGACACAGTGTCGCAGCAGCTCATGAATATGGAACGCCCATGATGCCACCTCAGTGGACTTGGGAACACAGATGAATCCTGTCATGTGCTAAATGAGACCAATTTCTTTCACTTAACTTCATCTTCAATCAGACCTTCTTCCATTGCCTGTTTAAAATTCCCCATACGTGATGCAGAAGGTAACAGCATTCAGTAAAACAAAGTTTTGCAGCTGCAGAGAAAAATTATAATGATCTCTGGCTTCAAGTTGCCGTCTCCCGAAAACATGGACATTGTTTCACTTAAGAGCTCTGCTGAGCTCTTTTGACTTTGGGCACAGAATTAGGGGCTGTGTGGACCACTGTCTCTGCGGTGTCCTTAAGCAGTATGTCCAGATCCCCCTCGTGTGGATTAGATATTGAGGTTGGCTATGGACGGTGGACATGAGCCATGAAGAGCCTTTGGGTGCTCTGTGGTGGCCAGTGCGCCGAGTGGGAGAGCAGCTCGGGGAAGAGATTGCATGTAACCAAGCAGGGCCTTTGCCAGAGGGAGCTCAGTTAGTGGATGGAGCGAGAGGGACGGATGTCATCAGAAGGCACCCGGCGGAACCTGGCAAGGTAGGCCAACCACTTATATCATTCACTAAGAGGTCAAGATGAGAAGGTGCTAGAGTGTAGAAGAGACTTTAATGGAGCTCTCCAGAAACGCCTGTGGATGCGACCAGGAAATCCCATTCAGAAATCTCCAAACAAGAAAATCGGCAAAAACCTCAAGGGACACAGAGAAGAGGGGCTCCCGGGTGGGACCCAGGGTCTGGATTAGGGGGCCCCCTTTGTTCTCTTCTTCCTGCAGGACTTAGCTTTATATCCCAGGTAAAGAGTCGGAGTCATGCTCAGGGTGTATGCTGCGTGCTGAGTCCAGTCTTCGAAAATCACTTTCTGTTCTAGTTGTACCAAAACAGGCCAACGACACCGGGGTTTGAACGCGGGCCATCTCGCACACAATGCATCGCAGAGATCTGGAGCCAGCTTTATTGGACGAGGCAGGCTGGCTTCTTACTGTCAGGCCACAGGGGCTGAAAAGGAGCCCTCTGGGACTTCACTGGGTAGTTAGCTTTTTAGTGTGTGCGTGTGATGATATTACCCATAACGAATGTATTTCGGGGCAAATGGCAGCTTCTCACATCTTTGAAACCAGTTGCAATCGATCCTGCTGATGTTCCCACATGTTTCTATTATTTATTTAAGCACCCCTCATTTCTGTGGTTTCATCCGGTAGTTGGTTTGTTGGGTAGATCTGTTGGCAGACGGGTGTTCTGGATCGTAATGAGTTGCCCATTTGGCAGTCTGTCTCTTTGAAGTAACTTCTTACGATTGGTGCTATGCACTGACAGACCTTTACTGGGGGCTTCCAGAAGGTGGAGTGATACAGGGGAGCACTCCAGAAGTCCAAACAGAAAGAAACACGGGTTAGTGAAGAGCAGTGTGACCCAGCCTCGGGATGGGAGCCCTGTGGTCCATACTGCCAAAATATGAGTGAGTCTTCCTCTGTAACTTTGTGCCCACTCATCCGTTGTTTCCTGTGCAGACACAGGCCCTTCCCAGGCAGGCCTTGCAGCTGTCAAGTGAGGCAGAACCTTTGCTAGGATGTTATCAAATCCAGGAAGTATCCAAGGATTGTGTCCGTGTCGTGTATAGACAACTATGGACTCGGTAGCACTTACAGCATAATTGGAACGAAACAGATCAACGCGGCTCGTCCCTGTGTGTGACTTTCAGATGGGAGGAGAATCTATTGATTCGGTTCTGTTCGGTTGTCCCTTGGTTTGCTAGTCCTTGGGAATGCAGAAGTGACTGGGAACTGCTCTCTGCCCTCTGCTAGCGGGGCATCTAGGGGGCAGACCCAGGGCAAATTTCCTGTACTCTGCCCACACAGTGGCCGCTACCTGTTGGATTCCAAGGTGAGTCACAAAGGAAGGGATTTTACATTTTCCTGATTCTGCTTGTATTACTATTTTTTTTTTAAGGTGTGGTCCCTCCTTTTGCCACTTTGCCATGCTTCATCAATCTTGGTTTTCCTGTCATGTGCCCTAGAAGGTCTTGTGTATAGCAGACACCCAGTCCATGTTTCCTGGCTGGTCGACGCAGGTCCTTCCTCACCTGCCACCAGGCACCCTCTCTCCTCCCCCCGCCCCCCCCCCCCCCCGCCCCATCACTCTCCCCTGGCCCCTGGGCCGCCGACATTGGCCTTTTTCCAGTTTCTTCAGTGCTGGGAGATGCTTCTCACCTCACAGCGCCTTTGCACCTGCCGTCCCTGCCTGCTTTAATCCTGTCTGTCCTTCGGCTTTGAGCTGCGTCGTCCCTCATTTAGAGACCTTCCCCAACTCCCCACCCCACCTTCCAAAGTTCTAAATGAGATCTCTGAACCAGATTAAATGCATTATGGAGCACCCATTCAATAGAATCCTAGGTGGCCATTTAAAAGAATAAGATTTACAGTACATTTATTGATAAGGGGAGAGAAAGCAAGTTGCAGAACCATGCATGTGTAAAGTGATCCTGTTCACAAACATTTTTTAAAGGACATGTGTGCTGCGGTAGGTACACATTCTTTTCAGTAAATACAAGAAATTGTTAATAGCACCTCTAGGGAGACAGACTGGGGCTCACATAAGAATAAGAAGTTTTTCATTTTAACCTTTTCTGGAGCATTTGAATTGTTACCACATATGATATTTTACATTCGAAAAATAAGACAATTAGTTGTTTCGGCCCTGGTACTTTCCGGCGCTCCACGAAGACAAGGACTGTCTTCTATTTGCTGTTGTTACTGGCACCGCGTGGCATTGCACCTTTCAGATGCTCAGTGTTCCTTGGACGAATGAACGAATAAACAAGCAAATGCGGTTTCCCCACGTGCGGCTAACCAGGTGACACGTGGGGAGACAAGCAGGTTGAACAGGCAGGAGAGATGGCCAACAGAAGAGGTGGGGAGCAAGGGCAAAGAGCAAAGAGAACCCGTTCAGTTGAAGGAGTCGGAGCTGGGAAAGAGAAGCACGTGATGGTGGCCTGTGTCCGGGTGGCGGTCCGTGTGAGGTCATAGCCCTCCTGCCTTGCTCCCCTTTTCTGAGACTGTTTGAGGTGCTCAGTCACCTCCATGGGGCCAGTTCAGTAAGACACGGGCCGCAGGGAGGAGTCCCCAGGGCTCCGGTGTCACTGCGCTCTTTCCATTCTGTTCCATTTGGCCTTGCTGAGGCAGTGGTGAGTTGGGGCATATGGCGAGGGAGAGACTTAGCTTATTTGTGGTGATGGGAATCAGGAGAAATACCAGAACAGAGGTTGTTGAATCTTTAGAGTAAAAGCCGTCCAGACTCCGCTCTACGAGTGCCTTTGAAGGCACTGTTCATTTGCAAAGAGAGCACGAGTGGGCGAGGATGAGCTCATGGGTTGCAGTCGGACGGAGCCGGAAACCTGGCGCTGTCCGTTATTGATGATCTCAGCTCACACCAGCTGCTTAATCTTGCTGAGCCTCACTGTTCTCGCCTGCAAAATGGGCAAGAGTAAATGAGATGCTGAAGGTAGAGCATATAGTTTCTCTGCAGGCTCAACACTTTATCTGTTAAGCGAATAAGAATAGCTCTAGAATCTTTATTATGCACGGAGCAGAGTTTGGCATTTTGTATGGTGAGTATTTTGTAAAGATGATGGCATTTAATGCTTGTAACAACCATATGCGGGAGGTGAAATTCCCCCTTCTACAGATGATACCACTGAGGCACGGAGAGGATAGTCACACAGCTGGTAGGTGGGGAAGCCAGGATTGGAAGCCACCCATCCTGCCTCCGGAGCCTGCGTCTTAACCACGGGATGGACGTCCTGCCCATATACTTAACCCACTCACTGTTTCTGTTCATGTTCTTCTTGCTTTTAGCAGCGCAGAAGAACAGGAGAATAAAGTCAATAGAACCATTACGTTTTTTCAAAATAGCAGTAGCTTTTCAGCAGCGCTAGAGCAGACCCCCTGTATTCCTCTTACCGTCTCTGTTAAAAATCACGCGCTTTCTATTTCATTTTATTAGAAATTTGTCTTCTATTTGAGCACCGTTGACATACAGTGTTACATTAGTAACGTTCCGAGAGTCACGCTTGGGGTCCTGAACCAGACTGGGTCACCGGTCCAGACTTGCAGGCCAAGCGGCCATAACTGAGCATTCCCGGTATATACTTTTGTGAAGAAGCGGATTTCGCAAGTCCGTTTTCTGAAATCTTCTAGGGGAAGACGAGGTGGGAAGGAGCAAGGCCGAACAAGTTACATACACATGAAAGCTTGTCTGTGATAGTAAATCAGGAACTGTAAAACTGTGAAGTCCTTTGAAGTTTGCCCCAAACCGGCTCCACGGCCACCTGTTCCACGGGGGCCGGGAGTTGGACGGCCCGACTCTGCTGCGCTGGCTCAAGCTGTCACCGCACCGGAATGGTCCAGCTTGCCTCAGCCTGGCTGTCATCGCTGGCTCTGTCCCACTCAGGCGGTTCACCGGGTTCTGTTGGGCACCGGGCTTCCAATTAGAGAGAAATCCCACTGTGTGGCCGGCCTCACCAGTGCCACTCTGAGAGGCCCCTTTGCCAAGGCCCGGGCTGACCTCTGATCTGTCACAGATGGGCCAGCCCCACACTCCTTTGTGCGCATTTGGAGGAGGGGGGCGGGGACGAGGAGGGAAGCCCGTGAGGAGTCGGAGTGGACATTGGGCAGAAGTGCAGTTCCTCAGAGCCGGGAGGAGCGGGGCGGAGTTGACAGGACCCAAATGCTAACGCTGTGGAGGGAGAGGGGACTCGGGGAAGACCCCGTCCTGAGCCCTAAGCCCAGCGTGGGGCCTTCTCTTGCCACCTTCTGAATATTCATCTCAGGCTGGGCTCCACACCGAGGCGAGCCGGGGGCAGCTAACTGGCTCGCTCCAACACTGTCACAGTGCTGATGGCGCGTGGCACAGCCAGCTTCCTCCCTGCCCCGCCGCTCGGCCCGGGCTCAGGGACGGTGCTGTCAGCGGCTCTCACCGTGGACGGCATTAATCACGCAGAGCGAGAGTGAACAAGAAGGCAAAATTCCTATTAGCATAAGAGGTAGAATCTTAGAGGACTCCGCGTCTAATTCTTCAGCAGGACGGAGAGGCAGAATCTAAGCCCTCCACAGCTGCTTTCTGAACAGAGGTCTTGCCGAACATGGGTCGTTATTTTGGGGGTGGTGTGTGAGTGTTCTTTATTTCCCCTCTCAGCCATTCCTTTTCTTAAGCCCTTTTGATTCTTTTAATCACTGCCTTTAACTCTCGGTCTTATTTTCTGTGTCTCCGTCTCTCCCTTGCCTACCTCCTCCCTCTCTTTCCAGGTACGGCATCTGTAGCTCTGCAGTCGGAGGCCGTAATAAAGACACCAGGCTCGGAGTTGACATTTATATACTCAGGCTTAGCTGGACCAGAGCAGTTGCAAAGTCTGAATAATGAATAGTCTGAAAGTGGCAGAAGGGTCTTCCCAGCTGTTCTTGGAATGACTCTGCATGTCTTTTAAAAATTAAATTGGGGGGGCGCCTGGGTGGCTCAGTCGGTTGAGTGTCCGACTTCGGCTCAGGTCATGATCTCGCAGTTCGTGAGTTCGAGCCCCGCGTCGGGCTCTGTGCTGACAGCTCGGAGCCTGCTTCAAATTCTGTGTCTCCCTCTCCCTCTGCCCCTTCCCCACTCATACTCTGCCTTTCTCTGTCCCTCAAAAATGAATAAATGTTAAAAAAAAATTTAAAAAAACATATTTAAAAATTAAATTGGGGGCGCCTGGGTGGCTCGGTGGGTAAGCGTCTGACTTCGGCTCAGGTCGTGATCTCACAGATCGTGGGTTCGAGCCCCGCGTCGGGCTCTGCGCTGACAGCTCGGAGCCTGGAGCCTGCTTCGGATTCTGTGTCGCCCTCTCTCTCTGCCCTCTCCCAACTCATGCTCTGTCTCTCTCAACAATAAATAAACATTAAAAAAATTTTTTTTAATGAAATAAAATTGAATTTAGTCCATGGAAGCAAAAACAAAGAGTTTCTTCACTATTCAGTCTTCACTGGGCTTTTTCCTCTTGATGTTTGTGGTTGGATTGGGAATTCTAGGATGGTATCTCTCCACTTGGCCTTTTTTTCTGCCCCCTCTCTTTTTCTACTCCGACCGGTTGAAACAAAGAAAACCCCTCAACCAGTCAGTGATGCTCATTTGGAAAAGGAAATACTTCTTTAGGGCGTTAGGTTGTCCCCGTGACAAGAGGGGCTGTTTTGGGGAAGTCGCCACTTGCTTCTCTGCTTCTCTCGGCCTCTCTGCTCGCGTGACTCTGTTGGACTAATGAACGAGATGTCCTCCTGTGTCTGGACGTCTGTCTCACATGTACAGTTTGAAGAAGGGAAATCTCCATGACCCGGCAAGAGACGTGTCCTCTTTAGAATCGGCATTCTTTATTATATCAGACCTGGCAAGACTGAGCCCAGGGACACCGCTGGGGAACCGCTTCATCTCATTAGGTGTGAAATGTCCTTCAGAGTCAGGCTCAGGGCCATGACGGCCGTGATGATTGCAGGGATTACGACGAGCTAATGCACGGGTGGACCTCGGTCATGAGGTGGCTCATTCTCGGGCTCCTCCAATGTAAACTTCCCCAAGTACAGTAGGGGACTCTCTTCCCATTTCTTTACATTTCTCATTGGGAGGGCCACTCCAAGAGCTCCTAACTTGGAGCGTACAACAGGATCACCAAAGAAATCTTAGGAAAAAGTACAGAATCCTGAGCCCCGCCCAGGAAGTTCTAATCCAGCAGGTGGCTGGGGTAACGCCTGGGATTCGGAAACGGTTGCAGCCCACCTTTGGTTTCAGGCACACCTCTAGTTCAGTACCGCAGCCCTAGATGGGGACCCCGGAGGCCAGAGACTGTGTCTGAGTATCCGTCCTACCCCCCGCTGGCACGTTGAAGGTGGTAAATACATGGAGAAGCGGGCGAGATCCCTCCCTATTCACAGTTCTTTCTCCTCCTCTCGTTGCAGATATTCCTGTTATTCCGGATCTGGAAGAAGTACAGGAAGAAGACTTCGCTTTGCAGGTGGCAGCCCCCCCCAGGTACGTTACATTAGGTGTGGAGTTGGCGGGAGGCGGAGAGCATGTGAATGAACACATGCCCAATACCGCGTACAGCGGGGCTGCCCCCCCCCCCCCCCCGCCCCGAGTGGAGACGGGAAGTTGCTGGTGATGGGTTCCTGCCTGGGTTCCCGTGTTACTAGGCATATTCTTCCCACTTTGGTCCTTCCTCGCTGCCCGGGAGGCTCTGGGGATGGTGGCCCGGCAGCCCGCCTGGAACCCGTCCTGCCTGGGATTCCTCCTCACCTTCTCTCTTTCCTGCAGCATCCAGGTCAACCGGGTGATGACCTACCGTGACCTGGACAATGACCTCATGAAGTACTCAGCCTTTCAGACCTTGGTGAGTGCGGCAGCTTTTGCGCAGAGGGGCGGGCTCCGGGCCTCATCTCCTCCGTGGGTCTCTGGGGCCTCCTGGCGACAGTCCCCTTGCCGGAGCATTCCCCTCGGGTATTACGGCATCCCTGGGCCCGACCTGTCCCAGTGTGTCCCGGGGCCAGTCTCCCACCTGCTTCCATGGAGGCCCCCCGGCATCAGGAGGTACCGCGGCCCTATAGATCCGGCACTGTCACGCCCTGCCCTCTTGGTGTTGACCTTCCTGCAAAGAATGTCCAACCTGTAGGATGCTGTGGCATTCCCTCATTCCTCAGTGGCTACGAGGTCCACTCACAGTTATCCTCTTTTTAAGGCATTTCTGCAGGTCTCGGTTTGTGAAGTTCCACCACACACAACCTGACCCTCCTCACTTTGCAAGACATAGGTGTCCGGAGCGCCCCCCCCAACCCCCCCCCCCCCCCCCGCCCCGGGGAAACACAAGCCGGTTTGTTTGCTTGCTCGTTTGTTTGCGTCCTTGCATCCACAGGATGGAGAGATTGACCTGAAGCTCCTCACCAAAGTCCTGGCGCCAGAGCACGAAGTCCGAGAGGTCAGTAGCAGCAGAAGCTCCTTCCTGTGGGCTGCGTCATCCCTACGACCAGCCGGCTCCCCAGCGTGAGCTCTGCCTCCCCGAGGCCGAAGGGTGGGGGAGGTCGGCTGTGACCGCGGGGAAAGGCCCATCTTACCCAGCGCTGCCTCTCCGGGCAGGATGACGTCAGCTGGGACTGGGACCGTCTGTACACCGAGGTGTCCTCAGAGCTCCTCACCGAATGGGACCTGCTGCAGGCGGAGAAGGAGGACCCCGTGGGACAGCCCACGCACACCTGAGCCCTCGGCGGTCAGCAGACTGCTGTCCCCGCACAGAGTAATTTCTGCTTCGGACTTGAAAAAACGCGATAAGCCTACAGCTGAAGAAGCTTGCCGGTAGCTTAGCATTTTTGTATGGAATATTTTGTAATAAAAATGCTTATTTTCAGTAGACCATGTTGGATCATTCAAGTGTAATAAATTGCTTTATGCTGTGGCCATCTCTTCCTTTTCTTTCCAGCAGCCTCTTGGAAAGATTCGTCAAGAGTGGAGGAGGGCAGCTTTTAAACAGTCTGACGGGTTTGCTCCCCGCTGTTGAAGAGCATGAGGGAAAGCTAGACTCAGGGGGAGAGGAATGGCACCCCTTCTAGAAAGTGTTCGGTTCACAGAGGCCACAGCATTTCCCGGGAGCACCTGTCTACTTGGAAGCACCTGGAAGCAGGGGTATGGGAGGCTGCAAGCCGCTACCCGCCGGGGTCCGGGGAGGGCCTGGCAGGACGCCTTTCTTACTGCGGATGTTCAGTTATGTTAGTGAAATTTTACTGTCTCCTTCATGCTGTCGGGCAGCTTGGCTGAGGAGACGGCAAAAAGGGGGCACGCTAAGGCGAACCATTCCTCACAGCGGGACTTGGGAGCTATTCTCACAGCACCCCCCCTTTCTCCTTTCTTCTTGCAGCCCAAGCCCAGGGCTCCCCAGGCACGCCCTTCCTTTCCGCCACGGGCTCCCAGAGCCTCGATGCTAGCTCTCATTAGAAGCGGCCGGCTTGCCCGCTCCGAGCATCCCACAGAATGCTCTCTCTCGGGGAGACTGGGACCCCCTCTGACCTTTCAGATACTAGCCGCTCGTCTCCACTGCCCCCCAAAGCATCATCGCTGCCTGTTTGCAAACCATGCCGACATCTGGAGCAGAGCCCAGCCCTCTTTCTAAACAGAGACATCTTTTGTTTTTGTTTTTCTCTCTTTCTCCCCCAAGACCTCTCATCTGAGGACAGGGACGTCTCCCTGCCCGCCTCCCCTAGATGCCACCTTGGATCAGGCCCATGCAGGCTGGCAGCCGCTGACTAAGCCCCGCTCCTCGGCCACAGCCACGGGGAGCTCGAGTGCTGCTCTCATCCAGCCTGGAAAGCCCTTCATTAAAATTCAGTAAAACAAAGAGGCTCAACACTTCAAAAACCCACTGGGGGGTTATTTTTGTATGACTACTAGTGCCCTTCCCCAGTGAGCCACGAGGGCTCCAGAGCCAGCAAAGAGACTGTGTGGCTGTTAATTATAAACTCAGGGATTTAGTGGCTTTGGGGCCCCTTTTCCTTCTCTTCCAGAGTCACACATTTAGCCCGGCCAGCCCCTCTTTGGAATAATTCCCATGGTCACTGAGAACTTTGTGTCCAAGCTTGTTTTTCTTGAGCACCATTCTGAAACCCAGAGGAGAAAGGTCTTTCTAGTACCTTAATTACTAGCAAATTCAGCCACCTCGGGACTCTGATAACCTTGGAGGTCTGTGGCCAGCCTGAGCAAGTGGCTAGGGGTCGACATCCTTCCTCCCTTTACTTTACGATTGCAGGGGCAGCAAGGTCTAACGCGTCATGAGCCCTCACCAGGTGCCAGGCACGGGGTTCAGCACGTACGAATCATCTAGCTTAATCCTGACAACCGCCCAGCGAAGCACAGAATGTTTGTTATCCCATTTTACAGATAAGGAAACCGAGGCTCAGAGAGGTAAAGAGATTGATTGCCCAAGATAATCCAGCTACTTGGTGGCGGTGCTGGAACTCAAAACCAAGTTCTCTGACACCTCTGTACTTTTAACACTTGTGTTAAAAGGAATCTTCTGCCGCCTCCAGCTTGGGAACGTCCTCGAATTTCCAGCAGGCCGAATTCGCAGCGTGCTGGCCAAGCCCCGCCCCCCACGCCAGGCATCCCTTCTTTCGGTGGAGTGAGCACAGGGCAGAGGGCTTCTGTCCGGCCTGGGGGGGGCGAAGCCTCTCAACACGGCTGAGCTGCAGCGTCCCGGCCCCAGGAAGGTACAGATGACCTGGGCGGGGAACAGCTCTAAGTCATATGAGCTGAGCCCGGCTGAGAGTCATGTTCAGGCCACATGTGGCCAAGTCTCCTGTCACCTGTCGGCTTCGTCCTTTACACAGCATTTCAGGGGTCCTGGGGAACGACCTAGTTCTTACCCGACTTCTGAGATATCTTCCTTATGTCCCAACCAGCAGTGTCGCCCAGCCCAGCCTCCCTAGAAGAGGGCTCGAAAGGTGTGACAGAACGGATAAGCGTCTACAGGTACCCACGGTGTGGTTTTCTGCAGGCGCGTCGGGGAGGCGCGGAACGGGTCCTAGGGACGCTGCCTCCTTCATGGGGCACCTCAGCGGGCTCCCGTCACCCCCCGAGCAGCTGAGAAGCGCCAGCTGGTCTCTGACAAAATCTCCCGTGGCATCTTTGGCATTGGGTGGTAGCTGCAGAGATGCTATTCGCGGGCCGGGCCCTGGTGGGGGAGTTTGTTCCTTTGTGAGCTCTGGATTGCTGTTTAGCCAAGCTCTGTCGTAGGTGCTGCAGCCAGAGAACTAGGTAAGCCACACTCCCTTCCCTCTGCTGGGGGGCGGGGGGGATGGACAAATAAATCAAACACATGGCCTGTCAGATGGTGATAGATGCAGAAAATTAAAGCTGGGATCAGGAGTTACGATTTTTTTTTTTTAATTTTTTAATGTTTACTTTTGAGAAAGAGAGAGGGAGACAGAGTGCGAGCAGAGGAGGGAGAGAGAGAGGGAGACACAGAATCCAAAGCAGGCTCCAGGCTCTGAGCTCTCAGCACAGAGCCTGATGTGGGGCTCGAGCTCACGAGCCGCGAGATCATGACCGGCGCTGAAGTCGGGTCGGATGCTCAACCGACTGAGCCACCCAGGTGCCCCAGGAGTTATACATTTTAAATGGAGTAGTTAGGGGAAGCCTCACTGAGAAGGTGACATTTGAGCAAAGACCTGAAGAAGGCGAAGGGATGACAAGACTGGTAAGTGGATGACAAGACTGCACGGTGTTCTGAGCAGAGAGGACAGTATGTGCAGACCAGACGCTGGCAGGTCAGCGTGCATGGGGTGGGGGGGGGGGCAAGGGGAGAGCAGATGTTCTGTCTGGCTGCACCCAGAGCCTGGGCGTATCGCAGAGAGGGCATCAGGGGGCGTGGGGTCCACTCCCTCCAGTGCCACGAGCATTTCCAGGTCTCCTCGGCCTCGCCGGGCAGCCTTTGGGAAACTCAAGCCGCTGTGTGGCCTGTTGGTGCCTCTGCCTGGAAAAAGCAGGACAGTTCTTGCTACGTTGAGAGAGAGGGAAACCATGAGCTCTGTCTGCCACGGAATGAGGCCGAGGAGGCCTGGGAATGCTCGTGTCACTGGAGGGAGTGGACCCCACGGCACGGACCCCTGCGTGGAACACGCCCTGGAAACTTGCAGCGCCGATGAAAAGTCCAAGCAAGAAATCTACGTGGGCAGGCCTGTCGCTGAACCTGAGGTCATCTCTGTCCCTGATTGTTGGCTCACATTTGCTGAACCCCAACGCACTCCAGACAGGCTTTAGGAACCATGTGCTGCAGACAGAAACTGATGCTGGTGCCTGCTCGGTGTTGCCTGACCGAAATGTGTGGCTTCCGTAAACCAGGGCCTTTCTTGCTTAGTGGTTAGGGCGGCTCCTCACAGCGTTGGCCCTGCAGACCTGAATGAAAGGTAGTGTTTGCTACAGTGAGCTGAGGAAGGTGAGCATCCTGGCTTGGCTTGTCCAAGCAGTGCTGTGCTTCTCTCCTAGGGCCAAAGAGCCATTGGGGGTGTGAATAGCTGGGGAGGGGCGGGGGCGGGGTGGGAGAAGGGATAGGGCACAGGAGCAAAGGACACAGATTCCAGAATCAGCCTGGGTTCCCGTCCCAGCTCTCCCACTGGTGGCTGTGGGTCCTTGAGTGAGGTGCTTTCCTATTCTGATCCTGTTTTCTCATCTGTAAAATGGGCGTGATGCTAGCACTATCCTCCTAGGATTGTGATTGCCCAGTTAAAGCTGACTGCTCTTCGAGTTTAGAACTGGACGGGCTCAAAGAGCGAACATAGGTAGGGGCGCTTGGGAGCATAGTTGACCATCTGACTCTTGATCTCGGTTCAGGTCATGATCTCACGGTTCATGGGTTCAAGCCCCACATCAGGCTCTGAGCTAATGGCGTGGACCCTGCTTGGGATTCCGTCTCTCCTCCTCTCTGCCCCTCCCTGGCTTGTGCTGTCTCTCTCTCTCTCTCCCCCAAAATAGACAAATTTTTTTTTAAAAAAAAGAGAAAAATTAACATAGGTTAAGTCGCATTGGATGTTTTATTGCAACGACAGTGCATTTTGCTAGGGGATATCACCTTCATTTCCTCTCCTGCTACCAGAATGGTTTGCCACCAGGGTCTTTTGTTTTTGTAGCAACTTTATTAAGGTACAATATGCACGCCTTAAAAGTCACCCACTGAAAGCACACAACCCATTGATTTTAGTAAATTTACAAAGTGGTGCTGCCATCACCATCATCCTGACGTTCATCACCCTACAACGTTCCCTCCTGTCTGTTTACGGTACGTCCCTGCTCCCGCTCCCAGCCCTAAGGCAACCACTCGTCTGCTTTCTGACCCTGTCAATTTGTCCTTTCTGGAAATTGCATTTAAATGGATATGATGCGGGGCTGCTTTCACTTCACAGGTTTTCACGGTCCATCCACGTCATAGCACGTGTCAGTGGTTTGTTCTTTTGACTGTTGAACAGTGTCCCATTGTAGGGGTTCACGCCACACTGTGCTTATCCATTCAGCAGTTGATGGGCTTTTGTCCTGTTTCCAGTTTGGGGCTATGATCAATGATGTCCCTGTGGACATCCAAGTACGTGTCTTTGTGTGGACCCCTGGTTTCATTTCTCTTAGGCAGATTCCTAGGAGCAAAATTACTGGGTCTATGCTGTGTTTAACTTTTTTTTTTTTTCTGTTTCTTTACATACTTTATGTAAAATCTCAAAAAATGTGAAAGGGCAAACAAAATAGTTTCAGAATTATTTACGTTTAACTTTTTAAGAAACTGCCAAACTGGATTTCAGGGCATCAGTTTTGTTTTGTTTGTTTGTTTTTCAGTGCTTTAGGGTATCAGGATTAATAAAGTACTCAATTTTTTTCTTGTAATTTTTCCTTAAGTTTTAAAAAAATTTTTTTTTAGTGTTTTTTTATTTTTGAGTGAGAGAGACAGAGTGTGAGCAAGGGAGGGGCAGAGAGAGAGAGGGAGATACAGAATTCAAAGCAGGCTCCAGGCTCTGAACTGTCAGCACAGAGCCTGACATGGGGCTCGAATTCACAAACCATGGGTTCATGACCTGAGCCAAAGTGGGACACTTAGCCGGCTGAGTCACCCAGGTGCCCCTTAAGTTTTTCAAAGGTGGTAGTTCAGTTTATAGGAGGTGCAATCTCCTTCCTTCCTTCCTTCCTTCCTTCCTTCCTTCCTTCCTTCCTTCCTTCCTTCCTTCCTTCCTGTCATTGAACTTATCTCGGTTTTGAGAGTGAAGAGCTCATCTGTCTGTTTCCCCCACCAGCCTGTAAGCTTCTTCAGGATAAGAAGGGGTGTTGTTTGAGTTTCTATAGAGCCCCTCGCGCATTCCAAGAGTTCCACGTCAAATATGACGTGGTCCCGACCCCAAGGGGCTCACAAACTAGTAGAGAAATAGATAGGTCTCATCTGTGTTTTCAAAGCACTGGCTCTGAAAACCACAGAGGCTCTCCAGAAGAGGGAAGAACCCCAAGCCATCCATTGCAAAGTGCAGATGAAAATGGGGACAGAGGGAGCTTTGTATTTCCACCGAGAAGTACAGAGGTGGGGTTGGTTTGCTTAGAGCAGGGTCCGCAAACCGCAGCCCACGGGCCAAATCCAGCTGCCGCTGTTCCTATAAAAGTTTTCCTGGAGCACAGCCATGCTCTTTCGTTTACATATTGTCCATGGCTGCCTCTGTGCCACGATCGCAGAACTTAGTTGCGACAGAGACCATGTGGCCCACAGAGCCTGAAATATTTACTGTCTGGCTCTTTACAGAAAAAGCCTGCCAACCCCTCCTTAGAGGACAGAATGAACACGACAAATAACAACACCCACATGCTCCCAAAGTTCAGCTGCGTGGTGCTATGCAGGAAATCAATTGTAGTAACAGTGATTTGAGTTAGACGTAAGGGAAGACTGGACGGGTGGCAAGATTCTGGCTCCTGAAAGAGAGAGACAAACCTCCCTTCAGAAAAGGGGAAGACAGCACTCATCAGTTCCAGCACAGCTGAGACATAAGCCATCTGGAGACAAAAAGCTGGAAAGAGCGACTCTGGGCTTCTTCTCGGTCCTCTGATGCTCTTTGAGATGCGGGCAAGGAGGGGCTTCTCCAGGAGTCGAATACCTTTGGCAGTGGGCTCAGAGTACTGAAGAGAAAGCCTGGTGGAGGGGACTTAGGAGCAAGCGAGGGCAGAAAAGTCGGACTTTTCTTCTGGCGAGGTGGGAATCAGAAAGCAGGGGTGGTGGAACCAGACGGAGGAAGCGGCCGTCCCTCTCGCGGCTGTGACGCAGTGAATTAATTCCCGGCATATGTTCCCGGCATCTGTCGTGGTGGCCTGGACCGGAGGGGTCAGCGAGAGAGGGGACCATGCCAGGGCTGAGCATTAGCCCAGAATTCCCAGGCTGCTGGGGCTCTTGGCTCCCGCAGAACGGTGGCTGGCCAGCACGCCCAGGAACATCTGCTACAGCTGCAGCAGGCAGCACTGCCCTGGGGAGGAGGGGGTCCCCTCCGCAAGAAAGCACCTGGCTGTGAAGGGGCTGAGAAAAGACCAGTGAGAGTCCTGCAAAACCGTCTCTTCCAGATCTCGGCTGCGGTGGATTCCACCTGCCAGCCGGCTGGAGGTCTGATGTAAGGGAGCACCCCTGGTGAAGCAGGGCCAGGGGGAGCCACAGCCCTGGGTGGACACAAGGCAGAGATCTTGGGACGCCCTCCTAAGTACCAGTCGCGGAATCCCCCTGGATGCTCTTGGGGCTGCTGCCTGCAAAGTGTCCCTCGGGAGTCCGTGATCACCCGAGAGGAAGCAGGGCAGAGGACACGGGGGCTAAGAATGCAGATGATGCCGCGTTCGCATTTCTGCTCTCCCATGCTGTACCTGCACATTCCCACACCTCTCTGTGTGATGGTTTCCTCGTCTGTAGAGTGAGGTAGAAAGTGACTACAGCCTCATCGGCTCTGGGCTGAGCAAACGACCTGCTACACGTCAGGTGTCTGGCAAGAAGTGAGCACTCAATGAAGGTTAGTTCTGATCACACCTAGGGACAGTCAGTGGTGACTTGTTGTCCCTGACAGGAAGTCACTGAGAGGACCTACGTGGGCATCTCCCCCAAAGCCATGAACTGGAGGCCTCTCGGCTGACCTTGAGCCATAGGACATTTGATTTGGCCTACACACTTCTTAAATTGTTTAGTTAATTATCAGCATTAAAAATGGAAAGGTTTCGGGCACCTGGGTGGCTCAGCCGGTTAAGCGTCTGACTTCGGCTCAGGTCGTGATCTCACGGTTTGTGTGTTCGAGCCCGCTTCGGGCTCTGTGCTGACAGCTCAGAGCCTGGAGCCTGTTTCGGATTCTGTGTCTCCCTCTCTGTCTGCCCCTCCCCGTTTACACTCTGACTCTCTCTCTCAAAAATAAATAAACATAACAAAAAAAAAGGAAGGAAGGAAGGAAGGAAGGAAGGAAGGAAGGAAGGAAGGAAGGAAGGAAGGAAGGAAGGAAGAAGGAAGGTTGGTTTCACATTATACCCAGATTTCCGGCTTCTCTGAGGAAATTAGGGGATCTGGAGCCACGGCTCCTATGGTGGTGATTGGCTTGAGCAAAGAGACGACAGCTCCTCTAGGTTGGGGCCTTTCAGCATGGCCCCCCACTGACATTTCGAACCGGCCGCTACAGGCATTGACTGTGAGACCCCTGCCCGACCCTCCCCCTCACCAATGAGAATTCTGTTCCTCAAGAGCCCTTGCACAAGGTCATGTTCTAAGACTGGAACCTGAGTCCTGACTCGCAGGCCGTGTCCTTTGTCGGTAACCAGGACCCTCTGGCTGACGTGTGACCTAAAATCATGTAAGTTCCGGAGAAGACCCAGTTTGCCTGTCATGAGCTTATTCCCCTCTGAGCAGGAATCCTGACCCTGTGTCCAGCATGGCTCTGACTCGAGTTTGAGCAGAGTCCTGGGATATTTCCTGGGCCAGAACCTGGTTAGCCATTTGCCCTCTCCTGAACCAGTTCAACTGTGCCCTGGAGCTAATGGCGTCTGCTCTGGAAGAGGGTCCAGCTCAGCAGTCAAGAAAGGGAGAAGGTGTGTGCCTTCTTTCTGTAGCAGCCACCAGCGCCTCAAGCACCCCGCTGAGGCGTTAGGAGGACGTGGGCAGCTGAGGGCGCAGATTGCATGTCTGGCTTTCGGGCTTTTGGGCAGGAGGGCGCCCACATCAGTCAGCCAGGAGGGTCTCCGTGCGGTGCTCGGGAGGAGGGACAGCCCCGAGGGCGCACCCTTCACCTCACCCTTCAAGAGAGGACGTGGCGGACAGCCTCCAGCGATGCAGCCTTCAGGGTCTGCCCCAGTGTCTAGGCAGCACCCAGCCAGTTACTAAAGCCTGTGGCGGCAAAGCCATTCCTGGCCGGCAGAACACTCCTCTCGGGCCATCCTTCCTCCAGAACTCTCCCTGGGGCTGGCTAGGACTTTCTCAGAGCTGCACCATGGTCTGTGACTCTCACTACCTGGCCCTCCTTCCTTCCGCCTCTCATCCCACTGGTGACACACCTTCACCACCCCCTGTAGGTTTTCTTATTCCTCCTGCTCCTCCTCCCCCACCCCGTATCTCTCACAGGCATTAATGACCTGGCGCCTGCTTCCTTGAGGATCCAAACAGTGGGCCTGGGGTGGTCCCGCTAGACGGGGCGGGCAGACTCCTGGGCAGGGCGGACAGGTGGCAGCTCCTAAGGAGTATGGCTTCTCCTCCAAAGCCACATGCCTCATGGGCCCCAGTGGGTCAGCTGGAGTGTGGGATCCCGCAGAGGGATAGAAGGTTGGCCAGAGGTAGAGTCCTCTGTCACTCGTGTAAGTGCCAACTTGGAAACTAATCCACCTGGGTAAGCCTGGCAGGCACTTGGCCAAAAGAATTTGGTTTCCTTGCAGCAGGGAAAGGAAACAGCTCCCCCCCCCCTTTTTGGTTTGCTGAGGGCGGGCAGGAAGGGCCTCTGTTGGTGGCTTTAGAGGCAGAGAAGAGGGATGTCATGGCATACCGGGCCTTCTAGGAGACGAGGCTGTGCCCTCTAGAGAACTACATGTCGCCCGTTGGGATCTGGCGGCATCCCCGCTGAAGGTGGGAAAAGAGATGGAGTTTGGGCAACTGTACCCCAGACCTCGGCAGCGCGGGGCCGGGTGGCCAAGCCCCCTCTGCCGTACGGCGGTATGGGTGACGCGTTCTCTGCTGGCAGAGGGGAGGCTGCTGCGGGCTTGTGAAGGGCCAGGCTGTCGCTCTGGAAGCCGAGTGGGTGGCGCAGGGCCGGCCAAGGTGTTCTTGAAGTTTCAAGGACAAAGACAATGAAGCAGAGACCTGACGGAAAAGATGCCTCACAGGGCATAGACGACAGCGATAATACTTAGTAGGGAAGGCTAAGTAAAGAGAAAAAAAAATAGGTTAGCTCTTTGAATAGGGAACAGACTAAAACAAACTCAAAACCAAAACCTGGGTGGGGCAGGGCGGGTGGGGTTTGGTGGCAGAGGACAGGAGGGAACTTCTGGGGCTGCTGGAAACGTTCCGTAGCTTGACTGTGGTGGTGGTTACATGTCTGTTTATGTTTGTAAAACTCATCAACTATCCACTCTGAAAAGGGTGATTTTTATTGTATATAAGTTATACCTCAGTAAGCGTGACTTTAGAAAAGACTCTCCCTGTCACTCCACACCATCTTAGGAACACGAGTTGGCAGAGTTTCTGTTTGTCCCACCGCATCTGACGGGTTTTTGCAGCGACCCCTGGGCTGTGGTCGTCCCTGAGAACCAGGCCAGGAAGGAGAGACCACCTTGGCCCCTGAGCCTCCCGACCAGGGGACTGTTCAGAGTCCAGAGCGAGCTTTTACGTCCTATCTGCACTTTGATTTTCCATGAAAGGAAAACCCAGTAAATTTGACTACTGGGGACAGCAGATGGTCCAATTTGAAGGAAAACACAGGCATCCGGGAATCAGTTTTGACAGTCTAACAGAAGCGTGGGTTTGCTGAGCCCAGACTAAGGAAGGACGCAGAGAATCTTGAAAACCCAAGATGGTTTAAAGGAGATCTGACCCCAGGGAGAGCAGGCCGTGCCCTCTTCTGCATTCAGTAGTTCTTTTGACCTGGGAGATGAGCAGGGATAGAAAAACTTTGATGCCAGGTCTTTAAAAAAAAAAAAAAGTGTTTTTTCCTTTAAAAGTTTACCAACACGATTTTAGAATATTATCTTCACTTCTACAATGAAGATACGTTCACGAAATTAAAAACTATATAGCTAAATATAGCGAATATTCCCTTTCACTCTGCCCTGCCCCGTCCATTCCGTAGACCTCCCCCCAGGTGACAAAGGGGTATTCTGCGAAACGTCTCGGTGCGTTTATCTCCACGTGGATGTACAGAGATCTAGACCCTGGTTTTATTTATGTAACTGGGACCATTCTGCAAGTGTGGCCTACGTTTTCCTTTTTCTACTTAAGAATACCTATTGCAGAACTTTCCTCTCTCTTCCTCATTCCTTTTGTTTTGTTGGTTTTTTTTTTTTATTTTATTTAAATCCAAGCTAGTTAATATCCAGTGTAGTAACGGTTTCAGGAGTAGAATTTAGTGATTCATCACTTACAGACAACACCCAGTGCTCATCCCAACAAGTGCCCTCCTCAATGCCCGTCGCCCATCCAGCCCATCCCCCCCCCACCCAACACCCCTCCAGCAACCCTCAGTTTGTTCTCTGTCTTTAAGAGTCTCTTATGGTTTGCCTCCCTCTCTGTTTTTATCTTATTTTTTCTTCCCTTCCCCTATGCCCATCTGTTTTGTTCCTTAATTTCCACATGTGAGTGAAACCATATGATATTTATCTTTCTCTGACTGACTTATTTTGCTTAGCATAATACACACTTTTGAGAGAGACCGAGAGAGCCCGCAGGGGAGGGGCAAAGGGAGAAGGAGAGACAGAATCCCAAGCAGGCTTCACGCCGTCAGCTCAGAGCCTGACACAGGGCTCGATCTCCAGAACCGTGAGATCATGACCTGAGCCCAAATCAAGAGTCCGATGCCTCACCGACTGAGCCACCCAGGCGCCCCTCATTTGTTTTGAAAACACTGGTGAGTGCTCTGTGGCCAGACATGGTATCAGGTGCCTGTCACCGTGACAGTTCGTACCTGGTTTCAATAAGAGCTAAGTCCCTGCATTGTCCATGTCACCCGTGTGCCCTTGTTCCTGTCACCCTGCCTCCAGTAATAGTAATATCTAACGGTTAGGATGCCCTTACCAGATCTCAGGCAGTGTACCAGATGCTTTCCGTACATCATCTCCCTCAATCTTCTCAACTCCCAGGAGGTGGGTACTAAATCCTGCCCACTTCAGTAGTAAGACAAACTGAGGCTTGAACCCAGGCCTTTCTCATTCTGTGCTCATGAGGCACCCAAGGAGGGGAGTAGTGTCCATTCCTATGTTGTGCATCATCAGCGTTCTGTCGCTGCCTCCTCCCGACCGGGGGCACAGCAAGGTTCTGTCCCCCAACGGGGGGCTCTCTCAGTAACCCTTGATTAATGTGCCACAGCGGTGCCAGGAGACTCTGCCCACTGGCCGCACGATGGGAGCACCCGCTATAGGGAGCTCTGCCTTGGAGACAAGGACCTCAGGTTGTCTTTCTGGCCTCCATTAAGTGGGCTGTTTAAAGTGTTTTCCTGGAGTCTAGAAGCAAAGTGAGAACATCTGCAAGGCAGGATTTCTCAGAGGCGGTCACCTGGCATGGAGCACCTCCATCAGAAGCATCTACAAAGCTTATCAGATATGTAGCTTCCTGAGCCCCCAACCCATCGGATTAGAGTCTGGGCAGGGAAGACCTGAGAATATGCATTTTAAACAAGCCCTTCCCCAAACCCTGACTCTGTTCAAGAACGTTGCACACTGCTGGCTCACGGGCTGTAGCCTGTACTCACCGCTCTGACCGAAACACTTCTGTTGCCCTTTTTGTGTTAGTATAGTGATTGATCTCGAAAAATCCAGGGTGCCATAGGAAAACCACACGGACCTCTGCTTTTTGGGAACGACCCGGCAGTGCCGAGGCCACTGACAGTTGAAGCGCTAACTAGAGAAGTACGGCAGGGCGTGGGCCGCCCTGTCCGCCCCAGTCCCTGCCTCCTCCCTCCGGCTTCCGTGGACGTTTTGCTTGTGACCACTGGTCAAAGGAGAGGGCGACGCTCGTGTGTGTCAGCGCCAGGTGGCCAGGGCTTGACAAGTAAGGCCAACTCTGGTGTGCGCTTCCTCCCTGCACGCAGGCCCGCCTCTGCCCTGCTTCGTAGAGCTTGTGCGGACGGCGTCCGTTCGCTCCCCTACCCCCCTACCCTCCATCCGTTGGCAGCTGCTGCCAGATGCGTTTTGGGAACGATCCAAACATGAGACATGCCCCCTCTTTCCGGGTTGGCACGAGATCCGTGTTTCTCAAAGCGCGGTGCACAGACCACCTGCGGCAGATCCCCCAGGGAGGCTCACAAAACACAGATGCCTGGCTTCCACCTGCACCTGGGCAGTCAGGATCCCTAGACTTGGGGAAGCAGAATTGCCAGGTGTGGGCCCAGGAATCTGCATTTTAAGCGCAGTGCCACAGGGGGTTTTGATGCACTTTAGGGCATTGAGACCTGTACGCATCTGGAGGAAAGAGGGTGCACGTAAGTTTAATTGGGCCTCGGGTCAGATCAGCCTCCTGGGTCTTTGGCCTCCCGGCGAGAAGCAAGTCCCTTCCCCAGCCCTGAGCCTCCACGGCACACTCAGCTCCCGGGGCCTCACCCCACCCCCAGGGCAGCAGGCACCCAGGCCGCCTTCTATCAGATTCAATCTCCTGTCACTTTCAGGACCAGTTCATTATTCCTTTATTATTCCCATTCTCCTGCTTATCATTATTAATAATCACTCTCACTGGCCAGGGTGCTGACAGCTCCCCCTTGTCCATTCTTTCTGTCTGTTTTAATCCTGCCTGCTTATCTGGCATTAACCTGATCTTTTCCCCCCGTTTAATTAAGCAGTCCTGGTCAGCCCACTACTGGCCACGTGGAGATGGGAATGATGGGTTCTCCTGATAGGGCGGAGGAGTGACAGGCTCTGTGGCCTGGACCTTCTATTTCCCAGAGGGGCCTGAGGGCAGGGGTGTGAGTCCCGGGAAGGGCCACATTGGGTCTGAGGGCTGGGAAGGCAGGGACGGTCGATGACTAGTATGTACCCCTGAGAAACCATGCTTCACAAACCTTGGGGAGTCTGGCCCTCGCTGGGAGGGCCTGTTGGAATGCAGATTACTGGGCCCCACCGCAGGGATTCTGATTCAGTAGGTGACCACGAATCTGAATTGCTAATAAGCTCCAGGGGTCACTCTCTCTCGTGAGCAGCCCTGCGTGAGTGGGCCAGCGTCAGATTCGCGCTGGACACCGGCCGGGCCCGAGTGTTCCTTGGTGGGAATGGACTAAGGAGGAAGAGACTTGGGCAGGGGGTAACTATTACAGATGTGAGGTGTGAGGGACTGAGCCTAGGGGGTGCTGCGACTACAAGGGGGTTCCGGTAGAGGCAGTGGAAGAGAAAAAGTAAAGGCACTTTGGTTTTGAGCAACCGGCAGTGTGCTTGGCAGATATAAGTACAGAGGCAGCATGTGGGGGTAGGACAGGGATGTGCTGAGGTCAGGACGAGCTGTATAACTTTCAGGGACTACAGAAAAATGAAAATTCTGGGACCCTTCTTCAAAAACTAGTGAGAATTTCAAGGCAGGACAGCAGAGCATTAGACTAAGCCCGGGGCCTTTCCAAAGTGCAGGGCTCTGTCCAGTTGCACAGGCCACATGACAGGAAGTCAGCCCTGGCTGACATCCCATGTGATTCTTTTGCCCTTGATAGCCAGACAGAACAGGCCATCACCTTGGTGGCCAGTCGGTTGCTCTGCGGGCCCTTCGGTGATTGGCGTGTCCGCCTCTAGATGCCACGGAGACAGAAGGGGAAGTCATGGGGCCCAAGACTCACAATTCAGAGTCCTGTAGTAAGAGCCCCAGTAAGAAAACACGGGTAAGATCCTAAAAGAAGATGCTGGTAAGTGAAGAGTACCATGGTACTCTTTTATGGGAAGTCACCCACCTTCAGGAGAATCTGACGTTTTCTGTGCGCGGACCTTTCGTGTTTTAAGTTACCACTTATTATGTATGTATTCTGTTCCACACAAAGAGAGAGAGAATCTTGAGCAGTCTCCATGCTCAGTGTGGAGCCCAACGTGGGGCTTGATCTAATGAACCGTGAGATCATGACCTGAGCTGAAATCAAGAGGTGGATGCCTAACTGACTGAGCTACCCGGGCGCCCCCACACAAAGCGCTTTAATATCTTTATTTCGTCCTGGCAACAACCCTGTGTATGAACTATGTGTTATTATCCCCCTTTAACAGATGAGGAGACTGAGGCGGGGAGACGCACAGAAAGCTGCCTCATGAGGGAGCGAGCCAGCCCATTAGGCTTGTACGTGTGTGTCTGGAGTGGGAGATCCTCAGTGCACATGACCAGGGAGTTGGGGGGCTGATGTGGATGGGGGCGCGGGAGGTGTTACAGGGAAATGCAGATACCCAAGCCAGCCAAAGATGGAAGGATTTAGAGCAATTAAAATGTTTTGCCTGGGAGCTGTTTGGAGCCTTTTTTTTTTTTTTTGAAGTGAGAGTTTCCTGACTTCAAGGTGTTAACAGGCTTTCTAAATGGTTTTGTTTTTTAATTGCAGCAAATGACTGTGGAGCCATTAGATTTTGCCTCTCTGCGTTGTTTCTGAGCCCGTGAGGTCCTCCTCCTTCTATTTATTCTATTTAATTCAGTCAGGTAGCTCCAGGGCAATGGAGATCAATACTCCTCTTTGATAGAAAAGAGTCAGGTTTGAAACCCAGAGATAAAACTGACACATTTTGTATAAATTTAATTAAAAATGCACCTTTAGTGGCTTGTTGCAGGCACAAAGCCGAGTGTCTATCTCTCTATCTCCCTGTCTTTCCCCCTCTCTTCCTCTCTCTCCCTCTGCCTCTCTCTCTCTGTCTCCTTTCTTGTTCCTAACTAGGAGATCTCTACATCTGCCTCGCCACAGTCTTGGTTCATGATTTTGGACTTGAAACTTCCGTGCTGAGGGACGCCGAGGGAAGGGTCTGAAATTCTAAGCAGATGAGCCCGGCCTCCTTTTGTCCAGAGCCGGCTGGGGACAGGGCTTCTGAGGGGAGAGGACTGGGGAGCAGAAGCCTCCGAATCGGTTTGCTTTTCTGTTTCAAACCCTTTCTCTTCGAGCGCCGCCGTCTGTAGGCTCAGAGGCTCCTCTGGCCGGACATTTTTGACCCGCCTGCCGGTACACCTGCTCACACTTCCTGGGGCCCTAGTGGGGTCCCGGATGGAGGTGCGGGGTGCGGGGGGGGGGGGGAGGCACAGAGCCTGGAGCCCCTCTCTAGTGACCCCAGGGCTGCTGCACACATTCGTCTTGTGTTTTACAGCCCCCCCTTCACCTCCTTCCCCGCCGGCTCTCCCCCTTTCACTCGCCTCAATCCCATTTGGCTTTCCTCATTTTTCACTTGAGTGCGTTTCCTATCCCCGACTCTGCTCTGGCCTCACTCTGCTCAACACCAATAAAACACACTCAACACAGGTAGAACAAGGTGCCCGGGCCCGGCGTGACAAATGACTCACCAGCCCTCGCTAAGCGCGGCTGTAAATTGCCCCTCCCGTCGCGAGCCGGGGCCTGTTCTCCTGCGGCCCCTCAGTGGGCACCACAAGGTTGCAACGGCAAGGCCTCAGACCCGGAGTCTGGTCAGCCCCCGAGGCCTTCCCTGGGATCCCGGGCAGACGGCAGGGTGGCAGAGGAGGGACCGCTGAAACGTCTACACCTGCAGCTTTGGCTGGAGCAGCTCAGGCTTCTGAATTTACTGGCCGTGAACTCCAGCAGCTGGCATTTACTATGCCCTTGCCATGTGCCAGGCACCGTGCTTGGGTTTACGTTACATTTTCTTTGACCCTCACAGCAGTTGAGTGAGGTGCAGTTCGAATGGCTGCCCCCGTTTTCACAGATGAAGACCCCGAAGGAGGCCCTGCAAGGTCACAGAACTTGTCCAAGGTCATCTGGCTAGTAAACATCAAGGCAGCATTAGGGCAGACCTCCCAGACTCGAAAATCTGGGCTTTTCATCACCACATCCTGTGTGTGTGGCAGCCCGCGAGGCACTTTGGGAAGCAAGCTCTGGTCTGCATTCTCCAGTGTTCATGATTTCATGCTCTGGGGGCCCGGGCTTACTGGAGAAAGATCACAGAGGAGATGACAACTGATTTCCTTCCCTACCTGGTGAGACTCCTCCCTCTGGGGCTCCTGCACCTGTGTACATGGGGGACGTTTGTGGCTCCTTCCCAGGAAGAGCGACCAGAAGCTGGGAAGCCCATTATGTCCATCCTAGGACAGCGAGGGCGCCACCACCATGGAGAAGCAGAGGGGGACGTGGTACCATGGGGCGAGGGCAAGGAGGGCTTCTCTAGCACATTCTGGGGCTCGTGCGTCAGGGCGTGTAGAACCCAGGGCTTGTGCACCTGTGACCTGTGGGTATGAGTCAGGCAACGTGGTGGGGCAGCATGTTCTAGCCGGCCTTCTCTGGAGCCTCGGGGGGCCTTTAATAGCTGCAAATGAATGTTCAGACTGGAGAGGCAGACGTCCCAAGTTTGAGCCACTAGACCTTCCTCTCTCTGCCTACCTCCTCTCTGGCAATTACAAACACCGGCCGCTTTGTGTCTAAAATGGCTGAGATAATTGAAACGGAATTTGGAATCAGGGCCCTGCAGGCAGCACTTGTTGAAAGAAGAAATAAAGATCGTTTGGGTCACGTCTTTTGTAATTTGCGTTTAATAATCGTACCGGGAGGTGTGCACAGAGGGAAAGGCGGCATGTGAGCCAGCTCCCAGCCTGCCAGCCACCCTCCCTGGGTCTGCTGGGGAGGGGTGGGCAGTGGCAGGAAGGTGCTGGGGAGAGGCACGCGAGTTGGAAAAAGTTGGCTCCGTGGGGCGGTGGCAGGGGGCAGGGCGCAGCTTGGGACGGGCCTGAGTAGGCGAAATGGCACGTTGGGTGTCCTCGCCTCTGTCCTGGGCACGTCCTCCACACACGGCCATGCCCCTGCCCCCATGTGTGGGGAGAGTGACGGAGTGGAGTGAGACAGCAGGAGCCCCCAAGACCCATGCAATGATTCCATGCAGGCTGCAGTGGGGCTCTTACTGGATCAAATGATCGGGACGCTGCCACTATTCAGTATTGCCAGCCACACATGGAGCTGGGGCAGAAGGTGGCCCCAGTTGGAGGGCAGATATAACATCCAGACTATGGGTCTATGGGTTTTCAAAGGCGTCCTCCAGGAGCCCTGCAACCCACGCTTCCCTGGAATCACAGCTGCTCATGTTTGGGTCCTCAAAGAGCATACCTTTCTACGCTGATACAACCCCCTCTCCCACCAATGACACGTACTACTCATACATAGAGTCACCCGCTCCCCACAACTTTGAAAACCAGTCCCCCCCTTCCCCTGTGATGCTGCCCTTTCCTGTCTGCAGGAACCTGTATACTCAGGATCTCAAGGGCTCCCCGTCCCCCGTGTCCACCATCATCGTGGAGTGGGGAGGCTGTGAGGAACTCAGACTTGAGGGGGAGAGACAGTGGTAGGAGCTGAACTGTGTTCCCCGCCCCCCCCCCCCACCAAATTCTTATGTTAGAGTCCTAACCCCAGTATCTCGGAATGAGACTGTGTTTGGAAATAGGCCTTTGGAGGTGATTAAGGTAAAATGAGGTCGAATGTGTGGACCCTAATCCAATAGGACTGGGAGCCTTAGAAGAAGAGGAAGGGACACCAGGGATGCTTGTGCACAGAGGAGAGACCACACGAGGGCACGCTGTCTCAGTGTGCATCCATGTACAAGCCAAGGAGAGAGGCCTCGGGAGAAACTAACCCTGCCCATACCTTCATCTTAGACTTCCGGCCTCCACAACTGTGAGAAAGCACCTTTTCCATTGTTTAGGCCACCCACTCTCGGGTATTTGGATACGACAGCCCTAGTAAACTAACACAGATGGTCAGCTGCAGGGGGGCACTGGCTTGTGATGCTCTTTGTGCTGCGTCCTCTCCACCCCCCCTTGCCCAGACATGCATAATGTATGCTTTGCCCTTGATTCTTTCTTGGAGGCCCTGTGCTGTCCGCTACCCGGTCCTGGGCTTGCGATGCTTACAAGTCTGTGATGCCCAACTTCAGTGTCTTCCCTCCGTTGTTAAGACCCTTCCCCTTTTGCCATTGGTCGTGTTGGTGACACAAGGGGACTCTCAATCCTTGCAGAAGCCAGAGGCCCTAGAGATCTGTCATCTGGAACCACCCAGGCAATCACAGTCATGAACAAATTGCTGTAGAAAAGGAGGGATGAATGGAGAGCTTTTCAAATTCTGAGTGTCTGGTGGGAGCACTGTGATTCCTCCCCCTACCCAAGACCCCTGGCACCCCCTCTCAGGGCGAGGCCAGCTTGCCCTGGGGCAGGGGTCCCAGGACAGCTGGTGGAGCACACTGAGATCCTGAGCTCTCTGTGGTGCGTGGCTTGGGCTGCCAGAGGGTCAGGCTCTGGGTAACAGGGGTGACCCAAGGCCAGGGGACACAGGAAGGAGGCAGGAGCAAAGGATGGAAAGGGACCAACAGCGTCCTGGGCTTTTCACCATAGAATGGCTTTGTGGGGAAGAATGCCGGATCGGCCAACGTTCATGAGGACCACTCCTGCTTCTAAGAGCTGGTTATATGCTCTTGACCCATCTCACCCCTGCTTGCTGGCGGTAGATGGCAGAATCTCCCTTGTGCCAAGGAGGGAATGGGGTTCAGAGAGGTTATGTAGCTGCTCATGATTGCACAGCTAAAAAGGGCAGAGGACTCCATAATTCAAACCCAGAACTTCCAGCCTCCCAATCCAGCCTGTTCCTTCCAGAGCAGGGGTTGGCAAACTACAGCCCGTAGGCCAAGTCTAGCCTACGACCCATCTTCACTGAGCTCAGAGCTAAGAAATGGTTTTATATTTTTAAATGGTCGGGGGGAAGCAAATCCAAAGACAAATAGTGTTTCGTGGCGAGCGAAAGCTATATGCAATTCAAATTTCAGCGTCTATAAATATAGTTTTACTGGAACACAGCCACACCCGTCTGTTCACGTGTTGTCCGTGGCTGCTTTCCGGCCACACCGGCAGAGTTAAGTAGTCATGACAGAGACGGTATGGTCCTCAAAGCCTCAAACATTTACTTCCTAGGCCTTTACAGAAAACGTGTGCCAACTCCTGCTTTAGAGCCACGTGACGTGGAAGGTGGGAGAGATCTTAGAAACCACCTAGTTGAAAAACCTTGATGTCCTCTTACTCTATCCTTCCATTTTCCAAATAACCGGAGCAAGACCCATTGCATCTGAAGAGCCACAGTACCAGGCTGCCCTTGGACCCCCCGATCCCCCTGCTGTCAGGAAGCCGGGGGCTGGTAGCAGGACTCTCGGCCCCACATTGTCTGCTCCTTTGTGGCCGAGGTGTTTACGGGGCTCCTTTGGCACCTTGCAGGCTCAGGACCTTGCAGCCTGCAGGAAGCATCAAACCCCGGAGCCCAGAGGTGACCATCGCCTGACCAACAGGGTAGGGCACAGGTGATGAAACTTGGGGTGCACGTTGGGGCAGCAGCATGCTGGTTTACGCAGGCCCAAGTCCTGGCTCTGTGACTGGTGACGTCGGGCGAGTCACTTCAACCTTCTGTGCCTTAGATTCCTCATTTGGAAAACGGCGGAAGTGATAGAATTTACCCTGTGGGTAAATGGCCCGTAGTGCGTATTGTGTGTGATGGTGAGGAGCCCTGGCCGAGCCAGCTCGTTATTCTAGCCCTAGTAGGCAGAAGCAGAGACTTCTGCCGGGCCTCCCCCTGTAGGGGCTTCCCTCCCCAGGGCCCTCAAAGGACCGTCAACCGCAAAAAGAAGCAGGCCACGGGTCCGTAGCTTGAGATTTTCTGCCCGTTTCCCTTGGAGTCTGTGTCTGGGGACTGGGCGGGGAGGACCAGAGGATCAAGGCCACAGGCCGAGTGTGCTGTGTGTCAGGGGGTCGGGGGGCAATTGAAAAACCTGGGTAAGAATGCGGCGAAGGTGGGTGAATTGACAATATGCCTGAATCCCGTAAATATAACACGGAAACAAAAAAGCAGCTTGCGAAAGGAATCTTGAGGCCCCACATTTTTACCATGGAGTCCCGAAGACGGGTTGGTAGGGATCAATGCGTCCTGGGGGACGATGTGCTCTTGTGGTGTGCGGGCAGATGCCTGACACCCTGCGCCCTTCGTCCATGCCCGCTGGTCCCCTCGCCCACACACACACACCCCCGGCCCCTCTCCTGCCCTCTTTGTCCATGCCTAGCAGCCCTTCCCCATCTGCTGGCTGCGTCTCTCCTGGCTCAGCCATGTGTCCTCTCTAGGCTGTGGAGCGGCAGAGGCTCCGGCCCCCCTCCCCGGTGAGGCAGAGGGACTTCGGAACATGTGTTTCTGGGAGGCAGACACCAGCTGGTTGGGGAGACATTTGCATATTCAACTGAGCCCCCCAGAGCCAAGCCAGGACTGCGAGGCGGAGGCTGTGGCAGGACAGAGGGAGAGGGAAGGCTCTGGTCAGCTAGGGGTCAGGTGGAACAGATTTCAGAGTGCAGAGACAGATGGTTAAAGCCGAAAAAGAAGGAGGGGAGCAAATCCCCACTCCGACATGAGGGAAGCCATTCGAGAGCCCTGAAATCATCTTCTGTCTTCACAGGGCTATGTGGTTTTCAAAGCGTTTTTGTATCTTTCATCGGATGCCTCATCGTAGTCCCGCAAAGTAGGCATTAACATCATCCCCATTTTACAGATGACGAAACTGAGGCTCAGGAAAGTTAAACCCCCTTGTCCACAATCACAGGACTAGTGTGCAGGGCGGGGGAGGGGGGCACTCTGGACTCCTAGTTTAGTGCTCATTTCCCTACACCTCAGAGCCAACCAGATTTGCTGCCTCTATTTGCCCGTCTGACATCTTTCTCCCACCCCACTCCAGGGGGGGTTCTGAGCCCTCCATTCCACTGAGACTGCTTCTCTCTAGGTCACCAGTGACCCCCCCCCCCCCCAGCCCCCTTCATGTCAAACCATGGTCACTTCTCTGTGTGCATCTTACTTGGCCTTCTTCCTCAGACAGCCTCCTCCTTGGTTGCCATGACAATGTAGGGTCTGGTTTCCCTCCACCTTCTTGGCTGCTCCTTCTCTTTTTGCAGCCTCCGCTCTGCCTCTTAATGTGGGAGCTCTTAGGGCTTAGCCCCGAGCCCTCTTCTCTCTCTCTTCTCTCTCTCTATGAGCCTCCTCGTCTAGTCCTGGCACTTCAAATATCATCTGTGCTCAAGGGCCCCAAGTCTGTGTCCACAGTATCGCCCTTGCCTTGGGCTGCTTTGCACAGCACAGACTCCGGAGTCAGACCGGCCAGATTTGGATCTCAGCTTTGCCATTTATTAGTTAGATGATTTGGGGCAGCCTTTCTCTGTCTCCTTGCCATCTGTGAAATGGGGATGCTAAAGCCCTTCCTCTAGGTGGCCGTGAGAATTGAATGAAACATAAAGGCTTAGAACATTGCCTGGCACGTGAGCCTCAATAAATGGAAGATACTGTTACTTGGTAACTGTTCTTCCTCATGTCAGGCATCTTTTCACCCCAGGGCCTTTGCACTAGCCCATCCCTCTATCCAGAATGTTCATCTCTGGATGTTCCTAGGGCTGACTTTTAAAAATTCGGATCCCCTGATCCACCAGGAGAATCCCTCTAGTCAGTCACTGCCACGTCACCCCATTTAAATTTCCTGCAGAACACATGTTTTCTTTATTGTTTTTCTATTGTTTGACTCCCTCAGTGGAACACAGTTGTCACAAGAACGGGGATTTTTGTCTGTTCTGTTCACTGTATCCCCCAGGTCCCAGAAAGGACACATCGAGGGTGTTAGATACAAATTCATTGCATGCACAAAGTGAACGGTGGCTTCAGCTTCCGGCCTGGGAAGGGCCTGGCGTGCGCCTCATACATGGACATTCTTGTGATGGGCAGCTGGGGAGGAAGGTGCTTCCAACTGAGAAATCACTAGAAGGCGTTTACTTGTGTGTCCAAGCCCCAGAAATGTTGGAGGTATCATAAATTCTGGGGCGCCTGGGTGGCTTAGTCAGTTAAGGGTCCAAATCTTGATTTCGGCTCAGGTCACGATCTCATGGCTTGTAAGTTCGAGCCCTGTGTTAGTTAGGCTCTGCTCTGACAGTGCAGAGCCAGCTTGGGATTCTCTCTCCCTGTCTCTCTGCCCCTCCCCCCCATTTGCTCTGTTTTGCTCTCTCTCTCAAATAAATAAACATTAAAACAACAACAATAATAATGAATTGTCCCCCACCCCTTCCCAAAACGTGATCACAGCAACCACACTCCCCCTGTCTTGACCCAGCCTGTCTCTCCGCTGGGGCTCGACAGATGATTCTAGCATGTGGAAGTCAGACAGGAGGGCAGGAGTACAGAGGGCAGTGCCTGGGTCGCCTCCAGGTTCAGATGCACCCCTCAGGCTACCACACCCCAGGAATGGGGTACCACACGAGCTCCTTCATCTGGGCCCCATTGCACTTCACCTCAGCTTTTAGTCTTATCTTTTCTCTTGCCTGCCTCTCTTGCCTTCAGGGCGAAGAACAATAAAAGAACACTAGGAGGCCTGCCTTTGGGTCAGTGCAGCTGGCCCTTTAAGATGCAGGGCGAGTCTCCTCACCAACGAGCCAGTACCGTGCTGGGGTTTTTTTGTGTTCAGTCAGGAGCCAGCTCCCTTTGTGGACAAGGCATTCCAGACCTTTGCAGAAAGCACGAGTTGCAAATCCCTGATCCCAGTGACTGAGTCACTGGAGCACACAGGCTGGTGAGATGTGGGCCCTGGCTTTTGATCCGGAAGCTCTGGTCATGGGCAACAAAAGGGTCTGGTCTTCCTGCCCCCACCCGCCATGGGAGGGAAATGGCTTCAGGCAACAGTAATACAGGAGGAAAGTATACCAAGACTGGGAGCCCCAGAGATCCAGGTGGGTGGCAGTGAGGAAAGGCAGGCTGGATCAGGGAACAGTTCATTCCAGTCCTTGGAACCACGTACGCCGAAGCACGCAGAGGCAGGACAGCAAGATTCTCCTGGGGATGAACCAACGTGTGCATAAAATGGTCACTGATGTGCTGCAGCCCCATTCACTCCATCATCACAAGGTGGCTGTGGTGGCTCCAGTTCTGGGTCCTCAAATCCACTGGGAAGAGACTCTTTTCAGATTCCAGAAACAGACTCATGGGGTACCACTGCCTCTCACTGGGCCATGTGCCTCTTCAAGAACCCATTGTTTGGGTCCAGGATGGGAAGCTGGGGTTGGCTGGGAGCTAGATTACCTGTGGCCGGCTGGTATTGGGGCCCTCCGTGCACAGGGCCTAAGAGTAAGGGAGGGCTGGTTCCCCAGAAGGGAATTGGGGTACAGATACCAAAGTAAGAAGGAATTGAAATTCCCTTTAAAAAAAAAACAAAACAACGGTCCACTAATCAAAGATTGGCTTCTTTTCCACTCCGAAAATATGGTCATCTCACATAAGGGCAGCTCAAGAATTTATTACCCAAAGGGAGGTAAGCCAGAAACTCTGACACCCCCAAATTCTCCATAAATATGTACTGAATTGAACGTAGGCTCTCGTGTCCAGTTGGTGAATGGCTGGGAGATTGGGTGGGGAAGACAAAGCAACAGTGTTCTGTCTCTTTTGCTTTTCCCCACCCTCTCTTTTCATTAAGCAACTATATATTAACTAGTTAAGAGTAGGCTTTTTTCGTTGAAAGCTCGGGAGGGCTGAATCACAGAAACAAGAAACCATACTCTTTCAGCTCTTTGTAAAGTGATTGATTCCAACGTTCCCCCCAATTTTGTAGGAACATGCAGCACAAGTTGTACAGTTGTCTTATGTTTATGGGCTTTCCCCCAACTAAGTTGTTTTTTTTTTTTTTTTTATCATAATGAGTCCATTTCACGTATAGTTTTCCAAAGTGTTTGACGAGTGACTTGGATCAGAGACAAGTTGACACATCAGGACGAGGGAGTATCTAGACAAGGTCCTGTATGAGGAGTGTTCTTAGGAACTGGGGCTATTTGTCCTGCAGAAGAGTTTTTAATAGGTGTTTTCAATAGCCTTTCATAAGAAAGGCTCCATGGAATTTATCATGTGTGACTTTCAGAAGAAAGTTTGAATCAGTGGTTCCAAGTTGAGTGGAGGCAGGTGACAGCTTAGTATAAAGAGGGGTTTTCTGTGAATGTGGATGCCCCCGGTTGGAGTGGAGGGTGCTGATGGCGGTGGCAGTGGGTCTCCATCACCGGAGGTGTCCCCCCTGAAGCTGGATGCTGTAGAGAACACTCCAACATCACGGGTAGGTGTGCAGGACATTGGAGGGGTGTTTAACTGTCACGTTTTTTAGTTGTGCAGATGGAAATGGACACAAGGGCCAAATCTAGGGGAGCATAGAAATGCTTGTACCCACTCCCTCCGACCCTGAGCTGGGGATTCTGTAAGCTCCTGTGCAAGAACACTAGGGGGAGGCCTGGTGGGGCAGGGAAGGCGCATATGTGGGCAACTCCTGCACACGCGGACCTTACACACGACCCTACACACACGTGGACCCTGCACACGCACAGCCCCTGCTCACACACAGATCCTGCACACGCGTGGACCCTGCACACGCACAGCCCCTGCTCACACACAGACCCTGCACAAGCGTGGACCCTGCACACGCACAGCTCCTGCTCACAGACAGATCCTGCACACGCATGGACCCTGCACACGCACAGCCCCTGCTCACAGACCCTGCACACCCGTGGACCCTGCACACGCACAGCCCCTGCTCACACACAGACCCTGCACACGCGTGGACCCTGCACACGCACAGCCCCTGCTCACACACAGACCCTGCACACCCGTGGACCCTGCACACACACAGCCCCTGCTCACACACAGATCCTGCACACGCGTGGACCCTGCACACGCACAGCCCCTGCTCACACACAGCCCCTGCACACCCGTGGACCCTGCACACGCACAGCCCCTGCTCACACACAGACCCTGCACACCCGTGGACCCTGCACACGCACAGCCCCTGCTCACACACAGGCCCTGCACACCCGTGGACCCTGCACACACACAGCCCCTGCTCACACACAGGCCCTGCACACCCGTGGACCCTGCACACGCACAGCCCCTGTTCACACACAGCCCCTGCACACCCGTGGACCCTGCACACGCACAGCCCCTGCTCACACACAGACCCTGCACACGCATAGACCCTGCACACGCACAGCCCCTGCTCACACACAGATCCTGCACACGCACAGACCCTGCACACATGGGCTCCTTGCTTACTCACACGGAGCTGGCCCTACCTCCTGTACCATGCAGTCACAAACAAGACCCCTGAAGACTGGCCATACCCTAGGAGCTCACCGGTCTCCTAAGAAGTGCTGGTCCCCTGGCGAGGTCCAGGCAGAGGAAGCATGAGGCACCGTGGAAAGGTGTGGACTTTGGATTTGACCCATCTTGACTTGAACCTCAACTCCAGCCCTTTCCAACCCTGTCTGGTACCTTATTTCTAAAATGGAGGGACCAAGACCTACCTTGAGTCTTGAGGTAAGACACGGGGAGTTGTTGGAAAGCCTAGAAGGGGAAGCTGAACCTGGGAGAGTTTCAGCTACCCAGGCCACCCAGCCAGTCAGAGGCACAGCCGGGACTCCCATCCGGGCTCCTGAAGCCAGCCGAGCGCCGGCCAGGACACGTCACAAAACAGGCTGTGCTCAGGGGCCATAGGTCGTTTTGCAGCTCAAGTCCAGTGCAGCCGTGCCCCTCCTCGCCTCTGCTGTCCCCACTCCGTGTTTCTGAAACAGGGGCCCACTGACAGCCAGCTGGGCAGCCGAGCTCTCGGCAGGGCTCCATCACTAGAGGTCACTCTTCCTCTGTGTGTGTAGTCTGGAGGGCAGAAATGTGCTGACTGAGTACAGGATTCCAGGTGTCTCCTCCGGTGAGGGTACGTTCAGGCCTACTCTGCCGGAAGTGAGAGCACCCCCCCCTTCCCAACATCTTTGGGCCTGAGAGGGCATGAGGAGAGTTCCCCCCAATAAGCCAGGTCAATCAAGTGCCTGAGCTTGCCTGGGTGCAGGTGGCGGGGGGGGGGGGGGGGGGGGGGGGGGCGGGGGTAGCTCATGTTGTCCCAGGGGGCCCTGGCCGGCCCAGCTTTCTGTTTAATACTTTCTGGTTCCTTCTGAGCCAGTTGCAGTGGGGAACGGGTCTGAGGGGATGAATTGCAAGGCAGGAAGCCTGGACTTCACCTCCTAGTTCCTAAGCTTACTCACTGTGACCTCTGTTGGAGCTCTCTCTTCTCAAGGGGTAACCCCACTTTTAGCACTGTCTCTTCTCTGCCTACACTGGCTGCCCCCTGTGCCTGCCAAGCCCTCTCCTGCCACAGGGCCTTTGCACTTCCCTCAGTCTGAAGGTACTGCCCCAGATCTTCACCTACACTTTAGTCTGAGCTCAGGCATCACCTCCTCAGAGAGGTATTCTCTGTCTTCCTAATCTGAATTAGCTGCCTCCTAGCTTCAGCTGGCTACTTTTTATCTCATCATCCTGATGATCTCCTTCATGGCACTTACCACAACTGTCATTACCTCCTTGGTTCACTTGGTTATTGCCTACTCCTCACATCCCTCTGTTGACTAAAGCCCTGTGCGTACACAGACTGTGTCTTGTTCTTTCCTATGCTGCCAGCTCCTAGAATGGTGCCTGGCACACAGTAGACACTCAATAAATATTTGTTGGATGAATGAACTAGAAAGTCTTAGAAAGTGGACTGTTATTATTGTCCCGTTTTATGGTTAAGGAAGTTAGAATAAGAGATTTTCCAAGATCGCGCAGGTAGGAAACCCCTGAGCGAGGAACTCCTCCCCAGGTCTTTGAACTTGAAATCTGTCTCCCTGTCGCCTCCTAACCCATATCAGTCTCTGTGCAGTTTCACAATCTGAGCCCAGACACCGTGCGAGTTCCCTGGCGGAGGAACGCTGGCCCAACCCCACCCCTCTCCGCCCCAGCCTTCCTACCCGGGGTGGGAGTAGGGTGCCAGTCAGAACAGAAGAGGGAAAATGAGGCCTCGGGTTGAAGAGCACGGAATGGCTGGATGGATTTGGGGACCCCTGAACCCCAATTTTCCAGGAGAAAATGAAAAGCATATAGGAAGGATGCAAACCTCCTTTAAGGTGAAGAGTGTAACCGCAGGTCGGTGTTTGTGTGGGTGGTGAGCGCCCCAGTGCGAGCCTTAGGCAGCCCCACCCCCTCCCAGAGTGTGAGGATGGGCCTGGGGTCCTCTGCGAACACACACCGTGTCCTGGGGCCCCGAGAACACTCGAGGCCTTACACAGTGTGGATTGTGTAACCAGATTGTCCTCTTTTCACCTGCCCCCTCTAGCCTGGGTTATATAGCTAGGCAGTAAAAATTAGAGTCAAACCTAGACTATTTTTCGTCCACTAATTTTCCAAAGGTTGGACGAGTCTCCTCTCCCCCGGCCCCGCCTTCCCCCCACTCACCTGTCCTAACATCCCACAGCAACCCCACTTAGTCCCAAACACACCTCTCATTGCTTCACCTGTTCCCCCACTACCCTTGAAATTGAATCCTGGCATTGTGTTTAGTCTGCCAGGCTTATGGGGGTGGGCTGGAGTGTGATGGAGAGGCGGCTGGGAGTCAGGGGCTGACGGAGTCTCTCTTCCCAGCAGATGGAAGAGAAAGAAAGCAGTTATCTCTGCGGCTGCCATAGCATAGGCGTTGAGGATGTGCAGACCAGATGTAAGACTTCCAAAAAGCTCAGGGATCCAGTTTACTGGGGGAGGCCAAACCCAAACCAATAAGCACAAAGTTCACGGAGCCAACCTGTCCTGGCCCTGACTTAGCCAGAGCCTGATGGAAGGGTGCTGGAAGGGTCCTGGAAGCCAGAATACCTGGGCTCTAAGCTCAGTCCTTCCCTGTAACTAACTATGAGGCTTTGGGCTACTCACTTAGCTGCTCTGAAAGTTGAGTGAATACAGTAATGATATGATATATGGTAGGATATGATGTGATATATGATATGATATGATATATGATATATGATTGACATAAAAGTGGATGTAATAGAAATAGTTTACATTTATAAACAATTCTGCTATAGCAAGCATCAATAATGTGGTAATGCGTGTGAATAAACTTAGATTATAAAGTTTCGTGGAAGGGCCAGGTGGGCGCAAGCCTTTGCCTTGTATTTTCTGTGTTTTTCTGCCACGTCTATAGCAGCAGTGGGTCAGGTTTCACCAGGCAAGGAGGGGACTTTTGGTCTCGGTGCTATGGCAGGCATTCCAGCTGTTTGCCCATGTCTCACGCTTCTCCTTCCTGGCATGTGGAGGGTTATCTTTCCCCACCACCACCCCCCCCCCCCAGTCCCCGAGAAGTTAAGTGGGCCTATGGTTAGTTCTGGCCAGTGGGTTGTGGACAGAAGTGCTATATGTTGCTTTGAGGCTGGAACATCTCTTTGCTGATGGGAGGCCCTGCGGCCGTGCTCCTTACTGGTATTGTGATCATCGGACTCTGGTTGAGATGGGATTCTGTCAGCCTGGGTCTCTGAGGAATGTCAGTGAACAGGGTCTCCCTGCCAGCTTGCCGTGGGCATGCAGCTTGAGCGAGAAATGAGTCGCTGTTACTTTAAGCCCCTGGCTTTGGGAGCTATTTGTTACAACAATACAACCTGGCCTAACCTAACTGATATGTCACTGCTCCATCAGTAGATCGTGTGGGGGGAACAGCTGTCTCAGAATCACATGGAGGAGCCCTGTTAAAAATGCAGATTCTCAGGCTCCACCCCAGATGCCCTGAGTCAGAATGCCCAGGGGTTCTAACCACAGGGAGTGCATCTGCAGAGGAGCAGATATAGATCCCAGGCCTTAGGAGTAGTGGGGGAGGCCTCTGCCCTTCTGCCCCCTCTGCCCCCCATCCACTTCCTGTGGCTCCAAAGCAGGTCGGCTCACGGTGTAGGCTGGATTCTCCAGATGTCGCTGGGGCTCTGGGCCTGAGGGGTCCCTGCCTTCGGCTTATGGTCACAGTGCTCTACCCCTCTCTCCTGCTCCTCTTCAGCCGCCCGGCAGCTCAGCAAATCCCCTGGGCCAGGCCCGGGGAAGGGCGCAGACAGTAGTCTGGGAACGAGGGCTAGAAACCCTGCGTGATGGATTGAAGGAGACGAGACCATTCCCGGCTGTGGGCTGATGTGCAGCGCCAGTGACAGGCGGCGATGTTTGTGCTCTGAACCCGCAATCTCAGCTAATGGGAAAGATTGAGGGATTCGGAATGAGATGCGTCACGGCCGGCAGCCCCACAGGCGGAGATGCTGCAGGCGGACAGCAGCATCGTTTGGTGGCTTCCTGAAGCGGGAACTGGGAGACGCGTTACTGGGCCGGCCCCGGGGCAGGTGGGGGAATGTCTCTGGCTCACCAGGAGCTGGGCTGCCCCTCTGGCCTCCTGTGATGTCAGGAGGTCCAAGCTGAGCAGCTGTGGGAGCGGGAAGGCAAGAGGGCCTCCCTGTCGCACGATGAATGTGTCCTCCCGGCACGTCCCATGGGGGGGCTGCCCGACACAGGCACACCATGACGGTGTCCAAGGATGGTGACCGCCCCCCCCCCACCCAGGCTAGGGTGACGGAGGGCAAGGCTGAGGGCCAGAGCAGCCCTTGAGTAACTTCTTCCCGGCCTCTACCGGGGCCAGTCTGGTAAAAAAATAAGAATCAAAAGCTCAGGAATAGAGATTTCGCTCAGAAACCTCCCATCACTTCTTTCTTGGATTTGAAGCTATACTGCCCTGGGCTCAAATTCCAGCACTGCCCTTTCCTACCCATGATCTTGGACGATGGGCTCCACCTCTCTGGGCCTCAGTTTTCTCATCTGTAAAATCCAAAGGGAAAAAAAAACTCACTCCCCGGGAATGTTGTGCTAAGGACTATAAAGCAGTGCCTGAATCATCAGGGGATCTTGTTAAAATACAGATTCCTACTCAGCAGATCTGGGTGCGGCCTGAGAGCCCTCATTTCTTTTTTTTTTTTTTTTTTTTTTTAACGTTTATTTATTTTTGAGACAGAGAGAGACAGAGCATGAAGGGGGGAGGGGCAGAGAGAGAAGGAGACACAGAATCGGAAGCAGGCTCCAGGCTCTGAGCCATCAGCCCAGAGCCTGATGCGGGGCTCGAACTCACGGACCGCAAGATCGTGACCTGAGCTGAAGTCGGACGCTTAACCGACTGCGCCACCCAGGCGCCCCGAGAGCCCTCATTTCTAATAAGCTCCCAGGTGACGCCAGTGGATCACAATTTTAATAACTAGGATGCAGGAGACCAGAGCGGGTGCCTGGCTCAAACGACAACTTTGGTTGTTATACTGTCAATGCACAACAGGTGGCGCTGTCATTTTCCCCACCACAGCCCATACCTTCCTTCTCCACTTCCTGTTCTATTCCAGATATCCTTTAAAGCCACCTGGATACAAATATCGGAGAGGCCCAAAGTGGGTTTCATTGCAAGCCTCACCTCTAGAAATTTCCCTGGGCCTTGGGCCCACCATGGTTGGCCCAGTGGCCAACTGTTCGTTAGGCATATTTAGAGGTGGCTGTTTTCCCCCTGATCCAGAGTTGATGGGCCCAGTCACGGGGGCCCTCGACTGGGCAAGCTGGGATGGCAATGGATGTTGCTAAGCAACAACAACTTCTTCATACCAGCCATCACAGTTGCCCAAAGGAATGACAAAGGCCATTCCTGTCCCTATCCCAGACCCCAAAAGAAGATACTTACTCTCCTCTTTTTTCATGGGAGGGAAACTTAGGGGGTCTGAGGCAAGATCCTCCACCAGCAGTGGAAGCAGCATGGCTCACTGGTTAAAAGCTTGGGACCATCTTGTATGATCACCCAGAGCTTCAGTTTCCTCATCTGTAAAATGGGGCTAACGTTACCACCACATCCCTCTGTTGTAAGCATGAAATGAAATAGTGGATGTGTCGTGCAGCAATGCCCGTCATTTTATGATCGTGACTGTCCCCATAATTCTGGGCCCTGCCTCCTCATGACCTTTCCCCCAAAGCCGGCCTGGAAGCACCTGGGCTGTGATGAGGACTGTGGTTTTGAACTGGCCCTGCTTTAGCTCTGAGGGGAAGTGGTTCCTGCGTTTTGGAGCCAAGTTAAGCAGAGACATGAAACCAGAGGAGCCAGAGGGGGACACCAGCTATTTGCCACTGTGGCTCAGGTGAAGCGGACAAGCCAGACAGGACAAGCCGCTGCTGAGAAACTTCGGGGAGAGGAGAGGAGGGGAGGAGGAAGGGGGAAGGGGGAGGGGAGTAAGGTTGGAGAGGCAGATGCAATGCCACCCTGGCCCAAGGCTGACCTGTCCATTTTCTGGGGGAGCCTAGGGAGGGGTGGGGTGAGGCTGCAGGCTGTGTGGTGGCTGCAGGAGGGCTGGAGGGAGATGTTCACACCAACAGCCCTCTCTGGGGGCACTTCCTGCAGGCCTCCTGTCCCAAACCCTTCGTTCCATTTGCACTTGTGCTTAAATACATACCTGGAACGTTTAAAAAAAATTTTTTTAAGGTTTATTATTATTTTTTAACTTTTTTAATGTTTGTTTATTTTTGGGGGAGAGAGAGAGAGAGAGAGAGAGAGAGAGAGAGACAGAGCACAGGTTGGGGAGGGGCAGAGAAAGGAGGAGACACAGAATCCAAAGCAGGCTCCAGGCTCCCAGCTGTCAGCTCAGAGCCCTGTGCTGGGCTGGAACCCACAAACCGTGAGATCATGACCTGAGCCAAAGTCAGACGCTTAACCGACTGAGCCATCCAGGTGCCCCAAGGTTTATTTATTTTTGAGAGAGAGAGAGAGAGCGCGAGCGAGCGCACGCTTGTGGGGGAGGGGCAGAAAGAGAGGAAGACACAATCTTAAGTAGACTCCAGGCTCTGAGCTGTCAGTATAGAGCCCAACGAGGGGCTCAAACCCATGAACTGTGAAATCGTTACCTGAGCCAAAGTCAGACATTCAATCGACTGAACCATCCAGGCACCCCAAACATCTTAATCATTTTTTCTTTCTTTTTTTATTGAGGTATAACTGATATACAACATCATATTATTTTCAGGTGTACAACGTAATGAGTCAATATTTGTATAGTTTACAAAATGATCACCACATGAAGTCTGGTTGACATCCGTCACCATACATAGTTACAGAATTGTCTTCTTGTGATGAGAAGTTTGAAGATTTACTCTCTTAGCAACTTTCACGTATGCAGTAGAATATTATTAACTATAGTCACCGTGCTGTACATTACCTCTCTGTGACTTATTTATTTTATAACTAGAAGTTTATCCTTTTGACTCCCTTCACTCATTTTGTCCATCCCCCAACCCCCTGACATCTTGCCTCTGGCAACCACTGGTCTGTTCTGTGTATGTAGGGGCTTGTTTTTGTTTTAGATTTCACATATTAGTGAGATTACATATAAGTGAGATCTGTGGTATTTGTTCTTCTCTGATTTATTTCACTTAGTATCATGCCCTCAAAGTCCATTCACGTTGTCACAAGTGGCAAGATTGCATTCTTTTTTATGGCAAAATAATATTATTTATATCTATTTATGTATTATTAATAATATTGATATATTAATATTAACTTATATTTTAATATATTTTTATATTTTATATACATATAAATGTGTATAATGTGATATATACATATAAATATATATGTAGATATATATATATATATATATCACATTTTCTTTATCCATTCATCCATTGATGGAAATTTAGGTTGTTTGAGTGCCCAGTCTTTCGCCCCTCAGTTAAACTTATTTCTAGGTATTTTAATGGTTTTGATGCAGCTATAAACAGATTGTTTTCTTAATTTCTCTTTCCGATAGTTCATTATTAATGTATAGATTAGTGTATAGATTTTTTTTAAGTTTACTTATTTATTTTGAGAGAATGAGAGAGCATGAGCAGGGGAGGGGCAGAGAGAGAGAGAGAGAGAGAATCCCAAGCTGGCTCTGCACTGTCAGCACAGAGCCCAACGATGGGCTCCATCTCACAAACTGTGAGCTGGTGATGACCTGAGCAGAAATCAAGAGTTGGACGCATAACTGACTGAGCCATTCAGGCGCCCTACAACAGATGTTTATATATTGATTTTACACCCTGCAGCTTCACTGAGTTCTAACAATTTTTTGATGGAGTCTTGAGGGTTTTCCATTAGTTCTAACAATTTTTTGATAGAGTCTTGAGGGTTTTCCATATACAATATCATGTCATCTACAGACAGTGGCAGTTTTATTTCTTCCTTTCCAATTTGGATGTCTTTTATTTATTTTTCTTGTCTAATTGCCTTGACTAGGACTTGCAGTACTGTGTTGAATAAAAGTGGGGGGAGTAGGCATTCTTGTCTTGTTCCTGATATAAGAGGACAAGCTGTCAGCTTTTCACCGTTGAGTATGATATTAACTGTGGGCTTGTCCCATATGGCCTTTATTATGTTGAGGTGCATTTCCTCTGTGTCCGACTTGGTTGAGAGTTTTTATCATAAATATGTTGAATTTTGTCAAATGCTTTTTCTGCATCTATTGAGACGAGCAAATGGTTTTTATTCTTCCTTTTGTTGATGTGGTGGGCCACATTGGCTGATATGAGGATCTTGAGCCATCCTTACATTTATGGTGTAGGATCCTTTTAATGTATTGTTGAATTTGATTTGCTAGTATTTTGTTGATGATTTATACATATATGTTCACTGGGGATATTGGCCTGTAATTCTCTTTTCTTTCTTTTCTTTTCAGGGTAATCTGCCTTCATAACATGAGTTGGGAAGTGTTTTCTCTTCTTCTAATTACTAGAAGAGTTTGAGAAGGATTGGTATTAATTCTTCTTTAGATTTTTGGTAAAATTCACCAGTAAAATTCATCTGGTCTGGACTTTTGTTTGTTGGGAGGTTTTTGATTACTGATTCAATCTCCTTACTAGTAATCAGTCTGTTCACATTTTATATTTGTTCATAATTCATTCATGAACAATGGTAGGTTACATGTTTCTAAGAATTTATCCATTTCTTGTAGGTTGTCCCATTTATTGGCATATAATTTTTCATAGTAGTCTCTTATAATCCCTTGTATTTCTGTGTTATCAGTTGTAGTGTCTCCTCATTCGTTTCTGTTTTTTTTTTAAGTTTATTTATTTTTGAGAGAGAGCGAGCACGAGAAGGGGAGGGGCAGAGAGAGGGAGAGAGAGAGGATCCCGAACAGGCTCTGTGCTGTCAGTGTAGAGCTTGATGTGGGGCTCGAACTCACGAACCGTGAGATCATCACCTGTCAATTTTGTTTAGGTTTCAAAGAACCAGTTCTTGGTTTCATTGATCTTTTCTATTATCTTTTTAGTGTCTATTTTATTTATGTCTGCTCTGATCTTTGTTATTTCCTCCCTTCTACAACTTTGGACTTTGTTCTTCTTTTTCTAGTTCATTGGAGTGTAAAGTTAGGTTGTTCATTTGAAATTTCTCTTGTTTCTTGATGTCAGCATTTATTGCTATGAACTTCCCTCTTAGAACTGCTTTTGCTGCATCTCATAGGTTTTGATATGTTGTATTTACATTTTTATTTGTCTTAAGGTATTTTTTTTCTCTTTTGATTTCTTCATTGACCCATTGGTGTTTCAATGCATGTTCAATGCATGTTGTTTATCCACATATTTACAAATTTTCTAATTTTCTTCTAGTAATTGATTTATAGTTTCATACCATTATGGTTGGAAAGGATGCCTGATACGATGTCAATCTTTTTAATTTGCTAAGACTTGTTTTGTCCCTAATATATCACCTCTCCTAGAGAATGTTACACGTGCACTTGAGAAGACAATGTATTCTATTGCTTTTGGATGGAATGTTCTGTATATATCTGTCAAGTCCATCTGGTCTAATGTATCATTTAAATCTGATGATTCCTAATTGATTTTCTGTCTGGATGATATATCCATTGATGTAAGTGGGGTTATTAAAGTCCCCCTATTATTGTGTTGCTGTCTATTTCTCCCTTTAGGTCTGTTAATATTTGCTTTATATATTTAGGTACTCCTAATTATTATTATATTTACATTGGTATTATGTTATAAATATTTTATATTAGGTGTTCCTAATATAAAATATGTAACCATTTTAACCATTTTTGAGTATACAATGTAGTAGTGTTGAGTACATTCACATTGTTGTACAACCAATCTCCAGAACTCTTTTTATCTCCCCAAACTGAAACTCTGTAAAGTTGACTACTGTAGGTATGTCATATGAGTGGAATCATGCAGTATTTGTCTTTTTGTGACTGGTTTATTTCACTTAGTATAATATCCTCAAGCTTTATAACCATGTTGTATATTTTCTGGTTTTATTTTTATTTAAAAAAATTTTTTAACATTTATTTATTTATGAGAGAGAGAGAAAGAGCATGTGCACATGCACAATAGTTGTAGCCAGAATTTTCCTATTAATCCGCATCCCAAGCAGGCTCCACGCTGTCAGTGCAGAGCCTGACGTGGGGCTCCATCCCACAAACTGTGAGAACACAACCTGAGCTGAAATCAAAAGTCAGAAGCTTAACCTGACTGAGTCACCCAGACATCCCTATTTTCTGCTTTTAAATCCAGTTTTACTAGTTGTTCTTGGAAGCCTGGTTGGCCAGATACAAGCTAGTCATCGAGAGCTGGAAGCGGAAGAGCAGCCCAATGGCTGTGTGAGGCATGGGGCCACTTCCCCCACTGCCATCCATCACTTCTAGGAGGTTAGTGTGAAAGCATCCCTCCCACTCAGCACCTCATTTGTAAGGAACGGCTTCTAAGAGCACAAGGCTGGTGAACTCAGCTGGTGCAGAGTGGGCTCATGAAGTCAAGTTCATGTATTTGTTTTCTCCAAGGACGGTATTGTGCGCTGATAGGGAATGTCGGCTCTGAGGTCAGGCGGCCTGGGTGTGAATCCTGGTACTGTTACTCACTCTCTATGTGTTCCCGTATGAAGTGGAGACGATGATAAGACTAATGTGGAGATTCGGTTATATGGCCCCTCTACGGTGCCTAGCGAAGCCTGACACAGAGGAAGTGCTCAGCAAAGACTCGAAATGACTGTTTTTAGCATTTCATTAGTTAAAACCTCATCCATATGACTTCTGCTGTTGCCCAACTTGGACCAAGATAAGCAAGACATGGTCATTCTCAGGCTAGACCAGTACTTTTTAATTGTTTTGTATTTGTGAACAGTAGAACCCTTTGGGCAAGTTCATTTATGTAACCTCAGTCTTGGGATGGAAAGGGAGAATTGTTCCCACTGGGAGGGTAGGAAGTCCAGCCCTCTCTGCACCACAGGCATGTGGTGTAACACGTGTGTGTACACACACATACATGCACATATACTTTCTCTCTCAGCCTCCCCACCTCTCTGAGATGGATAAAGCCCTAGGCATGAAGCCCTGCCCTGTAGGAAGACCCTTAGGAGGGGTCTCTGAGTCCCTTTGAGCAAGGAGATACTGGGCTTTGTGAGAAGCGGGCAAGGGCCCCTGCCTGATGGGGTGTGGACAGGCTGGGCTGGCTGGGCCGCCAGGGGCTGAATCAGGGTCACAAGGGAGGGAGCTGTGGAGCCCCCACCCTCCATCTCTCCTCTCTCGTGTCCTCACAAAAACACACTTTTCCCTCCCTCTCAAGAAGAAAGATAACTTAAGAAGCAAAGTCTCTGGGAGTAGATCTGAGGACACCTGCCTGAGCTCACAGTGTGTTTCTTTCTAGCATCGTGACTGAGCCAGGCAGAGAAAGGGGTGTGTCAGATGTGAGTGAGTGTGTGTGCGCACGTGTGAACTTTTGTGTGTGTCCACTTACGCGTGTGTGTGTTTGGGTGTGTGCATATATCTACCTGAGTATCTGTGTTCATGTGTGTGTCTGCTTGTGTGCATGAATTCTCAGAAAAGTCCTCATGCTTCGTCATGTTCCCTGCAAAAACTTTTGGTTAATTCACAAATTCGCTCATTCATTTCTTCAACAAACTAAGTAGCAAATCTTAAAATGATGGATTAGGGGCGCCTGGGTGGCGCAGTCGGTTAAGCGTCCGACTTCAGCCAGGTCACGATCTCGCGGTCCGGGAGTTCGAGCCCCGCATCAGGCTCTGGGCTGATGGCTCAGAGCCTGGAGCCTGTTTCCCATTCTGTGTCTCCCTCTCTCTCTGCCCCTCCCCCGTTCATGCTCTGTCTCTCTCTGTCCCAAAAATAAATAAACGTTGAAAAAAAAAATAAAATAAATAAATGATGGATTATAATTGTGCTAAATGCCACTATGCCACAAGAGCATACTTCTATGATTCTGTAATTTCATAAGGAATGTATAGGGACCCGAGTCTCCCTGATCTCAAACACTGTCGAGAAGGTGAGCCCTTGGTTTCTGGCACCCCTTGCAGCTGTGTGTGTGCTTCCTGAGCTTTATTGATGTGTATAACCCTACTTTTCCCCCATACGTGTGGCACTGGGCTGTCACTAAGAGCATGGCAGTTCCTTTTGCTGCATTTTTGCCACATCAGACAGCTGTGGATCCCATCAGAGGGTTCCCATGTCAACTCTAGATGTGTGTGCATGTCCCTGGGTAGGTGCTGTATATACTCCCCTGGATGTGGGAAGGGGTCTTTGGGATATGAGGTCTGGAGGGATACTGAGATCCTTCTGTGAGGACATCACCACGTGTGTGAATGTATCTCTGAGCGTGGTCTGGGCCTGGACCCCTTCCAGCCTGCCCCCAAAAGCCCCCACTGCGTTGTCCTGCCAGTAATTACAGCAGATAAACTGCTCCAGTTGAGGGCTGCTATCCCAGGCTGGCTGCCAGCCGTGCGGCCCCAGGCTGCGCCGTGGGAGTCCATTCATTTTAATAAGAGGTACACCCTGTGTTATTAAGAAGAGTGTTTATTACTGTCGCCACGCACTGACAGCAGCTTCCATCATCGTTAAAGAGCAGATGGGGGGAGGGGCGGGGGGCCGTGCACTGCAGCTCTTCAGAGGCACTGGGCCAGCTGGTGAGGCTAGAGAGGGAGGGTCTCTCTCTCTCTCCGTCTATCACCCCAGGACTATGTGGCAACCCCTTTCCAAGCAGGGATGGAGCCATTCAGCTGAGCCTGACCCTGCTTGAGGTGGGGGTTGGAGCTGGCAAAAGGGTGATAGAGGGTGCTCTTAGCATCTCAGCATCCACATGCTGCCCCAGAGACAGAAGGGGACCCCAGTTTGGGGCTTGTCCTAGGGGTAGGCAGCGTGACCTGCTGGCCCCACTCACCCGACTCCCAGTTTCACCTGGAATGCCCTCCCCAGGGCGTTGCTCGAAATACTCGTGGGAATCCTGCAGTTTCAGCTCAGTCTACGGCAGCCTGTCCTCCCAGGTCCCTTGCCACTGGTCAGTCTCGCCCCACCACCCGCTAAAGATGTCTTCTGTCTCTTTCCACTGAAGAAAGTTCCACGTAAAAGAGCCTCTTCGGTCTGTTCACAGCTCAATCCCAGCACAGAGAGCAGGGCCTCGCACTGAACATTGAACAGATACGTATTCAGTCACTGGATCAATGAAGACTTACCCAGCTCCTTACCCTTCCTATCGTCTTCCAGGACGCTTGGGTGTAGACAAGCATCAGGCGCAATAATGACAAGTGTGGTGGGGTAGAAGAAAGAGCAGAGGTTCCCAAACTTTCCCCGTTCCTGGTGCTTTTAACATCTCAGGAATTTTTTTCATGATGCCCTTTGCTTGAAAGAAACACCTGAAAGTTCTATTTATCAAGTGGCTGGATCTAAACACCTTACCTAGTCCTGTCTTCACAACTAGTGAGCCATTCGAAAACACAAGACACGTAAATTGAAATGAAAAAGACTTTATTTGGTTGTCGCACACCAGTTACATACCAGTGGGATGTGTGTGCCTGTTGGGCACATCTTCTCAGATTTTGCAATCACATTGGACACTGCCATCCCATTTCTGGTTCCATGTTATTTTCATCACAGCAACCAATGAAAGCCCAGCTTCTCAGAGATATGATGCCATTGCCAAGAATGTAGTGTGATCTAACATGGAAGCTGTGAACTACCTCAAGTTAGCAGCCCACGTGGTGTCTGACGGATGTTGAGCATCACCGCGTTTGCCTGGAAAGTTTAAAATGTCCTGTGGGGCCCCTGGGCACGTGCTTCAGCGTTCAGGAGCATCCTGGCACACGGTTTGGAACCTGTAGTGGTAGAAGACCCGGTTCAAGTCCCAGCTTGTTTGTCTGCTTATTTACATAATTGTTTATTCAACACTCTCATAATACTGGTTATGCCAGCCCCTGTTCCAAAGCCTTACAAGTATTAACCCATTCCATCATCTTAACAACCTTATAAGATAGGTGCTCTTGTGTGATAGTTGTGTCATCTTGTGTGACATCTCATGTGTCAACTTGGTGAGGCGATGGTGCCCAGTTGTTTGGGCAAGCACCAGCCTAGATGTTGCTGTGAGGGTATGTTTTAGATGTGATTGACATTTAAACCAGTAGACTTTGAACAAAGCATATAGCCCTCCCTAACGTGGGTGGTTCTCATCCAATAAGACGAGGGCCTTTAAGACTGACGTTTCCCAAAGAAGAAATTCGCAAGACTAGGACACAGGAATCCTACCTGAGTTTTCAGCCTGCTGCCCTGAAGAACTGGGACTCAAGTCTACAATATCCACTCTTATCTGAATTTCCAGGCTGCTGGCCTGCCCTATAGATTTCAGACTTGCCAGACCCCACGATTGTATAAGCCAATTTCCTAAACTCAATTTTTTAATCTTTCTTTCAATAGAGAGGCAGATAGATAGATAGATAGATAGATAGATAAAGATAGGGATCTATTATATCAGTGTCTATATCCATATCTATCTGTATATATATCTGTATCATTTGGAGAACTCTTGACTAAAACTCATTTACAGATGAAGACGCTGTTCAGCTACTAACTGGCTATGTGGCCTTGGGCAAGTCTTTTTCCTTTTGGGCATCTGTTTTATCATAGCCAAATGGGGGAGTTAATTAAACAAGATGAATTCAAGGTTACTACTACCAGTGCTAACATCTGGGCTGTGAGGTTTAGATAACTAGGACTAGGATTGGTTTGTTGGCCACCCAGCAACCATTCCTAATCCACTTATCCCTTGCCACCAGTGGCTATACAGTATTGATAATCTTGTTCCTAGCCTCGTTTGTAGCTAGGGGTAGCCATGTGAGCTTCTGGCTAATGATGTACAAAGAGGAGGTATACCGGGAACTTCTAGAAAGTATATTTTGCTTCCCCACAGGAAAAGTTAGAGAAGAGAATTCATTGAAGCTGATCTTTCCCCTTTCTTTGTTCCTCAAAGAAGGCCACAATGTCTGGAACTGCAGTAGCAATCTTGTGACTATGAGGCACAAACAGCCAAAGACAGCAGAACAGAAACAGAAGGAGCCTGGGTCCTTGATATATGGTTAAGCTGCTAGAGCAGCCCTAAGACCTGCTGCCTCTGGACTTCTTGGTATGCGGGCTATACAAATCCTGACTGCCAAGTCATGGTGGCTGAGTGCTCTGTTACTTGCAGGTCACAGAATTTTTAACTGATACAGGTGCTTCCCTTTATTGCTAGAGGCCATGGCTTAGCTTGGTAAGTGATCAAGAGAAGGGTTCTGACTTTGGGGACTGTTGTTTGGGGCCTCAAAGAAACTGACTTTCTCTCTCTCTCTCTTTTTAATGTTTATTTATTTACTTGAGAGAGAGAGAGAAAGAGCACAAGTAGGGAAGGGGCAGAGAGAGAGGGAGACACAGAATCTGAAGCAGGCTCCAGGCTCTCAGCACAGAGCCCGATGCAGGGCTCGAACCCACGAACCATGAGATCATGGCCTGAGCCAAAGTTGGACACTCAACCGACTGAGCCATCCAAGCGCCCCTGAATTTACTCTTCTTGATTGAATACAACTTTGATTGAATATAAAGAGACACTAATACCATGTTGTTTCAAATTTCCAATGGGTGATGCCACCCATTCTTTATTAGTAAGATTGATACTCCCCAGACAGTGTTAGAACAGGGGGCGTATCAAATAGATGGATTTGGAGCTCATAGAAAGGTATGTGGGTCACAAGGGGCCAGCATCGCTCATACCAGCCAAACCTCACTTTCCCTGTTTTCTAAGATGGATGAGAGGAAAGCCAGAGATATCACATTCTTATATTGCAAGGTGTTCAAAAATACCTATCACAGGAGACTCAGGGCCTGATAAAGAAATGTGGGTTGAAGAATGGCACAATGTTTTTGATCGATCAAGTCCCAGCTGTTTGTTTATCACACACTTTTCTATTATTTACCATGCGCCAGGCCCTGTTCTAAGAGCTTTACAAATACCAACTCATTTAATCATCACGACAATCTTAGGAGATCGGTGCTATTGTTATGCTCTCATTGGATTGATGTCAGCCTAGATGGAGCATCTAGTGGCAGGCCACAGGGCTCTGCTCTTAATCCTGTCTTGAAGCCTTTTTTATTTAAAAAAAATTTTTTTTTAATGTGGCTAATTGAACTTGTATATTTTTTTCTTTTTAAATTTTAATTTAAATTCTAGTTAGTTAACATGCAGTGACAGTGCAATATTGGTTTCAGGAGCAGAATTCAGTGATTCATCACTTACGTACAACACCCAGGTGTTAGCTCATCATAACAAGTGGGCTCCTTAATCTCTGTCACCCATCTAGCCCATCCCCCACACACCTCCCTCTGTCAACCCTCAATTTGTTCTCTATCTTTAAGAGTCTCTTATGGTTTGTTTCCCTCTCTCTTTTTTCCCCTCTTCCCATATATTCATCTGTTTTGTTTCTTAAAATGCACATGTGAGTGAAATCATATGGTATTTGTCTTTCCCTGATTGACTCATTTAGCATAATATTCTTTTTTTAGTGTTTATTTATTTATTTTGAGAGCATGAGTGGGGGAGGGACAGATAGAGAGAGGGAGAGAGAGAATCCCAAGCAGGCTCTGGGCTGTCAGTGCAGAGCCCGACATGGAGCTCGATCTCACAAAGTGAGATCATGACCTGAGCTGAAATCAAGAGTCGGACGCTAAACCTACTGAGCCATCCAGGTGCCCCTACTTAGCATATTCTGTAGCTCCAATCACGTCCTTGCAAATGGCAAGACTTCATTTCTTTTTGATGGCTGAGTAATATTCGTGTGTGTGTGTGTGTGTGTGTGTGTGTGTGTGTGTGTGTGTGTGTATACCACATCTCTTTTATCTATTCATCAGTTGATGGACATTTGGGCTTTCCATAATTTGGCTATTGTTGCTAATGCTGCTATAAACATCAGGGTGCACCCTTTGAATCTGTAGTATTGTATCCTTTGGGTAAATACCTAGTAGTGCAGTTGCTGAATCATAGGGTAGTTCTATTTTTATCTTTTTGAGGAAGCTCCATATGTTTTCCAGAGTGGCTGCACCAGTTTGCATTCCCACCAACAATGCAAAAGGGTCCCCCTTTCTCTGCATCCTTGCCAACACCTATTGTTTCTTATGTTGTTAACTTTAGCCATTCTGACAGGTGTGAGGTGGGATCTCATCATGGTTTTGATTTGTATTTCCCTGATGATAGAGACGTTGAGCATCTTTTCATGTGTCTGTTAGCCATCTGGATGTCTTCCTTGGAAAAATGTCTTTTTATGTCTTCTGCCCATTTCTTAACTGGATTATTTGTTTTTTGGGTGTTGAGTTTGATAAGTTCTTTATAGATTTGGATACTAACCCTTTATCAGATATGTCACTTGCAAATACCTTCCCCCATTCTGTTGGCTGCCTTTTGGTTTTGTTGATTATTTCCTTCACTGTGCAGAAGCTTTTTATCTTGATGAAATCCCAATAGTTCATTTTTGCTTCTGTTTCCCTTGCCTCCAGCAATACGTCTAGTAAGAAGTCGCTGCGGCCAAGGTGAAATAAGTTGCTACCTGTGTTCTCTAGTATTTTGATGGTTTCCTGTCACACTTAGGTCTTTAATCCATTTAAAAATTTTTTTTAAATGTTTATTTATTTTTGAGAGACAGAGGGAGACAAAGCATGAGCGGGGGAGGGGCACAGATAGAGAGGGAGACACAGAATCCGAAGCGGGCTCCAGGCTCTGAGCTGTCGGCACAGAGCCCGACGCAGGGCTCAAACTCATGAGCCATGAGATCATGACATGAGCTGAAGTCGTATGCTTAACCAACCGAGCCAGCCAGGCGCCCAAATCCATTTTTTTTAATGTTTATTTATTTTGAGAGAGACAGAGAGACAGAGAGAGACAGAGCATGAGTAGGGGAAGGGCAGAAAGAGAGGGAGACAGAATCTGAAGGAGGCTCCAGGCTCCAAGCTGTTGGCACAGAGCCCAACATGGGGCTTGAACTCACAAACTGTGAGATCATGACCTGAGCTGAAGTCGGATGCCCAACTGACTGAGCCACCCAGGGGCCTCGGTCTTTCATCCATTTTGAATTTATTTTTGTGTATGGTGTAACAAAGTGGTCCCAGTGTATTCTTCTGCATGTTGCTATGCAGTTTTCCCAACACTGTTGGACAGACTGTCTTTTTTCCATTGGATACTCTTTGCTGCTTTGTCAAAGATGACTTGGCCATATAGTTGTGGGTCCATTTCTAGGTTTTCTATTCTATTCCATTGATCTATATGTCTGTTTTTGTGCCAGTCCCGTACTTCCTTAATGACTACAGCTTTGTAATATAGCTTGAAGCATCGTGATGCTTCCAACTTTGCTTTTCTTTTCAGGATTGCTTTGGCTACTAGGTGACTTTTGTGGTTCCATACAAATTTTAGGATTGTTCTAGCTCTGTGAAAAATGCCAGTGGTGTTTTGAGAGGAATTGCATTAAATGTTTAGATTGCTTTGGGTAGTATAGACATTTTTACAGTGTTTGTTCTCCCAATCCATGAGCATGGGATGTTTTTCCATTTGGGGGTGTGTGTGTGTCCTCTTCAGTTTCTTTAATAAGTGTTCTATAGTTTTCAGCATACAGATTTTAACCTATTTGGTGTAATTGTAAATGGGATCAATTCCTTGATTTCTTTTTCTGCTGCTTTGTTATTGGTATATAGAAATGGAACTGATTTATATACCTTGATTTTATATCCTGGGACTTTGCTGAATTCATGTACTAGTTTTAGCAAATTTTGGTGGAATCCTTTGGGCTTTCTACATAGAGTATTATGTCTGAAAATAGTGAAAATTTGACTTCTTCCCTGCCGATTTTGATTTAAGCCTTTTTTTTTTAAGTTTATGTATTTATTTTTGAGAGTATGTGAGCGAGGGAGGGGCAGAGAGAAAGGGAGAGAGAGAATCCCAAGCAGGCTCTGTGCTGTCATTGAGGAGTCCAACATGGGGCTCAATCTCATGAACTGTGTGATCATGACCTGAACTGAAATCAAGAGTCGGATGCTTAACTGACTGAGCCACTCACGCACCCCTTGTTAAGGCTTTCTTAAGATCAAAGACTTGATAGGAAACACATGCCCATAGTTTAGGACTGCAGAAGTGATCATCTGTTAGATGATTCCAACGGGCTTCAGTAATGGGGCTGAAACTATCAAGCTAAGATTGAATAGGATTACATATGAAACCATGCACCTCTGTTTAAAAAAAAAAAAAAAAAAAACTCTAAGGTATTAACACACAGGGGGAGGTTAGTGGCCAAATGGCAGTACCTGTGATGGAAGACCTTGGGGTGATAGTTGCCTGCAAGCTTGGGGAGCCAGAAATGCAGTGTGGTCACATACTAGCAAATGGGTTGCTTCATGTGTGATGAAAGTGGGGGGTGTTCAGAGTGGATATACCTGGGCCTCATTTCTCACAGTTGATAGCATGCATGGGAAATTGGGTTCTGCTCTCTGAACTATACCCCACAGAGAAATAGCAAAACACCAGAAAGCGGAGAGAGTTATTGGGATGGGATGGGCCTCAAAACCATGACGACTACAGCAGGCAGTGATTGTTTTGGTCCAACCACCATTCTCCCGTGTTCTAGAAAGAGCTCCATGATTATCCTTAGGGTGCCCACCCCACCTCACTATACACGTCAGGTAGCTGGAACCAACCCCTAGTGGTGGGTATATGACTCAGGGGTGGACATGTGATCCAAGTCCCGTCAAAGAGATCCCCATCCGTGGCCCTTTCTAGACTTGCTGGGAAAGAGGAGCTCTTTTTCTGCCACATTTGCTGAGCTGGTGGGACTTAGGCTGGGTCTGCCAAGGGCCACCACATTGGGAGTGCCTGCCTAAGAATAGTGTCAGTGAGGAGGGAGACAGGCGATAAATGGGAACAGGTTCCTGAAAATGTTGTTTGAATCCTTGGGTTCCATAGTACCTAGCACTGTATTTTTCCAGTTTTATGAACCAATAAATTCCCTTTGGGGTCAGGATTTTGTCCCTTGTGATTCTGACTGACATAGCACCTGAGCCTGTTTGGCCTGATGAAGGGTCTTCAAATTCTTAAAGTCGATGAGACTTTTCCAAGTGGATCCTGAGAGAAGCAGAAGGGCCAATGGTGTAGTAAGAGGACCTCATGGATTTGGGCTCCAGGAAGATGAGAATTTTCTAAGGACAAGTGCTGCCCAAGGATGGGACAAACCATCCTTGTGATGCGGTAAGCTCCTTGGCCCCAGAAGTGCCAGCAGGCTGTGTAGGAACACCTATGTTGGGGTTATCATGAAGGCTCTTTGTGCATAAGGTAGAGAACTGGATCAAATAGTCCTTGAACTCTGAAATAGATGATTCAACTATAAATGTATAGTTGGGTGTGGTAGAGGCAACAGCTTAGTAGAATTATGGTCTGGTGGAAAGAGACGTGGAATCAGAACCTTCGGGTTCTCATCTCTCTTTTGTTGACCAGCTGTATGGCCCAAAGCAAGCCAGTTAACCTCTCTGATTCATATTATCCATCTGCCCACGTGGGGATGATGCTATCTGCTGTCCCCGGGAGGTATTGTGAGGCTCAGGGGCAGTAAAAGCTACAAAGGGTTTGAGGAAATCAATGCAACATCCAGATAGATGTAAGAGGCTGGCAGTGGGTGGTGAAGTGGAGAAGGGCTGAAAGCAGGGGGGAGGATCTGAGTGGGACCACCCAGGAACCGTGCCTGGGCAGCAGAGGCATCCTCAGGGGTCCTGCTCCCTTTGGGGAAGAGGCAGGTGATGTAAATGACTGGGACTGGGATGGGGTGAGACGGCAGGTGTCTGTGAGTGTGTCCTGGAGGGGGCCTGCCATATCTAAAGAAATGCAAGTTCTAATTTGATAAAAACAACTGCAGAAAACATAACAGATTCCTGTGTGGCCATATTTGGCTTATGGGGCCCAGTTTGCAGGCCCACAGCCAAATGAATAGGTAAAGAAGGACTTGGAAGCTAGCAGGTGTCTTATGAATGAATGTATTTCAGACGTATCAACTCACACCAACTCGAGGGTCCATCTGTGGAAGGGGGACATGCCTGCCCAACTCGAGGTTTTAGGCCATCAGATTTCTGTTCCTTCTCAGATACCTTAGTGGGGGAAGGTCCCCTCATACTAATCAGTGAAGCTTAGAGAGGCCCTGATAAGTCCTGCACATGACTCATTAAGTCATTCCCTCAATGCCTCCTGTCCAGGTGACTGGGGGCGCCACTGCAGGCTTTCTCTAGAAACTGGGGAGATCTGCAGGCCTGATGATGCTCCTGCCCTGTCTACTGCCTGGATGAAGCTCCTGATGGAGCTCCTCAAGGAACCCCATCCAGGCCAGGCCAGGCCAGCGGTTGCTTGCTTTGAGACTGGTTCTCCTTCCTGCCTTCCCCTTGTGAGGCAGTAAACCAGCCAAGGAGCCAGCATCTGTGGCATCCTGCTGCCCTCGCCCGTCCCGCTCTCCCCAGGGACATCAGGGTGGATGTGACATTGGGACTCACGTGGAGCCTGCTGGCTTTGGCAAGGTTGATTGGGACCCACATGTCAGCCTGGGCCACTGCCTCATCACCGTAACTCTGTGCCAAATAACAAGACCACGGGAATCTGCTAGCGCAGTCCTGGGGAGCGCACTCCATTACTCTCTTTTATTCACTAGGGAGATTTATGTGGCCTATCTCCCTTCCCTTTGTCCACCTGCGAGGCCCTATAAGTCATGTCCCCAGGCTGACAGGTCACAGGGCCTGTGCCGCTGCTCTGTCAGAGTGAGTGATGCCGGGGGGTGATTGAAGGAAAGGAAGGGTGAGAGGTCAGCAGCAAACGGCATGATGGGAGTTGGGGATGTAATTATCACTCTCATGACATACTGCTGGCTGGCTCTCCCCCTTCTTATAATAGATATACACACTTGGGTGCAGCTCAGAGCGGGGGAGGGTGTCGATGCTAAGAGGTGCCGGAGGGACCTGCTGGAGTGGGCTGTGTGCAGTGGGCCTCACAGGTGAGCTTCCAGCATGAAGGCAGAAGTACACCTGAGGCCCCCTGGATGCCAGCCCCTTCCCGGCAGTGCGACAGTTCCCCAAGCCCCAGGCACAAGGCCTGGGACAGAGGAAGCATTGTTAACCTGCGTTATTGTTATTCACTATGCCAGAAAGTATGGAAGAAAGGTACAGATAGAGCCAGCTGAGGAAGTAACTGAAAACTCCCCAAAATGTCTGGGGCTGAAGGTTCACTAATTTTCTGGACAGCTTAGCACTTCCCACTGGCATATAGTCAGTCAGGGGCACCAAGCCACGTGGGTGACTCGGGAGATGTCAAGTCCCCACTTGCTCAAAAACCTCTCCCTCCCCCACTTGCCTTAATGCCTGGACATTTTACCAAAAGAGCTATCCCAGAAGACCGCTCTGGGGGTGGGAGGGACAGGTCCAAGACTGGCTGGGACTTAGCACACCGAATGACAGCTAGCACAGATCAGTATTGTCCGTTGGTCCTGAGGGTAAGTGCTAATGGGATTTAGGAAAGGTCAGAAAGGGTTATTCTGGAAGGTGGGCTGGGGAGTCCAGGCCTTGCCCAAAGTCTGTGTACTGGGGTGAGGCTGTAGAAGGCTTCAGAGAGAATCCTCAGCTGCACAGCCATGTCACCTAGGGTCGGCGACTCCTTAAATGCAGGAGAGTCCCAGCTTCCAGCTGGCGTCTTGCTGAGTCGGGTATCAGGGCTCTCTGAATTCACAGTCTCCTGGTTTCCCTCCCACGTGGAATCTGGACTGGCCTGTGACTTGTGGCAAAAGTGAGGCTGTGCCAGTTCTAGGCCTGGGCCTGAAGATGCCCTCTGACTTCCACTTTTGTTCTCTTGGGCTTTCTGAGCCACCTTGTAAAGTTTAGGTCATCTGTTAGAAGAGTTATGTGCAAGAAGAGAAAGAGAGAAAGAGAAGAAAGGAAGGGGAGGGGAGGGGAGAGAAAGGGGAAGGGGAAGGGCCTAAAGGAAGAAAGACCAGGAGGAGAGGGAAGTCCCAGTGTTCCAGCCATCCCAGCCGAGGGGCCAGGCATGAAAGGGAGGTCTCTTTGGATCCTCTAGCCCAAACTGCAGCCGTAGGCCAAGCCCAGCTGAACCATATGCAGCAGAGATGTGCTGTCCCGGCTGAGCGCTGCCCAGCCAGCCCCAACATCATAAGCAATAAAGTGATTGTTGTTTTAAGCCATGTCACTTTGGGATGGTTTGTTATGCAATAATAGATGATTCTCTTATCTGTGGTGCCCAAAGCCACCCTTCCTCTGCTCCTTGCTTCCCGCTAGTCCCCCCCCCCCCCGCAAAAGCCCAAGAAAAGACTCCTTATGGGAGCAGGTACACTTGTACCAGCTAGAATTCCTACCCAGAGGTGTACCAAGGGTGGAGTCGGGGAATGGTCCATCCCGAATGCAGGCACTTGGAACTTAGGCCAGTGAAAGTTTTTCAGGGAGGAGTATTTTATCACTGGCATGGTTTGGAATTGCTAGGGCATGTTAGTGATAACAAGCAGACTGCCTTTCAGTTGTTCTCATGATTGTTTTTACATTCTTTAAGACAATGCACCCCTTACTGCTGGCATCTAGAGCACACTGTGCTCATTGCCCAACCCGCGAAATGCCGCTGATCCTAGGTCTTCCTGGTGACAATGTGAGCTTCAAGAAGAGAGAACTGGGAGGAGGTTGACTCTGAGAATGGCCCAAAGAAGGAAGCACAGTAAAGTTTTCTTGGGCCTCCATCATATGCAGGGTTTTCATAGCCACCCCAAGAAGTGAAATCTGGCTCACCCCTCTCCCTTTAACAACATTGACATATAGGTAAGTGGTGCTGGACAACCTGGGTTGAATCCCAGCTCTGCCCATAACAGCAGAGCTTTTGACCTTGGACAAATTTCTCAACCTCTCTGGCCTCGTTTTTCTTTCTTTTTCCATAAGATGGGATTAACAATAGGATTTATTTCATTAAAACTGAAGGGGACTGAAATAAGTCGATATGTATAAAAAATGTAGACTCTGGCATATCATATTTTTAATTAGGAACCAGTAATAAAACATTACAGGCAGGCGCTTGAAGAACAAATATTAACTCATTTAATTCTTCCAACAACGCTATATAGTAGGTGCTACTATTATCCCCATTTAATAGATGGGATATTCAGGACTCAGAAAGGCTAAGGGACTCACTGGGAGTCACACAGCTAGCAAGCGCTAGGGCCAGGATTCAAACCCAGATACGTCGGCCTCCCAGGCAGGTACTTCGTAACATCAACACAGGGCTGTGCTCAGTAAGTGTCGGCTGCGTGATTTTACCCAGTGTCCCCTGAATAAACTCCAGTGTTTCCTCTACCTCTATCTCCCCTTTTCCTCCGTAGAAATTCTGCTAGGGTCCCTTTTCACCACATGAAAGGAAAAGCAGAACAGTTAAAGCAGGTACGATTTCCAACCATGAAGCGGGCAAACATTAAAAAGTGTGGTGACATCAAGTATCATCAAGAGCGTGAGGAAGTGGGTACTTTCTTACATTGCTGGCGGAAGTGTTCGCGGTAAATCTTCTTCGAAAGGATTGTTTGGAAGGGATCATTAAAGTTAGAACTGTGTGTTCCTTATGATCCAACAATGCCACTTCTTGGTGCCCATTTTAGAGAGGCATATGCACAAGGTGACATGGGCACAGTGTCCTCTAGAGCTGCATTGTTGACAGTGATAAGCCAGGAACAGACTAGGTGTCCGTCAACAGGGGATGTCTGCACAAAGTCCAGAGTCACATCCTGCCCGGTCCACTGTGGAGCACCAGGCAGTAATGAAAACGACATGGTAGCCCTGCAGGCCTTCACACGAACGGCTCACTAAGATAGTGTCTGTTTATTCATCCATCCAACCGGCAAACATTTATTGCGACCTACCATGTGCCAGGCACTCTTCTAGGTCCTGGCGACACAGCTATGAGCAGGACAGACACAAATGCCTGACTTTGTGGGGCTGCCGACCACTGCTGAGTGAGGAAAGCTTAGCTGCAGAGCGACACATGGAAAGCCACTGATGTGGAAATGAAACCACGCCACAGAGCAGTGACGATACTTCTTGTCTAAGGGTATTCACGTTATGTGTGTAAGTACAGAGAGAAGGGACTGAAAGGTGACACAGCAAAGTGCTAACAGTGATAATCCCTGGGAGATGAGGAGCAGACCAAGACTTAAGGTTGGTTAAACATTATCATTTTTTATGATAATAACTGATTTTTGTGTTACTTTTACAATGTAATTTTAATATTGAAATGGGAAAATATTGATCCAGGAGTGGGCTTTCTATGGCATGGTCCTTGAAATTAAGACTAATGTCTTAGTCTACTCAGGTTACCATAACACAGTACCATAGACCAGGTGATTTAAACAGCAGACCTTTATATCTCACAGATCTGGAGACTGTGAAGTCTAAGATCAGGGTGCCAACCAGTTGGGTTCCCAGTGAAAGCCCTCTTCCTGGAATTGTAGAGAGCTACCTTCTCGCTGTGTCCTCACACAGGCCAGAGAGAGTGAAAGAGAGCTCTGGTTTCTCTTTCTCTTCTTATAAGGACACTGATCCCATCATGGGGTCCCACCCTCATGACCTCATCTAAACCCAATTACCATCCAAAGGTCCCATCTCCAAATACCATCACATTGGGGATTAGGACTTCAACATATGAATTTTGAGGGGACATGAACATTCAGTCAAATCCCAGCCATTTACTGTGTGGCTTTGGCAAATTATTATTCTCTCTCCGATTCTGTTTACCTAGCTGTGGAAATGGGGCTTACACCCCTCACTCCCCTACATTGTGATGAGTTTTGAAAGGCCCATATAAGAAATGCCTGACCTATAAATGTGGGTCCCCTTTTCCTGAACCCTGCTTCCCTACTGGACTACACCAGACCTCCTCATCTCCCTGCCAGTGTCCCTCACCTCATACACAAGACTTCCTGCCCTTGAGCCTCTGTATTAAGGTTTGTGAGTGGGGGACACACAATGTGTGCGCCAACATCCTCCAGCCAAAGTCAACAGGAATGCACTTGTACTTGAACAAATTTGGGCTTACTGACTTGTTGCAAGGAGGCAAATAAAGTCATGGGGAACTGTGGGTTGTCTGTGGGTTATAAGAGAGTGTTAGAAATGACTTCTTGTAGGATTTGGACTCATGGTAGGTGATTGGGTGATTAGGGGAGGTTTCAAGGAAGTGGGGCTCTGCTGTGGGCAGAATCCTGTCAGGGAGTTAGAGTAATTCTGTGATTGGGTATCTTAATGAATCTTATCTAGAAGAAAACAGGAACAGATCTAGGTTAAAGCTGTGATTGATAAAGAAGCAGCAGTCATCCAGTTAGCCTGCATAGGGGAGTAGTGGGTCATTTTATGCTTTGGATAATGTTCTTGTTTTTGTCTATGTTGAAACAGGATCTTGAAGTGGTTTTATTTTCATCTTGATTCATCATGGTCACAGGGTGTCTTTGTCTGATGGTGTTCTGTGAAACTGTTTACAGTAATCAGGAAAGCACCACGGTCTACCTGTGAGTGCCAGGCCAGCTCTCTGATGTCAGAAGCAGCTTTAATCCTTCTCATGTGTGAACAACTTGGAGGTCAATCAAAGTATTTTGAGGCTTGGGTTAGAGGAAGAGGATGACATTATTAGCCAAGTTTCCCCTCCCTTCCCTATCCTTCCACCTTTGCCCAGGAGAACTCCAAGGGCTTCCCTGCCCCAAGCCGTACCCAGAGCACCAGAGTACCCAAAGGTCAGGAATCTGCATTCTCAGCAGCTGCAAAGGCAGGTAGGCCTGAAACCAGAATACAAGTGGGGGGGGGGGGCGAGGGAGGAGAGATGGGGATATTTTCTGTTGAGAAGGTAGGAACTCTATTCCCAGCTCAATGCGTTACTCAGGGAAGGTGGAGGAAGTGGAGGAGGTCCCGTGATCAGAGAATCAGTGGATGTTCATGCTGCAGAGACTATTTGGGGTATCAAGAGGAACACGGACTATTTTTACTTGCAGAACTTTTTCTTCAAATCAAAACCTGTACAGGAATCCAGTATGTAATGTAGACCTCATTGGAGGCACTGGAGCTGAATCAGAGAAATGGGGTGTTCAGAGGCCTGCCCACTCCCCCTCCCAGAGCACCCTTCTCAGTGGTCCCTGAATCATTGCTGGGGGTCTCTTAGAACTCTCAGGGTTGCGGGGTTAAAATCCCTCATCTCACTCCACATTTTACTTTCTAGAAGCCTAGAAAGGAGTGGTTACTTATCAAAGGAACTCCCCCCTCACTGACCTTCTAGATTCCTCTGGGTCCTCCGTGGCCTGAGGGACTTTGTTCAAATCATATCCAGGTCTTCTTCCAACAAGATTTTTACTCTCAAGAACTTCTTTTTTGGGAGATGTTGGTCAAAGGGTACAAAGTTGCAGTTACATGAGATGAATAAGTCTAGCAATCTAAGGTATAGGCGTGATAACTGTACCTAATGATGCTATATTGAACACTGGATGTTTGCTAAGAGAAGAGATATCAGATATACTCATAACACAAAAAATGGTAACTGTGTGAGGAGATGACATGTTAATTAGCTTGACTGTAGTAGTCACCTCATTGTGTATGTGAATACCAGATCATGTTGGACACCTTAAGCAGATATACTTTTTATTTTAAAATGTATAATTAGAAGCATTTTTAAAACTCTCCCCTTGATGGTGAGGGGGCATGATAGGGTGCTGGAAACATTCTAGATCTTGATTCGAATACATTATACATTCGAATATAATATATTTGAATATATTATACAGTCTACGGAGGGGCATTGGATCTGACTCAAAGGTGGCTCCCACCTGGCCATAAGAGGTGATTGTGCAAATCTCTTCCCAGCTTTGCATTCAGTGACATCACGGTAGTGACTTGAAATTGGCCGTGATGGGATTTACACCACAGTAATGGGCAGTTACAGTCAGGGCTTTTTTCTCCTGGGGAGCCTGTTAAACATTTACCAGCATACGAGGAGTTATATACATATATAAATATTCATTGAGCTGTATGCCAAAAATCTGTGCTTTTTACTACATGTGTGTTATACCTCAGTAAAATGATCTGGAGTCTCCAGTCCCCTGGTTCCATGACTGCAACCTAAAATTATCTCACTGACTGTCTTCTTCCTGTAAGTTCTGTGAGGGAAAGGACCTCATCTGCTTTGTTCATCATCTAATGATTAGTGGTTGCATGAAAAACAGGATTTCCCTGATGCTAATGCAGGTTGGGCCATCCCAAGGGTGTGCCTATCCATGACCTGCCTAGGTTTATGTATGCTGCTGAGGGCTGGGACACACATAGTGGTGCTCACCACGGGCACCCAGGCAGTCAAGAACTGTAAGGTTGGCATGGTTCCTTGTCCCCACTACTCTGCCGTATTTGTAATATTTGCTGTGTTTGCCTTTTCCAGTACTCTTCCATCCCCTATAGATAGAATTAACTACTGTTTCCTCTCTGGCTCTTTGCTGGTCTCCATACAGAGCACTTACTTTGTTTGCTTTGTTGAGTTGGGGATCATGTCCATTTCAACTGCAAGGCTAGAGGCTGTTTCAGAAGGACCATATCTTCCTGGTCTCTGCTTGGATAAGACTGCAGGGCTTACGCCAACCAGGCTCTTAGCAGAAGCCTGCTGAATGAATGAAACGGGCTTCAGGAGAAGAAAGACAGATTAGGTTTGCAGGAAGAATAACCTGCCCCACCGACAAGGTCACATAATTGCCAAAACAAGGGCGACTCTTCAGAACTCGGAAAAGGCCGGAATGGTTTGGGATGTGGTCCTGCTTGGTGGTGGGGGCTGACCAAGTAGCCTTTGACATCTCTACTTCTGCAACCTCACTATTCAAAGCGGAGATGGCTGTGAATATGAGCACAAATTCAGAAGCCACTGCCATGCTGGTTGCCCCAGGCTGTGTGCTTCCTGGGATCTGACACAGAGACACTTTCCTCCTCACATACAACCTTTTAGACTCTTCTGGATCCTCCATCCTAGGGCGTTTAGCTCACATCCAAAACAGATCTCCTTTAAACAAAGGCTTTTTTTTTCCCCTCAAATGTCTCCTTGACTAAAGGATGGACACGAGGGAGGCAGTTGGAGTGTTAGAAATGGTCTATGACTTGATCTGGGTGATGGCCATAGCAGTGGCTGTGTCTATAAAAGGTAACCATGCCCTACACATAATTGTGCATTTTCTGTAAGTAATGCCTCAATGAAAAAGTAAAAGAAAGAAAACTAAAATCTTCCCCCTGTTGAGGAAGGGGCTAGTCTGGTGGTCATGCCTCCGTCATCTGCAGGGCATCCTGAGTCAGAGGCCAGCAAGGACCTAGGGCCTCCAGAGGCTGGGCTAACCAGGAGAGAGAGAAGAGAGAGAGGTGGTAAAAAGAAAAGCCCTGCAGGCTTCCCTGGAAGGACAAGGGCACAAGGGCCGTTTGGGGTCCAGCCAGAGGAAGTCACTGGGCATGGAGGAAACCCTTGGGAATGCAGAGGGCAGAAAGGAGCCAGGAAGGAATGTCATAGGCTGTGCTTGCTGGGCGGTGGCCGGACCCAGCGCGCTGACTGCAACGTCTCGTCTGAGGATGGCCAAGGCGGGCTGGGGATGAGGGGAGGGGGAAGACAGCGTGACTGCGTCTGATCTACAGTGACGAGTACCAATGTTAACTGTCACCTCTCATCTCCAAACTAAATCACACCTGGAATTGGAGGCGCCGAGGAGCTGATAGAGTCAGCCTCGCAGAGGCTACAAGTCAATCAGTGCGGAGATGCGCGCGGAGACACCGGCTCCAGGAGGCCGGGCGCCTTCATTCATTCTGGGATTTACACTTGTCAGGCTGCCGCCTGGGGGTGGACAGGAGGAGGGGTGGGCAGGCTGGTTTCACTCCAGCTCCACTTAAAACTGGATGACTGGCGGCTTCTCCCCAGGGGCACTGCAAGCTAGACCCACTTGCTTTCGCTGCCCCTCCACTTCTTTATCCTGTGAGTCATTCTCCAGGGTCAGGGGACTTCAGGCTCATTGGGACAGATGCGTGGCCTCAGAGCTGGGAGTACTGGCTGCCCAAGCAACCCTTGCCATGCTGGGAGCACGTGAAGGGAAAAGGGATCCTATCCTGGGCACTGAGGCACGTGTTTGAAAGGGAGCTGGGCGGCCCTGTGGGGAAAGAAGGATAGATTTAAGCTGACTACTTTGCAGCAATTCTGTCTGTGGTCAAATGAAATGGAAAAGATCTTTGTTTTTCCTTTTATTCATTCCTTTACTCATTCAGCCAGTGGTATTCAGTGAGGCTCTATGTGAAGGGCTAAGAGTCCAATCGTATGGAGCCCCCTTAGCCTTCAAGAAAGGAGAACTTAAAAGTGTTAAGAACTTCTCAGGCTGACATTTCTGACCTAGAATTAGTGTCTGAATCTGTAGCCCTCACCCCTTCATAATCCTCAGCACAGTCATTTATAAAGTGCTTTTTCACATATAAACATAACTATGCTAAGTGCTGTGCCAAGGAAAATGGCTGGAGATATAAATTCCAGATGGAGAGAAAAATATTGAGTTTCCTTTGCTGTTTAAACATCTATTTTATTTTTGTTACTATGAAAATAATATAATTTTGTTACAGAAAATTTGGAGCAATAGGGAGAGAGAAAATCACCTAAAGATAAAGCTGGCATTTTGATATGCTTCCTTCTTGTCTTTTTTCTTGTAGCTCTTTAGCTTTTTTTTTTTTTTTTTCTTTCTCAACAGCCCATCACCCAGGTCATGTCCTATGTCACTGAATATGGAGTTAGGGTGGAAGCTTCATTTTCTCCTGACCCCCAATCAGAGTGGCCCCTGAGGACAAGGCTTCACTCTGCCTGATGCCCGGGCACAGAAATGGTGATACAGGCATTCGGCAGGCTGATCTCTTAATCCAGATTGGTGTAGTCATTTGAAACTGAAAGCAGCTCCTTTTTATGTCGCCTGCTTCTCAGCATTAACTTCTCTTTGATGTAATTTTTGCTTCCGATGCTCTCTCCCTTCATGGGTTAGATTAGTGTGAAATTGGCCTGGCTTCTCCAGAGACTGCAGTGTTAAGCTTCAAATACTTGGTCCTTATTGGAAATCCTTAACCCACATCAGGGGAGAAAAGTGGCAGCATTACTTGGGAATGGGGGGGGGGGGGGAGTGGGGGGGTGGGGAATGAGGAGAATTGGGTGTAGGGCAGTAGGGACAGAAGTGCTTATTGGCAATAGGAGGATAGGGAAGTTGAGACTCCTGTCCACTTACTGACTGCTAAAGATGTCCTCACCTTGATGTGGGGCGGGGGAGGGGGTAAGAATGGATCTTAGGGAACTTGAAAACGTGGTAATAGGGGAAGAAACTTGTTTTAGTTGGCTGGAGCTCTGGCTGGAGCTGTCCAAAGGTCTTGGTTCTGAAAGGAAGAAGGAAAGATGACAGTGTTTGGGAAAGTAACAGAGCGATGTTACACAACCCTGTCTCGATCCCTGGGGTTATACCTGCTCCTGTGAGTGTTCCATCTGGTTCAGGTGTGACCTTGAAGTACATACAAGATGTAGTTACCAACATTGTGTGAGAACTGGCATAAATAGGTCCTTTCACCAGTTCTGTCCTTCCCTCTTACCTACCTCCCGTCTGGCAGAGAATGACAATTTGTAATTGAGCCAGACTGCTGGAGGGAGTACTCAACTGCAAGGGAGACTCAACTGAGCACCTGACCTAGGGGAGGGTTTTCCCCTAGTTTTAAGGCAGAACTTGGGACAGGGAGTGCTCCTGTAGTGATTTCGAACATTCCAGAGGGAAAAGATGCTCCAAGTTTGGGAAAGCACCTCAACTTATTCCCCGCTGACAACCTCAGCTCTTCTGCCATTAAATTCAGATTGCTGCCTGAGTATATCACTGCAGGACAGAAGCTGCCAGAAGTGATTCTGATGGCCAAACTGGCCCATGCTGTCCATAAAGGAAGTAACCACCAAACTTTCATCAGAGTCTGAGGGAACTTCAGAATGTCCGCTCAAAGACAGTTTAGTTCCAGATACTTCAAGTTGGTTATCAGCCAACAAACATACACTTTCCCCCTGTAATTGCCATTCAACTTTCTCTGCCAGACTAGACTTGACCTTTACACATACCCCCGCCTCTGTCTCAGTTTCTCTTCTTCCCTGCAATGCTTCATTCCCCAGCCTTGGCCCAATATCCCTGTGACCTTTCTTTCCTTGGCCGGTTTTCTCTTCCTTCCCTTCACTCCTAGTGGGTCCTTCCACCCACCTTCCCACTCAGCAAGATCCTTCATTTTGCCCCCTTCTTCTCCCAGCTTGGCCCGCTTGTCCCCATCGAGCGCCCCTGCCCCCACCAGGTCTCTGCACAGAGGAAGGGCCTTGGCCCACTTTGGTTTATTTAGCCTTGTGCCTCCTTGTGCATGGGCCCTCCTCTCCCCTTCTTGAGTCCGCAAATCACTCCTTCCAGTGTCAGCCGGCAAATTGGTTTATCCTCCCCCCAACCCGGCTTTCATTACCTTGCCGAAATGAAGCGATATCTCCTCGGCGGAGGCTTCCCGTCCGTGCCGCCGCTGGCATAATAAATGAAGACAAAGTGCCGGCGGCATAGACCATCTCTCCCACCGCACCACCAGCCGCTGCCAGCTTCATTATTCGCTTAAGTTGCCGGAGAGAATTACTTAACCCTGACCCGTGTATTAGGGGCCTGTATTAATGCCGCGACAGGCGCCTCTTACGGCAGAGAACAATTTATTAGTGCCGAAACAGGCTGCTTTTCTCTGTCATTTTTCCAATCTGAGCTTTGAACACACATCATTAAACTTGTCTGACTCTCTCCCCTTCTCCATCATTCCTTTTTCATTTTTTTAAACAGAAAGCACCGTACAGAATGGAGATTGTTCTGAAAATCTCCAAGTGCCTCTCTCTCTTCTCCTTTTTCTTTTCTTCTTGCCCTCTTTCCAGTTCTTTCTTTGGCCTTTTTTTTTTTTTTTTTTTTTTGCTTTTGGTGTCTTTGCTGGTGGCTCTTCTACTTTTAGGGTCAGGATAATGGGGGGAGGGGAACATCTGGCTGCAGGAAGAGAATCCCTTTGGGTATGGGGGTTGGGAGGGGCAGAACAAGAGGGGCTCCCTGGGAGTCCCCTGAGCCCGGTGTGGTGTCGGTTGTCTCTCCCTCAGATTCCTTTTCCAGAGGCAGCCTTGGCCTCTCTGCCTCTCATTGTGCCTCCAGCTGGGAGCATCTCATTTGAAAACAAAAACAAGCATTGGGATCAATTCTGGGAGCTAAAGGATCTGGCTGTGAGGAAGGACTGGGCAGGGTTGCTGTTTGTCACGGGGACTTTCTCATGTCCGCGTGTGGGGAAGAAATTTGGGAGGGGACCCCAGAATTAAAAAAAACCCTGAGCCCTGGTGTGGTGTGTGGCCACAGTGGGGGAAGTTGGCCATCGGGCTGTGCTGCCATAGGGCCACATACACAGCTCCCCTGACCAAGGCAGACAGTGTCAGTTTCTGAGTGCTGTCATCTCTCTCTCCCCCTGTAGCTTTGTCTCAGCACCTGAGCTCAACTTATAGCTCCTATGCCCCCCCTGGCTCCCGGTTCTGGCTCTTCTGGCATTGCCCATGCCCTTGTCTCTAACACCACTGCTGCTCAGAGCCACAGGGAGCCGCTCTCTGAGGTAGCACTTGCCACTTCTCCCTGGTGACTATCTCCTGCCCTCTGTATTGGGAACGCATGTGACCACTGTCTCAGTTTGTGTTCCTCTGAAAGCAGAGCTTGAGCAGACTTGGGTACAGACAGCGTGAGATGACACCAGGAAACAGGCGCGAGGGGTGGAGAAAGTGAGGCCAATGAGAAGGAAAAACCACTAAAAGAGCGTGTTTGTTATCCAGAGGCCTGTTATAGAAGTGGGGCTTGACTGCAGCAGGCCTTCCGAGCTGGGTACAGATCACCTCCCTGAATCACCTTTCTGGAAGACCTGGAGCATTTGTCCACAGGCTGTCCTCCTGTGCTCGTGGACTAACGGCTGCCCCTGGGAGTACACACTCTCCCATACTCCTCCACTGCATTTGTGCGTTGCACGAGGGGTACTGCTGAGCACCCAGGCGGACAACCGGAGAGAAATGTAGTGCTTCTCGAGGTGGGTTCGGTTGGGATGGGTTCACATCCCATGGCTGAACGGCACACCCACGGCTGAATGGCATCTACCCCTGCCATCATCTCACATGCCCGCCTCCTCTCACCGGCTCTCCCTCTCAATCCCCGACCCCCAGGGCTTCCAGTACCTGTCAGTTCTGCAGCCCCACCTGTCCAGGGGCTGCAGAGACAAATGACAGCACAGCCCAGGCAGGGGCATAAACAGGTGAGGCAGGATATGGTCAACAAATAGGAACTGTGGGGACTGGCAAATCTGAGAGTAGAGATGATCTTGTAAAGACAATGACATAATTTTAAAAACATGTGCTACTAGACAGACCCATCTGGGGGCTAAGAAATTTGACTGCAGACGTACTGGTTTTAGCGTCAGGGTGGATGGAACGAATCTTTGGAGAAGATGTGACTTTCATGAAGTTTTCACTCACTTTTTTGCACTCTTCCCAACTCTAGCCGATGGCTTTGGGACCGTACTGGGGAAAGGGGCTGAGGGGGACAGAAAAACAGGAAAAGCCATGGAAAAGGCCAGAGGCTTCCCCCCAACCCCCCACAGCCCAGTCCTCCCCAAATTCCCCTGGCCTCCAGATCCTCACCATCCTCCCTCCCGCTTAGCTCAATAGCTCTTGAAAGTTCTCTAATCACCTCTCTGCTTCCTGCATTAATGAGCCTCTCATCTCACTGATGGCAATCAGAATATTTGCTTATGAAAGGGACACGGTTAATAACACGATTGCTCCCCTCCGCCTTCTTCCTTCCTCTTCTCCCCCCTCCCCTTCCCTCGCCCTCCACACAATTCTCTCAATTAACGATAGGCAGAAATTAATTTTTCCCTTCGATCGAAACAATTGCAAGGAAGCGGATTGCCAGCGTCGCTCCAGATAGGGACCGCTCCCAGCAGAGTGGAGAGAAAGGAGTGGAGATAGAGGAGATACGCACGGCCCTATCTGCAGGCACAGGACAGAGTAATACAAATGTTATCCTTAGAAATGTACTTAAAGAGGATATGTTTATAATTCGGAGGGGATTTTCAGGGGCTCTCCTGCCCTCCCTCCTTCTCCAGGGCACTCCACTCGGCTCACTTCTGTATAGCAGAACCCAGAGTTTGTTGGAGATTTTGCTCTCGCTGCCTCAGTGTGTGGAGTGGGGCCTGGGGTGAGAAGGGAGATAAGGTTGGGGGAGGAGGGGTCACGGCCATTGTCCAAGGGCCCAGGGCTGAGACCACTACTGAGATTGCTCGCTTTGGCTACAAAGCCAAACATCAGGTGTCAGATCTGACTGTTGTGTGGGCCTTCGAGGTGAGACCCTGGTTTATTTGCCACCTTTAAGGTCCTTCTGTGCCTGCCTGGACTTTTGGGTTGGCTCTCCTTCCCAGCCCATTCCTCCATCCAGGTAGGGAAGCAGGAGCCGTCGTGGAAGCCAAGATCATACCCTAGCAAAGTGGATATGAGAAAGAACACAGATTCTGGAGGCAGACAGCTCGGGTTTGAATGGGGCTCTCACAGCTCTGTGACTCCAGGGAAGTTACTTCACTTCTCTGTGTCTTGCTTTCCTCACCTGCGAAATGGTGAGCACGCCTACCTCATAGGGTTGTTGTAAGGGTGAAATGAGTGAATATTAATTACTAAGTACTTAGAATGGCACTTGGTAGGTAGCCAGTGGTATTCACACATCTGGTAAAGCGGTTAAAAAAAAAAAAAAGAAAAAAAAGCTTATAGGCCCCTGTAGGCAGGAATTTGTTGGCCCATTCATTCAACAAACACTTGCTGTCCTACGGAGGACATACATATTTTAAAGATTTGGCGGTCTATACACCTGAGTTGTAATATGGGCAACCGGAACATGGGCAGAATTCACCAGAAGAATGGTGCGCGAAGTGCTGTGGGATTTCAGGAGGAGGAAGGCAGGACAGGACAATCGGGGGTTGGCTTAACCCAGGAGGTGAGAGCTGAGCAGGGCTTCCAAGAGTAAGTTGGATTTCTTTCCATAGGTTGGGAAAGGTCGCTGCTGGGCAGAGGGGGTGGAAGAGTGAGAGCCTCTGGCTGTAAGGACAAAAGGCCGGGCTCAGAAGTTGGGGGAACAGGGGGGTGGAGGGATTCGAGTGTGCACCCCCACCCCCCACCCCCGCCCCGTCATCACCTTCTCCGCGTTCACCCGCCCCCCCACCCCCCAACTCCTTCCCAACCCTCCCCTTTCTCTCAACATCCAAGAAAGATTAACTTCTCTCGGTGCTAGAGAGAAAGTTATCATTAGCGGAGAATTAAAAGAGTGATTAATGGTGCCCCCCTTCCCCGCCCCCCGTAGGCCTTATCTGGTGGCGGTGCGCTGGACAATGCGGCGGGCGGGGAGGAGGGGAGACGGAGAGGGAGCGATGGAAAACAATAAATATTAAGTGCAAGAAAAAAGGGAGCGCCAGCGCCGATCCCACTTGTTAGATTGAAGGCGCCTCTCCAGAGGGGGGAAGGCTCCAAATTGCTAATTAGCGCCTCTGAAAAGGCCTGGCTCTGATATGCGCGCCGCTGAAAGGCCGCCGTTAATGAAGCCGCGGCGAGCCCGCTTCCCTTTGACTGGCCGTCATCCCTCCTGCGAGCCCCGGGCCGCCGGAACAATGCGGCGGGGAGCGCCGGCTCCCCCAGGCCTCGGCGGGACGGCCCGGGCAGCGCGCGCGGGGAGCGGCGCGGCGCCGGCGAAATGTGGAGGGGGAGATAAGGCCGAGCGCAGGGAAGAGGCTCACTCCCAGGGGCCCAGGGAAATTTGCAGTTATTATGAAGGCGATGAGACAGATTAAAAGCCCTTGTGTTCGCCGCTTTGCCCCTTTATTTAGTGGCTTCATCTAGGAGATGAAAGAAGTTGGAAATGACTTTCTCTGCTCTGCGCTGCGAGAAGCTTCATGGCACATTTCTTGACTTTATTCCTTCTTTTGTTTCTCCCTTCCTTGCCTTTAACCCCTGACAGACTTCTCTGTGGCCACAGGCACTGGAAGCCCGGAAGTAGTGACTGGCAGGGGCCTCCCCCATCGACACTAGCAGCCAGACCTTGGAGGCTTCCGGCTGATCTCGGGGGTATTGGCTAAACTAGGAAGGACTGAGCTTTGAGGGTCCCTGGAAGGCCTCACCAGGAGGCTGGATGACCCATGATCCAGATGAGTCACAGGTTCCTCGAATGCCCTGGACCTATTCCCAGAGGGCAGCACAACATTATGCACAGGGACTCCACAGCCAAATCCCCTGCATTCAAACCCAGACTCCACACATTAGCTGAGAACTTGGGCAAGCTACGTAACTTCTCTGTGCCTTAGTTTCCTATCTGTAAAATGGGGACAATGATCATATATCCGTTCCTACTTCATAGCGTAGGATAGACTGATCGCATAACTGTCCCTGGGGTTTCACGCCTCCCTGTTCCTCATCCTTTGCGAGGGCCTTTCCATACTGACTCTGGGCCTGGCCGTATCACTAGCTTTGGCCAGCTTGATTCAAGCAAAGGCATGAAAAGGCACCGTGTGTTTCCATCTTAGAATGCACACCTCTCTTAGAACATCATCACAGTCGTAAGAACACACCATGGCTTGCCTCTGGTGGTGCGAGCATGGCTGTGACAGCCTGCTGAAAGCGTGTGGGACACACGTTGAGGAGAACCAAGTTGTCCCAGTCAAGGATATACTAAAACTGCAGCCCTCAGGTGACTGCAGATAGATGAGCAAACCCGGCCAAGATCTGCCAATCCTAGCCCAGATGGACAAGACGTTCTAGAACGCTTATGGACTTGTGAGAAATAAGAAGCAGATGTGGTTTTAAGCAACTAAATGTGGGAGTGGCTTTGTTAGGCAGCGTTTTTGTGAAAGAGATAGACACCAATAGACAAATTGGTGTTTAGAAGTTCGATGCTGCCAAAGCCAAAATAAAAACAAAACCCAACCCTGAGATGCATAGCTATGGCTTTGGGATTGGAAAGCAAGTGGAGTCTGGAAGAGATGATTAAAAAACCACTAGAGCAGCTTGGACAAAAGATGACCTGTGTCACTTATGGTGAAACAGTCAAAACTGTTGTGTGAGGTAATTTGGAAAATAGAAAAAAGTGCTTAGTGGACTTATGGGTTTGAGTAAGGAGATTTCCGGGTGGAATGTTGAAAGGATCAGCTGGCCCTTACTGAGTAAATACGGTAAGGGACTATGAGAAAGAGGCAAACTAAAAAAAAACCAGGAAACAACTAATTTGTCAACATACTGTACAGGGAATAAAAGGTCCCAGAACTTGCTGAAATGAAAAATAAGACTGTTTCTCATCTCCGGTCTCAAGATTCTCAGGGTATCATATGGAACCACAAAAGACCATGAATATTCAAAGTACTCTCGAGGAAGAAGAACAAAGTTTGAGGCATCACACTATTTGATTTCAAAATATGCGACAAGGCAACGGTAATCAAAACAGCATGATAATAGCATTAAAAAAAGACATATAGATCAAAGAAAAAGAATAAAGGCTCAGAAATAAATCCACACACTCATGTGATCTTCAACAAAGGTGCCAAGAACACACATTGGCAAAAGGAGAGTCTTTTCAACAATTGGTGCTCAAAATGAATTAAAAACTTAAAAGTAAGACCTCTAACCATAAGACTACTAGAAAAAAAAAAAAGCCAGGAGTGAGGCCTCTTGACTCTGGGCAATAATATTTTGGCTATCACCCCAAACGTCACAAATAGCAAAATAGCCAAAAAAACAAAACCAAAAAACCACAAAAGCAAAAATAGACTCATGGGAATCACATCAAACCAAAAACCTTCTGTAAAATGAAGGAAACAATCAACAGAACAAAGAGACAATCTATAAAATGGGAGGAAATATTTGCAAACCGTACATCTGATAAGGATTTAATATATAACATATGTAAGGAACTCAACTCGGTAATAAATAAATAAATAAATAAATAAACAACCTGATTAAAAAGTGAGCAGAGAACCTGTATAGACATTTCTCAAAAGAAGAAATACAAAGGTTAAGCAGATATGTTTTATACTCAACATCACAAATCATTAGAAAAATGCAAATTGAAAGCATAATGAGATATCACCTCACATCTTGTTAGGATGTCTGCTAGAAAAAGATGAGGGATGATAAATGTGGGTGAAGATGTGGAGAAAAGAGAACCCTTGTACACTATTGGTGAGAAAGTAAACTGGCAGAGCCATCACAGAAAACAGTAGAGAATTTCGGGAAAGAGTGAGACTAGGACTTCCATATGATCCTGCAATCCCACTTTTGGGTAAATATCCAAAAGAAATGAAATCAGGATCTTGTAAAAAGACTTATCTGCATATCCCTGTTTATTGCAGTATTATTCACAGTAGCCAAGACAGGAAACAACAGATGAATGAGTAAGAAGGTGTTATACACACCACACATACACACACACACACACACACACACACACACACACACATACACTGGAATATTTTCAGCCATTAGAAAGAAGGAAATCCTATCATTTATGGCAACATAGATGAACTTGGGAGCCATTATGCTAAGTGAAATAAGCCAGATAGAGAAAGACAAATTATGTATGATCTCACTTGTATGTGGGAAAAAAAAAAAAAACTTGAAGTCAGGGTACCTGGGTGGCTCAATCAGTTAAGTGACCAACCCTTGATTTTGGCTCAGGTCATGATCTCACAGTTTGTGGGATTGAGCCCCACATTGGGCTCTGTGCTGACAGTGTAGAGCCTGCTTTGGATTCTCTCTCACCCTCTCTCTCTGCCCCCCCCCCCGATTTGGAAAATAAATAAATTTAAAAAAAATGTTGAACTCATAGAATCGATGATTAACATGGTGGTTACTAGGGACTTTTGAGGGGCAGCAAGGACTGGGGAAATGCTGGTGGTCAAAGGGTACACAGTTGGAGTTACATAGGATGAATAAGTCTATAGATCTAATATAGAAGCATAATGACTATAATTAGTAATACTGTATGGAACACTAGAAATATGCTACAGAGATTTTATTTTATTTTTTTTTTTAATTTTTTTTTTCCAACGTTTATTTATTTTTGGGACAGAGAGAGACAGAGCATGAACGGGGGAGGGGCAGAGAGAGAGGGAGACACAGAATCGGAAACAGGCTCCAGGCTCTGAGCCATCAGCCTAGAGCCCGACGCGGGGCTCGAACTCCCGGACCGCGAGATCGTGACCTGGCTGAAGTCGGACGCTTAACCGACTGCGCCACCCAGGCACCCCATATGCTACAGAGATTTTAGATGTACTTGTCACACAAAAAAATTGGTAACAATGCAAGGAAATGATATGTTAATTAGCTTGACAGCAGTAATCATTTCACTATGAATATGTACATTCAACTCATTGTGTTGTACATCTTAAATATATGCAATTTTACTTTAAAAACATATAAATAAGAAAAGAAACATTCTGGTGCAAAAAATAAAAACTATTCTCAGTGTAATACAAGGCCTAGGACATCTGCTTCTTGCAGTAATGGGGGGAATAGGGGCAGTATTTACTCTCCCATCCTAAATAATTTAAGGAATACAAAAATTTCCCATATTCAACAAGGTAAAATTAGTCATGTCTGGAAAACAATAAAAAATTACTAGGCACAAAGAAGCAGGAAAATATAACCATAATATAAAGAAAAAATCACTTAATAAAAATAAACCCAGAATTACTATATTCTATATTTCATGTGTTTAACAAAATAGAGAGAAACATGAATACATTAAAGAGAGACATGGAAGATTTTTTTTTAAGGCCCAAATCTAACTTAACTTGTATAGAAACACAGTGTCTGAGATTAAAAAAAAAAAAAAAAAAAAAAAAAAATATATATATATATATATATATATATGGTAGAATTAACACCATGTTAGATACTGTGGAAGAAAACATTATGACTTTGAAGACATAGCAATATAAACCATTCAAAATAAAACAGGAAAAAAAAGCAGAAGAAGGAAACAAAGAAAAAACAAAAGAACAACTTAAAGCAACCTGAAGTATGTGTAATTGTAGTCCCAGAAGTAGAAAGGAAGTGAGAGGAGAAAAATCTTTGAAGAAATAATGGCCTCAAAGTTTCCAAATTCAATGAAAATTATAAACCCACAGATCCAAGAAGCTCAATGAATCCTAAGGACAGGAAACATGATGAAAATGACACTAATCAAATGGCTTAAAACTAGTGATAAAGAGAAAGTCTTAGCAGCAACAGAATAAAGACATATCATGTATAGAGGGGAAAATGATAAGAGTGACAACAGACTTGATCTCAGAAATGATGTGAGCCAGAAAACAGTGAAGCAACATCATTAAGGTAATGAAAGAAAAACACTGTCAACCTAGGATTCTGTACTCAGCAAACATCTTTCAAAACAATGAAGATGGGGTGCCTGGGTGGCTCCATAGGTTAAGTGATCAACTCTTTTTTTTATTATGTTTCTTTTCATTGTTGTTTATTTATTTTGGGGGGGGAGGGGCAGAGAGAGAGCCGACACAGGGCTGGAACTCACGAACCAAGAAGTCATGACCTGAGCCAAAATTGGATGCTTAACTGACTGAGCCACACAAGTGCCCCAAGTGACTGACTCTTGATCTCAGCTCAGGTCATGGTCTCATGGTTTGTGAGATCCAGGCCCATGTCAGCACAGAGGCTGCCTGGGATTCTCTCTCTTCCTCTGTCCCTGCCCCTCCCCCACTCAGGCACACACACTTGTGCTCTCTCTCTTTAAATAAATAAACATTTTCAAAATAAAGACAATGTAAAGGCTTTCTCAAGCAAATCTGAAGAATCATCACTAACATACCAGAATTACAAGAAACGTTAACGAAAATACTTCAGGTAGGAGGAAAATTATACCACATAGAAAGCTGGATCTCTCTAAAAGAATGATACACACCAAAAGTGATATTTGTAAAATTATCACTTTTTTAATTTTCAAAATCTCCTTAAACGATAATTGTTGAAGGCAAACAAATGACAATGTATTGTGGGGCTTCTACCATGTGTAGCAGTGAAATATATGACAACAATAGCACAAAGGCTGGGAGAGAGGAGATGGAAGGATACCGTTATAAGGTTTTTACACCAGGCATAAAGTGTTAAAATATTACTTGAAGACAGATTAAGATAAATTAAAGATGTATACTAAAAACCCTAAAGCAACAACTAAAAATATAAAACACAACTATAACTAATAAGCTAACAGTGGAGATAAAACAAAATAACAAAATACACTCAATCCAAAAGAAGGAAGAAAAAAAAGGGGGAAAAGGAACAAAGAATAGATGGGACAGATAGAAAATAAAAAGCATGATGGTATGTTTAAACCTGTTATTGGCAGAGTCGAAGTCCCTGCAAATTCATGTGTTGATGACCTAACTTCCAACACCTCCAAATGTGACTGTATTTGGTGAAAGCGTCTTTAAAGAGACTTACCTAAGAGATTACCTAAAGGGTAATTAAGTTAAAAATGGGTTATTATTAGTGTGGGCCCTAATCCAATTTGACTGGTGTCCTTGTAAAAAGAAGAATTTGGAATTTGATACATAAATAGAGAAGGAAGACAATGTGAAGGCACAGAGAGAAGATGGCCATCTATAAGCCAAGGATAGAGGGCTCAGAAGAAACCAAACCCACCAACACCTTGATCTTAGATTTCAAGTTTCCAGAACTGTGTGAAAATAAATTTCTGTTGTTTAAGCCACCAAGACCGTGGTACTTTGTTATGACAGCCCTAGCAAACTAATACATTAACTATATGAATAATCATATTAAATGAAAATGTTCTAAACCACACAAACCCAGCTAGACCAGAACCAACTTGTCCTTTTTAATTAATAAATCTCTGGATCAAGAAGAGCCACATTTAAGGAGTTGCACTTGATCATGATATAGATTACAACATCCTAGACTCCCAGCCTGATGCCATGGTTGGTGAGACTTTTTGGTGTCCCGGGATGGAGCGTGATACTCTGCATGTGGGAGAAACATGAATAATCATGATCAGAGGGAGGACTGTTGTAAGACAGTGCCATTAATGACCCCAGTTTTCTATGTGTCCTCCAAAAAGTTTGTTCAAGTCCTAACCTCCTGTATCTGTGAATGTCAACTTATTTGGAAATAGTCTTTGAAGATGTAATCAAGTTAAGGTGAAGTCATACTGGATTTGAGTGAGCCCTGATCCAATGGCTAGTGTCCTTACAAAAAGAGAAGAGGCCCTGAGACAGCCACACACAGAGGAGGACTACCAAGTGAATAGGGAGGCAGAGATCAGGGTGATGGATCTACGAGCCAGGAATGCCAAGAACCACCAGGAGCTAGGGTGACACAAGGAAGGATGCTTTTCTCCAGCCTCTGGAGGGAATGTGACCCTGTTAACGCTCTGATTTTGGACGTCTAGCCTCCAGAACTGTAGGAGACTAAATTTCTGCTGTTTAAAGCCATCTAGTTTTTGGTACTTTGTTCCAGTACCCCTAGGAAACGAATACACCACCTAATGGCCTTTACTCTGACTACTCCCTCTTCCTGGTACGTTTGTCCCTGACGTGGTTGGAGAGCACACTCCCTCCTTTCTTGAGGCATTTGTTCAGATGAGCCCTTATCAGAGAAACCTATCACAAATAGCAGCAAGTCTCCCACATCCAGCATTTCCTTTCTCCTCCTCCCACCTTTTTAGTCTGCACAGCCTTTCCACCACCTAATAGTTCATGTGTTTATCCATTTATTGTTTGTCTTCCTCCCCTGGGGGTGGTGTGGAAAGAATCCCGAAGGCAGGGACTTTTGTCGATTTTGTTTCCGGGTGCTTCTTCAGTATCCAGGACGTGGTAGGCGCCTCATTAAATATATCCTGACTGAATGAATGAATGAATGTCCATGAAAACGATACCTGCCAAATACATCCCACAAGGGGGGGAGAGCACCGTTTGGAGTGAGAAGTCTCGTTCCTATCACAGTCATTTCACACACCAGCCGTGTGACCCTGTTTCACCTCTCGGAGCTTCAGTGTGCTAATCTGTGGAAATCAAGACAAGAGCACCTACATTGGAGGTTTATTCTGAGGATTAATTGAATGATTCCATCGGTAAATAATGGAGACACAAACCTCTTCTTGGGAAATCCACATGTCTAACAATTAATATATATCGTGTGTGTGTGTGTGTGTGTGTGTGTGTTGCTATGTGCCATGCAGCGTGCTACACACTCACATTAAAACTTAGTGGTTAAGTACATGGCTCCTAGAGTCACTGTGCCTGGTTATATACTTACCAGCTGTACGGCCTTGGGCAAGCTACTTAACCTTACTGTGCCTTAGTTTCCTCATCTGTAAAATGGAGATAATAATAGTACTTATTTCCTAGGATTCCTTTGAGGAATTTTGGTTGATCCATGTTAATATTTAGATACTATCTGGTACCTACTGAGGGTTCAATAGATGTTAGCTACTGTTATTTTGTCATGCAACTTAATCTTCCATGCATTCTGGGACAGTTCCTGCCACATTGGTGCTCCGTAGATTCTAATTTCCCTTTCTGGCCCCTTCGCAAAGTCTATTTGAATTGCCCTTTTGTCACATTTCCCCATCACCCCCCTTCCCCACCAAGCTGTAGCTTCGACCGCCTTGAGCCAGCCTTCTGAGCATTCTAGCTTCTTGCTTCTCTTTCCTTCCGAAGGCTTCCACGTAAGAACAAGCTCAGCCAAGCGTAGGCGGTGAGTAATCTGTGCTTGGTTGCTTCAGCCCCTCGTTACCTGCACAGATGGTCGCGGCTCTATCATTTTCTAGCTGTGTGGGTATAGGTAAAGTCATTAGCCTCTGAAAACTTTAGTTTCCTCATCTATAAAATGGGGATAACATAATGCTGTGGTAGACAGGATAATGGCCCCCCGGAATCTGTGACTATGTTAGCCTACATGGCAAAAGAGACTTTGTAGTTATGATTAAACTTAAAGACCTTGAGATGGGATGATTGTCCTGGATTATCCACGTGGGTGCATTATGTTAAGCTTGTGGCAATTTGTGATAGCAGCGATAGGAAACTAATATACACGCCTATGATGCTTGGCCCATAGTAAGCCTTCAGTAAATGCTACCTCAACAAAAGCAACTGTAAGTAGTTGAGAAGGGTACGTGTGAGAGTGTGAAAGGCATGGCATAGGAGGAATTTGGCAGACCTCTACCAGCTGCCTCCTAATGCCCTGTGCCTACCTGCTCTGGACACAGAACAGCCTCTCCCAGTGTCCCCTCACCTGGTATGCTCCATAGGAGTTCTGTGTCTGTTGTCCCCACTCTCCCATCCCAGCCTCCAGAGAGGTTTCTTGTACGGCAAAGCAGAAGGAGTGCCGGGGCCAGAGAGGAGGGCCAGTTGCTGGGAGTCATTCATTTTTCTTTTTTTTTTTTTTTTTTAAATTTTTTTTTTCAACCTTTATTTATTTATTTTTGGGACAGAGAGAGACAGAGCATGAACGGGGGAGGGGCAGAGAGAGAGGGAGACACAGAATCAGAAACAGGCTCCAGGCTCTGAGCCATCAGCCCAGAGCCTGACGCGGGGCTCGAACTCACGGACCGCGAGATCGTGACCTGGCTGAAGTCGGACGCTTAACCGACTGCGCCACCCAGGCGCCCCTCATTTTTCAAGCAAATGCTGACACTTCCTGCTGTCTGTAGTGGACACTTTCTATTAGTAACATCTCTTGAGTGGCTGTTGGAAAACAATTCTGGAAAGATTCTGGAATGTCTTGGATTGGTTTAGGGACGATTAAAGCCAGGACAGGGGGAAATGGAAAAGCACTGTGGAGATGAGTGAACAAGGAATTCCTGCCTTCATCAAACTGTTCTAGGTGCCCAGGGTTGAGGAAGGCAAAAAGAGAGACAACGTATCTTTTCTTATGATATTACCTTCTAGTGCGAGGTGACAGAAAATAAGCAAGTATACATCAAATCAACAAGGTAATGTTGGATTATGATACAAGCCACAAGGGAATAAAGAGGATGAGATAGAAAATGGCTAGGGGAGTAGAATTCCTCCAGATGGTGTTAGGAAAGCTCTCTATATGAAGGTGATGTGTTACTTTATTTTTTAATTTTTTTAGGTGCCTCAGCGTAGTAGGTAGCACTTCAGTCTCATTTTTTTTAATGTTTATTTATTTTTGAGAGACACACAGAGAGAGAGAGAGAGAGAGAGAGAGAGAGCGAGCAGGGGAGGGAGCAGAGAGGGAGACACAGAATCCGAAGCAGGCTGCAGGCTCTGAGCTGTCAGCACAGAGCCTGATGTGGGGCTTGAACCCACGAACTGTGAGATCATGACCTGAGCTGAAGTCGGCCGCTTACCTGACCATGGTCCCCTGAAGGTGACATTTTAGCTAAGGCTTCAAAGATGAGGAGATCCTCCAGCCCATGCCCGCAAAGCCCTGAAGACAGGTATTCATGGTTGCAGAACAGCATTTGCCAAGGCCCAGGGGGGTGCAGGGGGACAGTGCTTGGTGGGCAGGTACTGTGAGCATGGGGAAAGGGCTCAAGATGAAGCTGAGACATAGGTAGGGGCCAGATCATAGGCTGTTCAGGCCACGGTGAAGACTGTCAGTTTATTATAACTGCATTATAATGAACCAGCAGCAGAGGTGCTTTTGTGATGTGTGCGTGCGTGCGCGTGTGCGTGCATGTGTGTGTGTGTGTGTGTTGTGGGAAGGGCAAACCTATCATTTTTCCTGTCTGTACATCCTTTTCAGCTGGTGATTTGCTCATTCAACCAACAGTTTTGCTCTAATAGTCGATTGAAGAAAATTGTTGACTAGACTCTCATTGTCTTCTCAGTAACTACTAATTTTTTGGAGCACTTAATTTGTGCTAGGTTCTATGCTAAATGGCTCGTAGTCATTGTTTCATTTAATCTCCACGGAAGAGATGTATACTTTCTATTATTGTCTCCAGTTCACAGAGGAGGAAGCAAGAGCTCAAAGAAGTGAAGCAGTTAGCTCTGGACACAGCTAGTCAGTTAATGGAGCTTCACCCTTGGCTTCCCTCCTGGCTCCACTGTTATCTGCTGGCAGTCTGCCCAAAACTCCACGTCATCAGGGACTTCAGTTACCAAGTGTGATGGCCTCTCCTTAGAGCTATTCCTCCCTGGGTCGCCTGCGCGGCTCAGTTAGTTGAACATCTGACTCTTGATTTGGGCTCAGGTCACGATCCCAGGGTTGTGGGATTGAGTCCCTCACTGGGTTCCACACTGAGCATGGCGTCTGCTTGAGATTCTCTCTCTCTTTCTCTCTGTCTCTCCCTCTGCCTGTCTCCCCCACTTGCGCAATCAAGAAGAAGAAGAAGGTGGAGGAGGAGGACGAGGAGGAGGAGGAGGAGGAGGAGGAATAGTAGTAGTATTCCTATTCCACCCAGTTTTTCCTTTTGGCTCTCTTTTTCTTAAATTTCTGGCTTCTGGGGCGCCTGGGTGGCGCAGTCGGTTAAGCGTCCGACTTCAGCCAGGTCACGATCTCGCGGTCCGTGAGTTCGAGCCCCGCGTCGGGCTCTGGGCTGATGGCTCAGAGCCTGGAGCCTGTTTCTGATTCTGTGTCTCCCTCTCTCTCTGCCCCTCCCCCGTTCATGCTCTGTCTCTCTCTGTCCCCAAAAAAATAAATAAACGTTAAAAAAAAAATTAAAAAAAAAATTTCTGGCTTCTATACACTGGTTCTCTTCAAATGTTCTCTGTTCCTTTTGAGCTGTCCCCCTTATCCCCATAGTCTTCTGTTGCCACAATCTTTCTTTGAGTGGTCCTGCTCACAACTACCATCATTACTTGAACGTGGAGCTTTGATTTAAATTTTCTCTTCCAGCATTTAGTAAGCAAATATTTGTTTTCCTGATTGGCAATAGTTCCTGAGCACCTACCATGTGCAAAGCATCGTGCCAGCAACTGGTGAGAATACAATGACTATGACAGGATCTCTGGGGCAATAGAATTGGCTTCCTTTGTTTTCACACACTCTATCTCCAGAGCTTAGTGTAGGGCCAGGTATGTCATAAGGTGCCAGTATATATTTTGTTGAATGAGTCATTTACTTGGGGAGGCAGATTTGCTCATAATTGGCTCTAATTCAAGGTTTAATGAAGAAAATGCCATCGTAAAGATACCAGCAAGTGCTGAGAGAGCCCAATAGAGTAGGCAAGCAAGGGGAAGCCTTCATGGAGGTGACATTGGCATTCAACCTTTCAATCACCCTAAATCTTAGGGGTGTTCAAGAAATAGCAAGTGATCTGGTGTGCTCAAGTATGCTCCAGGAGGTAGTAAAAGATGGATGAAGTGAAATTGTGTTTCAGGAATCTTACTCTGGTGCGAGTGTAGAGAATGACTTATTTGGGGAGAGCCCATCCAGAAGAGTGGTTGCCTACCCAGGCCCATGGCACAGAGTGAGCAAAAGAGGGAATGTGGATGCAGGAATACCATAAAAGTGGAATCTATGAGGCTTGGCATTTAACTAGGTGAAGGGGTATAAGGAAGAAGCAGGAACTAAAGACAGCTTTGAGGCATCTCAGATGGGTGACTGTATGATGGTGGTAATATTTCCCAAACAGGGAACCGTGGGGAAGGGGACGATTTGATAGAGACTACAGAAGAAACTAAGCTTTGTTTTGACATCTTAAATTGGAGATGCTGCTGGAGTAAATCAATGGAGATAGCTAGCAGAAAGATGCAAATAAAAACTGGATTTCACAGGGGAGCTTTCAGAGGTGATGGGGGCAACTGACATCATGGGAGATGCTATGATTCGGGGGCGAGAACTTTTTTTCATAGTTTTATTTACGAAAACATTTTTTATTTTAATATAGTTGACACACAATGTTATTTTAGGTTCAGGAGTACAACACAGTGATTCAACTTCTTTACGTGTCATGCTGTGCTCATCACAAGTGCAGCTATCATCTGTCACCATACAACACTACCACAATATTATTGTAGTCAACATTATTGACTATGTTCCCTTTGCTGTACCTTTTATTCCCATGACTTATTCATTCCATAACTGGAAGCCTGTATCTCCCACTTTCTTTCACCCATCTTTCCCCTCTTCCTAGGCAACCATCAGTTTGTCCTCTGTATTCATAGGTCTGATTCTGCTTTTTGATTGTTTATTCATTTGGGTTTTTTTTAGATTCTACATATGAGTGAAATCATATGGTATTTGTCTTTCTCAGTATGACTTCACTTAGCATAATATTCTCTATGTCTATCCATGTTGTTGTAAATGGCATGATCTCATCCTTTTAAAAAAAATTTTTTTAACGTTTATTCATTTTAGAGACAGAGAGAGACAGAGCATGAATGGGGGAAGGTCAGAGAGAGAGGGAGACACAGAATCTGAAACAGGCTCCAGGCTCTGAGCTGTCAGCACAGAGCCCGATGCGGGGCTCGAACTCATGGACCGCGAGATCATGACCTGAGCCGAAGTCGGTCACCCAACCGACTGAGCCACCCAGGCGCCCCTCATCCTTTTTTTTTTTTTTAATGTTTATTTAGAGAGAGAGAGAGAAGAAGAGCATGTGTGAGTGTGAGTGGGGGTGGAGCAGAGAGGGAGGAGATAGCGAATCCCAAGCAGGCTCCGCGTTGACAGCCTGCCTGGTGTGGGGCTCAATCTCATGAACTGTGAGATCATGACCTGAGCCAAAATCAAGTTAGATGCTTAACCTACTGAGCCACCCAGGGTACCCCATGATTTCATGCTTTTTTAAAGGCTGCATGATATTCCCTTTGTGTGTGTGTGTATGTGTGTGTGTGTGTGTGTGTGTCCTACATCTTTTTTAAAAATATATTTACTAATGGACACTTAGGTTGCTTGTGGGAAAGAATTTCACTTAAGCAGAAAGGAGGCTGATAGCTGTGGACAACTTTTGAACATTTCTTTCTCTCCTATGGGAGTTACAAATTCAGCATGTCCAAAATGGAATTAATCAATTTCTCACCAAATCTGTTTCTTTTCTTCTCTAGTACTGTGCAAATGGTACTGACCACTCTCTTAGTCATGGTGGCTCAAGACCTTGTCTCCTCCCTTAAATCTCCCTTAAATTCTGAAAGTCCATAAAAATAACAGATAGGAGATATAGTCATTTATAATGGAACTATTTTAGATGGTGTGTAGTGTATCATTCTGTTTATATTCCTAGGCAAGTACAGATTTAATTTCCTATATACATGAATACAGCCATACTCTACATTTTTTGAATACCTTTTTAAAAAAATGTTTATTTATTTATTTTGAGAGAGAGAGCTTTTGGAGTGGCGGGGCAGAGAGAGAGAGAGAGAGAGAGAGAAAGAAAGAATCCCAAGCAGGCTCTGCACTGCCAGCACAGAGCCCGATGTAGGGCTCGAACTCACAAACTGTGAGATAATGACCTGAGCTGAAGTCAAGAGTCAGATGCTTAACTGACTGAGCCACCCAGGCACCCCTAGAATAACCTTTTTATTGGAGTAAAACAGTCAAGCAGAAATGTACACAATCAGAAGCCGATGACTTTTCATTCATTAAATATTCTTCCACATCAATTTTATTTATTTTATTTTTAAATTTAATTTATTTATTTTTCTTTTAATTTAAATCCAAGTTAGTTAACACATATTTAATCATAAATTAAGGAATAGAATTTGGTGATTCATCACGAAATATAACACCCAGTGCTCATCCTCTACAAATGTCCTCCTTTATGAGCCTTACCCCTTTAGCCCTTCCCTCCACCCAACACCGCACCAGCAACCTCCAGTTCTCTATATTTGAGGTTCTCTTATATTTTGTCCCCCTCCCTGTTTTTATATTATTTTTGTTTCCCTTCCTTTATGTTCATCTGTCTTGTATCTTAAATTCCACATGAGTGAAGTCATATGATATTTGTCTTTCTCTGACTAATTTCACTTAGCATAATATAGTCTACTTCCATCCATGTTGTTGCAAATGGCAAGATTTCATTCTTTTTGATTGCCATGTAATATTCCTGTGTGTGTGTGGGGGGGATCTCCCATCTTCTTTATCCATTCATCAGTTGATGGACCTTTGGGCTTTTGGCTATTGTTGATAGTGCTGCTATACACATTGGGGTGCATGTGCCCCTTTCAAATAGCACACCTGTATCCTTTGGAGAACTACCTAGTAGTGCAATTGCTGGGTAGTAGGGTAGTTCTATTTTCAATTTTTTGAGGAACCTCCATACTGTTTTCTAGAGTGGCTGCACCAGTTTGCATTCCCACCAGCAGTGCAAAAGGGTTCCCCTTTCTCTGCATCCTCGCTAACATCTGTTGTTGTCTGAGTTGTTAATTTTAGCCATTCTGACTGGCGTGAGGTGGTATCTCATTGTGATTTTGATTTGTATTTCCCTGATGAGTGATGTTGAGCATTTTTTCATGTGTCTGTTAGCCACCTGGATGTCTTCTTTGGAAAAGTGTCTATTCATGTCTTTTGCCCATTTCTTCACTGGATTATTTGTTTTTTGGGTAGAGTTTGATAAGTTCTTTATAGATTTTGGATACTAACCCTTTATCTGATATGTCATTTGCAAACATCTTCTCCCATTCTGTTGGTTGCCTTTTAGTTTTGCTGATTGTTTCCTTCACCATGCAGAAGCTTTTAATCCTGATGAGGTCCCAGTAGTTGATTGTTGCTTTTGTTTCCCTTGCCACTGGAGACATGTCAAGTATGAAGTTGCGGTGGCTGAGATCAAAGAGGTTGTTTCCTTTTTTCTCCTCTAGGATTTGATGGCTTCCTGTCCTATGTTTAGGTCTTTCATCCATTTTGGGTTTATTTTTGTTTATGGTATAAGGAAGTGATCCAGGTTCATTCCTCTGCATGTCGCTGTCCAGTTTTTCCAAAACCATTTGCTGAAGAGACTGTCTTTTTTCCATTGGATATTCTTTCCTGCTTTGTCAAAGATTAGTTGGCCATACTAATTTGTGGGTATGGATCCATTTGTAGTTTGTGGGTCCATTTCTGGGTTCTCTATATCTGTTTTTATGCCAGTACTGTACTGTCTTGATGATTACAGCTTTGTAATACAGCTTGAAATCCAGAACTGTGATGTCTCCAGCGTTGGTTTTTTTTCAGGATTGCTTTGGCTTTTCGGGGTCTTTTCTGGTTCCATATAATTTTAGGACTGTTTGTTCTAGCTCTGTGAAAAATGCTGGTGGTAACTTGATAGGGACTGCATTAAATGTGTAGATTGCTTTGGGTAGTATAGACATTTTAACTGTTTGTTCTTCCAGCCCATGAGCATGGAATGTTTTTCCATTTTTTTCTTATTCAATTTCTTTCATAAGCTTTCTATAGTTTTCAGTGTACAGATTTTCACTTCATTGTTTTGGTTTATTCCTAGTATTTTATGGTTTTTGGTGCAATTGTAAATGGGATCGATTCCTTTATTTCTTTTTCTGCTGCTTCATTATTGTTGTATAGAAATGCAACTGATTCCTGCACATTTATTTTATATCCTGCGACTTTGCTGAATTCATGGATCAGTTCTAGCAGTTTTTGGTGGAGTCTTTTGGGTTTTCCACATAGAGTATCATGCCATCTGCAAAGAGTGAAAGTTTGACTTCCTCCTTGCCATTTTGGATGCCTTTTATTTCTTTGTATTGTCTGATTGCTGAGGCTATGTTGAATAACAGTGGTGAGAGAGGACATCCTTGTTGTGTTCCTGACCTTAGGGGGAAAGCTGCTATACTTTTTCCCCATTGGGGATAATATTAGTGGTGGGTCTTTCATATATGGCCTTTATGATCTTCAGTTACGACCTTTTTATCCCTACTTTCTTGAAAGTTTTTATCAAGAAAGGATGCTATATTTTGTCAAATGCTTTTTCAGCATCCATTGAGAGGATCAACTAGTTCTTATCCTTTCTTTTATTAATGTGATGTATCACACTGATTGATTTGCAGATATTGAACTGGCCCTGAATCCCAGAAATAAATCACACTTGATCATGGTGAATAATTCTTTCAATGTTCTGTTAGATCCGATTTGCTAGTATCTTGTTGAGAATTTTTGAATCCATGTTCATCAGGGAAATTGGTCTATAGTTCTTTTTAGTGGGGTCTTTGTCTGGTTTTGGAATCAAGGTAATGCTGGCCTCACAAAATGAGTTTGGAAGTTTTCCTTCCATTTCTATTTTTTTGGAACAGCTTCAAGAGAATAGGTGTTAACTCTTCTTTAAATGTTTGGTAGAATTCCCCTGAAAAGCCATCTGGCCCTGGACTCTTGTTTGTTGGGAGATTTTCTTCCACATCAATTTTAAAAGGCTTCAAAGGCAGTCTATCCCATAGATGTAACATAATTTAGATAACTAATCCCTGTCGTAGGACTTTTTTTCCTAGTCTTCTCATCCCTCTCTATACATTTAAAATATTTTTGCACCTATTTCCAATTTTTCTTCAGAATAAAATTCCTTAGAGACAGAATTTCTTGTTCAAAAGCCATGTACATTTTAAAAAAATTACCTTTTTATTTTAGATTAGTTTTAGGCTTACAGAAAAATTACAAAGGTATTACAGACTGTTACTATATACCCCATACTCAGTTTTCTCTATTATTAACATCTTACATTCATATAGAACATCTGTCACAATTAATGAACCAACATTGAGACATTATTAGCCAAAGTCCCTAGTTTATCCAGATTTCTTTAGTTTTTACCTAATGTCCTTTTTCTATTCCAGTCTTTCATTTAGTAGATCACATTACATTTAGTTGTCCCATCTCCTTAAGCTCTTCTTTGTGACAATTTCTAGACTTTCCTTGACTTTTTTGACCTTAACAATTTTGAGGAATTCTAGCCAGGCATTTTGTAGAATGCCCCTCAGTTGGGGTTTGTCTGTTTTTTCTCTTCATTAGACTGAGGTTATGGGGTTTGGAAGGAAAGTACCATAGAGATACTTTCCTCATATCTAGCCCACAAACGATCAGCATGATTTATACCCTGTTCATGTTAACCTTGATCACCTAAGTGAGGTAGTGCTTGCCTTGTTTCTCCACTATACTCATTTTCCCTCTTTCCATACTGTACTCTCTAGAAGGAAGTCAGTAGCACAGCCCACATTTAAGGGGGTGGGAGTTATACTTCAGGGTAGATTATCTCAATAAATTATTCAGACTTCTTCTGCACCAGAGATTTGTCTCCTCATCCTTGTTTTATTACTTTATTCATGTCAGTATTCACATCATTAGTTTACTTACATCAATATAGACTCATGGGTATCAATTTTATACTTAAAGTTATAATCCAATAGAACTTTACTGGTTTTGTTGCTGAAGGAATGCGTATTTGTAAGACTCTGAGTAATTCACCACAAAGCTATCGCGCTAACCTAATGGTGGTACCAACTCTCACAGTTAACAGTGAGGATCCATTTCCCTTTAATTTCACACACCCTTTTTAAAAGCAGGTCAGCAAACAAGGGCGAGGCCCAGGTCCCTCCCTGCCAATTCCCCGACGCCCCGAAGACAGACTAGGCCAGCCTGAGGAGGCGTGTTCTTCCCCTAACGGGGACCTTATCCCTCACCCAGCCCACCCTTAACCACCAACACTACAGGCCCGTAACCCCTTCTCCGGGACTCCCCAAGGCCCCTCCCACCGTGGGGCGGAAGTGGGCGCGGCCACGGACAGGAAGCGTCTAGCCGGGGCGGGCCCTCTCAAGCAGCAGCCCCACCCACTCCGCTCCACCACCGCCCCACCCCTCCGGCCCAGACCGGAAATGAGGTCAGAAAGGGAAACCCCGGCGGGGAGACTCGGCCCCAAAAGCGGCGGCCATTGGAGGTGGCTGCTGCAGCTGGTGAGGGGGAGGAGTGGGTTGAGAGGGTCGGGGGCCAGGGGGCCGGCGCCAACGGGAATACCGGCTCCCAGCGGAGTCTGAGGGGCCGTGTGCGCCACGGGGCTGCGAAGGTTGGCGGGAGGGGCGAGGGTGGTTGGGCCTTGTTTTTCAGGGCCCATCGCCCCCATCCCGGGGAATAAGGTTCGGGCGTCTCCGGGGCGACACTCACCTCTTCTTTCTTCTTTCTGGCGCTTTCGGGCAGGCGACAGCTTGAGGGCTTGCTGTCCCGAGCCGTGTTCGCCCTAGTCCTCGGAGGCGGGCCGGGGGCTTGGAGGGAGAGTCCTTCGAAACCAGCTTTTTCTCACATATGTGGCCATGTTGCGACCCCTGATCACGGAGGGAGCTTAGTCACCAGGACTTGAATTTTGGCAGTTTCTGCCCGAGCGAGAAGGGCTGAACCCCTGCCCCGGTGAGCCCAAATGAGAAGTTGCTTCCTGCCTCCTGCCTTCCTCCCCCCTCCTCCCCCCAGCTCCTCGCAACCCGGTCTTTCGCTCAGACCATACGCCTGCCTCTTTTTACTTCTATCCATTTCCCGTGCTTTTCTTTGCGTGACTTAACCTTTCCTCTCCTCGAGTGCTTGCTGGACAAGGGGGTTCTCTCGGAGTATGCACCCGAGAGTGAAGGTGTGGGAAGCTCAAGGTTCTTCTGTCACCTGCTGTTGGACTTGCAGTCTTTTAGGAAAGGATTCTGCACGAACGACTGCAAGTTGTTCTGTCACTTTGTTTCACGTTAATTTGTACAGTTCTGCCTGAGTTTTTAAAGCAGTAATTCTTTATTAAGGAAGTAGGTTTAGACGTGCTGTCCTCACTTCTGTTTTGGTCTTACAGGCAATTGCCTCCGAAACCCCAGTCATGGCGTTTTAAACTATTTCGTATTGCTTAAAGGGACGTGGGCATTTTATATTGTGTGGCTTTTGACACTGTTGAGACGTTTTGTTTGGTTGGTAGTTTTGGAACTAGGTGTCCCCGTTGCTCCCATCCATGTGGCAGATAAGCTAGACTACTGTTTTCTTCCCTTTGAAGTCGTTGGCATGGGGACAGCATGAAAATAGGTTTTAGAAAGTCCTTTGCAGAATGTAAACTGCATGAACGAAAATACCGTCTGAGAGTGGCGCCACACAGTTTTAAATTCTAATTACGGACTTGAAATACTTTGGGCTTAACAAGGGCTAGGGAAAAGTGCTAATTTAATATGTACTTAATAAGGTGTTGTACAAATTATATTAGACATTTCCCTTTAAAGGGGCATTCCAAAAATTGCTCCTACTGCTCTCATCCCTTGGAAGGTTTGCTTTTAAAAATTTTTTTTTTCAACGTTTATTTATTTTTGGGACAGAGAGAGACAGAGCATGAACGGGGGAGGGTCAGAGAGAGAGGGAGACACAGAATCGGAAACAGGCTCCAGGCTCTGAGCCATCAGCCCAGAGCCTGACGTGGGGCTCGAACTCCCGGACCGCGAGATCGTGACCTGGCTGAAGCCGGACGCTTAACCGACTGCGCCACACAGGCTCCCCAAGTTTGCTTTTAAAGAGACTCCTGAAGTATGAGGGTTTGACAATAGGAAAGTTTAGAAAGCAGTTGGCTAGAAATCATAGAGACTCCTCCCGTGCGTTTCATTTCAACCTGTTATATCCTGCTGTCGTGTGATGGGTACTAAAGCACATAAGTAGGGTGATCACTTAATTTTTTTTTTTTTTTTTTTTTTTAAATTTTTTTTTTCAACGTTTATTTATTTTTGGGACAGAGAGAGACAGAGCATGAACGGGTGAGGGGCAGAGAGAGAGGGAGACACAGAATCTGAAACAGGCTCCAGGCTCTGAGCGGTCAGCCCAGAGCCCGACGCGGGGCTCGAACTCACGGACCGCGAGATCGTGACCTGGCTGAAGTCGGACGCTTAACCGACTGCGCCACCCAGGCGCCCCGATCACTTAATTTTTTGAAGGATGGGAGAAGAGCTTAAAAGTTGCTAGTTGTTATATGTGTGTATGACCTACTCAACAAATGGCCTTCCCTTCTAGCTTCCAGGTGGTAGTTGGGACCATAATGGGGGCAGACTTACTCTGTTTTCTCCATTCAGGGTACAAATGTGGGTCACTACAGTTTCTTGGATCACTAAAAGTACAAGCAGACTTCCTTAAAGTGTGTCAGTGTGTTGTCTTCTCCCTTCCACAAGCATTCTTATTAGTGACCCCAGACCATAGCACAGTCGTTTATCTATGGTTTTGAAGTTGTGTGTTGTTCTGCTCCTGTCTGGTGAGACATTGTCTAATCTTTTTGGATTTTATTATTATATAATTTAGTGATGAGTTTAATTGGGAAAAAAGGGGAAAGATTTATTTCCCTGGGTTTGCTGGTTTTTGCTAATATCCTGGTTGTGATCCCGTGAGTGTTGACTTCAGGCACTTAAGGGCCAAACACCTATTTTTAGTGGCTGAAAGGAGCATGGATGGTAGGAACAGAGTCTTAAGTGTAGCCAGATGAAAGGTGAGTTTATTTTCTGTAGATAGGGTGGGCTGTGCACTGCCATGATCTGGTTTATAAAATTATTCTAAAACAACAGATCCTGTTAAGGATTTTTCTTTTTTCTTTTTCTGGACTTTCTTTTGGCAGATGTGGCCTCATGGATGAGCTGGTACATGACTTAGCCTCAGCCTTGGAGCAGACATCTGAGCAGAATAAGCTTGGTGAGCTGTGGGAGGAGATGGCCCTGAGCCCTCGGCAGCAGAGGCGGCAGCTTCGCAAAAGGAGAGGCCGGAAGCGCCGCTCGGACTTCACTCACCTGGCCGAGCATACCTGCTGCTACAGTGAGGCCTCTGAGTCAAGTCTCGATGAGGCCATTAAGGATTGTCGAGAAATGGCCCCTGTTGCCAATTTTAGTGACTCCGATGACACGATGGTAGCCAAACGGCACCCGGCTCTCAATGCCATTGTTAAGAGTAAGCAACACTCTTGGCACGAATCTGACTCCTTTACTGAAAATGCGCCCTGTCGACCGCTCCGGCGCCGGCGGAAAGTGAAGCGAGTGACATCGGAGGTGGCTGCCAGCCTTCAGCAGAAGCTCAAGGTGTCAGATTGGAGCTACGAGAGAGGCTGCAGGTTCAAGTCTGCTAAGAAGCAGCGTCTGTCCCGCTGGAAGGAGAATACTCCCTGGACCTCATCAGGTCATGGGTTGTGTGAATCAGCAGAAAATAGGACTTTCCTAAGCAAAACAGGAAGGAAAGAAAGGATGGAGTGTGAAGCAGATGAACAAAAACAGGGCTCTGATGAGAACATGTCAGAATGGTGAGATCTCTCTTACTAAGTCAAATCTTTGCCTGCTTATTTTTACCCCAGGTACAAATTTACAGTCGTGATGAGTTCAACTTTCAGAACTAGCCACTGCAATGTTGCCTTTGTAGCCTTCCTTTAACCAGTCAGCTAGAGTTTATTTCTAGTTTTTTAAAGTACATTCATGATTCTATTTCCCTAGGTCAAGAAAGCTTTATGTAATGAAACACATTGTTTCTAAAAATTGTTTAAAATGTGTATCTCACATGCATAACCAAGAATTTTGTTTTAAAAACCGTTTACTGCTGTTTATACCATGTAGTTCATACATTGATATTGTTAGAACCAGGGTCTCAGCAGAGGCTGGTGTGTGTGTTTGTGTATGTGAGAAAATGCTGGTACTGGGCATGTGGAGTTTGTGTACGTTTCTGGTAAGCTTCCTTTACCCGTTAAGAGTCTCGACTTCAGATACCGGGCTATAATTCTGTTCTCTGCTACTTACGGTTTGACTCTGTTGAGTTTATTTTTTATGGCTGACATCCACGTCGTCTGAAAGACATGGTGGGGCTTTGAAAATAACAGTATTGAATCCCATTAGTTTTCAACCAAATGTCATTGAGCCATAAAAATTTGTGTCTATTGGATGCATCTTTAAAATGTCAGTGTAGATTTTGGTGACTTTGTTTTTTCCATCTCATATAGTCCTGGGAACATTGATAAGCCCCACCTTGATACTTTAATATTAATGTTTCTCAAAGAGGGTGCTCTTGGTGTTTTTTTGTTTGTTTGCTTTTAGTGTTTATTTATTTTGAGAGAGAGAGAGAGAGAGTGAGAGTTGGGGAGGGGCAGAGAGAGAGGTTGAGGAGAGAGAGATTCCCAACCAGGCTCCACACTGTCAGCTCTGAGCCCATCTTGGGGCTCAGTCTCACGAACTGTGACATCATGACCTGAGCTGAAATCAAGAGTCAGGCTAATTTAGCCTACTGAGGCATCGAGGTGGCCCTCTTGGTGTTTTGAATGGGGGCAGTTCTTTGTGGTGAGGGACTGTCCCATGCTTCACAGGCTATTTGGCATCTCTACATTGTTCCCATCCCCTTCATTGTATCAAACCACATGCCTGTGTGGGTGCTGCCTAGTGGGTTGGTGGTCCCAGGGGAATGTTCAGGACTGCGCCGTATGGCAGGCACTGCTATTCGTACTTTATAGAAGAAGAGATGGAGGTTAATAGCGTTTAGATAATTTGCCCGTGGTCACCCAGTGGCAAAACTAGGAATCAATTCTGATTCCAGAGTTCATACTTAACCACCATGTTTTGCTGCCCTCCACTGCTCTTTCCGTCTCTTCTTACCTTTTACAACTGTAGAATATCTGGCCTTTCTTAGGACTTTGCTTCTGAAGTTTGTCTGAAAAACAAAGACACGAATCTTAGGAACTGTGTCGTGAGGCTGTGTCAGTAATCAGAAAGGCTGCGTAGGTCTTTATATAAGCCCATACCTTTTTCAGGGCGGTTTTTAGTCCAGCTTCAACAATTTTTCTCACTAACTTTATATTTGTGGGTTTGCACAACTGGTTAGGCTTATAATACGGCTTCTCTAATTTTCCTCTAATGTATATCCTAAGACCTATTTACCCAATATATATGTGTAATTTTGGGTTACAAAGGTTTTTTTTTTATCATGCTGTTTTTTTATTTTAAATATTTTTAATGTTTATTTTTGAGAGAGAGGGAGACACAGAGTGCAAGTCAGGGAGGGGCAGAGAGAGAGGGAGACACAGAATCCAAAGCAGGCTTCACGCTCTGAGCTGTCAGCTCAGAGCCTGACGTGGGGCTCAAACTCATGAAACCGTGAGATCATGACCTGAGCTGAATGAAGTCAGACACTTAACCAACTGAGGCATCCAGTTGCCCTTATCATGCTGTTTTTAATCAAACAAATGTTTAGTCAGTTTACAGCCGTACACAATATCAAAACCCTCAATTGAGGTGTTCAAGTTTGTGTCAATATCGAACATATATTCCAAATAATTTACTGTTGAAAATCACGATTTGTTTTTTAAATTTGAGAGACAGAGTGAGAGCGTGTGTGAGTGGAGGAGAGGAGCAGAGGGAAAGAGAATCTCAAGCAGGTTCCATGCCCAGCGTGGAGCCCGACACGGCTTGATCGCTGGGATCATGACCTGAGCCAAAATCGAAAGTTGATATCTTTACTGACTGAGCCACCCAGGTGCCTTGAGAATAGTGATTTTTAGAAATTGTTTTTTGCAGTGATAGCTTGTGTATATTTCTTCTCATGACATAATTGTTCACTCTTTCTGCTCTTAAGATAACAGTCTAAGTGTGGTTCCAGATGCAGTCTGTAATCTAGTAGCGAGGCACTTTTAGTTCCTTCCTACCTCAGACACAGCTATTGCACGTATAGTCAGGTTGTGATAATAAACATTCTAGTTACCTGAGAGCCTGGATAAGTTGAAATAGGCAGAAATTCGTATGAAATTCTTATTCTTTTCGAATTTTTTTTTTTTTTTATGTTTTTTTATTTTTGAGAGAGACAGAGACAGAATGCGAGTGGGTTAGGGGCAGAGAGAGAGGGAGACACAGAATCCGAAGCAGGCTCCAGGCTCCAGGCTCCAGGCTCCAAGCTCCAAGGTGTCAGCACAGAGCCCGACTCGGGGCTCGAACTCACGAGCTGTGAGACCATGACCTGAGCCGAAGTTGGATGCTCAACCGACTGAGCCACCCAGATGCCCCTATTCTTATTCTTTTCAAATTGAGAAGACCTTGTTACCCTGTTTGGGCTATCTGCCTGGTACATGACTTCAGAGTTCTTTTAACATTCTTCTTTTTTTTTTTTTTAATGTTTATTTTGAGAGAGAATATGAGTAGGGGAGAGGCAGGGTTAGAGGGAGAGAGAATCCCAAGCAGGCTCCTCGCTATCTGCACATAGCCCAAAGTGGGACTCGATCTCATGAACCATGAGGTCATAACCTGAGCCAAAATCAAGAGTCGGATGCTTAACGGACTGAGCCACCCAGGCGTCCCATCACTCTTGAGTTCTTTTAGTAACATGGATGCCCACGTTCTTGTAGCTATGAGGGAAATTAGGGTGGAATAGTAGCAGACTTAAAATGAGAACAATTCTTCTTTAGAATCTAATTATTTAGGGGTCTTAAATATGCCTTGACTTACATTGTTTCATCTGTAGTTACGAACAGAAGTGCCTTGTATTTTTTCCCCCTAAATCTACTCTGTGGAGAAAGAGGGGTGACTCACTTACTCTTTGACCACAAATTATGTTCAGCCTCTCACCAGTAAGATGGAACTAAAATCTTGCCATGATTATTAAGCATACCTTATGAATAGGACTAGCATTAGAGTATGTTTAAGTAGATAATAATTTATGATTTGGATATTATACTATTTTGGTGAATTGATTCTCTCAAAATTTCCCTACCTTTGTTCTACATTAACAAATATTTTTAAGAATCTCCTTGGTTGCTCTTTCATAAATCTGCTTGGACGTGCATCTTTGTTCTCATACAGATCAAGTGTAGAACCTTACATTTTATCAGTGATATTGAAGATTGTCAGTGTGTATGATCCAACTTGTAAAATTATTAGGATGAAGGTGATCATTAAACTTAACTTAGCCTCATCAGTGGATGGAATTCTTTTAAAAAATACGTGTCAGGTGTTTTAGGTTTGAAAATGTATGTCTCAGCCAGGGAGCTGTATTTCTAATTTCCTTAAATTCACTTTACTAATTAACCATGGAATAGTTTTAAGCTTAACCAATAATTCCTTTTCCTTTTATTTTTCTGTTCTTCCTTCAATTCTACGCCAACCAATCCCTCAAGAGTTTTGAGGAACTGGAAGTGGTTATGATACAATAGTTTTTTATACCTGCAAAAAGATCAGTTATTATTTTAGTAATTTTCCTGTGTATGTGTGTTCCATTCTAGAATGGAGAAATTCTTTTGTAAAATTCCTTTCTACTGTTTTTATTCATATTGTCTATATCGCAGGTATTAGGTGATTCATAGCCTAATTTTACTCTGTTCTTCACTAACTCATCCTTTGTTTGTTCCCCTTAAATATAGTTTAGCTTCTTTGGTTTTTCTAAGTGAATTGGTTTGGTGTTGGCCTGAAGTCTCAGTCAGGAGCTTTCCTACGGTGATGTATTAGAGGCCGATCTCACAGGAAAGAAAATATTCCCTTCTCTTGGAAGGCAAGTGACAGAGATAGAGTGCTAACCCTCCCCCCTCCTTTTCCAGCCCACGCTGACCTTCTGCGGCCCCTTGGTGCCTCTTGTTTTCTTATTTTTATAGAAAATCAATATCCCTTCTGACACAAACAATAGCTCAGAAGCAAGAATAAATGGGAGAAAGCTGAGATCTCTGTCCATCACCTCTCACTTTACCTCCCCAAACTCTTTAATTATGAGCATGCTTTGCTCCAGGTGTTTGTGACAGTGAAATTGCTAAATGAGGACCATTTTAACCAAAGATTGGGTGATCAGTAACACTCTATAGCAGTACCTTGTTGGATCAATAGTATTCATTATTTCATGGTTAAGGTAAGTAGCCTCCTTTGCAAGTGGAGGTCATTAATCAGGGAATACTGGAAAGAATGTATGTGGTAGGTTGAGGTTGCCCTGTTTCCTATTCCATAACTGGAGGTGCTGACCAAGAGTATATTTACCATTGTTGCAAATGGTACTATTGCATTTGAGAGTTCTGAGTAGCTAGCATAGCGTGCGTCCATAGATTTATGCAGAGTTTTGCTAGTATATCCTTGGGAACAACGGAGAAAGACACCTTGGGAGATGGATTTGATACTACTTTATTTGAAAATCTGTCTCTTGAAAGAAGTGTGTTAAGATTATTCTGTGTGACTCCAGAGGATGGAGGTAGGGCTCATAAAAATGGAAAGCACAGAGAGTTAAGACGTTGCCTCGTTGTCAGATACAATATTCCAAAAATTCGACCTCTATAAAAATGAAATGAATTGTTTCACCGGGTAATGAGTTCTAGGTGACTGAAGGGGTTCAAGCCTGGGCTTGGTGACCACTTACTGAGTTATTGTAGAGTTGGCGAGACTGTGCTGCATGACCTCTAAGGTCCCTTGTAACACTGAGACTCTGGAACTCTTTCCAGTCACAGCCTCCTTCCAGTGCATCATTGTAACTTCATAGTGTAGAAAACATTTGATAAGCAATATCAGCTGCCCATTAAAATGCTTAGGAAGAGAGAAAACATTGTAAACTCACATCGCCAGGAACCAGGACTTAGAGTTGGCCTCTCGCCAAGATAGCGACAAACCACAAGGCTGATAGATGTGCAGTTGGAAGCCCACATCGGCAGTGCTGAGCCTACGCTGAAGGTATGTAGTGAGACCCTTCATCCTCTCTCTATAGTCAGGCCTTTGTTCAGAATCGCAGGTCCATTTTAGTCAGAAAATCAGGCAGCCGCAGTGTGAGCCAGAGTGTTGTTCCGTCCTCTACAGTAGTCCCCTCTTGCCCAGTTTCTTTCTGTGGTTTTAGTTAACCCTCAGTCAGATGTGGTCTGGAAGCAGGTGATGCACCTTCTGACATTCCGTCAGGAGGAGGAGGAGTAGCCTAACAGTACATCACAGTGCCTGCATGGTTCACCTCACTTCATCTCCTTTCCTAGGCATTTTATCCTCTCACATGATCATCAGAAGAAGGGTGAGTAGAAGATATTTTGAGAGAAAGAGCCCACATTCACATAACTTTTATTATAGTATATTGTTATATTATTAGTTATTGCCTCTCTTTTACTGTGCCTAATTTATAAAATTAAACTTAATCATGGATACATATGTATAGGAAAAACACATGGTATATATACGGTTAGGTACTATCTACAGTTTCAGGCATCAGTGAGAGTCTTAGAACTTCTCTGCTGTGCGGAGAAGAGGGGATACTGTACTTCCCAATCTGTATCTTTGAGTTTCTGTTTGGAGGCTCTAACTCCCAGAATATACTTGGATAAGGAATTAGTGTTTTCTGTGTGTGTATTTGTGTTTGGAGTAGGAGGCAGTCACTGCAAATTCGGTCCTGGGAAATACATTTTCCAAGAATAAAGTTTACTGTTGGCATGAGGAGAGAAGAAAAAATCACTCTTAGTGGTGCATTCTAGAAATTGCAGTGTTTTATATATCTTTATATATTGTAGACTCTTGGAATGGGGTCAGAATAAGGCAGTGACAGAAGAAGATCCTGTCTTGGTCCCACATAACTATATGAGGTAAAAGCCTACCAGTGACACTGGGTGTTAGGCCAGGAGCTCTACACATTGTCTTAGCCAGTTGTAGATGTGGGAAGCATGTTATCTATATCCAAGAGAATAGAGAATGGGACCAGGGGTCATTTACACACCCTTTCTGTTGGCAAGTAACGAGATTCTAGGTAAACCAGTTTTCAGCAAGAGGCCTTTCAACAAGTTCTGTGGAATAAGGGAAAAGGAACATTATCCTGAAAGTTCAGAGGAAAAACACATATCCAAAAATGATTGCCAGTGGAAACCAGAACATTTTAGAAAGTCTTCTTTAGGATGCAAAAAAGACATAGTCACTTTGGAATAGGAACAGTTAACTCATAAGGAAAGAAAGATGGCTATTTGAAAACCCAGTAGTATGGGAGGAAAAATGTAAGGAAATTGATGTAATTGCAGTGTTAAAACAAGACAATTCATTCTGTGGAAAATTGAGTTGATTTGGAAAACTTTGGAAGCCCTCCCAAAATGCAATGAGAGGAGGTGATAATGAGAGAGAAGTTGATAGATCTGGAGAACAGAAGATAGAGGCCCTGTCTATGAGTATGTAAATATTTCAAAGGAAGAAACTGAAGCATTGGAATAGAATAATGATTTAAAAAATAGAACTGAAGAGAAAAGGCATTCTTGGGTTGAAAAATTATAAAGATTAAAAGGGAAAATGAATGAACAGACACATACTACCTAGACCTATCCTGGCAGAAGTTTGCATTCTGCCTTGGTGCAGGGGTGGAACAGGTATAAAGAACAATTTTTTGTTTTTTTTAATGTTTATTTTGGAGAGAGAGTGCGCATGAGCATGTGCAGGGGAGGGGCAGAGAGAGAGAGAGAGGGAGACAGAGGATCTGAATTGGGTTCTGTGCTGACAGGAGAGAGCCAGACGTGGGGCTTGAACTCATGAACTGTGAGATCATGACCTGAGCTGAAGTCGGACACTTAACCAACAGCCACCCAGGCTCCCTGGGTATAAAGAACAATTTTAAAAGGGATGAAAACAAGGCTGGCATTTATTCCTACAGTACTAAGTGTGAAGGGCTGCAGTTGCCTGTAGAATTTTGGAGTGGGGGGTAGGGGGGGGAAGATTGCTCTCCTACTCCCCCCCTGAATTTTATATATAGCCAGGATAGATTTCATATGGAAAAGCAGCAGAAAGGCATTCTTAGACATTCAGGTCTCAGAATATATGTTCTTTAAAAATTTACTCTGCAGAGACATTTCTTCTAACTGAAGATGAATCACTATTAGCTCTAAGAAAAGGTAAGTCGTAGAAGGATGGGTGGGCTTCTGTAAGGCACACCCTCCTAGCTCAGTAGCAGAGTCCTGGGGAAAATCATTAAATCTTTACCCAGTATACCTGATTGCAGGGGCTGCACTAATAAGCCTGTGAAACCAGTGAGGCTGTTTCTTTTGTGGTATCCTCCGAGTGAAACCAGAAAACAAACTCCTTCATTATACATTCTTACAACTTATTAAGTTATTGTGGGAATAATTTTGCAGTTGGTGTGAGATATTTCTCTGAAAAACCTCTCCCTTGGTCATAGTTACTTTTAGACTCTGAAATCTGACTCTATACGGTTATAGATATACCACCTTGACCCAGGAAAAAAATTGAGCAAAGATGTCTTTGGGCTCTGGGTCTAGGAGTGACTTTTCCTTTCTGTTTTTCTGGATTCTAAGACGATTTAAAATTTTTGTTAAGTGCATTATTTAATAAAAAGTTAAAATGAAAACCCCTTATCTTTTAACATGATGGTGGAGGCCATTCTCTCTCTCCTGTTTGTTTCTTTTAAAATTAGATGTAAAAGATCCATCTTATTCAAGGTACTTGGTTAATAATCCAGGTGTTAACTTACTGATACCGCTGTTTTAATTATAGGTAATAAACGAATTCCTTATTTTAGTTGAGACAGGTATAAACTACTCTTACTCAGTTCTAAATTTATAGTCCTTTGTGGTTAGGAATATGAAAGAACCAGCGAGCTGTCAGGTCAGAGGACAAAGTGTGTTTTTTCTCCCAATTATGAGAATTCAGAGATTTGTCTTATTCAAATTAGAAGCTTTTGTTAGGGCTAGAAAGTAGGGAATTATTTTCAAAAAAGAATTCACAAAAATACTGTATTATTTATTGTGTCAGAAAAAAAAAAAAAAAAACTGCCCTGAAACTTAGTAGCTTTAAGTAACATTTACAGTTTCTGAAGTCAAGAATCTGGGAGTAGCTTAGCTGGGTGGTTCTGGTTCCGAGTCTCATATTGTCACAGTCAAATTGTTGACTGGGGCTGTAGTTGTCTCAGGGCATAACTGTGACTGAAGGATCACTTCCAAGCTCACTCAGGGCTATTGGCAGATTTCAATTCCTTGTAGGCTGTTGGACTGTAAGTTCCTTTCCACAGGGGCCCCTCCACAGGGCTGTTCGTATTCTCAAGACATGGCACTTGACTTTCCCTAGGGGTAATGATTTGAGAGAGAGAAAGAGAGAGAGCATACCAGCCCTCACTGAGTGTCCAAGAGGGAAGCCACAGTCTTCTATAATCTAATCTCAGAAGTGACCTACCGTTACTTCTTCCTATGCCATTGGTCGTCACACAGACCAACCAGGCTGGGAAATACCAGGATGCTGGGATCATTGGGAGTCATCTGACAGTCTAGTTACCACAGATGGCTCTCCATCTTCTGGAATTTTTTCCTGACTTAGTGTGAAGCTAGATTCAGGAATGGTATTTTCAGAGTATCTGTCCCTAGAATTTGGGGGAATGTTTTTACTTTGATTTCAAAGGAAGGGCATTCAGGAACTCTAAGGACAAGCGAAGGTATAGATAACTGAGAGTATATTTTGTTGTAAGTATGTATACTGAAGGTGAATATTTATTTTTAAAATTCAAAATACGGCATTAAGATGGAGAGCTTTTTCCAAAGTGAGTCCCTAGTTTGTTTTCTTGGTGTTCAGCATGTTTGATGCATTTTTAGCTGATATAGTTAGAGTCAAAACATAGAGTTTCAGCTGTGTCTGAATGTTTTAACTAGCAAAAAGCAAAGGAACATTCTTTCCCAAGTTCAGTTAATCTGTTAGCATTTTCAGGAGAATGAAAATGAGAAGTGCTGAATTGAAAAGTAGCTCATGAAGAGAGAAACATGGAATTACTTGGTAAATGAATCTGTGCACCATCCATGTTTTGGCGGCCATTCAGCAAGCTCATGGACTTTGGAAATACACCGTACTGGCTCTGACGTTTATTTGCTGTGTAATGTTGGGCAACTTGCTTGGCCTCTCGAGGTTTCACTACTTCACTTGTAATATGAGGTTGACATAGTTACCTCGTAGAGTTTTGCAGTAGAAGAAATGTAATAATGAATGTAAAGCCCTTAGTACTTTGCCCGGCCTGTACTAGAACTCAGTAAATGATATTACTTGAATCAATAATGAATTCTGTATTAATAATTTCTATTAATGATTTGAACTATTATTATTAATAAACAACTATAAAATTATTGATTAAAATTATTAATATAGAATTGTTATCTAATACTTTTGTACTATCAATAATTTTCTTATTAATAATTCTTATTAATAATTTTCTGGAACTCCACTCAAGTACCAAACCCCTTCTTGAGACACTTCTGGTTTGGATATCTACTGAGAGCTATGTCTCCCTCTCTTGGATGAAGCCCCATATAGAGAACATATTAGATTTCATAAGCCACATTTATTTTTCCATTCAAAATGAGAACAGATTCAAGTCCCATAGAATGTTGTTTTTTCTTTACTGGAGTATAATTGAGAGTCCTATAGAATTTAGATTGCTATTTAATAAAAAGACTGTCAGGGAATTAACACTATCATCTGCTAAAATAATAATATTGGAGACATATGAGAATTAGCACCTTAGAGGTAGCTTCTGAATCTTTCATCCTTTGGTTCTGTATAAGATTCTAGAGTCTACAAAGTGGGTTCACATACCTCATATCATCACATCCTCAGAACAGCCTTGCAGGAAATAGTATTAGAGAAGTGAAGTGATACGGCATGAAGGCCATAGAAGGGGAAGCAGCAGCTGATCTGAAGGAGTTCATTCCATATGTAACATTTGCTGAATGCCTGCTGTGTGCCGGGTGCCGTGCTAGGCATTGGGGAGACTGAAATGAGCAAGATCTTACCCTCTTTCCCAGCCTGGATCTCTCTCTCCTCTCTCTGCCTGGGCTGGGCAGGGAGGAGTGATCTGTACAACTCTTGAGTAGTTTCAGTTCTACCAGTTGGCCTGAAGGTCCAGCTACCTTCTCGTGATTCCTGGGATCCAGAGGCCTCAGGCTCTTTGAGGCCCTGGCAAGAGAATGGCATTGTTGCTACTATGGGATGTTGACCTCTGTCCTTGAAGGCCGGCTTTATCCAGCAAAAGTGCACAGCCTCCTCTCTGAAGTGGTTTTCCTTAACAAGATGCCCTGTCGGCTTCATCCTGTACTTTATCACTATAGACGAGGGTTCTCCCCTTTGGCACTACTGGCATTTTTGAGTCCGATGATTCCCTGTTGTGAGGGTTGTCCTGTGCATTGTAGGATGCAACGCTCTACCCAGTAGATGCCAGTAGGACACCAACTCCCCCTCCCCTGCTCCAAGTCCTGACAAACAAAAATGTTTCCAGACATTGCCACATGACCCCGCGGGTGCAAGGTGGGAGTGGGGGTGAGGAGAAGGGGGTAAAATTTCTTTGAGTTGAGAGCTACTGCTGATGTTTCTAGGTGCTGATCTGGGATTTTCACTTGATTGATTTTGCTTTCACCAACAAGCGTAAGTTTCAGATTTAGAGAACGTAGTAAGGCCAAAACATTGATCTCTTCTATAGAATAAAAATACTGTAGTTTTTAAAACTTTGTAACTGAGAGTTTTTGCCAACTTGAAAAAATACCCTTTAATTGCTCCTCAAAAGGGCAAACGGTTCATTTTCAGAACTTGGAAGGAAGAGCAATTCAGATGAAAGCATTTTAAAGTTCATACCAAGGTTTACAATATTGAGCTCAGAGTGTTTGCCCTGGAATCAATGATTCAAGTGGATGAGGGGTATCAATAGTGTTTTATTAGGCTTGATTCCTGTGATAATCTCCTTCTCTGAGAGTGGATGCCAATCATCTGGTCTACCAAGAGTGTCTTGGATTACCAAGATGCCCAGCAGGGAAGGTTAGAGGGATAGATGTGTGATAAAACAGAAAAAGCAAAATGTTCATGGCAGTGTGTGATGTGCGGTAGGTGATGTGATGGAGTGTGAGTGGTAACTGGAACTTCTTTCAACCTTTTCATATGTTTCAAAGTGTTCATAATACAATGTTGGAGGAGGGAAGCCTCTGGAACTGCAGGTTAGTGGGACTTTCTTTACACTTCTGTTTTTTCAGCTCGATGTGGTTTGGTTTCTTTTCTAACATATAATAATAATTAGGTAATACAATTGGTGGTCTAAAACCCAGGCTTTAATTTTATTTGTGTCTTATTTAAAATGGTGGCTATGCTGCTGAATTCAGTGTGGGAACATTTTTTAGGGACAACCACTGTAGAGAAGTGTGATGTATTATTACTGTTTTTACTCACATAGAAATACTTTTGAGGTGTTTTCTGATTTCTAAGATGGGGAGATTTCCTCAGTGTTACATGGTTAAATTGTAGGCTTGCACACCCCCTTATTTGCAGAGTATTATTCATTGGAAAGCATTCTTCCTTTTCACATCCCTCTCCCGTGGTTTAGACTAGGTTTCTTATAAAATGTACACCTTTATATTGTTATTGAGACGTTTCTTTGTTAGTTTTAGGACTGGGTAGAGTGGTTTCTGGTGTATGGTAAATAGTCAGTGCTTACTAAGTGAATGAGTAGAAGTTTAGGAGAAATGGGGGAGGGGGCTTTTCCTCCTTTTGCTGTGAGAAACTAATTGCCCTAATTTTTTGAATTTTTTGAATGATGTATAAATTATTTGTAGGGTTAATACATTTTTAGAAATTTTAGAAATATTCTAGGAGGATTTTATTTTTAATGCAAACTATTTATAGGTGAGAACCATGTGAGAACAGGGAGTCCAGAACAGCTCCCAAAGCAAAGACAGGGGGCATTGCTGCCTATAGGAGTGGCTGCCATTTTAGGAAAAGATGAGATTTCACACCTGCTATCTTTGTGGGTTTTGTCTAGTTTTTCTGAAGATTAACAAAGGCTGAGTTTTTGTCTTCCTGACTAAACTTCAGAGGACCACAAGTAGAGTGGACACTAAAGGTAGGATCACACTTTTTTCTTACAAAAATCAGGAGCAGAGCTTTTTCTCCTTGCCTAGTAAAAAGGCTCATGGCAAAAAAGTTATAAACAAATTTGAAGGTTTTGAGATAGGAAAAACATGTAGGATTCTGTCACCTTTTAACTTTTTGACCTTGTGAACTACAAAGGTGCTAAAAGAAACTTATGTTTATTGAAAGGTAGCTTAGTTTTAATAGACCATTAAACATTCTGTTTAGTTAGCTAAATTAACATTTTCTAAAAGCGTTTATTTTTATTTATTTTGAGAGAGAGAGAGCAAGTAGGGGAGGGACAGAGAGAGAGAGGGAGACAGAATCCCAAGCAGGCTCCGCACCATCAGCACAGATGTGGGGCTCGAACTCACGAACTGTGAGATCCTGACCTGAGCCGAAATGAAGAGTCGGATGCTTAACCGATTGGGCCACCCAGGCACCCCATAAATTAACATTTTATAGTTGACTAAATCGCTATTAAATCTCACTAAGCTGATTTTTTTTCAAAGCAGATCTCAGAGCCAGAAGTGAATGAAGTCTTCAGAACTGGACAACTTTGTCTTATAATTTGGAAGGGGAAATATTTGCTTCTACTTTCTAGCTAGCACTACATTTTTGCATGCTGTATCATAGTGTTTATGTGCAGATATGCCACGAAGTTCCCACTTTTGTCTTTTTTCTCATCAAATCATGCTAACAGTTTCTTACGTATGATTAGATTTCCACAGTGCAAGTTCTTCTGAAGGAATAAATAGAATTAGCAGATGCTATCCAATGTACTAGTTACTTCCAGATACCAGTAGACTGGTGATACTTTTATGTCATAAGCATGCTGTAAGACACACTATTTTCTCTGTGAAGAAAATACTTCTCTCCCTTGATCATAGTCTTAAAATCCTGGTGATATTTCTGTAACATCATTGCCATTCCTCGAATTAACTATATACAGAAAGCTTATAGACATGTTTAATCCAGGCTCTTTCAGAAACCGTGAGTCCTCTTAAATGCTGTCGACAAAAATAGAAAAGGTACAGTGACACGAAGGCTTTAGGTTACCAGCACCTTTCTTGATCCAGCAGATTTCTTTGAGCTTACCCCCTTGGTTTAGAATACGAGGAGAGAACGGCATCCGTGCAAAAAAGGATCAAGGGAGCACTGTATTTTGTAGTACTTACAGGTGGCTGGAAATGAATGGGGAAAAGAATTGATAGATTTTGTAATAAAGCAAGCAGTTTAAATTTTATAATGGTAAATACTCAAGAGTAGAACTTGTACATGTAGAGTAGGGATCAGCAAACTTCCTCTGTAAAGAGCCAGATAGTAAATATTTTAGGGATTTGCTTGTGATATGTTCTTTGTTGCTACTACCACTCAGCTTTGAAGTTGTGGTGTGAAAGCAGCCATCGATGATATGTAAATGAATAACTGTGGCTCTGTTCCAATAAAACTTTACTTATGGACACTGAAATTTGAATTTCATATCATTCCCACGTGTCACAAAATTCTTCTTTTGATTTCTTTTTTTGCTGTAAAAACCATTCTTAGCTCACAGGCTAAAATAGGTGCAGGCTATCATGTGCTGACCCCTAAATCTCAGTTAGTGATACTGCAAACTAATAAAGTGTATATAACGTGCTGATGGGATAGCGTATCTGTTCTATAGCTTAATGTGCTTTTTTTAAGGCCTGCTTACTATGAAGAGGAGTTAAAATAATATCAAATTTGGTCTATCTTTGAGGCCAGATGAGGATAATAAACTGGTAATATGAGAGACTGTGTAGTAGAACTCAAGGGAGTTAGACCACTGATGTTCTTAGGAATTTACTAAAAATACAAAAGTAGCACCATTAAGTTCAGCAGGCACAGTTCCTCGAACTCAGAAGTAGGAAGGGTGCAGTGCTCAGGGAGGATGGCCTCTGGTTTTACCCGCAGAGCTCCTTGAAGATTCTAAATCCATCAGAATCCAGTAGTATAGTTTTGTGACACATTTCTTACGACAACACCCGAGAAAGTTCTCACTTATCAGTACAGAAGAAAAGAAAATGAAAGAATGTTTAAATAAATCGAGTTATGTTTTATTGGCTCTTGCTGCAGCAAATTTCTTGGATCTCTTCAGAGATAAACTTAAGCGAGGAAAGAGCACAGCTACTTAATTTAATCAGCAGTTTAAGGATTTCGTGTTGGCAAGATATTTGGACATGTTGCAAAAATACAAAATATTTTCACATTTTTGATCCAGAAATGTAGACTGGGATTTTGCCAAGCCTATTGCTTATGCAGTATGATAAGAATGTTTCTTCCTTGCTCTGGTTCCTTCCATCTTTTAGAGTAGGTGAAAAAAAATGGCGAGTTTGGAAGGAAACACTCCCAATCAAGGGAATAGCTAAAATTGTAAAGAATAGGGAAATTTTTCCTGAACCAGATCAAATTTAATGGAGATTAGGCCCAAGACATTGCAGCATCAGAAGAGGCAGAATCAATTGTTAGTAATAGCTCAGAAAATGAAGTAAATTGAACAGAAGTCTACAGAGCAAAAGTTGTATTTCATTGGCTTCAAATGGAGTTTGTTTATACCTTTTTATTTTTAACCTTCTGTTTTGAGAATGAATTTTGTTGTGTCCACTTCATATCGGGAAGACATTAAATTTAGAAAATGTAACTTTGGTCGTACTGACTTTTTTCCTGTTCATGGATTTTTGTTTGCCGCTTTGTAAATGGGAACAAAACTTGAGAGATGCTACATGTCTTAGAGTTGGACAGTTTCATTTGAAACCGAGAGTTAACAGTATTTAAAAAAAAAAAAATCATTGGTAAATTTGTGTTGTTTAATACATCCAACCAAGTTGAGATTAGTTTTGTGAGCCTTAATAAATAAGTTTTTTTTTAAAGTTTGTTTATTTTGAGAGAGTGAGTGGGGGAAGGGCAGAGAAAGAGAGAGGAGAGAGAGTCCCAGGCAGGCTCCGTACTGTCAGCACAAGGCCTGACGTGGGCTCTATCCCACGAACTGTGAGATCATGACCTGAGGCAAAATCAAGAGTTGGACATTTAACCGACCGAGCCACCCAGGTGCCCCACTAAATAACTCTCCAGTGCTAACCTAACAAAGTGACTTTTGGTATTTTTTAAGTATTTTGAAATAGAAGTATAAATTTTGGAAGTTTCCCTAGGTTTTGTTTTACAGGAAAATAAGCTTTCCTCTGTGGCTTAATTATGAAATTTAATTTCTGATTGGCTAATGAGCCGGAGTGAAATTAGGCAAACGGGATGTTCTGATTTGAAAACCTGAAGAATGGACGCTGCTTTGGTTTTGACGGGATCTGATGTGTTCTCTTGTGTTTGTCTCTTTTCAGTGAAACCAGCAGTGTGTGTAGCAGCAGTGACACAGGGCTCTTTACCAATGATGAAGGACGGCAAGGTAATCTTGATCCCAGCTTTGGGATGTTGGTTGAGTATTTCTGGGAAGATTTGAATGATTATAGGAATATGTCACTGAGAATATGGTGGTTGTCTGTGGCAGTGGTTCTGAAACTTTAAGGCATATAAGAGCCACCTGGTGAACTGTTAAAACTGCACATTCGGAGGTCCTACAAATCAAATAGATCTAGTTAGATTTGGCTTTTGGAATCTGAATTTTTCACAAGTACCTGCAGTGATTTTCATGCAGGTAGTTTAGACTTTGAGAATCATTGATTAGGGGGATAGCGGATTAGGGGGATAGTGTCAAGGATAGGACTTTTGGAAGTTGCTTTTAATTAGAACCAAAAAATATCCTTCTGTATTAGCTCCTTCATTGGATATTAAGACATTCTTATTTTTACATAGGAAGAGTTTATTTTTATAACCTTGTTTATAAATGATCATAGTGTTCTAGATGAATATATTCTAGAAAACATCTTCTTTCTAATGTTAAGACTTCTGAAATTCAGTATAGAACACTGTGGATAAGACTGGTATAATTTAATTACCAGTTCTTTATTTTTACAACTTAGTCATTTGAGACTTTGTTTTTATCGGGTACACTTGCTTAGAACCATACTAACTATGTTCCAATAAGAGTTTCATATAGCTCCTTTGGACTGTAATTCTCTTCATCTAAGTAAGGGATTTGTAGCTCTCTAAAGTCCCTTCTAGCTCTGGGATCCAGTGATTTTTCTTCAAGGGTTAAGTGATCAAAGGACAAAAACACAATGGCTACATGTCTAGGCTGATCCAGAAGAGATCCTGGGACCGTGAGACTCCAGATCCGAGTTCTGATTTTGGAAAGAGATTGCGGGAGGTTATCTCCCCCATACCTCAGAGTTGCGGGCATGGATGGGGTTGCTGAGCTTCTTATTGTAATGGAGGTTATTGTGAATACATTTCTGTCCCTTTCGGATTCTGAGGGAGCTAGGTGTCATTAGAGGCTCTGTGTATATACTCCCAGATTGGGTGCAACTAGGGTCTTGATTCTTTTGTCTTTGCTTGAATGAGCTAGTGTATACAAATTTTGCTCTTTTTCTTTGCTTTTATACTGTTCTATGAAGTATCATAATGTGTCTCTTAAAGATTATGATACATAATTATACAGAGGTGTAAAAAAGTGTGGACCTGTTATGACAGATTAAGTTTCAGGCCTTCAGAAAACCTTTTTACTAATAAGCATTCCTTGCTTTATCATGGAAGATTTTAGAATATTCTATAGCCCTAGCTTTCCTTTCTATCTCTGCTTCAACTTCATGCATTCTGGTGATATTTGGATACTTAGAGTTCTCAGCACAAAGCTATGTCATTTCCTGCTTCCATGTCTTTGTTTATGCTGGTGTCTCTGCCAGAAATCTCATCCCCACCTTTTTTGACCGGTTGGTCATCCACCTAGACAGTTTTCGTTTTGCCCCTCCAGGACATATTTATGGACTGTGTCAGTGGGTTGTTTTTTTTCCCTCAATTTCTTATTGGATTTGGCCAATAGGAGGCATTAGCAGAAGATTGGAGGGAGGAAGGTGAATGAGACTGAGTGTATTTGTTAAGTTTTTATTATGGTAATACTGTTTAACAGCCCCAGCATTTCAGGGGTTTACCTCATTTATTTCTTGCTATGGGGCTGCCTGTTGGCTCAGGCTCAGCTGATCTAACCTGGGCTCAGCTGGTCTCCAGGCTTTAAGTTAGGTTTGTATCTATCTACTCAGTGTATCCTGTCCTGGGACCTCTGCTGGAAGAGCAATGACTGTTCTTGGCAGGGACTTTTCCTGGTGGAAGACGTGAATGCTAAGTGACCAAACCAGAGCTTGGCGACCAAGCCATATTTAAAAAAGCTTTTGCTTGGATCACGTCTGCTAATGTTCTACTACCCCAAGTGAGTTATATGACAAGCCTTATGTCAGTGGGAGGAGGAAGTATGCTCTGCCTGAAGGGGAAGGCTCTGGAATTCTGTGGGTAAAGGCAGAAGGCATGGATGTGTGTTATCACAGGGAGGTAGCGAAGAGTTGGAGACAGTAATACAGTCTGCGACTTTGGATTGTAGCTTTCTCGGGCTCCCTTTCTGTTGGACTGCTGGTTGGCAGTGGTGGTGTTCCTCTGCCAAAGGCCACCACCCCTGCTGGCAGTCTTCTGTAACCTAAGCTTTCTCTCTGGTCTCTAGTAACCATTCTCTCTCCTTGCTGCTTCAGGTCTAGGAAAGGTAAAGACTTCAGGGTGCTTCACCATCCCTTATTGGTTCCTCTTAATACTATCTACTCCTTTGTAAATAGTCACCTTATTGAAGTCTCCATTACTACATTTAAGTGTGTGCACATTTCCTGGAGAGAATCTGGCTGGATGTCACAGTCCGTGCAGGCATCATCTCCTAGAACCAACCCTTGCACTTTGTTTCCCTGTACTTTTTTACCGCTTACCATAGGACATTATTCATAGATGTGTGCCTTTTCCATTGAAGCTTTCTCAAGGTACGAATTTTTTTTATTTGCAACTATAGTAGGTAACACATTGCCTGGCATATAGTAAGCTCTTAATAAATGGTTATTGTGAAACTCAGAAAAGGGGAAAATTCTCCTCTTTCTCCCTCAAACAGAATTATACATAGAACCTCAGATTATGAAACAGATAACCTGTTTTGTTAAAGCGTGATTCTAGAGGAGCAGGAATTCTGGAACCTGACCCATCAGCCTCTTCCTTATTCTCCGGCAGTACTCTTCTGGGGAGCTGCTGCATCATGCATCCACAGGAGCCCAGGGTAGGGGACTACTGGTCTAAATGATTTCACAAGGTTTTCTTTGGTTCAGTGAAGCCCTTTTTGTATTGTCAAAAATCTTGAGTGGATGCTTGAGTATCAAAAAAAAAATGCCATTATGGGATGCCATTTGTCATCATAAAATATTATCTTAGCTAAATATACTGTTTTAATAAATGGCTTAAGGAGTGTCTATGAATAAGAAAGGAATTAATATATTGACATGCAGAGAAACTAATCATTGTTAATTCTAATGCCTATCTTTAATCCATCTATGCACCTGGTTTAGTAAGATGCTTTTAGAGCAGTAGTTCTCAAAATGTCCTGAAGTCAGCGCAGCATCACTAGGGAACTTGTTAGAAATGCAAGTTTTTGATCCTGCTTGGACCAGAATCAGAAACTTTGGGGATAGGACCCAGCAGTCTGTGTTCTAACAACCGTTTTTGTTAGTTCTGATGTACGTTGAAGGTTGAGGGCCACTGTTCTGGAGAAACAGCCATTGATGGTATGTTTTTATAAGGGAACACTTACTTACTTTTATAAGGGAACACTTACTGTTTTTATAAGGGAACAGTAACTTCTTTATGAGCATTTTCATTTTCCCTTTTAGAGATCTCCACAATGAGTTAAGAGTTATCATTACCATGGATGTAAGTGGCCCGTGAATCTGATACTTCATGTGCTTAACATGGCCTGAGCAGTTTCCCTAGGATCTGACACACATTAGAGAATGAAGGCATTATGAATACTTTAGATGTTCTTGTCATGAATCCCTTCATCCTTGGTATTTTGAAAGGAGTATGGGATGGCAGACATGAAGTTATCAGTCTTACTACTCTTTGTGGGTGGGAACAAGGTCTCTTGCAAACTGAGATGCTGTCAGTGTAGCCAGTAGAAAGAGGTTTGAACCAAGAGTCTGGCTATATGGGTCTAGTCTTGACTTTGTCACTAATGACGAGTTTGGCTTTGGTTGAATGGTATAACTTCTTGACAGATCTTGGGAGGTTATATTGCTGGTCTCTGTGGTTAGTTTTTTCCTGGTTACTTGGATTGCTAGTGTCAAGATGATTTTCTGTTCCATTAATGTCAGGGTACCAAGGAATAAATGAGGTATGGGTATACATTTTTTGTTAACCTACTATGAGAAATGCAAATGTAATACCTCAGGAATAGCTAGTTTTGAATTAAGAAACATTTGTGGACTTTGAACTCCCAAGTTCATTTACACCACAGAATGGTACATAGGAGGCAATTTATTTTTGTGTTACAGGCTTTGGAGTTAGTCACGCTTTGGGTTCAGATCTTGGCTTCATCATTTACTAACTTGACTTTGCCTTCTCTCACTTTAGTTGCCTTATAAGTTGGAATTCGTGTAGGGTTTAGAAGAGATAACATGCTTGCAGATTTTTAGCATGGACCCTCATAGGGTGGTAAGGGTTTAGTAAATGGTAGCTTTATTAGTTTTTTACTATCAAAAGTAGTCCAGTGTAACACAGTATTTCATTTACGTGAAACTAGTTTGGTACTCTAGTTTCCATCATAATATGGATCAAGAAGAAGGTTCAAAACAGTTTTTTTGTACTTTGACATTATTTAAAAGGTATCATCAAATCTGTAGTTCTGAGAAATCATCCTTGCATTTGGTTTTCCATAGAGCATGTTACAATTCCAACTTATGATCTCTTTACTTTAGGGGATGATGAGCAAAGTGATTGGTTCTATGAGGGAGAATGTGTCCCAGGATTCACTGTCCCTAATCTTCTGCCCAAGTGGACTCCTGATCGTTGCTCTGAAGTAGAAAGAATGGATTCTGGACTGGATAAACTTTCCGATTCCACATTCCTTTTACCTTCTCGACCAGCTCAAAGAGGTAAGTTCTGAGGAGACCAAACTATACTTCACACTTTTATGGTTCTCTTTGGGGAGAATCATCCCATGGCAAGCATATTCATGCCTCTAAGCATGTATTAACTATCTGAGTTTTGGAGCTAGTCCAGGGATTTTTCTAGAAGATTCAAGGGTGAGTCTTAAAACTTGAGGTTCTCCATTCATACGTAAATCCAACCCGTGGAGACTCTTGGGATATCTATTAGCAGGGCATTCCTTCAGCTTGCTATTGCCATTTGTGCCAGATTTAGGAAGCCTAGCAGCGTGTCACTGCTGCTTACCTGCTGTGAAACCGATGAGCTATGGAGTGCTCAGTGGGAGCCTGAAGTATTGGATCTTGGAAGAGAACAGATTTCAGTAAGAACATTCACAGACAAGGTATAATGACATTTTTTAATTGGATGATTTAAAAATATTTCCTTAAATTATTTTATTATTGTGGGCTTTCACACAAATACATCCTTTCTCTTTGCTTTTCCTTTACTTCTGATGCAGCAAGGTAGAGTGGGAAGGGAGAAGGAACTGTGGTGATAATACTGTCTGGTACTGTCTTCCTAGCTCGGTTACTATGACAGAATCACTTCATTTCTTTGGGACTTCAGGGTCATTACTTAAAACACTGTGATATTGAACAGACTGTTTCAGAGGTTTCTTTTAGTTCTATAAATTTATGATTCTGAGATTCCCAGGAATCCGTTATCAGGTAATAGTTGAGCATCTGTTGGTGATCAGAATTATGCTCAGAGCTATAAACCCCTATAGCAATTTGTTAAGATGAATTTGGGTGATTGAAAGTCCTTCTCAAAATAGTGGGCTCTTGGTAAAGATTACTGCCAGGCTTAGGCACACATTTGCTACCTTAACAACTTCCATCAAACATTTCAGTGACAATTTCTGAAAGTTCTTTATGGACCACTTAAAATACACACAAAGAGGAATAGGGAGAACAACTTAAGATGGCCTGTAATTCCATACCCAGAGACAGTGTCAAGATAACATTTTGGTGTGGACTCTTCCAGTTGTGTTTTTTGGGTGTGGAACGCATGCAGTAATTAGAAAAATGAGATTTTACTATACAGGCTATTTTTACTGTTATTTTATGGCATAAAGTGTTTTTGAGATAATAACTGGCATTTAATTTATAATTAGAAATTATTGATAATGTCTTCTATTTGTGTAGTGTTTTTGGTTTATAAAGTACCTTCCGTGTGCTGTTTCATGGAGTCTTCAAATGAGCTCTGTGAGACAGGATTGAGCCAGTGATTATCCCTCCTTTACAGGTGAGGATGCCTAAGTCAGAGGTAAATGACACGCCTAAGATCATACCACAAACACATGGGAATAATAAATCCTTGGAGGATAGCCTAGTGATACAAGCTTTAGGGTCAGTCTAGTAAGATCCTGGGAGGAAGGCCTGTAGTGTGCTAGAAGCACATCATTGCTAATGAATCTTCTGCATTCCGTTTCTGAGGGCTTTCTTCTGTTTTTTAGGATATCATGCTCGCTTGAATCGTCTGCCTGGAGCTGCAGCTCGATGCCTCAGAAAGGGCCGAAGAAGGCTTGTTGGGAAGGTGACAGCTCTCACTGTCTACTGGGCTCACTGGGAGGATAGTATTCCCTACAGGATTTGTGTACCCTGTTGCTAGTCAGAGGTGCTGCGGTACTCCCTGGAGTAAATTAAGCCAACTGGAATCTTTTGCAAGTTCACGAGAGAGAACCTTATGTAGGATGTGAATGGATACACACATAAGAGATGAAGCTTAATTCATACAGAAATTTTGACAGAGCAAACACTGTCATGACAGTTTGTTTATCTGTAAATCTATAGGCCTGATCTTGTCTCTTCTCCTCGTTTGATTAATCTTATATTATTATATTATGGAAGTTAAAATAGTCTTGGCTTCTTTATAACTCCTCCTGAATTCGTGAATGCTTCTTCTGTCCTAACTTTGGTCTTTTATTCTAGAATTCATTAAAAAAAACCCAAAAAACCTGAAAGAAAACCTGTTCTCAATTTTTAAAAGCTCCTTGGCCACAAGGAAGGGATATCTACCTTTATTCAGTTCTGCCCTTGCCAGGGACTATACTGGGCACTGGGCACCGAGAAGGTATTGCCTTCTACCTGATACTACCTAGACAGAAGTGGCAGAATAGAGAATTGAACCCAGCCGTACTTCTGTTTTCTCTTTTAAAATTCAAATTTAAAAATTTTTTTAAATTCATTTTTTTCCTCTAGCTTTGAGATTGAAAGTAGGTTAAGACTGGGGCTCATACCCTGTTAGAGAAGATGGTGGTGGGCTAAGAGCGAGCAAGTGAGAGGCATTTCAGAGCATTACTGCATTCACTGCACATGCAATTAGAATGCCTACTATGTGTCAGGCTCTGTGCCAGGCCATGTATATAGTGATCACAGCCATAGCCTGGCTACCCTTAGGGAGCTACTTTTGTAGTGGAAATAGGGAGTTGTTTTCTGAGATTTTAGCTATGTAAAAGGAATGAAGCTATTTATTTCCAGATGAACTCAGATTTTTTATCTTTAAATTTAATTTCAGATCTCTCATTAGAAAGACATTTGATTATTGGAAGAATTATACCTTCTTCTTTTGGCTCATTTATTTTACAGAAAATAAAACGCTGCTTTTGCTATCCTGGGAGCTTATTCTTACTTAATGGGCCAGCTAACAGGGTAGGAGTACATGAGGTAGAGGGAGGCAGGAGGTTGGGAGTAGGGAACAGAGAGATGGTTTTACTTTTTATTAGTTAGTCTGGAAGGGTAATGTTCTCCTTACTGTCTGCCTTATTTTGTCTCATCTCCTGTAAAATAAGAGCCTTCCTCTTTTGTGGAAGTAAATCATTTCGTCTTGAAGGCTCCCTTTAGTTTGTCTGGAAGGAAACTCTAGGGCCTGTTGGACGTGCCTCCAAGAATTTCAGATGAATAGGATAATATTTACTTGTTTCATTCATCTTCATCACCTTAAAGGGATATTTGTCATTTCTAGCAGAGGTCACTGTTCTGCCCCCCCCCCCCCCACCTCTCTTCTCTTTTTCTAAATTATAATCATAAATAATGAGTTTCATTCACTGCTCCCTGCCAGCGAGCTGCTAATTACGCAAAGTACTGCTTGTAATTTACACAGTAATAAACTGTAAATTTAAACATTACGGCACTTTAAGTTAATAATTTTTCTGCAGTAACAAATAGCTCATTTTTCACCCATCTTTTCTGTTGGCCCCACTACTATGGCTGTGTCTGTGACCAGGAGGCACGTGCCTAAGGGAGGAAAAATGTGAAGAATACACTATGTGAAACCTTTTCATTTAGCTCCACTCCCACCCAGAATCTGACCTCAAATTAATTTTTCTGGAGTCAGTTCTGCTAAAATGCGTACCCTAATATTTTAGGCTAGTCCACACAAATGAACTAGCGATCCACATAAATGAAAAGCGATCATAATGTTTTCCCAGAAACAAATGTGTTTGAATAACAGGCTTCACATTCTTGACAGTCATGCCCATGACTTATGCGTTCTCATCTTCACACTTACTCATATGTGGGTACCTCTTATTTGTGTATCATTGGTACCCTTCCCCAGGTACTGTGGTGACATTCATTGTAAATATACTCAAGTTAAATGAAGGGTGAGTGCCTTCTGCCATTTTCCAATTTTTTGGAGATGATTAGTTTCTGAATTGCTTTTGGTGTTATGGGTAAGCTTTCATATTACAGTCTTGAGAAACCTAAATTTAAGAACCAATTTATACAAACTATTTTACTTTAAGAGATGATGCTTAACAGACAAAAGGCAGGGTAGCAATTTTTGTAAGTTCTAAAATTCCTTTAACATGTATGCATTAGTCACCAGATTGTAGGTGTTACCAGTGAGGCCTGGGTAGATTTCCCATTATGAAGGCTATTGGGGCTGTAATCATACTTGCCTAGAAGCTTGGTGTGCTAGCCTATTAAAAATTGGCTGCTGTTGGACTTTTTTTTTTTTAAGTGTTCTATTTCCATATACTTTAATAACTTGCTGTATTAAAACATATAGTAAACAAGGTTTATAATGACTTTTTTGGAACACTGGGAAAAATAAGGCTAGGATCACATGTAACACTTTTTAAGATAGATTCCCATAAAAAGAAATAAACTTGCTGTTAGATTTTAAGGTTGACATTTGACATGTGCCTTTGAGGTTGCTGGCACAGTTGTGGGAAAGTGTGAGCCTGATGACAGATCATACTTTATTTCTATGGTTAGATGACACTCTTGTCTTCCTTGCCTTTTCAGGAGACCAGCATAAGTACGTTGGGTACTGAGAGGATAGGCCACATTATTAGTGACCCTCGGCAGAAAGAGTAAGTGCTGCTTATATATTTACTTATTATCCCAGCCTGTTCCTTGGAGGAGGTAGAGGGAAGTTTTATGGAGGAACCTAGAAATTGGGCTTTAAAGCTGAACGAGAAGATCTTAAAGATTTGTGCTTTACCACGGTTAACATGGCTAACACCCCAAACCCATGAGAGTGATTTTTTTCCTTCCGAGACTAGTTTTTGTTTCTTTGCTGTTTGTATGTACACGTGCTGCATTATAAAAGTAGCCTCCAGTTAGGATGTTGTTTTTTTTAACTAATGAATGAATTAATTTACATTGAGGTAAAGTTGGTATATAGCGTTACATAAGTTTCAGGTGTATACCATCATAATTCAGTATTTGTATCTGCTACAAAGTGATCATCACCATAAATCTAGGTACCATTCATCAGCATAAAATAGAGCCCTTTCACCCACCCCTCAACCCCCTTCCCCTTGGTAACTACCAATCCATTCCCTATATCTATGAATTTGTTTTGTTTCGTTTTATTCATTCATTTTGTCTTTAGATTCCACATAAAAGTGATATCATACAGTGTTTGTCTTTCTCTGGTTTACTCATTTAACCTAATCCCTCATGGTTCATCCATGTTGTCACAAATGGCAAGATTTCCTTCCTTTTTATGGCTGAGTAGTACTCCATTATTATGTATGTGTGTATTTATGTATACACCACATGTTCTTTATCTGTTCATCCATTGATGAACACTTAGGTTGTTTCCATACCTTGGGCTTTGTAAATAATGCTGCAGTGAACATAGAGGTGTATACATCTTTTCAAGTTAGTGTTCTCATATTCTTTGGATAAATACCCAGAAGTGGAATAGCTGGATCATATGGTAGTTCTATTTTTAGTTTTTTGAGGAATCTCCATACTGTTTTCCACAGTGTCTGTGCCAGTTGACTTCCCACAAACAGTGTACAAGGATTCCCTTTTTTCTACATCCTTTCCAGCACTTGTTATTTGTTTTGTTGATAATAGCCATTCTGACAGGCGAGGTGATACCTCATTGTGGTCTTGATTTTCATTTCTTTGATAATGAGTGATATTGAGCATCTTTTCATGTGCCTATTGGCCTGTATGTCTTTGGAGAAATGTCTGTTCTCATCCTCTGCCCGTTTTTTTTTTTCTTCTTATTTATTTTTATTTTTTATTTAATTTTATTTATTTTGAGAAAAAGAGGGCATGCATGAGTGGGGGAGGGGCAGAGAGAGAGAGGGAGAGAGAGAAAGAGAGTATCCCAAGCAGGCTCCATGCTGTCAGTCCAGAGCCCAATGTGGAGCTTAATCCCGTGAACCGTGAGACCATGACCTGAGCCAAAACCAAGAGTTGGACACTCTCCTCTGCCCATTTTTTAATGGGATTGTTTGGGTTTTTTTTGTTGTTGAGTTATATGAGTTCTTTATATATTTTGGATATTCTTTATTGGATATATGGTTTTCAGTATCTTCTCCCATTCAGTAGGTTGTCTTTTGGTTTTATTGATGGTTTCCTTTGCTGCACAAAAGCTTTTTAGTTTGATGTCGCATTTGTTTATTTTTATTTTTGTTTTCCTTGCCTTTGGACTCAGATCCAAAAAATAAAAAAATAATAATCAGAAGAGACCCGTGTCAAGGGGCTTACCACCTATGTTTACTTCTAGGAATTTTATGCTTTCAAGTCCTACATTAAATTCTTAATCCATGTTAAATTAATTTTTGTGTATTGTGTAAGATAGCGGTCTAGTTTTCTTCCTTTGTATGTCGTGGCCAGTTTTCCCAACATCGTTTATTGAGGAGACTGTCTTTTCCCCACTGTATATTCTTGCCTCCTTTGTCATAAATGAATTGACCATCTATATGTGAGTTTATTTCAGGGCTGTTTATTCTGTTCCATTAGTCTATATGTCTGTTTTTATGCCCATACCATACTATTTTGGTCATTATAGCTTTGTAGTATAGTTTGAAATGAAGAAGTGTGATGCCTCCAGTTTCGTTCTTTTTTCTTAAGATTGCTGTGGGTATTCGGGGTCTTTTGTGGTTCCATACAAACTTTGGAATTATTTGTTCTAGTTCAATGAAGTATGCCATTGGAATTTGAATCTGTATGTTGCTTTAGGTAGTATGGACATTTTAAAATGTTAATCCTTCCAGTCCATGAGCACAGAGTATCTTTCCATTTAGTTGTCTTCAGTTTCTTTCCTCAGTGTCTTAGAGTTTTCAGTGTACAGGGCTTTCACCTCCTTGATTAAATTTAGTCCTGGGTATTTTATTCTTTCTGATGTAATTGTAAATGAGACTGTTTGCTCATTTCTCTTTCTGATAGTTCATTATTAGTGTAGAGAAACACAACAGATTTCTGCATATTGATTTTGTATGCTGCAGCTTCTTTGGATTCATTTATTAGTTCTAACAGTTTTTTGGTGGAGTCCTTAGGGTTTTCTGTGTATGGTGTCATGTCATCTGCAAACGGTGATAGTTTTACTTCTTTCTTTCCAGGATGTTATTTTTTTTTTAATCTATTTTTTAAATGTTTATTTATTTAGTTTTGAGAGGGGGAGAGAAGGAGAAAGCAGGGGAGGGGCAGAGAGAGAGGGAGACCGAGAATCCCAGACTCCGTACTATCAGCATAGAGCCTGATGAGGAGCTCAAACTCATGAACGGTGAGATCATGACTTGAGCCGAAGCCAAGAGTCAGACGCTCAACTAACTGAGCCACCCAAGCACCCCTCCAAGATGTTACATTTTAAGCTCATTTTTCTGTCTCTTAAAATTCTTTTGTTCAAAATGGGTGATTGCCTGTATACTCTCCTGTGCTTTTCCCATGTTTAGACTTCTATCTAGAGAAATAGAAATCTCTTTTGTCTTAACTGCTGTGGTAAGTGCAGCTGGAAAGCCTGTGTGCAGCTATAGGAAAATGATTCCTCCCTTTCTTATGACAACCTTGTCCCCTAACGTGATTGGCTGTTTGTCTCCTACACACTTGAAAGTCAGTGTCTAGTTATGATCCTACACTCATTAGCCTGGTCGAATTCGTAATTAACAAAATAGGCAAGATATGGGTATGGTTTGCGTTCTTGTTGAATTTGGGGATCCTCTTATCACCACACAGCTGAGATTATGGTGTCACACCATAATCTTGAGTTTGTTTTTAGAGGGTCCAGCATTTCACATTTCATTACAAGACTTTTTCCTTTGAAGAGTTATTTTTCACAAGAAGTTTGTGCACGTCTACCATGTCTTTTCTTTTCTACAGTTCCTTCTTTTCCCCAGTTCTTTCTGTGTCTTCACTTTGTTATGCCAGAGTCCTTTTTTCTTCTCCTCCTCTATAATTTCCAACCACTTCTTTTATTTTCTTTCCTGTTCTCTCCCTCTCTTTAGTTTCTGGTTACCGTCAGCTGGGAAAAGAGAACGAAACCAGGTAAGATTGCTTTTCTTTGTCATCTTTAGTTTATCATTTGATTTCCTTTTCTTTAGAAAGAATAAAGCATTGGCTTCTGATTTTCCTCACATTTCTGCTTGTGCGCATGAGGTAAGGTTCCCGTTCCCTGCGTTATTCTGATTTCTTATAGAGGACTGTTTTCTAAAATTTTCTGATATTCACTGATAAGAACTATAGCTAATTCCCCTTTTTAGGTTCAACTGTGCTTTTCAGTTTATTACTTATAATGTATATTTCATAGGAATCCTGTTTTTATTTTAGTTTTGAACTTTGCAGTAAGAAATCAGAATGAACCTCATTTGCGTATGGTTTAGTTCAGCACCAGCATCCTACGCTGAGAAGTACAATGGTGAAGCCTGAACATAGGAGACAGAAGAAGGTAGAGCTGCTGTGAGTGAAGTAGTGGGGTCAAGGCCTTAGAGCCGTGCCCTCGTAGTCACTTAGTCTTTTCCCCAGCTACCCCTGCGGAGGGCCCTTGGCAAATCTAGGCCTTTGTAAGGGTCATAATTTAAAAATTACTGCCAGTGACTATTGATGCGTTCCTTTCACGTTTGAAGCTTTTGATTTTTGGGGGGAAGAGAGGTTGCTTTATCTTGATTAGTTATAAAGTAGATAAAGACTGGTAGGTAAAAATCTCAGGCTTACTGTTGCTCAGTGTTTTTTGTTTTTTGTTTTGACCACTTAGGACTTATTAAATTGCTGTGCAGTTTAGACTTGAAACCTTCCTCTTGAGGACACTCTTTCAAAATGAACCAGAGCAGGGGTAGACCTAACTGGTGTGTATTCGTGAGATGCTTTTAGATGGTGTGTGGACATACAGTTATTTTAAGTTATCATTTGTAATTGGAAAAAATGTCATCATCATATCAAACTTGTTCCTTAGAAACATAGTAAGGGCAGGCTGAGTAAAAATAATTGGTATGAAGAAAATACTAAGTAAATAACAGTGCAGGTTGTGGGCAGAGAAAGAAGTCATTAAGGCGGTGAGAGACTGCAGCTTGGGAGATCCTGAGCCCGAGCACTGGTTGCAGGGGAGGATCTAAAGGCAGAAGAGGACCTGTGTTGATCACCCAGTCCAGATCTGTTATTTACAAAGAAGATTTAAGTGATTTGCCCAAAGTCCTGCTTCTTTCTAAGTTCTTTTGAAATTACCATTCAGAGTTCTTCTGGTCTTAAGATATATTTAGTTTTGAAATTTGGGGGTGAGGGGCATTATTTGTTCTAGGGAAAGTCCAAATAAAGCTAGAAAATGGAAAGTAAGGTACTTTTTTTATATATTATATCCAAGTTTGACCCTCACAACCACCTTTTGAGATGATTAGAAGTTTTACAGAAGAGAAACTGGAATTACCGGCTGAAAGCAATATTTCATTTATGCCCCCGGTAATCCTGTAAAATAGGTAAGACAGCAGTGCACCCCCTCGTACAAGTGAGGACAGTAAAACTCAAAAGAGATTATGTAATTTTTAATGTATGAAAACTCAGTGATAGACTGAAATTAAGTGTTAGGTATTCTAATTCTTAATCAAGTTCTGTTTCTACTACACTGCAGCTGGTATGTGCTAACCAGTTATTTACTGGAAACATTGGCCGGGATAAAGAAAGAAAAAGGTAGTTTCATGCTAGTTTTCTTGGGAACAAGGGCCAATAATCAATAGATAAGTTCCTGTTATGTCATATAGAAAGCGCTATCTTCTGCCATTTAAGTAATTACCAGGTATTAGAGGTTTTTGAAAAATTGTTATTTACCAAGGAGTAGCCTTTTTGGGGGTATGTGGGATCAGGTATGCTAGATTTGTGGTTAAAACTTTATTGAGTGGTGTCTGTTATATGGCAAGAGAGTCGAACCGTCAAAGGGGCAAAGTGATCAAACAGAAAGTCACCTTTTAGAATCAGATCTTTTTCATGTAAGCTTTGCTAAAATAATCTCATTTATCCCTGCAGTTTAATCCCCTCTCCCCTCTCTACTCCTTGGATGTTCTGGCTGATGCTTCTCACCGAAGATGTTCACCAGCGCACTGCTCTGCCAGGTAATAGTCTTCTAGCGACGATTTTCTTCCAGACAATACCATTTCCTTTTTTATAATACTTTTCATATTATAAACTATGTTTGTGTATAGTATCCAATTTGATCTTTACAAAAACCTTTAGAGGTCAGTAGATGTTTTACAGATGCAGAAACTGAGGCACAGTATTGAAGTACCTTTCCTGTGATCTCACGGCTAGTATACGATTTCTGTCTCAACTGTGACCTAAGTCTTCTGACTTGTATTTCATATTTCTTGTGCTAAAAGCCCCATCTTCAGAGAATGTTATTACCGGTCCTTGCCATGACCTGCAAAACTCTGCGTAATTTGACTTCTGCCTGCATATCCAGCTTCCTTTCATATACTCCTTTCTCCTCCCTGGGGGAGAGGTCCAGCTGTGCTAGAGAGCTCAGCTCCATTTTGTTCGTCACAAATAGCAACCCTTTTCTGCCTCTGAAGCCTCACACTTGTTCCCTTTGCCTAGACTGCCATGTTAAGCCTCTTCTCACGGTTGACTACTTCTCATCTCAACTCTGGGAGGACCTCTCAGACCATCCTATGTAAAGGGGCCACCTCCATCACTCTCCACTCATCGATTTCTTTCTGCTAAAGCTTTATCACGGTCTATAATGATTTGCTTGTTGGGTTCCACCCCCCCCCCAACTTTTTCTCCTGTCTCTTTCACTACGATATAAGCTTCAAAGTGTAGGGACCTTGTTTTATCTTGTTCCCTGATAATATCCTCAGCACCTAACACAGTGTCTGGCACTTACTAGACATTTGGTATGTTTGTCAGAATGAATCCTACGCCTCTCAGTATAAGTTCTCTTGAGTTAGGTGACATGGGAAATAAATATGGTTTTAATGGTAGCATCCCCTAGCAGGGTTATTGTGCACAAAAGAGGAGCTAATTGGCTGAACCGTAGAACTTTTATTATTTCTAGTGGCACAAAGAATTCCTTTCCAAGGTTCTGATGTGTTGTTGGTTTGTTTGTTTTTCTTTTTTCTTCCTGATTTGTTCTTATTTGGCTGTGTTCATAAGATTAGGGTACAGGCACAAGAAATTATACTTTCATGGATGCAATGAGAACTTCACTATGGGCTATACTAATAAACTCCGCACCATAACCTACCACCAACTACCAGACCTTCTATTGGAGAAGTGGCGTTTCAGTGGAAAAAGTCTTTTGAAAAGAGAGACCCTCACAAATGGTGTTACTAGAAATGTGGAAAATTGTGAGACGATTAGTAAACTACTTCCATAAGGCCCTCTCTTCAGTAGCACGCTGTTTGTCCGTCGTCCATTCCTTCAGCACTTGCTGACTGCCTCCTGGGCCCCAGGCCCTTTGTGTAGGCACCACCCTCAGGAGCTTACATTCTCTTGAGAAAGTCAGGTGTGGAGATTGATAGCTACAGCGTGGAACGCCAAATGTGTAAAAGATGTGTGCCAGAATGCGAGGAAGCACAGAAGAGAGGCTTCTAAGAGGCTGAGGGGGGGTTTCTTAGAGGTGGTGATCCTCAAGCTTGAAAGACCAAGATTTCAGTCCATAGAAAAGCAGTCCTTCAGCTTTTTGTCTTCATACCAATGGAGTCATGGCTGTGTCTACTCTTTGGGAAGACTCTGACTAGCACTGTATTGTGTCCGATGCAGAAAGCGGATTCTTTGCCGTCCTCCCTCTACGTCTGTTACCTAGACCCCGTGCCGTCCTGTGCTGAGATCAGTATCCATGCATTTATCAGTCAGGTCTCCTGTTGCCTCTGAAGCCTCATCCTGGCTGGAGTGGGTGTCAGTTTTTTGTCTCTTTGTGTATCTCATTATCCACATCGTTGTCTTGGTTCTCTTGCTGGTGGTGCTGGTGGCCAGACTTGAAAACATAAGGCAGTCTGGGCTGTGCTTCCGGTGTAGTCTGCTGTAGAGAAATATTGCTTATTGCTTTAGACCATTGCTGAAAACAAGGTGAGAGGGTCTGGACAATGCTAGCTTATCCTTGTCCTTCTAGGTGTCATTCCCAGGACACTGGAAGTAAAGTGAGTTGCATTGTTTGGGGCAGGGGAAGACATTTTTTAAACTTACATTCACTATCTGATCCTTAAAAAAATGGTTTTTTGTTTTAAATTGTACATAGAAGAATCCAGCAGCACATAATTTTGTTTATATGTGTTACATACGTAAAGAGTGTGCAGATCTTTTACTCGTGAGGGTGCCTAGTTCGTAAAGTTTGGCAACCATGGCTCTGTGGGAAATGGCTAGCACAAGTGACCTCTAAGCAATTTTTAGAAAATGTGGGTGATGAAATCCTGAGCCCTCAGGGCATCCTCTCACTCCCTTGAAGTTGGGGTGGGGAGGAGTTCCCTGCCCAGCAAGGGGTCAGTTGAGAAGGAGCCATCTAGCTCCAGTGTGGCTGAAGGATGAGATGGGATCCAGAACTGGATGGTCAGCTTTGTACAGCGTGGACACCATTTAATAAAGCCTGGAGTCTAGGAAGGAATGTTAAAAGAGTGTTGGTGGCAGGGAAGAGGCAGGTGAATGACTGTATTAAAAACTGTTTCGAATGGAAATTTTATCTTTTTCTTGTTCCATTTTATTTGTAGTAGGAAAAGATTTCTTTCAAAGCGTCTGGGCAGCCCTGGGAATTTCACACCCATCATTAGAACGATTTGTGTGTGTGTGTGTGTGTGGTGACTATGTTATCATTAATGGTATAATTTTATTTTGCGAAGAGAGAAGTGTTTCCTGTTTTATCACAGCTTTCCCCGAGGAGGGCTGGTGTATTAATTTGCTGTATTGCCTCCTGGCTGTTCCCAGGCTGTTTTTCCTCTTCATCATGGAATTTTTAATGGCCCTGGTGCCTCTTGGGAAGCATGTGAGGAAGAGTTCCTCAGGGAGTGCTTCCCTTTTTTCACATGCCTATAATTACTCTCCTTTAAGAGCACAAAGAGTTTGATAATCATGCCTGAACTGTGAAGGTTTCCTCTTGTCGGGTTACTGAGCTGAGGCTGCTTCCTGCCTGGACATTGCCTGTTCCTCTCTCCCACACACTCAACTGTGAGAGAGTGAGGACCCCTCAGTCACCCCCTCACTGCTGGCACTATTCAGCTCTGGTTCTCAGAGTGAGGCTTGGGGGCCACTGGGAGGCCATGACCTCAGGTACTCTCTTGTTTAGTATGTCATTGCTATAAACAAGGAAATCATGGGACTGTGATTTTAAGAGAACACTACTGATGTGTCATTTTAATACAGCCCAGATGGCAGGCAGGCACAGTTGTTGGGCAAGGGAGTCTTTGTGGTCTTTGTACCACCTAATAGATCTGTGGGTTATGAGGTTTTCAGAAATACCACCCTAGAAATAATTAAATTTGGTGGTTTTCAACCCTGACTGCACTTTTGAATCACCTGAGAAGCTTTAAAAAATATGTCCATGTTGAGCCCCACCCCAGAGATGCTGATTTAACAGATCTGGGGTGAGGTCCAGGCACTGGCATTATTTAAAGTTCCCAGGTGACCCTAATCCGTGGCCTGAGTTACAAATTATTGCCCTACCTGCAAATGGTTTTATGACTAGTGCTTTGTAATTTGCTTAACAGGAAATCCCATTTTGTAATTGTGATTTGGTGTTGCGTGCATGATTCCTTAGGGGAGGTAGGACGCTGGACTCGTCTTCCCTTGGAGAACTGCCGAGGTGAAGAACAGGGTGTCATGGCCTAGCATGGTGCCCAGCACGTTGTGACTCACCGTCGGGGGGACTTGCTGGGCAGGTGTTCGGCTTGTCGGCAGGGTGCACGGAAGAAATTTGTCAACCCACTGTCTTGGATTGGTTGTTTTGGTCACTAGTATTGGGATGTTGCATTAAAGTAGTGATACTTGTTATCGGTGGTAGGGATTGCTGCAGCTCCAACAGCAGATGGTGTGATTGGTGTTCTGGTGGAGGCAGCGGTATTGCTGTCAAGGACACGGTTCTAGAATGGTAATAAGGAGCGAGTGCTGGAGGCAGCTTTTCCCAAAATGAGAGATTTATTGATCAGGAAGGATAGCTTTTCTTCCATTATTGCTGTAGAAAACCATAACTAGAACTTATCAGTTGTTAGATCTGTCTGTGTGATGCTCAAGTCCTCCGTTGTAGTTTTTGAGTGTCTTGTGACAGTTCTCAGTTTTCTCCAACTGTCCTGACCTTTCCTCTGTTGGGGGTGGCGATTTGATGATGTATCACCGCTTCCATTTATCCTTCTTTTAAGTTTCTGATCTCATATTAGTGGGAGTCCTGGCAGTCCCAGGTAAGAATCTTAGCTTTACCTGGGCAAATGACTTAAACCCCCTCTCCCTCAATTTCCTCATCTTTAAAATGGAAATAATCAATTTTTATGGGGCTAGTGGGGATCAAAATGAAACAATATATTTGTTTAGCATACTGGTAGCTAATATTATTTTTGTTACATGGTTACTACTTCTCCCCTGTCTTTAGGATAATTGCAGTTTTATAAACTTTGAGTCTGCTTCCAGAGTCATTTGCTAATGAGATGTCGTACAGATCCTTGAGGTGCTTAAATGGCTTAAATGGACTATAAGAGGAGGCATTTGGACAGTGTTTGGGTAAAAAAGAGACCTTTCTGCCCATTAGAGAGTTGAAATATGATAGGCTCTGCTCATTGTAATTCATTTTATCTGTTTCACAAACGTTACGATCTGCATATCAGAGTTGTGTGCCCAGCTGGCTGTGCCACTTGACAAGGAGTTTCAAAGAGCAAGAAGAAGACTCAATTCACGCTGTTAATTTTGACCTTTGGAGCCACAGTAAACAGCCTCAGGTTTTACCTCAGGGCTTAGGGGAAAGAACCTTTTATTAGTCCTCTATCTGCTAGGGATGCTGTGACGCACAGCGGCCCTTGCCCATCTCTTTAGTGCCTGAGTTGTGGCCAGGTGTGAGGAAATGTTTCTGCTGTGATATTGTCCAGAAAGCTGCCCAGCCCTACTGGAACTTCCCGTCATAGAGTACACAACTCTTGAATCTTTTGTCCTTTACCAGATGGTCTTGTCGACAGCACCCTCAGCCGGCTGGCATCTTACTGCCTAAGTGGAGTGACGAAAAGCATTTTCCCTCTCTGGCCACTGTAACAGACCCAACTTTCCAGTCGATGCACAGCTTTTCTGCTCCTGTGGATGGCATGAAACCACTCCAGGATATGCCAATCTTGGCCCAGGCCGGGGAAGGAGAGTACACGGAATTTTCAGGTGCTAGTGAGCACTTAGTTACGGACTGTCAAGGGTTAGGTTTGAGTGAAAACACTAGTGGAAATGCTGGGATCTCATCCTGTTAGAGAAGCCTCTTCTGTGCCCTCTCATTGTGAAGTGGTTTTCTGTCCCTAACTGCTGCTCGTGTCAGGCCCGGAGCCTTTCCTGTGCGCAAATCTGAGAAGACGGTTCCTACTGGGTGCTTCGTCAATGTCAGTTAACCCCGAAGATGAAATCACATGTGAGGAAGGGGCTTCTTCATTTCTCTAGATTGGGTCCTCTTTTCCTTCCTTTTACCCTAGCACTTTGTTCTTGGATTACAGCTCAGTGTCTGGCATCTGTTCATTCTTTACGCATCGGCCTTCCTCACTGTGTCCTGAGTGCCCGGCGGACGGGCCCTCGGCTCAGTCATCTTGTGTGTACCCTCTCCACATTCAGCAGAGTGCTTTACACAGGGTAGGCCTCCATAAATTTTTGTTAAAAATAATTGAGGGGAATAGATTAGTAATTAAGGAGAATAATTGGAATATATGATATATATGACCTTTGGTCCTTAGAAATATCAATAATTTTTTTTTTCTTGATGTTACTTGTTTGTATGTGTTTAAGAAAAAAATACAGCAAATAAATACCTTTTCACGATAAATCTTATTTTTATTTCCCATATTTAAAAAGTGAACTTTTCAATGATTTTTAAATGAGTGATTTTTGAAGGTGAACTATTTCTTAAATTAACTTGCCATTGGCAGGTAGACTGTTTTCTCTCCTCAGAAGCGACTCTAAACATCTTTGTTCTAAATCTAAAGCAGCCACTTCAGTTATTTTTTGCCAACATTGGTTCTATTAAACATGCATGTATTTCTCAAAGTAATTTTTTTTCCCCTAAAAGTACATTCCTGCCCCAGGGACATAGTGATCTGCCCAGTTTCCTAAGTAACACTGCAGCTTGAACGGCTCACCTGATCTTTCAGTTACCTGCACTAAAAAGTAAAATAGAAATGTTGTGTTTATGTGTGGATATACAGAATGCTCTTTCAATTAATTGCTAATGTTCAGCATTCACCTTCACATTTATGAAATGAATTTAGTTGCTTTTCCTGAAGTAAGGATTTTTAAAGAGTGTGTTTCTTTTCATACTCACCACCCCCCCTCCCCCATCAGTTCTTTTTGGCAAATGCTGCTGAATGTGATGTTTTTAGGGGAAGTACTCTTGCTGTGGAAGCATCGCGCCCCAAGAATGTGGAGGCCCCGATCAGATGAAACAGAACGAGCATAGCTGGTCTTTTCTTTAGGTTAATTGCTCGTATACTGGGGGACAGCAGTTTTATTTAAATTACTATTCATTTCGTCATTCTGTTATTAAGTTAAATTTTTAGATCTCTTTTATTGACTAAGTTGACTTTGGGAATTTGGCATATATATATATATATATATATATTTTTTTTTTTTTTTTTTTAACTCAGTAATTTTCACAGCAGATAGAAGCTTATCAGAATTGCCTGAGGAGAAATTTCAGACTAAGCATATTACGGATTCTTCTCCCACCCCAGCATGGTGGGACATGCATATTTTGTATAAATCTTCTTATGTGGTTCTGATAACCATTGCCGATCCAATGGAGAAGAAGGTTTAAATTTTAACCTGGTAGAAATTTTAGCTTAACTGATACGTATTCTTTTTGCCCCCTGCATAATTGAAAGGTCCCTCCCCTACATACAGTACACGATTTGCAACAAAGAAACACCTGTGTAGTGCTCTTGACAGAGAGTTAAAAAAAATCTAGTTAAATCTTCCACCCTTTCTACCTACAGTGGAGGGGCTCTCTTTCCCTGTCCTTTGAGAGACCTCGATTGTATATGTTGTCTCTTTTCAGTTTCTATCTTGTGAGAGTAGACAGAGAAACTGAGTAACACAAAGAAGCAACACGTTGAAAAGAAAGGGGGCCAGAAAGGAATTAAATACTCTTAAATGAAAGTGAGTATGGGAGGAAGTCCATTTTTTTTCTCCCCTTTCCTTGATTCTTTAGGTCTACTGTTTCTGATAAGGAATTATTTGGGATGGTTCCAAAATTGGAACTGCCTCTTCAATAGGAAGCGGTGGCTGCTCATTGCACACCTCCATGCTTGGGTCCCCAAATATAACACAGGGGCCCTCCCGGCCCCCAATGCAGATTGCTCTCCACTCCTGAACAGGGCTGCCCTCGTGTTCGAAATGTGCTAGACAGCGTGGCAGTCTCTGTTTCCTGTTTCTCTTAAATCCTCTTGTGCCGAGCACCCAGCTTCCTCTTTGCTTTCCCCAGGCTCTGGGTTTCCAGGTTCCTGGGTCCTCTTCCCTTTTTGTCCTCCAAGGTTCCTCCCAGGCAGATGGAGCCCTCAAAGGGGAAAATAGATTTTCCCAAGCTGTAAACTCTGCCATTACTAGTGTTCAGTTAAAACCAAAGAGAAGGAGGGGCGCCTGGGTGGCGCAGTCGGTTAAGCGTCCGACTTCAGCCAGGTCACGATCTCGCGGTCCGTGAGTTCGAGCCCTGTGTCGGGCTCTGGGCTGATGGCTCAGAGCCTGGAGCCTGTTTCCGATTCTGTGTCTCCCTCTCTCTCTGCCCCTCCCCCCCCCGTTCATGCTCTGTCTCTCTCTGTCCCAAAAAAATAAAAAAAAAAAAAAAAAAAAAAAAAAAGTTGAAAAAAAACCAAAGAGAAGGAAAATGTCTTACTGTCCTTTATAATAATTTGACTGTCTCCCTTCTTCCTTTCCCAGACCTTTACCAGGAAGGGACATAAGGAGAGACATATATCCCTTCTGTACTCAGACCTAAGATGTGATGTTATTCAACTTCTGAAATAGCTCTCCAGCCTGGAAATTGTCTTTAAGAGAAATGTGTTAAGAGAGAGGGAGCATTAAACTGTGTTTTAGGCATGAACATGGCTTCTCTTTATCCCTGCCTCAGCTTCTCTGTTATCTAGTTCTGTAACTAGAAAAGCTGTGTGGCTGGAAATAGGGCCAGGCTACAAGGTCCTTTAGGGAAGAGACTGCCTCTTTTCACCACCTCAGTAAAAACAGTGAACAATAAAAGAAGCAAAAAAAAACCCTCCTGAATAGAAAGGAAATAGTCTGTGTAACGATACATACTTTTACAACAAAATAAGGTGATTGACTTCATCAACTTTATTACCTGGGTCCCTTAGAAAGCCTTAGGTTCTTTCCTAAGTTACCACAGAGGAATTTACAAAATTTGAAGGATTTAGAATGTTCAAGGTAATAATTAAGAATGGGAATGGGGTGATAGAAGTCGATCATTTACCACAGAGACAAGTAACAGGCTGGAGGCTTAGCAGTAAGGGGGCATTTAATGTAGGGCCAGTTGACCCTAAAGCCCTTACCATCACTGAGCAAGGAAAGAGTGGGGGTCAGAGAACCATGGCCCAGAGGGACAGGGCCTCGTAAGGATCACCTGAGCCTGTGAGGCCACAGCAGCCCCCTAAGGACACTGCAGGATGTAGTGCAGTATAATAATCTGTATGCGTAGTAATAGGTAAGTGATACTTATTTTTATTTTACTAAAATAAGCATTTAAAAAAGCACCATATTTCTGCTTAAAATGATTAAAAGTATAAATATTTTGGTATATCAGTGATTCCATCTTTTTATTCCCAAATGTGTCAGTTCTTGAAAATGTGAGATAAATGTCACTGACTCGGTCAATAAAGGAGTGATAATATGGGCCCTTACCCATCTTACTGACATATATCAAACATGCAAAGCTGTGAAAATGATGAACGGTGTATATATAAAAGGCAGTACTTATTTAGTTCAGCCCAAGTTGATACTCTGAGAATTAATATCTTTAAACCTTTTTGAGGGGTGCCTGGGTGGCTCAGTCAGTTAAAGCGTCCAACTCTTGATCTCTGCTCAGGTCATGATCTCTTGGTTCATGAGATCGAGCCTGCGTCAGGCTCTGCACTGACAGCGTGGAGCCTGCTTGGGATCTCCTCTCCCCCTCTCCCTGACTCGTGCTCACTCTCTTTCTCTCTCAAAATAAATAAACCTTAAAAAAAAAACCAAAAACCTTTTGAGTACTTACACTTTGCATTTTGCATCTGTCTCATAAAATTCGGCACTTTGTAAACACTGACCTTGAAGAAATAATGTTTTGTGGGTTTTGTTTTGTTTGCAAAGGTTTTTAAACTAAGCTTTTTAATGAAGGATAATGAAGTCACATTGAAATAACCTGTATCCGGATCCAGACATGGAACATTACCAAAAAGAACCCCAGAAACTCATGGTGCTTTGTCTAGTCACTATCCCTCCTCCCCTCCACTCCATAGCTCAGGGGTGACCACTGTCCTGACATCTAACAACGTAGCTTAGTTTGAAGAAAGGATGTTAACATCTAATCTAAAAAGTTTTGGAGAGTCTTTAATGAGCTTAAGGTAAAGAAGAAAACATGAATATATACTGTTACTCTTTCTTTATGTGACTCGTCTGTCTGAAGTACTTCAGGAGAAGCATGCTTAGATTAGAGCAAAGTGGAAAATTTGAGTCTGGATCTGCATGTACTCAAGTACCTCATCTGTGGAAAAGATGGAAGCCATATTCTGTACATTCCTGTATTTTGATAAAAGACAAAACTTTGTCGGGTCACTCTCTTTTCTGCCTGTGGCTTTGACTTCAAAGGGAATTCCCACCTTTCTCTGTAGATGGAAGGCCAGTCTTCCTTTGGTATTCTGCCATCTATGTTTCTTATTATTAATCAACATGCTGGTTTATTCCCAGGACTTTGTAAGGTATGGAAAATGAATTGTTCTCTCTGCTTTACACATTTGTATTCACATTTCACTTCGGGGGCTCTTTAACTCTTCATGGGATACTTAAAAGTTAGCTCTTTTTCCATTTAGAAGAGAGTGATCGATGAAAGGTGACTTAGATGGAATATTCCAAAATACGGGCTTTATACTATAAATCTCTGCCTGTTGTAATGTTCTTTGCATTCTGAAAATCTTATGATTTCAGTTAAAGTCTTATCTTTTTTTGTTTATAAATTGAATTGATTCTTAAGCTTTTGCATTTAGAGAAAAGAACGTATATACTTGCATGCTTTTTAAACTGTGGAAGTTGCCAGATTAGGGGCCCTCTGAATAGGAAAATTTGTCCATTCAACAGTTGTCTGGGTACTTTGTTAACTAGGTGCTCTTAGATTTGACAGAGGTTCTAGTCTTAAGACTGATAAGGTATATAAGCCAATTTGACAATAAATTATATTCATAAAAAAAAAAAAAAGACTGATAAAGCCATGAAGGGTGCCTGGGTGGCTCAGTCAGTTTAGCGTCTGACTCTTGATTTCTGCTCAGATCATGATCTCCTGGTTCGTGGGATCGAGCCCTACATCAGTCTCTGACAGCATGGGGCTTGCTTGGGATATTCATTCTCTCTCTCTCTCTCTCTCTGTCTGCCCTTCCCCAGCACATGTGCACACACTCTCAAAATAAATAAATAAACATTAAAAAAAAAAAAGACTATTAAGCCATGATACTTGATCCCCAGCTGGGACTACCAATTAAGAGTTCATCTGGTATAATTTTACTAGATTCCTTTTTATATGTTATATACTCTGGCTATTTTTTAAAAATTGTGGTAAAACATACATAACAGAATTTGCAGTTTGAACCACTTTTAAGTGTACAATTGACTGGTTTCTAGAACTTTTATTCATTAGTATCAGTTCTAGTCAACAGATATTTAATGGCCATCAGCTAAGTGCCTTGTGCTGAGGTTAGTAGATCAGTGGAAAATTATGAAAGGAGTATAAATATGGTCCCTGTTCTCAAGGAGATTAAGCCTCATTAGTGAAACAAGATATATGTATACCAGTTAAATAATGATTCATGGTCAGTAAGGCCTCGAATGTTCAAGGAAAGCTTTGTGTAAAGGTGAGAATCAACTTGGTCCTTCATCGGGTAGGGTCTGTCTAGTTTGAGAGGAAGGAGGAAGTGGGCAACTAACATCGCAGGCCAGCTGTTTCAGCGTTCAGTCCATTGTCTTTCATACAATCTTTTGCTTTTTTCCAGCCGTGAAGCACTCACTGTTTTGTTTTTAAGTTAAGCTGACTATTCTGATGAGGGAATATATTATTAGCAAGAAATTAATATTTAAAAAAATCACAGAAATCAAACTTACCTAACTTGTGATACAGACACTTAAAATCCAGAATTATAGTGATAGAAGGGTTAAAATCCCTATTAAAATTCTGTGCAAATATCTGTGTTCATGCAGCATTAAACTTTTCAGTATACTACCACTTGGGAGTAGGTATTTCATTAGTGAGTTTAGAACAATTGCAGTTATAGTTTTTATGAAAAATAATTGTACAAAAATCAGCATGCAATGAAACACATTTATTGAAATTAATCTTGAGTGTCTGCTATTCTGAAATTAGGTAAAAAGTTTAGAATGGGTATAGATTGTGCATAAAAAATGAGTTATGGTTAATCCTGAATAATCTTGTACTTGACAGTTGATGACAAAGGATGGTACCTGTCTTGTTAGTTTATGTCTGTAATGGGTCAGGGATTTTATCTGGGCCGAACATAATGTCTTACAATAAGAATAACAAAGTGAAAACAGTGTTTTTTTCTTTCTCACATCTGCAGACAGGCAAACATACACTTGGGACCCCCATGTTCACGTGACATCAAGAGGAAACGGAAACCTGTGGCCACAGCATCTCTGTCTAGCCCAAATGCAGGTAACTGTATGTCGTTATCATTTCTTGAGCACCGGTTGTGTGTCAGGTGCTAAATTATGTTTTATATACCTTTTCATCTAACCTTTATAATAAGGTAGGTCATTTTATTCCCATTTTGTATGGGAAAATGAGAACGTGAGAAAGTAATTTGCCCAAGGTCATGTACATGGTAAGAATTCAAACCCAGCTCTCTCTAACCTAGAAGTCTGTGCTTTTTCACTGTGTCCTGTGGCTTTCTTGAGTTTGAATCCCAGTATTCCACTGGATCAGCAATCTTTAGTCATCTGTGCTTTTGTTCTACCACAGACAAGGAAGTTAGGTCTGTGTTAATGAAAATCCAGATAGGATGGTGGTTTAGTCAGTAGTCAGGGAGCCACATGGATTTATTTACTTTCTTATTTGGTTCACAGTACAGTGCATTCTCACTGTTCTTATTTGTAGTAGAGTGCTAATACTTTACTATCCATGGAATTTCTATTTAAAAACTATTTTTAGGGGCACCTGGGTAGGTCAAGTCGGTTGAGCGTCCGGCTCTTGATTTCAGCTCAGGTCATGATCTCACGGTCGTGGAATTGAGCTCCGTGTCCAGCGCAGAGCCTGCTGGGATTCTCTGTCTCCTACCTCTCTCCCCCACTCGCATGCTCTCTCCCGCTCAAAAAAAACAGCTTTCAAGTTAAAACCTGTTCATTTTCGGGGCAAAACCAGTTGATTAGAAACTGAAATAGTGGTTCTCTTTGGTGAGCAATAGTGACCAGGAGAGGACATGAGGAAATCTTCTAGGAAAGGCTTTATGTCATCCGCTAGATAGGGTTACATGAATATATACATATGTAAAACTTCATTGAGCTGTACATTAATGATTTATGTACTTTATGTATGTTGTTCTTAAAAAGGGGGGAATGACTATTATTTATATCAGAGAGAATATCGGATGTTTGTAGGTATTTTTCTTTGGAGTTAAGAGAAAGTAGTTAAACATAGTTGGTAATCAGGAAATTTTTGTGTTATTTCAATACAGTTTAGGATGAATTGATCTGGGTAAAAAGATCATATCTATTTGTAGGATCTGTCAGAAATATCTGCAGTTATTTTCTTGATGATGGTGAATTCACCCTGAGGGAATTGAGTATATCATAGATTATTTCATTTTCTTCAGAAAATACTACATATTATATAGATCAGAGCAGTTGATAGCTGAGTAAAGAGTAAGCCTCAGAAAGATGGGGAACTCTGTCCTCCCCCCCCACCCCCTTAGTAAGTTTCAGTATACATTGAAATTGACTTTCAGCTTCTGTTTGGGGTGGCTACTGGACAATCTTATCACAGATCTGGTAATTATAGTAATTTTTTCCAGTGATTTCTACATGGCCATGCCCTGAGCTGATTACTTTCCATGCATTATTTCACTTAATCTTTGCAACAACTTATAATGTAGATGCTGTTTGTATTCCCAATTTACACATGAACAAATTGAGGCTTACAGAAGTTAAATCACTTCCCCGAGGTCACATGGGTGATAAATTGCAGTGCCAAGGTCAAACCGGTTTCCCTAGGACTCTTGAGCTGCCTTCTTACACACTTCAGGTGTTCTGTGTTATATAAGGTAGAATTGGTTCCAAACAGTGACTGTATCAAAACCCACCCAGATCCTCATTCACTCTATGGTATTGAAAACATTAAAACACAATCTCCCCTTTTTATCTTTTTTTTCCTCCTTAATATCTAGCTTCTATTTTTAGGTTTTAGTTGTTCATAAGACAAGAACTGTTGAGAAGAGTTTAAAATCCTTGTTCCATACTCAAATCAGGAAAGGTACTGGGAGGTATTGAATAAGACTTGGGGCATTAAACGTTTCTCCTACTGAGCTCAACCCCTCCTCTCACTTGTTGACTAAGGTCTGCTTCACTGAACATTTTTTTTTTTTTTTCTATCCACAACCCGAGTGCCCCATGGAGGTGAAGGACATAGCCCGAGCCCGCACCATCAGTCAGTAGAACAAATGGGCTTGCTCTGCCTAACATCGGGCCATCTCGGATTCCACCTCTTTTATAGAAATGAGTGATGAAGAGAGGTGCGTTCCGCTTTGCCGCTGTATTAATACACATCAGGGGCCAGCTCCTGGCACTAAATCACGCTACTGCATACATCTGTTATCGGACTCTTCACCAGTGTGATGAACAAGACTGCAGATAGAGGCTTCCTTGTGTCATTCTTTATAGGATTTTCCTAAAAGAATAAATAGCTCAGATCTCTGCCAACACTCTCCCCTGTCACTGTGATGAATTCAGCTTCTTTCTTAAACATGCAGCCACAAATCTTTTTCCTTTTCCCCTCCCCCACTGGTAGAAAGTTTTGAGTTGAGATTGACTGAATTTAAAGGTATTAATAAGGCTAGAGAGGTGAAGAGCGGAAGGGAGTAGCTTGTCTTGTCTTTTTATATTAATACTAAGAAAAGCCAGGGGAAAAGGCCTTTCCATTAGGTCGTTAAATAGATCTTGAAAGTGTAGCACCTTTATTTTCTTCTTTTTATGTCCACTTCCCTTCTCTTTATGACTTTATAACGTACACAGGTGTCTGGCACACAGAGCCACCTTTGGAGTTTAGCGAGAAACTGTGTAAACTGGCTTCTGTTTCGATAGCACCAGAACAGGGAAGACCCAGTAAGTCTGTCCCTCGTGCTCAAGTGAATTTGCTGGATATGCTCTTAAAGAATGTAACTGGAAAAGAAAAAATGGGTTATTTTCTCTGAGGTTCAAGATCTTAAGTAGTTATAAGAAAACGTAAGGAGCACAGCTGAAAACTAGGTTTCATTTCTATGAGATGATTTTCTTCATTAGAATGATAGAATGGAGGCTTTGGTGTACAAATCCTATTCCTTCAAAAATTAAACACCTGGCTTCGGGTAAAGGAGAGTTGGGGGGTGGTATGATGCTGTATTCAGAGCCCTGAATTCAGAGCCCTGTTTTAGCCATCCCCAAAGCCTCTTCTGACCTTCCTGTCTCTGGGACCAGATATGTGTCCTTAGAGCATCGGTTGGAAGGGTACTCAGCAGTTCCAAATACCAGGCCATTGATGCTAGAGACACATTTGCAAGGGCAGGAGTTTCTGTCTGGTTTGCTCATTTCTGTACTCCTGGCATCTAAAATAATACTCTGCCCGGAGAATGATCTCACTAGATAGTTTTCATGTGAATAAGTGAGTACAATCTTAAAGTTGAAACAGAGTTATTCTGAAAATTACTCTGACCCTGTGACTGGATTCAGTAGTTCCACTGTAAGTGGAACTGGGCCTTGTCCCAGGAGTCATAGGGCAGATTCTTATCGCCCCTTTTTGTTTTTGTTTTTTTTCCTACTGCCCCTTTTTAAAGTTTCAATGGTTTTTAAAGTTAAAAATGTTTTTTAGTAAATACTGAATGGCTATGAAAGAAGATTGGTAGAAGATCTGTAAGGTGTAAAGGAAAACAATATAGCAAATATCCATGTGCCTACCATCCACTTTAAGAAAAAGACCACCACCTTTAAAGTCTTCTTCTCACTGTCCTTGGAGCTCACCATTGTCCTGATGTGGTTTTTTGTTATATTAATAAGTGTTTTTTAAAAATCATTTGTCATTCTTTGGGGTTTGTTTTCAAATTGCTTTAACAGACATATGTTCTCTAAGCAATATATTGTCTAGTTAGCATGTTTTAGAGGCTTGTGTTAATGGAATGTCCTCTTTTATACGTTACAAGTTTCACCCAGTTGTATTTGAGATTCGCTCACGTTTTGTCCTGCCAAAATCCTTTTTTTTTCTGCCGTATGTAGGGTATTCCGTTGTATGAATACGGTGAGTATACTACAATTAAACATTCCTAATGGACATTTGGATTATATCCCATTTTATGCTATTGTGAAAAATACTGCATTGTTCTCTGGGAGAACATGTGCCAAAGTGTCCCTGGGCCACTTCACACTCCTTAGGATGGCTGTGTCAGGGAACAGGGAACAACAATGTTGGGAAAGATGTGAAGAAATTGGAACCTTGTGCATTAACGGAGGGTATGTAAAATAGTGTAGCCACTGTGGAGCCCTGTGGTGGTTCCTCAAAATTGTAAACGTAAAACTGCCATGTGATCCAGCAATTCTGCTTCTAAGTGTATACTCAAAAGAATTGAATGCATGGATTCAAACAGATAATTGGACACCCGTGTTCATAGCAACATTATGCACAGTAGTCAAAAAGTGGAAACAACCCAAATCGATAAATGTATAAATCGATAAACAACATGTGGTATATACACACAGTGGAATATTATTTAGCCTTGACAAGGAAGGAAATTCTGACATGCTACCGCATGAATGAAGACATACGCTAGGAACGCCGGGGCGGCTCAGTCGGGTAAGCATCCGACTTTGGCTCAGGTCATAACTTCACGGTTTGTGAGTTCGAGCCCCGCACCGAGCTCTGTGCTGACAGCTCAGAGCCTGGAGCCTGCTTCGGATTCTGTGTCTCCCTCTCTCTCTCTGCCCCTCCCCCACTCGCTTGCGCTCTCTCTCTCTCTCTCTCTCTCTCGAAAATGAACATTAAAAACAGACATAATGCTAAGTGAAATCAGTCAGACATAAAAAGATAAATACTATATGATTTCAGTTACATGAGGTACCTAGTATGGTCAAGTATGTAGAAACAGTAGAATCATGGTTGCCAAGGACTGGGGAAAGAGGAGAATAGGAGTTACTATGTAATAGGATAGTGTTTCCATTTGGGATAGTGAAGAAGCTCAGGAGTGGGATGGTGGTGATGGTTGTGCAGCATCGTGAACGTACCTGATGCCTCTGAACTGTACACTTGAAATTTGTTAACGTGGGAAATTTTATGTTACGTGTATTTTACCGTAATAAAAAATACAGAGCAAAAAACCAGTTTTCCTAGGATAAGAGGTGTTTTCCCACTGCGGCTGAATACCATATAGTAACGTTAGATTAAGTTTCGTGAAATTTATTTTCAGCTAAATATGAGTGAGTGAGCGTGTTTTGCGTGTGCGTGTGCATGTGTGTGTAAGAGAGACAGAGAGACAGATTGGGGTTGTGGTGTCAAACGTATTTCTTACTGCTATGGGTGAGGTTCCAAAATGTTTGAAATCTGTGTCGTAGAATAATAGCCTGCCGTGAGAAATTCATGTTTGAATATGTATGTGGGTGTGCATGTAAAGCTAAAATAAATTCTTGGGTTCACGTTGATATATATTATTCCTTTTCGTTAGAAAAAAATACCGGTCTTGGCCTACTAAATTGATTTGGTGACCCACAATTTGAAAATTACTGTTCTGGTTACATTCCTAGGAGATGAATTATTGAGTGACAAGGTAAAAACAAACATTTTCTAGATTTTGCTGTATTTTAGTGTCTATCCGTTCACTCTGAACAGAGTGGGTGTGATGGTGGTTTGTACCCCTCTGCTCGGGCATTTGGAAATGTGAGGACACTGTTTGGTCATCACAGTGACTGAGGAGTGCTTTTGGTATTCAGTGGATGAGGTCCAGAGTGGAAGTGCCCTAAAGTATACAGGGCAGCCCTGCACAAGCAACGATTGTCGTGTCCAGAATATCTTCGGTGTCCTTGTCGAAAAACACTGGGCCTGACGGTGTAGTTTTTCTACCATTTTTCTTTTTGTGTGCTGTTTATTGGTAACACTGTGTTATTGGAGGCGTGGGCTGTAACAAGCCTAGGGCTTGAAGTCCGGAATCAGGGTTTGAATCTTGCTACTTAACCAGCTCTGTTGTGTCCCTGAACAATGTATCTGCTTGTCTCTCTGCCTCAGTTTTTTGATCCAGAAAATGGAGATGACAATACCTACTTCCAAGGGTTTGCCTTAGGAAATAAGATTATGGTTGTAGAGTATTTACAAGCTCATAAGTGCTCAATAAATGATAATTACTACATTATGAATTTGTACTGCTGTATTTATTTGTTCAGTTAAACCCGTTTTCTCAGGTAGAGACATACTTACCTTACTTAAATCTTGCCTTTATTATTATTATTATTATTTTTTTTTGGAAAGGAAAAACAGAAACCTTATGTGGCCACTTGGGTTAATAGAGTATAAAATAAAAGGACTCAGAGAAATTTGCCTTGAAGTGTCTCTTATTCTAATTTGTCTCCCCTTGATCTTTTCTTCCTTATTTTTATTGTAACCACCTTCCCAGTTCACGTGGATGTAGTGGAGCCAACCACACCAGCATCGCAGGTCCAGAAATCTCCAAACCCTGAGTGGTTGGTCAGGACCTCTGCCGCAGAGAAAGCTACTGACTCCGCTGCAGCTACGTTTTTTAAAATGCCACCAGAAAAGAGCCCTGGATACAGCTAGAGGGCAGGAGCCCACCCACCGGGAGCCGCTGGGTGTCATGCAACGCATCCTAGACGTGGTGTCGCAGAGCCTTGCATATCGCAGTTGACATTCCCAGTCCTTTTACCGCCAGGATGACCCCTCTTCAGACAAAGCAGTGGACTCTTTCTCTTAGAAAATCATGTTGTGCAAATCTGGTTTAAAAAAAAAAAAAATTAGTAAAGTATTGCAGCAGCAGTTTAAAACAGAAAAAAAAAAGTCATCCTCTGCTATTTGTTACATTGCTGTCGTTGTCCCAACAGTTACCTGCAGCCCCGTTTACAGAGCTGTTGCTTTTTGCAGGTATGTCTCTTTCCTTGAAAAACTAGTAACTGCTTTTGCATACTTTTTGTGTAGAGCTTTTAATATCATTTGAGGAAGTCCCAAATTGGTAGCCAGTTCTAGACAGATTTAAACACTGAGTTAAGACCGGTGTGTGGAATTGCGTTTGCAGAGACAAGGTTTGCCTTTGAGCCTGGTCTTGATTCACTGATCGTGCCAATAAGCTAAATCCATCAAGTTCTCATTTTGGAGCCTCAGAGGAGACCCCAGCGGCCGGGACAGCGGGAACTTCTTCCAGTTTTCTAAATGGCCTAATGGGATCTCCAGCAGATGCATTTGTACTTGGCCTCGTCTCCAAAGTTGGTGTTCTCCTGCAAGAGGATGTCTGTATTCATGATGTAATGAAGAAAATGGTTTAGTTGTTCAACAAACTTAAAATAGTCAGTGGATTGTGTCTTAATACTTCATGTCACAGTGTAAGCCTTTATGTACTAAATGGGAATTTTATTGTTAGTTTATAGGTCAGTAACCTGCAGCAGAAATTCATACTCTGTTATAATAATGGCTTCTTGGGGCCGTACTTTGGGGAGAAAAATGTCTTTTTGACACGCCTTTATACTTGGCGTGTTTATGACGGCTCAGCTGCGTGTGGAGTTATGTATACAGCCATGCCTGGAGTTGGATGCCGCTTTGTCAGAATGAGGAATAAGTGACTGCCTGGAACCGCTGGGGAAAAGCCACCCTTTCTAAAAAAGTATTATCAAGAGTGTCTGTCATTCAGAGGACTGGTTGACAGAGCGTTCTTTTTTGTACGAATTGAGTACATTTACTCTGAAATGTACAGAAACTGTTTTCAAAGTGCCCACTGCTCTGGAACATTCCAGAGGAACTCCCAGCCCCGCGCCTGGATATTTTCTGTGCTTGAATAGGTGCTGAGTGTCAGGACAGAGCCTCCTTTTTGCGAAACGCAGTTGTCCCTTCTCCTCACACAGAATGTGAGGGTGGGCTGCTCTATCACGTTCCCTTTAAAAATGGTAGTCCTCTCCAGTGCCAAGTCCAGGGTTTCCTTGTTGATGGGTGGGTGTGAGTCTAGTTGGAAAGGGGGACTTGAAGGTAATTTACGTAGCCCTTTTCTGTAACGGAGAACGGAGAACATGTCAGCTGTAACAAGGGGTATGGTGGAGGGAGGGGCAGGCGGAGATTGTGAGGTGAGGGAGTGGCGTGAATGCCAACCCAGCATCTCTGGGAGCCACCCCTGGTTCTCATGCAGTAGTGAGTGTACTTCCCTTCCCTGGGGTCTGTAGCCGTGGCAGTATAAGAGATAAAGTGCCTGTTGAATATGAAATGGCACTACCAAGTTGTTTTAGTGACGGAGGTTGGCTTGATTGTCCTGTGTGCATTCAAACCTAGTCCCCGTCGTGTCCTGAGACAAATCTCTAATGTAATTAGTTGGATTTAAGGGAGAAATCCATGGACGTAATTTTACTTTCTTTGCACTAAGCTCTGGCTGTTGTAGAGACGGGTCCTGTCATCATAGCCTATTCAGACTTCCACAGTTCAGGGCTAGTCTTATGGCCTAGCAGTTCTCCTTTCTACCTGTGATTACAAATAATTTACATAGACAACTTTATTTACATTTTAAGCATCTGTGTGATGTAAGGGTAGGTGACTGCTGCCATTTTTCAGAGACCAGAAATAAAGTTTAGCACCTCGCCCAGAAATCACATAATCAAGCCAAAACTGAAATCCCAGATTTTTGGACTTCCTCTGCCCTGGGTTATAATCTTTTGTTTTTCATTGATAGACCTGAGTGACTCGGAGACCCATAATTTTGAAACAGTGTGTCATGAACGTTTATCATCTTTCTTGGGCATGCTTTTCTACATATTTTGAGTACATTCAACAGGGATTACCCCCAAATGCCATATCTACCTATAAGTGGGGAAGAAAATTAGTTGCCTAAAAAATAGCCATGAATACTTTGCAACACAGGGTTGTCAGCTGTGCTCCTCATTTTAGGCTGCTGCATGAGCATGCTTACAGAATTATTAACCAACTTACTTTGCTTCTTTTCTGTATGAGTCAATTCCAGAGGAGTAACCTTAGAATGGGGTGTTTTTTGAATCTTAAATTTTAAATTTCTTTTTTATATGGCCAAGTGTATGATGTCATGCACCGAGAAAAGTCTGTTACCTTTCAACAAAAGATGTAATTTTAAGATCAGGTTTTGTAGTCTGTTGAAAAAACTCTCATAGCATGACTTCCTTTGGGGATAATCATTGAGCTCACATGCATTTGATCTACTCAAAACTAGTAACTGAAGCTGAGTTGCACAGTTCTTGCTTATTTCAGGGTTCTGATTTATCCTAGCCGGCTATACAGCCTGCCTGTCTGAATCCTAACCTGTATTTTCCACGGTGGGCACAAGTCAAGACATTATCTACTTGCATGAGCATCGTTCATAAAAATTAGTTTTGCTTATGAATTTAAGGGAATTGGAGATTATTTTTCATTTTAAGGGAACAGGTTCATTTGCATCAACTCTTGTGTTACTTTTTGGTAAGAACTGTGCAGAATAGGGAATTAGCTGTTTCCGTGGTGCCAAATTTGGGAGGGGCAGGGTGTGGTCTCTATTGAGCGGTGTATGCTTAATAAATAGGGCACATTTAACCTTGAATTCTTTTGAAATCAAATGCAGTTGAAAATATCAGACGACATTGTTTTGCTGGGCTGTGACACAGGCTGCGAACAAGGCCATTTTGGCAGTAAAGTGACCAAAAGCTGAAATAAAACTTCCTAATCTGTGATGCTTGTGGCATCCTTTGCTAAGTCAAGCTCCACACCGAGGACAGGTAATTAAACTACTTAGGAATCCCACATAGACGGCTCTGATCTGTCCCTGTATTTTGGAATCAGAGACATGGTCTAGACCCACAGCATTGGTGGTTGTCGAGCTGCAGAGGAGCAGAGTCACCACAGAGGTCACTTACAGTGGAACAGGTTACGGTGTCAGGAGGAAGGAGCTAGGCTGGCAGTGTCATTGCTGGTGTGACGGCTACTCCACTTTGGCTCTAAGGCTCCTGGTGATGTTTGATTTCATTTCTGGTCTTCTATTTATATGACTTCATTCCTCTGGTCAGAGCCACATGCTTTTTGTTTCCTGAGGCGAAGACTATGTAAAAATCTTAGCATTACGAGCCACATTCAGTGTTCCCTAAGTCTGGTGAAATTCAGCCGAGCTGGCGTGAGAACAGACTGGCCTACTCTAGCAGCTGTGGATACAGTCTAGCTGGGGGCAGAGTTTACAGGGTGTGTCATGATTCATGTGGTGGCCGGAGGGATAGTAAAAGCAGTTTGCCCCTGATGTCAGCTGTTACCTTTGTTAATACTTGAGCTGTCTCACTTGTTGGTATTTGCCTGATGGTGGCGGCAGTCAGGATGGGCTCTTACCCCATCAAGCAACAGTACTGAGGGAGTTGTTGGGTTTTGCCAATGCACTAAACGCAAGGTGGCCCGGAGAGGCTTTCACCTACATTAAGATCCCAAAAGAGATGAATGTCAAATGCCCGAAAACAGCAATGTGGAATAGACACAAGGAAAATGAATGATGCTGCTGAAGCGTATGGATCTGTAAGGTTTTTAGCAAGCCCAGCAAAACAAACTTCTGGCCAAAAGAAATTTTCCCGCCACTGCACATAGGCGTGTTAAGCACTTGGGGAAATTGCCAAGTTTTCGGAACGTAAGCTTTTCAAGCACAGTATTGAAGAATGAGGCAGATCCTGAAGATGTTCACCGGGGAAAACAATCTTGGCAAAGTTCAGAAGTAAGAAGGCATGACGAAGAGAAGGAGACATGCTTAGAGCAGAGGTGCTGGGGCCTGTGGACGGACAGCAGCAGCACGTCCTTGCCCCAACCACACATACTGGACCAGAAATGGAGGGTGGGTTGGGCAGTCTTACAAGCCCTCCGGGGGACTCTGGTGCACGCTGACATTTGTGAACCACAGGCTTTGTATAGTTAAATGTTTTAAGATGTTGGTGTCCCTCTAAGCTGTAAGGTGCACTTACATTTCTCTCCAAAAGTATAGACGTGTTTTGTATATGATTCTTTGCAGAAATTGTTAATGTCTTTATTTCCCATACTTTTTCCCTGAAGCTCCTAAAAGATCTCCTGGAAATATTGGGAAAGGATGATGGGGAGAAAAATGTCATCAAGGCCATATTTAGATGGATGGAAACAACCTTTCACGTGGGTTAAAATATAACAGTGAATTTTCAGTCTGTGCGTGATAGTCATTTTTCACAACAGACAGCAAAACATTTGTGTAACGTACGGCCGCCTATGATTTCATGATACTTGTTCATTGCATCTTAATTTCCTGGGAAAGTGTTATGTCTTTTCCGGCACAATAATGACAAAGTCTTTAGAGTGTGGCTCACAAAAATGAAAATAATTGGCTGAAGAGACCATCCTGAGTACATAGTGTTGTGGAATAAATCCTTGTTGAGCTATTGGTGATCTTTTGCTAGAACTTAATCACACCCTATTGTCTTTGTGTTACATTTCAGTGATTCTGCAGAGGTTGGTGACCAGCAGCAACAGAATGTTGTATATTTTTGTGTTGTCTGACTCAAGGATTCGGCATTTCCGAATACGGTACTCGAGTCCTAAAGCTTTGAAATGAAATTGCGACCATTTCTTTCTTTGGGTTTTATTTGCACAAATAGGGCTAGGCTGTAATTTATTACTAAAGCCTTGCGAGCCCAAGATTTTCTCTGGGAATATGTGTGGCCAACGAGGACTTCTCTGGTATCATGTCCTCAGGTACTCACGTTGTCTTGTGCCCAGGTGTGACTTTATAAAGGTGATTAAGTGAGGGCACAGACAGGCCTGTGTCACCGAAAGAAAAGCTTAATGTTACAGTTCCCCTAGAAACAAGGCATGGCTTGCCCTGCAGGGCCACAGGAGGACAACCGGGTTTGGTCAAGAGGCAGAAGACGGGAGCAAGCAATAGGTTTAGGCCAGAGCCTCTGTTGGGGTTTCCACTATGAAGGCGGGGCAGGGCAGGGGGAACAGTTTGGAAATGGCTAGTTTGAATAATTCTGGGGCCTTTGGACCATAGTATAGACTCTGGTTGCCTGGTACCTGGCCCTGGGGTGATTGCTTCCTGGAGTGGAACAGGCCAGATGGAGGGGGTATGGCTCCACCGTACCTGCTTAGTTTGCACATCAAAAGCGTGCTGCTGGCTGATTCCTTTGCTGTCTTCCTGAGAATCAGCCAGCCCTGGGAGAGGCAGTGTTTCCCTAGCCAGAAAGGGTTTTTAATCTGTTAAAACATTGTAATATACAGAAAATTAAAAACAAACAAACAAACAGGATTAGCACACATGTTTAAGCTGTTGAGTTCTCCTTTCAATTTTTTCAGTCTTTTAAAACACCATGTGATTTTCCTCTTCGATCTTGAAAACCAGTTAAAAATACCTCTGACCAAAAATGTTGGTGTTACTAGATAGTATCAAGGTATGGGAATATAAAAAGAAGGTTTTCAAGATGTAAATTATGAGAAGTAATGTTTTCTTTCTCTGGAAGTGAGTTCTGACCCTTGCACATCCCTCATTCAAATGTTTTTAATTGAGAAAGAGGAAACATCAGAGAACTTACACATGGTCGCGGTGGCTTTGACTTAAATCAACCCCTTTCACTGTGTGTAGACCCTGCATCTTGCCCCTCCCAGTGGGCCGTGTATCCCTTCATGAACAGTTGTCATGATTGTGCGGACTCCTGCCACCCCAAAACCATGGTGACACTTAAAATTGCTCTCGATATTTATCCCACTCCTCTTGTCAGTAGCTATTGCAAACTGCGGCCATTTCAAATTCTGCTTACCCCCACCTTCTCTCAAGTTCAGCGGCCAATCTCCCCCATCCCCTAGCAGGTAACAGGCCATTAGACAGGAGTCCCCGGTCACACACCCCTTACGTACACCCTTCCTCACCTCCTTCTTGCAAGTGCCTGTCATACCTAAGACAGATTCCTTCTCCTCTGTGCCTTGGTTCCCTCTCCTTTGATCAGACGCCTTGCTCAGTCTAACTATAGCTTCTCACTCCTGGCACGTAGAGCTTTGCATTTGAACATGTTTTAAAGATTCCTTCTTCAAACAAAAATACCTTTCTCAGCCCTTTGAACCCCTTGGCTACCAAAAATACTGCCCTCACTCGCACTTCCTGTTCATTAATTCTCAGTCCACTGAAGCGGTAGTTTTTAACCCTGGCTGCACATTAAGACCACCTGGGGAGAGTTTTAAAAATCTTAATTCCCCCAACTGAACCACAGAAAAATCACATCAGAATGGGGAGGCGGGACAGGCTTCATTCTTTTTAAAGCAACGGTGCAGGTGGGGCTGAGAACCACCATACCAAAACCTGGCTGCTACACTCACCGCCATTAAAACTGTTTTTGCTGGGTTCACCAGTGATTTCCAGTTGTCAAAATTCAGTCCTTCGATTGATCATTATGATGTCATACTGTACAGTGACTTCCATTGTGGAATTGTCCCTGTTCTGACCCTGCTTTCTCCTGATTTTTCCCCTACTTCTTTGCTTTCTCAGTCTCCACAAGTGGGAGGATGGGTGGGTGGGTCAGTCCAACGCAGACCGGATGTTCCTGTCCTCCCTTCTGATATTTCAGTTAACACCCGTGGGCTCACGCGCCCCTTTGCCATACCACCTAATGCACTGACTTAAAGCACGGACATAGAGTGAAGCATTTCATTAATAATTGGTGTAGACTTACAGGAAAGTGTGCTCAAGGTCTCTGCTCCTTCCTTTGTTCCTCTTTGTCCCTACTCCAGGCCCACATAGGTAGGAAGGTTGCTAATCACATTTGTCAGGTTCTAAGATTCGTAAGACCCCTATTTACTCTTGGTGTTGCCATTCGTGAAAAGTCAGGCTTGAACTCTGGTCCCTCTTCTGCTTTCTCCTCTCCAGGGTCTTGGACCAGTAAGGAGGCCTGGGCCCACTTCTACATACACGGAGGCTACCCCCACGTAGTGCTTTCAGTTTTTTTACTTTCTGCTTCTGGTAAGAGTTTAGTTTGGGCATGAGACAGACTCATTTCCTCACCGATGTTTGACCTTCGGTACCACGTTGGATCTTGGGGTTTCAGGCCCTAGCCCTACTCCTAGTAAAGCGGAACTCGATTTTCTACTTTATTGCCATCACTGCATGCTGCCTCGGAAACTATATGTAGGGGTTCCACCCTCACCAGAAGGGATCCTGTGTGTTCCTGGCTTCTTTGAATCACTAGTTTCTGATTCGAAATCTGGGATGAGGGATCTGATTAGTACTCATGTGCCTATCCATCCTAGCTGCAGGAAGTGAGAATGAGTTATCTGGAATGTGTAGCTTCTGTGGGGGTTGGATGAATTCCTCAAACAGGAGGGTAGTTCAGATGCTGGACAGCTGATAAGAATAACAAAGGTCTACTCTGGCCATTGTCCTGTTTACTGATTCAAAAAACATGTATTCAGCACTCAGTAAGCCAGCCTTCCTCAGGGATCTTGTGGGGAAGATGGCTGCTACAAAACAGGATAGTCCCAGGGTCCTTAGATATACTCTGCTTGAAACCAGTCTGACCCTTTCCAGAGCCCCTAATGATATGATGATGATGATGGTAATAATGACTATTTACTGAGTGATTATTATATGCCATTTGTCAACAGCATCTCAATCTTTAACAACTCTAAGGTAGGTAAATTTATGTCAGTTTTAAAGCCATGAAATAATGCATGCAGTCATAGATTAACTTGCTCAAAGTCACATAGCTAATATTCAAGCCAGCATTCACACTCCGTCTTTTTGGTGCTAGACTTTCTGTTCCCAGCAACACTCTTTGCTGCCTCTTTTCACAATATAAATGAACTATTGGTGGCCATGTATATGTGAAATAAACTATGTGCCACTGGTCCCAGGGCTGGGTGTCTCGTGACACCCTTTTATTCCATTTACCTGTTGCTCCTGGTGAGCTGTTTATCAAAGCAACCGTGAATGGGCTCCTGTGCCTACATCATTGAAAGAAGATAGGCAATTTCTGTGGCATCTTAAAATGACCTATTCTTGTTTTTGGAAGCTACTAGAGCAAAAGTCAATAAAATCTTGCAAACCTATGGCAGGTGTTGTCCTTTGTATGCCAAAGCAAAATGGAACCCTAAGGCGTGAGGACATGTACTTTGAATTGTTAATGGTAGTGATGGACTGTTCTGAATGTTCTGCTAAACGCCTCGTAGACCTGCTAGCAATATAGCTGTCTCAACAGTTTGGGCCTTAATAAATGTCCCTTCACTCAGTAGATGTGAATAGAACACATTTTATGCCAAGCACTCTGCTTGCTGCTGAATATACAAAGAAGAAAGGCATTCCTGCTGTCATGATATTCATGGTCTTCTGAGGAAGAGACCAGGAGAGCAAATATTGTGATGTAGAATGATAAATTTTGAGGTAAGAATACCAGGGTATCTTGGCAGCAAGGAGGAAGGCACCCAAACTCAAACTGAGTAGAGGGAGGATTTGAAAAATGCTGGACCACGTCCTGAAGGATGAACAGGAAGTTCAGTGAAGACGAGAGAATGAGGCCATCCTGCCTAAAGAGCATGGTTTGTATAGGGCACTGCATGTCTTGTGGTATGGCTGACAGCATAAAGGAGCAGGGAGAGGTAGGCAGGAGGCCAGTGAAGGACCCTGTGTAAACCGGCTTGCTTGTTGATTTGGAGAGCTGTTACAGTATTCCTCTGCTGGGCAGTCATGGAAAGCCTACTGCAACTGGCCCATGGTGCAAACAAAGCCGGAACTGAGATGTGACCAGGTTTCCATCTCCTCGATCACCTCTCTGGAAAATATAACCAGATCCATCTATTTGTGGGAGCTACTGACGTGCCTAGGAGTAGAGGAAGCTGAATTGGAAATAACAGTTTGCACCATGGCTGACTGAATCCTTCATGTGTTCTATCCTGATGCCAGGCTGAAGTTACTCCTCTTAAGCCACCTTATCTTGGTAGAATTTAATGCACACTGCAGTCATCTTAATTCCTAGTACTGTTCTTCAATAGCAAAGTTGCTATTCTAAACTATGTGTTTGGAGATTTTTTTGTTTCTCAGTGGTGACCATAAATTTGTGTTGATCAACTCACACTCTATATTGGGAAACTCTGCGATCTTTGCAATTTCAAGGCTGCAGAAAGTATCCATAGGATAGAATGAATGCACCTGGCCCATATTAAGCATTGATTTTGGTCTCATTAATTCCATGCTATAAGTAAAGTTAGCTGAACCCTTTGAAATGGTGTAAAATGGAACCAATTAAGTGGTTTTGGCCAACAGTGGTGATGAATGGCCCTTTTTCTGGTGTTCCACAGTAGTGTGACTTAGAGCCTCCTCTCCACATTCTTTGGAGCTCTTGATTCAAACCCTTTTTTTAAACAAAAAATCTTTTAGTTTGAAATAAGTTTAGACCTAGAGGAAAGTTGCAAAAATAGTACAGAAAGTTGCCATATGCCCTTCTCCCAGCTTCTAGTGTTAACAACTTACATAGCCGTGATACAGTTATTGAAACCAGGAAATTAACGTTGACACAATCCAGTTAACTGAACTACCTGCTTAGTTGACTGTCATCAGTTCTCCCTGTTACGTCCTTTCTCTGGTTAAGAATTCAACCCAGGATCCATTTGTATTTGGGTCTGTTTCTGGGCTTTGGGTTCTATTCATTGGTCCCCTTATCTCCTTGTACACAGTAGCACACTGTTTTCAATAATAGACACTTTATAGTATATTTTAATATCTGGTAGAGCTAGTCCCTTGTCATAATTTTTCTTTTCCAGTGTTTTCCTGGCTATTCTTACATGTTTGTTTTTCCACGTAAACTTTAGTATCAACATGTCTAACTGAGATTGCATTACATTTATTAGCTCACTTAGAGAGAACTGACGTCTTTACAGTGTTGAGTTATCCAAATTACCCAAGAACAGGGGATGTATTTCTACTTGTTCAAGTCTATTTTTGTGCCTTTTCAGTACTGTTTTAAAGTTTTCCTTGGATAGGTAGTATGTATATCTTATCAAGTTTATCCCCTTGTATTCAATTCTTTCTTGCTACTAATGGGGTTTTCTCTGCTATGAGGTCTTCTACTTGGTTATTGTTCTTATATATGCCTTTTGATTTTTGTATATTAACTTTATATCCTACTGCCTTCCTGAATTCTTTTGATTTTGGGGTGACTTTTATCACTGATCCTCAAGGGTCAAAAAAAAAATCTTTCTAAATGTATTGAACAGTAGCAAGAAATGAATCTGTAGAAGTTGAGAGTGCTTTGAAAGCTTAACTTTGGGTGGCAAGTGAGATGAAAGCCACCTTTCACCCTGAAAGTATCTGTGGAGACCTGGTCCCTTGAGTCTCTGTCATGGTGACTGTGATAGGTGCCAGAGGTAAAGCAGGGCCTACTCAAAGCAGAGCGTTTAGCCTGAGATCTCCCACGAAACAGGAACCCTCAAAGTGCTACCCTCACAGTGTAAGCATCAACACTAAGTAAACCCACCAAGCAGAAATAACAGCAAGATAGCCTGCCTTTATTGATATTGGCCTTGGGTGGAGGAAAAGTTTGTTTGTTTGTTTGTACCTTAAAATGTTTAGCAAGTTGTCCCTTATAGAGTTTATGGCCTAAGTTCATCCTACTGGTGTGGTCCAAAATACTGCAAATGGTAATTTCATTTACAATAAACCTAGGTGAGTAGTGACCTCAGAGGACTAGCAAACACAGATTCTCTCAAAAGCAATAAAACTTCAATCAGGGTATCTAAGAACTACCACAGATAAAGTTAGAAAGAATATGAGTAGCTCACAGTTAAAAACCACAAACCAAAGGAGGAATCAAGGTCCCATGAGTGAGAGGCATCAGAAACAACATATAGGAGAGTCAGACTCACAGACACATTAGATATTGTACTTACTGCCACATGATATAAACTAAATGTTTTAAATATATTTCAAGAAATAAAAGAGAGACTTCAAAACACCAGGTAACAGAGGCACGTAATTTTGAAAGGAGGTGATGAGAGTTACAGTGTCCTACTGTCTTTCAGTTGTTCAGGAGGAGTTAGAGTCTTACCAATTTGGGGCCTTAGGTAGGTAGACATTTTAAAATATTTGGAGTAACCACTCAATAAATATAGAGAATATAGCACTTAAGTTAACATGGGAAGGATGATAAAAAAGAAGCTAGAAAGGTGAGAAAAACAAAAAGCATAAAATAAGATGGTAAAAGAATTCAAATATGTCAGTTATAAGTGTTAATGAACTAAACTCTGCAGTTGAAAGATAAAGCCTGTAATACTGGATTTAAATATCTACCTATATGCTATTTATGAGAGGTACTTGGAAAACTTAGTCACAGGAAGATTGAAAATAAGAGGATGAAAAAAATATAAGAGGAAGATATCAGAGAAAGTAATCTCTACGAAATTAGAAACTTCGGCTCCATTACTGATAAATGGTTCAATTTGCCAGACATACTGATTTTCAGCTAAGCTTGATAATAGAGCCTCAGTATATACATAAGCAAAAATTGGCAAAACTAAGTTTAAAATATCTTTTAGTAATTGATACAAGTGGACAGAAATTGTTACCTGCAAAATATACCAAAGCAAAATACAAGTGATAACAGGATAACATATTTGCAGTTTATTTCACACATTAAGGGCTAATATTCCTAATTTATGAACACCTTTTTAAGATAAATGTTTTGGGGTGCCTGGGTGGCTCAGTCAGTTAATTGTCCAACTTCAGCTCAGGTCATGATCTCATGGTTGAATTTGAGCCCCATGTCGGGCTCTGTGCTGACAGCTCAGAGCCTGAAGCCTACTTTAGATTCTGTGTGTGTCTCTCTCTCTGCCTCTCCCCTGCTCATGCTCTGGCTCTCTCTCTCAAAAATAAAATAAAATAAAATAAAAAACAATTAAAAATTAAAGTGGTTTGGGGCACCTGGGTGGCTCGGTCGGTGGAGCATGTAACTCTTGATCTCACGGTTGTGGGTTCAAGCCTCATGTTGGGTATGGAGATTACTTGAAATCTTCAAAAAAATAAAAATAGAGGAGATCCTATAGAAAAATAGGGAAGAGATATGAACAGTTTATAGGAAAAAAATGCAAATATCCCTTAAGCATGTGAAAAGACAACTTAATTATTTGATTTTCACAACAACCTAATGAGGTAGATATTCTTATCTTCCCCATTTTTCAGAGAAGGAAACCGAGTTAAAAAGGTAAAGCATTCTACCTGAACTCAAATACTAATCAGTTATGGTTCTAGGATTTGAACGCATTCAGGCTGGCTCCAGATCAGAGTAATTCACCATGACTAAGTGAGGCTTGTTTCAAGAACACAAGGGTCATTTAATATTAGGACTAGCTGGGTGTTTCCTTAATTTGATAAAATATATTTATCTCAATCCAAAGCCAGCATCATGCTTAATTGAGAATTAGAGAAACAATTTTTTAAATTAAAGTCAGAAACAAGACAAAGATGTCCACTAATCATCACCATTGTTTAAAACTGTTCTTCAGGACTTAGACAATTAGACAAGAGACAGAAATTAAAGGTAGAGAAATTAGGAAGAGAGGATAAAATTATAATTTGCAGATATGATTGGACTGTCAAGCTAGAAACTAAAAAGGAGTAACCAACTTAGAACAAACTTAGAAACGAAACAAGAATTTAATAAATTAGATGGGTACAAAAGTAATTTTTAGAATCAACAGCCTTTGTATACACAATGTCTGATTACATGCTACAAAGAAAGAAAAGACCCACTTTATAATAGCAGCAGAAAACAAAAGATATAAAATACTTAGGAATAAGCCCAAGAAGTAGAAAAGTTCAAAATGCTAATGAGGGACACAAAACAAGACTTGAACAAATGGGAAGAAATTCCATGTTCTCACACAAGAACAATGAGCCTTGTAATGACGTCATTCTCCTTAATCTATAAATTTGATGTGATATTCAATCAAAGTACCAGATTTTTAAAAAAATTTTTAATGTTTACTTTTGAGAGAGACAGAGTGCAAGTGGGAGAGGGGAAGAGAGAGAGGGAGACATAGAATCTGAAGCAGGCCCCAAGCTGTCAGCACAGAGCCCAACATGGAGCTCGAAGCCATGAACCGTGAGATCATGACCTGAGCCGAACGCTTAACTGGCTGAGCCACCCAGATGCCCCCTTTACCAATTAGATTTCTAAAAAAGATTTACACAAACTAATTCTGAAGTTCATGTGGAAAACCAAGCAAGGATATGCAAGAAAGAAAGGGATGGTGATAGAAGGAGATTAACTCTATAGATGTTTAAAATTTATAAATCTATAGCAATTAAAACAGTGTGATAATAATTTGTGAATAGCCAGATCAATAGAAGAGTTCAGAAACAGGTCTAAATACATACGGGAATTGAGTGTATGATAAAGGTGGCTTTTCAATCAGTTAGGAAAAGACTATTGAGAGGGAGATCACTGGGTAGTGTTCTGTAAAAAAATTAAGGTGGATCCACACTTTACTCCTTATATCAGGACAACTTGCGGGCAGTTCTAAGGCGTAAGTGTAAAAAATAAAACTCTGAATGTACTCGGAAGAAAAAAGAAAATTTTCTTATGACTTGAGAATGGGAAAGGACTTTCTGAGTCTGCCACAAAACCCAACATGAAGTCTACTCTTCATGACAGTAGCATCATAAGCAAATGCAAATGAGAACCTGGGTGAGATATGTGTAACTCCACCAAGATAAGGGCTAATTTATCTAATTTTATAAAAGGAACCCCTCAAATCAAAAAGAAATAGACCAGCAATCCAATATAAAAATGGTCAAAAGAAATTAACAGATACTTCATAGAAGAGAAAATACAAATGACTCTTAAGCATGTGAAAATATGTGAGTTAAAGCTCACTTGTAATAAAATAGATTTTTCACCTATCAAAAACAATGAAGTTTGATAATACACTATAATGGCAAGCATTGTAAGAAATTACAATGGACATTAGACAGTTATTTTGAACTAAATTACAAAAAAAATTATGACATCAAAACTTGAAGAACAAAGCTAAAGCTGTACTTAAAGGGAAGTGTGTTTCTTTAAATCTGCATATAATAAAAGGAAAGAAAGGCTAAAAAACAATCTGAAGAGTAGAGTAGGAAATTTAATACTGGAAGAGGCACTTTCACACATTGCATAAATTAGTACAAACTGTGGAGGCTGACAATATCTATCAGATGACAGGTACATTACATCTTTTAACCCAACAATCCTAGGAATTTTTCCTACAGATACATTTGTATTATGTGCAAAATGACTTCTGAGCATGGCTGATCATTAGAATTCACTAGAGGTGAGTTAGTTTCACTGCACACTCGGGGGAAGACACAGAAATGCTTGAATACAGAAGGTGAGGATCATTTGGGATCGTCTTAAAGAGGCTGCTTACCACATTGATACATATTTTTAAAAACCGAACTATATGTTGCTTTCAAGGGGCACACTTTTTAAGTGTAAAGACAAAGAAAGATTGAAAGTTAAAGAATGGAAAAAGATATACCAACCAAGAGCTAACCAGAAGGAGGCTGATGTAGCTATACAAATATCAAAGTAAGTCAAGAAGCATTACTAAACATACAGAGGGACAGTTCATAAATAAAAACATAAATCCACCAGGAAGGTATAATAATATAAAAATAACGTTATACTTACAAAAAATAAGTATAATATTTGGTGCATGTGTCGATGCACCTAATACTATAGTTTCAAAATATAGAGCAAAATTACAGGACTATAATAAGCTGATAGTAACAGTGAAAAAGTCATTAAGAATATGAAAGATTTCAACGTAAGTAATAACTTTAACTGATGCACATACCATACTACAATCAGTATTGTCAGGATATGTGTTTTTTCCAAGTGTCCATGGAGCATTTACCAAAATTTACCATCTGTTGGTCCTTAAAGCAAATCTCAACAAATTCCAAAGAGTGAAATCATCCAAAATAGATTCTCTGACCAAAGTGGGATTAAGGTAGAAATTAATAACAAAAAGATAATTAGGGACTCCTCAAATATTTGAAAATTAAGCAATATACTTCTAAATGACCAATAATTCAAAAGAAATTATAATGGACATTAGACAGTTATTTTGAATTAAGTTACAATAAAAATAATGACATCAAAACTTGAAGAACAAAGCTAAAGCTGTACTTAAAGGGAAGTTTGTTTCTTTAAATCTACATATAATAAAAGGAAAGAAAGGCTAAAAATCAATCTAAAAAGTAGAGTAGGAAATTGAATCTAATTCTAGAAGAGTAAAGAAAATAATAAAGGTAATAAATTAATGAAATAGAAAAAAGTATATAAGAAAGTCAACAAATCTAGAGCTGGGTTTTTTGAAAAGACTAATAAAATTGATAAATTGCTAGCAAGGAAAAAAAAAACACTGCTAGACTAAGAAAATGAGAAAAAAGGTACAAATTAACAATGCTATTAAGTAGATATTATGAAGAACTTTATACCAATAAATCTGAAAATCTACATGAAATGAAATTTCTATGAAATTACAGTTTATCAACTGAAAAGGAAACAAAGTCTGAATGTTTTATAGCTAAGAAATTGAATCTGTAACTAAAAATTTTCAGGTGTAGATTTCTTTACTAAATTTCTAAGCATTTTAAAGGAATTAAACTGATCTTACACAGACTCTTTCAAATCAGAGAAAGAAAAAAACAATTCCCAGCTCATTTTGAGACCACCATAATTTTAATACCAAAGGATGACAAGTACATTATAAGAAGTAAAAATTATGGACCAATATCTCTCATGAACATACGTACAAATATCCTAAACAGAATCTTAGTAAGTAGAGTCCAATGATATAATTCATTTCAGTAATATAATGTTGGCTTAATATTACAAAATCAAGCAGTATTTTCAAGTGGTCCTGGGACAATTGAATATCCACATGCAAGAAGGTAAAGTTGGATTTCTTCATACTCCATATGCAAAAATTAATTCAAAATGGATCAAAAACCTAAATGTAAGAGTTAAAATATAAAACTATTAGAAGGAAATACAAGTATAAATCTTCATGATCCTTCATTTGACAGTGATTTCTTACATATGACACCAAAATCACAAGGAACCAAATAAAAATGGATAAGCTGGACTTCATTAAAAATTTAAACTTTTGTGCTTCAAAAGACAATAACACAAAGAAAATACAACCTACAGAGTAGGAGAAAATATTTGTAGCTCCTATAACTGATAAGTGTCTAGTATCCAGAATAGATGAATTTTTCTTACAACTAAATAAAAAGGCCAACAGAACAACTAAAAAAATAGGCAAAAGGATTTGAATAAACATTTTTCCAAAGAAGAGACACAGGTAGCCGATAAGCACATAAAAAAATGTTTAACATCATTACTCATTACGGAAGTGCAAATCAAAATCACAATGAGATACTACCTCACACCCGCAAGGAAGACAATAATAATTAAAAAAAAAAATGCAGGGATGCTTGGCTGGCTGGGTTGGTGGAGCATGTGACTCTTGATCTCAGGATTGTAAATTTGAGTCCCACACTGGGTGTAGAGATTTCTTTTTTTAAAAATCCTTTAAAAAATACAGATAATAACAAGTGATGATAAGGATGTGGAGAAATTGGAACTTTCATAAATTGCTGGTGGGAATGTAAAATGGTGTAGCCACTTTGGAAAACAGTTTGACAGTTCCTCAAAAAGTTAAGTGCAGTTTACTATATGACCCAGAAATCTTACTCCCTGTATTCATAGCAGCATTATTCATAATAGCCAAGAAGTGGAAACAACTCAAATGTCCAACTAATGAATTGGTCAACAAAATGTGTTATATCCATATGACAGTATCATTCAACCGTGAAAAGGAATGAAGTACTGATTCATGCTACATGGATGAACCTTAAGGATATTATGCTAAGTGAAAGAAGTCTGACACTAAAGCATATTATATGATATGATTCCACTTATATGATTATATGATTCCACTTATAAGTGAAATGTCCAGAATAGGCAAAATTTATGTAGACAGAAAGTGGATTCGTGGCTTCCAGAGACTGGGGGAAGAGGGTAATGGGGAATGACTGCCAATGGGTATGGAGTTTCTTTCTGGGAATGATTAAAATGTTCTGGAATTAGATACTGGTGACAGTTGCACAGCTTTATGAATATACTGAAGACCACTGAATTGCACACTTTAAAAGGATGAACATTATGGTATATGAATTATATCTCAATTTAAAATCAGCGTATTTAACCAAATTAGCATCATAAAGGAGAAAAAGAATGAGATCACCTCAATAGAATGATGTAGAAAAAGCATTTAATAAAATCAAATAATTATTCATGATATATACTCAACACACTAGGACTAGAAGGAAATGTTCTTAAACTGGTAAAGATCATCTATAAAATATCATAGTTAGTAGCAACATGTTGAAAGCTTTCTCCCTGAGATTAGGAATACCTGCTGGGGCACCTCTCTGGCTAAATTGGTGGAGCATGCAACTCTTGATCTCAGGGTCATAGATTCGAGCCCCATGTTGGATACAGAGATTACTTAAAAATAATAAAATCTTAAAAAAAAAAAAGGAATACCTTCTAATAGTACTTATATTCAATATTGTGCTGGAGATCGTAACTGTTGTAATAAGGCAAGAAAAAAGGTTATAAAGACTGAAAAGGAAGAGATAAACTGTGTATTCACAGATGATATGATTGTTTATGTAGAAAATCCTAAAGAATCTGTGGCTTAGCAGGATTACTACAAATACAGTGGTGCCTGGGTGGCTCAGTCGGTTAAGCATCTATTTTGGCTCAGGTCATGATCTCACGGTTGTGAGATCAAGCCTACATGGGGCATGGAACTTGCTTGGGATTCTCTCTCTCCCTCTCTCTGCTTCTCTCTCTCTCTCAAATAAATAAATAAATGTAAAAAAAATACAAATATATCAAAGTCCCTGGATTCATGGTGTGTGTGTGTGTGTGTGTGTGTGTGTGTGTGTGTATCTCACTATATATGTACTATATTACTATATCCTGTAACTACTATGAACAGAATATGAGTAAACAATAAGTAGAAAGTGAAATTTTAAAACACCATTTACAATGACATTAAAGATATAAAATACCTGAGAATATATCCGATGAAAGATGTGCAAGGTCTTTACAGAGAAAATATTATTAAAAGAAAATTTAAAAGACCTACATAAATGGAGAGATTTGCTGTGTTCATGAATTGAAAATCTCAAATGTCGGTTCTTACCAAATTAGTCTATAGAAGGAATGCAGTCCCAGTAAAAACCACAGCAGTTTGGGTTTTGGGAGGAGGGTAGGGGTTGGAATTAAGTTAATTGTGAAATTTACATGAAAATAGTAAAGACGAGGGTGCCTGGCTGGCTCAGTCTGTAGAGCATGTGACTCTTGATATTGGGGTCATGAGTTCAAGTCCCACGTTGGCCATAGAGATTACTTAAAAAAGAAAAAAGAATATGTTAAAAACCCAAGAATAGAGCAGCTGTTCTTGAAGGAGCAAAGCTCCTTCAAAGACTTAACACAACTAGGTGTCAAGACTTCTTATAAAGCTATAGTACTATGTGGTATTATCAGTGCACATATTGACAAATACACCAATGGCACAAAATAGACTGGAAGCAGATCCACACGCATACAGTCACTTGGCTAAAAACAAAGGTGACTATATTGTGCAGTAAAGAATAGACGACCTTTTCTTTTTTTTTTATTTATTTTTTTTTTCAACGTTTATTTATTTTTGGGACAGAGAGAGACAGAGCATGAACGGGGGAGGGGCAGAGAGAGAGGGAGACACAGAATCGGAAACAGGCTCCAGGCTCCGAGCCATCAGCCCAGAGCCCAACGCGGGGCTCGAACTCACGGACCGCGAGATCGTGACCTGGCTGAAGTCGGACGCTTAACCGACTGCGCCACCCAGGCGCCCCAGACGACCTTTTCAATAAATAGTGCTTACTCAGTTGGATATTCATTTGTGGTATAAATATGGATCCCTATTTTCACTACTTAAAACCAATTCCATAAAGATTACATCATAAAGGTGAAAGGGTAAAAACGACAAAACTAACAGGAAAAAAAAAAAGAAAGAAAATATCGTATCTCCAGTGCCTTGAAGTGGGGTAAGATTTCTTAAAATATAAAAAATATTACCTAGAAAGTTAAAAATTGATGCATTGGATTACATTAAAGTCAAAAGACCCCACTGAGAGTAAAAAAGCCAGCCACAGGGTAGGAGATTATATCTGCAATACAAATATCTGACAAAGGACTTGCATCCAGAACCTTTTTTAAAAAAAAAATTATTTAGGGGCGCCTGGGTGGCGCAGTCGGTTAAGCGTCCGACTTCAGCCAGGTCGCGATCTCGCGGTCGGTGAGTTCGAGCCCCGCGTCGGGCTCTGGGCTGATGGCTCAGAGCCTGGAGCCTGTTTCCCATTCTGTGTCTCCCTCTCTCTCTGCCCCTCCCCCGTTCATGCTCTGTCTCTCTCTGTCCCAAAAATAAATAAACGTTGAAAAAAAAATTATTTAAATTCAAGGTAGTTAACATACAGTGTAGTATTGGTTTTAGGAGTAGAACCTGGTGATTCATCACTTACGTATGACACCTAGCACTCATCCCAACAAGTGCCCTCCTTAATACCCATCACACATCTAGTGCTTTCCCCCACTCCCCTCCCCTCTAGCAACCCTCAGTTTGTTCTCTGTATTTAAGAGTCTCTTATGGTTTGCCTCCCTCTCTGTTTTTATCTTATTTTTCCTTCCCTTCCCCTATGGTCATTTATTTTGTTTCTTAGATTCCACATATGAATGAAATCACATATTTGTCTTTCTCTGATTGACTTATTTCTCTTAGCATAATATACTCTGGTTCCATCCATGTTGTTACAAATGGCAAGATTTCATTCTTTTTGATCACGGATAATATTCCACTCATTGTATGTATATAGAATGTAGAATATATTATACACCACATCTTCTTTATCCGGTCATCAGTCAGTGGACATTTGGACTCTTTCCATACTTTGGCTATTGATGAGAGTGCTGCTATAAACACTGGGGTGCTTACGTTTCTTTAAATCAGCATTTTTGCATCCTGTGGATAAATAGTAGTGCAATTGCTGGGTCGTAGAGTAACTCTATTTTTAAAAAATTTTTGAGGAATGTCCATACTCTTTTCCAGAGTGGCTGCACCAGTTGCATTCCCACCAGCAGTGCAAAAGGGTTCCCCTTTCTCTGCATCCTCACCAACATCTGTTGTGTCCTGAGTTACTAATTTTAGCCATTCTGGCAGGTAGGAGGTGGTATCTCATTGTGGTTTTGATTTGTATTTCTCTGATGATGAGTGATGTTGAGCATCTTTTCATGTGTCTGTTAGCCATGTGGATGTCTTCTTTGGAGAAGTGTCTATTCATGTCTTCGGCCCATTTCTTCACTGGATTATTTGCTTTTTGGGTATTGAGTTTGATAAGTTCTTTATAGACTTTGGATACTGACCTTTTATCTGATGTGTCATCTGCAAATGTCTTCTCCCATATGGAGCGTTGCCTGTCAGTTTTGTTGGTTGTTTCCTTCACTGTGCAGAAGCTTTTTGTCTCGATGAGGTCCCAATAGCTCATTTTTGCTTTTGTTTCCCTTGCCTCTGGAGACATGTCTGGTAACAAGTTGCTGCAGCTGAGGTCAAAGAGGTTGTTGTCTGTTTTCTCCTGTAGGATTTTGATGGTTTCCTGTCTCACATTTAGGTCTTTCATCCATTTTGAATTTATTTTTGTGTATGGTGTAAGAAAGCAGTCCAGTTTCGTTCTTCTGCATGTCGCTGTCCAGTTTCCCAGCACCATTTGCTGAAGAGACTGTATTTTTTTTCCCATTGGATATCCTTTCCTGCTTTGTTGAAGATTAGTTGGCCATACATTTGTGGGTCTATTTCTGGGTTCTCTATTCTGTTCCATTGATCTGAGTGTCTGTTCTTCTGCCAGTACCATACTGTCTTGATGATTACAGCTTTGTAATGCAGCTTGAAGTCTGGAACTGTGATGCCTCCAGCTTTGGTTTTCTTTTTCAACATTACTTCGGCTATATTCAGAGTCTTTTGTGGTTCCATACAAATTTTAGGATTGTTTGTTCTAGCTCTGTGAAGAATGGTGGTGTAATTTTGATGGGGATTGCACTGATTACTTTGGGTTAATAAAGATTTTTTAACAATATCTGTTTTTCCAATCCATGAGCATGGACTATTTCTCCATTTGTTTGTGTCTTCTTCAATTTCTTTCATAAGCTTTCTATAATTTTTTTTTCAACGTTTATTTATTTTTGGGACAGAGAGAGACAGAGCATGAACGGGGGAGGGGCAGAGAGAGAGGGAGACACAGAATCGGAAACAGGCTCCAGGCTCTGAGCCATCAGCCCAGAGCCCGACGCGGGGCTCGAACTCCCGGACCGCGAGATCGTGACCTGGCTGAAGTCGGACGCTCAACCGACTGCGCCACCCAGGCGCCCCTATAATTTTTAGCATACAGATCTTTTACCTCTTTGGTTAGATTTATTTCTAGGTATATTATGGTTTTGGGTGCAGTTGTAAATGGGATTGATTCCTTGATTTCTCTTTCTACTGCTTCATTGCTGATGTATAGAAATGCAGCTGATTCTGTACATTGATTTTATATCCTGCAACTTTGCTGAATTCATGGATCAAGTTCTAGCAGGTTTTCGATGGGATCTTTTGTGTTTTTCAGGTAGCAGTTTTAAAAATAGATTCTGGGGCGCCTGGGTGGCGCAGTCGGTTAGGCGTCCGACTTCAGCCAGGTCACGATCTCGCGGTCCGTGAGTTTGAGCCCCGCGTCAGGCTCTGGGCTGATGGCTCAGAGCCTGGAGCCTGTTTCCGATTCTGTGTCTCCCTCTCTCTCTGCCCCTCCCCCGTTCATGCTCTGTCTCTCTCTGTCCCAAAAATAAATAAACGTTGAAAAAAAAAAATTTAAAAATAGATTCTGTGGTGTTTCATGTTGATTCACATATCACAAATTAACGTGATACACCACAGAATCTATTTTTAAAGCTGCTACAAATCAGTTAAAGCAAACAGATATTCCAACTGAATAATGGGCAAATGACTTGGATAAAGCATCACAAAAGATATCTCAATGGCCAATAAATGTATGGAAATGTACTAAATATCATGAGTCATTCATGAAATGCAAATTAAAACCCCAATGCTATACCATTACACACTGAACAGAATGGCTGAAATTAAAAAGATTGACAACATTGAGTGCTGGTAAGGATGTGGACCAGCAGGCACTCCCTGAAGCCTGGCAAACCGCCTTGGAAAGTTATTTAACAATATCCATTAAAGCTGAACAGATGCAAACCCAACCACCTAGCAATTTAACTTTTAGGTATATATTCAGTAGACATGTAAACATAAGTGCACCCAAATACATGCACATAGCAGCTGTATTCATAGCAACCCAAACTAAAAATACACAAACAGCCATCAACAGAATGAATTCATAAATTGTGACGTCTTCACACAATGGAATGCTATATAGAAATGAGGATTAACAAACCACATGCAGCAGCATGGATGAATCTCAGAAACATAATGTTGAGCAAATCAGCCAATGCGTGAGAACATATTGTATCATTCCATTTATATGAGGTTAAGAACAAGCAAAATAAAATTCTCTGCTAGAAATCGGGAGTGTGCTTGCCAGGAGGTGTGAGTGATAACTGAAGGAGACAGAGGGCCTCTGGAAGTTTTGGTAATGTTCTTGCCTTTGTTGAGTGGGTGTGTTCTCTTTGTGAAGACTCACTGAGATGTACATTTGTGACTGTGCACTTGTCTGGAAGTATATTGTGTTCTATAAAAACACAAAGTAAGCAAACAAAAATATATGTGAGGGGCGCCTGGGTGGCTCAGTCGGTTGAGCGACCGACTTTGGCTCGGGTCATGATCTCACGGTTTGTGAGTTTGAGCCCTGCGTCGGGCTCTGTGCTGACAGCTCAGTGCCTGGAGCCTGCTTCGGATTCTGTGTCTCCCTCTCTCTCTGCCCCTCCCCCACTCATGCTCTGTCTCTCTCTGTCTCAGAAATAAATAAACATTAAAAAAATTTTTTAGGGACGCCTGGGTGGCGCAGTCGGTTAAGCGTCCGACTTCAGCCAGGTCACGATCTCGCGGTCCGTGAGTTCGAGCCCCGCATCAGGCTCTGGGCTGATGGCTCAGAACCTGGAGCCTGTTTCCGATTCTGTGTCTCCCTCTCTCTCTGCCCCTCCCCTGTTCATGCTCTGTCTCTCTCTGTCCCAAAAATAAAAATAAACGTTGAGAAAAAAAAAAAAAAAAGAAAAAAAAAATTTAAAAAAAAAAAATTTTTTTTAAATGTATGTGAGCATAGATAGGTAAGTGTTTTTGAGTAGATGAGGGGGATGTATAGAACCCATCTCCCCATCAAGCTCAGGACCTGGGCAGGAAGTACTAGACAGAGGCCCTTGCTCCTGAGCTGTCTGAGGGGTCCTCCCTCCCCGCAGTTTGGAGATCCTCGAGACCTCCGGGCATTTCCTTTCAGAATCAGCCATGGAACCCTATGTATTTTGCCATTGTTTCAAAAGGAACTTCCACAGCCATGCTGGAGTCCTGCCCCTGAGTATTCTGACCAGCATCTGTTCTGATTAGGATAATGTCTCTTCCTACAGGATATCCCTGGTTTGGGACTAAACGACAGCCTGCAGATGTCTTCAGCACCCCTCTCCACAAACTCAAAGGTCCTGAGCACTTGTCCATATGGACTAGAGCAAACAGCCCAGGCTGCACAGAAGTGATGTCGACGGAGCCCCAGAGTCTAGGGGAAAAGGACTCAGGCACAAGTGACTGTGACCAGCTGAGGGGGGTAGAACCCAAGGCATGAAGCAGATCCCCTGTGGGGAGAAGAATCCAGGGTTGTGTAGAGGAACTGCCTGAAGACTATTCTAGGATGTTCATGTACCACCGTCTGGCTGGTAGCATTGTTTACAGGTCATTTCTGAAATAAGTAACAAAATTAATCATGTCCCTGCTAGGACACAAGCTTTTATTCCAAGGTATTAAAAAAGTAGCTCATGTTTGTAACACATACAATCCTATATATATAGCAATGCATACGAAAAGCATACTGCTGTAATTCTAGTTATCCACATGGTGTAGGTATGCAAAAGATGAGCTGCTCCATTCTTGCTACAAGCAGAAAGCAGACCCTCAGTCCTGCCCCTCCAGTCTGCACCACAGGGACCCAACACGGAGTCTGAGAGCTGGAAAGCCCACTGGAGATCAGCCGGTCCGGCCTCCCTCAGGCAGAGGGCTCAGCCCACAATTCTCAGCCCCAGGGAGTAAGGTAGGTGGAAAAAAAATCTATTCTCTTCTCCTGGGGTAACTCCTACGTGAAGGGGAAAAATAGCAATAGATAATCCTAGAGCTTTCCAGGGGCATCGCTCCTTTGTGGGTCTGTGGGGCTGCATGCAATACTGAGGAGGTTAAATGCTAATCAAATGCCCTTTCTGGAACCAAAAGGTGAATATAGCTCTAGGTACCAGGATATTACTGGTTTGCACCCCCACTTCAAAGACAATAAAGTAGTATTGCTTTAACTTCACCCTGAGACCCCAGAGGGAACCAGAATTCTCCTTTCTGTTAGATCCGAGATCCTCAAGCATTTTGTTTCAAATGTTGGGTTCCTTCTGGGGAGGGAGGAACATAAACACTTTTGGTGTTTGATTTGTGTGTGTGTGTGTGTGTGTGTGTGTGTGTGTGTGTACACAAAGAAAGGTTGCTTCTTGCCTCTCACCTCCCTGCAATACAAGTCTTTGCCTCTTTCTCTGAACTTGTAACTTTCAGCATTGTGCCAGGGGGCATGCAGTTTCTAGGTTGTCGGTTTTCCAAGGTCATCCTTTGAGATTAGCTGACTGCTGGATGCATCAGTAATAAGTCAGACAAGGGTTTCTTAGACTGACTTAGTAGGCTCTTCCCCTCTGATCTGAACCTGCTAAGGAGTCTCTGTGCATCCTGTAGCCTCTTAGTGACTGTAAATTTCTGAAAGAGAATGAAAGCAGAGTTTAATAATTCCTAGCGCCTGGTCCTTCTCTCCTCTCCCTCCCTGTCCTTTGGTGAGTGTGAAAGGGTGTGACAATGTCTGGGGGAGTTTGTGGAGAGAGAAACAGTGGCCTGTGGGTTGGCACTCAGAAAAAGAGGTTATCCTAGGATGAAATACAAACCATATCACATTGATTTTCCCTTTGGGGGGCCCGGATATCACATCCTTCCATTTCCCTCTAGTCCCTGCCCGCCATCGACAGGGAAGCATTAACAGGGAATAATCAATGGCGTTCTGTCCTGAAAATAAAAGGCTTGTCATGTCTCTCCATTTGGTGGAATGGATGTGGGACCAGGGGTCATGTGGCCAGCTTCCATCTGTCTCCTGACACAGGCACTGACTCAGACATGCTTTCCATCCAGAGGGCTGCAGCCCACAGCCAGGTGATTGCAAACTCTCCATGGGCATCAAGAAAAACAAGACTTCAGTGTCTTTGAACTCTTGTGTCAGGAGCTTGGCTAACTATCAACATGGCAGCTCAGGGGTGGCTATACTGAACTTTAATTTCTGGGTTACGTCATGGATTGATGTTCCCTAACATGATGGATGCTGTGCTTGCAGGCAAAAAGACTATGTATTTACTCTTTTGCAAAAGAATCCCAGAAATCCAGAATTAACAGGGACTTAAATCTGTGATCCAGTCCCGCTCCCCATCTTATGTGTCAACTTGTCACAATTTTCCCGATAAACTCAAAGGTTGTCTGAATGCTACTGCCTCCCAATATTGTTCATCCATAGTCGGAAATCTCAACTCTTAGAAAGCATTTTCTTGTGCTAACCAAGATCTGTTTTCTGGTGCTCATGGCCATTACCCCTTGTATCTTTTCCATATGTTCACACTTCTTTCACTTAGACCCGATTTCCACTTGGTTCCCAACTCCTGATTCTTTGCCATTCACAATCCTGTTAAGTCCCTTTAGATTTAACCCTTATATTTGGTTGTTCATCAAAGGCCTTGACTTGGAAGCATGCCAATGGCCTTGCTTTTCAAACTCCTTGGATAGCCTCACTGTCCCTGCCTAATCCCCGACCCTTCACCTCAGAAGTGGGAAATATCCACTTCTATTTTTTATACTTTTGCTCACTTAGCTGAAGACTCAGTTTGCTGGCTTCAGAAGACATCCTTTGGACTTGTTTTAAAATAACACTAATTTAGGGGTGCCTGGGTGGCGCAGTCGGTTAAGCGTCCAGCTTCAGCCAGGTCACGATCTCGCGGTCCGGGAGTTCGAGCCCCGCGTCGGGCTCTGGGCTGATGGCTCAGAGCCTGGAGCCTGTTTCCGATTCTGTGTCTCCCTCTCTCTCTGCCCCTCCCCCGTTCATGCTCTGTCTCTCTCTGTCCCAAAAATAAATAAACGTTGAAAAAAAAATTTTTTTTTAAATAACACTAATTTAAAATCTCTTTGCATTTTTGATGCCTGCTATAGCTAAAGCCATATTTTTCCATACTGTACGTACACGATTTGGTTTTATTTGGACCTACTTGAAGAAAAGTACAAAAACTGCTCTTACATCTAATCTCGTTAGATTAGTTTGTTGTTCCACTTTGCAAAGATCTTTTAAAATCAGATCCTGATGTTACACGCATACACCTTGATTCATAGATTTGGTGAATCTGCAGATTTGACAGGCATACCTTTTCTATGTTGGTCTCCATCACTGGCAAAAATGAGATGGTGAGATCTAGGGCAAAGTCCTTGAATAACCTTGAGAAACTTCTCATTAGATTAATATTCATGAGGCAATCGCATTGGGTATGGTAGTTACTGATCCCCTTAATTAAACTAGCATCTATTTAACTAATTAACTAATTAAACTAGCTGTGTTCTGAATGATGAAGATTATTTATTGAGACTTACTATGTGCCAGACAGTGTTCTGGTGCTTTATGTGCATCGTCTCAATTAATCTGCATAATAACGCAGTGGGGTAGGTACTAACGTTATTCCCATTTAACAGATGAGGCACGAAGAGGTTAATTAACTTGCCTGAGACAACAGAGCTATTAAGTGGCAGAGCCCAGATTTGAACCCACGTATTCTGAGTCAGAATCCATACTGTTAACCACTTTGGTATATTTCTATCTCATCCTCCACAGGGTAAAATTCCTTGTCAGGTGCCTGTGTATTCTGGCTCCTTCAAAAGCTGCATGCTTATGAAAGCCGACATGAGAACTGGATTAAGCCACTATGAGCAAGAGCGTCCAACCTTGGGGCCTCTTTCCAGCCTGCCTTCCACTGGCCCCGTTTGCCATTGTTAGCTCAGTGCATCCTCTGACTTGACTGTAATTGGATATGGGATAGGTGGATAGATAAGATCATTTTCCTTCCTAGATGGCACCCAACTGAGAGACCCAGTAACCAGAGAGATGGAGACCCAGATGTCAGCTTTCCAACTAACTGGAATGCAGGGCTTTAGAGTTGCCAAGTGGGTTGCATTTCCCTTCTTGAAGGAAGCCGCCTCGAGACAGGGACAGAGAGCCCACCCCATTAAGTTACTACACATCAGAAAGCAGTGACCCCTGTGAGCACGCAGCCTTCAAAAGAGAGCCCAGAAGGGACAGGTGGACATGCTCTTTTCCTTCTCAAAATGCACCAGAGAAGTTTTTCCTCCTCCCATCCCATTAATAATAAGAGTAAGCATCTTACCATTACTGAAGCATTTTCCTATTCATTCTGTCGTTCAGTCCTACCCCAACAGTTCTGTGGGAGGAGTGTTTTCTTCCTAAAGTCCCTCCACATGTTAACGTGGGCCCCAGAAAGATTACCCCTGGGACCCAAACATGGTTCATTCACCTTGTTTCCAGCAACAGGTCTGGTTTGGGGGGTGCAGTGGGGAGGGGTAAATCTCTCCTCCCCTTCCCAAGGGGTGGGCACGCTACTAAAGCTCAGCACCAGGACTTACCGTCCCAAACTTCCAATCTCGACTAGATTGATTATCAGGACAGCCTCCAACAACAAGAGACAGCACCGCACATCCACATTCCAGGAGTGCCCTGACAAGACAGTTGTTCTAGCCAGTTAAGTCTTGCCCCTCCTCAGCCTGCCTCTCCATGCTCCCGTCAGTTCTGTGAGTTCACCGATAGTTCCCCAGGAAATTCCACTGTTTCCCGTCAATACGTGAAAAGTCTATTGCACATACTAATATAACCATAAGAGAAATAAGATACAAATTTTGGTAGTTACCAGGCTCTGACCCAGCCTACCCCGACTCAGCTTCTAGCCCCATTAACACTATTTTCCAGGTTTCCTGACTGGCACCTCTTCCGACCTGCTTCTACGATCCTTTAAGGGATAGCTCAAACTTGTGCCCGATAGGAGGTGATTAGGAAATGCTTTGTTGAATTACAGATAGACCTTATCCAAGGATCTAATAATCACAGCAAAGATGGAAGTGATGTCAGTTTGTTGCATGTGTGTGTTTTGTGAATGAATCCATACAACAGCCCAGTGTTTGCCATTTTGTTTCCTGAGCGCTTGGAGGTTATTTAGAATTTGAGATTCTTGTTTGGGGGTCAGTGATAAGCCCCTGTATTTTCAAAATGGACCAGAAGTGGGACCTTGGGCAAGCCTATTTGAACCTCAGCGCGTTTGTCTGTAAGATGGTTGGAATAATTGTGTCTATCTTATAATTTCAAACCTCTATATGGGACTTGGCAATTTAGCATTTATTCTCTCATTTGATCGAACCATATTATTTATTGGCAAAGAACAAACAAGAATGTGTGTGAAAATGCCTAGTGAAATGTAACGCACTATATCTAGGCTACTAGTTTGTTATAAAAGCTCCAACCTTCATCTTCTAGAATCTTCTACTCACCTGGTTGCCTGCAAGATCCCTGACAATAATTTAGCAATCCCATTTGCAAGGGTTATCAGCATCCTGGAAAGTAATTCATTGAGGTAAGCGACTTTAATTCATTAGAGTAGCCAGAGAACAGGTGCACTTTTTATAATCTCTTCACTCGGGGATTTAATTCTCTCTTATCAACATTTGTGTTACCCGTTTCATGGTAGAAGATGTTATTTGACAGAAAAGATGGAAGCAAATTAAGGGTATAGAAGTTCTGCCTTCTTTCTGATAAAAATCACTGCCATTCATAAACTGTGGCTCGTGTCATCTTTGTTTTTCACCTGGCCCTAAACTTAACTTTAAAAAGCAGAAACCATTTTTGATGCTTTGGGCTCTTTTTGCAAATTTCGACTCATTGCTGGCCTCAGCCTCCTGGCACTCTTTAAACCACAGCCCATCTTGTTTATTCGTTTTTGTTCACATTCCACTCTGCCAAGATTTTGAAGAACAGAAGCCCGTAAGAATAGATTCATTATTTGGGGAAGTGTTTTGAGCACTCGTTCAGGTCAAGTCCCCTTTGCCTCACTCAAAGACTGAAGCCTTAGTGCTAACCTGGAAGTGATCCCAAGGGTTTACCAGGCCATATGAAGTGTTAGAGACTCACATGAACTGTTACCATGAACTTCTGTTTTATAGCACCGCCTGTCACTGTTCTCTGCACCTCCTGCTCCTTGCTCTCTAGGTCCTTGGTTCTGTTTCTTCTTTCCACCCTTTATATTTGTGCTTGTCAGAATGCCGATAGCTGCTTATATTTCCTTTTGTTTCATCTCCCTTTCCTTTCGGTGACATCTTTAGTCACATGGGTTTGAGCTTTTGAGAGTTGCCCAGTCATGAACTACCTTTCTTAAGCTACAGAATCATTGCTAATGTGGCTAAAATTTAGTAACTAAATACACACACATTTCTAATTATCAAAGTAAGTTGTGCATAGTGGCATCCTGTACACCATTTGAACAGTTTAGAGAAGTAGACATTTTTTTTTTTTAATCTTAGCACCCGAAAGAGCACTCCTTGGCATTTTTGTATAATTCATCTGGACATTATTCTACGTGCCTATAGTAATAATATGCATCAAACATTTTGCATTGGGCATGTTACATAGTCTTTGCCCTATTAATATATAAATTCTTTATAATGCTGTAATTACTGCCTGCATAATACTGTGTACGTGGAATATACAGTGCTGCTATTAATTGAACTATTATTCTGTTGTTCCCAAGAATTTTTTTTCTATTTTGTAAATAACCCATGCAAAATTAGAGGAGGCACAATCCACAAGACTTCCTTCATCTCTGGCACCCAACTGCGAAGTTAGGAGCAGTTTACAAGTTGTAAGTTTGGGAGTTCCCAAGACTGCCCTGAGTTTTGATAACTCACTAGGAGGACTCACAGACCTCACTGGTAGCTATTATATTCGTGGCTATAGTCTATTACAATTAAAAGACACGGATGAAAACAGCCATGGGAAGAGATTTCAGGAAAGTTCCAGACATGGATTTGTCCTCTTCCCATGGAGTCATAGACAGCATTACTTTTCCAGCAACCCTGTGTGACAACATGCATGGAATGAGTATTGCCAACCAGGGAAGCTCACCTAAGCCTTGATGTCCAGAGTTTTTATTGGAACTCCATGGTTGACAGCCTGTGTGGCTGATCTTTAGTATCCAGCCCCTCTAGAACTAGATTTGATGCCACATGGCCCATGTGTTAGACTGTCCGTTAGCCAAGGCCCCCACGTAAACAAAGACGCTCTTACCAGGCAAAACATTCTAAGGACCTAGGGATCACTTCCCAAAGCCGAGGGCAAAGGTCAGAGTGTTCTTTGGGAAAGGTGAATTCTCTACTATATTCCTGTAGTAAGTATCTTTGTGCATAAACTTTGTCCACTTTGAAAGCTATTTCTTTCAAGTTTATTTATTTTGAGAGAGAGATTGAATGAGCATGATTGGGGGAGGAGCAGAGACAGGGAGAGAGAATCCCAAGCAAGCTCCATGCTCAGTGTGAAGCTTGACACAGGGCTTGATCCCGGGACCGTGAGATCATGACCTGAGCCAATATCAAGAGTCAGATGCTTAACCAACTGAGCCACCCAGGTGCCCCAATGGCTATTTCTTTAGAGTACATTTCCAGAAATGGAATTATTGGATGAAAAGATATGAACATTTTTAAGACTCTTGATACATATTATCAAAATGCTTTCTGAAGAGTGTACCAATTTATACCCCACCCCTCCCCCATCCTTTCCCAACAATGCATCAGAATATCTGTTTTATCACACCTTTACTTGCAATGGGTAGCATCACCAAAAAAAAAAAAAAAAAATTCTGCCAATTTGATAGACACAAAGTGGTCTCACATGGTTTTCATCTGCATTTCTATGATTACTATTAAGAGTATATACCGATACGTTTATTTTTTAAAGCTTTTGTTATGCAGGATTTTGAGCACCCACAAAAGTTGACAGAATAGCTTCATGAGCTCCCATATGCCCATCATCCCAGCCCCATAACCACCAACCCCTGGAAATTCTGCTTCATCCATATCTCCACCTTCTCTCACACCCATAGGTTTTTCAAGAAAATCTCTTAGACATACATCATTTTAACTTTACTATTACAATAATTTCTTAATGTCATCAAATATCCAGTTGAGATTCACATTTCTAATTGTTTCTTAATTATCAGAGATTTTTTTTTTACATTAAAAAAATCAGAATCCAAATGAGGTCCAGAGATTGAAATTTGTAGATACATCTTTTAATCTGGCATATGATCTTTAATTTACAAATAGATCCCGCTCCTTCCTCCTTCCCCCATCCCTCACCACTTCCCTCTTAAGATACGACTTACTGTTCATTGCTGTAACCCTCCCGGGTGCCTATAACAGAGTCTGGCTCATAATAGATGTAGTGGGCAGGCTCTAAAATGTTCCCGTGACCCCTGCCTCCTCGTCTACCGTCTTTGTACAGTCCCCTTCTCTTGGTTGTGACTTCCTTCTAACCGATGGAATATGGCAAAGGCAATGAGACATCACATCCATGATTGCATTATCCAAGACTACGTTGCTAGCAGCCTCTCTCTCCCTCCTCCTCTCCCTCCGCCTCTCTCTTTTGCTGGCTTTGAAGAAGCAGAGTTCCATGAAGTGAGTGACCCTATTGGAGAAGTTCATGTGGCAAGGAACCGTGAGTGAGTGCTCTCTGATAGTTGAGGGTAGACTCCAGCAAGAAACTGAAACCCTCAGTCTGGCAGCTACAGGGAAAATCTGTGGGAGCTTGAAAGCAGATCTCTTCTCAGTTGACCCTCTGAGGAGACTGCAGCCCCAGCCAACACCCAGATTGCAGCCTGATGAGACCCTGAAACAGAGAACTCAGCCAAGCTGTGTGCAGACTTCTAACCGACAGAAACTACAGATTATAAACACACTGCTGAGTTTGTGGTAAGTAACGAAGTGGCATAATAACTGAATGCAGCAAGTGTGCGCTATTTCTAGGTCGAACTGATTAAGTGAATACATAAGAAGGTTAGTTAGGCACCGGTCAGAATACTCTGCTTTTAGGTGAGCAGGTCTTCCAGCCACTGACCACATGGTCAAATTCCACCACCACCCCACTGCCTCTTCAGATGGTTTGTGGCCCCCATCTTCATTGCTTGAGTTGATCAGTCCCTCCTTCTAGCCAGGCCAATTATGGTATACTCTAACATCGCCTCAGGCCATTCCTGAACCTTCCCTCGTCATCTCCTCTCAGACTGCTTACACTGACCTCAGGGTGAGTTCCCAGAGGGTAAACCTCCTCACGAGAGCCCTCCTAAAGGCTTGTATCTTCTCAGTGGACCTAATAGTTCCTTCTGTAATGTGGACGACATTGAGCAGATGGTCTTTGGGTATCCATCTGCACTTTATTTGCCCCACAACTGTTTCTCCCTTTGATAAAATTTCCCTTCTCCTCTAGACTCAGCTTCCCCAGTCTGACACTGGATGGTTGTAAATTGCTGCAAACAGCTTTAGAGTGGGACATAACCGTGCAGCCTTTTGCTGTCTCTGTGTGGTCACTATGCCGACAGGCCACCCTGGGAAACTTCCTTGTCCTTCCACCCAGCAGCGGCCATTCTCCTCTATCTCCACAGCCCAGGGCTCCATAAACTCTCTGTTCTCCTCATGTTATTCCAGCCTGTGTTTTTAAAAGCAATCATTGTCAGAATATTCCATTTAATATGTTTTCATTTTTTACCGTAAAAAGAGGAAGCAAGGGCTAGTGGTAAGATTGCAGCCGAATAATGAAAGAATTTCTCACAGCTGTTCAGGGATATATATTTTTCCTGCAGTGGAGCGAGACGGATTCCCATCACAGCCCAGAGACTTGTTCCATGAAATCCCTCATCGGTCATGTTCTGAGGGGAAGGGGAAGGTGGAGACGTGTCATTATGGATGTCACTGGGCTCAGAAGTGACTGGTCAAGGTTGACACTGTAGTCCTGACGGAGCTGTTGATGGGAATTTTCCCGGGAAACCCTGCTGGCTGGTGGGGTGGGCAGCTCCAAACAGCCCCTGCTATGTGGCTGATTCCCGATTCCTTTCCCATCAGCCTGCCTTGAAGCTGACATGAGGTCCTCCAAGGTAGCTACCTAAGAAAAATACCCCTTGATCTGTTCCAAACTAGATAGACAGCAGATCATAACAGTAAGCATTCTCTGAGTTTGGCAATGAGCCTGCACCAGATGCCCGTAATTGTCTCTCCTTTCCTGTCCCCAAACTGCTGGCCTGTCTCCCTGGGACCCTGAGCAGAGTGGAATCAGCGTGGTTTCTGTCTGTAGCCTGCGCATTGCACTTAAAGGGAGAGCTGCCTGGCTTCTGGGTGGCCTGCATCAGGTTTGCCAATCCAGTGTGGATGCTGCTTTAATCTTAAAATGAGAAAACTAAGGAAGACAGAAATAGGTCCATCTCGTAAGACAGAGAAGCCAGACCTCAGTATCCTCTCCCCACCCCCTTTCCTAACCTCAGGAAACAACTTGTACAAAGAGCTTTTCTGCCACGAACAGCTCTTCTTCCCCTCTCTTCCCGAAGCTGGCGGTGCCCACCCCGCCGCTGCTGCAGTGGATCAGGGAGGGAAGGCTGTGTTGTGCTGGACCGATGGCTGTGGCTCTGCCTCTCCCCTCAGGTTTTCAGTTTGCTTGGAGAAAGAAACTACGCGCCCCCACCCCGATCCTTTACATTTATTTTCCCATTGCCGGCCTCATTCCTAAAAGGATTTGAAATGTCTGACAAAAATATGAATGGTACAGCAAGGTAGAGAGTAAGAAAGAACACCAGGCAGAGGAAATAAAGGCAGGGAAAATAAGACATTCCGGTGAGGCTCTTATGCTGAAGGCCAATTGATGTCCATTTGCTAAGTTGGCTCCGAGTTTTCTGGAAGAAGGAGGCGTAGTCAACAACTCCCTTCACAGTGTGTACAAGGTAAAAAGCAAACCACAGATATCCCTCAACTTACAGTGGGGTTACGTCCCAATAAACCCATCCTAAATTCAAAATATGGTCAATTGAAAATGCATTTAATCCACTCGACCTCCTAAACATTGTAGTTTAGCCTAGCCTACCTTAAAGGTGATCTGAACAATTATAGTAGTCTACAGTTGGGCAAAATCATATAACACAAAGCGTATTTTATAATAAGGTGTTGAATAGGTCACGTGATTTATCAAGCACTGTGGTGCAAGTGAAAAACAGAATGATTGTGTGGTTATAGAATATTGTTAAGTACGTTGGTTGTAACGCCGATGCTCCTGTGGCTGACGGGGAGCCATGGCTTGCTGCCACTGTGTTGCTGGCCCAGGAAAAAATCAAAATTCAAAATTTGAAGTAGGGTTTCTATTGAACGTGCATCACTTTCTCACCATTGTCAAAAAATTGTAAGTTGAGCCATCATTAGTTGGGTACCGTCTATCTGTAGTTTGGGAGAAAGTTTTGAAGCACCAGACACATCTCTGCTGGATGTTTATTCTTTTAAATATCCGAACAACGCCAATTAATAATGCTGAGTTTTATGGGGCATAAACTTATTTAAAATGCTTAACTTTCTGAGGTCGCTGTGAAGAGCACTGGAGTTTGCATTCTGTGATGGTCTGTAGAAAGAATTGATATCTTATGGACTCAAGTTTAAAAATACACATTTTTCCCCCTCCTTGCCCTCTTCCTCTCCCTTCTCTGTCACCCTTCTTATTCTTGAAAGGACTCTAGACATTTTCTGCTTTCTGGAGCCAGGGAGCCCGGGCTCTGTAGCCGACTCAGGAGTTATCTGCATCATTGTGCTGTGTGTGTTCTGATCCCTCTGTGCGTGTTTCTGAGATTGTTTGTTTGTGCATGAACAAGAATAAATGTAAGTATCCAGCCCAGCTACTTTACCGTCAACCTTAAATCAAACAAAGAGTAATTTAATTAAACAAAGATGAGTTTATTTGGGAATAGGGGAATTGCAATTCAGGACAAGAAAACTATGGCGAACCATAGACATGTCCAAAGAGGCAAAAGGGAAGCTAGCTTTTCTTTAGGTTCTAGAAGGAGACTGGGAAGGGCTGTTTTGAACATAAGTTCGCTGGAGGAGAATGAGTTTGAGGTGGTGGTGGTTACTGTCAGCTGCAAGTGATGGGCAGGTGGCTGTTACTGAGGAATGCGGAAACTTCCTTGAGCGGTGTGTGCATGACCCCTCTCCCTTCATGGCCTCCCGACTCCATTTTAAATCAGGTTTTCTTTATTCGTTTTCGTACCAAGTTATTATTAAATTAAATGCAGTGAGTTGGGCCTAGGATTTTTCTAAGCGGTTATTTTCAAACTTGAGCATGCATGAGAATCTCCTAAAAGCCTTGTTAAAACAGCTGGACCCCACCTCCAGGGTTTCTGACTCAGCAGGTTCAGGGTGGGTCTGAGAATCTGTGTTTCTTACAGGTTTCTAGGTGGCGTGCTGCTGTTTGTCCAGGAAGCACATTTTGAAAATCACTGTTTTAAAGAAACTTCCTCTCTTCTCTCCTCCCCTCCCCTCCCCTCCCCTCCCCTCCCCTCCCCTCTCCCCTAAAGAGTCCTAGGTTGAGTAATCAGTGGTGGTCCATGTGGGAGTTCCCAGTCTGATTTTTCATCTCAAGCCAGGAAAATATAGCCTTTGTCTTTTGGGTAGTAATCTGAATAATCTGAACCCAAAGTAGAAATCTGGCTGGGCAAGGTTCACAGCAACTCATACTGGAGTCAGAACGAAGCAAAAGTTTAGACTGTGAGCATACATATTCTTTCTATTCTATTCTGTTCTGTTCCGTTCTGTTCCATTCTGTTCCATTCCATTCCATTTCATTCCATTCCATTCCATCCTATCCTATTCCATTCCATCCCATCCCATCCCATCCCATCCCATCCCATCCCATCCCATCCCATTCTGTATCACACTATAACATTCTATACTAAACTACTGTACCATACCATGCTGTACCATTCTATACTATACTAAACTATACTAGTTATACTATGTTATACCACACCATACCATCTATACTGTACTAAGCTGTGTAAACTATACTATACCGTATCATACCACACTATACTATTCTATGCTATACTAAACTATACTATAGTAAATTATACTATACTATACCATACCATATCATATCACTCTATTCTAAACTATACTGTACTACACTATACCACACTATTCTATACTGACTACTGACTATTGAGCTTTTCCACAGTTCTCATTTGGGCAAAGTACCACGTAGTGCCACTCAGATGCTTGAGAATATCCTGAAAATTTAGAGAGAGAACATTATTCGTGTGTGTCAAATATAAGTACTATATATCAAGACAGGTGGCAGACTAAAAAATCTATTTTGGTGGGTAAAGATTCAGGTTCCTTTCCCAGCACTGTCATCTGAAACTAAAATCACTTGCTAGTCAGAGTCCATTTTGGCCAGAGTCTGCCCACTGTCACCAACCAAATAGGGTTTCGGGAGGACAAAGAACAAGCAGGGATAAAATTTCTTAACCTCATAACACCTTGCATTCTTTGGACTACTTGGCCATCTTTGCTGATACATCTTCCAGGGTTCTGCTGCTTGTGCCAGTCAAGTCAAGAGCAAGGAATCAATACCTCCCTGTGCTGGTTCTACAATATGTCCACTAAATTCTCTGATACTCCTCCCTTCAGAAAGTGAAGCTTAATTTCCCATTCTTTGGCTGTAGGCTCTAGTTAGTGACTTTCTTATAATGAGCAGAATATGGCAGAAGTAATATTTTACCTGAAACTTGATCACTATTGAAGGTAGGTCATAAAAGCATTGCAGCGTCCTTCCTCCTTCCCCACCTCCTAGGATAGTTCAGTCCTGAGGGAACCAGCTGCCATGTTGTGAGGACCCTCCAGCAGCCCTGCAGAAAGGCCCACGTGGCAAGGAGCTCAAGCCTCCTGCCAACAGCCCGTGAGTGAGTCACCGTGGAAATGGACCCTTCAGCCCCAGTCAGACCTTCAAATGACTGCAATTCTGAAAAACGTTTTGACTGCAACCTCATGAGAGACCAGGAGACACCACTGCCCAGGTAAGCCATTCCCAGATTATTGACCCACAGAAACCGTGATATAATAAAAGTTTGTGAATATCTTCCCCCCTTTAGTCGATTGCCTTTCATTTTGTTGATGGTTTCTTTTGCTGTGCAAACGCTTTTTATTTTGGTGTAGTCCCATAGTTTATTTTTGCTTTTGTTTCCCTTGCCCAAAGAGACATACCTAGAAAAATGTTACTAAGGCCAATGTCTGAGAAATTACTGCCTATGTTTTCTTTTTCTTTTCTTTTTTAAAGTTTTTTTTAATGTATTTATTTTTGAGAGAGAGAAGTGCACGAGCAAGGGCACATGAGTGGGGAGGGGCAGAGAGAGAGAGAGGGAATTGGAAGCAGGCTCTGCACTGTCAGCATAGAGCCTGACATGGGACTTGAACGCGCAAACTCTACGATCATGACCTGGGCCAAAATCAGGAGTCGGACGCTTAACCAACTGAGTCACCCAGGTGCCCCTGCCTATGTTTTCTTCTAGGAGTTTTATGACTTCCTGTCTCAGTTTAGGCCTCTAATCCATTTTGAGTTCATTTTTGTGTGTGGTGTAAGAAAGCGGTCCAGTTTCATCTTTTTCACTGTTCAGTTTTCCCAACACTATTTATTGAAGATACTGCCTTTTCCCCATTGTGTATTCTTGCCTCTTTCGTCACAGATTAATTGGCCATATAAGCGTGGGTTTGTTTCTGAGCTGTCTGTTCTGTTCCATTGATCTGTGTGTCTATTTTTATGCCGGTACCACACTGTTTTGACCACAACAGCTTTGCAGTAGATCTTGAAATCGGGGCTTGTGATACTTCCAGTTTGTCCTTCTTTCTCAAGGTTGCTTTGGCTATTTGGAGTCTTGTGTGGTTCCGTACAGATTTTAGCATTATTTGTTCTCGTTCTGTGAAAAATGCTGTTGGTATTTTGATATTGGCATTTTGTATTGAATCTATAGATTGCTTTGGGTAGTATGGAAAAGTTTGTTATTTTAAGGCACTAAGATATGGGATAATTTGTTACACAATAACGTAAAGCTAATCCATTACAATAAGACAGACCTTTAAAACACCACTGCTGAAATTCTGATCCTGTCACATTCTTTCAAAGAAACTTTCAGTGACTCTTCACTACCTCACATTACATTCCCACTGCTCAGTTAGGCGAGCAAGACCCTCTCCATTATCTCCCACAACTTTCCTACACAGATTCAACTGAACTATTCGGTGTGCCCCAGATACCCCTCAGACTTTCATACCTTTGCCGAGTAGTCTGAAATTATTTCCCAGCTCTCATCTCCACCTTATGTATGTTAACTAACTTGAATTTTAATTAATTAATTAATTGATTTTTAGAAATCCTTGTTATCCTCCAGGTCCTATCCCTAAATCTGCCTTCTTCTTGAAACTATTTCTTAGTCTCTCAACCAGGTATTTCTCTCTTTGTCCAACCCCCCCTTGTATTTTGTGCCTCTGTCTGCTGCCTACCCAGCAGCCTTTCCTCTTGACTCATGCCGGCAGAGCCCTGGTTTAATTTGGGTGATCATTCCTCATTTTGACTAGGGGCAAATTTTGATTAGTTGAAGCCACCCATAGCGGTCCCAGTGCCCTTTGCAGTGATTGGTGCAGGAATGGTCATGTGATACAGTTCTGGCCAATGAATTATGAGGAAATGTCTGCATTCTGATAGAGGCTTTTTCAAGTAAAGATTAAAATAAATATTTTTAAATAAAAAGATATCATGGGCGAAACAGTTCTGCTGAATATTATCTGCGTGGGGGTGATTTCTAGAATCATGGCAACCATCTTATGAAGGGAGTTAGCCCAAGGATGGATGAACACAAGATAGGAAGAACCTGGGTTCTTTATGATTTTGTCAGACCATGAATTAGCCAATCGTGTTATTGCTCTACCTCTGGGCTTCCTCCTATGTGAAGTCCTTTTTTAGAAATTCTATATTAAGCCAATTAGTTTGGTTTGTTGTTACTTGCAGCTGAAAATGTCCTGATTAGCACAAAAACCCGATGATGGTACTTTTTAAGATTTAAAATTACCACCATACTCGTTTTTCCTTATATTCTGTTATATCTGCAGAGCAGGGAGTTTACTTTTATTGAGGTAAGACATACATACAGAAAAAGATAAATAGCCTCTTGGTAGTCACAGAGAAAATACCTATAGAAGTTACAGAAAAGAAAAAGGGAAAAGAATTGAAAACTATCAATAATAATAATAATAATAATAATAATAATAATAAAGATTTGGTTTTAAAAGGAAGGCAGCATGAGAGAAAGAGGGACAGAAGAACTATAAGACAAACAAAAAACCTGTTTTAAAAAGAGCAATGGTAGGATGTGAGGGAGATCTGGCTACGACATCTGTCACCCCATTGATCACCAGTGTTGATTCGGCTGATCTGGCAGGCTAGGCAGGTGTCTCCTTCCTCCCTTACCACTCCATGTGCATCCCTCCCAAAGCTGCGAGCTTGGTTGGAGAGGACGACCTTCCCTGATAGAGGAGGACCATTCTTCAGTCAAGGGTGCGTGAGCAACTGCACTCCCCTGCTAGAACCTCCAAACAAACTATCAAGGTCCATTTGTGGAGAATATAGGGTAGTCAAGCTTCCAAAGCTCCAGACACATCCAAAGGAGGCGCTGAATGTGGCAGTCTGCCTTTCTTTAAAAAATAAATAAATAAATAAATTAATTAATTAATTAAATAAATAAAAATAACAATAGTAAATCCTTCCCTAATTACTTTAAATGGAAATGGACTAAACTCCTCAATAAAAAGATACAGATGTTTGAATAGATAAAAAACCCAATATCCAACTGTATGCTGTTTATAAGAAACTTCACTTTAGATCTAAAGACCCACATAAACTGAAAGTGAAGGAATATACAGGATATTGCAAGCAATGTAACCAAAACAAGCAGGAGTGGCTATATTTATATCAGACAAAGTATAGTTTAAGTCAAAAATTGTCTCTAGGGGCGCCTGGGTGGCGCAGTCGGTTAAGCGTCCGACTTCAGCCAGGTCACGATCTCGCGGTCCGGGAGTTCGAGCCCCGCGTCGGGCTCTGGGCTGATGGCTCAGAGCCTGGAGCCTGTTTCCGATTCTGTGTCTCCCTCTCTCTCTGCCCCTCCCCCGTTCATGCTCTGTCTCTCTCTGTCCCAAAAATAAATAAACGTTGAAAAAAAAAAATTGTCTCTAAAGACAAAGAAAGTCATTACATAATGATTAAGGGATCAATTCAGGAAGATATAAGAATTGTAATACACACACACACACACACACACACACACGTATACACACACATACACACACCCAACATCAGAGCACCTAAGTGTATAAAACAAATACTGACAGATCTGGAAAGGGAAATTGACAGCAGTACAATAATACTGAGACTTTAATACCCCCCTTTTAGTAATGCATAGAATATCAAGATAGAAAATAAAGAATGAAACAGTGGACTTGAACAACACTGTAGACCAAGTGGACCCAATAGACATATACAGAACTTTTCTCCCAGTAGCAGAATACACATTCCTGCCCCCAACAAAGAAAAGCCCAGGGCCAGATGGCTTTCATGGCTGAATTCTACCAAACATTCAAGTAAGAATTAATACTAATCCTTCTTAAACTCTTCCAAAAAATAGGAGTAGAGATAATACTTCCAAACTTATTTTGTGAGGCCAGCATCACTCTAATACCAAAGCCAGACAAAGACACCACAAGAAAAGAGCACAATAGACCACTATCTCTGATGAATAGAGACGCAAAGTCCTCAATAAAATACTAGCAAATGAAATTTAACAACACATCAAAAATATTATACACATGAACAAATGAGGTTTATCCCTGGGATGCAAGATTTGTTTAACATCAAGCAATGTGATATACCACATTAACAGAATGAAAGATAAATCCACGTGGTCATCTCAATAGATAAAAAGCATTTGACAAAAGTCAACATCCATTTGTGATAAAACTCTCAACAAAATAGATATAGAAGGAAATTTCCTCCACATAAAAAAGGCCACTTATGAAAAGCCCACAGCTAACATTATAAGCAATGGGGAAAACTGAAATCTTTTCCTCTAAGTTCCAGTATAAGGCAAGGATGCCCACTCTTACCATTTTTACTCAACATAACACTGGAAGTATTACCACGTGCCAATCAAACAAGAAAGAGAAATAAAAGTCATCTAGATCAGAAAGAAAAAAGTAAAGCTGCCTTTATTTGCAGACAGCATGACTCTATATATAAAAAACTCTAAAAAGCCCATAAAATACTGCTAGAACTAAAACATAAATTCAGTAAAAATTACAGAATACAACATCAACATACAAAAATCAGTTGTGTTTATTTATACCAATAATGATCTATCCCAAAGGGAAATCAAGAAAATAATCCTATTTATGATAATATCAAGAGTAAAACAAGAGTAAAATACTTAGCAACAAATTTAACCAAGGTAGTAGAAGATCTGTACACTGAAAACTATAAAACATCGATGAAAGAAATGGAAAGCTATCCTGGGTTCATAGAATGGAAGAATTATTTTTGTTAAAATACCCATGCTACTGAAAGCGATATAAAGATTCAATGCAATCTGTATCAAAATTTTTCACGGAAATAGGAAAACAATTCTAGAATTTGTATAAAATCACAAAAGGCCCTGAATAGCTGAAACAATCTTAAGACAGAAGAACTAAATTGGAGGAATCACACTTCCTGATTTCAAATTATACTACAAGATATAGTAATTCAGACAATATGTTATCGGCATAACACCAGACATGTAGACTGATGGAACAGACTAGAGAGCCCAGAAATAAACCCAAGTTTTATGGTCAACTAATTTTTGACAAGGACACAACAGGGAAAGGATAGTTTCTTCAACAAATGGTGTTGGGAAGACTGGATACCCACATGCTAAAGGATGAAATTGGACCCTCATCTTACACCATACACAAAAATAAACTCAAAATAGATTAAGGACTTAAATGTAAGACCTGAAACCGTAATACTCCTAGAAGAAAATACAGGGGAAATTTTCCTTGACATTGGCCTTGGTAATGATTTTTGGATATGACACATAAAGCTCACGTAACACAGGCAACAATAAACAAGTGGGACTATATCACACTAAAAAGTATCTGCACAGCAAAGGAAACAATCAACAAAATGAAAAGGCAAGCTATAAGTGAAAGAAAATATTTGCAAATCGTATATATAATAAGGGGTTAATATCTCAAATTTATAAAGAATTCCTACAACTCAATAGCAAAAAAATCAACTTGATTAGAAAATGAGCAAAGGACTTTAATAGACACTTTTCCAAAGAAGACATGCAAATGGTCAGCAGATACATGAAAAGGTTCTCAGCATCACTAATCATCAGGGAAATGCAAATAAAAACCACAATGAAATATCACCTCACATCTGTTAGGAAGGCTGTTAGGAAAAAAAAAGATAAAGTACTGGTGAAGATGTGGAGAAAACTAAATGCTTATACACTGTTGGTACGCATGTAAATTGGTAGAGCCATTATGGAAAACAGTATGGAGAGTCCTCAAAAATTTAAAAATAGATCTATGATGTGATCAGCAATTCCTCTTCAGAGCATCTACCAAAAGGAAATGAAATCAATACCTTGAAGAGATATCTGCACCCCCGTGTTTATTGCATTATTCACAATAGTCAAGATATGGAAGCAACATAAGTGTCTCTCAACAGATGAGTGGGTAAAGAAATTGTGGCATGTATATGTATGTGTATACATACACACACACACACACACACACACACACAATGGAATATTATTTAGCCTTAAAAAGAAGATTTTTCTTTTACAACATTTGCAACAACATGTATGAAATCAGAGGACATTATGCTAATTGAAATAAGCCAGACACAGAAAGACAAATGCCTCATGATCTCACTTCTAAGTGGAATCTTTTCATTCAAATATTTTGAAGCAGAGAGTAGAACCATGGTTATTGGGAGTGGGAAGATCGGGGAAATGGGGAGACGTTGATCAAAGGATACAAAGTTTCAGTTATAAAAGATGAACAGGTTTAGAGATCTAAGGTACAGCATGATGACTATACTTAATAATACTGTATTGTATATTGGAGATTTCAGGTACTTTTGCTACACATTAAAAAATAGTAACTACGTGAGGAGATGGGTATGTGAATGAGCTTGACTAATAATCATTTCACTATGTATATGTATATCAAACATCATGTTGTACATCTTAGGTATATACAATATTTATTTTAAGCAGTAAGAAAATAAAGGTTTTAAAAGAGAAAAATACAGAAAATCCAAGTTCTAACTTGATAAATGTTCACAAAATAACACATCTAAATAACCAGCATCCAGATCAAGAAACAGTATGTTATCAGTGCCCCAGAAGCCATTCTTGTACCTGCTTCAATTTAATCACCCATCCCTTCCTCCCAAGGGTAACTACTGTCATTATTTCTAACAACAATGAACAGTTTTGCCTGTTTTTAAACTTGGCATAAATGGAAACATATAGCGTGTACTCCTTGAGTCTGGCTTCTTTTGCTTGTTATGTCCGTGAGATTCATCCAATTTGTTGTATGTATTGGCTGTTCATTCTTACGGAGATACATATTCCATTGAATAAATATCCCACAATGTATATATTATTATACTGTGATGGACACCTAGGTTGTATTCAGCTTGTGGCTATTACAAATAGTATAGCTATGAATATTCTTGTATATTTCTTTTTTTAGTGAATATATGTACACATATCTAGGGGCTGATTAACGGGTCACAGAGTAGGTGTGTACTCAGTTTTGATGTATATATTGCCAAATGAACTTTTCAGCTATTGTCCTTTAAATTCATCTTTGTATCCCCACTCTTTTTTTTTTTTTTTTTTTTTGAGAGAGAGAGAGGGGCGGGGGCACAAGTGAGCAAGGGGCAGAGAGAGAGAGAGAGAGAGAGAGAGAGAGAGAGAATCCCATGAGGGGCAGAGAGAGAGGGAGAAGAGAGAAGCAGGGTTCACCTGAAGCGGGGCTCGTGTTTTACCCGAAGTGGGGCTCATGCTCAAGCTCACCCAGAGTGGGCTCGTGTCACCCAATGCAGGGCCCGTGCTCACCCAATGGGGACTTGAACTCACGAACCACAAATCATGACCTGACCCAAAGTCAGATGCTTAACAACTGAGCCACCCAGGCGCCCCGTATCCCCACTCTTATGCTCACATTCTCTTGTATACTCTCTTGTCCCTGTCCTCTCAGACAACATACTGTGCACATAATGGGTACTTAACAAATAATCATTATATAATTATATGTGTATACATACACATATACACTTTTGTGTACGTACATATTTATCTCCATACTTTTATAATAGAATTAAATATAGCAAGCCTACCCTAGCCAGCCAACTGTCAAGCATGCAAGGCTGGGGTCATGAAGGATATGAGGTCAGTTGGAGGTAGCTGGAGATCCCCACTCCCATTTGGAATTTGAATCAGCAATGGATTCATCCATAGGTGTAGTTCAGTTGCCCTTGGTCTGAATTCTGGAAGTTGCTACAACTTCTTTCTTGTGGTAGTTGACAAAATGGAAGTAGGTCTTTGTAAGGAAGAGTCCTTAATAAAGAAAGGTGTTTCTTTTTCCATAGTGCTGGAATGGAAGAAGATGAGCCAGGTTAGGATGCTTGGAGAAGAAAAACAAGATTGTTGGTGTGAGAACAGTCCAGTAAAAGCTGCCAGGCCAAGGCTCTTAGATGTAGTATTGATTTTCTTAGAATCATTTTTGTTGTCAACAAACTACCTTTCCCTCAGTGATTTTTCTCATTCAATCTTTAGAAAGAACTTGGTTTGCAAAGTGATATTAATGCTGCTCTTCTGTGAACTGTCTCCCCAAACTAGGAACAAGTTTCAAAATTTCTATAAAGGCAAATATTACACTGTTGGGAAATTTATTTTGTTTGGTTGTTTGTTTTTTCAGTTTCAAATTATTTATTTATTTGTTTGTTTGTTTATTTTAAGCTAGGTTCCATACCCACTGTGGTACTTAAACTCAAGAGATCGAGAGTCCTGTGTTCCACCAACTGAGGCAGCCAGGTGCCCCAGGGGAGGGTTTTTTTTTTTTTTTTTAAATCACAGGAGTACACACTAGTGTGTGTATTGCAGTTTGTTTCCATCTTGATTTGTCCTAAGATGGTTACTAAGAGTTACTGAAATTTCATATTCGTAAGGTTCCATTGGCGTATTCCCAGGGTTCACTGGGACTTCTAGTCCAGGGTCTGCTAAGCCATCTGGAATCTGCACAGTCCTTGGTCACATTGCAGAGTAACCCTGGACATATATACATAGAGTCAAGATTCCCACAGCTTTTGAAAAGGACAATTTATGATCAGTGTGCCATCAGTCATCATTGTTATCTTGAGTCGGTCAGCATTTTTCATACTGGTCGCATGAAAAAAATTCTTTGTAGTTACTCATCATTTGCCCTGAAGGACCAAGAAAGGACTCATGCTAGCTAGTTCTTGGCCCAACGATCCCACACAGCCCAACAGTGGGACTATAGTTGCTTAGAAGCAGAGTCCTACACTACTAGAGTAAATAGGAGTGGAAGCCCTAATCCTCTTTGTGCAGATATTTAAATCTTCCTGCAGGCCTTGTGTTACATGGTAAGAGGTAAAGACATGCCCTGAAGGAGCAACCATTGAGCACAGTGCTAGCCATGGCTGTGCAGAGCTGGGAGTATGAGTAGTGGAGTGAGTTTGGTTGAGACTATCAAGTACCAAGTGTGTTGTGGTGGCGGCTAGGTGTGGGTGTTGGAGGTGGCCAAAGTTGGAAAAAGCCCAGGTCAAACCATTGTTTTGTTATTTCTCATCTTCTCTTTTACTACAGAAAGATTTTCAATCACCTTGTACAGCTTATATATATACACACTTGTCAGATAATTTCCTTAAAAAGTAATCAGTAAGCCAGGAATTGATTTATAGCTGAAGTCAGTTTCTATGAATGTTGCTTGGTTCCAAATATATATTTCAAAGCTCTGTGTGATATTATAGAACCATACAGAGATCAGAAAACATACAAAGATCAGATCTTGTCATTTGTGAATTTGGTGAATTATGCCATTTGAGTCACCACTTGAAAGTATGTTGTCCTACAAATCTTATGCATTTCTCAAAATAAAGGCAGTCTTCAGATAACCCAAGTATCCAGTTGCCTCTTCGTTTTAACTACTTAATATATTTTGTATTATTCTCTACCTTGCCTTTCTTAGTCCTCAATAGCTAAGCATTACTCTAACCAGGGTCCCAGTTGATTATTTTTTAAACAAGTGTGGTTGTGAAGGTTGCTTATAAAGGTAGTTACACATCCTGAACTCCTGCAGGGCATCAAAAGACAGAATTAGACATGAGCCTCCCCTTCTGTGCTCACCATGAAAATATTAAATAGGATAGAGGCACGAGGAAGGCGCAGGAACACACACCTTTGTAGTTGGGTTTTTCCACTGTAACCTGCAGATCAGTCTTCATTTTGTGGAATATTTTTACAAATGTGTTTACTGACTGAGTTTTAGAAAGGTAGGTATACCTGTGGTTTATCCTATGGTAGCTACCAGTAGGTTTAGGATTTCCTGCCTAATGTGTTAACTAGGTGTCATGAGCCTGCCATGCCCAGTAAGCAATAAAAGGCCACCAGAACCTGAGGAAATACCTAATGCATAGATCATAATTGACATATCTAGTTTGGTCTTGGATCAAAAGTAGACAAATTTAGAAAGTCCACTTTACTTCTGTGGTTGGTATTCTTTAAACTGCTAAAGAATATTCTACCAAACACAATTTTTAGCATTCCAGCCTGTGGTAGAGGCATCAGAGATTGCCAAATACCACACAAGCATTCTTTCTACTCCTATGAATAGAACTTTTAAACAGAGCCACTTTCTATACTGTCAGGGGGAAATGTGAACTTAACTATAATTACTGCTCTAATATCTTCTACCCTCCTAACTATTTGAGGTCACCCAAAGCTTGATTGAAAGATACACTTGGTGAATGTGAGAGTCTACTGGGAATGACAGGTGGGAATGAGAATGTTTGGAGTTGGAAAAGGAAGACAGAGAATTGAATAGAGGATATAGCTGTCTCAGTGTTGGAGTCAGGTCCTCAGAAAACTGGAGAAAGACTGTAGCTCAGACGAGCAACAATGAACTGAGACATCTTGGGGCAGGGAGGATGCTGGGACTAAAGCCCTTGGTAAAAGCCTTCCCCTTGCGTACGTAATTTCACATACCTAATGGCCAGGGTGCCTTTGTGGTGTAAGGAAAGGAGAGATCATCGGGTAAGCAAGCAGAGTCATTGTCTCCTCTTCCAAAGGGACATTCGTACCAGAAGGAAGATAGCCTTTATGGATCTTAGAGCTCACTGCTCACAGTTGATTATGGTTGGGAAAGAGGAAGGGAGAGAGTGTCACTGTTTCTATATTCACCCCAAATGTCCTAATACCATCTCTGTTCCCGTCATCTGAGTGACTCCTTTTGTTTTTGTAAAGTGTGTTTGTTTCACGGAAGGTCTTTATCTTCATGCCCCTTGCAGATAGAGCTTTCTACTTGTTTCTAACCACACTTTAGTGGCAAAGAATCCAAGAAAGATGATGAATTAATTAGTGTTATTGACTTCCTAAAAGGATGAGCAGTTCATCTTAGAGTCCAGTAATTTTCTAAAGTGAGAGGAAAGGGTTTATGCACACAGAGATGTGCATATATAATGAACTTTCAGATGTATAGAATGTAACACACACTGGAATCATTCTTAAAAAATTAAACAGATTCTCATTTAGTTTTGTCATATATCCAGTCAAGCCTGGAAAATGGCTGATGTGACTGGTCGTTTAGGCAAGCACTAGTCCTGGTTCCAGGGCCAATGTTATGGTGGGCTTCTAGTGTATGTGAGACAAACACACAAACAATCCAGCAACACACATCATTTTAGCTAACACACTGAACCTTTTCTTCTCCCGCCAACCTCCCCCTAGCCCAGGCAACCTCTCCCAGCTCTTTAATTCAAGGCACTAACAGTAACATTAACACATTTTGGCCTCATTTCCTCTCTCTTTTTCTATCCATTCTTAAATGGATATTCTGGGGAGTAGGCAAACGGTCAAAAACAAAAATATTGTGGGTGATTTTTTGGAGAGAAAAAGATCCTTGGAAGTGTATAAACAGAGTGGGAGTGCCTTTTATATTGGAATTAGTTACATGTACTTGGGAAATATGGGGCCAATCTCTCACCTCCCTCCTTCTCCTTTCTCCCCTAAATCCAATTCCACTCTCTCAACCCCATTCCCAGACTTATTCACTGTTGGTCATCTTAAAGTAGAAATTATGAGTGGGGAGGAGAGAGCGCACCTGCACACATAACTAGTTTTGACCTTGTTTGCTTATGGTGTATGTGTTAGTGTGTGTGCACCTGTACGTGCGTATTTCTTTATTCTCTTTGCATGTACCTCTAATTGATCTTGAAAAGAAGGGACAGTTAAAGAAGACGTTAAGGTGAAATGAAGCCATAACTGCAGCTGGAGACTTTTATTAAGTGTGGCAAAGTTCCCTGGGCTGCGCTGAAATTGTTTATTGATTTTGGTATGGCTGGGTGCTCGGGAGTAATCGCCCAGAATGCCGCTAGAGAGAGCGTCTTGTTAGCTCACGCTCGGCATCTCCTCAGCACAATGTTCACTCTGGAGCTTGCCTCTTTAACCTGTAAATAAATACCCTAGTTAACTCCTGAGATGCCTCTGCCTGAGACCAGAGCCACTTCTGACCTGAACGTGTGCACCCCCAGCAGCATTTAAAGACCAATGTGGTTTAGTTTTTTCTACTGAAAAGTGTTGTCTTGTTGAGCAGGGAAAACAGGATTAGGTTTGATGTTGAAGACACATATCATTTTCCATTTTTATTGTGTATTTGGTTTGTTTCTTCTCATTTAACTTTTAGTATTAAGGTGGGAAATTTGAAGAAACAAGGGAAATTGAGATTTTTCAGCAGTGGCTTCACTGTCCCATCCCCGTGTCTTTCCTTTTGTATTTGTCAGTTTCATGGGCGTTGGCCATGGCTGGGCCTCCCTGTTTTCCCATCGGTAACACTAAACTTTGCCCGGGGTCTCAATAGGGTAAGCGTGGAAGGACTGTTCTCCAAGCAAGCAGTCCTATGTAGGGCAGCTGTGTGGCAAGAGCAGGTGTGCACAAGGTCCCATGGTCCATGCCCTCAAGCTAGCGAGGAGGTAGGAAGAGAAGCCTGGTTCCAGGATCATCCAAGGGAGGGATCAAATTGTGGGAGAAGATCAAGGATGTCTGGGAGAGCTGAGAGAGGGCTGGCTTGCCCTGAGGACATCCTGACTCTGAAGATAGGTAAGGTTAGTGTCTCTTGGGGTCCCCAGGTTGACTCTGAACAGAGTCACATTCCTGAAGGTATTTTGCTGCAGAATTAGGGTTGGTGCTGATGGGGAGTTGCATTGGTGGATATTATTCCACATTATCCAATTAAAATACCCCCATAGTTATTCCCTCCTGGCCTTTGCAATCCTTCTGCAATTCCCAGGCACTGTTTTTTACAAGCTCCCATCACCATGCTACTTGCAGCATGTACAAATGGCTCCAAAAATAACAGAGCCTACAGAGCACCTGGGACCAGAGACTTATGGTGGAATTCTTTGGAACTAGTAGCTATTCAAAAATTACATGCTGTGGATTGCTCCTTTTCTAGTTATCCTTAAGCACTCTCTCTCAAGATGCTGATGTAATGTCATCTCCTTTGTGATTCCCTCTGTGTTTATCTGCCTCCCCAACCCTGACTTAGTAATTATTTTTTCCTGAAATCAAAGAGTAGCATATTTCCTCATTCTCTTCTGACCACAATGAGTTTTTTCTTCCCTCTGAGTTATCAGTTACCTGTTCTTAGCAATTATCCTATCTATTTCTGTCAGTTATCTGAGAGAACCAGAGGTTCTTTGGAAAGTACCACCTTCTGAATATTTCTAGTTTCCTACCTCCCTCATCCTGAGTATCATGTAATCTGTGCCCTGCTTACAGGGGATGACTCTGCTTATAAGGAAGGGAGTGAGATGAAACACAAAGCATAGAAGACATGGGTTCTACCCTTCAACCACTACTGGTTATGCTTATCACTGCTTTTTCATGCCTCTACCAAGCCCCCTGTAAGAGAGGGTTCGTATTTGTTCCCCATCCAAATTGTCAGTGTTGGTCAAGACAAAGGAGGGAGTTAGAGGTTTGAAAATGTTATGGACCAAGCACGAACTCAGTGACAAGGGCCATCACCCAAAATCTCGGTACAATCCCCAGGTTTCTAAACCTAAGATGATATCATCCTTAACATCAACAATGACTCCACTGATGACATTCTAGTGATTCAGTGGGGGGTTGAACAATCCTTGGGCCATATTTGACCTGCATAGATATACGACTTAATTAGATATTTGACTTGCACTGATGGCATTATTCAGAATGAACACAGTATCTTCTTCTCCTAGCACATATCTAGGGGAAGATTTTGTGCATCAAGCAGACTTGTATTTAAATCCCAGCACCATTTTTAAATCTAATCATAAGCAAGTTGTTTAACCCTCAAGAATTAGAATTTACTTATGTAAAATGGAGATGTGAGAATTAACTACGATCCTAGGCCAGATAGTAAGTATAGCTTTGCAGGCCATACAGTCACTGACTCAACCACTGTAGCAAAACAGCTATAGACAATACCTAAATGAGCAGGTATGACTGTGTTCCAGTAAAACTTTATTTACAAAAACAGCCAGTGGTTGGATTTGGTCATAGTTCACTGACCCCTGCTATAGATGAAGTGTTCGGCAGATGATCTGGTATTCACAAATATGAAATGCCTTCCCTTTCACTGATTGTAGAATATTTGGCTATTACTTAGATTGTAATCAGCAAACGAGTCTGTCCAGTATGAAAAACTAATTTTTAAAAATCTTCTACAAGTTGTACTGAGTGTCTATCATTTGTTGTAATACATTTTATCTTCCTAGTTAATTGTTTCTTTTCTCACTAAGCTTGTATGTCACAGACCTCATCCGACCCTCCTTCCCCAAAGTCTCCAATTTGGCATTGGGCTACCTTGGTCTTCCGTTACTTCCCTGGCCCACGCCTTTTAGAGAGTTTAGAATTCCTGTTAGAATTCCTCAGTCTGTTGCCTCCATTGGAAAGAGTTATTTTTGACCTACCCTGACCCTGTCTTGAACAACAATAAAATGGGGATTGGGAGGAACGTGACACAAATCAATAGGTTATCCCAACAGACGTGATCTTTGAAGCTGTTTTTTCTCGGACACTTGCAGCAGTAACAAAGATAAATAGCGACTCCCTCACATTGCCATCTGAGCAGTAGGTGGCTCAGCGGATCACGACATGACCTCTAATCTGGGTGAGCAGCAGGTTTGAGCAGGATGAGGGACGGAGAGAACAAAGATGCTGGCCACAAGGAGAGAAGGGGAGACGGCCAAAGGACAGCTGGTACCTCAGTTTCTAGTCACAGTTGTTGGTGCCCATGGTTGCCCCCCTCCCCCGCTTTTCAGTTTGCTCTACTTACCCATTTCTCATTTATCCTCATTTCCTTATTTCATAGCCATTTGATACATATTTATTGAGCACCTACTGTGTATAGGACACTGACATGATAACTTGGGTACCATAGTAGCTCTAGTGTTTCTTTGCCTGATTCTGAGCAAAATGAGCTTGAGAATTGATTGCTATGGCTGGTTCCAAGATGCTGTGGGGAAAGAGAGGGGAGAGTAACCCAATGCCTTCCTCTTTCACCTTCCTGGGTACACTAGCTGGCTGGAGAGTGGTCATGAGCAGGCAGAAGAGACACAGGAAACTACTGCCTTTAGTGTGGGTTGTGTGCCCCCACTTGAGCTCCTGTGGTACCAGCAGAGGTGCTACTAGCAGTGATGGTAAGAAGTGACAAAAATAGTGATCATTGGCTACATACGAGGTATAGTCTAGCCTTATTACCTCTATTTTCTCATCCAATTCTCACAGCAACCCCATAGGCAAGTATGGTTATCATTCCCATTTTCTACAAGAGGAAAAGGCTGACAGAGTTGAAGGCACTTGCCGTCACATAACTAGGCAGTGGCAGCACTGGGAGGGGAAGCCAGGCAGTCTGGCTTGCCATCACATTTATTTCACTGGGTCATAAGCACCTGTTTGTTTCTGCTTCCCCAATGTGACCGTGAATCTGTTGGTGGTGTGAGCATTAACCTTTAAAAATTTTTTTAAGTTTATTTATTTATTTCGAGATAGAGAGCATGAGCAGGGGAGGGGCAGAGAGTAAGGGGGAGAGAGAGAGAGAGAGAGAGAGAGAGAATATCCCAAGCAGGCTCTGCGCCATCAGCACAGAACCCAACGTGGGGCTTGAACCCATAAACCATGAGATCATGACCTGGGCTGAAACCAAGATTCGGACACTTAACCAACTGAGCCACCCAGGTACCCCTAAACTTTTTGTCTCTAATTTATATTGTAAAATGAAGTACATATACAGAAAATTGCACAGAACATAAAGTGTAAAGCTCAGTAACTATCTGTGAAACACCCGTCTGTGTATTCACTGTCCACACATGATCAGCACCCCAAAAACATCCCAGTACCCCTCTTGATCATGACCCCTCCACTTCCCCGCCAAGTAGCAGCTTCCCTGCTCTCTGTCAGTACAGTTAATGTCTGTTTCTGAACTAGAGCTACATGGGACCGTAATGCAGATTCTGTTTTGTGTCTGGCCTCTTTTGCTCAACTTGATGTTGTCATATGTAGCTGTAATTTGTTTTCATTTTGGTGTAGTACTCCATTGTAGGAACATATCACAGTTGATTTGCTGAGTGCATTGTTGAGGGACATTGGGGTGGTTTCTAGCTTTAGGGTATTATGAAACACCATGTCTTTTGGTGTTCCTGTACACATATTTCTCTTGGATGTTGACCTAAAAGTGGACTTTCTGGGTCAAAGTGTATCCCAATGTTCACTGTGGTTTTTACAAATTTCTCTCCCTCAGGATCCACATAAGAGTGAAAACATATGGTATCTGTCTTTCTCTGTATGACTTATTTCACTTAGTATAACACTCTCCATTTCCATCCATGTTGCTACAAAAGGCCATATTTCATTCTTTCTCACTGCCAAGTAGTATTCCATTGTGCATATAAACCACAATTTCTTTATCCGTTCATCAGTTGATGGACATTTAGTCTCTTTCCATAATTTGGCTATTGTTGAAAGTGCTGCTATAAACATTGGGGTACAAGACCATGGGGGAGGGGAGGGAAAAAAAAGTTAGAGGCGGAGGGAGCCAAACCATAGGAGACTCTTAAAAACTGAGAATAAACTGAGGGTTGGTGGGAGGTGGGAGGTGGGAGGGAGGGGAAAGTGGATGATGGGCATTGATGAGGGCACCTATTGGGATGAGCACTGGGTGTTGTATGGAAACCAATTTGACAACAAATTTCAGAAGAAAAAAAACCAAATTTCTCTCAGCTGCACATGAGAGTCCCTATTGCTTCACACCTCGTTAGCACTAAGGATGTCAGATTTTTAAAGTAGATAGTGGTAACTCATTGTGACCTTAATTCACATCTTCCTGATTTGTAATGAGATGGATATTTCCATATGTTTATTGGCTCTTTTGACTCCTCTTTTTGAATTGCCTGTTCAAGCCTCTTACCCATTTTTCTTTTTCATGTTTGCTTTTTTTTTTTTTTTAAACTGATTTGGGGGTGTTATATATTCTGAATACAAATCTTATGCTGGTTATATGTTTGGCACATACTCTTCTCTTAATCCATTGCTTGCTTTTCACTCTCTTGATGGCGTCTTTTGATGGACTGAGGTTCTTAATTTTAGTGAAGTTAAATATATCGATCTCTTCCTTTGTGGGTAGTGCTTTTTGTCTTGTTATCCTCTACAAGTTTTATTGTCTGTTTTCTTTATAGAGCTATAGTCTATTTGGAATTGATTTTTGTGTATGGTATGAGAAAGGGGTTGTCTTTCTTTCTTTTTCTTTTCTTTATTGTTATTGAATTGACCCAGCACCATTTATTCAAATAACCTTCTTTCCCCTGCTGCTCTTCGGTGTCACTTTTGTTGTAAATAAAGTGACCCTATATATGTGGGTCTGTTTCTGGGCTCTATTTTGTTCCAAGGGTCCATTTTCCTATCCTTGTACCATACTATCTTAATTACTGTAGCTTCATACTGAGTCTTATATTCAGCAGAGGAACCTCCACCTAGATCTTACCTGAATTGTATCTTTGTGTCCCCAGGGCCAGCCACAGTGCTTGGCACATTGTAGATGCTCAATAAATCCTCATTGGATGAAAAAGCCTCTGGTGCCAATTTCTGTGGATTTATCCTTGTGGAAGGCTGTGGGAGGAGGATGGCTTCACTGTTCTCCCAGGATGGAGGTTGAATTTGGAGGGTCCTTTGGACCCATGGGTGTTTTTTGGGAGTATCAAGACCTCAGTGTCTACATTAGGCATGTTCAAAGAGGCCATGGGGGTTAACAGAGCTGGGAAGCTCTGACAGAGATTGACATTAGGGATGGGGCAGAAATGGTGAGATGGGTTAGCTGGATACCCTTGGTGGTGACAACGGCATCCACCTATGTTCTTGGGGGGAGGCAGAGGCTTATGTGGGAAATGCAGGGAGCATTAGCAAACTGAAACTTCCACCAAATCTAACCCCAAAGCTTTCCTTCAGCTTCCCTCCCACCCAGTGAGACTGCTCCTTTGACTGGAACTTGACCTTGTCTCAAGCAAATACATGGGCTGCCTCCTCCTCTCTTCATCTCCCAGTGGGATTCTGGCAGGGATCCATATTTCAGAAATGGTTTTTCTGGCTCTGTTCTCTCTCTGTTACCATAGACAGCTAAGCTTCCACAAACACCACCTTCAAGCTGTCACCTCTCTATCCCAAGACCAACAATGAACTCTGTCATTTGCCACATACATTTCAAACTCCTCAGTTTGGACTTTAAGACCCTCCATAATCTAACCCCAAATACTCAGTCTTCCTTTTCTCTCCCAACCACTCCCTGGTTATTTTACTTGCCTTATTTCCCATAAATAAAATGCTCATTCCCGGCTGAGTCGTTCCTCCTACTTAAATGCGTTTATCTTTTCTTCTATTTTCTTCTAGTGATTCTTTAAAATCCAACCCAGGTTTTATCTTTTCCCTCCTCAAGTTCTTTTCTGACTTTTAGCACCCTATTCTCTCCCATCTCTGAAACTCTTGGTGTATTCATATTCACTATTGAAAGATTGCTATTTATGGTTCCCTTCATAGATTGCAAGAAAGGAAAGCTGTAGTCAAGATTCTTCTGGTAGCTGTATTAGTTTGGTAGGGCTACTGTATTAATCAGGGTTGTCCAGAGAAACAGAATCAATAGAATAGAATAGAATAGAATAGAATAGAATAGAATAGAATAGAATAGAAAGATAGATAGATAGATAGATAGATAGATAGATAGATAGATAAAGAGATCTATTATAGGAATTGGTTCACATAGGGAAGCCAAGAAGTCCCACAGTCTGCCATCTGCAAGCCGTAGAACCAGGAAAGCTGGTGGTAACTCAGTCTAGGTCCACAGGCCTGAGAACCAGGGGAGCTAATGGTGTAACCCCCAGTCCCAAGATACCTAAAGCCCTGGTATCTGAAGTCCTGAAAACCAGGAGCTCTGCTGTCTGAGGGCATAAAATGATGGACATCCCAGCTCAAGAAGACAGAATTTACCTTCTTTTGCCTTTTTGTTTCATTCAGGCCCCCAAAAGATTTGAATGTGCTGCCCACATTGGTGAGGGCAGATCTCTTTACTCAGTACACTGAATCAAATACTAATCTCTTCCAGAAACACCCTTCCAGACATGCCCAGAAATTATGTTTCACCAACTATCTGAGTGTCCTGTAGGCCAGTCAAGTCAACACATAAAATTAACTATCACAGCTGCCATAAAAAAATACCACAGACTGGTGGCTTAAACAACAGAAATTTATTTTCTTATAGTTCTGGCAGCTAGAAGTCTAAGGTCAAGGTGTCAGCAGATTTGGTTCTTTTGAAGCCTTTGTCCTTGACTTGCAGATGATCACCTTCGCTCTGTGTTCTCACATGGCCTTTCCTTTGCACATGCCTGTGGCATCTCTCCCTATGTCCAATTTTCTCTTATGAGGATATCAATCATGTTGGATTAGGGCCTATCCTAATGGCTCCATCTTAACTTTATTACCTCTTTAAAAGTCCTTATCTCTAAATCCAGTCATATTCAGAGGAACTGGGGGTTAGGGGTTCAACATATGAATTTAGGAGGGACACATTTCTGTCCATAACAGTGGCCAACTCACAGTGGATAAAGCCAAAGAGAGAATTTATCATCTTCAGTATCTGAAAAGTTGAGGTTGACCAAATCATTAGAGCTGGATCCGGGTACCCCATGTTGTCTAGGACCTTGTGCTCTCTCTCACTCATCTCCATTTTCTTCTGTGTTGAAATCGTTCTCAAACAGGCTTTCTTTCAGTTGTGGCAAGATGGCTGCCATAGCTCTTGGCTGGTTATTATACCAACTCATCAACTCTAGGAAAAAGAAAGCTTCTATTGCAATGATACCAGGAAAAATTCTGGGGCCAATTCTCATTGACCAAGACTCAGTCATGTGCCCATCACTGAACTGATCACTGAAATTCTAATTAGCTGGACCTTGGCCTATAACGCCCCCCACCTCACTGCCCACTCCAGACAAAAGGTAGAGTCAGCTTGATCAACCACATAGACTGAGTGGGGACAGTGGTTCCTTATAGAAAAATCAAGGTATTGTTATAGAAGAAGGGGGACAGGATGCAGAGCAAGGAAAATGCCCATTCCAGGTGCTTCCCTGTTCATCTTATTTTGATGCATGTGTTAACCTGTGAGGTAGGTTTTGTTATTTTCATTTCATAATAAAGAAATGGAGGCTCAGAGAGGGTAAATCCATCAAATAGCTAGATTGAGAGCTAGATTTCTTTTTAAATTTTTATTTATTTTTGAGAGAGAGAGAGAGAGAGAGAGAGACAGACGGAACACGAGCAGGGAAGGGGCAGAGAGAGAGGGAGACACAGAACCCGAAGCAGGCTCCAGGCTCTGAGCTGTCAGCACACAGCCCGATGTGGGCTCAAACTCACAAACGGCAAGGTCATGACCTGAGTGGAAGTCAGACACTCAACCAACTGAGCCACACAGACGCCCCGAGAGCTGGATTTAAGTACTGGTCTATCTATTTGACTCCAAAACCCACATCCTTTCCTCTACTGTAGTATCTCCTTCAACTACTTCTAGGCAGGGATTTAACTTCCAGCTTCACCAACGACTGGCTCAGCTGTAAGAAATCATAGGAGCTCAAAAGACGATAGAGGCCAGAGGTTGATTATAGTTGGTTGCATACTGGACATGCTGCAAAGTATGTTAAGCCTGAGGGGCTGAGGTGGGGGCAGATAGGGCTCAGGGCTGGGTATAGAGGGTGTGTAAACAAGAAACTCTGGAATGAGACAGTAGAAGGAATGGGGAAGAGAACTGGGAAGGACATATAGATAGCAAGTCGGTGGATGGAGCAGGTACAGTTTACTTCCTACGGTTTTGCCTGTTCTGGGAGACTCCCCTTCTATGTCCCCTTTCTCCCTTCTAAGACTTGAGTTTAGCTGCATCAGTGAGGGTGGGTCTTACCGGGCTCCTTCAGATCTTTCCCTTTGTTCTTTTTCTTTGCAGACACCTTTCCGGAATTCCAAACACAAGAACATTAAATTCAGAGATTCCTCAGTTCATTACAGTGGCATGGAGTAAGAGACCAGCCTGGAGGTGGTCTGCCTGGCTCTGCCACTTAGGTGTTGTGTGACCTTGAGCAAGTTGTTGAACAAGTTATTTAACTCTCTGGGCTTCAGTTTCTGTATGTGTAAAGATAGGGATAGGAAGAGAGTGGCCTTTTAGGGCAGAGGTGATCTACCAAAATTTCTCAGGACCGTGTCCCACTCACTATTATATGCCCAGAACTAAAAATGTCAGGCATTACTGACTCAAGTCTGAAAAGCCTTGGCAGACGGCGGCTGCTCGGCCCAGAGCAAAGACCCTGAGCAGAGGTGAGCTGGCTCCTTGTTCAGCATGTTACCGCAAACTCAACTCAGAGTTACAGCATCTTTGGGGAGAGAGCTCATAGGCAGGCAGGCAGGCAGGCAGGGTTACATCTGAGTTTGCTTTCCTTGAAGAAGGCTTAGAATAGACTTCTCAGAAGAAGTGAGTCATAGGAAATGATTTTAAGAAAGGGGAGGTGCTGATGAATGGAGGGGCATGAAACTTCAAAAGCTGACCTCCATAAAAATGTAGCCAGTACAAACAGAGCAATTTTACACCCCCCATATTAATTGAGGGCCCCTTTGCCATGGAAATCTATATCCACTGATAATCCCAAATGCACCTTGGATTTCAGAATACATTGATATATATTTTTGGCAGTAGATCTACTTCCTAATCATGTTTATAGCTTGAATTAGTATGGAAATTAACCCTGAAACCCCAGACCATTTCAAAGCAGACCTTGAACTACTTTAAAATAAATGTTGAACATGTGAACTGCATAAAAAATAAAAGCTGATAGTATTAATTTAATTTCGTCTCCATTAAAGATATCACAAATGATTTATTGAGCTTTTAAAAGTAAAAAAGGCATATGCTGTGTTATGGGCACGTGCCACTTGAGATGCAGGTTGTTTAAGTGAAAAATAATGCTTTTGCCAGATGCTAGTTTGTGGCTGGATCCCAACTAGAAATAAGGTTCTGTAGGTCTCACTGTAATGATAATGTATAAGAACACATGTCTTTGTGGAGAAACATCTCATATCTTTGGCAATATATAGCTGCATACCAGGTTTTATCACATTCCTGGTTCTGGGGAGAATAAGTTACAAACCATCTTGTGATTATGAATTTGTTCATTCTCAAATGTGGATCGAGCACTCACTATGTGCCCTGGACTATGTTATGTGTTTACTGAAAAAAGTGGGTACAGAGAGCAGGTGTGGTCTCTGCCTTCATGGAACTAGCAGCCTGGGGACCAGGGAGCCATGAGATAAATGAGCCCAAATGAAAATATGATAATAGTTTGGGATAAGCATGCTTGAGATCAAATATGGGAGGGACATTTTATTTAGTTTGTGAGGTCTGGGAAAGCCTGACGTTTAGCCTGAGATGCAAAGGTGAGGACTCTGCCGTTCACACATCACACAGGCCCCATCTACACATGTATGTTGCTAGATGTCTGTGGAAACACAGCAGGAGGTTTGGAAGGACGCTCAGCATTCCATGTGTTAGCTCAGGGTGAGGCTGGGTAGGGACTTCACAGGTAGGAGTCTAAGTGGGCATCATCCCCAGTTCAGAGAGGCTGTCACCTGATCCCAGCCACATTCCTGGGAGGTGGCACAGCTGGCATCTGAACTCATGTCTCTGTCTCAAAACGCGTGTTCTTTTTCTCACAAGACAAGGCCTCTCAGGAGAAAGGAGTCCCTCCCCTTCCCCATAAATTCCAAATGCTTCATCGAGTGCTTCCCTGCGGGCAGGCGGTTGGAATTTCAGCTGCCTTCTTCAGTTTAGATGGAGACAAATGTGTCTCCCCCCCCCCCCCCCCCAGAGGGCTGCCCTGGACCAGAAGACCCGAGCTGTGGTTTCACCCTCTGAGGCAGCATCTGTCCTTGCGGTCCGGACGGACAGGCAGCCTACACGGAAAAATTGTCACCAAAGCCAAGGAGCTCCTTTGGATGTTGAGAGGTTTCTATAGTCCTGCTCTTCCCAGTTAGAAGCCTGTGGAGATAATGAGACCAGTCAGGGTGATAAGACTGGAGCCTCAGGAGAACTAGACTTGCCCAAAGGCAGAGAGCAGGCCTGGGGAGCCCCAAGTGTCACCTGTAAGTTGGCCACACCTGTGGGCGAGGGGAAACACGTGACATTCTTAGCCCAAGAGAAGAGCGGCTTCTGGACTTCTTTTTCTTTTCTTTTTAAACTGACATGTGCAAAAAAATAACAATCAGTTATAATATATTCATAATACACTGCACAGATCAGGTCAGTTCCAAGATGATAACAATACACATGTGAAATCGCCACCCCAGACAAGGTATAGAATATTTCCATCACCCCAGAAAGGTCTCTTGTCCCCCTTTCCAGTCAGTCTCCAGCTTCTCCCTACCATAGACAACCAGTATTCAGACTTCTATGGTCTGGTCTTGAATCTCACGTAGAATTATACACCACGTAGTCTTCGGTGGCTGGCTGCTGTTGCTCCCCTGATGGTTCTGGGATTCTGCCACCTTGTTGCCCGTATCAGTAGCTTGTCCTTTTTTTATTGCCAAGTAAAATTCCATGGTATTGGTATACCATCATTTGTTTATCCAATTTTGATTGCTGGATATTTGGATTGTTTCTGGTTTGGGGTTGTTATGAGTAAAACTGCCAGGGCACCTGGGTGGCTGACAGCTCGGAGGCTGGAACCTGCTTTGGATCCTGTGTCTCCCTGTCTCTCCACCCCTCCCCTGCTTGTGCTCTCTCTCCCTCTCTCTCTCAAAAATAAACAAACATTTACAAAAATTTAGGGGCACCTGGGTGGCTCAGTCGATTAAGCGTCCGACTTCAGCTCAGGTCATGATCTCGCAGTTTGTGAGTTCAAGCCCCACCTCAAGCCTGGAGCCTGCTTTGGATTCTGTGTCTCCCTCTCTCTCTGCCCCTCCCCTGCTCACGCTCTGTCTCCGTCTCTCTCAAAAATAAATCAACATTAAAATTAATTAATTAATTTACAAAAACTGCTATGAACATTTGTGTTGAAATCTTTTTAGAGACATATATTTTTAGTTCTCATGGGTAATCTAGGAGCGGAGTTGCTGGGTCATAGGGAAGTTGTATTTTATGTGCCTTTACTCTAGCTTACATCGGAAAGAGAAGCAGCAGGAAGATGGGTCTCTTGTGCTCATGGCTTTGCTGTCTTATCTATGGGCACAGCGTATTTATGTCCACCTCCCGCTCGGATGCTGATCAGACAGCCCTGAACAAAAGCCTGTGGACGCTGGTCAGCAGGTGCCGCTGAGCGGAAGGGCTGGCTCTCGCCCTAAACTCGTCTTTCCTTGCCTTAGCTCTCTGGAGTCAGGTGGATTTGGTCTGTCTCCTGGCTCTGCTACTTGCTGGCTGAGTGAAATGAGTAAGTTACTTAATGTCTCTGGGCCTTGGTTTCCTAGAAATTGTGGAGAACAACTGCTCTGAAGAGTAGTTCTAGGAATTGCATCAAGGCTTCCAGTATGATTATGCAGGTTGCTTTTGCCCAAAGGACCCACCACACGCTCTGCTGCTGAGCCCTGTGCCTGTATACGTGGCTGTGTCAGCATACAGGAAGGGGCATCTTTTATAATTTATCTGCCAGAGGGGGAACCTTTTTCAAATTTTTCCGCCCAGATGGGATGTCTTGTTGTAATTTATACAAAGGCAGCTGTGGTCCTGCCACGAGGTGTACAATGTGCCACATTCAGAAAGTACTGAATAAACAGTAGCCATTATAATGCGAATTGTATCAAGCAGGATTCTTAGTTGCAAGCAATAGACATTGGCTCTGGCTCTCTTACAGATAGAAGAGAATTTTCTAAAGGGATATTGAAAGCTCACAAACTTGTTGGGAGAAAGGAGAGCCAGGCTTGGGAATGTCAGGAACCAGGGGCAGGAGGCTGTTTTGAGAGTTGAGCAGCAGGAACTTCAGCCAGAGCCACGTAAGCAGGAGCTGGCTGGTCTGTGCCCTGCAGTGTTTGCTGAGATAAATATGGCCTCCAACTGTCCTACATCTTTGTCTTACTTGCTGTGGGGAGAGAGTGTCTGATTGGCCAATTCGGACTCCCAGTCTTGCCCAGTGTTGGGGATGGGCTGGAAGAATCAGGATTGAACTCCAGCTTCCTTAATAACAGACAAACCTTTTGTTTCACTACCTTTTGTTTCCCATCACCCCATGGGAAATCCCCATAGGTGCTCCCTACCCCCCAAGGTGTCACCCCATGGGGGATTCTCCATAATGGTGTACAGGCTCTCTCTTTCCCAAGTTGTCACCCCATGGAGGAGTCTGCCTTGTGACGGGTGGGAGCTCTCTTTCCCAAGAAGGCACCCCAGGGGGGATTCCCTGTAAATGATAGGAAGATGCTCTGAAGAAGGCACCCAAGGAGGACTTTCCACATTGGGATGGTAATAGGTAGGGGATTATATGCTGGTCAGCTAACAAAATGATGAATCCACCACTTAGGTACGTTTTGAGGAATGGAAGATGTTCTGATTTATTGCCAGGAGTTGTCATCACTCGGTAAACCAAGCCTTAAAAATGCAGGCTCTCATTAAGCCAAGTCTTCTCCTAAGCTGATGGAAGGACAATGACCCTCAGACAGAACAGGGCACAATGCCTCAGCCTTTCCACTTTCATTTTTGGAAAACATACTCATTCATTGTTATTAAAAAAAAAAAAAAAGGCAGAATCACCTGAAGAGATACCATTTGAGTTCTGGGAGAGATGCCTGCTGACTTCCAGAAGATTTATACCTCACATTAATGACTGTTAGCATAGCAGAGTGAGATGTGCCTGGGAAGCTGTGAAAATAGTAATGATCATGGTGGTGATCAAGGCTGATCAGCGAATGCTCTTGGGGAGAGTTGAAACTTTGATTTATAGCTTCAGCATCAAGGAGTCACAAGTATCACACTGGCACCTGATACTAACCATAGGGCAGGGGGGTGCGGTTCTTGCGTCCAGAAGGCTGCAAGATGACTAAGTTTTTGGAAGGGCACAGATGCCAAGGATAATGTATTATACATTCTATGGTGGGGCGACAGTATAGTGGGGTAAGAGGATAAGGGTAGGGTGAGCTTCGTGGTCTCAGTTCCTAGAAAAAGAAAGCCAGCTTTGTGGAGCAGGGGAGGAGAAAGTGCTGGTAATAGTTGGCCATTGTGCCTCACACTTCACCCATGTCAGCTCATTTAATCCTTGCAACAACTGGGTATAGTAGGTATTATTATTCCCGTTACACATATGAGGAAACTGAAGCTCAGAGAGGCCATGTAAGTTGCAGAATGGTCTGATTCACATGGAGTAGTATGTGGCTAGAAGTTCTAGAAGAAGTCTTAGAACACTGCCGCATGATTTAGATCTGGAATCAGTGGGAGGAAAGGGTATTCTAAACTGCCACATCAGCCAGAAGTAAGACACCCTCATCACCTCTGCATTTTGATGACTGTTCATGGTCATTAACATGCCCCAGCGGCCCTCAGCACACAGGTTCTCAGGGCAGATCTCCCTCCATGGCAGGAGAGGGCATAGAGCCTCCTCCCCACCACTGATGGCTGCTTCTACACGGATGGTCCAGCTGCTGCTTGTTAAGGAGAGGCGGAAGACGGAGGAGGGAGGAAAGGTGAGAGCTGATAGGTACTCAGGCCACCGAGGCTCTTTTCTCTAAGCAAACAGCCCCAGCAGAGCCACAGAGAGGCTTGGATTTCAGTGGTGCCCCAGGCTGCACTCCTGCTTTCATCATAGGTGCTGTGAACTGAAGTGGCTGATCCTTCCACCCCACGCTTCTCATGTCAGAACGTGTGTTCTGAAGAGACACCCCATCCCAATGCTAGGACACCCCCAGTAGCTGGAGAGTGGCCATGATTATTGGGTTAATAACTGCCTCCACTGTTGAACTTCCTGGAACTCGCTTTTGCGGAAACTGTCCAAATAATCATTCATTCCCTCACCCATTCCTTCTTCCCACAAATACTTACTAAGCACCTGCTACATGCCAGATACTGTGCAGCCCCATGAGTATGGCAAGCAGTCCTTGCTCTCAAGAAACTTACAGCCCAGTGGGGAAGACAAACCATTCTCTTCTGGAGCCTCCCCCACCTATCATCCATGCTGTTCTCTCCCACATACCTCCATGCTTACAGCTCCTGGGTCGCAGGTTAGGCAACAAGATGACAAACTCTGGGCTGCTCATCAAAGACTCTATTGAGAGCTGGTCACCACATGGAGAAAGCGGCAGTGTTAGTCCTGAACCTGAGCCGGGGAGCACAGCTATTGTCAGTATTGTTTTGACAGCCCTTGACAGCAGGTGTCTGTCAGCCCTCTATTCCTCCCTCCACCCCCACCCCACCCCGCAGGCTCAAAGTGTCACTTCCATTTGGAAGGCATGGAAGAAGCAAGGTGGAGAGAGGAACTGGTCATCACTCTGCCCACTGACCGGGGACGGAGGTCAGGTGTGGCCAGAGGACAAAGGCAGCTGTGCTGAAACATCCCCAGGCGTGTGATACAGCCCTCCACCCTTGAGGATGAAGGCAGCTGGGATCACAGCTGGGGTCAGCCACAGCTCTTTTCTCCGCCTATGCTTTTGAAGAGGGGGTTTTCTTCCATGCGGCTATCATCAGAGTACACCTTCTCTGGGTCTTACCCAGTGGAAATCATATTTCTCTGCATAGGAGAAGGGTGATAAGTGGAAGGGAATGTCCTGGCTAAGGGTTTGAGCTGCCAGAGACTGATTTTAAGGGAAGGGGAACAAAATGAGCATAGGGTAGTAAGTTAAAGCTTTGGGTTCAGACAAACTTAGCCTCAAGTCCAAAATATGATCCAGCATTTCCACTCTTAGTTTTCTGTCTACCCAAAAGAAATGAAAACATTTGTCCATACAAGAACATGTATGCAAGTATGGATAGCGGCATTACTCACAATAGCCAAAGAGTGGAAATGGTCCAAATGCCCATCAACTGATGAATGGACGCATACAGTCTTATACATACATACAGTGGACTATACGATTCAACCACAAACAGTCATGAAGTGCTGACATGCTAGAACACGGGTGAGCCTTTCTGCTAAGCAGAAGAAGCCAGGTGCAAAAGTTCATATGCTGTATGATTCTCTTTCTGTCAAAGGTCCAGAAAAGGCAAATCTCAAGATATAGAAAGTACATGAGTGGCTGCCGGGGGCTGGGGATAGGGGATAGAGGGCGGGCAGGAAGTGACTACAAATGGACACAAAGGTGATCTTTTTGGGGAGGATGGAAGTGTTCTAAAACTAGGTGGGGAGGGTTGCACAACTTGGTAAACTTACTAGAAATCACCGATTTGTATACTTAAAATGGGTAAATCTTCTGGTATGTAAATTATACTTCAAAATCAGCCTTTAAAATCCTAATTATGCCAAGTTATTTAACTACCAAGTGTCCCCACCTGTAAAATGATAATGATATTTACTTCCCAGGTCCATTGTGAAAGTTAAGGGGCCTGATTCATGGTGCTCAATAAATGATAGCAGCTATTGCTACAACTTCTGTGTTTTTTTAAAGAAAAAGAGAAAAGAAGATATTTATAAAAAGAGAAATAGAGATACCAAGACTCATGGGTAGTAGTGAAATTATATTACAGGGTATAAGGGCTTGCAAGATGTGACCTCCTCTCCTTGTACTAGGTAGATTTTTTTAAAGGTCTGCCTCCATATGCATTTCTGAATGTTTCTCTGAATGCTGAGGAGTCTGTTTAAAACTGAAGACAAAACCAAACTCATCCCAGCCAGAAGCATAATGGAGATATAGATCTTATATCAATATTGTCAGCAAGGGAAGTGAATTATGCTGAAGGGACAGAGAAGGCAATCTTTGTGGTTCAAGTGGTATCAGTGCTCCTTTTTATTCCAGCTTTTCATTTTTATTTATGAATGCAGAAATGTATTTGGAGTTTACTATAAGCCACAGGTGGGCTGAAAGAACTTTCTGGATCAAGACCCTTCTCACTGGAAATGCAGAAACACAACCCAGACTGGCCAAGGCATGCATGCATGCATGCATGCATGCATAAATAAATAAATAAATAAATAAATAAATAAGGAGAGAAAGGAAGGAAGGAAAGGGAAGGAAGGAAGGGAAGGAAAGAAGTGAACAAAGGAAGGAAAGGAAGGAAGGAAAGAAGGAGAGAAAGAAATAAGACAGACAGAAAGGAAAGGAAAGAAATAAGGAAGGAAAGAAAGAAAGAAGAAAAGGAGGAAGGAAGGGAAGAAGGGAGGGAAGGAAGGAAAGAAGGGAAAGAAAGGAAAGGAAGGAAGGAGGGAAGGAAGGAAGGAAGAAATGTAGCCCCTAGATCTAGAAAGAAAGGACTTTAAGTTTGAATCTAGGGTCTCAAATGCAGTTGATTCTGGCCCCTCCATCTCTTGGCCCTGCTTTCCTCTGGGTTAAGTTTCATTCCCAGAAAACTGCTCCGCTAGTGGTGACAACAGGGTTTTCAGCAACCCCAGGCTCATGTTCATTCAGCCTAACAACCTCAGGGAGATGAGTTTTTTTCTCAGTAGTTTCAGCAAAAATCCCCAGGGTGTACTCATCCTTAAGTGTACCAAGATCTCTCACTTGTTCTGAATCAATCATGGTGGCCTAGAGAACCCGCCATGCTGATTGGCCAGACCTGGGTCACATGTCCATGGGTAGCCGGGGTCAGTCCCCCATAACCCACATTGATAGAAAGAGGAGGGGAGGTCCTCAAAGGAAACTTGAGAGTCTTGCCAGAGGAAGAAGGAATAGTCAATGGGCAGATAAAACATAGATGTCCTCCGTGACCATCCAGTGGAGCTTCCACCTTCCTGTGTAGGTTTTGGAGAAATACTAGAACTGTCGTTTGAGGAACACATTGGCTCTGTTTGATGGGTTCCCTTCGTCTGCTGTTTTCCAGAAGCCCCAAAGCTGCCCTTCTGTTCAATCGTGAGTACTAGTTTAACAACTTTATTTTCATAAAAGAATGTTAATCCCATCTCCCATCTGGCTCATTTTCAAAGCGTGTGTTTCAGTGCTTAACTAGAAACACAATATCTCCATTACACGTTCTTGATAAGCAATATAATGTCAAAGATTTTTTTTTTTGAAGATTTTAAGTAATCTCTGCACCCAACATGGGGCTCGAATTCACAACCCCAAGATCAAGAGTCACATGCTCCACTGACTGAGCCAGCCAGCTTGCCCCTATAACCTCAAAGATTTAACTGGCCAACAGTTATAAATTTTTTTATTTCAAAATGTAAATCTCATGGAGAACTATCTGGAACATCTACAGTCCAGTAGTTTCTCCAAGTATTCCAAACTGTATCCCTGGGTCAGGCCAGAACTTCCTGAGAACTGTGTACTTTGAATGGCCTCGTACTACCCCCTCCCTGCCCCCCACCCCCATACAGCCATCTCTTGGGAATGTGCTCTTGTCTTTCACTGCAGAATGCTATAAAAAAAAAAAACAGCCGTATTAGGATATCCCAGTCCATGATGCAACAACAAGTAACCCTAAATTCTTAGGAATTTAACACAGTAAAGCTTAACTTTGTGTTCCCCTCACAGTCTGCTGTGGGTCAGGTGGTTCTCCTCCAAAACAGACTCAGGGATCCAGGCTGCTTCCACCTGGCTCCTCAGCCATCTCTGACTTGTTTTATTCTTGAAGGTGAAGGGGGCTGGGGGGAAGGGAACAAGTGAGCAGAATTCATTGACCTTGCATTCCCATTCCGGAGAACTCAGCTACATGATCCCAAACTACCAGGCAGGCTGCGAAGTCTAGTCTCCTTGTGTGCCCAAGAAGAGAAAACAGGCTGGTGAAGGCACAGCACTGTCTGCCATCTTAGTTTTAGGAAAACACAAGCAAACTTATTATAAGAAGGCTGTCGAGACCCAGGAGTGAGTATAGCAAACTGAAACACATACATTTATTACCAGTCCTTCCCCAAACCTAGCTAGATGTGTGGTAAATGGATTTACAAGAGGCATGGATCCATAAGGATAAAGAGAATGAGGAGGACATGATAGCAATTAAATATTAGAAGCTGGAAAACAAGTGCACAGTGGATACTGACCACTTCGGGGGAGCCTGAAGCCTAAGTCAAGAGTGATGGTTGAGGTAGAGGTTTGAGAGAGGAGCCCAGAGGCAGGTTAGGCAGAGACCCAGAAAGGCTTAAGTATTAGAGGCACCAGGTATTTTGAAAATGGCCCAGAAAAGCTTAAGTATTAGAGGCACCAGGTATTTTGAAAATGAGAACAGAGATGATACTAAAAACAGAAGACAGCTTTAAATGTGGAAGAGTAATCTTTAGACCACCCATCTGGATGGGCAGGACAACAGATTACTCTCCCCACACCGGAAAAAGAAGAGAGGACTATTTTCTAGGGAAACAGCCAGAAAGGCCCTGAAACTCTCATGTATGGAGCAGGGCCTCCATGTGAACGACAGGAGCGTCACATGCAGATCTGCACACTGAAAGTTAATCCCCATGCCCCTTCCCCATTGGGCTCCCAGGACTCCAGCCGTCAGATCTTACACAAGTCAAGCTGAGCGTAGAAGAGTTCCCTTGGAGGGAACCCATGAAACCAAGGGAAAAGACCCACACGAGCATGATATTTCCTTTACTGCTTGGTGCCCTCGTGGTGGACCTCAGGAGAAATTTCTCTCAAATCCTAGTGGTGCTTCTATTGAACAGCTGAGGAACACCATCTTAGGAACATGGTGAATTTTGTAATGAAGGAGCTTTCCTTCTTCACTTTGTCTCTAGGAAGCTTAACTCCAAATTTTCTACCCAGCTCAAACAGTTGCATATGACATTCTGGTATAGATTTCTGGGCACTAAATTTATTCCAGACTTTACTCTGCCACCAGATCTTAGTTTCATCCTGATTTCCATCCACTGATCCACTGACTCACTCATTCAACAAACATGGGTGAACTGAATGCATTTTGTGTACCTGACAATAGGCTCGGTGTTGGGGTCTGTGGACTTGCTCTCAAGGACCTTATACACTGGCATTGTATGCATTTGGTAAGTGTTCTCAAATCCATCTTGGAAGTATGTGTGGGTATATAACCATTATAAATAAGTACATATGTGAAGAATAGAGAATCATTTCTCCATGATTATGTGCCTCCTGGCAGGGGCAAAATTCTGCTGGTGTCTTAACATATCTGCTGCCATGATGTTTAGGCCTGGAGGGGGCATGGTGTAGAAGGGAAGGTTCTGGGACTAGTATGCCTTCCCATACCTCGAGGAATCTAATAAGAGAGAAACAAAGGAGTGCGCTCTTATTCTTACCTCTTGGGAATACCTGCCAAGAGTCTTCACTCTGGATTTATGCCCCTAGATGCCTGAGTAACCCTGCAAGACCACAACATTGCAGAACATCCCTAGCCAGTTTTAGGAACACCACCTTGGGTCCAGTTACTGCTTCTCTCCATGTTTTGTTTTTTGGGTTTTTTTTGTTTTGTTTTGTTTTTTGTTTTTTGTTTTTTTAGAGAGAAAGAGGCTGTAAGAAAGGGAGGGGCAGAGGGAGAGGAAGAGACAGAATCTCAAGCAGGCTCCACACCCAGTGCAGAGCTCGACATGGGGCTTGACCCTATGTCCATGAGAGCATGACCTGAGCTGAAATCAAGACTCAGATGTTAACTGACTGAGCCACCCAGGCACCCCTCTCCATGTTGATCTCTGCTATGAATGGGGGTCTCACTGCCCAGATCTCCCCCTGCCCCACCACCCTTTTTTGGCTGTGTGAGGCCAGGGTGTGCAGAACCCAGGTGACCTGCCTCCAGGATGCACGTGCTCTGGTCCACACAGGTCTGAAGATCTGTCTCACTTCAGGGCAGTGTTAGCAGGACAGCCCCCTGTGCATGTGCACGCACGCACATGCTCACATGTGTGCACACCCTATAGGGAGGTTAATAGAGATCTACAGCCCTTGTTACCATTTGCTTTCATAAATAAATATATTAAATAGGTAAGCCAAATTTATTTCCGGCAACAGCTTGCTGGCTGCACCTCCCCCTCTTATTCACAGTTCCCGCAGTGACTCCAGCCTCTTCCTCCCCACCCCCAGGCGTGACTTTCTCTCTTAAAATTTTATTTTTAATTTGTTGTGATGAATGAGTGACACCTCTGACAGCCGATTCGCGGAGATTAATAGAAACGACACAATATTTACGTCGGCGCTACGAACAATTATCCCGCCATCTATCTCTGAGATTATCTTCCTGATTGAAAACTACTCATCCGTGTAATCGGAATTATTTGGAATTAGAAGGGAATTTATAGCCCCCCTGGAGCACACTCTCTCCCCTCCTGTCTATACCGAGGTCTCCATCATTCTCTTGTCCCTCCTCTGGGCCTTTGGCCTTCTCTTCCATCTTGGTGATGGGGCAGAGAAAATTCTCCTCTCCTCCAGGAGGGCCGCTTGTCAGGGACCCACCATCCCTTTGGTGTGGTGTGGGGGTTCATGATACGGGGGCTAGACTTAGTGGTCAGTGGGAGGGAGGATCTCAGTGATGTTCGAAGGATGGGGGGTCAGCAGGGCCAGCTCATGAGCTCAAGATAGATGAATATAATCTCAAGAAGGAGGTTTAATGAAGAGGGTGGAGAAAAAAGGTGACTTTGGGAAGCATGTGGAGTCAGATTGTGCCCACTGTGAGAAATCTAAAGGAGCAGAATAAGGTTTTTGGAGCGATGTTGAGATTGCTATTAAGATAGGTGGTGTGAGGGGCTGAGGGGGCTGAGACAGATCGTACGGATCCCGACCCTAGTAAAGGCCACATTTGGATTGCAGGAGTGGAACAGGGGAGATGGGTAAGGGCGTGTGCAGATCCAGAGAGGCCACAGAATCTGCTTGTCACACTGAGGAGGCCAGGCCACGGGATTCAAAGCGTGAGGGAATGGAGATGCTGTGAATGCGTTCTCTGTGCTCTGCTGGCCCCTGCCTATTCGCCCGGTGGAAACAAGCTTTGAGTCAGACAGACCTCAGTTTGAGCCCTCATTATGCAACTTCAGAGCTGTGTGACCCCGGGCAAGTTTTTAACCCGTCTGAGCTTCAGTTTGCAATCTCCAGTTTACGATCCTCCCCCAGAGGAGTTGCACCGTCTGTACACTGAGGGTAGTAAGAGTCCTACTTGACAGGGATGTTGTGAAAATTAAATGAGATAATGCATGCGGGGCACTTTGCACCGTTCTTAGGACCCAGGGATGGCTCAAACTACGTAGATCCCACAGGGGAGGTAAACCTGAACACTGGGCCCATTTAGGAGGCAAAGACCTGGGCTCCAGCAGTAGCCCAAGCTTGCCAGGGTCCTCCTCCCCCTCCGCCCCCCATCCTCATCCTGATGACCTATCAACCTGCAGCCCCCCCTCCCCTCCCGCTCTGTGCTACCGGAATGCCATCTGCAGCAGCAGCAGAGCAAGTAGGAACCTAGTCTGATGGGTGCACACTAGGATCTCAAGCCCACTTTCTGTTACTTCTCCTGTCCTCTGATACTTGCAGTTGCTGGCAGGTGTTGAGCACATACTCTGCCCAGGCACTGTTCTCCGTTCCTTACCTGCATTCATATACTTAATCCATACACTATCCCTAGAGGCTACGTACTATTAATTCTCAACCTCCCCATTTTACAGCTGGAGAGACTGAGGCACTGAGCAGTTGGATAATTTGCTCAAGTCAAATGACTAGTTGAGTAGGCAGCCTCTGAGATGCCCTCACTGATCTCCACCTCTGGTATTCACGCCTTGGGTGTGGGCTGGGTCTAGTGACTTCTGATGAACAGAATGTGACAAAAGTGATGGGATGTCACTTTAGAAATTAGGTCACAGAAGACTGTGACCTTTGTCATGCTCACTCCTTCCACTTCTCTCTTCCCAGCTCTTCTTGGGTCACTTGCTCTGACAAAGCAAGCTGCCATATTGCGAGCTGCCCAATGGAGAAGCCTCAGGGACTTAGGGTGGCCTCTGGCCAACAGCCCACAATGAACGGAAACCTGCTGACAACCATGTGAGCGAGTTGGGAGGTGAATCACCCCCAGCGGAGACCTGACATGACCGCTACAGCTGGTTGGACACCTCACCCGCAGGCTTTTGAGTGATGCTGAGCCAGAGGACCCAGCTAGGTGGGTCCCAGATCCACGGAACTAAGAGATAGTGTTGTTTGAAGCTGCTGAGTGTGGGGATAGTCGGTCATGCTGCAACAGATAACCCATGCAGCAAGTAGTAGCTGAGCCGGGATTTGGACCTAGGCGGTTAGACTCTGGAGCCTGTGCCCTTGACCTCTTTGCTAATGGCACCTCAGGGGTGAGCCACTCAAGTTCTTAGTTCATCAAATGAGCTCCCATGGCTTTATCATGTTGTCACCTCAGACAGAGATTCAGACTGAAATTAAAGTTAACATCTTGGTGAAAAGAGATTCGCAAACACCACCTGGAAAATGTCTCTTCCCCCTTAGGAGGAATTTAGCCCTGACCAAGAGAACAATGAGAACTGTATGTTGTTTAGGTCTAGAGGAGCTTTATTCTTTAGGTAGCTGGTACGCAAGGAAAGCAGTGTCATCAAGGGAGTCATGGGTCCTGAGCAGGTGAGAATAGTCTCTGAAGGTGTCCTCAGGAAATGCTTCCAAGTCAGGGAAGCCTCACGTGGCCCTGCCTCAAGGACAGGAAAATGATCCAGATTTTACCTCACTAGCACTGGAAATAAGTGGAACCAATCTGGATTTATTAGCAAGCTCTTTAAATAGTGGAATTCTTAAGGGGCACCTGGGTGGCTCAGTCGGTTGAATGTTTATCTCTTGATTTCAGCTCGGGTCATGATCCCAGGGTTGTGGGGCTGAGCCCTGCACAGGGCTCTGCTCTGAGCATGAAGCCTGCTTAAGATTCTCTCCCTCTCCCTCTGCTCCTCTATCCTGTGCACGCGTGCGTGCACGCACGCGCGCGCGCTCTCTCTCTCTCTTTCTCTCTCTCTCAAAAAAAAAAAAATAGTGAAATTCTGCCGTTTCTCTCCTGGAAGTAGGGATAACATAAATTTGTCATTAGGAAATTGTTCCTCCCTTTTAATGAATCCTTCCTCCAGCTCTGAAAGAATTGGCAAAGTCTCCCAGAGGGAGACCGTGGAACCTTTAGAATTTAGTAGAGTCCAGAGCTCATCCTTGAGAACAATGAAAACCAACATTAAGCCCAGTGTGGTGCATTTGTTTTATAGGTGGGACCCAGATAGAGTAAAAAAAAAAAGAAGACAAATCCTACATTCAAATACTAGAAAACACCATTGGAGGGAAGGGCAAGATACCATGATAAATGAGAAGACATTACTATTTTCAAGTTGGGTTTAGATTGTGTTATCCCCCGAATTAATAACTTTTGGGGAGCTATATATGTGTCTACTTTAATGGGCCAGTAGATGAATCAGCTGCCTTCCCTGCAGCTTACGCTGATTTACCTGCTTAAGAGGGGCTCCATCCAGAAGGACCTGCATCCACCACAGGGCCCAGAGTCCCTTTGTCCTCCCAGTTTGGGTGGATTGCACTTGGGTGGATTCAAGTCCCTCCTGACCATCTTGTCAGTGGTCAACCACTCCAGAATGATAGGCTCAGATGGGGGGGGGGGCACTGCACAGGGGAAGGAAGGATGGAGCCAGAGAGAGAGAGGGAACCCCTCCTGTGTGGGCTGTGGTTTCCAAGGGAGGTGGAGAAAATTTCTGAGAAATAGTCTGGGAAGGAAGAGACTCAGGGACATGATAATGGAAGGAGAATGTTAAACTCTAGCCTCCTATTTCATCATTTCCTTCTAAAACTTCTCAATCTCTGAATAAAGAGTATCCCCACCAACCTGGTCTTAGGAGATAAGAGGGGGAGAGGAGGGTTAGACTGTCCAGGCCATCTAATCCTCATGTCCATCATTGTCTGGTTGCAAACAATAGAAACTGAACAAACTCAAGCAAAACTGGAATGTACTGGAAAGATGGGTTGCTCATGGGAAGGGCCAAACCTCAGGCCAAAGGCTAGGGCAGCCAAAGATCTGCATGGTTAGCTGTTTTCAGTCTTTGGGGCACCTGGTCCAAGACTCAGCACCATGGAGAGAGCATCCTGTTGGCTTTAGGTGGCTTAAGTCACGTTACTGACAGTACCAAGGCTGCAACTAATAGGCGTGAGACAGTTCTCCAATGCAACATGGGAGTGCAGTTACCAGAAAAGGGTATGTTGGGCAAGCAAAAACAATAGGTCATTTGCTGCATTACAACACACTCATGTGAAATCTTCATGTTTGTCTAATAAGTTACTACTGGGCAAAGACAGCTTTCTTTCCATTGATCCCAGGCTCATCCAACAGAAAGGAATTCATCACCACCTTGTTGTGGATGACCCTCCTTTCCTTCACAGACACCCATCAACACAAAGTCCCCCTTTCTGCTGCCCTTGTCCAGTGTGCATACTGGGGTCATAAGCAGACAGGGCAGAAGCTACTAGGAAGAAAACACGTGTGAAATAATGTGGATGGTTGCCCCTTTCTTAGGAACCTCTTCGGATGCAAATAGACAATTCTTCAGAGGACCGGGGCAGGGCCTAGGGACAGAAGCTGAACCTTATTTAAAACGACAGTGAGATGTCTGTATTTGTTTGGGAGTGTGGATTGCGGGGGCAGGGGGCACTGCAGTGAGGTGTGTGCTATTCTGATGGGACCTGGGAGCAGAACACACAGGGCCATTGGTGTCTCATCCAGCCTGAGCTGAGGGGCATGAACTCGCCTATCCTTGGGCAGCTCCTGGTGCTGGAGGAAAATCAACCCAAAGCAAGTCTTCTGAGAGCAGCCTTTTCATGAGAAGGGCCACCAGGGGCATGTGGAAAAGTCATCAGGGTAACCAGCCTTAATAAAGGTAGAAGATGAGATGCGAGAGGGGTGGGTTGGAGCAGGGGGAGTCAGGGGAAGGAAATGATTGCAGGGAAACAGATGCAATTGAACAAGACTCGTGGAGATGGATTTCCCTGCCTTGGTCCAAACTCAAATCCCTGTGCTCAGATTAATTAGCAAGGAAATATTTTCCTGTCTGCAGAAAAAGGCTGCTGGATTGCCAGTGGGACATGAGGGTGGGCAGTCTATCAAATAACTACTAATTAGGTTACTTCCCACTGCTGTTGACATGCTGGGGACACGTTCCTGGGCCAAAATAAAGCAGGGAGGAGGGGAGAGGAACAGAGATGGAGATAGAGGTACAGGCCAGGATCCTTCCTGCTCATCGCAGAAAATTGTTGGCTGGAATTAGGAAGGAGGCCTGAGTCCAAAGTCCAAGGGGAAAGGACACAAGAGAAGAAACGTGCTGATTAGCAGACAGTCCATGAACAGTGCTCTGAAACATGTATAGTGTGGCCAGTCATGGGTAAGCCCTGGGTGGGACAGAGGTCAGTGGGTAGGAATTTGAGTAGTGGTAATAATGACAAGGAGCACTTTTTGAGTGTTTACCACCTGTCAATAGCACTTCACTCACTGATTCATTCATTCACTCCACAAGTGTGAGACAGGGGCAAGGAGATTAACACACATTTGCCTTATTGATTCTTATAACTTTGGGAAAGGTATTTTAGCCCCCCTTTTTTTATGGATAAGGAGATTGGGGCCCAGAGAGGTTTAATAACTTGCCCATAGTCACACAGCAAGTAAAAAGTGGTAAAGCTGTTTTGAACCCAAGGTTGGCCTGATTCCAGCTCTGCCTGTCCTTAACCACTGTTAAATGGATAATGCACATTGGACAATATATATTGTCTTCTTGTGTGTTCCTTTGCCTAAGTTCCCTAATTCTGCCCTAAGATTCTCAAGGCATATTCTTCAGTATGTCACATGCAGGAGCTTTAACTATTCTGCAGGAAGGGCACCACCATTTTTCCTGAGATCTGAGACTTTGAGGCTGTCATCTCATTTCCTATCTTAGAGACCCCACAAAGGAAGGTTGGGCAACCCATTCCCCTGGCGACACCGCTAAGCCATCCACATTGTGCTTGTGTGGAGTTTGCCCACTTCCTTTGGTCTGTCTTCATTAGAAACAGGGCAGTCAATCAGCGGCTGCATGCAGGGGCTCACGGCCATGCCTCCTCCTGGGCAGACCCACCCACCTCCCTCCACCTTCTCCTGGTAAGCAGAGTTGGACCGCAGGGTGCTCCCTTGCTCTGTGGGAGCCTCCTGCCTGCTGAGGCCTGTTCTTCACTGTTGTTTCTTTCCTCAAAGCTCTTTGTTGTTGCTCTTCCTGCTGTTAAAGTAGTGATTTGTAGCCTGTGTACTAGCTTGTGAGTTTCTTGAGGCCAAGGACCATGACTTCCTTATCTTTGTGTCCCCTGCACTTAATAGGGTACCAGGGACCTACTGATGAGTGTTCTATGAATATATGCTGAATGAGGAAATGTATACCCAAACAACTCTCTTTGGCTGGCATCCAGCCTGCCTCTAAATGTTTCTCTAATTTTTAATAGTGCACCAGACACCCCACTAGAGTACTGGGGTATCTAGGTATTCCGTGCTAAGTATGGCAGAAGAATGGCAGTGCCCTCAAGGTGCCATTTTACCCTGCATGTATCCAGGTTCCTTTTTGACATTAAGCAAGTGGAGACTACAGAAGGTGTTGCTTCTGCTCCAGATGCAGATTGGAGGTCAGGTATTGCTGCTTTCCATCTCACATGCCTTTGAAAGCTGGACAGAGACCTGAAGGCCTGGGCGTGGGGATACCAAGGGGTGATATGGGGACATATACCAGAGTGGCTGGGAAGGAAAGAGTGTCCGGGAAGCCTGCTTCCTCCCAGCAAGTCCTGTGCAAGCAGAAGGAATCTATCCACAGAGGGGTGAGATAGCAGAGCAAGTGGGTTACCTAAAAATAGCAGTGCTGATTTCCCACGTTTAGAGATGGGTCCTCTGTGATTCATCTTGGCTGGTTTGTGCAAGTTTGCTTATTTGTTGAGAGTCAGAGAAAAGGATCAAATCATTTACCCTAAGATGGAAATCTGCAACCCGTTCGTCAGTGAGCAAGCAGACAGGTGAGCTGAGTGAGAAGCTCCTGAAACCCTGGAGGCCTGGGGCTGGTTGTGAGGGAGGTAGGTGTGCCTAGCAGCTCGCCCTCAGCTGGTCTCTGCCTTCACGGTACAGTGGATGGTGGACAGAACCTCACCCTGGTCATGGGCGACTTCTGTGGAAAAGGCATGTATTTACATGCAGCTGCACATAGATATTACGAACGTGTATCTCAGGGAGTAGATGAGGTGCATAAATCACCTAGCCCAACACCAGGCACACATAGTAGGTGCTCAATAAATGTTAATTAGGGACTCAATTAGGTGGGAGTTGAAGTAAAGAGATAAGGAGGAGCTTTTGGGGATGACAGAATTGTGGTGGTGGCTGGAGTCCAGCAAACTTTTCTATAAAGGTTCAGAAGAGAAATGTTTTATGATTTGAGGACCTCATAGTCTCTGTTACAACTACTCAATTTTATCACTATAACATGAAAACAGACATAAATTATATGTATGCAAATGGATGTGGCTGGATTTGGCTCAAGAGCCATAGTTTCCTGACCCCGGTCTAGACTCATCAAACTATACTCTTAAAATGGATGCATTTTATTATACATGAATTTTATCTTAATAATGTTGATAAAAATAACACAAAAATAATATGTAGCTAATTTTGAAGTTGATTTTTTTGAAAGCTATATACAGAAAATGTACAAGGCATATGTATAGAGCTTGATGAATTTTAATTTTAGTCATTCTGGTAGGTGCGGAATAGTATCTCCATTGTGGTTAATTTGTATTTCCTGATGACAACTGATATTAAGCACTTTTTCTACAGTGCCATTATATATTCTGGATGTAAGTCCCTGTTGGATATGGGTATTGAAAATATGTTCTTCGTTGACTTTACACTCTCTTAATGGTGTCTTTTGATGAACAGAAGCCCTTAACTTTAATGCAGTCTAATTTATCAATATTTTTCTTTATGGTTAGTTCTATGATGTGTTTAAGAAATATTTGCCTACTCCAAGGTTATAAAAATATTCCCCTGTTTTCTTGGAAAATATTTATTATTTTACCTCTCACATTTAGTTATTCAAGCTGGAAATGCTTTCTGTGAATGGATATCCAATTGACCCAATCCTGTATACTGGAAAGGCAACTGTCTCCTACTTCATGAAAGTTACATCATCATAAATCAAGTAACCCCATGTGTGTGGGTCTGTTTCTCTGTACTGTTCCATTGCTCATAGTTTTCTGTCCTTGTACCAATATCATACTGTGTTTTCTTGTAATGTCTTTGTCTGATTTTGATATTAGTGTAATGCTGACTTCATAGAATGAATTAGGATGTATTCCCTCTGCTTCTGTCTTCTGAAAGAAATTTTAGAGAACTGATATTATTTCTTCCTTAAATGTTTGGTAAAATTCACCAGTGAACTCATCTGGACCTGGTGTTTTCTGTTTTGGAGAGTTATTAATTATCGATTAGTTTTCCTTAATAGATATAGGCCTATTTGGATTGTTTACTTTTTATTGTGTGAGTTCTGGCAGATTGTGTTTTTTCTAGGAATTGGTGCATGGAGTTAGTTGTTCATAGTATTCCTTGATTATTCTTTTAATGTCCATAGGACCTGTAGTAATGTATCCTTTTTCATTTCCGATATTAGTAATTTGTGTCCTCTCTCTCTCTTTTTTCTTAGTTAGCTTGGCTTATTGATTTTGTTGATCTTGCCCAAGAACCAGCTTTTGGTTTTATTGATGTTCTCTTGATTTTCTGTTTCCAATGTCATTTATTTCTGCTCTAATTTTTATTATTTCTTTTCTTCTGCTTACTTTGGATTTGATTTGCACTTCTTTGTCTAGCTTCCTAATGTGAAAACTTAGATTATTGATTTTAGATGTTTCTTTTTTTTCTAATATGTGCATTCAATGCTATAAATATCCCTCTGAGCGCTGCTTTCATTGCATCCCACAAATTATGATAAGCTGTGTCTTCATTTTCATTTCATTCAACACAGTTTAAAATTTCTTTTGAGATTTCTTCTTTGACCCATGTGTTATTTGTTTTCTTTTTTTTTTAATTTTTTTTTTAACGTTTATTCATTTTTGAGACAGAGAGAGACAGAGCATGAATGGGGGAAGGTCAGAGAGAGAGGGAGACACAGAGTCTGAAACAGGCTCCAGGCTCTGAGCTGTCAGCACAGAGCCCGACGGGGGGCTCGAACTCACGGACCGCGAGATCGTGACCTGAGCCGAAGTCGGACGCCCAACTGACTGAGCCACCCAGGCGCCCCAACCCATGTGTTATTTGGAAGTGTACTTGCTCTCTGGGGCACCTGAGTGACTCAGTCAGTTAAGCATCCGACTCTTGATTTTGGCTCAGGGCATGATCTCACAGTTTGTGGGATTGAACCCCACTTTGGGCTCTGTGCTGACAGCATGGGGCCTGCTTGGGATTCTCTTTCTCCCTCTCTCTCTGCCCCTCCCCCACTCACATGCGTGCACTTTCAAACATTTTTTTAAAAAAGAAGTGTGTATACAGTCTTAATTACTTGAAATTTATGAAAACTCTTGACACCTGCTTATAAGTCCTCAAGTTTGGTTTTTCTACTTCAGTATTGTTTGGCTTTTATTGAGCCTTTGCATTTCCATATAAATTTTAGAATCAGCTTGTCAATTTCTTTAAAAACCTGCTGGGTATCTGACTGGAATGACACTGAAAATATACACCACTTCATGAATAATCGACCTCTTTACAATATTGACTCTTATAATTTATATACATTGTATATCCCTCCATTTATTTGGATTTTATTTTCTCTCAATAACTTTGTGTAATTTTCTATGTAAAGATTTTTTGCACATCTTTTGCTATATTTAGTTTTAGGAATGTAATTTTTTTTTAACATTTATTAATTTTTTGATAGAGACAGAGCGTGAGTTGGGGAGGGGCAGAGAGAGAGGGAGACACAGAATCCGAAGCAAGCTCCAGGCTCTGCACTGACAGCACAGAGCCCAACACAGGGCTCAAACTCACGGACTGTGAGATTATGACCTGAGCTGAAGTCAGATGCTCAACTGACTGAGCCACCCAGGTGCCCCAGGAATGTGATTTTTTAAATGCTATTATAAATGATATCTTTTTAAAAAGTACATTTTCTAATTGTTTGGTTCTAATGTAAGAGAGGTACAATTGGTTTATATATTGGCTTTATATCCAGAGATCTTACTAAATTCACTTAATAGTTCTAATAGTTTATTTGTGTGTATATTTTGTATTTTCTACTTAGAAAGTCATGTTTCCTGCCAATAGTGGCAATTTTATTTCACTTTTAATTCTTACATTTTCTATTTCTTTTCCATGCCTTACTACTCTGACCAGTACCCCAGTACCCAGTGTAGTTCTGGGTTCGATTGGCTAGTATTTTATTTAAGATTTTTTTGTACATGTATTTGTGAGAGATATGGGCCTGTGTTTTTATTTTTTATAATTTCCTTATTATATTTTGTATCTGAAATTGTAACTAAAAAGTTGGGCAGTGTTTCCTCTTTTTCTATTCCCTGGGAGAGTTTAGGTAAGATTGGTATTTTATTTCTTCCTTAAATCTTTGATAGCATTCACCAACGAAGCCATTTAGGCCTGGAAATTACAGATTTAAATTCCTTAATATATAAAGAGAATTATTCAGATTTTCCATTTTTGTTGAACTTAAAAATTTTATTTTTAAAGAATTTGTTCATTTCATTTAAATTTTCTATATGAGCACAAAGTTATTATAATCTCTCATCTTTTTAAAATCTGTAGGATCTATAATGGTGTTCCTCATTTTATACATGAAATTCATTTTATTCATGAAATATATACAAATGTATATACAAATATATATATACAAATCTTGTATATATATATTTGTGTGTGTGTGTATATGTATACGTATATGTGTATATATATATATATACATACACATATATATACACATACATATATATATACATACATATATATATATATATTGCTAAAATTTATTAGTCTGTTTTGAGAACCAATTTTTAGCTTTGTTGATTTTCTCTTATCCACATTTATTTCCTATTTAAAGAATTTCTACTCTAATCTCCATTATTTCATTCCTCTACTTTCTTAGGACTTAATTTACACTTGATTTTTAAAATCTTAAGATGAATTCTTAGATCATTTGCTTTCAGTCTTTTTTATTTTATAATACATACAATCAAGGATACAGATTTTCCTCTAAACACCTTATAATTTTTGATTTACCACATTTTTATCATTTAATTATCAATATTTTCTAATTTCTATTGCAGTTTCTTCTTTCACTTATTGGTTGTTTATAGTGTTTTACTTAATGTACTTCATTTCTAAACATGTGGGGGTTATCTAGTTATCTTTGTGTTATTGATTTCTGGCTTACAATGTGATCAGAGAAAAGATTCTGATTTATTTTAATCTTTTAGAATTTTTTGTGAGTTGCTTTTATAGCTTAGCCTATGGTAATTTTGTAGACATTTCATGGTATTTTAGAAAATGGTATATTCTGAAGTCATTGGATGAAATGTCCAATATATGTCGATTAGTTCAAGTTTGTTCATCATGATGGCAGAGCTTCCGTATTCTTATTGATTTTTTTTGTCTGCTTGTTCTATCATAACTGTTGTTTCTTATATTCAAGTTTTTTAGATTTATCCACCTTTTCCATTTTTAATATTTCTTTCCTTCATTTCCTTCTTCCTGAGAAGAGCTGCCTTAAGTATTTTACTGTGGGTCTGATTGCAGTGAAATACTTATTTTCCTAAAAATATCTTTATTTTTCCTTCACCTTGAAGCATATTTTCAAGGAGTATCCTATGTTGGTTGTTATATTCTTTAAGCACTTTAAAGATGGCATTCCTTGTCTTCTTCCTTCCATCATTTATGTTAAGAAGTCAGCTGTCAGGGGCGCCTGGGTGGCGCAGTCGGTTAAGCGTCCGACTTCAGCCAGGTCACGATCTCGCGGTCCGTGAGTTCGAGCCCCGCGTCAGGCTCTGGGCTGATGGCTCAGAGCCTGGAGCCTGTTTCCGATTCTGTGTCTCCCTCTCTCTCTGCCCCTCCCCCGTTCATGCTCTGTCTCTCTCTGTCTCAAAAATAAATAAACATTAAAAAAAAAAAAAAAAAAAAGAAGTCAGCTGTCAGACTTATTGGTGGTCTTTTAAGTATAATGTCTCTTTTTTTTTTTACTGTGGCTGCTTTTAAGATGTTCTCTTTGTTTTTAACTTTCAGATGTTTGAGTAGAATGTGGTTGGGTGTTATTTCATTTGTATTTATATTGCTTGGGGTTTGTAGTGCTGCTTGAATATTTGGTGTGATATTCACCAATTTTGAAAATTCTAGGCCTTTATTTTTTCAAATAATCCTTCCACTAATTCCCTCTATTCTCAACTTCTGGGACTACAAACCTACACATTTTAGAACTTTTCACCGTACTCATGACCCTTTGCCTTTTTTTTTTTTTTTTTCCTACTTTGCATCTCCACTTTGGCCTATATTCCAGTAAAATAACCCTCTCCTCACTTTCATCCATTATGCTGTTTATTTGACATTATTTTTTCAGTGGTAGAATCTTCAATGTTAGTAATACATTCAAATTCTCTGATGAAATTCTCCATCTTGACAATTATTTTCTTGAACATTTTATCACGTTTATTTTAAAATCCATGTCTAATAATGCTAATATCTGGCTCATCCGTGGATTTGTTTCTGTTATCTTTGTCCTCTTCCTTTGTGTGCTAGGAAATTTTGTTATGTACCAGATCTGTGTAAGAACAATTACAGAGGTTCTGGACAAAGTTATCTTCCTGCAGAAAGGTTTTAGTCTATTCTCTGGAAGGCAGTGAGAGCAGAGCAGATCACCTCAATCCAGTTAGGGACTGAGATGACTCAAAGGTAGCTTGAGACTTTTTAAGTCTTGATCTACCCCTAATGTTCTTACTCTTAGGGTATAGACCCCCAAAAGTTCTAACTAGGAGGTCAAGGTGTTTTCAAGACATCCTCTCAATGTCTGGCTATTTTTGAAGCTCTCCAATGCCCTCAACCAGAATATTATATTTTATCTAGATTTTCTTTTTGGTCTTGTGGGTACACAGATCTGATACAAGCCACTTCCTTGAAGGGAGAGGCAGAATGTAGCATATATATATATGTGTAGCATATATATATGTGTATATATATATATATACATATATGTATATATATGTATAATGTAGCATATATAATGTAGCATATATATGTGTGTGTATATATGTATATATATATACACACACATATATATATACATATTTTAATAATTTCTAGAACTGTCATTTAGGCTCTGATCTAGAACTATAATGTATACATTTTCTGAAAAATATTTATTAAGGATCCACTAATAATTTGAGGCACTTTCTTGGCACTAGAGATATAGCAGTAAACAAAGAGCAAAAATCACTGTATGTGTGGTGCTTATATCTTAGTGGGAAAGATAGAAAATTGGCAAAATGACTAAGTAAAACATATTATGTGTTTAATAATGAAAAATGTTAGAGAAAATACATGAAGAAAGAGGAATAGAGACTCTTTAGGGGAGAGAGTTATAATTTTATATAAGATATCCAGCTAAAGTCTCAAAGGGAAAGTGACATATGCATAAAGACATGAAGGAGGTGAGAGAGCAAGTCGTACAGATATCCAGAGGAAGAGCATTCTAGGTGAATGGAACAGTAAATGCAAAGCCATGAGGCAGAGACACACCCAGTACGTTTAAGGAAGAGGAAGGAGGCCAGTGCAGCTAGAGCAGATGAGTGATGGGAGAATAGTAGAAGATGAGGTCAGAGAGGAAATTGGGGGCAGTTTATGAAGGACTTTGGAGGTCATTGTAAGGACTTTAGCTTTTATTCTGAATAAGATGGGAAGCCATAGGAGGGTTTAAACAATAAGAGTGACATGACTGACTTATGATTTACCAGGTTCCCTCTAGTTACTATGTAGTAGATAGATAGAAGAAGGCAATGGAAGAAGCAAAGAGACTTGTTAGAAGACAAGGATCCCACTAGGAAAGGCTCAGCATGTAAAAGAGGAAGTGCTAAGACGGAGCCCAAAGGATCAGACATGGGGTGAGAAAGGAGGTCAAGGATACTCAAAGGTTTTTGTCCTGAGCAACTGGAAGAATGGGAAACCCATTTACTAAGATGAGAAGAGCAGGTTTGTAGAGGCAGGAAAGGAGGTTGTAGTAGCTCACTTTGAACATGATAATTGGAAATGTTTAGTAGATACTCAAGTGGAATCAGATGGTTGGATACAAAAATATGAAATTCAAGGGAGAAGGCTTGGCTAGAAATGTAAATTTAGGAGGTATGAGCACACTGAAAGTATTTAAAGCTTTGAGGCCTGAGGATCTTCAGGGGAGATACAGGTAGAAAAGAGGTGAGTACTGGGACTGATCCCCAGGATTCTCCAACATTTAGAGGTCCAGGAAATAAGGGAAAACCAGCAAAGGAGACTAGGAAGAAACATCCAGAGATAGCAGGAAAATGAGAAGTGAGTGATGTCCAGGAAAGAATGAGTAATTATGTCAGGTGTGTTGCAGAGAGGCCCAATTATACAATGAGGGGCAACTGACCAAGGGATTTAGTGATGTAGAGACCCTCAGTGATTCTGCTAAGGGCCTTGGGTGTCATGGTAGGAATGAAAGTCTGTTATATTTGGGTTCAAGAGAGATGGGCAGAAAAGAAATTACATACAGTAAATATGGGCAACTCTTTCAAGGAACATGGCAATAAAGCGGAATAAAAAAGAGGGGCAGAAGCTGCGTTGAGAAGAACAGAGAATATTTTCGAGTTGGAAAAACAATAGCATGTTTGCTGTGATGGTTGAAATAGTCCAGTGGAGGGCAAAAATTGATGATGCGGGAGAAAGAGGTATAGAATTACAGGTGCAATGTCTTTGAATGGGTGAGAAGGACTAGGATCCAGTGCACACACTGGGGCTGCCTCATAGTTGCACCAAGAGTTCAACAATAGTTATGCGGTTGGCATGAGCCAAAGACTGCTTTAAGCCACAGATGTCTAAGAAAAGGCTAAGCTTTCTGACCTGTTCACCCTATGACTTCTATATTTTACATGCACTTCAATACTAGAGAGTTGATTCCTCCAACAAAGATTCAGCAAAAGGGGGAAAGCAGAAGAAGTAGGTTTTTTCCCTCCTACCCATGCCCTTTGGTTCAGGCTATTTCCTAGAAACTGCAGGGCAGCCTGAGCGCAGACCGAAGTCTGTGGTTAGGACCCAGCCCTGAAGGTCAGGCTTTCACTTTGGCCTCACCACAGGAGGGGACACACCATCTCTTCCGTGATTCAGGTTGTCGTCATCCATGAGGGTCCTGGGCCAGAACTTTCACAGCTACCTTGCCTCTTCTCTGGCTCTCACTTCCACCAACTGGTCAATGATTAAATCTTATAGTTGCTATTTTAGAAATGTTTTCCCCAAACCCCCACTCCTCTCCATTTGCTTGGCACTGCCTAAATTGACACCCACATGCTCTTCCTCTTGGCCTGTCTCAAGGCCTTCTGCCGGTACCCCAGCCTCCTAGTCCTTCCTCTTCCATCGTTGTATGACCATGAGAGTTATTATCTTACAACACAAAGCTGTATTTGTCACATATGTGTTCAAAAGCCTTTTCTGGCCTGCACATGGCTACAAGCAGAAATTTTGAACCTGTGGTCTATACATTCCCTGAAATCACAGGTATAATTTTATGTGTATCACTATGTGTGCATATTTTCTGGGGAAGGCAGTGGCTCATAGCTTTGTTCAGATTCTCAGACATGTCCATGACCTCAACAGCCTAATTATAGGCTCAAAAGGTAATGTGCAAACTCTCTGCTTGAGAGACTGCAAGGCTCCCCATTATATGTCCTCAGCTGTACCTGCTGTCACTCTTCAACATTTAATAGAACATTTGTTGAGCCAGGCATTGTTGTACTAAGTGCTGGGTATTGTTGTGTGTGCTGGAGAAGACAGAGACTAACAAGATATGGAGCTTACCTTTCATTAAGGGATGGGATTAGAGAGGATATGGAGGTAGATAATTAAAAAGAATATTTTTTAATGTTTATTTATTTTTGAGAGAGAGACACACACACAGAATCTGAATCAGGCTCCAGGCTCTGAACTATCCACACAGAGCCCGATGAGGGGCTCAAACCCATGAACCGTGAGATCGTGACCTGAGCCAAAGTCGGACGCTTAACCAACTGAGCCACCCAACTGCCCCAATAAAAAGAATATAAAAAAAAACCAATAAGTCCCGTTTGGAAAATTAAAGTAGGATTATACGAATGCTTTTGTAAGGTTACCCTAAGTGGTGTTGTAAACTGGATTAGCCAGTTTGGTCAACGACAACTCTTAGGTTCTTTCTAATTGACTACTCCCCATGATTTCACAACAATGTCATAAGAGAGGCAGTTGCAGGCCAAATTATGCCCTCACGGAGATATTCATCAAGTAAACTTCTCCAAGAGGCAAGCACAAAACCAATTCATACACCTATTCTGTAGGCTCAAGGAAATCCCAGCTCTCTGGCCTTTCAAGTGCTCCAACAAACACCAAGATTCCAGAGGTAGGATTCTTACTACCCTGATAGCCCACCAGCAACCAGAATCTTCTAGAATTTACAGCTGGCTGATAGCACCACTTGGGAATTGGCTTAGAGCATCACCCCAATTGGGTAAAGCCTACGGACTCTACTGGTTTCTTATACTCTGCATACAAAGGCAGGTGAATGTTTTCAGTGCATTTTAGGGGGCCAATCTATTGTCTTACCTAGGGGCCCCCCATAAGCAGACCCCGAGACAAGAGCATGAGTATAACTATGTTATTTCATGGATGAGTTCAGGAAGTATAAGTGAGGGAGTAGGGAAAATGAAACAAGAAAGAAAAAAGACAGCAAAGGGAGACATCAAAAGGTTTGCTAAGGAGAGTTATTGCTGTGAGTGGCTGCACCTTAACCCATCTGCAGACCCTCCGAGACACCATGTGAGGCAAACTGCAGAATCTTCCCACCAAAGGACTGGGAGACTGGGGTATTTATCCAATGACTCCCACCTCCTATCAGTTGAAGATCGACCCTGGGGGCGTTAGCTCTCCTCATTGGACCTGCTTTAAGCAGAGCCAGTTACAGTGGTGGCAGAGAAAAGAGACAGAAAAAAGAAAAGACAAGGATGTTTGAGGTGGGAAGTGGCCACACTGTTGGATACTGAGCATCTCAGAAGCAGCTGAACCCCAATGGGCAGAGGGATTTGAGGTTGGGGCGGGCACCGTCTCATGTAGATCTTGAAAATTTCGCAGACCTCATGTCTAATTTAACAGTTAAAAGCCACTTCTGACATTTTTGAGGCTACTTAGCCAAGTGTTGCTCACCGATCTAGACACAAATACCAGACGCTCCAGACACAGGCCTCGTGGCTAATTACCAGCCTTCACCCTGCACTGTGCATTCTTGATTGAAATGCTAGCCGCCCCTGGGTTATAGCTTAACCTAAGCCACACACACATAATACCACACTGTTATAGGCTGGGGTCTCTTAAAGTAAGGTACAGACACTCTGACCAATGGGTGGCTACGGAAGGCCTCTCAGAGGAGGTGACCATGGAAGCTCAGGTCTGAACGACGAGAAGGAGCCTGCCAGGCAATGTTGAACATTCTAGGCACAGAAACTAGCTCCTGCCACTCCCTCCCTCTTCCCTCTCCTTCTCCAGGCTTGCCTTTTATGCTTTTTGTTTGTCTACCTGGAACACAACTGTCACCTGCTTCTATGCCTGCATCCTCCTCTTCAGGCTTCAAAGCCTAGCTCAAATATCTCCTCATAAACTCTCCTCCCACAACTTCACCGGAGTTCTCTGAGCACCCAAGGCACTCGATCCTACCTCTGCTGTGTTGTATTGTATTTTTTCTTTCTGTATTTGCCTTCTTAGGAAGGGTTGTTTATTTCTATATCCCTGGCCCTTAGCCCAATGCCTGGCTTATAGTAGCTGCTCAATAAACATTTGCTCAACAAATGGTATCAGTGTGCTTGGCAGGGAGAGGGGCAGTTAGGATGATGAGCCAGGGTTGGCTCCTCTACCTAAGTCACTTGCTACCAAGTCCTCACATCCCTGCCCAAAGGCTCATCCCCAGTAGTACCAGGAAGGGAAACGTTAATAATGTCTGAAAGGGAGAGGCTTTCTTCTTCCTGCTGAGCACAAAGGCAGGTCTTTGGGGATATGCTGTTCGGCCCTCTCCCATTCCGTGGTTTAATGTGTAACTTGTCACCTTTCCTGAATGTCAATTTCTTTTATTTGCTGGTAACACTTTCACCTTGCTTTGTCTCCTTGGTTACAGTTCCAGTCCCACTGCAGACCTGTCACAACTCAGCCACCTCTGCTCCACACTGACTGACAGGGGCTTTGACACCCTTGTCTCCAGCCCCAGGGGCCTGACCAGGGCTAGACTTCCTAAATCCACCAGACATTCCCCAAACCACCCTCACCCCAGGGCTGGCTATTAGCAGTTGGGTTTTCCTTGAGAGTAAGACCCCTGGGGCCAGGACCTGTCACGTGCCTCCCACAGAGCCTTGTCCTTTGGAGATGCTCAGAGAGTATTTGTGGAATTGAACCCAGTCGCTGTCCCCTTCCCCTGCTGGGATCCCTTTATTTGAAGACTGTTTTCATCTCCTTAGAAGAGTTCATACTAACCTATAAGCTCTCCCTCCTTCCCCTCCTCCCTCTTCCTTCCCCTCTTTCTTCTACAGATACATATTGGGCACCTAATATATGTCAGAGACAGGGGAGCCCAGGGTAAAAAAGAATCCCAAGTGTCTGTTTTACAGAGATGACCTTACAATGGGGGACAAACCAAATCAACAAGGTGACCGCAAATTGTGGGAGATACTACAAGGGAAGTAAGCAGAGGCCCCAGAAAGAAAAGGAGAGGGATCTTCTGGGCAAAGGACAGTCAGGGAAAGCACTTCAGAGGAGGTGACAGAGCACGTGATGAGTAGTATCGATGTCTTGATGTAAAATTTTGTTTCTTGAAAAAAAAATCGGTAGCTAATGATATAAGGTTACCATTTGTTTGTTTTGGTGGCAGGAACGTTGGTATTTGTTACCTTTCACACTTCTCTGTATTAAAAATGTTCTCTGGGGCACCTGGGTGGCTCAGTCAGTTAAGTGTCTGACTTATTTTCAGCTCGGGTCATGATCTCAAGGTTCATGGGATCAAGCCCCAGGTTGGGCTCTGCACTGATGGTGCAGAGCCTGCTTGGGATTCTCTTTCTCCCTCTCTCTCTGCCCCTCCCCTGCTCATGTTCATGTTCTCTCTCTCTCTCTCTCTCTCTCTCAAAATAAATAAACATTAAAAAATATGTGTATATATAAAATGTTTTCTGCATGAAATCATCTAATTGAAAGCTTCCATTTCAACAATCCATAACTTGTAACGCATGAGCCATAGCTCATATGAATGACGAGTAGCCACCGTGGAGCATCAGTCACTCTCTGGCCCTTGTCTTGTGGCCATCCTTGCCTTTCACCTTGTGTCTTTCTGTCAGACTCTTATTCATCCTTCAAAACCCAGCTCAGATATCACCATCCCAGTGAAGCTTTCCTTTACCTCCTCTTAAGGAGGGAGCTTCCTCATAGTTTATTTGTTTGCATATATAGATTCTTCCAAGGCATCCTCTGAATCTTGTTTATCTCTCTATCCTCGGCTTCTAGCACAGAGCACACAGCAGCACGTTGTAGATTCTCAGTAATGATTCTCCATGATGCTTGTTAGATGAATGAATGAATGTTTAACCTTCAAGCAACAAGCTCTCAAAAGAGTATTAATAGAAGATATTTGTATACAAGGAATATGCTAATTAAAATTAGTTTTATTTATTCATTCACACAAACTCAGCAAGAACTCCATTTGGCTGCTATTAATGTTTAGTGTGATTTACTATAAGTACTAGAAATGTAAAAAATGTGGTTCTTCTAAAAGGAAAGCCACAATTCCCTCTGGTTTTTCGCTACCCTTCCCCTATTTGTCTGAATTACTAAGGCTTTACTTTACTTCAGGTCTTTTTCTGAGACTTGCAGGCTGGTTGCACGGTAATTTAATTACTTCTAAATCTACTGAAGGCAAATACCAAGCAATCTGTGGGGAGAGATTATGGAGTTGCAGATTATTTATTAAGTAAGCCTCATGTAGTCCTCATGGCGTTGATGGCCACCCCACCCTGTCTGTGGATGTTAGTGCTAGGAGGGAAGCCCAATTAGAAAGTTTAGATCTTGGAGTTATCCAGTGGGAGGACCATAGAACCTTATAGAAACAAAAGTCAAGACACAGTGCTGCTTAGCTCCTCCCAAAACTCTGGGGTTCTTCCTGGAGGGACACGGGTTCATAAACATAGAACCACTTTCTTTTCTTTCAGGAAGGAGTTGCCACCATCATTGGGGAATCATTGGTGGGGGAGAAGTGTAGGTCTGGAGTGGGACTGACTTGGGTCATATCCCAGCTCTGCCTCTTTCAAGGTGGGAAGATTCTAGGACCTCCCTCTGCCTCAGTTTCTGCATCTGTAAAATGGGGATGAGAAAGACACCTCCACTTTGTGGAGTTGCTGTGAGAATTGGATGGCTTAACACACACAGAGTGCTTAGAACAGGGCACATAGTAAGTGCTCAGGTGCACAAGGAGCTCTCTAAGAAAGTCCCTCTTGCATCTCAACTGATTTAGAGAAAGAAGGTGATCTTTGCTGTTGCCACATGTCCCTTGGCTGCTTCCTCACCCCTGTCCCATCTGTATGGGGGGACTACTGTGACTTAACCAATGGAAAATCACTTTGTAAAGTGCTACAAAAATATGGAGGGGGCTTTCTTTTTTTTCTGTCTCAAAGACTTAACTTTTTTGGATGGGGGCAGGGCTTGGATTACAGCTAAAGGGAGACAGTGCCAACTTGTCATATGTAAGAAAGAGAAATGGAATCACCAAAAATACTAAATTGAGTTCGCACCATTGACATTATTCTACCAGTGTTTGCACTTGGACGCAACCTGTGACGTCCCAGGGCTTCCCTACTAATTTACAGAAACTGGCTGGCTCCCAGCTTGTGCTGCCATATTTGGCACAACCCCCACCCCCTAATATATCAGTTAGGATGCTTTAGGATGTAAGGAATGGAAACAACTAATAGTGACTTAGGCAATAAAAACATGCGTCTTGCATCTTCTCTTACAACAAGAAGCTTATGGCCCTGGTTCCAGGGTCGGTTTCGGTTCAGTAGCTCACCAATGCCATCAAGGACTCACACCTGTTCCCTGCTTGTGCTCCGCCAGCCTCAGCATACTGGCTTTTCTCCTCCACGCTTTTTTCATCACACTTACCAGGTGGTTTCTGCAGCTCTTTCCCCACCTCTCTCTCTCTGTTCATGAGGACAACATTGCTCAAATGCCCTCTCCCCCCAACAGACTGCCCCCTAAGTCTCACTGTCTGACCGGGACACATGGCAACCTCTAACTGTAAGGAAGGCTGAGAACGAGTGGGGGTTTTCAGCATCTATAGCTTGTGACGGACCCAGGACACGCAGTGGGGAAAGACTGTAGGATAGACAACCCGTAATGTCTGCCTAACCTGCTCAAACACCTCTTTTGTACTTCTCATATATGTTCCCTTCTCCCAGGTCCCTTCCAGCTCACAGTAACCTGCTGGAAGAGGCCCTGTGCCTTCGTACACCGACGCATGGTGTCATCCACATGGTTCTAGGGAGTTCCTGGGGAACATGAACCGTTCCTCCTGGCATTGTGTAGTGCACAACCTTCTTAACCAGCAGCCCTCTGGACCGTTTCTCGCTCTTTATATGATCACTCTTTACCCTCTCACTTTATATTTCCTAATTTGTTAGCATTCATTAATGAACACTTATTGGTCACCTAATACATGCCAGGATAGTGACATCCTGGCGATGGAGATTGATATGTGCGCAAATATTGATAATACTGCGTGACACAGTGTCCTGCAAGAGTACAGTGGAAATAGGGAAAGGCTTGCAGAGAGGTGACCATGGAATTGGGTCTTGAAGTCCAGATGGTATGTTCCAGGCAGAGGAATGGAAGAGAATGCAGTGTTGCCAAGGAAAAGGCTCTGCGTGCCAGGCCATGGGGAGAGGATGTGACCAGGAATATAGGCTAGAGAGGAATTATTAAATATAAGCTAGAGCAAGGCATTGGATTTTATGCCATGGAACATAGGGGGCCGTGCTGGGGGTGTAGCAGAAATGAGCATAGTGAGTAGGAACACAGGCTTTCCATTCAGGCAGACAGATGTGGGTCCAAATCCTGACTCCACCACTTACCCACTACCCAATCTTGGGCAAGTCAGTTTACGTCTCTGACCGCCAGCTTCCTGGCTGACAAATGGGGAAAAATAATCCCTGCCCATAAGGGTAGTGGTAAGAATTAAGTAAAGCAACGTAGATCAGGGCCTTACACGGAGTGTGGCACATGGTAGGTGCTCAGTACAATATGGCCTATTTCCATATTGTTTCCATATGCCATTCCAGTACAATATGGCCAATGACTGCTCGTTGTAACACGAGGCAAACACCCAGGAGACTTCGGCACGTGACTCAAGACAAAACGGGATATGTAGGTGACTCACATGAGCTGTTCTGCGGGCAGTGGGGTGGAGCTTCAGTCAGGGCCCCTGTGGGCAGGGAGTGCTCAGGTAGGGCATCACACTCAAGTTGGACCGAAGAATGAATAGAAACTAGGTAAGAGAGAGAGGGCAGGCAGAAGAGCAGGGAATGCACCCAGCAGGGACAGCTGGTTTATGGGATGCTGTGTAGGCTGGTTGGGCAGCATGTGGGGGTCTCTTGGGGTAAAGGGATGAAGACATGAAGCTTGGGCGGCTAGGGCCTTTGATTTGTTGACTTGGCCCCACCTTAGGTCCCCTGTTTTCCCCTGTTCTGGCACCTCCCCTTCCTCTAAGAAAAGTATAGGGGCTCCTCGTTTGGTTGGGGGCGGGGGGAGTTGCAGCATGTGTCACACTGCTGGGTCCAGCAGTTCCTGGCAAACTGAGTTCCTGGTTGGGGGGAGGGTGGTATTTGCTTCAGTGGGAACCCTTGCTTTCAGGCCCAACCACCTAGGATGGGGTTGGACTGCCCCCCCATCTCCTCTTTCACCTGCGAGCTGTGTTACCCCCCTCCCCAATCCCTGTAGAATGCCCTCTGGAGGGAAGAGCCAGTAGTGTCCCCAGTTCCAGCTGGCCCTTGCATGTAAAGCGGCGCCCATGATGGCCACTCTCAGGTCTCCTGTGTCCTGGCAGATGATTAATGGCCTAGCTGCACTGATGTGTTGTATTTAGGTCTATTCCCAAGCAGATAGATTTTTCTTCCCAGATAAAATGAATGCAGGCCCTTCCTGGGTTGTGTGCGGGTCCCTGCCCACCCCCTCCCAGTTGCAGTCTGTTAGGGAACTCTGAAAGGTAAATGAGTTGATAAGCTGGTGGGGGCAGGGACGGCTGTACCTTCAGTGGCCCTTGTAAACAGTGTAAAGTCACCTTGATGTGCAGGACTAATGACGCCGAAGCAAGCCAAAAGGAGTCCGGTGGCACCAAGCCAACGTAGGAGCCAGTGTCCCTACGGCATGGAAAGGCGTTGTTGGGGCTTCACCTCCCTCTCCCTGTGTCTTTTCCGTGGTGACACTCACTCAGCTGTGTCTCATACTGAGTGTAAGACCTCCTGAACTTTCAGTTGCCTCCTCTATGAAAGGGGATATTATGGATGAATTGTGTCTTCCTCCCCAAATGATGTTGAAATCCTAATCCCCGGTACCTATGAATGTGAACTTATCTGGAAATATGGTCTTTGCAAATGATCAACTTACAAAGCGGTCATTAGGGTAGGTCCTAATCCAATATGACTGTGTTCTTATAAAAAGAAGAAATTTAGACACAAAAGCACACATATACAGGGAGAATGCCATGTGAAGTTGAAGGGCAGAGAAGTTGAAGGGCTTCTGCAAGCCAAGGGGCACCAGTTTTCCTAGAAAATCACCAAAAACTAGGAGAGAGCACGAGAACAGATTCTCTCTCCTTCCCTCAGATGGAAACAGCCCTGACCAACATCTTGAACTTCTAGCTTCCAGAACTGTGAGACAATACATTTCTGTTATTCTGAGCCACCCAGGTTTTGGTACTTTGTTATGACAGCCCTAGCAAACTAATACTGGGGAATGATGACCCTCCCCAGGGATTTACAATAAGGATGCAACAAGGAAACCATGTGAAGCAGCTGGCACATCGTGCATGCTCACAAATTGTCATCAGCTCTTTAGGCTAAGAGGCTCTAGCTCTGGGGGAAGAACCAAAGCCAGTTCCAGTAATGTGGCTAAGGTGGGCAATGGGGGGTGGCCCTCAGAATGGGTGCAGGGGCATGCATGGGGCCTGGTATTGCTACCTGGAGTATTTATTAGGACTCTCCACATGTTGGGCTACCTGGAGCATTTATTAGGACTCTCCATGTCTAGTCTCTGAGCAACCCTTGACATTGAGTCATTTTGTCATCCTGACAGTCTTAGGAGGTAGACCCTTAGAATTTCCACTTTGCAGGTGGGCAAACTGCAGTACAGTGAAGTGAAGGATTTCACTAGTTTCCAAAGAGCCAGTGGAAGAGGCAAGATTCCAGCCCAGGGAGTCCCAGTCCAGAGTGTGTGCTTTAACTGCCAGGGGTGTATGTCTATGTACCTCTGTGCTCCCAGTGGCCCAGGGTGCCTGGCCATAGAAGATCCTGGAAACAAAGGCCTGTGCTCTTCCAAGATGATGACCAGCATTTCAAGGGAGCCCTGTGTGGTCAGAGGGATGCCCACTGGTTATCAGCTGCCCCCCCCCCCCCCGTGCCGCCCCCCGCCCCCAACAGACTCTCAGGGCCACTTAAGAGGGAGCAGATACCAAGGCTTAGTTCAGTTGAAAGAACTGTGATTGAAATTCTGGAGTAATTCAGAGATAAGCCTGGAGGTAAAAAGTCAAAGCCAGGGTCCCACCAGGCTCTCTAAGGAGGGTGCCTTCCAGGAGAAGTGGCTTGGGACAACCCATTCACTGAGCACTTTCTGCAGATTGGACTCTACACCTCTAGGAGAGGCCGCAGCCATGTGCGATTTCTGTCAGAAATCAGGGAGGGCCAGCTGGAGAATTTGAGGAGAAAGCAAATAATGAAGGGAAGTCCCCAGTGTGCATCAGAAGTGAAAGGTTTCCCCCCAAAACAGGAGCCTGGTGGTCAATGTGTGCTGAAGTGGCTCTAACTCCAGCCACGACATGGGAATTTTTCAGAGCACTGCCTCTTGGCAAGGATCTCTGCCTTTTGAGCAGCTAAATGCACCGAGAATCCCATGTGCTGTCAGGCCCCATTGGAGGGAGGCACTTGGTGGCCACGCTGGCCTGGTACCCAGAGCACAGTGGTTCTCAGATGAAATTATGGGTAAATGAAGTCAGTCAGACCACAGCTGGCTGAGGTCCCAGCTCCAATACGTTACCTTCCTAAGGACACTCCCATAAAACAGACATTCTAGAGAGAGTGTCTTAGTCCAAAGGAGTAACTTAAGTGGTGGGTATCTTAGGCATCATACATTCATGCACTCATTCATTCATTCAGTCAGTCCATACTCAGGAAGGTCTTATGTCAGGTGTCATGGCAGCACTGGAGAACAGTGGTGACTAAGACAAACACATGGTCTTACCCCTCTTGGAGCTTATCTTCCGATGGCAGGCTACTCGTGGGAATGATTGAGGTCCTACAATATTAAATGGGCTTTTACTTCAATAGTTTGAGTACTGCCCGTCCTCAGTATCTGTTAACCTGGAGAGTAAAGGATCAGATCTCATGTGAAGAGGATATTTAGCTTCATTTTTTTTTTAATGGGGATCAGGAAGTTTCAAGGATTATAAAGTGGGGCACCTGGGTGGCTCAGTCGGTTGGGCGTCCGACTTCGGCTCAGGTCATGATCTCACGGACTGTGAGTTAGAGCCCCGCATCGGGCTCTGTGCTGACAGCTCAGAGCCTGAAGCCTGCTTCAGATTCTGGATTCTGTGTCTGTCTCTCTCTGCCCCTCCCCTGCTCACACTCTGTCTCTCAAAAATGAATAAACATTAAAAAAAAAAAAAAAAGGATTATAAAGTGCCTATTCTTTACCACACCAGTAAGGGGCCTGTCTCATGATCTCTCCAGAAGGGGAATCTCACCTGAAATTTCACCTACATCAGTGTACCTAAGTAAGCAGATCATCCAGGCGGGTGACCCTTGTGTGGGATGGGAGTCCCCAGGTGATCACGAGCTCACCTGGTTAATTGTTGGATGGCTCACACTTCTGTCATTTCTCTGTAACTCTTCTGTCTTCTGGAAACTTTGCTTCAGTGGCCCCGCTCTCCGAGTTGGACTGGCCTGCCCCAGGGAGGCCATCCCACCTTTATGGGACTTTTGCAGAACTTTGTTTCTTAAGAGGTCCTTCTGTATCTCAAAGAGTGGGGTCCATTTCCCCAAGGAGAAACTTTTTCTTTTTCTTTTTTTTTCATCATTTAATGGTGTTTTATTAATGATGCTTATTTTCAATGTTTTTAATATGGGTAATTTTTTCATCTCCTCTTTTTTTTTTAAATATAATTTATTGTCAAATTGGCTCACATACAACACCCAGTGCTCATCCCAACAAGAGCCCTCCTCAATGCCCATCAGCCATTTTCCCCTCTCCGCCCCCCCATCACCCTCAGTTTGTTCTCTGTATTTAAGAGTCTCTTATGATTTGCCTCCCTCCCTCTCTGTAACTATTTTTTCCCCTTCCCTTCCCCCATGGTCTTCTGTTAAGTTTCTCAAGATCCACATATGAGTGAAAACATATGATATCTGTCTTTCGCTGACTGACTTATTTCACTAGCATAATACCCTCCAGTTCTATCCATGTTGCTGCAAATGGCATGATTTTATTCTTTCTCATTGCCAAGTAGTATTCCATTGTAGGTATAAACCACATCTTCTTTATCCATTCATCAGTTGATGGACATTTAAGCTCTTTCCATAATTTGGCTATTGTTGAAAGTGCTGCTGCAAACTTTGGGGTCCATGTGCCCCTATGCATCAGCACCCCTGTATCCCTTGGGCAAATTCCTAGCAGTGCTATCGCTGGGTCATAGGGAAGTTCTATTTTTAATTTTTTGAGGAACCTGCATACCATTTTCCAGAGCGGCTGCACCAGTTTGCATTTCCACCAAGAGTGCAAGAGGGTTCCCCAAGGGGAAACTTTTTCAAACAAATTTGTTCTTCTAGGAAGTCTTTCTGGAAAAAGTAGAGACAACAACATCCCCAAGGCCTTTCAACCTTGGGCAATTCTTCAGTCAGGAATGTGGTCCCCTGGCCTTTTAAAAACCTATTATGTGCTGCAATCTATAATGTGCCAACTAGGCCCAGGTGACTCCTGACTCTGTCCTAACCCCTCTCCAGCACATCTTCCCTCACACTCCAGGAGCCCCCGGGTCCCCCAAGAAGCCAGTCTAGCCCCTGAGCTAGGAAAACTCTGTTCCCTCCTTTCCTCCTGATCTGGCAGCAAGAATGGAAACTTTCGTGGAAAGCACTTGCACTGACGACATCTCCCAAGTCTGGACTTTGACTTGGGCCCTGATAGGGCCCAGGGCTGGGGATGGGGCCTCTCCTTCAGAGGGTCGAGACCTCCCACCGGCTCCTCCCCTTGCTCTCCCTGCCCACCGTCACTCATCGGCTCCCCCCCCCCCACCCCAAGTGACCGCTCCACCCCTAGAGAAGGAACTTTTACACTTGCCCCCTTTGTGTGTCCTCCCCCATTTCCGCCGCCCTTTTACTGTAGATTTTTCTTCCCAGCTTTCCAGCGCCGGTCCATGTGGCTGTGGAGTCCGCATGGGGCTCGGTGGAGTTGAAAGCCCAGAGCTTTTTGCTGTTTTGTTTAAGACCTGGTTATGGTTGTGGGATTTTTTTTTTTTTTTTTTTTTGTCAGCTGCCTGTTATATCAATCACGGAGTCGGGATCTATTTATAGGTTGGGAGTACTGTGTCCTTAGTCACAAAGAGACACAGACAGGGGACTGTCAGCTGGTGCCGGAGGAGCTGAGCACCGAGTCATCAGCAAGTGGAAACACCTGAGGGGTAGACCGCTCCCCGCCAGCCCCTGTCCTCCGCCCGGCCCCAAGTATGTGAGTACGGGAACTTCTCCCTTCTCTCTGCCCTGCGCTGCCCGGGCGTCCTGTCCTTTCCCCCCCACACCCCCCTTCTCTCTCTCCTTCTCTCTCCTTCTCTCTCTGTCTCTCTTTTTATGGATAAAAATATCTCCCAGTGCCTGCTCTTTCTTCCTGGTTTTCGGCACTGGAAAGCATCTCTGCCTGGCCGTGGCCGTGGCTTGGGGGGGGGGGGGGGCGGGGGGTGGGGGGGGCGGCGGAAAATGTCCCCTCTCGCAGACTGTCACGGGAAGGTCAGAGGGACCGGAACGGCTGGGTGGGCCGGCTACCCAAACTCATTCGGAATCCGTAGGTTCCCTTTTATTTTTATTTGTTTTCGCTGAGAAAAAGTAAGTAAATCAAAAGGGCAAGGGAAAGTTTACATGCGGCTCGGCGGGGTGGTTATGTCTCCCAGCGTGAAAACTTTTATTTGCTGGCAGCTCCGGTGTTGGGTGAGCTGAGAAGGTTACAGAGAAAGAGCTAGTTCACACAGGACAGGTGATGATGGAGGGCTCCGGGGGCTTCGGTGGGGGGGGGGGGGGGGACCCAGGGCGGTCCCAGGGACCAGCTTTTCAATAGCACCTGAAAGGAAAATGACTTTTTTTTCCTTTCTTCTTTCTTTCTTTTTTATTTATTTATTTTTGCTCCACGGAGTGAGTTTGCTTTGAGGAGTCGAGATGAGAGCGGATGATTTGTCTTGCCTTACAGGCTTTTGTTGGCTCACACGTTTGGTGGCTTTCCTTCACCCTGAAAGGGGAACTTGGTGGGGGTGGGGAGGAGGAGTCTGGGGAAGGAGGAAGCCAGGTGTGGCTGTGGATGCATTTTGCTCTGCATCCTTCCCGAAAAGGGAGAAACTTAGTATCATGACTCTTGTCAGAGCCCTGCTTGCTTTAGACAATCGGGGTGCAAGCTCTGGGAGCACATCAGTGGCTCCCAGGGGTGACAGTCCCCCAGACATTGTCAGGAATCCACAGGGCCCACACACCACAAGCTTCCTGTCGAAAATTGGGGACTTTAGATTTTGGATAATGCAGATTATTAACTAAAAATCCTGCACTTGGGGAAGTTTGCCATATATTATTTACAAAGGAATAGTAGCCCTAAATTTGGTGGGGGGAGGAATGTGATGATGTTTAATGTATATTATATACAACTTTTAACGTTTCTGGGTTTCTGTTTACTAAAAACAATGGTTACCATACTGTATTGCTAAGGACTACTTCTTGATTTGTTTGGGAAAACAGTATCCTAACCAAAAAATAATAATCCTTTCAACAATTTAAAAACATTAAGCAAAACAGATGGGTCTGGATTATTTTTGATTAAAAATAAAATAGTTTTAACAACAAATCTAAGTCGGCAAAAGTCAAATAATATATACACACGTATGTTTAGAGAGACCACTTGATCTTGTTTTACTTCTGACCTTTCTAAAACTTTTTCTTTGGGTTCTTTACTTTCGACTATTTTATTTAGGGTTATTAATGTCTTTAATCCATTCATTTATTATTTTGGAGGGGAGAGTGGGGATCAGGAAGGAACAAGAAGTTAGAGGGTCAACTTCACGCGTTCAGGTAGTAAGAACACACGTATGGGTGGAAAAATTCAGAATAAGGAGTTTGGTATAAAATGGGGGGCTCTTGGGGGGCGGGGAGTGTCACTATTTAAAACTTAGTGTGGAAGGTAAAGCCCAAGAAATCAAGAAAACAATAAAAAAAACAGGAGTTGGATGTACTGTCTATGTGGCAATATTATTTTTTTCTATTCCAAGGACTCCACTTTGCTGAACATACCCTGCTAAGGTCCCCCACGATAATGCTGAAGTGAGAGTCGGTGGGTTATTGTTAAGGAAAGCTCAGATGAGTCCAGTGAGAAAGACACTGTGTTCAGAAATTGCAGCAGTCAGCTGTTTGCAAAAACTGAACTTCTAGCTGAGGACTTGCGGATCTCAAAGGCTTTTTAGAGAAAGTGTGACATTTTTTAATCTTTGAATGCGAGAGCACGCCATCCTCTCCCTGCCTCAACACGCACCCCGAAGCCTGCTGGCCCAGGATTAAATGCAGTAGGAGAGAGCCCCTCATCTCTGAACAAGTGCTATGTTCTCTGAGCATGAAGAGTGGAGAGAAAATGTTTGTTGGAACATTTAGGCAAGAACCACTCCTTCTTTTGGCTACTTGTGGATGCTTTTAGTGGGGGGTGGGGGGGGGTGGGAGGAGGATGGGGCTTTGTTTGGCAGTGGGATGGAGGGCCTAGCTTTCACTCTCAAGTTCAGGATGCGGTTTTTCCCTTTGGGCTTATTTCTGGAGAGGCAGTTGGGGGAAACTTCAATGCATTTGCCTAAGGCAGCCTCTGATTACTTAGTTTCTGCTTCAATAACGATTAATTTTATGTGGACCGAGCTCCCGTCAAACTCATTTTTTTTTTCACACTGATTTCTTAAATGCAATTGGTCACGGGGCTGTCTGCGACTTCATGTCTGCAAAATCTAACCCATTCCATCCTTGTCGTTGTTTTATTTCTCTGAATGTGAGCATGCAGTCGCCCGTGTGCATGAACTGTTGTTTTATGAGTGCCCCCTGCCTCCCCTGAGCACATGGAAACCCAGCCGACCTCCTCCCAAATTGGGGACAGTGGGGCCAATGAACAGGTGCTTTGGAATGCAGCAGGCTCAGGTGCAGGACCATCAATCTCCAGGAAGAAGGAATCACAAATACCTGGAAAGCGCTCCCCTAATTCAAACAATTTCACATAGCGGAGGCCTCTCCAAATACCCCGTAAATAAAAGATGGCAGCTGGCAGGATTTTTAAACCAAAGACCATGCACTGCTCTTTCTCCCCATCACTTCATTTCTACAGTGTATCTGTCCATCTTTTTCTTATCTCTATTTTTACATTTCATTACCCTCCTGCTCTCTCTCTCTCTCCCTCCCTCCCTCCCTCCCTCCCTCCTCTCTTCCCTCCCCCTTCTCGCCTTCCCTGAAAAACACATTTCTATCTGGCACAGAAAATAAACTCAGATTGTGGGTAGTTATGTTAATCTAATTCAATCCTCAGCGGGTTAAGAGTGAAATTCTAATAGTAGAGCTGTTGAGGGCTTTTTTGTTAATGGCTTGGGGATTACATTGAGTTAAAGGCTCATTTCCTAATCAAACAGAGAGGGAGAGAGTGACTCCGAATATTTATGAGTCTCCCAGTGAGAGTTTAAACATTCAACTCCAAAAGCAGGGTTTCTGCAGGAGGAAAGAGTTAAAACCCCTCAGGGCTGCTGGGGAAAAAAAAAAATTAAACCAGTTAAGCCATCAGCATTTTTAGGCTGCTGTACAACTTCAGCAAAGTGGAAGATGGGGACAGAGAGAGGAATCGGTCCACAAAGCAAGAATGGAAACTGTGGCAGGGGCTCTCTGAAGCCAGAGTCAGCTGGTGCGTTCAGAAAAAAGTCCCTTGCAGCACAGCAGACACGAATCCTGCGGATCATGGTCGGTTCACCAAGGGTCTGGAGGGGATGCTTGCCTCCAACTCCCCAAATCAATTCTCCTCCTCTGGTCCAGAGGTGAGAACATGGAGACAGGAGTATGGCTCAATTTCCCAGCAACTGGAAAGTTCCCATGCTGTCTCGTGGAGCAGGTGGAGAGGATTCTCACCACCCCCCCCCCCCACCCCCGCAACCTTCAGTCCTGTGGCTGAAATGCTGTGGGCCGTCTCTCCTTCTGGAGCCAATTCACATCTCTACCAGCCCCTCTTTTCCCCTTTGCTCTGTGAGTGGGTCCACATCCCTGGTCCCCCTGCCCTGCTGTCTAGATACAAGGACCTCCAAGCCCATCTGGTTCCCTGTGTCCAAGGAGAAAGCAAGTTGAGATCTTTCTGATCTTCGGCCAGAGAAGGCAAAGAGCAACCTGGCCAAGGTCGAGCAATGTCAAGGCAAAGCTGAGGTCAGGAGTCTTAAGTTCTCCACACACTTTCTGGCCGCTCTCTCCCCTCATTCTCTAGGGTACAGTAGAGGAGAGGGGAAAGTCAGAGCCATATGGCTGCCCAAACATGCCTGACTCTCCTAGAGTGTGGTCTCCTGCTTGGGAAGGAAAGGCAGGAATCCCGATACAAGAGGATTCTGAATGCTCTGTGGACACTTGCCTTGCTTTTCTGCCACTGACCAAGTGGGCAATTTCTAGTCCTTTCACTTGGGCCTGTTTTCCTGCTTCATGAGATGAACAGAGGCTCCAGACAGCCGACTTGCTATCAGTGGAAACCTCTGGCTTCTTGCCCCCTCTCTGAGCATTATTCTTTCTCTTAATGCTTCATGCTCAGTGGCCCGTGAGTCCTCTTTCATTACATTTATAGCACATCCACATCAGCTTTGCCATGAAGCCTTCCTCGTGTGGGTGGCCTCCCCCACTTTTTGGAGCCCCCAACAGATCTCCGACCAGCGTCGCATTCATCCCTAGGGTGTGATTGTTTTTGGGTCCCCCTCATTGCACCAGACTCTCCCCAAGGGCAGGGACAACATTTCACTCCCCTTTGTACGTCCAGCTCATCATTGATCATTCCTGCCTGTTCTCTACCAGGTGCCTCTCGTGGATGGCACATGAGCACGTACTCTTAGTAGGTACGTGGGGCTTGAATCCTGGCACCACCTCTTCTCAGCTCTGAGACTTGAGCTAACTAATCCCTGAAGGCCTTTGTTTTCCCCTCTGCTAACTGGGCATAATCATAGAGCCTACCTCACAGGGTTGTTGGGAAGATGAAATGCACGTAAAGTGGAAGCCCTTTCCCCAGTACGTGGTAGCACTTTTACTGCTCAGCATGGAGCTGTCTCTTCTGTACGCATCATGCCACGCCGCTAAAGACAGGCTCCCATGCCTCCCTCTAAGGAGCTATGTCCTAATCAGCTTGGGCTGCTATGACAAACTACCACAGGCCGGGTGACTTTCAACAACAGAAATTTACTTCTCCCGGTTCTGGAGCCTGGAAGTCCAAGATCAAAGTGCTGGGATGGTCTGCTTCGGTGAGGTCCCTCTTCTTCATGTGTTGATGCCATATTCTCATTGCCTCTTTACATGGAGGAGAGAGCAAGAGCGTTGGCCTCTTCCTCTTTGTAGAAGGGCACTAATCCCATCTTGGGGGCCCCACCCTCATGACTTCATCTAAACCTAATTCCCTCCCAAATGCCCCACCTCCTAATACCATCACACTAGACATTAGAGCTTCAACATACAAATTTTGAGGGAATACAAACATTGCATTTGTAACAGGCTATTTTCCTGAATATTGGCGAGCAGAATCCTGGAGCAGCGAGTCTTCTATCCTCATCGTCCAATGAGCTATTCCATTAGGAAACCAGAGGTCAGGGCCTATCAGGACAGCCACCCCCCAATTTAAAAAGAGCTTAGGGCTTTTAAACTACTGCGGGAGAGTAGAGGTTGGGAACCAGGCTTTGGATAGCAGTCCTAAGTGAGAAGAAGAAGGCCCGATTCTTTTCTGCTCCATACAGAGTTTGGTCAGCTCTCCTGGCCCTTGCTCACATCCCAACAAGCAGTTTTGTTCTTAGGTCCCCAGGCCACTCCTGCCCCACTGCTCTCCACCGTACATTTGCAGGGGGAAGTTTGGGCTCTACCTACAGAGCAGGCCAAGCCAGGCTGTAAAGCCAGGCTGTGTTCTCAGGGAGGCAGGTGCTGCTCTGTCCTCTCTCTCAACATGATCTCTTGACAAGTGAATCCACAAGCCAAGAGGGCCTCACCACAGTTCCTGAGAGGTGTCCTCTCATGGGATGCCCCTGGTCCCAGCGTCCTCAACACTCCCTCTGTGTATCTGTGTAGGGCCCTCCTATGCTGCCAGGCAATAAGCCCTACTCCTGTTCTTTCCCCAGGATAAGCCTTTATTTCCTGACCGAAGCAGGGATCTAGAATGTGAATCCTCGTGCCACCCAAACTTACAAAGTGCCCATATTGTCCTCGCTGCCCCCTCTCTGCTCTCCCTCCTAGATTTGGGGGTACCACTACTAAACCCTGGAATCATCCCTGCCTCCCCTTTGCCTCCTCACTATTCACCTTTGATTTCCACCGTGCCTGGTACAGTGCCTGGCACATAGTGTGTGTTCCATCAACACATGCAAAGTGAGTTGCTTGGAGTCACTTCTCTCGAGGGGGCACCTCTGATCCCTTAATTCTGGGAGGAGTGATTGGAAGTCATGAATGTCCAGCTGCCTTAACTACATCAGCCTGTGACCCATTGATCGTGGTCTTAGCCCTGGGCCCTCTCCCCTCTGTCCCTCCTGCTTTCGTGTTCCTCTGTCCGGGAAAAAAAAAAAAAAAAGGAGTGTCTTTTATTTAGATGTGCACAAACCTTCCTAGGAATTTTATTCTGTTCTGTAAAGAAGCTTTGTCTAAGCCGATGTCAAATTTAATTGCTAAACTGGTATCTCTCCTGTGACTGTTTCCCTCACTTGTCATGCCCTCTCCTCTCCCCTTTCTGGGCTGTACCTGCCTGCCTCCTCTGACTGCTGACACTCCATGGAGCCCTTGTTCCCTTCCTGCTTTAACCACGCTGGTCCCGGGTGGCACATGTAAGAGGGAGACCTTCCTTCTGAAGCGTTCCAGAGTGTCTGCTTCCATTAGCACAGACAAGGCTTTTGAAAGGTGGCAAGATAGGAACATCGTCTTAGGTCCCGGAGTCGCCCCAGAACAGTATTTCTGCTCTCTTTTGGAAGGCAGTGGATAAAAACTCAGGCTGCTGAGGGTTAAGTGATAGCAATGAAAAGTCTAGGCATCTCTGGGGGACTGGTGGCTGGCTGAGACGATTGATTAGCTTGGCTTAGTGATCTTTCCAGCAATGTTCAGGAGTGAAATTATTGCTGATTAGGCCGTGTGTGTGTGTGTGTGTGTGTGTGTGTGTGTCTGTGTGTCTGTGTGTGTGTGCTTGTATGTGTGTGCATGCGTGTGTGTGTGTGTGTGTTTGGACTCAGGGAAGTGATGGGGTAGGATAAGATCTGAGATAGAAATGTCATAGATTGTTTGCTCCTCAGTCGGCCTCAAAACTGACCTGTCACCCCATGTATATCTGCAGTCACATTAGGGCTTTGTGTGTGTACAAGTCAGCCGGGGAGGGGCAACTCCTTGCAAAGCTAGAAGTATTTTGACATAACAAGTTAAAAGACAAAGTCAGTAGGGGGGAGGTCAAACGTTGAAGGCCACTTGCACCTGCAGCATCTATGGACAGAGGGACAGTCAAGTGCCATGGATAGAGGCTGGGGCCAGGTGGCCCAGCCCAATTCCCACCTCAGAGCAGCGATAATTAAAGTGCACATGCTGTCAGGGCCTCAGTTCCCTGATCATAAAATGGTGGATTGGAGGAGGTCTGTTAGGCCCTCCCATTCTAAAAGTTGACATTTTTTTTTTTAAGTTTATTCATTTTGAGAGAGAGCCTGAGTTGGGGAAAGGGAAGGGCAGAGAGAGAGGGAGAGGGAGAGAATCCCAAGCAGGCTCTGGGCGGTGTGGGGCTCGATGCGGGGCTTGAACTCACAGACCGTGAGATCGTGACCTGAGCCGAAATTGGGTGCTTAACCCGAATAAGCCACCCAGGCACCCCTCTAGAAGTTGACATTTAGAACTGTTGTTCACAATGGAGAGATACAGTGTGCTCCTAACTTAACTGATAACCACAGGTCAGCCCGCCTGTGTCCCTTTACTGCAAGGCCATGGGTCCAAGGCTTTTCTCTGGCTTCATGCCTTTACCGTCCTCACTCAATTCCTATTATCATTGTCCTCAATTTGTTTTTGCTCCTCAGCTCCTCCTCTATAAGGATGCCTGGGCCGTGAGCAGAAAACTGGCCAGGCCTACTTGTTGAAAAACAACCTGTAAATTCTGCATTTTGTTTTTCATTTGTACAGACCATTGTTTCACGCCTCTGCGGTCCTAATATTCTGCCCCCACAGTCCTCCGCCGCCGAAGTTGCATCTAGGCTTCCACACATCTGGAGAAGCCCCGTACCAGGGCACCTGCTCCTCAGGGTTTGCTCAAAGTCCTTTGGCAGCCTCTGAAGAGGGAAGCATGCTTGGGACCTGGAAGAGGGTTCCGAGTCACGGCAGCCTCCGCATGTAGCTCACCCCTCCCTGCCTTTGTTTCTTCACCCGTGGGAAAGGGGGTGGAAATGTGCTCTGAGTGCCTCACAAGATGGGTGTGAAGCTAAAATACGAGTCAGAGCATCAACATTCCTTTAACATGGGAAGTGCTTACCAGTCTTAGATTAACTTATTCCCCTTTGGGTGATCTCCACAAAGTGGCTTGTGTGGTGACCACACAGGCTTTAGAGCCACACTGGACTCACATCCACCTTGTCCTAGCTGTGACCTTGAGCAAGTTTCCCAGCCTCTCCGCTCCACACCCGACTTCCTCATCTGTATAATGGGCATAATGAGAGCATCTCCTCCGTGGAGTTGTGTAGATTAAAGATGACCCACACAGAGGCCCTTGGAGCAGTGGCTCCTAGGTGATAAGCTCTCAGAGCCGTTGCTGGGGATGATGGTGGCATTTCGGCTGTTGTGATCATTTTCTAGGATCCCATGCCAAAAAGGCCAAGGAGAGGGAAATTTCAAAGTCGCTACGTTCCTCCCCCTGGACGGCTTATAGATACAGCAGAAAGTGCTACTCTAGAGGTGGTTCAGAGACACGCCCTGGTCTCCACAATTCCCTGCACTCTCATATCCCGGGCCCAAGTGAGCATCTTCCCAGCGCCGGCCTGGGGTCTGGAGAGGTCTGATCAAGCCTTTCAGCCCTCAGGGAAATGTGCTCTCCATGGCCCAGCACAGTCCAGGCAGGAAAGCTGGAAATGGTGCAGATGGTCTCGTGCGCCTGCAAGTGGTGCAGAGTCACTGGAGTGTATTTTCTGCCCGGGGCTAATTCCTCCTCCTCGTACAGTGTGACTAAGCAAGGATGGCTTATTTGCCCCATAGTTGATGGTGCGTCTTTAGGGAATACTTACCGAGGAGAGAAGAATGGGAGTAGGTAAGGATAATTTCCACCAAGGTGGTCTGATTCGTATATTTCAAGGGACTTGTAGAACGAACATCACTCTTAGGGGGAAATTCCTAATCCAGACTTGTGGCCAGCCTGTGTTTTTGTGCACACGTGTACGTTAAGGGTATCGTGGTCAGCCATCCATGACTCTCTTCCTTCCCCATCTCGGGCTGAGAGTCATCTGGAAGGAACATGTAATTACTGTTTACTCCAGGGCACTCAACTGAGAACACCCTCATGTAATGACTCTTGAGTTAATTCTGTCTTCAGATGCCCATCTGCTATTGCTTCTTTGGAAACCAGTGGGAGCCAAGCACCACTTTTTAGCCCAGGGGAGAAGATCATGAGATGGATATTAGTCCCTGTAAGTTCAGGCTTTACTCTTGGGCAACAGAAATATGGTGGTAGCATCTTTCTCATGCAGAATTTCCACCCAGATTTCTGCGCTTAGTGATAGAAATTTCAAAGCAGAATCAACCGTTAATCTAATGAGCAGTCTTGGTGGATTTGGAACAGTCAGCAACATTGACAAGGGAAGGGAATTCAGAAAGATTCTAGAGGCAGGACTGTAGCATTTATATGAAGTTTTAAAACATGCAGAGATGCTATGTATTGCCTAGGGATCAGACATAGACATGCATGAGAAATGAGAGACAGCAACTCCAGGAGAGGAGGGCTACGTGCTTATTAGCGTGTGTTCTCTATACCCGTTTGCCAAGCACACACGTTTGCTTGGGCTTCCTTGGGCTCGTCTTGCTTTCTTTCCCCATTTATTTGGGGGAATGAATTTGTGTGGGGAATGGGAGAGGGAAGGCAAGTGGATGCATTATAATGAAGGCTGTGGACTCTAATTGCTAAAAATATCAGAAATATTACCTTGAAATATGACACTCTACTGATGCAGCTGGACACTGTTGTGGAGGCTACCAAACTGTTTATGGAAACGAAACTGATTTTTATGGCAGCACATTGAGCAAGCCTTTAGATGAACTTCCAGAAGGCCTCCGTTCTAGTCCTGGCTCTGACACTGCCTGATAACTTCATACGAGCCACTTGATGTCTCTCTGCCTCTGTTTCTTTGCTGATAAAAGGAATGGGTGGACTAGCTGACCTCTTCCGGATCCTGAACTTCTCCTGTGCCCCACCTGGGCAAGTGATCATCTTGCATTGCTACTCTTTGCCTGGTGGTTTCCCCTCCAGAGTTAAGGCTCTCTGGGCAGGGACTGGTGTCCCCATTCCCTGGTGCAGCGCCTCAACAGGAGTCACCCAACATGCCTTTGAATGTCCTCAGTGCCAGGCCCCCCAACCCAGTATGGACTTGGCTGTTTCAAAACAATGCCGCAGGCCTGGCTGATTATCCTTAATGGCCTCAGTTTCTACCCTCTGTGCCCCCCCTCATTGTGTCCCCCTCATGCCTCCATGGTGTGAATTGGAAAACCTTTTCACAATATATAAATTCAGCTGCCTGAAACCAACCCACTGAAAACACCTTTAAGGAGGGACACTATTTCCCAACTGCCACGACTACTGCTTTACTTGACTATTCTACTGTCTGTTTCTGTTCTCTCCCCCCCGCCATCATATTCTATTAATTTAAAAATATTACATTTGGAGGCTTGCTAAATAAGGAGACCTCGGAGCACTAAGTGTCCTTATCCATTTTCTGGGTCCTCGTGTGCTTCCTTGTAAAGATTTCTTTCTTATTTTTTACTAAATGGCCTTGATTTTTATCATTAATTGCCGCGTGGCCATTCCTTTTACTGCATCTAGCTTATGTCTAAAATATTCTCCCACAAGTCTTTAACTCTGCTTCGATTGATCCTTCAAGCCACTTTTCACTTCTGTCTTTGCCATTTCAGGAACTTAGAAAGTGACTCCTTTGTATGTTGGACCCTTGATCCCGGGCCTTTCCTAGCCCCGCACCAAAATTTCCCAGAAGAATGACTCTTACAGTTGGACTTTCACAGTTCAGGTGGTCCTGGGTCTCTGTTATTTCCATACTGAGCCTGGGGATATGCTTTGTTCTCTACCGCCTAAAACCTCCTGTTCCCTTTAACCAGCACCTTCCACACTGCCGATGAACCACATTATGAATTGAAAGCCTGAAAAATTCTTCAGTACCTCTCTTTTGCGCTCTATTGTGAAAGATTCCACCTTCCTCCCCCCTGACAATAATCTCAACACACATTAAATGCACCATTACCTGGTACCTAAGCATGACATTTCCTCCTCAAGCCATTTCCTCTCTCTTTCTCAGGACTTCATTCCTTTTTATTGTCAAATAATATTCCGTAATGGGGCGCCTGGGTGGCGCAGTCGGTTAAGCGTCCGACTTCAGCCAGGTCACGATCTCGCGGTCCGTGAGTTCGAGCCCCGCGTCGGGCTCTGGGCTGATGGCTCAGAGCCTGGAGCCTGTTTCCGATTCTGTGTCTCCCGCTCTCTCTGCCCCTCCCCTGTTCATGCTCTGTCTCTCTCTGTCCCAAAAATAAATAAACGTTGAAAAAAAAATTAAAATAATATTCCGTAACATAAATACAAAACATTTTTTGCTTGCAGTTTTTAAAAGTCATTTGTTTCGTTTTTTAGATTTGACCTATGAGTGAAATCATTTGGTATTTGCCTTTCTCTGTCTGACATATTTCCCCCCGGCATAATACCCTCCTCGAGACATTTCTTTACCGTTGCATCTTACATTGTTATGTAGCGCTTGCCTAGTTTCTTGACGTTTTCCTGCGTCCTCCCTCTGCAACTACTCTTCTGTGTGTGGGAAAAGGAAAGAGGCATCTATCGAGGTCGTGTTATGCGCTGGAAACTTGACATAGTTCACCTTCACTGACCCTTTTGATGACCGAAAGATGGGAGTATTCTTCTTCTTCGTCCCCTTTTACAGAAAAGGAAACAGACACAGAGGTTATGGACCTTGCTGAAGGTCACCCAGGTGGTAGGAAGTATGGTCTGACATCATCTTCCACAGTATATACCGCAGAGCAAAATGCAAGAAGGCAGCCAATAAAAACCATACCAGTACCCTTTGGTATCATTTATTTTTTTTATTTTTTTTTAATTTTTTTTTTCAATGTTTATTTTTGGGACAGAGAGAGACAGAGCATGAACGGGGGAGGGGCAGAGAGAGAGGGAGAACAGAATCGGAAACAGGCTCCAGGCTCTGAGCCATCAGCCCAGAGCCTGAAGCGGGGCTCGAACTCACAGACCGCGAGATCGTGACCTGGTTGAAGTCAGACGCTTAACCGACTGCGCCACCCAGGAGCCCCCCTTTGGTATCATTTACATAAACATTGAACTTGGCCCACAGTTCCAAAGTTTTAGTGTTCTTATTTACTTTCTTGGAAAAGTGTCAGGTGCCCCCTTCACGGACCGTATGAGGGATGTTACAGCTCTCGCTTCCAACCCCCAGTTCCTGGATCCCTGCATCCTTGTAAATATCACCACACACACACACACACACACACACACACACACACACACACACACACTTCCATCAAGTGAGACCTCCGTTAATCACCCTTACCTCTCCTTTACCACTGCTAACAGTCTTGCTTCTCCTAAACAAATGTTTAGAATTCTCTCGGGAGGAGCTGGCAACCACATTGGTAGGATGGATATCCCTCTGTGGCTACAATGGGTAGACTTTAAGAGCTCCCGGTGCAGGGTCCTCTTTCAGAAAGCGCGTCCCTGTTTTCTCCTGTGTTGTTATGGCTCCTTCTTCCCATTCCTTCTTCTGATGTTTAATCCTCCCTTCAGTTAACCCATGGACAGTGTTCTTGTTGCCTTTTTTTCCTACTTTGTCTCTCCCCACCAGCCATAGTCTACTGCATGGTTTTCTTATTGAGGGAGCGAGGGGAGGCAGGAGGGGTCTGTCGCCAATGCCGTCACCTCAGAGCTGGACTCCTTGCCCAATCTCCTGTGACGTTTGTCTCCTCTTGATTCACCCAACTGGGTTCTTGGGATGCTCATCACATCCCTGAGGACAGTTATAATATTTCCCACCTTGGGTGGAGTCCAGCATGCACTCACTGTTTGGGACAGGGTTTTTGTCATCTCCCTGTCCGTGACCTTCCATGGGGACATGTTCATCAGGCTTCTACCTTTCCTCTGGCTTCCCTTTCTCTTAAGTGGCCCCCGTAGCCTGCAGTCTGCCTCCTGAATACAGTGGGTGGAGGCAGCCAGGAGTCACTGGCCTGGCCTTCACAATGAAATGCTAATGGATGTTTGATAGTCACTGGTATGATTCCCAATATTTCCTACTTCCCTCTTATCCCTGAGCCCCAGGGTCACATTGACAACCTCTGTTAGGTCACTGAAGTTCCTTACACAATTTAGTGGGGAAGTTTTCTTTTTTTCTTTTTCTTTTTTTAAATGTTTATTTTTGAGAGTGGGGGGAGGGCGTGGGGGAGGGGCAGAGAGAGAGGGAAACCCAGAATCCGAAGCAGGCTCCAGGCTCTGAGCTGTCAGCACAGAGCCCGACGTGGGGCTCAAACTCAAGAACCCGAGATCATGACCTGAGCCCAAGTCAGGTGCTTAACTGACTGAGCCCCCCCAGGCGCCCCTAGTGCGGAAATTTTCTGTCTCTGAAGTACCCACATTCCTCGGGGACTCTGTTTCCCACCATGTCTGAGGTTCTTAGGGTCTCCAATTCTTCCATCTCTTTTTTTGTGGGGAGAAGATGGAAGTTCTCCGGAGGGGAAGGGGAAGCTAGTTCGATGTGACTGTGGTTGCTCTCCATGGAGGCCACTGGGTTCGCAGCTGCGTGGGACAGGGTATTAGGGTGGCCTGTAGGATCTGTTGGTTTCCCGCATCATGGTCTTGATCCAGGCTCTGGTTCTCCAGATTGGAGACCAGTGTTCTCCCCTATTCTTGGGGCCTTTGCAGATCAGACAGGCCCCCCAGATGGGGTGAGTCTGTTCCTTAATCTTTGCCTTTTCATCTGACGGGCATGCAAGTGTCTCTGCTAGATGGTTTTGGCATTTCTCCTGTTTGTGTGTACAGCCGACACCCTGGCTGTTTCGGGGAGACTCCTGAGAGGTGGGGAAGGGAGTGTTCCTGGTCAGTGTCCCTAAAAGCAGAGCCTGAAATGGGGATTCTCTGCAAGAGATGTACTGAGGGAGTGCTGTCTGGAGAAACCTGTAGCAGAGCAAGGGGAGAGAGATTGGGTGGAGGAGGGGCTAAGGAAGGACATGGATTCCCATGAGGAGCTCTGGAGCATAAATGCCACCTGTACCCCCATATCGACCAGTCATTCATTGTCTGCGAACTGCCCTAAGAGGAAGGAGTAACTTCCTAGGCTCTTCTGGAAGAAGAGGGCTCCCACTGGTCAAGGACAACTCTCAGGGGAAGGCTGCAGCCCTCCGCAGCTGGGGATGGGTGCAGAGGGATCTAAGCAGAGCACCACCAGCACCTACCTCACAGAGCTTACACGAGCCAGGGTCCTGGTGCGGGCTTCTGTCTCTCCGTCTCCACGCGAGACCCTCTGGAATTTGACGATGGGCTCCCATCACTCTCCAGGCTGAGCCCAGGGAAGAGCCCTGCATATGGACCCTGCATATGGAAGATGGCAGGTTACAAAGACAGGAGCCCTGAAAATGCCGATGCCAGAGACTGCATTATTGCACCCGAGGGCCACAGCAAACCCTGAGGGGCTTGGGATCTCCGATTTATAGCTGAAGGAACAGAGGCTCCCACATCAGCCTACCTGGGGGCACTGCAGACCTACAAAATGGTAAAGATGAGTTTTGTACTCCAGCCTGATTGATTGCCTGCATAGCTCCATGCCATCTTAGCACAAAACCAGTAAGGCTCGTTCCGGGAACACTGGGGTCGGGTCCCTGAGGGCCTGCCGGCCTGTTAAGTCCAGGTTGCCCCCCTCATCCCTGTCCCCGAGGGCTTGAGGCTTCTCCCAAGGTATGCTCCTCACCCCACTGAAGCCCCTTCCCCAGCCCCAAGCCAAACCACATCCTCTCTATGTTATCGTAAGATACTTTCTCCCTGAGGCTGCCCTAGTGATAGGCAGCCCGAGAGTAAAGCACCCCCATTCTGCATGTCAGAGCCCATCGCTGACTCCTGCCAGATGCCCACCTACCGAAGGCACCTAACCACTCACATCTGTGCTCATGGAAATGTGCACACTCTCGTGTGCCAGCTGCTCAGACCTTCATGTACTCACTCGGACTGCTCCTCACCCAATCTGTGCTCTGCACCGTCAACACCAACTAAAAAGCAACGTCAAGACACAAAGCTGTCCCCATGCGGAAGGAGCCTACACGCGCACATAGAAACCTACTGGCTTGCTGCCAAAGGAAAAAGTTCTGGCTTTGGACTGGGGCAGATCTGTTTCCGGTTCTGGTTCTGCTGCTTCTCTTTATGGTCCCGGGACGTTAATCTGCTCCTTTGCGCTCAGTTTCCTCTCCTGTGCACAGGGGATGATGATCACATCCAGTCTCCTGGGTTCATTGTGAGGGATAAGTGAGGTGAGGCAGGAGGAAGCATGACCCGGGGACTGGGCTCAGGAGCTCTGCTCTCCTTGTGACAAGGTGGCTGAAACTCACGGACAATGAGTGCCATAGAGTTGCTAGGGACACAAATCTGGGCGGTGGGGTTCTCGGGATGAGAATATTAGTCTAATTTAAAACGTTGCTGACTCAAGAATTTTACTGTAGACACGGGAGGAGGATGGGAATGAGGTTTGCCTTGGAAGATATTTGGTGCCATACAATTACCCACTTCTTCTCTCCGTTCAGGACCCCAGGACACTCTTGAAAAGCCACACTGCTTTCTTCTCTGGCTGTGCCAAGCACAGAGTGGGGAAGAAAGCACCTTCCTGCCAACAGCTTTTTCCAGTGTCTGGCATGTTTGCTTCCCTGGGTACGGGGAGGCTCTGGGGTGCCCAGGCCACCATCTGCTGGAGCCGCCATGCCTGGGCCCAGCACCAGCCCAGCCTCCAAGAGGACCCCAGCCCCAGCTTTTGGCAGTTGCCTGGGCCAGGGGAGCCCTGGCCCCGGCTGGATGACCTCACAGCTGTGCCTTCCGCTCCTCGGGGGCTTGTGTTTCTGTCTCTCTCAGGGGCCCATCCTGGCTGCTGGGCAGAGGGCCCACTGTCCTTCAATACCAGAGGCTCACGTTGCCTGGCCTGTGCCAGCAGTTGGCAAAGGATTTTCAACCAAGAGGCCCCGTTTCTCTTGTATCCGTGGCTGCCTGCTTGTCCCACCAGAGGCATGGACCCCAAGTGGGGGTGGGGCTTTGCCAGCTTTTCCATTTCTCTTTGACAGGTCTGGAAACTCTTTGAAAGATATCTAGTTTCACATGAGTCGAGGGGGAAAATCATGCAGGTGGCTCTGAAAACAGAAACACTTGTTAAATTGTAGTGAAAAGATACTGACACTAAGCAAGATGTGAGTTTTCTAACCTGACTCTATGGAAGAGTATATGGCTTGTGATAGGGGTGGTGGTGGGGGTGGGGGTGGTAGATGAGGAGGGGAAATGGGGGAGAGGGAGGAGGAGAGTCAGGAAGAGAAGGGAGGGGGAGGAGGAGGGACAAGGAGGAGGGAGGAGAGAGGAGGGGGAGGCACCCCCATTATGGAACACACACCATGAAGCAGGTGCCCCGTTTGGTGCCCCACTCCTGTCATTCCTCCTCAACAACCATAGAAAGTAGGTGCTGTGATTTCCCCCATTTTACAGATGAGAAAGATGGGGGTCAGAGAAGTCAAATGATTTGCCCGAGGCCACACAGCTGCCGAGTGGCTGCAAGGGATTTGAACCTGGTCTCTTTCTAACACACATGCTTGCTTGCTTGCTTTCTTTCTTTCTTTCTTTCTTTCTTTCTTTCTTTCTTTCTTTTCTTTTTTTTTTAACACACTTTTACATACATTTTAATAGTTGAACCACAACAATATATTCAAAAACTTACAGAATCTTTTTAAGTTAAGTGGTTGAGTTTATGTTGCAGGTTGTTTTTATTGTGACAAAATACACACAACACAAGATTCACCATCTTAATCGTTTTTAAGGGTACAGCTCAGAGATGCCAAGTTCATTTATACTGTGCGACTATCATCGCCATCCATCGCCAGGGTACCTCTCATCTTGTAAACCTGAAAGTGTCCCCCTTGAACGCTAACTTGCCGTTCTGCCTCACCCCCAGCCTCTGACAACCGCCACCTACTGCCTGTCTCTATGAATCTGACTGCTCTAGGGACCTCATGTGAATGGAACCCTACAGCACCTGTCTTCTTACAACTGGCTTATTTCACTTAGCATAATGTCCTCAGGTTTCATCCGTGTTGTAGCATGTGTCAGAATTGCCTTCTTTTTTAAGGCTGAATAACATTCCATTGTAGGTGTAGACTTCCTTTTGCTCATCAGTTCATCTGCCAATGGATGCTTGAGTTGCTTCTACATTTTAGCTTTTTGAATAATGCTGCCATGAACATGGGTGTGTAGATATCTCTTCAAGATCCTGCTGTCAATCCCTTTGGGTCTATACCCACAGTGGAATTGCTGGATTGTATGGTAAGTCTATTACTGACTTTTTGAGGAACCACTGTACTGGTCTCCACAGTGGCTGCATCATATTGCATTCCCACCAGTAGGGCACAAGGGTTCCAATTTCTCCATGTCCTCGCCAACATTCATTATTTTCTGGTTTTTTGATCGTAGCCACCCTAGTGGGTGTGAGGTGGTATCTCCCTGTGGCTTTGATTTGTATTTCCCTGATGATCAGTGATGTCGGGCATCTTTCCACGTGCTTATTGGCCATTCGTTTATCTTCTTTGGAGAAATGTCTATTTAATTCCTTTTCCCACTTTCTAATCAGGTTGTTTGGTTTCTTACGCTTTTGAGTTTTAGGAGTTTTCTATATATTCTGGATGTTAATCTCTTATCAGAGGTATGATTTGAAAATAGTTTCTTTCATGCTGTCCATTGACTTTCACTCTGTTGATGGTATCCTTTTATGCACAGAAGTTTTTAATTTTTATGAAATCCAGCGTGTCTCCTTTTTTTATCTTGACGTCTCTGCCTTTGGTGTTCTTGTCAAGAGGTCATTGCCAAATCCAATATCATGAAGCTTTGCCCTGTTTTCTTCCAAGAGTTCTATCATTTTAGCTCTTACATTTAGGATTTGACACATTTTGAGTTAATTTTTTTGAATGGTGCTAGGTAAGGGTCCAGCTTCATTTTTCAGCATATGGATATCCAGTTTTCCCAACACCATTCGTTGCAAAGACTATACATTCTTTGTTGAATGGTCTCAACACCCTTGTCAAAAATCATCTGACCCTATGTACAAGGGTTTGTTTCTGGCATACCTATACATTTAACCACTTTTTTAAACAAATTTTTTCAAGTTTATTTATTTTGAGACAGAGAGAGAGAGCACAAGTGGGGGAGAAACACGGAGAGAGGGAGAGAGAGAGAATCCCAAGTAGGCTCCGCAGGCAGGCTCCACAGGCTCTCCCAGCACAGAGCCCGAGGCAGGGTTCAGACCCAGGAACTGTGGAATCATGACTTAGATCAAAATTAAGACTCATACACTTAACCGACTGAGCTACCCAGGAGCCCCTGAACCGCTTTCTACTGCGTCTCAACACTGTGCAATGCTCAGGAGAATTGTGGAATATCAGAGCTGCTGGAGACCCCAAACAAGTCAGGAGCACTTCCCCATTCCGCAGGTGGAAAAACAGGCCGGTGGACAGAGCACTGTCAGTACAGTGCTCGTGCCAGTACAGGATACTGTGAGGGTCCTCACCTCCTGGAGCAAACTGAGGGGTTCGTGGGATGCTTTTCTTGCATTTTAGCAAGTGGTCCATTCTGTGGGCAAATGCACTCTTGTGTTTTTGGAAACCTAAAGTGTAGAAGATGGAGGAGAAAGAGGAAGCAACTAGACAGGGGTGAGATGTGCTGGTTGGGAGGCCACTTAAATGCCTCGAGTCAGGCTCCAGGACCACCATCTTCTGGGTGGCTCTGGGTGACGCCCCTCCCCCCGCCCCTCCCCCCACATGTGCAGCAGGCAGCCTTAAAAAGCATGTGCGTGGGACAAGGAGTACTGCTCCTCCGTGGCCAGGGTCCCCATGGGCCCCCAGCACCTGTCCTATGCTCCCTGCCCACCTTTACCTCTTTCCTGCCTGTCACTATCCTTGAGTCACATGCTCCTGCTGTGCTGAAACACCCAATTTCCCTGAACAAGGGCCAGGCTGGGTCACACTCCTGTGTCCCTGCTCACATAGATGCCTTTACAACTCTGCTGGGCTGTCCTTCTCAGAGCCGGCTTCACTGTCTCTCCTCTTGTAGAAGTCCTCTCTCCAGCCCTGGTCTATGCATGTACTCTGGGCCCCTTCCACAGTAGCCCCCGAGTTACCGCCACATGTCTGTCTTCCCATCAGGACCGGGATCTCTTGAGCCAGAAATTGTGTTGCAAATATTGAAAAGAATGCCCCGAAGAATGTGTGTGTGTGTGTAATCCTCAGTGCACGCAATAGCTGCTCAATACACTTGTGAATCCAGTTCAGAAAGGGAACGGTGGCTAAAAAGCCAGGTGTCAAGAGAGTTGAGCACTTAGCATGGACTGGGGGTGGGGTGGGGTGGGAGAGTGAGGTGCGGGCTCATCAGCCAGTACTTTATGGTAGTTAGGAAAAAGCGACTGGGTATCTTTCTGGCCACCATGCCCCACTAACTTTAGTGTAAAATTAGATTTTCATTCTGGGAAAGGGGCCACCAATGAACTGGTTTTCCCAGGGCTCAGGAAGGAGTGGGGAGAGGGGGTGGTGTCTGGTCCAAGAATAAAATAATCAAGTCCATCTCAGGTTTAATTCCCCTTCTGCCTCATGCCCCCGACTGTCACTGCCACCAGCTGGTCCAGGTGCCAGCAGGTCACCCCTGTTCCCTATCCCGGGCCCCCGCAGGGAGCTGGAGGCTCTGTGCACCCCAACACTGGCTGGCCCAGCTGGAAGCAGCTGTGCACAGCACAGACGCTACATGTCACAAGCCAGGCACTGACCTATGCAAACACAAGCAGAATTATAGCCACCCATAAACAAATTAGCATCCTTTAAAAGGTGAAAAGCTCCATAAAATGTCTGGGTTTTGTTTACGGCTTGTAGGTGGGGGTGACAGAGCCTTGGATTAAATCGCCGGGGTGCCCGCGCGGCGCTGGCTCTCCTTCCTTCCCCTCGCCTGTCCCCAGCCTTAGGGGCGCGCAGACCGGGGCGCACTCTCCGGCTCACGGCCCCGCCTTCGGTGGCCACTCAGTCCGTCCTGCCGTTGTTCCTGCCAGCCCGGGTCCCAGCAGGTGTTCCCTAATTAGCAATCTCTTCATTTCCAATCAAAGCACAAAGCGGCCCCAAAAGCCTGTCTTTATGAGGGAGCCAGCAGCGGCTAGGGATGTGCGGGGGGATAATTGTCTTCGCCAGTGGCGGCAGTAAGCGGGCTGGCTAATTCATTATTGTAATAACTTTGCTTGTCCTTGGGGAGGTGGGGGAGGGAAGGGGGAGGGGGGAGGGGACCGAGTGGCTGAGGGTGGGGCGGGGTGAGGGTCTGGGGCAAAGGGGTGGGAAACAGACGAGCGAATGAACCGGCACAGGCTGGCTCCCCTTCTCGCCACTGGCTCTGCACCCACTTCCCGCTGCGGGTAAGTGACTCGGCTTGCCAGCCCTCTGCCGCAGCCCCCGAGTGGCCCGGAGGCCGGACTTTGCACGGTCTGGGGAGGAGCCTGGGTCCTGAAGGAGGCTCTGGGAAGCCGCTGCTCAGTCACCACCCCCCCCCACCGCCACCCCCACCCCGGGGCTGCGATCCCGAAGAAGTCGGGGTCGGGGCTGTGTGGTGGGGTCCCGGGAGCCAGCCCTCTGTCTTACCAAGGGCTCGAGTCCTGTCAACTCCTGGACTCTGAGTGTCATCCTGCCTGGGCACGGTGGTGGCCGAGGGTCACTAATTAGAATGCCTCAAAGGGCTGCCTTACACTTCTGTTGGCAGAACAATATAGGTGACAGACCGAGTCTATGGGGCTACAGAGGTGGCTGAGTGCGTCCGTCAGATAAGGCTGAGGTGGGGCTGGCCCGGCCACCCCCTTACTCTGTCCAGGTGCACTCTCCCTGAACCATTTCTCCCACAGTGAGCGGGGCCTTGTGAGTAAAATGTGGGAGAAGCCCCGCGTGGCAGCCGTGGGCTGGGTCCTCCCACGTGGCTTTGTGGAGGGTTTGGGACCCCGTCTGAGTCTCCATCCAAAAATGAAATGCAGGTACAGAGGCAGGCGGGGAGGGTGTCCTAGGGGAGGAAACAGCAGGGGCGAAGGCAGAGGGTGAATCCCGGGATTGGGGTTGAAAGGAGGCAGGTGCTGGGGGGGGGGGGGGCAGGCAGGGGTGGAGGGTGTGCCAAGGACTCACAGGAGATTTGGGAATGGAGGGTGAGGTTGGCCCATGGACTGACAGGTAGCCTTTATCTCTTGTGCCCCCAAGTCAAGAGCAGCACAGCCCCTGTTAGAGAGCCCGTGGATGGGCTTGCCCTGCCCTGGAGGGAAGGCATTAGGGAAAACTCTTGGCTTTCCATGGCAGCAGTCACGGGTTAGAAAAGGCCTGGGCGTGGGGCGCTTGACTGGCTCTGTCAGTAGAGCATGGGACTCTTGATCTTGGGGTCGTGAGTTCGAGCCCCATGTTGGACACGGAGTTTACTGAAAAGAAAAGTCCTGGACCTGGCCAGGGACCTTCCAGGGGGCCACAGGGGAAAGAATTTGTTCCCCGGACTCCTCCCTCTCCCCCTGCAGCTGCAGCCTCAAATCCCTGCCCGTGGTACTTGCCATGGGACATTGGAAGTGGATTACTGACCAGCCTGGCGAGGAGCTCGGAGTGTTTCCCCCAGCCATGGTGCACAGTGGTTAGGGTAGTGGGCTGTAGAATCAGAAAACCTGTGATCGAATCCTGGCTCCTTCAGCTAATTCACCACTTTGTGCCTCGGCGGCTTCCTCATCTGTCTATAAAATGGGGGTGATGTGTTCCTACCACATGACACCACGGTGCTGGCTGGTAGTGAGGGCTTCTGCTCTTAAAGACATGGGAATGGGGGTGGGGGGAGGGACCCAGGGAGGGGGTATTCACTGCTCCTTCTTTCACCTATTGTGTTGCTCATCTGTGAGGTGGGACAGGGAGGCTGAACTTGGACGCTCTGACGTTCTCAGGTTGAAGAACGCCGGGAGGAGCCACGGCAGGGAGGACTGCGGGCTAACGAGATCTCTACATCCATCTGGAGGATGAGGCCCAGCCCGGCCCCTGTCTGTGTGGTTCTGGTGGGGAGGCCCTGAGGCTGGCTCCTGGCTCCCGCACCTGTGTGATGGGGGTGGGAGTAGAGGGCTGTCCTCCTGGTCTCGGGCCTGGTCTGGCCCATAAAACAGAGTCTGGGAGGCCCGGTGTCCAGCCCCCAGCCCTCTCAATGGACATTTGCTCTGGCTTTGATCCCTGCCTCACACACTAGCTTGCAGAATCCCGAAACCCAAAAAGCCAGCCTTCTTCCCCCACCCCCAATTTACAGATCATTCTACAACAGCCTTTCAGCAGTTATTTTTTAATTTTGTTTAATGTTTATTTATTCTTGAGAGGCAGAAGGGGAACGGGGGAGGGGCAGAGAGAGGGAGACACGGAAGGAATCCGAAGCAGGCTCCAGACTCAGAGCTGTCAGCGCAGAGCCCAACACGGGGCTCGAATCCACAAACCGCAAGATCGTGACCTGAGCCGAAGTCGGATGCTTAACCGACTGAGCCACCCAGGTTGCCCCTTCTTTCAACCATTATTTATGAAGCATCTATTATGTGCTGAGCAGGAGAATCCAATGCTGACAAGTGAACGAGGGAATAGCTGGGGATCCCCTTCTCTCTGGGGACCGAGAAGGCCAATCTGAAGAGGTGACATTTAAGTTTCAGCCTCAATGATCGGGTCCCAGCCAGCTTAGCATCTGTACAGGCCAGGGTAATGCTGTCTGATGGAAGTACAATGCAAGCCACAAATGGGAGGCACGTGGATAATTTTAAGTTTTCTAGTAGCCATATTTTTAAAAAGCCAAAAGAAACAGGTAAAACTGATTTTAATAATATATTTAATTAACACAATGTATCAAAATATTATTTCAACATGGACTCAATATAAAAATTATTACCGAGATTTTTACATTCTTTTTCTTGTACTGAATCTTTGAACTCTAGTGTCTGTTTTACACTCCCAGCACTTTTCAACTCAGACAAGTCGCGTTTCAAGTGCTCAGTAGCTCCGTGTGGCTGGTGGCTCCTCTGTTTGACAGCACAAGTCTAGAAGTTAAGAGCACCAATCCGTGCTGTGTGACCTTGGGCAAGTTGCTGAACCACTCTGTGCCTTGGTTTCTTTATCTATAAAATGGGGTAGTAATAGAACCTGCCTCTTAGATCTGTTAGGAGAATTAAATAAACTCATAAACATAAAGAGCTAAAGTAGTGCCTGGCAGGCAGAAAGTGCTGTTTAAATGTTAGCTATTAATAAGAAGAATTAGAAAAACGAGAATAATAAATCTCTGAAGAAAGAGCAGCCACGGCAGACAACAGACAGCAGAAAGAAGACCTGGACGGTGGATGGGGTGGGGGGCGGCGCTGGGGCAGAGGTGGCGAAGGGCACAGGGGGCGCTGGCGGGGCGATGCCCATCACACCCAGCCTTGAAGAGCTTGGTTTTCAGTTCTGTGAGCAGAGCCTGAGAAACCAGAGAAAATTCTAGGGGCCGAGACTGTCTCTGGCACCTGTTGCCATCTCAAGGGATGGGGTGTGATCCCTGAGTAGGGGGCGACGGGGGGGGGGGGGGGGGCGGGGGGTGCTGGTGCACCCCTCGGTCCTCCTCATCCTGCTCTCCAAAACTGTTGCATTTCTCCGCGCTCCCCCCCCCCCCAAAGCCGACTGAGAGGCCGGGGCATCAGCTGGAGGGGGAATATTAATGATTCAATTTTCAACCGGGTTCCACTCCAGGGCCTCGCCTGCGACATGCATTTTTAATCATAACAAAACAGAATGACAAAGGGAGTCATTTGCAGCCAGGCGGCCCCTGCTGGCTGGCCCCCCTGAAGGGTCTGCTTGGGGGGAGGAGGAGCTGGCTTCCCAGCCCACAAGACATTCCTCATTCTGGTGCCCAACTTCAGAGAGGGTCTGGCTGTGGGCCCAGCCTCTGGTCCCGCCATACCATACAAGTCATTCTCTCTGGGCTGTGACTGTCTTCCAGAAGGGAGTTTCCGGGTTGGGGGAAGCAGAAACAGTTGGGTGCCCATGGACTAGACTGGCTAAGCTGGAGGTAAGCAGACACCAACCATCTACCCCAGGGTTCCGGCTGATCCACAGCAGGGTGGAGGAGCCCTGGGGGTGATGAGGGGCCACGTGGATATGGGGGTTATAGAGGATTCTACCTACTTGCCCTCCAAAGCCCGGAGCCATTCTTCTTTCTCTGAGCTTCTGTGGGGCTTGGGGTTGGATACACCAGGGCCGGCCGGGTACCCTCTGAGCTGACCTCACCTTGGTGCTCGCTAGTGATTGGCTAGCCCCTTCTGATGGGAGGGGCACTTTAGTTCCCAACTGGATGACATTCTGTGGGCTCCTGGGTCCTGGCCCATCCTGTTCGGGGGTGACTAGCTTTGCACTGAGTCAATCTTTTAGTCTTCCTGTTATCCCTGAGGGCCCAGCTGGAATCTCATGTCTGTTGAGCCTTCCCTGACTACCCAGCCACAACAACAATCTCCACCAACGAATCTCTCCTCTCCAACCCCCTTCCCCACGTCTGCACTACTCTGTTGGTACTTTTGCTGCCCTCTGACCGTCACTCTGTCTGTCCACTTTTCCAGTCTCAGAGCACCCAGTATGTACCTGGGGCTATGCCTGCTCGCTCAGCATAGTGGGAAAGGCAAACAGCCCAGAAACCTTTTCATCGTGTGGAAAGTACTGTACCAGGGGGTGTAACGGAGCTACAGGGGCACAGGGCCCAGTACGCGCTTAAATGTGTCACACTGTTTATTCCACCAACATTTAGGAAGCACTTCCTCCGTCCCAGGCACCGTGCTAGGTGCTGCGGCTACAGTGGCGAAGAAGGTACTCTCCACCTTCACAGTTTACAGTTAGGTGGAGGAGAGTAAACAAACCAACAGGTGCCCCATGCTCCTTCTTATATCCTCCCTTGTGTCTTATACACAGCAGGTGCTCAATAAATGCTTGCTCGCTGGTTGGTTCCAAGTTGCCTAATTCTCTAACTGTGCTACTTTCTTCCCCCATGATGTATGTTCGTGAGGCTGGTTCCTAGGTTGGGCTTTTACGTATTTCCCACCAGAAAGTCCCTGTCTTGATTTGGTTAGCTCTGCTCTCAGGAGTAATAAATTATTAATAGCAACCACAGCAACCACCAACATTTATTAGGTGTTTGTTACATGTCAGGTGCTAAACACTTGACCAATACAGGTAATATAGGTAATACAATCCTTAGTCTTCGCGGCAACCCCGTGGAAGAGGTCCTACAATTTAGTCTATTTTACCAAAGAGGAAAATCAGGCGCAGAGAGGTTAAGTCACTTGTCTGAGGTTGCACAGCAAGTCGTGGGCAGAACTGGGATATAAACCCAAGCAGTCTGGCTCCAGAGTCCACTCTAAACCACACTGTATCATTCTGCAGCTGCCTCCTCTCATATAGAAAACAGGTCAGAAAGACCTATTTTCACCCCATTTACGGAAACTTGCTGCCTTTTAGTTGACAGCCATTGCTGAATACATCTAGGCTCCATACCGCACCCTCCAGGAAATCGTGGCATTGTGATGCTAGGGGGCCCTCAGAGGGGCCTGCATCCTTCTCGTGTTTCAGCCAAGACAGCCAAGGCCCAGAGATGGGGAGGGACTGGTCCAAGGTCTCAAAACCAAGTCTTGTCTGAGCGACTTTCCTGGCCCAGACCATCCACAGCCCCCCGGTTGACTTCCTGAGCATTGTTTTACATGGGTTAATAGAGAGTGGGCAGCAGACAGCTGGTCTCATGTGGAGGGGACAGAGAGGCCTCTGAGTTGCTCCTGACATCCTGAGCCTGCACCTGCTTCCCAGCAGTCCTTGAAACTCCAGGAAGCCTTATTCCTGGGTTCTCTGGGGCCACTGCTTCCTGCCCTTCTTGTTCTGTGCCATCTACTCCACAGCAGGCCCTCCCCACTCCTTTCTTCCTTTTCCATTGTCATCACCCTGAGAAGGCAGGACAGCGGCTCCTGTGTTTCAGGAGTGGGAATAGGGCCGGCTGCCTCACAAGGTGAGTCCGCCCCAGGGGATCTCCTCACTCAGCATCCATTCCAGCTTGTAATGTGCTAGCATGTTCTGGGTGTGGGGAACTCAACAGTGAACAAGATAGGCAAAACTTCCTGCCTTCACGGATCTTACATACATTTGTGTGTTGGGGGCGGGGGGCGGCAGGCAGATAAAAGCAAGACAAAACAAAACCCAGGATGATAAGTGCATTTAGTATATGAGATAGGTAAGTGTCATGGAGAAATAGGAAAGCAGGGAGCAGGGGAGCCTCACTGCAGCCGAGTAAAGACCTGAAGGAGGCGAGGAGGCGAGGAGGAGAGCCCTGCAAAAACCTGGGGGAGAGCCTTTCAGGCACAGGGAACACACAGCAAGTGCAAAGGTCCTGAGGTTAGAAACAGGCTCAGTGTGTCCAAGGCACAGCAAGGAGGCCAGTAGCTGGTGTGGAACAAATGGGGAGAAGCATAGAAAGAAAATGCAGTGAACGTCTGAAGATGGATACCGTCTAATGTCACCAACCAAAGGTGCCAGAGACCAACAGAAATCACTTGCAGCGGCCCAGGCTCTGCCTGGGCTGAGGCTTCCTGTCCCAGCAAGAGAGGAAGGCCTCTGGCAGCAAACTCAGTGGAGGCAGAGCACTTTCCCCATGCAGTCGGTCTCCCTGGGCCGCCCTGGTTGGCTCAGGATGTAGATGAGGGGTTTGTGGAAACCAACCGACAGGGTGAAAGTGCGCATGGTGGTTGATGTTTCTGTTCTTTCCAAGCCCTGTCTTGTCACCAAGGGAATGTCAGAAAAAGGCTAGTCCGCTTACACGCCCGCCCTCCTCTCACCTTCCTTGGTTCTGCAGGTGGGATCCATAGAACTTTCTAGGACTAGGTGATGGGGGTGGGGTGGGGTGGGGTGGGGGGCAGGTGCTTGGTGTTTCATCTGGCTGAACTCCATCACCTGGAGTTCTTTCCAAGGCACATTCTCTTTGCTCCAGAAAAGGACTTTGCAAAGCTCTTGTTCCCACAGCTGCTTCCTGAGGAAGGCGGCCTCCGTCAATCCCTGACTTTTCTAGAATTTAGGAAGGCGATCCTGGTCATTGTTCTAAGGTGGGGGGGCTGCTGAACGGAGGGGTTCACTCCAGGAACACAGCCTCCTGCTCCCAGCCTTGAATGGCACTTTGGCCCTTAGGGTCTCATGGGGACAGAAGCCACAGGGCTAAGGCTATTTTGCCCATGCAGCCTGAGGCTTTTGCTTTCTTTGCTTATGTTGTCTCCTCCTTCCTGCCTCCAGCCGCCTCTCCCCGATTTAAGGGCAGGTTTTATTCCCGAGCCGCCTGAGGGCTCCTCTTTCTGATTGTATTAAAGTCTCCGTAATTCTCCCCTCATTAATGATTGGCATATTTTTACCTCTCACTAAAGGAGCTTCAAGGCGACTCCCGGGGGGCCCTACTCTCCGAATGAAACAATTTCATCCTGCTCCAGAAACGCATTAAAAAGGGTTTGTCAGGATCTTATCACCAGTTAGAGAAAAGCTAATCAAATTACTTCTATTTATTAGCTGGTACAGCAGCGTGTCATTCCATCAAGCCGGGGTCCTGGCTTCAGCCCGGGGAGGGCGTGAACAGAGCGCCCTGCCCGCTGGCGGAGGGGAGGGCAGGGCTGGCCGGCCGGCCGGCTGCCCAGCCTCTCCGCGCCCGGCTGGCATCTTCGCAGCGGCCCTGCCCGCCCGCAGAGCAGGACTGAGCTGTGGCTGCGGTTATCTGTTCCTCCTCGTCAGTGACGGCTCCGTACAGGTACCTGCGTGGTCTCCTAGCCAGAGGGCGCATCTCAGCCCCAGCCTGCCTGTCCTTGGCAGAGCCGGGAAGGCAGTCGCGGTGCATTTATAAGAACACACATATTCTCCCCCACTCGGGGAGAAAAGAATATGGACTATTTTGTTTTCCTTTGAGGCATAGGTTTTTCATCGAATTAAAATTTTTTTTTAGTTTATTTTGGTTTTTAAGTTGAAAGCAAGTAGTGTTTTTAAGGAAGAAACTACAGAAAATAGTATGTATCTACCACCCCAAATTGACAGTTGGTAATATGCTGCTATTTTTGTTTCATGTTTTAATAACGGAATTAATATCGCAGGCGAGCTAGAGACTCCTTGTGCCTGTCCCCCGGGTGCGTTATTTCTCTCCCCTCCCCAGAGACAAGTATCATGAATTGATTATGTATTTTCTAGGCCCTTAAAAATTCTTCTAAATAGCATATATATCCCAGGATCCTATAATCAACCGGGCACAGTTGCCCACCTCCACTCTGTAGCATTACAGCTGTCAGCATGGCATCAAACCGCAGGGTGCAGCTCTGTGCCCTTGGGCAAGTAATCTAACTTCCCCACGCCTCAGTTTCCCCACCTCCACAATGGGGACAATAACAGCAATACCCCCCTAGGATTTGTTATGAGGATGAAACGAGATGGCCTAAGCCCTTCGCAAAGCGCCTGGCATGGGTGATGCTCACACGTGCCACCCCCTGTCCCCCTTCCACCTGTACCTCTTGGGAGGCCCACGCGGCGTCTGGGCTCCGTCTCAAATGCGCACGTTCATGCTCACCCAGCCTTAGGCTGCCTAAGGATGTTGGTGTGCAGGGTCCAGACGGGCCCAGCTTGTCAAGGAGTTCTGGAATTCTACGATTCACTGTACGGAGAAAGCAGGCTGGGTGGGAGAATCCTAGCATCCCCTGGGCAGACCCAGGCTGGAGCAGAGGAGCAGAGGTGCCCCCCCGCCCCCCAACCCTGGCCAGCCCGAGGCAAGGGCCTCTTCCAGCTGCACGGCGGCCTTCGTGGCCCTGGGAAAGGTTCAAAAGGCTGTGCCGCATGCCCCATCACGTCGCACAAAAGGACATATTGATTGGTTTGTAGGAGTATTTCCTGGGGTCCTTTATATCTCTCTCCCTTGTTGCCATAATGAAGAGGCTGAGAGCACAGAGGAGGGGATAGGCCAGCACACATCCATCCGGGTGGGATTTCTTCATCTTATCAATCAGGACTTTAATTAGACACGTCCGAGAGGGCAGTTCCATCTTGGGGCGGGCGGCAATCTTTATCAAGCGTGCCACATCTCTAATTACTGTGTACTGACAGATAACAATTGGGGGGCAGGGTGGGGAGCCCAGGAGGCAGAGAAAGGACAGCAGGGCCCAGAGAGTGGCCATTCACCCAAAGAGAGCGTCCTTCCTAAGCAACCTGGAAGGAATCACTCTGGCTCTGATACCCAGGGGCAGGGGATGAGGCCTCAGATAAGAGCCCTCAGAGTGATTGCAGGAATGCGGCGTGGAGAACGCAGGCCGGGCCGGTCGGGTCGGGAGATGGACAGATGTAAGGATCCCCTGCCCCCAGTTCCTGTGCTCCTGACACACAATTCTTTCTTTACCTCTGAATTTCAGTTTTGCTCAGTGTTGTGAATGACATCGTAGAAAAAGCAAGGAAGTTCTGAGTTTGAATCCTATGGCTTGACTCCATGTCAACCCGTCTGTGTGACCTTAGACAAGTAGCTTAACCTCTCTGGGCTCAGTTGCCTTCCTGGTAAATGGGGATAGTCACTCCTACTCGTAGGATTGCTGTGGCCATGAATGGACACGAGGTGTGTGCAAATATGGAGGTTCTTCTCTGCCTTTCCCTCTCTGTCCCGTCTGCCGAACAGTTTTATTTAGGGATTTAGGGGACAGTTTAGATAATCAAAGGCTAAAGACAAAGGGCCCTGCCTTTCTGGGGTGAGTTTTCTACTCAGCAGAGCAGACCGATCATCACAGACAGTGGGTCCAGGAGTGGCAAATGAGGCCCAGACCACAGGTTAACAAACTGATTTGGGTGACGTCCACTGGCTTAGAGGTGATGGAAATAACACGTACAGAGGCGTGGGCCTGAATTGGAATGTTCATGCTTTGTTAACTGAATGAGTTCAGTCATTTATTCTCTCTCAGCCTCAGTTTCCATGAGCAGAATGGGTGCGATCATCCTTCCTCTCAGGGCCAGCGCACGTGGGAGCACATGAAGTCCCCAGACCAGGCTCAGCCCTGCACCAGTGGGTTAAGCAAGACTGAGCCGTTTCGGACCCAGTTCTAATGCACACGCTCCAGGCTCCTGCATGTGGAATTTTCCCTTCTCTCTCCAGGGGTTGGCTCTGCTCCTGGGCTCCACCCTCCCTGGACCTAGGACCTGCCATTTCTCCAAGAGAGGCCTGCATGGCACAAGCCCTGTCTAGACCCCATCCCAGCTCTTTGTGTACCGGCACTCAGGCAGGGGCCTTGTGTCCTGCTGTCCCCTCCCTAGCCACCCAGCCACTCTGATCTCTTGCACAGACACCTCAGAAGCACACCCCTTTGGTTGGGCCTCCAATAACCAGTTCCTGTGCTTACTCCCCATGGCCTCCTGCGCCCTGAAGCCTCCTGGTTTCCTTGACACCATCAGAGCCCTTGGTCCCAGGCCCCTGGGTCCAGCATTTCTCTTGAGGGAGAGACTTGGCTTGAAGGCTTTACGTGCTTCTGGCCTTCAGGGTCTCAGCCCAAGTCCCAGGGAGGAATGGTTCCTGGGGGTCCCAGCGGCGGAGCGGGGAAACAAAGACTAAGTGCTAGTTCCATATGGATTGCTGAATCTGTCAAAACAGCCTTGCTAAACAGAGGTCCTGATCCCTGCTCAGAGACATAAATCGACAGCCGTAATTCGAACCTAGTTCTAATGGTCAAGTTGGTGTTCTTTAAACTACTTAGGGAAGTGAGAACATAGGCTCGGGGGTAGCTGAGAATGTCCCTGGATGAGAATCCTTGTGACAAGTTTTGATAAGCCTGTGCTCACACTTTTCCACGCTGACGGCGCACTATCTGTTGGAGAATGGCGCGAGAACGCGGTGCTCCGGGAGGCGAGGGTTACTGTGCCGCTGAGAGTGCCTCTGAGGCCACTGGCCCTGGACTTGGGCTGATGGAGACCCCAGAGTGGAGGTTCAGAAGGACAGGCTGGTCGGGGCATGGGAGGACAGGCTGTGGACGTGGCGATGGGAGCGTACAGAAGGCTGGGGTACGGTCTCGCCTTGGAGACCTCAGGATGTGAGTGGGGACACAGAGCTCACACAAGACCCCGCGAGAGAACGACGAAGGGCTCACTGGGTGGCAGAATGAGAGCTCACAGGAAGGAGTGGGCACCGTGGGGTCGGTGTGAGCTACCTTCTCTCCTCTGCCTCTCTAGATCACACACCCTCCAGAAGAGGTGGCATTCTAGCAGGAGAGAAGCAACATGATGAGCACAGTTGGGCGGTCGGCAGCGAACTTGGTGAGAGCACTAGACGAGGCTGTGGGCAAAGTCCCCTGAGCTCCAGGACCTTCCCAGGGAAATCCCGCGGACCACAGTAAAGGTGCTTCTTCACCTGATACGTAACACGTTACACACACTTCCACTTGCAGTCTTCCCCAGGCACTGGCCGCCTTGAGAGGTAGGTGGTAAGCTCAACCCCATTAATCCCGATGAGGACACCAAGACAAGTGACGAGGCAGGGGGCGGGGGCACGGGTGGGTAAGAACGTGGTCTATGGGAGCCCAAGAGTTCTGGTTTGAATTCGGTCCACTTGAGCTTTGACCTTCTCCTGTCTAACATGGGAATAGTGATGTTCATGCCACAGAGTGTGTTTCCTGCAACAGAGTTAAAACTCGGTAAACACTAACTGCTTAGGTTTTTCATTCATTCGTTCATTTGCTCATTCGTTCATTCATGGCTTCAAGGAGAAAATACTTGTCGGGCAGCTATTCCATGCCAGGCGTGGTGCCACATCCTGGGATCACTGCAGTAAATGACAGCCAGGTCCTCCTCTTGAGGTACTTATGTGCTAGTGGGGAGATGGGCAATGACCAAGTACACAAAGAAGGAGATAACTACAAAATGGAGTAAGCAGTGATGAAGGAAAAAGCAAGGTGGTGGAGAGGGTGGCAGGGGTGGGGGCGATGGGGGAATCTTCTAGACGAGGGAAGGCCTCGCAGAACTTTCTGGCCTCAGGCCTGAAGTATAAGAACGAGTCAGTCATGGGAAGAGCGGCTCAGGTAGAGGGAAGAACACGAATGTGAAGCCGGGGTTCTTTAGAATATTTGAGGACCAGACATGAGTGAGCCCAGTGAGGTGATCTCAGGGAAGGCGGTTCCTGGAGAAGTTGGACAGACAGACCAGGTAGGGTCTTGTAAGTCATAGTTTATTCCAAGCGCAGTGAGATAGTCCTTGCATGGTTTTGAGTAGGGGAGTGAGGGCATTTTGCAGTGCTTGAGGGCATGGGATCTGAAGCCAGGTTGTCTGGATTTCAGTCCTGTGGAACCAAACCTGCCTGGAACTTGTGTCTTAAAGCAGCAGAACTCATTAATTTTCCTCACAAATCTGAAATGTGGTAGGTGGCTCAGTCGGTAGAGCGTCTGACTCTTGATTTTGGCTCAGGTCACGATCCCAGGGTCAGGGGATCGAGCCCCTCATGGGGCTTTATGCTGAGCGTGGAGCCCGCTTAAGATCTTCTCTCCCTCTTCTTCTGCCCCTCTCCCCACTGGTTTTCTCTCTGTCTGTCTGTCTCTCTCTCTCTCTCTCTCAAATAAACTTTCAAAAATAACAACAACAAACAAGTCTGGAACGTGGGTGGAGCTTGGGGACAGTGGTTCTCCTCCGCTCAGGCTGGTGTGGAGATCCGCCTTGCATGTCTGGCAGGTGGTGCTACGTGACCAGGAGCCCGGGCGAGGGGACTGTCAGCCACGGGCCTCAGTTCCTCTCCAAGTGGGCCGCCTGGGTTTTCTCACAGCATAGTGGCTGGGTTCCAAGAGTGAATGTTCCAAGCTGCTCTAGCCTTGGAAATCATACGTCTTCACTTGTGCCTCTATTGATTAAGCTGGTGACTAGGGCCAGCCCAAATTCAAGGGCACAGGAATTAGGCTCCATGTCAAAATAGGAGGAGTGGTCAAGAATTTGTAGCCAGGTACTAAGGAGTTGGGAGAGGTAGGTCAGAGGTTAGGTCAGAGACAGATCAGGTGAAACCTTGTCAGTCATGCTAAGGCGTTTTTACCTTATTCTAAGTGCAGTTTGAAGTCATTGGATGGTTTTAAATGGAGGTGATGGCAGGTGTAATGGGTAACAATATGGAGTCTTGAATTAGGCTGCCTGATTTCAATGGTGCCTGTACTATGTATTAGCTGTGTGACTTTGGAATGTTTCATAACGTCTCTGGGCTTGGTCTCCTCATCTGTGAAATGGGATTAGTAATGTACCTGCCACAGATTGTCATTGTAAGGAAATCAATTTAATTCTTATAAAGGACTGGAACCATGCCTGGCACATGTTAGGCGCTCAAAAGGTTTTCTATTGCTGCGAGATGTTTGCTTTGAAGCACTTGTTCTGGCTGCCGGGTAGAGAAGGCATTGTAGGGCAACTAGAATAGGACCAGGGAGGCTGAATTAAATGGTAGAGGGAAGACCTAAATGCAGAACTTCCCGGCACTCTGCACGCTTTCTTTTGACTAGGTATTGAGATGCTCCTCGGTGTTCATTTCCTGGGGCCATTCTGACAAATTACCACAAATTGGGTGGGTTAAAACAGAAGTTTATTCTCCCACGATTCTGGAGGCTAGAGGCCAAAGTCAAGGTGACTGCCGGGGCCGTGCCCCCTCCGTAGGCTTTAAGGAAGATCAGGTCCATGTCTCTTCTCTTAGCTTCCGGTGGTTGCCAGAAACCCTTGGCACACCATCAGCTCATCGATGTACTGCTCCAGTCTCTGCCTGTGTGTTCACATGACCTTCTTCTCTGCATGTCTCTGTCTCTGAGTCCAAATTTCCCTCTTCTTATAAGGACACCAGGGCCCTCCAGCATGGCCTCACCTTACCTGGATGACATCCGCAAAAGCCGTATTCCTAAGAAAAGTCACCTTCACAGGGTGGCCGTGACTTTGGCGGCAGAGTATTCAATCCAGTTCACCATCAGGGCCGTCACTGGGGCTGGGAGGATCCTGCCCGTCAGATGGAGGAGAACTGCTGCATTGGCTGCTGCGACGTCTGCTAGGAAACGATGTGCCCCGACGGGAAAGCGAACGCCCCTAATCCAGCGAGCTGCCCGGAATCTGGCCTTCTCTAAATGCCTCAAAGGCCAGACCCTGAGATGGCCCTACCCGGCCAGGGCAACACGCTTGGCTTCCTGGGTTCTAAAGCAGGAGACGGAGAGGATGGGAGTGTACAGGCCGCTTCGTCAGCCAGAGGGACTCCTCTGGGGACAGGCCTCAAGATGCCCGGGGGGCTGGGTGCCGGTTGAGCTGGCCCGAGCCTGGCGGAGCCGGCTGGGGATGCCGGCCACCACGCCCCTCCTTCCCATTTCCCAGGCAGCCGGCTTTGTCCACGCGCCTCCACTGGGCCTCGGGCGGCGGCGGGGGGGGGGGGGGGGCCCACTCTCCACACGGCCCCACGGGGCGTCTGCCCCAGACGCTCCCGGCAAGCTGTCCCCCAGCCAGGTGGAGCCAGGGCCCCTGCAGAATCTGAGGAGTATGCCCGGGATCAACCAGGATTCCGTAATTGGACTGTTGTTCTTTCATTTTGCCACGTCGTAGCGTGCGGATTATAGACACCACACGCTATAGATTTCCTGTCAGACCTCATGAATCAAGCCCCACTGTCTTATTTACTGTTCGCCGGCGGCTGTGAATAACAGCGCCCCAACACACACGCGCACAGGCACGTGCCTGTGCAAACACCGCCCGCAGAGCCGGGCCCTGCTGGGTCTGCAGACACCGCTGCTGGGAGGTAGCAGCCGGTGAGGTTCCCCACGCTCCCTCCTCCCCGGCTCCGGCCTCCCGAGCAAGCCAGAGGCCTGGACGTCCGTCCGGGCTGTCGCTCCACTCTGTAGGGAGAAGGCTTCACGCAGACTCCGTTTCTCTGCGTCCTACTTGGAGTTACTCTCTGTGAGCTTAAGGGGGAGTCCAGACCCTAGACTGGCCTGCCGTCGGCTTACACCTATGTGGGCAGCGAGGAAAGATTCCTATTGTGCCCCGGCTCTGGGGCCGGAGAGATGTGGCTCAAATCCCAGCAAGGCTTCTTGATTCCTACCTACGTACCCCTGGGCTGGTCACACGTTCCCTGAGTTTCCTCATCTGTAAAATGAAGTAATAACAGTATTCATCCGTGAATGCACACACATGTATGTGTGTGTAGGAGGGAGAACAAGGAGATGGGGGGCGAGGGGAGAATAATGAGAACTCGCGGGAGCACCTAGCATGGTGCTAAGTGCATTGTCTGCGCGGGACCCACCATAGGTACTGAGCTAGCTCACCAATCTGCCCAGCGACTGCTGGGGGGGTGGGGGGGGGGGATGCTGTGGCTCCATTTTGCATATAAAGAGCCCCAGGCTCAGAGGGGTTAAGTAATTTGTTCAAAGTTGCCCAGCTCTGAAGTGACGGAGCCCAGACTCAAATCCAGCTCTGTCTGACCCTAAGGTCCAAGGTATCTCCGTCAGGCCCACTTTGAGGTCGAAGACTCCAGGCAGACAATTCAGAAGGAGTCTCTTTCCCCACCTCACCCGCCCCCCCCCCCCCCCAACCAGTCCAGTTACCCAGTCTTCAGCCCTTTCCTTTCTTTCTGCTGCCCATGCAGGAGCTGCTCTGACGGACATTGTACCCCTTGTGGAGTTTCAGCGCTGTTCCTGTTGCTCAGGGCTGGTGAGGGTCAGGGGTGGAGCTTATGAGACGTGTGTCTGTCTGTATAGAGCATCTCTGTCACTTGTAGAAGGTACACTGACTGAGCTGCTGAGGGTATGTGCCACATGTGTCCAGGTCTCCCCACGTCTAACAGCTGGACAGGAGTTATCTGGATGGATGGACGAACAGACGGTTGGTTGGATGGGTTTGTCCCTCCCAGCTCCATAAGAAAAGTATCTGGGTGCATTTTAAATGAAAGACATGCCACATTTCCCATGGAACCTCTCTTGCCCAGTCTCCTTAATAACAGCCACTTCCAGGTGGCACATACCTAGGAAAATCATCATTTAAATGCAAATTCCTTTGCCTCAGTTTAAACAGAGATGCTGACTCCCAGAAGAGGAAACACCAATGACCTTTCTGCCCTGGGTTCAGGGCCAGACCCCAGCCCAGGGATGGGGGTCCGCGGCTTGATGCAGCTGCCCTCCTCCCCTGAGACTTGTGGTGGGGGGCCGGCCTTGGCAGATAGCAGACCTTTTCCCGCCTGGAAACTGTTCCTTCACAGCCACCATCACTTGATTTCTTACGTTTCTCTCCTGGCATCTTCAAAATGCAAGTCAGGAAAGGGGACTAAGGCTTCGATCTTTTCTGGGCTGTTCCCCAGCCACCTGTGCAGACCTCAGAATCACTTTTGACTAACTTCATTCTTGAAGGCAGTGTGGTTGCTGGGAAAGTGGGTCACCTCATCTCTCCAAGCTGTGATTTCCTGATCCATAAAATGGGACTAAGGACACCTGTCTCACAGGGACATTATGGAGCTTGGGGTCTTTGAGTCCCCACCCCACCACCCCCCCACCCCCGGCTGCCAAGTCTAGGATGAAGGGCCTTATTTCATTTCTTCTGTGTCTTCACAGGCACACAGAGTGTGTTAAATGCACATGTGTGATCTATCGTCGAGCTTTGGGTTGCCACCTGGAGCTTAGGGATTCTAAGCTTGAGTGCTTTCCCCAGGGCCTGATGTGACCCATGTTGCTGTGTGCATTAGGCCCCTTTTCTCTGGGAAGGTAGACACAGTGAGCCACACCTGCCCTCAGGGAACCACCAACCTCAAGGCCTGTTGCGTGAGTCATCTCCAAACAGGGCCCCTCGCTGCTCCCCCCAGAAAAGCTTTCACTGGCTTGTTCTGTGCCCAGAGGAAATGCTTCATCCTCAAATGTAATTGTGTCTGAGGAGGTGTCCTCTGCGACCAGGCGGGTCACGAAGCCCACGAGTGAGTCAGCGCATGCGGGCTGAGTGAATTAAATAAAGTGCAAGGGCTCGGGGGGCAGCTGGAGTCCAGAGCGGCCTGGCCGCCAGGCACGAGATGACTCCCATCAGGAAAGGGGTCCGGTGTGGGCCAGAGCTTCTGGCTGGGGCCTGCTGGGCTCCAAAGGATACAGGAGAGGCCGTGGTCATGAGAGGGGTGGTCTGGGTCTAGGCAGGTAGGTGGGAACAAGGAGGGAGCTCCCCAAATTAGCTCAACACTTTGGCTTAATGTTGGCTATTTCCACTTTCCTTTGGATTCTGTATACAGTATTCACAAACCATCGAGAGTTTTCTGTGACTTCTCTGTGCCCAGTGAGATGGACTGGCATGGCGGCCGGGGGGTAATTCTCTTAGATTGCTATTCTCCCAGGAAGGCCTGCCCTCATGATGGGTGCCCAAGATGTCCAGAGCCTAGAGTGGTGCCCAGCACATGGTAGGCACTGAACTGACAGCTTTGAATGAATGACTGAGGTTCAGACTCCCCAGGTGGGTTTATCCTGGCTACTAATAGCTGAGGGGGCAGCAGGAGAAGAAAAGAAGAAGTGAGTTGTGAAAAGAGAAAGAGGGAGATGGGTCTACTGGAATGTAGATCCACAAAGGCAGGACTTTGGTCTGTTTCCTCCCTGCTGGGTCCCTGGCACCTAGAACAACACCTGGCTCAGAGGGATGCCCATTAATGGTTTGTTAAATGATGAGGGGATGGAAGAAAAAGAAAGGGAGGGAGACAGGATCGAAGCAACTGGGGCAGGCCTAATGAAAACCAGGGAGGTTCAGTGAGAGCAGTCCTGTTCTCCATACTGCCCTCCCTTTCTCACCCATTTCATGGGGAAGATAAATATTCTCTTAGTGATACTGGAGGTTTCTTTTCTTCCTCCACACCCTTCCTGCCACCTACCAGCCTGCTCCAGTTTCTGAAATATCCACTCCAAAAGAGGTTTCTGTCAAGAGCTGTCTCCAGTCCCAGACGGGACATCTAAATGGAATTTCTGCTGCTTTCCCTCCTTCATAAACTGGGCCGGACAATCCAGAAGGAATCTTTGCTTCTCCCCGAAGGCCTGTCCTCTCTCAAGCCAGCTAGGGCTGTGGATGGGGCAGGCCACATGCCCAGCTTCCTTTGATTGTGCGGGAAGGCTGTGGGCTAGACCCAGGGCTAATTCAGAATAGCCCTGCCCTCTGCAAAGTTCGCTGTCTTCCTGGAGAGACAGGGGATCTGCATAGGAAAGCCTGAGTGCCCAGAAGAATTCCAGTTAGCTGAAGCCATTATAGAGAGGCTTTCAAGGCTGCCCAGGAGATTCAAAGTGAGCACTGCAGGGCCCCCAACCTCCCAGCATATTACAAGCCAAGAGCCATACGTATCCACAGCTTCACAGTGAAGGACTGGGCCATTCCTCAGTTTCCAGTTTTGGCACGGTGTGCGTTTCCAAACTAGAATATCCTAAGCCAAGTGAGTCAATATTCTGCCTTCCAGAACGAGCCCTCAGAGGAAATAGGCACGATGGCAGGTGTATCGAGACACTTTGTGGGGTGACTGTTGCTGCGAGGGACCGGGCCATGCCTGACTCCCCACGAGGCTGATGCCCTCTGTCTGCCACTGTGGTGGGCCACCTGAACACAGCTGGACGGACTAGCATGATGCTGCCTCTCCCTCCGCCCCTCCCCTCTCCAGAAACCCACGAGCAGTACATCAGCCACACGGAGCTTTGGCAGTGCTGAGTGAGGCTGGCAGAGGGAAGCTGACAGGTGAGGTACGCGGGCCCGGGCACACCTGCCTGCTGGCTGCCCTGCCGCTGCCAACTGGATGCACCTTTGTCATCCTGCCTGGGAACCACGGGCTAGTTCAGACAGGTAGAGGACAGTGATGCTGAGACCACGGGCTTGGGATGGATGACACTGTGGCCAGTGAGCTTTGTGCCAGGGCATGGTCACAGCAGTCCCCCTGGCCGTGACCAGTGTGGGGATCGGGTGAGAGAAACAGTAGGTGGAGAGGCCAGGTTCATCCCCATTAATGGGAAAAAAATGAAAGTTAATGATGGTAGTTTTCCTAGGGCGGCTGTAACAAAGTACCACACACACTGGGTGGCTTATAATGACAGAAGCTTCTTGTCTCAAAGTTCTGGAGCCTAGAATCCCGATATCAGGGTACCCACAGAACGATGCTCTCTCTGAAACCTGTAGGGGAGAATCCTTCCTTGCTTCTTCCTACCTTCTGATGGTGGATGGCGGTCCTTGGAGCTCCGTGGCTCACAGAGGCAGCTCCTTAATTTCTGCTTCCATTGTCACATGACGTTCTCCGCACGCACGGGTGTGCGTTCTGTTCCTATGAGGAGCTAGTGACAGTGGATTAGGGCCCACCCTACTCTAATATGACAGCATCTTAACTTGATTACATCTGCAAACACCATAGTTCCAAATGAGGTCACGTTCACAGGTACTAGGGGTTAAGCTTTCACGAATTTGGGGGTACACAATTCTACCCATAGCAACGACCGATGTCTTCTGGGTGGAGGTCAGGAATATTCTCTCATGTACGGAATGATATGCAAACAGCTGGTTTTCCTTTCTGTTCAGTACACATGGCTTCTTCTCATAAGCCATTGAGAAACAAGAATTGGGTTCATGTCAGCAGGGCACTCCCTATAAACTGATAAAGAATGTATGCTAAGAAAGGAAGGGTTTTTGTTTGTCCTGTTGACTGTTGAACCCCCAGCATCTAAGCCTGGCACAAAGGTTTGCTGAAGGAAGGAAGGAATGAATGAATGAATGAATGAATGAATGAATGAAAGGAAGAATGAATGAGTTTGGTGGTGGGAGCTCCAGAAGCTGTCAGGTTTTAACGATGTGACCCAAGGAAAATCACTTACCGCCATGACTTTGTTTCCATACGTAAACTGGAAATCAGAATGGGCACGCATAATTCACACATTATTGGGACTATTGCATGAGAAACTATGTAATACATTAACTCAGTTCCTGGCACATAGCAAGTATTCAGTAAATGCTGATTAAATCAGAATCTGTCGGGGGCCGTGGTTTGGTCTTTGAGTTTTACAGCTGGAGTGATGCCAGCCTGCTGAGGGGAAATGTAGCTACACAACTTCTTTTCTGCAGGGAAGGCTTGAGCTGTTTTAACCAAGGATCTGCTCGTGAGAAAGTGATTAACCGGCAGGTGGAAGGAAGAGAACGGATCACTAGAGAGGGGTTATCTTATTGTGCTGGATGAAGGCACAGGTCCTGGGGCCCTTCCCTGGGGGTTCAAATTCCAGCTTTGGCTCTTGCCAGTTGTGTGGTCTCTGGGGCACTGAGGCTCAGTTTCTCTGACTGCAAAGTGGGGCAATAATAGCGTCTACCAGGAGGGGTTTTCATGAGGATTGAATTACAGCGTGTGGTACATGCTGACAGATAGGTAAGTTTGATATTATTAGGATCACTTTTGTGAGTCCTCTGCCCTGACTGCGCGGAGCTGGATCGTTGGAAAACCTACCCCTCGTGTTGCAGGCTGACTCCTGTGAACACCGATTCTCGCTCTACTTTCTGGGCCTCCCAGCGCGCACACGGGGACGTGCACCCTGGTACCCGCGCCCCGAGGAGCTCCGCGCACTCCGAGATTCAGCGCGCCCTCTGGTGGCGCTCGGCCGAGACGCGGCTGCGCCGGGGGCCCCGTGGCCGGCAGGCCAACAGCGAGGGTCCCCCACTGTGCAGTCCCGCGGCCCCGACGCGCATCCCGATCCAAGGCGCCCTTGACTGTGGCATGCGGTCTATAGGAGAAGCTGTCTCTCTCTGCCGCCTTCCTTGCGAGCGTGCTGCTGTCCCAGAGAGAGCAGGAGGACAGAGGGCACCGCCTCCTCTGGGGTGTCAGGGTCAGCCCTCCCAGGGCCAGCCCCAAGGAGGGAACAGGGCTGTGGAGCGGCTCTTTCACAGCCCACCCCCAGCTACTTTCTTCCTTAGCTTGATGCCGAAACCGACTGCGCAGCTGTAAGGGCCTGGTGTCCGCAAATTTGCCTGTTTTAAGGTTCGCACCATATTATCTTGGGCTCACCAGTTCTTTCCAACTTCTGAGACTAGAGGATGAGGGTTCTGGCTGTGTCCATTCCTGCCAGGACCTATTCTGGCACCTTCAGCAGCAGCGGCAGCTCTAACGTTATCTAGCACTAAGCCAGGGCCAGATGCGATTCTAAGTGCTTGACGTGCACACCTCTTTTTGCTCCGACAGCAGTAGGACCTATGAGGAAACTGAGGCTCAGAGAGGTTAGTGACTTGTGCAAGACCACGCAGAGTGGGGCACACGGTCAGACCCAGACGGAGCTCTGTGGTCTTGCTCGCCTGTCCTTGTATATGTGTACCCTGACCTCCCCGTCTAGGATGCCCTTCCTCATGCCCAGGACATCTGCTTGGCAGACTCTTCTGTGAGCTCCTCCCTGCCTCTCTGTGGCCTCCAGGACCCCACTCCCACCCCGTCTCTCCATGTGCCTGTCACCCATGGTACCTGGTTAGCCTCCACTGCTAGGCTGTGGAGTTGCTGACAGCTGGGGCCACTTGCTAGCTGTCTCTGCTGTCCCCCTGCCTAGCACGGCGCCGGGCACGCTCCCTGCTCACTGGACGGAGCCAGGCTCAAGCAGCAGCTGCCTTTTTCCAGGGACATGTCTGACCGTTGCCTTCTGAAGTGGGTAGGAAAAGTACATCAGTCCCATCGTAGAGGTGGAAATGCCAAGGTCAGGGGGGTAGAAGCTTCCTCCAGCTCCACGGAGTGAGCCAAACAGATGTCCTTACACAGTCCCTTGTTCTGTGCTCGGCTGCTCAGGCTAGAGACTTGTGAGGGACACCCCACAAGTGACCCTGGGGTCACTGGGATGGAGGAGTAGGGGTGTTTGTGCAGGGAGGTCCTGGACTCTATCTGCACAGGCCATGGAGGAGAGAATGGGAAATCAACATTGCTTTTCTCCTCCAGGGTCTCCCCTTGAAAGACCTCATCCCGGGGGTGCATTTTCCTCCGGGTGTATCTCCTTTCCAGGCAGCTTTCTCTGCAGTCGGGGCAGTGGACACCCTACCCGGGGCAGCCGGGGGCCTAGAACGCACAGTGTGTGCCCTCAGCCCTTTTTCCTTAATGACTACGGTGCTTGCCTCGCCCCCCACTCCCACCCGGGGGGTTCCCAGCCTTCGGGGTCCAGTGCAAGCCTTCCATCCCCCTTCTGCTCCACCTCCGCCGCACTCCACTGGGCCAGGTCACTGAGCGCTCGCGTCTGCATCCCTGTGGAGCACCGCCAGCATTTCCCAGGCCGGCCCACTTTCTCCTGTGATAGTGGGCTCTTAAGGGGAACCATCAGGTCTCCTGTGCCGTCCGCCTCTCCCTCAGTGGCCCGTGCAATGGTGGGCACTAGTGGATGCTCAAGAGGGGGCAGTTACTTAGCCTCTCTGAGCCTCAGTCTCCCCCTCTGTAAAATGGGGATAATATATCCACATGTGGGAGACTGTACCTCAGAGTACCTAGCACAGGGTGGAGCACCCAGGAGGCAGTTACTCAGTGATAGTTCCAAATCTTGCCTGTCGACACAGGCCGCCTCAGCCCCCGACTTCCTGCTCTGACCTGGAATGACCCGTGGTGGGTAGCACGCATGCTCTCTCCCTCCTCCCCAGACCCAGGTGACTGGTGTTCCGAGGTCCAAGGCCTTCTCCTCTGTAGTGCCCCTCCCCCACCTCGGGGGACTGGCGGCGAGGAGCAGGGGCCTCAGTGGGCCCCAGCAAGGCAGAGGTTGGTGCCCCGCTGGAGCCCTGAGGAGCTGGACTTAGACGTCGTGGGCGTGGCTGTCATTGACTTGATCTGTTTCAGGGCCCCTTCTCACCTTCTCCACAGGCAGATCCTTTAACGCAGGAGCAGAGGGGTTGGGGACGGGGCCGGCATTTCTGACCGGGCGCTCGCTGTGTTTGTGAGCAATGGCACGAGGGCGAGAGCAGACCCTTCTTGCACCTGGCTGTGTCTTCAAGCCACAGCACTGGTTCCACAGTGTGCGCGGGGGCAGGTTTACTGAATGTGATTTCCCAAGTGTTTTCCTGCAGTAACTCACTTAATCTTCACTATAACCCTATGGGCTATATACAGTGTTCCCCACCGTTTACAGATAAAGAAACGGAGAGAAGCTAGCTCGGGAAGCTGTGGCCTCTACCGCTGCTATCCTGTCCCCAGGATGACAGGCAAACATTTTCGTATAAACCCCGCAGCCTGATTTCTTCCAGTCCCAGCCTGCCTTTCTGGCCCCTGCCCAAGTGGGCCCGTCAGTCTCACGTGGCCCATGTGAGTGCTCCCACCTCAGACCTCCCAGCTCTGAGCTCGCTGCTCAGAGCACTGCCCACCTTTCTTTCTTTTTTTCTTTTTTTAAAACTTTTTAAAAATGTTTATTTAAGAGAGAGAGAGAGAGAGACAGAGCGTGAGAGGGGGAGGGACAGAGAGAAACAGAGACACAGAATCAGAGCAGGCTCCAGGCTCTGAGCTGTCAGCATAGAGCCTGATGTGGGGCTCAAACTCGGGAGCCGTGAGATCCTGACCTGAGCCGAAGTCGGACGCTCAACCGACTGAGCCCCCCAGGCACCTCGCCACTGCCTACCTTTCTAGGGGGAAAGGAGATAGAGATGGGGCTGGAGAACAAGCAGCCCTTGGATAAGTACCCGCTCCGGTCCTGCCCCATGCCTGGGGACCTGGACTCTTTCTGTGGCTTCGGACTCTGTCTTACTCTTGTCCACCTTTATGCTCCCTCACTGCATTCCTCCGCCATGATTTCCGTCTCTCCCGAGGACACGAGAGGGCTTTGGTGAGCCTTTGGATGGCCACTAAGAGCTTCTTAAGGGGGTCTCCAGGGAAGGTTTACACTCTACTTGAACCACCCCACCCGGGGGGAGAGTTGTCCTGACTCCCGGCTCCCGCCTGTTCTCCAGACACACCGCAGCCGAGCTCATGGGGCTAAGTTACCAGCATTCTCCACTCCTACCCAGTGTCGCCAGAAGTATTTTTCTGAGCTCACAGGAGGACGGGAGAGAAGAGTCTATATTCATAATTCTCAGATGCTGGGAAAACTCAGAAATGTACAAAGTATTATCAATATGCGATGGGGTATGCATTTAAAAAAAACAGTGTAAATAATAAAATGTTCAGGGCCTTTGACTCAGTAACTTCACTTCCAAGAGCTGATTCTAAGATCATTCCAGAGAGAAAGAAGGAAGCATGAGGTCCAAGGAGGTTCACTGCAGAAGTGAAAAATGAGAAGCAGCCTAAATATGGGGACGTAGTGAAATCAGTGGATGCTCTGGCGCAGTGATGTGAGGGGGGGTCATTTTCAATGATGGTTATGAAGAGAATTAACAACATGGAACACGTGTATGTTATAACTACATAATCATATGTGTGTCCAAAACTACATAAAATATATGTGTACAAGGGCATGAGGACAATTAAAATAATTTCGGTGACAGGTGATTAGGAATTTCTCCTTTAAAATAATTTTCCTTGGAGCACCTGGGTGACTCAGTGGGTTGAGTGTCTGACTCTTGAATTCAGTTCGGGTCCTGATCCCTGGGTCAACGGATTGAGCCCCACATTGGGACCACACACTGGGTGTGGAGCCTGCTTAAGATTCTCTCCCCGCCCCCCCCCACCCCAGTGTTTGCGCTCTCTCTCTAAAATAAAAAAGATAGGGGCGCCCGGATGGCTCAGTTAGTTGAGCGTCCGGCTTCGGCTCAGGTCATGATCTCACAGTTTGTGCGTTCGAGCCCCGCATCAGGTTCCGTACTGACAGCTCGGAGCCTGGAGCCCGCTTCGGATTCTGTGTCTCCCTCTCTCTCTGCCCCTCCCCTGCTCACGCTCTATCTCTCTCTCTCCTTCCAAAATAAATTTAAAAAATTAAAAAAATTAAATAGAAAAGATAATAATAATTTTCCTTGTTTAAAATACTCCTACAATTAAAAAAAAGAAATGCATGGGGGCAGGGATAGTGACCAGAAGGGGGACACTGAGTGCTGGCATTGTTCATTGTCTTGATCTGGGTATTGGGTACATAGATGTGTTCATTTGATGAAAATTCAGTGAACTGTACCCTTAGATATGTGAACATTTCTGTTTGTGTACTTCAATGAAAAATTGAAAAAAAAAAAGAAAAAAAATGAGATCTTAAAAACAGAAAAGTGATCACCATGTCTTCACTGTGAACTGTAGGCTTTATTAGTAAAGGTCTTTTCTTTAAAAAAAATTTTTTAACGTTTTATTTATTATTGAGGGACAGACACAGAGTGTGAGTGGGGGAGGGGCAGAGAGACAGGGAGACACAGAATCCAAAGCAGGCTCCAGGCTCCGAGCTGTCAGCACAGAGCCTGACGTGGGGCTCGAACCCATGAACTGTGAGATCATGACCTGAGCCGAAGTTGGAGGCTTAACCGACTGAGCCACCCAGGCACCTCCAGTGAAGGTCGTTTTTGTCCCTAAAATGTACTCTTATTAAAAATTAGTAATGACTATTTTCAAAAGTCCTTTTGTCTAGGCTTGTTTGAAGCTGAAGACGTGGTCTGCAAGAAGGTAGACTTAAGAGCTTAAAATACTTAATGTTCGGGAAACCTTGAACGTAGTAGTTTCCAAACCTGTGCCTGCATCCACATCTTCTGGGTGACTTGGCCACGTGTTCAAGTACAGATTGCTGGGCCCCACCAGGTGGGCCCAAGACTTAGCATTTTTAACAAATTCCCAGGCGATGCCAGTGCTGTTGATCTTTGGGACCCGCTTTGAGAACCGCTGCTCTGAAATAACCCGCTAGAATCCCACGCATGATGGTAGGGTAGGACCACTGCCGATGAATCTCAAGGCATATTCTTCCTTCTGCAAAACCAAAACAGGTGCTAGGTCTTGCTGATAACAGTCCTATCATCCAAGAAGATGGAAGTGTCTGTGATCGTCTGGCACCCTGCTCTGTGCGGAATGGATTGACTTTGGCCCTGTTGATGCCTTCCAAAAACCATAGCCGAAGCTGGTATTGGTATTGCCAGGTGTGAAAGGGACATAGAGGCAAAATTACTCAAGCGTGGGGAATGTACAAAGCAAAACTCTTGGCATCATACCTATAAACACAAGCGAGTGTTTTGTTTTTAGAGGTGGAAAAGCAATAAACATTTATTGAGCAATTACTCCGGGCCAGGCACTATACTGAGAGCTTTATACACCTTGTCTCGGCTCATCCTCAGAACCACCCTCTGAGGGCCCGGTGCCATCATCATCTCCATGGCCCAGAGACTCAGAGAGTTAGACCCAGACTCAGACCCAGAGAGTCTGTAAAGTCTACTCATACACGGAGGAATCAGGATGGAAGGACCGCTCTAGGCCTGTGGCCCCGTCCAGCCAGAGCCAGTGGACACACAGTCACTTCCTCCTGGAACCACCTGCGGAAGTGGCCAGGGAAGGAGGGAGGCCAGGGCTGTCTGCGTGAGCAGACCAGGGAGAGGATGGCTTCTGTGGGAAGACACAGGGGAGGAGGCAGGCTTGGGGGAAGGTAGGCATGAGAAGGGAAGAGGAGGAAATAATGTGCAGGGAAAAGATCCAGGAAGCAAGGCAACCTGGGCTGGATATGCCGGTACCCCCGAGGGTAAGAAATGGCGCTCACAGAAGCAGAAGCCCCAAAGGCTCACTTGTGTGCAGATCCTGTCCTCAGGAGTGGCCTGATCCACGGCCATCAGAGCTCCACCTCTCCTTATTTTTGACTTTCTACAAGGGACGTTATAGAAAAAAACAAAGTGGCCCAAAGCGCCCCTGAGGCAGCTGGGAGGCTGGCTTTTGGCCACCTGAGGGTGCTGCTACAGTGTCTGAGCCTCTGGGTGGCACGCATGCGCACCTGCCAGAGGTTGCTCTTCCTCCCTTTCCTGGGGGAGCGGGCCCTGCCGACAGCTTGTACCCCCGTTGCACCCTCCGTCCCATCGCGCTGCTCTGCCTTTGGGCCCTGGTGGGAAGGCGGCAGTCTATCCTGTGCCGTACAGTAGGGCTCCTGCTGGAACCATGGGATTTCCTTCCCGGACCTGCTTGCTTTCCACTCCTGCTCCCTCCCCACGACGCCAAGATGCCCCTTGTCTTTGCAGCAGACCCTGACCTGCTCAGCGGCAGACAGAGTGTCTGGAAGAAGAAAGCGGGAGCAGCTTTGGCCGTAGGAGGCCGGAAGCTCTGAAGATCATGAGAGCAAGAGAGGGTCCTGAGCAGCCTTGCAAACCTTTAACAGGGCACGGCCCTGCCTCTAGCAGAGTGTGCGTGGAGCACGTCTTGGGCGCTGACTGATCAGATTAACAACTCTTCCTTTCTTTCTCGTGGGCAGGGGTAGCAGTGTGGGGCGAGGGGTTGAGAGTCTCCCTTTCTCTTGAGCATATCCCATCTTCTTAGTCAGGGCCCCTCCCCAAGCCTCCTGCTCTGCAGACTGCTTTATCGTAAGGCTCTATCATGTTAGTGGGCATTGAGTAGAACAAGACTTAACGGGTTATAACGTTGTGCTCCTGCTCTGTCCCCCTGAGACCAGGCATCTGCCTACCTTCTTGGGCTGTCCCACCTCAGACTCCAAGGACATGTTATTAATCTTCACTATCTTTTCATTCCACGAACTCCCCCCACGAAGAAGGGACCCAGGAGTGTCACGCAGAGGGTGGGTTGACTTTATTTATTTCCCCCTTGCGAGATGGAAGGCACTGTTCTGCCCCTGATTGTGAGCTAACAAGATCCATGGGACAGTTTGCAGCAAGGGCTTTGCAATGGCAAGGTGCCTGATGCACATACAGCTTGCACCCTGTTTGGGGGGGATGCCACCTGGTTCCTCCCGCAGAGGTTGGACAGGGAGCCCTCTCACACTATTGCTCATGGAATCGTGAAAGGACACTTTGAGAAGCCACCCGTGTTTTCATTACACTGCACATTCCTCCATTAGAGACGGTCCCAACACATTCCAGATGACCTGGCTGCCGGACAGGTGGGGTCAGAGCTCATATGCCTCTCTGCCTGGGCTGTTGCCTGATGCCATTCCAGGTGGCTGCATTGAAAGGTCCCCTGAGATGAGAGGCTGGGGTGTAAAAAGGACCTCAAGGTGGTCGGCTTCCTCTCTGCCACAGCAGTGAGGTGAGGTGAGGTGAGCTCGGCTGTGGGAGATTAAATAGCCCTTATATCTCTATGACTTTGAAAAGGTTCTTTGGGGGAAGAAGTAATCAGTGTTTGTATTTTTACATAGTGATGACTTTTCCTGCAAGATTAAGAAATGGGTGTGGGGCACCTGGGTGGCTCCGTCGGTTAAGTGTCTGACTCTTGATCTCAGCTCAGCTCAGGTCTTCATCTCAGGGTCGTGAGTTCAAGCCCCATGTTGGGCTCCACACTGGGAGTGGAGCCTATTTAAAAAAAAGAAAGAAAGAAATGGGAGTAATATGCACACTTCTGAGGGCTGTTGGGTAACACCGGGTGTTATTAACAGGTGTGTAGAAGGGAGGGTTTCCAAGGGTAGAATGAGCCTGAGGCTCCGAGAGTGACAGTTCTTCTAAGTCCTGTTGAAGAACTCAGATCCCAGTGAGGTGTTAGAGATCAGCATGAGATTCCATGTTTGAATTGTAACAAAGACTCAAAGCACACCCAAGGGCATCTCTAGTGGGTGGTCTTGACTGCAGCCTTGACCCTAATGTTGCACGAGCACCTGCAGCTCACCATGACGGGCCAGGAGTTCAGCACTTGGGTTATGTGGTTGGGGAGCTAATGATGAGGTGGGCAGAAGGTGGCTGGGCTCTAAGGAGCTATGCTCCAGTTATGACTGAGAAGGTGCTGTTCCAGATCCTCGGGGGGTTGGAGATAAGACGGGACAGAGAGAGGGCAGGCAAATAGGATGTATATGGGCTGTCATAGTGAACAGAGTCAGCCACCGGCTAATGCCTCAGTTGTACTCCGCTCCCGGAGGCTGAGGGTAATGTGGACAATGGATGTGTTACAGGGAAGATCGCTGTGAGAAGCAGACCTCCTTTTAGGAAGGGATGGAGTGGAACCAGTGTCTGCCGACCAAATACTATGTGCAAAGTGCTGTATACACACTGCGCTGCGACAAACCATTGTAAAGATTTGAGGAAGCCTGGACGGGGGGGGGGGACACATGTCCCAGAATCCTAAAGCTAATGACGGGCAGAGTGAGGATTTGAGCTGGACTTCTCTTCTTTACTCTGGCAGTCCTTCCCAACTGTTTCCCTCAGATACTTGCGACAGGAAACGTTTCCCCGGAGGCACTCTCCCATCAGCACACAGAGTCCTCCTTGTAACTCACAAAGCATTAGTTTGTGTCTTGATTCACCCCTAATGCGCCCACTCAAGAAAGCATGTCCCGTGCAAGTGAGCGAAAGTCACATCGTGAAGTGCTACGTGAGAAAGAATTGGAGCTCACGAATGTTGGGACTTTACCAATGTTAGTATTCCTAGCAGCTGTCTTCACACTTGATAGGAAATACACCTGTGTACATCATGATGCTGAGAACCACCACGCAGCCCTGCCCGTGATGATGAGTTTGGTCCTCGCTCGCAAGGGCACCGCAAGGCCAGCCACCTACATGGGGCTGGCCTCATTCTGAATAGCAAAGGACATTGATGCGAAAAGCTGGAGTGTTTGGGCACACTGCTCCTTTTTTAACCATGGCTTCTTCTAACATGGCCTCCTGGCCTCCAAATAGGTGTTGTCCAGAAAACCCTGACAGGTGTGCATGTTACTGCCGTTTCTTAATCTTGGAAGGATGGTCAAGTTGTTTGAGTCGATGCTGTTTAGAGAACACTGATTTTAGACATATCCTTTTTACTTTCAAAGTGTGCTCCAGGGGAGCCTAGGGATTCTATAGAGGTAGCTTGTGGACTCCCTGGGGGGTGTGGGTGAAGGACCCACTTGCCTAAACCAGAAAAGCTACTCTTTTCTGTTTCATATAACAAAGTTCTACGTACAGTTCCACCGAAAGAAAGACTCTTCAGGGCTCTTTTTTTTTAAGCTTGAAAACCACTGCTTTAGAATGATGTTTCTGTGATCCCGTAAGTAAAAAGCATGCCTGCTTGTGGGTGAGTCTCTCCAGTGGACCACTTGGTTGACTGCCACTGAGGAGTTGTTAAGGAACCAAATCTCTGGAAAGACCCATCCTCTGGCCCATCCTTTGATACTGAGGCGAGAAATGAGTCTCCCTTGGTTGAATGGCTAGGATAGCTAAGATCCAAGGAACGAAAGGAAATGTGTATTTGTTGATGTTGGAAGAGACAGGGAAAGAAAACCACCTGTTCCATCTCTCCGTGGCCTTTCAAACCACCAGGAATAGGGAGGGGAAGGCAAACAAGGGAATTAGATCTCCTTCGTTTAGTAGGGAGTTTATTCTACCTCCAGATTTCTTGGGTGTGTCTGCAGAAATCACTGAAGTGCATCCAGCTGGTTTCAAAATTGCTTCCCATTTGAACCTGTCCCAACCAGGCAAATTGTCCCTAATGAGGAAATTTTGCTTGGCAGTAGATTGTCTTCCTTTTCGTCACCTCCTCCTTCTTCCGGCTGCTGTTCACCTTCTCTAAGCCATAGAAAGTTACAATTTCCTCTTTGGCATCACTCCACAAGATCAGTTGGTTTCTCCCCCAACGGTACCCTCCTTCTCACATTCTCCCCCACCAGTGCTGAGAACACACTCATTCTGATTTGAAAGAACTTCTCTGTTAGGAACGAACATGTCTTGCTCAATTGATGAGCGTGGGGATGGGTCTGGCCCATACTGACTTTCCAGGGGCTATGTTCCTAAAGTCCTCTTACAAATCAGTTGATTGGACCTAAGCACATATTTTCCAGTGACCCGTTGCGCTTAGGTTCCTGGGCTAGCCCATGAGGGCCTCTTCTTTTGTCATAGGATGCAGTGTTGGTATGGACTCCATTAAGGTGACATGGAATGGCCAGAGAGCACAGGTTTCAGGGCGAGCCAGAATTGGGTTCAAATCTCAGCTTGTCTTCTGGCCTTTCTTACCCTCAGAACTTCAATTTTCTCTTCAACAGCGAAAATGAGAGGGATGGTACCCACCACAGGTATAAAGCAGGCCCTGTGTGAGGGCTAAGTGGCAGAACAACACTAAGTGCCCTGCCCGGCGTGGGTGCCCAGGAAGTGTACTTCCCTACCACCCTCTCCAACTCTCGTCGTTGAGTCTGAAGACTCATACTACAGTTGGTATTCTCCACTGAACAATGGAGGGGGGGAGAAAATAAAAATGATACGATACTGGTGATGGAGCAAGACAGAGGATCGACCAGGGAATGATGAACAAGAAATAGGGTTTCTGTCTTCATGGCTGGGGTTTGATAAAAGGCAGACTTATTCAACTGGAGGGGAATGGAGTGGATGGGAGCTTGGTGAAGATGCCAAGGGGATTTGGGGGCTCGGATTCTCTTTGGTCTGTTTGGAGATGAGGTCCTTTAAACATATCTTAAGGAAATGTAGACATTTTCCTTTGTCTGTTTCTCAGGACCACCAGCCCAGCTGGGGGTGGGCCAAGACAAGGGACCAAGCAAAAGGAGGGATGGTGGGCAGACCTTGAATATTTGATACCCAGACCCAGGTCTTCTGTGCAACAAAATTATACTTAGTATAATCATGGAATAGTTAATAGTCAACATTATTTTCCTGATTTGTTGATTAACTTAAAAGCCATCCATAACACTACAGAACAAAGAGTAAATTTCTACATTAAAGATATGATGTAGGAGCACCTGGGTGTCTCAGTCAGTTGAGTGTCTGACTCTTGATTTTGGCTCAGGTCATGGTCCCAGGGTCATGAGATCGAGCCCCATGTTGGGCTCTGCACTGGGCATCATTAAGATTCTCTTTCTCTGTCTCTTTCTCTCTCTCTCTCCCTCTGCCCCTCTCCCCTCTTGCACTCACTTTCTTTCTAAAAAAAAAACCTATTACAAGTCTTTATTAAAAAAAGAGATCATGCAAACTTTGAAACTTTTCACGTGGGAACTGTTATTGAACTAACAAATATCACAGCTCAGAGTCCTGCCCCTTCCATTGCTTTAAATTTTAAATGCAAATGAAAACTCCAAGAGGTCACATAGAAGAACAAGACTGAAGCACCTCAAGTGCCTTCTCCATCTTTAGAATCTCTGTGCTGTCACTGTTTATTTTAAATCCACCAACTGAACACAGGATCTACATAGCACCCCAGGGACTTGGACACACTGCACCTTACCTGAGCATGAACAATTCCGCACCGCTAGGAATCCACTCTTGAGACCCCCCTGCAGCTAAGTAGAGCTAAATTAGTGCGTGTGTGGCTGACTTTGTAATTCCCAGGCGGGATGCAATTTGTATTAAAGAATAGGTCATGAAACCATGCTAATTTGGAATTTACGTATGTTATTCAAATTCAACAGCAATCACAACTCAGACCAACAGGAAATTTTCTTGGGGAGAAAATATTTTATCACTGATTACTTTGACTCATTGGAGTAAGGTGGTAACACAAAGCTGTGTTCAGTCAGCTTTATTACTGTGTTTCTGTCTGTACAGGTGATGACCCTCTTACTGTTTGCATCCATGGTGGCCAATTGCCACCATCCCTCTCACCATCCATTCAGACACTGTGGTTCTGATTCAGCACCACCAGGCTTGGCAGAGACCATTGCTAACCCCACAGCCATTCCTGCTTCCTCTTCTAACAGAAGTGGATTCGTTTGTCATTGAATACTAATGTAACTCAGGAAAAGTGAGCCTCCCCTCAGCTTCAGGGAGTCCATGTATTTGAAAGCAATCACGGTGATCCATTTCTCCTCTGAGAGTGATTGGTTTGGGGTGAGCATATGACTGGATTCTGGCCAAGAGATGTGAGGATAAGTCCGCCAGGATAGGGATGGAGAATTCTTAGGGGAGATCTTCCTCTGCATTAAAATTAAATCCAAATCAACATGAAAAACAAACTAAAAACATAAAGATTAAACACACACACACACACACACACACACACACACACACACACACACACAAAACTAAAGAACACTTTCCCCAGCAGAAGCACACATATATATACACCCTTGCTGGATTGGAACACAGCTGGGTGAGAAAGTGATACGGACGCCCCAGGAACCATCCTTTAACTGCGAGGGGGCAAGGTGAAGGGGAAAGCCAGTATGCTAAAGATGGCAGGCCAAAAAAGGTGAAACCACCTGCCCCTGGAATCTTGCTGTGTAGACCCCTCCTCCTAAAGCCACTAGACTCTCCTGGTGCTGGGAGCCAAAAGTACCTTAGAGTTAGGGGTGTGCATGAGGGGAGAGGATGGTCACCTGAGGAAGTAGCTGAGCTCAGTATGAAGAAAACCAGAGGAGGGAGAGCAAAATATGTACTGGGCTTCCCAGGTATGGAGGGAGTAGAACGAAAGGCGAATGGGGAAGGAGAAGGAAGTTCCAGATGATACCATGGATCTGAACACTTTGGCTGCTGCATGGGAACCATAGTGTCTGAGTGGATGTGAGTGGGTGGGTGGGGCGGGGTCCATGCGGGCCTTTGTAAAACAGTGAGTCTGTAACGTGGGTAGTGAAGAGCCATGGTAATCCATTGATCCTTGTACCCATCAGGCTCCCCCTCCTCTAACCAAGGAAGGGGGTAGTAGATAATAAAACAGTTTCAATTGAGAGGAAGTGGGTGACCCTAAACCATTTGCTGACTGTCTTTATCTTATAGCCCCAGTCCCCTCGGAAGCAGAGCCTGAGGCAAGCGTTAAACTGCTGATACTTTCTTTGGGAGATGTAAGCCCAGGGATAAAAAAGAGGAATTGGGGTGAGGACCGATGCCAAGCCGTGTGACATGATGTGCGGCCCCCCCCCATTTCCTACCCAGCCTCAAAGAGACTTAGTGTGCCGCTTGGCATGCGTGTCTTTTCTGGAAGGTTTATGCAAAGAATTACGGTATGAAACAGTGCACAGAGGGCAGTAAAAGGGAGGACATCAGAGAGCTACCCTCCTGCACCTCTAGGGTGCATTATCCAGCCCCTTAGTAACCCAGGCCTCAGGCACTGGAAGTACAGGGGAGACACCTGAGTGGCCTGCTGACCAAGAGAGAGAAAAGGAGATGGTCAGAGGAGACTGAGACAATCCCTACAGTGTGTGTGTGTGTGTGTGTGTGTGTGTGTGTGTGTGTGTGTGTGAGAGAGAGAGAGAGAGAGAGAGAGAGAGACATGGTGTCTGGACCCAAGCATTTGTCCTGCACACAGGGACAACCCATCCCTTCCTGTCCCATGCTTGTCCCTCTCCTTACGGGGCCCAGGCACCCTCCAGGAGGCCTTCGACACCTTCTCCAGTCTTCTCCAAGTCCTTTCCACATCACCTTTCCAGTCTGCCTTCGAAGCAAGTCCCTCAGGGCTGAGCATAAAATTCCATCTGTGCTTCTAGTAAGGGAGAGTAAAGAGAAATTATTGCTGCTCCTTGCTCGGCTGGGTTTTGTAGAATTACCCCAAAGCAGTGTTTGTCATGCCATTGAGCTGGAGGCCCATGCTTAATGTGCTATCTGTTCTGACCCCAGATGTCTCTCTGCATCGCTGCCCTCCCGCCAGCTCTCCTGCGGGCTGGCTCACTCGAGGGTCACTGCTGACAAGTGTGTTACCGGTGTTTATCCATATTAAATCTTGTATCGTTGACTGCCTTTTACCCACTCCCGTAAACTCTATTTAGTTCTTCTGCAGTTTCCCTTCTTGCCTTGTCTTGTCCTTCTTGGGAAGGCAAACCCTGCTAAGTCAGGAATTCTACCAAAGCGTCACGTTCCCAACTGTTGATGAAAAATGAAAGTGTTAGAGATGGTCCTGCTACAAAGCTCGAGTCCTCCTCTGGAACTGGTACTGACCCGTTTGTAATTGCGTTGTTCAGAGCTGTGGGGAGTTCGCCAATGGGACCGGTGTCATTACAATATACATTTGTGCAGGAAGTGGTTGGGCCGTCCTTTTCTCATGGAAGGACATGGGTAAAAGCCCTCATCATCTCAATCATGTTTTATATAGGTAGAGCACTTTACAGTTTATTATACACCATGTATGTTTGATTTTTTTTCTCAAACCTAAAAGCATTGGCTGTTTTTTTCTCCCCTCTCTGTAAAGCATTTTGTTAGAGCAAAAACAAAATGCATTTTATTCTGAAAAAATAATGAAATCAGAAGCTCCACCTTAATCGAGCCATTAGGAAATGAAAACATGGCTTGAATGTTCCCAGTTTTGAATTTGGTGTCATTAATGCTGGGGAGACCGGCTCAAGCCAACATGTTTTTTTGTTCCCACTTAATAACACTTTATGTGTGTGGTGCTTTAGAATTAATTTTCCAAAAGTTTCATGTGTCTTATGATTTCTCTAAGAGAATTACCTGTGAGAAGAGAAAAATGTACATGGCCCCTGGCTAGCTCAGTCGGTAGAGCCTGCGACTCTTGGTCTCAGGGTTGTGAGTTCAAGCCCCACACTGGGGATAGAGATTATATACAAACAAATAAAAAATAAAAATAACAAACAAACAAATAAATAAATAAATAGAAACGTACACACAGGCATAATTTGTGAATTTGCAAAGCAAACCGTTCATTCTTTCTGTGGCCCGTGTTGACCATGAGTTTTTTTTCAGTTAAAACTGTCATCAACCACAGTTTTCCTTTTCCCAGTGATGACACCTTAGAAACAAACTGTATGTCCTACTATTCGAAACCAACTATGTTTTATACTTAAATTGATGCAAAAGCCACAAGAAATTGGATGATAAATTAATATGTGACACAGACGAAATAAGGTCAAAGTTCTTTGTTATAAGGAAAAACCCACAATCCACTGTAATAGAAAATATTTAATTAGATCGTTCATTTAATCAATAGCTAGTTATTCAATGCCTCTTAGGTCCCAGGTACTATCAAGGCATATTCTTCTCCCCTCCTCCTCCTCCTTCTCCTCCTCCTCCTTCTCCTCCTCCTCCTCTTCCTCCTCCCCCACCCCACCCCAGAAATTTGGCAGAGGATAAAGCTATTACATTCCTGATGTGTCCCTATTCTGCTGCCCATTAGAAGGGAAAAAGATCTTTGTTTCTGTGGAGAGACGTATCTCACCTTCCTCATCTCACCAGCCCACCTGTTCACTGCAGTTGCCATCTTGCATAGGACCTGCCGGAAGAAGGAATCTTTTTGATAGAGAACTTTAATATACTATTTAGCTGTGTTAGTGAGAATGGTATCTTGAGGCTCAGAAAAAAAAAAAAAAAACCACGGGAACTTTGAAGTATCTGGAAGCTATTCCAAGACCCCCAGTAGGGATTTCTGATAATGAAATGGATGGCGGTCGTAGGCGGGAACCCAAGCATTTACTCACTCAAGACGCCCCTTCATATTTTATCTTCGGTGTCATGGCGGCAGTGCTAATATACACAAGCCTTCTTGCCCCAATAATGGGCCATTACAGCTTCAGGAAAAGCCATCATGTTTCCGCAGCATTTATCTGTCAGCAGGAGACTATTATGGGAGCACAAACTCACATTGTATTAGCGTTATCAGTTAATTATGATCCGTGGGACATGTGCCAGCCAATGGGCTGACAGTCTGCTGACCACCACTCAGGAATATAACTCCACACCCCAAATTCAAGCATGTGAGAAGGGAAGGGACCCAAAGAGGTGTGTGGTTGGGGACATTTTCCCTGGCCAGGAGTCCATGGAGCCCTGGCCCGGTCAGTACTGTCCCCAGAGACGCACAAGTTAGGCTCACTGTCTAGGCCGGGCCCACCTTAGACCTCGTGGATGGTCAATGGATGCACTTCCTGGACTCGCCTCCCCCGGCCCTTACCCAGGGGTGGATCAGAAACAAGCTCGGACTGTGATTCAGACGGTTCCACGGAGTCCTCTCCTCCTTCCCGGGCTGCTGGTAAGAAGTGCTTATGCACCTTGTGTGTTTCCTAAGGCGTCATCCCGCCTGGAAATGCGGGTTCAGGGAATGTGAGGGTGGGGGACAGGGATGGAGTAACCCAAACAGTGTCCCCCATTCACTGGACTTAGGGAGCGTGTGGCAGACTCCAAAACCTCTTGTTGGCTCTTATCTTTTAGTGATGAAGCCATCAAGCCCTCTGCTCCCCCAGGGCCCACGCTGAGTTCACCAGCTCCTTCTAAGTTACCCTGCTTGAAGACGGGAAAAGCAGCCTCTTGTTGTGGGCTCAGAGCAGTACAGCACAGGGAGGGGATTCGAGAACCCGAGAGATACTGCCGGCTGCTGCCTCACGTGTGCAGAGATGACGGGTGCCGGGGGCGGGGGGCTGCCGCAAGAGTGGGAAGAGACACCCCAAGACTAGGATCCACCAAAGGTGGGGATTTCCACCAGACTCGTGGCAGGGGGTGCCATGCGGGGGTCAACTGCAGAGATCATGGCAAGAGATCAAGGTCACTCAGGTGGCCTTTGGGCTCCAGGCGCAGGCATTCGGACGGCCCCTTTTCAGGGCTCAGCCAGACTGAGATGGGTAAGAGTGGCTGGTCAGCGTGGATCCGTGTTCCACTTGGTGCCTTCTGTGCCTGGGGGAACACCGGTTTGAGGAACAGGGTGGGCCAGGCTGTGTCTGGGTACGTTTTCCTACTTAACCTGCCAGCTGGAGCATTTCTCACGGCAGGACAGCAGGTCAAGAAATTGGTGTCCCACCAATCAGTGCTTCCTTTCTCTCCCAGGAAACCAGGTGGGGAAGGGTGTGGACACATCTGCCTGGTCCCCACCACCTACCCGGCGGAGAAGTGTGTGTGGAAGGTGATGCCAGTGGCACTGTTCTGATTTGGCCTCATATTCCTTAGCAACGAGCTTGGACTCAGGGAAGGAGTAGGGAGAGAAAGTGAAGAGACACGTGAACAAAGGTTTAGGAGTTGAATAAGTAGAAATCCAGGCACCAAAGACGGCATGCTTTGCCCGTTATTCACGGTGTGACCTTGTGTCGGTCACTTCTCCACACAGGGAAATGTCTGAGTTTCCTTATCTGTAAAGTCTGGTGGTGATTCTAAATGATTCTCCAAGTCCCTCTCAGCTGTACGGTTCTGTAAATGTAATAAATATCTATTTAGAGGAGTTTGTCACAAGAACTAAGTGAGCTGCTGTCCCCTTACACCATCCACAATTACTGTTTCTAATGCCTTCTGTTCCAGAGTCCCCTTTGGCTGACATGCCCATCTGGGGGCGCCAGGATTGGGACGCAAGGTAGCGAAGGGGTGGGTGGCTTAGACCTTGGTGCTAGGGATGGGTTACAAATTGCACCTGCTCTAGGTGAACGGTGCAAGAATGAAATGATAACTGGTTGAGTGAATTTCAGGGTTGATGGAACCCAAGAGCCCTGCCCACTCATTCCACTTCCCCCTGCCCCCCACCTTTGTGTTCTGGAGGAGAGAGACATTGATAAGGTCACATGGAGATGTCAGGAGCACATCCTGGAGTCTGCTGCACTCTCCAGCACTGCCATCTGTCCAGCTAGAGGCGTGGGACCAGACCCTGGCTTTGGGAGGAAATACCTTCCTCTGTGAGCTGGGTGAGGGCAGAGTGGAGAGAGGCTGGTCCCAGGAACAATGTAGGACCCACCACCAAGTTTGCCTGGAGAACCACAGGAAAAGCTGGACCTGCCAGGCTACATCAGGTCACCAGGGTGTCCTTGCTGGTCTACGGGCTCCCTGGCCTCACCTCAGGGCTGTAGGTGAGGTGGCTGGACAGGCACGGGGGGGGGGGGGGGGGGGAGGAGGAGGAGGAGGAGAAGGAGGAAGCGGGGTCCCCAGGACCTCATTCCCTCTCTGGAGGGCAATCATCCAGTATCCAGAGAGAGGCCTTTAGCTACTTCCTCCTCATACCTTAGATGCAGACAGTGATTGTGTGTGGGCATTAGCCTCGCTTTTTCACCAACGAAACTCAGTATTTACCTCTTTTGCCCCTGGTGGCTTTGAATCCACTGCCCGGGGCTGTGAAGTTGTCTTTCTTTTCATGTTCTACCAAGTGTGTTCTGTCTCCAGTTAAAATTGGTGTGCCCACACAGAGCAAGGAGCCACTGATCCCACACAACCGAACCCCCCTTCTGGGACAGCCAGCCTGTCCCTCAGCAGGCCCACCCCAAATTGCCATGCTTCGATTTGTTCAACAAAGTATTTCTCAAGTAACTTCTCTGTATCAGGCACCATTACTCACTGGGGATTCTCTGGGAAACAAAAACAGACATGGTCCCTACCCTCATAGGGCTTATAATTTAGTGTGTGTGTGTGGGGGGTATTATACCAATATATATATAATTGCAAACTGAGTAGCAAAGGTTCTGGTGCGGCCCAGAAGGTGGGGAATTCTAGGTAGCAGGTGCAAAGACAGGGCAGTATGGCGCGGGATACGGAGGGGTACAGAGAGACACATAGGAGTCTGTCCTGTGAGGCTTCCTTGTGGGGCCAAGGGAAGGACCGGGACCGTGTGCATTTTCCAGTGAGCTCCCTGGAAAAGGGAGCTCTTGGAAAAGGTATTTCAGGGGGCTGGAAAGGACACAGAGAAACCAGTCACTGAGGTCTTGGCAAGAGGTGGTCGTTGTGTAGAGGCCCTGGTTAAGGACAGAGGCTCTACACCCTGCTTCCATCTCTAATACAACCAAGTACCGATGTGATTAAAAAAAAATCCGGGGCTGCTGGGGGTTCTGCTGACAGAGCAGACATCTTCATCCATCTCTCCGCGAGATGCCTGCCTGAGCCCCGAGCCCGGAGAATCCCATGCGTTCCTCCACTTCAGCACATATGAAAAATCTCAGCTCTGTTTCCCAGCCTGCATGCGCTTACATTTATCCAAGTCAAGTATCATCTGTGGTCCCGCTGCCCATTCCCCGGCCCCTCCGGAGCGCCTGGCCCCTCCTGGGGTTTCTCACCACCTTCCCTGCTTTTACTCCTGAAGTGCTTGAATACTGCCTGCAGTTACACTCCATTTAGACCTTATTTGGATGATAAAATTATGTCTCCTCCCCCCCCCCCAAATTGTCTGCTGTAGAATATAGGAGAATAAGGTGGTGGTCTCTCCTGGGGGCTTCCCCCCCTTTTAAGTAATTCTATACCTATCCCCTCCCACACTCATTTGAATTCTCACATTATTATCTCTCTGTGGCTGGCACATCTCAAAAGATGAAAAGCCTGAGAAGAAGGATTGGGGCATGACTTATAGCTTGTTTTAGTACAGAGGCAGCCCGTAATATTCGGGTTCATGGATGGAGCAGCAGACAGGGATGCAGGTGTGTTCGTAGCTGGGGATTCAGGTGTGTATGCTGAAGCATCTACTTGCGTGCCTCGAAGTACCATGTGGCAGGTAAGTTGGTTGTTCTAACCACAATTGTGTTTTCCTAAGCAGGCAGGGATTTATTTGCTCCCGTCTGCGTCCCAGGTACATTTCTGAGAGTTGCCAATGAAGAGCATCATTTTGTACATCTAGAGAGCATTTTATAGATGCACACCCTGCATCTAGCCATATGAGAGCGGTTCAGAACCAACTGGCCCAGGTGATGAGAGCTGGGAAGGGAATCTGCTTCTCTCCTTCGTGCCTCACCTGTGGACCTGACCCTTTGCACTTTTGTGCACCAAACACAGGTCTTGAGGCTGTGAATTTCTAGGGCCTTGGCCTCTTCTGGGTGTGAGAGTGGAGCACTGTGACTCATTTTTAATTTGTAAAACAGACCCATTCTAAAAGGCTGAGCGAGGGTGGGGGCGGGGGGAGTTTGGCTAGGCCTGCCAGTTAAAGGATAGGATCCCGGTGGGGGGGGATATATAAACAGCACATCTGTCAACCCCCCAATCCCACCAGCCAGTTGGACAATTTTTTTTTCTTTAATGGCCAGAGGACAGGCCTTGCCGCTCTACAGCTCAGTCCTCTCACTCCTCAGGAGGTGGGGACCTCGCCTGAGCGTCTGATTTCCATTGAAGTCTCTCTGGCTCACCCCCCTCCCCCCACCCCAGCTCGATTCTGTCACTTTAAGTCCAGCCCCTGAGAGATAGCCAATAGGAGCCAAACCATACATCAGTCTCCCAGCCTTAAAGCTACAGTAGGGTTAGTGGGCTCCAAGTCTCTGGTGCCCGAGCCTCCTCCGCGGCTTCCCGTCCCCTCTGCCCGCTGGAGTGTGTGCACGAGTGGGAGCGCCGGGCTGTGCGCGCACGGCTCTCTGCCTCCCTCTCGCCCCGCCACGGCGCTTCCTCCCACTCTGCCTTCTCCCGCTCACTGTGCCCCTGCCCGGACTCGCACCTCGCCTGTGCCCTTCACTCGCTCTTCCGCGTGATTTCCCCGCCGCCTTTCTCTACCAACTGGGAATGCTAAAACGGGACTGATGGACGTGTCAGAACTCTGCATCCCGGACCCCCTCGGCTACCACAACCAGTAGGTGCTCTGTTTCTCGGTTGGTCGGTCGGTCGATCTGTCTGCCCTTCTGCCAGTCCGGCTGCCTCTGTCCTGGGTGTCGCAGTTCTCCTTCCAGGCATTTTTGAAGTGGCAGGAACCCCGGGGGCGCTTGGGGGACGTCGGAGGGGGAAAGCCGCACACTTCCTGGGTTTCCTTCTGGGGCGGGGGTAAACCGCCTCTAACTTTTCCCGCACCCCCTTTTCCAAACCCTTACTTTTAAGTAAGAGCAGCTCTTTCTCGCTCACTCTTTCTCGCTGATCTGCCCCCGCGGCGAGAAAATATTTGAGTTTCTGTGGATTAGGGAGGAGCAGCCCAGAACAGGTGCGGGAATGTCGCAAGGATGTTCTGGCCCGTCTGAGAAAGCCTCCCCCGGGGGGCCCTTTGACTTTAAGATTTATTTCCGTACTGAAGAGCAGAAATGATCCCGGCAAGGGGGCGAAATCGAACGTGCCGCGCGGGTTTGGGAACTGCTGGCGCCCAGCGCTGCCTTGCCCGGCGGTCCCGCTGGGGCGCCCCGAGGGCGCGCACGGGGCGCGGTGGATCCGGGGCGCTCCAGCGGTGTGGGCGGCGCGGCCCCGGGCGCACTGCGTCCCGCACGCCCTGCGAGGGGGATCCCGCATCCCGCCAAGGGTGGGGACAGCCGGCCCGGGGGTGCCGCGGCGGAGGCAAAGTTGGTTCGCGGCTTTGCGGGAGGCTGCGGGCGACGGAACTGGCGGGCGCGATTTCCGTGCCCCGGGGCGGCTTCGCGCTCGCCTTTCGGGATCCCGGGGTTGTCCGAGCGGTGCGGGCGTGGGCAGCGGAGGGGGCTGCGGGACGGGACTCCCACTGGCCCCGGGCTTGGGCGGTGCGCCAAGCGCGCAGAGTGGGCAGGCGGGGACCTGATCCCCCAGAGCGGCGTGTCCGGCCCGGGTTCTCCGGGGTCCTGCTCTGGCCACCCGCGGTTTCCCTTCGAGGGCCCTCCGCGCACTTGCCCCCACCCGCTCGGTACCCGCCCGGCTCTCCCCTCCCGCGCCCCGCGTCCCGCCGCGCTCGCGGCTGGTGTCCCGGCGTCTACGTGTGGGCGCGCGCAGAGTGGTCCTTCGGAAGGCTTAAAAGAATAATAAAATAGAAAGTCTGGGTTCTTCGCGGACCTGCTTAACTTGGTGCTCCTCTTCCTCTTTTTTCTCTGAAGCGAACTAAACTACCAAAGTCAGTGCCCGCTCCACCGTGCTTTCATTTTTGTACCCCATCCCGAGAACCGCGACATCCCTGAGATAAATACACTGGATAATGTGGGGTTCCAGGAACTGTGCTTAGACCCCTCTTCGCTGCACAGACCGCCTCCACCCCGGTGGACCACGCGGAAGAGAGGAGGCAACTTCACAGCAGTGTCTCCTGTCGATGACCAGACTGTCCCAGTCTCCACGCTGACCTTTTTGGTTCTAGTTTTAGGATTTCCCTGGGCAGTGGGTCCTTTAGGTGCCGCCAGAGTGTCGGAAGAAGATGATTTGGGATGGGAGAGGCGAGCAATCTTTAATTACAATGGATTCAGATTTCCATCTGCTCGAAAAGTGTCTCTTCGTTCTCTTTAAAGGTTACACTGATCCCGGGTTATGAGGCCGGTGGGGTGAGGATGGGGTAGTGCCCTAAGACGCTCCCTCCTAAAGCAGGGGGTGGGAGCCGTCAAAGAAACCTCTGGGTGGGTAAGTGAGGCTGTGAACAATGTTTGATGCTCGTGGGGCATTTCCTCACATAAAATTACCAAGTACGACAAATATTGGATCTTTAAATTATTTAGGCTCCCTCTCTCCAGAGGTGACTTCTTTAGCTGAGCTGGAAATATCTATGTATTTGTCCCTGGCTCGAGTCATAGCCAGTAAATATGAAAATTCGAACGGGGGAAGTACATCCTTTGATTACGTTGACCAGAAAAGCAAGGAGAAATGGAGGGTTTAGCAGCTGGGTAATTCATCGAGGTGACAGCAACCCTGGCTTGAGTTTGAGGAGAAATATGGGCAAAGAGGGAATGTCAGGGAAGCAGAAAGGGGGGATGAGGAAGCCGAGGTCCTGGGTGTCTGGGATGGGTTTGAAGTGGAAATCATTCATAAAGTAAGCCTGACAGTAGTTTGGGCTCCCTAGCCTTCCTGGTTTCTTTGCAAAGAATTCACTTCTCACTCCATGGGGCACCGGAAAAGCCAGAAACATACCCGGCAACTCCACTGAGGAACTAAGGATCCGTGTGAGATGCCATTTCTCAAAGCCCAGGACGTGCTTGCTGGGTGGCAGCCCGAGCATTGGGGAGCTGGCCCCGTGTACAGATGTGTGCCTCTGGGTGAGCGTTTGCATCTGCTGTGGTGCAGGGACACGGAATTTCCAAGGTCGAGCTTGTGGAGGTCAGAGGCTGGAGTGTAGGGGAGGCATCCTTCTGACCTCAGGCCCCCCCCCCCCTTCCCGCCACCCGGGCTTCATGTCAAGTAGCTGTAGAGCCACTGGTAGCAAAGTAACAAAACCGGGGACTGCGTTCTTTGGTGTGTTGGAAGGACAGTAGGATGAATCCGTTCATTGCCAATAGTGCTGGTATTTCTCGGGGAACATATGCGTGAATGGGTTCGTATGCTCTGTACGTGGTTTCCACCCATGTGGCTTAGTCGACATTCCCAGACTTAAGAAAACCCAAGGGCACAGGGACCACAGTTCAGTGAGAAAGAACTCCCCAGCCCTTCTTCTCACTTGCTAACATACAGAGAGCATTTTTAATGCGTTAGTGTTATTCTCACTTTCCCAGGTGAGAAATTAACACACACACACACACACACACCACACAGATACATCATACCTTCATACCTTTCTCTCCTTCATTTTCATTTTCCTGTAGGTGACTCCATTACCATTTCTAATCAATATTTTATGTACATATATAATCAGCCAGGGTAGGAGTGGGTGTGCTGGCCTTCATGTGCTTGTGTACAAATGTGTCTGTGACCCGACTGGCTGGAGACCCTCGGCTTGGAAACCCAGGGAGCAGAGGTGGGGGCGGGGGGGGGGGGTTGGCGGGTTGCCTCACCCACCTTCCAATGACCACTTTGCTGTTGTTAAAGAAACAAAGAACAAACTGTCCTGAAGGTAAAATATGTGGGTTCACACGTAGGAAGAAATGCCACATGGTAATTCAGAATCAGTGACCCAGAGAAAAACAAAGGGGAAATTAATTTTTAATGGTACATTTAAAAATAAATCAGAATGAGGACATTAGTCTTGGTTTTCCAAGGGAGGGGCCTTAGGAAATAAACCTGGATGTGCCCGCCACCCTCCTGGAGGTGTGGGCTGCTGTGGGAGAGGATGATGGGGTGATGGGAGGCTGGACTTGTTCAGGTCTGAAGGCAGTGAGTTAGGCAGAAACAGGTTGGTGTGGAGGGCCCCAGTCGCAGGGAAGGCCCTTTCCAGCTCAGTGAGATCCTGACACCAACTGGAAATTTCCTCTTGGAGCTTATGATTTCCCCAACTCCATTTTAGGAACAATCCTCTGTTTTACCAAAATTTAAGGAAAAGATGTTTCTTTAAAAATATATGTATGAAGAAACAACCTGACCCACCAAACAGGAACTTTCCTTTCTGTTGATCTGGAGCAATCAATAAATATTCCATTTAGCTTGAGATAGGAGGGACAGGGGACTTTCGGGGAAAGTGCTGCCAGGGAGGTGGCCGTGATAGAGATTTTGAGTCACCTCCCTGCCTTTTCAGGGTGGACCCCGGCCCTTGCAACTTTGCCCTGCATGCAGGATTCATGTTCCTGATAACTACCTCTGGCCAACTCGTTTTTTAAAGATAATCTAAACTCATGGAAAAAAGTTTGTCTCCTTCTTTGGTCCTCTGCAAAATGCCTTGTTTCTTTGGAGCACTTGGAACTGGGAAGATCAGCGCGAGTCTAGCAGGCCAAAGGAATGGTGTGTGTGTGTGAGAGAGAGAGAGACTGGGAATGTGTACATTGGGATGGGCCGTGGAGTTGGCTGTGTGAATGAGCCGATTCAGGAGAGAGAATTCAGAAGACAGGCAAGCAGTTACACAAGACACAGGATGCTTTTGACGCAGTTCTGCAGTGCCCTTCTCTAGAACTTGTCTTCCCAGATGCTTGAAGTGGCTTCCCCAACATGACTGAAATTACTTGTGGTTTGAATTTAAGGGGAAGGAATAGCATTATTTAGACCATAATCCAGTCCTTCAAAGTGACGTCCAACCCACACCCTCAGTACCCCATGCCGATGCCTTCCCACACCTACCAGCCATCATCAGTCTCTGTCCATCTCTCCCCTAGTGAGCCCCTCTGCGTGCTCTTCCAGCTTGAGGAGGAGGCCGGCCCAGAATCTGCCAGAACTCCTCACAGCTCCGCTGGGAGCTTCTGTCTTGGGGTCTGGTGGCTCTTGACTGAATGTTCCTGTGGGAGAGCCCAGCATGGCTTGAGTGCTCAACCTCTAATGTCCTCTGCAGCCGCTGTCATTCCTAGAGGGAGCGTGGGCCCACGAGAGGGCTTTGAGTAAAGAGTCCATGCACCCTGCCAGGAAGCCATCAAGGGTGTGACTCCCTCCTGTTTGCCCTTGAGGCCATTTGCTGATTTCTAGGGATAATCAAAGATCTTTTTCAGCACTACAACTGCTGGTGACCCCTGACTGGGCTTCCACTCTGGTGAGTCTTCCTTTCTTGGTCCCAGCAGTCTCGTACCTCCAGGGAGCTGTCAAATTCATGGCCATTCCTCAGAGGAGGAGCCCCTAGGCTTCTGCTGGGCCTGGCGTCCCCTGGCATGGCTGGGGTGGCCTGGGGTGGGATTACATTGTGGTTACCCCATCGGCTGGTGCGGCCTGGTCCCTGTGCAGGGAGGTTGTGGTGTTTATAATTGCAAATGTAATTAGCAGACCAGCTCTGGGGGACTGGGATGCTCAACTTCGGTGCGCATCACGGTGACCCCTGTGATGGCTGGCCGGGCAGATTAACCCTCACTGGTCTGGCCTGTCCCCTGTTTCTGGTGAGGCCACCGACCTTTCACTGATGATGGCAGAGCGTCCTAGGTAACTGGTGGCAGGGTCAGACTCCTTCCTCAGAGGGGATGTCAGGGCAGTGAGTGGGAGAGGTCCAAAGTTGGGGGGGTTATTTCTTCCCTAGGCCACTGGGCAAGTGATCCTTGCCTCTTGTGACAGGGTGACCCTGCATAGCAGGCTGCTCTGGGACGTTGTCTCCCTCACTTTCCTGGCAGCACTAGAAGGACGTGCCCAGAAGACTTTGGGTGCATGCTGGTCTGTGGCTCTGGAGGCCTTGTGGGAAAAAGTAGGGCTCCAGACCGGACACATGATGACTTTCAGCGAGTGCCCCTGGGGCTCAGCAGACAGGGGGCAGGGACTGCCTGCTGGCTGTCTGTTTCTGCGGGGTATTCCACACAACTGGACGGCCACAGTCAGTCCCATTCAGGACACGTGGGGAGCAGGCCATAGGAGGGCATGGGTTTTAGTTTGGCCCAGAGACCCCCAACCAACCATCTGACAAAAGACCTCAGAAAACCAGACGAGAAGGGAAACATAGAGCCCCATGGTCTTTTTGGGGTTTTTTTTGGCATCTGTCTACCTAGAGCACCTTTCTGTACGGATCAGGATTAGAATAGAAAGGATCTTAACAGCACCTTTATTTATAAAGCAACGGCTTAAGGAAGTGTTGAGCCCTTTCCGATTGCTGTTAAAGCCCCTCTTCTAGAAGCTAACTCTGAACCCCGAAACGCCAAAGGTCGCCTCCGTTCCTAGGGGAGCTCCCACCGTGTGCACACGTGTAAGAGTGTGTTACAGTGGAATTTCCCTTGAACATGGGAGTAACAGGGGGCAAGGGGCTCTGCTGTTTAAACACAGCCCCTGCTGCCTGCCATACCCCTGGCCTGGGCTGAGGTCAGGCTATGGCCACATTCCAGTGGGGGCTGCTGGGCCTTGGGGTTTTTCCATGGAGCGAAAGGGAACTCCATAGGACCCAAGGGCTGGCTGTCCATATAGACAGAGGAGTTTACTCTTGTTAAGAGCTCTCTTCAGTTTTCTGGCCTGGGTAAGGCTGGGCAGACCCCGGAGAGGATGAAAAGGCAGTGCTGTATTCCCTGGAATACCAGATGGCTACACTCAAAAGAGCATTTGGGCAATTCTGTTCCAGTTTCCCAATTTCCCCTTCCCTTCCTGGATCTAGCCATTGACAGTTGATAGCCTAATGGGTCAAATGTTTTCCTAAATTGAGGAAAGTCATACCCATTGATCAGCCCATGGTGGGACTTTCAATATGGAATTGGCCAAGGTGAAAATAAATCTCCTGGCTAAATGTCTTAAATTCAGAGTTATATGAGCTTGAGTTAAAATTAACCCCAAACAAAAGTTTTCCTGCCGATTAGAGGCATAATTTTTTTCATCCTTATTTTGCTGTGCTTTTTAACTATACACATTTTTAGTCCCCGAAGAGCCTCTCCGCCCCCTGCCTTTAAGTTTCTCTCTTCTGTTCCTTAGGACTTTAAAATATTCTATTCAACATTGTCATTCAGTGTCCCCGGGATTGAGCCTTTTCTGGGAATGGTTTTCTGGATAATGTTATTTTATTTTCAATGTCATTTCATCCAGAGGTCAAAAGGCAGTTAAACAAACTCCGACAAGGTTTTGTTTTTATCTTCTGGTTTCAGATGTGATCAATTTTCATTTAAAACTATATCAGGGTCTTCTGCCAGTGACGGCAACAGTCAGCCTCATGCCTGGCTGTCTGTGTTTACTGAGACGCTGCGTTGAAAACTGTATGGATGTGAAGTGGACAATTAGAGTCAAGCTTTTCCTCGCTAAGTGTTATTTTAACTTGGCCCTTTTTTTTTTTTTTTTTATTGTTTGAGTTAACTTGAATTCATAAATTATTTTTTGTTTTCTTGTTAAGTTTTAAACTGTTATTGTATTTAGAGTCACGTTTTAGGTGTTTTCACTGGGTTCCTAGTTTTTTAAAAAAAGATACCTGGAAAAGGGGTTTTGCGAGTCACAGGTCTTTTTCTGTGTTCTTGGTTTCCAAAGGGCAGAGAACAAGGAAATACGTAGGGCACTGTTGTAGGGCAGGGTGGTGGGTGCGGAAAGCTGATGTTTTTTAGAGGAGATCTCTCTCGTGTCTTACAGTGGAACATATTCCTTTGTCTTTACTTATTTTTTCCCTCTATTTTCATTCCAACTTGCAGTGCTTTGCCCTCTGCCCTTTTTGTCTCTCTCCGATCGTATACGTTCCAGGGAAGGAGCGCAGGTTCCACGCGTCTGTCTGTCTCTACCTCCGTGAGCGTGTGCACATGTGCGTCTGTGCGTGTAGGAGTGTGTGGGTGTGTTCGTGCTGTTTTCAGGTGCTAAACATGATTACTCAGGGGATGTCCCAAAGTGGAACACCCTGTTGTCCACCCTGTTCCAATTCGGCCCTCAATACCTTTATCCACTGTCAGTCTCCTGCTCTCATGTTTTGGGAGGGACCGCAAGAAGGGTAAAGACCTCTTGTTCACAGGAAAATTCCAGGCTATTGGTGTCTGTTAACGTGGGGAACAAGGCGGTAGGGACTGGAGGTGTGGGTGAGGGTATCGGGAAGCTCTAAACTTTATTCAGAACCAATTTTTATATCTCTCATCTCCTCTTCCTAGCGCTTTGAGCTCGAGTTTGGGATCTTGGTGATGCAGAGTGAATGAACTGGTGTATGCTTTTGTTTTTGCCTCCCTAATCGATCAGCAGAAAACATTCCTTTTTGATGGTGAAACATCCCCTCAGCACACATGCAGAGTGCGGTATTTATCCTTTGCCTTTTCTCCTCACGCTTTGTCATGTGTCTCTTGGGTGTGTTGACATTGTCTACCTAAGCAGTCAAGCTAACAAGCTTTGGCAGAAAGAACACTGCTTTTACAGAAATAATAGCAATAATGCGATGGTTGCAATAATTATGACAACGGTAATAACAGCTTGCAGCTTTTTCTTCCCCAAAAGCGCAAAGCAATTCTCATAACGGGTTTTCTCATAGTAACCGGGTGAGGGTTGCTGTGTGTTGCCCCCAAACATGAAATGTTTTCCTGCAAACAAAAACATGCAAAGGCTTCTGGTTTGCATGTCTACATTGATTCAGGAGCTAAAACTGCCTGGTCTCTGAAATATGAACAGACGGGTAGAGGAGAATACAGTGTTAGGCACATGGTCCCCCTGAGAAATGCTGGGTATGTTGCCTTTGAACTGGGAAGGGAGAAGCGTTTTCTTGCAAGGGACGCTGTGTCAGGTCTGACCCCACCGCCATGAGCTTCTGAGGCTCACGCCACGCTCTGCCTCTCGGTCCCCCCACCTTCCTCGGTTCTTCTGGCGGCAACCTCAGGAGAGGTTTTAGACCAAAGGCACACAGAGGCCAAGGGGGTTATGGCTTGGTGCATGTGAATAGATGGGAAGAGAACTGCGTGGAGAGAGAGCGAGTCACCTCGCCACCCTTGATCGCCTTCCTGGCCATTCAGCTTCTCTGAGGCTGTCGTTCCCTGCTCCTGGGCACCTCGACCTGCCCTCTGGAGGCAGAGATTAGAGGGAGGGCACCAGGGAACTGACCCTCTGGATCCCTGTGACCCCTCTGGTGACTCCCCATGCCGACTCCCAGACCCAGACCGGCTCATCTGCACACTCTGCTCATCTGTGCGTTACTTTTGAAATCGGTGCTGCCTTTGTTATGTCCTCTCTCATTCCTTCTGCTGCTGCTGCCTCTTCTTTTTTATATGTGTGCCTTGGAAATAGAAGGCAGCCTAATATACCTGCCTAATACACCAGCATAGTATAATAGGAAGTGCCTAATAAACCAGGGTCCCACAGCTGTCTCTCTCTCTCTCTCTCTCGTTCTCTCTCTCTCTCTCTCTCTCTATATATATATATTTTTTTTTTTTTACTTTAGTATTCTTACTCATGTTCTTACTCAATTTTTTTTTTCTTGGAAAACAAAACAAACTCAAAGCTCTGGGCTTTGGGTTATTAATTGATTATTAACTGATTTAACAAACAAAAAACATCCTACCCCCGAGGAATCCCAGCAAGAGTCTGGCTGTGCCGCTCAGGTCAAGAGCTGCCTTTTCCCCTCAGTCGGTGAGAAACGTTATAGCTTCAATTCCCTTGTTGGACCCTGAGTAAAAAATTAATTCATGAATAATAAAAACCAATCAGTCTTGTTGAGTTTAAGAAGGATTAGGAGAAAGGGTGTTTTTTCTTACAGAGAACATTTGGAATCTGCATGTCATTGTCACGACTGTTCCGAGTAGCTTGAGCGGGCCTTTCTGCACAGCAAATGAGCTATTTATTATCCCAAGGTGTAGCACATCTTTCTCAGTTGTAAGGCCAACTTACTGAAGATTATTAAGGGTTTCCCACCCACTTCTCTCCCACAATCCCATACCCCAAACCCCATGATAATTCATTGGCATTAAGACAGTTTCCGGTGTAAGTGTCATGTAACCAAATAGCAACAGAGCTGGCATTACATTATGAAGAAGCCTGTTTGTGGATGCAATGGAGTCCTTCTTGGTTTCCCTCCCCTTTCTCTCCCCCGGGGGAAGTAATTGACCAGGAATTTACATGCCTTTGCAGGAACGCATTAGACTGGTAGATACTCTTTTTAGTTTCCATTAATAGTATCTACCTCCCAGGGTTGTTGTGAAGACTAAACAGGTAATTTACAAGTGTTGGGCACATAGTGGGTGTACTAATTTTTTGATGTTATCTTTTGGAAGTGGCTTTTCATTCCTTTGACATAACCTCACAGTGATAGTCCTTGGCAGTGAGATTGGGGTGCTTGGACTGATTACTTGTTTGATGCGATCAATGTGGCTTGGGTTTCCATATGTAACACAAGGGGATTAGGGAGGGAATTATGGTATGGAACTGGACGATGAATAGGAAATATTCTCTTAATGAATTTCTGAATCCTCCAACCTGTGGGTAGAATTGCCCAATAAGATATAGGATATCCGGTGAGATTTGGATATTAGATAAACAACAAATAATTTTTTAGTGTAAGTATGGTCCATGCAGTATTTGCTCAATCTGGCAACCCTACCCATGGGTGTTTTTCTTAAATTGGTCGGATTAAAAAATCCATCTCCTTATTTTTTTCCCTTTTGACAAAGGCCAAGAGAACAATTGTATGTTTAGTTTTTTTTTTCAAATTGTTTTTTAAATGTCTATCTTTAACATTTTGCCCACATTAACTTGTTAGGTTGGCCACATCACATTAGAAGTTAGCGGGACCAAGTAGTGTCCATCATCCAGATATATTGATAGAGTTGCAATTAGGTAAGTAAATCTGCAGAATGGGTCTCCTAACATAGCACCCAGAGCTACTGAATTTTGCTTTAAGGAGGAACAGGGTAAGCAGCGTCTTTTTGGAAACCTGCCTCTTCACGTTTCCCCGACAAGCAGGTTGAGGGGCTGGGCTGCTAGAACCTGAGATCCTGGCAACTGGAAGCTATCCTTGCTGCACTTGGATGCCAAAATCTTCGATCTCTCTCTGCCTTCCTACTCAAGGACAGGAGGCTGACCCTTTGAAGGCATCCCCTAGGAGGCTGTGGGGGAAACCACCCGCATCATTGCCAGGCAGTGGAGGAGGAAGGACAAGGGGTTGCACTCAAAACAGCCAACTGGAAGCATGGATGAACTGAGGCGCACCAATGGGGGACCAACGAGCCCCAGCTTCTTTTCACTCCCCTCTCGGAGCAGCACAGTCACGTAGCCTGGGTAAACACACTATTGTTTTAAGCGTAGTACCCTCGCAGCCCCGAGTATGGGAAATGGAAGAGCTCTAGAGCCCCCTACAGGCCCTCAGTGGCACTGCACCTCATGGGTGCCAGTCCCACTACAGAGCCTTCCTTCCCAGGGTGGGAAGGAGTGCGGAGGACCCCAGCGAGTGAGCCTACAGAAACTCAGGATCCAGGAGAAGTGAGCCCCTGACTCCAGCTCCAGCAAGCAGCTCTGCTCCGTGCTCTTTAGCACCGCAGCTGCCTCCTAGGGTGGTGTGCCAGCCTCCTCCCAATGCATGCACACATGCACACCTGCACACGCACACACGCATGACACATTCACTGTCGCTGTGGCTTGCCTGACCTCCAGACGGGCTGGAAAAGGGCCAGGCCTCATTCAGTCTGAGGAAAGCCCTCTGGCTGGTGGATATCAGAAGAGACGGGCTAGCACTGTTTTTTCAGAGCCTGATACTGACGTTGAGATTCTCTTCGTGAGTACTTAACTGTGTGCCAGGCCTTGGCCTAAGGACATTTGATGTATTAACTTACTGCTTCCTCACAACCACCTTGTGAAGGAGGTCCCATTGCCATCCCCATTCCACGGGTAAGGAGACTGAGGAACAGAGATGTTAGGTCACTTGCCCAAGGTCACACAGCTGGCAAAGCTGGGATTTGCTCACGGGCACTCTGGCTGCGCGCCTACACTCCTCACCACTACGTTATGTGTCGCTCATTGTGCAGAATTTTGAGAACACCCCTCTCAGCTATGGGGGTTGGACACGTGGGTAAAGTTTACAGTGGAGGGAGAAGAGGAAAATTGGGCTCCGTGTCTTTGTTCCTAAAAAGGCAAATGGAGGAATCGCGACGGGATATTAGGTCCCTCTCCCCCCCCGCCCTCCCCCCCGCCCCCCCAGCCTGGCACAGGAAAGGGCTGGAGAAAGGAGCTTTTTGTCTTCCTGACATCATCCTCCCAGGCCCCAGAAGCAGGTAATTACTGACCCCCCACCTTGTGCCTCCCTCTAAGTGTGTCATAACACATTTTACTGCTGAATCCTCTCTTCTCCACCTGTGTTTTCTCCCATCTCATGCCCTCCCCTGTTCTGTCACCACCGGCTCTCTGGCCCCTGGGTCTGAATCTCAGTGACGGACTCTCATGTCCACCTCGGGCTCTCGGGGATACTGCACACCGGCACCTGTAAAAGAGCATCACGGCAGTGGCAGTCAAGCCTGCTTCTCCCCGGGTCCTCCTCCTCTCCCTCCCTCCCTTGACGCAGGGACCCCCAGCCAACATAACAAGCATGGCTTCATTTCTGCCCTCTCTCCTCAGTGGCCAATGCCCGCGTCAGATGGACACATTTTACCTAAATATGTCCTTTACTCTGTTCTTTCCTATTCATGCTGGTTACCCGCCAGCCCCCAGCCTGCCTGGCAGACGTCTGTTTATCCTTTCAACCCTGCTCACATATTCCCCTCTGGGAGAAGCCAGCCCTGACCCCTCCTAGGGGGGAGTTGGCGTCTCTCCTTGCAGCTCTGGACTGACCTGTGCCCTCGACTGGGTTGTAGTCTGTTGGATTTCAATGCATGCTTATCTTGCCCCACTAGACCGTGAGCCTCCAGGGTGTAAGCTTCCCTCTGTGTCCCCAGTGCCTGCAGCAGCATGCGGTACAGAGTAGGTGCTTGGTGCACGTTGGTGGCGCTAACCTACGGAGATGGCAAGTGGATAAAGGCGAGTTCTGGGGGCCTGAGAGTGAGGTAGAAGGCCATGGGGAAAGTGGCTGGGAAGGGTCTGGTTCCCCAGGCCTGGGCCCTTCTCGATCACCCGGCAGATCTCGCCGGCTAGCTGGGCATCCGGGCCCACTAGTGGTTGGGAGGAAAAGCTCCGTCTTTTCCTAAATCCTGGCCCCGGGGGTGAGCTGGAACCAGCTCACACTGGCCTGGGAGAGCCAATGGCTTGGGAGAGGTGATTACATTTACAGGAGTTTCGTGAGCTGATTGTTAAGCGTGACTGTTCCAAAAAATCAAATTACGTCAACTTTCAAGTAAATACGTCATATTAAAGACAAAGGTAATAAGTACTCCAAACTCATTTCTCCCTAGTATCCTACCACCTTTTTATGTTCTTGAAGTATATTTGCAAGTAACACATCGGCACAGTGGAGACCTGACGTGATCGTTCGTTCCTGACTGTGTCCTCGCAAGCAGCCGTGTCAGTGAGGTCACCTGGGTGGCCTGCCGTTGGCTATGAGGGGAGTATCTCCCCCATGGAGATGGGGAGCCGCTCTAAGGCAGCCCCTTCTTCCCGCCGGGAGTTGAACATCTACCACCACACCCCTGCCTGGCTGCGGGACATCTCCTCTCTGGGCCCCTGGACCACTGACTCCATCTCTCTGTGCCTCAGAGTTCTCATCTGCAGCCATCCCCTTGTTGGGTTGCTGCAAAGATGAAAAATGGACCAACATAAACTGCTCAGAGCAGAGACTGGCACACAGTAAGTGCTCCGTGCATTTTGGCTCTTAGTATTTCTCCCTCACTGTTCCAGGCATAGCCCTATCCGGATTCTACTGCAGTGGAGAACGTTCGTAGTGGAACGTGAGCTTTATATCTGGAGCGTAAGGGTATTGCTTTTCCCTGCTGGAGTCTTACTCGGGGGTTGACCGTGGTAGCTAACGCAGGGAGCAGAAAACACTAGTTTTCTTTCTACGGGGAAAGGCCCTGACGGAGAGGTATGCTCCGTCCTCCAAGGCAGGAGACGACTGGGCCACGGACCCTGTGAGGAACTGGGTCCATAGCAGCTGCCAACATGGCCGACGGGTGAGGCAGGCGCAGGCGAGGTCAGGAGAGACACGGAGCGGATGCCAAGAACAGCCAAGCTTCAGGGTGAAGGGAGGCTCTGCAGGTGGCTGCAGGGGCCCCTAAGACCATGTGAGGGGCAGCTCCTCTCCCTGGAAATGCTGGAGCGTGCTGCCACGCCCACAAAGGCAAGGGCCCCTGTGGCTTTGGGAGTCGGAGGGACTATCCGGGACCACTCACAGGTTAGTGCACCGTCTTGTAAACAGCTTGAGTCAAGTTTGCATTGGCTGTGCTGCAGTTTCTGGGGCCACCACAGGAAAGTGGGAAGTTGACAGCATCTAGTCTGTGGCTCTCAGAACCACAGAGGCCCAGGAGAGGGCCAGAGTGCACTAGGGCCATCCTAGATGCCCCCCTCTCCCCCCAACATGCAGGTTCCTTGAGTCCCGGAAGAGGTTTTTGCGTGGGCAGTTACCTGGAAGTGTCTTCAGGCTCAGACCTCTAGTGTCAGGAGGCCCAGCTCAGTGACTCAGTGACACCCAGCTCCTGGGCCGGCCCAGCCCACTTTCAATGGTAAGTGAACTACAAGCCTTCAGACACTAGCTAGTGGCTAGGTCTGCACAGCTTTATAGGCTGGAAGGCTTGTCTCCTCACTGGGGTCTCATTTCATTCTTTGAATCCCTGGTCTGTAGAGAAATGCCGTTGGAAATGGCCTTGCCAAGGAGGAGGCAGCCTTGAGAATTAAACCCTCCTTCGCACCTCTCCTTGAGAGTCTGCCCTTTGTCTTGAGCTGCTCGAGGGCTGGGTCTGATTCATTTGTGAATCTGTAACACGGAGTCACACATGGAGGAACTTTCAGTAAATACAAGGTAAAAGCTTGAGAAAATGTGTGCATCGGCTGAGCTGCTGGTGAGCCGCCTGTACAGTCGTACAGATTATACACTGAACAAGAGTTTGTGGTTAAAGGGTAGGTGAGGTCTGAACCTAGTTTTTCTAATTCCCACCTGGGCACTCATGGCAGGGAGGAAAGGGGGTGAGTATCCAAGGGGTTCAAGACCTAGAGGAAGATGAGGAGTCCTGGGCCCAGACTCACACTGGGGGCAGCACCCCCACCCCCGACTAACAAATGCCCTGGTTCTCTAAAGGCCGCTGTGTTTCTGTCTGCCCGGCACCACCGCTGCAGCCTGAATTGAGAGCTTGATAACTCTTCAGAGGGTTTTCTGTTTTGTTTAACTATAGTTCTCAGTGGGACCCCCACAGCTCACAGCAGGCATGAGGCAGGAAGGGGCACCCAGGCCCTGCTCTGGCTGCAGCTGATAATTGAGGATGCCCGTGGGAACAGAGACGTGCTGGGACCCTGTGTTCCCAGACTAATGTGCCAGGTGTGTGTGGGTGTGGAGGGGGGCATGCCGGGGGCCCTGGCCGGCAGGGCCATGTTGGAGGGAAAGTGTCAGAGGGGCCCTGGGTTCCTACAGTAACACTTAAGTAGGGGTCTTATTCCTACCTTATGGAGGAAGAACCTGAGGTCCAGAAGGGCCGACTGACTTGCCCAAGGTGGCACCGTGGGTCTACTTAGCCAGGATGCAAATCCAAGTCTGCTCGAAATAGCTCAGAAATCCAGGGACCTGGAGACCCCCCCGTTTCGCTCCTAGACCCGTGTGGTTCGGGACCAGCTCTCTGACACGTTTCCTGGCACATTTACGTGGTCCCAGGCGAATCTCTCCACCAACCCTGGGCTCAGGAAGGGGGAGCACAGCTCCTGAGAAGGGCATGTGGCTCATGAGGCTGCCACCTGCTCCTCCTCCCAGGAGAGCTGGGCAAAAGGCAGGGCATCTGGAAATGTCCACGTCTGTGCCGTGTTGAGGGAAGTGCCCTGCCCTTCGCCAGGAAGGAAGGGGACGGAGTGAAGCCCAGGCCCACCCTGTCACTGCTGCCAGGCCAGCTGCTCTGGATGGCGTTGACCTTGGTGGAGAGCAGCCGCTTCACAGGGGCCAGCGTGTTTGAGCTGGAACCCGTCTGGGGTCGGCACCTCAGTGGGCCCCTGTGCGGGTCTGTAGGACAGGGAAGCACCACAGGCCCGTTTGCTGCATGTGGCCTTTGGGGCCCAGTGCAGAGGGAGGCCTGCTTTGGTCTGGGCGGCACTGTGGCCGGTATGTAGCAGGCCTGGCTTTGGGTTTGAGATTTCACCTCCTCTGTGTACCCTGAGCCCCCCAGCTCCACACCTGACCATCAAAGCGGTCCCCTGAGACCCTGTAGTTTGACCTGGAGCCAGTAGGGGACCTGCCCTGCCCTCCTACGGACAGGCAACCCTCAGCAAAAAGGCCGTCGTCGTCACCGTCACCATGGGAAGTGCCTCCCGCCTGCCTCCGTCAGACTTTCCCAGCGTGCTCATGGCTTTCAGCCTGGCTACCCCTTCCTCCCACCCCAACATCCTGACACTTTGCCAGTTCTTTTCTTGTGGTAAGAGTAATAAGAATAGGTACATGCAGTCCGGCAGTGGACCTCGCTGTTTTTTGTGGGTTTTTTTGGTCTATAAATGCATTTTTAACATTTTGCATTTTATGACATTTACATATTGCCTGCGATACCTTTACTGCAAAGAAAAAAGTTCCCCGGGATAAGAGCAGTCCAAGAAAATAGGGATCCCTGGCAGCCCAGCCACACCTCCTGGGGGAGCAGAGGGCAGGCCAGGAGGTGGGTCCCTGGGCAGTGCCCATGTTGGGGGTGTGGCCAGTGTGGGCAGCTGCACGCGGGTGAGTGCACGGCGTTTCGAGCAGGGGTGGGCCGGCAGCCGGTGCCCACGTCCCGCACGCACCTGCAGGATCTGAATCAGAAGCCTGTCCACAGAGGGCAGGAAGAGCTAGGGGTGCCCAGGTAGGCTCAGGCAAGGGATCCATACCTGCAGTCCTACTGGGGGGAACCCTTCAGATGCTGGTCTAGGCAATAATCCCAGCTCCTGGCCACGCAGGTGAGGCCAGAGATCATACCCACGACAGGTAGGCTTGGCCACGTCAGGCTAATAGAAACCGGTTTCCGTCCGATATTGCACCCCTTTTCTTTCTCTCCATCATACTTTCTTCCTCGCCCTGTGTTTCTGCCTCTGTCACCCTAGCCAGTTTCCCTGTAGTTTCCTCTTCCTGCTGTCAATGACAGCGGTAGCAATCGCCAACATCTACTACCTGCCTGTTGTGAGCCAGGCACCTGCACAGTGTCTCCTGAAGCCGTCCCCACCTTTCTGTCCTTGCTTTCTGGGACTTGTGTTCTAAAGACTTACCCTGGGAACTGCTGACTGCCCTGCATGGCTGGTAGGTGCGACTTCCTACTTCCCAAAGGGAGAAGGCAGAATGTGGGGGCTGGGAAAGACCCGTCAGGCTCATTGGCACCTCAGCTCTCAGTGTATAGGTGGGGAAATGAGGCCCTGAGTGTGTGAGGCCCTGAACACGGTCTTGCAGCTCATGTGCAGAACTAAGCCCAGGCCCCAGCCTCTTGGCCCGAACCCAGCACATTGTCCTGCCTTCCTGGCTTTCCGGCTGTACATTCTATTTAACCCTCAGCTCTGTAAGGGCCTCCGTGTGTGGTCATGAGGATGTGAACTGTGAGCCTCCGGGCTAAGTAGTATAGACCACCAATTTCACATTCCACTGTCATGCTGTGCACCTGCCGTAGGCCAGGCCAGCCCACGAGACCGCAGGAGCCAGACAGAGAACCAAAGGAGGGCTGGGCAGATGGACACAAACAATTCTGAGTTTTTAAAAAATCAAGGAATTGAGGGGTGCTTGGGTGGCTCATTCGGTTAAGCGTCCGACTTCAGCTCAGGTCATGATCTTGACAGTTTGTGAGTTTGAGCCCCACGTCGGGCTCTGTGCTGACAGCTTACAGCCTGGAGCCTGCTTCGGATTCTGTGTCTCCCTCTCTCTCTCTGCCCCTCCCCTGCTCGTGCTCCGTCTCTCTCAAAAATAAACGTTAAAAAAGTTCTTTAAAAATCAAGAAATTGGAAGAGCTTCAATAGATGGAAACTGGCAGGATGAAAGATGAACTGATTGATTGTTCTGGGCAAGTTGGCCTCGACCCTTGCCTGGTTCCTCCGCCATCTGTCTCCCGACGCGGGTCTGCGGGCCCCTTCACACTACTCTCCCTGGGCCGTCTCTTTAGGCTGTTCTCTGTGCTTGGTGATCACTGGGAGCTCCTCTCCCAGAGGGTGTGTGTGGAGGAGAGGGTGGGAGACATGAGCCAGGTGACAGTGAAGACCGTGCCTTCTGCGTGGCTCACGCTGGCCTTCGTGATGCCTCACCCCATGTTTGGATCGAAAGAGGAGGGCACCGCCCTGCTGCCAACCCTGTAGCACTTCCAGGCAGCATCCCAGGGACTGCAGCCCTCGTCCAAGGTCAGCACCTAATCCCTGATCCGAGGTCGTCATCAGGGTCTGGCAGTATCCTGTGTATATAAACAGCTGACTCAGCTGGCAGGGCTAGAGAAGCCTCCCTGGAGGAAAGAGCGGGAGTCTCCTGGGTCATGACTCACACTAGGTGGCCATGCGGGCATAGACAGGCCCTGTGTGGTGTGGGGGAGGGGGCGGGCCTTCGATGTCCTACAGGCCTGGATTCACCTGGCACCTCGGACCCTCTTACTGTGTAGCCTTGGGCCAGCCACCTAACCAACCTGTGCCGTGCTGGACTCATCTGAATAGCGCAATACTGATCCTTCCCTTACGGGGTTGTGGGAAGATGTGATAAAATAACGGGTGTAAAAATGTTCGCCCGAGGATATTGTCAGGATCTCTCTGAGTCAGTCCTGCCCCAAGCCTCTGTAAACGCTGCTGTGGTCATTGAAGGGAAAAATGGAAATTTATGTGAAAGTGTTACTGAATTGTGAGGTGTTTTTTTTTTTTAACTTCTTTTTTTAAGTTTATTTATTTATTTTGAGAGAGAGAGAGAGAATGCACGTAGAAGCGGGGAAGGGACGGAGAGAAGGAAAGACAGAATCCCAAGCAGGCTCTGAGCCATCAGCGCAGAGCTCGATGTGGGGCTCGAACCCGTGAACCATGAGATCATGCCCCGAGCTGAGATCATGAGTCGGCCGCTCAACTGACTGCATCGCCCAGGCACCCCTGAGTTGTGACTTTATTATGTGTATTTCCAAGTAATTAAGAATAAAGGAACTAAGATGGTGATACAGGGGAATGAACAACGTTTTGGTATTAAAAAGAGACCCTCCTAGGTCTATATGAACTGATAGGAAATACAGGCAGCATGGAGTTAAGTGCCGCACAGAATATACACTTGACCCTTGAACAACCTTGGATTCAGGGACACTGACCCCTGTGCAGTAGCAAACCCATGTATAACTAACTCCTGACTCCCCCAAAACTTAACTACTAACAGCCTGCTGTGGACAGGAAGCCTTACCGATAATGTAAACTGTCACTTTACATACGGTTTTATATACTGTTTTTTTACAACAAAGTAAGCAAAGAACATGTTATTAAGAAAATCCCAAGCATGAAAAAATACACTTACAGTAGTGTACTGTATTTATTGAAAAACTTCATATATACATGGACCCACACAGTTCAAACCCGTGCTGTTCAAGGGCCAACGGCAGAGTAAAATCACATGTGTGGTTTTTTAAATTCCAAATGCTGGGCAAATGCTTTGAAAACTTCTGGAAGGAGACAGAAAAAGCTGTCATTTGAGTTACCTCTGGGGAATCTGCTTGGAAGTCCTGGAACGAGGAAAGATTTTTACTTTTGACTTTGCCCTTTTGATCGTACACGAGTAGGTATTCTGTAATGAAAACAACATTAATTTAAAAGTTTAGGAAGCCAAGGCATGCAAGCAAACTAACAAACCCTCCTAAGAGAAACTTGGGAATAAAAGAGGGCCCTTCCACAAGCTCAGAAGCCAGTGCTCAGGGCAGACGAACTTCCAGAACCTGGGTTGCCCTTGCCGGGGCTCCTGCCCACCTGCTCCCCCCTTGTCTCCTGATGTGCACCCCTCACCAAGCCAGGTCATACCTCTGCTAGAAGCAGCGACAGAGACAGACCCGGTGGTGGGGGTCAGCCCGCAGGCTGGGCTCCCCGTGGCGGGGCTGTGTGTTGGCACCGACGGTGGAGCAGGCAGCCCGGGCCCTGCCGGCTTGGCAAGGGTTGGCCTCTCCAGCACATTCTTTCTACACTTCACGCCTCACAGAGCTAGGCTGAGGGAGTCACTGGGGGATCGTGACGGGGCGAGTGGGCGGCTGCTCCCCTGCCTGGGAAGCCATTAATCTCGTGTCTCCTCTGCTGCTTGTCCTCCTACCCCAGCCGCCCTGGCACCGACCAACTCCAGAAAGGACATGAAAGGGGCCCTGGGCTTCTCTCCATGGTGGACCGTGACCCTGGAAAGTGCCATCTGGCTTTTCTGTGTGTCTTCTGACACCAATTCCCCAGGTCGGGACACATCAAAGAGAGCTGTGTGTGTCTGGTGACATTTCTCATTGTTATTCCTTTGGCACGGCCTTCAGATTCAAGGTCACAGGTAAACTCAAGCCTCCAGAGGCTGGCTGTGGGGTCTGGTGCCTCCCTTTCCTATGGATGCCTGAGGAGAGGGCTTGCAGAGGGTGACCCAAGACCTCCCAGAGGGCAGGACCCTATTCACCGCACAGGGCAGACCAGTCCCGCGGGGCAAAGCCAGGCAGCATTCTGCGTTTCCTTCCCTGTGGTCTGACTGTTCCCACACAAAACAGCCAGAGAGCCAGGTACCCAATCTGGGGCGTTAGCAAATGTGTAGAGTTTGACCTTGGCCCTAGGAATCTTGGCTTTAGTCTCAGATCCATTTTTTCTTTAAGAAGACAGAGGTTGGGGCGCCTGGGTGGCGCAGTCGGTTAAGCGTCCGACTTCAGCCAGGTCACGATCTCGCGGTCCGTGAGTTCGAGCCCCGCGTCAGGCTCTGGGCTGATGGCTCAGAGCCTGGAGCCTGTTTCCGATTCTGTGTCTCCCTCTCTCTCTGCCCCTCCCCCGTTCATGCTCTGTCTCTCTCTGTCCCAAAAATAAATAAAAACGTTGAAAAAAAAAAAAAAAACTACTTAAAAGAAGACAGAGGTTGTCTGTCTTTAAGAAGACACAGGTTGGCTTTAAAATAATTCCAAAACAGAATGATTGGGGTTGAAGTAATTTTGTGCCGAACAGAAGGTCTGTAATAACGTGGATATTCAGTACTTAGAAGGAGTGGACCCTGTCCTGAGCAGTGAGTAGTCCATCGCTAGAGGTATGTAAGTGGAAAGGGGGCCTGTTTGGAATGTTTTAGAGGATACGACATCGGGCAAGGGATTGAGCTTTCTATGGTACAGTTTGCTCTTTAGAATAAGTCCCTGTGTGTCATACCAGCGGGGAGCAGACGGTGGGCCTGTGCCTGGCTACATTGGGAAAATGTCTGACCTTTCCGACGCAGGGCAGTGCCTCCCAAGCTAGCCTGTCCTTGTTAGAAAATTGGCTCAATAACCCTCACAGCTAACGCACATCTACATGGCTTACGTGCCAGGCACTGCATCACGTGCTTCTACCTATTTTTGTCTTTTGAATTCCACCATGCTGCCAAGTAGGCACACGCAATTTTCCTCACTTTCATTTTTTTTTTTAATGTTTGTATTTGTTTTTTGAAGGAAAGAGAGAGACAGAGCATGAGCGGGGGAAGAGCAGAGAGAGGGGGAGACACAGAATCCGAAGCAGGCTCCAGGCTCTGGGCCGTCTGTACAGAGCCCAGTGCGGGGCTCGAACCCACGAACCGTGAGATCGTGACCTGAGCCGAAGTCAGACGCTTCACCGACTGAGCCCCCCAGGTGTCCCAGTTTTCCTCATTTTAAAGATGAGCAGACGGGGGTTCAGGGCGGTTGAGTAGCAGCCCCAAAGTCACAGAGCTAATAAGCAAAGCCAGACTTTGAACACAGATCCACCTTCAGAGTCCACTCCTGTATTCTTTCCTCTCTCTGTTGGAATCGTTTGGGTCTTTTTGCCTGCTGATGCCATCAGAGTTCAAAGGCAATCGAGGAACCGGGCGGTCTCCACCTTGCTGCTTACTGCCTTGGCAGATCCGGTGGGTGGCCGTGGGGGAGAAGGGCTCTCAGGGGCACCGCCCGAGGCAGGAAGGGGGCAGTCATCTGGGGCAGGGAAGGGTGAGTGTCAGCGTCTCATCCAGAGTCCGCCTTTCTCAGCACCCGATACATGTGCTCACAGAGTCCTGGGAACAGCCTTCCGTGGTGGAGTTCTTCTGCACCTCCTTGTACAGATGTTGAAACTGAGGCCCAGAGAGTCCGCATCACTGTTCAGCTCGTGGACAGTGGAGTCAGAATCCAGTCGGGGTCCATCTGACTCCTCAGTGCAGTCTTACCACCTGCATGTTACCGGTTCAGCCTCTGCTGTTTTGTTGAGGGGATGTAGGGGAAACAGAAAGGAGGCAGTTGCGTAAAAATTCTCATTTTCCAGATGGAAGAGCCTAAGGCCTCAGAGTGTCTTGTTGACCTCAGAAGTTGGAGACCAGGCCCCTTCCATGTCCGGCTCCAGTCTGCCTTCTTTCCAAATGGGCCCCAACAGCAGAAGCTGATCATTTGGGAGGAAATGGTCACGTGGCTGGGTGATCTGGTGGCCGGCTGGTTGGTTTTTTAAACCAGTGCCCATGTGTGTCTTCATGGAGTGCTTTGACCAACCCAACAGGAAGCTCTGTAACGTGGAGTCTGAGGCCCTTGTGGAGGGTATGGCCTGTCCGGTAGGTCTGTGATCTTAGACCTGCCACTTAGCACCCGAGCCTCCATTTTCTCATCTGCATAATGGGGATAATAGCATCCCACCTCACTGGGGACGTGCGGGCGTTAGGTGAGATCAGGTCTCCCGTAAAGGTAGGATCTGACTCCTGGGAGGCAGCCCCTCCATGCCCCACACCCCCTCGGTGGGCTGTCCGAGTGTGCATCATCTTCTCTGAACGTGCTCCCTGGGGGTCAGTCTTCTTCCGCTGGGGGTGGATTTAATTTTCATGCAGCCAAGGTCATTTGGAGACAACTGGAGGGAATCAGTTGGGTGACAGAGCTGAGCAAAGCAAGTTTTGATTACAAAGGAAAGTGAGGACGTGACTCCATTTCCCAGATAATCTGGCTCTAAAGGCAGGTCCCCAGAGGAGATCCAAAAAGCTTTGACCAAAGACAGCATCTTCCCTGGGCATTGGGAAGAGATGCCCAAGGTGACCACATTGAAGGGGACAGCACTCATCAGAGGGTATATAAATACCAGTTGGTCACAATTGGTCTCCTGACTTGACAGTTACACTCCTCTGCCCATGACCAGCTGCCCCCACTTCATGGAGCAAACTGGGTGGGAGCTCATGTGGGTATCCCAGGGAACCTGGGTCATCGTGGCAGCAGCCATGGGTCAGGCACAGTCCCTGCTCCACACAGAACAAGTAAGGGCCCAGCAAGATGCCTATAGCTTTCTTGTCTTACTGGCCAAACCTGCACGTTACCCAGCAGAAGCCATGCTGCTGCTTCGGCCAGGAGCACCAAATGAGCCGGAGCTTTTGAGAGTCTAGCTGGAGGCAAAAGGGAGGAGGGACACATACCCCTTCTGATCGCTGGTGCATCGTTTGCTTTTGAGAATTAGCCTGGCGACGGGCATCCCAAGAGTGGGCACTTAATTACCCTTTCTCGTACTCCCATCCCCTAGCATTTGCTTCTGGCGAAACTTTTGGAGATGCTGCTCCAGGTAGAGATTTAGAAGGGTTTGTTTGTTTGTTTGAATTTGAGAGAGAGAGAGAGCCCATGCACAAGCTGAGAAGAGGGGGAGAGGGAAGGAGATAGAGGGAGGGAGAATCCCAAGCAGGCTCCACATTCAGCACAGAGCCCGAGGTGGGGCTCAATCCCACGACCCTGGGATCATGACCTGAGGTGAAACCAAGAATTGGAAGCTCAACCAGCTGAGCCACCAGGTGCCTGAGAGTTAGAAGTTTTGAATAAGCGAGTAGCAAAGTGGAGAACATAATGTGGGGAGACAGGCAGAGCCCAGGGGCAGAGAACTCTAAACGGTGGCAGACGGACCTGATATACCAGCCTGAAGACTGCTAGAGATTAGAACACAGTGAAGAGAGTGAGAGCGGCATGGGGAACCTTCCAGAAGGACTCACTTCAAGTGGAAGATTGCCCTTTATTCTGAGATTATGTGGGGTGTTCACGTGGCTTTTCTTTTGTGAAATGATAGTTATACTAGGTTCTTTTTTTTTTCTTCCTTTAACATCCTTACTTGACCAAACAGTCAACCTTCTGTTGGTTCGCAGATTCAGTGGTGTTGGGTGGAGTGGGGTTTATCCTGCGAAATAGAAAAGTGGGCGAACCACTGGTCTAGAACCCAGAGCCCAGGTAGGTGTCCTCAAGCTGGACCACGGGCTCTGTAGGGAACTCGGGGACAGAAAGCGTAGACACGGGAAACAGGCGTTCCCACCTGCTGTCCTTTAAGGGGGAGACGCCCATGAGATGGGGCTTTGTCCACCCAGGGCCCCCTCCTCCATGGAGCTCTGCTCTTGGGGCCCTTCAGAGAGCGGCTAATTCAAAGTTGCAGAGAGAGGACATTCACTTCTTCTCCGCTTTGGCCAAGCACTATACACAACGCTGACCTCACCGGCCCTGAGTTTTGGTGTGGCCTCCTGCAGGGAGCTGCCAGCTGCCTGTCTGAGAAGAAAGGCTCCAGGTACCCTTTGTGGTGACAGCCGTTCAGGTCCAGGCCCAACCCTAGATACTCACGGGGGAGGATTTGAGGAGAGGAGAAAAGCACTGTGTCAAAGCAGAAGGGGACAAGAAAGGAAAATCTCAGACAGACTGGGAATTTCATTCATGAAAGAACATGCCGTCTTAATCTCCATTCTGGTCTTTTCAGCCTGGAAGATTTCAGATTAAAGAGACCACAAGGAATGGGGACCCCAGTGACACACTGCTAAAGAGGCTGGGGGCAGCCCCGTTTTCTGGGCAGTGGGCGGGGGCAGGGGCCTGCAGCCCTCTTAGATTCTGACGCTCAAGTGCGGTGTCCCCAGAAGCACTCATGAACTTAGTGACTGCAAGGTGTCTTCTGTGGGGAAAGGTTTCTGTGTTTGATTTGTCAGAGTTCCAGAGAAACAGCGAATAGAATGTGCGTATGTGTATGTGTACGTGTGCGTGTGTCTTTATTAGCGCCAGTCCAAAGACCATCCGGCTCAAGACCCAGGAAAAAATGGTGTTTCAGTTTGAGTCCAAAGGCAGGAGAAAATCAGTGTCCCAATGTGAAGGCAGTCACACAGGAGGAATTCTCTCTTACTTGGGACAGAGTTGGCCTTTTTGTTCTATGTAGGCATTCAACAGATTAGATGAGCCCCACCCACATTTGGGAAAGCAGTCTGCTCTCTTCAGTCTACCAATTTAAATGTTAATGTCATCTGGAAACGCCCTCACAGAAACAGCCAGAACAATGTTTGACTAAATATCAGGGGACCTCATGGCCCAGTCAAGTTGACACATAAAATTAATCATCACAGTGATGAAACGAATTTGGGGAATTCTGTATACATAGCCTGGTCTTAGACCTTCTAGTGCATGCTAGTGTGTTAAAAGGTACTGAAAAGGTCTGCAGTAAAGAAACCTATTTGACTTGTTCACCCAAGTGTTTTCCTTATCTATTTGGCAATGGTACTTTTTTATTATTATTGTGTTTATTTTTTTGTGGAGGGGGTGTAGTGAAGGGGCAAGATAGCTATTAAAATCCCATGGAACTGGATTCTGTGGATCATACACTGGGAAACACTGCTGTGGAGACATCACTGGTCCTCAGAACTTCCTGTGTCATAACCTCCGTCCCTGCAAATACTTGATTTTGGCTTCTTGGGCCTCTCTTTTCCCTGATATCTTGCTGGCTGCAAGACGGTGGCCTGCCCATGATTGGGCCTTTTGTGCATTTTGAAGCTGTCATGCACTGTCATGGTCCAGCTGCATCCAAAAGTAAAAGAACTCAAGAGAGAACTTTCTGAGAGTTCTGAATTAGGCTGCTTTATTGGGTGCTTACTTTGTGCTGGCACGGTGCTGAGTGATGCATATGCATGATCTCATTTAATCTTTCCTATCACCCTTTGAATTAGGAACTGGTATGTCACTTAATAGATAAAAGAAATAAGCACAGAGGGTTTCTGTGACTTTCTAGTGAGTGGGAAGCCAGGATTTGAACCCAGGCCTGTGTTCTTTCCCCATGCCCTTTACCACTGCCATACTGACTCCCTCTGTGTGGCTAGGAAGCCCTCAGGAGCAAAGGAAGCAGAGGCCTCAGCAGGCTCAGTTTGAAATTGAGCCGTTTATCTGAAAGCACGTAACATATGATGGCAAAAGGGAATATTGGGAGATGTTATGGAACGGTGGGGCGGGGGGGGTGGGTGGGGAAGCATAATGCCAGTTAGGGAAGAGAGGCTTTGTGTTTGTAAAATATGGTCACATTTCAGAGGGAAAAGCAGAACACTGGCTTAGAATGTCCTGGGCCATTGTCCCCTTGCAGTGACAATCCCTGCTCAGCTCTGTGCTTCGCTTGGTGGTGCATGAATGGCGGGGTGCCCCCTGGAAGTGATCCCTGGGAGCACCAGGCAGGTGGAGGCCGGAGCAGGCCCCGAGAATGTGCCGATCTGGAGCAGGACTTCTGGTCCAGTAATTGGCATGACTTGGACAAGTCTGGGTGCAAATATCTGGCGTGACGGCCGCCCGTCTGCTGAGTGAGTGAAGGTGCCGTGTCCTGTTGTGCATGAGGATGTTCCATTGAGGAAGAGTGGTATGTGCGTGCACACGCGTGTGACCGCGTCTAGAGTCCTCAGCAGCCTGTGCTCCTCAGGGTCCCTGCCCCTGCCAGAGGCGAGTACCCGGGAGCAGTGTGTCTGCACATGTGTGGATGTGCATGACAGTGCTTTTAAACTATCTATAATGTATTGCATTGTAATACAATATAATACGGTATAATATAATCTCCTTGTTAATCATCTGTCTCTCTCCCTGGAACAAAAGCTGCCTGGCATCAAGGACCTCATTTTTAATGCCAGACACTGTCCAGAACATTGCAAAACCCAATAAATATTATGAATGACTAAATGAATGGACAGGCTACTAGGTGTGATCTTTTAGGAAGTACCCTGAAATTTACACCTTCATAGAAACTGCACCCCGTCACTAGAGCCCCTGTCACTAGAGCCCCTCGGGGAAACTGCTGGTGGCTGCTCCAGCCTCCATCCCCTCCCTCTCCTCCTCCCCCCTCCCCCTCCCTTTCTCTTCCTCCCCCTCCCCCTCCCTTTCTCTTCCTCCCCTCCTTCCTTTCCCCTCCCTCCTCCTCCTGTTTTCCTTTTTACCCCTCCCCTTCCCCTCCCCTCTCACTCCTGGCTTCCCTCTTCTCCTCCATTCTCCGTCCTCCCCTCCTCCCTCCACCTCCTCCCCCTTCCTCCCCCTCTGCTCTTCTCTTTCCTCCTCCTCCCCCTCCTCCTCTTCCTCTCTCTTCCTCTCTCTTCCTCTTCCCCTCAGCTCCCTCTTCCTCTTCCCATCCTTCTCCTCTTCCCCCCCCCCGCCTCTTTTTCCCTGTCCCCTCTTGCCTCCTCTGTCCTCTTCCCCATCTCCCCTTCTCCTCCCTCCCCTGCACATTTAGTGTCCCCTCTGCAGCTTGGTGTTCATAGTCATCTGTGGGGCCTCTTGAATATCCTTAATGATGATTTTGACTTTTTTTCCCCCCTAAGAAACAGAAGGCATTTGGAACCAAGCATATGAGCTACTTTGTTGGCCAAGTTGGTCAACTAACCCAGAGATGATAAATGAAGTGTAGTAATCAGGCCAATATTTTTAAAATATTTTTTTGAAGGAGGCCTGGTGCCCAGAGGGTGGGGTAGATTGCCTCCTGCGCTTGAGGAGGAGATGAGATCATGAGATGAGGTGCTATGGGAGGTTCACCTTGGACAGTGATTGACAGGCATGATCACAGGAGGGTAGAAAATGCCCTGCAGTCTCTCTGGGTGAGCTTGGGTCGGGGCGTCAGTGAATCTCTGCAGGCTGGTCTGAGAGGGAAGTGGACAGAGCCTGGAATCTTCAAGCACTTGCTGTGGTCATGTTGGTAAGCCACCCCTAGGGTTTAGCTCTTCTCCTGGGCTAAGCCTTGTCTCTGGCTTCACAGTGTCACTGTGGGACCGTGGCAGGCATCGCCCCACCACACACACTGTGATTTCCCCTCTCCTGTGCTCAGGCCCAGCCCTGCCCTTCGGTGGGCGTCTTATTCTACCCTGTGCCTGTTGCCTGCCTGGGAGAGCCGCTGCCCTGCCGTCTGCAGGGGCTGGCCTTGCTCCCCCCCCCCCCCCCGCCACACTGGGCATGGAGGTGGAACGCGACAGGGTGTCTGTGCCCCCCCTCACAGACCACCCACAGCTGCGCAGGCCCCTCATCTGTCCACAGCGCTGGCCCCTGGGCTGCATTGCCACACTCCCTGCCTAAGCTCCGGGGGCGCTGATCCCTGCACACTGGGTGCTGAGCCTGGTTTGGAGGCATTGCCCCTGCTGCTTCTTCATGTTTTAGCACAGAGCTGCTCACGCTCGCAGCCAAGGCCGTCTTGGGATCCTCTCAAATCCATAGCATAGCATATCTATTCAAGGCCTCATATGTAAAATTTTTATTGCAAACATTATTGGGAAGGATTAAAAATTATTTGTAATTCTTTCGATGCAAATAACATTGAATTTAAAATAGGTTCTAATCTCTTGGAAATCATCAAGCCAACTCTTATTAAGAAACTGTAACCTACCAATTATTTTCTGATGGGACCAAATGTTTATGAATATACCATTAGCAAAACAAGTTGACATTGTGTTATGCTTCATGGACGTTTAAATGTATTTTTTTTTATTTTTTTTTAACATTTATTTATTTTTGAGACAGAGAGAGAGCATGAACAGGGGAGGGTCAGAGAAAGAGGGAGACACAGAATCTGAAACAGGCTCCAGGCTCTGAGCCGTCAGCACAGAGCCTGACGCGGGGCTCGAACCCACAGACCGTGAGATCATGACCTGAGCCTAAGTCGGCCGCTTAACCAACTAAGCCACCCAGGTGCCCCTTCATGGACGTTTAATTAAACATCCAAGTTTTGTTTGTTTGTTTTTTTTTGATTTTGCATTATTTCTTTTACATGTTTGGGGATTAATAATTTTTTTGCATATTTCATACACGTAAAGGTGAAAACATCTGAAAACTTGAAACAAGTTTGAAAAAATTGAAAAAAATTCACTAGCCGGAGGCCCTGCGTATATAGAGCCCGGTGGATACACCAACCCTGTTCCAGCCCTGGCGAGTTACAGGGTAGGGAAGGTGCAGGGGAGAGAAGTGGAGAAGAAAGGTGTTGGCTGGAGAAGTCACTGGTCTCTGAGAACCAGCAGGGGTGGTGGATGGGGCTAGGTTCCTGTCTCTTTTCTGATATTTAGTGAACTTAATCTGTAAAAGGGCTGTTGAACCTTGTTCTGTTGCCTGAGGTTCCTGTCCCCTAACTCTCCATAGACCCATTCAGCCCCCTCCCCCTCTTCATTCAAGACTCTACTCAAACAGCATCTTAGTTAAAATGTTTTTCCATCCTTCTGCCATACATGATGTAGTGTTAAGAAGCCATTAATAGAGGGGGCCAGTGGGGTAAGGAAGGTCCTCTGTCATGTATTAGTTGGTTTCTTTGCACATGGGCTATCTGGACCCTCTTCCTGAGGGCAGGGATTGTGTTTTGTTCACGGCAGCGTCTCCAGCACCTAGAACAGCGTCTGGTACCCAACTTCACACAATAAATAGCTGTCAGCTCCATGAATGAGCGAATGAACGAATCTTTGCCCCACTGCCTCCGGTGCTGTTGGGAGAATCAGGCAAGAGGAGATGCGCTGTTCAATGGTAAACTAATGTGCCAGTGGCCCCAGGAGTCAGAATACGTTTTCTGTTTGCAAAGGGCTGGCCAGGTGTTCATTGCGTGGCTCACAGCACACCGGTTCTCACACTTCTGTCTTGGTAAGTCGCTTGGAAAGCATGTGAAAGTGCAGATTGAAGCCTCGCACCCAGAGATTCTGCTTCCGTGGGTCTGGGGCAGAGCCCGGGCATCAGAAGTTACCGCACCCTCTGGGTGTATGATGTTCCTGGTCACCAGACTATACTGGAAGAAGCCCTCAAGGAGAACTGGCTGTAAATTTGGCTTCGTTTTGCAGATAAAGACACGATCTGGGTGGGCAGCTGGAGGGCCTGGGTGTCTCCAGGAGGGCACGAGGACCGTATTGCCGCCTGGTGATCTTGGAATGGGGCGCAGAGGTGCTGGCAGTGGAGGCTCAGCAGTGCAAGCTAGGAAGCCGTGTGGGTGGAAGCAGCCAATTTGCTACTTCCCCAAAGCAGGAAAGGTTCTCCCAGTCGGATCTGCTTGTGCCAAGTGGCCTGTGAATTCCTCTGGTGCAGCCCTGGGTGGTGACAGCTGATGCTGGACTGCGGGTCCTGGCTGTCCAGGCTCTGACAGACACGGAGTGGTACACAGCCTGCAGGTCCCACGTGGCACCAACAATCCTCCAAGACAGGAGGTAAGGCTAGGGGGACCCTGAGTCACCAGGCAGGTTTGAGGGGCCATTGGGCCTTGGCCCCCAAAAAGTGCAAAAAACCAGGCTCCTAGTTGCCTTGGGGCATCTGGCCCTACTCACAGATTCGTTCTTTTGTTCATTGCACAAAAACGTAGTAGGCATTTTCTGTGAGGACACAGAGATGAGTAAGACAGCCCCTGTCCTCAAGGAACTTAACTGGATAAAATATGCCCCAAGGCACAAAATGTATATAGAACAACAGGCAGCCCGCCCCCCACCACCTTAGGCACTCGTAAATCTCTGTGGAATGAGCAAGGTGAGAGCATAGGGGAGAGAATGAGAAAAGCACCAGGGGAAGGATTCTTTAAGAAGGAAGGGGGGGGGGAGGCATTCCAGGTAAAAGGTGTGAAAGTTGTAGAATAATTGGGGAGTGGCGAGAAATTTTGTGGGAGTGGCAGGGTAGAGAAGAGAAGTAAGAGATAGCTTTTATTGAGCAGTGTGCCAACCAGGCAATGGTAAGCTTTTTTTTTTTTTTAAATGTTTATTTATTTTTGAGAGAGACAGAGACAGAATGCGAGTGGGTTAGGGGCAGAGAGAGAGGGAGACACAATCCTAAGCAGGCTCCAGGCTCTGAGGTGTCAGCACAGAGCCTGATGCAGCGCTAGAACTCACAAACCGTGAGATCATGCCCTGAGCCGAAGTCCCGACTGAGCCACCCAGGCGTCCCAGTAAGCTTTTTATATACATCATCTCCTTAACCCTTTGACATGGGACCTGTTGATATCATTCCCTTTTTTTTTCCTAAAATTTTTTATGTTTATTTATTTCTGAGACAGAGAGAGACAGAGCACGAGTGGGGGAGGGGCAGAGAGAGAGGGAGACACAGAATCTGAAGCAGGCTCCAGGCTCTGAGCTGTCAGCACAGAGCCTGCCGCGGGACTCAAACCCACAAGCCGTGAGATCATGACCTGAGCGGAAGTCGGCCGCTCAACTGACTGAGCCCCCCAGGCGCCCCGATATCATTCCCTTTTTATAGTTGCATAGCCTGAGGCCCAAAGAGGTTAAGTTAATGCTCCAGGCCTGTAAGTAGGGCCAGGTGTTAAACCAACAACCTGCGCCTCAGTTTCTTCATCTGCAAAATGGAACACTCAGGCTTCTCTTGTAGATTTCTTGGACAGATTAAGAAAATTGTGCATGAATGCAGATGGAAAATCTGTGAAAAGGTCACAGGATTCTCGAAACACCTGGTAAGCAGCAGTTGCCTTTGGGGAGGCTGTCTAGGGAACCAAGGATTAGAGGAGAAAGAGTAACCTACCAATCACTGAATCACTTATTGGGGCGTCTAGGGTGGAAAAGTTAAATGCCAAGGAACCTTAAGGGGACGGTGTCTGGGTGGGGGTTCAGTTTGAAAGGAGAAAGAAGTTGAGGCCGGTGTTCCTGGACAAGGGCTGGCATCTGTCTATAGTGGACGCTTCCCCTGCGCCCCCACCCCTGTCTCTCTTTGAGGGGAAGGACACCCTGGCGACAGGCTTCCTCCTTCATACAGTATGTACGTTTTATCTCTGCAGACTTCTTGCAGACTTAGTTTAAAGATCTCAGCTCAATACCATTAGTGTATATCTGCAGAGGGCCCTTTGTAAAATTGATTAGAAAGTGGGCTTTTGCATGTGAGGTGGGGGGTGGGGGTGGGACCTAATCGGATTTGAGCGCTAGATGGTATCTAATTCCCCGCATCTAGCAACTGGCTGGGGGACCTCCCTGGGAGCCAGGGCCCCTAATTTGGTTTGCGAATACATTAGCCACACAAGCTGAGGGGCTCCTTTGGGAAGACGCTTTTTGGGGGGATGGGGCAGGAAGACGGTGGGAAGGCTGAGGGAATGAAGAAGGGGGTCTTTCTGCCTAAATCCTGGAATATAAACTGTATCTGAGATTACCGAGGGTGTGCATTTCTGATGGGTTTACCCTGTCCAGGAGAATGATGCAAACTTTGAAGGAGACTTGTTATTGTACTGCTTGCCATTCAGTGAGCCCCTGTGTATATATGTTTTTCTTCATTTTTTGGTCTTTCTAAAAAAGTAATATTCACATGTATAATTAAAAAAAAAAAAAACCAGTATGAGAGTACAGGCAATGACTGGTGTGTTATTCTTTCTCCCCTCACCCTTGGTTCCCTATAGTCTCCCCAAGGTAACCGTTGGTACCAAATTTCTGTAAAGTGAGCCAGTTTTAATTTCCACTCAACGCATTTATTGAACACCTCCTATTTGTTTGCACTTTGTGCTGGGGCACAAAGGCGAATATTAGCCAGCGAGAGGCTAATAATCAGATAGGGAGACTGACCCAGAACAGGGGAATGAACTGGGCTCTAAGCTGTTTGGGGGGATTGGGGAGCGCTGTGGGGTAAAGGGATAGGTTTACTGACTTCATTCTCCCCACGACCTTAGTTTCCCCTTCTGAGAAGTGGAGCTACTTCTCTTTCTTGTTGTTTTGGTATTTAGAAGATGTCGAACGGCCTGACTGATGCGGTTTCACGTCTTCCAGAGGCCAGCGGGCTGAGCCCCTTTCTTCTTCCCACCACCTCTCCCCAACACCAAGTACCCCATACCCTGCCCCCCAACCTCTGCTGGAAACATTGGGCTGTGGCTCATTTGCAGGGCTGCAGGAGTGCACGGGCTGCGGACCTGAATCCTTCTGTCCCCACTTCTTTCAGCCTGTGAATGTTAACAAGTCCCCCACATGCTCCTGACAACCCACTGCCCCTCGCCCTACAAGCTCCTTATCCCAACCCCAACCTCTCCCCACTGAGGAAGGTTTTGTAGGGCCCACAATACCTCGGCCCCAATGCTGTGCTGTAAAATCTAGAATTATGTAACAGCTGGATTACGGGTGATTATTAGCTTTGCTTAAAGATTTTCCGTTTACACAAGGATTAGCCGCAGGGTTCCTTTAAATAGCTAGCTTTGCTAATGCATTTGTACTGCAAAGAAAGGGTGCATGGGGGGAACAGGGGACAGGACTGTGAAGCCGAAGGCCTGAGTTCTAAGCCATCTGTGTGATGGTCATTTTACCTCTTGGAGCCTCCGTCTCCTTGCTGGTGAAAGTGAGATGCGGCAGCCCTGCCCAGCCTCCGCGTCGCCGGCGGGGACCGCGAACGCGCCGTGTGTAACCCGCTGCCCTGCAGATCCGAGGTGGCCGCTGCCAGGGCGGCGCCTTTACGCATCAGGTGGGGCCGACCCGCGTACGCCTGGTGTGCGATGTGATGCGGTTAGCCCAGCAGACCCTCTAGAATCGCCGCAGCCGGCCCCGCAGGGGTCCCGGTGCCCAAACCCTGTAATCCAGCACCGGGGATTTTCTGGAACTGGCCCCTGCCCACCTCTCCATCCGGATCGCAGATTCGGCTCTGCCCTCACCTGCGGTCTTCCTGGCCCCGCCCTCTGCCACACACCTTGGGGCCAGACTCCCGAGGTACTACTGTTCCCTGGATGTGTACTGCAGCTTTCCATCTCTGCGACTTGGACCAGCCGGTCCAGTCCCGCCTGCTCTGCCTGGGAGGCCATTCCACACCTGCTCCCCTCTTGGCCTGGCTGACACCTTACTTGTCTTTCAAAACAGCCTAGATGGCTCCTCCTCCAGGAAGCCTTCCCTGACTCCCTTCTTTGCTTTAAGAGTTGCATGAATATGAGTTTGTGACTCTGCCATCACACTTTTGAACACACTGCCCTCGTGGTTCACTTTTTGTCCCTACCGTGAGCTTCTGAGCTTAAGGGCAGTATCCCTCTTGTCTTTGACCCAGTAAACATGTGGGAAAAGAAATTCAATAAATAAACAAGCAGTAACTGCTTTCTGTATGAGGTAGATGGAGAGTGCCTGGCTGGCTCCATCCGTAGAGCATGCGACTCTGGATCTCTGAGGGTCATTAGTTCCAGCCCTGTTGGGGGTAGAGATTACTTTAAAAATGTTTAAAAATATACATACCCATCCCAGGAAGCATACAGCCTGTCCTTAAGGGTAAAACCTTGGTATTAGACAATACGAGTCCCAAATAAATTCTGGCTGTACCCCAACCGTGTGACCAAGTTACTTTGCCCCTCAGTTTCCCCATCTGTAAAATGGGATCATAATAGTTCTGACCTCTAAAGGTTGCTTTGAAGACTAAGCAAGTTAAAATGTGTGTGTTGCACTTAGAACAGTGCCCGGATGTAGTTCTGTGTTTTCCATGTTTGAGGGTGGATTTGCGTATCTGGAATTCGGCCCCTGTGGGTCCTCCCTAGGCCCCCAGCATCCCCTGGTTGCTGAGCTCGCGATTTCTCTTTCCTCACTCCGGTGAACTTTCTCACTTCCCCACCCACCCCAACCAGTCAGCACAGAAATAATCCAATTTTACTTGATTATTAGTCATTACTTGCTGCTGCTGTTTTTGTTTATTACTTTTAAAAAAAAAAAAAACCATTCTAGATTTAATTGAGTTGATTGATTAGCACAATCACCAACTGGAAGGAGATACTCTGTAACCCTCTCCTCCCCCTGCCTGTATCTTACCCCAGAGAGGACCAGGGCTGACTGCTGGGGTCCAGGGCTCAGCCTACCTCAGGGCTGCTACCCAGAGGTGCAGTGGCATGGCTTGGTGGCTTGGGAGCCAGGCACCTGACCTTGTCTGGCCGAGTGATCTGGGGTGAGTTTCTTACCCTCTCTGAGCCTCAGGTTCCTCACATCTGTAAAAGGGAGATTGAACTAAAATGAACCTTCTTATCCTTTCTACCCCAAAATTCTAAGGAAACTCTGCATCTAAGCTCCCTGCTCAGACCTGGTCTGTGAATCGTTCATTCATGTGTTCAACGTCAGTAAGAGCCCACCCTGTGCCCAGCCCTTAGCCGGGTATGTGGAATCCAGCTGTGAGCAAGGCAAGGGCCTTGCCTTCTAGGTGCTGGTCGGGGGGTGGGGGAGCCCCCACAGGCAGCAAGTCTAGTGTTTATAACTGTGTCCTGAGTTGAACAGGGTTTCAGAAGGGAGTCTCTAACTCTGGAAAGTTGTAGACAGGGTGGTATGTGGGTTCAGCCCCAAACAAAAACAAACCGTACAAAACAAAACTGAAGAGACCAGGGGTTGGGGGGGGGGGACCTTTATGGAGGCCACCTCTGTGAGCCAAGTACTGTGCTAAACACTTCCTTCTCATTTCCTCTTTAATCCTCTTTAATCCTCACAGCAGCCCTCTGAATGAGGGAATTGGATAGCAGTTCTACAGATGAATCCACCTGAAGCTCAGAGAGGCTAAGGGTCCTGCCTGAAGTCACACAGCAAGTGACTGAGAGAAGTAGACCTTGAAATGAACCTGAATGACATCAAAGAACGTCTTCTTTCTACAGTTTCACACCATGTGACAATATCCAATAATTTGAGAAAGTTTGACAAAAAGTTCAGCTGATTTCCCCAAATAGCACTTATCTTTTCATTTTTGCACATTATTTTCCACGTATCCCCTTTTTATATTGCATATGTGTGTAGCTGGTGCAAAGGCCCTGAGGTAGTAATGCCCGTGGAGTATTTGGAGAAGAGTAGGAAGTCCATGTGGCTGGAACATGGGGAGAAGAGTGGAAGGTGAAGTTGGAAAGGGACGCAGGGCTAGCGCTCGGGGGGCTTTGCAGACTAGGGTTGGGATTGGATTTTATTCTCATCATGTTCTGCCATTGACTTCCAGTTCCTGTTGTACCAACAACTCTGCAATTCAAGCCAGTGGCTGTGGCATTATTTATCAACGTTGAGGCTGTTTCCAGTGGTGTTTGTCTGTGTGTGCACGTGTGTGCACACACGTGTGTGTGTTTGAAGGAAATACTACAGGTCACGTTTCAGGCACGTGACCTTGTGCTGCTGCCGAACCGTGTTAGTCTACGTCAGTAGGAATGAGGTAACTGGCTCAGTGTTTGATCATTTGTGTGGCTCGAGGCCAAGAAGGCCCCACTGTGATCGAGAGAAGGACAAGGTGTTCCAGGCAGTGGACTTGTGTGCGCAGAGGAGCGGAGCTAAGGAGGAGCGAAGCTTGTCCAGAGGCCGCTGGCCGTGAAGGAGGAGCCGGGGGTCGGAAAACAGGTCAGCATGCGTGGTGCGCCTTCTTTTCAAGAGGCAAAGTTGGAGCTTTCCCTTTTTTGTCTTCCAGTTTTTAAAAACTTTTTATTAGAATAGTTTTGCATTTGCAGAGAAATCACAAAGGTCGTGCAGAGAGATCGTATATGCCCCCGTGCAGTTTCCCCTCCGCTCTCAGGTCACCATGGTGCGTTTGTCACGATGCAGACACTTGATGTTGGTGCATCGCTATGAACTAAATTCTGTATTTTATCCAGACTTTATTCCCTTTCCCACTGATGTCCTTTCTGTCTTCCAGGATCCAGCCCACAATCCTGCACTGCATTTCGTTGTCCTGGGTCTTTAATCTCCTTTGGTCTGTGACAGTTTCTCAGACCTTCCTTAGTTTTTGTGACCTTGACGGTTTTGAGGCAGGCTGGTCAGATATTTTGCTTTTGCACTTTTAAACTTTCTGTTTCCATTTGGAATCCGGATGTTGAGAGGCTGTGAAACGTTGAGGTCCAGCTTGGAACTCAGGAGTCCGGGGGCCTGGGTTCAGCCTCGGTCCCCGACCCATGAAGCAACATCTAACGAGGAAACCTTCTGCCCTTACAGTGGGGGTGAGAATACTGTCCTCTGGGGCCTGATGAAGGTTAACTGGGTAGACGAGTAAGTGCTGCTCAACTAGGTTTCATTTTTACTTCCATTAGTGGGTGGGGTACCTGGTGGGACTCATTGTCCTAAAGACCTCATTCCCTTCCTCTCCATGAGCCAGGTTGTGAACTGTCACAGGGTGTGACCACTTTGTAGGAGGCTGACACTTTGCAAAAGCTTTTGAAAATAAGATCTTAATTTGATCCTTACATTAACTCCCTGAGGCAGCAAAGATGGGTTTTCTCTGCTTTAGAGGTGAAGAAACTAAGGCCCAGAGAAAGTCAAGAACCTGCTGAAGGTCATGGAGGAAGGGGCAGAGCAGAGACTTGAACTTGGACGTGGGAGAACCCAGATCTGGTGCTCCTCCCAGCATAGCCTGGCTGAGCTGGCTAGCAGATGGGCAGGCAGCTCTCGGGGGGATGTGCATGGAGAAGCCCCGCTCTTCTGATTGTGGTCTGGAAGGTACTGTCGTGGGGGCAGGAGGGTTGGCATTTGGTTTGGTAGACGCATCAGGGCAGGAGACTGGAGAGTTATGGATTCCCAGTCTTTATGTGTCATATTGATCTCAGGCCATTGTATTAGAGGCAGTGTTTCATTTTGTAATGTGGATTTTTTTTTTCTTTAGGTGATTTCATTTTTAACCCTTGAGTTATCTGTGAAACCAACATGAGCAAAAAGCTCATGACTGGCATCCAGCTTCCCAGGGAAATCTCAGGGCCCACTGTGTTACGTCCCGTGTCATATGTTGTCCCTCTCTGGCAGATAGCTAAAGCTGTCTCCATTTTCCTGAAAAGGAAATAGAACTGAGCCCAGACAAGGCAAGTAACTGTCCCAAGGACACATAGCCTCAGAGCTGGGACAGAAGCCATACCAGTTAGTCTCCAGGCTTTTTTTTTTTTTTTTTACAAAGTATAATAAGAACTCAGGAGACCTTTGTGCTATTTATTTAAAAAAAAACCCAGAAATATAAACTATAAATATATAGTTCTACTCTTGAGAGGGTGTGTGTGTGTGTGTGTGTGTGTGTGTGTGTGTGTGTATTATAAAGAAGAAAATACAAAGCAGTTTTGGCACCTAGACCAAAAGGCTGAAATTTACCCATAATTCCACCAAGGCACACACACATTGGAGAGGTGGCTAGTCTTTTCCAAAAGGGACCCTGGGGCCTGTAGCTGCCATTCATCCCCTTGATATTGGGGGTTCCAGTTCCATCTGCTTTGAACTTTGTATTCAGGGCTCCCAGGCCTCTCCCTGCCCCTCAGAGCTCTGCACAGAGATGACGGGGCCCTGGTAATGCTTCTAGTTCTCGGTGACGCCTCTTCTGCCTACTCCCTCTCGCCCGGGTTTTCAGGTTTCTGAACAGCCTCATGTCTCGCTGAGCAGGTGGAGTGTTCACCTGCCCCCTTTCCTTTTGGTCCCAGTGGCTGGCCTTGATCTTCCCTAGGGGTGAGGGCCCCCGGGGTGGCTGAATCCCCAGACATGGGTGTGAGGGTGGATTAGAGCTCGAGACCTGAGTCTAGAAGCTGTGTGCCTCAACATCCTCGTGCTTCGACGGGTCTTCCCGTCTGTAAAAGTGGACTAAACATCCAGAGTTATTGCGAGGATTCAGTAAGCTTGTGTGTGTAGAGCACTTTGCACGTAGTTGGCGTTTAGCACAGAAAGGACATTTAGTCTTCCGGTTCCATTAAATAATACGGCAGCGTTAACGTCCTCTTTTTCCCCGAAGGCCTTCCTTCCGCATCTGTTTTCTCACCGAGTCTTTACCACAACCCAAGCCAAGCAGGGTAGTTTTCTTGGATCCAGTTTACCAGGGCAGCCGCTGAGATGCAGACAAGGGTAGTGGTATGCCAACGCCATCCGACAAAGCTGGGGGGGGGGGGGGGGGGGAGGGGGGCGCGTCGAGGCCTGACCCTGAGGTCCCAGGGGGCTGCTGGCTCGCTCAGGTGTGTCCCAGTCTGGCACACACCTGGAGCCATAAGAGCCTTTCTCACGGGCCTGACGGCAGCACCTGGCCCTCCGGATCCCCGCTCAACAAGGACGTTTCTTCTCGTCCTCTCCCCTCTCTCCCCAAGAACAGCTGTGCCCCCCACCCCTGATCAGACTTCCCAGTCGGGTTGGGTACTGGTAGGGGGTGGCTCCACCTCTCAAGCCAGTGACGGGGCTGGTGTCATTGCCAGCAGCATCTTGGCGGGATGAAGGTTGCATTAGTGAGCAGTGATTGAAATGCAAAATAACATTTTGATCGAGCCAGCAGGCTGTTTATTTATCAGATCAATAGTCAAAATGCCCCATCTGGAGAAGTCAGTGTGATAAGTGACAGCATTTCCAAGGGCAAGCCTGGTGAATCCACCTGACCCCCAACAGCTCAGCTTAGGGGCGGGCCAAGGAGCCTGGGAGTGACCCCCACCTCTGCTTTCCCTTTTCCCCATTTTCTTCTTATATCCAGTTGATAGAGGAGATGACTGAGACCCAAACTGTCAGAACTTTCTTGCTGTGCCTGGAAGGACCTGCACCCAAGAGAGCAGAGGAGCTAACAGTAACACCTTGTGTTTACTGAGCACTTTACCGTGAGCAGGTGCTGCGGTGGGTGCTCTACATTGATTGTGTCTTTTACCCCTCAGAGAAACTCTACGAGATAAGTGTCTTTATATGACCCATTTTGCAGATGAGGAAACTGAGATACGGAGAAGCTAAGCGGCCGGTGGCAGAGCCAGTAAGTGACAAAGCCAGGATCCAAACCCAGATGGTCTGGGCCCAGAATCCTTGCGCCTGGGTCCCGAGGTCGGGGAGTGGCAGTGAACCCTTTCTAGTTGTACAGAGTCAGGGTTCTGAAGTCAAAGCAAGCTTTTTGCAGCCCCAGTTCCTGAAGGCTTTATAAATTACATTGACTTTTTTTGTATGAAAATACCTTTTTTTGAACAGTTTGAACCCAGATTTCTCGATGAGTGGGTCTGAGATGTTAGCTTCTCTACGTTTCTTCGAAACACTTCGTATGATTTTGGGTGCTTAAAAAAACAAAAACAAAAACCCCCCAGAAAGTAAGAAAAACCCGTATGTCATTTGTAAAGTCTTAAAGCCAGGATCAGCAGAATTCTATGGGAACCGGTGGCAAGGTTGATCTTTTAGGGTCCTTTCATTGGGAATTGCTGGACTTGGGTCTCTGGGCTCTGCTCGTATGCTGCCGGCTGGATTCCTCGCTCTGACTGCGGTCCTGTCCCGGGGCTCAGGCCTGGACCGTCCCATCCTGAAGAGAGTGCAGGCCTTGAGAATTCTTGTTCCACCCAACTCTCAGACCTCCTCATTCATTTGTTCATGAACCAATGTTTATGGAGCCTGTGCTTGTAGTGTTCTAGACACAGGAAACAGCGGGAAAGAAAGACACAACCCTGCCCTCAAGTACAGGGGGCAGAGGCCCCGTGGTCGGAGCATGGGGGTGTCATCAAGAAATGGCCAGGAGGCCAGTGTGGCTGGCACAGAGTGACCACGGGGCAGAGTGGGCAGGGGATAGCATCTCTGCTGGTGGGGTCAGACCTTGAGGGCCCCTGGCTGCTTTGAGCAGAGGACTGTTGTGACTTACTTCCCTTTATTTGTAACTCACTCCAGCACTTTCTGGGTGTGACCCCTGCCAAGGTATTTAGCAAAATGGGGGAAACGATAGTACTTATCTCAACAGGTTGTTGCCAGTGACAGGATGCATGTGGCCCTGAGCCCCGCAGGGAGTAAGCCCTTGGCCAGTGGGCACTCTCATTGTCACGACACAGGTGGCAAGCAGGTTCCCAGTTGGCTTCAGAGCCAGGTCCCCACCTGCCCACCTGAGTTAAGATGTTTGTCTTTGTCATCTGCCCAGACTGCCCATTAGCGCAGAGACTGAAAACTTGAGTCAGGAAGAGAAAAGGGTGCTGGGAGCCCCAAGCCTCCTGTGTCATCCTCTCTGTGCACAAGATCACACAGGAAGGACCGCTGCCTTGACCGGGTGGTGGATGGAAGCATCGTCCCCCTCACTGGGTCTGCACACTGCCCTGTAGGAACACACAGAGGGAACTGGGACTTAGGCCCAGCAATAGCACACACACAAGAGACCCAGGTGTGTGAGCCACACACCTTATGTGCTGATTCAGTCTCGGGTCGCATCAACAGAGGTATAGTGTCTAAGGGGGAGAAGGGTGTCAATACTGCTCTGCTCAGCACCTACCCGAACGTACCTGAAAGGCTGTGCTCTGTTCTGATGTTCGTCTTTGTGAGAAGTAAACAGAGCAGATGAGTTATTCTGAAAGAAGGACAAAGTGTGAGGAGGAGCGATCCCAGGACCAGGGGATGCTGATCCTGGTGAGGACAGGGGCACCGGGGAGCAGAAGGCTGCCTTCAGCAATCAAGAGGGCTGTTGTATAGACTTGTTCTGTACGTCCTGAGGGAAAGAGTTGTATAAACTATAACTGGAAGTTGCAGAGAGAAGTATTTTGACTCTTCACAAATAACTTTAAAAAAATTCTTTTTAATGTTTTTATTTTATTTTTGAGAGAGAGAGAGAGAGAGAGAGAGACAGTGAGAGCAGGGGTGAGGCAGAGAGAGATGGAGACAGAATCTGAAGCAGGCTCCAGGCTCAGAGCTGTCAGCACAGAGCCCGACCTGGGACTTGAACTCACAGACTACAAGATCATGACCTGAGCTAAAGTCGGACGCCCAACTGACTCAGCCACCCAGGCACCCCACAAATAACTTTTTTAAAAAACTACTCTGAGTGGCCAAAGGATGGGAATGGCTGCTTCCTGAACTGGGACTCTCCCCATCCCTGGGGTCTCTAGCAAAGGCAGGCAGCCAAGGACAGATCAGAGGCACTTTGAGGTCCTGGCCTGGTCAGAATTCTCTTGCTGGAAGAGGGCCCTGCCTGCCTCTCCCTGCCTCCCTGCTGTTCCTCCAACTCAGCGCTTTCCCCACATGCCTCCCTCCCTCTCTTTTTCCAGGTCTCTGCTGAAATGTCACCTCCTCTGAGAAGCCTTCTTTGGCCACACTATCTGGCCCTGCTTCATCCTCCCTTATACCCCCTTCCCCTGCACTAATCACTAACTGAATGGATACTATTTTGGTCATTTAATTATTGTATTAGGCTGGATACCACTAGTTATTATTACGTACAACCCCAGAGTTTCAGTGGCTTAACACAACAGAAGTTTCCATCTTGTCCATATGGACATATGTCCATATGGCGTTCGACAGGTAGCCTTTCATGAGGTCATTCATGGGCTCGGGCTCCTTCTGGTGTGTGGTTCTACCATTCCCCCAGGGCCCTGGGGCTCTCTCCTGGATCCTCTGCCTGGATCCTGTGTGGCCCACCCATGGGGGGAGACAGAGAGAGCAGGGGGTGCAGCGTGGGGAGTACCGTGGGAGATTCTTCTGGGCCAGAGAGGAAGTGACTTACATCATTTCGCCCACATTCCATTAGCCAGCACCTCGCTGATGGCCACAGCTCCCCATAAAGGAGGCTGGGAAATGTAGTCTCCCTGATGTCTAGGAAGAAATGAAATTGCTCTCGGTGAACTCCTAGCAGCCTCAGCTAGACTTGTTCATCATATTTCATTAATCTATGTCATCATCTATTGTTCAAGACACCATTATTCTTGGAACCGCTAATCAGATTAAACTATAGCATGCCATCGATTCAAGATGCATTCCGATTGCCAAGATGCTAAAATACGAAAAGATGGTCAGTGAGATATGGTATTGTCACTCCTTGAGGGCAGGAAACTGTCCACCTGGCGTGCCGATCCATCCCCAGGGCTAGAATAGTGGCCGGCACACTGTAGATCTTCAAGGGATGGTGACGGAATGTCTGGGTGAGGGAGGGAGTGGAAGAACGAATGAGGAGGGGTGGATGAATGAATGAGTTGCCCTTTTGGTTAAGTATCAGAATGCCCCTTGTGCGAGGTTGCGTCAGGGGGTCAAGCTGTGCTCGCTCACCTGAGCAGAGTGCTCCTGGGTTTCGGAACAGCTTCCAACAATGACTAAGACCCCGGGGACTCTGCCCCTGGCCAGCACCCTTCTCCGGTGCCAGCTGCGAGTTTTTCCTCCCTTGCCGCACACTGATGCAAAGTGTGACCTTGCTCATTTCTTGAGCTGTCCCTCTTCCTGCATCTGTCCCTGGAGAGGCAGCCCCATCACCACATGTCTCATGGGAGAGACTCACTGGCCCAGCCAGTTGGCTGCACACCCCTGGGTCAATGAGCTGGGCCAGTGGGGTGGAGGTCTGTGAGAACGTGGCAGTTCCCGCGGGACGGAGCTGTGTGTGTGTGTGTGTGTGTGTGTGTGTGTGTGTGTGTGTGCGCGCGCGCGCGCGCGCGCGCATGCATGAACATGCATGTGAGAGACGGAGTGTTGGAGTGAGGTGTCAGCTCCCAGGAGAGAGGCTAGTTAGTTCTGACAATTGGTTCCGGTAGTACCTGAATAAGGGGACCCCTGTCCTAAAAAGGGACTTTCTTGGTGGAAGTTCCAGCACACTGAGAGGTACACAGATTCGTGATTGAATGGTAGATAGGAAAGTGCCCGGATGGATGAACGCTGGGAGACAGAGAGTAAACAGTCTTGCTTGCGGTGAGATTGATGTTTAAGGGGCACCTATTGGAAACCATGTCATTACCCAGAAAGGGCTGCTGTCATAACCGGCAGCATTTACTTATTGAGCACGTACTGTGTGCCAGGCACTGTTTTAAGCCCTTTTCTGTAGTAACTCGCTAATCCTCAAGATCACCCTCTGAGGTGTGCACTATAATCAGCACCCCCATTTTGCAGATGAGGAAACTGAAGCACAGAAGGGTTAAATACCCTGGAAGAGGCAGAACTGGCTTTCAGACTCAGGCAGTCCAGCTCCAACCACTAAGATCTGTGGCCAGCACCGTGGCTGCTGTGAGAATCAAGTACCATCTAGAAATTGCCAGGTGTATTCAGTGACAGTAGGTGGGATGTTTATACCACATCGCGGCTTGATGCAAGGTGAAAATAAGACCAGATTCCACAAGAGTTAAGATCAATTCGTAGATGTCAGATCTCCAGTAGCTATTGAAAGGAAGAATCCTGGGGCGCCTGGGTGGCGCAGTCGGTTAAGCGTCCGACTTCAGCCAGGTCACGATCTCGCGGTCCGTGAGTTCGAGCCCCGCGTCGGGCTCTGGGCTGATGGCTCAGAGCCTGGAGCCTGTTTCCGATTCTGTGTCTCCCTCTCTCTCTCTGCCCCTCGCCCGTTCATGCTCTGTCTCTCTCTGTCCCAAAAATAAATAAACGTTGAAAAAAAAAAATTTGAAAGGAAGAATCCTTGCGGTGTGTTTGGGGGCATATTCTGAATTTTTGGTGTTGCCCTTTCTCTAAACACTCCCTTTTGTGGTGTTCAGAGCCCAGAGTTGGCCAAGGGGACTCACGGAAGAGCCACGAGGCACCTCTGGGTCTTGTTTGAGGGGACTCCACTAAGAGGACCCAGGTGAAGGCTGAGGTTTGGGATCAGTCTCTCCAGAGGGGCCCCTTAGTCTAATTTGCGGAGAGCCACGGTAAGAGCCACAGAGGCTGTCCGCTGCGGGCCGGAGCTCGGCTGGTCGATGGACCCTCCGAGCTGTCCTGGGGCACTCCCACTCTGCATCCGCTCATCTCCCCCTGCTTCGGCAGAACTTCTCTCTTCTCATTATGATGGATGCGGCCTGGAAAATCATGGATAAAAAGCCCCGATTGAAAGGCACTAATTACCCATCATTATTTTCCATGCCGTAATTTGTGTGGAACGAGATTTCAATCAGTTGTCCGGGACCAGTCTGGTTTTGACTAATCTCTCTAAGACAAGATGCTTAATTACAGATTTTTGCCATAGCTTTAGCACACAGGGGGAAGCAGGCTCTTGCGAAGCCAGTTTGATTTTGGGTCATTTTGCAGTCCTCGGTCCCAGAGAGGGCCCCAAGGGGAGAAAGAGGAGTGTTAGGAAAAGTATTCTGAGGGGACCAGATAAAATCGAGCCACCACAAGAGCGGTGCTGTGGTAGCATCCTGGCAATGGAGGGTGGCAGGTGGGGCCCTGCCAGAGTAAGCCCCTTCTCCCGGGGAGGGGGTGGGGGTCACCACTACTCACTATGTCTCTCAACCCCAACCAGCCTGGCTCTCTAGTTAGTAACTTGGAGTGAGTCCCAGCTTCTCGGGGCTTTAGTCCCTCATCTGTAGGTCGCCAGGGTGGACAGCAGAATCTGTAACTTACAGGCCACTGACCCCAGCTGTGCTAGTGTGTCTGTCCAGGAAAACAGACCTACTGTTGAAAGATACACATATGTAAGGTTTCAATCACATACAACTGATAAAAACATCACATATTAAAATAGGTGATTTAGACTACTCAGGGGGAAAGTCCATTTGAAATAAATACGTGAGTTTAAGAAAAAATTATATAATTACTGGACCTCATATGTATAGGATTGGATTAATTATAATCCTTGCTTCCTAATACTTGTCATCACTGGCCACCTCACCCTCTCTCCCTCCCTTCCCTGCTTCCTCCCTTCCTCCTGTGTAGTAAGTGCCCCTGAATCCCTATCCCAACAGGAGGCGGGGACATTATTCACATTTAGCCATGTGGTCCTCTGCATCCCATCCCCTATTAAGGGCTCCTTCTATATTCTTTAATGTTTAAAACAAATTTTTATGTTTGTTTATTTACTTATTTATTTACTCATTTATTTATTTTGAGAGAGAGAGAGAGAGAGAGAGAGAGAGAGAGAGAGAGCAAGCCAGGGAGGGGCAGAGAGAGAGGGAAAGAGAATCCCAAGCAGGCTCCAAACTGTCAGCACAGAGCCTGACTCGGGGCTCCATCCCATGAACTGTGAGATCATGACCTGAGCTGAAACAAAGAATCATACACTTAACCAACTGAGCCACCCAGGCGCCCCTGTATTCTTAAAAAGGGTTTTTTTGTTTACTTATTTTTGAGAGAGAGAGAGAGAGACAGAGAGAGCACAGGCAGGGGAGGGGCTGGGAGAGAGGGAGACAGAATTCAAAGTAGGCTTCAGGCTCTGAGCTGTCAGCACAGAGCCTCTCAGAGCCTGATGCGGGGCTCAAACGCATGAACCGTGAGATCATGACCTGAACTGAAGTCAGACACTCAACTGACTGAGCCACCCAGGCACCCGGAGACTTTTAAAGGAAGTTTAGCTGGGCTACTTTGAGGTTCCCTGAGGGGCTGATTCATAACAAATAAAGCTTTGCTGGAGGGTCTGAGGGTCTGCTATAATGAATTGCTCTGGTGGCCCCTGGCTAACGAATTAATTATAGAAATGTACATAAAAGTCTGTCAAGTGTTCAGAAACCATTTTTCTTCTGTATAGTGGATTGCCATTTTTAGGCTTCTTTATCCTCTTAATTGGCCTAACCAACCACTTTCCCTCCTGGTAAATGGCAAGTTCCTTGTGGAATCATCCTGCATTCTATATCTGGGGACTTAGTTGAGGGAAGAGCTTTGCTGGGTTTGACCACAGGCGGCCAGATGATGAGTTTTCTAGAAGGGGCTTCCGGGGAGAATCACAACAGTAAGCCAGCGTCTACAGAGTGCTTTGCTGGGCACCAGCTCGGGCTACACGTTTTGCATACACTAGTTTATGCTCACGCAGAACAATCCTATGAAGGAGGTGATTGGGCCCATTTTACAGATGGGCACTCTGAGGCTGGCCTCAGAGTCAGCAGCTAATACGTGGCAGAACTGGCTCATCTGATGCCAGCGTGCAGGCTTGTAACCCTTACGTGACAGTCACTGGTTTTGCTCTTACAAGTGTGGCCTCAGCACAGAGCCAAAAGGGGGCTGTGGGCGCAGCCCTCTGCAGGCCTCCCGGATTGCTGTGTTGTGCGGATTGCTGTGTTGTGCGCGGTGAGGTGGGCTTTGTCCCACAGAGGAAAGCAAGCCAGGCCCTAGGCTAACCGGGCCAGTTCAAAGCGCGCTTCCCTCCTTGAGCTGTTCCTCCGGAAGCTTCCCTCCTGCTGTCTGCCCAGCAGGCCGTCCTCAGGGGGCCAGGTCCCTGGGAGTCCAGCGTAAAAGTTTATAATTGTCTCTTGCTGGCACGCGGGAGTTTCTCTTCCTCGACAGATGTGTGGCAAAATAGCTCAACTGTTTGGGTTTCACTCAGAGTTCCCCAAGATTTTTTGGTCTCCATATGAAGAAAATCTTCAACCCACTCCATTGTCCAGCAGAAGCAGAGACACCACGCACCCCGCTCCTCCAGTGAGCTCAGGCACCCCTGGAGGCCAGGCCACTCTGAGGCACAAGGCTCCACGCTGGATGTGAAGAGGGCCAGGGGCAGAGAGCGCGCTGGGGTGGGAGGGAGGCCATGCCGAATCAGATGGTGGTGAAATTGAGGCCAGGGCAGCTCTAGCTGTGCTCCTGTTCTGCATGGATCGCGGGGCGGGGGTGGGGGGGTGGGGGGGGTGGGGGGGGTGGGGAATGATGCCTCGAGGGCCTACAGCCACTGACTTCTGCTCTTGCAGAGGCTGCTTCCATGGGGCCTCTGTCCCTCCCATACAGTCAATAGTCATCGACCCAGTCGGGAACTGGGTCCCAGCCAACCACAGATGATGGACTCCGTGTGACCCCCTCCTCCCCAGATTGAAGCGTCTGCCACGGCCCCTCATCGCGAGGCTGCACCCTCCCTGCACGCCATCGCGGCACCCACCCTGTGGCCACCTCCCCCCACCTGTGCCTTGGCCCGCAGCCTCCACCTCTGACATCTTCCCTGACCCCATCTGCAATCCCCCGACTTTCTCGCTCCTTCCTCTGGTCTCCCTCAGCCTGAAGTCCCGGAGTCCACCCTGTTCCTGGTCCCTCCCCCTGTTTCCTTCCATTTCTGCACTTTCTGCTCTCACCCCCTCTGTTCCAGACCTGCACCATTCATCCACCCAACCCCCCACTGCGGCCCGCCCCGCGCTCCCTCTTTCCTCATACATCTATGGCGGTGGTTCTCATTCTGGGGTGATTTTTTTCCCCAGGGAACATTTGGCAATGTCTCTTCCAGGGTTGGGTTGCCCTGGCTGGGGCATCTAGTGGGTAGAGGCCAGGGATGCACAGGACGGCCCCACAACCAAGAAGTCCTTTGCCCCAGATGTCGGTAACGCCCAGGTTGATAAACCCAGATCTAAGCTGCTGGAGGAGATGGGGCTCCCCCTGCGTTGGTGCACCTGCAATGTGAGCGAAGGGACCTGGTGAACCCTGGAGACCCTGATTTCTGCTCTCTCCTCCCACGACCACACCCCTCCCAGTTTCTATTGCAAACTCTCTTCCTTTTCCTAGACTTCCTGCCCGTAGCCTTCACTCCCTGTGCCTCCCTTCACAGACTGAGTGGAGGGGACAGAGAGGCGAGGGCTCAGACTTCCCCTGTGCACGGCCAACCTCCCCCCCACCCCCCTTTACTGCTTCAGCTCCTTTCTCTTCCTGCATTCCAGATTCATGTCAAACCTCTGCCAGGCCTCCTGGCCACATCATTCCTATGGTACTCAAACCTGATGCCCCTAAAGTCACAACTGGGCTGCTGAAACAAGCCAACCTGAAAATGCAGACTTCTGGGCCCCCCTTGCAGAGATGCATGTACAAATTATGACTGTGGTCAGGTCAGGCCCAGGCAGCCACCTGTTCAGCAAGCACCTCAGTTGACTCTGGTGAAGATTGAACTGGAATTTGGGAAAAGCAGACATTTTTTACCTTTTATATCTTCAATCTGTGCATCTTGATCTGTTCTTTACCATCAGCATTGAACATAGAGTCACCATGCAATTCATTGCCCACTTTGGGGAGTAAAGCGGGGGCGATGGGTACTTAGCAGGTAGGATCAGGATCGCCCAAGGCAAACTGCAAAGTGTGGATCCCATAATTTTTAAAAACCTTAAGTTCCTTCCATTCTTTTAAAAAAATATATATATATTTATTTAAATTCAAGTTAGTTAACATATAGTGTAGTAATGGTTTCAGGAGTAGAACCTCGTGATTTTTCTCTTAAATCTAATACCCAGTGCTCATCCCAACAAGTGCCCTCCTTAATGCCCATCACTCATTTAGCTAATCCCCCCTACCTTCTGTCCAGCAACCTCCAGTTTGTTCTTTGTATTTAAGAGTCTCTTATGGTTTGCCTCCCTCTGTTTTTACCTTATTTTTCCTTCCCTTCACCTATGTTCATCTGTTGTGTTTCTTAAATTCCATGTATCAGTGACATCATATGATTTTTGTCTCTTTGATTGACTTATGTCGCTTAGCATAATACACTCTAGTGTTGTTGCAAATGGCAGGATTTCATTCTTTTTGACTGCTGAGTAGTATCCCATTGAATATATACACCACATCTTCTTTATCCATTCATCCATCGATGGACATTTGGGCTGTTTCCATGCTTTGGCTATGTCGATAGTGCTACTATAAACATTGGGGTGCACGTGTCCCTTTGAAACAGCACACCTGTATCCCTTGGATAAATGCCTCGTAGTGTAATTGCTGGATCTTGGGGTAGTTCTATTTTTAATTTTTTGAGGAATCTCCATGCTGTTTCCCAGAGTGGCTGCACCAGTTTGCATTCTCACAAGCAGTGCAGAAGGGTTCATTCCCCTTTCTTCGCATCCTCACCAACATTTGTTGTTTCCTGAGTTAATTTTAACCATTCTGATGGGTGTGAGGTGATCTCCCATTGTGGTTTTGATTTGTATTTCCCTGATGATCAGTGATGTTGAGCATCTTGTCATGTGTCTGTTAGCCATCGGATGTCTTCTTTGGAAAAGTGTCTGTTCATATCTTCTGCCCATTTCTCCATTGGATTATTTGTTTTTTGGGTATTGAGTTTGATAAGTTCTTTATAGATTTTGGATACTAACCCTTTATCTGATAATGTCATTTGCAAATATCTTCTCCCATACAAAGGTTTCCTTTTAGTTTTGTTGGTTGTGTTCTTAACACATGCCCCTCCTCATCAAAGAAAACCAACAATTACCCTCAATAACAACAAAACATTCTTTATCTGCCCCCATGATCCCAAGTTCAAGGGAATGGTGCTGCCTGAAGGTCTGAAGGTGTGCCAGGAGGCACCCCACTCTCACATCCTTTACTCCCCTTTGCAGCCAAACTTCTGGAAAGAATGTTGCATTCACGACCTCCTCCAGCCACGGTACAGTGGTCTCCATCCCCACTGAGCCTTGACACTCCCTGGCGACATCACCTGCCTCCTCCTGACTGCTCGCTGCAGTGGACGCTTGCCCATTCTGATCTCCGCTGGCCTTGTAGCCACACACGTGACCTGCTGCCCACCCCCTCCTCATTGCATTTCCAACACACACACTCTTTTTAAAGCATGCTTTAAAGAGCAGTTTATTTGTTTTAAATGTTTATTTTTGAGAAAGAGGGAGAGGGGGAGGGGAACGGGGCAGAGAGGGAGCTCTGTGCTGACAGCAGAGAGCCTGATATGGGGCTCAAACTCACAAACCATGAGATCATGGCCTGAGCTGAAGTAGGATGCACTTAACCAACTGAGCCATCCAGGCGCCCCTAAAAAGCGTTTTAAAGGATGCTCTTTATAGGGGCTCCAGGGTAGCTCAGTTGGTTGAACGTCTTGACTTTGGCTCAGGTCATGATCTCACGGTTCAAGGGTTCAAGCCCCGCGTTGGGCTTTGTGCTGGCAGCTCGGAGCCTGGAGCCTGCTTCAGATTCTGTGTCTCCCTTTATCTCTGCCCCTCCCTTGCTTGCACTCTTACTCTCTCTCTCTCTCTCTCTCAAAAAATAAATAAACGTTAAAAAAAAAATGCTTTTTATATTCTTTAGCTCCTCCGGCCGGTTCTTCTCCCCCCACCTCCTGGGCTTCTTTCTTTCCCATCCTTTAAATTTTGCTTTGGAATGCATGAACGATGTGCCAGAGGTCAGGAGAGTTGGACACAAGGTTTTCGTGGAGGGTCTGGCCTCTCCAGCAAATTTTGTCCCTTGCCTGGTGCATCGAGGACCCGGTAGCCTAGAAGGGTTCTGTGCCCCCAGAGAGTTCTCGACTCTCACACTGCAGGTCAAGAAATGGCTGTGAGGAAGGTTCTGGGCTTTGGAGCTCTTCTCTGCAGGTTTTGAGGGCTTTAAGCTTGAGGCTCTTGCTGGAGGCAGGTCCTTCAGAGGCCTGGTTTGACGGGAGGCAGAGCGCCACAGAAGAAAGAGCTTGTGTCTGTAGTCAGACAGGGCCGGTTTAGGTCCAAGCTTCTCCTGTCCCTCAGGTGACCTGGGACAAGCTTCAAGCTCCAGCTTTTCTCTTCTGTAAAGTGGGGATGATAATGTCTGGCAGACAGGCTGTGAGGACTAAAAGGCTGTGGTAGAAAAGGAGGCATCCAGAGTGTGACCGCCCTTGGTGGATGGCCACTAAACTGGTCTAGGCCAGCCTCTGGGGCAGAGGACAGACCCGGCGACTCCTAAGCTTGAAAAAACAGAAAAGTTTGGAAGGAATCTTCCACACAGAAAAGAAGCTGTGCCCCCCCTGGAGGGGGTGTTCATTCAGTCCGCAAATATGAATGAATGAACAAGTGAATGAATGAAGACTGGTGGGGCCAGCGGCGGGAGCCGGGGGGGGGGGGGGGGAAGGGCGCCCCTGTGAGGGTAGTACCCCCTGGCTCTTTCTGGTGCTCTGCACAATTGTGTTTGTTTAGTCTGCTCTTCCTGAGACAGAATGAGCTTTTTTTTTTAAGATTTTTTTTAACGTTTATTCATTTTTTTGGTGGAAAGAGAGCGTGAGTGGAGGTGGGCAGAGAGAGAGGGAGACACAGAATCCCAAGCAGCTCCAGCCTCTGAGCTGTCAGCAGACAGCCCAGTGCGGGGCTCGAACACACGGACTGTGAGATCATGACCTGAGCCAAAGTCAGCCGCTTAACCGACTGAGCCACCCAGGCGCCCTGAGAACGAAGTTCTTGAGATTGTGGGCTGTGTGTGTCGTGACCTTTCCTGTCCTCTGGCCAGCACTTGGCACACAGCAGGTGGCTGGAATAGGTGTGGCCTCTCCCTAGATAAGACATCCTGGGCGGGGTGGGGATGGGGTGCCAAAATCCCGGTCGTGGGAAAGAGAAGAGGAATGAAGTCCTCGGACCCTGCCCCTGTCCAAACACACACAACTGGGATGCGGGCAGTAAAGTAGTGGCTGGACTTCTGTGCCGCTTGGAGGCCAGGGTCAAGTTTGCTTCCTTCAGCCCCTGGAGTCTCCGAGGATGAGATGACAAAAGGCCTACTTTTAGAGAGAGACCAAATGAGGTGGATGACGTCGGCGTTGTGACGTGGTGTTAGGCTTCTGTTGACCTGGTGATACGTCGGGTAACTGACACTGCAGATAAGGGGGTAGGGGGACTAGTGCTGTTGCTATAATTACCATTAATGTCAAGTGTATCTCCCGAAACCTCTGGAGTTCTTTTGAGTTTCAGGGAGGGGTGGGGGGGGAGGGCTGGAGTCTGGGAGTCATCTCCTCGGCAGGATTTGTCACTGTGGGCCTGGGGTGTTCCTGTGACCCACAGAGCCTAAAGCAGTGGGCAGGAGAGAATTACAGGTGGAAGGACCCCTGGTCAGCTTTCCCTGCCTGCCCTGTGCAGAGACGCTGTGGGGAGGTAACCCAAAGGTGCCTACCGGGGCAGATTTTCTGCTTGGATTGTGCCTTGCCAGGCTGATGGCATTTCCTGTGGACATACCAGGGACCTGCTGGTGGATGGAGGGGAGGCAGGTGGTCATATGGAACCCAGGACGATCACAGCGCACCAGCCAGAGCTATAAAAGGACCCAGAGGAGACCCTCAACTAGGGCACCCTCTGCCGATATAAGGGAAACACGGTGCTTGTGGGAGGGCGTCTCAGGGGACTTGGGAACGTTACATTTGGAGCAGAAGAGACCTGAGAGCCTCTATCTTTAGACGCTGCATTCCAGTAGATAAACTTGAGAGTAGTAACCTCACATGGATCTTTTATCTTTCTATCTGCAGCTCCCGGTTTCTGATTAGAACCACCTGTGGGGCAATGAGTTCCCTGTCCCTGCAGATGTTCAAATGTAGATGGATGGGACAACCCCTCGGGAGGTGTACTAACTATGAAATCATTAGTGACACCAGGGACGGCGGCCCCTCCCATCGTGAGATTGCATTTGGTGGTGTGGGGGTGGGCTTTGTGGGTGCTGCAAAGCAGCCCTTTCCCTGGTGGTGACCAGTCCTTTCCTCAAAGGACCGTTCAGGAAACAGGGGCTCCCTCTGGGCATTATTAGAGGTGGACCATGGCTGCTACCCAGCGGACCCTCCGGTACTGAGACCCCTCCATCTTTCTGCTAATGCGGCCATACCACTGATCATTCAGCCCTTTTCCTTCTCCAAGATCTTTCTCTCTTTCCTTTCACCTGCTCCACGGGCATAAGCCTTGGCCAGCTCCTTGCCTTCACACAGCCAGGCCAGGTCAAGGACAGGTGGACCCAGCATGGTTCTGGGAGAAGGGACTTTCATTTTAGGTAACCTTTAGGACCCTTCACAGTGACCTTGTCATGTTGGTAATGCTCCCTTGCCTCTGTGGGTGAGGTAGGAACGCTCAGAGCTTGAAATGTAGGGTGAAGAAACTGCTAGGGATGCGAGGACCTAAGGCTGGAAGGGGCCCCCTCATGTCACTTCCTGCAGACACAGTCTCTGGGGCCGGGTGGGGCTGGGAAGCCAGCCTGCTGAAGGGTTAGGGACGGGGAGGGGGAGGGGGCCTGGAGCCACCTTCCAGATGTGCCCTGGGCCAGAGGCAAACCCCAGAGAGCAGCTTTTGCCACCAGCCCTGCCTCTTGCCCTGGCCAGGTGCCTTGGTGGTGTGTCTGGTCCCAGTCTCAGTGATGGCGGCATGTTGGGGAAGCACCAAGCTTGGACTTACCCAATGCCTCAGTGGAGCTGGGTGAAAGGGGTTATCAGGTCACAGCACTGAGGGGGTCTGGGCCAGGGCCTAGCACGCTCAGACTTCCAGCCACGGCCACCATGTACTTTTGTTGTGCAGGAAGATTGGCCAGCTATTTTGTCTGTCACCCTTATGCCAGCAATTTGCAGAGAGCTGGGGTGCCTAATCTAAAGTTTATCGATCAGACGTAGTTTTTTATTTTATTTTTATTTTTTTTTAATTTTTTTATTTTATTTTATTTTTTTATTTTTGAGACAGAGAGAGACAGAGCATGAACGGGGAAGGGGCAGAGAGAGCGGGAGACACAGAATCGGAAGTAGGCTCCAGGCTCCGAGCTGTCAGCACAGAGCCCGACATGGGGCTCGAACTCACAGACTGCAAGATCATGACCTGAGCTGAAGTCGGACGCTCAACCGACTAAGCCACCCAGGCGCCCCAACAGACGTAGTTTTTTAAAGGACGCCTGGGTGGTTCAGTGGGTTGAATGTCAGACTCTTGATTGTGGCTCAGGCCATGATCTCAGCGGTCAGGGGATCAAGCCCCGCGTCAGGCTGCACCCTGGGTGTGAAGCCTGCTTGGGATTCTGTCTCCCTCTCCCTCTGCCTCATTTGTGCTCTCTCTCTCTCTCTCTCTCAAAAAAAAAAAAAAAATAATAATAATGTAAAATAAAATAAAACCCTAGTTTTCTCTTTGAGGACTCAGAAGGTTCTGGGGGGTAATGCCAGAAACTTGCTCTGGGCTGTGCAGTGTCCTGACCAGTTGACCTTCTGGGCCAGCATTTTATCTCACCAACGCCTTAGCGTTCAGCCCCTCCCAGCCGCCCCGCCCACTCGGTGCCCGGAGCCCAGAGCTAATTCCTGGGTCCGGCGTCACACCCACCGCACCCTCCGCAGAGCTGACTTGTCCGTGCTCTGTGTCCGCAGGCTGCTGAACAGAATGTCCGCGGACGACCGGCACCTGGGCTCCAGCTGCGGCTCCTTCATCAAGACAGAGCCGTCCAGCCCGTCCTCGGGCATCGACGCCCTCAGCCACCACAGCCCCAGCGGCTCGTCCGACGCCAGCGGGGGCTTCGGCCTGGCCCTGGGCGCCCACGCCAACGGTCTGGACTCGCCGCCCATGTTCGCAGGCGCCGGGCTGGGCGGCACCCCGTGCCGCAAGAGCTACGAGGACTGTGCCAGCGGCCTCATGGAGGACTCGGCCATCAAGTGCGAGTACATGCTCAACGCCATCCCCAAGCGCCTATGCCTCGTGTGCGGGGACATTGCCTCTGGCTACCACTACGGCGTGGCCTCCTGCGAGGCCTGCAAGGCCTTCTTCAAGAGGACCATCCAAGGTGCGTGAAGGCAGGGCAGGGGCTGGGTGGGCGCGGGCAGGGGCGCCCTTGCCTGCAGGTGCAGTGGGGAAACCCGGTGATTCCCGCCAGCTGCCGGGTCGGTCCCCGCGCGCGGCTACAGCAGGGGTTTGGTAGAGCCCCTTTCCCGCCTCTCAGGGTTTCTCATTCGGGATTCCCCACGAGACTCTACCTCCAGCACTGTCGTTGACACGCAGGCACTCCCCTGTGGTGCCCCAGAAAACCCCGGGAAACCCCACACAAATGCACTGTGCATGCGCCTCTCACTGGTGTGGGGAACACGGTCAAGAGCGTGTCCCTAACGAGCTGCTTTTTGGGGGAGAAAATCATGTTGTTTTACCCTGCAGTTCCAGACTTCCTTGCTATAGAAAGAGTTGTTGTTTTGATCTTTTAAGGGCACAAATGAAACACAAATATTTTCTCAATTGGGAAAGAGCCAGGCCATCAGAGCAAGGGAAACCCACTCACCCTGTCTGATCGCCGCATGGCCTGTCTTCAAGGGCTGTTGCAGTGCGCCTGTGTGGCAGCTGAATCGTGTTCTGATGGCCACAAGCGAGGGTGGCGGCCTCTTTCAGAGGGTATGTGAGTGATTGATTCCTATGAAGGTGTGCAAGAGCCTTGGTGGGTGGCCTCTGGAAAGTTGCCCTGAGTTAAATGGGGGATGATGATGAGAACACTCTCCCAGAGCTGTTATCAAGTTCATGGCACAGGGTCCAGCCAGAGGAATGAACCTGGCACATGGTAGCCAAGGGTGTTACTGCAGGAGGCCATGGGCAGAGCACTTGGGCCATTCGTTTCATCAGGAGTCCACTGAGCACCCACTAAGAACCAGCCATTGCTGTAGGTGCTGTTGATTGTGGATGGACAAACAGCCCCCCTCGTGCATGGAACTGAAGTGGGGTGATGCCATTCCACTGGGACAGAAACTGCAGCCAGGCTGGACCAAACCCAGGGACACCTGTCCCGTCCCTTGGCCCTGCCTGGCTGTCCTCAGGGTGTCTTCCCTCCCCCCCTTTCCCATTTCATTTTTGGAAGAGTCAGGTTGAGCTTTCCTGGGATGACTCTGCGTGTCTTCGTTCAACAAATATTTGTTTAAATTTCTTGTGACTATTTATTCATTAAATTAGTTGAGGGCCTTAAGATTGGCCATGTTTCCAGTTCTCCCTGTTAGTTGAGACGTTGTGGTGTAGTGGTTGTCCAGCGGGTTCCTGGATCAGACAGCACCATCCGTTACGGCTAGATGCCCCTGGGCATGCTGCCTCGGTTTCCCTCTGGGTTCATGTCCTTCTCGGTAAGGTGCGATGCTCTCATTCTTTCTTCACATAGAGATGTTAAAAGAAGAGTGAGTTGGTATGTACAAAGCACTTATAATATTGCCTGGTGCTTTGTAAGTGCTAAATAAATGCTTGCAGGTATGATTTTCACTTTTACAATATTACTTACGACGGTATTATTACTAAGACACACACACTTTGTTTTATCGTACACGGTGGGCTTTTGTAATTACATAGATGTAAGTAAAACAGTATATTTTGATTTAGGATTTAAATTATTTTGCCTATCTTAGTTACAGATAATAGTTATTTTTTTAAGTGAACCCTTAAAAAAAAAAAGGTAAAAATTCAACCAGTACCAAAGAATGAAGCAGTTAAAATTACATTTTCCTAGAACCCCAGACTCGGGTTCTTTACACCTTCCTGAGAAGGAGCCATGATATGCACTGCTTTTAGCGAGCGTTTATGGACTGTGTTCACATCAGGCACTGTGCTAGACTCTAGCACGGTGCGCGCACACATTTCAGTCCCTGCCAGCTTCACACTCCTGAGTCTGGGAGGACACCCTGGAATCTCGGAATTTGAAAAGCACTGTGTGATTAATTGGGAGTCTCCGGCCTCGGCCAGGGTTGAAAACTTCCAGTCTGAGAGCCAATCTGTATCATTGGGTATCTGACCAATAAACATGACATGTTTCCACCAGTTTAAGTCACTGAGACGGCAACTGTTTTCTTCCCAGATCAGGAAATGGTCTCGGTAAGATTTTTTAGATTCTTTGAGGTCAGCTTTTGAAAAATTGCTTTTTAGGAGACAATCCCGTTTTCTTCACTCCATGTGGTTCTTCACTGAGGGTTCTGGAGGGTTCTGGATCAGATTTTCTGAAAGTAGAGGCAGGGGCAGACTCAGAAACCCTGCTCTCCCTCCGCAGAGGCCCGGGCGCTGAGAGTGCCCTCAGCACTTCAAAAGCCCACTTGAAGGATTTGTAAACAGTCTTAATTATTTGCTCCACAAAGAGGATAATGATCTTTTCCTAGAAGTCAGAGGACAAAGAGCAGCATTTCGTGCATTCAGAGCTCAGCTGCTCTTGTCTCTTTCCTTTGTCACAAGTTCTGGTTCTCCTTTACAACCGGGAAGAGGTTTCTGTTTAGAACCCAGAAAAGTACACTGTAAAGCTGATGGTTTGCTCTAGTCATTTCATTAAGTCTTTGGTTTTGTTCTAACGTGGATTTTGACTGTTGTTTCTGGACATAATGGTTGTAGAAAATGTGGAAACATAGTTAAAGTATAAAGAGGAAGACCAGTAATTGGACAGCCTCACAAAGACCAGCGGGTACCGTGTGAGTGTTCTGAGAGAGGTACTGGTGGGGGGCAGGAGAGAAAGACCGTAGCACCTGCCCTCCAGACCCTGGCGTCTAAAGCTTAGAGCTGAGTGAGTTTGCAGGCCTAGACTAAGGCTCCAAACCAGGGGACAGTCCCCTAAGCGTCTGCGCATCCTGGGTGGCTCAGTCGGTTAAGTGTCTGACTTCAGCTGAGGTCATGATCTCACAGTTTGTGAGTGAGAACCCCGCGTCAGGCTCCTGGCCGACAGCGCAGAGCCTGGTTGGGATTCTCTCTCTCTTCCTCTCTTTCTGCCCCTCCCCCACTCTCTCTCTAAATAAACCTGAAAAAAAAAATAAAGAGGATATTCAGACCATGTTTTAAAAGCCTGATAACTTGGACTGAGGGCCTCTCATCACAGAACGATCCATTCACTAATTGATATAAATGCTTGGGCAAAGCTCTAAAGTCATGCTAGCTCATATTCTGTCTCCTTAGATCCCTTCAGTCTCTCAATTCCATGCTTACATCAATATGGAAAGAAGTTTATAGAAACAAGGATGTCATGATAGACTTGAGGAAAAAACCCTCAGACAGCTGTTCTTTTTTTTTAAGATTTTATTTTTAACCTTTACACTCAGCGTGGGGCTCGAACCCACAACCCCAAGATCAAGAGTCGCACACTCCACCGACTGAGCCAGCCAGGGACCCCCAGCCATTTCTTTTCTATAAACATTTATTGAGTACGCTCTGCGTGCTTGGCTGTGCTAGGTGGGAGCACTGTGGGGCTGGGGGAAGGGGCCGGGAGAGGTGGGCTGAGAATAGCCTACAGGCTGAAGCCTGCTTTTGTCAATCAAGTTGGATTAGGACACTGCCACACCTATTCGTTCACGTAGAACCTGGCTGCTTTGGTGCTCCAACAGCAGGATGCCACAAAGCCTAAAACATTTCCTGTCTGGCCCTTTACAGAAAAAATGTGTGCTCTCCTGCACTACAGCATTGAACAAGGTAGGTACAGTCCCTCTGTCCTCCTGGGGCTTAGGATCAAACCCCTAGTAGTGCACGTTCAGTGTTTAGTGCAACTTTGCCTGCCCGATTCTGTGTGAAAGGGAGTTTGTCGTCCATGCTGGAGATGGTGAGGACACCAAGAACAGATGAGCTTAGACGCAAAAAAGGCACCTTCCCGAAGGGACCCAGTGGCTCCACAGCTAAGGAGATAATCCTCAACCTGACGGAATTTACTAGCATATCTAAGGGGGAAAAAAATGTACTCATCAAAGAGGATTGATCAGCCCCCTACCCACCCCCCCCAGGCGTGGAAAAAGGAGGCAGACTTTGACAAAGGCACCACTCCTACCAAAAGGGAGTCAGCCTGGGGACAGACTGATGTCATTAAACATTCAGTTGATGTGATTAACATCTTTCTGATTATGATCTAGTCACCCCCCCCCCCCCCCGCGCCCCCCCAGGTCTTCTGCTTAGAGTGATCTTGTAGGTTAGGCACATCAGTTTCTCTTTGTACTTGAATGTGTATCCCTGGGCTTATATGTCAGGTTTTGGAATTTGGCCAATGTGAGTCTGGCCCTGAGAGATGGAGCTCCTTTCTGGACTATGATACTGACCTCACAGTAATGAAAACCTTTGTAATGAGTACCAGATGAAGTGGCCTTTTAGGGAGCCACCTGGGGGACTTTTCCAAGACATATCCCCAAACCTTGACCCTGTCACCCTGCCTCCTGTTCCATTGGGAAACTGGAAGCCCTCGATGGGAATGTCCTCAGTTGTTGCCAGCCGAACAACCCACTGCCCCTTGCGAGGGATGGTCTCCTGCCCCAGGCTCTGGGTGAATCCATCCCCGCCCCACTTCTGGAGACCCTCCTACCCACTATCTCCTCTCTTTTACCCTCTCACTTCCTAGCCTCCTCCCTTCTGCATTGAAATACTTGTGGTATCTGCAATCTAAGACAAAGAAAACAAACCGATACCCACACCCTGTCAACTTCCAGCTTCCAGCCCCCCTTTCCCTTCCTCTTCTCAGTTCTTGACCCGCTTTACTGCCCTGTATCTGTATCTGCTCCTGCCTGGGCTTGTGATGAATGAGTCCCAGTTCAGCCTCCCCATTGCGCTCCAGAGCCTTCAGCACCTACAAAACATTTCCACTTGGATGTTCTGGAAGCTCCCAAATGCAACAAGTCCTACCTGCCCTTAGACGTCTCTCCTTGTGTCCCAGTTGTCGGTTCCCTGGTGTGCAGGCCAGAAGTGGGTCTTAACCCGGAACTCGACATCCTGCCCCCCATCCCAGACCAGCGTCCCCACAGTCATGTCCAATTCCATCTCCTTCCTTCATGTCCCTTGGCCTAATGCGTCTCTCTGTTCGCCTTGCTCTGTTCCGGGCCACCACCGACCACTGTGCTTCTAGTCTGGTCTCCTGGCTGCCAGGATCGCCCCTTCCCAGTCTGTTTTCTTCTGTGCTGCCTGGGAGACCTTTCTGAACCAATGTCTGAACGTGTCGGTCTCCTGTCTTGCTTATGGGTAAGCCATGGCTCCAGAGCGTGATTGAGGATGTCCTCGGGGATTGCCCCACATTGTCCTGGTAACTTTACCCCTGCCATGCTCCCTAGTGGGCTGCGGGTCCGCCTGACTGCTCTGTTTTCCAGTTCCCAGACCTCGTCACGCACCATCACTTTCTAGACTTTGTATACATTCTTCTCCTTACTCTGCCTCCCCCAACCTCCAGGCCCTACTTTTGTCCTTAGGTCTCCAGATAGCTGGCGTTTCCTCTGGGGAAGCCTTTTTCCACTTCCGAGCCCTCTCATCTGACATAGATAGTGCCCCTCCTGGGTGCTCCTGGATACCTTCTGCCAGCACATCGACAACAGTTACCATACTGCATGGTTCTTGCTATGATCTGACTGGGTCCCCAAGGAGATGCTAAGTTCCTAGGGAACAGGGGTTACGTTTACTTTGATTTTCACCAAACCCCATGTTCTCCCACAGTGCCTGGTGCCTAGGAAGTTCTCCGTGTGTCCACATGGAAGGTGGTCCCCCCAAAGCGATCCCCCGTATTCCCCACGAGGACAAACTAGTTTGGCCAGTTTGCCTATGGAAACTTGCAGGGATCTAGATAAAATAGTCAAATGTCTACTTAAAACAATGTGTTAATTTTAGTTACACTTGTATACTTCAAATCACATTATGTAAAAATACCGTAATTTTTGAAAAACTTTTTTCTACTCACGTTTTGCTTTTTTAAATATTTTATTATTTTTTTTAATGTTTATTTTTTATTTTTGAGAGAGACAGCATGAGTAGGGGAGAGGCAGAGAGACAAGGCGATACAGAATCTGAAACAGGCTCCAGGCTCTGAGCTGTCAGCACAGAGCCCAACACAGCTTGAACTCATGGACGGCGAGATCATGACCTAAGCCTAAGTCAGACGCTTAACTGACTGAGCCACCCAGGCGCCCCTCTGTTCACATTTTGTGAAGCGAAGTTATCAAACTTGTCACACAGACCTTTGACTAAAGTGTCTTTGCCTTTTCTAGGGCCACTTCCTGAGTCATTCAACAGTGTTTCAGAGCACCCTGTCTTTACTCCTGTCTTAGTTACTTAAAACTTTAGGAGTATGTGTATGCTTCTAAAAATGTCATTTTGGAGCTGTAAGTATAGTTCCTAGACCATCAGAGCAGTTCTTTTCTATTTGTGTCGATGTATAAGCATGATTTCCACAGTGTATGAGGTACTCGACTGCTTTTTGACACTCAACATGTGAGGTCAGATTCCCGGGAATAACTAAATTTGTGTGAAGTCTCTACCCCCTTGTTACTGATTCAGTTGGACGATGAGCATTGATTGAGGTCTTGGAGCAGTTGGTCGATATAAGGTGGTGGACATAGCACCTCTGTTCTGAGATGTCACAAAGTCTCAGATATTAAGTGACTTCTTTTCTAAAGGACAGTGTTTGGGGGACACACCTGCCTCACGCTTGAGCTTATGAAGCCGTTACTCAGTTCTTTGTTGAATATTGGTTGAGTCTCAACCACCGTATTGGGAGCTGGGTTGAGAGTGGATCAAGGGCCCCTACCCCATGGGGTTGCCGTCTGGGGGGAAGACAGACAGAAAACACGATAGCGGGTAAAGATGCATCATGACAGACCTGAGGCAGGTGCTGTGAAAGAGAAGAGCCAATGATGAGACGAGAGGGGTCTAATTTAGACAGAAGATGGGGAAGGCCATGCTGAGAAGATGACTTCTAAGATAAGGCAAAGCATGTGGAAGAATCCTGGGGCCAGCGCTCCAGGTGGAGGAAACAGCTGATGTGCTTCAGGACCAGAAGGAGGGCCAGTGTGGCTGGTGTGAGTGAGGGAGACAGGGAAGGAGATGGGGCTGGGGAGGGGAGGCTGGCCAAGTCCCGGGTCTGGGTGGTGGGGGGAGGCTTGGTGCATGCTGTACTTGGATTTTCTTCTGGGAGTGGAAGCCACTGATGAACAAATGAACGCACATTGCTGAGGGGAGGGTAAAGCCACCCTGTGGCCCTCCCTACGCCCCCAGGGCATGAGGCCAACTTAGCAGGTCACCAGGAGGCCCCTGGAGCAGCTCCTGGGTCTGTGACTTCAGATGAGAGCAAGTAAGAAAGAAAGCCTGGCAGGCGCTGCTTCTGTTTGTTCACCAGGGGCCCAGATGCAGACTTGGAAGGAAACTCCCCAAGGAAGGGGCAGGGAGATGATTGATGGGTTATCCTGCCTTGGACCACCTCCAGGCCTTTTGTCCTGGAGAATGAGGCCGGGGATCCCACGGGGCACGAGGCAAGGGGGCTGCAGAGACAGAGCTAGGAGTGAGTGGGGGTCGGGACCAGGTCGCTATCCCAGCCCGGCTACTGACCAGCCGGCTGACCTTGGGCAGGGACTTGTGTCATCTGGTCTCAGTTTCCTCACCTGTACGAAAAGAGTCAATGAAACCTGCAAACAGTTTGCTGTCTGCAGGGCACTGGGGGAAATTAGAGAAAGACCACATCACAGCCAGAGAGCAAGTCAGGGTGGGGGGGGGGGTGGAGGGCATCTCCGAGGAATTCCATGCAAACAGGAGGGAAAGGTGAGCATGCCTGGCAGAAAGAACAGGAGTCGGGGGCCCAGAGGAGCAGATGTGCTCTGCTGGGGGGCGGAGCGGGGGGGGGGGGGGGGGGGGCGGGCCTCGGTGGCAGTGGACGGGCTGGTGGGGAAAGCAGCAGGAGGCTGGATGGCACAGGCTTCGGAGGCTTTGTGAAGGAAGAGTATGGAGTAACACCAAGATTTGAGGGTGTGTGACCTGTCTTAGAATCCCAATTTGACAATTTCTTTCTTGGTCATCTTGGTAAAGTTACATAGTTTCTCTGGGCTTTAATTTCCCGGTCAATGAAATGGGAGTAATGGGGCTGATAAGCAGTTCTGGTGGTGGAACGTCATTGCAGATTGCAGACATCAAATGAGTCATGCACGTGAAGTTTTTAGTTTAGTGCCTGGCATATAACTCTTAAATAGATAATAATTGTTTTTGCTGCTTGTGCTTGGCAACAGGAAGCCAGTGAAGGTTTTTGAGCAGAGAATTAATGAGATCTCATTTTAGCAAGTTAATTCTGGCAAGGTAATTCGGGGAAGATGGTCTGGACATGGGAGAGTCTAGGGGCAGGCAGTCCGGTTAGGAAGCGGATTCTCATAGCCCATCCATTTGGAGGCATCCAAGCCAGCAGTGGCAGAAGGGTTAAAAGGAGAGGTTGGACTTGAGAAACTTCTGGAAGTGGATTCAGTATAAAATGAACAGTGGCTGGATTGAGACTGCCCCTTAGGTTTCAAATTTAGGCTGCTAGGGGGCTGGCGAGGTTATTTGACGGCAAGGAAACCAAGAAAGAATATTCCTAATGGGAGAAGGATAGGCTGGGACAAGGACAAAGGGGCAAGGGGTTGGGACAATGGACAAAGTTTGGGACATGTTGAGTTTGATCAGTTCACAGGTTTTACTCTGGAAAGTTGGAACTCGGGGCCTAGGGCTCCAGAGTGTTAGCTGAGTGGGGTTTGGGGATCTAATGAGATCCTCTAGAGCAGTGGTTCTCAAAGTGTGGTCCCCAGAGGAGAAGCACCTGGGAGCCTGTTAGAAATGCAAATATCCAGCCCCACCCAGGTTGCTAATCTGAGACTGTGGGGGGTGGGGCAAAGCCATCTGATGCAACATGCCCTCCAGGAGAGTTTTTTCTAGAGAAAGCTTTTCTGAAGGAGAGGGGAGGGGGGCAAGAGGAAGGACCTAGTGAAGGGAAAGGAAGTAAGAGCCTTGGAAGGAGACTGAGAAGTACCATCTTGCGTCAGTTTCAACATGCACTGCCCGCCCCCCCCCACAACCTCTCTGAATTGGGCTATGTGCTGGTTACTCCATGTGGTTGACCCTGCCCTCACATGCACATCAGAACTTGCAGAAAGGGACCAGTGACCTGGGAGGTAACCCCCGAGATGATAATGGACATTCTTCAGAAGCACAGCATGGTTGGCTCCCTTATTGGCAGAGAGGACGATTCTGTGGGAAAACACAAAAACAATGACTTTGATCAAGAATCTTTCAGGAGAATTGCACTTGGAGAAGTTTTGGCGACACCTTTGATTTGTTTTTCTTCTATTTTCTCTTCTGTGTATGCACAAGGATGCTGTACGATCATATCTCTAAGTAAATCTCAAAGAGATCTTTTAATGCGAACACACACAGAAATGCTAGTGGCAAGGAAGCACAGTTGTAGTTTGATTGGCAGAATTGCTTCCTTTCTTGATGCTACATAGAATAATGATGCACTCTTACCACCGGAAGCACCTTGGCGTCAATGTGGTGAATAGAGAACTGATCCGAGACCTTGTAAGAGTCCCTGCAGAGGGAAGGGAGATGAAATCTTAAGAGCTAGGTGTTCTCTGCATTGGGAAGGACCAGGATAGGGGGCCTGGAACAGGCTGTTGGATTTGACAACTGACGGATCACTGCTGAGTTCTAGGATTCTCTAAGTGGAGGTTTTGCTTTCAATTTATTTGCTTTTTTTTTTTTTTTTTAAGTTTCTTTATTCATTTTGGGAGAGAGAGAGAGAGAGAGAGAGAGAGCACACTCGTGCACTGGAGGGGCAGAGAGAGAGAGAGAGAGAGAGAAGGAGAGAGAGGATCCCAAGCAGGCTTTGCATCAGCAAGGAGCCTGATGCAGGGCTTGAACCCACAAACCAGAAGATCACAACCTGAGCCGAAATCAAGAGTTGGATGCTCAACCACCTGAGCCACCTGGGCACCCCATCAATTTATTTGCTTTGTACTTGAGATACAAAAGTGAGAGAGACCCAGTAACCTCTATCCCCAGGAAGCACGTAGCTCAGAAGGAGGACAACACACAAAATCCTGATTCTGCAACACCCAGCTGGCTGCTTCAAGTGGAAGGTGGCGGGTGTGACCTATGGGGGCAAACAGGAAGGAGCTTGTGAACCTACCCAGGGCAGAAGGGAAGAGGGTATCATAAGCTGAGGTTCAAGGTTGTGGGAGAATTTACCAGGAAGGGTTTCAGGTGGAGGGAGGTAGGAGAGGGATCGGAGGCCCCAAAGGTATTAGTGGAACCTACCACCTTAGGGCTCAGGTTGAGGAAAATGAGGACAGACAGGTCAGAGTTGGCCAGATCATAACGAGCCTGGTAGGCTTTGCCCTGGAGGTTAGTTCATTCTTTATGTGATAAGGAGCTGTTGGACAATTTCTTAAACTTAATTCTTAAGGTAACTTTTAGCTTTTTATCAAAGCAATGTGTGCACGCAGTTTAAAAAAGTATGATAGAAATGTAAGTAAGTCTCCTAATGAAAAGTGACAGTCCTTGGCCCTTCACATATATTCTCTTTCCTCTCTTCGTGATCCAAAGTTAACCCTTTAAGAAAAACTTTCGGGGCGCCTGGGTGGCGCAGTCGGTTAAGCGTCCGACTTCAGCCAGGTCACGATCTCGCAGTCCGTGAGTTCGAGTCCCGCGTCAGGCTCTGGGCTGATGGCTTGGAGCCTGGAGCCTGTTTCCGATTCTGTGTCTCCCTCTCTCTCTGCCCCTCCCCCGTTCATGCTCTGTCTCTCTCTGTCCCCAAAATAAATAAAAAAAAAAAAAAAAGAAAAACTTTCTTCTAGTGTTTATCTTCTTAGTTGCTAATGTGATTTTACAGCTATGTTTACGGAGTTGGCAATTTGGGCATTATTTCTTGACTTCCTGTTATGGGCAATGAAGAATTTGTTCCAATTATACAACCCATCCAACCACACACATTTCCAATCTTCCCATTGTCAGAATACGGTTACCTCACAATTTTTGGTTAAATGTCTTTGCTTCCTGCTAGTCCTTTCTCCACTTGTCCTTGACTCTTCTCCTGGGTTGGATCCCCTGTTTTCTGGGTTCTGTCTCTTCCTCTTTTTGCTTCCTCCATTTTGGGGGGAGCACGTGCTGGAAAGGCGCAGGGGAGGTAAAATTGTTGATGCCTTGGAAGCAGGGAAATATCCTTACTCATTCCTTCACCTCACCCCCGAGATTTCTATCTTGGCTTGGTATAAAATTCTGGCTTTACAGGTCACGATCTCGCGGTCCGTGGGTTCGAGCCCCGCGTCGGGCTCTGGGCTGATGGCTCAGAGCCTGGAGCCTGTTTCCGATTCTGTGTCTCCCTCTCTCTCTGCCCCTCCCCCGTTCATGCTCTGTCTCTCTCTCTGTCCCAAAAATAAATAAACGTTGAAAAAAAAAAAATTAAAAAAAAAAAAAAATTCTGGCTTTAAGTGATTCCACCCCCCCCCCCCCCCCCCCATGACACCGTTGCTCCTTTTCTTAGTTTCTGGTGCTGTCGTCAAGAAGTTGGAGTCATCATTTAGAGACTGTATATAGAGACCTCATACTTCTGTACACGGTTCTGGGTGCTGGGGAAACTTCAGTGAACAAAGCAGATAAAGAAATGAAGTCACATGATGAGTGCCAAAGCGAAAAAAAGTGGCGATGCGCACAGGGGTGTGTGTGTGTGTGTGTGTGTGTCGGACTTTTTCCCCTTATGGTTTCAGATATGGTGGCCGGTCTTATTCTCGATCCTCCGCATTTGACTTGTTTTTTGTTACTCTCCCGGAAAAATTTTAGACTCTTTTCTTTCTTTGCCTTCTCTGGTTGAAATTTTACGACGCAAGCCTCTGTTGTGTGTCGTAGGTCTTTTTATTATTTATTTTTTCATGTTTTTGTTTTGAGATCATTGAAGAGTCACACCCAGTTTTAAGAAATGATGCAGAGAGATCCCGAATACCTTTCACCCAGTTTGCCCCGAAGGTAACATCTTGCGTAACTACAGTACAGTATCACAATCAGCAATTGCCATTGATGGAATCTGCCCACCTTATTCAGATTTTACCGGTTGTACACACTCTGAGTGTGTGTGTGTGTAGTTTATGCAGTTGTATCACTTCATGGACTCCTGTGACCATCCCACAGTCAAGATACAGAAGAGCTTTGGCTTTACCCTTTTATACCATAACCACCGCCCCCACTCTCCTCTCCCTGACCCCTGGCAGCTACTAATTTGTTCTTCACCTCTGTAATTTTATCCAGATCTTTATTCACTTATTCTGCTGGGCTTTCAGCAGGACTTTTTGTCTGTAAACTCATATTCTTCAGGTCTTAGAAATTTCCACCCTCCACCCCCTCCCTCCCTTCTTCAGTTTCTGCCTTCATGACGACCTCCTGTCCCACCTTTTTCTCTTTTAAAAACTTGTGATGGTTGATGCGGAGCTTCTAGGATCCGTTGTCTAATTCTTACATCTTTTCTAGTCTCTCGTCCATTTCTTGGATTTTTTTGTTCTGTTCTGGAGTAGCAGCTCCTCAGCTCTTCTGAATCTTTTGTGACTTTCGTATTTTTCATTTCTAGGAGCTCCATTTTATACATTTTAAACTTTTTATTGCATGCTGTTCTTGTTTCAGGAATGCAGTGTGGTTTTTTTTTTTTTTTCTTCTCAAGTTGATAGTATGTTGATTATTGCTTTGTGAGGTTTAAAAATGTATTGGTAATCCTCGGCTGTCTGTCTTAAATGCAAATAGGGATAAAGGGATAAAGAGAGCATCCCCTCTGTTGATCTTCATCTGCTGGACTTCTTTCTGATGCTGTGCATTCTCCCAGAGAAGAACCCTACAAATTCCTATCTTGGGGTGGGGTGTGGAGTGTGCAGACTGCTAGGATTCAGGGAGTGGGCTTGGGGTGGGCTGGGTGGTCCCACTGTTCAGGCATCCTAGTTTTAGCTTCAGCTTCCCTTCTGCCTGAAGTAGAGTGGGTCCTTGAGTCCAGAACTTAACTTGCTCACAGCCTCCAGAGATGAAGCTGGCTTCTCTTGGGTGGGCTGTGGAGGACTCCTAGATGGCCACGTGGAATGGTAGCCAAGTCCTCCCAGCAAATTCCCCAGTTTGTGGCCCCAGAGCCCACCACATCTTCTGCCGTATCTCGAGCCTTCGGTGCCTGAGGCTTTCTGAGGCTCTGCAGTACAAATGGCTTGTCATCTAGATACTACACTTGATCTTAGCCCAAAGGCGGAGAAGCGATGGCTTGTCATCTTTGGCTCTTCTGGGTTTTACTTTGTCCATTCTCCTGTGGCAGTTCCCGCCCCATGCTGCCATTTATCGGGCTGTGGGATGTGTGTGCAGACAGGGGGTGGGCCATGATGGAGTTTTGCACAGAAAGATTATTAACGTCCCTCCAGGGGCAGTGTGGGGGTCAGACTGGAAAGGGAACTAGAGACAGAGGAGGCTAGTGCCTGGAGGTGAGTGTGGGGACTGATGAGCTGTGGCCATAGGGGAAGGAGGGACAAAATGTGAATGAAGTAGGATGAGAAGGACCTTAAAGGAATAAAGGAGAGGGAAGAATCCAGGATGCGCCTCAGTTTCTGATCTAGGTGGGGATGGGGGTAGGGGCGGTTTAGTGATCGTTTTGCTGAGACAAGGAGCACAATGAGAGGAGTCGGCTGGGTAAGGATGGGTTCAGCTGAGGAGGTGTGAGGAACCGTAGGGACTTGCAGGTGGAAATACCCAGCAGGCAGATGGATGAAAGGGTGTGAGCACAGGCCCTGCCTCTTGCTGCTCATCCTTACCAAGTACGTGATAGCCCAGGCCAGTGGCACGAATGAGATCATGGAGCTAGGAGGTAAGGAAGAGGGAAGGGTGGACAGTTGAGGACAGTGGGCCCCACAGAAGGAGATGGCCTGTGTCCCCCAGAAGTGAGATAGATAGGGAAGTGGAGCCAAGTGACTACTGGCCCAGCCCTTCCACGGCAGTGACCTAAAATGGCGGCCATTCGGGCTCCGATGTTAGCCAGCGGCCTCTGAGACATGCGTCCCCCAGGAGCCCCCTGTCTAAGCTCTGAGGCCCCAGCCCTGAGCCCCTGAGCCCCTGAGCCCTGGGAGAGGACTGCCCACTCCCTGCAGCTGTTCAGAGACAGCTGATGGTGACGCCCTTGGGGTTTCCTTCCTGGGGCACAGGATCAAAGGAGCTGATGGTGGGGATTTCCCCTCTGCCTCGAGGCCAGAGGTCACGCAGAAGTCCAGGTCAGGCTCTGAGCATTCCTTCCTCCCTTCCCTTCCACAAGTGCGGACGCACCAACTCGGAGGTCGCCAGTCTTAGTGTTCTTAAATGTCAGAATGGGTGGCTGGCCTCACGTCAAAGACTTACCCGGAGTCTTCTGCTGAATTTACCCTGGCAGCACTGCCTGCGTGTAAAAATAAGCACCACAGCCTTGAGTCCTTGCTTGCCCACACATTGACTCTGCTGAGCCCTGTGTGTGCTTTCTGTCCCTGTATCACACAACTTTGTAAGACGGGCATGTGCTATATGCCCATTTTACAGATGAGGAAGTGGGCCCAGAGAGGTTAGGTGACCTGAAGTAGTGTCTGCCTGTGCCTGTCCTGGGCACACTCCTGTGTTAGAACTCTGAATTGATGCTAGTCATTGGCTAGGTCCTTGTCCTATGAGGGCCCACCTCCAAACCTGCCATGCTTCAGCTGGTGGTGAGTGTGTGTGTGTGTGTGTGTGTGTGTGTGTGTGTGTTCCACAGATGCCCCTCCCTGCTCCTGAGCTCTCCTAGACTGCCCTCCAGAGACCACAGAAATTCTGATGAATTAATCTCATCACTTTATCGAGGAGGCACTTACAGAAATTACAAGGCAAGGCCAGCAGCCTGGCTTTCTGGCGGCCAGCCGCTAGGGCCATAAAACAAATTGAAAGGAACAAAAATAAATAAATAAAATCAGAACTCTCTCTCTTGCATGCGCACACGCACGCGCAGGGTCAGGAACACCGTTCTATCCTTGTTGTTAATGCTCAACCCTCTTGTCCTGGGAGAGCACCAGTGCCAAATCGCAGGCATTTCTTGACCCCCCGCTGGAGCGACAGCCCCTCCAAACCCGGGATCGGTCCTCCTTCAAGGGATGACAGGTTGGCTGTGCAGCCGAGACCAGTGAAGGTGAACGGCTAGCAGCATGCAAGTGGCGTCCCGAGGATGCGTGAGTTGCCTTGCCAGGTGAACGCAGGGCCGCCACGGGCCCTGTGAGCTCACTGCACAGTGGTTCCGAGCAAGACTGGAGCCAGACCATCTGGGTTCAAGTCCTTGCTCTGACTCATCCTGGACTCTGCTCTCATCTATAAGGTGGAGGAAAAGATGTTTACCTCCCAGAGTTGTTGGGAAAATTAAAGGTGCAGTATGTGAAAAGCACACCAATAGCTGCTTCATGGGAAGCACCTGTTAGTGCTGGCTCTCGGCGTGTACCGAGCGCCTCCTGTGTGTGCCGAGCGCCTGGACTCCAGAGGAGCTGGTCTAGGAGTCAGGTGACGGTGAGGAGTAGCACCTGTATCCGTGGGACCTGGAGGTGTAGACGGGCCAGGTGAGGTGGTGGAGGGAGCTTACTGGGGTTGTTCTAAGCAGCTGGAACAAAGGCCTGGAAGCCTGTGTTATCACTGAGTTCCAGGAACTGATGATTATGCAGGACAGTGGGGGCAGGGGGAGGGATATTGAGGCTGGAGAGAGAGGGGTGGGGGTGGGATGGTGGCAGGGACCAAACTCTACAGAGCCTCCTAAGCCAAGATGGACTTGGATGAATTAATTCATATTTGTGTTTTTCTCCTGTTTATTACTGTGCTTCTGGAAATACTGAAATTATTTGCCAAGAAGCCACACAAGCCAGAGTGACCTAAGAAATGGTTAGGGCTGGATAAGAGGGGAGGGGCTCACAGAATCCTTATCCCTTCCCCTTCCTGCCCTCTCCCACCCTGCTGCACCGAGGGGGACTTTTAGACCCTCCTCCCCACCCTGCAAGAAATGGGAGGGAGAAAGGTGATAAGGTGATGGCGGCTGGAATTCAGAGAGAGGTGCGTAGAGAGATGGAGATCTAAGGTGCCCCAGGCAAGTCATGTCTCCTCCCCAGTACTAAATGAGGCTGAGAATACTCAGCAAGCTCTTGTGAGCCCTCACCTTGTAATCGGGGGGCGCTACAATTTTATGACTTCAGAGCCCTTTGTCAGGGGCACAGCTTGGTTCCTGCTGGCTCTCAGAAAATCCAATGGTCAGTATTTTCCATAGGCCACAGGGGGAGGCTGAGGCACAGGGATTCTGGAAGACAGCACCCTCCCAACTTCCTCCAGACCACCTCCGCTGCTGGGGTGGCAACAGGGAGGGGCCTGTCTGGTTTCCCCAAGCTTCTTGTGGAGTGCAGGGGTGGCACAGGGGCTCTGTGTGGCCTTCAGTAACTCATTTCAGCACCCCCTAGTCTCGTTGCTGGGCCTGTGAAATGGGGCACTGGTGGGCCCACCTCCGAGGGGCCTTGTGAGGAGTGACCACCCGTGCGGATCATGCACGGGAGCAGGTGCGCAGTAAAGACCGCTGTTGGAACTGCTAATGTGGATGGGGCTGGGGAGAGAGGGGGGATTCGGAGGCCAGGCAGGTCTGGAACTAACCTTTCAAGCTCTGTCTCAGGCCAGGAGTGACCTTTCAGAGGGTGCTCCATGCCGGGCAGTGTCCTTGCCAGGCGAGGTGGGCCCACAAGCACCCCTGCTTTGGAGGAGTGTCCCTGGGCCTGACGAGAGGGTTAGGAGGGCAGCCTTCTCCCTGCTCCCTCAGGTGGGCATCTGATGGGGGTGGGCAAGGGGAATTTGCACTAGTCCAGAGTCTGTTCTCTGAAAACCACAGGCTCTGGCAGGCCTCCCAGAGTTGGGACAGGGGCTGAGAAGACCAGATAAAAACAGAACAGCACTGGGTCACTGTTGCATTTTACCTTCCAATTGCCTTTCTCTCCTCTACTCCACTGGACCTCCCTTTCCTTCCCATTGCCTTTCTCTTCACATTTATAGCTACACAACGCCTATATGTTAAGTAATTATAGGCAGGTAAGAGGACGTGGGGGAGACGCTATGCCCTGCGTTAGAAAGGCAGCCACAGCCTTTCCTGTAACATGGGGGCAGTGTCAATACCGACCTCGCGTGATTGCCATGAGGATTCTGTCGGTGACTCATTCCACAAGTTTTTCTTGCATGGCTTCTGCATGGCAGGGGCTGATCTCGGTGTATCTGGGAGACTGAGTGGTGAACAGCACAAGGGTTTGCCTTCGAGGGGCCGACAGCCTCCTGGGAGCATGGGTCAGGTTCATGGTAGCCATTATTAGAATGCATTCAAGGGGCGAGACCAGAAAACGGTCACCAATTCCCTCTGTAGTAGGGCTGTGGTTATGTAATCGGCTACGTTGAGTAGTGCTTTACTTTTTTTTTTTTTTTTTAAAGTAAGCTCTGTGCCCAACAAGGGGCCTGAACCCAACCACCCTGAGATCAGGGGTCCCGTGCTCTGGCAGCTGAGCCAGCCAGGCGCCCTAGTGCTTTAGCATTTTTAATGCACTTGCTCCTGCTTTCACGTGGGAGATCCTACACACCGCTTTGCAGACGAGGAGACTGAGACTCAGAGGAAAGTGATTTCTCTCAAGGTCAGCAAGCGGTGGCCCGGGTGTGCAGAGAGGGACACGGAACACAGGCCCTGGGCCCGGGGCGGGCAGAGCTTCCAGGAGGCTTTGCCCGTGCTTTGGGGCCCCCGGCTGGAGGGCATAGGGGCCGGTGGCCTGCACTGACATTCTGGTCAGTGCAAGGAGGTGTTCTGTGCCTGGGGTAAAATGCCAGCTCAGTGGGGCCTTCAAAGCCGTGGGCTCCCCTTCTTCAAAGCTGTGGCTGCCTGGCCCACCCCGCCCTCCGGGTCTGGGATCTAAGCATTTAAGAGGGTCGGGAACATCGTGGTGGGGACCTCCGAGCACCCCCCGTGGGAGCCACTGCCCTACGGAAACCTCGGGATAAGGGGCAGTCGTAGGTCCCGCCGGTCCATCTCCATCCGGCCTTTGGCTGGTGGGCGGGGCTCCGGGAGGGCACGTGGCAAGCCTGTCTGTGTCTGGTTACAGGAAACATCGAGTACAGCTGCCCGGCCACCAATGAGTGTGAGATCACGAAACGGAGGCGCAAGTCCTGCCAGGCCTGCCGCTTCATGAAATGCCTCAAAGTGGGGATGCTGAAGGAAGGTAAGAGGCCCGCACGGCCACGCTGTGCTCCGACCGAGGCCCGGGGTCCCTTCTCACTGGGCGTCCCGGACCCCTGTGTCCCTGCCCCCTGGGCGGCACAGACCGGAAAGTCTCTGCACGCATCCCAGGTGGGGCCCCTGCTCCCTGGGGCGCCCCCCTTTCCTCTCTCACACGCACCCTACACGCGGGTTTACGGCCGCCTCACAGCTCCACTGCTGAGGGGGGCACGGGGCAGGCATCGGAAGTTCCGCATTAAGGATCCTCTGGAAAATCCCGACCCCACTTGGGCCCTAGAAAGCTGGCTTGGCCCTCTGGGGAAGGCCCTCCTTTTGGGGCGAGGCCCCTGGTCCACCCTGGGAGGGGTAGGCTTCTCATTATTTGGGCAACACTTCTCTGGGCTCCCCTTCATCCCCTTCCTTCTTGATCTGCTCAGATTGATGACCCTTGCCCAGGTCCATCTTGGGGGATGTGTGTGCGTCTGTGTGTGTGTGTGTGTGTGTGTTTCTCCTCTTCTGCAACTTTCGAGGGAGCTGGTGGAAGTTCTTACACATCCGCTTTTATGGTTCTGGGCCCTGGAACCTTTCCAGAAGGGGGAGGAGGCAGGAAAAGAGGTGCGTGTTGAAGATTGTGTGATGGGGGAGGGGCTGGGAGTGAAAAGGAATGGGCTGGTCTCGAATGTAGTCCCTCCCTGAGAGGGGGCTTCTGGAAGCCCAGCGCTCCTCTCATCCTCCTCTCCCTGCATCCCTGGGGAAGAAGGCGCTAATTTAATTGATGCTTTGTCAGTAGGACAACTTGGACCTTGCCGTGTTGGGGAAATAAGAGACTTCTGGTCTCCGTCGCGTGCACCACCCCAGCTGGCCCAGCGTGCCCACCTCTAAACATGCTCCTGAAGCAGTTCCTCAGCTACCCCGGTGTCTACATAGCATGTTGCCCTTTAAACCACATTTCTCGTTAGCCTCTTCATTTAACACCTTTGAGATGGTGAAGCCACTCAGTGATTTAGAAACATGCCAGCTGCTTCGTTGGGGGGGAGGGGTGGTCAAGTAAGAACAGTCTTCTTTCTAGACTAAAAGTGGGCTGTGTTAGACCTCCTGAAAGATTGTGAGTTCATTTTGATTCTACACAATTTGAGTCATACCCTTGTGTAGGGTGTGACCCGAGTTAGTGACTGACCAGGGTCCCTTGATTGCTACACCAGGCTCTTTCTGCTCCTCCAGAGCATCCTGGGGTTCACAGATGAGGAAACTGAGGCACAGGGGTCCTCAGCAGTATGCTTCAGTGCTGGCCTGTGGACTTCCTCCTCCGAGGGCTGCTGGAAGCCAGCCTAAGGGTTTCTAAGTCTTAGAGAAGCTAGCTCATAAATCCTGGGGACGGGGGCTACTGCCTTGTTCTGGAAGTTGGGCATGAGGGCACTGGGTCAGGCCGGGGGCCAGCTGTGCATTGGCCTTTTCTGGTTGTAGTTTGTGGACTCTCATTGCTTACTTCACAGCATCTGGGGAACTTGGAGCAGAGGGGAGCTGCCGTGCTATTAGTATGCTCCTGAATTTTAACGATGACAGAATTGAGTCCTGTAGGGCTTGGGGCTCAAGGTCTTTCCCACCCTCAGGCTCTGCCGATGTGTGGGGAGCTGGGCCCAGAGCCTGGAGTTTCCCCATGCTCTGTGCCATGTCTGCCCCAACCCCAGGCCACCCCACCCTCACCCCGGGATTGTGAGCTGAAGAGCGTGGGAAGGGGAAGGAGAGATGAGGAAAAAGGGAGGGACCACCACTTGAACCCCCTGCATGGTTTCTCTCTAGGGTGGCAGCAAGGGGCATCTGACACCCCTTGGGCCCAGCCTGGAGAGGCCCTTTCCGGAGCTCTGCCTGGAGGAGGAGGGGAGGAGGGGCCGTCCGCAGAACCCTCCCCTCCGCCACGCCGCCCCAGTGCTGGCAGTTCTAAATCCAGAGGGGACAGGATGACACAAAGGCTCCCGGAGCGGACAAAGCCGAGTGCCTCCATTTAGTTTCTGTCCCCTGCAGCGCAGAGCCTTGGCGGGATCCTGCCATCAGAAGCTCCACGGGGACCAGCCCCCTGAGGAGGAGCATGCCTCATTGAGGAGCCTGGGCCCCTGCCAGGTGGGGGCTCTTGGCAGCTGCCCCGGCTCCTGCTTTTGTTTGGTTGTCCCCCCACCACCTCGTGAGCAGCAGCCTGGGCCCCTGGGGCGGGCACAGGCTCCCTGCCCTCCCTCTGCTTTCCCCCAGACTCTGGCCCGACTCTGAGAGGCAGGCTGCAGCCTCCCTGGGAGCCGCTCCTCCTGAAGGATCTGGGGTGGGCCTCGCTTGGAGGAACCAGGGGCCAGGGTCCCGGGTCTCGGGTCTTGTGCAGAAGTGTGGGGGTGGCAGGAGGCGGAGAAGGGATGCGAATGTCCGCTCCCCCTCCTCCCTACCTCACCTGCACATCTTAAGCTGTTTCCTATCTTCTGTCCAGCAGCTCTAGAGAGCGTGTGTGCGGTGGGGGGGCGGGAGGGCCAGAGAGAAAGGGAGACGGAATCCAAAGCAGGCTGTCAGCACAGAGCCTGCCACAGGGCTCGAACCCACAGACCGTGATATCGTGACCTGAGCCAAAGTCAGATGCTTAACCCGCTGAGCCACCTAGGCGCCCCTGTCTTTTACAGTTTTTCTTTTCGCAAGTAAAACACCTTAGACACTGCTTCATAATTTGGGGGCCAGCACCTGTGGGGGTGGGGGAGAGAGGGGAAACTCTGGTGATGGGACTTCTTGCGACTCAGCCTCCCCCCTGCCTTGGGGCCGCCGTCGGCTCTGGAATCATCATCATCGACTGTTCCACGTAGGCAGTACCCAGGTCTGTCTCACTTTAAGCAAATCCAGTGTGTGAAAGTCTGCTTTTTCAGAGAAAAAAAGTGACTTTTCTCTTCATAAGAAATCAGACACAAAATCCACACTGGGTTGAGGGTTGGGGCCTGCGCCCTCGCTCCTAGCTCTGAGGGAATCCTGCCGTGTGCGTTCTCTCTCTGGCTCACACTCCTGGGCCTCCATCTCTTCACCTGGGGAGCAGGGGTGTTGACACCTGCAGGTCAAGTGGGGCGGGGGGACCACGTGGAATGACTCCTTGGTGAAATCCACCGTGGGATTGCTTTAAGCCGTCACCTTTCTGGGCGTGTTATTAGAGTAGTTGGTTCAAAGGCGGTCTCGCGTGAGGTGAGACATACTGGCCACCCTGATCTTCCTCCTGGATTCGCTGGTGGGCATCTCAGGGGTGACCTCCGTCTGGGGCTGGCCCCCTGTCTGGGGTGTAAAGTCAGGATGAGAGGTCCCCTCGGGACAGCAGCGGAGCGGCTCTCCCCCGATAGTTGGGCTTCCCCGCCTGGCTGGGGTGTGGCCTGCCAGCCTCTGAGCCGAAGAACCTGGAAAACCATTTGCTGCCTTTCACAGGAAGCCCACACGCTTCAGCATGGCTCTGGGCTTTCAGCAGCTCTCCCTGGAAGGCCTGTCCTGCGAACTTCACCTTCTCCTCACCTCACTTCACCTGCCTCGGGCCAGCAGCCTCCCTGTCCCGCTCCACTTCCTCCTCCCCTCAGCCCTTGCCTGCCTTTTCCCCAAGTGTTTTCTAAAAGATATTTGATTTCAGTGAAAGCTGGGCCGACATCCATGCAATATGCTCTCACTCTCTTTGTGCTTGTTGGGAGGGCGGAGGGCTCCTCCGGGGATTCTGGGTAATTGGGTTAGTGGCCAGCTCATGTCAGGAAATTAAAAGGAGGCTCCGATCAGGTTCCCGCTGCATGGGATTTAATGGCTTTGTATTTATAGAGTATTCTGCCTCTAGCCCCTGCCAGAAATACCACTTTTCTGGCCCTGTGAATGAAGAAAGAGGATGAGAGATGGCTTGCCTTTAAAAATTCTTTCTCTTTTCCAAAATGCATTAGTGCTCTGAGACAAACCAACTCTTCAGCACTTCGGAGAATAGTTCTGAACTAGAGCCCAAGAATGCCGATATGTATCTGTATCTCCCTTGGACCGCTTTCCGTCTCATACGCGTGCACACAGATGCATGCGCACGCACACGTCTGACAGTTCACGAGATCTTCCCGTGTGGCCTGAAGCGTCTGGGCCACTCAGGCACGATGACCCGATGACCTCTGGCTGGGGAAATGTTGACTGAATGAAGTCATAGAGGATGATCTTGTCTGTGCCAAATCTTACTACTGTTCATTCAGGACTTTGGGTGTGCCAGAGCATTGAATAATTGGTTCCGTGGTCATACAGACCCGGTGAGTCCCCAGTGTCACTGCTAATCAGCTCCTTGGGTGCCTTACTTAAACCTCTGTAAGCCTGCTTTTCTCCTCTGTAAAATGGGAATCATAATCATAGCCATTTTCATCATGCTCTCTACTCTTCAGGGAAGGCCCTGGAGTGGTACCACAAAGTAGGATTGGAGATAGATATTCTGCATCATGTGATATAATTGATTTTCTTCTGTGATCCAGAAGGGAGCTTTGAATCTCCCATAGCCTCTCTTCCCAATCCTTGGCTGATGACCTTGCTTTCCATTTTCTTGAAAAAGTAGAAACAAGCAAGTGGGGGAGTTTCTTATCCACCTGCTGCTGGATCCACAAATCTACTTGTTGTTTTCTGTCTCCCCCCCAGTGAGAGCGATCTCTGCTCTTGTCAAAAGCCAGTCTCCTGACCTGTGCTCTGGCTCTTTCTCCTTCTTTATCAGAGACTTCAGTCCTGGAGTATCATTTCTGCTTCTAGCATCATCAGTCGCTTCCTCACTACTGGATCATTTTCATCGCACACACCAAACCTACTTTTGTTCTCCCTTTATAAAAATAAAATAAAATTTTAAAAAATCCACAACTGTATATTCACCCTTCACTGCTACTTTTCTGTGCTCCCCTTTTCAACAAAATTTCCCCACTTATTACATCCACTTCTTTACCCCACCTGCTTAAAAAAAAAAATTTTTTTTTTCCTTAAAAAGTAAACATCGGGGCACCTGGATGGCTCAGCCGGTTAGGCGTCTGACTTGGGCTCAGGTCATGATGTCACGGTTCACGAGCCCCATGTCAGGCTCTGTGCTGACGGCTCAGAGCCTGGAACCTGCTTCCGATTCTGTGTCATCCTCTCTCTCTGCCCCTCCCCTGCTCGCACTCTGTCTCTCTCTATCTTAAAAATAAATATTTTTTTTAAAAAAGCAAACATCAAGTAGATTCACAAAATTTAGAGTATATTAGTTAGGCTAAGGCTAAGCTTCTATAAAAAAAAAAAAGATTCTCTTCCCCTCTCAAAACAAACAAAAACCAGAAGCTTAAGCAGGATGGAAGTGTACTCCTCTCTCATCTCTCATGTAACAGTCCAGAGGTCAAAGGTGATCTGGGACTGGTTGGCAGCTTGGGCATTCTTATAGAAGGTGGACCCAGTTATCAGCATCTTTTCAGGCAGCCAGGAGGAAGTGTAGCCTAGCCAGATCATTGGAAAGATGGGACCCAGAAACAGAACCTGTTCCTCCCATTCACAGCCCATTGGTGGAACCTGGTCATATGGCGACACCTGTACAAGGAAGTCTGGGAATTGTAGTCTTTAGCTGGGATGCCATTTGTCCAGCTAAAACTCTACTGGTATGGAAAAATGAAAAAATGCATTTAAGTGGGCAGATACTGTTACATGCCAAAAATATGCGTAAAGTATAAAGAATACTGGTACCTTCCATCCAATGTAAGGAAAAAAAAAAAAACTATCCTTTTCAGGTTCTGTTTGTGCCCTCAGAGGTAACTTTACCCTCAGAGGTAACTTACTCTGTTTCACATTATTTTGCCTTTGCTTTTTTCAAATAGCTTTTTTTTAATGTAGTACTGGTTTTTTTTTTTGAAGTTTATTTATTTATTTTGAGAGAGCAAGGGTGGGGAGGGGCATAGAGAGAAGGAGAGAAAGAGCGAATCCCAAGCAGGCTCTGCGATGTCAGCGCTGAGCCAGATGTGGGGCAGAGCATGACCTGAGCTGAAGTCAAGAGCTGGACGCTTAACCAGCTGAGCCACCCAGGTGCCCCTAATAGTTTTATCATGTGTTTATATCTCTATGAATATCTTGGGGGGGGTTGTTGTTTTAAATGAAATTATACTGTGTATATTTATTGCTGAAATGAGGGGCATCTGAGTAGCTCAGTTGGTTAAGCATCCGACTCTTGATCTCAGCTCAGGTCTTGATCTCGTGGTCATGAGTTCAGGCCCCGTGTTGGGCTCCATGTTGGGCATGGAACCTACTTAAAAAAATTATTTTTCTGAGGTGAATGCCCTTGTTGCACGGTGCTGTAATCCATTCATTTCCATTTCTTTATAGCAGGAGTCCCCCAGAAAATAAATATTTTAGGCTCTCGGAGCCGAACATCTCTGTTGCAGCTATGTAACTCGCACCACTGTAGGAAAGCAGCCACAGACAATATAGAAATGTAGGAACAGGGCTGTGTTCTGATGAACAGACAAAGGACTGGGTTTAGCCCACAGCCCTTAGTTTGCAAACTCCTGAACTAGAGTATCACTGGATGAGTTTGGGAGAGTCTGTTTTTCCTTTCTAGTGCTGAGGGAACAGTGCTGCCTTGAGTCCCAATGCACATGCATAAGGGGTTTCAGGCCGGGGGTAGAGGGGCCACAGGTATGTGCGTCTTCAGCTTTATGAGATGATAGGAAGTTCTTTTTTATTTCGTTGTACTGACTCACCACTGGTGTTCGGATGTTCTGGTTGTCCCATATCCTCACCAACACTTTTTTTTTTAATATTTTTGAGAGAGAGAGAGAGCAGGGTGAGGGGCAGAGAGAGGAGAGAGAGAATCCCAAGCAGGTTCTGTGCTTTCAACACAGAGCCTGAGGCGAGGCTCAATCTCACGAACCGTGGAGATCATGACCTGAGTCAAAATCAAGAGCAGGATGCTCAACCAGCTGAGCCACCCAGCTGCCCCATCCTCGCCAACACTTATTTAGTGCATATAAACTAGTGTTTTCTTATCGCTTTGGTATGTATTCTCTTCACTGTCAGATAAGCATATTCCATATGTGGTCTAGCCACTTGGGATTCCTTTCCTGTGAGATGCTTGTCTGAGTCTTTTCCCTGTTTTTCTACTTTATTTTTTTCTCATTGGCTGTAGAAACCTGTATATGTTCTGGTCATTTTATTAGTCACTTTTCAGTTGTTGGTGTTGTAAAAAGCTCCCCATTTGTGGCTTCCTTCTCTTGATGGAGTCTTTTGATGATCAGAAGTTAGTAATTTTTTTTTTAATTTTTTTTTTAACGTTTATTTATTTTTGAGACAGAGAGAGACAGAGCATGAACGGGGGAGGGTCAGAGAGAGGGAGACACAGAATCTGAAACAGGCTCCAGGCTCTGAGCTGTCAGCACAGAGCCCGACGCGGGGCTCAAACTCACGGACTGTGAGATCATGACCTGAGCCGAAGTCAGCCGCTTAACTGACTGAGCCACCCAGGTGCCCCCAGAAGTTAGTAATTTTAATAAATTGAATTTATCTGTTTTTTCCTTTGTGGTTTGCACTTTTACGTTATTCAAAAAGTTATTTTCCTGGCCTGCTTTCTTAAAGATGCTTTCCTCATCTGCCTTACCTGTTAGATCTTAGACCCTGCTGGAACCAATTTTTTTAAAAGTTTCTTTTTAATATTTATTCATTTTTGAGAGAGAGAGAGAGAGAGAGAGAGAGAGAGAGACCCAGAACCCAAAGCAGGCTCCAAGCTCTGAGCTGTTAGCACAGAGCCTGATGTAGGGCTCGAACCCACGTATCATGAGATCAAGATCTGGGCAGAAGTCAGACTCTTAACCGACTGAGCCACCCAGGCGCCCCTGGAATCAATTTTTGAGTACATTGAGCCTTTTACCCTCAGTCTGCCCTGGTCACACCGCACCCCTGACCACAGCCCTGAGCCTGCCCCCATACCCCCTGGGTGGCCCGAACCTGTCCCGTCTTCCCTGACTCAGCCTCTCGGCGATATTCCAAACACGTGGCCAGCCTTTGTGCCCTTTTCTCTTGGCTTCTCTGCCCTCCTGTTTGCCTGGTTTTCTCCTTACCTCTCTCACTGTGCTGTTTATCTAGTCCTCTTTGCAAATGCTTCTCTTTCCTGCTCTTTACATGTTGGTGTTATTTGGGACTTGGAACCAAGGTCTTCTTCACCGGCACCCTGCAGGCGATCCCTTCTAGGTCCAAGACTTGATACAGATTGACTCTCAGTCTTAGACCTGCAGTTCCACCTCCTGCCGTGCATTCTGATGCTAGTGCCTGACTGCCCTGCTGGCATGCCCACTTGGCGTGCTTATGAGGCATCTCAGACTCAACACACCCAGAGGGTACATCTAGCTGTGCCCCACCCCTCCCCCAAAACCCTAGTCTTCCCCATCTCAGGAACGGCACCCCTATTTACTCCTTGCTCAAGCAAAACCTAGAAGTCATCCTGGACTCCTTTGGAGTCAGTGTCCAAACTGTATTTGAGATCCTCCCCCTTTTCTTCATCTCCATGGCCATGACCCTGATCCAGGGAAGTGCCATCTTCTTCCTGGACCATCGCAACACTTTCCTAACTGGACTTCCGATTCCACTTCGTGTTGAATCCAATCCCCGTAGCAGCCAGAGGGATCTTTTTAAAGCACTAATATGATTCTGTCACTTTGCTTCACATCATTCAAAGACTTTCCATTGTACTTAGAATAAAGTCTAAGCACTGTAGTCTGATCTTTAAGATCCTTCCTGCATGGTCTAGCCCCTCCCTACCTTTTCAGTGTCATCTGATCCCCTTCCTTTCCTGCCCCCTCACTCCTGCCCACTCTACTCCAGCCTCACTGGCTAACTTTCGATCCTCAAGCATGATGGGCTCTTGCTTACCCTAGGAGCTCTGAACTGTTCCTCCTGCCTGGAACGCTGTCCCCTCATATTTGCAGATCTAACTTAAATGTCATCTCAGAAAGGTCTCTCTTCCCACTTCATTTCTATCATACCCCTTTGTTTACTTCCTCACTAAACTTCTCCCAATCTGAAATTATCTTATTTAGTCATTCGTTTGCATGATGTTTACTGTGACAGCCTCTAACCCAGTGGTTATTGACTTAGGGGCTCATGAATTCTTCTGAAAATCCGGTGGGAATTCTACCATAAAACATACGCAAGTACTTGCACATAAAATTTTGCAGATGATTTTAGGAGCTTCGCAGGACGCCTGAAGCCCACCTCAGAGGTTCCCGGAGTCAGATTAAGACCTGTTATTACAGAATCAGAGTTTTAGAGGTAGAAAGAACCTGAGAAACAATTCAGTCTCCCGGATGGTAAATTGCCTTTACCATTAGACTGACAGCTGTGGCAGGGGGAGTGGCCACCTAGATACGTCATCCAAAGGCTTAGGCACAGTTGGGATCAGTAGGCAAGAGGGCTGTGACCTATTAGCAATGTCTGCCACAGACTAGGAAACGGAAGGCAGCGGCACAGCCAACAGCTATTTGCCATGCCTGATACGGTGCAACTGAGTTTAATTTGTCCAAGGCCACGCAGCTAGTAAATAACAGAGCTGGGTGGTATTTAGTCTCTTTGGTTATGTGAGAATTCCTTGTAAGAAGCCCATCCCAACTCAAAATTGATGGTTTGGCCAGTAGCAAAGCCTGTAGCTTTTCCTCAAAGGGAAAAAGAAAGGGAAAGGAAGGAGAGACTGAGTCTAAATAGCCTGGCCCTGTCACATGTACGGTGTTGGAGACTTTTTAGTGGCTCGGAATGCAGGACCAACCCAGTCTTGCTGAAATGTCCTTGGGCCCATGATGGCCCGAGTGAGAAGGGTCCAGGGGAGAGAGCAGCAGGAGATGAATACTTTAATAGACAGGAGGCCGGGGCTCCTCACTCAGTGCCATGGTACCCACCAGGGACCGTTGGCACAAATCCCAGAATATTAGGTAGCACGTGGGTTTACCCACTCACGAGGCTCTCTTGACTTTTAGTGAGTCAGGCGTGAGGCTGTCACCATTATGATCTGGCACCAGGGTAAGAGGCAGCCCCAAATAGCCATCCTGTCCTAGGCAGCAAGGTGAGCTCACCCATCACCCAGAACTCCCCGCAGGACAGGTAGCTAAAGGAAGCCCCCCATGTGCAAGGGGTGTAGACGAGTGCTTAGGGTACTCGTCTGCTCTGCGGGGGCACCCGTCAGCATGCCCCCATGACCTGCAGCTTCTGGATACCCACATCACCTTCTTGGTGGTTTTCCCTGTTAGAGATGAGTCAGCTGTCATTTTGTAGAACTTGTAGGCAGAGTCAACCCTTAAGTCCCCAAGGAAGAATATTGGTCAGATCAAGTATTGACTAAAACAGGTTTAGTGTAGTGCTCCCAGATCTGGAAAGTCATCAGAACCACTGGAGGAGCATTGAAAAATTACCCATTCCTGGACATGATGCCAGACCTACTGACTCAGAACCTCAAAGGAGTAAGTAGTCAAAGTCTGTATTGTTCCAGGGCTTTCCAGGGCATCCCAGTGATCCCACAGACTGGTGGCCTCAAGTTCAAAGCAAAGGAGATAGGATTTGGAGGTCAAGATTCAGATCCTCCCTCCAAAATTTCCTGGCTGTGTGACCCTGAGCAAGTTACCCCTCTTTTCTGAGCCTCAGTTTTCACATGGGAATAATAACAATAATAATATTCCACATAATAATTCTCCCCCCTCAATATTGTTATGCAGAGTTAATGAGATTTGGAAATAGCTTTGTAAACTGTGAAGCATTGCACAAATGTGCACCTGTTTACATCATTCATAAACCAGGGACACTGAATTGAGGTGGGGTGGGCTGGGAGGGTGGGATTTCTGGGTAAGGTGAGGGGAAGGGTCCTGACCGTGAAAAACTTGGCCGTGTCAGGAGAGATCCTGCCCTTAGACATGGATAGCAGCTCTGCAGAGGAGGCCAGAGGACACGGGCTCGGGGGCCTTTCTCTCTTCAGCCTGGTGTGAGCCTTTCTTGTGGGAGGAGAAATGTGACAGGGGCATTGCCTGGGCCAGGCTCTGGGCCAGGTGCAGAGGGCCACGCTTTTCAGAGCTTCAGCTGGTTATTTTTAGTGCCTGGCTAGAAAAGAAAGAAACTTGAACTGTCCCCGGCTGCTGTGCCCCCTGCACGCGTGGCTATTTTTACTTCCGAAAGACTGGGATCTTGTCCAGCTTAGGGAGGGAAAATGAGAAGAAAGGAGGGAGGTGGAGGGAAGCAGGAATTATTTTACTTCCATTAAGAAAAAAGCCAGAAGGCTGATCTTACCAAGTCAGCAAGTGGACATCTGATCCAGGACGTGGCAGCCGCTGCCTCTGGACGCTGATGCACCTGCGGTGGGTGGGAGAGGTCAGCAGATGGGCATGGGATCAGGAGGTCTGGGGGGCCTGCCATCCCTCCTTGCAAGGACTTTAGGCCCCAGAGTGGCCCTGCGGCTTCTTTAATATTTCCTGTGCCCTGAGTTGGGAAGTAATGGGACACGGCGGGTGGAGGGATCCCAGCCTGGTGACGAGCCTGGTGGGGGCTGGGAGCCGTACAGCTGCAGCCAAGGCAGAACCTGTGTCCCGGGTTGGACAGAGGCAGCGCTCCACCCTGTGGGCATATTCAAGAGAGAAGCGGGGAGCTGTGTGCCCCTGGGCACATTATTCAACCTCTCTGAACCTTAAGGGTTCCTTTAGTTCCTTAAGGGTTTTGTTTAACGAACCTGATTCATGTTGTTATAACTAAGGGGGTGTGTTTCTCTCTCTTTCCAAGAAGGCAGTCAGTTCCTGCCAGACCCTACCACCTTTCATAGGCAGAAGAAAGGAAAGAAATTATGAAGCTCCTACTGTGTACCAAACACTTTGTTACTTTCACGCATTTTACGTTACTTAATTCTACTCACCTGAGAAGGGAGAAGTATTTTACAAAACTTTAATAACTTAGTTGAGATACAATTCACTGCTTATTAAAGTGCATTGCCGTTTCGAAGACCATTTTTAAGTACACAATTCAGTGGCACTAAGCACATTCACAGCGATTCCATTTCCCAGACTTCTTCATCATCCCAATCAGAAAACCCTGTACTCATTAAACGGTAACCCCCAGTCTCTCCACCACCGCCCCCCCCCCCCCCCCCCCCCGCCGGCCCTGGTAACCTCCAATCGGCTCTCTGTCTATTCTAGAGATTTCTTATAAGTGGAATCCTCCAACATCTCTCCTTTTGTGTCTGGCTTCCTTCACTTAGTGTAATGTATTCAGGTTTCCTCCATCCTGTAGCAGGTGTCGAGAGTTCATTCCTTTTTATTACGATTGAGTAATATTCCCTTACATGTTTGACCCCGCATTTTGCTTATCCATTTGTCTGTCGATAGATCGTTGGGTTGCTTCCACCTTTTGGCTGCTGTGAGTATTACTGCCATGAGCACTGAAATACAAATACCCTGTTAGAGTTTCCTGATTTCAGTTCTTTTGGGGATATACCTAGGATTGAAGTTGCTGGATCATAAGACACGGCTGATAATTCAGTTTAACTTTTGGAGGAACTGCCCAGCTGTTCTCTATAACAGCTGCACCATTTCGTATCTCCGCAAGCAGCTAAAAATTTTTTTGAATCTTTTTATTTTTGAGATAATTGTAGATTCACATGTAGTTGTCAGAAGTAATACCGTTTCTCCCAGTGGTAGCAGCTTGCAAAACTGGTGTGGTATCACAGCCAGGATGTTGATATTGATACAGTCACGACAGGGAACAGTTTTAAGGCCGAAGTATTTTTAATAATAGCAATATTAACTGACACTTAATGGTCACTTTCTAGGTGCCATTTACAATATTTTAAGTGCTTTATTATTTTATTTTTAGTTTTTTAGTTAAACTTTTTTTTTTTTATGTTTATTTACTTTTGAGAGAGCGGGAGAGAGAGCATGAGCAGGGGAGGGGCAGACAGAGAGGGGAACAGAGGGCGTGAAGGGGTCTCTGTGCTGACAGCAGCAAGTCTGAGGCGGGGCTCAAACTTATGAACAGGGAGATCATGACTTGAGCCAAAGTCAGTCACTTAACCGACGAGCCGCCCAGGCACCACCTTCAGTGCTGTACGTGTATTAACTCATTCAATCCTGAACGACAATCCTATGAGGTGCCACACTGTTATTTTAGTACAGGTGTAGAAACTGAGGCCTAGAAGGGTGAAGAAACTTGTTCCAGGTCATTCAGGTACTAGGGGGGGTAGAATCAGGGATTCCATCCAGGTCTGACCCTGAGGCGCGAGGGCTTCTTTCTTCTGCTTTAGAGGCACAGACCTCTGTGCACCCCCATACAGTTGCTACCCTCCAAACAGAGTCACCAGGCATGCCTGGCAAGCTGCAGCCAGGAAGGTTCTGGGTCTTTGCTTTCAGGCCTTGTGATGAAGCATCTCAGCATGGACTTGGCTCCTTCTCCCGTTCACACTCCCTTTTCCCCTGTTCCTTGCAAGGGTGACTGAGCACATCTCACCTCCCCATTGTCTTGGTCAGGGCTGGGCAGGAGCCGATGTCCCCTCACAGGCCACCAAAGAGGATTTAACGAAGGCACTATTTACAGAGGGGTGAGTGTGATCGTGGGAACCAGTCAGAAGTGGTGATGGACCCCAGGACTAGCAACAGTGGGGAGCCTTTAACAGTGCCAGCCTGAAAAGATCTGGCAGGAATTGCCTGAACGAGAAGGTGAGAATTGTAGCTGTTCTCAGAGGTCAAAGTCAGACTGCATTCCTACCTGTATAGTCTCGGCAAGTTACTCACCCTCGCTTCGCCTCAATTTCTCCATCTGTAAAATGGGCTAATAGAATCTCCCTCTAGGGTTGTTGCAGTCCCTACGTGAAATGCTCAGAGCAGAGGGCAGCACCAAGTAACGGCTGCTCGGTAGATGTGACCTTCTCCTTACATTCTTGTCTACAAGATTTAGGGGTGTTGTCGTGTTGGCTCCCTGTCTAGTCCTGAGGTCAACTACAGGACTCAGTCTGCACAGGAACATCCTGCACAGGATTCCAGGGATTATTGATCTTTTTGTATTCTTAGCAAATTTGTGAATGCTTAAATTTTGGCCTGCACGTGTTAAGGGATTGACAGTGTTGAACGGTGGTTCAACAAAGGGTGTGTATTCATTACGGTATTTAGACATCTGGAATAGCTCACGTGTAAGTGTTATGAATGCTTTAAATTCAGAAAGTATCAATAAGATGATGGAATCTAATAATCCCAGACAGTGATTATAAGTTAATTAGTATTTTAATATACTCCCTGAGCCTACTTTTTTAGATAGTTTGCTAAAACTCTGAGAACACAAACAATAAGCCAACTCTTACTTCAAGTTCAAGTTGCCTTCTCTTTTTTTTTTCCCCATTTGGTGTTTGTAAGACTTAAGCATCCTAATTTAAGAAGTAATTGTCCGTTTTATTAGTTAAAATTGCTTTCTGCTGCAAGTTACCGAGAACTTGACTGCTAGTAGCCTAAGCATCGATAAAGGAGATTGATTTCCCTACCTACCAGGGATTCTGGAGATCGGCAGTTGCTGGCATTTCCCAGGCTCTTCTGTCTTTTTTTGGTGTTCTTTGACGTCCTCACTTGGCTGCCACAGCTGTAACCTTCACCTTCCAGGTCAGGGCAGGAGAAAGGCAACAGAGTTGCACCAAACATATCTGTCTCTCATACCAGAAAAGCAAAACCATTCCCGGAAGCCCCCAACATGGACTTCCCCTTACAGCCCATTGGCTGGAACCAGGTCATATGACCAGCACTTGCTACCACAGAAACTGGGAAGGTAGGAACCAGGATTGGTAGGACTATAGTGCTAGCGGTAGGATGTTTCTATAAACAAAACCCAGGTTCTGTTAGCATGAAAGAGAGGGGATGAAAAGATAGTTGGGTAGGCAACTAATAATGTCTGCCAGACCCAACCGTTAGAATCTGGTGATTTGTTTTTAAAGGATTCATGATACAGCATCTTGCTGCAGCGCTCAGGATGAGAACCCAGTCCATGCCATTATCTCTCATTTACTAAAATTGTGAGCAGTGTATTCTAGATAAAGTATAAAAACACATTGGCAGATAATACGTACAAACACAGTTGACCAGCGTCTGTTTAGGCAGAGGGCAGAGGAATTCAGACCTCTGTCCCCTGTCTCTGTGTTGAAGAAGCTGACCATTCTCAGTTCAGAGCAGACCACATCAATAAAGACAAATGCGTAGAAGGCAGGGAGGTGATTGGCCTGAAAACACTGTACGAATATAGAAAATAAGGAGTGCTTGGCCACAGAAGGAGGGTGCCCAAGGATGTTCAAGTCCATGAGGGGTTGTCTTGTGAAAGGGGGTAGTCTCATTGGATGGGATGGAGGGTAGGTAGAAAATGACCGAGAGACAGAATTTAGCTCAATACAAGGGGAAACTTTGATGAGGAATGGGCTGTCCTAAGGGAGTGAATTTCTAGAGGCTGGGGGGAACAGATGGAAACTGGGAAAAGGATAAGACCCTGAGAGTCTTTTGTTTCCTAAGCCTGCAGGGCTTCATTTGAACTGGTGCATCATTTCACTCAGACACTTGACTGCCTACCACCGGCTGGGTGAAAATGGAGCTGACTTGGGCCCTTTCCCTTAGCAACCCATTGAACTGAAAAGTGGATAGGAACAGAGGGAAACAAGCGCGAGGTGGCACACAGGGTGCAGTGAATGCTGCCGTGTGGGGCAGTGGCAGTGACGGCCTCCCTTGGCCTGTTGAACCACTGCCAACTTACCAAGCCTTTCCCCGCTGTTGTGTCATTCTGGTGTCACAAGAGCCATATTCGGTGAGCAGAGTTGATATTACCATTGCCTCCTTCCCCGTACCTGGTGATGACGAGACCAAGGCTATGAGAGCCAACTGGGCCAAGGCCGTTGAGACGGGTCTGGGACCTTGACCAGTGGATCCCATGGGGTGGCGTGCTTATGGGCTTGTGGCTGGGGGAAGATCTGGGAAAGCAGGCAGGAGGCCAGGATGCAAACCTGGCTCATACCAGACATCAATTGAGGCATAATCGAACCCAGCAGTCTACTTTTCTTAAGAAAACAGAATAAGCTGATAACTGATGCATGTATTGATTGGAGCCATTGACCATCCTGCTGTGAAGATCTGAAGGAGAAAATTTAGAGGAGAGATTACACCCACCGGGCCCAGGGGAGCTGTACCCTGGAGTAGCAGAGAGCGTAGGTACTGGCTCTTTTACTGGGCAGATTACTCAGTCGCCCGAGCCTCGGTTGTTCTCGTTTGTAAAATGGGGATAATTGTGCCTGCTTTTTTTTTTTTTTTTTTTTTAATTTTTTTTTTTCAACGTTTATTTATTTTTGGGACAGAGAGAGACAGAGCATGAACGGGGGAGGGGCAGAGAGAGAGGGAGACACAGAATCGGAAACAGGCTCCAGGCTCTGAGCCATCAGCCCAGAGCCCGACGCGGGGCTCGAACTCACGGACCGCGAGATCGTGACCTGTAATTGTGCCTGCTTTATATGCTGTAGATTACAAAGGGCAACACAGAGAAAGTCCTCCACAAATTAGGCTGTTCTCATGTTTGTTATTACTGTGACTTACCAGAGAATTGTATATACTTGCTGGGGAAAAATGGTAATAATAATGGTGATGATGATGGTGATAGTAAAAAGCTCCAGCTTTTTTTTTTTTTTTAATGTTAACTTTTGAGGGGGTTGGGGGAGGCACAGAGAGGGAGACAAAAGATCTGAAGCAGTCTCCACGCTGTTAGGGCAGAGCCTGATGTGGGGCTTGAACCCGTGAACTGTGAGATCATGACCTGAGCTGAAGTCAGATGCTCAACCAACTGAGCCACCCAGGCGCCCCCAGCTCTGGCTTTCTAAGCATCCATTGGGCATTGGGCACCATGACAGACCCTGTAATGGGACGGGGAGCAGCCCCTGGTCGTAGCGGTGCTGTTGGAGCTTGGATGTCTGGAAGAAGCACCCAGCCCCCAAGGGAAGGAGGCCCAGCCGTTCCTGTACGCATCAAGACTTTCTTGAACACCCACTACAGGCCAGGCCGTATCTCAGGACAAAGAACATTCTAGATGGAGGTTGTGACAGAAGTGGCAACTGCCCATCTCCTTGCCTTGCTAAGGGACCCATGCCTCTTTCAGGGTTTTGTTGAGCAGTTCCCACTCCTGCTACACCACCCGGGGTGGGTGTAGGGGAGAGCTTGTGAGACTGGCCTCAGGAGAGAAAGTCAGTGAAGTGGGGAAGGGCTCATCCTGGACTCTGGTCTGACCCCGGCACACAGTAGGTGCACAGGAAATGGGCCCCCTCCTCATCCTGTGTGAATGAAGTCGGGCATTCTCACTTTTAGTCTTACCAGCTTTCTAAGACAAAGCAGAGCCTGGTGGAGGGTTTGGCTCACGACATCCGGTGTCGGTGTTATAGGCGGGGGGGGGGGGGGGGGGGGGGGGAGCTGCTTTGTAGCTGTATCACTGGAGGATGTCAGGAAAACAGGACTTTCCCCACAAAACCTTCAAAGGAGGAGCCATCCTTCCTGCCTTTGTGTGCCTGCTCCTTCTGCCCTCACTGAGGGGGCCAGAAGGGAGGGGTGGCGTTTGGGAGCCAGAGCCCCACCAGCATGTGGGTTTAGCTCCTGCACCGGATGGGCCTCCTCTGTCCCCTTCAAGGTCCGGGCCGCTGCCGGTCTGTAGGATGCTATATTGCAGCCCTTTCCAAACACCGTTGTGCCTCCGAGTCACCTTGTTGAAGTGCTGACTCCCGTTCCTAGGGGGCAGCCTGACATATTTGCATTTCAGACAAGCTCCCGGATGATGCCTGGCCTGGACCACCCTTTGAGAAGGAGGGCAGTGGCCGGTGTCCCACCTGCCTTCACTCCGCGCTCTGTCACATGCATGCTGACTGAACTGCCTCCTGGTGACCACAGCTGTGCCCAGGGCTTGCTTTGGGCCCCACAGCCCGCCCAGCCCTGGTCCGGGAAGGGCTGGTGACTGCCAGGAGGGGCGGTTGGATGCCCCAAGGCCCTCATCTGCAGCAGGGTAACTGGGGAGTGTCCTGCCCTGTCTCCCAGGGTCTTCAGGGAGGCTGAGCCTCAGCTGGCAACGGCAGTAACCTGCTCACCTACTCAGGAACACACTCGTGATTGGCTTTCTTCCTGGGTTCACCTTCCAGATGAACTCTCCTTGTCACAGGGTCTGGTCCAAGGCAACCCAACTGTAGGCGTGGTCAGTTGCAATCCGCTCTGCCCCTCAAAGCGGCAGGGGAGTTCACTGGAAGCTTCTCAGGAGGCTCAAGGACCACACTTAGAAGCCAGACAAGGACCAAGGGAAGCTCCAGAAAGCCTAGGCACGAGAGATGCAGTAGCCAGGAGAGTGTGGCCCAGGGTGCCCACACCCCCGCTGCTGACCACCGCTGCAGCCCTGAGCAGCTCTCCCCCTCCGTTCTGGTGCCATTTGATCAAAGCTTCCCGTTAGCTGTTCCTGAGTCACCAGCCCATGCTTCAGCCTCCAGAGGGTCGAGTTAGATACCCAGACTTGGAGTGGGCACAGGCCCCCCCACTGCGAGATGACCCACAATAGGGGAATTAGTTTAAGCGGGAAGCAGGGGTGGGATGCTGGGTAGACCGTCTCCCCCCAGAAAAGTTTACTGCAGCCATGTTCAGCATCAAGTACAGGTATGTCAGACCGGGGGGGCGGGTGCGGGGGGTGAAAAGGACACCGCTGATGAAAATGCAGAGCAGTGACTGGCCCCACATAGAGTCCCCCTGGGCCATCTGTCTTGGTGGCTCACAACATCCTCCCTGCCCTCTGCCCTGAAGGAGGAGGAGGTCTGAGCCCTTGACTGGGAGCACGTGGGCACGGTACCATGCCAGTTCCCCACCCCAGTTCCCTTAGGGCAACTAGCAGTTGAAAGGCCGGTCCCTCTTATTCAGCACACAAAGTGATTTCGCTTTCTATGGCTCTCACTGCCCCGGAAACTTCCTCTCGCGTCCCAGGGACTTAACCGTAGTAGCTGTACATCCTCAGAAGCAGCCAGCAAATCACCCTTGGCCTGAACGGGATCTGAATCCTCGTTCCATTCGGTCACCCATATTGCTGCCTTCTGGCCTCTCCCCGGGAAGGGCCTGAGCTGCCGCCACTGCCAAGCTAGGAGGACAGGCAGGAGGAGGTGGCAGCGGGAAAGTGCCCTGAAGATCAACTACTAGGACTCTGAGGGTGATGCTGTTGACCTTTGGGGAAAGGAACAGGAAGTTGAACTTGACCTGTCACCTCAGAGGCTAAGGTGGCCACTGAGCTCTCTTCCTCTCAGGACTCTGTCTCTTACTTTTTTACTTTTATTTTTTATTTAGAAAAATTTTTTTTATGTTTACTTATTTTTGAGAGAGAGAGACAGAGTGTGAGCAGGGGAGGGGCAGAGAGAGAGAGGGAGACACAGAGTCCGAAGCAGGCTCCAGGCTCTGAGCTGTCAGCACAGAGTCCGACGCGGGGCTCGAACCCACAAACTGTGAGATCATGACCTAAGCCGAAGTCGGAGGCTTAACCGACTGAGCCACCCAGGCGCCCCACTTTCTCTCACTTTTTATGCATTTTAATCAAGGCCCGTTTCATGGTAAGCTTAAGGGAGCCGCTCTGTTTCCTGTAATAGTTCATACTTTGGAGCTAATTTGTTGGATCCCACCCGTTTTTCAGGGCAGGCCACATAGGTTGGTGTCCAGTCTGTGCTTGTGTGCCTTTGGATGAGGAACCTATTTGAGGTCCTGTCCACCCTGCAGGCTGGTGAGGGATGTCAAATGATACGAACATGTCTGTCTAGACTGCAGTTGCTGAGGGTGGGGTGGGTTCCTGGGAGGCCGTATCGACCCAGGGAAATAGCAGATCTCTGTAGGATCGGGCCTCATCCTGGGAAGGGATGTCAGTGTGGAGTGGCCACACCTGCTTTTGCACCTGCTGCTGGGAGACTTTGAGGCGTTCATTTTCCAGGTGTGGCCAGGACCACCTGCGTCCCCATCCAGGAGAGTCTGGTCCACGGCTACCCACGTCCCTGCTACTGAGGGTACTACCACTGCCTGGACCAGTCCTCACACTCCCTTTAGTCTAGAAGACAGACTGTAGAACTCCATCCTACGGTCTCTGAAAGTGGGACCCAGAAATTGACATCTGTAATGAACGCCCATTCAGATGCTGCTTACGTGAAAAGGCTGAACATTCTTGTTCTTGTTCTTTGGAGGTGCCTGCCAGTGGCAGAGAGTTCCTTTCCCGTCTTGCAAGCCAACTCAACCCTCCCTGGATTCACAGCAGATCTAAAATAACGAGTCTTCCTTCCCTAACGTCTAGAGGAGTGCTTACGTTGTGCTTTCCCTTTGCAGACAAAAGACTCAAGCTGTGGGTTGCTCGGGATAGATGTCAGGAGGATGCTGAATCCAGAGGCAGGGCCGGGCCCGGGGCAGCTGGGATGGGTCATTACCGTTAGTTGTTTTAGGATTGCAGGACTCCCTGGTTGAGCTGGCCATGGGGCAGCTGGAAAGCCATCTAGTCGTGGGGGCCGAAGCCAGTGTTGCGATTCCAGAGTTAGTGCTAACACCCCTGACGCTGAACAGCCTGACACTTTGCCCCTTTCTTCCCCAACAGGTGTGCGCCTTGACCGAGTGCGTGGAGGCCGCCAGAAATACAAGCGACGGCTGGACTCTGAGAGCAGCCCATACCTGAGCTTACAGATTTCTCCACCCGCTAAAAAGCCATGTGAGTGTCAGGGCAGTCCATGCTCCTTCTGCCAGCATGGGTACCTGGGACATCTGGCCCCCGTGGGGAGATGCCACCTTCCCGCTGCTGGCTAGAGACAGTGTGGATCCTGGGGAGGTGGCATTGGTGGCCGGCTGGGTGTCGGGTGCTTCAGGCTTCATTCGGAAGCCCTTTCCATGTGGGATTTACAGAATGTGGTTCCAAATGAAGCATGATCCTAAGAAGGCATGGGCCCGGGCATCCAGAACGTGTCGCCCTCACCTGCCACTCAAAGCAGGTTCCTCTCAAGAGAAGTCACCAGCAACTTCCCTTGGAGGGCTATTTTTTAATAGCCCAAATCAACACGGCCAGCAAGTTTGTGGAGTGAGAAGGGGAGGGGGAAGGGAGAGACTCCTCAGAACCCGACTTTTCTTTCCGAGTCACTGCAGGCTCCACCCCGGCCCCTCCTCCTCCCCCAACGTTCACATTCCTCCTCTGGTTGTTGGCAGTGACCAAGATTGTCTCCTACCTGCTGGTGGCCGAGCCGGACAAGCTCTATGCCATGCCTCCCCCTGGCATGCCGGAGGGCGACATCAAGGCCCTGACCACTCTCTGTGACCTGGCAGACAGGGAGCTCGTGGTCATCATTGGCTGGGCCAAGCACATCCCAGGTGAGTCCCGTAGGACCGGGCGGGGGTGGTATAGCCAGGGACTCTCAGCCACTGTCCCCACCACCGTGGTTCTGATGCATGGGAGCCCCGGGACCCAGGAGCCGTGTTTTCTTCTGGGCTCCTTTTCTCTTCGTGGGATTGGAGGTAAGCAGGTGTTGGGAGGTCCAGTAACATTCCTGAACTGCTGGGGGCTCTTCAGAATCAGTGATCACTCTCGAGGGTTGCTGATTGCTTCTTACAATAGGTGAGATTCAAAGAGCAAGTTCTCTGAGTCCTTCAAGACCAAAGGGTTTTCTTGTAGACCTTATTGGAAATGTGCTGGGAAAGTGCAGCAGAGAATTTGAGTCTCTTGCTTCCTTTAGCGGCCGGTGGACTGGAGTGGTTAAGAACATGGGCTGGGGAGTCAAAGTCTGGGATTCAAAGGATTCAACATCTGGGTCTGCGGCTCACTAGCTGTGTCACCCTGGGCAGGTCACCCGGCCCCTCTGTGAACAGGGAATAATAGCAGTACCTCCTTCGTGGGCTTTGCCGTGAGGATGAAATGCAAGGATGAGTGTGATGTGTGGTCCATGTTCACGTTCACTGCCGGCTCACTATTGCCACTTGCCTGATCTTACGGGAGGCCCATCCCTTAATAGGTGGCGTGGAAGGTGCATGTAATAAATACGTTTCAGGGGATAATGGACTCCGGGTACGGCTGTTCGCTGCGTGTGGCCCACGCCCTTCCTTCAGCATCCTCCGTCTGGACAGATGGTGGAAGCTGGTTTTTAATTTTATTTTTGTAGACGCCGATACCCACGTGTTTTGCATTACACACGTGTTGGGGAGCTTTCGAAAGCCTGTGCAGTTATGCCTCGTAAGGTTTCTACAGCTTGTCTCATAGTGTGGTGGGGACATCCTGTTTTCCTCTGGCAGTCATCCACCACGGACTCGGATTCTTACTAGCGATGTGACACGGGGCAGTTTATCTTCCTGTCTGTAGGTCCTCTTTGTGTGTGTCGCCGGCTCTGAAAAATGAATGTAGCACGCACGGTGCTGTAGCAAAGGTGTCTGAGACTTTAGATGCCAAGGCCCGCAGTTGACTGGGGGGAGTCAGAATGTTTGTATAGAAGACACGCGTGTGTGCACAACCTAGATGAAGGAGTCTTCCTGCGGACGAGGGCTCGGGAGCTGATGCTGGTATTACTTAGCTGGCAGGAAGCGTAGCATTCCTTGCGCAGATGGCCCCTGGCGTTCCGACTCGGGGAGGGCCTCACCGGGGATCTGAGCTGGACGCCCTTACTAAGGAGCTCAGCCTCTTGGGATTACACACTCAGTAATTTTGAATCTGGCCCGTGCTGATTCAGCACAGACGTGGGGTCAGGCCACTGCGTAAGACACCTCAGCCCGGATTGCTCCACTGACCCGGGGCCGAATCCGGTACAGCTCCCCCTGCCCCTCACATCTTGCCCTCCCCGCCATCACACGCTCCTCTTCCATCGCATCCCAGCGATGGCTCAGGGGTGGCGCCTGGCGGTCCCCCAGGTCACCGCTTCCTTCTCCTGCCACCTCTAAGGGGAGGCGTAGAACCAGGAGGTGCTGTCTCCCTTGCACCCGTTCCTCTCTCCTGTCTCCCCTCCCTGCAGCGCCATCTCCGATCTGTGCCCGACCACGAGGGAGGTGGGCCGAGCAGAGTGGCTGTTAGGGGCCCAGACTTTGGATCCAGACAGACCTGAGCCCTGATCCAAATTCTGTCCTTACTGGCCTTGTGAAGAGATCTCATTTTTCTGAGCTTCAGTGTCCTTGCCTGTGAATTAGGAATCGTAATAGATGGTACAGGGCCGTCAGCCCAGCCCCCGCACACAGTGGGTGCTTGATAAGTGGCAGGGACCGTGACTGTGTCATTGTCTTTGCTAATATTATTAAAAGCTTCCTTTCACATCTTCCTTTTCCCTTGTCCAGAGCTGGATTCTTTTTGATTAAAAAATAAACACAGGGGCTCATTTGTCTGTCTGAAACACTAATTTGCCTATTTTGCATAAATTTGCATGCTGAATTATTTGGGCCTGACCTTCTAGTGTTTAAGGTAAAATTAATTAATAGCGTCTCCTGCCACTGCATGTAAACCTCATATTAGGGGCGATGACATATCAAGTGCCTGATATGTTTAAACTAATCGACTTAATCCCATCTCAGATTAGACAGAAAACTCCCCTGCAGACCTGCTCACTGGCCTTTAGAGAGAGAGAGAGAGAGAGCCAGAAAGAGACCAGGTTTCTTAGCAGGGTAGATGCAAGCCAGGGCCCCACCCTGGGACTGACCTCAGCTCCTGTCCATCCTGGTTCCTGGACAGCAGAAGGTTCCTTAAGACCGCTCAGGTTAGCACTCTGAAGCAGAGCCCAGCCCACTTTCCTTAAGCAAGGAGACCACGTCTCATGACTCAGTACGAGCTAACCTCTCAGTATCTGTCCATAGCCTGGCATACAGAGGGCACTTCATACTTTGCATGCATTTATTGAGTAAGGTCTCTTGTTAGGAGTTGTGGCTGATACAAAGAAGTAGATTAATTTCTGCCCCAAGGATGTCATTTATAAATAAGGTGGATAATTTTGTTTTTAGTAAAATACTCGTTTTTAAATTTTTTTTAATGTTTGTGTGTGTGTGTGTGTGTGTGTGTGTGTGTGTGAGAGAGAGAGAGAGAGAGGGAGCATGAGTTGGGGAGGGGCAGAGACAGAGAGGGAGACACAGAATTCGAAACAGGCTCCAGGCTCTGAGCAGTCAGCACAGAGCCCGACGCGGGGCTCGAACTCGGAACAGTGAGATCATGACCTGAGCTGAAGTTGGACGCTTCACTGACAGAGCCACCAGGCGCCCCAATACTTTTTCCTTAAAAAGAATTTTTTTTAACGTTTATTTATTTTTGAGAGAGAGAGACAGAGACAGAATATGAGCAGGGCAGGGAGGGGCAGAGAGAGGGGGAGACACAGAATCGGAAGCAGGCTCCAGGCTCTGAGCTGTCAGCACAGAGCCCGACATGGGGCTTGAACTCACAAACCGTGAGATCATGACCTGAGCCGAAGTCGGACTCTTCAGCAGCTGAGCCACCCAGGCACCCCCAACAAAATACTTTCTCATGAGAAATTCTAAACATACAAAAATAGACCAGACCTCCATGAGGAACCTCCATGACACTTGCTTCAATATTACCACCCCACTGCCTGTTTCCCTTTACCTCTACCCTGTTTCCCATCTCCTGCACACTTAGCAGGCAGCAAGGAGAACCATGGGACAGAGGGATGCCATGGGCTGCGGGGGCAGAGGGCAGACGCTGAGCTAGGCCTTCAGGATTGATGGGCAGTGGCCGTGGAGGAAAAGCCCAGAAGGGCAGCAGGGCGCCACGAACACAAGTTTTCAGGCTGCAGGCCAGAAGCTAACATATGTACACAGGCGCTGAGCGACCCGCTTGGCCAGTAGGAAGGATCGTTTGAGCACAAAACTCATTTCTCAGCAGGCCCCCCCTCCCCCCCCACCCCGGCTTTCACTCACATGTTTGAACACACAGGACACTTTCATACGGGTGAGCTCCCTAGGGAGCTCGGGCTGATTGCGGCTCACTCAGAATAGCAGCCATTCCTTTGTTTCAGTCCGTCTGCAGTGGCCTTACCCCGCACGCCTGCAGGCTTTTACCTGGAGTTGAACTTTCCAAGTCCTGGGTTGCCCAGAGGATAAGCCCGAGTCTTTAGAGCGCCCACCCCTCGTTCCCCGGGAGCGACAGGTTCGAGCAAGGGGCAGCAGCCTTTAAGAGGCAGTGGGTATCGCTTGATGAATTGTCCTGTCACCCCAGGTGGCCTGGAGGCTCCGCCAGCCAGGGGAGCCCTCCCAGGCCAGGGTGACACGTGCACACCTCTGCGGGGGGAACCCCCCAGAGGCCTCCTCACGGAGGGCTCCTCAGCGGCCCTGCTCCCAGGTAGCCACCGTCTGGCTCTCGCTGGGGAGAGAAGAATGCCAGCGGCCGATGAAATATGGGCTGCCGAGTGACAGCAGCTGTGTCTGGAGTGGCCTCAGATCCTATAATTACATCTCCCTTTATTACCTCTGCTAATGGCCCTCCAGGTCGACAGAAACGATAATAAATTAACAGATTATGAACTCCACTTGCCACAAATTATGTGCTCTTTTTTTTTTTTTCCCTTAAATTCTAGGAGCTCATGCTGTCAAACCACTGGGGGATGGGGGCTTGGGAAGATCCTGACTGTTATCAGATCAGTTGGTGCAGATAAAGCAACTTTGTGGGGGTGGGCAGCAGGGCCCCAGGAGGGGAGGCGGGCAGGGACAGCCAGCTGGGGCAGGGCAGGACCTCCAGCGGGCAGTGCTCTCGCCCAGGGGCCTGGGCCACACCAGCCTCTCCCGGAAGCCACCCTGTCCTAGAATTGCTAATTGCTCGATGGAGGAGGAGACCCAGCCCAGCACAGAGAAGCAGACGTGGAGGGTGCTTGGCCGAAGGACAGGGAGGAGTGCTTCAGCCCTTGGTCTGGGTTTAAATAAAAGAAAGAGTATGTGCTTTTACCAAAGATGACGGGCAGGGACAGAGGGCTGGAAATTAGGAGTTCCAAATCCCTCATCTTTCTTAAACATCCTTCTGGGAATTTCCTGTGCACGTACAGCCACTGTGTGCGTACGTGTGTGTGTATGTTCTCTCCCCACCATGAGACCATTCTAGAACAACTGCTCTACATCTTGCTTTTTTTCATTGAATTCTATAACATGGTAGCACTTCCCTTGTGCTAGGCAGTGTACTGAGTACTCTGCACGTTAGCTCATTCAATCCACACGGTCCTGTTAGGGAAGTATTATTATTATTCCCGTTTTACAGATGAGGAGACTGAGGCACACAGAAGTGGACATACCCAGTGTCACAGCCAGTGGTCAGCAGAGCTAGGATTCTAGGGTCTGGTCGTGCATCTGTGTCCTTAATAGTTAAGTCCTCCTTACATTCATGGGTGTCTTTCCACACCCACAAAAAATAGTTCTACCTCATTCTTTCTGGTGGCTTCTAACGTGCCATTCGTTTAGCTAATAATTATGTTTATATAGTAATTACACGAATCACATTAGTTACATTTAGGTTGTTTCCTGCTTGAGGCCATTACAGACTGATGGAACAAAACACCCTTTCACATTTATCTCTGTGTATTTGTGCATCCTTTTCTTTCTGGGAGAAATTCCTAGCAGTGGAATTTCCAGGTTGAAGGAAGCATGCCTCTTGTTTTATGCTGGATTTAGTTTTATTTTGGGACATCTTAAATATGGACAGGTTCAAAGACCAAAACTAGGTAGAAATGTGCACACAGAGCCTTCCCCTCCAGCCCTGTCGCCTCCCCTCCTTCCTCCTAGAGCTGTTTTTATATCTCGTTCTTCCTTCTAGTGTGTCTTTTTTTGAAGTACTAGAAAGTATTTGAACTTTTTAAAATCTTAGGACATACCACATATTTCCCCCCCTACCTTGCACAAAGAGAAGCAGCCTCTATATACCATTCAGCACTTTGGAGAGTACATTTGGATTTTCAAAGCCCCTTCCAGCTCCTTTCGGAGCCACTCAAGGAGAAGGAGAGAGGTCAGGGGCCGAGGGCCAAGTCCACTGCAGAGAGGTCCGCACACAGGCCTAGGTCTATCCTCAGATGGTGGCCCAAACTCTCAAAGGCGCTGTCCCCTTTCTCCCACCACCTGCTCCCCTCCTCCCAGAGGGCAGGCCTGTGTCTCTGGCTTCTGCACGACGGGAAAAGGTGCCGAAATTCAAACCCGTGGCTGAAGGACTGAGAGGGTCTCAGCGAGTTCTTTGGGCCCATTTTCTTGTCACCTAGGAGTCAGGGTCCAATGGCATTTGTTGTGCTCTGTGCTGGGAATATGCACTGCGCATCTCCCTTGTCCCAGCCGGCGCTTGGCAGTGGGGGTGGGGAGAGGGACAGCAGCTCACTCCCGCACCCTGGGGTGTGCTCGCCAGTGGGGCCCTCGCCACCCTCTTTAGAACCCCTCCTACCCTGCAGGGTTCAGCCCCAAGTCTCCTTCTGCAAAGCCTTCGGCACATTCTTGTTTGGGCCAAGTTCTCAGAGCCCTCCACCCCCCTTGTTCTTCTCACTGCCCCAATTTCAGGGTCACGGCAGAGCTCAGTGCTCGGGGCATGCCTTTCCCTCCTGACCGTGAGCGCTTTCACGCAGGGACCCCTTCTGGTTGGAGCTCACCGTTCTGCCCACAGGGCCTGGCATTTAGCAGGTGCCCAGTGAGGAGGTGCTGGATGAAGGAAGAGACCAAAGATGCTGTTAACGTGCCTCTGGTGATGGTACCTTCGTGATGGGCGTCACAGGGGTCCCTTCTCTTTCGTTTCCAGAAGTCTCGCTCTTACCTCACCTCCCTTTTTGCAATTGTCTGTTAATTTTGCCCCGTCCACCTCCTACATCTTCCCTCCCGGTCTGTCTGCTTCCAGTGCAGCCCCCACGTCCCTGCGTGCACACACCCTCGTGAGCTGGCTGATTGGGATCTGTTAATTAATGTCGCCCAAGCCCTCTCCCGCTCAGAGGCCCGATAAGGGAAATTGGATGTCCGTTCTATCTGCCTTTTATTACCTCCCGGCTCTCCCTGCCACCACAGGCTGCCACACACCCCCGCTCACGCTGGGATCCAGACAGCACGCATACACCTGACCCCTCTCCCCAAGGAGGTATGTCAATCCAGGCCTGCCCCGTCCATCAGTGTCATCGCTCAGCTCTTTTGATGGGTGCCAGCAGCCAGGTGGTGAGCCAGGAGCCCCAGGAGTGCCCCCTAAGGTTGAACATTCGCGCACTGGTTGGAAAATGGAGAGGGACCGTGGGTTTTAGACTCGGGGGACCGCAGGTGAGGGGTGGGACAGACTCCACGGAAACCCAGAGCGATGGGCCTGTCGAGAAGCTCAGGACCACCCCGGGCCTCCAGCTGTGCCCAGAAGGAAGAAGAGGGTCATGCCAGTAGTGTGCTAATAACAACAAAAACAGTAACGACAGCCACGGGCATCACCCCTCGGTCAGGCTCGCCGGGCACCGCCAGTGTAGCGAACAGAGGGGGCCTGTCTGAAAACCACCTCTTCACCCTCGAAGCCCCCGCATCAGCGCTGCACCCACACGGGGTGAGGTGCCAGGGCGCCAATGCAGCGGAGACCCACATGGGCAAACTCAGACCCGGCCGCCCGGGATGCATGGTACATACAGATGGCTGTGTGGGTACTCTTCTTTCCGTCAGTCCGGCGGCATCCGCGTGGGAGCCAATCTTGGAATTTCTGGCCGAAGGTACCACCTTGTGTTTAGTGACCGAGAAGTTTAAAAATCAACTTCTTCCCTCCCTCCCTTCTCCTTCCTCCTCCTCCTCCTCCTCCTGCTCCTTCTTCTCTACCCTCCTCTCAGATCAAAATGTTAATTGTTCCGGGATGCCTGGCTCCGTTGGTTAAGCATCTGCTTCTTGGTTTTGGCTCAGGTCATCATCTCACAGTTTGTGAGTTGGAGCCCCGCGATGGGCAAGAGTTAAAAAAAAAAAAAAAAAAAAAGATGTTCATTGTTCCATGCCTGAGTTAAGTACATGTATAAAGCGATTCCAGACACTTCTCATTTTGCACATGAAGACTTTTCATCTCATCGTTAATAGCAATAGCACGAGCTCACTGAACATGTTGTATGTCCCATAATCGTTGTCTTATTCAGACCTCGTGGAGAGTCTGAAGCAGGTGTTGACAGTTATGCCCATTTCACAGAAGAGGATGCTGAGGTTTGGGGCAGTTACAACTTTCACACGGTCAGCCTGCAGCTAGGAAATGGGGAGTCAGGGTTCAGGCCCAGGCAATCTCCCGAGCACATTGGACAAGACCATGTCATAATTCAGGAGCCATCCCCATCCCAACCTCCTTTTGCGCTGGGGTCAGGTCAGCCTTCTTACTAGCAGGGAGGGGGAAACTCCCATGATTCTAAGCTCTCGGAATGCAGGACGGCTAGGGTCATCGTTAGGTGGAGAGTGATGGCCAGGACGGCAGGGGTCTGACCCCTGGAGGAGAGGCTGCTCTGTGAGAAAGTGCCCCCTGACCCTTGGGGCTCTTGAGCTCTTAGCAGCCCAGGCTGTGGTCACTAGGGGGTCACTGGCTGGGAACAGCTGAGTCCTCTCTCCCGGTTGGGCCCCTGGGTCGGCACACACAGCTGAGACTGTGCAACGTTAAAATGCCAAAATGTCCCCTGGTTGAGCAGAGAGAGGGATCTGGAAAGTCCCCAGAGGGAAGGGGACCCAGTACTGCCGCCTTTTGATCCTATTACGAATTTAAAAACCCCTTCAATTACAAACACATTTAATTAACCAAAAAAAACCTCTTCAGACGTTTGAAAATAGCACAGAACTAACAACAAGAGTGATAATAACAATTGTCAACATTGACCGAGCTCTCATTACATAAGTCTTTTCCGTGAATTCCCCGTCTGACTCACTGGCCAAGGGAAGGACGAGGAGTTCAGCAGGTACGGAGGGAGGGGCAGGATCGGGGCCCGGGACCACCTCCTCCAGCCAGCCCTCCTGACTGCTGCTGCCCTCCTTGCCCCCTCTTCCCGCAGGCTTCTCGAACCTCTCTCTCGGGGACCAGATGAGCCTGCTGCAGAGCGCCTGGATGGAGATCCTCATCCTGGGCATCGTGTACCGCTCGCTGCCCTACGAGGACAAGCTGGTGTATGCTGAGGACTACATCATGGACGAGGAACACTCCCGCCTCGCGGGGCTGCTGGAGCTCTACCGGGCCATCCTGCAGCTGGTGCGCAGGTACAAGAAGCTCAAGGTGGAGAAGGAGGAGTTTGTGACACTCAAGGCCCTGGCTCTGGCCAACTCAGGTAAGGGCGGGCACGGGCCCCACGGTGGGACCTTCCGGAGGTCTTCTTGGGCCCCGGGGGGCACAGCCCCGGAGCTCGTGAGCGGGGCCACCGTGAGAGGCAGGGTGGCGTGAAGATGCCCGAGGTTCTTGTCACCAAAGGTTGTGCAAGGGGTTGGCCTGGAGCTAAAAGAAAAGGGCGGTGACCAAGGCCCGCGATAGGTGCTTCCTGAGCCCTTGATTTGCAGGGCGTTCTACGAACTGAGCCTCTGCTATCTAGCCCAGCACACCGGTTAAGGACAGAGGCTCTACAGTCGCTGAGAGTCAAATCCTGCTTCTGCTACTTGGGCAAGTCGCTTCCCTCTGTGCCTCCTATTCTTTATCAGTAAAAGGGGAACAATGCAGAGTCCCTCCCCCACCAGACAGTGGAGGGGGTTTATTTGTACATCATTATGTTACACTCACAACACGCTGGGCTTACAGTAAGCGTTGAACCTGCTAAATAAATTAGCTGTGAACTTACTTAATTCTTAACAACCCTGTGAGCAAGGGGTTCATGATTTTTACCCCATTTTATAGGCGGAGGAACTGAGGCTTGGAGAAAATTGCCCAGGGCCACACTGTCAAAGGGTGTCGGAGCTAGGACTCAAACCAAGGCCCTGTCCTTGCAAAATCAACCCCCAGCTCGTAGCCACTCCTTGAATCTTCCAGTCAGATCGCTCAGGCACAAGAGAGAGAAAACCTTCCCAGCTGAGTGGTCTGGTCTGTCGTTAAGAAGGAGGGCTTCACGTCCCACTCTTGATTTTGGCTCGGGTCAATGATCTCAGGGTCGTGAGATCGAGCCCCGTGTCGGGCTCCGCACTGGGCAGGGGGCCTGCTTGGGATTCTCTCTCTCCCTCTCCCTCTCCCCCTCCTCAGCTTGTGCACGCTTGCTCGCTCTCAAAAATAAAAAATAAATAAAAGTAAAATAAAACTCTTTAAAAAAGGAGGCTTCGCCTCCCTTCCTTCAGCCCCTTGCAGCTCCTGGCTGGAATCTCTGGGGACGGGGGCTGGGCGCTCATGATGCAAGTGAGCGAGCTGGACTGTCATCTGTGTCCACGCTTGGGGAGCACCCACCGTATGCGGGGTACTGTGCCAGGCAGGGGGTGGAGAATGCAGGAGAAAATCAGGCTCCCTGTCCTAAAGAGAGACTGTCATGCAGGCACACACAGTTCCCCAGGGCAGTGCGTGTGCCTTGCTCAAGTCTGGTCACATGGACCCAAGTTCAAATTTTAGCTCTGACACTTAGTAGCAGTGTGGCCTGGGCAGGTTGGCAACCTTCCTTAGCCCTGTCCTTGTGTGTACAATGGGGACATTCCAGTACCTTCTCCAAGCACTTTGGTCTTGAATGACCGACTGAAGATACAGCACTTAGACCAGTGCCTGGCCTAGAGCAAATGTTCAATAAATATTAATTATTATCATTATTATTAATATTAGAGGAAACAGAGTGTTATCCGCACAGGGGAGAGGGACAGCTGGTTCCCAGGCGGAGACGGTACAAACAGGGTAAGCGACCGGTTTGCAGGGATATGGTTCGGTTTTTAGTAAGTCCCGTGTCCCGGGAAACCTCAGTCCCTGGCGAACCGAGACCGTGGTCCCCCTAACAAATGTTTTCAGAGAGAATGCAGGGGTGCTGCCGCTGCCCTGCTCAGCCCCCCTTTACTGGGCTCGTGCTCCCCTGCCCCAGCTGTTGAGTTGTGCTGCTGATAGCTCACAGCTGCCCCCTCGGCCAAGATCTGCCATCACCCTCCGTGCCCGGAGAGTCAGGCACCTTGGCACCATCAACTAATGGCGACCCACACAGGGGAACAAAAGGCTGGACTCTTGGCAGGGCGAGATCAGAGCCCTAGTGGATCAGGCCAAAGCGGAGGCCACGTCCTCACCTTGCTTGTTCCCACCCTCACCCTGTCCTGCCTCCCTCCTTCCCTTTCTCCTGAGAGCACACCCTCCAGAAAATCTGTGCACCCAGACCCTGGTCTTGGGCTCTGCTTTTGGGGATCCTGATCTAGTGTAGAGAGGGAAGCATTTCCTTTAGTGCAACTCCCTTTTATTAATAAACAAATGCAAGAGAATGATTAAACTTTTACATGCTTCTATACATAAACTATACATCTTTTACAAATTTGTTTTTAATATTTATTTTGAGAGAGAGAAGTAGGCAAGTGGGGGCGGGGACGGGCAGAGAGAAAGAGAGAGAGGTGAGAGAGAATCCCCAGCAGGCTCCGTGCTGTCCGCGCAGAGTCTGACTCAGGGCTCGATCCCGTGAACCATGTGATCATGACCTCAGCCGAAAACAAGAGTCGGACGCTTAACCGGCTGAGCCACCCAGGCGTCCAGACCGTTTACGTATTAAGATTCCAAAATGGTAGTGTGTTCTTTGTTAGAGAATGCCGGGGCTGTTGGGTTTTTTAAAAGTAGTTTTCAATTTCCAGAACGACTGAGCAGGTGGCACTACGGTGTGGGCACCCATCTCACCCTCATCCCCCACGCCCGCACGGGTTCCTCTGTCGTTCACATCTTGTATTGGTGTGGCAATTTGTTACAATTAATGAGCCAGTATTGATACATTATTATTAACAAAAGTCCCTGGTTGCCATCCAGGTTTTACTCTTTGTGTTGTGTGGCTCTATAGATTTGACAAATGGGCAGTGACAGGCCCCGCTCCCCCTACCCCACCCCCCCCGCCGGTCCCTACTGTACACAGTGGTCCCACCCCTCGTGAGCCTGTGCCACCTACTGAGAGGGAAGCACCTCAGCCAGCCGTTGCAGGGGGCTGGGGGTCTGTGTGGGCGGAGGGGACTCGGTGAACGCAGAGGACACAGCGTGGGGACAGCGAGGCCCGCAAGGCTGCCGGGCCTTGGAGGGCACATCTTTGCTTTTAGACTCTCCTGACACTTCATCCCTGACCTCGAGCTCGGGCTGGCCCATGCGGGGAGGAGGAGGGTGAAGAGGTGGGGTGCCGCTGTCACATCTATGCCACCCCTCAACATCAGGCCGTGACGGCGTTCAGATGGCTCCGTAGCTCGGCTCTCGTCCTGATCTCACAGGCACGTGCGTGCACACACACAGGCGCAGAGACATACACATGCATGTGAAGATAGGCATGCATGCAAATACAGATACCTACACGTGCACACACATACATGCACACACACATGCATACACTCATGCACACATACATGTGCGTGCAAATACAGATGCATACACGTGCACACACACATGCACACATACATATATGGACACGTGCACACAGACATACACACAGGCTTAGGTACACATACATGCACATATAGTTACACACACACGAACACGCATGCAGACACATGCACTCATACACATGTTCACAAATACGACACACATACACGCGTGCACACACATGCAGATGTGCACACGCAGGCGCACACATAAGCACACATGCACACACAGTACCTGGGGACTGACAGTGGTTCAGTGACACGAGCCCATCAGGAGATTCAGCTGGATCAAGCTTCGCCTGAGTACGCACTGTCATGTCATGGGAGACGAAGTTCCAGGAACCTGCGCTTCTGGCCCGGTGGCACCTCCCAGGCCATCCTGTGGCTTACGTGCCGGTCCAAGTAGTTCAGAACAGAGAAGGAGGAGTTTGTGACGCTCACAGCCCTGGCTGCATAGTCGAGCAGTCAGCTGTGGGCAGGAAATGGGGGAAAGCCTAGGCCTGCTATGAGTAAGGCCAGAAAAGTAGGTTGGGGTCAGACCAGAGGCTCTAGGGCTAGGCAGGGGGTAGGAAGGGATTGGGGTGCAATAGGGTCGGTCCAGGGAGCCATGAAAGGTTGTACAGCAAGGTAGGAAAATCCCCCAAACAGTGTGTTAGCTGGAGGAGAGACAGGTGCCAGGAGGTGGCTGGAGTGGTCCTGGTGGTGGCCCACGGTGCCACTGCTCAGGCTGAGGGCATGGGATGGGACCACTCACATGGGGCTCGGGGGCTGGCTCCAGGCAGAAGAGTGACGCACATCAGAGACAGGCCGGGGCCCCCAAACCACAGCCCCTCGGGAGCCTGCCGGCCATCTTTCACCCCAAGTCCCATCTCCAAGGCTCCTTGACAGCAGAAAAAATTCATAGCCATTGATTTTGTAATTAACAGTTTATCAATGCCATCGATACAGACTCACTGATGGATTGCAGAGAAATTAATCTTGCAATGTTATTTTATTTCATTTTTGGTCGAAGGCAGCTGCCAATTTTGGCCTCCTTGGGGAGGGTGGGGGGATGGGGAGAGGAAGCTGGCGGGAGGCAGGGAGTCTGGATGGCCACGTCCCAGCCTTACAGGGACCAGTGCATCTCGAGTGCACATTCTGGAAACAGCTGAGAGTGTAGGAGTGGAGCCATGCTCCATTTCCAAGTGGAGAAGGAGTCCTCGCTGCTCCAACAAGGTGGAGGGTATGGGGCCAGTAATGCCCCAGCGCACTAAAGGCACTTGCCCCCCGGCTGAGTCCTCACCGTGATGACGGTATTACGTTTATTAGGCGGTTTCTAAGTGCCTGGTAATGTGCTATCTCTTTTAACCCTCACCACGACCCTATGAGGTAGGAGGTATTTGCTCCATTTTACAGATGAAGAAACAGTCTCAGAGAGCCTAAGTAACTTGGCCCAAATAACACAGCGTCTAGGACTTGAGACTCTCGCCTTCCTCATTCTGCTTTTCTCCCAAGAGAAGGCAGGACCCTGGAGGCATGGGCTGAGTGTGGATCCAGAAGGTCAGAAGGAGTCACTGGGGTCAGCCAGTTGGAGCAGCTGCCCTCGGCAGTCTGGTACCTAAACTAACCCAGCACGCGCAGGAATCGCCCTGCTCTCTTGAGGAACTCTGGGGCCTCGCCCCGCCTTCCTGGCAGCCTCCCCAGAGCCTTCGGCTCACTTGACCCAGATGCACCCTTGCTTCCTGCCTCTGGCAGGCATCAGACACTGCGGTTCAGTGTGGTGGCTCGAGAGCTTTAAGGAGTGTCTGAAGAAGGCTGGGTGTTTTCCCCGAGGCTGGGGAATGAGTTCCAATACGTTGCCTTTGCTTCAGCCCCGACCCCGCTGTAACCCAGCTGTCAGCACCTGCCCTGCTGGGATTTAGGTAACTTTCGTTTGAACCCCCAGTGCCTGCCTGAATCCAAAGCCCTCCTCAGGATTTTTGGAGAGCTCCCCACGGCACCCTCCGTCACTGTGCCCCATGCGTCCTGCCAGGCCATCTCGGTCCCCCAGCACAGGGCACCTCCACGCAGAGCCCAGCCCCTTTCTCTGTGTGTGGATTCCGTACCCGGCATTCTGTCAGGTTAGTGATGTCCCTGAAGACGAGCTGGTGATGATGCCCCCGGCTGGGCATTTCCTTCGGGACAGGAACTGTTTTCCACCCTTGACCTGTATTAACTCATTCAACCTCTTGAGGTAGGTATGGCTGTTACGTCATTTAACGAATGAGAAAAACAGGGCACAGAGAAGTTAAATGACTTGCCTAAAGTCACACAGCTTGGCAAGTGACGGACGCAGGATTCCAACCCACCAGGCTGGCTCCAGAATCCTCCTGGCACCTCCAGGGCAGTGACGGGTCGGCTCACATTCAAGTCCTTCAGGGTCTCCGCCGCCACCTCCTGGTGGTTTCTCGAGAGATGACCTTCCTAGATACAGATCGCTCCCGGGGTCCAAGCCTCCGCTGTGTCATTGGCCTCCGTGACCTCGGGCTGGCCGCTTATGCTCTGTGAGCCTCAAGTCTCCTTCTTTGTAGAGCGAGGATTTGGAAGGCCACCCCGCAGAGGCCCAGGGGCCCCAGGGTGGAGCCCATCCCCCGGGGCGTCCGGTCACACCCGCTGACGCGAGCCCTGTGCCCACAGATTCCATGTACATCGAGGATCTGGAGGCAGTGCAGAAGCTCCAGGACCTGCTGCACGAGGCTCTGCAGGACTACGAGCTGAGCCAGCGCCACGAGGAGCCGCGGAGGACGGGCAAGCTGCTGCTGACGCTGCCCCTGCTGCGGCAGACGGCTGCCAAGGCCGTGCAGCACTTCTACAGCATCAAACTGCAGGGCAAGGTGCCCATGCACAAACTCTTCCTGGAGATGCTGGAGGCCAAGGTCTGATGGCCCGGCACATGGACCGACTCCCACCCGCGGACAGACCGACCGACCCGACGCGGAGACCTCCACAGCCACCAGCCTCGACCTTCAAGCCCTGTATCATGGCCACGAGCAGTCCCCGAGGAAGGGGCTTCTCGCCTCCCGGCTGCGTGCAGAGTCCTGGGTGCAGCGGGGCCGGGGAACAGGGATGGGAGGGCAGGGCGTGGGCTCACCTGTGACTGGCTTTTTCTCTGGTATGTTTTTCCTTCTCCACGGGCAGTGCTGACGCCCGGGCCAGGGCTGACTCCCTTGAGACTAGAGACCGTGGAGGAAGCCCCGCCTTTCCCACCAAACCACCAAGAGACAGCAGCGTATTTCCTACCCCACCCCCACCCCCCCTCCCCACCTCGTGGACTGGGTGGCCGGTGCTCAGTGCCTAGGACGCCCCCGGCCCAGGCTAGGCGCCACCTGGAAGTTTTCCCTCCCCAGACGGCAGGTGCTTTCTTCCAGAGGCTCCGCCTACTCTGAGGTTCTCTGGGGCCCCTCAGGAGGCTGCGTACCTTCCCCGGTCCAGACCCAGATGGCTCCCACCCTCCGTCCTTCCTCTCAGTTTGGCACACTCCGCTCCCGTTAGGGACTCGCCGTGGAGGGAGCAACTGGCAGAGCTCGTGCGTTTTCCCGGGCACACGCCCTTGTGTGCTCCCACCTGCCTGTCCCCGCTGTGCTGGGGCCCACCTGCCCTCCTCCCCTCCTGTCCCGGGAAATCCCTGCTACTTCCTGCCCCTACCTCAGAGCTCACTCAGTGGGTTCAGCCAGCCAAGGTGACTTCCGGGTCCACAGCTGGGAACCGCACTGGCTCAGAAAAGAGCAGGGCCCAGGCGATACTCCCCAGAGCTCCTGCTTCTTGCCTGCTTCTCACCTCCCGCCCTTTCAGCCTTCAGGGCAGATCTGGAGCAGGTGGGCCTGTGGCAAGGCAGGGAGTGTAGGGACCTGGCCCCATCTGAGGGCACCCTGGGCACTGATTTCAGGCTGGCGGTCCTGGGAGGATTGGGGCAAGATGGGGGAGGCTCGAACCAATCTTTGCTGAACACAGAAAGGCCTAGAAGTAAGCAGGCAGGGGATCCCCAAAGACAGGGAGCTCAGGGGAGGTTGCCAGCCTGCCTGCTACGTCCTGGCTTCTGGGGACAGTGGACACCAGGACTCCCCGTTCCCTGCATTCCAAAGGGTTGGGCGAATCAGTGCCACAGGAGGGGTGCTCCTGTCACCCTGGACTAAGGTGCGACGTAGGTCCCTGGGGACACTGAGAAGGCCCAGCTCTCTGGCGGGAGCCCCCGGTCTTCCTGGCTGCTGTGTAGGAGCCCCCGGTTTTCCTGGCTGCTGTGTAGACTGACCAACCACCCTGGTTGGCCCTGAACATTCCTGGTTTTAGCACTGAAGGCCGTGTCCTGGGAAACCCCTCAGTCCCAGGCAGATGGGGACGGTCTGTCTTCTGATTTCTGTGAGTGGCCTCAAAAGTCGGTTGTAACCCGCTCAGGGCAGCCCTGAGCACCTCGTGTGCTTGCACACGGGTTAGCGGGTGGCTGCTCAGAGGATCCCCCAAGGATGGAGGTGGGGGGGGGGAGGGTTCAGCGTGATGGGAAAAGCCCCTCCTACGCAGCTGCCTTGTGAAGCAGGGTTCGGGGCAGCCCTACCGGGGACACTTGTGGGGAACACACACGTGCACAGGCAGGCGGGATGGCTCACCCATCACTGGGACACCGCGGGGGCCGGGTGCTCGCTCCCAAGCCCCGCAGCTCTCCGCGTAAGGCGGCTGCGGCTGATGTCATCTTGCCACCTTCTCCACATCAGACGCTCCTGAATTTCTGTGCTGGGACCTGCTGAGGTCACCCCAGGCGGGAGGGCTGGCCGAGACCCAGCAGCTGCAGAGTGGCTGTCTGATGTCCTCATGTAGAAAATACCATGGGTTCCAGGAGGCCTCATGGCCCAGTGACGTGCGCTCCTCTCCTGTTAGCCGGTGGGGAATCCAAGGCCAAAGCCACGGGACAGTCAGCATTGTAATGATCGTCCGAGATGCTTCATCCCTAGGTCTCTGGGAAGTCCCAATCTGGGTGGACACACCCGCACCTCAGCATCAAGGGACCCGGGCAAAGACCCAAGTCTGACAACCACACCCTAAGGTCCGAACCCGAGGGACCTCACGGTGAGAGAAGTTGGGGTCTGCTCCGTGGGTGCCTCCCCTAGCCTTTCATCGTGCTGTGTGCTTGAGGAGGTGGGGCTGAGGGTGGCATCTCGTCACCCGGGTGTCCCTTCCTGCTCAAGCACGACGACCTGAGCGGTCCGCCGCGGCAGGGGGCTGTGCCCCAGCTGGGGTTTGCTGCCCATCCTTTTTAGGGGGAAGGATCTCAGCTAACGGTACAACTGGTTTGGGGTGGGTGGGTGTTGGGATGGATCTGGTGCCCCTGCAAGGGTCCTGCCTCTAGAGCCTCTCTCTAGCAGCGAGGGGAGCTGGTGATCCCGGGGGCTCTGTGTCGGCGAGGTGTGCACTGCTCTCACACTTGAGCCCCAGTGGCGACAGGAAGTGGTCCGACGGGAACTCGTCCGGTGGGAAAGGCCCTGGTGTGTACCAACGGGCATTCAGAGAAAAAGTCTAGGCCAGCTTCTTAGCTGGAGGCCTTGCCAGCTTTGGGGCCTCCGTGGGAGGCGGTGGGGGGTGGGGGGGGGCCCTGACTTGGTGGGGGATGCTGAAGTGAGGAGAGTTTAGGATGCCCCATACCCCAGATGGGGTACTTGATGGAACTCAAGTTTGCCCCCAAATCTGCTGTTCCTGGAAAATCTGTAAAGAGGAAATCACCCTTCCCACTTGTATTCTCATGATACAGGTCATTGAAATGAACCAAGAAATAAAATGTGAAAATCCAACCACGGAGAAGGTGGTATTGGCTGGGTTTTGTTTGGTCCCCGTGTCCTGACCCTTTTAAAGCTTCTAGACTGTTTTTTGTCATGATGTGAACCTTGGTAGTGGCACCCAGGTTTTGCACACGGGAAACTTGGATTGTTTCCCAGGCCACAATTGAAGAAACCAAGTAGGAGGATCTCGAGACCAGAGGGGGCATCGGTTGGGAGACCAGGCAGGGCTTTAGGACCCAGAATCTGCACCCGCCTCTGTGTCAGGGGCCACCCTTCCCTCCTCCAGACTCTCCCCTCCTCCAGACTCTGCCCTCCCCCTGTGCAGATGGGAGAAGTCAAGGGTGGGGGGGAGCAGTGACAAGCTGGTGACAAGAAGACAGAGGGGCCCATGCCCACGGAACAGCACCAAAGAAGAGCACTATGTGGAAAGAATGTTTTATTTTCGAATAATGATTAAAAGGCTGGAATGGCTTAAGATGTATATATTTTTTAAAATGGTCGTCCCTCATGGCATTGTCCACCTGTACGCATTTCCGCCTCTGTACGTGTTCTCCCCCAAGCCCCCACCCACCCCATGTAAATCAAATGCGCTAGGATTCTTCCGTCCTGGTCCCATGTATCTGGAATCTAATAAATAAGGAACAGCCCATTGGAGAGTTTCTTCACGTTACCTTTCCGGGCTTGCTGTCCCCCGGACAGCATTGCCCTCAGGCCAATGGCCGATGTCTAAGCCTGGCTGCCGGGAGCACCAGCCCAGCCTCAGAGTTTTCTGGGCGTTCAAGTAGTCATTTTAGCATGTTCAGCAGCAAAACTTCAGGAAGGCAACTTGAGAAGTAGGCTACAGCTCTGAGAAGCCCCCTGCTACTTTTTATATTTTGACATTAATGTGAAGCACTCTAATCTTCACCGATGCCAGAGAAATAGAACATCACATGTATGGGAACCAAAAACCGTTCAATGCCTTAGGATCCTGAAATGCAGGCGCATAGTGCTGACCGCACAGAGGGCCCATGTGTCATCCACACTCGGGACCAGTGAGAAGCAGAGGGGATGGCCCGAAAAAAAGAACACCTTATCAGGGTGCCTTTCATTGCAAGTAAAAGACAGCCCAGTTTATATCAGCTTAATGGATTGCCTTGGATTTATGTGAGGTCTAGAAGTGGGGCAAGCATCAGGTAGGGTTTGATCCAGAGGTTCACAAAGTCAATAGGGCCATGGCTCTGCTCCTCTTAGTTCTGCCCTCTGCTGTCTGCTTTGTCCTCGGCCTCTTGCATAGTAGCAAGAAGGCTGCCAGCTTTTTATCTTCACATTGTAGGGAGAGAAGGAACATCTCTTCTTACAACCATGGAAAATAGCTTTGTTCTAGACCCCAGTGGCTTTTTGCTTATCCCTAAAGGGACCACTGTGACCATCGGGGAGGACTAGTCCCATGTAACTGTCCAGCTGCTATACAGAAAGGGTTGGCTTGGAAGACTGGACTACAACCAACCAACCATGGCGCCCACAGAATTCACGTACATGGACAGCCCAGCCTCTGGTCAACTTTGAGCTATTTGTAAGTTTTCCTGAAGCTCTTGGAAGATCACATTCACAGAGCAGTCTTTGAACTCCATACTTAGCAAGCCTTCTGCACGAAACGTATTAAGAGGATGTTTTGTGGGAATGAAACTACCCAGTTTGTAGATTATTTTTAGGTAATTTCCCAGTTTACCCTCATTACCTCTGGCACGTGTATACGTGCGTGTGCACACACACACACACACACAGCTGCCACCTTAATAATCAGGAAAGAGAACCATAACCTCAGATAACGTAATCGAAACAGAAAGACTGGACATCTGTATTTTAGGATTTTCTGTACTAGTTTGTACAGGTAATTGTGATCAGACTAGCTAATAGCTCATTTTCAAAAAGACTTAAACTTCATTGATAGCTTTCTGTCTCTTCATCCACTCTCCGAATATTCTCCCCTTTTTGTTACCAAAAAAGTGAAAGGGGGAAACACAACTAAAGGTCATTCACTCACTCATTCATTCGTTCAACAAAGATCTAATGAGGGTCTGGCCTGTGCCAGGCACTGTTCTAGGCACACAGTCTAGTGGGAGGAAGAGAGAGAATGAGCACAATAAATCAAATTACATAGGTAAGTTCTAGGAGGGGAAAAGCAGGGTATGGGGGATCAGGGATGGGGAGGTAGGATATAATTTTAAAAGGAATGGTCAGAGAAGCCTCAGAGAGAATGTTACATTTATTGAAAGTGAGGGCCAATGTGGGTGTCTGGAGAAAAAGCTCTCCAAGCAGCAGGACCAGCATGTGCAAAGGCCCTGAGGTAGCACTGTGCCAGGTGTGTTCAGTGAACATCAAGGAAACAAGTGTGGCTGAAGTGGAGCGAGTGGGGCAAGTCATGTAGGGACATGAGGCCATAGGAAGTGAGGCTTTCACTGCAAGTGGAGGATTTTGAATAAAGGGACACACGATTGCACGTCTCAACAGGAGCCTTTGCCTGCTGTATTGACAAGCTGTAGGAGGGCCAGGGTGCAAGACTAACTCGGAGACCACTGAGGAGGTGACTGGTTTGGACCAGAGTCAGAGGAGAACAGGTAGTAAGCCCTTGGGTCCCGGCCCCAGTTGGAGGCCACTAGGATTCACTGACACATTGGAAGTGGGATGTGAAAGAATGAGAAGACACCTGAGCAATCTCAAAGATTCTGGCCCGAGCAGCTGGAAGAGAAGGGTTGTCATCCGCTGAGGTGGAAAGACCCAGAGAAGGCCCCAGAAGGCCAGAGTCTGGGGGCCGGGTGGGAGAACCAACCACACTAAGTCTGAGATGCTACTGAATGTCCAGGGGGAGATGCCAAGAAGGCGACAGGCCATAGGGTCGGCCAGGTAGGGATCGGGGAATGAACTTCGTTGGTAATAGATGTTCACCCTGAAGATCTTTACCAGCCGTGAATTCCTTCTCATACCCAGCCAACCCCCTCTGTTGCTTTCTAGCCTCAGAGGCGGTAAAACTCAGCTTGGAGACAGGCTTTTGGAGCAGAAGGGGCTCAGCGGTCACCTTTTTACGTTATCATTTGACAGTTGAGAGAAATGAGCCTAGACTCTACACTTGCCCTCGATTCTCAAGAACAGTGTGGGGCGCTAGCCTGGAAGGTACACAGGTGCTTTCTTGGTTTGGACCACCGGTTCTCAAATGGGGTGACTGTGCCCCCAGGGCACACTTGGCAGTGTCTGGAGATGTCCCACTGGGGGTGCTCCTGGCATCTAGTGGGTGGAGGCCAGGGACGCTCCACAGGGCACAGGACGGCCCTCACAACGAAGGACTGTCTGAGGCTGAGAAATCCTGATTTACACACATTCTGGGCATCAAGATAAAAACACTCAGGGTTCCACAGAACAGAATTTGGGCGTTTCCACTCATATTACTAAGCTCTTCCCGCTCCCAGATGCCATCTCTGTCCCGCCTGGTCTCCCTCTGACCCCAGCACATGCATCCAGGGCAAACATCCATGCCCTCCATGAGTGGCTCCTGTTCAGATCCAAGCGAGCCCAACAGGGGAGCGCCCGCTCCTACTGTCCCTCAGCGGTCAGGTCACAATCCGTCTCCTTTTACAGAGAAACTTGAGGTTTGGGGAAGCACCTGTGGCTTCCCGGGGACCCCTCTGGCAGACCTGCGTGCTCCCCGTTTAGGGGTGCTAAGAACAAAGGTGACTGTGCATTCACCTCCTCCTCGTCCCCCGTGGCCCACGCCCACGACTGTCCCCACATTCATCTCCTTCCGTGCATTTTCTCATTACTTCCTTTCCTAGCCCGGCTGGGCTGGAGGGCCCGTGGCTCAGTTATTCAGACCCCAGGGTCTGGTGGTCAGAAGCCAGCCTTCCTCTCTAGCGGGGAGGAGTCTTTACAGACCTTTTCTCCTACTTAGTTTTTCTGGGAAATTGGTCTCACTTCTGCAGACATTCCCTCCGTTGTCAGCCAAACGCCCAGCCCATCTGTGCAAAGATCCCTTTGGCAGCTGTCACAAGGCAAAGGGAAGGCACTGGGCCTCTCACTTGGATGCTGCAGAGTCTCTCCCCAACCCCCCTGTGGAGAACAGGGACAGCCAGGCCCTCCCGTCCACTCTTCCCACAGGCAGACATGATCAAGTTTGGAGTGAGGCCAGTAGAGGGCAGAAGGGGGGGTGGGGGCGGCCAGGCTCCCAGGAAGACTTGAGAAGGATCCAGCGGCCACATGGACTGCCCTTCCAACCCGGGCCCATTCCCAAGGCCCCCCATTAAATGCAAGTCCTGGACAGAGCCCCAGCGCCCGGTCACTGCCAAAGAAACAGTCCAGCAAGCCACAAAATAACCAGAATGGAGCCACATTTTTACCTTCAGCGTTGTCCACGCCATCCGCGGGGTGTCACATTAGTAACGCATTGCGACACTTCGTCAGACACCTCTTTCTCCCCTCTCCTCTCCCATGCAGAGCCGCCCCCGCAAAGCTCTCTTGCGCACCTCCGAATCGCCCCAGCCTCCCCAGCTCAGCCTCCCAGACACCCCTTCTCAGCCCTCCTCTCCTGGGTTCTTCTCTTCACTACCTAGGCTGGCCCCGCCAAGCCTCTCCAGCTTCCTTCCATTCTTCTGCACAAGCTAGAGAGGAGCCAAAAGCAGATCCAAGAGGCGAAATCTCCTCTCTCGCACAGGGGTGGGGTGGGGGCCATGGAGGAAGACGGAAAACCTCACCACCTCAGATATTTTCTTCTGTCTCCGGTACAGATTCACTTAGCTCCCTAAGAACAGAGGCTCCTGGAATCTCAGGGAGCCATCCTTCCCCTGCCCTCAGGCTCTGCCAGGCACATGGCAGTTCCACAGAATCAGGACGTGCCCTTGTGGGGACCCACCGCCAGGCTCACAGGCTGGCAGTTGCCGTGAAGTCTTATTTCAGCAGACACCGAGAGGCGACTCTTTCCCCATCCAGGGTGTGCTGCCCTCGTTTTTCCTGATGGATTCCGGTCACTTCGGCCAGCTCTTTTTCATTCGTTCATCACCTGGCAGGGGGGCGAGATCTGGGGAGCGTGGCGAGGGCTCCTGCTTTCGTGGAGAAGATAAACTTTGAACTAGCGGCTTACACAGACTTTCAGCAACTTATGGGAGCGGGAGTCGTAACAGGGAAGCGACGCAGCCTTTTGATGGGGGAGGGTTGGCCACGGCAATCGTCCTGCAGAAGCAGGTGGAGGCTGAGATCTGAAGAAACGGAGGGAGCCAGGGGAGGCCGTGGGGGGTGTTTCAGGGAGAGAAGAAGCTGTCCGGGCCCAGGCCCAGACAGAAAGAGACAGAGGGGCTTGCTCAAGAGACGGGAAGAAAAGACCGTCCGATTGGTTGGTGGGTGGCAGAGGAGAGGCAGAGGGACCGGACTGCACTGGGCTTGGTCAGCCTTATTCAGGACATTGCTCTCTGTCTCAGAACAAAGGGGAAACTCTGGCAGCATTGTAAGTGAGGGAGGAACATCGTCAGGTCTGTCTCCCACTGAGATGCACTGGTTCAAGCTTTCTGTCCTCAGCGGATTGGCTACCTGGCCAGGCATGAGCTTTGGAGTCAGACTGGCCTCGGCTCAGAAGTCCCTGCTCTGCCCTCACTGACAGTGCGGGCCTGGGCCCGCCACCTTCCTTCCCATCTGCACAGTGGGGCCGGTCACACCCTGCAAAAGAGGCTAAAAGGTTACATTAGCGGGATGCTAGCTATATCCCTGACGCTTAACACATATCGTCCAGTTCCATTCGCAAGCGTTTGACGTAAACGCTGCGGTCTTCATTTTATGGGAGCCTAAAGCTTCAGAAAGCTTAACCACCATGCCCCCAAGTCATAGAGCTCAGATTCGAATCCAGACCTGTACAGGCTCAAAGTCCCCTCTCTTAACTGCCATGCCGTATCTCAGACCAGCCATCTAAAGGGCCCGACACACGGTGTCCATTGATACTCAACACGTGTCCATTCCCTTCCCTCCCCTCCCCCCACCCGAACCCCACAGCCTCACAGGGCCATCTCCAGCCCCAGATGTCCGCCTTCACCCCTGCCAAGGACAGCCTGTTGTCCATCCAGGTCAGCTCGCTAATACTTGCTGCTGAACGGGAAGGGAAGGAGGGAACACGAGCAGGCGTGTGTGGTGGGATTCTCACGTGCGCTGCTGCTTAAATGCGCCATGGCAGGGAGCCCTGGGGGTTAGACTTCACCCTAGCTCATGCCCCTTGTAAGTGACTGAGCTGGCATGACACTGCTGGCCCTCAGGCCATGTTACTGGGGACAAGATTCCAGGGACTTCCTGCCTTACTCTTTCCTGCTTGTCTTTGGAGGAAAAAAAAAAAAAATTCAGCCTCACATTGTGGACCAATATTATGGTGACATTTTTATCATCCACATTAAAGGTCTCTGGGGGAGAAGGCTTAGACTCCTTGAGAGGAAAGGTCTCAGCTGTAGGGTATCAGAGGTCAGAGCTTCGAGAAGGAATCCTGTGTCCCCAGACAGAACACTGAGGACATTAGGGGCGACCCTTAGCTTGCATCTTTGGGAGGAGGAGGTGGACGGGGGCGGAGGTGGGGGGGGGAGAGAGGTGGAACAGGTATTTTGTGTCTTTCAAATCATGTTGCACAGGTGGTTGGTCCTGGCTAAGGTTACTCTCCAAGTCACAGGTCTCTTGCAGGGTGGGCCTGGCGGGGCGGGGGTGGGGGGGTGGGGTGGGGAATGCCGGTGTCAGGCACAGAAGAGGGGGCCAGGCGATCTCTGTTTGGCCCTGGCCAGGGACCTACGTCCTTCTTCATCCTACGGAACGTGCAACCCCCACCCCCTGTTCCACACTGGGGTCACTACTGTGGGGGTGGGGTGGGGTGGGAGGCCGGGAATGAGCAGGAGGCCAGTAGGAGAGGGACCGAGCCGGGACAGATGTGGAAAGTGCCGGCCAAAAGGAAAGAGAATTTGGCTCAGAGGAAATGTTCCTGGAAGGAGACAAAGCTCCCCCAGCTTCCTCTGGAAATTGCTTTGTTTAAAATGCAAAGTGCAGATGTGTTTAGATGACATCTCTGCATCCATCACCCTATGCAAATGCCGACCCTGGGGAGAAGGAGCCCCTGTAAGTCACTCGATCCCATCCCCTAATCGAGTGTGTGTGATGATGGCAGGCCGAGGGAGCAGCGCAGGGGCGGGTGACAGCTCGCCACCCAGGAGAGGGGCTTGGTGAGGGGCAGTGGGGGCAGGAGCCCAGCCCCGGGGTCGGGTCAGTGGGTCCCCATCTGCACCCAGCCCAGCGGTAGGGATGAGCTCGGCCACCTGCACCACACCCCCCCTCCCCAGGCTGCTCAGGGATGCGGGATGCGGGGTGTGGGGTGTGGGATGCAGGCCACAGAAAGACAGAGCTCTCAACAAGGAGCTGCCAGGCCCAGGGACAGAGAATTCAATCCTCTCCGGGAGCCAGGAGGACGCTCCTTGCCTGAACATTCCGCCCCAGGGAGACTGCAGAAATTGAATGCCGGCGGGGGGGGGGGGGGGGGTCGGGCTCTTAAACCCAAGCCCACCCACCAGACCAGAGCCTTCTGTGTGGTGTTCCAGACTCGGCTTGGACACCTTCAGTGACAGAAACTTATCATCCTGGTAGGAGTCCCAGGAAAAAATCTAAGATGGCCACTTAAATCTGAATGTCAGATAAACAAGGAACGATCTCGTAGTATAAGGACGTCCCAAATATTACATGGGATAATTTGTTGTCGAAATTTGAACTTCGCCGGGTGCCCTGTATTTTTATTTGCAAACTGTGGCCCACCCGCATCCTGAACAACCCATTCTATTTTCTGCAAACATCGAATCCCTGACTCCTGAGTTGAGCCTACCTCCGCTTTCCTTTTGTTTCTACCCAGTTCTCCCCCACCCCCCCACTCCCCCCCTCCCCAACTCCATCCCGGTTCGCCTTCTGAGCCACAAGCTATGATTTTGTCTCTTTTATCTTTCACAGATCACCCCCTACCTCTCACCACCAATAAGTTTCTTGCACTCCCAAATCTCCTTAGCTTCTGCCTGCAGACTTCCACCCTGGGGAGCCCCCCCTCAGCCTGGCTGTTAGCTCCTTTAGCAAACACACGTTCTTTGATATTCATTCCTGTGCTCAACAGGCATCTGTTGAGTCCCTGCTATGTGTCTGGCCCATGGCTAGACACTGAGGATACAGTAGTGAACCAGACAGGTGTGGTCTCTGCTCCCCTGGGGCTTACGTACAAGTCGGGTGAGACATATTTAAGAAAAAGCAGCAGCAGCTAATAAAGTAATTACAAGCGTGAGCGCTAGAAAGGGATAAAGGAACCGAGATGGAGAAGAATGGGGTGGGGAAGGCTGCTCTGAAGAGGCAACCTTAAAGCCAAGATCTGAAAGATGAGACCATGCTAACCGTGTAAAGAATGGCTGGCAGCACGCTCCCAGTAGAGGAAACAGCATGTGCAAAGGCCCAGGGGGTGAAAATGAATCTCTGCAGCAGCCCTAATGTTAAACAGCTCTTCTATTGCTCAGAATTTTTATTTTATATTTTCATCTACATTTTTATTTTATCCTTAGCGGATAGTCCAGCTTCCAGCATTCTTAACGCCTCAAACCAAGCCCATCCTTAGAAGGTGACATCACCTCCTGATTCACTACGAAGATGCAGCCACTACTTTCTTCCTTCTACCACCAAGTTGCCCCCCCCCCCCACCGCCCACCCCCGCCATGGTCACATACCAATTCTTCCTTTCCTTTGCCCTTGAAATAAGATGTTTTCTTATTTCTTGAAATCGGATGTTTCCCTCCGTGGCCAGCCTGTCTTGGCCCTGCCTCACCAGCCGCTTTTGGGCCTTTGCACCATCAGTTATTTCCTCTCTCTCGGATCCTCAACCTTGCACATTCATTCCACCGGTTCCTCCTCCCCGACCTTCAAACCAGCTCACATAGGACAGTCCCTCTTCTGGCTGGGACTTCATCTCTTCTTTGGGTTCTCAGCCATCTTTTCCCAAAGATATTCGATGCATTTGCTGCTTTCTTCCCCACTCAGTCTCTATCCCTGCCTTCCGTCTTCCAACATCCTCCACCCAGCTGCCTCTGCTCTTTGAAAGGCTCTTGGTGCTGCCTTTCCCAGACTTTCCAGATGTGTGGCTCTCCTCCCTCACTCCCTGTGCATGCCGGGGACTTCATCGTGATTTCCTTACTGGAATGAGAGGTGCCTGAAGTCAGGGACTTGTCTTTCACCATCTAAGGCCCATTACAGTGCTCACAGGAATTGCTCAGCAAATGTTTGAGTTGAATTCAATTGGGGGTGTCTCTTGGGCTTCTAGGAACCAATACGGGAGCGTTCTCCCCGGGGTAAATGCGAGAGGGCTCCCCTCAGTGGCAGGGGGTCCAGGCAGAATGGGGAGATTGGATTGGAGGTGGGGGTTGGGAGAGAGTAAGAAGGAAGAGGGGACAGGTGGAGGGTGCCAGCTTTTACAAAAGGATGATAAATGATAACAGCGCTGGGAACAAAACCAAACATCCTTCATGCTGTCAGAGCAATGAAGCCAGCACATTCCAAGATGCAGGCACCAGGCAGTGCCTTGCTTTTGGAAGAGGCACAGGCTCCTGGTCTCCTTCTGCTCAGTCAACAGCCCAATTCATCTTCCTTGGGGTGCCTTCCGCAACTGGGGGAGATGGGTATCCTGGGGTTAGCGAGAAGGCAGGAAGTCAACCTGAGCCATCTGTCCTCCTCAGTGTCCCCTTCCTAGGGCAGTAGTGGTCTCGTGTGACCCTACTGGACTCTTCCATGCCTGGGGTCAACTAGATGGTGTTGCCTTCCATTTACGTTGTGGGGCATTTGTCCTGCCCTCTTTTATAGAGCACTAAATATTAAAGTAAAGGCGCCCTAAGAATGAGCAGACGGAAACATACCTGCTGAGGGTGATAAGATCTCAGAGACTTAACTGCCACACATTTTCTGTCTTTGTCCACACAGTGTGAAGTAGAAGCCTTGCACTGAAAGTCTGGATTTGGGGCCCAGTTTGCCACGGAGAGAGCCAGGGACCCCGAGCAAGTTATGTAACCTCTCTGGGTCTTGATTTCCTAATTTCCAACTTGTTGGATTGAGTAAATGAGCCTTAAGTCACCTTCCAGTTTTCTCATTCTGTTGTACCTCATGCAACTTGGAAATGGACATCTGGATTTTCTCAATTTAGCATTCCTTTTTTCTCTTTATAATAACAGCACCCCACTTCTCTGTTCCCTTTCCCTGGGGCCCCCTCAACCATGCTGTCCTCCCCCCACAAGGGGCGGGACCAGGATCTGAGCTCAGCCAATCAGACTCTGAGACAGGGTCACATGACGGCAGCACCCTAAGGAACCTGCTGTGGTTCCCCCTACCTATCTGCTCAGGTTCCTGCCCCACCTGAAGTCACATTGCCCATCTCCTCCCTAGTTCTGCAAACTCTCCAGTGTTGCTGTAATAAAATCCCCTTTTCTCCAGGATTAGTGCCTGGAGTTTGCAATGATAGATTGTTAGAATCCTGAATCCAGGATCAGAAAGAGACTGCAGAGGACACAGGTCAACTTGTCAGTGAAGCTGCCTCTTGACTCCTAAGAAGTCTTTTTTTTTTTTTTTTTAATGTTTATTTTATTTTTGAGAGGGAGAAAGGCAGAGTGTGAGCGGGGGAGGAGCACAGAGAGAGAGAGAGAGAGAGGGAGGGAGACACAGGATCTGAAGCATGTTCCAGGCTCTGAACTATCAGCACCAGAGCCCCACGCGAGGACTCGAACCCACGAGTTGAGAAATCATGAGCTGAATGGAAGTCGGACGCCCAACCAACTGAGCCACCAGGCGCCCTCTAAGGAGCCTTTTAATAGAGAAATAGGGAGTAACCTCGCTGAGCTTCACTGCCTGCCTCCTGAGAGAAAAAGGCACATGTCCCACAATTGGGAAGTTCTCGGAGAACAGAACTTCGAGGCCCGCCGAGAGCATGCCATATAGGTCAGTGACTCCTGGCACTTCACGCCAAGTGAATTCCTCCAGGCCCACGCCCAAACGTGGGTACCCCTGCGACCTGAATGATGCTCCCTGTCTCAGCATGGGGCCAGGTAAATCAGCAGGGCACAAAACCTCAGCAACTGCCCTTGACTGAATACTGTCCAAGACCATTTAACGAGTCAGCAAAGCAGCAGCCATCGGTGCCCTCCTTGGGCTTGCAGAGTGGGCCTTGCCCCCAGGAAGCCCTTAGCACCTGCATTGTTGAATGTCTGCAGCCTTGGGCAGCTGGACAGAACTTGAGCTAGAGCTAGGCCAGGGACTGCATCTTTGCCGAAACGATTTGAGTATAACAATGCTGAAGGGAGTCATCTGGCCATGTAGGGAGTAAGTCTGGAAAAAAAAAAAAAATCACCACTTTGGACTTATCTAGGCCCTTCCTTATAGGACAGTGTTTCTCAAGGTATGGTTGCAAGATGTTTTCTGGTGGCACTTGGACATTTAAACATTTTTACTTTTAAATTCCATTTTGTTTTATTTCAATGTATGTTAGATGATATGTCACTGATATATCCAAATATATGATCTACAGGTATTTTGCTTGGGAAGAAACTAAAGTAGATGCATAGGGCTAAAAGAGCGAGTTGGCTTCCACGAAGACATTAGGGAAATAACAGTATAAGTGGGACGTGGGTTTGAGGAACTTTGTGAAGGTGGATCTGGGATAAATGAAGTTGGACAGCACCTGTGCAAGGAAGTCTAGAACCGGCCCCCACAACTGCTGCAGCCTAGCCCTGTCCCTGCGCAGCATGGCTGCGTGAGGACCTGTCACGAGGCAGTGAGGTTGTCCAGGCGCGGAGAATGTCTAGGGCACCGCCAGCAAATAGGAAGTCCTGACAGATTGAATAATAATTTTATCCCCTGCCTTGTTCTAGAAAATAAAGCAGACAACACAGAGCAGACCTGCACAAAAAGAGTTGTGGCCCTTCTTTCACAACGGGCTTACCCTGTGCCACTGGTCAACCAATCCTACCCACTTGACAGGTAGCTTAAAGCTACCCATTTCTGTCTCCCGTCGCACATCGCCATTGCTACTGCCTGGGTCAGGCCACCAATATCTCTCACCTGACCTACTGTCCGCCATCATCTCCTAACTGTTCTCCCTGACTCTGGTCTCGTCCCAGCTAAGTGTTGTTTTTTTTTTTTTTTTTTCACGTAACAGCCAAAGGGCTCTCCAAAATGCAGCTCCATGTCTGATGTCTTCTGGCTGTTCACAGAGTGAAGTCCATAGTCCAGAATGGCAGAAAAGTACTTTCATGACTTGGCCTCTGCCTGCCTCTCCAACATCATCTCTTACCAATTATATTCCATACCCTACATGCCAGCCATATTTTATTCTTTTCCCGAAAGCCTCTTGCCTCTGGGCTTTTGCACATGCCATACCTGCTGCTTGAAATGCCTTTCCCTTTCTTCTTCTGTCTCCCTCCTCCTTACTCCTCAGGATCTTCAAGCGTCATCTCCTTCAAGAAGCCAGCCCAGACTTCTCAGTCTAGGTCTTATGTTCCCACAGCACCTGCCTTTACTTATCATAGCATTTACAATAATGGGTCCCAGTTGTTTGTTTACCTGTCTACCTGCCAAATCTGTCCTTATGGTCTTTGAAGGCAGAGGCCATACTTACTCACCTTTGGAGCCCCAGAACCCCAGCCCAGTGCTGGAATGAGAATAGGCCCTCAGCAAACATTTAATGACTGAGTAGCTGATGGCCACAGGTCTGGGAAACTGTATGACCAATGGGCTTGGGACCATGGGCCTCTTCAACTCATTAGTGCCGTTCTTTGCATATTTCTGACTTCCCACCTGCTTGGCACACAGTAGGTTTGCACTTCCTGGCCTCCTTGTGGTTGGGTAAGGACCATGTGATCATTCTGGTCAACGAGTTATGAACAGAATTACCACGTGTCATTTTTATTATTTTTTTTTTTAATTTTTTTTTTTCAACGTTTATTTATTTTTGGGACAGAGAGAGACAGAGCATGAACGGGGGAGGGGCAGAGAGAGAGGGAGACGCAGAATCGGAAACAGGCTCCAGGCTCCGAGCCATCAGCCCAGAGCCCGACGCGGGGCTCGAACTCACGGACCGCGAGATCGTGACCTGGCTGAAGTCGGAGGCTTAACCGACTGCGCCACCCAGACGCCCCCCACGTGTCATTTTTAAGCTGAAGCATCTAATTGCCAGAGCTCTCTCTCCCTCTGCTTTGACAACCTGCAATAATCCAGATGGCAGCTTCTCTATCAACTGGGGTCCTGGAGTGACGACAACACTGAGTAGAGCCCCCAGCTGACCTGTGAATAATATGTAAGATAAATGAGAATAAGCCTTTGTTATAGTCAGCTCCTGAATGTTTTCATCTGACATAACTTAGGCCATCTGAACTCATGCAGCCCCTCAGGGCTTAAAAGACCGCGCCTAAACTAGATTCTACCCTTCTGTCGTCATTCTGGCCTGGTTCTTGGCCCATGTTGCCCTTAGTCTGAACAGTCCCCTTTTCACCCAGAAAGGAAAGAAGGAAGTGGAGGGGAGAGGGGAAAGGAGGGAGGAGGGGAGGGGAGGGAAGGGGGGGAGGGGAGGAAGGAAGGAAGGAGGGGAAGGAAGGAAGGAAGGAAGGAAATGGAGGGGAGAGGGGAAAGGAGGGAGGAGTGGAGGAAGGAAGGAGGGGAAGGAAGGACAGAAGGAGGGGAAGGAAGGAGGGGAAGGAAGGAAGAAGGGAAGGAAGGAAGGAACGAAGGAAGGAATGAAGGAAGGAATGAAGGAACGAAGGAATGAAGGAACGAAGGAATGAAGGAACGAAGGAATGAAGGAACGAAGGGAGGGAGAGAGGGAAGACAGAGAGAAGGAAGGAAGACCATCATACTAGTAACCAGGAATCTAGCTGAACAGCTCTTAGACATGGCCTCAAAAACTGTGAAGTCCATGGTGAGTTCATCATCATGAAAGCAGACCAGCACTACCTCAGATAGCAAAGGGAGGGCTGAGTAGTTTTCCCCTCTGTCTTCTATGTAGCCAGTTATTTGGGGATCCTGAAAACTCCTAGGGCATTTACCTATTGAATATGACCCTTGCCCCATTCCTAGCTCATATGTATCCTGAGATACCCTTTATAGGTAGGTATCCACATCTCATGGGGGGAAAGGGTCACAACTCACACAATATCACACCTGTGCCTCCTGTCTGTTGCCTTCTACAGCAAGAGTCCGTACTACTAATGGCTCACAAAATGTCCCTCTGCTAGTCACCTGCCAAGGACTGTTTATTCTTTGACATACTGAGTAAACGTGGCTCCCTGGATACCAATCCTGTCAATCGAACCCATTATAAGTTATGGTTGGATACCTGCTGGCCCAGGTTGCTTCTCGCTCTAGTCTCTGAGCCCTGGGGCCCTGATATGGGGTCCTTGTGCTTCCCTGCTGGGGGCTGAGGAGAGTGGTGCATATACCGTGTAAAACTATATATGTTCCAGGCTTTTTCTCCCACCCATTATTCTTCATTAAGCCTAATTAGAATGCCAACGAATACTCATATTATTCTAATGCACCATGTAATGATTAAGAATAATGAATATTTCCATTTCTCTTCCCATCTCTCCCCCTACTTTCTTTTTCTGTCTTCCCACAGAAAAGCTACATGTTTGCTTCTTTATGGTGTTTTCCTTGACTATTTCTTCCATTAGGGACTGGGAAGATGTTTGGCTTGGTAAGACCATGATGGTCATCCCATTCTGGCATTTTTGTCACTGGATTCTTAGTGCCAGTTATGGAACATGTCATCAAATTTGCCAATGGAGATGGGCATCAAACAGACAGGAGAAGAGTAACCGTGATGGGATGTACACATTGGAGGATGCTCTCCTGGATGTTTGTTCACTTAGTTTTCATGACAACAATGCAGGCTAAATAATGACGACTACCATGGAAGGACTGTCCAAGCTAGAGAGCATGGGACCTACAAGGTCAAGGTGGGTGTAGGAGGGCAAAGCAGAAGGAGAGAAAAGGCAGAAGAATGGACGGGGCTGGTCTTCCTCGTACCCTGCCCCCATGGCATTGCACAGAACATCACCATGTGTAGAAAGCTCCTCCCCAAGCCCTAATCACTTGTTTACACAGACTTATCCAAATTTTCTGGATGGAAGTGGTAAACTCTTGAGATCTAAAAGTTTGAATCTCCCTCTCCTCAAATAGAGAGCCTCTTGACTTCAAAATGTCCATCCTGACTTCAGCCTTGGAACAGAAGGATCCTGGAAGTTCCACTGTCAATCTAAGATGCACCTCCTTGATACAGGGTAAAGGGCATGGACTCTGGAATCAGAGAGATCCAGGCAAGTCTGAGTGTCGTTGAGCCTCCATTTTCCCATGTATAAAATGGGAATTATGATCCTTCCTCATAAGACTGTGATGGTTCAGATAGCATGCCTAGCCTATAGAAGGCACTTAATAAAATATTTACTGGAAGTAAACTCAGTCTTTAATTATGTGAAAATGAATTACTTAACTTGAGCTCTGAAAAGATAGTTTCACTGCGTATAGATTTTAGGTTGACATATTGAAGATAAAACATCACTGTGTTCTAGCTTCCATTATTGCTACTGGTAAGTGAACCATCACAGATGCTGTTCCTCTGTAAGTGATGCCTTCTTGCTGACTCTTTTTAAAAATCTCTTTTTTGCTGATGTTTTGCAATCTTATTGTGATGCATTTGGTATGAATTTTTATTTAATTGAAAATCAAGTTAGTTAACATACAGTGTAGTCTTGGATTTAGGAGTAGAACCCAGTGATTCATCTCTTACATATGAATTGTTTTAACTTGTTTTATTTTTTATTTTTTTAAATTTACATCCAAATTAGTTAGCATATAGTGCAACAATAATTTCCGGAGTAGATTCCTTAGTGCCCCTCACCCATTTAGCCCATCCCCCCTCCCACAACCCCTCCAGTAACCCTCAGTTTGTTCTCCATATTTATGAGTCTCTTCTGTTTTGTCCCCCTTCCTGTTTTTATATTATTTTTGTTTTCCTTCCCTTATGTTCATCTGTTTTGTCTCTTAAAGTCCTCATATGAGTGAAGTCATATGATTTTTCTCTCTCTCTCACTAATTTCACTTAGCATAATACCCTCCAGTTGCATCCATGTAGTTGCAAATGGCAAGATTTCATTCTTTTTGATTGCTGAGTAATACTCCACTGTATACATATACCTCATCTTCTTTATCCATTCATCCATCGATGGACATTTGGGCTCTTTCCATACTTTGGCTATTGTTGATAGTGCCGCTATAAACATGGGGGTGCATGTGTCCACTGGTATCCCTTGGATAAATGCCTCGTAGTGCAATTGCTGGGTTGTAGGGTAGTTCTATTTTTAGTTTTTTGAGGAACCTCCATACCGTTTTCCAGAGTGGCTGCACCAGCTTGCATTCCCATATATGAATTTTTTTAAATGTATCATACTTAGAATTTATTGGACCTCCAGGATGTAGGCTTGATGCCTTGTAACAACTCTGGGAAATCTTCAGGCATGATCTCTTCAAACATTGCCTCTTCCCCTTCCCCCTTCTCTCCTTTTTGACTCCAAGTCAGGTTTATTTCAGACCCTCTCACTCTGCTCTCTGTGCTTCTGTAACATCTCTTTCATATTTTCTGTCTTTGTCTGTTTGAGCTAAATTCTGGGAAATATTTGACTCTGTCTTTCCTATTATTAATATTTTTCTCTTCAGTCGCATCTAACCTTTTGTTTAATCCTTCCATTGAGACTTTAATTACAACGCTTTCTATTTTTACAACTTCCATTTGTTTTCTCTTCATCCACTTAATTGTTCTTTATGCTCTCATATTCCTTGGTCTTATTTTATTATTATTATTTTTTTAAAGAAAGGTAGACTGCCACATGCAGCACCTCATTTGGGTGTGTCCAGAGCCTTGGAAGTTTGACTACCCTACATTCTCCTACCAATGGACCCTGAGAGCTTGTTTGGTTCTAGCAGGAGAGCACAGCTACTCATATACCCTTGACCCAAGAATGGTCCTCTGTCAGGGAAGGTCATCCTCTTCGATGGAGGATGCAGCTTCAGGGGGGACGCACATAGAGTGGTGAGGAAGGAAGGGGACACCTGCTTAAGCCAGCCTGATCAGCTGAATCAATGCTGGTGATCAACGGGATGATAGATGTCACATCCAGATGGCCTTCACTTCCTCCTTGGTCTTATTTTAAAACTTGACTTCTTTAAATATATTTGTGCAGGCAGAATAATTCTTCCCAAAGGTGTCTATGTCCTAAACCCTGGCACCTAGAATATGTTAGATTACATAACAAAAGGGAATTAAGGTTGGGTGTGTTTGTGGGAGTTCTATTTATGTTTTTTTTTTTTTTTTAATTCTTTTATGTTGACCTATGTCTCTATCGTTCTGCCATTTCCACAGTTTTGATTACTATAGAATTGGTGTCAATTCTTCTTTAAACATTTGGTAGAATTCTCTAGTTAAGCTATCTGGGCCTGGAGAGTTCTATTTTGGGAGTTTTTATTTATTTTTTAAAGTTTATTTATTTATTTATTTTGAGAGAGACAGAGAGAGTGTGAGCAGAGAAGGGCAGAGAAAGAGGGAGAATCTCCAGCAGACTCCCTGCTATCAGTGCAGAGCCCATGTGGGGCTCAGACTCACAAAACTGAGATAATGACCTGAGCCGAAATCAAGAGTTGGACGCTTAACCGACTGAGCCATCCAGATGCCCCTATTTTTGGAGTTTTTAAATTACAATGTCAATTTCCTCAAAAGTTATAGGACTATTCATATCTTGGCTATTGTAAATAATGCTGCAATAAACATATGGGTGTATATATCTTTTTGAATTAGTGTTTTTGTTTTCTTTGGGTAAAGACCCAGTAATGGAATTACTAGATAATATGTCAATTCTATTTTTAATTTTGCCATTTGCAGCAACATGTATGGACCTAGAGGGTATTATGCTGAGTAAAATAAGTCAGAAAGAAAAGACAAATACCATATGATCTCACTCATATAAGGAATTTAAGAAACGAAACAAAGGGAAAGAAGACAAAACAACAAACACTTAAATACAAATAACTCTGTGGGTTAAGCACCTGACTCTTGAATTCGGCTCAGGTCACTATCTCATGGTTCCTGGGATTGAGCCCTACATCAGCTCTGCACTGACAGCTTGGAGCCTGCTTAGGATTCTCTCTCTCCCTCCCTCTCTTTATTCTCCTCCCCTGCTCACAGTCTCTCTCTCTCTCTCTCAAAATAAATAAAACTTAAAAAAAAAATACAGAGAACAAACTGGTAGTTGCCAGAGGGGAGGTGGGTGGAGGGATGGGTGAAATAAAAGGAATTAAGAGTACACTGATTAAATGTATAAAATTGTTGCATCATTATATTGTACATCTGAAACTAATATAACACCGCATATTAATTATACCTCAAAAAAAAAAAAAAAGAAAGAAAACGGTCTAGAGCTTTTCAAATGATTTCATATTGGGTGATTTGTGGTGGTTTGTGTTTTTTAAAAGATTGGGTTCATCTCATCTAAGTTGTCAAATTTATGTGTGTAGAGTTGTTTGTTGTATTCTCATTATGCTGTTGACATCTGCAGCATCTACAGTGATATTTCTTGTTTCATTCCTGTATTGGCACTTTGCATTTTCTCTCTCTTTTTCTTTGTCAGTCTTGCTAGATATTTGTCAATTTTATTGATATTTTCAAAGAATTAGCTTTTTTCCAATGATTAAAAAAAATTTTTTGTCTGTTTTCAATTTCACTAATTTCTGTTATCTTTCTGATTTCCTTCTTTATGCTTGCTTTGAATTAATTTTGATCTTATTTTTCTAAGATCTTGAGGTAGGAGCTTAGGTGATGGATTTAAGACTTTCCTCTTTTCTAATGTAACCATTAATGCTACACATTTCCCTCTTGGCATGGCTTTAGCTACAAAACCACAAATTTTAATATACTATTTTTTTTCATTTTAATTCAGTTCCATATATATATTTTAATGTTTATTTATTTTTGAGACAGTGTGAGCGGGGGAAGGGCAGAGGGAGAGGGAGACAGAGGATCCGAAGCAGACTCTGTGCTGACAGCAGTGTGCCAGATGCGGGGCTTAAATGAGGAACCGTGAGCTCATGACTTGAGCCGAAGTCAGACACTCAACCAACTGAGCCACCCAGGTGCCCAGTTCCATATATTTTTTACATTCCCTTGAAATTTTCTTTTTTGACCCATAGATCATGTAGAAGTATATTGTTTAGTTTCCAAATTGTTGGAGATTTTTTGTCGTTATGTTTCTGTTTTTATTTCTAGCTTGATTCCATTTTCATCAGGTACCTTCTGAATGATCCCAACTCTTGTCAATTTGTTAAGATTCATTTTATGGTCCAGGATGATCTCTCTTGGTATATGTTCCATGGGCACTTGAGAAGAATGTGTATTCTGCTTTGTGGAGTGTTCTATAAATGTTGGTTAGATTCTGTTTGCTTGGGTTTCTGTTTACTTGTTTTATCAATTGTTGAGAGAGGGGTGTTGAAGTCTCCAAGCAGATTATGAATTTTCCTGTTCTCTGTTCATTTTTGTCTGATTTTGCTTTATGCATTTTGCAGCCCTGTTGTTTGGTCCTTACACATTTAGGATTGCCATGTTTTAGTAGATTAACAATGTCATTTTGTAATGTGCCACTTTTGTCTGGTAATTTTCTTTGCTTTCAAATCTAACTTATCTGATATTAATATAGATACTTCTGTTTTCTTCAGATTAATATTTGTAAGGCACATCTTTTCCACCCTTTTATTTTCAACCTCCCTATACTGTTATATAGAAGGCCAATTTCTTGTAGATAGCACATAGTTGGCGATAGGGACTGAATGTATGTGTCCCCTCCCAAATTCATATGTTGAAATCCTAATCCCAATGTGATGGTATTTGGAGGTGGGGCCTTTAGGAGGTAATTAGGTCATGAGGGTGGAGCCCTCATGAATTTGATTAGTATCCTTAGGAGAAGAAGCCAGAGAGTGAGCTGACTCTGTTTCCACCATGTGGAAATATAAACAGTCAGCTGTCCACAACTCAGAAAGGGGGCTTCACTAGAACAGGACCATGCTGGCACCTGATCTGGACTTCCTACCTCCAGAACTGTGAGGAATACATTCCTATTGTCTAAGCTGCCAGGTTTATGGCATTTTGTTATAGTAACCTGAAATAAGATAGTTGGGTCATTTTAAAAAATCTACTCGGTCTTTTAAATGGTGCTGTGGACCATTTAATGTTATTATTGATGTGTGAGGGCTTAAGTTTTTGTTTTCCTTGCTCTCTCTGGGTTTTGTTTCTCTGTTCTCCTTTTCCTGCCCTCCTGTGGGTTACTTGAACAAATTTTTCATTTTTATTTCTCTATAATTTTTTTAAGTGTATCTCTTAGTATAGCTTTGTTAGTGGTTGCTCTAGTTATATATACATAACTTATCACAGTTTACTGGTGTCATCATTTTATCAGTTCAAACAAAGTGTAAAAACTTTACCTCCCTTTCTGTTCCTTTACCCTCCTTTATTTATTATATAATTTATAATTGTCTTAAATGAGCCACATCAGAGCATGTTATAAATTGTGTTTCAAATATCAAACATAATTTAGAAAACCCAAGAGGAGAAGCAAAGTCCGTGCTATTGACCCACAATTCTGCATACTGTGTTCTTTCTTCCTGATGTTCCAGAATTCCTTCTTTTATTCTTTTCCGTTTAGAGAACTTTTCTTAGCCATTCTTGTAGGATAGGTCTAATGGCAAAAAGATATCTCAGCATTCCTTCATCTTCAAGTGTCTTGACTTCCCCTTTTATTTTTGCTGGAACTAGGATTCTATATCAATGGTTCTTTTCCTTGAGCACTTGAAAACTGTTGTATCACCTCCTTTGGCCCCAGGGTTTCTGATGAGAAATCTGCTGTCATTTAAGCTGTTTTTCCCCTATTAAGGTGCTATTTCTCTATCCTTGGTTGCAAGATTTTTTCTTTGTCTTTAGTTTTCAGAAGTTGACTGTGTTGTATTGATACGAATTTCTTTGGGTTCATCCTGTTTGTGGTTTGGTCAACTTTTGAATCTGTAGGTTTATGTCTTTTGCCAAATTTGGGGAGCTTTCACTCCTTATTTCTCTGTGTACTTTCTCAGCCCCACTCCCCTTCATCTCTCCTTCTAGAACTTTGATGACACAAATGTCAACTCTTTTGTTATAGTCCCCAAAGTCCTTGAGGCTGTTCATTTTTTTTTTTTTTTTTTTTTTTTTTTTTTTTAGGACAGTTGTTCAGACTGGGTGATTTTCATTGTTTTATCCTCAAGTTTATTGGTTCTTTTGTCTGTCCCCTCCCTTCTGTTGAGTGGTTTGCTGTTGCTGCTGTTATTGTACCTTTGGATTCTAAAATTTCTACTTTGTTTTCCTTGCTATTTTTACTAAGACGTTATTGAGACTTTCTATTTTTTTTAGCCGAGACCTTCTCCTTCATTTCTTTCTTTCTTCCCCCCGCCCCCCCCCATTTGTTTCAAGAAGGTTTGTTGCTTGTTGAGGTTTTTTTTTTTTTTTTTTTTTTTTATGATGGCTCCTTTAAAATCTTTGTCAGCTAATTCTAACATCTCTGTCATTTTGGTGTTGGCATCTATTGATTGTTTTGTTTTTTTCTTTTCAGTTTGAGATCTTCCTGGATCTTGGTATGATAATTTTTTATTGAAACCTGGACATTGTTGGTATTATAAGACTCTGTATCTTATTTATCCTTTTAGCTACTTTTTTCTGACTCTACTCTGGCAGGGGGAGAGGAGATGCTGCCTTATACTGCCAGATGTGGGTGGGAGATGGTGCTCTCCCTTACAACTGAGTGGGGATGGGAGCTTGGCATCCCACAAGCCTCCACCGGTCCCTCCCTGGCCAGGAGGGTAGGAGTACCTCACTACTGCTCTTTAGGTTGACTCCACTGACACTATGGATGAGGGGTCTCATTACTGACCGGGGGTGATGAAAGTCCCAGCTCCCTATGTGGCCTTCTCTGATACCACCCTCGTGGAGGGGTTATGGTGCCTTGTCATAACCTGGCAAGGATGGAAACCTAGGCTCCCCACTGGGTCTTCGCTGCTGGGGGTGTGCAGCCTCAGTTTTTCCTGTAGCATTTGGCTAGAATAGAGCAGTTATAGTCTAAAAGCTTTCTGTCTTGCAAGGCTCCCCCTTCCTGATCCTTCAGCTGGAAAGAGCAGTCTTTTCTTTGGGCTTTTTGAAATCTGTGCCCATTGGTGTTTCCAGGTTGCCAGCTGCATCAGCTTCAAGTGTGGGGCATATGAAGCAAAAAGAAAACTCACTGAACTCACCACTATGTCATTCTTAGGGTCTAAACATCCCTCCCTGGTGACTTCTTCCACATTTCAGAATCTTTTTTGTTTTGTGTATAATGTCCAGAGGTTCTAGTTATTCTTAGTGGAAGTGCTAGGGGAATGTATGTCTAGTCAATCTTCCCAGAAGCAAACTAGGAAAAAAGTGAGAATGTATATGGTTGTGTGAGTGTGTGTGTGTGTGTGTGTGTGTGTGTGTGTGTGTGTGTGTGTTTGGGAACATTGAGATATAGGCATGTTGTGGGGAGCCCTGGGTGACTCAGTGGGTTAAGCATCCAACTTTGGCTCAGGTCATGATCTCATGGTTTGTGAGTTCAAGCCCCACATTGGGCTCTGTGCTGCCAGCACGGAGCCTGCTTGGGATTCTCTCTCTCTCCCTCTCTCTCTCTCTCTCTGCCCCTCCCCACTCGTGCTTTTTCTCTCTCTCTCTCAAAATAAATAAACTTAAAAAAAAAAAAAAGATATAGGCACATCATGGCTGTCAGCCTTTTGGTTACACTGTACTGGAAGTGTAGACACAAAACAAAATAAGGCACAAATCCAGCCCTGGGAAGTTCACCCTGGAGAGAGAGAGCAGGCAGGTAGGTAAATAGTGCAATTATACTTATTTTACCTGTTAATGCTTGTTGTGCTACACTTGGTCAGATGCTCCTGGAGCCCAGCTTCGTGGAGGAGGAGAGGAGTCCACTGGAGTTCCCAATGCATCCCCAGAAAAGGCCCTTTTTGAGCACGTCAAGGTGAGGACATCAAGGCGGTAGGAATGGAGAGCAGAAGAGAGTAGCTATAGCTTGGTGGTTTAGAGCGTCACTTCTTAAACTTTACTGTACACAAGAATCACCTGGGTCTCTTGTTAAAAATGTGGGCTTAATTCAGTAGGTCTGAGCTGGAGCTCAAGATTCTGTAGGTCCAACAAGCTCCCAGGTGATGCCCATGATGCGGCTAGTCTGTGGACCACACTCTGAGTAGCAAGAGTAGGGTATGGACTTTGGAGTGAGACAGTGTTCAAATCCCAGCTCAGGGACCAACTAGATGGGAAAGTCACTTGACCACCCTTAGTTTCTACATTTGTAAAACGAAGACAATAGTAGTTCCTGCCTCCCCACCCCCACCCCCACCCCCACCGGGCAGGGTATAGAGAGGACAGAAGAGGCCATGTATGAACAATGCCCGGCACACAGTCAGCACACGGTGGGGTCATGCCTCTGCCTTTCTCCAGCTGCTCCCTGGCCCTGATCACTGACTGCACGTGGCTGCAAGGACTGTATGGGCCTGGTGATGGCACATGCAGGGTTAATGCTCCTGCTCTTGCCCAGAGACAAATGTTTTGTGTTGAGAAGTTGCTGCTGGGAAGGAAAAGGAGGGGGAAGAAGGCCCCTTTTTTATTATTCTGAGGTGCATTTTAATTTGCACAAGCGACGTTGTGTCTGTGATGGATGACACAGAGGGAAAAATTACAGCCCAGGAAGCCCAGCAAAGGGGGAAAAAAATAAAAGAGATCTAGCAAGGATTAAAAACAGCCCATTGTGATGCTGCATCCTGGTCAGGCGCTGGGGGCGGGGAGGCTGGGGAGGCTGGGAAGGGGATGCCTGGGAAGGAAGGGGCCCCGCAGAGCCAGTCTTAGCCAGTCTTTGGCAAACACAATTTGTGGGAAGTTTGCTCTTGGATCTGGCTTCCTCTTTCTGCATTTGATTCTCTCCTCCATGGCATCACCACCATCTCTGGGTCATCTCACTGGGAACCTTTTGGGGAACTCCTGTGATCTCTTCTCCCATTAACAAAACTCAGGAAGCTTGGAGCTCCCACTCTCCTGGGGCTTCCTACGTGATAGCAATCACACAAGGCAGAATCAGAGCAGCTGAGTTCGGGATCTGAATGAGGAAGCTCATGTCCTGATTGCTCATGAGCAGACCACTGAAGCCCCCCAAGGGCATTGCAGACACTCTTTTCTTTGGCTACTGGTTAGCCGTGGGTTCTGGCACTGGATGTACAGACCTGGGTTTGCAGCCCGACTTTTCTACTTAATAGCTGTGTGACCTTGGGCAAGTTATTTAACTTCTCTGTGTTTCTGTTCCTGTAACTCTGGAATGGGGATAAGACAGTACCCACCTCATGAGGGCTATTGTAAAGACCAAGTAAAATAGTGAGATTCTTCTGCCCTGAAAGAAAACAGGCCAGGCAAGATTCGGGAGGATGGGTAGAGGTAGGAAGGGTGATGACCCCCCCAATATAACTGGCTGTCCCCAGTGGGGGTAGGCGACCTCCATGCTCATCTTCAAGACTCTCAGGGAAGGACACTTCAAAGCACACCGACAGATCACTAACCTAAGTCCTGTCATCAGCTCAGGGCAGTTTCCTCTTGAGGAATTCTTGGAGGTGGGGGGCAGGGGTCACTGGCTGTTGTCTTCTGTCCCAGGAGCCCAGCTGAACTAAAGGAGTCTGCCCACACTCTCCCCTTTGGGGAGTGACATGTAAGCAAGTCTAAAACTTCTCTATGCAGGACACTCACTCCCCAGCCTGGCATCTCTCACCCACAGCTGGGTAGGAGAACCATGGTGACATGGTGAGTCCGCTCACCAAGTGTTGATGGCACAGGAATAAAGACAAGACGAGTCTTAAGTGGCCTCTCCTCTAGAGCGTTTGTTAATCATCCAGATAGCTAACATTTATGGAATACTTCCTGTGTGCCAGTTTTAAGCACTTTATTCATATTCATTGAATTCTCAAAACAATCCGAGAGCTAGGTACCGTTACCGTCTGCCTTTTACAGATGAGGAAACAAAGGCGCGAGGGAGGCTAAGAATCTTGCCCAAGATCATAAAACTTGGGAGCCCAGAGCCAGGACTCATCCTCAGAGAGCCTGGCCTCGGATGCGGCTGTCCTCTGAACGTTGACATTGGAGAACTGAGTTGAGCTAACTGGGTGGTTGGAGAACTGAGTTGAGCTAACTGGGTGGTTTGATCTAGGGTAGGCACAGCATGCCAGCGTGAGTGCCCGGAGGTGCACCTGTTACCCAGAAAGATCCCGTCTTCTGGGACATGTGGGAACTTTGCCTTGTGTGTATAGAAGTGGACACAGAGAGGCAAAAATGCTCGACGAGGTGACTGCAAAATCAATAACTGGATGGTTTTAGAGACTCTGTGAGACATATGTTCTCCTGTTTTCCTCATGACTGGGTGGCCATTATTACTAACAGTGTTCTGTTAGTAATAGGGGCTCCTGGGGGCCCCAAGCTTTCCTCCTACCCTGCCCCTTACCATTCTGATGGCAGCCCTGGGTGGGGTCTGGATTTAGGCTTAGGCCACGGGAAAAGTCTTGAAGGAATGCGCCGAGTTGGAGGGATCAAGTCCCATCGCCAGGCACTTTTTTTGCCAGTTTCTTTTGTCACACGTGGGACAGCAACAGGGGAATCTCGCTGCAGTCAGGTAAGTCGGGTTAGAGTCTGGCTCTGCTGTGTGACCACTTTGAGCCTCAGTTTTCTCTTCTTTAAAGTGAGACGATACTTATTCATCCATCCTGCCTTACAGATTATTGATTAAAAGATCCAAAGTTGGTAATGACTCTTATATGTGATTAGTCATCAAGGATGACTGACTCTCTGTGGGGCGCCAAAGCCAGGTAAGGTGCCTCTTCCCAAGGATCTCTACCCTGGGAACAACTCTCGTGGAGCCTGAAATTCTACCGTTAGTGATTAGCGATTGGTGTTCGGATCTATCATTGATCTTCATTAGGGTGAATCCTTCAGTTTTCTCTGTCGATGCCTTAGAGAAATGGTTCTTAATATTTCCAGAATTAAGATCCAATCTTGTCTGGGAGTCCAGTGAAACTTAGACATGTTCTGTCCAGAAACATGCATGAATTTGGGGAGGTTGGCATCCGAAGTCATCTTCCCTGTCTTGCCTAGGGTGCATTCCGTCAGGAGCTTGGCTACAGAAGATGTCGGCTCTCTCTGCCTGCCCTGCATTCCTGTCCTCTGCGGTGGTAACAGCCTCACATTGTCCCTTGGGGACTGTCCACAGCAGAAGCCTGTCAACAGCCTGCCCATTTCCCCCTGCACTCACAGTCTCCAAGCACGTCAGTGACTTCCTACTGTGAACACCTGCCAGTAGGCTCTCTCTCCGGCCACAGAAGCGTGCCCAGTCCCTGGCACATCACGAGGCTTTAATAAACGGTAGCTATCACTATCACTATCATTATTTTCACTGCCCCCCTTGGCTCAGGTCCTGTTCATTCTTACGTGGACTTTGGCAACCGCCTTCTAGATTTATCTTGTCACCTGTATTCCCTCTGCTTCACACGCAAACTGTACTGGAGAGTCCTTGTTTCTCGCTGGCTGGCCGGGGTTCCCTCATTCCCTGCCACGCCTTTCCCAGAACAGCCTGTCTCCACGTCTCTCGCTCATGCAGCTCTGCCTGCCTGGACCGTCTCTCTCATCTTCCTGTCCAAATTCTGCCAGTCCTTCCAGGTAACGCAGTGATCTCCCCCTCTGCATCAGTCAGGGAGGCCTCAGTAACAACCAGCCCCCGGGGCTCAGCGGTACCCAGGTACAGAGGAAGGGATCCTTTCTCACTCACGTTGCGTGTTTGCCACAGAGGCTGGTGGTCTCCTGCCCCACCTCACTCTCACAGGAGATGGAGGCTGTGAGGCTCGGCTTCCTAGAAGGTAGCCACAGGCTGCCACCCCATTTCACCCAGGAAGTGAGTGGAAGCCCCACGGTAGCGTCTCCACCCCCTAGTCCATGATGGATTCAGGGGCAACGCGGGGCTTGCCAATGAAGTTAGCCAATGAGAGGTGACGAGAGGCTTGCCGGGCGCTTATGGGAAAGTAAATTCTTCACTCTTACCAGAGAGCCGCACAGCCCTAGTCTGCCCGAGCCCGAGAAAGCACACAGCTTCCTAGCACGCCTTGTATTCATTTCCTGAAACTTCTGTAGCAAATTACCACAAACCGGTGGGCTAAAAGAACAGAAATGTATTCTCTTACAGTTCGGAGGCCCGAAGTCCGAAATCAAGGTACTGGCAGGGTTACCCTCTCTCCGAAGGCTTGAGGAGAGGACCCCTCCCTACCTCTGGTGGCTCCAGGCGCTCCTCAAATTGTGGCCGTGTGACTCCAAGCTCTGCCTCTGTCTTTGCGTGGTCTCCTCCTCCACACCTATGCCTTCTCCTTTTCTGTCATAAGGACGGTTGTCATTGGATTTAGGGCCTACCCAGCCAATCCAGGATGATCTCATCTCAAGATCCTTAGCTTAATTACATCTGAAAAGACCCTCTTTCCCAAATAAGATTATATTCACAGATACCAGGGCATGAACGTATCTTTTTGGGAGGCACCACTCACCTCGCAGAGTCTTGAACAAAGCCAGCCTGAGGATAACACTAACATGAGGGCAGAGTCAGAAAATGGCAAAGAAACTAAGTCAGAGCCTTGATCATCTTGTGCCTGAAGCTGACACCATGTCTCTAATTCCTACATGCGAGATAAATTTCTTTGTTGCTCAAGGCAGATTTTCTGTGACTTGCACCCCCTTCCAGCTTTGACCACTTGTGTGTGTCCTCACCCCTTGGGGATCTTGCTAGAAACTTACCTGGATGCAGATTTCTCCTGCAAGGTGGGCCTTGGGTCTTCAGGTCTCAGGTATCTGCTACATGGCACACACTTGTTTCCTGGGAATAATTCTGTCCTTCTCATGTCTCTCAGTATCCCCCCCCCACCCCCCCCCCCCCGGCTGCCAATGCCCCGTTTGTGTCACCCTGGTTAAATTATACATGCAGATTTAATTGATCAGTCATTAACCTCATCTTCAGGGAGACCATCAGCGTGATGGGGTACCTGCTTCTGCTCCACTCATGCTGCCAACAGTGGCTGGGCCCGCCCCTTCGCCCCTTCAGTTTGTGACTCCCATTCATCACACCTTTGTTTATAGCCTTTCAGCCGAACCCCATCCCTGAGACGGTCCCTGTCCATGCCAATTTAAATTAATTTTGCCAGTCAGATTTCATGAGACACTGAATCAAAGGCTTTTCTAAAAATCAAAAAGCACTAAATCTTCAGTGGACCCTCTTCCCACTAATATTACAAATTAGTTAGAATAAAACAGCGTTATGGTTTCCCGGCATGACTTCTGCGTAAACCTGCCAGTTCAGTTTATGGCTCAGGCCTCTGTTGCCCTCCAGCCGCTTACTGGATTTTCTACTCATAAGATTTATCGTAAATTTTTAATCATAAAATTTGTTCTATGGCTTGCCTACAAACGGAACTTATGGCTTCCCTGGGGGGAAATTGCTGGAATCGGCTTTCTTCCTGTTTTTCAAGTACAGTCCCACGTTTTTCTTCTCTGTTTCTTCTCTGTGACGCCCCCAGTGGTTCACCCTCACTTCTGAAAGTAGACATCAAGGGTCGCTCAAGTTCATTAGCTAATTCTGACCAGACCTTTCGGTTTGCATGCCATAGGACCCCTTGATTTATGTATCTCCCTAGCATTTAATTTTTCTAAGTGACCCTTTACCTGTTTTTTATTATGACTTACTAATTGCACCCATTTCCTAACTTTATTTTTCTTATTAAAGACAGGTTTTAATAGGTAGTCCATTTCTCTGCCACTTAAGGACCCTGATTAATGTCACTCACCTCCTAGTCATTCAGGAATGGATCACCTTTCTCGCTAATATTTCTTTGTCTCTGACCTGACGGGTCTGGAGTTTGTACTTGAGAGGCAGGTGAATGCCTGGTTAAATGCACGGGCTTTGGTTCAAATCCTGCCTCCACCACTTTCTAGTTGCAGGACGTTTCTTAAATTCCCTGTGCCTCAGTTTCCTCATCTAGAAGGAGGACGATAGAATCTATTCTAACACCACATGGTGGGACTCAGTGAGACAGTGCAAGTAGACTAGGTCCAGCAAGTGCTTAGGAAACATTTATTGTGCTTCGTAAGCACTAACTATGCTTGGGGAAAGGCTCTTTTCCATCCAAATGCTCTCATGTTACCGATTATTTTCTGAGCAACTTTTATGTGCATAGCATGGAGCCAGGTCAAAGGGGATAGTTACAGGGCTGAGTACTATTATCTGGTCCCCGCCTCATGGAACTCTCATCTTGGGGAGAGCCAGCAAGCAGCATGCAAGCAGCACGTGCCTATAATTCCAGGCAGAATGAAAGCAAATGCTAGAACGGATAAAAGCAAAGTGCTGGGGGACTCCGTGGGAAGAAGATTTCATCCTCGGGAGAAGGTGGAGAGCAAGTCATGGAGAAGACTGAGCTTTGCAAGGTGAGGGACTGGCGGCGGCAGAGGCTTGGAGGGGTGAGCATGTGTGGGGGTGCTGGGGGAACTGTCCAGCCTGGCGTGGCTGGAGAATAGGGTGCTTTGGGGACTGGGAGATGGGGAGTCAGGGACAGGGCTGGAAGAGCAGTTGGGGTCAGATCGTTAAGGGCCCTAAAGTGGTGGTTTGAGCCCCATTCTGCAGGGTGGTGGTTTCCACAGTGGGGTCCCTGCACCAGCAGCATCAGCATCACCTGGGGGCTTTGTTAGAAATGCAATGCAAATCCCCAGGCTCTGTGCCAGTCCTACTGAATCAGAATCTCTCGGGGTGGAGCCCGGCAACCACATCTTGTAAGCCTTCCAGGTGATTCTGATGCATGCTCAAGTTTAAGGACACTGCTGTTGATAATATTGAGACTGACCATTGGGGCACCTGGGGGGCTCAGTCAGTTAATGTCCGACTCTTGATGTCATCTCAGGTCATGATCTCAGGTCATGGGTCCAAGCCCCACATCAGGCTCTGCTCTGACAGTGTGGAGCCTGCTTGGGATTCTCTCTTTCCCTCTCTCTGCCCCTCTCTCTCTCTCTGACCCTCTCTCTCTCTCTGCCTCTCTCTCTCTCAAAATAAATAAATAAACTTAAAATAATAAAAGACTGACCATTAAGGGGAGCCTATAAGGATGCATGATTCTCTGTGTTTATTAGGTATGGCGTTTGGCTGCATAATAACAGAAGCCCAAATACAATTGCTCAGCCAGTTAAGGCTTTTATCTTCCTCTTGTAACAAGAAGTTCAGAGAAGGGTTGTCAGGGCTAGCTAGTGCACCTACCAAGGACATCACCAAAACCCAGGCTCCAATCCTCTTGACATGTGACTTTCATCCTCATGGTTGTAAAATGGCTACTGCACCTCCAGATTTCTCTACCATGTTCCAGGCAGAAAGAACAAAGGCATGAAGGCTTGTGCCAGCTGACTCTGTTCCCATTTAGTCTTGCTGGGCATCTTTTTGGATGGAAATAGTCCCCCTCAAAGCCCTATTCTACAGCTTACTTCTCACTACTTAGAACCTGATCACGTGATCGCTCTAACTGCAAAGAAATCTGGGAAAATGAGTATTTTTAATGTGATAAGTTGCAGTCCTCAATAAAATCAGGGCTTTAGTGGCCAGGATGTAATGGAGACTAGATACCAGGTGGACAGCTATTAGCGTCTGCTACAGCCCTGTGCCAAGTGCTCTGCCTGGCAGAAATGAATGGGTGGTTGAAGGAGGTTTAGTTGAGTGGTTAACAACTAAGCTCCAAAGCCACAGAGTCTGCATCGGAATCTCTGCTCTACCCAGCTGTGAAATCCTGGGCAGTTATTTAATCTCTCTGTGCCTCAGTTTCCTTCTCTGTAAAATGGGCATAATAACAGTGCTTACGCACAAAGGTTTTGTAAGGATTAAGCACATTAATACACGTAAAGGCAATAGAACAAACCAGGCTTGTGGTGAACTCAAATAGCACAGAGATGATACTCAGGAAGGCTATAAATAGGTCATTCAATGAATGACAAGAGCCTGAACTTGACATCCGAAATGGGAATGGAAAGAAGGGGGCAGGGAGTGTAAGGCTTCCCTAACATTTCCCTTGGAAAAGCATTTGGAAACATCGATGACCTGACTCTTCCCCCAGGTTCCACTTCTCTGAGCACAAGTGGCCTGTGTGAGGGGCTGAGCCTCCCAATTCCCCATCCATGCCCGGAGCACCCCTTGAACCCGCAGGACACCTGTGGCTTTCCTGTCCATTTCTGGTTTGCCTTCCATCTCTGAGGAAGAGCATTTCCCTCCCAGATCACCCAAGACCCAATATCTCCATCCTTTCTCAGCCACCATTTACACCTGCCAGGTTCAGAATGATTGTCACCAGCTCTAATGAACTACCATGATTTGGTAATTTGTATCCATATCTTATGGTCTATTTTTGCAAGGGTTTTTGGGAAATGCCAAGGACACAATATGGAAGAGTCAAGGAGAGCTCCTGGTGGGGTTTGAGCAGACTCTTTAAAATGGCAGGAATCGATTGGAAGAAGAGGTAGGAAGCAGTGGGTGGGGTGGGAAGGCATATCATGTGGCTGAGACACCCCAAACAAAGGAATAGAGATGGGAAGGGCATGGAATGAGCCAAGAACCCCAGGAAGTCTGACTTCCCAAGGCAGATGGTGGGAGAGGTGGACATGGGCCTTGGGAGCCACGGAAAAGAGCCGGGCTCACAGTCACTGCACATCTCCATGGCTCCGTCAGGCTCTGCAGCATGGAGGAGGCTTGGAGTGGGTGTCCCTGGGGCCTTGGTCAGGTAAGGCCAGGTCGGCAGCAGGACTGTCTTTTGTAGCAGCAGCTGACCACCTGAGCTGTGGGCCCCTGACATTGGCCCTGCCCAGAGACGGTCTTGGTACCACCAGAGCCCAGGGCACAGCTAAGTGGCCCCGTGGGGGTGGGGCAGCCAGGGGCTCAGTCACACAGGAAGCACTTTAGGTATGGGAGGCTGAATCCCTTCACAGGGGCATCAGTTGTGTTAAAGAAGAGGACAGGTTTGACCCCCAACCTCACATCAGTTTGGGCTCATGCTGGCCTCCTGGGGAAAGGAGAGAGAGGGAGAGAGCAGGAGAGAGAAGGGTTGAGTCGGGCTCAAGGTAAACCTGCTAAGACATGTGTCGCTTCACCCCAAACTAACCTAACAAGTGTGGTGGGCAAACTGAACCAAGGTTACAGTGTCATATTCTCCTTCTGCAAATGCTCCCAAGGGCACAGGCTCTTGGCTGGGTTCCCGATGCCATTGCACTAGGGTCTTGTCTTGCCTTTATTGACAGACTAGAGCTTTATCGAAAACCCTAGTTTGGCAGCTCTGGAGTCCATTCCTGGTCACTGTGTCTTCTGGGTGCTGACAGCCCTCTTCCTGCATCTCAGGATGCAGACAGACCCTGGCTGCCTCCCACTGGGATCCCCATCCGTGGAGATCCCCAGATCCCTCCTACTGGGATCCCCATCCCCGGAGGGGACATCCCAATGGTCCCTTTGCTACATCTTCCTCTTCCTGCCAGGATGCACATTTTCATACACTGCTTGTTGCTTGGTCTTATCTCCAACCCTCACCATGCCAGGGACTGAGTCTAGTTTCCAGGGGACCCCTTCTCCCCTGAACCCTTCTACCACCACAGGACAGAGGCAAGTCTACCTTCCTCTCGTCCTTTTAGGTAGCCTTTTCCCTACTTGTAACATCACCATTCAGTTTTCTCCTTTTCCCTGACCTTGTGGGTCATAGCAGAATCCCCTACATTCATGATTCCCTTTGGCCACTTCCCATTTTTTAAAAACCGTCTTCTGGGGGCGCCTGGGTGGCTTAGTCGGTTAAGCGTCCGACATCAGCTCAGGTCATGATCTCACAGCTTGTGAGTTCGAGCTCCACGTCAGGCTCTGTGCTGACAGCTCAGAACCTGGAGCTTGTTTCAGATTCTGTGTCTCCCTCTCTCTGCCCCTCCCTTGCTCACACTCTCTCTCTCTTAAAAATAAATAAACATTAAAAAAATTAAAAAAGAAAAACATGCCTTCTGTTTAATGAGTTACAACCCCACCGACGTCACTGCCCTTCGTGTTTTTTGAACAGCAGTGGAAGCAGGTCACAGTCAGGCTGGGAGAGACCACACAGCTAATCTTTGGTGTATGTTCGTTTTCAAAAGGCTCCAAAGTCTTTCCAATTCCAGATTCTTTTCTTTTTTTTTTTTTTTTTTAATTTTTTTTTTTTCAACGTTTATTTATTTTTGGGACAGAGAGAGACAGAGCATGAACGGGGGAGGGGCAGAGAGAGAGGGAGACACAGAATCGGAAACAGGCTCCAGGCTCTGAGCCATCAGCCCAGAGCCCGACGCGGGGCTCGAACTCACGGACCACGAGATCATGACCTGAGCTGAAGTCGGACGCTTAACTGACTGCGCCACCCAGGCGCCCCTCCAGATTCTTTTCTTGATAGCACCCTACCTCCCTGCTCCCAGTGCCTAATTTTCAACCTTCAAGCTGAGAAGAATTTCAGAGCAAAGTGACATTTGGAAGTCTTGAGACCCTGGGATAGCCTACCCCCATTCTGTCATTGAGGGTCACCAATCCGAGGTGAAGTCTAGGGTCCTCTGACCTCTAAGCCAGGGCTTTTCAACCTTGGCTGCACTCTAGAATCACCTGGGGAACTTAAAATCTCCCAGGGCCTGGCTACATCCCTTACCCTGGGGTAGGACACAGGCACTGATATTTCTTAAAGCTTTCCAGGTGATGTGGTTTGAAAACGACTGACTTAACCCAGTTAATCCTCACGTGGCTGGGCTGCACCCCAGTTTCCTGGCCCTGCCCAGTTAATCCTCACGTGGCTGGGCTGCACCCCAGTTTCCTCAGCAGGTCTGGGGATGGGGCCCGAGGCTTACGTATCTGATGAGCTCCCAGGTCCTGCTGCTCGAACATACTTTGAGAACGGCTGCCCTAGGCAGCTTCCCTCAAGCCTCACCTCATCATGCAGATGCTCCAGGATACCTGGATCCTCTGTGTCTCTCCTCACCCCTCCCTCGTGGGAGCTCTCCCCACACAGCCCTACGCGATCCCAAACATGCAGGAAGAGAGGGCCTGAATAAAACAGGGGACATGAAGAAACTCTGCCTTCTATAAGCCAAGGTTGATTATGAAATAAAAGGGCAGGGGGCTGAACAGTTAATTAGCCATGTCTGTGTCACTTATTTAATACGTCCCTTCAGTAGGAAGAGGTGAATTTCCTCCTGTGACCGGAGGCTTTGGCCTTGTAGAAGGAGCAGCTGAGGGACACAGTGTAGAAGGAGCCACTTTGGGAAAACCTGCTCTCCATCCTACCTGCCACTTCTGACCGTGGGACAGTGGCCAAGTTGCTTGATGGCTCCGTTTCCCACTCTCACGGGGTTATAATAATGCCCATGGTGTAGCTGTTGAGGATTCAATTCAGTAACATTTGGAAGCGCCTGCTCAATAAATGGTGGCCATTATCATTGCTACATTATTATTTTTGGCTTTGCTGCTGTCAGTGCCCCCTGTGTGGAGAGGCTCAGCAACAAATTATGCTATGGTTTAGTGTAGAGAAAGCATCTCTCATCCGATTAGCGGGGGTGCTCTCGCTGGTTAACAGGAGCCGCCATATTTGCCAGGGAAGCTCAGGGTTGAATTCTGTCATCTGCTGAAAATCATCTTCAGCCTGAGTTTTCCGGAGTAAGTCTCTCTACCATTGATTATACATGAGACACTTCTTTCTTTACTTTCTTCGGTCTCATTTATTATCACTAGCTAATTTGGTCCCCCAACTGGTTTCTCGGGTCCCCAAAAAGAAGCTTTGAACTCCCTGCTGCATCTGTGTGTGCGTGCTTATTCAGTCGTGTTCCATGCATGGACGGATGTGAGACGTCTAAACGAGCACCAGTGATCTAAAGCCCTATGGGGCAATGAGTGATTTAAAAGTGATCAATTATTGGGGCACCTGAGTGGCTCAGTCGGTTAAGTGTCTGGTTCTTGGCTTCAGCTCAGGTCACAATCTCACGGTTGGTGGGTTCAAGCCCAGCACCGGGCTTAGTGCTGACGGCGTGGAGCCTGCTTGGGATTCTCTCTCTCTCTCCCTCTCTCTCTCTGTCCCTCCCCTATTTATGCTCTCTGTCTCAAAATAAATAAATAAACTTAAAAAGAAGTGATCAATTATTAAATGCATAGAAGACATGAGTGGTCTGGGTCTCATCAGACTCATTTGTGAGGTGGAATCAATCCCATTTTAACTAACACTGGGTGAGAAAGGGAAAGTAGAAAGAACGCAGGTAGTTCTGAATTCAAATTCCAGATCTATCGGTTCCTTCTTTCTTTTCTTTTTCCTGGGCAGGTTCCTCCACCTCGCTAAGCCTTGAGGTCCTCAGGTGTAAGATGAAATTAATGATGTCCCCACTGTGGGCCCTGAGAGAGCGAAGGAGATGACATGTGTGGACACACCTGGCATAGTGTCTTTTCCTGTGGATGTTCAGTTAGTTCTAGGCTCTTTCTCTTGACTTCACCCTGCCTTGCAAGGACTCAGGTCCAGCAACACCGTGACTTCTGCAGAGCCAGCCCTAGGGGGAGGCAGGCAGACAACCAGAGGACCGCATTTAAGGAGGCCCTCACTCCCAGGTTTGTGTAAGAGCAGGGTCAGCCCCTGAGAGTAGGTGCCTCTTTGAATGTCGCTCATTAGATACTTTGATTGTAGCACTCTGCTGCCCACCTTGGGCCTCTGGGTGATTTTTCATATCTCCATCCCCACACCCAATTATACTTAAATGACCACCATGAAACTGGCATGGAATCCACTTTTGGGGTCCTCAAACCTCCAGGAATCCGTAGTTTTCAAAGCCAATCAAAACAGATGGCAAAGTGGGGATACAAGGCCAACACACAGAAGTCCATGGCAGGTGGGACTGAGTCCCTGTCCCCATGCAGCTGCTGCAGGAAGCAAGCCGTGCCTCCCTGTCCCGCCTGAACAGAGCTGGACACCTTGCAAAATCCATCCTGTATTTAGTTTGTCAGGTTTGGGTCTTCTCTGACCTCTGTAAGGTAGGAAGGACAGCTAGGGTTCTCCCAGCTTAAGCAATGAGGATATGGAGAAAGAAGTGATTTTCCTAAGGCCACAAAGCAAATTAGGCTTGAAGTACAGGATAGACCAGTATTTCTAAAAGCAGGGGCAGAGGCCCCCAGGGGCACTTTTCCCACTCCAGATTTCTGGGTCTGTGCCCTTCCTCTTGATTCAGTCTCTGGAGGTGGGCCCGGAATGGGCAGTGACATTCTCCAAGGTCTGAGCTGCTTTGACTTCTGTGTCTTCATCCCGTGTCAGCCATCATGGCATGTATCTGAGCATACAGGAGAGAATGAAGCTTTAACAACGCGTAATGTGCGTGCACCGGGTGCTGCTTGGTATGGCCACGTTCGTTGGTTAGTAGCTAAGCATTTACTTTCATAGGTCCTGGGGAAAATAGACCGATCCCTTCATACACATGAGCTTGTGAATTTTTGCTCAGGTCAAAGTTAAGTTTCAAAATCAATTGACAGTTGAGTTTAAGAACACACGAGCCATGTGGCACTGGAGTGTGGCCAAGAACGTGAAAGCGACACAGTCGTAATGAGGCCTGGGAATCCCAGGGCTGGGCGGTTCTGGGTCAGGAGCGCAAGGTGGGGCAGAAGGCAGAACTCAGGTCATGAGATCAAGCCCCATGTAGGGCTCCACACTGTCAGAGCAGGGCCCACTTGGGATTCTCTGTCTCCCTTTCTCTCTGCCCCTCCCCTGCTCATGCTCTCTGTCTCTCAAAATAAATAAATCAACTTTATTTAAAAAAAGAAACAAGAAGGCAGAGTTTCTTCTAAGGGACCTCAGCCCTGCAGACTCTACCTCTGTGCTGCAACATAGCCAGGAGCCAATACAAATTGCAGTACATATTTACAGAGACCATTGTCATCATGCCAGGTGCCTGGGGGAGTGTAAAGCTCCCCACGATAGCTGGAGAGTCCCCACGATGGAAGGACGATCCATCGATAGCCCTTTCCAACAGGTTGTCAGAACTGTAGACTCAAACTCCATCAGGGTCTGCAGACCAAGAAGCAGGCCGGGATGGGCGTGACATGTCCCCTTCCCACGCCTTGTCCCAGGCCTTCCTGGGGCCACTGCTACCCAAGGTGGCTTTCCCTCCCTTCCCGGGGGACCACTGCAGATGGCCAGGAGGGCTGGGGCCCGGGGAGGGGGAGGGGCCTTGTGCAAAGAAGAGATGACAGAGGAGAGGGAGAGGAGGAGAGAGGGAGAGAACGGAAGGCTGGGGGAGGGGAGAGACTGGAGGAGAAAGAGGAAAGAAAAAGTAGGGAAAAAAGGCATTTGTAAAATTAAAAGGCAAGGCCCCATCAGATGGTGTTGGGCAAGGAAAGCGTGTTACAGGCAGGAGTAATTGGTAATCGGAGCTGATGTGAAGAAGGGATGATTTATGGGAGCATGCAGACAGGGGTGGAATAATTTTTGGAGCAGAACGGGGAACTTACTGAACGCCTGAAACTCAGCTACTTATCCACTCGTTCTTGTGATGAATTAGCTCTTGTTTAAAGTAACCGCGGCTCCATTTTTCATTCTGATTACTACACTTGATATCTTTCTCTCCCTCTGTTTCCCTCTGACCACTGCCCCCTTACCAGGATCTGGGTGCAGAGGCACTGGGTTTGTAGGAACTCGTCACCCCTCCTCGACCCCCCCTCCTCCCCCCCAGCAACATTAACTCTAAATAGCCAAGTCTAAAGCCCAGCTGCTTGAAATATTGCCAAGATTAGGAATGTGCAGAATTAGTGAAGACTGTGGATGCAAGACCAGCCTGCTTATGCATCCAGAGTGGTTGCAATTCATTTGCCAATCTGATGAGGGATCTCCCTCTCCAAGCCAGTCTGTGCATTCTTAAAGGTGGGAAGCGGGGAACTCACTTTCTACCTGGCTGTAGCACTCCTTCTGGAGATGGAAAGATTTTTGAGGACCCTGGCAAGCCCCAATGAGAGGTAAATTCAAGAGAAATGATGTCCTACACCAGGCACCCCTCCTTACCAACATTAAAAAAAAATCAGTTTTAAATTTACATCATGCAGAGAGGGAGCAGTAGCTATATGATTACCACGTCCTTTTATTACCTTTGATTATTTTTTTCTTGATTTCAAATACAGCCCTTAAAAATTCAAGCTCCGGTGTGATCTAGTCTCAACACAAATTTCCATTTAAAAAAAAAAACAGTCTGACAAAAAAGTGATCAATACAAGTTAAATATTTATAACAGTTACTTGTGAAAATAACAAAGGGAAAATATTTGTCTGACACTCAGGAAAGACCTCTGAGATGCTCTGGACATCGTCGTCCTTCCCTAACTTTCAAGTCTAAACCAAGAAGCCCTCCAAGCCTGGGAGCAAGGCTCAGGTTGCTGCACAGACCCCAGCCCGCCACCCCGCGCTCACCACTCCTGTGACTGCCACCCATCCCACAAACGTGGCTGCCTCCATGGTTTCTCCTCTTAGTAACTAGGACACTTGCCTCCTTTCACCACGGAGCCTCACGGCCCCCAAATCTCTGCCTGTGCCTATTGCCGACACCTTTTTTCTTTGGTGGTTCATAACTCAAGCCTGTTGAGATCTTTCCTGCCTCAGCAAACCCTTGGCTCTGCCAGATTCTGTTCCAAAGTGTCCTTAATATGCAAGCCTCATGGCCACTGCCTTCATGGATTTCTTGAACCCTGACCTACCTGGGCCCTCCTGTCGCTGTATACTCCCTACCTCCAGCTGCTCTTCTGGCTTGACTCTGGCTTTTGTCCCTCAAACCAGCTTCCTGGAGCTCCCAGACACTCCAGGCAGTGCCCAGCTCTCCTGGCGTTGGGTTCTCTCTGTCTTTATGACCCCCCTCAGTCTTGAAGGGACAGGAGACAGGAAGGGAGAGCCAATCCTAGTGAACGGTGTGGTGCAGTAGAGAAAAGCTTTGGATTTGGAATTAGGGTACTCAGAATTCAGTCCCTGCTCTGCCAGATTCCAGGCAATGGGTTTCCCTCTCTAGAGAGTAAGGAAATAAAGTTTCTCTGTGTAAGAGATGGGGTGGCTGGTCACGAAGATCCTTTCCAGAGGAATGGTTAAGAGCATGCGGTCTAGAATGCTCCAACCTCGTTTCTGCCTCTCGCTGTTGATCCCTCTGAGCCCCAGGAACCAACTTCCTGGGTTTTTATGAAGACTAAATGAGAGATTGCACACAAAATCCTTATTACAGGGCCTGGCATGTAGTGTGTACTCAGTGTTCGCTGCTAATATGATCATGATGATGACGATAATCACAATAACGATCACTCTATCATTGGGCGTATCTTAGAAGGTGTTTCTTTCCATTTCACTTTACACAATCTTGTCTTAAGAGCAGACTCTCAGCCTTTATTCTGCCTCATCGCACTTGTTGAATAAGACCCACTCTCAGCAGTAGCCAGCCGTGACTCACAGTTTGGCCAGCAGGGTACATTGTGTGGGGAAGAAGGGAAAACAACTCGCAACAGTGGCTGGGAATCACCATTTCAGACTCGTGGTTCCCCTAATAAGAAAACACCTGTCGAGAAGAAGGTGGTTCAGCCTGACAACCAAATCCCCAAAGAAGCCAAACAGGTGTGCGCATTCTTGGCAATGCCCAAGTGCATCCATCATCGGGCATCCTTCCTGGATTTTGAGAAGCACGGCTGGGTGTAGGGGTGGAGCTGGAGGGATGGAATTGGGAGACTGGAAGGACAGCCAGCAAGGCTGAAGCCAAAACTGAGAAGCAGTCAGATGGTTCCACCCAAGTTCAAGAGCGTGGGCTAGGGGGGCACCTGGGTGACTCAGTAGGTTAAGCGTCCGACTTTGGCTCAGGTCATGATCTCGCGGTCTGTGAGTTCGAGCCCCGCGTCGGGCTCTGTGCTGACAGCTTAGAGCCTGGAGCCTGTTTCAGATTCTGTGTCTCCCTCTCTCTGACCCTCCCCCATTCATGCTCTGTCTTCCTCTGTCTCAAAAGTAAATAAACGTTAAAAAAAAAAAAAAGAGAGAGAGTGGGCTAGGGACACAGAGCAACTAGAGGCACTGGCCAGGCTGGCAGAGCAAGCCAGTGGGCTACACCTTGCGCCAGGCCTCCTCCAGCACCCCCCTGTCCTGCACACCGGGCCACCTCCCAGGTTGAGTGGGAAGTGGAGCCCAGAGGGTGTGTGTATCCTGGGGTGACCTTTCCCTACTCCTCTGGTGTGTTGGTGGGTACCTTGGATGTCTGGTCCCCAGGCAGAAATTCCAGAAAGAAGACAATCACTCTTGTTCCCCCTGCAGCAGTAGGGACTTTAGTGCATAGCTTACACCCAACAACAATGGGCAATTTCCTTTTTGCTGCAGGTTGTCTTACCTGCCTGGGGCTCTGAGATGGCCAGTTAGTTCCCCTGAGCAGAGCTGGCAGCCTTTGTTTGCTAGAAAGCAGAGCTGTCTGTACATCTCTGGCCCAGTGAGGCTCAGCAGGCTACAGCTGTCCACCTGGGACTCGACATTGGCCTTCTCAGCCATCCATTCATCTGTTCCAAAGACGGTTATTGAGCACTGATTGTGTGCCAAGCACTTGACGGAGCTAACAGACCCAAGGCTGGAAGTCCAGCGAGCCAGCTTATCCCTTGGGGACAAAATCATCCCGGGCACCTGCTTTTCCCCTCTGGAGAACAGCAGGCCAATTCCGGGAGATGCCAACAGCTGGACACCAAGGGCTGGGTCTGTTATGTTCATTCTGATCTAGTCAGCACTTAGCACAGTGCCTAGAAAACAGAAGGCACTTGGCAGTCGTTTCTAGAACAAATGCTTTTTCCAAAAGGGAATGTGGGTAGATGACCCCTGAGTGCCCCAAACCAAATGGTCCACATAGTTAGCTATTACTCTCCATGGCATGGCGTCCACCACGTATGTCAACCCACAACTTCACACACACCACCCACTAGGCCCCCTACACTGACATCCTGCCAGTCCCAACATGACCTTTTACAAGGCAACCCAGAGAAGTCGGCATTAGTGTTACACTCCTACGACAGCCGGGACATGGAGACTCAGAAAGTTTGAATGACTAGACTACAATCAAAGCAGGTTCCAAAGGCTGTCTTCCTTGAACTGTTAGCATGGAGGGCACAATGAAGGAGTCTGGGGTGAGGGTGTGGAGGCTGGCAAGGGGAAGGAAGGGCAGGAGGAGCAGATATTACCAGTTTGGGAGCTCCACAACAGGAGGCAGTGGCTTCTCAGGATGTACCTCTGGTGTGCGAGTTTTGGGAGCAGGCTTGCAGGTGAAGACTTCCAAGCCTCTGTCCCTTCACAGAGCCAACGGGATCAGCAACTCTGATCAGTTGCCCACTGTCAGAATGGGTGGGGAGGGCCTGGGGGTGTGACAAGACGGAAGGGAGGTGGTCTCCTCCCAGGTAAGGTGCCGGCCCAGCATAGGGATGGGCCTAGAGTCAGATGTACTAGGTGGGATCAGGGTGGGTCGAGACAAGGCTGTGATCGTTCAGTAACCAACTTCCCTCTTCCCCAGGAGCCCCTGCCCCTTTTCAGGTGAACTGCATATCTCTAGTTAATAATTAACTTGTCACGAGCCCACCAATACCCCACGGAGGGAGAGACAGAGGGAGAGGGAGGAGAGGTAGGGGAGGGAAAGGGGGTCCAGCCCACACCCCTGCCCACACCCCAGCTGGCCACAGTCCCATGCTCACCTGGCCCATAATAAATAAGATGAAAGGCACTCCTGATAAATGCCCGTGTCAGGGAGAGATTTTACCTTCACTCAGAAACAATGTAATATCTCGGCTATTACCCAAAATAATTTATCAATGTGTAATAGCTTTGTGCAGACCTCAGATAGGAGGGGAGCTGCGCTATCAGAGATGGATGTAGCCTACCTTCGGCTTTTAATTTTTAATGTTCGCAGCCAGCTTTGCATTAAAGGCCAGGTGTCATATAAAGACTTAATGTAAGAGGGGAGTTCATGAATTCTAATCAAGGGAGGAGCGCTCCCTGGCTCCCTGGCTGGCGGCTGTCACCCCCTGATGGTCCTTATTGATCTTTTGTTTTCTCCCCTCCTGTTCTTCCAGCTCTACTGGGCTCTACTGTCTCCTCTCCACCCCTCCACCTGACTCCACCCCATCCCGTGGCACCCTCCAGCCCAGCCCAACCCTTCCCCTCCCCCACCCTGGGCTCTCCCCTTCCCTCGGTACCTCCTTTCCTTCCACCAGAAGAGGGAGGGCCAGGGTGACACAAGCACAGACTCTGTGACATCTGGGCTTGATGCCCAAATTCAAGACAGCGGGACAGCAGGACTCTTTCTATTTCACTCATTCATTCCTTCATTCCATTTTTGTTTATTTATTAATTTCTTTTTCATCCGTCCCTCCAGAAAGTATTTTTTAAATACTCATGGAGGGCTCACCTCTGTCCTAGGTCCCGTGGACAATGTTAGAGACAAGCAAGATAGTTTCTGCCCCTAGCAAAGTTTATGGTTTTGTTGGCAAAAAAAGTCACTTCTACAAACATACACGCGTAAATGTGACTTGAGACAATTATGTGAGATTTCAAAGAGGATCCCTCCCGGACAGCCTTTTAAAATTCGTGCATGTGTGGCACATGAAAAGATGCTCAACGTCACTCCTCATCAGGGAAATACAAATCAAAACCACACTCAGATATCACCTCACGCCAGTCAGAGTGGCCAAAATGAACAAATCAGGAGACTATAGATGCTGGAGAGGATGTGGAGAAACGGGAACCCTCTTGCACTGTTGGTGGGAATGCAAATTGGTGTAGCTGCTCTGGAAAGCAGTGTGGAGGTTCCTCAGAAAATTAAAAATAGACCTACCCTATGACCCAGCAATAGCACTGCTAGGAATTTACCCAAGGGATACAGGAGTGCTGATGCAGAGGGGCACTTGTACCCCAATGTTTATAGCAGCACTCTCAACAATAGCCAAATTGTGGAAAAAGCCTAAATGTCCATCAACTGATGAATGGATAAAAAAAATTGTGGTTTATATACACAATGGAGTACTACATGGCAATGAGAAAGAACGAAATATGGCCCTTTGTAGCAACGTGGATGGAACTGGAGAGTGTGATGCTAAGTGAAATAAGCCATACAGAGAAAGACAGATACCATATGTTTTCACTCTTATGTGGATCCTGAGAAACTTAACAGAAACCCATGGGGGAGGGGAAGAAAAAGAAAAAAAGAGATTAGAGTGGGAGAGAGCCAAAGCCTAAGAGACTGTTAAAAACTGAGAACAAACTGAGGGTTGATGGGGTGTGGGAGGGAGGGGAGGGTGGGTGATGGGTATTGAGGAGGGCACCTTTTGGGCTGAGCACTGGGTGTTGTATGGAAACCAATTTGGCAATAAACTTCATATATTGAAAAAAAATAAAATTCGTGCATGTGCAAAAAAACAATAATAAATTAAAAATTAAAAATTAAAAAAAAAAGGGGGGCACCTGGGTGGCTCAGTCGGTTGAGCATCCGACTTTGGCTCAGGTCATCATCTCACAGTTCATGAGTTTGAGCCCCGCGTCGGGCTCTGTGTTGGCAACTCAGAGCCTGGAGCCTGCTTCAGATTCTGTGTCTCCCTCTCTCTCTGCGCCTTTCCTGCTCATGCTCTGTCTCCCGCTGTCTCTCAAAAATGAATAAACGTTAAAAAAAATTTTTTTTAATTCATGCATGCGTAGACATCCAACATGCACTGTCATCTTTGGTGCTGTGCTTTCCCACAGTGTACTTATCACCTGCTATACTATGTAAACTGTCTGTTTATTTTGCTTATGATCTGTCTCCTTCGAGAATGTAGGGCATCATGAGGGCAGGAATTTTGGTATACTTTGTTCCCTGGTGTGGTCTTAGTACATAGAACAATCCTCAGTAAATACTTCCTGACCGAATTAAGCAACCAACAGTCAAGCTGAGAGGACAAGAACAGAGGTATTATGGTACAGCGGGACGGGAAGGGACGATTGTGGCTTCCGGTGGCAGGTCACTCCAACTCTTCTGCCCATCGTCCTTGCTCTGGAGGACAGAGCTCTAAATGCCCTTGCTCTAAAATGCCCATGTAGCTCCCTCAGCAATCCATACTGTCTCCACCTGGCCCCCGTCCGCCTCTCTTTGCTAGACTCCTCCCAGCTTCCTCTACCTGCCTTTCCACCCACCTGACTCGCATCACAGGTCGCCACCCGTGGGGAGGAGGACGGGGGCTGTGCACCTGGCCCTGAGCTCCTCCAGGATGGGGCAGGGCCTCACGCTTCTCTGGAACCCTGAGCAGGTGCTCGCTTCCCAGCAGGCCAGTTTTTATGTGAGAGGTGCATTCAGGACTAATTCTCCTACAGAAATAGACATAAAGTAGGATCTGCATTATTTCAAATTTTGGACAAACAAGACTTCGTTCGCATTGTTTGTATTACCCAGTTGCTTGAAAATGCAGCCGTGCTGTGTAGCTGTGGCAAATGTTGAGTCAAGAGGGGGCAAGTTCCCTCCCGTCCTTTCTGGACCTGCTGTCTCTTCTCTCTGCTAAGGGATCTCCTTCTACTGTTGGTGCAGTCAAGAATGTATGTCTTCTGGGGCCCCCCGGGTGGCTCAGTTGGTTAATCGTCCAACTCTTGGTTTTGGCCCAGGTCATGACCTTGAGGTTTGAGGGTTTGAGCCCCACATCAGGTTCTGCGCTGACAGTGCAGACTGCTTGGGAATCTCCCTCTCTCCGTCTCTCTCTACCCTTCCTCTGTTCATGCTCTCTCTCTTTCTCTCTCTCTCTTTCAAAATAAATAAACTAAAAAAAAAAAAAGTGATATTCTTAAAAAAAAAAAAAAAAGTGCACGGTTTCCTCCCTATGGTTCCCTTCTCCTCCTTTAAGACCCAAAAAGTCAGCCTCCTCCTTGAAGCCCTCAGGCACGGTAGGTCCCTCCTTCCTCTGTGCTCAAAGAATTTTGCTTGTACTTTTGTCACATTAGCAGTTGAATTGCTAATGAGTTGCTAGTGGGTCTACCTTCCTTACTAGATCTTGAGTCCTTAAAGGTGGACTCTGTCTAACTCATCTCTTTATTTTTTATTTTTATTTTTTTAGGGGCGCCTGGGTGGCCCAGTCGGTTAAGCGTCCGACTTCAGCCAGGTCACGATCTCGCGGTCCGTGAGTTCGAACCCCGCGTCGGGCTCTGGGCTGATGGCTCGGAGCCTGGAGCCTGTTTCCGATTCTGTGTCTCCCTCTCTCTCTGCCCCTCCCCCGTTCATGTTCTGCCTCTCTCTGTCCCAAAAATAAATTAAAAAAAAAAAAAAAGTTGAAAAAAAATTTATTTTTATTTTTTTAATGTTTATTTTGAGAGGGAGAGAGAGTGGGGGAGGGGCAGAGAGAGAGGGAGCCATAGAATCTGAAGCAGGGTCCAGGCTCTGAGCTGCCAGCACAGAGCCTGACATGGGGCTCAAACTCACGAACCATGAGATCATGACCTGAGCTGAAGTCGGACGCTTAACTGACTAACCACCCAGGAAACCCAAACTCCTCTCTTTAATCCTAGCACCTTGAATATGAATGAATGAATGAATGAATGAGTGCCCAGGAAACTCCCACAGATATCTCCCAAAGCTGGTGTAAACTTTTAAAAAAATTCTTTTTTAATGTTTATTTATTTTTGAGAGAGAGAGACAGAGCATGAGCAAGGGAGAGGCAGAGAGGGAGACACAGAATAGGAAGCAGGCTCCAGGCTCTGAGCTGTCAGCACAGAGCCTGACACGGGGCTCAAACTTGTGAACCATGAGATGATGACCTGAGCCAAAGTTGTAGGCTTAACCAACTGAGCCACCCGGGCGCCCCAAAGCTGGTGCAAACTTTTAAGCTGCTTTCAACAAAATCACTTTTGGAACTTGAACAACAAAACTACCCAGATTCCAGAACCCCACCCCCAACCTTGCTTAGAAAGCCCCTTTGGGATTCTATAGTGGAGCTGGTAGGACCCACCCCTCTAACCTGAGTCTTCATTAGACTCACCCTGGGCACAAAGGCACATTAGGGATCATTCTGTTCCAGGGTTTCCAATCTTTGCCACCACTGACATTTTGGATCAGATCATTCTCTATCGTAGGGACTGTCCTGTGTATGATATGTTCAGCATCATCCTGGCCCACTGGGCCAGCCTCTCCCTCCTCCAGTTGTGACAACAAAAGTGTCTCCAGATATTGCCATGTGTTCCCAGGGGGAAGAAATCGCCCCTGGTTAGAAATGATTCTGACCCTGCCTGGGGCTCAGAGAGGCTAAATTCTTTGCCCAAGGGAAGTTACACAGCTAAGATTTCAGGAAATAATTGTAGAGGAAGCAACTTTAACCTTTATTTTGGGTTCTTTTCCACTGGCCCCGAGAATTAAGTTGACATAAGACAGGTCAACAGGAGAAAAGCATACAATTATTTAATGCACATGTTACGTGACATGGGAGCCCCTATCAGGAGTGAAAGCCCAAAGAAATGTCGAAACTTACTTGCTTTATATGAGGCCACAACTATGTGGGCAGGCTAAAGAAAGTGGAGTTATTTTAACAAGGTCTGTTTGGATAGAATTCTCCGGGTCTCAATTTCTTGTCCTTGATGATAAGAATGTTACTTTTCTACTGGTATTGGAAAGACATCTTTCCTATGGGAATTCATCTCCTGCTTTTAAGAAAAAGAGGGAAAGTCAGAATGTGTTTCTTACATTTGCTGTTTTTCAAGTGCCTTTAACTCAAAATAGTCGATATGCTAGAGTGGTATATTTTGGAGTGATATGTTCTGTACTCCTTCATAATCAAAAGTCAAGATGACTATTGTATACAACTGAGATGCATCACAATATTGTTTATAATAGCAAAAAACCGGAAGCAGCCAAAGTGAATAAAAACACAAGAATGATTTTTCAAAACTTACTGCACTTTGTATGGTGGAATATTAGGTACCCAGGAAAATAGTGATATTGAAAATTAAGTAATGACATAAAAAAATCATTCCAGGTTTAATGAGAAAAATCAGTTTCCATATCAGGCTCCAGGCTCTGCGCTGTCAGCGCAGAGCCTGATGCGGGGCATGAACCCATGAACCATGAGATCGTGACCTGAAGTTGGACGTTCAACTGACTGAGCCACCCAGGCGCCCTTCTCAGTACTATTTTAAGATTGAATACAGACACAACTTTTTACTATTTTCCAGTGGAAACATATTTAATTGTTTTTCCTGAAAAATATAATTGTAGTATAAAGTTAAAACAATACAGACTGAAGCATCTGACTGGCTCAGTCAGTAGAGCATGTGACTTGATCTCAGGGTCGTGAGTTCGAGTCCCATACTGGGTACAGAGTTTAATTTAAAAAAAAAAAAACACAATGAAAGTGAAAGTTTCCCCTATACATTCTTCTCTCCAATCATAAGGCCACACAAATATGTAAGGGTTCCCCAGGCAGAGAAAGAATTAACACGGGTTATGCTGACAATCTTTAAGTACACATTTAACCCTGATTTAGTGCAAGCAGAGAGCAGCTGGTACTTACTACTGAACAAAATTATACACCTCTATTCTGAAATAAATCATTTACTGAAAAGGAGAAAGATTCTTTGTTTTCAGCTGCAAAAGATTTGAAACATACGGAAAATTGTAGAAAACAATATAAACAAATTCTTTTTTTTTTTTAACATTTGTTTTTGAGACAGAGAGAGAGCATGAACAGAGGAGGGTCAGAGAAAGAGGGAGACACAGAATCTGAAACAGGCTCCAGGCTCTGAGCTGTCAGCACAGAGCCCAACGCGGGGCTTGAACCCACGGACCGCGAGATCATGACCTGAGCCGAACTCGGCCGCTCAACCGACTGAGCCACCCAGGCACCTCGAATTCTTATGTACCTTAGCTCATTTGCTTTAGAACTTTGAGTTTTTAAGAAATGTTATAACGTTATATAGTCTAAGCCTCACTCTCTCATCTTTTTCTCTCTTACTTGTACTCAGAGGAATCTTTACCTTGAAAGTGATGTAAATCATCCCTGTGCATTTTTTTTAAAGTAGGCTCCACACCCAACATGGGGCTCGAACTCACAACCCCAAGATCAAGAGTCACGTGCTCCACTGACTGAGCCAGTCAGATGCCCCCCCATGCATATTTTTTAATACATGTAAATTTTAATACATTAAAATAAATTTATATGACATTATATCACTGGACAGTTCATCCATTCTCTTGCTGAAAAACAGGTTCTTTCCAGTTTTCCCACTATTTCAAGCAATGCCATGTGAACTTCCTTATATACTTTTCCTTGTAAGAGTGATTTCTAAAGCAGCACCTCTCAACTTTTTTATCTCAGAACTCCTTTACAGTCTTAAAAACTATGGAGGACCTCAAAGAGCTTTCGTTTCAGGGAATTATATCTATCAGTAGGGTGTCATAGTTAACATTTTATAGATTAAAATGAATTTTAAAAATAATTATTAATTGATTTAAAATAATTACAAACCCATTATATCAATATAAATACCATATTTTTATAGAAAATAAGTGCAGTAAGATAAATATAGTAAGATGAGTGACGTTCTTCATTTTTATAAATCTACAAAAACTATATTGTTTGTGTTGAAATTTTTGAGGATAACTTGGCCTCATATAAATACATAATTGGAAAAGGGGATGGTAACGTTCAGATAATTGTGGATATTCCCTGATAATGAACCAAAACTCAACAAGTGACTATTTCTTAAAGATCAGCTGCAATGTGAAATCCGAAACCATCTCAGTGAACTTTTTGTACCCTTACATTAAGATGCATTGATCTTGGGGTGCCTGGGTGGCTCAGGTGGTTAAGCATCTGACTCTTGGTTTTGGCTCAGGTCATGATCTCACGGTTCATGGGATGGAGCCCTGAGCTGAGCTCTGTGCTGACAGCATGGAGCCTGCTTGGGATTCTCTCTCTCCCTCTGCCTCTGCCCCTCCCCTGCTCTCACTCTCTCTCTCTCTCTCAAAATAAATAAACTTAAAAAAAAAAGATGCATCTCTCTATCTTGTACTTTGCATACATCTTTAACTTGTGATTTTTGTAACACCATACACTAGTCATTTGGAAAATATTGGTTCACCGAGCCCTGTAGATCTTCCAGATGTTAGCACACTTCATTAGACAATCTCAGAATTTTTCACTTGTTAGTATCACCTCTGATCTTCAAAAGCCTGAGTATTAGGAAGCTGTCGTGCTCACAGTGGCAGACCTAAGGGTCCTAAAATTGGAAAGTTCAGATGTCATTATTGGCAACAAATATTATCAGTTGTTTCTCCTTGACGTGACAGGCTCACTTCAGTTTTGAGAAAATATCTGCCAAATATCCAAAAACCCAAATAACCATAGTTTGTTGGCAGTTCTTTCAAGGAATAACAGTCCTCCGTGGAACAAATGGCCAGTTCATCCTTGAGCTCAGTCACATACGTGCTTTCCCTGGGGACCGCTGTGCTTGAGGATTCAGCAGAAGGGCTTTATGTGCAATTTCCATTTCATCACAGGGTGTATTATAAAGACAGGGACTCTGGGTCAAGATTTTTAAAAATTAAAAATTTTACTGCTCCATCAAGAATGCTCCTCAGTAAAACGGTTTTCCTCCCTACAAAGTGCATGGCAGCACAGAGTACAAGCAGGGCTGGTATGGTTTAGGGACACCGCCTTGATTTGCACCAGCAGTTTTAGCCACCATTGCTTTTACACCACCAATGCAAATGTGAACACAGCAGAAAAGACAAGTGACTTCTCTTTTAAAAAAATTTTTTTTAATGTTTATTTATTTTTGAGAGAGAGAGAGCATGAACAGGAGAGGGGCAGAGAGAGAGGGAGGGATCCACAGAATCGGAAGCAGGATCCAGGCTCCGAGCTGTCAGCACAGAGCCCGACACAGGGCTCGAAGCCACGAACGTGAGATCATGATCTGAGCCGAAGTCGGACGCTTATCCAACTGAGCCACCCAAGCGCCCTGACGAATGACTTCCTAGTATTATTCTGAAGACATTTTTGACCTTGCAGGTCCCCTGAAGCACCTCAAAGATCCCCAGGAGTCTGGGATTACACTTGGAGCACCGCTGCTCCGGGGTGTCTACCCACAAGACAAACTGCTGGGTGGCCGGGCAGGCACGTTTTACCTTTACTAGTCACTCCCGAATCGCTCTTCTGAGTGTTTATTAACTTTAATCCCACCAGCAATGTATAAGCATTCTCAAGTCCCCATATCCTGGTCATCATTTATAATCCAACTTGTATTTTGCCAACCCAATGGGTATGAAATAGTGCCTCGTCACTGTATTCATCAAGGCATAGAGTTTCAAACATATTTGCAATGGTCTTTCAAATCCGTTCTCTAATCACTCATAGTGAGATGGTGTTTATTACTCTCACTAATAATTGAGGTAATTTACAGAGATACAGATATAAAAGACAGTCTCTTTCAACATATGTTTAAGAGGGCTTTTTTTTTCTCTAGCTTTCATGTTGGCAAAACATTTTCCACTTCTCTTCAATTTCCTTTTGCAATTTTCCAAATGAGAGAGCTTCTGGGGAATGCTATTCTAGGGTTTTTAATCATTTATTCCCTGTAAACACTGCCAGCCCATATGTGATTTGGTTTCAGAATTGCAGCTGATTACGCTGCAGATTTGATCCTTCTGGTCTTGGGGCTGGTGAAAACTGCCTAGTGCAGTTCCATGCACCTCGGTGTGTACATTGTTGAAATGCTCCACGCAGATTTGTAGATGCTGGTAACACTGTCTGTGCAGGCCTTTGTGAGCAAGAGTTGATCAGTCTCCAACATGGCAACTTCCAGGAGACTTTCCAGGGTGAGTTGGGCTGTGTGTGATTTTCTCTTTACAAGTTGACTTCACAAGCTGTCCCGTCCCCCATGTAAGAAGTAACGCTGTTCTAAGTAGTCGCATGTGGGAACTGGGATTAATAGGCATTAGTTCCTCTTCCTATTGGTTTGGATACTCAGCATCTGTTCATCTAGACTGGGGGTTTGCCAACTTTTTTGGTAATAATCCAGATAGTAAATATTTTAGACTTTGTGGGCTGCATAATCTGTCATAACTACTCTACTCTGGAATAGGGCAAAAGTGGCCATAGATAATAGGTAGCCTGACAAGTATGGCTGTGTTGCAATAAAACTTTATTTACAAAAACAGGAGTAGTTTGTAGTTTGCTGACCTCTGGTTTAGATTGCTTCTTCATTTGGTTCTCTGGAGGAAGACTGCTAATCCTTCAATGTCTATTCTTGTAGTATGATAGTCTATAGTTTACATTTCATATCACTGTGTGTGTGTGTGTGTGTGTGTGTGTGTGTGTGTTTGAATCTTTAATGAAAAAAAGTACATATGAGAAGTCAGAAATGACAATAATTCGGTTAATAAATAAGATTATTATTATTATTACTACATATTATTAAAACACAAATACTCTGAGAGAGCTTAATAAAACACATGCCAACTGGACCACGGTGACAATGACATATACATGGCAGTTGTTCCTTTGAGGCCCTCCACTGCTCTCCAGATAAGTGAACTCTAATTGGGCCTGGAAGGCTCCTTGGTGAAAAATCTGATTCCAGCTCTGGAACAAGGAAAGGACAAGAGGAGCCCAAAACACCTCATTGTGCCAGACAATAATGTGTGCCAAAGAATAATGGAGACACAGAAACCATATTGAAGGGATGGCAAAATCTGGGACAATTTGATCATCAAAATTAATAGCAATTAATTGTAGCTCAATAAATAAAATAAGAACCCCCCCAATCCATATTGATTTAAATTGATAAACAAGTAAATGAGAAAGAAGGGATAATTTTTCCTTATAGTAGAATGCCAAGTAATAAACACAGAAGGGATGATGGAGTTAGAAAATCATCACTAAATGCTAGAACGATAGTGAAATGATGGTGAAACAATGGTGAAAGTCTGAGGAGGAGCAGGATATTTTCATAACCTTGAAGTATCTTCCCATAAATGACTTCTTCATTCCAGAGGGAACTTTGGTGACTTTACAATAGAGAAACCTAGTGGACATCTTCTTACCTAATGATCAAAGTTGATACCACTAATATTGGGGCAAATCAACATCATGTGCCTCCTGATATGATGCACTGAAAAGAACACAACATTGTTTCTGTGAAATTCCTGTCCAAATGCATCCATTCCATCTAATCATGAAAAAAAAACACATCAGACAAACCCAGAATGAAGGACTACAAAATAACTGGTCTGCTCTCTTAAAAAATAATGTCAAGATCAAGAAATGCAAGGAAAGGCTAAAGAAATATTACAGATCAAAGGAGATGGAAAGAAACATGACAGTTGGATGCACTCTGTAATCCTGTAGTCCTGAGTCCTGGACAGAGGAGGAAAGACAGCTAGAAAGGATACTAAAGGGACCATTGATGTAATGTGAATATCAACTGTGAATTCAAGGATGGTGTTGTATCAATGTTAAATGATTTGATAATTACGATGTTACACGATTTTAATAATTATGCTAAGGTTATGTGAGAGAATGTCTTTGTTCTTAGGGAAAAAACACTACAGTATTTAGGATGAAAGAAAAAAACTGCTTCTGGTAAGATGAGGAAATACTTCATGAACCAAAGTTGGGCTTTAAAATCAAACACTTCATAAGGCTGATCTAAGGTGATGGTACCTGGGAGTGTGGCGGTGGTTTCTGGCTAATATCATGCCTTGGATTACTAGACCCCACAGATATTATAGACCATTTACTATAATTACTATGTATTTTATAATCAGGAAAAAAGTAATTTTTTTTAAAGCTTGGGAGGGTATTCCAGGTAGAAGGAAAGAAACTGAGCAAATTTATAGTGGTGAGATATGCAAGTGGTTTGAGGTTCAAAATATGTCAAGGCTGTAGCAGATACGTAGTGGAAAAATAAGACTACAAAGTCTTATAAAAATAAGACTGAAAAGTTACAGTCAGATTACAAGGGATCTTAAATGTCATAGTAAGGAATGTTAATTTTCTTCAAGGGCAAAGGGAAGCCATTGAGATCTATCAAACAGAAAACTGACAAAGAGCTGAACTTTGGGACAATGACTCTGGTTGCATGTTCAGGTGGGATTAGAAGGTGTAGAACCTGGATTTGGAGAGATTTTTGCAAAAGGTGGGTGACAATACACTTATTTAGTCAATCTGGGAGCAGGGAAACAGGAGGAGAAGGGCATAGAGTCATCTGCCTTGAGTTGCTCTTTGAGGCTAGCAGAGCAATGGACTTATCCAATGGACTGAATGTTTGTATTCCCAGCCAAACTTGCATGTTGAAGTCCCAATCCCCAAAGCAATGGTATGTGCAAGTGGAACCTCGGGAAGGCAATTAGGGTCAGATAAGGTCATGAGAGAACAGCCCTCAGGATGGGATTAATGTCCTTATAAGAAGAGGAAAATCCCCCTCTCTCTGCTCATGGGAGGACACAGCAAGAAGACAGCCATCTACAAACCAGGAAGAGAACCCTCACCAGATGCCGAATCTGCCGTCAACTTGATCCTGGACTTCCAGCCTCCAGAACTGTAAGAAATAAATGTTGCTTGTTAAGCCCCAAGTCTACGTTCTTTGTTACAGCAGCCCCAGCAGACGGAGACAACTCGTCAGGGGGAAGAAGTGGACATGGCAGGACACAAAGAACTTCAGGAGGTACCTGAATCTAGGGGGCGGGAGGGGAAAGAAGAGCCAGCGAAGGAGATGTGAGTGATTAGGGATGAAGGAGGAGAGCCAGGAGGGGGCAAGGTCATAGACCTATGGGGAGAAGTGTCACAAAGGATGAGCAAGAGGTGGCCAGCAGGTGTGAGTGCTGCTGGGCAGCTGGGGGTGGTGGTTGTGTTGTTGCTGATGCTGTAGCATCCCGTTCAGTGGAGCAGGAGAGGAGAAGCCAGACTGGAAGGAGGAAATCGAGATGCCGGGTGAAGGCTACTGAAGAAGTTTGAAAAAGTTTGGTGGCGTTATGAAAGAGGAAGGTGAGAAGGTAAAACTTGAGGAAAACGGGGTTGAGGGATGTTTTGATTCCCTCTTGGGGCTGGAGCAGACCCCCCTCCCTGCGGCTCTGTAAGACTCTCAGAGGGCAGGCACACCTCCTTGGGTCAGGGAGACCCCTGGGTGGGCACAGCCACCTCATTCTGCCTGAGGGAATGACGGAGTGGCGTCACGGGCATAGCCAATGTCCCCTTGTACTTGGTTACAAATATGGATATTCTAAATCACCAGAGGTCTCAATTATGGACAAAGACAGGATACCTCAACAAGAAGACATTAACGAAGAAGAAAATAACAGGTGTAACAAGCAGAAAAACAGTGACAAATGCACATCATACATAGGCAGTGACAAGAAACAAATTCAGTGTTCCCATCTCCTCACACAGGAGTCTATTGGTCTAGGATGTCTTTTCATTGTCTACAATTCTATGTTCCTTTAAAAATTTCACTACCTAATTGTGATAATAATGATAATGGTAGGGGCACCTGGGTGGCTTAGTTGGTTAAGCGTCCAACTTCGGCTCAGGTCATGATCTCATGGTTTGTGGGTTTGAGCCCCACATCCAGCTCTGTACTGACAGCTCGGAGCCTGGAGCCTGCTTCAGATTCTGTGTCTCCCTCTCTCTCTCTGCCCTTCCTTCACTCACGCTGTCTCTCTCTCTCTCTCTCTCTCAAAAATAAACATTTAATTTGTTTTAATGAAAACAGAAAGAATCCTAACACATGGAGGGAGTGGGGGGCTCCTGTCTTTCCCCGGTGCCCTAGGGTTTCCCTGAGCTGACCCGGGAAGACTGCCTCCTTGAAGAGACCTGGCCACACTCCAGCCCAATGAATCCATCGAAGGTCCTGTTTGCAGAAAGAGAGAAAGAGAGAGAGAGAGGACAAGGCCTCACCATCCCTCCCAGCTCCTAGCATTCCTGCCTCTGCTCTGGCTGTGTGCCAGCCAGGGTCCTCCTCCCCTGGGGGTGGGTGGTACAGCTCTAGATAGTTGACAGGCGGCATGGCCCTGAGCTCACTGAAGGTCCTTGGTGTCCCTCTGATCCCCTTCCCAGGTCAGGGCCACAGGGGCGACACCTCCCAGGTACCTGCAGGTGCCCGATGGTCCCGGCTTCTCTAATCGGGGTCTCTGGCTGTCGAGTCTGTTGCTAGCACGGTGACTCTAACTGCCGTGTACTACAAATTAATTCATTCCTTTAGGCCTTGCTGTTCAGTAACTGGCTGTCACAGCGATCGCCCCAGGAGCTAATTGAGAGTTGCGATCCGTGGCAGTATTTCCATTAGCAGCATAATGACAGCAGCCACCGCGCACACGCAAATACACATGGAAGCAAAAACACATAGGTACATGTACACACACACACACACACACACACACACACACGCTAAACATATACACACACACAGGTGCCAGGCACACATATTCATCTGATTAGCCCCAGTGTGTTAGCACAGAAACAACTGGAAGGTCATGCTGCCAGGGCTGCCCGTAGTTTGGGAGCCCCTGTAAGAGGATGTGGACATGACACCCTGGGGGTGGGCCTGCGGGCCACTGCCAAGAGTGCAGGAGCTCACGCTGCTGAGCCTGCTGCCCAGGTGCTGGGGACCTGGCTTCCTCAGTTGACCTCCTTTGATCAGGGGGAGGAACCGGGTGGTGACCACGCAGAGACCCTGAGTGTGTGTGCACAGGCACAGAGGCTGGGACGGATAAGGAACAGGATCAACGGTTCTCATTCCAACCAAAGTTCACTGGGCCATCTCCTCGTGCTGCAGATGCAGGAGTTGGTGACCCTCAAAAGCCATTTGGCTCTAGGTCAGGCACCGTTATGGGCACCCAGCTGCCCTAGGCTGGATCCCCCCCCAGGGAGAGGCAGAGATGGGACGAGAGTGTGCTGGTTGGCTGGGATATGACCAGCAGCCCCAGGACAGGAGAGGGCTATTGGAAGTGGGGAGGGAGGTGAGGCAATGCGTGTGTGTGTGTGTGTGTGTGTGTGTGTGTGTGTGTGTGTACATGTACCTATGGGGGAGTGTGTGAGCCAGTCTCCCCTTCTGGAGGCAGAACAGGTGGGGTATTTGCCCTCCATTCCCAGCGGTTATTAAGGAGGGTCAAGGGTTGCTCCCAGGGGAGTCAGCTCCCTGGTGCTTCCAGCCTAATGCTGTATAGACCTAAACATGCTTCCTCAGCCAACAGGTACTCAGCGAGTACCTGCAGGGTGAGTGCACAGAGGGTGCGGAGAGGAGGGGTGAGCGCACAGAGGGTAGGCCACACCAGCAGCCTTTTCCTCAGTGGCGCACAAGACAGACCCAGTCTCTTTCTCTAAGAAGCTTATTTCAGATGAACCAGACCAGGGCATCAAGTTCAGGAGTCAAGTTCAGGAGTCAGGACAGCAGTGGTTCAGAGCCAAGCCCTGGCATCCAGTGAAGCAGGGTAGAGGATGGCTTTGGCCATGAACCCCTCCACCTACTGGTGCTCCACCAGGCCCCGAACCAAGGCCTCCGTGTCTCGTTCTATACCATCTCCAGCCACTCCCCTGCACCTCCAGCTTCAGCGGCATCTGTAGACAAGAGACCCCCACTCAGGTAACTCTAGTCCAGCCTCCCCTCCAAGCCCTAGTTTGTGTGTCCGACTCCCTATCTGACACCCCCACTTGGAAGTTGTGAAGGCATAAGACACTAACATGGTCAAAACCAAACTCACCGGTCCCCTCCTCCCCAGACACCTGGTCCTCTGTAATGTGTCCCATCTCAGGACGTGGCAGCCATTCCATTCTCAAGCTGGAAGCCTAGGACCCAGCCAGGACACCTCCTTTCCCATGTCACTGATGGCCCATCTCTACCAGGTTTTGTTGATTTTACCTCGCTCTTGTATCTCCACTGCCACCAGTCTAATCTAAGCCCCTTCCCAGGCAAATACAAGACAGGCACTCAAAAAATATCTGATGAGGCGCCTGGGTGGCTCAGTCGATTAAGCATCAGGCTCTTGATTTTGGCTCAGGTCATGATCTCACAGTTTGTGAGTTCAAGCCCCAAATAGGGCTCTGTGCTGAAGTGTGGAGCCTGCTTGGGATTCTCCTCTCTCTTTCTCTGCCCCTCCTCTCTCTCTCCAAATAAATAAATAAACTTTAAAAATATATATCTGATGAAGGCTCTACTCTACTCTACCAGGGGCCTGCAATGACATCCCACAGGGGCATGCCATCCACTTCTTAATCTGGGTTGTTCCATAGATAAACAAAAAGAAGCATTCCAACCAAACAAATTATAAAGCCCAGTCTGGTGGATCCATTCTAAGTGAATTATAATTAATAAACTTTCTGTACTAGTGATAGAAAATATGACTCAAACTCATGGCTCAAGCAAAGTAAGGAAGAGAGGTGGTGGTAATTTAATGACTCAGATAACTAAAAAGACCAATAGTAGAGCTTCAGGCAAGGCTTGATCTAGGGGCTACTGAGAACATCAAACCCCAATTTCTCTCTGTTGATCTTTTGATTCCACTTTTTCTATGTGAGTTCCATTCTCTGGGAAGTTCTGACCTCACAATGGCAAAGTGGCTGCTAGAGGTCCAAACTGCAGGGTTGCAAGTTCAAAACTAGAAGAAAGAATTCTCCTTTTCTGTACAAGTTCAGGGAATCACTGTGATTGCATTAATTTGAAGCATGTGCCCATCCACCTTTGTGACCAGGGGGATTGAATATGTTTATTGACCAGGCTCGGAAGCCTCGGATGGGGCCCTATATAGTCTAAGAGTAAGGAGGACACATCTCCAAAAGGGGATCCAAGAGCTATGTACTCAAAGAAGGGAACTGGAAGCCCAGGGCAGAGACCACAGACAACAAATACTCACTATTAATACATACTGCAAACAAGAGGATGCTTTGCCCGGGACCAGCAGGACCCTTGGATGGAAGGCCACGGGAGCTGGTTAGTGCAAGCCATTAACTGTGCAGCAGTCATCTGAAAAGAGCTCTGGGCATGAATCACCTGCTCCAAAGTCCACTACACAGGTGCAAGGCCACACTCTGCATGCATGTGATGCAAGGATGGGGGTGGGGGAAGGGCCTGGGGTCATTCTGCTTTCCCCAGGATTCCACTTACGGATCACAGTGCCTCTCATTTCGTGAACTGGGCTGAATAGCGTGCCTCCCAAAAGTGCATGCCCGCCTGGAACCTCAGAATATGAACTTATTTGGAAATCGGGTCTTTCCAGATGTAATTAGTCAAAATAAAGTCATACCGGATTGGGGGTACCCTAGATCCTATACAACTGATGTCCCTGTAAGAAGAGGAGAGGATCCACAGGGACACAGACATGCAGAGAAGAAAGCCATGTGGCGACAGAAACAGATCAGAGTCAGCCAAGGAGTGCCAAGGGTTGCCAGCAGCCACCAGAAATGAAGAGCTGGGAGGGAAAGATTCTTCCCTAGAGCCTTCAGAAAGAGCATGGCTCTGCTGACACCTTGACTAGGGACCCCTGTCCTCCACAGCTGTGAGAGAATAAATTTCTGTTGTTTAAGCCCCCACATTTGTAGCAGCCTCAGGAATCGAACACTCTCGGGCTGGCCTTGCTGTCCAGCTCCATTTCCTAAATAGCCACCCTCTCAACCACTGCAGACACAGGCAGGCATTTTGGTGCGTAGCAAACATTTTTGGAAGTTTGGAGGAGTTTTATTTGGTCACATCAGCAACCCAATGTGACCCTCATGACACTCTGCTGCCCTTTTCTCCCATCTGCCTTTCCTCCCAAGTTCCCTCAGAAACTCAACTCCCTCAATTTATTGTGCAGGATGATCTAGGCCCCTGGTTTTCCTTGCTCTGGGCTCACCTGACCCTCCGAAGCCCTCTGCTGAGCTCTGCAAAGACCAGTTAGTTACTACAGGCCTCACTGCTCAGCCATAGAAAACACGGCAGGTGTTTGGACCTTTCTGTCTTTCTCCTCTTCCTCTCACAGGTCTTAGCTAGAGGAAGAAAGGAATAGAGAGCTTAATTTCCTTACTCATTTGAATGATTCTTTCCTCCCTAGAAAGCAGAAACAGTTATACTCTGTTTGGTTTTAAGTAGCTTTTTTAAAGAAAAAAACAAAAACAAAAAAAACCCACCAAGCCTAGGAAGGCCATGTCTTCTGCCATGGGGTGCAGGGCCACGACTGATCTTTAATTAGCTTTGGCGACCCTTTATCCACGTGGATCCACCTTGGCTCCAAATTGTGCCCCATTCCCAACTGCCACAGAGAGATAGGCCATCTTCCCAGCTCCTGCTGGAGGACCTTGCTCCCCGATCTGTGGCCGTTTTGATGGTCAGAGCAGACGGACATCTGCTCTGGGATCTCAGAGTCCATCAAGTGAGGAAACGGAGGCTCAAGAGGAGAGGGACTTGCCTGGGGCCGCCCAGCAGGTGGCGAGAACAGGGTCTCTTGTCTCTTTCAGCCTAGTCTGCTGCAGACAACGTGCTGTCCAGCTGTTTTAAAGCACTCTCCTTGCCTGTTTGCTAAGGTTTTCTCAAATTTCCCCATTTAAACTTGATCTCAGATTGTCTCCATAGGGCTTTGGTTAACATGTTAAATTCTGGGGCGCCGGGGTGGCTCAGTCGGTTAAGCGTCTGACTTCAGCCCAGGTCATGATCTCGCGGTTGGTGAGTTCGTGCCCCGCATTGGGCTCTGTGCTGACAGCTCAGAGCCTGGAGCCCGCTTTGGATTCTGTGTCTCCCACTCTCTCTGCCTCTTCCCCACTCAGGCCCCATTTTAAAAAAATGTTCACGCACTGCCTCAAAGGTAGCATATTGTCAGCATTTGGCACTATAGTAATAGTAATTCATTACAAGGATGATAGCTCACACATTTAGCCTTACAGAGTGCTTTTCCATATAACTCAACCAGCAACTATTTTGTCCCCCAGAGGATATCTGGCAATGCCTAAAACCAGTTTTGATTGTCACAACTGGGAGTTGCTACTGGCATCTAGTGGGTAGAAGCCGGAGACACCGTGAAACATTCTACCAAGTACAGAACAATACCCACGACAAAGAGTTATCTAGCTTAAAACATTAGTGGTGTGGTTGTTAAGAAACACTGCCATAGATCATGTCATTTAGTCCTCCTACAGCCTTCCAAAGTGGAACTTTCCAACCTGGGTGCCAGGGGCGCCAATGGGTTACATACACACAGTGAAACCTCCCCTTCACCCTTGAGGCAGACAGGTAGGGCCCAGGAGCACCCCAGGCCCACTTGCATCTGGCTATTTACAGACTCCTGCTCTTGCAAAAGTGGCCAAAGCTGAGGAGGAAAGTGCTTAGCAAGTGTTCTCCAGTCTCTCGCTTGGAGTGAAATCCCTATTCCAAAGGGAAGTCAACTGAGACCCAGGAGGCCTGCCAGTTACAAAGTCACACAATTAAGTGCTGGTTCTAGGATTAGGGAAAAACCAAAGCAGAATTTTTTGATGCTCACCATGTAATATAAAGAATGAATGACAATTGCTATTTTATGAATAAAGAAATTATTGCTGAGATTAATTTAACCAGGGTCATATAGGACATAAGTAGAAAAAATGGATTCAAACTCAACACCTGTCCTATTCCAAAGCTTGTGCCTCTCTCCCAACATATAACAGGTGTTGGGTCTTACTCCCCTCGTGGCTGAGCTCAGCATAACACGCGGTACACAAAAGGCACTCGATAAATACTTGTAAAGTGAACAGAGCCATCGCTCTTTCCATCCTTGGCTTAGGTATCCAGATTGAGGACTACTGGATACCTCTGAGTGAACTGGCATTTCCCACAGCAACTCCTGCTAGAACTCTGTCTCCACCAACCTTGCCCCTCCTTTCCAAGGTAGTAGGTAGGATGGAAAGAAGGTGAGGCTACATGCCAGGAGGCCTCATTGGACTTCTGTCTCTTTTTCTAGAATGTTAAGAAAGTTGAAAAGATCATAAGACCCCTTCTGAGGTTGGCCGAATAATGGTACCCAAAGACGTCCTGTTGTAATCTCCAAGGGATGACTAATTTCTCTAACGGCTACCTATTGGACACCTACCAAAGCTGGCACTGATATAGACACAAGAGGAGCAGTGGTGAGCAAAGTAAGATAAGCCCCTGCTCTCGGGGAACTTGTCCCCCAGCGTGGAGGGGCCACTGGGGCTGCTGACAACAATCCAAATATGTGCACAAGGCTTTATGGTCTTTGGCATTCCTCAGTAGCCACATGTATGCTGAGGTCCAGGCAGGGAAGCCACCAATTCCCTCACTGGAACCTGTGAGTCAGGTCCCCCTCTGGAGGATGGGGATCCAATTGCTCGATCCAATTGATAGAGGATTTCCACACATAAAATGTCACTAAAGATAAGCTCACAATCCAAAATTACAAAACTCACAAGGAAATAGTACACTATGAGAGAATGATGGCAGATATAAGAGATGATAAGTTCAGATCCCCAAGAAATTCAGGTAAAGAGACTATAGGCACAACCCCGTGAATATCCTAAAATCTACTCAATTGTACTCTTTAAAAAGGTGAATTTCATGGCATGTGAATTATATCTCAATAAAGCTGTTATTCAAGAAAAAGGCCACAGTGTGGAGACTATCATATACATAGGTTTAAAATGACTAAAATCACATTATCTTCCTGTGGGGATTATTTAAGAATTAGAGAAAATGTATAATTGGCACAAAATAAGCACCCAGTAAGTAGTATCAGTTATGATTATTCAGTGCTTATGAATTTATCCTCATTTTCACATTTCCTAAGCTCCTTATCATCTATCAAAATGTACCTGTGCAGTGTCCCCATTCTTTTAGAGCCTTAGCACCACATTCTCTCAATTCTAAGACACCAACAATTATAACACATGCCATCAATTCCATAAAAGTTTTCTTAACTAAAGCAATATATCAAATATACTTATCTCTTCTAAGTTGCATTCTAATTCTGGAAATATTAAGATGAGAAAAACACATTTAAATTTATAGTACTTGATAAAGTTATTTGTGGTAATGTGATAATGGATGCCACTGAGCAGCTGACATAATGTTTTTTGGCTCTAAATCCTACATCATCGAAAGGCTGGCAGCCAGAGGCTGGCAATGTTAGAGGCTGGAGCATGACATGAGTGTCGCGGCCGTGATGTTTGTCCCCAAGGCAGTGGAGCCCACGGGCCTGAAGCAGAAAGGGAGACAACTCAACAAGGGAAATTGTTTTTGTAGCACATAGGCTGCATTGGCTCAGTCTTCATCTTCCTATCAAGGACGTGATACTTACTCAGTGTTTGGTGTCATCGCCTACATGGGGCCTCTCCTGCCTCCTGGGTCTCAGTTTCCCAAGCTATACGACTCTATTAAGGAACAGGACTCTATTTTCCAATGGACCACAACAAGTAGAGGCTTATTCGGCTCAAAGCTCAGCAGGATTGAGTTCTCTTTCTTCCTCACCCCTCTTTGTTCTTCCCTGTGAGAGGGGATAAAGTCTTCAACAGAGAGTATTGTGGCCAAGGACAGTGCCCAATCTGAAGGTTTCAAGGATCCACTACTGGCCAGGACCACAAAGCTGGGACCTGTAAGGAGGGAAGAAGGGAAAAGAAGTAAAGGGGCAGGGAGACAAGGAAAGAAAGGATTTGCAGGTGCCCATACATGGCTGATTTTGACCACCCCGAAAGATCATATAATGGTGGTGATTTAACAATGGGATTTAATGATGCATAAAATGCTATCACAGAAGTAAATGTGAAATTCAACCTCCCTTCACCCACGATGATGGAGCAAGAAAGCTTGGGTCATCAAGACAAAGGGTCTCATATATATGCCAATGTCTCTTAAACTTTGGCATATATGTGAATCACCTGAGGAGCTTGTCAAAAGGCAGATTCCGATTGAGGAGGTCTGGGGTGGCACCTGAGATTCTGCATTCCTAACAAGTGCCCAGGTGATGCCAATGCTACTGGTCTCTGAACCATACTTTAGTTGGCCAATATTCTACCATATTGGACTGGACCAATATTCACTCATTCAGTCAGTTATTCAACAAATACTTGTTGAGCACCTACTACAGGCCACACAATGAATATTCCAAGTGCTGGAGATACCAAATAGGAAAGACCAAACAGAACATAGAGCTTACATTCTAAATGACAATATGGGATGAATTAATGATGGAAGCTTGTGTGTGGTGCAATGTAGAAATGAAGATGTAACAAAACCACATTTCTCATGTGACAATTTATCTTGCCAACCCAAACTCTAATCTTTGTTCATTGAAGGAGAGGGCAGGAAGCGGTGGGAGAAGAGAGGGGATCCTGGCCACTCAGGAGTGTTTCTTAAACTCTCTGGTCTTCAGGTTCTTTTAAAGAGGAGCTTACGCTAACTTTACACTATCATCGTGAGGCACTTGATATATGGCGACTGCTATCATTTTATTATTACCGGCCAAAGTGTGAAAATGCAGCTGCTGGAGTCTGTGTCTCCCCTGCACCCCCACCTGGAGTTCTCCATCCTCCCCCACCACCCTTGCCTCCTGGAGCCACAAGGCTACCCTGATGAGCTGTGCAGCTTACTGTGAAATGCGTTGCATTTTCTCCCCAGCTGCCTCCTGATTGCAGTATTTACTTTTAATCTCCTGTGCCTCAATGCCCGATAAAAACTTTGTCACATTAGATGGTGACAGATGGGGGAAAGAAGGGGGGTAGCCCTGCGAGGGAGCATCGGGGGCTGCGCAACAATCCTTCACCACGCCAATTACGTCCTTCGGTGCTCCCCGGCATGGGCACCCATGTCAACGCAGAGGGAAATGGAAAAGCATAAATAAAGACAAAACCAGGCTCGGCGAGGCTTTAATCTGCAGAATAACATTTCTCATTTGTGTGAAATATCACTGGATCCTCTCCCTATGCTCGGGGAGGCACACATGATTGCACACGCACACACCCTGAGGGAGACAGGGGTTCCCAGCCCCCTGTGGGGAGTGTTAACTATGTGCCACAAGGCTTGGAGCTGGGTTAACCCATCCCATGTTCCCAACTGGGCTGTCAGGAATGCTTGCTCCTTCCAGTAGGCATTCGAGGGGAAGAAGGGAGACAGAAACTGGCAGAGAGGGGAATGTAAATGGTTAAGAAATTAGGCTGGTGATCAGAATCGGTTCTGCTTTCACAATAGTGGGATGATTCCTTCATAATAATACCTGTGATGGTGCTTAACACTTTCCAAACCTCTTCTTTCACAGGTAAACTTCTTGATCCTCGACAATGCTGTGAAGCAATTAAAAACACACCCTCCTAAGTTTTCAAAACATGTCTGTTTTCTCTCTCTCTCTCTCTCTCTGTGTGGAGGTGTGGACTAACTTCCTGGTTGCCCTAGGGCTGGGGGTGAGAAACGGAGGGTTCCTCCTGGGCCCCTCTTTGTTCTCCATAACCTGGTGTGTGCGTAAGAAGGGAGAGACAGAGACAGAGACAGAGACAGAGACAGAGACGACAGCCCGGCTGACTATTTAGCTAGAAGACAAGGCCTCAAGTAAATTGGGGTGACTCCATAATATTATTCTTAATGAACTACATATTTCTATGTTTAACAAAACTACCCACAGTTTCCTCTCATGTAGGCTCAAATTTTCTCAGATAATCCTTTTCTTGCCTTCATAAGATCCTGAGTTCAAAGGCCCCTCCAGGATTGGGACTTGAGTCCACATGTATGGGGTCCACATGGAGATTCCAGATAAACAACACCCATGCGGTGTTTCTCAAAGTGTGACCGGGAGACGTGCAACACAAGAAGCTGGGGTACTTGCTCAAAATTCAGTTTCCTGCGGCTTCTGTGAGAAGCGTTCCTCTTTCTCAATGGTGGTCTTCCCACCAAAGTCCAAGAACTGGGTCCCACTGGTTCCAGTTTTTCTGGCTTGAGTCCTGTGCTGCCCAGAACCAGCCGTATGGCCGGAGAGGGGGGCAGGGCTGGAACCCTCTGTCAGGCGAGACAACTGGACAAGGGTGTTTTCCAAGAGAAACTGACAGCCGTGAGAGACAGATTTTGAGTCCACAAAGGAAGCTTTTTCCAAAACGACAGCTGACCAGTATCTGATAAGCTCTGTGCTAAGGAGTGAGCTCCTGGTTCCTGGGAGTCCTCGAGCAGACACCGGCTGACCAGGAATCAGGTTTGCTGCAGGCAGCTAAGGAGCTGGAATAAATGAGGGCCCTGCACTAGTCCTGTATGGCTGCTGTAACCAGTGACCACAAGCTTTGTGGCGTCGAACAACACAGACATATTATTTTACAGTTCCGTAGTTTAGAGATCTAACGTGAGATGCACTAGCCTAAAATCCAGGTGTCAGCAGACTGTGGTCCTTTCTGGGGGCTCCGGGGAGGATCTGCTGCCTCGCTTTCCCCCTTATTGAGGCCACTTGCATCCCTTGACCTGTGGTCCCCTCCCTCCATCTTCAAAGACGGCATGGCCAGCTGAGTCCATTCCCCGTCACCTCTCTCTGACCTTCTCTTCTGCCTCCGGCTTCCACGTGGAAGGATCCTTGTGATCATATTGGGCCATTCTGGATAATCCAGGACAATCTTCCTATTTTAAGGTCAGCGACCTTCATTTCATCTACAGCTTTAGTTCTGTTTTGCACAGAGTCCCAAGTTCAGGGGATGAGGATGGGGACATCTTTGAGGGGCGTTATTGTGCTTACCCTCGGACCTCCACTCCCTTCCTGGCCAGGGATTCAGTGGTCCTATAACTGATTGGATCACTGGGTCTTTTTGAGCAGGGCAGAGCCTGCGACCCAACCGGGTACAACAGTAACACCCTTCAGATGTGCCCCCGGCCCCCTAGAGCACAGCACATGTGATTGTTTGCTTTGAAACCAGAAGGCAGGTTACACAGTAATTACCTCTTTGTCTATTAGCAGCAATTACACTCAAGTCAGTAGGAGGTCCAGAATGACTGTGGACGTGAGCTCTTTCTCAGGAAATGCTATTAAGGGTAACTAAAAAGTTGTTATATAGCACTTGAAATTATAGTGTCCCCTGCCTTAAAAGATCCCTGCCATCTCCCAGAGAGGGGAGAGAGAGTGAGGCAGCAGGTGGGTCGTGGGGAAGAGCCTTCTCCCCCTGAATCCTCATGATCCCTTGAAAGTTGCAATGATCTGGGCCTTGGTAGTGCCCAAAGGTAGCGATCTGTAAGAACAGCTATTCGTTGCTCCTTCCTGGGTGACAGGCATAGGGCTGGGGCTTTATGCACCCCAGAGCCAAGTTCCTGAGTGACGCTCACTCCTCAGGGCCTTCCAAGGCTGAGAGGAACACCGAATCCGTGTTTCAAGGATGGAGGTGCTGAGGCCTCCAGGGATGGGGCTAAGCGGTCCAAGTGGGAGCTGGGAAAGGTGTTCTGGCCTCAGCCTGCCAGAACCATCCCACGCCAGCCTCATGTCCTTGGCAAATGCACGGAGTGAGAAACAGCACTGAGCAGGGGAACTGCCAGAGAGAAGCTTGTTTCTAAAGCATGCAGTTTGGAGAAGAGGGAGGCTGGCTAGTGGCCGCAGCCAGGGTGTGGAGGGGCTTCGCCTCTTATGTTTAAGAGTTTACTCTGTCGTCATCAGGAACCAGTGAAGAGATGGGTAGGGACATGGTTTTACTCTTTAGACAGATCTTTCTGTTGGCTGTATAGATAAGGGGCCAGCAAACTTTTCTGGGAAAGGACTAGATAGTAAATATTTTAGGCTTTGCCGGCCATCTGCTCTCTGTCACAATCACGGAACTCTACTGTTGTGTAAAAACAGCCAAGACCCGATGTAACTGAAGGAGCATGGCTCTGTTCTGATAAAACTTTATTTACAAAAGCAGGCTGTGGGCCAGATTTTCCCCACAGGCCATGGTTTGTCAACCCCTGGTCTAGATGATGGATTTGAAGAGCATGTGTATTCTATGTTCCTGTAACTCATGTGGATTCCCATCCGTTGCTCTTTTATTCATTGGTGTATTTAAATGGATCATTGGACTGGTGCAAATGACAATTAACAGTGATAGCAATTTATCATATTAATATAAGTTTTATAGTTTGCAGAGTTCTTTCATATAAGCTATTTCACATGATCTGTCCATAATGTGGGCACATAAAGACTCAGAGATGTTAAGTGACTTGCTCAGAGTTGCACAGCTCATAAGCAGTTTGTTTCTGTTTAAGAGCAGTTTTGCCAAGGGTAGCATATCCCAGCTCCATGTTTTCCTTTCATTAGTAAGAAAATGTGACACTTGATTGAGCAGTTCATTCTTTGGAGATGTCGTAGGATGGCAGGAAGTCCTACCCAGTTTCTAAATTCCAGAAAGCAGACTAGAGAGCAAGGGTGGGTCTCAGGCATGGGGCTGGGCTACACAGTGGGGAAGGTCTTCGGGATTGTGGCTAGGCCTCCTCTCTCTCTCTCTCTCTCTCTGCACCAAGCCAAGAGGATGATTGCTCTCAGGAGGATGACAGCTGTATCCAGAAATTCAGCTCCTGGAACGTGGCTTCAGAAAGATGATGTTGATTGACATGGGCCAGGCTAAAGGAATATGGAGTCGAATAAACATACAGAGGAGGGGGTTGCAAACCATTTCCTGGAGTGGCAGGAAGCCTGGCATTTCAGGCCCAAATTCAAGACAATTAATATTAAATGAATCCCCTTTCTCCTTCCCCTCCGCATGTTAGGAACCCAGTTCATGATAATGGCTCTTTGTGTATGAGGGGTAAGTGTTGGTTATTCCAGTGAGCGGGTTTCCACATTGGCATTTAGTGGGTGTGTCCAGGGAGACTGGCGTCCAAAAACACAAAGGTAACCCTGCACAACAAAGACTGTCTCCTGTCCCATGTGAATTTTGGACATTCCACTGGATATCCATGTACGTGAAAAACCTGATTTGAGTGATCTGAGTCTGGACCTAACGGTGTCGTACATGTAACACATAAAGCAATTTTTTGCAAAGTTTTAATATCACCAAATTTTCTGGCAGTTCATTTCTTGTGTATCAAGGTGAAACTAGACTTTGTTTTGTTCAGGACCTTGCCAAGAATTGCTCACCATTTCAGAAAATGAAATCACAAAATGGGGACACCACTCACAGCATTTTGCTTGTCTGGAAGGATGTATCTATCTGTATTTGAAACTGTCAAATTCACAGTGAATCTACAAATAGGTGCAAGCATCCAACTTCTTTTTAAAACTTTTAGCTCATATTTTGAAATACGTATGGACTCAAAATAAGCTGCAAAAATAGTACAGAGAAGTGTCATATACCCATCACCCAGCCTCCCCCAATGGAAACATCTTACCTAACTATACAGTTCATTATCAAAATCAGAAAACTGATTGGCACAATATGATTAGACTGTAGACCTGACTCAGATATCTCCAACTGACTCTTCCTTTATGTTGGCTTATGCCACTGATTAGGTTAAAATATATATGGTTTTGTTATAAATTATTTGGATTTTATTTTTCTTTATATTACACCTAAAGTCACTTTATTTTTTACATAAGTCACATATTTTTTTACATAAATGACTTTTATTTCTTCCTTACATTACACTTGGACTCATGATGTTATAGTTTAATTATGCATTTAAGTAGGTTATATTATTTATGGATTTCCTGTTAGAGTGGTAAAGGAAGCAGTAAAATATTTGGTAGAAGACAGGGGTAAGGGGTGAAGAACTGATCGGGTCAATGTCAAAACTGGCACCCTAACCATCCCCGTGCTCTTGCCTTACGCTGCTGGGTCCCTGCTTGGGTGGTAGGCAGATTTGTCTAAAAGTATTTTAAGACCTTTGCTTCTACCTTTCTTTTTTTTTTTTTTTTAACGTGTATTTATTTTTGAGACAGAGAGACAGACAGCGAGCAGGGGAGGGACAGAGAGAGAGGGAGACACAGAACCTGAAGCAGGCTCCAGGCTCTGAGCTGTCAGCACAGAGCCCAATGCGGGGCTTGAACTCATGAACCGTGAGATCATGATTTGAGCCAAAGTCAGACGCTTAACTGACTGAGCCACCCACGTGCCCCTGCCACCCCCTTTCTGCCTAAGTCAGCTCAGGCTGCTGGAACAAATACCATAGGTTGGGTGGCTTAAATGACAGATATTTATTTCTCACAGTTCTGGAAGCTGGAAGTCCAAATTCCGGGTGCTGGTTTGGGTTCCGATGAGGGCCCTCTTCCTGGCCTCCTCACTGTGTCTTCACGTGGAGACAAGCAAGAGCTCCGGTCTCTTCCTTTTCTTATAAGGACACTAATCCCATTATGGGGCCTCACTCTCATGATCTCATCTAAACCTAATTAATTACCCCTAGAGGCCCCGCCTCCAAATACCATCATACTGGGGATTAAGGCTTCAACATATGAGTTTGTGGAGGGACAAAAACATTCAGTCCATAGCACATTCATACCTTGGTTTAACCTGTTCAGGAAGCAGAAGAGCCACATTAATTGTAAGACAACGTGGCAGGTCTTGTGGAGAACACAGAAACGGATGAAGTATGGCTCCTGTCCTCCAGGAATTCACATCCTTGCTGGCATGTGCAAAGACCTGCTCCCGCCCATCCTCAGAATCCGGAGATCAAAATGCAGTAGCATTACCAGCAACGGGTAGCACTTCTCTGCCTCTCTTCTCCACCCATTGTTGGCCAAAGTCCATTCTGGAGGTTTCTGGGAGTTCCTAGTAGGTATGTCTTATGGTCTCATCAACAAGCCCTCTAGCCAGCAGGGAATGCCTTTCCGCTCCCCCCCCTCCCCCCGGGCCTGATACATCCCGGGTACTGTGGAAACACTCACCCTCACATCACTGCCCCTGTGGCTGCTAGGAGGGCGCCACATGGGCATAGAACCCACCTTTACAGAGCTGGTGTTGGTTGCAGGCAACACCCAGGCCTCTCCAAAGCACCCTTCCTGCACCAGGAGCTCCCACAACTGCTATTGCCGACACATCCTGCACCAGAGGTCCCTTCCTGCTGTGGGCGCTGCTGACACACTGCCCTGGGGACTCCTACGTGCTGGACCCCCCCCCACCCCCCACCTTGCTGCACAGAGGAGAAGGAAGAATTCCCTTCTTAGCTTCCACCCAGCCCACCCAACCCCCAACAGTGCTGGCCCGAGCTCCCAGCACTCAGAACTTAAGTTCTGAGCCTTAGTTTACATGTGAGCAACACAAAGTAAGACAATAATAACTATCTCATAGGTTTCTCAAAAAGACGAATACCAGGGGTGCCTGGGTGGCGCAGTCGGTTAAGCGTCCGACTTCAGCCAGGTCACGACTCGCGGTCCATGAGTTCGAGCCCCGCGTCAGGCTCTGGGCTGATGGCTCAGAGCCTGGAGCCTGTTTCCGATTCTGTGTCTCCCTCTCCTCTGCCCCTCCCCTGTTCATGCTCTGTCTCTCTCTGTCCCAAAAATAAATAAACGTTGAAAAAAAAATTAAAAAAAAAAAAAGACGAATACCAGTCAGACTTCAACAAGCACTATTCTAAGAGATTTCATCCTCACAACCGCTATCATCATCCCCTTTTCACAGATGGGGAAACTAAGGCACCCAGTAACTAACTTCAACTGCCAGAGGCCACATAGCTAATAAATGGCACAGCCAGGCCTCGTAGCTCCAGAGGACACGTGCTTAACCTCTGTGCCACATCGGCCCTCACAGGGAGCCCTGTTCTAAGTGCCTTGCTTGAAAGAACTCACTTCATCCTCACATAATCCTAGGACCTAAGAACTCTTAGTATACCCATTTTACAGAGGCAGCAAATGAGGCAAAGAGAGAGTAAGCAAGGAGGACGTGTGAGACAGTGCACTCCAAGTGTGTGGCACTCATCACGTTAGCTTACTGTTCCCAGATTTGGAATATGCGAGTGTGGTTAGTACGTCAGGAGTGACTTGGAACACCATCAAGTTTTTATTCATTGACATTTTTCAGGGTCCCATGGAGTCAAAATGCCTTTGTGTGAAGCCCAGTCTTCACCAAGTGCTGCCAGGAGCATGACCTTTTTGAAATTCCATTTCCACATCAATTATGTAGGTAAAGCAATGCCTTGCTGCTCAAAGTGTGGTCTGTGGACCAGCGATGGCATCACCTGAAAGCTGGAGGGAGATGAAGAATCTCACTCCTCAGAACTGCTGAGTGGGTTGCCTTTTAGTTTTCTCTTTGCTGTGCAGAAGCTTTTTATCTTGATGAGGTCCCGTAGTTCAGTTTGCTTTTATTTCCCTTGCCTTCGGAGACGTGTCAGGTAAGAAGAACGACCCAGCAATAGCACTACTAGAATTTATCCAAAGGACACAGGAGTGCTCATTCATGGGCGCACCTGCACCCCAATGTTTATGGCAGTGCTTTCAACAACAGCCAAAGTATGGAAAGAGTCCAAATGTCCATCAAGTGATGAAAGGATAAAGAAGATGTGGTTTATGTGCACAATGGAATACTACTTGGCAACGAGAAAGAATGAAATCCTGCCATTTGCAACGACATGGATGGAACTGGAGGGTATTATGCTAAGTGAAGTAAGTCAGTCAGAGAAAGACAGATATCATATGTTTTCACTCATATGTGGAAGTTGAGAAACTTAACAGAATACCATGGGGGAAGGGAAAGAAAATAAAATAATTACAAACAGAGAGGGGGGCAAACCATAAGAGCCTCTTAAATACAGCGAACAAACTAAGGGTTGATGGGGTGGGGGAGAGGGGAAAATGGGTGATGGGCATGGAGGAGGGCACTTGTTGGGATGAGCACCGGGTGTTGTATGTAAGTGATGAATCACAGGAATCTACTCCCGAAGTCAAGAGCACACTGTACACATTGTATATAAAAGAACCGCTAATTGGGCAACTTATTTTACTAAGAGTCCCGGGGATTCGTGTGCATTTACCAAGAGTCCCATTGCGCTTAGGAGGGTGGTGATAATGATGAATCTCAAATATTTAGATGGGGTACCAGATGCTTAACAGAAAATAACTGACTTTGTCTATGCACTCACCATGTGCTAAACCCTCAACGTGTTATCCCATATAATTTGTATAATGTCTAATGAGATGGTTTTTATGATCTCTTTTTTTGCAAATTAGGAAACCAAGGCACAGGAAGGTTATGTGGTTGGAACAAAGTGATAGGTAGAAACAGGTGCCTCCTGAGTCTGCAATATCAACCACAAGTCTGGATGTTTCCAAAGCATTGTCATTAGGTCTCCTAATAATGCTGCCATGAATGTAATAATAATCCCTTCTACTAATTGAATCCCTTCTAGGTGTCAGAGAGTGGGCTCTGTGCATTACACATGTTATCTATGTCTCAACAGTCCTAAGAAGAAACAATTTCTATCCCTACCATAAAACCAAACCACGGAGACCAGAGAGGTTAAGTAACTTGCTCACAGTTGCACAGCCAGAAAGTGGTAGAGTCAGGTTTCCAACCAAGCAGTCCCACTTCAAAGCCCAGGGACTCCACCCACACATCACGCTGTCTCAACTGCCCTTCCCATTTCAGATTGTGTTTTCATCATAATCTCCTAAGATCTGCCCCCACACCCAGGCAACAGGGTCCCTTATCCCTCATGCTGTGACTCTTCTCTATCCGTGCTCTTCCCTATGGGACAAGGAGTCCTGGAGCCAAGCCCGTGCCCCTCAGTAGACCATATTCTGCATCCTCCCAATTCCTGGTCACTTGGAATTCTGCCTAAGTGGCTTCCTGTGTCTATATGGGCCCCCTTCATGGGTCCACGCCCGGGGGCGGGGGTTCGAGCTACCACCGTGCTCACGCTGGCCTGCTGCAAGGTCAAGAGGCAGCTGTGTGGCACAGAGGGTCACAGTGCCGGGCGGAGGCTGGGATGTCCTGTGGGAAAAGGAGTGGGAGAGCCACAGGTTGGGGACCACCCACCGTCCACTCTTGTTCCAGCCCACGCAGGTGAGGGGTGGGCCTCTTCTTAGCTTGGCCTCCAGGTGTGCCTGCTTCTAGCTCTATCTACACTTTGGTCTGAAGTTCCTGGTTTAGGAGCACTTGGACTTAAACTCCTCTTGGCCGCCACCCCCAGGGCCCACACCAGGTGCTCTGCCCTTTGTAAGCACGTTGAGCCAACAAGGAGCCAGCCGAGGGGTCTTGTTGATTTAGCTCCGGCTTCAATCCCAGCGGATGGGCCAATGGGCAGAGACCCACTGAGGCCTGTTGTCAGCCCTCCGGGGGCCCTGCCTAGGCGGGAGTGGGGTGGGGGGGACAGCTTGTCAGGACGCATGAACAATGCGGGGGGGGCGGGTGTCGGGTGGGGGGGGCGCTCAGAAAGATTATCTCACAGTTCAAACTCGTTAATGAAAGAAATAAATTAACCAAGCTCATTTTTCAGGGAATTCTTGTGTAAACTGGAAATTTTCCAGTCTGTGAGCCCTGTGCCAGGGCCTCCCATAAATCAGAGCAAGCAGGCTGTCTGCGTGGCAGACGGGGAACGGGCCGAGGGGGAGAGCAGCCAAACGGAGGGGAAGCAAGCCGCTGGCCGGGCAGCTGGGCCGGGAGGACCATGCTCTCGGGGCGCCTTCTCCCGCCACAAAGCACCAGGAAAGGAAAAAGGGAAAGAAAGAGCAGCATGCCCCCAACCTGGGAGAGGCCCCCGAAACAGGTCATTTTTTAATTGAATACGATATTAATTACCGCGTGCACCATTAACGGTTTGTGGGATTTGACTAATTAATGTAATAGTTTTTGAGTCACGCTCATTAAATATGAAAATTACGCTGGTGAAAGGTATTGGTTTCATTATTAATCTTGTATGGACAGGATGGGGGCAGGGGCCGGCAGAAGGGACGGACCCCTGCCTGTCTCTTCTGGCCGGGAAGAGCTGTATCGGGGTTCGGCAGTTGAGGGGAGCGTGCGAGGGGGCGGGGTTAGAGGAGGAAGGGAAGAGGGGTCTGAGGGAACGTGGCAAGTAAACTCATCGGGCATAAGCCAGAGCGACCACCAGGACTCTGGACACCAGCTCTCCAATTTCCTTTCTATCCTGGACCTGTCCCGGTGGGAACTCTCATAGATTCATCATTCACTCATTCATTCATTCATTCATTCATTCATGTACACTGCAGCAGGCACTCGTGACTGGCTATCTGATCCAACGCCTATCTGTAGCCCCTCATTCCTACCCTGATGCCACCTCTGAGGCTGACAAAAAGGGAAACACGTAGATTCCCAACCTCCTTTGCAGCTAAGAATGGTCATGTGACACCGTTGTGCCAATAAGATTTAGGGGGCAAGACTGAGAAGACAGTTACTGCTAATGGCACTGTGGCAACTGTTTGTAGAACATGAGGGGAAAGCCAGGGGTTGTGCAAAATGCTGATGCTGTGGAGACACTGAAACTCCCTCCTTCCCATCATCTCCCAGACTCCTTGATTTGGGGGGATGGGGATAACCCTTTATGTCTCTAAAACTGGAAAGTTGTTTTTTCTTTTATTTGCATCTAAAAGCATCCCCCCCGCCCCGGGCACCTGAGTGGCTCAGTTGGTTAAGCATCCCAACTCTTGCTCAGGTCCTGATCTCACAGGTTTGTGAGTTCAGGCCCCGCCTCGGGCTCTGTGCTGACAGCTCAGAGCCTGGAGCCTGCTTCAGATTCTGTGTCTCCCTCTCTCTCTGCCCCTCCCTCCTCCACTCATGTTCTGTCTGTCTGTCTCTCTCTCAAAAATAAAACATTTCAAAAAATTAAAAAATAAAAGGGTCCCTAATAAACACACATGATAAAGGCATCAAGCCAGGTGCTGTGAGAAATTCATACAAGCTTACAATTTAGTCACAGGCAAACAGTAAAAAGCTGGGAAATTTTAAAACACCTACCATCTAAGGCAGCCAATGCTAAGCACCAGCCGGGTGGCTTCCAAGGGTTGCTTTTCAGCTGGGGGAGTCCCATAGAGGCTTATGGTTACAGCCGGGGAGCATCCTGACCCACCGGTGCCCGTGACATGCTGTTCTCAAATATTTCGATCATCACCCATGGATACAGCAGCCTGAGGTGTTCAAAGAAAGATCCACGGGGTTGTCCAGGAAGGCTTTGTGGTCACAGGGGTGGAGGGAGGGGGGGTGGGGGAGTAGCTGACTTGAGATTAATAGGATGGACGGGATTTCCAAAGGCAGAAATGGGAGAGGGGAGGAGAGGAAGTATCTCCGTGGGTAGGTAAGGAAGTGGCAGCAAGCCAGGCCCAGGGGTGAGAACAGGAAGGTCTGTTTCCAGAGATTAAAAGTAGCCCCAGTAGGTTACAGCGGAGGGAAGAGAGTGGGGTCCCCGCTGTTTTCCCTGCTGCGCCCCCTCCCTACCTGTGTGGGTAGGCTGCGTTATTGTGATTAAGTTACAGAAACGCCAGTGGTTAAAGACAACCTTGGGCACAGGGTGACTGATAAACTGTGTTCTTCCTGCTTAGCACAGGATTTAACACAAAAATAACCGGCACTCAATAAATATTAATGGGATAATCAGGCAGAAATCAGGGTAGTAGAAATAAAAACAATTACCATTTAATGAGAACCTGCTATGTGCCAAGCCACTGTTTTAGCTACTTTATGTGTGTTGTTTCCTTTGATTTAACCAGAGATTTGAGTTCCAAATTTAACTGTGTCCTCCCTAACTCTGTAGTCTCAAGCAAGTTTGTTGACCCCTTCGAACATCAGTTCCCTCAATAGCAAAATGGTGAGAATAACACCCAATCAATATATTTACTGTGGTGAGTAATAATACTACCACCGAGAATAGTGATATTTATTGAGCATGTGCTGTATGTCTGATACTGTGCTCAGCATTTATTGCCCACTATCTCATTTATTCCTTATGATAGGCCTATGAGGTAGGCCTAATCTGCCTATTATAGACAAATAACATCAGGCTCAGAGAGGTTAAGTAACTTGTCCGAGGCCACACAGCTGTGGCCTGGACACAGGAGAGTGCCAGAAAAGCTGATTCGTGCAGTGGGTGCTGTGGGGAGATACAAGGAAAGAGAAGACGTGGTTCCTTTCCCTGAAATGCTTAGCAGGTGGCCAGCGAACCTCAAAGGTAGCAGCAGCCAACAAACAGGGTCAACAACCTGGAGGGCCAGCTGTACAGTGCCTCAGAGGACATGGCCAGGGAATGATGGGCCACCCCTGGGTGGGGCAGGCGCAGAACTCAAGCCAGGCAGGACCGGAACAGGCCTAGAGCAGTGCCGTCTACAACACCTGCTCCACTCCCTCTTTCCCACAGCCGCACTGAACTGCCAGGGCATCAACTCCTTCCCCAGTGAATGTTAGTTGTGCTTTGGGCTGCGGGTGCCTGAAAAAAACCCTGAACTTACGGTGGCTGTGTTCATTTCCTGTGACTGCGGTCACAAACTACCACAAGCTTAGTGGCTTACAGTGGCAGTCCCAAATGGGTCTTATCACACTAGACTCAAGGTGTCACAAGGCCATGTTGCCGTCTGAAGGTTCTAGAAGAGAGCCCATTTCTTGCCTTTTTCAGCTGCTAGAGGCTGCCTGCATTCCCTGAGCACATTCCTTGGAAGGTCTCATGGCCCCTTTCTTTCCCTCTTTAAAGCCAGCAATGGCCAGTCACGTCTTTATCACATAGAATCACGCTGACACTCACTCTTCTGCCTCTCTTCTACAGTTTAAGGAACCTGGTGATTACCGATGGCTAATTTTATGTGCCAGCTTGACCAGGCTATGATGCCCATTCTTTGGTCATCATATATATATATATATATATATCTCCTATATGGTTCTGTTTCTCTGAAGAATACTGACTGACACAATTACATTGGGTCCACCCAGATAATCCACAATAATCTCCCCATTTTAAAGTCAGCGATTAGCAGCCTTAATTCCACCTGCTACCTTTAGTCCCTATTGTTATGTGATTTAGCACATTCACAGGTTCTGGGATTAAGACACAAACCTATTTGGGGTGGGGGGTATTATTCTGCCTATGGTAACAACATAAAGAAATAGAGGCTTATTCTCCTACCATAATAAGGAGCCTGGAGGTGAGACTTGGGGCTTGGGGGCAGTGCTTCATGATTCAGGCTCCTCATATCCTTCAATATATTGCTCTTGATCCTAAAGGTTGGCACCTCATGCCCACAAAATGGCTGCCTTGGCTCCCAACATTATATCCTAATACCATCGTGCCAAGCAGGAAAGAAGAGAATAGGCAGAAAAGCCCTTCCTTTTAATACAACAAGACAACAAACCTTCCTTGGAGCTTTCTACAAATTTCTCTTGTGTGCACCTGTGGGACCTGAGTTACATGGCCACCCTAGCTGGAAAAGACGCTGGGAGCGTGGGTATGTGGCTTTCTGTCCTGCTTCGGGTAGCCAGATTGCAACGTCTGCCACACATGTTCACACAGCTTTGCTGGGAAGAGCTGGGACTGAACACACTCCTGCCTCAGGCTGGGGGCCACTCCTGTCCTCCCTGGTCCTGCTGAAAGAAGCAGGTCCTCTGCACAAAGCAGGGCAGCCTTGAGATAGAAGCGTGGCTCTCACTACCGTTTGAACTTGGGCACTGCCTTACCCGTGAAGAGGGGCTGCTCTGAGGATGAATAAAATTAAGCTGCAACTTACCTGCAACTGGCAGAGAAAGTTACTTTTCCACGGAAATCTCGGCCTCAGTGGTGTTGGAGAGGAGTCGCAGGGGGAGACAGGAGACCCAGCCCTGGGGCTCCAGCCCCACATCCCAGAACCGGCAGCCCTCCATTCCCCAAATGCAGTCTCCACCCTGCAAGCTCTTTATTGGTTCTATTGATTATTCTAGTTAATTAATTAGTGTTTGCTGAGTGAAGGAGAGAGACCCATTTGGGCCAAATACTCTTTCAAGCTGCCAGCGGGCCTGGAGCAGGGCAGGGGGATCACAGTAGCAACACGGAAGGCAAAGCTCCCTCTGAGGAAAATCAAAGTCCCCTTCACTCTGGGCTCTCTCCTCCCAAGCACCGTGAAGGGAGCTGGGGACAAGGGCCTGTTAGCCACAGTGAGTGACTGCCGGCCCTGGGGAGGGGGCCGTGCCAGCTCCATTATGTTTATGGCCCTAGCTTGGTGGCTATGGCTCTGGGCTTGCTCCCTGGGTGAGCTCCGGGTGGCTGTGTGCCAGGTGGGGGCTGTCGGAGGCAGTGTCTGTAGGGGGGATGAGGGGAGAGAGGAGGGAGGAGAGAGGAGAGGGAGCAGGGCAGTGGGAGTGCATAAAAACTAAGCCCTGGCTGCAAGACTGCTTCTTTCATTTTAGAGAAAGGATTAAGGATTATTTTAAAGAAAGGAAGTTGTTGGAACAGAAGTAGAGGGGGAAACAGCACAATAGAAAGAGGGACAGGGGAAGACCGGAGGGACAGGATAGGAGACCAGGAAGTAACAAGGCTGGCCATGGCATAAGGAGGGGCAGCAAGCCTCAGAGGTGGGGGAACTCGCACAGATCTCCAAGGGCAGCTTTAGCCTTGGCCTCTCTGACCCCAAAGGGCAAGCTCTTGCACCAGGCCACAGGCTGTGGAGGTGGGAGTTAAAGACGGGGTTTCTGGGGACCTGAAATAAAGCAGGTCACACTGACTGGCTCATACTGAGGGAAAGGGGCCCAGGCAGAAAGCCTGACTGGGCGGGGGTGGGGGTGGGGTGGGGTACTTGGTGCCCTGTTCTCTGATCTTGTGGCAGCACATGTCGTGTCTTGGGGAACTGGGCTGCCTCCCCTGCATCCCTGAGTTGTGGCATTGCCTAGAGGCTAAGCGTTAACCTCTTCCTTAAATCCTAATGCTCCAATTTCCTCTTACGGAAAATAAGGGTAGTAATGGTTTTCATCTTACAGAGTTGCTCTGAGTATCCCACAAGGTGATGTATGTAAAGTGCTTAGAACCAGTGTCAGTGCTCCATGAGGGTTAGCTGTTCGATAATTCTTTACTAACAAAATCTTCATATTGTTGAGGAGGGCCATGTGCCCAGTTTAAATACTACAGTTCCTAGCTTCCCTTGCAGTTGGGACAGCCCACGAGACAGATGTTAGAAAAAGTCATTGTGTGGGGTTTCCAGGAAATCTCTTGAAAAGGGGCTGACTCTTCTCGAAAACTCATCCTTTCCTGCCTTCTTTAAGCCAGAACGGTGGGCACGATGATCTGAGCTGCAGCAGCCATTCTGCAGCCCTGAGGTCCCTTGAGGATGGAAACCATGCTCTAAGGGTGGTGGAGCAGAAAGTTAAGGGAGCCAAGGACATTGACCACATCCAGGGCCTGGACCTCCTATTTCCACGAGCTCTTTGCCTGAGAGAAAAATAAACCCCTTACTTGTTTAAACTACTGCTGCTTCAGGTTTCTGCTGATTACTGCCGAACAAACCCTACCTGACATGGATAAAAAAGTTAAATGGATTCCAGGAGAGTTAGAGACATGTGTACTATTAGATCCAAATCAGGTGACTGAGGAAGGTGGGGTACGGTGGGGGCACGTTTGAGGGATGTCAAGTAACCTGACGGGTCCCATGACCTGCCCCCTGGACTAGATTGTCTGTGAATCCAAGTCAGGTAGTGATTGTCTTAGTACTGTTCTCATCAAAGCAATGAGGACAAAGACCTTCTAGAAACCAGGGAAGGATGTGGGCTCCTGGACATCGACATCCCATTGTCAGGAAGGGTGGGAAGTCCCCAGAAGATGCGTTTATCAGCATAAGGTCACACGGGCAGACACTGACGTCAGTCACCTGCCTGGTTCAATTCATGCTTCTGAGGATGGCAGATGTTTCTGGGCCACACAGGAACCCTCCAGAAAGCCTCAAAAGATCACTATCGGGTTGGGATGGGGTTGAAGGAGGGCCCCGGGATGACTCCTAGCTGCAGTTCTCCTCTGAGTCTGTGTCCAGCGGGGGCTCCAGGCCGGGAAGGAATAATGATCCTTGGGTTGCGGCCACCTTGCAGTGCAGTTCAGAGCAAGATCGGGGTTCTTGGCTCCTCCTGTGCTGGCCCTTCAGTTGGATAGTGGCTGCTTCTTGCAGGCAATGAGGAAGGACTATTTTCTTCTCAGGAGCAGAAGTGGGCTGGTTCCTGCATGGTTCTCCCAATCCCAGCTCTTTGAAATGGATGCGCAGAGAAGGGGCCAAGAGGCTGTTCCCTGAGAGGACTCGAGGACTTGACGGAGGTGCACTGAGAAGCTGCCACACCCAGGTGTTTGAAGGAAGGACACTGGTTAGAAAGAAGGTAGCACTGAGGTTCCTACCGATGGGCTGGGGCCTGAGGCCGAGGGGTAAGGAGAGGCGGACCCTGGGTGGTGGGCAGCAGGTCTCGCCTCCAGACCAGACACCGAGACTGGAGGCTCCAGCTCCGGGTGAGCGTGCGCGGAGGCTTGGCGGGCCTTCGCCTTCCATTGTATTCTGCAGATCTCTGGTCTATGCTCACACTTTCTCGTCAGTGAGTTTCTTTGTTGACGTTCAGTCAAGGGTGCTTGCAGATCCAGAAAAAGTCTCCGATTCTCAAGTGGAGCTCCGGAACTAAGGGGAGAGTGGGAACCCACCTCACAGAACCTGGGGCCCTCGGGATAAGGAATTCGCCTACGAGAGCAAAACAATGACGGTGCATGCCTGCAGAGAGCGCAGAGGAGGGATCAAAACCAAGGAGGCTCAGGATACAGCTCTAGACCAAACTTTGTCACAGGTATAGGATTGGGGGGACACAGAAGGGTCAATGCCCAGAGGAGCCCCTGTGAGGCTATTTTTACACAGAAGAGCAACCTGTGAACTGTGAGAGCAGCTGTGACCTGTAGGGTGGCTACAGCCGCATGCAGCACAGTCAAGGTTTGCCTCCTCACCAACACATGCTCCCCAAGTCTTTCACTCATTCATTTAGTCCTTCCTTTATTCAGTGCACAGTATCTTTGCTGCGCTGGGCACATAATAAATATTTCACTTTAAGCCATATCTGTTGCTTCCTCCAGTGCTCAATTCTAGATTCACTGTCTCCCTCCTATTGCTGGGAGACCCTTCTTCGGCTCGTTGGGGATCGCTGGTTTTCTACTCAGGGATCTGAATGCGGAAGGCCCAAGGGCAACAAAGAACTAGCTAGAGCTGGCCATCCACCTGGCTTCAAAGTCACAGATGCCACCCTGCCCTGGCCACCAAATCGTCATTGCATAAGAGGTCCATTTCTCCCATTTTTGTACAGGGTCCCAGAATTTCTGCTACATTGTCAGGATCTACTCAACTGTCTAAAGTTGATCCAGTGCTGTTAAGAGTCTTCATTCATTTAATATGTATTTTTTAAGTGCTACTCTCATACCAAGCACTTTACTGCCTGTAGCTTTCCCTCCTGGGACACAAGCACCAGAAAGCCCACAAGAATGGCTGTACTCCTAAGATATACACACACAGGCAAGGTCTGCAAAAGAAAAACAGAATGATGGCACCAAGATCAGCATAGGTTCGCATCTCCCTGAACTCTCCCAGAGAAACAGATGGAGGAAAGACAAAAGATCCATAGGCAACATCTACAACAAAATTGGTGAAGAGAAATCCCATGAATCCCCAAATATGAGTGGGTGAGGCCAAGACTCCAGCAACAGTAAGTCCTGTGTGGTATGAGCAACTGTGCCCGAGGCAGCAGAGACAAGACCCAAATACTTCTGCCAGCCATGAGAATTAGACACCCTCCAAGCCACTGGCAGGTGCTGGCCTGAGTGACAGGCCAATGGGAAAAGAGCAGCCAGGCTGGATGTAATCTTGACGGGCTCCAGAATGCCGGTGAGGGCGTGCTGGAGGGGTCTGGACCCGGAATGCCGGTGAGGGCGTGCTGGAGAGGTCTGAACCTCATAACTGTTGAAACTAACACATGGGAGCTCTGTTCCAGATCAGAACCCCACGCAGAGGGACCGCTGGTTGGATACTTTCAACTGAGGAGGCCTGGGACAGTAGGGGCAAAGGAGAAAGAAAATCTAGAATCCTGTGCTGGCCAGTGTGGGAGCCCCTAGCCACATGTGGCTTCTGGCACTGAAACTAATTAAAATTAAATTTTAATATTCAATTATTTTCTGGTATTCATCACATTCCAAATTCTTGATGCATGTGGCTAGTGATTTCCCATTGTATGGCTACTGTATTGGACAGTGTAGCCACAGAACTTATCCATCACCCTAGAGAGTTCTATAGGACAATGCTGGAGGTAAAGGTGTGGGAGGGAAGCAAAGAGCTTGGAAAGAAAATGGTCATGTTTTTTATCATTTTGATAAAACAATAACAGACGAGATCTTGAACAGAAAGCTAGAAAGCTCTCTTGCCTGTGTCCCCTTCCTAATAGTACAGGACACAAATCTCCCTTAAACAAGAGCCAAGAGGAAAGGATTAGAGTCACGACGGCAAAAGGCCAAGTCATTTACAAAGGAGAGAAAATCGAATTGTCATCAGACTTTCAGCAGAAATACTTTGTGCCCCCCCCCACATATAAAGAATAGATCAGTATATTAAAGCAATTCCAGGAAAGTAAAAGTAACTGAAGGATGTTATATCCATACAAACTTATAGCCAAGTACAGAAGTTGCAGACCAACTTGTAAACTGTCATGAAATCCCCATGAACCCCTCCTAAAGACTACCAAAAATGGACTAAGACAATTAAAATGATTGGAGCTGACCAAGACTAGAGAGGAGCATTAGAAATGTAAATGTAGGGCCACCTGGGTGGCTCAGTTGGTTAAGCGTCCAACTTCGGCTCGGGTCATGATCTCACAGTTCATGGGTTTGAGCCCCGCGTCGGGCTCTGTGCTGACAGCTCGGAGCCTGGAGCCTGTTTCAGATTCTGTGTCTCCCTCTCTCTCTGCCCCTCCCCTGCTCATGCTCTGTCTCTCTCTGTCTCTCAAAAATAAATGTAAGAAAAAAAAATTTTGAAACGTAAATGTATTTAATACATAAACATATATATTTAATATAGAAATGTATTTTTATGTTTATATGAATATACACATACACACAGACATATATATATAATTCCAATTATACATATATAATTCCAATTATATATATATACACACACACACACACATATATATATAATCCCAATTATGTATATATAATCCCAATTATATATATATATATATAATCCCAAAAAAGGAGAGAATTTATGAAGAGTTATTTGAAATCCAAAATAGGCTTTCGGATTGCCTGATAGGTGTTAATCAGGAGTAAAAGGTTATTGTAAAGAATGAATAGTGGGTCAGTCTGCCTGCCTATATGTGACCTTGGCTGTGTAACTTCTCTGATGCTCAATTATCCCAGCTTGGAGATGGGGGAATAAAACCTTCTTGTCTATCCTATAGGATATGAAGAAGTGGCCAGCATTCCATAAACATCAAATTGTAGTATTCTGAGACCTGGTAAAAAACACTCCATTCTAGAGGTGAGGAGCCTGGGGGCGAGGGGTGGCAGGGTTAGCCAAGGTGTGTGAACGCAAGAAGGTGGGGACACAGTGGAGCTACTTAAGTCTTTTGCTTCTCTCTGGAAGAGGTGAGCTGTGGCCTCTCCCTAGGTGGGGGTGGGAAGCAGGAGGTAACCAGATTGCACCAGAAATTCAGGGCCACATGTTAGGGAAGTGAGCCCCCGCCCCCTTCAGGGACCTCCAAGGAAGTGCGTTGCTCTCGAAGAACAGGAAAGAAGGCAATGGGGGCCAGGGAGAGGGAGAGGAGAAAGGCAAAGTTGGAGGGCTGGAGACCAAGCCAGCAGGCTTTACAGCAGAGGCTAGAAAAGCTTGGCTGCAAGGGGAAAAAATCCAACAGAGGGGTAGTCCTTTGTTGAAGGGCATATTTAGGAGTTACAAGGTCAAGTAGCCCCCACAGGGACAGAGGAGCCAATTTAGCTTTGTGCTGATCTCAAAGAGACACCCCTTTTGCTTTCCTAGCAGGAAGGGACAGATGACCCTCATATGCAGTTAGCCACGTCACATTCGTAGAATGCACACCCAAGCCCTCCAGAGAAGGTTGGAAGCTGGGTTCCCACCCTCGGGGACCTGGCATATTCTGGAAACCTCTGGGGTTGAGCTGGTCCCTGACACTTGGTCAAATAAAGTTTGCCCATGGTCCCATCACTACTGCTGTGTCCCTGACTCCCTCTCCAAGGAACCCTGCTCTCCATTTGTCAATTTTAAGTGATAATTTCTATTCAATCTGATACATATTATAAGAATATAAACAAATGCCTCTCCCCCTATCGGCACCATAATCACTTTCTTTTATAGCTATCATTTATTACGGGACGACAGATGGCCAGTTCGCAGAATTCCAAAGAGGCTACCCGCCGGCCAGTCACCTGGGAACACGGGCACATTTACATTTCTCCAAAACAGATGGGAAAGGGAGGGGAGAAGGAGGCAGATTCCTGTCAAAACTTTGGCGCTTTCCAAAATATGTTTCTTTTGCTTCTCCCTCTATCCCTTTGCTTTTCTCACAGATGGCATTCCTGTCCTGTCGCCCCTTCCAAACCTCCTCATACCCCCATTCATCCATTTCCCATCAGTGGCAACTGATACCACCAATATGGCGGCCTTGATAGGTGGAGACTGGTGGGCCCTTGGCAGGCCACCTTCTGGGGATTTTCAGGGCCTGCAGTTCAGTATTCCAGCATCCCCTCCTGGCTTGTTATTTGAGGCTGAAGTAGGAAGCCAGAAGACGGCGAGATGGGAGTCTGCTTCACCGAGGGCAGATGCTGGATATTGCCGTTTTCACAAAACTACAGAGCAGTGGGTCTCAGACCTGACAGTACAGGAGATCATTTTTTAAAAAACATTAATGCCAGCGTTCCCACCCAGAATGATTAAGTCGGAAAGCCTGGGGGAGGGGCCCGGCAAGGTGTGCAGCTATGGCTGAGAACCCATTGCTGCAGAGTCAAAGGCAAAAGAGATTGTAGGAAATCAGGAAATGAAGAGGCCCTAGGGAGGAGAGGCTAATATGTGCCCGGCATTACGAAAGTTGCAAAGTTAGAACTGGGTGATATAAGATCCCTGCTTGTGGCCCGGTGGGGTGAATGCAAGTTACTGATCACTACAATGGAGGAGGAGAGCCGTGGAAGAGGTGACATGGGAGAAAACCCACCAGTGAGGGCCTCAGGAACATCTTCCTATAAGAAGACGGCATCCCTAATGAAGAAAATAAAGGAAATAAGAGTATATCAAAAGCCCCCAATGTAGAGAATGATTTCTTATGACACAGGAGTGTAAACCATAAAGGAAATTATTGTTACATTTGCTTACATTAAGATCAAGATTTTTTTGTTCACCGAAGGATACCATAATGAGAATGGAAAGATAAGAAGGCATTTGTAACACAGGTAATTGATAGAGGGTTAATATCCAGAATACAAAAAGAAGGTATATAAATCAATAGGGAAAGAAACAAAAACAATAAAAATTGTCAACAGATGTGAAAAGGAAATACCCACTAGAGGAAGTAAGGAATAGTCTATAAGCATAAGAGGGGGAAAAAAACCCTTTAGATCATTAGTAATCTGCAACATGCAAATTATAACCATACTGAGATACCATTTCACACATCCTAGATTGGCAAAAATCTGACTGTAACAATAGCAAGGATCATGAGGATGCTAGTGGGGGTGTGAACTGGCACAGCCACTGTGGAAAAGCCACTCAGCGATAACCACGAAGGCCGAACACACACACACACTGTATACGCAGCCTTCTATTCTCAGTACCTATCGTAAGCAACTTGTACATGTGCCCTAGAGATGCACACAGAAAGAATCTGTATAGCAATGCTGATCATAACAGCAAAAATTGCAAACAATCCAAATACCCCTTGACAGCAATAGGGTAAGTAAATGTGGGTGTGATCGGGCAATGGAAAACCACACAACTGTGAAGCCGGAGAAACTATAGCTACACACACCAACATGGACAACACCCGAAAGCATAATGTGCAGTGAAAACAGCTGACTGTGGAAGAATACATCGAACATGGTTCTGTATATATTTACCTACGTGTATACAGTTGAAAACACATATATCTAAACAACATATTGTTCAGGAATATAGGTAGATGTACCAAAACCACAGATAAAGGCAAGAAATTGTCAACACAAACTTCTACAAGTTGGATGCCATGGACTGAAGGTATCCCTCTCCCACCAAATGCTGTGTTGAAATCTTAACCCCCAATGTGATGCCATTAGGAGGCCTTGGGGAGGGGGCTAGTACATGAGGATGGAGGCCTCCTGAATGGGATTAGTGCTTTATAAAAGGGATCTCAGAAAGATGTCTCAACCCCTTCCACCAAATCTCCCAGGGCCTTGATCTAGGACTTCCCAAATTCCCAAACTGGGAGGAAACAATTTCTGTTGTTTAGAAGCCACCCAGTTTATTTATTTTTTATTAAGTTTATTTATTTATTTGGGGGCGGGGAGAGTACATGCAAGTGGAGGGGGGCAAAGAGAGAGGGAGAGAGAGAGAATCCCAAGCAGGCTCTGCACTGTCAACACAGAGCCCAGTGCAGGGCTTGAACCCACGAACCGCGAGATCATGACCTGAGCTGAAATCAAGAGCCAGATGCTCAACCAACTGAGCCACCCAGGCGCCCCTAGAAGCCACCCAGTTTATTATATTTTGTTATAGCAGCCAGAATGCACTAAGACAATGGGAGTGCTCAGATGGCATTGGGAATGCCACACACACACACACACACACACACACACACACACACACACAGATTTCAAAGATAACGGTGATTCTATATTTTAAACTGAGTAATGGGTACAGAGAAGTTCATTTTATTACTAGTCTTTAAATACTTTTATATGTATGATATAGGAAGAAAATTCTAATGAAAACAAAGTGGGTATCGCCACAAAAAGCTCGTATTATAAATGTTATTCCTTATCCCAAAGTTTATCCAAGAAAGTGGCCCAGTCTGGCCTACTTTTCTTCCATGGGAAACAGCCTTTCCTCCTTAGCATATTGGAAGAGCTTACTGGACCCATATCAAACACTAAGCGGACAGTTTCCAGCTGAGAAGCAGGGCTCAGGGGTTTGGAAATGGCCCGTGTCCTACAGGCCCCTCAATACCTGCATCTCTGCATCGGTCAGAGAGTCAACAAGCACCCATCCTCTGAAAATCCCTAGACTAGGCCCCAGGGAGAATTGATGGCCAGCCCTTGTCCCAGTGCGTATTGCCATCTAATGATGAGGCAGGACAAATGACCAGTCAAAATAGCCATTAAAGTAAACTCTAATGAGTGACAAACATATGGTACTCCGCTCATGTCAGGACGTGCGGTGGGGGTGGGGAGTGGAGGTGTGTACATGGGCTGATGGTCTGGAAGCTAGAAGAGGTCCTGGAGTCCTGGGATGATGACTCTGGCATTATGAACAACACTCTTATTTCCCTGGGCCTCAGCTTCCTCATTTGTCAAGTAAACACAATGCCCCTTCCAATTCTAGGCTTTTTTATCCTATGTATATTTGGGGCTAAATTCCCCCAAATACGTATTAGCAAATTATCCGTTTATACCTAGGCTGACAATTCGGTTCTCAAATTAATTGCATGCTTATTTGCATGACTTTGAGCACACAGAAAGTAAGGAGAGAGTCAGTGTGCCCCCATCTGTTCTTGTCTGAGACAGGCACCGGTCAGGACTAGGACTCTGGCCTTGGTCAGCGTCTGGGCAAAGATGAGATTGTGGGGGTGGTAGTGTCTGAGGGGATGTGGCAGGATGAAGATTCAAGAGATGGCCTGTGAAGCACCACAAATGTCGGAAGACTGGAGGAAAAGTGGGATGTGGGTGTCCTTGCTGACATTAGGGTGTGAAGAAGGTTTGCCAAGGTGGAGGCGGTTCAGTGTTTGTAAACAGAAACCTCCTTGGGGCGCCTGGGTGGCTCAGTCGGTTAAGGGACCGACTTTGGCTCAGGTCACGATCTTGCGGTTTGTGGGTTCGAGCCCCATGTCAGGCTCTGTGCTGACAGCTCGGAGCCTGGAGCCTGCTTCCGATTCTGTGTCTCCCTCTCTCTGCCCCTCCCCCACTCATGCTCTGTCTCTTTCTCTCTCTCGCAAAAATAAACAAACATTAAAAAAAAAGTTTTTTTTTTAAAGAAACCTCCTTAACCAAGGGGTCCCTCACACTCCTGAGAAGGATTTCCATTCCAGGGGTCCTGACCCACAAGTCACCAGAGGAGTAGTGAGACAGGAGGTGGTGTTTTGAGGAAGGGGATTCCTGATGGCAAGAGCAGAGGACAGAGCTGGATAGGGAAGGTGGGGAACATGGGAGCTGCAACAGAGGCCGGCAGGGGCCACTGGTGGGGGGCAACGGTGGGAAGGTGGCTGATCCAAGAGCCACCACAAAGCGGACCTCTGGGGACACAGCCTGGTTCTGTTTGCCACCACACACACGGCCCAAAGCCTGGCGTGTGGTCAGTGCTCAACAAGTAGTTACTGAATGAATGGATAATGACAATGGCTAACGTGTATCGGGAGTTTACTCCTAGACACCGGGCTAAGCCCATGGCACACTTCCCCCTTCAGTGGTCTAAGAGTCTGGTGCTATTCTTATAACCATTCTGCAGGGCGGCTGTTGAAGTGCGCAGCGGGGGTTGGAGGCGGAACTGGATGTGACCTTGTGGTCTGACTCCGGAACCTGCTTGCTCACCCTGCTCTCTTCTTGTCGGAATGCCCGTAACGACTCTGGCGGGTCACTGCCACATGAGAACATAGTCTTTTTTTTTTTCTAATATTTATTTATTTATTTTGAGAGAGAGAGAGAGAGCAAGTAGGGGAGCGGCAGAGAGAGAGAGAGAGAGAGAGAGAGAGAGAGAATCCCAAGCAGGCTCCCTGCTGTCGGCATGGCCCAAAGTGGGGCTTGATCTCACAAACCACGAGATCACATCCTAAAAATCAAGGGTCGGGTGCTTGACTGACTGAGACACACAGGCGCCCTGAGAACATATTCTAATTACAATTTGATAGACAGACAAAAAAAGCTGAGGCACAAGCTGAGGGCCACACCGCTAGTTAATGACAGAGGGGAGGATGACCCACAAGACTTTTGACTCCTCTTTTCTTGTTCCACTGGGGTGCTGCGATACCACGTGAGCTTGGGCATCTGGCCGGCACGCCTGGAGACACCTCATACAAGGTCACTGCCCTGACGGCATCTATAGTGACAGAGAGAAGGGCGTGGAACCAGCTGGCAGTTCCTGCTCTGTGCTCCCCAGTGGGTGAGGCCCTGCACCTCTCATCTGACACCTGCAATAGCTCTAGAATGACACAGTCTCACCTCCACTTACAGAGGAAGAACCTGCGGCAGAGAGAGGCGTGCACCTGGCTTGGGCGCCAGCAGCCGGGTCGGACTAGAGCCCTCATGGCCCATGGCACCAAGGCTCCTTCTTCTGCTGCTTCAGACTCGGCGTGGAAGGCGGGGCTGGGGAGACAGTAAGCTTGTGGACCTGCCACATCCGTTTGTCTCCTCTGCTTCACATGGTGCATTTAATTCTAGACAAGCATGATTCGCGGAGGGGCTGGCAGGAAGAAGGCAGAACATCTGGATGCACGCATCCCAGTCCAGTGGTGTAGACTTGAGGTAAGCCTGGCTGTGTACCCTCCTGGTCCACACCCTCAGACAGTACCCAGAGGGCAGAAGGTAAACGATGAGGCCACTGCTCCGGGAGCCACTCGACACAAGGAACAGAGGCTGGGAGGTAGCACAGCTTGGCAAAACTGAGTTCCCTGAAAACTTTCCTCCAATCTTCGATCCCTGTTTCCGGGCCTGTTTCCTTCTTCTGGCCCCGTCTCTCTCTCATCCCTTCCTACCAAGCTCAGGTCTGTCCTGCTTCAGGGGTCTCAGCCCCATCCTGGGAAATGACGAGGATTAATCTCCACATTGGTACGATGAGGGGCTCTGGGCCCTGCCTGGATCTGACCTGCTAGGCCCTAGGGGCCCAGGAACTGTGGGCTGGAGCCAGAGAACCAGATCGAAATGCCCGCTTTGGCCCTGACAGGCTGCATGGCCCAGGATGACTTCCATTCTCAACCTCCAGCTTACCAGATGTAAGATGCAAATAATAACAGCAGTTTCCTCTGTGAGTGTGAGGGTCAGCGACATACAGAACACCACGTGCTCGCCCAGGGTTGGCAGAGCCTAAGTGTTCTCTAAATGCTGGTCTGTGCTAAGTAACAGCCTTCCCGCTAAAGGGTGAGGCCCAAGGACTGACTTCGTCCAGAGCTATTTAGGCCCAAAGACTGAATTTCGATCTGTGGAATTTCAGGCATCAGTAAGCAGGCAACTAAGAGGAAAGAAGAACTTTTTGGTGACATTCAGTTCACATTCCTTAGCAACCCAGGCTGGGAGACGCATAGCTGTAAATACTAACACTGGTTAGCACTTTAGAAGCATATCCTATTTGCCAAGACAGGGCTCAGCAAACTTCAGCCCAGGGGCAAATGGGACCCACCGCCTGCTTTTTTGTAACCCAGGCTTTACTGGAACATGGCCGCTCTTACCTGTTTCCGTCCTGTCTGTGGCTGCTGTCCTGTTACCCTGGCAGAGTGAAGTTGCTGTGAGACAGGCTGTCTGGGCTGCAAAGCCTAAATTGTCATGATCTGGCCCTTCCCAGAAAAAGTTCGCCAGTCCGTGTTCTAAGTATTTGGCGCGCTTAATTTAGTTTAATCCTATAATATTCCTAGAAATAGGTAGTGTTGCTGTCCCCATTTAATAGACGAAAAAACAGAGGTCAAAGAGGTGAAATTAATAGCAATTCAGCTCTGAATGTAGGTGATGCAGAACCCGAATCTGGGATCATAACCATCCCACTAGGTAGGGAGTCCTTTCCCTGGTAGGGTTGCCAAACTTAATAAATAAAAATACAGGACACCAGTTAAATTTGAATTTCAGATAAGCAACAAAGATTTTTTTTAGATTTAAAATAATTTTTTTTTTTTAAGGAGGCTTCATGCCCAGCACAGAGTCCGATGTGGGATTTGAACTCACGATCCTGAGATTAAGACCTGGGCTGAGATCAAAAGTTGGATGCTGAACTGACCAAGCCACCCAGGTGCCTCACAAATTGATTTTTTTTTTTTAATTTTTTTTTCAACGTTTTTTATTTATTTTTGGGACAGAAAAAGACAGAGCATGAACGGGGGAGGGGCAGAGAGAGAGGGAGACACAGAATCGGAAACAGGCTGCAGGCTCCGAGCCATCAGCCCAGAGCCTGACGCAGGGCTCGAACTCACGGACCGCGAGATCGTGACCTGGCCGAAGTCGGACGCTTAACCGACTGCGCCACCCAGGCGCCCCTCAACAAATTGATTTTTTAAATACAATTATGTCCATGAGATATTTGGGACATACTTATACTCTAAAAGGGTTCATTATTTACCAAAAATTCCAAATAACTGGATGCTCTATATTTCAACTGGCAATCTGCTGAGGACCCGAGGAAGAAAGAACTCAGCCAGGCAAGTGGTCACATAGCAGGCGTGTGTTCCTGGAGCCTGGTCCCAGGAAGATCCCTTCGTGAAGCCAAATCTCGTCCTGGGAGGCTCAGGGATGGGTCATCCTATGCCTCTCAAGCTCTTCGTCCCACTAAGGTGACTTTCACGAGGTTCTTTGGGAACCATTGCCATATCGCTTCAGACCTAAGCAGTCAGGAGCAGAGAGAAAGGCTCCAGGGGGAAGCACGTAGCTCCCACCTCCCTTCCCCTTAGCACCTCTGTACCCTCCTCTCCTTCTCTCTCCTGTCCCCCTGGGCAAAGGCCCCCACCAGACCCTCTCTCCAGATCGCATAGGAGTTTAAGAAAGAGGACAAAATAGGGCAAGCCAGAATGACAGCAATCCAGGACCAGAGCAGGGTGGGGGAATGGGAGCAGAGAGAGGGAGAGACAGAGAGAAAGAGAGAGAGAGAGAGAGAGAGAGAGAGAGAGAGGAGAGAGGAGAGGTGGGGGATGGGAGAGGGCCGTCTAATTTTTAATAGACTGAGACATAAATGCAACATGATTCACTTTGAGCAGGCCACCTGGATTAGATGGAAGTTAATTAAAACAATCCCTCATTTCTCAGCGTTTAAAACTTCTTAAGTCTCACTTGGGGAAGGGTGCGGCAGGACTTTTTATTACTCTTAGATGGTGTTCAGAAGGCCCATAAATACATCTCCTCTTCCTGTGATCCCATTAATCTTGCCGCCTCTCCTGCTCCTCTCTGCCAACAATCAGATCCCAGTAAACAACCTCAAGTGAAATTTGCAACTGTCAGATAAACATTAAAAATGCTTCTCTTGTCCTTTCCCATTGATAGTCCCATTAATATTGTAATGGAACAAAAAGTTATGAAAATGAATGCATGCTGGTTTTGGAAATGAATGATGCCGACCGCTGCTGGGATACAGACACACATGCATATGGATGGGCTCAGAAGATAGCGGACGCTGCCTACACCGACAGCAGGGCTGTGCGCCGACGGCCTGGCGGTGTGCATGCCGGGGACCAAGGACAGCAGCACACAGCGCTGGGCACATGCGTGTCCACACATGTCACGGTGGGGAGGGCTTGGAAACGGAATAAAGGAATTCCGCCTCAGAAACTACTGTAGACACTCAACGGAGTAAAATATTACAACGTTTCCTATTTTATCATTGTTTCTCTCCTCCCTTATCTGTTTGCAGTCAGGGGTTGGGATTCTCTTGAAAAGATACTAAGATAACCCACTGGATAAGGCTCTCTTGACATTTCTTCCTCATTTATTTTCCATGCAGTGGCCTTTTTAATACACATGCATGCTCTTGTGTGTGTGTGTTTATCTATCTGACGAATGAGGCCTTAAAATCTGAAGTGGAATATGTGGGGACTTTATAAGAAGAAACTTCTTAAGGAGTATTTTAGGTCAAAGAACCACATCTGATGTAAGAGGTGGGCTCAGGTTTTATGTATATTTTAAGTTCACTAGGAGAGTACACAATAAAACAACAAAACAACCAAGTGAACAAAAAACCCGTGCACTGAAATCTTTTGTAGAGGGATGGGAATAACCATCTCATCAAGGCCTGGCCATGGGCTCCCGGTGGACAAGGACCCCTTTTGCTTTGGCCCATCATGTAACCCAGTCCCTAGCACAGGACCTGGCACTTAGTAGAAGCCCCAGAAAGATGAGGGAGAAGAGAGGAAAGAGAAAGGAAGGAAGAGGGGACAAATGTCCACTGAGCTCTACCTCTGTAGGGAAGCCTAGCAAACTGGAGGCAGGAGGTGGGTTTTAGCATTTTCACATCCGGGGAGGTCAACCCACAGGTAGAGTTGAGGGCATCAGGACCTGGCCCATCTCTGAGCACGTGAAAAAGGACATACTATTTGACTGGCCTCTCCCTGTGTCTTTGGTTTCACACTTTTTCTTCTAACCTTTCTTTTTCATGATCTTAACTGGTCACGTCAATGTATCTCCTAAAAACTAGAAAAGCGTCATTGAGTACAAAGCTTCCACAGACCTCCCTCATGCCCATTCCAGCGATGCTTTGACCCTCACGCTCTGGTTTAGTGAATGTTCCCCCCTACTTCAGGTCCACTCTGGAAAGCCCCTTTGGCCCCTCAGCAGGGGTTAAGTCACCCCACTATGACTTCCCAGACCACCCTTCTTACGCTTTGCCAAAAGCCAACACGGGTTTCCTCCAGGCTATGAGCTCCCCCATGGCAGGAGCCTGGCTCAAAGCAGAAGCAATGCTGTTGATGGACTGATAGAGTAATGATTTTGAACGGAGTCCTACAAACCTTCTACCCTAACCTGTGAACGCCTGACTTACACCATTTGCAATGTGGCAGTAGAGTGACCGTTAGCACCTGATTCCAGAGACCAAATCCTCCCATGCCCCTGATTCCCAGTGAAGTCTAAGGCAGTTCGTTCATGCTTTCTGTGCCTCAGTTTCTTTACCTGGGTTAGTAAAATGACCTCACAGAATGTAACTGCAAAGCAGACAAAACCAAGCGAGATACCCAAAATACGTGACATTCAATTTGGTATTACGTTCATATAGAAGAGTTGTGTGTATATTAAAAAGATAGAAAAGATATAAAAAGAAAGCAGAATTTCATTCAGTTCCTGCCTAGGAAAGAAGACATATAAATCTCAGGAGGGGGGCGGAAAAGGAAGACGCAATCCTATAACACCTAATTGGAAGTTGTGGGCTTTCTGGAATGTACATAATGTGGATATATGGGTAACGTACTTCACCACTACCCACTTTGAGTTGTGGAGACGTCAACATTATGGCATCCATAAATAGTATTTAGTGCATCCCAAAAGAGGCGTGGGCTGGAATCCAGGTAGAATCCTGGTAAAATCTCAATCATCAGTAACCTCAGTTGACTGGTGTCATTGCTTTCTAAGGGCCATCCATCATTCAACCCAGGAAAATGTATAATCTAGGAAATATAATTAAAGAAATCAAAATTATATGTTAATACTTTTACATTAGGGAATCTTTAAAAATGTGACATCCTCTATACTTGCAAAGGATTTTGGCTTTGAGAGTAATAACTTTCTACTCCAGTTTAAAATGTATAATTACATAATTGATTTAAGACTTGAGATTTTACATTGTATGTGTTGGAACATTTAAGAGAAACTTATACTCACTTTATTAGCTTAATTTTAAATTTTCTTATTTTATTTTAGAGAACGTGCAAATAGGAGAGAGGGGCTCCTCTCTATGAGAGAGAGAGAGAGAGAGAGAGAGAGAGAGAGAGAGAGAATCTTAAGCAGGTCCCACACTCAGCACGGAGCCCAATGTGGGGCTCGATCCCTCAACACTGGGATCATGACCTGAGCAAAAATCAAGAGTTGAACGCTCAATTGATTGAGCCACCCAGGTGCCCCTATTAGCTTACTTTTATAGATTATTTTAAAAAAAATTTTAATGTTTATTCTTGAGAGAGGGATGGGGGGAGAGAGAAAGAGAGAGAGAGAGAGAGAGAGAGAGAACAAGTAGGGGAGGGGCAGAGCGAGAGAGGGACACAGAATCTGAAGCAGGCTCCAGGCTCCGAGCTGTCAGCACAGAGCCCCATGTGGGGCTCGAACTCACAAGCCATGAAATCATGACCTGGACGCTTAACCAACTGGGCCACCCAGGTGCCCCTTAATTTTATAGATTCTTGATAATTATTTGAGTTCTTGGAGAGACATTTTTAGGTAAGGAAATGGAAGTACTTAAGAAGGAAATAAAGTATATTTACAAATGCAGTTTTAAATTCTCAAAAGTATTTAATGGTTTTAAAGGTTTTAAAGGTTTTAAAATGGGGCAGAATTAGAATTCAAGGGCCCCTTAAAATGACTGCTGAAGTAAGAATAACAAGATTTGTAAACTGACTTATAAATTGAATAATAAGATTGCATAAGGTGATCTTAAAAACCTGTAGAGAAATCTCGTCACCTGCAACAACATGGATCAACCTTGAGGATATCATGTGAAGTGAAATATGCCAGTTGTGAAAAGACAAAAATTGTATGATTCCTCTTATATGGGGCCCCTGGAGTAGTCAAATTCCTAGAAGCAGAAAGCAGAATGTGGTGTCCTGGGGCTGGGGGAGATCAGAAAGAGGAGTTTAATGGGTACAGGGTTTCAGATTTGCAAGATGAGAAAGTCTGGAGCCCCGTTTTACACCAGCGTGAATATACTTAATACTAATGAACTGTACCCTTTAATATGATTCAGAGGGTAAATTTTATGTTATGTGTGGGGCTTTTTAATCACAATAAAAACAATGGGTGGGGGGAAGCCTATGGAAGAACTTGGGCTTTTAATGTATAATTTTGGTTTATTGCACATTAATGTTTAAACCCCTAAATAACTACTTCCTTCATACAAAGGCCACCTCAAAGGCATAAAAACACCTCCCATCAACGATTATATAATGGGGATAATCACGCATGGCAAAATTGCCATGAGGCCTGACAGAGATACTGTTCAGAACACAAGACAAGAGAGGTTCATTTTTTAGAGGTTCCTACAAGCCAAGCCAAACAGAAATGAGTCTCTTGGGTGAACCTGAGTCACATGCCTATCCCTGAGCCAGTGGTGCCATGGTCAGCGACCTGATGCACCTGACCTTATGACAATGCCCTTCTCTATCCCTCTCGTACTCAGCCTTTAAAACACGGCTTCATCAGACCTCCCAGAGCAACCTCCCTTATATCTTGTAGTAATTCCTGCTTTTCTTCCCCACTGGAACCCTCTCCCACTTCACACATGAAAAAGCAAATGAAAAGGTGTGTTTGCCTGGGAGTGAACACCTACAAAACACCTCCAGGATCAGCAGCCACCTGAGCCTCAGCTCATAGACTGTTAATTTACCACATTCGCTATCAATAGAAAAAGACCAATATTCTGAGCATAGGGGAGCTCCCAAGTCCAACTGAGAAAATATTCCCATATCCATACATTTTTGTTGATAAATATATACTTATGGCCTATTTGAACGATTGGCCAAATGAAAGACTGGAGTCCAGGGAAAGGAAATGCTCTTTATCGGAACACATTGGGGCACGGAGGGAGGGAGCTGTACTCAGGCAATTCTAGAAGTTATTAGGGGGACTATAGTGGGAGCCACTGGCTAACACTTGCTATGGGCCAGTTATTATTCTCAGTGCTTTGCACGTAGTAATCAGCTTAATCCTCACAATCACCCTCTGAGTTTTATTATCCCCATTTTACAGGTGAGGAAACCCAATCTCAGAGTGGTTAAGGGATCTGTCTGGTTACATGGCTTACCAGTGGCGAAGCAGCCTGTTCCAGGATTCACATACGCTCTCACCTACCAGACTAGACAACTGCCATGACCCTCTATTTGCTACAGAAAGTACAGCTAAGAGAGAGTAAGTGAGTTGACTGGGCTACACAGCAGACATATGAAAAGACTGAGATTTCAGCTGGGGTTCCCTCGTGCTAAGCTCTTGGCAAGAATGCAAACCCAGGAGTACTGGGTCCTTCAGAGAGGACCAGCCATAAAAATGCCTCCTTTCCACTCACTCATTTGAGTGACAAGTCTTTCCACTCCATTCATGAACCCACATTTTGCCACTATGGTTCAGCTGTGGCTGATTTTTAGAACCCACAGTGACAAAAAGGAAACCATACTACATTTTGTGCAGTGGTTCTTGGCAATGGCTACAATTAGAATCACCTGGGGTGCTTTATAAACTATTGATGCTGAGGCTCCATCTCAGACCAATAAATCAGAATATCTGGGGAGCATCAGTATTTCATAAAAGCTATCCAGGTGAATTTAATGTATAGTCAGTGCTGAGAACTACTGACTTAGCCAACCCCAAACACATATGAGACCCACAGGATTTCTTCACTTTCCCCAGCAGCTTTCCTTTCCTCCCACACAAACTCTGCCCTAGATGGGCCCCTGGGAGTCTCTTACGCCTGGTTTTGTCTTTGCTCTCTTCTCTTACCCACCTCACCTCATCACTTCCCACCAGAGTTCCCGGCTTCCTCCCGGGAGGCAAAAGTGGATCCCCACAGAAGGAGATGAATTCACCTTTTAAAGTCTTCAGTGTGAAGTGCTGGAAGGCAGAAAAGCCTTTCCCTTGCTAATCCTGGCAGGTGAGGATGGGCAGGGAGGCAGAGGGTAAAAGAGGCAGAGAACACCATCATTCTACAATTACGGACTGAGAAGGGCTGTGAAGGAAAAGTGGATAACATCATGAGCAATGACAACAGAGCAAAGGCTTCAGCTCTCCTCTGAGTTCTTATTTCTACCTATTAAACCAGACTGCAACACCTAGTCATGTATCATAACTTTATGGCACCACTGAAGTCACTGAAATTTTCATCAGTTCCTTTTTCTGTGCCCCATCTGTGAACCAGCTCTTCCTTCACCATGTGTTGATGCTGGTTCTTTCCCCTACTGCAGCAAATTTTCCATACTGTCCATAAAAGGATATTACTTAGGGGAAAAGTTTTAGAATACAGTCATCTTTAAGATAAACTAGGCAAGAAGTACACCGCAAGGGTGGGACCTTTGGGAGAGATGTCAAAAATAATTCAATATGCATTTTCTAAGCTTTTACTTGGGCTCGGGCCTTATGATGGAAAGAAGACACTGGATCTGTGCTTCAGAATGTATCTCATATAGTAACAATTCTCAAATAGTGCCTGAGGGGCTGCCAGTGATCCAGGAGTGTCTTCCAGATAGAACAGTTCCCTGATGTTGCAAGGACTATGAAATGATAGTACCTATACTTCGTTGCTGGTGTGGATGACAACGCAGCACTTCATGGGAAACAGTGCTTTTCTTCCATCTCTCCTTCTAAGTTCCTTTAGCAGCAACTAGAAATATGAACACAGTAGGCAGATGGGCCATATAGTTTCTTATCAACTAAAGTAGTATGGGCCCTAAAGAAATTGGAGATCATTTTTTGCATTATATCCTCAAGCTAGGACCTGTCTTCACAGGTCCTCTTGAACCTATAGTGGTTTCTGCCAGTTGCCAGTCTCTCATTTCTAATCCTTCAAGAGATGAATTTGGAGAAGATGCAGTGCTGACTTGGACTTCAGGGAGTCAGGAGGTTAGATAAGGAGCATTTATGTTACGATTGTTCATAAGGAGGGTTCTAGAATCACAACAAGGCTCTGCCATATGACAGATGGCAAAGGCAGGCTCGATGACCTTAATGACCATGAGAAATAACTTACATACAACTGTCCTCTGCTAAAATACAACTAAAAAACTAAAAAATATGTGAAACAGCTGATTCAGACTTTGGACGACAGGTATCACAGGACTGAGAAAGGAAACAGTCACTCCAGTTTTATGCCTGGAGGTATTTTCCAAACCTCAGTTCAAATAAGGAGAACCCAAGCAGAGAACAATAATTTGTCAAATTGAGGAAGCTGCGATTGTAACTGAAGGAAGCTGGAGTGGCTGGAATTTGAAGGGTAGGGCACCATAGATAAAGGAACTGTACAGAGAAAGATCCCAGATATCTTCTCGAGGGCCCACCTTAAGACTGTTGGTCACAAAGGGCAGGAAGATGTTAGCTGAACACCAGGGACATTGAGTAAAGATCATAGAAGGATGATACCTAGGGGCACCTGCGTGGCTTAGTCGGTTGAGTGTCCAACTTCGGCTCAGGTCATGATCTCGTGGTTTGTGAGTTTGAGCCCCGCATCAGGCTCTGTGCTGACAGCTCGGAGACTGGAGCCTGCTTCTGATTCTGTGTCTCCCTATCTCTCTGCTCCTCCCCTGTTCACACTCTGTTTCTCTCTCTCTCTCTCTCTCTCTCTCTCTCTCTCTCAAAAATAAATAAACATTAAAAAAATTTAGAAGGGTAATACCTAAATAATACGTCTAAGATGGCCCTAGAGTAAAGTCTACTTTAGACTCATCCTAGCAAGGCTTAAAAATAAGCCTAAAAAGCATCAGGTTGATCTACAAGTAACTTGACAACCTACCAGAACAAATTTCTATTCTCTTTAAAGGAAGACAACAAAATCTAGACACCCAATAATGTAAAATCTATAATGTCCAGCAGCCATTCAGAAATTACTAGGCATTCCGGGGCACTTGAGTGGCTCAGTCGGTTAAGTGTCTGACTCTTGATCTTGGCTCAGGTCATGACCTCACAGTTCATGGGATTGAGCCTCACATTGGGCTCTGCACTGACAGCATGGAGCCTGCTTTAGATTCTCTCTTTGCCTCTCTCTCTGCCCCTTTCCCACTTGTGTACACACACACACTCTCTCTCTCTCAAAATAAATAAATAAGCATTTAAGAAAATAATTTTTAAGTATTTTCATTTATTTTTGGAGTGAGCATGAGAAGGGAAGGGGCAGAGAGCTATAGGGACAGAGGATCTGAAGTAGGCTCTGCACTGACAGCAGCGAGCCTGATGCAGGGCTCAAACTCACAAACTGTGAGATCATGACCTGATCTCATGAGACACTCAACTGACTGAGCCACTTAGGCACCCCCAAAAATAGTAATTTAAAATTAATAAAAGAAATTACTTGGCATTCAAAGAAGCAAGAATGAGACCCATAACCAAGAGAAAGGAAAAAGCCAATAGAAACAGATATAGAAATGACGAGATGATGAATTAACAAAAACTTTATGATCACTATTATAAAAATTATAAATATCCTCAAATATTAAAAAAACATGAATGTAATGGAGAGAGAAATGTAAGATATGAAAAAGAACTAAATGGAACTTCTAAAATTAAACAATATAATATTAAATATAATTTTTAAAATAAAAAATCCATTGGGTGGTTTATTTAGTAGATGAGACACTTCAGAAGAAAAAAACATTAAAAGATATAGTAATTAGGGGTGCCTGGGTAGCTTAGTCGGTTAGGTGTCTGACTTCAGCTCAGGTCATGATCTCATGGTTTGTGTTCAAGCCTTGCTTCAGGTTCTGTGCTCACAGCTTAGAGCCAGGATCCTGCTTCAGATTCTGTGTTTCCCTCTCTCTCTGCCCCTCTCCCCCTCATGCACTCTCTCTCTCTCAAAAATAAATAAATATTTTTAAAAAGTAAAAAAGTATATAGTAATTAAAGAATTAAAGATAGAGCAATAGAAGCTATACAATAGCACAGAAAGAATAAAGTTTCTAAATATATCTCTCTATATACAGAGCCACTATGGGAAAATATCAGTTGCAGTTTAATACATATGTAATTGAAATCATAGAGGTGTGGAGAAGGAGAAAATAAATATATTTGAAGAGATAGTGTTCAAAAATTTCCTATACTTGATGGAAATTATACACCCACAAATTCAAGAAGTTCAGTATCGTAGCTTGGGCTTCTCTAACAAAATACCATAGAGTGGGTGGTTTAAACAACACTTAATTCTCCCTGTTCCAAAGGCTGGTAAGACCAAAATCAAGGTTCTGGCAGATTTAATTCTTGGTGAGGGCTTACTTCCTCGCTTGAAGATAGTTGCCATCTTGCTATGTGCTCACATGTCCTTTCCTTGGTGTGTGTGTGAATGGAGAGAGAAGCTCTGGTGTTTCTTCCTCCTCTTAAAAGGGCACTAATTCCATCATGGGGACTCCCTCCTCATGAACTCATCTAAACTTAATTACCTCCCAAATGTCCCATTCCCTAGCATCACAATGGGGGTTAAGGTTTCAACATACAGATTTTTGAGGAAACACAAACATTCTGCTCATAACACTCAGTAAACCCCAGGCAGGATAAACACAATGAATAGCACACTAAGACACATCATAGTCAAATATCTGAAAACCTGTTATAAAGAGAAAATCTTAAAACAGTCAGACAAAAAGGATTTATTACATACAGGGGTATAGAAATAAGAATGACTATAGACTTCTTGTCAGAAACACTGAAAGTCAGAAGGCAATGGTGTTGAAAGAAAAAAAAAATTTATTAATCTAGAATTTGAATTCTACATCCAGTGAAAATATCCTTCAAAAGTGAAGAACTACATTTTCATCCAAATAAAAGCTGATCTGTACTATAGGAAAAGTCAAAGGAATTTGTACAGGCTGAAGGAAAATGATACTAGAGGGAAATTCAGAACTACATAGAAAAATGAAGATTGCTGGAGATGGTAAGTATTTATGTGAATATAAACTCTGTTTTATCTATTTATTTAAAATATATTTCATTGTTTACAGGAAGAATAACCCCTCTTGGAAAATAAAGAAAATGAGAAAGATTGTAAACATTGTTAATGATCTCTTTTATTCTTGTCACATTACTTTCTGCTTACCATAGCCTAGTAGGTAGTACCCTTCTTTGTCCCTACCTATCCACCATAGATGTGGCCAACAGACTACCTTCCTAAAGCCCAACCCTAGCATGACACTCCAACCCCAAGCACTATTCAATCTTTACGGCCTCCCATTCAGTGGTAAAATCTATAGTCCTTAACCTAGCATTCAAAACCTATAATGTGGACCCAAACTGCCCACCCTTGTCTACTGCTTTCGCCCTGCACAAATAATGTGAGTGCTTCTAACTTTCCATTCACCAGATACACCTCCCAGATTCTTATTTCTAAGCCTCTACTCACTTTCTTTTCTCAGTGGCATTTTCCCTGTGTGCTTCCTCCCCAACAAACACACTTATCCTTCCTTCAAGACCAGGCTTAAGTCTGACATCCCTTCTCACCTCCTCTTAGCCTGGAAGTGATCTTTCTCTTTTGTCTACAGAAAGACCACGGACTCTGGAGTCCTGACTCCACTGCTAAATGAGTGAGAAACGTTGGGGAATGGTGTAACTTCCATTTCCCCATCTGTAAAACAAGGGGTGATTGTCTTAGATTATGGAGTTGTCAGGATTAAAACGAAATAGTGGCTGTTAAGTGTCAAACTTTTCATTCATACCCACCCTTTTAAAATGTGGGGTTTAGAAATGAATATGGTATTCCAGGGACAAGTTGCACAGTAGATAGAATGACTCTTGTTCCCTTTATCCTGGATGCTATTTCTGTTAGTGCAAGTTAAGATCCCAGTGGCTTCCTCCTGAACTGGGAGCTACCTGCAGCCCTTAACTCTTTTTCACATGTTCTGTTGCTAAGTCATAGTTTCTCCAGTTCTGTTTGCTCCATTAGTTTTACTGCAGCTGACTAACTTGTTCCCAAGTTTACTTCATCCACGGAGCTCCCACATGTGTCTATCCTTCATCTCTGAATACAGACAAAGGAGGCTGACTACTGATTCAGAGGGTTCATCACCCAGCTGGTCAAGGCACTGTGTTGTCTGCGTGTGATTGAAGGCCTTTGTCATCTCTTTGCTCTGTGATTCCCAGATATCTCTCCACCTCTCTGCCCAAATGACTACTATCTTCTTGGAGTTCTAACCACTGGAGATTTGGGTGTTAGTTGAGACACTCACTCTTCAGTCTGCTTTTCAGATGCAGAGTTTTGAATTTAGATGGAAAGAACCACAGAAGTAATATAGCTAAGCCTTTTCATTTTATACATGAGCAAACTGACACCAGTCAAGTGCATGGTCCAAGTAGTGGCATTTCTGATTCCAGGTGAGTGATTTTCTCCCTGGGTCAGGATGACCCAAAAGTTTATTCCAGGCTATAGGACTGTCTGTGTTGTTCACTAGTGTATACCCAAGCACCAAGCTTGGCACTAACAGGCACTCTGTAAACATTTACTGAATGAACAAATAAATATTAAAGTGCCAGCTCTGTTCAGTTGGAGCCCTGGATTCTCACAGGCATAGCAGAAAAGTATGTTATGACCTCTTAATGATGTCTGTCATGGTGCAGCAGGGGGAAGGGGTGAAATCCCTGTACCAGACTCTGCAAATCCTCATATGTAAAGGGAGATTCAGGGAGCCACTGACACTCTAGTAAGAATTAGTTTGCAAGCCATAAAGAATTCACTTACATTCCAAGAGTCTGAGAGAAAAGCACTTAGAACAGGTACACTGGAATTACTGGCCCAGGAAAAGACTCAGGTCTGGGGACCAGGTGTTTCAGCAGTCATGGTGAGGGCTGCCCCAGGCAAGCTTGGATCAAAGTTACACTTGGCATTAGTTGCATTTGCCCTGTGTGACCCCAAGAAGTGCCACACATCACACCCTCCTTGCAATTATCTGCAAAGAACAGATGGCAGCCTGAAGAACATTTTCTGTAATTTAACAGGGATCAAGATCTTAAGCTAAGGAAACATCAGCCAGCAAGTAAAAATCCAGTCAAGACTTTTGCCGGTGAATTCGTTTCCTGGGCTGTCATAACAAATTACCACAAACTGGGTGGTTTAAAACATCATAAATTTATTCTCTTGGAGTTCTGGAGGCTAGAAGTCCAAAGTCAAGGAGTCAGCAAGGCCATGCTCCCTCTGAAGGCTCTAGAGGAGAATCCTTCCTTGTCCCATCCAGCTTCCTGTAGCCCCAAGTATTCTTTGGCCTATGGCAGCATCACCCCAATTTCTTCTCACCCACCCCCCTCACCTAGCCTTCTTCCCTAAGTGTTTGGGTCCTTTCTCTTCTCCTACGAGCAAACCAAGCATTGGATTAGAGCCTACCCTAGTTCAGGATGACCTTAGCTTAATAACATCTGCAAAGACCCTATCTCCAAATGAGGTCACATTCAAAGTTTCTAGGGCTGGGACTTCAATCTGTCTTTCTGGGGGACACACCTCAATCCATAACACCAGGCCTCCCGGCCCCAGAACAACTTGGAAGACAGTGATTTCCATATCCACCTATGTCTGCCTCCATCCACTTCTGTTTTCTCCAAAGGAAGGTCCTTTCCAATGGGGCCTGAGCCAGGAGGCCACAGCTCCTCCCTAGAACCAAAGTCACCGTCATCAGACAGAGGTGGCCCTGATCCTAATGCTTTCTCCCTGGAGCTGTAGAATTAAATTGTGAGGAAAATGACTCGTTCTCCTCACAAACCTCCCTGGCACAGGAGTCAGAGGCCTGGTCGGAATCCTGGGTCTGAAGGTCTCAAGCTGTGAAACCTCAGACAAGTTTCATATCTCTGAAACATCAGGTTGAGGCCCCAGACCCATCCATTTGTTTCTACATCAACAGATCCAGAGAGCCCAGAAATGGAAAAGCCCTTTGAGGTGATATGTCCAATTTCATCCCCACCACTAGGGGGACAAAAGGAAGACAAATAAAATGGCCATTTTAACTTATATCTTCTGCATTAATTTTCACAGTTAACTGCTGAACTGAATAAATTCTTTTCTTTTCTTAAGGACCTTTATAAATTCCATCATTAATAAAATCAGACATTCAATTAGCAGGGAACTCTGATTGGTAACTGATCGTTTCCTTGATACCTTTCTCTCCACTCTCTCTGTGCAGACTCCCTGGCTTGTCCTGGGCTTGGCCCAGCCGGCGTTCCATTCCCAAGTCTCTCCTCTTCTTCCCCCCGCTGCCTGTCAGGGCCCCCAACAAAAGCCAGAGAAGAACACGGGCTGATTCCATTAACCTCTGTCATCGCCTAACTCTCTCTCTTAATTAACATGAGTTAATATGATTAATCAAAATAATGAGACAAACCTATTAAATTAGGGGGGTTTAAATGACAGAACTTGGCACGGAAAGTAAAAGAGGCATCAGAAGGGCCAGGTGGGGGGCAGTGAGTCCAGAGGTGAGGAGGGCAGGGAGCCGGTGGCCAGGCCAGTCCAGCCCAGTCCCACCCAGTCCAGCTTGGGGCTCAGGGGAGGGGAAGGTGGAAGACTGGGACAGAGGTTTTTGGGACATGTTCAGTGTCTGCACCAATCTCAGCTAATTATTACCAGTCCCCATACTTCTCTGGGGTCTTTCTGGCTCCTTCGTAGTCTTCCCCAGCTTCAGGATTCTTGGTGTCCCTACTGGGGCATTCACACTGCCTGACATCTATATCCTCTCCCTCTGGAGGCCAGGATGACTGGCAGAATGATGACACCCCAGCTTTGCCCCTCACAGGGCATGAGACTGGAAAGACTTACTTTAGCTCTCTGAGGCCCAGAGGACCCATGTACCAGGATGGGAATAATACTCCTGAGCTGGAATAACTGTAAGGATTCAGAAAGAGGCTACATGGAAATGCCTGGTGTATCAGGCCCACAGCAGGCCTCCTGTGAAAGTTCTTTCCTTCCTCCCTCCCCTGGTTTGACTATGATAATACCTTGAGATTCTACAGTGCTTTGTAATTCTAAATAGATTTCCATTTATATTGTTCCAAGAAAAACCTAGGAGATAAGCAAGACAGGCATGTTTTTGCAGATCAGTGAGGTTTTTGTCAGCACTACTGAGCACCTGTTCAGTGTCAGTCCCTGTGAAAAGTCACTCAGAGCCAGCAAGGTGAAGTGACTTATCTGGACTTATTCTAGAGCTGGGTCTCCTAACCCCTAGGGCCAATGGGGCTTGCCATTGCCCCTAATGCAAGTGACCAGGAGTGCCCACAGTGCCCCCAGGAGTTCCTTTTCCTCCTCGTGATCCTTGAGTTGTGCCAGGGTCTCTCACAGGCCTATGGCTCTGTGGCCACCAGCTGCTGGGTTGCTTAGCAGAAAGTCTATTCAAAGAGAACAGCGGCTCTCCAAAGCAGGACATGTGGCAGATGGCTTGGGCTCATTATTAGAATTTCTCATTCCAGTGAAACCAGGCCCCTGGAGCCTCTTCTGCATTCCCTTCAGTGGCCACCCAGGCAGCAGAGGTGGCCCACAGCCCTAGACCTCCATAGACACATCACTTGGATAGCAAAGCCCTTATGAAAACCCTGAGGCATAACCTCATTTGGGGCCTGAAACACCCCGACAGCCCCATGGAAGGTCTTTCCTTTTCTTTGGAAGCATACTTCATGGGTCTCACCAAGATCCATGGGTATCTTCCCAGAGATGGACTGAATATCTACAACAAAGGAGAAAAAATATAATGCCTGAAAATCCCCTGCTAAAAGGTCTGCTTTCTGTAGGATTCATATTTATTTCTTTTTATGCTTCTATAATAGAATAGATAGAAAACTGCTCCTCCACATCCCAAGTGAGGTAAGAGCCATGATCGGATGTCACTATAAGCTCCCAACTCTGCCCTGAAAACACACACACACACACACACACACACACACACACAGGATCAGAACACCCACAGCTCCCCACCCTCCCAGACCCGACACTTCGCAGTCTCTGATGGTTCTCCAAGGAAGTAGATGTGCCTCTTCCACCTTGTCAGTCAATGAGTGGCCTGGCTCTGGGTCCAGGAGTGTCCAGACAACTGAATGACCCACCTTCAGACTCAGGACAACAAACACTACTAGTAATTCTGAAGCAGCAGCAGTTGGCATTGCACTTCATGGGGAATAAGTGGCGAGTAGCTGTTATAGATACAAGTGTCCCTCCAAAATTTACAGGTTGAAACCCTAACCCTCAATATTACTATAATTATTTAGGGAGAGCCTTTCAGGGGGGAATTCAGGTTAAGTGAGGCCATAAGGGCAAGCCCCTAACTGCATAGGATTGGTGCCCTTACAAGAAGAGGAAGAGACACCTGAGTGCTCTCTCGCACCAGTCATGTGCAGAGGAAAGGCCGTGTGAAGACACAGCAAGAAGGTGGCCGTGTGCAAGCCAGGAAGAGAGACCTCACTAGAAACCAACCCTGACCGCACCTGGATCACGGATTTCCAGCCTCCAGAACTGTGAGAAAATACATTTCTGTTGTTTAAGCCATCCAGTGAGTGGTATTTTGTTATGGCTGCCTTAGCAAACTAACCTAGTGGGTGAGACTGGAACTGGGTCCCGTCTCCTGGTATCCTGCGACACCCATTTCACTATGAGTAAAAATAATAACAATAACACATTTAAAATAACAACAACAATAATAAATATATAACCTCATGCAGGGATCATAGGCAGCCTTTTTTTTTTTTTTTAATGTTTCTTTATTTTGAGAGACAGAGAGAGAGAGAGCAAGCAGGGGAAGGGCAGAGAGAGATGGGGAGAGAGAATCCCAAGTAGGCTCTGCACTGTCAGTGCACTACCTGATGCGGGACTTGAACTCATGAACTGTGACATCATGACCTGAGCTGAAACCAAGAGTTGGACGTTGAACCCACTGAGCCACCCAGGTGCCCCTTAAGAGCCTTAATTTTGACAACCCTAACACGACTGCCAAGTTTCCATGCTCTGATATGTGCTTCAGCCTTCCTCAGGCCTCCACCAACTTCCTCCTCACACGGGCAAACAAGGCTCTCTCTCTCATACAGTTCGTAACACCTTTTACTTTGTCTCCATAGCGGTTGGTTGTCAGTCATCTGGCTGACGATGTAGCCCAAGTGCCCAGTGCCATGCCTGGAACAAAGGATGTACTCAGTACCTATTAGTCAAACATGTGAAGACACTGGATGCTGCTTCCCAAATGCGGTCAGTCCTCATGATTCAAATACAGAAACTACACATAAGACAAGGAAGTCTTCCATGAAGAATCCAGACACTTAGTGCAATGCAGTGATGTGCAGGTAAACTAGCTAAGTCCTTCAAAGACAGGGGCAGTGTGTGTGTGTGTCTTTCCTTGGTCCTCCCCTCGCCCAGAGCATTTATTATATGTTCTGTGCCAGTAAGTGCTACCCAAACACTAGTGACTAGAACCGTGAGTAGTTGCCTTGGTCAGATTCTCAAGCGTGGGTCCCTCGGTGCTGAGGATTCCACAGATGTACCCATAAAGGTCCTACAAATTTCATTGGGATTGTCTTCACTGGCATACAAAAGTCATTAGTCATTTCCATGCTTCCACTATGATCTTCTTGCTGCCTTCCACTATAGCATCTGGAGAGGCAGGCACTATATTTCCCAATCTCTCTGGTAGTTAGAGGCCATGTGATCAAGTTTGGACTATGGAAATGGTGAAATGCTAGAAGGCTCTTAGACAAACTAACTTTCTTAATCAGAGATAGGTGAGTCTGGAGCTGCCTCTTCCTTCTCGTTTTTGATGTGAATGACCACACAATGCCTGGAGCCACAGTAGCAGTTTTATGACTCTTAGGCCATACACATCAAGCTTAAAAAAAAGCTAACACTCCTGGATGGTTGATAAAGATAGAAGAACCTGGATCCTCGATGCCATTTTGGCATTGCAGACCAATCTGAAGTCTGTCTACCTCAGGACTTCTTAGTAAGTAAACAACAAATATCTAAAGTTTAAGCCACTCTTGGGGCACCTGGGTGGCTCAGTCCATTAAGGGTCCAACTCGTGACTTTGGCTCAGGTCATGATCTCACAGTTCATGAGTTCGAGCCCTGAGCTGGGCTCTGTGCTGACAGCGGGGAGTCTGCTTGGGATTCTGTCTCCCTCTCTCTCTGTCCCTCCCCCAACTTGCTCCCTATCTCTCTCTCAAAATAAATTATTAAAAAAAACCCTTAAACTTTAAGCCACTCTCGGATGGGTTTTCAACTACCTGTAGCTGAAGCATTTCTGACAGATACAACTTCTTAAATTTGTGCTTTAACTTCAATGATTATCTAAAAATTAATGTAAGCATATCCTGAATCATCTGGAAGCCCCCCTGCCTTACATAACTGAATACTATCTTGATATTTCAGTAGTCATGTTGACATAAGTCAACAACTGTTTTTATGCCAAAGAGTACTGCAAGTATCCTTCGCTATCTAAATATTTGCTATCTGAACTCAGGAACTAAATAAAATCCATATTTTAAAAAATAGGGCTAATACGCCTTGCTATCTGAACTCTCAGGATTTGTTACCAAAACTGGGGAACAAAATTGCTTTGGATAATTTGGCACGCCTTGCCATGTGAAATCTCACCATATTGATTTTGCAACTGAATAGATTTAAATAGCAAGGAATACCTGCATTTTGTCTTCAAGGAAAAAAGAATCGTGACTACTTTAATACATAAATGATAGATTCATCAAAGCAAAGAACAAATTATGTTACATCACTGTGCCCAAATGAACACAGGCTTTATAGGAACTGGAACAGAATACGGAGGGGACAACGGAGTTACTTAGTACAGCACACAGAAAAACAGGCACAGGGAATTCAGAAGAAGCTGCAAAGCAATGGTGTGCTGGAAGCAGCGTGTTCTGGCTCACAAGAGTGAAGGGTCAGATTTTCAGGCATTGTGAGAGCCTGTTGTTAAAACGCAGCGAGTATGATGGGAGCCATGGTAAGAGTATTTACACCATGGAAATCAGCAAACACTATGACACAGGCTTTCTTTTTTCTGGAAAGGCAATTTACCAGCACATCACTCTCAGTAACAGCCAACACCATATTTGCCTCTGAGAGGCCATTTACTTTCAGCAAACATCATCATCTGGTCCACAACATTAATGTGGAATTTTATTAGTTTTATCTCATTTTGTATTTAATTGGTAAATTAGGTTTGATTTTATGATTCATATAAGAGATATAAGCATAAGGAGTTTTATATCTGTATATATTGAGGTATTATTATATTAACAATATATCTGTTTATATTTAGGTATTATATCTATATATATTGAGGTATTCTTATATTGATAACAATTTTAAGTCAAAACTGGTGTTAACAAGAAATATTTTATTTACTCAAGTTGGAGAAACATTGATCAAAGTCCATCAAAATTAATAACCCCAGCCTGGCACATCAGGTTTTCTAGGATCTGATTCCAGCCTGACTTTCCCCACCCAGTGAACTATCTGCTGCAGCCAAAGTGGTCTGTCCCTGTGGCTTCAACACATTCCTCAGGGATTTAAACGAGATAACAGAAATGGAAGCACAGTGTAGACACTCTACCCCGCCACCCCCAACACTAAGTTCATTCATCCTTGGAGGCCTGACCCAGAATCTTCCTCCCCGATGGAGATTCTCCTCATGACACCAGCGGGAGGCAGTCCTTCTCTTCTTTGCACACCGCCCCCCGCCCCACCCTGGGGTGTTGGATTTTATCAACTGATGCCACTCACCTCCTTGACTAGAGGGGAAGCACTTGCAGGCAGAAAAGTTCTAAGTGTCCTTACAGATCCTTCTGTCAACTTGTCTCCACCTCCCAATTCACTCATTTGCTCATACCACTTTCCCTTCTGTACCACGAGGAAGGACTTTGCCTGTTTCCTCCCAAGTCAGCTCCTCCACCAGCGGTCTTGCACACAATCATTGCCATCCAACCGCCTCCCCCATCAACCCCCTTCTCCTCTGTTTTGTGTCTTTAATTTCTTTCTCATCTCTGAACTTTCTCCTTTGACCCTGAGTACCCTCCATCCTGAAAATAAAATAAAATCCACGGATATTCATCAATGATGCTTTCAGCTGCACTTAACAGAAAACTCAACTAACATGGTTTAAACAATCATAAAACGTATTATTTCATGTTAAGGAGAAACCTGGGTGTAGGGCAGTCTCCAGACACCATTCAGATCAAGGTCCAGCTCTCTGTCCTCAGACTGGCTTCTCTCCTGGTGGTTATCTAGTGGCCAGTAGCAGCCATGGGCACACTTGATCAGTCTGATTGGACCACAAGGTCAAGTGCCCATCCCTGGAGAATAAATAACAGTTGCCAGAGGAATGCTCTGCACTGATGGACTTAACGCTCATGTTCTTGAGTCCATCAATGGCAAAGAGAAATGGGATCACCATGACTGACTTAGATTAATTGGTATCCATCCGTGTGACTCTGAGTCAAAAGGGTTTCATCAGGGTAGGGTGGAGGTGTTAACAAAATTGGGATTCTGTTAGGAACAAGAAGTAGGGGACAGAGCTTGGAAGATAACCAGCAGGTTCACTTGACCACCTTCCCCTCTCCCATCTACCATTCTCTCTCCTTTTCTTAGCCCCTAATCTCCTCTAAGTGGACACTACATTTATTTGCTGCCTTCGCTAACTCAGTGTGCTGCGATTCGGTTTCCCACCCTGTCACTCTAAACAAACCGTCTTGCTAAAGTCGCTGGAGTCCTCCTTTGGCTTCTCTTCAGGCTTTGACACCTCCACGAACTCCCTTCTTTAACCTCATTCACCCATCACCTGATTCATAACCCTCAGATAATCAATCCATCCTCTCCCAAACATGCTCCTCATCACTCAGCAATGTGTATTCCACAAACATTTTTTGAGCACCTACCATATGCCAATTCAGTATATCCAACACATAACACTTTGCAAATTATCCCTGAATGCATGGTTTAGTCTCATCATTTTTCACCTCCACCACTGCAATAACTTCCCAACTGGTCCCTGTGCCACCAGTCTCTACCCATCAGCAATCTGTCTTTCTTGCTCACAAATGTGATCTTACCAAATGCAAGTCTAATCATTACATTCCCCTGCCTCCATCTCTCCTGCAGGAGAAAGCCCGAAATCCCCAACACGGCATGCAGGGCCATGGCAACCAGACCCCACTGACCTCTCCTAGTCTGGAGCCCATTCCTCTCCCTCTTCTATTTTAAGCTCTGGGCATAATGAACTACTATTTCACAAACACATCATGAGCTTTCTTACTTTGGAGTTTTGCTCATATTCTTTTTTTTAACTAAAATGCCCTTTCCTGTTTTTTCTGCTAAAAAAAAAAAAAAAAAAAAAAAAAAAAAGCCCTAGTCATTTTTCAGAACGTAGGCTCCATGTCACCTACTCAGTGGAGTCTTCTCTGGGGCCAAATTAAGCACACCTTCTGTGGTCCCAGAGCACTTTGTGCATAGTAGTAATGAGCCATTCTCAGAGTGTATTACAGTTAGGTTTATGCTCACAAATTCTTGCAGGGGGAGGACTGCATTTAAATCATCCTTCTGTACCAAGCACAAACACCTGGCAATGCATGCTCAATATATCTTTGAAGAATTAAATTGAACTCATTATTTTATCCTCCTCATTTAACAGATGGGGAAACTGAGGGCTAGAGAGAAAGTCACTGACAATGGTTATTTTATGTATTTAATCAGCGTTCTTTCGCTGCATGCAGGAAGAAAAAAGGATTTGTTTGTTTGTTTGTTTATTTATTTATTTATTTATTTATTTATTTATTTTTAGCTCACCAAATTGAAAACTCTCTCTTCAAGCACATGTTTTGTCAAGGATCCAAAAAGTATCATCAAGAGTCGATTTTTTAGCTCTGCTTCCCTCTCTGTTGGCTTCATTCTCTGGTCCTATGTCAGAACAAAATGGCTGCCAACAGCCACATGTTGCTACACGTTGCTGCTAATAAGCCAAGGAATGCCAGGAGCCACCAGAAGCTGGAAGCAGCAAGGAAAGAGTCTCTCCTAGAGGCTTCAGAGAACTGGATCCTGCTGACACCTTGATTTCAGACTTCTGGCCTCCAAAACTATGAGAGTAAATTCTGTTGTTTTAAGCCACCAAGTGTGTAATTTGTTCCGGCAGCCCCCGGGGACTAATCCAACAAGGGATCCATGTGGTGCTGGAACGCCTCTCTATCTGACTGTCAAGGTCAATACCCTGGTTGTGATATTGTACTGTCATTTTTCAAGATGTTACTGTTGGGGGAAACTTGGGGAAAGGTGCATGGCATCCCTCTATATCATTTCCTACAACTGTATATGAGTTCACAGTTATCTCAAAGTAAAGTTTAATTATGAAAATATCCCTCTGAATGATGTGGTAAACAGATTGGAGGGTGGCTAGAGAGGAGGCTGGGAGATTTGTTGGGTGCTGTTGAAGCTGTTCAGCAGAGAGGTGATGGCACGTAGACCAAGTGGTGGCCAGGGAGATGGAGAGAAGGGGATGGGTGGGGGAGAAAATTGGGAGGTAAACACGACAGCAGTAGGGGATTTATTGTGGATAGGAGTTGAGGAGTAGTGGTGTCCACGATGACTCTGGCTTGTGTGACTAAGAGAATGGACACGGCTTTACCAGGGGCCTCTTGGGAAAAGAGCAGATCTGGAGAAAAAGAATGGAAAGCATAGCATGCTTGGGACAGAACAACTCAAAGACAAGGTTCCCAGCTCTTTCTCATAAGTGACAACTCATCACTTCCTAACCCCGCCTCTGTCTGCATTTCACACCCTTACTCCCCAAGAGAGATTTGGACCGGATCAGTTTGTTGCAATCCAACACAAAGTATCCCTACTGGGCAGTCACGTACCAAGCTCCTCATGGGCCTTCCCTGTAATCACTGTACACTGAGCATCTCCCTTGGGCACTGCTTCCTGCTCACAAGGCACAAGACAGGGCCACTTTGTTCAGACAGATTGGGACTGTGGTACAGCAAGAACTTAGGGTTTCGGGTGTCTCCAGGACAGCCACTGGAGCTAAGCAGAGATGGCTAAGAATGAGAGAGTCTCTTCTTTCAGAGATTCAAGTCATTGATCAGGCAAAGAATGAGAAACAGAACCCTCCACAGCCACTCCAGCATTGTTTCCAGATGAGAAGGAAAGAAAGTCCTGCAGAAGAACAAAGGTGGAGGACTATATCTAATTTCAAGGCTCACCATAAACTACAGTAATCAAAACAGTGTGATATTGGCATCAATATGGACAAACAGATCAATGAAACAGAACAGAGAATCCATAAATAGATCCGCACCCATGAATACCTGATGTTTGAAAAGGGTATAAATACAATCAGTGGTGAGAACATAGTCTTTCCCACAAATGGCACTAGAACAATTGAATATTCATATGGACAACAATTGAACTTCAATCCATACCTCACATCATATACAAAAATTAACTCAAAATAGATCATAGACCTTAACGTAAAACCTAAATCTATAAAACTTCTAAAGGAAAATGTAGATGAAATATGTTTAGGATCTTGGCTTTGCAAAGATTTTTTTAGAAAGATGCCAAAAGCATGATCCATCAAAACAATGGTAAGTTGGACTCTGTCAAAATTAAAAGTGCCAGTTTTTGAAAGATGCTATTTTTTAAATTTTTAAATGTTTATTAATTTTTGAAAGAGAGAGAGAGAGAGAGACAGAGCACAGGCAGGGGACGGACAGAGAGAGAGGGAGACACAGAATCTGAAGCAGGTTCCAGGTTCTAAGCTGTCAGCACAGAGCCTGATGCAGGGCTCGAACCCACAAGCTGTGAGATCATGACCTGAAGTCGGATAATTAGCCAACTGAGCCATGCAGGCGCCCCTGAAAGACGCTGTTAAGAGGGGAAAAAAAGGAAGCCACAGACTGGGAGAAATTATTTGTAATCGTATATCCAATAAAGGACATGTATGCAGAATAAAGACCTTTCAAAACAATGAGAAAATGAGCAAAAGATTTGAACAGACACTTCAGCAAAGAAGATACACAGATGGCAAGTAAGCACATGAAAAGCTGTTCAATTATTTTTAGTTGGAAACTAAACTATCATTACTCATTAATGGTAATTAATGAAGCCTAAGCTCTCATTAGTCATTAGGAAAATGTAAGTTAAAACCACACACCTATTAGAATATCTAAATTTAAAGGAACAGCTGTATCAAATGTTGGGGAAAATGTGGAGCAAATGGCATTTTCAACTAGTTCGGGAAACAGTTTGGCAGTTTGTAAAATAAAAAAACAAACAAAAAACCAAAAAGCCGTATACCTAGTATATAATCCAGCCATTCTCCTCCTAGATATTTATACAAGAGAAATGAAAACATATGTTCTTACAAAGGCTTATACATGAATGTTCCTAGAAGCTTTATTTATAGTACCCCCAAACTGGAAACAAACCAAATGTCAACAACAAGTGCATGAATAAATGAATTGGTATATCAATATGATGGAATACTACTTGGTAATGAAAAGGAATGGACTTTTCATGCATAGTACAATAAATTATAAAATAATTATGTTGAGTAAAGGAATCAGACAGATTTATAGAAAATGCAAACTAATCTATAGTGACAAAAGGGGATCAGCGGTTGCCTGGATATAGGGTGAGGCAGAGAAGGGCAGACGGTGGGTAGTTAGAAAGGGCATAAGGAAACTTTGGTGGAGGGGACAATTGATACGTTAATTATCTTGATTGTGGTGGTGGTTTCATTGGTGTATAAATATGTCAGAACATCAAATTGTACACTTTAAGTATGCACCATTTAGTATGTCAATTCTACCTTAATAAAATTCTTTAAAAGAAGAATCTAGGAAATATAACAAAACAGCACTTTTCTCCCCTGTGTGCTTGCTGTCACTCCCCTCATCCATCATAGAGCTTATTTGTTACTGAAAAGTGGGGGCCATGTTTTCTTCCCCCACAAGCCAGGCATTTATAATTAAAGAGCAGTCTTGTGGGGGTTAAGCCTGGGTGCAGGAGAAAGAAGACAGGCAAACGATTCTTTATCAAAGTCAAGGCTATTCCTTAGCAAAGTTCCTGGAACCAAATAGATCTGGGTATAAACTATGACTCCATGACTTAGCAGTTTTTTTAATTCCTAAGCTCTCTAAATCTCTGTTTCTCTACCTGCAAAATGGGATCAAAATGCCACACAAAGGATGCCGGGAAGATTAAGTGAGATTCTATTTACAAAGAGACCTACATCAGACCTGACACAGAGTAAATGCTTCCTCCACCCAGAGCGGCAGCATCTAGAATGGGGACGGACCCAGAGTTCGAAACTGAAAAATTTGGGTTCTAGTTCTAACTCTGCTGCCAACCCCTTACATGACCTTGCTGCTGGTTTGTGAAGCCTTCCACAGTGGACGAAACATAACAGATCTCGACTCTGGTAAGTTCTCAAAACTATAGCCCTTGGGCCAAATCCAGCCCACAACTGTTTTTATATAGCCTACAAGCTAAAGATGCTTTTAATATGTTAAGTGATTGAAAAGAATTTTTAGACAATAATATTTTGTAACACGTGAAAATATACAAAATTTAAAATTTCACTGTCCATGAATAAAGTTTATTGAAATATCACCACTCCCGTTTTACATGTCTGTCACTACTTCAAGATACAAAGTCAGAATAGTAGTTGCAGCTGAGACCATATGGCCCGCAAAGCCTAACTCTTCGCTACGGATCCCTTTAACAGAATAAGTTTGCAAACTCCTGAGTCAGAGCTTCAGAAACAGCATGTTTGTCTTGCTACTGGCTCACCTCCCCAAAGAAAAGCATTCAATGTGTTGAGACTTAATGTTATGTCCTTAATTTTTATAGGGTTCATAAGAAACATCCATTTGAATGGAACTTCTGGTCTTTTGCAATAAATACTTCCTTGAATTTTACGCCAAGAAAGAAGTTTGTCTTCAATTGACCTTACATATGTCATTGTATTACCCTAGTGTAGCTGGTGCATTTTAAGTGGCAGACAGAATAACCAGATTATTTTAAATTATATTAGCAGACAATTCCTTATTTTAATGATTATGCATTTATGTATGTGTTTATCCTCTATTTGTGGTAAGTGATGGTGGTCTTCAAGCTATGAAAATATCAAGTTTTCTTTTCAATTTAAGTGAAATAATTGTATTGATTTAAAAAAAAAAGCAAGTGCGTAAAAATTTGGGTAGATCCACAGGAAAGGCAAAAAACACGCAATGGCTGTTGAAGAATGATGGAAGTTTGGGAATACCATATTGGACAACAGGAACATGTTTTCCTTCTTACCAAGGTTTCCAGGAAGCTCAGGATTAAAGATAGTGCTCATTTGCAGAAATAACCAGAGTTGTGTAATCTATCTCATTCTACTTCTTTCCATCTGACTTTATTAAGAGCATTGACCACAACATATAGCTTTTCTTGGCCCAGCATGTCTGTCTTCCAAGCAGAATGGGAGCTTGGTATCCTACCATGTCCATACACTCAATTCTAGAACATATTAAACAGAAAGAGGTGTAAGGTTAATAAAGGAACAAAGAGATGAAAGAATGCATGAATGGTAATGTTTATTTCCCTATTCTTTTCAACAACTAACTGGGAAGGATTCCAGACAGCAGGATTCCAGAAAGGGTGAAATATTCAGCCAGCCCTGGGGAGAGGAGCATTGTGGTGTTCCAGCTGCTTGTTTTCCTCTGAACTCTCATGAGTGGGTCCTCCAAATGTCTGAAAGAGGGGGGGGGGGGATGTGGGTGTGGCTGGTGGCTAACGAGTGCCTTCCTGTGCCTTCCTGTGCCTTCCTGTGCCTTCTACTGTGCCTTCCCGCAGGACCTCAATCTACACAACAATTCTGTGCAAGTACCCAATGTTATTATCCCCATTTGGTGTCACAATCCAGCCTAGAAACTTGGATTTCATGGCTCAATAAGATACCCCCCAAATCAGGCAGGGGCCCATATGGATGTTACAAACATCCATTTCCTTAAGTAAGGTCAGTAGAAAAAACTACCATCTACCCTTACCCTTATTTCATAAAAGAATGCACATCTTAACGATTAAATGAAGGGAGAGAGGAAATGACCTCAAAGAAAGAACAATTCTTTATATTAAAAAGAAAAGTTAGCTTTAAAAGAAACCATCACATTGTCCTTAATGTCCTCATTTCCCCCGTGATCAAAGAAAATGTTGACATGAGATGGGGTAGGATGAGTTTAGTGAGCGCCCGTGGAGACTACAGTAAGATGAACTCAGGCGTGCGGGGCAGAGCCTCAGGGTGGGGCAGAGGCTGGTGTGCCCACTTTGTGGGGGGGCTGCCCTCGGTACACACCTCAGCAGGCACTCAGGACACAGCCTGGGCACACCCCTAAACAAAACATTGGAGTGGAAGATGCTTGTGTCCACGCAAGGCATCTGCCCCAGCATCCCACAGAAATAGGAGCTCAAACCTGGAATACACCTGTGAGTCCATCCCGTCCAAGCCCTGACATTGCAGAGAGGGAAATTCAGTCTCAGAGAGGTTAAAGTGCCTCACAGAACCACGAGGCTGTCAGGCACAGGGCCAGGATTCCCGGTCTCCGTCATTTCCCACCATGCCACTGGTACCAGCCAGAGCACAGAAACTCTGCAGAAAGGATGCTAACTATGAGGGCATCTACTTCTAGGGGTGGGATATGGTTGTTTGCCATCTCCAAGGTACAGGAAGGACACACTTCCTGGGAAAGGATGCCCCTCTCCTCCCCCGTCTTCCACACATGTACCAACAATCACTGGATCTTGAAAATGCTGAGGACCCACATGGTGAGAAGAACACCCACCACACACACACCAAGAAGCCCCCAGGTGAGTTGACCCAGCACTGGGAGTAGTCTGTGGGGTCGGGGCCCTAGGCTAGGAGAGACTGTGCATTCCCCAAGCTCTGCCTCTGAGAAGAGCACTCACTGGGCTTGCTGGCCAGAGCGTGGGGACAGTGAGCCGACCTGTTCCATTTCCTGACTCCCATTCCTGTCAAATCCATTGACATCTGATGCCCACTGCTTTCCTAAATCTACTCCCACAAACGTCGTTAATTACCTCTGAATGGTCAAATGCAAAGACGTCCCTTTCAGTCCTCAACCCACGGGACCTCTGCTCAACACGGCACTATGTTTACACATGTTCTTACGTATCGTAAGCTAATGACATCCCCGTCCACCCAAGAGCACGAGCCAACACTTCAGTTATTCTTGACTCCTTGTTCGGCCCCACCCTCCTGTCCAAGCTCTTGTCCAGTCTGTCCTTTATTCCATCTCTTAACATTCTAGCCCCCACCCCCTGGAAGCTCTACAAGCCCTAACTCAGACATTCTCTTCGCTCCCCTGGATATGGCATTGGCTTTGCTCTCCTCACTTCTGCCCGTCCCAGTTCTTCTCCACTCAGCTGATGGGTAACTGTCTAAAACAGGAGCCGGCAGGCTACGCTTAGACTACGGTAGGTGAAGTCTACCCACCACCTGTTTTTGTATTTTTATTTTTTTAAGTTTATTTATTTTGGGGGGGGGGGTAGGGGCAGAGAGAGAGGGAGAGAGAATCCCAAGTAGGCTCCATGCTGTCAGCACAGAGCCTGATGCAGGGCTCAATCTCACAAACCATGAGACCATGACCTGAGCTGAAATCAAGAGTTGGACACTTGGGGGCCTGGGTGGCTCTGTCGGTTAAGCATCCGACTTCGGCTCAGGTCGTGATCTCGCGGTCCGTGAGTTCGAGCCCTGTGTCGGGCTCTGTGCTGACAGCTCAGAGCCTGGAGCCTGTTTCAGATTCTGTGTCTCCCTCTCTCTGACCCTCCCCTGTTCATGCTCTGTCTCTCTCTGTCTCAAAAATAAAAGTTAAAAAAAATTAAAAAAAAAAAAGAGTTGGACACTTAACCACTGAGCCACCCAGCTGCCCCTAGTTTTTAAATGGTTATCAGTACCTACATAGTGTCCTCAATTTTCCTCTTAGCCCACAAAGCCTGAAATATTTACTCTGTGGCCCTTTCCAGAAGAAGTTTGCCGACCTCTGTTATAAGCCCAGAACTGGTCCCTGCTCTGCTTCTCCTCACCTGTGCCAAACTTCAGTACAGATCAGAGTGTCCTGAGGCACTGGCTGAAATACAGATTTCCAGACCCCAATTCCTAAAGATTCTGGTTCAGTGGGACTGGCACGGAGCCTGGAATCTGCATTCTAACAAACTGGCTGCACACACCCCAGGTGGTTCTCATGTAGGTTCTAATTATAGAACCAAGACCACACTTGTGAACTTCTACTCCACCTATAGAGACAACCCAAAGTTCCTAAGGCACTCTGGGCATCTTCGGGCCATCTCTCACAGTTCTGTCTGCCTGGAAAGCTTGGCAAACATCTTTCTCTTTCAGGGCTCCACACAAAGGCATCTTCCCAGACCCTCACCCCTGCCCCCTACAGTCACTGTCACCCGCACCTCTGCCTTGCTCCATAAAGCACCTGACCCTCTGCAACCCAGATGATGTGCTTATGTGTCTGTCACAGTTACCACGTGTGAGCCCTTCATGTGAGACATCACTTCACCGGGCCCCCAGCCCTTGAAGAGGAGGCACTTGATCAATATTCAAGGAATCAATGAATGAGTAAATGGACTTGGTCCAAATTGCCACAGGACGCAGTGCAAAGTCAGGACTGGAGTCTGAACAATGCCCCCCCCCCCACTTGGGTGACCTTCGTGCCTGTCCATCAGCTGCTAGAGCAGACGGTTCAGAGCACGGGCTGGCCTGGGTGTGAATCCAGCTCCGTACCTTGCTAGCTCTGTGACCTTGGGCAACTTGTGCAAGCTCACTGAGCCTCATTACATCATCCCTAAAAGGAGAAAGATGATACTAATAGCACTTACCTCATAGAGTTGCTCTGAGGTTTCAGTGAAATAATCCACAGAAAGCTCTTCAGCGTGTGCAAAGCATTCAGTGGCCATTCATCATGGTTGTTATTTCATCATCTTCCTTTGTCCATGCCAGGCATTTGCCCAAGGGGAGCCCAACAGGAAGCCTTGGCTTTCTCTAGGGAGGGAGCAGCAGGGACCATTCAGGCAGGTCCCAGGGTCAGCCAACACTATCCCTCTTGTCACTGAAATCATCATTCAGGGGAAGCCTGGTCAAAGTGACCCAGAACCCTAGGAATATGCAGACCCCAGAGCTCCTAAAGCTCATGAACCCCAGCCCCCAGGCCATCTCGAGAAATGCACCCTACAAATACCCTATTCCCTGGAGGGTTAAGGCAGAGTCATTTCCGGAGACACAGGACACTCAGCAGGCCAGAGGAAGCGGCAAGGGCAGGGAGACGCAGACGATGCTGGCAGCGTGCCCGCCCAGGGCAGCAGTCTGCAACATCAAGTTTGTTGAGCTCCATCAGTGAGCACACACGGGGACAGATGCCGCCAACCCCAGGGAGAGGGCTTGATGGCAATGCAGCAGGAGCCCCAGCTACCCACAGCGTGGGCCCGCCATGCACAGAGAGAGACGTGGCGCATCCTGTGTGGCGAATCCAGGAGAGGGACTTCCCACAGCAGGGTGGTCTCTGGGATGCAGAGACCAGATTACAGGCCCACCTGCAGCCACGGCCACTGCCACAGGGCCCACACGGCTGCAGAATCAGAAAGACTTGTGTCACGTTTCGCCTAGTACACTCTTGATCAACCATTCTTCAGTTGCACAAACCAGAAATCTACGAGTTGACCTTGACGCTTCTCTCTCCCTTAACCTCCCAGCCTCCATCACAGAAGGCTGTCATTTTTTAAAAATGTTTATTTATTTTGAGAGAGAGAGAAAGAAAGAGCACACGTGTGCACATGAAGGGGGAGGGGCAGAGAGACAGGGAGAGGGAGAATCCCAAGCAGGCTCCAGCCTATCAGCACAGAGCCTGAAGACGAGTGGGGCTCAATCCCATGAACTGGGAGGTCATGACCTAAGCCAAAATCGAGAGTCAAATGCTTGACTGACTGAGCCACCCAGGAGCCCCATAATGCTGTCATTTTTACCTCCTAAGGATCTCTGCCATCAACTACCTCCATTCCCAACTCACTTACTCTGTTCAACTTATTTTTCTTTTTCCTTTGCACATAATGCTTCCCAACATCTCAGCTGCCTCACTTATTATGTTTACTATTCATCTCCCCCCCTCACTAAAACATCAGCTCTATGAGGATAGGGTTCTTTGCCTATTTGGTTCACTGAAAAGCACTTGGCATATAGTAGGTGTTCAAAAAATATTTATGGACCGATCCTCCATGACCATCTCCTATCTGAACCACTACTCTAACCTCCGGTGTGGCCCACGGCTGCCCTCTCTGGTCCATTTCCAAGCTACTCCCCAGTGTAGCATCTTGTCCAAATGCAAAGCCATCGCATGCTGCTCTATGCTGCTCACACCCGCACTCAAAGACTCAGACACATCTATGGTTTCCCATGGCTCTCAGGATAAAGCCCAGCCCCCACACCACGGGCCCCTGGGTGGCCTGTTCCTGGCCTCTGCACTCCCCAACCTCCCTGCTCCAGCCCCACTGGCCCCCCTTCATCTCTACCTGTTTACCACAGGGCCGGAGTCCCAGAAGATTCCGTGCTTGGAAAAATCCTCCCTCCCTTCTTCACCCCTGTTCATTCTTCAGCTTCCAACTCTGGGTGGTCTTCTCTACACGGTATGCAACCCTGCACTAGGTTAGACCCTCCATCATTAGAATCTCATACCCCATCAGGGACTTCCCCTCCATGACAGCACTTGTCATGGTCACATTTCAATACGTCTCCATGCACTGTTTGGTAACATCCTTATTCTTGACTATACTGTAAGCTCCAGGAGGGCAGGACTGCCTTCATTGCTCACCATTCTACTGCCGGTGCCTAGCAGTGAGCCAGGCACCTAGTAGGCACTCAATAAACATCTGCCAAATGAATGAATGAAGTAAGGAAACCAAGGCCCAAAGAACAGACGTGACTTGCTCACACTGAAACAGCCTGAAGATGACTATACCAGGCTGGGAACACAGATGTCACGACTCTGTCCAGAAGTCATTCCACGTCTCTTCGGCAGTGACAAGGGGCCCCCAGCCAGTAGGGAACACAGCTGGCCAGCACAACCAGACAGGGGAATGGAGCTCAGGCCTGCCTGAAGCCCTTTCTGGAACAACAGCTCCAGGCAGCCAAGACAGAAGGTCAACGTTTTGGAGAACAGTCCACAGTAAATTCTTCTCTTGGAGATTACAACTCACATTTGCATATTGCAAACTCTGAAAAATCTACAGATCAAAAAGCAAAGGTTTACAATAAGCAGAGGGTTTTCTTTGTGCAAAGCAAACATTTCTGCACACAACCAGTCAACAGGTCCTGGAAGCAGGTCCCTGAGAAGGTCAGCTCCAGGCACAACCAAAGTGGACCTTCGTTGTTTCAAAGAAAATTTATCCAAGCCCTACCGGTTTCAGGCTCCAGGAAAACAAACAAGACCCCTAACCTCCAGGAGCTTACATTCTAGGAGGGAAAATGCCGAACACAAAACCAATGAAATGATGAAAGAAACCGACTGGCCATGGACAGAAATCACAGCAAGTGATGAAGAAACAGGACAGGCCGAGGCTGACTGTCAGGCAGAGCCCCGAGGAGGGGACCACACAGCTGACAGCTTGGGGCACTGGGCCAGTTCGACAGGAAGGCCAGGCCCAGACACTCCAAGCTCCTAGGAATCCCATCCCCCTGCTGCGAATTGGCTTGAGACAAATTCTAGTCCCCTGAGACGTACTTCCATATGCCTCCCCACCACCACCCAAGCAAGAAACCACAGGTCTCTCCAGGTTAGGACTTTGGGAGAGTGACGTGGGGGCTCTGTGTTGTCACATTTCAAACTCATCATTCCTGAGTGAAAAACCACAGACAGAAAGGAATGTGCCTCTTCCTAGGCATAATCTTGAAAACCAAGCAAGATTAACGTAGGATATCCCACCGAATGCACTAAAACGCTTCTGGCGAGCAAAGGAATTGCTTAAATGGAAAATAATTGTTGAGGAGCCATTATTACTAATTCAAGATGTGTCAAATGACATTGAGGTGTTCTACTTAATGTACTGTCATTACTACCATCTTTTAGAGAATATAAAAATAAGCGTTCGCTTGATGTCCTGAATGCCCATAACCTATTTTCCTCATAATATCTTATGACCATCCACCCGGAATTCTCCAACCTTGGGAGTTGTCAAGAACATAGCCCTCACCGCGGAGGAGGGGAATGCCAGCAACATCCGGGTCCTAGCTGGGCCCGAGGCTATTGGAATGTTAGGTACCTTTCCCAGTGGCTTGGCAGAGACAGCTGTACAAACAGACGTGCTCGCCTAGCATGCAATCCTTCTGTTTTGCAGGAGGCAGCAAGGAGGGAAATTGGCTCCCGGGTCTGGGATCCCAGCCCCACAGCCTGCCCTGGTTGACCCTCACAGCGGAGTGCCCAAGTGGTTTCCCCCTGACATTGAAAGGACTCCTGGGTGCTGCAGGGAACTAGCAGCGGAAAAATAAGGCTTGCCTGACCCCTTGTGGTGTGTGGCTCGCAAAGTCCACTGTTGGCTGTCCAGAGAGGACGGGCAGAGACTGGGTTCAGTCTGAATGTGTGCCTGCAGTGGACTGAATATGGACCCCAGAAAGGTATTTACGAGAAAGGTTCTCCCAACGTGACCCTATTTGGATAAGTGGTCTTTTCAGATGAATTAGATGATGGTTTTAAAAAATGAAATCATTTTGGATTCCTCGAGTGCCCTTAGGACACATAGACACACAGAGAAGGGCAAGCGGAGATGGAGGCAGAAATCGGGATTCTATGGCTCTAAGCCAGTGAATGCCAAGGATTGCATCCTGCAGCCAGAAGCTAGGAGAGAGGCATGGGATGGATTGTGCCCCCGAGCCTCCAGAAAGAACCAGCCTTGCTGAGAACACGTTGATTTTGGACTTCTAGCTTCCAGAACTGTGAGAGATTAAATTTCTGTTGTTTGGAGCCACCCAGTTTGGGGTGATTTGTCAAGGCGTTCCTGGGAAACACATCCAGCGCCCTGTAAATTCAAGATGGGGTTAAGGGACAGGAAGACTCAAAGCCAGTGTTTTTCAAATGCTGGTCTGTGGAGGCAGTGCATCAGGACCCCTTAGGGCACTTGTTAAAACAGAGTCCTGATTCTGGATCAGATTCCAGGGATAGGGGCTCTGAAATCTGTACGTTGAACAAGGCTGTCCTCAATCAGTTCTCCCGCACAACCAGTTCTAGGAGCTGCTGCCCCGGATAACTCAGGGATAAGCTTTGTGGTCATTATTAAGTGCTTGTCACTGAATTATTATTCAGTGCTCGTCACTGAATATTTATAGCTCCTCACCTTGCAAGCACAGGATACGATTGCACTTTGGGCCCCCACGCCCCATGCTCGGGTGACTAGCTTGGACCAAATGAATTGTGAGTCAAAGTGTGGTATGTCGCTTCCGCTGCAAGGCCTTCCGGAGCTCTTTCCCTGCAATGTTTGGGGTGTAGTGGCCCCAGCAGCCCAGACTCCTGAGTGACAGAGCAGAGCCCCCCACCCACCTGCGATGGCCCTGTACCTCTGGGGTTTTACAGCCATTCAAATGTCAGGTTGTCTACCGCAGCATAACTTAGCCTATCCTAACTGATTTAAATACAGGATGTTTTATTTTACCTTCAAGTCGAGTTCCCTAAGGCATAACTTGGATACAGATACATTTTTTCTTTTTGAGCTTTCCAAACAATTTGCTTAACATGCCTCAGGCTCATCATCGGGGACACTTCTATTATGGGGGACAATGAACTGAACTCAGTATTAACTCCCAAACAAATTCCACAACTTGTTTTTCTTGCTATTTTCTTCACTCATTAAAACTCTTCTGTTTCTAGCCAGTGTCAGACCTTACTAGGTCTTGTCAAAATACTATTAAAATAGCCAAAATAGGGGCGCCTGGGTGGCTCAGTTGGTTAAGTGTCCAACTTTGGCTCAGGTCATGATCTCACGGTCCGTGAGTTCGAGCCCCACGTCGGGCTCTGTGCTGACAGCTCAGAGCCTGGAGCCTGCTTCGGATTCTATGTCTCCCTCTCTCTGACCCTCCCCTGTTCATGCTCTGTCTCTCCCTGTCTCAAAAATAAATAAAAACATTTAAAAAATTTTAAAAAAATAAAAATAAAAAAAATAGCCAAAATAGTATTAAAGGTCAGTAGTCTACGAGGAGTTCCACTCTGTAGTCCCAACAAACTCTCAGGTGATGCCAGTTCATCCGTGGACCGCGCTCTGATAGCAAGGCTTCAGGTAACGTTTTCGCACAAAATTAATTACTGAATTAAGTTACATTAATTTCATAACATCCATAATTATAATAGTGAATCGCTGTAACGCTATCACACGTGTCCAGTTTTAGCCTCAACGTGGCCCTATCAGTGAGAGAGACCAGGCAGATACTCTTACACAGAGGGAGATGAAGAAGAGACTTCCTCAGGATCATCTAGCTAGGAAATGACGAATGCCAGACTCGGGCACAAGCCATGTTTCTTCTCTAGCAATGCCTGAGTAACAGTCCCCAAGATTTCATCAGTGTCTGAGAGCCGAGCAAGATTCTAAACGCGGCGTGCGTGTATGTGACTGGGAACCTCTTCAGATTCAAGTTCTTTGGTCACTTCAAGCTAGCCTCTCAGTTACACTGTGCACCTGCTGTGAGATGAACTCTTCCGCGGGGAGAGCACTGCCCTCTGGCGGACTTCCAGAGCATTAACGTTGAGACACAGTCTGGGTCACATTCTTCCAACTTGGGCTATGTGGCTCCAGCTCTTTGAATCAACCCAAGTGCTAGACGCTGAGTAAGAGATCCAGACACGGCACAAGTCATGGTCCTTAACCTTGTAGGGGCTCTTGAGGCAGGTGCAGCAACATAGCATTTTTCATGAAACGATCTGTTCTTAGCACAAAGCTTGTGATCAGAAGACACGCATACATTTTAACCTTTATTGGCTGTGTGGCCTCGAGCAAGGCACTTGAACTCTCTGATCCTCAGTTTCCTCACCTATGAAAAGAGGGTACGAATAGGCTTGCCTAGCTGGGTCACTGGAATGAAAATTTGTCTTAAAAACCAGCAGGACTTGGGGCGCCTGGGGGGGCTCAATCAGTTAAGCGTCCGACTTCAGTTCACGTCATGATCTCATGATTCGTGAGTTCGAGTTCCATGTTGGGCTCTGTGCTGACAGTTCAGAGCCAGGAGCCTGCTTCAGACTGTCTCCCTCTCTCCTTGTCCCTCTGCTGCTTGTTCTCTCTCTCTCTCTCTCTCTCAAAAATAAATAAAACATTAAAAAAAAAAAAGCGGGACTTGAGAAAAATGTTGTAGGGAATGGAGGAAAAGGTCATGACTCCACGGCGGCACAAACACATCGAGCCTGGTTCACAGAGGAGATCAGTGGATGGCCAGTTTGTGTGGGGAGAGGAGATGACATTTGCCTGCATATCTGGAAAGACACCAGGACTCTGTGTGGCAATATCCAAGACCGTGGGAAAGAGATGTGGGGTGAAGGTGCAGATTGGAAAAGGCAGGGGAATGCAGGGGCAGGTGCACAGGTCTGGAGCCCGGCGCCTGGCCTTAACTCTCAACTCCCACTACTCCCTAGCCGGGACCTCAGCAAGTTTTCTAGCCTCTCAGTGTCTCAGACCGTGCCCGGAGACACTGAAAGTAGCAGTGGTTGGTGTGAAAATAAAATGCATCGGTGCAGGCACATGGGTTGTAACACCTATTGAGCGATTTCTGTTCACTGGAATATTACCTCCATCAGGGCAGGAGGGTTTTGATTGTTTGTTTCTCTGTCTCCTGGTATAGAGTATAGAGTATTCAAGAAATAGTCATTGAGCAAACGAGTGAATGAATGGAGGAGGTCACAGGACTGATGAACTGAGAAGCTTTTGCGGGGAGAGGCTAAAAGGGAAGCCAGGAGACTGAGGCTCGGATGTTGCCAGGGTTTGGGGCCGAGGGTCGCCCTCCGACCATGCTCTTTGTAGAAGCATGAGATGGAGGTTCTTCCCATGGAAAAGAAATGTTAACTGGGGCTACATCTGGAGGGGAGACACTTTTGGGTTTTGCAGTTGGGAAGATGCTACTGGCAACTAGTGGGGAAAAGTCAGGGATGCTGCTCGAAATCCTACTATGCACGGGACAGTCCCCATGATGAAGAATCATCTATTCCCAAATGGCAACAGTCCGAGGCTGAGATACCCTAGACGAGACTTAGCTGCCCAAAGGATCCTAATCCCCACTGTGTTTCTCACTAGCTCTGTGGCCTCAGCGGTCAAATCCTTGCTCTGAGTTTGCCTCTTTATGCGTAAGATGGGAATATTAATACCGATGAGGGTTGTGGGGAGGCACCGAACAGCGTGTTCGCAGCATCTGCAACGTGGTGGACTCGTGTTAAGTCCTCTCATTACTCCCAGTTATTACTCTGATGCAAAGGGATGCATCATACAGATGAAGCCTCATCTCCTGCGCAAATGACTGAGTCTGAATCCTGCTTACGGAGCTTGATACGCGTCATCTGAAGAGGTCAAATTCACTCCCTCTCAGCTGCCACCGTCCCACACACAAATGCCATCAGACTAATATTGGTCTGGGTCCTCCCTTCATCCTGGCTGAGGATGTGGAAGGTGGTGCAAAGCCTGGAATGACTCTGGACTGGCCACCAGAGCAAACACGGGCTGAGGCTCCTCTGCTTAGAGTCAGCTCACAATGCCTCATAACCTTGACCCAAGCAAAAGTGAGCTGGCCTGAGTCCCCCCCTTTGAAGCCATCCCGGCCGCTGGAGCATGCCTTGAATATCACAGAAGTTATAAAACTCCACTAAAAGCTTATGAAAGACCTGCCTCCACAGCAAAGAAAAAAAAAGACATCCGGGTAAATTCTGGTGAGGGTGACGTTTACTTACACATTAGTGTTAATGAGTGTGCAGCGGAATGCCCCGGTGTGCACGTTACGTACGCTGAGCTCCCTGCTTGCTGGACACACACACATAACCCTCCCTAACACTGGGGGGCCAGACCCTGGCTGGTCTTTCTCTGGCCTCTCCAGCTGCGGCTACAGATGACTCTGGCCTGACTGACGGCACCTTTATTTCGTGAGGACAGAGACTCAAACATCAGTTCTTTCCTCTGCCCTTAATGTCTCCTGGAGAACGGACACGGGGCCAGTGGCGGTGGGGAGGGGAGGGAGGGCAGGAAACGGAAAAAGAGAGAGGGGGCAAGAAATAAGGAATAGGAAAGAAATAGATTCCTGAGCCCCTCAAGGGGTAATAATGGCTAACAGTTTCTGAGCACTGACTTTCGATCAGACGCTGTGCTACCTTCGTGTTCGGTATTCAATTCTTCAACACAACTGTGAGCTCAGTTTAAGGACGTCCATTTTACAGAGGTCAAGTAAAGTGTGCTCCAAGAATGATGTTGCCTCAGCTCGGCTCATTCTTAGTCGAATCAATAATCATGACCCTGGGGTAGAATGCAAAGTGGTCTAAAAGGAAGACCTAACCACGCAGCACTTGTGTGAGTGTGTGGGGGGGGGGGGGTGGGGGTGGGGGGAAAGGAGGGCATTCTTTCCCCATTCAGATAGCCAGTTAGTCACTATGCCTAGGGGAGAGGGGAACGCCACTGGTATTTAGCTGGGGAAGACGGAAGAGATGGAAACACCTTAGGTTGTAAAGAATAACACTCTGGTTGGGAAACACTGCATCCTCTGACCCTCAGCACCGCCCCCCCCCCCCCCCAACCTATGTAGTGTGGACCACACCACCGGCATTATCAGGTTATAATGAATGACATGTCGTCTGGAAGGCATCAGCTCCCACGGTGCAGCAGACCTTGTCAGAGCCCCAGCTGTACCCTTGGGCTGTGTACCATTTCTGAGCAGGCTGACCTCACATCTACCTAAAGGCATCTGCATCTTTTTCCAAGAGCTTCTGTGGCTGTGAACGCTTGCTGTGGCCTCCCAGGACAAGGCAAGCTTGAGGCATGCCACGCCCTCCACCGAGGCTGGTGGAGGCTGGCGTTTAAGAGGCTTGTGAGCCGCACTGTTTGCAGAACTCTCCAGTAGGACGAACCTCCAGTGTCCTTGGGTGGTAACCAGCTTCCTTTGTTCCTCTGTGTCACTGCCCCCCTCCTTCTCATGCTGCCTGGGATCCCCTTCCAACTAAACCATTTGCTTCCAGACCTTGTCTCGGGGTTGCTTCTTGGGAGACCCCATTTAAGACACACACTAAACAGTTAAATGTTGATCCTCTTTCCTCCGTGCCCTTGTTGGTTTATATGTTTTTTCAACCTAAAGCTCCTATCATGAAAGCCTGTGTGTCTTCACACAGAGGTCCTGCAACTTTTACTAACTGAACGGTGAATTCGTTAGTTCCTCTCTCTGGCGCATTAGCAACATTATTAAAATTGGGTGGGGAGGGCAGTCCATTAAGCCTCATAAACTGAAAACAACTTCTTCCTGGACAATGTGCACACTACCATTTCCCCTTTAGGACTGGGAACCCCCACCACCCACCCCCGAGCCAAGGAGAAGAGCGGGCCTTGTGGGGCAACCGTGAGAGATGCGTCAGGCCCCAGGCAGCTGAGGGGCTGTGTTGGGGAGAGGTCCAGTGCGCGCATATGAACTGCAGAGCTGTACTGGCCAAATCGCGCCTCGTGAGCACAGCAGTGCTAGAGGCTGGCCGAGGCGAAGCTTCAGGGAGTCGAGCAGCCCTGCCCTCGAGAAAAGAGCCAAAGCTCTGGCTAAAGGGACAGCCAAACAACGATGCCATCCGGAGCCCAGCAGATCTCCGTGAGCTCCCAGCAGGCGGCCTCATTATGGAAGGGCTGGTTTTGAAGCTGGTCCCCTGCCCCTTGAATCAGCTTGAATTCACTTTCATTCCCTCCTCAGGATGATTCTATTCCTTCCAAGTTTATGTCCCTTTCGGGGAAGCGAAGTCATGCCCAAACGGCTTGGGAAATGTCCTGAAGACATACACGTTGGCCACCTCATCTGCTTTTCTCAAATGTTGATGGCAAGGCCACCGTCACGCCAAAGCCCTCCCTGCGGACCTCTCAGCCCTGGTTGCCTGTGATGTGTGATGCACCACCCAGGGCAACGGCTGAGGGACAGACCTGGTCGTCCCACATCGATGTGTCTTGCTACATAACCATCAGGAGCTTTGGTCTCGCCCAGCACTCGCCCACTAGGCCTCCCTGAGCAAGGCCTTCACCCATTTGTCCCAGATTCCACAACTACAGAGGTGATGTGTAATAACAAGCGTTTAAGAGTTTTGAGAATTACGTGAGATGGTGCACATCAGGAGCCCACGAGAGTTTCCGATGTGGAATACCCAATTCATAAACCTTAGCTAGGAGTAAGAAATAGTGATAGCAGCAGCAGAATGGGCAGAGGGGTGGAGGGCTCAGGGTGGACTTGTTTCTCGTGTCCTCCCTAGCAGTGGGCACAAAACACTGCCCATAGACCACGCCTGATAAATACTGGCATGGAAGAATGAGCAAACCATGCCAGGCTGAAGACACTGTTTAAAGTGGCAATTTAAGGGGCGCCTGGGTGGCTCAGTCTGTTAAGCAGCTGACTTCGGCTCAGGTCGTGATCTCGCGGTCCGTGAGTTCGAGCCCCGCGTCGGGCTCTGTGCTGACAGCTCAGAGCCTGGAGCCTGTTTCAGATTCTGTGTCTCCCTCTCTCTGACCCTCCCCCATTCATGCTCTGTCTCCCTCTGTCTCAAAAATAAATAAACATTTAAAAACAAAATAAAATAAAGTGGCAATTTACTGCGCGTTTACCAGATCCCGGTTCCTGTGCCAACCATGTCACATAGATCTCCTGATTTTGTGTTTAGGTCATTCCCTACTGTTGAGGTTTCTTCCACAGGGAGTGAGGTCTACCCGCTGAAACACCCCTGGGTCTCTCTCTCTCTCTCTCTCCTTTAGGGAGCGACTCATCTGATTGGTGAGTTGGGAGGAAGAACTGAGTACATGCAGCAGAACCTCTGCCTACCAGCCTCTTTGGGGGAACTAACCCTTGGGCTCCCCATCCCCGGGAGTGTTCCTGGGGTGCAGGTTCAGGGCTGCTGGGGGCCAGGTAGGTCTGTCAGTTCTGGGGCTCAGTATCAGGAAATCCTGTCAATACGAGTCACATGTTATGAACTTTATCAATAATAATGGTGATGTGGGGCCTCCATATGAGGACTCCTATTTATTTCAGGAATTGGTTCAGGCCCTGGTGGGAAAGGGCAGTATTATTTTTTTTTTTTTTTACTCCCTACTTAACATTAACATAATCTCTGCACCAACCCCATGATGTAGATGTCAGTAGCATCCTTTTTTTTTTTTTTTAAGCATAGAGACATTAAGGGACTTGCTCAAGGTCACACAGGTGAGCTAGGATTCAGACTTGGGTGTTTTTGACTCCAAAGAACGGTTCTTACCTATGCTCTACGCCTCATGGAAAGTTTCTGTCCCCGCCATGCACTAGAGAGCATTTCAGTTTTAGGAGAAGACACCTTCAGGATCACCTGCTCAGGGACGCCGGCCTGGGCCTGCCCCACATACCTCCCAGGGAAAAACCCTGGCAATCATCATCTTGGGGCCCCTTCCACCAGCCGGGCCTTCCCTGGAGCCTTCGTCTCTCAGAAGAGCCCCTCTACCTGCACGTTTTCTTCTCCCTACTCTTCACCACTTGGCAAAAATATCCCAAGCCCTGAAGGACATGAAACTCCAGCATATCCCTCCGTGAGCATGTTCAAGTTTCTCCCGGTTGACTCTTCTTATAATTTCTTTTATTTATTCCTGGAGGCTCCCAGAACAACCCCACTAGTTTCTCAAATGACTTGTTGGTGCTGTCGTGTGGCACCGTGGTCAGGGACAGAGCACACCCTCACGTCTTTCCTATGCGATCTCGCCTCCAGGGCATTGGCAACACTCTTCGTGTGCTCCCGTTCTGCTGACTGTTTACAGAGGCAAAGAACGTAGAGTCTGGAAGGGACTCTGCCTCCTCCTCATTTTCCTCTCCCTTCTCTTCTTCCTCCTTCACTGCTTTCTCAAATAACAACCTAGTTTTCTGCATCTGAAATATACTGACTTGTTGTAAACTCCAAGGATATGGAGCTGAAGGGGCCTCTACTTTTTTAATCTTATAGGTGAAGAATGAAGGCACAGAGAGGTTAAGGGATCTGCCCGAGGTCCCACAGCAAATGAGTTGCTGAGCAGACTAACTTGCAATCTCTTGACTCTCAGTCCAGTGCTCATCCTAGAATGCTGTGTGGTGAAACTGGTTCACTGGGTTTATAGTCTTGACTTAAGGAGTGCATAATTGAGTGAGGCAATCACATTCCATTCCTCATGCTACAGAAGTCAAGTTCTGTTGGATCTGTTCCATCAGGGTCAGACCCTATCTCCTCCCGTCCTGCCCCTGGCTCACTGTTCTCACTGTTGTGCAAAGTCAGTTCCTGTCCCAGGGCCTTTACATTGGCTGTCCCCTCAGACCAAACTTCCTTCTCGGGTCTTTCAGTAGCTCCCTCATTGTTCAGATCTCTGCCCAGATGTCCCCATCTTCCTGGTATTGTCTCATCTTTCCTGTCACTTTCTATGGCTCCCACCATGCTTTATGTTTTAGAGCACCAACTACCTCTCTGAAACATCATTCATACTTGTTCTCTTATTTTTGTCTGCCTCTCGGTAGAAATGTGAACCCCATGAAGTCAGGGACTTTGCCCTGCTCTCCCCTGTGCCCTGCTGTCCCCAGTGCCTAGCACTCAGTAGATGATCAGTAAATGACGAATTTGTCTACTCTGAATATGCTATTGATCAGTATTTGTTAGGACTGAGGTAGTTTATAGCACCAAGCATAGGGTAGCAGGCTCTCCAGATGGCCACTGTGAGACCCACAAGGAATTAAACGCCCGGGGTCCAGCCATGGCAAGCTGTCCTCATAAGTGTAACTAGATTCAAAAGCTCTTTGGAGCACAGCACATCTGACTCATGTAGAAGGAAGAGCCTCCACAGGACAATGGGGACACATTGCCTCAAATACCGGCTTGACGGACAAAAACACAGGAACCTGGACAGACCTTCAAGCAGCCCAGGCAAGATCAAGGCATTCTCTCCAGCACCCTGTTCTTACCAGATAACAGACTGTCTCCATGATGAGATGCCTCCTGCCCAGGGCTCCACTTCCTCGCTGGAGCCCCACACTCCATCAGACCACCTTAGGAATGCATGTTGTTGGTGGTCACTCCATCTCCCACCTGCAAAGATAAGGAAGTGGATGTTAAGATAAGAACGCAGCCTGGCTGAGCCAGAAGTCAGCAATGAATGATCTGCTTTCTGATCATGGAATTTGGGATATCAGTGGTGAGTGGGAGTCAGGAGGGTGTATTTTCAGGTCCAGTGGTCCCCCTTCTGTGACCTCCAGCATCAAAAATCACCGGGAGCCCAGAAACCCTTCTCCTGCCCCATGAACCCCTCAGTCAAGGGAGGACAGAGTCACCACACCAAGACAGCCTCGTGTTCATCTCTCCTACACTGGTGCTGAGATGTTCAGATGGCAACCTGGTTCCATTTCCTGCCCTCAGCCCAAGCCAGGAACAGCGCTATCTGTGAAGACAGGAGAAGCCAGCCATGTACTGGGGTTGCACTGCCTTTATTCTATAGGGGAACATGAGAATGCTAAAATGCCCTTGAGGCTGCCCAGTGCTGCCCATCCCTAAAGATGGCTTCAGTATGCATGCTTCATTATACATTACTTATTGTTTTATTATTGTTATTATTATTTGAATAAATGTCCAGAATTAATAATATTATGTGCTAAGCACTGTTCTAAATATATTCCTTGTATAAATTAATTCTCATAATAGGACCTTATGAGATAAGTACTGTTATTACATCTATTTTCAGATGTGGAAAACTGAGGCACGAAGTGGTAACTTTGAACAAGATTATGAAGCTAGTGGATGGTAGAAAAGGGATTTTAACCAGGCTATTTGTACTGTATGTTGTTGAAGCTATGAATTTTCCTCTTCGTGTAGCTTTAGCTATAGCCTTGAGTTTGCTGTTTGTACGGTTTTCATTGTAATGACTGTGTAAATATTCTAAAGCTTCAGTATTTATTTCACTATTGAAGCAAGAGTTGTTTAGAAGACAGTGTTGAAATTTTCAAGTGGTTTGAAGTGTGTTCTTTTTGTTCATTTGCTTGTTTGTTTTTATGAGTTAGAACTCTCTGATTATAAGGAAAATATCTCCATCTGACTTAAGTAAAAGAGGAGATAAGGATATAAGGATATAAGAGCTTTGTGAACTTCAAGTGCAAGAGTTAAGGGGAGACTCTTACACAGTCACTATCAGTGACTGGGAAGTCATCAGGAGCTTCCCTCAGGATCTAATCTCTGTTCCCTCCTATGTATATATATCATTCTCTCTCTCTCTCTCTCTCTCTCTCTTCCCCAACATATTTCTTCTATCTTCAGTTCATATGGCAGATGGTGATCACTGATGGTTCTCAATTTTGTGTACTGAACATCCATCCATCTGAGAGAAGATATTCCTCTCTCTGTGTCTTGATTCCAAATTCCCAGGGAAGGAATTCTGGCCCATCTGGCTCAAGTGTCCAATCATCGATCAGTCAGTCAAAGCCAGGGAGGTGGGGTCAAATTGTACTATATGGCTTCTGGAATCCCAAAGCAGGGAGATATAGTTATGCATAGTTATGTGACTCAACTGGGCACACAAAAAATAATGCTGCTTGTTGTTTTATTATGTTATTTATCTGTCAGTTTACTACATTATGAACACAAAGTGTACTCTGTTTTGTTTTTGCCTTTAGGAACTTATAGAGATTTCCTCAATTAGGTTTTTTTTTTTTCTCATTTGCTTTCATACAAAGAAAGATGTGGTAAAGTCTCCTGCTTCTACAGTTTCTGTCCATTTTTTACTATATTTTCATGCTATCTTGTTTGGCACATAAAATTTCAAGTATATTGCATTCAGTTTAAAAATTATATTCTTGTTCTCTGGGATGTTTGGTAAAATCATAGAGTCTCGAGGCTGGAGGAGATCTTAAAGTCATTTAGTTCAACCCCTTCAGAAACTTGACTGCCTTCTCCAACATTCCCCAAGTGGTCATTCAGCCATGTTTGTACTCTTCCAGTGATGGTGAACATGTGTCTTTCCTCCTATCTGGGAAGCCCACTCCATTATTGGACTGCTATGACAACCAGAAAGTTCATTCTCAATGAACTGGATGGGCTCTGCCTTCCTGTCACTTCTTCATCTTGGTTCTCACATTGAGCACCTTCTCTCCTTCACATTTTTCAGATCAGTTCCTAGAAACTGATCTGAAACACAAAACCAGAGCCCCTCTTTCTGGACCCCTGTTCTAGTGGCTTCTGATGTAACAAATGTATCACAAACTCTGAAATGCCAGTTGGGAAAGAGCTACTTTAACCCAAAAGTCTTCTTGTTTCTGCCCCTCAATTTATGAGGGATTCTTTTATTTTTTTTTAAAAAGTTTACCTATTTATTTTGAGAGAGAGTGTGAGTGTGTGAGAGGGGCAGAGAGAAAGAGAGGGGGGCGGGGAGGGAGAATCCCAAGCAGGGCCTTGGTGCAGAGCTCAAACCCATGAACCATGAAATCATGACCTGAGCCAAAATCAAGATCTGACACTTAACTGACTGAGCTACCCAGGTTCTCTTAGAAGGGATTCTTTTAAAAGTTAAGGCTGTGTTTTCTTTGCCTCCATTTCCCCTAATTTCATCACAGGTCCTAGGAACAAGTTTACAAATAGCAATTCTTCATGGGGCAGGGTAAGAGACAGAGAAGCAAGAAAGACAAAGCAAGAGAGAAAAAGAGAGAAGAGTGCAGTGTTTATGTCCTGGAGGATGCCTTCAGAGCCCTGGTGGGCAGGCAGTGTTTTGGAAAACAGAGCCACTTGGAGAGACTGATGACCATGGGTGGAAAATTGCTTACAGCTTGTCAGTGAATAAAGCTTTTGGAGTGAGAAGTAGATGTCACAGGGAGCACTGCCACTGTCCAGGTTGCTCATCTGAGCATCGCCATTGGAGGTGGGCATTCATTTTGTTTGTGTGTGTATGTCTCCTCCAACTAGGATGTAAGCTCCATGTAACCAGGGATTCCCCCCCTCCATATTATTCACTGCTGCACCCTCAGCGCCTAGAACAGCACCTGGCACATAGGAGGCACTCAATAAATACCTGTTGAATAAATGAATGAATCTACACAGCTCAGCTTTCTTAAATATTGTGCTCCCTCCTCCCCACCAAGTCATCTGTTCTTTCTCTTCCCTTAGATGCAAGAGAAGAACCCACTTTCACCACCCATTCCTCCTGGATTCTTTTCTTGGCCACACCATCAGGCTTTGTCAGTGGCTTCACAGAGGGAGAACACTATTTACAGAGAAATAATGGAAACAGAATTGGAGAATATTGAGCTTCCTTGGTTCCACCCTTTAAAAAAATGTAACTTTCTGATCCCTAAAATTCCCACGTCACTAACATCTTTGGCTAAAAACATTTGCATTAGTTTCCTATGGCTGATGTAACAAATCATCACAAACTTCGTGGCTTAAAACAACAGAAATTAATTTTTCTCACAGTTCTGGAGACCAGAAGTCCAAAATCAAGGCATTGGTGGGCTCATGCTCTCTCCAGGGACTCTATGAGAGAATCCAGATTCTGACGGCTGCCAGCATTGCTTAGCTGGTGGGCACATCATGCCATCACTTAAAGGACAGCATCTTGAAATTTCTCTTTGCTGTCTTCACATAGCCTTTTCCTCTGTATAGTCAGTTTTCCCTCTTCTCCTCTTGTGAGGATACACTTGAGTGAGTGCCTTTAGGGCCGACTAGATAATTCAGGATAATCTCCCCATTTCAAGATCTTTAACTTAATCATGTCTGCAAAGACTGTTTTCTCTTATGAGGCAACACCTACAGGCTCTAGGGATTAGGACTTGACATCTTTGGGGGCCATTATTCAGCCTCCTAGGACACCGAAGGCCACTACTTAAATATGCGTTCAATTGACAAACATTCTTTCGGTATCTACCCTATGCCGGACTCTGGGGCGGACACTAGCAAACAAGGCTGATGTGAGTGCTCCTCAAACCCACACTCTGGTGAAAGATACAGCACAATAAGCAAGCCCATAGGCCCTGAGTGCTAATCAGCTAGTCAGTCACCTAGCAAGGTCTTGCCTTTGTAGATTCCAGGACAAGTATGTTTTGACAGGTCAAGAGGACCGATGTGTTAGGGAATTTTGAAGGAAGGGGAGGAGGGGAAGCCTCAATCATAATTACCATCTACTTAGGGCTTAGTATGCCTTAGGCCCTATGCCAAAAGCTGTAACACATTTCTAATCCAGTCCTTACAGTAAGCCCAGGATATAGGTCTGATTATCCCCAGTTTACAGATTGGGAAACTGGGGCTTGGAGTTGAAATGGTTTGTCTAGGGTCTCACAACCAGTAAATGACCAAGCTGAAGTTTGAACACAGGTCTGTCACACTTCAGTGTTGTTAAGCAGTCATGATTCTACCTAAGTCATCTGACGAGACAGGGCACCAGTTAGGTTGTGGGTACTGAGAGGAGGGGTGGCAGTATTGGGTGGTGGAAAGAGCTGCAGTCTGGTCCTAATTGCTCAGTCATCAGTTTGCGTGTCCTTGAGCAAGTCACTTTACCACTCCAGCCTCAGCTTCCCCATGCGTCACATGAAGGAATGGGGCTAGATGAACTCAGAGGCCCCATTTAACTCACATTCTCTGCATCCAGCATGGAGGGTCAATATAAAAACTCCGGTATCCTCACTCTTTGGCCTTGGACAGGAGCTCACATCAAGCACCCAGGATCCCCCAAAGCTGAACGCAGTAGAAGACAGTGGGCCATAGAGCCACTAGAGTAGAATTACATCATGATTTAGCCATCACACAAAACCAATGGCCCAGGGAACTCCAGTGGGGGATTTGGAACGGACTCTGCAGGCCATTCACTTGAGCCCAGCCTAGGTTCTGAGCACACAGAAACCCTATGGCTTCTCTACCCACCTCTCGGGGGAGGAGGGCGGGGGTTGGTGAGCGTCCTCAAGGGGAGAATTCCATAAGATATTCCAGAACCCAAGGGAGACCGAGACTCTTACCTCTAATCTCCACTGATTGCAGGGTGTGGACTAGTGGTCTGACCCTTACAGAGGGTCATCGATCTCTTTGACAATTTGATTAAAACTTAGAATGCTCTCCCTAGAAATATTCTCACAAGTATGTATACAAGTATGTATTCTGTAAAGCCCATTCATGGTCACCAGGTGGAGAATCCTTGGTGTAGAGGATGAACCCTCTGATTGGACTTGTTCCAGGAATAAATGGAGGGCTGAGGAAAGCATCAAGGCCACTCAGAAGTGACTTTATTTTCAGAGCATCTCATGTGATTCAAAAGCTAATATCTTTGTTTGGAAGGAAGGACTCTGAGAGAAAGAGAGCAGAGTGACATTTATAGCACATCTGTAGGGCGCCTGGGTGGCTCAGTTGGTTAAGCATCCGACTTCAGCTCAGGTCATGATCTTGCGGTTCCTGAGTTCAAGCCCCACATTGGGCTCTGTGCTGACAGCTCTGAGCCTGGAGCTTGCTTCAGATTCTGTGTCTCCCTCTCTCTCTACCCCTGTCCCTCTCCCGCTCACGCTCTGTCTCTCTCTTTCTCTCTCAAAAATAAATAAACATTGGGGCGCCTGGGTGGCGCAGTCGGTTAAGCGTCCGACTTCAGCCAGGTCACGATCTCGCAGTCCGTGAGTTCGAGCCCCACGTCGGGCTCTGGGCTGATGGCTCAGAGCCTGGAGCCTGTTTCCGATTCTGTGTCTCCCTCTCTCTCTGCCCCTCCCCCGTTCATGCTCTGTCTCTCTCTGTCCCAAAAATAAATAAAACGTTGAAAAAATAAATAAATAAATAAATAAATAAATAAATAAATAAACATTAAAAACAATTTTTTTAAATCCACTGCTAAAATAAACCATATCTCATACAATTCTGAACCGACTGCTTTATTTTCTTTACATCTGTCTTGGGATTTGGAAAATCCAACCAAATTTCTATTTCCTTGGTGATCTGGAATTTCATCCAGAAAAACAGATCCTAGGAATGATACTAGTCGGCAAGTAGCTAGGACAGTCCCTCTCTCCTATGATGGTTTTTCCTTGCCTTTCAGCAGTCCTGGGTTGTCCCTTCCTCCATCCTATAACATACTTGCTGACCCACATAAACGGACATAAACTATCTATCTGGAATCAGAGCCAGCCAGAGTTTTGAAAGTCTCTGGGCAAGGTACCCTACCCAGCACTGCAGTGCTAAGTTTGGGTATCACAGGATGCATCTCGGAGAAATCTGAAATTTTTTTCCCAATCTTTTGGGGGTCACTAATGCTTCTGAGAATCTGATAAAGCTACACACCCCTCATTAAAAAATGTGCTCTGAAACAGACCTTTACAACCACAAGGTTCACAACCTCCCTAAAGCTTACCCATGAATGCTCTAGAGCTGTTCCATCCAAGATGGTATATAACCACAAACCACACGTGGACCCCTTGAAATGAGGCCAGTCACAACTGAGATATGCTGTAAGTATAAAATACACACTGATCTTCAAAGATTTAGTATGAGAAAGAGAATGTAAACTATCTCATTAAGAATCATTCTGTGATTACAAGTTGAAATGACAATATTTGGCTATATTGAATTAAATAAAGTACAATATTCAAATTAATTTCACTTATTTCATAAGCCTTAGGAAACCCTGGATTTACAAATTACAAGTGTGTGCTTTAGATCCGACTCCCCACTGGCTACTTCCTGATGCAGTCAAGGTGGCAGTGCTAGGGAGCACTCCCCACGATATACCTCTCTGCCTTCTCTTCCCTGGCAACCACTCGGGGCTGAAAAGAGGCTTGGGACCAGGGAGACACCTGCCTAAGGAAGAAGGCCCCTAGTCAGGTGCTAGGAAGATGTGACAGCCCCTTAGCAGAGACAGAGCACAGAGCCTTCAGATGTGGTCAGGGAGCCCTCAGCATGAGAATGCCCCAGGGTGAGTTTTTGCACTTCCTGCTGGTCCGCCAGCCTCACGCAGAGATCTCCAGGCCCAAGGTCTGGGGTCTGCAGCTCCTAAGGACCTGGCCTCAGCTGGCCACACAAAGAGGGATGCTCCCACGTGCCCAAGGAAACATGAAGACCACATGGTGGTTTCCACCATTGTTCCCCAGATCTATTCTAGTTCCAGGCAACAACAGCTAAAAGGACCCAGAAATGACATCGAGTCTAACCCCTCATCTTAAAGATGGAGGAACTGAGATTCAGATGGGTCAAGTGACTTGCCAGGCCACACAGCTGCTTAGTAATATCACCAGGGTCTGGCACAAAGCCTGGGGCTCAGTAAACACATGCAGCATTAATGAGAAAACAGTTGACCCAAGGAAGGAATGCAGATCTCTCCTGGCAAAGACCAGTGCCCCTCTTGCTACACTCACGACATCCTATCCTCACTCCTCCTTCAAAAAGTGGGGATTTTTACTCTATTGATGACTACAGGGAAGGATGTGAGAGAAAAACAAGGAGCAGAACAGGATCTGAAAGGAGAGATTTGACTTGAGAGCCATCATTAACTGTCACCATCCCTCCTTCCCCCATGGGGATTTTAGGATCTCCACAAACCCCAGGTCCTCTCTCTTCTGGACACCCCATCACACTGCTTATCTAACCCTACAGCCTACATTAAATAGAATTTATCCCTATTTGAGAGTTGATTTGAAATTAGCTGCTAACATGTTAGGATTTACAGATACAGTAAAACCTTGGTTTGCGAGCATAATTCATTCTGGAAACATACTTGTAATCCAAAGAATTTGTCTGTCAAAGCAAATTTCAAGAACCATTGACTCGGTTGTGATCACGTGACATTCGGCATCCTGTACTACTCATATTACAAGACATCGCTCCTTTATCAAGTTGCAATTTATTAGAAATGTTTGTTCGTCTTGCAGAACACTCACAGAACAAGGTACTCGCAATCCGAGGTTTTACTGTATTTAATTAAAACATTATTAACTTTAATATTTGGCTTTTTCGTCATTGCTGTTAAGCCTCAGGCATTGTCACAGGACTTTGCAAACTCGGAACCCAAAGACAGAGCAGATACTCAGCTGGTGCACTCCAGTATGGCTGAGTACTGTTTGCTTCTCCTGCCCACTCCATTGGACAATGCCCATGCCCTCCAGATGTGAAGCCTTTGAACATTACCCCTTCCCGTGGGATACGATGGCCCTGTTTTCCGTAGGCTTGCTTTGTCATGGATGAGCAACAACCTTAATTAACACTCTCCATTTCTTCTCTTGCAGAAGGAAGGAACAAGTTATAGTGGGTAAAAATCAGAGGTCCACTCGGGCCCCATCCTCACAGGGGATGGCTCACATGGCAGGAGCAGGGTCCCACAGCCACTGATCACACAGATGTTGACACTGCTCACTACAAATGATAACCAGGGGACGCACACACAGCACTGGAGAGCACATTCACACTCGTGTTTCCTAACAGGGGAATGGAGAACGTGAGGGTGCATCTGCTGTCGCCTGCCTCTCCAGAAACCTGAGTCCTGGGGTAAACATCTGGGCCCCTCATCAGGTGCAGGGAAGACCACATAATCCCTCCCCTATGAGGTGCACACATCTGGCTCGTGGGAGGCAAGGGGCTGTGGAAGGGAGGTGTGCCCTGAGACCCCATGGAGGCCCCACCCCCATCAGAACATCACACTGCTGGGCGTGTCCAGCTGGTACCATAAAGTCCTCCAGGGGCTTGGGGAGGAGCGTGGGCTGTGGAGTCAGACGCTCCGGAATTCGAGCCTTGGCTCGGTCACTTGCTAACTGTGGGAAAGGCTACCAGATCCCTCTTCCTTCTTTTTATCTCTAAAACGGGGGGACACCTTGTACACTTAAAGGGTTGTTGTGAGGATGAAGGGGGGTGTTGCTTATAAAGCACCAATCCCATGAAGCCAATCAAATCACCTGCTTTCCTGTTCCAGGTCACATGCTCCTTTGAATACTCCCAGTCCAGCCCGGGGGGGAAGTTACACAGCCAAGGGGTTCAGACCCTGGAGTCAGGGGGCCTGGATCTGAATCCGTGCCCTGCCACTTACTACCTGTGTGACTTTGGGCCAGTAACTTCAACACTCTAGGCCTCCTCATGGGTAAAAAGAAATAAAAATACCACATACATCTAAGCGTTGTTGGGAAGATTAAATGAATTAATAAAGTGTTTGAAACAGCACCAGGACCGTAGGAAACCCTCACTACCTCCCAACTGTTGATGCTATTATAGCAGGTTCTCAGTAAAAGCTCACCAAATTCAAGTTTATCTACAAGACGTCCTGGGGAAGAGATGAAACCTCCTTTCTACTTTCCCAAGTACCCATGCTTCCCTACTAGAAAACCCACAAGAGGGTGGGCGCCACAGCCCTGCCTGGCTTGTGCTGAGCCGGACACTTTGGAGGTGCTTTTTTCATTTTTATTTCTTTTCTTTTCTCCAGTGTCCCTGAAAGGAACGTGAAAGGTGGTGTGGCAGAGGAGAAACTGACATCAAAACAAGAAGCAAAGGGCGCCTGGGTGGCTCAGTCGCTTGAGTGTCCACTTTGGCTCAGGTCATGATCTTGTGGTTGGTGAGTTTGAGCCCCACATCGGGCTCTGTGCTGACAGCTCAGAGCCTGGAACCTGCTTCAGATTCTGTGTCTCCCTCTCTCTCTGCCCCACCCCGTTCACACTCTGTCTCTCTCTCTCCCCAAAATAAATAAACATTAAAAAAATTTAAAAAAACAAAAAAAACAACAAGAAGCAATCCTCTTTACCTTTCATACGTCTTGTCCACTCAGCTTTCATCCACATCGTACTCAGGAAGTAGCACCCACACAGGATAAAGGGAGAGGCCTGGAGGGCCCTGGAGGAGTGTGACCACATCAGGGCATCTCGGTCTAGAAGAGGTTCACTGTTCAAAGGGTGGGCCGTGGGCCAGCAAGCAGCATGAGCACCAGAGAGAGCTCATCAGAAATGCAGAATCCCAGCCCCACCCCCACGAAGATGTAGTGAATCAGAACCTGCACTTTAATCAGTTGCCCAGGTGATTCATTTACATTGTAAAGTTTTGAGAAGCATCTTCACCTGAACCCCTAAGAGCAAGTATAATGCCCCTCTCGATCTGTTAGGAGGATTACTGGAGCATGTGTATGGAATTGCTTTTGTGGAAGAGCCAAGAGGGCTCCAGCCTATTCCCTTTTTACTGGGAGGGTAGGACAGTACATCCCAACGTGAGCCCACTCACACTGAAATGATGGTGGCCGCCCCCAGAGCTGCTCCTGCTTGGACAAGGTCCCTGTCGCTTTTCCCCAGTGCTCCTCTGTGACTACCTAAGACCCGAAAGCCTCGGTGTGAAGGGAGTCCTAGCCGCCCGCATGATTTCTAGGAGACCTGCCAGACTAACATTTATTAAGCCATAAAGAGGGCCACCCTGGAATAGTGCAAAGAACATGGCTTCAGAGACGAACAGGGCTTTAAATCCTGGCTCTTCCCCCTCCTAGCTGTGATTTTGAACAAGTCAGCTCGGCTTTTCTGAGCCTCAATTTCTGCATCTGCACAATGGAGATACTCACACAGACTTTTTCAGACCTCTGTGAGATGAGGTACATAAAGTATCTAATACAGCACCTGGCTCACAGGTGCTCAGTAGATGATGCTAATGGCATTAGTTACTGTTATAACCAGTAAGAATTATTACAATGTCCATGATAGATGTCTGGTTTCCCAGTGAGCATGAGGAGCCTGAGCTAGGCAAAAATTTTGGACCTACAATAGCTCAAGGGAAATAACCAGCCATTGACTCATTATTCAAGCATTTATTAATCTCCAACTGTATGCAAGGGAGCTTTGTGTAGCAGAAAGAGCAGAGACTCTGCTGTCAGAAGAGCCAGGTTTGGGGTGCCTGGGTGGCTCAGTCAATTAACCGTCTGACTCTTGATTTCGGCTCAGATCATGACTTCACAGTTTGTGAGATCGAGCCCTACGTTGGGATCCACACTGACAGTATGGAGCCTGCTTCAGATTCTCTCTCTCCCTCTCCCCCTCCCCTGCACATGCATGTTCTCTCTCTCTCTCTCTCTCTCTCTCTCTCTCAGAATAAATAAATAAACTTAAAAAAAAAAAAAAGAGCTAGCTTTGAATCTCCAAGGCTCTTCCTTGATCTAGGATTCCAGAATGTGTTGGCTTTCAGTGGAGTGAGGGAGACAAAAGTACCCTAGAGCAGGATCAAGTCTGAGTGTCACCAAATCAGGGAGGATTGTTTCTTTGCCGAGGGAAAAGGATATGACTGGGGAGAAAAGGGATGAAACTAGAGAGTGCAGCATGGAATCCCTCCCCGCCCTGCCCCCATCACAGGGAGTCAGGAACAATCTCGCCTTCAAACCAGACTAACGTTTGATTTTCTATTCCTTGAGGAAGTTCCGATACTCCTTTAGAGCCACAATCCTCAAACTCCCATGTGCATCAGTGTCACCCAGAGAGCTTGTTAACTCTGCAGATTACTGAGCTCCAGCACCTAGAACCAAATTCAGTAGGTCTTAGAATGCACATGTTGAACAGATGTTTCTGGTACGGGGAAGAGGCATTCTGCCTTAGGAACAGAAACCCACTTCTGACTCCAAACTCTGTTCTTTCTCTATCACACTAAGGTCTCCTGGAAGGATGGATGGACACAGGGAGGTGGGTAGATGATGGGAGAAATGGATGGGTGGATGGTCAGACAAAATGAATGACGGCTTCCCTCACCTGTGTCCCTAAGGCTGTGGACAGGTAACAGAAGCTGGGGCCCTGTTCTAGTTTGCCTCCGCTGTCTCCTTACCACCGTTCCTGGGAAGGAGTTGAGCTCTGGAGTGCTGGCCCGATGATTCCGGGACACTGATCAATGCCCGCTTAGGAGAGTGGAAAGGGTATGAGCTCTGGAATTAGAATATATGTGTTCAAGTCTAAGCTCTGGTACTCCCTGGTTATATAATCACATGGAATTCACACCTTTGCTGAGCCTTGAGTTTCTCATTTGTAGAAAGAGGACACAAACACCCAACCCACAAGATTGCTGACGACTAAAGTGTAATGAGTGCTAGCTCATTTCCCCAGATAAGAACACAACTGCCAGCCAGCCCGCGTTGCCTTTTCCCTCCTGATCTGAAATCCTTAAGGACGACCGAGTAACGTCTCACATTTGCACACACCTCGCTTTCAGGGACATAGGTCCCGTCTGAGTCTCGCAACAGTGTGTTGCCTCTGGGGACGCAGGTGGGGGTTACGATTCCCAGTTGACAGGTTGCTGAGGGGATGAGAAAGCAGGAAAGTAAAGCCACTTATCCCAGATCACCCTGACAGTGGAGGAGCTACAGATCTCAAGGGCATCTTTTGATTCTAAGTCTGGGGGGGGGGCCCTTAACCGCTCCCCATTGCCCCTTCCTGAAGAGGGCGATCTCACATTAAACCCTAAAATCGCCTTTGCCGTAGCTTGGGAGGGGGGAGGATCACAGCTAAAATTAAACTGGTCCCTTAAATGTCATGAGATTGCAACTGGAAGCGTTGGAATGTTCAACTCCTACGCATCCACATCTTGCTGTTTAAGACTGGTCCCGCTGAAGGCACTCCTGGAAACTCTTGGAATCGTTTCTTCAAGTCTGTTTCGTGGACTCTTTACCCCTCTGGCCTTCAGAAGGCATTTGCGTCCTGGTTTCTGATAGAGGTGGCTCTGTGAGCGGACAGAGTCTATTTATTCTAACTTGCTCTGTCGCCTCTAATGTACTGTCACACAAGTGACTTGCTGTGCGATGCTAGAAAGGAAACAATAAAATGCACGATTAAGAGTGTGGCTAATGCCTCCCAGGGAATCGGGTTCTCTGGAGGTCACATTTCCCCGTGAATTCATTGCCTGTGGAAGGCTTTCCCATGGCCTTCACGGGAGGCTCTGTTGTTGGTCTCTGTGGAGATCTGTGTTGCCCTTTTCCACATGGAGTTGAGGATTAGGTGGGAAGCGGGAAGTGGAGAATAGACAAGGCAGGCAGGGCCAACTTCCCCCACTGACCCTCCAAGGTGAGAAGGGACCCGCCTTCTGTGGGAGTTGTCTCTCTTCACCCCTGAGTCCAACCCTTGCTTGAAAGAGCCTGTCCAGCTCTGGCTTTTATGACTCAAATGACCTAGAACAAACAGATCCCACTGTGCTATTATTTCTCTGATTTTTTTAAGTAAGTCCAAGTCTTCCCAGTTCTCTCCTTTTGGAAGAGACTAAAGGCTTACGGTCTTCCTTGGATTCTTTTAACAAAGACAGTTGATAAGAAAGACACCTCCCTCCAGCCACATGGGCACAGTTACTGGGGCAATACTACCTCCATATTTTCAGTAGATGGAAGTTGCAGGGATCTAAGAAAAAGCTACAAGAAGGGAACCAATATGAATGACATATAATCATGTGCTGGGCCTTTATGTGGCCACCTCCAACCTCACACGGCCAGGTGTAGTAGATCTCTGGTCTGGCTAACTCTAAGGCAATATTCTTCCTTGGATGATCCTACATGTGGCATTCTCTCAGGAGACCCATGAGGTAAGAGAGAGTCTAAAAGCATCATTGACAACAAGAGTATGTGACACAGCCCTGCTGGGGACTGTAGCAGGGAAATTAGATCTTACTCAAGAAGCTGCATCCAAGTACCTGCCCAGTGGTCCTTGACCCCACTCTTGGGGGAAACCATACACAGAAGGCCACAATAAGGGCACACTAGGAAGAAGAAGGCACTGGGTAAATTGTGAAGTAGAAAACTTGGGTTTTAGTTCTTTTGTTCTCTCAAGCCTGGGAGTCTCATGCTCCCTCCTGCCCAGCTTGCACCCTGTTAACATGCCTGTCCTTTTCTTCAAGATACCAGGATAGGTGTCACCTGATAGGAACAGGTGTCACATGGTCCGTCTGATAAATTCATCTGAGTTCCTGGAGGTCAGCAAGGGAGCCAGGGAAGCAGCAGTATCTGCAGCCTTCTGACGCCAGAATCAGCACCTGGCATGCAACCCTCAGCGACTTCCACCTAGAAACTTCACGCCAACAGGGATGACGACCAGCCCGTAGGGAGAAGGGGCCATTTGACATCCTTCGAATCACATCCTGGTAGGATGGGGAACGACACCTCAGGCTCCTGTGACTCCAACCTGCTGGCCTATGTCCTAACAGAACCCCCTTACCATCTCTCGCTCTCCGACACAGGCTCCTTGGAGCTTTAACAGAGGTCTGATGTCTGTATGTTCTCCATGCATTTCAGTGCAAGATGCTGGGAAAACTGCCTCCAAGACTTTGCCTCTTCTCTGCAGCCTCCCCTTCTGTCTTATCCCCAGCCGTTGCTACTACCACCATATCCAGCCCTGGGGGTCGGGGGATGAAAATTCAGCCCCCCTCCTGCCCTCCCAGCCAAGGAAGATCTCCAGGAGCTAGCTGGCGCCTATCCTTCAATGCCACATTATAAAGGGGATCCATTCCAGGGTGAGGGGGGCGGTTGCTGATGAGTGGAGCTTGTGGGACAGAAGAGGCTGGGGTCTCGGGGTAAAAAGAGTTCCAGCAGAGCAGCCGGTCAGCCTCAAGCTAGAGAAGTGACTGGAAGGAGAGCCAGGGTTTCAGAAGAGGGGCATAATCTGCATGGACATCGCAGGTATCCCTTGCTTTAAGAGAGAGAGAGAGCAATTAGGGGCTGTCTTATGCATAACACAAGGAACCTGTACTTGATTTAAAAAATAGTAAGAGTGACCACAGGGTTCTCTGCCTAGTGATCATGCCCACCCTTGCCGGACCCCCGCCCACTGAAAGCATACTCGAGTTTGGGGTCACCTCTGCGGGCATCAGTGCACCCATACTGCACTGTCCCAGGAATCCGAGGACACCAAGAAGGCTTCAGAGCGGTCCAGGCTGGGTGGATCTCAAGACACGGGCTCTGCTAAACAAACCCGAAGGCTCTTTCCGGAAGTGACAGCCAAAGTGCCACGATGCAAATGGTGACAAATCAGAGCAGCTAGCGTAGGACTGGGCAGAGCACATTGTCCTTCTCTTTGTGTGTTTAATTTGGGGGCATCTCAGGCAGCCCAGGATGGGTTGGAGCTGCCAGTGGGGTAGGGGAGACCCACCGCGCGCTCCCAGCAGAAGGCAGAATGGCCAGTGAAAGGAGCTGGAGGAGAGGCAGCTGGAGGAGAGGGGAGGACAAAAACCAGGGGCTCCGTGGGACACGCCGCTCCAGAGCTGAAACTTACAGATTCGCCAAAGCTGACTTTAAGCCGACCTTCAGCAGCGCTTCTTAGCAATGTACACCGGGCAATCGCTGGTAAATCTTTATTAATTTTAATTGGCGGCACCCATTTATAAGAACCATTAAAAAGGATAAATTGAGCCCATCCGGCGTAATGTCTTTTGTTAATTAGTTTGTCAGCACTGTTTTAATATCCCCTAATGACTTCATATTTCAGACCTGACATCAAAGGAGACGCTGTGAGAAAGGAAATGGTCTTATCACAGTGTACGGTAACGTTTTTCTTTTTTGAACAAAAAGTGTCCTTCCAAACGCTGACCAAGGTTAGATGTCATTTAATTCTCAAAGGTGGGCGCCCGAGGACTTCTGAGACCCCCTTTTCTGTACCCAAGTCCTGTCACCCCCATCATTTCTCAACTTGCCTTTCTTCCAACCATCTTGGGCATCCCCCAAACACTCATTCATTTCTTCCCTCCTTCGTTCCTTCATTTATTCCACAAACACTGAGCTCCTCAGAATCAGGGAAGTAGGTTGGGATGAAGTCAAGCAAGATACAGACACTTTCTAGAAAAAAAGACCTAAAAGCTTCTCATTCGTTGGCCCACAGAAGGGCTTTGCCCACAAATTCAAGGCCATCGGTCTTGTCTGGGCAGGACACAAAATACGGAAGGGAAGAGAAGGAAAGACAAACAGTTAAGATGGGTCTTGACTACTGATCCCAACCAGTTATGTCCTAAAATCAAGGGAAGAGCGAAACTGGCACCGAGGTGGTCTCCCATGGAAAGAGCACAGGTTTTGGAGAGAGACAGACAGACAGAGAAGCACATTTGGATCTCAGCACTCTGCTTAACCAACCTCTGCCTCATGGGGCTCAGAGGAGAGGGGACAAGATGAAGCACTGGGATTCTGGAAGCTTTTAGAACTATTTACGTAAGCACTTCTAAAATCTCAACAAAAGAAGGAAATTAAGCTTTCCACTGTGTGATGAAAGGTTTTGCGCCCTCCCCCTGCCCTGGTCTGTGTGTCCGGGGAGGGGAGGGGCACTGTGAGGGGTGAGGGAGGAAAGTCAGCAGTGGGAGGTTAGCTCTCTGCCTATTGTCCACCACAGCTTACCTTTGCCTCATGCAGTGAACTCACAGGTAATATCACTGGGGTTGAACTGAATTACTCTCACAAGAGCACAATTAGAAATTGTAGCTTAAACCACAAGCTGACATGAAAAATGACAGCTGAAACTTCTCCCAATCCTGGTACAAGCTCTTTGTCAACCATATGATGAGGTAAAAATAATGTTGATCTAATCACATCTGACAAGCAATTGGCCAAAAAAAAAAAAGTATGAAAAATTATCAAGAAGACTATATGAAATGTGGATTTACATCCACTATTATTCACAGTAAACTGCTCTAGGCATACTCTGTGCCTAGAGATATTAACTAATGAGCATGGGACTAATTTATGCTTTATGGATAAATAAACGAACATAAACGGAGGTGCATGCGTGTTCCAAAACCTTCTTACTGCTCGGGTTTGCGGCCATAAAAGTCTGGAGACCACCCAAGTGTGGGACTCTTGGCAAGTAATTAGCCCCCCGGATCCTCAGTTTTCTCATCTGTAAAATGGCAGTAATTCTTGGTAGGCTTGTTCTAATGACTAGAAATGAAGCGTTTAAAGCCTCCATCACAGAGCCTGACGCTGGATGTAGGCACATCGCAGGAGAAGCTGTTACCCTCCTCGTCAACATCCTCAACCTCACACCAGTGAGCAATACTTTCTACACGGTCTACAGCAGCAATTGAATCACTGGAGACTTTGAAAAAGCAAAGAAAACCCAAGTCCCGTTGAAAGAGGCAATAAGAGTTTCTTACAGGGCTTGATTCTCTGGAGGCACTGTCTCAGAACTTTCTGCTCTCCTACATTTTATGGATGCCCAGAGAGGGCTCCGGCAACCCCAACAGACAGATCATGCATATGAATGAAAGGAGCTTCGCGTGGGCCACTGTCTAAAGGGCTGAATGCTGTGGGGGCGCCTGGGTGGCTCAGTCAGTTAAGCACCCAACTCTGGCTCAGGTCACCATCTCGCGGTTCGTGGGTTCGAGCCCCGTGTTGGGCTCTGTGCTGACAGCTCGGAGCCTGGAGCCTGCTTCAGATTCTGTGTCTCCCTCTCTCTCTGTCCCTCCCTTGCTCATGTCCTGTCTCTCTCTGTCTCTCAAAAAAATAAGTAAACACTAAAAAAATTAAAAATAATAAAAAAAACCAATAAATAAATAACTGGTCCTCTGGGATGACTGACATACACATGTGCTGCTCCCCACCCGACACATACACACACTCAGGTAGCACACAAAATAACACTTACTACTGAATAACGGAGCTTCTGCTATAAATGATAGCTGTCCTTGGGGTAAACAGGGCTTGGAAAGTGGGACAAGGATATGTGACCTAACGTGGGGAACCCTGAAGATGCAGAGAAGTGGGAACCATTGAGATTCGGCCCTGGTGACAACACCCAGTTTCTAGGGACACCAGGTGACTACGCCTGCAGCCCCATGACCATGTCTGATGGTGAGGCCAGGCAAACAGGGTGTTGGGTGTTTAACAGAAGTGGTGACAGCTGTGTCATCATCAGGCTCATCTGGGGTACCATCTCTGCACTCCTGGGTGCCTCATGTCTGTATCTGCCCAAACTGATTCCCCAGCCTTCTCCGAGAGGTGGGGGCTTCTCAATATTCTTTCCAAAGAGCTACTTCACGTAGCTTGGAACTAAAATCTCAGATGACAATACATTCCTTCCCTAAATCGGGCCAACAAAACTGTGATGTAAATCTGAGGCTGAGTGAGTGAATTTGAGGGAACCAAAAACCCTTAAAGTAACTGTCATCACCACCAATTAACGGTTGTTTTCCATGAGCCGTGCACTGTTGTAAGCAATGCATTACACCAGAAAGAATTATTTTTTTTTTAAAGTGTAACCTGCTTTTTCAGAAGAAAAAAAAAAAAGGTACAAGAGTGAAGGCTTAGGGAGACAAAAGCCAGGAGACCAAAGCAAAAACTGAAATGTACTTTATGAACTGAGTACATAAAGGCACAGAAAAACAGTCTTCAAAGATACTGCAAAAAACAAAAAAGAATAAAGGGAAATGTTTCTCCTTTATTAGATGGGAACAGAGAGGAATGAGTAGCAGATGATAGAAAAAATACTAAATAACATTTTGAGCTGGTTTGATCTTGATCAATATAAAAAAAAATGATAAGGTGCAGAAAAGTCTAGTTAACACATGGAGAAAGGAAGGACAAAGCTGCAGACAGCTTGAATCCAGGTTAGAAGCAAAGAAAATTCATTTGAATGAGTTGAGGTCCTGCAGATATGGATCTTAGGAAACTGAGAGGAGTCGTCACCGGCAGCTGCACACTCAGCAAGCACGTGTGGGACAGTATTGTGTTCACGGTGCTGGTGATTTCAGATATCCCGCTTTCTCTGCACAACTGTGCTTTCCAGTAAGAATTCTTATCCTTATTCTGTAAGTAAAGAGGCTGGGTCCAAAAGTCATGTAATAGGAGTGGCAGAGTTGGGGCTGAAACGTCCAGCCTGAGTGCCTCCTTCCCATGGCTACCTTCCTAGATGGGGAGATGGAGAGATGGGGAAAGAGAGCAAGGTCCCAGGACCAAACTCAGGGTAGCAGGTGCTGGATGGTAACTAGTGTGCTAACTGCTGGCAGAGACAGAGAAGCCAAAAAGAACACTGGGCCACAGATCAGAACTAGGTCCTGCCCCAACTCTGCAGCCTACTAGCTGTGTGACCTTGGGAAAGTTAGTTTCCTGCTCTGGACCTCGGTTTCCTAGTAAAATGAGAGTGGTCCAGATGACTTTTGCTATTGCTTCAAATTCTAAGTCTATGATCCTGGGTATGATTTGAAAATTCACAGAAGGACTCTGAGAAAACTCATGAAATCTGAGAAAGACTATAGTTTTCCATTCACAGAGCAAATATATATTTATCTGGATTTCTGTTTTCTGCTTTGCCCAACATCCCTTTCATCATCTTTCTGAGGATAGCACCTTATACCCATCTCCTCGTTTTTCCTTTGATGCATTATCCTTCCTACATTCTTCTTCTTTTTTTTTTTTTTATGTTTATTTTGGAAAGAGAGAGAAGAGAGAGAGGGAACAGGGGAGGGGAAGAGAGAAAGGGAGACACAGAATCCGAAGCAGGCTCCAGGCTCTGAGCTTGTCAGCACAGAGCACAACGCGGGGCTCAAACTCACGAACCTTGAGATCATGACCTGAGTGGAAGTCGAATGCTTAACCCACTGAGCCACCCAGGTACCCCTATCCTTCCCCGATTCTATGGGATTCTGGTGAGGCTGCCAATCACAGTACAGAGCCCCACCCCTGGCCTCCACAACTGGCCAAAGGTTGGGCACCCTAGCCCAAGAAGACCAATCAGAATCTTTCTCTGAATGTAATGTGGACTTAGGGAGAAAAGAAAAGTACTCACTCCTGGGGATGTAAGACTGATATAAACCTAGATATATCCTCTCCCCACCCTCATCCTGACCACCACTACCCTGCCCTAAAGATATTGCCTCACTTTTCATCTCATAGACAAAGCTTATCTAGGGTAGAAAAGAGAAGCAGAGGCAGGGGATGCAGGGAAGAAGGCAGGACAGGCACTGTGGAACCATATTTCTTGAGCACCTCTGATGTCAGCTCCATTCACAGCTTCCCAGCATGTGAACCCCCAAAATCCACATATTTGGGGGGGGGTATCAGTTTCCTGTGGCTGTTATGAGAAAGTACCAAAAACTTGATGGCTTAAAATAACAGAAATGTATTCTGTGGCATTTCTGGAGGCCAGAACTCTGATGTCAGTATCCCGGGGCCAGGATAAAGGTGTCCACAGGGCAGTGCTCCTCACTGAGGTTCATGGGAGACCCCGTTCTTGGTTCTTCTAGTTTCTGGTGGCTGCCAGCATCCATGGGCTGGTGGTCACATCACTCTAGTCTGCCTCTGTGCTCTCACTGCCCCCTCTTCTGTCCACATTGAATCTCCCATCCCCCTCTTCGTAAGACACATGTGATGACATTTAGGACCCGCCTGGATACTCCAGGATAATCACCCCATCACACAAAAGCCTTAATGTAATCACACCTCCAAAGGCCCTTTTCCCAAATATATTCACAGGTTCCAGGGATTAGGGCCCTATCTTTGGATGGTCATGAGTCAATCCATCATGAGGTATAAACTACCTTGAGTTCCACTTCTATTATTTGCTACAGAATGAGTTGTAACACGTTTATTGCTCAAAATTAGGGAAACACCAGATATAAAGAAGAAAACAAAATCCAACCGCACTCCACAATTCAACTAATGAATGTCTCCTGTGGGACAGGGCCTCGACTTCCGCCCACTCCCTGGCCTCACAGTATGATGAAAGAAAGGAAAAAAAGTAAACAAGGAAATACAAATGACTCTGAATAAAAATGTCTTCAGGCTTTCCATTCTTTTTCTATGCACACTTTTCACCATTGACATATGTCCTGTTTTGTTCCACTTTCCTCACTGGATTTTATATAATTAGCATTTCTCATGTCATTAGACATTCTGCAAAAGCAAGATTTTTATTTATTTTTAAGTTTTTTTAATTTTTACTTTGTAAGTTTATTTATTTATTTATTTATTTATTTATTTATTTATTTAGAGAGAGGGAGAGTGCTCCAGGGAGGGGCAGAGAGAAAGGGAGAGAGAATCCTGAGTAGGTGCCACACTGGCAGCACAGAGTCTGATGTGGGGCTCAATCTCACGGACAGAGAGATCATGACCTGAGCTGAAAACAAGAGTCAGACGCTTAACTGACTGAACTACTCAGGCATCCCAAAAGTGAGATTTTTATATTGTGAATATTCCTCTATATGGATGTGCTATGATATATTTAGTCATTCTCTGATATTGTTTTCTGTTTTTTTTTAATGTTTATTTATTTCGAGAGGGAGGGGCAAAGAGAGACAGAGAGAATCCCAAGAAAGCTCTATGCTCAGCACAGAGTTTGACGTGGGGCTTGATCCTACAACTGTTGAGATCATGACCTGAGCCAAAATCAAGAGTTGGGCGCTTAACCGACCGAGCCACCCAGGCGCCCCTCTGATAGTGTTTTCAATCTTTTTACCATCATAAACAATATGATGAACGTCTTCACTTGACTGGCAAATCACTTCCTTAGGAAAGACTCCGAGGCATGAAGGGAGTTACTAGATCGGAAACCTTTTTTAAAAGGCTCTGGATGAATGTTACCAGGCGTCTTTCCAGAAAGAACACCAGTTCACATTCCTACAAAATCATCTCAGAGTGCCTCTCCCACTGCACACCTCATGTTTTATTTAAAACTTTTGAACATTTGGGGCACCTGGGTGGCGCAGTCGGTTAAGCGTCCGACTTCAGCCAGGTCATGATCTTGCGGTCTGTGAGTTCGAGCCCCGCGTCAGGCTCTGGGCTGATGGCTCGGAGCCTGGAGCCTGTTTCCGATTCTGTGTCTCCCTCTCTCTCTGCCCCTCCCCCGTTCATGCTCTGTCTCTCTCTGTCCCAAAAATAAATAAACGTTGAAAAAAAATAATAAAAACTTTTGAACATTTGATGAACAAAATCGTATCTTTCTTTTCCAATATGCATTTTTCCGATGACGAGGGCTGATTTTTTTATCTTAACAACCATCTTTATATCTTCTATTTATTATTTTTTCATGTCCTTTGCTGTTTTTCTCATTAGATTTTAGTGTTTTTCTCATGGATTGGGAACCACACTGTCATGTTTGTGGCAAATGGTTTCCTGGTTTTGCTATTTGCCTTTTTATCCTGTTTAGGACACTGATTCCACACTTCCAGCATCCAGAAGTATGACAGGCTACCAAGTTCGTGGCAATTTGTTACAACAGTCATTGGACACAAATACTTCCCTATGGGACTCCCAAATGGGAACTCTTTAGCTTTGCCTCTGGATTTGCTTTAGAGCCTGAAGCAGCGATCTTATTGGGAGGAGAGGACTGGCCCTCCAGCGGTCCCGAATCAGCTTCACAAAACACAAAACAAATGTGATAATGCTCTTTTTGTAAAAAAAGTGAAAAAAGTTCTCTAACCTGGACTTCACCTCCATTTTATGATTTTTTTTGTATATACATAAGGTTAATTCTCTAGATTTTCACGGTCTGAAAACCAGTGTTTAAGAACACCAATTCCCAAATACAAATCCAACCACGATGAGATACCACCTCACCCTTGTCAGAATGGCTAAAATTAACAACACAAGAAACAACAGGTGTTGGTGAAGATGTAGAGAAAGGGGAACCCTCTTGTACCGTTGGTGGGAATGCAAACTGGTGCAGCCACTCTGGAAAACAGTATGGAGGTTCCTCACAAAGTTAAAAATAGAACTACCCTACAATCCAGCAATTGCATTACACGGTATTTACGCAAAGGATACAAAAATACAGATGCAAAGGGGTACATGCACCCCGATGTTTATAGCAGTATTATCAACAATAGCCAAACTATGGAGAGAGTCCATATGTCCACTGACTGAAAAATGGATAAAGAAGATGTGGTCTATATATACAATGGAATATTACTCAGCCATCAAAAAGAATGAAATCTTGCCATTTGCAACAACATGGATGGAGCTACAGCGTATTATGCTAAGCGAAATAAGTCAACCAGAGAAAGACAAATACCATATGATTTCGCCCACATGTGGAATTTAAGAAACAAAACAGATGAACATATGGGAGGGGGAAACAAAAGAGAGAGAGGGAATCAAACCGTAAGAGACTCTTAAAGATAGAGATCAAACTGGGCGTTGATAGAAGGAAGTAGGTGAGGGATGGGCTAGATGGCTGATGGGCATTAAGGAGAGCTCTTGTGACGAGCACTTGGTGTCGTATGTAAGTGATGAATCACTGAATTTCTACTCCTGAAACCAATATTGCACTGTATGTGAACTAACTTGAATTTAAATAAAAATTTGAAGAAAAAAAAGAAAACCAATTCCCAGAAATATACGTAAATTCTCTAAATTGACACATGTCCAACAAACTTACCCCATGTGGAAGGAAGGACTTGCAAGGCCCAGCTGAGAGCATGCAGAGATGTATGAGAATATGTCACCACTCCCCAGCCCCACCCCTGGAAGAGCCTGCAGGTTTTATTGTCACTACTGTTGTTCATTGGGTTTTTTCTATGTTTTGGTAAATCATTTTATATGCCACGTGCCTGAGTATACAAAGATGGTCTCTAACTTCCATCCTAAAGTGCTGGGGCCAGCTAACGGTCTGGCTTCTGATTTAGCAGGCTGAGGACCAGAGTTCAACTGCTCAGGGGAAAGAGAAAGATTTTAGAGACCATAAAGTCAAAAAGAAAAAAGACAGAGGAAATGGTTACCTGGTACCTGAAGGGAAAGTGAGGAAGGAATGGAGATGTTTAAAGGAGATTTTATGAGTTTTATCTCGAGGAAGGTGATGCAAACCTTCTTTCTAATCTCTTGATGAAAACTTGGGGGGGAATATACACGCCTCCACAGGTGCACTGGAATTGAGCCATCAGGTGAGATGAAATGGTGAGAACAGCCTCAAGTTGGATGCCGGGTGAGTACCAAGGTGAAGGGTAAAGGGCCAGCCACGTCTGGATTACAGAGGCATGGGGCACTCACTGGCAGAGGGACGGTCGCTCCCTGTGATGTGGCCGAGGCGAAGGCAGCAGCACTCTGGTTCAGTGGCCCACAGTGGGCTGGCGGCCCAATGACACTCTGTCCCTCTTGTGGCTACACTGACCACAGTGAGCTCTTGCCTTCACTACTTCTCACCTAGAACATTCCAACAGCTTCTTGCTCGTCCTTCCCCCAGCCACCAGTGTGATCTAACTCACAAATCTGCAGCATTTCCCCTTGATTATAACCTTTGATGGCTCCCACTCGCCATCACCACTTTCTTGTGTGTGCGAGGGCTGGAGACACGGCCCCATGCAAGTCCCCATCCTTATCACTTCTTCCCTGCACGCAGAGCCACTCCTTCACCACACCGCTCTCTCTCTAGCTTCATGTAGAGAACAGCATGGGAACAGCATATCATTTACCCTCGTAGCAGGCACCCAACAGTGGCCAGCCCGCTCATAGTAGGTGCTCAGGAAATGGACAGAAATGTGTCAGATGTCTAGAACTTATCAATGACTTTGAACAATTTTCTTCCGCTTCAGGCTCAGCTGGGAAATAGTTTTCAGGGGACGTCAGTGTTGGGGGCAGGTCAGAGAGAGTCACCCGGGCACAGCTGTCGCCTTGTTCCACACCCACACTGCCCCACTTTACCGCCCCCCCCAGACACCATTCTGAGTTGGGCGGAACCAGGTGGCTGGGGTCAACTAGTAGGGTAGCTCCCCAGGATACCTCTACGGGATTCCCGCATTTCCCAGCCATGCCTGAGCAATGCGGGCCTCCCAAGAAGACTCCAAGAGTGAAGGCAGGGGCCTTGGCAAACACTGGTTCAATCCCCTGGGTTTCAGATGAGGGAGCAGAGTCCCATCCAAGTTGATTTGTGTACGTTCTTATAAAAGAAAGAAATTAGCTCTTTGGCCACCATATATTTGAAGTGTATTTTCTCAGCTTGTCCCTGGTCTTTGAATTATGTTTACAGTATTTTTTTCCCATGGTGATTTTTTTTTTTTTAAATTTCCATGTAGTCATGTAGTATCAATCTCTTCCTTTATGGTTTTGGAAATGTATGCCCTACTGAGAATGGCTCCCCACTTCTTAATTTCTTCTAGAACTTATACAATTGTTTTGAGTGTGAAGAGTGTCTTGGGGATCCAACCTCTCTTTCCCCAGATTAGACCCAAACAGGAGAAATAACCCCTCCGAAGTCACAGAGTAAGTCTGGCGTCAGCTGGGATTAGAGGGTCTCATCTAGATAGAGCTCATGCTGTCACTACCTCCAACTTGTATAAAGATCTCTTCTTTAACCAGCCTCCTTAGAAGGCTGCGAAAGAAAAACTCGTTTCCCCTACTTGTTTTCATTGCATTCTGTCCTGAATTATAGTCATTTGTGAGACTGGCTTTCCTCATATTCATTTCGTGACTACATTCTGTTCATCTTTGTGGCTCCCATCCATCCACAATACCTTGCCCAATCTTCTGCACACAGTAAATATTTGGGAATTAAACTGAGTAATATGTTCCAACTGGCTGTGCAAAGTGAAGACCCTTGGATTTCCTAAATGCAGAAATAAAGGGATTCGGTGGGCTAAGTGACCTGCCCCCAAGACCTCATGACCATGGGAGTACTTGCCAAAGAGAGAGAGGTATGCAAGTGTGACCTCTGTCTTGCCCTTTCATGTGCCTTGCTTGGGAGCCTTCAAGCCAGAGGGCTCTGGAGCAGTTGCTGGGTTCACGGCGTCAACGGGGTTGCTCGATGGAGAAACACACAGAAGGGATTAGACAGGAGGGGAGATTGCAGCTCCTGTGACTGATCTCGTGTCGTCTCGCCACCCTACCTCTCTGACGTGAGTATTTCTTAGATCACAAGGACCAGAATGGCAGAAACTAAAGAATAAATGAAAGCTGATTAGAGAAAAGGACACTCTCCACTTCTTGAGGCTTCAGAAACAAGAACTTCCCAGTGTCCTCTGGGGTTACCATATCCCACCTATCAAGGCCAATACCCAATACTTTAGGATACTTGGGGAATGCAGTGTCCTGACCAATCGACAACCTTATGCACAGGGTCGCCACTATTAGTAAAGGTGCCTGGTTCCCTTATCCACTCAACAGCTACAGAATGCCTTCTGCATGCCTGACTCCGTGTGATATTCTAGGTGCCAAGAAAAAAACGAGTAAAATGGGAGAGAATTGCTGTTCTCGTGGAATTTACTTTCTGTCTGAGGAAGTCAGATAACAGAAAATTGGCCCAGAATGCACAAAAAAATCAGATATTGATAAAAGCTACTGAGAAAATACAAGCGATGTGTGCCAGGGAGTATGTCATAGTCAGGAAAGGAGGGGACATGTCCCCTGAGACCCGAGTGATGAGGAGGACGTATCTACCCCATGAAGACAGGGAGGAAGAGCATTTCAGGCAGGGGCACAGCTGGGGCAAAGATTCTGAGGCAGGACCAAGTGAACAGATAGGAGGCCAGCTGGAACGTAGGGAGAGGGAAGGAGAGGAGACAACATGTAAAGTATTAGAAAACAGCGCACTCACGACGGCTGAACTTGTCGAGAGTAATTGTGAAAGATGTTTGTGACCTATGCCCAGAGGGGCTTCTATATCATAGGTCAGAGGATCTCCAGCCACCCTCTGGTCCAGTGTGTCTCAAACTGAGGCACTCCCTCTGGCAGAGAAGAACAAAAGCATATCCCCAGAGTTTCTGGAAGTATCTACCAAATTGTTTTTTGAAGACTTGTGCTTCATTTTTAAAACAAAAGCAAATTTTGCATTCTATTCCCCAAGATAAACATATTTGCTCTTATATTAAGAATGATGTTCCAGGGGCACCTGGGTAGCCCAGTTGGTTAAGCATCTGACTCTTGATTCTTGATTTTGGCTCAGGTCATGATCTCAGGGTCCGTGAGATCCAGTCCTGAGTCAGACTCCCTGCTGACAGCACAGAGTCTGCTTGGGATTCTCTCTCTCTCTCTCTCTCTCTCTCTCTCTCTCTCTCTCTCTGCCTCTCCCCCACTCATGCTCGCTCTCTCTCTCTCTCTCAAAATAAGTAAATAAGCATTAAAAAAAAAGAATGATGTTCCAAATAGTCAGAGGTTGGCCACATATGTGCTGTGGGCCTTGCCAATCCCTGGCATACCACCAGGCACCGCCAGTTACTTGCCAAATAAGGGGACAAAAGCCCAGAAAGATAGGATGGGGTGATTTTCCCAAGTCCATCCAAGTTGTTGTAGAAATACAACGTGCTAACGGTTGATACTTTCTGAGCATTAGGATTCTAAAGGACAGCTGTTTCCTGTGCATTTGGGTATATTTTGAGGGCATGTTTTGTACCCACCTGACAGGCCCCTCCCTTCCTCAGACAGCCCTGCTGATTTCATCCTAATCGCTGCACTGTTCTTTCAGACTGTGGGAGATGAAGGGCCTGCCAACCCCGTGAAGGGGGCACCGGGGGACCGAGGACACAGTGCAGAGTCACCCCCCTGCCCCCAGGACCAGCTTTCCCCACAGACCAAGTGAAGCATCTGCAAAACTCTTCTGGGTCCCCTGCCCACAAGGTGAGAGAAGCCATCTCTCCAGCAACGAGAACTACTTCCCATGGCTTTAAAATCCCTGCGTCTGTACGCGAGATCATTGGGCCAAGATTTAGAATGTGACTTACAAGGAAGTTGGGATGAAGGGGAGAAACTTACGTCCTAATGTTAGTTAGAGAAACAAGTGGCAAAATTTAACTTGCAGGGTGAGCTCAACTACATTAGTGGAGGGGGAGGGGGGAGAGAATGCATAAAGAAAAGACTAGAAACAATGAGACTAAAAGGTTAATAGTAGTCCTAGGAAAGTGGAGCTGTGGGTTATATGGGGATGGAGAGGTTGAGGGTAACCTGGGGATCGGGGGTTGTTGGTAATGTGGGGATGAGAGATAGTGGGGAATGTGGGGATGTGGGGTGGTGGACTACTTTTGTTTTTTACATTTTCTAAATTTCCTGTGTGTGTGATCCAATGAGAGGCATGAAAGAGAAGGTGTCTTTTTCTCAAATTCCCAATTCAGGAAAACACCAGTGTGAACATAGAATGTTTTTGAACTCCAAAGATGAGTATTTTATTTTATTTTATTTTATTTTATTTTATTTTATTTAACGTTTATTCATTTTTAAGAGACAGACATAGAGCGCGAGCTGGGGAGGGGTGGAAAGAGAGGGAGACACAGAATCCGAAGCAGACTCCAGGCTCTGAGCTGTCAGCACAGAGCCCCATGCGGGGCTCAGCCCCAAGGACCACAAGATCATGACCTGAGCTGAAGTCAGACGCTTAACTGACTGAGCCACCCACGCACCCCATCGAAGATGAGTATTTAAGGTGTTTATAGAGAAAGCCGTGTGGAACTTACTAGGTCATTGTAGCTGCCAGTTACTTAATAGTGATAAAAATAGATAAGAATAATTTATAATCAGCAAGTTGATTATGTTCAAAATAGTGATTCTAAATTTTTTAAACTACTTTCCAATGGACTAATAGTTCCCTGTTTATATTCCTTATCATTTTGGGGACACCTCTGATTGTTTGTTTGTTTGTTTGTTTGTTTGTTTGTTTGTCTGTTTGAGAGAGAGAGAGAGAGACAGAGAGAGAGAGAGAGAGTTCAAGCCAGGGAGGGTCAGAGAGAGAGAGCAAGAGAGAAAACCCAAGCAGCCTCTTTGCTCTCAGTGCGGAGGCCAATGTGGGGCCCGAACTCAACAAACCATGAGATCGTGACCTAAGCCGAAACCAAGACTTGGATGCTTAACTGACTGAGCCACCCAGGGGCCCCATGCTCCTTTGACAGTTTGAAAGTCAGCTTGACCCTTACCTACCTTATCACAAATTCATTGAATCCATGTACTAGGATTGATTCCACCTGCCTGCAACAGAGGGGAGACTGCCTGAAGGAAATGGCCAGGAGGCACTCATCCCAGCTGTTCCCCATCCCTGGAACCCTAGGTGGCTCAGTCCCTCTGTTCTCCTTCAGGACTCAGTATTATGTCATATGGGGAACATGCTCACACATACTGACAGTCTCTCCAAGTCATTCATCGACATTCACTTCTCTTTCTTGAGCACCCACAGGTGCACAGGCATGGCTGTAGGCACTGGGGACAGCACTGAATGAAACAAAACCCTGGTTTTCTTGGCATTTCATCTTCTTACCATGCCTATGAAGCTCTGAGCTTCTCTACCACCTGTTACAGAAAGGGCTCCTTTCTGTACTTATTCATACACTGCCTTGTAGCATGCAAGTTTAACCAACCCGCTAACTCAATTCTAAACATGAGGGAGCAGAGGCCAGGATTTCTTCTACTGTATTCCCAAAGCTCTTAACATAACCCTGGGCATCCTCATTTTTCAATTAGGAAAAGCACAGTATCTGCACATAGTAAAGACTTGACAAATGTTTGTTGGATGGGTACAGATCATACAATATGTTGGATATTTACAGACCTTTTCTCCAATAGTCCTCGTAAAAGCCCTAAGAGATAGCAATTTGTTGATGGAGCTTAGGTATTTAAGTGACTTGCTTAAGACACTTAGTAAGTGGTGATCTGGGGTGAAGGCTCTATATTCATGAAATAAAATATAATGTGAAACAAGACTGTTTCTCAACTATAGCACATGCATATTGGGGACAATAAGTTCTTTAGAGAAGGGAGGGATTTGTGCCGGCAGAGTAGGCAGGGAAGAAATTATAGCAGAAGCAGGGCTTCAGCTGGACTTTGGAGGATGGAGGAGGGGAAAAGGATAACAAAAGTGGCAACACATGAATCCATGAAGCTCAGTCCCCAAGCAGCAGTGACTGGGATTGGGATCAGCAGACTCAGGGCACCTTAGCCAACCAATGAGTCTGATGCATGTTTCTCTAACAGCTGGAAAGCAATGGGAAAATAATCGCTCAATATGTGCAAAAGACCACTAGCCTAACTAAGCATGTGGATTAGCTTGAAATGAAGCCTGATGACCTCCCTGCTGTGAACTCCAGACAGCAGGGCAGAGCCCTTGGTGCAGGAGGGCCTGCCCCTGAGCAAAGCACCGGGGGATGGGGGAACAGGTGCTCCCATGGGTCTTCAGTGAGGTAAGGGGGACCCTTCGTGTACTGCTTCTGCAAAACCTTGACCCCTTCCCTATGCACTCTAACCTACTGGCCTCCCCAAAAATAGGTTATTTCACACCCACAGGACGTACCACAGACCTCCCAGGATGATACAGGGAAAGCGTCCTGGACTTTGATCCCGGTGACCAGGGTTCTAGACCCAGCTCTGCCACTAATGGATCTGTGACTTTGAACATGACACCGCATGTGGTCTCTGCATGGTACTATAGAATGGTATAGTGTATTCCTTAAGTAGGGCAGCATCCTCATATGAGTTGAGGTCAATTTAGTGCATCATGACCAGGACTTATTGGAAAGGTATGAAATGGAATAGCATGGAAATTGCATCACATGTGTGATGAAACTTGTATTTTTGTCGTTTATGCATAATGAGTGATCATGTTGAAATGAATTCTCATTGTGCACCATACTCAGAAGAGTTTGAAAACCCCTGCCATAGTGTCCAAGGGTCAGAGGTGCAGAGTCAGACAGTCTGAGTTTGAACCCAGCTCAGGCACTCGTGAGCTGTGTAACTCTGGACAAACTGTTTCACCTCTTTGAGCCTTGGTTTTAATATTTATAAAATCAAGACAATAATATTTCTAACTTCATAAGGTTGTTGAAAGAATTAAATCCTTCAATCAACAAATTAATATAAGGTCCTTAGGACAGTGGTTGGCATTCAGTAAGGGAACATTAGCTGCTACTGTCTCTGTGTTTGTCATTGAGGCATCTGGACCAGAAAACAACTAAGGTCCTTCGGCTCTAACCATAGGCCCTGCTTTTTGAGATGAGAAAGGCCCAAAGAAGTCCTGACACTGACCCAAGATCACTTGGCTATCACTCAGTCCCAAGAGCCTCATTTCACTTTGCTGAAGCCTCAGCCCTCGTCCAGGCAGGCCCAAAGGGTAAAGTCATGTGGCACAACATTGAGACGGCTTAGGGTTCCTTTGCCCAGGCCCTGAGGTTTCCAGAGCTGCCCTTTACTCAGAGGCAAGAAGCACTGGAACGTTCTGACAAAGAATGTGTCCTAAAGCATCAAAAGGGACTAACTAAACTGTAATAGAAACTGGAAGAGTGTCAGCGGACTACACCTCCCAGGGACCTGAGACCCAGTATTGGTGAAAAGATGTGTAGCTGGCAACCTTGTGTTTTGTTTTTGCTTATTTGTTCCTCCAAAGTAAGTCATGAATTTCACAAAACAAAAAATACAGATCACAGTTTATCAATAGCCTCACAGAATGAATTAGACATTGTTAAATTTTTCTACTGATATACAATGTACACAGTATTATAAATATGCCTATTTGTACATATGTGATATAAACAGTAATTTGCAAAGTGAGTAAACATGTTTCCTCATAGCTTCACCAGCATTGAATTTTCCTTTTTTTTTTTTTTTTTTTTTTTGAGAGAGAGAGAGAGAGAGAGAGAATGGGTAAGGGGCAGAAGGAAAGAGAAAGAGAATCCCAAGCAGGCTTCCACACCCAGCACTGAGCCCGATGTGGGCCTTGATCTCACAACCATGAGATCATGACCTGAGCCAAAATCAAGAGTTGAACACTGAACTCACTGAGCCACCCAGGTACCCCTAATTTTACACTTTTATATTTGCAAATTTAATAAGCATGTAGGGATACCTATTCTAATTTACCTATCTTTTTTTTTCTAATTTATTCATTTTTAAATAAAGTATAATGAGGCAACCTTTTTTCCCCCAGGTATTTACTTCCCGCTATCCTTTTTTTCCCCAACACGTAACCCCTCCCAATCTTTCAGTAAGCAATGCTTACTGTGTAATCAATAAGGATTGAGTTTTATATTAGGTACTAGAAGAGGAATGTTTATCAAAGTAATTACAGATACATTTCCTGTTCTAAGAAGCTTACAATCTAACAGAGTTAAACCCAACTGTTGTCTTTAAAAAACTGAATATGGGCACCTGGGTGGCTCAGTTGGTTAAGTGTCCAACTTTGGCTCAGGTCATGATCTCACGGTTCGTGGGTTCGAGCCCCACACTGGGCTCGGTGCTGACAGCTCAGAGTCTGGAGCCTGCTTCGGATTCTGTGTCTCCCTCTCTCTGCCCCTCCCCCACTCATGCTCTGTCTCTCTCTCTTTCAAAAAACAAATAAACCCTTTAAAAAATTGTTTTAATTGAATATATTTGCATTGTGGGTAAAGTGAGCGAATCTTGAACTCCTAGAAAACAATATCCCACAATGCTGGGAAATCTATGATCAGGATAGCTAGATGCCTTCTCATTATCATGTTAGTTCACCTGGCAGTGACACATTCTGGATCTGTGGTAAGTCCGAGTCCAAACTCTAGAGAATGTATGGCAAGGTCTGACTTGGATGGGGTAGGGACCTTCCTCAGAGGATTGTTCCCTACACCCCTCTCCCCACAGATCCTGCTCAACACATATTATCAGCAGGCTTGTTCATGAACCCCAGAACCATAACTCAAGGCCATGAACACCCTAACCCAAGCAACCTAGAAACAGGAGTACCCGGGGACTCTGAGCTAATGCCGTGTCTTTTCTCTCCAGTGGTCATCTAGTCAGATCAGCTTGTCATCAGATGACTCCTATTAACTAGACTGTGTCCCCTCAAAATTCATATGTTGAAGCCCTAATCCCTAATACTTTACACTATGATTATATTTGGAAATAAGGCCCTTAAGAGGTAATTAATATTAAATTATTTCATATGGGTGGGACCCAAGCTAATATGACTGTTGTCCTTATAAGAAGAAGAGACACCAGGGATGCACACACACAGAGGAAAAGCTGTGTGAAAATAGCCAGAAAGCAGCCATCTGCAAGCCAAAGAGAGAGGCCTCAGAGAAATGAAACCTACTGACACCTTGATCTGGACTTCCAGTACCCGGAACTGCAAGAAAATACATTTTTGTTGTTTAAGCTGGTATTTAGTTAGGTAGCCTAAGCAGACTAATACAACGACCCAATGAAAGCCCAGGGTTTGGGAACCCCAAAGAATGGGCACCCTTAAAATAAAACTTTGAGGTTTCCCCTCTCCAAGTTGTATCCATCCAAGATAGAGAGGTCACTGGTCAGCTTCCTTCCTTCCATCATTCCCTCCCCAACACCTGTAGAACATTTGCTCTGGGCCAGCACTGTCTCTGTAGCTATGCACAATGTCTACAAATCCTCAGGCTGTCCCTTTCACACCCCCGGGGTTCTGTGCCCATGGAGGCATCACCAACCTCAGCCAGCCTTTTGTTCTCCATACCACCCCATCCGACAGTAGAAGCTGGGAAAGGACCTCTCCCTGGAACTAGGCCAGAAGGCACTGGATTAGAGCATTATACTTTCTTCCCCCATCATCCTTAGCCAAAGGATGACCAAATTAAAACAGCTCGGGGCTGTCATTTTCCATAGGCTTGTTAATTCAAGGAAATGGCTCTGAAACGGTCATTACAAGAACCAGCTTTATATAATATCAACTCCCACAACATGTGCCAGGCGAATGTCACTTCAAACAGGGTCCAAGCCAGCCTATTGCCAACGGCAACTCTTAACAATTATCTTGCCTTCAGTTCTTCCTTCTATGAAGATTATCTCTCTGTCAATGAAGACATCGCTATCAATGACACAGGCCTCTGGGCCATATATGAAACTGAGGAATCCAGAGGTAATATCATCTTGGTCAAAATCAACAAGACCACCTTCCAACCATCCTTGTTCTGGGAAAACAGGCTGTTTTGCCCTACAGCCAGCAATGCCTTCATGGCATGTGGCGTGCTGTATGTAACCAAGATGGTGTCCACAAAACTGAAGAAATATTCTATGTGTATGACACCAAAACCCAAAAGGAACCCACCTGCACAACAGCCCAACTGCCTGAAAATTCTACACATACAATGATGGCTACTAAATCTACCACAATGTTTATTGTTATCATGATATGTGAGGAAGACAATCAAAGTCAGGCCATGCCACAGGATAAGATTCCTTGGAACTATTAATAGGAAAAGTAAACACACTTGTATTTGTTTGTTTGCTCTGTGTGTGTTTCTTGTGTCTTTCTTACACAGGAGGCTTTCCTCAGATGTTCGGAAACCTTGACTATCTGCTCATATCTAGGAGTAAGACATCAGAAGTCGATTGGTACCCAGGGGCACCTGGATGGTTCACTCAGTTGAGCACCGACTTCGGCTCAGGTCATGATCTTGTGGTTGGTGGGTTCCAGCTGTGCATTGCACTCTGTGCTGACAGCTCTGAGCCTGGAGTCTGCTTCGGACTCTGTGTCTCCCTCTTTCTCTCTGCTCCTCCCCTGCTCACGCTCTCTCTCTCTCTCTCTCTCAAAAATAAATAAGCATTAAAAAATTATTAAAAAATAAAATTAAATTAGGGGCATCTGGGTGGCTCAGTCTGTTGAGCATCCAACTTTGGCTCAGGTCATGATCTCACAATTTGTGAGTTAGAGCCCCTCATCAGGCTCAGTGCTGATAGCTCAGATCGTGGAGCCTGCTTCGGATTCTGTGTCTCCCACTCTCTCTCTCTACCCCTCCCCTGTTCATGCTCTGTCTCTCTCACTCTCAAAAATAAATAAACATCAAGAAAATTTTTTTAGGGGCACCTGGGTGGCTCAGTCGGTTAAGCGGCCGACTTCGGCTCAGGTCACGATCTCGCGGTCCGTGGGTTCAAGCCCCGCATCGGGCTCTGGGCTGACGGCTCAGAGCCTGGAGCCTGCTTCGGATTCTGTGTCTCCCTCTCTCTCTGACCCTCCCCCGTTCATGGTCTGTCTCTCTCTGTCTCAAAAATAAATAAATGTTAAAAAAAAATTTTTTTTTTAAAGAAAATTTTTTTAATAATAAAATTAAATTAAATTTTCAAAAAAGTTGATTGGTACCTGCAATCTAGAAATTCCACTTTTGGGTATATACTCAGCAGGCATGCATACAAATGCACACCAAAAGATACAGGGAAGAATACCATAGCAAATCTATTTGCAGTAACCCCAAACTCAAAACTACCCAGAAGTCCATCAATAGTTGAAAGGATGGATAAGTTGTGGTATATACCCATGGGATAAAACACCTCAATGAGAATAGGCAATCTACAATGCCATGCAACAATATGGTTGAATCTAACAAACATTATACTAGATCGAAGAAACCAGAACCAAAAGCACACATGCTATGTGACTCCATTAATTTAAGGACAAAATAGGCAAAATTATTCATCTATGGTATCACTCAGAGGGAAAGATAGTGATTACCTTTGGATGGGAATGGTGAACCTCCATCTATAGAAAGCAGAAAAGCAAAGACAAATAGAAATGCACTACAGGGAGAGTTTAACATGCCATTCTCAGTACAAGACAGATCAAATGGAAAGAATATAAGCCAAGACAGAAATCTAAACAACCTCATCAACAAGGCAGGCCTTTAAGATAATTTAATCCTGATTTAGGTACGTACATGTGCACACAAACATGCATCCTTGGGATTCTGACTAGAAGAGCATTAAATGTATACATTAACTTCAGAAGGATTTATATTTTTATAAGTTGTCTCATCCATGAATACAAAATGTCTATTTGTTAGTATAGAGAAAGGCTATTGATTTTTGTCTATTTATCTTGCATATAGCCACCTTTCAAAATTCCATTAATTTTAATAGTTATTAATTTTAATTACTTGTTATCAGGCTGGGTTTGCAAGCCAGCCTGAGAAAAAAGATAATTTTCCCTTCTTCAGTAATATTCATACAGACTATCTCATTTCTTTTCTTACTTCATTAGTGAGAACCTCCAAAATATGTTTGACGTTAGCAATAACAACAGACAGCCCTGTCTTATTGATATTAAATGGACAACTCTCTCAGGCATTGCTCAGAATCAAGAGGGTCCTGTGTCCCTTGGTCCCCATGCTCAGAAGTTACCACGGTCCTGACTATCATCGCCCTTCACTGCAAAAGCCTACGAATCCTGGACCTGTGGTCCCTGGGCAAGCCTGGCAACCCCAGTTCTCTCTCCACTCCTCTCTCTTCTCTCTCCTGAGCTCAGGCCGCCATCCCCTGGCTCTGGAGTTATTACAGCCGCCTCCCAGCGGGCTTTCTTTTGTCTCCTCCTGTTCCCTCCTGTCCCCTCCTGTGCTCTCATGCAATGTGGCCAGCACACTGCAGCCAGAGTGAGCTTTCAAAATGCAAATCTGATCACAACCCTCTTCCTTTTTCCCATTCTGTGAGGATAAAGGTGGGACACGGCCATATGAGTTGGTCCCTGCCTGGTTCCCCAGCTCCCTCTCATCTACTCTTCCGCACTGTGAGGGAGAACCCACTGCCTTTCAGTTCTCTGGATGTACCTTGCCCCTTCTCGCCTCAGCATTTTTACACCTGCCTTTATGACTGCCCCGAACACCCCACACACATGCACATCTGTGTGTGTGCACTGTGTGTGTGCACACCCCCTACACACATGCACGTACATGCACCCTCACACACTCTCTCTCTGTCTCTCCCTAACTCCGAAGTATCACCAGAGTCATTGACTCCCCAAGTATATACTATATAACTATTTGTTCAGTGTCTTCATCTCTAGACAGTACATCCCATCAGGGTAGGGACTATGCATTTCTGCCACCTTAACCCCAGCACCCGGCACAGGGCCTGGCCCAATAATTATTTTAAATTAATAATTAGTAGGCCAGCAACTATCAGCCTCTTAGAGTTCACAACCCACCAACTTCTGTTTTATCCCTGTAAGAAGTAGGTGGACATGAAGGTGCCTTTTATTCTTATTTTTAAAAATGTTTTTAGCTGGCCGCATAGTATTACAGGTTGGTGTCTTTCTAGTTTCTAGGCTGGGCACCACTTGGTCACATCATGCAGTTTCCTATCCTCTTTACCAGCCAGGAATGGGATGTGTGTTGAGATTATTGTTGTTCCCTGATTCACCACAGCGGGCAAGCGGGGGGGCGGGGGGGGCATGAAGGAGATAGAACTCTCAGGAACCCACAGAATGCCCGTGTTGCTTCTCCAGTCTGCACACACTTAGCCCAGCACCCAGCCTCTTCTTCCATTGAAACCCAGCCCTCAGTGCTGCTACCTAACTCTGACCCGCCCTTGCCTGGAGCCTCCGCTCAGGGTTTTGTTCTTTTTTGTGTCTCCTCTCATGGGTAAACACTCAAGGGTCAACTGGCTGAGGGAAGGCAAAAAAAAAAAAATACACTCCTTTTAATGATACGCTCTAAGAAACAACTCAAGCTGGTGTCCCTCCCCGGACTCTGAAGAGACAGGATCTTATGGATACCTATCAATTTACCCTTCCTGTTAGCCTGTCCAAAGTGCATGTTGAGGACATGGCAAAGCCTGCAGGCAGAATTTCAGAGCAATTAACTACAAATCCAAGAGGCTTCCCCTCTCAGGTGTCAGCCAAACCACAAGCGGATTCCCTTCACTTGTTATAATCTAGCTAAGACAGTTAACTATTGTAACTGTGGCACAACTAAACCCCCTGTAATTAAGGAAGATGAGGATGAGGAGAAAAGGCCTCTGGTTCTAGAAGCTCAGCCCCAAAGTTGAGCAAAAGAGCAATGTATATATTCACCACTAGATGGCAGGCTTCCTGCTTTATTCCCTAATCAGCTCAATTTTAAATTGACAAACGATTCCAAACCAGCAGCACTTCAACAATCCAATCCTCCAAAGTACCCAAACACACTCAGACTCACAAGAATGATAGGGGTGGACAAAAATTTGGTTACATTGGGGTTTTTTTTTTTTCAGCTAAACTTCTCATTTCCAGAAGAAGAAAAGTGAGAGCCCAAGAGGTCACTAGACCCCCGAGTTTACAATTCTTCCAGGCCAGCTTGCTTTTCTATTATTCTACCCTGCCTCTTGATAAAAGCCATCCAAAAATCATCCTAAGAAGAGATACAATGCAGGTGTGGTCAGTTTCTTTAGAGCAGTGTTATGTGCACTTTTCTGTGTATATGTCATACTGACAGAGAGCAAACAAGCCTTCCACAGAGTGGGATATTTTACTATTTTGTGTTTTACAAATATTTGTGAACTTCACTAGTCCTTGACTAGTGAGGAACTTGAAGTCTGGGATCCCTTATGCAGCTCTGTGTTCCCACAAGCCTTATACAACACCTGTCAACAGGACAGGTGGCATCAGAGGTGGTTGGAGTAAATTAGAGTGGAGTCCCTGAAACCAGCTGGGTGACTTTATCTAAGGGACTAGCTTCTCAGGATCTTGACTTCAAAAAAGAGGATGTTAAATTTATACTCATCTAAATCTCTAAGTGAAAAAATATGAGAAATGCTTAGTAGAGTGCCAAGAAGTTTGCAGGCAAATGGTTCTCAAAGTGTGGTCCAAGGACCCCTAAGGGTTCCCCTTCCCTTTTCTAAGCACATGTCTGTGTGAGGGCAGGTTTTCTTTAGAAACTTCAGTCAAAGAATGAATCACAGGAGCACCTGGGTGGTTCAGTCAGTTAAGCATCTGACTCTTGATCTCAGCTCAGGTCTTGATCTTAGAGCCATGAGTTCAAGCCACATATTGAGCTCCATGCTGGGTGTGGAGCCTACTTAAAAAAAAAAAAAAAAAAAAAAAATATATATATATATATATATATATATAAAGATTCAATACATATATATACATATATATGTACATATACATATATTATATATATATATATAAAAGATTGAATACACAAGTGAATGTGAGAATCTATAAAGTAAACATTAAAGGGACTTGTAAAAATGCCATTCTCATATATTTCTTTGTTTTGGAAAATATAGTTACTGTTTGTAAAAATAGTAATTCACATTAACATGTGCTGGGTTTTTATAGTTATTTTAAAATACATTAAAATTAAGTATTTTAAATTTCTCAGTTATAATTTCTAATATAGTAAGGCAAGCATCTCATAGAAAGAAAAGCTCTTTCAGGCTCTCAGAAGAAATGTACGGGGTCCTGACCCAAAAAGTTTCAGAACACCTTTATTAGTTCTCTGTTATTTATCTTTCATTCTTCAAAAACAGAAAGCTCAATATCTAATGATGTTAATTTCAGGATTATCTACAATAATAAAAAAAGAAAAAAAGGGCCTAAATGTCTAATATCAGGGGAAAGGTTTAATAATAATAAATATGCTCCACTAACCCAGTGGAATTAAATATTATAGTATGGTATAATAATAAAATGATTACATGACATAACATTAAGAGTGAAAAGACATAATTCAGGATTGCCACTGATTATAAAAATGTGAGATTGGAATCTAATACATAAAAATGAAAACACTAAACACTTGTTACAGTATGTTTGGATATGAGATTATAGATGCTTCTGTTTAATTAAACTAGTGACTATTACCATTTCACTATAGATTATTTTTTTTTTTAATTTTTTAAACATTTATTTCTTTATTTTGAGAAATAAAATACACACACACACACACACACACACACACACACATGCACACACACACAAGCGGGGGAGGGGCTGAGAGAGAGGGAGAGAGAGACTCAAAAGCAGACTCTGTGCTTGATCTTGATGTCAAGAACTTCGAGACTATGACCTGAGCTGAAATCAAGAGTCTGACATTTAACCTTGACTGAACCACCCAGGCGCCCCCAAAACAGCATTTTTAAGTTAGCATTTTTAAGACCTGGCTCCCCCAGGTCTCTTACACTAGCAGCAAAGAGGCCATTGTCTTTTTCCATTTAACAAGACAAAAAGCTTCCCAATTTTGAAAGCCAAGTTCCTCCAGCAGACTCCAACAGATGTCATTGTCTGAACAATCCCTGACAAATGGCAAATCTGTACAAACACACAGCCGCCCCGGGCCGCAGGGACACCTAAGAGAGCAGGCACTGAATGGAAAGTGGTCAGTGTTTCCAGGCTGTCAGCAATGGAACAAAACTGAATCTCCCCCTCACCGGGAGCTTCTCCTGCACCCCCTCCTCTCCTGCACTGCCACCCACCCCTGCCTACACACACACGCACAGTGTGGATTTATGTTTTGCTTCCCAGAGTATTAATAAACTCCCTCTTAAGCGAACTGCTTCTGAAGTTTTGAAGTGAAACATTGCCAGGAGGAGCATGCATGCTTCGAGGAATCCTGCCTTTTACTCCATTAACTGGGTCCTGTTCACATCTTTCCCAAGACCATGTAGGATAATTCTCCTTTTCAACTCCAAATACGCATATGGCACTATTTCAGACTCCCCAGACAGGCAGCCCAGTGTGAAAAAAATGCACCGGAGGAGACGACTTTATTCAGGCTGTTGCAATAGGGAGGACATTCATGAACACAGAGGAACATCTCAGAGGAAAGGAAGGAGGGCCTGGGGCTTTACAGAGGCAAGAGAGTGGGGAGGAGAGTAGATGACAAGTCCTATAGGGGTGGGGGCAAGAGGGGGTGGGGAATGCTGAATCTATGAAGGCAGGAAGGTCCTCTTGCAATTTGTTTCTCATCATAGCTCTCTGGGAGCCCAGGGCTCACATAAACTTCAGCATGGTCAACAGGTTACCAAAAATCTGGCCTCTCTTGTAGCCTAGAGAGGAGGGAAAAAAACAGCGAGACTGCAGTCCCAGATGCCTCCTGGTGGTGAGGGGACCACAGGTAGAGAACAGCGAGTGGACATATCTTCAGGTGTTCTGTTGGCAGCTGAAATTTTGCTCCTTAAATTCAGAAATCTTCTTCTCCCATCCTAATCCTCTCTCCTTCTTTCTTGGCAGGTGGATGTGGATATTGTTGAATGAAAACCAGTTCAATCACTGTTAATTCCTCTAAACACACACACACACACACACACACACACACACACACACACACACACACATAAAGGGGGTTCCGTTCCCACCTCCTGGAAGAAAGCTGGTCATCGCCGGAAGATTCCAGCCAAATATTTGGGGTTCCCGAACGATGTCTTTTGAAGAGAAAACAAAAAAGTTGAGATGGTTGAATCACTCCAGTCACCATCTGAAATTCTAATTTTCCTTGAGAGCAACAAAAGCCTTCTCCTTAACATCTTCTGTGGTAAAGGCAGGCCCTCCCCAGCTTCTCTGCCCCAACACCCCTCGTTTCAACGAGTCCAGCCAGATGTGTTCATGTTTTCCATTCACACAGCACAGGGTTTAAGGATGGAAGAAAAGATGAGTTGTTCCCCCATTAGTGGATCTTTCCGCCCCTGCTGAGACAGTTTGTGCAGGGTCTGTGCTATTGGCTGCAGATAAAACAATGGGGGTGGGAGCTGCTCTGGAAATAGGGGGAGGGATGGAGATTTTTCCATCTGGAATCACACGGCTCTTGGTGGCAGGGCCAGATGGAGCCACAGTCTGTCTGTGGAGACAAAGCTTCTCTTTAAACTGGTCGTGCAAACAAGAATATGAGGCTTTTGACAACACAATGGCCGAGAGATAGAAAGCTGAGCATGGTTATGCAATGCCAAGGGCAGATCGCTCCAACTTTGGTGGATTAAGCCCTGAATGTCATTCAGCAAGGAGCTTCCTTGAACTGATGAACACGAGACTGTAAAGCTTTGCATTCAAACAGACGTTTAGAAAAACAACTCTCTGTCAGCCAGGCCCTTTTCTCTGAACTTAAGTCATCTTTCAGCTAGGAGCGAACATGCATCCTTTATGCACCGGAACGGTGCTGGGACTTATAATTACCGTAAAGAATTTTATGAATGCTGAGTGTCCCTGTCCACACTATTAATGAACATCCCCTAAGCTGCACTTAAGCCAAAGTCCAAGGTATAATTAGGGATATAGAACAATGATACAATGTAGATTGCAAGTTTGCTTGAAGCTCCCAACATCCGATTAGAGGCACAGTAGCAGATTTCCCAGAGCCTGTGAGAGGGAGATGAAAACCATCTGTCACAGCCTGCCTCCTGAGCCCTTCCTTCCAGGAAAGCTCTTTGTGTCACTGAATAATGCCAAAAGGAAGGCCTTCTTGGCCCTCAAATCCATTTTCCAAGCAGAGATCCCTTATCACACTGTGTGCCCTAGAGAAAGTCACTTCCCCCTCCGAACCTTCATTTTCTCTCCCATAACATGCAGCAACTGGGCATGTTTCGGGGTTTTCAAACTTTTTTAGAGCTACGGAACATTTGTCCCCAAAAGAAAACTTTAAGATGGAACTCTGTAAATATCCTATGTCACTTGGAGGACTCATCAGCATGCCACAGATCAGGCTGGTGGAGGGAAATAGCTCAGCACTTTGTGTCTTAAACCCCCAAGCAGACTCTCGGTTCCAACATATTGGATCACTTCCTGCAAACCTTGAGCGCTTTATAAATGTTGTATGGGGAAAAGACGCGTGCTTCAGTGGGAAACTAGGCATCATTTGGAACACACTCTTCCAAGTTATCTCACTAAGATGCGAGGGGACCCTTTCACTGCCTTTGGACTATTTTACAACTCTGTAAAGTATAGACAACTGATAGCAATGCAAATAATTCTTCTTTACAGATGTACAAATGAATTCCGGCCTGTAGAGGTTTCATTGACTTCCCTCCCTAACCCCCAAGAGAAAACCAATGTCTTTCTATGTCAACATTCTTTTACTCCATGTAAATTTGTGCTTCTCTGACTTCTCATTTGAAATGGTTGTAACATCTTACCTGCATTCTATAATAATGAGCTAAGTAAGGGGCGCCTGGGCGGCTCAATCAGTTGAGCATCAGACTGTTGATTTTGACTCAGGTCATGATCTCGCTGTCATGGGATCAAGCCCGGAGTCGGACTCCGTGCTGAGCATGGAGTCTGCTCAAGATTCTCTCCCTCTCTCTGCCCCTCCCCCCTCATGCTCTCTCTCTTTCTCTTTCTCTAAAAAAGAACTTAAAAAAATAATGAGCTCAATAAAGTCTTTAACGTGTGTTCATTTATATCTATATGTGGGTCATGGTTTTAGCTTTCTGTGAAAACCATCTTATTTGGAATTTTATTAATAAAAAATTAACATTTGGTTAGTTGTGTGTTTTTTTGTTTTTTTTTTTTAGTTCACCACTGATCTCCAATAGCATTTATACTCTCCACGCAATTTTTATGGAAATGCCCTTAGAAAAGTGACAAGTGGGGCTCCTGGGTGGCTCAGTCGGTTGGGTGTCTGACTTCCGCTCAGGTCATGATCTCACAGCTCGTGGGTTCAAGCCCCGCGTTGGGCTCTGTGCTGATAGCTTGGAGCCTTGAGTCTGCTTTGGATTCTGTGTTTCCCTCTCTCTACCCCTCCTCTGCTCATGCTCTGTCTCTCTCTCTCAAAAATAAATAAACATTAAAACAAAAAAAAAGAAAAGTGACAAGTGATCATTGGGAATAAGAAATAAAAGGAAAAGCCATATGACAATAGTAGCTGGGATCCTGCAGGCCAGACAGCACAAACACAAACAGAAGGGGCAGTTCAGCCAATTGGAGAGGGAAGAAGGGGACTGAGAAGGTCACCTGTCACCTAATGGGAGCTGGGAGCCCAAATAGCAGGAAGCACCCAACTGGACAGAAATGAGTATTCTGACCCCTCTATCCTCCCCTCTCCCCACTGGCCAGGGCCAACTGGAAGCAAGAAGGTAAGGGGGAAGAGATACAGACATGCGCGTTGGCCTCCGGGGTTCACGGCAGGATGGAGGGGACACCCCTGTCATGCAGACAGCTAACAAAGGCAGTCTGGGATGAGAACCAAACCACCCACAGCTTGTCTATACCAACATGACCTTACTGTCCCAGTGTCTTCATCAACATAACTTTACTATTATTCCAGAAGATTCTTGCCCAGGAAGATAAAAGTTGCAAGTGACTTTCCTATTCCTGAAAGACAGATCATCTCTGGCACAGGAAGCGTCAAAAGAAAATTTATACCCCAAGGCTCCTTGAAGCCCTCAGCTGGAAATCTACACTTCACTGTATTCACCAAATCCAACTCGTTATTACATCACGATCCTTACCACTCCTAGTCAAACATGCTACGTCCGTCTTGAAAGAGCCACCTTAAACCAGGCTTCAAAGTCTCAATAAAGACCCCAACTCTGTCCTCCCCTGGGAGAGACCCTGAGGAGTAGAGTTCTCCTCCACCACGGTGAGCAGTAGCTCAGCTCAGCCTTCCCTGATCATCACACTGCCTGGGGGTGTGGGGGAGATGGCATTCAACAGAAGGGAAAAATATTTGGAGGCAACTGTGTATGTGAGCCTGAATTATTCAGGAAGGTTTCTTCTCTGCTCAAGTTCCGTGGGATGATGGCATAAATATCCTTTTTCTTTATCCTCTGTGGATATAAAATCTAGAGTTTGGGGGCTGGCAGGAGTTCAGGAGATGATCTGATCCCTTCCTTCCTTTATGGATGTGGTCCCTGGGATACACAGGGGCAGTCAGCCAGGGCAGAGTCTGAATCCAAGTCTGGAAGCTCTAGGCCAAGCACCCTGCATGCACACCTTCTCTCGCTCACTCGTTGGGTTTGAACAGTCACGTACAGCATGCTGCGCTCTGTGCCTTGGGACAAGTGCTCAGAGGTGGGGTCACAGTTTCAGATATCTGCCCCCTTTGCTGTCTGCCCCTGTTAAGCAGATCCTGAGATCCACATTCTTTTCCTCAAGAAAGCAGTGAAAGGGCAGAAAGTTGAGACCAGTCTGAGAACGCCCAGCTTCCAATACCTGATGTCTCAACACTTGGGAAGAACACAGAAGCCTGTAGGTGACAACCAAAACATCTAGCAGAGGCTTTGTCTGGACTGGTGTTGGAGGGGAGAGAATGAGAACAAAATAGGACATGGGTCCCAAGAGCGGCAAAGCCCCAGGGATGCAGACCCCCAAGAGGGAGTGCCTGTGTGGACAGAGCCCTAGAGGGGCTCCAAGGTCTCTGTGCCACAGAGTAGCAGAGAGCCTCCACACCTCCCCAGGGCCACACGGACAAGACTGAGGGACAGCTCAGGAGTGAGTTGTGGGACCAATAACCTAGACCAAAACCCCTGGCACAATTAAGACCCTGAAACTTAAAAAAAGAAAAGAAAGAAGGAGGGGGGAAGAGAAGAGAAGAGAAGAGAAGAGAAGAGAAGAGAAGAGAAGAGAAGAGAAGAGAAGGAAAGAGAAGGAAAGAGAAGGAAAGAGAAAAAAAAAGAAAAGAAAAGAAAAAAGAAAAGAAGAGAAGAGGAAAGAAAAGAAAAAAAGAAAAAACAACCATGGGAAGTTGGTGCTGTAGGTAGAGGGGCAGACACTCAGAGCTGATGAAGCTCCAGGATTTCTCCCCAGAACTGGGTCAAGAGGACAGTGTCTCCTCCGTCTCAGTCCAGACTAATCAAGCTCCTGACCAGCACTGAGGGCGGCCACGGCATAGGTGGCTTCCTTCACAGGGGCTGTGAGGAGCCCTTCCACAAAGAGCAGCCCTGAGCAAACGATGCAGGGATGACAGATGCCTTTGTTGCTTTTAAAATAAGCCCCGATCGGGGCGCCTGGGTGGCTCAGTCGGTTGGGCGTCCGACTTCAGCTCAGGTCACGATCTCGCGGTCTGTGAGTTCGAGCCCCGCGTCGGGCTCTAGGCTGATGGCTCAGAGCCTGGAGCCTGCTTCCGATTCTGTGTCTCCCTCTCTCTCTGCCCCTCCCCCGTTCATGCTCTGTCTCTCTCCGTCTCAAAAATAAATAAACGTTAAAAAAAAAATTAAAAAAAAAATAATAAGCCCTGATCTTCCCAGCAAATAGAGGGGTTAAGGGGGGGGGTCTTTTGGAGGGAGTGGGGCAGAGAGCACAAGCAGCCTCACTTCCTCTCTCCCTGGGGAAGCAGATGTGACCCTGGGCTGACCCCACAGGTGCTCCCTGTCCCTTGCTGGCTGCTGGCCAGATCTCCAATTCCAGTCTTTTCCACTGCCCAGACTTTCAAAGCGGGGAAGGAAAGAAGGGATCTAAGAGAATGGAGAGTGGAGGCTGGGGTTCTGGGGGAGAAAGGAAAGCCCAAGGAGAGGAAACACAATGAGTAACTAATTATGAACTTGTGGCACCTGAGGCCTCAGTGCTTGAGGTCAGCTCTTGCCCAGCTGGGCCTACCACAGGGGCTCAGGAGGGCCGCGTGCTCCATCTCCTCAAATTTAGGTTTTCAGGGCATCTGGGTGGCTCAGCTGATTAAGCATCTGACTCTTGATTTCGGCCCAGGGCATTATTTCATGGTTCCTGGGTTCGAGCCCCGCGTCAGACTCAGTGCTGACAGCACGGAGCCTGCTTGGGATTCTCTCTCTCCCTCTCTCCCTGTCCCTCCCTGGCTCACACTCTCTCTCTCTCAAAATAAATAAATAAACTTGGAAAAAAAAAAAAAAGGTTTTCAAAGAGCTCCAAATGAAATACTGAAAGGCACAGACCTGTGTCTTAAGAAGACGATGTTCAACCTTGAGCTTGAAGCCTGTCCCCATCCTCGATGACTCCAGCCAAAATGCACTGAAACCTGTACTGTTCACAAATTCACAAATGACTGTGGCCAGTTTTACTGCAAGGTTTCCTTAGGCTTTAACAGGCTAATCTGTTAAAGGCAAATATTTAAAATAAATCACAAAGTCTATAATACTGTTCGGGTTCTGCTCTTTGTTTTTTAATTTACAGGGAACCTTTAAAAAGTGGAGGGGACCCAAGTCTCCCTCAAATCCCTGAGGGGCCCTGACACCACTTCCTGCAGCCCCAGGCCTCATGCCCTGGAGGACACCCACATGGACAAGGAAGGCCCCACCAAATGTTCAGGAAGGCAATCGTCGCACCATAACTGCTCAAGAAAAAAATTATTCTGATACTGGTTAAAACGGTAAGGAAGGGGCGCCTGGTGGCGCAGTCGGTTAAGCGTCCGACTTTGGCCAGGTCACGATCTCGCGGTCCGTGAGTTCGAGCCCCGCGTCAGGCTCTGGGCTGATGGCTCGGAGCCTGGAGCCTGTTTCCGATTCTGTGTCTCCCTCTCTCTCTGCCCCTCCCCCGTTCATGCTCTGTCTCTCTCTGTCCCAAAAATAAATAAACGTTGAAAAAAAAAAAAAAACGGTAAGGAAGATTTTATTTAAGGCTATTGCCATAGCTATCAAAACTGTTACAACAGGGGAGGGAGATGGGGCTCGACTCCAAAAGCAGAACAGGTGGGGATTTGCAGTCAAGGAGCAGGTTGGCGGGTGGGCATTTCTAGGAGGCAACAGCAAGGCCAGGGAGTTCCTATTCGGCCCACTGCACAGGACTCTTGCTGAAGGCAGCCAGGGTTATGGAATCGAGGGATTCTCTCTACTGGAATATCAGAGGCCCAGTTCTTGCTACTGTAACTGGGCTATGCAGGCCCAGCAAGGATGGGGCCGAGGTCAAGGCCTGGTTCAGAGGAGGGCTCAGAGGAGCCTGACTCAAATGTGGTCACAAGACAGCCTCTGTCCCTCACAGCCACTTTGTCGCAGAGGGTCCCCGAGCAACTGTGACACCACAAGAACTCATTTCCCTTCATGAGAGACTACAAGGAGGGGAGAAAGGAGACAATCTGGATCCCAACTCAGGCAATATTTTCAGTCCTGGCACTGTACCCCCATCTGCTGGTGGCACACCCAACAGGCCGGCCCTGCCTCCGTCCTCCCACGAGCCTACCTTTCACCAGAGGGGACAAAATGCCAAAGACTCACCTTCCCAGCCTCCGTTGCAGCTGGAAGCAGGCTCGTGACCCAGTTCTAGCCACAAAAGAGAAGGACAATTCTCCCGAGTGGCTTTTAGGAAACGCTTTCCTGGCTGGATGAGGGGAGGGAAGATACCAGCCTGCTACTCAGGCTGTCATCCCCACCCCCACTCCCCGCCAGGAGGTGGAAACCTGAGGGCAGGAAGCACGCTGACAGTGGAAAGAGAGGAGCCTGGTCTTTGGTGACATCGCTGAGCTGCTCCACCACCCTCCCGAACGGTCCAAGCCCAGACTTCTTAATGAGGTGAGACAATTAAGCGGCTTTTTGATACAAGCTACTCTTTCGCAGGTGCTCTACGACTTGCAGCCCAAAGCATTCTTTTTATTTTTTTTAAGTTTATTTATTTATTTTGAGAGAGAGAGAGAGAGAGAGAGAGAGAGAAAGTGAGTACGAGCGTGGGAGGGGAGGGGCAGAGAGAGAGGGAGAGAGAGAATCCCAAACAGGCTCCGTGCTGTCAGCACAGAGCCTGATGCAGGGCTTGGACTCACAGACTGTGAGATCATGACCTACACTGAAATCAAGAGTCAGACCCTTAACGGACTGAGCCACCCAGGCACCCTCCAAAGGCGCCCTTCTGATACCCCAGCTGTGCTGGAATTTGTAGAGGATACAGAGACATCTAAACCTTGGTCTTGTCCTTCTATTCTCAAAGTTTGCAGTCAAGGTGGGAAAACTAGCCATATATACATGTGTTCAATGTCCTTCCAAATTAAACAATTTAGCATATAGACAAGTTTTAAACTGAAAGTAACAGCAATTCCACTCCTGGGTATTTTTCCTCAGGAAATCCAAAGATACCTACTGAATTATATCACATGATAAAGAAAATGTAGTCATAGCCTAAATGTTCAACAATGGGGGTTGAAGTTACAGCCAATATATACATACTGTGAAGTCAATCAACATGATGCTGCTGACCTACATTTAATGAAGAGGTTCTCTAGGTGACAATCAGAATAAAACAGATTATTATCTTGGTATTGCATAAATTCCCTCTTATGCATAAAAGCATCTCTGAGTATAGGTTACATGTGAAGCCAGCTGTCAGCAGTGATTATCACTATATGGTGGGATTATTATTAATTTTTATTTTCTTTATACTTTTCTGTAACTTTTGTATTTGATTCAATGGACACATATTTCTTTTATAATGGTTCCACTAAGAATGTTTAGCAATGCAACTGATTAGTAAGCGTATATATCTAATAGTACACAGGGGAGAGCTTTTAAAAATCTACCATTTGCAGAACAGTATGGTATGAGGAGGTAGGATGAAGAATACGCAGTCCCACACGCAGCTCATGGCTTCAAAGACCAAGTGCCTACTTGGGGAACTAAGACATACACAAATGAAATGGCCCCATCCAGCTATAGAATGATTGTGATATTCCCATCCTCCCCAGTGATATGATATGTATTTTTTTTATTATTTTTAATGTTTATTTATTTATATTTGAGAGAGAGAGAGAGAGAGAGAGAGAGAGAGAGAGAGAGAGAGGAACATGAGCGGGGGAGGGGCAGAGAGAGAGGGAGACAGAGAATCCCAAGCAGGCTCTGCACTATCAGCACAGAGCCTGAGTGGGGCTCAAACTCATGAACCGTGAGATCATGACTGAGCTGATATCAAGAATTGGATGCTTAACTGACTGAGCCACCCATATATATATATAATATGTTGTAATATACAATGTATATATAATGTATATACAATGTACATATTATATATAAATACATTATATATAATGTATATAATATATATTATATATGTTTATGCATATAAATATTATATATATTATATATTTATTTGTATAGATATATAAATATTGTATATATATTTATTTGTATAGATATATAAATATTATATATATGTATATATGTGTATATATGTGTGTGTGTGTGTATATATGTATATATATATATATATATTTATTTAATGTTTATTCATTTATTTTGAGAGTCAGAGAGCATGATCAGAGGAGGGTCAGAGAGAGAAGGAGTGAGAGAATCCCAAGCAGGTTCCGCCCTGTCAGCACGGAGCCTGACACAGGGCTCCATCTCACAAACCGTGAGATCATGACCTGGGCTGAAATCAAGAGTCAGTACTTCTTAACCGACTAAGCCACCCAGGCTCCCTGATAGGATACATATTGAAGCAAAACTGAATTTGAAGTATTTACCTTTTATGAAAGAAACTCTACACAAAATTTTTTGTATTAGATCTGGTATAGACAGAGAAAGTAATTCAGGCATTATTGTGTTTTGTTTTTTTTTATGTTTATTCGCTTTTGAGAGACAGAGACAGAGTACGAGGGGGGGAAGGGCAGAGAGAAAGGGAGATGCGGAATCTGAAGCAGGCTCCAGTCTCTGAGATGTCAGCACAGAGCCTGTGCAAGGCTCGAACTCATGAACTGTGAGATCATGACCTGAGCCGACATCGGATGCTTAACGGACTGAGCCACCCAGGTGCCTCTATAATTCAGGCCTTGTAAATAGCTTCTAAAAAATGCTTTCAGGCCTTTTAAGTTTTGCCTAGGCATTGTTTGCAAAGTCTGATTTAACACTTGGCCTGTAATATAGAACCTAATTCACACCAAAGCCCTTTGTATTTCTGCAGCATAAATACATCAGAGGGTCTCTCAATTTCTAGAATACTTCCAAATCATAAATACTGTTATCAGCTGAAACTCTCTGATTCTCTGATCAGCTCACCACTTACTTGGTGTGAGTCTGATGGTCCCAGCAGCACAGCTTAATTCCCGAATTTAACTCTCTTTGTCTGTTTCCCAGAATATTCTCGCAAAATAGGTAGCGTTCCAGCATCCCTTTGACTGGAACAGCATTAAGAAAAAACTAAGGTTACATTTAACATTTGAGTACAGAAGAAGATGGTGAAGTCTGGCAGAAGATGTCACCCTAAAATATGCCACTTTGGCATAAGGACTATTTTGAGCTAAAGACACTGTAAGAACAACAGATGCAGAAAGGTCAATGTGACCTCCCCTTTTTTCCTGAAGGCAGAAGTTAATGCTTCCATGTGAAGGATGCCTTCCCTACCCCAGGCGGAAAGAAACATTAACATCACCAGAGACAGAGGGTGGAAGCAGAGAGAAATCTGTACAAACAGACCTTGTTAAAATAACTCTTAGCCTCCTTTAGTCTCCCTATATATTTTACTTACTTTTCCACAATTGCTACTCTTTGTTCAATCTAGTCCACAAGCAGTTGGTCCGACCTGCCCTTGGGGCTTCATTTTCCTACGGAAGCTCCCACACACATGCAGAACTCTGTATGCTTGTCTCCTGTCGATCTGTCTTACATCCATTTAGCTCTCAGAAGCAGCCAGAAACCCTGAGAAGGTAAAGTTATGCCTCCCCTTCTGTGCCCTATGCTTATTTACTAAAACTGTTGGTTGGATGTACTGAGCCACCCAAGATCCGGATAAGATTGATTCATCTCACATTCCTATGGTCGCCCCTGACTCTGAACTGCTTCTGCTGAATTATTCGACTTTAGGAATCATTCTGCCATCCTGCTCATGTGGCCAGTGCTCCACACACCCAAACCAGGCATTGGCCTCAAACCATTTCCCCAATGTGCAGAGGGGCAGGTGTGTGCTTGTATGTGTGTGTGCACATGTGTGGGTGCATGTGTGTGTTAAAGGCTCTACTAAAAATCGGTGTATGGCCCCCTCACCTCTTTCCTCCCACCCCCAAAGGTGGGAACTGGGTTCTCTGTTTCGTTGCTTAGGTACCTGTTGGCCAGTGCCTTGACATCTCAACTTTTTTATTCATTCAGTCAGCAAGTATTTGTTGAAGACCTACTACGTGCCAGGACCTGTGTTAGGTGGTAGGGAGGAAAAACAGTCATGGTCCCTAACTTAGGAACTCACAAGGTTTGTCAAAGACAAACCTTATTCAGGGGCACCTAGGTGGCTCAGTTGGTTGAGTGTCCGATTCTTGATTTCAGCTCAGGTCATGATCCCTGGGTTGTGGGATCAAGCCCCGTGTCAGGCTCCATGCTTGGAGCCTGCTTAAGATTCTCTCTCTCTACCCCACTCCCCCACTCACACATACTGTCTCTCTAAAAAAAAAAAAGAAAAACATTGGAAAGACAAACCTTATTCAAAGAATGACACCATCAAATATAGTTCCTCTAAGTGCTTTTTCCTAACTTCTTATTTTGAAATATTTTAGACTCACATAAATTCCACAGAATTCCTGTATACTCTTTGCCCAACTTCCTTCAATGGTAACATCCTACATAATTATGGTACAATGATCAAAACTAAGAAATTTACATGGATACTATACTATTAACTAAGCTATGGCCCTTACTAAATTTCTCTAAGTGCTTTTTATTACATTAATTCTTCAGTCAGTTGAGCCTCAGACTTCAGCTCAGGTCATGATCTCAACGTTCGTGGGTTCAAGCCCTGCATCGGGCTCTGTGCTGACAGCTCAGAGTGGAGCCTGCTTCGGATTCTGTGTCTCCCTCTTTCTCTGCCCTTCCGCAGTTCACACTCTGTCTCTCTCTCCCTCAAAAATAAATAGCGTGCCTTGGTGGCTTAGTTGGTTAAGCTACTTACTTTGGTTTGGGTCATGATTTCACGGTTCATGAGTACGAGCCCCACATCAGGCTCTGAGCCTGCTTCAGATTCTGTGTCTCCCCCTCTCACTCTGCTCCTCCCTCCTACTTTGTCTCTCTCTCTCTCTCTCTCTCTCTCTCTCTCTCTCTCTCTCTCTCCCCCCCCTCTCAAAAATAAATTTTAAAAAATCTAAAATTTTATTATATTAATTCTTCAATAACAATCAATAGGAAGTAAATACTATCATCATTCATTGTATAGATGCAGAAACTGAGATTCGGTACAGTTATAGTTGGCTGAAGATCCCAGTTTGCAAGAGGCAGAGTGAAGGATGCAAACCTAGCAGCACGGCTCTAAGGGATCTACTTCTGGTCCCTGAACTGTACCACCTATTAATGTGAGCCCAGCTAGCCAAAGCAGGAGTTCTTGTCCAAACCTGAAGAAACTTACTATCCTAGCACTACAAGAAAATGGCTAAGGAGGTAGTAGAACTTGTAAGGCTTGGATGCCATTTTTAGAGCCAAAACATTTGCTTCCAACATCAAAGTTTGCTTCCATAGCAAAGGCTTCCCAAAGGAAATTACTGTTGCAAGGACTGCGGATGAAACAATGTTCTTTGGGATAACAAAGGCTCACTTTCAAACATTTCCCTCCGGTGGAAAATAACTTCATTGGATACATTTTGACTCTCCAAAGGAAGTTTCTTTGTTAAGAAACTGTAAGAAATGCAGGTGCAGTTAAGGCACAGCCAAAACAAAGGCTTCAGAAAACATGGACTTCCTCTCAAAATCAATCCCTTTCCAATAGTCTCACTCCCACATAACTCAAACCCAAATGAAATATGCCTTCATGAGTCCATCTACAGTGGAATCATTTGAGATTAGGTTGGGTGTGCTCTCCTCGGTAAGTGTCCTTCCTCTGATTACAAGCAGATAGCCTGCCCCTTTGGAACAGCTTACTTTCTGGATTTTGCAAAGCAGAAGGCAAAAGAGCTTCTAGTCAATGCCTTCTTCGCTATTTGGGGGTGAGGGTGGGGGGCAAGAACTAAGGAAATGTAGGGAAGAGCCATATTCTACCTACATCAGGAGGGGAACACGAGTAGCCAAGGGCAGAAGAGAATCCCCCCAGACTGCAATGGGAGAATGACACCTCTTTCTGGCAAGATCTGAAGGGAGAGATGGCTATCTGGTACACCTAGGGGTGCTGAGCCCCAAGCACCAAGGCTTCTCAAGTGTCCCTTACCCCAGACGTGACATAGGGGCAGAGGCCTAAAGGGAACATGTAACTGAGACACAGGGGTCTCAGAGTGGCCAGTGGGATGGAGACTGGCAGAGTATTTCAGATGAGGCTTTAGTGTTAAGGTTTTAAGGTCTTTGTATAACCTGGAGAAGGCGGGGTGTTGTGGGGAAGACACAATAACCACTGATATTTGGGGCACCTGGGTGGCTCAGTCAGTTAAGCATCAGACTTTTAATTTTGGCTCAGGTCATGATCTCATGGTTATGAGAGTGAGCCCCACATCAGGGAGCCTACTTGAGATTCTCTTCCTCTCTCTCTCTCTGCCCCTCCCCCCACAAAATAGTAATTAATTAATTAATTAATTAATTAATTAATTAAAACAACCACTGAAATCTAACTTCCCTGAGTAGGGGAAGGGTTAACATTAGCCAGGGAGACATAAAGGACTTTCAGGGAGAGAGGATGCAGCTACAAGCGGCTGCGGAGTTTGGGAAAAAAGAAAATAAGGTAAACATGTTTCAGACCTGCCTGGGCTACACGCCATGCGTGGAGTTTCAGAAACTTTCTGATAAGGTCCCAATAAAAAGCCAGGGGCAAAAATCCTCAGCGGTGACCCAGTCAGGACCCCTCTCTCTTGAGAGCTTTATACTTTCCCTCAATAAACTCTATCGCTTTGCTCAATCTCTGTTGTCCATGAAATTCATTCTTTGGCTCCGTGAGACAAGGACCAGTGTCTCCCCTCCTCTCCTGTAACACCACCAATTCAACAGGTGGGATGAACCCAGGTTGACTCTAAGAATACAAAGAAATGTAACATTCTGGAACATCTGAGTTTGTGGACTACCATTCACACCAACCAGATCCATCCATCCATTTGCTCATCTGCCAAATAGTTACAGAGTTTCCACTGTGTGCCATACACAGAGACGGGGACATGGTGGTTCCCAGACTTCCAGGGCTCCTGCACTCGGAGATGTCCACCCCAAACCAAGGAGAGGCCGCTACAGTGTCGCTGATGGTAAGAGATGGCACCAGGATGTGGTACAGGCATCATAAATGACCCATACAGCACTCGCATTCTTTCACTGTTAAGTTATGCATAATGGATCAAGTTTCAAAATTATGCACCTAGGGATTTATTCCAATGAAATTACCATGGGCGGATGCCATGACTTTGCTAGAATAACGTTCGTCTTACTGTTATAATAGCAAACCCCTAAAAACAGAAAAAATAGGTTAAATATATAACGATACATCTACTCTTTGGAACACTATAAAAATTATACAGCTCTGAGCAAATATGATCATGTTTTTGTAATTATGACATAAATGTATATGTGTAAACATGTGTTGCATGTATAGGACGGGAGCACCAGGAGGATATACGACAGTATATCAAAAGTAGATATTTCTGGGGCACCTGGGTGGCTCAGTTGGTTGAGCATCTGACTTCGGCTCAGGTCATGATCTCGCAGTTTGTGGGTTTGAGCCCCACGTCGGGTTCTGTGCTGACAGCTCAGAGCCTGGAGCCTTCTTTGGATTCTGTGTGTCTCTCTCTGCCCCTCCCCGCTCATGCTCTGTTTCTGTCTCAAAAATAAATATAAACATTAAAAAAAAAAAGTTGATATTTCTTCCAGGGTTGCATATGACCTTTATGGGCCTTAGGCACTTTTGCCTTCATAGACTTCTTCCCCCATAAAAAAAGTTAAAAATTATATTTCATAATAGCATTAGTATTAAGATGAGTATGGTCCAGGCTGGATTCATTGTTATATGTTCATTATTATTATATTCATGTTTTCCTCTCACTTTAAGAGAAATAAAACTGAAAATATTCATAGGCCCCAGGTTCTGTGCCCCCAGGGGCTATCGGATGCATTGACCCTCATTTCTGAGTAATGGGATTATCTGACTTTTGTTTCCTATTTGCCTACCTGCATTTTCTGAATTTTCAATACCTAAGATTTATTCTTTTATTGTAACAAAAAAAATTTGAACAAGACATTGGTAAACATAAATAAATGGCCCATTGTGTGCAATGCTAGCATACAAAACTCAGAGCAAATGCAGCTTCTGGGGTCAACACCCTCCGGGACTTGAAAGGATTGCCCTGGATGCAGCTTGGATCCATGGTGCTGATGTAGCCCATCGAATGACTTCCCGCTAGAACCGACCCACGGGACAAAACCTCTGGTGTTCAGAACGAAGCAGCTCCCTGGCTTGCCCAAGAGAATGGGCCCACACCTTGTCCTTTACACATAAAGATGATGCCACCAACCCACATTGGCTCTATGTCTCCAGGGGCGGAGATGGTTTGTCATGTTCCAGCCACACTCTCTGGCCCAGTCTGACAAGCACTTAGACGAGAGGGCAGGCTCAGTAACTGTGCAAAGGCACTAGCCGGCCCTTCTACAGTCTCATTCACAGCACCAATGCATCATAAACTTGCCAAACTATGACATTTGCCAAAACTTAATAGGTTTGATTTTATAAAGTGAGCCTTTCAAGCATGGATTTTTAATTTATACATTCGTTTATTTATTCATGTGTTCAATGAATATTGATTAACCATCCACTCTGTGCCAGGCACAATTCTCAGAGCAGGCGACACAGCGGTGAGCCAGACAGACGCAGTCCCTGTTCTCATGTTGCTGGAAAGAGAGATACTGAACAAGGTACAGAGATGCTTGAAAAGAGAGAAGCAATGGCTGTGTTGAGAATGTGTAGCAAGGGGACTGCACCCAGTCTAAGGAGTTGAGGATCCAGCCTTCCGAAGGAATGGAAGTTTAAACTCAGACATAGAAGGTAAGTAAGGAGTGCGCCAAGCAGGGAAACGGGAGGGGCAGGAGGAGGAACAATGTACCAGACGAATGCCCAGAATGTAAGACTAGCGTCTGTGAGTCCTAAGGAGTTGAAGACACCCAAAAGGGTTGATGAGTGTGGCAGAAGATTGGGTTAGCGCGGCAGACGGGCCAGATGCGAAGGACCATTTTATTTAGGTCCAGTTTGGGAGCTGGAACTACATACTTACTCCAATGGGAAGCCATCTCAGAGCCTTAAGCAAAGGAGTGCTTTGGTGTCGTGAGTGGCCCTTGCGTCCCTGGTGATGGCTGTCTTATCACTTGAACCCTAGGATCAGACTTACTCCAGCCTAAACAACTGAAAGAAATAGAGATGTGCACTGGACCTCTGTGCTTCCCACATTCTCCATCCCAGGCTTTAGAACCATACAAACAAGGAAAACTTAAAATAAAATGGGGCTATGGGAGGAATCTCTCACTGCCCTACATACTAGAGCTTTGTAATCCTTGACTCTTCCAGCATACATCTTCCAACTTTTTCTTCTTTTAGATGATCTTAACTCCTCTTAGCTGTTTGAATTTCCATATGCATTTTAGAATCAGCTTGTCCATTTCCACAAAATAAAACCTGCTAGTATTCTTATTGGGGTTACACTGAATCTAAAGATTGATTTGGAGAGAAATTACATCTTTGAAGTGCTGAGTCTTCCTATCTATGAACATGCTCTAGCCCTCCAAGTACTCAGGTTTTCTTTAATTTCTTTCAATAATGTTATGCTGTTTACAGTGAAGAAATCGTGCACGTGTTTTGTTAAATCTGTTCCTGGATATGCAATGTTTTTAGGGGATTATAATGGGGAAATACTAAAAATATTAATTAAAGGAAATAATGTCTGAGAAAAATACTTTGCAAAATGTAAAACTTTATACAAACTTGAGACCTTCTTTCTCACCAACATTACTGACCACATCGTTGTGGAAAGCCAGCCTACGTCCCCCTGTAAGGCATTTTTCCCAGTATCTATTGATTAACCGAGATGCTGAGGCTATACAACCCAAACAGCCAAAAAAAAGTGACATCAGAGGCCAAGAGGAGAGTTACTGGCCTAGAATAAAGTCAGAAAAAAAAAAAAAAAAAAAAACAAACAACGAGTTCTCAATCTGAATTTTAATTTTAGTCAACAGCCACCAGATGGCCTGGGGGGGGGGGCAGTTTTTCAAAAAGCACATCATTCATTTCAAAACTCAGCAACTGGATACACTCCGTACAAGATGTCACTCAATCTATGAGCCCCTGATACTGTTGCTGAAAATTAGTCTAGACCAGTGATCAGTGGGAGCTAACGTCCTACTTCCATCTTCAGAGAAATTCTCATCTGCAGAACAGACTAAGGCCAAGCCTGGCCTCTTCCTGGGAACAGTCCCTGGCAATGCCAATGTCCTCACTTTCGGTGCCTCTAGTGACACTCACACCCCCTTCTCTGAGCCCAGCCTCCACCTGCCAAGCCCTGCCTGTCACTGACACAGCTCTGCTTCTCACCACTTTCCACTAATCTGGAGGAGAAAACAGCCAGGAATCAAGTTTTGGGGACATTAAGACCGTCTCTAAAACACACAAAAAAAGAGAAAGACTTTGCTGTTATTTACCCCACACCAGTCCATCACAGGCTGTTGGATCCCCCCTCCCTTGATCAATGTAGCAATAATTAACATTCATTGAATCAACAAATATTTATTGAGCACCTACCATGTGCCAGGCAGTACTTTCAGCACCAGAGATACAGCAATGAACAGCACAACAGAAGGCCCTGCCTTCTTGCAACTTACATTATTTGGGTTGGGGTGGGGGGTGCAAGAGGGGTGTCTGTACCCCTAGGGATGGGGAAAAACAACAGGGAACAGGACCATCAGCTGCAAATCAAAAGGATTTTAAAAGCCTGAAGTCTTAGTTTGGGTTCCCCCAAAAGCAGGCCCTAAGATAAGGATTTGAGAGTGGGTTGCTTATTGAGGAAGTGATCCCGGGAAGCATAGGTGAGTAAACGGGGAAGTGACAGCGAAGAAGGAAAGCCATAAATAGTTTGTTAATAAGACAGTTACCACTGTGGGCAACTGAGGCTCAGCCCTGGAGGACCCTCGTAGAGACTGTATAGAACATGCCTCAAAAGTATCCCACTGAGGGGCAAGGAAGCTCAGGGGTTTGCCCACTCACTCCATCCTCATGAGTCGAGGGTACTGCCCAGGGTCTTAACTCCCTGGCACCTCCTGCAGAGACAGAAGGAGGCCATGTAGAGTCATAGAACTGCCCACAGGTGACCTCTGAAATGAGGGACGGGGATGCAGGTATAGCACTGGGAGCGTATGCTGCCCCCAACCATCCTGTGCCCTATTATAAGCCTAGAACCAGGTACATAGTAGGCACTCAACAAATATTAGTTGAGTAATTGGATGTTTTATTATCTGGATATGTCTTTAAAGCTATTCCAACCTCAGCAGGAGAGAGGGCCCCGGATGTGAACCTGGAACTAATGGGCTCAAAGCACATGAAGCCGTGTGACCTTGGGTGCATCCCTTCCTCTTCCTGATCAGTCTCCACAGTCATAAAACAGAGACTGACACCTGCCTTGCCTGCCTGGTCAGATTGTGATGAGAAGCCAACCAGAGAAACGCCGTCAAAGAGCTTGGGAGAACCAGACTAAGTTAGAACTATTTTTCTTGTGCAAAGAGCCTGGACTATGGAATGAGATCTGCAAAAGGAGATTTTGGTCAAGTAAGTTCTGAGTCTGTTTCCTCACTTATAAAAGAGGCACAGTGATAATCAGACCACAACATGTCTCAGAGTGCTGTTCTGAGGCTCAAAAGGCAGGATGAGGGCTGTGGCGGGCTCCATTCCCTTCTGCATGTACACGAAAATGACAATGAAGGGATGTGGATTGTTAAGGGGGAGGAGGGTCATAAACCCACGATGACAAAGCAACAGGAAAGAAAATGATATCAACCAAATTTCTGGAATCAGGAAAGTAGATGGCCCATTAGCAAATGGCTTAGCTAGTAGGGAAAATCGAGTACTAAAATAATGCTGGGGAAAGCTAAGAAGGAATGTAGCTTGCCCCAAAATGAGGCATCAGCCACCTCTGGAAGGGAGGGTGGAGATGAACAACGACAGGAAGACTGGCTGAAAGGCTATATGAGAAGGCAGGGCGCTAAGCCCCTGCCCAACCCTGGCAGAAACTCTGGGGGTGGGTGTAGCCATTTGGTCTGTGAGCCCCCGGCACTCAGACACATGCTCAAGTTTGAGAAGTACTGCTGTGGCACATCCATCAAATGCTATCAAGATGCTGTGTTGTTCCTGACTGTCGAAGCCTTGGAACCTGACCACTTCATGTGGTCTCTCCCACAGCCTGTCTGTGACAGATGAGAACAGGCCAGGCCACCCCTCTCTCTCATCTCCAGGGATGCCTCAACTGTCCCATCATTTACTTCCTGTCTCTCCCTGCAGCACAAAGGGATGGAACAAGAGTCCCTTGTGAACCAGAAAGAACATGAATGTCGAGATATCCTTAAAGGGTTTCATCTAGAGTCTGTTTGCACCTGCTGGACTGACTCTGTGGCAGCTAAAACGCCCAAGCTGCAGAACTAATGGTCCCAGAGGGACCATGACCCCCAAGAGAAGGGAGGACAGAGATAAAATCTAAGAACCCAGCCCCAAATATGGTGTTTACTTTTTCTCTGCCTCCTGCAATAATAGAGTGTTATTTCACTGCAGGCAGATGCAACATAATGAGCCCATTGTGTGCTGATCTGAAGCACATATGTCACCCATTTGTCTTGCAGCCTGACTGGGCGCTCTGCCCTGTTCACAGGAAACCTTCCTGTTAGCCAAGCACCGTGTAAGCCTGATAATTGCCCTTCACCAGGGGAGGATCCACCAGAACCACCAGAAGCACTGCCTTCCCTTCCTCCACACCGTGGGACAGCAAGGGCATTCTAGCTACTCCTCACTCCCATGGCCTTCACGGCCCTAACCAGCCCCCCAAAGCACCACCAAGCCCACTGTGGCCAGCTGCTGCCCATTGTTCCCCTGGGAACTCATCCCAAGGGTACATACAGCCCAGTGGGCAGCCCAATGGGGCAAGGGCACTCTTGGGAGGCAGTAGCACCCAGGGATTAAGAGAAGAGACTCAGCAAGGTCTGGGTTCAAATCCTGCCTCTGCCACTTGGCACAGGTATGAACTTGGGCATGTTGGTTCCCCTCTTCTGGCTGCCATTTTCCCCCATACAATGGGGGTGCTAAGAACACCCTTCCTCTAGGGGCACTGTGAGGACAAAATCAGTTCACAATTATAAAGCCCTTAACACAGAGCCACAGGCCAAATGAGTGCTGGATGAGTGTTTGTACTTGGTGGAGGTGGTGGTGGTGGTGGTTGATGAGGAAACAGATTCCCTAAAAGCTCCCTGGAAAGCAACTAAGGGCCGGAAGATGAAAAGCAGGCATTAACTACAGGCTGAACAGAGGCCAGGAAGGCCCTGGTCACAGAGAAAGCTTGCAATCCATGAGGGGCCCCATCACACACTGCGGTCCCAGGGCAACTTCATTTGGCTGCTTGCTTTGTATGCTGACACAAGCAAGCCACAGGGCCAGTGGGAAGACCAAAGTGGAAAATCTAAATGGAAACTCTTTGTCAAGTGGAAAAACACTAAACAAACGAATGCTTTCCTCCTTCCTTCGGTTGCCAACATCCTTGTCCTATCTACAAGATTCTCATAGGCCCACGTGGAAGACCACTTCTTTCCCAAAACCTGTGATTCTACACCAGGCGTCACAACGGGGGACTTGTAACACGGATCTGGTGGGTAGAGGCTCCAGATGCTGTTAAACATCCTACCGAGCACAGGGGAGGCCCCACAATGAGGAATTATGCAGCCCCAAATACCAATAGTGCATAAAGCCAAACATTGTTGCCCCAATTAAAACAAACCTCTCCCTCCTCTATGCTCTTCAAACACCTTGTTTGAGCTTGTGTTGGGGCATTGGCCTGACTCTGCCAGGTACTCTAGTTACATCTGGTGGCCTCCTGCTACAGCAGAGAGGACATGGGCTCTGCCTCCTGGCTCAGCCACCCCCGGCTAAAGCCCAGAAACAGTCACTCAGCTTCTTCGAGACCATTTCCTCATTCAAAAAATGGAAATTAGAATCCATATTTGCAAGCGTATGGGAAGGATTACATAGAATTCTGTGTAGAACCCCTGACACATGGTAAGTTCTCAACAAGTTACAGGGATGTGTCTGTCTCACTAGATACAACCCAGAAGGCCAAGTTATGTCCTGCAGATATGCCCGCTTCACCTGCAGCATCTTAGGCTCTGCCACACACACAGTAGGCGCTCAGAAATAGTGGAACGAAAGTGAAGTCTTCCCTGGAAGCTAAGGATTAAGAAATAAACCCGGCCCATCTCACGGACCGACTTTCCCAAACTTTACATGATTTTGATTGAGTCTTCAGGATACACAAACATCTCAGCCTCTTGTTTCTCCCTGTCACCAAGTCTCAGTCCCTTGGTGAGCAGGCAGGCTGAAACTGGCCTTTTGATTCTTTCTGGGACCAGAGTCTTGGCCACTGCATGGGAATGGCTACTGCAGCCCCGCTCTTCCTAACTGACCAACTCCATAACTTGCTACTAGCCAAACACCTGCTATAGCGCATGGAGAAGAAAGTCAAAGGAAAGGCCAGTTTCCTAACAGGAGGGGTGCAAGTCTGGAGGAGTATGATTTGCCTGGAAAATGAGAGAAGTCATCCTCCAGTCCTTCAGATCCACACCCAGTCCCCACCCAGCTACTGACACACGCCGGCCTCGCCCGCTCGGCCACACCCTGAGGCAAACGTGAAAATACGTGAAAATACCGTCTCTACCTCCTGCCACTGCAAAGTTTTCAGACGCTCCTCTACGACCCCATTTCCCCTGATAGAGAAGACATCAGGAAAGGTATACGGGGCCAGGAGGGAGACCTGACTGCAAATGCAATCCCTACCTCTAACTGGCTGTAATTCAAAGTCCTGCTGGCTCACTAAGCCTCAGTTTCCCATCTGTGAAATGAAACCCAGAAAGCTCTCTAAGGGGCTTTCTGACTGTGATATTCTGTGCTCTTTCTACGGCCAGTCATGGCATGTCTCCCACAGAGACCCACTGAATGCCATGCAGACATGTCCTGAGCCATCGCAAGTGCAGCCCTTACTGTTCTCCCAGGCCAGGCTCTCCTATAACTACAGGAGGTAGCCCGCAGAGAATGGCAGGGGAGACACAGCTCCCCCACTGTTGAAGTCCTTTGCAATGGACACAATGAATCCTGTCCCTTCACAGCCCCCTGAGGCCAGGCCAGGCTGCCCAGGAAGTATCAGGCAGGGACTCAGATGCAAAGATAACGTGGTAACACAGACACTTTGCCAGCTCACAGGGATCCAGGCCAAAAATAGATAATGCTTATACCAAGCATATATCACGACTGCTAGGTGTCTAAGAGCTGACTGTCCCAGGTACAACACTGTTCTTAGCTGCTTCCTCCACATCCCTTAGTAAAAGGGAACTAGATACAACATTAAGCGAAAGAGAACTCCGCTCCAAATCCCCTCGTCTGTTTTATCCCTGAACCCCCCTTCCCTCCAGACGCCCAGTACTCTCACTGTTCGGGTCCTATCAGCTCCGGGGTGTCCTCTGACACACAGAGCACCTCATGTCACCTCCACTCACCTCCACAGAGCTTTCTTCACTGTGTAGATGGAGCACAATGCCACCGCCTGCCAGCTTCCCTGCACTCTGGGCTACGGGGTAGGTGCTGGGCGGCAAAGGGGAAAGAATATGAGATCTGGACTTGGAGTCCCAGCTGTACTGACTTGGACAAATTATAATCCTTAACCTCCTTGCATCTCAGCGTGCTCGTCAATAAACTGGTGTCAGCAAAACTCACTCCGTAAGGGTGTCCTGGGGATTAAATGAAACAGCATGTGAAGGGCCCTGACCTGCACTAGGTGCTCACAACAGGCATTCTTTTTACAGGGAATTCACCAACTTGCTGAATAACGCAGTTCCAGGCACGAAACAAGCACAGTTTGGGAAAGAGGTGATTTAACACCAGAAGTTCTCTTGGCACTTTCCTTGAAGTGAACTGGCTTCTCTCTGGATTAAGGAAGAGCTAGCTGACTTGCTCTTCTCTAAGAATGTTGCACTTGATCGGATGGACGCCGCGTCCATGGAGAGGCCTGCTGTTGTCACGAGAACCCCGAGGGCAGACACACCCAGATTCGGTTTTGGGGTTGTCTGAAGCAAATCACTTCCCTAGCCAGACCAGACTGTACTGGTTTGCAGGTCCAGCTATACCTGAGAACCACCTGGGGAGCTTTTCCATCTTATGGTCAGCCAGCCCCTTCCCAGACCCCTGTCACCAGAGTCTCTGCTGGGTGGAGCCTGGATATCAGTACTTCTAAGAGCTCTCTGGATGATTATAATGTGAGACTCCCTAGACCAGGAGATCTCCAAGGTCCCTCTCTGGCATCCTGGTGCCAACAACAATGTATGATTCAGAGGAGACGCTTAGTACACGGTTGATGAATAAGTTAGTGAAAATTCGGATTCACCTTTTTTTGCTATGTCCCTATTTACAATGTATGAGGTAAAAGAAAAAAAAAAAACAGTTGAACTGCAAATAAGAATTCTAGAACAGTGCTCTCCAATAGAGAGTTCTGCAATGCGGGAAATGTTCTATAATCTGTGCTGTTCAGCACAGTAGCCACAAGTCCCATATGGCTATCGAGCACTTGAAATGTGGCTAGTGTGATGGAGAAACCGAATTTTTTTATGTTATGTAATGTTAAGTAAATAGCCATGTGTGACCTCTAGCCACCATATTGGGCAGTGCAGACATGCATACATACAGTCTGCCTTTCAGAAACATACCTATAGTGTGCCCCTCTATGCCCTTCTTCTGCTACCAGTGCCCTGTTTGCATTTAGGGCATTCCTCTGCCCCCACTGCCTGAGGTCTTTTGGGAGCAGCTAATGAAGTTGCTCTGGCCTTTTCCGGCCAAAGGGTGGGCCCAGAACCCAAGCTCAGTCAACCAGACTCTCCTCTCCAGGAATTTGACTCTAGCTTCAGTGTCGCAAGAAAATGAATTAGAGCAGATTGATACCAACGTTGATTCCCCAAGACACTGCATATTCGTTTCCAGAACATTAATCCCAAGTGTGACAATAACAAGCGAGATATGATGTGACCTAGGTGTCATTATCATCATCATCCCTGTCATCATCCAAGTACATCATCAGTAGCTAGAAGCCCTGACACGCCAGCCCCTAAACTAGGTAGGTAAGTTGCCCAGCCTCCCTGTGCATCATTTCTTCCTGTGTAAAATGGAAATTAACTCATTCTTAATTTCTTCCAGAAATTGTCTTTGTGAAGACAGCAAAAGAGATATTAGTCAGAAGAGCTTTGAGCCAAATGAGGAGTGACCCAAGTGTCATTAGAGATGTTGTTCCCTGGGTATAGGTATGCGGGATTGTGGGAGGGTTTGATCCCCCCCCCCTGTGGGAGGGGACCCAAGATCTGCACCCCAGTTCACAAACTCTGTGACCCTAGTGATTTCGGCTAAAATGAGATTGAGTAAGACACATCCCTTTCTGGTTTCACCATTTTCTAATCTATCTGTATGCCCTTCCACCCTGCCTGACACCTGTCCCCTCCCCCTTCTACGAATATATCCCAGAAACCTCTCTCGGCTAGACCATGCTGGCCTTGTGCTCAACTCATTTCCTCCTTCCCCAGCAACCCACTTAACTGACCAAGCTGCCCTGAGTATGCACTCCCATAGCTTCCTGGTCTAAGACTCTGGCAAAGCACTTTATTAGAATCATGTTTAACCATCTCCTCCAGTAGTAGCCTTACCAGGGCAAAGACCACGTTCCTCTTGTTGACCACTGTATCCCCAGTGCCTAGTACAGAGCCAGGCTCATAGAAGGTGCTCAATAACTACTCACTGTTGGCATGTTTGAATAAATACCCCAAATCTACTGTATTATTTGTCATTTCAGGAAATGTCATTTCACAGAATTAATTATCTAATGCCGCATAACAAAGTACCCCAAAACTTACTGGCTTAAAACAATAATGATCGCTTCTTATCTCTCAGTTTCTGTGGGAGAGAAATTCAGACAGGGCACGGCAAGGTTGGCTTGTCTCTGCTCCACGTCTGGGACTTTGGCTAGAAGACTCAGAGGCTGGCAGCTGGGATGATGTCAGTTCATCACCTATCTGAGTGATGCTGGTTGTGAACTGAGAGCCCTAACTGGAGACGTCAGCCAGAACGCGTCACGTCATCTCTCCGCAGGGCTTGGGCTTCCTCACAGCATGGTGGCTGGTTTCAAGCGTGCCTGTACTGAGAAAGCAAGAAAGAGACAAGAGAAATGTCTCCTTTCTATACTTAGGCTTAAGAGCTATATAGCATCACCCCCACCATGTTGTGTTCATTAGAAGCCGGTTGCCAAGTCCAGCCAGCAGTCAGGGGAGAGGAATTAAGACAACATCTTTTGGGGTTTTTTTTAATGTTTATTCATTTTTTGAGAGAGAGAGCGGGGGTGGTGCATACAGGGAGGGGGCCAGAGGATCCGAAGTGCTCTCCTCGCTGACAGCAGCGAGCCTGATGCAGGGCTTGAATCCACAAACCCTGAGATTATGACCTAAGCCGAAGTTGGACGCTCAACGGACTGAACCACCCAGGTGCCCCTAGACAACATCTGTTGAAAGGAGAAGCAGTAGAGAACTTGGCAAATATTTTTAAACTACCACAACTTAGCTAGCAAGAGCGGCAAAGTGCAGGGCGAACGGTAAGTGTCTGAAAAAGTGAAGCGTCAGTTGCAATTGTTAGCTGCGTGGGTTTGAGGAAGTCACTCTCTGAGACTCAATCTCCCCATCTAGAGGATGAGTAGGTTACAGTTGTTGGTCCCTGGTGGTTTCACATGCTTGGGGTCTTCCAGCCTCTGTAAGCTAAGAGGAACTCCCGTTTACGAGCTTTCTCGAAGTCCTGTGACCCTTCCCATCACTCATCACCCTTGGTTGCTGACCCTGGAGGCAGCAAGAAGGAGCTACCGGAGGGGACCTAGGAAATTCAGACACCGGGGACTTTAGAGAAAACAGACGGGGAACCACTGACCACCTCCGCGTTCCCTAAGGCCTTCTCTGTCCCAGCCCAGGTGTGGAAACTTCAGCTTGGCGGAAAGGGGCACGGTGAGAAATGCAGCAGACTCGGAGACCTAAGCAATCTGAATCTGCGGGCAGGCGGGCCAGGGCCCAGGAAGCTGCTTTGCCATTCATACTAACTCCTGGTGGGAGACAGGAGAGGTCTTAAAGCGCACATGGCTGTCTTTCAGTGAATTCTTTCCTTCTGCTCCCCCTTTGCGCCTTTTCCTCTCCGCTCTGCTGCTCTGTTGGGGGGCGCCGGGGGCGGGGGGGGGGGGGGGGGGGGAGGGAGAAGCGTGTCTTGGGTCTCCACCGTCCTGGGCCCGCACACAGCAATGGGCTGTGGTGTCCCCTTCCTCTGGGCCGGCAGGACCCTACCGACTGTCAACTCACTCCACGCATGGGTCGCCGTCCCAAGACCCCGGGCGCGGCAACCCCCCTGCAGGGGGGCGCAGGGGCGCCCATCGCCAGGTCCGGGGAGGTCGACGAGGGGGCGAACCCCGCGCACCCCGCTCCCACTGATGCAGATCTTGGAGCGCAACAGGGTGGCTTTTAACCCTTTCGCTTCCAGAAGTCGTGACACTAACCCCCAGATGGCCTCCGTTAAGGAACCCGCACGCCAGGGCTCTGCGCTCATCCGGTGTGATGAGCTCGGCTGCCAGATGGGGAAACTGAGGCCCACGGAGGGAAGCGACCTGTAGGATGTCCCGCAGGAAATGAGACCGGGTCCTCCAGGCCAGAACTCTCACTTCTACCCCCTGAGGGCCCCTGCGAGGTGCTTCCTTTCGGAAATTCCCGACCGCGGGCCTCCCGAGGCCGGAATCTCCACGCAGTTTGAGCTCCGTGTGGCACGTTGTGAGCTTCCTCCGCAGCTCGTCTCCGGCTTCGCCGCGCCCTGGGAGAGAGGTGAGAGCGGCGCGGACGACACCCTGCATCCTAGAGATAACTTGGGGCGCAGGGCTGGCGGCGGAAGGCGGAGGGCCCGCCGGGAACGCGCTGGCCCTTTAAGGGGGGGACGGAGCGCATGCGCGGCGCGGGCCGGAGTCGAGCCGGGTGGGCGGCGGGCGGGCAGGGGACGCGCGCGGCTGGCGGCAGCTGGGCCCTGGGGCGGCGGAGGCGGCGGCCTGAGCTTCGCGGAGCAGCTCAGCGTGGACCTCCCGCTCGGCGGGACTAGCGCAGCCCGCGCTTGCCGAGGCTTTGTCACTCGCCTCCAGCTCCCTCCGCGGGCTGTGGCCGCGCGAGCCTCCGAGCTCTCCCTCCCCGTCCGGCGGTCCTTCCTCCTCCCACTCAGCCCGGGCAGCCGGAGCGCGAGAGGACCGCCGCGGAGCATCCTTCGCCCGGCCCGGCCGCGCCACCGCCCATGCCGCAGCCACTCGGAGGCTGCGACCGCGCGGCCGGAGCCCGCCGCTCGGTGACCTCAGCCTGGCCCCTGCGCGCCGCCCGAGTCGGCCCCGCTGAGCCCCCGGCCCCGGAGCGGGACCCGCGCCCCGCGATGGCTCGGCTGGCGCTGCGCGGCGCCGGGTGCCCGCTGTCCGCCCGCTGAGACGCGCCCGGCTCGGGACCGGCTGGGCCTTGGCGCCCCCCGCCGCGCCCTTCCCCCTTCTGGGAGCTGAGCTGCTGCTTCCCGGGGGCGAGGGGACGGGGGCCGAGACAAAGCCCACTTTGTGCGGGGAGTTGGCCGCGGGCGTGGAATGAGCGCGTCGGCGTGCGCCCCCTCCCCGCGCCCAGCCAGCTGTGAGTCTTGGCTCCCAGGCTCGTCGCGTCAGAGAAATCGCGCCCCCTCGTCACCCTCTTGTCCGGGGGTCCCGGCTCCGAGCTGATGCGGCGCGGAGTCCTCTCGGTACCCCCCGGAGCGCGCGCTGCTGTGAGCGTGCGAGATTTTGGAGACGAAATTGTTCTCCAAAACTACGACTTGGGGCACCCGGTTGGCCTGGACCCGGTGCTTTGACCCTCTGTGGCCGCAGGTGTGAGCTGTCTGGCCTCAGTTTCCCTCCGACTTTACTCTGCAAGCCCAGACTGCTGCCCGTCATTGTTCTCGCTGTCAAATGGGGGAGCTTTGTGATGGCTGCCAAGTTGGGGTGTGTTCTCTTTATCCCGTTTTACAAAAAGAACAAAGCCTTTAAGGCTGACCCCGGACCGCCACCTCTCTACCCCCTACTTCACGTTGAGGCACTGATTTTTTTTTTCTTATTGAGTAGTATTTTATTGTACAGGAGCCACGCCCTGGTTTCTTAAAGGCGCCTTGCCCTCTGTTTGGCCATGTGTTATTTCTGCAGCTGGTGTGTGGGAGGCCTCCTGTGAGCCACCTATTTTTTCCTGCCTCCTGATACATACTCCTACCCCCATCAAGGATTCGGGGATGCCAGGGGGGAAGAAGGTGGTCGGGGGTGGCAGCAGCGGTGCTGTCCCCACTGCCGCTGCAGCCCCCTCTGGGGTCAGACGCCTGGAGACCAGTGAAGGGGCCTCAGCCCAGAGAGATGATGAGCCAGAGGAGGAAGGGGAAGAGGACCTGCGAGACGGAGGCGTCCCCTTCTTTGTCAACCGGGGTGGGCTGCCTGTGGACGAAGCCACCTGGGAAAGGATGTGGAAGCACGTGGCCAAGATCCACCCCGATGGAGAGAAGGTGGCCCAGCGGATCCGAGGGGCCACAGACCTGCCCAAGGTAAGCATCGTGTACGTGTGTTGGGGGGAGTGGTATATCAGTTTTTAGCGATCTTGGGGCTGAGAGAGCCAAATCACACTTTTCCTTTGTGGGGTAGGGGACCACTGGCATAGTAGCACTTGAAAAATACAAATAGGTTGTGCCTGTCCAGAAGAACTTTCTCTCAACTGCCTTTGAGGTTCTGTGAGATCCACATGCCCTGTTTCCAGGAGGCTTTCTTCCATCCCTTTTTTTTTTTTTTTTACTTTTAAAAAGTAGTTATTTATTGAGAGAGCATGAGCAAGGGGGGGCGGGCATAGAGAGAGGGAGAGAGAGAATCCCAAGCAGCCTCCATGCTGTCAGTGCAGAGATGACACAGGGCTCGATCTCACAAACTGTGAGATCATGACCTGAGCCAAAATCCAGAGTCAGACACTTAACCGACTGAGCCACCCAGGCGCCTCTTCCATCCCTTTTTAAATACCCATGTTTTGTGGGCAGGGCAGCAGATTAACAAGTACACTAATGTGGCTTTACATCTTATTTGCTAAGCCGGTGAACTGTGGGCAGGCACGTAATAAATGACTAGGAGGACACAGGGCTTCAGATGTTGAGAAAATATTTTCATGCCCTATCCCACTGAGTTCTCCAACAGCCTTGTGAAACAAGTGTGGTTTGGGGCCCCATTTTACAGACGGAAAAACTGAAAACTCAGGATCCCACAGCTAGTAAGTGGCAGAGCCAGGACTCAGCCTCAGGTTTTGAAGTTCCATGCCCTCTGCTCTGCTGGACGCTAGATTCAGGGCAGTTAGAAAAAGGTCTCTGGAAACGAGTGAAGTGAGATAACCTTTCGGTGGAGGGCTGGCTCCATGATGGCTGCCCTTCAGTTGCATCACCCATGAAGACTGAGGCTGTGTCTCATTCATCTTTGTCTTTCCAGGGCTTTCTGTGTGGCTGGCACAACACAGGCACTTGCGTGTGTTTGCCGAATGAAAGAGTGCTTGAGACTTTCAGGTGCACGATTTTTGGTTTTATAATATTACGGTTAAGACTAAAGAAACACTCTCAGGTGCAGAGACCTGAAATGTCCAAAGAAGAGCCCTTTGGGCAAAGGTCAGAGCCCAGCGCTTAGTCGTGCCGGCTCAGTTGGAAAGTAAAGGGGCTCGGGAGAGTGGCAGTTAATGTGGAGTAGACATGGAGATGGCCTGTTTTGTTTCATTTCTACCAAGTTATCGGTAGAGCCATCAGAAATTGTCTTCTTGGAAAAGAGAATTCAGAGGTTGAAGGCTAAACAACAGCCCAGTATTTCCGAGGGAAATAAGATGGCTATGTAATTGTCCTATGTATAAACTTGAAATTTATTGAGCTAGTCCCCCATGATTGGACATGGTGTCTAATATTTTATTCTTAAGATGAACACTGCGGTGAAAATTCTAAAACATAAATTTGGGGGTCCATCCTTGGTTATTTCCTTGGGATAAATTCCTGGGAAGGAAGCACCGTGCCAAAGAATATGGATGTTGGTTTTGATCGCCCACCTGTCTGTGTGAACTCAAGCAGGCCCTCAGCCCATTGGAGCCAGTTTTCTCATCTGTACAATGGAGGGGATTGTGGTCAAAGTTAAATGAGAGACTATGCGTTGAAGCATTTCACCAACGGTAAAGTCTCAAGCCAGTAGTTGTTACTGGATGTCCATTCCCTCTTTTTTCAAATCTTTCCTCAGGAAGCCGGGAGGCTAGACTTCACTCGGCATCTGTAGCCCTAGGGCCAGAGCCACACGCCTCTCCCACAGCAGCAAGCTGGTGATTAGCAGACAGCTCTCCCGCCACCTTGCTTATATTTAAATCAGGCTGTGCAAGAGTGTGAAGGGTTCCCTGCAAAACTGTTACCACTCCTGAAGACTAAAATAAGTCAACGGATTCATGAGCCACCGGTCTGTAATGTCCTCTTGTCATCTTTAGCCATCACATATAGGAAAGACACCCGTGAAGAAATGAAGCCAGTATCTGGGTGGTGGGGGTTTGGAGATGCCAAGACTGACAGGAGTGTGGTGGGAGTGGAAGGAGTCTTGAGTCTTTAGAAAAATTCTAAACTGACCGTCAAACCACGGGACTGATGTCACAGGCAGAGGACCTACATGTCTGTACGAGGTTCCTTTTGGACCTCAGCCCAGAGTAGAAAAGTGGAGTCTGGGAGGCACCGGTGGCTGGATCCCAGAGTGTCAGTGGCAGACAGGACGACCACTAGGCTGGCCCCTCCCCGCGTGGCCATGCCCTTGGCATTCTCTGCAAAGGTCACATCATAGTGGGCCCAAGAGCTGTTTTGTTGGGAGAGCGTCATGTTTTAAAAGATCACTCGAGCCAAAATGTATAATTGGGAGATTTCACATAAAGATCCAGATTTTGGGCATCTTTTCAGAAAATGAGAAGATCTGGGAACAGAATCTATGATCCCACATAGCAGCTGGCAGCTGGAGCTGAGGAGGGGTCCCCCCTCCTCCAATTGGCCACAGTCCCCACCACCGCCTCGCCGCCTGCCTTCCCCTGTGTGCTGCTTGCCCCTGCCCCTGCCCCTGCGGGCAGTTCAGTCTGGGAGCCCTGCAGTGTCGTGTGATAAAAAGAGCTTGGCAGAAAAATCCAACACATTCAAATCCTAGTTCTCGCATAGCTGTTTTTGTGAGGAAGGCATGTGACCTCCTTGTGCCTCAGTTTCCTCGGCTGTAAAATGGGGATAATAGCAATACCGATGTCTGAGGGACTTGGGGAGGAGTTGATGAAGCCAAGCACGTGAAACAGGTGAGCATGTCATGAGTACCCAGCCAATGGAGCAAGGACTGAGGGTGCAGCGGTCACCCCACAGGTGCTTTAGGGGAACATCCTTTAAGAGGATGATCCAGTTTGTTGAAGGACAGCCATTTCTAAAAGGATCTCAGGTCCAGGAATAGTTTGTGTTCTTTCATAAGAATCTCTCCTTGATGTTCCAAGCTGTCACCACCTTTAAAAGCTCAGTGGCCACTCATCCCAGACCCAGCTGCTGAAGGTCTTCTGACTGTGGCTCTGGCCACGGAGCTCCTGCAGAATGGGAATTTGGACACCTCCTCCAAAAAGGTAACCCTGCCGGCGGCCTCGGCCTGTGCTGACCAATCGCTTTGGCACACACTGTAACGACACCGAGCAGGAATTGAGCCTTCGCTGCGCGCCAGCCCCTGTTCTAAGGCCTCAGCACATAGCATCTCATTTATGCTATGAAATTGTTTCTCTTATGCTGCCCATTTCACAAACGAGGCATCTGAGGCACAGAGGGATGTTAAGGAACTAGATGCCAGACAGTGGATGGCAGAGCTGGAATTTGGATAGTGATGGTCTGGTTCCAGAGCCGGCTCTATCGACCTCCAGGCTGTCCTGCCTCTTGCCCCCACATCCATCTGCGGGCTGTTGCACCTCCCCCAAGCATTCTCATTGTGCAGGGCTGACACGGCCTCCACCAGAAAGACTGTCTTATAGAATCCAGGACTTTAGGGATAATCCTTGGCCTTGGTAGTGGGGAAGGAGTTGTCCCCGGAGAGATCTGGGTAGTAGATCTCACTCACTGCCACGTAGCCCACTTAACCCCACCCCTTGACCCCTCCTGGCTCCCGGTTTGTAGGTGGGGGCCGGGGGGGGGGGTGCAAATCCGGGCTCCCAGTCCTAAAGCGGACCTGGCCGTTTTGGATGTACAGAATCCTGCTTATTCGTTTTGAGCGAATGAGTGTGTGCGTGAACATTCAGAAGGATGGGGTCTTGCACTGATGCACACAAGTTAACGTGAGTCATGCAGCTGGCCAGACGGCTCCTTCCAGATATGCCTCAGTGGTGGCAGCCTTTGAGGCCTTGCTTGTGAATCCCACGTCTTTTTCTTTGCCTCTCTTGGAGTCATTTCCTTGTCCCAGAGTGACAAGTCCCTAGGTTCTCTGTCAGGATGGCCGGTGATACCCTGACCCAGGGCCGGCTCTGGTGAACGTAGCTCCCTCCTTGTTTGGAGTGTCCCAAGGGAGGGCATATTTTCCGTCTCTATCCAGAGCTCCTGCAAGTCCCCAGAAGGCCTCACTTGAGAAGGGGGTGACCTGTTTGCCTCTCAGGGACCTTCCACCTGAGGAGGTCAGGCGCCATGCTGTTCACAGCACAGTGTGAAGGAATTTTTCCAGTTCCTCTTCCACCTCCCCACTAACCCATATGCTGACACGGGGGGAGGCTGGACTAGGCCCTCAGAGAGTTCTGGAGCTCATCTGGCAGAGTGGTCAGGAAGAGGGAGAGCCCCCCCACCGCCGCCCCGTCCTGGGGCTTTTATCCCCCTGGTGACTGTAAGCGGTGGCATCGGTTTGGGCAGCAGTGTAATGTGAAAAGGGGAAATAGCTTCCTCCAGAGAGAGGGGTCAGCTGCTCGGGACTGCCCAGACAGGAAGAAGGGGACCGGCAAGGAAGGGACAGGAAGTTCATGCAGAACTGTGCTCCGGACACGCCCAGCCGGGCCTTCCCTCCTGCATCTTTACCCTTTAGAGCCAGTAGGGGTCTGTCATAGCTTGTCCTGTGTCCCAGTCATCAGCGGCACCCCAGACATGAGTGTGCGGTGGTCACTGGTGTGTCGCCTCCCTCCACATGAGGGCCCCAGACATTGTAGCCCCGTCGTTTTAAAGGCTGTGCCCTGTGGGCTCAGCTTCTCACTGCAGGGAGAACCTCCCCCACCCCAGCCCTGCCCCAAGTTCACACAGGGCGCCTGCTTTGCCCTTTCCCTCGCACATAACCCCTATCCATGCAGACTGACACCCTCGGCGGCCCCAGCCTGCCGGGTGGGCTCCATGTGAACTGAGGGGGTGGCTGGGCGGAGGCCTCAGGGGGAGCGAGAGAGACCTCTCTGTGAGGAGCCTGAGGCCACCTCCCAGCAGGATATCCTGGTGGCCAAGGGGGAGCCCCCACAGGTGGGCCTTATTCCTGGAAGTCTGCTGCTTCCACCTGGAGGAGTTCTGTAGCCCCAGAGGGCCCCCAGCTGGTGCCTTTCTGGGCCACCTCAGCCTCACTGGCTTGATGTGGCCAAACTGAAGGCTCCCCGGGCCTGAGAAGGGGGCCTGTGGCCTGGGGCACACAGCTGTGCAGTGCCTCTTTCCTGGAGACTGCCTGGCTGCGGGTCTGCGGCTCCTGACCTGAGTCCTGGCAGCCGGGCAGCCCACGGGTTCTGGCCATCAGGAGGTGCCTGCCTGGCACCCTCCCCCCCCCCCCCATCTCCCCGCTTCCTGGGCCGGGCACTGGAAAGTCTCTTCTGGTGAGGAGGAGAGCCCAGTTACCTGGTTGCTCATGTTGCTTGCACACGTGGAGCTGGCAGGAAACGGTGTGGAAGGGGGAACATGGCCAAAGCAGCCAGGCCATGGCAAGCAGATCCATGGCAAGACCTGTCCCAAAACGTCCCTCCCGCCGGGCAGCGCTGACCTCCTCAGCAGCCCAGTTCACAGCTGGAGGGCCTGTGCCTTCCCATGTGCTGTGATCCTGGGGCGCACTCACCCCCCCCCATGGGAGGGGCACCCCAGCCCAGGCAGGGCAGGGAGGGAAGGGGACACCAGGTAAATTAGTTTTGATCCAGCACTTGAACCAGAGCAAATCCCGAATGCAAATGAACTTAACCCCAATATTGACATTCTTGTTAAGCCTTGAAGTTGATCAATTCAAATTGTTAACAACTTGGAAGTTGTTACAATTCAAAACAGCTGGTGAGGCAACCTATGTTTTTCTAAAATTATTACAGAAGCATAAAATTCAAACCTCGACAGAAGCTCCAAATGAGGAGTGCCAGGAAGGAGAGAAATGGCCATGGTGGGGGCCTGACCGGAGTCTCTGGCAGGAGTTGCCAAGGACAGAGGCTCGGGATAGGAAGGAAGGGGGAGGCCATCTTTGGGTGGTGGCTTCTCTGGGGGCTAATCCTGGGTGTCGGGTGGCTGGAAGCTCCGGGGTGAGCCTCCCTGTAATGACCAGCGCTCTTTCTCGGTCCCTAGATTCCCATACCGAGTGTGCCTACGTTCCAGCCCTCCACGCCCGTCCCTGAGCGCCTGGAAGCTGTGCAGCGCTACATCAGGGAGCTGCAGTATCCTCCCTGGTTCAGGGTCATGGCCACCATCTGGCTGGCATGCTGGTCCAAACACCCAAGTGGGGCTTTTTTCAGACAGGGCTGGAGAGGCATCAGCAGAGCAGCCGGATCCCATAGCTCCCAAGAGTGCCACTCCCAGGTGACCTCTGTGTCCATCTCGTGGTGCCAGCACAGCCTGACTGCTGGAGGGTTTTATCTGATGAATGCCAGACCCACTCGGGCCTCCCTACCCACCCCCCACCCCCACTCCACCTCTGCATGACAGGGCAGTGTCTTCTGAGCGACCCGCTGGTGGGATGGCCGTGTCTCGGGCCGCCAGCACAGACCCTCCTCTGCTGTCCATCCAGACCCAGTAGGAGAAAGGAGCAGCTCCCGCAGGGCTGTTTAAAAGCTGTTTCATAAGCAATAAGTGGGGGGCAGATGGAGGAGAACAAGGATTTGACACTCCAGGAGGTAACTTCCACATCTTGGAACATTCTCCTAGTCTTTTGCCTTTCTCTCCCCTGGTAGGAGGCTGGCTGCCTAGCATGGAAAGACCTGGCCCCTCTGAGCCTGGTTCCCCGGGGTCCCTGCTCTGGGCCTTTCCATCCCCCTGTGCCTGCTCAGAGCTGTGTGTCCTGAGTCCTCTCCCTAGGCCCTTCAAGCTGCACATGTGACAGGGATGGAAGGACCAGGCATGGGTCCTGAGCAGGAGAAAAGACAAGCTCGTTAATGGAAATTGGGTCCGGTCCTTCCATTTCCCAGTGGGGAAGCTGTGGCCCAAAGAGGGGATGCCTTTGGCTCAGGAGCACCGCCCAGCACTTTGGTTGCGTTGGACCCCTGCTCCAGCCCGGTCTCTGTTCACGCTGCTTCTCGGCTGGTTGGGAAATGGGAGTGTGCTGCAGAGGGCTGTCCACTGCTCAGTCTCCCCTCAGGTGCTCTCCTCTGCTCTCAGATGTTCCAGTCTTCAGCATCCTCCAAGGTACCTTGTGGAAGCGCTTTGTGGGGTTCTTACCCAGCCTGCACCCCAGGAGTGCGGGGCCCCAGAACTTGGGGATGGGTGGGGACAGAAGGGCACAGCTCTTCCAGAACAAGCTAGGAAGCCCTTAACTGGCACCTGCAGGTACAATCACACAGGGACACAGTTCTTTGAAATTAAGAAGAGCAGACCTCTGACAGGGTAAGTTTGGGGAACACCCTGCCCCTCTGCATTCAGGCTAATAGTGCCCCCAGGTAGGCTGGAGCACCTGGGGAGAGCCTCTGGGCGGAAGCTTATGAGGCAGGGAGGGACACTTCCCAGGGGAGCCAGCCAGTAGGGGCAAGTACCACTGTGGGGCTCTAAGGTTGTCATACAGGGGGACCCTCTGGCCGAGATGAATATCCAGGGCCTCCTTGATGGAAACCCCAACATCTGTGCTGAGCTATGTGGGGTGATGGGCAGCCCCCCCAGTTTTCCTTGGCGATGACAGAGGGTGGTCCCAGGTAGATGTCCGTACGTGAGCCTTCTTTTTTTTTTTTTTTTTTTTCTTTAATAAGAATTGAGCCTGGCAGGAGAGAGCCAGCCCTCCCGTTCTCTCCTTTCTCTGCAACTGCCTACATCCTCCCCGTTGCAGGGCACCTGTATGTTGCCCCACTTGCCTTGCTGGACTCCATCCTAGTCATTTAGTACAAGGCCCAGGGTCTGAGAAGCAGGGACCCCTGGGAGAGAAGCTTGCATCTCTCTGTTGCCCTTCCTTCACCCCATGCAGACCTCTAGCTGGTTTCACCCCAGAGAAGCCCTAAGGGCAAAGCAGAGTGAAGAGCGATCGCCACAGCTGGGTCTGGGGGCTCAGTCGAAAGCTGCGTGCAGGCTTAAAATCCTGTGTTTCAGAAATTAACTTGAATTTTACATCTTCACATATAGTCTGTCCATGTTTGCTTTCTTACGAAAACTACTTAAAATGGTTTGTTTGCTAAACTGTTTCGTTACCCCTCTCCAAACCCCTGGGTAGAATCCAGCCTCCCTAACACAGAAGCTTTGCTCTTGTGGTCCCGTGGTTGCCGTGTGCTGGGAGCGCAGCTCCAGCCTCGGTGGGATGGTGGGATGTAGGAATCCAACACCCTCCTGAGCAAAGCCAGTGGCCGGGCTGCATTCCCAGGCCTGAGAGCAGCATTTGGCGAGGAGGAAGGAAACAGCCTCAGGGATAGGCTGTCTTGAAGTGGCCTGAATTGCAAGTTCAGGAGCAGACCAGGGAGTCACTGGGCAGTTAACTGCCTGAGATCCTGTGTCTCTGCCCTGGGCAGCTGGCCAGCTGTGGGGGAGCAGTTGTAATCAATTACAAGCTCTTTGGAGAAGCCATGGTTGAGTCAGGGGTGTTCACTGTGCTCCGGAAGGGACAAGAGCAATGCCAACGTCCCCAGCATCCTTGGTATGCTTTCCCACCGGCCCCTGCAACACCGTCTTCATAGAAGGCTCCCAGCCTGGTGGGTGTCAACGATCTGCCTACCAAGGCACAACCCCCATTCATGCTCCCCTCTCCCAGAAGTCTTTGGAGCCGGAGTCGGGGGTGGGAAAAGGAAGTGAAAGGAGGGGAAGGGAGGAGAGAAGGAAGGGGACTCCTTCTTTATTTTCAGGGGCTGCCTCTTTTCTCCCCTTTTAGGCTCAGGACAGACTTGGAGGGGTGGGCAGGTGCTGGGCCCGACCTGGAAGGGAGGGAGCTGTCGGTCCTGTCGCACTTCTAGACTTGCTTCCTCCTTCTGACCACCCCCTACCAGACTGGAGAATCTGTCCTCAGTGTTCTGCCTCCCTCCCCGCAGGCTGATGGACCTGGCCAAGGAGATGACCAAAGAGGCTCTGCCAATCAAATGCCTGGAAGCCGTGATCCTGGGAATGTATCCTTCCTTGGCCCTTGGAGACTAGGGGCAGGTGGGCTTAGCCCTTCTGAGCCTCAGCTTCCTTTTCTGGAAGAGGAGGGCTGGATGAGCTTCAGAGCCCTCCCAGCAGTCATGAACTTGGTCCCAAAGTGAAGGAGCTCGAGGGGGAGCTCAGTCCCCAACGACTCAGTTGCTAACTTTCCAGGCCCACCGGGCAGCTCTTTTCTGAGTCCTCTGGACACCGTTACTGTGTTCTCTGAACCCCAAATCAAGGCACACTGTCTCACAAAGGCTCTTGTGCCATTTCTGAGAACCAGACAGTCTGGGAGAAGCCATTTGAATGCCCAAATGTTGGGCATTTGCAGGACATGTTGATTTGTAGAGATGTTAGATGGGGTCTTTGAAATAGAACTGGCTTAAAAAAAAAAAGTTTCTTGGTCACCCCCATCCAAAGGGCAGAACTGAGGCCTATAGCTGGGTCATCGGGTATCTAGATGGGACAGACAACCCCCTGATCAGAGCAGGAGGGAGACTGGTGTTCGTGGCCAGTTCTGTGTTCTAGGAGTCCATGCCTCAGCTCTAGCCTTTTGTTTTATTACAGAAAAATTTAAGCTTGTACAAACAGAACAATATAGTGAATCCCATGTGCCCAATCACTCAGTCTTACCAGTTCAAGGCTTATGTTGATTCGCCTCTGCCCACCCCTCCCATCTCCCCCTATGGACACCTACCCGCTCTTAAACATTCTGTCTGCCTCCCCACCGTCCCCGGGCCCTGATGTAGGTGCCTGGCTTAGTGCTACAGAAAGGGCAGCAGGGGAGCTGCCTAACAGAACAAGGGGTCCACTCCCTGGGACAGATCGAGGAGGAGAACACGGTGGTCAGGCCAGGAACACAGCTCCCCTGAGGAGGATTGTCATCTGAGGGAGGCACTCCCCCCACCCCTCATGGACATACCTACCTTAAATTGTACAAAGGAACTACAGGCCCACCTCCTCAGTCCCCTCCCGCAGAGGTCCCAGGAGCTCACTCCTGACAAGCTTTGCCCTGTCTGAAGGGCTCTTTGTCGGGATGTGCCCGAGAACTGATTCAGGCCACTGCCAGTGCCTCCGTCACGCTCCCACATCCTCTTCTTCAGGGGCCACGCACACCAAAGTGGAGACAGAGACAGAGAGAGACGGCTTCATCCCCACAGTGCTCACGGAAAGCTGGTCCAGGCAGGATTATGTGGCCCCAGAGGCCTCTCAGAGGTTACCTCATGGCTCTTGGACAGGAAGATGACAAGAGCAGCTCCCATCTGGACTGGAGCCCCTCAGCATCCCCACAGAACGGCCACTGTCTCCTCGTTTGTTGTGCACACAGTGGACGCTATACTGAGTTTGTTCCCGTGTCTCTTCCTCGCTGCTCCTTGAGCCTGTTGTGCCTTGTTCATCTATGTATCCTCAGACACTTGCAAGGAGTTGGGCTCAGGAAGCACGGTAGTGACTGACAGCATAGACTTTAGGGTCAGGCCGACCTGGACTTGAACCCTAGCTCTGCAGCTTCCCACCGTGTGACCCCAAGCTCATTCCTTAACGTCTCTGAGCCTTGGAGCCCCCTCTGCAAAAGGGCACGACGGTAGTGTCTGTCTCACAAAGTTGTTAGGACAACTGAACAAGTCACTGCGAATAGGACCCTTGGTACAGTGTCTGTTCGGGGTATCTGCTCCAAGCTTTTATCCGTTCATCTTCTTCTTCTCGTGTGTTCAAGAAGAGTTTATTGAGTAACTGTTAGGTGCCTGGCTCCGTGCTGGTCCCCAGACAGGCATCAGGGAACATGGTCACACAAGGTCTCAGCTCTCAGAAGTTTGCATTCCGGCAGGGGAGACAAACGCAAGCAAGCAAACAAAGAAGCAAAATCATTACCGAGTGTGTGTGTGTGTGTGTGTGTGTGTTGGGGGGGGGGGGTGTCCCAGAGAAAAGAAACAGGAGAGCTGACTTGGATTAGAAGGGGAGGTCAGCCATGACAGCTAAGCCTGAGGTGTGACAGGAGCAGGCCAAGGCACAAGGGGAACAGTCCTGCGGTGGAAGGGAGGAGCTGGTGCAGAAGGTGCTCTGTGGGAAATCCAGGTGGATGGAGCGACTGCACCGGCAGGGCAGGCGGGGTACGAGGTCAGAGTGGGCAGCTGGTCCAGGCGGTGCCGGCCTCCTAGGCCAGGCCGACGGGAGTTTTGGTGGGTAGGCATGTGTGTCCTTTGGCAGGGCGTGGGGCAGCGAGGGAAAGAGAAGTGTCTGCATCTGGAGGGATGTATGTGTGACAGAGAAAACGGGAGAGTGTCTGAGAGCGAATGTAGGGGCGGGCGAGGGGAAATGTGTGTGACTGGTGGAAGGAGGGTGCGGGTGGGGGGCCCCTCTCGTTCCTCCTTCGGCCACGGGGACCCTGGAGAGCCCTGCAGTCTGGAGTTAGCTATTCATACTTTGTGAGCCCCGCTTGACATCATGACAGCGGCCACTAATCGCTGGGTGCCTTGCCCAGCCGGTGACTTTATTGGGCACCTACTGCATGCTGGGCTCCAGGCGGGGTGCAGGGGGCGGGGGCGGGCTGTGGAGTCAGGCCAGACACGGGGTGTCCCCCAGGAGCCAGGGTGGAGGGGCCCCGCGGGGTGCGTCGACCCCGCGCCTCTCGCCGCTGTTTCCTTAGCCGGGCTGGCGGGCGCAGTTACCTCACCAACAGCATGCCCACCCTGGAGCGCTTCCCCATCAGCTTCAAGACCTACTTCTCAGGGAACTACTTCCGCCACATCGTGCTGGGGGTGAACTTTGGCGGCCGCTACGGGGCGCTGGGCATGAGCCGGCGCGAGGACCTGATGTACAAGCCGCCAGCCTTCCGCACGCTCAGTGAGCTCGTGCTGGACTACGAGGCTGCCTACGGCCGCTGCTGGCACGTGCTCAAGAAGGTGAAGCTGGGCCAGTGCGTGTCCCACGACCCGCACAGCGTGGAGCAGATCGAGTGGAAGCACTCAGTGCTGGACGTGGACAGGCTGGGCCGCGAGGACTTCCGCAAGGAGCTGGAGCGCCACGCCCGAGACATGCGGCTCAAGGTCAGTGCCGGCGCCCACCCTCCGCCCGGCTGTGGGAGTGGAAGGGCCACCGCCGCTTCTCCAGGGAATGCAACCAATCCCCTCACCTCGGCCCCCACCCCAGCAGAGGTGGCGTGAGGCTCCAGGGCGTGATAGGGGTGAACCGGCTACCGTTGCTCCTTGTTGTTGACACCGGGCCGGGGAGGGCCCTGGAAGGAGGCAGCAGGTGAGCTGGCTGTGGGCAGAGGGCAAGTCCAGAACCTGGGGAGAAGGGCAGGGGTAAGACCCTCCGTGAAGCCGTTGGCTGGGAAGCCATGGGCTGTCGGGAGGGAAAGTAGGGCCAGGTGCAAGCAGCCTCCATCAGTCTTGTGTCCTGACTCTTGAGTACCCAACCCCCACATTCAATAAAGGACTGGGAGGAAGTCAGAAAAAGGAAGAAGTCATGCCATGGGAAGATGATGAGGATGCGTGTTCCTTCTCCCTCTTTCCTACCTGCAATGAACGGGGGGGGGGGGGGGGGGGTAGTACCCCAGCAGGTGGGCCAAGCTGCTGAGAAGCTTGCCCCCACCCAGCCTTACAGTGAACAGATGGTGGTCTCTTTTTGGGTCCCCCTGGACCAGGGTACCTCCCCTGGAGCCTGCCTGGGCTCTCCTGGGTTCAGCCCCTCCCCATTGCTTGTTCACTATTGAACCCAGGAGGCCGGCTGGTGGCAGGTGGGAGCTCTGTTTTCAGGGCACGAAACTGAAGTGCACGTCGCCCAGTAGCTTCCTTACAGGTGGTGAGGAGGTGGGACAGGAGCTCAGTCTAGAAATAGGGAATGTAGGCATGTCACAGGTGCCCCAGCAGGGCGTGTCAGAGCTCAGCTGGCCCCGCCTTGCCAGGCCTCAGGCCTGACCTTGTGCGGTGACCACACCTTTCCCCAGGGTAGAAGCCAGCTGCGGTGACCTTGCTTGGCCAGGGGGCTGGCCCTCCCCTGCATATCACCAGTTGCCCAGCACCCTGGCTTCTGCTGCTGGAGTAGTACTGGGCTTCAAAGCGGGCTGGACCTAGAGTTGAAGCCAAGAGTTCCCTATTCTTTAGCACTGTGATTCCCAATCTATTTGGCGCTCAGGACTCCCCAAGTTATTTGTCCCCCTCTAGCACCCCCACGCTGTGTTTTGAGAATTCCGGTCAAGCTGCCCATGCTGTGTAAAAGGGGATTCGGTCGCTTTTCTCATTTTTTCCTTTATCGTACATAGCCACCAGTCTGAGCTTCTGCTCGTCTTGAGATAGCCAATGTTCCCCTTGGGGCTGGTAGATCCCGCCCAGAGTTCGGACATAGGCTGCTTCCCCAGCTGTCACGTTTGTCTGGCATGGGTAAATAGCCCTTTTCCTGAGGGCTTCTTACAACAGCACAAAGCTCGGTGACTTGCCCGTAAGTGCAGGCTGTCCTGCAGAGGAAGCTCTGCCCGGCAGCTTTAGTTCCTGGGAAACAGGTTCGGGATGACCCTGCAGACAGGGCAGTCTCAGGGCTTTTGGCTTGGACAAGGCAGGAGGGGCTCTAGGGAAGCCTTAAGTGAGACTTTGTTTCTTCCTCCACACCAAGATTGGCAAAGGGACTGGCCCTCCCTCCCCCACCAAGGACCGGAAGAAGGACGTTTCCTCCCCACAGAGGGGCCAGTCCAGCCCCCACCGCAGGAACAGCCGCAGCGAAAGGCGGTGAGGGATGGGGTTGTGCCTGGGGGAGTGGGGGGATGCTGGTGAGGGACCTGGGGGACCCTGAAGAAGGCTTTTCCCTCTCATCTTCTAGATCCCCACGTTTTCTCACCCTTTTCCCACCCTTCCTTTTTTGGCCCCCGCCAGAGGCAGGCGATGTAGGTTTGGTGCGTTTAGGCGTTTGTGTTGCTACCTCCTGGTAGAAGTGCTGTCCCGTTTCCCCGGAGAAAATGCCACTCACTGGCCCACTGGCTACTCCATGCTCTTGCCAGAGCAAGAGGACCCACACAGAGGGTCTAAGATAGCTCGTGTGGGAGGGAGCGTGGGAGGGGTGGGCCCCTGTCAGACAGGGAACTCTCCCAGTGGTTGGGAGAGGTTAACATCAGATTGCGGCTAGCAGGCCACGTTGATGGTGACTTTGCCCCTGCGAGAAACATCCCATTAAAATACCAGGCCGCCTCCTCTGGTGTGTCCCCTACATGTGGGTCTGGCTCTTGATTTAGTGTCATTGTCATTCAGGAGCCACAGCTCGGGGATGATTAAGCAGGCCTCTGATATGCAGTGTCATTCGCTTGGACCTAGGCAGCTTTTGTAGAGAACAGATTCCCCACGCAGAGAGGCACACAGTTCAGCTGTTACAGCCAACCTCGGACTAGGGGACCTCCAGCAAAGAGCAAGAGCCTGCAAGAGAGTGGAGGGACCACACTCAGGACAGCACAGGCAGGACAGGGTTCCAGAAACACACTTCCACGTGGACTTTACTGCTGCATTTGGGGCACCTTGAAAAAGGGAGGGGGAGTGACCAGGAGCAGCCACTGCGTGTTCCCTCCTCCCCCACCTCCCTGCCAAGCCCCTCACCCTTTCTCCATTCTCTTTTCCCTGCAGGCCATCGGGTGAGAAGAAGCCTTCTGAGCCCAAAGCCATGCCGGACCTCAACGGGTACCAGATTCGGGTGTGAGGCACGTGGCAGTGCCCAGCCTCACCACTTCTGGCTGGGATCCATCTGCCAGAACCAGCCTCATTCGTGGGGAGGGAGGGGCTGGTGACCGGGCAGGGTGGGAGGCAGCAGGAAGGGCCTGTCCCAGCTCAGCCACCCAAGCTGCTGCCCCTCCCGCTGGGCCAAGCCCCTTAACTTTGGGCCAAGAAGCAGTTAGTATTTTCTTTGGAGTTTTTAACCCAGTAACTGAAGTTTAAGGGATTTGGGGAAAACAAAACTAATGGATCTGCCGGTGGCTGGAAGGCCAGTGCTTAGGACATCTAAGTGCCACAAGGCTGAGCAAGGAGGGGGTTGCTGGCTCTGCTGGTGTCCCTCTGGGATTTGAGTCCATCCTACCTGTGGGAAATTTCCCAGCCCCCTAAGCCTGTGGCAGGATGGGGGTGGGGAAGGGGGAGGGACGGAGGTGTTCCTCCAGTTCTGTCTGCCCTGGCAGAATCTTGAGCCAGGGAATGGGAAGCAGGGTAGAAATCATCCTGGGAAAGGTCTGTGTGGCCAATATCAGGAGCTTGGCACAAGGCCACATCTGCCCCAAGAGCAGAGTCCATGGCCCAGGACAGCCCTGTGCGCTTGTGGCCCATGGACAGTGCTGTGTGGGCTGCAGGAGAGCCCAGGAGAGACCACTGGGGGAGGAAATCCCAGGCCCAGCTCCTACCTAGTCTCCTTACTTAGCCCAGCTCTGCCTGTTGCTGAAGCCCAGGGGGCTCCCTGCAGAGGGGCTGAGCCTTGCCAAAGGCCCAGAGTTGCCCTGGGCTCAGCATGACTGTAGGGACTGAGCAGACCCAGTGGGTCCAGGAAGCATGGCTGGGGACAGAGTAAGACACTTGGGCCCGGGGCTGTCCCCTGGCAGTCCTGTCCCCAAGGGTGGGGGTGAGAGGCACTGCTACTCCCCCCTTTCTATTACCTCAGTCCTTGCTGTGAAAACAAAGACCAGATCAGGATGCTTGTGCCTCGTGCCTGTCTCCCCTCATTTAGCAACCTGTCTAGGTTTGGGGGTACCAGTGATGATCAGATTTGTTGCATGTGGCTTGTCAGGGAAGAATCTGGATAGCTGGAGACTACACAGTCTGTCTGGCAAGTGTGAGATACCTGGCAGGCAAGTGAGAGGTGGAAGGAAGTTGGCAGGGTTGGGGGAAGGTTCTGGAGGCTCAAACAACAAGGACGTGGTAGGGCAAGGGTGCGGCTGACACCACAGAGGAGTAAAGACTGAGAAATGAGGAGCGTAAGTGAGAAAAGGATGTGGGAGAGAGTTTAGAATCGGGCTGCTTGGGGAATAGAGTTCTCTGTTGCTGGAAGTATCCAAGCAAAGTCTGGATGGCTACTTGTCAGAAAGCTGTAGAGAGGGTTCGGGTTATGGAAGGGGTAGCAGGATGAGAGGACCATCAAGGTTTCATTGCACTGAAATGGCTGGGGTTCAGCCAGGGGCTAGGCCCTGGAAAAGGGAGGACCAGAACCTCAGATGCCCACGGGGCCAGACGGGGGATTAAAAGGGCAGCAGGGCTGGGTGGGCACTGTGGCAAATGAGAGAGGGCATATCCCTTTCAAGCAGCAACTATTGCTCAGCTATTCTCAGAATGTGGGCCCTGCATTACCAGATTGTCTGTTTTTCCAGAAGCCAGAACTCTGAATTTTTTATGTGAAATATCCTGATTTTTAAATGTTGGCAATCAGTTCAGAAAATGTAAAAACCCAACATGAAAGAGAATGCCAGTTTGTAATCTCTGAGGTAGAGTTTGCGCTGGGGAGAAGTCCAGTGAGATGCTTTCAGAACAGTTTGAGGCTTCCCAGAGCAAGCTGGGCCAGGGCAGCGTCCTCGCCGCTGAAGCTTCTCCCGGGGAGAGCAACTGGCCCAGGTTTGTCCTCTTCACGCTCCTTGCCGACCAGAGACCCACCAGGGTCACCAGTGGGGGTGGAGTAGAGATGGCACAGTTCCCAGCCTGCCAGGGAGATGGATGGGGCCTGAGAAGCAGAGAAAGAGGGAGGGAGGGAGACAGGATGCCTTTGCTGATGCGAGTGCTGTCGGGGAAGCCCCAGGGGCTGGCAGCTCTCCATACCAGCAGCTTCTGGCTCAGAGCCAGGCCCAGCAGGAGGGCCAGCTGGGCAGTCCCTTGGGTTATTCAGGGGTCACTGGGCCCTGGGGAGGGACCTAACCTGCCCCTGGACTGTAGTCCCCATCCAGACCAATTCAAGGGCCGTCATGACCCCTGACTCACCATCCCATCCCATCCCTGTTTTTAGGGAGTGGGGTGGTGGTCCCCATGTTTCCACATCGACCAGAGGCAGGGATGGCTCACTCTGGGAGGCGTGCAGCCGAAAATGAATGAGGCCTTTTCTAGGTCTATGTGTGGGTGCCTCCTGCAAGCAACTTAGCAACAGGGGAGGGACTCAGGACCTGTGGACCTGTGGACCCTAGGGCTCGAGAGGGGAGAGGGGATTAGGGTCAGGGAGACGGGGGGGGGGGGGGGGGGAGTTGCTCAATCCACAGGCTCCTTTCCCAGAGCCCTCTGGGGAGACAGAGTGAAATGAGGCCCACCCCTGTTGCTGCCCGCAAGAGGGAGCTGATCACCCTGAGCTGATAACCCCTAGGAGCCCCCTTCCTTGCTGAGACCTTGGGCCTGTGGAGGCCACCACAGGATACAGCGGTGCTTTTTAATTTATTTTTAACATTTTCTCATATGTAGCAACCCCTCCTCCCCTCCTGAGCATGTTTACACAGGCTCTGCTCCCTGGGGCTGGCCTGACTGCAGTTTCTGGGGAGGTAGAGGCAGGGACTTTGGGGCCTTAGTCACCATCCTTGGTTTCACCTCATCTACTTCCTGTGAGGAACAGGGGTCTGGCTCCTGACTCAGGACTGCCTTCCATCACCCAGTGGGGGCTCCTCTGCCCCTAGGGGTGGGAGCTGCTGGCTGAGGAGGGCCCAAGGTGAGGTCAGAGAAAGCTGCTTAATGAAGGTGGGTCGGGGTGGCGATGACCGCTCCCCAAAGCCCGGCTCCTTGTGCTCAGTGCCAGCTCAGAACACTGGGAGACAGTGTTTAGAGCACCTTCCTGCCCACCTTAACTGCCAGTCCTCTCCCTCTCATGGCCTCAACACAGTCATGTTCCCCTCATGCCAGACCCCATCCTTCCTGGGTGTGGCCAAGTGGGGAGGGTAGCAGCCCCCCAGCCCAGGTACCATGAAGCCTAGGGCCAGGGTTCCAAGGAGCAGAAGGGGCCCAGAGGTTGGCTGTGTCTGATGTCTGACCCTGTCTGCCAGCACACGCCCCATTCCTTCCATCTTGGACTTGACCTCCTGGCTCCGAGCTAGGGTCCAGTTCTGGTCAGCAGCGTGCCCAGAGGCCCATGTATCTGTGTGCACCCTGGGTCCCCTGCCTGAGTAGCTTTTTGGCTTTGATGTAACATCCCCAGGCCCACCCTCTGGCCTCGAAGTACGGGAAGGCGCAAAGCTGGGCTGGCACACTGACTGCATTCTTTGTGCCAGAGCACCCTGTGCTGCAATCTCTACTTGTTCCTGCTGAGAAACCAGCTGAAGGGTGGGAGGGCCTCTGGAGTGTGGGGCTGGAGGGGTCCTGCCCCAGGCCGCACAGGGCTGCTGTGGTGCTAGCTGCACGCTCAACAGTGTTGACCTCCGTGCCACATCCTGGTGTTCCTGGGTCCCAAGTTCCCCTTTCTCTGGTGTGCTTGGCCTCAGGGGCCTGGTGATGGGAGATTCCCCTCCCTTAAGCTTTGTGTTGGGCTGCCTGTGGGACCAGACTTTGTCCTTCCTGCTCTTCCCGTGTCAGTATTGTTCTCTCCCCTCTCACTTTTACACCCCTCTCATTGCTGTGCTCAATTTTTTCCTGAAATGAATAAAGGCTCCCAGCTCCGGTTGCACGGGCTGGGCAGAAACCACATGGAAGCCTTGTCTCCTTTCCCCTGGGAGCCACGCCTGGAGCCTGGCCACCCACCAGTGTCAGCCTCGGTGGTTCCAGAAAAAAACCTGACCAGAGGTGAGGGGAGCCCGAAACTAGCCAACAGGAACCCTTAAGGCCTCTGAAGTCAGGGTGACTCCTGAGGTCCCAGACTGTCACCCTCAGCCTGCTGAAGCCGCTCCACTCCTGTTGATCCTACCCTGGGAGATCTTTCCCACTGGCTGTAAATGAACCCTTCTCCCTCACACAGCCCGCTTGAGCCCCGCAGGCCAGCACCTGCTCCTCCTATCCCAGTCCCTAACAGGTCCCCAGCAGTCCCCCGGAAACAGAGGAGGAAGGATGAGTATTCCCCTAGGAGGGAAGGTTATTTCAGGAAACCACAGCAACAGGGATCTGAAGTCCCTTCTCAGCACCATCGCCCACAATTTCGCTGCAGAATCAATGGTGGCTAAAGCCACAGCCTTGGAAAACACCTCTGATTCCACTCATCGTCCCTGCTCCCTCCAGCTCTGGGCCCCTTCCGAACAGTTGCAACCAGACTTGCACAGAAATAGCTTTAGACTCCACAGCCTTACTTTTCACCTGTACCCTTCCTCTCCCTACCCTCTCATTTGGCTGAGAGTAAAGCCTGGACTTGAAAGAAGAGGTAGGGCATTTACCCCTCCTCATCCCAGCCAATCCCCATCAAGTCTTAGCTAGAAGTGTAGTTTAGCACAACAGGGCTCCCTCACTTTCAGTGGCATCGTGGTGAGGCATGGCACCTGGGAAGAGAAGAAGCAGTCTGCTCAATCCATGAACATCTTAGACTGTAGACCATCCGACAGAGGCTGTTTTGTTACTTACGGGTTCATTTAAGTCCAATTTAAAGGATACCAAATAAAGACCTTTCAACAGAGGTAACCAGAATCTGTGAATAACATGGATTGTACACCTTTACCCAAAGGCAACATTATAATGTACACACTCATGTCCACCTAAGATACCAAGTAAAGGACCTGTGGATAGACTTCAGCGACACGGGCTAATACACAGAGAGCCCGTGGATTGCTCATGTACAAATGAGGGCTGGGTCAGTGCTGGAGCCAGTCTGTCATGAGTCCAACAGGCTCACTGTGGACACTGCTTAGAATTGACATACAGGTAAATGTCATCGTGGACTTCCAGGAGGATCAGGGCCCAGCTTATGGGGGCTGGGGGGTTACCTCATTTCCTGCTGCCCTGTTTCTTTCAGGCTCTCAGCAGGTCCCAGCCTCATTTAGGCCCATGACTAATTTGTGTTGGACTTTTGGATGCAGGTGGCACTTCTTGGAGCCCTGAACACGAAGAGGTTGAAAGCCCTGTCATCCCCATCTACCAGGATCTGACCTCTTGACTGCTACTGTGGAGGGCAACGGTGACAAGAGGTGATCATACCAAGGCCCAAGCCAACTGGCCCAGGTAGTCTTCAGTGTTTGCCAAGTGGGTTAGAGGACCCACTGCTGAGGCTTGGCAGGTGGTGGAGATGGGCCACCTCAGGTCGGCTGAAGGAACAGCTCTCTGGGGATGTGCACTTCCTCTAAGTCCCAACAAGAAAGGGCTTGGTCATGGGAAAGACAACCTCCCAGAATTTAAATTTAAGTGTAGAGACGCCACTCTTCTCTCCACAGCTGTGTGAGGCCTCGGGGGCAGAGGAACTGAGGAGGGATGGGGCAGGAGGCAGAATCCCCTTAGAAACACATTCAGTTCCCATTCTCCTAAGTGGGCCTACATCTACACCCTACCAGGCTCTCTCGTCTGGCTGGTCCCTGCCTGTAACAATTTTGTTTTCATGCATTTGCTCAGGAGGGAAGAAACAGAGGGGAAAGGCATACCAGGATGAGTCTGGAAGCGTTGGGGCCGCAGGTCCACTCTCCTTGGGTGGAAACTAGAGGAGGTGGGCCCCTCCAACTCCTAGGAAAAGGGAGGCCACACTACACATTACATAACCAATCAAAAGTAACCCTTCAATTAGTTGCTACACCAGGGCAAGAACTGGAGAGAAAAGGTTTAAAGACAAAAACCAGCAGCAGCAGCAGCAGCAGGCTGGTCGATCATTTCTCCTTCACCCCCATGTGTCCGCCGTACAAGATAACCTGTCTCTCCTACCCCAGGAAAGGCTGTGGTTCTGAGGAGTTTGGGGAGTCAAGGAATTTGGGAATTCAGTTTCCTCAGATGTAAATAAGGTAACGTAGGAACAGCTGCACCTGCCACCGCGTGGTACTATCATCGTCTGTGGACAGTGGGTGTGGAAGCACTGCTTAAACTTACTAAAAGTCTGTGCAAATGTTACGCGACTCAGGAAACCCTCCAGGCTGGAAAGGTCTCTGGGCATGCACCTCAAAGCCTGGAGCTGTGAAAGAACTCCTCGCCTCTGGGCAAACCACGCAGCCAGATCGGGGAGAACTACCCACCCTCAGCTCCTGCCAGTGACACTCTGCAAGTCTTAGTCCCTTGCTTGCCAAAGCCCAACACCACTATTCCAGAGCCGACAATTCCTCACAAGCTTCCAAGGATTATTACTTTAATTCCCATTTCACCAAGATTTTGAAACACAAGGGCTTAACTTACCCACAGTCACCAAATGATCAGGCCAACGTGACAAGTAGTGTTCCTTATCCCTGGCTGTTTTCTTTCGACTGGATCCCAACCTGGGTGGTTCAACAGAAGCACCAGGTAACTTTAAATAATTGAGATGCTCAGGCTGATTCAGAGGTGTGGGGTCTGGAATTCCATTGAGGTAAGGCAGGAAGCCACACCTGGTTTCAGGGTTTCACGTGGCCATGTGGGCTTCATGGACCTGCTGCACAAGGGAGCTGGAGGAAAACGAAAGTACCGGCAGAGTGAGGCCCAGGAAGGAAACCTTTCCAGCAACAGATGGCCCACAGTCCAGCTCTGGCTCCACAGTGCAAAAGAGATGACCAGAAACAGACACTCAGCAAGTAGCAACTGCCACACACGTCGTGCCTCACACAGCGGCCGTGGCTTTGACCAGGAAAATACTTCTCACCCCACGTTCGGCACAGACCCTCCTGAAATGCATGTGGACCAGGGGTATGGTAGTAGCAGATGGAATGGGAATGAAAGAAGCTGAAAGAGCTGTTCTCTAGCTTGGTGAGGAGGGAGAAGAGAGCTAGACCCCAACAAAAGGCAGGGCACGAGGTTTCTTCAAGCCCTGCTCTCCCAGGCCTCAAAGCAGCGGGAATACGTGTCAGTTATCACAGGACGATTATACCTTTCTCCGGTTGAGATTCAGGACCTGAGAGCCCAGCCCAGGATGTCTCTTCCTCTTGGCCACCTCACTCTCCAGACCTTCTCCCCCATCCTCCCCTGCCCTTCAGGATCCTAACAAATGACCAACAGCAGGGGGGAAATGGTAAACCTTTATTTGGAAAAGAGAGCTTAAATGACCACTTAAAACCCCCACTTCAATTCCAAAACAGAAACAAATAAGAAAACAAGGAAAAGATAATATATAAAACTCCTGCCCTCTGCCATCTTGAGCCATTTAAACCACATTTCCTGGCAGAAGAGAACAGTGATAGGCCATAGTCCTGACAACCAATAGGGCACTGACTTAAGACCATCTCAGGAGGCACCCGGGGAGAGACAGAGTGAACGATGGGTGGGGTGTGGACAAGTGGGCCTGGGGCTCAGACAGGCACATGCCCAGTACCCAGGAAACAATGTTCAGAAATATACACGCACAGATAAATTCCCCAGTACCTAGGCACAGAAAGCTTATAACCATGAACACAGCAGCAGAATTCAAGCTGGGTCTTTGGCTTTCAGAAAAAAAAAAAAAAAAAAAAAAAAAAAAAGGGAGAGAACCTCTGGCTAACTGTCCCTAACTCTAGCCGCTCAGGTACCCCCTTCAGTCCCATTCTGAAGGCCAAGCAGGGCAACAGCAAGGCCAGTCTGCAAGGTCCAGCAGCTACTCTGGAAGGACCAGCTGGCCCGGTAACACCTAGGCTGTACCCCAGCTATGAAAGATTAAGGCATGCAGGTGACACAGGGGGGGCAGGGCAAGGCCATGAATGGGCCAGGGTAGCCCTGTGCTAGAGGGGCAACACTGGCAATGAGCAGCTGAGGTCTTGCCAGCAGGAACAAACCCTAAAACACTGCCACCTTGACTTCTTGGACAGGCTTTGCCCAAGGCCACCTTCTGCAGAGAGGGTTTGGCCTGAGCTGAATACCTGGCTTTTCTAGAACAAAATGGAAAGGAAGGGGGGAGGGAAGGAGGTAAAAAGAGGTGGGAGGAAAAGGAACAGAAAACTACTTCTGAGGTATGCAGAGGAAGAGAACAAGTCCCTGAGGTCTTGGGTCCCAGCTGAGGCAGCTGCACAGCCTGCCAGCTCTTTCCCCTACCAGGACTCCCACCCTTGCCCCAGTTCCGCAGGGGGCAGAGTCCAGCAAGACAAGAGTTTCTTCAAGGTTCTTTCTCATCCTTTTAAACCTCAAACTACTATTCCAGCCCACTGACTCCATACAGGGGTTCAAACTTTTGCCTTTCTCACAGCAGCCTGGGGAAAGGGACAAGCCCTAGAGAAAGCATGCCAGGCCTTTGGGGAGCTTTGGGTTGGAGGCTCGGAGGCAGCTGGGGGCAGGCAGCACATCCCTGAATCTGCTGCTCCAGGCTGTGTGTCCCATTCTTTCCCAGAGCCCAGATGATGAGGATGCCCTGGTTGGCATGATGTGAATGCCTAATGAGACACACAAGATAAAAGGGGAGAAGGGCCCATGCTCCTGCTGCTGCCTGGCAACACACAGCAGCCAGGTCATGCTCTCGACCTGCCCCTAGGCTGACAGCCCCCGTGTGGAAAGTGGGCTGATCAGAGGCAGGCACGCTGTACAGAGCAGTCCCACCCCGAGAGGACACACATGCACACTACGCACATCTCACATGTGTACGGCCCTGGCAAGAGGGCTGGGCCCAGAGGTCAGGAAGGCAGGAAGAACACTGGGTTCGAAGATACCATCAAGAAACGGCCTGAAAGCAAATAACCAATGAGATCAATAGCTCCCGCAACCCTGGTAATTAAAAATCAAGGGGGAGCACTGGATACATGGAAGGAAGGGGGATCTCCCCTTCGGCCTCTCCCAGGGCCACTGAGTATGTGGCACAGGATTAGGAAGAGGTTGGGGTGGGCAGGGACCACAGGCAGAGAACGTGGACAGGCCTGGAGAAAATCTAACCATAGGAAAAAGGTAACAGGGTAGGGGAAGGGAGGGGAGGGGACGGAAGTTTCTTGGATCTAAGTTTCCAAAAGCATGGGGTATTTCCACAGTCTCTGATCCAGTGAACTCTTCCGGAAGAGAAGCTCTCTTCCCCTGGGAGCCCCGTCATGGGGCGATGACTTGCATCCCAAAGCTGGCCAGCAGGCAGAGGTGGTCTGAAGAGCAGAAGGGGTTGGGTAAGCCGTTGGCAGCCCAGAGAATCTCTTCAGAGAGGAGGGAGAGACGGCCCAGAAGTTTGAGAGTCCCATCTTGACACAGCCTGCGATCTGGGGCACAAAGCAGAAGCCAGTGGAGAAAGCAGCCACAGGTCACTGCATGGGGGTGGCTGGGGCCTGTGGGAGCTACACAGGGAGGCTGCATCCCCTTGATGCCTCACCCTCCCTCACTTCCCCTGCTGCCTGTGGCTGAGGCCTCGCTTTCTCAGATACTCTGTGATACATCAATGAATTAAACAAGGTGGGTTCAGAGAAACTGCGGCAAATGGAGAACGTATGCCCAGGCTCAGCATTTACCAAATCTTCAGATTTTCCAAGAAAAGTTGGAAATCCAGACTTTCTACATAAAATGATTTTTCAACATAGGCAACCAATTCCAACATTTAAAAGACTTGCTTTAAATAAGATAGGCATGGGGCTGACAGACTGCTACACTGTCTGCTGGTTATCAGGGGAAGAAACAAGAAATAGGATCTCTAACTTAACCAAGCCCCTCACTAAATGGCTGCCTTGTTCAAAATCCACTTACTTCCTGGTGCTCTATTTTTACCTCTTAAATAGAGGTGGGGCTGGTCTGCCCACCTCTCTCTAATGCTGCAAAAAGAAAATGCAGGCAAATGGTCTAAGGGAATTATGATGAGGACAACCAGTGCCAGGTTAGGTATGAAATCTGCTACTTTGCGAGTCAGGTCCCAGTGGCCCAAGCCATGTGACCAAATGCCTGACCTACTATCAGCTGTTCCCAGGGACTTTTGAGGGTGGCTTCTATGAACCCAGGACCCACCAGGCTTACCAGTTCTGTTCCTATTCTCACAGGACTCAGCTGAGAAGAAGATGTAATCCACTGTTGTTCCAAGACCCAAGGGCATTGTGGTGACCTCTGGGCGGCCATGCTGGGGCAGGAAATGAGTATATACCGAGGTCAGGTGAAGACAGTGCTGGATGGTACCTACAGTCCTACAGGGATGAAGGAGAAGATGTCGGTCAACAAACATTGAACGTTTCTCAAAGTCACTTTCTCTGTGGGTTTTATAAAGTTTTTTAAGAGACGATCCCAAATAACTCCATCTCAGCAAATTACTTCCCATGCTAATAAGAGGCAGATGGTCTTAGCTAAAATTAGCCTAGAAACAGACACATTTATACTCAGTCCCCCTGACTTTCCTTACCCCACTCCCTAACTCTCCTATTACCTGGTAAAGTATGTATACCTAATGTGCCCCTGTCCGGGGAAGGGGGGTGGTGGGGGGCGGGGGGAGAGCAGCAAATTTTTCTGTGAAGCCTTACTCCCTCAGGAAAAGTGCATGGGCTCTTTGTCTGCAAGAACTTAAGTGAGTCACCTCTGGCCTCTGCACACCAGCGCCTCCAAAGCTTAGCACATCTTAGGAAAAGAGAGAGCTCAGCAAAAAGTGTCCCCCTCAATCAGCCTCAGGAGAGCCAATGAGAATCTCATACACTCAGGGGCTAATAAGCAAGCTGAGGGGAATTGGAAGGAAGATCACCTGGGCAAGACAGGCTCAGGCTCCAATGTGTCTTCCTCAAGGACAGACTCAGCCCAGCCAGCAGGTCGCTCTGTAGAAGACCAGAGAAAAAAGGTTTTATTCTTCACATACAGTTAAGAAGGGTCAGAACCTTGCACCCTGAAATCTTTCTCAGATCCTTGACCGGACTCCAAAAGGGAAAAGGAGAAATAGAAGGTGATGGGAGAAAGTAACAATGGACCAAAGTCAAGAACCACAGGAAGGCAGACAGAGGCCTTGAACACAGACATTTCTTCCTTGGCTCGGCACCTCTTCAAATAATTTATTTAAATTTATTCTTTAGAACAGGTAATAGAGTAACATGGTATAAAAATCAAAATGTAGAGAAAAATATCAGTGAAAAGTTTCCCTCCCACTCTGGGACTCCTGCCAATTTCCCTCTCGAGAAGCAACCAATGTTACCAAATTCCTGGTATATTCCTTCAGAGATTTTCTATCACACACCATCTGTTATGTGTATATACATGTATGTGCTCATACACATATGTGCACATACCATATAACATGTATGTATAAACACTTAAATACACATAAATATGTACACACACATAAAGAAAAAAGATACATATCCAATATCAGTTAAGAAAGAGGGGATATTATTACAGAGCCTACTGACATTAATAGGTGTTATAGACTGAATGTTTGTATCTCCCCAAAGTATGTTGCAGTCCTAATCCCCAATGAGATGGTATTTGGAAGTGGGCCTTTTGGAGGTAATTAGGTCATGAGGGTGGAGCCCTCATGCATGGAACTAATGCTCCTATAAAAGGAATCCCAGAGAGTTCCCTCACCTGCTTTCCACCATGTAAGGACACAAGAAGTCAGCACTCAGCAACCCAGAAGAGGGCCCTCACCAGAACTAGACCATGCTGGCACCCTGATCTTGTACTTGGAGCCTTCAGAATTGTGAGAAATAAATTTCTATTGTTTATAAACCATCCAGGCTGTGGTATTTTGTTATAATAGCCCAAACTGATTAAGACAAAAGGATACAAGGATCAATAAAACTGACAAACCCTTAGCTAGAATGACCAAGAAAAAAAAGACTCATTACTAAAACCAGGAATGAAAGGGCCACTGCTACCAATCTTACAGAAATCTTTAAATCAGGAGAATACTGTAAACAACTGCTTATAACCAACAAATGAGAAAACTCAGATGAAATACAAATTTCTAAAAAGACACAAACTATGTAAACTGATTCAAGAAAAAATAGAAAATCTGAATAGCCTGTAAGGAAAGAAATTGAATTAGTAATTTTAAAACTTCCCACGAAGAAAAGTCTAGGACTAGATGGCTTCGCTAATGAATTCTGCCAAACATTTAAAGAAGTAATACAAAACCTTCACAAACACTTGCAAAAAACAAGATGGGATACTTCCCAACTGATGCTATAAGGTGTTACTCAGTTAATCAAAATTAGACAAAGACACCACAAAGAAAACTACAGAATATCCCCTGTGAATGTACATGCAAAATTCCTCAAGGACTGTGATACTGTGATTTATAAGAAATATTTATTCGGCCTCATCCACAGTTCCTGGCTCATGGCTCCCCAAACCCTTAGAATATCCTGAGATGAGCGTGATAAAGGTGTCTTTTGTTATATTATGAGGTGACTTTTGGAAAGCACTGGAAGATGGGAGCTGGTTACCAGAAAAACCAACCTGTTATTAGAGGGTTGGAACTCTCTGTCCCAATTCCCTGAACCTCTGGGAACTCTCTGTCCCAATTCCCTGAAGGGAGCGGGGCTGGAGTTTGAATCACCAATGGCCAATGATCTAATCAACCCTGCCTACATAATAAAGTTTGTCAGAGAGCTTCCAGGCTGGTGAATACCATGGAGATTTGGAGAGAATGGCATGCCTAGAGAGGGCATGGAAGCTTCCCAAATACCTTGCCCTATGCATCTCTTCCATCTGGCTGGCTGTTCCTGACTTTTATCCTTTTATAATAAACCGGCAATCTAGTGAGTAAAATGTTTCTCTGAGTTCTGTGAGCCATTACAGCAAATTAATTAAAGCCGAGGAAGGAGAGGGTCATGGAAACCTCTGATTTATAATAGTCAGTTGGTCAGCAAGTACAGGTAACATCCTGGACGTATGACTGGCATCTAAAGTCCATGGAGGGGGTTGTTGGAACCTATAGTTTGTCAGAAGCACAGGCTGGGCTTGTGACTGGTGTCTGAAGTTGGGGAAGGGGGCAGTCTTCCAGGGCTGAGCCTTTATTTAACCTGTGGAATCCGATGCTCTCTGGGCAGATGGTGTCAGAATAGAATTGAATTGTTGATGTGGGAGGAAACTCCCATCTTCCCAACGTTGGAAATTAAGTTTCAGAGCACCAAAAGAACATTATATTAACAAACCAAATCCAGCAAAATATAAAAATGATTACATACTATGACCAGTTACAATTTATCTTAGGAATGTAAAGTTGGTTTAACATCTGAAAATCAATTAATGTAATACATATATTAATAGAATACTGAAGGACAAAAACCACATTTCCATCTGAGCACACACAGAAAAAAACATTTGGCAAAATTCAACACCCTTTATGAAAAAAAAAAAAAAAACACACATAAAAAACTAGGCACAGAAGAGAACATCTCCAACTAGATAAAGGGAACCCACAAAAACTCCAGGGCTCACACCACACTTAATGGTGAAAGATTGAAAGCTCTACCTCTACGGTCAGGAACAGGACAAGGATGTCCACTTTCACCACTCAACATTAATGAGGCCTAGCCAGGGCAATCATGGGAAAGAAGAAATAAAAGGCATCCAGATTAAAATGGAAGCAGTAATGCTGTTTCTGTGTGCACGATGACTTAATCTTATATACAGGAAATACTCAGAAATCCACTAAAAAACCATTCGAATAAATGAGTTCTCAAGACTGCAACATACAAGCTCAATATACAAAAATTGCATTTCTATACATTAGCAGTAAAAATCCAAAAATGAAATGAAGAAAACATTTCTATTTATTTACGATATCAAAATGAATATGATAGATAGTACTAAATTTCACAAAAGTGTTAAGACTTACACACTGGAAACTACAAAACATGGGAAGAAATGAAAGATCTAAATAAATGGAAAGACATTCATATTCACTGGTCATCAGACATTATTTAAATGCCATACTTCCCAAACTAACCTACAGATTTGTAGAAATCTATCAAAATCCCAGCTAGCTTCTGTGCAAAAATTGACATACCTACCCTAAAATTCATATAGAAATGAAAAGGACCCAGAATAGACAAAATAATCTGGAAGATGACAAAGTTATAGGACGTACACTTTCCTATTTCGAACTTATACAAAGCCAAAATCATCAAGACAGTGTGGTACTGGCATAAGGATAGACATAGATGAATGGAACAGAATGGAGTGTCCAGACACCCATATGGCCATGTTCAATTAATTTTTCACAAGGGAAAGAAGAGTGGAAAATGACAGCTCACAGATATAGGGGTTCCTTTCACGAGTGATGAAAATGTTCTACAATTAGACTGTCAAGATGGTCACACAATTCTGAATAAAGCCACTGAGTTATACACCTTAAATGGGTAGATTTTATGGTATATGAATTTCAATACAACAAAGCTGTAAAAAGGGTATTAAATAAATCTTACTCTAAGTTTATTTTTGAGAGAGTGCGTGCACGCACAAGCAAGGGAGGGGCCGAGAGATAGGGAGAGAGAGAATCCCAAGCAGGCTCTGCACTGACAAACAGCGAGATCATGACCTGAGCTGAAATCAAGAGTCAAACACTTAACCAACTGAGCCACCCAGACACCCCTATTTTCTAATTCTGTTGGCTGGAATCTCTGAACACAGTTGAATAATGACAGTGACCATCCTTGTCTTACTCCTGACTCTGACAGGGATGCTACTCCAGTTGTCTTCTTTTAAGCAAGACGCTGATTTTTGGAGCTGAGATAAATGCTGTGGTTTGGTTTTGGTATCATTTTTAATTTTCAGGCCTGCAGTGGCTCCATTCCCTCCTCCCGCTCCTGACCTCTGCGGTGCAGGCTGCCGCCACACACTCCGACTGACCAAGATTATTTTAATGGTGTAAGAGATTACAGGCATACCTCAAAGATATTATAGGCATACCTCAAAGATATGGCGGGTTCAGTTCCAGACCACAATAGAGTGCAAATAAAAGTTATGTTTATACTGTACTGTATTTTAAATGTGCAACAGCATTATGTCTAAAAAAACCAATGTACATACCTTAATTAAAAAATATTCTATTGCTAAAAACTGCTAATGATCACATGAGCTTTCAGCAAGTCATAATCTTCTTGCTGGTGGAGGGTCTTGCCTCAATGTCAATGGCTGATGACTGATCAGGGTGGTGGCTACAAACGATTTCTCTGTAGCATGTGATGCTGTTTGATAGAACTTGTTCCCACAGAACTTCTTTCAACACTGGAGTCAACACTCTCACACCCTCCTGCTGCTTTATCAACTAAGTTCAAGGAATATTCTAAATCTTGTGATGTCAACAATCTTCACAGCATCTTCACCAGGAGTAGATTCCATCTCAAGAAACCCCTTTCTTTGCTCATCCATAAGAAGCAACTCCTCATAAGTTAAAGTTTGATCATGAGATTGCAGCAATTCAATCCTATCTTCAAGCTCCACTTCTTTTTTTAATTTTTCTTAATGTTTATTTACTTACTTTTGAGAGAGAGAGCAAGAGAGAGCAAGAGAGAGCACGAGCACAAGATGGGGAGGGACACAGAGAAAGGAGACACAGAATCCAAAGCAGGCTCCACGCTCTGAGCTGTTAGCACAGAGGCCGATGCGGGGTTTGAACTCACAAACCGTGAGATCATGACCTGAGCTGAAGTCAAACACTTAACCGACTGAGCCACCCAGGCGCCCCTTCAGGGTCCACTTCTTTCTAATTCTAGTTTTCCTGCTGTTTCCACCCCATCTGTAGTGACTTCCTCCACTGAAGTCTCAAACCCCTCAAAGTCATCCCTGAGGGCTGGAATCAACTTCCAAGCTCTGTTAATTAATCTTAGTATTCTGACCTCTTCTAATGAATCACAAATGTTCTTAGTGTAAAGGAATCCTTTCTAAAAGGTTTCAGTTTACTTGGCCCAGATCCATCAGAGGAATCACTAGCTATGGCAGCTACAGTTTTACAAAGTATATTTCTTCAATAATAAAACTTGAAAGCTGAAATCATTCCTTGATCTATAAGCTTCACAATGGATCCTGTGTTGGCAGGCACGAAAACAACATTAATCTTGCTGTGCAGTTCCATCAGAGTCTTGGGTGACCACGTGCATTGTCAGTGAGCAGTAATATTTTGAATTTTTTTTTTCAACGTTTATTTATTTTTGGGACAGAGAGAGACAGAGCATGAACGGGAGAGGGGCAGAGAGAGGGAGACACAGAATCGGAAACAGGCTCCAGGCTCTGAGCCATCAGCCCAGAGCCCGACGCGGGGCTCGAACTCACAGACCGCGAGATCGTGACCTGGCTGAAGTCGGACGCTTAACCGACTGCGCCACCCAGGCGCCCCGAGCAGTAATATTTTGAAAAGAATCATTTTTTCTGAGCAGTAGCTCTCAACAGTGGGCTTAAAACATTTAGTGCATCACGTTGTAAACAGATGTGCTGTCATCCAGGCTTTGTTGTGCCACTTATAGAGCACAGGCAGAGTTGATTTAGCATAATTCTTAAGGGTTCTAGGATTTTTGGACTGGTAAACGAGCACTGGCTTTAACTTAAAGTCACCAGCTGTGTTAGCCCCTAACAAGGCAGTCTGTTCTTTGAAGCTTTGAAGCCAGGCAGTGATTTCTCCTCTCTAGCTATGAAAGTTCCAGATGGCATCTTCTTCTAATAGAAGGCTGTTTTGTCTACACTGAAAATCTGTTAAGTGTAGCCACCCTCATTAACTATCTTAGCTGGATCTTCTCGAGAACTGCAGGCTTCATCTTGCACTTTCATGTGATGGAGACAGCTTCTTTCCTTAAACCTCAAGAACCAACCTCTGCTAGCTTCAAACTCTGCTTTTGTTATTTTCCTCACCACTCAACCTTCACAGAATTGGAGAAAGTTAGGGCCTTCCTCTGGACTAGGCTTTGGCTTAAGGAAATGTGGCCAGGTTGATTTTCTATCCAGACCATTAATACTTTTTTTCATCTATATCAGTAGGAAGGCTGTTGTGCTTTCTTATCATTCACATGTTCCCTGGAGTAGCACTTTTTCATTTCCTTCAAGGACTTTTCCTTAGCATTCACAACTTGGCTAACTATTTGAGGCAAGATGCCTAGCTTTTGCCTGTCTCAGCTTTTAACATGCCTTCCTCACTAAGTTTAATCATTTCTAGCTTTTGATTTAGTAAGAGACATATGATTCTTCCTTTCACTTGAGCATTTAAAGGCCATTGTAGGGTTACTAATTGGCCTAACTTCACTATTGTTGTGTCTCAGGGAACAGGGAGGCCTAAGGAGAGGGAGAAGGACAGGGAAATGGCTGGTCAGTAGAGCAGTCAGAACACACAAAACATTTATCAATTAAGTTTGGCATCTTATATGGGAGTGGTTCTTGACCCTCCAAAACAACTCCGATAATAACATCAAAGATCACTGATCACAGATTACCGTAACAAATATAGTAATAATGAAAAAGCTTGAAATATTGCAGAAACTATCAAAATGTGACACAGACACAAAGTGAGCAAATGGGTGTTGGAAAAATGGTGCTGATAGACTTGCTCATTGCAAGTTTGTCACAAACCTTCAAATTGTAAAAAGAACACAATGTCTGCAAAAGAGCAATAGTGAAGCTCTTTAAAGTGAAGCAGAATAAAACAAAGTACGCCTGTATCTAGTTTTTCCTTAATTTTAGGGCGGGGGGGGTGGTCTTTTAAAAAGAATTTAGAATAGGGGTGCCTGGGTGGCTCAGTCAGTTGAGTCCAACTTAGGCTCAGGTCATGACCTTGCAGTTCATGAGTTCGAGTCCCGTGTTGGGCTGCTGTCAGCACAGAGCCCACTTTAGATCCTTTGTCCCCCTCTCTCTGCCCCTCCCCTGCTCTCTCTCTCTCAAAAATAAACATAAAAAATATTTTAAAAATAATTAAAAAATAATCTAGAATAGATGTTGAATTTTAACAGTCTCTTTGACATCTATAGGATGACACACATTTCATGTTTTAATAGATTTCATATATATTAGTATGTTATATTAATAGATTTCTCAATATCAAATAATCTTTATATTTCTGATAAACTCCATCTGGTCACAGTATACTGCTCTTTCACTGCACTGCTAGATTGTCTCGTGATCTACTTAAAATTTTTTGCATCAGTTTTCATAAGTGGAGAATATTAGCGTCTATGGTTGTGTGTAACGCTCAGGTGTCGGTGTCAAATATTTGTTGCATAAAAAATAATTGGCCCCTTTCTTCCTCTGTGCACTGTAATAATTTAAATAATAACGATTTTACAAATTCTTTGAAGATTTGATAATATTCTATCAATCTGAGCCTAGTGTTTTCATGGGACTGCATCTCTGAGAATTTTATGTATTTCTTCCCTAGATTCTCTTTCTTCTCTGTAATCAGTTTTACTAAATTACATTTTCTCAAATTAATATATGCCTGTAAGTTTTAATTTCTTTTGCACTTAGCTGGGCCAAGAACCCCCTTGTAATCCTATTAATTTTTCTGCATCTGGATACCTTCACTTGCTCCTTTCCCTGCCCTTTGAAAATAGGTTAGCTAATGGACTCACCTAATTGACAGCTGATTTTTGCCCAAACAACTAACTCCTAGATTTTATTCCACTATTTTTGTTATCTAAATTGCTCCCATTTATCTTCTGCTCTCTTTATTTGTTCTTTTTTCTCACTTGAGTTGAATGTAATTTACATACTTTTTTCTTCTCTATTAATATAATTCTGTGATTCTAAATATTCTACAGAATTCTACGAACTTTCCATTGAACGCTGTTTTAGCCATACTCCACAAATATGGCACTTTTGTTATTATTATTTTCTAGATATTCTGCAATTTTTCTTAAATTTCACCTTTGATTCAAAAGTTGCTTGAAAATTTCCAAATCTCCAGATGATAATGTTTTGTTTTTAATTTCTATCTTTACTGAATGTGTGATCAGAGAAAGACTGTACAACTTCTACTGTTTGAGATTTACTGAGGTTTTAATGATGGGTCTTTTTTTTCTTTAAACGTTTATTCATTTTTGAAAGACAGAGAGACAGAGCGTGAGTGGGGGAGGGGCAGAGAGAAGGGGAGGCACAGAATCTAAAGCAGGCTCCAGGCTCTGAGCTGTCAGCACAGAGCCCTGAACATGGGGCTCAAACTGACGGGCCGTGAGATCATGATCTGAGCCAAAGTTGGACGCTTAACTGACTGAGCCACCCAGGTGCCCCAATCGTGGTCTAATTCTTAAGAATCTTCCATGAATACTTAAAAAGATGTCTTTGCTCTACTTTCAATATTCAGAGTTTGATATGTACCAATCAGATATACCATAATACATGTACTGAAGACTTCCATATTCTTAAAAATTTTTTTTAATGTTTATTTATTTTTGAAGGAGAGAGAAACAGAGCATGAGCAGGCGAGGGGCAGAGAGAGAGGGAAACACAGAATCTGAAGTGGGCTCCAGGCTCTGAGTTGTTAGCACAGAGCCTGATGCGGGGCTTGAACTCACGAGCCATGAGATCATGACCTAAGCCAAAGCCGGACGCTTAACTGAGTCAGCCACCCAGGAGCCCCAAGACTTCCATATTCTTACCTTTTATCTAATTGTCCTGTTGTAGGCTGAGATTATTTAAAACCTTTTACCATTAGTTATTTTCTGACTATTGTTCCTTGTTAAAGTCTGCAGTTTCACTTTGTGATTGTTAATGTAATGTTATTCAGAGCATAAATATTCGTAACGCTAAGATCTTCATTTTGAGTCACATCTTTTACCATTACAACATACCAGAAAAATCTCAGTGACCAGCAGGATACTAAAAATGGTTTCTCTCAACACCAGGCTCTGTCCATGCAGCACTGGGTACAAACAGCAGCGTTCTGGCAGTCACACAAGACTAGAGGCCTCTCCATTCCCCCACTAGGCCATTTGACCACATGGGCCACAGCTGCCTCTACCTGAGCTGCAGTGGCTTCCTGACCCAGTCAGCAAAGTAGCAGCCAAACAAGTAAGTTCTTCTGCAAGTACTTGGGAAAAAGATAAATTGTGTCCAGGCATGTGGAGAAGCGAGTGAAGAAGCTGGATTCAGAACTTCCCTGGTTAGAAAACTGATCAGACAGCTTTTGGTCTGTGGCCATCTGGTCAGTTTGTAAATAGTGGTTACAAGAATAATCTGTTAGCAATTATTTTTTCCTATAATGCACTTTATTGGGTACATGCTTTGTTCTTATCTATAAAAAGACCCGAAGGTCCAGAGTTCAATGGAAATGGGCAAGTGCTCACAAGAAAAAAAAACACAGTAACCCCTTTTCAGTGTCTTTAAGGCCATACTGGAAAGAAGAAATCATTAATAACTGAAAATGTTTACAAGCAGAGGACTTGAACTTTAGATTCCCTCTTTATGAATTATTCCCCCAAAAAGGGAGTTGGGGAGAGAACCACATGTTTTTATTACACAGCTTGGGCAACATACAATGCTCCAGGGCAATGCAACGTCAGCCTACAGGAAGGTACCATAATTACCTAGCATTGCAGCTTCTTTTGCAACTCACGTGCTGCCCCTTGAAATCAGCATCCCACTCAAGTCAGCAAGTTTTGATGTGCACTAGTGGGTTGCATGACTCTAGTATTAGACTAGAAATATTATTTGTTAGCACATCTAATACATCTTCTAAAAAAAAGATCACATATTATCATCTCCTTATTGCACTTAAGTCTTTCTAGTCACGGTCTAAAAAAGGTGGTAGATTTTTAGATTTGGAGTCTTTAAAAGACATTCATCAGATAAACATTTTTCCAAAGAAGACATACAAATGGCCAACAAAAACATGAAGTAAAAAATACTTGCTTTAAGTATAGTATTATTTTGTTTTGTTTTGTTTTTTTTTTTTTTTTTTTTTAATTTTTTTTTTTCAACGTTTATTTATTTTTGGGACAGAGAGAGACAGAGCATGAACGGGGGAGGGGCAGAGAGAGAGAGGGAGACACAGACTCGGAAACAGGCTCCAGGCTCCGAGCCATCAGCCCAGAGCCTGACGCGGGGCTCGAACTCACGGACCGCGAGATCGTGACCTGGCTGAAGTCGGACGCTTAACCGACTGCGCCACCCAGGCGCCCCTATTTTGTTTTGTTTTAAATTTTGTTTGTTTATTTATTTAAGTAATCTCTACACCTGATATGGGGCTCGAACTCACAGCTCCGAGATCAGGAGTCACATGCTCCATGAACTGAGCCAGGGGAGACCTGTTTCATTTTTACTTTTAACGTTTATTTATTTTTGGGAGAGAGACAGAGTATGAGTAGGGGAGGGAAGACGGAGAGGGAGACACAGAATCTGAAGCAGACTCCAGCTCCGAGCTGTCAGCGCACAACCTGATGCAGAGCTCGAACTCACAAACCTCAAGATCATGACCTGAGCTGAAGTCGGATGCTTAACCGACTGAGCCACCCAGGACCCCCATTTTGTTTTTAATCATCTACTCGTAACCTGAAATGTGGTATCCTACTACTGTTTAACTTTAGGTTTTTGTAATTTTAAAACACTGGCACGTGGCACGTGCTAGCTGCTTAATGCACGAGGGCCGTCAGTATTGTTTTCGCTAACGCTACAGTTAGAGAATTGATTTAGCTTTGCAATTAAAAAAAAAACTGAGCCACTGAAATGTTCATTACTCTGTGCAAAATGCCAATTCAAATTAAATTCCTACAAGAAAAAATAAATTCATTGCTTTATCACCAGTCCTTCTATAGTTTTTCCAGTCATCGCTTGGCTGTCTTAGGTTATTGTAGCTGTTTGGTCAAGAAACGCTTTTGGTTGAGTATGAAATTCTTGAGCCACACCTTCTTTCCTTGAAGCCTTGTTCTCCTGTCTTCTAGAGTTGAATGATAATGTTAAGAAGTCTGAAGCCAACCTGGTTATTTTTACCTTTAAGAGTAGCCCAATCTTTTTGGTTCAATTGCCCAAAGGATTCTTTTATCTCTGGCTTCCAATAACTTCACAAGGATGTCTTATTGCTGATTCTCCTATTTCATTTTTTACTGAAAATTGGTACATCCTCTCAATTTGAAGATTCAAATCTTTTAATTTGGGGAAAATCTTCCTTGAATCATATCTTTATACATTTCTTATATGCCATTATACAGACTTTCTTGTGAACTTCAATTATGTGTATGCTGAGAATTTCCTTATCCTTCACTACTGTCATTTCTCTCCAGTCTCTTTTATCTTTTTACTTCTTTTTATTTTGCTTTTTCTTTCATGGCCTCTGTCTCTTGTTTTCAGCAGTATCTCTTCCTATTCCTTCTTATGCTACACCCAATTTTGTCTTCATTTTATGTGATTTTTACAATTTTTTATTCTACTTCTTTCCTGAGTTCTGCAGCTTCTGTTTCATCTTCCGATGCCTTGCCATTTGCATGAACCTATTCTATAAAGGCAATTGTTTTTGTACTCTTATTTTATAAAGGCAATTGTTTCACTTTTTTATTCACGGGACAATGTTCATAATTTTTCACATGCTTCATGGCAACAATTTTTATCTCTGAGGTAAGCATTCTTTATCTGCCTTTTATTTTTCCGGTTCCTTCTGCTTTTCTTTCTTGCAGTATTCTAGCACAGATCTCATGCTGGCTCCTTTTAGGCAGCCCAGCTTTGAATAAGTCGAGGTTTTTCTATACCAGCTATCTGTATAGTTTCTCCAAGGGAAGAACTGTGTAGGCACTCCAAGGAAAAGGAATATTCCTGATGACACAGGGCCATATATGAATATATGAGTCTTTTTAATCTTGATTTCTCCCTCCAAAAGCGATATGCAGCTCTGTAAGTATCTCATCTCCCCCCTGCCACTCAAACTGCTTAATGCAAATAGGGCTTGATTCCTTGATCAGGCTTTCCTCCAGTGCCTCTTAAGACCAAAATGGGTGGGGCGCCTGGGTGGCGCAGTCGGTTAAGCGTCCGACTTCAGCCAGGTCACGATCTCGCGGTCCGTGAGTTCGAGCCCCGCGTCGGGCTCTGGGCTGATGGCTCGGAGCCTGGAGCCTGTTTCCGATTCTGTGTCTCCCTCTCTCTCTGCCCCTCCCCCGTTCATGCTCTGTCTCTCTCTGTCCCAAAAATAAATAAACGTTGAAAAAAAAAAAAAAAAATTTAAGACCAAAACGGGTTCAGAAAATCTCCTGTCACAACCTGTGCAACTTATTCTTGCTGATGAAACAAGGGATTTTAGTTTTGTGGCTTAAGGTACACTCCTCACCTTGGAGAAATGCACTGTGCTGATTCCTTGTGAGATGCATACAGTCCCCAGATAAGTCCCTCCACACTCCCTCCAGCACCCCTGCATGATCTCCAAGTGCTTTCTGCAGCTATTCCACCTGTGCTGTGATCCATGGTTTCAAATACCTTCAAAACTTCTTTCTCAACGATAGAGTTTATATTGCTTTTTTCCATTCTCCTTGTTGCTTTGGAATGGTTTCAGAGACGAGAAGAGGAGAATGTCAAGTATACTCTGCCATATTTGATCTGGAAGTTCTCAGTAGGAGTAACTTTTTATTACAAGCAGGACTACTGTCACCTTATGATTCTGAAAGCCCTGTCATGTGTACCTTCCCTCCTCTATGCCGAACACATGCTAGTTATTAGCAACTTAAGCCTAAAAAGGTTACATGGCTCATTTAAGGTCTCAAAGATGACTGGAACTCAGGTCTCTTGATTCTTGGCCTATGTTCTCACTGCACTGCACACCCATATGTGCATATGGCCAAAGAACTCCATGGACCTTCCTTCTAAGCATGTTTATCACCACAAGCTTACCTCTAACAATTACACTTACAAAAAGACTAAGGAACCACATAACTGACAAATATCAGGGGTTAAGAGGAAAGAAGACCAAGAAAACAAGCTTAGTTCCTACATCACCTGGCTTAGTATCTGTCACTCCTTCCATAAGAACCAGTCCCACTGGTCGCTGACAGGCAACATCACAGAAACGGAATCGCATCAGGAAGTCTCGGCTATACTGTAGTCTCTCTGTAAACCAGGAAAAGCCATACAGTGAGAGAAAGGAAGACAAGCCACATGCTGAAACCTCCTTAATACCAAGAAGCTTCCAGTGTAGGGACACAGGGGAAGCCTGGCTCTGAAGACAAGCTGAATCTCCAACAGATAGGATTTAAAGTTGTCCATTTCACTGGGAGATCATGAGGACAGTGAGAAAAACAAAGGAATTTGCTAACAGAATTGAAGGAATTACATTTTCTCTTGTCACTGAAATACTAGCTTTCTTCCAAAATGGGCACAGAGGCACAGCCAATCAAGAATGGGGTCTATGGGGGTACCTGGATGGCTCCGTTGGTTAAGCCTCCAACTCTTGATCTCAGCTCAGGTCATGATCTCAGGGTTTGTGGGTTCAAGCCCTGTGTCAGGCTCTGCACTGACAGTGCAGAACCTGCTTGGGATGCTGTCTCTCCCTCTCTCTGCCCCTCCCCTGCTTGCTCTCTCTCGGTCTCTCTCAAAATAAATAAATTTAAAAAATGTGGTACATGCTCACCTGATCTCTTGGGGTGACAGAAAGTGATATACTGACAGCAATCAGTAATACCCAGGGAGCTGGGCCATAGTGGGGCTTGTAGCTTCCTCTGGTAAAGCTGATGGGAGAAGTCTTCCTGTCCAGATACCTATAAGGAAAGAGCAGGTGGGAATGAGGACACCAAGATGGAAAAAGAAAATAGCCCATGATTTGGGACATGCAGACAAACACACGCACACACACAATCACACACTATATACATAATATAAGCAAAACATGTAAGTCTCTGGGTAAGGTTAAAAATAAGGAGCTAATTAAAACCTTATTTATTTATTTATTTATTTATTTAGAAAGCACGCCTGTGCGCAGGCAGGGGAGGGGCAGAGAAAGAGAGAAAAAGAGAGAGAGAGAGAATCCCAAGCAGACTCTGTGCTACTGGCACAGAGCCCAGGGCGGGGCTTGATCCCACAAACTGTGAGATGATGACCTGAGCTGAAATCAAGAGTCGGATGCTTAACTGACTGAGTCACCCAGGTGCCCCGTTTTATTTATTTGTTTGTTTGTTTTGAGGGAGAGAGAGTAAAATCCTTTTTGTTTTTTTAACTAGAAACACTGAATTGTCCATGAGGCAGAAATAAGGGGTAAGAGAATGAGGTATGTGCGTGAAAGAGAATAGAACGTGTATGAACATATAGTCTCCTAAATTTCACCTCAGAAAAATCTACCTGAGTCTCCACGGAGAATATCAACTTTCAGGGGCTTTAATCTGCAGTGGGAAAAGGTTTATCCTTATCTTTGGATCTTCTGGATCAAGGTCTAGCATCTTAAACCTATCATGAGGAAACCACAGGGTCAAACCAAATGGGAAATGCACCAAAGCACTTTACCGTATCTATGTCACCATCCTCGGTCAAAGCCAATGAGCAGCCTGGGAACGGACAGAACGCAGTAGGGAAACACATTCGGCAACATCAGTCATCTGCATATCTCCAACGTGTGTAGCAAAATTCCCTTTATTTCATTTGACAACAACAAATATTTGAATGCCAAATATGTGCAAGACACTAGCTAAGTGGGGAGGCAAGAGCAGTGATAGAAACAATCTCTCTGGCCTTGAAGGACATAAATTTTCAATATGCCACCTCAAGTAAAACAGACCTGGAATCTAATGGCCACTTTCTAGCTGTGTGACTTTGGGCAAGTCAGTTAACTCCCTTGGGTTCAATATCCTCTACTATAAAATGGGACAGGGGCGCCTGGGTGGCGCAGTCGGTTAAGCGTCCGACTTCAGCCAGGTCACGATCTCGCGGTCCGTGAGTTCGAGCCCCGCGTCGGGCTCTGGGCTGATGGCTCAGAGCCTGGAGCCTGTTTCCGATTCTGTGTCTCCCTCTCTCTCTGCCCCTCCCCCGTTCATGCTCTGTCTCTCTCTGTCCCAAAAAATAAATAAACGTTAAAAAAAAAAAAAAAAAAAAAAAAAAAATTTAAAATGGGACAGTAATACCACATACAATTAATGATCTTGATAATAATAACTGACTGCTAACCGCTTCCTTTGAAGCAGGAACTGGAAAATACTTTACTGTGCATTATTGTATTTGATCCATCAAACAACAACAAAAAACCCCTCTGAAGTAGTTCCCATTGTTTCCCTAGCATATGGATGAGGTGCATGGGGCTTAAGGAAGTTAAGTAACTTGCACAGGGTAGCAGAGCAGGGTCTGGAACTCAGGACTGACTGGCTTCAAAACGAGTGCTCTTAATCATTATGCCTAATGGTGACAGTCACAAGGTAGGCACTTAAATTATTTTTCCCATTCTCTTGAGCTCCTTGACCATGGCAGCTTTCCAGCAGGATAAGGCCTTTCTCTGCATACATGAGAACCAGGATATTGCTAGTAACCTCATTAAAATAAAAGTCCAAAGTGCTTAATAACAATTCAGCCATTTTTGTGCCCTGCCAAAAGTTAAGCAATAAGATGGACAGCAAGGACAAGACAGAGGACCAGGGAGATTAAGGGACATATAAAGAAATCAGTACAAGCTGAAGGTCTATCAGCAAGGCTAAATACACATGATAAAACTGTAAGATATCTATGCTACCAACATTCAGCATTTAAAAGGAATAAGATAGATCCGTATATACGTTGCTGAGTGAAAAAAACCAAACTACAAAACGAAACATAGAGTACACACATACACACAATAGATCAAATATCAGCAGTTAGAAGCAATCACAGCGTAGCACTGGTGGGGCAAGAGCTCTAGGGCTTGCAGATCCTGGTTACAGATCCTGGCTCCACCACTACCTACCTGCATAATCTAGAGCCGGCAACTGCCTAACTTCTCTATGCCTTAGTTTCCTCACTTAAAAAATGTTAAGCGATGACAGAAATTGTGAAAGTTGAGTGAGTTAATACATGTAAAGTGCTTAAAATAGCACCTGGAATCCAGTTAGTACCTAATAAGTGTAAACTATAATTACAATATCACAGGAACATAGATATCACCGTAAATACATACAGAATGTTCTGGAAGACAACCACCAAACTTCAAATAATTACTACTTCACTCTAAGGGGAAAGGTAAGGAACGTAGGTAATAAAGGTGGGTTTGGTCTTATTTTATGTTTGAATTCTTGCAAGGATGTACTTGTGTATTACATCTAAACTACAAATCAATGATAAAAATTGAAGGGATTTCAAGACGCCAAAGGCACCCAGGAATTTCTAACTTCCAGGTTTCAGAACAAAAACTATTCAACAGAACAAGAAAAAGCAGGAGGGAGCCAGAACGGCTGTAACTGAGGTCCCTGCCACAGAAGCAGCACTAGTTGCCAACACCTGAATCTCTCCCTTGGCCATATTCCCACCCCCGAAGTGGTTTCCCCCATTTCACCTTCCAGGCTGGCATCCCATGGTACTGGAGCTCCCCATCCCTGATGAAGTTGTAGAGAGGTGAATCAGGAACAGAATTCAGGTCCCCACACAAGACGATGGGGCAATGGCTGCCATCTGACAACCTGGCCACTTTGTCCACTTCTGCCAAGAGAATGGCCATCTGGGCCAGCTTGACATCACCCCGGCGTGGGTTGTATAAGACATGGGTATTTGCCACACAGAGAGGGGCCACCGAGACTTGCCCCAGGCCTTCTGGGACTAGTGGCTGCAACAGCAACACTAAGCCCACGTTGTCCCGATTGAGGAGCTCCAAGCCAGGCCGAAAGTACTCCACAGGGCTGGCACAGAGCAGACGGAATCTCGTGGGCTTGTAGCAGACAGCACAGCCATCTGTCTTACATCCGGTCCTCCTCTTGTAGAAACAGGTAAAACCTGCAAGGAACACCCAGCCAAGGAGATGGGTCAGAGTCCTTGAAGCCTGAATCCCTCCAAGCAGTGGCAGTAGCCGAGGCGTGTATGCCTAAGGCACTGCCCCCGCTGCTCCATAAGGGGAGTTCCTGTCCTTGACAACTCCTTGGTTCTGCAGAGGTTCCCTTACAGTGGTAAGCAGATGACTGAGTGGCTAAAGGGGAAGTAGGACAGAAGGGTATGAAGAGACAGAACTCGACAGGAAAAGCATGGATTCTAGAGTCAAACAAATTCGGAGTCCTAGCTGCACAACCTACTAGCTTTGTAGCATGGTGACCTTGAGCAAGTCACACAAATTTACAGAACCTCAGTTTCCTCACTGTAAAACAGGGATAACAATACTCAACCTCACAGGGTTGGTTACTTCAAGGATTAAAGGCAATTCATGTCAATTAATTAATTCAAGGCAATTAATGCCAGAATTGCTTTAAAACTACAGAATTCTTTCTTTCTCACCCATACAAAGGAGGAGCTAGTGCACGGGTGAGAATGAGGATTTACTGAAGCAAAAGAAAAAGATGGTGCCTTCAGGAGAGAACAGACAGGGCCATAGGAAGCAAGACTGTTGAACACGCCAGCATTACCCATCATTCGCAGAGAAGGCTCCAGCTGCTCCCAGTAATGATCCTCCTGGACTTCCTGGAGACACAGGATCTGGAAAAGTGACAAGGAAACCAATCACTCCAGAGTACCAAGAGTGCTGGAGAGTGACTCCCACCCCAGGAGCAGGGACTGAGGGCAGGTGGAAAGCTGCTGTTGGTCTCAGGCAGGGTCACACTGAAGCTTCCCGCAGGGCCAACTCTTCCTACACAGCCACCCCCAGCAAGGAAAAGCCTAGACTTAAGCTGAGTAGACCCGAAGCATGTGCTGGGTTTTCCTGTTCCTTGAATCCCTCAAGTCTCCCTCCCTGCATAAAGGTGTTGGAAAGTGTGTACCCACGGAGTCTTCTGAACACCTGCCAAAAACTCATTTATTCCAGGCAAGAAGGCTCCAGCCCTAGGCAGAACTCTGACCCTATACACATATAAACTGTAAACTCATTTTTTTTTTAATTTTTTTTAACTTTTTTTTTTAATTTATTTTTGAGACAGAGAGAGACAAAGCATGAACGGGGGAGGGGCAGAGAGAGAGGGAGACACAGAATCGGAAACAGGCTCCAGGCTCTGAGCCATCAGCCCAGAGCCCGATGCGGGGCTCGAACTCACGGACCGCGAGATCGTGACCTGAGCTGAAGTCGGACGTTTAACCGACTGCGCCACCCAGGTGCCCCGTAAACTCATTTTTTAAGAGCATTTGGGAAATAGCCCCAGGTCCAGAGCAAATACAAGATGGCACCTTCCCCGCTTCATCACTCACATCAGGGTCCCAGTGCTGGAATTCCTGCATGAGATTCGCAAAGCGATAGTTCCAATTGAGGATGTCTGGGTGGCAATGCAGGTAGAGCTCTGAGCTCTGCTGCATCAGGTCCTGGGCCAGGATGTTATAGGACATTAGAGTGAACTGGAACTGAGGGCCATCCCCCGCCTCCAGGCCCTGAGCATCTGGCTGAGTAGAGAAATCCTCCCATTCTCGCCACAAGATTTCTGCAAAGGGGTTGGGGAGAAGAAGTCCACAAGAAGTACATGTTATCCACAGGCCCCACCATCTCCACTCCTGACTCAGAGATACTGTGTCTGAAGTTCCTTTTTGTCATCTTTCCTGTCACCCATCCCTCTCTCTGGCTATTTGAGCAGTACTCTATGGACATTTCCAGACTAGACAGCAAGCTCCATAAAGCCAGAGACAATCTTGGCCTGTTCAGCGTGGATCCCCAGTACCTAGCATAGTACCTGGCACCTAGTACATGTTCAATAAATGAAGGCTGACAATTTCTCACTTCTGATAAATCCATGGGTCTCTGTGGAGGATCCCTCGGATCAATGTGTTTAATAGTCACCTGAGGTTAAAGACATTTCGAGAGTAATCTTAGCCTTGGGTGTTTTCTAACCTTTATACTTGAAAAAGCCTGTGGAGCTGTAAACCACATGTTCCCCATCTCCCCTAGAGCATGGAGGTGCAAGTGGGCTCAACCCACTTGAGCCACAGAACTCATTCTTCAAATTTTAATGGAAGCCAAATATGTAGGTAAAACTAGAAGATAAAATTCTGGTTGAGGCAGAGTACAGGCCCTGAGATCTCTCCACCACTACTCCTAGAAACAGCGTCATGGAGAATCAGAATCAGATGCAGTGCTTTCGCTTCTGCATCTAGCCATGTGACTTCAGGCATGTCCTGCTACCTCTCTGCATCATGGTTATTTCATCTGAAAGACAATGGGGCTGAATGAGACGATCTCTAAGGCCCCTCTAGATTTGACACTGTAAGATCAGAATGCAGAGACAGAGCTCCCCACCAGAGAGTCTTTTCTTTAGCAATGGCTCTGCCCAGAGTGGAGACAAGCTGCTACCCTGGCTCACTCAGCCAGTTGTCAGACTCACCATGATACGGGATTTCCATCGGGGGAGGCTGCAACTGCCCCAGGCCCTCAAAAGGCCAGATGAGAGCCTCTTCCTGGGGCATAGGCTCAGGTGCTATGCTCCAGGCCACCACTGCAGGGTCCTCTTCCCACTGCTCTGCAGCCAGGGCACCCATTGGGAGGGCAGCGCAGTCTGCATACTGGGGGCCGGTCTGCATGGGGACAGCTGTCCACACTGGGCCCTCGACCTCTGGCAGTGGCTCGTCTCCTAGCACCTCAGGGAAAGGCTCCTCCAGGTTCTCTGCTGCCTGTAGATCACTCAGCTGCCTGCTGGACCACTTGTCCTCTGACACAGCATCCTGTTCTCCAGGATTATCCATCAGAAGCGCCAGGCTGCTCTGGGCTAGTCCCTTATCTACAAGAGGACCCTCACTCAAAGTTGAGAGCACCTGGCTCGACCCTTCTTCTCGCCACTGCTGTAGCAGGCCCTCACACTCCTCCTGGTCGGGCCCCCGAGGGGCCATGGCAAAGCTGCCCTCTACCTGGGTGGACGAGCTCTTCGCCAGGAGGGCATTTTTTCGACATGTGAAGAAAGCATCTAAGAAGCAAGGCAAAATACCATGTTATAAGATGACAACATCACCCAACCCATACCCTTCTCCCAACTAGAATGTAAGTCCCATACAAGCAAGAATCATATCCACCTTGCTCATAGTTGTACCATCACTGAGCCTGCCCATTTTAATACCTGGAACACCTCATCATTAGCATGAAGTGCTTACTACATGCTGGGTGCTATTCTAAGTGCTTCGTACATATTAACTAATGTATATGGTAGGGATCTAAAAGTATTCACTGTATGAATGAAAGAACAGCTATCCCACATAATCTAGGACAAAGATGGTCACCTGGAACCACATCCCTTTTATCTGGAGGTTAAGACTCCTATTAAACATCAGAACCAGAACTCTCTGGTTCTAAGGGCCATATTACATTGGAACCAGCACTTGACCCTGAATCAGAACCGTGAGTTACGATCTAGCAATGAAATTAACAAACCATGTGACCTTGGACAATGCCTCTGGTGAGATGAACTCATTCTTGCCTATAAAGTGGAGACGGGAAGTTTGAACTAGATAATCTCCAAGAGCCTTTCCAGTTTTATAAATCCTCTAACATACAAATACATTCCAAAAGAAAAAGTCCTAGACAAAAAGAGTGTCTCAAAATCTATACAATTTACTTCTTAGCAAAGGCCCTTGCTCTTTGTCTCAAAGCTATGTATTCTATTCATCAATCTTCACAAACTTCATTATCAGCTTTCCCATTCCATAACACACCAGAGGCTGTAAATCAGAAGACGCCAACAACTGACAGCAAGAGACAGCTGTCATCTCTCTGCTACGGCAGCCACAAATGACAGCCAACAGGCAAGAAAGCAGGTGGGAAAACTCTAAAATTAGAGCCCCCAAACTCCACGCACAGTATTTTGGTGTGAGCAAACACCCACACTCACTAAATCACTTATTTACAACACAGGACAAGTGACATGCACGACACTCACCCTCAATCACCAGAGATTCATTTTATCAGCTCTATTTTTTAAAAGGCAAGAAAAACTTCAAAATGGTTCAAATGTTGAAAGATACTATCTTATTTATAGTCTATGTTGATTTATGGCCCTCTAAACCAGTGGTTTTCAACCAGAGGGTAATTTTGCCCTCAGGGGACATTTGATATTATCTGGAAACACAGTGGCTGTCACAACTGTGGGGATGCTACTGGCATCTAGAGGTCAGAGGAGAAGGATACTGCTGAACATCCTAGAGTGCAAAGGACAGCCCAGGCCCAAATGTCCATAATGCTGAGATTGGGAAACCCTGTTTTAAATCCACGGGCTGTGCTGCTGGCTTTAACCTCAGGGATTTGCTAATCCCCTGCCCCTGGAAACATCCTCTGCATACCAGATGGAAGAGTTTCTCTTGTTTACAAGTGTGAAAGTATTCATTTTCAAATGTAGCAGATTTTTGGTGGTGGTGGCGCGGCGTCCGTTGGTTTTTCAACAGAATCGTTTTATGAGGGAGGGAGGAAGGGAATGGGAAGCATAGAAAGAAAACCTTCTGTAGGAACCAATACACAAAGTTGAAAGAAGTGGCACTACTTCTATGGGGGAGGGAGGGAGGGAGTGGCCCCTCCTGTGATCTCCCTAAACTCTGACTACTGGTCTATAAACCTGTGGACAAGTATATGTCACTAAGGCTGTCACGGGACATCGGAAGGGCTCCAGAAATGGCAGCACCGTGGGTAAAGGAATCTGCTTTAATTCTCTGAAAACAATTACTTCCGCGGAGCTTCTCATTCCTCAGAAGTACGGACACACAAATATTGCTTAGTTGAGTGCCTACTATATTCTGGACAGTGTGCTAGCGCTAGAGCTACAGGGAGCGGGACAGACATGGCCCTGCCCTCCTGCGGCTTGCATTCTAGCCACAGACACACACAAATAAATACCTGAGTGGCTATTTTACATACACACGTTGCGTAAAGTTCCGGAAACGACAAGCACAGAATGCAGCTGAACCGCGTATGTCTAAGAAAGTAGTTCTTGGTCTGTCCCGCCCTCTAAATTGCCGGAGAACATTCTGGGAGTTCTGTGGGATCTGTCACAGGGACGGACGGTCTCCTAAGAGCCTCGGGAATTTTCAAAGACCAGGAACGGGAGCGCGGGCAGATCACGGAAAAGTGACGGAATAACTCTCTTCTCTCTGGGCGCTGGCTCCACCGCACGGACTCTCTAAACCCAAAACCACGGGAGACCGCTTCAAAGCTGGGGGTTAAATGGTCTCCGGGTTGCGAGCACCGGGTTTTCAACCAGACACTCGGCTGGAGAGCGGAGAGGCGGCTGTGAAAGGTGAGTGTGGAGTAACCCAGGGGAAGGCAGGTGCGTGCGGGTCTTGGGCTCACATCCCCCGCCCCCAGGGAGTTCGGGCGTTTGCCTCGCCCCGAGTCGCTAACCCCTCCCAGGGCCGTGCCTCGGCGGGCCCCTTCGCCGGCCTCTTCCCACGTTAACCGTGGCGCGACGCCACCAGGCCACAGGCGTGAGGGGGGCAGCCCGCGAGGCTCGCCGGCCAGGCCCGGGCCTCGTGGGGTCCAGGAGCGGCACCGGGGGCCGCCTCCCCACACCTCGGCCGGGGGGAAAAGTGGTCGTGACGCCCGACGCGCCGCACGCCGGCCCCAGGCCCCGCGGGGCCCTGCCGACGTGGGCCCGGGCCTGGCGCCCGCCTGCCAGGACGCGGGGCCGGTACCTGAGAGGGCACGGAAGAGGCGCGCGGCCGGCAGCAGCAGGTAACACAGGCACGACGCGATCATGGCCGGCCGCCGCGCTCGCGCTCGCGCCCGCGCCCGCCTCCCCTCCTCACGGCCGCCCGCCGGGTCTCTCTCAGCTCGGCCCCGCCCCCGGGGCGGCTCACGTGGTACCGCTGCGCTTCAACAACAACTTTATTGGGAGCGCAGAGCCACGTGTGGGACCGCGAGGTCGGCGAGTCTGTTTCCGTGGCAACGGGCCCGGAAGCCATCCAGGAGCCCAGTTTGAAAATTAAGCACCTCATTGGAGGCTCCCATAGTATCCGTTCTAAGGCAGTTTCACAGCTACTTTTGCCACGGAGCTAGGGGGCCCACCTCGGGTACACTATAACCTCTCTGCCCCTCAGTTTTCTCATTTGTAAAATGAAGGGCAGAATTTTCTCTAAGGCCTCACACAGCCCTGACTTCTATAATCTCTTCTCATCCCAGAAAAGAGAGCCAGTTCTTCCCCATTTGTTTACTTTTCCTGACTCTACTGTCTTACTCAGCTCAGATTCTAGGTCACAAAGTACACCTTTGTCTCCTCTCCCATCCTATTCAAAATGGGCCCTTTTTTTACCTAGTCTGGGGGAAAAAAAGGGGAGGGGTATCCCATTGGTAAAGGGTTCAAGAAAGGTGGAGAAAAAAATTCCACAAGGCAGGGACCAAGTCTGGTTTGTTGGTTAGTTTTCACTGAGGTATATCTTTCTAGTGCCTCCAACGATGCCAGGCACATAGTAGGAACCAAATCTTTGTTGACCAGACAAAGCATATGTCACCTATGAAGGCCAGGTCTTCCGTCCATTGTGCGCTTACCCAAAGACCTCTGAGTTTCTCTCCCCCATCCCTCACCCTCAGTCTGCCTCAGCCGCACTCTGAAGGAAGGACCGTGTAATACTCCCAAATTTGGTACCTAGTGTCTGAGCTGTGTGATTTCCGATTTGTGACTCCGGTTGCTCGGAGAAGCCCTCTGGAGAGTCACCAGATCCAGGACCAGCTGGATACATCATAACACTGAAAGGCCAAAAGAAGAAGGAGAGAGTCAGTCTGGCTTCAAGTAACAGCACTCACGCCTTTGCCTGAGAAGAAGCAGGAGCCCCAGGGGCCATCTGAAGGTTGAGAAGCCTCTTAAAAACTAGTGCACAAATATTAGCTCTATCTAAAGAGCCTCCAAAGCCAGGCCCACTCCTTTTATGTGGCTTAAATAAACCTTCCTCGTACCTTCCTTCTGTTTTGTCCCAGTGGTTACCGAGAAGTCCAAGTTGTAAATCAGATCCCAAATCAAGGTACTTACCTAGGGACTGTGTTTCATTTTGTGAAATGAGGGTTCCCTTATCCACTTGGAAATGTTTTAAAAGTACAAACTCCTAGACCCTACTCCCGGGGTTCTGATTTAACAGGTCTGGAATGGGCCCATGGACACTGACCAGGTTATTCTGGTATACAGTTTGGGAACCTCTGCTAAAGGACCTAATCCTCAACTGTGCTGTTCAATGCATGTGTGAGCAAAATGTGTCAGGCCAGCTCATGCCATATTCTTTCAGAGGCTTTTCCCGAGGCCAAGTAAGCAAGACTGATCTCTTTTTGTTTCCTAATCCACTTTCAGCTATGTTGGAAAGGGTAGGGGGTTGCGAGCATCACATGTTTTGGAGTGAGGCCACCTGAGTTCAGACCATGGCTTTGCCAGTTCCTACCTGTGGAACCTCTCGGGTTACTGAACCTCTTGAAACCTCGTTTCCTCACTGTGCCCAACCCAGGGTAAGCTCTTAGTGTTTACCATTATATGCATGTTTTTAACGTAAGCGCAAACCAGCTCTGGCTACTACTAATGTAGGGTCACCTTCTACAATCTCTGGCAGAAATAAGGGCCTTCCAAACTGTAATGTGGTACTACGATTTGCAGCTTTATCATGTCAGAAATATTCCAAGAAGAGAGACTGGATGAGTCCCTCGATTCATCCCAACTGTGATAACAGTGGAGGCAATGATAAACCACTGGGTGGTTTCAAGGACGCAGAACCTAACGAATAGGGCGAGTGGAAGGTTTTGCAATACTTTGAGGGATATAAAATGTTCTTTTACAGGGAAATTTTCTGTATGCAAGAAACTTAAGTTCTTGCGGGTTCAAATTTCACTTATGCCAGCAGGTATGTGTGGAAGTTCAAGATGGCTGCCCTTATTAATTTATTGGTCGAACGTGTACATTACACAGGCTGTCTTGAAGCTTCCTTTCAGGATTGCAGAGGCTACTGAGCAAGGCCTAGAGCAAAGGTGCCCAAGAGAAATATAATGTGAGCCGCGTATGTAATTGGAAAATTTTAGTAGCCTCATATAAAAAGCACAACAAAACAAACAAAAAAACAACAAAAAAAAAACGGTGAAATTAATTTTTAATAGTATGTTTTATTTAACCACATTTATCCAAAAAATCAGCATTTCAACATCATCAATATTTTAAAATAAGGCAGCTTATGTTCTTTTTTTTTTCCTCTTTTTTTGTACTAAGTCTTTGAAATCCAGTATATGTGATAGCACATCTCAGTTTAGATTAGCCACAATTCAAGTGCTCAGTGGCTACAAGGGGCTTGTAGATATCGTATTTGAACCTGCGCAGGTCTAGAGGGCTCAACAGCCTCTCAGATGGGATACACTGAAAAGAACTGCCTCCATTCAAATCTTATGATAACTTGACACCCGTACACTTCTCCTAACTTGGCTTCTGTTAGCCTAGTGTTTCCTCCTGGATCTTGGGATTTATGGCTAGATATTCCCAGAATGTGCCAGATTAGTCTGAATTGATACATTCACTCATTCACTCGTTCACACATTCATGTATCCATTAGATGTTTATCAAGCACTCATCAGTGTTACCCCAGCCTCATCCTGTCTTTTCCTGACCTCCAGCACCCTCCTCCTCTTTCATTGCAGACTCTAGCCTTAGACTCCGTTTTTCCTACCTCAAATCCTCCTATGCCCAATGTGGATGAGCCATCCCAAGCCCTAGAAGCTCACTGTCACCACCTCCTCGGTGGCCTCATTCCCACTGTACATCAGATACCCTTGGAGTATCGTTAATGGGTACTGCGCTGCCTCCAAAATCATAAATTCACACACCCACTCCAACAGATCACCTCATGGCCCACTTTTGCTTCTACTTAAGCAGTTCTCTAACTCCATCAAGCCCTCGGTTTCTCTATTCTGTCCTCACACTTTCCCTCAATCACCATTTCTTTCTCTATCCAACATGGAATCCCCATGAGCCATCTTTTTTTTTTTTAATGTTTATTTATTTTTGAGAGAGAGGGAGGCACGAGTGCGAACACGGGAAGGGCAGGGAGAGAGAGGGAAACACAGAATCCGAAGCAAGCCCCAAGATCCAAGCTGTCAGCCCAGAGCCCAACACAGAGCTTGAACTCACAAACTGTGAGATCATGACCTGAGCCGAACTGACACTTAACTGACTGAGCCACCCAGGTGCCCCCCCCCCGCCCCACCATGAGCCATCTTTTAAATCACTGGCTTCCCAGTATCATCTCTCTTGCCCATTGTTCTTTGATTACTCCTAGGTCAAGTAAAACCATTCTCCTTCTTGGCTCTTACATCTGGGCTGCTGAGCACTGGTGAATAAAATTACCAGCCTCTTGGACTGGAGCTCCTAGTGCGCTGGCCTCCAACCTCACTTCAGCCCTCAACCCTCCCCAGCAATCCTGTGCTCTTAACTAGGTTTCTCTCCCTTTCCACGATGACCATTCTTCTCAAACTTGTTGTCCTATGATGTCCCTTCTTGTTCTCTGGAGATCGTCTCCCTACCAACTTTAGAGAAAAACTAGAGCCACCAAGTGAAAATTCTCTACTGCTTGTTGCCACACCAACTCACTGACAGGCAACTCTAACTGCCTTCCTTCCCTCCCAACACGATGGCTGGCCATTCCATCTTTCACAGGATCCTCTCCTCCTGCTTCTTCAGAGATTATGCTCCTTCTGCTCACCACTCTCCTTTTTTTCCTGGACTCCTTCCCATCAGCATTTAACCATGCTTCGGATCTCCTATACAGAACTCTCCCCCAGCCCAAGTCCTCCTGCAGCCATCCCTCCATCTCCCCACGTCTCCTTCATAGCCAGGCTTCTTGAGTTGTCCACTCCTGATATCCATACTTCCTCATCTCTCATTCGTCTCATCTTCATCCCACTGCAGTGGGGCTTCTGTCCTCATCACTCCACTGAAACTCCCCACCAGATTTCCCAGTGCCTTCCTTGTGGCCACATTTAATGGGCACCCTCCAGGCTTTATTATTTCTTGAATGTTCTGTAATCTTGCCTAACTCCCCGCCTCTTGTAAGATTCTCTCCTGTTGGTTTCTTTGACATTTTTGTTTTCCTTCTGACACTGTGGACATTTGTCCTAGTGTCTTTTATTTCTGTTCCCCTGAACACCCCCCTTTCAATGATGGTGTTCCCAGGATTTCACCCTTGGTCTCTTTCCTCTTCTTACTTTAAAATCCCTCCTTGAGAAATGTTCACCCTTCCAATGGCTTCAGATACCATTCACATACCAACAACTCACATATCTACATTTTTAATCCTTTCCCTGGGCCACAGACTCATAAATCCTTTTGCCTATCGGCCTCTCCAATAGATGGCCCGGAGGCACCTTAGAGATTCAACACACCCCAAATTGCATTCAGCACCTTTCCCCACCATTCTCCAAAAATGACTGCCTCTCTGTCCCCTCAGCTCTTCTATCCTCTTGGCTCTGAATGGCACAGTCATCTACCAAGTTACCCTGGCCTCAGGCTTTTTATTTTCCCTTTTACTCTCATATCCGAGCTGTTCCGAGTCCGAGTGTTTTGGCCTTGTTTATATTTATTCAGTAAGTCCACTTCATCCCTGCAGCCACTTTTTTTTCTTTTTTTAAAAAAAATTTTTTTAATGTTTATTTATTATTGAGACAGAGAGAGACAGAGCATGAATGGGGGAGGGTCAGAGAGAGAGGGAGACACGGAATCTGAAGCAGGCTCCGGGCTCTGAGCTGTCAGCACAGAGCCCGACGCGGGGCTCGAACTCACGGACCGTGAGATCATGACCTGAGCTGAAGTCGGATGCTTAACCAACTGAGCCACCCAGGTGCCCCTTTTTTTTATTTTTAAGAGGGGGAGAGAGTGAGCATGAGTGGGGTAGGGGCAGAGAGAGAGGGAGAGAACGAGAATCCCAAGCAGGCTCCACCATGTCAGCACAGAGCCCAACGCGGGGCTTGATCTCACGAACCGTGAGATCATGACCTGAGCTGAAATCAAGAGTCAGACGCTTAACCAACTGAGCCACCCAGGTGCCCCCTGCAGCCACTTCTACCTGGCTTTGATCCTCCTCCTTTCCCCAGTCTGCTTTCCATGCTGCAGCCAGAGCAATATTTCTACTCTGGGAATCATGTCAGGTCACACTGATGCTTAAAACCTCTCTGTAAACCCCACTGTCCTCAAATGCAGGCCAAACTCCTTAGCACAGCACCAAAGGCTCTCTGTTATTGGCCTCTGCTCACCTCCTATCTCTTCTGTCTGCTTTTCCCTTCTATCACCACTCCCCTCAATGAGGATCCCAACCCAGCTTCACTAAACCACCTGTGATGGCCTCAGCATGCTGCAGGGACTTTGTATATGCTTTCTTCCCAGCCTCAAATACTCCTCCTCCTCTGGGTCTGCCCCTGCCCCTGCCTTCATCTGCCTAATGGACCTTCAAGTTTCAGCCTAGACATTTCTTCCTCAAGGAAGCCCTCCCAAATCTCCAGCACCACCCCCACACAAACGTACCACTGCCCTCAGGCTGGACCAGCAGCCTCCTCCTCTTTGCTTTTCTCTCATCCTTGCTTATTCTGGACCCAACACGGTCACTGTCTTTTTACTCATCAGTACCCCTCATGAGGTTCACCACTCTGTTCCCCTCGCCTAGCCCAGCACTAGGGCATTCAACACACCGAATGAATGAAGAGCTTCAGTTTCATAAGGAAACCAAGCATAATAAAATCCACACTTGCAAAAGTAGACACATAATGGGGCGGTTCTTGCTTTATCATTCTGCAAGTGCCTTTCTTTCAAAGACCCCCTCATATTTGCCATTTTTTTCTTTTTATTTATTTTTAATATGAAATGTATTGTCAAATTGGTTTCCATACAACACTCAGTGCTCATCCCAACAAGTGCCCTCCTTCATGCCCATCACCCACTTTCCCCTCCCTTCCACCCCCCATCAACCCTCAGTTTATTCTCAGTTTTTAAGAGTCTCTTATGGGTTGCCTCCCTCCCTAACTTTTTTTTTTCCCCTTTCCCTCCCCCATGGTCTTCTGTTAAGTTTCTCAGGATCCACATAAGAGTAAAAACATATGGTATCTTTCTTTCTCTGTATGACTTATTTCACTTAGCATCACACTCTCCAGTTCCATCCATGTTGCTACAAAAGGCCATATTTCATTCTTTCTCATTGCCAAGTAGTATTCCATTGTGTATATAAACCACAACTTCTTTATCCATTCATCAGTTGATGGACATTTAGGCTCTTCCCATAATTTGGCTATTGTTGAAAGTGCTGCTATAAACATTGGGGTACAAGTGCCCCTATGTATCAGCACTCCTGTATCCCTTGGGTAAATTCCTAGCAGTGCTGTTGCTGGGTCATAGGGTAGATCTATTTTTAATTTTTTGAGGAACCTCCACACTGTTTTCCAGAGTGGCTACACCAGTTTGCATTCCCACCAGCAGTGCAAGAGGAAAAGACCCCCTCATATTTGAAATCTCACTTGATTTACAACTATCATTGTTTTTTTTTGTTTTTTTTTTTTTTATGTTTATTTATTTCTGAGACAGAGAGAGACAGAGCATGAATGGGGGAGGGGCAGAGAGAGAGGGAGACACAGAATCCGAAACAGGCTCCAGGCTCCGAGCCATCAGCCCAGAGCCTGACACGGGGCTCGAACTCAGGAACCGTGAGATCGTGACCTGAGCCGAAGTTGGACGCTCAACCAACTGAGCCACCCAGGCGCCCCAACAACTATCATTGTTTTGAAAAGCCCTTGCATAAAATGGGATCTTATTACATCTAATAATAATGGCGTCTGTTTCTTTCTTTGGTTGTGCTTCCTAATTTTTAAAATATGTTTGTTTATTTATTTTGAGGAGCAAAGAGAGGAGGGGGGGAGAGAGAGAGAGAGAGAGGGAGAGAGAGAGAGAGAGAGAGGGAGAAAGAGAGAATCCTAAGCAGGCTCCATGCTGTCAGCACAGAGCCCACCGTGGGGCTCGATCCCATGAACCGTGAGATCATGACCCGAGCCAAAACCAAGAGTCAGTTGCCCAACTGACTGAGCTACCCAGGTGGCCATGTGCTTCCTCATCTTGCCTTCTAACATGGTTTCTGCCAACTTTCTTGGATTCTTTTCCCTCCATTCTTTCATTGGAGAGCTGGAACCTTCATTATCTTATGATCTTATGCTAGTGGCTATCAAATACAATGGCAAACTTTTCCTTAAAGGACCAGATAGGAAATACTTTTGGCTTTGCAGGCCATGGGTCTCTGTAGCAACTGCTTGACTTTGCCATGTGACTGCATGAAGGCAGCAACAGATATACCTAAATGAGTGATAGTGACTGTATTTTTAGAAAACTTCATTTAGGGGCGCCTGGGTGGCGCAGTCGGTTAAGCGTCCGGCTTCAGCCAGGTCACGATCTCGCGGTCCGTGAGTTCGAGCCCCGCGTCGGGCTCTGGGCTGATGGCTCAGAGCCTGGAGCCTGTTTCTGATTCTGTGTCTCCCTCTCTCTCTGCCCCTCCCCCGTTCATGCTGTGTCTCTCTCTGTCCCAAAAATAAAAATAAACGTTGAAAAAAAAAATTAAAAAAAAAAAAGAAAACTTCATTTACAAAACAGCAGTGGTCCAGAGTTGGTCCTCTGTATATACTCTACTATAGTTTGACAATTCTTGAAATATATCACCTGCACCCAGACCCTTCTAAACCATGAACAGCAGCTGCCCTGAATGGAGAACAACCTTGTCATGTTAAATTAACAGCAAGGGGGTCAGTGCAGAGAGGCAGCATGGGCTTTGCAGCCAGACTTCATCTATATCCCAGTTCTGCCACTTTTTAGCTGTGTGATCTTGGGCTACTTACTTAGCCTCTCTGTGCTCAGTTTCCTCCTCTGTAAAATGGTAATTAAAAATAGTATCTCAGGGTACATGGGTGGCCCAGTTGGTTGAGCATCTGATTCCTGATTTTGGCTCAGGTCTGAGCCATGGGGTCAAGCCCCACATCAGGCTCTGTGCCAAGCCTTGGGGTTCTCTCTCTCCCTCTCTCTCTGCCCCTCCCCCCTCAAAATAAATAAATAAAAGTTTAAAAAATAGTATCTCATATGCCCCTCTCCCACTGGCACTCTGCCTCTCTTTCTCTCTCTCTCTCTCAAAAAATAAACATTAAAAAAATTTTAAACATAGTATCTCATAATAGCATAATAATAGACAATTTAAATGTAAACTCTACAGAACAGTGTGGTCACTTACAAGTGCCATATAAATGGTAGCTTATAGGATAGTAAAGGGTCCCTCTGCCGTGTTCCCCACTAGTGGAAGTGTTGTAGCAATAAAATTGGCTATAAAGGAAGAAATTTTCATTCTCTTAGTAACTGGCCATACCTCACCCAGGATGACATTCTCTTTGACTCATTCCAAGTCAAAATCACAGCTCCCCTCCTCCCCAGGGACTCTCTTTTGTCCCTGCTCTGTGGATTAACTGTGGAGTTAGTTTACCTGCGCCCCCTAAATGCCTATGCCTACCTCCCAGCGCCTCAGGGGCTCATCTCACAAATTAGTAGTGTAAAAGTACAGCATTTTGATTAGATGGAATGTAACATGCTGGTTATACAGTCTGAAATGCTAGCCCCACAAATAACACCAAAGGATACATATAGTCAACAGACTTTTGACAGTGGTAGAAAGGCAATTAAATGGAGAAAAAACAACAAATGGTGATGGTTATACAACTTTGTTAATGTACTTAATGCCACTGAATTGTGTCCTTTAAAAGGGTTAAAACGATACATTTTATGTTACCATAAATTTTAGTGGATCCCAGACCTAAATGTAAACAGTAAAACTGTAAAGCTTCTATGATGCAACACAGGAGGAAATCTACATGAACTTGGGGTGGGCAGAAAGTTTAGCTATGACACCAAAAACATGATCCATAAAAGAAAAAAAATTGATAATTTTGATAAATTTTGAAAATGTTTTGATTATGGATTCTGAAAAATCAAAATTATTTGACTTTATCAAAATTGAAGTGTGTTCTCTGTGAAAGACGCTGTTAAGGATAAGAAGCGAAACCACATTTCTGACAAAGGACTTCAGAATATATCAAGGACTCTCAAAACTCCATCGGAAAATAAACCACCCAACTTAAAATGGGCAAAACATCTGAACAAACGATAAAGAAGATATATGAATGGCAAAAAAAACCAAAAACATAATCAAGTGTTAGCGAGAATGTCGAGCAACTGATGCTACCATATCTTCCTACTGAGAATTCAAATCGGTACACCCCCTTTGGACTTCGGGTAACAACATGGTGGTTTCAAGGTTAAACATACACCTGCTATATACACGTGACAATGCCACTCCTGGGTATTTAATACTCAAGAGGAATGAAATCTTACGTTCACACAAAAACCTGTATGTGATGGTTTATAGCTGCTTTGTTCATAATCACCAAGAAAGGGGAAAGATGAAGAGCTAGCAGGTGAATGGATAAGTGTGGGACATCCTACAGTGGAATATTACTCCGCAATAAAAAGGAACAACAAGGTACAGCTTCGTGCAACAATAAGGATAAATCTTAAATGAAAGAAGCCACCCCCAAAACTACACATTGTATGATTTCGTTTATATGACTCCGGAAAAGGTAAAACCATGATGTTGGAAACGGAACAATGATTGCTGGGGGTTAGGTTGGGGGAAGGGCTTAATCATAAAGGGGCAGCATGAGGGAAAGTTGGGGGTGATGGAACTGTTTCGAGTGGAAGCATGGTAGTAAACACATGATTCTCTGCATTTGTTGAAACCTACAGAACCGTGCTGCACGAAGTGGATGTTGCTGTATGTAAATCAAGTAAAATCAACCAAGATAAGCGGGGAAAGATGAAACGCAGGCTGTGACAAGTGCACCTATGTTACAAATGCCTCAAATAACCACAAAGAAGGGGCTAGGAAGAAAGAGTAGACCTAGATAATTTGGGGAGCAGGGCAAGTGTCTTAACTGGATACATAAGGATGAACACACACTCACAAAAAACAAAAACCCCTACATAATAAACACTGTATTCTAGTTGGTAAATTTGTTTCCCCTGTTATGGTTTACCAATCCTGAAACTATTTTATATGTATACTAGAGATGAGCAAATAAGTAAGTATATGGTAGAAAACAAGAGCCGGGTTTCTTGACGAGAAAGAAATGACAAATACGCACTGGGGAAAGACATGAATGTCTCCTGTGGTGCTGGCTTACAAGCAGAGGTATTGGTGTATCCGTGGCTTTTGTTTCACATACATATAGATAGATGGGTATGGAAATAAATACAGATGTGTGTTATACGCAGGTCAGTACCCATACATACATGCTAGCACCCGTTTCCTCGCTCTACCCACTGAAAAGGACTAGAAGCAGTAAGAACTTAACGCTGATGGGACGCCTGGGTGGCGCAGTCGGTTAGGCGTCCGACTTCAGCCAGGTCACGATCTCGCAGTCCATGAGTTCGAGCCCCGCGTCAGGCTCTGGGCTGATGGCTCGGAGCCTGGAGCCTGTTTCCGATTCTGTGTCTCCCTCTCTCTCTGCCCCTCCCCCGTTCATGCTCTGTCTCTCTCTTTCCCAAAAATAAATAAAAAACGTTGAAAAAAAAAAAAAGAACTTAACACTGATGAGCATGCCAGCACCCACATCTAGGTTTTCACTCTCCTGGGAAAAGTGCTTGATGCCTGTGGTATGAAAACAAATAAAAATGAAAGGCGGAGAGCATGTCAAAAGGGCACCAGGGCCAGCCTGAATGAGCTCCCATAGCCAAAGTTGGAATGTGAACAGCAAAATAATGATAGTATTGTATTGTAACCCGAATAATAAAATAAGCATCCATGATCCCTATTAATATAAACAACCAAATAAATAAATGAGGGAAAGGGACCACTCTTTCTTACAAAATTCCAATTAACAAAGAAGGATGGTAGGAACAGAAAATCACCATTAGAACACGACAATAGTACGTGTTGAGGCAAGATCTCAATAAAACCCATGGGTGCTGGGGTGCCCAGTGGCTCAGTTGGTTAAGCATCCAACTCTTGATTTCGGCTCGGGTCATGATCTCACAGTTTCATGGGATGGGAGCCCCATGTCAGGCTCCACACTGTCTGCATGGAGCCTGCTTGGGATTCTCTCCCTCCTCTCTCTCTCTCTCTGTCTGCCCCTCCCCACCCTAAAATAAATAAGTAAACATTTTTTAAAATGTTTAAATTTTTTTTAATTTTATGATATTAAAATTATTGAGCAAAAATTTTAAGCAGAAATTAAGATATTTGCATAAAATATCTTCTCCAAAATATGTATTAATTACAAAGGGGAAAAGAACTTTACAGTAGATAAACCCAGCAGATACCACCCTGACCAAGAGATCGATGTGATACATATTGATATCATGTGTCCCTGATACACACTGAGAAGGGCACATCAACTTTGGCACCCTTCCCAGTAATCATGAGAAAACATCAGACAAGCGCAAATTGAGGGACATTACACAAAATATCTGACCAGTACTTTCTGTAAGGGGTCAAGGTCATGAGAGACAAAGACTAAAGAAATGTCATATTTTGGGAGAGACGTGTGGGATCCTGGATTGGATCCTGGAACAAAGAATGGACATTAGTGAAAAAACTGATAAAATATAAAAATGGTCTGTAATGTAGTCAATAGCATTGTAGCACTGTTAATTCCTCAGTTTTGGTAATGTTTGTGCAAGATGTTAACACAAGGGAAAGCTGGATGAAGAGTATACGGGAACTCTACTATTTTTGTAACTCTGCTATAATCCAAAATATTTCAAAATTAAAACTTGAATTAAAACAGGATATAATAATAATAAACTTTCAAAATAACACACGAAAAGAAGTTGAAGGTATTACATTTCATGATTTCTAAAAAGATACAAAATTTAAAAAAAAATTTTTTTTTTCAACGTTTTATTTTATTTTTGGGACAGAGAGAGACAGAGCATGAACGGGGGAGGGGCAGAGAGAGAGGGAGACACAGAATAGGAAACAGGCTCCAGGCTCTGAGCCATCAGCCCAGAGCCTGACGCGGGGCTCGAACTCACGGACCGCGAGATCGTGACCTGGCTGAAGTCGGACGCTTAACCGACTGCGCCACCCAGGCGCCCCAGATACAAAATTTTTAAATTGTGGTTCCTGAACATTTTTATTTCTCCAGAATGAACTCTTCCCCATATAAGTAAATAATTGCTGCCCATCATTATAAAGAGAAGCCCTGATTAAATCATGCTCTTGTTCAAAAATCTTCAGTGGCTTTCTATTGACTTTTCACTGCATTTGAATCTGTTTATGAAATAGCTCGTGTTCCTTTTGCGCCTCTTTTTCCCACTACTCTTTGCACCCTATACTCCTCCAAACCCACCTTGGGCTCTGTTTCCTTCCTTTATTCTGCCTTCCTAGAAATGCCTTTTGCCAGGACTCTACTTGTCCAGAGCCCACAAATGCTCCGCAGCATGAAGAAACCTCACTTTCCCTTGCACTCCCAGCAAATCTCCCTCATGATCCTTATCAATTTCCAGTACTGCCTGGTGCCTCTGCCTGGTGGCTAGAGTGCTTTCCTCCAAATTTTCTAATTTGCCCTTGGGGCCTGAGACCACATGGTGCTGTTTAGGCAGAGCACCTAGAGTTTAGACCAGGATCTACATACTCTCCAGTCCCCATTTTTCTCCTTTAAGGACATTTTCTATCCGCTTCACCAGCACGGTGTAGACCAGATGCCCAAAGAGTCTCCAGGACTCATGCTTACCAAATCATCGTGGGAGTTGACCAGTCCCCCTGGTCTATTTGGTGTTTATTTCAAGGAACTACATGAGATGGGACCCCTAGACTGGTGTGGCCATGCTGATTTGGGGTGACTCCAATTCTTTATGTGAACAGGAGCTCTGCCAAAAATATTTGCCCACAACCCTCATACCCTAGGAGTAGCTGTGTCAATTTCTATCTTGTATCATACATGCCTTGAAGGGTCCAAGCCATAATCATGTCTGCATTCCCTCCCCACAGTGGTGCCTAGCATAGTGCCTTTTACATAATAGATGCTCTATAAATATTTTTCAGAACAAATGCCTGAAGGAATGAGTAATGTGTCAGATGTACATGTTTCTTTTGGCCCAAGCCTCCAACTATGTTCTCCCTACACAAATTCCCAGATGTTCCTCATTCTTCTGAGTGGCAAAGAGGGATTTCCGTGTCCCCAAGCCCTCCAGTCACTGACCTGACCGTTGATGTGCTGGAAACTTATCAAGAAGGAACAAACACGCCTCCAGATTCTCTTGATAGTAAACTGCAAGTGAACTTCAACTCCAAGACATGTGAAAACAGCCAAGCACAGGAATGATGGTTGAGTGGTTTCGAGTTAGGCAGCCCAGTAGTTTGGATTGAACAGTACTTCGGCTGCAACAAATTGTAGTGATAGAGCATATGTTTGTCGTGCTTTGCTTTTGATCTTCTGCTCCAACGTTGAGGATACTCTCCCAAGGGGGAAAGAAAAAAGGAATGAGAACAGGTTAGAAGAAAACTGACTTCACCCATCACTGAAATATTTCATACCTGAAGCACAACCACCTTGAGAGAAGAACATGGTGGTGCGTCTTCACAGTCACCTGATTAAGGGGCTTGGATTTGTTCCTGACTCAGAGGGAAACGCCACCACCAAGAAGCCCCCCCACAACACCTGCCCACTCACAGCCGAGCCCGGGCTCGGCCCCAGTGGACATATGAGGAAAGAGGACTGGGAGGGTGGGAGGCTGGCCCCCACATGTCCACCCATGTGGATCACAATGGCTGCATGAGGTCATGGAATGTTGAAGAGGTGACATTAAAGTGGCTCTTAAGTCACAAAGTCGCAGGAGGGTGGGCATCCTTTTGACAGGGCTCCCGGGAATAGAGCCATACCACTCTCCTTGATGATCTCAGCAATTAGCTGCTTCTCCCAGACAGAGTTGGGGTCAAATCCACGCATGTCCTCTTCCCACCAAAGCCCACTCTCTCCAGGCTTGCTGGGGAGGAAGAATAACTACAGCCCCCCTGGGATTTGTCTGTGTGAGGGCAGGGTGCACGAAGTTTGAGGCAGAAGTGAATGGATGGGTGTGCTTCTTAGGGAAGCGGCAGAAAGGTGACAAGAAGTGGACAGTGGCCCCCGAGAGGGCCCTGGCGCCATGGACAATGATGAACCTCTTGAGCCTGAGACAAAAGGTGAACAGGCATCCCATCTCTCACCACTCGGGCCCTTCTGGGCTATCTCAGTGTAACACCCAGTGATCACAGGGACCCTGAAGCCCCCTTCCCTCCTCACCCGGGATCCTCTAGAATCGGGATGATGTGTTACGTCAACTTGGCCTCAGGGCCTCCCAAACAGGGAATGAGACAGTTGGAGACAATGCTATGCTGGAATTGGCTCGTACTAGCTCTGGCCAACTTTAATTTCTGCTTTGTGAGCTGTCTGACGTCATGTTGGTAGTTTGAAATCAGCCATGCTGGGAATATTTACCCCACCTGAGTTGGCTAACTTTACAAATCAAGGATTTTTTTTTTTTTTTTTCCGGAGAGCCAGTTAAACACGTAATAGCATTCTACTGGTTGGATGGAATTCTAAAATTGTGTGACTAATGAGAATATTGAGACTCAGAAAGTCATAACTTTTTGATGGCTGCATTTGATGGCTAAGCTGCTGTATATCTTCTAACTGCTGGGCCACTATTACTTCCACCCCTTATCACACAGACCTTGTCTTACAGTCTCGGAAATAATTCCTGGAGCTTGGTGTACAGAGAAGGACTAAGAAAACATCTGCATGAACTTATTAGGAAGCCCGCCATCTGAGAACTTGGGTGGTTAAAACTGGGGACCCCTGCCACAAATGCTCAGTCCACCCAAAGAATAGATTGGCTACGTTTTGATGGGTTACCTGCTGGTAAAGCATGGCTCCCCCAAACACTGCATCCTGTGGATGTGGGAGGAGTAGCTCTAGACTCCTATGTGTGGCTTTCAGGAACTCATCCTAGTCCCAGATCAGTGGTCCAGCCGCAGAAAACTCAGGTCCAGCAAAGTATCGGGACTGCTAGAAGGGAAGCTTAGGACACGTGTATTTAATCATAGCAATTAGTTTCAACCCCAGCAAGATTTTGCAAGCTCTTCCTTCTTTTTTGTTTTAATGTTTATTTATTTTTGAGAGAGAGTGCAAGCCAGGGAGGGGCAGAGAGAGGGCAACAGAGGATCCCAAGCAGGCTCTGCGCTGACAGTAGTGAACCAGATGCGGGACTCAAACTCATGAACCGTGAGATCATGACTTGAGCCGAAGTCAGACGCTTAACCGACTGAGCCACCGGGGCACCCCTGAGCTCTTCCTTCTTCATGATCCTAAAATAAATGTTGGATTGGAAGGAAGAGAAGCTAGGTCAAATTCTTAGGAATCAAGTTATCCTTCTTTCTCCTTGGGACTGCTTGTGTTCCCTTGCATTTTATGGATGTCCCAAGTCACCCGCTCTGCCCTGCCCCTCGCCTTCTGCAACATCGTTTGTGCCTGCCAATGAGGCAGCCTAGGCATCGACACACATCCTCTCCCTGAAAGAGTAAAGCAGGCCCTGAACCCCACCCAAGCCAACAAGAAGGAAAATAGTGGCAAAGAGCCAATCTCTGAGATGGGCCCAAAGCAGGGAGTGAGCAGGGAGTCTGCAGAGGACATGAGGGGGTGTTTAGCACAAGACTCTACAGACGATCAGGCGCTGGCCCTGCATCCAAGAGGGAGGGCTTGTAGAATGGAGTCCCTGACGGGACTGAATGCACACTGCAGGTCCTTGGCTGGTGGGGGGAGGTCCTCCAGGACCTAGCTGGCAAAGGAAGGGGGTGGGGGTGGGGGGAGAAGCCACAGGTAGACTTCACCTGAGAGGCCCTCAGGTTTTATTTCCAGAATCAAGGAGATGAGTTTTCTTCTAGATGAACCTGAAACCAAGCCAGCAGCACGGAACAGTGACGAGACCTTCTACTGTGAGGCTGAGGCCTCTGTGGCTGTAGAAAAAGAGAAGCCAGGCGGGGAGAGCTCAGAAACAGACCTGGAGATCGAAGGTGACCGTGGGCGCTTAGTGGACAGGGTGGGGGTGCGCCTCCTTCCTCAGAAGCTGGAGACCTCAGCTCTCCCGGGTCGGCCGTGGCTCTGCCCAGTGGGCCACCCCACAGAAGGAACGTGACAGCAACCTCTGGGGCAGTCCTATGCCACGTCCTCTTCGAGGCTGGCCTGGTGGCAGCAGCTGCCCCGTGCTCGTGGCCTACCTGCTGAGCACAGTGGTCGCCATCAGCTTGTTGAAAGCGGAACCAGTACTTACACAGGGATTTCCGGTTTTCTAAATGTTTCCACGTGTGGCATCTTATGTCCTCTTTGCAATAATCCCAGGAGGTTGTCATCATTACCCACCTTTTAAAGAGGAGGAGACTGAGGCTTAAGGAGATTGTGTGAGTTGCCCAAGGCCACAGAGAGCTGCCAATGTTTGCTGATCCCCTGTTCACGCTGCTCTGCTGATCTGCCTTCGTGCTCGGTGTTGTGGGGGCCGCTGGACCGTCTGTGGCCCCTCTTGCAACCCGGTGACTTTTCTCTTTACTCACATTAGAGTTCTTGGTTCCCCTACTTGAGAGTTTGCTCTGGACAAAGCCAAGTGTGCCCTGTGGGGGTGGGGAGGAAGAGGGCCAGCTGAGCTGCAGCAAAGGCTCTGTTATTGCAAACAATGCCTCCACCCTCTTCGCCCTCTCCATTTCCCCAGGGAGGGAAGTGCCAAGAACACCTGTGAAGCAAGGTGAGCACATGGCTCGCCCCACCAGAAAAGCCAGCCCGGAACTTCCAGGCTGAGGCTAGCCCACTGCCTTCGTCTCCTGTGTTCTGGTGGCTGGGTCAGTCCGTTCATAAACCTCCCTACCGTGGCCAGCGTACAACTTCCCCTCCCCATATGCCTCCTCCCTGCCCCCGCCCTCATCTCGTTGCTTTTTCTGACTTCTTTTCCACGTCCAGGCTGCCGCTAGTGTGCTGATGTTGGTTTCAACCCGGACCTTTACCTGGTTGGGGGGGGGGGGGGTGGCAGATAGAAACTGGATGTTTTGTCCCAGACTCCTGCTTCTGTCGCGTCTTCCCCCCACCCCCCCAGCTCCCCACAAGAGATAACACAGTTGCCAGCTGCCTCTAAAATATAACCATAGCGACTACAGCTAGAAAGGGTCAGCAGAGTGAAACAGAGCAGAATTAGTGTCGAGGACAAAGGTGGGGGTTACCTACCGCCTGCCTTGGCAAAGAAGAATCTCTACCGGCAGCTAGGCTGTGCTGGGGCAGAAACTCAGGGCCCAGCTGCTCCAGCAGCTGGTGCCCCCTGGTGCCGAGGAGCTGGGAATGGGGCCGGAGGGCTTCTCTGAGCTGGCCTGAGACGTGAGCCCCCCCGCGGAACAGCAAGCTGGCAGTGAGGCTACAGAAGAGGGAGAGAAGGCAGAAGTTGGGCACCTGCCACGTGCAGTTTTGCTTATGCGACAGCGGTCCTCACTCGGAGGCGATTTTGCACCCCAGGTGACATTTGGCAACCCCCGGGGGGGGGGGGGGGGGAGGGGATGCTACTGGCATCTCACTGGCAGAGGCCAGGAATCCTGCTAAATATCTTTCACCGCTCAAGACAGCCCCTTGCGACAGAGAATGACCCAACTCAAAATGTCAGCAGCGCCGAGCTTGAGAGAGCCTACCCTACAACCATCCCAAAGAGAAGGCCAGTTAGAAGCTGTGCCTGCAGAGTGAGCCTCCTCGTAAAGTTGTCTGTTCACCAACAAAGCTCACGTTGTCTGCCTTGTAAAATGTCCGAGGTGGGTTGGCTAAAGGCCCTGGCATCCAAAGAGATCACAGATGCACGCTTAGACCCCAGCTAGCCACGGGAGGCCCAGCTGTTGAAGGGACCCACTTAATGAGGACACAGCTGTGAGGGCATATGGAATCCTGGGAGGGCCATTGACCACGAGCCAGGCCCATCTAAAGTCCAAGGAACAAAGGCCCCAAGAGCTTGGAACGGAGAGATAAAGTCCCCAATTGTGGTAGCTGGTGTTAGCACCGATGAGCTGTGTGTGATTTGCGGCTAGATTTGTCACTGGCAAAGTAGACACAATAGTCCTTTTTGTCAGGAAAAATGACATACAAGTCTTTGAAAGAGGAGTATCAATTCAAATACAAGTTTGTTTGTTTCCACGTGATTTGGGGAGGTCTCTCCATCTTGCAGTGATTTGCCACCTTGAGAAACCCACTCAGTCCCACTTGGGGTTTTGAAAGTTGGAACCTCTCTAAATCTTTAGTAAGGCTTTATTTGTGGCTCTCAGTTCAGTAGTGGTAGTGAAACTGAAACAAATAGAGGTTCCTTCAGCCGTCACAAATCAGCTTTTGGTTTGGCCTTTCAGAGCCATCCCAAGGTGGACAAGAGAGCTGGCCTTTATGCATCCTTGATAATCAGTCCTGGATGTGGGCAACACGGGAAGGTGTGGGCACGCCACTCCCTCTCCTGGGAAGGCTTGGGGCCTAAAACCAGGGGCCTTATCTCTTACTCAGAGGGAGATTTGGGGCTTTCTGGAGTTTGGGTCTCCCTCTCCCGCCTCTGGCCGTCTTCCGATTAGAGCTGCCCTCCACCACACACACCCACAGGGACATCCTCAGGCAGAGGGGACACCGGGCAGAAGCGCACTCGGCCCAGGGTTAGAGGAGAAATGAGGCAAAGGTGGAAGAAAAACCCCACTTTCTCCATTTTTTTGTGTAGATACGGAGAAACTTTTCACCACCGGACAAAGGGAGCTGTACCTGGAGGCCTGCAAACTGGTGGGTGTAGTGCCCGTCTCCTACTTTATCCGGAACATGGAGGAGTCCTACGTGAACCTCAACCACCATGGGCTGGGACCCAGTGGTACCAAGGCTATTGCCATAGCCCTGGTGGTGAGCATGCTAATGGGGGCCCTTGATGATGGGTAGAGGTGGGGGTTGACAGAGTAGTGGGCTCAAGACTCAGAGAGACCCCCCATGGGATCCTAAATTGCAAGCTTTATGCCCGCCCTGCCCTAGGCTCTGCTTGACTGCCAGTCGATTTACGTAATAGGCATGGATGCCCCCACTGGCTCCTGGGAAGGGGGCTGCTAGGGACCTTAGCTTTGGAAGTCTATGCTCTTTCTGATTCAGGAAGTAAAGGCAGCAGCCAGAGGTAAGTGGCTCGGCTTGTCACTAATGCTGGTGCATGATACAAAATGCCAGCCTGGATCTCAATTCCAAAGCTCACCTTTGCTATAAAGGTGTTCACTACTGAGCTGTTCTATTCAAAGTTTGCCTTTTGCAATGTTGCAATTCTTTTTTTTTTTTTTTTAAATAGTGCAGCCACTTTCTTTTTTTGTTTGTTTGTTTAATGTTTATTTATTTTTGAGACAGAGAGAGACAGAGCATGAACGGGGGAGGGTCAGAGAGAGAGGGAGACACAGAATCGGAAGCAGGCTCCAGGCTCTGAGCCATCAGCCCAGAGCCCGACGCGGGGCTCGAACTCACGGACCGCGAGATCATGACCTGAGCTGAAGTCGGACGCCTAACCGACTGAGCCACCCAGGCGCCCCATTTTGCAATGTTGCAATTCTTAAAAGATCACACTGTAGAATAATTCATGTTTTCCCATAGAAATAATGTCCTCTCTCTCTCTCTCTCTCTCTCTCTCTCTCTCAGCCTGGCATGAGCAACCAAGGACTTGACCTTGAATTCATCATAGCCTTATATAATTATAATTGATTATATACAAACCAGCTTCCATCCCAGAAAAACAGATCATGTAACAACTGTATGTCAGCACAACACTGTTTGTTCATTTAGGACGGTAAAGAGAAAGTTTGATTTAAAAAAAAAAAAAGCACTCATTCATTTTGGGAAATATCATAGCATTTGCATTTGGCACATGCCCATTAAGAGTCCACATGAAATGTGAGATTGTGCTGCTTTCTGGAGGAGGGAGGAAAGAGGGGAAGAGCACAGAAAGAACAAAGGCATCTTGAAATTTATTGAGTGTTGAAAGACTGATTAATGAGGTGTTAGGAATGCACCATTACAGCATGAGTTTCATGAAAAAAAAAACGGATAATGCAATTCTCTCGGGACTTGGGCTGCTTGCCTCTTAGTGACAACAATTTCTGTTTGGGGGGAGTTTCTTTTTCCCTGATTCTCTGTGTCACTAATTTGACAATTAATCACTGTGACATGCTGGGGGACTGAACTGCTATTTATCTTTTTGTACTGTTTAACTTTGCACGTGTTGTGTTTCCCTGGCTTGGCTTAAAAGCACGCTGATGGTAGTGCTCATATCGCATGCTTCCCGTCCATCTCTCACCTGCCTGCCTCGACGCCCTCGTGCTTGACGGGGTGCAGGGATGTCCTCTGCTCATCCTTGTTTCTCCAGAAACTGGCACAAAGAGTAACCAGCGGCCACTGGCCTGTGTGACGTGAATGTGGACAGGCCTGGTGCGGGCTCTGCCCGCTGCCCCACACACTGCGCTAGTCCCCAGGGTGACTATGCAGCTGGTCGTCCGGCCCCCCGATGCTGGGCACTAACTGACACCTGGCCCCCTGAGCCTTGACCCTTGCCTCTGCACACAATGGAATTTTGCCCACCTCGGAGAGCTGAGGCCAGAAGGCACTTGGTGAAGGCCCTGGGTGGACTGTTAGGCACTGTGTTATCCGAGCTGTCACATTTGCCCTTTGCGGGGGGGCTAGGACTCCTTCCCGGTGGCTGCCTCTCCCGCTGCTTGGTGCACTTTGAGAATACCCAAATCCAAAGATGTGTCTATTCTTCATACCTTTCTGCACCGGAACTGAGGTGGGGAAGGGAAGAATAACAGTCCTGACTAGAGCTGACCCCGGGCCCTCATGCTGCACGTCGCTTCCTCTCACCTTGCTGCCTGTGGGAGTGCTGACTAGCTTGGATATGGATACTTAAGACTGAAATCCAGGTCCTTCCAAACAGCCTTGGGACAACGTCCTGACTGAAAGTACCAGATAAGCCAGAGCCTAAACTAGAAGAAAGACCTGTGAAAGAAACAGGCACAGTAAATGCCTTATGTTTAAATACCTTTATTAAAGGCATCTACTTCTCCTTAATGTCAGAGTAGGTCACAGCTTCTCTCCTCCCTGAGAAAGAGCTACAGTCTGTTTAGCTCATCCCTGTGCCCCACGCTTTTTAGGGATTTCATTGGTTTTTTTACTTAAAAAAATTTTTTAAATCTTTATTATCTTTGAGAGAGAGACAGAGTACCAGCGGGGGAGGGGCAGAGAGAGAGGGAGACACAGAATCCGAAGCAGCCTCCAGGCTCCACACTGTCAGCCCAGAGCCCAATGTGGGGCTCAAACTCATGAACCCTGAGATCATGACCTGAGCTGAAGTTGGAGGCTTGACTGACTGAGCCACCCGGGCGCCCCAGGATTTCATCGTTTTAATGTCCCCTTTCGAAATTCCCCTGCAGAACCCCCTTTGGTGGAGGTGCCCAGAATAAGCATATTGTGCTAGCAAAACTCGGCGGGATGGATCATCCCTGTGCTTTATCCAGAATTGCTAGCCTGCCTCTCCGTACCCTCTGAAAAGGCTGGGACGGTCAAGAGAGAGGACGGGTTCTGGGAAAGGGCAGGGAACTGACTAGGTCGCCAACTACCTCTGTCTTTCTCCCCCTCCTCTTGTGGCGGCTGAAGTCCAACACGAGTGTTGTCACCCTGGAGCTGGCAGACAACTGTATCATGGAGGAGGGCACCTTGAGCCTGGTGCAGATGCTGCAAGAGAACTACTACCTGCAAGACTTGGTACTGTGCTCTGCTCTGCCGATCCCTACCACCTGGGCTCTCGGAACACACCCGACACGGGCCAGAGGCCCCTGCCCAAGCCCTGGCCAGCCTCCGGCTTTCTGCAGCCTGGAGGCCCTCTCCTCCAGATGTGACTCCTCAGAGGAGGGCCACACATCCGAGGCTGGCCGCGGGGAGGGTTGGGAGGGGAGCTGTGTTCCCTGTGGTCCCAGGAACCCTAAGAAACCAATTCTGTCTGCACCTTATAAGCCCTTATTTCTACAGAGTCACTCTAAAGTGAACCTAAAATAAAGACACGAAATACTCTCATCAAACACAATGTGCCTGGAGATAGATGATGGTGATAGTTGCAAACCAGGTGAATACACTTGAGACCACGGAGCTATACCCTTAAAAACGGCTAAGATGGTAAATGTTGTGTTATGTCTATTTTTACCACAAAAAAAAAAAAAAGGGAAAAAGAGAGGGAGAAACAATTATGATAATAATGGCTGGTTTATATGAACGTCCCTCCCACTCGCCTGAAAGGAATGTGTCAATTTGTATCCCTGCGTGTCCCCAGCAGATTCATTCATGCTTCACCAATCAATGAATGGAACTTATAACGATGAATTACTCGAAGCTAATTTTTCAATTGCTTTACGCCAAACTGTCTAAACAAAGCTCTCTTGGATTTCAAAAAAGAAATGTACAGTGTGCTTATCTAAAGTGCTAGAGCTGAACTGGAGAGGTGGGGAGCCACCAAAGCCAACTTCAGAAAAACTGAGACCAGTGGGAGGGGCCCCCCAGCCAGGCATTAGGAGGGCTGAGTTCCCATGGTCCTCTGCTCCTTTGCTCTTCCCAATCCATCCTGCCCCTCCTCTCCTGCCCCTCTCCCCACCCAGCCCTACTCCCTGGTGCAGGCCTCAAGTAGGGCTCACATTGGCACCATTCGTTAGTAAGGGCCCTTGGGTGGGATTTTTACACACAGGAATGTGTTCTTGCCTTTTAGAATGTTTCCAACAATGATCTTGGCTTGAAGGGGGCCAGCACCATCTCAGAATTTCTTCAGAGAAATACCTCTTCGCTCTTGAACCTCCAGCTTTCAGGTGAGCCCACGGAAGAGGTGGGAGAGGGACAAGGGGATGAAAAGAAGAGAAGGGGAAGGGCAGGGAGAATCCAGGGTCTAAGTGAGCCAGACCAGGCCCCTCCGAGTTCTGAGATCAGAAAACTGTGTCCACACCCGCTAAACCCTTCCAGTCATCCTTTCCCCCTCCCCATGGCCACACTGGCTTGCTGGCTTTCCCAAACAAGAAACTTCTGATTCACTCAGCAGCATGCCTGCCTCTGCTTGAAAGTCTCTACCCCAGATAACTGCATGGCTCACTCTGTTGCTTTAGCCGTGCTCCTGCTCAAATGTCATCTCCTGAGGGGGAGCTTCCCTCCCCTCCCCTCCATCACCATCGCTATCCTGTTTCTGTTACTTGTTTTTTCTTAACAGCATTTATTGCCCCCTGGCCCCTTATTGTACGCTCACTTTTTAATTAGTCTGTTATCTGTCTCTCTCACGGAAAAAAAAAAGTCACTTGAGAACCCAGGTTTGTGGTTTGAGTTTATACTGTCTTCAGGGTCCTGGAACCCCTAAGACATTAACCTAAGTCGTCCTATACTGGTAATACCCTGGGGCATGCAACAGACACAAACAGAAAACCTCATTGGAAGAATGACCCTTGACCCAGGCTGCAGGCTGCTTGGGATTCCCACGGATAAAGCTCCAATGAAGATGGGCTCAGAGTCCAAAATTGCAAAACAAGGACACAAAACACCATGAGAGCAGTCAGATTCTAACAAGCAGCAGCATCAGACCCTCAAGGACTACAGAAAATAGAATTATCAGAAATAAACTGTACATTTGGTGACCATATAATTTATCTTCCAACTGCATAGAAGCACTATTAATTAACTAAAACTGCAAGCAAACAGATATCTTGACCCCAACGGTAAACTATGTTTAATATGATTAAGAACATAAAAATAAAAACACACAAGAACAAAACGCTATTTTTTAAAAGACCTCCCCAAAATAGAATTTCTGGAAATGGAAAGTATATAATCCTTCAAACTAGAGACTCAATGGATACGTTTAACAGCAAATTAGAATCAGGTGAATAAAATTAATGACCTTGAAAATCTTTTGCAGCACAGAAAGCTAAAGATAGGGGGTGCCTGGGTGGCTCAGTCGGTTAAGTGACTTCGGCTCAGGTGATGATCTCTCAGCTCGAGTTCAAGCCCCGAGTCGGGCTCTGTGCTGACAGCTCAGAGCCTGGAGCCTGCTTCGTATTCTGTGTCTCCCTCTCTCTCTGCCCCTAACCCACTCGCATTCTGTCTCTTGTCTCTCTCAAAAATAAATAAACGTCAAAAAAAATTTTTTTTAAGATATAGAGGACATACAAGATTAAAAATATATATAAAAGGATGAGGGACTCTTGGCTGGCTCAGATGGTAGACCATGTGACTCTTGATCTTGGGGTGGTGACTTTGAGCCCCACATTGGATGCAGAGATTACTTAAAAACAAAATCTTTTAAAAAGTATATTAAAAGATTTTATTTTTAAGTAATCTCTGCATCTATCTATCTATATCTATATATAGATATATATAGATCTCTCTCTCTCTCTCTCTCTCTATATATATATATATATAGAGAGAGAGAGAGAGAGACCCAACAGAGCTCATTGGAGTTCCAGAAGAAGAGAATGGATGAGCAGTGATATCTAAGCAAACAATAGCTGAGATGTCCTGAATTGCTGAATTCTCAGATGCAGGAATCCTAGTGAGTCCTTCATAAGGTAAATAAAAAGAAGTCCACCCCTGAATATATCATAGAAAAAACATCTAAAATAAAAAGATCTTAAAAGTATCCAGAGAGAAAATGCAAAAATAGAGTTTGTGTAATTTTTAATATAAATATTATGACATATCAGGTTCTCTTCTCCAATTTCCTCTTTTTCACTCTAGATATATCTTCTATTTCTATGACATAGCAAATAGATTTATCTCATTCTCTGGAACAGCTGGATAGTATTCCATGGGATGGATATAGCATAGTTTATCTAACCTCTCTCCATTTGTGTGTGTATGGAAGGGGCACATTTCCAGTTTTTCAATCTTTCAAATAATTTTTAAAGAACTTTCTTGCACATGCAACTTTTGGACATATGTTCTAGTATTTCTAGATAGACACCCAAGAGCAAAATTACGGAATATAAAAAGATACACCTATTTTTCTGAAGTTGAAAAAGAATTTCCAAATCTCCCCTCAAGAAGACCGTGCCAGGGGCGCCTAGCTGCCTTAGTCAGTAGAGTGTGTGACTCTTGATCTCAGGGTTGTGAGTTTGAGCCCCACGTTGGGTGTAGAGATAACTTTTAAAAACGGCCTAGGGGTGCCTGGGTGGCTCAGTCAGTTACGCATCTGACTCTCGATTTCGGCTCAGGTCATGATCTCGTGTTTCGTGGGATGGAGCCCTGCATGAGGCTCTGTGCTGATAGCAAGGAGCCTGCTTGGGAGACTCTCTCCCTTTCTCTCTCTCTCTGTGCCCCTCCCCCGCTCACCCTTTTTCTCAAAATAAATAAACATTTGAAAAAAAAAAAAAGAAGATGGTACCAGGTTACAGTTCTACAATGAACTGTTCTCTGTTTCCCTGTACTACGTCCATTTTGGCTATCAGCAAGTTATCTGTGAATCAGAATGATTAAATGTGTGGATGTTGAGGTCAGCGCTTGGGTCCAAATCTCAAGCACTGGGTTTACCTCTGTTTCTTCAAGTCTTTTTTTATCTTCCTCAATAAAGTCCTATGCTTTTATTCCATTAGAAATCCTGCACATTTCGTATCAGGCCCAGGTGTTTTATCATTTTATTCCTGTGTGAACAGAATGTTTTTTCTATCATATATTCTAAGTGGTTATTACTGATATGTCTGGCAGCTATTAATTTCTGTACATTGGTCCTATGTCCAGTGACTTTATTGAATTATCTTATTAGTTCTAACATTCTGTCAGTTAATTTTCTTGGATTATTTAGGCAGGCGATCATGTCTGTAAATTATGGGAGTTTTGTCTCTTCTTTCCAATAGCCGCAGCTCCTAATGATTTTTCTAGTCGCATTGGCTAACACCTCTAGTATAACATTAAATAATACAGAAAGCTCTGTAAAAATACAAATTACCCAGCCCTATCCCAGACTGCTGAATCAGAATCTTAAAAGGGGGGCTTGGGAATCTGTATTTTATCAGACTTCCCAAATGACTCTGTTACTGCCAGCTCCGTACTATTTGTAACCACTGATGTAGACACAACAATTTGAATAGCTAATAACCTAATTTTACACATTGACTAGCTTATCGTCTCGTTTTATTGCACGGGTACAAACGCAACCAAGAAGCATTTGTGTCTAGGTGGACTCATTCATTCATTCAGGAAACATTTACTGAGCACCTATCATGTGCCAGGCACTATTTAGGTGCTAGAGATACAAAGATTATTAAGGGTTTAAAGAAGAAATTTGGGGATAAGTCTCTATATCATTTATTTCCCAGAAATCGCATATATTTTCCAGAAATCTTTTAAACTATTCAGCAGGGCTGGGGTGAGAGTAAGATGAGGAAGGCACACACCTCGATCACAGAACTCAAGGGGCTCAAAAAAGTCAGTAACTAAGTAAATGATATCCTGTTGCAATATTTGTCAAAGTCAAAAATAATGCGAAAAAATGCCCGTGGTGAACAAAATATCCACACTTTAAATATAAAATAGGATCCAACAGGGACAGGTTATTGGTGAGGTGAGTGAGGCCTAACCATTCAAGTACAGGGTCAGATCCTGCCTTTATTTAAAATTTAAAAATTTTGAGGGGCGCCTGGGTGGCTCAGTCAGTTAAGCATCTGACTCTTGATTTCACCTCAGGTCATGATCTCACGGTTAGTGGCTTTGAGCCCCCACGTTGGCGGTCTCTGTGCTGGTAGCTCAGAGCCTGCGTGAGATTCTTTCTCTCCCTTTCTCTATGCCCCTCCCCTGGTCACGCACACACTCTCTCTCAAGATAAATAAGTGAACATTAAAAAAATACAATTTTGTTCATCATAAATGTCTTGCATTAGTTTTGACTTTTACAAATATTAAGACGTTACTCCCTGTGGTTACGAAGCTTCGATTTTGCACACAGAGGGAGTGCCTCACTTGTGCCTCTCTGGTCATGGCCCTGCCGCTGGATTCGTATTTTTAATAATGTTACAGAATTTAGGCGCTAAGCTAGGGGTTGATGCTACCAGTGGGGGCACAGGGCATGCTGTACTGACTTCTGGAACTCCCCGAGCTATCATGGCAGAGAAAGGAAGGGATGTTAAAGGGGATGGCAAATAGTTGCCCTCTTTTCTCTTGTTTTCTTCCGTGTCCATATATTTGCTTTAAGCACTTCCCACCTTTCCTGTGGCTGATGGTTGCAAAGGGGAGAGACTGGCAGGGCTAGAACGCAGGAGGGTGAGGGAGCCCTAGTCTGGACAGCATTGCAAACACCCACCTTCACTACAGGAAATAACTTCAAGGACGAATCCGCAGAGCTGTTCTGCCAAGCCTTCTCGGTAAGTAACAAGGGGGCGGGGGCAACCCAGCCCTGTGGGGGATGGCCCTGGGAGATGTGGGGGATCTGGAGGGTGTATAGAGAAGTGAGGTCACTTGAATGTTTAGGGAGCTGGTGAGTGGCTGAACTCTGCCGATCCTGACCAAAGCGCAGCAGAGGGAGGGCTGTTTGGATGGGACTAGACCCTCCTAGCAGTCACAGACAGTTAAACAAAAAAATGCACAAGAAGTCATCTTCAGTCTAAAAACTCTAGTCCACCCGATTTTTGGTGTGTGGGAGCCCTCCATCACACCGCCCTGAGATAAGAGAGGTATTTGCGGTCACATAAAGGACAAAAATCACCTCTCTCTGCACCGTTTCTCTCTCCAGGCCAATTACCGAATTAAGACACTGGATCTCAGCCACAACGAGTTCTCTGATAAGGGAGGAGAACACTTGGGGCAGATGCTGGGTGAGTCCCCCACGGGGGCAAGGGGCCAGCCTAGGAGAGGGCACTCGGCAGACAGTCACCTGTCAGAGCTGCATCTCCTGGTTTTTATTGTTATTGAACGTTCTGGTTATAAAAAGTGATGTAAACCACACCCCAAATACATTTAAAGTGGAGCGAGCACCTAGATGCGGGAAGTAAAACTTTAAAATGATTAGAAAAACGGGTGCCTGGGTGGCTCAGTTGTGGCTCAGGTTATGATCTCACAGTTGATGAGTGTGAGCCCCGCGTCAGGCTCACTGCTGTCGGCATGTCAGTGCAGAGCTCACATCAGATCCTCTGTCCCCCTCTCGTTCTGCCCCTTTGCCACTCATGCTCTCTCTCAAATAACTAAACAAATAAAACATTTTTTAAAAACTATAAAATGACTAGAAAAACATAACTTGCTGACCTCACGGAAGCAAAGGATTATTAAATATGCACAGTGGGCATAAACCGTAACAAAAATGATTCATTTACTTGACAATAAGTTTAAAACTTATTTATGATAAAAGATTGGGCCATATTAAAAGCTAAGCGACAGAAAATAGATACTTGCAGTATTTGTATAATATAAAAAATTTGTCTTTAGAATATTGGTAAAAGATCCTACGGATCCATGACAATGATAAATACTCCCAATAAAACAATGGTCAAGGCCTATGGACAGTGAAAACAGAAAGCCAAATTCCTAAGCTCTTTAGTAATTAGAGGAATGCAAAACAAACAAAAAGATTCCCCTTGTCATCTACCAAAGCTGCAGAAATTTCAAGTAGAGAACATCCAGTGAAGTAAACACAAGGGAGAAATAAGAACTCTCTGAAGCTGCTAGGTAAAGGCACTTTGGAGATTAGTTTGACAGTATTTAGTGAAATTAAAAATGTATTCTTTGATATAGCAATTCACCTGTGCATGTCTCAGAGAAGCTCTCACACGTATGCAGAGAGAGATGTCCGAGGAGGTTCACTGCAGATTTGTTATAAAATTTTAAAAAAGAAAGAAAGAAAAAAAGAAAGAGAAAGAAAGAAAGAAAGAAAGAAAGAAAGAAAGAAAGAAAGAAGAAAGAAAAGAAAGAACCTAAGCGTTCATTCCTGGGGAAATTAGTGGGGGGGGGGGGTCATTATGAGCAAAGGAGATGCTACTTTAGGTGGAGGAGTGAGAAAAAGCCCTACAGGGAAGGTGGCTTTTTGCTGAAACCTGAATATCAAAGAAGAGTCAGCCACACTAAGTTCCCGAAGCACAGCATTCCAGGCGGAAAGAACAGGCTGGGGGGGGGGGGGGTGCGGAACCCTGTGGCTGCAGCAGAGCAGGGGAAGGGAATGGAAGGAGGAGATCACCAAGGTGGCCTGCAGCCGCTAAGGTCGGGCTTTGTGGGCCATGAGGTGCATGAAATTTGGATTTTATTCTCCATGTGCTGAGAAGCCATTGAAGGACGTTAATGCAGGGGAGTGACATGGCTTGATTTGCAGTTCCTCTGAGGAACTGTTTTGTGAAGTTTTACGCAGTTTTATGAAGAACACAACTGAAGACAACCAGACTCTTAAATACAGAGAACAAACTGGTGGCTGCCAGGAGCAGCAGGGGGGCGGTGGGGGAGGGCGAGGAAGGGAGGGCATGGGTGAAATAGGCAAAGCAGATTAAGAGGTACAGACTTCCAGTTCATGGAGATGAAAAGTGTAACATAGAGAATATTGTCAACAGTACTGTAATAGCATTGTTTGGTGACAGATGGTGATATACTTACCGTGGTAAATGCTAAGTAATGTATAGAATTGTTGAATCAATATATTGTACACCTGAAACTAACATAACATCGTATGTTAATGACACTTAAAAGAAAATGGAAGAAGGGAAGCCAGTTAGGAGGCTAATGCCGTAGTCCAGGCAAGACAGGACAATAGCTGGAGCTGAGGGAGGAGGTAGTGATAGGAGTGAATGGATCCAGACGTACTTTGGAAGTAAAGCCAAACCCACTTGCTGATGTGCAGAACGAAGGAAAGGGAGAAAGATAGATGCCCGGTTATTTTGTTTCAGGAACTGGTTGGAGGGAAAACTCAGGGAGTAACAGGTATGGAGGGACATGAGTCAGGAGCCAAAATTCCCATTTTGGCCATGTGATGTTTGTGTTGCCTGTTTGACATCTACATGGAGACACCTGATTTGTTATATGGGTTTAGAGCTTGGTGAGCAGGTCAGGACTGGAGATACACATCTGGGAGTTATAGGCATTCCAATGCATTTAAAACCACAGGGCGAGATGAGATCCTGGCAAGGAGTGTGGATAGAGTTGAGAAGGCAGCCGTCCCATCGTTGCCTGGGTCACTCTGACACTTTTAGGTGTACCAGAGGCGGGGAGGAGGAACCTGAGCAGGAGTGGTCAGTCAAGGAGGGGGAAGGTGAAGTACCCAGGAGCCAAGTAAGGGATTCTTTCAAGAAGGGGGAAATCTTCGGCTGGGTCAAGTGTTGCTTAATGGTTAAATAAGATGAGGTCAGAAAAGCGACCACAGGACTCGTCAACATGGAGATAATTGGTGACCTTGACAAGTGCCATGAATGTGGAGACCCGCCCCCAGGGGGTGGAGTTGAAAATGGGACGCAAAAAAGTGAAAGGCAACGTGGGCACCTGCAGAAGCCCCACTGAGACGAGGCTGCGCCAGAAAGATGGGTGATTTGAGGGCAGGAAGTTTCCCAAGGATGGAAGATGCTGATAGGAAGGGAAGGAAGATACGCGTCTGGGGAAGGAAGAGGAGATGGTGGCAGGAGCAGAATCCTTGAAAAGGCTGGCAGCCACGGAGACTGGAACCGACAGGCAGGGTGCGGCGCTAATAGAGCGAGGAGAAGGAGCGAGCATGCGGGGGTGGGGGGTCTGTCCTGTCGGGAGGGGGGAGCTCTCCCATCTCTCTGCTGCCGCCCCCTCAGTGATGTGTGAACAGCACCTTCCTGGAGAGAGGGTTCAGGCCGGCAGGTTTGAGGGAAGGAGCAAGTCTGCAAGCATTATGGGGCAATTTGAGTCCATCTGAAAACTGATTCTTAAATATTCTAAAACTAAATTTTAGGGGTGCCCGGCTGGCTCAGTTGGAACCTGCAGTTCTTGATCTCGGGGTTGTAAATTCAATCCCCATGTTGTGTCTAGAGATTACTTAAAAATAAAATCTTAAAAAAAAAAAACCTAAATTTTAAAACAACTTTTTTTCTAATGTTTATTTGTTTTGAAGGAGAGAGAGCGCGCGCACGTTTGAGCATGCCCCGGGCAAGCTGGGGAGGAGCAGACAGGGTCTGAAGCAGGCTCCCCGCTGGCAGCACAGAGCCTGATGGGCTCCAGTTCACAAACGGCAAGATCATGACCTGAGCTGAAGTCGGTTCCTGAGTTCAAGCCCCGCATTGGGCTCTGTGCTGACAGTCCAGAGCCTGGAGCTTGCTTCGGATTCTGTGTCTCCCTCTCTCTCTTCCCCTCCCCAGTTTGCACACACACTCTCTCTCTCTCTCTCTCAAAAACAAAAAAACATTAAAAAGGGAGAGAGAGAATGAGGGAGAGGATGAAGGCGGGAGAAAGTTTGTTCTTAAAATAAGATATGGTGTTCACTTTATGCAAAGTAGCTCCTGGTTGTTGACACAAGAGACCCACAACCAGCACACAGGGCACTGACCATGGAGAAGAAAATAGAGTAAGACATCATCCTGGGCCTGAGGGTTGAAGGCCGTGCCTCCCACCCAGTAAAACGTCAGGAGTGCTTCAGCGTCTTTCCAACAGTGTCCTCAGCATATCCTCCCTCCCCAATGAAAATAACGATGATGATGTGTTTCCACATGATGTTTTCCCCAACCCTCCGCAGCACATAAGGAAAAATATTTTAAGTTAAAAAGTTCTATGCAAGTTAAAACGTCTGTGCAAGTCAGCTTCTAGACAAGCCTGATGCTGCAGCACTTACAAGTGATAGTGTCCCGAAAGCTTTCTGGAGCCACCTCTGCTCCTGAAGTTCTCCAGGAAAAACACATCACGTGGGGTCATATGCCCTGCCCACCACAGCCTCCCTCCAACCCCTGTTCTCCATGCTCTCTCTTCCTAGTTTAATGGTTGCACAACATTCTACCAAATGGATGTTTATTCTGTACTTTACCCTTCCCCTGTGAGTCATGAATGTTACTTTTATAAGTGATGCCATGATAAACACCTGATAAATCACTCTTCTCATATCCTGCACTGTCTCCTTAGGAAGAGCCTCAGGGTGATATTGCTGTGTGAGGGGGCACACACAGTCTGATAGCAAAATATCTGTGACCACCTCACATTTGCCAAATTGTGGCAATTTGCTTGCCCCCTGCGATATGGGAGTATGATTATTTGACTACATTACTGCCAACGCTGGGAATCATCTTACAATTTGGGGTTTAAATGAATAATGGAACAATTATTGCCCCAGCGTTTTACTTTGAGTGAGTATTGAGTAGTCCTTATTCCCCAATGTCATGGCTATCTGTCAACTCTGAGAGTGGGTTCTCTGGGATTTGGGGCATGCTGAGATGATCCCTCCCTCCTCTAGCCCTCAATATAGGACTCCAGTCACTGGATCTGAGCTGGAATCAGTTCCACACACGGGGAGCTGTGGCCTTGTGCAATGGTCTCCGGGTAAGTCTCTCTCTGGCAGTGGTGTGTTGAAACCAGTGAGGATGGTCAGGGTTTCGCATCCCACCATCTTGAACGTCTTCCTCATGACCCCCCTGATGAGTACACACTGAACTCTCATCAAGTCCTTTCACGTTGGTAGCATCCCTCCCCAATTCCTGGATGTGCCTTCTTCTTTAGGATAAATCCTACTTCAGCAGGTTCACCTTGCTGGGGTCTTGGTGTCATCTTTGGGGATGCTTCAAGAGGGCAGTTTAATTAAGGGGTAAAGAATGACCAGACTCTGACTCCCCCCACTGGGAGGGATCTGACTGAGCTCTCCCTCCTGGGGACCACTGAGCACCCAGTCTGGATGGCAGCAGGGGAGAGAAACCAGGGCCTCTTGGCTGGGTGAGTCACATGCAACCTTGATGCTGGTGCTGTTCTTTTTCCTCCCCGGAGGCTAATGTAACCCTGCAGAAACTGGATCTCTCTATGAACGGCTTTGGGAACGAGGGGGCTACGGCCCTGGGAGAGGTCCTCAGGCTCAACAACTCCCTGGTCCACATAGACGTCAGCAGCAATGACATCAGCAACGAAGGAGTCATCAAAATCAGCAAAGGACTGGAGTTCAATGAGAGCCTCAAAGTTCTGAAGGTAAAGTCTTTACTTAAGCTGGGGATGGGCCACTTTGTGTGTGTGTCCGTGTGCATGTGTGCACGCCCATGCTTCTGTGTGCGTCCGTGTTTCCATGGCACCCACGTGTCCACGCTTGTGTGCCTGCATCCGTGTATATATCTGTGCGTGCACACCCATGCATCTGTGTGTGTGCATCCACGTGTTTATGTGTGTTCATCTGTGTGTGTGCATCCATGTGTGTGTCTGTGCATCCTTGTGCCCATGTGTGTGTATCAGTGCGTGTCCCTGTGTCCTTGTGCGTCCACGCATCCGTGTGTGTGTATGTGTGTATCTGTGGGGGGAGGGTGGGGAGAGCAGGGTGATGGAGTTGCATATTGCTGGAGAGAATCATTGGGAAAATTCACCTTATGTTTCACATGTGCGTAGGTTCTTGACTGTCTCTCTCCTGTAAACCTAATGTCACCCTCTGCTGTCACCAGGTGCATGATGTCAACTCCTAACCGGTCTTCCTTCCTCCCATCTGGGTCTCCTCCAGACTCCGCTTCACCCTGAAGCTAGAGTGTGTGTTTTGAGCATAAGTCTGACTTCCACCCCCCCCATCTAGCCCACTCCAGCTTAGACTCCCCACTCCATGGCCTCCTGTGGTGCAAATCCAGTTCTCTCACCCCGGTGTGCTTCTCCAGCCTCAGTTTACCCCATGCTCTCCCTTGTTGTCCAGCCACTGCCTCGGGGGTTTCTTTCAAGATTCTTCCTTATACTCTCATTTCAGTGACTAGTTGACTGGTCACCTCCACTGGTGTGAGAGCTTCCTGAGAGTGAACACTCTGTTTGGTCCTGCCCATTACTATTCCCCCAGGCCTAGCTTAGTTGCTGGGCCTATAGGAGATGCCTGATGAATGTCAGCTAAGTGAATGAGTGGATCCACCTTTCATTTTAAGTTGATTGGCTTATAGACGCTAATGTATAACATGGCAGCTCCTGGGTTGTTGGAAAACAGAAGAAAGATGAGGACTTCCACTACCGGTTCCCCTTTCTGGGGCTCCTGCCGTGAGCCAGGGGCAGACAGGTGGTTTGCTGCTGGCTCACAGCCCGACCCTCCGACGTGCGCTCCACTAGCTCCCCTGTCAGATGAGAAAGCTGAGGCTCTGTGACTTGCTCGGGTGATGTAGCTCGAGAGGCAAGGAAGTCAGCCTTGCCAGGCTTCCCCGCTGCAGTTCAAATTCCTCAAGATGTGGGGGCGATTCGGGAGGACCACAGGTGTGGGGGTGCTGGTGGAGAAGGACGGGAGTTAGAAATCAGCGATAGGGCGCCTGGGTAGCTCAGTCGGTTAAGCATCTGACTTCGGCTCATGGTGGTTTACAAGTTTGAGCCCCGCGTCAGGCTCTGTGCTGACAGCTCGGAGCCTGGAGCCTGCTTCAGATTCTCTCTCTCTCTCTCTCTCTCTCTCTCTGCCTTTCCCCCACTTATGCTCACTCGCTCTCTCAAAAATAAATAAAAACATTTAAAAATTACAAAAAAAAAAGAAAGAAAGAAATCAGCAACAATGAGCTGCCATCCGAGAGGACAAGCACCTTAGAGCTGCGAAAAGGAAGTCAGATTGCCAGCACTGGAGGGAGCATGGTGACTGTCTAGTGACAGTGAGAGCTGGGAACGAGGCCTGACCAGAGCAGGAGGAGGAGTAACTCAGAGAAGAGAGACTGATGCAGCCTTCCAGTGGCTCAGCCTCCGTGGAACCGTGAAGCCAAGGAAAGTGCAGAGAACCTGCATCTTCCAAGATTGAAAGGTTGCCTCAACAAAATGGCAATAGGGATTTTCCCTAATTGGTGGCGGTACTGGTGACTTTAACATTTTTTTCTACCTCTTTTTGGATTTTTTCTATAATGACCATGCATCATTGTTTAAATGCTTAAACACGTTGTCCTGTGTTTAAATATACTTAAAATTTGTAAATGTTTTAAAATGAAAGAAAAAAATTTTACTGATTTATTTTTATTTTTTAAATAGGCTCCATGCCCAATGTGGGGCTCGAACTCATAACCCCAAGATCAAGAGTCACACACTCTACTGACTGAGCCAGGCTCGCACCCCAAGAAAAAAGTTTTAAACACATCAAGTGCCACCCTCCTTTCCCTACTCTTGGAAAAATAATGATGTTCCCAGGGAAGGGAGTCAAACAAAGGATTCTAGAAGCTAAGTTTTGGCTGCCTCATCAAGAAGCCACCCGGTGGAAAGCCTTCAACAGTATTAACTAACATTCGTTCGCTGCTTACTATGTACCAAGCACTCTCTTGAATACTTTGCTTGAATTGATTTATTGGATCCTCAGAGTAGCCCTAAGTGATAGGTGCCCAGTGGCCAGGGAAATAACCCAAGGCCAGAAAGCTAGTAAGCAGAGCCACTGGGGTCTATGTTCCTTGCTGTGAACCACCACACCAAGCTTCATTGGCTCCCAGCCCCACTGGAATAATGCCTTGAGTGCTTAGCTAAGTCCACATGGTCCCTGTGATCTGGCCCAGCCCTGTTCTGTGGCCTCGTTCTTCCTGCTCCTGCTCATGAAATGTTTGCTATTGCCCAAACACCTCTGCACCTTTGCACTTGCCTCCCCTTTGCCTTCTTTGGTGCGTCTCATTCCCTCCTCTGGTCCTAGCCCTGCTTCTTCAGACCAGAATAATCCCTATTAGTCCCACAAGGCTTAGCTCCAGTGTCCCCTCCACTGTACCAGATGCCCCTTTCCTTGCTTCTGCAGTACCAGTGTGTACCTCTCTGTCACTGCCCTCCCCACATGTCTGATGCCATGTGCTTGTTTGCCTGTGTCCCCCTCTAGAGTGTAAGCTACGTGAGGGCAGAGACCTTGTCACATCTGCCTGTGCATCCCTTAGCACTCAACCCAGCAACCGGCACATGGCAGGCCTCCAATAAATGTTTGCTGGATGGATGGATGGATGGATGAGCAGTGAGAGGGGTAGGTGGATGGATGACTGGACAAACAGACAGGGAGACAGATGCCTACAGAGGAGTCTGGGTGGAAGATAGGGATTACAATTTGATGGGAAGAAATGGAAGCCACACTCTGAGCCAGGCTCTCCTATAGCCAGCTCATCCTCCTTCTGTCTCGCCCCTCCTCCCACAGCTTTTCCTGAACCCTGTGAGTATGGATGGGGCTACGTTACTTATCCTGTCCATCAAGAGGAACCCCAAATCCAAGATGGAGGAGATTGACATTTCTGTAAGTGATTAGATCATGGTTGCTTGCACCAGGGAGCATGACAGATACCACGGCCACGCTATGTTGGCAGGTGCCAACAGCTCTGTCCCCTCATGGGCCCTCACACAAATACTCCATGAAAAGGTCACTCCTTCTGGAGTACGACTTGGCCTTCTCTTGGGGTCCTTTTAATAGGAGTAGCCATTCGGTCGATAACATTGTGGTGTGAAATCATTTACCAGATCCTGATGGGTCTAAGAGCAGAAACACCAGAATCAAAGGTGAGAGGCCCGCAGAACAGAATTTGTTCACTGCCACCTTTGCTGATGGACAGCCCTGGGCCCCAGAATGGTTCCAGAATCATAGAACTTTTAACTTTTTTGGTATTGATTGATTGATTGATTGATTGATTGATTGATTTAGAGAGCATGCATGAGCACGTGCAAGTGGGGGAGGGGCAGAGAGAGAGGGAGAGAGAGAATCCCAGGCAGGCTTTCCACTGACAGCACAGAGCCCAATGCGGGACTCAAACTCATGAACCGTAAGATTGTGACTTGAGCCGGAGTTGGATGCTTAACTGACTGAGCCACCTAGACGCCCCCAGAATCACAGAACTTTTAGAATCTGAGTCCTAAAACATGTAATAACTTGTATTCTTATTTCGTGACTTGGCCGACTGAGTAGAATTTGAGGGTAAGGCCCCCTGGTGGAGGAGGAAGGCCTGAGGAGGTGACTTCACTGGACCAGGTATTCTTGCCTGAATCCTCAGAGAGGTGGTAGCTGGTAAAAACAATATCCTAGACCCGCCCGCCACTTTATACGGTTTCCCCCCAAAGGGATTTTATAGGCTTCGGCTCATTTGATCCTTCTCTGGGAGGCAGGTAGAGTGCACCCATGTCCTAGAGCTGTTCAAACCACGCAAATGTATTGTCGCACCGTCCTGAAAACCAAAGCCCAAGATCAAGGTCATGGTAGAACTGGTTCCTTCAGAGGACCACGAGGAAGAATGCGTGCTGTGCTCCTGCCAGCTCCTGGTGGTTTGGTGGCAATCTGTGGTGTTCCTAGGCTTGGTGGGAGCATCGTCTTGATTTCTGTCTTTAGCTTCAAATGGCGCTCTCCCCGCGTGCACGTCTGTCTCTGTATTCAAATGCCCCTTTTTATAAGGACACAGTCATATTGGATTAGGGCCCGCCTTAATGACCTCATCTTAACTTGATCATCTGAAAAGACCCTATTTCCTAATAAGGTCATATTCACAGGTTCCCAAGGGTTAGAACTTCAACATCTTTTTTTTTTTTTTTAATCTTTATTTATTTTTGAGAGAGAGAGAGAGACAGAGCATGAGCAGGGGAGGGACAGAGAGAAAGGGAGACCCAGAATCCGAAGCAGGCTCCAGGCTCTGAGCTGTCAGCCCAGAGCCCGATGCAGGGCTCAAACTCACAGACCACAAGATCATGACCTGAGCTGAAGTCGGACGCTTAACCGACTGAGCCACCCAGGCGCCCCAGGACTTCAGCATCTTTTTGATGGGAACACAATTCAACCCATAACGAGAACTTTCCCTCATTTTCCCATTTTACATACAAGGAAACTGAAACAGAGAGGTTGGATCACTTGCCCAGGAATACACAGCAAGTGAAAAGCACAACAAAGAGTAAAGCCGAGGCTTCTGCCTCCTACTCTAGTGCAGTGTTAAAGTCTTGTTGTGTTATTTTAAAGCCACACAAATATGACGTTTTGCCAAGATTTTAAAATTTTTTTTTTCAACGTTTATTTATTTTTGGGACAGAGAGAGACAGAGCATGAACGGGGGAGGGGCAGAGAGAGAGGGAGACACAGAATCGGAAACAGGCTCCAGGCTCTGAGCCATCAGCCCAGAGCCTGACGCAGGGCTCGAACTCACGGACCGCGAGATCGTGACCTGGCTGATGTCGGACGCTTAACCGACTGTGCCACCCAGGCGCCCCCTGCCAAGATTTTAATGCCTTACAATTATATCAGTGATGATATTTTGAATATTTAAACCCAAACACCTTGGAACTTAAATAATAAGTAAAATTTGGACTTAGGTTTGCCACAGATTATAAAACATTAGAAAAACATACCTGCTTTTCTTTTCAGTCTGTCCCCTGGTTCAGTCTGTTTCTCCTTAGGGGGCTTCTCTCTACGCTCATCCTACAGCTCTGACCTTGTACCCCTGAGGCTGCCTTAGCTCCCACCCCACCCTGCCTCTGGGTCTCAGTTATGTGTCCAGATTTTGTTGGCATTTGCTCTCCCTCCTTCCCCCCGCCCCCAGGGCAGGTTGGAAGGCGTGGAGTCAGGCACTCTCTTGGTGTCTGAGGGAACGTTAGAAATGGTGCTGTTTCGGCCCCAGATGGCACAGAAACCCACAAGCTGGGATCACACTGGCATTTTGTCACAGGTTCCCAAGGGTTAGGACTTGAACATCTACCTATCAGGACAGACAGGTCTGAATTAGCCTTTTCCTTCTCTTTTATCATCTCTCTGATGTAACTCTAAACAGTGTTGGAATTCCTTCACTGCTTCTAGAACATCCTCTAGAATATCTACAAATCAGGATGGGGGAAGCTGTCAGCCCTTTACCATGAGTTTCATTATTTGAAGTGGCAGAAGATGGTCAGAACCACATCTGAGGAGTGAAGCAGGCTGACTGAACCAGTGAAGGCCCAGTTTGGTCAAACACTGCTTCATAGACCATGTCTTCTCCTGTGGCCTACAACCCAGCCCTGAGGGCACTTCCAAAAGGGGAGTTCCCAATGGGTTTTGAGCCAGGACAGGGTGGTTGGAATGAGGGATCCTTGTCCAGGGCACCTGCTCCCAAGACCAACACTGGTGTAGAAATGGACATTTTAGAACATTTGCCTCAGGACCAGTCTCCTAACCCCATAGCTGTGTCTCATCTGTCACATGCAGACACCGATGCTCGCCATCTAAGAGCAGAGCCGAGCTGACCGTGTGTGACACGGGCTGCTGGCACTCGACTAGGACATCTGATCACACTCATGTGCAAACTTTACAAGTCAAATCGCAAGCCCTAGGAAAGATGAACTCTCCCAGTCTAGAAGCAGCACTGCAGAACAAGCTGGAAAAGACCAAACAAAAACAAACAAACAAAAAACAAAAAACGAAAAAAAAAAAAAAACCTCTCTGCCTTTGGCTTGGATGGGGCGGCTGGTCTGCAGGGGGGTGGGGGATGGGCGTGGGGGTGGAGATGTTACAACAGCGGGCGATGCCTTCCTCACGATGGGTCCCCTCTCTCCCCTCCTCAGAATGTGCTGGTGTCTGAGCAGTTCGTAAAAATATTGGATGGGGTGTGTGCCATCCACCCCCAGCTGGACGTGACGTACAAGGCAGTGCAAGGCTTCTCTGCCAAGAAAGAGCTGCTCTTGTGGACAAACCCCATGAAACTGATCCAGGTGAGCCCTTGCTTTCCTCTCAGAGACCCCAAGGACCAGCGTCTCCCCTCCCCCGAAGTGTCTGCACAGTCCTTTCTGACAAGGAATGTCTTAGACATGGAATACTCCTTGTGGATGTTGGGTCCCCTCAGCACGAAGAGGGGATCTGGGATCTGGGTGAAGAGGGAGGGGCTTGGAACAGGATGGTTTCCACCAGCCAGGCTCCTCCACCTGTTAATGTGCGGCTGAAGGCAAGTCGCTGTGCTCTCTGTGCCCCAGTCTCTTCACCTGGAAAATGGGCATAACGATAGGACTCACCCGGGAGGGCTGCTGTGAAGATTCAATTCTATAACACGCAAGAAGTGCTTAGAGCAATGCCTGGCCAATAATCAGCGCCCAACAAATGCCAGCTCTTTCCAATAGCCAGTAAGGATGCCAAGACACCCCTGTGGTGAAGACAGCTGTTTGGTGGCTCCAGCTAAAGTGGGACCCTCAGATCCTTTATATCTAGTGGTGACCTGCCCCCTGGCTCTAGTCTTAGATCACAGGAGGCAGGTAAAACCATGGAAATGAAAACCCAGACAATTTTAGAGCTGCCAGGGAGCTCCTCTGGTCTGACCACCTCACAGAGTAGCGCCCAGCCCAGGCTGGTGTTCCCATGCCTGGCTCTCACTGGAGGCAGAGTTGACGGGGAAGCTGGATACAGACCGCTTGCTACCTGGGGTGATACCCATGCAGATGTAGATTCTAGAGGACGTGTGCCGCTGGGGCTACCTCCTGCCCCTTTGTTGGTCTGCTCTCTGCCTCAGTTTCCAGGACTAAACAGAAGAGCTCTGCATGGCAATTATTGTTGTGTGGAAAGTTCTAGAAGGCAAGGGGGGTATCGAGTACCTTCACAAGTCAGATGACATCAGATGGAACCAAGGGGACACCTGTTTTGCAAGGGGAGGAGGATGATGCAGGGAATAGGAATGGAGATCTCAGATGGAAAGCGGGGGCCCCACCCCTGCTTACAACAGCATAGAAATCTCTAGGGATCTCATAGGAATCTCAGATTAGAAACCGAGCCAGATATGCGATGTAAAACACAGTCCTTCCCCTCTGGGGAGAGGGGACAGGCAACAATCTGGTTGCAAAGATGGGACAGATGCAGTAACTTCTCATAGAAAGCATCATACGATAAATAATAAATGAGTGACCAAGGCAACAAATACCATCTGAATCCAGATTAGAGGCCACTGTGGGATTAGGCAAACAGAAAGGGACACGTCCTGGGGAAGGGTCTTGAAGAGCAAGAAAGAATTCAGGTCAGTGACAGTGACAGGGAGGGAGTTCTGGGGAGAGGGTTCCCACTAGCAGAGGAGCAGAGCAGGGTGCACACAGTGTGCTTGGGAGATGGGAACAGAACCATGTGGCTCCAGCAGGAGAACCGTGTGGTACCAGGCTCCTGCAAAGCCTGGAAGTCAAGGCTACCCAGAGAGGCTGGGGCTGGATGTGGCGGTCCTCAGATTCTAGGCTCAGGGCTGGGGTTGGATTCCACAGGGAGCGGGAGCCAGCTACAGTTGCTGAGCGGTGGGTAAGGTGAATCCGGTAGGACCAAAGAGTAACCTTTCAGGCAATGGGGAGGGAAATAAACTGAAGGGGGTAAATATGAGAGTGGGAATGCTAATGAAGGCACTATGGTAGTATTCTCCATGTGCTAACTAGTATTCTAGAATGGTGCCTTGCCTGAGGATAGCAGTGGAAGTGGAGGGACAGATGTAGGAGATCCCCTAATGGAGAAGCTCCAGGATTTGGTAAATGGCTGGGCACATGGTGCATGTGGGCAAGTATGCGTGTGTGTGTGTGTGTGTGTGTGTGTGTGTGTGCTGGGAGAAGGGAGGCCTGTGATGATAGGAGCGAGCCAATGATAACTCCAAAACGTCAAGCCCAAGGGACTAAAATAAAGGTGGTGACGCTGCCACCACAGGGAGGTCTTCTGTAGCCCCACCCTCTCCACCTACCCATCCCCCCCTGGTTCCCGGAAATCCAGCCCCACAAGATTTCCCCCTGTTTCTCTGCACTAGCTCTCACTCAGCTCCAGGCCTGTGCACGTGCAGGTTCCTCTGCCTGGAACACCCTTCTTCCTGTCCTCAGTGTCGTACTCATTCCTACTCTTTCTCTAGGTCTCTATTCAAGTTCACCTCCTTGGGCCTGCCAGGTCTGGGAGCCTGGGCCACCTTTTGGCGGAAGGTGGCAGTGGAGGGTGGGGATGGGGTGGGGTGTTGTTAATAGATGTTACAAAGTCAAGTATTTGCTTCTGGTGTCTCCGGTTTCTCTCAGAGCTATGCAGACCAGCACCAAATCACGGTCATAGACTTCTTCAAGAGCTTGAACCCTAATGGAAGAATGATGATGTCTGTGGGTGACTTCCGGAAAACTATGATACAGGTGTGCTGAACCCTAGTGGCAACAGCCAGTGTGGGGTGTGTGTGTGTGTGTGTGTGTGTGTGTGTGTGTGTGTGTGTGTGTTTAGGCCTGGGAAGGGGTAGGCAGAGAGCTCCATTGACTTTGCATGTTCCATCCACTTCTTCAGCAGGACAAGGTCCCTATGAACCTGTACCAAGTCAGGGAGCTGATAAAGAAGCTGGCTGAGAAGACAGGCATGGTGAACTTCAGGTCAGTCTAGGCCCAGCGCCCATCTTATCCTTCTTCTGCCCCAGGCAGGCCCCCAGTTCTCTATAAGGCGTCCCGGTGGTGTCTACATTTGATCAGGTGCAGCCTCCCCTGAAGCAGCTGGCCGCGCCCTCCCTGGCTTCCGAGACTGGCCCCACTGTCTGCCCTCCTCCTCAACTCCAATTCACCCTCCCAGCAGAGCTGCAGCCTCAACCGTGTGCTGTTGGCTGTGGGACCAGATTCTGGGGACACAGTGTCAAAGCCAAGTAGGAGGGGACGTAACAGAGCACGTGGGTAGGCCCTGGCGTGGTGAGAGGTCTGTGGCAGGTGCCTGGGTAGCTCAAAGAGGAGGATTACTCGGGCAAGAAGCAAGGGCAGAAGCGTAAGCCTCACGTGGCTGGGAAACTGCAGCCACTCAGCTCTGCTGTGGCCTAGGGGATGATGCCGTTGTGACTTGGGCTCAATTCCTTAAAGAGACAGGAAAGGGCCTGTGTAACAGTAAGAACTGTAAGAACACCTGTGAGCCCCTACCTTGGGCCAAGTACTCTGTGGGGCCCCAAACCTGCCCAGGTGCCTGACACTGTCGTCGCCCATATGTGGCCCAGGTGCCCGGCACTGTCATGACCCATATGTGGCCCAGGTGCCCGGTTCTGTCATCACCCGTACACAGTGAAGGATGAAGGCTCCCAACTGACCCAGCAACCTCTTGTCTTAGACACCAGTCCTTAGGGAGCTCTATCAGAGGGACCCCCCTCTGGTCCTGCCCCCCGAGCCTCCCCACCCTGTACCTCTGTTCTGTGCCCTCTTCAATACTTGCCACGGGGAGAAGCCAGGACAAAGATAGGAAAGGCAGCCGGACCTATCTGCACACCTTGCTTCTAGGGAGGGGGCAGCTCTTCACAGGGCTCTTAGTCTCCAAGTCTTTAGAATGGGGTGTAACCACAGCACCCAAGCGGCTTTGTAAGGATAGAGTAGGGACAATGTGCCTAAGAGGCTGGCACATGTCACCCAGCAAGAGGGCTCGTTCTGAAGATGTCTCAGGCTTGCACGTCCCCCACACCACATCTCTGTCCTGAAACTCCCCACCTGCCCCCCCTAAAGTGGTGCTTGGTGTCCTTGCGAAGCTGGTGGGAAGTGCCCAGGCAGAGGCCAAGAGACCAGGTTCCAGGTCCAGCAAACCCTTCAGCTTTGCAGATGAGGTCAAGTGGCCATCAAGAGGCAATACTGGGGTCTGGGTCCCCGTGTCTTGGGAACTGAGGGGGCGGTCTCTCGTGGGCACCTCAAATTGTCCCTCAGCTCTATTCTAATTGAAGAGCAGAGCGGTCATTTTTATTGTTGCATGAATTTTTTATTTTCATTTTTGTTACGAATAATATCTACTTGTAAAAATTCTAAATCCACAGAGGTATAGCAAGAAGAAAGTGAAGGTTCTTTTTTTATCTCTTCTCCACGGTACATGCTGCCTCCCATGAACAATCCCAGCGCACATTTCCGTGCCTTTCCCATACTTGCCATCGAGTGTGCATGTGTGCGTGCACACGTGAGTGTGTGTGGTGTCGTGGTTTAAAACGTGGGCTCTGAGGCCAGACTGCCTGAGTTCCAAGCCCAGCTCCACTCCTGTGCAAGTTACCCAATCTCCAAAAGCTTCAATTTCCCCATCTGTACCGTGGAGCTAATAATAGTACCCATGGCATTGGAGCTTTTGAGGAGTAAATGGATTAATGCCTGTAAAGCATTTAGAACATTACCTGGCATGTGCTAGGCTCCGAGTACACATATGTTTTATTATACATTATTGTACCCTCACACTGACAAACACACGGTTTCTTGTTTATCCTAAATAGAATCATGCTATCACGTTCCTCTGAATTTGCTCTGCCTTCCAGTATGTCTTGGCAATCTTTCCGTGTTTGTGCATTTAGATCCATCTCAGTCTTTTTTAACTGCCGCGTGCTATTTCATAGCACAGAAGTCTCCTTATTTATCTCATTGTTAGGGACATTTAAATTATTTCCATTGTTTTGCTACTACAAATAATACTATAACCAGCATCCTTTTGTAGATGGTGTTTGCCCACACGTGTTTCTCTAACAAGGCGGAGCGGATCCAGGGCAATCGCTGGGCCAAAGGGTGTGCACATTCTAAATTTCAGTCGACTGCTAAACCCTTCCTTGCCAATGGCAAAAAACGATTCTTCTGCCCCCTCCCCGGGCCGACACCAAAACTTACCCATGTTCAACCCTCCTCCTGCGATGGGTTTACAAATGATCCTGCTTGGATTTGAGTCTGCCTAAACACTCCCTTCAATCAGGCGGCATTGGCACTCAGCATTATCCCCTTACCTTTCAAACCAGTTTCCTAAAAACAGAGAAGCGGTAGCAACAAGTCTGGTCTGAAAAGAAGTCGCCGCGACGGAGAGGTCCTGGCCAGTCGATTGGTGGCATTCAGGAGGCGAAGATCTGTTCTGAAACCTCCATAGACAAACACCAAGGCCAGACTGTGAGCAAGCCAATAAAGTCTGCCTGGGTCTCCAAGTCTCTGGGCTGCAGGTGGCGTGCCCCCCCCCCCCCCCCACCGCAACTGGAGCAGCACCCTTTGGTTTTGGCGACCAGCAGGGGGCGCATCCTTGGTGGCCTTAGTAGGAGCCGGAAGACAAATTGGGAATGCAATGGTGTTGCTAGGCAGCAAGAAAAGAGCAGTTGGGGGGGGGGGGGTGTTGGAGATCAGTGCACAAAGGCAGTCATCCTAGTAAATGTAAACTGTATCCAGGAGAGAGATTTTGGAGATGCGGGAGGCAGTGGAGAGGGAGCAGATGCTCAGGAACAAGGACGTGGGGCGAGCGGGGGGGGGGGGGGGGGGAGTGCTTTAGAAGCAAATGCTGACGGGTCATGTGGAGAGAGCCCAGGATGGGAGACAGAGAGACCTGGCATGTAGTCATAGCCCGGTGCCACCTCGCCACCTGAGCATGGAGCCTTACGCTTCCATCGGAAAAAAGTAGGACAGCCGAAATTAAGGCTTCCCAATCTGTTCTGGGAATCTACTGTTCTACATTTCTTTTTAAAATTCCTTGGAAGCTAAGGAGACACGAATTGCTGAGCACAAAAGCAGGGATAGTCAAGAACAGCATGTGCTGAGCAGGTGCGGGGATGGGTAACTGGCGGGTTCTGATTAGCCCCGCCAGTCGTCTCTGTGGATGCACAAGGGCAGGGACTGAATCACGCATCTCTGTACCACCGCACAGTGCCTGACACATAGGAGATGCTCAATAAAGACCTATGGGGTGAACAAACACATTCACCTGGCAATTTTGGGGGGCAAGTGGTGGAAAAGTGGGAAAGTTTGGGGGTGACCAGGAACCGACCCTTTAGAGCCCTGATGTGTGACACATGCTGAAACGGCATCTCGGAATCCAGTCACTGCCTTTGGCTTTCCCTTTGCTTCACCAGGGCTGGAGCGGAGGCTGAGGCCTCTCTGCCCATGTGGCAGAATCATTATTTGAAATAATTTATACCCCCTTCCCGCAGTGCATTTTCCCCTTTCCCTTCCTTATACAAGGTCTTAGCCCGAAGTTGAATTTCCATTAATTGGGTGACAGAGGGGCTCAGAGTCAAAATTAGGATAATAAAAGAAAATAAAGAAATGCACTAAGGGGTTCGTGGGCTGAAACTCACATCTCTCATACTTGTCAGGGTATGTAGATTTCTTTGACTCCACAAATAAATCGAATCCCCTTAAAATCAGGAGCCGTGTCATTTAGGTTTATTATAATCTATAAATTTCCCCCACCAAGTCTCTTGTCCAGCAGCTGCTGGTGTCTGGGTGGAACCCTGAGGATTATGAAGCCAGGGGGTATCAAAAATTGTGGACTATGTTATGGATCAATAAAAACAGCAAAGTTTTCTCCAGATGCTTTTAATGCATCTCTTGCATAAAAATGAAAGGCAGCAATTTTCTGATCAAATGTTATGTTTTGTTTGGGTAGCTTTGGGGAAATTATGGAGATATAGGGAGGCTAAAATCCACACCCTCGCCACCAATCCTCCAGGCCAACCCTCAACATTACCAATCCCAAGAAAGTGAAGGACGACAGAGTCAAAACCTGCCTGCAACAGTCTGGGAACCTTCCCAAAGTTGGAGTAATTCCGACTAGTGGCCACTAGGTGTCAGGTCAGCTTCAAATTCCTGGTGAACACACTGCTTCCAGATCCTTACAGAACGCTTTGCAGCCTTTGTACTTTCTGTGATCTCCCAAACTTCTGCCCACCACCCCCCAAAAGCCCGACACATGAAATCTGAGCCCGGGAGTGTCCAGCAGCCTGACACTTGGGCAAACCTCTCCAACGCTCAATGTCCTCGTTGTGAATTGCGGTTTCTAACAGCGAACTTTGCGCGCGTGCTGTGAGGCAGAAAATCAGGGGTGGGCGGGTAAAAGCTCCGTAAATATTCAGTCCCCTCCCCCAGTCAGTCCACCCTGGAGCCCGGCAAGACCACAAGAGGAGACAGTGTTTCATTTGGATAGGACTGCACGAGGAACTCATCCTCTATCAGCTTGCCCAGTCTGGAGGCTGGTGGGCGGGAGCTGCAAGCCCAAGGTGGAGGTAGGGGAATCTTGCAAAGTAGGAGAGGCCAGCGGGTCAAAATGACCCAGAGGCATTGGACTACGTGCCCTGCACTGAAGGAGGTCAGGCTGCAAGCGAGGGAATCAGCACCTGGCTGTGCCCCTCCTAACCTGCCCTAACGCGGTGAGCGTCATGTGGTAGCTTTTTGTTCCTGACAGAAACCCGGTGCAGGAAGACTTTATTATCCTATTTTACAGTTGGGGAAACCGAAGCATGGAGAAGTTAAGCATCTCACTCAAGCTTTCTTGCTAGTAAGTGGGGAGGCGGAGATTCAGGCCCTAACAATATAGCTCTGGCTCCCTGGGGTCTTAACCACTGTGCTTCCCTGCCCCCTGCGGCTTCTGTGCAGCAGCTCCACATGCAGACCGGGGAGTTTAAATGCACTTACTCTGTCTACACTGTGTCTACAACAGAGTGAGGAACAACTAGATTGATAAGCAAGCAGGAGCTGCAGGCCAGGAGGGAGGCAAAGGTGGAAGATACTGTTCTAGTGTGGCTGATTGCTGAAGGTCAGGTTGACAGGCCGTCCCCGCTCCCAGTATTGATCAGAAATTGTGCCAGGGGAGGTAGGATGGGAGGACAGAAGGAAGCACATGGAAAGCTCTGTGCACCCGCGTCATAAAGCAGTTAAGCATACGGGTTCTGGCACCGGACATTTTGAGGTTTGAATTGTGCCTGGCTTTCCCACTTAGCAGCTCTGTGACTTTGAGCCAGTCACTCAACCTTTCTGAATCTCAGTTTCCTCACCCGTCAATAGAAATGATAATGGTCTCCCCTCCGCCACAATTTAATGAGATTGTGCCGGTGAAACCCAAGGCCTAGCATACAATAAGTGCTTCCTATAAGGATGACCTCATCACAGTGGCTTTCCTTTCCGAGAGATGGGGGGAGGGGAGGCCTAGGTCCTGCAGGGCACAAGAGGGGCCACACCAAGCAGCCATCTTTGAAATATCTAAGTGCTGGGCCTTTGAAACATCATGGGAAGCATTCTCATCTCAGGGTTTGGTTTAAGGCTTGCATCAAATCAAAAGAATTCGTCCAGAATCTTAGGAATTAGAGGGAGGAGGGCGGACCAGGGACTAGCAGCGCCATGTGGACAACGCAGGGGACACGGTAAAGAGCTGGCATTTCTCTTGGCTGCTGAGGTCCGAACCCCTCTTCCTGGGCTGGGAATGCCTCACCTCCGGGGAGGGGTGGCTGTGACTTGCAGCCAGGACCTAGGATCACACCTCCACCAGACACTCAGAACGAGAATCCAGAGCTAGCATCCCCAAAAACCAAAGGCCACAGTGAATTCTCTCTAACAGCTGCAACACGGCAGCTGGATGCGCGGCCTCAGAGCGGTGGCGAGACTGATGCGGGAAACACAGGCAAATGAAAACTTAAATTCCCTTACGACCCACAGCCCATCAACAAGTCCTTGACCTAGGCAGAGTAGAGTGACATTCGCCAGGAACTCTGCTGCCCCAATGCGATACTTTGCTAAAGGCAAAAGGCAATCTTAGCCTACTTCCCAGAATCCTCTAAGTCTACTTTAACATATAAAAATTCCTTTAGAAACTTCCTTTATCTCTCCCCCCTCCCCCACCAGATATATGTTAACCGTCATCCTCCAAGCATATGGCCCACTGACAGACATCTGAAGGGCCTCACTCATGACTGTTTACTAAACAGTAATAACTGACCTTTTCCTAACAGCAGCTAGCCCCCTCAAAGTCCTGGAAACCTTGCTTCCAAAATACCTTGGAGAATTACTCTATCCCTAACCTCCTCCCAACCTGAAGGAATATATTCAGTCACCCGTCACAACCCCAGCACAGTTCTTTCTGCTCACGGGTCCTGTCCCCGTGCTTTAATAAAACCACCTTTTTGCACCAAAGACGTCTCAAGAATTATTTCCTGGCCGTCAGCTCCAAACCCCGACATTTCCACATCAGTACTGGTGGGATGGGCCAGGATACAGAACCCGCGGCTCGGCGGGGTGAGCTGCAGGGTTGCTGTGTGGCCACAGTGGCAGCTGCAGTGTCCTCGAGGGACCAGGCTGCTTTGCCAAGCGGGGGCTCTGGATTGGTTTTGTTTTGATTTGTTTTAAGCAAAAGAAAACAATGATTGGCAAGGCAAGCCTGCGACCTAAATCCTGGCTGCGGACCAGTGGCCTTGAACTACAGGAAGGGAACAGTTCTCCTTCAGGAAGCAGACATCCTGGAGGGGGAGGGGGACCAGGAGGCTGGGAGGCCCACCTTGAGGCCCAGTGGTGCCTTTAAGGAGGGTCTATGGTGTGACCCTGGGAAGACTGCTTTTGCTGTCTGGCCACCACCTTAGGGAGTCTGTGGATCAGCTGGAGGAGGGCTGACCAGCTGGCTGCCATGGTGGCCAGGATGAGTAAGACAAAATTCCTGTGTGTGTGTGTGTGTGTGTGTGTGTACACGCATCGTAGTATAAATCAACATACCACGTTTTTCTCCCAGACTGCTACCAAGCCTTAAAAACCCTTGGGGGCCACCTGCATGGCTCAGTCTGTTAAGCGTCTGGCTCTTTTTTTTGTGTGTGTAATGTTTATTTATTTTTGAGAGAGAGACAGAGACAGAACGCGAGCAGAGGAGGGGCAGAGAGAGAGGGAGACACAGAATCCGAAGCAGGCTCCAGGCTCTGAGCTGTCAGCACAGAGCTTGACACGGGGCTCGAACTCACAAATTGCGAAATCATGACCTGGGTCGAAGTTGGACACTTAACTGACTGAGCCAACCGGGTGCCAAGCGTCAGGCTCTTGATTTCAGCTCAGATCATGATCTCAGGATTGTGGATAGAGCCCTCATGGGGCTGAGTGCTGATAGCGTGGAGTCTGCTTGGGATGCTCTCTCTGTCTCTCAAAATAAATAAACATTTATCAAAAAGAAAAGAGTCTAATTTTAAAAAGTAACTAAAAAAATAATAAAAACCCTTGGAACTTCCTGAGTGGCCAGACTGTCTTTGTTATGCTAATGAGGGCTGAGTGGGCCCTTAGATCACTCAGGGATGCTGGTAGCTGGGAAAGACCAACCTGGGAATAGAGGTGGTTAGAGATTGAGTTCTAGTGCGCAGCCAGTGTGCAATCCTGCCTCCCTAGAGTTAACTCCAGTGGAAAGTCTGGACAGCGCCGCTCAGGGGAGTTTCCCGGGAGGTGAACACCTGGATGTCCTGGGGTGGGAGGGCATGGAAGCTCTCTGCACCCCCTTTCAGGGCTTGCCCTGTGCACACCTCCATTTGCCTGACCCTGAGCCAGATCCTTTCTAATAAAACTGTAATCATGAGTATAGCACTTTCCGCGAGTTCTGTGGATTGTTCCAGTGAGTTATCAGACCCGAGGGTGTCCTGGGAACCCCCCTCACCCCGTTGTAGCTGGCAGATCAGAAGTGCAGCTATCCCAGGGGACCGACCCCATTGCAGCTGGCATCTGAAGTAGTCTGTAGGGGACTGAGCCCTTCACCTGTGGACTCCAAAGCTCACTCTAGAGATGCTGCCCAAGGTATGATGGAAAAGGAGCACGTGTATACAAATGTATGCTCACATTTGAATTATGGAGACATGGTGCGTGTACCCAAACACATCCAGGAACGGGGGGGCGTCGGGTGGCTCAGTCGGTTAAGCGTCTGACTTCAGCTCAGGTCATGATTTCACAGGTCATGATCTTGCGGTTTGTGAGTTCGAGGTCCTTGTCCGGCTCTGTGCTGACAGCTCAGAGCTTGGAGCCTGCTTTGGATTCTGTGTCTCACATGCTCTCTGCCCCTCCCCCGCTCATGCTCGCTCGCGCTCTCTCTCTCTCTCTCAAAAATAAACATTTAAAAAAATGTTTTAAATATGTCCATGACCAACAAGAGGGGGTCGGTGCCCAACAAGAGGGCTTACCTGTGTACTAACCCCCAGAAAGGATGAAAGCAAGAAAGGATCCTTTCTCTCAGGCATCCTAAAGGCCAAACCGGGTCACTCTCGGCTTGTACCTCTCCTGGCTGAACCTCCGATTTCCCAGCAGAGGGCGCTCCAACCTCACAAATCCTCCACCTCCGAAAGCTTCCGCTCTCTAAGGTGGGGTGGGGGGTGGGGGTCTGGGAAGAGTAGAGAAGAAGAAAGCAGGACCCCAGACTGGCTCCAGGAAATCAAATTCAGACGAAAAGGGCAGCGCTGCAACTGGCTTCGGCGATACTGGTCATAGCGGAGGAACATGGGCCGGAACTCTCCACCTGCCTGGAGAGCAAGTTTCTCCACCCAGGGGTAGTCCAGGTTCTGTGGGGGCTGAGCTCTGCAATCTGGGGGACCTCTTTAAGAAATAAAAAATTACAACTACAATATAAGGTAGAGTAAGTGGATGTTTATTGGGAATGGGGGAGAAATCCACACATTTTCTAAAAGCTGACAGGGGCCTGAACATCAGCCCAGGCCTTGGTAGAGGGTCTCACTGAGTGACGGTCTTCTCAGCTCCAGACGTTTCAGCTTCTTTAGGGGTGGAGGTGATTCCGCCTCTGCCTGCATCACCGCCAGCAGCGGCCAGACGCTTGGGAATGGGGAGTCCAGCTTGCCTCCTGAGCCCATCCTGCCATGAAAACAGGCTAGAAAGACTCAGCTCCAACCCCTCTCTCCCCACCACAGTCCTTGGAGCAACCAGTTGAAGCCGCACCATGACCAGGTACGTGTGCAGGACGCTGTCCCTTCCTCTCTGCCACACCCTGGAGCCTGTCCCCTTTGCCTTTTGAGGAACCAGGGAGATCTCTCTTCTTCCTTGAGTCCTGGCTTCACAGTGGTTTCTCAATCCACTTGCCATTATTTCAAGACTGTAAAACTCACAGCCCCTAAAATGCCTTTCCTAAGGGCCCTGTGAGGCAGGAAATAACCTTTTCTTAAAAATTAGTGGGGAATGCAAGTCTGGGGGATGGGGTGGGGGAGATTACGTACATTTATTTATACTAAAGTGTAAACGACTTCAAGTAAATTCAACAAACATTTATTAGGGGCTTACTGGTGTCCACGGCTGCTGTGGGTATGTTGGGATACATCAGTTAGTAAAAACAAAAGCCATCCCTTACATGGAGTTTGCGACATTCCAGCAAGAAGAGACTGACCACAAACAATAAATACAATCGATAAGTGAGTCATACAGTAAGTTAGAAGATAATAGCTATGAGGGTGGGGGATGAGCCAGGGAAGGAGGTTCAGGAGGTGCATTGTTGGGGGTGTAAAAAGAGGTATTTGAACAGTGACTTGAAGGACGTCTGGAGGAAGAGCTTTCCAGGGAGAGCAAAGGCCCCAAGACAGGAACAGCCGTGCAGGACCAGTGAGCGAGCCTGTGCAGCTGGAGCTGAGTGAGGGGAGGAGACTGCTCGGTGTGAGGGGTGAGGTGAGAGGGAAGGGCCAGCCCAGATGGGGCCCTGAAGGCCAGGATAGAACACGGGGTCTGGGTGAAGGGCGCCCTTGCAGGGTTCGGGCAGCAGAGGGCATACTCAGACGTCCTTTGGAAGGGTGTTTGGGCCGCTGCTGCGTGAAGACAGACTTTAGGGAGGCGCCTGGAGAGTGTCCAACTTCAGCTCAGGTCATGATCTTGCATTTTGTGGGTTCTAGCCCCGCGTCTGGCTCTGAGCTGTCAGCACAGCAGGGAGCCTGCTTCAGATTCTGTCTCCCTCTGTCTCTGTCCCTCCCCGGCTTGTGCTCAGTCTCTCTCTCTCTCTCTCTCAAAAATAAATAAACATCAAAAAAAAAAAAAAAAAAAAAAAGACTGACTTTAGAGACTCAAGGGCAGAATCAGGAGAGTCTCTTGCGAGGCTATTACAATAACCCAGAGGTGAAGGGGGACCTGTGGAGGCGATGGGGGTGGCAGAACCTTGGGTATATTTAAAGGTGGTGCCAACAAGATTCCCCCAGCAGATAAGATGTGGACTGTGCAGAAAGAGAGCAGCCAAAGGTGACCCACGGTTTAGGGCCCCGAGCACCTGGAAGAATGAAGTCTTCATCGCTGAAACAGAAAAGTCTCTGAAGGAGCAGATTCGGGTGTTGGAGGTGGGGAGAAGGAAAATCAATTAATTCAGGGGGTTATTAGATGGTGCAGGGAGGAGTCACACGGGTCCAAGAATGGGCTCTGGGGGTGTCCCATCGGGACTGGGGTGTATGCTTGGGGGGAACTGGGTGTGGTAGAGATGGCATTTAGTGCCAGGAGACCAGCGGAGGCCCCTGAGGGGCTGAGCAGAGAGACGGGGGCTGGGGGGGCGGGGGGGGGGAGACCCCAGGGTGCAGGGAAAGCGGCCAAGCCACAAAGACTCACTCCAGAACCTCTCCTAGGAACAGTGTCGGTGTGTGGGCAGGACAGGGAGAGCTCAGACAGGCTGAGGGCAAAAGCGACAGGGGAAGAAAGGGACAGGAGGGAGCCCTAAATGTCAAATCTCCCATCGGGGCCCCGCAGGAGTCCTTAGCTCGGTGCTGTCACACCAGCAGCCAAAGACTCTTGGGCTGGGAGGGGATCAGAGGCGGTAAACCTCACAGTCTCCACGGCTGGGGTAGCTGCCCGCTACCCCTCCCCCACCCGCCTCCCGAGGAACAAGTAAGAGGAAATAAACGAGAGCACGTTATGAACTGTAGAGCTGTATACAAATGTGAGGGTTTATCAATATGCATTTGCCGGAATGTGAGGAGGAGGAGAGGCGGGGAGAGGAGGAGGGAGGGGGGAGGAGGGGACCCTTCACTCAGCTACAGAAGCCCTCCTCTTCAGAGCTCAGTTCAGTCAGGGCCAACCTTCCCTAGCTTCTCAACATGGCTTAAGGAAGACTAGATCGATGGTTCTCGACCGGGGGGTGATCCCGCCCCCTCCCCCCGAAAGAACATTTGGCAACGTCTGGAGACGTTTTTTGGCCGTCATAGCTTGGGGAAGGTAGCATAGCATCGAGGAGGTAGAGGCCAAGGGTGTTGCTGAATCTGTGATGCACACAGGAACCCCGCTGTAGACGGAGTGTTTGTGCTCCCCCAAATCCGTGTGTTTAAATCCTAAACCCCAAGGTGGCAGCATTAGGAGATGAGCCTCTGGGGTGTGATTAGATCATGACGGTAGAGCCCTCATGAATGGGAATAATGCCTTTATAAGAGAAACTCCCAGAGCGTTCCCTTGCCCCTCCACCATGTGAAGACACAGAGATGGCCATCTGTAAACCAGGGACCAGCTCCCCAGACCGCAAACGTGGTGGCACCTCATTATTCCAGCCTGCAGAACTGTGGAGAGAGAAACTTCTGTTGCTTATACGCCACCCAGTCCACACTGTTCCTTTGTAGCAGTCTCAACAAACTGACACTAAATGGAGCAGGGGGCAGGTGCCCCTCCCTGTCTTCTAGTGAGAACTGACAATGCCTGGCCCTCGCTTTCCCAGCCTCCCTTGCAACGAGCTGTGCCCATGTGACCCAATGGGGTTCTGAGATGCGAAAGGCAGGCCACTAGGGGCTTCTGGGAAAATCTTTCCTCTTTGATAAAAGGAACAGGCACTGAGAGAGCCTGCCTTCCACTCCGCTCCTGGGCATGGCTGTGTGAGGACGTGATGCTTCACGTTGTGGCATCCGTCGTGTGAACTGGAGGGGGCATCACCAAAAAGGCTGAGGGCAGCAGGGCAGAAAGATGGGACTCGCCCGACTTCAATGACATCACTAAGTTGCTAGGCAACCCTGCCTCACACTCGCCTGTGAAATGAACCAATAAGTGTCTTTCTGTCTTAGGCTTCTTTGAGTTGAGTCCTGTTACTTGTACCAAAGCATCCTAGGAGACACAGATCACCCTCCCCGTGCTTCCTGTGCACAGCATCACTGTGCAACCACTGTCTGGTGACACACGGCCCTCTCCTGCTGGACTGCGAGCCCCTGGAAGCCGGGGCTGTGTTCCCATCTGCGATCTCCACGCGTAGTTAGCAACATGCCTGGCACAGAGTAGGGCTCAGCGATATCTGATGAATACATTGAAAGAACGGAAGACGGAGTGAAGGGATCCCTGCTCTCAGCCCAGCTGTTGGGTTTCCTGTGAGCCGCTCTGGGGGACACAGCATCCCAGCTGCCTGGCAGTGCCCGTGTGTAAACACGTCTGGGGTGAACGCCCACAGATGCCTGAGATGACAGAAGTATTGGCCCAGAGGTTGTGGCTCCAGCACAACTCCGAAAGCAGAAATTCCAAGTGCGTGGGGAAAGCCGAGGACTGAATTGTTCCATGGGGCCAGATTGGAAACATGCTGTAAACGCAGATGTTTCTTCTAGAACAGGCCTCCTTGCGGACACCCACCCTGCTACCCAACCCCCACAGAGATAGACTCTTCCACCTGCCAAGACCCCAGCCTCCCAGGGCTAGGGAGGCAAGAAGTCAGCCAGGAACCAGCTGGCCCATGGGGTCTCCCACGAAGAAGGGGTCTTCCCAAGAGCTCAGTGGTAGGGACCCTGACCGGGGTTGGCGAGGGTGACAAAGCGTCATTCCTCCTCACCCCAAGCTCCTTCCATGATGCCAAGGTCAGTCCTGCCGCCTTTCCGGCCTCGACTGGGTGCAGAGCCCTGTTTGGGTTTGCTACAAGGACCCACGTCAGCTTGGCAGGGAGCCCTCAGTGAGAGAGAGGTAGTGTCGTCCAATGGTTAGGGGTGCACGCTTTGTGTCAGGCTGGCCTATGCCGCAGTCCTCACTCAGCCGCCCCCTTCCTCCCTCCTTCCCTTCCTCTCTTCCTTCCTCCCCTTACCATCTATGAGGTCCTGCTACGTGCTGGGTGCTGCGTGTGGCAGGAGGGTGACAGCCTTAAGCATCACAGTCGGCCAGATGTGAATTCACACAGCAGCTCCACTGGGTGACACGGAGCTGAAACCACAATCAGGGAGGCTCACGGAAACAAACAGCCACCCGAACATCGCCATGGTAGGAGTGCTCCGGGACAGCATGGCAGCCGTGGGGACTGGCACCAGTCATTCAGTTAATCAGACTCTCGTTACTGGGACAATAGGACCCACCTCCTGTGGCTTCTCTGAGAATAAATGAGACACCACCCACGGGCCACTAAGCCCGTCACCAGGCCCTAAGTGCCTCCTGATGGGAGGAATGGTGGCCACAATCAGCCTCCACTTCAGGAGGCTGATTGCAGGCCTGGAAACCTGGGGACGAGGCTGCAGAAAGGAGGGTCTTGCAGAGGCTTGCGCCCACGGGGCCTGCCAGGGCGGAGCAGCGCTCATCTCTGTTCCCTTCAGGCCCACCTTCCCTCTGGCCGGGCATTGTCATGCAGCCAATGGGTGGGTTCCAGTCCCCGGGCAGGGCCTGCCTGCTTTCCCTGACCTTGGCCGAGCTTCAGCTCCTGGAGTCAAAACAGTATTCCCGAGTCAGTACACTCCTGGACCCAGGTCCCACTGCTCCCCTGGCTCGGGACGCCACAGCCCCAAGGGCAGTCACCCTGCCAGCTGGTAGCTGAGCCGGCTACTGTGCAGAGGTGACAAAGAATGAAGCAACTTGGCCACGTGGAGGCCTGGTTTGGAGCTGGCAAAGCAGCCCTGCAGGCCTCTGCTCCCTCCCCTCGGGAAGGACGGCTGACTGACGGGGACCTGACCTCCCACCCAGAGCTCTGGGGCTGGCGCACATGGGCAGCTAAGGGGAGCCCCCTGAGCCCCGCTATCACTGCCGGCCCTCCCTCGTCATCTCAGGTGGGTGGGACTGCATGGGATCCTGAGGCTCCAGTCTCCTTGCTGCCTCAGTTTTCCCAGGTGGAAGGTCAGCGTGGGAACAGCCAACCCACCATCCTCTCTGCAACAACACAGTGAAGATCCAGAAACTAGAGAGGACCTCCTCTCTTGGCCAGATGGAGTATGTGTTTTCAGAAGAGTGGAGAGATCGAGAACGGCTCTGACTTCAACAGGTTGCCCGTAAGTCCGAGAAGAAAGAAGGGCAGGGGCCAGGAGAGGACAAGCCCCTCCTCCTTAGGCCCTGGTTGTCTCTTGCACAAATGAGGTAGTGGGGAGCACTGGTGACCCCCCTCAGCTGGAACTCGCCATTGCAGGAGGCTTCAGTTCTGAGGCGGGCAGGCGGAGGGAAGTGGGGCAAAGAGGCAGGAGGTGGTGAGGCCTCAGAACCAGGAGAAAGTCTCCTCTAGGTCCTTAGCCAGCGGGACCAGCCCAGGCCTGCTCTGGCCTCTGGTCTCCAGCCAGGAAGTAATTCAGAAATTCCTCCAGAATACTGCCAGGGCCTGCTCGCCTTGCCCCCGCCACCCCCTCCACCCCCCCCCCCCCCCAACCCCCCGCCCGAGCCTGCCTGCTTGGACCAGGCAGACTGCTAGTTTCCATCCCCCAGAAGCCTGCCAGGGACTCCTTCAGCCTCCCTACCTCACTCACAGCTGGTCTGGGGTCAGACGGTGCCGGGAAAGAGCTGGCCGGAGGGGAGTGGCCCTGCATCCTGGGCCAGGGCTGGGGAGAATCCAAGCTCCCAGAAGAGGGTGGAGAGGGGGCCCAACCCTGTGTGTGTTGTGCAGGGGGAAAGAGGGAGGCTCAGCCTCCAGGATCTGCCAGGGGCCCAGCCTGGAGCCTGGCCTGGCTGTCAGAAGCTGGGCCCAGTGCCGTCTGCCCTCCCTGGCAGGGACTGGCCAAGTTAGGCGGAGGCCAGGAGCTTGGGCAGGGCCTGCCTCAACATCCCCACCTTCTGTCCCTGAGGCCACCGAGACTCCCTCCTTGGCATCTCCCGGGATCCCAGGCGGCTAATCCCCTCCCACGAAGATGTCCCAGGAGGCCTGGAGAGGGCGGGCCTCCCTCACGTCAGGTTTTTGTCCTTCACACTTGTGGGAAGTTCCGGCTTGGCCCACCTGGAGTAAAACCCCAAGGAAAGGGCAAGGGAGGGATTCGGTGTAATCGGCGGTGAAGATTTGCTTTTGTCAGGGGGCAAGAACCTAGGCAGAAGGGTAGATGAACTTAATCTGTTCAAACTTGGGTCCCGGCCGGGCTTCCCAGCAGCAGGCCCGGTTCTCAAGGCTCACCACCACCTCCTGCCCCCTTCCTTCTCCCGGCTCAGGCTGGCGCTGTGGCTCCCGGGCTGCTTCCCTCCCATTTTCGCAGATAGGGAAGCAGAAGCACTGAAATGCCGGGTGACATCAGCAGCTCGCGGTAGGACAGAGCAAGGCCTCTGCTGCCAGCTTCCTGGAGGCCCTCCCTGGACAGCTCAGCAATGGCCCAAAGCCGAGCAGAGCTCTGGACTCAGATCTCAGCTTTGCCGCTCGCTGGCCTCGGGAGCTCGGGCCAAACACTTGACCCCCAGCTGCAGCTGGCTTCCCTGTAAGTGGGAGCGCACGGCCCCTTCCTGGGGTCACTGTGAACACAACCTCAATAAGGCTCATGAGGGGCCTGGCGCCAGGCCTGGCTGCAAGGGAAGCCCTTGGTCAACTGACACTAGCCCTTTCCATGACTCTGCCCCCGACCCAAGCTGCGTCCCCCACATCGCCCAGTGTCAATTCCAGGCCTGGTTCTCAGACCCAGGGTGTTATCAAACTAGAAGGGGATCTGGACATGTCCTTGCCAGAGCTTCCCAGGCCCAGCTGCAGCTCTGGTCACCAACACAGTGAGTTGTATTTCCCTCCCTTGCCTTGCCTCAGTAGTGAGGCCGGCTGCCACGGATGCTGATCAAATGTCAACTGTCCCTGGAGGCCCGGTACGAGCTCCTTCCATTGTTGAAAGAATGCTAAGCACCTTGATTCGTGTCCTGATCTCTCAAATCTTCAAGAGCTGCGGGACACAAATCTTCACTCCTCACCTCCTTTAATAAGAGGAGGGCGCCTCTGGACAGGCCTCCACAACCGCAGGGCTTTTGAGGGTCTGAAAACAAAGCACGGTCCTCTGCTCACCCCAGACGACAACTCTGCCAGCTGTTCTTGCCTGACCAGAAGATCCGTGGCCTTCTACGGCCCCGGCCTGGTCTTCTGACCTCCACCACCTCCACCCACCTGCTTAGAAACCTCAACTAGCTCCCTGACTCAGTTTCCCCTAAGCTGATCTTCCCCCTAAACGTGCACGTCTCCTGATTTGGCCTCTGCTCCTGCCTGAGGCCTGACCCCTGGTCCCAGACCTCCAGCCATGAGCTCTGCACATCAGACGCCCCCCCTCCCCTGCACACACACACACACACACACACACACCACACACACCTGCTGACCACTCCCACCTCTCACCAGATCTTCCTGACCTTCACCCCTAGTCACTAATCCAGGACCCAAGGCCTCTGCAAAGTGCCCCCTAATCCTTATCAGGAACTTCTGGAAAATTCAGGGCATCTTGAGTGCATTCACAGACCAGGCCAATTCATCACCAGGTGGCACCTGGGGGTTAACTGTGTGGGCACCAGTGACACTTGCCCCATCCCTATTCTTAAGGACACTGCCCTACCTGGAGTTACAATCATGCTCCTGTCCATGTACGCAATTCCAGGGAGGGAATGTCTCTGTTCTTGCCGTGTCTCACTCTGGAAAAGCCCCCAAAGCCGGGCTGCTTGCGCTCCCACTGACACAAACCATTTTTAATAAGAATCCTTCCCGCTGTAATTTTCCACATTCCCTTCCATTTCCGCCTCTAGTTTCTACATGGCTCAAGTGTGACAGGAATCCTCGTATTACCCCCACCCCCGGATGCCTCTAGGTCCTAGCACTTGGGACATGACCCTCTCCCTGGAGATGAATCATAACTCACAGACCCCTCCACTGCCCTGCAAACAGATTTCTAGAAGGCCTTCCTGCACAGACAGGTCTTCAGCGGAAGCTGGGACCCTGCTACACACCCGTCAGCTCAGCCTGGCTCCAAGGCTGTGCCCTCATCTCACCAAACTCCGCCACCTGCCGAGACTCACTCCTCTCCGTCCGTGCCCCCCCCACAAGAGATCCTGTCCTTGATCCTTCCGCATCTGAGACATTTCATAATCCTCCCCTGTCTCAACACAACCCGTGCGGAAGCCCGCCTGACAGATCCCACTTTACCCTCCTCTGGCCATGTTTTTGTCTCTCCCACGTCTTGTTTCCTGGATGGCATCCCTTCCGGCGCAGGGTGAAAAGCGAGCACAGAGCACTGGATGTAAGGCTGGCAGACCTCTCTTTCTTTCCACGAATTCAATGGGAGGCCTGCCGAGGGGCGTCTTTCGTGTCCATCCATTCCCCACACCTTCCCGTCTCGGGGGAAAACGCTGCTGCTGCCAAGCCCACGCGTCGTCTGTTTACTCCCCAAGATGACGGACGTAAAGATATTTCGGAAAGGAAAAGTACTGCTCTCTTCTTAACCATGGTAATGGCATTTCCCCGTCGCCCCTGACCAGAAACAACCCAGTGAATGTCACGATTACACACGTCCTGTGCAAAACTCCATGGTGAGTGGCACCTCAAGAAACACAAAGATGTCCAAGATAAAGTCCCTGTTGGGGGCGCCTGGGTGGCTCAGCCCGTTAAGCATCTGACTTCGGCTCAGGTCTCGATCTCACGGTTCATGAGTTCAAGCCTCACGTCGGGCTCTACACTGACAGCGTGGAGCCTTCTTTGGATCCTCTGTCCCCCTCTCTCTCTGTTCCTCCCTGGCTTGCTCTCTCTCTCACAACATAAGTAAACAAACAAATAAATAAAAATAAACATTAAAAGAAAAAAGTCCCCATCCTTAAAGTGTCTCTTAGTATATTCTAGGACACAGACTCTTATGAAAACTATGAAGTGGCCCAGAAAAATGCAGCCTCCCCCAATGTTGCAATTTCAGGGGCTCTGCTGACCCTCTGTAGACCATCCTTGGACCTCCCACGGGTACATGCCCACAGGATTAGGAATCCATCCTCCGGGCAGCTTACAATCATCCATGGAAGAACAGCGGATGGGAATTTCAAAGGAACGTGGGCATGAGGCCAGCCCTGTGAGAAGCAGAGCACTGTGGGGTGGTAGTGGAGGACGGCATGACTGTCCACGGACAGGACTAGGAGGAGCCGGAACGGGCTGGCCGAGCTAGACTCAGCACTGGGGCGGGGAGGCCACAGTTCGAATGCAGTGCTGCTGAGCATTTGGGGTCCACCCTGAGCTGAGAGGAAAGCAGGAGATAGCAGGCCCAGAAGACTCTGCAGGGCTAGAGAATTCCAGGTTGTAGTTGCAAAAAAAGACATCTCTGGGGGCACCTGGGTGGCTCAGTCAGTTAAGCCTCTGACTCTTGATTTCGGCTCAGGTCATGATCTCCGTGAGTTAGAGCCCCGAGGCAGGCTCCGTGTTAACAGCATGGAGCCCTGCTTCGGATTCTCTCTCTCCCTCCTCGCCCCCTCTCTCTGCCCCTGCCCCCTCTTAAAAAAAAAAAAAAAAAAGAAAGAAAGAAAATCTCTATCTAGATGTCCTAGTGGAGAAGCTTGGAAAGCTTATTAGAGTGCAACTAGCTTTCTCCCAAGTTCTCAAACTTCAGTGTGCATCAGAATCAGAGGGGCGGGAAGCCTATGAAAAGTGGAGGAATAAGCCCTTCCCCTCCGGTCCGAGGCCCCGGAGATCTGCATTTTACAGCACCCAAGTGGTGCAGCTAATCCACAGACCAACCGTATTCCCTCGGAGAGGGCGGAAAAGCTCCCACATCCACAAGGATCCATCTGTCACGGTTCTCTCTCCTTCGGGGTGCAAATCACAGATCAGCAACCCCAACATGGCCCACGCATAATTTGCCACCCCTTCCCATGGGAAAGCCCCTTGCCTCCTGGCCTGTGGGACTTGGGGCTTTGATGAAAAAGTGGGGGCAGGACCAGCTGGCTGGCCCTGCTCTCGGGGACGGGGGGCACTAGGAGTGACATTGCCGCCAGCGCCCCAGGACGGCCAGCTCAGCAGGGTGGGGGGAGGGGCTGCCTCCTCCCCTCCAACCCCTTCCCCTCCAGCTGCCACACACCAGCCCTTCCCCTCTGGTCCCACCCTCACCTCAGCCTGCGCTTTGGGAGCACACAGTCTGTGTCCTCACTGGGGCCCCTGGAGCTGGGACCGGCAGGGCTGAGCCTGGGACCAGGATTGGAGGAGCAGGGGGGTGACAATGAGGAAGGGGAGCTGCTCAGAGTGAAGCGGCCCTGCCTGGCTGTGACCGGGGAAGCCCGCCAGGCAGACAGAGGATGAGGCCCATGCTGCTGTGAACTGCGCAGGGCGGAAGGGGCAAGGGTCACAGAAAGGGGCTCAGACACCGCCAGACCAGGGATCACCTCGATTTAAAGCCTGAAGACATGGAAGGCAGCAGGTCCTGTCACTTTTGGAGATGAGGCTTGGTGGCAAGGAAACTGGGGATTTGCCACTCTCCCTCGCCCCCCCCCTCCCGCCACGCTCCCTCCTCCCCCTCTACACCCCCTCCCCAGACACTTGCTTGGGAGAGAGAGGGAGGAATCACAGGGTTCTATCAAAGCCTTTAGGACTCATCCGGTCCAGTGCCCTCGTTTTACAGGTAAAGAAACTGAGGCCCAGAGAGGAGAAAGACTGTGTGTCCAAGGTCACATGGCTTACTAGAGACAGAGCTTGAACCCAGAACCCCTAACTTCCCTCAAAATGGCCTTTCCTCAACCCTGAGACAATAGGTCCCACGAGGGGGGATATTCAAATATTTTAATGACCCCAGCAGCACAGCCTCAGCACTCAGAATGGGCACTGTCCTTGGCAGTGGGTCAGGGTCCTGGAGGCCCCAGAGATGTCCCTGTAGTTGTGGGATCTGGGAGATGTCCCAGAGTTCCCAGGGAGAGTGACTGGGACAGTGGTGGGGGGTTTGGCGGGGAGGCTTGGGCAACTATGTACCAACTGGAATGTAAGTATTTCAGTCTCAGCAATGCAGTACCCGTTAAATGCCAGCCAGGGAGCCAAGGGTAAAAGAACCCCGCTCCCCCTTTAGAACAGGTCTCTTGGGAGGGGACTTCCCTCCCTCAGTGAACTGAGCCCCTGGCTTGCCAGGAACAATCGGTACCCCATTTGCATGGGGTGGGGGAGGGAATGAGAGAAAATCAAATGATGGGGACCAAACTTTAGCTTCTGGACACCTGGCCCAGGTCACCCAACAATGGACGATGCAAACCCCAGTCTTTTCCCTGTGGCCAGCAGCTTTGTGTGGCCAGCAGCTTTGTGTGCTAAACCTGGAAACGGCTGATAAAGTGGGTGTTTTCAGCTCTTGGCAGCCGCAACATCGCCATTTGGCTGCTGAGGGGGTACGGAGTGAGACCGTTGAGGGCTCCTCTGCATCCTCGACACCACAGGGTACCCAGAGCCTGGGGTGACCCAGCTCAGCATCGGGAGCCCCTTCAAACTCTGTGATTCAGCAGGGTACAGACACCTCGGGAGGGGTGAGTCTACAGTCCCACAGAAAATGAGGGCACAGACGGAGTGGGCAGGGAACTCTCACCCCTAGAGAGCGAGCGAGGGAAGAGGAAGGGCACAGGCTTTGGCATCAGACCAACAGCGCGTAAATCCTGACTCAGCCCCTTGCTGGTTCCTGCGAACTTGACTCATTGAGTTGTCTGTAATGGGAGCAATCATACTGACCTCACAGGTCACGGTGAGGAGCAAACGCTGTGCATAGTCCTCAAGTGACATGGTGGGTTCACACATGGCATTTGTCAATCGTGCTTCATGACTTTTATATTCTACGCAACATCTGTCGTTTGTACGTGTGGAGCTGACGTGGAGCCTAACAAGGTTCTTTTTTTTTTAAATTTTTTTAATGTTTTTATTTAGTTTTTAGACAGAGAGAGACAGAGCATGAGCAGGGGAGGGGCGGAGAGAGAGGGAGACACAGAATCCAAAGCAGGCTCCAGGCTCTGAGCTGTCAGCACAGAGCCCAATGCGGGGCTCGAACTCACAAACAGAGAGATCATGACCTGAGCCAAAGTCGGACGCTTAACCGACTGAGCCACCCAGGCGCTCCGTGAGGTGCGCGTTATTGAGGGATGTGTTACTGCAGCTCCCCCGCGGACTTGTCACTCTCTCCTTCCCCGGTGACCGGAAAGGATCCCCTGCACCTTGCAGAAAAGAATCACAGGAGACACCTTAGCTTCTCACCTTGTAAGAAGGCCCCTTTGCTTTCGTAGCAACACGGGGACACCAGGGGGGTTGTCCCCCTGCTCTTTATCCAAACATAAGTGGGGCCTCCAGTGTCTGCCCTGCTGAGGGTTCAGTGCAGCCGGGAAGAGGTGAGAAGGGCCAGGCATAGCGCCCAGATGTTCGTTGTATCTTTGTGTTACTGCCCACACCCAGCCCAGATGTTCATTGTCTCACTGCAGCTGCTTTCTTTCCCTCTGACCTGAAGACCTTCTCTCTCCGGGGGGGTTGCTGGGAAAAGGGGCAAAGGAAGGGGTCTTGCCTGATCACATCCCCCAATCATTTTATTTTTAACCTTTTACAACATGCAAAAGCTCCAAGTTTATTCATCATCTTGCAGCTGGCTGGCTGAGGAGTGTCCTGGGGTAAAATCACCCTAAAGCTGGCGCTTGCCTGGCACCTTATAGCCCCGCGAGAGGGCTGAGTGTAAAGCCTCCTGTGGAAGCCAGGCGGAGAGGTCGGTACCCGCCAGTGTCCCCTGAGCCCAGAGTCAAAGTGTGCACTGCGGCGGGGGAGCTGGGGGCTGCCTGCTTCCTCTCCCAAGGAGATGGAGAAGGTGACCGTCACTCTCAGCTCTGCCCCTGCTCAGCTTTCTGTAGCCTGCACTGGCCCAGCTCCTTTCAGACCAACACCTAGATCCCACTCTGGGTTCTTCTTCCTCCCCACTCATCGGAGGCCTCCACGCCCTGGTGCAGAATGGGGGCCCAGCGTCAGACAGACTTGGCCTTCCTGCCTCTCCCAGCCACCACCTGTGTGACCTTGGCAGGTTGCTTAAAAGTGGAGCCACAGTTTGCTTGTCTATAAAATGGGAGCAGCACTCACCCTCCCAGGGTTGTGAGACAGACAAGATAGTGCACGCAAGGTGTTGAGCCCAGTACCTGGCTCAGGGTCAGACAAGGGTAGTTATTTTTATTCTTATTATCATTGCCCCATCACGGCAGGGAAACAGGTTAATAAGAGTCATTAAAGGAGGCCTGCTGGGCAGCTGTCCAGATACTAAACCAGGAGGAGGCTCACATTCTGGGTGCTAAAACATCACGGGTCCTAACAAGACTGAGCAGGCTGCCTTCTCCAGCACCTCTCCAGGAAGGAGAGACCTCAGGAGACCACAGGACCCACTGGGACAAGCTGCCTAGGGCCGGGGAGAGACTTTCACCAAGGAATATGCTCCATCCCGAGCCACCTTCCAAAGAGGATAGTCCGGTCACCGGCAGGGCATTCACTGAGGAAGAGGGGTCGACAACCTGGGGGCAGGACCAAAGCGCCAAGGAGAGTCCAGGAGAAACTGAAGCCTCTGCCAGCCTCCTTCTCCTACCCCTGCGCCCCAGGCAGGACTCAGCCTCTCCTCCGAACAAATGTTGAACAAATACTTAAATAACACAGTGTGTAAGCATCCTGAAGAATGAACATGCCAGGACACCACTCATCCCAGCTTGGCCTGCCTGATTCTCCAGGGGCTTCTCCCAGCAGGAGCATCAGACACCAGGATGTGGGCGAAGCCCGGAAGGGGCGGGGGCGTGGGGCGGTTGGGAAGGAGCGCTCTCCAAGCCCCACTCTTTGGCCATCTTCTCTGAAGCTTTCGCCACCTCGCTCGCTGAGGCTCTCTCTCTCTCTGGAGCAGGGCTGCTCGAAGCGTGGTCTGGCACGCCGTGCACGCTGCTTGCTCAGATCCAGGATGAGAGAAGTCCGAGAACCGTCCCCAAGCATTTAGATACTGTCACAGCAATTCGATAGAACGGTTTTATGTCAGTTGAATCTAATAAAAAAAAATTGGGGGGGGGGCGCCTGCTGGCTCAGTCGGTAGAGCATGTGACTCTCACTCTCAGGGTTGTGAGTTCAAGCCCCATGTTGGGCATGGAGCCTACTTCAAAAAAAATTGGCTTGTATTTTATGTCCCTTGTTCATTTCATTTTCTTCCAGCAATTCTTTTGTGTTATGTTTTACAAAAGAAACGGCTCGTCATTGATTACACATTAGGAAAACAATTGGCCCGTGACCACAGAAAGTTGGAGAAGCTCTGCTCCAGATGTTTTTTCCTTCTTCGTCTTAGAAACCCTCACGTCAACACGGTACATTAAAATGTGCCACTTGGGGAGCGGGTGCCCAAATGGGGCAAAACGCCCCAGTCCCAGGACCCAGCAACATACCTGAGCCCAGTCACCTCCCCTCCCCACCTTATCTGCCCAGCTCAGAATTTCCCCCTGGCCAAGTGCTCCCTGGGGTCCGTTCACAGCCCTCTGTCCTCTCCTGGAGCCCACAGGACTTGCTGTCTCCACCACTCATTTGGCGATTTCGTTAATTAAAAAAAGTTTTTGAGTACAAAGCTTTATGCTATGGAATGAAGCAGGGGCCCCCTCCAGCTGGCCTCCGTGTGTTGCCTCTTGTGGCTACTTTTCAGCCTCTGTTGCCCACGCATGGCTGCCTGTGTGTGGAATCTTGCACTCCCAGCTCCCGGGCTCCAGGGGTGCCAAGCCTACCTCCCACCTTTAGCCCTTGGCCTTGCTGGGCACCTGGCGCTGCAGGAGGCAGGTGCACAAATATACGGATAGACTCACAGGGGAACTGCCGAGAGGGCTGGCCACGTGGGGAAAGGGAGGAGCCGAGAAACTCCTTTGTCTTTCTTCCGTGTTTATTTGCAAGCACCAGGGCATTTTCCTTTTTGCTTTGAAGCATGCTGATTTTTTTCTTTAAGTTATTCATGCAGAGGGTAAAAAATTCAAAACCTGTAGAGAGGAGACAATAGAAAGGTTATGGGCAGCCCGCCAGCCCCAGGACCCCATTCCAGAGACCACTGCTCGCACCCCGCCTTTTCCAGGGTGTCCCGTGCATCTGCGGGCACTTTAGTGTAGATCTACCGCGTTGTTTTCGCGCCCATGAGAAGGCACCGCACAGCCCTCCTGCACTTAACAATTGGCCCATGACCACAGAGAGCTGGAGAAACTCTGCCCCAGATGTTTTTCCATCTCGGTCTTAGAAACCCTCACGTCAGCTTAGTACGTTAAAATGTGCCACTTAGGGAGTTGTTCTGTTTTAACAACAGATCCTGCAGCCAGCTACCCATTCTGGTGTGCTTTCCTCAGTCTTTTCTCACAGACCTAGAGCTAGAAGGTTCCTCAGAAGTCTGCTCTTCCAGGGATGCCCACGTGGGGCCTCGGGAGCAGAGCAGATGTGTTGGAGTCACCTGACCCAGGTCTGGGCCCGCACCCCTGACCAGGGGTGAGTGGAGGGTACTTGGGAATCGGGGTGTCTTTAAGACTTCTCAGCCTGGGAATTTCGGGGGAACCTCATGTCCTCACGCCAGATTTAGGACTGGCAGATTGCCTACAAGTGAGGAAAGCGAGGCTCAGAGAAGGCAAAGGATTGCCCAGGTTACACAAGTTGGTGGCAGGGAGACTCCCAGCCTGGGGTGTTGTATTCGCCCCTGCGTCAGGCCTGAGGGCCTGGGTGAGTTCCCAAGGACTGCCTATCCCATGACTGCAAACTGCGTGGCTCAAGACAACAGAAATTTATTCTTTCGCAGCTCAAGAAGCCAAAAGTCCAAAACCAAGATGCTGGCAGGGCCATACTCCTCCTGAAGGCCCCAGGAGGGCACCTTTCCTTGCCTCTTCCAGCTTCTGGTGGTTCCTAGCGTTCCTTGCCTTGTAGGCACATCGCTCCAATCTCCACCTTTGCTGTCACGTGGTTCTTTCCTGTGTGTCTCTGTGTGTCTTCCCTTCGTATAAGGACACTCACCGTTGGATTCAGGGCCCATCCCAAATCTGGGACAATTACACCTTAACTTAAAACATCTGCAAAGACCCTATTTCATATACTGGGGTTCCAGGTGGACGAGAATGTGATGGGGACATTATTCAGTCCACTACAAAGCTTTCTTTTGTAAGCAGTTCCTTGGGCAAACTAGAGGCCTGTTTTGAGCCCCCATCTCAGCCTCAGGCCTCTGGCAGCCTAAATCTTGGGTGCCAGTGGGCCCAGAGAGGCACCTTCAGGCCGGGAGCTGTGCACCCAAGTTGCTGGGCATAGTGACCCAGATCCCTGCGCCAGGCTGGCCCCCCACCCCCAAGCACTGTCGGGGGGAGATGCTCACAGCTGACCCCTTCTTCTGAGAATTGCCCCCGGCCTACTGGAGCTGCACAGCCTGAAATGCTGGTTGTTTCCTGACTGAGGCAATGACTGACCGATACTGGGACACAAAAGGCCAGTCTCCTTGCCTCACGATGTGACCGATTTCGTGGCGCTGCTCCTACTCCAGAGCTCTCCAAAAAAACAGCTGAGGCCATACCTCAGCCGAACACACCAAGATGCCAAGATCTTCCCTGCCCCCTCCTGCTCCCCTCACTCCCCTGGCAGTCACCTGAGAGCCCTCCCTCAAAAACTCACGTGTGCAAGAATCCCCACCTCACTGCTTCTAGGCAACCTGACCTAACCTGACAGCGGGGCAATGAGGCTGTGTGCGACCGGGACGGGAACAGAGAGGGTGGCTCTCCTTCCAGAGTCAGCAAGCCACGCAGCCTTCCTCACCCAGCTCTCCCTCTACATTCACCAGGTAGGCACACCCTGGGTACCAGGCGCCAACCGGGAAGAGAGGGTAGAGTGGGCACAGCAGAGGAAGAAGGGGTAAAATAAATGGGTTTCACCATGGAGCTTGTCATAAGGAAGTCAGATGCACAGACATGCGCTGACTTGAGAGCAATTACGGGATAGTGCGTGAGCATGCCCAAACCAACCAGTATCTCCTGGTTATCTCAAGGACAAGTCACAAAGGGTTTCTGAGCAGGAATCCATTGCTACGTACTCTCGCCACCCTCCCCCTTTGGCTTTATGTTGTTAGTTCAAATCCCAGGAGGTGAAGGATCAGTGGTGCCAAGGGTCGATAGGGCTCACGATCGACCAGCACCCAAGCTACTCTTGTTAGTTAATTTGTTGGGACGCTAGTTAGTTAGCTGGTTAGTTCGAGAAAGAGGGAAATGTGGGTCAGTCCAGGCAGAGAGAACAACATGGACAGGGGCCCAAAGACATATGCATGGCCCGGTTAGGGCAGTGCCACGAGTTCCGCATGAGGGAGCGTGAGAAGTGTCGCTGGAACAAAGCCCTGGAGTGAGGCCGAGAGACCAGGTGGGATAGAGGGGGCCTCGAGTGCGAAGCAAAGGAGTTAGGATTTCTCCTTGAGAGCTGTGAGTGGGCACCGGCAGGATTTTAGAAGGAAAACTACTTGATCGTGGGCTAAGCGGGTGCAGGGGATTAAGAAGTACAGCACAGCACAGCACAGGGAATATAGTCAATAATATTGCCAGATACTTATTGTGATGAGCATCTTGTAATGTACATGTGTTGCATCACTACACATTGTACACCTGAAACTAACTTAATATCATATGTCACCTCCTCACCTATACTTCAAGTTGAAAAAATGTTAAGTACGTGCTCAGATTTTCATTTTAGATAGATTACTTTGGTTTGGAGGGTAATTCCATTGTTAGAAGTAAGTCAGTAAGTCCAGCCTATACTCAAGGGGAGAGGAGTCAGTCTCCGCCTTTCGGAAGGAAGAGCGTCAAAGATTCGTGGACATGTTTTGAAGAGACCATACGACGTGTTTAGGAGACTATAGGAGTACTCCAGGAGAGAGATGTCACGGCCTGAGCCAAGGCAGGAGCAGTGGAAACAGAGAGGAGGAGTGTCTTGAGAGTTATTCTTATGGGGTGGCTCACAGGTGCAGGGAACTGTGATGAGTCAGGAGCCAGTTGGCAGGAGCTGCCTCGGCCACAGGACCCTTCACATGCAGAGGTGGCCTGAACTGCCTCCACCTGCAAAAAGGAAGAGGCTGGCAGGCAACCAGTGGTCTCCGGGAGTGTTTGAATGTAGTAGACCTCTGTAGCAGCTCGGGGAACAGAACCAGCACTAACCAGGCTGAAAGCTTCCCAGAGCCCAGCCACAGAACCTTTTGGACTTATCTCTCCAGAGAACAGTTAGGGTGAGAGCCCTGCCCCTCACAAAACACGGAAGCCAGGGGTGGACAATGATGACAGCAGAGCAACACGTGCTAAGTCAGGGTGTCAAGGTCTATAGCTTCACCAACCTGAATGTGACAAGCACTCCCGGGGTCACTCACTCATTCAATAAACATTTGCATCGGCCCTCGCAACTGTGACACTGGAACAGTCACAACGAACAATGCTTTCAAGGCGCTGAGGAAAAAACTGTGTCCAGCCCACAATTCTATATCCAGCCCAACTGCTATCAGTCAGTGTGAGGTGAGAACGCAAAGGTTTCAGACATGCAAGGCCTCAAAATATTTACTTCCAAGGCACACTTTTTCAGGGAGAAAGGAAGGATTTGTGCCACCAAAAAGAGAAAGGAATAAAGGATCCCCAGGATGATGGAGGGAAGGAGCATTCTAGGATGATGGCAGAGTTAGCTAGTTCAGCTTGAAGCAGGACAGGGCTCCCAGAGAGAGGAAAAAAAAAAAAAAAAAAAAAAACCCAAACAGCTAACCAAGCAGACAAAAAGAAAGAAAGAGGCAAATCTAGTAACTCCAAGTTGCCTAAGAGAGGAAATATAATCATGGTGCACTACAGGGCTCAGCTGTGAACTAGTTTTACACGCACATAATAATGTAAACACTAAATAGTGGTTTCAGCAAAAATGTCAGAGAACAGGTGCGTTAGGCTGAGGAGTAGGGTGTGTGGTTAGAGACCTAAATCCTAAGATTCCACTATAGAAAGTCAACTGATAATATCTAAAATATTATAAATATCTAAATATACAAAAATATCTAATACATATTAAATGTTATATATACTATATATAACATCTTTAGGGGAGCCTAGGTAGCTCAGTCTGTTGAGCATCTGACTCTTGGTTTTGGCTCAGGTCATGATCTCACAATCATGAAATAGAGCTCCACATCGGGCTCTGCACTGAGTGTGAAGCCTGCTTAGGATTCTCTCTCTCTCTCCCTCTCTCTTTCTCTCTTTCTGTCTCTCTCTCTACCCCTCTTCCCCACTCACACTCTCTATCTCTAAAATAAAGTGTAAAAAAAGACATCAAAAAATAAATAAAATAAAAAATATATAGTACATTTAGAAATCTGGAGGTACATAGCATAACAAATTACTGAAAAAGTGAAATGTAGGGGCACCTGGCTGGCTCGGGCAGCAGAATGTGCAACTCTTGATCTTGGAGTTTTGAGTTCAAATCCCACACTGGGCATAAAAATTACTGAAAAAAAAATTTTTTTAAGTTAAAAAAATAAAAATTAAAAAATAATAATAAAGATAGTTGCCTCTGGAGGTTTCATTATAAGTCCCCTAGTGTATTTGATTTTTAAAAACCTATTACTCTGATTAAAGCAATAAAAATACATACATACATACATACATACATACAGACAGACCAGAATGGCCTGCTGATGAGGGAGTCAAGGCAGCACCTCTTTCCTTTTCCATGAAGGGGCTGGAGAGGCAGTGGTCTCCAGAACCCCAAGAGCGAGGTTTAAGTGGGCAGCAGGGTTAGAAGTCTTCTTGGCTGAGTCACATCAAATCCACGTGTCGAAAAGCCTACCGTCTTCATTTGGGGAAGTTCTACCAGTGCCTTGCAATGGCAGGTGGAGAACTAAAGGCAGAAAAAGCCGGTAGAAGTTCCTGCAAACAGCATCCAGGTCCCAGCTGAGCTGGACATTGAAGTCATAAACTTTTACGTGGTGAGCCAGGCTGCGTTTATGCTTCCTAATGAGTCTTTAACTGGTCCTCCTTTTCTCTCTTAGAGAAAGACTTGAACAGTTTTGACCACGTGCATGGACACCAAGGTCAGGGACTAGCCTTCAGCCAGACTGTGAAAGGGGGCCGCCTGCCTACACTAGAGAGATATCTGTTGCTTTACCCTGACCAGCACGGATGGACCTTCTTCCAGGTGGGACCCCATCCTTCCCTCCCTTCAGTGGAGGTAGGGCAGACATCTCACCAGACTCCGTCGAGGAGCACATGACTCTGACATAATCAATGGCAGCACTGTGTGTCCTTGACTTCCATGATTGGCCAAGAGAGGGCATGTGACCTCGCTGAGCCAACGACAGCCCTCGTCAGCATTTTTGCTGAATGGTTGGAGAAAAAAGACTGTTTCACTGCTGGGGTTGCTGTGACGCAAGTGTGACATTGCCATCTGGCCACTGCCAGGTGAGAAACTGCCTCAGAACGAAGCCCACTCAGGGAAAAGCGGCACTGAGAGAGGAAAGGAAAAAAGTTCCTGATGACAGCATCTGGGCACCCCGATCCAGTCATGCCTGAAAACCACAACCCCTAAGACTTTTTAATTGGGTCAATAATCCTTTGGGGGACTTTATGCCACTTGTAACTGCGGAGATTTTGAGTGCTAGACCCCCTGGGAGATAACATGACAGAAGAGGGAGACCCCCAAGGGAAAATACAAAATCAGAATAACCAGGTTATCTAAGCCAGCCACGATCCCCCAACCACTGTGATTCTCCCTCCAGGGCTACCCCTGTACCGGGAATTGTTTTATCAGGGGAAGCTTATTCCCTTACATGTGCATATATACAATCCTGCAGACTCATTATTAGGAGGGTCATGTGTTGACAGACCCTGTCACATGCTCAGATATGTAGACGTCAGCGATTTGCCTGTTATCTGATCCAAACATTGTTTCCGCATCTGGCCCCACTTAGGGTCATCCAGTTTCTGCTCAGACTCTCCCCTGGGTGCGGACTGCCCCTGACTCACTGTCAACTTTTCCATTGAGCCAAGAACCAAGAGCAGAGCTGGAAGGTTCTTCCTCCATCTGCCCAAGCTGGTTTCTGTTTCCCGAAACCTTCTGCAGTCACTAGCAACAGAGGAAAAGTCCAAGCCCACTTCCAAAGACAGTCCTTCAGGTGTTCAAGGAGAGCTGGCATCTCCCTTTTTACTAGTAGGGATTGAGTTCAGCTGCACGGAAACAGAAACCAGACTAAGGTGGCTTAACCAAATGCAGAGGGAGAGAGCTCTTTGCATTACAGTAGGGCTGGGTGGGTGGCCCAGAGCTGGGGCGACAGCTCCATGACCACCTCAGTGTCCCCATTCCTTTCTACCTATCTGCTCCACCGTCCATGATAGGTACCTTTTATCCTTGGGGTTGCCTCATGGTTGCAACGTGGCTCCTGCACCTCCAGACTCCAGTCTACACTCCAAGCAGGAAGAAAAAGAAAAGCAATAAGGAAACAAAACCTTCCCAGAAAGACCCAACAGGCTTCTGTTCGTGTCCCACAGGCCAGAATTGTGTCACATGGGCTCCACAAGTCGCACCGGAGCAGAGGACGTCTTCTGTTTATTTGCTTCCATCTGGACATCACTGCCTCAAATAAAAATAAAATGTTGCCAAGCGCTATTGGTAAAGAAAAAAGGGAGAATGGTCACAGGGCAGGCAACCAGCAGTTGCTTCAAAAGCTTTCTCTAGACCAAATTCTTGTATGGAGAGGCTCAGGTCTTGACTTGGGAGGGGTGGTCAGACAGGCCCCCAACTCCAAGTCCAGCCCCACTACTTCCTTAGTGGGGTCACTTTAGGAGATGTTCTTGAGCTCTTTGAGCTCCTCTTTGCTCATTTGTTTAAAGAGGATAAGTGTGCTTTTCTCAAGGGTTTCTGGAGTGATTAAAGCACCTCCATGCAAAGTACCTTAACATTTAGACACTCACCAAATGTTAATTACTCTCTTACTTCCTGTGATTGCTCATCACATGACATGTTTCTAGTCCTTGCCTCCTGAACACGCTTCTAAGATCTGCTCTAATGTCTCTTTTTTTTTTTTTTAAATGGTTTTTTTTTTTTTTTAATTTTTTTTTCAACGTTTTTTATTTATTTTTGGGACAGAGAGAGACAGAGCATGAACGGGGGAGGGGCAGAGAGAGAGGGAGACACAGAATCGGAAACAGGCTCCAGGCTCCGAGCCATCAGCCCAGAGCCTGACACGGGGCTCGAACCCACGGACCGCGAGATCGCGACCTGGCTGAAGTCGGACGCTTAACCGACTGCGCCACCCAGGCGCCCCTCTAATGTCTCTTTTAATGTTTTCAGTTTTTAAAGTAATCTCTATACCCAACATGGGCCTCGAACTTATGACCTAGAGATTAAGAGTCTCACGCTCTACCGACTGAGCCAGCCAGCCGCTCCCCCTACCCCGAAGCCACCTTTTATTTTTTATTTCTTAAATGTTTATTTATTTTTGAGAGAGAGAGAGACAGAGACAGAGACAGAGTGTGAGTAGGGGAGGGGCAGAAAGAGAGGGAGATACAGAATCTGAAACAGGCTCCAAGCTGTCAACAGAGAGCCTGACTCAGGGCTTGAACTCAACGAACCGCAAGATCATGACCTGAACCAAAGTCAGATGCTTAACTGACTGAGCCACCCAGGTAACTGAGGCTACCTTTTAAAAGAGACATTACAGGGGCGCCTGGGTGGCGCAGTCGGTTGAGCGTCCGACTTCAGCCAGGTCACGATCTCGCGGTCCGGGAGTTCGAGCCCCGCGTCGGGCTCTGGGCTGATGGCTCAGAGCCTGGAGCCTGTTTCCGATTCTGTGTCTCCCTCTCTCTCTGCCCCTCCCCCGTTCATGCTCTGTCTCTCTCTCTCGCAAAAATAAATAAACGTTGAAAAAAAAAATTAAAAAAAAAATAAAAGAGACATTACATAAATAAACATTAAAAAAAAATTTTTTTAAAAGAAGGGGGCGCCTGGGTGGCTTAGTCGGTTGAACATCCAACTTTGGCTCAGGTCATGATCTCACAGTCTGTGAGTTCGAGCCCCGCCTCGGGCTCTGTGCTGACAGCTCAGAGCCTGGAGCCTGCTTCGGATTCTATGTCTCCCTCTCTCTCTGCTCCTCCCCTGTCTCTCTGTCTCTCTCTCTCTCTCTCTCTGTCAAAAATAAGTAAACATTAAAAAAAAAATTTAAAAGAGACATTAGAGGGGCACGTGGCTAGTTCAGTCGGTAGAGCATGAGACTCTTGATCTCCAGGTCATGAGTTCAAGCCTTACATTGGGTGTAGAGGTTACTTAAAAAAATAACATAAATAGTGGCGCCTGGCTGGCTCAGTTGGGAGAGCCTGCAATTCTTAATCTTGGGGTTGTGAGTTTGAGCCCTACCATGGGTGTAAGAGATTACTTACAAATAATCTTTTTTTAAAAATAAATAATAAGGTAAATAAATTATAGCCCCAGGATAGAACACAAAGTCCATTGTGTCTTGCTCGGGGCACCGTATTTCTCATACCGCCTAGCCAACAGCCACTACTGTGGCAGGCATGGGGAGCTCGGCACTCACTTCTTCCCTTGGGCTCTTGGACCATCAAGAAGAAACCAGAAGGAGCTAAGCACGGACCTGCCCACAAGGTTGGCTTTACTAACACAGAGCTGGCGGGGCCTCCAACTCCCCGCCCCCTGAAATCTTGACCCTGCACAACCCTAATGGACTCTCCAATCACAGCTGGAGAACCTGGAACGCTGGGAGCAGGCACCCACCCCAGGAGTGTCACAATCTCCAATCAGATTGGTGCCTCTGCCGCCAGCAGGGAGGAGAAAGGCGGTGAAGGAGGCTGTGGTAGGCCGAACGGTGCCCCCACCAACACTCCCAAGATGTCTGCATCCTAATTCTCGGAACCTGGGAATGTTCCCTTCCACAGCAAAAGGCATTCTGCTGGTGAGATTAAGAGTCTTGAGATGAGAAATCCTGGATGATCCAGGTGGGCCCCATAATTGCAAGGGTCCTTATAAGAGGGAGACAGGAAGGTCAAAAGCAGGATGGAGGTGGGATCACGGAGGCAGAAGCAGGAGTCATATGCTTTGAAGTTGGAAGAAGGGGACCATGAGACAAGGAACACAGGCGGCCTCTAGAAGCTGGAAAGGCAAGGAAACTCCCCGAGCCAAATGGATTCTCCCCCTTGATTTGAACTTCGTAAGACTCATTTCGGACTTCTGGCCTCCAAACCGTAAGAAAATAAGTTTGTGTTGTGTTAAGCCACTAAGCTGGGGGTAATTTGTGACAGCAGCAAGAGGACCCTCATCCAGGGGCTGAAAAGGGAGGGGACTGTGGGGAAAGGAGAAAACATCCTCCCAAGGATGTTGTTTTGAAGTCACCCAGTCACCCAGGCCTCCTGGGGCTTTCGACAAGCTCAGGCGTGTCCTTCTTCACTCCATCCTTCAAGGCTCAGCTCAAACATTGCTCTTCCTGAGCTAACCTGACTTGGCAGAGTTAGCTGTCTCTTTGTCCTGGCATGCACAGGGCACTCCGTCTATACCACTATTGTGGACATCCCAACTCGGTATTGTCGTTCCTGGTCTGTGCGTCTGTCTGACTCCCTTGGCAGAGGGGGAGCTCCTTGGGAATTGCAGCTACGGCCATTTCTCCTACGAGCGTGTTAGATTGAACAGAACGAGGCCAGGCCCTCCCCATCCCCGGCACGCACTACTGGGTATCTCTGCTTTCATTTCAACCCAGCCCAGACCCCAAACAGGAGCTCTCCCTGCATCTCTGGCAAGCTGTCTTTCACTATCCTACCTTGGCCATTGATGTGCATGTCACCATGGATATCTAGTATATTATTTGCACACCCACAATCAAAGTCCTTCCCCAGGGATCAGGGATCAAGACCACGTTCCAGCCCAAGCTGGTTGCTTCTGAGTGGAGGACACATAGACTCAGCTACTGTTGTTTTTATTGGATATTTTCTACCCCAAGTTCTGTACTTCCAGAAAGCAGGGCTGTGAATGGGGAGAGAGGGGCAGGAAGCTGAGGGTAGAGAGGGGAGAAAGGACTCTCCGTGTCCCCCACAATACCCTGTCTCTGGGTTGAGTGCATCCCTGAAGCCCAGTGGCAGGCCTGCCCTGGAATTCTTGAGATACCTTTTGGGTCTTTCCAATAGATTTCCTGTTTAGCTTAGCCCAGCCAGAGTTCATTTCCATTCCTTGCAACCAAAGTCCTAAAAAATCTGGAATTAGCAAGCCTGAGCCAAGAACAGAGTGTTGGCACGTTATACATATGGTACGTTCCCAAACCAAATACGGTAAAATGTCACTTACCCAGAGGTCACAAGTGTGACCCTCTTGCCTATGCAGGACACTGTGGAAAACCCAAAAGAAAGAAAGAGGGCCCATTGTTCTCTGCCTGGCTGCAGGATGAGGGCCAGGAGGAGCCAAGTTGTAGAGCAGAGTGAAACATGGGGGATGGCCATGGATTGGAACATTGGGGAGCAGAAGCCAAAGAGAAGCGAGCCAAGGTCCAACCAGGTGGGAGGAAGCCAACTTTCCAGAGAGAGAAAGCCAGGTCTGTTCTGTGTGTTACGGACCCCCCCTTTTGAAGGCCCAGGACCCCTGTCCCTGGCACCTCCCTGCCTTTGCTAGAGCCACTGAGTCCTATGTTCAGTTCCAAAGGCCCAGTCCAGCCCAAGTCAGGTTCACAAAGTTCATGCACTTGACTCATGAGAAGTCCATGGGGTTGAATACCACACCTCTTTATTCTCATTTCAGAACCGGTCCTAGCAAGCTTGGTTAACCAGTTCCCCAACCCACAGTGGACTAAAAATCCCACATTAGAAATGGGGGAGATGCTGGCAGAGGAAGCACAATGATCCGACTGGAACTGATAAGCTAGTGTCTCCACCTTAGCACTAATGATGTTCGGGGCCAGTTATTTCTTTGTCACCGGGAGCTGTCCTGTGCAGTGCAGGACATTGCCGGCATCCCTCCACCCACTAGAGGCCAGAAGGACCCCCTCCATCTGTGTCAACCAAAAAAGGTCTCTGACATTGCCACATGTCTCTCTCAGAGACAAGGCCACCCAGGTGGAGGACCACAGTAGTACAGGAGACAGAGAAACAGGTAAAATATTCACATGAACTGAAAAAGTGCAACAGCTGAGGCCAGTGAGTCAAGGGGCAGAGACCAAGAACTGTCTGTGACCCTTAAGGGTGCATTGTTTGTTTGTTTAAGTTTATTTATTTATTTTGAGCGAGAGAGAATCCCAAGCAGGCTCTGCACTGTCAGTGTGGAGCCCAAGGTGGGGCTCAAACCCATGAACCTGAGATTAGGACCTGAGCGGAAATCAGGAGTCAAGAGTTGGTCGCTGAACCAACGGAGCCACCCAGGCGCCCCAAGGGTGTGGAGTTCATGGCGGTGAGCGGTTACCCCAGCCACAGCGAGCCACTGGCCCAGATCTTCCCTGTCGGAAACTCCCCCAAGAAGTGGCAGAGTGGTGCTGCCCAACCCGTTTAAGAAGGTCTTGTCTCAGGAAAAAGTGGGGGTGGCTGTGCCCCCAGTGGGGGACAGCGCTTCCCCGGAGAAGGTGGAACACAAGGAATTTTTTTTACCTCCCTAAGTATTGGTTGCTTTAAACTCCTTTGTAAAAGTTTCTACACTGATTCCCTCTTCTACACTGAAACCGCCAAGGTTTGGGGCTTGTTGGGGGGATGAAGGTTCCCACCTTTTCTGATGAGATCCTCTCAACACTTCCAGGATCGTCTGCAATCCCGTTTCCTCCTTGAGGTCAACTTGCCTCCCTGCCCAGGGCCTCTCTCTCACACCCCTTCCTCACCTCTCCCAGCGCTTTGACCTCCTGTGCTTACTTTCCACGTGGGTCGAGAGGAGGTAAGGACCTCTTACCCCAGTCAGAGCACCATACGTGGTCGGACAAACGGGGCGCCACAGTGGGCGTGCCGTCTCATTTCCTATGTGCAGTGCATGCGTCTTCTAAGTACTGCAGTCTGGCATCTGGGGTCTCAAGTCCCTATTCTTCCCACTTTTACCTCTGAACATCATGACCAAGCCCAAGCTAAGTTACATAAACTGCTGTCTGGCACCTGCATTGGGTGGTTGTGTGTGTGTGCACATGGGTGTGAGAATATGGGAGGGATGTGAAGAAGTGTGTGTGTGTGTGTGTGTGTGTGTGTGTGTGTGTTTGCGCGCGCATGCACGTGCGTGCACAGGGCCTGTGCCTAAGTTTTCTATTTGGGGTTATTTAGGGCCTGCATTCTGGTTGTTGGAAGCAAGTATCTCTGCTGAGAGGCTGTTTTTGTAGTCAGGGGTGTGGGCCTGGGCATTTCCTTTTGCAGTAGAAATGGGCACTGTGATTAGTCATACCAGTGGCTAGGTCCTGGGGACGCCTGGCTGTGGAGAAAGATGGCCCCCCAAGCTGGTTCAAGGCAGGCCCGGTCAGACCTTCACACAGGGTTAGAGTGGCCTGGGGCAGGTGTGTGAGGTTCCTGGACCATGGCTGCTGTCCAAGAGTGTCACATCTCTGGACATCAAGGTGGGAGCACACAGCCTGGCAGGTGCCCAGGGACCTGAGCAGACCTGCCCCTCACCTTGGAAGAGGTGGGTAGTGAGTCATTCTTGCTAGCCCAGGAAATTTACATCATGGGAATTTCCAAAGGCTCTGCCCTAAGAGATCTGCTTGGAAATCCAGACTCAGCCATGGAAGACGTTGGCCTGGTTGGTAGTCCAATCCCCACTGGGTGCTAGTTTCCAGTCCAGAGTCCATGATGAGCTCGTTCCTTCAGCCAAGAGTAGGCAGACGGCCTCCTCCCCTGAGAATGATAGTCACGAGAAGGCCATCTTTCAGGGTGGCCAAGGCATACATGGAGCTCCTGAACAAGCAGAAGAAAGCGCAGCAGAGAAAGGGATGAAGATTTCACATCAAGGAAGCACTCCTGGGGACGCGTCCCAGGCACTGTGCCAAGCACTTCATCACACAACAACTTGGGGGTCTTCAAAGCAACGCCCAAGGGCACTGGGGCGTTTGACGACTCAGTGGACGTGCGAGCAAACCGGGGCTCAGCAAGAGGAGATGACTTTCCTGATATCACACAGATACTAAGTGGCAGTGCCAGGATTCAAACAAGGTCAAAAACGAGGTACAAAATGTCCAGCAATCAATAAACTAGTTAAATAAATAATGGTTTATTTATAGAATACTGGGCCCTCATTGACATTTCTTGGTAGTAGAATACTTCATGACCTGAAAAATGTTCACAATATATAGTTGGGTGGGGTAAAAAAATCAGGTTACAAAATAGCATGTGTTAAAAAATATAATACAATGCAGAAGCATGATTTCCAAGAAAAAATTAAAATATTAGCAAGGGCTTTCTTCGGATAACAGGAGTAGGTGTGATTTCTGTTCTGTGACTTTGTCCATTTTTTCTTATAACGATCACTATGTAGCAAGGACAAATCTGATGGAAAGAGCCCAGGCTGCGGGGGAGGGGGGGGGCGGGGAGGGGAAGAAGGGGCTCTAGTCAAGACCAGAACTGAGCTGTAGAATCCCTAGGCTGAGCCTGCCAGAGGGTGTGGTGGGAAGCAACACCCTTCCTTGGAAAACATCAGACTTTCTCTAGATCAGGCAGCTGGCAGGCGAGGCTGGGTGCCTGCCCCGACTGTGAGTATCCCGGCTCTGAGCTCTACCCTTCTGGGCCCATACTGGCAGTGCTGGGGGCTCCACGCAGCTGGGCACTGGCGAGGGTGGGAGAGGGCAGAGTTGGACTGGATCTATCCTGGATGTGGGTACAAGGGTGGGGAGAGCTGGTAAAAATTGCTTAAATGTGTGCATTTATGCCAAGCTTTCAGTGGTGGGCGTGCCCTCACTCAAAAATAGCAGAAGTAGGGGTGCCTGTGTGGCTCAGTCAGTTAATCGTCCGACTCTTGATTTTGGCTCAGGTCATGATCTCACAGTTCGTGAGTTCAAGCCCTGCATCAGGCTCTGTCTGCACTCACAATGCAGAGCCTGCTTGGGATTCTCTCTCTCTCTCTCTCTCTCTCTCTCTCTCTCTGTCTCTCTCTTTCTGTGTCCTCCCCCCCCCCCGCTAATGCTCTCTCTCTCTCTCTCTCTCTCAAATAAATAAACTTTTAAAAAAATTTTAAATAGCAAGAGAGGCACTATGATTCAGTTATCTAGAACTGTGTCTCTCAGCCCCCATGAGCCCCAACAACGCTCCTTTTAAAAGTTATTTTAAAATATTGTGTAATAAGTTAAAAATCTGAAAGTCAACTTGTTAGCCAACCTATAGACATAATATTTTTTAATCAATCTAACACCTGAACTGTATTATAAAGAAAAAACATACTTTTTAATAGGGGCACCTGAGTGGCTCAGTTGGTTAAGCGTCTGACTCTTGGTCATGGCTCAGGTCATGATCTCATGGTTTGTGGGTTCGAGCCCCATGTCGGGCCCTATGCTAGCAACGTGGAACCTGCTTGGGATTCTGTCTTTCCCTGTTTCCCTGTTTCTGCCTCTCCGCCGTGCCCCGTCTCTCTCAAAATAAATAAATAAACTTAAAAAATAGTTTATAATAAAGCAACACATATTTCCATATGCAAATACTCAGGCATGACTATAGTAGAAGACCTCTCCCCACCAAAGGCACACACAAATTTCCAAAACTTTCCCAAAGGGAGATTCAATCCTAACGACCACTGATTAGAATAATTGCTGACATACAGTGAGTGCTTTCTCTGAGTGAAGCACCTTTCTAAATTCTGTGTGTGTATGTGTGTGGTGTGGGTGTGGGTGCGGGTGTATAAAGCCAACTAAAGATATCTTCATAACACTATGAGGTGGGTACTATTATTAGCCCTATTTTATACAGATGAGAAACAGAGGCCCAGAGAGGTTGAGTTAGTTGCCCAGGATTACACAGCCAGTGAGCAGGGGAGCTGGGAGTTAAACCAGCACACATTGGCTTTGCTTGGGGTGGAGGCTCAGCCTGAGGAGACAGGAGGAAAGCTGGGTAGCACTGCCCCAGACACTCCAACATGCAGGGCTTTTCAACCTCAGCACGATTCCTGTAACGGGCTGGATAATTCTTTGTTGTGGGGACTGTCCTGTGCAGTGTAAGAGGGTCAGCGTCCCTGGCTTCTATCCATTAGATGTCAATAGCAGCCCCCTGACGGGGGTGACAACCAAAACATCTCCCCACCTTGTCAAATGTCCCCTGGGGGGCAAAATTGAAGTTGAGGGCCACTAGCCTACAGAAGGCACGACCCAAGCCAGGTCCGGAGCTATGGGGTAGAACTTCGTGGGCTAGAGGAAAGCGGGCCAGTGTTCTGTGGGGAGGGGTGTAGATGACGTGACAGCAGCAGGCAGGGGGTCACACGGAGGACATGTGCAAGCGGTTTGGGGTGGCCATGTGACCATGAATAAAGAGAGAGCTTTGATCATGTGGCCAGAAGGAGGAAGAAGCTGCCTTCCTTCCTGGTTCCTGCACCCCCACCCCCCCCCCCCCACACACACACTGGACTTCATGTCCTGCCCTGGGTGAGGACCTCTCTTAAGATGACAGCTGAAAATGTTTCTGCTTGAGGGTCCCGTGTTGACCAGAATTCACCAGGCTTTCCCAAGGTGCCTCCATCCCCTAGGTTAGCCTGACTTTTAGACCCTCAGATGACTCACCCCCACACACTGAGACCCACCTCTCTGTTTTGTACTCTCCCCGCATTCCTAGCCAGCCTCCCAGGCCTACCTTCTCATGTCCTGATGCCCAGTGACCGTCTCCTTGGGGTGGGGGGCTCCTGCCTTATAACCCTGAGAAGGCTGAAGAGTCGGGGAGACAAAGGCCTTGGGCTGATGGATAAGGAGCTAAGGAGCCTCCCACTATACTGTCCTCATCCCCTGGCTCTCCTCTAAGTCTCTGGAAGAAGAGGGGATTCTCAGACAACCCTTTTGGCCACTGCACTTGGCTCTTGACTAGAATAATTAGAGATGGAACCAGGAACGATGTCATGCCTCTGCAGAACACAGGATGACTTTGAGCAAGGCATTTACCTTGGCCTCAGCTCTCTCCTTTGTCAAGTGAGCCAGGGTGGACTTGAGAAGTTTAACACTCCTGCACTGACATTCTGATTTGAAGAGGAAAGCCCCCTGGGCAGGTCCCTCTGAGAAGAGTAGCTGTGGCTTTGCATACTCAACTCATTTCCCTGCCCCCTTCCCCCAGGTGGTGCTGATGCAGCTGTCAATCATGGTGCCCTCCCCCCTCTTCCAGGGATGTGAGGGTCAGAGAGTGTCCCAAGCCACCAAGTCAGAGGACCCTATGTGGATGGGTTCATTAATGGACATGCTCCCAAGCAAGTCAGTTAAGAGTCCTTCCTGGGATATGAAAGACAGAAAAGATGTTTCTAGAGACTTATTAGGTTGGAAAAATGTGAATCTAAGGTTACTGGCTGTCACATTCCTGACACAGGAAGAAAGCCCCTCTGCAGAATAAATCCAGGACACAGAATGAGACAAAGCTGAGAGCCAAGAGAGAGATAAGTCCCTGATGACACTGTTTGAACCCCTGGATCGAACTGTGCCTGAAGGCTGATGCCCAAATGTGTTAATAATTTCCCTTTTTCCTAGTTTGGTTTGGAATGCTGTAACTTACAACTGAAGTAGTCTTAACTGATACAACGCTTCAGCGGTAGGGCTGTGAGGGGAGGTACTGAGCACATGGAGGGGTAGAATCTACCAGTTTATACCTCCAGCCCAGGGCATACCCCATACCCCCGGCATATCTCTCCTGCCACCTTCTTTGACAGTCTTTTAGCTTCAGCCTCGGAGGAGAGCTCTCCTAACCTAATCCATGGCCAACACCACCATGCACATTTTTCAAGCTCAAATTTGACCTTTGACCGCAGCCTTGAAAAAGAACGTCCTTGGCCCAGGATATAGCACCCCAGGCAATAGGCAAGTGGAATCTATAATACACAGCCTACAGCAAGGTTGGAGGGATGGGGAGCAGGGGTTCTCCGGGGTGTGGCACACATCAGCAGGGGTTCTACATTCATACTCAACCCCATCGTAGGGGTCTGCATCCCCAGGCACTGAATTACAGGAGCCTGGGGCTTAGAACAGCCTGCCAGCCCAGGGTGATGCCTGGCAGGTTGGAATTAAGCTTTCTACTGCCTCAACCTGCTGACTGGGGAAACCAGCTCCAACCACGGGGTCTGCGAGACACTGGGTGGTATTCCTGCAGCATCTGGGTTCCTGACGGTGCGGATCCTGCTTGGGATTCTCTCCCCCTCTCTCTCCCTCTGCCCCTCCCTCCCCCGCCAAATAAATGAATAAACTTTCAAAAACATTTTAAAAGCACCTTTAAAAAAAAGAAAAAATGAATAAATAAAAGGAAACTGAATTCCAGCCCCAAAGTCCAAAGCCAGCAGCTGTTCAACACTGAGAAACCGAGAAAAGAGATCGGGAAAATACTGTGCACCATCACCCGCGAGAATCTGCAGGAAGGAAGCCGTGGCCTTTCAGCTCAGCATCTAGATGCCTGGCAACGCTGTGCTCTGGAGCGGACCTGGGTCCCCCACTTCGCACAGTCCACAGGAAGCGACCTGTCACTGCGTGCCCTCCAAGCCTGTTTTCCGCTCAGTTGGGTGACCTTGCCTGAGTCACATCATGAAAAGTGAGAAGTGGGCGACAATGCCGCTCAGAACCCTTCCTGGTCATCGTCCGGTTCTAAAAACACAGAGGCTCGGGGGGGCCCCCCATGTGGGTGGTGCCATCAGGGGAATTGTGCAGAACCAGTTCACCTAGCGTGTCCCCGTCGGCGTGTTGTAAGCCCAGGTCAGGGCCTGGCAAGGATTCTGACTCAGCCCTGAGGAGAGCAGCAGAATCTGCTTTGCACCTCCAAATGTCCCCAGGCACTGGAGCTGAGGACCCATTCTGGGCCCAGTCCCTCCTAGCCCGTTCTCATCCAACCAAACCCCACCCAACCCTGGTGACCAAGCACCATGGTTTCACCATTTGGCCAGACCCCCAAAAGTCCTTGTGTGATGGGGCATTGAATCCTGCCAAGGCTCATCTCCTGGGGTCCGGTGGTCCCCAGCGCCCCAGACTTTGGGCTGGGGGTGGTAGTGGGGGTTAGCCCCCTGGGGCATTGGCCTGGGACAACAGCCTAGCAGCTTGGTCCCCTCACATGCCCAGTGCGAGGCTGGAACCAGGGGTTTGGCCTACAAGGGGGGCTCTGGCATCTTCTTGTGACCACACCCAAGGCCCACCAGGTGTCGCTGTGTAGCCAGCAGGCTGCAGGCTGAGGCTTTTTCTCCAGCACCGACCCTCGGGGACTGGGAAGCCAAGGCAGGAGGCCTGTCCCCCTAGCAGTGGCTCTGTCCCCCTAGCCTCAGGGCCAGCAGAAGCACCCCTAGAAGGCATGTGTCCTGGTCTACAAGCCTGGGGACAGCAAAGGTCTCCACCCATGGCCTGAAATGAGGTGAGGATGAGAAAAAAGAATAATTCTTGACCTATCTGCTGAGTCTTGCTTTCTCATCCCAGCATGCCACAGGGTGGGCCCCGAGGCCCCCTCCACCCTTACCATGCTCCTCTGTGGGAGCTCAGCTCAGCTTCCTGGGGCCCTGCCTCAGGCTACACCCTCCCACCACCCAGCCCCATCCACAGAAGGGGTCAGTGAGCTGTGCAAACCCACCATGCCCGGTGACCGAGGAGGTATTTCATCAGCTCCAGCCCCGGCCCCTCCCTCATCAACAAAGTTGGTTCAAGGTCAGGCAGGACTAGGAGGTTCAGACTGGTCATTTCCAGCCTAACCTGAGCCCAGAAGGCATGTCACCCGGAAACCAGCAGGTACTGAACACTGGCTTCCTTCCCATCCTTGTCAGGCCCAGGGAGGGAATTCACCTGTTCTAGCCCTAAACCCTGCAGCTCCGTGCACAGCAGACCCCAGACGTGGCTGTGGAGAGACTTTCCTCAGGCCCGCCCCACCTGAGGACAGTTGAGGGCTCACCCTGCAGCTCCCCAGAGGTCCAGCGCGGGTCCCAGCACTCCTGGTGTGCAGCTGGGCCTCAGGGGAAGGACAGTCCAAATGAAGTGGTGCTGGGAGGCCAGTCCCTCCAGCTCCAAGTCCTTCTCTCTCCAGCAGCTGCTCAGATGCCTGCATCTGGCTCCTCCCCGGAGAGGAAAATCAAAAGGGGTGAAGGGGCTGAGGAAAGGCAGCAGTTCAGGGAGAACCTGCAAAGCTCCACGTAGAAGATGGAAAAGGAGAGTCAGGCACAGACAGAGACACAAGAGAAGCAGGGGGTGCGGGCATACCTTTCCCAGGATCAGCAGTTGTGGGTGGGACCGCTGAGCGAGGAGCAGGCTTAGACAGGAGCTTGTGGGTTTGGTCTGGGCGGCCGCTACCCACGGTACCACAGGGATGGGGGGTGCACCTCACCCCCTAAGTCCCGTTAGTATAAGTCATCCAGTGTCTTTGCTTTACTCGTCAATGCACGTGTACAAACTGATCACCTGCTAGAAGCGTCTCTGCACTGGGCAATATAGGGGAGACACCAGAAAACACCCTGTTCCCATGGGCGTTAATTACAGTCCAGGCCAAAGGCAAGGATACAAGACTTATGAACAAGAACACACATGCACGTGCATCCCACACAACAATGGCTGTGAAAGCCCGCTGATAACTGCACAAATGTGTGAGAACCCCAACTGTTAAATGTTTGCTCATAGCTGCCCCTGATCATTCCTACCGTGAAAAATGCAACATGCCAGACTCCCGGCAGCCCTGCTCAATTTCCATAGAGCGTCTACAACGTTGTTCAAGATTTTGCACTTGTGTGTGTATGCTGTGTGTATGATGTGTGTACATATGTATGTGTGCATGTGTGACCAGGCACACCAGTAGCATCTGTGACTTTGTGCTTACAAGCCCTGGAAGAAAGAAATTTCTAAGAACTGTGTCAGAGAAGCAGAGGAATGGAGAGGTTTCATAAGCCCCTTTCTCCTTGTACAGAGGGGGAGAAGAAAAGGTCCAAGGGGTCAAATGTGATGCCTTGGGTCACTCAGAAGTGAACAAGTTAATAAAACTGGCCATGAGGCTTGTCTTGAATGACACGTGAGCTCACCAGAGGGCAGAGGCAGACCAGGGTTGGAACAGGAATATCAGAACACTTGTCTCTGCTGACTGTGGCAATAGTGGGGAAGGTGGTGACAGCTGATGTCACTCACCGAGTCCAACCCGGAGCGTGACAATCAGTGGAGACAATGGAGGAAAGTGGTTAAGGGCTGGGCTCTGGAGACAAATTTCTATGGCTGGAATCCTGACCCCATGACTTCCCAGATGCTTCTTAACATCGCTGCACCTCGGTTTCCCCATCTGGAAAATAGGGACAATGACACTGCCTCCCTCATGGGGCTGTTGTGAAGGTAGATGGATGGATAAATGCAACACACTTGGAAAGGTACTTCGCGTGGAGGAAAAGCTGAATCGAGGTGCATCACGATGACCATTCTCCACTTGCGTGCTGGCCAGCAGGATTACAGCAAGCCCACTTCTGCTCAGAAACAGCCCTGGAACCCAGAGTTCACCACCCTGTGCTTCCTTTTTTCACTGATGTACCTTGTAGTTCCCAAACCTGACTGGCAGGCGACACACGCAGAAGCTCTAACCACCTCCTGGTGAAAACAAGGACAGCAGGCAGGCTGTTGGTGATGCTTTGTCCTGTGGCCGGAGCTGGGGGGCATGGGTGGAGCGGAGGGGCTGGCCAGCAGACTGCTGTGCCCCAAGTAGGGAGGCTGGCGTCCTCAGAACACGATGCTGCACATTCTCTGCCTTGGGGTTGTTGAGTTTTGCTGAACTTTTGTGGCAGTATACAAAATGGGCATTCTAGAGAGTTCCTGCGGTCAGAGCTTACATTAGGCTGTTGACATCCACACAAAGAGTTGTCTCTTTGTGCAGCTCGTTTTTATTTTTGTCATTTGCTCTAGTCTCCTAATTTCCGCCCCCGCCCCACATCCTTGCGTGTCAAAACCAGCAGGAACCATGGAGCCGGACTTGTCTTCATTTTAGGACTGAGGGCCCTCAGCACAGATGGATATTTTTCTTGTAGCTGGTGTGAGCCTTGCCGAGCCCGCTGAAGCCAGGCTGGCCACAGCGTATCCCTTGAGGCCAGGTACCGGGCCTTCCTTAGCAACCGCCACTGGAACACAGCAGAGAGTGCTCATGGGACCAGCCCCTGGGGTGGGTGCATTTAAAGCAGCCACACTTGAGCCTGAGCCTGGCGGAGCTGGCGAGAGGAGTATGGGCTCAGCGCTGGCATGGGGCCATCTGCCCCTCTGCCTCTTCAAGAACCCATGACAAACAACCTCGCCGGGTGCCCAAGCTCTTGCCAAGCCCCGTCGCAGTAAAACCCGGGCAGACTCAGCAAGGAGTCCGATTTCAGCCCAGCGGGTGGGGAAACCAAGGCAGCAAGAGCCCAGTGTGTCCAAGGTCACACATGGTGCTGGCATCTAGAGGCCAGGCCTCCAGGGCTGCACGCTGAGCACCGAGCAGTCAGGCCCACCCCAGCCAAGACTCTGGACCTGGGACACAGGGGAAGCTGACATTTCCTGAATCACATCAGCACAGAGCCCAGAGAAAGGCCCAGCACTTCGCATCCATGAGTCCTCACGGCAGCCCCCTCTCGCCAGGGGAACGGAGGCCTCCACGGAGGCACTGAGGCTCCCTAGAAGCCCCCCAGGGGTGTCACGTCCAGGCCAGGAATCCAGCTCTAGAGGACTCCAGCTTCCAGCTGAGTGCCTGGATCACCAGACATCAAAAACCTGGCAGGCCCAGGGAGAAGGCAAGATTAGATCATTACAGCAGAATGAAGGAAACCGAGAAACCGAGGGAGGGGAGGAGGGACAGAGGCCAAGAATGTTTCAAGGCAACCTGAAAGTTCCTTCAGATTAAAGCAGGCCCAGACACTGGCAGCTTCCCACTGCCTGAGTTACTCAGCCTTTGGAGACCAGGAGCGTCTCCGCCCCTCTTCGGGGTCAGTGCTGGTCCACACACGTGTGCATGCACTAGAACCTGAGGGTCACGAGGGCAACGGGAGCTGTGAGCATGTGTCGGTGTCCCATGTGATGCGCGCATTTGGACACACAAACATGCGTGTGCAGGTATCCAGGCTAGGCGTGCGGGCCGACAGGAGTATACGTATGTGTTTGTGTGCAGTCTACAAACATGTTTTCACCAAGCTCAAGGAGAAGCAATCAGTCATCTCCCAGGAATCTTAGCAACAGCCATCCCCAGGAAAGGCTTCTGCCAGCTGGGGCAGTCATGAGTCAGCAGAGGCTGCCGTGGGAGGAGGAGAGCTCTCGCCCCTGAGCCGGCCGCTCCCTCTCCCGGCCTGGCCGCCTCGCCTGGGTCACTGCTTTGGCACTGATGTCCGAGAACACATTCCTGGAACTGGCCAGCACAGGCGGCTAAAGGGTTTTTCCCTCCTCCTCCCTCTCCCCGTCCTGTCCCTCCCCACACCCGCCCTTTTTTTTTTTTTTTTTTTTCCCTTCTTGCTGCAAAACCAAAACACCGCATTCACGAGTTCAGGAGCTACAGCCAAATGGCAGGAGCTGGCAGTGGAGGGGATGGGACAGGGGGGCTGCCTAGGCCTGAGCGGGTCAAGGTATAGGACATGTTCTGCCTGGTGGCAGAGAGGGCCCCGCTGGGGACTGCTGAGCTCTGCTTAATTCCTACGGGACAGAAGTGTCCTTGCCTGGGGCCTCAGAGTTCAAGGTGGTGGCTCCCAGAGAAATGGACGGCGTCTTGCCTTTGCCCTGATAGCAGAGCCTGAGGTCGCCAACACAGAGAACCAGGGCAGGGACATGAGCAGAGGAACAGAGAGGCACGATTATTAATCCTGGATCTATTACCTGAGTGTTCATTTTATCTTCGCAGCACCCCTCAGGGTGATAGAATTATCTCCTTTTACAGATGGAGAGATGGAGGTGTAGACAGGTAAAGGGATCCGGCCCAAGGTCACACAGCTATTAGCAATGGAGCTAGATGGAATTAAACCAGGTTAGAGCTGCCTCGGGGACTTTGACCGCTAGACCACACAGCTTTTCTTCCCGAGCTGCACCTATAAGGTGTGTGCCAGGATCACTGCACCCAGAAAAATTACATACAATAAAAACCAAAAGGGCCAGTGCTGTCCCCTCTCCCTCTCCTCTCCTGCAAGCAAACAGATCTGGGTGAAGCGCAATGTGCCATCTCAGCAGCAGCAGAGTCAGGGGCAGTAACAGCCTGGCCCAGCCTGAATCCCTGGCCTCTTTACTGGAGGCAGGAAATGAATAAAAGCTAAATGAGTTTGAAAATGCCAGGAGGCAGTGTTTATCCCCTTCCCCCTCCCCCTCCCCCTGGCAAGGACCGTGTATAGTTACAGTTTAATCTTGGAAATGCCAGACAGCTGTTCCCCGTTGCTAAGAGACTGGCCCACATTATGCAGATGTCAGGGACCTCAAATGTCTGCCGGAAATTACAGATCATGTTGGAGGAGCAGAGGGGCCTTCTCTCGGCTGGGGAAGCGCAGCGGGAGACCTGGGGGGGGGGGGTGATGGCAGAAATAAGGGGCCCACCCCTTCCCGGGTCCCCCCTCCGTGGCTCTGGATCCTTCACTGTGCTTGCTCTGCCGCCCCGGCTCCCTCCTTCCCGGAGCTCCCACCCCACATCCGGGCCTTCTTCCTTTGACGCCGGTGCCGAAGCCCAGCTCCACCCTCCCGCTCTGGTTTTCCTTCTGGGGCATCTTTCTTCCGTCCAGCATCCCTCTGTCTGTCTTACAGTCTTTTCTGCCTCTGGGATGCAACTGAGCTGGCTGGGCCTGAGCTGGGAGGGGCCAGCCCCACCCCAGGAGGATGGGATCCCACTCCAGGAGCACCCCCATCCCACCCCCTCCAGTCACCTGAGGCTGAAAATGGAAACACACGTGCATACTCACGCCCTCCCCAATAGCCCTCGCACTGCCGCCAACGCCTAGCGAGGGCCACTATGAGGCTGCTGCATCCCTGGCCCCTGGGGAAGGTGACTGCCATGGGTAGGGGAGCAGGAGAGGAGGAAGGGAAGCCCTTTTTCCAAACCCACAGTCTAACACGCGAACCCTGATTGAAGGTGACAGGGGAATCCGCCGGAGCCGGGAGACCCGGGGCAGGCAAGAAACAGGCACGGCTCCTCACTGAGGCTGGCCAGTGTGAAGAGGCAGGAGGGCAGAGAGAGAGGGAGACACAGAATCCAAAGCAGGCTCCAGGCTCCGAGCTGGCAGCACAGAGCCTGACGCGGGGCTTGAACTCCCGAACCATGAGATCATGACCTGAGCCGAAGTCAGACGCTTAACCGACTGAGCCACCCAGGCGACCCTGAAAGCACTTTAGAAAGAGGTTCACAGGAGCCCCCATGAAAGCAAGGACTTCTGAGCACCTACCTGACCTTCCCTGGAGATGCCCGTGAGGCTGGTGAGAGGGGAACACTGTTTACACAGCTCTCTTTCCAGATACCCAGGTCTTCCTCCCTGCAAATGGACATCACCCGCAAGGAACGCGTCGTCGCTGGCTCTGCGTCCTGGCTCCTCTGGTCAGATTCTCATCTGGCACATTCTTACAGCAACAGTGATGCCAGATGGGGAAACTGAGGCACGGGCTTCTGACACCTGCCCAAACCATCACAGATAATAGCTTCTCCGTGGGCCCCCAGAGCTACCAGTGCCATCCCCTGCAGCCCCAGCAGAACCATGACCTCTGTCCCCAGAAGTTAGATGCCAGGCATGTGAGCTGGGCCTCCTTAGCTCTCATGCCCCTCCTGGAAAATGGAAACAATAGTAGTACAGACCTCTCGGGGTCGCTGTGAGGATTGAGTGGGATAAAGTATAACCTGCTTAGTTGCTGCTAAGCTCTCGATACATTTTCGTTCTTTTATGAAGGTGGAGCCATTCCTGTGCCTGGCCTCCTTAGAAAGGTGCCAGGCTTCAGCAGTGAAAGGAGGGGAATTTCCTTGGGCAACATGCACACCTGCTCCCACCCTACCCCATCCTCCCAGCACAGCAGCTGGTTTCCACCTCTTTGGAAGGTTCCAGAAAGGTTGCCCAGGACAATCTGTCTGGGAGAACTCTAAGGGCGGGATCAGCCGCCAAGACCGGGGAGGTGGGGGCTTCATGGGGCCTCAGAGAAGATGCTGCAACAGAGAAGGGGTGGGCGGTGGAGGACGTGCCCCCTTCCCCATGGAAACTGCTGAGCCAGGAAGGATTTGGCGGGCAGGAGCCTCGGAGACTGAGTCATGGCTGGCTCCCAGTTCATTCAGCCACTGCGGCCCTCTGAGGCCTTCGCTTGGCGGGAGGGAGGACGGCAGCTGCTCAGTTCGGCTCAGTCTTTGTTCCTCTTTCTCTCTCCCTCAGCCTCTCCCCTCCTTTCATTTCCTCTCCCCTGCTCCTCTCCCTCATTCACTTTCTTGGCCTCCTCCTTTCTCTCATTCTCCCACCAACCTCAGTTCCCTCCCCCTTTCATCCTGCCCTTGAAGCGTATTTCTTGCTTTCTCATCCTTTCTTCTCCCTCAGAGCTCAGAATCACATTTGGCAGTCTCCCCTCCCACCTCCCTCCCCTCCCCGGTGTCCTTCCCTCCCCCCTCCATTCCCTGGCTCCTGTCTCTCTTTCCTCCTCCCCTTCTCCTCTCCTCCCCCCACTTCTCTGTCTCCTCTTCACCTGAAGGAGACACTTCAAGTCCCCAGACTGACAAAGCCAGGTCAAGGTCATCTATCAAGCCCTCACCAGCCCCGGTCTGGGACACTGGAGTCCAGAGACCAAGGTCAGAGCTGAGCAGAAAATCAGAATGAGTTGGGGAGAATTTGTTTTGGAGTCCAGACAACCCCTACCAGGACTGGAGCTGGCTCCCTACCTGGAAATTCCTATGCCAGGCCACCTGCTTCCAGCCCCCCATGGCTGTGGCTAGCTCCCAGGGTAGCAGGGGACCATCTGAGTCCTGACCCTCCTTGGTTCTGCTTACCTCCTTACTCTCTGCCCTGGTGTAGGGAGGCCAGGCGAGAAAGGCAAGAAAGAAATCAGAAGCAATAATAAACTGCTTTCAATCAGAAGGAAAGCGGCTGGGGGAGGATTGTACCATGTATGAGGTGCACGTTGTGGTAAGAAACAAAGAACAAGGCACCAGACAGGGTGAACTTGAATCGTGACCCTGCTTCTTATTAGCCAATGACCTTCAGCAAGACACTCACTGCACCTCAGAGTCCACCTCTGGAGAATGGGGGTAATAAAAGGGCACTTCCCTGCCCGGGCTGTTGAGAGAATGCAGTGAAAAAGTGCATAGGAAGTGCCTGGCAGGGTGGCTGCTCCCTAAGCCCTAGTTCCTCCCTCTTCAGAGAAAGGAAGGCTTCCTGGAGGGTATGGAGCTTGTTCTGGGTGTTGAGGGATAGATAATGATAGCAATAATATTTCTGTTTTTGTTGATACTGGGCACGAAACACTTTGAATGTATTGTCTCTTTCAACCCCCCAGCAACCCTATGGGGCAGTTATTTTCTTATACCTGTTTCATGGAAGAAGCCGTTGAGGCTCAGCAAGGCTAGGCAATTTGCCCAAGTCACACAGCGAAGTAGAGAAGCAAAATTCGTATCTTCTGCTATCAGTTGGTGTGTGTGTGGGGGGGGCGGGGTGGGGGGGGAACAGCAAGAATGACAGCAGACAAGACCATGCACAGTGCCTAGGTCAGGCAAGGGCAGGGGGACAGCAAGGGTCTGGCTGTGGCTACGGGAAATTCTAATTGAGCCCGATGCACACCCACCTCTCAAACCCCAGGTCAGACTTGGAGCTTTCCTGTTTCCTATGTCAGCCTGCCTTAAATGCTTGGCTGTTGAGGCTCGGTGGGGAGAAGAGAGGTGGGGTCCAGGTTCCCCTCTCTGGAGCACCATGTCGCTGAGGCACCCCCCCCTTCCCAAACACACACTATATTCCAGATAATCCCTGCGGTAACGTCCCGACCCCCATATGGCAAAAATGATCTCTCTTGTTTTTTCACCCCCTCTGTTGTATAACGGGGATAATCGCTCCTTCTCTGGGGAATCAGGACACGGCCTGTAGGGCTACTGCCGGAGATCACGCACAGGCGTGGGGCTAGAGGGCACTATGACGATGATGGGAGGCAGGTCTCTTGCAGGCAAGAAGGGCAGTGAGGCCTGTGAAACAGATGGTTTCTCGAGGGAAGAGGTGAACTAGGGGGACATTAGCCAAACAGGTGTAGTTGCCCCACCTAGGTATCCCAGCCCCCACCCTTCCCCCAGCCATCTCGGATTTCACCCGGCACCGCTTTCACTAGAACTCCGAAGTTTCCATGGCAACTCACCCACGTGGTCTCTGCCTTAGAGGCTCAAGTGGGGAGCGGTGAAGGGCAGCTGACAGGAGGCATGAGGCGCTCCTAGAAGGTGAGGGCAGAGTCCCACCCTCCTGCCATCCACTCTGCCCTCCAGGCCCCTGGCCGAGGCCTCATAAAGCTCCCAAGGAAAGAGGAGGTAGAGCCCCGGGACAAAAAGGCAGCAAGGTCACTTCCCCACAATATGCGCTTGGCCATGAGCCCTAGGGCAGCATCCTGTCGTGCCTCTGGACTCTTCAAGGAGAAGCGGAGGGAGAGCCTTAGCAAGAACATGCCCTTGGTTGTATCTCATCTTCCCTTCCTTTGAAACGGGGTTGCCATTCCGTTCCGGAGCCAGGGCCTGAATTCTGGCCTGGCCGCTGGTTGAATTCTTGACCCGCGTTAACTTGGGAGAGAGGCTCGGCCTCTCCGAGACTGCGTCCTCTTTACAGTGAGGACGGACACATCCGTGTCTTGGTTTAGCCAGAGGGGAGCAAATCAGGTCACGTTTGGGAAAATGCTTTGTGAGAGAAAAAAACATAAAAGAGTTAAAGAGGAAGATGCTTCTGGTGAAATGAGAGGGTATTCAGAGCCCCCCTTTCGCCCCCCCATCTGGCCAGGGGCCCAGGGATACTGCACGGAGCCCTCGTATTTATTAAAACCCTGAGCTGTTAAGCCCTCACCTTCCTGTGCTGACTGTGTCTTGATTGATCTCCCCGGAGCCCAGCCCCAACCACGAGCATCTCCTTCTGGCCAAATAGCTCATCTAGAACCAAGTGCCCTGCGAACATGACTTGTGGTCCCACCTCCAAGGCGCTGATGTCAGGTGGCGGGGCTTTCCCTGGAGGAGACAGAAGACCGCAGAGCTTTCTCTGGGCGGTTCCCATTCTTTCCTCCCCTCTCCCGTCTTTACCCTGGGAAGCTCCCTCGGGGTCTCTGGCTGGCAATTTCTCTCCAGCCCTGCTGACGAGGGCTCGTCTGAGCTTGGTCCCCTGAGGCACAGCCAAAACCCTGTGAAGCCAAGCTTAGCAGAGGGGTGGAGCACAGGGAGGGGAAGAAGGAGGCCGAGGAGGCCTGCAGCACACACAGCTCGAGCTAAAGGGGCTTGCACCTGGCCCTCACCTCTCTCTTCCTTCCCAGTCTCCATGCACTGGCTGGTGAAGAACCCACAGGCTTGGCTCAGCCACCCCAGAGAAAAGGCGTGTCCGTCCCCTTCTCCCGAGAGCCCCCGGGTGTCCCTGAGCAGCTTCCTCCTGCCCTGGGACCTTGAGTGAGCTGCCCACCTCCCTCCCAAAGCCTCCCTCCCTCATCCATCAAGTGGGGTGATTCTGGAAGCCCCCTTGGCTCTAAAACACTGACTCGGCAATTCTCTGCAGCAGGCAGAAGCGCCTGGCCGTGTAGCCTCCTCCCCCACAGCCCAGCCCCCTCCTTCCCTTTGTCACTTCACTCGGCAGTGCCCCCAATCCCAGAGAGGGTGGCTTTCATTATTTTTTCTTTATTTTTATCAAAGGGTATTTTTTTGTCAAAAATTGTGTCTCCCCTGAGACAGCACAGCCTTTGAGCAGGCTCTCCTTGTTTCCATGGCAACAGCAGCTGGCTCACATGTGTGGTTGCTATGGAAACCGGGCTGGTTCTCCTCCCCTCCCTCCCATCCTCTCTCACTTTCCCTTCCTTTCTCATCACCTCACTACCCCCTCCTTCTCCTTCACACCGCTTGCCATGCAAGAAAGGGCAGTGAGTGGCCCCAGCACGGTGGGAGCAGACTGGGTCCCGGCACCCCCCCCCCCCCCCCCCCCCGCCGCGAGGTAGTAGCCATGCGGCCTGACCTCTGGGACTGACCAGGGGGCACGTCTGCAGGGGCCCTTCCTTCATACACTGAACGCTGAGATGCGGTTTTTCCGGGACAGGGCGTGGGGCTCAGGCAGACTTCAGCGCTCTAGACAAGGACCCAAAGGAATCCTGCCTCTGGCAAGAATGGGGGCTGTCTCCTGGCCTGGCCAGCACAAAGCCCACCCCAGACATGGGTCCAGCACCTTCCCTTTGCGTGTGAGGGCTGTTTCTGCCACAGCGAATATATGCAAAAGAAAAGTAAGGATTCTTGGGCAGGAGATCAATGGCCAGAGATGGAGACAGAGGGGAGAGGAGAGATCTAACGGAGAGTTAGATCTTGTTTGTCAGTAGCTGTTCCAAAGATTGTGTATCATTTTTCCCATGGAAATGTAAGCATGAGCCAGGGTGAGCCCTCGCCTCCCCATCTTCTGTCTGTCCCTCGAACGGAGGGATGATGGGAACATTAGCACGACCCCTGAGGCCCCTGCACGGCCACCATCCAAGTCGCTCGGATGTCCGGATTTCTGACATCCTGGGCCCACCACCCACCCCCTGTGTGTTGGCTGTAGGTAGGAGGAAGGAAACAGAGACGTGTGCCCTTGGGAGCCCTGCCTGTCTTGTCACTGATGAATCTTCAGTGTCTGAGGAGAGAGAGAAAAAATAGTACACACCAAAATGTTCGTGGTGATAGTTTTTAGGTGGTGATTCTTATTATAGACTTTTGCTTCTTTTCTTCAGCAAACATGTATTAAATGTATAAAAAGAATAAACAACAGGTGTATTGGTTTGATCTGAGAGGATAAAGGGAAGGGGATTTGAAAGAGGTCAGACTGTGGAACGAACCACAGGCAACTGTCCCCTAAAAGCCAGAGCAGGCTATCTGCTCTGTCTCTCGTGTCACATGCTGGGCCCAGAGGGGCGAGGCTCTCAACTTGGCATGAGAAAGGCACCAGGGATCTTAAGTCAGAGCAGGACAGAAAGGCTGCCAGGCCAGGTAAGGGCAGCTGCGAGTGAGACTCTTGCCATCCGCGCATACTGAGGTGACAGTGATGTCAGGAGGCCAGTCCCGGAGGCAGTGGGTGCTGGCATCCCGTGGCCCACTCCCACCTTGTCTCTCAGGCCTCCGACTAGAGATCTGGCTCGGTCATGCTGGGGAACTGTGAGAGCCGCAGACGAGCCGCAGACGCTGATTTGCCCCAAGGGGCAAGTTTCAGCTCCCCGTCTCCTGAGGGACGGGGTGGGCAGAAGGCATCCTCAAGGTCAAAGAAAATGTCATGCAGATCCTTGTCCTCAGCCAAGGGCACACTTCCCTGTTTCCTTCCCCGCACCTACATCCAACACACAGGGGGCAGACACCCAGGCACCTGGGCAATCCGGAAATCTGAGCGTCTCGGATTGTGGGGGTGCAGGGGCCTGAAGGGTCATGCTAACGTTCCCACCGTCCCTCCGTTTGAGGGACAGACAGAGGACAGAGCGGCGAGGGCACGCCCTGGCTCATCCCCAGCCAGCTAATCCTGCCAGCTGTAAAGGCAGAAAGAGGGCAGAAGGAGAACAAAGAGAGGCCGAGGAGGAAGGGAGGGAGGAGAAAGCGGGAGCCCGCTCTCCGCCTGGCCACAGCCACCACCCACACGGCCTTGCCTTGCTCCTCCGTGCCCTTCTGTGAACACACAGGGAAGCACTGGAGGTCAAAGAGGAGGGGGAGGCCAAAGCTGGGGAGGTGGGCATGAAGTGGGGGAGGGACAGGAGGCGGGTGACGGGGTGATGCAGTCAGTGCCTGGTAATAACAAGAAAGCTGAAGACTTAGTTGCATTTTTGAGGCCACGAGACCTTCGCAGAAAGAAAAGCACCACATCACAAGGTTCTGATTTGCCCAACACTACCCAGTCTGGGCCAGAGCACTGAAGCGGTGCTGTCTTTCTGCTGCCTCCACACCAAAGCAAAGCAAGGGTGCCTCCAGGGTGCTGACCCTGGTGGAGGAGATCCAGGGGTCAGGAAGCGTGGCCACGAGAACTGGGTTGCATGCACTGTAAAGCCTCAGAGGAATCATCTCTACAACACCCCCGAGGAGAGGTTCCTCCACTCTCTGCTTGAATGCCTCCCGTGACAGGGATCTCATCCCCTTACAGATATCTCATCTCCCCAATCCTGGGTTTCAATTCCCTCTTGCTAATATTTGTGCTACCATTTCCCTTAAAAAAAAAAAAATGTGTTTCCCATTCCATCATCTTTATAGAGAAGATCCATGACAAATAACATGTGGGTATATCTGTCATCCACGAATGCTAAATTAGCCCTCACCCCATGGGTGATTCTAAAAAGCTGATTCTAAAGAACTCCTTATTTTCCCTCCCCCCATCATCACTTGCCAAAAAAAGTGTTTTGCCGGTGGCCCTTTCTGCAAGCCCGAGCCCCAGGTGGGGTGCAGCGGGCTGAGTTCTGTTCTTGCCGTCGCTGTGGCGCCTTTATTCTTGCCCTTGGTTCTGTGCCCTTCCTCCAGCTTTGAATGTGTCCTTCTCCAGTCTGAGCTCATCTGCCGGCTCTGCCGAGATGCACTTCATCTCGTGGGCTCCTCCCCTTCTCCTTCTCATCAAGACCTTTCATGATTACACAGAGAATTTCGTCTTCGAGGGCGTCCCAAACCAGCTCGACATTCTTTTCAGGCTCCTCAATAGGATTGCACCTGCCTTGTTCCTCCGGGTTTTAAAGGTTTTCCTGACCCCGAGTTAGATACACCACCCACTTCCTCTCCGAGCCTCTGTTTCTTTGAAGTGGGGAGAGCGTATTAGTATCCTAAGGCTGCCGTAACAAATCACCACAAGCTGGGGGGCCTAACACATCAGACATTTCTTCTCTCACCGTTCTGGAGGTGAGACGTCCAAAATCAAGGTGTCAGCAGGGCCATGCTCCTCCCGAAGGCTCGAGGGGAGAATCCTTCCCTGTCCCCTTCCGGCTTCTGATGTTTGCCCGCATCCCCGGCCCCTCCTTGGTGTGTAGACCAATTACTCCAATTTCTGCCTCCACAGGCACATGGTTTCCCCCCTGCTTGTCTCTCTGCGCCTGTGTCCATATTTCCGTCTTCTTATAAGGATATTGTCTTTGGACTTAGGGCCCACCCTGCTCCAGTATGACCTCATCTTAACTTGATTACATTCTCGAAGACCCTATTTCCAAATAAGGTCACATTCACAGGTTCCTGGTGCATATGAATTTGGGGAGGATGCCATCCCTCCCACTATACTCCCTCACCCTCTCTCCTTTATTCCCCGCTCCCACCCCCAAGAAGCTTTCCTGGCTCAGTCAGTGAGCCAGACTCTTCACCAGTGACGTCCTGCCAGTCTGTCACATCTTCATCATCTGGACAGCTACAGCCTTTCCGTACTGCTCAGCCTTGGGCCAGACGGAGCGTGGCTTCCCAGCGTGGATATGGGAGCTTGAGAATGTCACTTCACCCCCTCTGGGCCCCAGTTGCCTGGTCTGCAAAGTGGGGATAATAGTATACAGGCTAAAGAGGATTGTGGTGGTGATTGAGCGAGTTACTCTTTGTAAAGAGAGAGGCGTGCAGGGCACACACGGCAGCCACAGAAGCATGAGGTGGCGTTTCTAGACTTCATCCTTTCTTTTAAGCAAGGACTGCTAGAACGGCTTCCTAACCAGCTGCTCTCCGGCTCAGCCTCCAGCACCTAGTCTGTCCTCAAAACACAGATCTTACCCTGTCACCTAAACGCGCCCCACTACCCTCAAGTTAAGGTACAAAAACTCTCAGCAGAGAACACAGGACCCGTAGCAAGGCTGCTCTTACCTACCAGCGCGCGCGCACACACACATACACACACACACACACACACACACACACACACACACACACACACCTCGCTCAAGCCACGCTGTGACCTGACTGCAGCTCTCCGGAATCAGCAGGCTCTCTCCTGCCTCTGGGCCCTTCCATGACGGCTCCCCTCCCTGATGTCTGCTGCTTCTCCCTCGAGATGGAGTCAGCTCTGTCCACCACGTCCAGGATGCTGACTCCCGCCCCCACCACCTTCTAGCCCCGGTCAAGGTTCTGTCTTCAGGAGCCCTGCCCTGTCTCTGCCCCATCTCTTGAGCTTCTCGGGGACCAGGACTGTGTCCTTTCTCTGCCTCTCCAGAACAGTCCCTGCAGCGCTCAGATGAAGCATGTGGGAATAAGTGATACCGTATTTCCAGACCCTGCCAAGGAGACTCCTCTGATCTGCATTCCTCTATTTTCCATTTGACTTAACACCCGTTTGTCTTTATCGGGTCCCTGGGACCTCCATCCCCTGCCAGCCCCAGAGCTGCCTCCTCTCTGACTTCCAGCTGTCCTGCAGCCTTACCTGGCATTCTGGGCTTCTTTGAACAGCCTCCCTTGTCCCCCAATCTCAGCTGAACTTGTTTCCTTTCTTCCCCTGCTTGGGCCGCACAGGGCTGTCCTCTCCCTGGACTGCTATTTGCTCCTGTAATTGGATTATCTGCGTGCACGTGCTGCTTGGGGACGTGTTTATGGGAAACTGTTCCGTGGCACAGCGGTGGCGTGGAGTTGGGTGCAGCTGAAGAGGACCCGGGAGCCCCCGGGGGAGCTGGGAGGCAACAGAGAGCCTAAATGGGGGCAGGCTTGCGCTCAACCCCCACCACCGCAGGGCAACACCCCAGGGCCCCCCTCGGTGCTTGCCAGGGCACTCAGGCCCCTTGGGGCTTTTTACTGGCAGAGAAAAAAATGGAAGCCTTTCTCCTGGGGTGTTGCCCGTGGGAAAGACATCTCAGGGCTGCTCCAGGGCCTGTCTGCAGGCAGAGAGAAGAAAGGCCTAGAGTGCCCCGGGCTTCAGAGGCCGGAGGAACGAGGGCGACGGAGGGTCCCCTCCTGGCAGGGACGCTGCGCTGGGTAACAGAACTACCCAGAGCCCCAGGCCCTGGCTGGGAGGACCGTCCTCATGGGCAGGGGAGGAAGGAGCAGGCCTGCCTGTACTCACAGCGCCCAGCAGCAAGGCGCAACCCCAATCTCTTGACCCATTTTTCCAGTTGCCAGAGGGCCAAGAGTCTCAAAGTAGGGTCTTCCCTCCATCCCCCATCTCCAAAGCCTCGGGGCTTCTCTTCTGGGTAAACGGCACCCCCGGGCACCCGGCACCCAGTTTTCCAAGTCAGAAGGCAGGCGGTCTCCTTTGATGCCTCTCTTCCCCACTGCCACTGAGCTGGTCACGGAGTGGTGGGTGTGGCCTAGGGACCTCCGCTCCCACCAGCAGCTGCAGCTTAGGCCCTCTGCCACACCAGCCTCTGCTCGGGACTGCTCTGACAGTCCCTTCGCTCGCCCATGCCGTCCCTCTTTCCAAATCACACAGCAACCACCAAGTCTGGAGACAGAAGTGAGTATAGACTGCCTACGTGGCTTGTGGCTCTCACATAACTATCCACGACACAATACTATTACCCGCGTTTCCAGGTTCTCTGGCCAACTCTGCAGTCTCCACCTACTAGCCTGAGTAAATGTGCTCACTCAAATTTGATTTTGTCTCTATCCTATGAAAGTCGTCCATAGATAACCATGGGAGTTGGGGGAAAAAAATGTCCAGAGGGGCGCCTGGGTGGCTTAGGTGCCTCGTTGAGCACGTGGCTCTGGATTTCCGCTCAGGTCATGATCTCACGGTTCGTGAGATCGAGCTCCGCATGGGGCTGCACACTGACAACGCGGAGCCTGCTTGGGGTTCTCTCTCCTTGCCCCTCTTCCCCTCTCTCTCTTTCAAAATAAAAAAATAAACATTTTTTTTTTTTAAGTCCAGACGTGTAGCTTTGAGGCATCCTGGGCAAGACGGCTGTGCGTCTAAGGAGGTGGGTACCTTTCTACCTACACTTACTGTACATCTCTTCTGATATGACTTCCTCTCTTCTTTTTTGACTCTTACGAACACCCCTCCTTAAGAATTCCCCAAATTCCCAAGCTGCTGAAAGTGTGTCCCCCTCTCCCAATAGGGCATCTCTGGAAGCTCCCTCAGTTTCCCTGAGAAAGTTCAGCCCCAAGCCTTCCTTCCACGCTGCTCGCCAGCGCCCGCTCCTCTGGGAGGTAGTGACCGTTTGCTGCGGCCCTAACCAACTGGAAGGCTGGCCTGGGGCAGCTCCCAGCACTCGGCCTGGTCCACGAGCCCAGGGTAGCTGCGGATGCCATGGGGAGGCCCATGATAGGACCTGGGCCCAACGGAGAGCAGAAAGTCCCTCAGTCTGGAGCCCCAAGGGCAGCCCCAGCCCAGCTTTCCCGCCCCGGCCCCTCCCTTCGCGCCCCAGCCCCAGCCTCCCCTCCATTTTGTATTCCAGGCCCATTCACTGCTTTAATGAAACTAACCATTTTCTAGCTGCCCTGTGCTCCTCCCTGCATTATTCATGGGCCTCACTCTTTGCTACCGACAGGCACAGGCTGATCTCATGCTCCATTCAGAGAGTGAAAAAGTAAAGGCCCTGGTGAAATCGTGCCCCTCCCTGCCCCTCCCACTCTTCCTATTCTCCTCTGCCCTCTTCTTAAGTCAAGAAGGTCAAGAAGAGGGTCGTGATGGCCACGTATGCCTCTCAGGGTCACTGGGATCCTTCAGTCATTTGCTTCTCGTCATGAGATGCTGCCGGCTCCATGGGCCTGGCTCTGGACGGGCGTCCCGGACACCTGAGACATGACCTTGGGGAAGCCCTTTTCTACAGAGTGGCCTCAATTTCTCCCAATGTGCTCACAGCTCTCGTGTCTGTCTTTCAAGTGAAAGAAGTCCCCTGGGACCACTGCACCTAAGGAGACCACAAGAACGTGTCTTCTTGGTCATTGTCCAGCCCCCAGGGTCTTGTTCTCTTCCACTCCCCCCACCTCCAGGGCTGGTCGCAGGGCAGGGCTGTGTTCCACACTCCCTGGTTCTCTTGTCCAGTCTTCCCTGCGCCCTCCCCAGGCCCAGCCCAGCAGCCCAGCCCAGCTAAACACCGGGGGCACCAGGCGGGTGGGGCAGGTCCTCCTCCTGGAGCAAGGAGGCAGGAATGGTACCACCTGCCTCTGAGGCTCCCCAGCTGCCCGCCCCCCTGGACCCTCACAGCCTCCCCGGAGGACAAACAGATAAAGAAACAGGCTCAGGGTGACTGGGCAGCTCAGTCAGTTAAGCATCCAACTCTTGAACTCCTCTCAGGTCACGATCTCACGGTTCATGAGTTCGAGGCCCACCTCAGACTCCAAGCTGACAGTGAGGAGCCTGCTTGGGATTCTCTCTCCCTCTCTCTGCCCCTCCCCCACTTGCATGCACGCGCTCTCTCACTCTCTCTCTCTCAAAATAAATAAATAAACTTTAAAAAATTAAAGAAGAAAGAAAGAAAGAAAGAAAGAAAGAAAGAAAGAAAGAAAGAAAGAAAGAGGCTCAGAGCAGTTCATGTGAACCAAAGTCACACAGCCAGCAAGTAGCAGGGCCCAGATTCTCTGGCTAGAAAACACGGGTTTGAGGCAACTCCGAGCAAGGGGCAGGGGGAGTCTCTTTGCAAGCATGCTCGCTGGCACACACACACCCCCCCCCCCCCATTTCCTCCTTTGCCACTTTTCCAAGGGCTGGTTCAGGAGGGCCTGGGCACACCACGCCCAGCTGGCTGGGGATGCGCAGACTGGCCTGCCCCAGAAGGACCCAACTGCTAATCAGAAGCACTCGTATCCAGGAGACCAGCCTCCCTGGCTTCAGATAAGCAAAAACAGCTGGGAGTTGCCGAGGCTGGGAAGCTGTCAGTGGGGAGGGAGTCGGGGAGCCAGCCAGCCAGTAGGCTGTTATTTTGAGCCTCTTATTCTCACCTTCCCAGACTTCGGCTTGAGCTAGGGCCTTTCCCCCAACCTTGTCCTGGCCACTGCCTCTGGGGAAGGGCCTCCTGGGGCCTCTGCCGAGCCCTGAGTCCAGCACGATTTGGGGGAACCCCCTCTCTGTGAGTAAGGAAGGGAAGCTGGTCACAGGCTGCCGAGGTGCGGGGGCTCTGGGGTCATTTAACAAACAAAAGTAGCGGAGGTCTACCTTTTGAGACCTGCAGGCCCACGTGGGGCCAACTGTGAGGACAGGGCCAGCGAACAACCCCCACCCCCACCCCGTGACGGGAGTGGTCCTGCGGGTGATGTGAGGTCATGGACTGTCAGGCCAGCTGGGTCTGGAGCGGTCCCAGCCCTGCCCATTAGAAGCTTAGCTATGCCTCTCTGAGCCTCAGTTTCCTCATCTATGAAATGGTGATGGTGATGCCTACCCTGTAGACAGGGAGGTGGGATATTATCGAGAGAAGGCACGTGAAATGACTGGCAGGGCGTCCAGCTCAGTTGGTGCTGGTATGGCTCTCTTCCCTTCCTCCTGTTTGGGCCTGCCCCTGCCCAGCCTGGATGTCTCTCCCACGCAGATCTGTCCTCTCCCAGGCTATTTCTGTTTCTGGTTCTAAAGGTCAGCGTCTTTCCCGGGATATGGCAGCTGCTGTCTCTTCCCCACCTCTAAGTGGCATTAGTCCCATGCCTGGGAGGAGATGGGGGTGGCCTCAGGTGACGGTGACGGGCTCCCTGCTCCCTCGCCTTCACCCAGGACTGTTCTGGGCAGGCCCACCCTGACGTTGGCACGTGGTTTTCCAAGGCTGCCACTAGGCCCAGAGCATGGACAGTTACTGACTGACTCACTGACAGCAGCCGGTGGCCAGAATGCTCTCACGGCTCCTTAGCACTGGGGCTGCTATGAGCTCACCGCTGATCCCCTAGGCCTCTCTCGAGCTCACCGCTGACCCCCTAGGTCTCTCTCGAGCTCACCACTGACCCCCTAGGCCTCTCTTGCAGAGTTCTGGCTCCAAGCCCTCCCAGGCCCTCCACAGGGGCTGATGGGCTTTTCCTATAGGAAAAGGAGGGAGGGATAAAGCCTTCCTACAGAAGGCTCAAAGGAAAGGACCAGAAGAGGCAGCTCGCCCACCCCGGTAGGAAATCATCATGGTAACTTCAGGATTGTACTCTTCTCCGCTCTTCACTCCTCCCTGCCTCCAGCTGCCTCTGCCCCCCTCTCCTCTGCTAACCCGTCCTTCTGGGGTCTGTGGTTGGGGCCCAGCAGGAAGACTATACTCTAGAAGCCCCCACCCTCAGGCAGCCAGGAGGCTGGCCTTGCACCAAAAGTGTCCCTTGCCCCCAGCACTGGTGGGGGACCAGACCAGCACCCTGTGTTTCAGGGAGGAGGGAGAGGAATTGGTGAGTGACACACGCCTGTAACCAGAGCTTCAGGGGCACCTGGCAGCACCTGGCTGAGGCCAGAAGACCATCTGCCTATTGATCTCAGGATTGGGAGTTCAAGCCCCATGTTGGGTGTAGAGAGTACTAACAAACTTAAAAAACGCAAAAACACTAATTCAAAGGGATACACGAACCCGTATAGTTATTAAAAGAAAAAAAGAGCTTCAGCAGCCAGACAGTGACAAGGGTGGAGAGCTGTGGGGAGGGGCGTGGCTTTCTCCAGTGGCTGCTCAAAAGATTCTAGGACACTCATAGCCCATCAACAGCCCACAAGCACCCCTAGAGGATGTGACTGACCCGTCCTGTCCTCACAGCCCTGGCTCATGGTTACCCAGTGTTAGTAGATTCACCGTTTCATTAGTCCTAACAACATTTCCCTCCTAGGGAACATGCTGCTCCTGTACATTTTCAGGTAGAAGTTCCTCCAAGGCACCCACAGTGTGTCCTGACCCGGGGGCAGGGGTCTGAGGGCCAACCCTTCCTGCCCACCCCACCCGGGGGGTGACCTGTCCAGAGGGCCCAGGACAGGGAGAGGACGGAGCTGCCCATGGCCTGGGCTGGGGGTCTGACAAGCGCGGTGAGGTCTTAGCAGAGGCGGTGGAGAGGGAGGAGGGCTAACTTGGTGGCCCCAAACCTAGGACAGGCTGAAAGGAGGAAAAGGCAGCCTGGACCTGGGGGTGGGAGTCGGCGGGGGGGGGGGGGGGGGGAGGAGCAGCTCCCACTGCTCCCCAGGAGCAGCCGCAGCCAATTTCTACTCTTCCTGGCACCCCTAGTCTCCTCCCCTCACCCACCCACTCCGGCTGCAGAGCCTCCTGGAGAGGAGCAGGGACATAAAAGCAAGATAAACAGTACTGAAGGGGGCTCCGGCAGAGCATTCCAGAGCTAAAAATAACAGGGTCAGCTGGCTGGAGGAGCTAGTGGCCCCCAGCCCGCCCCCCCCAACCCTCCTCCACCCCTCCCCCTCCCCTGCCCAGCCGGGTGGCCCCCAGCTCTCAGCCCAGCCCCCAATCTGGAATGCTAATCTGCTCTCTCCATGCCCTTGGTCCCCTTCCCCAACCCTGTCCCCAGGTGTGGTACCACAGCTCTGGACATGGAGAGCCCACCCCAGCCAGCCACGCCCCATGGCAGCCACGGGGGAGCTCAGGAGCTGACCCTCCCTCCTGCCTTCTCTATTGTTATTTTGGACTGAATACAAGTTTGCAGCCCTATCAGCAAAGGCAGGGCTCCTTCAGACTGCAAGGATCTTGCTCTCCCTACAAGCACACCTCTCCCCACCTTGGTGAGCAGTGCTACTCCTATAGATGATAAGGGAGGGGAAAACATGGAAGAAAAAGAAAATGCCAGAGAAAACTCACCATCAAGCACTACTAAGTGCCAGGACGGGGCTAGACTTGTCCTGTCCCCATTCTCACAGAGAGCAGGGATTATCATATCCCCAATTTCCCGATAGGTAACAAAGAACCAGTCATCAGAAGTAGACCAGAGATAGTGATGGTGGCCCGTGGCCTGGGGCTGCCTCCACCGGGGCCGGTCCTTTCTCTCCAGAGCTGCAGACCCGTCAACTCTCTCCCCTCCCGAAGCTCAGGGGGACCCACTGCAGTAGCAAAACAGTCCTGTCTGAAGGGTTAGCTCACCCCCCCCCCCCCCCCGCCCACAGCGGGGACCAGGCAGTGGGGCTGCCTTTCCCGGGGGACTTCAGGTTAGTCCTCTCCCTCTGCCCGCTTGCTGCTCTTCTGTGGAGCACCCCCGGGAACAGGAGCAGGGCGGGGGGCTGGGGTTGCCCAGATGGCTTGGTCAAGGACAACCTCCTCCTCACCCCGACGGCGCTCTTAGGGTCTCCTGGTAGGAATCTAGCTGGTAAGTGGAGGCGTTTGAGGGGACCACGCCAGGCTCCAGAGGATTCCCTTTCCTGAAAAGCCAGGAGACCTCAGACAGGCCTGCACGCATCAGCCTGGCCCCACGGCCCCACCCATGCTGGGGTTTGCCCTCCTGCCGGCCATGGGCGGGGAGGAAACAGAGAGGTTCAGCCTGAGCAAACAGAGCAGGCTTAGCTGTGACTGAGTTGCTGCCTTTAGCAGGCCAGCAGAGGGGTTTTTTTTGTTTTTGTTTTTTTGGCAGGTCCTGGGAGGCAGTGGCTGATCTCCTGAGATGCAGCGATGCTAGAGGAAAGAGGTGTTCACAACTGTAAGGATTCAGTCTCCTTGGAGACTGGCTCCCCGGTTGGGGAAGCCCCAGTATCCTGCCAGCCTTGAATACATCTAGTGATGAGAAGCTCATCCCTGTGAGAAAGCTCTGATTGTTAGCAAGCTCTTCCTCGTCGTATTGAGCTAGAATCACCATCCCTATGCTTATCATCTGCCCTTTAAGTTACTCCCTTTCCGCAGGAAGGCCTTGCAAAAATAGAGTACTGTGTCTAGATGATTGGGTCCAGACATGCTCTCAAGTGCTAGAATTGGGGGGAACAGCCACAGGAAGAATTAGATGACCCTAAAACACACCACACTGTTTGATAACAACACTCCCCAAGCTCTACTGTCGCGACACGGTGTCTCAAAGACACGAGCCAGGTGCCATTCACACAGGGGCTCTTTATTTAATCAGCAGCAGCAAAACCTCCTACTGCCCAGCCCGTTTGGACTCTGGAGGAAAGGTTCTCATGTGTCCAGTAAACACAAGGTCTTTCTGTGACGGCGGCTGGGCGTTGCAATGTTCACCAGGTTTCTTGGATTGCTCAGACCAGAAACCTGGGCGTCGGGAGACTTGTCCCATTCCCTACCCTCAGCCCTTCATGAACAATCCTCTCAGCCCAACCCCAGCCAGGTCTCATTTCTACCCACTTTTCTCCACCCTCCATTGGAGGATGGGGCTTTCCACCCCACCCCCAATGCCTTCTCCACCTAGAAGCCAGAGCACAGGTCACGTCCTGTCATTCACATGTGTAAACCTACCAGCCGTTGTCAGCACACTTCAAATAACCAGATTGGTCACCATGGGCCATACGGCCCTCTGACACCAGGTTCTGCAACACCTCCTTGACCACTGGCCTCCCAGAAGCATGTCAAACTTTTTCCTGCCTTGGGGCCTTTGCATTTGCTGGTCCCTCCCCCTGCAACAACATTCCATTAGCTCTTCACATGCCTGGTTCTTTCTCAACCTTCACGGCTCAGCTAGAGTGTCATCTTCTCAGAAAGACTTCCCCTGACTGCCCTATCTAAGTCAGATTCCCTTTTTCACCCTCTGCTATAAGCCTTTTTCCATTCCATCTACAACGCTTAACAATGTATTTACTCTTTCACTCTTTCGTTTATACGATTGTCTGTCTACCACACTAACATGTAAGCTCCATGAGAATATGGACCCTGTGGGTCTGGCTCACTGCACCACCTGCTGTGTCCCACACTGGTCCTGGCACCTGTAGGCACACAGAGAGTATTTGTTGAGTAATAAATAACACTGTTGCCCTTGTCCAGTCTCCAGGGGTATCTGGAATCCAGCTCTCCTTGGAAACAGCAAGATGGACAAGAAAACCACTCAATGGCCTCCTGAACCCCATCAGAGGAGGAATGCACAAGAAAAACTGTCAGGGATCACCTAGGTGGCTCAGTCGGTTGAGCGTCATGATCAGGTCATGATCCCAGGATTGTCCCCCTCACCCCCCGCCGGGCTCCTCTCTGAGAGTGGAACCTGCTTGAGAGTCTCTCTCTCTCTCCCTCTCTGTTCCTCCCCAGCTCATGCGTGCACACTCTCTTTCTCAAAATTAAAAGTTAAAAGAAGAAAGAAATACTGGCCTGTTTTCATGGTTTATCTGTTCATTCATCCACTTATTTTTTTTTTTTTAACGTTTATTTATTATTTTTGGGACAGAGAGAGACAGAGCATGAACGGGGGAGGGGCAGAGAGAGGGACACACAGAATCGGAAACAGGCTCCAGGCTCCGAGCCGTCAGCCCAGAGCCCGACGCGGGGCTCGAACTCACGGACCGCGAGATCGTGACCTGGCTGAAGTCGGACGCTTAACCGACTGTGCCACCCAGGCGCCCCTCATTCATCCACTTATTAACTCTTTTAGCAAACTCTGAGTGCTTCCTGACAGCCAGAAACTGCTCTAGAAACAGAAACCTCAGTGAGCTATACCAAAGTCCCTTCTTCAAGGACCTTATGCTCCCACAACCAACATTTGATTATTTTTTTTTAAGTTTATTTATTTATTTTGAGAGAGACAGAGACAGCATGATCGGGGGAGGGGCAGAGACTGAGAGAGAGAGAGAGAGAGAGAGAGAGAGAGAGAGAGAGAATCCCAAGCAGGCTCCACACTGTCAGCACAGAGCCCTACACAGGGCTCGAACTCACGAAACTGAGAGTCAGACGCTTAACCAACTGAGCCACCCAGGCACCCCTCGACATTTGATTATAAACAAGTAAACAGAACAATGACAGGTAAGGGTTCGGCAGAGCCTAAAACTGGGTCTTGGGAGGAGAGTGTGAGTTAGCTGGTCTGTTAGAGAAGAGGTCCGTGGACTGAACACGGGGCAGACCTGGATACGCATGAGCTCCCTTGGTGCCAGCCCGGTTATCCCCAAGAATTAAGACGTCCTGGGTAGGCAGGCAAGAGCAGGTGGAAGGGATCAGATAAAGCGTGCCCTTGGCCAGCTAGTTCCCCTTAAAAGTAACAGGTAGCTGTGTCCCTGTGAAGCTCCGGGTCCACTGAGCCTTCAGAAGCGCCCGCAGCCTCAGCCTCAAGGCGCCTGCGCATAAAGGAGAGCAGCAGACTCCTGCCCAGAGCGTGAGGGCGACACTGCTGGGCCCTCTGCTAAATATCCACCCGCTGGGTCTACTTACTTAAAGCGAGAAGGTGCCTGCAAACCAACCATCCTCACAGGTAGATGTGTTTTAGGGCTCAGGAAACAGGGCTCCACCCTGTATTTAAACTCTTAAATACAGAGAATAAACTGAGGGTTGATTGGGGAGGCGGGGGGAGAGGGGAAAATGGCTGATGGGCATCGAGGAGGACTCTTGTTGGGATGAGTCCTGGGGGTTGCATGTAAGCGATGAATCACGAACCCCAAAACCAAGAGCACACTGTATACACCGTATGTTAGCCAAGTTGGCAATAAATTATATAGAAAAGAAACTTAAAAAAAAAAAAGGTTTCACAGCAAAAACAAAAACAAACAAAAAAGCAACAACAAAAACCTCTGCCGTGAGTAAACCCGAATAGAACTGGCTCGTCTGGTGGCTCCGTTGGTAGAGCGCACACCTCTTGATCTCAGGGTCGTGAGTTCGAGCCCCACACTGGGTGTAGAGCTTATTAAAAAAAAAAAAAATCAATAATAAATGAAAACAAATAGAACTGCAATGAACTTGTGATACCTGATTTGGATGCTAAGATGACCAAAAATAACAAAAGCAATCACACACACTTAGGTGACAAAGTCCCACAAGATGTGTGCTCTCACCCGTACAGCTTTGTCTTTGCTCGGGCTTCCTGGGGTGGTGTGCATCCGGAGGCTTGGTGCGCACTTTGGGTCGAGTGCATCTCTCTCTTATTGGTTGCACACACTTTTTTATCTCTCCCTCTTTCACTTATTCATTCACCAAACTTGGGCATCCCCACCATGATCCAAGTCCTTAGTAGGCTCTACGGTGGGGAGCAGATAGACTGCAATGGTACAAGACAGCCCCCATCTCAGACAGTTCATGTCCCTGTCTCCTGCCTTGGGGAGCGCGGCCCCACCTACCTGCTGCCCCGGGAGATAGATGTTCTAGATGCTTCCGCGTCATCAGCTTTCTCGCACCCGAGCACCAGATGTAGTCACTTCTACCTTTAAGTAACTCTGATCTCCTCCCTACCTCCTGGTGGTGCCCTAGGTCGGGCCTTTGTCTTTCTCCTGGATTGCTGCAACACCTGCCCCCAGCCTCTGGGTCCTACCACCTCATGTACCCTCCAGACGCCCTCTATGGGCACAGCCATGTTTAACAAACACATCTGGTCCAGCCTTTTCCCACCAAAGGCCCACAGGCCGCCGAGAGTCTGTCTCATCCCTGTGTCCAGCTGTATGGCCCTGTGACACCTGTATGGGCCCTCCCTCCACACTGGACTGGATGAGTCATGTGCTCCCAGAAGTTCTGGTGGCACCTCCCGGGACCCTGTCTCCCTTATAGAGTGCTGCACAGATCCTCTAGCACTACCGGTGACACGCTGGGCCAAGGCGACCCGTCAGATTTTTCCTCCTCACCGAGCTGGGTAACCATGTGGTGGCAGACGAGGCCCCGCAGAAGGAGCCAGCCAGCGCCCAGCGCAGGCAGCAGCTGGTGTCACCATGGAAACCGCGCACAGCGCCGCACGGGGCCGGCCTTTTCACTCTGCCTTTTTGGCAAGGCTTCCTCAGCCACCCTGAAACCCATTCATCGGGGTGAGCCAGGGCCTTGCCCCTGCCCCCCACCGCCCTTGGTCCTCTTTGGCCAGCTCTTCCTCCCCCAGCTCTTCCTCCCCTCTTCCTCCCCGGCTCCCTTTCCCAGCCACCCTCCCCTCTGCAGCCTTTGCCAAAGCGCTGGGAGGGGAAAGCTGGGCCAAGGAAGGACTCAGATTTTCAATTCTAAGCAGATTTCCCCTCCACAGGCAGCGAGCCCTTTCATGCATTTTTTCCCCTATTATCATAAACGCAGGAACTTGCATCAGGGTGAATGAGCAGAAACTCCTGTCTTTGTCAGAGCCTTGGCAGAACGCCAGGCATAGAATGACCTAAAACATTCAGAATTAAATGGAGCTGGAGAGGGGGTGGAGATCCCTTGTCTTGTCGTGAGAAATGGAATGGTGGGGGGTGGGGGGTGGCCCTTGTCTCTGATTATAATAATAGTGCTCGCCATGTGCCCAGACACCGTGCTAAGCAAGCCCTTTGCACAGATTCTTGTTTATCCTCACAAAATTCCTATGCCCTATTTATACCCCCCTTTGTACAGATGATGAAACAGAATCAGGAATGTCAAGGAACAGGCCCGAGGTCACACAGCAAATGAGTGAAGGGGTGGGATTCGAACCCTTCAAACTCTGGAGCCTAAACCACAACTTCAAGGTCACCTTCCTTCGGCCGGTTCACGGACAGCTCCGCAATCAGTTCCCATCCCCATCCCCATCCCAGACCCTCCAGACCCTCCCCCTACCCCATCCCTCCCCTCACTCTGCAGCTCCTTCCTTCCCATTTGTCAGTGTCATTTTGCAAATCAGACTGATTTAACTACTTCCTGCCCCAAAATTACATCTAGAGAGGACACCTCCAGGCAGAGGGAAGAGAGGCTCTTCAAGATCCAACCCGGGCATGTTTGCACCTCCTGGAGGGTAGAGACCTTGCCCTCTGTAACCCTTCGTGTCACATGTTTGTCTCTGGCATACAGACTCTGACACAGAACAAGTGCTCAGTAAATGTCTAGTGCGTGCTGTGCTGAATGTTCCACGTCCCCCACTCCAGGTTCACAGTCCACCCTCTGCTACCCTTTCTGTGCCCTGGAGCCTGACCTCTACAGGACGTTGTCACGGAGCTCTTTTGCTGTCTGGCTTCTGGATGGATTCAGCCAATGGGAAGCTGCAGCAGGAGGTAAGACACAGGAGACGGACATGGGGGTCTTTATCCCCCACTCACTTGGAACCATGGGTTGGCCTTGGCTCCTCTCTTCCACCAAAGGCCATGGCTCCAGTCCTGTCATCCTATCCTACAGCTCAGCCGGGCCAGGCTCCCTCAGGCCCAGCCCCTACCCTGCTGTTAGCCCAGGGAGGCCTCGCCATCTCTTATTAATTCTCCTTACCATGTCTACAACTTAGAAGTGATGCTCTCAAGCAACTTGCCTGGATCCCTTCCAGGCCTGGTCCCTTCCAGGACACAGACAAATGCAGGCCCCTGCTACCTGCCGCGCCCTCTTGTAGGCAACAAGATACACAAAACCCTGGGCCTCGTGGAGTTCACACGGAAGACAACAGCCAGCAGACAAACAGAACAGATCCTAGGTCAGGAAGTGGCGAGTGTCGTGAATGGGGCAGCACACAGATGAAAGAGTGAGTGAACGTCATCACTTAGGTGTCACCACTAGACTTTAGAAATGGTCTGGTCTAGGGGCACCTGGGTGGCTCAGTCGGTTGAGTGTCCGACTTCGGCTCAGGTCATGATCTCATAGCCCACGTCAGGCTCTGTGCCGACAGTTCAGAGCCTGGAGCCTGCTTCAGATTCTGTGTCTCCCTCTCCCTCTACCCCTCCCCCGCTCATGCTCTGTCTCTGTCTCTCAAAACTGAAAAAACATTAACAAAAATTTTATAAAAAAAAAAAAAAAAGAAATGGTCTGGTCTAAGCCCCCTACTCGACAAATGAAGGAAAGGAGGCCCAGAGAGGGATACTCAAGGTCTCACGGTGGTGAATTATTGGTAAAAGTTGGGTGGATTCCAGCTGTCCTTGACTCTTCCATAGCCATGGCCAGAGGGGTCTAGCTCAGCCCGTGGAAGTGGTAACAGGTGGATGCGAAGGCCTTTGAAGTTCCTTCTGGTTCTTTCCTTTCTTTAAGGACAGTCTTCCAGAAGCAACAGCGGGAGCAGCAGTGGGTTTGCTGGAAGGCTGAGGCAGCAGGGCAGAAAAGAAGGTGTCACCTGGCAGGAACAATGGGAATGTCTCTGTTCCCCCTCGGGGGCACCTCGATGCCTCCCTGCACAGAGGGACTGTGGGCCCTGGAGCCCCCAGGATGCAGGGGTGAACAGGCCTGTGGAGCAGGGTACTAGGGCTGCAGCATGGGGGGAACTGGCGGAGGGCTTGTGCTGTGTTTGGGAGGGTATTGTCTTTTTGTTGCTGACCAAGCCTCAGCCCACGTGCAGGGCTTGGCTGGGAATCTGCAACTGCCCTGGTTGACTGGGTCATCCGTTTCCCACCCGGCTTACCATCTTGGCATGCCCCCAGTGCCCTACTGGGTGCAGGGAAACCACAGTAATCACGTCTTGAATCCGCAATATGCCAACCGCGGTTCATGCATCATCTCAGTACGCGGTCATCTTTGCAACTATCCTATGAGACCAGTTATCCTCCCCCATTTTGCAGATGGGGAAACCAGTTCATCAGAGTTCTGTGACTTGCCGAGTGCAGCAGGAGGATTCAGCTCAGACTTGTCTAACAGCAAATCCTGGGTTCTTGCCCCATACCCTCACAGACTCCTGCCAGGGGGCTTCCGGGAATCTTCCAGCCCACCAGCCCACTCTCCCAACTGGCCCAGGGCAGGGGCCGTGGGTTGCACCCCTCTCCCCTTTCCACCACCTCCTCGGCATTGGCCTGCAGAGTCTTGGGCCAGTGCCCAGCGCGGCTTCTCTGCCATGTGGCCGTGCACCAGGCTCTTGGCCCCCAGGCCAGGCTGGGGTTGCCATGGCAATGCCCTACCCTTGGACTGCCTCGTGAGCCCAAAAGCCACTGGAATGTCTCAGAAATCCCACCCTTCAGGCCAGCATCCAAACTGCCTCTCCCAGACGGCCACTCTCATTATGAGCAACAGGAAAATCTTTTCAGGTCGTGTCCTGATTTTCAGTTTGGAAAACAGATGGCCACCATTGTGATGTTCCCATCCGCCCTTTATTTTCCTTTTCCCTTCCATTCTGTCCTCTCTTTCTCTCAGCACCCAGTAGTGCATGGTGGTTGCAAGCAAGGACAGAGCCTGAGCTCAGATTTCAGTTCCTCTACTTCCCAGCCATTTGACCTTGGACTCATCCTTGGGGCTTGATTTCGTTGTCTTTCATAAGGATCATTAATCTTACCCGTGTCCTTGACTTTTGTGCAGATCATCCTGCTTGCCTTCCTTGTCACTCTCGTACAGACCACTTCACCTATTTTGTTTTGTTTTGTTTTGTTTTGTTTTGTTTTGTTGGTTGTAGACTCTTTTCCCTCTACTAGAATGCAAGCTCCATGAAGACAAGGATTTTTTTTTTTAAATCTGTTTCCATGGCTGTGTCCCCTGTGTCTAGAGCAGTGCCTGCACACGGAGGGTATTCAAAAATTATTTGTGGATTATAAGTGGATGGATGGAGTTAAACAGGCCAATGGCACAGGAGTTTTCAGACGCTGATTCTGAGGCACCCGGGACTGTACCAGGTGGCTGAAGCACCTGGCATGGGGCCTGGCCTGTGGTTAGTGCTTGAGGTTGGCCGATGCTATTGTCTTGTTCCTTTCACTTTCCTCCACCCACACCCGTACCTTGGGCCTCCCAGTGACGCCCTCGGGAAGCCCTGTTGGGAGCCCGCAGAGGGAAGCCTTGGCTGAGGCAGCATCCTGAGCCAGAGCCGGCCAGTCCAGCTACGGACACATCCCACAGGGACAGCCCCTGGCTGCCAGGCCTTTCTCTTCCCTCCTCTCACCCATGCACGCACGAGGGAGGTTGAGTCAGGACGGAATGCTGGGGAACAGTAGCCTCAGGCCACCCACGCTCTTGCTGCCCAGGCAGCCTGCTCTGCCCAGGACTGCTACAGGAAGGACCCCAGGCCATGCAAGCAGCACAGGGTAGGGGACCTGGGAGCAAAGAGCTGCCCTTCCTGCCTGGGGTCCCCGTGCAGACACCTGGCAGGCTGCAGGCTCCCCGGGGCCACTTTCCCTTTCCATTTTCTCCACCAAAGCAGAAACAGCAAGGCCAGGGACTGCTCCACCAGCTCATGGAGATGGGGGGAGCGGGGCTGGGGTGTCAGAAAAACCAACCCTGGGCATGGGGAGAAAGGGAGCTCAGCACCTTCCTGTGCCCCACATCCCTGTGAGTAAATCTCCACTAATGATACTCCCTTACATTCCTCCAGCAAGGATACTTTTCAAAGCATCGTCATGATTATTATCTCACTGGATCCTCATTCTGGGATAGGGTGGGGGGGGTGGGGGATGGAAAAGATGGGAGTTAACGAACAAAAGAAAAAAGAAGTCCACCAGCTTAGAGGCGACCAAAGCCAGGACGCGAGCACTTTGTCGTGTTTCTGTCTTGCCAGACTTCCTCACTGTCCCCAGAGGTCCCGCTTTGAGCAGGAGAGTCCTGCTCAATCCCTGTCCACTAGGGGGAAACTGAGGCATGGGCCTGGCAGGACCTGGCGTGGAAACATGGCTGGCACCTTCAAGACACTCCTAAGGAACGGGATTGGATTCGCTGGAAGAGTCCGGTGTGTCAGGAGCTGGCATGGAGAGGAAATGACTTCCGGGAGGGGAGACAGAGCCTTCAGCAACCTGGAAGAAAGGCTGGTGTGCACTCTCATTTTCTAGATAGTAAATAGCTGGCCTAAAGACACGGAGCTAGCAACTGTGAGAGCGCGAATTCTCAGCCAGGCCTGGATTACTCCAAAGCCTTCTCGTTGGTTTCGGGGCCGGTGGCTACCCCAACTGTGGCACCTATCCACAGGCCCTGCACACAAGCACTCCCCTCGCAGGCTCTGTCCCTCCCTGCGCGAGTCTCCCCAAGGAGATGTGTGCTTTGGAAATCGTGTGTTCCGTTTCAGGCCTGCCCCTCATCTGTACTCCACGTAATAAATGTTCCTGAACACCACTACGTCCCAGACGCTATTCTAGGTACTAGGGACACAGCAGGGTCACACAAGACAGAAAAAAATCTCTGCCGTGATGAAACTTTTGTGGAGGGAGGGGCGGGGACAGACAGAAAGGAAGTAAACGAATAAAAAAGGTAAGCCCAGATAGCCGTAAATGCTGTAAGGGAACGAACACCGAGTAATTACACGGAGAATAACTGGCTGTAGGATGTCAGAGACAATCTCACCTAGGAGGTGAGAGTTTATCTCATTTCTGCTAAGATTAGGGCCAGTCATGCAGAAATGGGAGTGAGGACAGAGGAGGTGGGAACAAGCCCAAGGTAGGGCTCAGTGCCAGGGACAGTCCCGGGTCCCATGTTGTCCTAATGTCATTTGTAATAGTCCCTCCTTCCATGGTCAAGAGCGGCCGTTTGAAAGACATTACCAACAACGAGGGGTTGAATTTATTTTAAGTGCGGTGGGTAGCCACTGGAGGAAATCATGTGATTGATGTCTTGAAAAGGCCTTGCAGGCTGTTTCCTGAAGAATAAATTACAGAGGCAACAGGGCAGAAGAGCGAGGCCAGGGGGTGGCTGCGACCACCCAGGCCCGCCGTGATGTCCCCTTTCACTAGATTCCAGTGTGGACGTTAGGGTGCAAACAAGAGTGTTGACCAAAGCCCCCAAAGATTTCCCAGACTCAGGCCCTGAGGGAGACTTGGGCACTCCTGAGAAGACCCTCGGAGCTCAGGGCCCTCTCCTCACGGTTCTATTGTCTTGATTGTGGAGCCCAGAGAGTGGGAAGGGCCAGCCCCCCCCCCCCTGCCTGTGCCCCACCTGCATCCAGCCTCTCCCAGGCCCGACCTGGCCAGCCCAGCACCAGCCAGCCCACCCCGCCTCCCTGCAGGAAGCCGGCTGGCAGCGCCTGCTGTGTGACCTTGGGCTGCAAAGTCCGGCTTTGCAAAGTCAAAGTGAGTCACTTCCTCCCTGGGGCCTCCCCCAGAGCGGGCAGCCCGTGGCCGCTCCCTGCCCCCTCGCCGCTGGCCCGGGACTGGCGCTGGCACGCACGCGCTGCTCCGTATGCTAAGTGCTCTCGCTGCGCCCGCCGCCCCGGACGCTCATTTGTCACCCGCTGCTGACTCAGCACTTCTGGGGAAGGCTTTTCCCTTCGCCTTAGAGGAGGAGGCCGGGAAACGAGGCGGCCTGGCTCTTCCCTCCCTCCGACTGTGTGTGTGTGTGGGTGTCTGTGTATAAGTCTGAGTGTCACTGGGTCTGTGTGTGTCTTTTGTGTGCAGCTGAGTCTCTTGTGTGTGTCTTTTATGTGTGTTTTTATGTGTGTGCCTGTCCAGGGGGGGTCTTTGGGTGTCTGTCAGCCTCTTTCCTGTGTGTGTGCATGTGTGTATGTGTCTGGATGGTGTGTGTGTGTGTGTGTGTGTGATATGTGTGTCGGGATGAGTGTGTGTGTGCTTCCCCATCACCACAGGCCTTTCCCTCCTCTCTCCCTCAGTCCTGCATGCACCCCTCAGACCTCACCTTACTCTCAGAGTGACCCCCACTTTTCCCCCCTAGTCTCCCCCAGCTCCCGTCTGCACCCCCTCTGTCTCCTGCCTTCTAAACACAGGACCTCAGTGATTAAAAGCACAAGCTCGGGAATCAGACAGATCTAGGTTTCAACCTCAGTTCTGCCCTTGCCAGCTGAGTGACCTTGACTGAGTTACTCACCTTTCTCAGCCTCAGTTTCTTCACTTATAAAATAGAAGTGCTCCTATCTCCCTACGGGAGAGAGAATCTCGTGATAGAGCGTGCTGCAAAGGGGGCCTGTTATTTCTTCTTAAAGCGATGGGCCCAGTGTCAGGCACACAGCCAGAGTCTAATGAGCAGCACTTAAGAACAAAAGCACTGAGCGCCGTCTCCTTGGCTGCTGGGGAAGGGAGGGGTGTGGGAGCCAGTGACCTGGATTGGGAGCTGGGCAGGAGCTGTCTGCACGACAGCTACTGCAAGGCAAGACAAGTGGTGACCTGATTTAGTGCTGCTTTGGGCAGCCAAGGAGGCAAGGGAGGAAGTCACGGGAGAGGGGCTCGGAACTGCTAGTCCTGGCCTTCCCCAGACCAAGTGCTGCCTGACGCCCCCAGCTCCAGAGAGGGCCCGAGGAGAGCAGGACAACTCCTCCAGCCCCAACCCCAGAGCAGCCTCCTGCTTCGTCCCTGGGAGCCGCCCCCACAGCCATTTGCTTGGATCTTCTTAACAGACGTGTGAGGGGGGTTCTTAGCGTCCCCATTTTGCAGCTGGGCAAACTGAAGCTTTGGGAGGTTGAGCTCCAAGGTCGCGGCACTAACACGTGGCAGAGAGAACCCCGGCGATCCAGCTCCTAGCCCAGGACTCCCTGGATGTCTGCACCACCCGGCCGCTTCCTGCACACACGTCTGCACCAGCGCACACCCTGGTGGGCCCTCCCTCTCTGCCCGCAGGCAGGGCTCCCACACAGATTGGCACCACGCCCTCCCGAGCGCCAGCTCCTGGAGCAAATTCTTCCCAGAGCCTGCCAAGCCCTGTTCCCCTTCGTTGAAAGTAGGGCTTTTTTTCAGAAGGTTTAGTATTTATCGTCTCGAGGCCCGCAGTGTGGACTGTCACTCCATCCGCTTGCTATGTCTAGCAGGAGATATAAACCGGCTTGGGAAAGGGACACAGGGGACCTTCCCCGACTGGCAGGGGAGACGGATCAGCCAGCCCCGCATGCACTCCAAAGGTGCTGCCTCCGCTTGGTTCTGGCTTCTGAAAGTGGGAGGTGGAGCCAACTAGAAAGCAGACCAGGGATCCAGGCAGGTGGGAGTAGTGAGAGTGGGAGCTCGGAGGGCAGGAGGCCCCCGTTCATGCTTCTGTTGCTAACTGGCTGTGTGGCCTTGGGCAAGTCACTACCCTCTCTGGGCCTGAGAGTCCACATCTATAAAACGGACATTGCTCTCAGGTTCCTTCCAGCTCACACACAGTCCTAGGTGCTACTAGACCTGGATCAAGGCCAGGTGTGTGCTATCGGGAGCTACCAAAGACCTAGATGTCAGTGGAGACTCCAGTTCCATGCCCTGTCACAGCCCTGTCTCCAGCTCACCCTGGGAACACCAGCAGAGGAGGGGCAGGTGGGCAGAAAGAGCCAGCGTGAGGGGTCTGAGTGCTGAAGATAGGACTTAGAAGAAGTCCAAAGTATAAGGGGGCACTAGACAGCTTCTTTCACTCCTGCTCCGGGGGATCTGGAGACAGAACATTGGGTTCTCTGCTCAACCCTGGCCTGGATCTGTAGGTGAAGCCAGGAGTCATTTCCACTTTTGGGGCCTGTGACTCGTGGAGAAAAAAGGGATGATAAGCATCTCTGGCCTTCCTGATTCACAGGGTTATCCGAGCATGAGGTGGGGCCCCTTGCAAAGCAGACATGCCCATTTCTGTCCAGACACAGTCCAGGCGGGCAGTGGGCGGCTGCAGTCTGTCCTTACATGGGGCTGAAGGGACCCAGCCACTCAGTGACTCACTCACCCAGCCAGCTGAAACCCAGGCCCCACCCTTCCCTTCCCCTGCTACCCACAAAAGCCCCTTAACATAGCACTCTTGTCACACTGAGACCAAGGTAGAGAAAGGCATTTCCAAAAGTTGGTGGATAGCAACCAGGAAATAAACAGAAGGCCATGTGATCCCTTCATTATCCAGCTCTGGAGCCACCTACCTCTGGGCTTCCTGGTGTGTGATTGTATTCACCCCTTATAGTTTAAGTTGCTTGAGTTAAGTATTTTATTCTTGGCAGTCATCTTGCAACTGAAAGCAGCCTACCACATAGGAACCCGGTGGCCCTCCTGGGACGGTATCCTTATCTCGGCCAGGAACAGGGGCTGGGGGCATCAGAGGAAGTCTGATTGGACCAGATCTGCTAACCCGATGATGGTGGTGACTTTCGGGACTATAGATCTGCTACAGGGTGTATTTGTAAGGAGAACATGGAGGGAAGGAACTCATCAGGAAAGCTGGGGCCAAATTCCAGCTGTCAGGAGTTGAAGACCCAGCAGACTGAAGAACCGACTCCTCCTTCGACCGTGAGTTGGGACGTATTAGTGGATCATGAAATCAATATGGTGGATTGCACCCCAAATTTTTTTTTAGAAAGAGATACAATGAAAAAATGTAAGCACGGGTTACATATATAAAAAGAAACGTCTAGTTGCATAAAACTCTTGTTTCAGGATACATATAAAGGGGCGCCTGGGTGGCTCAGTCAGTTAAGCATCCAACTTTGGCTCGGGTCTGATCTCACCGTTCACGAGTTCGAGCCCCGCGTCAGGGCTCTGTGCTGACGGCTCAGAGCCTGGAGGCCGCTTCGGATTGTGTCTCCCTGTCTCTCTGACCCTCCCCCCCCCCCCCCCCCCCGCACCCTGTGTCTCTCTCGAAAGTAAATAAAAAACATTAAAAAAAATTTTTAGGGGCGCCTGGGTGGCTCAGTCGGTTAAGCGTCCGACTTCAGCTCAGGTCACGATCTTGCGGTCCGTGAGTTCGAGCCCTGCGTCGGGCTCTGGGATGATGGCTCAGAGCCTGGAACCTGCTTCTGATTCTGTGTCTCCCTCTCTCTCTGCCCCTCCCCCGTTCATGCTCTGTCTCTCTCTGTCTCAAAAATAAATAAACGTTAAAAAAAAATTAAAAAAATTTTTTAAAAGGATATGTACGTAAACACTCATCAGAGTAATGAATTGAGATGAGAAATGCACTTCTTACTTGTGGGTCAGGGTTTTTGTTGTTGTTTCCTAAGATTTTATTTTTAAGTAATCTCCACACCCAATGTGAGGCTTGAACTCACAGCCTGGAGATCAAGAGCCACATGCTCCACCAGCTGAGCCAGCCAGGCGCCCTGGGGGTCATGGTTTGAAGGTTTGAAAACCACTGCTCTAAAAAACAAAGGAGGGAAGACCAAAATGTGCCCTTTGTGTGGGTGAGAAGCAGGGGTCTCTCGTCCTAACATTTGATTCCGTACCCCCAGGATGGTCTAGGGGGAATAATTGCCCTCCACTTTCCAGAGCACAGAATGAGGCATCCCTTTTGCACCTAAATGTGCTACCTTCTTTAGTGGGAAGGCAGAGATGGTGACTTTTACCCCGATTCTCCATCCCTGGAATGTTTTTCTGTTTCCCAAGAACCTCCACAGGGCAAGTTGGTCGAGATTTTTGGATGTAGGGTCACTTGCTGAGCCTTCCAAGTGGCAAGTGCCACCTTGTCCCCAGTCCTGTCTTAAGAACCTGCAGAGAGGCGGAGGGCAGCTTGGGAAGTCAGGAAAGACAGGTTTGGCCCCTGGGTGTCTTTCCTCAGATGCCTTCCCCTCCCAGTTCCACTATTTGGTAGAATCTTGAATGTAGTGGGGAAGGACAGAGAAAAAACTAGAAAGCTCGATTTCTGCCACCGGGAAGGAAGCCCCAGGGTAGCCAGACCTGGTGGTTAGCCCCCGTTTGTCATTTGCAAATCTTGTCTACCCACCTCCAGCGAAAACTCCCAGCCTCACCCCAGGGGGCAATGACTAATTATGAAACACATTTTCTGTCTTTTCAGTCTGCTCAGCTCCCCGCCCACGGTGCCCCCTCCCTTCCTAGCCCTGTGCCAGCCTAGACTGACTCCCTTGCTAGACTGGGTTGAATGAACTCTTGGCCCGGCCCCTCCCCAGACTGGGCCTTCTGGGGCTCTCTCCTCCCCAGTCAGCTTCACTTTCACTTTCCAGCTGCTCTCACTTCTCTGTCAGCTCCTCACCCTGGAGCTCGGAGCCCTGGCCCCCGTCCTCAAGGTGAGGGCCATTGCTGAAGTCCTGGGTGGCACCCGATTAGTCAGGTCTTGACTCAACCGTAGTCAACAAATATTTATGCAACATATTCTGTTTCAGGCTTCAAGTGTACAGGGAGAGCAATGTGAGCGAGGTTCCTGCATACAGAGTTCCAGAAGCCTGGGTGATGCAGAGGTGCGATCAAGCAATTAAAAACAGTGGACAAGCTAGAGCATGGTGCTAGAGGGGCACATGGAGAAGGGCAGCTGAGGCCACCCTGGGCAGCCAGGGAGGGCTCCCTGGAGGGAGAGAAGCCTGTACTGAAGCCTGAAGGGTGACCCGGAGTTGGCTGCCCGGCGAAGGAAGGGAAGGAAGAGCCTTCTCAGGCCTGTGAGTGGTGCCATCTTGGGGGAGGCTGGCTGGAGCCCACAGATGGGGGGCGGGGGGGGGGGGGAGGAAGGGTAAGAGTGCAAGGAGCTGAGGTTGCAAAAGTAGAAGGAGCCAGATCTAAAAGGACCGTAGGGGTGCCTGGGTGACTCAGTCAGTTAAGCATCTGACTTCAGCTCAGGTCATGATCTCACAGTTCGTGGGTTTGAACCCCGCATCAGGCTCTGTGCTGAAGCTCAGAGCCTGGAGCCTGTTTCAGATTCTGTATCTCCCCCTCTCTCTGACCCTCCCCTGCTCAACCTCTCTCTCTCTCTCTCTCTCTCTCTCTCTCTCTCAAAAATAAATGAACATTAAAAAAACTAAAATATAAATAAATAAAAGGACCATAAAAGCCTGCTAAGCCATTTGGACTCTGTCCTGAGGTGAGGGGTGCCACAGAATGGTCTTAAGCCAGACCAACGTAAGGCACAGAATGGAGTCAGAAGGCAAGACTGGACACAGAGAGGTCAGTCCATCGTGTCTCTGTATGAATGGTGGTTCTCTGTTCCCTGAAGCAGGAAGAGGTTGGAGGTGCAGGAGGTGAGAGCAGGGATGAAAAGGTCGTTCTGGGACAGGTTGAATTCCAGGTGTCTGTGGGACACTAGGCCGCTGTGCCCGGTGCTCTAGGCCCCCGAGCAGGGCCCTGAGGCAGAATTCTAGGCCAGCGGCCCACCCTCAGAGCTAATGAGAGGTGAGGTGAGATGGACAGCGAGAAGATGAGAAGGCCTGGAGTAGAGAAGCCACCGGCAGAGAAGGACACCAGCCAAGGACCAGAGAAGAAGCAGCAGGAGAGGGAACCCGCTGCTTCAAGGAGCAGGATGTGGTCAACAGTCCGGCACGCTGCTCACAGGCCACGTGTGGCGAGGCCGGAAGAGCTTCCCAGAGTCAGAGCAAAAGGAGGACCCTTGAGAGCCGTGGCCCCAGCAGTTTGGGTGGCGGTGACCGAGGGAGAGTGACAGAGAGTAGTCTGGTTGTGAGGCTGGGGAGTAAAAGGCAAGGAGAGGAGCAGCCCGAGGCCAGGCCAGCTCACAGGGGCCTCTGGGCCCCAAAGAGCCTCTCCCCCTTTAGTCAAGCATTATTTAAATGTCTTTACATTTCTTACGAGATTATTTCTTATGGCCAACGGACACGTGAAAAGATGCTCAACATCACGGATCATCAGGGACATGCAAATCAAAACTACAATGAGATACCACCTTACACCCGTCAGAATGGCTAAAATCAACACCACAAGAAACAACAGGCATTGGCAAGGATGCGAAGAAGGGGGAACCCTCGTGCACTGTGGCTGGGAATGCAAACTGGTGCAGCCACTCTGGACAACAGTGTGGAAGTTCCTCAAAAAGGTAGAAGTAGAACTACCCTATGACCCATCAGTCGCACTACTGGGTATTTGCCCAAAGAATACAAGAACAGTAATTCAAAGGGATACATGCGCCCCGGCGTTTATAGCAGCATATTTGCAATAGCCAAACTATGGAAGCAGCCCAAGTGTCCATCGGCTGATAAATGGATAAAGAAGATGTGGTATATAAATATAAATATAAATATAAATATAAATATAAATATAAATATAAATATAAATATAAATGTAGTGGAATATTACTCAGCCATAAAAATGAATGGAATCTTGCTTTGTGCAATGACGTAAACGGAGCTAGAGAGTATAATGCTAAGCAAAATAAGTCCGAGAAAGACAAATACCATATGATTTCACTTATGTGGAATATAAGAAACTAATGAGCAAAGGAAAAAAAAAAGAGACAAACTAAGAAACAGACTCTTAACTCTAGAGAACAAACTGATGGTTACCAGGGGGAGGTGGAAGGGGAATGGAGAGTAAACTTATGATGAAAAATAAAATAAAATAAAATAAAATAAAATAAAATAAAATAAAATAAAATAAAATAAAATAATAAAATAAAATAAAATAAAATAATTTTTTTTTTTAAATTTAAGGAAAAGAGAAGATTCTTTTCTTATTTTGTGTCCAAACCAGCGGCCTTGTAAATTCTGCTCCTGGAAGCAACATACAATGTGACCAGTGAGTGCCCCCCACTCCCATTCAAGAGCCAGTCCAGGAGATGTGCCCTGCCTCCCCTCTCTCCCTCAGTCTCCTCTCCCCAGATTGAATGTTCCCACCTGTTTCCATTCTTCTTCCTCCCTTCACGGACCCACTTCTGCCTCAGCGGCTCTCCCCTGACCACCATCCAGGGCGTTGGCTGTTAGAGACACGTCCAGATCTGAACCCTGCCCACCTGCATGTGTTCTGCCAGCATTCGGGATGGGACCATCACCTTCCTCTTTCTAGACGCCTCTCCCATGGCCACATTGCCCTCAATCGTGGACCTAACTCTTAGACTGGAAGAGAAGCTGAGATTCTGTGGGACCTAGATGAGAGCTCAATATCCTAATCTTTCGGGTAAAGGATCTGAGGACAGTCAAGGCCACAGAACTAGTGATTCCAGATGAACTGTCAGAGCCCCAGGGCCATGCGGTGGGCAAGGCCCGCTCGGCCCAGGTAAGCAGGCGGCTGGGGCTGTGCGGGCTGCAGCTGTGGTAACTTGTGGGAAAGCAACGGTCCAAGGGCTGCAGGTGGGAGCTTATACTGGTAGACACATTTTGGAGAGTGTCCAAAAGAATTCTATCCTACAAAAATATAGGGCTGTTTACAGATCAATGTTTGAGGATGTTGTACGACAGGTAGCTAATGATCCCACACTAGATGTTTCTCTCCTCCTTCTTTTAGCAACAGAACCCCCAACTCTTGGTGGGGCATTCAACCACCCAGTGTAAAGTTTATATTTCCCAGGCTCTCTCACAGCCAGGTGTGGCCACGTGACCCAGCTCTGGCCAATGGGTGTGAGTAAAAGTGATGTGCAACTTCTGGGTTGGAGGTAAGGGGTCTTCTGTCCCGTTCCCCACTGCCACCTTCCAATGGCTGGAATCTGGACTCAGAGGACATGGTGTTGAGTCATCTTCAACCATGTAGACAATGACATAAGACAAAAGGGATCTGTGGGGCGCCTGGGTGACTCAGTTAAGCGTCTGACTCTTGATTTCAGCTCAGGTCATGATCTCACTTTGTGAGACCTCACTTTGCGCTGACGGTGCGGAACCTGCTTGGGATTCTCTCTCTCCCTCTCTCTCTGCCCCTCCCCTCCTTGCTCTCTCTCTCTCTCTCTCCCTCTCAACATGAAAAAAAGAAACTTAAAAAAAAAAAAAGAACAGACAAAAGAGACCCGCATTCCTGACAACGCTGAGCTGCCATCAACCACGTACTGCCTACACACCTACTAAAATCCAAGAAACCAGTTCTTTCTTGTTTAAGCACCTTGACCGTGGCTCTTTGTTAAAGCAGCTGAACTGTATCTTAACCGGCACAGATGTTCGTTTCAACATGGTTGATAGGTTGTATGTATGTGTGTATTGTTCTTAGTTCACTAATCCTCTCACGAAAAATCTGCACAATCACCACAGAAAAAGTCACTGCAGAATCTCTGCTCCTTCTGCTGTCCCGTCTCTGGCTCGAGCTTTTTGTCAGCGCCAACAGCAGCCATTAAGTCCCCCTTGACTTTCTTCATCCTGTTCTCGCTCTCCTTTCGCTCTTTCCCTGAGGTCTTTTTCTTTCTCACACAGGCCGTGTCTTGCAAGTCTATGTTTGGGTTCACTTTGCTTTGCGTCATCCAAGGAATCGTAAATCACGCCAAAGCCAGTTGTCTAGCCACCGCCAAAATGGGCTCTGAATCCAAATACGAAGATGACATCTGGTGCGGGCTTGTACGCTTTGGCTAGTTTTTCTCGACTTTCCGTCTCAGGTACCGTTGCCTTTCCGGGCTGAAGAACATCAAGGAGCATCTGTTTCTGCCACTGAGGTAGTTGGTTGGTCCCGAGCTTCCTGGTCCCGATGGTTATGGTGTCGTCCACGATGGTGGCTGAGCTTCAAGCAGCCAGGGAGGAAAAGCAACTTGTTCGTTATTTTAAGATTTTATTTGTAAGTAATCTCTACACCCAACGTGGGGCTCGAACTCACAACCCCGAATCGGGAGTCACATGCTCTACAGACTGAGCCAGCCAGGCACTCCAGGTCATTTTGTTTTTAATGGAAACGCCAAAATGTCCATCCAAGAGAGAGTGATAAAAGATGCCATGCTGACTGCGTGACTAAGTACATGAAGTGATTACAAAAAGGATGAATGTATGTGTATATACACCACCTCGGAACGATGTCCCTGATATAATGTTAAAAGGAAAAAGACAAGGGACAGGACAGTGTAGAAGATGCTGTGATTTGCCGGGTTTCCAGGGACAAGTCTTTCCTCCCTCTCTTGGAGAGGCTACAGAGGACACAGTCACCCTCGCCTCAGACAGAGTCGTGGTCTGAGGACAGAGGCCCAGCATTGTGGTAGCCTTTTTGAGATCATGACCTGAGTCGAAGTCGGCCGCCCAACTGACTGAGCCACCCGGGAGCCCCAAATGAACATTCTTTATGGTAAGGATATTTATTACAGCTTCATTTATAAGCAACATATTAGAAAATCTAAATTTCCTTTAAAAAAAGGATTAAAGAAGTAATGGTACTTCTAACTGTGAAATATGGTGCCGCCAACATTTAAAAAAAATAACTATCTATGATAGGAAAGGACATACATACCCAAGATAGATCATTAAATGAAAAAAAGAAATGCAGATTATGTAAAGTACGCTATCATTTGTGTGAGGAAAAATAATGCACAAACTTACATGTTTATAAAAATGCTCGAAATATCTCTCGAAGGATACTCAAGAAATTGATAACAATGGGGGCCTGTCCAGCTAGGAAACTGAGAAGGATGCTTATTTTTCACTGTATGCCCTTTTTTACTTTTTAAATTTTATACCATGTGGATGTAATGCCTGTTCAAAACATAAAGTTGCTTTAAAAATTTTTCTTTAAAGAAAGAAAACTCCTAACTGATGGAGTAGGCACACAGGAATATTTATAACTGTCACACGCACCCGCATGCAGAAAGTCTGGAATGATACGCGGACTGCCAACAGCGGTTACCCCAAGGAGAGGAGTTGGAGCGCGCATGCGGGCAGCCAGGAACGATTTCCCAACTGAAAGGTCACTCCATGCTGACATTTACTGCAAGGCAACGTTCTAAACTTTACAAGTATCAAGTCATTTTACCCTTGCCCAAGATGCTGAGGAAGATCAGCTCCATCACCCTAAATCAACAGGTGGGGAAACAGAGGCCGGGAGAGGTTAGGCGGCCTGCTCAGAAACCCGCAGTTAGTGAGAGGCAGGGCTGGGATTGGAGGGGGGACGGTTAAAGGCCTCACCCGCCTGCGACATTAACCCCACCTTGCTGGCTCCTGGGCGGGGCTTCGGGAGCCACAGGAAAACCCCTTCCTGCCCTCTTGTCGCTGAAGCTCTTCCCACCCCACAGAAAGGGTGGTGGCCCCAGCCCGGGGTCTTCCTTCTTTCCTCTTGCATATTGCTGCCAGAAATCACTCCCCGCCCCCCATCTTCATCACAGCTGGAAAACAGGCCCCTGGAGGCTAGCAGGGCCCCCACCAAACTGCACTGTGTTTAAACTCTGCTCACATGCCCCGTCTACCTTGGGAAATGTGATATAAAAGGTTACCAGCAAGTCCTAGTGCTGACGAGGTTAGGAGGAAGAGGATGTTCTGGTGGGACGACTGTACAAAATCCAACCCATTTAGGAATGCACGTACTTTCAGAACCAGCCATTCCGCTTTTAGGACCGTATCCCACGGAAATACCTGAACAAGTTGCTGACGGCAGGCTGCGTGCCCATAAGAGTCACAGGCCATGGACTTCTATGCACCTGTCAAAAGGAGTAAAGTAGGTCCGACTCACGAACAGGCAGGGAGTGTACTGTTTAAAAGACAAGCTGTAGAGCATAACCCAAGTTTTAAAAAAACAAGAAAAGCAATGTATATAGAAACCTGTATATATAGAAAATGGTCTGAAAGGCTATATACCAAAATGATAATGGCGGGAAGCAGAATTAGGGAGGAAATGTGAGGAAAGGTAGAACTTTTCATTGTTTTTTAATCGGTATATTTCAACATTGTCCATATCTTTACAAGAATAGTTCCGTTGTGTGGGGCCCCTGGGTGGCTCAGACGGTTAGGCGTCTGACTCTTGATTTTGGCTCAGGTCGTGACCTCACGGTTCGTGGGTTGGTACCCCGTGTTCAGGCTTTGCAATGACAGCGTGGAGTCTGCTTGGGATTTGCTCTCTCTTTCTCTCTCTCTCTGCCCCTCCCTCTCTCAAAATAAATAAATAAACTTAAAAACTGATACGTATTTTTTAAAAAAAGAATATTTCAGTTGTGTAATTACATTTAAAAAAATTAGTACCAATACACAAACTTTCTGTGGCCCAAGCGGCAGCTTGCCCACCGTTCCTCCTCCCTTATCTCTCCCTCCTTTCCACACAAAGTCTTGTCTGCTCCTTCTCGCATTTGCTATCTTTGGACCTCAGACTCCTGAGCTGGCTGCAAGACCCCAGAGCCCCTCCAAACCACACTCACTAATCCCTCTCTAATCTCACCTCCCCAGCAGCTCAAACCGGCTGCTGTCTCCTGTGGGATGTGGGCAGGAGTCCCCTTGGTTGATGCCCATCATAAAAAGAGGAACACAGAAAAAAAAAAAAAAAAGGAGGAGCAGCTGTGGCCTATGGATACTCAGAGCTCCAGGACATGGGGCCCAGATTCTCCCAGGGAAGCCTATTTCTTCCTCTCCTTCCTGACATACCCAATGCTATCAGAGCTTTTTCTAAGAATTTTCTAAGGGAGAGTGTTGGTCAAAACCATTCTGAGTCCCACACTCTCCCTTGGCAAGTAAGGACCCTACATCCAGGCTAAGCCTTTGCCACCTGCTTCTCTCCAAGCGGGGTCCCTTAACAGTTTCAGAGTCCGAACACTCACTTTGTTAACTGCTCGGGAGAGGGACTGCATCAGACAAGCAGCCGTCTACACCCGTGGTTCTCAGGTGTGATGGTACACTGCAATCACCGGGGGAGATTTGCAAACTACTGACATCTGGATCCTACCCCAGAAGTTCTTTTTTTATTTTAACTGGAAGGTGGCCTGAGCGCTGGGATTTTGTTACTCCCCAGGTGTCCCTAATGTGCAGCCATAGCTGAGAACCATTAGTTAATGTGATGTGTGTGTGTGCGTGTGTGTGTGTGCATGCACCTGCTGTGTGCATATATAACCCATGTGTGGAAACCTATATACACACACAGAGTGCAAAACTGGATTTCCCAGTACACAAAGTAACATGTGCCGCTGAGGTCACCAGCAGAGCAAGACAGCCCCAAAGAAGTGTGATATTTAAAAAATGAAAAGGTCATCCTGGGGAAAATCAGAGTCTTTTTTGGGCATTTTTACTTATTTTCTGATGTGGTTTTCTCGCATTACATGGGGGGGGGGGGGGAAGGGGCCCACAATCCTTTCCAAGCTGAGCCCTGATCTGGCCCCACACATTCACAAAGAGGGCTGTTTGCCCAGAATTGTGCTCGGGTTTTCTGGTAGAAGCGTCCAGTCCCTCTGAGGGAGGGATAGGGCACATTGTCTCCTGGTTCCCCCAGGGGAAAGCCCCAGAGTCCTGACACTGGGCTGAGGGTCAGAGGAGCCCAAGTGAGTGGTGTTCTCAGTCCTCCAGGGGCCCAGGGCTTGCCCGCCCCCCATCGGAGTGACGGGAGTGAAGGAAGTGTGCTTCTATACTTGCGGGTGGCCCCAGGTACCTGGGGCTCTGGCCTCAGGGTGAGGGGTGCACACGTATGAGATGTACACACAGGCTGGCCTAAAGCAGATGAGAGTTGGCCAACTTGCAGGTCATTTCCACATCTAAGCTTGATGAGTCAGGTGTACAAAGTGAATCCAGACGAAGTCCTTGTGAAAGTCCTATGAGGAATTGATTAATTGATTTTGATCTGGGCAGTCAGGGAAGGCTTCCTGGAAGAGATAAAATTTGAACTGTGCCTTTAAGGATGAGCAGGATTGAAGAGGGAGAGGAGAGAAAGAAGCCAGGGCTATCCCATTCCTTCTCTCTTCCACTTCTCCTCCTTGACCTCAGAGAACCAGGCTCTGACCCAGGAGCCTGCTGCAGCCCTGAGAAGACAGAGGGCTCTGGGGGTGGCTTGGAAAGAAGGCAAAAGATCCCTCCTTCTCACTGACCTCCTTATGCGATTATCAGCCCCACAACCGAGCTAGACCATGCACACCTAGACCAGGGGGGCTCAGTCCTATCTCCTCTGACCCGTCTTTGAGGCCCTCAGTCTTCTTTAGAAACCCCCATGCCCAGCCCTCGGCACCAGCTCCAGGTCATATCTGGGACAAATGCCTTTAGGCCGTCCCTGAAGGCCTTGGAGCCAGAATCTGAACCTACAATTGCTTCAGAAAGACCTGGAGAGCTTTAAAATCTCCGGAGGCCAGGACCCCAGCCCACACGGGCAGAATCTGACCATTCTGGGATGGGGCCTGTGCTTCATGAAGGGTCTTCCAGAGTTGCTGATGGGCAGCCAGGATTGAGAACTGTGGCCAATGCCAAAAAGTAGGGGAGAGACAGCTGCCCAGGGGAAAAGCTCAGAGGCCCTGAGACAGGTGGAGTCAAAGGCCCAGCCGGGAAGGGCTCTGTAGGAAACAAATGTGCAGTGGACAGCCCCTGAACTCTGCCTCTGTGCCCCAGGCTCTCAGGGCGGGACCAGGGACAACTGTTCACCACCAACCGAGGGAAAAGACACAAAGGCCCCCACAGAGGGCCTCCTGTTTTCTAGGGTCGGTGCCTCCATGACAGCAAAGACTATCTCTGTTCACCACTGTCTCCCCAGTGCCTGGCACATAGTAGATACTCAGTAAATACCTGCTGAGTGAAATGGCTGGATTAAACTCCAGCCCTTCTCCTGTGTCAGAACTGTCTCAGCTTTCCGTCTGTGGGTTTCTTGAACAGAACAGGGTCAAATAGTGAAGCTGAGGAGAACTTTGAGAAAGCGGGGAAGGTGTCTGGCCTGGCTTCCCCCTCCATCCTCCCACTGACTCCGCTTCCTCGGGGTTGTGGACTCAGGAAGTAAGTGGGGGGAGCCGTTGGCTGCCCACAGCTGCCCTTCCCAACCAGAAGGCTGGAGGGTGGAGGAGATGCGGGGAGAAAGGTGCAAGCAGAGAAGAAGAGTGTTCTGGGAGCAGGCATGGCCGCTGGCACCCCTGACAGGTGTTATTTGATTGTCTAGAAAGAAAGGGGAGAGCCAAGGGAAGGCCCCCGCGTGGTTGCTGGGCTCCCCGGGATCTTGTTCCAGAGCCTCGGTGGAGAGGATCCAAAGCCCTGCCACTCCGCGTCCCACACCTGTGGGGGACCCACCCCAGGTGCATCCACTCAGGCCTGGAAACACTTCCCTACAGGGGCAGCCTGGTCCCAGCCTCAGGGGTCTGACACTCCCACACTCCCAGACCTCCAGACCTCAGCCTCCAGACGTGGCCCATCCATCCCTAACACACACGCCCTGACGACCACCACAAGAAAACGTGTCCTGCCCAGAGGGGTCCTGCCGCCTCAGGGGTGGGGACAACTCAGGGCCACTGAGGGGCTCTGCCAGTGGCATGCCTCCAGACCTGCAGGGGACACAGGCAGCTCTTGGCCCCAGAGCCTCTCCCGGGGAGGGGCAGGGTGCTGGTGGGGAGAGCTGGCCGCAGTGCTGCCCTGACATGTGGCCAGGGCCACCATCGTGCGGGCACAGACTGTTAGAGTTGCAAAGGCCCCAGATTTCACAGGCAGAGAAACTGAGACCTCAGGAGACTTGGCTGAAGCCCTGTAGTTGGTGGGTGCAGAGCTGGGACTCAGACCCAGCCGCCCACCTTCTAGAGGAGGGCTCCTGTACCGGTCCACCTCGGGGCCTTTGGCCGGCAGCCCTGGGCGGAACCAGTTACCTGGCTTGGCATATGCCTTGCTAAAACAGTTTTCTGGAACATCGTATAAATCAATCAACAGGCCTCCCTGCGCCCCCTCTACCCAGCTTGCTGCACGTAGGACTTGGCCACATCTTCCCCTCCACTCCTCAGAGTCTCTCTGCATCAAAACCATTGGGCTGCTTGAGTAAAATGCAGATTCCTGTTCCCCTCCTGACTTGCCAAATCAGAATGTCTGAGGGGGGAGCCCAGGCATCTGCCTTTTTATCTAATACCCTTCCCCTACCCCCACAACTATCCTCAGCCCGCTCCCCCAAATTTGGCCAATATGCCTGTCAAAAATGCATGTCCGTGGGTGCATGGGTGGCTCGGTGGGTTAAGCGTCCGACTCTTGGTTTCGACCCAGGTCATGATCTCATGGTTTGTGGGTTCGAGCCCCGCATCTGGCTCAGTGCTGACAGGACGGAGCCTGCTTGGGATTCTCTCCCCCTCTCTCTCTGCCCCTCCCCAATCACATGCACCTACGCATGCTCTTTCTCTCTCTCTCAAGATAAATAAACTTCAAAAAACAAAATAAACTTCAAAAAATAAAATAAAATAAAGTAAAATAAGATAAAGTAAAATAAGATAAAGTAAAATAAGATAAAATAAAATAAAATAAAATAAAATAAAATAAAATAAAATGTCCAGACTCATCCTCCAGAGATTCTGCTTCGGTAAGGTGGAGGTTGGGCCTAGGAACCTGCGTTTGTTGCAAGCATTCTCCTGGACCTCTGGGAAGTACTGCTTTACCAATTGGGGCAAGTTTTGTAATGAATCCTAGGAAGTGTCTACAGATGGGCCTGGGCGGTAGTAGCTGAAGACTGTGTAGGAATATCTTCCTGGGATGGGATCCCTAGATTTTACAAATTCCTCAAAGAGGTATCTGACCCCAAACAGGTTACAAACAAGGAGTCTTTGTCCTACAGGAATGTATGCAGAAGAGGGAGCCCCTAGGGGGTGTCCCTCTGGGTCAGCTATGACTGGAGGCCTGGGCTCAAATGTCCCCCTTAACCTGTGCCCACACCCCAGGACCACCTGAAGCCTGAGGTGAGGCCTGGCTTCCCACAGTCGTTTTGTCCACCCCAGACACCCCACCTGTCTCCCGTCTTCCCATTCCTCCCTCCCCTGCCCTGCCCTGCCCCTTCCTCCCCACCCTAGCAGTCCCCTTAGTTAGGATGCAGCCTTGTGCCGGATGGGGATTTCAGAGGCAAAGCCATGACGGTGCTGTGATCACTTGTGAGCTTTGGTGTTGGGCACGCAGCCCTCCTCGCCCGTGAGGGCAGCTGTGTGTAATGTGTTTAAGTCTGTGGGAGTGGGAGGGAGGCTCGGCTCTGATATTGGAGACTCACGCCCAGTTAGGTTAACCCTTTCCTGCTAAAAGCCAGCCTCTGTCTCCCTGCACGCCTTACCACTCCAGCTGCCACACTCCCTGTGGGAGTGACCTTCAGAGAGTGGGGTGAGTGTGGAGAGGAAGTGAGGCATAAAGGAAAGCATCACTCTCCATCTAAGTAGTAGTGGCAATTTCTCTCCCTGGTGTCTCCACCCCAACAGGAGATGACCTCGTGATAATGACGATAATGACGTGACACTCTTTCTATGGCCCGTGGGTGCCTGCTTTGGAAAGCTGGCTAGTCTTTAAGGGTTCAACAGTGTGTGTGTGTGTGTGTGTGCGCGCTTGCGTGTGTGGTATACAAATGCAGATGTGAACGTGCTTTGGGGGTGCTCACAGGGGCCAGCAGTGTCACCTCTGAGAATGCCGTACCGGTGGGCACAGGCCTGGAAGCAGACTCATCAGGTCTCAGGTGAGTGTGTATTTCAGCTGTTTGTAGCTATATTTGTTTGTCCTAAGCAGGGTGCACAGTGGGGCCATCCCCTCTGGCCAGAGGTTTATTTGAAAGTCATCTCGAATGAGCACGAAGGCCTCTCCATAGCCTTGGCACCCCAGAAAGAGCAGACTGCCCTTGACCTTTCATCACACTTGGAACCCCAGCCTTGTCTGAACACTGGGAGGTGTTTCAAAGTCACCCGCAGCCCCTCTCATCTGTGAGGATCTGAATGCAGGCCTGGGTGTGAACTCAAGGCTGGTCTTGGGGCAGTGAGCAGAGGAGAGGGCAGGCCAGAGGTGGTTCTGACTGGAGGCTGCCCAGGGCTGTCACTGGAGCCCTCCAGCTAGCCGATGGCCAGGCTGGAGTCAACCCCTCCCTGCCCAGGGCTTCATTCTGCCCCACCACGGGCCCCCCTGCCCCCCCCGCCCCCCCAACTTCTGCCAGCCAGTACACCAATGGGCAAGCTTGGCCCATTTCTAGGCAGCCATGGGCATTGCCTTATTGCCGCACACCCCGCCTCACTCACAGCCCCACAGGGGTGAGCCCTGCCTGTTGGATCACCATCATATTCCAGTCCCCAGCACAGGGACTGCCCAGGCACCATCTTCAATGTTGGAGACCCCACAAGGAGAATGGCCCTTCTGAACCACCCGGAGCTCTTCCATTCTTCCCCAGCTTTTACTCAAGATTCAGACTCAGCAGGTTCCAGTACGGCCTGAACGCATCCACAATGGGCCTGTCTGCCTTCACACTGCGTTGCTGGTGTTCCAAGGCTTTCCTCCATGATGTTGGCATTCCAGAAAAGGACAGATAGCCAAGAATGGAATTTCAGGTAGTGGAGTGCAGTGGTTACGAACCTGAACTCAAGAAGTTCAAATTCCAGATCTTACGCTGGGCAAGTCAGACAACCTCCTGGTGCCTCCAAGTCCTCATCTGTAAAAGGGGGAAATAATAACATTCACCTCAGAGTTGTTGTGAGAATTGAGTACCTGTCACCTAATGTATATAAGCATAAGTATGCGTGGCTATTATACTTTGTGGTGTTTCTAGGGCCAGATCTGTCAAATCGTCTGCAAAGGTGCTTTCTTATCTTATGAAAGGCTAACCCAGCCAACTGGCCAAGACTCACTTTCAGAGAGCTGGTGGAGGGTGTGTCTGATCTGGGTTAGGAAATCAAGGCCTTTGAAATGTAAATGAGGATCGTGTTTTGACCCAGCTAGTTCCCAGGGAAACGAGAGTGGAAGCACCTTTCCCCTGGGAAGAGGGCCGGAAAGCCCTAAGGTTGTGGGGGAAGGGCAGGAGGGGAGGCGGCAGGTCATCAAACAGCTCTGTGAGGAACTGAAGAAATCCGTGATGTGCCAAGCCCAATCCTCCCATTGTACAGATGGAGAAGTCGGGGCCTTGCCCGATGGTGAGGATTTGCATCTTCTGAGACTCAGTTTCCCTATTTTCAAAGCAGTAGGTGTAACCTTTCTGTGCAGCTGCTGGACATGGGTAGGAGGCAGCGAAGGTGAGGTGGTGAAGGCCCTTGAGGGAAGCGTGTTCCCTGCCATAGCAGGCACCATGGAGAGGCCCAGGGCTAGTCAGGCAGAGCTGGGGTGTGGGGCCAAGGCCAAGCAGGGCCAGGCTAGTTTGCTTACCGCTGACCCATACTTCTGCCTGACCCTTCCATAAGGGGGGAGGGCAGTTCAGGCCAACCCTATGGGAGTATGGCAAAGGATGAACCGAGGCCTGTGGCCACACGAAGGACACCTGGAGGCTGGTTTCGCATCACCAGCCCCTGTTCTGGGACGGCTCCTGGATCATATTTGTGCTGCCCTAATTTTTAAGAGTTTAGATACTCCTTTGGGGAACCAGACTCATTAGGGGAATAAAAATTCAATTCAATTCTCCACTAAAGCCATTTCCTCTGTTGAAATACTTGGCACAGGTGTTGGAATCTGACAAATCCGGGTTTGAATCCCCATCCCACCACTTACTGGCGGGACGACATGGAACAATCTTGGTCCTGTGTGTTGGTTGATTGTTTGTTTTTGAGAGAGAGAGAGGAGGGGGCCGGGGCTGGGGGGACAGAAAATGCCAAGTGGGCTCCATGCTGACAGCAGAGAGCCTGATGTGGGGCTGGAACCCATGAACCGTGAGATCATGACCTGAGCCAAAGTTGGACACGTAACCCACCGAGCCACCCAGGCGCCCCAAACAAATCTTGGTTCTTGGAGCTTCAGTTTCCCCATCGATAAAGTTGGGAGAGTCATCTCTGCCTTGCAGACTTGTTGAGAAGATTAAATTAATTCAGTTATTTATTTCAACAAATCTTTACTGAGCCTCCGTAGTGTGCCAGGCATTGAGGATACAGCTAAGAATACAAGAGAGACAAACGGGGGCATGTGCTCATGGGGCCTTCAGACAGGTATTAAGCAATCATGACCCTAATATCTGTGTTACAAATTGTGTTATGTGTTATGGAGAAAAAGTACTCATGAGGAAGTAGTGTGAGCTCAGTTTTGAGGAATAACTAGGTGTGATCTATTTCATTGACTCTAAAGCACGGATTGTCACCACACTTTTAGTTTAGATAACACGGAGAAAGAACCTTTGTGCCAATTAACCATGACATAAAACATTCTTACCCCTAGAAATGTTAGTCTGTGCTTCCAGAAAGAGTTCTGTTTAGACTTTCCTTCAGCCCCAGAGGAATTTCCTATCTTCTACTCGATTGAAAACGGAAGGGGAAGTCAGAGATCAGTGTAGGGTAAAATCCAAGAGAAGTGCACCTTGCCCTCAGCAAGTTGGCCGGTGCAAAATCCCTGAGATGGTAGCGGACAGGCTCCCAGGTGCTGGTTCCATGGAAAGGGGAGACAGGACAAGAAGGCTCTGCGGAGCCAACAGAGAGAAAGGCAGGAAGGGTGAGGAAGGGGTCCTGGCTGGGTGCCCACTGTTGGGCTCAGCTTTGGCTGCTAATAGAAGAGTGGCAGAAGGAAAAGAGCCAAATGCCCAACTGGGGGATTGTTAGACATTGTAGTCTATAAAATGAATCCTGCTGGCAGAGATTTAAATGTGCATCTTCCCCGGAAGCACAGAGCACCCCAGTTTCCAGATCTTGGTTTCTAAATACCATTCTCCACTAAAAACAAGCAAACAAACAAACAAACAAACAGGCCACTTTGGGGAACAAGCCAATTCCAGGGCTGGCTCAGGGAAGGTACAAGATGACCCTGGAACATCTTGTTGTGCTAGACGATGTGCTAAAAAAAAAATGACGATGTGCTAAAAAAAAAAATTAATGAGGACATGCCAATAGGAATAGGAGCCAGTGTAAAAGGGTTTCTACTGGACGAATCTGGCATAACTTGAGCACTGAAATAAATAATATGAGTTATAGGTTATAAGCCAAAGAATAAAATAACAATCCATGAGTCCCTCTCATTTAAAGAAAGAAATGAATAAGTAAATGAATGGGGGAAGAAAAGAACACTCTTCCTTAACAGAGAATGCCAAGAAGCAAATGTAGAAAAATGATGGAATTAGAAAATCATCATTTGCCTATCACCACGATATTAACTGTTTCAGGCAAGAATCATGAATGGATGCTACCAGTGGTGGATGATAAGAAACAGGATGTTTACACAGAGTAAGACAGTACACAAAGCAGAAAATCCTTTTGCTATAGAGACATTAGTAGGACAGTGGGATCCGACACTAGGAGTGTAACCATACAAATTTCCCGATTTTGATCAATGTACTGTTGTTATTTGTTATATAAGAATGACCTTCTTTTTAAGAAGTACATGCTGAAGTATTTAGGGATAAAAGGGCATATCTGTCACTTATACTCTTTTTTTTTTTAATTTTTTTTTTCAACGTTTATTTATTTTTGGGACAGAGAGAGACAGAGCATGAACGGGGGAGGGGCAGAGAGAGAGGGAGACACAGAATCGGAAACAGGCTCCAGGCTCTGAGCCATCAGCCCAGAGCCCGACGCGGGGCTCGAACTCACGGACTGCGAGATCGTGACCTGGCTGAAGTCGGACGCTTAACCGACTGCGCCACCCAGGCGCCCCTCACTTATACTCTTAAAGAGTTCAGGGGAAAAAAAGAATATAAGAGTATATCACACACACACACACACACACACACACACCCCTCACATGCACACACACAGAGAAGAAAAGATACTGATAAAATGGTGGCATGGTGGTAAACATAAGACATTTTCCAGCGTACAAAAGACCAATCACCAGTTTCTGTGGTGTCAATACTCTGCCTCCATGGCCAACTTCCACCTACCAACATGAAGTCACTGAATAGGGAGCTGGGAACAGAGTGGCACAAAAGCTCTCGTAGCCAGCACACCTGCATGCCCGTAAACGTGGTAAAAGGGTAATATTTGGGGAAACTGAGTGCAGGGAATATGGGAATATTTGTACTATTGTTCTGCAACTTTTAGGTAGTCTGAAATTATTTCAGAGTAAAAAGCTGGCTTTTTTTTTTTTAAGTTTATGTATTTATGTTGAAAGAGAGAAAGAGAGAGAGCAGGGGAGGGGCAGAGAGGGAGAGAGAGAATCCCAAGCAGGCTCCATGCTATCAGTACAGAGCCTGATGCTCGGACTCAGGAATCCTGAGATCATGACCTGAGCTGAGATCAAGAGCCAGATGCTTAACCGACTGAGCCATCCAGGAGCCCCAAGTTGGCTTTTGAAAATATGGATCTTACAACTGATAAGGTACAATAAATGAACTGTGGAAAAACCGTGAAGGCGTCCCCAAGGAGAGACACAGGAGTGTGTAAAAGCCCTGAGGCTGGAAAAGCACAATTCACTTGAAAACAAACAAACAAATAAACAAAAAACAAAGAAAGCCTAAGTGGCTTGCGGCCTGGGGGCGGGGGGGGGGGGGGGGGGGGGGGGGGGCGGGGGTTGCAGAGGAGCTGAGAGGTAGGCAGGGGCCAGGACACATGGGGTTCACAGGCCATATTGAGGGTCTGGGTCCTAGTAAGGACAAGAGGGAGAAGTCACCCAAGCACTGAGCAGTGGGTGGGGGAATGTGGCCTTATTTGCTTTTATCACTCTGGCCCCTGGCTGACCCTCAATAAATGGTGGCCATTAATACTGCTGGGCTCTCTGCTGTCACTTCCCCTAGGGGCCTTTCTGCTCAATTGGAGTTGACAGCAGGCAGCCCCCATACCCACAGGCTACCGGGCCCAGCCCCACCTTACCCCTTCTCACCCCACACCAGTCAGACCTGCTTTCTGAGCACACAGGCCCTTCCCCCTTCTCCATCCACTTCCTTCTGTCGGTCTTGGTTTCTAGGCTGGGAGTCCCAGAGCCCAAGGGGGCCTGGAGAGGTTTGAGTTCAAGGTGGAATGAATGGGCTGTTTGATGGGAATCTCCCAGGGCAACCTCCAGGCTTGGTACAGTTGGAGTGGCTGTGGGCTTCCTTTTTTCCAGATGAATCACTGCTCTGTGTGTCTGTGACTCTGTGTGCCCTCCCCCTGACGTGCCCTGGGGCCCTGCAGTAACAGGAGGGGACTGGATGTGTGCACGGAGCAGCTCCTCTCTTGCGACCAGCATTAACCGCGGCGTGCTCTCTGCCAGGTACCCCGCGAGGTGTTCCTGTGCGTTCCTCATCGACCCTGCCGGTGACCCTGCAGGGGGACACATAATGTCCATTTTGCAGGAGAGGAGACAGAGGCTAGAAAGGTTTACTGGACTGCTCAAGTTCGCGTAGCTGAGCCAAAGATTCAAGCTACGTCCTCCAATCCCTAAAGCCTGCACTTCTGCCCGCGGTTCCTGTGTTCCGTCTCTCAGCCTGGGCATCAGTGTTGTGGGCATCCAGGCTGCGTGGACAGGCAAACTGGGGGTGACTGAGGGCTCTGCTGTGCCAGGAAGGGGTTAACTGGGATGCCCTCAGCAAGCTGAGGTTTGGCCAGGCTAGTTGCCATGGCAACGGCAAGGTTTGGGGAGTGGGAGGCCTGCATGGCCGGATCTTCTGAATCACTGGGTGTTTATTTGGTAGTGAACCCCTTGCAGAGTCCTCTGCAGAGTCCTCTGTGACTGCACGTGGCCACCAGGAGTGGCTTGCGGGGGGCCGGGGTGAGGGCGCGAGTTCTCTGAGAGGGTGAAGCCCAGAGGCCTCCGCCAGGTTGCCCCTCACCAGCGCTGCCTCGGGAGCCTTTCCCACCAGGAAGACCCCAGGCTTCTGCCTTCAGCTCCCAGATCCCCAGGCTAGGTGGGCACCGGGCCTGAACACAGATCTGGGGCCAGAGGGGGTTAATCAATCATTCATTTATTCATTCTTTACCAAATATTGATTGCTTGCCCTAAATACACCAGTCACTGTACCAGGGGCTGTGACCTGGGGTCAGCTTCCAGAAGCCAGACGGGCTCTGCACTCACAGAGCTGCCTTTCCAGTGGGCTGGAAGACCCCCGTCACGTGCTTCCTGGGTGTCACCGTGGGCGAGTCCCTTTCCCTCTCTGAGCTCATCTGCAAAATGGGGCCCGTGACGCCCACACTGCAGGGATGCTGGTGTGGACAAGGTGATATATTTGAAGCATTTCCCCGGGTGCCTAGCACACAAAAAGGGGCTAAACATGCAGCTGTGACATAAACTCCTGTAGGCCGCTCACCTTTCCTCCCAGCCTCAGAAGCCAGGTGATGATAAAACTCACAAATGAGGAGCCCTAGACTCTAGACCCCGGGCTCACGGTGAGGCAAAATCTCAATACTGACCCAGTTAGACTGGCTTTTCCACCAGCGGGCCTGGGACCTTGGCTTCAGTCTGCCCCTTTGTAATGCGGGAGCCTTCTTCCTCCACACTTAAAGGCGGGAACATACCTGAGCTGTTTGAGTCCACTGGGAGAATCAAGGCCATTTCCCCCACCGCCCACACCCTGATAAGACCCCATCCTGGCCTTCCTCTCCAGCCCAACTAAGCTTTTTCGACAATATGGATCTCAGCAGTTATCTGTTGATTTGATTCAAATTTGCTTTTCGAAGCTAGACTAGCCTCGCCAGGGGGAAGGCCTCTTCCCAATACCCATTCAGGGCTCTGCCCTCTCATGTCTCCCCCTCACAGCCCCCAGCTGGTGTGCCCTGGCAGCAGAAGCAAGAACTTGATTATGTGACCTGCCCTACACTGCACCCCAGGCCTGTTTTCACAAGGGAGGGAACCCCGAGGTCCTCGGGGTCAGCCAGAGAACAACCCTCTGTGGCCTCAGCACAGGACAAGGCTGCTGCTGGGGGACAGGAAGGTCAGCCAGGCCGGTTACAGTTAGAAGGAACATGTACACCACACCTACGCTTAGAGAACCAGCAGAGAAGGAGAAAAACTTACAAGAATTTCAGATTTGATAGCTCAGAAATACAAAGCTTCAAAGTAGTCGTCATGGGAAAACTCAAAATGTTGGAGCACTTTCTCACACTTACTTTGTTGGCTTAGTGTTGATTTTGTTTTGTACTGCTCATGGCCCGATTGTTTTGGGGGCTGGTGCCTCTAGAAGTCTCCATCAAGGCCTGGAAAATGAAAGTGGGGCGCACGGTCTGTGGGATCCCCCCAAGTCTGTCCCCAAAGGACAGAGAAGGAAGGCGTTTTCCTCTTTCTTCTGTCAGACACCAAAGGAGGTGAGCTTAAGCTGGGTTGGAGGTGGTGCTAATGAGTCATCCAGGCATCCAGGATTTTCTTCTCTCACCACTCTTGAAAACCTTCCCCCCGGCTGGGTGTCCGGGTACACGTTTATCCTGGGACAGGGCTCACGGAGCAGATCATAGCTGTCATTTGTTGGTGAAAGGTCAGTGGGCTGGGAGGAAGCTGTTGGGGGTGCTGGGAGGGATGACAGGAACTGCGGAGATGAAGAAGCTCCCAGCCAGCCCCGCCCCTGAGCTGGAAAATCTTTAACAAAGGATCCGGCCAAACCATAAAAGAAAAGGACAGGCAGACAGACATGCCCCCGTGAGGAGGTCAGAAAACGCTTGGACAGCAGAAGGAAAGGAGACAGATGGCCTGAGAGAAGAAGGAAGCCTGGAGAGAATGTTTGAGGATTTCTGTTCTGGTCTGGTCTGTTCTTTTTTCTCTATTCTATTCCTTCCTTCTTCCCTTCCTTCCTCCTTCCTTCCTTCCTTCCTTCCTTCCTTCCTTCCTTCCTTCCCTCCCTCCCTTCCCTTCCCTTGCTTCCTTCCTTCCTTCCCTCACTCCCTTCCTCCTTCCTACTTTCCTTCCTTCCTTCCTTTTTAAACAGACTTTATTTTTTAGAGCATTTTTGAGTTCACAGCAAAATTGAGCAGAAAGTCCAGAATTCCTACATATCCCTGCCCCCGCTCACACACAGTCCTCCCCGGCCATCAGCATCCCCACTAGAGTGGTACATTTGTTATAATCAATGAACCTATGTTGACACATCATTATCACCCAACTACGTAGTTTACGTTAAGGTTCACTCTTAGTGCTGTACATTCTACGGGTTTTGATAAATATGGGACAATATATATCAACCAATATGGCATCATACCTCATGGTGTCACTGCCCTAGAAATCCTCTGTGCTCACCTATGCATCCCTCCCTCCCACGTAACTCCTGGCTACCACTGACCTTTTTTTTTTTAATGTTTATTTATTTATTTTGAAAGAGAGACAGCAAGCATGAGCAGGGGAAGGGCAGAGAGAGAATCCCAAGCAGGCTCTGCACGGACAGCACAGAGCCCGATGCGGGGCTCAAACTCGCGAACCCATGAGATCAAGACCCGAGCCGAAATCCAGAGTCAGCTTAACGACTGAGCCACCCAGATGCCCCAACCATTGATCTTTTTACTGTCTCCATAGTTTCACCTTTTCCAGAAAGCCCTACAGTTCGAATGTATGTAGCCTTTTCCGATTGGCTTCTTTCAGTTAGTAATTGCACTGAAGTTTTCCCCATGTCTTTTCAAGGTTTGATAGCTCATTTCTTTTTAGTGCAGAGTAATATGCCATTCCTGGATTTACCACTGTTTGCTTATCCATTCACCTACCGAAGGACAGCTTGGCTCCTTTCAAGCTTGGGCAATTATGAATAAAGCTTCTATAAACATCTGTATACAGGTGTTTGTGTGGACATAAGCTTCAGCTCCTTTGGGTAATACCGAGGAGCATGATGGTTGGATTGTATAGGAAGACTATGTTTACCTTTGTAAGAAACCGCCGAACTGTCTTCCAGAGTAGCTGTACCATGTTGCACTCCCATAGGATAGGAGCGAGAGGTCTTTCTGTTTTTAACTTTTTTTTTTTTAATGTAAGCTTTACACCCCACGTGGGGCTTGAACTCATGACCTCCAGATCAAGAGTCACCCGTTCTACTGACTGAGCCAGCCAGGCGCCCTAAGAGTTCTTGATGTTCCACGTCCTCACCAGCATTTGGTGTCATCGGTGTTCCAGAATGTGGCCTTTCTAACGGTAGCAGCTCAGTGTTGTTTTAATTTGCAATTCCCAAATGACATTGGATGCGGAGCATCTTTTCATATGCTTATTTGCCATCTGTATGTCTTCTTTGGTGAGATGTCTGTTCAGGTGTTTGGCCCATTTTAAAAATTGGGTTGTTTGTTTCCTCATAGCCGAGTCCTTTGTACATTCTGGATAACGGTTCTTACTTAGATCTGGCTTTTGCAAATATATTCTCCCCATCTATGGCTTGCCTTCTCATGCTCTTGAACCCCAGCTTCTGAGCTGATGGTTCCAGCCCTTGACCAAGCCCAGAGGTGGTACAGGATCTAGCCTTTTGCACCCAATTCAGGACTCCTCCAATGGGCAGGCTTTGCTCTGGGTGCCTCAGGGGCTGGCAGAGACCTTGTCGGATGTGCACGTGGTCTGGAGGCCCTGCCCCATCCAATCCAGCGTCCTTCCTACTGCAGGGGGCTGCTCCCATTTACCTCTGTGCAGAACGGACTCTCAGGCTCTGTTAGTGCCGGGAGAAAAGAAGTCGGAGAGATGGGCCAGAGAGAGACTGAAGATGCCGTTTGTTTTAAGCTTATTTCTTTATTAATTTAAGTAACCTCCACACCCAATGTGGAGCTCAAACTCACAATCCTGAGATCAAGAGTCGCATTCTCTTCCAACTGAGCCAGCCAGGAACCCCTGGAGGTACCAATTTAAATGGAGAAGTCAGGGAAGGTGCCACCGATAATGTCACCATGTCGAGCTGAAATCTGGAGCCATGACAGCACCCCACTGCAAAGGGGTCCAGGAGAAGGCAGGTCAAGTGCAAAGGCTCTGGCCTATGTGGCTGAGGCAGAGGGTGCCAGAGGACTGGGAGACGAGGCCACGAAGTTTCAAAGATTGGAATGGAGGCAGGCCATAGTCGGAAGTTTGGATTTATTCCAGATGCGGCGGGAGGCCACCGGAAGGTTTTCAGGCTAGAAATGATTCGCGTTTTTTTTTTTTTTTTTAATTTTTTTTTTTCAACGTTTATTTATTTTTGGGACAGAGAGAGACAGAGCATGAACGGGGGAGGGGCAGAGAGAGAGGGAGACACAGAATCGGAAGCAGGCTCCAGGCTCTGAGCCGTCAGCCCAGAGCCCGACGTGGGGCTCGAACTCACGGACCGCGAGATCGTGACCTGGCTGAAGTCGGACGCTTAACCGACTGCGCCACCCAGGCGCCCCTTGATTCGCATTTTTAAAATTTTTTTTTTCAACGTTTTTATTTATTTTGGGGACAGAGAGAGACAGAGCATGAACGGGGGAGGGGCAGAGAGAGAGGGAGACACAGAATCGGAAACAGGCTCCAGGCTCTGAGCCGTCAGCCCAGAGCCTGACGCGGGGCTCGAACTCACGGACCGCGAGATCGTGACCTGGCTGAAGCCGGACGCTTAACCGACTGCGCCACCCAGGCGCCCCTTGATTCGCATTTTTAAAAGCTTGCACTGGCTGCTAGGTGGAGGACAGCCTACAAAGGAAAGAGCGAGAGGGGAAGCAGGGAGACCAGTTGGGCATTTTATGGTTTGGGTTAATATAAATATCCCAGCCTAACAGCGTCTCCCTTGCAGAGGATCATGGGGGCCCATTGCATAGAATCCCATGCATAGAATCCCATGCACACTCACTGCAAACCCACACACACCTCAGGTCCCCCACACTCATACACACCCACAGCCTGTCCTGGACACAAGTGCACATGCGTGCATTCACGTTCCCCCACATGCACAGAGGCATACACGTGCTGCCATGCATGGCACCAGCAGAGACGTTTTCAGGCAAGTACACACACACACACACACACACACACACACTCCCATTTACACACTTCCTTACACATGTATGAGATACTTTCTTTTCTTTCTTTTTTTTTTTTATGTTTATTTTTGAGAGAGAGACAGAGCACCAGCAGGGGAAGGGAAGTGAGGGAGGGAGACCCAGAATCCAAAGCAGTCTCCAGGTTCCAAGCTATCAGCACATAGCCTGACATGGGGCTTGAACCCATGAACTGTGAGATCGTGACCTGAGCCGAAGTCGGACACTCAACCGACGGATCCACCCAGATGCCCCTGAGATGCTTTCATCCACAGACACACACAACGCTACACCTATTTCTACACAGCTTCACATATGCACCATTTCGCATTTTCCAAAGAGAAGCAGGTCTGAGCAGGGGAAGTGGCTGGGGAAAAGGTGTGAGGGGTTTTACAAGAGGAGGAGATAATTGCAAACCGACTTAGTCATTGGAGAAAGAAAATGCTTGAAAGCCTGCTTTACCCTAAATTGTAGCTGATGGCTGGGTCAGCCAGTTATTAGCAAGACTGCGTTAAAACCTTCATCCCCCAGGTTGGGGGCTCCCCTTAACCCCTACTTTGGTTCATCCTCATGCAGCCACTGTGGGCCACCTGCCCAGCCACTCCTCACATTAAGCAGCTGTCACTACACTCCTAGTGACTCACAAGGCATTGGGGTGAGGGAACAGAGGCTGCCCCCTGAGACCTGAGAAGCCCTCCCAGGATGGGGAGGAGGGATAGGGGGAGCGATGAGAGAGAGGCCTCACAAACCTCAAGCCTCAGCGGGCAGAGGACAGGCTGGGAGCGAGGTGGGTGAGATGGGTGCTGCTTTGGGGAAATCTGGACTCCTTTTCAAGGCCCCATAGGACTCTACCACCCTCTTCCTACCACTTCCTGTCCAGCACTTTCCACTTCCTGCTCTGAGAGCCAGCCATAGTGATGCGCCAGGAGCCAGTAGCTCTTTGGACACACACCTTTGGATCTTTGCAGATGCTGCTCCCAAGACCACCTGAAACACCTTCCTTATCCTTCCAGACTCAGCTTAGAAGCCACCTCCTCCAGAAAGTCTTCCCTGATTGCCCCAAATCATCCTTGCAATTGGAGGTCCTTCCTGTGCTCCTGTCTAGCATTTACTGCACTGTCCAGCACCCAGTGTTATGCTTGTCTGTTTCCCCATCAGGGCAAAGAACATGTCTGTTTCATGCATTGCTCCCTGGCACATAGTAGATGCTGAACAAAGGGTTCTTGAATAAATAAAAATTGCTCCTATGTGCCAGTGAAACTAGAAAGGAGATCACTTCTGAAAAAGAATCCTTGCTTCCTCTACTTTTTTTGCTACTCCAAGAGCCACCTGATGATCACTAAGTCTCCAGTTCACACAGTAGGACACCTGTGGCCATGATTCTCTTCACCTCTTCTGTCTTCAACCTCCTCTGGTGTGTGTGGCTGGGATAATGCCAGGCCCCCTGGGTTGGGGCAGGAGATAATGGGGGAGATTTGGAAAGTGATGTGACATGAGGCAGAGAAATTCAAGTTAAATGTACATAATTCCCTATTATTTTCTATGGAGAGAGCGTGGTAGACACAGAGGGGAGAATCAGGCTGGGCATTTGGGGATTGAAAAGAGCAAGAGAGGGGCGCCTGGGTGGCTCAGTCGGTTGAGCGTCCGACTTCGGCTCAGGTCACGATCTCGCGGTCCGTGAGTTCGAGCCCCGCGTCGGGCTCTGGGCTGATGGCTCAGAGCCTGGAGCCTGCTTCCGATTCTGTGTCTCCCTCTCTCTCTGCCCCTCCCCCGTTCATGCTCTGTCTCTCTCTGTCTCAAAAATAAATAAACGTTAAAAAAATTTAAAAAAAAAAAAGAAAGAAAAGAGCAAGAGAACGTTCCCAGAGAAAGAAGACCTTAAACAACCCAGATAGGGCTGAAGCAGTTTGCTGATCAAAGGAAAGGGCCGATCGGAGCATCGGCGCTACTGAGGAATCTGAGATGTGCCAAGAGAGGTAGCTCGATGCCTCAGGACCTGGGCAGCACTGGTGGTCAGATAGGAATCCGACTTCCCCTCCCAAGAAGCAAAGAAATATAAAACTTGATAGCTATCACTCAGTGGGTGTTTACTACAGAAAAGGCAAGTGCATCCTACTGCCACTTCCCAATCCGCACCATGACAGACATCACTAATCAATCATGAGTGCACCCATCACCCCCAGGCCAGGATGAGATGTCAGAATTCTTCACCCAGGGCTCCCAGGAGCCCTAACTGATCAGTTGGAGCTGACACATTAAGGTAGACCCTTTTTGCCATCACTGGTGTCCTGAGTGCTTAAAAATTTGTCTCATTCAATTCTCACAATAAATCTATGACATCCATATGAACTTTTATTTCCCAGGTGAAGAACAAAGAAGGGTCAGCCTGGTTAAGACCTTGACCAAGTTCACAGAGCTACTAAGAGTCGGGCTGAGAATTCAGACCCTAGTAAGTCTGTCTCCAAAGTCCATGCTCTTGCCACTGTACCATGCACCCTGCCTCCCCTCGGCATCTGGACCACCACGTTGTGGGCATTTGCTGGGGCTCTGTTGCCTCCCAATCTCCAGACTTCCTGTCCCATGTGAGGTGCCAGCAGGTAAGAGGCATTACCCTCAACTAGGGCAATTGAGGAGTCTTTCAAAAGGCACTATTTGCCTAGGGCGGGCAGTGCTAAAAGAAACCAGAAGGAATTCTGCAGACCTTGATGTGACAGGGAGGGAGATGGCTGGAAGCTGAAAAGAGTGAGAGCTGCAAAGGAAAGAAACAAGGGGAAAAATACCCCGACCTCTCTCCGCCCACCTTCCTAGTCTCCTCCAGTGGGAGACCCTGGAAGCCAGAGGCATGGGGTTTCGGCCCATGAGGCCCACACAGGTCAGCCTCTTGGACTTCGGAGTTGGGGGAAAAGATAGAAGGATGGAACTCTGGAGGGGCAGACTGAGAAGGCCATCCAGAGTGTTCCTTCCATATTTGGGGGGATGGGGTAGGAATTTCCCTTCCTGAGGAGTATTCATGGGACAAGAGTCTGAATCCAAAGACCTGGAGGACCAGGAGAACCGATGGGGTAAATCCCAGTCCAAGGGCAGGAGAAGACTGACTTTCCTGCTCAATAGGCAGAGAGAACATTCTCCCTTCTTCCACGTTTTTGTTCTATTTAAGCCCACTAGCATTGGTGAGGGCAATCTGCTTTACTCAGCCTAAGGATTCAAATGTTAATCTTATCCAGAGACACCCAGAATAATGTTTGACCAAATATCTGGGCATCTCATGGTCCAGTCAAGTTGACACACAAAATTACCTGTCATCACACCATTGATGGCAGAGGGGTGGTAACAGCAAAGGCATCCTAAGCAGGCTGCCCTGTGGCGTGACCTTGGCAACGACGCTGACTGCCTAGCATCTCTTGGATCCTGCTCACCTTCCAAGCTGGGACTCCAGCCTTCCCACTGATGCTGTGAGCAGCCCCCAATCCTTCCAGCAAATCTTTTCTCTGCTTGAGAATGTCAGAGTCCATTTCTGCCTCTTACAGTCAGCACCCTGGCTGGCACAACCACCCAGAACAGCGTGATGATGCATAGAGTGGTGACCCCCGACAGGTGCATCAGGAATGCATCAAGCGGGGACACATCCTCAGAGGATCCCTGTTCCCCTTCCGAATATCACGGCTCTGCCATTCATGAAATTCGGCAAGCTTGCTTTGAGGTCATTCGTGCTTATGGCTGAGCTGCCTCTGGGACACCCCAGGGGATTTCATTCTACCGTGTGTGCCCCACTCCCAGACATGGTTTGCTTTAGGAGGCTGGCAGAAAATAGACCACACTGCCCCAGGAAAAGACCCTGCCACAACCCATGTGTGGCTGCTTTGGAAGTCCACAGTCACGCACCAGTTGCCCTAAAGGAATCCTCTGAGGGAAGGGCCCCTCTCTGTCCACTGGACTAACGCCCCCACCCCCTCAGCAGCCTCCCTCGGCCAGAGGCCTGGAGCTGAGGTTGATCTTGACTGAGCTGCCCCAAGAAGTAGCCAGTTGTGTCACCGCCTCCACCTCCCACCCCCACGCCGAGGATTCGGACGTGTCTCTGGATGTTCAATATTTGCTCAGAGAATCAGAAGGGAAGCAAAGCGAGAAACATCGAGGTGACAGGCTGGTGCCTGCAGTTCCTGGGCTGCACCAGCACCGGGGTTTCCAGAGAAGGCAGAAGGGGCCGGGGGCAGGCTGGCACAGAGACCCTCAGCCCCAGGGACAGCCTGAGGACTAACAGGAGGGGACCGAGTAGGGTTCAGAGATCCAGGTGGCTCTGCTCCCCCACTCCACACACTCCCTCCAGGGCTCCATTCTGTGGGGTCCGTACATGCACATGTCAGTACCAGGGTCCCACCATTCTGCAGAACTGATGCATCAAGCCCGGGGCCAGGGCGCATGTAGCCACCAGGCTGCCGTGAGAGCCGTGCGTCCATGTCTCTTGCCCTCGGGAAGCCTAGGGCTCGTGGGACACAGCCACACAAGTGTACTCGTGAGACACTGCAGGGAAGCCCAGGCATGTCACAGGGGGGCCTTGAACCAGCTCCTCTCCCTGAGACCCCTGACCTTCCTCTTCCTCCAGTCCCATGAGTCCCGAGGACAAACCTGTGGCTGGCTCCCAAATGTCTTCCTGCACCTCTTCCCCCTGTCCTCACAACAAGGCTGGAGAGAGATCCTGGGAGGTGACGTGGGGAGCCCAGGCTGCCCCCTTCCTGCCCTCTCAACTGTCCCAAACACACTGTCTATCTCTTCCCTGGGGTGTCACTGGACTGGCCAGCAGCTCCCAAGTTCTTGGAGGACGACCCCTTCTCAGGCCAACAGGGCGTGCACCCTCTCCTGGGAAGCGGCGGGGCAGGGGGGTGGGGGTGGCCATCCGCCCCCACCAGGGTCTTGCACCAAGTACAGCTTGGTCATACTGCTGATGGTGCACAGAAAAAGACCCCTGCCCAGAAAGGAGGCCAGGAATAGAGGGCCATTGGCCCGTGCTCCAGGGACCTCAGACTTGAGCCTGGCTGTGGCTGGGCCACCTGTTGGTCCCCCCTTGTCTGTGGCAGCTGAGCAAAGGGGGGCCTCCCACGGCAGGCCTGCACCTTTGCCCACACTGGCCCCTGCCTCACTGGTCTTCCCGACATCCCCTGGCTGCCCACTTGGTACTTGGCTCCAGGCTGCCCAGGACAAGGGGTTTCTAGGCACTTGTGAGCCTCTCTCTCCCCTGGAGTCTGCAGCTCAGGAGGGATGGCTTGTGCCAGGAGTGGGGGGGGGGGGGGCGGCCAGGGCCAGGAGGGCCAAGTGCAGGAGGGGCAGCCTTTTATCTCGGCTCTGTAAAGCAAAGCCACCCCCCGCCCGAAGCTGGCCGGCATTGGCACGCACCATAAATCTCCAGGATGCCGCAGCTGTGACTGGATTATTTATAGTTCCCGTCTTACATTTCTAACACGAAAATATCACACAAAGGGAAAGGTAATGAAATCTCACCTCTCCTGCACGTCCCTCACTCCAAACTGCAGGGCTTTCCAGAAGCCCTTGTGGCTGAAGGAGGGATGAGAGAGGCCCGCTGCCCGCACCCTGCCCGCCTCCCTCCCTCCTTCTGTCAGTCACACGCACATTTCTCCTCACCCACCCCTACATTTGCTCTCAGACACATTCTCTCACGTTTTCTTTCTCTCACACATACATTTCCTCCCAGATGCACAGACAATTCTGTTCTCTCGCTCTGCTCGCTCCCAGCTCGCCCCGCCTGAGCCCTTCCCATCCCCCAGACACACCCCACACCTCCCTGCCCTTTCCCTGTCCCCACTGCCATCCCCGTCCCCCATCGGCATGACTAACTCCCCTCAGCTTGTGTATTTGCTTTTTTGCCTTGTCAATGAAGATGCTGGCACATTAATTACCAGGTCTGTCCTCTGCGAGGTCTGTCAGTTCCTTGTCAATAGAGGGGGGAAGTGTCAGCTTACATTCATCTTGCTCTGCCTTTAAAACACCCATGGGCATTGCCTCCGCAGGGAGACCCATTCTGGGGCACACGGCAGTGAGGACACTGGTTCCTGGGCTTGACATACATGGACATACAGAAAACACAGGTCACAGAACATGCCTCTCACTCTGCGGGAGGCAACACCTAAGGATGTGCTCTGCAAACTGGATGCTGGGCCTGGGCGGGGGTATTTTAAGGTACAGAGGATGAGAGGTCCCTCCTGCCTCCTGCATTACTGCCTGGTGGTGTTAAGTAGGATGAGCCTTGTGCGACACTGTCCCACAGGCACAAACCGGAAACTCTGGAGCCCTGGGCAAGCTTCTGTGGAGAGTCAAGGCCCAGCCCCTTCCCTGCCTGGCCCTCCCGCCCCACCCCTGGCGCAGGCCTGAAGAAGAAAAATCAGAAAGCGACACTTCATACTGTAGCCCAGCCTGACATGTTCATGACTCACTTCTATCCAGACGTCACAGTGACTGGGGACGCCCGCGCTCGCTCTCTCTCTCTTTTACACACACACACACACACACACACACACACACACACACACACACACACTTGTGCTGGGATAAGGGGAAGCCACCCTGGGCTGGGAGTCAGGGGAGGGGACCTGGGGATAGAAACCCTGCAACCCACCAACAGGGTTTGGACGCCTCCTTTTTTATCTTAAAAATTCACCTGGCTTTTTGGGTTATTCACTATAACATATGGCTGCATAAAAAATGTCTTAAATGACTTATAATTAAATTTTCATTTTTTTCTGAAATCTTTGCCTTACATTGACCTTCCTGGAAGTTGAGTCTCAAAAATGCTTTGGCTTTTCCGAGAAACACAGGGCACAAACACCCCAGTGAAAGATCGAGGGGACCAGTCTAGGGGGTAAGGATATGGAGTATATATCTATGGGGTAAGGATAAGAACAGGGGCTCTTGGGTTTACATCCTGGCTCTCCCAAGCATTAGCCGTGTGACCTTAGCTAAACCACTTGCTTCAGAACCTTGGCCTGTAAAATGGGTGTGATATTACTACCTGTCACATGGAGCTTTTATGAGCATGAAATGCATTAATATACGCAAAGTGCTTAGGACAGCAGCTGACATGATACAGATGTTTGCGATTATTTTTCTGTAGAAGACCAACACAAAGCCACCAAATCAACTGCAGCGACTGAAATTAGAGATCACTCCTGCCTCCTTCCTAGGATGTGCTTCTGCCCTCGGCCTGTGCCCCACACCCAGCTCCTGGCCTCTGTTCATGCATCTCTGTGTGCCAGGCGGTCGGTTCACAAACGTTCTCCTCTGTTCCAAGTGCTATGCCTGGACTGGCGGCTCAGTATTACAAAAGACTTTCTAGAGGGGGAGACAGACACATGCAAACAACATGGTACGGACCACGTTCCGAACCGAAGACCCCCCACGAGCAAATGTCATGCTTTCTTTCTAAGAGTCACTGCCCGGCTGTGGGGGCCAGCGGCAGGCAGGTTAAAGCGGTGTGTTCAGTAGAGTGTGATTATGATGATACTGTCTAGCGGCCTGGAACATTCTTGCTTCGTGTCTACATCAAGTCTCTTCTTTGATGTCGCCTCACCTGCAGGGCCTTCTAGAACCACCGGGATAAACGACAACACTCTTCCCCAACCTGTCAATCACTATCCCCTACTTACCCTATTCATCTTCTTAGCACTTACCACCAACTGACATATTTTGACCTGGTGTATTTCTTTGTTGTTGGTCTGCCCCACCAGAGTGATATAAGCTTCCTGAGGACAGGACCTTTGTTCTGTTTCCTCCTGAATCCCCCGTGTCTGGAGTAAAAATTGGCAGGTAAGTAGGTGGTCCATAGGTATCTGTGAAATAAAGAAGCTGTGAGCAAATCACCCTTTGGTGTCTTGACTTTCCCTTTGAAGCCCCACTTTTTTTTTTTAATTTACATGTATTTATTTATTTTTGAGAGACAGAGGGAGACAGAGCACAAACAGGGGAGGGGCAGAGAGAGAGGAGACACAGAATCCGAAGCAGACTCCAGGCTCCGAGCTATCAGCACAGAGCCTGACGCGGGGCTCGAACCCACAAACTGTGAGATCATGACCTGAGGTGAAGTCAGACGCTTAACCGACGGAGCCACCCAGGCGTCCCAATGAAGCTCCACTCTTACTCGCCACATGGGGAAACTCTAACTTGAAAGTCGGTAAGATCCAGGGGCACCTGGCTGGCTCAGTGAGTCGAGCACGCCTTTGATCTTGGGGTCGTGAGTTCAAGCCCCACGTTGGGCGTAGAGCCTGCTTAAAACAAACAAACAAATAGGGAGAGAGAGAGAGAGAGAAGAGGTAAGACATGATAGACCTTTCATTCGTTGAAAGAAATTCAGCTGAGACCAAACCCGCTTTGCACTCCCTGCTGCTTAGGTGATGGGGCACTGTGGTCACAAACGTTCCACGCGCTCCGCCCTGCGGCTGGTCCATCTGGTCCTGGAAATGATGAACCCTGGCTCTGCCATATTTGAGTGGGTGACTGCCTGTGGGCATGGAGCTTAGGTCTGGGACTGTGACTTTTGGGATTCATGAGGACTTACCTGAGAGTCCCTAAGAGGGCTCCAGAATCAATCAGGTGGTTTGGGCAAGCTCAGGACCTTGGGAATGCCTGAAGATAGTCATGCAGGAGTTTAGGTTCTGAACCACTGAGCCAAGTGAGAGATCTAGAATGGCAGGTCAGGGCCCAGGCTGGGCTGTTTCAGGACCAGGCAAGAGCAGGTTAAGAGGGCGTCCCAGGCAGGAGGTGCGGTCAGGGTGGGGTGGAAAGCCTCTCATCTGTGTGCTCACTCTCTGCAGCACCACTAAAAGGTCCTCCCTTGACCTCTGTGCTCCCAGCTATCCAGGCGCTGGATGGCTCCCTCAGAGAGAAAAATTTGGTTTGGCCAAATCTTCTTGCGGCTGAGCCCAGGGAAGGGCTAGAGGCCTGATGGGGGGCAGGGGGGAGGCCAAAATTCCAGTATCAGGGAGATTCACCATCAGACCCGGAATGGCTTCATTCCTGAGTCATGCTTTCCTACAGACTTAGAGCACCTCCCAGCACTCATGTATTCCACGAAGGGTGGTTTCTTATCTTAAATGGTGGACAAGGAAGACCTGGAATTTCCCTCTCACTGCTCATGAGCCCTACTCACCTGTCAAAACCCAAGCCAAAGTGCCCAACCTAAAACCAAGGTCCCTCCATTACCAAGCCGTGTGTTTGTGGAACTCTTCCTCATTAAGCTGAGCACATCAATAAGGACTTTGGCTTATTTATGACCACATTCCAAATGCTGAAGAAATCATGATTGACTAGAAGACCCCATAAAGCAAGGACAGGCCATGCTTCCTGACTGAGAATGCGATTATATCTCTCATTCCTCCCAAATAACCCAAGCATCTGCGCAGCTGAGGGGGGCAGGATGTTCCTGTTTGGCAGGGACTGTTCCCAGTTTTGATGACCTGCCTCAACCAGATGGGTATCTCTTCCAAGTTATCATGTGTACATACCCTGCAGGGGGCTGAGGGAGATGGTTACATAATCTAGGAAGAGTGCATCAGCCGGGAGCAGGAGGGCCCTCCTCTTCTAGCCATGGACCCCTGGCTCCATTTAGGCAGTTTCCTTCTATCCTCCAATCGCCCCACAGCTACCAGGCTCATTGGAAACAAGAATCCCTGACATGCGTACCCAGGCAGCTTTCCAGACACGTCAGAGAGCTCCTCTTTGGGGGGAGGGGACTCTTGGGGGTAGAATCAGCTCGGAAGGGAATGTGGCCGCTCCTATCTGGCAACAGGCCCTGGGGCCCTGCGCTCTGGAGGGTCAATTGGTGCATTCCACCCCTGAGCAGTGTGAACACCTGTCACTCCCCCAGCAACCCAGGCAAAGTGAGGTTCTTGATACGCCAGGGCACAGGGGACAGCCCCCACCTGTAGCCTTCCCCCTGTAGCTCAGGAGTCCCAGGGCTCTGGGGCACAATCCACGTTACCAACAGCCTCCCAGCCTTCCACTTGTCACTCTCCCAACCAGCCACCTGCACTAACCCCCAAACTGACTCTTTCCTTTAGGAAGATAATAGCATCAGTGCATGGCAATCAACAATTAGAGAGGACCTCATAGTTCACGATCATCTGGTATCTCACTTGATTCCCTGTATCCTGCTTTGAAGGCAGCACCATTCTTTCTACCTCACAGAACAGAAACTTGACTCTCGGAGTGACTTCTCCAAGATCACTAGTACAGAAGAAATCTGAACCCCCTTCTATCTAATCCCAAAGCCTGAAAGACTTCTTTCCAAGCACCCCATCTGTGTATTTTAGGGCCTTTTCTGGGCAAGCACTTGGTGAGGAAGGAAACACAGCCTAATCAATCCCCCCCAGAACAATGGGGACAAAGCTAGAACCCCCAAAAAGGGCAAGAGAGCAAAAGACACACATGTCAAGCTGCACTCTTAGCCCATATCGGCAACTCCTCCTTGCCAAGCCTTACCAGAGTGGCGGTCTGCCAACACCAGCTTCAGAACGAGGACCCGCAGCCCCTGTCCTCCCCAGGGAGACTCCAGACACCTGGCTTGAAACACACAGCCCAAGACCGCAGGCCATGGGACAAGGGGCTGGACGTGTGCGGCAGGACTCAGACCGCGCCGTGATCAAGCACGTGGACCTACAGCATGAAGCCCTGGGTTCAAATTCCAGCTCCGATCGTTTCTAGTTGGGTGTCCCTGGGCCTCAGTTGCTTCCCCTGTAAAAAGGCGGGATAGCAGTGGCTCTGTCAGGGGCGCTGTAAGGATGAAATGAGATCATGCAGACTGCTCACTGTAGGCTGCAGCCTTCAGGCTGGGTTGTAAGGTTGTGCACTGCAGAAGCAAGGGCATAGGTCTGGAGGCAGGCTCCAGCCGGAGCATGGCTGCTTTGAAACCTTGAGCCCAGTGCTTTGAAACTGTGACTCCAGGGCTCATCACTGGGATGGAGGTACTCCCAAGGTCACAGTCATGTAGGGGAAACGCCCTGCACCTGTAAAGTGCCCCAAATCTACTCATTCCTTCCCTTCTCTCCCCTGGAATGTGAAATTGCCTGCAGAAAACATCTAACCTCTGGCTTCGGTTTGCTATCCAGAAGAACACATGGCTTTGTATGGGCGAGACACTCAACAAATAAATGAGTGTTCCCCTGGTGAGGGGAAAGGGGACAATGGATAGGCCCAGGGTGCTGATTGGGTGGAGGACAGCTGAGCAAGAAGGCAGGCAGGGTAGCAGGCAGGGGACGTGGGGGGGGGGGGGAGGAGCAGACAGGGGTAGAGGACTGTCCTCTTGCCTCACTCAGGGAGAACGGAGGACTGAGACAAGGCCGAGAGGGCTTTGTTCGACCTGCCATGTGTCTGCTGCTCACCTTGTGGAAACCACTTGCTCTTCTCTTTCTATCTAGGCCTGTTTTCTCTCTGCAGAATGGAGTGCTCTAAAAGGCCCCTCCCACTTAGAATTTTCTAGGATGCTCGGGATCCTCTTTCTCTGGGGCGCTCCCTGATTGTGCTTGAGGAGGACTGGCCTTGCTCCTTGTGCATCGACTCCTGCTCACCTTCTCTACCTCCTACCACTGCACCCTCCTCGTCAGACATGTGGGGTTCATTTGTAACCAGAGTTTACAAGCAGGATCTGGAAAAGCCAGTCTGCAGAAGTCCCAGCACTCGATGGCTCCCTCCCCCACAGGGAGGACAAGGAGTGGCTCAGGGCAGGGAGACCTGCCTGACAGGTGTGGAGTGCAGGGCAACAGGCCTAGGGACTAACACAGCCCAGCCCAGCCGTCCTTGGCCAGCTGGAGGACTGGAAGGGGGCCCGGGCTGGCTCTGGCTGCTCTCTAGTGGGGAGGAGAGGGTGCACCCCACCCCCCAACCCGTGGCAGGGGCGGAAGTGGAACCTTCTGGGCTTTCCTGATGTCACCTCCCCAACAGGGGCTGATTGGCCCTGGGCTTCCCTCTCCCCTGGGGAAGTCTCTGGGCAGAGTGACCCAATGCCCTGTATTGCAGGCCAGTCCTCTGTCCGGCTCTGGCACAGGGGAGGGGGCAGGCGAGGCCAGGTTGCCCAACAGACAGATTAAGCGTGTGCTTAGGGCACTGGCAGTAAAAGGGCATCAACAGTGTCCTGGTTTTCGTTTGTTTTTTTTAAAGGGCTGATTCCTAGTATTTCAAAAATAGCAAGGAAGTAGTCACCCTGGGAAAAATCAGAGCTTTGTTGGACTTCCTCACACTAATTTTAAGGTTTAGAGTGGTCTTTATTTTGAGTTTGCATGGAGATGAGTGGGGGGAGGTACACCTCAACCTCTCAGCTCTCTGGGCTGCTTAAAGGTCTTAATCCAGCTCAGGGTAAGTCAAGGATCAGAAAAGGGGTGGGGACAAAAGGGGGTTGAAAAGGAGGCGGCAAGTGACCTCAGGCCATGGCTCTGTCCCCAGGAGGGGGAGGGCCTGCGGAAAGAAGGCTCACTGCTATTATACAGGGAAAGCTGGGCTAGCCTAGACACCATGTGCAGAGGAAGGTCTGCGTTCCAGTGGAAAAGGTCTCGGGAAACTAGGCTGTGCAAAGGTGCGGGGAGGGTGGAGCAGGGTCCCTCAGGGCCCCGGAACTTGTCCTGGCAGCCTGAAATTCTGACCGCTGGACCAGAGCTGGGATCTGTTCTCCCTATGGGGGCCACTTTGAAGGAAGAGCTGACCACCCATTTCCTGGAAGATGGTTCCAAGGATGGCAGAGGGGGGCCTCAATGCCTCTCCTCCCACAGTCGGCTAGAGCGGGAGCATGTTACCCTCAATCCAACTGCCCTTCTACCCCAACCGCACACTTACCAGCAGACATCAGCTAAGCACCAGCTATGAACCAAGTACTTTCCATACATTAGCTAATTTAACCCTCGTACTGTGATGTGGTCACCCTATCCCCATTCTACAGATGAGGAAACAGGCTCAGAAATGTCCATTACCTGCTTAAGAGCACACAGCTGCCTGGTGGCAGAGTGAGGATACAAACCCAGTTGTCTGACCAGCGTGCTTTACCCAATACCACAAATCTCACCCCTACCCCAGGCCTCTGGAGGGACAGAGACACAGGCTGCCTTCCCCAGCCCCTCTGGCCTGGCCATGAAGCTCTCAGCTTCTGTCACGTGCAGATGCGGGCCCTCCCAGGTTCATTATGGGCAGGGAGACCGCAAGCACCCCAGAGCCGATAACCAGGACGGGCCACATAATTAGCAGTGCCCCCGTGCAAAATGAAAATGTAGGACCCCTTGCTCAAAATCATTAAGAATTTCAAGATGACAACAGCAAAGCATTAAACCATCCCTTTCAAATCTGGGGCTTGGTATGACCCCCCCAGGTCCACGCTCCTGAAGCCAGTCCTGCCCAGAACCCACACTATCCCCGGAACAAACTCCTCCTGTAACTGGGGAAATCATGCAGCCAAGTCAAGTGGGTTTGATTTCAAGGAGCCCTCAGAGCAAAGGTCTTCGGAAGCAAATCCTCCGCTGGCCCAGAGGCCGGGCTTCCCATCCCCAGGTGCACACAACCCCAACTCTTATCTTCTAGGTCGCATGTGCATGTAACCAGGGATCTGCCCATCAGCCCACAGAGCAAATGCTGTCCCAGAAGGGGTGAGGCAAGTGACCCCTGAGGACATCTGAGGGTGCATGTTATAGAGCAAAGGGGCGAGGGGGGGCTCTACCCACATTCCTCTTCTAATTAATTCTAGCACCTCTTCCTTCACCTCTTTCTCATTCCATGCGGGAGACACGCTCTTTCCTCGTCTGACCAACATTTAATGAGCATCTAGGTCCTGTGCTGAGGCGTCAAGAAAAATACTAATAATTTCACTCCAGAACAGTGCCTGGCCCCTGCCATTCTTCGATGTTTGTAGAAGCGGTAGAGGGAGCTTCTGCATGATGAGTGTTAGCATCCTCCCCACAGCCTGGCAGGTAGGCATCACTGCCCCTCTTGGCCTGGGAGGATGCTGAGGTTTACAGTCACATGCAGAAGGTCCCACAGCGACTGAGCAGAGAAGTCCTGACGGCTTCTAGTGCAAACAGCATCCAAAGCTGCCAGCAGAGAGCCCTGTCTGACCCAAGAGAGGGCCCATAAATAGGCAAACACTTTACGAGAAGCCCTCCATCAGCCCTGTGCTGGCTTCTTCCCGCTGCTCCCAGTGGAAGAGGCACCCAATCCTGTCGCAGGTGAGTCCCTCCACCTGTGCCTTCCCTGTCCCAAGCCCTTCTCTGAGCGTTTTCCGGGCATTTACATATATAACCCACCCAGCAGCACTATGAATTAGGTATAATTCTCATACTTATCTTCCTGGTGGGGAAACTGAGGGACAGAGGGGAAAGCAAGTAAACGGAGAAGCTGGGATACAAACCCGGGCTGTCTGGCTCCAGAATCCACGCTCTGGGCCATTACACATCTCTGGAGGCACCCTGCCTGGGTTCAACTCCCAGCATACCGGCAGCATCACATGGTAGCTTTATAACCTTGAGCAAGCTACTTAACCTTTCTCTGTCTATATCCTTCCTCTGTAAAATGTGCATAATAACATCACCTACCTCCTAGGGCTGTTGTGTGGACTGAGCAGGTTAGCATCTATAAAGCACTTAGACCGGTGCCTGGCACATAGGAGACACAATGTAGATGGCGCCTATTTTAGTATGACTCTTCAGTACCCTGCACTGCTTCTCCTGATGTCTCCTCCCCTCTTGGGGGCTGTCACTCATTCATTACCATCCCCCTTCTGGTATATTCAACCACTCCTTCTCCACTAGATTTTCCCTGTAGATGTGCTTATGTCTCTCTCAGTGTGCACCAGAGAGACCCCACCCACCCGCCCCTGGCTGCCAAGGTCTCCGCTTCCCTTCAGGGCCAAGACTCTGGGGACAAGCTGGGTCTTCCTCTGCCCCTGCACTCCCCCCCACCTCCATCCTGCACATATTGCTCTGGTTAGGGTCTCCGGGGACCTCCCTGCTGCCGAATTGAACGGACACCTTTCCGGCCTGATCTTCCTCCATCTAGGCCAGCACCCAGCCCTATCCACAGCATCTCCTTTGGCAGGCAGGACACTCTTTCCTGTGGCTGTCCTCCCACCCCTCCGGCTACTCATCTCCTCCCCCAGCCCTGGAAGGTGAGTGCTCCCAGTATTCCACAGCCTTGTCATTCTGCCCGCTTTCCCTCAGGGACCTCTTGCAAACTCACGCCTCCGATGCCACCCACAAGGAAGACAACCCCTCTTCTGCTCCTGCCCAGACCTGTCAGCAGAGTCCAGACAGGCATGTCCACCTACCTACCTGGCATTGCCCCCCCAGTTGGCCCGTGGCACCTCAGGCAGTGTCCAAAAGTGACCAGACCTCTTCCCCTAAACCTGCCCCCATGCTGCATTGCCTGAGGGCTAGGCCAGCCTTCTTCCTTCCTCTGCCTGTCCCTCATGCACCTGAGTGCATCTCGCACTGGGGCCTGCCTTCCCTCCTCCCAACATCTCTGAGCCCCTCCCTATACCACTGCCCTTCCTTACTTTGGCTTCAGCACCTCCTGCCTGGATCCTACCGTCGCCTTCTAGCCGGTTTCCTAGCCTTCGTTCTCTTTCCCGGCTAATCTAGTCCTCACGCTACTGCCGGAAAGTAAATCAAACAGCAAATCAGACTGTGTCCCTCCGCTTGTATTTTTCAAAGGCCCTTCAGGATTAATTCCAAGCTCCTCAGCTTGGCTCAGGAGGTCCTGCTTGTTGGACCTCTCCCCACCCACCAGCCAAACCAAGCTAACTCCTTGCCCTTCTCCAATGGAACCGTGATCTCCTGCCTCCTAGTCCCCTTCCCCCCACCTCTCTCCTTCCTTTATAAGCCTGACCTTCTGGAAGGGGACTTTTCCAGTGCCCCAGATGGGACAGGCCCCATCTGTGCTCCTGGGGCCCCTCGGTCAGAGCACTTATGCGTCCTCTGCCCCTCCCAGCACTGGGGGCAGGGGCATGCGAGGGAGGGAGCACCTGGGCCAAGCAAGAGTAAGGGCAGCAATACTGCCAACATTCATTGAGAGCCTTGCTGACTTGCATTATGTGTTTTAATTCTTCCAACATCCTTGTGAGGGGTAATCCCGTTTCACAGGAGGACCCTAAGGCCCTGAGAGATCAAGCAACTTGCCTGAAGTTAACAGCAGAGCCAGGATTTGAACCCAGACATTAATCAGTCGGTATCTGTTGGGCGATGAGAAGCACTGAAGGAGAAGCAGGAGGACTGGGGGAACAAAAGGAGAGGGTGCAGCCTTTCAGAAAAGCAACAGCCTGGGCTCTAGGTGTCTCCCACCGCCTCTGCAATCCTGAGGGAACAGGAGCCCTGCTTCAGGCACTCAGCCTCAGTGTGGAGGAGAGAGAGCCCTGGGAAGAAGTCACCGGCAGGTGGGACAGGAGATGAAGGGATAAGGAGGCTGCAGGCTGTGACTCAGCTGCTTCCCAGGGAGAAGGGCTTGACCTGAACCATGTGGAATTAAGAAAAGTTGGTGCAGGCTGTCAGAGGCCCTCCCTTTCCCCCGGGGCGCTGGAGGCAGCCAGCGGCTTTGGCTGGCAGACACCTGCTGACCCCTTCCGCCTCTGTGGGGGAGGGGCACGGCGACCCACTGGTAGGAGCCGGTTACGTGTGGGCTGTGCCTGAGGCTGACCAGGGGCTGCAGGGTGCCAGCTCTCCCAGCCTGGCTGGGGCTGGCCCTGCCTGCCAGCTGAGTTGTTCCACTCACCCAAGTGGCATGGAGATCCTTCAGGGGCAGGACGGGGCTGGAGCCGGAGAAGCTGCCTCCGGGCAGATGGCCTGGCCAGGTAGTTTAACTGCCTCCCCGTAATGGGGGGCAGGGAGCCCACAGCTGCTCTTGCTCTGGGGTCCCCACCTCTTCCCCTTTTCTGTCCTACCCTGGGGAGCTCACCGGACACCTCTCTCTCCGTCCCCTAAAACGATCCTAATGCTAGAGGGCTCCCTCGCCCCCAGAGAATTGGGCTTGTTGGCAACTCCCCGAGCCAGGAGTCTCGGGCGTCGGTCGCCTGGCCCTGGCCAGACAGAGCACTGCGGGCCTACAGCTCCAAGCCGACGAGGAGGGGAGGGGCGAGTTTGTAGGAGGTGGTCACGTGACCGTCTGGGCCGAGACCCAGGGGCGCAGAGTTAATTCCTTCGCGTTCACGTGGCCGGCATTCCACAGCTGCCTCTCCCGGGGTGCTGGCCGCCAGCGTCGCCCCGGCTCCCCCAGCGACCCAAACCTGTTCTCCGAGGCAGCCGGACCCCCTGGAGTCGCGGCTCCTGAGCCACCAACCCCCGTGGCCTGGATTTCAGGCGCTCAGTCCTTGCGACAAAAGCCAGGCCTCCCTGGAAGGGTTTGCGTTGGGGAAGAGTGAGGCAAGAGTGAGGCTGGGAGGGAGCGTGGGGCCAGGGGAGCGCGAGGTTAGCCTCCAGATGGGAGAGGAGGCCCTCGGCCAGGCAAGGGCAAGTTATTTACAGCTCTGGCCTTCGGTTGTGTTGTCCGGAAAATGGGAGTGATAATAGTACCTACTGTGGGTACTATCCTGTCCCCGGAGGGTAATGCAACAAGCAGCCATAATAAAAGAGAAATAGTATATGACAATGCCTGGCCGGCTGTCTGCTCCAAAGGTGTACTCAATAATGTTCCTCCCTTGCTCTTTCTTTTAGCCACAGGTTCCTGGTCTGTCACCTAGGGAAGCAGTTGAGCCAGCTACACCGAGCTGTCTGTGGTGGGTGTTGGGAGAGGAAGCACACTGCAGGGGATACCTGGCCTCCATGGCCACTGCCCCACTTCTCCCCACCCCCATTCCCTCCAGAGAACCCCCTACACCACACAGGGGAGCCCAACACATCACAGTGGTGCAGGTGCACTGGGTGTGGGCCAGGGACACACACACACACACACACACCCTTTGTCCCGAGCCTGTGAAGAATAACAGCTAACACCTGGCTGTGGGGTTAGGAGACACCCCAGACTCAGATACCCCTGACCCAAGTCCGGCTCCTTGCCTTGGACCTTTCGTCTTGTCTTCGGCTTGTCTCGGTATCTACCCCCATAAGATACATGTTATAAACCTTAACTTCTTTATGCATCTAATACTGAAAGTATAGCCCAAATAACTGCCCACAATGCTTCCCTTGGGGGAGCGGGACTGGAGACCTGGAACGGGAAGGAGAGTGACCAACTTTTCACTGAGCCTCTTTTCGTGCTGTGTGATTTTCTTTTTCTTTCTTTCTCTCTCTTTTTTTTTTTTTTAACCATGTACATGTCATATCCTTTTAAAAATTAAAATACCCTACCCCTGGCAGAGGGAAATTGTGGAGCCAAGGAATCTGGACTTTATCCTATAGGTAACAGGGAGCCAAGGGATGTTTCTTAGCAAGGGTGTGACATGCTCAGATGTGTTAAAGAATTGACTACTACGGAGGCGTGTCCTGGAGTGAGCAGCGACTACAGCCAACAAGAGACCAGCTGGGGGTTGGGACACTCCGCTTGAGTCTGGCCTGAACCAGGGACCCATTAACTGGGGGTCCACAATCTGGTGCTCACAGAGAGGTATGCTTTCCTGGATCAAACCCCAACACTAAACACAGACTTCATAGAGACTGCACACAATCTCTTATACCTTATATCAATCTCTGATTCCTATCTGAGACTCCAAAAGAGACAGGACAACCAAGCCAAGCTCAAGAGTTCATTGCCACTTCTTTTCCCCTAACTGAAGCAAGAACGCCAGGGAAGATGGTGGCTCACAAGGCTGATGTTCCGCATCAGAAGCGATGTGCCCTAGAAATTAGAATCCCCATTTGCTTCCTGCCCACCTCTCTGTTCAGTCAAAACTGAGACAGAGGTGCGCTCATTCTTTTAAGTTTGCAGGTAGCACGTGGCTGAGGGAGACTTGAGAACAAATCTTACTCTGACTGCACATATTGTCTGAACAGCACCACTGTGTGTCCCCAAAACACTGAGCCCAAGAAACGCCCTCTCCTAGGGCATCCCGACAGCCCCTGCTGTAGGCAGTCTTGCTCACTGGCACTGGCCAGGCTCACACTGAGACTCTGGAAGATGAAAGGGGGCTGAGGGACGGGTTTAAGCTCTGAGCCTGGATTTCCTGGGCCCTTAGGGTCAGAAGTCAGAGGCATTTTGCTTGGAACAACATAGGAGTCCTGGGAAGAATCCAGGCTGCCCTGGACTTGAATAACATAACAGGGATGCCCTTGTGTATTTAAGCTCTCTGAGCTCAGTTGGCACGTCTGTAAAATGGGAATCATCACACCCTCCTCCTAGGCTGGCCTAAAGCTTGGATGGCCTAGTGTGTACCTACCCAGCACATCGCACAGCACATGGGGTGCTCCTTGTCCCCTTTAGTTCCCTCTGTCAGCGGGGAGACACAGCCAGGCAGAGGTGGGTGACAGGAAGGGAGGAGAGAGGCCCCAAACTAGCTCACTGGAAGGCAGGAAGAGTCCTGGTTGATCTTTTTTCTCTCTTCCTACTTACTTCTATGCCCAGATGCTTGCTTATCTGTCTAAAAATCATCAGAAGTTTCTGATCAGCAAAGGGGAAGGTGGTGCAAAGACCCACAGCTCAAAGGTCAAGAAAAGACCACTGGCTCAGGTTCCTCTCACGTTCACAGTCAGGAACCTGGAAACTTCTCTGAACATCCTCGTCCCCAAGTGGAATGGCTACAAGAAACCAAGGGACAAATAAATGCCTGTCCCTAGTCCTCCAAGAGTTAGTGAAATCTCTGAGCCTCACCCCATCAGGCACTCACAGTCCTTCGCCCGCCTCATCGTCGCCTTTTCTCATATACTGCTCTGGTTAGGCCAAGTGTCCTTACTTTATTTTTATTTATTTATTTATTTATTTATTTATTTATTTATTTATCTATCTATCTATTATTTACTTACTTACTTACTTATTGTAGGAAATGTCCATCAGAGCAGTTCCCTAGCAGGGATTTAGTCCAGGCTCTGCCACTGTGTGACCATAGACAAGTTACTTCTTCTCTCTGTGCCTTGGCGGCCTTATCTTTATAAGGTGGATGGACTAGACCTAAGTTCCAACCTCAGGTTCTGTGGTTGGGCTTTATATGTGCACAGACTCCTCTACAAATCAAGGAACATTGGTTGTATCCCAGAAGGGAACTGAGCACGGGCAGGGCCTTTCGCACAAAGAAGGCCTTACGAGGGTACCGTATTCCCCTTTGCACCTTCTGAATTTTTGAACCAAAGAAATGTTTCCTCTATTTAAAAATAAACACATAAAATTTATATTAAAAAGGAAAGAAAATGTATGCAAATTCATGTGTGTGAGGGCACCTGTATGTTCTGGGGAAGGATCCATCATTTTTATCAGATTTTTTTCTATGGTGTCTCTGACCTCAGGTTTAGAAAGCATTTCACTAGATGACTATATGGTCATTCCCGGTTCTCATTTCCTGGATTTGATAAGGTCTGGGAGAAAGCAAAAGTGAATTTCAGTAGTCACTACCTTAACAGCTTGGGCTAGATGCACGTGCGAATGCACCCATGAATCGTACATTTGGTAACGCAGGCATCCATGCCCACATGAGCGGAGTGCGTTCACATGCGAGTGCAGGATGCAGTGGCTCTCTGATGGTGCAGTCTTCAGAGATCAAGGTCAAAAAATGACCCCATCAGCCCATTCTCTCAAAACCCTCCTTGCCTTACCCCTGTGTCCTCTAAAAGAAACATCCAACTTGATTAGCTGTGCCAACAATGCATATATATAAACACAATATGTATTATTAAATGTTGGCCACCTTGGCTCTGTGGGGGAAGGCAGCAAGAAGGACGGGAAATGGCAGAGATGGGGAAAGCCAGGGTGAACTGGCGATGAAGAAGCCTAGGCTCATCCGGACATCTCCATCTGAATCTCTGAAACCCGTAAGAATCCTTTCCTTCGGGAGAAGAAAATGCTTTCTAGGCGCGCAATGCGGAAAGCTTCAGGGAAGGGGGAATCTAGCTGAAGGATCAAAGCAAGACTGGTTAAGGCAACCAGACTAGCGGCTGAATGGGTCTGAGCGAGGAGAGAGGTCACATGGTTCCAAAAAAAGAGAAGAGAGAGCCGCCATTTAACAAATGGCCCCTGGCTATGGTAAACTTTAATTAACTGTGCCATTATAATTCACTTCCAGCCAGAGTTCCACCCAACCCTTGCTCTCCCTCCCACTCCCTCCCTCCTCTCCCCCAGGCCTCATCAAGGCAGGCTTCCTTAGTGAAACCAAACTGGCGGCCTTTGCTGGATGCCTCATTATTACAGCTACTGCCTCTCCCGCTAATAATGCACCCAGCAACAAGAAGGAGCAAACTCCACTGTTCTCAGCTCTTAATGACAGGCCCCTTTCCTACCTATGTGCACTAAAGCAAGGGTCTTGTAATCCTAAAAGTTCCTGAAGGTAATACCATAGCAATGAAGACACAGTGGCAGGCCCCAGGCAGCAGATGTGCACACAGAGGCAATAACAGGACCAAACTCCCACTTGGAGCCACTGGACTATACTTGCAGGTCTATGTCCAGACAGGTAATCCACACATCAAAGTCCACATGCGCAGTTCAATGCCATGGCGGCACCCACGGCTCCTTTATTCAATGGTGGTTAAAATACACCCATGACACTCTCTCTCTGTATTCTCAGGCTCCTGTGCTTTACCCATTTGAAGAGTGTGTGTGCTGCGAGTGGGGGTTGGGAGCACCTTAGAGGATCTTCCAGGCGAAACATGCTTGGTTTTTATTAATGAGCTTATGAGAAAAGCCAACCCAGACCTTTAAGTGAAATGCGTGATTGGTAGCCAGCGAGGATGGGTTTTAGAATTAACTCTTCCTACAGTCTGCTATGCATTATCACCCCCAAGTTAATTACCCCTGAGGATGAAAATAGGTTTCATGACTCATAAGCACCAATACAACACTTGGCAGCAGACGAAAATGCAAGGACACATTTGCAGGAAGCTGACACGCATATCTATTTATATGTGGGGAGATTCTTAAAGAGGTGAGACAGGCACCTCCCATGTACCAGGATTAAGAGGCTGCAGCAAATCCATCAATTGCCAGTTATCCACACCCCCAACACACACACACACACACACACACACGCACGCGCGCGCACACACACAACACACACACACACACAGAGTCATGGTTTCCACTACTTCAGTGATGGTGGTGGCAAAGCAGGAACAGAAACTAAAAGGGTGTTATTAACAGCGAGTCCCAACACCAACCCAATCTCCACACCAGTGTTCTGGGCTAACCAGTGATTTGCTTTTCCCTAAACATGCCTGCACCCATGCCTCCCTCCCCACCTGCTTCTGCACCCTCTTTGATGGGAGTGGGTTGGAGACACCAGGTCTCTTCTCTTGTTCATCTATTCCTCACCTTGATGGGAACTATCCTGGCCCAGCCCGCACCCCTCTCAGGACTGAGGTGTGACCAGGAGTGAATTTCAGATAGGTTTTGTTTTCCTACCTCCCTCTGTTTTCTCCTCTTCCATTTGCCTCCCACAAAGTACAAGGTCCAAACCAGGTTTGTTTGCCTTGCCCTAGCTCTGGGAGAGCTCCAGTCTGGTCTCAGCCCAGGGGGCTCAGAGCTCCGAGGGACATTCCAGTCCTGGTCCCTTTCCCCACCCCTCTGTACCTCACAAATGCTGCCCAAAAGTTGACTAGACGAATACTTGAATTTCTTCACCAGTGGGAATGGGTTTTACTTGATGTCATAAGTGACCTTTGCCTCAGGAACTGGATTTGGCTTTTTTTCTCTTCCCCCGCTCCCCACAATTCTCACCAGCTAAGTGTCCAGCCTTTGGAAGTACTTATCATAAAGAGAAGAAACAGGAGTGATGAATGAGGTGGCCCTGCTTTTCCAATACATCAGCTGGAAGCTGCTGGCAACTCTCCTGGCTCAGTCCATGCTTGTGTTTCCCTGTTGCCCACACCCTTCATGCCTCCGCGGACAGCTCCCAGCTCTCTGGCGTTTTTGCTTTACATGTGGCGTGATTTCTGCCACATAGAAGAGGCAAAGCATCTTAGCTTTTTTGTTTTGCTTTTTCCCACTTGAACTCAAGTCACAGCTGCACTGGAGAGTTCCTGACAATGCCATTTGCAGCTGGGGCGTGCATGGGGAAAATAGAGATGCAGAAGAGTAAACAGAAATTGCTTACTCAGCAACCATCCCGCCCCCAGAGGTGAATGTAAATAGCCTAGTGGGGGGGGGGGGCGGGGGGGAGGGGCAGTCAGCCAGCACAAGGCCTTCTACAGATGCCAATCTCTCAGGGCTTGCAAAGGCACCAGCATTTGTGTCCTCTGCTGGTAGGGAGGGTGTCCCCTATGTTGGAACTATGTGGCCTTAGCTCTAGAAAAACACACTTGCTGACTCAGGGCAGAATTAATATCAATTGAATTTATTACAAGTTACTAAGCTCCAAGGCACATTACAGTGTTCTGTTAACTACAGAAATGTATAAAGGACAAACAGAGCAGACTCCCCATGTCTAGCATTTCGCTCTACTGTTCAAAAGCATCCGTGCATCAATAAAACAAAAACAAAACAACACGTGAAGATCCAACACATCCAGGTCAGTAGAAACAAACCAAAACATTTTCCCTCACAAACTTGCAACAAAAAACACCCCATCCCCCCCAACACCTCCCCCTTACCATTTTGCAAACAAAACAGAGTAACAAAACAAAACGGAACAAAACCAACAAAATAAAGTGAAGACTTCAACACTTGGGGCTGTTTAGAAAGAAGCTTTCACCATTTTATAGCTTTTTTTTTTTTTTTTTTTTTTTTTTTTTTTTTTTTAGGCAGCAACACTGGCCTTGGCAAAACAAAACAAAAAGTCATTTTCTTTTGTGTTTTTTTTTTTCCTTTCAGAGAGTGCATAACATTTACAAAAATACACACCAGCAGCAGTCGTTGCTAAGGGCTATTAATTCGGTACCTAGGCAAACACTCTGCCACCAAATAAATGCTAACAAAATGATGCAAATGACCCAACCAATATTATACTGCTTAACACAAACCAGCTTATCCTTCAAATGAAGAAGTTACATACCTTTTGTTTCAAAATATAGAAACATACGACGAAAATAATGTCTATACATAAGACTAACTTTTTGCAGTTTGTTATATTCACAATTCTACACCTTGGGGGTGAGGGAAGGGAGGGGGGAGGGGGGTGGGGGAGGGGCCCTCTGGATCGGAGAGGAGCCGGTCAGGGGCAAAGGAGGTGGCTGTCTTGTGGTTCAAGGGTCTCTCTCCTTTTTCACTTTAACATCTCCAGCTAAGATCGTCGCGATTTCGCCCTGCATGAAGGCCCAAGGTACATTCGACCCAACCAGGGGGCATTTCTCTCCGCTGGGGCAGTACACCTCGCCGGTGGCCCCCTGGGCCTTGATACTCTCTCTAGAGCAAGGGAAACAGAATTTGTGGCTGGGGACGGATGGGCACTGAACGAAATGCGTGTCCTCCAAACGTTCGTGGCAAATGGTACAGCAGAGGGGCCCGCTGTTGGCCATAGGGGAATCCGGAATGTTTTGGGGGTGCACTTGGTCCATGCCCGGGTGGGTGCTAGGAGGCGGGGGCGCCACCTGTAAATTCAGGTCCCCGTTCCGTGATGCCAAGCGGCGCTGCCCGGGCACCGAGGCCGGTGACACCGGGCTGCTGCTGTTGCGCCGCGCGGACGCAGTGGTGGAGTGCACGGAGCTGCCGTCCTTGGGCGAGTGCGCCGTGCCCAGAGTGTCTGCCACCGACATGAGGGCGGCCATGGGGGAAGGGCCGTTCTGGGGGGCTGACTCGGGCGGGGTGGTCCGGTTGGAATGGGGTCCCAGGGGCGGAGGCGGTGGGGGCGGACCTCCGGCGGCATGCCCGGGCGCCGCAAAGCCCCCGGCCGTCATGGTGAGCTTTAGTGCCTCGCTCTGGTTCGCCATCCACTGCTGCCTCTGCTGCTCCTCGCCCAGCTTCAGGGCGCCCTCGGCGGAATCCGGGGGCTCAGGGGACGCCTTCCTCTTGCGAAGACTGGCAGCTGTGCCCCGACCCGAAGGGGCGGCAGGCGGCAGGGCCCCGGTGCCCGGGGGCGCGCTGGGGGCGCGGCTTAGACTCACCAGCGCCGTGGGCAGCATGGGGCAGCTGGCGTCCAGGTAGGGCTGGGGCAGCATGTCGGCGCCGGGCACGCCCTCCTTGAAGAAGCGCACGGCCTCAGGCAGCAGGTCTCCAAGTAGGCGCCAGTCCCCGGAGCCGTGCTTCTTTTCGTACTCCAGATACTTGAAGCCGGAGGAGAGACCCCGGCCGAAGTCCTTCATACAGTCCTGGTACATCTGCTTGGCCACACCAGATGCGCTGGAGTACACGTTGCCTGAGCCCGTGGGATACTCGATGAACAGCTTCAACTCGTAGTCCATGCCCGGCTTGGAGACAGCATCGAAGGCAAAGACGCGGCCCAGCAGAGAGTGGTCCTTCTTGAAACGCACCTCGTAGGGCGTACAGCCAGCCAGCGTGAGCAGCGTGTCGCGGACCATCTTAGGCTTGTTGGCCCACTCCTCCGCGCGGTTGCGCAGGCTCTCGCTCAGCTCAGCCAGGGCCTCGGCGTTCCGCTGCTTCTCCTTCAGCTCGCGCTCCTGGTCTGTACTCGATACCGAGCCGGGCCTTTTGCCGCCAGCACCTACACCCACCTCGGCCACTGACGACGAGGTGGAAGACGACGCTGAGGACGACGCGGCTGATACGCCTGGGGCGCCCCCCAGACAAGCGGGGCCCCCGGGCGCCCCTGGGGGCGCGGGCGTCGGGGGCCCACGGCTGCCCAGGCCGTGCGGCGGCGGTGGGGGCAGCACGGCGGCACTGGCCGGGCCGTTAAGCAGCGTCTGCGGCAGCAGGTTGGGGGGCACCGTGAGCTGGGGGCCTCCACCGCCCCCCGGGTTGGGCAGCCCCGTCACTAGCCCACCGTGCGTCCCGCGCCGAGACGCCACCGACGCCGCAGCTGAAGAGGAGTTGGGGCTCTGGCGGTTCAGCTCTGGGGGTCCCTCCTCCGGTGTTGGCTTGGGGAAACCATTTGGGCCCCCCAGGCCGTTGGGCAGCCGCGCGGCGTGGCTGCTGCTTCCCAGGCTCACCGGCGGTGGAGGATACTCGAAGCGGCTGCGCTGCTCCACCGCGGCGGCGGCGGCGGCGGCAGCGGCGGCGGCGGCGCTCAGGCCATAGCGCTCCAGGCCGGACGGGGCCGCCAGCACCGCAGGCTTGCTGGAACCATCGACGTGGTTGAGCTGTTGTTGCTGTTGCTGCTGCTGCTGTTGTTGCTGCTGCTGTTGCTGCTGCTGCTGCTGTTGCTGTGCGGCGGCAGCTGCCGCCGCTGCCGCAGCCGCCGCCTCTTTAGCCGACAGGGCCACCGTCTTGACCCCGACGGGCGGCGGCGGCCCGGGGGAGCGGCCGTCCTGAAAGCAGCCGTGCGCCCGCTTCAGCTGGCGCGCGGTCTCGATCACGAACTCGATGCGATCGGCGCCCTCGTAGTTGACGCAACCGCGGCATACGGGTTCCGAGAAGTCCCAGATCATGGCCCAGGGCATGCGGGGCAGGTCGCACAGGTAGCAAGATTGTCTCCGGGACGAGGACACCTGCGCCGCCGACATGATGCCCGCCCTGGGGAAGGTAGGCCCCCGCCCAGGCTGTCTCCGCGGCGCCTTCTCCTCCGGGAGGACTGGCCGGCTGGGGAGGGAGTCCGGCTGCGGGGGAGGAAGGGGGGGCGAGAAAGTTCTGCCCCAGGGGTTGGAGGGAGCGCGAGTCTCCACCGCCGGCGCAGCGCCTCTCCGCGGGGGCTCCACCGCCGGGGCGGCGGACGAGTTCAGCCCGCTCCTCGCCCCCACCTCCTACTGCGGCTGTCTCGTCGGGAGGGGAGCTCAGGCGCCTTCTTCCTGGTGCCGCGCACCCGGGCTGGAAGCGTCGGGCCCGAGGGGAGGGGGCGAGGGTGCCGAGTGCTGGCCGCCGTTGGCTCTTGGCCCCCTCCCCGGAGTGGCTGGTGCTTGGAAGCTCGAAAGGGGCTGTCTCTTCCTCTCCCCTAGGGGCCCCGCTACGAGCTGCGTCCTTTCCCCGCCAGGCTCCCCGGGGCGAAGGCTAGAGGGTTCAGTGCCACCCGGTGCCCGGGTCCAATCTTGCTGAAGTCGCTGCTTCCCCGGAGGGCCGGGGGAGGGAGGGGGTGGCAGCCGAGAGGTGCTTCTCCCCTCCGCAGCGTCGGCCGTTCCGCTGGCGGCGGCTGGGTTTGCACGGCCGAAGGGAGCCGCCGCGGCCACTGCTTCCAGAACGCACGAGAGCAGAGGAGAGGAGCGCACGCAAGCAGGCTCCCGCCGCCCCCAGGCCTGGCCGGCGCCCGGGCCGCCGCGGCTGGCGGCGCTCACGTTGGCTGCAGGGCGCTCGCGCGGCGCCTCGGCCCGGGTCGCATCCCTTCCCGCTCGCACTCGCCCGGAATGTGGGGTTGTGATTGTTACTCTACGTTCCGGAGGCGCGTCTCGGCGCTCCCGCTCGCGCTGCGGCTCGCGCTGTCCCCGGCTTGGCCGCGCGGGATGCCGCCCGGGCGGAGCGCTGACGTCACCACCATGCTCTGCACCAGTTCTCCCCCCCCCCCCCCCCCACTTACACTTCCTCTGTCTGTGGAGCCCACTTGTTGCTCGGGGAAGGCGCATGCGCGGCAGGACGCCCAGATTCCTCCCAGTCGGCCCCGCCTCCGCGCCTCCGCCTTCCCCTCCCCCCTCACCGTGTGTGTACAACAGCTGAGGCCGGGCGAGCTAATGCTGGAAGTCCAGGGCTGGGGGTGGAAATTAAACAGACGATGACCTTTCCTTTCCCCGCCCGGCTTTCCCAAGTAAAAACGCATTAAAAAACCACAAGCGTCATTTCCGATCCCGCTCCCTACCCCACCCCGGGCAGTGAATTTAAATGTCCAGTTTCAAGATTTTCGTTGCGAATTTCGTTTAGGGTACTACCCATTTCATCTGTAATCAAACCTCTCCCACCCCCGCCGGTATGGATGTTACATTCATTGCTACCATTGATGCCAAAGCACCTGCAAAATTAGCTGTTTTCCATTGGTCCAGAAACTGCCTTTTCGATTTCTTTTTGTGCACTCGTTGAGGAGCCCGAGTTTCAACGACAGAGCTAAATGAATTCAGGGTGAGCTACTCCTCCCCCCCAGTCGCACTCTAAAAATTTTGGCTTAATGTCTAAAGACGCTACGAGCGAGCACCCAGAGCACCCGGAGGCCTTTAAGGAAAACAAGCTACTGGCTGCTCACAGCTGCAGTTGGGGGCAGGGAGGGGGAAGGTGCTGCAGAGGCCAAACAGGTGAGTGCTTTTTCCCGGTTTGATAAAAGAAGGTGGAGCAGCATTTAATAATATTGCTATCTCTTTGTAAAGCACAGTGGCAGTTTCAAGATTCTTTCTCACATGTTGTGATTTCATTCCGTAGTGCTCAGAAAGCTGAGCAAGGCCGTGATGTCTTTTCCGTTAGGGGATCACTGCTCATCATTATTGCTTATTGCAAAACAGATAAGGTTGGTCGTAGCTCTAGTTAGGACAGTTCCACTGATTCTTCTAAGTACTGGGTCTGCTCCTCCCACCCTCATCCCACCCTCATGAAAACTGAGATTATCATGGGCTAGGCTGGAGGAGAGGAAGCAATATAAGGGGCTTTCAGGTTCTGGAGTTTGTTGAACCTGGTTGGAATTTCCTCTGTATCATTTACTAGCTTTGTGACCTTGAGCTAGTTACTTTCTTTCACATCACCTGTTTTCCCTCTGTAAAATGGGATCATAGCCCCCACCTTCCGAGAATTGTTTGCGATTTTGTTTTGTTTTTTGTCATAATAGGAGGTAACTCACTGAGATTGCTGTGAGCCAGACACTGCCAGGTGGTTTTCCTGCGTCATCATTAAACTCTCAATACTGTCTCCCAGGTAGATTCTATCATTAGCTGTTTTGCAGGTTCAGAAAGTAAAGAGGTTAAATGACTTGCCCAAGGTCACACGGCCATTAGAGATGGAGGTGGGATCTGCATCCAGTAATTCTGGTTTGCGAGGTAGTTGTGACAAGCTCAGGTTCTCAAAGGCGATTTGCAGTGTTCACAATTTCCATCGGCCCTTCTTTGTTACATACAATCTCATGTAAAGTGTATGCAAAATACACCTTCATAACCAACCCCCATCCTTCCCTTTCCAAACAGGTTGTGCCAGTGAGTTCTCACACATAAAGAAGTTTTGGATCTGCCACTGCCACAGACTGAAACAAACACACCATACGCTGTGTAGAGCACAGTGTCAGGCTTCACAGGAAGTAAGTGTTGGTTATTAGTAGTATTGATATTAATGTTGGTACTATTGTTACTTAACATGTGAAAGTACTTTGTAAATTGCATAAAATGTGAGGGTCATTATGCACATCACTACTGTTACTACTAATTGTAATAAAGTTGAGTGTAAGAAACAAGATGTATTTATTTTTATTTTGACACTTGACCTTCAGAGACTGTTCTGCCACCCAGCACTCCTCAGCACATGGTTCTCCCGCTCATTCTGGGGTCAGAGGTGCAAAGGAAGGGGAATTTTAAGGATGGGGAGAAAAGGGGAAGGAAGAGCCCTAGGGAACCCCTCTTTCATCTCAGAGCAGCCGGATTTCTGTTATTGCAAAAAGAAAAAAAGGGAGCTCGCTGTGCACCCCCCAACAATAATAAACTTTCCCAGGCTGACTGGCTCCCAGCAGTGATTCCTCTGTAAAGAGCTGCTCCAGGGCATTGCCTCACCCTTCCAAACTTCAGCCCTCCCCACACCACAGCTATCCTGGAGTGAGTCAAAACATAGGGCTGGGAAATGGAGTGACATCCCCACCAGCCCAGGGCTCCAGGCTCATTAGCTTTGGCTAGGCTGCTTCACCCATTTCTTTACATTAATATTTATCCAGCCCATCCCTTTATTAAACCAAAAATACTGAGGAACGGCAACCTAGCCCCAACCCTCTAGCCAGGCTGCTAGAGAAAGCAAGTTGGAGTCTATGTCACAGTGTTATGTTTGGTATGCGTGCACATATGTCTCCATCTCCCTGTCTGTCTCTGTCTTCGCTGTTACTAAAGGAGAGATATATATACACATACATGCCGGGTGTCTTCAGACACACTGAGTTAGAAATAAACATGCATTTAAACAAACTTCCATTACAGTCTCATAATCCTTTAATTTAAAAAGCATAGTTCTCTTGACACCCTTCCACCCTTAAAGAATCACCGTCATTTATGGTGGTCAGTTTTGTCCTAACTGCTTGTCTGAGATGGCCCTATTTGGGGATGTGTCCAGGATTGTGAGAAGCAAGAACATCAATGTTTTGGAGGTAGATTCTCCCTGGAAGGCGAAGCCCCTGTGACAGTGCTGTGTCCACAGTGTGGGTGGGAAGGATGGGGTTGGTCTGGGGCTCGACCTAAGACAGCAGGTGGAGAGACTGGAGATGGGGTCTGGGAGACCAGCAAAGCCAGGTTCAACCAGGCTCAAGGAGGAAACGCCTGCAGTCCTCCCTGAATTTACTTCCTATGGTTGTCGCTCCTCCAGCGTGCCATCTGAGCTGACACCCTCAGAGAACTGTCCCCCTCTAAACTGGTCAACTCTCCACTTGGCCTTGCCAGAGACCACCGCCCGACCTTAAGGGTGAGAAGGTCGCAGCGTGTCCACACATTTCTGAGCTCCCTGCAGTCTCCCTTCTGTCCCCGAGCCGTTTCGAGCCCTTTGTGGCAGAGATGGGTCGGGCTGGGGGACTCTTCGGGCTGGGGGACTCTTCGGCCTGGCATCCCTGCCGCCAACTGGCTCAGCCTTCGAAGAGGCCCGGGCTGAACCTCGCGTCACCCCGCTGCACAGCCGTACGCAGCCAAGCGCTCTGGCAGGAGAAAGGCCTTTTTTGGTAACGCTGTGCCTGGCAGTAAGCTGGACCCGGTGAAAACAAACGTCTGGGTTGGGCCTTGCTCCGGCCTCTCCAAGGGACCCCTTCCCCAGGAGCCAGGAACCTCGGGGCTCTGGGGGAGGGAGAACCAGTAGCGGAGTAATTTACACATTTTCTCGGGTTCTGTGGCGGAAGTATTTGCCTTTTCCTAAAGTATTAATTCTGGTATTTAAAAAAAGTATTAACTTAGGCCAGGGCGTAGGGTTACGCAAGAGCCACTCGAGCGTGAAAGCCCAGGAACAACGTGATTCGCTGAGAATCCCTGGGGAGGGGAGCCAGCGCCACCCGCCAGGACCTGCCCAGCCTGCGGCGCGCGGGCAGCCGGGCGCTCTGGGCAAAGCTGGGTGGAAGAAAAGGAGGACGACGTAGTGGTTGGTGCTGGCACAGCGGCCTCAGCGAGCGATCAGATCTCTGACTGCTTTCTTCCTGAAGGGGCGGGGATCAGGGAAGGAAAGAAAGGCCGAGGGAGTCGCGTCTGGTTCCTGCCTCCTCCCCGTTTGCTCTTCGCCAGCGTGCCAGGGCACCGGGGAGCCCAGCGCTGCCCTCAGCAAAAGCTGCTGTGTGTTTTTAGGTCCAAAAATAAAGGAGCCCTGGAATGAGCCTCCTAAGGACCAGGCCTAGAGGGAAAAAATGGGAAGCGGCAGACAAGGGTTCTATTCACTGGCCCAGTTGGGTTAAAACAAATACCCACACCCCAAGAAGGGGAGTAACCGAGAAGGAGACCTTGGAGGACTAGAGTCAGAGGAGAGCTTGGCAGGGGAGCAACTAAGGCCACAGGTGCGCAGAACCCCGGACCCTCCATCCTACCGGCTTCCGCATGGGCCTCAGCAGGGAGCAGGGGTGCCAGTGGGTTCCCACCAGTCCGCACCAGTGCTGGGGATTTCCACTGCCTAGCTTCGGAGACCGGTCGCCGCCGCCGCTGCCCGCTTTCCTGCTGGGGGCCGCCAGAAGGCGGGGCCTCAGAGCGGGAAGCCCTCCCTGAGGCCTCCCGGTCCCACCGTCAAGTCGGTCAAGTCTGGTACAGATGGGCCATCATCATCACTGCTGTCACTGGTTGGGGTGGATGGCTATGATCTGCAAATATTTTGACTTGCCTGAGCTGGGCAGTCAACCCCTAACTCAGGAGGAGGAAAGGAAATATGTACATTGTACATATTTACATTATGTTGTTCGACTTGGACTTGGCTGACCCTAACTAAGTAGCTATCTGACCTTGAGCAAATCACTTGAACTTGGTTTCTTAAGTCTGTAAAATGGGAATAATTTCACTGCCTCCTTTGCCTGACTCATTGGTCTGCATGGAAGATACAAGATTATAATGTACTTAATAAAATGTAAGAGATTATGAATAATATAATGACGGCCATTTGTCTAGGGCCCTGCAGTGCATTCCCAGACATTATCTCACCGATCCCCCACCAGCCCTGTGAGGTAGGTGTTACTTTCATCACTCTCCTGTATAGGTGAGGAAAGCAGGTCCAGAGCTAGTTCAGAATTACTGGAAACCAGGTTCTCTGGCTTTAAACCCAGCATTCCTTATTCTCCCCCACGAGTTGCTAGCTTTTTGGGAGGGAGTGAGGGGAAGTCCCCGGATGCCTCTAAGAAATTCAGAAACTGCAAGAAAGTGAAATGCATCTCCCCACAAGAGTTTGCAGGTTAAGAATGTCACTACTGTCCCAATAGATGCAGAACTATGCACAAATTAGCACGAGTTATTTTGGAGGTACAGTCACTAGTCAGTCAGCTTTGAGCAAAATGGTGTAACTGCTTCCCTGGCATCCCCTGAGACTTTTTTCTCTCTCTGGGTTTTCTATACCCGGCCTTAGGAGGGAGGGTTTGGAGGAAAATCTGAAGCTCTCGAACACACCGAAGTATTGGGAAACTTACTAAATTACCCTCACCGAGGATAGCTGCATTTTATTTATTTATTTATTTGTTTATTTATTTATTTATTTATTTATTTATTTATTTATGAGAGACAGAGAGAGCATGAACAGGGGAGGGGCAGAGAGAGACAGAGAGGGAGACACAGAATTCAAAGCAGGCTCCAGGCTCCGAGCTGTCAGCACAGAGCACGAAGCAGGACTCCACCTCACAAACCGCGAATCATGACCTGAGCTGAAGTTGGGCGCTTAACTGAGCCACCCAGGCGCCCCTGAGGATAGCCACATTTTAAATGTTCACCCCTGAGGAGGACCCCAGGCTGAATGATGAAGGGGAAGGAGGAAAGCCGAGAGCGTACCTTTTATGGTGGAAGGAACCTCTTTCCAGACCCACAAGCGATATCACATAAGAAACAACCCTTTGTTCTCACCTAATTCAGGTAACACTGACTACACACCCACCCAAACTGTGCAGGCCTGTATTTGGGCTGGAGGCCACTTGGTAAGTACGGCTGCTGTCCTCAGAACACTTCTCGCCCAGGGGAGGTCTATACCCCTGACAACCAAACCTGGCCTAGGCATCACTGGAGATAGGAGGTGAGGGAACAAGGGGTATCCCCAACCCCGATCCATCTAGAGGACCACCATGCTTTAATTTGAATTTCCCTCTCTGGCCAGACCTAGAGGATCCAAGCCTGATATGTCCCTAGTGGGTGTGAAACTATTCTCATCACTTACTTTTGCTTCAAAGCTGAAACTGGGCCACCAGATGGCCTGGTGGGTTTCCATTCCCCAGCTCCTTGACGTGTGCCCTTCCATTTGCCATTCATTCCGTTATTCAACTATTTTTTTTTTAGAGAGCACTTTCTCTCTCGGTCCTGAGGATCTAATGATGAACCAAGTCAGATTGGCTCCAGCCCCAAATGCCCCAAATCCAAAAACCTCCATTTCCTCCTAGATGTCCTAGTTTCTTGGTGTTAGAGCATAAAAGTCATCAGAGGCAGTGCTTGTTCAACACTCCCACCAGCCACATGACTGACTTAGAGCAATCTATTTATTCTCTCTGGGCCTCAGTTTCCTCACCCATTGAGTGTGAGTATTGATATTGAAATTTGTTCTCCCTACTTCAGGGGCTTACTGTGAAATCATCTGTGTGTGTGTGTGTGTGTGTGTATGTGTGTGTGTGTGTGTGTTTGTACACATACATATAGCGCTAGGGGCACTACAGTTGGCTCAATCTGTTAAGCATCCTTCTGACTCTCGGTTTCGGCTCAGGTCACGATCTCACAGATCACGAGTGTGAGTCCCTAGTGGGGCTCTGAGATGCCACTGCAGAGCCTGCTTGGGATTCTCTCTCTCCCTCTCTCTCTCTCTCTCTCTCTGCTTCTCCCCATTGGTGCACTTTTTCTCAAAATACATAAATAAACTTTAAGAATATATATTAAAAAACTGCATAGAGCTATAGAAAGGTGAGCCATCGTCTTAAAACTCTTTTCCAGCTCTAAGCCCTTCTCAGTAAAATAGCTGGAAATTGAGGCCTGATGCTAAGGTCTGGCCACACTCTTCATCCTGTTCCTGGAAGATTTCCTTCCGGGGTGGCCAGCCTGGCATCTCTGTTCTTCTGGGCTGGCAGACAAATCAACAGTCACTGCCCCTAGACCTAAGAGCTAAAGTAAGAGGACAGGAGCTCAGCCTGTCTTCTCTCCTCTTTCCTACAGGGACACGGATTTCCCATCCCCAATCCCTGGTGGTGCTGAAGCTTGGAGCAGTTGGATTTATTTGGGGTTTTTACTTTTTTGTTTTGGTCAATTTGGAAAGAAAAGAGGCAATGACCTCTTCTTTAAAAAACAAAACTAGGCAGGAAGTGTGCTGGGCCTGAGTGGCAGGGACTAAGGGTGTAATTACAGGGTTTTGTTCAGCATTTTCATGTAATTAAATCCAAAGGAAAGCGAGCCTGGCCCAGGCTTCTTGGATGCAGAGTAGACAAGAGGGGCGTGTGTGTGTGTGTGTGTGTGTGTGTGTGTGTGTGTGTGTGTGTGTCTGTATGGGTGCCTGTGCCTGTGTGTTGGGTGGGGAGGAGAAGCAGGAGGTGAGAAGTGAATTTGCTTTTCAAGCTGAGAAGAAGCAGGTTTCTTGCCTTTATTAATATTTTTACATTTCTTTTCCAAAAGGTACCCAATTATTCACCTTTTATTCAGTGCCACTACACTCTCCTTAGTGACATTTCCCAGCCATGCACAGCCTTCTCGGCACTGATTTCTCTTCAAGGTAGACTCTCCCCCTCCCCACTTTTTCATATTGCCGCTCTCTGCCTGGATGCCCACACAATAAACCCACTGCAAAACCCACAGCCAGCTCTCTTGCCTACAGTTTCAATACCAGCAGCGTCCGATGCAGCAAAATCATCCCTCCTTTTGTTTGGAACATCTCCTGTCTTTCCTTGTTCCGCTTTGCAATACTTCCTACCACCACGGGCCCCACCCAGGCTTCCCAGCCACTGCCTCGGTTTCCCCCGGCAAGCCTTCTGTGTGCACACTGGCCCGTGGTCTGCAACGCCCAGAGCGCCCTCCCTTTGCCCCCTGCTCCCTGAGGCCTCGGTGTCCCTCCGACATTTCCTGAACGTTGTGAACTGGCAGCAAGAATGGGTTCACTGTCTGCTCACATTCTTAGGGGCAGGAAACCTGACCCACCCCAAAACCACCCGCTCCAAAGGAAGGACACTTGCATTTCCCAGGCGGGGGGTGAGAGTTAACTAGGCTGGCCTCCGCCTCCCCTCCTTTCCTCCACGCACCGCCTCCCCCAGCCACCACACCCGGAGATTACCCCCCTCAATTTACGCCCCCTTCACCTACTCTTCCCAGGAACAGATTGTTTATCAGAACGGGCAGCCAAGAAACCTACTCCTGTTTCTGGCCTCTGCCAGAGATTAATCACACTTGGGAAAGGCACAGAACTTGACTGTGTTGGGGCAGGGAGGGGGGTAGTTAAAGAAAAGACCAATAATTTTGACATTTGACAAGCTGATCAAATTGGTGCTACCTTTGCCCTCCTTCGTTTTAGTAAATCAGTGCAGAGGCCTGAATTCCATTTCATTCCCACTCCCTCCACCCCCACCCTATGTTCCCCCTCCTGCTCTAAGTCTTGGTGTTTGATGCTTTAATAGTACTGACTGGCTTTTAATTCTGATTAACATTCTCAGCTGGTGTGTGTGTGTGTGTGTGTGTGTGTGTGTGTGTGTGTGTGTGTGTGTGTGTGTGTTGGGGGCTGGAAAGACACATTCACAAACCTGACCGCCTGACAAATCCCCCCTTTTCATCCTTCTCTTTGAAATGACATCAAGATGGACTGAAGTGGGGGGGGGGGTGATGAGGAGAGGAGGCATGGAAAAAAGAGAGGGAGGGGGAAGCAATTTATGTGCTTTTCTAAGGCAGCTAGTAAAATTCCTAAGGGAGAACAAATGCCAAAATTGACTGTCTTGGTGTATTTTAGACCCAATCGTTGGGGTGAATCATGTCAGGGCTTTGCACTGGACCTGGAAGCCTGGGACAGGCACACAAAACATCCTGTGGCCTGGCGGTGCCCCTCTGAAGGAGGTAAGAGATAGGTATTTGCTCTTGCCAGATTCCTTTCCATCAGGATTTTTTTTTTCTCTAATTCATTGCAAGATGGATTAAAATAAAAACTGGGGCTGATAAAAACCAAGGATAGAAAACGCCCCATAAAACATGGCCCCCAAAGGGAAGGTGCAAAACCCATTTGATCCAAGATATAGATATCTCCACCCTGGATCTTTCTTTTTTTTTTTTCCCTTTGCTTTACAACTCTGCAGACATCAGGTTAGCAAAAGGTAATAAATAGTCCTTGCACAGCAGGGTCTGGACTAGTGAAAACAGTTTACTGAAATTAATGGGCCTCGCTTGAACCAAAACCTCCACTTTGGAATTAATGCCAGACATAGTTTTCCTGAACTCTATCCAACCGCCTAAGCGGCAGACAATTTTCGTTCTATTTGTACTGGAAAATAAAGCCTAGGCCCTTGATCTCAGTGTAGATTATAATTTTTTGAAAAAATTCAGCACAGTGAACACTATGCCAATTTCCAGTTTCTGCTAGTAGATGTCCTTGTGCTGTGCTTGACGGTCAGAAGTTATCTGGTAAACTTTCCATTGAAAACCATCTCTGAACTCCCTCCCCACCGGTGGCCTCAGAGCTTTCACCATGACACCCGAGAGATTCAAGGAAAGCTCCAGAAACTGGCTCAGTTCTCAATAACAACCCTCTTCCCCAGGGCTCTTGGAAAGGCTGGATCTGAACAGCGCGGCCTGCATGACCTCCATTTTCCACCCTCAATGAAGCTCCAAAGCACCCAACGGAAACCTACCCCCACTACACCCCCGGGGCTCAGGGTGTCTCGAGCCCTGAAGCTGCTTTTACTTTTACTTTCATTAATGTATTTTTAAGGGTGAGAGGCGCGCGTGCACACACACACACACACACACACACACACACCCACCCCCCACAGGCTCACACCCAGCGGTTATGGTAGGTACAGCAGAGAAAGGGTGCCCCGGCTGTCAGTGTCGGATCCCAACCTGCCTCATTCCCCGCACCCCCCTTATTAATAAAAAAGACCGGCCGTGGGCAGCCTGCGTTCTGGTTTTCATTGTACAGCCTGCACTGGTGACACAGGACATGTGGAAAATTTTGAGAGCACTGCAGTGAATGGCGTGGAGGGGGAGTGTGAGCAGGGGGAGGGGAGGACGAGAGGAGGGGAGGGGAGAGGAGGGAGGGGAGCGAGTTACTTTTTAGCTTCCGCTAAGTACTTGGCAGCTCGCCAGGCCCGGAGGATTCTGGGAAGCGAAAGCCTCCCCAGTATAAACTGCCAGCTTTAAGCAGCCCTGACAGTTCTGCTCCTTCCAAACTTGGCAGCCGTTCAAAGTGCTCTTTCATTTGAAATGCTGGAAGCCTGCCATGTGCAATGCAGATTTGCTGGGCCTGTGCGCAGAAGGAACTGATAAATGCCGTTGCAGTTGCCATGGGGACAGGAGGCTATCAGAATGGCCTTGTGATCCGCAGCCTCTCAGCGCGGCAGGCTCTCGCTCTGCCTCCTGCCCCTCCTCCCTCTAGTCAGTGAGATGGTGAAATAAATGTTCTGGAAAAAGGTTAACCCTGCCTGCTCTGGTTCCAAAGCCGAGAGAAGGTTAACCTCGAAGCACTTCCCGGGCTTTAAGTGCCGGGCCAGGACCGCAGGCCTAAGAGCCCGTCCTTGGGCGGGTCACCACACCCCTCCGCCCCCACCCCCCCTACAGCACAATCACGCACACCCCCAGCCCGGCTTCCTGCTCCCTGGGGGCTTTCACAAAGCTGTGTTTTTAATAGAGCTTTTCAGCAAGCCCGAGTGTAAGTCTTTGAGTCATCAAAACCCGGATGTAAACACAGCAGCCCTACATTCTGCACGGTTCGCGTGTATTTTATCTTTTTAATAATATTTTGCTGGCAACTTAAAACGGCAAGGATGCCAGACGTTTAGCCAGCCGCTTACATCATGCAGCATCCATCTTAGGGAGAGTGGCTGCCTGCCCTTTCCTGTTCTCTGTGTCCCTACCTTGAGACGGCAGGAAATCTGGGTCTTTCTGAAGCCATTTTATTGCAGTATAAGCGCAACCCTTAGAACCCTGGGTTTAAGAATGAGCATGACATCACCTTGGGCAACAACAACAGAGACTATGTCCCTGTCAGGGACAAGACACTGGGTGATCTGAGGTGAAACAGGTCTGTCATTGACACTTTGAGCGAGGGCGCACCAGCCTGCGCGACCGTCCCCCGTCCCCTCCCACCCCCCCCCCCCCCCCCATTTTGCACAAGCTGCTGTTTGAAACACAGTCTGATTCAATGTACAGAAACAAAATAGCACATTCAGATTTGGTACATGTTCAGGTCTATAATGCCAACTCCCCGGGTGGCCTGTTTAATGGGGAAAAAATGAAATACTCCATTCCAGCCAAGGCCTAGGAAGGCCAAAGAGGTTTAGTGATTTATTTACATTGAACAGTATTCCTTCTCAACCCAACTTGCTATTTCCTGAAGGTTTCCTGAACCTAAACCTTCGTTAACATCCCAGGAAGAGAACATATTTTTCCTGTGTCTTTCAATATTTTCTGCTAAATATATTTCAGCGCACTGTTTATCTACGGTTTCAGCTTTCAGACCTTTATGTACTTTTGACACCTTGAGGCTGTCCCACTGAAAAATGGTGTATGTTTATTAAAGAGGACTTTATGTGCTGGGCGTTAAAGCAAGGGGAATTTCTGTTTCGGTCTGCCTGTATAATGAGGGCTTCAGGATGAGATCCAAGTCAGAGGCCGGTTTGGTTTATGAAGCCCTCTTGACAAAGCAGGCTCCACATAGCTCGCACAAACCCTTGACCAGCACAGAATGTTGAGCCAAACGAGGTATTTCTTCATAAGCGCACTGCTGACATGGAGGCCGGGGCCGGGGAAAGACGAAAAATCCAAGTTCCTGGCGCTTAGCTGCAGTTTCTTTTAACCCACCTCTCTCTCTGGGTGTCTGCTTATGATTGTCACAGCAGTTCTGGCCAGGGCAACGCACTCTGTCTCCCTGGAATTTCCTGACTTCAAAGTAGCCCCTTCCAAAGAAATAAATTAATCAGTAAAAGCCATCCGCTTCACCTTGACGGCAGGCGCAGAGCTGTAAGGGGTAGTGTTAGACACGATTTTTAGGAGCAGTTGGCCCTTGAGACATCTCGAGGTGGGTTTTGGCTTGGAATTAAACAGGAGGTGGAGGCACGCAGATCAGGTGATTCAGAAAGCCCCTCTTTCTCTACATTCTTCCCACTCGCCCCCAGCTACCACCTTCCCCAGACAACCCAGGCAGCTGGGTTTTTGGCTCTGGCAGCCGCTAAGCTGTGGCAAGCCAAAAGCACATTTCGTGGCGGTGATTCCTTCCCCAAGTTGACGGACATGTTTCTGTACTGAGCGCAAGAGATGTTTCCTGACTGTGCGCATGAATCAGAGGCTGCATTTTTCATCCAGCGCTTCTGGGTGACAGTTTTAAGCTGGAAGAACAAAGCAGATGATGATGAGTCCCTATCATCAGGGTCCAGTAATAAAGGATCCATCCAAAAAGCTAGCCACACACAGTTCGGATGTATGATTTTTCTGTTTTAAACATGCCAGGAGCAGCCCGTTGCCCCGGAAGGTGAGGCCCGCGTCCACATTTCAGACACGGCCCTTCCGCTTTCTCTCCGCGTCCTTGCCGTGTTTGCTTATGTGTTGGCTTCAGAGGTTCTTCCTTTTTTCAGCCTTCCTCTCCCAAATGGGAAGATTTGCAAAAGCCATTTTGTGGCCCTTGAGTGACTTCCCAGATGGAGGCAAGCTCCGAGGTCCCAAACAGCCTGGACACCGCCCGTGTTCCGCCCCTGTTGCAGCCGGGTGACGACGACAGAGGGGAATCAGTGGCGTGGCCCCTCTGTACCAGGGCCTGAAGAGCCAGCCTCCCAGAAGTCCATGGATTAGGAAGGTCTGTCGGCTGCTTCAGGACCTGCCAGGGAACAACTCCCTTTTGTTTTGCTGTCTAGCATGTGACCAGAATGCTGCCAGCTAATTTTAACCCCACCAAAGTACTGCTGGAAAAAACCCCAAAAAACAAACAAACAAAAAAAACAAACTGTCTTGCATCTGGAGAGAAAAATGCTGTGGGCTGGATAAAAGCTTTTTCAGCCTGTGTTCCTTCCTGTTTCAGTTTCCAAACTTGCATTATCGGTAACCTGAAAAATGATGAGTTTCACCAAATTCCTGGATATTGCACAAGAGGACAATGAGTCTATTTCGGGTGCTGTGATTGTGTCTGGCACAGACCCTGGAAGCCATTGTTTTCGAGAAGGAGAACGCTTTGGGGTTTCCTGGTGCTTTCCTTCTAGGGTCTCAAAGCCCCAAATGGTACGGTGGGGGGGGGGGGGGCGGGAGGGGTGCTCTCCATGGCAACTCTGCAGGCTGCTCTCTAAAAGGACCTGGATGAGAAGTGGGTGGTTAGGTCAGGGGGCGGGGGTGATGGTGGCAGTGGTGGCCCTGGAGGTGTTAAAAAGGTGGATCACAGGGAGTGTTTGAAGTGGGACAGCGGGAGCAGGAAGAAGGGAGAGGGCACTTTCACAATAGCTGGGTGGCCCCCTGGGACACAGGCCACCAGCTCTCCAGCTAAATTTCCATATCGGCTTTCAGCACCAGGAATTAATGGAGGACTTCGTGGGGTTCCTCACCCCAGATGCTGGGTTCTCAAAGCATTCCCATGGTGGTTAATTGTTGCTGTCTGGCTGGGTGGCCGGTGATGCTAGCGAATAAGTACAGAATCTCAGCCGCCAGGGAATGAAGCGGTTTGGATGAGGCAGCGTGTAGCTAGGCAGCTACTGCCGACCAAGGGTCTCCAGTGCAGCCCCATCGATGGCGATGAGGCTGAGGGGAAAGGCCCCAGCGAATGCTGCAGCGCTCTTGGCAACCGGGAGGCCTCGGTGGCAGTTGTTCTGACAGCTGCTGAGGGCTTCAGCTGCCTAAAAAGCCATTTGCTCGGGCCTGCCCTGTCTGGCCAACTTCTATGTATTTAAAGGATCCTCTTTGGTCTCTGAGCCCCCCTCCCCCTCCTTCCCACCTGAATCGTCAGGCACAGACACCATCTCTGGGAGGGCAGGGAGCCTCCTGGACTTTCAGTCCATCGTCTGCCTCCAAACTGCTGCCGTAACCTGCCCGCAGCAGTGGAGATTGGTTGGCGAATTCCTAAATTAAGGTTCTGTTTACTCTGCTGTTCCAAAGGCTTGTTTTGAGCAAGATGTTGTGCTTTAATTAAAAAGACGAGAGCTCATGAGTAAGTGAAAATATTTTTGAATCTTCACAAATATGTCTGAATTTGGTTGCTGGTGTTTCACAGTGACGGGGGCTGGTGGGGGGGTGGGGTGGGGCGCGGTCAGGCTGGTCAGCACTTTTGTCTGTAAGATCACTAAAAACTTTTTCGGGAGCTCACGGCCGCCTCTTCGGCACAGTAGAATTATGAAGGGAACCCGAAGTCAAAACTTTGTGTTCCTGGTGCTTCTCTCCTTGCAGCTTTCGCCAGCATTCAGGTGTTATTAGGACACATTCTTCATTTACCTTCCAGCCAGAGGATTCCTAAATGTTTCATAATAGCTTCACAGCTGGAATGCAGCTGCTGCTGGGTGGAGCAAACAGAACTCCTTATGGGTCAGCAGGGTGAGGGAGGGCAGGGAATCTTGGAAGGTTGGGAAAGTCCTTCTTTCTGAAGCCAGAGCTCAGGAATGAGTGGGGCCTCTGGTGTGAAAGCTTTCCAGATGGGGGAAGGAAGGGTAAGTTTTTGCCCTCTGGGTAGATTCCAAAAAATCGCTTTGGGGAGGCCAACCATTTTGAAACTGCCTTTAAAGCAAACAGCACAAATGTTTAAATTGACCTGGAAAACCCTTCTTTTTTCCTTTCCCTACAATCCAAGTCTGTTCCCTTGAACATTAATCAGTGGGAGCGTTTGCCCAAGTTTCTCTCCTCCCCCACCTCTATTATTATCATCATCATCATCATCATCATCATCATCATCATCTTTGGTTTGGAAATTTTTTGGAAGCTTTCCCAGGCTGGAGCTATAGCATGTTTCCAGGAAAATGTATAAGGATTGTCTGTGTTTTGAGTTCCTCTGGAAGGGACTGGACATGTTTTTTAGAGAGACTCAACTGGGGGCAGCCAGGTCTTGTGCAAGAGTCCAGCCAGGCAAAGGGGCAGACGATGCCGGAAAGATCTGTGCGCATGCAAAAGTGCTGAGACAAAGGTGTGGTTTAGCCGGCCTGCCTCTTCTCGATTTCTTTCAGCCTCTTATTATCGCAGTTGCCTGTGTCAGTCTGTGCTCGGAAGCACCCCATCTCCAGGAGATATGCTGAGAACTGCAGGGGGCTGGGCTTTGAACTTCATTCTCAAGTTAGCAGCACTTGTGACTTCTGCCTAAAGAAGGAACGCTGGAGATTTAGATGGAGAAGTGCCTGGAGTCAATGCTCACCCAGCAGGCAGGAGCTCCACCCAAGCGTGGAATGTAATAAGCAAAAGGTGTCCTGGGGCTGAGGCTGCCAAGGTGGTGCCAACCTCCAGCCCGTGCCAGTGGAGCTCCACTTGGGTCCAGAGACACACACACAGCTGCATGCATGCATGTATCACAGGCATCTGTACACAAAACCGGAAAGTACATACAATGGGAACTAGAAGGACCCCTCACTGACGGGTGTGGTTCTCAAAAGCAAAAGCAGCCAGGGTATCATGGAGATACATCTCATTCAGGCTGGTTCATGGGAAAAGGAGGCAGAAGTAGCTTCATGGGAGCTACCCCAGCTACTCTTCCAGTGGGAAGGCCGCTTCCTCCCGGGTCCATCCCCTGGGGCCATGAGGACCCAGGGACTCGGGAGAGAAGGAATAAGCAGAGGCCAGCAGTGCTGGAAATGCGAGAGCATAGCTCCTGGTTCTCCTCACCCTGTGAGCCTAAGACTATTTATTTACCAGCAATGCCGATCTGGTTCCTGCAGGAAAATCTCTTTCCTTTCCACCCAGGGGGCACACTGATTCCAGAAGGCATCTCCCCCACAGCAGGTTGGGAAGGTGCTTAACAGCCCAGGCTTTGGAATATTAATAGCAGTGATGATAGACACAACTAATATTCATCAGGTACCTCTTCTGTGTCTGGCATCGTGCTAAGTGTTTTAATGCATTCTCTCTCCTAACCCACACCTAATGAAGTGGGTTCGGTTATTATCCTCATTGCGTAGGTGAAGAAACAGAAGCTCAGAGAGGTTAAGTAACTTGTCCCAGGACACACAGCTAGTCAGTGGTAGCCACAGTGGGGACTTAGGGTTGCCTCACTCTAGAGTCTTTATCAGACCTGGGTTCGAATCCTGCTCTGCTACGTGTGATCGTGTGATCTGTGCCGACCACCAGGCTTCCTCATCAGTTTTCATAAGGTAATCACATCAAATATTGGCAACTTCATATAACTTAGCTTAAACCTTCCTTACAAGGTTTAAGTAAGAGTTAAATAAGATAGTGCATATGGGGGACTTAGCAGAGTACTCAGAATGTAGTAAGTACTCAATAGATGCTAGCTTTTCATAATAATCTCAGAGTCAGTGTGTTTGTTCAGTATGGATACATCAATCAAGTTATCCATAGTCTTTGTGGGTCTTCTCAAACCCGTGCAAGGTTCTGCACATCCCTGTACAGGCACATTGGCTCCAATTACAGTGGGACGTGGTGCTAATGCCCAGAGGCATCGTTCCTTGTCAGTGACTTCTCTTAACTCATTCTGGAATCCACGTATCTGTAGCTGAGCCACGGACATTGTCCACTCACGTTCACTGGGGCTCATTAGGGGGTTCCAAATCTCCAAAATCATTCAAATTTGATCACTTTACTTTCCCACTTAAAAATCTTCCAGGTGCCTAACAGAATTAAGGCACACTTCCCACCTTGGAAGGCAAGACTCCTGGGAAAGTGCTTACAACCCCCTTTCTGCCTCTTCCTGCCCCTCAATTACTTTCTGACCGCATTAAATCCCTCTTTGTTCCTCAAACGTAACACGAACTTTCAAGCCCATGCCTTTTTCTCTGCCTAGAAGAAATGTGTTTCCCCTCTTCTTCTTTAAGCAAACTTCTAGGCATCTTTCAAAACAGCAGGTAAAGTTTTTACCTTTCCTGTGATACTGGTCTCCAGCATGTCCTGGCTCTGTACTTACATGGCAATCTGCATATATCACAAAGAGTTGTACTTATCTCTTCATACAACTCCCTCATTGGGGAGTCTCTAAAGGTCAAGGCGAGGGCTTACCAGTCTGTCCTGAAAGTCAAAGTCTCTTTCTAGAGACCTTAGAGGCCCTAGAGGCCTTAGATAGATGCTGGTCCAAATGAACATACCTGAACGTCAATTCTTATGACATAACTGTATTGGCAGTAAAATAGTGTGCGAGTGTATGTGGATATTATTTATACCCTTTGTTCCAGCAGAGATGGATATGGATATACCAATCTTTCTTACTCATAAGCACATATAGACTAGTGCTTGGTACATCCTGTAGTAGAAAGAGCCAGGGCTTTGGAGTCAAACAATTCTGGACTTACGTCCTAACTTGGCCTCTTAATGTGACCTTAAGTCATTGTTTCATCTCTCTTAGCCTCACTTTTTCCATCTGTAAGGTGGAGATAACAGTAATTATCCATGTGGCAGACATCCAATGGCAGACATCACTCTTGCTTTTTTTCCTTTATGCTCTGGTTTTTTGTTTTTTTGTTTTTTGTTTTTTTTTTCCAGGAGTCCACCTCCTCCTGAAGCTGCCTGGGGTGGGAGGGGGAAATCCTAATTAGTCTAAACTAACCTTGGTATGCCATTCCCCTCGCCAGTGATTAATTTTCTGACGAATCTATAACCCAATTCTGGTCAATGAGATGTGAATGTGAGGAAGGATCTTTTGGGTGTGTGTGTGTGTGTGTGTGTGTGTGTGTGTGTGTGTGTGTAGGCTTGTTTTAGGAAATACTCCCTTGCTCTTAAAGCATGAGAGGAGGGGCGCCTGGGTGGCGCAGTCGGTTAAGCGTCCGGCTTCAGCCAGGTCACGATCTCGCGGTCCGTGAGTTCGAGCCCCGCGTCGGGCTCTGGGCTGATGGCTCAGAGCCTGGAGCCTGTTTCCGATTCTGTGTCTCCCTCTCTCTCTGCCCCTCGCCCGTTCATGCTCTGTCTCTCTCTGTCCCAAAAATAAATAAACGTTTGAAAAAAAATTAAAAAAAAAAAAAAGCATGAGAGGAAGTAAATTGTGCTTTTACAGCCAGATGTCATGTCTGGAATGGTGGCTGGGACATTAGCAGCCATCTTGTTATGATGGAGATACCTACTCGGAGAACCTAGCCCACACGGTAAAGATGATAGAATGGAAACATGGCAAGAACCTGGGTCGTGGCGGCTGGAGCCGTCTGCCCCTGGACTATTTCCTGAGCTCATCAGTTCCTTCATCATTCGGTGAGGACCCCGGGCTCAATCCGATATCACCGAATTCACTGTTACTTGCGGCCAAAAGCATCGGCTTCGTGGGGTTGTTCCGATGACCGAATAAAACAAAGTTTGTAGAGTACCTGAAGTTTGTAAAGTGCCCCACACATAGTACGTTCTTAAAAAAGGTTAAAGACTCTCCAGCTGAGACACGCCGAGGTGAGTGCTTGCTTGAATGACTGTGATGGCGGCCCCAAGAACTTGGCAGATGGCATAAAGTGGAGAGCAGTTCTGAGGTGGGCGGGTGCTGGAGGAACATGGCAATGACGATGAAATTCAAACAGTATGTTAGGAAGTGTCCTGATGGCGCTTCTTGGGGCTGTCACTGTGGTTCCCCTTTGTGCTTCTCAGGCCTTTTCTTACCCCGGTCAGAGTTAAACCATGCACGACACAGGCTTTTCTAGTTGTGGGTGGCCACACTTGTACGATCGGGGTGGTCCCTGTTACCCTGGGGCATGGAAGCGCTGCTACAGGATGGAGGCTAGAGTGTAATTTGTAGCTCCAGGAGGAGCCAAGATCTGGAAGCAGCACTAACATACCCACACAACGGAAAGCACAGACTGCATCTGACAAAAGCACACAAAATCCGGCCCCCTCCCCGCGTGCCCGGAGAAGCCTTGCAGACTTCTGCAGCTTCAGGAAGGCCTGCCTTCGGGGGCCCAGACGACAGCGGCCCCCCTGGCTTTTGGCCTGCTGACCAGGCCACAGGATTCTGTTCCGTGCCAGCCCTGTGGCCCTTTCGAACCTCATTCCGGGAGAGCTCAGCCACACCAATGCCTGCCAGACTCGTGTCCGCCCAGCCTCGTGGGCGGCCCTGGCAGCAGGGGACGGGCAGGGTTTGTGCAAGGACGCCGTGGCCCCTGCGGGAGGGCTGTGGAAGAGGTGGTGGCCCACTTAAGGGGCAAGCCAGGAGGGAACCCGGAGGAGGAAGGGAGCAGAAACCGCAGGCTCAGGGCAGCCTCAGCCCCTTTTCAAAGACCACCTTCACCTTAGAAGCCTGTTCCAGGCCCCCTTTCCTTCCAGCTGCCTTCTGGCCATTTACTTCCTGCTTGCGTGCCCCTTCCCTGCCCAGCCAGGCTTAGCAGCCCTCTGCTTCCCAGCACTGCCATTCAATTCCATCCGCCACACGTTTATTGTGAATGCTCTGTGTAGGATGCCGTATTCCTGCTAACAACGGGAGGGGTGAGTGAAATACAAAAATTAACAGGATTAGAAAGGACCTCAAAATGGCTTTCAAACTGTCTTCACCACCTCAGAATCTTCCCCTCTGAAAGAAAAAGGGAAACGCTGCTGCAGCTGAATCCAAGCGGGGGCAGGATTCCCTCTGGCCAAGGCAGACCCTACGGACAGAGTCTGAAAAGCACTGGTGTAGACCACAGGGCCACGGAGGCCCCGACCTCCCTGAGACACGCTGCAGGTCAGTGGCCCAGCCAGGTTCCAATGCAGGTGTCTGAGCCCCTGGCCCAGTGCCCTGTCCAATGTACTGCTCTACCCGTTGGCACCTGTCTCAAACATCAGCTGGGGAGATGAGACAAGTCAACCTAGATTGGAAGGCATGTGCTTCAAAGAGAGCAAAGCGGTTCTAACACAGGGAGAGAGAGCCTGCGGGGAAGAGGGGCGGGAGGCTGGGCCTAGAAGAGGGCGCGCGGCAGTTGACGTGGAATATGGCCAGGATGTGATGGGGAGTTGGGTGGTGGGAAGGGGGCAATTCTGGGCCCTGGAGAACATGATTGCTAAAGCTTGAAGAAAGCCTGGCAGCTCAGACACCTGGGTTCCGGCCCCGGCTCTGCCGTTACTAGCCAGGTGACCCCGGGTCACTGTCCTCCCCTGTCTGGGTTTGTTTCCTCGCATGTAGAATGGCAGAGGGGCCGGGCTAGCTGGTCCTACTGTGACGTGCCGTGAGGCCTTCTCCCCTCCTATGGGGCTGGCCCTCTCCCTGCCACCACCAGCGTCCACCCGGGACACTCCTCAGTGTTTGCCAGGGAGCTGGAATTGACACCAGGAGGAAATGTCCCTGGGCGTCCCTGAGAGCAACATGGAGCTGGAAGGCCTGTTCAAGGGGCCCACCCAGAGCTCCGAGGAACAAACCCCAGGGAGGCAGGAACCCGGCACAACGAGAGCAAAAACTATTCCTCTTCTGAGAAGCATTCTTCCCAAGCCAGCCCTCTCCGGGGAGGCCCAGGCCTCAGCCCGTCGCTCCACCCCCATCCCACTGCCCAAGTCTGCCATCTGGGAGCAGAAAGGAGAGGCCTCGGGGCGCCTGGGTGGCTCCATCGGTTGGGCGTCCGACTTCGGCTCAGGTCACAATCTCACGGTCTGTGGGTTCGGGCCCCGCGTCGGACTCTGCGCTGACAGCTCGGAGCCTGGAGCCTGCTTCAGATCCTGTGTCTCCCTCTCTCTCTGCCCCACCCCTGCTTGTGCTCTGTCTCTATCAAAAATAAATAAATATTAAAAAAAAAAAAAAAAGGAGAGGCTTCAAGGGTAGGGGTCACGAGTTACTTGCTAGCTCCAAACCTAAGTATTCTCCTTTGTAAAAATGAGGTAAAATTAGTACCTTAGTATTTTCACTTATAAACTTGATCATTTCAGTAGCTCACGTGATGAAATGAGGTCATGCTTGTCAAGCGTCTAGCACGGTGCCTGGTGGAGGAACCACTCAGTACATATTAGTCCCATCCGTTGCCAGAGGGCTGCCTGCCGGGGGAAGGCCACACAATTTGAAGACTCTGGGCAGGAAACAGGCTGGTTCCTATCGGGCTCCTGTATGTCTCAATCACAGAAGGGGAATGGGCTGGGCACCTGGAGAGGTTGGTGGGAAGCCCGCTGGAAACAATGTGTGCAACGCCCCCTGCTGGCTGGGAGCAAAGGAGCAGGGCTGTGGGCTCAGGGAGCTTGGGGGTGATGCAGGGGGATCCTCGCTAGCACAACTGGCTGTATATTGACCTGTATATTGTATATTGACCTGTATATTGACATATATATTGACCCAGTATTCACAGAGCATGCCCCAGGTGTTACCAGCCAGGATTTCAGAGGGATGCAAAATGAGTGACAGGTAAACTAGGTTTTCGGAGCCAACTTATTTTGAAGTCAACCAGGCAGGCATGGGTTCGAGCTCAAAAACCACCCCAGGAACCACCATCTGTATCGGATACAGCACTTGCAAAGCTCCTTGCATCTTGGACTAGTGGTCTGTGGAGGGACCTCGGACAAGGCACATAATCCCTCTGAGCATTAGTGTCCTCATCTGTGACCCAGAAGTCTTCTCTACCCTTCCCCCAAAACCAGAGGGGAGAGACGCTGTCACTTAGGGGAGTGGAAAGCCACCCAAGCCGTCATGTCTTCTCTATGGAAACCTCATCCCTTTGAACCTGGGCTGTCACTCATTTGGTTCATCCAGAAGGGATCCTGTCATGTTCTTGCGGCATGCCAGGCTCCCCACGCTCTCCCATCCACCAGTACCCTGGCTGAGCCCAGGCTCCGGGCCCTTCTGATGGAGATTAATGGCAGAGCCCGAACCTCTCCTTGAGCCCACGAGAGTGGACGTGGCAGGATTGTGCAAACAGCAAATCTGACCATGCAAATCCCCACACTGCACATTCCAGGCCACGCCTGGTTATTCCTCCTCGAATTAATTGGACTGCTTAGCCTCACAGGATCAGGCTGGTGAGGGCTACCTGCCCTCCTGGCTAGCTGTTCTCTCCCAGACTACCGGGCAATTCCTGTCACTGGGAATGGCTGCAAGGGCTTGACAAGGATGGGAAATACATTCTCAATGGATTTTTATTGACAACCCCCATCACTACCACAATCAGCAATTTCCACTGCCAGTGGCCTTTACTGCACATATGTACATGTGCACATGCACACACACACACACGTGTGCACGCACGCACACACAAAGCAAAGGTGAGCACTGGAACCCCTCCAGGCTAGAGAGATGCTTTAACACCTGTATTAACAGAACCCAAATTGGGTCTGTTTTGCTTTTTGAGGATGTGTTTATGTGCCTCTGCATTCATTCACGTAACAAAGTTTTATTGAGCTATCGATTGCGAGGTATCGGGACAATAGCAGTAAACGAAACAGACACAAATCCTTGCCCAATGAGGGTTTACATGCCTGGGTGTGTGTGAGTGTGAGTGTGTGTGTGCATGTGTGGTGGGGGCATGGGACAGAGAAGTAAATAAACAAGTGGCATAAACATGTTTGATGGTAACGTGTGCTATGGGGAAAGCCAAAGTAGACGAGGCGTTTTGTGTGTCCCAGGATGGGGGCCAAGTTTTAGTAACGTGGTCAGGGAATGTTGTGGTAAGAAGGTGACATTTAAGTAAAGATCTACAGAAAGTGAGGGAGTGAAGCATGTAGTTACTCGGTAGAAGAGGGTCCCAAGCAGAGGAAATGGCAGGTGCAAAGGCCCTGAGGCAAGAACATGCCTGTTGACAGGGAGGCTGTCCTGGAGACAACAAGGGAGAAGAATAGGACATATGTCAGAGAGAGAATGAGGAGGGGCGGGTGACATCAGGCTCTGAGGGCCATCATGAGGACACTGGTGTTTACCCTGAGTGAGCTGGGAGCCATGCAGGGTTTTGAGCAGACAAGTGACATCATCTGTCTGGCACTTGAACAGGCTCATTCTGCAGGGAGTAAGAGTGGGAGAGCAGGGGGCCCAGGCTATGGGAGGGATGTGGACAAGGAATGATGGCTGGGACCAGGGTGATGGTGGCAAAGTTGGTGAGAGAGTGTCCACTGCTGGACGTACTCCAAAGGTAGGGTGGGTGGGGGGTGAGTTAGACGAGAAATCATCCACTTTGATTTGTGTAAATATTTCCCTGGCATATTTTGTTTCTAGTCCATAAGGTATGTAGGGAGAAGGAACGGTGTCCACACACACAAACACAACCGACACGGAAGCAAATCCTCGTCAAGACCCCACCCAACTTCTCAGGTGAGAGTGGTTGGTAACAGGACTTCCTTCACAGGCGTGCCGTGAGGACAGTGCATGCAAATCAAGTGGCAAACTCTTGGACTCAATAATGAGGAGCTATATTTATGAACAAAGTATGATCAAGGGTCCCCTACCCCCTCTTGCCATCCAATATAGTTCATTTCAGCCCTCTTCTGAAAGTTCAGAAATTAGCACCTGTCTTATAAGCAGGATATGACAAAGCTCTATTTAGAGAAAAGGGGTGGGGAGAGGTTAATCAGGGTAGGCTTCCCAGAGAAGGAGCTGGTCTGACTGCCTCACTTTTCAGGTGAAGAAACCAAGGTTCAATGACTTTAAATAACTTGTGTGAGGTCACAAAGCTAGAAACTGGCAGAGAAGGGCTTGTGTCCACGCTTGTCTGGCTCAGAAGCCACGGCTCTTAGCCAAGGTGTCACCCTGGTGACAGGCCATTCCCATTAGAGGAGAATGATGGCCACTCATGCGAGGACGTGGGACGATATGATCCGAATGGCCGTCACTTAGGGTGGAGCCGGATGTGGGCATCTTGGCACCACCTCGCTAACAATCATACATTCTTGGTATGAGCACGAGCAGTGTGCCAGGCCCCGCGCGCGGGGGTTTGGATGCATGATCTCACCTGCCCGCCATCTTGCAGGCCAGAAAACAGGGCCGGCAAGCTTACTGATCTCGCCTGCGAGTGTCCGAACTGAGACGAGAACCCAAGTGTTTCGGCAATCTATCGCCGTGGAACAATCAACTAGAAAAGTTAGTTTATTCTTTCTCGTGATTTCGTGAGTCAGGAATTTAGGCAGGGCCCGCCTCGGTGGTTCTCCGTACATGAGTTACCTGGGGTCACTCGTTTGCATTCGGCTGCCCGCTGGGCTGGGAGGGAAGGGCCCAGAAGGCTTCATTTACACGCCTGGCACCTCAGCCTTCCTCCACATGGCCTGTCCATGTGGCCGGCATGGTGGCTTCAGGGTAGTTGGATTTCTTACGTGGCAGCTGGCTTCCAAAGGAATGAAAACAGAAGCTGCTGGGCTCCGTAGGGGCCAGCTGGCACACTGTCACTTCTACCACGTTCTGCTGGTCAAATTAAGTCACGGGGTCAGCCTGGATTCAGGAGGAGGGGAAACAGATTTCTCCCCCTGAAGGGTGTGGCGAAGGGCGCGTACCAGAACGGAAGATGCTTGTGGCCATCGCGGGACACTGACTACCGTCCCCAGCCTCCTCACTGCCTTTCTCTCAGCCCCTGGGCCTGACCCATGACACTCTTATGAAGCCTGCTAGACCCCTGATACAAAGCACATGCCCATGTTTTGTCTTACCAGGCCCTCCTGCCCAGTGACACCTTCGTGTTTGCAAGAATTTATTGTATCTTGTTTCCTTGAGGGCAGGCACCAATGTTTCCTGCTTCCTAGGGCCCCAGCACCTAAGTTAGCCTAAGCTTGTCTTTTTTTTTTTTTTTTTTTTAATTAAAAACAATTTTTTAATGCGTATTTATTTTTGAGAGATAGAGAGTGGGGGAGGGGGTCAGAGAGAGAGGGAGGACAGAGGATCCGAAGCGGCTCGGCACTGACAGCAGAGAGCTCGACGGGGTGCCTGAACTCATCACGACCTGTGCGGAAGTCTGACGCTTGGCCAACTGAGCCACCCACGCGCTGCCCCCCCTACCTTTTTAAAAAGTGAGCTCTATGCCCGACGTGGGGCTCGAACTCACAACCCCGAGATCAAGAGTCGCACGGTCTGCAGATCAGCCTAAGCCTGTCTTGTTCTCAGGCATCTATAAGAACCTAACATGTGACTTGCAGGCAGTCCGCCACCGAAACAAAACTGGGGGCAGATTCACTTTTGCAGACCACATGGCCTTTCCCAGAAGAAGAGCTTCATAAACAGGACTTTCTGGCACCTGACTTCACGTGCTTGGGCCTAGAGCAAAGGATGAGAGAGTCTTACTTCTCCAGGACCGGCACCATCATCATCTCCTGGGATGTGTTTTTTTTTTTTTATTATTTTTTTAACGTTTATTTATTTTTGAGACAGAGAGAGACAGAGCATGAACGGGGGAGGGTCAGAGAGAGAGGGAGACACAGAATCGGAAACAGGCTCCGGGCTCTGAGCTGTCAGCACAGAGCCTGACGCAGGGCTCGAACTCACGGACCACGAGATCGTGACCTGAGCTGAAGTCGGACGCTTAACTGACTGAGCCACCCAGGCGCCCCTCCTGGAATGTGTTTAGGAACGCAGGGCTCCCCTCCCCACTCCAAGATTTTGCCTTTTAACAAACGCCCAGTGGTCCATATGTATGTTCAAGTTTGAGAGGACTCTGGTAGCGGTTCCCAAGGTAAAGAGAACAGGACAGGTTGGGAGGACAGATGCCGGCTGAGCCCACTTAGGTCAAGCCCAGGCATCAGAATTTCCTGAAAGCTCTGGGGTGATTTCCACGTGGAGCCAGGATCAAGAGTCACTGGTTTAGAGTGTTAGTTCTCTAAGTATGGTGTGTGGATCGTCGTACCCAAATCACTTGGGGCACTTATTAAATATGCAATTCCTGGGTCCCACACCATGTTTTGGTCTAAATCTCCTGGGGTGGAGCCCAGAAGTCCACATTTTTAACCATCTCTCTAGGTGACGTGAACGTGGACTGAAGTTTGAGACCGTTGGTTTAGGGCCACGAGTGAGGGATGACGGCGGCAATGAGGTTTGCAAATGTTACAAATAATGATGTGCAAAAGTTAGAAAATACAGACAAGTAAAAGTGGGAAACAAACAAACAAAACCTCCCTGTACTCCTACGGCCTAGAGACAACTGGAGGCCCCCTCAGCACCCACTCTAGAGACAGGAAGGAGCCTCCCTTCCCCAGGGAGGCTGCCCCCCATCGCAGCGGTGGGGCTGTGATTTGGGTTCTGTTCTGCTGGCAGGGTGGAGCCTGTCATCTGGCCCGGACAGAATTATTGCCTCAAATTACATGGTTGATTATCAATTACTTGTGTCCGTGTGAGAGCATGTGTGCGTGTGTGCATAAGTGTCTTTGCAAGTCATTAAGGGTCGTAATTCTGGATTATCGTTGATTAACGAGAGGGAGGCCTGGTACCTCCAGCAGCCGGGATGGCAGCCCCACAATTATGTCCCAGCTGATCAGTAATTGGCGCAGCGCAAGATGATTTCTCTCTCTCCGCTGCCTCCTCCCGGCCTCTCCTGCCGGCTCCGCAATTAGGGCCATTGCTCATTCCCTTCCAGCCTGGGCTGAGTGCACGGGCCTGCTTTCTGGCAAGTGGCTGCCGTGGGGCTGGCTGACGGTGGAGGGGGCGGCGGCAGAGGTGCAGTGATGGGGTGTGGAGCTGGCATGGGCTCCCGCTTGCTGAGCACGGTTCTTCCCAGGGAGCCCGGGAGCCAGTCTCCGGCTCCTTGCCCCACCCCCACGGCCTGGCTGGGGAAACTGAGGCCCGGAGAAGGAGAGGGGCAGCTTAGAAAACAAAAAAAAAAGCCAAAACCGGTGACTCAGAATGCTATGGCAATCCGACTCCCACCCCACAGAGCCGAGGCAAAAGCAAAGACAAACCTCCTACCATCACTCCCATCCTTGGGAGGCTGTCAGGTGGCCGTCGGTTGTCTCAGATTTTGTCCTCCAGAAACTGCGGATCGATGCTCCAACTCCCAGACTGGGGGAAGAGCACTGAGGAAGGTGCCGTGTTAATTCGAGGCAGAATCATCACCTGCCTGGATTCTGGCAACGGCCTCCTAACCGTTCTCCCGTTTCCACGCTGGGCCCCCAACATCCATCACGCTGGGATGGAGGGACTTTTACAATGCCCCGTTGCACACTGTGCAAGATACCCTCCCTCCACCCCAGCTAACTCTCCGTTGCCCTCAGGATAAAGTCTGGGTCCCCAGTCTCCACCCCGCCCACCTCCTCTGCCCCTGCACAGACGCCTCAGGGCTCCAGCTCTCTCCCATCCTTTGCCCAGTCTGGCCCCTCTGCCTAGAAGCCCTTTCCCTCCTCCCATCTTCTTTCACCTGGAGCGCACACCTGTGGTGGGGGCCGCTCACACTTGGGCTCTGTTCCCGAGAAAGGGGTTCTGCCCTCACCGGGGACCAGCAGTTAGAGAAGCAGAAACTTTCAGGACGGCTTTACAGGGGTTTGAGAGGATGGGGAAGGCGGGGCTGTTCCGGAAAGCTTCCACATAAAAGACTCTGCAGAGCCACCAGGCAGTTTGTTTCTGAGCCTTGCAGCTGTCTTGGCCATTTTCATTTTTATCTACTTAGGGTGGTCAGCAGGTCATGGCAAGCGGGAGACGTGATGCTAATGACTCCGGCTCCACGTGGCGACCATTCAGGAAAAAGCTGCAATGTTCTCTCTGCCACATTAATCAGAGAAACACATCAAGAGCTGTTGCATGGAGACAGCTTTCCTCCCAGTACCTGCCCTGCATGCTAATCACCACCCCTCCTGGCGGTGAGTCAGCTCCATGCCAGGCGGGTGGTGAGGGAAGGCCAGAAGTGCCAGCTCCTTGCGGTGGGGAGCAGAGGGGTGGGAGCCAGGCCAGGTGGGAGCCAGACCCCTGAATGCACACTGCATGTGACCGTCACTGAGGACTCCGGCAGGTGGGATGACAAATCCTGGGAGAGTCAATCCAAATGGAAACCCTGGGCTACTTCCTTGGGTCTAGTGCTTACCCAAGTATACTAGCGAGAACTCTCCAGAAGCTGATCCTTGGACAGAGTCCAGGGTTCAAGCAAGAGGAACCCCATTGCTAGGCACTCTGGTAACAATAAGACATAACCTTTGGTAGTGCTTAACATATGGCAGGCATCCCTGTAAGCACTCTCCATATATGACTCATTTAATCCTCATAAAGCCTATGAAGTGAGTGCTATTACTATTCCCACTGTGCAAATGAGCAAGGCCACACACAGAGAGGTTAAGTAACCAATCCAAGGTCACACAGCTAGTGACAACCGACTGGGTTTGAACCCCAGAAGCCATGCCACAAAGCACTCCCATTCCATTGCTTCTCATTGCTCTAAAAGAGCCAGAGTCACCTGAGCCCGTGGTGACCATGGAAAGCCTCCGAGGGCCTTTGCCTTGTCTTCATTCATTCATTCACTCCTACAGCTGCTCTTCGCAGAGCACCAGCTCTGTACAAGACCCTGTACCAGGCACAAGGGAGGCAATGAGAAAACAGACGCAGGCTTCAGAGAGAGACTGGCATCAACATAGTATTTCCACAGATTCATAGTAATTGCAAAATGCGATGAGAGTCATGAGAAGAGCCAAGTGCCATCAAAGCATATAATGGGAGGCCCTTTCGCACATGGGAGCCCTCGGGGAGGGCTCCCAGGTTTTCAGATCCCTCCTTCCATCATTCTGTCCACAAATACTTATCAATCGTTTGTTCAGGCACAGCGCATCAGGACACGGTGGTGAGCAGGACAGAGAGTCTCATCCTCAGGGGCAGCCTGGTGGGGAAGGCAAATCAATACAAATGTTCCAGAAAAGGGATTAGGGCCAGCTGTGAGGGTTCTGAGTGTTGTTGTTGTTGTTGTTGTTATTATCATTATTATTTTTACTAGGAAACGCGTCATTTCTTTAAGGGCCTCTTGCAGGGAGAAAGAAAGCTAGCTGCTAGAGATGTTCACGTTGGCTTTGCCCACAGTTGCTATCAGGCATCCTTGCAGGACCTGTTGGTGGTTGAGCTACTGAGTGCACCAGGCCCTTTGCATCTCCCTGAGGACAGGCTGGCTATTGTCCACTGCCTCCCCCTCCCCCAGCTGCCCCACCCCCTCCCAGTGGGGCTTTTCCACAAGATGCTGGGGGGAATTCCTCTTCCTACGGCTGCCTATAGAAAAGACCCCACCTCTCTGCCCTCCCCGGGTGGAGTCCCACAAACCTGACAGGGAGTTATGGGAGGTCACAGCTTTGGAGAAAGATAGGGAGCAAGAAACGGAGCGTTTTAAAACGTGTCTCTGTTATTTCCCTTCTTGGCCTCCGTCATCTCCCCACCTGGCATATGAACTTGTTCTTCCCTTATACGGCTCTGAGAAAAGCACCATATGGCAGTTCATTAGGCCCATGGGCTAGTTTCCATCCAGCCCACTCGGATTTCCGCCCAGGCTTGGGTCTACAGGATGACCTACCCTTCACGAGGCCCACGGAGGAAGAGAGACAGTAAAAGTGAAGACATACAGAGCATGAACCGGCAGCCAGGAGTTGTTCTGAGTACTGGCTTGTGGTGATGCTGGCGAAAACTACCACCATCCCCATTTCACAGAGGAAGACACTGACGTGTGGAGATGTTCAGAGACACCCTTAGGTCGCATGGCTAGTGATGGCAGAGCTGGGATCTGAGCCATACTAGCCATCAGATTTTGCTGATTTGCTCTCATGGAAAAACCCAATCTTGGCTAAAAGGTTTTGGCAGGAAGGGGTGAGAGTTTAGAAGAAGGGGTCCTGCCCATGTGTCCAGGAAAGGGGATGCCAGAGGAAAGACTGGTAAATCCATGAGGCGGGCAAAGCCCGGCCTGCCCCACCTCCGATGGAGCAGGGTCTCAGCTAGGTAAGTGAAGCCAGCACACGCCAGGAGGATCCCTGGAAGCAACCCCCTTGAGCTGGGTAGAGAGGTTCCAGGAGCCCTCGGGAGACCCTGGAGGCCGGTTTCCCCCTTGGGCTCCTTGCCCAGCCTAGGTCCTTACCCCTGGCTCCCTCCATCACTGTTTTCTCTGCTCTCCAGGAGTGAGTGCCAAGCACACCCTCCTTGAAGCCTGCTGAGCTGTGAGGCTGCACCGAGGTGTGGTGGGACCAGAGGGACCTGGACGCAGATCTTAACCCCGTGTTTGCTGTGTGGCCGTGTGGCCAAGCAACACCCACCCCTGTGTCTGTGGGCCTCATCTATGGGTGGCGTGGTGAAAAGGTGTGAATGAGCTAAGTGTTGAGAACCTAGGTAGGCTCCTGGCACAGAAGAGGTGTGTGATCCATGTGTCCTGCCCTCATTCCCTGTGCTTCCTTCAAGAACAGGAGGGAGGAAGCAAAGCCTTCTGGGCTTGGGGGCTGGGCCTACAAGTAGGCCAGGTGGGCATACAGGGCCTGGCTTGACACTCGCGCCCCCCCCCCCCCAGAAAAAGGGGCTTTATTTGACACAGCTCTACCCTCCGAGCCCCCTCAGCCTTGTTGGGGTCCTTCCCACGTGTTTCCCCTGCTGCACATCTGCAGAGAAGGGCCTTCACATCCCCACGGGCTGTGTCTGCAGTGTCTCCTGGAAAACATGACCCCCACTGGACTTGGGTCAGAGGTCCAGGACAGATGTCGGGCTCCTGTCCGTTCCCCTCCAGTGTCCCGGGGGCCTTTTGATGGGAGTCCAGGCAGTGCCCAGGTCTCCTGCCCAGGATTTCCCCTTTGAGAGGAAAAGCTGAGGGACCTTGGAGGGACTCACTGTCCCAAAGAGGATGGTAAGGAACAGGAATTTGGTGGAGGCTGTGGTGTATGAGTGAGTTAGGCAAGCAGCACACGGAAAAGGAGGGCACTTTTTTTTACACTACCCTTTTTGCTTTCCATAAAAAAAAAAAAAAAAGGGGGGGGAACACAGAGGTAAAGAAAGAAAAAAGTGAAAAGTTCCTTTTATTCCCATCTCTCATCAATTATCACTGCTTTCCCTGGCAGTGACCTGTATTAGCAGTTTGCTGTGTGTCATCACAGGCTTTTACTAAGCATTTACACACACGCGCAGGTACATCCATGCACGCATGTGCAGGGTGCCAGGATCTTTGTTTTTCCTTGCTTTTACGCATATACTCTCCTGTTGACCATATCGCTCTGCAATTTTCTCCCCATAACAGTATATCCTGGACATCTTCTCATGTCAACATACACGGGGCATCCTTGTTGGTTGTTTTTTAAAAGCGTCTGCGTCATATTGTCTGAATGGATGTAACACGGCCGATTCAATCCTACCCTTTCCACTCACACCCTCACTCAGGGTCCCCGTTGCCCGCCCAACTCTGGGAAGCAGGAGTCAAAAGGATTTTATGGTAAATAGTGCCTCTGCACAATCCCAAGGGATGCCCTTCACATTCAGAATGTGGCAGCTCCTCCCATCCCGCATGAACAGATAAGGGCGGCTCCAATTTTTTTCCACGCAAACAATTCTGTAGCCAGCATCCTTGCCCATGCCTCTCGGTGCACATGTGTGAATAGTTCTCTGGGCGTTGCTACCTCAAGGCGGAGTGAGTGGGCAGAAGTGCAGGCGTCCTACATTTGACAGACCCTGCCATGATGTGTGTCTGTGTGTGTGTGTGGGGGGGGGGGGGGGCGTTGCTTACAGCTCCTATGCCCCGCTCGGCCGCACCAGTCCCCCAGCACATATCCATCATGTGGCTGCTGGCTGGCCAGCCGCTTCCAGGAAATCAATTGCAAAGACAGGCGATTGTCATCAGCTTGAACACTGGAGGCCATCCAGGGAGTAGATTCAATTGTAGGAGAAAATCATACTGGGCTCAAGACCGCTTGTAATGGAGACCCCTTGGTGACCTTTCTGGAGAAGTTAAAAGAACACAGGCAGACACACTCTCACTCTTGATCATCTACCACCAACCCAACTGCTGAGAGCACAGCCCTCTGCCCTTGGAGAACCTGCTCCTCATTAGTAGCCATACGGGAAAGGGACGAGGGTTGGGTGGGGGGTGCTGGTCCAGGGCCAAGGCTGCCGGTGTGCAGGCAAGGCCAGCGGGGTACCTGCTCCCCGGGAGGGTGGATCCAGTTGACCATCAGGTCCCTAGTTGCTCAAGGTCACAGTGCCCGCCCCCTTCTGCTCACTGGAGAGGTGGTCTGGCAGCCAGGCAGCGATCCTCCAATCACCACGCCCTCTCCACCTAGTCCCTTCGCCAGGATCCTCCTGCTGAATACAACCCTCTCTCCCTCACCTGCACAAACACAGGTGCAGACATCGCGACCTCTGTTCTTATTATCCAGGTTGAGAACCATGCCCTGCACCCCCACCCCCACCCCGGGGACCTTTACAAGCACAGTATCAGGGAGGGAGGTGCGATATGGACAAATCCAACATATTCCTTAAGTGGAAGGGTGACCAGAGCCTTTACCTGATTTCAGAGGAGCTATGATTATAAGCCCTCACTCTCCAACCCCCGGCCCCATTACTTCCTCTCTAGATCCCAACTACCCACACCCACACCTGGCCCTACACAAAAAAACTCAGCCATAGCTGTGGACTTGGGGAAATACACATTCATCTTCTATGTGCAGCTGTCCCCCAGCTCTCCAGGCCCACTTACCTAATAATGATCAAAATAACTCTGGCTACCATCAATTGGGTGCATGCAGTGCAATTTGCCAAGTGCTTTACATGTATCATCTGACTTCATTTTCACAAACTTGATAAGATATGTGCCGCTATGATTTACAGGTGCAAAAATGGAGGCTCAGAGAGGTTAAGTAACTTGATCCAGATCACACAGCTGGTTGTACCAGAGCCAGGATTGGTAGCCAGATCCTTGTCAGACTCCAGAGACTATGGGCTTAGCCACTGTGCAACCTTGGCTCCCACATACCGCACTTGTACCTCTCTCTCCATGTGGCCTTGCCCTCTGTTCGTCCCCGCCTCATCCGCTGGTATTCTCCTGTGTCAGGGGCCAAAGGGGTCAAGATCATCAGGGTTCTGTTGGGAAGGCATGTCCTTATTCTGCAACAGCTCTGTGCCTTGCTAGACTTTAACCTTCCCCAGCCGCCCAAGGACCAATGTCCAGTCCCAAGCCCGGTGCAGGCACCCAGGTCATTTTCGCTGCTGACAAAAGACAGAATGACAGGGGCAAGTCCCAACCACTAGTTTAATACCGCAGAGCCCATAACATCCATGCAAATTAAATATACTTATCTGCTGGCCTGAAAAGATGTCCTAGTATATTTTTCTGTTAAAAAAGACAAGAAAGCAGGTTTTATTTATTTATTTTAAAAGTTTATTTATTTATTTTGAGAGAGAGAGCAAGCGAGCACGGGGGAGGGGCAGAGAGAGAGAGGAAGAGAGAATCCTAAGCAGGCTCCGTGCCGTCAGCGCAGAGCCCAATGCAGAGCTCAATCTCACAAAGTGAGATCATGACCTGAGCCGAAGTCAAGAGTCGCACGTTCCACAGACTGAGCCAGCCAGGAGCCCAAGATGGCAGGTTTTAAAGCAACGTACAGCAAGAAAACATTTTATTGATGAAACAAAAGTATTCTCTGTGATCTAAGCATAGAAACGGGCTATTTGCCAAGATGTTAACAGATGATTTGTCTTCTCTTGGCTTATCTGTGCTTTCTATTTTTTTTTTTCAATGAACATGTATTATTCACATGATTTTTAAAAGCAATGAAAATAAACCAATCCCGGGCCGATTGTACTTCTCCCTGTCCCTGTCCCTACCTCCAACAGTTCTGAAAAAACAAAAAACAAAACACCACACTTCCTAGTCCTGGGTCTTCCCTTCCTTCCCATCATTTCCACATCTCAGTAAAAGTGGGGTTGGCCCTACCTGCTCCAGGTAGACCAAGGGGAGGTGTGAAGGCTGCACCCCTCGACCGCCCCGATGATGCGATGCCTCAGTCCAAATGCACAGTGGTCGAGGCCGTCTTCCCTCTCTCCTGCTGACCCTGCACGGAGGAGAAAATGCTCTACTTTCTATTACATGTTTGCTTCCCAGGCTGAGCCAACTTCCCTGAGGCCAAGGAGCTCAGAGGCAACGCCTTCTGGGTCCTGCAGATTGGAGCCCCAGGGCAAATAGCTCCAGAGGCAGAGAGAGAATTCTGGCAAAATGAAGAGAGAGGCGAAGGAAATCACAGAGCTTGCGATCATCAGAAAAGAAAGAGCAGTGCCTCAGGATGGGGCTAGGATGGCCCCTTCCAGAAGGCTAGGAGGAAACGAGGAAGGATGGGAATGGAGCTTCCTGAGCATCTACTACTATGACTACGACTACTGTACATGCAACGGACCCTCCACAGACAATGCTCTCGCCCTCACCCCTCAGAGCAGCCTTCCCTTTGTGCAAGTGGGCTGTGACCTTTTTGTTTTTAATGTCTGTAATGTTTAATTATTTTTGAGAGAGAGAGACAGAGAGACAGAGAGCGAGCAGGGGAGGGGCAGAGAGAGAGAGGGAGACATAACGAAGCAGGCTCCAGGCTCCGAGCTGTCAGCACAGAGCCTGATGCGGGGTTGGAACTCCCGAGTCGCGAGATCACCACCTGAGCTGAAGTCGGAAGCTTAGCTTAGCCGACTGAACTACCCAGGCGCCCCCCGGCTATAACTCCTTCCATCTCTGGTGCTTCACTTCCAGTCAGAGCTCCTAAAAATGATTCTGGAGGGAGAAATTTGTGTTGGCCGACACCATCCCCACCCCTGCCAAGAGCCTTAAAGACCCCTTTGCTCTGAGCCAGCATTGTCCTGAGGGGCTGGCTCTGTGAGCACCTGCCTTAAGGATGAATTGCTAATTCCATTGTTCCTGCCATTAAAATAGCAGAAATCAGAAGGCAGCCTAGAGGGCCCTGAGAGCTGGCCTAGGGCTCAAGGGAGAGGAGCACAGGCCCTTCCATGTCACCCTGAACCCCCATCTTCAAATCACATTCCCTAAGGTGGCCGTCCCTCGAGACCCAGAAACCAGGCTCCTGTTCCCACCGAGCCTCTTGCACACACAGGACAGGTGTGGGGTCGGCACACCTCGCTGGGAGGCGGGAAGCCCTGGTAATCTACTAGCTCTGTACCTCACCCCCGGGTCACCTGGGCCAAGTCACTCCTGGCCACCACACACCCTTCTACTCACAGTGTGTTGCGGTGTCAAGAAGGGTTCAAAGGGTGTTGCCGAAGATCGCTCAGCCCCTCGTAACGTCTTTTCCCTGAACGGGAGTCTGCTGTTGAGTTCCCAGCCCTGAACAGCTTGGTGTGGCTGCAGGTAGTCGAAGTGTGATTGTTAGCGACATCCTGTGGACATGATGGGTAACTGCACTCACCTGGATGGAAGCCACAGGTGACGTCCAGCTTTCCTCCTTATGTGGAGAGGAGCTGATCGCAGTTAATCACACTCATCACCTTACACAGGGAGCTGTCTTGGAGCTGGAAAAGAATCCCTCCAAAAAGCAGAAAACAGCCTTCCAGCCACAAATTTCCATCAGCCTCCAGCTTTATATCCGTTTCACTTAAATTCGTCCCTTTTCAAATATCTCCCTGCTAGAAGAGTCTCGTGGCCATGGGGGCGGGGGGGGGGGGACAGTCACGTCAATAATAATATCAAAGGAAGAAAAACGTCGTGGGCTGCTTACTCTTGCCATGGAATTCACACGTTATCTCATCTAACCGTCCCAACAACCCAAGGAGGTACGAGCTCTTATCCCTGTCTTTCAGATGGGGAATCAGCAGCTAGGAGCATAAGAGGAAGCTAGGCTGCAAACTGGGCAGTCTGGCCTTAGACTCTTTCTCTCTTTTTTTTAATTTATTTTTTTTAACGTTTATCTATTATTGAGAGACAGGGAGAGACAGACTCTGAGCAGGGGAGGGGCAGAGAGAGAGGGAGACACAGCATCTGAAGCAGGCTCCAGGCTCCAAGCTGTCAGCAAAGAGCCCGACGCGGGGCTCGAACCCACAGACCGTAAGATCATGACCTGAGCCGAAGTCAGACGCCCAACCGACTGAGCCACCCAGGCTCCCCTAGACTCCTTCTCTTTAACCACCACTCTGTGCAACCTCACTGCCCCGTGTCTACCCACCACGGTAATCCCTCGAGGCTGGAAAAAGTCCCAGTTCCTAGGGTCCTGGCTTTAATCCTCAGACTGAATGCCTCTTAGTCACCCTCTGGGGCAGTGAGAGGCAAGTGGGACATTATCCCCAACTGCCAACTGTGGGTCATAAGTCCTTGCCTTAGAGGGTGCTGTGAAGATGAGAGGAATCACTTGCTGTTGAGTAGATGCTACAGAAATGGTGGTTATCCTTATCTGCAAGGTATGCAAGTTGACCTTGGGAGGGACCAGCCTGGAAGGTTTCTGTAGGTGGCAAAAACTGACTAAATCTCTCTAGAAAATAGCAGTAAGGAGGGCTAGGACTGGGAAGGGCCAGCCTTCTCACCCTTAGGCTTTTCAGAGGGAGTGGCTGATGTGTCATGCTTCAAAGGATCCCCAAAGGGAGGGACTTAGCCAAGTTGGCAGAGCAGAAACAAGATCCTGGGACTTTGGGCTCCCATCTTTCCACAGAGACACCATTATCCAAAGAACAGTGTCCCCGGCAGGATTTGAGTCTCTGCCTCCGAGGATCTGCAGAGACCCTGGTGCCACGAACCAGCCTCCGTGCTGTTTAAGAAACACAACTCCAAGACCCCAAGTGGGGAGTCGAGATGCCAGCTCCAGCTCTACCTCCCACCACTCTGTGGCCCCTGGAACTTAGTGCTCTTCCTGTCGTCGAAGGATCTTACTGCTGAAGGCTTCCCCTCTTAAGGCCTCCATGTCCCCTCTTCCCCCTGGCTCTGCAGATGAGTGCAGTCTTTCTTGCCCATACCCGTCTACCAGCAGAGGTACGGCCATCATGGCAGCTGGCCGTGAACAGACTGTTCACACCTATAGCCCCAGCCCCTAACACAGTGCCTAGCGCATGGAAGGTGCTCACTGGTAAATGAGTAATTGGGACGCCTAACCACAGATGGCCTGGGAGCCCGTTGCTGGAAATGTCCCTGAAGAGAATGGCACTGGGGCCCCTGACCGTTCCAAGTGATGTATGAGGATTCCACAGAGCACCTCTTCCTGTTTGAGGTTATACCGAAGCCCCAATATATAGATATCAGTGTTAGTTATCTATGGCTGCATAACAGATTACTTCAATGATCCGCAGCTCATATAATAATAAACGCTTAACACCTCACAGTTTCTGTGAGCCAGGGACTAGGGAATGGCTTAATGTTCTGGCTCCATGTTTCTTGAGAAGTAGCAAATGTCAGCTAGGTTGCAGTTGTCTGAAGGCCTGGCTGAGGCTGTAGGACCTGGTTCTAAGGCCTCTCACTTGCGTGGCGGCAAGTTGGTGCTGGCTGTGGACAGGAGGCCTTGGTTCCTTGCCCTGTGGACCTCTCCGCAGGTCTGCTTGAGTAACCTCGTGACCTGGCAACCGGCTTCCCTTGGGATGAGTGATTCAAGAGAGATCAAGGAAGAAATCACAATGTCTTTTATGACCGTATTAGGTTCTTAGGGCTGTTGTAACAAAGTAACACAAACAGGGTGGCTTAGCACAACAGATATCCACTCTCTCACGATTCCGGAAGCCAGAAGCTGAGGTCAGGGTGTTGGCAGGAAACACAATCCAAGACCAGAAGTGGGGAGTCTGGATCCTAGTTCTAGTCCTCCCACCAAAGGATCTAGGGGAGAATCCTTTCTTGTCTCTTGTAGTTTCTGGTGGCCCCAGGTGTTCCTTGGCTTGTAGCCTTGGCATAACTCCAAATTCTTCCTCTGTCCTCACATGACCTCTTCCCTGTGTCCGTCTGCTCTGTGTCTCTCTTCCTATAAGTCATTGGATTTAGGGCCTGTCCTAATCCATTATGCGCTTGATTATACCTGTAAAGACTCTTCCCAACTAAGGTCACATTCACAGGTACTGGGGGGTTAAGGCTTCAACGTATCCTCATAGAATACACAATTAAGCCCACACAACGACCTAGCCTCGGAAGCCACATACCATCGTGTTTGTCATAGCAAATGGTTACAAGGGTCAGCCCTGTTCGGGAGGGAGAGCCCACATAAGGTGAGGAAATCAGGAGGTGAGGACAACTGGGGGCCATCTCAGAGGCTGGCTACTGCAATGTCAGATAGCAGACGGAGCAGGAGACACATGCCTTATGCAGTATTTACAAAGGAAACAATGGAGACCCAGCTGCACAGCACTCGGGCCCCTCAGCCTATCAAGGATATGAAAAGGGCCAGAGTATAGAGAACAGCAGGGTTTGGAAATAGAAACCTTCCCAGAGAGTAAAGCTATCCTGTGAGTTCCACCCTCAACAAGGTGGGGGCCCTACTACCTTCACCTCAAGCCTCATGATGGGGGCTCCCACGAAGCCATTCAGAGCTGTGGGCCGCCACGGGTCTGTACCAACAGGATGCATTGTACTGGGATTGGGGCAGGGGCCCTGTGAGTGCTTTCCAGGGACCAGATGCAGGCTGTGGGGGAAGAGGTCCAGCATGGGGCCATTTTAAGCCCCATAGCACCTCCTAAAGGGGCAAAGGGATCTCAGCAGGGAGAAGTTGGAGGGGGATGCTGGACTCCCCAGGGGGCTGAAGACGAGTCACAAGTGGTTTACCTGTAAGGGAGATGCAGATCGGGACCCTCAGGAGAGAGCCTCAGAGATGGGAACCCCTGAAGAATCTGGGAGATGCCCCAGCCAACAGCTTTTACCATCTGCTGGGCCCACAGGGCTGGCAACTCTGCGGTCAGATAAGAATTGCCCTTTTCCTCTGTTCTCACTTCTTCCCCCAACAATCCCTCCCACTTAGACCTTGGACGCCATTAGCAAGGAAGGAGAGGCAGTCAGGTGAGAAAACAGACAAAATTCTGCCACAGACCAGTCCCTGAAGGCCAGCAGTCCAGACTACAGACCTTAGAGCAGGAGGAGGAAGATGTTTTTCTTTGAAGGGAGGCAAGTGTCATACCTATGACGAGATGAGTTTTTTTGTTTTAAGATTTTATTTTCTAAGTAACCTCTACACCCTACGTGGGGCTGGAACTCACAAGATAAGGTGTCACCACCCTGAGATAAGCACTCTCCACTGACTGAGCCAGCCAAGTGCTTTTAGTCTCTAAATGGATTGTGGAATGACCTTACCTGAGCCTGAACAGAGGGGACGTGCCTCCTTTGCTGAACAGTTCACGTGGACCAGGGAGAGGCCAAAATGGAGTGACATTTTGATTACACCCACATTCGAGGGATTGGTTTCACTGAACTCAAACTCTCTCGAGGGAAGTTGGGTCTTCCGTTCCCTACCCTCCACCCCCAACCGCAGAGCCCTGACCCACAGAGAGGGTCCTGGAGAAAATTCCATCTCCACTTTTGTCCATAAGTGAAGAATGTTTACTGCTTTTTTTCCCCTTCTTATCTGTCTGGAAGTGACACCAAGAAAAAAAAAAAAGAAGGGACTCCTTGTCCCCAGCCAAACACCCACACCCTCCGAATTCTTCACCCTGTGTTGGCCTGACTTCACCCTGGAGGGGGAGGCAAGGCATGAGGTCTGCAGGCTGCGTGCTGGAGGAAAGGTTCCTGGGAGGATACAGCTCCGCCTGGAAACAAAAGCTGTTTTTCGAAAGCTTTGTGCAGTCAACTAAGTGGGGGAGGGGTCTGGGCAAAGCCAGGCTGAACATCTGGGGGGAAGGTTCCTCTAAAACAATATCTAAATTCCCAGGGTTGTTGGAGCCGTGATTTGATCAGTGCTTGAAGGGTCTTATTTGTTATTATTGGCGGGGGGGGGGGGGGAATAAAGTTGTCTCTGAGCCCCCCTCTCTCACTGTCCTTGCAGCAAGGGTGGGTGGCTCTGTCCCTTTATAGGAGGCAGGCTTGTAAAGAAGGGTGAGCCCTGGAGAGAGACACCTGGACCAGGCAGCAGCTGGGGGTCTGTGAAGAGTCCGGGGGTCTTCAGAGCATTGGTCTGCTGATCAGACACCCACTAGGAAGCTCTTAGAAAGGACCCCGCTGAGCAGAGGCGTGGGCTGCAATGCAAGTGGGGATGTGAGCCTGGAAGCAAAGGCATTCCACAATCAAGGCTTCTGGAAAAGCCCCCCTTCCCCAGCACAGAGGATTCAGAGAGGAGAGATCCCCGGTTCTCTATATTTCAGTAAAAAAGCATTTACCCTGCAGGCTAAGGATAACAGCGGTATTTCAGACCTAAACAAGTCTCATTTTTCAGTCTGTTGGAGAGAGGGCTCCTAACACTCTTTAAAAGATGCTAGGCCTTAAATAAAATCTGTCACAGGCCACCCATTTCTCTCTCCTGGGTGCCAAGAAGCAGTCTTAACCCCCACCAGGCAATGGCTGCCCTCTTTGGATCAGTTTCCCAAAGAGCTTAATCATGAACAAGTTGCTGTCACTTCGCCTGGAGCTAACGAGCCCTGGAGGGTCTCAGGGTGAGGCCTTCCCTGGTGAGAACACAGCTCTTTCTGGGAGCTCACTTTCCCGAGTATGTTTGGACTGGGGAGTCCCTTCAGAGTGTCTGAACTCTGCATGGGGTTAGCGGGGCTTCTCAACTTGAGCACTGATGACATTTGGGGCTGGATGCTTCTTTGTTGTGGGGGCTGCCCTGTGCACTGTAGGATGTTTAGGATGTACCCTCCATCCACAAGAAGCCGGTAGCATCCCTTCCTTCCCCTTCCCCCTCACTTTGACAATCAAACCCACCTCTGGACATTGCCCAATATTCCTGGGGACAAAACCATTCCTGACTGAGAACCACTGGCTGGAAGCCGGCTCCAGAGATTCAGGGAAGAAGTAGGCTGCATACAGCCCAAGAGAATTTTCACTCTACATACAAAAGACCAAGTCTTCATGGTCCTTGTATCAGGACTCTTTTGGTTGCACTAAGTGACAGAATATTCAACTCAAAATGACTTAAAAGGGGGGGGGGGGGGTGGAGGTCATCTCTTGTAACTGAGAAGACCAGGGACTTAGGCATAGTACTGGCTTAAGCGTAATCTGACCCAGGGACTCAAACAATCTTACTGGGACTTGGTTTTATCTTTACCTCCTGACTTTGCTCTTCTGAATATTCTCTTCTCATGTGGGCAAGATGGCCACCAGTGCTTCAATCCTGTGTGTTCCCAGTTTGAGATTTGTGGAGGAAAAAATGCCAAGTAGTTTTCTTTCTGTATTCCCAGCAAAAGTCCCATTGTACTTCATTGCTCTGATTTGGTCGTGGGTCCATCGCCAAGCAGTACACAATAGCTGGGGAATGTGATGACCTAATTGGTCAGGCTGTAATCACATGACCCCCTCTGGATCTAGGGGTGGAGTCAGTTCTGTGTGCAGGACATCCAAGACGGAAACGTGGGGGTTCCCAATAGGAGAATCAGGGTACAACTACCAGAGGACAGGTGAAAGGATTTGGGATGGCAAAAGGCAACAGATAGGTAGCAGTCTTTATACTAAAAAGAAGCTCATTGTTGGTAAATACATCAAATTGAGAGATAACAGTGTAAAGACGATGTTGCTGAATGGCAGTACAAAGCTTGTGCTACAGTTGTCTGAATCAACTTCCAGGTGACAAACAAAAGCTTTCTTACATGTCTCTAGGACAAAGTAGCAACTGACATGGTTCATTCAAATGGGTTCTTAGGGCACCTGGGTGGCTCAGTCGGTTAAGCCTCCGACTTCGGCTCAGGTTATGATCTCACAGCTTGTGGATTCAAGACCTGCGTCGGGCTCTGTGCGTGCTTCAGATTCTGTGTCTCCCCCCCTCTCTGCCCCTCCCCTGCTCACGTTCTCTCTCTTTCTCTCTCAAAAATAAATTTAAACAAAATTTTTTTAAATGGGTTCTTAAAATGGAGACTATTAGAGTTTCACCAAGATTCTTCCTCCCTTTCTTCCATAGTAACACATTTGTAGTTGGGCCCATAGCTGCCCAGCTGGGGACAGCATTTCCTGGCTTCCCTTGCAGCTAGGTGTGACCACGTGATTAAGTTTGCACTGTCTGAATAGAAGGGACCATCAGACCTATGCTTGAAGATAGTGGGCTTGCCTCACTGACACTCTTTCCCCTTCCCTTAACCCAGAACATGAACTTGCCTGAGACCCAGCTTTGACCATGCAAGTGAGAAGAATGCCCTAGGGGCTGAGAGAGGGAAATGAAAGGTACCTGGATCCCTGAACCACCATGTGGAGCAGAGCCCCCTTCCAGCCCGGAATGAAGACTACCCCAAGTGAGAAAAAAGTTGCTGTCTTTTCTAAGCCACTGAATTATTGCATTTCATCTATTTTGTGATCAAGTTTTTTTCATATTCTAATACTTCTGAAATTCATTGTGTCACTGGCCATACAGCAGTGCTCCTCCGGGACCGCCTTAAGTCAGGCCCCAGGAAAATATTTTCATGGGGCTCCTGTCTATACAAAAAATGAACTAAAATCAGTGCATTACAAAATGCATAAGTCCATATGCAGTATAGTGATTTATCAATGATTTAGAATAATGGGTAGAGAATACCTGCTTGTGTATTTATTGTCCAATCAGTGCACATGAAGGTTCCTTATGGCCAGGCACCATCTCTTCGTGCTGAGATCCAGAAACCATCTCTTCATAATTTCCTATCCACCACTATGAGAAAACAATAGCAATGTATCATTACGTTGATTAAACACTGGGTACCTAATATTACCTTTTAAGAACACTTGTATCCACGCTCTATTTCAGCCTTTACCTGCCTCTGTCACATACTATTGATTTTTTAATGTTTATTGAGGCTTCCTCTCCCTTCTAGAAATTGCATATTGTGTAGAAGTGACGTTTTGTGTTCATTAGATAGAAATCCTATGAGTTACCGGTCCCAGACACCCTCATTGGCTTGAACAAGTAACAGTGGTAACAGAACATTTGGTTTTGAACTTAGAAAATACTTAGACCACAAGAGCCAGTTTCTACAGTTTCTTTCACCATATGAAGAAGATATAAAGTGAGTTGCTGACTTGTTTTCCAGACTTTGGGTAGGACCCAACGCAGAGGAATCATGTTTTCTAAGGCAACAGCCTGAGGGTCAAGTGCCTGCAGCCACCAACCCTTGTGCCTCAGTCCTGGAGACTGCTGTGCCAGCGTGCCTGCACACACGCACCTGCAGTTGGGCAGTCCTCCCCAACCACACCTCTACCCCCTACCCCCTACTCCCTACCCCATATAGTGCTCTGGGTGCTCCAGGTGGTGGCCCTTAGGTCCACATCATCCAGTGGGACAGGGCCAATGAGTGGCCTGGGCATCAAGGAGGAAGAGGATGAGAAGAGCCTGGGAGGGATGGGGTGCAACAGAGGAGAGGTACAGTATGACTAGCTAGCAGAACATGGGTGGGGGGGGATGATGCCCCCCACCGGGCCAAGAACTTCACCTTGGGGACTGCTGAGAGACCATGAGCTAGGGGGACAGCAAGGTAGCCATGGGTGAGTGAGCAACAGTCCATAAGATGTGCAGGATAAATATTACACAGAAACAGCAAAAGTGGAGGTGGCTCAGTCAGTTAAGCATCTAACTCTGGATTTTGGCACAGGTCACAATCTCACAGTTAGTGAGATTGAGCCCCGCCTCAGGTGCTCAGAGCAGAGCCTGCTTGAGATCCTCCCTCTGCACCTCCCATGCTCTCTCTCTCTCTCTCTCTCTCAAAAATAAATAAATAAATTTTAAAAAAGAAAAGAAACAGCAAAAGAGACAAGTTTCTAAGTGAGAAATGGCAGCCTGTCAACAGACCCTTTATATCACAATTAATTTAAGGCCAATCTTAAAAAAAAAAAAAGCTATTCCATCTGCTACTGTAACTCCAATCATCATCCAATACACAGCGCTTCAAAGCTCTCCCTCTTAGATGGATCCAGCCCAAAGTTTGGGAGATGGGCAAGGGCTGCCTAACCTGAGGGTAGCCTTTGCTGCTGGGGTTGGATCTTTGGTGGAGCCAACCGCACCACCAAACCTTCTTAATGCCAAAGTCATGACCATTTAGTGACACCCACTGGACTTTCCAAGGATAGGAAAGATAACATGCCTTTTGTTGTCATATTTTTGTGCCAATGGTGAGTGGGTTGCGGGCAGGAGTAGGAGCCCTGCTTTTCCTGGTTTCAGCAGTGCTGTTGTTTGTCACTCCCAGCATATGAGGGGTCCTTCTGGTAAGATCAAGAAAGTGCCAGCATCAAACTTGAAGAGAGTGTCCATGGCTTGGAAAAAATCCCAGACATAATAATGAAACACTCTTTTAAGATATGCTGCATCACGAGTGCTCTTGGTATGAAGAATGATATTGTTGGGGAAAACAGCAATGATTCTGAGATGAGCAGAGGTTCAGAAGAGTTAGCCTCCAATGGAAAAGGGGATTTGGTTGATGCTAGATGTCAGTGAGCACATCCACCTAGTCACTGTCATTCCCATTTTCTCTGGTTCTAGAACTGGCTTCATCAGAATGAATTTGCCCCTGTAACTAAGGACAAGGTGGCACATCAGGATGTGTTCTGTCAGTTCCAGGGCTCGTATTTATGCTGGAGACACAAGGTGGCATGATGTCCGGGCACAGAACCACTCCCAAGAAAGACTACGCCAGCCTACGAAAACCACATGGACGTGACTGAGCCGCTGTGATTTCTTCCAGCTCTCCCTTTAGGGAATAACAGACACATTATAGTTTGCAAAGCACTTTTATTTACATTTATTTTATCCCATTCCATTTTCACGACCCTGGAAAGGAGGGCAGACGTCATCATTGCTCCATTCTATAAATGAGAAATAGAAGCTCAGAGAGGTAAAGGGACTTTCTCAGGGGACCCTAGCTTGTAAGTGACAGGGCCTGGATTCAAGTGAGATCTTTAATGCCATACCTTGGGCTCTGTCCGCTGCACAGTAAGGTCTACTTTTAGGGCAATCCCATTGCTATTTTTGTTTTTTTCATTATCTAGATCTAAATACATTTGGCCCTTGAACTATGAGGGGGCTGGAGTGCCGACCCCTGCACAGAGATCAAGTATAACTTTTGACTACCCCCAAATTTAACTAGTAATAGCAATACCATTGACTGGAAGCTTTACCAATACCAAATTGTTGATTAACACATTTTATATGTTGTATGTATTATATACAGGATTCATACAATAAGCTAGAGAAGAGAAAATGTTATTAAGAAAATCTTAAGGAAGAGAAAATACATTAATAGTACTCTACTGTATTTATCCAAAAAATCTGCGTGTAAACGGATTCATGCAGGGGTGCCTGGCTGGCGCAGTTGGCATGGGATTCTTGATCTCGGGTTTGTAATTTCAAGCCCACATTGTGTGTAGAGGTTACTTTAAAAAATATAATCTTAAATCAATAAATGAAATAAACAAATAAATAAAAGGACTCATGCGTTCCAAACCTGTGTTGTTCAAGGGTCAACCGGTTTGTTCTGTGTTCACTTTTGAGAGGTGGAGGAGAAAGATGATGGTATGGATGCTTCTTGGAGTCTACAGAGAAAATTCTTATAAAGAACCCTAACTAACAATACAATGCTAAAGTTTGAACTGTAACCATTGCTAATTTCTCTTAAAATGGCATTCTCACAGATTGCCCATGAGATGGGAGTTTATCATGCATTATACCCCTTATGGAAATAAGAGGTGCCTTTAAGAATGGGGTGAAAAGTCTTTACCTCATTTTCAAATTATACAAGAAACCAATACTCCTGAGTTTTATTAATTATGGGATGGAGTTACAGAATACCACCAACAGTCCCCTCAAGTATTAGTATGTTTGCATCGATTGGCACACTTTTGTTATTTTTTATTAAAATAGAAAAGTTTTGGAGTTTTCTTTTTTGAAGGTTTTTTTTTTTTTTTTTAAATTTTTGAGACAGAGTGCAAGCAGGAGAGGGGCAGAGAGAGCGGGGCAGAGGATCCAAAGCAGGCTCATGCTAACAGCAGTGATTCTGATGTGGGGCTTGAACTCACAAACCGCGAGATCATGACCTGAGCTGAAGTCAGGCACTCAACTGAGTCACCCAGGTGCCCCAGACGCTTATTTGTTTTGTTTTGTTTTGTGTGAGTTGGTTAGTTTGGGTGAGGAGCTCCCTGTGGAGAAAGAGCAAGGAAGGAACTGATGGACTGTCAACCCCCATGTTGGCCATGTTGGCCTGAGAGATTCCTTTCTAGCCCCAGTGAGAGATGAGGTTGGATGAAAGAGGAGTAATCAAGTTAAGACTTTGAGCAACTGAACATACAAACAGTTTTGCTTTGGGACACAGGTAACAAAGTACAGCCAATCATCAAGAAGGTCATTTGTTCCCCAGTGTTCCATCCTGCCCTCCACTTTGGCAAGTTGGTGACTTGGGAGAGAAGGCTGTGCCCAGCAGGTGACTTGGGACAGAAGGCTGTGCCCAGCACAAGTGACCATTATAAAAACACTGTTCTCACAGGGGACACACATGCTGATGAGGTACCCTTTTGTAAGGGGTTGTGAAGAATAGACCACCAATGGGGAGGTTGCAATGGGAGAGCATCTTGGATCTGCCATGAACCAGATCCCTCAGGGGCATCAAATCACTGAAGGTGAGTTAGTAGGAGGAGGGGACCAGGAGAAAGTTCTATAGGCCTTCAAGAGGGCTCAGAACTAAGGAAATTTACGTCTGGATGTCAATATGACAACCCACAGGCTGGTGAAGGCTGGTAGTGGGATGTTGTAAACACTGGACTTTATTCTTCTACTGTCATTCAACCTCAAAAATTCTGTCTTTAGTGAAGATGCCCTGAAACATGCTTACAGTGCAGACTCTTCCAAGTGCAATTATTTGGGGCACGCATCTCCATAGCTGATTGCCCTGTCTCCCCCCACCTTTCCAGGAAGCACCCTAATGGGGGGCACCTCTCAGAAACTCTTCCCCGGGGTAGCAGCTGGAGAAGTCAAGCTGCAGGGTTTGGGGTAGGAGGAAAAGAGGTTTTGTCCTGTATTAAGGTAGAGTACCAGAGATGATTTACTAAAGGCTTCTGACTGACTAGGTTACTAGGCAATGATTTTTGCTATTTCAACTGACATTGGAATGAGAGGCAATACAGGGTATAAACTGCAGGGGAAAGGATTTAGATCAGAGCAATAAAGGATTTCCTGACATCAAAGGGACACAGACGCTCTGCTCTTGGCCCATTCCTAAAGGTAAGTAGAGAGACCTCCCTGGTCCGCCAGCCTCCCGGGTCTACTTGAAGGGTTAGACACATCTCTTCCTAAACTCCCACCCTCTACCTGAACTCACTGCTCTTCTGTCTCTGTTCCCAGTCCTCATTATAGCACCTAACAGAACCGACTGGTGACCTGCTCAGGGGTAGAAACTGTGTTATTCTTTACCATGTCCCTGACCCTTAGGAGACACACAGCACATGGTAAATGTTGGTCGGTTTGATCATAAGTGAAGAGCTGCCTTGGGACAATATGCTCATGCTCAGTAGAATGGTGGGTATTAGCACTTCTGGAGTTTCATCTGCAGAGCGGGCCAGCAGGAGCTACTGAGAAGACGAGAAGACGTGTGAGGATAAAATCAAGAACAAGAAGGCAAACATCAATACAGTGTCTCCTTTTGTCTGGTCCTCCTCTCCCTTCTGCCCCCTTTCTTCTGCCTGCCGTCGGATCTGGAAGCAAAGGTCAGATGCCCTGTGTGAACACAAGAGGTCTGGGTGATTTCTTGAGAATGGCAAAAGATCCGAGGGAACTAGATGGTGAAGACGATGAGCGAGACACCAGTCCCGCACTGGATCTGGGGAAGGCGAGCACAGAAACCACAGTGTGCTAACAGAAGGTGGTGGAGGAGAACGCTGGTGCCACAGCCCAGCTGCCCTCAAAGGCTTCCTCTTTTCTTTGTGGATTCCAGATGGAGTCCACTCAGGAGGGGCAGCTAATGAGGGTGCACAGGGTGTGCACCAAAGCCGTCAGGAACAGTTCCTTCACGCCAGGCCCTGGCGCCTTCTTGAGGAAGATGCGAGACCAATCCACCAAGCAAATCAACTCAAGGGAAAGGGGCTGGTCAAACCCCAGGCTCTGTCTAGCAACCATCTTTCCGGTGGGAAAGAACTTCGCTCGAGTGATCAAAAGACTCCCTGATGCAAGATATGGAACATTCTAAAGTCCCTCCTTAAGTGGACAGAGGCTGATGGCACTGCTGCAAAGCAGACAAAGAAAGGCAAGGGGCTTCTTTTAAACTGGAATGTGCAGAATAGAGGTGGGAAGGCTGTGAGCATCTCAGCAGCAATTATGCAGAAAGACCGCGGTACAGACGCAGGGCAGCGCCGCGCCAGCCGACAACACTGGCGGTGTCACATCCAACACGAGCTGGGTAAGAGCTGCTAATTACTGAGATGCCAATAAGAGTGAGGTCTTAAAAGTGATTTTGAACTGATTGCAGCTTTTTGAACGGATCGTCGCTATAAGCTATAAAGGAAGGAATCTAAATAAAAGTGAAAAATCCTTTGATCAAACACAAAGGAACCCTTCCAAATAAAAATACCTTTATTTTTCATACACATCATAGCTGTCTGTTTCACACGTGTAAACAACAGATTTATACACATCTACTAAACACAGACGTTCCCTGAGACAGGGACCACACTTGTTCTTCCTTATAACTCTTTATGGTATCTGGTATAGTATCCCGTATATAGAAGATGCTTACTGAATTGAATTTAATCGAAGCAATTGCTATGTTAACAGTTTGATTAGATCACTGTCACTTTATAAAATGAGTACTAGGGTGAAGCAATACAAAAGGCCATTTTAATAACCTTAAATCCAGGAAAACATACCTATTTTTCTGGAGGCCCCAAAGAAATATGCAAATACAGTCATTCTTGAAAGCCAACCACTCTACATTCCATAACAGAGACCATGTTGATTGTGCTGAGTTGCTAGGCAACCACTTGGCAATTCCGTGTGTAACACAGATGAACCTGTCATCTGCTTTCTTGGCTATATGTGACATGAGGAGACAACAGGTAAAGGACAGCCAAGAACACCTGCACCTGGATGACATAATCACTCCTGAAGTCTGATGACACGAGAAAATCCCCATGCCCTGTCAGAAAGTGCTGGAGGGAGAATTTCGTTAAACTATTAGCACAAGACATTCTGGTGAATTTTCTTGGGTTTACCCTGTGGGTTACCCTCTTATCCCTGTCCACAAAGCAGGAGACCAAAAGCACTGCGGTTCTGCATGTGGATGGCTGTCAATTCAGTCAAGGCTCCAGATCAGCATGTCCTGTAACTCCAGCTGGGATGAGATTTTACCAGATAAAAGCAGTCTTTTAAGTCTTAAAATGGGACACTCAACATCTCAAAGAAACCAAAGTTCTGGGTGAATAAACTACACTTTTTTATACCTGAAGAAAATGCTCTTGGTAATTTCTTTGTCTGGATGTGACTTCCCAGACATTTTAGGCAAATGAGTTGCCTTGTAAAGACTTCACTCCACTGTAGGTAGTGACATCATTATCTTTGAAATAGGCTGAAAACCCAGTGAAGCCCTGGAGAATGAATAAGAAATGCCTCAAAGCTTCTCTGGCATTAAGAAAAATGGAAATCAAATTTAAATGCCACTTCAAATTTGGAAGGCCAAGAGTACTCATCTTTTTCATGTGAAGTTTCAAAAAGACCACCTCCTAGATTAAAAAAAAAAAAAAACAAGAATATTTGTCCACTCCCAACTCCCACAAATATATTTGAAACTTCTTGAGAAATTGTTTGCTTTTCAGTCTCCTGTTTAAGATTGAATTTTAAGATCTTTGACTCTGGGATCAGGCAATCAGTTGGAGAGAGAAGAGATTCTGAACTGAGATAAAATCAACCAGGTAGTTTTGATGAACAGCTGGGTAAGCCTTCAACCCAACATCTGGTGCCCATTTATCCAACCTGTTGTGATACTGACTTAAGCCCAGCCGGCCAACCCCGTGGAGTAAAACATTAGCCATGCACATCCAGTGCCTGAAGGAGTGGTGGTGTGTGAGGTTCTGGGCTTGTCTCGGTCTGCAAAGTAAAGACACTACATGGGTCATCTCCACTGACTACTGAGTCTTATGAGGTTCTCCGTGGAACTCCAACTAAAACCAGCCATTCCAATAGAGCTCAGTCAAACCTCAGGCAGGATTCAAGGGTATTCTTGAGCAAATGCCCAGAACAGAAAAGACCTCCAGTGACTGGGGAGGGGGGTGGGGAGTACAGTAGGAACACTGAAGGCTCTGGAATTTCTTTGCCAGAATTACTAAGTGTGGAGCAGAACATACCAGCAACAACCTTCACTCCACCTTTCAACAAGCCCCAGTGACACATACAGTTGTGTGCAAGAGGCCTGCAGGTGGGGCAGAGCAGAGCATGTCAGGGAACCGACAAGAGATCTCCAGTCTGTTCTTGCACCGGTGGCCACCTAAGTGACTCACTTCCCTGGCTGGTAGAGTCTTCCTTTTCTAGATTCTGGTCAGTGACATGTGAGCGCACTGTTAAATTTTCAGGCATCTGGGGTCCCACTGAAGACAACTCGTTTGAATACTTAATATGTAGTGTTTTTTGCTTTTTGGGAGAAAAACATTAGAGGTAATCTCTTCCCTGAAGGACCTTAGACTCCAGTGGGGAAGAGATAGGTACCTAAGAAATTACAGTGCAAACCAGTCTTGACCAAGTCCTGAGAGACAGCAAGTGTTTACTCTGGGGAATAACTACTACTGTCTGTGTCGAGCTGCTCCTGATCTTGGGCTTTGTAGCCAGCTTCCTATTACTGAAGTGTCAGGTTCCACTATAAGCCCCAGCTCCAACTGGCTTTCTGCTGTGGTGGCCTGTGTGCCCTGCCTTTTGGCAAGCCCGTGCCGGCGAACACAGCTGGGATCCGAGGGCTATTTACAGAAGGGAGGAGAACCGATAAGGCAAGATAGGAGATGTGGCCAAGGAGAACCTACAAGTTAAAAATCAAATGGTTCCACACAAAGGGGGAAATTGAACGGCTTTCTGGGCCATCTAGCAAAAGAGAAGTTGTGAGTGTAAGTCAAAAACTTCACATTCAGTGGGGGGGGGGGGGAAGAGGACACTTTTAAAATATTTCCACTAAAAGGATTCTAGATAGGAGATCTAATAGGTAAAAGGCAGCTGCTGAGGGGTTTGGAAACATGTGGTTTGAAATCTGCATGACCTCCCACCCCCACCCCACACCAAATACCTGTACCACGTGCAGAGTAGAGGACCAGATGGAGGTGTTTTCTGCAAAGCTCGCCTCTGTGGTGGCCAGTCTCCATTCCTGGCATCCTTTCCCACACAAGTGCCTTCTGGCTCCCCACTGGCCTCCCCACAGCAGGAAAGGGTGTGGCGGTACCGCTTCCACATGGACATGGAGCCATTCTAGCAGGATGGCTAAAAGCAAGGACACAGGAATTCAAACCCTGCTCCGCTACTTACTACTAGGGACCTGGGCAAGTGACATGGCCTCTTTACCATAGTTTCCTCCTCTGTAAAATGAGAATAATAATACCGTAACGGTCCATGGGACTCTGAGGATTAAATTAGTAAATCTAGGCAAAACACTTAAGACAGTGTCTGGCAAATAGTAAGCACTCTGTGTTAGCGGTTGTGAAAAACTCTGTCTTGGTTTCTAGAGTATTTGCATGTTGAGCAATTTTACTTAAAGGAATTTCAGGTACCAGCCAGAAGATGGACAGCTATTTGGGAGGGGCTTCCATTGCCCCTGAAATCAAACCTGTGTCTGTGTATTAACATCCTGATTGTAACCAAAATGTTATCCATTGTTGTTCCCACTCTTCCAGATAGCCCCTAAGAACATGAGCCCAAAACCAGCCTGGCTGATGGGGGCCTAGTCACCTGACTGCTGAGAAAAAAAGGAGTCTGCATCCCGCTCTCACCCACTTCTGCCCCTGCCAGCCTGGGAACTCTGGATCCCTCTGCCCATGCACAGGTTGGAGCCCCCGACCTCTTCTCTTACTGACTCACGGCTCTGGGACTCCGTAACATACACACGCCTACCATCCCAGCAAATCCTCTTATAACACTGAAGTGGTCAGCGCTAATAATGCTAGATTCAGACTAGAGGGTAACTACTTTACAGATGGCCAGACTAAGGTTTGGAAAAATAAAATAGATGGTTCTCAAATGCTAGTCCTTGGGATGATGTTTTCACTGATCCTCAGCAAATTCTGAAAAGTAAGAATCATGCAATGAATTCTTCATAAGGTAGAAATTTAGTTTTTAAATCATGAGATTATAGCCTATCTTCCTTCCTGTATATATGTGGGGGAAAATGTTAAAATGCCCTTCTTTTATAAAATGATATTGACAGGAGCTGGGATTTGAAACTCGATCTATTGAATACTTTCACTGCTATTACACTATTTTAATTACTTTAAAATAGGTTTAAACGAACTTTAATTTTATTTATTTACTAAAAAAATTTTTTAAGTTTATTTATTTTTGAGAGACCGAGCATGAGTGGGGGAGGGGCACAGAGAGAGGGAGACACAGAATCGGAAGCAGGCTCCAGGCTCTGAGCTGTCAGCACAGAGCCCGAAGTGGGGCTCGAACTCACGAACCGCGAGATCATGACCTGAGGTGAAGTCAGACGCTGAACCGACTGGGCCACCCAGGTGCCCCCGAACTTTAATTTTAAATTCAACCTTAAATATTAAAATATGTATTAAAAACTATTTATAAATATTTTAAGTTATATGCCATATTGAATACTTGAAAATATCTTCAAATGAAACTCAGCACAAGGTTGACTCTTCATAGCATCCTTATGGGATGTGGGACTCAAAAGGCAAGCCCTCACGTGGACGGGGGAGTAACATCTTAATGAAGCAGTCTGGGTCAAAGTGCAGCCTCTGCCTCCAGACTGGCACTCTGTGACAGGAGAAAGGATAAGAAGCCAGTTTGTGAAGCCTTTGAGCGTACCATTTAAGGGAGCAGGACTCCCCCTGCTGGCAGCAGTGGTGACAAAATGAGTCTTGAACTACAGCTGGCACTGAGGACTCCAATTGGAAAGGACTTTTCTGCAAGAAGAAACCGTGCTTTGAAACCCACTCTCTGTCCCAGAAACCTAAACTCACATTTAGGCTCACCTATCAGCAAAGATTAAAGAACTCATGGCACCAGAAAATTATCAACAAAGATGCTATAAACCCTGGTGAATTAACAAAGTCAGGCAATTTTTTTGCATTGGTCTGGCTATATAAAAATATTACCCATTTTCATGAACGGCTTATTTTGTATGACTATATAGAACAATACTCAATAAAAATTAAGTCTGTCAGTAAATTGGTCTAATTCATTTGGTTCCATTAGCAAACGTGTCTTTGAAGTTCAAGTCATTGATACAGCATGGATGTCTGCTCATAAGATAGGTAAAATCAGAGAAGTCTGGTTTACTTGCACCTTTGGAGGACTAAAATTATCCTCATGCTTTGGCTTATTTCATTTATTCTCTTTTGGCTGGTATGCCTTATGCCCTCATCTACTTCCATTATTGTAAATCCAACTGTTATCTGTCCTTCTTAAAGCTTTACCTCCTGCTCTCTTCCTCCTCTGACAACAAACAAAAAGCTGAGGGTTTTTTTTTTCCTCCCTTGATTTTATTAATTAGATTCTATTCCAAATCCTTTGGCATTTATCACATTCTCATATAATTACAGCATGTCTTCCCCATATCAGATTCTAAGCTATCTGAAGACAAAGGATGTTTTATTCCGCCCCCAAAGAAGCAATATAGCTAATGGTTAAGATCTTGGACTTAGTAGTTGGTGTCATCATGAGCATAAACCTCAGTGCCCTCATCTATCAACTGCAAATACCAGCACCGACCTTATAAATTTGCAGAAGCATCATAAGAGAATGCATGTAAGGCTGGCTGGCTCTTAATTACTTGATAATTGTTAACTATTGTTTCCACTCCCTCCATCCTCTAAACAAAAGCTTTACATGCTGTAGTCATTCGATTATTATTTGTTGATGGGGCTTATGCTAACAAACACATTCATATGTAAACATGCATTAGCATGAACTGTGCCTAGAGGACTAACGTGATTAACCATGACCTAGCAGCGCTTACAAAAAGGCTTGGATTACCAACACAGGGCGATTTCCCCGTCCCGGGATCTAGATCCGCGGCGCTGAATACAACTTTCTGTAATGCTGGCAATGTGGTATAATCTGCGCTGTCCAATGAGGTAGCCATTCGTTACATGTGGTCATTGACGGTTTGAAATGTGGCTAGCTTAATGTCCCCTAGTCATTAGTGGCTACCCTAGCGGACAGCTCTAGAACTTGCCTCCACCTGTCTCTTTAAATTCACCTGAGAAGGAATGTTTTTCTTTCTTTGAGAATGATTTTTTTTTCTAATCTAATTAGTAACCCTCACTGATCTGACGCAAGAGAACCGATCCTCCCCCCCCCCCCCACTTTATCTTTTCTTTAGGTGTTACACGTGTGCTCATCGTGGCACTTCACCAAAAGCTGGCAGGAGAGCCTGTACCCATATACAACCCAGGAGCTCGGACAGTAGCACCAGATAAAGGGACTCAGACGTCAAATGACATGAAACCATCCAACAGAAATACTGATTGCGTCCCTGCCTCGTGGAGGCCTGTCTCTGGAGGTAGACTGGAACGCAAGCCAACCGCCGCGGCAGGCGTGGCAAAAACGTGAGCAGCGCGCGCGCGGGGCTCTCAGACACGCCTCCGCCGGGCCCAGACGTCTGCAAGGGTGGCAACCCCTCCTCCCACGCCTGACGCCACCGCCTCCGCCTCACGTGCACGTCACCTGGTGGGTCCCGGTCCCCAACCCTAAGGGTGTCCCCGCGTACACACCGAGAGAGCCAGTTCCCCCTGGCCAATCTCCACCGGCTCCCACAGGAGAATCACGCCACCTGCCGTCTGCTAGAAGCCCGCCCACCCGCCGCTCCTCCAAACCCCGCCTCAAAGCAGTGCCCCCGCGGCTTCTCGTTCAAGGTCCCCTGTACAAGATGGCGGCGAACGCGCGGAATCAACCATAGAGACGCCCGCCTTCCTCGGAGAGCGCGCAGGCCTCTTAGGGACGTCCGCGGCCCTCGGAGAGGGGTGTTGGCCTCGCCTTCCGGCGGAGGGCCCTTCTAGGAGTACCGCCGACAGTCTCCATGGTGCCGGGTCCTCCGAGCCGAGTCACGTGGCTGGAGAATTCAGCCGAGGAGGCGCGGGGAGGAGAAATGGGCGGGAGGTGGAGGGGTAGCTTGAGACTGGGCGACGACGGGGTTGTCATGGAGCCGCGGGGCAGGACTCGCGCATGCGCCACCTGACCCGCGGGTCCGGTCGTGGAGAGGCGACCTCGGCCCTAGGTGAGAGAGGGAGGGCTGGGCTCGGGGGCAGAGGGTTTGCGCGGGGAGCGTGGGGAGAGGAGGCAGGAGTAGGAGAGAAAGAAGGAGAGCGACGTAGGCAAGAGAGAGCACCCGGACTTTCAGGGGACTGGAGGGCCAAATGGTGGGAGCGGGAGGCGGTGCGGCTGTTCCGCTTATAGTTGGTGCTTTTGCTGCGAGGGGCGAAGCTGCGTGGGAGAGGGGATCGCAGGTGCCTAGAGGCTGTGTGTGGGGAGAGGGTTTGTGTGGGGAACGAGTTGGGTACGCACTCAGGAAGGGTGGGCCCCCGTCTAACCCTGCTGAGAGTCCGGGCAGCGGGCGGAGAGCCTGCAGGCCTGCAGAGCTGTGAGCAGAGGGGCAGGGAATGGGCAGGTGAGTGGGCGCGAGGCTGGTGAGCCGGTGAGAGTCCTGGGCCTCCAGTTTGGGGGTGGACACAGTGCCCGGTCCTGGGCCCGGGACGCAGGTGTGCTGTCACCCACTTGGCTGGTTATTTCCCCTGGGTGGCCAGCTCGCCAGGTATGGTGCCAGGGGGTAGGGAGGTAGAGGAGAAGGTGGGTGTTGCCAAGTAAGAAGTTAGTGGGTGGGTTTCGGGGAGCGCTGATCCAGGCCCAGGGCACAGGCCGCAGCCAGACTCCGTGTTATTGCCCAAGTCCTGGCAGTATGCATTGCCTGGGCGTTTGCCCTGGGAGCCTGGTGGTATGCCAGTCACAGCACAGTCCTAGGGTCTGCCCAGTTCTGCCCTGCTGAGCTGGCAGGCTGTTGGATGCCTGGAGGGTGCTCCTGCTGTCTGGCACAGATGCAGCGTGGGCTGGTGCGAATGGGGAGGTGGGCACTGTTACTGTGAACCCTTCTGGAAGCAGGGGATTTGGAGAAATTCTCTAATCTCATCTCTTTGAAGGAGGAGATGGAGTGAGCCATATCTGGTTCCAAACAGAGGACATTGTATGGAATTGGGGTTCAGGATCTTTGACATAAATTTGCAGCCAAGTTGGAGAATGGAAATGGATGCCAAGGGGAAAATGAATATTCGAGGTTTAGGTTTTAGGTAGATGGGTCGGTCCCCCACAGCCCCCTGTTAAAACACATAGACATTTCCCCAGAATGGTATCTTTGGAGACCAAAAGAAAACAAACCTCAAAAGAAAAGCTAGTAATGTATTTATAATTCTAACTGGGATTACTCATGATTTTGGGGGTGGTAAGGTCTTGGTTTTCTATGGCCTTGTCCTTTTTTGTATTTAAGCCTCTAGGCTTTCACCTCACACCTCTGTCCATGCACGCATGCTATGCACGTGACACATTTTAAAGGGAACTTGAGCTCTTGGGAAAGTTGCCAGGTGTCTATAAAAGGAAAGACCCGAGAGCAGCATTTCAAATCCTTGTAAACATTGAGTCTCCTTTTTACCATAAGCCTAAATCGCCATAAAGATTGTTTGTGGATTAGACAACCTTTTAATTTGGTGGGTGGATTTATTCCTAAGGCTTCACCTTAGAATAAGGAAGTCGGGTCTGGAAGGTAGGTCTTGAGGTGACCACGGTGTTTGGAGATGCACAGTCTTGACCTTCATTCAAGCTGTTCAGGTATTTCAGTGACAGCTAAGCGAGACTCAGCAGGGTGGAAGATTTGTTGGAATGTTTTATTCTGTTGAGTACCTCACACATTAATGGTGGGGGGGGCTGAAGTTGCAAAGATGAAAAAAAACAACTCTTGAGGTTGAGGAGACAAATAACTAGACTCCAATGTAAGAAGTATAAAAATAGAAGTGCTATGGTGCACTTTAGTTAGAGTTTTATCTTATACCTGTTTATATCAACTTATGTATTTTATCGATTCACTTTCCCTTATGAGTTTTATGTGTACTATTCTGTCTGGGAACTATTTGGATAATATGTTACATACGCAGTTACCAAAGGTTCGATTAGGGTCGATTCTGACAATCCGGGGAACTTAAGTTGGAGTCCGGCACGTGAGGATCTCAGATGTTTGTAAAGCAGCATTAGTGGTTTCCAGTCAGTGCCAGGAAGCAGGGGACGGCATGGTGGGTAAGGGCTTAGTAACCTATTTTTGACTGCTAGTCAGCTTATGAGCATCTGACTTTGTGGTAAAATAATATTGAGGAGGAAAAAGAATCTTAAGGTTTTCAGACTGCCATTTGCGTGGCCCTGGGTTTGACAACAGCGGTAGTAAATGCCATCACTCTGTGTGCTTCTCTCCTGCCGAGGGCCTCGTGGTGCTGTGTATGAGTGGGTCTGTTGTTCACTGGCTAATTGATGTCCCTGGTGCCACTCTCAGGAAGGAAGTACGTTTCCTCGCAGAGAAGAGAGGTCAAGGTGGGATGATGTAACCTTTGATCGTCCATCCCACTTGAACTTTCCTAAGACCCTAAGGCTTTCTGTTGCTTAAAAAGAACATTACTTAGGGCAGAAGCTTTCATACTTTTAGTCACTTTCACATCCAAAGTAGTCGATGGCTATTCTTTTTGTTTTTTTAAGTTTATTTATTTATTTTGAGAGAGAGAGCAAAGTGCACACGTGTGCACAAACTGGAGAAGGGTAGGGGGGGCGGGGAGAGAGAAACCCAAGCAGTCTGAATGCTGTCAGCACTGAGCCCAACTCGGGGCTTGATCTCACAGACCATGAGATCATGACCTGAGCTGAGATCAAGAGTTGGATGCTTAACCAACTGAGCCACCCCGGCACCCCTCAATTTGCTATTCTAAAGTGGATTATGCATTATTTCCAACGACCACTTATTCTCTAAGACTTAGTATTTTTGCATCTGTTCTCTTTTAACCTATTTCAGCATTTGTGTTTTGATTCCACAATTAGTATTGTCCTGCACATTTCCAATGAGCCAGAAAATTCCTATGTATCTTTTTTTTTTAATGTTTATTTTTGAGACAGAGACAGAGCATGAGCAGGGGAGGAACAGAGAGAGAGAGAGACACAGAATCCAAAGTAGGCTCCAGTCTCTAAGCTGTCAGCACAGAGCCCAATGCGGGGTTCGAACTAAAGAATCGGGAGATCATGACCTGAGCCGAAGTCAGACACTTAACCTACTGAGCCACCCAGGTGCCCCTCCTGTGTATCTTCTGTAGCTGTATTGGCTACACTTTAATAATAGTAGCAAGACATTTTTCATTGTCAAAAGGATTGTAGACTAAATTGGGATGCTTTATCTAAAATACCTGGGGTCACCTGGGTGGCTCAGTCATGGTCTCCTGGTCGTGGGACCAGGCCCCAAATTGGGCTCTGCACTGGGCATGGAACCTGCTTGGGATTCTCCCTCTTTCTGCTCCTAATCAGCTCTCGTGTGCGCCCTGTAATAATAAGTAAGAAAGTAAGTCAGACCTGAATAAGTGATTGCCCATCCACAAGCTATATCTACTTCCCTTTTGAATAAGCTTCCTATTCACTTTTGGATGGTATTATTTCAGGGAAAAGAAACTGCACATTTGTTGGGTTCCATACAAAAGGATCCTGATTTAATTAGAAATACAGTTTTACATTTTGGTTTACTTTTTAAACTGGATTATTCATGCTGTCAAATTTCATAGCCACCCAATAGAGACATTGCTTTGCAAGATGGTGCTATGCGAGATGGGGGGGGGGGGCATTGTTTATCTTTTACGTTCATAGGACTTGGGACTTGTGGAAGAGTGCTTGGTTTGACATGGGTTGAATGGGGAAGCCAGTCCCCTTACATGAGTTAGCTATGGTACAAAATAATTTTTACTTGTAGTTGTGTTTAAAATTCAGCCTCTTTCAGGGGCGCCTGGATGGCTCAGTCGATTAAGAGTACTGACTCTTGATTTTTGGTTCAGGTCACGATCTCAGGGTTCGTGAGATCTACCCCTTCACTGGGCTCCGAGCTGACAGCATAGAGCTTGCTTGGGATTCTCTCTCTCTCTCTGCCTCTCAGAGTCTCTTTCTCTCAAAAATAAATACATAAACTTAAAAACAGTTTTTTTAAATAAAATTTAGTCTCATTCAGATGTGTTCCCTTCAGTCCACTCTGTATGCAAAAGTATGAGCAAGAGGGTTGCTCAAGGATGCTTGTAAATACCTTTGTTTTTAATTTTTATCCTGAATCGCTCCTCTGCTTCTTCACTAGATCCTCTGCTAGAGAAGCGTTCAGGCCTGGCGTTTCAGGGTATTCCAGATACGGTGCCCTTTGGCATGGAGCTTGTGTCTCTCTCCACTCAGAAGGGCAAATGGACTGTGAATTAAAACTTCACCAGGCATTGTTTCCGTCTCTTTCATGCTGCAGTAACGAAATACCACAGACTGGGTACCTTTTAAACAACAAAGACGTATTTCTCACAGTTCTAGAGGCTCGAAGTCCAAGATCAGGGTGCCGGCACACTCAAGTGAGGGCCCTCTTCCGGGTCACAGTCTGTTTCACTGTCCTCATGTGGTGGAAGGGGAAAGGGATCTCTCCGGAGCCTCCTTTATAATCCCATTCGTGAGTGTCCACCTTCATGATGTAAGCACCTCCCAAAGGCCCTGCCTCCTAATACCATCCTCTTTGGGGGTCAGAGTTGCAACATAGGAATTCTGGGGGGACACAAACATTCAGACCATAGCACCTCCCCAGTTTTCATTGTTATTGTCGTTTTCCCCATTCTCTTTATCCCTGAAGTATCCTTTGTGTATTCCTCTCATGCCATCCTCACCTCTGCCATTCTGTGGGGACTCGGGCGGCCTTGTTAAAATATCTGGAATGTTCCCAGCCTCTGCCAGACCTTTGAAGGGCTCGTTTGTCTCATTCTTTGCACTGTTAGCCAAGTTCTAGGTCTGCTGTGGACCAGTTGTGTGTCAGTGGGGCAAGTGTAGGCTTCTTCAGCTTTTCGGGGCTCCTACTTGTGCATGTGACAGCCCACCCGGCATCTCCACCTGGATGGCCCACAGCCACTACTCTATGTGACCAAGACTGGAACAGCCTAGCCACCCCACCCAATCTCTTTTGTGCTCTTCTTGGGCTGCTTAGCTTAGGAAGTGGTACCACCGTCTACACCCCCAACATGCAGTCACCAAGCCCCAAGTCTTCCTCCTGCATACGTCTCCGGTCTGTTCGCTTCTCTCCATTTCCATTGCCACCACTTGAATCCACCTGGCTACCGGGGCAGTATCCGAATGACCTCAGCGCCTCTCTTGCCTCTCTCCACTTGAATCTCAGTTCAGCATCCAAAATGCTTTTAAGATGCTGACCTGATCATGGGTCATAAGGCACTGCCTGTCTGGCCCTCACCAATCCCTCGAGGCACAAGTGCATGGCCTTCAACCCTCCCCCCCCCCCCCCCCCCATTCACTGTGCTCTGGCCTCCCTGGCCTCTCAACTCTTTGAATGTGTCAGACTCTTTGCACCTTTAGGGCCTTCTCACTTCTACACCCCACCCAGCCCCCTTTCCCTGGCTTCTCCAGATCCTGGGCTACATGTCACCTCCTCAGGAAAGCCTTCTTTTGCCCAGTCCCCTCAGACTGTCAGCCCCTCCCTTTCATAGCTGTTATCAAATAGTAATTAAGTAATTGTGGGATTGGTTGATTAATGTCTGGCTGGCTATTTAGACCGCAAGCTCCAGGAAGGCAGAGACCATGTCTGTTCTATTCACTTTGTACTGGTCCTAGCCCAATGCCTGCTTCATAGTGGGCACCTGATAAGTATTTCTAAACGACTGAGTATAACTTAGCTGAGCCTCACCTTCCTTCTCTGTAAAATGGAATAGCAACCGAGGAGGACATTAACAGCAATAATGTCGTGTGTGGACTTGTGTAGAATCGAAGCACAGTTATATATGATATTACTTTCGTGCAGAAAAGTTCTTGTATGTAGCTTGTATGAGGAGCTGTGTTTACTCTGTTTAGTACCTCACCCAAAGAAGTGAAAGGTTCATTGGAGCAACTGTGTTACGGGAGGTGGCAGCCCAGAGCCCGCCAGTGCACACTGGGAAAGCAAGCCTTGTCCGAGGTGGGCATTACCTCTCCTCACTCCCTCAGGGAGCAGGGGGAGTTGCCCCTTCCAAAAAGCCTAATCAAGTGTGCCTTTGTTTGCAGTTTACAAAGCTTCCACTGAGTGTGGTTTGTGTGCCCTGAATTCGTAATGGAATTTGAGGGCAGGAGAGGACAGTGAACCTTCTTTTGGGTGGAAACCGTTCTAGTGTTTAGCAAACTTGAAGCCTTTGTAAGCTGAGACCTCTGGGAAAATTCAGAGGAAGTGGGCGAGGCCAGTGTTCTTTGCCCTTCTTTCCTCACCGTTTGGATCACCTGTTTCAGCTCTCCAGGCAGTGTCTTCTTATGTAATTGTTGTGTCTCACAGGGCAATCCAGATGAAAGACAGGACTTGATGAATCCACTTCTAGCCCGGTAAAACATGGAGAGGAAAAACCCACCCAGAGAGAGCCCCAGAAGACTCTCGGCCAAACTGGGCAAAGGCACAGAGATGAAGAAAGTGGCTCGTCAGCACGGCATGGCAGCTGCTGAGTCAGATAAGGACTCTGGATTTTCAGGTTAAAAATACCTTATTCCTTCCACATTGTGATGAATGATTTGCCTGAAAAACGCCCTCCCTAGAACTCATTTGTGTGATAAAGGTGGGAAGCTTTCATGTACAAGATAAATAAGTCTCTGATCTCTTAAAATGGTAATTCTGGTGCCACATGGTGGGCCACTTACCCAGCAGAGTCACTGGGGTTAGTTCTGAAGGAATGATCTGACATCTTTTTCCAGTGCAGACTCTCAACTTTAAACCTTACATTTCCAGCCATTGCAAAGTTAGTGGGGAAAAAATATTTAAATACTGGTAATTCTGTTGTCTGAGCTCCTTTTTCATAGGAACAGCTACCTTGCTGGAAAAAAAGTACTGCTACATGCTGTCTCCATGTAGCAAACGAAACAGGAGTATGTGATTTAAGACAGCTGTTTTTACTAAGAAAGTAATTTGCCGTGTTTAAAAACATTTCCCTGCCACAACCCATCCCCGCCAGTACCTGTGCGTTTGTATTTGGGCTTGGAGAGCCTCAGTTCCAAACTTGAGAATCTACTAGAGACAAGAAAGTAGAACGGTTTTCCTCATTAGTTTGTTTCAAACCTTATCTGAAAGGGCTAGCTGCATATGCAGTGAATCATTTAATTTTGTGCCCGGCACTTCTGTTTCCACATTTGAGTGTTTCAGTGACTTGAATACGGCTCTGGGGGCAACATTTTTGGTCCAGAGGATGCAGAGAGATGAAGCCAGGGGATTCTGGCTGGGTCAGCATCCTGAGAGCAGAGCCCTCCCCGAGAGGAAGATTTATGTTATCCAGCTTCACAGAGACTTATCAATCCATCTTGTTGATTTATTAATTTATAGTGAGAAATGCAGCTGTTAGGAAAATTAGAACTCTCTCATCCCTAGAGGGGTGTGTTTTCTGCCTGTAGGCATGCTGCACGAGAAGCCAAATTATAAATAGACAGTTGCTCAGAGAGGAACAGAGCACCAGCCGATCGAAGGACTAGAATAGGGACAGTCCAGTGAAGGGAGGGCCAGCTTATAGCCCTTTGGGTTTTTCTTCTCTCTCAGCATTGTTTCCCAAGCTTGACTCATCACAAGGCTCATCTGAGGTTCTTGTTAAAAATACCAGTCACCACCATCCAGGTATATACTGATTCCCCTGAGGTAATCAATTGCTGAAGGAATTTCATCAGTGTTATTTATTTAATTAGCAGCATGCCTTCTCAGACTCACAAGGGAATCGGTGTACCTCCTGAGTAATGATAATGACGTTAACATTTATATAGAATTTACCATAGAAGTTCTATATAACCAGTGGCTGGCCCTGATGAATAATGTTTGCCAGTTTCCATGATGTGTATACTCTCACCAGGACCAATTAATTTCAGGCTACTAATAAGATGTTACTGAATATGGGGATGGGAGGATTTGGGGAACTAGAAAAGATGTATACCACCAGTCCTTAAGAGCTGGTAAGAACCAGCTGCAGCCCATCGCTGCATAGATCACAGTTCACGTACAATAAATCATAGTAACTATCCTGTGAGAAAGTATTATGTTCCCCATTTTACAGATGAGGAAACTGAGGCATAGAAAGATTACATAATTTCCAGGATCATGCAACTGGTCAGTGGTAGAGCTGGATTTGAATCCAGGGACATGTGTTTCCAGAGGCCCTACCTTTTGACACCATTGCCCAGTATTCTGGAAAGCTCTGGTGAAATTCTTTAGGTCAGTGTCAGCCAAATCCACCTCATTTATCATTTATTCACTCAGTGATTGATTAGGAGTAGTCAGTGATGGGGAATACACTTTGGCTGGGATGCTCACAGTTGCGACACTGGAATGCAAATATTCTGTGTGGGGACTAAAATAAACCTACATTTGGTGTGACTAACACGCTGCTGTGTGATAAAGTTGTACTTCCATAGGACAGTCAGAAGGTTCCATTGCTTTGGCATTCCATACATACTGAGCTTTAGCCAAAGCTGCTGATCAGGGAATGGGCTAAGCTTATGGTGGAAGTTTGGGTGGGCTCCTGGAAATGTGTGTAGTTCTGTTATCTGGATGGTAAGAATATTGTCCTGGATTAAGCTGAGGTTACTCCAGCCAGACTTCTGTTGGTTAGGATAATAATGTATGAGTTTGCTAGGACTGCCACAACAGAGTGTCATAAATTGGGCGGCTCAGAAAACAAATTTATTGTCTCACAGTTCTGGAGGGGAGAAGTCCAAGATCATGGTTCCTGGTGGACAGGGTTCATTTTCTCAGGGCTGTGAGAGAGGAAAAAAAAAAGAAAATACTGATCACCAGACCCCTCTCCTGGAGATTGTGATAGCAAGGGTCTGGGGGAGGGCCTTCAGGAAAGGTGGATTTTATTTTATTTTTTTACAAGTGTTTCTGGTGATTTCTGTGATCAGACTGGTTTGGGAAACATCGTAGGCCTAATACCTCTTTTATTATCGTGTTTGTTTTTCGTCCTTTTTTCTTACTGTGAAGGTAATGCGTGCTCATTGAGGAAGCTTAGAAATTTAGGAACATGCAAAGAAGAAACGAAACATTCTCCATAATCCTATCACCTATTATTCCCAATATGTTGACATTTCAGGATACCGTTCGACAACCTCAGCCTTGTCAGGCCGGTTGTTCGGTAGTATGTCCCAAAGTCTGGGGCATAGTTTTTCTGATAGTTTCCTTATTGTCTATGTAGAAGTGCTTTCAGAAGCATTGAGTTGTTCAGACACAAGATGATATTAAAAATAATCTAACTCATTATGCCCCCGAAAATGGCCCCCGTGGATGCCTCCGGCCACTCCTGGGCCAGGTGCCAGTGAGTTAGTTCAAGGAGTTATTGTTCCAGTTACCTGGGAGTGTGATGTGATTTGTAAAACCAAGGTAGTTTTTCCCATTGTAATTACTTTTCCATATTTAATTATTCCCATTTTAGTTATTTCCCCAACTTTGTATTTTGAAAAATTTCAAATCTACACAAAAGTGAGTGAATGTCACAAATGGCTTTCATTCAGATCCACTGAGTGATATCATTTTGCCATATTGCTCTCTCTATACACAAGCACACCTCTTTATACACACCCATAAATATATATATAATATAATCTAAACGTGTATGTGTAAAAAATGTATTTATGTACCGAACTATTTGAAAGTAAGTCGCAAACACTTGACCCTTTGTCCGTAACTACTTAAGTACAAATCTCCAAAAAGAATAATTGTCGTACTACTTAATTGTACTACTTAAGTACAAATCTCCAAAAAGTATCATTGTCGTAACCGAGAATTTTCACCTTGATGTAGTTATTAATGAGCTATAGTCCATATTCAGATTTTCCCCATTGTCTCAATAATGTCCTTTGTTTGTCTTTTTGTGTATTTGTTGGTTTTGGATCCAGGATGCAGTTGAGGATTGGGCATTTCATTTAGTTGTCCTTTTTAGTCTTATGTAGTCTAGAACAGCTTTCTCATCTTGCCTTGCCTTTTTTTCCCTTCCCTTCTTTCCTTTGTTTTCTTTTTTAATCACAGTGACATTTTTTTCAAGTTTATTTTATTTATTTGAGAGAGAACATGAGCAGGGGAGGGGCAGAGAGAGAGGGAGTGAGAGAATCCCAAGCAGGCTCTCAGTGCAGAGCCTGACACGGGGCTCAAACCCATAAACTGTGAAATCATACCCTGAGCCAAAGTCGGACTCAACCAACTGAGTCACCCAGGCGCTACAATGACAGTGACATTTTTTAATGAGATAGCCTGTTGTTTTGTAGAATGTCTCACTCTCTGGATTTTTCTGGTGTTTTCCCCATTATTTGAATCAGGATAAACATTTCCTTTTTACCAGAGTACTACATTTTTTTTTTTTTAATGTTTATTTATTTTTGAGACAGAGAGAGACAGACAGAGAATGAACGGGGGAGAGTCAGAGAGAGAGGGAGACACAGAATCTGAAACAGGCTCCAGGCTCTGAGCGGTCAGCACAGAGCCCGATGCGGGGCTCCAACTCACGGACTGTGAGATCGTGACCTGAGCCGAAGTCGGCCGCTTAACCGACCGAGCCACCCAGGCGCCCCCAGAGTACTACATTTTTGATGTTACATCCTTCCCATCGCAACACATGATGAGACTCCTAAATTTGTCTTATTCTTGATGAAGCCCTGGCTGATCACTTGTTTAAGGTAGTGTGTAAGCCTGTACCAGATTTCTCTATGGTAAAAGTATCCTTTTCTCTTTGTAATTAGAACGTAATTTATGAGATGATACTTGGAGACTGTGTGACTCTCCTGTTTCCCCAAAACTCTTGACCAGTGGTTTTTGCAACCACCGATTATCCTTAGCTGAATCAGTTACTACATTTGTGGCTTAAAAAGTGTGATCTGATTTTATCGTTCCTTGTACATTTTATTAGCTGACACTCTTCTGTAAAGAAGAATTTGTCCTCCTTTTTTGAGTATCGCTATGGATACATGGAATTCTTTTGTAATTCAGTCTGTCAATCCTATATGATTGTTCTTTTTGATACTCAAATTGTCCCAAGTTTGGCCAGTGGAAGCTCCTTCTTGATAGTTCCTGTATCTTTTTGACTTGACCGCATTTATGTTTGAACACTTCCTTGCTTTTGGGGACAATAAGACGTCCAGGCTCATCTTGTACTTTTTACTGCCAAACACTTGAATTGAACTCACCTGTGACATTTAGAAACCAAGATCCATCCACTAGGTATGCATTTTGCTTCTGAGGTCCTTTGTTTCTGGCCATGGTTCTTAACTAGAGGCACACGTTTGGATTACTTGTGCTTTATGAAAATCCACTTCCTGGGCACCAGATAAATCAGTTCAGCAGATTGAGGGGAGGACCCCGACATCTGTAAATTCTAAAAAGCATCACGAGAGATTCTGATTAAATGCAAGTGTTGACAGTTACACACATTTAAATTATAGTCACATTTCGGTCCTGCCTCATCCAAATTACTCTGAGATTCTTGATGAGCATTTAGTGTATTCCCAGACTCCTCACTAGCAGGGTTATAGCAATCTCTTGGTTTACTCTAGCAGGTAGCTAATTAAGTCTTTTTTGTATGGATTTCCCGTAGGGCAGCCTTATCTTCTTTACCGTAGAGAGCAGTGTCTATCACCAGTTGTGCAGGGTCCCTAGGAGGCACACTCAGCATGCATTTAGGACACCCACAAGAGAGGTGCTTAACTGGGTGGAGGTGGGTAACAAAGACACATTTCAAATTTCAGCTCTGATGAGCTTACCCAGAAGTGTACAATTAGAAAACTTAGGATGGAGCTGTTTACATTTCAGCATGGATGTAAGTTTGGAGGTTTACAGGTTCATTTTGTTTTTATTATCGTAACTCTATTTTGTGGTGCCCAGAGCCTCTAAAGGTCTTAATCCTGCCCCAGGTCACGCATGTACTCCGTTCCCCTTTTCAGCAACAGATTCTTGAAGGTAATGCTCTCACTCTGAAGCCTTCAACCCATTTCTCCTGTGGTGGTGATGGTTACTTTCACATACACCCTAACTGATGCAAGCTGTGGTCTGTAACAGAGTTAGAAAGGAAGCCTGCTGTCCTAGGGCAGGGATTCTTAATCTTTGGGGATAGGAGGGATTCCATTGAGAATACAATGAAAGCTAAAGACCCATTCAGAAAAACTCACAAAAACTTCTATCACAAATGTTCTATTCCATTTCAAGAAGTCTGTTGACTCCTTTGAAGGTCTGCTTAAGAGTCCCTCGCCTAGATCCTAAGTGAACTGACCACTCTTCTGCCCACCAGATGGGAGCTCAGAATGTCTGAGCTCGGCAGAGCAGATGGAATCCGAGGACATGCTGAGCGCCTTAGGCTGGGGCCGGGAAGACAGGCCAAGGCAGAACTCCAAGACTACAGGCAGTGCCTTCCCTGCACTGTCCCCGATGGTTGTCATGAAGAACGTGCTGGTCAAACAGGTGAGGGGGACTACTATCTCCTGCCGTCTCTGCACGAGAATGTTCCCGAGCTTCCTGCGTGCCCTGCCTCTCCCTATCTGCCCAGGAGAGATTTTAGAAGTAGACCGCCAGTGCTTCACTGATGCACACTTCTGTCCTGGGGAGACGATGTTTCCTTTCAACTACTGACAGTGTTTTCCGCAGGACCACAGCGGTCATGACACGTGTTTCCATTTTCCAGACGGCAGGCCTACTTCATTTCTATATTCCTAGTTTGTCCAAAAGGACCCCAGCTTTCTTTCTTTAGTCACAGATAAAGGAATCAAGCAGAAATGTCGTCACTTTCTTAATGTTTTATTTATTTTTGAGACAGAGAGAGACAGAGCATGAGCGGCATGAGAGCGAGGGAGACACAGAATCTGAAGCAGGCTCCAGGCTCCGAGCTGTCAGCACAGAGCCCGACACGGGGCTCGAACCCACAGACTGTGAGATCATGACCTGAGCCGAAGTCGGACACTCAACCGACTGAGCCACCCAGGCACCCCTGTTGTCACTTTCCTGGTGCATTCTAACGTTTGACAGAAGTGAGGGTAGCAACAAAAGAATCTCTTTTTAATTTGAATTGCCCCGGATTGAGGAATGAAAGGTGTATTTATTTGTTTGAGAAGTAGAGGCGATTTCCATGTTCTCCCAAAGCCATGTCATTAGTGAGAAAGCAGCTCTTTGGTTTGGGTATGGCCATCCCAGCAGCCTCCACACAGCATTGTTGTGGCATTGAAAAATACCCTGCTTTGGGCTTTATTATATAACTATGCATATTGTGTGATTATTGTCTGGATATGAAAGAAGAGAAGATTTAGATGACAATGTAAGCTAAGACCCAGTGTTTGAAACAGAGAATTCAATCATGTGAATTTTGTTAAAAAACATTTAACCTTACCCTCCTTTGCTCTAAAACATACCAGTTCTCACATGGGTCCATTCGTTGATGAGGCTGCTTGAAACTAGTGACGTTTGAAATCTGGCTTTGTGTTGTGGACCTTCCCACCTTAGGCAGAAGAACATGGCTAGAGCCTCACAGGAAACCCTAAGATCTTAACTGTTTACCTAGTAGTTGTTACAGAGGAACACAAACTGATTTTCAACAAGGCAACCTAGTGACTCTGGGAAAAGAATTTGAAGATTTTTACTTGGCAGATCGTATCTCAGCTGGAAGCATAGTTCCCCTTACTGAAATGAAGAGAGAAAATGAAGACATGACACGGAGCCGAAATGAGACTGTCCAGGCCCCACCAGTGCCGCCTGCTTCTCAGGGCTTCCTTTCTCCGGGGCTCTTTTTCTCCCTGCCTTCCTCTCTTGTTCCCTTAGCTCTTTCTGGTGTGTCTGTGTTTATACGCCTTCTTTGTTGTAGGCGAGGCTGGCAGCTCCCGGAGTTGAGAACAGCCCACGGGTGAGGAGTGAGTAGGCTTTTCCGGCAGAGCTGCATTCTTCAGGACAAAGACCTCGGGGAAGGCTGCTGGGCTGGATCAGGAGATTGGAGGCCCAGGGGGCAGGCTGACCTAGTGGAGTAGTCTAGGAGTTTTGTTTTGTTGTTTTTTCGTACGTGCTAGAATCTGGCACATTCCAAAATTAAAATAATTATACGCTTAAAAAAAAAAATCTCCTCATATTGTGTAATGTCTTGATTATTGCTGCTTGCTTTTAGGTATTTTTCTTTTGAGGGTCTGATTCCATTTCTGCCGCTGGCCCATGTGATCTTGCACGTAATTACTCAACCACCGTGGACTTCAGTTTGCTCATCTTTAACGTGGAGGCTTTATGTGAAATGTGCTGAGATCCTATCCAAGCTGAAAATCTTGTCCTGTGTTTCCTCAGATGATTTCAACGTGAATAATACATTGTAAAATCTAAGAATGAGGACAAATGAGCTAAGTATCTATTAGGGCAGTGGGCATACAGCAGCGGTAAGAGCCGTCCACTGAAATCATCTTGGGAAAGCAATGAGTTAGATCTTGTCTGGATCCATTTGCCTTGTGGGGCTATTCTTAGGGCACGAGTGACTAGCGGGATAGCCTGAAGTTTTGCTTCTGACTGGGCTAGGCTGACCTCTACTTCAGAAGACCCCTAATTTTGGATCTCTGACAGGGAAGTGTGGCTGCTGGGCCTAGCATTGCTTACACATACTCCCGGCTATGTTTGAACACCAAGTGGGCCCCAGAATGAGCTCTCCGGGTAATCCTAGCCTTTGTACAAATGAACTATAGTTGAATTTGGCCTCAAGTTCCTAGCCAGGCATCCAAGAAGCTGAAACGTGTGCAAAATGGTGGGCAGATGTGGGAAGACAATCCATAGCTTTCTTCAGATAACTCAAATGACCCCACCAGGGATAAGAACCTTTGTCAGGTTCTCTCTCTTCCTAGCCACGTCACCACTCCTGTCTTTGGGACCAAGTTGGAAGTAGACTGGCTTTTGAATATTAGAGACAAGTAGCCATGCCCTTCTTTAATAGGCTTCCATCCGGATCAGTACTCGAAGAATAAAAGTGTATGATTGAGGAGTAACATAACAAAAGCAGAGTAGAGAATGGTTAGGCTGGGTTTTAGAGTCAGACCCAGGATGGAATCCTAGCTCCGTCACTTAGTAGCTTGGAGGCTTAAAGCAAGCCGTTTCCACTTTCTGAGCTTCCATTTCTTATTTATGAAAGGAGACAGTAAGGACCACATGGGTTCTTAGGGACAGTAAATGGAAGCACCCCCAGAAACCATCACACACAGTGCCAACCCCTAGTAAGTACCAGGTAGGCACTGTTCGCTTGAGTGGCTTTCTGGTTGCTGGGGCATCACTGACTTCAAAAACAGGGGCCCTGACAACATGTAACTTTCTAATCAAAAGTCGGTTTCAGGGGGCGCCTGGGTGGCTCAGTCGGTTGGGCGTCCGACTTCAGCTCAGGTCATGATCTCACGGTCCGGGAGTTCGAGCCCCGCGTCAGGCTCTGGGCTAACGGCTCAGAGCCTGGAGCCTGCTTCCGATTCTGTGTCTTCCTCTCTCTCTGCCCCTCCCCCGTTCATGCTCTGTCTCTCTCTGTCCCAAAAATAAATAAACGTTAAAAAAAAAAAAAGTTAAAAAAAAAAAGTCGGTTTCAGGTAGAAGAGGTTCCAGGTATAACCAAATGAAGACAGACTTTGGCCTGAAGACACATTTGTAGGCTTGAGACTAGCACACTTCAGCTTACGCCAGGCAGTTGTACTCGCCCATATTATAATTGCCTCAGTTGTGACCTTAACCATGTCATGGCTTCACCTACCTACAATTTCTTTTTCTCAGTGATAGCACTTGAATAAAAACCGGTATTTCCTTCAGTGTTCCCGTAAGTAGGCTTAAAAAACAACAGCCCAATGATAGCAGACTCAGATGGATTTTCCAGCCACTTTTCCGGTCGGGTTCTCTAGAAGGGCTGCCCCCCCCCCCCCCCCCCCCCCCACGTGAGGAAGCCCTGTAGTTGAAATTACAAGCATCCGGCAGAAGGCCGCAGCCCCTCTCCTTTCGGCGGGTCACAGTAGCGTGCCGTTCTTTTCTTTTGTTTTCAGGGCGGCAGCTCGTCCCAGCTCCAGTCGTGGACCGTCCAGCCCTCCTTCGAAGTGATCTCGGCTCAGCCACAGCTGCTGTTCCTCCATCCGCCCGCGCCCGCTCCCGTCAGCCCATGTCACGCCGGCGAGAAAAAGTCGGACTCCAGGAACTACTTGCCCATTCTAAATTCTTACACCAAAATAGCCCCCCACCCGGGCAAAAGGGGCCTTTCCCTCAGCCCGGAAGAAAGAAGGGAAAACGGGGTGCAGAAGAAAGTCTGCACGGAGAGACTTGGGCCGAGCTTGTCTTCCAGTGAGCCTACCAAGCCTGGTGCCGCGCCCCCCGGGCCCCCCGCGCCGGCACCCCCAGGTGCCAAGCTCGCCGCGGACTCTGCCCCGCAGGGTGTGCCCTCCCTGGTGGCAGGCGGGAGCCCACAGACTCTTCAGCCCGTGTCCAGCAGCCACGTGGCCAAAGCCCCCAGCCTGACCTTTGCCTCCCCCGCCAGCCCCGTCTGCGCGTCAGACAGCACTCTGCATGGCCTGGAGAGCAGCTCCCCGCTGTCGCCGCTGTCAGCCAGCTACGGCTCGCCTCTGTGGGCCGCGGAGCACCTGTGCCGCAGCCCCGACCTCTTCGCGGAGCAGCGGCGGAGCAAGCACAGGCGCTTCCAGAATACCCTGGTGGTCCTGCACAAGTCCGGTCTGCTGGAGATCACTCTGAAAACCAAGGAGTTGATTCGTCAGAACCAGGCGACTCAGGCAGAGCTAGACCAGCTGAAGGAGCAGACCCAGCTGTTTATAGAGGCCACCAAGAGCAGGGCTCCTCAGGCCTGGGCCAAGCTGCAGGCATCGTTAACATCGGGCTCTAGTCGTGCCGGCAGCGACCCAGAAGCGTTCTCTGACCACCCAGACATGTAACACAGGAGGCGTATTTCCCTGTTACTTGAGCGGTTCTTTTTAACTCTTGCGGTTTCTACTCCTGTTTCCCAGAGCTTATGTAAGAGCTTTTCCTTCTAAACTTAAACCGTTTGGCAGTTCACTTACGAAGCCACATGCCAGGACCTGGCTGTCTTAACCTGTGGTCTGTGCACAGTTTACACACGTCTCCCTTCTTCTGAGGACCTCGGATGCGGAGTGTCCTCAAGTCCCCCTTAACTTAGCCTGCAGGCTGGTAGATGGGTCACGGGGCAAAGCAGGCGAGCTGGTTGTGTGGGGCTCTTCTGGCTGCCACCTCCCACCATCCCACTCACTCACTGTGATCAAGGGCACAGTGACAGGGATGAGTCCACAGAGTGACATCTGTCAAACCAGGGAGTAGGTGACATAAGGATCCCTTTGTGGATCTCCTCATGGATATCTTATGCACAGAGAAAAATACGAGGTGTGCTCATGTTCCACGAGGCATTGTGCCATTTGGGTGAAAACTAAAATGCCATGGGCACAGGTTGGGCCGAGGATGTAGGCGCTTAATCATGTGAAGCTTTGTCTTCCTCAACTGGAAAGTCAAGGGGAGAGAAGGGTAGCACCATTGAACTCTTACACTTTAGTTCCAAGCCAGATTTCTCTTCACTTAAACTGGTAGGCAAAATACTTCAGATTTTTAAAGTATGGAATAGATTCGGTACCATCTGGAATTATAATTGCTGAATTGCTTTTTTTTTCTCTTTCTTTTTTTTTTTTTTTTTTGACTTAGACTCTGAAGAAAGTAGACATGGCCAGCATCTCTTGATTGGGAGCTGGAAGATTCTGGAAATTTGTGCTTCCCCCACCCCCTCTTTTGAAACAGTGCAACCTGTTGTATGTATGAAAATCTCCAAGGTAGCTTTGTGGTTCCTAAGAATGGATGTAAGTTAACCCCTCTGCTGCCACTTTTTTTTTTTTCCTTTTGTTTTTGTCAAACAGGAAAGAAATGGTTACCAAGCTTGGTAAACTTTGAATTAAAACCATCCTGAGGTCATGACACAGAAATTGGAGACCATTCTTCGTACCGATTTTATTTTCATACCCAAAGTTTTCGTTTGTCGCCTGTCACAGTGACATGGAGCGATGTGGGGCGGAGTCTTCTGTGTTGCCTACGTGCATTAGATATCGGCAGCAAAGCCAGAGGTGTGGTGTTGGTTATTTGAAGTTCATCTAGAAATGGAGGGCGTGATAAGAATTTCCAGATGATCCCGATTCTTTCGGCTTCGTGCTAAAGGTAAATGGGATTTCTAAGTAGTAGCATTTCAGACTTTTTATCCTTTCATCTAAAAATGTTGAAAAATCTTGAAATTTTGAAATTTCAAATCTTGAAATTTGAAATGTTGAAAAATCATCTTGAAAAATCTATGTACAAATTATCTTAAGAAGAAGTTCTGTATGACCAGCTTCGTCTTTTCTGCACTAAAATGTTCTTGAAGTTTTACCAAGGCCAGAAGCTAATGCTCAGATTTACCTGGTAGTTGTTAACTGTAACATAGTTTTGAAATGACAAGACTTCAGATTGCCCACACTTTGTTGTCCACCATGTATGATTTACATACGGCTGACCAATTTAGAAATAGCTTGGTAAAATCTCTACACTCTCCTGATCCAGTGCAGAATTACTACCTGCCGTTTACTTTCTGAAAAAGAGTTTCAAAATCCCACAAATGTGTCTTTAAGCAGACCCTCGGCTCCTTTGAATATTCTCCTCTTGGCCCACTCCCTTTGCCTCCCCTGAATCTGTGCTGCTACGACAGCCCTGCTCTGCGCACCATGCTAGGAAGCTTCCTTTTTGGCAGAATATGTTGGCAGCAAAGCTAGAGAGACAGGTGGATTCAGAAAAGCCTGGGCACCAGTCATGAGTCTTACTGAGTGTCAAAAATCTGAACATACTTGCTGAGAACCAAATTTATTCCATCAGAAAAACCCTCTGTGGAGCTATAAGCCTCTTGGACTCTTCTTCCTAGATCAGGGTTTGCATTTCCCTTCCTGTTATGGTAAAAGATGATGAGAGCCATCATCGATCTGCACAGCTGAGTGGCAGGGCGAAGCAGCACCTCCCCGGCTCTTCTCTGATCGTGTGACTTAGTGTTGGAAGTCGCTCTAGGCTGTTAGCATGGGTGTTCCTTCCCTCGTGGAGCTGTAAGCAGATGAAGCCAAATAGGGAAGCTAGTTCTTGGAAGAAGAAGTCCGTTGAGGCTCCCAGACGTTTGGGGCCAGAAGCCAGATCGGCAAATGGAGGAACCTCGGAGTAGACCAGAAAGATCTCCATTGGTTGCACACGGCTGTAAGTAGGAATGGTCTTAGAGAGCATGCTTTGATCTGGTATGAACTACTGTGGCAGGGCTGCTGGCTTCTGAAGGCGAGAAGCAATTCTTAGTTCAGACCAACCCTTAAAGAGAACTTTTGGCAGATTTTTTGGCCATGTTGAAACACATCTAGAAAAAGCTGCTGGTTGAATTGGCTATGGGAATGGAGTTTAATAACATTTGTAATTTATTACAGTCGTTGCTTTTTATTGATTATAGTATTGTCTGACTTTACTATGAGTCCTTCAACAGAAAAGTAACCCTTGTGCATATATTGAAGTGTTTTTCCTGCTATGAATTCTTTAGGGTAGAGATTTATTTACCAAATGTGAATTCTTTTGAGGAAGTGTGAAGTTTTGTAGAAATCGACTGTGAAATGTCAGAGAAAAATAAAAGTCACTTACTTGAAAACTATCCGGCCTTTTTGCTTTATAACTGCTTAAAAAATACTAAGCGAAATCTAGAGTAAGTACATTTGACCCTTGAATAGCATGGGTTTGAACTGACCCGCTTACCCAAGGATTTCTTTCGATAAGTACACGGATTTCTTTCGATAAGCAAATGTCACTTCCTTGTGGTTTTAATAACACTTCCTTCCCTCTAGCTTACTTAATTGTAAGAATACAGTATATAATACATATAACACATAAAATAGGTGTTAATCGACTCTATTACCGGTAAGGCTTCCGGTCAACAGTAGGCTTTTAGTATTTAAGTTTTGGGGGATGCGCGGATTTTCAACTGCAGGGCGGTCGGCACCCCTCAGCCCCATGTTGTTCAAGGCTCAACTGTATTTGATTTAAGTTTCAAACATATGTACTCCTGTCATTTGGGAATGTTGGGATCAGATACTGAACCGGTGTGAACTTAAAAGGAAATGAAGGCGATCTTAATGCATATGAAAGTCCCATGTTACCTGGCATCTTAGAAGTTTATATTGGGTAGGTTGGGAGGAGTAAGAGGAGAATACAGTCCAGTGGTTTCTTTCTTCCTTTTTAATGTTTATTTTGAAGAGAGAGAGTGTGAGTGGGGGTGGAGCAGAGAGCGAGGGAGACACAGAATCTGAAGCAGGCTCCAGGCTCCGAGCTGTCAGCACAGAGCCTGACACGGGGCTGGAACCCACGAACCGTGAGATCATGACCTGAGCCGAAGTCGGATGCTTAACCAACTGAGCCACCCAGGCGCCCCTCCTTCTGATCTGACACTTTCACAAATGTCAAAACTACAGTTGCCTGCTGGGATAAACTAAAACCACATGAAATGAAGTTCTTCCTACAACAGAAGTCCTTAGCAAGTACAACTCCAAGCCTCCCTCTGTGCTTCTTAGAGTTCATTCCTAACACTCAGCTCATCCCTGTTCCCCAAGGCCAGTCAAGCCGTCCCTCCCCAGATTTTTAAGACGCTGCAAAACTACGAGCTTATCCTCATGTAAAGGCCTAGAGGGTTGATGCCAGAGTCTAATTCTTAGAGCATTATTTCTGTCCTACACAATTTTCTAAGTAACTTTATACGGCTATACGACCCTTTAAATGAAATGTCAAGATGGCTAGAGGAGGCCCCTCCTGAAACTGACAGCCATCCTTGCATCTGAGTGGCACTGAGAGAGGCAGACCACACACAGTGGATCTCAGGAGGCTAAGGTAAGTGAGGTTATTTGAGTTTGTGGCCCCGGTCCCTTGGCCTGATTCCTGTACAGGGAAATATCTGTCCACCTAGGACATCTGTTAGGTCCACCTTGTGGATGGCATCACGGTAGACTGTAGCCCAGTGTGATGGGGTCTAAAGACCTGCATGCACCTGTGCCCTCTGTTACTCATCAGCTGGGTGGCTTTGGGTAAGTCACTAAGCCTCTCTAGGTGTCACTCCTCCTGGCTGAATAATAAAGAATTGTAACTGGTTCTCCATGGTTCTTCCCAGCCCTCACCAGTCGAAAGATCTCTAGCTGTGTTATAGGTCAGCCATAAAATTAACAGATTTTTAAAAACCTGGGGTGCCTACAAAGTAGCTCCCTAGTGCTCTGATAAGATGACTTTATAAAGTGTTCCGTCGGATTTTTAACTTCCGTGTGGCTCTAAGAGAAGCATTTTGCTGGTCTGCCTTGGTTTTGCCTTTCTTATGATTGCCTGGTTGCAGCTAAAATGGATTCACTACTTCCCATATAAAAGCCTGCTCTCAGAGATTACGAGCCCCATAGCAGAGTTGTTTGGGGTTAAATCAAATCACCGCCTTCCTAGTCAGTCATCTGCAAACGGCTCCTTCCTTTCGTCTCTAATGAAAGATAACTCATATATTTTGGAGGGCATGTCAATTAGCTTTTATTTCAGTACAGATTTCTCTCTCCCCAACCAGGGAAGATGTTTCTGTGAGTGTTATAAGGAGTGTCTGAGGTTGACTTAACATTGTTTTTAAGGTAATAGTCATAGACCATGTAAATGAGGTGGTACTTGATGAGGACTTTATTCTGTTTCCAGCCTCCTGGGTATCACTTGCATCTGCGCAGAAGAGGGGTGGAGATGAGGTCCTCCTGGAGGCAGCCCGATCAGAAGGGCAGGAGGAAGAGGCAGTAGGAAGCATCCTTTATCTCTGCTACCTCAGTTTCCTTTATCATAGGAGGGTGTGATCTTGTGTTCGCTTGGCATCCCAAGATGTTGGTGAGGTGCAAAACAGTGCCGTCTCTAAAGTGTTTTGAGATCGCAACACAGAGCCAGGCAGCCTCCTGCAACTCGGACCCATCAGCAAAATGCAAGTGAGGGCATTACACCCTTACGAGTTGTCATTTGCTTGGAATAATTATGACTGTCTTTTACCAAAGTCTCATTTCCAACTAATGGGAAGACAGCAAATATCAACCCAGCCTTTGACTGGCTTTCCGGAAGGAGATATTCTGTGGGTCCCTGGCGTCCTGTGACCCACTCCGGCCTTTTCCACTCAGAATTCCTGCCTCGTTCTTAGAGCACGTGGCTTTCCTCCCTCTCTCTCGGAAGGACAGTTATGCAAACCGTTAGAGAATTGCTTGGAAGAACAGTCTGTATGGTTCCTGCCTCAAATTACAGCAGCTGGAGGAGATGAGCAAGAAAGAGAAAAGCCTGTGGAGCAGGAAGTTAACGCAGCGAGTGGGCGGAAGCCGTTAGGAAAGGAAGGGACTGAAAATTGGAAGCAGGATCCCGAGGCCAGCCCGCGTGAGGGGCCCAGGCAGCTTGGAAGATTAGGGTTTGGAGCCGGGCCTTCCTAGTGGCTTGAGAGCAGGAGTGAAAATAGCTGCCTTTAGTTTTCCTAAAGACTCTATCTAAGGAACTGCAGTGGCTTGGAGGAGGGGCTCGCTACTTCCGGTGGAAGTCCAACAGGCGGCCGACTCTTCGGCAACCCTCCCCCCACCAAAAGCCTTGACCGCTGGGGGGCAGACAGGAGCACTTGGCCTGGAGCCTGCCCTCCATTTGGGGCTAAGAGCACGGCAGCTGCTGGGTGTGAGGCTGAGAAACCAAGAGCTGCTGCTACCTGTAGATGGCAAAACGGGAACCACCCCTACGACAGCCAGGTTGCAATCACCCGTCTTTACCCATCCCATGTACAAATGCATAATCTGTTGCAAAGTCAGGGGAAGAGAAGACACTTAAAGATGCCCACAAATAAAAAACCTGCACCCTCAGCGGGCCCTGCATCATATTTAACAAATGCGGGAAGGCCTGGTTCCGGAGGCCTAGCGGTCCTCTAGCCAGTGTTTAATTCCTGCTCCCCTCTGTTCTTCAGCAAGGCTCTGGGCTTCTTATTACTGAGCTGCTCAGGAAATGCAAATGAGTGTTCACTTAAGCAAAACACACAGAGGAGAGGCAGTGAACCGCCAAAACAAACAGCCCAGGATGCCCACAGCTGACGGGGAAGCTAAGGCAGCGTTTAGACGTGGGGTTTTCACTGACGGTTTTCACGCTCCAGCAGGCCCGGGAAGGGCCAGAATAACTTGAAGGTGAAAACCCTTTTTTTTTAAAAGCCTTTCAGTTGATCCTTGTCTACTCAAGATATATTTGGAAGTTTGTGCTTCACAGTCTATGCTGCTTTCATTCTTGAAGCATTTTCCAAGCATCAGTTACACTGTGAAGCCTTTAGCTACTAAGTTGCTAATGTTCGCGTTGTACCAGTCAGGTTGGGCCATGGTGACAGGTCTGGCTTCCTGGCCCCCGCCAACTGCAGGACTGGGGGCATTGTGGGAGCTCACACTCAATGGTAAATGCCTGCCATGCTGATGTTTTGGTTTTGATTTTGGTTTTTGAGAGGAAAAGGGCTCTGGGACCCTGAGGCTCAGAAGTGAGCAGGCCCCTGACATCACAGGTCCGCCCTAGAGGCAGGTCCCACTTTGGGGACCTTTAAAAATCCTCAAACCTGGGGTCTTCACTACTTGATTTGTCACTCCTGCTCCTCCCTCCCCTCAAATTTGTATTTTTCTCAAACCCTGATCATTTCTGCTTCTTGTGAAAGTTTTAATGATTCCTGAAGCTTACCTGATGTAGACATTGGCATGGTTACTTCAGAGTAACAAATACATAAAGTTGTCAGCACGTTTATGTCCCAGGAACTGACCTAGTTGTGGGTGGTAAACAAAACAGGCATGATCTCTGCTGATATTCTAGTGGGAGGGCAGCAATGACCATCAATTAAGTCCATCATCCCTTTGTTGGTTTGGGTCTCACTAGGTCTCATGGATCCAAAGTTGGGTGTGTAAATCTGGGCAAGGTGATATGTCCTACTCACCTCTACTTTTATTTTAAAGATTAACATTTTGATAACCTGGGGGTTTATCATCCTCCGATTAGGGCAAGGGTCCTTAACGTTAAGCTACTAACTGAGAACAGAAGTGTTGATACAGGCACAATATATTAGTTAAGTCCACCCCAACACCCGCCCAGGCACACTAGGAGAGAGTTCTCACAAGTGGATTATCTGTTTGGTGACTCACCTTCAGATCTTTTGTTTTTTAATTAAAGTATAATTGACACACAATATACTGTTAGTTTCAGGTTTAATCATAGTGATTTGATATTTTTATACATTATGAAATGATCCCCACAACAAGTCTAGTTACCATCTGTCACCACATTCCCAGATTTTTGAGCTCACCCACAATAGCACCTGCGTCCGCATTCTCACTGCATTCTCGCAGCTACGGCCAGCAGGAACATTCACGTGACCCCAAGCGTGAGCACCTTCCGAAGTTCTGTACCATAGGTACCTCACTTGCCTCACCCTAGTCCCGGCCCTGGCAGCGCCAAACACTTACAAAGGCCCAGGGCCCACAGAAAGGCACATGAGGTCCCGGCCCTGGAGCCCTCAGAGCTGAGCCAGGAGATGTGACTCACCGGGAAAGCAGCGACACTGGGTAGTGTGGCCTGGTGCCCAAGGCCACCTACAGACCAGAGCTGCAGGAGCTCTCCGAGGCCTGAAAAGGAACTCTAGGGGAGTTGAGATTTGAGCCCAGTCGAGGCATATGGTACAGTTTAGATTAGCTGAGAGGAAGGGGCCAGCATTTTTGGCAAAGGAAAGAGACTGAGTAGAGGCATCATGGTGGGATGGAAATATCATAGCTTTGGGTCTGGATCCTGTTGGTTTCTGTATGATCCTAGCAAGTTAGATGACTTCTGTGGGCTTCGTTTCCTCATTTGTTAGGTTACGATCTACTCTCAAAGATTATTATGCCATAATGTATAAAGTATCTAGGCCAGTGGCCCCACATGGTGGGTGCTCAATAAACAGTACTCATAAGATTGTTACTATAGGTGAAACGTGAAGCTCCAGGAGTGAAGATAGGGCCAGCTGAGCCTGCCTTGGTTCAAGGTCAGTCTTTCACTTTGCACAAGGAGTAGCAGCAGACCAGGCCAGCTCCCTGCCTGCTCCCACACCCTGCTGCACCCAGAACAGAGCCCCTCCTGAAGTACACACCCTGCAGAGTACTTGGCAAACACGTTCTCCCCAGCCTGTCCCAAGCCTCACCCCTGTTCAGGGCTACACAGTCAGGGGGTGGGGAGCTATAGAGGAATCTGGAGTATTGATCGTCGGCCCCACCCTCACCGGGAGCCTCCATTTCATACCTGGCCCAGCTTCCTGGCTGGTGACTCTGCCTCCAGGCTCAAGTACAGTCCACCTTCCATGCTGCATCAGGTGAACTTCTGTAAAGCCCCACTTGCTCGCACTGCTGCCCTCCTCAGGCACCCCACTGCAGCGGCTCTCTGGCCTTGGCTGCACGGTGGCAGCCTCTCGGGAGCTTTTAAAATCCAGATGCCAAGGCCACACCCCAGACGAATCCTAGTAGAGTCTCCAGGAGGTAGGACTTCCCCCTTTCCCACCCCCATCGGTAAGTTTTCAAGCTCCTCAGGTGACTGCACATGTGCAGACCAGGCTGGAACGAACTACGCAGGGACTCCCTATCACGGGACTGATATTGGGCTCGGGGCTGGTGGGGAGGAGGGACTAGTGCGGGTGCCAAGGGGGGGCTCTGTTCTGGGTGCAGCAGGGCGGTGGAGGCAGGCTGGGAGCCGTGCTGGTTTGCTGCTCACTGTCCGTAAGGACAAAGTGAACAGCTGACCTTGAACCCAGACCATCTCAGCTGGCCCTCTCCTCCTGGTGCGATCAGTGAGTGATCAGAAGCAGCGCCATCCCCTGGGAGTCTGTCAGAGCGTGGAATCATAGGCCCAGCTGATTCCGAACCCGCGTTTTCACCGGATCCCCAGGTGATTCCCGCACACTGGCAAATTTGAGAAGCACTGGCACCAGTTTTGACTAGATGCTCACAGTGGTCCGAGTGTGGTGCCAGGTGTTTTACACACACGGTGTCATTTCATCTTCCCAGCCTCTCAGCTGTTAGCACCGGCTCTGACAACCAAGAAAACACCTACCATTCATTCAGCAAATCCTCACTGAGTGCCTACTATGAGAGAAGCGTCATGATAGGGATTGGGGATCAAAACCCGGTGTTCCCCTGCTGGAGAAGAACTCAGAGGCTAATGGGGTGTGATGTCAGTGTCATGACTTACCAGCTGTGTGTTCCTGGGCGACTTCCTGGGCCTGTCTGAGGAATTGCACCCGGGAGGGGGCGGGATGCGGACAAGGCTGCCAGGTCCTCGAACTCTGTGACTCCATTTCCCTGGATGAGTCTCGGGTCAGACCACTATTAGCACGGGACCCAAATCTCGCCCTTTTGCGCCCGCGAAGCCCTGTGTGGCTCGGCGAGGCAAGACACCCAGCAGCCCGTTCAGTCCCGGGCTTGGTTCGCCCAGGTCCTCTCAGCGCCCACCTTGGCCGCGCGCGCGAGCGCGGGCGCCGGGAGAACAGGGCTGTGGCCCGGCGGCGCCCCCTTCCGGCGGAGCCGGGCCACCGCAGCGGGTGCCGGGCCGCAGGCGCCGGGTAAGCCGGGCGGGAGAGGCGGTTGAGGCCCCGCCCCGCGCGGCCGCGTCCCACCTGCTGTGGTCCCGGCGCACGTGGGGGTCTGGGGAATCGGTTTAGGGGTTTCGTGTTCCTCAGAGTGCACCACTGTTTCCTGTAATTTAATTTTCTTTCTTGAAAGCGTTGCTAATTAAATTCTTTCTCCGGCGAGCCGCGCGTCCCCTCCCCTGCTCCTCTGTTGATTAAACTATCCCGCAGCAGCTCAGTCATTCTCTGCCTGGGCTGCGGGTGCTCAGGTGGAGGGACCTCGATGGCCGCTCACCTGGCTGCCCCCTCGGCGGGCGTCCCTCCTCGGGTCTCCTGGCTCCCTTTCCACCTGGACCATGCGAGCAATCTTTGTAGCCTGAATAAAAGCGGGCACAGCCCTTCCCCTGCCACTGGTGACCTCTGCTGGCTGGGAATCCATCAAAATCAACTTCATGTTATTTCACGTTCCCTGTCCTCTCATCTCTGAATCCTACCCCTCACTGCTTTTTTCTCTGCAGCACTATTCCTACCTTCTCCCCCACGGTCCACAGCACAAAACGCTAAGCAGTTTTGCCAGGCTGCCCAGAGACCTGGGGAAGGTCATACAGCGTACGTAGGGCCTAGCTGGGGCTAGAACTTGGCTCTCCTGAAGCTTAATCTCTCAAGAGTCACAAAGTCAGAAACCTCCAGGTGCCAAACAGGCAAGGGAAGAGTGTGGGGTTGCCCTCTGTGGGGTAGTGGGGAGGGGTGGGTCTGTGGCAAAGCAGAGTGGCTTGCCCTTTCCGGAGTCATTCAAACATCATGCCCCGCTGAAGGCCAAGAGTGTCCAATTCTTGGTTAAGTCTAAGAGGGAGTCCAGTGTCTGAGGATGGCAGTGACTTGCCCAGGGTGACAGGGACTCAGCAGCAGCAGCAGTGGGCACTCTGGACTCAGTGTGGTCATCTTTCTAAGATGCCACTTCCTGGGTGGGGATGTGCAGCCCCCTGCTCAGTTCTGCCCACTGAGGCCTAGTTCCTACTGCTCCTCCTCTCCCACGCTGCAGAGAAATGTCCCAGGACTGCACCCCTCCCTCTGCTCATGGGGGCCCCCTGCCCCTCAGAGTATGGGGGGATGCCATGCTCCCCTACTCTCTATCTGAAATCCCTTATGCACACCGCTCCTGGCCCAATTCTCAACTAGCTGTCAGGCAGAGGAAGAAGGCAGCTCAGGCAAATCCCAGAATTTGCAAGGAGGAGTTTGGGGGACCAATGCTATTTTTAAGGAGATATTACTGGTGGGAATTTCAGGCATCACAAGCAGGCCAGAAAGGGGGCATTTGGGGACAGGGACTCTGGGAAGAAGCCCACACATGGGACTGCCTCCTCCCCAGAAGGCCTCACGGCCGGTTCTCTGTTGCTCTCAGCTCAGGGTTCCAGGTCAGTGCCCTGCTCCCTGCCAGCAGAGCTTTGTGCTAATGCTGCTTAAATTGGGGGAGGGGCATTAACACGTGATCCCACTTCACCAGCCATCGCTGTGGCCCCTCCAGAGGCCTCTCTTCTCCCATATGTCATAGATGAGCTTTGGCAGATGTTTTTCTCCCCGGAGCCTGCTCCATTTTGGGGTCTTTGATGGCCCCCATGCCCTGGTCTCCAGGGGGTGGGTGTAGAGACAAGCCAGCTGTGCTCAGGCCTCTGGCAGTGTCTGGTCCCCTCCTGCGGGCACCCTGACACTGCCTAGGAAGGCAGCAGCCCAGAAACAGCTCAGGCCTTTTTTTTTCCCTGGTTAGACATCATCCTTGTGACCTGGGGTAGGGTCCCCAGCCGGGACTGTCTTCAGACGTCCACAATTAGCCTCTGGAAGAAGCTGCTTCATCCTGGGCAACTTGCCCATAATCATCAGCCTGGGAAGGACCAGATACATCCCAAGGATCCCAGGGTCCTGAAGCCAGCCTGTTTGCCCCCACAGTCACCTTAAGCAGCTACTGTGAGCTCTGTGAAGGCAGAGGCTGTGCCTAATTCCTTTCTCTGTACCCACCAGAGCCTACTGAATACCAGGTGTTGAATAACAGTAGGTTAAATGAATAAGTCGATCAATGGATTAATGAATGAAAACTTGACTGTTACTTGTCAGCAGGGAGTTTATTGGATGTCTACAATAGTCCACAATACAAAGACAGTCTGGTGTCTGGGTTCACAAGATTAACTCAGGAGCAGACAGCCTGAGTTCGAATCCCAGCTCTGCCACTTACCAGCTGCATGGCTTTGGGAAGCTTATATAACTTCTCTGGGCCTCAGTTTCTTTACCTGGAAAATAGGGGTAATAAAAAAGCATACCTCGAGGGGTTGCTATGAGGAATAAGTAGTTACTATAGGTAAAGTGTGTATGACAAGGGCCTATTCACATAGTGAATGTTCAGCAAATGTTGGTCATTATTACTCATTGTGACTCATGCATCAACAATGGTGTCAGTGCTGTATACTATATGCTAGGTGCTAGAGGAAACCAGAGAATTCCACCATTGCCATTCCTGCCCTCCAAGGTTCAGCTGGGAGACAAAACCCATACAGGAGGGACAATTTCCCTGGACCAGTCAGGGCTAACGGAAGAAACATGTGGGGGCCACTAGGTGATGGTGTGGGGAGAGGGCGGTGCAGAAGGCCATGAAAGGAACATGGGCCTCGCCAGTCAGGATGAGAGGATTGTACATCATGAAAGGTCACCCCTCTTCCTGAGCCGCTGGTAGCCATCTTAGTAGAAACGACTTCCTTCTAACCCCCTTGCTGAAGTTCTATGGGAAGGAAAGAGTGATGGGGAGTTCTTCCCAGAGGCTCTTCTTTGAGCCCAAGTGTCTCTGATGTCCCCAGTTTGAGTTCTCCAACAGCTTTGAACTGAACCCTGGGGAAATAAATGTGACCCTCTGCCTTTGGTCTCTAATGTGGAGGATCGTGCTGATCATTAGAAAAAAAGTAAACATCAGTTTGTGCTTGACTCACCCAAGCAGGACAGCCTGTAAGAAGCGATCAGAGGGAAGAGGCAGGTCCATGGGGAACGTGGCCTGAAGACGAAATTCTGACTGTGACCACAGGATGCTTACTCATGCCCTATCACTCCTAATGGCGACTCACAACTCCCAGGAATCATCTGGCATTCCAGCCCCTGCACAGTCCCTTCTAATTGCACTCCTACCTACAGCCCTGCTTTCCTGTCTGGCAACTCCTAATCATCCTGTATAAATTTGACGTTGCCTCCTCTGGGAAGTCTTCCAGCCTACCCACCGAGAGGGTGCTCTCTCCTCCTGTGGCACCCTGTCCTCCCTCATAACTGTCCACAGTTGGTCTTCATCCCTTTGGTCTTCCCGGGGTCAGGTAATAGGTCTCATTAATCTTTGCATTCCTGGTTCTTGGCATCATTCCTGGCATGGAGTCGGCATCAATGAATGCCTGAGGAATGAATGGAGGAGCTGGGCCAGCACTACCCACAGAGAGAGGAATGAAGACAGAAGCAGAAACCAACATCAGGAACTATCCCAGACCCCCCAACCCCACCAACAGGCTCACCCTGGTTGGTGACCAGGTCCAAGGTTCTGCCTTATCTCCAAAGCATCTCAGATAAGGCAGGAGCAATGCATCGTAGCTCCCTACCCGTCCCCTCCCTTTCTCCCCAGCAGGAGGAGCTGCCTTCCAAGCATCCTTGAGAGCATGCCCAGAGGAGGGAGATGCGGGGAGCAGTGAGGCCAGTTGCAGGATTCTGAGTACAGAGAGGAGCCAGGAGGACCAAATTCATGAAGTGACAATACAACCATGATCCTGGGAAAGGAGACTGGCTAAAGAGTGGCTGCTGGGACCTAAGGATTGGTTTCTTCATTATAGCAGGTGGGGGCTCAGGGTGCTTCAAGGACTCATGACCTCTATTGCTGCAGGCAGATGGTTTCTCCCAGCTTTGGCAGCCAGAAGGTTGTGCTGCATGGCACGATGTGCAGATTGCCCTGAATCTCTTCCTCCAGTGCAAGGTTACGGAGTGGTTAGTTAAGAACAATAGCATCAATCACCAACTGATGGGCCATTGACAGAGGCCAAGTGATCCCCGTTACCTTGAATCCCAGGGTTATGATCTTCTCTGCTCCTGATGGCCTTTCATTTGAGGTCACCTTGACCATTCTGTCTTCACCTTCAGGATCATCTTGGGCCTTCTCCCCAGGACTCCTCCAGTCATGCTCCATGTTGGTGAAATGGCTCTGATACTTTCCCTTCCTTACCAGCCCACAGCCAGTATTCCCACCCAAACCCTGGTTATGTCACCCTCAACTCATAGCAAATGCCTCCTCTTGAGTCCCTCCACCATCTCCACTTCTGGTCTACCCACCAAAGCCCTACTTTCTGAAATATATTTCTAAGCATGTAGTTCCCTTGCTCACAACTTCCAATGGTTCCCCCGTCAACTTTGGTCCAGATCTCTTAGCTTGCCATTCAAGGCCCCCTCTGCTCAGATCTCAAATCCCAGATTTTTTTTAATGTACATCCAAGTTAGTTAGCATATATAGTGCAACAATGATTCAGGAGTAGATTCCTGAATGCCCCTTACCCATTTAGCCCATCCTCCCTCCCAAAACCCCTCCAGCAACCTTCTGCTTGTTCTCTATAATTAAGAGTCTCTTACGTTTTGTCCCTCTCCCTGTTTTATATATTCTTGCTTCCCTTCCCTTATGTTCATCTGTTTTGTATCTTAAATTCCTCATATGAGTGAAGTCATATGATTTTTGTCTTTCTCTGACTGACTAATTTCACTTAGCATAATACCCTCTAGTTCCATCCATGTAGTTGTAAATGATAAGATTTCATTCTTTTTGATTGCCGAGTAATACTCCGTTGTGTATATATATATATATATATATATATATATATATATATATACACCACATCTTCCATTCATCTGTCGATGGACATTTGGGCTTTTTCCATACTTTGGCTATTGTCAATAGCGCTGCTATAAACATTGGGGTGCATGTGCCTCTTTGAAACAGCAGGCTTGTATCCCTTGGATAAATACCTAATAGTGCAATTGCTGGGCATAGGGTAGTGCTATATTTAATTTTTTGAGGAACCTCCATACTGTTTTCCAGAGTGGCTGCACCAGTTTGCATTCCCACCAGCAGTGCAAAAGAGATCCTCTTTCTCCGCATCCTCGCCAATATCTGTTGTTGCCTGAGTTGTTAATGTTAGCTATTCTGACAGCTGTGAGGTGGTATCTCATTGTGGTTTTGTTTTGTATTTCACTGATAATGAGTGATGTTGAGCATTTTTTCATGTGTCTGTTAGGCATCTGGATGTCTTCTTTGGAGAAGTGTCTATTCATGTCTTTTGCCCATTTCTTCACTAGATTGTTTTTTGGGTGTTGAGTTTGATAAGTTCTTTATAGATTTTTGATACTAACCCTTTATCTGATATGTCATTTGCAAATATCTTCTCCCATTCCCTGGTTGCCTTTTAGTTTTGCTGATTGTTTCCTTTGCTGTGCAGAAGATTTTTATCTTGATGAGGTCCCTGTAGTTCATTTTTGCTTTTGTTTCCCTTGCCTCTGGACATGTGTTGAGTAAGATATTGCTGTGGCCAAGGTCAAAGAGGTTTTTGCCTGCTTTCTCCTGGAGGATTTTGATCATTTCCTGTCTTACGTTTAGGTCTTTCATCCATTTTGAGTTTCTTTTTGTGTATGGTGTAAGAAAATGGTCCAGATCCATTTTTCTGCATGTCACTGTCCAGTTTTCCCAGCACCATTTGCTGAAGAGACTGTCTCTGTTCCATTGGATATTCTTTCCTGCTTTGTCAAAGATTAGTTGGCCATACATTTTGTGGGTCTACTTCTGGGTTCTCTATTCTGTTCCATTGATCTGAGTCTCTGTTCTTGTGTCAGTACCATACTGTCTTGATGATTACAGCTTTGTAATATAGCTCGAAGTCCGGGATTTTGATGCTTCCAGCTTTGGTTTTCTTTTTCAAGATTGCTTTGGCTATTCGGGGTCTTTTCTGGTTCCATACAAATTTTAGGATTGTTTGTTCTAGTTCTGTGAAGAATGCTGGTGTTATTTTGATAAGGATTTCTCAACTCCCAGATTTAATTCCACCTGCTTCTCCATGATGGCCGCTATGCTCACCATCCCATGATCACTCCAGGGCTCCAGGCCAGTTCCCTTTTCCTGGAAAGCCTTCTTATCCATGTCTGCCTTCTCAAATCTCATCCGTTCCTCCAAACTCTGCACACATGGAAGCTCCCTGGTCCCTACAGCTGGACATGCTCTCTTCCTCTTCTGGGGCTTCCCAGCAACCTCTCCCAGGATGTGAACTCCTGGAGGACAGTGATGTCTCATCTGTCTTCCAGCCCCACAGTGTGCACAGCAAAGAAGAGATGTGGAGTGAACAAATGAGCACAAAATCTAAGCATTCATTTAGTCAATATTTACTGAGCACCTACTATATGCCTAGCCCCTGCTAGGCATTTAGGATACAATGGTGAAAAGGCAGGTGTGTCTGCCCCATGGAGTGTAGACAGCCCATGCTCTACAATGTGCCGAAGATTAGTCACAGCTCCGTTCATCCCCTCCCCACCCCACCGCCGGCATATCTTGGGTCTGCCTTTTCGGTTGCCCGTTGGCATGTGTCCAGGGAACGCAGACCTATATACAACACTGGCCTAGGCTGAAGGCTCTTCAACAGCCCAAGAAGAACTAACACTTTGTAGTTGTGCCTCTACTAGTCCAGGCCTGCTCATCTTTAGGATGCATCAGAGGTCATGTCCATTCATCTGCTCAGGGACCACTCCCTCCCTGCAGGGTTTAACCCACTCTCAGCTGCCCTCAGGACTGGGCAGCCTGAATTCTTCAAGTTTTGTAGGGGCTGAGAGGTCAGGGGGCCCTGGATGATCCTCAGGGGGCAGTCAGCTCTACCTGTGATGGAGGATCAAGTGGCTTCTCCTCTTCATTCTCTCCCCACCTGTCCTCTGACATGGGAAGGAGTGGGAGGAGGAAGAGGAAAGTTCCTACGTTACACATTCTACCCCTGGCCCCCATGGGTCCATGATCCCAGCACATAGACCTGCTACCAACAAGGGGTGGTATCCACACATTTACCAGCCACACAGCACAAACCCTGACCAGTCACAAAGGACACTGGCTGATGGGTTGGAATAAACTCCTGAGGGTTCCATGCAGGTAACAGGCATTGCCCTTTTCGTTGCTGGATTTTGAAGCTAGCCAGGAGTCCAGGGGAGGAACAGGAGCAGCTGGGGCAGCAGGAGTGGGTTCTCAGGGAGTCTGGACAATGGTTACTTACCTACTAGAACAGAAGTATTTTTAATACTTACCTTAAATATTTCAACAGCTTGTTTGACTGTGTCGGTGCATTCCAGCCTTGCCTGCCCTGCTACCAACCACAGTGCCCGTGTGATCACATCAAATCCAATTTAACACCACATGTTTTATTGATGTTCTTCATCAACAATACAGGGACATGTGTACAAATGCTACTCAAGTCCCGCACCTGGCAACCCCCCCCCCCCCACCGTCACCACCCACTGACCAATCGGCCAGAAGCCGACTCCTGCAGGTCTCCCTTTTAGTTCCTCTCCCCATGTCAAGTCTCACAGTGCTGAGCCTCCAGGAGGCTGGGAATGGCATGGCTAGCTTCCAAGCTTGAGCTCTGCAGTCAGGGAAGAGCCAAGGTCTGGATTGCCCAGGGAATCTCTTCCCTCCCCTTCCACTCCCACTTTTTCAGTATGGCCAGAAGTAGGGGGTGAAGATGCTCCCCAATGATTCCTTCATCCAGCCAGCCCGGCTCCTCTTCAGCCTTCTCTGCAATATCCTTCCCCTCCAAGTGACCTGCCCTGCTGACACCAAGATAGCAGAGTAACCATTTTCCAAGGGGTGGGATTCAGTGGGTGGGGGCAGGGACAAGATGCCCCTGATGGCAGAGATTTTATTGTCTTGCTCATCATTTTTGTTTGTTTCAAGTTTTTATTTAAATTCCAGTTAGTTAACATATAGTGTAATATTAGTTTCAGGAGTAGAATCTAGTGATTCATCACTTACATATAACACCCAGTGCTCATTACAACAAGTGTGCCTTGTTCATCATTGTATACCGGTGCCCGGAAGAGACTTGGCACAGAGTTGGCACTCAAGAAATATATGTAGGATGCACGAATGAATGAAAATGGGAGGGAGTGTGAGCCAGTGGTGCCATTACTACATTAGCCCTGTAGGGGGCATGAAGGCAGGACCAAGGTAAAGTGCTCCTGAGCTCTGCTCAAGAACTCATACTGTTGTGTGACAATGCTTGGGGTGCCTGCGGCCGCCAGCTGGACACTGTAGGGTGTGGGCTTCAGCTCTGCTGCCTGCACGGGTGGTAGACTGGCCTTGGGATCCAGTCAGAAGGGGCACTTGTGTTGTCCCCACTCCCAAATATGCCCCAGAGGTTTGATCTTCTGGGCCCCAGAACACAGAGCAGTGCCCCCATCCAGAGCCAATTAGATAACCAAGGCTGGCCTCACAACTGCCTGACCTTCCAGCCTTGCTCTCCCGCTACGGCCCCTACCTGCCCCTGACACTGCTCCATCTCCCTTTCCTCAAATGCCAACCCCCTCGGCTAGCATTAACACCCAGTCTGTCCTGTCTCACCAGAGACCCCTCCTCAGTGGCAAAGTAGGGTCCTGAAGGTTTGCATTATGATTTTCAGACCCTTCCATGCCTTCTTCCTGCTTCGTGAAAGCAAATAATTCACAGGCATCTCTACAGATCTTGCCTCTGGACCTGGCAGTCACAAGAGTCACTAGACTCTTGGGGGTGGGAAAGGATCCTCCCTTTCCTGACCCTGTGCAGAAATTCTTTCCACAGCATGCCTGCCAGATGACTGACCAGTCCCTGCTGGAATACCTCCAGTGGGACACTCTTTACTTCCCCAGGCAGCTTTTCAAATTCTGAACAGCTTTAGATGCTAGAATGTCCTTCAGAAATGAGCCCATTTTCCCCTCTCATTCTCATCTCCCAAATATCCCAGTGCCCAGCCTCTGTGTGACCTCTCTCCTCCCCTCCTCTAAGCATTTTCTAATTTCACAACACTCCTCACCACAACCACCCCCCCCACACACACACATGCACACGTCCCCTTCTGTATGGTCATGCAGCCACATGCTTCTCCCATTTATCAGTATTTCTCCTTTCCTTCTTCCTTCCTTTTTGCCTTCCCAACATCTAACAAAAACCCCAAAGACTAGACATCAGAGAGAAAGCTACAAGAGTGCCAAGGAAAGGAAGCATCAAGGCAGGTCCCAGACTGGGCTGGGGTGGCCATATGGAGCAAGATGGACAGACACAGCACCTAGAAAATCCAGGCCATTGGCTGCTGTCTCCCAGAGAAAAGGCTTTGCAACTTGGGGGTGGGGCAGTAAGCTCCTGAGTTTCCCTTCCACTGCTCACAAATCCACAGAGAGAATAAGAACACACCTCTCCTGTTTCAACCTCCCTAGCAGTTGGCAGAGCTGACTTGGCTATCTCTCACACATGGTAATTTTAAACATTTTTGCCTACCTCTAGGTCCTGGGAGCATCATACCAACAGCAAGAATCCACTCTCCATCCTAACATGGGTCTGAGAGGAAGAGCTCTAGCCAATAGCAGTGATGACATGAGACATGGGAGAGAGTGGATGAGCCCAGCAGAGGGGGAAAGCAGGGGCTCCAAGGGGGGAAGGAACAAAAGCAGAGGCCTCCTAGCAGTTGGCTGGCTCTTGGGAGCCTAGCAATGCCTGAGTGGCCATTTTTCCTTCTCGCCACAATCCACCAGCCAACGCTGTTCTCTATATGTCACAGACCAGGGGTGGATGCTAGGACCTTACTGGCTCAAGGTTGTATTGGGTCATGGGCGGAGACAAGAGTGCCACGGTCTTATGTTCAGGAGGAGTTAAGACACACACACAGAAATGATGGGAATGCCTGCTATTTGTCACGCTGCTTGGAGCTCTCACCTCCAACATTGAACATGGGGACCAGCAGGCCCAGCAGCCACCTCTTCCCGAAGACCTCCTGTAAGTTCTTGCGCCAGGGCCGGGCCCTCACCGCCACCCCCTTCCGCACCTGGTGGCGGGTTTGCCCCCTGAGGATCAACAGCAGCTGATGGCAGCAGAAGCCCGCGCAGGCCAGGCCGATAGCAAACCAGAGGTAGAGCATGAGGATGACGAACATTTCAGAACCGAGGACAGCTCCTGCAGGGGGGAGGGGAAAGACCAGAACCGCTTTACACCCAGGCCACGTACTGAACTGCGATCCATGCAGGCGCTTTCCACTAGGGAAGGAGGGAGATTAATGAGACTGAAGCTATATGCTGTAGCAATCTCAGCGCTGCAGCGAGGGAAGGAAGGATGAACTAGTTGCCCTAACTTTTTCTTAGTGCCCACGGCTTCTGAAGTGAGAGGGGAGAACTAGGGGGACGTGGGGGAGAAGAGAAGGTAGCTTCTTATCCTGGCAGTGCCTAGATGCCACCATTTCCTTAGGGTCAGAGACGCCGTCTTGCTCTACCTTCTCTTTGTGATCTGGAAACAGGGAGAAGGTGTTTTTTCAGGAGCAGAGGGGGGTGAGCTGAGGATGCAAGGGAGGGAGCTGGCTCCTGGGCAGTTGCCTTGACTGCAGCCCCATCTCCCTACAGAACTGGGAACACTGGCGGGGAGGACTCTGGAAAATGACAGCATGATGGAGAACAGGGCCTAGTCATCAAGAAGAAGTCACAAGCTCCAAGGGCAGTGCAGAGCGCTCACTTAGAAAATAATTCAGTCATTAATGTTAACAAGAGGACAGTATGGCCACGAGAACATTTGGCCAGAGCTGTCAGCCAGGGCCTGCTAAGGCTGGAAGAGGCCCCCAAGATCATCAGTCTAGCTCCCTGCCTTGGGCAGGACCTCTCCAAACCCCTCAAAACTAGCATTGTCTATCATTGGTTTTAAACATCCACTGAATAAGAGATCCCACACTCTTCGTCAGAACTGGGGTGGTCAATCTATGCTAAGTTTGACTCTCCCGGCTCTGTGGCCTTGTATAAATTATCTAATCTCTCCAAATTACAGTTTGCTCATCTGTAAAATGGGCATAATAACAATGACTCCATAAGGTTGCGTGATTCAGAGAAATGGTGTACAAAGTGACCAGCATTCTGGTTCACACTCCGTGCAGTGCTCCCTGATGAGGGTCATTTATAGATGAGGAGACTACATCCAAGAAGGGCTCACATTTAACTCCCAAGACCAGCCAGCTTTCTCCTTCTTTCCAGGACTTTGAGTCCTGGATGGGCTGCAGCTTTGGCAGCCATGGTAGAGACACCTACCTTGACCTGCCTAGCAGCTAGGGCATTGGGTCCAGGAGAGAACTCAAAAGCCCTCCTCAGCCCCTCTCTCCCTGCAGCGCAAGCCAACCTCCACCCCTTCCAAGGAGATGAGGGTGTCTGTTCCAGAGACCCCACCTTACAGTCTATTCAGCCTCTGCAAATCTCAACCATATCCTTCTTCTCCAGCATTCCCCTGGCTCCAACCCACCTCTTCCCTGGTTTCCCCAGTCCCCAGTTTCCAGACCCCCGAGGGTTGGGCTTTTAAATTTGTCCAGTCTGAGCAGCGGTGGACTCCACAGCCAGGAGGATGTGGGCCAGATTCAGGTTTGCTCATTAACAGCCTCGTCTTGCCCTCAGCCCCAGGAGCTTTGAAAGGTTTCTCCTTGCAAAGTTGGAGACAAATAAGTCCAGCTGCCCAGGGGATGGAGAGCTCACTCCAGCTGGCATTTGGAGCAGCCCCTCAGCTGGCATGGGGGCGGCAGTGGGACAGGGTTTACATAGGGCTGTTCCATTCCTCTGACCCACTTCTTCCTTGTCAGCACAGGTTAGCTCAGGCAGCCACGTGCAGGATGAAGGATCCCGGGACCATGGTGCCCTCCAGGCTCCAGGAATGCTGACAGGCAAAGATGGCCCTCGAGCTGTGATGTGAGAACATCAGAGCTGTCAAGTGCAGGGCCTGCCTTGCAACTCAGCCGCAAGGATAAGCCTGAGTTGATGGAAGCTGTTTTCCATAGGCTTTTTTCTGGCACTAAATCAAGACATGCGGAAAAGACCTCGTGGCCTTTTTCTGGCCCCTTGCAGCAGCTACAAAAGGCTATTCTGGGGACCTGCTTTCTCTTGAAGTGTTTGAAGTTGCTCAGCCTAGCTGCCTCAGCTCCTCTGAATTATTTAATAATAGTTCTTCTTTTAGAAAATCACAGAATTTTCCTAAAGGGCCTGATTGGTCACACCATCCAATCTTTCCATCTCTGCTTCCTACCAAGCATCTATAACACCTTTGACAGATCATCACCCAGCATCTTTAATAGACAGCCAGGGACAAGAACCTCTCTTCCACCCAAAGTAGCCCGTTCATCAAGAAGCAGCTCCAGAGGCAGTGTGGTGCAGTGGAAAGTGTATGAGCTCTGGAGGCTAGCAGCTCTGAGTCCAAATCTTGGGTTGGGGTCACACTCGTGTGGTTTGGAAGCAACTTAACCTTGCTGAGCTTTTGGCTCCTGAGCCTTTAAAATGGATGTGATAATCCACGTACTATGTGTTCAGCAAATGCTAGTCCCCCTTCCCTTCTACTGGACTTTCTGGTGGCACCCACCACTCTGGCACACTTATCCCAATGACACAGGTCAGATGGTGTCATCTCCATTTCCCAGATAAGAGGACTGAGACTCAGAGGGCTGACACAACCTGTACCAACCCCCCTGAAGCCCAAAGAAAGGACAACTTCCAAAATTGAACTGGCTAGTCTCCCACCTCCTTGGCATAAGCTGAGGTCCAACACTCCCAGCCATGCTGTGCTCTTGTGGCAGATCTGACTCAGGTCGGTACCACAGTTGTGGACAGCTCAATCTATTAAACAGCTTATCCCCTCCTCTTCCCTCATGTCCACCTGCCCCCCTGAGCAGATGAGAGAGGGTGTGCCCGCAACCATTCGGGTTGAGAATAGAAGGAGAAGACATAGGAAGGGAGACACTGATGGGGTCAGGTGCATGTGTGGGTGGGGAGGGAGAAGGTCTGGTGAGGGGGAAGAAGGAAGGTCAGCAAAGGAGGATGATGGGTAGGACGGGAGAGTTGGAGATTAGAAACCTTGGCCCCCTTTTCCCAGTGGGTATGGGGAGGAGGTAAAAAGGGGTGCTGCAACAAGGATCTGGGCCCCAAGGTAGTCACTGACTGGCTCTGTTCTCCCCCAGATCAAAGTAAGAGCCCCTCTTCCCTTCTATCCTGTCTCCCAAACCTAGCACATATGGACAGGCCTCAAGCCCAGGCTTATCTCAAATCAAACCATTTCAGGATCCTCCCTTTGGAACCATTCATTCTGATGTGATGATGCTACTTGGAAAAGAAAGTGTAATCAGGCTCTCTGGCTCTCCTCATCCCTCCACCTGTCTGTGCTCACACTCCACCCCCTAGCCCGCCCACCTCCCCTCCCCCGGTCTGGTTATTTTGGTCCCAGCAGCCTCCTAGGCCCGTGCCAAGATCCAGAAGGCCCCATAGTTCCAAGTTCTGGGCCAAATTCAGCCACCAGCCCTCAAGGCAACCCCACAGCTGTGGCCTTCCTGAGTTTCTGAGTTCCCACTACCCAAGGACACAACAGTTCTGCTCCTGTGAAGGACCGGGCTGCAGACCCAACAAAGACCAAAATGGTGGCTTCCCCCAGAATGGAGCAGAACTTTTGTGAGGGTCCAGCCCAGGTACATCTAACTAATCTTGGGATCTCAATGGATGTAGCTGCAATGTCTGTCTTTGTCCCTGAAAGGCCAATGGTGTGCTAGATTCCCCGTGCTGCTGGGGGTGGTTTAAACACCTGAGCAGGGGTGGGGGCAGGGCAGAGGCTGCTAGTCAGTAATAGTAAGATCCTGGGCAAGCCATTCAATCCCATATGAGCCTAAGTTTCTTCATCTGGGAGGTGGAGATAACAATCTCAGACACACACATGCATGCATGCTAGCAACTGTAAGAAACAAGTCAGCTGAAGTCAAAGGCCAGGGTAGGGATGGAATGGAAGGAAATGAGGTAGGGGCGAATTTCAAGGCCAGGTAAACTGCCAGGAGCCAGGTCCCTCTGTGCCAGGAATCATGGAGCTCTCCTTGGGGGCACACTATAGAAAGTACAGTCCCCACCAGGGTGCTCAACAGAGTGCTGGTGTGAAGGCCCACATGCCTGGCTCCTGCAAGCGTGAGAGTCTCCTTGGAGGGTCAAATCACACGCCAGTGCCACAGCACTGTGATGTGAAGGTGGAGCCATTAAACACGGCTGCGTCTCTAACCAGGGTGGCCCCTGCTCTGCGCCATCTGCAGGCTAGAGAACAGCCTGGTGGGGACAAATTTAGTGGGCAGGAGGGTAGGGCTTACCCTTCTGCGGGGGCTGGCCTGGCACCTTGGTCAGTCTCACTGTGGTTGGTTGGCGAGACCTTTGGAAGGCAAAATCCTTGGGGGAATGTGTGAACAGGATTGGAGTCCAGGCAGAGGAAGGTCATAGCATGGGTGTACCTCACAAACTGCATGGAGGGATGGCCAGCACCCAGCCCTGTCTGGCACAGAGCAAGTGTACTGCCTGGATTGCCACACAATTCTATGAGCAAATAGTCAGTGGCAAACAAGGAGGAGATGATGAATGAGGATGGGTGGGGGGCGGCGGTTGGAGAGGGAGGTGGCCGGGTAAAATACAGTATGCCCAGTTAACCTGAATTTCAGCTACATAACAGAATATTTCTTTATGTATTTCTTTATTTATAGAGAGAGCATGAGCAGGGGAGAGGAGCAGAGAGAGAGAGAGAGAGAGAGAGAGGGAATCCACGATCAGCACAGAGCCCAACTCGGGGCTCGATCCCACGATCCTGGGATCGTGACCTAAGCCAAGATCAAGAGTCGGATGCTCGACCAACTGAATCACCTAGGCACCCTGTTAACAGAATTTTAAAAATAATATAAGTATGCCCTATGTAATATTTAGGACATACTTATATTAAAAGAGTTATGCATTGTTTATCTGAAGTTACAATTTAACTGGGCATCCTGTATTTTTCTTTACTAAATCTGGCAAACTTGGGGTTGGGATGGAGGGTCCCTATGTAGGGCCCAACCTGCCTGCCAAGGCCCACTCACCGGAGAAGAACTGGCTGATGGAGGTGGGAAGGAGCGTGAGGAAGGCCAGGGGGTGGGCGAAGGAGATGGAAAGGACTGCTGAGATGTAGGCCACCCCGGCCACCATGGAGTAGAGGCAGGCAAGGGACGTGTAGAGGCAGAACAAGACGAAGTTGCGCATGTTCCTGCCGCCGATGCAGTTGCCGGTGAAGAAACAGTGATGATCGTGCCTCAGGGTGACTCTGGCGCACACGCGGCAGAAGTGGGTGCTGGGCGGGGGGCACGGGGCCCTCCTGGTCGAGGGCCCCTGGCAGGCGTCCAGGTCGTCCGGGGAGTTCTGGATGACCAGGACATAATTGCCCAGGGCATTGGTTGAGAGGAACAGGAAGAGCGCCCCGTGGAGCAGCGCGGGAGAGAAGAGCCAGGCTGCCGAGGGGTCCTGGCGCATGCTGGGCAGGAAGAGGAAGAGCTGCAGCACGAAGGTCACCAGGGAGATGCACAGGAAGTAGGCGGGGGCCACCACGTTGAGCAGCCTCAGGGCCAGCATCCTCGATTACATTCCTAAGGGGCCCAGGGTGAGAGGAAGACTTACTGCAGTGTCCAGGGGGCGCAGTTGGTCGCTCCCGCCCCACTGAAACCCAAGCTCCCCACCCCTGTCCCTTGGATCACGCCTCCTCTCTTCCCCAATCCGAGCCCAAGCAGGTGTCAAACCCCAAGACCCAACTGGCCTCTGGGGGTCAGGCCCTATCTCCCAGTGCCCGCTTGGTTTTTGAGCAACCTCTGAGGCTCTAGAACCCTGGAATCAGGCACAACGAGGCAGTCTGGGGGGTGGGGGGTGGGGGGAATGAAGGGCGTGGGGCCAGCACTCCACTCCTTTATGGCAGTGGAAATGAGCCCAGGTTTGGGATTTCTCCTCCAGACTCCCTTGGAGGAGAAAGCAAAGAATTTGGAGTGGGGCAGAGAGAAATGACCTGTTGGAAGTCCTGCTTTACCTCCTTTTCTCTGACCCTCTGGCCACCCCCCTCCCCCAATGTTGGGCAATACTCAGGGACCACACCCCTAACCTAAGGCTCCTTGGAGGTATGTGTGCTTATAGGTCTGTGATGTGTGTGTGTGTGTGTGTGTGTGTGTGTGTGCGCGCGCGCGCGCGCGCGCGCGGTGGTGGTTGTGGTGTGGCGAGTGTGTGGGGGGCATTCCTTGTGCATGACTCTGTCCGTGTAATCTGTGTGTGCCTGGGTATCTGTGTTTGTGTATGTATATATCTGTGTATCACACACGCAGCCGCTGCCACCTGGCTTTTAGAAAAAAAATCAATTAAAACAATCAATACATTCACACACGCGCTCAGGCACCGGGTGAGGTGAAGGGGGGTGCAGTCGGAATACCTGTGTCAGCCGATCCTGGTCAGCCCATCTCCCCGACGCTGGCTGCCCTGGCTATTTCTTTGCAAAGAGCGTTTTCATTTGAAGCGACGAAATTAAAATCCCCCTTCGCGCCCTCCCCCCACCCTCCTGAAGCGAGAACCCAAACAACCCCGATGGCGCCGAAACCCTTTCGATGCCAACAAGCCCGCCCTGGGCGAAGGAGTGGATGTTTGGCCAGCCTTTTCGGCGGATCTACCCCCTGCTGCCGAACACCCCCACCTCATTCCCCACTCTACCCTGCCCCCCAAAGCCCTGGTTCCTGCCCAGCTTCGGAAGCCACCGGGAAATAGGATTCCCGGCGCCCGAGAGAACTTTTCCAGGGGCTAAGGAGCCGGCGAGCCCTAGGCGCAGGAAAAGTTCTGGGAAGGCGGCTGCACCCAGGATGGGCAAATGACACGAGGCCTCCGTCCAGGCTGTCCCGTCCGGATTGGGCGATCGATCACCTTGGAGTCCCCTTTGCAGGTGCCAGTGCCCCCGGGGACCTGCGGCCGCTACAGGGAGCGCGAGCCAATCTCCTCGACAGGAACTCAGCCCGGAGCAAGCCCGGGGGTGGTCGCTAGAGGCCGGGCACCGCCCCCACCCAGGCGCCCCCGGGGGCTGCGGCGGCGCTGCCCACCCCAGAGAGCCCTCGGCTCCGGTCTCCGGCGAAGCAAGTGTCTTCCCCACGCCGGTCGCCAGGGGGGCGCGGGAGCAGCCTCCAGATGCGCCGCGGCGCCTGGCAGGCGGATAGGGGCTGGGGGAGCGAGGGGCGCTCGGCCGGCGGCCCCCGCGCCCTGCACCTGATCAGGGAGCGCGGAGACCGCCCGGGCGGTCCGGGAGCGTGGGGAGCTGTCCGCTCCGCACTGGCGGCCGCCTCGCCCGCGGCGGAGGGCGGCACGGCCGGGAGCCCTAGCGAGGCTGGCGGCGCGGGCGGCCGCCGGCGTCTCGGCCACCGCCTCCTGGACGCCGGGGAAGCCGCCCCCCGCGCCGCCGCCGCTGCTGCCGCCGCCACCGCCGCCGCCGCCGCCGCCGCACCGCCGCAGAGGGGTGGGGAAATGAACTCACCGAGCTCGGGTCGCGGACAAGAGGAGCCCCGGACGCCGGCTCTCACGCTCCCCGAGGCTGCAAAGTTGTGGGCTCGGCCCCGCTGGCTCGCAGCCTCCTCACGCTTCGCTTCGGGGACTGGGCAGGTAGCGGGGACGTGGGGAGGAGGGAGCGGGCAGCTTGCCGTCCTCCCACTTGGGCGCCAGCGAGTGGGGGCCAGGAGGCGGCGGGGATGGCAGCTGGGCACCCCTCAACCCCGCCACCCCTCCCTCCTCTCCTGGGGGCGGCGCTCTGGCCACCCCTCTCAGCATCGTAGACTTGCCCCCCCCCCCCCTTTTCCCCTGGAGTGGGCTGGGGCGCTCTGCCGGACTTCAGCCACCAACTGGGGGATCTGGATTCAGCGCTGATGTGGATGTGTTAGCCATCATCTGCTCCTTCCTTCCCTGCTCCCCACTCTCTCGGAAGGAGGGAGGCCTGGGGGGGGGGGGGATGTTGAGAGCTCAGTTTGCCAGGGGCAACACCCATAATGATCCACGTTGTTGTGCACAGAGGCGTTGAGAGCCCCAACTCTGGAGCCTGTCTGCCTGGGTCTGAATATCCCCCATCCACAGCCGTGTGATCTTCACATTCCAGTTTCCTCATCTGTAAAACAGAGATGTGAGGATTATGTGACAATGTATGTAAAGCCGTTAAACAGGGCCTGCCCGTGGCAAGCTCTATTTGAGTATTAGTTCATAATTACTGCCACTGTTTACTGGGCTCTTGTTACCTACCAGACACTATGCTAAGCCTTTAGCATAAGACAGCTTTGTTGATCCTCAGCAGAAGTTCAACCATCCCCATTGTGCGGATGAGGAGGTTGAGGCACAGAGAAGCTAAGTCACACACCCAAGGTCATACAGCGGAGAAGTGACAGAGCCTGGGTTCGAACTAATGCATATGCCTTCAGCCTCTAGACACCCAGAATCACCCTGAGACCCAGGGGGAGCTCTCATTTGGGAGAAGGGAGGACAGCAGAAGGTTTTATCCGGACCAGAACCTCATGCCTAGAGCCCCACCCCTTGCCCCCTGTTCCTATGTCCTTCCTCTTCCTGACTCCACATTCTGAGGTGGGTACTGAGAGGCACCAAGAGGGTGGGGACACCTGGCCCCGTGCATTTCAGTGGGGATGAGGAGGAAGCAGAGAAAGCTTTAGATACACTGCAGGCATAATGGTGTCACCACTACCCCAATTTCCTGGGCTGTCATAGCTCACTCATCAGGCCTATTCCTCTCCTCTGGGTGAAGGCTAAATTAATAAATAAATGTTTATTGCTTTCTCACCTGGTTGATTAAAACAAGGGCAATCCCTCAAAACGAGGACCATATGTTTATCAGCTCGGCCTATAGTTTTGAATCAGCAGACACCGTTTTCTCTGTGTTTTATCAGTATACATCAAAATAAAAAGGGGGCCAGGAAACCTTTTTATATTCTGAAGGGGTCTTACATGTAAGCAAAAGCCTAGCTTGCTAAGGGCTGGTCTCTGAGAATCTGGTAGCCCTGTGACTCCGGGGGCTACAGGGCAGACACAGAGAAGCACAAATAGCCTTTTTCCCTTTAGAGCTGCTTTGTGTAGAGGTCATGGCTGTCTGGGCCCTCTTTGTAAGCTGTGCTGGCCCCCGCCACGGGCTGGGGAGGGAGGGAGGCCGGAGTGCTGGGTTTGGGTTATATTGATTGAAGATCTCCATTCCTTAAATACCTTGAGAGTTGCACAGTATTTCTAATTTTATTTTGCATATGGGTGTGTGGTGGGAAGGTGTGCGTCTGGATTTGCGTGTGTGTGTGTGTGTGTGTGTGTGTGTGTGTGTGTGTGTGTGTGTGTGTGGTGTGTGTGGGGAGGAAGGGAGAGAGAGAAGATGTCAGTGGGGGAAGGGAGCACTCAGCCAGGAAAGAGTCTGGCTGTGGAAACGCAGATGGGCAAGAACAATTACTTGTGTAGAAATATAGTTTATCAACAGGAGAAGACATTAAAGCTTCAGATCTCCAGCTAGCATCTCCTCAGTGCCCCCCACCTTAGTGAATTGAGTAAGAGGAAGTACAGCCAAATGTTATTTTGTTTTTCTAAAATTGGTGCTTATCCCTGACAAAATCAATAGGGAAGTCAATTTGAAAACCTCACCTCGATTCTGGACCCATCGGAATTAAGCAGACCAAGAATGAACAACTTTACTGCTACTTCCCAGCTGTGGGACCTTGAGCAGGTCACTTAACCCCTCTGTTCTCAGTCTTCTCACCCATAAAATGGGATGAAGATGTTACCTCGTGGTGATGATCAAATGGGATAATGTAATTTAAGCACTTCTGTCCTGGCAGGAGATTGGACATGTTAGCTTCTTCTCTTCCTATCTCTCTTCTGGGCCCTTATCTCTACCCACAAGAATATCTTGCCTTTCCAGCTAAAATGAGAGCTCTCTATGTTGGAAATGTTTGGGGGTCTCTTCCATGTCTCCTAAAATGATTATTTGCCCCGCAGAGACACTGAGTAAAAGTGTACTGACTGATGAGTTGATACTGGTCTCTCTCTGAGAGGAAAAGCTGTGTTCCAAGGTCTTTGGAATATCTGCTAAGGACACAGACGCCATTGATCTTGCGTCCTGCCACTACCCACGCCCCCCCCCCCCCCAACTATGGTCTCATCGTCCATAAACAGCATCAGAAAATAATTTATAAACTACACTCTCCATTGCCCTTGTCATATATTCTTAGAGTTAAGCTATGACTATATCTGCGGGCGGGCCCAAGGGAGCGGGAACAAGACAGGCATCTGATAGCTGCCGAGCACTTTCCGAGAAATACGTGCCATAAATCTTGCTATTTGGTGCTATTATTTGAATACAATGAATTCCCTCCCAAGTGGCTATCTTCCATTTTGCCTCAAAATGTTGTGTACCCAGAGAGGAACTCTGTGCAGCAAGCGGCATCTCCCCTGGGCGGGGAACCCCACACACATGTGTATCTGGCCCTATAACTCCCAGCTGTTTGGGATGGAAAACATTCCAAGATGCAAGGGGCCACAAAGAAGGAGGCCGTGGGGATTTTCCTTCATTCTCATACCCTTATATCGTATTGATTAGGGTGAAGATAAACTGGGGTCTTAAGGTTAACTGGTACCCTGAAATTAAGATTTTTAATAGACATCCTCAGACAGGATGTTTTTTTGCTGCAGATAGCAAGTCATAGCCAGGGGCAACCACAAAGTGCTCCCCGAGTCTCAGAAGGCTTAGTGAGACACCATCCCTGCCTGCCTGGATCCAAAAAGCATATAAGGGTCATCTTTGTCTTATCAAACCCAATACATGGAATTTGGATTATCACAGAATTTCTATTTGGAGGGGGTAAGGTACTTGGCCGACGATGTCTTCATTTTAGCAATAACACGTTACTTTGATGTAATAAAGTGCTTTGCAGGTTGCAAAGTACATCCACAAAATTAAATTTTTATTCTATGAGTCTCTCAACAGCCCTGTAAGCTAGCTGGGACAAAAATTATTAAGCCCATTTTTCTTAGGAGGAAACTGAGTTCAGAGACTTGCCCCGTGTTAATTTGCAAGCCTTGCCTATGTTTGATTTAAAATGTGACTCAACATGCAAGAATCTCACTAATACTCAACTTTTTTGGAACATCTCAAGTGCATAAAGGAAGCAGGTATATGACACAGTCCTTCAGAATAAAAGACCTGAATGATCTTCCTTTACGTGAGATATTTACATAAAGCTACATAAATAAAATAAGGCAAAGTAAGCCCGCAGCACATTAATCAAATGTTCTCAAGCATTCTGCTGTTTGTGGTGCTGGAGAGCGTGTATGGAATTAGGAGCCGTGATGCTCTTCGGCAAAGCCTACGTGTCAAGGTGGGAACAGCAGGTCTGAATGTCACCCTTGGGGTGACGGGTAGCCCCGGCAGTCTCCCTGGTGATTGATGCCTAAGAGTGGAATTCTTGGCTTGGCTTGACAGCGCCTCCTTTAGAGTGTTCAGGCTGTGGAAAAACAAATGTGATCTTTTACCAATTAGGCATGGTTTCCGGGTCCTGGTAGGGAGGCCTGTGCCTGTGGGCCAGTGTGCAGCTTAGCCAAGGTGGTGGCAGCAGGATTAATTGGCGCTTTGGTCTCAAAGTGTGCAGGAGGTGGGGGGCGGGGAGCGGAGTGGAGGGGGAGAAAGAGGGGGCATAGGAAGGGAAAAGAGGAGGTGGGCAGAGAGCAGAGAGGAGAAGAAAAAGAGAGGAAAGGAGAGGGGCTGAGAGAAAGCACACTCATCTGTCTGACACAACCTCAGTATGTCTTCATGATGGACGATGCTCAGGGGCGCGGGGGGAGATCCGCTGTCTCCGTGGAGAGCGCTGCGAGGCCAGGTGTCCAGGATGGGAGGGAATGAGGCTGAAGGTTGACATCTCAATCAGAGGAGGAGGGAGGTGAGACCAGGAGAGGCACTGCAGTGCCCTTGGCTGCTTGTAAGACTCTCGATATGTTGTAATGGTCGTAGAGAAGCGGGCAGCCCAGACCTCACATCCCTGAACCCCTTTGCCTCTGTCTCCCCCAGTGCTCCAGCAGAGATGGCCCAGGGCCCAAGGCCCAGGAGAGAGGCAGTGTGGTGTGATTGGAAAAAAAAAAAAAAAACAACCATGAGCATTTGGTGTGAGCTTTCCGTGTCCACTGGCCTTGGCCTAAATCCCTGTGTTCCTATTTACTTGCTGTGTGACCTTGAGCACCTTCCTTAGCCTCTCTGAGCCTCAAATTCTCTGTCCGTTAACTTGCATTTTGTCATCAATTTTACATGACAAAGATGCCAACTCAATAGGCCCTGGGCTTTCTACTTAAATAATCCCCCCAACTACCGAATCATCTTGCATGCTTCCTAACACTACTGCCTCTGCGATGATCTTGTTTGTGTGTTTCTTTACTTGTTTACTGTTTCTTTTCATCTGATAGACTATAAACCCCTTAGCACAGGGACTTACCCATTAGCTTTGCCTCTGTACCTAGGACCCAGCACAGAGCCTGGCACACAGTAGGTACTCAGTAAATATTGGAATAAATAAGAGACAGTCTGGGGGACAAAAAGCATGAGGGACTGATGTGGGGTGTAAAAAATACCTTGATTGTGGTGATAGTTACATGACTATATGTTTACCAAAACTTATAGAACTGTACCTGTCAAAAGGGTGGATGTTACTATATGTAATTATACCCTTAATATCTGATCTTTATTTTCATTTATTTATTTTTATCTTAGAGAGGGTGTGTGTGGGGGGTGGGCAGTGAGAGGGACAGAGAGAGAAAGAGAGAGAGAGAGAATGCCAAGCAGGCTCCATACTCAGCACAGAGCCCGATGCGGAACTCTGTCCCACAACCCTGGGATCATGACCTGAGCCAAAATCAAGAGTCGGACATTCAACTGGCTGGGCCACCCATGTGCCCCCTGACTTTAAAAAATAAACTATAGGGAGCAACGGATCAACAGAATTCAACTAATAAAGACTCATTTTTACTGACACTCATTATGTGTCAGGCTGAGAGGGGGCCAAGTGCCTTTGCATTGTTAACTCATTAAATCCTTGCAACAACTCTGCCTCACGGAAGTCTGACTCTACGTATTTTGTAGAGGGGAAATGGAGACTCAGAGTGGTTACAAGATTTGCCAAGATTGCAAAGCTCGCTGGCAGCAGAAATGAAATCCAGGTCACATGACTCCAATGCCCAAGTCTCACCCAATGGGGTTTCTTCTGTCTCTCACCCCTAAACCCTCACACTGACAGAAATACAGAGACTGTTTTCCTTATGGCAGAGTCACATATTATGCTGATGTTTACGATGTTCATCTCTTACTCTTTCGCATGAATTAGCCAGTCAAAATCTTTTCTTAGTGAAACAGGGCGTAGAGAGAATGGGCTTTTGTCTGGAGATCGGGATTGGGGTGGGATGTGGCATAGAGTTAATACAAACAGGCCTGCAGGAGGGCGTGGGAGGGTCTGATGGGACCAGAAGATAAAAGGGAACCAAAGGAGAGGGTGTCCAGAAGAGCGGTGAGAAGACAGTCTCCGGGGTCTGATGATCTGGGTTCAGATTTCAGTTCCACTAGTCACCTGTGCAACCTTGAGCAAGTCAGTTGACCTTTCAGCGTCTCAGGTTCCTGATCTGTAAAACAGGGTTAATTGTAATTCCCACCTCCTAGGGTTGCCATGCAGATTAAACAAGATAACATCTGCAAAGCACTTACGATAGTGGCTGGCGTAGTAAGTATTAAACAAGTGATAGCCGTTGTACCTAATCTTAATTAATTAAACACTGGTATAAGCCAGGATGGAAGTTCACTTCAGTCTCACATAAATGAAGTTTAAAGGAGCCAGTCCAAGGCTGCTATGGACATTTCATGATCATGTGGGACCCAGATTCTTTCTCTTGTGTTGCCCTGTCATCCTGATGTCCCCTCCTGCCTCATGGCCCAGAATGGGCCAGCCATCATGTCCATCATATTCCAGCCAGCAAGAAGGAGACAAAGATCTCGGACATAGCCCTCTCCTCTAGGACATTTCCTGGAAGTTAGAATACATCTACTTACCTCTCACCAGCCAGGACTTAGTCATGTGGTCACACCTAGCTACAGGTACCTATGTAACCAGCTAACATTTCTGAGTTGTATTGATAAAGAGGAAAAGGAAAATTAATTTTGGGGCCAACTTTTGAAAAGTTCTGAGGGTAAAGCTGAAGAGCATATTTTGACCGGACACTAAGCTCAAAGCCAGATTTAGTCTTCTACTATGGAAAAGTTTAGACACATCAAGTTGTCTGTCCCCCAAGTCCCAGGACAGAAGCAAGAGTTTCCTGGCACTTTCGGTCACTTAAAGATTCCTGTTTCCCGGGGCCCCTGGGTGACTCAGTCGGTTGAGTGTCTTACTTTGGCTCAGGTCCTGAGCTCATGGTTCATGGGTTCGGTTTGTAGGTTTGAGCCCCCTATCGGGCTCACTACTGTCAGCCCGGAGCCCACTTTGGATCTTCTGTCCCACCCCCCCCTCCTTTCCCCTCCCTGCTCACTCTCTCTCTCTCTCTCTTTCAAAAATAATAAATACATTTTTAAAAAGATTCCGGTTTCTCATTGGTCAAATGGGGCTACGACCTCTGCCTTTTCCCACCCTCCCACTGACCCTTGCCTTCCTCTGGGCATTTCTCCTCATAGAAACAAGCCCAGGAAAAGCAGCTCCAGCCTGGCAAAGGCTTGACCTCAAATGAACACAGACAATGGGCGCTACAGGCAGCTATGGTCAGTGTCCTAGGCCATCTGGCCAGCTCAGCAAGCAGGACATCTGACCCTGATGATACAGAGAGAGACAGAAAGGATGTACTTTAAATATTTTTTTATTTAAAAAAACCATATGAGTGGGGTGCCTGGGGTTAAGGTCTGACTCTTCGTTTTGGCTCAGGTCATGATCTCACATGCGTGGGATCAAGCCCCATATCAGGCTCTGTGCTGACAGAACTGATTCTGCTTGGGATTTTCTCTCTCTCCTTCTCTCTCTGATCTTCCCCCACCCACAGGCACACGCTCTCCCTCTCTCTCAAAATAAATAAGTAGACTTAAACAAAAAACCTATGAGTAACATTTTTTGCATGAAAATTTGAAGTTTTAATTAAAAATAAGTCAGAAATCCTTTGATCCTAAACCTAAAGATAATGATCATTAATATTCTGTATGTGCCTTTCAGTCTTCTATTTATTCAGATTTTTTTCCTTTTAATTATAAATTTGGGCTCACATCTTCATCCTCTTTTATAACCAGCATTTAAAATTCCACCATAGTGGGGCACCTGGGTGGCTCAGTTGGTTAGGCGTCTGACCCTTCGTTTCAGCTCAGTCATGATCTCAGGTTTCGAGTTTGAGCCCCACGTCAGGCTCTGTGCTAATGGCATGGAGCCTGCTTGGGATTCTCTCTCTCTTCCTCGCTCTCTGTCCCTCATCTGCTCATGCTGTCACTGTCTGTCTCAGAATAAATAAATAAACTTTAAAAATAAATAAAATTCCACAGTAGTAAGACAATCTTCCCATGTTGATAAACACACTTCTCCCACATCATTTTTAACAGACAGCTTGATTGCTTCTCTTACAGAAGGGACACAGTTTAGTAGGGATACACCAAAATTTGGCTTTGAACTTAGTGTCTCGTCAAAATATACTCTTCAGCTTCAGCTTCAGTTTTGGTCTTTGAAAGGCTGAATAGCTCAAGTTCAGACTTCACTGTCATTTCTGAGTTCCCTAGACTTGTGTACGATTCATGATCCTGTGACCATATTACATAATCTTTGTATCCAAGAAACATAATAACCTCTGTTATACACACATGGCATGTCATTTGGATCTACTGTTAATAATTAGTTTCAAATGTAGATAACCTGCCACATGTGGCTTGTAATGAATATCTTCTTTTATGCTTTATTTGTTGAAATCCTATCAGCCAGCTAAAGCTTAAATGTATATTTATTATTACAAGGGTGAAATGCTGTATTGCTTATGACAGTTATAAACACTGTCCCTTTTATGTTAAAATTTTTCCAGTGTTAAATATAGAAGGAAACATTGAAAACTGATACAAATATTGAGATGCATGCTTTCAGAAGATGCTTTCAGAAGATACTTTTTTGGGGCAGCAACAATAAAACATTAAAGTAATAATATGAAGCAGATAATGGAAATTAGATTATATAATAGTTCTAATCTTTGTAGAATTGCTTGGGATGCTAGCATTTGTAACACTGAACAAAATAATCTTTACAAACGTCAATTTTTTAGTTACTGTATTCTAGTTAGGCCATAAGGCTTTAGTAAAAAAGCCCAGTTGTGGATATCTTTACAATTCGTCTTGTACAGATAAACTAAAAGATATCTGTAAAGATAAAAACAGGATGTCAATCAACCTCCCAATTTCATAAGGAAGAAAGCCTCTATCACATGTAACAATATCCATGGTGAATCATATTTGACCCAATGTGGAGAGGAATATAAAGACTTTGAAGAGAAGAAGAAATTATTGGAAAAAGTGAGGATCCCACTCCTTCACCATCATCAGTCAAAAGGAAGCTTTGATTTATGAACACAAACATGTCTATAAGATACAGCGTAGGAGCAAGCCAGCAACTATAGGTACAAGGAGACAATTGTGCCTGCCCTGTCGTGTTAAACTGCACAGCGTTGACAGTGCAATTCATGAATAACGAAGTTATCATTAAGAACAGTCTCCGATAAAATTTTAGACGTACTCCTTTATCAAAAATATTTGCCCCATGAAGGCGATCGTAGGCATTGGCCTAGACTTCGGCTGAATACTGATCTTAACACTCGGCCACCTGGCATCCAGCCAAAGTGTGTTGAGCGCATCTCTAACTTCAGATTACTTCCGGTTTCTCACTATTATTAGCAACATTGCAATGAGTGTCCTAGCACAAACAACTCCATGGGGCTCTATGATTATTTCTTTGGCTGGGTTCCTAGTAGTAGAGTGGCTGGATCAAAAGGATCCCTATTGCCAGACTACCTTCCAGAAAGTTTGCACCAACTTGCCTCCCGCAAGAGGAGGGGAGTAGGGAGAGATCGTATCCTGGCTCCTCATCAGCTACGGCACCTGCATTTTCAACCTCCCGCAGCGGTTGGCAGTTGGGTGGTTGAGAGTAGCATCCTTCAGACGGCTCCAAACCCTTCTGGACCCCATCATTGTGATTACAGCTGTAATTCATTTTGTGTTTATCTTCTCTCTGGCATTATGGTAGACTCCTTGGGTGCTTTTTGGACTTTTTGGGTCACAACGATCATGAAAAGTAAATGTTGCTGGCTTAAATTTATAGATAAGGAAACTGAATCTCAAGGGTTGGGTGGCCCTGCTCCTGACCCTGATAGAAGTTTCCAGAAGCCTGACGAAGCAATAGTCTGAAAGCCTTCTCTTGTAGGTAAATGAAGACTAGAAGGTCCGATCCCCATGACCCCAGCTATTCAACCCCAGGGGAACTAGAGGAGTCCCCAAGTCCTCCTAGCTGTATCCATTTCCAGCCAGGGTTTGAATGTGGAAGAAAGGTGAAAGCCAGTGCTTACTGAACCCTGCCTCTGCTCTGGGCTTGGCTGTGTGCTAGGCACTTTACATGGATTCACATCCAGGGCTTCTTGGTTGTTGCTGAGGGAAACTGGGTCCGAGTGTCTGCCCTCCCCAAGTGAGCTGCCCGTCTGTCTGGTGTGTGTGTGTGTGTGGTAACAGACTAACAGCACCAGGAGCAGGTCAAGATTATTGGCCACTGAGTCTTCCACCACAACAGGTTGGCAGCTGACCACTTGGGGGGACGGGGTAAAAAGAGTGACCACGTGCCAGGGACTTGCTATACATTATCTCATGTAAGTCTCAAACTGCCTGGTGAGATAGGATCCACATCTTACGCAGGTGGAACCAGAGGCTTAGGAAATGTTCCAGAGCTCACAGCTAGTAAATGGCGAAGGGCCCAAATAATCCAGGATAGATGCACATACTTTCTCTGATCCAGACAGGAAAACATACTTCGATACATTTCTATAACCCTTGTAAGAGCCTGAAGCCTTGAGAAAGAAACAAGGAGCCTTCAGAATCCCCCCAGGAGCAGGAAGGCTGTTGTTCCGAGGCCTTGCGGAGGAAGAATGTACTGTCCCCGAGCTGAGGGGGACGCACGAGGGTAGACAGCCTTGGGCAGGTGCTGCAAGCGACCTTCTAGCCTGAAGCAGAACTGCCTGGGCTGCGTGGGTGGTGGCAGAGGAGTGTTGTCCTCGCACGTGAGGACCTGCCTCCTCCTTCCTTCCCTTTTCCACTTCTGGAACCCGGGAACTGAGACCTGAAAGCCTAGAGGGGGTGAGGAAGGAGCCAGCCTGCTGTCCTCACTGGCATCCATCAGCAGAGACACACACAGCACCTGTGGGCAGCCAGACCCCAGAGTCAAACAGATCTGGGTCTGATCTGATTCAGTCACTCTCCGGTTACGTGACCCTGAGAAAGTTACTTGCTCTCTGAGGCTCAATTTAAATCACAGAATGTGGGCAGAGGCATCGTTCCTCATCAGTGGCTATAAGACTGAGTGAGCAAAGGCTCCCACCCCATTGCTGCCTCAGTCAGAAGCCAGCCCCCGACTCTCTCTAGTCCCCACCTATGCAAGGAGCCTGTCCTGGGCAGCGTCCTGGGACCCCTGGAGCTCCGAGGACCCACCTGGGTGGGTGGGTCCAGATCCTATCCAAAGTCTTGTAGACTGCACACTCACTCTAAACTTCAGACTAACCATGGCATGTGCTGTGGCCCCACCTGGAACACACTTCCTGCCCCTGTGTCTGCCTTATTGTGCTCACACTTTATGCTTCACATAGCTTCATGCTTCTCCAGGAAACCTCTTCCAAGCCTCCAAGTCCAGCTGACACATGTCCTACCACCATATCGTACCAAGTTTTAATGGCCTGGTTGATTGTCTTCCATTGGACTGTGAGCTCAGGAAGGGCAGGGACTAGCTTCTGCCTATGTTGTACCCGCAGTGCCCAGTGGATAGATGCTCAGGGTAGATGTTCAGGACATGTGCACAGAATAGCAGAATTGAAGGGAGGATGAATGGATGCTTACACGGGTCTGGATGGAGTACCTGTGGGAGACAGACCACTATAGACTCTGTGAACCAGGGCCTCCCAAACAGGAAAGAAGAGGCCAGGACTTGAACTATCATGGTAGCAGTGACCCTGTCTTTTATTCTCCGCCGGCAAAGGAAGATACATCTAAGTTCGCTCTGTCCAGTTGTTCAGGTTCTGTACTTTACAATTCCGGGGGCACATTTTTCACATTTCATAGATCTGTGTGGTTATTGCAACAATTTTCCAGCAGATGGCAGTAAAGTATCTTAAATTAAGGGTGCTTTTTGCTGTTTGTGCAAATGCACTGTTTGGGCTATCTGTGGTGCTGGGTGCAGCTGTCTCCCGTCCCTCCAATCTGCTGAGAAATTGCCTGACACCTTTCCCAGCCTTGTCCCTCCTCCTCTTCGCTTCAAGGTTTTACAAAACCACACCCAGGACCTCAGCTTTGGCCTGAGAACTTCAGCAGAACTTCTGACGTTAGAGTCAGAAATCCCACCTGCACCCGTTGCTCCAGAGAAGGGAATGTTCGTGATTGGAAACCTTGGGCTCAAGTCCCAGCTGCTGTATTTCCTAGTGAGTGATCTGGGGCGAGTGACCTTGCGGTTCTGGGACCTAGCTTTCTCTTCGGCACAGAATGCAGTAACATCCCTGCCCCTGAGGCTGTGAAGAACAAACGCTACCCTGAACGTGCCCACGCTTCACCACCGGTAACGCACCTCTGCCCAGGAGTATCCTGCATTGATAAAACGCTGGACTCTTCACACTACCCTGGGAGGATATATCGGGGCGGGGGTGTGTCACAAGCCACGTGACTCCCATCTTGTCGCTCTCCCCCGACAGGGTCGTCTTCTCCTCGGGAATCCCTTTCCCAGCCTCCAGCACCAATCCATCACCCTTCAGGGGCTTTGGCCACCACTGCAGTCTCCGCTCCAAACTCCTTAGTAGAGTCACAGTCAGTAGGCCAGTGAACAAATATTTATTGAGCACCTACTGTGGGCCGGGCTCTGTGCCAGTCTCTGCCCTCTACTCCCTTACAGTCGCATGACGGGCAATAAAATTAGTATAGTTGCCATCTTGTTCCTGAGTCATCAGACCCCATCCCATTCCTCTGGGACTCTAAGGAGAAAGAATTCTTGCCCAGTCTCACCCTGTTTAGTTCTTGGGCCACGTAATGACTGGGTTCTGTAAATACCATTGTGGCCCCAACCACCACAAGTCTCCTCCGAGGTCCAGACCAAGAGAGGCTCAGCTGGGGTTTTCCGTGCCCTTCTCATACTGGGGCAAGGTTTGGGAAGCAGCCAACAAACTCACCATGGGTTTCGCCTCAGTTTGGTCTGGCTGTGAAGAGACAGGAAACCCAAAGTAGTTGTGGCCTAGACGAGATAGACATTGCTCTCACGTGTAAATGAAGTCTAGAGGCAGGCAGTCCAGAGCTAACATGGCCATTGTACGGTGTCAGGAAGGACTCGAGCTCTTTCCAGTACCCTGTTCTGTCATCTGTCAGGGGTAGTCCTCACGGTGGAGGTAGCATTTCAGGGCTGGCAAAGCCCTTCCCTTATGATATCAGGACTCAGGCCCCTTCTATAACATTTCCCTACCATTCGTAGCATGCAGCTCCCACTTCATGGTCTCAAATGGCTGCTTGAACTCCAGCCATCAAGTCAACATTCCACCAGCGGGAATTAGGAAAGACAACTGAGCAAGGACATGCCCTCTCTGCCTAAGGACACTCCCTGGAACTTATTCATGATACTTCCATTTATTTCCCATTAGTTAGAACTGAGTCACATGATCGGATCTAAATGCAAAGAAGGCTAAGAAATAGTCCTTATTTCAGATGTGTTCAATTCCTAAGGGAGAAAAAGAGCATGGTTATTGAGGAACCCTAAGAATTCTCCAGCACATCTTACCTGTGAAGTACCAATTCCTGCCTACAGGAGGTCCCTGGCATAGATTAACCAGGACAATAACTCAACAACCATAAGATCACAGAACAAGAATAATGGAAAGACAGTAACGACGTAACTTCCTCTCTGTGTGTAAATACCGTTTACATATCCCTGTTGCCAACATTCAGCACCGCAAACCCCCAGCTCTCAGATGCCCAGTCCTGTTCCTGCAGGTTCAGCTTTAGCATCCCTTCCCCCACCCCTGAGACAAACCCTCCCATGCACCCGACACTCCCCCTCCTCCCTTCCTAGAGTGGAGTTTGGCTGAAGAGAAGGTGTGGGGCGCAGTGACGGGGAGGCCCTGTGACAGCACAGGAGCGGTGGCGGTTGCCTTGGTGAGCTGGGCAGAGGTTTCTAGAATGCTGCTAAATGTGTTTTCCTGACCCGCCACCGCCTACTCTTTCTGGCTTAGGAGAACTTCTTGGGAGCTGAGGCCCCCTGGTCCCACCTTGTTACTTCCCCCTGCCACCCTTTTGAAATATTCATTTGCCCGTTGACTACCTCTTCCCTTAAGAAGGGGCTCTCAAGCCCTCAGACGCCCCAGGGTGAGGAATGAGGAAGGGGACAGTAACAGTTTTCCCTGCACCCTCATGCCAGCCCTGTGCCTTAGGAGCCTCATCCCCATTTGAGAGATCCAATCTCTGGGCCCGAGGGCCGCAAGGCAGTGGCCCCGGTCAGCCCACTCACAGTGGAAGCACTGAGACTGGAACCAGCTCTGTGACTCCCAAGCCACTGCATCTTCGTGAGTTATGCGTCCCAGGTAGGGTTCTGATGGCGGAATTTTAAGCAGACTGTCAGATATGTTTGCTGTACTGACTGTCCCCTCCAGCTCTTCAGGGGGAAGTCTGAAGCAAGGGGAGAAAATATGACCCGGCTGGGAATGTTGGCAAAAAGCCACGGGCCCGGCCTATGGTTTGAGCGGTCACGGGACACAGATTGCTGTGGGCACCCCTGCCTGCTCCCCTTGCCTGTCTGCCCCACGCTCCCCGGGCATCTTGCCCACACCCTGATCCCTGATGTCCAGGGACACTGGCTCTGCCCCCTCTTCAATCCCTCCAGGCCCAGAAAAATCACCCCTCTGCTCAGCAAAGGAGGCCACATCCACATACCCTTGCATTCAGCTCCCTGTTCCTCCCCGCAGGCTGGTCATCCTCCCTCCCTGCATCTCAGTCCCAGGGCTGCTGGATCAGGGAAGTGCCTGGAACTTTCCAGAAGGCCGTAGAGGGGAGGGCACCCTCTCGCCTCCCCCAGAACCAACTCTGCAGTCTGCACATGGAGGCCTGTCCTCGTGGCCCGCTTCTCTATCGGCACAGTTTGTGCAGCACTCCCTCCCGGAGGGGGCAGGGGGTGAGGCTGTTAGGGGTGGAGGCCATCTCAGCCCACATCCTGGAAAACCCACTTGGGACCAGGAGTTGGATGTTCTTGTTTGGTAGTTGGATGTTCTTGTTTGTTTGTTTTATTTTATTTTAAAATTTTATTTTTAAGTAATCTCTAGACCCAATGTGGGGCTGAAACTCACAATCCCCAAATCAAGAGTCACATGCTCCACTGATTGAGCCAGCCAGGCCCCCCAAGAGCTGGATGTCCTGCTAGTTTATCTGCATAGCCCCGCTCCCACAAATACACTCTTACTTGTGCACACAAGCATGCTTGTACTCCAACATTCACAAACAGGCCTGCACACACACAAGTGCACGGGACCCTTAGTTTAAATTCTTCTAAGACAGTACACTCTTGGGTGTCAGAGTCTGAGCTCTGAAGTCACATACGAAGTTTGCTCTTATATACTGCATTGTGGTTTTTAAACAATGACTTCTCATTTTCAGAGGGCAATATATGAAATTGGAACCACACACAGATGTAATGAGGAAGGGTCTTCCTCCCCCTCACTGTTCCCAGTCTCTTGCTCCCTTCCCCAGGGACAGCCATTGTCACCACTTCTTTGTGTCGCCTTCCAGAGCTCGTTCGCGGATGAGAGTCTATAAGGCTGCTCACTCACACACGGGCGTGTGCACACACACACACACACACACACACACACACACACACAGGGTAGCCCACGGGCGCACTGCTCTGCACTCTGCTTTATTTTGTTTATGCAAATGCACCACTTGGGCCACGCCGGGTGCATCTGTCTACCAGCCCTCCAAGCTGCTAAGTTGCCAGTTGCCCAGCACCCTTTCCCAGCCTGATTGCTGTACCTGGTGATTGCTCACGTTTAAGGACACACAGAGCACCTCAGCCTTTTTAATGGGGGCATGGTGTCCCATCGTGCAGATACACCATGATTTATTTGATGCGCCCTACTAGGTGAGCATGAATTGTTTCCAGCTGTTACCCACAGTTTTTTTTTAAGTTTATTTATTTTGAGAGAGAGAGAGAGAGAGAGAACGAGCAGAGGAGGAGCAGAGAGAGGGAGAAAGAGAGAATCCCAAGCAGGCTCCATGCTGTCAGCAGGGAGCCTGACGTGGGGCTCCAACTCACAAACGGCGAGATCATGACCTGAGCCAAAACCGAGAGTTGGACGCTTAACCGACTGAGCCACCCAGGTGCCCCTCTTTTTTCTACATATTTGTTTATTTAAGTACTCTCTACACCCAATGTGGGGCTCAAACTCACAACCCCAAGATCAAGAGTCTCACGCTCTTTCACTTGAGCCAGTCAGGTGTCTCTGTTACCTACAGGGTACAGTTCTTTAGTGAGTGCCTGCCTGTACAATTCAGCCCGCGTGGGTGTGTGTATCCTTCAGAACTGGGTAGGAAGGAGGGACCCAGCCTCTTGTACTTCACTTTCTGAATCCATAGGTGACAATAGTTAGAACACCGACCTCACCACGTGAAGACCAAATGAAATCAGCATGCTGAATGCCTAGCACAGCATCTGGCTCAGGGACCCAGACGTGTTAGCTCCTGAGGAGGGGAGAGGAGAGGGTAGGAATGGGGTGAGTAGGGGCCAGCTGCCCCCCAGGAGGCTGCCCAGTGCCTCTCCTCAAGGCCACCAAGTTAGATGGCAGCGGGCCTCAGCCTGGGAAGTCCCCTGCCCTGATGATGGGGTGGGGATGGTCAGGGAGATTCATACCTAGGGTGCTACAGGGAAAAGTAGGGGGCAGGAAGCCATGAGTGGCTGGGGGCCCAGCTACTGCCTTGGAGCCAGAGTGAGGGGCAGGCCTGGCTTTCCTGCTGAGTCATTCCCACTGGAGCTTTGGAGGAGGGGGCAGGCCTGCTTCCAGAGAGAGAGAGAGAGAGAGCTCTATCGTGGTGAGAGCTCTCAGGCGCGCACGCATACACACGCACATACACCTCTCCCGGCTTAGAAAAAGGAACCCCTCCCAGCAGAGAGAGGCTTTGTTCCTCACAAGATGTAAAAGCCAAGGAGACAAAGGAAAGGCAGCTCCCAGGGCCCCTGTCCCTCAGCAGCCATTTCTCCACCCCTCTCTCTGTCCTCACCCCATTTCTACCAGCTTTCTCCTCCATCCAACCCACCCCTGCCCCTAGGGTGACTAGCCATCCTGGATGGCCCAGGATGAGGGACAAGTTGATCCCCCGGCTTGTCCATCTCATTTCCCCTCCTCATCTCGCACCTGTCTCCTGGCCCTGGGGTTACCTGTAAATCGCACCTCACAGAGGAGAGAAGCCTTCCTGCCTCTGAGGTGGTGTTTTGATGTAACAGGCCTTTATGAGACTTGTCCCACACTGTGGGGGACAGAAGTGAATGAGGCTGGGGCCCTGGGTCCAGAGGGACTCACACTGCGAGGGTGAGGAGGCTAAGGTTGGAGTCCTGCCCCCAGATCCAGCACCGGCTGGGCCCTGGGTGGGGGGGGGGCAGCCTGTGAGAAGCAGGGTCTGGCTCGGAGGGTGGGCTGGTTGGAGGACCTAATGCTTCCTTCCATTGAAAGTGACTCTTTGTCTTAGTACAAAATCCCCAAACCCAACAGTGGTCTAACACCTAGCTCTATACCCTTCCAGACATATTTCTATTCATGTGCACCTGGTTTATGGAAAAGTCTGAGGCTGACAGGATCCAAACAGGAAATGTGTCTGCTTTGTCTCTCTACCCACAGCCTTCAACCTGATTTGCTAAATCTTTTCTGGCCCTGAACAATATTCCAGGCAGATTCCTAGTTTTCTGATCAGACTTCCTGTTTGTTTAATTATTAAAAGCCCAGGCTAATCCAGTCCAATTTAAAAATTAAGCATCAGGGCACCTGGGTGACTCAGTTGGTTAACCATCTGACTTTGGCTCAGGTCATGATCTCATTCATTATCGTGAGTTTGAGTCCCACATCAGGCTGTCTGCTGTCAGCAGGGAGCCTGCTTCCGATCTTCTCTCTCTCTCTCTCTCTCTCTCTCTACCCCTCCCCCACTTGTGCTTTTTCTCTCTCTCTCAAAAATAAATAAACATTAAAAAAATTAAAAATTAAACAGCATATGCAAATCTAGGGTGATTCTCCTCCCCTGCCCCCATCAGAAGGCTTTTACCTCCAGGGTCTGAGGTTGGGATGTGATGGTGGGGGGGTGGGGGGATGAGAGCTGGAGAGGGGCACAGTCACAGGTCTTGTTTCCTTGGCCAACACTCCCTGATGACCAGTGCTTCCTGGGGACAGGCTTCCAAGTGGGGTGCTGCTGAGTTGTCTGGGGAGAGGCCCCTCTGCCTGGACTTTTTCCAACACACCCTGTCATCTCTAGCCCCTGGAGGCTCACCACTAGAATTCCTCCCCAGCTACAGCTCCCACAGGAAACTCCTGCACCTTTGCCTGGCCAGATGGAGGCATGTGGGGTGGGGGGTGGGGTGCCCTGCACTGCCCCCAGCTCTGCTCTGCTTCTCTGTCCATTCTTCTTCCCAGGAGGCTATGGGTGGGTACCCAGCTGAGGCATGGGGTGCCAGTCCTCCCATCACAGGTACCCTACTCGGGGAGTAATCTCTAGCAGCCCCCCTGCCCTCCCAGAAAGTAGAAGGGGAACCCCTGGAGCACTCCTGCCCCAGCCTGGGGTCATGTGACTTGTGCAGTCACACAGAGTCCCAGGACCATCAGTGCCCCCCATGCTTGGTCTAATGCTCTGCTGTCTTGAAATTCTTCGTAACTTTCAAACAAGGAGCCACTCATTTTCGTCAAGAATTAGGGAGCTGGTCCCACCTGGGACTGAGGTCTCGGACCATCCTCATCTGTTGGCAGAAAGAGGGAGGAACGGAGGCTCTGGTTGGAGTAGCAGGGCTGGTTCTGGAGCCTGTAAATGCCTGGGGAGTGCCACATGCCTCACTGCTTTCCCCCTCTCCTGGGAGTGAGGGAGCCTGTCCGTGCCAGCCCCACTCCCCACCCCCCATCCCACCCCCCATTCGGCGTCCAGTCATCATCTCCCAGGCAAATAGGATCTCAACTAATCAACATCCTGTTAGGGATACGAGCATCCTTCCACATCACACACTACCCAAATCAGGAATTGAATAGATTCAGATTAAGTGCCTTTTTTTTTTTCCACAACAGTGAAATCATGTTGCATATATTGTTTTATAGCCTGCTTTTTTTCGCTTAACAACACACTGTAAATACGGAGAAAATTTTCATCTACCATCTAATCTTCAGCATCTGTTTTAGTTAAATATTGCTGTGCAACAAACCACCAAAAACCCAGTGGCTCAAATCAACCACGGTTTATTGTTTCTCATTATCCTACAGGTTGCCCAGGTCCTCCCGACCATCCATGAGAAACACAGAGTCTAGAAAGAGAAAAACTCTGGTCCAGAGTTGGCTGAGCCACTTCCTGCTTGTGTGACCTTGACCGAGCTACTGAACCTCAGGTTCCTCATCCATAAAGTGTTCTAGATGAGAACCGTGATGTCTCCCTTACCTGAGATATTTTGAGGGTCAAACGAGAACTGTGAAGAATGGGATCTGCCACGTAGGGTCAGCATGAAGATTAAGAAGTCTACCAGGGGCGCCTGGGTGGCGCAGTCGGTTAAGCGTCCGACTTCAGCCAGGTCACGATCTCGCGGTCCGTGGGTTCGAGCCCCGCGTCAGGCTCTGGGCTCATGGCTCAGAGCCTGGAGCCTGTTTCCGATTCTGTGTCTCCCTCTCTCTCTTCCCCTCCCCCGTTCATGCTCTGTCTCTCTCTGTCCCAAAAATAAATAAGCGTTGAAAAAAAAAAAATTTAAGAAGTCTACCAAAGGTTAGCTGCTATGTAGGCTAGTGAGGGAATTGCTGGGGCAGGGAGGGAGCTGGGTCCCCAGCCCATCAGACCGAGAGGCACAGAAGAAAGGGAGGATTCTGCAAGGACTAGAAGCATCTGAAAGGCTGCAGTGAACAGAGCTAAGAGTATGAAGCATTGCTCAGCCAAAGAGGAAATGAAATCTGGGGGAAAGAGTCGCCCTGCCACGGCATAAAGGCACTCATGTGTTAGCCATATTTTCTGCATTCTAATAATATGCTGGTAATAAAGTCTGGAGTAAATTATACTAGAAAGCGAGCAGTGCCAGCCTCGAGGCACCAGAGTCAACAAATGACCCACGGGTGTCCACCGCCTGTATCCCTGCTCGCTCCATCATGGGACCCCCTTCGGCTGCTTCAGGAAAGAGAGAGCTGAGGCAGAGAACCAAATGCATCTCGGAGGGACAGGAGAAACAGTGCCAGGGAGCCAAAATCTAGACCCCAATGTTTTCTGTGCCCCAATATCTTATTTCAACGCTTTCATTACACTTTCAGAGATTTTAACACATACAGATTCATGTCCTTGGGCTCTTTTAAAATTCGGTAATATTTAAAACAAACAGATATAAAGAATAGCACAACAAAAACCCCATGTTCCTGTCACCAGTTTAAGAAACAAAACAGGGGCGCCTGGGTGGCGCAGTCGGTTAAGCGTCCGACTTCAGCCAGGTCACGATCTCGCGGTCCGTGAGTTCGAGCCCCGCGTCAGGCTCTGGGCTGATGGCTCAGAGCCTGGAGCCTGTTTCCGATTCTGTGTCTCCCTCTCTCTCTGCCCCTCCCCCGTTCATGCTCTGTCTCTCTCTGTCCCAAAAATAAAATTAAAAAAATAAAAATAAAAAAAAAAAACGTTGAAAAAAAGATTTGAGTTCCAGTTAAAGGCCTACAGGTTTGGATGACTTCTGGAGAGGCTGCAGGAGAAGCAGAGAGAGAAAAAAAAAAGTCTGAAAAAAAAAGGAACAGAATGTCAGTAACCTGTGACATACCAACTGGAATAATAGATATGTAATTAGACTCTGGGGGCTGGGCAGAAACACATTTGAAAACATAATGGCTGAAAATTTTCCAAATTTGATGAAAAATCTAAGCCCATAGATCTGAAAAGCTGAATCAATGCCAAGCACGAAGAGAATCACACCAAGGCACAGTATCTTTAAGTTGCTGAAAATCAATGATAAAAAAGATTTAAAATTTTTTTTTATTTCAGAGAGAGAGAGCGGGGGGGGGGGGGGCGGGTAGAGGGGTAGAGGAAGAGAGAAAGAGAGAGAGGGAGAGAGTCTTAATCAGTTTCCATGCTCAGTACAGAGCCTGACACAGGGGCTTGATCCCAAAACCTTGGGATCATGACCTGAGCCAAAATCAAGAGTGAGATACTCAACAGACTGAGTCATTCAAGCACCCCTGAAAAATATTTTTTAAGGAGCCAGGGGAGGGGGGAGGGACATTATACACAAAGGAAAATATAAAAATAATCTCTGACTTTTCATTAGAAATAATACAAGTCAGCAGACTATGGAATTAAATCTTTAAGACTTATTCATTTTTTAATTAATTAACCAATTAAAGTTTTTTAAAAATTTTCTTTTAATGTTTATTTATTTTTGAGAGAAAGAGAGACAGAGTGTGAATGGGGGAGGGGCAGAGAGAGAGAGGGAGACACAGAATCCAAAGCAGGATCCAGGCTCTGAGCTGTCAGCACAGAGCCCTACGAGAGGCTCAAACCCACAAACTGTGAGATCATGACCTGAACCGTAGTCGGACACTTAACCGACTGAGCCACCCAAGCACCCCTAAAGTGTATTTATTTATTTATTTATTTATTTATTTGGAGAGAGGGAGAGAGAGAGAGCACAAGTAGGGGAGGGGCAGAGGGCAAGGGAGAGAGAGAATCCCAAGCAGGCTCCACACTGTCAGCATGGAGTCCAATGCCCTACTGGAACTCATGAAGTGTGAGATCATGACCTGAGCCAAAATCAAGAGTTGGACACTTAACTGACGGAGCCACCCTGACGCCCCTAAATCTTTAAGATTTAATTGAATGGAACAAAAAACTGTCAACCCAGAATTCTGTAGCCAGTGATAACACTGAGGGAATTCATTGATGGCAGGCATGTTGAAGGCTTGAGGGAAATGATACCAGGTAGAGAAACTCAGATCCCCACAAAGAAATAAATGGAAAGAAATAAATACCAGACATGGTAAAAGTAAGAGATGTTTCCCCCTCATTAAAAAATTTATGTAAAAGAAAAATAAGAGTTTATGTAAAGCAAAAAAAGTAGCAGTGTACTATAGAGTTTATAACATATGTAGAAGTAAAATGTATGACAAAAAACACAAAGGACAAGAGAAGGAGCTATAGTGTTGTAATTTTCTTCTGTAATCTGTGAAGTGGTATAATATTATTTGAAGGTAGACTGTGAGAAATTAAAGATGCATATTGCAAACTTTAGAGCAAACACTAAAAAAAGAGAGAGGAATAATTATTAAGCCAACAAAAATAAAATGGACTCTTGGGGCGCCTGGGTGGCTCAGTCGGTTAAGCCTCTGACTTCAGCTCAGGTCTTCGTCTCACAGTTTGTGGGTTCAAGCCCCACATCAGGCCCTGTGCTGACAACTCAGGGCCTGGAGCCTGCTTCGGATTCTGTGTCTCCTTCTCTCTTTGCCCTTCCCATGCTCACGCTCTGTCTCTCTCTCCCTCAAAAATAAACATTAAAAATTTTTTTAAATTAAAAATAAAATGGACTCTTAAACAATATTCAATCCAAAGGAAGGCAGGAAAGGAGGAAAAAACCCAAAGAACTCATGGTACGAATAGAAAGAAATAGCCAGATGGTAGACTTAAACCCCACCACATAAACAATGATATTAAAAGCAAATGGAATGCATGGATGAACTTTGAAAATATTACGCTAAGTAGAAGAAGCCAGTCTTGAAAGACCACTTATTGGATGATCCCATTTATATGAAAGGCAAAGAATAGGCATATCTATGAATACAGAAAGTATTTTGTAGTTTCCTAGGGCTGAGGGAGGGATGGTGAGGGGAATGGAAATGACTGCTAACTGACATGAGATTTCTTTTTGGCATAACAGAAATGTTCTACGATCAGATTGTGGTGATGATTGCACAATTCTGTGAAGATACTAAAAACCATTGAATTGTACACTTTTTAAAAATTGAAGTATAATTGATATGTAATGTCACATTCATTTCAGGCATACAACATCTACTGGTTATGCTGTGCTCACTAGTGTAGCAACTGTCTGTCACCACACAACACTATCACAATACCACTGACTACATTCCCAGTGCTGTACCTTTTATCCCTATGACTTATTCATTCCGTAACCGGAAGCTTGGACCTCCCACTCCCTTTCACCCATTCTGCCCATCTCCCCACCTCCCTCCCCTCTGGCAATCATCAGTTTTTTCTGTCTATTTATGGGTCTGTTTCTGCCTTTTGTTTGTTTGTTTATTCATGTTTTATTTTTTAGATTCCACATATAAGTGAAATCATATAGTATTTGTCTTTCCCTGTCTGACTTCTTTTCCTCAGCATAATGCCTCAAGTTTCAACCACATTGTTGCAAATGGCAGGGTTTCCTCATTTTTACATCTAAATAATATTCTATTGTGTGTGTGTATGTGTGTGTATTCCATTGTGTGTATACACATATACACATATATGGGTATATATATACAAATGTGTGTATATATATGTATATACATATATATGTATATATATTTTCTTTATCCATTCATCTGTCAATGGACACACACTTAGGTTGTTTTCACGTTTTGGCTACTGTAAATAATGATGCTATGAACATGGGGGTGCAGATATCTTTTCAAGTGTTTTCATTTCCTTTGGATATATTCCCAGAAGTGAAATTGCTGGATCATATGGTAGTTCTATTTTTAATCTTTGAGGATCCTTCATACTGTTTCCCATAGCAGCTGTACTAGTTTACAATCCCACCAACAATGCACAAAGATTCCCTTTTCTGTTGGAAGTTTTTTGATTACTGATTCAATCTCTACTTGTTATTGGCCAATTCATATTTTCTACTTGAGTCAGTTTTGGTAGATTGCGTGTCTAGGAATTTATCCATTTCATCTAAACTACCTAGTTTGTTGGCATATATTTGTTCACAATATTCTCTTATAATCCTTCTTTATCTCTGTAGGGTCAGTAGTAATGTCCCCACAACTTTTTTTTTTTAATTTTAGTAATTTGGGTCTTTTCTTTCTGTTCAGGCTAGCTAAAGGTTTGTCAACTTTGTTGATCATTTTCTAGCACTATTTTTTGGTTTTGTTGATTCTCTGTTGTTTTTCTACTGTCTATTTCATTTATCTTCACTCCAACCTTTATTGTTCCCTTCTTTCTACTTTCTTTGAGTTCATTTACTCTTCTATTTCTAGTCTTTTAAGTTGGAAGTATAGGTTATTGGTTAGAGATCTTTGTTCTTTTTTTTTTAACGTTTTATTTATTTTTGAGACAGAGAGAGACAGAGCATGAACGGGGGAGGGGCAGAGAGAGAGGGAGACACAGAATTGGAAGCAGGCTCCAGGCTCTGAGCCATCAGCCCAGAGCCCGACGCGGGGCTCGAACTCACGAACCGCGAGATCGTGACCTGAGCCGAAGTCGGCGGCCCAACCTACTGAGCCACCCAGGCGCCCCTCTTTGTTCTTTTTTAATGGAGGCACTTACAGGTATAAATTACCCTTTGAGCATTGCTTTCACCACATCTTGTAAGATGTAGTAGTTGTATTTTCATTTTTATTCATCTCCAATCATTTTTTAAATTTCCTTTGAGATTTCTTATTTGACCCATTGTTTATTTAAGGGTGTATTGTTTAATTTCCATGTTTTTGAGTTTTCCAGATTTCTTTGTTATTGATTTGTGTAATTTTATTCCACTGTAATCAGAGAACATATTTTGCATAATTTCATTCTTGTTAAATATTGAGACTTGTTTTGTGGCCTAACTTATGGTCTATACTGGAGAATGTTGCATGTGCACTTGAGAAGTATGTGCATTCTGCTGTTGTTGGGTGGAGTGTTCCATAGTTGTCTCTTAGGTCTAGCTTGCTTATAGCGTTGTTCAAGTCTACTGTATCCTTGCTGATCTGCATCTAGTTGCTGTAGCCATTATCAAAATTGGCATTATTGTCAAACTGTTTACTTCCCCCAATCTTGTCAGTTTTTTCTTCATATATTTTGGGGATTCTGTTGCTAGGTGCATATTTGTTTACAATTTTTATATCTTCTGGAGAGAGTGACCTTTTTATATATTATTATTATATATTTATATATATAATTTTTATTTTCATTATTATATAATGTCATTTTTCATCTCTTCTAACATTTTTGTCTTAAAGTCTATTTTTTCTGATATTAGTATAGCCACTCCAGCTCTCTTTGGTTACTGTTTGCATGGAATACCTTTTTTCATCCTTTTAATTTCAACCTCTTTGTGTTTTTGAATCTAAAGTGAGTCTCTTGTGAGCATATACTTGGATATTTCTGTTTATTTCTTTTTATTTTTTTAAACATTTACTTATTTTCTGAGAGAGGGAGAGCATGTGCGTGCACAAGCAGGGGAGGGGCAGAGAGAGAGAGAGAGGGAGACAGAGGATCTGAGGTGGGCTTGTGCTGACAGCAGAGAGCCTGATGCAGGACTCAAACTCATGAACCAGGAGATCAGGACCTGAGCTGAAGTCGGATGTTTAACTGATTGAGCCACCCAGGTCCCCCAGATATTTCTTTTTAATTCATTCTCCCAGTCTCTGCCTTTTGGTTGGAGAGTTTAATCCACTTACATTTGAAGTAATTACTGATAAGGTAGGACATACTTCCATTAATTTGCTATTTGTTTTCTGTATGCCTTATGCTCTTTTTATTTTCTCCATTACCATTTTTGTGTTAGACATTTATTTTCATTTTAATTTCTTTGTCATTTTTATTATTATATATTTTTGAGTTATTTTCTTAGTGGTTGCTCTGAGGATTAAAATTAGCATCTTAATTTAGAATAATCTAGCTCAGATTAGTTTCAATAGTATGCAAAAAGCTTTGCCCCATATAGCTCTGTACCCACTTTTATGTTGCTATTGTCACAAATTACATCTTTATATATTATGTACCTATTGACATAGATTTCCAATTTTTGTTTTATGTAGTTGTCTTTTAAATCAAATAAAGGAGCTACATAAACCAATAACACATTAATACTGACTTTTATATTTACCTGTACAGTTACATTTACCAGTGTTTTTTATTTCTTCATGTGAAATTGAATTACTATCTACTGTCCTTCCATTTCATCCTGAAGGATTTCCTTTAGCATTTATTAAAGGGCAAGTGTACTAATGGTGAGCTATATCAGTTTTTGTTTATCTGGAAATGTCTTATTTCTCCTTCATTCTGGAAGGATAATTTTGCTGGATAGAGATGTTGATTGACAGTTCTTTTCTTTCAGCACTGTGAATGTGCGATCCCACTGCCTTCTGGCCTCCATGGTTTCCAACAGTAAATCAGCTATTAATCTTCTCAAGCCTTCCTTGTACATGATGTGCTGCTTCTCTCTTGTTGTTTTCAAAATTCTTTTGTCTTTCAACAGTTTCATTATAACATGCCTTGGTGTGGATCTCTTTGAGTTCATCCTGTCTGTACTTCATTGAATTTCTTGGATGTGTAGATTGTTTTTCATCAGATTTGAAAAGTGTGGGGCCATTATCTCTCCAAATTTTCTTTCTATGCACCCTCCCCCCCACCCTTTTCTTCTGGCTCTCCCATCATGCACACCTTAGTATTCTTGATTGTGTACCACAGGCCTTTTAGGGTCTATTCATTTTTCTTTTTCTTTTTTATTTGAGGGAGAGAGAGAGCATGAGCAGGGGAGAGCGGGGAGAGGGAGAGAGAATCTAAAGCAGGCTCCATGCTCAGCACAGAGCCCAATGTGGGGCTTGATCCCATAAACCTGATCATGACCTGAGCCAAAATCAAGAGTCAAATGCTCAACCAACTGAGCCACCCAGGTGCCCCTATTCATTTTTCTTTATTCTACCCAGACTGGATAATCTCAGTTGACCTATCTTTAGATTTGCTGATTCTTTCTTTTATCTGCTCATATCTCCTGTTGAGCCTGTCTAGTAAATTTTTCATTTCAGTTATTGTACTTTTCAACTGCAGAATTTCTATTTGGACTTTAAAAAATTTTTTTTCTCTTTTTTATAATTTCTATCTCTTTTTTTGGTGACACATCATTCTCATGGCTTCCTTTACTCTTTGAGCATATTTTAATTGGTCAGCTTAAAATCTTTTGAGGGAAGTTCCATGTCTGGGCTTCCTCAGCAACAATTTCTACCAACCATTTCTTTTCTTGTATGTGGGCCATACTTTTTGTTTCTTTTTTTTTTTTTTTAATGTTTATTTATTTTTGAGAGACAGAACATGAGTGGGGGAGGGGTAGAGAGAGAGGGAGACACAGAATCTGAAGCAGGCTCGAGGCTCTGAGTTACCCACACAAAGCCCATCACAGGGCTCCAACCCACAAAACTGTGGGCTCAGATCATGACCTGAGCTTTGGCTCTGGTGCTTAACCAACTGAACCACCCAGGTGCCCCATACCTTTTTGTTTCTTTTCATGCCTCATAATTTTTTTGTTGAAAACTAGACATTTTGAATATTATAATGTGGCACATCTGGGAATTAGAGGCTTTCTCTCTCCAGGGTTGTGTTGTTGCTGGTTGATGTAGAAGTTGTTTGCCTAATGTCTTTTCTGAACTAATTTTGCAAAATCTATATTTTTTGTTTTCCGTGGCCACTGAAGTCTCTATTCCAGTAGCTTTGTGGTAAGCTAGTGATTTGATGGAGGTTTATTTAAACATCTGGAATAATAACAACAAGAAGAAAAAACATCTCCCAGTCTTTGGAGATGGACTCTATGTTTGTGTTGGGGCAATCCTTCAAAACTCAGCCAGGCAGTTTACAACTCTGTTTTATCTTTTACTTTCTGCTTGCACAGAGACAGAAGGGCAGCCAACGGTGAGAGTTCAGTGCATACTATACAGTAATAATGAATAAACTACAACTTCATGCTAAAACATAGAGATATGTTAAGAGAAGCCCAATGTAAAGTATATAGAGACTCTGATTCCATTAATGTTCACTTAAAAAACAGACCAAACCAGGGCACCTGAGTGGCTCAGTTGGCTAAGCTTTGGACCCTTGATTTGGGCTCAGGTCATGATCTCACGGTTTTGTGGGTTGGAGCCCTGTGTCGGGGCTTTGCACTGACAGCTGACAGCACTTCCAGCCCGTTTTGGGATCCTCCTTTGCTCTCTGCCCCTCCCCCGCTTGCACTCTGTTTCTCTCAAAATAAATAAACTTGAAGAAAAAAAAAAAAAAAAAAAGACCAAACCAAACTATATGGATTGGAGATGGCAAAAGTGAAAGAAAGAGAAAACAGGATTGCCATTAAGGTCAGGATAGGGTTGCTTACCTCTGGATGGAGGTCTGATGGAGGCAGAAGGAGCGTGATTGGGAAGCAACACAGAGAAATGTCTTGTGATAATGTCGTATTTCTTGATTTGGGCAGTGGTTACACAATTTTGCTTTACGATTAATCATTGTAGTGCTCATTTGTATATTATATATATACGTTTTTGTATGTGTATTATATTTCATGAAGTTAATAAAGGCTATAAAACAACAAAAAAAAGGGCTCGTATACTGAAGCAGATGCCAACTCCCAGTGGAATGGATATAACAGAGTTGATTTCAAGAACCTCGAAATGGGGGCGCCTGGGTGGCGCAGCCGGTTAAGCGTCCGACTTCAGCCAGGTCACGATCTCGCGGTCCGTGAGTTCGAGCCCCGCGTCAGGCTCTGGGCTGATGGCTCGGAGCCTGGAGCCTGTTTCCGATTCTGTGTCTCCCTCTCTCTCTGCCCCTCCCCCGTTCATGCTCTGTCTCTCTCTGTCCCCAAAATAAAAAATAAATAAACGTTGAAAAAAAAAATTAAAAAAAAAAAAAAAAGAACCTCGAAATGAAGAGGGGATCCTCTCTCTGTAGCCCAGAAAAAATAGGAAAGCCATATTTCCATCCTGCGAGGATCCACCTGGATGGTCTTTAGCCTTAATATCAACATGAAGACTCAAGTATTCTTATCGACCTAATCTTGCAGGGCCTCAGCCAGACTCAAGACAGAATTGAGGTGAATCTGCACAGGCTTCCAACACTCAGATCTGACTGGTCATGCTCAAGCTTATTTCAATTCTAGAGACCCCTCCCTCTCAAATGCCTCCAGAGTTCCAGCACAACAGAGGTGCTTCCTTTGTGACATCATCAACATCTGCCTCTGACCGGGCCGCCAGAAGTTTCTAATATTGGTAATTGGTAGTGGCTGTTGGTGGTGGATGAAAGTGACCTCCCACCTGTCATGAATTTCCCGTCATGAATTTCCCCTCTTCCGGGAGAGAAGTACTAGTAAAAGAGGCTGCTACTAGCTAAGAGCATCTACCTGGTGGGGCGTTGGTGAGTGGGGCTCCAGCCTGAGGCTAAGGGGAGGGGAGGGCAGGGAGGCCAGGCTGTGCCAGCACAGGGGAGGCCTAGATTCTCTGCTTTGGAGGGCCAAATTGTTATTGGGACCTGGCTTCTCTACTCTGGCCCCACCAACCTGGGGAATGCCAGCTTCCAATGAGGGGTTTTTGCTATGTTTCTGGACTGAAGTCTGAGACCTTATTCTATCTTGAAATCTACAACCTTATGTCTGGTTAGATGGAAGACACTGGGAAAATAGTTTTCCCCAGTGCTCCTCTGCCTTCTGCACAGGAAAGCAAATTCCTTTCTCTTCAGAAGAGCAGATTAGAGTGTGTGACAGAAACCCAAGTTCCAAAAATGGACTCACATTCTCAGAGAGCTTTGATTTGGTCCTTGGGGACAGGGGATACCCTAGAGTATCTTAATTGTCACTTACAGTGTGAATAGTGATGTGGTTCTGCCTTAAAATGAGTTTACATTCTGGGTCTTATAGCAAAATCTGTGGAGTCTCGTGCCCATCACCTCTGGACCCGCTGCACCCCTTCCCTGCTTACTCCCTCATAGTCTTATCTAGCACCCAGCAGTCTTAAACTCACACCAGGCCTGGGGTGATGGGGACTCTAGTGTAGCTTTCCTGCCTTGAAGCCTAAAACCAGTAGAGTCAAACTAATTAAAAACAGGCAGTGAGCACACCTAGATGACTCTTTCCTGGGTCTCCCACCTTTTTCCTGTCATTTCGAGTTTTCCTGAACATCTCATCAGGGCAGTGCAGAAAGGCCATGAACAGTTGTGTAGGTTGTGTAGTTGCGTTTGTTTTTAGCAATTACATTCAATTCTGCCATTGAAATCCTTGTGCATGTAGGCCTTTATCAGGGGAATGTTTTGGATGCAATGATCTCTAGACAACAGTGGGGAGGTCCCAGAGTCACCATGAGTCCATAACACTCTGGTGAGGGCTATGTGCTTGCACCCCTTCATGAGAATGGTGAAGGACCTCAGGAAATGTCACTGATTAATAATCCAAATCAGTAAGACCTTGCTAAGCTCGGGGATATAAGATAAGATAACACAGACTTCACCCCCATTGCCATTAAGAAGTATTTATTGAGTCAGGGCACTGTGCTAGATACTAGGAATAAAAAGAAAAAAAAAAGATATAATCTGACTTATAATCTAGTGGGAGAGAATGTAAGTATCAAAAATCAAAATTCCTGCTTTCTGACTCTTAAAGAAAATTATCATTTTAGATGGCTGAATTTTCTGGATAATGAAGGTTCCAACCATTAAGCATATATTTTATTTTATGTTAACCATTTTTTATTAGAAATACTTTCTAGGGGCACCTGGGTGGCTCAGCTGGTTAAGCATCTGACTTCGGCTCAGATTGTGATCTCATGGTTCATGAGTTTGAGCCCACATCAGGCTCTTTGCTGTCGGTGTGGGGCCCACTTAAGATCCTCTGTCCCCCTCTCTCTGCCCCTCCCCTGCTTTCTCTCTCAAAAATACATAAACATTAAAAATAAAAAGAAATACTTTCTAAATAGACCATTGCTCCCATTTTAAAATAAAATATTTGCTCAGAACTAATCTTCCCTAATGATTCAGCACATTTCCAACACTACCCTATAATACAAGGATGTCCCCAAGCCTCTTGGAGCAACCCTGAACTAAATGACTTTGTTTCACAGTTTTCTATGTCCTCTTACTCTTGCTTTCACTGTGCGTGCTTTTTTATGAGTCCTTTCTTCTTCCTGCCCCTCCGCTGTGGGCTTGAAAATCAGGAGACTAGGTTTATCAGTTAAGCTATTGGTTCAGCTGTTGTCACAGAGACAACAGTCTTTGTGGTCAGCAGTCCAGGGCTCTTCTCTTCCGGGTCATCATGAAACAGGTTCTTAGTGTCTGATTGACTGACCAACCCTAGGATGTTGCTCTTGTCAGCTTCATCAAAGCTGCCCCCCCACCACCACCTCCATCCCCACGCCCATGGCCCAGTCTACGCAAGGGGAAAGAGGAAGCTGGGAGCAGGCAGCCCCCTTTTAAGAATGTCCAGAAGTGAAACAAAGCACATTCACTCATATCTCATTGGCTAGAACTTAGTCCCATTGCTGCTCCTGGCTGCAAGGGAGGCTGGGATATGTAGTCTCTGGCAGGGGAGCCATGAATGCAAGTTTTAATCTTGAAAGCTCTAGTGCTAAAAGGAAATGGGAAGGAGAGATTATAAGGGGGCCCTTGGCAGTCTCTGCTACACTGGGTCTGTTAAAATTGTGTGTAGAGTAAATGTAGGTGGGCTCTCATTGAAGATACAAGGTGCTCTTCTGCACAGAGAGCACCCAATGTTGACAGTTTGACGGTTCCAACCCCAACTGTTTGGGTTGCTCAGAGGCCCTTGGTTTCTTTGCTGTTGTTCTGGATTATGTCTCCAGACAAGCTGCTGGAGGTTAACAAAGCAATCATAAAGACAATAGGATAACAGTTATTGTCTTTCAGGGAGCACCTACCTCAATCCACATGAGAGCATGAAAAATGTTCTCAGCATCCACGGTTTGGAAACACCTCTCCTTCAAACGCCTCCCAAATCCACAAAGTCTCAGCTATTCATTCTTATCCACCTTTACTGAGTACCTTCTACTGGCTTGACACTCATCTAGGAGGTTGGTGTTCAATTGGTTAGGACATTGGGGTCATCTCTTTGATTGTATCACACACAGGCCATGTGGCATTTTCCTGGGTCCTCCTTCCTCCTCTTTGCGGGTATATCCGTGATGCCTTCCAGGTCTTGGGTCTTATCAGTCTTATCCGTTGCTTCTGCTCAAAAACTTTCCATGGCTCCCTTTGGCCTAAGTAAAATCCAAACTTCTGTGCCTTGTCTTGAAGGTCTTTGAAGACCTGCTTCCAGCCTTCCATTCTGGCCTCAGCTCCCACCAGAGGGCATGTCCAGGGTCAGGCTCATCTAGGGAGGCCGGTTGCACCGATTCTGTGTGGGTGGCACCTTGGTGAAGGGGTTGGAGAGCTGAAACAGCTCTTGGTGTGGGCTAGAATACCCACAACTCTGTTTCCTCACAGGACACTCGGTCCAGGAGGCCTGGGAATTTCAGTGTAGTCTCTTCCTTTCTTTTCATCTGGGTCTTTCTGACACTGACTCAGGTCTTCTGTATGTGAAAAACTGAGTTAAGCACCTTCCAGGCACTTTATACTCCTAGCCGCTCTATGGGAGTAGGTACTATTATGGGGCTCCTTTGATTTGTGTCCGGGCACCTCTCTGACAGATGGGGAAGTTAATCTCAGCGTGGTTAAGTAACTTACACAAGGTCACAGAGAGAGTAAGAGACAAAGCTCAGCTCTGAACTAAGGTTCAACTGGGTCTGAAAACCATGTTTTTTCCCACTTAACACAGGACCTTTCTAAAGGAACAGCTATTAGCCTCATTACATAAGACGCTTAGTCCTTCCATCCTGGGGTCAAGACACTAGTTCTGTGATGAGGAAGGAGAGAAAAGAGAGGGCAGGCTTTTCTCTCTGCACCAGCACCATAACAATGGCAACAACTACTACTCTTCACTGAGCACCTGTTTTGTACACAGTATCTCATGTCGTCCGCACAACCAGCCTTTAAGGTTATTATTATTTCCCTCATTTTATATGTGTAGAGAGTGATGCTCAGAGAGGTTAAGCCCCATATTTAGATTCGAATCCAGGAAGCTAGGCCTCTTCAACACTGCTCTTGGATATTTCGGGGTTAATCTTTGTTCCCACCAGCCCTTATCCTAGAAGCGGTACCAGAAGTGTTAGGGCCAGAGAGGCCTTAGACTCCCGCTAGCCCAGCCCTCTCAGGATTACAGATGAGAGGGGAAAACAAAGTCAGAGGGACTGAGTGAGCTACCCAAGGTCACACAGCACACTAACAGCTGAGCCTGGGCCTGGACCCCAGCCCCTGATGCCCTGTTGACACTGCACAGTAGACGTCCCAAAGCCTTCCTGTCCCATAAATGAAAAACGGATGAATGAGTGAGTGAAGAAATGGATAGATGTTGAGAGAATCTGTCTAGTGGCTCACTTTGGATTTTCACAGGGTGGCTGGGTAAGAAGAACCAAGTTGTGAGGTGGGGAGTAGGTGCGTGGCTGGGAAGGACATAGCCAAGGTGCGCCAGTCTGGGAGGGGGCCATTGTGCAGCGCGTTAGGGGTAACCAGTCCATGGAAGCACAGCTACCCTCCCTCCAGCATCCCTCCAGCCTTGTATTCAACTGCTTCCTCTATGGCCTTCTCTGCCTGTTGCCAGCAAGTCCTACCAAGCAATATCTTAGTGTCATAAAACTGGGGAGAGTCCCTTTCAGAGACTGGTCCGCAGCCCTCCTCACCCATTAGCTATTGCACTGAAAGCACCCATAACGGATAATGTCTATTAAGTTAATGTGCCTGAGCCCCTGCCTGGGCAAGTGAGGGCCACGTTCACTGTTACCCCTCACTCTGTCTACCGATCTTTAGGGATTCAAACACTGGTATCTGCCTCCAGGCTCCCTAAGCAGTTGTCTCCAGCAGAGTAGCCAGGACTTGGATGAAACTGGAGACATGCAGGACTGTGGCTCGAGCACACTGGAAATGACCCAGCCCATTCCTTTTGGGTCTCCTAGGCAGGGCTGTGGCCAATCTGTAGACCTCTCCTTTGCTGGGGAAGGAGGCAGAACTGGGTACCAGGCACTAGGCGCCAGGAGCTGGTCCCTGGGCGGGGCAGAACCCTGCTACCTTTGTGTGGCTGTGCATCTTTTCTGGCTTTGGCTGGCATCCGTGGGGAGGGGAACAAGCCTCGGAGGAGAGCCTGGAGTGGCGGTGAGGTCGTAGGGTGGGCCGAGAGCAGCGAGACGGCTGGCTGCCGAGGCCCAGGGCAACAGAGGGTGCTGGAGCCATTGCAGCAAGGGACCGGCAGCCTTGTGCGTTTGCAATGGTAATTTGCAGATGGTTCCTGGTAGCTACAGGGTCTCTGAGGCGGAGCCTGGGGCTTCGTATAAAATAATCCAGCCTGGGTTCCCCTGTGGGTCAGAGCAGTCTTGGGGCGGAGCCAAGGTTGGCTCCTGCCGGGGAGGAGCCGGGATGCCGCTCCCGCGGTGATGCAGAGGGGAATTTGCTGACAGTCCCTTGCCAGGTGGGGCTGGCTTCACCAGGCCCGCGACGAGGACCGGCTGGCTGTCTCCTCCCAGGTAAGGAGCGTGTTGCCTGTCACCGTGTCCCGGCGGCCGGTGCACCCTGCCTGGGGCTGGGTCGTGACGCTCAGGGCGCAGATATGGTAAGCACGCTGGTGGTACGAGCCAGGAGTGCTCCGGCCGGGAGAAGGGGCGCAGAATCCGGGTCCTGGACAGGGGAGGGGGTGGGGAGGGACTGCTTGCCCTCAGCTTTCCGGGACCTCGGACTGGGAGGGGTGGGGGTGGGGGAGACTGCGTCACACTCCCTTGCCATGCAGGCTGTCTGCCGGCCTGGACCCAGGGAAAGGTGGAATGAGCCGCGTATCCGGGAGGGCCGTGGCTTGGTCGACCATCTTCACTGGGTTGGGGGGAGGGTGGGGCAGGAGGCACCCCCCCTCCCCCGCCCCCGCCGCCGCCGCCGCCGCCGCCTGCATTACAGCCAGGTGGGGTTGCCTCTCTGGATCACCCCCACCCAGGGATTCCCCGGGGCTGTGCCGCCCACTGGCTGGGCTGGGAGCGGTGTGCGCTTCCCCCGCAGTCTACTTCACCGTTATGAGTTATGACAGCGTCACTGCTGCGCGGCCGGGTGGAGGTCTCATTCTGTGCTGGTGGGCTGGGCTCCTGGGCCCGGGGGTAGAGGGTGCCACCTTATATTCTTCCAAAGAAAGGTTCTTGCCTCCATCCTTATCTTGGCCTGGAGAGAGGAGCTTCGGATTTGGACGATGGACCTGGGGAAACTGAGGCCTGGGGCGCTGTGGCTTCACCAAGGTCACTTAGCAGGTCCTACAGCTGGCCTCCCAGGCACTGCCTTGATCTGATGTCCTCTGGAGGGGCAGGGGCCAGTCTTGCTCTCTAGATCTCTGGTCCAATTTGGGGAGCACCGCCCCACCCCAGCGCCTCCCTTGCCCCATCCCTGAGAATGGAGGAGGTTGCAACTTCTGTATGGGGCTTGGGGTGTTCTGGGTGTGAACAGCGCAGGGATAAGAATTGTCTGGGGACGGGAGAAAATTACTCCCAAAAAACGTTCATCTGAGCAGACCGAACTGTGGGCCTCTACTATCCTCGTGGGTTCAGGGAGAGGAGAGTTGGCTTCTGGGAGAGGAAGGCCCGAGGGGGCAACCCGGTTCCGGCTTTAGTCTCTGTACCGGCCTTGATGAAAACCTGCACGTTCCCAGGCCGCAGTGGGAAGGACAGGGGATGAAGAGATGGACTTTTTCTCCTTTGATGGCCTGTGTCTCACTGGAGAAGAGGCTGGGGAACCATGTTGGTAAGCTGGCCTTCTCCCTACGCCGCCCTCTGTGGTGTAGCATCCCACCCTTGGCCTCTCCCCAGCTCCTGTCCCCGGGAGAAATGGATGGGCTGCTGTTGGATCTGTGGCTCTTGGAGGTGAGCTTTTCCCAAATTCACCTTGTCTTCCTTCTGCCTGAGGCAGATGACTTTCTCTGGGGGAAAACTGAGGTAGGGGGAGAGCTGTGTTTTATTTCGGAGCTGGAGCCAGCCAGCACCATGGTGCAGGTGAGGAAACCAAGGCACAGAGGGTGCAGCGAGTTGCTCCAGGTCTCTCACCTACACGCAGGTCTCTTACTCCCTGGCCCACCACAGGGCTGTGGATGAGGCCCCTTGCTCTCTCCTCTGGTCCCCCAGCCCCCAGCCCTGGTAGGGTGAGGCTGTGAGTACCTCCTAAGGGGTGAAGGGGGGTGTCAGGGAGAGGGGACAGCGTTAGCACTTTCTCCTTTATGAGATGTTTTCAAGTTACTTGGAAAAGAAGCAGCTAGAAGAGCCAAAGTCACTTGGTTGCCTTCCCATCGTGCCCCCACAGGAAAGACACCATTTCTCTGGGCCTCTGGAGCCAAGTGCAGCTATCCCGCCTGCCCTGGTACCAGCAGCTGTGGTCGCCCCTGGGAGATGACCCGTGGGGCCAGTGCCTTCAGTTACTTCTCATCACAGGAAGGGAGTTTCTGCCCAACCCAGCCTTATTCTGCGTGAAAGGGAGTTACCTTGTGCCTAGCTCATGAGTTGCTGCTCTTTGAATACACTGTCTGAGCACAGGACCCCTGAAGCTGGCCCCTGGTGATTCTGCCTTGGGCTACCTGATGATCAATCGCCAGCAATCACTGGGGCGACCTGTGGGAAGGGATGATGTTCCCAGTAAACCGGATCAGAACTAGCTGTCCATGGGGTGACGATACAATACCAGAGAGAGAAGAGGACCCGCCATGCATCTGGATGCTCCGAGGGTCCTTTCCAGCCCTTCACCAGGAGGAAGGCCACTGCTCCGTAGTCCTGGGAAGCTGGTGGTGTGTCCTTCCTGGTTAGCAGAGGCAGGGGCAGGCTGCAGAGAGGCTCCTGGCTCGTGGCAGAAGAACCACTAGCAGAGGAGCATGGCACCTGGTTCTGGACCAGAGTCCCTGTTGGCTGGCGCTCTGCCCTTGGTTTTCCTACCTGACAACTGGGCATGAAAACACCTTCCCCAGTTGGGTGGGAGGGCTCTGGAAACATGTCAAGCATTTATTACGGATGGGCGGTGTTATTCCTGGAGTCTGTGGTATAGATTGGAGCTATCTGTTTCCAGCCCCTATGGGGAAAACGTGGCTGTTTCCTCTGTGGAGGGCGCCCTCTCCCCCGTGGCCAGTCGAAGCCACCCTTCTAAGGCCTGGAAGGCAGGCCATTCCTCCCCAACGTACCTCAAGTTGTGTTTTGGCCCTTGAAGGCTCCATTCCCCTTCCTCGACTGCCTGTGCTATTTAACAGCATTCCCACGCACTAAAATGCTGGTGACTGGTGGCACAGCGGACCTTGCTGCCGGCCGGTATCTTCCCCACTGACTCTCACATCCCAGAGACTCTCAGCTCTGCTTCCTCCTGGGAAGCAGCTGGTGGAAGAACTGTGGAGATAATAGGCATAAGAGCTCTTTGCACACAGCGTCCAGGGTGCGAGAGTCCACGGGGGGCCTTTAGGGCCTTGGGTAGGCTCGCTCTGGGACCCGCCGTAATGAAAGCACTCTGAGGAAGTGAGATCAGCAGCTTTTAGTGCACTGTGTTGCCTGTGACGGGGCCCGTGTCCTCTCCTCCTCTCTCTCCTGGGAGAGACTGGTTTTCCTGGCCTACTCACACACCAGCACGGGTGGTGTGGACCGGACTCCTTGTTCTTGCCATGAGTTGGCGGGTGGAACTGGTGCAAAATTGGGTCCCAGGGGGAGCTGAGATGAGAACCTGGGCAGCTCATGAGGTACCGTGTGTCTCCTTGTTCTAGATCTGTCTAGACGCCCATGGGCAAACCAAGGGTGGCCCTTCAGAAGAGCACCCGTTGGCCAGAGCTCTGTGTCCCGTGTTTCTAGGGAACGGAATGCAACCGAGCCTCCATGTTCCTTCCCAGTACCCTGTGGCTGGTACTGAAGCATGCAGAGGCAGGGTTGGGCGGGGGTGGAGGGGATGCCCGCTTTCACCTCCTGCCTGCTCCTGGTGATTCGTCATGTTCCGAAAGGGAACTGAAGCCTGGACCCGCTTGCAGTACCAGGATCCAAGTGTCCTGGGCTCCCACTGTCTGTTTTTCCCACCCTTTCACTCTGCTGTCTTGCATGAACACCCTCAAGATGGGGTCGGAAGAGCTGGGCTGGGGGTGGCTGAGGTAGGGCACGGCCCTGTGCCTGCAGACCCCTGTTCATGCCAAGCCAGGGCTCTGGCATCCAGAGGACCAGGGGCGGAGGGGCCAGGCCAGCCTCCAGTGGGAAGCCAGACGAGTGCTCCCTTCACCGAATGGCCTCGGCAAGGAAGGCGACCCTGGAGACAGGAGGCCGCTCTGCACTCTGGCTGAGTCTCCTTAGATTGTGCCCGCCAGAGGGATGCTGGCCTCAGGCCATGAGATCCTGTCAAAAGAGAAAGGCATCCTGAGGTCTTTGGAGATACAGATGAGCAAGATGGCCGGTTGGCAGGGGTATGGCTGTTGGTTGCTTTTTGATGTGGAGGTCTCATCACCTCAGGCGTCTGAGTGGCAGTGATTTGACAATAGGCTGGAAATGCTTCAGAGGTCAGCTGAGCCCCATGGGGAAACCGGCTGCTTTGTCGGGGGGCATGGGAGCACGAGAACGAGGCACACAGAGACATCTTGTCCAGGGGGCACTTGGGAGCTGAGTTTCCACCTGCTTCATTATCTGCTCGCTTCACCTCTGTGTTCACAGCGAAGTGAAATAGTCCCTACTGCAAAGGGCCAGCTGGAGGATGAATGGCCATAAGGAGAAAGGTGCACGTGCCTGCACATGCCTAGTGACCGGGAGCCCCCTTCTTCCCGTGTGCTCCCCCTTTACCTGCTCAGTGGTGGGTTGCCCAGGGACTCTGGGCTGGCTGGCCACGCTTTGGTGACAGTGCTGATCAACAGTGTTGACCGCCTCTGGCACTGTTTGAACTGAGATGTCCCCTCCAAAAGAGCTGGCAGATGGGGAGGTCTTCTCAGAAGCAGAGGGTGTGTGTGGGGTGTGGGGGGCAGGCGTGGGGGAATGTCTGTCCTTCGGTACCGCAGACAAGCTGTTGTTGGGCCCAGGATCCCTTCTGAGCTGGGACCTCGTGTGCACAGGCCTGCAAACTGGGCCAGGCTTTGCGGAGAGCTTCTCAGGCAACGGAGCAACAGCCTGAACCACGTCCCCGCTCTGAGGTCCTGGTGCCACTCAGTGACCTCACATTCCTCATTACTCCTTTTAATCCTCTGCACGCCCCGGGGGAGGGGCAGAGCAGGTGTGAGGAGCCCACTTGACAGATGAGAACACTGAGGCTCAGAGAGGTTTTAATGGCCACAACTGCACACACCCACACGTAGGCACAAAAGCGCCGAACCCAAAGTGGCTCCAGGCCAGTCTGACTCCAGCGGAGTGTCTCTTCTCCCCAGAGCACAGCCGGCACGTCCTCCGGTCACCTGCTATTGGCTGCTGCTCATGGTTTTGCTGAAGTAGCTTAAGACAAAAGGACTTGGAAGTGAAGGTCGTGCGTTTCTCCCCTTCCCCTCCACTCTGGGCAGGGTGCCCAGAGCTGGGCTCTGCTGAAGGACAGCAGGGGAAATGGAAGAACGGGAGGCCCTCTCCACCCTCCCCTCATGCCCCGGGACACACAGTGGGCTTGGTCAGAGGGGCTGAGTGAGGCAGGGAGAGCAGATTCGGTTTCCTGTCTTCCTGGAGGCTCTCCCCCAGCCCCCTGGCCTGGGGAACCGGCATGGACCAGCCCGAATGGAGGGGACAGGAAGCCATGGCCTGGGCTCCCAGAGCTGCAGAGTGGAGGAGGTGGAGGGGCCCAAGTCCCAGTGCTGTCCTGTGGGTCTGGGGAGGAAGTCCAGGTCTGGTGGCCTGATCTGTCCCCAGAGACAGAGGAGGGAGAGAGGTTGGGTGGAGCAAGCCTGTTCCAGGGCCTGGGTATCACAGCTATATGCCTGCTTATCAGGGGAATCATCTTTGAGCCCAGCTCTGACCTAGTCACTTTTTTTTTTTTTTTTACGTTTACTTATTTTGAGAGAGAGAGAGAGAGTGTGTGTGCTGAAGGAGCAGAGAGGGAGGGAGAAAGAGAATCACAAGCAGGCTCAGTGCGGAGTGGATGCCGGCTCGAACTCACAAACTGTGAGATCATGACCTAGGATGAAATCGAGAGTCAGACACTTGACCCATTGAACCCAAGCGCCCCTGACCTAGTCACTTCTTACTGGCTCCCAGGAGCCTGCCATTGAAGATTGAGCTTGGATTAAACCCAAATTACCTTTCTCTGCCTGCCCTCCTGCTTCCTTCCCCCTTCCCACACACTCTGCTCTGGCTCAGAGTCTCTTCCTGCGCGGGGTAGGGGATGGCTCCGATCACCTTGAAGATTACCAAATACACACACTTGGCTTTGTACCCCTCCTCCCCACTCCCGCTCACCCAGCTCAGCTAAGAACCACCCACCCTGGCAAATCAAAGCTTCCACCCACCCCCTCCTCCCAGCCCAGTCCTTGGCCTCATCCCCATCCTCATCTGGTCAGGCCCCCCCTGCCCTTCAAAGTCCAGCTCGAATGCCACTGCCTCCATGAAGCCTTCACTGGATCCCAGCCAGGGCCAGTCTCATGGCCTTTAATGCACTTGTCCCATTAGAGTCCGTCTCTTGTGCTAGACAGTGAGCTCACCCTTTCATTTGTCAAGCATTCACTGAGTGCCAGCCAGGCACACACATGCCCTCCGGTAACTCGTGGGGAGGGGGCAGGTAGGCAAGTCAACCGATAATGACGACAGCTGCAGAAATGCTGTAATAATGGCAGGACAAGGCACCAGGGGACATTTTGGCAATTAAAGCTGAAAATGTACACACTTGATGGCCAACAGTGTTGCATCTAGGTGTATAATTACCTAGAGAAATTCACATGTGTGCGTGAGGAGACAGTCCCAAGGACATCTAGGGCAGCGATGTTGGAAACACAAAAGAGGTCTCCACCTCAGTATCTTCAATAATGGAGTAGACAACTACAACTGTGATGTTAGGCAGCAGTTAAAATATATGTAATCGGGGACTTTTATGTTTTGTAACTTATACCACAATAAATACACACAACTATCTGTGTTAACACAAGTACATCTGAAACAATATTGCAATAAATAAGAAATTGCAGAATAATGCCATTCATGAACATTTAATTTTAATGGAAATAACACTATTTATGATTTATGGATACAAACATGTTGCAATATTCACACTTGTGGTCTTTGGCAAGGCAAAGAAGGAACTGGTGCTGGCGGGTAGAAGGAAGGACTTTTAATTCGTCAGTAATGCTGCTTTGAACAAACAAGATCTGAAGCAAAAATGATAGAGTGTTACCATTGGTTAATTCCATTGGTTTTATTCTTTTAACTTTCTGTGTTTAAAATTTTTCAAAATTAGGGATGCCTGGCTGGCTTAGCAGGAGGAAAGTGTGACTCTTGATCTCCGGGTTGTGAGTCTGAGCCCCACCTTGGGTGCAGAGATTAATTTAAAAAAATAAAGTCTTTAAAAAAAAATGTCAAAATTAAAAAAAAAAAAAAGTAATCTTGAATGTCAGAGGAAAGGCGTCAGCTTTTCCCAGGGAAGCCAGGAAAGGTTCCAAGAGGAGGTGACAGCTGGGCATTGAAGGCAGGGTGGGGGTTGTCAGGTTCTACCAGGTATGGGGACTTGTGACAAGGAGATGCAGAGTGTTCAAGGACAGGGTATGTGTGCATGGGCTGTCTGTACTTTTTAAATGTTTATTTAAGGAGAGAGAGCGAGCACAGGGGAGGGGCAGAGAGAGAAAGAGAAAGAGAGAATCCCAAGCAGAATCCTTGCTGTCAGGGCAGTTCATGACCTGAGCCAAAATCAAGAGTCAGATGCTCAACCGACTGAGCCACCCAGGCGCCCCTCTCTGCACTTTTTAATACTTTTTTTTTTTTATTTATATATGAAATTTATTGTCAAATTGGTTTCCATACAACACCCAGTGCTCATCCCAAAAGGTGCCCTCCTCAATACCCATCACCCACCCTCTCCTCCCTCCCACCCCCCATCAACCCTTCGTTTGTTCTCAGTTCTCAACAGTCTCTTATGCTTTGGCTCTCTCCCACTCTAACCTCTTTTTTTTTTTTTTTCCTTCCCCTCCCCCATGGGTTCCTGTTAAGTTTCTCAGGATCCACATAAGAGTGAAACCATATGGTATCTGTCTTTCTCTGTATGGCTTATTTCACTTAGCATCTCACTCTCCAGTTCCATCCACGTTGCTACAAAAGGCCATATTTGATTTTTTCTCATTGCCACGTAGTATTCCATTGTGTATATAAACCACAATTTCTTTATCCATTCATCAGTTGATGGACATTTAGGCTCTTTCCATAATTTGGCTATTGTTGAGAGTGCTGCTATGAACATTGGGGTACAAGTGCCCCTATGCATCAGTACTCCTGTGTCCCTTGGATAAATTCCTAGCAGTGCTATTGCTGGGTCATAGGGTAGGTCTATTTTTAATTTTCTGAGGAACCTCCACACTGCTTTCCAGAGCGGCTGCACCAATTTGCATTCCCACCAACAGTGCAAGAGGGTTCCCGTTTCTCCACATCCTCTCCAGCATCTATAGTCTCCTGATTTGTTCATTTTGGCCACTCTGACTGGCGTGAGGTGATACCTGAGTGTGGTTTTGATTTGTATTTCCCTGATAAGGAGCGACGCTGAACATCTTTTCATGTGCCTGTTGGCCATCCGGATGTCTTCTTTAGAGAAGTATCTATTCATGTTTTCTGCCCATTTCTTCACTGGGTTATTTGCTTTTTGGGTGTGGAGTTTGGTGAGCTCTTTATAGATTTTGGATACTAGCCCTTCGTCCGATATGTCATTTGCAAATATCTTTTCCCATTCCGTTGGTTGCCTTTTAGTTTTGTTGGTTGTTTCCTTTGCTGTGCAGAAGCTTTTTATCTTCATAAGGTCCCAGTAATTCACTTTTGCTTTTAATTCCCTTGCCTTTGGGGATGTGTCGAGTAAGAGATTGCTACGGCTGAGGTCAGAGAGGTCTTTTCCTGCTTTCTCCTCTAAGGTTTTGATGGTTTCCTGTCTCACATTCAGGTCCTTTATCCATTTTGAGTTTATTTTTGTGAATGGTGTGAGAAAGTGGTCAATACTTTTTTTTTTTAAGTTTATTTATTTATTTTTGAGAGAGACAGAGAGAGATAGCACAAGCAGGAGAGGGGGGCAGAGGATGTGAAATGGGCTCCATGCTGACGGCAGAGAGCCCGATGTGGGGCTCGAACTCATGAACTGTGAGATCATGAACTGAGCCAAAGTCGGGTGCTTAACCGACTGAGCCACTCTCTGTAATTTTTTTTAAATTTTATTTATTTTTTAATTTACATCCAAGTTGGTTAACATATAGTGCAGCAATGATTTCAGGAGTAGATTCCTTAATGCACCTTACCCGTTTAGGCCATCCCCCCTCCCACAACCCCTCCAGCAATCCTCAGTTTGTTCTCTATATTTAAGAGTCTCTTCTGTTTTGTCCCCCTCCCTGTTTTTATATCATTTTGGCTTCCCTTCCTTTATGTTCATCTGTTTTGTATCTTAAATTCCTCATATGAGTGAAGTCATACGATATTTGTCTTTCTCTGACTAATTTCTCTGTCTTTCTCTGACTAATTATGCTTAGCGTAATACCCTCTAGTTCCATCCATGTAGTTGCAAATGGCAAGATTTCATTCTTTTTGATTGCCGAGTAATACTCCATTGTGTGTGTGTGTGTGTGTGTGTGTGTGTGTGTGTGTGTGTGTATGTATATATACCACATCTTCTTTATCCATCCATCTGTTGATGGACATTTGGGCTCTTTCCATACTTTGGCTATTGTCAATAGTACTGCTATAAACATTGGGGTGCATGTGCCCCTTCAAAACAGCATGCCTGTATCCCTTGGATAAATACCTCATAGTACAATTGCTGGGCATAGGGTAGTGCTATATTTAATTTTTTGAGGAACTTCCATACTGTTTTCCAAAGTGGCTACACCAGCTTGCATTCCCACCAGCAGTGCAAAAGGGTTCCTCTTTCTCTGCATCCTCGCTAACATCTGTTGTTGTCTGAGTTGTTAATGTTAGCCATTCTGACAGGCGTGAGGTGGTATCTCATTGTGGTTTTGATTTGTGTTTCCCTGATGATGAGTGATGTGGAGCATTTTTTCAAGTGTCAGTTGGCCATCTGGATGTCTTCTTTGGAGAAGTGTCTATTCATGTCTTTTGCCCATTTCTTCACCAGATTGTTTTTTGGGTGTTCAGTTTGATAAGTTCTCTATAGATTTTGGATACTAACCCTTTATCTGATATGTCATTTGCAAATATCTTCTCCCATTCCCTGGTTGCCTTTTAGTTTTGCTGATTGTTTCCTTTGCTGTGCGGAAGATTTTTATCTTGATGAGGTCCCAGTAGTTCATTTTTGCTTTTGTTTCTCTTGCCTCTGGACATGTGTTGAGTAAGATTTTGCTGTGGCCAAGGTCAAAGAGGTTTTTGCCTGCTTTCTCCTGGAGGATTTTGATCATTTCCTGTCTTACGTTTAGGTCTTTCATCCATTTTGAGTTTCTTTTTGTGTGTGGTATAAGAAAATGGTCCAGGTCCATTTTTCTGCATGTCGCTGTCCAGTTTTCCCAGCACCATTTGCTGAAGAGACTGTCTTTATTCCATTGGATATTCTTTCCTGCTTTGTCCAAGATTAGTTGGCCATACATTTTGTGGGTCCATTTCTGGGTTCTCTATTCTATTCCATTGATCTGAGTGTCTGTTCTTGTGTCAGTACCATACTGTCTTGATGATTACAGCTTTGTAATACAGCTTGAAGTCCGGGATTGTGATGCCTCCAGCTTTGGTTTTCTTTTTCAAGATTGCTTTGGCTATTCGGGGTCTTTTCTGGTTCCATACAAATTTTAGGATTGTTTGTTCTAGCTCTGTGTAGACCGCTGGTGTTATTTTGATAGGAATCACTCTGCACGTTTTAAATGTTTGTTGAATAACTTGTGTTTGTCAAGCTGCCCCTCCCTTCCTCATTCTCGTTCCTGATTCCAGCTCCTCTATTTCTGGGCTGTGTGCATAGTCAGTAGGCTACTGCTTGAACAGCATGTGTCAATTTGGTGATTTTTTTTTAAAGTCTAAGTAATCTAATGGGGGTTGGGGAGGAATGATCCAAATCTATAAAATTGAACATTAAAATGGGGAAATACCCACTAAGCCAGGGAACAGAGAAAGAATTCTTGGGGGATACTGTCCTAGACTACATGTAAATTCAGTTGAAAACAAGCTGAAACTGATAGTTTTCTGAGAAAATATAAATCAGTTTGACCCCAGCAGAAGAACTAACTAGAAAGCCTCAACAGACCAATAATCATGAAGAAAACTGAGTTTTCATAAAATCCCACCCCCAAAAACCTGAGGTTTATCAAACCTTCAAGAAAGGGATGATTCTACATTATTTAAGGGTGACCAACCATACCAGACCGTAGAGAAGAAGAGGTTCCAAGTTATTCTATGAAGCCAGCGTGACACTGACAAAGAACACAGAAAAAGATAAAAATTACTGGAAAAAAATGAATTTATGAATATTGGTGCAAAATTCATAAATTAATATTAACAAATAGGATCATACAGTGTTATATTTAAGAAAAATACACCACAAACAAATATCTTAAACAAAGCAATAGGTCAAAAGAGGTGAAAAATCACATAAACAGCTCCATAAATGCTAAAAAGGCCTTAAAGGCATTTTATGACAAATTCAAAATATGTCCCTGATAGTAACTCTTCTTTTTAAGTGTTTTTATCATGTTATTTTTTTTCATTTTAGTTTATTTCATCATATAAGTGTGCTCTTTAATCTGCATTCTCTATTTCACCCACCCCCCACCTACCTCCCCTTTGATAACCATCAGTTTGTTCTCTATAGTTAAAAGTCTGTTTCTTGGTTTGTCTCCCTTTTCCTTTTGCTCATTTGTTTTGTTTCTTAAATTCCTCACTATGAGTGAGATCATACAGTATTTTGTCTTTTGCTGACTGATTTATTTAGCTTAGCATAATACTCTCCATCCACATCGTTGCAAATGGCAAGATTTCATGCTTTTTATGGCTGAATAATATTCCATTGTGTGTGTGTGTATATACACACATAGTATTATATATATACTATTATATGTATATATTATTATATATATGTATATATACACACACAAATACACAATGTAATATATATAATGGAATACATATATACACACACACACTGTATATAATGGTATGTATTGCAATGGTATATATATAACACAGCTATGTGTATACATATAAATATACCACATCTTCTTTATCCATTTATCTATGGATGACACTTGGACTGCTTGCATAGTTTGGCTATTGCAAATAACACTGCAATAAACATAGGGGTACATGTATCCCTTTGAATTAGTGTTTTTGGGTTTTTTGTTTGTTTGTTTTGGTAAATACCAAGTAATGCAATTACTGGATAATAGGGCAGTTCTATTTTTAATTTTTTGAGGAGCCTCCATACTGTTTTCCAGAGTAGCTGCACTAGATTGCATTCCCACCAACAATGCAAGAGGGTTCCTTTTTCTCCACATCCTCACCAACACTCTATTGTTGATTTTAGCCATTCTGACAGGTGTGAGGTAATAGCTTATTGTAGTTTTGATTTGCATTTCCCTGATGATGAGTGATGTTGAGCATCTTTTCATGTGTCTGTTGGCCATCTGTATGTCTTCTTTGGAGAAATGTCTGTCCATGACTTCTTTTTTTTTTATTTATTTATTTTTTTTTTTAATTTTTTTTTTCCCAACGTTTATTTATTTTTGGGACAGAGAGAGACACAGCATGAACGGGGGAGGGGCAGAGAGAGAGGGAGACACAGAATCGGAAACAGGCTCCAGGCTCTGAGCCATCAGCCCAGAGCCTGACGCGGGGCTCGAACTCACGGACCGCGAGATCGTGACCTGGCTGAAGTCGGACGCTCAACCGACTGCGCCACCCAGGCGCCCCTCATGACTTCTAACCTATTTTTTTAATTTGATTATTTGTTTTTGGGGTATTGAGTTCTTCGTATATTTTGGATACGTCATTTGCAAATATCTTCAGTAGGTTGCCTTTTAGTTTTGTTGGTTGTTTCCTTTACTGTGCAAAACCTTTTTATCTTTGATGTAGTCCCAGCAGTTTATTTTTGCTTTTATTTCCCTTGCCTCAAAAGATGTATCTTGAAAAATGTTGCTACGGCTGATATCAGAGAAATTACTGCCTGTGCTCTCTTCAAGGATTTTTATGGTTCAGGTCTCTAATCCATTTTGAATTTATTTTTGTGTATGGTGCAAGAAAGTGGTCCAGTTTCAATCTTTTGCATGTGGCTGTCCAGTTTTTCCAACACCATTTGTTGAAGAGACTACCATTTACCATTGGATATTCACTTTTCCTTTGCCAAAGTCTAAGTGGCCTTATAATTTTGGGTTTATTTTAGGGGTTTCTGTTCTATTCCATTGATGGATGTGTTTATTTTTGTGCCAGTCCCATACTGTTTTGATTACTTTAGCTTTATAATATAACTTGAAATGTGCAACTGTGATAACTTCAGTTTTGTTTTTCTTTTTCAAGATTGCTTGGACTACTCCAGGTCTCAATTTTAAGTCTTATTTAATAGGAGTAGATGGATATTCCTTAACATAATTTTATGCATGTGTATGTATGTGTGTGTGTGTGTGTGTGTACAGATATAAACACATACAAGGGGAAAAGGACCACTATTACCTTGAGCATTCTTTAATACTTCTCTAGAAGTATTAAATAATCCCATACAAATTTTGAAAATAAAAGTTATAAAAGGAGGCCAATTTATCAATTAAAGCTGTAGATGATGAGATTGACCACCTGAAGGAAAAAAGAACAAGATCATCCACTGAAAAACTAGGAGAAATAATAAAAGAATATAGTAAGATGACGGCTAATAAATATTAAAGACAACAATGTATAGCTCTATTACATATAAACTTTGCGTCTTATATAATGGAAAAAAGCATTTATAATATCAGTAAAAGTGCTAAACATAATTAGAAGTCAGTCTAAGCAGAGGTGGCAAGAGCAGATTCTTACTACTGCCGTTCACTCCTGGTGCCCCGGCACTTAGAATAGGGCCTGGCAATGATAATAAATATTTGTCAAGTGGTGGCATGGCTCCCAGATCAATGGAACAGAAGTTTATCCAGACAAAGACCCACGCACGTCTGATAGACAGCAAGGGATGACAGTAATCGCTGACACGAAGTGGTTCCCATGTGCCAGGCACAGTAGGACGCCCTTCACCTGTAGCCTAGCACATGACCAGTCCTGGGACACAGTCTGTACACTCAAGAAGAGTGTGTGTTCTGCAGCCGTTGGGTGGGGTGTCCTGCACCTGTGTGCTGGGACCAGTTGGTCTGTAGTGTTGGGTATATTCAAGTCCTCTGTTTCCTTATTGATCCTCTGTCTGGTTGCTCTGCCCATTATTGAAAGTGGTTTATTAAAATCTCCTACTGTTACTGAGTTACTCTTTCTCCCTTCCATTCTGTCTGTCTGCTTCACCTATTTGGGTGCTCTGCTGTTAGATGCATATATATTTATAATTATTATAACTTCCTGGAGAATGGACCCTTACATCAATATGTAATATCCTTCTTTGTGTCTTGCTGCAGTGTTGGACTCTTAGTCTACTTTGTCTGATGGAAGTATGGCCACCCCTCCTCTTTTTCAGTTACCATTTGCATACAGGGTCATCCCCCATCCTTTTGCTTGTGGCCCATGTGTGTCCTTACAGCTAGCTGAGGTGAGTCTCTTATAGACAGCGCATACTCGCATTTTTCTGCACCTTTTACCTGAAATAACTCATTTAATCTTCACAATAGACGGTGCTATTGTTATTACCATTTTCAGATGAGGAAACCAAGGCACGGGAAGGTTAGGTAACTTCTCTTAGATCCAGTGAAGCTAGAATTTGAACAAGCACTTGACTCAGAGGTCATGCTCTTTGTATCCATCCTACTACATAGTTAAATTGAGATTTTAAATTTAGAAAGAGGGTGACTGGGTGGAGGGAGGGAAGAGATTATTCATACGTGACTTTGGGACAACTATCTAGCCCCTTGGGGGAAAGAAAGAAAGCTGGGCCATACTATACTCCTTACACCAAAATATATTCTAGAAAAAAAAAAAGATTAGAAAGAAGGAAAGATTAAAAAGAAAGAAAGAAAACCCTAACAGTACTAGTGGTAAACAGGGGCAAATGATTCTTAGGATGCTCTAGTAAGAAATACTTTTCACTACAGAAAAATCTGAAATTTTATGCAAAAGATGGCATAAATAAAGTAAAAAAGAATATGACAGTTTGCAATGCACATGACAAAAAGTTAATTCATTGCCTTAGTTTAGAAAAACCTTTTAAAAATCAGTAAGATAAATTGGAAAGGACATAGGCAGTTCACAGAAAAATGCAAAGGCCAGTTAATCAATAAACATGAAGATAATGTCTGCCCTTTCTGATAATTAAAGAATTACACACCGAAACGATAACCATTTTTCAACACTCACACTGGCAAACTTTAAAAACTTGGTAACGCACAGTGTTGTCAAGGTTGGAGGCAACAGGCACTCTCGTGCGTGGCTGGGCAGTTCAAACTGGCTCGTCCTCTTTGGAAGACAATTTGGAAACACCTCTCAGAATTTCAGGCCCACCTAACCTTCGGCTCCTTACCCCTGGGGATTTATCCTCCAGCTAACCTCACACACATGCACGACGATTATAACCAAAGACATTTTTTGCAGCTTTGCACGGCAGAAAGGTAGAAACAACCTAAGCATCCATCGACGAGGGTGGATTCACATAAATTGTAAGTGCATTTTTCAGCGGAAGGCATGAGCTGCCGCAAAAATGAAGGCTCTGTCTGTGCTAGTATGTGGGGACGTGTGGTGTATGTTAACAAAGCAGAGTACTGGAAATATGTTCCTGGCTGAGTTTAAAATAAAGAGGCAGGCATACATATGTATTTGTCATTATTTATGGGAACATTTTTTTTTTTTATAATTTTTTTTTTTTCAACGTTTTTTATTATTTATTTTTGGGACAGAGAGAGACAGAGCATGAACGGGGGAAGGGCAGAGAGAGAGGGAGACACAGAATCGGAAACAGGCTCCAGGCTCCGAGCCATCAGCCCAGAGCCTGACGCGGGGCTCGAACTCACTGACCGCGAGATCGTGACCTGGCTGAAGTCGGACGCCCAACCGACTGCGCCACCCAGGCGCCCCATTTATGGGAACATTTTTGCAGAAATGCACAGCAGGAAGTGTGGCTCTGTTTGGAAGTGGAGCAGGGGTTTGGGGTCGCAGGGGGAGGTTTCACGGTGCATTTGATTTTTTTTCCCCCTACAACCGTGTTATTTTCAGAATTTAAAAAGAAAAAGAAAGCAATTAGAAAGGGAGAATACCATTTAAATGCCTCACCCTGAACTATCTCTTTAAATTTGTTTCTCGGTAGGTTCCCTCTTGTTACATCTGTAATTTTAAATCTGGAAGGGCTGAAGAGATACCGCCAAAGGAAATGAGGCCTAGTGAGGTTTCAGCAGCTGCCCAGGGCCCCTGGCTGGGGGCAGAGCTGGGACTCCTACGATGCTACTTGAAATCCCCTGCTGCTTATGGGCCCCCCTGAGCTCCCCAGCTCAGCGCTGCTGGCAGTGTCTGGGTATCTAGGCTGAAGGCCCCCGTGTGGGAAAGTGGGGGTGCTCCAAGTCACCAGGAGGGAAGTGGCAGAGGGGACCTCGGTGCTTGGACTCCTAGAACAGTGCATCCCCAGGCTCATGCTCACCTGGGATGAAGGGTGACTCCTGGCTCACCCACCTCAGGGATGGGCAACTGGATGTGGAGATAGGGCAGACTGGGGGGTCATGGCTTCATCTGGGGTGCCCCTCGCTCCAGGAGAACTCCCCTGAGGCAGGCCTCATGAGAAGATGCTGACGAGCATGTTGGGTGAGGGTGCTTGGCTTGGGGAGGCTGGGGAGACCTGAGAGTGCTTTGTTGTCCCTATGCCACAGAGCCTTGGAGGAACCACCTTCGTTGTCAGGAACTGAGCAGGGACAAGGCTGGGCCGCTCAGAAGCACCTGAGGACCGATCAAGAGGAGGGAGGGCCAGTGAACCACCCATCTGCCTGAGCCACAAACCTCACCTGCTGGTCCAGGTAGGTGCCCTTGCAGCCATCCCACCCAGCAATGCTAACACCCTCGTGCCAACTCTCTCTCAGGCTCAGGAAATGTGACCACCCCACTGCCCATGGCCTGTGGCTTTCCAGTCAGTGCTTGGGTGAAGGTTCTCCCTAAACCCTCCTAAACCCACAACCTGAAAGAGGTACAGGAAAGCCCAGTCCTCTCTCCAAAGGACACTGCCCCAGGTGACCTCGACTCCCAAAGCCTGGGAAGGGGGCCAAAGGCTACTCTGGCTCCGGTAGGATGTCCCCTGCTTGAAGAAACACCCACTCTGAACCCTTAGCTGGGTCTTGACTGGCTCCTGCCCAGCTGAGCCTGGTTTGGGACAGGCCTAGAACGCAGCCAGACACAGGGATTGGGACAGATGGTATCTCCATAGACTCTTAGAACTGGAAGGGATCTTAGTGATATAATCCAACCTCAGTCTCTTTTAACCTCTCAAGCATAGTATCAATAGTGTTGTTGACAATGTTGTAGATGAACATGTCTAAGGAACCAGCTGTAATCTCGTCAAAACAGCACCGAAAGCCCCTGGGTCTCAGGCAGCCCTTCGTGGTTCAGCCCCTTCCTCCCTGCCCAGCCTCAGCCAGGAGGACCCCCAGTCCTTTCCCCTCCTTCCACCTACCCAGTGACTCGTAGCAACTCATCCCCCTTTGTGACAGGGACACTGGCAGTGATCAGACATCCCAAGCAGAGGGCATTAAAGCCAAGTTAGCATCGCAGTGAGGCTTTCTCCCTAGTTTAAGTAAGTTAATAAAATCAAGAAGGGGGGTGCCTGGGTGACTCAGGTCATGATCTCACAGTTTGTGGGTTCAAGCCCCATGTCAGACTCTGTGCTGACAGCTCAGAGCCTGGAGCCTGCTTTGGATTCTGTGTCTCCCTCTCTGCCCCTTCCCTGTGTGTGCTCTAGCTCTCTCTCAAAAATAAATAAACATCAATCAATCAATCAATCAATCAATCAATCAAATCAAGAAGGGATTGGGTAGTCAAGACAGGCTTTCACAGTAATAGTATCTCTCTATCTGAGAGTCTCTAAAATCTCTTTTCTACCAAAGAAGTTAACCGCTGTGTAAGCTATTGGCCAAGAACACTGTGATTGTTGCCATTATCAATAAAAGCGATCATAGATAGAGTTCTTTTCTGTGCAGATCAAAGTGCTTGATGTTCACATCTCCCTTATAATTTCCTGGCCCGGCCTGTGAGAGCTCTCCAGGTCAAGGAGTTTTAGCCACAGGCGAGTAGTTCACGTCCATCTTTCTGGCCATGCGCACCCCCCAGCCCACACTGGACCCTGCTCTGCCTGGTCTAGATTGCCCCGAGAGGCAGCATCGAATTGTGGTGGAGAGCACAGGCTTGGGAGCAAGGAGAGCGCAGGTCCCAATGCCACCACCCACTAGCTTTGTGATCTCTGTGTATGCCAGTCTTTTCATCTGTATAATGGGGATACCAGCAGTCCCCTAGGGTGATGTAGAGATTAAAGTTAATATCTGTAAAGTGCTTGGAACAACCTCCAGCACTCAGTGAGTGCTGACCCGTGTTAGCCCTGGTCATTACAAAAGCCACATTCTGCTTCCTGATTAACCTCCCTAAAGCAAAGCAGTCATCTCTCTGCCCTGCTCCAAAACCATCCATGGCTCCCCATTGCCCATTCAGTGACTGTGTCTAACCTGTCCTTTAAGGGCCTCAAAAGCAGAAGCTTTACTGTTTTCCTTGCACATAATAAGGAATCAGCAGTGTTTGCTGAGAGAGAGGGTTTCCACCCTCAAGGTGGGTGAACTGAGTCCCTAAGGAATGGAAGCACAGCCCCTGGCAGCCCCACAGCTGGGGGCTTGATCCAGGCTCTTCTGCCTCCCCCGTCGTGCCCCGGCAGGAGCAGCCCTGGTTGCCTGTTGCTGCATCCGCCCAGGGGGCAGATTTGGTTTCCCCCGGAGCTGCGGGGGCCTCACGTGCAGGGGGCGCCATTCGGGCTCCAGCCCTCCTGGTACATGTCAGAGTGAGGAGGGGATGCCCGGCCACAGGCCAGAGCAGGCAGTGACCGCAGTTACAACTCACACTCGGATGAGTTCCAGCCAGGTGGCAGACGCGACGTCTTTGTCCTCATTCATCCCTGGGAAGTGGCCAGAACCTCAGCTCCCATAGCTCAGGTGGGAAGCCCAAGGCCAGCAGAAACCACCCGCGACATGGCACCTTGGTCAGGAAACCTGGCAAGCCCCGCATCCTGCACCTCACTGCTTCCCTGGCAGAAGAGAGGCTCGTGCCACAGAGGAGCGGGCACCGGGTTGAAGTAGGACAGACTCATGTCCAAAACCGGGCTCCTCACTGGGTGGGGAGACCTTGGCCATGTCAGTTAGCTTCTCTGAGCCTCTGTTTTTCCATCTATAAAACGGGAGAACAGTACCCGTTCCATTGGATTGATGGGAGGCCAAAATGGATCAAAGTGCCCAGGGGGCACCTGTACAGTGCCTACATGGGGCGGGGCACCCTGTAACTTGTGATCATTTTGCTCCGTCCGTCAGAGGTGTTCTTCCAAGCTGCCAGGTGCAGCTGCCTCCGTCCTGCAAGCCTCTCACTTTCCTTAGTTGAAAATCTCCTCGCTTGGCCTCCACTAAAGCGGTGGTATCTTTGGCAAGGGAGGGGAGAGAGAACAGTCCAAATCTCCGAATCCTGGCAAGGGCGCCAGGCTCGGTGGAGAAGAAGCAGAGCTCTGTCTGGCTTTCGCAGAGATTTTCCACACCGGTGCTGCCATGCTCAGGAAGCCAGGAGTGAAGTGACAGAGAGGGAACACAGTAGACCATGCTGGTTCCTGCACGGAGGCGTGTTTGGCTTTATTCATTCAACAAGTGAATGAATTTGTTGGGATTCCAAGCGGTATGCTAAACACTGGAATATTCAGCAGCAAGACAGATAGACATAGACCCTGCCCTCATGGGGCCTTCATTCTAATGAGGGCGAGGACAGACAATAAACAGCATAAACTATGGGCAAAGGGTGGTAGGAGATAAATCCAGTGGAAAAACAGGGGAGGAGAGGGGATGGGAGGGCCTGGGGAGTTTGATTATTAAATACGGTCATCAGGACAGGCCTCACCAAAAAGGTGACATTGGAGACGCCGATTGTCTGCTCCCCTCGGGAACCTCTGAGAAGCCCGTGAGCTCAGAATCGGGGCCAAGTGCCCTTCACGAGATCCCAGGATAGGAGCTAAATCTAGAAACCCTTCTAGTCCCAGCCCAGATAATGTCATGCCCTTCCTCTGAAACCTTCAATAGTTTCCTATTGCCTACGCAATTAAGTACAAATCATTCATTCTGAAATTCACGACCTTCCTTTTATCTCACCAGACCCTGCTCACCCCACCTCTGCAGCCTAGTCTACCTGCCGTTTCTGGAATATTCCACTCTCTGCTTCTCTCCATCACTCATCTGTTCTCTCTGCCCCAAATGCCCCTGTCTCAATGGTTTCTGTTAGCCTGCCGCCTGTCTGAAGACTTCCCTGACCCTGGGGAGCTGTGGTCTCTGAGCCCCATTACCTTGGCTTTACCTTTCTCATGGCCGTTACTCTCTGCCTTTGGTATAGGCATCGGTTTAACTATGTGATCTTTCCATGAGGCAGGTGTAGGGCTCAGCAAACATTGGCTGAATTGAGTATGGCCAAGCTCAAAGGTCCCCAGAAATACTGGGACAAGTGGTCGTGGGGGTCGGGGGTTGTCCCACTCACACAAAGAAGGCAGAAGAGGGAGACGAGCAGGAAAGGAGAGAGGAAACCGAAATGTAGGTGAGACAGGATGGAGGTGCTAGTGAAGAAACGGGACAGAGGTTCCCCACCATGTTTCTTCTAGTTGAGGCAGGTTGTCAAGAGACAGGGTGGGTTTTTTCTTCCCCAGAAATAGCTACTACCTCCTTCAGCATCCCAGACCAGTGTTTCCTGGTGTCTAACTAGAATACGTCTTACCGCAGCTGGGGCTCATTTCCTCTGGTTCTATCCTCTGAATTCAAGGAGCTCTTTTGAGTCTTCATTCAGTGAGGATCAGAGTGACTTTCTTGACTCCCCTGTCCAAGAGGCAGGAGCCAGGTCACGATGAGGCTGGCCCGTGGCCTGGGAGTTTATGCTCTAGTTGAGGAGGCCAGGACCCCTCTCAGAGATTGCTTGGGGGCCGGAGTACGGGGACCACCCTATGTCACGGAGGCTGCTCCAGCCCGTCACTCCTCAGCCACTCTCCAGGGCTGGCCCTCATCATGGTCAAATCTGTAACCAGAGAGCCCCCACTACAGCAGAACCGTCATCCTCAGGCCACTTGTGCCCTGGGCCCTCTCTGTCCCACAGGTCCCGTGAAGCCACGTGAGCCAGCCCCGCAGCCTCTGCCATCTGGCTCCCCGCCATGGCTGGAGCAGCTGAGCTCTGGGCTCTCCCTCTACCTCTCTCCAACCCCTTCCCCCTGCCACCACCGCCTCCCCCCGCCCCCCCTACCACCACCCCTGCCAGCAGCCAGCCTGGCTCCTGCCCTATTTAGACAGATGGGAACAGAGCTGGGTGTCCTTCCCATCTCTGCCGCCCCAACGGGTGGTGCGTTTCTATATGGGGACCTGAACTCCCTCGGGGGACAGTCCTAACGTAATCTGAGCCCACCTTCCTCTCCACTTTTGTGGGTCTCCTCCAGGAATGTCGTGTGCCCTCGGGAAGGCATTCCCGTGGCTGTAACCCCAGCTCCAACTCCGGGGCAGAAGCCCCATGTGCACCCAAGGTTAGGAATGTGGCTGCTGGACTCAAATCTCTCTTTAGTGACAGTAGTTCCCACCTTGGAGTTGTGAGGATTAAAAGAGCCCACACTTACAGACTCTGAGCACAACATCTGGCAGTAAGCCCTCAATGAAGGTGACTACTGCTGTCCGACTTTGAAGAGCCGCCTTGGCCAGCACCACCTCCAGGCAGCCTTTCTGGATTGTCCAGGGCTCCTCCTCTGTGCTCCCGGCACCCCTTCACCAGGCCTCTGGAGTGCACTTATGCGGACCTGTCACAGTTTCTTTGGGGTCTTTGTACCCACTAGAATCTTGTGCTTTGACTATAAGCACCTTGAATGCAAGGAACAGTCTGGCCCATTATTTTGCTGAATGAATGGTTTCATGAGTGACAGACAGCCGGGAGAGACGGACTGAGAGAATAGGATTGTGCCTTCCAGGCCTGACTTTTCCAGGGCCTGTCCTGAAAGACCAGGATGCCCACACCGAGGCCTGGGGGTAGGGTGAGGAGGCTGAAGACCACTCCGCCCCGTGTCCCATGACCCAGTGCAGTGATCCTCAAAGCCCCATTCAGTAATGTCAGCATCACCCAGGAACCCGGGAACTTCTAGACTCCACCCCAGACCTGCCACATCAGAAACTCAGGCAGGGAGGCAGCATCTGCGGGAAACAAGCCCTCCAGGTGATGCTGAGGCACCAGAGTGTGAGAACCACTCTCATGTTTCAGAGTAACTCAGGTCCATAGGAGGTAGAGTCTCGGGGGTCTCTGCTCTGCTGAAGGCTTCCAAGAAAGCTGTCGGCTAGGTCCCCAGGACATAGCTCCTGCTGATCCCACGCTCCTGAGCTTGAGACCCTTTTGCTGACAGGGCAGGTGCAGGGGAGAACACTGTCCCCACAGACCTCTCCTTTCCCAAGCGGCACTAGACCAGAATGGGTCCAACCGGGTCTTGGTGCTAGGCCCTCCCCACTGCCATTGACCAGCAGCCCTTCGAGGCCAGCCCCTGTAGCAAAATTCAGGGCAGACTTCTGGAATATTATGGCTAAGAAGGACCCTAGAGAGCATTGGCTACATCCATGAGTTCTCTCCCCGCCCCCGCCAACACACATGCACACACACATACACAACTCAGCATGCCCACGTACAAATACATAAACATGCATGCTCCCCAAAGCACACACAAGCACACAAAACCCAAATAGTCATAAACACATTCCCAAGCACACCCAAATGCCACACCCCCTACGCAGATGCACACACACAATACGCCGATACACCTCAAAATACACAAACATAAATGCGTAGGTCCACTGGATCCATTCCGTGGGCAGCTGTAGCAAATTACCCCAGACCCTGCGGCCACAAACCACAGACGTTCATTTTCTCAGAGTTCTGGAGGCCGGAATGGTGACATCCAGTGTGCTGGCAGGGGCTGTGCCCTCCTGCAGGCTCTCGGGGGGGAAGCCTCCCTGGCCGCTTCTGGCTTGTGGGAGTGGCCGGCACCCCTGCACCTTGACTTGTGTGGTTTCATGTTTCTGTCTTGGCCTGTGTTCTCGTGGCTGTCTTGTCTGTGTCTCCATGAAGACTTCGTATGGGGACACCAGGCGGTGGCCTTATGGCCCACCCTAATCTAGTACGACTTCACTTTAACTAGTTCTATCCACAGAGACCCTATTTCCAAATAAGGTCATATTCTGTGGTTCCAAGTGGACAGGAATTCAATCCAGTCCATTCACACATTCCCAAATGCACAGGTATGGAGACAGACAGACACACACACACGCACACGCACACGCACACACACAGAGCCCTGGCAGATGAGAACCCTCGGATCCTGAGGGGAGAAGAGTCCTTGATGTTAGAGTCCCCGCCTCTGGAACCAGCACAATACAGGTCACACCCTGCTATGGCACTTATCCCGGCACGGCTTTTCATCTTGGTTTGGTTTTTGTTTGTTTGTTCGTTTTGCTCGGTTAGGTGTGCCCAGTACAACATTCAAAAAGCGAAAAAGAGAATATAATGAAAGTAAGTCTTCCTCAGGAGGCTTCAGCCCCCACCTAGTTTCCTTTCCAGAAGGCAACCACTTAAGTGTGTCCTGGGTCTCCTTCCAGAGACCAGGCAGAGGTGCAGGGGGTGGCGTTTTCCCTGCGCCATCGTCCGTGTCTTGTTTTCTTCGCTCAATAGAGCATCTGTTACTCTTTATTCCGATTACCTGCTTTCATGTTTTGGGGCCTCTCCCACCTGATGGAATGAACACTCACTGTGGCCAGGTCCATGGAACTCTCACTAGGCCAGGACCATGGCACGCTCACTGAGGCCAGGACCACAGAACGGTCACTGAGGCCAGGACCACAGAACGGTCACTGAGGCCAGGACCACGGAACGCTCACTGAGGCCAGGTCCATGGAACACTCACTGAGGCCAGGACCACGGAACTCTCACTGAGGCCAGGACCACGGAACTCTCACTGAGGCCAGGACCACGGAACGCTCACTGAGGCCAGGTCCATGGAACACTCACTGAGGCCAGGATCATGGAATGCTCACTGAGGCCAGGACCATGGAACTCTCACTGAGGCCATATCCATGGAACTGTCACAGAGGCCAGGACCATGGAACTCTGAGGCCAGGACCACGGACTGCTCACTAGGCCAGGACCACGGAACGCTCACTGTGGCCAGGACCATGGAACACTCACTGAGGCCAGGACCATGGAATGCTCACTGAGGCCAGGACCACGGAACTCTCACTGAGGTCAGGTCCATGGAACTGTCACAGAGGCCAGGACCATGGAACTCTGAGGCCAGGACCACGGACTGCTCACTAGGCCAGGACCACGGAACACTCACTGAGGCCAGGACCATGGAACTCTCACTAGGCCATGACCACAGACTGCTCACTAGGCCAGGACCACGGACCGCTCACTGAGGCCAGGTCCATGGAATGCTCACAGAGGCCAGGACCACAGACTGCTCACTAGGCCAGGACCACGGAACACTCACTGAGGCCAGGACCATGGAACGCTCACTGAGGCCAGGACCACGGAATGCTTACTGAGGCCAGGACCATGGACCGCTCACTAGGCCAGGACCACAGAATGCTCACTGAAGCCAGGACCACAGAATGCTCACTGAGGCCAGGTCCATGGAACTCTCACTGAGGCCAGGACCACAGAACTCTCACTGAGGCCAGGACCACGGAACTCTCACTGAGGCCACGACCACGAAACTCTCACTGATGCCAGGACCACAGACCGCTTACTAGGCCAGGACCATGGACTGCTCACAGAGGCCAGGACCATGGAACTCTCACTAGGCCAGGACCACGGAACACTTACTGAGGCCAGGATCATGGAACTCTCACTAGGCCAGGACCACGGAACGCTCACTGAGGCCAGGACCACGGAACGGTCACTGAGGCCAGGTCCATGGAACACTCACTGAGGCCAGGACCCTGGAATGCTCACTGAGGCCAGGACCACGGACTGCTCACTAGGCCAGGACCATGGCACGCTCACTGAGGCCAGGACCACAGAATGCTCACTGAGGCCAGGACCACGGAACGCTCACTGAGGCCAGGACCACGGACCGCTCACTAGGCCAGGTCCATGGGACGCTCACTGAGGCCAGGACCACGGACTGCTCACTAGGCCAGGACCATGGCACGCTCACTGAGGCCAGGACCACAGAATGCTCACTGAGGCCAGGACCACGGAACGCTCACTGAGGCCAGGACCACGGAACGCTCACTAGGCCAGGTCCATGGGACGCTCACTGAGGCCAGGACCACGGACTGCTCACTAGGCCAGGACCATGGCACGCTCACTGAGGCCAGGACCACAGAATGCTCACTGAGGCCAGGACTACGGAACGCTCACTGAGGCCAGGACCACGGACCGCTCACTAGGCCAGGTCCATGGGACGCTCACTGAGGCCAGGACCATGGAACACTCACTGACGCCAGGTCTATTGTAGTTTAGCTTTCCTCCCCACTTCCTAGCCCAGTGGGGGCACAGAGCAGGTGTCCAGTCAAGGCTGGTTCTAGTTACACATTGAGCAGTCATCGACAGTGGGTGGGGTGTGCATGGGCTGGGGCTCAGCCCCTCTGTCTCCCCAGCATGTGGCACGGTCCACCAGAGGCCGTCCTAGCAGCAGCAGGAGCTGAGGGGGACGGCACCCAACAGTGCCTCCTGCCTGTTAGCTCCTGCTGCCGAGCACCTTCATCCTGCTCTAACTGGGGCTGTGCCTCCCCTCCGGAGCCCTCCCCTCCCAGCCCACTCAGGACTCCCTCAGAGAAATCCAGCGGGCAGGAGGCTGGGGAGAGAACAACAGTGCTGGCCTGACGACGACGAGCCCTTTGCCCAGTCTTTGCTAGCCGAAGGCTCAGTCCCGCTTGTTACCACAGAGACAGGAATTACGGCAGAAAATCAGGGTCGAAGTGAAGCCTGCGCTTGTGGAGGGAATGTGTTCGCGCCACAACACTCAGATAAGAGATGTGCCAGGTGTGTGTATGTGTGTGTGTGTGTGTGTGTGTGTGTGTGTGTGTGTGTGCTCAGCCTGAGATCTCACTGTGTCCTCAATCTACTGATTGAGCTGAGCTCCAGGGAGGATGGGGTGGCCAGGGGCCACCCAGCCCTGTGAGACTGGAGGCCAAGGACATACTCGGCTACAGCAAACCTCTGCTCATCTGTGGGTGGAAGGGCTTAGATTCGAGAATTTGTAGGAGCCCCTCCAGCCAGACACTCTGGGTTGGAGATCGGGGGGCCAAGTGAGACCCACCCCAGCCTGCTGCCAGTCATTCCTTTCTTCCACAAATATTTGCAGAGAGACAGAGCACGAGTGGGGAGGGGTGGAGAGAGAGGGAGACACAGAATCCGCAGCAGGCTTCAGGCTCCGAGCTGTCAGCACAGAGCCCGACACCGGGCTCAAACCCACGAACCCACGAACCGCAAGATCATGACCCGAGCCAAAGTCGGACGCTTAACCGACTGAGCCACCCAGGGGCCCCTTTTCCACAAATATTTGTAAAGCACCAAGCTCTAACCAGCACAGCAGAGAAAATACTAAGCAAACGTAGCCATTAAGGAGCTTTGCATCCACTGGTGGAGCCAGCCATTTAGTACGTCATCTTGTAAATGAACGTCAAATGTACTAGGTTCAAACAAGGAAAATAATACTTAACTGTATTGAGCCATTGCTGTATAGCAGTACCGTTCTAAGTGTTTTATGTGAATTGGTTCATACATTCCTAACACCCAGCCAATAAGGTAGATGCTATTAACATCTCCATGTTACAGATAAGGAAACCGAGGCACAGGGAAGCTGAGATATTTGCCCAAGGACATGGTGCTTATAAATAGCAGAGACAGGATTTGGGACCCACTCTTAAATGTCATACTGTGTCTGTGACCCAAGATGCTCTGAGGCATGGAATGTGGGGGCTTCACCTGGTCTGGGGTTCTTCCCTATGGAGGCAAAAACCGAGCTGCAATTAACTAGGGGAAAATGAGTTAACTACTGGGAGGGAGGAATATTCCAGGTGGAAGGTCTAACATATGCAAGGGACCTGTGGTGGCAAGAGGGAAGGTGGCATGCCACTTACTAGCACCATGACCTTAGGCAAGTGATTTCACCTGTCTGGGCCTTAATTGTCCTCTCATCAGGGGATGATTTTAGTACCCTTAGGTACTTGTGAGAGCTACATACTTAAATGGGAAGTATTTCTCCTATAGTAAGTGCTCCATAAATGTTAGTTATTAATAAGATTGTGCCCCTCCCACACACACCGAGGGCTTCCTGGGCTGCCCTAGCTGCGGGATCTGGGCTCCTCACACAGAAGACTTGGCCTTGAGATGAGGAGGGCCTGGCCTGCTGGCCTGGCTGGTTAGAACAGCAGTAGCTGAAGCCAGGCCAGGTCTGGAAGGAAGGAGGTGAGCGCCGGACCAGGGGACTGACTAATAAAGACAGAGCTCGTTGTTTTGAAGCTTTTGCCCACTTCCCCAAGCAAACCTCGCCTGCGGCCTGGGACTGCCCAGCCTCCAGCTTCTGCCACTAGAGGCCAGGACGGGGAGAAATGGGAGGGGAGGAAGGCCACACACTTCCCCGTCAGATAAGATGTGCAGCTGAGGAGGGGAATGAGGATCCTGACCCCCCCAGCCGGCATCCCCACCGTCACTCACTGCCCCTCCTTGGCCCAAAAAGCCAGGCTGACATTCGTTTTTCATGCATAGGAAGAACAGAGGCAGCAACCTCCAGGCTGCAGTTTGTGGGGTCTTGGACAGTCCTCCCCTGGTCTGTTCCGGAACAGAGTAGACGGGAGGAGACCAGGAATGGTCCAGTCTGGGCCCTTCACCAGCACGTCGCAGATGACCTGGTGCCAGTGACGATAGTACTGGCTAATGGCACTGCTTCTCAAGCATTTGCAAAGGGGTTTGTGTGAGTTAACTCATTCCGTGTTCACAACCTTGTGAGGCAGTGCTATTATCCCCGCTTTCCAGAGGTGGAAACTAAGACCCAGAGAGTTGAGGTCACTGTCCGTGGTCACACAGCGAACAGGGGTGGACCTGGGATTTAAGCCCAGACAGTCTGGCTGCAGACAGTCCACTTCTTCCCACCGCCCTGAATAACCTCCCTGTGTTCATGCCTCCCTAAAATCCATGCCTGAAGAGAAATTCCCTGATGCCCCTGCACCGGGCACTGCTGCTACTTTGGTCTCCAGAAAGCTCTCTACCCCTCTTCTTCACACCCAAGAGCTAGAAAGAAGGAAGAAGGAAACCCCTCCAGAAAGGAGGTCCAGTCATGATTTAGCAGTGAGGACAAAAGGCAGGACGATGCTCTGGGTTTCCATGACACTGCCTCTGCTTGCTGCTGAGGAAGCTGAGGAAGGTGCTGAGATGGGGGCGAGGCTCTCTTGTCTCTTCTCTTTCCTCACCTCCTTCCTTCACCTGCCTCACCTTCCTGCAGGCTGCACCTGCCCAACCCTGCCGATGGACTGCATCCCACTCCAGGTTAGAGGCTCGGACCTTGTGTCTGGAGGCCCTCCTAGGCAGAACGGCAGCTGGGCCATGCCTCTCCCAACAGCAGTCGTCTCCCCAAACCCCAAAGACTGGGAACCCCCTGAAGAGGAACTTGTGTTTGTACTTCCTGGGAAGAGTAGATTTGCCACGAATTGTTGTTGAACGAACAAATGAACAAATGAAAGCATAAACCAGTGATCCATCCTGCACTCGAGCCATGACTACTCGTTTTCACATTCCCAAAACACCATGCTCTGTGCCCCCTCTGGCTCTTGGCCAACATGGTTCCCTCTGTCCATGCTCCCCACCACACTGCTGATTCGAATTCCTCGCATCTCAGCTCAGAGGTGACTTCCTTGCAGAAGGCTTCTCTGACCGCTCAAGGTGGGCCCTCCCCATGACCCCCTTTACCTGGGTTACCAAAGTGTGCCAGAGTGTGTGGCGGCTCGTGCCTGGCATGCTTACAGGTCTCCCCGGTGAGTCCGGGAGACTCATATTGGTGAGAAACGGAACTGCCAGGCCCCCAGGGCCTCGCATGATGGCTGGTGCATGGTAGGTACTCAGCCCTTCTTTGTGGAAGGAAGGAAGGGAGGAGGAGGGAGGGAGGAAGAGGGGTGCTTTTGGAAGGAGAGAAAATGAGTGTGTAGGAGTTAAGTGGAAAAGAGCAGCATCCAGGACTCAAACCTCCTTAGAGCCAGATGGAAGGCAGAGCTCTTCCCAGCCCGGCCCACCCCCTTCCCTCATCATGTACGGTATTAACCAAATAAAAGTCACACATCCTTCTGGCTGTGCTGCTGGTCACCAAGCACTTGCACATCCCTGCCCTGGTTCCAGTCCCCCAGACAGCCCTGACAGGGGCTTCCCAGCTGTTCCCCTCGTTTTAAAGATGAGATCCAGCAAAGAGTGCTGGGCAAGTGCATAGCCACTCGCCAAAAGATGAACTTAGACGCTTACGTCACAGCGTCTGCAAACTTTGACTCAAAATGGATCATAGACTTCAGTGTCAGAGCTAAAACTGTAAGATTTTTAGGAGAAAACATAGGAGTAGGCAAAGATTTCCTAGACACCATCACCATCCCCAAAGCACAGTCCATAAAAGAACATTTGATAAACTGGACTTTGTCAAAATCCAAAACGGTGGTGCTTCAAAGATACATGAAGAAAACAAATAGACGAGCAACAGACTGGGAAAAAGTATTTGCAAAATACACGTGATAAAGGACGTATATCCTGAACATAAAGATGTTCAGGAGCCCTGAGAGATGATGCCGCCCTGGCAGACGGCCTGGGCCCCTAGGCCTTGTGGTCTTTAGATTGCATTTGTTCTTTTGCAGCTTCCGGGTAGCTGAGCGAAGCCCCCAGTCCTGACTCAGACCCTCTCTGGAGAACTGACGCAGGTAGGGAACGGCCCTCCAAGGCCTTCAGATCGCGCCTGCGCCTCCCGCGCCCCGCCTTCCCCCCCCCCCCGCGGCTTCTCAGCGCGGGCTCCCCCAGGTGGCCACCAGCAGAACTGTACCTTTGTGCCGCAGCTGCCAGAGATGCTAAGAGAAACGCTCCTCGGGCTACTCTGGCTTTTCCAGCAGAAGGCTTGCTGTTAAACGGTAGCGCGTTCAGGGGCGCCCAGGAGCTCAGTGGGTTAAGCCTCCAACTCTTGGTTTTGGCTCAGGTCATGATCTCACGCTTCGTGGGATCGAGCCCCGTGTCAGGGCTGTGCACTGACAGTGTGGAGCCTACTTGGGATTCTTTCTCTTCCTCTCTCTCTCTCTCTCTCTCTCTCTTCTTAGCCCGTGCGCTCTCTCTCTTTCAAAATAAATAAGTAAACATTTAAAAAAAACTATAAAAAAAAAAAAGGTACCATGTTCAGTGTAAATCCTTGTAAGTTTATATTTAGCTAAACATGCTTGTGTCAATGAGTTAAGCAGTGACCTGGGGTAGTAAAACCGTGGGCAGCCCCTGCAGAAAGAGAGCGGAACAGAAGGATGCTGATCTGACAGGTAGAAGGATGAGTTCGCGTGTTTCCCTATTTTTGTGAGTTAGCACAGGGAGCCCCGGACCCGTCCTGCACACCACCCTCTCCTTTATTCCCTTCTCTGTCCCCATCTCCAAAGCCTCCCCACTCCAGACAGCATTCCGCTGTGCCCCTTGGAGCTCTGCGCCCACTTTTCATTTGACAAGTGTCTGTGTGATACTTCTGTGTCCCAGGCATTGCTCTCCATGACTGACAAATCTTAACCCAGTTATCCATCTTTTTTAAAAAAAATGTTTATTTGTTTATTGAGGGGGAAGGGGCAGAAAGAATGAGAGGGAGAACCCCAAGCAAGCCCCATGCTGTCAGTTCAGAGCCCGACATGGGGCTCCACCTCACAAAGCATGAGATCATGACCTGAGCTGAAATCAAGAGTCAGACGCTTAACCGACTGAGCCACCCAGATGCCCCCACTTACCCCTCTTAATAGCACTGCAAAGTGAGTACTAGTTACTAACACCACTCCCCTTTTGTAGATGAGTAAATGAGGCAGGGAGACCTTAAGTAGCTTGCTCGAGGTGACTAGTAAGTGTTGGAACTGGCATTCAGTGCCACAGAGCCCAAGATGCCCGGAAACACCCCCAGCTCCTGCAGCACCTCACCTGCCCACTGGGAACTGAAACCTTAGACTCCCCAGGACGGGGCCTCCCTTACCACCCTCTCAGGCCTGGGGACAAGAGAGATGTATTCCTTGCTCCTCTGTGCATCTTCCAGACTCTTCTTCCTTCCTTCCTGCTGAAGCCCCCATCTTGGACCCAAAGTGTCAGCCTAGACATCTCGCTCCCCGTCTTTGGTACAGGCGCTGACTCCCCCCCCACCAGATCACTCCCCTCCTTCCCAGAAGAGTTCAGTTCTTGCCTCACCGTCACGTCAGTGCTGTTCCCGTCTTCATTCTTACCGATTTCAAGATCCACCTGTCCATAAAGGACATTCCAGCCTCCCAGTTCCTTGACACGACTCAGTTACTGACTCTATTTTCATGCCCTAGACCTTCTCTCTACCCATAACCGATCCCTTCTTAATCTCAGTGCCACACAGCTCATTTTCCAACAGCCACGTCCTACGTGTCGGCTCACAGACTGTGGTACCCGACAGTTCTACCTCCGTGGACCCCCAGCACCTGTCACCATCCCTCGCCCATCTCGCGTGTCCTTTCTGTCCGTACCTGGCCAGTCATTAAAACGACTCCCTCATGTACAACTCCAGCCCTCTCATTCTCCTACTTACTTGGGAAAACGTCTGCCCTGGTTAGGTCGAGCTGTCTGCCTCTTCCACAGCGGCTCACCTGCATCCGCACCGATGAGCACAGCTGGGGGAGGGGCCCAGTGAGTCTGGCTACTCTTGCTGCAGATTCAAGACCGTGAACCTCAGTGGCCCCTTAGTGCTGCGCGACAGTCCCACCATGTTCTCATAATGCATTCACTCCACCACTTCTCTAGACTTCTATTTCTGCCTTGCGTCCTGTCCTCAAACATCCCACATCTGCCCACCACCTGCGTCGCTCAGCAACCTTGAGACTTGTTCCCCCTGCATCTGAGAAAATAGAAGCCTTGGGCGGGCGCACCCGCGAGCTCCACCTGTGCGCCTGCCTCCCTCCTGCTGCCGTGGGTCAGTACCCAGCTCTCAGCCAAGACCAACGTCTGCACTTGTGCACCGGTTGCCGGCCCTTCCCACATCCTCGCATTGCGTCGGCAATGCCCTGTCTCCCCCGTATCGCCAGCCTTTAAGTTCCCACCGGCCCGTTCCCACCAGCATTCCGTGCTGCTGCACGGGTTTTTGTTTTGTTTTGTTTTGTTTTGCCTATTCACTCTTGCGTCACCAGCATTAGTCTGGCACAAGGCAGTTGTTCACTAAATACTTGTTGAATGAATGAATGAATGAATGAATAACGAATGAGCCTACTTTTCTTGTGCTGCTGCCTCTCCCGTCCTAACCACCTCCAAACTCTCATTCCCGTTCAAAGGAATCGTTCATGCCCACTGGCTCCAATTCTCCGGCCACCATTCTCTCTCGCGCCTGTTCCAGTCTGGCCACCAACTAAACCTCCACGTTGCTTCAACTATGGCTGGTTCTCAGTTGTCATCTTACTTGGCCGCATCAGTGCAGCCGATCCCTCCCTTCTAGAAACATTTTATTTAGCTTCCAGGATGCCACCCACTCCTGCTATTCCTCCTTCCTCTCTGGCCCCTCTTCTAGTCCCTTTCTCGTTTCCTCCTCATCTGCCTCACCTCCCCGTGTTGGGGCCTCACCCTGCACAGACTCAGACCTTGAGCCTCACTCTGAGCTCACGCCTTCGGTGACCCAGTCCTATGCCTCCAACAGTCACCTGTCTGCTGGTGACTCTCACAGTTATGTCTCCTGACTCTCCTCTGAGCTGCGGGCTCACCTGTCCAGCCACCCGCCTGGCATCTCCCCTTAGCATGTCCAGCACCCGGCTCCTGACCCCTCCCCCCACTCCTGGTCTGTCCCACCCAATAAAGGCACTTCTTCTCTTCGGCCCCAAAACCTCAGGGTCACCCTGGACTCCTCTCTTTTACACCCCGCCCCCCACCACCCATTGTATCAGCACATGCTGGCTTCACCTTCAGAATACTTCCAAAATCTGACTGCTTCTCACCGCCTCCTCCCCTTCCATCCCAGGCTTGTTACCTCTTGCCTGGATTGCTGTAATTTCCTCCTAACTGACCTCTCTGTGTTTACTTCTCAGCTTGCCCCTCTCCCATTTATTCTCAAACCAAGGGTCAGAGTGATGCCTTTAATACATAAGTCATTTCACGTTACTCCTTGGCTCAAGCTTCACCCCCCTCACTCTCCCCTGTCCAAGCTTCACCCCCTTCACTCTCCCCTGTCCAGCCACATGGGCCTGTTTGCTCTTCTTGGAGGCTCCAGGCAAGCTTGTGCCCCCAGGCCTTCTGCTGTGCCTGCCTTGCTCCCTCTGCAAGTCTTTGTCCAAATGTCATCCTCCCAGTGAGGTCTTCCCAGTCACCCTCTTTACCCTTCTGACCCACTGTCACCCCTGCACTGCCTCTCCCCACTGGGATCCAATGAAAGAGGGTTTTTTTGTTTTGTTTTGCCTATTCACTATTGCACCACCAGCATTAGTCTGGCACAAGGCAGTTGTTCACTAAATACTTGTTGAATGAATGAATGAATGAATGATGAATGAGCCTACTTTTCTTGAATGGGAGTGAAGAGTTTCTAGGATGAGACAAGGTCTGGAGACAAAATGAATGATTTTTTTTTTTTTGTAATGTTTAGTTATTTTGAGAGAGAGAGAGCTTGAATGGGGGAGGGGTAGAGAGAGAGGGAAAGAAAGAGAATCCCAAGCAGGCTCCATGCTGTCAGCATAGAGGCCAACGCAGGACCCTATCTCATGAACCGTGAGATTATGATCTGAGCTGAAAACAAGGGTTGGATGCCCAGGGCGCCTCGGTGGCTCAGTCAGTTGAGCATCTGACCTCGACTCAGGTCATGATCTCAAGGTTCGAGCCCACATCAGGCTCTCTGTGGTCAACACGGAGCCCATTTCAGATCCTCTGTCCCCTCCTCTTTCTGCCCTTCCAGCTTGCACATGTTCTCTCTCTCTTTCAAAAATAAATAAACATTAAGAAAAAATTAAAAACAAAAAGAGTTGGACGCCCAACCAACTGAGCCACCCAGGCGCCCTGAAATCTTAGCTATTCTTTTTTTTTTAATAGGCTCCATGCCCAACATGGGGCTTGAACTTACAACCCTGAGATTAAGAGTCACATGCTCTAGCTACTGAACCAGCCAGGTGCCCCTGAATGATCTTTTAAAACCAGAACACTTTGCAGATAAATTTAAGCAGCTACCAGTCACTTCCAGTTTTCATCTGTGCTTCCCGCTCTTTTCTGAGTCTGGAGACCTATTGATGCCCATGACCATGAGCCCTACGTTTGAGTCTCACCAAAATGCTCAGGCTCTGGGCAGGTGCTGATCTCCCTGGTTCAAGTTCGACCTGAAGACAGTGACGTTTACTGAGTCACTGCTATGTTCAGGGCACTCTATAGCTTTACCTCATTTAGTTTTAGGAAACTTCCTTTCCTGGAAACTGGATCAGAGAATCATAAGATGTTAGACCCTATCTGCACAGGCTTCCCATGAATGCAGTTCTGTTCTCCAAACTGAATATTTACACTCTGGGGTCCTACCCACCTGTGTGAAGTTTGTTCATTTATATACAAGAAAAGTTTCACAAAGGTAGAAATAGGAAGATCCATTTGGATGTGCATCTCACAACTCTTGGTAAAGGGAGCGAGTGGTACAAAGTAAAATCTCTTCCAGGGGATCTGGGACCTGGGCTCTTCTGCCATCACGGCCCTGGGTTTAAGGCAGCTGTGCTCCTCCCGGGTAGGGCTCTATGCCCTTTCAGGGCTGAGCCTCCCTGCCTTGACCTGCTACAGGCTGGCAATGGACACTGGGTCTGATGGGTACTCAGTGCACCTACCTCCCCCCCAACTCCCCGTCAGCCTTCTGCATTTGCAGAGTGAGAGGGATTCCTTGTGTCTGACCTGAGCACCCCTCTGTCACCAGGAAGGTCCCAGGATGGCTGCCGTGCAGGGCAACCTGAATATGGTGAAAGAGACACAGAACATGACAGCACACAACTGCTTCAATTCTCAGAGCACCGTCCTGCAGGGGCAGCCCTTTGGGGGAATCCCCACTGTGCTGTTCCTCAACGTCATCTTGTGGGTGGTAAGTCCTGTGCCCCACGGTAGGCAGTGAGGTCTCAGAGGGGCGGACCGTCACACTGTCACAGGTGATACAGCAGGGGCCTCAGCTCTCCAGACAGACGTCAGCCACAGTGGTGGGGACTCCCTGAATGTCAGTCATGCCCAGGGCAGCCTGGGGAAGAGGGAACTGCAGGAACAGGCAGAATTCCTAAGATTCCCTTCCATGCACCACTGTCCAGGGACCTACCCGGCCAGTGCCCTCGGGCCTCCCTTCTCTTTCCTCTTGCTGATTTCTTCAAGGAATGTTCTTGTTGCATCGTTCTAAACATGACACCGATGCCTTCACTCTGCAAACTCTGAGAATCCACTCTGCTGGGAAGCTGCTGGGCACTGGGGATCCAGAGTTTAGACAGGCATGGCCTCTACCCTAACAAAGCTGGCCACTTGTTGGAGAGCCCAGGAAGCCCCTGGGAACCTGAGGGACAGGATCTCCCCCACGGAGTTGCAGGGACCAGCCGAGCAGGAGACATATTCCCACATTCCCTTTCCCGGCCTATAGGTCATCATTTTGGTTTATTCCTTCCTCCGGAAAGCTGCGTGGGACTACGGGCGCCTGGCTCTGCTCATTCACAATGACAGGTGAGGAGAGGCCGGGGGTCAGGGCGAGCCAGCTGCTTGCTCCCTTGGGGGAGGTAAGGCCACAACCAGGATACAGTAGGTGTCGTGCTGTCACCCACTCCTGCCCGGCTCTGGCCCTCCTCAAAAGAAGGGAACTTAGTGGGGGCAGTCATCTCTGGGCACAAGCCCGCTTTTTTCTCAGATCTCAGACTTTCTGGATCGCGTGACTCCCCAGATACGTTGGGCACCTGGCAACAGGGGTGATTACCATCTGTACCCAGAGCTGTGTGCTCAGCACACGAGCTGAGATGTGTCTGGTACTGTATAAGAGGGGGTGGCGGCTCTTGGCTTGGGAGCTGGAGAGACAGCAAGGCGGGTGGCCGAGGCCTTTTCTCTCCTTCTCCGCCTCCCTGCTCACTGATCTTCCTGGCCGGCAGCTTGACTTCACTGATCTATGGGGAGCAGAGCGAGAAGACATCTCCCTCGGATATTTCCCTGGAGATGGAACACAAGGACAAGGTGAGCGCTGGGGTGGGCCTGGGCCCAGCGGGTTCCTGGCTCTGCCACGTGCAGGAAGGAGCCCGCTCATGATCAGGGGCTTTGCAACCAGCCGCACCCAACCTAGCAGTGTGACCTGGGACACACTCTTCAGCCTTGCCAAGCCTCAGTTTCCCCATCAGAAAGACGGGGATATTAACCATTCCTAACTCCTAGGATGCCAAATAAGAGTTAGTTAATTCCAGTATTTTAAAGGGATGTATGTATGTATTTATTTATTTATTTATTTATTTATTTATTTATTTTAGAGGATGAGAGACAGTGTGCAAGCGGGGGAGGGGGAGAGAGAGAGGGAGAGAGAATCTTAAGCAGGCTCCACACTCAGCACAGATCCTGACTTGGGGCTCGATCTCACGACCGTGAAATCATGACCTGAGCCGAAATCAAGAGTCCGACCCTTAACCGACTGAGCCACCCAGATGCCCCCTTAAAGGAATTTCTAAAACTAAATTTCCTGCTTTTCTCAAATCTCCAACCCTCGTCACAGTCCTGGTCCTGCCCCAGCCCCGCCCCTGAGCCAAGGACTCACCTCCCACTTCATAGAGGAGAGTCCAGACATCAGGCAGGGACTCCCTCAACCTCCCGCCTCCCAACTCTGCTCAATGGAGCCCAGTCTTCCTTCTCTTGCCTGTCGGATGCCAGGGCTCCACTCAAGCCTGTTCATTCACTTAGCTGGCTGCCGTGGCACACCTGCTGTGGGCCACCGCTGGTCTGGGACCTGGGCAGTGAACTCAATGGACCAAGTCCTGCTTCATGGGACTTTCCGTCTGGGTGAGAGACACCCAGACAGATGCATGTATTGGTGGTAAGTGCATGAACTCAAAAAGCGGCAAGGAAGGCACTACACAGTCGTGGCACAGAGCTGGAGAGTTCCAGATGGTGTCAGAGACGATCTTGGGCTCTCCCTGCCACGGCCCACACTGCCTGTCTCCCTCTGCACCTGTGCTGCCCAACTTTCTCACTCCCACTTACTCCTCCACCCCTCCAGAGTGGCTCCCACCCCTCCGTTCCACCCAGACGAGCCATCGGTTATCCCAGGCCATGAAATCCCAAGGGCTTTGCTGAGTTCTCATCTCATCTGGTCTCTCAGAAACATCCGGCCCTGTAGACCACCTTCCCTTCTTGAACAGGCACTTCCAGTCGCTTCTGTGCCATCACACTCTCTGGGTTTCTCTTCTGCCGCTCCTCTGTTCCTCCCCATCCCCTCTGCAGGCTCCTCCACCCCAGGGGTTTCCCTCAGCTGGTCCCAGACCTCCTCTCTCTGCTGGGCGACGTCACCCACACTCCCAGCCTCGCCTGCCACCTCTGCACAGAACCCTCCTAAATTTCTGTCTCCAGCTAACCCTCTCTCTGGGCTCCAGACACATTTATCCAATGATCCTCAAAATATCTCCACATGGAGATTGTAAAGGCGTTTGGAGTTCAGCATGTCCAAAACATGCCACGACATCCCTCCACCCACCTGTTCCTAGATCCCTGGTTTCAGACTCTGCCCACCACCCACCCAGGTGCACCCCCTGGGTCTGGCCCAGGCCCCCAGGTACAGCCACCCAGGTGCACCCCCTGGGTCTGGCCCAGGCCCCCAGGTACAGCCAGTTCATTACCAAGTTGTATTGCTGTCACCCTCCCAGTCCTGTTTCTCTTCACCTCTCCCACCACCCCCCAGGCCAGGCCCCCATCAGCCTCTTGTTTGTTGGATGAGGCAGGGTGGCCTCTAACCAATATGGCCACGCCTGTGTCTTGCCCCACCCATTTTCCACCTCATCTGTCCTTGCCTCCCAACTCCCCCATCCCTGGCCACAGTGGCCACCTTTTAGATCCTTAAAAGTGCCACCTCCTTCCCTCCACAGGGCCTTTGGCCTGTCCTTCCCCCTCCCCCTCCCCGGTGCCGCCCCCCAGGTTAACACACTCACCCTTTGTTCAGATTTCAGCCCAAACGCCACTTCCCCAGGAGCCCCATCCCTGCCTTGTGGGTCCAGATCTTTGGTGTTTTTTTTTTTTTTTTTTTAACGTTTTTTATTTATTTTTTTTGGGACAGAGAGAGACAGAGCATGAACGGGGGAGGGGCAGAGAGAGAGGGAGACACAGAATCGGAAACAGGCTCCAGGCTCTGAGCCATCAGCCCAGAGCCCGACGCGGGGCTCGAACTCCCGGACCGCAAGATCGTGACCTGGCTGAAGTCGGACGCTTAACCGACTGCGCCACCCAGGCGCCCCTACAGATCTTTGGTTTTACACGCATTGCTTTTCTTCAGAGCTCTTAACTCAGTCCGTAACAGTCCCTCATCTACCAGATCGGTCCAGGGTCTCTGCTCCCCCAGCAAGAGCAGGTGCTGACCTGGGCTGGCCCACCACTGTCCCCACCCCACCCCACCCCCCACCCCCAGCCAGGCCAACCTGCTATGTAATTAACATCTGATTTGTGTTTGTTGGAGGCAGTGAGTGAGTAAAACCATATTCCTTCCGTTATCATCCCTCCAAGAGACCTGGTCCCCTTATCTGCCAGGATCTGCCCCAAGCTGCGTGGAGAGCCTCAGACAAATTTGTCCCTTAGAATTCCTCTATAGAACAGAGACAGTCACGCCTACCTTACAAGGTTTATTTTCAGGTTTATTTTTGGAAGCATTGCTTTGGTTGGGGTTTGTTGTTGTTGTACAATGGCAAAAAGATCATTTATTTAAAAATATCTGAGGAATCATTACAGCAGCAGTGAGGTGGTCCAACTGCAGAGGTAGAAATGAGACGGGCAGGGAGAGAGTCTGGTGAGGTCGCCCGTGGATGCCCCAGCCAGGATGCTGGGGCCTCAGCCAGGCCGAGTGGCGTGGGTAAAGCAAATGGGCCATGTGGTGGGAGTGAGGAGCTTGGGGCCACCAAGCGAGGTGCGATGAACTGACCACTGTCACTCAGTCTTGTCAGCTGAGCTGGTTCCTAGGACCTTGTGGCCATTTCCTGCAGGGATGGGACAGGAGGCGAGGCGGCATCTGCTTCTCAGGCCTGCTGTTCAGGTGCTCTGTCTTGTGAATGGTTTGCGCCTTCCCTAGCTGCGGTGTAAACCTAGGGGAGCACGTCCGCATGTGTGGGCCTGTCATCCGTGAGAGAAGAGAGATATTGCACACCTGCTCGCTCACGCATCTACGTCTGTGCAGTTTCTACAGGCACATAGGCCACACTTCTTCTCATGACCTCTGCCCTCTCAAGGACAGTCCTGTCCTGTGTGAATTCCAGGACTTGTACGTGCCATGTGGGGTATACACCTTTGCACCTGCCATAGAAGGGGTGGAAGTGACTCCCAGGAAGGTGTGTCCCCCGCCGTGCACAACAAACCTCCTCACCCACTAAATAAAACACACCCCTGTTTGCCCATAGGTGGTGGTGCGAAAAACTCTCCGATGGAGAGTGGAGTTCAGACTCTCAGCCCAACTCCTGTTTAGCAACTCACGACTTCCCTGGGGACTTTCACAATCAATGCCACCAGCATGCTAGTCCCCTTCATTGCTGTGACCCATACTGGGCATCTGTATTTTAGTTCCTCAAGACATAACTGAGGACACGGTCCCCCCTAAGGTGGATGTCTGACCATCAGGCAACCCCATACAGGGAAGGGTACTTGGTGGGTCTTGTACTGAATGGAGCGAGGAACTTCCTTCTGTTTTCCTATCACTTCCTTTTGGGAAATACCCTTTCCCAATCAGTGTGGCACAGGGGAATGTCAGCCAGGCAGGCTGCCTGTTTCACTCATGTACTTGTGATCAAATGGGGTCAATCAAGAGTTAAACCTTTTCCAAGACTTTCCTAAACCCTAGAGTATCCTGGAAGGAATCACGCACCAGGGCAACTTAACCAGCTATCAGATCTGGCCACTTTTAGGGCCATGGGCCCCAGCCCATCATCATGCACACTCTCCCCAAGCAGACTTCCTTTCTAGGCCCCCTCATCACCTCCACGGCTGAGGTTGCCTTTCCCCACCACCCAGAAACCCCAGACAGCAAGACCTTGAGAGAAAGGCATAATCAACAGGACTCTTCAAGTTTATTTATTTTTGAGAGAGAGAGAGAGAGAGAGAGAGAGAGAGAACAAGTGGGGGAGGGGCAAAGAGACGGAGACACAGAATCCAAAGCAGGCTCCAGGCTCTGAGCTGTCAGCACAGAGCCCGATGCGGGGCTCGAACCCACGAACCATGAGATCATGACCTGAGCCGAAGTCGGACGCTTAACCGACTGAGCCACCCAGGCGCCCCAGTAGGACTCTCAGATGTAGGAGAAGAAACCCATCTCAAACTAGTGTTTAAAAAAAAAAAAAAGGTAACACGTGGCTAGAGTGTGGGGAAATCCAGAGAGAAGTGGCTTCTTTGGGTACAACTTGATCCAAGTCCTGTGATGCTACCAGGATCCTCTCTCCAGGCTTTTTTTTTTTTTTTCCTCAGACAAGCTCCTGCCTGTAGCATCGAAGATGACACCAAGCCACTGCAGGCTCCATGGTGTTCACCAAGGTGCAGGAGCTCAGACGGGGAGAGACCCTCTCTCCCAACACCCCCTCAATCCCTTTAAGAGAATTTTGATCGGCCCCACTTGCATCATGTTCCCGTTGATCAGCTGACCACTGGTGGCGGACCCCTACTTGACGGACAGCCCACCGGGCCACATGCAATGGGGGGGGGGGGTGGAATTTCCCAAGCAGAAGCAATGAGGGACAGACAGAAACCAGCCAACGTCCACTCTACAAACGGCCCCTTCTCTCCCTCCGGTCCAAGACCCACTAAGCCCCCATTTCCTGTAACAGGATGCCACATGGCAGGAATGTGAACTCATAGCTCACTTCTGGGGAGACCTCTCCCTGGACAGTCACCACTGATTCCAGATGGAGCCCACTTCCTTCCAGGACCCATGCCCTTCTCGCTGCCATCTCTTCCCTGGAAGGAGGCCCCTTGCTGACACTGCCTCATGTTTCCCAGGTTCCCACAGCTGAGGAGGGCAGGCCTGGGCCTGGATTTTCTCACATGTTCTCTCCTTTTTCCCCAGGGCTTCTATTCCTGGTTCTTCAACACCATCACCATGAAGTAAGTGCCTGAACTTTCCGAGCTTGTGATAGCAGCTGCCATATTTGGGTGGTGATGGGGGTGGGGCGTGCTGCCCTGCAGGTCTGGGCCCCGGCCTGCATTCTGGACCCTCTTCCCCACTCCCCACTGACTGCCTCAGCCCTGCCCAGGCAGGGGACGCTTTCTGGGTCACAGTGGGTGAAATGGGACCTGGGCACAGCCCACAGCCCTCAGGAAAGGACCATTTTCTCATGCTTATAAAAATGCTTTTATGGATCCCACACTAGGAAAAAGAAATTCTTCTTGCATAGCTATTTGCTTTCTTTCTGTGAACACCATTCATCGTATTGAAATGGAAAAGAAAATACCAGGCAGAAGGGCATACTTCCTCTTGCCTCAGCACTGATTACAGAGGGACAGCCCCTTGTCCGCTTGCCTTCTGGATCTCTTTAGGGCCAGACCCCACTTGGCAAGGAGAAAGACCCCAAGTCACCTGTTTTCTCCTAATTACCCCACGCTTCATGATTTTGACTGCACCCTCCTGACTCTGCCCGGCTTCAGCTGAGCGCTTACCAGAACTCTCTGTCCCCACTGTGTGTATGTGTGTGCATGCACACTCATGCCTGTGCACACGGCTCTGCCTCCACCTCAGAGCCCTGTACATTCCTGGGTGCTCCCTAAATATCCCCCATCTGTCCTGCCCTGTCCACCTTTCAAAGCCCTCCTCCAGGGTCCTTTCTTGCCTGGTGATGCCTGCCTTAGGGTACAGTCTCACTGCCCCTCAAAGGCCACCTGCAGCAAGGGGCCTGAATGGGCCTGCTAATTTGCTTTTTTGGCAAAGGTTCATAGAACTTCCTCTTGCGTGTGCCTCCCCACCCACCAGTCAGGCCCTGGCTGGGAGCATTCACACATTTTTCCAAGACCCCATCCCACCCCCTTGGGCTACCTCCGGGCACCCCCCCCCTTCCTCCAGACCTGCTGAAGGGGGCATGAGGCACCCTGACTGGGCCCTGGGAATCCTGAGCTGGGCTTAGGACCACTGGCCTCTGGTGTTTGAGCTCCAACCCCACTGATGGGGGAGTCCCCATGGCTTTGCCTCCCGGGCTGTCTTCATCATCCATCAGAGTTCCTAGTATCCAGAAGTGATACAGCTAGTTTGTGTGTGTGGTTCAGGGATCTTAGCCACATGTAGGGGGAGTGGAGGGGAAACATTTTATTTCTTGGCACCTTCTCTGGTTTTGCTTGGGTAAGCTTTAAAACATGCACAAGCTCACATTAAATATATTTTCATTAAGAGAGACCTGGAAGCCACCTCCAGGCCTCCTGCAGAGAGGCAACCCTTGTCCACAGTTTCAAGGGAATTTACTTTTTTCCTTTCCGCAAGCATTTGCCGATTTAAAACATGTTTAAATAATCAATAACGTGTCTGAACACTTGGAGCTGGTTACCCTGGGAAGCCATACGAGCTGGCTGTGGGTTCCCGGGCTTAGCAAGTTCGTGAAGGATGGGCCAGGGCAGAATGGCACATTAGCCAGCTCTTTACATGGGGAAGAGGGAGGGAAACCTGGGGTACATAGGCCGGCCTGAGCTGACCACACCCTCGGTCTTGGACAGCTGACTTTCTGGGTTTTCTGTTGTCTGCTGACCCATCAGCGGGTATATATGGGGGCAGGGGGAAGTGCATTTTTTATTGAAGTTGCAAGAGAGTAGCGTATGTGTAAAACTTAAAACTTCATGCAGTACGCATCTCTGTGGTGCACATGTGAATATGAAATAAAAGAGGCACGTCACTATGTTGGTGCAAATCCGTGTATACAGCTATTCATGTGTGCATACCCAGACCTGCGGGTCAGTGGGAGGTCAGTGTGCACAGTAGTGTGTGTTTCCGGGTGAGAATCCTCCCCCCCCCCCCCCCACTCCACCCAAAGGTTCCTCCATGGGGAACTCATCGTCCAGGGAAGGAGGAAGGCTGGGCATTGTATTATGCATCCCGCACCCTTTGAGAACAGTGTCTAGACGGCAGCTTAATACATTTACTGATCAGGGACAAGGAAGCCAGAGTCCCAGTGTACAAAGCCCACAGAATCTAGTTGGAGAGGCAAAGGTTAACAAGACTCACTGTATATAATTCATAATGGGAAAGTTATCATTGCTGTGCAGGGGGTATTTGGGGGACAAGAAATTAATTCCAGCTAGGGCGTTCAGGAGAAGCAAGCTTTGAGCTAGGCCTTGAAGGATGGGGAGAATTTCCACTCTATGCCAAGTGCAGGACCCATCACAAATAAAGGACTACATGAGTGAAGGTTTGGGGCAGAGATGGGCAGGGAGCATCCAGCAATGGTCCGTCTAGTGTGGCTAGAAGCAAGGATACATGGCAAGAGAGAGGCTAAATGGTTGGGCTGGAAGGATCAGCTGGGATCTTGACTGCCATGCTGAGAATTCTGGGAAATACATCAAATGCTGTTTATGCTATAGTCACTAAGTTAAACAAGCACAACAACAAAAAACTAAAGGAGATTAACCAAGATGCTTAATAGTCATTATCTTGGGTTGGATGAGATTCTGCATGAATGATTTTCTTCTCCTTTGTATTTCCCAAGATTTCTTTTTTTTAAAATTATTTTAATGTTTATTTATTTTTGAGAGAGAGACAGAGTGCAAGTGGGGGAGGAGCAGAGAGAGAGAGGGAGACCCAGAATTTGAAGAAGGCTCCAGGCTCTGAGCTGTCAGAACAGCCTGATGTGGGGCTCGAACTCACAAACTGTGAGATCTTGACCTGAGCCAAAGTTGCAAGCTCAACCAACTGAGCCACCCAAGGCACCCCCAAAAATTTCTATAATAAAATTTCACTTTTCTTTCTTTCTTTCTTTCTTTCTTTCTTTCTTTCTTTCTTTCTTTCTTTCTTTCTTTCTTTTCTTTCTTTCTTTCTTTTTTTCTTTTCTTTCTTTCTTTCTTTCTTTCTTTCTTTCTTCTTTTTCTTGAGAGAGAGAGAGAGAGCATGAGCAGGAGAGAGGGGCAGAGGGAGAAGGAGACAGAATCTTAAGCAAGCTCTATGTTCAGTGCAGGGTCCCATGTGTGGCTAAATCCCACAACCCTGGAATCATGACTTGAACTGAAATCAAGAGTCAGACACTCAACCGACTGAGCCATCCAGGCGCCCCATACTTTAAAATTTTTTTTTTTAATTTTTTTTTCAACGTTTTTTATTTATTTTTTGGGACAGAGGGAGACAGAGCATGAACGGGGGAGGGGCAGAGAGAGAGGGAGACACAGAATCAGAAACAGGCTCCAGGCTCCGAGCCATCAGCCCAGAGCCTGACGCGGGGCTCGAACTCACGGACCGCGAGATCGTGACCTGGCTGAAGTCGGACGCTTAACCGACTGCGCCACCCAGGCGCCCCTTAAATTTTTTATTGAAGTATAACACACACATGGAAAAGTCCACAAAAAATAAATGTCCAGCTCAATTACAGCAAATCAGATCAAGAACTGGAACATTGCCAACACTCCATCACTTCCTCCTCTCCAAAGGGAGAGTATCCTGACTTCTAACTCCATAGTTCTATATTGCCTATTTTTGAACTTTGTATACGGAAACATACAGTATGTACTGTTTGTCCCTGGATCTTTCACTCAACATTGTGTTTGTGAGGTTCAGCTATGGTCATTCATTTTTATCTCTGTATAGTATTTCGTTATATATACAGTGTTTTATATATATATCATTATATATATACATATATATGTGTACATATATATATATATCATGTATATACATACATTATCTCACAATTCTTGTGTTCATTTCCACCTTCAGTAGACGTTTAGGTTGTTTGAGGCTGTTATAAACAAGGCGTCTATGAGATTCTTATACATGTCTCTTGATATGTGCATGTGTTTCTACTGGAAATAATACTAGACCTGGAGTTACTAGGTCATAGGCTGTGCATACATTCAATTTCCTTAGATCATACCAACTGCTTTCCAAAGTGGCTCTGCCGGAGTCGTACCCATGAGTGTGGGAGAGCTCCCAGTGCCCCCATACCCTTGCCAACACTTGGTATTGTCTGACTTTCTAGCTTTGGTCAATCTGGCAGTATGGAGTGATATCTCTTTGTGGTTTTAAGAATTCCTTTTTAACTGACACATTAAAAGAAACAACTTTTTAAAAAATAGGATGCATCTTGATCTCGCTGGTGGTTTGTCTGGTGCACGCACCATGGCAAGCACTCAAAATGTATGAAGAAGCAATAAAAGATGGAATGAATGCTTGATTTCAAAAGCGCTTCTGGATTCCCGAGTGAGTGTCTGTAACATAACTTCTGCCTTCGATATGCCTGTGAAATTCAGTGAAATACATTTGAGGCATAACAGAGGCTTTGAGATGAAGAGTGATATTTCTAAAAAAAAAAAAAAAGAAAGAAAAGAAAACTTGGGGGTAGGTTGATAATCTTCTCTTCCTTTTCTCTACCTCACTCCGACTTAAGCTGTGGCCACGCTGGCTCCTGAGGCGTGTCCTTGTCTGTGTGTCTCTTCCAGGAACGAGGATCTAATTAGCAAGTGTGGAGACGATGCCCGCATCTACATCATGTTCCAGTATCATCTTATCATCTTTGTGCTTATCCTCTGCATCCCCTCCTTGGGCATCATCTTGCCCATCAACTACACTGGAACCGTTCTGGGTAGGCGGAGCTCAGCGCGCCCTGCGCCTGGGCCACTCGACTTAATGGGCGGCCTGGTAGGCGGGGCAGAGCTTGGGTCTTGGTAGTCTAGAAATCTAAAATTTAAGTCCACATCTCGAAACTAGTTATGTGACCTTAGGACAACCCGAACTTCTGTCCTCCCATGTGGAGACTGGACCTGGGGCGTCCTTCATCACAAGTGTGGCCCAGGACCTGGCCCATGGCAGACACACAGTAGTAATTCAGTCTGGAGCTGAATGTTTACCTGCAGCCCCACCCTACATCTTGCCAGGTCTTTGCAGAGGCCTTTTTATGGCATGTGACCTACTGCAAAGATCCCTGAACTTGATCTCTCCCCATCCCCTCTGTGACAGACATAGCACTGGAAGTGTAAAATTGGTCTCATAGGAAGTCTAGTCACACTCGTTATAAGAGGGTCCTTTTGACAGAATGACATTGTGGGTGTAGACTTGGCCCTCGTCTGCTTCCCAGAAAATACCTTTGCTCGATCTAGCAAATGACTTCTTATTATATTAAGCACATCAATCCCCCCAGGCCTCAGATCCTCAGCTATCATGGGGATCAGGAGATGATGCCAGAGCCTGGCACGTAGTGAGTGTCCAGTGAATAACAGCCAGTATTTCACTTAGAAATGTGAAGATGGACGGAGCCGAAGGCTGTACAACTAAGTGGTGTAGCTTAGCACCTTAAGTGCCCATGTGGCAGCCAGTGGTACCCTGATTCCTCAGGCGTCTGTTTCTCCTCAGCCAGAGGCAGACCTCAGTTAATTCAAGGTAGCACACAACGTGCCACGAGATACCACTGCCACAGTAACTTCTGTCTTTCCAGATTCCCTTCCTAAGAGCTTGTGTGTTGGCAATGATACGTTATATTACATGTAACATATGTATAGTATATCAACGCAAGATTTCTGGACACATTTCATAATACTCAGAGATGTCCAAACTGACAAACTAATACATTTTGCCAGAAGGCTTTACTCTGTCAAAAGGAGGCAATGTGACATTCTTGTGATTGTTGTCAGGGGTAACAGTGTTACTGATTTCTTCCCTCCACTCGTGCTGGGGCCCTGGGCTCCTTCAATAAGCATTTGCTGGTGTCTGCTTGATCCAGTTGGGCACTGGGGATGCCTCGTCAAGACCTGGCTGTAGAGCCCCAACCAGCAGTCTCAGGAAGAAGAAGAGGCCTCTTCTGGTTTTGTGGGGAGGTGGGGGCAAGTTCTGGGGAACAAGAGGGGAGGGGAGGATGTGGGCAGGCATCTCTAGACCCCAGGCATTCATTTGGGAACCTCGAACGCAAGCAGCTCCCACACTCACTCAATCAAGGAACCAGCTTTGAGATCAGTCACTTTCTTCTCTTTCAGATTGGAATAGTCACTTCGGTCGGACCACCATTGTCAATGTCTCCATAGAGTAGGTACCTGATCGTCTTACCTCCCATTCTACTGGCTCAGGGTTATTGGTGGGGAGAGAAGGTCCAACTTGTGGGTCAAAAACACGGGCACTGCTCTGCTGCTAAGAAAAGCCTGGTTTCCTTGGGACCCATGTACTGAGTAAGATGCCAGAAGTTGCATTCTCTTAGGGGGGCAGGACTCCTGCTGCCTCAGTGTCCCCACATCTGTAGTAGGTAGAACTACCCAAACTGGCCACTCCTGAAGACTTGGAAAGATGGTCCTGTTTGTTTAATATGTCCAGCCCCCAAGTGGCAAAGACCCTGTAGCAAGCAGAGGCTTGAGGTATTATTTCCTGCTCACAAAATAGGGCCAGTTAACCCTCATATAACCGAATAAAGTGTAGACCTGATTCCCACAGCAGGGGGCCTGAGGAACCACATGACCTGAGTTTATGCCCCACCTGTGCCATTAGCTGACCCTGGGTCTGGGGCAATGCACCGCCACCCTGAGCTTTATTACTAGTCTAGTCTGTGGTGGAGAAAGAACTGTTGGACGTGATTCGTGGATTTCAACAGCAGCCAACCTGATCAGATCAACTTGTACTGAGCCGGATGTGGCCCTGCCGGTCCTTGCAGAGAAAACAGGCCCCCAGGGTGTCTCGGGCAGGTGTGGCTGACTTCCTGACAAAGCTGAAGCAGCAAGTGTGAGAGGGGGTTCACACGCTCCTGCCCCACCCCGGCCCCTCTGCCCCCGCCCCCTGCAATCCATCAAACTCCCAAATCAGCAGAATGGGGCTGTGGCATCCTCTTAGCACCCCTTCCAGCCATCTCCTCCCCCAGTGCTGCCGACACCAGAGCAGAATTCACCACCTTCTCCCCGGCCAGCCACGGTGGGGGTGCGGTGCCTACACCTTCCCAACAAGATGTCAATTTTTATTTTTATTAAAAAAATTTCTGTAATGTTGGTTTATTTTTGAGACAGACAGAGCATGAGTGGGAGGGGCAGAGAGACAGGGAGACACAGAATCCGAAGCGGGCTCCAGGCTCTGAGCTGTCAGCACAGGACCCAACATGGAGCTCGAACTCTCGGGCCACGAGATCATGACCTGAGCCGAAGTCGGAAGCTTAGCAGACTGAGCCACTCAGGCGTCCCCAAGATGTTAATTTTAATAGGGCAGGAAAGACCCTTCAAAATCCATACATCCATATTGGCAGAAAGCAGGAATGTTCTTTAGAGACCGTATAAACTTGCCGGCTCTCAGGAAAGGAAGATTGAGACACCTAGCTGGAGGGGGATGTTACGTGAAATGTCAGGCACTGGGATGAGTGGTGAGGAGATATTTTGAAGCGACACAGCTTTTCTTTCCTCAGACCGCACCAAATAAGGTGGGCCCTATTTCTGAACAGTCAGCTTGGCCAGATGCCCCGGGACAGCATCATCTGAGCCCAAAGCCTGCGTGCCACCGCCCTTCCTACCCCATAGAGGCAGAGCAAACCCGCCGGGCCCTCCTCCCTCTGGACGCGAGTGTGACCCCCTGTCCCTCGCCACAGAGGTCAGATGACCCCTCTGCCTGGGCTGCTGGGCAGCCATGGGAGCCTGAGCTGAGGCCGCCAGCAGCACAGCACAGCGGTGAGGAGTCGAAGCACTTCCTCTGCCCAGGCTCACCTGCCAGGGCTGCCCCGGCTAGGAGTGACCTCGGGCAGGCCACCCGCCACTCTGATCAAATGAAGATAGTCACAGTACCACCCTCGTATGGTGTTAGGGTCTAGTGAGAAATGTACATAAAGCATCTAGTCCCAGCCTGGGTCTGCCATATAGGAAGCACTCAACAAACGTTAGCCTTTAGCAGCCCACATGGGGCACCCGCTTCTTACCATGGCCGTCCCCTTCCAAGGTGCCCCAGTGTCTGGATGCACCAGAGGGTGGCCCAGGGGAGAACCGGATGGGGTGGGAGAGGATGGTCTCACCCCTCCTGTGTCTTGTTCTTGGCAGGAGTAAGGTCCTGTGGCTGCATAGCTGCTTCTCCTTCCTCTATTTCGTCATTAACTTCGTCTTCATGACCCATCACTGTTTAGGGTTTGTGCCCAAGAAGAGCCATAAGGTGAGTAAGCGAAATGGACTCCCGGAACTGCTCCCTGCCAGCCAGAGCCCTCCCCAGCTGGACCGTCCCACTGCCAGCCTGCAGAAGCACCCCACACGGGCACGTTCTGCACACCTGTAGGGGGCAGTCTCACCCGAGCGGCGCAAGCCTCCTGCTCTTAGCCCGGTGAATCAGCCCCTGGCCCCTAGCACAGCTGTCCTGGGTGGTAAACCACTGAACTCTCCCAAGCCAGCTGGCAAACAGCTGTTCCCAGGTGCCTCCTACCGCTACACCCCGCTGCCTGGCCCCTCTCCAAAGACCCCCGGACCCCCACCACCCACAGACTAAAGGATTAACGAACCCCTGGGCCAGCAGGGGGGCTCCCATCCTCAGTGTTCAGTGCCCCCTGCTGGGGAATGCCCAAGTTCCTTGCCCTTCCACAGTCTCTGAGGTCAGAGACCCCAGGTCCTGGCCCAGTATCCTCCCTGTCCTGGTTTGGGTCACCCCACCCCACCTCCCAAGCAGGCACTGCGATAAGGAATAGCACAGCACTCGCCTGTTTTGAAGGTGATTCTAGGAAAAACCACTGGGCTGGGTAGGGGGGGAGTGGGAGGGAGAAGAAGATGCAGATAAGAGGCAGCTGTTAAGGAACGGGCACTTGGGGCAGCCTGGGGATCATGCAGAACATGCCCCCCCCCCGAGTTTTCCCAGCCTGAGTGGGGTGGGGGGCCGTCGGGCACCTTCCCGCCAGCTCCCCATCCATCAGCAGTGGAGCCTGCACTGGGCCCCTGACGCTTCACACCTGCTCCTGCTCCTGGCAGTCCAGGCGCTTGAAGTGCACAGCTGCCCTGAGGGTGTAGACGTGAGGCCCAGGGGCGGCAGGTGGGCCCTCAGCGCTGCCCGCCTGAGCCGCACCCAGCCCGCACCCTCACCCTCACCCGCACCCCCACCTGCCCACTCACCTCACTCGCACACTTGCCCTCACCTGCACCCCCACCGCCACCCGCACCCCACCCTCACCCTCACCCACACCCTCGCCCCAACCCTCACCCCCATCCTCGCCCACACCCTCACACGCACCCCCACCCATACCCCCACCTGCACACCACCCTCACTCCCACCCTCGCCCGCACCCCCACCCTCAACCACACCCCCACCCTCACCCTAACCCCCACCCGCACCCTCCCCCTCACCCACACCACAACCCTCACCTGCACCCACACCCTCACCCACACCCTCACCCGCACCTGCACCCACATCACAACCCTCACCCACACCCTCACCTGCACACCCACCCTCGCCCACACCCTCACCCTCACCCGCACCTGCACCCACACCACAACCCTCACCCACACCCTCACCCACACCAGCACACCCATCCTCGCCCACACCCTCACCCTCGCCCGCACCCCCACCTTCAACCACACCCCCACCCTCACCCTCACCCCCACCCGCACCCGCACCCTCCCCCTCACCCACACCACAACCCTCACCTGCACCCACACCCTCACCCACACCCTCACCCACACCCGCACCCTCACCTGCACCCGCACCCTCACCCACACCAGCACACCCATCCTCGCCCACACCCCCACCCTCACCTGCACCCGCACCCTCACCCACACCAGCACACCCACCCTCGCCCACACCCTCACCCTCACCCTCACCCTCACCCTCACCCTCACCCACACCCGCACCCGCACCCGCACCAGCCCAGCAAGGGAAGGGGTGTGTGGGCCGTCCAGACTGTGGCACAGAAGGGGAACCATGAAGACTAACACCCTTGGCTCTGGTGGAGTAGGACCAGCTCCCTCGACGCCATCCATCTTGAAGGACTGACGTGCTCTACCCCACCCCAGATCGCAAATCCACATACCCCTGAAAGGTTACTCTGAATGCCTAGTGGCTTGGGCACCCCTGAGCAGTGTGGACTCAGCTACATCAGCTTCCCTTTTCGTCACCAGAAGCATCTGCTGAGACTCCTGTCTCTTGCAGCTCACTGTCACCCTGAGGGGATGGGTCAGGAAGACATTTGAAGGGCTTCCCCATCACCTCCCCAGAGTCTAGCTCACCTCCTAACCCCCTGCCCAGTGTAATGTTGGAGACGGCCCCACTGACTTCTCGCGACATCCCGTGGCACAGCAGAGGTGCAGGGAGGCCAGAGTGATGGCAGGGTGAGGCCGTGCCGTCAGCCAGGAGCGGGAGCAGCCCCTGCCAGTCCCGGAGCTCCAGGCTCCCTCCCCAGCCCTCCCTGTTGACAGCTTCTGCCTCTTTCTCCCTTGACCTCAGCTTTCGTTGGCAGTTATTCTGGATCAGGATCACAGAGAATAACAGAGGCGTGGCCTGCCTGCCTGCAGCTTCCTGCAGCCCACAGCCTGCTGACCTCGGGGACACAGGCCAGGGAAGCTGGCACTGAGCTTCCCCAGCAAAAGGGCAGCCTGGTCGAGTAGCAAGCCTGTTCCAGACAGTTCTGGGCCACGCAGACATCCAGACATCCAGGAGTCCTGTGTAAACACACTCTTCTCTCTCCATTTGCCTTCCCCACTTAGGTCACCAGGACACTAATGATCACCTATGTCCCCACGGACATCCAAGACCCAGAAATCATCATTAAGCATTTTCAGTAAGTCGGTCAAGTGGACTGAAGCATGGATTGCCTCTTCCCGGTAACCTTGCCTGATTCTTCATGTGGATAGTAAGCTGGCATAGGATGGTGGAGCGAGAGAGACACCCCAGGTGATAGCTCATCCTGGGCTTGGCTCAGGATTAGCTTTCCAGAAAGGGGGAGGCCCTGTGGCCAGAGCAGGCTTTCTGAAGTCAAGGGATTTCCCGCATGGCATACGTGTGGTGGGTGTAAATTTCCCTTCCCTTGCTGCTGCAACCAAATGCCTGGCAAGCTCCTGGACCAGTTATCTAGAGTAGGTCATCTTGGAGCATCTTTCGTGACCCAAGGTCCTAGCCCCAGGAGATAATTATTTCTCGTGGGCAGCAATTTCTAGGTCTGCCCCCACCTGGCTCTATTCTGGACCATATGGGAAGGATGTGGCAAATCTTAGATGACCAGGGATCAACTCTGAAATTTGACCTTAGGAACGAGTAATGGTGTCCCCCATCTAAGAACCAGGGACCACAGACAGCTGAGCCACTCAGCCCTGTGGGCTATAGTTCTGGGGAGCGGGGGGCGGATAGTATGGGGAGGATGGCATATCCCCAGCACCACAGGCTAGTTCAGCATCCATGTCTGTGGCTACAGTGAGGCCTATCCAGGGTGCGTGGTGACCAGAGTCCACTTCTGCTATGACGTCAGGACCCTGATCGATTTGGATGATCAGAGGTGAGTCTGCAGCGGGGTCTGTCTGGATCTGGGGTGGGGGTACAAGGGGAGGATGTGGCTCTGCTGGTCCCCAGCCACAAGGTCCCTCCTCCCACTGCCCACCGGCCAACAGACGCCATGCCATGCGGGGCCGGCTCTACTACACTGCCAAGGCCAAGAAGAATGGGAAGGTGATGATCAAGATCCACCCCTGTTCCCACCTGTGCTTCTGCAAGTGCTGGACCTGCTTCAAAGAGGTACCTGGCCCGGGCATCAGGGGACACAGCAGAGGAGGGGCTGGGGCACTGGGTCTCCAGCTCTGTCCAGGGCTCTGGACCCTTGGGCCCCATTCAGATCTGCTCTGGTGCTGTGGCACCCAGCTCCTCCCTTCTTTTCCCTCCTCCTCCCTCCTGCCTCCCTGTTGAGAATGTAGAGGAGCTGAAGCCTTTCTTGGGTGATCCAGGGAGGCTTGCTCATGCCCACTTCTAGTCTTGGATGGGAGGACCAGAGAGAACACAGTAGACTGCTGTAGGGTGCCAGGCCTTAGGCTCTCAAAGGGCTAGGACTGAAACATTTGAAGGCACTGGGCTCCATCTTCTTACCCAACCACCGTGGCTAGGAGGAGGCCACAGGGTAGGACCGAACTCTAGCCAGTCCAGAAAAAGAATCATCCCTCTTCTCCAAAAATGCCGCAGACACATTCTAATGCTCCTTTAGAGTCCAGCCCAAGTCCAAAAGCACCCCCTAACCCCCAGGTGTGCCTTACCTTCCCCAGATCTAAGAGCAAGGAGCTAATTTCAGAGTCACAGCCTCTCCCTGTTCTTAAGTTGGGATCTTGGAGCCCAATGGGATCCTGAGCTCTTTGCCAGGCTTTGAAGGGGGTTGGGAACAGTACTAAGGCCTCAGGCCCACCACTCGAGTGGAAAGAGGCCAATGCCCAGGTGAGGTCTTCCTGGAGCTCTGACTTCCCCAGCTCTGAGGGCCAAATCTCACCCCAGGTAGATGCAGAACAATATTACAGTGAGCTGGAGGAGCAGCTGACTGATGAGTTCAACGCTGAGTTCAACCGCGTTCGGCTGAAGCGTCTGGACCTGATCTTTGTCACCTTCCAGGACTCCAGGATGACGAAGCAGTGAGTGCCAGGGCCAGCAGCTTGCTGTGCCCAGCCCTGCAAGTGGGCTTCTGCTTCTGTGAAACCATCCTCTTTCACCTCATTCCAGCCAAGGGGGGAAAGAGAGAGAACCTCCCTCTAGTTTGCCATGTTCTGACCGCCCCTCCAGCCCGCTGTGTTCTCCGCAGGCAGCCGCCATCTTGCTTTCCAGAGCATGTCTGCATCCATTTCCCCACAGCTGCCAGGCTCAGCTTGTCTCCAGAGATACCCAGGCCCTGGGCTCCCCATTCCCTAGGTCCTTGCTTCAGCATGGAGGTGTTAAGAGTAGACATCTTGGTTCCTCTTCCAGGCCTTGACAAGAGTGAATCCATTTTTCCCCCATTACATATTACCCCTGTCCTCACCACAGGTGAAAGAGTCAGAGTAGAGACTCTCTGCTTGCTCTTTCTCCTCTCCTGCTGCAGGTCTCCCCTAATTCATAGCCTTACAGCCTCCTCCCTCCTCTGCCCCAGCCTCTGGCAGCTCTACCTTGATAGGGAGTGGGTTAGATGCACTCTGGAATGTTCTGGAAGGATCCTAAGGACAGGGTCAAATAGATGGGAACCCCAGAATCAGTCCCTTGAGGATTGTGGGGGCCCTCCTTTCTCTTAGGGAGCCTGGTTGTACATAACACTTGGTCTTCACTCACCCATACCCTACAAAGGAGCAGTGGAACAGCCTAGAATTTAGTCAGATACAGTTGTGTGCAATTTTGCAAGTCGCTTATACTCTCCAATTTCTTATCTGTCAAATTTGGTTCCTTATATATTCCCTGTCCACCTCCCAGAGGGATACGAAGGGATATATGTTCTATTTAGTATATATGGTATATCAAACAATATACCAACGTGAGACAACACTGTTTCTTTTCCGACACACTGTCATTCGGTAGAGAGGATCTGAGGTTTAATTACAGCAGAGATGTGAATTAGAAAACCAAAGACCCAGGGCCAGCATCTGCCCCTCTTTGGTTGTGTCTCAGGCACCTCAATTTAGTAAGCCGTGCAATTGGGGCTATATTCATCAACCATTAGCTCAGTGTCAGGCATACAGAAAGAACTCACGTGGTAGCTATTAATACTAAGATGAGGCTGAAATTAGTACCTCTGGCACCAACCTCAAAGAGCGTGTCTTTGTGCTGTCACTGCTATTAAGGGGGAAGGACATTAACTGAGAACCATGTGGTCCCCTCCCTTCCGGGGTGGTCCCTCCCTCTGTGCCCCTTTTCTCCAGGGACTTTAGGAACTGCCCACCTCTAATGTCCTGAGAGGCATATCTGAGGCTTCAAGAGTCCCTAGGAAGTGGGGTCCATCTCTCTAGGACCCTGGCATGAGACCTCTCCTAAGTCTGTTGTCCTCACACCCAGACCTCTCTCTCCTGCCCATCCCCGCCCCCACCGTCTCTGCAGCATCCAGGAAGATTACAAGTACATCCAGTGTGGCGTGTCCCCCCAGCAGTCCTCGGTGTCCACCACCGTCAAATCCTACCGCTGGAGGGTTGCCCTTGCCCCACACCCTAAAGACATTATTTGGTAAGCGCCCCCCTCCACTGCTCTCCTCTCCCCCGTTCCTTTGAGCTTCGCTGAGATTGAAGAAGGGGTGGGAAGGGAATCGGGACCCGTTCTCCTACTCTGTTACCCACGTATGGCTCCCACTGGGCTGGCAGGGCCCTGTCCTCTCCTGAGCACCACCGCCTCTGCCCTCCCCCCCAAACCCAGCCCACCACAGGTGCCTTTACAAAAGGTGTGACTGAGGGGAGGATCCGGGCCTGTTGCAAGCAGGTCTGGGCCCAGGGGGCTGAATTAGACCAGGGCAGTCTGGGTCTACAGCTGGTGTGCAAGAAACCGCACGTGGGGCCTGTCTAATGTCTGGGACCCGAGGTCCTAAGTGCATCTCCCTCCTCCATCCCTCCCCAGGAAACACCTGTCCGTCCGCCGCTTCCATTGGTGGGCCCGCTTTATCGTAATCAACACCCTCCTCTTCTTCCTCTTCTTCTTCCTCACCACGCCTGCCATCATCATCAACACCATCGACATGTACAACGTCACCCGCCCCATTGAGAACCTGCAGGTGCCACCTCTGCTCAGGCCAGGCATGGGGGCCCCAGGGAGATGAGGGAAGAACCCAGGCGAGGACAGGATGGGGGGGCCCCTGGAACGCGGCTCCAGAGCCCTTGCACCACCACCATTGTGGAGGTGGCCATGGCTGTGTAGATGGTGGTGTAGAGTTTCCTTTGTTCTAAAGGGGACGAATGCACAGGTCGTTGCCTATCTTAGGGACTGGAGCTGGCAAGGAAGGAAAGAGGGGGTGGTGGTGCTGCAGGCAGGTTCTGGGGTGGGGAGTTGGGCAGGGGATGGGCGGTCCAGTCTTTAGATTGGGCCACCCAAGACTAGCTGGAGGCACAACAGGTGCAAGGGTGTGGCACGTGTGACTGCTCTGCACTCCCCACTTTCTCTCGAGCTGGGGTCCCTGGTTTGAAGGGTAGGGTTGAGGGGGGGGAAGTGTGAGGTCAGCTCCCATGCAGCCATCCAAGAGAAGCAGGACTTCCATTTCCCTCATGCCAGGCACACCCACTCCAGGCTGGGGGCTGTAGGCCCTGGAGGGGCCACCCCTGAAGTTAGAGGATGCTTCATACTGACATGGGACATCAGAGAAACTGGACTGGCCCGTCTCCAAATCCTATAGCCTCAAGGCCATTATAACAGGCCTAGAAGGCCTCCACTTGCATATAATCCCCATCCCTACTCCAGCAACACGTGCACACACAGGCCACACGCCTGCTGCTGCTTGCTCCTGCCCTCTGTTGTCAAGCTCACAGAAGGCCCACAAAGCACCACCCTAGGGATTCTTCCTTCACACCTTACCCACTTCTATACCTCCTTTCACACGACATCACAGGGAAAGTAGTGTCTTCTCTGTGAGCTCTGCCATATCAGTGACAGCAGCTGGCTCTGGCCCTCGGGCGGAGTCACCAGGAAAACCCCAGGCCATCCCTCTAGGGACCTCAGCCTAGAACACCTGTGCCCCTTGAAGACAGAACTTGACCTTGGGGTGTCAGCCTCTGCCTGCCACCAACCAGGCGGACCCCTGGCCAGGAAGGCTGACGAAGAAGGCCAGGTCCTCTGCGCAGCCTCAGGGAAACCAAGCCTGCTCTGGGACTAAGCTGGGGAAGACGAGGCCAGAGGTGTGGGAGAAGCAGGGGTGGCCCGGAAGGGGAAGGGGCGCTTCTTGCACTAATGTGTCTCTGCCCTCCTCCGCTCTACCCTACAGAGCCCAGTCATAACCCAGTTCTTCCCCTCCCTGTTGCTCTGGGCATTTACAGTGATAATGCCTCTGATGGTCTACTTCTCTGCCTTCCTAGAGGCCCACTGGACCAGGTGAGATGGGGGGCCTCCTCTCCCAGCCCTGCTGTTTGCTCAGCCCCGGCCCCTTCCCCTGCCCACTCCCCCACCAACCATCTGGCCTAAGGAGTGGAATTGACATAGGGGTGGATTTGATACCCAGAACCATCCCAAAAGACTAACTTTTTTTTTGAGAGAGGGGTCTGAGTTGTCTCTGGGCCTCTGGGCTCAGGGACCCTGAGATAGGACCACCATATCAAGCATGTGAGGCCCAAACCAAGCCCTTCTTGGGCTGCTCCCACAGCCTCCAGCCATGCACTGAGGCGATGGAGCTGTAGGCAGAGCTACAGTGCTAGGAACCCCAGACAGAAGGCACCGGGGGAGGAGGAAAGAGCAGGACTCATCTGAAGAAGGTCAGGAAGGCAGTTGCAGAGAAGCCCATGAACTCAATCTGACTGTAGACACCTGTGGCCCCGGGCCGTGCAGCGCCAGCATTTTAAACAATAGGAGCTATTTGGCCCTAATAGTTCTATGGTGGTAGCTGGTGGGGTAGAAAGTATGTACCACATCCTGGGCTTTTGCCAGAAGGCTGTGTGGGTCTCAAAAGTTATTTCCTGCACCAGAAGCTCCTACCATCCTACCAGGCAGTAAGCCAGGGGGCTTGTCCTGACAGAAACCCTTACTGGTCTTTTATCTGGCCAAGAACGCGGCTTATGTTGATTATTAAAACTGCGGGGATCCTGATTATCAGTGGTAATGTCCCTCTAACAAAGGTGTCAAGCACACAGCACATGTGTGCCCTTCCTCCCCGTCCCGTGCCCAAGGCAGACATCACAGTGCATCCCTGCTGCAGCATAGCTCTCAGCGCTCTGTGGGGATGGTATTGGATGCACTGTTCAACCAATTTTCTAGCCCAGGCAGCTGCCTCTGTCTTTCCCGTCATTCTGTAGTTAGGTCCCTGGTTCTTATCTCGTATTTCTTTGTTCCCTTCAGATCAAGTCAGAATCTGATCATAGTGAACAAGTGCTACATCTTTCTGGTGTTCATGGTGGTTATTCTGCCCTCTATGGGACTGACCAGGTACCTCACCTCCAATTATCCCTCCTCTCTCAGACAGGCTCACCCTAGAGTTGGAACCTCCTGTTTCAGATACTGTAGGCCTACCTGTGCTTGCGGCAAATCCATTCCTCAAAGGACAGTCTGGTGCCTGTCATGAGCCTAGCATGAGCCAGGTATCATGTGAACTCTAAGGTGTCAGCTGTCAACTCTGCCTTCAAAGAGCTTATCATCCAGCTGGGGAGACGAGCCATGGCTGTCAGCTGAGAGCCCAAAGTAGAAAAAACACAGCCAACCTGCAGTAGAAATTTGGAAGAGGGAGAGAGCACTGTGGGAGAAATACCTGGTGAAAGTTTGCTAGAAGTGGCCTTGAGATGAGAGGCCAAAGGGTTAGGGGTAGGGGTGGCCCAGCACGAAAAAGGCAGAGAGGCAGTATGGGCTGTCCAGCTGGAATATTAGAATGCAAGAGTCTCTCTAGGGATTGAGAAAGGGAGGACAGCAGGAGGGAAGCCAGGCCAAGAGGAACTGAACCCCAAGCCTCAGCACGTAGGTTCATTGACTAAAGGACCTACCTTGTTCTTGTTTCTAGTTTGAATGTCTTTTTCCGCTGGCTCTTTGACATCTACTATCTGGAGCAGGCATCCATCCGGTTCCAGTGAGTACTAGAGTGCATGCTACAGGTGTACTCCCAGTGTATGCTGGGGCTTCCATGGGTCCATACTAGGGAGATATGTGTGTCCTTTATTTGCTCACATGGGTAGAGATGAATGCATACACAGGCTGTCATTAAGAGAGCCCGGGCCATGGACCTATTTGGCAATCTGGTAAAGCCCTGGGATCCCTTCTCTGAATGACGTTTTGGAAATAATTGTAGATTTACAGGAAATGGCCCCCACAATGTCCTGTGTACCCTTTATCCAGTTTCCCCCTCTGGTAACATTTTGCATAACCATAATACGGTATCACAGCCAGGAAACTGACATTGATACAATCCACAGAGCTTATTCAGATTTTTCCAGTTTTACATAGTCTCTGAATAGATGCCCGTAGATGCACAGAATACCTGGATCACAAAGAAAACCAATTATACTGAAATGGTGTTATCAAAATATTTTAAAAGTCAAATTTGTCATAAAATCTTTATGCACACATTTCCTAACAGGACAGTGGATTTTAAACACAAGCAAGCTGAAATTACATTTTATTGTTTTAGTTTTTGTTAATTTAACTTATTTATTTTGAGAGATGGGGAGAGAGAGAATCCCAAGCAGACTCTGCACTGTCAGCACAGAGCCTGACGCAGGGCTCGATCTCACGGAGTGTGAGAGACCATGACCTGAGCCAAAATCAAGAGTCGGATGCTTAACCGACTGAGCCACCCAGGCGCCCCCATATTTTATTATTTTAAAGGCATTAGTGTGACACCGTTAGCTAGCAGAAGAACATTAAGTTGGGGTGAGGTGATGGGATCTTTGACAAAGCAACATGTGGGTCAGGTTGGACATCCAGCCAATTTCAATTTTGTTTTGTGTTGTTTTCAGGTTAAAAATATTGAAAATCCCAATTTTCAAAGATGTCATGTTGCAAATGACACGCAAGCTTTCACAGCCTGCTTTATAGGGCAAGGACCAGAATTCTGTAAGGTTTCTACAGTTAAACTATAATTGTGATAAGTTGGACTTTTTTTTTTTCCTGAGATGAATATTCAGCTTTGGTGAGGTCAATATCTTCAATACAGTTTATGTATGAGAGAGTAGCTCTATGGCTCAACTTTGAGGCCATCAAGAAAGAATAGTTTTTGAAGGAGTTCTGAAATATACCCAGGGAGCTCACAGATTTCTCTTTTCAAACAAGTGGACAGAATTGTGTAGATGGGGCGACTGGACAGCCACAGAGATGCCTGGGTCACCAACGTGAGAACAGGCAATGCGGCCATTCATTCAGGCGGCTGAATGACTCCCAGCTGAAGCTGGCCAGCCATGCCAAGTACGCAGCTGCAGACAGGAAAATGTCGATCCCATAAAGTTAGCATGTGTCATTCAGCAGCCTGTTTAATAACTACCCTTATTTTGAAGTGATGGTGAGTGCAAATAGTATTGTCATATATCACTAGCAACGGCAACGTGATATGAAAATATCTGATGTCAACTACTGACAGAGTCACAGCCATAGCTGACGTTGCTGTGATTTGTTGCCCACGTTCTCTTAATGGGAAGAAATGCTACACTGCAGTTAGAGGTTAGTGACAATAAAGACGTAATTCTTTTCACTCTTCAAGGTCACGGACCTCCAAATTTCTACTCACAGACTCTCTGGGGTCTGTGGACCCCGGTCAAGCACCCCTGCTTTAGATTTTGATTGTGTTTTGCATGTATTTCCCAACACATCCATACTTGTACACCAACCTCATCCCTGCTCAGAAGGCCCCGCATTCACTTAAATTGGGCCCGGGGCACATGTGTATATGAAGCTTATAATCCCCATCCCCACCCCTACCCTCTACCTCTCTTCCGACATCCCTGCCCTTTCCCTCTCCCTCTGGCTTCTGTGCTGTCCCCCACTCTCCCAGGTGTGTGTTCCTGCCAGACAATGGCGCCTTCTTCGTCAACTATGTGATCACGGCAGCTTTGCTTGGCACGGGCATGGAGCTGTTGCGCCTGGGGTCACTCTTCCTGTACAGCACCCGCCTCTTCTTCTCCAGGTCGGAGCCAGAGAGAGTCCACATCAGAAAGGTGGGGGCCGGGCCCTTCCCTGAGCACAGCCTTCAGAGTTTCCTTTGGGAGGGTGTCAGGAAAGGGGGCCTGCTGGAAGCATGAGGGACTCGAGGTGAGAGGCGAGGTGTCCTGGGGCCGCAAGGGAGCCTGCCTCCAGGCCCGAGCTGCCTTCCGGCTCCCACGGGATAGACAAGAAGCCACAGAAGCAGCCGAGCCGAGGGGACCGAGCCACCTCAGGTGACCCCTGCCTTCTGCCCTAGAGCCACGCCATGGACTTCCAGTACGGGCGAGAGTACGCGTGGATGATGAACGTCTTCAGTGTGGTCGTAGCATACAGCATCACCTGCCCCATCATTGTCCCTTTTGGTGAGTCTTCCCTCGGACACCTCCAGGGCTGCCCACCCTCGTATTGGGCGGAGGAGCTGAGCCCCGCAAGGTCAGGCCACCTTCTGGAGCATGAGGAGACTTGGGACAGACTGTCAGCAGAGCGAGGAGGGGCCTGGGCCAGATCAGGGGAGGTTGGGTAGCTGCAAATGTGGGATGTTTCTCGAGTGAATGACCCTTCGCCAGACTGGCAGAATAGGCTCTGGGGGCCCAAGGGAAGCCGATGGTCCCAGGAGTTGGCACCACAGAACTCCGACGCCCCGTCCTTGGCCCTCACTGCCCTGCCAGACCTGACTCTGGCCTCCCAGGCCTGGGGAGCCTTGGGACAGCACAGGGCCCTGGCTGAGGAATCACCACTGAATGTGCCTCGGTCTTCCTGCCCCGCAGGCCTGCTGTACCTGTGCATGAAGCACATCACGGACCGCTACAACATGTACTACTCCTACGCGCCCACCAAACTCAACGAGCAGATCCACATGGCTGCTGTCTACCAGGCCATTTTCGCACCACTCCTGGGTCTGTTCTGGATGCTGTTCTTCTCCATTCTGAGATTAGGTAGGTACCAGGCCTGCCGGGCAGTCCCGCCTCCTCCTGCTCCCCACTGCTGCAGAAAGCCCTCAACAACACCTCTGCTCTGTTAAAGCAGAAAAGGCCCGGGAGGAGCAAGGCTTGCTCACGGATTACAGCCACCCAGGTGGCTTCTCTAGGCTTAAGGGGCTTGTATCAGAGTCCCAGCAGACCTTTGAGGCTAAGAGGAGGGCTGGGACTGGCACAGACCAAATAGTATGCATTTGGGTTTATGACCACCGGAGCAAGAAACTTCACATTCCTTCATTCTTCTTTTTTTTTTTTTTTTTAATGTTTATTTATTTTTGAGAAAGAGAGAGAGAGAGCGTGAGCAGGGGAGGGGCAGAGAGAGAGGGAGACACAGAATCCGAGGCAGGCTCCAGGCTTCGAGTCGTCAGCACAGAGCCCGATGCGGGGCTTGAACTCACAAACCACGAGATCATGACCTGAGCTGAAATCAGATGCTTAACTGATTGAGCCACCCAGGCACCACTCAGATTCGTTCATTCTAACTCAAGGCTGGCAGGATAAAATATTAGCTCTCAGGCTCAATTCCTGTGGCATCCTGGAAGATGCGTGGTCTTACAGATTGCCGAAAAGCTGGAGGAGGATTTGGGGTGTGCCCCAATGACCAGCTTTTCCCCTGCTCTTGGCTCCACAAAGCTGCTGTCCTGTCCCCTGAGACGGGAAGCTCACAGTGACATCCCCATCCTCTCCACCACCAGACCATTTCCTGCCTTCTCCCTACACTGGCCTGTCCTCAGAGACACCGGACCTTAATCCTCTCAGTGGAGCAGAGAAGGCAAAGTCCGTATTTTCTTACTTCCTGTCGAGGTGGCAGCTGGAAACAGCTCTCAGGATACAGGACCCGAACGTTATAAAATGGAAATCACAGGTTCCTGATTTTGAGCTGACGGGTCGAGAAGGACATGTTTAATGGGCACTTGAGCGGATACTTATGGCAATTAAATTTGTGTGAATTATCCATTTGTTGTCCATTCCCAGTGTCTTATCCCCCAGCCTTTCCCCACCGCCCAGCGGACTTCAGTTTTTAAATAATTTTTCCCCTAACTGTAAAAGATTACATTATCAAAATTGGAATGACCCATAATCTCATCCAGGGCCTGACGTCTGCTGCTCTCAGACCTCATTCTCTGGGCATATTTTGGGGGAGAGGGCAGAACAGGAGGGAGTTTACTGGTTTAGTCTTACTTTGCAAAATTGTGATTTCTGTTTTATAACGTTTTCATCGCTCAGCATACTGTGCTGAACAATTTCCTGCATTACTGCAATACTCTTGGAGCACGTGACTTTGAGCAGCTGCATTAAATTCTACCCGTTTCAGTCAGCTCTCCATTGTTGGATACCGAAGCTCTTTGCCACTTTTGCTGTTATAGAAACACGATGATAAGCATCACTACGTGTTAGCCTCTGACTGTAAAGACTGATTTTTAATCTTCACTTCTGTAGAAAACTGGTAAAAAAAAAAAAAAAAAAAAAAAAAGTTACCAAATATCCCTAAGCAAAATGTCAGCGACTTAAATTCTGGATTGCTCTTCTGTGCCGTTAGCAGAGATAACTGAGCACGCCAGGAGCTCACAAAGACAGGCGTGGGTCAGAGGTTGTATTTGTGGGCAGTGGCATGAGCGAGTAACTCAGAGATACTGCCCAGGGACTGTGATGTGGGAGGTGAGCTGATGGGTCGAGAAGGACGTGTTTAATGGACACTTGAGTGGATACTTAAGGCAATTAAATTTTTTTCATGGAACCCATAGGATGCCAAATTCTAAACTGGTCAGATGGCACCGAGAGCTGGTCTCATGGGTCAGGCTCATTGACTCCAGTTGCTAGGAGGAAAATTGGGGCAGGGGCCTCTCTGCCCCCATAGAGGCGCTGGGGTGGCCCCTAGTGACCCAGGACCTCGGCTGGCAGACTCCCGCCCACAGCTCCCGTCCTCAAGCACGGAGCCCCATGGCCTTGTCTTCTCCTTGGCAGGTTCGCTCCACAACATCACCTTCTTCTCCCTTTCCACGCTTATTATTTCCATGGTAGTTGCCTGCCTTAGCACTCTTCTGGGGAAGCTCCGGACGGTATCTTACTATGAGGTGAGTTGCCCTCGCTTTCCTCTCTTCATTCTCCCCGGCCCTTGGGGACATGGCTCTGGGCTACTCCTGACCTGGGCACCCACAGCACCACAGAGACAAAGGTCCTTGCCTTTCCGATGATGGGGTGTGCAAGCTCAGCGTGCATGGGTGTGTGCCCGTGAGCCAGCCCCGGTGCCGGGCCCCCCCACACTCTGCGGAGTTTTAAAAGACAACCGTCCTCTCCTCCTCTCCCTTCTGCCGCCCCCTCCAAACAGCGGGCTGCTGGCACATCCCTCCTACAATGTGAGCCTGTCGAGCCACTGAGCTGTGAGTGCCACTCCAAGGATGGAGGCTTGAGAGAGAGAGGATGGGGGGAAGGACAGGAGCGTGGGGCATGGAGAAGGACGATGAAGAGGGAAGGGGAATAGTCAGCACACTTTGAGGAGCCCCAGGCTGTTGAAGTTGAGGCCTGGCTCTCTGGGAGCCTGTGACTCCTTTGGCTCATTGCCAGCGGGGTCAGCCTCATCATTAGAGACGGGAGCCAATCCCTGCCCGCTGAGCACCCTGCCAACAAGGGTCCGTGCCCAGAGTGGCGTGTCAGTACGGGTGTGCTAGAATGATTTCCAGGGACCAAAACATTTGTTATTTTTCATGGTTACCCGTTTTTCTATTGGCTCACGTTTACTTATATTTCTGCTTATTTTCAACTAACTCAGGTTTTCTGTTCATAATAGTAAATTGTATCCTTTTAAAATGAAGTTATATAAAGAGAAGAAAGTAAGTTGATTTAAAGTTCTGGTATCCTGCTGAGTTAGAGGAACAAGCCTCTTGGAACAGGATCCTTTTGCCTATAGTGACCTTATACCTGGGGGCCCTGAACTCAGACCCCCACCACCCTCTCTACCCGGCCTCCTCCAACCCCCGGCTCCAGTGCCATGCCAGTGAGGAACCAGAGTGGACGATGCCTCTGGCCCTGTCTTCCCGATACAACGATGCCATGTGATCTGGTTGCCCAGGTGTCCACTCTAGGGAAGGAAGGTGGCAGAGGACCTAGACCGTGATCTCAGACTGGTCGCAAGATCGAGGGGGAAACCCCAGGAGGAAAGAAGAGACCGTTGAAGCCAAGGCTTTGACTAGAGTCAAAGCAGGCTCATCTTTGAACCCCAATGCCAACCCTCCTTACTCCCCCCCCACCCCATTATGGTCCTTGGGAATGGAATATTCTGGAAGGGTCACCCAGCATCCCGGTCCTCTGTCCCCCTGGGCTTCAGCCCTACCAGCTGGGCTGTAGGTCATGGAAAACAGAAGATGAGTTGCGTTCCGGGGGAGCAAGAGGCCCAGGCGCAGATTCGGGGAGGGAGCGGGCAGAGGGCAGACACCCCCACTGTGTGACCCTCCACATCTCTCCCCACTGCTGCAGCCCGAGGAGGAGATGGAGACCGTGTTTGACATGGAGCCAAGCAGCAGCACCTCCACACCCACCTCCCTTGTGAGTCAGTGCCTTCACCCCGGGGGACAGGTCAGGAGGGGGGTACCTGTAGGAGCGGGCTACTCCAGCAGCAGGGGCGGGGGCCACTGGCATTTAGTGCCCTCCCCGGGTGTTGGGAGGAGACGGGGGGGGGGGGGGCCCTGGGCGCCCTCCCCTGACACAGCAGGACTTGGCCCAGGTCAAACTGCTGCCATGGCCCTGGCTGAAGAGCTGGGAAGATAGAAGAAGCAAGACAAACCCTGAAAGGATCTCAGAGAGGAAGAGAAAGGTCAGGGCGAACCCAGCCACAGCGAGCTCAGTCGTGTAGACGCAGGGACGTGCTGGGGCTCGGCCTCAGGACCGAAGGCTGCCTCCAAGGGCACAGATGCCAGGCAGAGCTGCGCAGAGCTGCAGGGAGCTATTGGAGGCCCGCGCTGAATGGTAAGGCAGGGGTGGCGCCACATGAGTGAGCCCATCAGCCTGTGAAGAGATAAGGCCGACTCAGAATGCAGGGCTCTGGCTGGCTGGGCCTTGGCTCCCACGTCGTGGCTCAGCCTGGAGGGGCCTGAGCACTCACCCATGTCCCTGCCACAGGTGTAGATGTGGGGCCACCGATGCACGCACTGAGCTGGGTACCGGGTTGTCCCATGCCCCGATGCCAGGGTGCCTTGGAGGAGCACTGAAGAAGGGCACCAGCCAGCCTGAGCCTGAGCACTCAGGGAAGGCTTCCCGGAGGAGGGAACATCTAATCCAACTCCGGGAATGGGAGAAGGGGTTGCTAGGTGGAATAGGTTGTGGGGGAAGGGCATTTGAGGAAGAGGAGCAGCCTGTGCAAAGGCCCAGAAGAGAGAATCTGGAGCGTTTGAGCACCTGAAGAGTTTTGGGCCTGGTGGAAGTGTAGAGTGGGTGTCAGGGCCCAGTGGGAGAGGAGACTCTTTAGTCGTGGCAGAGTTGGGGAAAAGTGCACAGACACAACAGTGGTGGACGTGCCCACCCCCCGTGCACAGAACTGCAGGTCTGTCTCACACTGGGAAAAACTGCACAGAGGGGCACATTTCCTCTGGGAGGCGACAGGAAGTTGCTTCGCATAGCATCTCCCCTCGGGGGTCCTCCCAAGATGAGCCCTCTGGAATATTGTTAGCAATCGGTTATTGAAGTCTTCTTAGGAACCTGACACTTCGCTGTTAACGCTCCTAATCTTTATGATACACCCACATAGTAGGTGTTTTCACCCTCATTTTATAAATGGGGAGACTGAGGCTCAAAAGATCGTTTAATTTAGACACCAGGGCATTCCTGAGCAAGGAAGTCACAGAACAAAGTTTGAACCAGGTCGGTCGCACTCTAAAGCCCGGGCTTTAAAAAACATTAGTGGAATTGATTTTTTTTTAATCTTTCATGATAATAAGCAAGTAGCATATGAACATTGCAGGTAATTATGGGCAAAAAACAGATAAGCAAAAATAAGAAAATAAAAAGTTCATATTCCCATCACCCAGAGATGACTGCTGATAATTTAGCAAATATTCTTCCAAGTATATGTATAAATTTTGCTAAACTGAAATAATACTGTACATACTCTTATAATCTGCATTTTTAGTTAACAAGCTCCATCTTTCCATATATATACATTTCTGTATCTTCCAAGACCCAGTCCATATTCAAATTGTCCCAAGCGTTCCAGAAATATCTTTTACAACATGTCCAAATCAAGATCCAATCCGATCTCTGTGCTAGATTAATCTGGTGCCTGTGCACATCTCTCGTATTTTAGCCCAGGCTCTTTCTTGTGACTTGTCAGAGACTCCAAGCCAGTTATCCTGCAGAATATCCCACCTTCTGGATATTTCTGGGTATTTCTTCCTGATGTCTTATAATGGGTTTTACAGTCTCCTGTATTTCCTGAAAACTAGTTAGATCCAAAGGCTGGACAGGTTCAAATTCAGCCTTAGGGGCTAAAACACATTCTAGGTGGTGCCGTGCACCACACCAGGAGACGCGTAACATCCCATTTATTCCCACTTATGACACTGGTTACTCCCAGGTTAGGAGGATCACAGCTGGCCTCTTCCATTGTTCAGTTACCATCTTACCCCTTATGACCAAAAGGTTTACAGGGGGTTTGCTTTGGCATTATACAAGTATCTAGATTCTTCCTACGGAACAATCCATCAGGGTGTTTTGGTTTCACTGAAATGAATACACAGGAAAGGTTTAATTCTGTCCCATAATTACCTGTTTTCAAAATAAGGAGTTGGTTTAAAAGCCACTTCTAAGGATGACAAACAGCTCTGTCCCTAGTACTTCCTGTTTTTCTATTCTGCTGCCCTCCTGTGCATTTCTGGGACCATTCCTGGGTTTCACAGACACAGTTTGTAAGACCTCAGATAGCAATTTGTTCCAAATCCTGATTCCTGGGCCAGCCGGTGATCCGCGCCACGGCGGGTATGGACATGCCTCGTAAGCTGTATTGGAAAGTGCGCTAGCCCAGGCATGGGGTCTCTCCAGACCCCAGCAGAGGGGAGCCTCGCATCCTCTCTCTCCGGGGTCAGCCTGACCTGGAACCAACAATGAATGGGGCTGCACTGGAGGAGCAGTAGGCTGGGAGCTAGGAGGCCTGCACTAACTCACCCTCTGAGTTATAATTGCTCATTAAATGGTTAAGGGCCCCTCAGCAGGTGGGGATGGCCAGGCCCCGGGCTGCTGGGGTAGAAGAAAGGATCCGTGGCTCGTGGCTCTGGCTCGTGGGTCCAGAGAGGCAGAAGCTCTGGGGGTAGGGCTTGAGGGCAATGGCGTGCGCAGGGCGTGGCCCCAGATGTGACCTTAGCTTTTTCTCCCCTCTCTGTCCCAAGCAGCTGTACGTGGCTACTGTGCTGCAGGAGCCGGAGATGAACCTGTCCCCTGCCTCCTCCCCTGCTCGGCAGACCTACGGCACCATGAACAGACAGCCTGAGGAGGGAGAAGAGGAGAGCGGTGTGAGGGGCTTTGCGAGGGAGCTGGGTTCCGCTCAGTTCCAGGACGGGCTGGAACTGGAGGGCCAGAGCCAGTACCACTGACCAGGACCAGAGGCCTCCACCTGGCGACTCCAGCGGGAGCAGCGGCCAGGGGAGGGCCCGGCGAGTAGGGGGGAGGCAGGAGGGCCACCCGGACCTCCCCACTACCTCCCGCAGACTCTGGGAAGGCCCCAACAGAGACACCTGCGCCCTGGGTGTTGGCCACATGGAGACCCAAACCTGCTGACCAGCTAGAATGAAAGGTGCTGGGCAGTGCAGAGGGCAGTTCCGAGGGCCCCCGGGATGGGATGGAGGATACAGGCAGTGCCACGTCTTGGGAACAGCCGCCAAAGCCCTGGGCACAGAGACTACAGGCTAAGGGACCTTGCTGGGGTCGAAATGGAGAAGGTGTGCATAAGGGAGGAGGCAGAAGGAAACCCACCGAAGACTCTTCAGGGTCCTCTCCACGCTTTCACCAGCTGTCCTGCCAAGGAGCTTCCACCGCTGCTCCTACGCCATCCCCCTCCCCTACTCCAGTCCCTCCCCTACGGTCTGAGGAAGCCCAGGTATTTGTGCTAAGCCTCATCAATGACATCCCCAGCGTGGGGATCTGTAAAGAGAAGTTTCTGCACGCACCTGGGGCATGCGGCAGCTGAGACCATAGACCTGAGGGGAGGCAGTGGAGACCTGTCCTATTCCTCTGCCCCTCAGCAGACATCCCCAGGAGCAGCAGGGTGGAGACCCTTATCCTTTCTATTCTCACAAGGGCAGCTGGGACACGATCACTCGGGGCTCATTAAACGGGACCTGTGTGCATTTTGATGAAGGCAACCTTGGCTGGTTACTATAAGGTGGGAGGGGCAGATGCAGAATTCATGGAGAGGGGTGCTGTCCCAAAATACTGGGTTATGGGAAACCAGATACAGCTTCCCCAAGCCCCAGGCCTAATGAGAGGACCCTCAAGGTCAAGGATGTGGCCACTGAGAGCTGCTCCTGCCTCATACCAAACTGAGTGCCTGAGCCCCCAGCATAACCAAGGTGGGCAGCAGCTTGGGGTGAGAAGTCCATGCTTCAAATGGAAGGCGACGGCCATTCCCTGGCCTCTGAGTAGGACCCTTCCTCTCTTGGGGCCACCTGCATGCTGGACTGAAGACCACTCAAATGGCCTCCAATATGGTCCTGGCCCAGACACTGCCCATACCCTGCTGGGGATGGGGTGGGAGTGGGGCTGTGTCCTCCATAGAGAAGCCTTTATCTGGTGGAGGCCTCCTTCCCAGAGCTGCCACCACCCGAGACCTGGAGGAACCAAATCCTGAGTAGGAACAATGCTGGTGACACCCGTCCCCTTTGCCACAGTCGGGGGTACAGACCTCTGCCTCTGGGGACAGGCCCCCATCAGGACCACCAGGCAGTGCAGCATGTTAGGATACAGACAGGGGCCAGCTGAGGCCTCAGGGACCAAAAGGAGCTAAGCTGAGCGGGGTCTACGTGGTCTGGAACTCTCCTGAGTTCCCTCCTGCAAAGATCTGGGTCCATGTGGCCAACCTGCCAAAAGGAGGCCCCAAGCTCGCCTCCCCCGGGCATTTCCCACCACCTCCCAGGCACACGGGCGGCCCTGAACTCAGACCACCTGCGTCTTGTCCCTCTTCCACCTGTGCCCACATCTCAGCTGTAGAAGCTCCAGGCTTCACCAGAGGAGAAATAGCGCTCAAGAGACAAACATTGCCATACCCCCGGGGCTTGGCCCAGACTTGGCATGAAGGATCTTTCCAGAGAGCTTGGGTCAGCCGGGGAGTCGGCAGTCTCTCCCACTCCTTGTCCGGCTAGGAATAAGGAGGAAATTATACCCATCCAGTCCCTCCTGAACCCAGGCCCCTCAGGGTCCCCTCCTAGCATTTCACCAGCCAACAAGGAGAAGGGGCCTTTCCCAACAGGGAGATCTGCCCATGCCATGGGAGGTGGCCAGCTCCAGGCCCTCCGGTCCCCAGAAGGTGTATTTGGTGTGCGTGTGGCTTTGCTGCCAGAAGCTGGCCTGCAGGCTCACGTTCACCGGGCACTGCTTGCTGGGCGCCTGCCCCCCAACCCTGCAGCCCCTGCTGGGTTATTCCTGCCGCTTCTGCCACTGTCCCTCTTCTGTCTTCCCCCTGCCCACCTGGCAGTGTATGGATGCTGCATATGGAAGGGTCCCAGCAGATTACATGGCAGCATGGCTGGGGGTTTCCCCCTCTGCATTTGGGCCAAGTGCAGCTGGTTCTGAGAGAAGGTGGTGCAAATGTTGGGGAAGTTCCAGAATCCATTCACTTCTCGACACTTCCTGGAGACCCAGGGCAACTGGCCAGCACCCTCGGCCCCACCCTGACACACACACAGCCTCTCAGCCTCCACAGTCAGTGTGAGGGTGGGATGGGCGTGCTCTGGCTCCTTAGGGCCTACGCATCACATCCAGGCCCTCTCCAGGCACCTCCCCTCTGGCCTGCCCTCTCGGCCCACCCTTGGCCTCCACCCATCACTATCTCACCCCACCCCACAGCCCACTTCCCAGCTGCCCTTCTCCATCCTTCCACCCAAGCACCACCTCTCAGACTTGATTCTTTCTGGAGGGGGCTGCCTCCGAGGGAACCCAGGATTGCCTAGAGCCTCTAAGAAATGCCCCACTGGGCCTGGAGTAGCTCCATGCCTGCCTGCCTCTTCCTCAGATGCTTCTGGAAGCAAAGTGCCTATCAGCAGCATTGCATCCTCTGGGGACCCCGGTGCGCGGTGTGGACTTCCCTTGGCCACCACCACTAAAGGAATGTGCCAGAATGCCGAAACTTCTCGTTATTAATGCTATGATTGTGCCTTGAATAAACAAGTTCTCCCAACCTCTGCTGGCCTGTACCTCTGCATTGGACCGGCCCAGCAGGGTGTCCCCCGTCCTGAAAGAGCCGGAGATGCTAAGGGATGAACCTCCCTATGGCTGCCAGGCTGGAGCACCGTACCTTCATGGCTTTAGCCCCTGAAGCCTTCCCAGGCCCCTGTCCTCACAGGGAAGGCCTGGCAAGTGCCTCCTGGTCTGCTGGAGAGACAGGAAGTGGCTCTGCCTCACTCATTCTGCTGTGAGTGCTCTCAGAGCCCCCCGGGCAGTAGCAGAGAACTTCCTGGTCCTCGAGCTACCATGCAGCTGTTGGAACAGGCTTCTCCTGGGCAGCAGAAGCCCCAGGGTGAGTGCTGGGCCCCTCAGTGGGTTGCTGGCCGGACTTGCTGCTGGGCTTGAAAAGATGAAGATTTCAGGAGGAGGCCACCAGAAAAAGTGGCAGACAAGGCTCAGGCCCGTGCTGGTCTCAGCCCGCAGCACAAGGGCAGGAGGAAGTGGAGGAGAGGCTGGCCTCGGGGAGGTATGTGCGGCTGCCAGGTCAGGCCTGAACGGGATAAGAAACACCCTGCTGCTATGTTGGACCCGCAGTAAGTTGGGGAAAACGTCCCTGCTCTGGGGAGTGTGTCCTGGCCCGGGAGACCAAAGTTCTGGCCTTCCTCCAGCCGTGACCCTAGGCTGGTCACATCACCAGAAAATAGGGGTAGGGACACTACTCTGCCTTACTAGTGAGTACAGCAGACTCAGCAGACCGAGTGGGGCTGCAGGGGAGGCTTCCTCCCTCACTGCTCCCTATGAATACACAGGACAGTCTCAGGCTGCTCCCCAGCCCCCATCACTAGACCCTCTCCTCAAGCTTTTGTAGTCCATTGACGGGCATGGGTTCGAAGTGCCCCACTGGCATGAGCCTGGGCATAGGGCCAGGGCCCACTCCCTTGACCCCTCTCACCCCAAAGCAATTCTTTTCCAAGTCAAGTCAGATGAGAGCCGCAGGGCTGCTTCAGAGGAGAGAGACACATGAAGGCCACCGTGGCTGGGTGGCAGGGGCTGTGCCCTGAGGCCTGGAGACAGGGGTGGGCTGATGGCTGCTGGAGGACCAGGGGCCTTTTCCTAGGATCCTCAAAGCCCTGCCACAACAGCTGCCCCTCAGGGTCTCCTCCCAGGGGCCAGCAGCCTCCAGGGTCCCCCAGATCACAGGCCCTGGGCCATCCCTTGGTTCAGCAGACCTTTCAGGGGACTTTGCTCAGGGAGAGACAAAGACACAGACAGGCAAGCTACAGAGGGCGGGTCCTAGCCCCAAGCATGTCAAGTCCCGGACAATGGAATTGGTCAGTCTTCTCTCAGCAGGCCAGGAGCACTGGAGGCCCAGGAGGTCCATATAGCTGGGCTGGAGTGGGACTGGGGCACAGGCCAAGAGGGAGGCCTGGTGCCAGGGAGGCCCAGGATCCCAGTCTGACAGGACTCTGCCCAACAGGGCACTGGAGCACCTGACTGTCATGCTACACTCTGTGGGGCTGGGGAGGAAGCAGAAGGGCACTGGGCTCCAAGAGGCTGTGCCTGGAGGCCAACCCTTGGGGTGGTTTCAGGCACCTCCAGGGCTGGCTCCCCACCACCTAATCCCGTCGTGCTGGGGATAGCTCAGTTCTGTCCCGAGAACACTCCAAGCTGTCCAGAGCCAGGTTTCTAAGTCCACTCTGGGGCAGGCCCTGGGGGCGGTGGTGTGGCGGGGATGGAGGAGCCTGGCTTATGGGAAGGCAGTGCACAGTTTTCTCAATAGAGCTGTTTTCTAAACATCGGGTGGCCCCTGGGCCTTGACAACCCATAGCTGCCCAGCATATCTCCAGCCTCAAATGCTGGGGTTCTCTATCTCGGCTGCAAATGAGAGTCTCCTGGGAGATTTTAAACAATCCCAGTGTCCAGGTCCCATCCCTAAACAAATCTGGGATGGGGCCCAGACACCCCTATTTTACAAAAGCTCACCAGGGGACTCTAGTGTCGAGGAGGGTTGAGTGGGCAAGGCTCTTGTGGGTGGGGAAAATAATCACAGCCTAACACCCCTGGAGGAAGGGAAACTGGTCTAAGCACCTCACACTGTCTCTAGCCTTGGGGAGGAAGTAGGGGGCCCCCAACCTGTACATAAGTACAAAGCCACAGGCTGAGAGGCCACTCCTCCCCTCACACTGCCTCCGGGGAGCTCAAGTATCAGGCAACAGGTAGGTAATCAACAGGCCCAACGTTTGCCTTCTGTCTTATAAGCCATTAATACCCAGGGCCCACACAACTTCCATTATAATCATCTTACTTTGTAATTGTTGTTTGGGCTGGAGAGACACACGTGGGGCCTCAAGGGTCCCTTCCGGCTACCCTGTCCCCTTCACCAAGGGTCTGAAGAATTACCTCTTTTCTCTCCTCTAAACACAGAGCCCAAAGTCTTCCCGTTTTGTTTGCAATAGATTATAAGTGCGATAAACCAATGTATATGGTGGGTGTCAGGTAGGGGCAAGGGCTTTGAAAAAAACACAAAGCTGGAGAAGAAGGGGAGTGACTGTAGATGGGAAGGATCTGGAACGAGCTTTTCTGGGGATGAGGCATGTGGGGGCTGCATGAAGGGGGTGCTGGGCCGATCTGGCCCGGGAACAAATACAGGGCCCTGGGGCAGTGGGGTGGGGGTGGGGGGGTCAGGGCACACAGCAGAGTGAGGCCATATCTGAGAGGGCAGCAGGACCCTGGGCTTTATCCCCGTGATGTGGAGGCTACTGGAAGTTTCCAAGCTGGGGGTGGGGATGGGGAGGGAGATGTGATCACCTAAGGTTCTGAAGCAATCACTGCAGCCTCTGGGTGAGAACAAGGTGGAGGTGAAAACCTGTTGGGGCTCTGTTGGAAGCATCCAGGAGATGTGGCATGGTAGCTCCAACAAGAATGAGGCGGGGAGCAAGGAGAGAGATGGAGAAGTTCGAAACAGGTCTGAGGATTCATGGATGGATTAGATGTGGTGTCTGAGAGAAAGCAAGGAAGTGAGGACGGCTCCCAGTTCTTCTGCCTGAACAGCTGGGTATACTGGTTTACCAAGGCAGAGGATGCTGGAAGGTGCAGGGAAAATACCAGGCTCTACTTTGGTTGTGTTACGTTTGAAATGCCTAGTAGGGACATTGGGCAAGGGTCTGGACACCGGGGTCTGGAGTGGGGGGCATTAGGCTGGAGATGCAACCCAGAGTCATCAGCATCTAGGTGTTTAAAGCATGGGACTGGCTGAGACCTGGGCAGGAGCTAAGGGGGGGTCCGAGGGAGATGAGAGGGGGGGTCCACAGGGAGAATGAAGAATGAGAAAGGAGGAAAACTAGGAAACCCTGGCATCCAGAATCCAAGGAAAGGAAGGGATTCAGAAAGTAAGCAGGGAGCCCCAGCACTAACCACACTTGACAGTGAATACAGGGCAGAGGGGAGTGAGTTCAAAGACGCCCTGAGGAGGCATCAGCCAAGTCAGAATGCTGGAAATGCCACTGGACAAGTGAACTGGTTTCTCCCACACATCAAAGGCGTGGGGAGAAGGGAGAGGGGAGGGAAAGTTTAAGAGACACAACCAGATGCAATGTGTGGCCCTTGACTGAATAAACCACCTGCAGAAAGACATCAGGGAAATCTGAACACAGACTGGGCATTAGGCAATGTTGAGGAGACACTGCTCATCTCTATAGGTATGCTGATGGCGAGGATTAAAGCGGAAAGGGAATCAGCTAGATGTCCCTATGGAAGACTTTACAAGGGCATGAAGTCTTAGATTTGCTTTAAAACTTTCCAGCAGAGGGCGCCTGGGTGGTGTAGTCAGTTGAGCCACTGACCCTTGATTTTGGCTTTGGTCACGATCCCCGGGTCATGGGATTGAGCCGCCTCGGGTTCCCCCGCTGAGTGTGGAGCCTGCTTAAGATCCTCTCTCCATCTGCTCCTCTCCCCAACTCGTGCGCTCTCTCTCTCTAAAGTTTTTTTTATTATTATTATTTTAAAAAACTTTCCAGGAGAATAAAAGAGGTGGGGGAGATCTTGAGCTGCTCACACGGATGCTGGCTGAGGTACACAGAGATTCACTAGGCTCAGGTTTTTGTGCATGTTATATTTTTCCATAACAAAAAATTAAAAAAAAATTTTTTTTTTTGGTGTTTATTTTTGAGAGAGAGAGACAGAGTGTGAGCAGGGGAGGGGCAGAGAGAGAGCGAGACACAGAATCTGAAGCAGCTCCAGGCTCCGAGCTGTCAGCACAGAGCCCGACGCGGGGCTCGAACTCACGAACCGCGAGATCGTGACCTGAGCTGAAGTCAGAAGCGTAACTGACTGAGCCACCCAGGCGCCCCCATAATAAAAAATTTAAAATGAAGGAGTGATCAACTCTTCAAAGGGCTACTGAGCCGAAGAGCAAGGTGAGGAGTGGGACTCAACCTCTGAACTGGGCAGGACGGAGGTCCTGGGTGACCTTGGTGGTAGCAGATCAGGGGCGGGGACGAGAGCCTGGGTGAAGGAGGCTCCCATTCTCTCATAGGCGTGAGGAAATGAAAACAGCAAGGAAAGACACTTCTGTAGAGTTTTGCTATCAAAGGAAGTAGAGATGCAGGGCAGTAGCTGGAGCGGGAAGGGGCTGAGGGAGGGCTGGCTCCTTGTAGAAGATGGGAGATGGCTGGGAGAATGCGGAAGAATACAGGAGAGAGAGGATTCAGGGCTGAGACTGGCACAGAGGAAGAAGGAACGACCCCCCATCCCACATGCACGCACGCTCAAATGCACGCACACTCACATGTACACACACACACTTGCATGCGTGGGTGCACACACAAGTAGAAAGGCAGCCTTCAAGAGAGGTGAACGCGCCCATGCTTACAATGGCTCAAGACCCAGGTCAAAGGAGGGTGTTTGGCCTTTCCAGAGGCAGGTCACCCCAGACAAACATTCAGGAGGCTGGCTGCCTGAGTCTCAGCTGTTAGGTCTCGTGAAGGAGGCCTTCTCTCACTGGAGCCTTTGGGGCTCGAGAAAAAATGCTTTTGGTGCCGTAGGGAGAAAAGCATCCCCAGCATGCTCCAGACCATGTCTGCAATCACACAGCCTGGCAGGCTGGGTCACCAGAGCTTATCCAAAATGAGGCCCCAGCTGGGAGCTAGAGAGGCCCTGCAGGCACCAGCAACATTAGTCTTGGCTGAGAAAACCGAAGCCTCAGGGCAAGGGCAGTGGGCCCAAGCGGAGCCCCTCCAACCGTTCACAGCCCAGCTCCGGGGCCCCACAAGGCTGTTCACATGATGCCCACTCTTTGTTTTTTAAAAATATTTATTTAGGGGCACCTGGGTGGCTCGGTCGGTTAAGCGTCCGACTTCAGCTCAGGTCATGATCTCGCGGTTCGTGAGTTCGAGACCCATGTCGGGTTCTGTGCTGACAGCTCAGAGCCTGGAGCCTGGTTCAGATTCTGTGTCTCCCTCTCTCTCTGCCCCTCCCCCACTCACGCTCTGTCCCTATCAAAAAATGAATAAACGTTTAAAACAAAAATGTTTATTTATCTTTTTTAAGAGAGAGAGACAGAGAGCAGGGGAGGGGCAGAGAGAGAGAAAGGGAGAGAGAGAATCCCAAGCAGGCTCCGTGCTGTCAGTGCAGAGCCCGACGCTGGGTGAGATACACCATGAGATCACGACTTGAGCCAAAACCAAGAGTCAGTCACCAGGCCAACTGAGCCACCCAAGTGCCCCATCATGCCCACTCTTAATGCTGCTGCATGTTCCTGGCTGGGTCTCTACCCGCATCTGCTCGCTCTTCCTGACCACACACACATTCACACACACTCACACATTCTCACACCGGCTCTTCAACTCCAAGGTGCACTGCAGGCAAACCCATTCAATCTCCTTAAAAAAGCCCATCCTGGGATTGGCACCTGCCCAACCAGGGAGGCTCTAGAAGTTTTCCTCAGGGACCCTATGAGTCTTTGGTGCCCTTTGCTGCTGTCCTGGTGCCTGGCCCATTCCTATCCCTGGCCTCACTTTGTCCCCTACGAGGTGGGCTCTCAGACCCCTGACCAGTGAACTGCTTCAGACCCTGGATTACTGTGGGTGCATGTTGTAACAAAACAACCCCAAATATATAATGGCACAAACACAATAGATGTTTGTGTCTCTTTCCTGTAAAATTCAAAATGGGCCCTTGCTCCACAGGATGGAGAAGTTCCTTGGCCCTACCAGACACTTCGGATTAGTGGGTGCTCTCCTCCAAGCAGCAATTCGGGGACCCGGGCTCCTTCCATCTTGTGGCTCTGCCACAGTCAACACATGGCCCTCAAGGTCACTGTAAGATCTCCATCGGGCTGGCAGAGGGATGACAGAGCACTGAGGAACTTGCAGGAGTTTGGGAGGACCAGGTCTAGAAGTGGCGCACAGGTCCACACATTCTGTTGGTCAGAACTAGGTCACATGCCCCACCTGTTTGCAAAGGAGGCTGGGAAATGTAGTCTGGCTGTGTACCTAAGAGGAAGAGGAACCGAATTTGGTGCCCTGCTAGCCAGTTTCCATCACAGACCCCTAGGTCCATCTCTGCCATTGGCTTCTTGCCTTCCCCAAGCCTCTCCTTTCTTTTATATCCACTCTCTGGCCTTGGCACTCCTGACCCCATCCTCCCACCCTGCCCTAGATCCCCCACCTTACAGCTTCGTCTGGCCACAAGCTGACACCCAAGAAAAGACCAGTCCCAGCAGGTCAGAGAGGCACACAGAACAGGTTTATTCCTCATGAGTTTATACAACCACAGCACAGAGCAAAAGGTAAAAGTGCAGACAGCTTGGGCAAGGGCAGAGGGCCTCCCCTGCTGCTTTCTCTTCTATCGAAGCCTAAGTACAGACACACACAAGCTATTAAACGTGGGGAGCTGTGCCCGGCAGTGGATTTGGGCAGCATCAGAGAGGCAGCGCGGGGCAGGTGAGACCCAGCCCTGCTGGGGCGGGGTGGTGAGGAACAGCCACCAGAACTCAGGCCTCTTTGGAGTGAAATCCCCCTCCTTCCGTGCCCTTCCCCAGCCCCACCCCGCCCTGGCTGGCTAGCTGGCTTCTACAGAGTGGTACTAAAGGAGCTCCCAGCAGCAGCACTGAAGGAGGGAACTGGAAACAGCAAAAGAAAAACTACTCTGTCACGTGACATCTAAGCAGGCCCCTGGGACCCCGCTGAGCCCATCACAGACCCAGGTCAGCTCTCCCTTCCCCAGCAGTTCTCTTGATCACCTGCCCCTACCACCTGTGATTTCACCATGAAGGCTACAATGGTCCCTCTTGTTTACTTATGAAAGGCAGACACCCCTGGGAGAGAGAAGAATGGAAAGCAGGCAAAATGGGAAGGTGCCCGAAGCTCAGCCACCCACTCCCTGCTTGGCCCAGCTCACCTGAGAAGGATGGATGACCAGAGTCCATGCTCTCAAAGATCTCCACCTTCCCAGCCCCGTGCCACCTCTGTGACCCAAACATTGCTCCTCTCTTAGCAGAGGAGGGGATGCTAGAGGGGGAAAAAGGCAGGCAGGGAAAAGCTACTGGGGACACAAGGAAATCCAGAAGCCCCTTCTTGAAGGAAAAGCCACCCCTGTCTGCAGTCGGAGATGAGGAGGACTGAGACCCAGCCCTGCTCCATCACCTCTCCAGGGTGGTCAAGGGAACAAGGGCCTAGGTGCAAGGAGGCCTAAGGGGAGCTGGGCTACGACAGACACAGAGCAACAGACAGACACAGACAGATGGGGGCCTCCAGGTGGGGGCTGCTGGCCAGGGGCTGCCTCTTACTCGCCATCCCAGCCTCGACTCATGGCCTGTACCACGGCCCCGTAGAGCTGGCTCCAGGCGGCCCGCATGGCTGGTGTGAACGCAGGGCCCAGGCACTTCTCCAGCATGTAGAGCAGGGACTCACCCACCGTCTGCAGAGGCAAGCGGCACCTTGTCATTCCTGAAGGCAGGAAGGCATCATTCCATTCCACAGGTGAGAAAACTGAGGCCTGGACCTTTCTTTTCTCCTGCACAGGGTCCATGCTTCCCGAGCAAGATTCTGCCCCAATCCTTGGGTGCCACATCGGGTCCCCTTTTCCCTTAAATGTGAGGCCTTATAGTGAACCAAGCATTTCATTCCACTCAGCCTTGCAACCATCCCATGGTTGCCTGGGACCCCCAGCTCAGACCAAGCAAAGTCACTGCCCCCAGGACTCAGTTTCCTCCTCTGCACGGCAGCACTCATGGTATTAAGATCCCAGACTCTGCAACCAGACAGACCTGAATTCACTTCCTGATTCCACCATTTATGAGCTGTGTGGCTTCAAGCAAGTTTTACAACCTGAGCCTCAGTTGCTTCATCAGTAAAACAGGAAAAGTAAAAGTTCCTACTTACCAGATTGCTGGCATGATTAAATGAGACCATCTATAAAGAGCCCTTAGCACAGCATCTGTACACAGTGAGCCTTCAAGAATAATAATGGCTCTTGTTTGTTAGTAACCATAACAAAATATCGCTTACTTATTCCACAAATGTTTACAGAATATCCACTAAAGACCAGGCACCGCACCAGTGCTCTAGTTAGAGAGGCCAAGGTGAGCGTGGTCCCTTCCTCGGTGTGCTGGCCATCTGGCAAGGTGACGGGACTACGGGGTAGGCTGTCACGTCCGTGGCCCCCAGTGAACCACACTTCAAGGATTCACGCCCCCTGAGTGGGGTCCCTCCACCTGGAGCCTGAGCTCATCGCATGCCTGGCTTTGGCCAATGGGCGTTACCAAGGGGGCTGCAAGCGGAGGCAGGAAGTGTCCTGGCACATCGGGGTTCTGCCCTCTTGGAACTCAGCTGCCGCTCTGCGAGGAAGCTCAGCTAGGCCACCGATAACGAGACACCACAGGATAACGAGACACCACAGGGAAAGAGGCCCCAAAGGATGACAGGCCAACTTGGATGCACCAGCCCCAGCCGTGCTCTTGGCTGAGTGCAGTACATGAGTGGCTCCAGCCCCACCATGCGGAGCAAAAGCACGGCCCCGCCGAACCCAGAAATCGTTTGCTTGGGATGGTTTTATACACAGTGATAGGAAACCGGACAGACTGGCGAATCCCAAAGGCTCCTTAAGTTTCCACGGTTCTAAGAGAAGCCACACCACGGAAGAAGAATTGGAGGCTCAGAGCTCAGAGAGGTCAAGGCAGTGCCGGGGGGTCACATGGCGGGGGAGACACAGATGCAGGCCCCCAGCCCTAGTCATCTCAGGGTATGGAATGGGGAGAGAGAAGAGGTGGGCAGGGAGGACAGGGAGAGTGGTGGCCTCAGGTCAGGAGCTCCAGAGAGAGGGAGAGCCCCATTACCCACCGAGAAGGAGCTGAACTTCACACCCACGGCACGGTGCTTCTTGCCCAGACCAGCAAGGTACTCCTCCAGCGAGGACAGGTCCTCTACATTGGTCACCGCAGTGTCAATCACAAACATCACCTGCCAAGGCAGAGGAGCAGTGAATCAGAGAGGTCAGAGCAGTGCCACCTGTTCACAACCACAGTCCAGATGGGGGTTCCAAACAGAAGTAAGAGAGGTCACCAGGACCCTCAGTTTTCCAGGATCAGAAATGTAAGGCAATCAGGGCACCTGGCTGGCTCAGATGGTAGAACGTGCGACTCTTGATCTTGGGGTTGTAAGTTTGAGCCCCATGTTGGGTGTATTGATTACTTAAAAATAAATAATAAAATGTTTTTGTTTTTTTTTTAAATTTTTTTTCAACGTTTTTTATTTATTTTTGGGACAGAGAGAGACAGAGCATGAACGGGGGAGGGGCAGAGAGAGAGGGAGACACAGAATCGGAAACAGGCTCCAGGCTCTGAGCCATCAGCCCAGAGCCTGACGCGGGGCTCGAACTCCCGGACCGTGAGATCGTGACCTGGTTGAAGTCGGACGCTTAACCAACTGCGCCACCCAGGCGCCCCAATAATAAAATGTTTTAAAAAGAAAGAAAAGGAAGAAATCAAAGGAGGAAGAAAGAAAGAAGGAAGAGAGGGAGGGAGGGAGGAAGGAGGGGAGGGAAGGAGGAAGGAAGGAAGGGAGGAAGGAAGGGAAGGAGGAAGGAAGGAAGGAAGGAAGGAAGGAAGGAAGGAAGGAAGGAAGGGAGGGAAGGGAGGAAAGAAGGAAGGACGGGAGGGAGGGAAGGAGGAAGGAAGGAAGGAAGGGAAGGAGGAAGGAAGGGAAGGAGGAAGGAAGGAAGGAAGGAAGGGAGGGAGGGAGGAAGGAAGGGAGTGCAAGGCAATCTGAGTCTGCATGCAGGAAGTACTCAACAGTGGCCAAACTACTAATGTTATACTGTGAAGGCAGCTCCTCCCCTCTAAGGGTCTCAAAGCCCTAAACTTGGCAGCTGGATGGTGCTGTCCACCCTGGACAAAGAGAAACTGAGGCACTGTGAGAGTCACAAGCCTCTAAGGGGAACCCCAGCTTGGTTGTCATAGGCAGATGGTCCTAGTGGATCAGTGCCGACACCACCCTCAGGAGCCAGGGACAAGGCTGAGGGCAAGGGTGGGGCTGGGACCAGCTGGCTGAGCACAGGGTGCCCCAGACTCTGCCCGGCTCAGCACAGAAGGCAAGGAGCAGATGCCCCTGGCATGGGGGAGCAGCAGGAGGGGAATGAGACCAGGCCAGGGCAGGAGGAACCTTCCCTATCCCAAGTCTCTCATTCTCTCCCAGGAAGGCGTTCTGCTGTATCTCAGAGGCCGCTCTGCCTCGTCTCACCTTCCTGATGTGGTCCAGGAACTCGGGGGAGGACAGGCAGTCCTCTGGGCTGGAGAACTGGCGGCAGTTGTACTGGAAGAGGGGCAGCAGGTCGGGCTCCAGGTCAAACAGCCTGTGGGGGGAGGCCCCGGTGTCAGTCCCTACAGGCCCCCCCCCCCCCAGCTCCGCAAGCCCTAGCTGCCCAGCAGTGGCGGCGGGCGGGGGGGGGGGGGGGGTGGGCGGTGCAGGGATTCAGCAGAAACCTAGAACACATCCACCAACCGGGCACTGACCCCTTTGCCATCTTTGCCAGTGCTCCTTTCCCTCCTCCTCCACCGGCTCTGAGGGGCATCCTCAGTGAGTCTCTAGGCCTCTCACAGGACCCAGCATTGAGAAGCCCCTCCATAAACAGTTCAGAGGGCTGGGACAGGGAGGGGTCCTCAAATAGGAAAGCCCTTCTCTCTGTCTCTGTCTCTCTGTCTTTTCTCTGTCTCTGTCTCTCTCTCTTCCACTCTTGGGTCAGAACGTCTGAGTCTCATCATGTCTGGGGGGGCTTGGGCCAGTGATGATAGCCATACTACTGAGAATTCCTTACACCTACTGGTCATTGAATACTTTACACGTAGTTAACTTCTGTATCCCTCACAATCCTAAGCAGTAGGTATAACTGTTATCCCAGGCTGACAGCACAGAGACTCTAAGTAACTTGCCTATGGTCACACAGCTTAGAAGCAGCAGAGCCACAGAGGGCTCCCCTTTTCCCTTTTTGTTGGGGGGGGGGGGAGGTGGTGGTTTGCAAAAGCCTCCTCAGAAGTTCCGGGCTGGCTTTGGGAGCCAAGGCTCCTGAAAAACCATGGTGACAGAGCATTGGCTCTGGTGATGACAGAGGGGTTACCTAGAGACTCTCGAGGTAAGGTTGAAGACTGGCCTCCGTGCCCTTGGGTCTGGGCAACCCCTTCCCCGTCTCCCCAGGGGTGAGATGTGGGCGTGTATCGTCCCCTCCCTGGCTGTTCTCTCCTCCCAGCCTGGTCCTTTCCTCCGAAAGGTTTATCCTTCTGTTGGCGGCCTGAAGTGTGCACTCCTAGGGCCTGGCCAGTGCCTGCCCTCTGGGAGCCAGGCACACCCTCCCCTCACGGGCCCTCGGGGCACCCCTCAGGCACCACCCAAGGAAGGAACACTCAGGAACAGAGCCAGGGAGAGGGCGCAGCGCGGGGAGCAGAGCCCGCTGGCCAGAGTGTAAGGAGATCCGCAGGGGAGGACAGCCGCCCGCCCCCCCACCCCCCACGGCTGCGCCCACCGCCCGGGGAAGCGCAGGAGGGGCTGCGCCACCCGTCGCCGCGCTCGCTCCTTTGGCGCACTTCTGGAAGCGCCCCGGCGCCGCCGAGGCAGAGGGCCAATCTTTCCTCCTCCGGCGCCGGTGCAGCCGCCGGGAGCCCGTTTCTGGCGAGGCACCCCGCCACCCGCACCCCCGGGGCGCTCGGGGAACCCTCACCTGGCGAACAGCACGGTGCCATGCTCCAGCGGGCTGCGGCTCACCGCCCGCCAGCTCTGCCGGATCAGCTCGGGCTCCGGGCGCTCCATGCTGGCCCGGGGACGCGGGGCGCGAGGCTGGGACCCTCGGGGCGCGGGCACCGTCACCGCACGTGCCGCGCCATCTCCGCGGCGACGCGGGCCACTCCGCACCCCCTACGGCCCCCCGCGCCTCAGCCGGGCGGGGTGTAGCCGCCGCTCCTACCCGCCCTAGGTGGAGGCGCCCCGCCGTGCCCGCCGGACTGGCGCTTCCGGGGACCCCGCTCCGGCCGCTGCGCCCTGCGCGCCCCGAGGCTCCGAGAGCGCCCCGCCCCGCGCCGCCCGCCTGGGGCGCTTTAAAGCAACCGCGGCCCCCGCCCTCCTCCGTCCGTCAAGGCGCTCATCTCTGGGCAACCGGCTGTGGCCAGGGACGACCTGGTGGCCTGGGAAATGCCTGGGCTTCAGAGCTTAACAGAAAACGTCGAGCCTCTCTGGGCCTCAGGTTTTCATCTGGAAACTGGTGATGATATCACCACTTGCTGGTTAGGGCACCCAGTGGAACTTGATCACCTTAGGAGGCTCTGCATGTGACACCTCTCCACAAGCTTCCCTCAAGCGCTACCCGGAGGCATTAGACTTAGTCCCCCTTGGCACAGGTTCTCCTTCCTTCCGCCCGGAAATCAGACCAGGGGAAGCCCAGCACCTGCCTGTGTGACCAGGCCCAGGCTGGAGAGGCTCTCTGCCCTAGCTCTGGGTCTGAGGCATCCGCTCTCCCCATCCCTGCACATTGGGGGCCACCAGGGCTCTCAGCCTTAGGGACAGGGCCGAGACTGCAGCCATTTCCAGGCAGGGCTGGGTGTTCTTGAGACATCATCTTTAGCAATCTGTGAGCTCCAGTTCTAACCCCAGCTCTGCTGGCCAGGGCCAGGTCTGGGGTGCAGCGGGAGTGACCACTGCAATACCTGGACATTGAGGGAGTTAAGTGCCAACATGCTATTCCACGACTTTCAATAGACTTTCAAAAAACTTAAACGGAAGTACTACTTCATCCTCTAACTTGAAGTTCAGGTAGTGCGATCTCTTGCTTGCCATTCAGGGTGTGAAGCTGACCACTTGCCAGGCCTGAGCCTCTCTCTTTCAAGCACCAAAGTTCCCCTGGTCCCACCCCAGTGTGAGTGGCCCGGGCTTTGCAGGGCAAAACCCCCATTTATCTTTCATCATTTCCAGTCTCAGAGCCCAGCTCCTCTCAGCCTGACTGCCTACTTCTCTTTCAGTGTCCTCAGCATACGGTAAGGGGATTGAGTACTGAGGTCTCTAGGGGCCTTTTGGCCCACCTCCTTTCGTTCCATGGACACAAGGCGGTGCTCAGGGCCAGTGGTCACGAATAGCCTGAGGCTCCATGCCCAGGAGTTTGTGGGGGTGTGTCCCATTCCTCTCTTCCCCACCTCCCCACACATCTCTGGGGTCTCTGGGCTGAGCAGGAGAGCCAGGCTAGAAGGCCTAGCTTGTGTCCTAAAGAGTCTGAGATCGGGGACTAGATTTCTCATTCAGTATCCCATGACCCTACAGCCAGGTCAGCAGGTCAGGGGGGAGAAGGCCATATTATGTCTCTGGTGAGCTTCACCTTTCAGTGCCCAGATGTTCTGTGCTCTGTGCAGGCCACCTGGCTTATCTAAGGTTTCCCACTCTACCCAGTCTGCATTTCCTGGCAACAGTCTCTACTTGAGAACTTCTTGCTTCCTTTCTCCTTTGGGAGAAAGTGTCTGGGTCTAATAAGTTAGTTCATGGCAGTTAATGGTTTTAGCTGGTAAGTGGTAGAGTCAGCACTCACTCTGCCTAGAATTCTAGAGCCAGGAGAAGGGTTGTTAAGTGCACTGTAATCCCTGCTTCCCTGGAAGAAGAGGCTGGAGAAACTAGCTGGGCCTCTGCAGGGCCAGTGGGAGAGAGGGGAGAGGAGGTTCCAGGAGACAGAAGGTCTGAGTCCATATCAGAAGTTCCCAGGATCTCCCCTCCTTGCCTGGCATCTGCCATGACTCAGGCAGGAGGTGCTAACAGAGGAGAGCTGAGTGCTGTCCTAGAGCCAGTGCTGTCACTGAGTGGACTGTCAACAGTAGACAGTGACAGAGCTGGCATTCATGGAGCACTCCTGTCCCAACTCTGTGCAAGGCTCTTTGCGTCACTTACTCCTTGTCTTCACACTGTCTCTGCCAAGAAGGTACCATTTGTTTCAATCTGGTTATACCGTTGAGGAAACAGAAGCCCAGGGGTTCGGTAACTAGCCCAAGATCACATGGCTGTAAGCGGTGGGGCCAGGAGTTGCCCTCAAGTCTGACTCCAGCCTGTTCTCTGGACCTCTGTGCTCCTCTGCCCCTTCACTTTAATGGACCATGACCAAGAGCTCTATCCGTAGTTCAGACCAAACCAAGGTCACTGGGTTTGGGTCAGTGGTTCCTGACTGGTGTACTGGTACTGGCATACTGGAGCTGGCTCTTAGATCGCCTCGGAGAGCCGATGGTGTGCACTGATCTTTCCAGATTCTCATCTAGTGACATCAGGTTGCTAGCCTGAAATGGGCCATGGTGAGAATATGTACACCATGGAAATTGGCAAGTGCTACCCACCAGGCCTTTTTTCCCCTCCCAGAAAACCACTGGTCTGGGTGCACCAGGAAACACTGGGCCCCGGGTGCACTGTGGATGCGTTAAGCAGAATGCACAAAGGAACGTGCTAAACGTGGACACCTCTGAGCTGAGTCCAGGCCTTCTCCCCGGGGACCCAGGGTTGTCTGTTGTTCTGGGAAGGTGCTTCTATCCCAGGACCAAGCCGGAGAAACAGAAAAAGCCCAACTTGGTGTCCAGTCCTGGCCCTGATATTGACTAATCACAAGAGTTGAGGCAAATAATTTAATCTCTCATGGGTAGAATGGAGACAAAAGCAGCACTGACTTCACTGTGCCTTTATGAGGATGAAGTATCACTGATGTGTTGGTGCTTAGTAAACTAAGCTGTGCCGGTCAAGTGTGTTTGGTCCCTTCCTAACTTGCCTGGACTCGGCGTCTTCCCTCCCCTGAAGCTCTGCACATCCCCCTCCCTGCCTCCTCCAGCCCCTCTTGTCTCAGGGGGGAGGGGGAGTCAGGCCGCCTGCACCTCACAGGGCAGTGCCACTCCTCTCCTCTTCCACCCACTGCCCCACACACACCAGCGCTCACCTCTTGGGACGCTCGCCATCACTCCCGATGACAGGAGACCCCTGCGAGACGGGGCCTCTGGCGAGCACAATGGCAGCTGCTACAGTGCTGGGCTGTGTGGCTGTCTCAGACATGGACACTCTTACTCTCCACTCTCCTTGCCCTACTGTGTGGCAGGTTACCAGAGAAACAGTCCAGCTTCCGACTTATTTTGGGAGAAGTTTAAATAAAAGAACAGCCCTCATTACTCAAGTAACCTTGTACGTGGGAGGGCCCCAATGTCCCTCGGGGTGACGGGGCTCACCTGCCCAGCCAGGGCCTTTGCTGAAATTAGAATGGCCTCAGACACCGGGACACGGTGGAACGGTTCTTGCCCCCAAAACATTCTTCTCTTTCTGGGAGCCCGAGGGAAAGTCAGGTTCAATTAAGTACAACAAGAACACCATGGCTTTCAAAACAAGGGCTATTTATTACAAAAGTAAATGGCCTCTGATTATCTGTGGAAACCTTTTTTTAATATAAAATCGTGGCTCAAGAAGCTGGCTGGAGGTTGTGCTCACAAACATCTTCTTCCTCCACCAGCAAGTTTGTGGGGCAGATCACATTTCCGCCGATTCCTGGGCACTGGAGCTCATACTCAGGGCACCACCCCGACAGCCCCTCTCCCCAGCATCTGTCAACAACAGAACCTGAACACTTGCAGCTGCGTCCACCCGCACAGCCTCGTCTCCAGAGAAAGGTCTGTTCATCTGGGCTAAGAGGAAGCGGGGGGAGTGAGCAAGCAATCCTCTCATCCTTGGAACATAGTAGAAAAGATGGAGGAACCCTTCATTCCCAGTGTGGCCAAATGAGGAGGGAGCCACGGGGAGGAAGGTGGCTGAGCTTTCTCATTCCCCACCCTCCCCCAGAGTGGCTGCCCCTCTGGCTCCTTCAGGGTTCCTCCCTTCCAACAAGTTCCTATTAGGAAAGAAGAAGGTGCAAGGGAACAACAGCCACCTCCCAGTTGTCATCAGGCCAGTGCTCTTAGCTGAGAGGCAAGCACAGATTCCTGCACTCGCCCTGGGTGGGCAGGAGAGCCCACCCAAATGGCTGTCCCCACCCAGCTCAGAAGAAACCAACTCTCTGCCTTTGGGGAGGAGAGACAGCGGTGCGGTGGAAAGCGCAAGCAGAGGTTCTCCATCCCTGTTCTTTCCTTCCAGAAATGCAATTAAGCACACAGCCCAGACTCAGCACACAGGCAGCACTTCCTGCCAGGGGAAGTCAAAAGGGCTGCAGCCCTGGGAGAGGGAGGTCATCACACCCCAGATCTAATTAACAAACCTGCCTTGCTTTTGACATTGCTGCATTTCCTCTATTAACATTAATGATGGCTGGTCCGAACGGCTAAGGATGGCCAGAAGCTTCCCTCCCCACCTCCCAGTAGGTAGCACAGTCTGTCCCTGGGACCAATTTCCAGTCTCCGTGGCAACCGCCTCCCAGAGATGCTCTAAAGAGCTCTGACCCTGTCAGAATTGGTGGGGGCTACAGAGGAGGGAAGATGAAGTGTGGCAGAGCCTCATCATTAAACCTGGAAGCATCACAGCCCTCCGAGACAAAATACTCTGTCATGTACTGGCGGGAGGGAGGCAGGCTGAGGAGCTGGCCTTGGGCTGGTTCGGTTCTCACCCAAGGGTTTCCTTAATCTCTTCTATTTGGGGAAGAAGTGAAAGGAACAGCTAGCTCTGAGCTGCTTCCTTGGGCTTTAAAGTGGCAGAGAGTAGAAGCTTTGCTGCATTTCTAGGTGCTCTGGGTCCTTGGGGAAAGAGATTAGTGAAACAGTGACACAGAGGAAGGGGAATGAAATGGAAATGGGGTGTCAGCGGGGGAAGACTAGAGAAGTAAAAGGAACACCTCATGAGTGACAGGGACATCAATCCGGACGGGCCACACGGCCTACTGGGACCCCAGCCCGGCACCACAGATCCCTGCCCTGCTGCCCATCACCCTCGGCTGCTGAGAAAGGGGCCCCAAAGGCTCTCCCAGCCATCAGGAGAGTGCATCTGCCCCACTGGCGCAGCCAGGCTGGATGCAGAGGGAAAAGGACAGTAGCAAGAAACACCTCTGGCAAGCAGGCCCTGCGAACACAGAGCAGCCCAGGATAGGGTGCCATTCCTCCCACAAGACATCACGTAATACTCTGAGAGTGAGGAAGCCAGGGCTGGTGAGCTCTCAGCTGCCTTGCTCTGGAGACTTCCCAGCAGCTGCCACCCGGGAAGCAGCTGGGAGGCCGGCCCTCCAGCCCAGAGGTGCTCCGCTCTGTTTGTTGGGAGGAGAGCGGCGCAGCGTGGACAGTCCCGTCTGCTCTGGCCTTGGTGATATCCCAGAGTGGGGTCGGTGAGCTCAGCCTTCTTGGAGGTCAGAGAATTTATGATGGTCTTACTTTCAAACCAAATCCAGTGTGAAGGAAAATACCAGAAAATACTACTGTAGCCCTGGACTATTTCTTGAGTTTATGACACTCAGCTGTCCACAGTCACAGTCTATATTCCACAGGTATATGGGCACATGTACCCTCACACCCCCACACACATCCCTCCTTATGTTGCACACTTGGGGAAACAGACCAGAGAGGTGGTGTTCTCTATTGCTGGGCCATTCCCAGTGGTGGGACCTCTGCAGAGAGAGCCGCGGCTCTCCCTTGTGTTGGGTTAAGTTCCCGGTGTGCCCCCAGAGCTCGGTCCTGGAAGGCAGCAGAATTCCTCAGGCTCCTCGGGCAGCTTCGCCCGCAGCTGGGAGGGTCCAAGGGCTGGCTGCACAGCTGGCTATGCCCAGAAAGTTCCTGGACTCAGGCTGAAGTCCTTGCAGTAGCCTCAAAAGTCCCATGATTCAAGCCACCTTAGTCCTGCCATGGGACTTCGGGGATCCTGGGCTAGGGGACCAACCATCCCGTAAGCCAGAGGGTGGAAGAGGTAGAAGCTGTGAGAGAGAATCCAGAGGGGGGCGGGTGGCATCCAGTGCCTTGGCATCAGCAAGCGGCCTTACAGACCCTTGAAATTCAGCCACCCCCCTACCCCCTCACCCCCCGCCCCCCACTAGAGTTCATTAGGTCTTCTCCACCTACAAGATCTGCTTGTTCTTGTCACCACAGTCTGTCTGGGTTCACTGTTTGGGCACACTGTTGTCTGAGAGCTTAGCAGATGCTGACTTAATGACAATGAAGGAGGGGCGCCTGGGTGGCGCAGTCGGTTAAGCGTCCGACTTCAGCCAGGTCACGATCTCGCGGTCCGTGAGTTCGAGCCCCGCGTCAGGCTCTGGGCTGATGGCTCAGAGCCTGGAGCCTGCTTCCGATTCTGTGTCTCCCTCTCTCTCTGCCCCTCCCCCGTTCATGCTCTGTCTCTCTCTGTCCCAAAAATAAATAAACGTTGAAAAAAAAAAAAAATTAAAAAAAAAAAAAAATGACAATGAAGGAAAGGGCTCCTCCCAAGAGGCCCCAGGGAGAGACCAGCCCAGGGGTCTGGTCATGGCTGTTTGGCTCAGAGTATATGTTATAATGTGCATGTGCTCTCAGGTCACAGACCCACCATTTGCAGTTCATGCTTTAATGCTGCCTCCCTGGCAGCACTAAAGGCCGGTGACTCCCAATAGGGGATCTGTGAGACTGGCATGAAGGTGGGGAGCGGAGGGGAGGCTTGCCAAACACCCTCCTTCCAGTTATTCTGAGCCACAGCCCACACCACTCTTCCCACCCTCTCCCTCACCCTGCCTCCTCCAGAGCTGTCTGGTAGGGAGCCATGGTCATATAAAACCTGGAACCTACTGGTAAAAGGGAACAATGCAGAGTTAGCCCCTGTTTCTCCTATCTGGCTGCACATTAGGGTCACCTGGGGAGCTCTGAAAAATGGAATCAGAGCCTCTGGGGGTGGGGCTCAGTTACCGGAGTGCTTTAAAAGCAGAGTTTAAAAGCAGAGTGCTTTAGAATCCCAGGGGATTCTAAAATGCATCCAGGGCAGAGGCATCAGACTTGTGGGTGGAGAGTGGGGGACAGCTATGCAAGGAGTGGGGAATACTCACCTGTAGGCAGTTCCCAGGAGCAGGCTCAGGTTTCCCACCACATACAGGCCCCTGGCCAGGGAAGAGGAGGCCAGGCTCCAGGCCCAGAGCCGCAGGAGAGTGTCCCACAGAATACCTAAGGGAAAGAAGAGACCTAGCACCAGTCTGTCAGAGGATGACTTCTGGGATGCAGCACGAAGGAGCCACTCCAGGTCAGGAATCAGGGAGACCCCCCTCAGCATTGTTCCTCTGCCCCTCTCCCCCAGGTCCAGGTAGGCAGTGCTGACCTGTCAACATGCTGGAGAAGAGCATGGCTGGGAAGTAGTGGTGGAAGTAGAGAATCCGGCCCATCAGGAAGAACGGGAAGTAATGGAGAATCCAGCCAAGCAGGAGCTGACCGCCTCCTCGCAGCAGGACCTGGGACAACCCTGGGCCCCAAGCAGCACAGCCCAGGTTACAGCCAGGGAGAGGGCAGAGACCCGGGGTCCTTGTCCAGCTCTGCCCCTTCCCTGCTGTGTGACTGGACCGGGCTGCCTTTCCTCATCTGGAGAATGCTGAGCAAGCCTAGGCAGCTGGAAGAGAGGAGCAGCTGGCCCTCGAGAGCCTTGCACATTACCCACTCAGGGAGGCTGGCACCCATGCAGGTGCACCAAACACCAGCAGGAGGCAGCCTAGCCTCTAAAGAAACCAAGATGCTCACATCCCACAGGTAGCTGCCCCCATCCCACCTCCGTCTCCCACACCTTTGCTGCCACACAGATCTTTGCAGCGGCCAGCAGGAGGGAGGTGAAGTTGGAGATGAGGATGGAGGGGGACAGAGGGGGCCTAGGACTGTGGCTGTTCACAGAGGGAGCAGCACAGGGTAAAAAGAGCCTGCGGGAACGTTTCAGGGGCTGCAGTCCGTGCCCTAGGGGCTCCTCCCTACCCCACTAGAAAATGGGCCATGGAACAGGGAGGAGGCAGAGGAGAAGAGGTGGGTAGCTCTCTACAGAGTGTAAAGGTTAAAAGCGAAGGCTCTGGAGACACCTGGGTGGCTCAGTCAGTTGAGCATCGAACTCTTGATTTCGGCTCAGGTCATGATCCCAGGGTTGTGGGATCAAGCCCCCATGTGTTGGGCTCTATGCTGAGCATGGGAGCCTGCTTAAGATTCTCTCTCTTCCTCTGCTCCTCTCCTCTGCTCTCATGCTCATGCTCGCACTCTCTCTGTCTCAAAGAAAAAAAGTGAAGGCTCTGAAGTCAGACTGCTTGGGTTTGAATCTCAGCTCTACACTTACCAGTGTATGTTCCGGGACAAGTCTCTTCTCTTTGTGCCTTTGCTTCCTAATCCATAAAATGGGGGTAAGAATGTTCTACTCTACAGGGCTGTTGGGAGGATAGGCATTCGGTGACTGAGCTTTAAAGAAGGGAGAGAGTGGGGGCTGAAGGCAGAATGGCCCAGCAGAAGTATAGGCCCCAGCCAGCTGCTAGGTCAGGGGAGGGAGAGCCCAAGGGACCCAACCTTCAACCTCCGCAGGCAGGTGTGCCCCTCTCTGCACAGCTACAGCAATGATGCTCCCCAAGAGGAGGTAGAGGGCAATGCTCAACAGATTCAGCCACCAAACTACCTGCATGGAAAGGAGAATGGGCAGGTGAGAGGAAAGCCGCAGTCCCCAGGCTGAAGGTCTACACAGGGAGAGGGCTGGGTACTCACCGGGTTGCCAAGCAGATACACACGGAAGTCTGTGTCATTGATCCCTGAGAAGCGCAGGCCCTGTGGGGCAGAGGACACCCTGCTGATCCAGGGCCCAGTGCATCCAGGCCACACGTGCTCCGGTGGGGGGAAGACCAGTTACCTTTCACAGATAGGGAGCCTGGGCAGGAGGCTCAGAAAGTGCCAATTCTACATGAGCTCTCGGGGAAGGTGGGTCAGATTCAGGACAAAAAACAGAGCCCTGTCGGCCAGCCACCTCATGCCAGGTAAGGCCTTGCCTAGTTACCCTAGCTCACCCCACCCAACCAAGTCTCAGTGACCTCTTTTTTGGCTCCATTTCCTGGGATAAACTCTAGCCTTGAGCCCTACCTGATAGTTGACAGGCCAGTGCCAGGGTTTGGACGTGAACTCATTGTCCTTGGGTTTGAGACCATTGTTCCCCTGCAGGAAAATGGCAAAAAGAAGCTAGTCAAGGCAGAGATCTCGAGAGCTGACAGAAGTGTGAGCAATGGGCATCTCTGACATATGGCCAAGTGTCCAAAGGAAACCTCCCCCTACCGTCCCCCTCCCTGCAGGGAAGTCAGGTGCTCATTTTCAGTCACTGTTCACCTGCTTACAACTGCCTTACTTATCCCAACACACAAGCCTCCATTTCCACCAGAGACAGTCCATTCAGACCCACTATGCTTGAGAGAAAAGAGAATGAAAGACTTGTTTCCTGTGAGCACAAAACAGACACCCATCTTTCAGACCAAGGAGAAGGTGTGAAGAGAGCTAGTGGGGATACAAAATCAAGCCAACTTACTTGTTCCCTCAGGAACCCAATTTCAAACACAGAACCAGAAATCTGATGAGTTCCCAGACTTGGAAAAAGTTACTTTAACCTAGTGTTTCTCAACTTTTTTTTTTTTTCATTATTGCCCCTCCTGGAACTTTTCAGACATTTTTTTCCTAAATGCCTCCAATGACATTTTAATACCACAGCAATACTGTAAATATGTTTATATACTGGATGACTACCTATGCTTCATACATGAAAAAGTTAACGGTTTTCTGCCCTCCAAGAACACATTTTACCCTCTGGGTGATATTACGCATTGAGAATACATACTTTAGCCTGAAGGAACAAGATTCAGCCCCTTTAATCCAGTGGCTAAGACTGTCCTCTACACGGCAAAATCAGGGCTTTTCAAAGGCAAGAAGGAAAGGATCAGGACCCTGGATACTAAGCACAGGTCTGGTTTCAGCCTCATTATCAGAACAAATTGAGAAGGCACTTCCTGAGAACAGTTGTAAGATGCTGTGAGTTAGGTCAGGGTTTCTCCATTGAAGGGCCTCAGAATGAAGAATGAATCTGGACCCCAAAGGAGCTGTGGAGGGAAATGAATGCCTTCAAACCAGTGCAGTTCAGTCCCAGGCTCAAGGACTCCAGCCAGAGCTATAACAAACCAGGGGCATCCTATTTACTACATTAATGTCAGAAATCCAGTTCCTTTACTAAACCAAGAAATGGAAGGAAGGAAAAGTCTGTAACCATTACAGGCATAACAGGCATATACATTTGTACACTGTTCTCTATGCCTAACACCTTGAGTGGGCTCGTTCCAGCTGACCTCACCAGACGAGGCAGCCTTCTCTGCACAGGACTCAGGCCCTCCACTCAGCTGGCAGAAAAGCCCTCTCCCGTGCAGTTTCCATCATCTGGACTATTTTGATCTCTTTCCCCATCTTGATGCTGCATTGGTTGAGTAATAAAGCTCCCTTATGCCCTTTTATTCTTTGGCTCTACCTCTTAGATAATGAAAGAAGAAACGAGACTATTTAGACTTAGTCTTAAAATTCTACCCAGACGAGGACACCTGGGTGGCTCAGTTGGCTGGGAGACTGACTCTTGATTCCGGCTCAGGTCACGATCTCACGATTCATGATATCAAGTCCCATGTCAGGTTCTGCGCTGACAGTGCAGAGCCTGCTTGGGATTCTCTGTCTCCCTCACTCTCTACCCCTTCCCTGCTCGTGCGCACGCACACACACATGTGCTCTCTCTCTCTCAAAATAAGTTAACAAAACTTTAAAAATAAAAAAATTCTACCCAGACCTAGAATGATATTTTGACTGACAGGCACATATTCAAAGGAGCTATGTCATCAGGCCACAGTGACAGCTACAAGCAGAGAGTCAGAGAAGAAGTGACCCAGAGATCACTTGATGTGAAGTCATCACCTCGCAATGTGCAAAAATGACAAAATCTGAATTTTTTAATTTAATCTGGTGGAAGAAGTCAACTATATTTACTGAGTACCGCCTATAAAATCACTTCCAGGGAAGTCCGCTTGACAACGGCTCAGCAGGGGAAAAATAACAATCACTAGACCTCTCTGCTGCCCTGTGGGTGGAGTGATAATCACAAACCTGACTTGGAATACAGTGACTCTTAAACACCATTCCTGCAGAACACTGGTTTCCATAAGCCAAAGGAAAGGGGTCTCTTCTACACATCCACACTGCAGCAAGGTTTCTCTAACACACGGGGAGAAGTTAAGATAATGGGTAGAACTTTCTCAACTTAAAGCTCTCTTCTCTCAGTTGTTCTTACGCCTTTGAGCTACGACTGCTGTCAGATACCAATGATGGAAAGTACAAACAAAGAATCTTATAAAACCTGCAAAAGACTCAATCAGGCCCCCTAAATAGATCCCAAGTCTAGGAACTTGAGGGGGCTCATGGTAGGGATTTTATGCTGCATCTAAACAACATGCTCAGGTTAGCTATTCATCCTAATTCATTCTAACCTCAGGTGATGGAATGAACTATCAGCATCTCATGCTCTTCAGGCAAGAGCACTCTGGCTTTCAGGAGCTCTGCCATTTGAACAGATTTGAGAATCACTTAGAAATGGAAGAGTGTAGCAGTAACCAGCACTGACTCTGCCAGCCTCGCTGTGAAGCCCGGATCCACCTCTTACACTTAGCTGTGTGACCCTGGGCAGCTTTAACCTCTCCGTGCCCCAATTCCCTCATCTATAAACTGGGGACAATAATCTCCATAGGACTGTAATAACCACTGAATAAGTCAGTTCACGTGCAGTGCTTAGAGTGGTGGCTGGCACATAAGAGCTACATACGTGTGCACTGGTGTCTGTTGTCATCATCATCATCATCATCACCACTATCATCATTCTGCGATAAGGGAAATGCCTTTGAAAACCACGTAAACTGTAAGTGAAGACCCTTTCAAAGTCCTCCATGAGGGGGCAGTGGATCTATACATAGCTCCTGATCTGCGATGCAAATTTGTGGATGGCAAGAGCTCGTAGAGAAGCCATCGAATGAGAGGGGCCACAGTACCCGGATCATCACCATGTGGGACTCCAGCAAGACCTCAGGAAAACTGGGCTGCAGCACGTCCAGGCTGATGTTTGGCACTAGGCAAAGAAACGACAGAGAAGAAAACCTTGGTCGCACATTCTCCCAGCTGTCCACGGCATCCACACTGTGGCCAGAGTCTGAGTGCAGCCTTCCTGATGCTCTGGCTAACCAGTAGGTAGGAGTGTTGAGGAGACAGAAGAAAGCTTTACCCAATTCTTGATCATCCGCCTTCAGCTTGTGTGAAGCACTCATGAGGCATTTGGAGAAACACAAAGGCAACAGATGATGAGGCCTGTCCCCAGTCTGTCCCTGGTGTGGCCACCGCTCTCGGCACCATCACCCTTCATTATGGTACAGCCTCAAATGCTGCTCTCCCTGCCAGGCAGGTCTGTGAGGACAGGGGCCAAGTCCACCTCATCCACCAGTGTCTTCCTGGGACCCCCAGTCTTCCCGTCATACTCACTAAAGAGTTGTTTAATTGGTGAATTAATTAGCTGGTTGGTTAAATTAGGTAGTAAGAAGAATGTAAAATGGGAAGCATGGAGAAGGGAAATCAAGCAAAAGCTTGAAAGGGGTGGTTGGGGAGGACAGATGATGAATCCAAAGATTCACTGAGTTGAAGATGACACTGATGTAGAAATGTCAAACAGGAGCCTGGGAGTACAGATATGGGGCTCAGATCAAGGGCTGTGGCCATCGCTTTCTGTACAAGTGTTGGCTGGCTGTGGGGAGGGGAGGAGCTCTACATAGGGGCCTAAAGGGAAAGCACCAGCCTGCTCTAAGCCTTGAGAGTGGGAAGCACCCCTGGTACAGGGGACAGAATAGCCCAGAAGGAGATGAGAGAGGTGGGCCTGCACTGCAGGCAGTCAAGGCGAAGCATTAAATCCAGAGAGAGGCAAGGAAAATGAAAAGAGGAAATTAGCTCTGGTCCTGAGTGAAGTCACTGGTCACTTTAGGGAGAGTTTAAGGAAGACGGGAAGTTCACATGGATGGGAAGAGAAAGGAGCTACCTTCATACAAAAACTCGTGTGAAGAGATTCAGTTTAAAAAAGGCAAGAAATGGCAATAATGATACAAAGTGACAGCAGAGTCTATAAAGGTTTATTTTTCTAAGATAAGAGTTACTTATAAATGTTTCCAGGAAGTAAGTTCACTCACGTTTGGGGTTGATATGGTCCTCCACATTCCAGATAGAGTTGAGGGTTTCCTTTAGGTATGGGGTGCAAGTAACCTCCAACTGCTCCCAGCCCCTGTGGAAAGCAGTCACAGATGTCTCTCAGAAGATGTGAAACTCACCAGAGTAGCACTGTTGAATCTCTTAAATACACAGGACTCTGTTCTTTTCAATCCAGGGGCTATGCTTTTAGCAACCTCACTCTTGTATTCCACGACTATCACAGAAGTCATCTAGCATAGAGCATTCCCACTTTAGGAAGGTCCAGAGCAGTTAGAAGGTCCAAACCAGATGAACAAACATTGAACTCTCAGTACACATAAAATACCCAAGGGACTCTGGAGTTCTCTGCTCTATAACACACCCGATGCCTTTTCTCCCTCTATTTACCATACAAAAACATGAGGGGCGCCTGGGTGGCTCAGTTGGTTAAGCGTCCAACTTCAGTTCAGGTCATGACCTCATGGCTCGTGAGTGTGAGCCCTGCGTCGGGCTCTGTGCTGACAGCTCAGAGCCAGGAGCCTGCTTCAGATTCTGTCTCCCTCTCTCTCTGCCCTTCCCTGCCCCACCCCACCCCCATGCTCTGTCTCTCAAAAATAAATAAGCATTTAAAAAAAATTATTTTTTTTTTAAATACAAAAACATGAGGTAAACATTGACAATGGAGAAACAGAAGTTTCTGGTATACTGCTTGTACTGTGAAAGGAGAAGCATGAGCCTCAACTGGGACATCAGTACCCCAAAGACTCACCATTTGGGCAGGACCTTTCCCGAGGAGCCCAGGACACAACCTGTGACCAGATGGATGAGTCGAATTCGACTTCTCAGCACTTTGATCCGGTTTCCAAATTTTCTGTTTACAACCTCAATCCGCCAGAAATCATTGGAGTCTCCTGTCCCATTCTGCCATGTAAATCAAGGAAAAAATACAAAGAAAGCAAGATGACTTTAGAGAACACATGTCAGGAAGGGGAAATGGCCACCCTTTCAGATGCCACCATGTTACAAAGGTCAAAGACTAAATGGGCCTCAATGGATAAGGTGGGAAAGGGAACACAGCAACACCCCAAGTGATACACATTCCTCAGCACTCACTATCACAACCAAGAAAAGTAGTGTAACTTCTACAGCCTGCAGTCCGATTCTTCACTTCATGGGACTAGAGTTTAAATTCTAAACATATGTTTTTACTCTTAAACCAAACTCAAGACATCACCCTGAACCAACAGAAATAGATTTGGGTCATTTGCACCCATTACTTGGCCATCTGGACACTTACTCATCTAAGCCAGAAATTAAGACACTTATGTCTAATTCTCCTCAGGAGATACCCGCAAGAAAAAGATGAGTTGTGGCTCCAGTACTGTAGGCTGAGCAAACAGAAAGAGGGTTGGGAAGTCCACCTAGCAGAATCGTTACTGATTCTGCACCAAAGCCTCTGCAAGGGAACATAAGATGGTCCTAAGTCTAGCTGCCCACAAGTTGTTTTGTTTTCAAATTACTCCCCAAGCCATAAGTATAAAACTTCTTCTATTAACTACATCACCCCAAGGTAGTAAAAATCTCAAAATAACGTGGTGATTAACATCGCTCTGCAGAACAGGCAAGTAATCCTTAAAAACAAAGCCAATGAAGATTTGGGATCTGGCAAAGGATAAACTTATATATTCACCTAGGATCATATTGTGGATCCATGGCTTCTATGTCCAATGTGATTTTATTTTATTATTACTTATTTTTTAAGTTTTTAATGTTTATCTATTTTTGAAAGAGAGACAGACAGAGCACAAGCAGGGGAGGGGCAGAGAGAGAGGGAAACACAGAATCCGAAGCAGGCTCCAGGCTCCAAGATGTCAGCACAGAGCTCGATGCAGGGCTTGAACTCACAAACCATGAGATCATGACCTGAGCTGAAGGTGGGCACTCAACTGACTGAGCCACCCAGGCGCCCCCTCCAATGTGATTTTAAAAGAAACCCAAATAGTATTCATATGTAACATTTATTAAGTGTCAGAACATAAGAATGGCCTGGTTATCATGGGAGGAGAGAGATGGAGACAAATGGAAGCATATGTTGCTTTTCCCACAGCAAACTTAGACAAAACGTTCCCTATGTTAAGAGTCCCTGTGCCGCCCCCAATCCTTACGAACATTGCAGAATTCCAGGGAGGATGTGTTCTGCCACATGGCCCTGAGCCAGGCCTCACAATTTTTTACATCCTACTCACACTCCAGTTGCTCACTTACTATGCCATAGCCAGTGACCTGATAGTGCTTTCGGGTCAGGGGGGCCTCATGATAGTGACTGTGCAGGTTCCGAGAAGTCCTAGAAGTTAAAAGAGAGAGAAATATCATCATCCTGGAAAAAAGAGACATGCAGTGTCTCCTCTTTTACTGAGGATATTCACAATCATCTGTTAGGGCAAGAAAAATTAGAATCTGAACTATGAAATCCAACTTATCAGGAATGTCTTGCCTACTTACTTACAAGAAATACCCAGAGAATCAGAGAATCCCAAACCAGGAAGGACAGATGGTAGGAGTCCTGGACTACATGCCAAGAAAGGGGTTAACTTCAGCAGTCAGAGGGATGACTTATCACATTTGGTGGCTTTGAAACACTTAGCTTGCCTGACTCATGAGGCAGCTTTGGGGAGAAGAAGTTAAAATCTGTATTCTATACCTGCCTGAGCCAGCTAAGCCTCCTCCCTCCCATTTACTCTTTCTACCCTCATTACCAGTTTTACAAAGTGGGGAACTGTGGGGTAAGTAGGGGGATTAATTTAGCTTTTATTTGCTTTGTGCCTTTTATAATAATTCTTACTTTTATCTACAATAAGTGTTCATTATAAAAATTTTGGAAATTTCCAAAAATAAAACTTAACAATAAATAATAACTTTTAATTTGTTTATAAAACAAAATGAAATTTAAAAGTGTCTATAATCCTACCGGATAGGAAAAAAAAACCAAAAACCAAACACTGCTTATAGCTTTTCTATATACATAATCCCTGATTTTCAAAAAAAATCTGTACCTGATGATTCTTGTATACATAATTTTTGCAGGGTTGCTTCTGCAATCTATTGTTCCTGTTCGCTCTTGCACATGGTGCCCTATTTCCTTGTGTGCTTAGTTATTTTTTACTATGTACTATTCACTGTCACTGAAAAGCTATTTATGGGAATGGATGACAATGTATTTCCCAAAAGCGGATTTATATTTGCTTTTAGGCAGGTACCTAGGAGATATTACCAGTCTAGGATTATGTTTGTTTAAATTCATGGCCTAAAGATATCGAGACCATCCAGATAAAATTAATTTGGGCCACAAATTCATGTGAGGATCAATTGGTAGTTACAACTTTTCAGGAACCAGAGATAGCCCCTCTTCATCCCTGCTCCCCCTGCTCAAGCCCTTTGGGCTTCCAAGTTTAGGGGAAGGATTACTTAATAAATTTACCACATTGGGTGAGCTTAGAGCTTTGAATTTACAACTCTTTCTCTCAAGGCAGACAAAACCAAAGATCAAAGTGGGGTCAAGGCAGAAGGGGCTGCAGCACCCCACTCATTTCTCTGGATTCCCACTTTCACTTAGATTTTGGCCTGGTAACTCCCTACTGTCTGTCAGCTCTTTGATGCTTTCAGATGTTTTCATATCATTCCAGCATTTTTAGTCATTTCCAGTGAGAACATTGCTTAAATAAACTAGCTTGCCATATTCTCAGAAACAGACTTCTATGTTTTCCTAAAGGCAGCCACTTGAGAAGAAGCTCTGGATAACTCAAATATATATATATATTTTTTTTTCTCTAGAAGAAGGGAAACTGAACAGTGCCTTCAAAGTTCGAACTCCCCAAAGCCAAAGGAGGTGGACAAAACTGGCCTGCTTGTTTGATCAGCCTTCATAAAATGGCTCTCCCATTCTAGCACAGCAGCCTTGTTCTATTTACTAGAGCCTCATCCAGTCTGACTTCTATTTATTTCCAGCTTAAAAGAACCCTCTACCTTTGGTGCCCATACCACTCATTCATCCCAGACAGCAAATTTACTTACTCTTTGTGTTCTAGCCGAATGATGTCTCCATGTCTTACAAACTCCACTGGTAATGAAGGGTCTAGGGGATCTGCCGAGAAGAAACAATCACTGATATCTGAAATCATTCACTCATTAGTGCCAATTGAGGGCCTACAGGTAAAGAATTATGGTACAATATGGTATATTTGAGACGTACAGATAGAGTGCTGGGAGAACAAAGAGAAAGGGCCCCTCACTGTCTCAGAGAAATGCTTGAAAAGACGCTTCAAGGAGGGGAGAATTTTGTCAGGTGAACAAGTGGGGCACAGTTGTATGAAAGAACAAAACACTTTTGATCAAAGGTAAATGGTTTCATATGAGTGGGAGAGTGGGCGGGAAAGACAGTGGGAATAGGTGAGGGTGTGAACAAGTAGGGCCAGACAGTGAAGGACAGGCCTGTATCTGACAGGTACCGAAGCCCCCACAGGAAGATTTTTAAGCTGAGAAGGCAAATAATAATATTTTCCCTTTAGTAGTAAAAATATAGTATTCCAAAAATTAATTCCATGTAAACGACCATATGCCCAGCTTTCCTCAGAATCCAATGTTAAACCTACAAATTTTGCCAGTCATTATCGTGTCTCTGGTAAAAACCTGCTAAGTGTGAGGCAAAGAAAATGATGAGGTAACAAAAGAAAGGGACCACATCTTCCAGAAGCCAAGAGCAATCAGGTCTAGCAAGGCAGTGACAATGGCAAAGTTGCTGGCAGTAATCAGCAACACAAAAGGATCCTTGCAAACTTCTGTCCCAGACAGTGAGACAGTGACACTCAAGGTCAGGAAAGAGAAATGTGCCAGAACAAATCACTGGCTCTCAAGAGAAATAGAGAATTCAAGTGTAGAGATGCCCATTCCTCTGTGGACTTTAAAGTCTCCGAAAAAGATTAATCAGCAAAGTGACAAAATAAGTCAATGGGGAGGGAAGAGGGAAGTTTCAGCTCACATGGATTTGGCGGGGTGGGGGCATTTACAGCCATCAAGAACACAGAGACCTAAATAAATAAAATCACAAATGAGAGAGGAGAAATAACAACTGAACCACAGAAATATCAATAATCATATGAGAGTATTATTTTTAAAAGCTATATGCCAACAAATTGGACATCGTAGAAGAAATGGATAAATTCTTAGAAACAAATAAACTATCAAAAGAACACAAAGACCTCAGTATATACGGCCCCCACTTCCCAAAGTGCTTATACCTCTCTGTCTTCACACAAAGCCTCAGTTGCCTAGGTGAAATGCAACCACCCTAATCTAGAAGCCACATCGAATAACAGATCCTAGATGTTCAAAGATTTGGTCGATGCCCACATAGCTTTAGAAGTAAAGAGGTCTTGGGGCGCCTGGGTGGCTCAGTCGGTTAAGTGTCTGACTTCGGCTTAGGTCATGATCTCACGGTTCGTGGGTTTGAGCCCCATGTCGGGCTCTGTGCTGAACGCTTGCTCAGAGCCCGGAGACTGCTTCAGATTCGGTGTCTCCTTCTCTATCTGCCCCTCCCCCGCTCACGCTCTGTCTCACTCTCTCTCAAAAATTAATAAATCTAATAAAAAAAAGAAAGAGGTCTTGCCTTACAACCCCTCATTGTGATAGACCACTTATGTTTATCCTGTTGGATGAAAACAATCAATACTGGTATTATAAAGGTATACAAACAGACTCTGACCAGTGGTGTCACAACATATATCACTGAGGAGTAGGAGGCAAAAACAGTGGTTGTGTGTGCCACATTTCTAGTCTCAAGACCACAGCAAGAAGAGTTGGGGAAAGGAACAAAGAAGGTGAGTTTAGATGAATAGCCGCCCACTGCCACACAAACGCTCAGGAGCAGCTGACTCAAGACAGGCTGAGCCAGGTGGTGTTTACTGAGGAGTCACAGAGAACGCCTGTGACATAGGACAATCAGCAGGGGCTCAGAAGGTGAGCAGGAGATGCCCTCTGTTCTCTTCCTAGCTGTAGCAGAAGGCACAGCCTGCAGGTAGCTAGATCACTGACCAAAGAAAGATCCAGATATAGCCCATGTCATAAAGTCCTGAGAGCCCATTAAGTGTGCTTCAGAGCAGCTCTGCCCAGGCCAATCAGGGGCAGGCCAGCAGGTATTGAGTGAGGGGCTAAGCACCAGGCTAGATGAACCCAGCCACAGGCCCTCAGATCAAGACAACTTGAGCTGCACCATATGCTGGGGTCTGCAAGGCTTGGTGTGCTCTCAATTAGAAAGGACAGCAGCTACCATGTGCCCTCAGTTGGGGCTACTTGACCAGCCCCTGGCAGCAAGTCCAGGCAACCAGTTCTGGATTAAGCCTGAACCTTGGCCCCGCTCTCTAGCTTCAAAATGACAGCTGTCAAGAGTGAGATCTTATCCGTCTTGCTCACTGCTTATCTCCTATGTTGACTGCAGTGCTTGGAACATAGTAGGTGCTCAAAAAATAACTGTTGAAAGGATAATTGACCTCAGTAAAGGTATTGCCCAAGAATGATCAGGAGAGCCCACCTCTGTACCATTTGAAGGCATGAGAAATGTTAAAAATGGCTCAGAGTGAGCAATAACACAAGAGACATCACTCAGTTCCCTACCGTATTACCTGCATTTGTATTATGTTTCTTGATAATCCACAGATTGTTGTAGTCCTTGTGCAAATAGGTGGTGACCTGAGGGGAAGGGGTGGGAGGAGGTAGGGGGGAGAATACCATCACTATCGGCACAGCCACAGGACAATCAACAACAAATCAACATTGCCTAAGCCTCTTTCAGAATCCCGAGCTGCTGACCCGAGAGGCCATGTTTCCCAATGGGGTTCAGAAGTAACACTGGTAAGATTCTCTCCTTCCATCTGCATTTAGAGGTTTCTCCCACAACAGCCTTTTTGATTTGTCTCTTCATATCTTTCTGCATCTTGTCTTTAAAGTTTCAGCCACCTAGAGGAGGAGCCATGATACCTTGTATAACATAGTCTCCAGCATACAAAGAGGATTTAGTGCATTTTAAGAAGTAATTAAGGGATGCCTGGGTGGCTCAGTCTATTAGGTGTCCAACTTGTGATTTCTGCTCAGATTATGATCTCACTGCTCGTGGGTTCAACCTCCACATCAGGCTCTGCAGCACAGAGCCTGCATGGGATTCTCTTTCCCTCTCTCTCTTCTCCTCCCTCACATGTACACACTCTCTCTCAAAAAAAAAAAAAAAAAAAAAAAAAAAACCTTAAAAAAAAAAGTAATTAAGACCATGCCTCAAACTTTCTAAATGAAAAATTCATGCTATATTTTCTAGAATGTGGCCAAATGAAACTAAAAAGCTCCATAAATATCTCATCCTAGAAGCCTGAAGTTTTAGCCCACAGCCATCCTATATACAGATTTTTTAAAAATTAAATGTGTGTGTATGCATGTGAACATGCCTGTAACACTGTGATGAATCTAACAGCAAAAATTTGAAAACAGTATAAATGTCACTAGAGGAATAGTTAACATGATGGTATGTCCCAGGACAGAATATTACACAGCCACAGGAAACGTCTCTGAGCATTTTTTACCAGCATAGAAAAAGGCTTATAAAATGCTGATGCTGAAAATGGCTGCCATTTATCACTAGGTACTATTCTAAGCACCAGGCACGTCTTATCTCCATGCTATAGGTACTTTGGTTATCCCCACCTTAATTATAAGGAAACTAAGATTAAGTAACTTGTTCAAGGTCACCACAGCCTATCAATGGAGAGACATGATTCAAACCAAGGCAGCTAATTCCAATGCTCCCAGGATAGAGACCATCTAACAAACAATTATGCCAATTATGTAAACAAGAACATAAATACCCAGAGACAACAGAAATACTTACAAAGTGAGTTTTTATAACTCCAATTGGACAAAACATGACTGATTTACTTGCAAAGAGATTTGGAATTAGCATTTAAGGAAAAAAAATATGCATGTATTATGGCCAATTTGTTTTGGTGGCTTTTACATTCTCAGAAAAAAAAAATTAGGACTAATGGTATTAAGAATATACAAGAAACTAAAATATTTTGGCAGCCATAGAGAAAGTAAGTCCATACTCCTGAACACAGATATACAGAGTCCACCTTAGATTTGCTTATGGATCTTAAGATTTTTCTGGTGGTTATGTGTGTGTACTCTGTGTATTTTTTTAAATAAAACCTATTATTAGTAAAATTCCTGTAAGAAAAATTACTTCTTTATTGTGAGTATAGTCCACGGCCTCTTTTTCCCAGCCAAACATTTGTTTTACAATGCATTTTTCAATAACATGAGGTCTCCAAGAAACGCTGGTATCCTCTAACAACAGAATGTTGTGCACCAAGTCATGTGGATAAAAACTGATCTTCCAGAATTATGTGTAGCTTTTATCTTTTGGGGGTTTTTTGGTTTTGTTTTTGTTTCGTTTTTTACTTTTCTATATTTCTCAATTTTATAAATGTTATACTTTAAAAATATTTAGGGGTGCCTGGGTGTCTCAGTCGATTAAGTGTCTGACTGCGGCTCGGGTCATGATCTCGCAGAACATGAGTTCAAGCCCTGTACCCGGGCTCTGTGCTGACAGCTCAAAGCCTGGAGCCTGCTTTGGATTCTGTGTCTCCCTCTCTCTCTGCCCCTCCCCTATTTTCATTCTGTCTTTCTCTCTCTCTCTCTTAAAAATAAATAAAACATTAAAAAAAACTTTTTTTTTTAATATTTAAAAATGGACACTTAGAGTTGTTGACAAGACGTTAAATCCCAGGGCAGTGAGGGTCACTAGAGGTGATTTAGTCCAATCCCCCAGTTGGCAGATGAAGAAACAGGCTCAGAAAGGCTTAGTGTGATTAGGACATGACAGAGCCAGACTCGTCCACTCCTTGGCCCCCACACGCTCTCTCCACACTACCATCATGACATCACACCTCCATGTATGGGCCACAAGTGTGTAACCCTAGGACTAGCATGACAGGGTCCTTCTCTCCCTCTGTACAGTGTAGATGTTCCTAGCCACCATGTCTGTAACTTTACCTTGTACAAGATAGCAGCAGCTCCCCATAGAAGGGTGAGCTATGGTTTTCTGCCCTGACTGTACATAATGACTCTTCTGGAGAGCCTCAAACCAAAACAAAGGCACAACGAATGGGCTCCATCCCAGATTAATGGAGTCAGAGGTGCTGTGTGGTGCCCAGGCATCAGAATGTTTTAAAAGCTCTCCAGTGGGTTCTAAAGTGCTAGAAACAAATGGAGAATCAGGAATGAGAAACTGATACTGACACCCAACACTCTGGGTCAACTTTCTGGTACACTAGTAAATTAAGGAAATAATAATAAGGAATTTTGAAAAGCAAAACTTTTTTGCAAAGTAAAGATACTGGTCATTTTTCAGGAAGAGAAATGTCACTCCCAGCTTCTCAGAACAACAGCCTGCCCTGGAGCCTGCACACCTCCCCTCCCCTCCACTCCCTGTCACTGTGGCTGAGACTTCTGGCCCCACCACTTTTCAGAAGTGATCTCAGTTAGTTACGAGGCCCTTTACTGCCATCCAAAGACCTCTTTCTTAGCCCTCACCTTCTCTGAGGCCTTTGCAGCACCTGAACTGCTGACCACCCCTCTCCTGGGGACACTGTCTGTCCTGTACTCTCCTCCAACCTCCCTGTTCACAACTTCCTTCTCAGCCTCTTCTACTAGTGCCCCTGGGAGCACCTCTTACCACTGCCTAAGTATTGCTGCTCCCTAGGGCTCCTTCGCTGGCTCTCCTCCCTCTGCACACCCTTTTGAGGCAATGCCACACATCCTTCTGTGTTGCTGACACCCATGTGCTACACACTCAGATCTCTTTCCTGAAGACAAGCCCACAACCTAAAATACACAAAGGAAAGTCATCTCCAGAGCTATTCTTCCTCCTCCATTTCTGACTACGGTGAAATAGCATTATCACACATACACCTTGACCAACCTACAGACTTAGACATAGCTCATCCCTGACAGCCACCAGTTTGGGGGCTCTAACACTTGACCTGTAAAGTGTTTCCTGAATCAATTCCCACCTCTATCCATGGTCTTTGCCTCCATTCATTATCCTCTGTCATGATTATTGCACCCTAACTGGTTCCTTGCCTCCAGTCTGTTCTTCCTTTCAATCCATTACCCTCCTGCTGGAGTTACCTTTCTAACCTAAAAATCTAATCACATATTATCATGCCTTAATAAATCTCAACGCCTCACCAGTGTCCACAGAACAAAATCAAATCTACTGTAACATGGAAGGCCTCTACACAACCTGGCCTCCCCAAACTCTCCCGACATCCTGCTCCTCCCTCTCAGGCACTGTCCACCACAGCCACACCCGACACCGTGACATGGACACAGTGTCACTCACTCAGGTAATAGTCATGGCTAATCCCCCAGTGTGCATGTCACACATATTATCTCATACTTTTAATCTACACAGCAATGCCATGATGGAGAAAGGCACTATTTATTTTCCTCAGTTTAAAGATGAGGATACTGAAGCACAGAAAGGTTAAGTAACTTGCTCAAAGTCATATTCTAGTGGAACCAGGATTCAAACCCAGATAATCTAGTCTGGTTCCCAGGTCTGTGTTTGTAACCACAATACTTGACTCATCATCCATGGCATGCCAGGCACTGTGCTAGGTGCTTGCACCATCAGGAAGTGGCCATCAAGTAGCAGAGAGACGGAAGGAAGCACTCACAACTCAATGTGGAGAGAGTTATCACATAGGCTTACAAAGCATGCCAGGCAAGCCTCTCATGCAAGAGGCACCTACCACAGTATCGAGTGGAGGTGGGTCATGGTAATCAGAGGGAACACCTACGCTGAAGTCTCAAGAAGCTGGAGCTAGCTAGAGGAAAGAGCAGGAGGGTGCAGGAGGAAGCCTGTTTCAAGTGGGGAAAACAACAACGAAGGTAAAGGACAGCGGGGCAAGAAAGAACAGCGGGTTCAGTCACATGAAACACTCTGGTATTGCTGCAATACAAAAGGCTCTCTGACCTGCTGCTGGCGGGCGCCGATGCCCTCGGGGTAGAGGTGCCTGTGGGAGTGGAGATAGCCGATGGCCATCCGCAGGTTCTTCACGGTTATCACAGAGCCATAGGCCAGATCTGGGAGGAAGGAAGACAGTGAAGGGTGTGAGCTGGCACAGTGGCTCGACTGTCCCTGACTGGGAGGAGCCCCTGAAGCCAAAGAACTCACCGACCCTCTAACAGACTCCACTGGGCCCGCAAGCACCTAAAGCAAGATGCGAAGTTACCCTCCAATTTCATCAACTCAAGTGGGAGTTCGCTACAGGGTCTTACCAGTGCCCTCACCCCCTCTTCCCTCCTCAGGACTTCAGAAGCAGCTGGTATTAACAGTGCACTATAATAATCAAAGCACTATTTCTAACAGCAAAAGATTAGAAACAGACTGTCCTTCAGTCAAAGTCTACACATACAATCAACAGAATAAAGAAGAAGACATTTCATGTCCTACCTAGAATATTCTTCAAGATAGGTATAATGTTATGATAGACTGTTAAGATAATTTTTACTTTGGATCTTGAGAAACTTAACAGAAGACCATGGGGGAAGGGAAGGGGAAAAATTTGTTATAAACAGAGAGGGAGGGAGGCAAACCACAAGAGACTCTTAAATACAGAGAACAAACAGGGGGATGGGGGCGGGGGAATGGGTGATGGGCACTGAGGAGGGCACTTGTCAGGATGAGCACTGGGTGTTGTATGTAAGCCAATCTGACAATAAATTATATTTTTAAAATAATAAATAAATAATTTTAAAAAATAATTTTTACTTTTGCGAAATCCTTTTGTGTCTTTTGAATCTAATACTATATAATAAAGTTCAACGGTGTTCATTGTTTTTCTTTTTAACTCTGAATTGAAAAAAAAAAAAACAAAAAAACAGAGTAAATAGTTTACCCAAGAACATCCCCTCTCCTTGCAGGCCCTGGATTACTGAGAAGCCTCTTTTCCTTCTTACTGTCCCTCTTCTCAGTCCCTTGTAATCTGGCTGCCCTGCCAACCCCATCCACTGACACAGGTCTTACTCTGCCAGCGATAGGCTACTCCCATCTTCCTTTGTTCATTCTTCCTTTGTGCCAATTACACAGTGGATCCAAAGCTGGAGGAGGCCTGGCTGTGGCCCTGGGAGAGCCCAGTCTTGGGGAAGGTGGCTATACACACTAATGAACACAGGACAATGGGCAAATGCTCCAGTAAAGGAGTAACAATATGTGACATGGGGGGAGCCCAGAGCAGAGTAGGATGAATTCCCATGCAAAGAGTAAGAAGAGTCTGGCTCGATGGAAGAGATCACAGCTGATGTAAGCCTTTTAAATACCGGGTAGGAATCTGCTAAACCCCACAACTCCATTTTTCTATGTTCTCACTCAGGCTAACATATGCAGCCCTATACACTGATGACCATCTTTGCTTCTTGAAATGCTCTGTTCTCCCTTTTCAATTCACACTCCCTCATGGACTGTCCTCTACAGACTTTCCTAACCCCCTTCTTCCTACATTCCCCGGTGACCTGACTTCAACCCTGTTCTCTTTCTTTCTACAGTTTCCATACAGACATTGGCCACTGTCACAGTATCAATTACTCCTTTAGTTGGCTGATTTCTGCTTTGAAAGCATCAGCTCCAAGCCCACTGGCCCCATTGCATGGATTTCTCCAAGCGTCTCAGTCAAACTCTCTACAGCAGAACTCAATGTTTGTCTTTGTAAACCAATTTTTAACCTGCTTTCCAATCTCTCATTCTATCCATGGTCTTGGTGGGCCCCCTGTGTTCTAGGCACTGTACAAAGCACTGGAGAGACTAAAAGACAGTCATGCCTCCAAGAGACAATTATCTGGGCTCAAGTCCTCAGTGACATCTTTCCTCCTCTTTCCATGTCCGATCTCCCCTCTACATGCCCATCGGCCCTACTCCTACGGCTGCTGCCATGACGCCCAGCTCAAGTCCAGGGGGTATCCTCTGCCTCCAATTCCCCCCCGTCCCTAGCCATCCTATACTTTGTCATCAGTGTCACCTCCCTATAGCACAGCCTTCCTGTCCTCTTCCCTACTCAAAGGCCCCCACTGAATCTCCAATGTCTGTTTATGAAGTCAAACACCCAAATGTTTCAAACCCTCATAATCTGGGCCCAACTTATCCTTTCAGCCTGATCTTCCAATCCTTCTCTGTGGATAATCTGCGCCTTATGTTGTGTCCTGTTCTTGGCCTTGATCATGCTATCCCCTATGCCCTATATGCCCTCTCCTCCCTTTCCACCCATTCAAATCTACCCATTCTTCCAGAGACTGACTCCAAGGCAACTCAGTCCATGAGCCCATGATGCCCTCCAACCCTCTAGCAGAAGTGATCTCTTGCACCCTTCAATTCACATAGCTCTGTGTTCCCTCTTTATATATTTAACACACACAGTCACCAGATCCTATCCTCTGGAGGGCGTCTATCTACAGCCTCCAATGTGGCAAACGTGTGCTCAGTTCTGATCTGTGAATAACTGGATGGATGTGAGTCACAGGATACCATGGTGGAAACTGACCACTAGCATTGGACAGCCTTGCCCTTTCACCAGATTCTCTCTGGCTGGCTTCCCACAGAGCTGACTTGGATGCTTCCACAGTCACAAATAAGTCATTCTTTAGCAGCAAAGAGCTCGCTACTCAGGGTGTCTTTCTCCACCCTGTGTCCCAAGTCACTCTTGAGTGCCTGCCTGTACCAGATCTAACTGGATCTTTCTCCCAGTTCACCATCTATAGGCTAAAATAACTCAAGCTATCATACATGTCTTTTCCAATTCACCTCTCCAGAAAGGCTTCTGCCCTTCTACTTTCATAAAGGCCAAGAGATACTCACGTTCAGGGATGGAAGCATTATGAAGGTTGTTGCCTGAAAGCCGGGCCTGGAAGGCAGAACTGAAGAAGCCATCACCAGGACCACTGTGGGGAAAGGAGAAGAGAGACAAGTTCATGGAGGGAAACTGCAATTTCCCGGGAACCCTAGGAAGAGTTCTGTACAATCAGTTTAAGAGAATTACAATGGAGTGGTGATGTGGTATCATGGGAATGACACAAATAATGGAGGTGGAGACATAGGGGTCCAAATCCCAACTCAGCCACTTGCTAGTGAGGTGATCTTCAGAAGCACCTCACTTTGTTTAGCCTCAATTCCTCATTTATAAATTGGGTTATTTAAAAAAAATCAAAGAACTCAAAAATGATCGTGATTGAGATAATATGTACAAAATGCTGACATTTAGTATCTACTTGTTAAATGGGAGCTGCTGCTGGTATTGCTGTGATAATTATCCTCCAACCACACAACTTATTCTGGCCCATCCTGGTTAAACACAGGGACTCTGTTTAGGGATAAGGGGAAGCTTGGCTATTGGGAAATTCTCCTCTTCCTTCAGGTCAGGGTGCTTGCTTTTCTGAGCCCTCTGGATACCCAGAAGATAGAACACAGGAGGAAACAAACAGGTAAAACCTATCCGTCTCTTTAATATCCCAACCACAGACCCAGGAGATCACATTCCCCTCCCCCCCCCACCATGGGCTTAGAGGCAAAAGGAAGACTATAAGCGAGAGGGTAGAAAGGCTCTGCTGTACCTTTTGTTCAGCACCATGAAGTGAACAGCGTAAGTGGCTGTGTAGAGAGTCAGGGGCAGCACTATGAGGCACAGGATGCGAGCAGTCAGGTGTTTTCCCACGGTCACCTGCAAACAGAGCCAGTGAGGGGTGCTGGGCAAATGGGGCTTTATTCTACCTTATACCTTATATGCACATTATACATGGGTTTTTATGTATCAGTCAAAATCATAAAAGATGGAAAAACTAACAGCCAACGAGAAAGAGTATGTGGAAACCCTAGCCTTTTCATAACACCCCACCACCTAAGCACTGCGGGGGGTTGAACATGGGCCAGCCCTCTGCTACCTGCCTGGGTCCTCACCCAGGACCTCAGCCCAGCACTGTGCCAACAGCAAGACACTGCGTGCATCTTCAGCCTCATCACTCATTAGTCCCCTCTGCATGGTCACCGTGCTTCCAGTACTATGCCAGCCCCACCTATCACACACATAATTGCTCCTTATCTTAACATCAGGTCTCAGCCTCCTCCCAGAAGCCTTCCTGGACCACATGACCTGGGCTCATACGCTCCTCTGTGCTCTCACAGCACTTTTTGGCTGGACTGTAATTGCCTATTTAATTATTTCTCTCTCCATTGTCTCTGGAGAACAGGAATCCTTATTTTATTCATCTGCATATTCCATGCTTCACACTTAAAAGGTTGTCTGTCTATATTTTCTGAATGAATAAATGAACTTGGAACTTTGGCTCAGAGGTGATGGAGAAGCGTTATAGCAAAGTAGTTCAGGCCTGGAATCAGCTTCCCCTAAGTCTGAATCCTAGATCTACGTTTTACTCTTGTATGGTCTTGGGAACATAATTACCTCTCTAGGTCTTGATTTCCTCATTTGTAAGGAGAAGGTAATAACTACCTACTTCATAGGACTGTTATGGGAGGTAAATGAGATAATGAACTAAAGCATTCTGCACAGTGCTTGGCACAGAATCAGCTAATAAACTCTAAAGTAATAAACTCTAAAGGCCCTTATTGGCCTCCAAATCTGGAGACCCTGGGTGAGAAAAAGAAAATTGTGAGTTCAGAAAGTCATCCTACCCAATTGACCTAGCATCCCATGCAGCCAGCATCTGAGCCCAGCTGGACAGAATCCCGTGGCTAGATAGTTTGTAGAGTATTTGAAAAATATCACAGAAACAAATGCCAAAAGAAAATTCCAAGGATGTTAGTTCATCCTCTCCTTTTACACCTCTCCAGCTTCTCAGCCATGGCCTACTTTCTGCTGTCATGCTGCCTACGGACAGTGGCCAGATGGATCCCACCTCGGGCCCAGAATACAGCCACTCCATCACCTGCACCAAAGGCAGAGAAAGGCCCCTGGCTCTGCTGAGCAACACCACGGAGCAATGACATTTCTACAAGCACTTGAGTTCTCACCACTGAAAGACTGAGGTCTCCAAACAGGTGCCAAAGGTCTGAAATGGTGTTCCACCCCACTTGAAGGATGATAAAGAGGCCAACAAACTTGACCCCTAAAGCACCAGCCAGATTAATGCCAGTCAGGCTGAGCCAGAACCACCAGGGGGCAGAGAAGGGCCTGAAAACCAACAAGACACAGAGTTCAGTTTGGCAGCTGGGACCAAACTCAAAAGCAACAGCAATAGTGGGGAAGGGCAGAGGTTCTGTGACTCTGAGAGGCTGTGCCTGCCATCCTTCTTGAGGGCCCCTAACCTCAGGGGACCATGACTTGGCTCCAAGGAGGATGTGGTCACATGCAGGAAGCCATGCGACAGTGAGGAGGATATTTTTCTGGGGAGGGGGGTCATAGCTTTCAAAGTAAGCAGGCTTATTCTTTAGTAGTGACCAGTCAGGAAGAAAGAAAAAGAAAATCCAGAGAATCCCACTGATTCAGTCAGCCATCTCCTTGGTGTCACCTGTGGACCTTGAAAAGCCAGCAATTATTGAGTGCTTACTATGTGTCAGGTGCTGTTCTAAGCACTTTACACGTATAAACTCTTTAACCTTCACTATAAGCACATGGAGGTAGATATTATCTTCTTTTCACACAGGAGAAAATCGAGGTACAGAGAGGGTAAGCAGTACAGCCAGCAAGTGGTGGATGGAGCATGGTCCTAACCCTGGCAGTCGCTTCCAAGGTTTGTCATACTTACAGCACTCTGTGCCATGATTTTCTGATTAGCTGGCTGCCTCCCCAGCCAGAGTGAAGGTTCCTTAGCTGCGAGACCTGTGTACCTCTGTACCTCCAGCTCCTCACACAGTAACCTGGCACATAGTATGTATTCAAGAAATGGCAGGTAGAAGTGTATGTGGTAGAAGGAGAAGATAACCCAAAACCACAGGGAGATGGTAGTCACTGGATCCGGCTTTATTAGCATAATATAATTTAATAAGCCTGGCCATGGTGAAATCAAGTTGACTCCTGGAAAAGCCTAGTTACAGTCAGCTCGTTTGGTTTGAATAGAATGAATAACCTACTCTACTCTCTAGGGGCAGAAGGATGATCTGGAAAAGACTATTCTGGAGGAAGACCAGACCCTCCAGAACTGACCAGTCCTCTTGATGGGTATGGATCATTTAAGTCAAACTTTATATATGTTATTCCCATTGGTAGGTTGGGACTGGATGCAACCACTGAGGGTAGGGACACAAATAGTTCCCAGGCAGTTTATGTCCTGATGCCCTCCCCTCTGGGACAGAGAATGTGGAAGATAAAGAAGAAAAGATAAGAAAGATAAAGAAATGCCCTGGGATCTCCTAACCATCTTTGGTGCCAAGGGGTGGCTTAGAAAATGGTGGGGTTACAGCAATAGCACTGCTAGGAATTTATCCAAGGGACACAGGAGTACTGATGCATAGGGGCACTTGTACCCCAATGTTCATAGCAGCACTCTCAACAATAGCCAAATTATGGAAAGAGCCTAAATGTCCATCAACTGATGAATGGATAAAGAAATTGTGGTTTATATACACAATGGAATACTATGTGGCAATGAGAAAAAATGAAATATGGCCTTTTGTAGCAACGTGGATGGAACTGGAGAGTGTGATGCTAAGTGAAATAAGCCATACAGAGAAAGACAGATACCATATGGTTTCACTCTTATGTGGATCCTGAGAAACTTAACAGGAACCCATGGGGGAGGGGAAGGAAAAAAAAAAAAAAAAGAGGTTAGAGTGGGAGAGAGCCAAAGCATAAGAGACTGTTGAGAACTGAGAACAAACGAAGGGTTGATGGGGGGTGGGAGGGAGGAGAGGGTGGGTGATGGGTATTGAGGAGGGCACCTTTTGGGATGAGCACTGGGTGTTGTATGGAAACCAATTCGACAATAAATTTCATATATAAATAAAAAAAATAAAAAAAAATTAAAAAAAAAAAAAAAGAAAATGGTGGGGTTAAAAAAAAAAAAAGAGGTTAGAGTGGGAGAGAGCCAAAACATAAGAGACTCTTAAAAACTGAGAACAAACTGAGGGCTGATGGGTGGGTGGGTGATGGGTATTGAGGAGGGCACCTGTTGGGATGAGCACTGGGCGTTGTATGGAAACCAATTTGAAAATAAATTTCATATATTTAGAAAGAAAGGAAGGAAGGAAGGAAGGAAGGAAGGAAGGAAGGAAGGAAGGAAGGAAGGAAGAAAGAAAAAAGAGAAAAGAAAAGAAAAGAAAAGAAAAGAAAAGAAAAGAAAAGAAAAGAAAAGAAAAGAAAAGAAAAGAAAAGGAAAGGAAATGGTGGGGTGGGGGAAGGCATTAGGACTCCTCCATGATATCCACAAACCCCTACCCAAATCCACCCCATTGTAAAAATAATAATAATACTCTTAAAAAAGACAACTGACATTTTCTTAATCTCATGTAAGGCAAAAATACATAGAAAACATTTTAAAATATATTTTTATGATCTAAAATGGGCAATCTAAGTTCTAAAAAAAAAAAAGTATGCTTGCCTTAAGTTCAGCTTTAAGACAAGTCCTGAAGGCATCTACCCTGTCTCTGGCCATTATAGAAATTTTGGAGCTTCCACAGCTTCTGACCCCACCCCCATGCCAACCCCTGAAAAGATGGTGTTTCTGACCTGTTGGCACAGGAGTTGTACTTGACCATGCTCAGCATAGCAGCCATGATGAAGAACATCAAGATGGGGTCAAGGAGGATGTACTGGGACAGAGTGAGGCATCCTGTGTCTGAAAAACATGAGCTCAGTGGTCAAAAATGTAGAAATCAGAGATGGGCCCCTCTGAGAACCAAACGCCCCAACAATAAGAAATAGTGCCCCTTACACTTAATTGCATGTAAGCATTTATGCAGTCAAGACCAGATAAGCCACTGAGTCACCAGGGAGGTGGAAGGCCACAGCTTTGGGGTACACCGAAGCCCAGGAGTAGGAAACTGTATCTCACACTGCTTTCAGGCCCATGACCCAAGAAAGGACCATGTCTTTCAATCAGATGGAGCAGTCCTGAGACGAGGGCTCTTCCTCATTTCCACCAGCAAACGGGGAATTCTGCCGCCCTGCTTATGTAACCGCAAACTACCTATACCTAGGGTAGAGTCTTAGGATTTACATGAAGTCTCTGTTGGGAGCTGATCCTCCACACAGGCACCAAAGTATCGTTTTTAAAACAAAATTTCATTACATCAAGCCCCTGCTTAAAGCCTTCAAAGTCTTGCCATCTCACTCAGACTAAGCAACCCCTCATGATAGCTGCCAAAGCCGGCATGGCCTCCCGCCCTGTGCAACCTCCTCTCCCAGCACTCTCTGCCTCACAGACTCCACTATGGCCACACTGGCCTCCTTACTGTTCCCTGAAACCACTAAGTGCTGCCTTGTACTGAACATGCCGTTCCCTCTGCCTGAACACTTTTCCCTCAGATCTCTCCATGGGTTAATCTTCTGCTTCACTCAGGTCTCTGCTCAAGGAGGTCACCTCCTCAGGGAGCTGCTCACTGGCCACCCTACCTATAATAGAATCCCTCCCCATTACTCTCTCCCTTATACCACTCTATTTTCTACATCGCACTATTGTTGAAGTTGTTACATTTCAGACTTACTAATTTACTTGCTTATTTATCATCTGCCCCACTTGAAGGTTAGCTTCATGACAGCAAAGTGTCTCATCAGCATACCCTCTGAGGCCAAAAAAAGTGGCATGGCACAGAGGAGATGTTTGAAAAATAGTTACGGAATGAAAAAAGAATAAATGCTGAATGGGTGAATAACTGAAAAAGGAAATCAAAGACACAATCCTCTATAGAAAGGCCCTATAATCTTGCAACATATCTGTCAGAACAAAGCCAGATTCACCCATGAAACACCCACCTAACTTGGCCTGGACTTCTTTAAATTTAAGTTCTATGAAGTCATGAACTCACTTTCACAAAAACAAGAACAGCAGAGGATCAACTTCTATGGATCAGCTCTCATTTATCCATGTGAGAAATAGCCACAGAAAATATTTAAGTTCTCATTTTGCTATCTCCTGCCACCCAGCTACTTCTGAGACATCTGTACTTGCATTCAGTTGAAATCACTTACCGAATGCGAACTTATAGTAACCTGAGAGAAGCAGAATTAGAATCATAAGCCTCCTTCAAATACATAAATGCACACACGCACACACACAAATTTATCTTCTTATCTACACCAAAGTCAAATGTGGATAACTTGGAGGTAATCTATTCCTTGGGATTATGTATGTGAGCTCTCTCCTCTAATAATATAAAGGCTTGCTACATACAACTATTCATATATGTAAATATTACTGGTGAAGAAAATAAGATTTGTAATACTTCACCCAATCCTAAAGTTACTGGGCCCATGGATAGGATCCTTAAATATATTGATTTCTAACTATATTCATACTGTGGCAGTCAATTTCCTAAGAAATATGGTATAAGACAACTTACCAAAGGTGAGAAGGGCAGCAGTGAGCAGTGCTGCTGGGAGGGAGTTGGACAGCTCCAATACAATGAGGTAGGCAAAGGGGACCAGCAAGGAACCAAGGAAAGCACAGAACTATGGAAGGAAAAGAGAAGCAGTCAAACAGCCAACTAAGCTAAGTATCAGAGACCTACTTGACTTGGTACAAGCTAATGTTTAAAATGGAGGACTTTGGGGCGCCTGGGTGGCTCAGTCGGTTAAGCATCTGACTTTGGCTCAGGTCATGATCTCACAGTCCGTGAGTTCGAGCCCTGTGTCAGGCTCTGTGCTGACAGCTCGGAGCCTGGAGCCTGCTTCAGATTCTGTGTCTCCCTCTCTCTGACCCTCCCCCATTCATGCTCTGTCTCTTTCTGTCTCAAAAAATAAATAAACATTTAAAAAAACTTAAAATGGAGGACTTTGATGCAGGCGTGACTTGGTGACCTGAAATCACCTGGAATATCTATAAATAAGAAAGGGCTGGTGTGACAGTGAATCGTCATATCAAGCAACATTCACGTGCCTACTGAGCACCAACTTGAACATTGATATGCAATCAGCAAAGTTCAGCCAAGTAGATGTGGGCAGGATGGCACAGTGGTTTCAAGTAGGGAACTCCGAAGTTGGACTGCCCCATCAACTGCCAGCTGTGACCTTGAACTAGTGTATCTCTGAATCTCAGCCTCCCTATCTATGCAATGTGAAAAATAAGGGTTCCTACCTCACGAGGTTTTCTCTGGAGATTAAATGAGCTAGTTTTATTAGCACACACAAGGTACTCAATAAACATCAGCTTCTATTACAAAACTGTGGGTGCAAGTTGAGAAAGACTTCTCTAAGGTGTTTTCATATTCTAAAGAACTCTAATGTTATTTTTGTTATTTCTCCCTTGGCTCTCTTCTTCGATCACACCAGAAATCACTCTTTAATCTACAGGTTGCATTTTGATTCTGGAAAAAAGATCACCTGACACTTAAGTATCTGGAGAGCTGTGTTTTGTTTTGTTTTGTTTGGAACCACCAGCCTTCTCTCCACCTCCCTACCCTGTCCATCAAAGGTAAATAGACAAGCTGGGGGAATGGAAACTCTCACATCTTGGTTGCCACTTTTTATCAATAGAAAGCAATGTATCCTAGTGTGAAAGAATACAAGGCTGTTATATTTGGCCTTCTCAATTTCCACAGTAAGTCCATAGTGAGTCAGACCTATATCCAATTACGTACACTATGTGATGTTCAAAAGTCACTAGGAAGACACAGAATCACTTAAGAATGTGAGCTTGAGGGTAGGGGAAAACTTTGTTTAATATGGTATGACCATGCAAATCATCCAATGGTTAGCCCAAATAAGCATATAGCCTTTATCCAAAGCGTTTTGAGCTCCTTAAGGAGCTTGTAAATAAACACAACCTGCTTTGAGAGCTCCATGTCAGAGGTCAGATTTTGCAGGTTTCATTTAGCTATACATAAGGGTCCCCACAGAGTTGGGTATTTAGGCCTGGCCATGCTTCATCAAGGCTGGTGCTGGGACTGGGGACAAACATATAGCCTCCCCTAAAAGACTGGAAAACCCCTTTTGGGTGCCTGAACCCTTCACAGGGAAAGAAGCAGGGGCCTGATGGCAGGGGTGTAAAGATGCTAAAATCTTAAGAAGGGCCCTCAGAGGTAGGCAGTGCTCTAGCAGTTGTGGCCATGGAGAGGGATGATGTGTAGCCTGTCAATGTGCTGAGGCCAATGTCAGGGCTGCAGGAGACTCCTGGCTGCCTGGGTCCTAGGTTACTCTCTAACTCAACATCTGAAGCCTCACATGGGCTGGGCAATAGGTGACACTGTGTGCTTGCTCCTACCTATGCAATCTCGGTATTATCTGTGGCCTCCCTTCCCTTCTTACTCACCCAGTTCTGAATCTCTATGCCTGAATATCTACTACAGGATGTGGGTCCAATCATCCTCCCTTCCACTGCCACATAAAGTCCCTCTGTCTACACTTGCTACCCTCCAGGGCTTCCAATTATTATGTTCTGAGTGTGGCCCCGGGGTTCAGTCTAGAGCAAGTCAGGAAGCCTTACTCCTCTCATTCCCATGTAGTTGTGATGCTCATATTTATCCCCGGGCTTCTGGAACAAAAAAGTACCATCATACCCACTCAGGTAGCCAGCAAGACCTATCAGCATCTGAGGAGAGAAGGAGAACAAACAAAAAGATGATGAGAGACTTTTAAGATTCCTCTGTCCCCTGAATTTCCCTCCAGCTGCACCCAGACTTGGTTTCTCTTGACAACTGTCCACAGGAGTTGCCAATGTGACATTTTCTCCTGCAGCTGTTGCAGAGCAAAGAATCGTTTGTCCACAGAGCTCTTTGCTTGAAACAAATCCTCTCTTGTGTTGAGGCCAAGTTCTTGGGAATAGGGCAGATTGAACATTTAGGAAGAAAAATCCCACAAAGAAAAATCCCACTGGCAAGGCCGGTGAGGGGCTCTCTCGTTCAGCCTTCTTTCATTTGCTATGAAATAAAACGTGACAGCTCATGGGGGAAGCCACGGGCAGGGGCTGATTCCTGAAAGACTGAGCCACTGAAAGGGAAATGAGATTCCAAGTCAGAATGAGGACGGAGAAAAGTGGCCAAGGAGTTACATACTAGGAATGGGCAGAAGGGAAAAAAGAATGCTAAGACAGACAGACTTTCCCAGAGGAGAAAAGTCCCAGTGGAAAAAATACAAAAAGGCCAGAGACCAGTTTCTCTTATTTCTAATATTTCAAAGGAGGGCAAACTTGGCATGTTCCAAACCAGAACAAATCAACTATTATACTGAGATTTGTGAGTCCTTCAAAACGTTCAAGAAGATCAGCTCCTTCATGTCTATCTTTCCATGGCTATCAACAGTGTAAAAGTCTAGTTTCCACACAAGCAATCAGAAGCTGCTAAGACATAAAAAGTGTCAGCAAATACCAAGCATTTTTAACAGCCCCAGAATGCCCTAGCTGGGCCCCTATGCCCCACTTAGGCTGCGTGGAAGGATAGAGGACATTGGCTGTATTGAGAAAGTCCCTCCCTGAGACGCTGCTCGTGGGTCTGGACCACTGGGTCTAGATCGCTAACCAGCTCCTGTTTTACTTTAGTTCTAACCAGTTCCACTCTCTATAATTCCATGGCAAGGAACAGAAGCCAAAATGCTTATAAATGATTATAAAGCCTTGTTAAAAAAAAAAAAAAAAAAGGGGCGCCTGGGTGGCGCAGTCGGTTAAGCGTCCGACTTCAGCCAGGTCACGATCTCGCGGTCCGTGAGTTCGAGCCCCGCGTCAGGCTCTGGGCTGATGGCTCAGAGCCTGGAGCCTGTTTCCGATTCTGTGTCTCCCTCTCTCTCTGCCCCTCCCCCGTTCATGCTCTGTCTCTCTCTGTCCCAAAAATAAATAAATGTTGAAAAAAAAAAATTTAAAAAAAAAAAAAAAAAAAAAAAGGAAAAAAGAAAGAAAGAAAAGAAAAAGGAATCCTAGGGCTCAGAAGTTAACATAACTAATTTAATATAAAATAAGAGAAGGAATTGAAAAGACGGAACTATCCAAATACCTAGATGGACAAAAACCAACAGGTGACAATTAAATGGATATCCCTTCCCACCTGGGATCTCAGAAGACAAATTTGCCTGGAACTGGTATGAATTCCCAGACTGCTTGGCTGGTCTGCTAGAGTGAAGAAATGCACAGATGGTTTGCATCTCAGCTCTCTGATTGCAGACAACACTTAATATCTCTGAGCTACAAGTAATAAAACCTTCCTTGCAGGGGGTTGGGAGGATTAGAGACAGTGCAATAAGTCAAACGCTGGCACTATGCCAAACACCAGTTCCCTCACAGTTAAAAGGGTAGCCCTTAAGGTTAAAAGTAGCCCTGAGCTAATTTTCTAACTAACTCGTTCAAATCAATAATAATAATAGTAAAAATAATAAAAACCCTACTAGAATAATGGGAAAATTCATAGAAAACAAATAATAATGGCTAATTAACATACAAAGAAAATGTTCAACTCAACTCATAAAGACATGCAAATGAAAACAGTGACACACAATTTTTCATTCTCAAATTGGCAATGTTTTGAAAGTATGATCATACCAGTGCTGGCAATGGTGCGGGGAAAACAACGCTCAGACACTGTTGGTAGGAGTATATATCACTATAATATTTTTGCAGAAAAACTTAGCAATATGTAACACAAATTTAAGTGTGCATATCCTTTGACTCTTTAGTTTGGCTCCTAAGAAACTTTTAGATACACCTACATAAATAATTATGAAAAGATAAATGTACAAGGATGTTCATTGCAAAATCTTTTGTAACGTCTGAAAACTGGAAGTAACATAAATGCCCACCAATTGAAGACAGGTAAAATAATTCACGACACATCTGTATAATAGAATAATATACAACATTAAAAAGAACGGACTGCGACAGCCATAAGGAAGGATGAGATCATGCCATTTGAGACAACATGGATGCACCCAGGAAGTATTATGCTAAGTGAAATAAATCAGACTAAGGAAGACAAACACCATATGATTCCACTCATAAATGGAATCTAAAAAAAATGAACAAACAAAACCAGAATCAGACCTATAAATACAGAGAACAAACTGGCAGTTGCTAGAGGGAATGGGGTGACGGATGGGCAAAATGAGTGAAGGGGAGAAGGAGATACAGGCTTCCATCTATGGAATGAGTAAATCATGGGAATAAAAAACACAGCATAAGGACTACAGTCAATGATATTGTAATAGCAGTGTAACACCACAGCTACACTTGTGAACACAGCATGATGTATAAACTTGTCAAATCACTAAGTGGTATACCTGAAACTAATGTAACATTGTGTGTCAACTATAATCAAATTAAAAATAAATTAAATAAGGGGCGCCTGGGTGGCGCAGTCGGTTAAGCGTCTGACTTCAGCCAGGTCACAATCTCGCGGTCCGTGAGTTCGAGCCCCACGTCGGGCTCTGGGCTGATGGCTCAGAGCCTGGAGCCTGTTTCCGATTCTGTGTCTCCCTCTCTCTCTGCCCCTCCCCCATTCATGCTCTGTCTCTCTCTGTCCCAAAAATAAATAAACGTTGAAAAAAAAAAATTAAAAAAAAAATAATAAATTAAATAAATTTTAAAAAAATGGAGTACATTTTTATGTACTAACATGGAAAGAAGTTAAGATCTATCATGTTTAAAATATAAGTTGCTGAACAATTTTAGTCTGGTCTGATTTATACATGTCAATTGTTCATGTATATGTATAAATATATACACATTTGTATAAAGAATTTCTAAGAAAACATTTAAGAAACTAATAGAAATATGGGGAAAGGTAGCTTGTGACCTTTTACTTTCTTCTGTGCAGATCAAATTTTTCACTAGATGCAGGCATTTTTCTTTAACCCAGGGCTGGGGGCCAGTGTGGAGTAGCAGGTATCAGCCTCAGTACTGTAGGAGAAAACTTCCCATTTGCAACTTCAAGGGGCTTTCTGAGTCTTTGGTTTGGCCTTAGAACCTATGAAAGCTGCTGTGTTCATCACTCTCTTTCAACCAGGCAGAGCACAGGACCATCAGGTGGGGCAGGGGTGGTTTAGAAAGAAGCCTTACATTTCCCCCTTCACACAGGGATGTGAAGCAACGAGGGCTTAAGTAAAAACAAATCAACCAATATTCCACATGCTTCACTGTGCTTAGCACTGGGGGACTCCAAAAACACACAGGCAGTCCCCAGCTGGAAAATTGTGCTGGCTCTCCTAGGAAAAATCTCCTCCACTGCTAGCCCAGTGCAAACATTCAACACATTCCACTGCTTAATTGTATGGTAGTAACAGATGTCATCCGAGTACTAGGGCAAGGCAAGTTTCATGAGGCAGTGTGGTAGAAGAGTTGAGAGTAGACGCTAGGCCAGCCTAAACCTTGACTCTGCCACTTAGGGGCTTTCCTCCCTATGGCAAACTTCTTTTCCTCCCTGCGCCCCAGTTTCCCCACTGGCAAAATGGAGATACAATGGTATCTACTCCATAGCTTATTCTGAGGATGACATAAGATAATGTATGGAAAATAACTAAAACAGACTAAGTTTTCAATTGCTCGGATTTTTATTGCTGTTATCTTTAAAAGGAGACAGAAAGAGGCATAATATTTTCTTTTTTAAAACTTTTTTGAATGTTTATTTATTTTTCAGAGAAAGAGAGAGTGCAAATAGGGGGGGTGGGACAAAGAGACAGGGAGAGAAGAATCCAAAGCAGGTTCCAGGCTCTGGGTTGTCAGCACAGAGCCTGATGCGGGGCTGGAACCCACAGACCACGAGATTATGACCTGAGCCGAAGTTGGACACTTAATCAACTGAGCCACCCAGGTGCCCCAAGGCATATTTTCCACTCTGGCTCTGGGCTCAGAGCTAATTTTGAATTTTTATTTAATATTTATTTTTGAGAGAGAGACAGAACATAAGCAGGGGAGAGGCAGAGAGAGAGGGAGACACAGAACCCAAAGCAGGCTCCAGGCTCTGAGCTGTCAGCACAGGGCCCGGCGTGGGGCTCGAATTCACGAACCATGAGATCATGACCTGAGTCGAAGTCAGATGCTTAACTGACGAGCCACCCAGGTGCCCTGTGGGCTCAGAGCTAATTTTGAAATGAGCCACCATCCCACCACCCCCTCCAACCCTCCCTGGCCCCTACCCAGTGCTCTTGCGCCCCTAAGCCTGCCTATCACAGCCTACCACCCCTGTCTCTCCTCACCCATGCCTTCATCCCCAAGTACTCCATGCTCCAAGATGACTCCCCAACTTCCTAACAGACGAGTTCCTGTCCCCTTGGTGCTAATGATCTCAGCCTTTATTTAGGAAGAAAAGGCTGATCCATTAGCTTTCTCAGAGGCGGTTGTTTTTAAAAGACTAAAATGAATTCGGATTGTGGGATTTCTAATTGTAAAACATGTGAGAGGTACAGGTCAAAGAATGTGCATGCTGGGAGTGGGGAGGGAGAAAGGTGTTGTGCTCCCTTGTAGACAGTCAGCTGCCCTAAGCAATCTCTGCTTTATGCAATATGTTCCTTCTCTTCATTTCTTTTAGTTTTTGGAATTGAGATAAAATCCATATACCATAAGATTCACCATTTTCAAGTGTACAATTCAGTGGTTTTCAGCATACTCACAAGGTTGTGTAACCATCACCTCTACCTAATTCCAGAACATTTCATCACCCCAAAAGAAATCCCATACCCATTTGCAGTCACCCCCCAGTCCTTCCCCACCAGACCCTGGCAACTACTAATCTGGTTTCTGTTTCTGTGGATTGGCCTATTCTGGACATTTCATATAAATGGAATCATACTATGTGGCCTTTTGGGTCTGACATCTTTCACTTGGCATAATGTTTACAAGACTCATCTATGTTGCAGCATGTATCAATACTTCATTCCTTTTCATGGATGAATAATATTCCATTGTATAGCTAGCTGTACCATATTTTTTAAATATCCATCCATTGGTTGATGGACTGCCTCCCCATTTCTGAGCCCAGAGGACTCCTAAAAACACCAAAGATTTACCATGTAAGCAGCTGGACTGGAATGTCAGAGATTTCTTTCCACAAACCCAAGAATTAAATACAAGATTGAGACTCTGCTCCAACCATTTGAAGAGAGCTGTCAGTCATCACACTGCTTACCTTCCCCAGAGGTGGGTGTACATCAAAGAAAAAGGTACGGTTGATATAATAACTTCCCATTTTTCCAAAGTGAGTCTCATCCCAACTAAAGGAAAAATAGAGAAATGAGAATTTTTAAATTATCATACAATCCAAATAGCCATAATACAACATTGTTAAATTACAGTTAAAACCAAAGGCTGTAAGTTTTAATCAGTTAATGAGAAAATATGGATTAAAAATTTTTTGACACGTTGGGACATGTAGCTGGCTCAGTTGGTAGAGTATGCAACTCTTGATCTTGGGGTCGTGAGTTTGAGCCCCATGTTGGGGGTAGAGCTTACTTAAAAAAATTTTTTTTGACACAAGTAATTGGAGGAAGACATCACACTGATAATTAACCTTTATTGAGATAGATGAGAAAGGTTAGCAAATATTTACCAACCAGTTAAAAATTTAAGTGAAATCTATACTTATTCTGTAGCTTGAGCTTCTATTCATTTTATTTATTTTATTTTATTTTTTTAACATTTATTTATTTTTGAGAGACAGAGCATGAGCAGGGGAGGGGGAGAGAGAGAGAGGGAGACACAGAATCCAAAGCAGGCTCCAGGCTCTGAGCTGTTTGTTAGCACAGAGCCCAACGAGGGGCTTGAACTCACAAACTGAGAGATCATGACCTGAGCCGAAGTGGGACGTTCAACCGACTGAGCCACCCAGGCTCCCCAACTTCTATTCATTTTAATAGAACAGAGTTTTCCTATAAAATAAAAAGGCTTGAGGTAAGGGTTTTCTCTCAAGTCTGTTACCTTCTGACTCCGAGACTACTTTGCTACTAGAAAGCAGATTACTATTGCTATTACAAACTACACCGTGGGGCTATTGAACAGTAAGAGACTACAAACTGGTTGTCACAGGAGTCTAATTTCACTCGTTAACCCTCTGGTACTTAACCTGCTGACCATGAACTCACTGAGCTTATTATAATGAACTAATCAGTATATAAAAATTGAGTTAAGAGCCTACCTAGAAGCTATCCTCGTTGCACAAATTATTAAGCAAGTAAATAAGTGATTCTAATATGTTAGCTTTTAAACACAATGCAGAGATCTTGTTCTTCTATATGACCTTTTCACATCCTGCACAAAGAGTTTACGGAAGCAGCCCAGTTAATCCGGTACAGCCTGGCTATTTCTGTCAGTTCCTCCCTGCAGCTCAGAAGAACGGTTGCTTTCTAGGGACTAGCCATCCCCAGATCAGCTTCCATAAGCAGTTATTACCAACCTACAACGTAAGGGGCAAAACATGCTTTTCCCCAAAGTGTAGGGCTCTTTTTTTATTCTTTAATTCAGTGGGTCCAATAGTAAGGCAGAAGAGTAAATCTATTTCTGCATCTGTTTGCTTAATGCTCTGCTTGACACGAAGTAAGAACAGTGGCATGGAGATGTCAAAGAGAGAAGTAACTTCTGAGCAGTGTGACAAAATGGATTTGCAGAAAGAAGAGAAATCAGTCCCAGTTCCACCACTTACCAACAGCGCAACCTGGCAAAATCACCCACCCTCTCTGGATCTCTGTTCTCATCTACACAATGAAGACAATAATATCTGCTATGTGCCCTTCACAGGGAAGTATTAGGACTCAATTTAGAAAACATGTGAAAGAACTCTGTAGACTATAAAATCCCATACATTTATAAACTGTCCCAACTGGGCACTATTTAAACTGCCCCAACACCTCTGGTTAGTGTTGAGGTCTGTTTGGAAACATATTGACAAAGGGGTATGAGATTTTTACTTCAAAAATTTCCCAAGTAAAACTAGTAGTAACATTCACATCTCTTCTTGGCTTTTATTGTGTGTTTGTGTTGGGAGAGACGATCCTCCCTGACTCTCTCTTGCTCCTACAGACCTTGCTGGGTATGCCAAGAATGCAAGGTCCTGGCTGCTCTTCACTCAGGCCATTTCTCAGGATATGTTTGCAGAAAGGCAACCTTGAGAGAAGAGTTAGCATCTTCCTCCGGGACAGAGGGCACTCTTGTTTACTGCTTGTTATAAAACAGTGGATTCCCCAAGCTCAGTATCCCTCAGCTGTGAGGCAACCCACTGCACGTGCAGGCATTCATTCAGACCCATGGCATCACATGGGAATTGGGGAGCAAGAGGAACACATGCCCACCTGCTGATGCTCTCATCCTGCTTGCTGTGCCATGAAAAATAAAGTCTTTTGTCTCTAACCCAGTACTTCGTCTTCTGCCAGCATCCATAAAATAATGACAGGCTAACTTACTAGTTTGTAAGTTGGGTAAAATAAAATCCTAGACCCTGACTGTGGTCACAAGCATAAGATGCCAAGACATACCTTTCCGTAAGAGAAAGGACAAGGGCCCCATAAGCTGGGAATGGAATCTGGTAAATAAATGCCCTTATCCAAGTGGTGGGCAAGGAAGGTAGTAAGAGTCTCCCACCATCTTACCTATTAATGAGGCTGAATGGAGAAAGAAACAGTTTGAAAGCTGCCTTGGTTACTGCTCACTCTTCTGGCAAAATAAGAAAGAGATGTAATCATGACAATGGGGCAGCAAGCCTAGCAGGCGCAGCTAAAAGGCAATATGCATATGGCTGCTGAATCAAGGAGTCTCCAAAGCTTTCATAAGTGGTGCCAGCAGTAAGGAGATCTTGCTATTCAATATAGAAAATTGGGGCAAAATGAACACATTGAAAGCTCCTTGGGTGAGCTGTGTGCTCAAAAGTAAATGTGCCTTGCTTAGTGGCTCAGAACCACTCTCTCCCTGTGTCCCATGATCCCTCCTCCTCTACCACAATCTCAGCTGTGTTAAAAAAATAAAATAAATAAAATAAAATAAAATAAAATAAAATAAAATAAAATAAAATAATTAAAAACCAAGGTCTCCCTCTCCCTAAAGGGGACTGACTGAAGGCCATACACATGTATCCTACCCCCTGCATCCAGCACTCCACAGTCTCCACTGGGGAATGGCATAATCTTTGGATGGCTGTCACTATAATTACTGATGCAGGCCTATTAGATTTATAAGTTCAAGGGGGAAAAAGCACCCAAATTCAACTGACAGGGTCTGAGCCAAGCTCCCAGTGGGGAAGGAAAGGTAAAATGAGCTGTGGGTAAGGCCCCTATATTACTATTGTGGTTCCCACAGTGGGATGTACACTGGCATTGATCCTATAAGTGTCAAAGGGGATTATCCCATTCCGGGACTGCTGTGTGTTGAGTGGTGATCCTATCCTATCCTGGGTGGTCCAGAAGAAATAATATAAATCCCAAGAAGGGAAAGTGAAATCACAGCCATAAAGACATAGGGCAGCTAGAGCCAGGAGAGGCCATTCTCCAGGATAACAGCGCCATCTGCTGGACACAGGTACCAAGCACATACTATTTAAAAGGGACAGCTATCGGGGCGCCTGGGTGGCGCAGTCGGTTAAGCGTCCGACTTCAGCCAGGTCACGATCTCGTGGTCCGTGAGTTCGAGCCCCGCGTCGGGCTCTGGGCTGATGGCTCAGAGCCTGGAGCCTGTTTCCGATTCTGTGTCTCCCTCTCTCTCTGCCCCTCGCCCGTTCATGCTCTGTCTCTCTCTGTCCCAAAAATAAATAAACGTTGAAAAAAAAATTAAAAAAAAAATAAATAAAAATAAAAGGGACAGCTATCAACCCACTAAGCCTTTATTAAAACTGAGTGCCCGACCCATGAAGGCCTTAGGACTCTTTGGCTTGATATTGCCACCTTGGGGTGAGTCAACTTAGAATCGAAGGCTACAAGGGAAGGGCTCAATAGGCTTGCTGGTCAAAGGAAGTGATATAGCTGGCCTGGCCCTAGGGGCATCTTGATTTTTTATAAGAGGTAGGAGCTCCCACTTTGGAGAAACTATCTTCCACTCCGCCACCTGAAGCAAAACCACTGGCTCAGCGGAGTCTTGATTCACAGAGGTTCCTCTCAAGGCCTGGTTCATTGATAGCATCCACTGGGCAGCAACAATCATCCGGTCTCAGTGACAACTCTGGAAGGCCAGCTGTAATAATGGTTGATGGGCACAATTGGCTGAATTGAAAGTCATTGCTCTTGCCTTACACAATAGTTTTGAGAAACAGACAAGTTATACTTTTATTGGCTCTTGGGCTTTTACCACTAACCTAGCTTCTGTGTGCCACCTAGAAGACTATATACTGAGAAATTTCAAACACTCCTCTTCAGAGCCAAGAACTGTGGGGGAAAATGTCATGGCTTCCTGTCAATGGGACAATCTGGATCACTCACACAGATGCCCACAGTAAGGACCAGTATTCTGATAAGACTGACTGAAATCAAGCTGCAGATTAAGCTTGTACCAAATAGACTCCTGCCATTGCCACCTGGATTCATGAATGCCCCAGGCATGGAAACACATCTATCATCATGGACTGGGCACAAAGTAAAGGACTATATGTTTCTGAAGCAGAAGCCATCACTGCGTTGTGGTGACTTGTGACTCCAGCCAAAAGCTGACCAGTTTGTCTTGCAATAAAGGAGGCCACATCGCACTGGGCATTGACTCTGCCCACTCCAAGGAAACTAACTGTTTTAGGACTTTGTTCCCCTCTCCGGGCTATCACTGGTGCCTTACTGTTATGGACACTTTTTCAGGTTACAGTGTTGATGATGCTGTTCCAGTCTAATTATCTGACTCCACATATGTCATTGGGGTCCTTGAAACTAAACAATGTCATTCCAAACCATCCACAGTCTGACAATAGTGCACTTTTTCTCCCCTTATTATTTTCCCTTATTATTATTCACATAATAATGAGCCAATAGTCAAGGTACTTGATGACATTCCATACTCCCTACCCTCCACAGGCATTTGGTATTGTCAAGCACAGAACGATTTCTAACTCTGCTTCCCTCACCTCTTCCTGGTTCACACTCCTTAGTTAAGCAGTTTGGTCACCTAATGCAGTCATCATCAGAAAGGGCTCATCTCCTCTTGGCCAACAACTGGGTAATGATCAGGATAAAAGAGGTGGAGAGTTATATAAACCTACATTTTGAACATTTTAGATTCTTCCTGGACTATTCCTGAGCATGATTTGTCCTTCTTTCCCCTAACAACTCCAGATCAGCAGGGGGGAGGGAGTGGGAGATTCAAACTTAAGCCAATATGCTGATGTTCATCCTACTTCCTGCCCCATGAGTAAGTCCTTTATCTCTGACCCAGGAGTCTTGTGTCTTCTGCCAACACTCATGAAACAATAATGGGCTAATTTATTCACCTCCCAGTAGGATAGCCCAGATAGGTTATAGCTGGCTTTTTGGTCAAAGAGTTCCATTTCTAACATTCCCTACACTAACTTTCTTGTCAGGGATACTGACAAAACATGGTATCGCTTGTTCACTAATAAATTAACCATTTTCAGATTGTATAAAACTTTTTCTCCTTCTAGTTGGAGACTTTTTAAACTTATCTCATGAAATCTGAGTCCTACAAAATAAAGCCTTTAAGAACACAAGTCTCTCCTCACAAAAGGGCCCCAGACCTGCTTCCTGAGACCCCTGTCATCATCCCTGGACACACAAATTGTCGTCCCCCCTCCCCAGGATGATTTTTGCCTCCCATGATGCCTGGAAATCCTGCAGATTAGGAACTCAGGCTTTAGGGAATTCTTTTTTTTTTTTTTTTTTTTTTAATTTTTTTTTTCAACGTTTATTTATTTTTGGGACAGAGAGAGACAGAGCATGAACGGGGGAGGGGCAGAGAGAGAGGGAGACACAGAATCGGAAGCAGGCTCCAGGCTCTGAGCCATCAGCCCAGAGCCCGACGCGGGGCTCGAACTCACGGACCGCGAGATCGTGACCTGGCTGAAGTCGGACGCTTAACCGACTGCGCCACCCAGGCGCCCCTAGGGAATTCTATACTAAGAATTTCCAATCCTCCTTGAAAGTTCAAAGCACCTTTAAAAGCCACAATCTGAAATACCGCTTTATCGGATCTTAAGGAATCCACTGCCAAAGCAAATCCCACTGCCAGAGCAAAAAAAAAAGACTCCTCTCACAGAGACTGCGCCTGGCCAAAAGCAACCTCCAGAAACCTGTTTCCCACTCCAGCGCAGCCCCGCCCCTCCTCCTGTGATTCCCGCCCCTTCGTGCCCCCGGGCCAATCAGAGGGCGCATCCCTCCCACCCGGTTGCCATGGGACCCACCGAGTCCCTCCTGTCACTCACCAGACGTGCGGCGGCTCGTCCAGACGGTGGAAACGGGTGGCGAAGGACAGCAGCGTGACCAGGGCCAGCAGGGCCCACCGGCCAGCTGCCTCGAAGTGCCGCGAGCCCCAACCAGGCCGTTTGCGGCTCCGCGCTGCAGGCTTGGCGGTCTCGTCCGGGCCCACAACCCTAGCAGTCTGGGGCCCACAACGGCCCCGCCGGGGACGCAGCTCGGACCGGGCCGGGCCTCCGCCCACCGCTGGTGGCATCCTGCCCCTCCTCAGGATCGCCCTCCGGCCCACCGGCACGCGCCCGGTCAAGAAGTCATTCAGGTCCAGCTCGGGGTGCCCTGGGAAATGTAGTTCCCTGCGCCGGCAGCGGGCCCCGGGGCCCCGGCCTCTGGGCTGGGCAGGGAGTGCGGTCGCCGTCCGGGCCGCTAAGAGGCGGCTAGTGGCGCAGAGCATGACGGGCCGCGCGGGCCCGGCGGGCCGGCCAGGGAGAAAACGGGCTCAAGGAACTGCAACTCCCAGCAGCTCCGGGAGTGGGGGCGTGGCGGCAGGGCGGGGCGAGCCAGAGGAGCCCTTAAAGATCATTTTAGTCCAACCCCTAGCTTTACCACAACAGAAGTGTAAGTTCTGACGTGTCGGGGTCTCACAGGGCCACAGCCGTCGACGAGTCGGAGAGTCCCAGACGTGAAGTCTCCGGGCCTGGAAGAGGGGTGGCCCCAGGCGCGAGATGCAAGCGGGGAAGGTCTGTGCCACGCATACAGGGAGAGGGAAACTACTTAGAAACACTGAGAAACCCGGGGAGGGGCTAAAGGTGACCTTGGACAACGCACGCTCCCGGCATGCAGAGCGCCGCACTGGCGCCGCTCTGCGCCTGCGCGCTGCCAGCTTTTTGTTGCCCGCTGGGGCCTGTAGTCTGGAGAGGATTGGGCCCGAGGCGGCGCGGGTTGGTGGACTGTGCGGGGCGCTGTGGAGTCGCTGTACCCTCGCGCTCCACCTGCCTCTTACCGTTCTCTCTGCTAGGTTTTCAAGACGTTGTCCCCTGCTTCCCTCTTCCGTACAGCCCGTGTGGTCTTTCCCAGCCGGTCGGCCCGACGGGTCCTAACACTTAACCTAGGGCCTTCCCAGGTGGTTTGCTTTATGAGAGAGCACCTGGACGCTTTAAGTCATTGCCAGCACCTGGGGAGCGCCTCCCCGCTTGGCCCAGAGCCACGGTGTCACCTCTGGGGGAAGGGGCCCGAGAATCTGCATGTTTAATAAGCGCCCCCGATGAACTTTTAAAGTCTTATTCAAGTTTGAGAACCACCAAGGAAGGTAGCGGGCATGTCAGATGGGATACAGCATCCCCGTAATAATATATAGCTCTCCCACTCACAAATGGGATTTTAGGAGTCGTTCTCTCAAAACATGCGTGAGAAATGGTTTAAAAATAAAATCTGCTAGACTCGTCAGAATCCAGATTTGAATTGGGAACGAAGTTCCTCCAGGGGTAGTGATGAGAGCTTAAAATCTAGCTCTACAAGTGCACAAGGGAGCACAGGGTAGTTGACGCAATTATCACTGGTAAGAGGAAAAGCAGAAACTGCTCTCCGCTACGTTTCCTGATGGCCCATAAGTAGGAAACCTGGGGGCAGTGGCATTCGCAGTGACTCTGTGGTCACCCTCAGCACAGGTGAAGATGTAACATTCAGTAATTAGGTAAGACATTTCGTTAAGGATTCTAAGCTAATGTCTGAGGCTCTCTAGTGGTCCCGGCCCTCACCAGCAGCCCCTGCTTCTTGGCCCCAGGAGCCCCTCCAGCCTGACCTGTTAGGGAAAGGGATGTACCTCTGAATAGGGTTCATCTAGTCGTGGCCACCTAGTTCCTCTGCTTCCAAAGACACCTGCCGTCTATCACCTGCCCTCTGCACCAGAGCCATCTTTACTTTCCCCACAAAAGGTGCCTCCAGTACCGGCTGGAACTCCCAGGCTCAGAAACCAACCTGGGAAGGCCTGGTTGATAGTTCAGGGATGTAGTCTAGAGAGGATTGGGCCCTCTCTAGAAGACGGAGTTGATGGTTCATGGACGGTGAAGGCAGGGCCACAGAGCAGTTTGGTGTGCTCAGGGGTGCAGAAGGGAGAGGGAACTTGGGGGAAATGTCTGTAGTCAAAGGGATGGTAGTCAGAGGTGATCTAGAAATCCCGTTGTGTTCTCCCTCATCCATATGGATACACACGTGTCTGCCTGGAGATTCATGAGTGCTAACTAATTACTAGTCCTGGGCCCTGCTTTGAAATGCTGACTACCCGAGAAGGACCAGAGAAATGAACTTTGAGTCTTTTAAACTTTAGAGGAGAGATCACACACACACTCAGCCTCCTCCAGGGTAACAAAAATGAGAGAAGAGGGCCAGGTAAGGAACATGGCAGACCAGAGAGGGCATGCCCTGACTGAAGGAGGCCAGTAATTGTCTCCAATCAATTGTTGCTACTCAAGAATCCGAGTCCACTGTCTCCAGATCTTTTTAAGAAAAAACAGACAATAGGGCTTATATACGAAACATCTTGATTTTTCAACGTTGGCAACCAACTAGAAACATTTTTAATTTTTTTAATGTTCATTTATTTTAGAGAGAGAGACAGAGTGCAAGTGGAGGAGGGGCAGAGAGAGAGGGGACACAGAATCTGAAGCGGGCTCCTGGCTCTGAGCAGTCAGCACACAGCCCAGTGAATGGCTCGAACCCACAAACCGTGAGATCATGACCTGAGCTGAAGGTGGGCGCTCAACTGACTGAGCTACTCAGGCACCCCGGAACATTTTTAAATATAAGTAGACCAAACACAATACACTATAGGCTGTCCTTTTGTGACCTTAGCTTTGGAGTCCATGGGCATATCCCCCAGCTATTTTTATGAGACCATCCTAAAGGACTGATGGGTGGGTGGTGGGTTGAGAGAGACGGGCACTGCAGCATGAAAGAACTAGAATTCCTGGTCTTTCTGTTGCTGCTGGAAGGAATTATGCTATCATCTTACAGCAACCCCTCATTTTACAGATGAGAGAGAAAAGACTAGAGAATAGAGAAGGCAGGGATCTGCCCAAGGTCACACAGAGCTAGTTCCTGCACTGGGACCAGACCCTAGGTATGCCAGCATCCAGTGCACCACACTACGTGAATTACTGCTTCCAAAACCAGGCCACCTTGTCTGCCCAAGACACCAAATCTGGCTCCACCGGGAACATAGAAAACTTCCCACAAGTTGGAAAGAGATGTCCTTTCTGACCAGAGTCAAAGTTTCCCCGGAAGCCTATCTAGCCCAGCTTCCCCATTGGCTCATGGGATCCACCCCTTCAGGGTTCCTCCCCCTGCTCTGCAGCTCTGGGAGAGGGGACATTCCTTGAGAGGCCAAGGGTCACCACAACACCATGACTGAGTCTGGCAAGGTAAGGAAGACGTGCAGGCTGGCTGCCCTGTTGGGGGCCCCTTGGACCTCAGGGATGCACGATAGCACAGTTTGGAGCTGAGGGACCCCACCTGACTCCCAAGGCCTCTGACCCAGGGAGCTCGGAGTCTGGCCTGAGTTGCAGACACGGGTCTGGGAACGGAGGCCTGCTGACTTGGAGCCCCCCCGCTGAGGGCCGTTGCCTCACCAGCGGGCTTCTGGGGCTGAGAACCCCCACAAGCATGGGTTAACATGTATCTTCATGCTGTCTCTCCTCAGCCCATCCTGTACTCCTATTTCCGGAGCTCCTGCTCATGGAGAGTTCGAATCGGTAAGTACTGTGCTCCCACCAAGGGCCTGGGGGGATGGAGGTGGAGAGAGCCCTGCGTGGAGAGCTGGCCTGGGACAGAGGGGTATTCTGTCAGACAGGGCACCACCCCCAGCAACCAGTGTCCCCAGTGCCCTGGAGACTTTAGCACCTGCACCTTGAATGGCACCTCCACCTAGGAAGTGCCAAAAAGAGGAGAGTGGGGGTGGCAGGAAGGTGGGTTGTCTTTTCCCTTGGACCTGCCACCTCTCCCACCCTGCCCTCCAAAGCCACTTAGCAACCACACTTAAAGCAGGCTCACAAAACCCAGAGGTGCTTGGTAACTGGCAGGGAACAGCTGGCCTTTCTCGGTTCTTATCTTATTTGATCTGGCAATTAAACGGAACTGGCCAGTGTCAACCCCAGAGGCTTCAAGGAAGCAGAAACCAGGGCCCTCCGGTTTAGTCCCAGCTTGACCCGTCCCTCCCTCAGCTCAACACAGCCTGTGGCAAAGATCATAGTCCCAGCTCATACTGCGGGAAAACCGTGCTGGATGTTTTTATGTGCATGATTCCATTTAAACCTTGGCAACCCTAGGAGGGAGGGATTATTGTTGCCTTCATTGTACAGGTGAGGAAACTGAGGCACGGGGACATTAAATAACTTGCCCAAGAATAGGTAGCTAGTAAGAGGCAGAGCTGGAATTTGAACAGCTAGTCTGCCTCCAGGGTCTGTGTTCTTAACTACTCTACTGTCAGATGAGGAAACCAAGGCACAGGGGCTCATTAAGTTTCTTGCCCAAGGCTGCACAGCTAGCAAATGAATGTGATGAAATCTGAACCCAAGCAGTCTGCCTCCGGTAGTCTGGCCCTAACTGGGAAGCCATCTGCCATGACCCTCCCCCGCCCCACAGTCAGTTGGCAGTTGCTAGAATCAGTAGGCAAGTGCACTGGGGTGCCAAAGGACACAATCTCTCCAGGCACCTCCTCTGGCCCCGGAACCTCTGCCCTAGCTGGGCCAGACAGGAGCCACAGGACCCATGTGCAATGACCTCTCCCTCCTGGCCCCAGCAGCCACTTTGTCCAGAGTGGGGCTGACCAGCGCTGAGGAAGAGCCCCGTGCCTCCCAGTCTCTCTTCAGACCGTGACACGTCTCATCCCCTCCCCTCGCTCCTTTGCCTTTGCCCAAGACTAGCCGTCACCATATTTCAGTGCACATGCGCATACACACACACACACACACACACACACACACACACACACACACACACAGAGTCTTCACTAGGCTGGTCCAGTGTTTACCCTCACTTTGCCGGTGGAAATTATCAAAGGGCACAGAGAGGAAATCTGGTCACTAGGAGTCATAGCAGATACTGTGAGGCCACTAAAGAGCCCTGGTGCCCTGCTCGGAAGGGATAGTAATCAGCTCTGAGAACAGAGAAAATGGATGAGAAAGGGAATTCTTCTCTGGAGAGTGTCATCTGCTTGTGTATGCACTTTGTGGTCACTTGAGCACCTGCCCTGGGCCCTTGGACACCTTCATGAGAGAATAATTGCAGGTCTCCAACAAATAAGCCCTGCTTGCCACTGTTCAAGGCCCTGGAGGGGACAGAGGTGACCAGAACACTTCCCTGCTGCCCTCCAGGAGATCCCAGGGTGCCAGGGCACACGCCTGTAGGCACCACTTGGGTGCGGGGACCCTGTGCGGGTATGGAGAGGATGGCCCTGAGAGTCTGGGGGCAAGAAGAGCCTCAGAGACCTGAGGGAGGAGAGTGGGTAGTGACCAGGGAAGCTGGAGAGATGAGGACAGGGCCAAGTTGGGCCTTGGTCACCTAGCTGCCTGGAAAAAGAAGTCTCCTTCTGGAACCTCATGTAGCCCTTGGAAGTATAACCAGAAGCTGTCCCCTGACTCTGCTGTCTCTCGTAGCTCTGGCCTTGAAAAGCATTGACTATGAGACGATCCCCATCAACCTCATAAAGGATGGAGGCCAGCAGGTGAGGAGGCCGCCCCCGGACCACCATGTGAGAGTTGGAGGTCTGGTAGAGGGACCCAGAAGAGGGTGCAGACTTCTTCCCCGCAAGAGGTGAACCTGCTGGCTCTCCCTGGAGGGACGGGGTGACAAGCTGTGCAGCATGAGGAGTCATGGGAAGGGCCCCGGTTCCAGGCTCCGTGCCACAGCCTGGCCTCTCGGTGCCTGACCCCAGGAGGGTGAGTGGCGAATGGGGGTCCTTGCCCCTTGCTGGGCCATCTGGATGTACCTTGGTGACCACAGTGTGAGGTACAAGGGGACACACACAGCCAGGCCATTGGGATGAATCCTGTAGTTCAGCAGCCAGTGGATTTTGGAATACTGCCTGGATCCCTCAGGCCTTGCCCAGGGGAGGAGAGTGCAGGTGGGCTGCAAGCCTGGGGTCTTCCTGTGTGCCCAGTCCAGGCCACCTCGTCCATCAGGTCCTTGTCTCCACAGTTCTCTGAAGAATTCCAGGCACTGAATCCCATGAAGCAGGTGCCGGCCCTGAAGATCGATGGCATCACCATTGGCCAGTCAGTGAGTGCAGGGCCTGGGAGGCCCCTTGCAAGAGGGGTGCCCCGAACAAGAGGACCTCACAGTTCTTCTTTGCTTGTGTGTGGCCAAGCGCCTAGGCCTTAGTAGGGACATGATAAGTTCCTGGCAGAGGGAGGGAGCTCGGCTGGTTGTTTGGGGAAGTGACGGAGACTCGAGCATATGGGGACCAAGTTCTGCAGCACAGGGGGCCACAAAGAGCTCTTCCCTGGGGGAGTGTCAGCCTCGCGGGCTCCAGCTGAGGAGGGCGAGGAGGAGTTTGCTGGCCCCGTCACTCTGGTCCAGGGGTCTGCGGCCCTCCCATCCCAGTGTCTCGCTGCTCCCCTCCCAACAGCTGGCCATCATTGAGTACCTGGAGGAGACTCGGCCCACTCCACGACTCCTGCCTCAGGACCCGAAGAAGAGAGCCCACGTGCGCATGATTTCCGATCTCATCGCCAGCGGCATCCAGCCCCTGCAGGTGTGGCTCTGGACTCGCACCCTGCACGCCTCTCATATGCCTCCCCTCACACACTCTTGCCTTCAGAGGCACACTGGGTGTGGGGCCTCATAGTGGGGTACCCAGCTTGGGAGTGGGGGCGGCAGGAGGACAGGAGGGCTTCTCAGGGGCTTAGACCCAGACCACGTGGCAGAGGGGCGAGGGATCCCAGAAATCACCTGCCCCGCGGGGCCCCCAGCCGCATTCTCAGAAGCCCCAGGTTTCCAAGGACAGCCCAGAGGTTCCCAAGGAGGGGAGGGGCCAGGTGGCAGGGGAGAGGCTGAGTGCTGCAGAGCCAGACCCCTCCCCACCTTTAACCAGAACGGCCTCCCTCTCATCTGTTCTGTAGCATAGATTGGGAGTCTCGAGAGATTTTTATCTTTTAAAATTTTCCCTGCTAAAAAATAAGTGTTAAAGCAATTCATCTGTGCTAATCCCTGGCTTAAATGAGGAAGTAGCCCCAGAAAGGTGGAGGGACTTTGCAGAGTCACTCGACTAAGAATGGCAGAGCAGGGGCCAGGGCCCAGGACCCCTGACTGTACCTGTGCCCCCATCCCCATGTTACCTTGTTGTTTGTAACAAGGAGATTGGAGCAGACAGATAGCCCCATTTTATAGATGAGGAAACTGAAGCCCAGAAGTGAAATGGCTCCAGGGGTGTAAGGATGGAACAAGGGTCCAAATCTCCTGAAAGCCACCTATGCTTCTCCCCCATCCACCTCTCATGTTGCACCCCCCTCTCCTCACAAGGGGCCACATAAGGGAGACCCACTGGTTGCAGGGGAGACGGGCCTCAGGTCATGGCCGCGTCCTGTGCCCCCACCCTTCCACACCTCCGCCAGGGTCACAAGCTTCCCGACAACAGGGGGCACTGGGGCAACCTGAGAAGGTGGCTGCTGGGATCACTCTCTGTCCCAGCCCCCATCCACCCTCAGTGCCCAGATGGGAAGAGGGGATTCATGGAGCCCAGGAGGGGCAGATGGACAACCTGGGGCAGAAAGGGAACTGAGCTTCCCTGAGGGGGCTTGGCAGGCGCAGGCGGTTCCCAAAGCCAGTCACAGATTATCATCTTTGGTTGCATAGAACCTGTCTGTCCTGAAGCAAGTGGGACAGGAGAACCAGCTGACCTGGGCCCAGAAGGCCATCACTTCTGGCTTTAACGGTGAGTCCTTACTCCCGCGAGCCATCCCAGGGTGACCTCTCAATGACACAGCTCTCGTGCCTAAGGCCGTGGGCATCTGAAACAGCTTCCCAGGCTCTTTGGTCCTGACAATGGCATGGGTGAGGGTAGGGGGGCAGAGCCAAGGAGGAAGTGGGACTGGATACTGTCCAAACCTGGCCTCAACCTCTAGTACTTCTGGGCACCTCAGCACCTGAGGCCCACAGCCCTTTGGAGCTGGATGGCCCAACTTCTGCTTCACTGCCTGCCCCAGCCGGGAAACGAAGGCTAGCAAAGCACCAGCCCATCGTGTGACAGCTGCTACTTCGGCCAGTGGCCGGTCTTGTCCCTTCTTGGGGAGGGAATGGCCACTGGGCTGGAGGAACCCCGGGGAAACATCATCTGCCTCCACATCCCCGGCAACTCTCTCCAGATCTGGTTGTCGCATTCCCTCCAACACACATGCCCCAGCCTGTCACTCAGCTGCCCATTTCAGAACTATGGGGGCCAAGGCCCAGTCTGTGCCCCGAGTAAAATCCATGTGGCCTCCCCACAGCTCTGGAGCAGATCCTGCAGAGCACAGCAGGGAGGTACTGTGTGGGAGACGAGGTAAGCTCTCCCAGGCCTTCCTACAGCGGCCTTCTCCCTCCACCCTGGGGCAAGAGCAGGCCAGAGAGATTCCGGAGAAGGCATAGGGTTGGGGTGGTTTCAGGGCCCCTCACCTCATCCTGAGGCGTCTCCTCCCTGCTGGGCGCTCAAGGGAAGTGCCTATGATGGTGGTTTTTAACAAGCATGCTAAGATCCACTGAGACCATCAAACCTTTTTTGGCCCCCCCCAGAGCCGGTTGTCAGGACAACTGGATCCTGGCCTGGGAGACACGTGCTCTGGGGACAGATGGGGGAGAAGAGGAGGGGGATGGGGCAGTGGGGATGGGGTGGAAGACCCAGGAGCAGAAGGGAACTGTCAAGGGCTGGCAGCCCGTGGACACAGCCAGCCCAGCCTGTGAGTCCGGGGCACACACCCTGATGCAAACCCACCCGACCCTCTTTCAGGTGTCCATGGCTGATCTCTGCTTAGTGCCTCAGGTGGCAAACGCTGAAAGGTAAGAGAGCCCCACTGCCCACCCTCTCCCACCTGGCTCCTCCCCTCTAAATGCCCAGCCTCCTCCCACCGTCAGGCCCCAACTTCATCTACCGAGGAAGCGTCTCATGCGGAGACTCCCTCCAGCTGGCCAGGGAGCCCCGGGTGCCAGACCACACCAGCCACTGTGGCCTGGAGGAGACAGGCGGAAGAAATCAGGGGAGCGCCCCCGACCATGCCCGTCTTAGCTCATACAATCCCATATAGCCCCTGCTCCTAAGAGGAGGTGGCTCACCTGGTGGCCACCCCTAGAAGAAACCTCCCGCAAGAGCCTGCTGCCCCCGACATGGTATGTCTGTGCCCAGCAGTGAGCTCTACTCTGCTTTCCTCCAACAGCCCTTCAGGGAGGCATGAAAGAGTGCCTCTCTGGAAGGCATCATGTCAGGCACCATCAGGATACAGAGATGTTATGACACATTGGCTGCCCTTGAGAAGCTTGGGATATGGGTAGAGAGATTATCTGTATATGTAAATGTGTAGTAGGTTCTCGATGAACAGCCATTGCTTGGAATAGGAACAGTAGGCAACAGAGATGCTAGACAGTACTGCATGAGACCCGCCCATCCCAGAGCCACCTGTGAACAAGGCCCCCACGTGGCAGGGCCACCTTCCTGGTCCTTCTCTGGTCAGCTCCAGGGGCCCCATCCAGCCCACCTCTGTGCTTCCCTCGCTGCACACAGGGCAGTCTGCCCGTTCCCCTGCACACCTGGTGTTGAGATGGTGTGAGACAGATGTTTCTCTGCTACAGGTTCAAGGTGGATCTCACTCCCTACCCTACCATCAGCCGCATCAACAAGACGCTGCTGGCCTTGGAGGCTTTCCAAGTGTCTCACCCCTGTCGGCAGCCAGATACACCCCCTGAGCTGAGGGCCTAGCCCTCAGACTGTACCCCGTGGGTGAGGGGGCAGGAAAGGGGTACAGGAGCAGAAGCTAGGTAGGCTGAACAGGCCTGGAAACAGGCAAGCCCTAGGTGGAGAAGCAGGAAATTTGAACTCCTAGCCCTTGAACTTGAAGTCTAGCCCTGGACCTGCCTTCCCACTGAACCTCTTTGTGCTTCCAGTACCCACAGTCTGTCGAATGTGGGTAGGGTGGGGGAGAGGATGCTGGGAGGGAGGAAGGCAGGAACATTACCTATTACCTATGTCATGGGCAGTCATGAAGATGCAGGCACAGTGTAGACTAAAATGCCTAGCAAGTTCACTGGAGAGAGGTCAGGAAGCCCGAGCGCCTCTTCCCTTCCCTGAGACTGTACCTGACTGCAAAGAATGTCCACACTGAAATACGGTAATTAAACTGAAGCCCAGGCCTCTAGGTTATATTCAGTTAAGATGCTTTCCAGAAAATGAACATTCTTCCTAGCTGGAATCCCCCTGTGTCTGGGCCAGGAGAGGAAATCAGCCAGCCACTTGCCCACCCTGTGGTAGGCCTGGCCCCTGGCACTTAAGAGCACTGGAGAGAAAGAAGTTCAAAAGCCTGCCTGAGAGAACCAGACCCAGATGCAGAAGAGAACAGATAGAAAAAGCAGAAGGGCGCCTGGGTGGCTCAGTTGGCTGAGCGTCCGACTTCAGCTTGGGTTATCATCTTGTGGTCTGTGCGTTCGAGCCCCGCATCGGGCTCTGTGCTGACAGCTCAGAGCCTGGAGCCTGCTTCGGATTCTGTGTCTCCCTCTCTGCCCCTCCCCCACTTGCTCTGTCTCTCCCTCAAAAAGAAATAAAACATTAAAAAAAAAAATTTTTTTTTTTTTTTTTTTTTAAGGAAAATTAGGAAAGAGAGCATTTTGTGACCAGCTAAGTTTCCAGGACTAGAATGGTACTATTAAGTGTTGACTGGAACACGGAGAGGGAAGTTGGCCCACATCCTCAGGGGCAGCATTCTCCGGATCAGTCCCAGGAGTAAGCGCTTCAAATAAATCCAGTCGTGAATGGCCTTGGGAATTGGAGGCAGGCTCCTGCGTGGGCAGTGTGAACAGCCACTGATCAGGATGGCTCAGGACCCCAACCAGGTAGCAGCTCACCTTGAGGTCCCTTCTGGAAGTGGAATCAGATGACTTTTATGTCCTGTACCTGAGATTTCATTTCCCCTGCATGGCTAGGGTTTAAACAGTGAACTGAGATTGATGTGTCTGGTTCAAATGCAAGCCGCCACTCTCAGCCAAGTCCCTTCAGCCCTGATCCCAGAGTACCTAGTTCTCCCATCATCCCCTTTGTGGCCTCTTCTTTCCTGAACTTGGGTTCCAGGCTTTAGAATGACCAAAGTGGGCCACTCTTGTTCCCAAGCTGCGTCTGTCCTGGCAGAGCCAGAAAAAAGCACAGGACAGGGGCGCCTGGGTGGCGCAGTCGGTTAAGCGTCCGGCTTCAGCCAGGTCACGATCTCGCGGTCCGTGAGTTCGAGCCCCGCGTCAGGCTCTGGGCTGATGGCTCGGAGCCTGGAGCCTGTTTCCGATTCTGTGTCTCCCTCTCTCTCTGCCCCTCCCCCGTTCATGCTCTGTCTCTCTCTGTCCCAAAAATAAATAAAAACGTTGAAAGCACAGGACAGTAGGTGAGACACAGCAGTGACAAGGGAGACTCGGCGGTTCCTCCTGTCCTGCCGCCATCTTTCCCTCAGCTTACCCCAGACTTGCCTGGCTGGGTAAAGTTCAGCTGGCCTCCCTCCAGAAAACCTTGACTCAAGAAACTAATCTCAGCCCAGGGATCAGGACTGGCACCTGACTTGGACATTTGAAGTTGAAGGTGATTACAGCCCCCGTGGATTTTAAAGACAGAACGAACTCTGGGGAAAGGAGTCTGGCCACTTCAGGCTGTGCTCCCACAGCCCCATGGCAGTCAGCCTTCCTGGCTCTGGAGAGACAGTGGGATAGGTGAGGAGCTGTGGGCAAGGCGAGACGGGCTGCTGCCGCCACTTCCCTGGGATTAAGGAGAGAGCTGGCTCTGCCCCTCGCCAGCAGGCACCTTGGGAGCCCAGATGATTGGAACCGATTTCCAACACTGCTGAGGTTACCAGGTTCCTCCACCCCTTCCTCCTCCCAGTCCCATCTCCGGGCAACAGACAGAGAGACTTCCGGGAAAGCAGGGAACTAGACAGAGTCTGCATCCAGGACAGGGCACTGAGACAGACAACCTGAGACCACTCCTCCTGCCCTGAATGATTCTAGAGAGAATTAGATACAGTGAAGGGGGGAATGTGTTTTCCTGGAAGAAAAGTGGTGGCTGTCCTACTCCAGCTAGTAATGGATTTGCCACCCCCTCCATTCAGTCCACCAGCTTGCAGTGAGCCTTCCCAGGTGACCCTCCCACCACCCCCCACCCCGGCGGGAGCAGGGATACGTGGCCGTGCCACAGAGAATGTGGTAGACATGGCCCTTGCTCTTCCTGAGCTTTTGTCCCTCCCCTTACTGGTGGAAGTTTAATTGGCATGTGAACTCCACCACCCAACAGACCCACCATTGCTTCTCTGCTTGTCTGTCTGATCCAAGATGACTTCTAAGAGTTCAGGTCTTCTCTTGGACACTACCAGATATTAACCCTTTTAACCTGGGACTCTATCAGCCTAAAACTGGTGGCAAGAGCTTAATGGGTTTTAAGGAAATCTCAAATCAGGGGAAGAGGTGATACAGCCTCTGTTGTCAAAACATGGAAACCATCCCTCATCTGTGGCACACTTTCCATATTTTTCTCATAGTTCCCATAGTTTGGTCCTCTGATTCAACAGGAAGTTTCTGGTACGTGTCAAATGTAAGGTGAATACCAGCTGTGGGTGGGTAGGGAGGAAAGAGATGAATTTGTGGCTTTTCCTCTAGGCTCAGCAGACATCCTTGGAGTCCCATTTCTGAGGCGCTCCTTTCTATCTGGCTCTCCCCAGAGCCCCCACCCCCAAACTCAGACAAACCTGACCTTCTCCACAAAAACCAGAAATGTGTCTACGGCAGAGAAAGAAACTCGCTCCGGGCTCCTGCGAGGTGACTCACCTGGACCACGCTGGTACTTGCAGCATCCCCGCATCCTTCACCTGCACCACCCAGAGGAAGTGCGTAAACCTTTGTGGCTCTCGGCTGCACTGGCTTTAGGAGGACAGTCATCTATCTTCCCACCTCACGATGTTTTTGTAAAGGAGATTTTTGTATTTGAAAGAACCTAAGCCCTGGGATCTCTCCACACAGCTGGCAGCACCACGGGCTGGTCTCGGGACCCGGGCTGGGACCACCATGGCTGCCTTCTTCACCGAGACCTGAGGACAGTGCCTGAGCTCTCAAGGGCCCACGACAACTCTGGGTGTCTCCTGCGGGCTAGGGCACCGGACCTGTTGAGGAAGTGTGGGAACTGGAGATGAGATTTGGGGGCCTGCAAGAGAAGGCAAGCGGGGAGGGGGGGGGGGGGAGGAGCCACCAGTTCAGGGTGAACTGAGGGATGGAGGAAGGGAGTGTGGAAAGGGGCGATGGGATGCGCAGAGGCTCTGGCCTTGCTGAAGGACCACAGCCCGAGAAAGGAGAGCGGTCTGGTTTCTGGGCCTGTGGTTTTGAGTCAGAGTGAGGCTACCACTCCATGTGTTCCAGCCCCGGGCCGTCTGCGGAGTCCAGGTCACCAGCACAGTAAGCTGACCCGCCCTTGAGGGATGTGGAGACCTGAGATTTTGCTGGCTTCAGCCCTCCCCATCGGGAACTGTCCTCCGGGGCCCTGTGGCTGGTTTCATGGGAGGGAGGAGAACCCTCTTTATTCCCAGAAGAACTTAGCTGTGCTCCAGGGAGGGGAGTAAAAGAATGTGGCCTTTCTAAGCCATCTTCCCTGCATGAAAGCTGAGTGCTCTCAAACTCCTATAGGACTGTACTCCCGACCTCCCTGTGACCCCCGTGCCACACAAGGTGACTAGCGTTACTACGTAAGGGCATGTTAGATGGAAACATGTCCTTCCTGTGCAGCCATGGCTGGCCACCCCCTCCCCTCCCAGAATGTCCCTCTCTTCTTTGGGGGGCCCTAGAAGATCATGAAGGAGCAAATATTTCCCTAAGTACAGAGATGACTTAGAGATCAAGCCAAATGGTCCTGGGACTTGGCAATAATTAGGATTCTCTAAAGCGTTTTGAAAACTGCCTCTTCTGTGACTCCCTTAGGTCTGCAAATAAGTGGTTTTCAGGGGTCAGATGTATCTTTCAATTCAAAACCATCACCTATTTAGGGCATGTTTCCCAGCAGGAGCCTCTTTCCAAAGGCTGAGTGGGTGGTAAATGGCAAGTCCTTCATTCCCACCTCAGTCGTCAGACCTGTGAGGAACAACTGGCAGATCCCTGACCTGGTATGTCAGAGGCCACAGGGAGACCTGATCTGCAGTCACAGTGGGAGTGGCCACAGGGAATGGCCGGCAGATGCTGGAGTGGTAGTTAGGTGTGGAGGGTCTTTCACCTCTACGGAAGCGGGAAATCCCGGCAAATACTTGAGAAGGATGAAACCAGGAAGGAGGTGCTTCCCGGACACACTTGAGAACAAAGCAAAATATACGGGATTTTGTTCCAAAGCAATTTGACATATCCATTAAGGAAAGTAGTACACTTATTGAACACGCAGGTGGATACACATACTCAGAAGGACTCATTGTATCGGCTCCTCCTAACTTTTAAACATAACTTACTTAGCTGTCATTCCAAAGTCACCAGCAGGCATCATTCCACTGCCAGAGAATATGTGAACTAACATAGCTGCCGAGTTTAGCCGGAACCTCATAGGTTAAAGAACATAAGACTAAATGTCAAGAGCTGCAACATATAATCCCGAGCTGTGTCAGGGTCAATGATGTGACAGATATGAATGCCTTTAAATGTTAAACAATAACCTTCAATGGGCGCCTGGGTGGCTCAGTTGGTTGCGCATCCAACTTCAGCTCAGGTCATGATCTCGCGGTTTGTGAGCTCGAGCCCCGCATCAGGCTTGCTGCTGTCAGCCTCTCAGCGCAGAGCCCAATTTGGATCCTCTGTCTGCCTCTGTCCGCCTCTCTCTGCCCCCACCCCGCTTGTGCTCTCCAAAAAATAAATGTTTAAATAAAAAATAACCTTTAATATATTATGACTTAGCCATTACACATTCAGCATAGCCAAACATAACTCATAAAAGGTCCCTAGCTCCATGTAGTCTGCCTGGGCTTTTTATGGTTGGTTGTGCCCTAGTTTGGTGGGCAGATCATATCCACTTAACTCACAATTATTTCCAATCTCTTCCTCCCTTATACAGCAGCCTCTAAAATATGACGCAAAGGAAAACAGAGAGAGCTCTAATAGGCTTGTCTTAGAATCACAGATCTCACTAAAGTAAAGATTTCAAAGGTGCTCCTTCCTCCTCAGATAGGAGTCTTTCTCATTTTGTAATAAATACCAGAGATACACACAGGCAGCATTTTAAGAGATGTCTAAGACATTTTTAAAATGTCACTTAAGTGTCATTTTTAAAATTAGGGGCGCCTGGGTGGCGCAGTCGGTTAAGCGTCCGACTTCAGCCAGGTCACGATCTCGCGGTCCGTGAGTTCGAGCCCCGCGTCAGGCTCTGGGCTGATGGCTCGGAGCCTGGAGCCTGTTTCCGATTCTGTGTCTCCCTCTCTCTCTGCCCCTCCCCCGTTCATGCTCTGTCTCTCTCTGTCCCAAAAATAAATAAAAAACGTTGAAAAAAAAATTTTTTTTAAATAAATAAATAAATAAATAAATAAAATGAAAAAAAGGCTGAATTAATATCACCCGGACTGCGTTAATGATTACCCTGGTGTCAAAAGTACCAGTTCCAAATTTGAACACAGTAAGCTCATTGGAAAATGAACATCACTGGAAACCAAATACTGATAAAACTATAATGTTCTATTTAGTAATCATCACTGCGCGCCCACCTGTTCTGCCCTCGGGCCAAACCCAGTCCCCAGTTCGTAATACTCTGCCATGAATTTAAACACGGCTGAAAGATCTATCATTAATCTTTCTCAATCTTTTCTTAATTGTTAATTTTTCTTAATTTTTATAATCAAGAGATTACAGAATTACACAGATTTACAGAATACCTTTCTTCCAGGAGGAATACAGAGATGAATAAAAAATGTCAAATGTAAATCAGGTTCATTAAGATATAAGTCAAACGTTTCAGGTGCATAGTGAAAAAGTTTATTTAGGACAGATTTCAAAACTTGGAAGAGAAGACAAAGAATGCACAAAAGCTTCACAAAACAGTTACGGAATATAAAAACACAAGAACTGAGCTATTTAAAGAACCACAGCTCAGGATCATCTGTGTATCACAGCAACAAATTCAGTGCCACAGGGTGGTAAGAGAAGGTATTTTAAAGGAAAAACCACTCAGCAGGACACAACGATTGAGTAACAATTTGGTACAGAGCTCTTAGAAATCATAGGATCTGTTGACAGCATTTCTCATGATACAGAACATGTAAAACAAGATGACTGCAATAAATGATTGGTTGGGCTACTTTTATACTTTAAAGAAAAGACTGTTTCCCTTTCAGACCCCTTTTGTAACATCAGCGTCAAAGCATGATATAGAATAAGGAAAGGACGCCTTTGTGGTTGCCAATTTGCCAAGAAAGCATCATCATCTTTCATTCAATGGACAGATATCAGTGCACAGCACCAAAGCAGGCCTTTCAGAAATATAAGTTAAATGGCATAAAGTAGTTTAGGAAATCTGCAAGCACCTCCCTCTATCCCAGTTATCCTTCCCCAAAGTCTGGCTTTCTCATAATCCATCCCTTTGATTACAAAGCAACTTTCTTCTGAGAATTTCAAAATGTTTCCCATTATTAAGGGCAAATGGGCACACCAGAGTCCATGGGTTACAGGACTGCTTTCTTTTTTTTTTTTTTAATTTTTTTTTTTTCAACGTTTATTTATTTTTGGGACAGAGAGAGACAGAGCATGAACAGGGAAGGGGCAGACAGAGAGGGAGACACAGAATCGGAAACAGGCTCCAGGCTCTGAGCCATCAGCCCAGAGCCCGACGCGGGGCTCGAACTCACGGACCGCGAGATCGTGACCTGGCTGAAGTCGGACGCTTAACCGACTGCGCCACCCAGGCGCCCCAGGACTGCTTTCTCTAGACTTCACACTTGCTCTTGAACATGGCTAAATGGACATAATTCAACTTGGTTAAATTAAAACAACTTCATTTATGGGACAATAATCTCAGAAATGGAGGTCAGTAGAGTTTTTAACATGTAATTTCTTAGTACAATGTACTACTTAGGACGTGAGAGAAGGAATTAAGATAATGTTTTCCAGACAACTGTCAGCCTGAACCTAAAAATCAACAATAACAATAACAAGGAACATTTTACACAGAGATATTTCAAACCTGAGTGAAGAAGTGAGTTCAGGAAGAGAACTCTTTAAACTGTTGGCTAAGGGCTCTTCTGGAACCCTATATGCTAGAATATCCCAAACCTAAACTTCAGACTTGTTCATGACCCTATATCAGAACTTTTAGAAAATGCACTTTGTCCCCTGGAAGTCATTTCACATATATTATTTTACCCTTAGATAAGTACTTTAAGTGACAGAAAACTGTGGAATCTAATAAGGAAGGCTCTATATCTGTATTTCTGGGGCACTTTCTCCTCACATCTTAGAGTAAGGAAGAGCCATGAAATTAACCCGGTCCACATGCCTGGGACCTAAAAGAAATCAAAGTATGTATAATGGTAATCAGATCATGAGTTCAAACCAGTGACCAGAACCACAAATAATTTCAAAGCCAGCATCTTACATGTGGACTTCGTTTGTGAAGGACTATTTATAAATGAACCCCATCAGGCCTTGGGCCACTGGGTTTTCTTAGCTTAGTGACAAGCAATTCAAACAGCACGGGTTTGTGTGGCCTTCATGGTTCAGGCAGGAGCAATGAAATCTGGTCACATAATACTTAGCAAAACTTCTCTCACCCTCTGGGTCCCAAATCCTGCCCTAACCTCAGAATCTAAATAAGTGGGTAGAGGTCAAAGAAGTGCTCACAGATGCTAGATGGGTTAGACAGAGCAAAGGGGTAACACCGACCATCACCAGGTACCAACTAAGCCAAAGCAGTTTTCTCCTGGATGCCTCCCCCATCTCCAGAAAACTGCCCACCAGGACCCAACTTCCAGGGGGTTCCTCTCCTTCTGAGAACACGGAGGAGCTGCAAACTCACACTACAATTGCATTTATAACCTGTGACACACATAGTTCCCAGAGAAGGAGGGCTTGCTCTAGTTATTACTCGACTCAATTAACTTGTCTTCATCAGTATCCCATTGGCATATCCTCTTCATTCACTTGGTAAGGTTAACAAGAGTTCCAACTGATGATTGTATAGTCATACACCAGTAACTCAGCTATCCCAATATGGGACTATAAGTCATAATCCTTCCCCAGTCCTACTTCCAACCAAGGCTGACTGCCTTATCCACTCAACTCACACTAGATGATTAATCGGATAAACAGAGGCCTTGGATACCATACTGCCAGTGCTAAACAATATCATAAATAATCAAGATATCATAGAGAAATGGAGGGAGCCTAGTCCCTCTTTATCTCTCAGGTGTGTGGAAATGAGGGCCTAGGAATGGATTCCATGCATGAAGACTGGGACTTTGGCTGTAAAGAGGCTCACCACACACTGGGTTACTGGAGAGCACCCAGCTTGTGATTGGTTCTAGATACCCATTTCCTACTTACTTCCCAGAGAATCATGCATCGTGGCTTCCTGAGCACAAACACAATTCAAACAATGACTTGCTCTCTAAAGAGCATTAATCCCTTAATGTGCGGCCCCTCACGATAAAAGAAATGAAATTACCTTCCTTCAGACAGAAACTCACCTTCCAACTCTCTTCAACCACTGAGATTCTATAGGGATGGTGCTTTTTCCTTTTCCAGCAAATTCAGGTTTCCAGGAGTTCTACCCTTTCGGCCAGGTGGAAAGAGACTAGTTAAAGATGCTGATGTGGACCTTTTAGACCCAGGAGAAATTCCAAATGGAAGCTCTTTAAAGAGAGAACTGTCCCACTTACTGCTATGTGTGTGACCATTCCACACAGGTTAAAGAAGATGGTGATTCCTACACCTCACAGGGAGGTCAGCCTGCAGGGGCATAGCTGGTTCACAAACATATGCCTGTGGCCTGAGGCCCTTCTGTGATGTTGGTCAAAATTAACTGATTTCATCCCTTTCTTCGCCAAGTCAAAACCAACGGGGGCTGCCGAGACACAGCTGCACCTCCTCCCAGCCCCTTTCTAGTTTCACCATCCTTCTCCATGGCCCAGAGAACACGGACATGAAATCCAGCCTCGGGTCAGGGGATTACACTTGGTAGAGAAGACCTACTCAGAAGGAGTCTATCCTGTTGGGAAAGACAGCAAAAGGGGTTTGGAGGTTTCTCCAACAACCATAATGAGGACCAGCAAGGCTTCTGACTTCAACAACAGTTCCAACTAATGAAATACAGACTAAAGAACTAAACAAAATTGGGATATGAGCAAAACTCTGGGATGCATTTGATAGCTTATCTCTCTTCCCCTCATTTTACTCTCTTTTTCTTCCTTACTATCAGTTTTAAAAGGTAGTCCCCAAGCTGCACAAAACTCATTCACGCCTCTCCCCCTCCCTCCACTAAAACAATCATCTTTTATGTAAATGTTAGAGTCACTCAACTCCATGCCTTAGAATCATATACTTTGGGGTTAAAAGGCAACATTTTGCAGAAAAGTGGTCTTAAAAAATAAATATAAAGATACAGACTTTAGGATTTGGGTTTTCGCCTAATTGTTCCAAAGAGGAACTGGATAGGGCCCATCAAAAACATCAAAACTCAGGTATTTTCTATAACTGGTAAGTTTTGCAATAATGTTGAGTCCTACTGATTAACATAAGACAGAGAACTCTCAGATTTAACTCTTTCATATACACATAGTAGGGGGCAATATGTACTTTTAAAAAGTCTGAGGTTTCCCTTCCTAAATAACAGATAAAAAAATATTTTAAAAATACATGAATGGCCTTATTTCAGGTTGTTACCTACTCCCATTATAAAGCTATACATTGTCTGAGGATTGAGTTTTAACTCTGGAGTCCTGAGGACCTGTCATAAAGCAACAGATTAGAATAAAGTCTTTCCAGAGCAGCATCACAGTTACACTTACTCTACTTTTAAGTCCTCTGCTTGCTGAAAATTCTTTATCAAAAAGTGTTAGAAAAAATTAACACTTTAAACATGTCCTCCTTTCTAAAAGCCCCATCTCTCAACAGAGTGGCCAAGCTAAACAGACTGAAGAAATTTAAGAAGTCAGCTACTGTGTGTAGAGAATTTCTCTCTCCCACTACAAAGCATTGTCAGAATTCTGTTTGTTAGTATTTATTTGTGCTCTAGAGAATAGGGTGACAGGGGAAGCAGAGGACTTTGATTTCATTGTTTGCTTTTAAGAATTTGGACAGGGAGAGATTAAGGAAAGGATGATCTCTGAGGATTCACTGGGCTATGAAATTCTCAGTAATTACATGTGCTTCCACAAATAATATTTGGTCCCTACAGTTCAATGATTGCAGAAATTTAATAGGAGAAGAGTAAATGGTTAGACAGCAAAAATACCTTTTTAGCCATTTTGTGCTAATGGAACAAAGAAACGCCAGTGCAGCGTGAAATGTAACAATGTCCAGGATTTCAAAAGTGACCAGACAAAAAGAGGCACATGGAGGTGACAGGAACAGATCCCTCAGGCTTCCCTGATGCACCAGAACCAGGATGCCAAAGAAAGTAAGTACAGAGATGCTCATGGCAAAAATAAAGAGTGTTTGTTGTCCCAGGGAGCTTGCTAGGGCCTGGCAGCTCCATTTTAAGAGAAAGCCAGAAGTTAATAATAAACAGGAAAAATAAATAAGCAAGGCTTTAGCTGACTGGAGAACAGCTCAGTAGAAACTTATTTTATAAAGATTAGACTCAATTAGCTAAGGCAGGATTCAACTTCATGCTGAAAGAGTGCTCGCTCCGTTTATCTCATGATTAGATGATGTGCAGCGAGTTCGCTTTTCGCTGCCCTAACAGATAGTCCCTAAAATCATTTCTAATTTCTTACAAGGTAGATAAACGCTGGCCAGTGTAATCCTCTACAAAACGCACTGAAATATAAAACAATGGTGGTGTGATGCTGCTCGGTCCACAACATCCTACCCTCCTTGGGGCTTCGCTCCCAGGGGAAGAGAAGGTACAGGCTGTACGGCCCTTTGTTGGTGACACAGGTGCTACCGTGAGGAGCCCTGATCGAGTTCCTGCTCCCGTAGGGAGGACAGGTTTGGTGTCAGACACCTGCATAAGAAAGGGATGAGCCAAAGGAAACATCATGAGGAAGAGGACTCCTCAGAGCAGGCAAAGGACTTCGAAATCCCAGAATCATAGGATATCCTTGATTGGCAAGTCAACTCCCCTGCACTCAATCCTGGGTGAATGGGCAGGGCCCCTCACGGCCTGGAATTCCTCACAGGGAATCCTGGGGGAGGGTGGCATCGTCCACCCCAGAAGGGCAGAGTCCTCCCAAAGCATCCTAGGACTGACCTGCAGGAAGGGAATTATCACTTCCCAGCTTCTCCTAAAATCATCATCTCACTCCACAGAAGAGGAGGCCTAAATGGCTCAGAGCAGACAGAAGCCTTCTAAGAAACAGATGGAAAGTATCTCAGAGGCAAAAATGAAATGTGCCAAAAAATAAATAAAGTAATAAATAAATTGAATCATTCCTCAAAATTCTAAGGCAGTAACAGACTCAACACAAGGAATAAGAAACAAGGAGGTACAGACAACCACAGTGGTCCCCTCTCTGCCCGAGGCCCAGCCACCCCACCGTTTTGGCTACTGACTGAAGCTCCCCTATCCTCCCGTGGCACTCCTGGGCCTCATGACTAATACAGTGGGAAGGCTGTGACCCGGAAAACGCAAGCTTTGGCCTGGTAAAGACAAATCCCATCAGCAGCAACAGTGAAGTTTCATTACCACCTTTTCTAAGAGACTTCGAACACCGAAAGCTTTAAACCCTCAATGCAAGAAACCTAAATCCAGAAACTTGAAGTCAGATTGTTTCTGAAGAAAAATTACTAAATAACACTCCTACCCTCGAGATAAAAAAGAATGGTGGGGAATCTGGAGTGGTTTTTGTTTTTTAACCTTGTCTCTCAGATTATACCCCTTCTTTGATTATACAAAAAATAATAATTCAGTAACATTTGACTTGCAAAGATGTGGATTCTGAGATCAATCTAGTACCTAATTTCCACCCTTTCCCCTTCAATTGCCAGCACCCTTGCTAAGGGACACTACCTCTTGAAGCAGGAAGTGATGGAGGCAGTTTCTCCCCTCTGGATCTTAGACTACGTGATCGTCACTTAGACTGCATGGACGTTCTTGCCGTGAGGGCAAGGACACAGGTGTGGGAAAGGCAAGAGGAGGGCACGAGGCGGAGTCGAACAATCTGGACTACTAACACCCCTCCAAAGGCAGTGAGGGCTCCCGGCCTGTGCTACAGACCAAGAAGAACCAGCAGGCGGGAATATGGCAGTGGTGAGAGGCTGGACAGAGCTTTCTCCATCCAAAACACTGGGTTCCTTCATGGACAATGTGCTTTTCCTCTTCCAGCACTTTCAAAAGATGAAGACTGGGTGCCACTAAACACATCTGCAATATAGGCTGTGAGAGAGGAGAGAGCAGCAACTGGAATAATACCTCGTACCAAAACAAGCCTATTTTTAAAAGACAACACCCAACTACCCTTTAGGCTTTTGCCCAATGGGCTCCTTCACGGAGGGACGTGGCCGGAGTCTGAAGCAAGAGGAGCGTGAGTCAAGGACCACAGAACAGGAGCACTACACCACCACCTGCAGAAGCCGAGAAGGGGGAAAAGCTACATGGGGTCAACAGTCAGGCATGCCAGGCAGGACGTGAGGGTCAGGAGCCTCACGCTCAACTTTTAGCTCTTGCCTATCCAAAACGAGAGGCACCAGCTGGCAGCCTGCTCCAGCCAGCAAATACCCGCCTGCCTCCTGTCCCGGCGGGCCTTCAGCTAGTGTAGTAGATGTGGAAGTAGAGAGTCTTGTTGCGGAGCAGGGAGTAGGAGTTGTCGAACTTGAGCAGGTAGATGCCCTCGCCAGGGTAGTCGTGGCTGCCAGCCTGCACGTCCCGGTGGCTGTCTCGCCGGTACACGGGCATGACTTCCCCATAGCGACCTCGAAGGGAGCTCCTGGAGCCTCTCTCTACGTCTCCAACTGGGACAGGGTCTGCATAAGCAAAATGGCACAGTGTTGGGATATGACTTCAGAGACTGAGTAATCCGACCTCAAGAGAAAAGAATGGACCAGGTGACTTAGTGGCGTTTAGCCGGGGGAATGCTCTTACCCTCCTACGGGAATTTGGAGATGTCTGCTGACCTTTTGGCCATCAGAGAAACTAGTGGGTGATACTGCATTTAGTGCCCGAGTGTCCAGGAGCACTTAACATCAGGATAGTACCTGCCCAGCAAAGAAGCATTCCACCCCAAATGCCAATAATGTCTCCACTGAGAAACAATGATTTAGCCTTATACAGCCCACCTAGTTCTGGAAGTGTCTGGACATCTCCAAGGGGGAGAAAATATTTCGAAGGGAAGATTCTGACATCTCTTCATTCAACAGGAGAAAGAAACAGCTAATGGAGGTAGGAAATACAAACACACTGAACAGAGTGACCCAGAACTTCTACTTGGCCTCCTAAAGAACAGCAAAGTAAGACACAAGGTTCCCCCCACTGCCTAAAAACCTGAAGATTTCCCTGCAGACTTGCCTTTCCACGAAGAAGCAAGGGATTGATTTTTAAGATTATATAGAAAAATCAAGATGCTTGGAACCTACTTAGAACCTACTCATACTATTGTAAAAAAAAAAAAAAAAAAAGCCTCTGAGTCATCCTGAGTAGGCATTGCAAATAACAACTGGAATAGAGCACAGAAACTATGTTTAAAACTACTCTGGGCCTATTTTGCAATATTTACAGATATTAAGTCACTACCTGGTACATTTCAAACTAATATGATGTTATACATCAATTATATCTCAATAAAGATTATTTAGGTTAAAAAAACCTGCTCTGGGCATGAAATGAAGGAAGTAAACAGTAGTCGGCCAACTGTGACAGGTTGGAGAGGAGTACAGTCAGCAATGTGCAATCACCCAGTTTGGTTCCAGACTAAGAACAATGGCAAATATCCCAAACTGTGAGAGAAATATAAAATAATCTCGGTTTATACATGATCTATATACTGCAGCACTGACCCACCCCTTTCCTGCCCATCCCATCCCTTTCCCCAAGGAGATGTTGGGGAAACAGCTGGATACTGATTAAAAGCAAAAGAAGCTTTCCACTAAGGCACCAATACCAACCCCACCAGAATGTTCTTTGAGGGTCAGACTTTGGCCTGTACCACTCAGTTTAGCTTACAGTGCTGAAAGCAGGATTCCTCGCCTGCATTCTAAGGAAGGGAAGGACTGGTATAATACGGGAAGTGGTCATTAGAAACTGGGTTGAGCCAGAAGAAGCAAATTGCAAATTATGCTAAAATTAAATTTACCTTCAATCTCTTCCTCCTCTTCTTCATCTTCATCCTCATCCTCACTGGAATCACTGACCTGCACAGTTATGTCAGTGCTGGTTACAGGGGTCCAGTCAAAATAAACTCCAAAGCCAATGTCATAGTCATCAGTCGCAAACTCCCAGCAAACACGCTTCCCCTCTGGATGGGTAGGTACCCGGATGGTCACCACCTCACCCCGCTTCACCACCAGACGGCTGTTCTTCTCTTTGCCCAGCTTGCTTTTGAATTCCTTCATCTTGGTAAAGGTCCAGATGCACGGAGGAGCCATCAGAGGTGGGGACACTAAAAGGACAAGCAGCTTACTACTGAGAAACCAAGAGAAAATACAGCCAAATCTGGCATTTTGCTTAGGCAAGGTGTCATAGTCAAAGACATTCTTTCTACTTCCTGGCTTCTTTGACTGCCTTTCACAAGTCACCTTCTTAGTTTCCTTCCATCTGTCTGCCTGTCTTTATTTAACCACCCATGGGGAACAAAGAAACTACCTTCCATACCCCCAAAGGTCTCACCTTTCCTGTGATCCCCCAGGAGATCTGCAGATTCCAAATCAGCTGAAAGGATATCTATAGCTCCTGTGTGCTCAGACTGGATCATAACGATGTCCCCGGACCTTTGTGGAACTTGGTACTTGGCCATCTGCACAATGGAAATCTGATTAGAGCACTTACTAGCATGGCAGATTCCAATTAGCCTCCTTCCCAAGGGGGCTGCCCACCCCTGACCTATTGCCTCTACTTTCCATCAGCTCAAAGCCTGATGTGCTATGTTCCCTCCTCCCTTTTGCAGCTCTCCCACTCCAGACCCTTTATAAAATCCTTGCCCGTGAATTTCCTCCAAGCTTGCTACTGACTTCTGCACCAATAGTGTTTCTGTGCCACACCGTGACCTGCACAGCACCTCCCTGTGGCCCCTCTCATGACAGCGCTTGCATCCGGGGTTTAGCCCGGCTCTGACTCTGCCACACAGCCTCCCGCTAAAATCCCCACTCCCAGGCTACCTCCAGATCCCTGTCAATCAAGTCACCAAAGCACTGCAGAGAGAGCCTGTGGTTTATATTTTCTGTCCCTGGCTTATCCACGGCACATCCGGATGTCCCATGCCACTGGCTGTCACATCCACTAACAGTGTTCTGTAAATAATTGTCATTTCACCTGTTTTAATGTATTTAAACAGTCCATTTGCTGCCAGATATCTAACCTCCACGGAAGAGTACAAGCATCCCTTGAAATTCGAAGCCCTCGCTAACCCATGGCAGGAGGCTGCAGTCTCTCTCTAGCGGGTTTCACATGAAACCACTCAGATCAGTGCTCCCATTTCTTGTTTTTATGCCATAACTTCTTGATCCTTCTCCAAGCAGTCAGCAGGCAACTCAAGAAATGTACACCCACTGGCCACACGGGACAGCATACCAGTGAGATGGCTATCCAGTTAAGAAACCAGGATTATATTTGCAAGAAAGAAATTTTGAATTCATCCCAGACTATATTCTCATAATATCTCTTTCTGAAGATATTACCTCTATTGCCAAATGAGGTGAATCAGACTTTGGCTAACCTGCTTACATGAGTCTTTCCTTTTCCACAAGGCTAAACAAAGGATTTAGTTTGCAACATATTAGCAGCACAGCATTAGTAAAGTCACCAACAGATCTTGGCTTCAGTTCCCTCATCTGTAAAATGGGAACATCATGGTACCTGTCTCATAGGTTTGTTTTCAGAAGCAAATGAAGTATTGTGGATAAAAATGCTTCGTAAAGCAAATGTAATGATAATGTTTGGCATTGTCTTTATTGACCATAATACCATTAGTTATTATAATATATGTGTTAGTAATAATACAAACAACTCCTTCCTCCATGGCAGGGAGATTACTGCTATCTACACCACTTCTATGGAACCTTGACCATAAATCCTGAGTAGATCTACCACAAAAAAACTGAAGCTAAAACACGATCCCATGGTTGAAGGCTCTTCACATCCAGAGGATGTCAGACGCCACATGAGCATCCATTCTAACACTTCATTTCTTGAGTAGCTGCTAGTTCAGTGATGGGCCCTGAGGGTGACACACATGACCATTCTCCAAATAAATAAAACTGAGACGCCCCAATGCTTTCTAGGTCCAACCCATCCACACACATCTAGACTCTGGTGCCACACACCGCTCCTCCCGAAGAGACTGGGACATTGCCCTCCCTACCTTGTTGAGGACCTGGGCCTGGTCTGCAGGCAGCGATTCCTGCTCCACCAAGGCCTGCGCCTCCAAGGCACCAGCTGTCTTTCGCAGATCTTCGGTGGCATCCTCACTCGCTCGAGATACCGTCTGTGGCCTCTCAGAAGAAGACAGCATGTCAATTCAAGGACTCTTTCAAAGGGCACAGTAGTCTTGGAGAAACTTAGAAATAAAACAACCTTCAAGGGACATCTCCCAACCTCTGCTTTCCTCTGGCATTTGGGTCCACTGTCAGTTTAGCTGACCACTGCCCCGGGCTGACTTGGCCCACAATAAAGCGGTGACAGCGTGTGACGGCCCAGGACTGATGAAGCCAGGCCCCAGGTTCTGAGAACCATGGCAAACACGCAGGTCAGTCGTCTGAATTTTGTTCTCTGGGACCCACACCATCTGCTCCACACAGGATTTCAACAAAAGTCAGAATCCCAGTTCTGTTCTACACATAAAACTTCTGTTAGAAGCAAACAGAGGAGGCCTCGCCAGGGCCAGAAATCAATCACCAAAACACAGGGGGCGCAAACTGATTAGCAAGGCAATCCCTCTCCAGTCAGGCTTGGGAGCAGTCTTTCAGCCTTTCCACCTCACACCATCCTCCAGATCACACTGGCTAATAAAAGAAGGTCATCTGGGGCGCCTGGGTGGCGCAGTCGGTTAAGCGTCCGACTTCAACCAGGTCACGATCTCGCGGTCCTTGAGTTCGAGGCCCGCGTCAGGCCCTGGGCTGATGGATCAGAGCCTGGAGCCTGTTTCCGATTCTGTGTCTCCCTCTCTCTCTGCCCCTCCCCCGTTCATGCTCTGTCTCTCTCTGTCCCAAAAATAAATAAACGTTGAAAAAAAAAAAAAAATTAAAAAAAAAAAAAAAAAAAAAGAAGGTCATCATTTTCTTTCCCTTTTTAAGCACGTTAATCTATTATCCCAATGACTTAAGGCCTGACAATTTGAATACTTTTAAAGAAGCAGAGGAATAATTTCGGCTCTCTTCCCTTTCCCCTGGCTTCTGGAAAGACCACAAAGTGAGCTAGGTGCCAGGGCAATGGCACAATACCCCAGGTCTCTTGGAAATCTGTTGTCAACAAAAGGTGGCATGGGATTCTTTAGAGCAGCAGTCATCAGAGTTCAGTGCGAGGACCGCTGGGGCTCTTCAGACTTTTTTTATAATAATTCTAAAACGTGATTGCCTTTTTTGATTTCCATCTTCTCAAGAGAATACATTAGAGTTTTCCAGTATAGGACACGAGATGTTGCAACAGAATGTACGCAGAAGCAGATCTAAGAATCCAACTGTCTTTGTGAAGCCAGACATGAAAAAGAGTTACAACATCTCTCTTCTCACTAAATTATTTCTGCTTTGGAAAACAGTTGTTTTCCATTAAAAACATATTATTTATGTTTACGTGCAATGAGTTCATTATTTTCATTTTTAAATCAGTAACTATTTTTTAATTTTTCAGTTTTAATTTCTAATATAGTAAACATTGATAGAGATAAACCACAGGAAAAATTCTTTGGGATTCTCAATAACTTTGAATTGTGTAAAGGTTTGAGAACCACTGCTTTCAAGCATCATTTCCCCACTGAGAAAATGACTGGAAAACAGTACCAGAGACAATATGGGGAAACAGGACTTATTTGGTGTTCATTAGTTTCTTTCTCTCTTCTTTTTTAAATTATAAACAAGAAAAAGCACTCCTAGTTTACAAATTACCTCTTTTCAGATAAAATAGAGCCATCTTTTGGAGTATACAAGTCACCCCAACCTACCTCAGGACAAACAAGAGGTAGTCACTATAAAAACCAAAGGTATGGGATACTGTTGATTTTTATGGTTTTGCTTGGGTAATCCTGTGTAAAATGTAAATTAGTCTAGGCTGCAAGCCTATTTTTTCTCTTAAGCCCAGAAATTGCAGTCTGCTTTTGTTTCTTGACACTCTTTATCCCTATCTGTGTCTTCCATTAGTTAAGTGAGCCTGATGGCAGGGATGGGCCCTGTTCCCGGCATGCATGGCATCTACTGCCAGGCCCATCACATGGAACCCTCATCTCCTAAAATGACCTCATGTCGTCGTGCCCAGTCCGTTGCAGTCACAATGGCCTCTTGAATCTCTGAGGGTCCTCAAACACCTCAAGCATTCGAGGGTTTTGCACCCACTGTCACCTCAGCCTAGAATATCCTGCTGCCAGTTACCTGAGGGCTTCCTTCAGGCTTCTGCTCAGCTATCACTTCTAGGGAGGCTCCCCAGATAGCCGCATGTTGAATGGTTCACCCTGCCCTAGCCCCATCAGTCCTTCTAGCCTTACCCTGTTCACCTGTCTTCACTGCACTCACTACTGCCTGACATATTATGTCTTGTATCTTGTTGACTGCAAGGTGTATATTTGTTTTCAGATTTTAACACAAATGAAATGCAGGATGTCCTAAAAACTGGTGGTGTCTTACAACTGCCCGGGGCCTGGACTGACACAGTCTTTGCCCAGGAGATTTGCCTTTGCTTCTGCCAGTATTCAGGAGGGCTTCCAACTGAGACAACTTGAATAAGTTCTGTGTGAGGGTTTTGTTCAAACTCCAATGGCACGGTGAATTTAGACCACAAACTGGTGACTACAGACTCATGGTTCATATTCTCAGGGGAGATCTTTTTCTCCTCCCCTTACACAGAGCCAAGATGGAAACATTCAACTTTCCTTGCGGTCCTTCTCTGTGTGGAGGGATCTTTTTTCTTGTTTACCTTTTCACTGAAGGTTCACGCTTTTGGTGTCCTAGCTCTATGAAGGATGGGAGCGGGTGGGGGTGGGAGGGAGTGTCTATTACTAGACTCTCTGCCTGGGACATTTTTCCCCTTCTTGGTAGTTCATTAAATAACAGTACATCTTACAGGTGATGGCAACTTAGAGTCTATGAAATAGTATGTATGCTTGCTTTCTGTCTGCCCTTCCCACTAGAATATAAACGCCACGAGACCAGGGACTTGGACTGTTGTATCTCCATTGCCTAGAACACTGCCAGGTAAGTAGCAGGCTCTCAACAAATATCTGTTGAATGAATAAATAGTAGACGGTCCCAAAATATTTGTTGAATAAATAAATGAATATATTAATTTTTGTTTAGGAGCAAAAGAGAAATACTGGCATGTGAGAATACAAGTTAATCTGACCATTAGCCTGACCTTACTGTACAAGGCATCTAAAATTAAGTCTCCTCTTTGCCTTTGTGTATGCTACTTTGTATAAATATTGTTCTGCTTATTAAAAAAGTTTTAGGGGTGCCTAGACGGCTCAGTCAGTTGAGCATCCAACCTTTGATTTTGGCTCAGGTCATGATTTCATGGTTCATGAGTCTGAGCCCCACATCAGGCTCCACACTGATGGTGTGGAGCCTGCTTGGGATTCTCTCTCTCCTTCTCTCTCTTCCCCTCCCACGCTCTCTCTCAAAATAAATTTTAAAAATCTTTTAAAAATAAATAAACTATTTTAGAGAATAGTTCTTTTTAAATTTTTTAATGTTTATTTATTTTTGAGAGAGACAGAGAAACAGAGCGCAAGTGGGGGAGGGGCACAGACAGAGGGAGACCCAGAATCCAAAGCAGGCTCCAGGCTCCAAGATGTCAGCACAGAGCCCAAAGCGGGGCTCGAACCCACAAATGGCTAGATCATGACCTGAACCAAAGTTAGCCGCTTAACCAACTGAGGTACCCAGGCACACCAACAAATAAACTATTTTAAACAGGACATGCAACAGCCACATGAGTTTAATGTTCACATTAGCATTTCATGCTCTGAAGAATCAATGAAGGGTATTTGGGGAAAGATAAATTGCAAATCACTTGATGCCAATGATAAATCACATAAAGGAAAAACTCCCACTGTAAGCCTTCTGGTTTGTGCTGACCCAGAGCAGGGAGGCCATCCCAAGGGAGGGGACAGCCTGACCAGCCTGCCAGCCTCACTGGCAAGAGAGAGTTGGGCCCTTCCATTTCTAATATACACAAAACATAAACACTGCACTTCAAGCGTCATTTGGACTGGACTTCTTTCTTCACACACTAGATTTTAGAAACAGAGCTTTAAAATTCAATCTCCTTTTTTCTAAGAATGTTGTAGATTCTTCACTCAAAACTTTATTCTTAGGAGGAAACATCAGTCCGTGTCAAAAGCCAGCCCCCAAACATCCCTCAGATCAACATCCAGAAAAAGGCTGGTGGCAGCAAGAAGGAAAAGGCGCTCCCTCCTGGGATTTGAGGAGAACAGGAATTGTCTCAAATCAACACAGCCTTGGGGAGGCTTGGTCTTCTAAAGGGACTGTTCTATAAATAACCTAGTAGCTCTAAGCATAGAACTCAAAACCCTTCTAATGCTACTTACCAGAACGAGCTTTAGAGAATAAACCTAGAGCTGTGTGAACTTGGGCAAATTTTTAAATTCACCGTTTGTTTTCCTCATTGGAAAAGAAACACCTGTTTCAGTAGGGCTGTTAGGAGGATTAAACGGTAGAATGCATTTTCGCACCTAGTATAGTGCTGAGCAAATAGAAACATTCTGTAAAAGGGGCGTCTGGGTGGCTCAATGGGTTGAGCAGCTGTCTGACTCTTGATTTCAGCTCAGGTCATGATCCCAGGGTTGTGGGATCAAGCCCTGCATCAGGCTCCACACTGAGCATGGAGCTTGCTTAAAATTCTCTCCCTCTGCCTCTCTCTCCTGCCTGCACTCTCTCTCTAAACTAAAGATTAAAAAAAACTTTTTTAAGAAACATTCTGTAAAAAGTAACTATTTTATTATCATTATTATGGAGAATATTCAATGAAGCATGGCTATTATATTATTATCACTAACTATATTACCATAATTATTATATTAAACATTATTATCTCCCATCATCTGAATTCTGGGGGAAAAAGCTTTATTTCATATGCAAAAGTAAGAAGGAAGAAATTCTACTCAAGAAATAACAAACTGGGGCACCTGGCTGACTTAGTTGGTGGAGCATGCAACTCTTGATCTCAGGGTTGTGAGTTCTAGCCCCACAATGGGCATAGAGTTTACTTAAAAATAAAATAAAATAATGTTTTTAAAAAAGGAAGTAACAGTAGCACCTGGGTGGCTCAGTCGGTTAAGCCTCCAACTTCGGCTCACATCATGAACTCAATTCATGAGTTCAAGCCCCACATCAGGCTCTCTATTGTGGGTGCAGAGCCCGCTTCGGATCCTCTATCCCCCTCTCTCTCTGCCCCTTCCCCACTCACATTCTCTCAAACTCTATCTCTCCCAAAAATAAACATTTAAAAAAAGATTTTAAAAAAAGGAATAACAGATTGTTTAAATATCTTGACATTCCTCCCTACGCCCAGCCATCAACTTTGTGTGGGGCATTGAGACCACACTGGTTCTACTCAACAGTACTGTGCCATGAGCAGATCAGTTGGGCTATAATATCCATTTGCTCAGGGTTCTCCAAAATACAGTTTTTCATTAATTATTCCATTAATTTTTTGGGTTTCCACTTATTCTAGAGCTCAGTACAACTGTTTCCTTTCTGCTATATACTCTGATATTAATGACAGTAGATAGATGAAACGGATGGAGCAGGAAATTAAGAACAATCTGAGGGGCACCTGGGTGGCTCAGTCAGTAAAGAGTCCAACTTTGGCTCAGGTCACGATCTCACAGTTTGTAAGTTTGAGCCTCGTGTCGGGCTCTGTGCTGACAGCTCAGAGCCTGGAGCCTGCTTCGGATTCTATGTCTCCCTCTCTCTCTGCCCCTCCCCCACTCACATTCTGTCTCTCTCTCTCAAAAATAAATATTTTAAAAAATTTTTAAAAAAAGAATAACAATATTGAAGGTTCTCACACTGGTTTAATCTAAAAATTACATTAGACAAAAACCCCTCCAAAAGTGTGTGTGTGTGTGTGTGTGTGTGTGTGTGTGTGTGTGGCTGTGTATCTTATGGGTAAAAACCAAACACACATTGTCTTGAAAGTCTACCTGGGATCCATGTCTAATGTTTTAACATTTCAACCTGGGCTTCAAGAGAAGATAAAAAAGACTACACTTTTTGTTACAATTTCGTTCTCTGGGAGTGAAGAAAATTTCATAATCTGAAAAAGATCTGACACTGCCCCTAAACACACTTAAGGGCTAATTAGTCACCAAACCATCCATACTCTTCACTCCAACTTGCTGTCCCCCTCAAAGTTGCCATCCACATCTCATTAATCCCTTATCTCAGGAGATAAACCTCTAGGAGCCAAGCAGTTGCTGTCCCTACCTGTAGGGTGAGGAATGGGACTCTGGATCAGAGGCAGAAGCCACTAGAGAGGTCACCTTGGTGTTTTCTAGATCTTCATTCTCTAGAAAATCATGGAAAGAAATATTCAATATTTGAGAAGAGGCACAATCATAATTATCTTGTACCTTTAAAAAAATCTGGCAGTTTCAACCAACCTTCTCTTTACAAAAATATCCTGGGCATCAATTTCTGAGAGGCCCAGTGCATAAATTATTCAAGTCCTCACATCCAAGTATTCTCAGACCATCATAACCCATTCATGAAAGAATAAAACCCTTTCCAAAACAAGTCCCCACAAAATTCATTCTAATTTAAGAATCACACTTCTCAGAAAGCATATGGTTAAATTAGGTAAAATACAGAAGGCAGAGTGAGATTTAGGATGAAATGAACTGGAATCAGAGCCAAAGGATGGAGGGTCATCTCCACATTCGGTAGGCTCCCACCACATATCAGAGGGAAAGGATTTTTATAATTTCTTTCACTTACTCACTCACTCACCAATGACTTACTGGAGAACTGTTAGGTAACCTCAAGGAGCATACAGGTGAAATGCATAATGAAGGCCATGTCCCCCAGGTCACAAGCCTAGGACTGGTATCATTGCCATTTTACAAGTAAGAACACTAGGGTACAGACAGATTCAAATGTGGGCAGTCATGCTCCTAACCTTTAGGTGCTACTAAGTCTTATGGTTTATTCATCTAGACTTTCCTTGAGCACTCAGAAAATGGTTCAGCATATTTAGATAATCCCTGGTTTAACCTCCTTTAGTTAAGACTGAAAGAAACTGAAACCCAAAGTCCACTTCTCAGTACAAAATACAACTTAATGAAGTAAATGTCAAAAACTGCAAATTTCAGAGTTTGGTAACAACATAAAAGTGCAAATGATGGACAAATCCTTCTGATACAACTTAAATCCAACCTCATTTTTTTGTATGTGAAAAGATCTATTTTTCTTTCTGTCAACTCACACTCTCATAGATAGAAAGACTTTAGAGCTTATGCCACCCAATTTTCTTCTTGGGACGTAACAGAAAATACATACATTAGTCTCTGCCCCCGGTTCCTGGCACAGAACTCCAAAAATCCTGATGATTTCCTAAGTGAAAAGAGCAGTAGGAGCATGTTTTGTTCTAATACTTGGTCTTTGATTCTAGTTCCTGACACAGAGTTCATAAATCCCTTGGCATTTACTAGGTGTTAGTAGTGTCTTATGTTCTAATGAGGTGACTCTGGGTGGACGCCTGGATGGGGGCTGCTCACCAGAGAGACCAAGCCATAGATCAGAGGCTTGGAATTGTGACCCCAGCCCCATTCTCCAGCGAGGGGAGAGGGGCTAGCAATGAAGTTAATGGTTGATCATACTGACGTGATACAACCTCCACAAAAACCCCCAAAGTACAGGGTTTGGAGAGCTTCTAGGTTGGCGAACACATCCATATCTTGGAAGGGTGACGTACCCCAACTCCCAGGGGACAGAAGCTCCTGCACTCAGGATCCTCCTGGACCTCACCCTCTGTATCTCTTCACCTGACTATTCATCTGTATCCTTTCTCATATCCTTTAATCAACTGGTAAATGTAAGTATCTCCCTGAGTTCTCTGAGCTGCTCTAGCAAATCATCAAATCCAAGGAGGGGGAGGTTATGGGAACCTCCAATTTATAGCCAAGTCAGCAGGCAATTGTGGGTAACCTGAGACCTACTACTTGAGACTGGCATCTAAAGTTGGCTGAGGAACAGTTTAATGGGACCAAGCCCTTAATCTGTGGGACGTAACACTATATATCCAGGTAGAGTGTCATAATTCAGTTAAATTGTAGGACACCTAGATGGTGTCACAGAATTGTTTGGTGTGAGGGAAAAACACCCACCTCTGGTGTCAGAAGTGCAGTGAGAGGCAGTCAGTGTGAGAGTAAAGTAGAAACTCAGAAGGACTAAGCTTTCTTTAAACCTCCCAACAAAGGAACTGAGTCTCAGACAATTGTCACATGTTTCCCAGTTCTGTGAAGAGGCCCTTTTCACAGAGACAATGAGAATACAAAGTTCTCCCCTATGTTGACCTAAGTAAAATCTGTTTCCTACTAAGCCCTGCCCTTCTATCCTTCCTCGCAATATCCTTTCAAATATTTACAGCCTGCTATCATCTTTCCTGCAAATTCCTCCTCAGGCTGACCATTTCCAGTTCTTTGAATCATCCCTCAAACAACCTCTGACCACACTGGCCTTGTTCTGTTGTTCCTCTTTGTTCCATTTAAAGTAAGGGACTTGGGGCACCTGGGTGGCTCAGTCGGTTGAGGATCTGACTTCAGCTCAGGTCATGATCTTGCAGTTCGTGAGTTCGAGCTCCGTGTCGGGCTCTGTGCTGACAGCTGGGAGCCTGGAGTCTGCTTCAGATTCTGTGTGTGTGTGTGTGTGTGTGTGTGTGTGTGTGTGTGTGTGTGTGTGTCTGCCCCTTCCCCGCTCGCACTCTGTCTCTCTCTCTCAAAAATAAACATTAAAAAAAATTTTTAAACTCCTACAACTCAATAGGAACAATCCAAATAACAATCCACTAACAATCCAATAACCCAATTTAAAAATGGGCTAAAGACTGAAATACACATTTCTCCAAAAAAGACATCTAGATGCCCAACAAGTATATGAAAAGATGCTCAGCATCACTAATCATCAGGAAATGCAAATCAAAACCACAAAAAATGAAGTATCACCTTACCCTGTTAGGATAGCTATTATTAAAAAACAAAAACAAAAACAAAAACACAGCAAGATAAGCATTGGAGAGGATGTGTAGAAATTGGAACCCTTGAATCTACATGAGAATGTAAAATGGTGAAGTCACTATGGACAACAGTAGTATAAAGATTCCTCAAAAAATTAAAAATAGAATTACCATATCATCTACCAATCCCATTTCTAGGTATTCATCCAAAAAAATTTAAATCAGGATCTCGAAGAGATTAGAACTCCAATGTTTCAGTGTGACACTAGTCACAATAGCCAAAATGTGGTAACAACTTAACTGTTCATTGACAGATGAATGGGTAAAGAAAATGTGGCAGGGGTGCCTGGCTGGCTCAGCCAGTAGAGCACACGACTCTTAATCTCGGGGTCATGAGTTCAAGCCCCACATTGGGCATGGAGCCTCCTTAAAAATGTGGCAGTTTAAAAAAATGTGGTATACACACACACAATGGAATATTATAATATTCTTTAAAGAGAAGGAAATTCTGCAACATGTGATTACATGGATGAACCTTAAGAACATTATGCTAAGTAAGCCAGTCACAGAAGGATACATATTGCACAATTCCACTTATATGAGGTATCTAAAATAGCCAAACTCACAAAACCAGAGAGTAGAATGATGTTTGTCAGGGCATGGGAGGAGAGGGAAATGGGGAGTTGCTAGTCAATGGGTATAAAGTCTTAAGTATATAAGATGAATAAGTTCCAGAGATCTGCTGTACAATATTGTGCCAATAATTAACAATACTGTATTGTACACAAAAAAATTTTAAGGAAATATTTAGAAGCACTTCACAGAAATAAAAAGAATAAACATTAGTAAAATAAACAAAGGAAACACCATGACAGTTCGGTGTGTACAGCAAGTTCAGCGTGTCCCGCCAATTTAACTCATTATTTAATGAATTCCTAACAAGTGGCTGGCCCCACACCAGATACTCGAGATGATGCACTAAAGCAGACACAGTTCTGGCCCTCATGAAGCGTTTGGTCTAGCAGGGCAGACTGTGAAGGGCCCTCATCCCACAGATGATCAAGAATTTTAAGCTTAAATTTAAGCTAGGAAATGACATGATCAAATTTATATTTTTTGGTAGAATTCTATAGCAGCTGTTGGTAAGATGGATTTTGCCAGATCAGATGGGAGGCCTTTCCCCAGTTCACGAGAGATAATGAGGACCTAATAGTGATAGCTGAGAAAGAGTAGAGACGACTCTCTTAGAAAATCATTAGGTGGTCAAGTTTGTTTTCAGGATGCCCATGCTGGTGATGCTGATTTTCTTTATATATATATATATGCATGCTCTTGGCTTCAGAGTAGATTCCCATAATTCATCACTTACATAAAACACCCATTGCTCATCCAGCAAATTCCCTCCTCAATGCCCATCACCCATTTTCCCCGCCCCCACCCCACCTTTCACTATATGTTCACAAACCATCTGTGACATATTCTAGAACTTTGCTGAGAAGGTGCATCAAGTTTAATGGTCTACATTAAACCATGGTCTACTGGTCTAAACAATGGTCTACTGGATTCTAATCTGTTCTTCCCTTTGGATAACTGATATATAGGTTCATTTCTAGTCCCTGACATTCCTCAAAGATAGCACACAATTACATTTGCAGATTCTTTCGGGACCCCAGATGTGGTAGTCATCTGTCAATCTTTTGGCTTTCAAATATCCAACTTTCTCCTGGAGGGGATGGACTTTGTAAACAGTGAACAATGGAAGTCAGAATGGAAGATTCTTCTTTTTCCAGCCCCCAGGAAATTAGGGAACAGGCACATGACCTAAAATATTCCCACCAAGAATTTGAACTAGGAGTGGCACAAAAGAGAATTCATCTAGTGGCAGCCAGAGAGCCCTAACCAAATTGTTCTTGCTGCTTAGCCTCTGGATTGGCCTACTCCTCAGTTTTCCAACAATATGATGGGCCTCCTGTATCCTTGCAATAAGCCACTTTCTGCTTAAAGCAGCCAAAATTAGTTTGTACTGCTTGTAACCAAGAACTCTGACCAAAATACCTAGATAGTATTTGCGTAGGTCCAGAAATCTGAACTTAAAGTAGACAGACATCCTATCTTCATTCTGATTATCTTTATTATTACAGCCAAGACTTAGTGATCTTTACTATATGCCAATTACTTTCTAAGCATTTTGCAGGCAGCATTTTTTTGAATTCTCACTTAATCTCACTGAAGTTGATACTAACATTACTTCCTTTTTATCACTCAAGAAATTGAGGCTCAACAAAATCAAGTTAACTTGCCCAAGATGACCAGCAAATAGGAATAGAAGTGACAGGAGTTCAGGCAGTACACGTCCAAAGCTAGCATTCTTAATAACTAGATTATACACTGACACCTCTTCAAATCTTTATTGTGAAATAAAACATAGAGAAAAGTACACAAAAATGTGCAGCTCAATAAATTATTATAAAGGAAACATGCAAACTACTACCTAGGCAAGAAACAGATCAATCCTAGCACTCCTGAAGCCCCACTCATGATCCTCCCAAACATCACCTGCTCCCTTCTTCCATAACCATTGTCCTAACTTACAGAATCATTTCCCTGCTTTTCTTTACAGCCAGACCACCTAAATATGTATTCCTAGTGTTACTTCATTCTGCCTGAATGTAAAGGGGAATAATTTCCATGTAAAGGGAAACAATGCAGAATATTTTAAAACAAGCCTCTTTCACTCAACGTTATGTCTGAAGGACTTAACTATGGGGGCACCTGAGTGGCTCATTCGGTTAAGTGTCCGACTCTTGGTTTGGCTCAGGTCATGATCTCATGATTTGTAAGTTGGAGCCCCACATCAGGCTCTATGCTGCCCACAAGAGCCTGCTTGGGATTCTCACTCTCTCTCTCTCTCTCTCTCTCTCCTCTTCTCTTTCTGCCCCTCCCCTGCTCATGCTCCCACTCTCTCTCTCTCTCTCTCAAAGTAAATAAACTTAAAAAAAAAAAGAGGGGCACCTGAGTCGGTTAAGCAGCCAACTTCAGCTTGGAATGATCTCATGGTTCGTGGATTCGAGCCCTGCATTGGGTTCTGTGCTGACAGCTCAGAGCCTAGAGCCTACTTTGGATGCTCTCTGTCTGCCCCTCCCCTGTTCCTGTTCTGTCTCTCTCAAAAATAAGCATCAAAAACATAAGAAAAAAAAAGAGAAAGACTTAACTATGTTGTCGTGGGTAAGTTTGTTCATCTTCATTGCTATATAATATTCCATGAATATACCATAATTCATTAATATACCATTGATGAAATTTGGGTTCTATGTTTTGGGCCATTATGATTAATGCTAATATACCATTGATGAAGTCTGGGTTCTTTCTAAGTTTTTAGCTATTATGAATAATGCTGCTATGAATATTCTTGTTCATGTCTCTTGGTACACACGTGCATACATTTATTTTGTAATAAACCAGAAATGGAATGGTTGAGTAATAGAAATCTGAATAAACTTTTATAGACAATGCCAAACTATTTTCCAAAGGGGTTGTACCAAATATGTACTCGTGCTGGTATTGAAGAATATTCCCATTATTCTGTAGCCTCTGCAATACTTGGTCATAGTAATAGTTTTTATTTGGGCCATTCTGATTGGTGTATGCTCATTTAGTTTGCATATCACTGATGACTTATCATGTTTCTCGGCCATTTGGAAATCCTCTTTTATAAAATGCCTGTTCAAGTCTCTTCCCTATTTTACTGTTGGGTTGTTTTTTTTTTAACAAAACGATCCTTTATTGAAATATTTTCCTTTGTAGTTCTCAACTAGCTGAGCATTCCACTGTACCACTGTTGATGTCATCTATAATGCCATGAGGGTGACGGCCATCAACATCACAGCTCACAGTCTGGTGGTCCCTAGGATCTCTTTAATGGTTCCAGACAGTTCTCTAACTAAAAGATGGGTGCCTCCTCTGTCCAGCAATGACGACAATCTCATCAAAACTGATATTTCCATTGTGCTTAATATTCTTCTGTTTCTTTTTATATCTTGGCAGTTCCTTGAGGGCTTCAATAATGAGGGCAGACACAGAAAGTACCACCTCAATCTGGGCCTATCCATCTTGGTCATTTTCATTGTAATCCTCAGACCCTTCCAATCACTGGTTGCTTTGGCTACGTCATTATCAGCCTTTTTAGGAGAAAGATTTAGGAAGCCAATCTTGGGGCCAGGGAAGATGTAGCACCAACCTCCTCACTGGTGCACCTCAGGTACATGACTTTGATCTCGCTGGGGTCAAATTTAGGTGGCATGGTGGAAGCAGCTGGAGTCAGATGACCTTGGATTAAGGACAGCTACAGAAAATTACACCTTGGCCACCTCCAACCCAAAAGCTGAAAGCTGGATTGTCTTTTTATTTACTTATAAGAGTTCTAAATACAAACTTTTTGTTAATTACATGTGTTACAAATACCTGCTTCCACTCTGTGATACACCTTTTCACTCTTAATGGTATCCTTTGGTGAACCAAAGTTCTTCATTTTAATGTGTAGTCAAAATATATCACTCTTTTCCTTTATTAGCCCTTCATGTGTCCTGTTTGAGATGTCTTTCCCTATGCTGAGAACAATATATTCTTCTATATTATCTTTTAGGAGCATATTGTATCGCTTTTCACATGTTGGTGTGCAAAATCCAACTGGAGTTGATTTTTTGTGTGTGTGCTGTGTGAGGTAAGGATCAAGTTTCTTTTCTTTCCCTTCTTTCCTTTCTCTTAGGATATTCAATAGTCCCAGCAACATTTACCATTCTTTCCTCACTATTCTGCAGTACAATCTTGGTTGCAAATCAAAGATTTTGTTTCTAGGCTTTTATTCAATTCCTAGGACCTAGTAAACTATTTTGTAAAAGCTTTAAAATAAATCTTGATACCCTGATAGAGCAAATCTTTCCATCTTGTTCTTACTCAGAGTATTTTTATATACGCTATTTATGGCCTTTCATTCCTATATATACTTTTTAGAACTAGCTTGTCAAATTCCATGCAAAAAAACCCATCAAAACCCCACTGGGATTTTTACTGGGATTGTATTTTATTTATATATCAAGTTGGGGAGAACTGACATCTTTACAATATTGAGTCTTTCAATATAGGAATATGATACATCTTTCCATTTATTTATTATTTCATTTCTCTCAATAATTATGGGGTTTCAGCCACAGAAATGAGATGACAAAGGTGACATCATCATTTGGAAAGCATCACAATAAGACACACGTTGTGGCGCCACTGTGGCTCTAAGGCCTACCACCTTTGGAAGTCAATCTGCAGCAAATGTGTCTATCCTGCCAAGCGGAAGAGAAAGTATAACTGGAGTGCCAAGACTAAAAGACAAAATAATACTGGGCCAGCTGAACGAGGCACCTAAAAACTATGCTGCAGGTTCAGGCCAGGATTCTGTAAAGGAACAACACCTAAACCCAAGAGGGCAGCTAATGTGGCATCCAGTTCATCTCAAGGATTTCAACATTTAGTCACACAATAGGTGTTCTGGTTTCAAAAATAAAATAATAACAATGTACTATAATCTTCTGCACAAAGTCTTTGCACATATTTTGTGAGATTTATTTCCAGGTATTTGAACTTTCTTTAATCTATGGTAAATAGTACTTTTATATATTTTTAACTTCATTTGATAGGCATTTGATAGGCATACTTCATTTGATTGTGCTTCACTTTATTGCACTTTGCACATATTGCAATTTTTTAACTTTATTTTTGAGAGAGAGAGAAAGCATGAGTGGGAGAGGGGCAGAGAAGGAGGGAAAGAGAGAGAATCCCAAGTAGGTTCCACACTGTCAGTTCAGAGCCCAATGCGGGGTTTGAACCCAAAAACCGCGAGATCATGACCTGAGTGGAAGTCAGATACTTAACCGACTGGGCCACCCAGACGCCCCAGTTACTGCATTTTTGACAAACTGAAGGCTCATGGCAACCCTGTGCCAAGCAAGTTTATCAGCACCATTTTCCAACAGTATTTGCTCACTTCACGTCTGTGTCACATTTTGATAATTCTTGCAATATTTCAAACTTCTTCGTTACTATATTTGTTACAGTGATCCATGATCAGGGATTACACCTCTGTTGAAAGCTCAGATGATGGTTAGCATTTTTTAGCAATATTTTTTAAAATTTAAGGTATTACTTTTTTAAGACATGGCTGCGATTGCACATTTAATAGACTATAGTGTAAACATAACTTTTATATACACTGAGAAACAAAAAAAACTTCATTTCAGATGCTTTATTGCGATATTTGCTTTACTTCAGTGGTCTGGAACTGAAACTGCAATATCTCTGATGTATGTTTGTATATGTAAGTGCAAGGAAATTTTGCATACTGACTCTATACCCAGTAATCTAGCTAAACTTATTCTAATAATTTATGTGTAGATTCTTCTGGATTTTCCATGTACATAGCCATCATCTGCAAACAACAGATTTAACAGGGTTCCTTTCTAATCCTCATATATTTTTTTTTCTTGTCAAACTGTATTAGCTAGAATATCCAATAAAAGTGGTGAAAGTGGGTACCCTGTCTTATTCCCAATCTCAAGAGGAAAACTTTCAAATCTCACCATTAAGTTTGATGCTGCTTATAGGGTTTTTGTAGAGACATGCTTTATCCAATTAAGGAAGTTTTCTTTTAGTTTGCTAAGAGTTTTGAATCATAAGTGGAGGGTAAATTTCATCAAACACTTTTTTCTGCATTAAGCTGATCATTTTTATCCCCTAATATATTAAAATGATGATTTACACTTACTTTTAAAGAATGTTAAAATGACTTTGCATTCCTGAAAAAAACCCAACTGGGTCATATATATTGCTGGATTTAGTCTGCTAATATTTTGCTCATGACTTTTTGCATCTATATTAATGAGTGAGATGAAATTGTGATTTTCCTTTCATCTGGGATCATTTTTATTCTGCCTGAAGAATTCAATTGTTCCTTAAGTGTGTCTGCAGGGTGACAAATCCTGTATCTGATTATCTGAAAATATCTTTCTTTTACCTTCATTCCTTTTTTTTTTTTTTTTTTGATGAGTACTTTTTTTTTGAGAGAGAGAGAGGGTGCAAGTGAGTGAGGGGCAGAGAGAGAGAGAGAGAGAGAGAGAGAGAGAGAGAGAGAGAGAGAGGCAGGGCTTACCCAAAGTGGGGCTCAAGCTCACCCAACATGGGGTACAAGTTCACCAAGCATGGGACTCAAACGCATGAACTGTAAGATCATGACCTGAGCCAAAGTCAGATGCTTATCCAACTAAGCCACTCAGGCACCCTACCTTCATTCTCAAAGACTATTTTCCTGGGGATGCCGGGGTGTCTCAGTCAGTTAAGCATCTGACTCTTGATTTCAGCTCAAGTCATGATTCCAGAGTTGTGGGATCGAGCCCCAAATCAGGGTCTGCACTGAGTGTGGAACCTGCTTAAGATTCTCTCTCTCTCTCTCTCTCTCTCTCTCTCTCCCTCTGCCCCCTTTCCCCCACTCACACGCTCTCTCTAAAATTAAAAAAAAAAAAAAAGACTATTTTCCTGAAAAAAAAATCTATATTGGTATCTTCTTTCAATAATCTAGCTTCTACTGCCCTGTGCAGAAGTCAGCTGTCAGTCTAATTACTATTCTTTTGAAAGCAAACTGTAATTTTTCTCTGGCTACTTTTTTCTCTCTGCTTTGGTTTTATAGCAAGTTTAACTTAATGTATACCTACTGTAGATTTCATTGTACTTATCCTGCTTGGGATACACAGGACTTCTTAAATCTGTGCATTCTGTTAGCTTTGGAAAATTCAGAGCTATTATCTCATCAAACATTGCTTCTGTCCATTCTGGCTCTCCCCACCTTCTGGGACTCCAATTATACAAACGTTAGACCTTCTCACCATACCTTCTATGTCTTTTACCTCTTTACTGAATTTTCCATGGTTGCATTTTTACATATTTCCTTCTGGATATTTTCTTCTCTTTTTATGACCAAGTTCACTATTCTCTCTTCAGGTGTAGTAACTTTTTGCTAAACCTATCAATGGAGTTTTAAATTTTCATCTGTATGTTTCAATTATACAATTTCTATTTGGTTCTGTTTTTATAAAGTTCAGTTCTTTGCCAAATTTCTGAAACTTGTCTTTGATCTCAAACATAATAAATATAATTATGTTTCAGTCTGGTGCCCCTTGGGATCGATTTTTACTGTCTGTTGTTTCTTTTGATTTTTGTTCATGTTATCTCTTCTCAGGAATCTGGTCATTTATGATATGTGCCAGAAAACTGTTCTCACAAAATTGTTTGAAGAAATCATCTGAAGCCTAATCTAAATGAGCCTTCGGAGATGTGGCTTTGCTTCTTCCACATACCTGGAGGCATTAGCAGCCTGAGGGTACCTTAACCCAATTTCATGAACTTAGATTTTTCCGAAGGTGAGCTGTAATCCCTGCAACGGTGTACTTCTGATTTACCCCTACTTCCAGAACGTGGCCTTTCATAGTCCCAACCTAGAGAAAACGGGATTCACCAGGGTTCCCCCCACTTGGTCCTGAACATTAATGCTTGTTGCTTTAGTCCAGAGAAGCACATTCACAACCTTGACAAGCCTCCCCACTCAAGAATCCAGCACATGCCACCAGAGGAGAAAGGACCCCCAAAATGGACTCTCATCCTTGAACTTCTATCTTTATACTTCTGCCCTCACATTGATTACAGCCTAGTAATTCTTCATTATCTAGCTAGCTCCCCAGGATCTTCAAGCAAATATTTATATGTTGACAATTATTTTCTAATTGTCCCCAATGGGAGAACTGATCCGATTACCTAGTCTGCCATTACTCAAAACAGAAAGCAACATTGCCTCTTTACCTTTTTCAGTTTGAAAATACCTTACTGAATAAAATGGAAACCAAACAGAAATTTTAAAAGTCTGCCTTCTTTCTGTCACTGGCTAACAGTATCAGCTGATCTAAGCAGTGGTTCTATCCCCCTTTGATTTATCCTTGGGTGTAAATGAAATTACCACAAAAATAATGAAAGGCAGTAGTGGACAGAGTAACAAAAAATTAATCCCTAAGGAGACTTATAACCTGTATTTCATAAAAAATTCATCAGAGAGAAAAAGGCCCAGAAAGGGTCAATTCCTGATGAGCACAAAGGTAATAGAGATGTCTCTTACAATATAAGAACAGTGAAAAAATCTCATGACCCATCTGCGTGTATTTTTTCTGAATAGGTAATATAGCCACATTATTCAAAATTCAAAAAGCGTGAAAGTATACAGGGGAAATTTCCACTCATCTCAGTCCCCAACTCCCAAAGCAACCAATGTTATTAGGTTTTATACAGTCTCCCAGAGATACTATACACACATTAAGTGTGTGCATATATATTCTTTTTTATACAAATAATGAGGATATTAAACATACTTTGCTTTTTCCATTTATATCTCAGAGAGCTTTCCGTAACTATATATTCAAAGCTTTCTCATTTTCCTCTACAGCTGATTAATATTTCATTGGCTGGATATTCCATAATTTATTTAACCAGTTCCCTACTGATGGACATCAATGTCCTTTCTAACCTTTCGCCATTACAAACCATCCTATATATAATAACCTTATGTCTGTGTCATTAAACAGGCACAAGAAAAATCTAGAGGATAAATTCCTGGAAGGAATGGATAAATGAGGGCATATACTATAATTTTGATGGATATTGGCAAATTGCCCTCCACAGCATTTGTGTCAATTTACACTCCTAACAGCAACGCACAAAAGTATTTGTTCCTGCACAACAGTGAGACACCAAGTTGCCCAGAGTTTTATGATTTCCATGTCCCTTATCATAAATTAGGTTGAGCATTTTTCATATGCTAAGAGCCACTTCTCAGAGCATCTTAATAGCTCAGTGTATGCAGGAGAAAAAAGTGAAAAGAGATAGTGCTCTTGATTTTTAAGGTTAAAGGTACATGCTAAATTATGTAAGAGCTACTGGTAAAACAACGTGTAACTAGATTCAGAGAGCTAGGAAGTAAGAAAAGGAGAAAGAAATACTTAAGTTTATTTCCAGAAGTATCAAGTGTGGAAGATGCAGTCCTGCTATAGAGAGAGAAAACAATTACAAACACAGCTTTTCAAGTTTCCTAAATTTATTTAATGAAATTTAGACCACTATAAAGAAGAAAAAGCCATGTTTTCCTATAGGATAGCTTTTAATATGCCAGCCAAATATAGACAAATTCTACAAGCATTCCTCGAAGAGACCAGAGAAACCAGGACAGCTTTTGCAAATTTAGATGGTATATGGGAATATGGGGGGGGGGGGGGGGGGGAGTGTTAATGGCTATATATTTATTTCAACACACATTAGGAAAAGTTGATACATCAAAATAGTAACAGCACAGATACCATTTAGAATGAAACAAAAATTTTAATGTCATTTACAGAAAAAATAATAACCAAATAATTTTGGAATGTATTCTCTAACATGGCAAAAACCATGACTGTGATACCTGCACAGCCGAAGTCTTGGAAATAATGGGCAGAGAAAGGAAAATGGAAGCTCAGGAATAATTAAATTTATAATTGATAGCCCCTAAAGCAAGGTAAAGAGGGAAAAAAACTTTCCTATGATTTCTTTTATATTTGACAATATTTAAAATACTAATTTTCTTCCTGTTACCAGAATATGGTTTCAAACATTCTGATCATGTTTCAGATTTAAATTTATGGTGTACTTTGTACTTTCTCTACAAAGAGAACCAAAAAAGTGTTTTTTTCCTAAAGCATTTGAATATCAGGTCAGAGTTCTTTAGAACAGGTCTCATAGGACTTCCCCTTCACTAAACAGGCTGCAAAGGCATAATTAGCCTGGCCTTTTAGATTCAAGGGCAGAGGAACCAAAAGCAGGTTATGTGGTTAAAGACTCAAGAGGCTTAAATAAAAAGAAACCGGCTGAATTTACATTCCAACCAAATCCAGAGACCATGTGGTCCAATTTTTTGTCAGTCCTTATGAGCGAAATAAGCTCTTAAGTGGTCATTCATATTACAAACTTTGGGTTATGGAATGAATTACGACAGGACTAATTGGCTATCTCAACACAAAAACACAACTACTATCAGAAAAAAAAAATTACCACAGGCAGACAAATTTATTCCATTTTGATATAAAACTGCAATAGAAAACCAAAACACTATAAGGGCTCTTTGGCATAAATTTCCACTCTTTTGCTCTATGCAATATGGCAGCCACCAATTTTTCAATTCCAATGTAAATTGAAATAGCCACAGTAGGCAACATTTCCATCCCTGCAGAAAAACTGCACTGCTCAAAGACCTACATAAGAATCATGAACAAGTTCACATGACCTGTTTATAGTCCTTAGCATCTCAGTACCTCGATAGGTCTCAGGGTCATATACACCAAACCAAGTACTGCTGCTAACTTCAAGGTCATAACAGATTTGCCCTTTATTTTCCACAAAGCTCAATAAATTAAAAAAAAAAAAAAGTCTGTTCTTAAGTGATGCAATATGTATACCTCAGAGAGTTACACTATATAAAGAGCAGTAGCCCTCTCCTCTTGGGGACTAAAGGACCCAGGTGCCCCAAATAAAAGATTATTAAAAACAATTACAGTTCGCAAAACAATAAGAACGCTGTGGCCACTGCAGAGCTGAGTTCAGAAAAAATAAACAGTTTTCTTACTTCATCACTAAAACTTGAGCTAACATGAAGACACTCAAAAGGTACTTTCTGCAGAGAATATTATTAAAAAACAAGTTATAGTTACGATGGATAATTGTAGATTCCTGCTTTCAAGGAATAAGATACACCAAAAAATCAAAACCTTTAATTCAGTAACAACTGAATGTCCAAACTCATTTCTTAATTGCTGTTTTCCCTCTAAGAGAGGATGGCAGAAATCTTTCAATTTCATCCTTTCTTAGGCTTCCACTGCTTACTTATTGGATCATTTTCCAGAGGAAGGTGGCATAAGGATCCAATCCAAACTCTTAATTTGAAGCAGTTTTTTAACTTCATTCCCCAGGTTATACAACACTGAGCCAAGCCAGATACATGATTTCCACACTGCTTTGGAAACCCAGCTGCATGCTAACTCAAGGTTTCTCAAAGGAGCAGTGCTGACATTTGGGGCCAGATAATTCTTCATTGTGGGGGCTGTCCCGTGCATTGCAGGGTGTTTAGCAGCACCCCTGGCCTCTACCCACTAGGTATCAGTCATAGCCCTCCTACTCCTCCCCAACCCTAGTATCGACAACCAAAACATCCCCTGAGCATCCCCAGGCAAAATCAGTCCTGTTTGAGAACCACTGCTTGTCTTTCTTTCTTTTTATGTTTATTTATTTTTGAGAAAGAGAGAGAGAGAGGGAGAGCGAGCGAACATGAGTAGGGGAGGGGCAGAGAGAGAGAGAGAGAAGGAGACACAGAATCTGAAGCAGACTCCAAGCTCTGAGCTGTCAGCAGAGAGCGCGATGCAGGGCTCGAACTCACAGACTGCGAGGTCATGACTTGAGCCGAAGTCAGGCGCTTAACCGAATGAGCTACCCAGGCGCCTGGAGAACCACTGCTTTAACCCAAGGAACGTTCTTGAATATCTCAACCCTAATTCTTTATATGCATTTGGTGCTCCACCAAATCTCTGTGTTGAGACTCTGTCTCACAATCCAGCAAATATTTGTAGAACCTCTAGGACACATCAAGGGCTATAGGAGATAAAGAGACAAGACAGATTCTTCCCTTCCCTCAAGCAGATTTCTTGGGGTAAGTGCATAAAGAACTGTAGTATCACATTCAATTATATGTTTTGAATTGCTGATGTTTTTTCCAGTGGTACTCTTGTCTTACCAAACTAAAAACACCTTGAGGGCAAAGACCATAATCTGCTCTGGAACACCAATACTGGCTCAACAGCCAATAAAAACAAATGATTATAAACTTCATCACAACAAGGTGACAATTTCCTATAGGCAGTAAAATCTCCACAGTTAACCTGGACAGTAAGTTAACCTCTCTCAGCTATAGTTTGTTCCCCTATAAAATGGGGAGGGGGCGCCTGGGTGGCTCAGGCAGTTGAGTGTCTGATGCTTGATTTAGGCTCAGGTCGTGGGATTGAGTCCCATGTCAGGCTCAGTGCTGAGCATGGAGGCTGCTTAAGATTCTCTCTCTCTCTCCCTCTGCCCCTCTCCCTTGTGCGCGTCCTCTCTCTCTCTCAAATAAATTAATTAAATAAATCAAATGGGGAGAAAATGACTCTTCACAGGATTAAATCAGATAATACAAGTAAATCTTTTTCCACTTTCTGGCACAGAGTAAGCATTCAATTAACGTAAGTTACCATTACTATTATTTTAAGAGCAACAAATCCTACCTCAAGGGGAAGAACTTGCTCTGGGCCACAGTAACAAACCCCTACATGACAGAAGAAGAAACCAACACTCACCCTGTTAAGGACAAGAGGAAGAAACTAACCAGAAGTATTTTATCAATGTCCTGGGAACAAAAAGAGAATTCAGGAACCAATTAAAAAGGGTGAGGGGGAGAGGAGACTCACTCAGAGGCAAAACCACCATCCTCCAACATAGTCCTGGACTATTCTTAAGACTTTTCTATTTAAAATGTTTGGGTTTAGGGGCACCTGGGTGGCTCAGTCGGTTAAGTGGCCGACTTCGGCCCAGGTCATGATCTCGTGGTCCATGAGTTCGAGCCCCGCGTCGGGCTCTGTGCTGACAGCTCAGAGCCTGAAGCCTGTTTCAGATTCTGTGTCTCCCTCTCTCTGACCCTCCCCCGTTCATGCTTTGTCTCTCTCTGTCTCAAAAATAAATAAACGCTAAAAAAATAAAAAAATAAAAATAAATAAATAAATAAAATGTTTGGGTTTGTTTGCCATAAGCACACAAGGAGCTAAAAGGGAAGTTGAAAAGAAAAGAAAAAATCCTCAACTTATAACTATTGACATATGCAAGGGACAGATGTTTATGAGACTTCTGAGTGTTCATTTGCTGAGTCTCTTAGAAATTATGCTTAAAATTTTTATTGCTATAATGTTAAATACATGCCATTAATTTTGAATATACTACAAAGCATAAAAGTTCACATGAAGGAAGAAAAGACAAAAATTGTTAGATATTTTAAAGAGAACATAAAGTCATGGGGAAAAGCTGGGTGACTCAAAGGTGTGTGTGTGTGTGTGTTCCACTGAAGTAGCATTAGAAGATGGGAGAGATTTGGGATAGAAGTAAAAGACGAGAAAAACCGTGCTGGAAGACACACATCCAGGAACACCTCCCACAGCACCTTATTCTCGTAATAACGAATACCACCAGTATGGTTATGTACCAGGAGCTAGGCACCAGTGCCTCGCTCTCACTGGCTCATGTAATTTCCCCAGCAGACAGTCTTATTAGACAGGTAACAGCAGCACCCACATTTGAGATGACAAAACGGAGATAGGGAGAAGTGACTTGCCCAAGGTCAAATCAGTAAACTGAAGATTCAGACTCCGACCCAGGCGCCACCTCTACCGCTACAATTTATGGTGCCTATTTTAATTTATACTTGCCACTTAGCAAGACCAGTTGTCTCCCCCTACCCTTTGAACCTCCTGGTGTGGTAAGCATAAGGAGGCCCGAAAGGTGAAGTGCGCCAGATGCACCCTTCGCCCCTGGGATAGCGAACCCTTGCCGAGGAACTGGCGTGGGTAGAAACGGGGACGGTCTCCCGAACCAGAAGAGGAGGGTGCCGGCGAATGAGGGAGGTCGCCAAAGTCCCTAAGTCAGCCCCTACGTCCTGCCTTGGCTCTGGCCATGACGTTCACTCAGAAGACCCGGAGCCTACCGGCTCCCGCCCGGCTCTCGTCTCCCGCACTTTGAGCGACGGAGAGGGGCGGCGAGGCGCGGGGGCCCGCGTGCAGCGGCCAGGACCAAGCGGGGCTCAGGCCAGCGGAAGGCGAGGCTCCCCAGGCGGACGCGGGCAGAGAGCGCGCGGACAGGTGGGGAGCGGGGTGCGGAGCCACAAGCAGGGGGCAGCGAGGCCAGAGGGGCTGGGGTCCGCGGCCGAGGAGGAACCGGCGGGCGAGCTCAAGAGGCGCCGCGGGCAGAGCAGCCCCGTCACCGCCAGCTGGGCCGATGGGAGGACGGAAGCGGGGCAGGAACCACGCCATTTCGAAAGAGGAGTAGCGAACAAGCTCGAGCGCAGCCCCAGGCTGGGCGGCGGGGATGGGGGCAGGGGCGCGGCCAGGGGCAGCGAAGGCGGGGGCTCTGCGCGGCAAGGGGCTGCCCGGGCGGGTCCGCTCCGCCGCGGGGCGCGGGACAGAGCGGGGCAGGGCGCGGCCCGAGGGTCGCACGACGCGCCGGGCCCCGAGGCCGGACGGACCCACCCGCCGGCCCCCGGCTTGCGTACCTGAGGCGGCCGCCTGGCTCCCCTCCACTCCCGGGCTCTCCCCGGCGCGGCCCGCCGGCCCCCCGGCTGCCTGCCGCTCCGACATCTGCAGCCAGCGCCGCGAGCGCCTCCGCCGCCACCAGCGAGTGGCTCCGGAAACAGCCGAAGGCCGAGCGAGCACGGCGGCGGCGCTCCGGGAGGAGCCGAGTTGGGCCCGCGGGCCGGAAGGGGCCGAGTGCCGGCCCCGAGGGGCCGCAGGGGCTTTGGGCAGCGGAGGCTGGCGACGCGGACGCGGGGAGGGTGACTGCGTGCTTTTGAACGCAGGTTTTTAGTCAGGGCTAGACAGAACAAGCAAAACCTTGGGAAGATTCAGGAAGACCCGACCGGAAATCATGGTATCCATAGAGACGCTATCGGAAGTTGGGGTTGCTAGGAGGCATGAGCGCGTCGGCCAATGTGCGTCATGGCTGAAGTCCCAGAATATTACGATTCAGGCTCGGATGAAGGAGACCTGGAGTATGAGGACCTCAAACTGCCTAGGTCACTTAAAATGGCTCAAGATGGCGAAGTTGACACCACGGCAGAAGTAGGCCTGGAGCTACAGATTGACCAGGAGCCACAACCAGAGGCGGAGGAAGAGGACCTCAAATTGGGGGCGCCAGAGAATGTATACCTACACCTAAAACCGACCAGCATGTCTGAGGAAGAGATTCCCAGGGAGTCAGAGATAGACCTTTCTAGCAAGACTGAACCAGGGATGTCCCGGGAGGCACAGTCAGAAACACTCAGAGAGATGGAAGAGCTCTTCCAGGATTTGGATGTCCTTATGCATGATAAGGAAGAACCAGGCTTAGAGTCACCAGAGGAGACCAAACTAGATCTTAGAGAGGATGTACTCATAGAGTTGGCTGAGGAAACAGATCTGGAGCTACCAAAGGAGACCAAAGGGGCCTCAATTAGTGAGACTAATTTAGAGTTACCAGAAGAGACCAAATTGGAAGTTCTGGAGGGTTCACTTAGAGCACAATATGAAGAAACAGGTCTAGAAACTTCAGAGCAGACCAAACCTGAATTTCCGAGTGAGAAACCAGGAAAATCAATTGAAGAGGCAGATCTACAACCGCCAGAAGTGACCACACCAGAGATTCCAAAGGAAGCACAGAGAGAGTCACCTAGGGAGGAAAGGACCGAACCATCTGAGCAGGCGAAACCAGAGTTGCCAGGAGGGAAACCAAGAGAAACTGAAGAGTCAGGTCTGGAGCCCACAGAAGAGACTAAAACCGAGGCTCCACAGGAAATACAAAGAAAAGCAACTGAGGAGAAAGAGACAGACCCACCTCAACAGACTAAAGCAGAGTTTCCAAAGGAGAAACTAAGAAATTCTACTGAGGAGGCAGGTCCACAGCCCCCAGAAGAGACTAAATCAGAGATTCCAGAGGAGGACGGAAGAAAATCAACTGAGGAGAAACAGACAGAGCCACCTCAGCAAACTAAATCAAAGTTTCTAGACCAGATACCAACTAAGTCTAGTGAAGAGACACAAAGGAAATCAACTGAGGAGAAAGTTCTAGAGCCACTAGAAGTGACCAAATCAGAATTTCCTGAGGAAAAATCAAGAAAATCAATCAAGGAAACAGGTCTAGAGCCATCAGGAAAGACAAAACCAGAAGTTCAAGAAGAGATACTGAGAGAATCAACTGTGAAGAAAGTTTTAGAACCACTAGAGGACACTAAATCATCAGGTCAAAATGATAAGCAGAGAAAATCTACTGAGGAGATAGGACTAGCACCACCACAGAAGATCAAATCAGAGGAGACAGTAAGAGAGTCAACAGAGAAGAAAGGTCTAGAGCCACCAGAACAGACTAAACCAAAGTTTCCAAAGGAAGAACCAAGAAAATCAACTGAGGAAACAGGTCAAGTGCTGCCACAGAAGACCAAACCAGAGGTTCAAGAGAAGACACAAACAGAGGAAGCTACAGAGAAAGATCTAGAGTTACCTGATAAAGCCAAACTACCACTAAGAAAAGAGACACATGTAGAATTTTCCAAGGAAGATTGGCCAGAACTAGTTAAATTTAAGCAGTCTGTAGACAAGGATCAGCTAGAGTACTCTGACTATCAAACAAGAACGTGGTCGGTAAAAGAAACCAAGAAAGCTAAAAGAGATTCTATGTTTGGGTCTCCCACAATAAGTGAAATAGACTCAATAAGTACAAGTTATGAGTTCTCCAAAGAACATAATGGACTGTTTGAGATTACTGATACCAGTAGTGACTTCTACGCATATGTCTCAGATTATCAGAGGGATTTGGGGGAGCCTTTTGGTGAAATAGTTGAAGATTTGTCCCCAGAGTTGAAGGAACTGGCACACAAAGATGAAGAAACCTCGCCAAAAGAAAGTATAGAGCTACAATTTGAGTATCTTAAATGGAGCCCAGAGAAAGTTGCAGAGTGGATTAGCAAGCTAGGCTTTCCTCAGTACAAGGTATACAAAAATAATGTTTTTAAAGATCACATTCTTTCATCTTTCTCTTATTCCTCTTACCCTTACCTGAGCTCTTGCTTCTTCTTCCCTAGAAGGAGCATAGAAAAGTCCTGGACTATGGTAGAGGTAACTTGGATTTTAATTTTGGCCTTTCTACTGATGTATTTTGTATTTTGATAGAGGAAGGGAGGGTCACATTTGTTTCCCTATTTATCACAGTAAGTATACTTCTTTGTAATTCTTGAATAAAGACTAAAAAAATTATATAGGCCTCTTTTCATAGATAAGTATCTTTCTTTTTTGACAGATTTTGTCCAAGGTAGACTTTTGGTACTTTGTCCAGTTTAGTGTTAGCTCCCTTAACTTGTACTACTAATCTTAAGTGTCTGCCCCAAAAATGTCATCTGTATCATGAGCACCTAACAGTATTAATGTAAATAGTTCATCAAGAGTAGTTCTATTAAAAAGAGAGTTAATGCCAACTATACTTCAATAAAAAATAAAAATAAAATGTTAAAAAAGGAAGCTGGGAAAAAAAGATAAGAGAAAATCTTATTTCGTTGATGCCAGCTATGTTCTTAGGCTGCCACAAAACAACATAAGATCTGTAATCTTTTGCACCCCAGTACTGAGAAATGTAATTAAGCAATGAAAGAAGCATTGGTTGTATCATGCAAAAAAAAAAAAAAAAAAAAAAAAAAAAAAAAAAAAAAATATATATATATATATATATATATATATATATATATGAGCAATGTGAAATTTAATCAAGAGCTCAGGTGGAAAAAAATGTGGGATTATTAGGATTATTATTAAATTTCAATTTGCTTTAAAATTTAATTAAAATTTTTTCTCTGTATTGAACCAGAAACAAACATGATTTGTCTCTCCCTTCCTTCTCTTCCCCCAATTCTTTCTTCTCCTTCCCAACTTCCTGCTATTTGCCATAAATCATTTGAGTGATGTTCTTGTTATACTAACAGGAGTGTTTTACCACAAACTTCATCAGTGGCCGAAAACTCATTCATGTAAACTGCTCAAACCTCCCTCAGATGGGGATAACAGATTTTGAGGACATGAAGGTGAGTTGTGTTTAATGTTTCCCTATAGAGCACTGTATTGTAGAAAAAGACCACTTATTACAAGTTGGTATTTCCAGTCATACCCTCACATAGCTACCAAGTACCACCAGATAAATATCTTACTCTTTTTATGTTCAAAGATGATACAACTATGTGTATGAGCTCTAATTTCAACTTACATTAATAGTGTACTGGATTTTCTAAATAAAAATAAGGAACAGAATTAGCAAATTAGTAACTTGTAATTCAAATTCCTGAAATGTTTAAATACCAAGAATTTCAGCTTCTTATGAGAAAACATTTTTCAGAGTCTGCCAGTTCATTTTACTTCTTTGACATTTTGATTCCAAAAATACAGTATCAACAATGCAATAAGAAAAATTCTAATTATCCTTTTCTGGTCTTGCAGGAGTAGGGACACCTGGCTGGCCCAGTCAGTAGAGCATGCAATTCTTTATCTCTCAGTTGTGAGTTCAAGACCCATATTGGGTATAAAGCTCAGTTAAAGAAAAATTGGGGTGCCTGGGTGGCTCAGTCAGTTAAGGGTCTGACTCTTGATTTCAGCTCAGGTTATGATATCATGGTTCGTCAGATCAAGCTCCTTGTTGGGCTCTGCACTGACAGCTTGGGATTCTCTCTCTCCCCCTTTCTCTCTGCCCCTCCTCTGCTCATGCTTGTTCTCTCTCAAAATAAATAAGTAAAACATTTTTTAAAAAAATTGAAATCCTCAAATGATGAATCCAGTGGTCTATCCTTATACCTCAAGAACTTTGAATAAGCAAACTTCAGAATATTTATCAAAGTCACCAAAGTGTGACCCCCTCCTTGAGGTCACTAGAGTAATAAAAATTAAGACATTTAAAGGTATCTTAGATAAGCTTTGCTTGACACATAGGTCCACTTAAAAAAGCTAATTATACACTATGACACAGGTAACTTTTTAGAGATCACACATGAACTTAATGTTGGTTCTCAACCCTTTTGGGAGCTCTCTTGTGTCGTCTGAAATTGGCCCCTGTACTCAGAGGGCAGGGAGAGACTGAAGAAACATGTAGGCCACTCCAGGTTGGTAGGTGGCAGTTTTAATAATAACAAAGAGAATTTACATATGAGGTTTTTCCTGGGTGGCAACAAGATGAATGATTTCCATGCCTGTCCTCTAAATCTCAAAAGTTTATAAAGAAGCCCTAACAGGGGTCAGTCATGTATACTGTGCAAGTGTTTTCAACACCACATCACCTTTCCAAGGCCATGTCCTTAGAGCAGCCTCAGGAAGCGGGAAAGGCAAGTGGAGCCCACATTCCAAGGACAGGGAAGGGGGTAAGGAGCCTCTGGGTGCCCAGGTCCAGCTCATAGGTCAATCAGCAGTCACATCTTTTTTTATCACATTCCCCCACACTTAAGCATGCTATAGATACCTTTTTTACTGATAAATAAGCACTTTTAGTTCTACCATTGTAATTACAGCACCTAGTACATCCAAAATTCATCCCACAACAAAACTTACATAGTGTAATGCTCTTTTCCATGATACCTCTCCTGTATCATCATTCATGGACTTGGGCAGAATAGCAGGACTGGGAAAAGAGCTGGTGGCTTGAGAGTGCAAAATTCTAGGCATGCTGATAAGAAACTGAACCCCATTTGAATGGTGCATCCCATTTACAAGCCTTGCAGTTAACATATGGCCAGTTTCTATTCTCTTCAACTTCCTTAATTATGCAATTATTCATGCCTCACCTGTAGAAAGAACTCACCATTCTCTTTGCTGTTTCTCCAACGTACTGAGAAGATGACAAAAGAGCTAGTGGGGTGGGTGAGACTGATGGGGAGTACAGAAGGGACGAAGCACTAATTCTTCTTTGAACCTGGCCAAAGGATCTCTTAAAACCACTATCCTATCATTCCCATTTGTAGTGATGCATTAGCTTGGTAAAAAGGGGAAAGGAAGTCAATCGTATTTATTCTAGGGACAAGCTAAACAAGATAGCATTACACCTGCTTCAGCTTTGTCTCTTAGAGAATCTCAAAGCAAAAAAATTTTTGAGAGCACGCATGCACACACAGGGGAAAGGGACACTGGGAAAGGGAGAGAGAGAATCTCAAGCAAGCTCCACACCCAGCTCAGAGCTTGATGCAGGACTCAATCTCACAACTGCAAGATCATGACCTGAGCCTAAATCAAGAGTTAGACACTCAAATGACTGAGCTGCCCAGGTGCCCCAATTCTCAAAATATTTTTAACTGTTCACTCCATCAAGTGAACAAAAGAACTCTTGGGAAATATTTGGGGAAGAACATAGGTGAATTGCTTATTCCTTTTGTATGCATGATTTTATATTATAGAATATAAACTCATAAGCTTTATATCCCAGCAATTTTACTACACTTGCCTTGTTTCAAACTATTTGAAAAGCACAGATTAATAATATGTGAGCAAATTCTCACAAGACAAAATATTTTTCTTTAACTTTCAATTTTCAGATAATTTTAGTTTTATAGAAGAGTTGCGAAGATGGTACAAAGTTCCTATGTACTCTTTTTTTTTTTAATTTTTTTTTTCAACGTTTCTTTATTTTTGGGACAGAGAGAGACAGAGCATGAACGGGGGAGGGGCAGAGAGAGAGGGAGACACAGAATCGGAAACAAGCTCCAGGCTCTGAGCCATCAGCCCAGAGCCTGATGCGGGGCTCGAACTCACGGACCGCGAGATCGTGACCTGGCTGAAGTCGGACGCTCAACCGACTGCGCCACCCAGGCGCCCCTAGTACCTATGTACTCTTAACGCAGCATTCCCTAATGTTAACATCTTATGTAACCATGGGGGCATTTATCAAAACAAAGAAATTACCACTGGTACAGTATTCCTAAGTAAATTATAGACTTTATTCAGATTTCTTATATTTCTCCACTGATGTCCTTCTTTTATTCCAGTATCCAACTGGGGATACCACTTTGCCTTTAGTTGTTATTGTTTCTTTGGTCTCCTCCAATATGTGACAGTTTCTTTTTTGTTGTTGTTCATAAAGTTTTTTATTTAATTATTTTGAGAGCGAGAGAAGCGCAAGTCGGTCAGGGGCAGAGAGAGAGGGAGAGAGAGAGAATCCCATGCCAGTGTGGAGCCTGATGCAGGGCTCGAACCCATGAATCATGAGATCATGACCTGAGCCAAAGTTGGATGCTTAATTGACTGAGCCACCCAGGCACTCCTATGTGACAGTTTCTTGATCTTTGTCTTCACGACCTTGACACTTTGAAAAATAGTGGCCAGGTATTTTGAAGACTTCCCTCAATTATGGTTTGTCTAATGTTTCCCATGAAACAAGAGATCACAGAGGTGATGAGCCCTTTTCATCTCATCAGGGAGTACATGATATCAATGGGCTATATTACTGGAAATGTGAACCTTATCACCTGATTAAGGTGGCATCTGCCAGGTTTCTTCATTATAAAGTTATTGTGTTTCCCTTTTCATATTCTATTCACTAGGAGTGAGTGAGTAGGTCTGGCCTACACTCAGAGACACAGAAATTAAGATCCACCTCCTGGAGGGAGGAGTACCAGAGCTTCTGGACATATAGTAAAACGACCACAGTAATAAATATGCTGGAGAAGATACTTTGAGGCTATGCAAATTGGTTTCTCCTTAAAGTCTGGCCCACTAATTTTAGCATCCATGATGGATGCTAAACTCTTGCCTGCAACAGTTAGTACTGTGTTGTTCTGATGATGGTTTTCTATTTCCCTCATTCCTTCCATGTTTAACTGGAATGCTTTGTAAGCGATTCTATGTTTAATTGTCCCTTCTCTCCCATTTGGGAGTTCTTTCAGTTTGGCCCATGTGTCCTTTGGACAATGCTCCCCTTATTTTTTTCTAGTACTTTCTGGCACTACACATCACTTCAGACTCATTTTTTACTTTCCTTGCTGCAGCTCTGGAAGCAGCCATGTCTCCCAGGAGCCCTGGTTGCTTTTATCAGGGAATGGAATTTAGAAACCACGATGTAGCACCAGTTGTGCTTGTTGCTATGGGAGTATCATTACTTCTAGGCACTCTGAGCAGAAAGATGTAGGAAACATACGTAGATATGCAAATCTCATGTAGATACAAATTTCTATTTATTTCTGTAAGCATGAGTTCATCCTGTTATCTCTGACTCTAGTCCAGCACCACTGGGTTCATTCTAGCCTTCCCATCCTTCCGATTCCCTACCCTACTTTGCTTCTTTATAACTTCTTTCTCTGATAGGAGAAACCTGATTCTCTTTATCTATAAATATGTATATGAGAAACAAATTACCAACAGAGTACAGTGTTTGTCTACAGTTGTTCTTGTCTTTAGCCTTACACCACCTAGACAAAGCACTGTTTTTCAAAGTTATTTAGGTCAGCTAAATAACTTTCTTCCCTACCTCCTTCAGTGAGACTATGTCTTACTTTGTAATATAATTATATTCATTTGTCCACAGCCTATATTCTATATGGGTTCCTGAGACGTCCTGGCTTTTTAAAAATTGGGGCGCCTGGGTGGCTCAGTCGGTTGAGCGTCCGACTTTGGCTCAGGTCACTATCTCACGGTCCGTGAGTCCGAGCCCCGCGTCGGGCTCTGGGCTGATGGCTCAGAGCCTGGAGCCTGCTTCCGATTCTGTGTCCTCTCTCTCTGCCCCTCCCCCGTTCATGCTGTCTCTCTGTCCCAAAAATAAAATAAACGTTAAAAAAAAAATTGTTTTTTAAATTTGCATATAGTAAAGTCACTCCTTGCAGTCTGTAGTTCTGTGGGTTTTGACAAATGCACAGCATCATGTATCCACCACACAGAACCATAAAGAACAATTCTGTCCCCCTTGTGTCCCTTTGGAAGTCAGCCTATCCCCTCACCCCAATCCCTGGCAACCACTAATCTGTTTTTAGTCCCTATAGTTTTGCCTTTTCCAGAATGTCATATAAATGGAATCAAATAATATATAGCCTTTGAGTCTGGCTTCTTTCCCTTAGCAAAATGCATTTAAGATTAATCCACATTGTTGGGGCACATGGAAGCCTCAGTCAGTTAAGTGTCTGACTCTTGATTTTGGCTCAGGTCATGATCTCATGGTTTGTGGGTTCAAGCCCCCCATCAGGCTCTGTGCTGACAGCATGAAGCCTGCTTGGGATTCTCTCTCCCACTCTGATCCTTACCTCCCCTGCACCACCCCCCCCCACCCTCTCTCTCAAAATAAATAAATAACCTTAAAAAAAAGTTTAATCAACATTATTATATGAATCAACAAGCAGATTTTAAGGAGACTATACAATCTGTTTTAATAATGGTGGTATAGATAATTCATATTTGAACCATAATGATGACATCTTTAGGGTTTTTTAAAAATTTTTGTAATGTTTATTTATTTTTGAAAGTGAGAGAGCGCAAGCTGGGGAGGGGCAGAGAGAGAGGGAGACACAGAATCGGAAGCAGGCTCCAGGCTCTAAGCTGTCAGCACAGAGCCAGATGCGGGGCTCGAACTCACGGATCACCAGATCATGACCTGAGCCGAAGTCTGACACTTAAATGACTGAGCCACCCAGGCACCCCGACATCTTTAGGTTTAATTATAGGTTCCAATTATGTAAACGTGCATAGTTACATACATAAGGTAACCACAAACAGTATGTATTATATTGTTAATGATGAAGCAAAACTATCCGTAGCTTACAAATAAAAGAATAGCAGCCTTTAAAAACCATAATCAACACAGAATACAATGATGATATAGTAATAATAGAATCCTCTTGAAAACTAGAACTATTACAGATTCTGCATGAGACCATTTGTATTGAGCATGAGGCTCCATCCTAGAACGCAGAATTAAGAATCCTTAGGAAACTCTTATAATCTTCATAAATATCTGTATTCCTGTAATCCTTACTAACTTAAGTAAGTTACTAATAAATTGCTCTAAGTCTTTGGCAAAAATAAGATCTGCTGCTTATCATTTATCAGAACTAATGAAAGAACTCACAGTTTTATATTAATTTATAGCCCATCAAAGGTCCCTCATGGTCCATTGATGAACTTCAGACATAGAATTAGATGAGAGATGGTTAGATTTTATTTCCTGATTCCACATCTAACCAGTAGCTTTGTAACACTTTTAATTTCTGCATTAGAATATTAAACAGTATTGGGCTCTCTCAGCCTGCAGTAGGCACATAGTTCTTTTGGTTAATAGTGAATAAATCTGTCTATGATTACAGGGTCCCTCCTGGGGGCACCATCTGTTAACCTCAGTGAGTTTGTGAATGAACCTGCTCTGGTCAGGGGCACTCAGGGTGAGGTGCTGACCTAACAAGGTGCTCGGTGTAGCAGCATCAATTACAAATGAGAATTCTTAAGAGCCACCTGTAGTAATTTGGATCTCTAATTCTAATAAAACAGCTGGAACTTTAATGTCTGCTTTTTAGTGTTTGAGATTTGTTTTTAGTCAAACAAATTAAGTAACTATTTGAGTTATTATTTTTTTCTTAATTGCAAATTAACTGAGCCCCTTATAGACAAGTTATTTATTAACCTTCCCAGAGACAGTCATGGCTCTTAATCTGAACATATTATCTGCTCATATGGCTGATCAGATTGCTCAGCCAAAAGAAAGAAATGAACCCATCCATGGCAAGCCATTGCCAAGAGCCTAGAAACACCTTTAAATGGAACTTATAAAAAGGTAATAAATCATTTGATGTTTCTTATAAGGACTTTATTTTGAGGCCAGGCTAGTAAGCATTTCCATGTGTTATTTCATTATTTTATTTTCCCTTAGAAATAACTTAAAAGGTTACCATTCAAAAGGCCTAGGAAAATAAATAAAGCTTCTTTAATTTATATTTTCAGTTAACCCCATTAAAAAATTGTTCTTGTATTTTAGGTAATTTCTCGGCATACACGGGAGCTACTGGGAATTGAAGAGCCATTATTCAGACGCACCATCACCCTTCCCTACAGGGACAATATAGGCTTATTTTTAGAGCAAAAAGGTCATACTGGGGTAAAATCTGATTCCTTGACCTTATCTGAATTTGTGCAAGCAGCAGGATTACAGGACTATGCTCCAAAAGTAACTGCCCCTGAAAAGAATGAAGCATTGTATTACACTGAACCGTAGGGAAGAGCCATTTCACTTACCTGAAAGATCAAACTAAACTACTTGGGGGAAGAAGTATGGTCTTTTGGGTTCTCTTTTTATCTTCTTCATTAAGGATCAGAGTTAGAACTCCTGGCTCCACCCCTAGTTCTGTCAGCACCTCGCAGCACCTTCCTTTTATTTGGGTTTCAATTTAGCTCCGTGTTTAAACAAAGATATCAATATTTCTCTTTCTGGGTAATTATAAGGATTCCTGATAAATTTCAGTAATGTATCTGGTATAGGAACATGTTAGGGAAATGGAATTAAAAGTAAAATCTCCTGCCAACCTAATCTTCTCGACAAATGCAGAAAAAGAAACAGTTGTATTATTGAATCAGCATTAAATCAGTCAGTGATGTATATCACAAGCAAGCTGCTAAAGAAGACTGCAAAGTTGAGATCTCACCCTTTTATATAGCCAGCCAGACAGAATCCATTACTTACATGTTAATTGTCTGTATCCAAAAGAAAAAGAAAACTTCTCATATCTTTATGACAAACATGAAGTTACTATTGGAGCCAGGCACTTAGGCCCAAGAGATAAGGTGCCATCCTCCTTAATGCTCACATTTCAAAGAGATGGCCCCAAAGCCCCCCAAACAGACAGTCTTGGGATGTAAAACTGGTAGGTGACTTACTCAACTTTTTAGAGGATTTATGTACATGTCAAAAACAGAAAAATGATTTAAATTACATGTTTTGTAAAGGAAATGTTGTAAGGAAAGGGAGGAGGGGAGTTCTTTCATTTTTTGCATCAGAGAAAAAAATTTTAATATTTTTTAAAATTTATATTTATCCTTACAAACAACATGGCTTATAGGAGTACCACTGGACTATGGAATACGGACTGGAGTTTGTTTACCAGGCTCTTTTATGTGGTACTTTCCAGACCTTTATAAAATAAAATTCAGGGTGTGCCTGGCTGGCTCAGTCAGTAGAGAATGCAACTCTTGATCTCAGGGTTATGAGTTTGAGCCCCACATTGGGGGTAAGGTTTACAGAAAGGAAGGAAAGGAAAGGGAAGGAAAGTAAAGGAAAGGAAAGAAAGAAAGAAAGAGAGAAAGGAGAGAAAGAAAAAGAGAAAGAAAAAGGAAAGAGAAAAAAAGGAAGGAAAGAAGAAAGAAGAAGAAAGAAAGAAACAGAGAAAGAAAGAAATTGAATGAAAGAATGAATGAATGAATGAATTCAGAGTCTACCCATAACTGACTGCTCAAAAAAAAAGATAAAATAGTTCGTGTTGCTTGAATGACTCCAGTTCCTCTCTAGTTTACAGGCTTAACTGTTCTTTCTCTTCCCAGACTCACTTCTTAGTCCTAAAAGCCACTAAAGAGCTACCATAATCCAGAAAGGCAATGATGTACCCTGTCCAGTTCCCTACACCTGAATGAATAGTCAAAGGAATCAATTTCTTTTTTTTTTTTGTACTGAGAAAAGGAACAGTACCTCAAGTTAGCATTCGTACCAACTGTTAATATTTGATGATGCACCTACTTTTTTCCCACATTGGATCAATGAAATTTTATCTCAAACCATTCTACACCATACCATTGAGTTTGCCTGGCTCACAATTATGCAAAAGAGAAAATGTAAATGATTAATCTAACACAATGGTGGTTTACAAGTATAGTGAATGGTTTTGTTCAAAAGCACTTTAGCGTTTAGCAAACAATTGTCCTGTTCAATGACAGAGCATAGTCAGTGTCCTCCTTTCTCAACCTGATGGTCACTGCTATTGTTTTCTACTCTATTATAACTGACATAAAGTATTTGCAAAATGTAAAGGCAGTAACTTTGCAGTGTAGGAATAAGATCTATATTTTGCAAAATTATTTTTAGCCATGTAATATAAATGCCAGCCATTTATAAAAATGGTTTTGTGGTTTAAAATGGTTTAAATGGGGGCGCCTGGGTGGCTCAGTCGGTTAAGTATCTGTCTTCAGCTCAGGTCACGATCTCACGGCTCGTGAGTTCGAGCCCCACGTCGGGCTCTGTGCTGACAGCTCAGAGCCTGGGGTCTGCTTTGGATTCTGTGTCCCTCTCTCACAGTGCCCCTCCCTTGCTCATGCTCCTCTCTCTCTCTCTCTCTCTCTCTCTCTCTCAAGGATAAATAAAACATTAAAAAAGTAAATACAAATAAAAAATAAAATGGTTTAAATGGGAACAGCTTTAAATAAGATAATTCCAGAACAGTCATATATAGCTGAAATAAGCATGAAATGAGTCATAATTCAATTAAGATTGTTTACCACACATTTTACTTCTTTATCCAAAATGGTAGGAAAAGCAAGCTGTATCGTTTGTCAGCTACTCACTGCTACAGGAGAACAAGCTGCAATATATACTGTCTAAACAGCTAATAATTTAGCTTTTAGAAGTAAAATAATTTATATTAACCCGGCTTTCCTAGGGAAGCGGCTTACTTAAGTGTGTCAGGTTATATAGTTTCTTTTGGTTGCTTCCAAAAGCCAGACATACCCAAATATACTGATGTAAAAGACTTATTGTTTTATTCTATATTTTAAAGAACATCAGTATAATTTTCTAATTCCTTAATGCCCAACATGTGGCAAACACAATGTAATCACATGATTCCTAATGTGAATTGTGATAATCAGGGTACAACCATTGTGGAAGGGAAAAAAATCCTGATTCCTGAGGTCTCTTCTCTTATTGGGAGGGAGAGCCTCTGGAGACCACTGGCTGCTGTTTTTTGGTTAGGGAGATGCCAAATGAATCACAGTATAGAAGGGTAAGGTGGTCCTGGAGAGCAGTACTGGTTGAGAGCTGCTGACTAAAGGGAGTTTCCTTGAGTTGCACAGCAGTCAGATCAAACCAGGGGAAAGGCCTGGAGTGAAAAAAAAATACTGTTACTTTTTAACATCTGTTCAGTACATCTGATTTGGCTGTTAAACAGAACAGGAAATAAGGTACTTTATTTTTATATCAAACTAATTAAAATTCATAGTTAAACATTCAGCTAGAACTATTCACTATGTGGATTGAATTGTACTTATGATTTTTGTACTTATGCACATTTTTCTAAGTGTGCAGGAATTCATAATTAATTAAAGAATGATTATAATAATGACATTGATGTTCTTTTCAGTATATTTCCCTTGAATTTAGAAATAGAATATGTAAGAGGATCATGGACATTAGGAATACAAAAGATCTCATTTCTTTTTAGCTGTTCTCTTCAACAGGGGTGCCTGGGTGGTTCAGTCGGTTAAGCGGCTTACTTTGGCTCAGGTCATGATCTCATGGTCGGTGAGTTTAAGCCCTGCCTCAGGCTCTGTGCTGACAGCTCAGAGCCTGGAGCCTGTTTCGGATTCTGTGTCTCCTTCTCTCTCTCCCTCTCTCTCTCTCTCTCTCTCTGCCCCTCCCCCACCTGCACTCTGTCTCAAAAATAAATACTAAAAAAAAAAATTTTTTTAAAGATATCTTCTTCAACAAATGGGGTGCCTGGGTGGCTCAGTTGTTAAGCGTCCAACTTCAGCTCAGGTCATGATCTCACGGGTTCATGATCGGGGTCTGTGCTGACAGCTTGGAGCCTGAAGCCTGCTTCAGATTCTGTGTCTCCCTCTCTCTCTGCCCCTCCCCAGCTGACACTCTGTCTCTATCAAAAATTAATAAAAAGCATTAAAAGAAAAAAAGAGGGGCGCCTGGGTGGCTCAGTCGGTTGAGCACCGGCTTCAGCTCAGGTCACGATCTCACGGTCCGTGATCCGTGAGTTCGAGCCCCGCGTCAGGCTCTGTGCTGACAGCTCAGAGCCTGGAGCCTGTTTCCGATTCTGTGTCTCCCTCTCTCTCTGACCCTCCCCCATTCATGCTCTGTCTCTCTCTGTCTCAAAAATAAATAAACGTTAAAAAAAAAATTAAAAAGAAAAAAGATATCCTCTTCAACTTATTAAGGTATATAGATCAACACATGTATAGGGACTTTCAAGTCTTTTTTTTTATCTATAAGTTCCCCTTCCTCTTTTTTTTCCTTGCAGTTTTTTTGTTGAAGAAATTAGGTTGTTTATCCTCTAAAATTTCCCATATTCTAGATTTTGCTGATAATATCTCATGGTCATTTAACATTTTCCTGTCTCTTGAATTTATATCTATACTTGATCAAATTCTGGGGTTTTTTGTAAGAGTATTTCATCTGTATCTATTTTTATCCAGAAATACATTGTCTCTCTTTCTGCAGTGTTAAGACTGATTAATGGATTCAGTCTGATCTATTCATTATAAAGCTCCCCCATCAACTTTTCACCTATAGTTGCCTAGATTATTTCATTAGAGTTTACAAAATGATGATATTCTACCACTCCTTCATTTAAGAAGGAATCTTACAACTTTATAAATAGTGCCAGAAGCCAAGAGAAAACATCCTACTCAGTAATTTAACATTAAAAACATAGCCTATTTTCAAGTTCATTTGTCACAGCAAATATTGAGAGTAGTTACCTCTTGAAAATGGGATTTAAGGGAGGTACTTTCACTTTCTGTTTGGTATATTTTAGTTGATATCCTATTTACTATAAACATTTGTTACTTTTCTAATTTTTAAAGTCATTTTTTAAAAATTCACATGAAAAATAAATGCATAAGGTTTTGGAAAATAATAGGGGTACCTGGGTGACTTAGACAGTTGAGCGTTCAACTTCGGCTCAGGTCATGATCTCGCAGTTCGTGAGTCTGAGCCCTGTGTCAGGCTCTGTGCTGACAGCTTAGAGCTTGAAGCCTGCTTCAAAGTCTGTGTTTCCCTCTCTCTCTCTCTGCCCCTCCCCTGTTCATTCTCTATCTCTCTCTAAATAAATAAACATTAAAAATTTTTTTGGAAAATAATAATGAAGAGGACTTGCCCTATCAGGTACAAAAATATAGAAACACATTACAGCAATTAATCATAGCATGGGAGCTTTGGCATGGCAAAGGAAACAATCAGCAAAACTACAAGGCAACCGACAGAATGGGAGAAGATATTTGCAAATGACCTATCAGATGAAGGGTTACTATCCAAAATCTATAAAGAACTTATCAAACTCAACACCCAAAAAATAAATAATCCAGTGAAGAAATGGGCAAAAGATATGAATAGACACTTTTCCAAAGAAGACATCCAGATGGCTAACAGACACATGAAAAAATGTTCAAAATCACTCATCATCAGGGAAATTCAAATTAAAACCACAATGAGATACTACCTCACACCTGTCAGAATGGCTAACATTAACAACTCAGGCAACAACAGATGTTGATGAGGATGCGGAGAAAGAGGAACCCTATTGCACTGCTGGTGGGAATGCAAACTGGGCCACTCTGGAAAACAGTATGGAGGTTCCTCAAAAAATTAAAAATAGAACTACCCTATGACCCAGCAATTGCACTACTAGGTATTTATCCAAAGGATATAGGTGTGCTGTTCTGAAGAGGCACGTGGACCCCAATGTTTATAGCAGCACTATCGACAATAGCCAAAGTATGGAAGAGCCCAAATGTCCATCAACTGATGAATGGATAAAGAAGTACGTACACACACACACACACACACACACACAATGGAATATTACTTGGCAATCAAAAACAATGAAATCTTGCCATTTGCAACAACATGGATGAAACTAGAGGGTATTATGCTAAGTGAAATTAGAGAAAGACAAATATATGACTTCACTCATATGTGGAATTTAAGATACAAAATAGATGAACATAAGGGAAGGGAAGCAAAAATAATATAAAAACAGGAAGGGAGACAAAACATAAAAGACTTAAATTCAGAAAAAAAAACCGAGGGTTGCCAGAGGGGTTGTGGGTGGAGGGAAAGACTAAATGGGCAAGGGGCATTAAGGAGGGCACTTGTTGGAATGAACACTGGCTATTATAGGTAGGGGATGAATCACTGGATTCTATTCCTGAAATCATTATTGCACTATATGCAAACTTGGATGTAAATTAAAAATAAATAAAAATAAAGTTGATGACAAAAAAAAATCATAGCATAGGAATAGAAAATAGGCCCACAGTTCAGAATACAGTCCAGAAATATACCCATAAATATCCTGCATTTTATTAAATAATAAAAATCATATTTCAAATTGGTAGGAAAAGGAATGGCCACTCTATAAATAATGTAGGACAATTGGCTTTCCAAAATGAATACAAGATACTAAAAATCCAAAACTGCTTAAAGATTTAAATATTTTAAAAATAAAATACTAGAAAAAAATATAGAATATCTTAGGATGAAGATGGTCTTTATAAATATGGTTTAAAACCCCAAAGCCATAAAGCAGTGATTTGACACTTTTGACTACAAAAATGAGAATCTCTGAGCAGCAAAAGGTACCAAAAAGAAAGAAAAATATGGAAATTATTTCCAATACACATAATGTATTCCTACTGAAAACCTTCTCTGAAACAATATATAAAAGCAAACAAAAGAGAAACGAATAGGCAAAGAATATATAATGAGAACGAGAGAGAACACAAGAGCAACAACTTGGAAGCTGGAAAAAATATGGACAAATAATAACACTGAGCTGAATCGAAGTCAGCAACAGGGAGAACCAAGACACAGTCCATTTACATCATAGAACCCACAAAAGACTCAAGATGTAGTGGGACCCAGTACATCAGAAGTGGAGATGAGATGGGACTCAAAATAGGATGATGGACTGAAAATCTTGAAAAAGAGAGAGACCCTCACAGCACACTACCCAATGCTGCACAGTTAGGAGACTGTCCCTCCTCCTCCCCAACAGAAGATTTATTCTCTAGAAGAGTTAAATAGAGGGTCATGGGGGGCACCTGGCTGGCTCAGTCGGTGGAGTGGGCAACTCTTGATCTCAGGGGTCATGAGTTTGAGACCCACATTGGGCGTAAAGATTACTTAAATATATAAGACTTTAAAAAAAAATAGGGAGTCTCTGGACAAGGAGACAATAGGCACTGTTACGGGCAAGGATTTGCTGAATAGAAGGGATATAAAGTAAAAAAATATAAGCAATAAGATGACCCCTCTTCTTATACACATGCATAGCTTTCTTTCCCCCAGTTGGGTCCCAAAGACTTAAACCAATATTCAGTGTTTCCCAAGGAAATAGCTGACCAAATCACTCTGTAGTAATGACTACAGTAACAGAGTTTCCAATCAACTTTTTAGTAACCGGACCTTAAATATGAGCAAAGCTCTCCATATACGTACTCGAATAAAGCTTCTCAAATCCATGATAGAAACCAAAACAAGTGATCAGTACAGATTCCTCACAGAAGAAAAAAAATTCATTTACATTCTCAAAGGGATAAGAGATGGTATTGCATAGTGAAATGACAACAGGATGCTACATAAAAAGGAATATTTTGAGACTTAAAAATTTTGAAAATATTCAGAATATACCAAAAATTAAAATATGCTCAAAATATGATAGCAAAAACAGTATAGTTGAAATCTCTCAGAAAATAGAAATAGACAAAGATATTAAAAATAGAAAAGATAGGGGCACCTGGGTGGCTCAGTCAGTTAAGCATCTGACACTTGATTTCAGCTCAGGTCATGATCTTGTGGTCGTGGGATCGAGCCCCATGTTGGGCTCCATACTAAGCATGGAACCTGCTTGAGATTCTCCCTCTTTGTCCCTCCCCATCTTCCTAAAAATAATAACAACAACAACAACAACAACAATAATAATAATAATAATAATAAATAATTTAAAAATAGGAAAGATAAAGAAAATCAGAGTTTCAGTCCAGGAGGTTCAACATTGGACTAAAGAGAAGAGACAAAACAGGAAAGGGGAGGAAATTATCAAAGACCTAACTGGAGAAAAGTAGAGAATTTGACACTCAGGTTAAAAAGGACTGCTGAATGTTCTGTTTCTTTTATGGGTACCAGTTACATGCATATTTCCTTTACAAATAGTTCATTAAACTGCATTATTTAGGAATTAATGGAATATGCACTTTTCTGCATAAGTGTTATATTTCACAAACATTTTTTTAATTAAGGGGGAAAGGAGAAAGGCTCACCATGTGCCCAGCACAGTGAGTTAAAATAGACCTACATCAAAAATAAAATAAAATAAAATAAAATAAAATAGACCCAAATTCATCACCCATCATAAAATTTCAAGGATACTGAGGTCAAAAGATCCTAAAAGCTTCCAGGGAGAAAAGGAACAGATTTCAAAAAAAGTTTGAATTCAAGAATTAGAATGGCATTGTACTTCTCAACAGCAACTCTGTCTGGGGCGCCTGGGTGGCTCAGTCAGTTAAGCGTCCAACTTCAGCTCAGGTCATGATCTCACAGTTCGTGGGTTTGAGCCCCTTGTCAGGTTCTGTGCTGACAGCTCAGAGCCTGGAGCCTGCTTCAGATTCTATCTCTCTCTCTGCCCCTCTCCTACTCGTGCCTGTCTCCCTCTCTCTCTCAAAAAATGAGTAAAAACATTTAAAAATTAAAAAAAAAAAAAAAAAAACCCAGCAACTCTGTGAGACAATGAAGCAATGCCTTTAAAACTCTGAGGCAAAATTACTTCTAACTTAGAATTCTACACCTGGCTATGTTCTCATAAATATTAGGTTAGAGGGGCGCCTGGGTGGCGCAGTCGGTTAAGCGTCCGACTTCAGCCAGGTCACAATCTCTCGGTCCGTGAGTTCGAGCCCTGCGTCAGGCTCTGGGCTGATGGCTCGGAGCCTGGAGCCTGTTTCCGATGCTGTGTCTCCCTCTCTTCTGGCCCTCCCCCGTTCATGCTCTGTCTCTCTCTGTCCCAAAAATAAATAAAAAACGTTGAAAAAAAAATTTTTTTATATAAAAAAAATAAAATAAAAAAATAAAAAAAATATTAGGTTAGAATAAAAACATTTTCAGATACAGTCTCTATAATTACATTGTTTTCAAAAGAAGCTACCGAAAGAAGATATGATCCACCACTATGAAAGAGTAAACCATACCAGAGGAAGATGGATCCAGGAAAAAGAGATACAATGTAAGAGAGAAAAAGGAATCCCAGGCTAAGGGTGAAGGGAAATCCCCAAACTAGAAGTGCTTCACTGGCCTTTGGTGATTAATTAGAATTCGAGAGATGGGAGACAATCAAGGATTACTTCCAGGCTTCTGTTTAAACAACTTGGCAAAAGAGCATGTAATTAGGTAAGAAACACCAGCAGAGCAGGTATGAGAGCAGGTATGCTTCTGGACATGTTGAGTTTGAGGGGAGATGGTGACTACAAACTTAACTTGGGTATAGAGTTGACTCTAGGCTAGAGAAAGAGTCATTTGCTGTCAGTGCAAAGATGGCAACCTAAGTCCCTGAACTGGAAATGATCACCCATGAACAAAGTGTAGAATGGCAATAAAGAAGGCCTAGGACAGAGCCCTGAAAACTCCCAGACATAAAGATGAGGCAAAAGAGGAGCTGGCAAAGGAGGGGCTAGAGAGACAGGAAGAAAATGAGAAGAACCTAAGGGTATCATGAAAGCCAAGAAAAGAGATTGCTTCAAGAAGGATTCAAGAGTTCCAGGTTCAATAGTCAAGGAAGAGGAGGATTAAAAATTGCCAAATGAGGGGCACCTGGGTGGCTCAGTCGGTTGAGCGTCCGACTTCAGCTCAGGTCATGGTCTTGCAGTTCGTGAGTTTGAGCCCTATGTCGGGCTCTGTGCTAACAAATGGCTCAGAGCCTGGAGCCTGCTTCAGATTCTGTATCTCTCTCTCTCTCTCCCCCTCCCCGACTCATGCTCTGCTTCTCTCTGTCTCTCAAAAATAAATAAATGTTAAAAAAATAATAATAAATAAATTGTTCGGGCACCTGGGTGGCTCAGTCGGTTAAGCTTCCGACTTCAGCTCAGGTCATGATCTCACAGTTCATGGGTTGGAGCCCCACATCAGGCTCTGTGCTGACAGCTCAGAGCCTGGACCCCGCTTCGGATTCTGTGTCTCCCTCTCCCTCTCTGCCCCTCCCCTGCTTGCTCTCTCTCTCTCTCTCTCTCTCTCAAAATAAATAAATGTTTAAAAAAATACTTAAAAAAAATTGCCAAATGAATTTAGTGGCATGGAAGTCACTGGTAATAAGGGCGACAGTTTTTCCCTATTAGATTATCAAAGATTAAAAAGATTGATTCTTATAGCTATCAAGCTATGGAGAAATGGCACACTCATACACACTGGTGGAAATGTAAATAAGCACCACATTTTTTAAAGAATTTTTTTTTAAGTTTATTTATTTAGAGAGAGAGAAAGTGTGTGCGTGCAGGCATGCGAGTAGGGGAGGGGCAGAGAGAGAATCCTAAGCAGCCTCCACGCTGTCAGTGCAGAGCCCAACATGGGGCTCAATCCCAACAACCTTAAGATCATGACCTGAGTCAAAATCAAGAGTCAGACACTTAACCGACTGAGCCACCCAGGTGCTCTAAGCACCACGTTTTTGATAAGCAATTTGGGAATACCTATCAAACATAAAATGTATATACCCTCTAACCCAGAAATATTCTTCTAGAATATTCTAGATATTCATCCAACAGAAATATTGGTACAAGTGTGCAAGCTATGTATAAAAATGTTCATATGCAGACCCTTATTCAGATTTTGAGGCAGGGAGAAACTACATTACCATCAAGAATAAATAAGATGAATAAATTCAATGAAATAATATACCCAATGGATCCCTATGCATTGTTTATAAATAGAGTACATTTGATTGTACTGACGTAGAATGGCATCCACAACATAGTAAATGAAAAATCAGCATATATAGTCCCCATGTTTCAAAAATGTACAGATATAGATATGCATACACATTAAAATATCATGATAATATAAATGTTTGTAAATACATAGATTAAAAGACAAAAATATAAAACTCACTGGAGGTAAAGTCTATGAAACGGTATTTGAGGAGCAAAGGAGAGCTTTCGCTTTTCCACTAGTTGGATTTTTCACAAGAATGTATTATTTTTATAAAATTTTAAAGATCACGTGAAAGGAAAAAGCATCTGCTAAGATGTGTGGGAGAAATTAGAATAGCCAGCTGTCTGATGCCTTACCTTTTCTGAGATAGGTTCTTGGTATAGACTTGGTTGACAAAATCACCTAATTGAAATTTGGGGCAAGATGCTCCATCCTTCTCACAGTCTTCAAAGTGCACAGAGAGGAACAGTTCATTCAGATGTTGCAGCACTTGTAAGTGGGGCATGTCCTTTGCGGTGCAGATGTTTAGGATGGCGTAGAACACTCCCTCCAACCACTTGATATTGAGGATTATTCCCCCTACACATTAATGGGAAGGGAAATACCAGTCAGCACCACCAAAAAGGTTTGCCGGGAACACAGGACAAAGAACAGTCACCTTTTTTCCAAGACAGGTGGGTCATATGAACCTCAAGATAAGCAAACACTCCTCTTTCTGGGCCAAGAGCCCTGATTGTGCCCTTTATAACAAATCATGTATCAACCGCACCACAGGAGGACAGGTATGACTAATGTAGACATTGCTAATGGCAAAAGCATCTCTAGAAATCTCTAGAATGATCCTCCCAATAAGGAGAAGAAACTAAGGAAAAATGCAAGATTAGAGCAGGGAAATGCCATTTAATGCCAGACAGCACATCCTCCTGTTTAAATAGGCTCTCCCCTCTGGCTGTTTCTGGCTCAGCCTTAACAGGTCCAAATACTCAGACTTGTCTGCTTTCCTTAATGGAGGCTGCTTTTTGTTACCAAAGCTGTTCCCATTCAAAACTAAACAGCTGAGAATGTATCCAGCTTGTACTCCCCCTACACACATAACCCAAGACAGACAGACAGACAGACAGACACACACACACACACACACACACACACACACACACACACACACACAGGGATTATAAAATAGTACCAGGCCGAGAGGAAGTAACTTTCAAAAGAGTGCCAAACACACAGCAAGCCTTTACCAGCAGAACTGTAGGGGCAGGTAGCCTGAAGGGTCGCAGGATCTTGGAGAGCAGCTGTGATCTCCTTATTGGCCCCCCAGATGTTGACAAAATCTTCAACACACTGATACTGAGGCCGCAAGATATTGGTGTGGTTCAGCAGGAGTTTCAACCTGAAAGGAAATCCCCCAAGACATGGAGTGCTGGGCCAGGACTATCATAAACCACCACAGGATCCATTGCATTGGATCATATCCAACCCCAACAACATCCTCCCCTGCACAACACCGCTCAGGGGCAAACATGGGTGGAGGCAGCACTGAGGGCACTGCTTATTAGTTGGACTCTTTCAACCACTAACACTTAGTGAATGTTGTCTCATGCCAAACACCAGGCTAGACAATAGGGGCACAAAAATACTATTTGACACATGCTGTGAATCATTTTTCATGTCGGTCACTGGTGGTTTCCCTTCCCATTAATGCATAAGGGGAACGCTAGTCAGCCTCAAGTAGTGGGAAGCAATGCGCCATTGCAGTTCTAAACATTTGCACATCAAAGAAAATGTTCCACCCACAAGTGCTGTTTGTGGAAAAGTGGGGAAGACACAATTAGAAAGGCTGGCTGGGTGTGGCAGGAGAAGCTGCTTCTACCTTATTACCGGGAATGACCAACTCCATGAAGTAGGGGGCCAGGGTGGAGGTGGGGGGTAGAAGCCAGATATGAGGGGATATGGTTCTGCCAGTTCCGTGCTCTCCCTAACAGGATACCTGGCTATTGGGATAGCAGCTGCGAAGCTGTACACAATGCAACCTTTTTCCAGGCGGGCTTGAATTTCCAGACAGATAGTAGGCAGCTGAGATGGCAGGCAGCAGAGGAATATCAAGTTGGCCCAGTTCACCAGATAAGGGTTATGGTAAAAGCACTGGATTCCCAGTTTCTGGAACTCATCTGGGAGGGATAAAGGAAGAAAGAAAGATCATAGTACAAATGAGTTTGAGCTAAACATCAACTATGGGGAGAGGATGACAATTACTTCATCTCAAGTCCTGTCGACACATAAATCAAAGAATTCCCCTCACATCTTCTAGAAGACACAGGTAATGCCCTAACCCCATTATCAAAGCAGCTAGCACCACTGCAACAGTGCTTGAGATTACAATTCATCCTTATCTTCTTTTAGACCTAATGCTAGAATTTTTCAGGTTTGTTTATTTTTGAGAAAGAAAAAATCTGGAAGAAGCCTTCTTGCTCTAATTTACTGAAGGCTTACCACATGCCAGATAGTGTACAAAGTACTCTACGTACATTGTAAGGGAATCCTCACAAGGACCTTCTGAGACAGAGATTGGTATTATTCCTATATTACAAATGAGGAAACTGAGGTTTCAAGAAATCATTTGGCTTGCCTAGAGTTACACAGCTAACTGGCTTGAGCTCTCAGGTAGGAATGGCTAAGAGAGTGGAAGAGTATAGGGCAGAGGCTGGGAGGAGTCTGGAAAGATATACTTATGGTTTCAGTAAAGTAGACACAACTGACTGTTAACAAGATACTTTTAAATGTTGAGAGAAATGTGGTAGCTCATGTATTTTCAGTATTATCAGTCACTGATAGTTAATCATTTGTACTTTTTCAATATGGATTTCAAAAGTAAAAATGTAAACTCACATAAGGCAGCATGTTTTAATTGCTATTGGAAAACAGAATATTATAGACATTGGAGGGGTGAGTTTTTATTTTCACTACCAAGAGTACATGATACATGTGATGCTATTGTTATCTGGGCACTTGTAAACCTAGAAGATGGACAGGACAAAGAGGAAGTTTAAAAAATATACACAAGGGCACCTGGGTGGCTCAGTCAGTTGAGTGTCTGACTCTTGATTTCAGCTCAGATCATGATGCCAGGGTCATGGGATTAAGCTCCGCATCAGGCTCCATGCTGAACATGGAGCCTGCTTGAGATTCTCTCTCTCTCTCTCTCTCTCTCTCTCTCTCTCTCTCTCTCCCTCCCTCCCTCCCTCTCTTCCTCCCTCCCTCCCCTGCTCATGCTCTAACATAAAAAAAGAAAACATGCACAGCCATTCTTCTTTCATGTTTTGCTCTCAAAAGTGTACAGACTCTGATGCTAAGCATTTTGAGTTCCTGCTTCCTGACACAACATGCAGTGATATTCTAAAACTACAATTTCAGGGGCACCTGGGTGGCTCAGCATCTGACTCTTGATTTCAGTTCAGGTCATGATCTCATGGTTCATGAGGTTGAGCCTGGCATCGAGCTCTGCGCTGGTAGTGCAGAGCCTGTTTGGGATTGTCTCTCTCTCTCTCTCTCTCTCTCTCTCTCTCTGCACCTCCCCTGCTCATGCTCTTAAATTAATTAGTTAATTAATTTTAAAAACTGCAATTTTATTATTAAAAAATATAGTGCTTTCCAAGGAATATATGTACCTTATTGAAATATCACATATACTAGTCCTATTGATAAGATTTAAGGGATTTGTCTTGGGTGTAAGATTTTTTTCAAGTTTCTTTAATACAGAAAGAATGCTTGCAAACTAATAAGAAAAAAATTAGAAAAAAATGTTCAGCATTCCACACAAAAGTTGAACAAAAAGAACTCAAAAAAGATGAAATAGCAATAAACCTATAAAAAAATATTCAGTTCTTCTTGGAGAGTGTTATGCTAAGTGAAATAAGCCATACAGAGAAAGACAGATAACATATGGTTTCACTCTTATGTGGATCCTGAGAAACTTAACAGAAACCCATGGGGGAGGGGAAGGAAAAAAAAAAAAAAGAGGTTAGAGTGGAAGAGAGCCAAAGCATTAAGAGACTCTTAAAAACTGAGAACAAACTGGGGCGCCTGGGTGGCGCAGTCGGTTAAGCGTCCGACTTCAGCCAGGTCACGATCTCGCGGTCCGTGAGTTCGAGCCCCGCGTCGGGCTCTGGGCTGATGGCTCAGAGCCTGGAGCCTGTTTCCGATTCTGTGTCTCCCTCTCTCTCTGCCCCTCGCCCGTTCATGCTCTGTCTCTCTCTGTCCCAAAAATAAATAAAAAACGTTGAAAAAAAAATTAAAAAAAAACAAAACTGAGAACAAACTGAGGGTTGATGGGGGGTGGGAGGGGAGGGTGGGTGATGGGTATTGAGGAGGGCACCTCTTGGGATGAGCACTGGGTGTTGTATGGAAACCAATTTGACAATAAACTTCATATATTGAAAAAAATATAAATAAATCACCTTTATAACCTGAAAAAAAAATTCAGTTCTTCTAGTGATCAATGAAGAATATATTAAACAAGAAAAATTTTAGTCATATTTAAATGATTATTAAAAAAAAAAAGGATTCCCAGAACTGACAAGAGTATAGTGAAATGGGTGTTCTTTTTTTTTAAATATCATTTATTGTCAAATTGGCTTACATACAACACCCAGTGCTCATCCCAACAAGTGCCCTCCTCAATGCCCACCACCCACTTTAGTGAAATGGGTGTTCTTACACAATTCTGGTGAAAGCATACATCCCTTTTTGGAAGTCAATTTGAAAAACTATATTAGAAGTTTCTTTAAAAAACTAAACAACGTACCATACGATCTAGCCATTTCACTTCCAGGAATTTACCTATGAAAAATTGAAGCATTTGTCCACACTAATATCTGTACACAAATGTACATAGTAGCCTTATGTATAATAGCTAAAACCAGGAAACACCTGGATGTCCACCACCAGCTGAACAGATAAACTATGGAATACTCATGCCATGAAGTACTACTCAGAAATAAAAAGAATATCAATATGTGAAACAACATGGGTATGTCTCAAAATAATTATGCAGAGTGAAAGAAGTCAGAATGTAAAAGTACAAATTGTATTATTCCATTTATATAAAATTCTAGAAAATGCAAACTAATTGATGGTGACAGAATTCAGATCAGTGGTTTCATGGGGAGCTGCAAGGAGGTAGAGAGAGAAATTACAAGGAAAGTTTTGGGAGTGATGAATAAGTTCATTACCTTAATTGTGTTGATGGTTTCACAGGTGTACAAAGATGTGTCAAAACACAGATGTGTCAAAACATCAAACTGTACACTTTGAAAATGTGCAATTTATTATACACAAATTATATCTTAATAAAGATGTACTTATTCTCTGACCTAGTAATTTTATTTTTTAAATTATGTGCAAGGAAATCCAACCAAATACAACATAAATTACCATACAGCCATATTTTGGGATACTAGATAGCCTTAAAATCATTATTTTGAAGAATGTTAAGTAATAGGAGAATATGCTTATGATAAATTAAGTGAAAAATGCAGAATGCAAACAACTTTGTACAGTATCAATTACTGATATAATCTGATATGAGCAGAGAAATATAGGAAGGAAATGGTAACCCTGGTAAGGGGATTATAGTTATTATTTACTTCATTATAGAATATTCTAAATTTCCTATAATATACATAAAATTATGTTATACTTTTATTACTGAAGTATAACTTATATACAGGGCACACACACATCTGAAGTATCTAGTCTTATCATTTTTGACAAATGCATACACCCATGTAACTCATACCTTTCTCAAGATATTGAACATTTTCATCTCCCCAAAAAGTTCCTTTGGGTCCCTCCTCTGTCAGTCTCCCCAGAAGCAACCACTCTTCTGACCTCTATCATCATAGACTAGTAAGTAAAATTATTATAAAACATTTTTTTCAAACTTAGTAATTGTTATTTTTAAAAACACAAGGCCAAATGTTTGGAACTGGTTAATACCCAACAGACTCTAACTGGTCCAATGAGAAGATCTGAACTCTCTTTAGAAAACTTTTCTGTATCAAAGACTCAGAAAGCTATTTTATCACCAAGGGCACAGGGAGGAGAGATGGATATAAAACATTTACAGGGAGAAGAAAGTTTTCCTCTTTTTTTTTAGTTCCAGTAAAAAGCAAAAGATTTATTTGATCTGAAGAGAAACAGAAGCATGAGAAGAAAGTTGTTTTAAGGAACAAGTTAAAACCCATCTTTCCATGGGCCCCTGGCTGGGTCAGTTGGTGGAGCTTGAGACTCTTGATCTCAGGATTGTGAGTTCAAGTCCCACATTGGGTGCAGAAGTTACTTAAAAATAAAACCTTTAAAACACACACACACACACACACACACACACACACACACACACACACACACACACACACACATCTTCCTAGCTTTTCTCAGGGCTAGCAGGCAGAGAACTCAGCGTGTTGCGTGCAGGGGTTCCTCCTTCAAGGAACCTCTTCAAAATGGCCTCATCAACACCTAAAGAGCTACCACACACTGCTCCTCACCCAGGGCCTCTGGCCTGCGAGTGGAAATCCTCAGGTTCTCAGCAGGGATGGGGACAAGCTGAAGCAGTGCACGAGCCAGCTGCTTCCCAAGGTGGCCACCTCCAATGATGCCCACCTTTAACTCATCATCATCATCATCGGGAGTGTCAGCAAGCAATCCAGTCAAGAGACACCTGGAAGTGTGCTTCTCACGTAATGATTCTCTGGAGAAGGAACACACAGACACATAAATGAATATATGCCTGTAGCTCTTAACTGTCAACCTCTGGTGTTCTCTGCTTTAACTTCCTCATATGGCAGCCTGGTGGCACCTTTAGTACTCCAGAGATAAGGCATTCCAATCAAGTGCCACTTTCCAGTATCGCTAGGGAATGAAAGGTTTCTCCTGAGTGAATTTTCCAGAAAGAAAAGCATACCCCTTCAAGGGACCGAAACTTGTTTAAAACATTTTTAAATGAACATTTGTTGTTGTTGTTGTTGTTGTTGTTGTTACATGCACTGTGCATTTCCCTGCCTTAGACACAAGATCTGAATATTGAACTGTTTGACTCAGGACTATCATTGTGAACAGCCAACTGTTTATACATCATCCTGGAACACTGTGGGCCAGTTCCTTCACTGTTTCCTATGCAGACAGCTGTCAATTTTCGTTGACATCATGATAAGCATACCTTTTCTCACCCTACGCCTACTCTTTATAGTTTGCTATTTCGCTTTTGCATAGATCTGGGGAACCAGATAACTTAGCTTTTTTCAAACATGATTTATAAAAGTGGTGTATAAGGGAAAACAGACCTGAGAAACTGAGGACCAAGGGTTTGAGGCCACTCTTTCCAGAGGCTCACTTACTGGTTCTGGATGTGTTTCCTTGGCCCAAGGTGAACAAAGTCTAACCTCTGAATATATAAGGCATTGTTTTCTGTTGTTATACTATCTTATATTTGTTCTATATTTCTGTAAAAATTGGTCTTAAGCTCTGGAGTTTCCATATATACATCATAAGCCACATTCTATTTAGGTTTTCTAAGTTGAAAGGAAAGCATTTCCTCTGTGTCCAATCCTCCCAAATAGAAAATGCCTCCGGAAGTTTCATATTTTGATTTCTCACCACTCATCTGGGATGCAACCAAAAGGTTTATGTATTCTTATCAGTCAACCAATCAGCAAACTCATTAAGCAGACTACCTCTTTGAGTTTCTGCTGTATCTGTAACATGCTCAATTTAGATCTGGTCCCACCATCTAGGAGTTGATCTAATTTCCGAGAAAGTAGTCTGGTGGCAGGGGAGCTACCAATGTTAAGGAGTAACCTAGAGTTATAGAATCCAGGAGTCTTGTCTTAAGTACCTTGCTCTCATACACTTCTTGTTTAAGTGTCTGAAGCCGCGTTGTACAAAGACACGAGAGGTCAGGACTAGATTGAGAGTATTCCTGGAATACTGTATTCATGTAAGTAACCTGGCCAAAAGGACCCCCAAAGTTTCAGGTGGTTTTCCTGTTAGGGAGAATTCCACTATTAGCTTAGCCCCCAAATTTTCGGCCAATAGCCAGAGAATAGCTAGATGTGGTAGCTGTAGAAGCCAAGTTGGTGGTCCCAATGAGGGATGAATGGATGAATGAATGAACTGATGATCATTTAACCAATCTACCCACCAAAAGGTAATCACAAGCCATGCTTTGTTATGTAACCACAGCCAAGGGATTCTGGTATGCATTTCCTGGTGCTTTCAGACCAGGAGTGATTGACTGTGGGTTGGAAAAGGTAGGAAGACACTCCCCCTGCCAAGTCTATCCTCCAATATAAAAAGTTTAAGTCGTTTGGATTCTCTGCAGTGGGATTCTTCTCCATCTGCCTGACCTTGGAGACCTAGCTTACCTCAAATTACAGAGTAGCTTGCAGAAGAAAGTTGCATGGGCACAGGCCTTGATCACCAGCCCTCGAGAACGGCCCTGCAAATACAGCCAGCTGCAGTCTTCCTCTTGAATCCCATACTCAAACTGCAGGGATTCAAGGTCCTCAAGCAAGTCCATTTCCAAGCCACCATCTCCTGCAGTGATAGATACCAATCAGTTTGGCTCCCTCTCTTAGAAGACAAGGGAGTCTACGCAGGAAGGTGTGTGCCCCAGTCACAAGCTCTTGTGATGGTGGGCTTCAGCACCTCTCTCCTCTCAGATTCTGTACTTGCAGCGTGAGTCCTGGAGGATTCCTAAGCTCTGACTGCTCGCGGATCAGGAATATCTGGATTCATGAAAAACCTGAACAAAAATCCAAAGTGATGGTCATCTACATAGGCTACAGCCACGTTTTTCAGCAGATGCATTTACTTTAGCAGTGGGTTTCACAGGTGGTTGTGGGCCAGGGCCTTGTCCCTTCTATTCCCTCCAAGATTTTAGAAATAGGACTGAACATGTACACACCACTTCAAAGGAATTCTTCCCTTTCACTCAACTCTGTGTTCCCCACAGGATAGGAAAGGGCCCAAATTTAACATGGTCTCTTTTCTAGGCCAAGGACATCTAGAGTTTTAGAAAATGAAGCCAGAGATATGTAAGCCCATTTACATATCTCTCTCACCAACCAAAATGAGGAGAAGGTGGCTTTACTCCTAGGTACTTCTGGTCGTGGAGAGTAAGAACTACATTTCTAGGGAGAATTACCCAAGAAAGTTGTCATTATGACTCCTTAGCTACCAGATTACTTCAGTCTCTGAGCCTTAAAGGGGCCAGCCCCACCCAGAGGTTTTCTGGACTTGCCTCATGAGGACAGGAATTCTTTTTGCTACTCCTAGGAGCACTACACCAGGGCAGTATGGGATTCTCCCTTTCCTAACAGAAGGTTCTGGACATCTAGATTTTTCCCAGACTGGAATATCATACAGATCCCAGCACTACTCAAGGTGTTATTTTTCATACCTCTTCTTTTTGTATTCAAGCTACTGAAGAATAAGACAAGTAAATTCTTGGGATATAATGTACCCCATAGTGACTATAGTTAATTATACTAGATCATATACTTGAAATTTGCTAAGAATAGATCTTAAATGTTCTCACCACACACACAAAAGGGAACTATATGAGATGACAGATGTGTTAATTAATTGGACTCTGGTAATCATTTCACAATATATATAGCAAATCATCATGCTGTATACCTTGAACATATACAATTTTTATTTGTCAATTATACTTCAGTAATGGTGGGAAAACAATCAGTGATATTCAGAACTCTATTTTATAGCAATGGCAAAATTGAGACCAGAAATCAAAACTATTCAATTCTCTAATCCACTTTTTAAAAAGTAATCTCTATACCCAACGTGGGACTCGAACTCATGATCAAAAGTCTCATGCTGCATGGACTGAGCCAGCCAGGCACCCCTCAAATCTACTTTTTAAATTAAAAGAAATTGAGGTAAAACTCACATAACACAGCCATTTGGAAGTGAACAATTCAGTACATTTGCAGTGTTGTACATGCTCTGGAACCTCTAGTTCTAAAATATTTTTATCCTCCCAGTGAAAGGAAACCCTGTACCCATTAAGCAGTTACCCCCCACTTGCTCGCCACCCTCCTCAGCCCCTGGCACCGCAAATCTTTTTGTCTCTGTGGATTTACCTTTTTTCGCTATTTCATGTGACTAGAGCCATACAATATGTGACCTCTCGTGGCTGGCTTCTCTAATCCTTTGCATAGAAGGGCTCCTATGTCACTCACAATCTCAGCACTTGAAGTGAAGAGTATGGAAATTCTCGTCAAGTCTGAGAAATACTTCCTTTGATCAAAACAGCGAGTAGGTCATCCTAATGTTGCAAGTGATATTTATTGTTCCAAAGGAAAGACAAGTTCAAAACCTCCCCACTCAGCACTGGTTAACCTGTACAGGCGTGGATCCTAGGCCCATCCTTCACTAATACATCCTCAAAAATGTGGATCCAGTGGTTGTGGCTTGGTAACATGTCAAGTTTGGCGAAGCTGAACTACATTTCCCAGAATTCCCTTCCCTCAATGTTTCCAGTTAGGGTGTGCCACAAGACTTTTGCACAGGATCTGGAAGGCTGAAGCAGCAGCCAGCTTGTGTTGCTTGCTTACAAGGCCTGGGCAGGTACTTTGCTGGCGACTGTGTTGATGCGGAGCAGCAGCTGGACCCATGATCACTACACTTTCCCCTGGATCCTCTTACAGCTTCTCACACTCCTGGGCCAGGTTTGTGTTCAGTTTCGTGACAAAGACCACCAGCTAGTTTTGCCTGCAGGACACCCACATCCTCAACATTGGAGGCGGTGACAGCTGACACAGGTTCCTGTCCAGCCTCATGGCCTCCATGTTGTCCTTGCTTTCCCTCACATTTTATTCATCTTCCCTTCCCCAATGCCTGCCCTATGGACATCCACCTCTACCACCAGATACGAAGACAACCTTCTAGAGCCTGTTTAACCAATGGCCATACTTGAGTAAAGTCAGATCCCTGTAATGAATCCCACATATAGACAGACTATATGCTCCTAGACATTCTGCTTCTCTAAATGAACCCTGATATACTAGTTAATAAGGTTAATGCGGTTTGTTATCGGCAAATAACTTGAGCACAATTTAGCAAATCCTGTTTCTTGAACAGCAAGACAGATGGTTAGGGAAGGAACTATGAGGTTACCTGGAATTGCAAAGGGGATCTCAAAGTGGAGGAGCAAGAGATAGAGTCTAATCCCCCAAAAGCAGGGTTTGTCAGCATTTGCATTACTGACATTCTGGGCAGGATAATTCTTTGTTGGCGGGGGCTGTCCTACATGGTAGGATATTTAGCAGCATCCCTTGCTTCTACCCACTTGATGCCAGTAGCATTCACCAGTTGTAGCAACAAAGCTTCTCCAGATTTGGACAGTCTCCTGGGGCCCAAATTCTCCCAGTTGAGAACCACATGCATTTAAGCATGCTCTGTGCCTCTATACAACATCTCTTCTTTCTACCCCTTCACCTGCTCCGCACAGTCACAGGAGCATAGACTTCTACAAGTTCCAAGAGAAACATGCCCCCCTATGACAGGTTAAGATAGTGAGTCCAGAGAGAAAGGGATTCACCCAACATCACACAGCTTGTCAGCAGCAGAGCTGGGACAAGAGGCCAGGTCTTTTGTTTCCAGGTACAGTGCTCTGTTAACCACACGGCTGTACTTTGCCATAAGCACTATTACTCCATGACCTGACGTGTGTTGACAGACTACTGAATGCGGTCACTGAGGCAGGTTTGTAGTGGTCCCAAGAGACAAGGCAATTATTTCATTGTTCTGCACAAAACAATTGGGAGGGAAAAGAGAAGGCACCAAGGAAGAAATAGCTTTATTAGGAGTCTAGGCATGTCGGGGAAACCCAATTCAGTTATAGAGAAGAGAGGCTTCTATTGGTACAGAGCAGGAGGCTAGCACTCCAGAATACCCTCTTGAAAACCAAGCGTGAAACTAAAACCTCCATCTTAATTAATATCCTAACCGTCTGAAATGCTGCTGAGTTTAGCCCTGGTGGACCTTCTGAAAGCTCCTAGTGAAATAATGAGATTTGTGCATAAAGGAAGAGCTCTCCAGCACTGCTGAATCTTAGCTCCATATAAAGTTACGGGTCTGGGGTGGGAGAAGTAGAGGAAACAGAAGTAGATAACAGGGATGTCCTTATCTCCCACACAAGGCCATCTTGGTGTGCAGGTGAAAGAGGAACCACAAGTCTCGAACAGAGGCTAGACTGGGGCAGCAGAAGGACACTGGCTGAAGAAACACGACGTCTGGGCACTCTCTGTCATTATGTGGAGGACTCTGTGCAGTCTGGTGTGAGGGCACCTCCAACAGCTCCTGGCTATACTGGCACCCCTTCCTGAGGTCCCTTGAGAGAGAGCCATTTTGGTTCTATTCTGACTTCATTCAGAGCAGAACTGCCAATGTCCAGCACCAAATCCAGGGTCATAATTAGCTGAGAGGGATGGAGTGGCCATCCTATGATCCCTGACCTCTTAGTCTAGGAGACTTCTTTTCTAGAGCAGTCATTTTCCCAGACCAAGAGAGATCTTGCCCAATATGGGCCCAATCTAGAAATTATTCCCACCTTCACTTGAGCACCAGGTGGAGAGAATCTTTCTCATGAGTCAGAGCTTTAGATCTTGGCCCTTAGATGATGATTCTTGGACAGAAGATCAGTCTGAAGCTGTCTGTGCCCAGACGCTGGTTTCTGTCCTAAGAGTAGCAGACATTGCCTGTTGATGATGGGTCCAAAGCGATGTGATACTGTAATTCTCCCAACAAAGAGCACTCTCTACTATAGGCAGGAAAGGAAGAAATGAGGCAGGTTTCAGGGTAGCTAATGCCACTTAATTCTTCCATCGAATTTGCTGTGGAAAAGAACAAACAATGATCAGTTTCCACTGACCCCTACAGACAGGCAGGGGAATACAATAAAACAAGGCTCACAGCTAGGTAAAGTAAGAATAAGGAGAATGGAGGGGGAAGTTGAAAAATGTTTTTCTAATATGTAGGGGAGTTTGCTTATTCAGAGATGAATTAAATACCCATTCTGTATCTTACAAGCCTGATTTAGGGCATTTATTCTGGCTCTGCCCTCCTCAGGACCAAGATTCACTAGCTTTAGATGACTCCATGGTAGGCTCCCAAATATCTAACAGGGAGCTAAGCTCTATGTTAACAAAAAGCTCAGTAATTTCATGCTATGAGAGATGAGTCAGTTGTGTTGCCCAAATAGCTAAAAGCCACTTACTTCCAACCAGTAGATCATACCTGGCCCCAGAAAACTACCATCTGGATATTCTGCGTCTGCAGCAGTCATTCCCATTGTCCCTGGGCATGTACCTCCTACCTGATGTGTTTAACGATTATCAAGGTACTATGTGAAATCTCTGCCCAAGGTCCCCAGATTACCCCTGGATCATCCCACATCTCAGGAGTAATTTCTGCCTTTCAAAGCAGCGCTTCAGACCCTTAGGCTCACAGATTCTTATATCTATGATGCTCAGCTAACTGTGACCCCATCTTGGCCTTAGGAATATATACTTGATGATACTTTGGGGATCATCTCCTGAGACTGCTTGCAGGAGGTAAACTGTAGCTGCTTACCGAGCTATTCAGAATGGCATCAATCTTCTCCTCCTCTGCAGATCCTTTATCCACTTTGCTCCTGTATGCTAGCAACTGCTGACGATCCTTCAGGTCCCGGCAAGTCTGTACCAACACACAGCAATAAAACTTCCAATGAGCCTTCTCTACAAGGGCCTTTTTCTTCCTGCCACTCCCAACACTGGGCCAAGGTTCAAGGAGAGACTGAGAGGCTACAGTGGGAGGACAGTGGGGTCAGGCACCTACAGAATTTCTTACTGAAGAGCTCATGTGGCTGGATTCAGTTCTATGAATTCTCTGAATGCAACAAATTTATAAAAAAAGAGGTCAAAGGGCTGGGAAAATAATACAGGAGAACAGGTCTCCAAACTAACTCTTGCCAGATCATCTTGTCTGTTAAAGCCAAAATTGAAAGAAGTACCATAGGATCTAGACAGAGAAGATCATAATCCCCCACTCTCCACTGAGGGTCTAACTCAGGCTTCTCCTTTCTTAGGGACTCACATCAATGACGACATCATGGCACTTGAATTTGGTGGCTAAGTTCAACTTTGTGTCCGCATCTTCCACCAGATTAACATACTCTTGTAATATCTATAGGAAGAGGTACTTCTGATTAATGACTCCCAGACTCATAAAACAAAGAGTTCTAAAAGCTACACAAAAAAAAATCCTGAGGAAGGCATGAGTTCCATATCTGATGTCTACAATTCCCACCATCAACCATAAGACTAGTTCTGCAATAGGGAGTGAGGTAGACTCTATGCGGTACTTCCATGCTGGCCCAGGAGAGACAGGAAGAGCACACTCTGCCTTACCCTATAATTAGACATCCATGCCAGCAACAGGTGTGTTCTAGATCTGATCCGGTGCTGTGCTCAGTGCTACTTGATGTCCTTTGTCACTGAGCTCTCCTTTTGTATCATTTGAGTAATATGTCAGTGCTCCACACGGACTAAACACAGTAGATGCTCCTCAGAGGGGGGCAGTCTGGGATTCCTTCTAAAGGGCAGAGGACAACTTCCCTACCTGACCTTTTCTATATCAAGATCCACTGCAGCTACTATATTGGCTTTAAGATAAGACCAGAGCAGATCAAGTCTCCCATCATTGACCAGTAAGAGGCTAAAAGTTAGGTCTCCTAGAGGATCCCAACTCTCTTTAGAAGGCCATTACCTGGACAGGGGCACTATTCTTGTGCAAAATTTCTACAACTCGATGGAAGCCAATGGGCGCTCTCTTCTTGGTGTAGCCCAGCCAGTTCTGAAAAGGGAAGATGAGGCAGCAGTAGCTAGACAAGAAAGACTCAACACACTTTGTAACCATTCATTTTATGGTCAGACTAGAATAACACGGTAGGGAGTGTGGATGGATGGGAGGTTTATATGCTCTCATATAATACGTGTGTGTGTGTGTGTGTGTGTGTGTGTGTGTGTGTGTGTGTGTGTGTACGCATATATACAGCGGGGAGGCTGGCTGGCTCAGTTGGTGAAGCATGCTACTCTTGATCTCAGGGGTTGTGAGTCTGAGCCCCAGGCTGGGTGTGAAGATTACTTAAAAATAAAATCTTAAAAACAAAAAAACAAGTAAGAACCACCTAATAAAGGGAAGAAACAGAAAATTCTCAAACCTATAGTAGAAAAAAGGATATTTAAAATATAAACAAATAGAGACAACCAAAGTAATGTAAGATCCTTGATTGGATCCTGACAGCAAACACAAAAACATAAAGTTTTAAAGAGTCAATTTGAATATAGACTATACATATGATATTATATTAATGTTAAGGGCCTGGGTGGCTCAGTCAGTTAAGCATACAACTCTTGAGTTCAGCTCAGGTCATGATCTCACAGTTCATGTGATCAAGCCCCCTGTCAGAGCCTGCTTGGAATTCTCTCTCTCCCTCTCTTTCTATGACCCTCCCCCACTTGCGTTTTGCCTCCCCCTCTCTCAAAATAAATAAATTTTAAAAATATATTAACATTAAATACCCTGAAATTGATAATATTGTGGTTATAAATGAAATAAATGCTTAAGTATTCAAGGGAAAAGTGTCACGATGTCTGCAATTCACTTTTAAATGGTTCAGCAAAAAAAGAGAAAGTAGATATGGCAAAATGTTAATAAACTAGTGAAATAAGTAAAGACTATTTGTGTTTATCATACTATTCTTTCAATTTTTCCTTCAGTTTGACAAATAAAAGGTTGGAGGAAAAATGTAAACCAGTAACTAGAACTCGAGATTCCCATGAGGCATGAGGTCACAAGACGGTAACTCCGAGGCCCCAGCAGCACCACACAATTCCAGGGCACCCACCTTTGTGGTAAAGAGGGCATCTACATCATGCCAGGCCCGAAGCTTGGCACGAGCAGCCAGGGCCGTCAGCACATACTGTTTATCTGGGATCTAAAAAACAGAGACCAGAGGAATTAAGGGTAAGTAGAAATGCACCAGGGAGAATTCTAGAAAAGACAGGCAAAAATATCCCCTGGGGTTGATTCTGCCCCTTAAAATGCACAAATCTCTCAAGTCATCAAGAACCTCCTCACTCCCAAGCCCCAGCACCACCGTAAGCCATTCGGTTGCAGTCTTTCTTCACTTCCACAAACTCAGTCCTTTCCACCTTTAACTGTGAATATTAAGGGACTTCTTGTGCAGGGTTACAAAGCAATATCCACTCCACATAGTTATCTTGATACTATCTTACCCAACAGTGACCAATTTATATCTACCTTAAATGTCTTCTTCAGGTTGACTGGACTGCTGAACGTCCCCTAGGATGAAAGTAGGGAAGGAATTTTAGTGTTATTGACTTTCTCAAATACCACCTAATCTAACATTTTCTTTTTACTACATTTCACTCTGTAGCCATTTAAACACAGAAAATAATTTAAGAGAAAAACTCCACCAGGTCTAATAGGATATCACAACTTGGCTGACTGAAACTGGATTAATACATATATTTCCCAATTTTAATGTTAATCTTGTGACTATTATGATCATTCCCACCTACTACCATTAAACTCAAATCTCTTCAAAAAACAAAATTTTTTAGAGTACTCACAAATACTTAACACCCTGCTGCTCTTCTCTGTACCATGCAAATCCATTTGAAATTATGGACCTTTGAACAGGGACTGCTGTGGGACCAGCACTGGTGAGACAGAATGTGCTATGCTAGCATGCCAGCTCACCGGAAGCCACACAAGCCCTTACAAACCTCTTTTTCCCACTTGGCCCACCCCTTCTGAGCATAGAAAGTCAAATAACATGAAGTTCCTTATCCATTGTTCCTTATCCTTTCTGAGGGCCAGGAAAGCTTCCAGGTGGACTTCCAAAAACTATACACACCCATTGTTAAGAACACAAGGAAATAACTGGCTTCAAAGTATATTCCTCTTGTGCAGTGCGAGTGTATGCGGTCTTTCTTTCACATTTTGCCTATACCTCAGCCTCCGTGTAATGATAGAAGCAGGAGTAGAAAAGCGTGGTCACTAATGGCATGTTGAGGATAGAAGCTTTGCGGGGGTGCTTCCGGAAGATCTCAGTCTGTCCTGCTGATTCTAGATGCCGATCATTTGCCTGTGGTGGAGTGAAACAAGTGAAAAAAAAAAAACAACAATGTCCACAGAGTAGAGGTAGGAAAAAAACATTAAATACTACAGCAGTTTTGTTTCCTATCCTAGGAAAGAGGCAAAGATGAGAAAAAGAAACTGCCCAGGATATCCCAAGGGAGTTTAAAAACCATAAAATGATGACAGAGCCATGTTGAATGGAGGAAGACTGGAGAAGTAAGGATGAAATGGGAGTTCTAGGAGGAAGAGAAAATACTTCCAGGTTAAGAGCAAGTGAGAAGGAAAAGGATGCCTGAGAACAATGGAGGGAAAAGGGCGATCACGTAAAGAGGAAATGAAAGGCTCTCGCAGAGTGTAACAGGAAATGACATATATGACAGAGCACAGAAGTCTCCTAGATGCTGAATGACACTGAGCACCGGCATTGAAGCAGAAAATGTAGAGATAAGGAGTCTAACCTCAATAATGATCTGACGTTCCAGGAGGGTGTAATGGTCTTGAATATGTGCAGAATCTTCTGCTGAAAATGGCAAACTGGTAGAGAGCCAGAAGGTTAGCGCCTCTTTTTCTACTAAAACAAGAAACAAACCCAACTAAACCAAAACACCACTCTAAGCACAAGAGGCTCACAGCGCTTCACAAATCTGATCCCAATGCACCTTTAGACCATCCCTGAAAGGCAGAGAGAGAGAAAGCAGAAAACAGAATAGACCTTTGACTAGGATTTTGTATTTAAGGTTTTGCCACTTCAGGAGGGATCCTGATCAGTACCTGGCTGGCTCAGTTGGTAGAGCGTGAGACTCTTATTAATCTCAGGGTTATGAGTTCAAGCTCCATGTTGGGTGGAGAGATTACTTGAAGAAAAATAAAATCTTTAAAAAAAAAAAAAAAAAAAGGAAGGAAGGATCCTCAAAGTCCACAAGATGTATGTAGTCATCAGTAGTTTGGCTGAGGAATTAGTTAGAATCCTCTCACTGTGGGAGCTGGTGACAAATGAGATACTGAGTGAGTGAGCTTAGCCAACTGCCTATCACCCACAACCCAGTGAAGTGCTGTGGTTTCTTACTGCAGAGAAATAAGGTACAATTAAATTACAAGGCATGGTGGTACGTTTATAGATTGATAAAAGATCTCACAGATCTACACAAACTTGATCAAGGGTCCCCACCTTTCATCTTACATGTGAAAATGTTAAGAGACAAACAGCGTCTTGCCTAAAAGTCATACATGGTAAGTCAAGAGGTAAGGCCAGGAATAGAAGCCAGATTTTAAGCTTCCGGTTCACAGATCTCTCCTTTAGAAAGTGCTGTCTTAGTCCCATACTCCACTCACTCCTGGAAGAATTCTGAAACTCAATTACACTATCCCAGAGAAGCATGAGCCACAGCCAATTTTTGCAAGAGATAAAGAGAGACAGCAATAGGTTTCAGTTCCTTCACTATTCCAACTTTTCTCTTGGTTCACCAGAGGCCACTATGACATAGCTCAGTATTTGATAATGTTCACATTAAGGATTGCACAGACAAAGACAAATTTCTAAATGTGAAACTGGGCACTCACGTCCCATTAGGGACTAAAGCAACCATGAACACTGAACCTGGAGTAAGGCCTACCGGGAAGACCCTATACCTGTCTTGAAAGATAGAGGGAAGCAAGTTTCAGCCCAAGATAACAAAGCATTTTACGATAATGAAGGTTATTCAACAATAAAATAAGCTACTTCCAAGAGCAGTGAGTGCTCATCACTGGAAGAATAATATGTGGGACTGGTTTTTACAGGGACTTACATCCTGGATAAATACCTAGGCTGAATCAGTGGTTCTTGTGCTTTGGGGTCTCAAGGACCAGTAACACTGAAAATAATATGGAAGGTAAAGTGTTGCCGACTTTTTAATATATGAGGTCATTTAAAAAAATTCCAATGCATTTTGTCACCAAAAAAAGGAAGGAGAGGAAGGAAAAAAAAAATTCCAGAATAAAAGGCAGTCTTCAAATAAAATAAATTTAGCGATAGAAAAAATCCTCTTTTTATTGCCTTTATTTTTCTCAATTTACTACCCATCAGTGAAAACTCTACTGGGCAATTAATTTTGGAATCACTTCACTGAATGAGACCATCTTTAATGATGCTTATATGACCCACTATTAGGCTTTCCCTTCAACTACCTATCCACTCCTTAGTCTCTTCGCTTCTCTAAGATTTATGCTTAAAAACATTTCTCCCCCATACTTACCCAATGCAGGTCTTAAGAAATTCTTTTCGTTTCTCGGGGTCCTGAATGTTCAAGTGCTCTTGATAATGAGACAACTACAATTAAAAAAAAAAAAAAAAAAAGGCAGGCTTTGAGTTATTTTGTCTCCTTAGAAGGCTGAGTTAGCTATGTAACTAGATCTTCCATCCTTAAAAACTAAATTCTTCATTATCAGAGATTCCTCTGGGTGTGGATGGGTGTGTGGGTGTGGAGAGGATAAACAGTGATTCAAAATTGCTCTTCAGGGGCACCTGGCTGGCTCAGTAAGTAGTGCATGTGACTTTGGTTTTTTTTTTTAATGTTCATTTATTTTTGAGAGAGAGAGAGAGAGTGAGTGTATGAGCGGGGGAGGAACAGAGAGAGGGGGAGACACAGAATCCCAAGCAGGCTCCAGGCTCTGAGCTATTAGCACAGAACCCAACGTGGGGCCTGAACCCACGAACCACGAGACCGTGACCTGAGCTGAAGTCGGACACTTAACTGACTGAGCCACCCAGGCACCCCAGTGTATGCGACTCTTGATCTCAGGGTTATACAGATAACTTCAAAAAAAAAAATCTTCAAAATCACTCTTTGGTTTATTTATAACTGCAATATCTAATACAGTAACCACTACCCATATCTGGTTTACATTTACATTTAAATGATTTAAGTTAAATTAAACAATTCAGATCCTTAGTTACAGTAGTCATTTTTTTAAGTGTACAAAAGCTACATGTGGACTAGTGGCTACCATATCCAGTAGCACAGATACAGAATGCTGCCATCATCGTAGGAAGCTCTATTTGGACAGCGCTGGCCTACAATGAAGCACTGAGTAGCTGAGCACCCAGCTTTACTCCAAAGTTTGGCTTTAGCCTATTTAACTAAAACCAGCTTTTGCTTCAGCCTTAGTCTTTCAAAAGGCCAAAGAGCTAAATGCTTACTTCAACATTATTTTTGGCATCCTTGACCTTATATTCAATCAATGGTAGCATTATCCTGTAAACACCTAATAATTGACATCAGTAACACAAGTAAGGCAAGTCATCTGATTCACTGTTGACACGTGAAGACTCACATTCAAATACCATAAGTCATACATATAACTCTGAAAGACAATCTCCTTATGTGCTTTCTATTTTGGAATTCTGAAAAAGGAACTGAAGATTAAATCCCTATTTGGGACGCCTGGGTGGCTCAGTCGGTTAAGTGTCCAACTTCAGCTCAGGTCATGATCTCACATTTCCTGAGTTTAAGCCCAGCGTCAGGTTCTGGGGCTCTCTGCTGTCAGCACAGAGCCCACTTTGGATCCTCTGTCTCCCTCTGTCTCTGTCCCTCCCCCACTTGCACGTGAGCACATTTGTGCTCTCTCTAAAGTAAACATTAAAAATTAAAAATAATTAAAAAGTTAGTCCCTATTTATTATTACAAGAGCTAATTGATGCAATAATTTATGATGGTTATAAAAGTTGAGATTTTATGCACAATTATTAAAAACTTTCCAAAAATAAAAAAAAAAAAATAGATTAGGGGCACCTGTCTGGCTCAGTTGGTAGCGCATGCAACTCTTGATCTTGGGGTTGTGAGTTCAAGCCCTACGTTGGGTGTAGAGATTACTTAAAAATACAATCTTTCATAAATAAATAAACAGATTGACAGTTAATATGAATATTAAGAGAATGAACTGGCTTTAAGAAGGACAGTATATCCTTTTAGGAACAAGTATATAAAAATGTAAATGATAACATAAAATAGAATAGAAATTATATCATAATCTAATCTTCATAAAATGTTTGGTATAGAATCATTCCTAGTATTAAAGAAAGCAATCTTTGAGAGCTATGGTTTATTTTTATTGTTCAATTCCATTTGGCCTTAAGTCTTTCAGGAAAGTCCTACTTAGGTAAACTTCCCACTCTGTGAGGAGAAACTGAAAGGAGACTATCATCAGCTTTGTCAATTCTCAAGTTCGTAAGGTTGGAAAACTCCAAATTTATATACAACCGCATGCATGTAAATCTGAATCTTCAATTCAAATATAATAGAGAATAGGAAGAAAATAAAGTTTTAGAAGAAAATGCGTTACCCAAACACATCTATTTTCACTAATCAAACTTCAAAACAACAAACTTTATAAGAATGCTGTATGAAGAAAATTCCTTACAGCTTCCAATCTATGGAGATTAGGGGCGCTTCAGTGGCGCAGTCGGTTAAGCATACGACTTTGGCTCACCTCATGATTTCATGGCTCATGAGTTCGAGCCCCATGTTGGGCTCTGTGCTGACACTCAGAGCCTGGAGCCTGCTTCAGATTCTGTATCTCCCTCTCTCTGCCCCTCCCCTGCTCACACTCTCTCTCTCTCTCTCTCTCTCAAAAAAAAAAAAAAAAAAAATGAACATTAAAAAAAAAACCACAACAAATCTATGGAGATTAAAAATGTAAACAAAAAGCTTTTCAAAATGATTGCTACAGACTGCCAATCACTTTCAGTAGATTAAGATAAAGGATTTTTGTGATTGTTCCATGCCTTGAATATTAAGTAAAAGTTCCTTTTACAAAATGTGACTGAAAAAACATTTTCCTCAATTTTATTCTGCGGTGTGAAGAAGGTTAGCAAGATTATTAAGCGTGCCAGCTGAATGTGAGCACTGATAACACCACAAACGTGTGGTGTAGTGACTGAAGGGACAATCCTGCCATGGATATGCTGAGGAATTCTTACCCCTGCACTACAATGGCAAACTTTTAAAAGTGTATCTCTACATTTTTAATAAAATAATGAAATTTTTGGTACAATTTCAGATTTATTCTGGTATTTCAGGAGTTTATTCTGTAATGGTGAAAATCTGCCAAAAATCAGTTTACACACTTGGCCATTCAGCCCTCAGCCAAAATGTGTATTGGGTGCAGCCCGGCTTGACCTATCTTCCTTCTTGACCTATATCTGCTTTCTAATCCCTCTTAACTCTCCAACATTTTCTAGTATTAGAAGCCAAAACCCAAAAGCTCCTACAAACCAGGAACTGAAAACAACTAAGAACTAAAAAACAAATTACAAATTGACCAGGCCAGTTTTTTATTCATTTATTCAAAAAAGTATTTATTGACACGCCCAATCAAAAGAGCATATAAAAAGAAACAGAACATCATTTGGATTTGGTTTTCAGGCTTCCCAGTGCCTTTCTCGTCCGGATGCAATCAATACCAAAGGAAGGAAACTGTTAACTAGTCTGGGATCTCGGAGGCTGGGTTTTGGCTTAGATTTCTGGGATCTTGGAGGCTGGGTTTTGCCTTAGATTTCTGTTAAACAGGTCCCCAACTGAAACAAAGGCCACACTTACCGCAAGCTCTTCTGTTCTATCTAGGAACCTGGGAAGAAGCAGAAGGGAGCAGGGCATTTTTATCTATTGATGTGTGGCAGTATAACCTCACAAAATAGGATGGCTGCTATTCAAACTCATTTGCCTCCATAAATGAAATAAGCCCTCCTCTTAAAATTTCTATGAGCAACCTCTTCAAAACACATGGTGGATCAGGTATGATTGTTCCCCTGATCGCTCTAGCTGAGAAAGAAGCAAGGACAAGAAGGCATTGCAGGACAGTAATAACTTTGTAATGTTAACAGGTCTGATAGGCTCAGAGCCTCCACAAAACCTTAGCCCACAGTAATCTTACAGGGTTTTTTGGAAAGATTAAAGCCCTCTTCTCTGTCAGAACAATCTTGGAAACAGATTTTCTATATTATTCTGTTGTTTTCACGTAGTGTAGAATGGGTTTTGTCTATCCCAAAGGTGGTAAGACCTTGGAGAACAAGGACATTGTCTTCTAATTCTTTCTTATTCTGAATGAACCACTGTAACTAACGTCACTGCTTTGGCCTAGAGGTGATGCCTAATAAAGCCTCGTTGATCGGGAGGGAGGGAGGGAGGGAGGGAGGGAGGGAGGGAAGGAAGGAAGGAAGGAAGGAAGGAAGGAAGGAAGGAAGGAAGGAAGGAAGGAGGGAAGGAAGGAAGGAGGGAAGGAAGGAAGGAAGGAAGGAAGGAAGGAAGGAAGGAAGGAAGGAAGGGAGGGAGGGAGGGAAGGAAGGGAGGGAGGGAAGGAAGGGAGGGAGAGAAGGAGGGAGGGAAGGAGGGAGAGAACAGCCTGCCTCAATGAACATGTCTTCTGCAAATTCCTGGCTAACATCTGTAATCTTGGCCCTGACTAGGTGATCTGCTTTTCCCACCATAGTCTTGGGGCAGCTCATCACTGTGCTGGAGTCACTAGATAATTGGAGTTACCATGGGCCACATTATCAGCCTAAACAAAGGTTCTAACCCCTTTCCTGACATTGAAGACAAGACATAATATACATTTTAAGCTAAGGGCAGGAAAGTCTCTACTGATTAGAATGAGATAGGGAAGGAAGGAAAACATGGTAGAAGATATTCTCCTGCCCCTGACCACCAGCACATATGCCTACCTCTTGCCTCTCTACCTATTAGAATCCTACTTAGTCTCAATTCCTAAACACCTCCATGCGGCTTTCCTGGGTATCCTGACTAAAGATTGTTATTTTCTTCTTTTGCTCTTCCACCGTACTTCCCACTGGCATCATTGGGGACCAAGCAATAAAAGATACCTTTATTCTGAGTCTTTTATAACAAAATGCTTAAAAATATTAATACAGACTATGTATTAAGCTAAGTGCTTTTCCCACACTAACTCTTTTAATCTTCATAATGACCTGCCGGGTACAAATCATCATTTCCATTGTACAGGTTTGGAACTAATGCTTGGAAAGGTTGGGCAACTTGCTCAAGGTCACTCTATGAACTAAGTGGTGTTGCCAGTATTCAATGTAGGTATGTTTGACTCCAGGGCCTCCTTCTTAACCACCTGCTATACTGTCACTTTATCATAGGCTGAGGTGCATTATTAGTTATCCCATCACCGTTTCAGTATCTTATCTAATAACAAAAAGAGGACAATGTCTTTTGTCTTTGTATTCTCCAGCGTGCTTTGAATAAAGACTCAGTAAACTTCATAGACAAGATGATCAGTTCTTACCTGAAGAGGTCTAAAAGCAACTTTTGATCCCCTATTTCTTTAAGGAAGTGAATGAGATGTCTCAAAGCAACCTGTCGCACCTCCAGCTCTCGGAAGAGGATCTCTGGCAGGCAGGAAATAGTTAGGTGGGGAAATTAAAGCCTATTACTCAGGTGTGAAATTGGTCTCCCTCCTCATACATTCCAAACATCTCAGAGCCAATCACAAGCAAGGAACAGTTTTTTATGGTACCCATTCCTCTGGCTCAATCCACCACCAATGCACTCCATGGTCCAGGGCAACTCTTAGCCATTCAGTCAGCCTTCACCAACTCAACCAGCAGGCACCTAGCATGGACTCTGAAGTCCTCAAATCAACACAGCCATCTGTCTGTCTAGCGAATAGGGACACTTTGAAGTTAACAGACTTATCACCCTACAGGATGAAAAACTGCCCTCAAGAGATGAGATGGATACTCTGAAGTCTTAGGCCATCCCAGCTGTCTCAGAAACAGACCTGATGATGGTGAATTCTGATAAAAGCCACAATGACATTCTCCCTTCAAATGTAGCAGGTATCTTGTCGACTGAAGATTTCTCTCAACCCATGCTCACCTTTGCTCAGTGTCCTCTTCAGGAAGATCAGAACCTAGAGGAAAGGAGAACAAAGAATAAATTACTCTGTGTAACCTTTCAAACGCAAAGCCCTGCCCTGAGCTCCTGATGTCTAGAAATGATGTCAGCGACACATTAGGCATCTTGGCAGATGTCTAAGAGAAGTCCACCTGCCCATTCCCACACTGGCAAGAGACACCCCCTCTGAGAGACTGCTCTCATACGTCTTCTCTCTCAGATTACTTTTTAGAAGCCAACCTGCTATTTCCTGATTATAATCAAGAGTTCCACATACAATGCAAGTCCTGCCAGCCGAGCCTCAGAGCATGTATTACTGAGAATCCTACACTTTAAGAGGAATCGAGGGGGCGCTTGGGTGGCTCAGTTAAGCATCTGACTCTTGGTTTTAGTTCATGGTTTGTGAGTTCAAGTGCCGCATCAAGCTTTGTGCCCACAGCACAAAGCCTGCTCGGGATTGTGTCTCTCCCCCTCTCTGCCCCTTCCATGCTCTTGCTCTCCCTTTCTCTCTCTTAAAATAAACAAACAAATAAATAAGAGAAATCTAGGATCTTTTCTAGACATTTAACCTAAAATGTTAAAGTCCTATTCTGAATGGACTCTGAGAAACTACTGAAAACAACAATTAAACAAACAACAAACAAAACCCACAACTTACTGCAGTAATGACATTTCCATCATGCATGCTTACTGCTTCCTCTAGGAGTTGTAGCTTGTCCTGTAAGGAGCGGAATCTTTCTAGTGAGCAGGCCTGGCAAAATAAGAACAGAATTAGCGTGCAAGAAAGTCCTGATGTCCTGATAAAGTCCTGCCAAAGTCAATGGGTAGAGAGATCACCTGTTCTCTTTTTAAGGAGGTATAATTTACATACAATAAAGTCTACCCTATTCAACTGTAATATTCAGTGAGTTTGACAAGTTCATATACTACCATAATCAAGATACAGAACAACTCCATCACCCCAAAAAGTTCCCTTGTCAGCTTTGATGTCAACTCCCCCGCACCCAATCTCTAGCCCCTCGCAACCATTCACCTGTTTTTAATCACCAAAGTTTTCCCTTTTCTAGGATTTCAGAAACAGAACCATACAATATGTACTCTTTCACATTTGGCTTCTTTTACTCAATTTCACTTTTTTTGTTTGTTTGTTTTGTTTTTAGTAGGCTCCACACCCACATGACTTGAACTCATGACCCTGAGATCTAGAGACACATACTCTACTGACTGAGCCAGCCAGGTGCCCTTCAAGATCACATTTCTGAGATGAATCAATACATTGTGGTGAGTACCACTAATTTATTCCTACTTACTGGTAAACAGTTTGCCATTGTATGGACATATCACCATTTATCCATTTATCTCCTGAAGGATATTTGGGTTATTTCCACTTTGGGGGCTATTATAAATGAAGCTGTTACAAAAATTTGTGTATAAGTCTTTGAACATAAGTTTTCATTCCTCTTGGATTGTAAATATCTAGCAATGAAGTTAAGTGTATGTTTAACTTCATAAGAAGGTGCCAGACTATTTTCCAGAGTAGTTTTAACATTTTCCCTTCTTGCTCTCAGTGTACCAGAGTTCTGGCTCCTCCACAGCGTCCCAATGCTTGGTATGATCAATACTTTTAAGTTTAGCCATTCTAGTGGCTATACAGTAGTATTTCACAGTTTTAATTCACATTTTCTTGATAACTGTTAATGTGAAAGAACTTTTCAAGTGCTCTTTGGCTATTCACGTATCTTTTTTTGACGTAACTGGTTACATCTTGCACCAAGTTTTTTACTGAGTTGTTTATCTTCTTATTGAAGATAATCATTGTTCTTTATATATTCTTGATAAAAAAAATCCTTTATAACATATGTATTTTGAAAATGTTTTCTCCCAGCCATGGTGCTCTTTTCCCACAAGAATTCTCTCTCCAGTGGCCTTACCTTGCCCTTCCGAAGGCGTCGCACTGTGTCACTGGGGCTCCAGTCATTGCTATAATCCTAGAATATCAGCAACACACGAATCTCAAGAGGTTAAGGGATCAGCATTATCAGTGTGCCAGCTCCTCACTTAAAACTCTTATCTTTATTCCCTAATGGGGAAATATTTTGTGGGAGGGAATGGATGAAAAAAAATGAAGAACAAGAATGGTCTTGTTCTGAGTGTCTGAAGAAATTACAACAGGGACAATACAGGCAAGAAGAGATGGATCAAAAAGGGAAAGAACCAACTGACAAAACCATAACCCTATGCCTACTGGTTCAGGATGTCACCCCCTAGATACAATTAGTCACATTTTGGGATTCTAACTGACGGTTATGCAGACAGAAGGAAAAGAAGGAGACATGTTTCTCTTCTGGATCTTATGATATACTTCCTTCCTTATGAATCAATTTACTTTGTTATGTGCTTCTTGGGAATATGAGCTCCACAAAGCTTCCAGACCACAGCGATGATCAAAAGTTTCAAAATACAGCCTTCAAAAGGCAGTATAATGGGTAAGGGAAGTGCGCTAGGACAGAATCAGAAAATAAACGGAGTCCCAGTTCCACCATTTAATAGCTGTGAGACTCAAGGCAAGCCCTGATATTTAGAAATCCAGTTTTCTTCTCTACATAAAAGTTAAGGTATTAGCTGGTCAAAAAGTTAGGAAGATCAAGCAAGATAACGTATGTCAAAGCGCTCTGCACTGTGTGAAGTGTCACACCAGTGCAAGATATAACTCACCCTGTACTCCCCCTTAGGTCTGCCCAGCTCTGGAGCATAGCTTTTGGCAGGTGTGTCCGACAGAGCTGGAAAAAATAGGCAGCTGATTCAGAAAGACACCATCTTCATGTCACTCCTGTCCTCTACTGCTTCCTTCTCACATGCATTTTGTTGACTCGTGAGGTCCCAAGGCATCTTTATGGCCCAAAGTAGATCTCAGCTCCTCCCCAGAAACAGCGCCCCTAGAAGTCACCCCTTGCCCCTATAGCCAGAATGATCTTGACCTCCTTACTCAAAATCAGAAAATTTCTCTAATAATGGTGGTAGACTCAGAAAACATTTCATCTAATTACCACCTATCTCCATGACCCTGCAGAGTGTACCACATATCAGTAACTTCTCCCATAGTACTCCAGAGCAGAGGGTCAATGCTTACCATCCGAAAGAGACTGGAAACTTCCAGGTCTAGTTCTCCCTGGAAGTAAAGAACATGTAAGGGGAGAGGTCAATAGTTCCAGTCAGAAGCATTTCACTTGGTTAAGGATGCAGTATGTATAGAACCTTTTTTATGCAATGTGGGAACTCAAGGCTTAAAACAAACCTCCATTCAACTTCAGAAATTTGAGGTGCCATGAAAAACAAAGTCAGGGAAAAAAAATTTTTTTACTTGTGGTAAAATATACATGACATAAACGTTTTTTACCATTCTTAAATGTACAGTTTGGTGGCACTGAGTACATTCACACTGTACAACCATCACCACTATCCATCTCTAGGACTTTCTCATCATCCCAAACTAAGATTCTGTACCCATTAAACAATAACTCCCCATTTCTCCTAACCTCCAGTCCCGGTCACCACTATTTTACTGTCTTTATGAATCTAAATATTGTAGGTATCTTATAGAAATGGAATCATACAATATTTGTCCTTGTATGTCTGGCTTACTTTTTTAAGCAACTGCCATACTGTCTTCCGCAGTGGCTACGCCATTTTATATCCCCACCAGTAGTAAACAAGGGTTCCCTACAGCAATGCACAGGGGTAGGCAGGAATCCTGACCTGGGTAAATTTCTTCAGCACCTGCCACAGAACTAATGTCAGTTTTGTTCATCATGTTCCTGCCAAATCCCTCTGAATGTCTCTCTTCTCTGACTTCTAATCCCTAACTGCCAGTTCCAAAGATAATTCTTTATCCTTCAATAATCTTTTTCTTCCAGAGTAAATGAAAATTATAAACTGAGTGCTTTTTTTTTTTTTTTGGAAAGAGAAAAGGAGGGCCCCCCTACCCCTTTAACAATCTCTTTACCTCTAAAAAAGCTGCTCAGGGAGTAGGTAGAAGTAGGTTTGGGTAATTGTGCATAGGAGGAGAAGCTGTTTCGGCTCTTGAGCTGTTCACGCCCCTCCTGGTTTGACCCACTGTTACCAGCAGTCTCTTTGATGGACCATGAGATACCTGTGAGATAGAACTAAATCAGTGATTCTCATATACAATAATCCTTGATATATAGCATTCTGATAAATACTAAAAGTTTTTCACCAGAGGCCCCGGTCTGTTATTGACATGGACTTAAAAAATTGAAGTAGAGAGAAAAAATAAATTCAAATCGACTCATCAACAGAAAAAGGAGCAAAGGAAATTAACAAATGGATCACAGAAAAGGAAATTCAAGTGGCTATTAAACATACGAAAAGATGCTCAACCTTACTTTTAATAAAAGAATTACACAAAGTAAAAGTGCACTGAGATACCATTGGCTCCTGTAAAACTGGCAAAGATCTAGAGTTCAATAATACCCTGTGTTGGCAAAGCTGTGGGGAAACAGGAACACTCAAACATCGCTGATGGGGGCACACTGGTACAGTCCCTGTGGAGAAGAATTTGGCAATATCTAACCCATACAGATGCAAATACCCTCTGCCAGTGATTCCACTCAAGAACTGATCTTTCATATACTCATATATGGGCAGAAAACAAGGTTATTGATAGCAGTATTAACAAAAGATTGGGAACAATCTAAAGTTCATCAAAAGTGGACTGTTTAAACAAATTATGGTAAACCCATACAACATAATCGATGCTGTTGTTTTAAAAGAGAGAATGAGAGTGGGGCGCCTGGGTGGTTCAGTCGGTTAAGTGTCCGACTTCAGCTCAGGTCATGATCTCACAGCTCATGAGTTCGAGCTCCACATCGGGCTCTGTACTGACAGCCTGGAGCCTGTTTCAGATTCGTCTCCCTCTCTCTCTGCCCCTCCCCTGCTTGTGCTCTGCTTCTCTCTCTCTGAAAAATAAAATAAAATAATTTTAAAAAATAGAGAATGAGAAACTTTTTTACGTACTGATATGGAAAGATCTCCAAACTATATTGTCAATTGAAAAGAGCAGGGTATAAAGCATGCTACCACTGGTGTAAAAGAGGGGATAAGAATATACATATTCCTATATGCATTTCCAAACGTAAAAAGAATCTTTAGTTGAACACACAGGAAGCAAACCACAGCAGTGTTTTGGGATAGCAGGGACTGAGAACAGTAAATGCACGATAGTGTTGGAGGGAAACTTTTCATTGATTGCCTAAAATACTATATTTTTAAAGTGTGATGATATTCCTACATTAAAAAAATTTTAACATTCTCAAAAATCAGATGGACTCTGCAAAAGCGTTAAGTGGTATTATATAACAGCTAGACGATGAGACTTGGTGGCTAAGGAAGTCAGTCCTACCAGCCAGTTAGGAGCAATTAAGCCAATAGTCCCAAATATGACTGCATATTGGAAGCACTTACAGTACCTATCATAAATTAAGACCCTCACCCCCGAGACATACTGAATCAAAGTCTCTGGAGTGAAGCCTAGGAATTTAATTTTAACAAGCACCCCAAGTGAGTCCGAAATACCCAGCCAAGCATTAACCCTAAGACAGCAGACTAGACAGCCACATGGGAACTACTGTTATTTCCTCAAGTATCTTCTGAGGTTAAATTTCCAAATGTATGCTCATCTGAAAATAGTCTACCCTCATTCCCCTTCCTGACAAAACACTGAGAAGACAAGCAAATGGAGCCCTCATTAGTGACAAGAACCCTGAATATCAATCCCCTCCTATAGCCTCTTCTACTTACTTCCCACTGGCTCCCCACTCCAGCTGACTCTCTCCAGGTCATCGTCATCATCATCATCCACGAAGTCTCGAAGACTATTTACTGCTCTCTTGGATTCCTTTAACTGCGGAGGGACATAAGGCAGGGCACTCAGGTAAGCAGTATTTCCCACCTATCTCTTTGACAATCAAGGTGGCTGAGCAATTGACACTTAAAGATGGCAAACATTTTCACCCTTTGCAATCTAGCCTGCCAGATACTTGCCAAGAAAACAAATTGTTCTTTAGCCAACACTGCAGTCCAGTGGCAAGAGTTAAAAGGAATCAAAGCTGCTTTTAGGTTCTAATAATAGGGGCACCTGGGCGGCTCAGTCAGTTCTGACTCTTGATTTCAGCACAGGTCATGATCTCACAGTTCATGGGATCCAGCCCCATATCAGGCTTTGCACTGACAATGTGGAGTTTGCTTGGGATTCTCTCTCTCCTTCTTTCTGCCTTGCCCTAGAGTGCATGCGTATGCTCTCTCAACCTCTCTCTCTCAAAATAAATAAATAAACTTAAAAAACAAACAAACAAACAAACAAACAACTCTTGAGGCGCCTGGGTGGCTCAGTTGGTTGAGCATCCGACTTCAGTCAGGTCACGATCTCACGGTTCATGGGTTCGAGCCCTGCATTGGGCTCGCTGCTGTCAATGTGAAGCCTGCTTCAGATCTATCTGCCTCTTTGTCTGCTCCCGCTCCCCTCAAAAATAAGTAAAACATTAAAAAAAAAAAAAAAAACCTCTTAAAAAAAAAAAGTGCTAATCATATTCCTGGCAATGACTTACTGTGTAAACCTGAGTGAGTCTGTCCATCTCTCCAAAATAAATGTTTCCCCATTTGTAAAATAGATGCAATAAAGACAACTTCCAATCCAATTCATTGTTCAAAAATAACAATTACATCATATGATAAAAGACTTGGGGTTCTGAGGGAAAAAAAAAACTGAAAGGAATAAGTTACCTTAAGAACAAAAGTAAGAAGGGTGGAGAGTTGATTTTTACAATCTTTCTGGCTCTGTTTTGAAACCTCTTTTCTATGAGGATTTTTCTAAAGGTCTGACCCCAAACACTTCTGAGCCTAATGGAGACACAGTCAAAAGCTAGCTTACCAAGGACACAAGGGGAAGGAATTTTAGAGTGGCACTGTGGAGGAGGTGTGACCTGCAGCAATTGCTCAAGAAAACCCACCTGTGACAGTTCATCATCTTCATCATCAAAGGTGAAAGCCTTGAACTTGGAGCTATTCCAATACTCCTCCTCATCACCTTTTGTCCGATTCATCTGGAGTAAGAGTAAGACAGATACATGTCGTTTCCTGGATCACTTCCCACAGAGCTCCAAAAACTTTAATTTCCTTCACTACAAACTCTCCCTCCCACCCCCCACCCCAGTAATTTGGGGACATTTCAAAGAATTAGATAGAGCAAATATTGAATCTGCCACATAAAATCAGATCCTTGCGTCTCCAACTGATCAAATCATACTTTTGATCCTCTAATTACCCACGAGTACTCTTCATTCCTAGACTACCTACTTTGTTCAAGGCACTCTCTCAGGAGCTGTGAGGGATATGTAAAAAATGCAAGACAGGGGCACCTGGGTGGCTCAGTAGGTTAAGCGGCCAACTTCAGCTCAGGTCATGATCTCGTGGTACGCGAGTTCAAGCCCCACGTTGGGCTCTGTGCTGACAGCTCAGAGCCTGGAGCCTGCTTCGGATTCTGTGTCTCCCTCTCTCTCTGCCCCCCTCCCACTCACACTCTGTCTCTCTCTGTCTCTGTCTCTCTCTCAAAAATAAACATTAAAAAAAAAAGTACAAGACACAGCCCCTCTTCTGAAGCAAGAAAGCTGGGGTATTCAGCATAGATATGTATAAAGGTAACAGCACAAGACAGGCAAGTGTTATAAGAATGCATCCCAAATTTTGCTGAATACACAAGATCAAAGTATCAACAAAACCAGGGCACCTGGGTGGCTCAGTTGGTTAACCATCCAACTTCGGCTCAGGTCATGATCTCACAGTTCATGAATTCAAGCCTCACATCAGGCTCTGCACTGACAGTGAGGAGCCTGCTTGGATTCTCTGTCTCCCTCTCTCTCTGCTCCTCCCCTGCTCACACCCTCCCCCCTCTCTCAAAAATAAATATTTAAAAAATTAAATTGAAGAAAAAGCATCAACAAAACAGATAAAAATTGCATTCATGTATTCAACATTTATCTAATACTGAGTGCCATCTTTGAGGCACTATTCCAGGCTCTGAGAATACCACAGTGAATAAAAATGGCTCTTGTTCTCATACATGCTTGCTAAATGTCAGAAGAAAGAAAGCAAAGATTAAATGAAGTAGAATTATCCTGCCTGTATCTTCAAATTATGATTAATTTACGAATAAGTATTGGCCGAATTCTGGGAACTGAGAGCATGGCCAAGAAAAGAAAATATATATATATATAAAGAGTCAAAATACCACAAGTCCCTCCCATCACTATTCTAAAATTAGATTTCACTCTGAAAAAAATTATCAATGCCAACTGGACAGAGTGAAAACTGATTTAAACTAAGAAACAGTGGGGTGCCTGGGTGGCTAAGTCAGTTAAGGGTCTGACTCTTGATTTCAGCCTGGGTCAGGATCTCACAGTTTCTGGGATTGAATCCCATGTCGGGCTCAGCACTAACAGCAAGGAGCCAGATTAGGATTCTCTCTCTCCTCTCTGCCCTTCCAGACTGCTCACACATGCTCTCTCAAAATAAATAAATATTAAAAAACAAAAAACACTAGGACGGAGTAACCAAAACTCCCAAAGCAACAAAAAGAACTCCAAAGGCTACACAGGGTTAAATTCTAAAGAATTCATTTGCTTTTCCTTTTCTCTCAACGGTACCTTTCACAACAGAAGCTTGACATACACTCATCACGGCAGCCCTGTTGAAGCTTCTGATGGCCCTTAACATACTCTACAGATATTCCTTAACTTACAATGAGGTTAACATCCTGATAAACCAAGCATAAGAAAATATCGTGAGTGGAAAACACTGAACATCATGGCTTAGCCTAGCCTACCTTCAATGTGCTTAGAACACTTATATTAGCCTGCAGTCGGGCAAGATCATTTAACGCAAGGCCTATTTTATAATAAAGTGTTGAATATCTCATGTAATTTATTGACTACTGTACTGAAAGTGAAAAAACAGAATGGCTGTGTGGGTGCAGAATAGTTTAAATGTACCAGTTGTTCACTCTTGTGATGTGGCTGACTGGGTGCCGTAGCTCACTGTCACTGCCAAGCATCACAACAGTGCAATGCTGTATATTGCCAGCCCGGGAAAAGATCCATATTCAAAACTCACCCTACGGCTTCTCCTGGATGTGCATCACTTTTGCACCATCATAAAGCTGAAAAATCGTAAGTCAAACCACTATAAGCCAGGAAATCATGTGTACTCTCACTTCCTGACTCTTGTGTTTTCAGAGGATATAGGGATTGCAAAGGTATGGTGGGAATTTTCTAATGTCTGATCCCTTCCCATGGCAGACATCACTAATCAATTTCTACTGAACCCAGATGTAACTTAAAAATCCTTTTGTATATTTAAAGCCAAATAAAAAAGTCGACAGATACAATGAAATCATCCTTCATGGTGGTACAAGCACAGACTTTATAGTAGGCAGCTTTGAATTCAAATCTTGGTCTCCCAATTCTGAGGAAACTGGGTAAATAATTTTACTTCTAAGCCTTGGAGAAAATGATATCCTACCTCACAAGATTGCAGTGAAGAAGAAATAGGACTCAGGGAACACCTAGCAGAAAGTAAATACTAAAGATCAGTTCTTTTTAGTGTAGGATATTTTACTGACACCTTTCCATCTTAGTTTCCTCATCTGTAAAATGGGCATAACAATAGACCCCTTACCTTATAAAATTGTTGTGAAGCTTAAACTAGATCATACATGTGGAGCACCTAGTGTCTGATACAAAATTAATGCTCAGTGTTAATTTTTATTAGTAAAGCATCATGGCAGCTTAGAAAAAGCTAGACAGAAAATACTTTCAAGCAATCCTAAAGATTAAAAAAATTAATCTGACACAAAAATGCTGAGAGTGGCTATCACCAACACTGAAGACGTACATAGAGTATGTAAATGTCCCTGGCACAGATTGCCAACTTAATAGAGCACTCTCATCCTCACAACAGCTCTGTAAGGTAGGTCTGGCAGATTCCATCTCTATTTCACTGATGAGGAAGATGAGGCACAAAAGAATCAGGTACCAAAACCACTTTGCTAATTGCTCCTATAATCTAGGTTTTCTAGCTCCTGAATCACTTCCACTCTGACATGTATGGTCCTTCTGTTTTACTCTAGGGAAAACAAGGGCAGTAAATAAATATCTGGAAATATCTACAGATAAGCATAGAATGTGTCTAACACACCCGATAATCCACCAGAGAATTTCTGGAATCGTTTTTAACCATGCAACCGCAGGAGATACTTGCCACCAATTTGTACTTCTAGCCAAATCAGAACGTAAATTTACTTGCCAAGTAAAGAGATAATGATAAAGATTTAATGGCTCTACAAGTTGCAGCAACCAGGTACAATTTTAAGAGTGACTGGAAAAAGTGCTTCAACATGATTTCAAATACAGCAGAGGCTTGTCCCTATCGTCACCTGTACTGAGAGCCCACAAGACAGGGAAGCAAATCCGAGGTACAGGACAAAGGAAGGACAACAGGCATCAGGAAAAAAAAAAAAAATCCACAACCAACACGCTCCCAGCCTCAGGACACTTCAGAAACCAGCTACCGAGAAGTTACACTCAGATTCAATTATCTTCTGAGCCAGGCTTCCACATGTGAGGCTATTAACGGAGACCGGGGAATGTGGGTTAACCTAGGAAGACTCTACAGGCGAAAAGTCCAGGAAGCCATGGACCTACTGCAGTCGCCAGAGTCCGGCGGATCGCTGGCAGAGTAAATGCTCTTTCAAAATCAAATGTCGAGGCTCACTCACAGCCCCAACCTCGAGTGTACTCGGGCTCGTAGCGTACTCGGTCGCTCCGACTGGAGGAGTCGGGCCTGGCGGGGGGGTCTAGGGACACCTCAGAGAGTAAGAGGAAAAGGATATGTCTGCGGCGAGGTCGGACTCAACCAGATACGCGGCCCAAACGGATTGGGACACCCTCACCTCTTCCACACCGAGCCCACCCTTTCAGGGCAGCGTCAGACTCTTCCGCCGCTGGACCACCCTTTCTAGTCAGGCTAAGCTGCATAGAAAATGGGCGGAAGCGAACAGTCGCTGGGTGGGGCGGCGGGGGGAACGTGGGTCAAGAAAGAGGCCGCAGAGCATGCTGGAAGTTGTAGTTTTCCCGCCTTTGCCTTTAAGCGCTGTCCGGAGGTGCCACAGGGCTTCTTGACTACAACTCCCAGAACTTCTGGGGTTCCGTGCCTAAGTAGTTTCCTTTACTTTTAGCGCGACCTTCCGCGGTTATCCAGCGGGTTACTAAACAAGACTACAATTCCCATGAGGCTCGGCAGGGCCAATGCAGAGACTAGGGAAACAATGAGACGTGTTCTTTGTGGCCTTAACGGTGATAAATGGTCGTGTGAGCGGTTGCTTTTCCGGCCCATTTAGGGATAGCCCAACGGAGCTTGAAGGAACTCTAGAACACACATAAACTAAAGTCCGAGGAGGTGGAACGGAAGTACCCGGTGGAAGCGAGGAGGAGCCGGAAGTTAAGGCGGGGAGGGGCGGGGGGTGGAGGGAAAAGCAAGCCAGGAGGTTCTGCGGCCGCTTCTAGTAGTTTCCAGGCGCTGCCGGGCGGCTGGGACCAGGCAGTCCTGAGGCTGTGGCTGTGGCTGCTCGGAAGCTGGTGGCGGCGCGACAGGAAAGCTGATGGCCAAGTGGGGTGAGGGCGACCCACGCTGGATCGTGGAGGAGCGGGCGGACGCCACCAACGTCAACAACTGGCACTGGTGAGGGCCAGCGGGCCAGGCCGCGGGAACGCTACGGCCCGGCCAGGGGTGCGGGTCCCTGGAACCTCGGGCGGAACAAAACTAGAGCCGATACAGCACTGCCCGGAGATGGGGGTGGGTTCTTCCTGTGGCAGGGGTCCGTAGTCCCAGGTCTCTCCACACACCTCCACCTGCCTCTGTTTCAGTGTTTAGAGGGCAAGAGGGCGACGTGGAGGGCTGCGCCCAGAGGAGGGGTTTCAGAGATACGAGAACATAACCCCTGTGGCCGATGCATCCAGCCTGAGCAAGGACATGCTTCCCACACGTGGCCGGAGGAGTCCGTGAGACCCAAATCGGCGTGGATTGTGTTGGGAGATCGCTGTGTTAGGCTCGGGGCTAGTGGGCTGGAATTCTTATTTTGCGGCTTACGGGTGAGATTCAGAGTCAGTCGTAGAGAACCACTGCCTCAGTCCAGAGGACAAAGGTTTGGAACGTGTTCGGTGGGTGCTCAAGAGCACAGTGATGCTGAAGATGCCATGGCCTCTCACCCGGAACTATTCATTTGGTTGTGTTGTAACTCCCAGGACTACCCCGGTTGCCGGGCAATCACGGTTTTATAACTTAACCACTTTTAGAAGCTTACTCTCATTTATGAAATGTCCTAAAAGTACTATTTCTTTATCTTTTAACTCCACTGAACTTTGTTCCCGTTGCTTTCATTTTTACTTTGTTGCAGCCCTTTTTGCTGCTGGGTTCTCTGCTAGTTAGTATGTTGGGAGGCAGATAGTGATTTTTCTTCTCTATATTTCAACCTATCTCCTCTCCTTTTAACATACATAGTGCTTTGATCTAATTTGGTTTGAAGCCCTGGATTTAACATTGTTTTCCTAGACGTTTAGAGGACACAGAATGTGTAGGGAATTTATAGCACAGCCTGAATTTGACAGGTCAGAACACTGTGCTAATGAGGTCAAGATTATTGCTTTCTTACTTACTGGACTTGTTAGCTAAATACTGCATTCTAGGGCCCACTCTTAGGCTCCTGACCTCAGCAAGATGGTCACAGTTTTCCATTTGGTCAAACGGGGGCGCCATGTTCAAGTGTCAAATACTGACTTTAGCACCATCATGCTGAGAAAGGAAAGTATAATTTTCCATTTGATTTGTAACCATTCCACACAGCAGTTATCTTTCTTGACAGTATGGGACTCCTTATCGTCTTAAAAGAGGATAAGATGTTTGTGGATGTACGGGAGTGGGACTGGTCTTTTCAGAGTATTTGTCAGGTCTCTTTTAGCCTTGGATTCTCTCGCACAGAGCAAGCAGTGTGTCTTCCATTTGGCTGCTAGTCCATAGTTTTATTTCTGTTTTGCAGGACAGAGAGGGATGCTTCAAACTGGTCCACGGATAAGCTGAAAACGCTGTTCCTGGCAGTGCGGGTGCAAAATGAGGAAGGCAAGTGTGAGGTGACAGAAGTGAATAAGCTTGATGGAGAGGCATCCATTAACAATCGCAAAGGCAAACTTATCTTCTTTTATGAATGGAGCATCAAACTAAACTGGACAGGTAAGTCTGTGCTGGGCCATTAGAACAAAGGCTAACTGCATTTTGGTTGACCTATTAAGGAGCCGGGAGAACAGTTTTGGGAAGGTTAGGAACTCTTCAGGGGACACAGGGCTCTTTACTTTTATAGAAATCAGTATTGGGTGCCAAAATTTCCCTGCTGATGTGGGACACTAAATGCATTTCCTCTCTGTGGGCCTCATAAGCCGCCACCAGTGAAGCAGCTGGGCCACTGAATCTTTGGGCCACATGTTAGGACATTTTATGTCAGGTAACGTTTCCTCAGACTAGCTAACTTTTGTCTCTTGGATGATTGACTTAAAGGTGGGAAGGGGAGGGTTTTTTTGGTCTTGATTTTTTTTTTTTTTTTTTTTTTTTTACTTTCTCCAGTGTGAATCTACCAGTTTAGACTACCCTGCTAACGAAGTTTCTGTGTGACTATAATTTGGGGTGGTTTTATCCTCCAGTTTTTGTGTCCCTTCTGTGGTGGTATTGGCAAAGAATTGGAGCCATGTATGTGCCCTAGCTGGATGGTCCTGACAATTTTAAAAGGCACTAAAGCTAAAGGAATACATGTGTGGGGCAAAGCATACATTAGATTTGTGCCTCGATGAGCATTTTTCAAGTAAATGGTAATAAATAGGAAAAGAGTAGATCTATCTGTTCGTAACTTTTTTTAAAAAAAACTATAGTAGTCTGAAAGGAACCTTGGGTATCATCTTGCCCAGTCCTTTTTTTATAGATTGAGAAACTGAGGTCAGGAGAAGTGAAGATCAATAATCATCTTGTTGGTTCATTTTGAAATACAGTCAGTTCTGCTGTAACGTCACCCGTGTGTTCCTAAAAATCCCCATACTGTGCAAAATTGCTCAACCAAAACCACAGGGCTTATGGGGAGGATAGGGTTAGGGACACGACACAACACCCAAAAACCTTCATTGGTGACACATTTTTAAAATTTAGGAACATAAAAATTGATAGCACAGTCCACACATGTTATATGGGAAGAAGTACGTAAATAATACAGTAAACATGGTGCTTTACCTTGAAAAAGACCTGAAGTTCACTTGTGAAAGTGGGCATCAGAAGGGTTGCAGCATGTGGGTTATTGTCGATTGGTGGAAGGAGGGTCAGCTGAAATCAGAAGTTGTAACACCAGTGTGGGTGGTGTGGCTCATAGCACATGGGGAACTGAGGCTGCTGGCAGATAAATGTTTGAGATGTGTGTGTTTTGTGTATTCCTGTGCAGCTCATTTCAGCTGGGTGTGGTTTTGTGTGGGTGTGTGTTCACCTAGTGTTTCTCGTGAAAGAAATCCTGTGTTAGCAAATGTGAAATTCATGCTGTGATCAGATTGACCCCTAAGATGTCAGTCACATCGGAATAAATTTGTATTTTCAAAACAAGCGTTCTAGCAGAACTGACTGCATTGATTGTTGACCTAAGTTCTCCCTGGCAGAATTCCTGCCAGTGCCACATCCACACAGCTCTTAGTCCCATACAGTAATATGAGGCAGTTGGCCTCAACAGATCTAATGAGGAAAGACATTTCTTCTAGGGGAGAAGCGGGGAGGGTTGGTTGCGTCTGGCTTTATCTCAGAATAAAGAGGGTCAGTTCAGTAGTTCAAAAGAAGTGCAAGCAAAAAAAAAAAAAAGTGCAAGCAGAAGAGTAGCTAGGACTCTAGAGCAGCCTTTTCCTGCAAAGGGGGAGACTAATGATGTTGCATTGCTTTTGACAGGTACCTCTAAGTCTGGAGTACAGTACAAGGGACATGTGGAGATCCCCAATTTGTCTGATGAAAACAGTGTGGATGAAGTAGAGGTTTGTGCTTCCTAATTCCTCATCTGAGTCTTCCACATTCTCTATTCTCAGATGAGAAAAATGACTTCCCGTTCAAGATTAAAGCCCAGGCCTGGCCCAAGCATTCAGAACCTCAGTTTGTAGATGATTTCCTAGGTCTGTGGTGCCATTGAGAGCTTCTAGCACAGCTTGTGCTTGTTTAATTACTCCGCTTTAGCTAGTAACTTGGGTTCTAATGTTAGCTACCTTGGCTTTGGCAGAATGCAAGAAGGAACACTCATGGGGATTGGAAAAATACCCCAACCCTCACACGTTTCCTTTGGAAATGTCAGCAGCTATCTGATTGCTCAGCACCCACATTCCATGTCGTGGGTTCCCCTCAAGTTATTTACCACCTACTTCTGATCTTTCACTCAGATTAGTGTGAGCCTTGCCAAAGATGAGCCTGACACAAATCTCGTGGCCTTAATGAAGGAAGAAGGGGTGAAACTCCTAAGAGAAGCAATGGGAATTTACATCAGCACCCTCAAAACAGGTATCCCTTGAGTAGTTAACGTATGCCTTGAGGAGGTAGTTCCCTCCCACCCCCGACCATCAGACTCTGCTTAAGGGTCCTGACAGTCCTTTCTTTGCCAGATGGGTAAAAGATTTGTGGGGGAGGGGGCTTATTTCACCTCAAAATCAATCTATAAACTCTGAATAAGGGAAAGATATAGAGATGGATTATCTGATATGTTGACTGATGAGCACTTGAAACGCAGATAGTCCCAAGTCGAGCTGTGCCATGAGTAGAAAACACGGTGGGTTTTGAAAACTTGGTACCAGAAAAGGAATGTGAAATTACTAATAGCTTTTTATATTGATACGATAGTTTGGATGTATTGGGTTAAACGTGTTACTAAAACTAATTTCACTTCTCTGTTTTAACACTTTACTGTGGCTACTAGAAAACTTAAGATTATATTTGAGGCTGTCATTACATTTCTGTTGAACGGTGCGATCTAAAGACTTGGCATCCCTGGACTGCTTGAGCACAGTCCTGGACTATCTTTGACATGCATTCTCCAGGGACACTTAGGGGGTCATTAGGATAGCGGTCAGCTCAGCTCTCCCCTAGAATTCCAGTTCTGCCAGTGTGTTCTGATCTTGGTGTTGGGAGTACATAAAATGACTGTCAAAGGGCACCAGCATATGAGGTGATACCTCTTCTGGTGAGAACGAGTGCTCTGGTGCACTAGGCGTGGCTATTCTACTGAGGTAAGGCAGAGTGGAGAAGGGGGACTAAGTATGCATCTGTGGGTATCTTGCCCTGCTCTTGAATTCCTTGAAAGTGCCACTACATTCGTTGGCTACCATCCATAGGAGACCTCATGTACATTTAACAAGTTGTATTGCTTCTAATGGAGCGAGATTTAGAATCATCCTAGTTAACATTCTGTGTTCTGTAGCATACACTCAGATACCTGTCTGGCATAGTGCAAAGGTAAAGACCTAAAGTAAGTAGACTCTTTCTTTCTTTGTCATTACTTCATTTGGGGGTAAGACGTCCATGTTTGTCAAACTCTAAAGAAGCCCCAAATCTCAGCTACTAGGAAATAACTTCCAGGAGTGGGGATTTTATTTTTTCAGAGTTCACGCAGGGCATGATCTTGCCTACAATGAACGGAGAGTCAGTAGACCCAGCCGGGCAGCCAGCACTGAAAACGGAGGAGCGCAAGGTAAATAAGTGGTATTTCCATGTGCTCTTTCTCTGACCCTAACCTCCAAGCCACGGCAGCCTGTGATCTGCCCATGGTGCTTTTTACAGGGTCCACAATGTGTAGTTGTTTGTCCCTCTTTAACTGGGTTTTTAATCATTTATAACAAACCCCTAGAGCAAATGGAAGCCAGCAGGGGCTTCAGAGTTTCTCTTGATTGCATTTAACACCGGTTAGGTTGTGAACACAGGATGGTCTTCAGCTATCTATGTTTTCAGTATTCTTTCTAAGTGGGGTGTTGATATTTCGTACTTTGACACTAGAGGGGTCACGAAGGTACCGGGCTTAGATCACGACATTCACCTATTAGGAAATTGATCAATTTCACCACATTTGCAGGGTGAGCAGCTAGTTTTTGTGGAGCTAGAACTTGTACAGTTCAGGCTCAGCACTTGGTTTGCAGCCCTGCTGCCCTTCTGCCAGCACAGTTAAGGAGATTCCCGAGGGGAGGTGGCTGCTTCCAGCTCTTTGAGCACAGAATTTTTCCTGGAGAATTACACTGAGTGCTTCAGAAATGCCCAGTGGTTTGCCAGGTCCTTTGGTCAGTGGGGTTTCCAGTGAGGATCTGTCCTCCACTGGGAGTGTTGTTTTCGGTGGGAACTGAGAACATTCTGGGAAGGTTCCCCTAATGACTGAAACGTCCATCCAGCCTCCTGGAACAATTAGCACTGGAGGCGAAGAAGTTTGTGAGAATGAGTGACAGGCCTGTCCTGGAAGCCACGTTAATGGAGGCTTCCCACCCTCTAAACCTTTCTCGCTGCCGCTTCCACAGGCTAAGTCTGCTCCTTCAAAAACCCAGGCCAGACCTGTTGGTGTCAAAATCCCCACTTGTAAGATCACCCTTAGAGAAACCTTCCTGACATCACCAGAGGAGCTGTATAGAGTCTTTACCACCCAAGAGGTAAGTATAATCTTGTCTGTCAGGCCTCCGGGCATTTGCTACTCAGGTGACTTGGGATGTTGTAGGCACATACCCTCTGCATGCAGAGCAGGTACTAAAAAGTGGTGCCTTGAGGATTTCCTCGTACAAGTAGCGACAAAGAAAAAACCCTTCTGTGTTCACTCTACTCCTCAAAGTGGACTTGCTCTCTGTCCTCCCGTATAGTGTTTTGGGGTGGTTTAAGTGGGCACCACTGGAAGCATTCTTGTTGGAAAAGTGAATGGATCTGAAGTATTGGCATCATGGATTTACAAAGAGTTACTCAAGTCAAAGCCCTGAGTAGTGGCTGTCCCTTTGTAGTGGGACATAACAGAAGCCAGTCATTGGACAGAGTGGTGCCTTTGGAAATGAGAGCTAAGGTGTGCAAGTATCACCTGGCTTTTGTCCCTAGGTCCCACTGAGAGGGACAATCTTCCCTACCTCTTTTTTTCCCCCCCCCCCCACAGCTCGTTCAGGCCTTTACCCATGCTCCTGCAATGTTAGAAGCAGACAAAGGTGGGAAGTTTCACCTGGTAGATGGCAACGTCTCTGGGGAATTCACTGATATGGTGAGTGCCTGCTAGCCCCAGACCCAGGATATAGTCTCAGGTCAGAAGAAAAACATTCCTTTTTTCAGCTCTGTAGGTAAAATTCAATCTCTCTGGTTAGTAAAACCTCATTTTTGTATTTTCAAAAGAATGTTGCAGTTGAATTCTCTTGCTTTCCTAGAATTTTTCTCCTCAGAGTTAAATTAGTTCTCCCTGAAGAAATCAAACATGGAAGAGAGGTCATGTATATTGGCGGCTGGTAACTTTCCATTTGTAGCGCTGAACTGTCACCTGGGCACAGTTGACCGGACTGGACTTGGGAGTGAGAGGAGAGGCTGTAGCCTGTGTTGGTGCAGATGCTACCAACTCCACGGTCCACTCTGTGCCCCTGAGGTGTAGAATTGCACAGACCGTAGGCCGAACGAAAGACAGACAGCTGGTCCCAGCCAGGATCTGGCGCATTGGAGTCTACGGTACACACTGATCTCTCTGGTTATTTTAGGTCCCTGAGAAACTTATTGTGATGAAGTGGAGGTTTAAATCTTGGCCAGAAGGTAAGTATGCATAGTTGCTTAGTGCCATTACCCCAGAACTCTTTCTTTCCCCCTTAGTCTCCAACCCTGACGGAAACCCTGGATCTTAAACCCCCCTCCCCTCTGCCTCTCCCCAGGGCATTTTGCCACCATCACCTTGACCTTCATAGACAAGAATGGAGAGACTGAGCTGTGCATGGAAGGCAGAGGCATCCCTGCCCCCGAGGAAGAGAGGACGAGGCAGGGTTGGCAGCGGTACTACTTTGAGGGCATCAAACAGACCTTTGGCTACGGCGCACGCTTATTTTAGGGCTGGCAGCAAGGGGCTGCCCAGTGCTTCAGTCCAGCCCTCTCCTGACTGGGGCTTGGGACTCACAGGATTGCACCATCCCAACCACTAACTTGGGGCTGGGGCCCCTTCCCTCCACGTATATCTTGGGTTTGTGCATGTTTTCTGCTGGGTGGGATCAGAGGGTGATTTCTCTTTTATGTGTACATACGCTAAATAAACGTAATTTAAAAAACGTGCATATCTGGAAACCTGTGTTGCTTGGGTGGCTGGTATTAATGAGTTCCCTTGAAGACACTGAATTAAAGGGAAAACCATTCTGGGTAAGGGCAGGTAATTAGGAGGTAGGAAAGAAACCACCTCACCGCATTCCTGAGCTAGTCTCCTTTCTGCAGACTGGCACAGAGCTGCTCCCCTCACTGCGAGAAGACAAGGCAGGGTTCTCGGGAGTAAACGGTGCCAAGAAACTGCACCCTAGGCTTGCCTCTCTGTGTGGCCTCTTTGCAAGAAGAGACGAGCACCAGGTGCTGGTTTGATACATGGGAAGATCCCCTGCCCTGTGGCAGGGGGGACTGTGGACCTCAGGTTCAGAGCTTCTGCTTACTGAGCAGTTCTATGTACTGGAGACTAAGTAGCCCCCTTGCATTAGCTCGTTTAACCCCCATAATAGCCTTATGAAAAAGCTACTACCTGCATTTCTGTCTTAGAAAAATCTAAGTCTTGCTTTTCTTCAGTAACCTCCCAGATCCTACAGCTGATCCTTTGCAAGAGTTGAGAAGGACTGGAACTTGCAGAGCCAGTGCTCCAGTCTAAACCACTATGTCTACTGCCCTGTTGCTAGGTTCATCTGCTTAAAGAGGCTGCTGTATTTCTAGTGTGGTAGGCATCCCTCCTGGAGTAAAAAAATGCCAGGCCTCTTAGTACTCCCAGAAAGAGGAAGATACGAATATCCTGGTCAAGTATTTTTTAAGTACCTGGTTCCGTTAAACAAGTTTACTGAGCACTGACCACAGGGCGGGGGTATGTTCAACTGGAGTTCAGGCCACCACGTGGCAGAAGTAACTACCTGAACAGGGAGGGCTGCTTTCCCACACAAGCCCTGCCCTGGTGCCCTGTGTCCCAGTATGAGTCAGGGCCTTCTAATCCAGACATGCTACCTCCTGCAGGCACAGCTATTTCCTTCATCTATTTTTGCTTGTTTTATTAGGTGGCAGTGAGGCCTGCAGGCTAATCCTACCAAGGTGACTTGGCCAAAACATTGTAGTTAAAGCAAAAGACCAGTACTGATCTGGATAATTTAGACCCCCAAGAGCCACTTTTGGCTTGAATTACTCATAGGAATGGTGGACTAATTAGCATCTAATTTGGCATTAGATCTGCCTCTTGGGGGTCCAAAAAAAAGTCTTTTGATAGAGAACCTGGACTGTAGCTTGAATCAAATCTAGGGACCCTTCCTAACAGACTCCTCCTCTTCCTCACACAGAGACCAGTGACAAAACAGGAGCCCTTTCATGCCTGGCTGGAGAGTTAACCAATTCTAGAGTTCTTTAAAAGAAATCTGGGGGCGCCTGGGTGGCTCGGTCGGTTAAGCGTCCGACTTGGGCTCAGGTCATGATCTCGCAGTCCGTGAGTTTGAGCCCCGCGTCGGGCTCTGTGCTGACAGCTCAGAGCCTGGAGCCTGTTTCAGATTCTGTGTCTCCCTCTCTCTGACCATCCCCCCCCCCGTTCATGCTCTGTCTCTCTCTGTCTCAAAAATAAACGTTAAAAAAAAAAAAATTTAAAAAAAAAATCTGAAGTAGAGATTATAAACACCTTAAAAAAACCAAAGCACCAGGCAAATGAACTCTCCTGTGACCTGCTCAGTAACAGTTGACATCCCCAGTACTAATGATAGCTGTTCCCATTTTTACCACTGCCATTTTACTGCTAGCATTTTAAGTAGGCTCCATGCCCAGCGTGGTGCCAAATATGGTGCTTGAACTCACAACCCTGAGATCAAGACCCGAGCTGAGATCAAGGGTCGGATGCTTACCCGACTGAGCCACCCAGGTGCCCCTTGCTGCTAGCATTTTTGAGCCTAAAACGCAGATCGAGCTAAATACAAAACTGTGGACTTGGTTGGACTTGGGTTGAATCATACCACTTCTAACAAATGGGGCAAATTTTCCCACCTGTATAATGGTTATAACAGGTACCTTATGAGAGCATTAGAGATGACGAATATAGAAGCATAGGTAATGGTACCTACTGACTTCCAGACTCAAGGGCCCAAATGTTCTCCCTTGAGCAAGAATATTTTGAAAAGCTAGTTAGCTGGCTAAATTGCAAATCATAGGCCAAGGATTCACCTAAGAATCATCTGGGGGAATCTGTTAAATTCAGAAAATGTGGACTCCACCCCTAAAAGATTCTTACTTGGCGTGGGGTGTGGCCCATGAACTTACATTTTCATAAATACCCCAAGTGATACTGATGTCAGGACACATTTTGAGAAGCACCCCCACCTGTTAAAATCTAATTGTAATGGAGGAGCCAAAGAAACACATTTGGGACCTTCTCATGAACAATAGGACAAAGGCTCTGAAAACATTCTATCTTCCAACAAAGGAAGTCAGCAGGATCTGGAAGGGACGTACTATGTTGCTTTAAACCCTAGTAAGAATTCGATCTGACCAGTCTTGCCTAGCCTAGGACCCTTTATGAGGTACACCAGATGGAGACAAATTGGGCAAGCCATCCTGATGACAGGCAGCTAAACTAGAAATCGTGGTGGTGTTTGTGCTGGGTGTGCAGCCACGAGGGCTGGTGTTTGGAAAAGTAAGAACAGCTAGGCAAGACAGTTACCTCACTAACACTGGACCCAAACGGGGGAGGGCCCCCGCCTGATTCTGGTCCTGGCCGCTCCTAAAATCCTCCCTTTAACAGGATCAGTGACCTCTCCATCACTGTTTCTCCTCACACACACCTATTCCCTGAGCCCAAAGTCACCTGCACAGTGCCTCTTTCTCCTTTGTAGAGTTTGAATAAACACTATTTTATAGCTGACCTGCTCTCCAACCTCTTCAAGACTCCTTTCCAAACCGCCTTTATCTTCTGTCATCTGTGGTCTGAGATGGTAGCAATTTCCCATGTCACTTACAGATCAAAAATGTGGCTGGCTAAACTCAGTTTTTGGGTAATAGACAACCACTAGGTATAGATTAAATTTAGACAGTGTGTTCAAGTGTTAAGGTGAGTTATATTAGAAAGGAGGCGAATTAGCAGATTCCTGTGAAAAAGGACTCTAGGACATTTTTATCTTATAAAAAAAAAGTTTCTGCCGGGGCACCTGAATGGCTTAGTCAGTTAAGTGTCTGACTCTTGATTTCAGCTCAGGTCATAATCTCACGATTTGTGAGATTGAGCCCCAAGTCGGGGCTCTGCGCTGGCAGTGTGGAGCCTGCTTGGGATTCTCTTCCTCTCTCTGTCCCTTCTCCACTAGTGTTCTCTCTCTCAAAATAAATACACACACACACACACACGCACAGTTTCTGCTAACAGATAATTAAATTATGCCTGTACTAATGTTGAGTTTCCCAGACAACAGAATGGGAGGGAACTTGGATCCCATCTGGTGATGAGATCCTGCCCTCTCTGGCCCTGTAATATTTTAGTTGCACCAGAGTATTTTTAGACTGTGGCCCAGGACCAGACTAATAAACTTACCTCTAGGTGTGATGGTTATGGAAATATCTGGTTCTCTGAGCGTCTCCAGGTGGTGGCTCTGGACATACCTTGCCTCATCCTACTTCCTGATGTGTCTCTGTCCTTCCCCAGATGCCAGTAGTGACAGTGCAGTGTCTGTTAAGGGTAGCAATCAAGGCAGGGTACGGGTCCACTTCTGTCATCTTATAGGGGTAGTCCTTTGGGCAACTCTGCCCATACTTGCAGCAAGGTACTTGGGGAAATAGGGCCACTTCCTCTGGAGTGCATGCTAATTGACCTCTGCCTTGGAAGTCTTCCTGTTCCCCAAGAACTAGTAAATGTGCTCTGAGGTCCGTACCTCCTAGGAAACCCTGTACAAGTATGAGTAGGGATAACTCACATCTACATCTAAACTCTGTATCCCAGGAGCTCTGCCTGCCCGGCTAGGTTAAGGAGTCACAAACATGACCATGGGGGCTTGGCTTGGGCTGTACACAGGGCTCCCTACACCTCTGGTGAGGCTCCAAATTCTTCATCAGACAGAATTTGAAAATAAAGTGCTTTATTGCTGAGGATCACAAAGAGCTTCAGGGCGGCGGTCTAGGGGCTGAAGTTCCCACCTTTTGGAGCTTTTGTGAACAGGATGGTGGGGACTTCAGCCCTTCAACCCCACACAAGGCAAGGAAGTAAGATTTTGGGAGTGAGGAGGGCAGGGAAGAAGCACCAGGTTTGCTAGGTGAGCCAATTATGTGCATCTCTTCCCAGCTCTGAGCTCAGTGCGTTCAATGACATCACCTCGGGAGCACCAAGTGGGCCATGGCGGGAGCCTTTACAAACACCACAGAAACTGCCCAAATCTGGGCTTCCCTGCTGCCAACCCCGAGCCGAGAACTGGTGTACCAGCTCACCATGGTGCACATCCTCCTGAGCTGTTCTGAGCCCACCCAGACCTGACAGCTGTGTCCATTCAGGGCAGTGCCATCCAGTTCTGCACATCCCTACAACCTGGACAGAGCAGAGATTGCTGGACAAAGAAAGGGACCTGAATTGGTTGACCCATTCCCAGCCAGGAGCCGGCCCTGTCTCGGCCACCTCAGCCTGTCTGTCCACGCTGGGCCCCACGGGTTGACTTCAGCCCTAACCAAAGTAGTGTCCACTGAAAAGCAGCTCGGAGTTGAGGAGAACCTGTTAGGGCCCCGGTGTGGGTCTGTGGTGGCTCCCAGCAGGGGTGGGGCAAGAGGGCCTCCCGCAACCAATCAGAGATAAAGAGGGCTGGCTGCTAGGCTGGCTGCCAGCCTGACAAAATGCAGCTGTGGCACCACAGGCCCTGGGAATCACGACGTGTGCCCACAGCCAGGGTGGAAGAGCCCAGCTCAGAGGGAGAGGGAGGAAAATGAGTGGCCGGGCTGGGACAGCACCTCCCAGGGGGCAGGAGAGGGCAGCCCCCACAGACACACACTTCCCCCCTCCCCCATCACCCAGAGACCTTGGGGGCTGAGCTCCCTCCCTCAGCCTGGGCCCTGTACACCCCTCGACCTGTCCGCAGCCCCACACCGACACCTGGGGTGCTGACCTGCCTTGGGTTCACAAGCAGAGGGCCCGCGGCACCAGGCCGGCCGGCCTCACGGGGTCTGGGCAGAGGCAGGGTGAGGGGTGTGCAGGGGAATCTTCTCCAGAACAGCAGCCCCCTGGTTAGTACTGCTTGGCCTCCTGCAACTGGGCCAGGTACTCGTCCTCGGGAGGGTTGTCGGCGCAGGCCCGGCCATTGTTGGGAGGCCGCACAGCGTGGTAGCGGCTCCAGTCCCCCTTACAGAGGATCCAGGGCAGCGTGTCCACCTTGAAGTGCAGCTCGGGCGAGAAGTCAGTGCTGACGAGGTCAGGCGCACCGGCGCCCTTGCCCCGAGTCAGCAGCCGGCTGCCCGCATCGTAGCAGCAGTGCTGGGCGGCCAGGGTGCTGCTCTCCACGGACAGCAGCGAGCGCAGGCAGAAGCGCGCCGTGGGCTGGTACACGTCCAGGTGCTCTCGAGGCCCGCTGGCATCCCTCCACTGGAAGCTTCGGCCCCGGTGCTCATCCTGCAGGCTCACCGCGCTGTACACGGCCTCCAGCGGGTACGCGCATGGGCAGCTGGGCAGGTCCTGCAGCACCTGACTCAGGTACTTGGCTAGGAAGTCACTCTTGCAGTTCAGCCACTTCTCACAGCTATCCACATCTGCAGAGGGGAGGGGAGCCAGTCAGCCCCGCGGTGGGGTGGGGGCTGATCAAGGGCCAATGCCTGGAGAGAGAAGGCCCCGCAGCGGAGCTGAGTGCAGCCCAGCTTGGCCTCCTCTGTTGCCAGATAAGGGCTACCACACAACCACCCAGGAAACCTGGAGCCAGAGGCTACGGCTCAGAATGGATGTTGGCCAAGGGGCTGGAGGAGGAGCCTGGAGGCTGTCTGAAGTGCCAGGTGCTGTCCCTTTATGTGCTGGATGGTGGGGAAGATCTGGGGTCTTGGGGAAGGAGCTGGGGTGGTCGGGCACAGGAACCGCTGTTTTAAGCAACTGGTAAAAAAGCGTGTTGGCCCACTCTCACCTCCGCCCGCTGTGACCCCCTCCATCTATGCTGTCTTCCTCCCTTCTCTCTACCTTGGGAATGTGGCCGCTGACTCTGGCCACGCAGAAGGAATGGCTCCTTCCTCCTCGCTCCAGAACTTTGGGGCACACTCTGCAGCATTGTGCTCAAGTTGGTCGTGTGTGTCTCTCCCCCTAACACCCGAGCTCTTTGAAGGCAGATCCCGGGCCTTAGTCTTCTGGGAACCCCTGCCCTGCACGGTGCCAGGCCCACCACGCCAGCTCAGGGAGCTTCACAGTATTGAGCATAGGTCCCACCCGCGAGGGGGCCTGTTGGCAGCTGCCTACCTCCTTGTGAGGGGCAAGTGACACCAAGAGACAGAGATGCAGAATGTCCAGTGAAAGTACCGTCTGCTCCAAACTGCTGGAAGGAGCAGTTCTGGAATTCTGGCCCCTAAACTGTTTCTGACGGCATCCCTTCCCACACAGAGCCTACCCAGGAGCCTCCAAGAGCACCCGGGAATGGAAGCCAGAATGTCGCCATCCCTTCCCGCAGCCAGGGAGAATATGCCCCACCAGGTGGATCTCCAACCTCAGTGGCTCCCATCAGGACGGTCTTCCCAGCAGGAATATCAGGTTGGGAAAGGCCAATGGCCTGGCTAGAAATGACAGGGACTCAGAAATGACAGGGCCTCTTTGCTGGGGAGACTAATCTTCCAGCTGGAACATGTACTCTGCCTCAGTGGATGGGGGTGAGATTCCTCCTGTGCAGTGATGCTCCACCCTCCCGAGAGAGGCTCTCCCCAAGCCCCCAGGAGCAGGGCCTAGCTCCCCACTGACCTGGGTTGAGCATGTCCGTAGCATTGTGGGCCAGGGGCGGCCACCCCTCACCGGGGAAGCCCGAGGGGTCCTTGTCCTCGGTGCCTTTAGGAAGAGAGGAGGCCAGGCTGGTGGGGCCCCAGGGCACCTCTGTGCTCCCAGTGGGGAAGCCCAGCCCTCATTAGGCTCTCGGTGCCCACAGCATCTGGACTAGGCCTGGGACGAGGCAGAACCACCGTGTCTATAAGCTTCCTGCATCCCTTCTCCAGGCCCCACCCTCAAACAAGGCCCACATTCCCAGGGGGCCAAGCCCAGAGTGTAAGCCTCTGCCTGTGTAGGAGCTGGGGTTCGTCTCACCAGGACAAAGGGGCAGGTCGCAGGCACGGGACTCGGTGGCAGTGCAGGCGTAGCCGCAGGGCCGAGTCCTCCTCTGGCTGCCGCTGCCGCAGCTCCCACTGCAGGGAGACCAGGGGCTCCACTCCTCTTGAAGCTCATAGTCTGGGTCAAGGCAGGGAGCCAGGGGTGAGTGAGCACAGCCCACAGGGCGCATTGGTGCAGATTAGCTAAGGGTACCCCTTCCTCAGGAGGGTGCCATCCGTGCCAGGGCTCCCAGCCTAGTGGACGAAGCACGGGCTGGACTTCAGCCCCCACCTGTCCCTCAGCCGGGGACCCTTGCATGGTGGACACCCATGTAAATCATCAGGTGGCTCTACAGACACAGCAACAATCCCAGCCACCCACTCTGTGCCAACACAGCGATGAAGAGAAAAAGATATCTGGGGCTGGAAGCTACCTGACCACTGTCAATGTGACCCTGGGCAAGTACTCCTACGTCTCTGACCTAGAGGGTTTTTTTTTTTTGTAATTTTTTAATGTTTATTTATTTTCGAGAGAGAGAGAGAGAGAGAGAGAGAGAGAGAGAGAGAGAGAGAGAGCAGGGGATGGACAGAGAAGGGGGGGTGGACAGAGGATCCGAAGTGGGCTCTGCACTGACAGCAGCAAGCCCGATGCAGGGCTCGAACTCACAAACAGAGAGATCATCACCTGAGACGAAGTCAGATGTTCAACCAACCGAGCCACCCAGGCGCTCCTCTGACCTATAATTTTTATGTCAATTAAAACCAAGGCTGACAACACTTCCCCAGCACTGGGGACATGAAGGAAAGTCCTGACTTTCCATGATAGGGACCAAGACCTGGTCTGAGGAACCTGAAATACACCATGACTGCACCCTCAGATCTCTCTCTGGCTGTTGCAGGGCTGAGACCCAGGGGGCTCTGTGGAACCCCCAAAGTACTGACATACCCAGCTCTCTCCTCACTTCCCAGGCAGGCCGGAGCAGGTGAGCACCAAGAGTTTAAGGAAAATTAATGGAAGAAAAGCTGAAAGGCATGAAAACTGCCAATTTACATCATTTTGGTGAACCAGGGAAAGCCTGCTATGCCTTAGTCTTAATGATGGCACCACTGTCCAAGGATGAAATACCAGGGCTCTAGGGAGAATGGCTGTAACTGTCCATGAAACACGTCTGTACCCAGGAAAACCTGAACGACAACAAGAATGGCTGTCATGGGAGCTGGCCAGGTGTTAGGTGGTATTTCCTGATAGTCTGTGCTATGTTGTTTTCTAATAAAAATAATAAAAACAGCCAATACTTAGTTTACTACATGCTGGCACTTTAAATGTATTAACTCAATACCCTCTACGCCCAATCTTATGTAGTTAAGGGTTGTGCCATTCTCCATTTTAGAGAGGAAGTAAATTAGGCATAGAGAGGTTAAGTAACTTGCCCAAGGTCACTCAGCTGGTAAGCAGCAGAGCCAGGATTCAAGCCCACACAATCTGAACATGAGGTCAGTTATGAGTGGTGGGGTTTACCATATTTCCCAATTTGTTGGAAAGTGACAACTATGAATATATGTAAAATTAACAAACGTCGATTTGCTTAGGGGGTCTCAGGGCTGTTGTGAAGGTCAAATGTTTGGGGGAAAAACAGATTTTGCAAGCTATGGGTAATGTTGCTATTTAGCAGATGATGGTGTTTGTACAGGCCTAAGCTTCTGGCCTTCATAGCTGCCCCTGCTCGGTGAAGCTCTCAGACCTCCCTTTAGCCCCAGTTACTCTCAGAACTTCCAGAAGCAGCAGCCGGGGATGCCAAGGTGGGGATGCTCACCATAGCCGTCTGGCTCCTTGAAGGCCCAGTCCCCAGGGGCCAGCCAGCCCTGCTCCCAGCTGCCTGTGGCCCCACTGAACCCAGGCTCCTCTTCCTCCTCCTCTTCCTCCTCGTTGTCCTCCTGGTCCTCACTCTCACTATACTCTGCAGGGTAATCCTCCTCCTCCACTTCTTCCCCTGGGGCTCTGCCCTTGAGATTGGTCCTCCCCTCCTCGCCCTCCAGGTAGCTCCAGAATAGGGGCCAGAAGAGCTCCTTGGCGGACAGCCAGCTAGAGGCACCCTGGGGCCAGCGACTGCTGGGCTCAGCCAATAGGTCCATCTCCACCTCCGCCTGGGGATCCTCCACCACCTCGATGGTCACCTGCAGAGGGTCAGACACAGGCCAGCCAGTGAAGGAGTGCTCAGAGCAAGGCTCCAAGGAGAGGAGAGATGACAAGTGTGGGGGCAGGGGCAGAGGACCAACCTTTCCTCCAAACCAGCTCATTCTCTTGGCCAACCTTCCTGGCCTCCCAGGGCACACGGGGTCACAATTTAAGACTTGGCTGTGCATCAGAATCCCCTGGATATTCCAGACTCCTTGACCTAACCCTAGACATGAATTTAATTATCTGAGGTGGGGCTAGGTATGGTGGCTCTAACATGTGCCAAGGGTAGAGACCCACTAGTTTAAGAGAAGCTGGCTGTGAACTCTGCTGCAGGCTGCCCAGAATTAGGGGCCACTAACAGCCTTGGGTCTCGTTGTAGGGCTGGAAAATGATAGCAAAGAGAGCAAAGTCCCACAGCAGCCCTGGGTGGGGCGGGGGGGGGGGGGGCTCTCATTCACCACATTGTGGATGGGAAATAAGTAACATGAAATCATTTACATGAAAGTGAATTTTGAAACATTGTTTTTGGCTATTATAAAATAATACAAGATCGCCGAACACAATTTGGGGGAAAACCAGCAAAATATAATGAAAAAAATTAAAATCGCCCCCACTCCATCTCTGACAAATAACATTTTGATAATTAAACTTCCAGGTTTTACACATGCACGCGCGTGCACACGCATACACACAAACTCTTAAACAAGTTTAGAATGTTAGTTTCTACACTTCCCCGTTGCCTTTTCTCTTTTGATGAAAGTGTTTTGCAAACTGTAGGTGCTGCACAAAATGCAGGACTCTTATCATCAGGGATTGAGGACTGGCAGTGGAGAATGTAAACTGGAATCCCACTGGCTCCATAAAGCCCCTCTGGCGGGCAGCCCCCTACCACGAGCCCACCCCATTCTGCACTCAACCAACCCTGCAGGAAGGGTTGGGCCTGGGTAGGGGCCACAAGTCGCCCCTTCCCCATTTCCCTAGAAGGCCCTGCCATCCACAAAGCTTCCCCACTCCTTGGGTCTTCATGACAGCCCTACCAGGCTGGTGCTGTTTCTCCTTTGCTATGGACTGGAAAACACAGGCTCAGAGGACCACATGCCCTGCTCGGCCCGCAGCTGGGAAGTAGAGGAGCAGCCCCCACTACTCTGTGACCCCAAAAGAACCCCCGCCCTCCAAGGAATACAGGATGGGGACGCCTGACCTCAGGATGGAGCCGGTCAGCCCAGTTCCTCTCTAGGTGTCCACTGGGCCTATGCCCTCCTGTAGCTCTCACCTGGATATTGGGGTTTGGGGCAGTCAAATCTGTGTTGGCCAATCCTGGCAGCTTCTGCAGCTCCAGCAGCAAGGGAGTGTCCTCCAGGGTCCTTGGCATGGACGCCTTGTCCAGGCTCAGGGCTGCTGGCTCACTGAGAGCCCGGCGCCTATGTTGGCGTGGCCCTGCCTGGAGGCGGGTTCTGGGGAGCGGGGGGGTCCTCTCCTCTTCCCTAGGAGAGCTGGGATCTGGGGAGGCTGAGACCTGAAGGAGAGAGAAGGGGCGGAGGGGGTGATTGGGGTCAGGGCTTACCCCAAATGGACCCAAAGTAGGCAACGCAGGAGTCTTGGGGTCTGACCAGGCCACAAATTCACCCTGTGACCATGGATCCAAACATACATGTTTTAACGCCTCAGAGAGTAAATGAGGCCATGTGCACAGAGTGCTTGGACAAATGGTGCCAACATGAGGCATAACGGGGGCTAAATCAGGTTGCTACATGTGGAAGAAACATAAGCCAACCTCCTCATTTTACAGATGAAGAAACTGAGGTCCATAGAGGGAAGCATGTTGTTTAAGGCAGTGTTTCCAAGTGCAGTTCACAGACCACATGCCTCAGAATCCCCCAGGGCTCTTGCCCAGGAACAGATGGCGGGTCTCAAAAGTCAGGGCAGGAAGGCCCAGAAAGGCTGACAAGGAGGGTAGTGGCAGACCTGGGCCTTCCCCCAGCAGGCTCCCCTGTCACTGACCCTCCCAAGCTGTCCACGTGAGGGCTGTGTTCCTTAGCATCTCTGACCACTGCTACCTTCCTCCTCCTGCCCGTCTGGGACCCAGCGCCTTTTCCTAGTTCAGGTGCCATCGCAGCTGTCTGTCTGCCAGGTAATTCCCTCCACCAGCCAGTGCCCATGGGGTCCACACCGTGACAGTCCCTGCCTCGGCTCAGATAGTAAGTGAAAGACCCTGGTTGTCTCTGACTCCAGCAGCAGCCCTCACCTGCTCAGACAGTGGGACACTGGGGTGGCCATCCACCTACTTCCAGGCTACAGCCATTGCTCAGGTCTCTACAACAGGACAGAGGGGGCACTGTCCAGAGCTGCCTTATGATGTAAAGCATGTCCCACCCAGGCCACAGACTTGGCCCCACTTCCCATCTCATACCTAAAGCCATGTGAAAAAACACAGGTCTGGACAGTCAGATCAGCTTGGGTTCAAATCCTAGCTCTGCCTCTTACTAGCTCATTCAACTTGATCTGCAAAATGAGGATAATTCCTACTTGGAAGGATTGTCGGAAATTTATTTATCAAACACTTCCACAGCATGTGTGTGCCAGGCACTGTTCTAAACACTTAATCATTCATTTCATTCTCCCAACAACCCTCAGAGGTAGGTGCTAGCTGTCATCCCCATTTTGACAATGGAAACTAAAGCACAGAGAGGGCAAGTAACTTGCCTCAGGTCACACAGACATTTAGTGGCAGAGCCTAGGGTTTGAAACAGACAGCCTGGGTCCAGAGCCCATTCTCTCTCTCTCTCTCTCTCTCTCTCTCTCTCTCTCTCTTTTTAAGATTTTATTAAGTAATCTCTACATCCAACGTGGGACTTGAACCCACAACACTGAGATCGAGTCACACACTCTACCAACCTAGCCAGCCAGGCACCTGAGAGCTCACACTCTTAACTGATTTGCTGTGACACTACAGGCAAGAGTGTGGAGAGTCTATTTCACAAATCAGGGGCTCATTCAGTCTAATTTCTCACTATGACTTTCTTTCCTTGGGTTGAAAAAGAGAGTCAGAACCTTTGGCCTCTCCCCTTTAACCCCCTCCTTTGGTGTTGCCCAAACACCTGGTTCCAAGGCTCCTGCACTAATCACCATGGCCCATCTGAGCCTGGCCCTGGAGTTACTGTTACTCTGTTACTGAGTCAAAGTGCTCTGGTCTCAACAGCCAGGCCAGACGAGCAGAGAGGATGGACAGATGAGTAAGAACAACTCAGCTCCTTCACTGACCAGTCTTGGAGGCCTGGGACATCCCCATATGCTGCTTTCCTGGCAGCTCCCACTCACTATGCCACCAAAGCCCTAACTGTCCCGGTGCCTTGGCTCAGTAGCTCCTCTGTCCGCAGCCTCAGGACTGCAGGAGTTCAGGGGCTGCAGCCTTTCTGGCTGATGTGGATATCACCGCCTTGTGAGTGGGTAGTTAAGCAATGGTTCTCATCTGAGAACACTTGGCAATGTCTGGAGACATTTGTGGTTGTCACTTGGAGAGGGGTTCTACTGGCACCATGTGGGAGATCCTACAACACATAGGACAGCCCTCACAAAAATCATCCAGTCCAGAATGTCAACAGTGCTGCAATCAAGGGGCACCTGTGTGGCTCAGCCAATCAAGCGTGGACTTCGGCCTAGGTCATGATCTCATTGTTCCTGAGTTACAGCCCTGCGATGGGCTCTGTGCTGACAGCTTGGAGCCTGGAGCCTGTTTCAGATTCTGTGTCTCTCTCTCTCTCTCTCTCTCTCTCTCTCTCTCTCTCTCTCTCTCTCTCTGCCCCTCCCCCACTTATACTCGCGCGCGCGCGCTCTCTCTCTCCTCAAAATAAATAAATTAAAAAAAATTTTTTTTTATGTGTGCCAGGGTGGTTCAGTTGGTTAAGTGCCGACTTCAGCTCAGGTCATGATCTCACGGTTCATGGGTTCAAGCCCCACGCTGGGCTCTGTGCTGACAGCTCAGAGCCTGGAACCTGCTTTGGATTCTGTGCCTCCCTCTCTCTCTGACCCTCCCCTGCTTGCACTCTGTGTCTCTCTTTCTCTCTCAAAAATAAATAAACATTAAAAAAAAAATTTTTTTTTAAGTTTTTTTTTTTAAAACAGTGCTGCAATTAAGAAACCCTGCTCTAGGGGGCGCCTGGCTGGTTCGGTTGGTAGAGCATGTGACTCTTGATCTTGGGGTTGTGAGTTTGAGCCCCAATGCTGAGCGTAGAGATTACTTAAATAAATAAATAAACTTTAAAAAAAAAAAAAAAAAGGAAAGAAACCTTTCTCTAAAGTCAGGCTGCTTAGATCTGAATCCCTGAATAGTCTGGTTTCTGACCTGTGGGACACTGACGGGACAGAACCTCTGTGAGCATCCTTATGTGTAAAATGAGAACAATGATGGGAGAGAGCTAGCATCCAGCAGGGCTCAGAATATTCATTTCCAGCCCTCTCCAACCTCTAGGCCATAGAAACTCCTGGCTAACTACCACAGCCACACGTCACAGCCACCCTTCTCTAGAGCTGCTTAGAGCCCCTGCTCTGTGCTTCAGGCCCCAGAACTCTCAGGAGTGGAATGGGGCCATGGGTCTTCGTTTGGGTTTCTTCAGAAGCCAATGCTGACACCAGAATTCAAGGGCATTCCTTTGGAAGGTGATCCCAGGAGACACCAGCAGGGAGTGGGGGAGTGGGTCACGGGTGGGAGGCAGCTAATAAAGAATGCTCCATCAAGTTAGTGACCATGGTGGACAAGTGGAGCTCAATCCTACTGGTGCCTCAGTTATTTCTCCAGAAGTAGTGAGCTGGGCTACATACCTGCAAACCTCACCAGTCACTGATTATGGTTTTCTGGGTGGAGGAGAGGATTTGTTCCCTGGGCACTTCAGATCGGTCATGTACAGCTGAAAACAGGCCCTCGTGCCAGTGACAGCCCTCAAGCAACTGGACACTAGCAACAGGGAGTAAGGCAGAGATACGGGCAGAGCCCCCTGAGCCCTGACCCGTGAGTACTGTCTGAGCACATCTTCTCTACCAGGCCTGAGGTAGGCCCTGGATGTGCCTTCTGTCACCCCAGCCACCCCAGCTAGAGTGCAGGTCGGACTTTGTCTGCTTGTTTCACGCAGTATCCTGTGCCTGGTACATGGGAAGAGCTCAATAAATCACTGCTGAGTGACTGCATGAACACTAGCACCCCAAGGGGTGAATGTGACTGTCTCTATGTTAATGATGAGGCTATGGAGGCTCAGAGAGGGTAAGGGATTTACATAAAGTCCAAGGTTGTAATAATATCGAAGCTCGGCTTCAAACTCAGCTCTGCCTGAGAGCCACTCACTAGCTGCAGACCTGAGGCTTAGTTATTAGACCCACTGTCTGTTTCCTTGTCCCTAAAACAAGGAAAACAAGACAAGGACCACAAAATGCTAGGCACTGTGGCTGTTTGGGTGGTGTTTGGATCCTATCCAGAACAGAAGACACCCAAGGCAGAGTTCTGTCATTCTTTCTTTGCCTGTCTGGTGCCCAACAAACCCTTGTGTTGTTTTTTTTTTAACTATGTTATGAGTTTGAATCTCTTTTTAATGTACAGAGAGAGCAGAGAGAGAGAAAGAGTGAGCATGGGTGAGGGAAAGGCAAAGAGAGAGACAGAATCTCAAGCAGGCTCCACACTGTGAGTGCAGAGCCCGATGCGAGGCTCAAAGTCACGAACTGTGAGATCATGACCTGAGCCGAAATCAAGAGTCAGATGCTTACCCGACTAAGCCACCCAGGCGCCTCACCCAACAAACTCTTGTAACGACAATGCCACACATGTGTATGTCCAGTGCTTTCTCACCCAGCAGGCCATCCGACAGAATGAGTTCTCTTATTCCCATTTGACTGTGGGAGTAAACTGAAGCTCAGCAACAGGCCTGACCAGAGAGAGGGTGGCACATTTTCTTCACGATGCCAATGATTTCAAGACCTTTCAAGACTTACAATGAGCAGGCTGGGGCATGATATACAACGATGGACCCTGAGGTCCCGGGTCTAGCTCTTGAAATGACAGACCTGGCTCCCAGTCTCAGTCAGGCTTAATGTCTCTGTGCCTTGATTTTTTTCATCTGGAAAATGAGACTAACACCCATCCAACACCCATGGGAACAACACCGAGGGGCCGTATGTTCTTCAGCTTCATCGTAAAAGTCTCTGGAGTTGTCATTTATTTCTGACATATCACCTAAGGCCCTAGAAGAGCAGTCTGCATTATGTCAACATAATGTCTTAACTACCACCTTGATTACATAACAGCTTTAACACACATCACATGGACTTCTGAAGCAGCATTTGAACTGGACGGGATCACAGAGATGACTTAGCCCCTTATTTTAAATGTCAGGAAATCATCTGAGGTGAGTCATACCTGAGTTAATGACCCACTGAGACCAGAACCCCAGGACCTGAGCTCTAAGCTCTGTTTTTCATTCATGGCACTAATTTAACATATGTTTGAGGGTTCCACCAGGCCCTATACTGGAGCTGGGGGTATGACTTTGGCTCTGAAATAACCTATCCTCTAGACTGGTCTTGGGGGAAGATCTGGCAAATATATCAAAAATAATCACAATACAAGGCAGTAAGTACTAAAATAGAAAATATGTCAAAATGAGTAGGAAAAAATGCCAATTCAATTAACTTTATGACCACTGCCACCTCCACCTAAGAGGTGGGACTGGCCAGGGGATGTTCACTTCCTCTGGATTTGTCTACAGCAGTGGTTGTCAGTAACGGTGGGGGAGAGGGGTGTCCCTCAGGAAACACAGGGCAATGTCTGGCTCTGTCCGGCCGTGGGTGCTACAAACACCTAACAGGTTAAGGCCAAGGATGCTGTTAAATGTCCCACAAGGCACAACAAAGAATTATACAACCCCAAATGACAGGACTGTGGAGGATGAGAAACTCTGGTCTACAGGATGTAGTCTCAACAGGAGGCAAAAAAATCTTAGATATTACAATGGTTTGTAACATACCCAAGTGCCATGATACATAAACAGTATATTCATGAAATGGTATATCCCAATTTCAGTGGGAGAGGCATTTAGGGGGGGGAAATGTCTAAAAGGCTCCTTAGAAAGGCAGCGTTGAAAAAAAAGCGTGGATAAAACACCAGTCCACAGAGACCTCAAATGCAGGCGGTGCTCCCGGCCGCCTCTGGAGGGCCTCAGCAGCCTAGACACCGCTAGCAGCCCAAGCTCTGGTGCCGCTCACCCACCGGTCTCCTGCACGCACCCGGCGGGGCCTCTCAGTGCCTTCGTCTGGAAAATGGAAAGAACTACTCTGGCCTCCTCCTCCTAGAACAGCTCGGAGCCTGGAAGGAGCCAGGACCCCCTACCACACCAGCCCGCAAACCCTGGAACAAGTCGGGAGGGTTTTGTCCCCAAGGGGACAATCCACGCAGTAATGGCTGGACTGTGGACCCCTGGTGAAGGGAGACAGGTGTCGACAGACCGTGGTTCCTCTTCGCGTCTAAACTACTCTTCTCCGACTCGCTCCTCGGTTTTCGGTCGCATCCCCAAAGCCCATTCACGGACCACCCAGAAAGTGCCCCCCCACCCCCACCCCGCGACGTCTTAGCGACTTCTTCTCTTCCAATTACATAGTAATATCAAGGTCCCTGGCTGATATTACTCTCCAGCAAGTTGAAAGACCCCACTCACTACCTCATCTCGTCTCAATTCACACCCAAAGGGACTCCAATCTTTTGCAGGTTTGATTTGAGGCTGCACCGGCGGTTATTCGGCGGGTTGAACCTCAGCAACTCCGCGCAGCGTCGCGTTCCCCTCCCACCGTCCCGACTCCTCTCGGAACGCGCCCCCCCGGACAGGGGGCTTGCAGGAGAGGTTCGCTCAGGGCGAGGCGGCCGCAGGTGGGAGAGGCCGGGCCGTTCCGGGACGTGTGGGGGGAGGTCCGCGCCCGGCCCTCTGCCCACTAGCGCAGTCTGTCTTCGGCCGGCCAGCCACGCGGTCGGAGCGGGGGTTTGGGGGGTGGGGGGGAGTCCGCCGCACCTGGTCCCCGCCCCGCGCCCGCCCTCGGAGGTCCCCGCTCGCGCCCCGGGCCCCGCGCCGACCCCTCTCCCCGCCGCTCACCTCCGCCAGCCTCGCGGGGCTCCGGGGCCGCGGCTTCCTCAGGGGTAGAGCCCGGCCCGCGGCCAGCAGCGCCGCCAGCAGCACCACGCCGAGGAGGAGCCCCGCGCGGCCGGGCAGTCGAGGCATCGTCTCCCTGCCGGCGCTGCTCCGCGCCGAACCTCCACGCCTCCGGAGCCGCTCCCGCGCGTCCGTTCGCGCCGGGCCTCGCCTCCTCCAAGGGCGGGAGCGCGCCGGCCGCGGGGGGCGAGGGGCGGGGGCGGGAGGTGGGGGAGACCGGCGGTCGCAGGGACGCGCGGGGCGGGGGAGCCGCGCGGCTCTGGGGTCAGCGCCCGGGATGTGCCCGCCCTTCCCGGAGGGGCGGCTCCTCGACGCGCCCGGACAGTCTCGGCTCTCTTTGATCTGGCCGCCTCCCCGCCCCCTGTCCCCGCCGCTGGTGCCGTCGCAGCCCCGAGCGAATTCCTGTTCGGGGGACGTCGCGACCGGCCGGCACGGCGCGCTCAGGCTCCGCACTGCCACTCCTGCGGGTCGCCCTCCCCACGGGCGCGCAGACGGCGCGGGGACACACGGACCCCCAGGACCCCGCGAGCGGGGAACGCGCCGCAGCCCAGCGTGAGAGCCCTCCGGCCTGGGGCAGATGTTTGTTTGTGCCTCGAGGTAGGTTTGCTCAGGGAAGAAGGCCGGGAAGTAACTCCTCCAGGGCTCCCCGAGCTCCCCAGCTGGAGGTGGAGCCCAGAAAAACACCTGCCACTGTGCACCGGATTTCCTCAGGATGTTCTCAGAGCACAAAAACCGAGAGAGAGTTGAGATTCAGATGTGAGGATAGAGGCCCAGGAGCACAGCAGCTAGACACGTTGAGGGAGTGGTCAGGAGATCTAGCCCGGCCACTGGGTGTCACCTAGTTTTATCCCGGATAAAACAATGGGACCACCCACTCCCTCTAGCGAGACTCTTGTGCAGGGATCCTCACGTGTAGCATATGCGGGTCATGAAATAAAACCTCAGCTCGTGATAGAGATCAGGAACCCTGAAGGGCAGTGACAATTTTAGTGGCCTGGATGGGGGCTGTGAGGGAATGTGAGCGCAGTGATGCAGGGCGGGGGCAGAGCGGTTGGACAGGTCAGTGAGGAGCTGTGGGAAGACACTAGGAAGAAGGCCTATTCAGGGACCACAAAGGCTGCCTGGTTTCAGGGCAGGAATAGCAAATCCCTGGAGGTGCTGGGAGGATGGCCAGGAAATATGCCATAGGGGTAAATCTTGGGATCTGGGTTTAGCCAAAGTGAAAAAGTTAGGGGCCCGGGCACAGTTCTGAGAAACCATTCCAATCCTCAGCGGCACAGGCCAGGGCTCTGCAGTGTTTTGTTTTGTTTTGTTTTTAATTTTTTTTTAAATTTACACCCAAATTAGTTAGCATATAGTGCAACAATGATTTCAGGAGTAGATTCCTTAGTGCCCCTTACCCATTTAGCCCATCCCCCCTCCCACAACCCCTCCAGTAACCCTGTTTGTTCTCCGTATTTATGAGTCTCTTCTGTTTTGTCCCCCTCCCTGTTTTTATATTACTTTTGTTTCCCTTCCCTTATGCTCATCTGTTTTGTCTCTTAAAGTCCTCATATGAGTGAAGTCATATGATTTTTGTCTTTCTCTGACGAATTTCACTTAGCATAATACCCTCCAGTTCCATCCACGTAGTTGCAAATGGCAAGATTTCATTCTTTTTGATTGCCGAGTAATACTCCATTGTATATATTTACCACATCTTCTTTATCCATTCATCCATCGATGGACATTTGGGCTCTTTCCATACTTTGGCTATTGTTGATAGGCAGTGGTTTGAATAGTAGTGCATCACAGGGATTACACTGGGTCTGGAGTTGGCCACCAAGGTTTGAATCTGGCTCCTACCATTTACTAAGAAGTTGATATTATTGGACAAGTTCTTTGACCTCTTGGTGAATTTGTCATTTATAAAAGTGGGGGAGTGGGGGGTGGGGGGTACCTACCTCACAGGTGTAAGAAGTAAATAAGAATCTATGCTAAGGATTCTTATTAGGGTGCAGTTACCATTTTTTGGTCAAAAGTGCCAAATATTGGCAATTTCATGAGGTTCAACCTAATAAGATGGTTGGTACATGGTAAACATTCAACTGTTAGCCCAAAGAAACCTGCATTTGAGCACCTGCTTTGTCATACTGTTGTGTTTTTTTTTTCTAGACAAAAAGTGAGACTACCTTGTTCTTTAGCATTTAAAAAACAGTTTTTAAACATTTATTCATTTTTGAGAGACAGAGACAGAGCACAAGCAGGGGAGGGGCAGAGAGACAGGGAGACATGGAATCTGAAGCAGGCTCCAGGCTCTGAGCTTAGAGCCTCACACAGGGTTCGAACCCATGAACTGAGAGATCATGACCTGAGCTGACGTCGGACGCTTAACCAACTGAGCCACCCAGGTGCCCCTCTTTTCATCAAACTTTTACACCTTCTGCCAGCTCAAAGTCAGAGCTCAAGTTCATTCATTTGTGCATACCTGTCTGAGTCAGTCACTACCACTGTGCTCCAGGCCCCTCTCCCCCTTACCTGGACAGCTGTAGTAGCCTCCTGACTGGTTCTATTATATCCTCTCCTGTTTTCACTGCCTCCTCATGAATGCTCTTGGTTATCTTCAGTGGAAAACAAGGCATCGTCTACATACAGTACATGCTTCTGAGTTCATCTGATTCTACTCTTTGATTCTTTGAGCTATTTTACAGCCCTGTATAGGTTGTAGGCAAGAATAACAAAGTAAAATAGTTATTACATATGGAAATGCAAGTTATGTCCTGTCCTCTGAGGTTCATTTGACCTCCCAGTATAGAAGAAACCAGTTTTGCCTACAATTTTTTTTTCTTAATTTTTATTTACTTTTGAGAGAGAGAGAGAGAGACAGAAGCGCGAGCAGGGGAGGGGCAGAGAGAGAGGGAGACACAGAATCTGAAGCAGGCTCCAGGCTCCGAGCTGCTAGCACAGAACCCGATGCGGGGCTGGAACCCATGGACCGTGAGATCATAACCTGAGCCAAAGTCAGACACTTAACTGACTGAGCCACCCAGGTGCCCCCAGTTTTGCCTACATTTGCACATCCATTTCAATATTCTTGATCTATAAATGTTCTTGTTTTTCAGTATCTCCTTTGATTGCTTATAATATCTTTACCAGTTTCCTCATTCAGGAGTTAAAGAAAATCTTTAACTCGTGTTCATTTTTATATCTGTAAGAGAATCATTTTGTTTTTTTGAAAATTATCTTTTTAAAAAACATTGTTTATTTATTTTTGAGAAAGAGCGCAAACCGAGAAGTGGCAGAGAGAGAGGGAGACACAGAATCCGAAGACTCCAGGCTCTGAGCTGTCAGCACAGAGCCCAGTGTAGAGCCAGAACCCACGAACCATGAGACGTGACCTGAGCTGAAGTCAGACACTTAACCAACTGAGCCACCCAGGCGCCCCAAAATTATCTTTTGAAAATCCTGTTGGATGCACTTCATTCCTACCTTCCCAATCTTAGCTCCCTGGCAACCACTTACCCCTCTCTGTCACCATGGGTTACTTTTGCCTTTCTAGATTTTTGTATTAATAGAATCATATTTATGAATTCTTTTGTGTTTGGTTTATTTGAGCATGTTAAGACTCATCCATACAGTTGTAGGTATCAGTGATTTGTTCCTCTTCATTGCTGAGCAGTATTCCATCCCATGAACATAATACTACAACGTCCTTGCCACTCACAATGACAGCATTTGGATTGTTTCTAGTTTGGGGCTGGTGTGAATCTAGCAGCTGTGAATATTCAAGTGCAAGTGTGGGCATGCTTCTCTTAGGTGGATGAAATCACTGCCCCAATCTGCCAAATTGTTTTCTCAAATGGCCATACACTTTGTATTCCCATACCTTTGTCAACACTTGGTATTGTAATTCTTTTTAAACTCAGCCATTCTAGGGTCACCAGGGCGGCTCAGTCGGTTAAGGGCCTACTTCAGTTCAGGTCATGATCTTGCAGTCTGTGAGTTCGAGCCCCACATCGGGCTCTGTGCTGACAGCTCAGAGCCTGGAGCCTGCTTTGGATTCTGTGTCTCGCTCTCTCTCTGCCCCTCCCCTGCTTGCACTCTGTCTCTGTCTCTCAAAAATAATAAACATTAAAAAAATTTTTTTTTAACTCAGCCATTGTAGTGGGTAGGTGAGTAGTGGAATCTTAGTGTAGTTTTAATTTGCATTTCCCTGACAACCAGTGATGTTGAACATTTTCCCTGTGCTTTTCTGGCCATTAGCACATCTCCTTTTGTGACAATTCTGTTCAAATCTTTGGGGCATCTGGCTGGCTAGGTTTGGAAGGCACGAGACTCTTGATCTTGGGGTTGTGAGTTTGAGCCCCACGCTGGGCATGGAGATTACTTAAAAAATATAAAATCTTAAAAAAAAAGTGTTCAAATCTTTTGCCTATTTTTTTTTTTTTTAATTTTTTTTTCAACGTTTATTTATTTTGGGGACAGAGAGAGACAGAGCATGAACGGGGGAGGGGCAGAGAGAGAGGGAGACACAGAATCGGAAACAGGCTCCAGGCTCCGAGCCATCAGCCCAGAGCCTGACGCGGGGCTCGAACTCACGGACCGCGAGATCGCGACCTGGCTGAAGTCGGACGCTTAACCGACTGCGCCACCCAGGCGCCCCATCAAATCTTTTGCCTATTTTTTATTGAATAGCCTTGCCTTATTGGGTTTTAAGGGTTTTTTTTCCGGATAGAAAGCCTTTATTGGATATGTGTTATGCATGTTTTATCTCAGTCTGGAGTTTGCATTTTCCTTTCGTGGAAACTTGAAGTTTTCATTTTTTTAAGTTCATTTATTTATTTTGATAGAGAGAGAGGAGGGGCAGAGAAAGAGGGAGAGAGAGAATCCTAAGCAGGCTCCATGCTGTCAGCCCAGAGCCCGACATGGGGCTCAATCTGACGAACCATGAGATTATGACCTGAGCTGAAACCAAGAGTTGGATGCTTAACCAAGCCACCCAGGCGTCCCTTGAAGTTTTCATTTGGATAAGTCCAGCTTATCAGTATTTCTGAGCCATGCTTTTTGTGTTCTAAGAAATCGTTGCCTAATCCAAAGTCACAGATTTTTCTGTTTTCTCTTGGAAGTTTTATAGTTTTATGTTCAGATCTTTGCTTTAACTGTTGCATATGTGAGGGAAGAGTTGAAGGTCATTCCCCCTAGATATTCAGTTGTTCCAGCACCGTTAGTTGACTAACTGTACCTTCCGCATTGAATTAATTTGGCACTTTTGTCAAAAATCGACTAACCATATATGTGTAGGTCTATTCCTGGACTTTCTTATTAAGTTTTAAATTTTAATTCCAGTATAATTAACACAGTGTTGTATTAGTTTCAGGTGTTCAATATAGTGATTGAACAATTCTATACATCACTCAAAAATGTGGAAGTCTTCACAAATCCGTGTGTCATCCTTGTGCAGAGGCGTGCTAATGCTCTCTGTACCGGTCCAGTTTTAGTATACGTGCTGCCGAAGTGAGCACTATTTTTGGACTCTATTCTGTCTTATTTGTTCAATATGACCATCCTAATGCCAAATGCAGTCTTGGTTACTGTAGCTCTGTAGCAAGTTTTGAAATCGGGTAGTACAAATTCTTTTTCAAAATTGTTTGGTTGTTTGCATTTCTATGTGCATTTTACCAACTTGCCAATGTCTACAAAAAAAAAAAAAAAAAAGGACTCTAGTGGTGATCTTTTTCAGCACTTGCAACTCCACACTGGTTTTCCCCAATGCATAAGATAACCCCGCACCCTGACAGCCCAGGGCAGCAAGCCTCTGCCCCCTCTTCATCAGCACCACCTCCCCCCACCCCTGCACCCCAGCATCCTTCCCTTTGCTCACAGAGCATCAGTCACACTTTCTTTTGGATCCCTCATGCCTTAGAAATGTTTTCTGTATCACCTCTGTCTAAACCATACTGGTTACCTGTTTTTATCATGCTCTTTACTTTTCCTTCACAGACTTACCAGTTTGTAAAATGATGTATGTGTCCGGATGCTTATTTGTTTGCTGCTGGTACTGGTAATGCCAGAGCCTGACATGGAAATAACACTCCATATTTACTGGTTGAATGAATAAAGGCGGAGATAGCTTTCTGAATAGTTTATTTGGGCAAAACAATATTATTTGCATGGGATGATTCTTAAGTCATTTCAAGTAGTCCCCCTTCAGTTCTTAACATGTGCTCTCAAAACTGATAACTGATACACCTGACCCAACCCATTATTTATAGCTTCACAGTCATCCAAGGTTAAAAAAAAAAAAAAATCGTCTGGCAAAAAAGGTAGATGGGGATAAGGGAGAAAGAGAGAAGAGTGACATTTTAACACAGTACTAGAATTTAACATTTTTTATTTACATTTCCCCCTCTCACACTTTCTCAGATTAGATAAGCATCCCAGCAATGGAGAGGGGTTATCACAGCACCTCTTGCAAAGTCCAGCTTACAGGCAAATTGGTCAATGGAAAAAAAAAAACAAAAAAAAACAAAGGCCAACAAAACAAGCTCTCAGCTCCCCATAAGCTATCTCTCTGTTCTTATTCTCTTTCCCCCTTCTCTTAATGTTTGCTACCTTTCTACAGAGAGGGATCATCAAGACTGTATGGACATGCTGGCTGAATTGACATGGTGATTTCACCAGTATCCTGTAAAGAACCATCAAGGATGCTTTTTTTTTTTTTTTTTTTTTCCAACGTTTATTTATTTCTTTTGGGACAGAGAGAGACAGAGCATGAACGGGGGAGGGGCAGAGAGAGAGGGAGACACAGAATCGGAAACAAGCTCCAGGCTCTGAGCCATCAGCCCAGAGCCCGACGCGGGGCTGGAACTCCCGGACCGCGAGATCGTGACCTGGCTGAAGTCGGACGCTCAACCGACTGCGCCACCCAGGCGCCCCAAGGATGCTTTTTATCACTCCAACCACTGGTTTAACATCACTGAGGGAACATGACCTAATGTTAAGGGTGAAGACAAGTTACCATCCACCCCAGTCAGGAATATGTCCCACACTCCCTTTGAAGGCCTGGGCCAAGCGACCAAGCTTTGCACAAGAAACCTGAGAATTGTCAGAAAACGCAGGCTCTGAATTGACTCAAGGGTCCTCACGCATGGAGGGATCCACTTATCCATGGAGATGGCAACAAGGCAGGACACTTGGCACATGAGGGTATTGCTCTTGTCCCCACAACCACTCCAAAGAACAGAGCTCTGGGTATTGCTTCAATAAAAACGTGTAACTGCAGTTTAAGAACCATTGCATTCTTTAGGATCGGTTTATAATAACTCATCATACCACAAAGAATCACAGTTTAAGGCCATCTATCATGTGCACTGTGTAGTAAACAAGACCTTGCCCACAGCTACCCCATCAAGCCACCTCCAAGCGTGGACTGCCAGACCCACCAGAGAAGACTAAACAACTTCAGTAAGTATCAAGCTAACTCCTTTGGTTTCCACCTAAAAAAGACTCAGTCTATAGTGAAAGGTGCTTGGAAAACAGAAGTCACTGGAGATGACAGAAGGGGCAACATTGTCCATAAAATTAAAAGCAAAAGGATCATTGGCTGGTCGTGGTGTCTCTTCTGGATGAGAAGGCAGGAAGCCAACTTTCTCATTAGGCTATCTGGGCACACAGGAATTGGGCAGGAGCCCAAACACTACATTTCCTGTGGTCAAAGCTGAGGAGAAGATAGATATGCTTTTCTCCGCGTGGAAGGGATTTTGATTAACTGGCTTAATGGATTAAGATGCCTGAGGGGCACTGAGCTTCCGTGTTAAGCAGGTAGCAGTTTATCTTATGTTCTCGGGCTGCATTTAAGCAAATAGCTGCTCAACAGCCAAGAAGAATCTTTTGATTTTCATGACTCCCCGCTTCATGACCCCTTCGGCCTATGCTGATTTTACCTGTGGGAGACGGTCAACAGTTCTGAACTTCATGAAGGCAGACAGAGGAAAAGCACTACACTCTTTCCCCTTTTCTAACCGCACAGGTTATAGCCACCAGAGATTAAAGCCCATGGTGGCTTACCTAGAACACCAGGGAAGGAAAGACACCCTGGGAATTCAGTCCCAGCCGTTCTTCACACAAGAGAGCCAGGACACAGTCAGTTGTATTTGATCTCCTGTCGATGGTTTTGCCACATCCCGACAAATTCTTACAAAACAAGAATTGCCCAAATTCTTTTTCTTCACTGCCTAAGCTGCCCAATCTGGTATGATTGGGGCCAGAGCCTTATCAATTAGGAAAGGGGGCGGGGTGGGGGGAAAAACAGGGAGGTAGTGGCTTTTCCCCCTTCCCTGAGAAGCCAGGAAATCTCTCCACGTAAGCCATTTTCTCCTGGTTTTCACTAACAGAAATGAAGCAGAGCATATTAAACACTAGGAAGTTCAGCTAGACTGTAATAGTCATAAAAAACTTAGATATAAGTTCCCTCAAGTAGGGCACAAAGAAGCTCACTATCTCCCCTGAAAGGTAAGGCTGAGTGTCCCAAGAAAAGAGTATCTGACCTAGCGATCCTCCAAACACAGCACCACCACGTATGTTTTCTCTGGACTTGAAATGCTAACAATCAAGAATCGGAAGGTAGAGAAAGAAAGGCCAAATATAGGAGGGAGGGATTACAGAGAAAAATCATTGGCAGAATATTCAATTCCTGGGCTTCTGAAAGGGCACTGAGCAAACACCTAGCCCTTAGCAGTTGTACAGGGTATTTCTGTTCACCTTGCATGACTGCATCAGGAAGAAGGATGCTGTGACCTTCTGAAGTCCTCACCCTATCATGAAAACTTAAGATAGTAACTACAGGACTAAGATGTCAAGTTCTTCAAACAAGCAAGCAGTATTTGGGGGTTCTGGAGATGATTTATTTTTTTATTTCTTAGAGCACGCACACGAGATGGGGAGAGAGGCAGAGGGAAAGAGAAAGAATCTTGAGCAGGCTTCACGCTCAGCACAGAGCCCCACGCGGGGCTCCATCCCATGATACTGGGGCTCATGACCTGAGATGAAATCAAGAGTTGGACGCTTACCCAGGCGAGCCACCCAGGTGCCCCTAGACTAGGATGATTTTTTTTAAGTTTGAGAGAGTATGAGGAGTGTGCATGTGAGTGGGGGAGGGAGAGAGAGAGAGAGAGAGAGAGAGAGAGAGAGAGAGAATCCCAAACAGTCTCTGTGTTGTCAGCTCGAGCCGAACTCAGGGCATGAACTCACAAATCATGAGATCATGACCTGAGCTGAAATCAAGAGTAGGACACTTAACCAACTGAGCCACCCAGGTGCTCCTAGGGTGCTTTTTAAAGGGAAGACATTTTCTAGAGCAAAGCAAAAAGTTGAAGTGCTCCAAAGACCCCAGTCCTGAAAATACTCTTTGCATATTTACTTGCTGTAGAGCATATGCCATATTCTGGGGTAAAGCTTTTAAAATAAAGGCAGGAGGAGAATCTGCCACTGCCTCTTGATCCATTCTTTGTGATTGTGATGTCTCCTAGGTATAAATTTCCTGGTTTCTGATGTGATCTGCAAAAAAAGGTCTTATAAACCTGAAATGGATAAAGGCAATGCTAAATAGAAAGAGGGATGAGAAAAAGTGGTAAGCTTAGCCCCATCTCTACTGATTGACTCCGATTCTCAGCTTTGGCAGTAATAGTTAGCTGCTACCTGTTTGCATCCCATCAGATTTGTGAATCAGGCTGTGTTAAACCATGCATCAAACAATACCTATGTCTACTCATTCCCAATGACTGTATTTATATATACACCTGTATTTCCCCAGATGCTTGGTTAAATAATGATACTTGTGATATGACTGGACCCTAGATTTATATTACAGTTTCCAAGAAGAGACAACCAGCAAGTGTAACATTTTGTTCTCTAGAAAGCAGATATCCTGCTTTGCCTCACAGCTTTGTCTCTTCAAAAATAAACTTGTAACTTAACTACATTTATCCTGACATAACTTTGCACCAGCAAAGTGATGTGTGTGTGTGTGTGTATCTATCTATCTATATATATATCTATATATATATATATACATAGATATATATAGATATATATATATTTAAATGCCCATACTGACATTTTAAATTGCAGTGACTTCATGCAAGCCAAAGTAAAAAGAGTAGCAGGTAAGTTCATTGCTTAAAGTTTGTGACTTTTGCAAACCCTACAACATTTGATAGTAACTACAGTGCAAACTCTGGTGCTCTAGTGGGGTTCTGTGGTGAGGAACTAGATGTAGGGGAAAGGTTAGCAATGTATTTTTACAGGACTACTTAGTTGACACAATCTCTTTACTTCCATTTACACATGCTAAATAGTCCCTGCATTTCTACTTGCTTCTTTCATTCACCTTTTCTATTGTTTAAAAAAGTAAAACAAAACCTTGGAGTATTTCAAAGGCTGAAGCTCTCAAGATGTTGAGAGTGACCAAAGGTAACGTAAGACGTGAAAACAAAACTTCCCCAACAATCATATTGCTTCTGTCCTCCCCTACGTGTATCTGCACAAACACCACAGCTGATGACAAGATACCCAGGAGAATTTGGACTGAGTATTTTTACCAGTTCAAGGAGTGATTTCAAAAACAGAGACGTGCAAAACTACTTTCACACAGTGTTCTTCCATTCTGTTCCTGATCCTTCCTCCATAATTACTTGATGGCTACTAAAAGACAAGCTGATTTTGGATATAATAAAGTCAAAAGTCCTCTTCACTTAAGCTTTGGTGAACAGAAAAAAGTAAGAGCTTTAACACGGTGGCTTTCAGATTTGTTCTTTGGTCAGGCAGTATAAAGCTCTCTGAATGAAGTCCCCTTACCTGCAAAGAGTCGAAATAGAGGATCCCAGTTTAGCAAAGAGATACAGGTGTTCAGGATTGCTCAAGAGGAAAAAAAAAAAAAAGGAAAAAAGAGAGAGACCCTAACCTCCAGATGCCAGATTAGAATTGTCTTAGGACATGAAGAATAACAAAAGAGAACTAGCAGTCAGAAGAGTAATATTTAAATGGGTCAGCTTCTAAAAAGGGTAAGTTAATAACTTTAATCCTTAAAGAGGAACATGACAAATGATTTCTGAGTAGAGGATTTACCAACATTTTCCTTTATCAGTTTAAATCCTAATCTGGACCCAGACCCAGGCAGAAAAGTAAACAGTATGAATCAACCACAGATGTTCCACCGGGAGTAATCCGTTCTCTCCACACTGCCCCGGCCCTCTGACCCCTGCAGGATGGCAGGTCACTCTGCCAAACAGCTGTAGACACAGAACACACAGCGAGGTGTGAGTCAGCTCCACCACAACAGGTCTGACCAGGGTGGGATGTGGGTACTTTTTGAACAATTTAAGTGTTTTAAATAGCAAGTGGGAGTGTTAGTTTAGAGCTTGGGGAAAACCCAAGAAAGTGGACATAGCCCTCAGACGGTGACCATTACAAAGAAATATTTGATGGTGAAGGAAGAAATCATCTGGTGACCAGAACAAAACGGAACAAGACCAAGCCTTGGGAGGCTGCTGGCCAGAGGGAGATACATAATGAGGGGCGGTTTTAGCGATGTTAGTGTTTAGGTTTTTCTTAAACGGCTAAACTTGAGATGAAAGGAACACTTTGGTCGAATCCTTGACAGGTTAAATAAGGATTCTGAGGTTGGTGGCCTCTGAGACCTGGATGGGAAGTAAGCGGAAGGCACTTGCTCCCTGGGAAGGAGGGCCGGGTGAGTCTCTAGGCTGTAGTGCGGGGGATAGCAGGAGCTTTTGTATGGCCAAGTCTGCAGGCGGCGGGGAGAGGGTAACGGCCTGCGTGGTTAGCCAGGGACAGGCTAGGGTCAGCGTGATTTCACAAGGAGAAGAGTTATAAAATAAAACATTTTTAATGGACAAAAAAGTAGAGCGGGTCACCTCTTTTTTGAAAGGTGAAATGCAGCAAAGGAAGAATGTGAAGCAGTTTTTTACTATTTACAAAATGCCATTTAGAGTGAGGTGGCCACCGTCAGTAGTTGAGGAAATGTCTTTCACGTGAGATGGCCACAGAAGTATGGTTCCTGGAACTGGCTCAGAAAAGCCACACACTGTCCTGGTAGGAAGAGTTCCTCCAAGGGAGCACCAAAAAGGCTCAGTCTTCTGTTTCTTCATATGTAGTCTCGTCAAAGGGCCTGTCCAGTAGAGGTACCAACCGATGACGCGAATACTTCAGTTGCAATAGGTCCCCAACTTCATCTATCTCTTTTAAAGCCTAAAATATGTAAGAGCAGAGGTTAGTCAGAGCCAGTAGGATGCAGGCATGCCTGGTGCTTTATTTTTCTAAAAACACTCATGGCAAGATTATCCTTTATGAGACCATTCGTGTCTAGTGCATTTACTCTGATCAGACTATAGGACAGCTGTGGAAAGAGCTGCTTTTTGAGCAAGAATGTCAGGCTGGTCATGAATAATGGGTTGTGAATAGCAATTATGCAGGATAAAGGGTATAATTCATCAAAGGACATTATGCTTGGTAGAAAAAGGAATATGCACCCTGAACTTGTCAGCCTGGCTACAACTATCCTCTCTCCTCTCGTATTCCAGTACTTGTTGTTTCTATTATTAAAATACAAGAAAACCGATGAGAGGTCTGTGTTGAGATGCCTTCTACATGCAAGATGAAGAGAGCACCCAAGGTGGACTGCTGATCAGACTTAGTAAGAAAAAGAGGAAGCTGGGGCGCCTGGGTGGCTCAGTCGGTTAAGCATCAGACTTAGGCTCAGGTCATGATCTCACCGTTTGTGAGTTTGAGCCCCGTGTTGGGCTCTGTGCTGACAGCTCAGAGCCTGGAGGCTGCTTTGGATTCTCTCTCTCCCTCTGCCCCTCCCTCTGTCTCTCTCTCAAAAATAAACAAACATAAAAAAAATAAAAAAGAAAGAAAGAAAAAGGGGGAGCTGTTAGGAGACTCTGGGTAGGTAATGGACAAGGTGTAAGTGAGGGAGCAAGAACAGACAGAACCAGGATTTAAACTCAGGTATGAGTCTGAACTCCAAAATCCTAATCTTGAGAGATCATCTTGTCTTCCCATCAAAACTAACTAGCTCAGTATAACTTTCTTTCTTGTAAAATTGCTCTTTTGTTTTTCAAAGAAATTCAAATGCTAAGATAAGTTATGAAATGAAAAGTCTCTCCCTGTCACCCCGCCTTTTTTTTTTTTGAGAGTGCATGTGTGAGCGGGGGAGGGGCAGAGAGAAGGAGAGAAAATCCCCAGCAGGCTTTGCACGGTCAGAGCAGAGCCCGATGCGGGGCTCAATCTCACAACAGTGAGATCATGACTTGAGCCAAAATCGAAAGTTGGATGATTAACGGGCTGAGCCACCTAGGCACCCCAAAAAAATCTCTTCCTGATTGCTACACCAGTCCTATCTGGTAGAGGTAATTGTTATTTTTTATACGTGTATGTTTTTTAAAAAATGAACTCTCAGCTGAAGTATAACATGTATACGGCAAAGTGCACGAATCACAGTCAGTTCACACACTTAATCTTTCCAAAAAGCAGCCCAGAGAGTCAGATTAGAGGATCCAATATAAGAAAGCGATATGTGTTCACAATTTCTCAGAAAAAATCTAATAGAAGGGCAGAGAAACTCTAAGCCCAGATACTTCCCAAAGAAATCCAAAGACAGCAAAAATTTGTAATCCTAGGTTCTAAGGCTTTTTACTAAGAGTGCCCCATGCAAGTCACAGAATGCAGTTTGCATGGCAGCTCTCCGGCCCTATTATTCATTCCCCAAGCGCCTGTGGATGTTACCCCGTGGATCCAGTAACAAACCTGGGGCGAAGGGCCCCAGCTTTGGAGACAGGGCTCCGTCTAGGACACCCTAATTAGACTAAGAAATGGAAAAGGTGGGCAGTAGTAGCTGAGTGTGACTCTCTAAATTTCCATCATGTCATACACATCTTCTGTTCACTCTTACGGTTATAATTTCATATGAAAATGTATACCTTCTACTTCATAAAAGGGAATCAACTGATTATTAGTAAAAGACACATTTGCCTGTTCTTAAATTTAACTTTTAAAACTCAGTGTTTGTAGAGAGAAAAAAACCCACCGGTAAATAGTATTCCTTAATTTATGTAGAAGAAAAAAAATTTTTCACTGCAAATGTGGAAAATATAGAAAGCAAATTAAGAGCTGCACTTCAGAATGCTATCAGAACAGTGGTATCTTCAAAAAAATGTTTAACCGTAAGTTCCATATGTAAATAAATTAAGAGTGACTTCAGCTGGAAGAACCCATTAACCATTTATCCCCCTGACCTCTGATACAGGATTTATTAATTTAAAACAACACATGACTTATGGAAGATCACAAAGGAAAGGACATTTATGACCTCTGACTTCAGAAAGACCTGATTTTTTTTATTGATGTAAAAAAGAAAATGAATAGAAAGAAAAAAAAAAACCCCACAGTATCCCAAAGGGATCTAGATTACATGATTTCCTCTGATCCCACACCAAATATTTCAGATGAATTGGTTTTATTTATTTATTAAAGAGAAAATTGTAGCTAGAAACTGTTAGTTTGCCATTATATAGGTTACCTGGTTAGATTAGAAATAAGAAACTGCTACAAGTTCCACCATCTGTTAAATAATCTACACTCAACCTCTGGACAGGGTGAGATGGGTTCTTAGGAAAAAAAGATGAGTAAATCAGAATTGAGTTTGGTCCTTGAATAAGAGAATATTCTAGGACAGCTGTACCCCAGAGATGATCGATAACCTTGCCCTTCTCATTTTTAAAAGTAACAGTTTTATTGAGATACAATTCATATGCCATAAGTCACCTTTTATTTTTAATTGATTAATCTTTATTTTTGAGACAGCAAGAGAGTGTGAGAGTGCGGGAGGGGCAGGGAGACAGGGAGAGAGGGAGGGAGATTTGGCGGGGGGGGGGGGGGGGGGGGGGCTGTGGAAGAACCTTAAGCAGGCTTCACGCTCAGCATGGAGCCCAAAGCAGGGCTTGACACCATGACCCTGGAATCATGACCTAAGCTGAAATCAAGAGCTCAACCTACTGAGTCACCCAGGCACCCCAAATTGTAAAGTGTACAATTCAGTGTTTCTTAGTATATTCACAGAGGTGTACAACTTTCATCACCTTGTAATCTTAAAGCAGTATCACCTCAAAAAAGAAACCCCACACTCTCATCCTCATCCCTGCCTCCTCCCAGGCCCTGAAAACCACCAATCTATTTTCTGACCCTATGGATTCGCCTGTTCCGTACATTTCATACAATGTCTTTTGTGCCTGGCTTCTTTTACTTAGCATACTGTTTTCAAGGTTCATCCATGTTGTAGGGGCCAACTTCATTTTGCATATAGTTATTCAGTTGTCCAGTACCACTTGCTGAAGAGAACATTCTTTCCCCATTAACTAGTCTGAGCTCTCCTGTGGAAAAATCAATTGGCCATAGGTGTATGGGTGTGCTTATGGACTCTCACCACCATTGGTCTATATGTCTATCCTTAAGCTAGCACCCCACTGATTTAATTACTTTGTAGTAAGTTTCAAAACTGGGGAGTTTGACTCCTCCAACTTAGATTTTCCATTTCCATACTGTTTTGGCTATCGGGGGCCCCTTACGGTTCCTTATGAACTTGAGGATCAGCTTTTCCATTTCTGCTAAAAAAAAAAGCCACTGGAATTTTGACAGGGACTGCATTAGATCTACACATTTTAGAGTTTTCAGTATACAAGTTTTTCATATCATTGGTTAAATTTATTCCTGGGTATTTTATTGTTTTGAATGCTAGCATAAATGAAATTTTCTTAATTTCCTTTTTGTTTCTTCACTGCTAGTATTGGGAAACGTCCTAACTTTGTGCTGATTGTTTATTTTTTTATTTTATTTTTAAAATTTTTTTAATGTTTATTTATTTTTGAGAGACAGAGACAGCATGAGAGGGGGAGGGGCAGAGAGAAAAGAAGACACAGAATCCGAAGCAGACTCCAGGCTCCGAACTGTCAGCACAGAGCCCGACGCGGGGCTCGAACTCACGAGCTGTGAGATCATGACCTGAGCCGAAGTCAGATGCTCAACCAACTGAGCCACCCAGGCGCCCCTGTGCTGATTGTTTACTCTGCAACTCTGCTAGCTATGTTTATTAGCTCTAGAGGTTGGTTTTGGTTTTTCTGTGTGTGAATTTTATGGCATTTCTATGTAATCATGTCACACGGCTCATTACACACAAAATGCATTTGTACCTCATAAGGCTCATGTTTACCTCCATAAAATATCCTAGGACAAAACAACTTCAAGAAACCTTTGGTTTCAAAAAATGCACTTTATGCTTCAAGAAAAACTAAACAGGAGGCAAAATCAAACAATTCCTTAAGCGGATCTTACAGAAAGGGTGAGAATTCTCAACTGGCAAACATATTTATTGGCAACATAAATCTACTTCAATATCTTGGCTACATCTAAATTCTTTCATGAATGTGTATAGTCTTTGGGAGTCAAAGCTGTTGTTAGAAGACAGTGTATTGCTGTAGCCATTGCTTGTAATGACACAGATCTTTTGTTAAAGGCACATCAAACTTTTAAACACCCAAATAAAAGAGAATAGAAGAAAAGTTGGTATCAGTGGGTTAAAAAAGAAATAATGAAGAAACTCACCAGTAAGATTTTTGAAAAATTGGAAAATCTATTGGACAAAATTTGAAAGGCACATCAAAATAAAGAAAAAGATACAGTATCAATAATACACTGAATCTAATTTCCCAGTGTTAGAATGTGATTAAAAATATAAATAAAGTTAAAGAAAAAAAAAAGGCTTGCAGTAGAAATAGCGCAAGGACAATTACACAGTTATAGTGGCCATAATAAGGGACAGAATAGAACAAGATAAAGCGAGAAGTTCCCAGAGCTCTGATGGGTCTAGTGGGTGTTGCTAATGGCTTTGCGATTTATTTTGTAAATTGCAGTGTTTGAAGCAGCACTGTATACTCCCTCCTCCATTTTACCAGTCAATACCTCAGGTGCTCAAAGAACTTCAAGATCAACCAACAGATGATTAATTTCATCTGATATCTAGGTGTGCTTAGTGTAGGTATGTTTATATCAAGGTCAAAGTGTCTACTTACAGTATCAAGTATTTCTTTGGTATGAGCTGCTGACAGGCAAAACCTGGCTCTGGACTCAATAATCGGAGTAGCAGGAAATCCCACCACAACTACCCCGATATTCCGCTTCAGCATCTCCCGTCCAAAGGCGCTGCAAGGGGAAAGCAGGGTAAGAATCAGGAAGAATAATAAACTACGGTCCAAAGGTCTTTGGTCCTGAATGATTTAAACTCAGGTGACACAGGCATTGGAGACTTCTATTAGAAATTTCCTCTAACTTCTTTTCAAGTTAAAATTGCCAGACTTCTTTAATTCAGTCCTAAAGTGGTCTTCTCCCAAATGGCTTCCTTCACAAAGATAAAGAATATAGTTGTCACAGACCAATTTTTAATAGGGCTTGACTAAAGTGATTTGCAGTTATAGCCTTAAAGTGTCCCTGACACATAAGAGTGGTTCAGAGGCTTCAAAATGAACTTGAGTTTATTTTTTTTAATATTTTATTTATTTTTGGGAGAGAGAAAGAGACAGAGCAAGAGCAGGAGAGGGGCAGAGAGAGAGGGAGACACAGAATCCGAGGCAAGCTCTGGGCTCTGTGTGGACAGCTCAGAGCCTGGAGGCTGCCTCGGATTCTGTGTCTCCTTCTGTCTCTGCCCACCCCGCTCCCAAAAATAAATAAACATTTAAAAAAAACTAAAAATTTTAAAACCTTGTCCTTGAAATATTAGAATTGGCAGTAAATTTAAAGAATTCTTAAGATTACGGATGCAGAAGATCTGCTGTAACATGGACATCTTTCTGCTGGCAGAATGGCCGATTAGTATTAGCCCTCCAGACCAGGTATTTCTTTTTTTTTTTTTTAAGTTTATTTATCTATTTAAGTAATCTCTACCCAACGTGGGGCTCAAACTCACCTGAGATCAAGAGTCGTACAACTCTTCAGACTGAGCTAGCCAGGTGCCCCAGAGACCAGGTATTTCTGATTTGGAATTTAGGATTTCCTTTGGTGTCTGTGAGGCAAACTCATCCCCAGGCTTCAGCTGATTTCCCAGACTACACAAAACTTATTTAACTCTCCACCCTAAACCAAAGTGATGGCACGTGGCCTCACTCCACATCTATATCTTGTCTAAATAACAGAATTCTAACTTTCATGTAAGTTCTTATTTGCTAATTACGTTGTTTTTTGTCTTTCCCTCTTGCTGACCTACCTTATTCCTTCTTGACTATTCCCTTAGCTCTTTAAAGCATTTGTTTGAGAATAAAAAATCCTCCACACTTTAGTTACATGAGTAACCAATTATGTAAGTGCCACCCTCTCTCCACTTCCTCTATACTTCTTTTGACCCCGAGCACCCTGCATCTTCAGTCACCCTCCCAAACGGTCTAGTGCTTTATTCACCCTTTCTAAATCTTAATCATTTTGCACAGTCAGGTTTCCCTTGTGTAGAATAGGTCAGACATAGTCCTCTCTAAAAAAACAGTTCTGGGGCACCTGGGTGGCTCAGCTGGTTAAGCGTCCGACTCTTGATTTCGGCTCAGGTCATGATCTCACAGTTCATGGGTTTGAGCCCTGCATCGGGCTCTGTGCTGGTGGCTCAGAGCCTGCTTGGGATTCTCTGTCTGCCCCTCTCTCTCTGCAACCCCCCCTCGCAAAATAAACATTTTCAAAAAAGGAAAGAAAGAAACAGTTCTAGACTAAGTCCTTCAGACCACACAACTCTTTGTTTATTTATGATAATTCCATTTAAAGAAGAGGGAGAAAATCTACACCTCTGCTTTGGTTCATTTCCTCCATCCCTGTAAGGCTATGAGGCCAAATGCGCATAGGACTTCCTGTTGAAAACTGAACTTTTTTTCCCTCAGTGGGCACTTTTCCCCAATTTCCTCCTCGTTATCTTTGCAATCACCATACTTCTCCGCTTTAATTTTCCCTCCTATATCCACTTTAATAAACATTTACTGATTGCCCTCTGAGTGACAGGGATCATGGTGGGCACTGGGGATTCAAAGATGAATAAAAACATCTGCTTCTTTAATGAGTTCAATTAAACCTGAGAAACGATCCTTATCCAGTTTTATATTTAAGATCAGTCAAAACCCACAAATCTGAAAAAATGTGCCTTTTTTTTTAACCCGAGTCTATACTAAGTAGATAACTCCTTTCTAAAAAAAATTTTTTTTTAACGTTTATTTATTTTTGAGACAGAGAGAGACAGAGCATGAACGAGGGAGGGACAGAGACAGAGGGAGACACAGAATCGGAAGCAGGCTCCAGGCTCTGAGCCATCAGCCCAGAGCCCCACGCGGGGCTCGAACTCCCGGACCGCGAGATCGTGACCCAAGCTGAAGTAGGACGCTTAACCGACTGAGCCACCCAGGCGCCCCAGATAACTCCTTTCTAATCTCTGATGCAGTTTTGCCTACTTTGCAAGTAACTATATTTGCTCACTTCATACTACTTTTCTTTCTTCCTTCCTTTTTTTTTTTTTTTTAAATTACTTTTCAAATGTCTTCTGGTTTTGTTATATACCTGGACTTGTTGTCAAACACACTGGAAGCGGTTCCAGAGCAAGGCTTTCCATTATACACGAGTTGCACAAATCAAAGAAACTGGTGTAATCTGCAACAACACACCCTGACCTCAAGGCTCACGACTCCCCCCCGGGCACTGCATTTCAGCTCCACTCACCTTCTTGCTACCCCTCTATCGGCTAAGCATGTTCTTGTGCTATGGCATTTGCAGAGAACTTCTTTCTCTAAGTGGCTAACTCAGCTCCTTCAAGCTCACATGTCACCTTCCCTTTCCACTGGCTCACCCTGACCATTCCAAGTTAATACTGTCATCTGCCCACCCACAGGGTACTCTCCCCATCCCCCATGCCCTGCTCTACTTTTCCCCATAACATGTAACATCTTCTCACAAATTACATAACTTATTTATTACGTTTGTCTGACTTCTGCCCCATTAGAACATTAAGCTCCACAAGGACCGGGATTTTATTTTTGTGTTTTGTTCACTGATCTATGCCAATCTCCTAGAAGAGGGCACTGAACTCAATATTTGTTTAATGAAAGACTAACAAGTTAACATTATTTCATAAATTGGAATCCACTATTTACGGAATTTCTAGCAAATGAAGGTAGGTTAATATAATGAAGCCAAGACAATTTTTGCTGACAAAATACATAAGCCTGAGTCTAACAGCACAGAAACCTTAAGTCTAATTAGAGACCCATCTGTAATCTGCAATAAAACATACCCAATTTTGGCTGGCATGTAGAGCATCAAAGGCACCACTGGAGAATCTTCATTTCCATAGATGATGAAGCCCATCTCTTTCAGACGTCTTCTGAAATACCTGGTGTTTTCGGCTAACTGCTGTATACATTCTTTGCCTGGAAAATCAAGAGGAGGAAAACAATAACACTAAGAAAAAGGAGTGGGGAAAAAGAGAGCAATCTCCTCTATCTCCATTCTATCAATCAGTCCTATGTTTGGTTCCTCTGTCCTAACATAAAATATTTTCACATAACAAACTGTATGAAATATAAATACAAACAAATCTTGCTTTGTATTCTGTCACAGTAGGTGTTGATAGATTTTGTAATAATGTACAAAATGAAGTTTAACAATTAATATTTTCATGGCACATTAGCATCATTAAACATTTTCAATATATCTCATTTAACATTCTTCTATCCCTTAACAGTAGGTACAATATTAACTATTATCTTCACTTTGCAGGTTGGGTGACTCCCACAAAGGTGGTGACTGGCCTGCAGTTACACATTAACAGGTGGCACAGCCAAGACAAGAATCTAGGTCCCTTGACTTCAATATTCATTCCAATGAACTATGCTGCAAATAATTTTACACACGAGACCAGAGATGGAGCCATTTAGAGCCCCAAACTTTCCTCTTAAGAGTCTGGTTTTATGTTACCATTTCCCCGAAACTACTATCAGACAACAATAGCATATCCGTAATAATGTAAAATCATATTTTTAATCCCAGTCTGTTCATCTTCCTTACATAGGAATGGATTATAACAAACATTTCTCAAACCGCGGACTAAATATTTGAACTGGGTTTTGACATTATGGTAGGTAAATCTATGAACAGACGTCCACGAACAGACATCATGGAGAGCAAGCCTAAATTCAAAAGATCAGCGCGCAAAGGGCTCAGCACTGGTTAAGGGTCTTCCCAACCACAAATACTCACAAATAAGAAAGGGTTGCAGTCATCTTCTCACATATATTAGGGAGCCAACAAATTTGTATTTTTTAAAGTACAAGTGTCATATACCTCCAAAGATAAATTAATCAGTTGATCAGAGACACAGATGGTTAACAAACGTGCTTAGAATGCTAACATATCCATCCACTGATGCAAAGCCACTCTAGATAAGTCTGCTACAAATAACCCAAAATTAATACTTTGTGTAAATAATTTCAAGTTAACCAGAGAATAACACTCAAACTTAGACTCGCTTAATGTGAACACTGAAGAACATCACTTAAGTTATGACATATGTCCTACACTAAAGCAGACATTAAAGTATGTTACATTTAAGTATATTGAGAATCTCGGAGCCCTGTGCCCAAGTTTTCCCTAGAAATACCAATACACGCTTAACTCTACATTTAGAAAAAGAGACTTCTACTTCTGGCCATGGTAAAATACCCGGGACCAGTTTTACCTTTCTGCCGTTAACAACAGAAAACTGGACAAATCACATAAAACAAAATGTATATACAATGGTTTTCAAACACCAGGCCACAGGCAGTGCAGGACTATGCTGCTGGGGAGAAGGAAAACAATACAGAAGCCTCTGGATTGCCCCCTGACTGCCTAGAGGCAGGTCCCAGGCTGCTGCCCAGGGACAGGAACCTAGTCTCCTCAGTTGGGACACCAGCGATCAGAGTTGGGGATGCTAAGGTGGCTAGAATTTGCCGGGCAGCGTACAGGAAAGGAGGGAGAAGTGTACAAAGAGAGAAGTGTGGGGGTCTACAGAAGGGTCCCCTTGAGCCTCTGGCTGAGTGTCATCTGCTTGTGCTTGAGAAGAAACCACCAGGGGCTGGGGAAAAAGCCAGCAGAAAGCAGCAGACTCAACAGTTCCCAGAGCTCATACGGAATTGGCAACAGTGTGTATTGTCACCTTCCAAAATGGAGAGTCACACGAGTCGTGGAGCTAAATTAGCCCTAGACTCAAAGTTGCTGTGGATCCACCCTTACAAACCTTAACAGCAAGTCTCAAAAGGATCCAACTAATTCCAAGAACAAAGTCCAACACTACCTAAAGGAATACAACAAAGTGCAGCCCCTGGTAATGTAAAATTTACAACATCTGGCATACAATAAAAAATTCCAGCCATTCAAAGAAACGGGAAAATATGACCCACCAACCAGGAGGTAAGTCAATCAATAGCAATAGACCATAAATAAGAGTACCAGCAGACAAGGATGCACAAAATGCTATTGTAAATATGCGCCATACATTCGGAAAAGTGGGGGGAAAACACGATAAAAGGGAGAAAGGAAATATGCTGATGAATCTCAAAAAGCATTATGCTACATGAAATAAGCCAGACACAAAAGACTATACACTGAGTGCATTCATATATAGGAAATTCTAAGAAAGACATAATTATAGAGACAGAACACAGGTTAGTGATTGCCAGGGAGTGGAGAGAGGACTGGCTGCAAAGGGGTATGAGGGAACTCCTGGGGAGTGACAAAAACATCCTATTCCTCGACTGTGGTGTGATTGCCTGACTACATTCATTGGTCAACACTCATGGAATTATACACTTACAGCTGGTGAATTTTATTGTATACAAGTGATATCTCACTAAAGATGGTTTTTAAAAAATTGAGTGATACACCTGCATATTAGTATACATTATTTTTTTCTGCATTCACCTTATTATTTTGCAATTTGCTACCTTTTTCTCATCACAAACCAAATAGCTGAAAAAAATTTTTTTCATTGCAAATGGCAAGACTTCATCCTAAAAAAATTTTTTTTTTTCTCATTCCAAGAATATCAAGAAAAATTATCAAGGGAAAGGGGGCGCCTGGGTGGCTCAGTCGGTTAAGCATCCACTGCGGCTCAGGTCATGATCTCACGGTTCGTGAGTTCGAGCCCTGCGTCGGGCTCTGTGCTGTCAGCTCGGAGCCTGGAGCCTGCTTCAGATTTTGTGTCTCCCTCTCTCTCTGCCATTCCCCCCTGCTCACACTCTGTCTCTCTCTCTCTCTCTCAAAAATAAATAAAAAACATTAATTAAAAAAAATTTTTTTTAAAGAAAAATTATCAAGGAAGAGAAGAAATCTTAGGAGATGAAGACCTTAACTTTTTCAATTATTATATCTTTCTAAGCAAGTTTTCTCTAACAGAAGGAAGTGAAAATCTCAGGTGCATGATTCATCACCATCTGCCCCCAGACAAGAAGAGTCCCAGGAGAACATACATCTAAAATGACACTCACATCACACAACCTGAAGACAGTGGGAGTAGGCATTTAGGATCCCCAACTTATATAGCCCCATTGTTGCTGACTCGTGTTCCTTTGTAAAGATAACACCACTATTTTTTTGTTTGTATACTCACGTGCTAATGGACATCAGAGATCACCAACCTTCATTTTGGCAGCTATTAAAAGTTGAGATGAAAAAGAATTCTCTCCTAAATATATATCTAGGTATCATAGTCACACTAGAATTGAAATACAATTTAAAAATAAATTTTTTTTTTTTTTTAATTTTTTTTTTTTTTCAACGTTTATTTATTTTTGGGACAGAGAGAGACAGAGCATGAATGGGAGAGGGGCAGAGAGAGAGGGAGACACAGAATTGGAAACAGGCTCCAGTCTCTGAGCCATCAGCCCAGAGCCTGACGCGGGGCTCGAACTCACGGACCGCGAGATCGTGACCTGGCTGAAGTCGGACGCTTAACCGACTGCGCCACCCAGGCGCCCCTTAAAAATAAATTTTAAAAAAAGAAGAAATTAACAGCTCCATTTCATTTGATCCCAACTGCTTTTAGATGGGTATAGTAAAAGAATGTACTATTGACAAAAAGAAACTGCCCGCAGGTGTTAAATTACTTTTTCTAAGGCCTTTCTTTCAGTAGGAGGCAGATCAACGTTCTCTGGGTCTGTCAGTGTTTTTTCTTCTACACCACATCAAGAAATTATGTATTTTTCAAACTTTAAAGAGCACAGCCCTTTACTGGGTAAGAGTATCTGTGTCCTATTTTTAAAACAGCACTTACTGGCAAATGAATGGGTAGGGGTGAATGGGTGCAGGAGCCTAGGGAGACACAGGGCAAGTACAAGACAAGTGAAAAATAGTTCTTCCAATGAACTCACCCTGAGCAGCGGACCGCAGTCACTGCTGGTGAGTACGGGGAATAAAGACCGAGAGGAAGTGTCAAGACCAGTGCTAAAGAAAGAAGTCAACTCAATCACAAATGGCAGCAAATCATACAAGTTCAGTGGTCTATTTATGCTACAAAAGTCACAGCCTGAACCATGAACTGCTAATATTTGACTATTTGTGACCTAAAAATGGCAATTTCTTGTGGTACAACCTAATAATATCAAAGATAATAATAGGAAAAAATAAACAAATAATAGCACACAATTCAGTAAGCTCTGGCATTTACATATACTGGGAAGTAGTTAAGTGGTTATTCGTTTTTTTGACGGGACGCTGAATTTTAAAGACAACACAGTTACCTATTTTGAATTAAATATCACCTAAAATACTAGTTAACATTAATGCAAGAAGTGTAACTGCTACTTAAGTCCAATCTGCTAGCTCAGTTCTAAGAAGTTTTCTTACTACAGAGTTGCCACAAGTTATAACAGGCTGGAAGAATGGTCTAAGAGGGATTTAGACCATTTCTTTTTCTTTTTTCTTTTTTTTTTTTTTAATTTAAATAAACTCTACACCCAATGTGGGGCTCAAACTCATGACCCCAAGACCAAGAGTCTGACCAACTGTTAGGGATTTAAAACAATGTAAAGTGTAAAAAGAAGGTTTAGTCTTGTCTTAAAAAATCTAACTCTTAAAATGTCTTTATCTTTTTTTTTTTTTTTAATTTTTTTTTTTTCAACGCTTATTTACTTTTGGGACAGAGAGAGACAGAGCATGAACAGGGGAGGGGCAGAGAGAGAGGGAGACACAGAATCGGAAACAGGCTCCAGGCTCCGAGCCGTCAGCCCAGAGCCTGACGCGGGGCTCGAACTCCCGGACCGCGAGATCGTGACCTGGCTGAAGTCGGACGCTTAACCGACTGCGCCACCCAGGCGCCCCTGTCTTTATCTTTTTAAGAACACAGATGGTAATAGAAGAGGCCAGAATTCTTCTCTACTTTGCAAACATAAATCTTTACTTTTAAGGATGATAAAAAGCATCAAAGCAATTAAAAAAAAAAAAAAAACCTTAATACTGATTTCTCTTTAACTTTACAGCTAAGCCTTGCTGTGTGGCCATGAGTTTGGAGTTCTTCAATATGGTTAAATGAAACCATTTTTAGAACTTCCTTAATAAAATCTACAGTTTGGCATGAAAAAAAGAAAAGGAAACAGGAGCACATAATTTCATTTCTCAGAAAATGTAAGAGATAACTTTAATACATCATTTTTAGTCCTCAACTTCTTTGCAATGAATTTTATGCTTAGGAAGTAATGAAGGATCAATAGATTGTGATGGCATCATTAGATTTAGGTCTTTTAAGGAAACAAAACCTCAAAAGGTGGGGCATCACAACTATCTACCTATTGATAACCACTATGTATTAATAACTTCAAGTCACCATTACAAGATAGGATTAGATTTGGAGCTATAATTATTAACCCTGCCAAATAGATTGTGAGGTTGTACCAAATGCATTCCAGATGTTCTCCAAAAGGAATATTTTTATCAAGTCTTAATCCAGATTCCTCACGATTGCCAGCCATGTGAACTTAATGTTTGAAGGAACTACTGGATTATTACTCAAATAAAATTTCGTAAGCCCTCCCAGACAGGTATCAATCAGAACAGCTAGTGTTCTATGAGCTACAAATTTCCTGATGTCTCAGGACTGGTTACAAAAACAACAGGACAAGACCTATGTATAGAGTAAGGGGATAAAAAAGGGAGCATTTTGTCTGAAATGGCATTAGTGCTAACTACTCAGAACTTATTCTTCAAAAATTATAGCATGTACTCACCTGCTTAAATAGCAATATAATTGTCAATTTAGCTGATGAGCTTTTATATAACTTATAACATAATCAACAAAATGTGTTTGAGTCTGCAACTTCAAAAATACCATCTCTGGTGTTAACTGAAATCTTTCAAAATAAAGGACACAAATATAAATGATGTTCAGCCAGATCTGATCCCCTAACTCACATCATACTCCATTACACAGTTCCTAATCTTCTTAGATTTCCTGGATATCCTGATATAATCTGCTTTCCTGGGAAAAATAAAATAAAATTACTGCTACTCTTCAGACTTACACTTTCCAATTAATTATAACGGGCTGGAAGAATTTGAAATTGAGGAACTTCTTCTCCCTCCCCCCTTTTTCTTCAAGGTCATAATCTCAAAGTAGGTAAGGGTTTTCTTAATTGAGGGTCCCCAAAACAAAACAGCCCCAAGAATGGGTTCAATTGGTTTTCAGCTTTAACTACAAGGTAAGGGTTATTAAGGCAGGATAAAATATGGAAAAATACTACCCATCACCTTGTTCTAATTTAAACTATAAAAAATGTTATATTGTGGACAGTTCACATAGAATCTCTTTAATACTATAGGTCTAAGAATTGAATTTAACTATCAATCTTTTCGTTTAATCATCTATCCAAATGGCTTATTTTTGCTATTTGGAAAGTTACTTTTTCTAATATTTTACTTTGGTTAGATTATACTGCCAAGTGAAAAGCAACTATGTTTCACTCTAGTGGTTTTTCTCTTGAAAAGCATTTTAGAAAAGTAGAATAAACTCACACATTGTGTACTTACTTTGCCTATGTTAAACGTGTCTCCACTCAAATCTAAAATGGGGTTATATGTTTCCGATTCTGTGTCTCCCTCTCTCTCTGCCCCTCCCCCGTTCATGCTCTGTCTCTCTCTGTCCCAAAAATAAATAAATGTTGAAAAAAAAAATTAAAAAAAAAAAAATGGGGCGCCTGGGTGGCGCAGTCGGTTGAGCGTCCGACTTCAGCCAGGTCACGACTCGCAGTCCATGAGTTCGAGCCCCGCGTCAGGCTCTGGGCTGATGGCTCAGAGCCTGGAGCCTGTTTCCGATTCTGTGTCTCCCTCTCTCTCTGCCCCTCCCCCGTTCATGCTCTGTCTCTCTCTGTCCCAAAAATAAATAAACGTTGAAAAAAAAAATTTAAAAGATATAACCCCATTTAAAAAAATTTTTTTTTTCAACGTTTATTTATTTTTGGGACAGAGAGAGACAGAGCATGAACGGGGGAGGGGCAGAGAGAGAGGGAGACACAGAATCGGAAACAGGCTCCAGGCTCTGAGCCATCAGCCCAGAGCCTGGCGCGAGCCTGGCGCGGGACTCGAACTCACGGACTGCGAGATTGTGACCTGGCTGAAGTCGGATGCTTAACCGACTGCACCACCCAGGCGCCCCTAAAATGGGGTTATATCTTAAAGATCTCTTAAACAAGTATTATATCAAGTAAATGAGATCACATGCAAACTATGTTTTCAAAGGCTATTCCCATAGTGATTATGGAAGCTCTTAGTACTGATTCCCTTCAAGGCACAGAAAGTATGTAGTATAGCGAGCAGGGTGCCAGGCTCACTAAAGGCTTCTTCCCTTTCCTTTGGCTGGTAAAGCAATTTCCAAACTGTATTTCATTTCAGTTGCTATATCTCTAAATATTACCAAGTCCATTACCAGCCAGCCTTATCTTCTAATAAGATACTACTGTATAGTCTCCCATAAGTGAATGGAAGAACATGTTGATTTATATTAATGTAAATGAACTTGGCATTCTCTTATATGAGTGGTGCTACATCTAAATGTAATGTTAGGACAACAGCTCAATCTCTTGCTTGGCTGGAAGTATTTTGGGCTTAGCTGAAGAGGGAGTCAGGTTTGCCTTAACTATTGCTATTACAGCAGTTCCACGAACTGTAAATTATTTGCACGGTAGAAAATCTCAGATGCAATCATGACGACACTTTCAAAAGAGACAAGTAAACCTTGGCTACGATACTTAAACCACAGTGTCTTTCCTATACCACATCAATAATTTCTGAGAGAAGAAGAGACTTAGTAGGGTTGCCCTCCTTTCCCTTTTAGAAACTGGCAAATTTAAGAGTTATTTTGCAGCTGGGGAAAGTAAACCAATGCCAGGAGAGGCTAAGTAACTCCAAGAGGAGGAACCAGGATTTGAACTCCCTGGTTCTTCTAGTTTCAAAGACTGTACCCTCAACCACTGCTCACAGATCCTGTTTAGCTTCTGTATTAAGTAGGACATAAAAGGGAATGGTAGTTAACAGGAATGTAAAAAAAAGAACTGAGTAACTGTTTAATTAAAGTCACTGATGGTGCCTGCTGGAGCCTCCCTTGGAGACTTACCTGCCTCTTAAGAACCTTACACTAACCCTGCCTCCACCACCCAGCCCTGGAGGCCACACATCTCCTTGATTCTTGGGCCCTGATCCATCTGTTCCTAGGGAAAGAGTTGGTGCCGAGAGATTTCCTTTCATCCCGCATCCTTCGTATAATAGCACTTCAACCAGTATTAAGGGTTAAATTGTTTCAAGCTTATTCTGACCCAAGTCCCTTGATCTGTAGCAGACCTGACTGACTTTCTCTGAGATTTGCAGACCACTGGCCTTGAGGAGTGAAGGACCAAACTTTCTCAGAAGATAAGGTCTGACTACATTTGAAAGCAGTTATTGCTGCTGCCAGCAATTCTGTTCACACTCATGTCAACAGAGGAGTGGCTGCCTGGGCACCTGCTTCTCTTGCATATATCCCCCTCCCTTTTCCTGTGCATTCCCTTTTAAAACCTTCTGGCTTCCCCTGGATGGGGCAGATGGTCTCTGAGATATTAGTCCACCATCTTCCCATGTTGCCCGCTTCCTGAATAAAGCAACCTTTCCTTTCCCAACATCACCTGTCTCTCCACTATTGACTTTTGAGCGGCAAGGAAACAAATCTAAGATTGGAACGAGTTCTCTTGTCTAGTAACACTTCCAAATTTCCATTCTAAGATTTCAGTCACTGCTCTATCTTCCAACAGGGGGCATCCTGCAAAATTTCAGTCAACCACTGCCAGTGTTTCTCAGTAAGACTGCGATTGGCATATGGGACACAATTCTTGGTTGTCAAGGCTGTCCAGTGTCCTGAAGAACACTTAGAATCATTGGCCCCTTGGCAATAAATGCCAATACCACCACCCCATAGCCTAATCGGTGACAACCAAAAATGCCCCTAGATTTTTCCAAATATGTCTTAGGAAGGCAGCACTGCTCCTGGTTAGTTGAGAGCCACTACTGGCCCTAACGTTCTTTCTTCATAGGAACCAGGGGTTTCTTTTCTCTTTACCCTTAAACTTGAGTTGGAGACACATCAGCTATATGATCTTGGGTATGTTTTTACCTCCCCTAGATTTAATTACGATATTACCAATTATGTAGAGGAAGATATAAATGTGGAGCAATCTGGTATATTTAAAGTGTAAAACCACACATGGGAAAACCCAATGTAAAATATGAGCTAAATGATTAGCAGTACATTAAAACACAATACTTTATGATTAGGTAGGGCTTCTTTTCAGCAGACCCTTTTCTTACCTTTCTGGAATTTTATTTCTATTCCATTACTTTGACTATTACAAATTATTACAGTTTATATAATAAATTGTACTCCCCCATTACTCTACTCTTTTTCAGTTCTCCTTTTATTAAGATATAATTCACATCCTGTAACATTCACCCTTTTAAAAATGTACAACTCAATGGTTTTTAGCATATTCAAAGTTGTGCAGCCATCACTAGTATGTAATTCATCTCTCCCAAAAGAAACTCCTTTCCCTCTCTCCACTGCCCTGAGCAACCACTGATCTACTTCCTGTCTCTATGATTTGCCTATTCTGGACATTTCATATAAATGGAATCATATTTTATGTGGCCTTTTGTATCTTCTTTCACTTAATGTTTTCAAGGTTCATCCATGTTATAACGTATCAGTCCTTCATTCTTTTTTAAGAATTATTTTTTAATCCATTCTTTTTTAATGGATATACTACATTTTGTTTATCTACTCATCAGTTGATGCACACTGGTTGTTTCTACTTTTTGGCTACTGTGAATAATGCTGCGTATGTTTTCAATTTGATTGGGAATATACCTAGGAAGAGAATTTCTGGGTAAAGTGGTAACTCTTTGGTGTCTGCTTTTTGAGGAACTGGAACTGTTTTCTAAAGTGGCTGGGACATTTTACATTCCCACCAGTGATATGGGAACACGCCATTCCAATTGCTTAGATCCTCACCAACATTACTTTTTTATTTAAGCTATACCAGTGAGAGTACAGTGGTATCCTGTGATTTTCATTTGCAAATCCCTAATGTCTAACAGGTTTAAATACCTTTTTTTCTGTGTTTATTGGCCATTTATCTTTTTTGGAGAAATACCTATTTGTATCCTTTGCACATTTTTAATTGGGTTGTTTAGTTTGAGTTGTAAAAGTTCTTTCTATATTCTGGATACTAGAGTCTTATCAGACATGATTTGCAAAACTTCCTCCCATTCTGAGGGTTGTATTTTCACTTTCTGGATGGGGTGTCTTTCAAAGAACAAAAGCTTGTAATTCTGATGAAGTGCAATATATGTTTTTTGGTTGCTTATTCTTTTGGTGTCATAACTAAGAAAGCACTGCCTAATCCCACAGTCATGAAGACTTACATCTACATTTTCTTCTAAGAGTTTGGTAAATTTGGCTCTTACACTTAGGCTTTTGATCCATTTTGAGTTATTTTTGTACATGGTGGGAGGTAGGGGTCCCACTTCATTCTTTTGTATGCGGATATCTAATTGTCTCGGAATCATTTGTTAAGAGAGACTATTCTTTTCCATTGGACTGTCTTATTGAATACCAACTAATCCTAAATTAAAAGTTTACTTCTGGACTCTGGTTGGTATTTCATGGTCTGTCTATCTATACTTATGCCAGTTTGACACTATCTTGATACCACAGCTTCGGGACATGTGACTCCTCTTTGTTCTTTTTCAAGTTGGACTATTCTGGAAATCTTGTCTCTTGCATTTCCAAATGAATATGAGGATCCACTTGCCAACTTCTACAAAAAAGGCAGCTGGGATTCTGATGGGGATATTGTTGAATCTGTAGATCAACTTGGGAAGTACTGTTGTCTTAACAATACCAAGTCCTCCAATCCATGAGCACAGGAATCTTTCTATTTGTTTAGGTCTTCTTCCTGTTTGTTTCTGTACATTTTTTTTCCTTTGGATGGAATGTAGTAAATATTCTCAAAATACTGAGTTGGGTTGAGAAGGCAACGCAAAGGGAGAAACGAATAAACATATTAAATACAACATGATACAGGTCCTAATTTGCATAACAATAAATGTCTCTTCTTTTTTCCACTTCCCTCTCCGATTTCCCTTAACGAAAATGTGTCTTTAAATGCATTAAAATATGTTGGAGAGGCTCTAGCAAATGCTGACAAAAATATGAAACCTCTCATACGTTGCTAGTGAGATGGCAAACTGGGACTTTGTAAAAATGGCAATATATGCAGGGTGGTCTCAGGCGGTCTCCTGTCAGCCTTTGTTAGTTAAGACAAACCTGGAAAAATAATGAAATTTGCTAGGTGTTCCAGGAATTTGTAAGACAGGGAAAGTGTTATGAAAAGCGTACTTTGGAGTTAAAGCCCTTGCCCCAAGGCAGGAAATGAAAGCATAAAGGGGCTGGCCCTTCCTCTTATTCCTCCTTTCTCTTTTAAATGATATGAACAAATGCACAAATCTGGCCATAAAAATATTTATTTTCCACCTGTGAATCTGCTTTCATTCTCTTTTTAAAATTTTTTTTTTTCAACGTTTATTTATTTTTGGGACAGAGAGAGACCGAGCATGAGCAGGGGCGGGGCAGAGAGAGAGGGAGACACAGAATCGGAAACAGGCTCCAGGCTCTGAGCCATCAGCCCAGAGCCCGACGCGGGGCTCGAACTCACGGACCGCGAGATCGTAACCTGGCTGAAGTCGGACGCTTAACCGACTGCGCCACCCAGGCGCCCCCTGCTTTCATTCTCAAAGTCATTTTTCCCTAGATGTTTTAGTATTAGGTGTTTTGTCTACATAGTTCGTAAGGGGGAGTAGCTGATGAAAGGTTGGCACAAGTATTGTGCACGAATCTGGTTCCGACTGCCCTACTGGATGAAGGCCTTTTAGGAGAGCTGCAGGGCATTATCACCGGGATTATCAGCCTGCGATGGGCACAGAACTAATCAGATTAGCAAAGGAAAAGTTAAAATGACGCCTATCTCTCAGTAAGCACAATATATTATCGATGTACAAAAATGGGTTCTCTTGAGATTGTGCTTTCTAAGACTCAAATCTGAAATTCTGACCATCAAATATGGCAATGGCAAAATATTAATTTCTTAGGACTAATGCTTTTGCTAAATTACAATAGAAGGATGGGTTCTTTTGGAAAGGAGTACAGCTTGATTTCCATTTTAAAAGGTAGAGCTGAGCAGAGGGTGTAGATGTAGACAGACAGTTTAGGGAAGGCTGGACTTGTCCCAGGGTTTAAGATATTCCTGAACTAAATAAACCCTAGGTAAACAGAACATTCCTTACATGTGCAAGCATATCCTTTAATAGGGAGAATTGCTGGGATTCCTGACTCCACTTAATCAGGAAATCAGAGGTCTAAAAGTAACTTTTACTTCTTCCAAGAAAGGGGAAGTGGGTTGGCAAGTGAACATTTAGATTTGATAATCAACAGTAATGAAAAACATTCTTAAGTCTCTGGGGTTTTCAAGAGCCTAAAGGAAAACAGCTGAATGTTGAATCCCCATTAAAACTGCTACTTATTTAAAAAAAAATTTTTTTTTTGTACATTTACAGAAGTCTCAAAAGAATGTGTAAGTTTGTTTCATACAAATTATTTACTCCATGTAAATGATGAACCACTTAATCAAATTCAATATAGTCAATTAAAACAAAAGTGCTCATGGGGCACCTGGGTGGCTCAGTCGATTAAGCGCCTGACTTTGGCTTAGGTCATGATCTCACGGTTCGTGAGTTTGAGCCCCTCCTTGGGCTCTGTGCTGACAGCTCAGAGCCTGGAGCCTGCTTTGGATTCTGTGTCTCCCTCTCTTCTGCTCCTCCCCTGGTCATATTCTCTCTCTCTCTCTCTCTCAATCTCTCTCCCAAATAAACATTAAAAAAACTTTTTAAAAAGTGCTCAGATTTGAGAAAAATGACCAATTTATATTAAGGTCACCAAATGAAAGAAACAGTGCATATATAGTAGTTGTGAATATGCTTCAGGATTTCGGTTTTGTTTTTTTTTTTTTAAGTCTGCTAAAATACAATTGCGATGTTTATTACTTTTTCTATTGGCAGCAATGAAAAAAATCACTAGAAATCATATTTTTGTCTTTTTCAAATAATCTGCATTCAGTGTCAAAATCCTCAAAACGTTTAGATATCAAAGACAAATACTGATTTTGTTTTCATTAATGATGAGAAACAAGAGATCCAGTTTAATCAAGATCTGACATTTATAAATTTTAAGCATGCAAGTGAGCTAAAAGATTAAGAGATTAATTATAAATAACAACTACAGGAACAGATGATCATTTGTGTGATTTCTAGGTTCATTAGGATAGTATACATCCAGAGAACCAACAGAAGTTCTCAGATCCAATGTCGAATAATGGAATGTGGGCAAGCACTCTTAAATGACCTTTATTATTTTTAAAAAATTTTTTTAATGTTTTATTTATTTTTTGAGACAGAGACAGAGCATGAGCAGGGGAGGGGCAGAGAGAGAGTGAGACACAGAATCATAAGCAGGCTCCAGGCTCTGAGCTGTCAGCACAGAGCCTGACGCGGGGCTGGAACCCACGGACTGTGAGATTGTGACCTGAGCCGAAGTTGGCCGCTTAACTGACTGAGCCACAGGTGCCCCAAATGACCTTTATTTACTGTGCACTACATGCATACTGTATGCTGCAAGCAGAGAAAGAATCCATGCGTTAAAGACAGATTGGTACTACTGCCAAACTATAGACATGCTATCAAGGTGAGTCAACTAGGATGTTGTTCAAAGCTCTTTATACTTAATGGTTTCCATGAAAATAAGTGCAGAAGCAGAAATGCGTACACATCCCAAAGCGTCTTCTTCATTGTTTCCAGTGCTTTCTTTGCATTGTTTTTCTTTTGCCTTTTCTACTAGTGGCATTAACTGCTAAGTGTTCTGCTAAAATCTTTAAAAATTCCATAATGAAAGGCAGATAATTATGCTACCCTCTGATATTTTTGATCTCTTATCTTTTTAGTTTCTGTACTATTTCTTCAATAAGCATCTGAGTTTTGGCAACCTCTGACTGAACAGCACTTAACATATTATTATCCTGATCTGCATCCAAGAGTTCCTCAGCAAGTTGTCTTGTAACTGCTATCTGTTCATGTCTCATTTTTCTGTCAGACACAATGGCCATCAAGTTAAATCAAATTTCACTGTGCTTTTGTATCCGTTTTTCTATGACTGCTTCATTGTGCTGTCATCTTGATCTCATGCATCTAAACCAGTCGGTCCTTCTCTTAATCCATCTAATTCATACAATCTTCTGTCCACAGGAACATAACTGACAGAGTGAAAAGCATCTTCTTCTTTTGCTGATGTCTTTGCATCAAATGCAAACATCTGCTGTCTGGACAAGCTATTGTGGACTTGTCGAATCACACCTGGATTGCTCAATGCAAATCTTTCATAGCTGCATCAAAGCTTTGCGAACGTTCTTTAAACTCCGACAATGTCTCTTCTAAATGGAGACCTTGATGGGTACAATTCAATAACACACTTACTGTGGCTTGACTAGCACAAACATTATTAATTATCTGCTTGGCAAAAAATATCATGTCAAGTCTGGAGTCCTGAACTAAAGATACAGAGGGTGCTGATTCTTTTCCTGGCTGCCACTTGAAAAACAAACAAACAAACAAAAATAGCCCATGAACTGGCTTTAACTTTTCAAAATTCTTAGGCTCTAAACTCCGTATTTCTTCTACTTGGGCTCCTCAGCAACCAAATCCTTTAATGAGCTCAGTGAAGAGACCAGGGTCGTTTTCCATGAAGCACCATTCCCCAGCATTGGCTGTCATGGCCTAGGCCACACACTACCCCTGCTGCCACCTAGGCTCTGCCCACCCCTCATCCCACCCGGTACCAGCTGCCACTGGCCACTGAGCTCGTTGATCTCAGCAACCCTGCTGCGGAGTTCATCAACCCAGGTCACTCCTCCTACTTCCGCCGACAGCCTGCTTCAGAATTTCTTACAGAAACTTAAAAGCAAACATTAAAGAAGTTGATTTGGGGGGCTACTAACATTTTTGAAGCCTCATCTACTTTTAAGACACAAAACTGTGAAGAAAAACAAATCTAGCACATAAAAATAAATAATAAAGATGTCATTTATTTCAGCATATATTTGCTAGAAATAGAGGAGATACAAAAGTAGCATCATAGTCACTACACGAAAGACAAAAATCTCACCAGGAAGGCTACACAGAAAAGGAAGAACGTACTATGTGCTAGGCAAGCAGACATTAAATAAATACACGCTGAGTACCTGTCTAGTGTGTCTGTCAGACATCTAGGCCCTGGATACACTGCATGGAATAAAAGAAGCAAAGTTCATCCAATGTGGGAAATGGACAACAAAAAAGGTAAATGTCTCACTCAAGTGATGTCTGAGAAATGACCTGGATGAGCAAGCACTATCTCCATAAAGCACCAAGGCCCAGAAGCAAAAGCACATGTGGCATTTCCTAGGGTGGAGTGAACCAGCAAGGTTGGAACTGAGCCAGTAAAGGGAGCGTGTGATACAGGCGATCTATAGAGGGCCAATCCACAGGGGACTCACAGGTCTTCACTGTAAGAAAGACTCTGATTTTGGGGCGCCTGGGTGGCGCAGTCGGTTAAGCGTCCGACTTCAGCCAGGTCACGATCTCGCGGTCCGTGAGTTCGAGCCCCGCGTCGGGCTCTGGGCTGATGGCTCAGAGCCTGGAGCCTGTTTCCGATTCTGTGTCTCCCTCTCTCTCTGCCCCTCGCCCGTTCATGCTCTGTCTCTCTCTGTCCCAAAAATAAATAAACGTTGAAGAAAGACTCTGATTTTGACTTTGAGAGGTGGGAGAAGCCCCACAAGGGTTCTCAAACAGAAGATTGATAAGATCTCCTGTTTCAACAAGGTTACCTAAGTGCTGCATTTAAACAGGTGAAGAGAGAAGCAGACAGGGGGCGTAGGCGATGATGGCTTGTACTAGGGTGACAGCAATGGGTATGAAAAGTGGATAGGACATGTATTTTGAAGGTGGACAGAGTGTTACAAACTGTTAAAGCACACAGAAGATACAAAATAAATATTTGATGAATGAATGAATCTTGGATAGCAAGAACCAATGTGGACTAGAGTACTCAGGAAAGGCATCAGACTTACCACGTTTCACTTGAACTCTCTGCATGGATGTCTCCTATTCCTTATTATAAGCATGTTTATTTATCTTAATTCTTGGAAATTATTTTTGCTCAACTGATCCTTCTAGGACTATTAAATCCAAGTGAAAGTAGACAGAAGTCTAAGTAAATAACAGTGGCAATAGAGTGGTGGACAGATTCAAAGATATTAAGGAGGCACAATCTAAAGGCTCTGGTGATTAAATACATGGGATAAAGAAGCAGAGAAAATATAATAGGGGTTTCTTATTTGGACAACTTGCCGTTATCTGAAGGAACATGAAAGAAAAAGCATGTTTGAGGGGGAAACAAATGGAAAAGGCTAAAAATTTTAGAGAAACAAAACTCAATATGGGGGAAGCAAGTATTTTTAAAGTCTAAAGGTTTAAAATTAAGTAGGTCAAGACTACTGCTTCCAAACTCGGATTGGCATATTAAAAGTTAATTACTGTTTGGAATGATGAGAGGATTCTGGAAATGGACAGTGGTAATTGTTACACAACATTCTATAATGTATTTAATGCCAGTGAATTGTACACCTAAAATTAGTTAAAATGTTACCTTTTATGTTATGTATATTTTACCACCATGTTCACTCACTAGAGGTCAAGTGGTTTTTGTTTTTTGTTGTTTTTTTTTTAACATTTATTCCTTTTTAAGAAACAGAGACAGAGTGCAAGTGGCGGAGAGGCATAGAGAGAGGGAGACACAGAATCTGAAGCAGGCTCCAGGCTCTGAGCTGTCAGCACACAGCCTGATGCGGGGCTCAAACTCATGAACTGCTCGTGATCATGACTTGAGCTAAAATCAGTTGCTTAACCAACTGAGCCACCCAGGCGCCCTGAGGTCATTTTTTTAAATGAGATATAATTCACATTCCCATTTAAAGTGTTCAATTCCAAGTTTTTTAGTGTAACTATAGAACTGTGTAACCAACTGTGTAACCAGTAATTAATTATAGAACATTTTCACTGCTCCCCAAAAGAAACTGGCATGTATCACAGTCAATCATTCCCACTTCACCCTAATCTTCCAGCCTATATGTCAGGTGTAAGCAATAATTTTTGTTCGTTTGTTGAGGAATAATTTATCCCAAAGTCGCTTTTTTCTACATAAACAAGAGACTTAGGGGGATAACTTCTGAACAAAGCCCACACATCTTTCCTCATTGTTAGCTTGGTGGTAAACACACAGCTCTACTAACAAAAATTCCTGTGGACAATTTTTTTCCAGTAGGTGAAAATCATACAAATCAGTAAATATAAGCAATTTGTTTTCTCATTTTCATTTTGTTTTTGTTATTTTTACCCATGTTTATGTAGTTCTAAGTTTTTGAAAAACCTCAAAGGAACCAATAGCCTTATGAAAGACAAAGGATAGAAGTAAAAAATTAGGTCGTGGAAAAATTCCTGGTACCCTTTAAGACATGCCTCTACTTTGTATGTCATTAATTTGCTCTTTTTATAAGTCCCTGTTTCTGTTCTTACACCTTTGATGTGTGGCCTCCTGTCCTCAAAACAAACTGCAAACTCTGAGGGCAAATAAGGTTTTCTCCCCCAGCACCTCCCCACCAAGAATATACAAACATTCAAGTTGAAATATTGAGAAAATGGAAACCTTTTTTATGTGTCCAAACTAATTTGAATTCCACAGAATTACCTAATTCAATTACACACACACACACACACACACACACAAATACAAATAATAATGAAATATGAAATAGCTCATACACAAAAAGCATCCTCACACTGGACACCCAAGTTCAAATTCTGGCTCTTCCAGTTAGTTAATTCTGTGACCTTGGGTAAGCAACTTAACTTCTCGGCTGTCTCATTTTCTAAAAGAAGGAAAATCATGTCTAATACATATTCTGAGAATTTAAAAATTTTGAGCAGTGCTCAGTACATAGTAAACAGAATACATGTCCACTTTATTATTCTCTGCCACCTGTGTATTTTTCCCTTAAAATTATGCCATTTACATCTTCCACAACATGACATGATCTGGCTTTAGCTTAGCCTTAGCTTTTAAAGATGAAATAAAGTACCCTCTTGCTTTCCCTCACTGTTTCTAGTTCCCCACTTTTTAATTTAGTATACTCTTAACACATAACATAGGACACAGCTGACATTACTAACATATAAACACATAACATATAAAGGTTTACAACTTATAAATACGCAACTATCATACCATCATACTATACTATCAACTTTTCAAAGCTAGTTTTAGCCAGTGTTCCCTTACTCACCAATTTAGACAATCTCTGCCATCACATTATCCATTAATTACCATCCAGATGAAGCAAATTACCTTTGCAGTTGGGAGTATTCAAGATGGCAAGCAGACACCCTTATTTTCTGAAAACCACTCCTCACCTTAACAGGGATGGGACCTGGTCCCTATCTGGGCTAAACTGATTCTTCCACCTAATTCAGAAGAGGCATACAGACATGCTTGCACTAAGGACATTTTATTTTATTTTATTTTTAAGCAGGCTTAAAAGTCCCCAACAAGGGACTTGACCTCATTACCCTGAGATCAAGACGCAGAGGAGATCAAGAGTCAGATGCTTCACTGACTGACCCACCCAGGTGCCCCCACTGAGGACATTTTAAAACCTGAAACCATCAGACAACCATTTTTAAGTAATACATCAAAGCAGTAAAAGCAGGTCTGAGAAAGAAAGGAACTAGTAATTCTACTGTCTTCCTAAATTTTACTCATGAGCTTTAGTTTGGTTCTTTGGTGGCACATACCCTTCTGAAGTCAGGCTATCTGGGTTTGTATTCTGGCTCCATCATCTACCAGCTGTAAGGTTTTGGCTAGGTCACTTAATCTCTCTGAGCTTGTTTCCTCATCTGCAAAATGGAATTGATAATGATGATTTCACCTACTTTGTAAGGCTGTTTGAAGGATGAAGTGAAATAATACATGTAAAGTGCTTAATAAAATGCCTCACATTTGGTACTTAAAAATTCATTAATTATATAAGAATTTATTATTTTACCTATAACAATGTGTTGAGGCATTATTCTTTCTTCCAATCAGAAAAAAGCCAGAATAGATGACTATATATATTTTGTCTTAATAAGGAGATATTAAATATCTTGAGCAAAAAGAGAAAAAGCCAACTGACTCTTCTAACTCTAAAGCCTAATAAGACACCAAAAACGAGAGAATAAAAATTAATAAAATAAAACACACAAGGGGTTAGGAGGTATTAAGAAATACTAGGAAAATGTTGCTTATTTTGAGAATTCAAAAACCTGAATGTTTTGCATTAAGAAGTTTTTGAAGATACTATGTCATTTTCCATAGCTGGCACACAGTAGTCAAAAACTGACTGCTGAGTGAATGAGGTCTTACTGTGGCTTAAACTAAAAAAATAACATAACATAACATAACATAACATAACATAACATAACATAACATAACACAAAATTTTTAAAAAGCCAAAACCAAATAGAGGAGATAGTAAGCAGCTCCCTCTGGATGTTTTAAACAAACATCTGGATGATATCAATAAAAGGAATAATATGCCTTAAAAAGACTAAAAAATATAAAAATGTAACAAGATACAGTTCTTATCTGCTACTAAAATAAATTTAACAACATATTCTCAATTAACTGTGCAGATGGGAGAGGGGTGAGGTACAGCAGCAAGGGTGCTCAGATAACCAAAAAAGTCTCCATTTGAATTTGAAATATATTTTGTTACCTTAAAAGCAGACTTCCTTAATTGCTAACATTTAATTCTGGCCTAAGTCCACATATGGCAGTTCCACTGAGAAGGGAACTAACACATAGTTAGGGGAAATGATACATTTAGTTGCAGAGGTGGATTATGAGAACAAATGTGCCATAGATAATGTGTTTGCAAAACCAAAAATATATGAAACATGCAAAATCCAAGAACATGCAAAAATTAACTATACGAAGAAGGTCTGTTTGCAATCATTTTATTTTTTTATTTTAATTATTTTTGAGAGAGAGGGGGAGAGGGGGGGAGAGAGAGAGAAGATGCACAGGTGTGCATAAGCTGGGAAGGCTCAGAGGGAGAGGGAAAGAGAAACTCATAAGAAGGCTCCGCGCTGGGCATGGATCTCATGATCCTGGATCATGACCTGAGCCGAAATCAAGAGTTGGACACTCAACCTACTGAGCCACCCAGGTGCTCCCGCAATCGTTTAAACTATACAGAAGAACAAACCAGTTCAACTGAAAGCAGCACATGCATCGATCAAAAAAACTTTTCCCAAGCAAAGTCTTATCATGGCCTATTTTCATTTCAATTTACTGTTTTCAGCTTAGAAATGCAAAGATTCTAGGTACACAGACTGCATTATCTGGACATACACATAACCCCGTTTAGGAGAGGTGTGGGATCTGTAAGGAAATGTGTTTGAGCATAATCCTACAGAGATGCACTTTCAGACAGGAACAGAGGAAGCCGCTTCTTGGCATCCTCTGTAATTATGGCAGGCTTCGGGTAACTCCACTGTTTCCTCTACTATCCTCACTATTACTGGTCAATACTCGCAGGCTGCAGGGACATCTGTGATGCTTTACAGTATCAAAGGCCTTAACTAACTAATCCTATTTTTTTTCTTTTTTTTGCCGATCATTACTGGCTGAGTCCTCAACCATTTCCTTGAAGAAACATCCAGAAGCCATGAAACGTGCATTTGAACACCTGGCATAATCCATTCCTCATTTGCATGATAGCTCTATCACTTGCACACATTTGTCGGTCATGACACACAGGTCAAAACTGTTTGTCAGAATACAAAATACACTGGGAATGCAAGCTGGTGCGGCCACTCTGGAAAACAGTATGGAGGTTCCTCAAAAAACTAAAAATAGAACTACCCTATGACCCAGCAATCGCACTACTAGGCATTTATCCAAGGGATACAGGTGTGCTGTTTCAAAGGGACACATGCACCCCCATGTTTATAGCAGCACTATCAACAATAGCCAAAGTATGGAAAGAGCCCAAATGTCCATCGATGGATGAATGGATAAAGAAGATGTGGTAAATACATACAATGGAATATTACTCAGTGATCAAAAAGAATGAAATCTTGCCATTTGCAACTATGTGGATGGAACTGGAGGGTATTATGCTAAGTGAAATTTGTCAGAGAAAGATAAAAATCATATGACTTTACTCATATGAGGACTTTAAGAGACAAAAACAGATGAACATAAGGGAAGGGAAACAAAAATAATATAAAAACAGGGAGGGGGACAACACAGAAGAGCCTCATAAATATGGAGAACAAACTGAGGGTTACTAGAGGGTTGTGGGAGGGGGGATGGGCTAAATGGGTAAGGGGCACTAAGGAATCTACTCCTGAAATCACTGTTGCACTATATGCTAACTAATTTGGATGCACATTTTAAAAAACTAAAAAAAAAAAAAAAAAAAAATACAAAATAACAACAGCAAAAGAAGACACCAACATGCTCAAGTCAAGACAGAGAAAGAGCTTCCTGCACAAGAGTATCTGTGTTCTGCCAGGGCAATTCTCACTGGTCTAAGGTGAGGAGAGCAATTGGCTAGACTCACCTCTCACCAACTCTTATTAACAACTGACAGTAACATGGCTTATTTTGTTTCATTTTTTTTAACACTTCAGAGAGAATTAACATTGTAATACATTAGCCTTATGTGGGGTGCTCTCTCAGATGAAGGTGTATGCACAAGAAATGCTGAAACAATACAGACAATTCCGCTTACCATAAGGACAAGATTCTGACCTTCAAGCCGACTTGGATATTAGCACTTGCTTAGGCGTTAATGCCCCCATTTATGGAGAATTCACAAGCTGACAGCCCTCTCACAATGTGATTTCTTTCTCTTCTGTAATACTTAAGTACTATTAAACACAGACGGTAGAGGAGGTATCCCAGCAGAACTCATCTGTTTTTTGTTCTTGCCAAAATTACGGAGTAAAGTGTAATAATCCTAGAACAAAACTGTCCCCAGCAACGGTTAAAAAAGCAATAAATATTCTCATTTTCTTCCTTCCCATGACTACCAGTCAAACTCTTTCTAATCAAGTGGTTTTATTTACACGCCATTGCTAAAAAGGAGTAACCGTGATAAAAATTACTATTTGTATAGAAGGGCATGTAAAATCAGTAATCTGCAGACTATATGCCAAACAACTGACATGAGTTATCCCAAGACATAAGATCATAGGGACTGTTTACTTTCTGTAATATTTGGGTTTGAAAATAAGCATGTTATTAGTTTTATAAACAAAATAAAGAATGAATAGATGGATACATTTAAATTGGTATTAAAAATCCTGTATTTTGGATCCTTAACAGACTGATCCCTGAGCTGCATATACTCATCATGTTACTGATGTTACTTTACAGCAAATTTCCCAGAGTTTGAACATTATTAATGAAACCAACTAAAAATCAATGAATAAACTAAAATATAAAGTTAACAAACAATATTATAAAAACTGTTTACATTTGAAGAGAACCAGAGTTTAGAACCCAAAGCCGGTTCTTCACTGCCAAGCCCACTGCAGAGGGAGACAAAAGTGACAGGCCTAGAACAGAGTTTATTCACGTATTTACTTCTAGTGAACCTGGAAAACTTTGCAGGCAAATTTTAGTGTTCAAAAACAAGAGGGCTGGGGTGCTGGGTGGGTGAGTCAGTTAAGCATCTGACTCTTGATTTCAGTTCAGGTCTTGATCTCACGGTTCGTGAGTCCGAGCCCCTGTTGGGCTCTTGCTGACAATGTGGAGCCTGCTTGGGATTCTCTCTCCCCCTCACTCTGTCTCCCCCCGCCCCCAGCTTGTGCACTTGCACACACACACATTTTTTCTCTCTCTCTCTCAATAAATAAACATTTTTAAAAAAGAGAGAGAGTGCTAATCAACAGAGAAGAAAGCTGTGATGGCTAATTGATGTTTGGTCAGACATAATTTGGGTGTGCTTGTGAGGGTATTTTGGATGAGATTAACATTTGAATAACTGAGTAAAGGCTGTCCTCCTTAATGTGGGTGGGCCTCATCCAGTTGGTTGAAGGCCTCACAAGAATAAATGGGCCTTCCTGAATAAGAAGGAATTTCTCCTGCCTGCCTGTCGTGCTGGCAAATCAGGTTTTTTCTGCCTTCAGACTTGAATTGAAGCATCAGCTCTTCCTGGGTCTCAAGACTAACGGCATTTGGACTAGAACTACATCAGCTCTTCTGGGCCTCCAGCTTGCCAAATGCAGATCTGCAGACTTGTCAGCCTCCACAACTATGTGAGCCAATTTCTTATAATACCTCTCTTGCCCACTCTCCCTCTTCCTCTCTATAAAAACACTGCACAGGAAAAGTCCAGCAAATGCTTTATGATGATGATTGCAGCTTTGATGCCTCAGAAAGCTTCAGATCCTCTCCAAGAAATGGCCATTTATTCATCTAACCAACTTATCCCAAGCCCAATGGGACTAAGATGATACTTAATAGAACATTTTCTTGAATAATGGCCACACTCTTACTTAGATGTTAAAAATAATCTCCAACTGCTGTTAAAGCCAGTCATTTTCTACCATCTTCTTTCTACTTCTCTCCCCAAATGGTCACCATCCCCACTGCGACCACTATCTGAAGAACAAGCACAGAATTGGAAAGAGTACTAACCCATATAATTACTGTACTTCATCTAAATAGTTTTGATTATGAGAGAGAAGAACCCCCCTTCCCATACCAAATATAAAAATAGCCAGGTACTTCCTTTGCTCTCTATCAATGGGCAAAAAACAGCACTCTAGGTCTCTAGGGAAGACAACATCCTATCATTAATGGGGTGTTTTTTAGGAATCATTGAATGGTACACATTACTCAAAATCACATACAGTAGCAAGCATCTTAGAGCAAAAAATCTTGCAGCCATACTCTCTGCACATTCCTCCAAGAATCAGGGTATGCTAACGAATTAAAACTGAATGGTAAGTTCAGAAAAGGTGAAGATCCATTAATGGAAAACAGAAAGCCTTTCTGTCAGTAGTGGCAAACCCTTGGTACTTGTTGAAATTTCTTAAACTTTTGTTTATCTTAAGAATCTTATGAGTGCTTAAGTACCAAAGCTGATTTCCCTGCCAACAGAAATATACCGAGAATTAACAAGGTTACACTACAAAGGAACTTCCACTCCATATTATTATTTTTATTATTTCACACGTAGATGATACCTTAACGTAGGGGCTGGGCAGAACAGGGATGAATTCTTAACAAAGTCATCCAGTTTCTTTCCTAAAGAAGCAGCAGTCTCTCCTCACTCATCTTTCTTAATTACCAATGGTCACCTTCTATGGACAGCTCTAAAGTGGGTGGAGAAGGCAGCAGACAACACTTTCCACTCATCAGAGAACTTTCTAGATCAATAAACTGTACATGTGTCACAAGCACCCAGTCGGGATATACCAGGGGAGTAGGATCTCATGGTTTACTGGAAAGGAGGGACAAAAGAATGCCTAAACACACAAATCAACTGACCTATGAGGTCATCCTTTGTTCTTTAACTTCTGCATGAACACCTGAAAATTTCAATCTGTAAATGAAATTAAGATCACTATACCTAAAAATATCTTTAAGTACCAAACAGGACTAGAGCAGGAAACAGGAGTGAGAGAGAGAGGAGACCATGGGATGTAAAGAAAAAACATTAGCAAAACCACACTATGTTGGAATTTGAATGTATGAGTTCAGGTTTTTCACGATTTCAGAGAAAGAAGGATAAAGTATCTTATCCGGAAATATTACTTAAGACAAAAATAAAAGATATATTAGCTAAACGGCAGGGCAGACTGATTTGAATACCATGTTCCCCTTAAGTACCAGCTAAATTGCCCTAGAAAATCTTTCTGTTTGAAGGTCCTTATAAGAGACATAAGGAATAGGACAATAAATGTACCTCCAACCCACTCTTAACAAGCTATTTTTGTGCTCCAGCGAACAGTCTTATAAAAGAGATATTTATAAGGCACTTCCAGAAAGCAAGAGTTCAGTAACTTTAACACTGAAGCAAAAGGAGTAGGAACTAGTTTCACCATCTCCTAGAAGCAGCCCCTCTATTTTGCCAGACTGGCAACAAACAAAGCGCTCAGTTTGGGCAACTGTCAAACTAATGAACATCAAAGCAGACAGCCTGCCTCTTCCTCCCCTAGGGACACTACTGTTCCAAAGTGGACTTTGGCGTTTTGTCTCCCTACAAGAATGCAGCCGAGTTATCTGAGTCTACTCTCCCACATTATTGTTGCTCTTTCTCTCATCCGCAACTAGAGCAGCTTCTGCTAACACCAAGCACTGCACAGTAAATTACTCTCTCAAGTACTGCTTATCACTCCCTAACCGTAGTTTAATCTCTTAATTAGTTTCAATGCCAAAAATTAGGATTTCCTGAGGACTGCCACAGGATGTGCACCAGGCTGCAGGGGCCAACGCTTAAAGTTGTTGATTCAATGCAATCAAGAGTTCAAAAGCATGGTTGCTATTGCACAGCCAGAAACAGAGGGCCCTAAACAAAAGGAAGAAAGGAGGCCAAGTGCTTTCGAAAAATTAAGGAACTGAGTTTAAAGGGTGCCAGCTCACGGTCAGGACAGAAAGTCTTAATTTGTCCAAAGACTATGCTTTGGGGCTGGAATACATTTAGGCAGAACTAAAGGGATGTATTGCCCTCAAGCATCCACCCTCAGATGAGGAGGGCCAGGAAATAAGACACTTGCTGGTAAGGCTAGGCTTGGAATTAAATTAATAGTTACCAGGGGTGGAAGACAAGCAATAATAAGTTTCACAAGCTAATTAGTATTGAACTTTTTAAAGTTTATAGCAGGGAAAGCCATTCGTAGGTTATGTACTAGAAAAATTTGATTCTGAATTAATAGGCCATTAAAAAAAAAGAGCGAAACAAAAGTAATTCCAACCAGAGTTAAGAAGCATGATCACGGGTCTCTGAATTCTTACTTCTCTTTCTCCTTTCCTAGTTGGTTTTTGACTTCTCCACCTGTGTCAATGATTCATTCAGGAAGGATCATCAGCTCTTTAGAAGAAAGCATCAAGGCATCCAGAGTTCCAAAAACAATTAAAATTGGCAACTCAGTTTTACCACCAAACTCCTGTTCCACAAGCCAACATGTCCCTTTATTTTTCTTTCAAAAGAAAGAGGTCATATATCATGCCTTCCAGACACCTACCAGTAGAGTAGCTCTTGGTTCTCTTTGAAGTAAATAAGCAGAAGAAAGAAGAGAGAGAGAGAGAGAGAGAGAGAGAGAGAGAGAGAGAAAGAAAGAAAGAAAGAAAGAAAGAAAGAAAGAAAGAAGGAGGAAGGGAGGAAGGGAGAAGAAAAAGAAAAAAAAATAACCCTTAAATTCCTTAAAAACTAGTTTGCATTATTAACTGAGGTTTTCTTTATTTTATTTTTTTTTTCAACGTTTATTTATTTTTGGGACAGAGAGAGACAGAGCATGAACGGGGGAGGGGCAGAGAGAGAGGGAGACACAGAATCGGAAACAGGCTCCAGGCTCTGAGCCATCAGCCCAGAGCCCGACGCGGGGCTCGAACTCACGGACCGCGAGATCGTGACCTGGCTGAAGTCGGACGCTTAACCGACTGCGCCACCCAGGCGCCCCAACTGAGGTTTTCTTTAAAATAAACATTCTAGGGACACCTGGGTGGCTCAGTCGGTTAAACATCTGACTTCGGCTCAGGTCATGATCTCACAATTTGTGGGTTTGAGCCCCACGTTGGGCTCTGTGCTGACAGCTGGGAGCCTGGAGCCTGCTTCAGATTCTGTGTCTCCCTCTCTCTCTGCCCTCCCTCTCTCTCTGCCCCCTCCCTCTCTGCCTCTCTCTGCCCGCTCACACTCTGTCTCTCTCTCAAAAATAAATAAACATTAAAAAAAATTTTTTTTTTTAATGCACATTCTAGGGCCTTGTCCACCAAGACTCAGTGGGCTGGTAGAATGGACTAGAATCCTCATTTCTAACAAGCTCTACAACACTGGTGCTCAACTTCGAGGTGCTTTTAAATAACACCCTGCAGGGGTCTTACCCCCAGATACTCACAGGGTCTGCAAGGGACCCTGACATCAGCATTATTACTAACTTTAAAGCCTTCCTTTGTGTGAGCAAGTTAAGAACCACTTCACTAAAAGTGCCTTTGATGCCCAGGGTCCATGGACAAAGCTTGAGAACAGAGGCTTACAACAGTGTATCTTAATGAGGTCCTTCTGAACCTTACTTCACCACCGGAGCAGACGGCAGGCAGATTAAAATATTTAGATAATTAGAAAAACCATAGGTGACTTTTTGTTTGTTTCCTTAAATCAATTCCTCTTCAAAAAGCTCTCAAATGTGGCAAGGCTTCAGAAGGGTATCTGGTTCTTAATTGAGAACAGAGTCCATACACCCTCTCCTTTTTTTTAAATATGTAGCAAAATTGGTGAAAAACTAGGATCAAGTCTCCTAGACAAAGTCCTCAGAAATAATTCTGGGGGCAGGGGGGAAGCAATTCTAATCATGCTAAGGTTTAGAAAGTTCTTCTCCAACAAACAAAACAGAGCCTGGGTTATAAAGGTTCACAAATTAGAAATGATAAGAACAGGCTTAAGGAATGGTCATAAGGCTCAGCTAAACAGTAACTGAATAAATCAAACTGTGGGGAAAAAATCTTCAAAATAAACTTGTTTTTAATTTTTTTAATGTTTTATTATTTATATTTGACAGACAGAGACAGAGCATGAGCAGGGGAGGGGCAGAGAGAAAGGGAGACACAGAATCTGAAGCAGGCTCCAGACTCTGAGCCGTCAGCACAGAGCCCAACACGGGGCTCGAACTCACAAACCGCAAGATCATGACCTGAGCCAAAGTCAGACGCTTAACTGACTGAGCCATCCAGGCGCCCCTAAAATAAATTTGATTATGTAATAAAACTAAGGTAATTCACCCACTTTCATCTTAAAAAACAAAATGACCCTGTACTGACTCACAGTGCTTTAATTAAGAATTAGCTTCCTTATATCATCTTACTACATCTCCCAAAGGAGGAACATCCAGTGCAGTCTCCTTTCCTGTCCCATGGGAACCTCCAACTCCTTATTTATGTTTTGCATTAAGAACCATATTCTACGAACTGAACAAGTCTACATTTGTTCAAAGGTTAGCTCCCAGCCTGCTGCCTGTGGGCATCTTAATAGCTAGTTTCAAACAAACTCTGAAGCAAGACACAAAGGGAGAGACCACTCTTGTGGTGAGACACTTTTATTAGCATTTGGATGTGGAAGAAAGAGATGGGAGTGGAAGAAGAAACAGACTGTGCAACAGAGCTCTGGAGTATTCCGAACAGATTCCTAAAACAGAGAAGGAGGCTTAAGGGGTTATTGATCCATGGAGAGGAAATAGGTAGGTAAATACCCCAAAGGACTTTCATTTGCAGGGCTAATCACTCACAAATAAATTTAGCTGTTTTTTGGAATACTAGCATACCAGAAATCAGGAAATTAGAATGAGGTTATAAAGGTCTATTTTAATAAAATGTTAAATACCATTAATGCAACTTCAGAAGAAACGGAGTTCAAGAAAGCCACGTTCTTTCAATTTAGAGACAAGATATTGAGAAAACTTGCATCATTTGTGGGCTGAAATTTCTCCACTTATGAAGCGGTCATATTGCTTGCTGATTTTTTTTAACTTTTTTTTTAAATGTTTATTTTTGAAAGAAAGAGAGCACAAGCAGGGGAGTGGCAGAGAGAGAAGGACAGAATCCAAAGCAGGCTCCAGGCTCTGAGCTGTCAGCACAGAGCCCAACGTGGGGCTTGAACCCACAAACTGTGAGATCATAACTTGAGCCGAAGTTGGATGTTTAACCAACTGAGCCCCAGGCACCCCTGAAGTGGTCATATCGCTTGCCGATTTTAGAAGGCTTAAGCTATTGGTTAAAAAGCCCTTTAGGCTACATAATGATGAAGTTAATTTACAAAAGGAAAATCTTTCTTTTTCTTTAATTGCTGGTAATTTACTAGAGTGAAAGCTTCTATAGAAAAAAATCCACTGAGATGGGCCACCTGGGTGGCTCTGTCAGTTAAGGGTCTTGACTCTTGATTTCGGCTCAGGTCACGATCTCACAGTTTGTGAGCCTGCGGTGGGCACTGCGTGGACAGTGCGAAACCCACTTGGGATTCTCAATCTCTCCCTCTCTCTCTCTCTCTCTCTCTGTTTCTCCCCATCCCTCCCTCTCTCTCTCCTCCGCCTGCTTAAGTACACTCTAAAAATAAACATTAAAAAAAAAGGGAAAAATCCATTTAGAAAAATGAAAGGAACATAAGATTAATAAAATCTGAGTTTGCCTCAAATAATTAACTAGCTTCAAGGAAGTTTAAGATTTTGGGGGGGGCGCCTGGGTGGCGCAGTCGGTTGGGCGTCCGACTTCAGCCAGGTCACGATCTCGTGGTCCGTGAGTTCGAGCCCCGCGTCAGGCTCTGGGCTGATGGCTCAGAGCCTGGAGCCTGTTTCCGATTCTGTGTCTCCCTCTCTCTCTGCCCCTCCCCCGTTCATGCTCTGTCTCTCTCTCTGTCCGAAAAATAAATAAATGTTGGAAAAAAAAAAATTTTAAAGATTTTGGGGGGATGATGGTGAGGAAGGAGCTTTTGGGGGAGGAGGCAGAAGGAGGAACCTGAGAAAAGAGGAAGCTGAAAAAAGGAAGAATTTACCTGTGGCTCTGAGACCAGGTCTTTTCTGGAATCCTATCCCTAGCACTAGACAGTAAGATTTTTCAAAGGCAAGTATCATGTTTGAAACCTACCACAGGATACACAGTAGATGCTGGATAAATGTTTTATAAATGTCGAAGCCAGTATCTTTTTTAACGGTATTCAAGGAAGTCAGTTATAAGAAAGTAGGTAATCTGGTTTGACTCGCGATGTCAGATATACTGCTAAGCTATACTAAGAAGAAAACTGTTTATTAGAAAACTTGATTTTTATTTACATGAATTTCTAATATTGAATTAAACACTTAGGTAAAAGCAGATAAATAATGACAACGAAAAAAGCGGAATCCAAAAACAGTCCTGCACGCAGAAAGCTCAGCACTTACAGAAGGGTGCCCAGGCTTAGCCTGTCCACGTAACGTAACAAATGGATGGAAAAGCTGCAGCCTCCTGCAGAAAAGCAGGAGATTCTCCTTATGCCTACCTCTCCTCCCAAAAAGACGGTTTTCTTTTCTTTTCTTTTAAAATATTTTTTTAACATGTATTCACTTTTGAGAGACAAAGAGTGGGAGAGGGGCAGAGAAAGAGGGAGACACAGAATCCAAAACAGGCTCCAGGTTCTGAGCTGTCAGCACAGAGCCCAATGTGGGGCTCAAACTCATGAACTGTGAGATCATGACCTGAGCCCGAAGTCAGATGCTTAACTGACTGAGCCACCCCGGTGCCCCAAGATTCTGTTTTCTTTAAAAGTTCAGCCTCCTCAGCATGGGACTCCTGGAATGCTTTTTTAAATTATTTTTTTAAGTTTCTCAGTTCTCCCTAAATTAACTTTTGACAGTTCCTGGGATTCTCAAGATGATCATTTAACACCTCATTAACAAGTCTATTACAGGAATTAATTCAAATGAGCCCAAACTAATTTTAATTAAACCTCAATCTGCCCAAGGTATTCCTTTTTTCTCCTATACAATAACCGCCTAAATAGGCTCAGTTCTTTCAAAACTAAGAAGTACAAAAAGTGCAGTTTTCTGGAAAATTACTTGTCATCGTTTTTAAATTTACCTAGTAAAATGTACCTATCTATTTAATTTGTTCCATGATTTGGCCATTCCGTTTAACATTCATCTACTTAAGCAATACACTTTAAGAACCCACTCATTTTCTAATAGTTATGGATGTGTGCATTCATTCATTCAGCAAATTTATCAAAAGGCTACTACTAGATGCCAGACACTAAGCTGGGTGCTACGCATGTTATTAACTACATCTCTAGCCAGAAATAAAATACAGCCAAGCACAGCTCTGGAAAATGAAAAAGCACAATTTTAGTTGCTTTTGGTCAGTCATGTTTTGCCTGGACTCATGAATAGATCTTACAGCTAAATTTCCATTATTGGAGGTGTGCTAAGTAAAAGTTAGAATTTCAAATGTCTGGCGGAATCTGTCAGAATTTCCTAGCTGTCAGTTTTTCTAGCCGGCCTGTTCTAACTCCGTGTGTCCACTCAAAGCACGAGCCCCCCTCCTCCCCGCACACTTCCCACCCACTCTTCTCTGGCTTCGGTTCAACAGCTCCTCATCAATCCAGTCACATGACCCTCTCTTCTTTGGGAAAAGGAGAGGAACTGGAAGGAGAAAGGGGGAGAAAGGGAAGGAGGGAGGGAGGGAGGGAGAGGAGGGCTTACAAAGTAGGGGAGTGGGTGGATCTCAACCTCCTCTGCGCCATTGCGGCTTCTCTGAAGGCTCCACACTCTTATCACCACAGAGCAATACATCTTCCCACAAAAAAGATGAGAACATTTCTTAACAATCAACCATGTAATATCTGTGTACGTTTAAGCCTTACTTTCATATTTTAGGCAGGATTTATTTCCATGTAGGTTATCCATGTAGTCTGGCATCTAATAACAAAAAAGTTGTACTCACAAAAGTGACATACACATAGGATAAAAGTCTAGTAGTACCGAATATTAAATACAAAGTACAGAAGTGCCCCCTGCCCACCTCCAACCAGCCACCTCCCTTCCCATCCCAGGAAGCGGGGCCGGGTTCTCCATCCAGCTTGTTGGCAGCTAGCACCACAATGCTGATTAACACGCTCACACCCCTGCTTCGGTTCCAGCAGCGCTGCAGGGTGGTGGTGGTGGTGGTGGTGGTGGTGGTGGTGGTGGTGGTGGTGGTGGTGGTGGTGGCGGCGGCGGCGGCGGCGTGCCAAGACAGCCGTGCTTCTGCTACTAATCACCGCCCAGTTTTGTTGTATGACTGTTTTTAATTCTAGTGGCTAGCACCGTCATAAATATGAAGATGATTCCTTTACTTTAAAATACTTTATTAACTTAAAATAGTATCTACTGACTCTCCACCAAGTACATAACAGAAGCTGATACACCTTCATGTCCCTCACCTTCCTTTACCCCTTTCGACACCTCCTGTCTTCCGTCTGCTACTGTTTACAATGCCGAGGTTTTTTTTATCACATTTGGTTTATAACCACTGCTAAACTTTCCATGCTTTACCTGTAACTGATCCTATAAACTAGAAATTAATTAAGAGCAATAGTATTATGATTATTTCACCACACTTGTGTGAAACAAAAGAAAGTCTTCCAAGTGTCAAAACTAAGTGATTTCTTTTTTTAACACCCAACAATTCAAGTCACATTTTAGTTTTGATTTCATCTTTTTTTAATTGTTTTTAATGTTTATTTGTGAGAGAGACAGAGCATGAACAGGGGAAGGGCAGGGAGAGAGGGAGACACAGAATCTGAAGCAGGCTCCAGGTTCTGAGCTGTCAGCACAGAGCCCAATGTGGGGCTTGAACTCACGAACAGCAAGATCATGACCTGAGCCAAAGTCGGACGCTTAACCGACTGAGCCACCCAGACACCCAATTTCATCTTAAATGAAGAAGAGTTGTTCACTATTTCATAGCTCATCATATTATCATCTTTTTTTTTTAAGTTTATTTATTTTGAGAGAGAGAGTGAGCATGCTCGTGAGCAGGGAAGGGGCAGAGAGAGAGGGAGAGAGAATCCCAAGCAGGCGCCATGCTGTCAATGAAGAGCCCAACACAGGGCTCGATCTCACAAACCACCATGAGATCATGACCTGAGCCCAAATCAAGAGTCGGAAGCTTAACCAACTGAGCCACACAGGCACCCCCATGTTATCATTATGAAACAACTATTTCAGATCCACTAACTCTGGCTTTGGGGAGGGGCAGGGAGAAAAATCATACTAAGCACATAACTGGAGAGAGAACAGTAGCTCCTGTGAAAACAACGAGTGCCATAAGTCCCACATTCTGATGCAGGTCATATCTTTGCTTAGAATGATGTTCAGAGACAACCCTAAAGCTCAACTAGAGTATTTAATGACAAACAAGCATTTATATTATAATCCAAGTCTTATCTGTTTTATAGTTACCTATAAATCCTATTTATATGAAACTAGGTTCAGTGTCTCTATCCTAATCTGATTCATAACATTTCTCCAACAATTCTTAGGCTCCATTTCTTTATCACTGATGAGATACAACACCTGCCAGTGAGAATGGAGCAAATGTTTCTCAGGCTCAGAAAGCCAGCTTACAAATGGTTGCTACGTTACAAGTGGACCTGGTTAGGGACAGCAAAGGTCAAATCACCTGTATCATCAAAGTTTGAGGATTTATCCCACTAAGGGAAAATCAGTAACAACACCAAATCAAAGATACATTTATATTTTAAAAACCAAATTATTAATCTTAAGTCTCTCGTACGTTTCTTCCTAAATCCTATAATTCTAGGAACATTGGTCAGTATACATACATGAGGCTTCAATTCAGGAATAATCCTATATGAGTGAATGAATGATCTTTTCCTCTTAGGTGCATAGCTTTATCAAGTCCTCAGCATTTAAGAGCACAAAGAATATAAGGGACTGAATCGTAGGTCATTAACTCTTAATAATGCCTCTCTTCAAGGCACCAAAGTATTCATTTAATCATCCCCCAAGTATTTACTGCATGCCTACTATGTGCCAAACACAGTTCTAAACAGAAAGAATAAAATGAACAAGATGGCCAAAACTCCATGATTTTGTGGAGTTTATATTCTACTTTGGGAAGATATAGGTAACAATTATGAGAATAATCAAGTCAAACAATTATTGACTCTAAGTTCCTGATACAGGCACTATTTAAGGTGCGAAGGAGGAACAAGACAAGGATCTTAACAGGGGAGGTGACATACATACAGAAACATTACAGCCAACGGTTAGGGAACTTCAATACATTATACAGTGAAATCTCCACACTACTGGTCTAGCTCCAGCACCTGACCAACAAGCTTTTCAAGTTACTACCCAGTAATACTGCCATAACTGAACGTTCATTTTTGGAAAAGTTTCTGTCTTTCTATAACAGCATTATTCTATGACAGTTCATCCTTGTATTACCAAAAATATTAACTAAAGGGAAAAAATAAAGTGTGAATACTAACACAGCACTCAGAAACTTAATTCATCTGAGACAAAACCAAAAATTATTAGACTCGCTGAATATGACAATAATAAACTTTATATGCTCATTGGAATTGTACTGTAGCTACACAATCAGTTATGAAGAAAAAAACCCAAAAGCAAGTAACATAAAATACTTTAAAATACTTAAAACAGTCAAAATTACAATGAAACGGTAAGGTTTAGAGATTTCATCACATATTTGGTGTTTTAGGACTGGACACCAATTTTAACATCTAGCAGTTAAGTCTATGAACTGACTTACATACACACTTTAGACAAAACACTGTGTTCAAACATTAAACACCAACCCTGTGAGACAAAATTATAAGTCTGTGATACTATAAAGCTGTGAAAAAAGGCTTTTGAGAGAAAAAGGGTATTAGCACAAAGGTGTTGTAAAAAAGCCTTTCAGTTGGTCCTGCAGAATGAACAGAATTTGGGGGATAGGAGGATAAGCATTCCAGCAGAGGGACCAAGCTGGTTTAAATAAGGATACATGAGAGGATACAGAAAAAGATGGGTTAAGCTACTGTTAAATGTAGAGGACCTTGAGCATCGTATCAAGAATTTGGACTTTATTCTGTGAGCAACTAGTAGGTACTGAAGACTGCTATTTTCTATTTCTGCATCTTTAAGCAGATGCTGACAAACAGCTCTCTGTTGGGAAGAGCAACAGGTGGCCGTGTTCAGGAAAGATTGCAGCAAGAAAAAGGCAGTTATAGGCTGGGGCAATAGTTTGGGCAATAGGTAATCAGGGCCTGAAATAGAAATGTGGCAATGGGAGTAAGCAGAAGTGAGAGAACCAACAAAATCTGACTTAGATATGGGGGAAGTTGACCAAGATTTCAGGCCTGAATAACCTGAAGATAGAAAACCGCAGTGTAACTTCTGTGCTGTTCCTGTTCGAGATACATTCCTGAGTCTTAATCACGAGGAAAACACTGGGTGAACCCAAACTGAGGAATATTCTATAGCATAAGTGGCCTGTAATCGTTCGTGGTGTCAAAGTCATGGAAGTCAAAGAAAGAGTGGGAACTGTGGCGGAAGAAGACTAGAGACGGGGACCATTAAACGCAACACGTGATTCTGAACCACACCTGCATCACTCGGACACTGGCCAAACTTAAAAGGGGTCTGTGGAATAGACAGTAATAACGTTTCAGTATTAGTTACTGAAATAACATCATGCCATATTGTTTAGTTAATTGTTAATTGTTTCAGTGTCAATTTCTGGCTTTGTATGGTTGTACTGTGGTTATGTAGGAAAATGTAGGAAGTACTCACTAAAGCATTTGGGATGATGAAGCTTCTCATCAGCAGCTTGTTTTCAACTGGTTCAGGAAAAAAAAGTCTTTTGTGCTTTATTTCCAACTTTTCTTTTTTTTTTTTAACGTTTATTTATTTTTGAGACAGAGAGAGACAGAGCATGAAGGGGAGAGGGGCAGAGAAAGAAGGAGACACAGAATCGGAAGCAGGCTCCAGGCTCTGAGCCATCAGCCCAGAGCCTGACGCGGGGCTCGAACTCACGGACCGCGAGATCATGACCTGAGCTGAAGTCGGACGCTTAACCGACTGCGCCACCCAGGCGCCCCTATTTCCAACTTTTCTGTGTGATTGTTTTAAATAAGAAAATGATTTAAAAATACTATGCTCAGAGATACTGACTCTACCGTATGGCTATAGCTAGCTCTACATCATGGAATTTTGAAATATTTGAATAATATTTCAAATTATTGTGATTTTTTTCCCCACAGTTTTTAGTTGTCTTCCCCTGCCCCAGTCTCTTAAAGCCAACAGGAAAAGCCAAGAACACGGAGCAAGATTAGAATGCTCAAATTTCACATCCAGATGGCCAACCGACACACTCATCATCACTCATCATCAGGGAAATACAAATCAAAATCACAATGAGATACCACCTCACGCCTGTCAGAATGGCTAACATTATCAACTCAGGCAACAACAGATGTCGGCGAGAATGTAGAGAAAGAGGATCTCTTTTGCACTGCTGGTGGGATTGCAAGTTGGTGCAGCCACTCTGGAAAACAGTATGGAGGATCCTCAAAAAACTAAAATTAGAACTACCCTATGACCCAGCAATTGCACTACTAGGTATTTATCCAAGGGATACAGGGGTGCTATTTCAAAGGGGCACGTGCACCCCAATGTTTATAGCAGCACTATCAACAACAGCCAAAGTATGGAAAGAGCCCAAATGTCCATCGATGGATGAATGGATAAAGAAGATGTGGTGTATACATATTCAATGGAGTATTACTTGGCAATCAAAAAGAATGAAATCTTGGGGCGCCTGGGTGGCGCAGTCGGTTAAGCATCCGACTTCAGCCAGGTCACGATCTCGCTGTCCGTGAGTTCGAGCCCCGCGTCGGGCTCTGGGCTGATGGCTCAGAGCCTGGAGCCTGTTTCCGATTCTGTGTCTCCCTCTCTCTCTGCCCCTCCCCCGTTCATGCTCTGTCTCTCTGTCCCAAAAATAAATAAACGTTGAAAAAAAAAATTTTTTTTAAATAAAAAATAAAAAAAAAAGAATGAAATCTTGCCATTTGCAACTACGTGGATGGAACTAAAGGGTATTATGCTAAGCGAAATCAGTCAGAGAAAGACAAATCTCATATGACTTCACTCATATGAGGACTTTAAGATACAAAACAGACAAACATAAGGGAAGGGAATAAAAATAAGATAAAAACAGGGAGGGGGACTAAACATAAGAGACTCTTAAAATGGAGAACAAACAGAGGGTTACTGGAGGAGTTGTGGGAGGGGGGATGGCCTAAATGGGTAAGGGGCATTAGGGAATCTACTCCTGAAATCACTGTTGCACTATATGCTAACTAACTTGGAGGTAAATTAAAAAGAAAAAAAATGCTCAAATTTCTCCCTACATTTTCTATTTTCTTCCAGAAGCTGCAAAGTTTCAAAAAATGAAACCTGCACACTTAAAAATAAAAGACATAAGAAAGATGATCTTTGTATGGCAACAAGAAACTTGTGCTGCAAATCAACAGGGGTCCATACTTGGCCAAGAAAGAAGAAAATAAAAACTACCTTAGCACAGGTAATACATGAACTTCCTAAATCAGTCTCAAAATTGACATTTTGAATAAAAGCCTCAAATTTATGACCACATATAAAATGCTAAAAACTCAAATAATAGATTATCTTAAAGAAAAGATACATAATCAGGGTGCCTGGGTGGCTCAGTCGGTTGAGCGTCTGGCTTTGGCTCAGGTCATGATCTCATGGTCCGTGAGTTCGAGCCCCGCATTGGGCTCTGTGCTGACAGTTCAGAGCCTAGAGCCTGCTTCAGATTCTGTGTCTCCCTCTCTCTGCCCCTCCCCCACTCATGCTCTCTCGCTGTCTCTCTCTCTCTCTCTCTCTGTCAAAAATAAACTTTAAAAAAAAAAGAAAGAAAAGATATATAATAAATTCATGATCTTAAAAACAGAAAACTAAAACACATCTATCGGGGCACCTGGGTGGCGCAGTCGGTTAAGCGTCCGACTTCAGCCAGGTCACGATCTCGCGGTCCGGGAGTTCGAGCCCCGCGTCAGGCTCTGGGCTGATGGCTCAGAGCCTGGAGCCTGTTTCCGATTCTGTGTCTCCCTCTCTCTCTGCCCCTCCCCCGTTCATGCTCTGTCTCTCTCTGTCCCAAAAATAAATAAACGTTGAAAAAAAAAATTAAAAAAAAAACACATCTATCAAATACAGCATGTTCAGAAAAGTGAATCTGAGTGCCAAATAGGGTAGAGTGTGTGGTAATAAGGGTAGATTCAATTATATGGTACTCCAAGTGGTCAAGTGTAAACACAAAAACAAAACAAACAAAAAAATGCCATGCTAATAACTGCAGCTTATTTAAAGCATCTAGCTATAATTCTTTGAATTATCTGAAACTGACATGAGAGAGAGAAAGAGAAAGAGAGAGAGAGAAAGGAAAAAGAAAGAAAGAAAGAAAGAAAGAAAGAAAGAAAGAAAGAAAAAGGAAGGGAGGGAGGAAGAAGAAAGAGAGAGAAAGAGGGAAAGAAAGAAAGAAAGAAAGAAAGAAAGAAAGAAAGAAAGAAAGAAAGAAAGAAAGAAGGAAGGAAGGAAGGAAGGAAGGAAGGAAGGAAGGGAGGGAGGGAGGGAGGGAGGGAGGGAATCAAGTTCCCAGTGACTTCACTGCCTTCAGCCCCATCTGCAACAGAACTCCATTGGGTTAGCATCCTGTTTGAAGTGGTCCTACAGCAAGGACTAGTTATGGTGAAATAACTTTACACAACAGAGATTGAAAACGTGCAAGTAAACAGGAACTGTCATATCTTATAAAAAGGAGAAAATAGTATGTCAAAAATGAACTTATTCAAAATAATGCTTGATATTTTATATCCAATAACAGAAATCAGAAAATTAGAGGGTAAGGCATGAAAAGAAAGCAAACCAGCTTCTTAGTCCAACATTCCCTAAAACTAAAATCAAAGCCAGGACCAAGCACTTACATTACGTGACTTTTTCTCCCTCCTTCCTATACAGAAGTTAAACATGAGATATCTGACACAAGGTAGAGAAAAGGCTCTTCATTTTGCAAGTTCACTGTCATGATGTAAAAGTGTCTTCAGCTCACATATGGGTTATCTTTAGCTCTCCCCATTTCCAATTCACAGCACTGTGGAAATTCAATGAAAGAAATACTGGTGCAGCTCTTATGTAAATCTGATTCCTTCCAGATAAACTTCTTCAACACATAAAAAGTGAAAAACAGTACAATATTAAAATGCATGGTTCTAGAAAGCCTAGATAACCCAAGATGAAACTGAAAAATGCCCCTAAAATAAGCCATGCACATACATATATAACCATAAAGACATACTACAAATTAATACAAAACAGAAGAAAGCAATAAACACTTACAGAAGATATATTTGACTCAGACTAAAGAAAAGATTGTTTAAGGCACAAAAACATTGTCCACATGGGAAAAGAATCATAAATTCTATCACATTAAGAATGAAAACTTTTGTGAAAGTTTTGTGAAATTATTAAGAAGATTTAAAGAAAAGCCATGTCTCTCAGGTTGAGAGACAATAGTGGTAAAGAATTATTATCCAGAATACATGAAGAACTCTTAAAAATACCCATCTAAACAAACAGCCAGGGGCGCCTGGGTGGCTCAGTAACTCTTGATCTCAGCTCAGGTTTTGATCTCAGGGTTGTAAGTTCAAGCCCCACCTTGGGCTCCACACTGGGCGTGAACCTAACTTAAGAAAATAACAAAAACAAACAAACAAAAACCCCCAGCCAATGGGACAAATGATCAGGAAAATAGAAATAAAAACTACAATGAGATTCTGTTTCACACAGATCCTATGTGCAGGATTAAAGGGACTGACAGTATCTACAAAGACAAGGAAATGGGCACATGATAACTTTCATATACTAGAATGGGAGACTGAACTGCTGTAAGGACTTCTGAAAGAATTTGGCAGCCTCTGAGGATGTCCACCAATATCACTGCAAGATAAAGAATCTCAGCCACACTGTTGCTGCAGCACCATGTAACAACAGCGAAAAAGAGCTGACAACCTAAATGTCCATCAATAGAGCGATGAACACAGAAGCTGTGGTAATACTACGTGGAACATGTAACGGCAAAAACAAATGAATGAGAACCTCACACTCAACAGAAATAATGCAAACAATATTAAGCAAACAAAATAAATGGCAGAAAAACTTCCCTCATATGACCAACTTATGTAACATTTAAAAACAGAAAATACCATAGACAGTCCTCACTACTGGAATCCAGTCTGTTCCTAAGTGTGTCACACTGTGAATTTTCAGGCGGCAGAGTCTGTATATTACATCATTCAAAAATAAGAAAAATTACATGTTCCTGGCTCATCCAAAGCTCCAAACTGAAACAGTCTTCAATATCTACATAACAGCCTACCAAGAATTTCTATAAAATAGAAGGCACCTAAAATACCAATGACCTATTTTAACCCTCAAACAACTGAAGTACTCTAGCGTGCATCATTCAGTGATGCTGCCCAGTATGGAGTCTATTATATTTCTACTTAGGCATTCACTCGTCTCCAGGAGCATGAGCACTCCCACGTTTTCTTCAAATGCAGGGACATCCGTGGGCCTCTTGTGCTCACCTATTTCCTTCATAGGCTTTCCTGCATATCACAGGACATTTTCACTAGTAATATAAGGAAGGTAAGAGATATTGCACAACACATTTTACAACACAAGTGGACAAGGGACTGGGTCCTATCAGGAAAAGAGGAGAAATACAACTGAAGTGCACTCCACAGCCTCTTCCCCAGACTTGTGCACAAGTGAAAACATCTTTGATGGTGTGCACATGATGGGGGTTTTGATTCAGACAGTTAAATTCCATAAGCATTTTTGGAAGTCATCACAGCAAAGAGTGAGCCTTCAAACAGTGGGAGATACTTACATTACATGGATATGTTCCTAGTAAAAGCATAAAAGTACAGAAAGATAATTTCAGAATAGTGGTTATCTCTGGGGAATGGGTGAGAGAAACAGAAACAAGAAGGGACATTACAGGGAGTTTTAGCTATCTTTTTCTTTTTAAAAAGTGGATAAATGGGGTGCAATATTAACATCATTAAAATATTAGATCATGGGTACATTATTTTCTGTACCTTTTCATCAAATCTGAAGGACCAATAACATTTTTTTAATGCTTATTTATTCTTGAGAGAGAGAGAGGAATAGAGACAGAGCACAAGCAGGGGAGGGGCAGAGAGAGAGGGAGAGACAGAATCCAAAGCAGGCTCCAGGCTCGAAGCTGTCAGCACACACAGCCCGATGCAGGGCTCGAACCCATGAACCATGAGATCATGACCTGAGCCAAAGTCAAACACTTAGCCAGCTGAGCCACCCAGGTGCCCCTGAAGGACCAATAACATTTTTAACCTACCTGAAGCATGCCAGAAGCCTGCCAACATTAGTGAGGCCACAGATTCATAAGAATCTGAACTCAAAACTAGACAAGAATCTGAATTTGATACTAGGGCAAGAGAAACAGTGTGTCTGTTTTTTTTGTGTCACCCTAATACCCTTAACAAGACAAGTGCGCCTCCTATCAGAACTGCCATCCTCCACACCTCACCTGCAACCCCTCTATCCGTACTATTATGCTCAGGCCACAGTGGACTCCTTGGTCTTCCTGACCATAGAGTTGCCTCCATCTCTAGGCTCTTTTATCCCTGGATTTTTCAGGGCCAAATCCTCACTTCTCTCAAATTCTTGCTAAAATCTTGTCTTCTCGGGGCGCCTGGGTGGCGTAGTCGGTTAAGCGTCCGACTTCAGCCAGGTCACGATCTCGCGGTCCGTGAGTTCGAGCCCCGCGTCAGGCTCTGGGCTGATGGCTCGGAGCCTGGAGCCTGTTTCCGATTCTGTGTCTCCCTCTCTCTCTGCCCCTCCCCCGTTCATGCTCTGTCTCTCTCTGTCCCAAAAATAAATAAAAAACGTTGAAAAAAAAAAATTAAAAAAAAAAAAATAATAAAATAAAATCTTGTCTTCTCAATGACAGCTTTATTTAAAATTGCAAACTGGGTCCCTCGAAACTTCTCTACTTATTCTCCGGAGTACTCACCATTTTCTAGCATACTCCATAATCTGTTTCCCTCACTAGAAACCCCATTAGGCAAAAATTTGGGGGTGTTTCATTCCTGATGAATCACGAGTGCCTAGAAACAGCACCTAGCACACAGCAAGCGCTCAAATATTTGGTAAAATAGTAAAACTTCAATTTTTCTGTTATAGTACTCTCCAAGACTAACACAACAAGCCACTGTCCTCTGCATCTCCAATACTGCCCAAGTATATACTCCACTCAAATGATCTGCTTGTAAGCCCATTTCCTGTGGATTGTGATTCACAGAGCCTAACACGTAGTGAGATACTCAGTGTTTGTGGAATGAATGAAATTCAATGTCTTGAACATAAGAGATTAAGTTTCACTCAGGGAGGCCACTTCTATTATAAAATCACACTCAGGCAATTACTTGCAGATACCTCTTTTTAAAAATCACTTTAAGGCATAGTCAAAGGGCTGCTGCTTGAGTCACACTTTTTTCCTTCTGCAAGGACAACGAAAAGATGCATTCAGTGATACCATAAAAATAAACATTACCTTACACACTCAAATCTAAAAGAAATCAGGTCATATTTAATTAAGACTGGGTAGCTGGATTTAAGAGATACGGAATTTATCTCTACTTTTGGTTTCATTTTTATTATCCTCTATTTTGGCAGAGAAATAATGTAACCAAAAGAAGCTTGTCACTACTAATTAAAAGTTTTAGAGAGTAATTTTTAAAATGTATACAAGCTGGTAGTGGCAAGTTGTAAAAATGGCCACAAACTCTTGGACCCACTTCCCATTTGAGACGGTGTCTGATTTCCCTGCCCTGCAATCTGGATTGGCCTTAGTGACCTGCTTGTTAACAACAAACCAGAAAAGGTCATGGGGTTACAGCACATCCTTTGGAAATGCCTGCTCTGAAGCATCCCTCTGGATTCCCAGTCACCGTGCAATAAGGAGCCCAGCCTCGCGGGGAGGGAATGTGAAGGTGCTCTGGTCAACAGTCTCAGCTGAGCCCAGAATTCAAGACACTTGGGCCCAAGTGACATGGGAGGGAAGAAGCCTCCAGATGATCCCAGCCCCCAGCCATCTGAGTCTTCCCCAGCCGTTTGGGTCTTCCAAGCTCAAGCCTTGGATATTACGGAGCAAAGACAAGCCATCCTGCTGTGCCCTGACCGAATTCCTGACCTGCAGAATCTGTGAGCATAATAAGACGGCTCTTATTTCACACCACTACGCATAGGGGGTGGTTAAAGAGGCGAGAAATAAACTGGAAAATGAGTGCTAACCCCAACGTCTATCTATAGCTAATTACCATATTTCATTTTCTCACCGCCAGCAGAGCCTAGATTTCATTATTTGGTATGGATAAGTCATCTATCCAGAGGTCACACATCACACAGATCCATGCTCTAGGACAGGCAAAAAAAATTATCCAAAATTAACTTTGATAGCTGTTGGCCTTTCATTGCAGTCACCTCAGTCCATATACTGGATCAGTAAGGTTGATGGCACCTACCTGAAGGAGGTAGATGACTGCTAGCTATATATGTATATCTCAGATCAGAACATGCTACTTGTAATTAACACCATAAAGGAAGGAGAGGAGATAACATAGATACTGTTAACAGGGGGTTACTCACAAGGCTCCATACTGTGTTCACAATATGAATGAAGTATTTCCTTCCCCAAGGAATGAATTCATGAAACTGAAAATGACCAACACTTTCAAAATCCATTTACAAAAATCTCTTACTAGAGATAATAAGGATATATCACAGGTGAGAAAAAATATGAAGGTAAAATTCTGATTTAAGAAAACAGGCTTACATTAATCAAAATCAGACATACTCCTTCCTTCCTGTTTTTCAGTGCAAACCAAATAAATCTTACCACAAAATATTATATAAATGAAGACAGCTCAAGGCTGATAATGCAGGATCTTTTATAAGAATAAGACTCATTTTAGACGCACTTAAAAAAGCAACAACCAAAACTAACGTATGTCTCATACACACAATGGAAATAGTTCAGAAGTGAAAAAAACAAAACAAAAATCCCAATTGTTCTACATTTTCTGCAGTCAATACTGCCCTCTAGTGATGCAGAATAAAAGCCAAATAGAAAGTACTACATTTTATTTATTGTTCATTTTAGTATGTTTATGTCAGGGCACCTAGCTTGGACTACAAATCCCACCAAAGACAGAATAAACAAATCCAGGATGACTTTTATTATCCGCTCTTAAATTAGAAACTCTTTTAAAAGGCACTGAATCAAGGACACTAATATATGCAAACAGCAGACTTTAAATACATTGGGAACAGATTCTCACTACACACAGTGAGTTACATCTTCATATAAAACTGTACAATTTGAGAAAGACTCTGGGGCTCATTACCTAAGACTTATGAAGATAGGTAAGATCATAAGATTAAAGTGTCACCATCTGTAGACAAGAAAATTCAACTGGAAGCAAGCCAGGCTAGTTGTCATGGCATATGTGTACCAAACACACTGAAAAGTGCCCATAGCAACCGAGGCCTCACACACCTGCCAGTTCTGCCCATTAGTAGACCTGACTCCTCATTTGAGGAAAAAAGTTCAAGAAAAGAGCATGTTTGGTTGCTAAGCATTTACTGAACATAGGAAATTTTCCAAGAAAACACACTTACCGAGGGTAGTGCCATCCTGCCCCATGATGCACTTCATAGAGGTGACAATCTGCTCCACAACAGGCGGTGACAGCGACGTGGCATACACTGCACTATGGGAATGTGTTCGCAGATAGTCTATCAGCTCCTGTGGAGTTCACAGAAGCAAGTCATTAGAGGTAAAGCTTGAATCCTCGGGCGATATCACTGCCTTCCTTCCAGGTGAAAGCACTCTTCCTCCCTTCAAGAGCATGGGGATGGGGACACTAATCTGAGACTCAAGATCAACCAGCATCATCGGTCAAAGGACACCACCAGCAACAACTGCATCTGACACATGGCAACAGCCTCAGGCTTTGTTTTGTTTGTTAAATGTGCCACAACACGAAAGAAAGAAAAACTAGTTTTAAAGAAGCTCTCTAAATTTGGAGAACATACCACTTAATGTTATAAACGTATCTGCAATGCTGTGTTAATAAACAAGGCATATGGATTGCTTTTTAGATACAATAATTTCCTTTTTTTTTTTTAAGTTTATTTATTTATTTTGAGAACACACGCAGGGGAGGGGCAGAGAGAGAGGGAGAGAGAGAGAATTCCAAGCAGGCTCCACACTTGTCAGCGACTTGGGGCTCAATCTCACAAACCATGAGATCATGACCTGAGCCGAAACCAAGAGTCAGACACTTAACCAAATGAGCCACCTGGGCACCCCACAATAATTTACTTTTAAGTATTACAAAAAATATCATCTACATGCTACCCTATGTCTGCTAAGCCCATCCTTACACTTCTGAGTAAGAGTAAGACCGTTCTCTAGCATCAATTTTAAAGGTATTAAATATCCTCTAGGGGCACCCGGGTGGCTCAGTTGGTTAAGTGTCCGACTTCACCTCAGGTCATAATCTCATGGTTCCTCAGTTCAAGCACCCCACCAGGCTCTCTGCTGTCAGAGCAGAGCCTGCTTCAGATCCTCTCTGTCCCCTTGTCTCTCTGCCCCCCCAACATTAAAAAATCTAAATATCCTCCAGATACAGATTTATAAAATAATATAAATATGGCAGAATAGAAATTCACTGGGTCTTTCATGAGAACAGGAAAGCCATCTCACTGAGTGAAGAAAAACTTTGTATGCCAGTTACAAGGAGTCCAAAACAATCAGGTCTATGTCCCTATTCTCTCCTTTTAACTTCACTAAATCTTTAAATAAAATGTGCAAAGTAGCTCATGTATCAGAACCCAAAAAGGACACACAGAATAGGACTACAAAAATAGTGTCTCACTTCAAAAACACTAAAAACTATTCAAAACCCACAAAAGCAAAGATATACCATACCTAAATGATCTCCCAGAGTATGATTTCAAGTCCTTTGGTTTGGCAATAAATCTTAGCAATCAAACTCTCCAAAGTGAGCCTGGTTCCATTAACAAAAATTTGAGGTAAAACTCTATCAGCCTTGACTAAAACCACTAATAATGAGTTTTCTCTAAAAGGCAATCAATTATTAAGAGAAAGTCCATGCTTTAAGCCTCCCAATGTCAAGGTTTAAAAAGGAATTAGAGATATGTATGAGCTCCTACCACATACCTCATACAAATACTAACAAATGATGTGTTTTTTTCTAATACCATGGAGAGTTTTTTTAAATAACAGTTTTACCGAGATGGAATTAACTTTACTAAAGTATACAATTCAGTGGCTTTCAGTATACTCATAGAGCTGTGCGACTTTCATCACTATCTAATCTTGTTTTATTTATTTTTTTAAAGTAGGCTCTATGCCCAGCATGGGGCTTGAACTCATGACCCTGAGATCAAGAATCACATACTCTACCAAATGAGCGAGCCGGGCCCTACTATCTAATTTTAGGACATTTTATTACCTCAGAAAGAAACCTCATACCCATCAGCAATCACTTGCCGCTTCTCCCATCCCCTCAGCCCTTGGCAACCACGAACCTACATTCTGTCTCTGAATCGGCCTGCTCTGGATATATCATATAAAAGCAATAATACAATGTGACCTTTGTGACTGACTTCTTTAAGTTCATGTAAACTGACTAACATGAACTTTCAAATTCATCCATGTTGTAACATGGACGTACATTATTTTTTCAACCCTTACTATACAATCTTATAAACTAGGCATATTTATCTCTGTTTTTAGTGATAAGGAAATGGGAAGGTTAAATGCTTTGCCCAAGGTCTCACAAAGTTAGGGAAATATTCAAACCTAGGCCTCTGTCTCATGATTCAGCCATTTCCATCACACCGCATTGATTCTCAAAAACCTCAGAGTTCATTACATAATTTTTCAATTGAAAAATACAATGCCTTGTAGTACACCAGAGCAGGCAAAATAATCTTTTTCTTCCTGTCTCTATGCTCACCCAAGATGCATTTGAGGTCAAGGGGAGGGAAACTGGTCTTCTATTCCCACTGGCTCTCATTATAAACTCTACTTTTGAAACTGTGGGCACAACTCAAACCCAGTAGAAGACTGTGGCAAACAGGCAGCACCACTGTGTGTTCTCTCATACAAGAGGGTGTTCTGTATCTCAGACCAGTGTGTAGTTTAGAGCGAAGCTCAAATAAGAAAACAACAAACAATGAACAGAACCCGCCTTTAGTTTATCAGTCACTCCCTAAGCTGAACTGTGAAGCCCAAAGGCACTGTGAGCCTAAGCCACAAACAAATTCAGGGTCTCCACATCGGGGTTCCAGATTCTTATCTGTCACAAGTGAGTTACCAAGTCTAATCACCAGTCCCTTTATCCTCAATTGCTCAATTCACATGGCCCATTTACCTTCTTGCCTCCAATGTATCCTCCAGAAGCACCAAAACTCTTTGTGAATGTTCCCATCATAACGTCCACATCCTCAGGATCCAGGCCAAAGTAATCTACCACCCCTCGACCTGTAGGTCCCAGAGCCCCAATGCTGTGAGCTTCATCTAGATACAAGTATGCCTTGTATTTCTTCTTAAGAGCAATCACTTCAGGAAGGCGAACAATAGATCCCTCCATGCTGGCAAGACAGGAGAAAATACATACAGAGACTTCTTAACTCAAAATTAGGGGCTGGTCTGTCAACTTACTGTTATTATTAATTTTTTCAGTTTATTGCTTTTTTAAAATAGTTTGACAACTCTGCCTGTGATTTTATTTTATTTTTTTTTAATTTTTTTCAACGTTTTTTATTTATTTTTGGGACAGAGAGAGACAGTGCACGAACGGGGGAGGGGCAGAGAGAGAGGGAGACACAGAATTGGAAACAGGCTCCAGGCTCCGAGCCATCAGCCCAGAGCCTGACGCGGGGCTCGAACTCACGGACCGCGAGATCGTGACCTGGCTGAAGTCGGACGCTTAACCGACTGCGCCACCCAGGTGCCCCATCTGCCTGTGATTTTAAACTAGCAAAGTTAGGTGATGCCATGGCCAGGCAGATGTCTAGGGGAAAGGAGAGTGGATCTTTTAAAACAAGCATCAGAACAGAACTGATCTTAATTTACCACAGAGGGATAAAGGTCACCAGATTCTTCCAATGCTTGTAATTACAGGCAACATTAGATTTTGTGTTATGTTGCATGTGTAATTAAAATAACAGAATAAAATGAAATAAAAGAATTAAAAAAAAAATAGGACGTAAGAAAGTAAGTGCGAGGACTGCAAATAAACCAGAATAAAATCTTTCTTCAAATGAAATGATGTATGATTTGTTTTGACATATTAGAAAATATATTCCAATTCTTGGCCCTCTGTATAAATTCCCTCTATAAACAGCAGAAAAAGAAAGGACCCCAACAGAGGGGTGATCTGGAGACTATGAAGCACAACAGAAAGAATAAAGAAAAGCCAGAGAAAAAGACTTCTGTTCTAGTGCAAACTCTGCTTCCAGGTTTGTTTGGTTTTTTTAACGTTTATTTATTTTTGAGACAGAGAGAGACAGAGCATGAACGGGGGAGGGCCAGAGAGAGAGGGAGACACGGAATCTGAAGCAGGCTCCAGGCTCTGAGCTGTCAGCACAGAGCCCGACGCGGGGCTGGAACTCGCAGCGCGAGATCATGACCTGAGCCGAAGTCGGCCGCTTAACCGACTGAGCCACCCAGGCGCCCCTGCTTCCAGGTATTTTAACAAATCATAAACATTGTTTCCTTAGTTTCCAGAGGGGTCTAGATTACCATTCCCTTCTGCTTAAAAATTCTGTAACTTCATGGAGCCAAATCAGAAAAGATAAGAATAGGAAAGTAGGATTACCTATATATTCCCTCCACAAGGATTAGAATTTTCTTCCAGGGCCTTCGAGTCCGAGGCTGACCATAAACAATGGCATCTTTCAGCAGCTTCTCTAGGCTTTGCATATCTACATCACACAAAAAAGAATTTCAGCACAAAGTACCTTCCTCTTTCTGAACTTTATTTCAGAAATGCAAATACACGTTTCTTATTCAGGAAGGGTGTCTCAAATAGCAAAGGACATTAACTTATGGAATCAGAACTGAGCCGAAAAAGACAAAATGGGTGAGCTACTGCTAGCTTGAATGACAATCTGAAATGTAATAAATGTTCAAAACCACAAAAACTCCACCAAATAACTGTGGCATAGGTGATTCAGAGTTGGTTAGCATGCTTGTGAAATGGCTCATGTTTCATGTTAAATACCTGACCATTCAGTTAGCTTTTTTTTTTTTTGTATTCGTAGAATCAACTGTATCTTTAATCCTAGTGAGTCATTCAGAAATACACACATAAAAGACTGAGCAAGAAAGTGCAAATAAACTATTAAAAATACATGCACCTCTTAAAAAGCAAATAGGAGGGAAAATTCATGCGCATGCTCCATTTCCTTTCACCCAGGATACACTCAATAACTGCTTGTTAAACAGCTTTAACTTAGTAGTGTGCTAAAAATACGCCAGTGGCATCCATGAGACTATGTGGTAAGAAAGCTTGGCAATTAGTTAGCCTTTTGTTTGACTTGATCAGCTGTCTGTACATTATCTAGCTCTCATGGCTCTGTTGGTCCTTAAGGATGGTTAACAGGCCCAGAAACAGCTGGGCTGGTACTACCATTAATGAGGATCATAATTTTCCTGTTAATGATAAATGCTCTGGGGACACCTGGGTGCCTTGGTCAGCTGAGCATCCGACTCTTGGTTTGTGCTCAGGTCATGATCCCAGGGTCAGGGGTTCGAGCCCCATGTCAGGCATCAGTCTCCACGCTGTGTGTGGAACCCACTTAAGATTCTCTCCCCCACCACAAGCCCTCCCCTGCCTCTCTCGGGGCACCTGGGTGGCTCAGTTGGTTAAGTGGCCGACTTCAGCTCAGGTCATGATCTCACTGTTCATGGATTCAAGGCCCACATTGGGTTCTGTGCTGACAGCTCAAAGCCTGGAGCCTGCTTCGGATTCTGTGTCTCCCTCTCTCTGCTCCTCCCCTGCTTGCACTCTGTCTCTCTCTCTCAGAAATAAATACACATTGAAAAAATTTATTTAGAAAAAGTTGAAAGCCAAATAAAAGGAGAATCTTGTATTTTGTACCAAAAGGCTTCCTTTAGCCTCTATTTCTATTCTAATGAGGAAGAGAATAACTTTTTAAAGTTTATTTATTTTTTTGAGAGAGAGAAAGAGAGAGACAGAGACAGAGAAAGAGAGAGAGAGAGTCCCAGGTAGACTCCACTCTGTCAGCACAGAGCCTGATTAGGGGCTCGAACTCACAAACTATTGATCATGACCTGAGCCAAACCCAAGAGGCAGTCGCTTAACCAACTGAGCCACCCAGGTGCCCCAAGAATAACTTTTAAAAGACTGGACCAGAAGGACATTTTAAATGTCGCAACATGCTTCATTTAGATTTTCTATTATTAATGTAACTAATGGTACCACTGCCACTAACCCAAAAAATATTAAACACTAAAGTCTGAAGTGGATTCCACATCAAACTCACTGTTGTGTTTGAAGATTCGAATGGTTGCTCCCGAGAGTCTGGCTCCTAGAACCAGAGATGCATGGTTTAGTTCGTCACTCAAAATCAGGCAACCCTGCAAAACCACAAGCACAGGAAGGTAAGAAGCTGGGAGGAAAGATGTAGTTACACAAATTATAAAACGCTAAAATCATGAATAATGCTATCTTATTAAGGAAAGCTTGTACAACAGCAAAACTATCAATTTCAAGAAGAAGAAAAGTATACATATTTTTGTTTTGCAAAATTAACTTAGAAGTAGATGCAGAATTCCAGCCTTTTCATTTCTTCAGTCCTGTGACTGACTTAAATATTCAGGTATACAACAACAAGCTTTTATTTACATCCAAACTCTGAATTTCTCTTCTGCAAGTCTTCAAATCCTTTACTTGCCACTCTTGCATTCCACTGTACCTTAAAAGGATCCTCCTCCTTTCCCTCCATACAATTTTATTTTCTTCTCTTTTCAGCTCATTTTTTTTTTCCTGACAAAATCTGCAATATGATTTGTTATTTACCTTTTTACGTATTTTTTTTAAGAGTTTATTTATTTATTTATTTATTTTTTAAACGTTTATTTATTTTTGAGACAGAGAGAGACACAGCATGAACGGGGGAAGGGCAGAGAGAGAAGGAGACACAGAATCGGAAGCAGGCTCCAGGCTCTGGGCCATCAGCCCAGAGCATGACGCGGGGCTCGAACTCACGGACCGCGAGATCGTGACCTGAGCTGAAGTCGGACGCTTAACCGACTGAGCCACCCAGGAGCCCTAAGAGTTTATTTTTAAGTAATCTCTGTACCCAACGTGGGGCTCGTTACAGCTCCAAGATCAAGAGTTGCATGCTCCACGACTGAGCCAGCCAGGAGCCCCTTACCTCCTTTTTAGACATTCTTATTCACCATTTCTGTGTATCAATCTACCATGAACTATCATCCTTAGTTCAAAAATAAAATAAAATTAAATGTCAGCAGTTAACAGCTAAGTACTTAATAGGTTCCTGGCATTATGTTAAGGCTTTTAAAGGCATTATTACTTTTAATCCTCATTAAAAAAATCTCTGAGGCAGGTACTATTATTATCCCCACTTTACATATGAGGAAATTCCCTTTCAGAGAAGTTAACAAACCTTGCCCAAGGTCACAAGCATGCTAAGTGATTCATTACAAAGCTTCTGCTACCAGAACACATGCTCTTATTCTACAGTATACGGTTTCCCCCTTCCTTGAAGCTGAATAATCAACAACCTCACATAGAATTTAGTATCAGACTCAAAGAAATATTAAAACTGTATTGGTTCCTGCCTTTAATAGATTAAATGATACTTAATAACATTTCAACTAAAATACTTGATTTGAGAGATAAATCTTTAAGGTAAGACCTTCCGTGTCTGTATATAAGATCTCTAATTCTACATGATTAGAGTTTCTGAACATACAGGGAAGAATAGAACAAGATTATTTAACTCTTTACTGTGAAAAATTCTGAGAAATTCCAAGTAAGAATCTCAAGATTTATACTGCTAAAATGCAGGACAGGAATGTATTATAATCAACGTGATGAAGTCAAAGAACCATACATTTAGGTCTTTCAAAGAATGTGTCCACAGTATCTAAGTTGTTGAATTTACTGGCATAAAGTTCTTAAAATGTCCTTATTATCCTTTTAATGTCTATGGGATGTGTAGTGATGTGCCCTCTGTCATTCCTGCCACTGGCAATTTGTGTCTTCTTTTTATCCTCACCAGTCTGGCTAGAGAGTTATCAATTTTATTCATTTTCTCAAAGAACCATCTTTGGTTTCACACATTTTTCCCATTGTCTCTTTTCTAAATCATTGATTTCTGAATTTACCTTTATTTTATCTTTCCTCTGTTTGGACTCTTTGGGACTCTTTAATTTGCTCTTCTTTTTCAAAGTCCTTATTTAGATGGCTGATTCAAAATGTGGCTTTTTTTTAATATAAAATTTATTGTCAAATTGGTTTCCATAAAAATTTTTCTTTTTTGGGGTGGCTGGGTGGCTCAGTTGGTTAAGCATCTGACTTTGGCTCAGGTCATGATCTTGCAGTTCGTGAGCTTGAGCCCCACATCGGGCTCCGTGCTGACAGCTCAGAGCCTGGAGCCTGCTTCAGACTCTGTGTCTCCCTCTCTCTCTGCCTCTCCCCTCCTCATTCTCTGTCTCTCTCTCCTTCAAAAAAAATGTTTTTCTTTTTTTTTTAATGTTTATTTTTTTTCATTTTGAAGGGAGGGGTGATAGGGACTGAGAGAGAAGGAGAGAGAAAAATCCCAAGCAGGCTCCAAGCTGTCAGCATGGAACACAGGGCTCCATCTCATGAACCATGAGATCACAACCTGAGCTGAAATCAAGAGTCGGACGCTTAACCAAATGAGCTACCCAGGCACCCCAAAACTTTTCTTTTATTAATACAAGCACTTAACACTATATATTCCCTGAGAATTGCTTTAGCTTTGTCTCACAAATTATAATATGCTTCACTTCCATTTCATTCAAATTATTTTCTATGTTTCCTTTCTGCTTTGACTCATGAGTTATCTGGAAGTATGGTTTTTCAAATATTTGAGCATTTTCCAGGTATCTCTGTGTTACTGATTTTTCTTTCTTTTTTTTTTTTTTATTTGTTTTTGAGAGAGAGAGCAGGCACGTACGAGTTGGGGAGGGGCAGAGGGAGACACAGAATCTGAAGCAGACTCCAGGCTCTGAGCTGTTAACATGGAGCCCAATGTGGGGCTCAAACTCATAAACCGTGATATCATGACCTGAGCCAAAGTCTGACACTTACGGATGCCACCCAGGTGCCCCTTATGTTACTGATTTCTAATTTAATTGCATTAGAATCAGAGAACATACTTTGAATAATTTAAATTTTTAAAATTTTGTTAAGGCTTGTTTAATGGCCCTGAAAATGGCCTATCTTGGTAAATGTTTGCTGTTATTGGGTAAAATGTTTCATAAATGTCAATTAGGTCAAGTTGGTTGGTAATGTTTTTCAAGTGTTCTCTAACCTTGCTGATTTTGTGCCTAGTTCTATCAATTATTCAGAGAAAGATATGGAGATCTCTAGTAACAATTATATATTTGTCTATTTCTCCTTTCATCAATTTTTGCTTCATGTACTTTGAAGCTCTACTTAGGTACCGATATATTTTAAATTGTTATCTTTTTAATGAATTAACTCCTGTATCATTATACAATGTTCCACTTTACCCCGAGAAATATTCCTTGCTCTGAAATCTTTGTTTATATTAATATAGTCACTCTAATTTTCTTTTCAAATTATTGTTTGCTTGCTGTATCTCCTTTCATCCTTTTACTTTTAACCTGTGTCTTTAAAGTAGGTTTTTGGTAGAAACCTACTTAATTTTATCTAATCTGACAAGCTCTTTTTTATTTTTGAAAAAATAATTTTTTTAGGTTTATTTATTTTGAGAGAGAGAGCACGTGTGGGGGGAAGGGGCAGAGAGAAGGAAAGAGAGAGAAACCCAAGCCGGCTCTGCACCATCAGTGCACAGCCCAACGTGGGGCTTGATCTCATGAATAGTGAGATCATGACCTGAGCCAAAGTCAGATGCTTAAATGACTGAGCCACCCAGATGCCCCCAACCTCTCTTTTCTAATTGGAATATATAAGCCATTTATATTTAATATAGTATCATATAATATCAATATAATTGGGTTTAAACCTCCTCCCTTGGTATTTGTTCTCTATTTGTTCCATGTGTTCCTTGAAACCATACATTATAGGGGCGCCTGGGTGGCTCAGTCAGTTAAGTGTCCGACTTCGGCTCAGGTCATGATCTTGCGGTCCGTGAGTTTGAGCCCCGCGTCGGGCTCTGTGCTGACGGCTCAGAGCCTGGAGCCTGTTTCAGATTCTGTGTCTCCCTCTCCCTCTGACCCTCCCCCGTTCATGCTCTGTCTCTCCCTGTCTCAAAAATAAATAAACGTTAAAAAAAAAATTAAAAAGAAAAAAAAAGAAACCATACATTATATAACTGAAAAGGACTTTACAGTTAACCTAGTCCAAGGACCTCATTTTACAAGGCAAAATCTGAGGCTCAGAAAGTCTGTGACGGGGTGCCTGGCTGGCTCAGTCAGAAGAGCAGGCAATTCTAGTGTCTCCCTCCCTCTCTCCCACTCACACTGTCTCTCTCAAAAAATAAATAAACATTAAAAAAAAAAAAAAAGAAGAGCAGGCCAATTCTTGACTTTGGGAGGTCATGGGTTTGAGCCCCAGGTTTGGGTGTAGAGATATCTTAAATAAATAAAACTTAAAAGAAAAAAAAAAAAAAAAAAAGGAAGGCTGTGACATGCTCACAGTCATAGAGCTAAATTTGAATATACAAAAAAATAAATAAATTTGAATATATAAGCAACCAAACAAAAACCCAAGTCTTTCAACTCAGTAATCTACCAATTTTTCAATATACAATTCCTAAATATCAATATTAAAAAACCTGGGGCACCTGGCTGGCTCAGTCAGTGGAGCATACAATTCTTGATCTCAGGGTTGTGAGTTCAAGCCCCACACTGAGTGTGGAGCCTACTTAAAATAAAATTTAAAAAATAAATAAAATTCCTTAAGGGCCCTTTCAAGTGGACAGTGTCAGTCTGCTAAAATGTGATTTACAAAGTCTCTTATCTCTTCTCTCCTTAACTGCCCCCTTACAAACTCTACCCACAAGGGAGCAAAAAATACACAGTTCTTAAATTATTATTTTTATTAGTACTACTACTTTTAACCTTCATTATTACTTTTTTTAAGTTTATTTACTTATCTTGAGAGACAGAGAGAGAGTGCAAGCACAGGAGGGCAGAGAGGGAGAAAGAGAACCCCAAGGAGGCTCAACACTGTCAGTGCAGAGCCCGATGAAGGCTTGATCTCATGAACTGTGAGATCATGACCTGAGCCGAAATCAAGAGTTAGCCACTTAACTGACTGAGCCACCCAGGTGCTTTAAACTTTCACTATTATTAACTTATATTCTTACTTTTAACCTATAGTATTACCTTCACTTTACATATATACCTATAATTTGCCTATATTATCTCTGAGCAACACGCATTATAAGAACAAGTATTAGGGTACCTATGTATTTTCAAATTTTTCTACTTAGGAAAAACCACCTGTTAAACAACCTTCCAAATTAAACATTGTTTCTTTCAAAATTTTAGCATTTTATGAGGTTTTTATCAGAATCCCTTTCAAAACCACATGAATGACGAAGGCAAGAGTCCTCTAATGGAAGAGTAAAGAATCATGAGTTCTAGCAAGAAAGCTTCCACTAAGTCTCCATGTGATATTGTTATTCAAAAATTTGTGATAGATATATCTTTCAGCAGACCAGGTTTGGTATGAAGTTTACAACAGCCTTTGGCTTGTTCTGAATGCTTTACAACATACAAGAGAGTTTTCATAAATGACAAGTCTTACTTTGCCAACAAGAGCAGGAATGTTCATTGAATTTGTTGCAAATCCCATGCCATATGCCATAGCAGCTTCTACTCCCAAGAAACTTGCCACAAGCTTCTCTAGTTCTTCATGCTTGTCCAGGTTTCCTGTGTGAAGAACTTAGTGAAGTTAACACTGCCAAATCCTGAATTTAAGAGTTACTCATTACTTTATAAAAAGAAATCACAGTCTTCACGTTACAACCTTTTCAGACTAAGCTCTATGGAAGAGTAGTATGAAGAGAAATGGCTAACGAAAGACATCGTGGTCGATACCACTTCAGATCTGAATACCTTCAGATTCAGCACCTGTGATGGAATTTCTGTAAAGAAGATTGCCAACAATTTCTCCCATTCCTGCTGACACATGATAGTTCTAAGTCTAGGCCTTGAGAGGCCTGGCAACATCCGCTTTTATACTTTTGAAGTCAGCTGCCACACAAAACAGTCTAACTAGCTTGTAAAGAAAAGCCACGGGGAGCAGGAGGGCCTCTGGAGGATAAGTGACTATGGAAGAGGAATGCAGGGCTCAGCCAGCCCTTGACTGATCCCACTACCCAACTGAGGTATCAGACATGTAAGTGAAACCACCCTGGATACTCTATCCTCAGCCATAATGCCCCACCCAACACCACATGGAGCTAAGGTAAATATCAAGGCTTCTCCAAATGGCAGAATTATAAGCAAATAAATGTGTCTGTTTTAAGTTGCTAGGTTTTAGAATGATTTGTTATGTAGCAAAAGACAAGTTAAAAAACATCCTCCCTCACTTTGTATTGTGATTTTATGTCAATAATCAAATCTGTAAGGACCGAACAAGACTGATCAATGCAGAAAAGATGATGAAAAAAAGACTGCTGAACTGAGATGCTACAAGTCCTCAAAGCTTTAAGCAAGTCATTTAACCTCCCTGGGCTTCAGTTTCATATCTGCTAAATACTAATAATAATATTTGCTCTATCTACCTCATGACATTGTTGTGAGGATCAAAAGAGAGAAAAGGCTCAAGAAATTTATAAACTACAAAGTGTCATAAAGATGTAAGGTCTGATTACCATATATCGTCATTGCACCATGCTTCCTAAACTATGTCATTACGGACCTGAGTACAAATGACCCAGCTAAACTTGCCAATCTTTAGACCTATGAGAAATAATGATGAATTACTGTTTTAATCTACTAAGTTTGAGGGTGATTCATAGTAATAAATATCCAGAAGTTGCCTTTTAACCTTTATAGTTATCAGTTCTCTGGAACAAAACAGAAGAATTTGAAATCGTCCTATGAACAAAAATGAAATTTATTTATATAAATATATTCACCTTTACATTTTGTAAAGGTACAATAACAAAAAGTTAACATTTACTGAATATTTACCAAGTCACAAAATGCTTTATATGAATTAATTCTTCAATAGCCCTATAAGGTAGTAATTATTCTTACCCCCACTTACCAGCATGGAAACAGATTAAATAACCCTCATATGCCCACAGGGTCAGGCCTAGGAAACAGCACTCTTAACCACTACCATTTGTAAAAGCCAACAAAGTGAACATTAAAGCTGTAAATGAGTCAAATACTTATGGAACTTTTCTAGAGATATTTTGTATTATAATATAATGGAAAAGATAAATATGTCTCAACATGTGTTGAACCCATTAAAATCATCCGTTATTTCAGAAACTATGGCAAAGTATGTATTTGGATGCTTACTATTCTAGCTCTGTATCAGCATTATTGCCTCCGGAGTAGCACAATTAAGAACATTAGCTGGCCAAACAGAGCCTGCACTTACCAATTTCCTGCCGAGTGCTGCACACTCCAACTCCATACTCCTCTAGGACTTTGGCAGCTGCTTCTTGACATGATCCAGTATTCCGTGCAAATCCAAGATAGTTGTAGGAACCCATGTTTATAACACCTTTAATTATATTCCCTGTGTACCTGTATTTCAATACCATAAAAGTTCATGAAACTCATGAGCAAATCAAATATGTACACGTAATAATAAACACACTGATGATATAAAAGGAAGCACCATATACAGAAAATAGGGAGAATATGGCCTAGTAGAAAGGAAGCTCAAACTCACTAAGAAACTAAAATTAAGCAAATGAAAGTTAAAACAAAATAGTAATTTTCACGTATAGATAATGATAAAGATTTAAAAACTGACCATAGCCAGTGTTGGCCAGGACAGTCTCACATACTGTAGATAAGAATATCAGTCAGTAATTTTTTTCTTTTTTTGGAGGGCAGTTTGGCAGGACTTCTCCATTAAAAGAAGTACATACTCTTTGACTCAGCAATTTCCACACAGATACGAAAGGATAGCTGCATAAAGATCCTTTCAGAGTCACTGCACAATTTATCTACCATGCCCCTTCTCCAGGCACACAGACCAGTGACATTCCATATGATGGAAGCTCAATCAGCCTGGGCCCACCAGTGAGAATAACATGGTTCAGAGGCTCCACCAACCTAAGGTGCACGGGAAGTGTGGACAAGAAACTGCTGCTGTTTGAACTCTGAAATTTTGGGGTTTTTAACAAAGGATGGTGCAGCCCAACCTGCCATACACTATATACATCTATACTATACGATGCTAAGTAGCCACTGCTAACATTAAGCTGGCTGTGGATACAGACAAGCAGGATATTACCAACATGTTAGCAAGAAAAAAGCAAGGTATAAAATGATTTCTACAGTACGGTCCCCATTTTTATAAATCAAAAATTACCTGTACGTAACCCCAGTGGATTCACCACATACATACCCCACAGAAAACATCTGGAGGAATCATACACAACAAACTGGTAACAGTGGTCACCTCTGGGGAGTGAAGATTTGTGGGGAAGTGGATTTGCAGAAGGGATAGTGGTTAGTTGTCATGGGGGAATGTTTCATTTATCTGTATTATCTTTTTCTTTTTTTAATAGTAACAATGCAAACGATGCAATACTTGTGAGATCTAAACAATAAAGTTTTATGAATATGAAAAGTTTTCTAAACTATTCAGCCTATTTAAGTAAAAGCATTGCATATATCCTGGAACCATTCGAGAAATCAAAATATCTAGAAGTATATTCAGACACTTGATTCTTGTAAGTGGCATAACAGAAAGGACAGTTTTTCTTTGGCTTCTTGTTTTTCTTTTCAATTAGTCAAACTTTGTTTTCAGTTATAATCCAACACAGTATCAAATGTAACAGAAAAATATAATTTAAAAATCTGGATAACGATGAACTATATGCAAGGAAACTAATTATGTTGTGCTGTACTCTCAGCTTTGACTCTTGTTTTAACAGAATACTCAATTTGCAATAGAATAAATTCTGAAGTGAAGAAATTCCTTTTTGTTGCTGTCAAGAGATAATTTCCCAACTGAGACTCACTTGAAGGACCAGTTATAATCATGAGACTGCCTCTCCATGATGTCCACCCTGGCTCCAGGCACACTACAGATCGGTCGATTCCAGTTGTCTCTAATCCTCATGTAGAGGTTTCTTGTATAGAAGTTTTCGAAATCCTGATACAATGACACAAAGTCCTGCCAACAAATGGTGAAATACCATGAATTTAACTAAATTGCTTTAGAAAATTTTTACAACTTCCCTTTTCATGTTGTAAGAGCACTTAAGAATGAGAGGTCAATTATATTGAATTCGCTGATAAGGAAAACAATCACAAAGGCATCAATTCTCTATGTTAAAAACAACTTTAAAACTTTAAAACAACTCTGGGGCACCTGGTTGGCTTAGTAGAGCATGAGACTGTCGACTTCAGGGTTGCAATTTGAGTCCCATGTACGTGTGGAGATTACTTTAAAAAAAGGGGGGGGGGGGACAACTCTTTTTTTTTTTAGTTTTTTTATTTGAGAGAGACAGAGAGAGTGGGGAAGGGCAGAGAGAAACAGGAAGAGAGAGACAATCCCAAGCAAGCTCCGCACTGCTAGCACAGAGCCCCACACGGGCTCGAACTCACGAAACCGTGAGATCATGACCTGAGCTGAAACCAAGAGTCCCATGCTAAACCACTAAGCCACCCAGGCGCCTCAAGGTAAAACAACTCTTAATCAGGTAAAAACCACTTGGCTTTGATGGCTAACCTATATGAAATTGTTGTAAATAATCATCTGACTGCATGAACGTAGAGTCAAAGAACTTAACTTAATAAAGTAGGTCTTGGGGCACCTGGGCGGCTCAGTCGAGTTTGGCTCAGGTCATGATCTCACGGTTCAGTTCAAGCCCCGCGTCGGGCTCTGTGCTGACAGCTCAGAGCCTGGAGCCTGCTTCTGATTCTGTCTCTGTCTCTCTCTTTCTCTCAAATATAAATAAAAACATTAAAAAAAAATTTTTTTTTAATAAAAACACTGTAATTTTAAGGGCACCTGGGAGGCTTGGTTGGTTAAGCATTCAAAACTCTTGGTTTTGGCTCAGGTCATGATCTCATTGTTCACGGATTTGAACCCCTTGTCTGGCTCTGTGCTGACAGCGTGAAGCCTGTTTGGGATTCTCTCTCTCTGCCCCTCCCCTACTCATGCTCTCTCTCGGTCTCTCAAAATAAATTAAACTTAAAAAAAAAAAACCACTGTAATTTCAGTTTTAAACAAAAAATAATAATTCTGAAATTAAAATTCCATCCTCTGCATATTTTTTTTTAAATTTTTTTTTTCAACGTTTATTTTTGGGACAGAGAGAGACAGAGCATGAATGGGGGAGGGGCAGAGAGAGAGGGAGACACAGAATCGGAAACAGGCTCCAGGCTCTGAGCCATCAGCCCAGAGCCCGACGCGGGGCTCGAACTCACGGACCGCGAGATCGTGACCTGGCTGAAGTCGGACGCTTAACCGACTGCGCCACCCAGGCGCCCCCCTCTGCATATTTTTAAAATCAAAGTGAAATATATCCAAAGAAAAATGATAAGCAAGAAAGACTAAAAGTTTGCTTATATGGAAAGATACCTATCTCAGGTTTCTTTCCTTGGATGGGAGTTTGAAAAAAAGATTCTCGTGATGAATTCCCATGATGAGGGACTTAAAGCCCTCCCTTCTTCCCTGAAATAAGATGCACTAAAAATTAAGTCTATAAAAAAATAGTCTGGGTGGAGCTAAAATGAATGCATAATGTTATGACTGATGTGATATGACCACATGATCAGACCACATTAGAGCAACTGGACTCCTGAAGATAAGGGGTAATCCAAATAAAAAGAAAACTATACTACAGTTAGCAAACTGTTGAACTTCTAGCCCCGAGATCTGGACTTGGTGTCAATCTAAATTAATCTGTTAAATAAGCTAATTAGAAACATGCAAAGCTTAAGCCTTATTGTGTAAGATTTTTATTGCTAAAAAAGACTCTTCATAAAATTTTATAATTAACCTTCTATGACATTGGACTATAAAGTAACTAATAAGTAAGCCTCACAGTAGATAAAATCTTAAATAAAGCTGAGCAGAGTCAGAAAGTACTCTCTGGTATGTGCAGTACCCGATACCATCTCTTTCACAATTGCCCTAACATTTACATTTCCTTGAGAAAATATCCATAAATAATGTGTCTATCATAATTGGAAATTTACTACTTAAATAATGTATCCTTTTTGATAGTCTCTTCTTCCAACAAGAATACTAAGTGAATGAAAACTGGAACAAAGACATCCAAATTCTAATTTGGGACTTTCCCTTGGCTGTCATTCACCATGCATTTATTTCCCAAAGTAGGATTGGGGGAACGGGGGAGCTGTTTCCAATCTTTGTCCATTCACATCAAATAGGGTAAACAGTACAAACTCTTCTTGATCTCATTTCTTTAAACCCTTTCTAAATACTGCACATTAATGTTAAAAGTATTAACTCAAACACCTGAGAGAAATACTCCATCACAGACAAATTTTTATTAGAAGAAAGAGCACTATTTTTGTTTTACTATATAAACATCAGAAAACGCTTAAGACAGTCTGGTCCCATTTATTGGAAAGGTTACCAAACCCAAAACGGTTGCAGGCTCAAGTGAAGTAAAGCTCTGGGCAGCCAGGGTGTGGCTGGGAGGGCAGAGACTGTCAAGATCAAGGAGCTCACCACTCCTCATTGTTCCGATGAGACAACACCTCAGTCCCTGAGACAGGAACAGACTTACACAGAGTGACAGGAAAGTTGCCACAGTGAGGGATGTTAGAGACCAAAAGCTGGTGGGACAGAACGGCAGAAGAGAAGGACTCCTGGCCAGGGTAGAAGCTTGACTACAGTTAGAAGGTTCGGTGAAAAGAACTGAAAGGCCGCTAACCAAACTCCCTGCAGCTTAGCAATGAAGCAAGAATGGGGATGGAACAGGGTAACTATTCAGGGTTCCAGTTTAGGCAACAAGAGTGTCTGTTCCCAAAAATATCTCCTACAGTTTAAATATTCTAAGACAGGGTTAAAATAGATGACTTATCCCTTCCTTCCTTCCTTCCTTCCTTCCTTCCTTCCTTCCTTCCTTCCTTCCTTCCTTCCTTCCTTCCAATGCCTTTTGCTGAATACTTCTGCCAGACTCAGGATATATTAAAAAACAAGACAGTTCTCTCCACAAACTACAATACCCCCACTACTCCTACCCTCCCCCTCCCCCAGCCTGTCCCCCATCCCCACTCCACATCCTCACTCTCCTCTTCCTCCTCCTTCTTAATTTAGTCACTGTGAAATGACTTTAGTCAGGCCAACCTAATACTTGTTTGCTCAGTCACTGAACAAACGTTTACTGAGCTGTCCTTTCCAGGCACTAAGGTAGGCATTAGGAATAAAAATGAGTAAGACACAACCTTTACACTCCTAAGGATCTCTTAGTGGAGCGGAGTGGCACACAAATGAAGTTATAATACAATATAACAAGTACTCTAAAGGGATACTTGCTCAGACAAAAAATACTTAACTGGCAGGTGAGTGGCAATGGTAAAGTACAAACAGCCTTCATGCGCTGTTTGAACTTGATGTTCATGAGTTTGAGCCTCAAGTCGGGCTCTGTGCTTGGAGCCTGGAGCCTGCTTCAGATTCTGCGTCTCCCTCTCTCTGTTCCTCCCCCACTCGTGCTGTCTCTCTCTCTCTCAAAAATAAATAAAACATTAAAATAATAATAATAATAAAATTAAATTTTAAAAAGCTACACTGTTGCTCCAAACAAAAAGCCCAAAAGGTGACAGGGAAACTTTTGCAAACCTACTAATGTCACTAGTGCAAAAGGATAAGGTGGTAATCTACTACAAAACTCTTTGAAAAGGTTTATCTGGGATACAGCTTGGTACTAGTGAGAAATCCCTAGAGTAAATACAAATAGATGACTTCTATACAGTGGAAGATGATTCAGCAATAAAAAGAAATGAATTACTGAAGCATACTACAACATGGATGACCCTCAAAAAACATTACGCCAAGTAAAAGAAGGCAGACACAAATAATCACACATTGTATGATCCCATTCATATGAAACATCTAGAAACAGAAAGTAGATCAGTGGTTGCCTAGGGTGATAAGGGGGAGTAATAAGTGACTGCTAACAGCTATGGGGTTTCTTTTTCAGATGATAAAAATGTTCTAAAACTAGATTATGGTGCTGGCTGCACACTTCTGAAAATACATTTGACCCTTGAACAATAGGGGTTTGAACTTTGCAGGTCCATCTACATGCAGATTTTTTTCTAATAAATACAGTACAGTATTATAAATGTATTTTCTCTTCCTTATAATTTTCTTAATATTTTTTCTCTAGCTTACTTTACTGTAAGAATACAGTATATAAGGGGCACCTGGCTGGCTCAGTTGGTGGAGCAGGTAATCTTGGTCTCAGGGTTGTAAATTCAAGCCCCACCTTGGGTGTAGAGATTACTTAAAAAAGAAAATAAAAGGTGGGGGTGCCTGGGTGGCTCAGTCAGTTGAGTGTCCCAGTCACTTGAATGTCCGTCCGACTGTTGGATTTGGCTCAGGTCATCATCTCATGGTTCTTGAGTTCAAGCCTGCATTGGGCTCTGCACTGCCGCTTGGCATCCTCTTTCTTTTCTCTTGCTCTCTGCCCCTCCCCTGCTGGTACTCTGTCTCAAAATAAATAAATAAACTTAAAAAAAAAAAAAGAATACAGTATGATACATATAACTTACAAAATATGTGTTAATCGACTGTTTATGTTATCAGCAAAACTTCAGGTCAACTGAAGAGTATTAGTTAAGTTTTGGGGGAGTCAAAAGTATACATAAATTTTCAACTGCATGTGGAGGGTGTCGGCACCCCTAACCTCCACATTTTTCAAGGGTCAACTGTAATGCTAAAATTAACTGAATTATATGTTTTAAACAGGTGACCTTTATGGTATATAAATTTTATCTCAATGAGGCTATTTAAAAAAAAATAGATGACTGCTGTCCGGGGGTCCACACACACCACAAAACAATGGAAAGTAGAGCTCTTTGTAAGTCCACAGAACGAAAAAAGACAAACCAACTGATAATCCCTCAGCTTAATACATCAAGCAACTATATGACATTAATAGTTTCCAAAGATACTGCTACAATGGCAACCATCAGAATATTCTTAGTAAACTACTTTTTGAGGAAGGTCAAGAATAAAATACTTCCAGGAATTTCTATTAATCTATTTCAAATAATTTTCTTCTTTTGTATCTTGAAAATTAAACATATCAGGATGTGGATAAATAATGTCCTTTCCCAATATCCTATCCTTCCCATTTTTGAATATTTGATCATAAACAAACCGTAGAGGCAAAATATTAAGTTTGGTAAGTTGTATGGGAACTACCTACCATGATTTGATCCTTAAATTTCTTAGGTATTTCTTGTCTAGATACTGGAATGTTTTAAATTCAACCTTTTGCTATATCTAATCACATACATGTTTCTAGAGGACTAGTAGCTTCATCTCACATAAAAAAGAAACAGACTACAGACTGGGAAAAACAACATTCTCCTCCAAAATAACACTAATAGGAGAGGATCAAGCAGTAAAGAATTCAAAGAATTTTTTTTTTTTTTTTTTTTTTTTTACAATTTACATAGAATAGAACATAGTCATGCTAACTCATTAGTTGGGGCCATGGGATTCAGTTCTACCCAAAGCAACATATAAAGAACTAGCATAAATAGTTAAAATGGACTCTCTTTTATAATGGAATGGGGAAGAAAGTAAGGAGGCAGTTACAAACACCATTCACTCAGTGAAATGAGGAAGTGGCAACATTAGATTTGCATTTTATGATCCCAAGCACTTTCCCTCACTTCTTCCAATGTAACACTTAAAACTCTGCATATCCCTCTCACTACATCTAATCCAGTATCAGAAAATAAACATGCTCTACCATAGGGCTGAATGATCTTCCTTTCCCTCTAAAAGCTAAACTTTGATAAGAAAATGGCAGAATTCGGGGCGCCTGGGTGGCTCAGTCGGTTAAGTGTCCGACTTCAGCTCAGGTCATGATCTCACGGTTCGTGAGTTAGAGCCCCACCTTGGGTTCTGTGCTGACAGCTCGGGGCCTGGAGCCTGCTTCGGATTCTGTGTCTCCCTCTCTCTGCTCCTCCCCTGCTCACACTGTCTTTCTCTCAAAAATAAATAAAGATTAAAAAAAGAAAGAAAGAAAAGAAAATGGCAGAATTCAACTGTTTTAACTGTTAATGTTATCTACTGTGAAAATCCTATTGAAAGAATTCAAACAAATTAGTACAGTCCTCTAAACCGTAAAAGCAAATGTCCCCCCTCTGTCCCACATATTTCCTATTACTTCCTCCTACAATTATTTCCTGATTAATTCAATGCTAGTCAGCTATTTTTTTGTTCTACATCTGCATACAATTCAGACACTATTTACGTGTATAGTGCTTTGCAAAGACCCGTTAAATCTGAAGAGTTTATGTTTCCTCAACAGAATTAGAAACTACTTAATAAAATCTATGTGTTCTGACTCCTTAACACAAAGGTCAAGTACACACAGGCAGCCCCAATACTCAAGAGTCAATTCACCCTCTGGAAACACAGAACAAGTTCGAAACGTGATGTACTCTTTTACAAAGTAATTCTGATGCAACCCCATTCATTCTTTATCACACCATGACACAACACCAGCTATGCAAACTCTCCGGCCACTCCCCTGCTCAAAAACTGCCCAGACTCCTCACTGCCCAGAAAGTTCTTAGCTTGACATTCAAACCACAATCTCTCATACAGCCAAAACCCAGCTGCTCCCAAACATTCCTCATACCCTTGCCCACCCCATCCCCTCAGCCTGGAATACTCTCCACATCAAAACCAGTACCCCCACACCCACCTCTACATGTTAGTTAGTAGGTCTCTGAAGTATGTCCACACTAGGAGAGGTCCCTGTAGACAAAGATTTTTGAATGTGGCTATGTGAAGCAAACGTTAGCTCCCATCAGTGACAACCACCATCAACTCAGTCTAATAGGAAGATACTGGCCCATAAATAAGTAACAGCAATACCATACAACGAGTTTTGCCTACTGGACCAAACTTCTGAGTGCAGGGCTTTGCTTGCATTAGGTATTCAAGAAATACCTTCTTGATGAAGTGAACTGTAGGCCTTTCAGCGCAGTGAAGGATGGCCAACTTGTGGTTCTGGTGCTGGGGAGGATGCAGAATGACTGACATGAGAGAGAAGACAGCCTGGGTTCTGGGTTCTCCCAGGACCAGAATCCTCAATTCCATACAGACTGGTTTTGGCTTTCTAGCAGCTGATGACGTCCCTTCTTTGCCCACATTTCTGGATGCCCCCGTCCCTCCCCCCACGGGACCACCATCCATGCCCAGTGTCTAATGGCTCCTCTCTCAGTGGTGACCTTGCTGCCACCACATCCGCCTCTCTCCTCTAAAACCCCACAAAAGTGAGAAGTATGATGGACCAAAAAAATCTAATTTCTGAAGCCCTTCTATAATCTATCTCTAATCTAAATCTAATCTATCTACCTAATCTATCTCTAATCTAAATATTCCTTGGGTTAGAGGACAACCTCTGCATACTTCACATGCCAAGAACAAACAAGTTTGTTTTTAGAAATACCAGGCATTTTTCACCTTAATTTGGCTGATTTTTGAGAATCGGCAATACATGCATACTGTACAGAACTCTAGAGGTGCAAAGGAGTATAGAGAGAAAAGTGAAGTGAGGTCTTTCCTCCCAGAGACCACCATTATTATCTTTGTTTACAATTACTCAAACAAGATTGTTTTTCTACCATGAACAGAGCTCAACCACATTCTGTTTACAGACTTGTTTGGGGAGAGGAGCTGATCTGTGAGCCAAACATCTATGTACAATGTGTCTATGAGAAAACACATCATGAGTTCTCCAGAACTTCATCTTCTCAGACGAATGGAGCCACAACTTGGGATACAGCACAGTACCACGAACAGAAAGAACATGGCTTCTGGCACTTCACAGACCTGTGTCTGTGTACCAGCTCTGACACGAAGTGTCTTAGGAAATGTTATTTTAACTTGTGAATTTTAGCTTTCTCATCCATCAAACAGGAATAAATTCTTGTGATGACTAAATTAGAAATATCTTAAAGACCTTGATTTCTCCATGCCTTAACCTTGTTTTCCACTTCCTTTGTGAAATGCTTTCATTTAACTTCATCTGGAATATTTTTATTTTAACGTGTCCCCAGATCTCTAAAGAAATAATGAGTGAAAATACCAAGATCTCTATAAAAGGCTTCCATTTATAGAATCAAAGACTCTTAACAATTACCTGTTGTTCTTTTCTTTCTGTTGCATGATGACACTTTTCAATTCTCCAATGCCTCAAGAAATCTCGGAGATATCCAAAGAGAGTGAGTACACCATACCCCACATAAGTAAGCACAGCGACCAGCATCGGTGTTTCTTCAAAAGCTTCATTAAACGGTTTTTTGTAAAGTCCTCCATTTTGTGTAACATGATGGACCTAAAAGGGAGTTTAAAAATGTTTATTTCAATCCCAGTAAGAAAAAGATTAAGTTCTAAGTCCTTACAGACTTGCATAACTTCAGAATTCTCTACTAGTAAAAATAAATCCACTAAGATCTAAGCAGGGCATAATTTTTTTCAACAGAAATATTGTAAGTTATATATACTTTAGATAAACAGCAAACAAAGAAAAACAAAGAGAGAAGGAAGTGCCCAAGAACAATGCTTAATGCTTATTTCTATCATTATTTGATTTTATGAAATAGATCCTAAAATGCTATGGTTGGAGCATGTATAATTTCCTTTGTTCTAATAAAGCAAATTAAAAAATAAATCAACAAAGAAAAAGCCTGTCCTGAAAAATAGTATATTAACTTACAAATGAAGCAGTCAAAGTAGATCAGTCCTAGAATAAACTATTTATAGTGTTTTACTGCTGTATAGTCTTAAAGCCACCAGCCATAGTATTCCAAATAATGACCAGTACTAGGTTCCTATGGGAAACACGTGGTTTATTAACAGCCTTTGTTGTGGTAACACAAATAAATTATGCACAAAAGTAAAATGCTTACATAAGAGTGGTCCAGCACTGTACAGAAGTAGAAAGTGAAATGCAACACAAGGGAAAAACAGTTAAGAATGGTCAGCAACTGTCATGAAATCATTCTGACCCCTTCATCTTCAACTAAGTACCCATTTCCACTCTAAGATTATCCCTGGTTTAATCCTTTGGGACACTTGAATTTTAATATAAAATACCAAGCTACTGTACTTTTGATCTCATGCCTCAAAGCTTTTTACTTTTTGGTCAATCTTTTTTTTTTTTTTTAATTTTCTTTTAATGTTTGTTTATTTTTGAGACAGACAGAGACAGCGTATGAGCAGGGAAGGGGCACAAAAGAGGGAGACACAGAATCTGAAGCAGGCTCCAGGCTCTGAGCTGTCAGCACAGAGCCTGACGTGGGGCTTGAACCATGAACCGTGAGATCATGACCTGAGCCGAAGTCAGACACTTAACCGGCTGAGCCACCCAGGCACCCCACTTTTTGGTCAATCTTAATGGAAATCTTGTTTTATAGAAAAATCTCATCGGAGGAGTTTGTGTGTTAACCTTTTTTTTTTTTTAAGTTTATTTATTTTGACAGAGAGAGAACGCTTGAGCTCACAAACCAAACCGTAAGATCATGACCCAAGCTGAAATCAAGAGTCGTACACTAAACTGCCTGAGCCACCCAGGCACCCCTGTGTGTTAACTTTAATCTTAACTATGAAACAGCCAATTACAGTGAGGATGGTCATTCACAATTTATCAGTCACACATTTTCCATTGAGCACTGTACTAGAGTTATGAAAAGTCCCAAAGGAATAAAAGATTCTTTCTTGGCCTCTCAGGCAACTTGATCCAGGGGTTAAATATATTTTAGAATATTTCATACCGATAATATTAATTTGGGGAAGCTATCTGAATGCTGCAAGCTAGAACAGCTGGAAAATAAAAACTCGTTCTTAACAAAGGAACAGCATTCAAATAGGCATGATACTTAGAATCTGATGGTACTGCTTCCATTTGATGGCCTAAAGAAACTTGTGAAAACTAATTGTAAAACTGATATAGATCTTCATCAATCTCTTCCCCAAAGGGGTAGAAGTTTGTGTGGATGTTTACTACTGAAAGTTTTATGCAGGAGCAAGGCTGCAATGTGTTTAGAATAGAATAGCTAGAAATGAGCCAATAACTGAAGACAGGAGATTGTTTAAAAATTAACAATATAACATATAAACAAGTTACTAAACTGGGCAAAGCAGGGGCACCTGGGTGGCTTAGTCAGCTGAGTGTCCTACTCTTGGTTTCAGCTCAGGTCCTCTTCTCAAAGTTGTGAGATGGAGCCCCACACTGGGCTCAGAGGTGATAGCTCAGAGCCTACTTGGGAGTTTTTTCTCTCCCTCTCTCTCTGCCCCTTCCCCATTCACACGTTCTCTCTCTCTCTCAAGATAAATAAACATTTTTAAAAACCTGGACAGGAGCACCTGGGTGGCTCAGTCAGTTAAGCGTCCAACTAGGTTTCAGCTCAGGTCATGATCTCACGGTTCCATGAGTTCAAGCCTCGCATGGAGCTCTGCACTGACAGTGCAGGGCCTGCTTGGGATTCTGTCTCCCTCTCTCCCTCTCATGTTGTCTCTGTCTCTCTCAAAATAAATAAACTTAAAACTTTTTTAAGCTGGACAAATCAAAAACACAACAAAAATAAAATAATATTCTGATCATCTCTTTTAAAAACTGCATCTAGGGCACCTGGGTGGCTCAGTTGGTTAAGCGTCTGACTTCAGCTCAGGTCATGATCTCACAGTTCACGAGTTCAAGCTCTGCATCAGGCTCTCTGCTGTCAGCACAGAGTCTGCTTCGGGTCCTCTGTCCCTCTCTTTCTCTCTGCCCCTGCCTGGCTTGTGCTCTCTCTCTCTCTCTCTCAAAAATAAATAAACATTTAAAAAAATAAATAAGTAAATAAATAAAATATAAAAAATAAAAAACTATATCTAAAAGAACACTGTGTTTAATACCAGTACCCAACTCTTAACTCTGAAATTGTTTAAACTATTTCCTCGCAATAGAACATACTAGTAAAAAGACAATTTTCAGAGCTCCTAAGTAACAAATGTGTGGCAGGTGTGTATGTCAGGAATGCTGTGAGTGTATCTCTTTAAAAGATATCTGCCTTGATTTGAGACACACCCAAACCAGCACTACCCACAGTGTATTCATACTGTTGGCTGGACTGTCTAGGAAGTAGTAAGTTAAATCATTAGTTTGATTTTAAATATTGTAATTATAATCACAGTGTCACTTTAATTGCATTTTAAGGAACTGAGATTCAACTAAGTAACTCTTGGAAAACAGCCTCAGTCAAATCACTGGGGGTCACTCTGGGGATGCCTAGGTGGCTCAGTCAGTTGAGTGTTCAACTTCAGCTCAGGTCATGATCTTAAAGTTTGTGAGCCCCTCATGGGCCTCGCTGCTGTCAGCGCGGACCCCGCTTGGGATCCTCTGTCTCCACCCCACCTCTGCCCCGCTCCCACTCTCTCAAAAAAAAAAAAAAAAAAAAAAAAAAGTTAAAAAAAAAAATACAGGTCACTCTGATCATTCAGGATCAGAATGTACAGGCCAACTGGTATGCAAACCTCTGATAAAGGTGACAAAGTCTTAGAACTCAGAAGAAAATCAATTCAACTACTGATGCTAAATTTTCTTGACATGATTCAAATAAAAATGACAGTATTACTATCTTATACATGTGTAATGTTCCATAAAGGAAAGCACCAGGTTTATTTTGCTCATTATTAAACATCTAGCACTCAGGATAGTATTTATTAAGAGCTAACAAATAGTAAGTACTAAGCAATGTTTCCTTTTATTACTATTAGTATTACAGAAAGCGGTACCTTACAAGTGTTTGTTGAATGAATGAAAATACACATTATGCTCTTTGCTCTTTCAACAATAAGTACCCTGTAATAGAAGGGTTTAAACAAGTTACAGTGATTGCACAATTAACATTAGGACATTTCTCGAAACGACATCTAATACCTTTTAGTCTCAACTAGACTGGAGATCAAATCCATGCTAAAGAAAACATGGGCTACAAACTTTTCCAGTGTATTTTAGTCTCTGGATTCACCAGGCAAGAGGACTCTTAAAAGGCTTTCATTCATTCTAATGAGAATTACACTGTCGACAAGGCAATCAAGAAAAATACTAGCTTATCACTACCTCCAGGTTAAAAAAAGTTACTAGTCTGCTCACATTAAGCAGACAAGGTTGTGACAGTGTTAGTACTATTAATCAAGGGAAGATTTAAGTACTACAACGACTACTAAGATGTTTGCCTGAACAGTAACATCTTTTTCCAAGAAAATGCAAAAGAAAAAAAGGCAAAAGAAGAAAAATTTTTTCCAGTCGAGATTATAAGCATATCATCATAAAACACATTACAGGACAAGGGGAGGGTGGGAAAATCAAACTAATAAGCCATACTATTCACATGCCTGTAGGCTGTCAGCCATATTTATTAAACTGCTGCCACTCCTAACCAAAGCAATAGTGGAAAGGAATAATCAAGATAAACCATAAACATAATATGTATGCACTAAAATCATCTGGAAGGAGACACAAGAAATTGGAGTGGGAAGAGAGCATACTTCCTACTCATAACCCTCTGAACCGATGTGATTTTTTTTTTTTAACAAAGAGTACACATTACTGAATTTTTATGTATCATTTTGTTTTAAAAATGTTTACACCAGGGGCACCTGGGTGGTTCAGTCAGTTAGGCATCCGACTTTGGCTCAGGTCATGATCTCCCGGTCTGTGAGTTCGAGCCCCACGTCAGGCTCTGTGCTGACAGCTCAGAGCCTGGAGCCTGCTTTGGATTCAGTGTCTGCCTGCCTCTCTGCCCCTCCCCTGTTCGTGCTCTGTGTGTGTGTCTCTCTCTCTCCCTCAAAAATAAATAAACATTAAAATTAAAAAAAAAAGTTTACACTGAATTTTTCTCACTGATTTTATGCACTATTAATAAAAACAGAATTAATAAAAGCAACATATGCCTTTCATCATAACCTTGGGTCTCTATAGCATCTCTAGAGAATTCTCATCTTCTTGCTGGCTCTCAGACCGCAAATGCTGATGAGTATACACAAATCCACATGTCAGTTCCAAACTTTCCCCAGTACTCCAAATTTACACTTCCACCCACCACCAAGTTCCACTTGGACATCCCCACTCAGCAAGTCCAAGGCTGAACTCTCACCCTCTTAACTCCTCCCTTAATGCAAACTGGAATCTCCCCCTGAACCACCACCTCGTTGACAGCATCACCACCCAGTCTACCCAGTCTCCCAAGTTTGGAGTCATCTTTAGCACCACCTCATTTTCTAACTTCATTCTAGAACCAGTAATGCATCTTTGTGCCTTAGTTCAAGACCTTCTTTTGGGGCACAAGGACATTTTAAGGAGGCTGGAAATGTTCTACAATTTGAGAGAGGTACTGGAGACACAGTATACACACAGGTTAAAAAAGTCAGGGAGCAGGATATACTTTATGCACTTAACAGATGTATGTTACTCCTCAATTTTAAAAAGCCCTCAGTGCCTCTTCCTTCGGTGGACTATTGCAATGCCCTCCTCTTCCCATCTGGTCTCCCTGCCACCAACACCCTCCACACATGCCAGTTATCCTTCTAGTCACACCAAACTTCTTGCTGCAGTCTTTCCAACAAAGATCCTCTCCTAGAGGGACTGCAAGTCTTCTAATAGCAATAAGGCAATAAATAATGTCCAATGTGAACAGTCAAGAAGCAGTAACATAAGCACGTTGCAATGTGGAGATCAATGCCAAAAAGAAGATGGAGAAAAGAGTAGAAGAGAGCAGGAGACTGCTGTATATTTCAAAACAAGCCTTGTGGAACCATTTGATGCTTGAAACCATGTGCTACAGGCTGTTAGGAATTCTTAGATCCTAGAGGACTGGACCATAGGGTTATGTGGCTGTGATCATGTGCTATTTTCAAGACAAGAAAAGAATAACTCCAAAGACAATTCAGAGACCGTCGGGTTCCCTCCTCAGTTTCAAAGGTGGCAAGGAGGGACCATCACTTCAGATCCAATAGGCAACCTACTTAAAAAGGGGTGGTGGGGGGTGGCGCCTCTCAGTTGGTTAAGTGTCTGACTCTTGATCTCAGCTCAGGTCTTAATCTCAGGGTTGTGAGTTCAAGCTTTGTGCTGGGCATAAAGCCTACTTAAAGAAAAAGAAAAAAAAAAAAAAAAAAGATTCACTAGGTGAGTGACTCCAAAAGGCAGCCTGAAGCATAAGAGGTAGAGGAAAGTGACCGCCCCCCCCCAACCCCAGTGGGTCCAGGGGGCATAGCATCAAACCAAGGAGGATTTTTCTTGAGCCTTAAAAATCTCATGGAATCTGCCTTGCTAGATTTTGGACTTGGTTCGGACCCATTACTCCTTTCTTCATTCTGATTTCTCCCTTTTGGAACAGGAATGTCTATCCTCTGTGTCCCACCATAGCATTTTAATTTTTTTTTTCAACGTTTATTTATTTTTGGGACAGAGAGAGACAGAGCATGAACAGGAGAGGGGCAGAGAGAGAGGGAGACACAGAATCGGAAACAAGCTCCAGGCTCCGAGCCATCAGCCCAGAGCCCGACGCGGGGCTCGAACTCACGGACCGCGAGATCGTGACCTGGCTGAAGTCGGACGCCCAACCGACTGCGCCACCCAGGCGCCCCCACCATAGCATTTTAGAAGCACATAATTTACATGGCTTTACAAGCTCACAGCTGAAGATGATTGTCTCAGGATAAATTGTGTCTTGAGTTTCACCCATATCAGATGTAGATGATATTTAGATGAGACTTTGGATTATAGACTTTAGAATTGATGCTGGAATGAGTTAAGACTTTTGAGGCTGTTGGGGCAGAATGAATGTATTTTGCATGCAAGAACATGATTTTAGAGGGGTCATAGGCAGACTGTTATAGGCTGAATGTTTGTCTCCCCTCTTTCCCACCTCATTTATATACTGAAGCTCTAAGCCTCCAGTGTGACAGAATTTCAAAGTGGGGCCTCTGGGAGATAATTAGGTTTGTATTAGGTCACGAGGGTGGGACCCCATGATGTGATTATGCCCTTGTAAGTATTGGAAGCAGAGATCTCCACTGAAGAATGACCCTGTGAATGCACAATGAGAAAGCAGCCATCTACAAGCCAGGAAAAGGGCCCTCACCAAGAACTGAATGTGCCAGCAACTTGATCTTGAAATTCCTGAACCATGACAAATATCTATTGTTTTCTGATTTTTTTTTTTAATTTTTCAGAGAGAGACAGAGTGTGAGCGGGGAGGGGCAGAGAGAGAGGGAGACAGAATCCAAAGCAGGCTCCAGGCTCTGAGCTAACAGCTCAGAGCCTGACGCAGGGACCGAACCCATGGACTGCGAGATCATGACCTGAGCCGAAGTTGGACACCCGACCAAGCCACCTAGGTGCCCTGACAAATATCTATTGTTTAAGATAGATATGGTATCCATACTCCTATGGTGTTTTGTTACAGGTGCCCACACTGATTAAGAAAAAAGTAAGGGGAGGGGTGCCTGGGTGGCGCAGTCGGTTGGGCGTCCGACTTCAGCCAGGTCACAATCTTGCGGTCCGTGAGTTCGAGCCCCGCGTCAGGCTCTGGGCTGATGGCTCAGAGCCTGGAGCCTGTTTCCGATTCTCTGTCTCCCTCTCTCTCTGACCCTCCCCCGTTCATGCTCTGTCTCTCCCTGTCCCAAAAATGAATAAACGTTGAAGAAAAAAAAAAAAAAAAGTAAGGGGAGATAATATACAGAACTTACTTCCAATTGGCTCAGGAAAAAATAATTGTGTGTGTGTGTGTGGTGTGTAGAGAGAATGATGGAGAATTTTCTTCAAGAACCATTGGTGAGTCAGTTGCAGTTATGATGTACCTCCATAATTCATCATGTCTCTCTTAAAAACAAAGATATTATCTTACATAACTACAGAATAATTACTAATCAGGAAACCGATAGGGTACTGTACTAATAGCTAGTCTACAGACTTTATTTAAATTTTGCCAGTTTTCCTAATAACGTCTTTATAGCAAAAGAGTCCTTGATAATGTGCTGCATTCTGGCTTTTCAGTTTCAGAAAAGGAAAAAGGTAAGTTTTGATTACAGGGTAAACTGACTTACAAGGAATGATCCTGAGCAGAGGTTTTGAGAATCCCATGAAAGAACACAAGATAACTACATAATGATACAAAAAGGGGGAAGCAATTATTGGGAAACAAAAGCAAGTATATTCATACATTTGACAGGAATACAAAACCATACAAGCATGATTTTATAAGCAATAGATATATCCCCACTGAATGTGACAGCACGATGACAGAACCTGCCCACCCGGCATACATTTTGGAACATTACAAAAGAAATCAATGTCCACTATGAACACCTATTATTCTTTGGCAACCAAAGGACTGTTATCATCCTTTTCTGCTAAATGAACCCTGTTTACTTCCAGTGGTATACTCTGTTGTTCCTTAAAAAGTTCTACTGAAATGGCCCTTTCTTGGAATCCTACTGAAATGTACTATCCTCTCCCTACCGCATACCACACATACTAACGAAAATAGTTTGGAGCTTTGCACTGGTCACACAAACTATTCCACACTCTGAACATATATTTCCAGAAGTATCCTCCTTTTTTCAGCAGGGGAATTTTGAAAAGTAGGGAGTCCACATTTTTTTTTTGTTTGTTTGTGTTTTTTTGCAATCAGGATAAATTCCCTCATTTGTGTCAATAGCATCCCCATATGGAATGACTGAAAAGTGCTTCCAAAGCTAGCTGTAAAGCAAACATATTTTGACATTACTGTTTTCCTGCCTCAAAAATGGAGACCCCCAAGTATGTATGCACGGGAGCGTTTTCAGTTAGTTCAGTGGCATCCTGTGCACGCGGGCAGCGAGGCTCTGCCCCGGAGTTACCGTGCTCACCTGCCGCCCACATCTCCTCTGTAGCGTTTCCCAGTCTCCAGGTCAGCGTGTCACGGCATCACAGACCCGCGTAACAGGAGAGCGGAGTACGAGGGTGGCTCTGCCACAGGTGACTGCACCTTCAATCTCGGCTCTCTTCCACCTCTGACACGTTCTGGGCCTGTGGCACCACACCCTCCGCTCTGGCTGTGTGGTGGACGCCGACTGAGAGGCAACCTGGTTCGCGTGCCTTTGCCTTCTCTGCGAATAATCTCGGATTATTCCGGTGGTCGCCTCTGTGCGACACGATCACGTTCCTTCCTCAGTCCTGACTGACACGGGGGTAGGCTCCTGTGCCACAATGAACCTAACAACACTCTCTCACAGGGATTTATGGTTTCAACAGGGAAAGAGTCTGAAGGGCACTGGATCTCCAACATCCTGGAGAAAAGGTCTGTGAACTCCTGCTGCTGAGGTCCCAGGTGCTAGTTCCCGTCTGACTTTTCTGAGTTGTTCATCAGTTCTACCCTGCTCCCTCCTTTTATTTATTTTTTGCATGCCTATGATCCTTGCAGTAAATCACCTTTTTGGTTAGCTAGAGTCAGTTTCCACTGCTATCAACTGAGAGAAATTTAACAGGTATATATTCTGTGTTAAAATGTCTTAGAACTTCTGTACACTTACACTGACTAGGCACCTACTGATTTTCAGAGCGTCAGTAAAAATTTTTAAAAGGGCTCCTAACTCTGTTAATTTTGTGCATTTGGAATATTGTTTACTCTAATCTGGGATAAGGGACATCTGGTCCAAAATTATAAGGCAGTACCTTTCCTGTTTTGAAGACGTGAGAGTCTCATTGCCACCTATAACTAAACCCTTTCCAGGTTCTCATTAACACACCTGAAGACAGACCAAAAAAGGAAAAACAAAAATCAGAACTAGTATTTTTAAAAAAAGACAACTGAAGACCACAGATCAAAATTCAGACAGGATTTGTCTGCTAACTTTGCCTAACTATGGAGAACATGCTCATAAACATTAAACAAGACTCATTCAGGGTTGAAAAATCACAAATCAAAGAGGAAGTAATAGATCATTTAGTACAAGAGTTTAAGAAAATGGGACTATTTAGAAGAAAACTCTGGTTAGAGCTTCTCCCCACACCATAGCATCACAGAGACTGCTAACTGGCCCCCTGTAGATATTCCTATCTCCCCTTTGGTAATAGAAGCTCTCAGATTTAGCTGGGTCCATGGTCACCCAGCTACAGTCTACATTTCTCAATCTCCCTGGCAGCTAGGGGTAGCCATGTAACGAACTTTGGCCAACAGGAAGTGAACAGAAGGGGCAGGTACCAGGGCCGGATTACATCCTTTAAAACAATTGTTCTCCTTCCACTTCTCTTTCCTGGAGAGAAAGAGAATGAAGTGCCAGTGGCCTGGAATGTAGATGGATGTGGTTGAAGACAGAGATGCTGAAAAAACAACAACAACAACAACAACAACAAAACATCCTGGTGCCTGGGTGGCTCAGTGAGTTAAGCCTCTGACTCTTGATTTCTGCTTCAGTCATGATCCCAGGGTAGTGGGATCAAGCCCGTCGTTGGGCTCTGCTCTGAACATGGAGCCTGCTTAAGATTCTCTCTCTCTCTCCGCCTCTGCCCCTCTCCCCAGCTCATGCTCCCGTACTCTCTCTCCCTCTCTCTCTCTCTCTCAAACAAAAAATAAACAGGAGCACCTGGGTTAAGCGTCTGACTTTGGCTCACATCATAATCTCACAGTTCGTGGGATCAAGCCCCCTCCTTGGGTTCTGTGGTGACAGCTCGGGCCTGGAGCCTGCTTCAGATTCTGTGTTTCCTCTCTTGCCACCCTTTCCCCACTTGTGGGTTTTTTTTTTCCCTCTCTCTCAAAAATAAACACTACAAAAAGAAATTTAATAAATAAAAATAAAAACATCCTAAAAGATTACAAAACAAAGATAGCTCATACCCTACTGAATGCTACCTGTCTACCTTCAGACTTTACAAAGAGAATTTCTATCTTTTTTTTAATGTTTATTTATTTTTGAGAGAGAGAGCACAAGTTGGGGAGGGGCAGAGAGAGAGGGAGACACAGAATCCAAAGCAAGCTCCAGGCTCTGTGCTGACAGCAGAGAGCCCAACACAGGGCTCGAACCCGTGAACTGGGAGATCATGACCTGATTGGACCCTTAACCGACTGAGCCACCCAGGCACCCTCTATCAAAGTTGTTTGAACAACTTTATTTTGATGTCCCATTTACATCAACAAAAACAAAAAACCATACTGAGACTTCTGCTTATAGGTTAAAATTAATAGGTAGAGACAAACCATCACTTTCACAGAACAACTAGATAAAACTACACAGATTACTCAAAACAAGAAATAGTTTTAAAGACATTGAAGAACTGTCTCTCATGCAAAGCAAAGAGGGCAAATAAACTAAAATTCCAGAGAAGAAGAACCTTTCCTTAGTGAGCTGAAATCGCTAGTCATTTTCTTCCCTGGTGTTATTTGCAGAGTGTGAGCACGAATGATCATAAATGGGCTTGCTACAAGCAGAAGAACTCTGCCAAGAGGAAGAAAAACCAGTGGAGCTTATGATAGCTCTATAGGATGGTGTGACAGACTGAATTCTAGCAGAGCCCCAGACCTACGGCCAGTTTTCTGCACAGGACACTTATCACGTGCTAGAGAAGCTAGAGAGCTAGACTAGAAAAGTGGCTTGAAATCAGCCACAGTCTTACAATGCTAGAGGGAGGGGCTTGCAACAAACACAGTGGATCCCATCCTTAGATGGAATCTACCCAAAGTTTTAGCCCAGTCCCACCTATCTCAGTCCCTGGTTAGATTGCGGGTGCTCAGAGCAAAAGGAGAAAACAACATAGACTTGAGTCTCTGCAGGTCCTTTATATATAGTGTCCAGCAATCAATCAAAGATGTCTGCTTTTCTCGGGGCAGGGAGAGAATGTGGACATGCCTGAAATAGAAAGCAGAGAATACAATAGTCTACACATTCCCTCTCTTCACTTCGGTACTACCAACCCTGGGAAATCCCTTATAACTTGACCCTCTCCCTCTCTCCTTAATTTCACGTACCCGGGAATGGACATTCCTCCTGTTTCATTTTTTAACATCCCAAAACTGCACAAATAACTTTCAGACATCAAAGCCTCTCCTAGGAACCCAGAGCCCCCTTTCTACCAAGGAGCTCAAAATCAGCGTTATCATCTCATTCTTCTCAACAAATATTTAATCTCTGTATCAAGGTTTGTACTCTGTATTTGAAGACACAAATAAAGAGATAATCCTTGTATTCAAGGACTCTTCAGGGTTTTTTTTTTTTTTAGCAAAAAAGGATGCAAAGATCAATATGGTTTTTGAGATTAAAGAGAATAAGGAAACTACTTTAAAGAGTACTGTCAAAAGGGATTTATATTTAAATACACAGGATGAAAAATACACCAACACAGTGAGAAGCCCTTCTTTTACAAGTGATTCTGAGTCCTCTTCACATGACTAAATGACAGCACCAAGGAAAGGAGATTGAGCAATGTGTCCAGTCACACACATTCTAGGAAACTGAATTCAAAAATGTAATTCTTAAGTTCTAAATTGCGATTAGAATCCAAGTCTTTACATTTTCAATTTATTGCCATTTCTTAGTCATATTTCTCAGATTTTCTATGAATCAAATTTTCCTTTAATTATTTCAGAAATACTACAACTTAGTCTGTTTTAAAATCATCAGTGGCTTAATATTAGAATTTCACTTAAAACTCACCATTTGTGCTCCTTTTTTGCTACTCATACAGTAATTAGATAATTTTGCTGCTCATATTACTTAGCTATACTTGGATTGAGATAAATAGTTATATGAGCTTCCACTGCTAAGAAAACGTCTGCTTTTAGGAAACCAGCACACTAATTTAGCTGTCCTAGAAATAAACTGCTCCCTGTGCTTCTACATGCAAGCCAAGCCTGCGCAGGAGGCAATAAAGATCCTAGCTGTTAGCACATAAACAGGGGTCTCCAACATGTACTTCTGTTACAGTCTAATTGGTGATCACAGGTGTCTCAGCCCAGCTTCATGGCATTTCAAATCAAGGTGAGAACGGGAGACATGGCAGAAAAGTCCGTGCTGACAGGCTTCCCTTACCTTGAAGCACTAACCAGCACGTCACAGCTTAGACCCCTCATAGGACAATGGGAAGGGGTGCTACAGAAGTCCCACTTCTGGCCACGCCGCCCCTTAGAAAGAACTAATGGAAAGGTGATAAAATACACTAGGGTCTGTGCCATTTCCAGACCATCGGACTGTCATCGGCCTCTTCCCGCTCCTCCTCACAGGCTGTCACTGCCACTACCAGGAACATTCAGTAAGCTCCTGCTGAGTCTAACCACCTGTAAACCTGAAACAAAACTATGCTACGAGTTTCTTGAACGGCAAACATACCACAACTTGTTTCTTGTGTATATTTACAACATTATTTTGGGAAACTGGTTTTTGTCAACTAGCAAGTATATATGAAATAGCACACTGTAATTAATACAAAAAGCAGATTAAAAGATACTCAACATATAGATTTATCAAAACTTAACAATTAGCTTACAGGCTTTAGATCTTATTTTTTCCCATTAAATGAAACATTAAAGCTATCATTAATTCTTTCATTTATTCCATTAATACTTCCTGAGCCTCTATGAGCTAAGCATGATCTGAACACTGCGGAATACAATACCATACACTCCAATGGGAGAGGCAGACAATAAATAAGCAAATAGATATACACTAAAATACCAGGCAATTGTAAGCTCTATAACCAGGGGGAAAAAAAAAATCATGGGAAGAGGAAAGCATTTTAGACAAGGTGGTCAAGGATAACCTGTCAGAAGCAGGTAAGGGGTAAGCAAAATGTACACAGAGGCAGGGAGAAAACTAATGAAGAGAAGTTTTCCAGGCTGGAGTTACTACTGTGAGGGCAAAAGCCCCGCGGCGGAGGGTGGGGGAAGGGCAGAGGTGCTTCTTGATGTGTTCAGGGAAGAGCAGAAAGGCCCACTCGGCTGGAGTGCAGTCACCTGACGGGATATGAATGAAGTCAGAAGTATGGGAGAACCTGATGACACAGGGCCCTGCAAACCAACAGAAACTGTCTTTTGTTGTCAGTGATAAGAAGCTCTCAGGGGAGTGTTGATCTGACTTATGTTTAAGCAATTCCCCCAGTCCGTTTAAGAAGTTTGTCCTAGTGAAGTGTTAACTTCCCTTTCTCCCCCAAAAGTATAAAAACTACCCTCATTTTGGTGTTTATCATTACCATGCATGAAAAAAAATACCTTTCTGGGATGCCTGGGTGGCTCAGTTGGTTAAACATCCTGATCTCAGCTCAGGTCACGAACTCCCCGTTGGTGGGTTCAAGCCCTGCGTCAGACTCTGATACTAAAAGCAAAGAGCCTGCTAGGGATTCTAGCTCTCCCTCTCTCTGCCCCTCCTCCATGCGCGTGCAAGCACTCTCTCAAAAATAAACAAATTATTTAAAAAGATGAAAAAAATACCTTTCCTTTTATAAATGAATGAATGAGTGACTGAATGAATGAAACCTTCCCTGTAGACACAGCCATAAGCAATACAGTATTCTCCTGCATGTTTTTAATCCTTATATACATATCACACCATATGTATCTTTCTGCAGCTTTTGTTTAACAATATGTTTCTGAGATTTGCCCATGTTGATAATACAGATCTGGAGTCATCTCTTCACTGCTGTATAGTATTCATTCTACCAATATGCCATACTGGTTTTATGCTTGTTTGTTGTAGGAGGGTAGGCATTCTCCTACTAATGAAAAACTAGGTTACTTCCATTTTTTTGTTACTACATTTCTACAGTAAACATTCTTAAACATGTCTCCTTGTGGCATGAGCAGAATTTCTTGGGAAAACAGCATGTTACAGGTTGAACTGATCCCCCCAAAAGTAATATGTTGAGGTCCTCATTCCCAAGACCTCATACATTATACATGCATTAGGTTGATAGAAAAATGTTCATCCTTAGTATAGGCTAGAACAAAAATGTTTGCAAATCTCAGCTATTGTATATATCCAGATAAAAACTTAATAGGGTGGTCATTATTTCAACTTTTCTAGAAATTGCCACTATTCTCCAAGAAAATTGTACCAATTTATACTAAGAGCACCTGTATATAAATTCCCATTGCTACATAACATTGCCAACATTTAATATGGTCTTTTATTTTTACAGCTTTCAGAAAGGTAAAGATGGAAACAGTTACTTCATTGTTTTAATTTACAATAACTTGGACTAGTGAGGATGAGCATATTCATATATTTATTTTGCAATCAAGTTCCTTTCTCTGTGAATTGACAGTTCCTATCTTTGGCCCATTTTTCTGCTGGAGTGCATACTTGCCTCTAATTTATATGGCTTTTGCACCTGGATACTAACCCCTGGTGTTACTGTGTTTATGATGTCATATTGTGCACAAGGCCTGTTTCTTACAACAGTTTTATTGAAATGTAATTAACAAATCATTACATTCGCCCTTCCCAAGTGTACAATTCATTGGTTTTTATTATATTCACATAATGGTGCAATCATCACAACGTAACTTTAGAACAGTTTCATCGCCCCAAAAACAAACTCCACCCCTGGCCCTGGCAAACTCCTAGTCTACTTTCTGTCTCTGTGGATTTACCTGTCCTAGACATTTCATGTTAGTGGAACCACAGAGTATAAAGCCTTTGATTTCTGGCTTTTTATAATATGCATAATGTTTCTTTCATCGTTAACATGTATCATTACTTCCTTTTTATTGCTAAATAATATTCCACTGTAAAATTATTCTGTATTTTGTTTATCTGTTCATCAATTTATGGACATTTGGATTGTTTCCACTTTTTGACTCTTAGGAATAATGTTGCCATGAGCATTTATGTAGAAGTTTTTGTGTGTATGTTTCATTTCTCCAGGGACTAGAAATGCTGCATCATATGGTAACTTTATGTTTAGCATTTTAGGAACTGTTTTCCAAAGTGTCTATATCATTTTGTGATCACACCAGCAACGTACAAGGGTTTTAGCTATCCTAGTGGATATGAAGTAGCATCTCACTGTGGTTTTGACTTGCATTTCCCTAATGACTAATGATGCAGAGCATCTTTTCGTGGATTTACTAGTCATTTGTATATTTTCTTTGGAGAAATGTCTATTCAAGTCCTTTGTTTTATTTTTTATTTTATTTTTCTTATTTTTATTTTTATTTAAAAACATTTTTTTTTAACATTTATTTATTTTTGAGACAGAGACAAAGCATGAACGGGGGAGGGTCAGAGAGAAGGAGACACAGAATCCGAAACAGGCTCCAGGCTCTGAGCTGTCAGCACAGAGCCCGACGCGGGGCTCAAACTCGAGGACCACAAGATCATGACCTGAGCCGAAGTCGGCCGCTTAGCCGACTGAGCCACCCAGGCGCCCCTCAAGTCTTTTGTTTTAAAATTGGGTTGTCTTTTTATTGTTGAGTTGTAAGAGTACATTATGCATTCTATATAACAAGTCCCTTATCCACATATGATTTCAAATATATTGTGAATTATCTTTTCATTCTATGGAGAGTGTCCTTTGAAATACAAAAGTACAAAGAGGGAAAAAGTTAATTTTGATCTACTCCAATTTATTTGTTTTTGGTTGCTTATACTTACAGAGCCATATCTAAAAAACCACTGCCTAGGGGTGCCTGGGTGGGTCAGTCAGTTGAGCAACTGAGTCTTGACCTGAGCCAAAATTAAGAGTCAGACGCTCAACCAACTGAGCCACCCAGGTGCCCCTGTAAAGGTTTTAAGCGATCAAACTTATCAACCTTTATTTTATAATTTGTGCTTTGGTAGTTTTAGGAAAGTCACTCTATACTTTAAGGTCATAAATATGCCAGAGTTATATATATATAACTAATAATTATATATATATAATTTTCATATTTGAGTATCTAACATAGAGTAAATAACTCTATGCCAGAGTTATATATATATAACTAATAATTATATATATATAATTTTCATATTTGAGTATCTAACAACCTGGAATTGATTTTACAGATTGGTGTGAGGTGGGGATTTTTTTTTCCTTCTTTTTCTATACAGAAAATCACCTCTCTCAGCACTAGTCCATTCCCCACTGATTTGAAATGCCACCATCATTATCAATCAAATTTCATATTCATAGTGTGCTCTTTCTGGGTTTTCTATTCTGTTCCATCAAAATCATACTGCCAATATCACTATAGGTTTATGCAAGTCTTATTATCTAATAAAGGTGATTCCTCCTACCTAATTTCTCTTCAAAACTGCTTTGGCTCTTCCTGGTCCTTTGCTTTTGCACATGAATTTTAGAATCAATGTGTCAGGAAAGAAAGCATGAGGAAGAGAGGAAGGGAGAGAGAGAGAAGAAAAAAAAACCCAAAATACTCAGAAGGTAGGACTGTGTACCTGAAAGTGACTTAAAGATCAGGTGAGGAAAGTGACATTTGTATCACATTTTCACCAATGCATTTTGGGAACCCAAGATGATTCTGTGTTACATTGTATTTTGAGATAGTAGTTTTACTCATTTAAAGATATGGTTTGGATCACTTAAATTGCAGTCAATTGCACTTTAGAAATCAGAAAGCTTAAAAAATATTTCTACAGCTTCCTTTAAATTCATTTTAAAATGATATTCTGATCAGAATCATATATATACACATACATACATATACATTTTTTTAATGTTTACTCATTTTTGAGAGAAAGAGATAGAACATGAGCGGGGGAGAGGGAGAGAGAGGGGGAGACACAGAATCTGAACCAGGCTCCAGGCTCTGAGCTATCAGCACAGAGTCTGATGTGGGGCTTGAACCCATGAACCATAAGATCATGACCTGAGCTGAAATCAGAAGCTTAACCCAGTGAGCCACCCATGCACCTCCCTTTTTTTCTTAAGAGAGAAAGCGCAAGCACACACGGGAGAGTGGCAGAGAGAGAGGAAGAGAGAGAATCTCAAGTGGTCTGTGCCCCACGTGGGACAGGATCCCCTGACCTTGAGATCATGACCTGAGCCAAATTAAGAGTCGGACGCTCAACCAATTGAGCCACCCAGGCGTCCCACACATATACTTTTTGAGTGGGCAATCTCATTTCCAGGAATTTATCCCTATGAAAAACTCAAAAGTGTGAGAAGATATACAAAGTGTTGACATATTGAAAATACTGGGGAAGTGTAAACATTATGCACAGGGATTGGTTAAATAAATTACACTATATATTCATACTGGGAAATTTTTGTACCCCTTAAAAGAATGATGTTTGTCTTACTGACTGGTGATAGAATATATTAATGACATTAAGCAATGTCTTTTACATAAAACTGTACCCCCTCCCTATTACATATATATATTTATATATTTATAAATATGTAATAAATAAACATATTAATCTTATTATTAATAAAATAAAATATAATTTTAATATTTATAATTTATAAATATCTATAATAAAATCTTATTAATAAATAAATATATATATTTATATATTTGTGTGTATGTGTATCTATCTACCTACCTACCTATCTGGCAGGATATACATGAAAATGTTACAGTGGTTATCTCTGGGTTGTAGAATTTCAGGAGATTATTTTCTTTATACTTTAATGTGTTGGTTTAATGCTTTCCAAGTATGGTGTTTTTCCAATTCCAGTATTTTGCATGTAAAATTGTATGTAACGTATGCTGACTTTACAAGAGAAACACTACATATGCCCACTTTAAATTTTATTGAAAATATGCAAACGTTCAAGAAATACTTGTTAAAACTAAAAATTTGTAAAAGTTTTCAGATACGTTAACTCTGATGGAGAGTATATAACACAGATACTATTCTACTTAAGGGCAAACTCTCCCCATGGAAATTTTAAATCCCGTGAGAGAGTGTTGTTAGGTTCATTGTGGCACAGGAGCCTACCCCCGTGTCAGTCAGGACTGAGGAAGGAACGTGATCGTGTCGCACAGAGGCGACCACCGGAATAATCCGAGATTATTCGCAGAGAAGGCAAAGGCACGCGAACCAGGTTGCCTCTCAGTCGGCGTCCACCACACAGCCAGAGCGGAGGGTGTGGTGCCACAGGCCCAGAACGTGTCAGAGGTGGAAGAGAGCCGAGATTGAAGGTGCAGTCACCTGTGGCAGAGCCACCCTCGTACTCCGCTCTCCTGTTACGCGGGTCTGTGATGCCGTGACACGCTGACCTGGAGACTGGGAAACGCTACAGAGGAGATGTGGGCGGCAGGTGAGCACGGTAACTCCGGGGCAGAGCCTCGCTGCCCGCGTGCACAGGATGCCACTGAACTAACTGAAAACGCTCCCGTGCATACATACTTGGGGGTCTCCATTTTTGAGGCAGGAAAACAGTAATGTCAAAATATGTTTGCTTTACAGCTAGCTTTGGAAGCACTTTTCAGTCATTCCATATGGGGATGCTATTGACACAAATGAGGGAATTTATCCTGATTGCAAAAAAACACAAACAAACAAACAAAAAAAAACGTGGACTCCCTACTTTTCAAAATTCCCCTGCTGAAAAAAGGAGGACACTTCTGGGAATATATGTTCAGAGCGTGGCATAACTTGTGGCATATCTAATTTAAACTCCTCAAAACTTACCAGTAATTTCTAAACTGCCAAATCCAGTGGCTTAATAGAGGAAGACAAACCAGGTTCTATCAACTTACTAACTGGACTGGTTATTTAAATGATCTGGAATTCAGTCTTATTTATAAAATAGGGATAATATACACCCAGAAAGGACCTTGTGAAGACTAGATACGTGAAGAAGCTGGAGGAGGTTCCTGGCCACAGTAAATGGTGCCTGTTACAATTATAGCCTTGCTTTCCCACCGCCACCACGTTGCATACCCTCCTTAATGAAATGGCCTCTCTCTCTCCTTGGGCTTTCTCAAGCCACTTCCCAATGATTCTGTTCTTGCACAATCAGCCTTCTTCAGCAGTGTGTGTGTCTTTTCCCAGTAACATTATGATTCCCCCATATTACTTCCTAGGTGCCTCCTCTTCTTGCTTAGTGCCTTCTTCTGTTTCACCAATTCTCATGGCTTCAACCACCACCAGTTCATTCCTTCAACTAAGATTCCCTAAGATCCTACCACACCCCAGGCACAAGGCAAATATAGAAGTCCCCCTTACCCATGTTTTCCAAACCCACAGTCAACCACAGTCTGGAAGATGATCCTCCTTCTGATGTATCACCAGAAGGTCAACACCAGTCTTAATGCTGTGTCACAATGCCTACATCATTCACCTCATTTGGTCACATCCTGTAGGCATGTTATCGTCTCACATCATCACAACAGTGAGTACAGTACAATAAGGTATTTTGAGAGAGAGAAACCACATTCACATAACTTTTATTACAGCGTATCATTATAATTTTCTATTTTATTATTACTTATTGTGGTTAATCTCTTACTGTGCCTAATTTATAAATTAACATTTATCATGGGAATGTATGTAGAGGAAAAAATAGCATATACAGGGTTTGATACTATGTACTGTATACAGTGGTTTCAGGCATCGACTAGGGATCTTAGAAAATATGCCCCACGGATAAGGGGAACTATGCAGTAAGATCTCAGATGTTTGCTGAAGGCTTACTAATTAGACAGCAGGAGGCTTATTTAGAATAAGTCAAAACCATCAAATTTGGGAAGTCAGTACTTTACTTTCTAAACCTACCAGATTACCAAATTTGTTGAATACTTTCCCCAACCTCAATACGCGTTATTTGGAGTAAGGCTGGGCCATACCCATAGTCTCAGTACAACTGCGTATTTCACTGTACTTAGAGATTAGCAGAAAGCAGCAGGCTGGTAAAACAGACCACACTAAAAAAAATCAATACCCCTACACCAGGGATTATCCCAATCCTTCTGGGTCCTACAGTACACATGTATTATTTCTACAATCAGAAGCAAAAATTTTTTCAAGAGGAAAAATAGCAACCTTAATCTTTATTATGGGTCTTGAAGGTAGCATTAAAGACCGCAAACATCAACATAAATGTTCTCAGATTAAATGGGTTGAGAGAAAGGGCTTACTTGCTTAATCAGTCACAAACTACAAATTATATTATGGAAGCCTTCTTAGAAGCTATTCAGAAGGCAACGGACTTCTGAGGCCACAAACCACGTATTTAATCAAGTAAGGCACACCCACTCAGAATGCAAACACAGTCTCTACCCATCCCTCTCAATTGCCTATTCTGCCAATAAAACACTACTTCTTTCTTTCAAAAACTGAATCTAATTGAATCTCAACCAATTAACTATCTTGCCCCAGAGCACTACAAAGTTTCTAGGGCACCTAGGCCAACCCTAAAAAGTGGGCAAGCCTGCTTTCCCTGAATATCCAAGTTTTAAAATACTGTCTCAAGAATACAGAGGTTTACGTATTAAATACTGCTTTCATTGCCCAAGACGTTTTATTCGAGAGAATTCCTGAGTGGAATTAATGACTCTGGAATCTTTCAGATCCAGCTAGGAAGATTTGAAATGTTCTTCTCCTTGGAAGAAGTGCATTCACAACAAAAATCTAGTCCCACAACTGTAGTTACAACATTATTTTGGCTCAACGCCTTGAGGTCTTTGGATGTCTCATGAGACCTGTGAAGTGTGAACAGGTATCATGGCCAAGTGTGAACAGATACTCCTCCAGCTCTTGTCTTAAAACTAACTGCTTTTCACAGTTACTGTTTCCTTTCAGTGGAAACAAAAGCTAGTAGCTATTTAGTAAACCACCCTCCATTAGTTATTCATTTGCCTCCTAAGTAGCAAGACTGGCCCTTTGTTCTTTCTACTTTGCTTGTCTTATTATTTAAATAAGAACATGACTTGTGCCCCAAGTCCTCCTTAGGATAGAATCCTATTCTGGCAGCTAGAAGGCTGTCATCATTCTAATATATCATTAAAACTACTTCTAAAACTACTTCTACAGGTTAGAAAGTTAGGTTCAAAATGGTCTCAAAGGCAGGTAATTTTTTTTTCCCTTCAATACTTATTAACTAGTTAAGGAAGGTAAAATGTGTGCCCAAACCTCAAACATTCCTTAAAGAAATGAAAGAGATTTTTTTTTAAAGGCTGTAAACCAGGAGCTCTAAAAGTAAAAACAAGTATTCTATTTCAGGTGCAACCAAAATACGGCATTTATTTGATCAAACGTTAAACCCACAGTAAGAAACTCTTGGAATTAAGATCACTGAATGCTGCAACACGCTGAAGAAAAGTTCCTGCAAATCCTCTAGGGGTCTTTAAAAATAGAATAGAATCATCTATCAAGATTACTTTTTAATAAAGTCCTACAAAGAGATAAAAGAACTGAATTACATAAACCCCTAAAGGTTCCTTCTAGCTCTAATTCTGCCAAAGCTCCCAATTCTAACTCTTTCAAAGTTTTCCTAGTGCTAATTGCCACCCTTCACCTCAAATAAAGGCTGGCCCTCCTCTCACCCCTCTGAATGGTAAGGGAGGAAAAATTACTGCTTTATTGCTCCTCTTCCTTGTGAAAACTCCATGTCTACTGTCATCGTTAAAAAGCAGTCATGTCTACACAGGGCTCCCGTAAAGAGCAAAACCCAGTGCTCCTGAGATGTTCCTCCTCTCCTCTCCTCTCCTCTCACTGAGCTACCACGCTCACAGCACTTCTCACACCTGATTGGGGCGGGGGGAGGTGTTCCACCGTGACACCAGCTGGTGTCGATCTAACCCAATTCTGACACTCTGTTCCTGGAGATAGTGTCAGATCCCTCAGGTGAAGGCCCCACCCCCTTCAGATGCCTGTCACAAGTCCAGGTTGTCCCATGGCTTCTGACCCATCGGCTATAAATCAGGTTTCTCACCACTTCCTCCTCTGGTTGATAATTTGCTAGAATGGCTCACAGAACTCAGGAAAACTGTTTATTTACTATTTCCCAGTTTATTATAAAAAGATACGATAAAGGACACAGACGAACAGGGGCAACGTGTGTGGGAAGGGGAGCCACTCTCCTAGCATCTCCATATGTTCAACAACCCGGAAGCTCCCTGAACCTGGTACTTTGGGGATTTTTATAGAGGCTTCACGCATCAGCAATCATTAACTTCATTTCCAGCCTCTCGCTCCTCTGTGGAGAATGGAGGTGGAGCTGACACCTGGCTTGGTCTTTCTGGTGAGCAGCCCCCATCCGGGAACCCACACAGAGTCACCTCATTAGAACAAAAGACACTGCTATCACTGGGGAAATTCCAAGGGATTTAGATACTCTGTGTCAGGAATAAGGGTCAAAGACTAAATATTAGAACAAAAGATGCTCCTAGTATTATCACTTAGGAAATTGCACAAGTTTCATGAGCTCTGTGCCAGGATATGGGAGCAGAAACACATAGACACATTTTTCCCTATTACCTCACAGCTACTATGCAAAAAAAAAAAAAAAAAAAAAGAGAGAGAGAATATAACAAGTGTTAGCGAGGATGTGAAGAAATTGGAACCCTTGTGCACTGTTGATGGGAATGTAAAATGGTATAGCTGCTGTGGAAAACAGTACGGCATTTCCTCAAAAACTTCAAAATAGAATTATCATATGATACAGCAATTCCACTTCTGAATATATATCCAAGATGACAGAAAGCTCGATCTTGAAGAGGTATTTGTATACCCATATTCAAAGCAGCATTATTCACAATACCTAAACCTTGGAAGCAACCCAAGTGTCAATTAACAAATGGCTGGGAATGCAAACTGGTGCAGCCACTCTGGAAAACAGAATGGAGGTTCCTCAAAAAACTAAAAATAGAACTACCCTACAACCCAGCAATTGCACTACTAGGCATTTATCCATGAAATACAGGTGTGCTGTTTCAAAGGGACACATGCACCCCCATGTTTATAGCAGCACTATCAACAATAGCCAAAGTATGGAAAGAGCCCAAATGTCCATCGATGGATGAATGGATAAAGATGTGGTATATATATACAGTGGAGTATTACTCGCCAATCAGAAAGGATGAAATCTTGCCATTTGCAACTAGGTGGATGGAACTAGAGGGTATGATGTTAAGTGAAATTAGTCAGAGAAAGACAAATCTCATATGACTTTACTCATATGAGGACTTTAAGATACAAAACAGATGAACACAAGGCAAAGGAAGCAGAATTAATACAAAAACAGGGAGGGGGACAAAACATAGGAGACTCTGAAATATAGAGAACAAACAGAGGGTTGCTGGAGGGGAGATGGGCTAAATGGGTAAGGGCTTAAGGAATCTGCTCCTGAAATCATTGTTGCACCATGTGCTAACTAACTTGGGTGTAAATTATAAAAAATACAGAAAAATAATAGAATAGAATAGAATAGAATAGAATAGAATAGAATAGAATAGAATAGAATAGAATAGAATAGAATAGAATAGAATAGAATAAAATAAAATAAAATAAAATAAACTCCTACAAGAAAAAAAAAACAAATAAATGGCTAAGCAAAATGTGGTTTATACATACAATGGAATATTATTCAGCCTTTAAAAGGAAGGATATTCTGATACACAGTGCTACATGGATGAACCATGAGGACATTATGCTAAATGAAATAAGCCAGTCATAAAAAGAAAAATATTGTACGATTCCATTTATATGAGGTACTTACAGCAAATTCATAGAGACAGAAGTAGAATGGTGGTTGCCACGGACTGGGTGGGCTAGGTGGAGGAGGGAATGGGGAGTTACTGTTTGATGGGGACAGAGTTTCTGTTTTACAAGAAGAAAAAGTTGGGGCGCCTGGGTGGCTCAGTCGGTTGAGCGTCCGACTTCGGCTCAGGTCATGATCTCACAGTCTGTGGGTTCGAGCCCCGAGTCGGGCTCTGGGCTGATGGCTCAGAGCCTGGAGCCCGTTTCAGATTCTGTGTCTCCCTCTCTCTCTGACCCTCCCCTGTTCATGCTCTGTCTCTGTCTCAAAAATAAATAAACGTTTAAAATTAAAAAAAAAAAAGAAGAAGAAGAAGAAACAGTTATGGCAGTGGATGGTGGTGGTGGTAGCACATTATGAATGTATATAATACCACCGAACTGTATACTTACAAATGGTTAAGATGGTAAATTTTATGTTATGTGTATTTTACTACAATGAGAAGAAACTGGGGGGGGGGGGGACCCAGAAAACAAAAACAAACAGTAATGTTTGATTGTTTTATATGCCCATTCTACCACAGGATCTATTTACTCAGACTCTAAACCCAAATAGAACAAAGGGCAAGCATATATATCCATCCCATCAGATGCAGAAACTCTTGAGAGTGTAAAAGGACCCTAGAAGTTTCTAACTTCTCTCCTGTTCATCCAAAGACAAATGCTGGGATATGGGAGGAAACAAACCTATATCTCGGGGTTTAAAAACTCTCGATTTATATTTCAGTTAAAAGAGGACACAAACCTGCAGACTTAATATCTTATGTGTATTTTTACGGCATAATTGGGAACATTTCTCCAGCAACTGAGGAAAAATAGAGGTTGGAGCACTAATGTAGCACTTTAAAGTGATTAACTTAATTAATCACTTTAATTAAAACAAAAACAACTAAAAAATTTTTAAAGATACTCTTGCTCCCATGAAGTTACCAAAAATCTCTTTGGCTTAAGGAAAAACAAACCCATGGTCAATATTCCTCATATTCATGTACAAAGCTGTATCTCTAAAGTCTCTGTTTTAAAAAGACTTGTGACAAACCGTTTTCTAGAAGGGACAGTGGAGCCCTAAAAATTCTTTCAGGCCTTCTACTAGACCATTTTTCCAGATGCCACCACAGTGCCTTGAGTGGAATTTTTCTCTACAATATACTAGAAAAAGTCAGCCAGCTATTAGAGTCATACAAATTTTTAAATTTCACTTTAGCAACTTGATGTGTCATCTTATTATTAATCAGCTGTCTCTGAAAAAATATCATGCCAGGGCGCTTGGGTGGCTCAGTTGATTAAGCGTCTGACTTCGACTCAGGGCATGATCTTGAGGTTTGTGAGTTCGAGCCCCACATCAAGCTCTGTGCTGACAGCTCGGAGACTGGAGCCTGCTTTGGATTCTGTGTCTCCCTCTCTCTCTCTGCCCCTCCCCCTACTCATGCTCTGTCTCTCTCTCAAAAATAAATATAAACATTAAAGAAATATATATCATGCCTACAAATGTTAAATTGCTAGATTATGGGAGGGAGAAATTTACTATTAAATCAGAACATAACTCCTTTGTTAGGTGAAAAGAGCAGCTAAACACAAAACACTTCCTGAAGTGCAAACACCTTTCTCTTGTCTTCCTTTTCCTTCTTAAAAATCATAATCCACTCATTCATCTGCAATGTATTCTCTGACTCCTACCCCTTAGGTTTCCATGCTGTACCCTATACCACAAGTTTCTTATTACCCATTTATGTTACTAAAAAAAACAACCCTTTACACCATTAATAACGAGAGCATTCTTACCACTTCTTCTCTCACACATTTCTTTAAAAATGAAAATAAATCTTTTGTTTTTTAATAGTTTTTATTTATCTTTTTTTCTTAAAAATTTTAAGGTGTATTTATTTTTGAAGGACAGAGGAAGAGAGGGGCAGGGGAAGGGCAGAGAGAGAGGGAGACACAGAATTTGAAGCAGGCTCCGAGCTGTCAGCACAGAGCCAGATGCGAGGCTCGAACTCATGAGCCTCAAGATCATGACCTGAGCCGAAGTCGGAGGCTTCACCGACTGAGCCACCCAGGTGCCCCGAAAATAAATCTTTTGAATCTGTGCATTATGGCGCCTTCCATCTTACAACTTCAAGGGAGGTCAAGTCTTTTATTTGTCCCCCAACTCTCATAATTTTACTATGTCAGCATGACCTGGAGAAATGCTCTATTTTCTATTTCACACCAAACAGTAACAGGTCTATCTACCATATCACATCTACTGACTTGGGGGGGCGGGGGCTGCTAGATATATTAAAGCCAAATTAAATCACAATAGTCACACTACTGCTACTGGGAACAGATGGCCTTGGGAGGGAAAAAAAAGTTTTCCTTAATATCTGATTGGGATTTATAAGTATTAAAGTCAATTGCAGGGGCACGTGGGTGGCTCCGACTTTGGCTCAGGTTATGATCTAGAGGTTTGTGAGTTCCAGCCCCACAAAGGATTCTGTGCTGACAGCTCAGAGCCTGGAGCCTGCTTCAGATTCTGTGTTTCCCTCTCTCTCTGCCCCTTCCCTCTCTCTCTCTCAAAAATAAATAAACATTAAATTTTTTTCATTAAAAATAATTTAAAAAATAAAGTCAGGGGTGCCTGGGTGGCGCAGTCGGTTAAGCGTCCGACTTCAGCCAGGTCACGATCTCGCGGTCCGTGAGTTCGAGCCCCGCGTCAGGCTCTGGGCTGATGGCTCGGAGCCTGGAGTCTGTTTCCGATTCTGTGTCTCCCTCTCTCTCTGACCCTCCCCCGTTCATGCTCTGTCTCTCTCTGTCCCAAAAATAAATAAAAAACGTTGAAAAAAAAAATAAAGTCAATTGTAAATCTCACAACACTTTCTTCAAGTAACACTGTCCTTTAATCTTTTTAAACAGCTCGTGTTTAAAAACACAACTCAGGAGAATATGTCATCCAGAGAATTGGAAGGCTGTTAACAATTATTGTCTTCAATTCACAACTTTTCAAAATATTTCAGAACTGCCTGAACTTGGTTGGTGATTCAACCTTGGTTAACTGGTATAGAGACGCATCACAAGTCACCACCTGCGTTCAACAGCCCCTTCTGTGATAGCACGCTTGCTCACAGGGACCACCTAACTCTACCTAGAGCCCGGGATGGGGTTTCACCAAGGGCTGGGTAGAAGCATAATGCTTGTGAGGCACCAGGCCCGGTTCACGGTCAGATCTGTGGTCCAATGCCTTGCTTGCAGAAGGGGTAGGTATGTGTTAGGGAGAGACTGGGTGTGTTTCCGCCTGGTACCACCTCCTAACTTTCTCTGCCTCCTGAGGACCCCGAGGGTGTTTCTCAGGACTCTTAAAGGAAGCAACCACCTCGAGGACAAGAGGAGGGAGCCTCCAGGGAAAAAACCAAGAGCCCCGGAGTGGATCCACCCAGGGTCCGCAGGGTCACTCCCTGCCTCCCCAGGGGAGGAGGGGCACGAATTTCTGGTCAAATCAGGCGGAGGAAGGCACTGTGGCTTTGAGCAGAACCCAAACCTCTGGAGGAAAAGAGGAAGACCTCAGACGCGGAGAGATGGGGGAGCCCCTACGCCTCCCTTGAGCCTCCCGCTCCGGGCAGGCCCGGTCAGCGCCGGGACACCGCTTCCAGCACACCTGAGCCGTGCCCGGCGCCCGCTCCCGGCCCCGCGGACGGTCACCGCGACCTCGCCCTGCCCGGCCGCCGCCTCCGCTGACTCGGCACGGGCGCAGCTCGCGGGGTCCCGGCCCACTGCCTCCGGTTCAGCCCGACCGCCCAGTCCCACCGTACCTGGCCGGCGGCGGCGGCTGCGGCGGCGGCGGCAGCGGCGGTGCTCCTCACGTACCCGTTCCGCACTTCCCCGTTCGCCACGCAGCCGTTCGCCCGCACAGGGCGACGGTAGCAGCAGCCTCCGGGCCCCGGCCGCATCGTCCCGGTAGCACCAGGCACAAGGCGACTCTGTAGGCGGCGGCCGAGACGGCAGCAGCTTCAGTCCCGCTCCGCACCCCACCCACCTCCTCGAAACCGGAAATGGTTGCACGCCCCCGCCAATTACCGGCCTGGCCGTCACATAGGGGCGGGGCCCACTCCCGCGGAGTAGGTGGTTCGCCCAAGGCCCTGCTGCCAAGGGGAAACGGGGCGGGGCCGGACAGGAGGGTCACAAGCCTAAGGACTGATGACCAATCAGGAGGAGGAGGAGGCAGACCCCATGCTACTGTCTGGCCAATCACGGGGGCGACAGCAAAACAGCTTGCTGGTGTCGAGGAGGTGGTCTGAGGAGGCTTTGGCGGCTTCTTGGTCCACGCAAAGGAGGCGGGGCCCAGGAAGAAGTAGCCAATTAGAGTGTGAGAAAAGGAAGGGGGCTGAGCCCAAGTGTCCAGAGCGGGTTCCTGGGTTCTCCCGGACAGGTGGCGCCCTCTTTGCCCTTGCCTTCGGGGAAGTTCTCCGATGTGAATCCCAGCCCGAGACAGGGATCCTTTATTTAATTTGCGAATTCCTATGTAGGTGTCTGTAGAAGAGCATTTTCAGCATTCTCTAACCATTCCTCGATATGCACCTTACAATAACATATTTCTTAGTAATTCGAACGTCGCTTGGCCCTTCACATCTGCCCCCAATCAGGATTTTCTGTACAATTTCCTTTAAAGGGTACTTATTTGAGAGCCAAGAAACCTGAAGAACTGAAAGCTAAACCTTGAGTAGCCACTTTGGGAGCCAAATTCTTTAAAGTTAACACTTGTTTCATAGACTCACAGCAAGAAATATATTAATAAAACATCATGCACCTGTCATAATGCCTGGCCCATAGTAGGAGCATAATAAATATTATTTTCGCACCCCTTTAGTTCTCTCTTCCCGTAGGGGTTAGAAACGAAATGGATCTACATCATAACACGAGACTTTTGGGGGAGCCTGGGTGGCCCAGTCAGTTGAGCCTCTGACTTTGGCTCAGGTCATCATCTCACAGTTATGAGTTTGAACCCTCCATGGGGTTCTCTGCTGTCAGAGCAGAGCCCGCTTCGAATCCTCTCTCTGCACCTCCCCTGCTCATGCTCTCTCTAGGTCTCAAAAATAAATAAACATAAAAAAAGAGAGAGACTTTTGGTTACCCATAAAGAATTTCGTGTCACAGTCAAGAGCATGGACTCTGGAGGTGGTCTGGGTTTGAATCCTGGCTGCACCACTTACTACTAGCTGAGTGACCACTATATATCTTCATCTGTTCAGTGAAGACAATAATAGTTGTCCTGGGGATTTGAGTTAATATATGTAGTGTATTTTGTATAAGACATGGCCATGGGTAAAAATTCATTCAGTGTTGGTTATTTTTAACTGCTGAATGGGCCTATGAGAGCCCCTGCATTCTCCCCCCTACCCCATATTTAGAAAAGGGATAGACAAGGTATCAGTTTTGTGTGGTTTAGGAGCTGAACAATCTAACAGCAGATGGGCAGAGAGTTTTCTTCTTTGAGTTAACAAACACTGTGATCCCAAAGAATATAAGTTTGTGACAGAAGTATGAGGCTAAAAGAAAAGCATGTGGGGACCCCTGGGTGGCTCAGTTGGTTGACTGTGTGATTCCTGGTCTCGGCTCAGGTCATGATCTCATTGTTGGTGAATTCAAGCCCCATGTCAGGCTCTGTGCTGACAGTGTGGAACCTGCTCGAGATTCTCTGTCTCCCTCTCTCTCTCTCTGCCTCTCCCTTGCTTGTGCTCTCTTTCTCTCAAAAATAAATAAATATTTTTTAAAAAGAAGAAGAAAAGCATGTGTTTTGCACCTCATGGAGCTTACATTATAGTGAGAAAAGATGTACATAGATAAAGCAAACAGCAATAAAAGTCCTATGGAAGGCTGGAGTTCTGATGAAGAAAGCTGGACCGCAGTGACAAGTCTAGTCTTCCCATATAGAAAGTTTTCAGGGCAGGAATCTGGTTGGAAGCAGGGCTAAAGGATTAAACTGAAGCTTAGATATCGGGTTGAATGAAATTGGAAAAGACTTGGAAAGACGATGTAGGATGAGCAGGATTTGGAGAGCTGAGAATGAGAAGGAAGGGGACAGTGTTCCCTGGAGACAGAACCTTCAAAAACTCAGGTGCAGAGGCTGGAAAGAACAAAGACTAAAAATTGGAGCATAATGGTGAAGAATGCGGCTAGATTAGAGGAATCCTGTTAGCTAGTGCCTCTCTCCAGAGGGCAGGACACAGGTCCTTGTCTTGTTCTGCCACTTACTCACCATGTGTGGTCTTGGACGAGTCATACAACATTATCCTTAGTTTCCGCACCCATCTTACAAAATTAATACCTGTAATACTTACCTTGCAGGGCTTTTGTGAGCATCAATGATATGATATGCAAATGATCTGATAACCTTGCACACCATTGCTAAATCACAAAACGGATGCCTCAGAAGGCAGTAGGAAACACCCCAGGCTCCACGCAAACAGAAAAACAGCTCCTTCCAGATGCATAAGCCACCTCATCACCATTTTACTGAGTTCATATGCAAAGTTCTGGGCTAGGCACCAGAGTTACAACCCTTCCTTCAAGATTGCTCAAACCATATCAACTGTAAAACCTTTCTTGAACTCCAAACTCCTCACAAAATTAGTCCCTTTCTTCACTGTGAACTTATACACACCTGTGTAAGCATGTGTCACATTACTTCTTTGGGATTTTTTTTTTTTTTTTTTTTTTTGAGAGGGAGATTACACAGTGGTTAGAAGCAAGAGCTCCAGGGACACCTGGGTGGCTCAGTCAGTTAAGTGTCCAGCTTTGGTTCAGATCATGATCTCATGGCTCATGAGTTCATGCCCTCATTGGGCTCTCTGCTGTCAGCACAGAGTCTGCTTCAGATCCTCTGCCCTCCCCCCACCCCCGTCCCTTCCCTGCTTGCATGCTCTCTCTGTCTCAAAAATAAATAAACATTAAAAATAAAATAAAATAAAAAGAAGAAGAAGAAGAAGAAGCAAGAGCTCCGTAGTCACACAGAATTGGAGACCCAGGTTCAGCACTTAGAAGCCTTGTGACTTTAGCAAAGCTGCTTAACATCTCTGTGACTCAGTTCTTTCATCTGTAAAATGAAGCATAACTCTGTTGTGAGAATGAAATAAGAAAAGCATTTACTTACAGGGCCTGTCACATAATAGTAAGTGCTAGCAATCATTTTTTAATAAATGAATTATTTGTTAAATGAATAAATGATTGATTAAATATATTTATACCCCCAACCAGACATAGAGCAAGCTCCTTGAGTACAGGAGATTGTTTAACTCACCTTTGGGTTCCCAGCACCCAGTACAGTGCCTGGAACATACTAAATGCTCAAGAAATGTCGGATGAATAATAAATAAATGGACAAATGAATGAAAATCTGGCCCTGCCTCCAAGGAGCTTTCTATCACATGGAGACTGTATTAAGATTCTTATGATTGAGGCTAATATAAGTCAATATTAGAAAACTTTGTCAAGAAAGGTACATTTATTGGAATTCTCCTCATGATAGGGAAGTGTGGGGACTCAGGACAACAGAAACTTATAGACCTTCCTCCTAGCACCAACCCACTTCTGAGGCTTAGCTCTCAGCAACCGACCCCTTTCAAATTCCCTAGGTCAAATTTATAAAATGCCAGGGAAGAGAAATCTAATTGGCCCAGCTTAGGGTGAGATGTCTAATGCTTGACCAAAAACATTAGACATGGTGGCCAAAGCACAAGTCCAAGCTGCTGGAGGTGAGGAACCAGTTACAGAGAAAGAAGAATCAGTGCAGAGAAGAAAGGACAACCCTATCATTGTCTGCTACAAGGAGATAGAACTTGGGAATGAAAAGAACCGATAACAATCACTTGGAAGAAGTATTGAAGGAGGAGGCTTCCGGTATAGCATTTGTTTGTATGTGTGTATGTATGTATGTGTAAGCAGGCTCTACACCCAGTGTGGGGCTCAAACTCACAACCCTGAGATCAAGAGTCACTTGTTCTACTGAATGCCCGGGTATGGCATTTTTAAATGGCCATGCAGAATGCCTGCCTAGAAAGAGAAGTGAAGTGAGAGAAGGCAGGCTATTTAGCTGGAGGAGCAGGCGGCCTACACAATAGGATAGGGGTCTTGGTCACATGCATGCAAGTTAACACTGGCTGACTGAGAAGGGGATTCAGTGGAAGGTTATTAGCAGCTCAGTGCATGGCTGAAGGCTGGAGGACAGGGCTTGGAAAAAGTCAGGAGTAAGGGGAATCTCCATAGGGCTAGGCAGCAAGCGTTTGTGGCAGAGACTGTCTGGTAAGGGTATCACCACTAAGATAAATGATCTCCAACCAGCTTTTTCATCCTTGAGTCATTTGCCCAAGAGTCAAAGTCCTAGGAGAGAGCATCTGATGGGCTGAGTTTAGGTCACACTGGTCCATACAGAGAGTGGCTGAAAGGGAGGCAAACATAAGGATGTGATTCCTTTACCTTTCATGGTGGGAGCTGCTTACCAAAATTCACCCTTCCCACAAGAGGATACAAAATGAAGACAGGTGATTTCCCAAAAGGAAATTGAGGACCTCTTGAAAACGGGAGCCAACACTGGGCAGGCAGAAATGACGAAAATCAGTTAAGACTGCAGAAGAGGGGCACCTGGGTGCCTCAGTTGGTTAAACACCTGACTTTGGCTCAGGTCATGATCTAGAAGTTCATGGGTTCGAGCCCCACTCCGGGCTCTGTGCTAACAGCACAGACCCTGGAGCCTGCTTCGGATTCTGTGTCTCCCTCTTTCTCTACCCTGCCTCCCCTCTCTCTCTCTCTCAAAAATAAATAAACATTAAAAAAAAAAAAAAAAAGACTGCAGAAGAATCATAAGGTAAAAGGGGCCCTTTAGTTGTTCTCTGCTTTGGTACAAAAACTAGGGCTGGACACCTCGGAGGTATTATCTGATTCTGACCCTGGGATCATCATTTGGTTTTTCCTTTCTAAACTTTTCATGCTCGTTCATTCATTTTTATATTTGACAAGTCATTTGACAAGTCATTTGACAAATACTTTTTTCTAACCATCATGTTATTACATCATGTTATTACATCTATAGGCGCCCCTATAAATACAATGACAGGGGCGCCTTGCAGGCTCAGTTGGTAGAGCATGTGACTCTTGATCTTAGGGTTGTGAGTTTAAGCCCCATGTTGGAGGCAGAGCTTACTTTTAAAAGTTATATATATATAGGGGCGCCTGAGTGGCTCAGTCGGTTAAGCAACTGACTTCGGCTCAGGTCATGATCTCACGGTTTGTGGGTTCAAGCCCTGCGTTGGGCTCTGTGACGACAGCTAAGAGCCTGGAGCCTGCTTCAGATGCTGTGTCTCCCTTCCTCTCTGCCCCTCCCCTGCTCATTCTCTGTCTCTCTCTGTCTCTCAAAAATAAATTAAATTTAAAAAATAAAAATTATATATACAGTGAGAGCCACAGTCATGAATTTTGGGTCCAAGAACTTCTAGCCGCCGCCTTGGACAGGGGCCGCTTCCCACTGGATCACTTCGGTGAATGTAAAAGCTTTAAAGAGAAATTCAGGAAGTGTCTCTGTGACAATAAATTTGAAAATGCTTTGTGCAGAAATGAACCAAAAGACTATTTAGAATGCAGAATGGATAGGCAGCTGACAGAACAAGAACCACTGGAAAAACTGAGATTAGAAGATTTGATCGATGGAAAACCAAAGGCAAAGACTAAGTTTTGATGGGAAAAAGACTGCTGGCTGCTGGGTCGTCCAGTATGGACCTCATCACCTGACAATTTATGGTTAGGTGCTGTGACTTAGAAAGGGGCTTCCAGAACACCCTCCTTGATGGAAACATCTCATCCTGACGTTTACCAGGTTATTTTGAAAAATTATTGCTCCTTTTAGATCTCATTTTCCCCCAAGAGTGTCAGGTTTTATCTTCACATCGTGTGTGGCAGAGTTCCTAGGGAGACCCATGGCAGGTGGGAGTTAAGAATGAGAATCACACCTGCTTACCGAGGGGACACGTGAAACAGTGACTCCATATGGTAATACTCTGCATAGCTTCCCAATAGTGATATGCTCAATGTTCATGGCTTCAGATATTGTCAGAAAACCATTCCCTAGCAAAACAGTTTCCTTTTTGTACTCATAAATACATATGTCAATTTCCTTTTTTAAAAAACAAAAATAGAGCATAAACTTGGAAATGAGAAAAAAAAATACAGTGATAGAAAGAAACATAGTCTCTGCCCTTGTAGAGCTTATGGTCTTGATTTACAAGAAATGGGTTTGGTATTTCCCTTTTTACTACTCCTGATACAGTGAGTGAAAAAGTCTGACTCTCTCCCTGAGTTTCTGGCCCTCCTTTTGCTGGAAAATCTTGGATAACATTTTTGGACCATTTTTAGTGGCAATATTTGCATCCACAAAACTGAGTAGGCCCTGGGACAAGAGTTTAGAATTGCGTTATTCTAGAATTGCATTATTCTGCTGAGGCCTGGGCTGTTTAAAGGAATGATTGCTTGCAAATATGAAGTTTTAACAGGAATGGTGGTTCCTGATTGCCTGCTAAGCAGCCCAGAAGAGTGACTCGAATCTGTGTCTAACAGGCATTTGCAGTTGGAGCTAGGAGATAAGACTGATGCATGCTCCAGGCATAGGCAGCTAGAGCCTGTGTCTCAATGGTTGCTCTCTGCCTGTATGTTTCCTCGGCCCTAGAAGCACCTCGAAGCCTCCTACTCAACCACCACACCCCACACTGCCACTCCATACTTCCTGTGGGTATTCACTCAGTTGACTGTCGCAATCATCTGATGTTCTGCTTCAGGAAGTGGACTTTTGCTTCTGGCTCCAGGAAGAAGGGGTGGTGCTGAAGATAACGATTATGATAACGGGTGGTTGTATTAGTCAAAGCTCTTCGAGTTGCAAGGTTGTTTTTTTTTTTTTAATTTTTTTTAATGTTTATTTTTGACAGAGAGAGAGAGAGAGAGAGAGAGAGAGAGAGAGCAAGCAGAGGAGGGGCAGAGAGAGAGGGAGACACAGAATCCGAAGCAGGCTCCAGGCTTAGAGCTGTCAGCACAAAGTCCGACGCGGAGCTCGAACCCACAAACCATGAGATCATGACCTGAGCTGAAGCTGGACGTTTAACCCACTGACCCACCCAGGCGCCCCTGAGTTGGAAGTTTTGAAACTGAATTCAAATTGGATTAAGCATAGAGATTTATTGGCTTACATAACAAAAAAGAGTAGGGATAGATCTGACAGGATTCATGTGCTCAAATGATGTCATCAGGAATCCAACTCTATCCTTGGCTTGGCACCCCTCTGAGTTGGCTTCATTCACACAGAAGGGGTTACCCTATGATAGTAAGGATGGTCTATGGCTTGGCAAACTTGCATTCTACCAGTTTTAAAATCTCAGCCTAGAAAAAGTGCTTCCTTTCTGGACTCCCAGTGAGAATCCTAGCTAAATTCCCATTGACCCACCTCAGGTCACAGGCCCCAGGCAGATGTTGAATTGATTGGCCAGGCCTGAGTCTTATGCCCACCCATTCCCTCAGTTCTGCTCTACAGGCTCTGAGAATGGGTGACCGACCAATGGTTTCCCAAATAGAAAAGATGGGTTCTGTTTCCAGAAAAAAGGGTGCTGGGCAGGCATAAAAAACAGATAGACTGCTCATATTGGATATGATGATAACAAGAAGAGGTGGTAAGAATGCCTAGGAGATTCTCAACATTTTTAGAAGATGTTATTAAGAAATACCAGTTTTAGACTTTCCCTCCTGCCCAAATCCAGCCTCCAAAATTCATTCCAGATTTATGTTTATTTAAGCTGATTAAAGTTGTTGGTATCTTATTATTTTCATCTTCATCAAATCATCATCCCACAGCAATTAATAAACAGACTCTGTGTATGTGGTTGTGTAAGAAAAATATAAATATCATCTTTACAAACTGGGACTTTATTCCCAAAGGGAGCATTAATGATGACAAAGGACTCACAGACAACCATGCTAGCTCTGAATGTTATATATTGTCAATTTTATTTTCTAAAAGTTTTTTTTTTAATGTGTATATTTGAGAGAGAGCAAGTGGGGGAGGGGGAGAGAGAGAGGGAGACAGAGAATCCCAAGCAGGACCCATGCTGTCAGCACAGAGCCCAATGCAGGGCTCAAACTCACGAACCATGAGATCATGACCTGAGCTGAAATCAAGAGCTGGAGGTTTAATCGACTGAGCCACCCAGGCCCCCCTGTATTATCAATTAAATGACATAAATTGAATTGTACTATATGCAAAGGATACCTCAGTAAAAGAAAAAAAATAGTTAAAAGAAAAATGACACAAAGTAGAAGGTTCATTCATTGTGGGCCAGGGTGTCATATGCATTCTATGGAGTGATGAGATTTGCTTATTTATTTATTCATATTTATGTATTTATTTATTTATTAAGTAGGCTCCATGCCCAATGTGGGAATTGAACTCACGACCCTGAGATCAAGGGTCACATGTCTGTACTGACTGAGCCAGCCAGGGGCCCTGAGTTTTTAAATGGAATAGATTCAAGGTGAGGCTGCCATTTCTTTTCTACTTCATTGTAGAACACTTTAAAGACTTTGCTGTCTTCTTCATCACTCTCTTTATATCTATTTGGCAATGCTATATATTCTTGGAGAAAATAACTTCTTTTAAAATGGCCTTCTGAGGCTCTTGCCCATACCCTCAATATTTCCTAACTTTTCCTCACATATTTTCCTATCTTACACAATCCCCAAACCTGTCATTTCCGGTGCCTAATGTCTGGGTGAGCCATTTTAACCTGTACTTAGAATGTGCTACTTTGTTGCTTGTGCTCCCAGGGTATCTCCAAAATCAGGTAAGTTGTCTCAGTAGATGTCCTGGGACACCTGGGCGGCTCAGTGGGTTGAGCAGTTGAGTGTCTGACTCTTGATTTCGGCTCAGAGCCTGATCTTAATGGGTCTGTAGGTTTGAACCCCATGTCAAGGATGGGATTCTCTCTTTCCCTCTCTTTCTGCACCTCAACCCTCTCAAAATAAATAAACTTAAAAAAAAAAAATAGATGTCTTGGAAAGCACAGGAATTAGGACAGGCAGTGAGAACCAGAGAAAAGAAACTTTTTCATACCTACTGTAAGACCCTGTCACTCTAACACTTTAAAATATAGCATACCTCTGGGGAACCTGGGTGTCTCAGTTGGTTGAGCATCTGACTTCAGCTCAGGTCATGATCTTGCAGTTCATGAGTTCAAGCTCCACATCGGCTCACTGCTGTCAGCCTGTCAGCACAGAGTCTGCTTCAGATCCTCTGTCCCCTTCTCTCTGCCCCTCCCCCACTCTCCCCAAAAATAAATATTTAAAAAAATATATAGCGTACTTCTGTTTTGTATCAAGAACACCTTTTAAAACATGAATGATGGGTTGCCTGCGTGGCTCAGTCTGTTAAGCATCTGACTCTGGATTCTCACCTCAGGTCTTGATTTCAGGGTCATGAGTTCAAGCCCCACGTTGGACTCCACATTGGGTGTGAAGGCTGCTTGTGGTAGGGTCCCCTCCTTAGGGAGATAGAAAAAAAAGGGAGAGAAAACTTCAAGGTAACCTGGCTATGCACCTACCCGACCATGACCTTGTAAACTGAGATGACTTAATCAGATTGCGTGTTTATGTGTGTTACCATAGATGGGAGACAAAGAAATAGAAACTGTATAAAGAAGCTATGCCATGTGACATTCGGTGCTCAGTTCTTTGGGTATGAGCCCAACTGAGAGGTGCCGGCACGAATAAAAGTTGCTTCCTGGAAATTAAAAAGCCTCGGTGTCACAGCTCTCTGTGGGAGAATCCTGCTACATACTTACAAACAAAAACAAAAACAAAAACATAAATGACAATGTTATTTATTTACTTACTTATTTTACCAGCAAAAGAAGAGTTTATTCAGAAGTAGAAAATTGCCATACCATACAAATAAGCCACAGGCAAATCCTCTAGGTGACATCTTTGGAGTCACCTTCTATTTCAATCCAATCTTGACTTTCCCCATGCTGACCATTCCATATTGATTTGCCGATCCACATCTCACATTTCAACTGGTTGCTTCTCTCTCATCCGTTCCACTTTTCCTTTATCAGTTAGGAGTCATATCCTTAGAGTTGGGTTCATTGTTGCCCTGGTCCTTGCCACAGTGTTTGGTTTAGGGACAGACACAGCTTAGTCAATTCAATCACAGTAAGACTGGAGATTTGGGTTCAATGGTTGGGAGAAGGAAACCTATCTGTTCTCCTAGATGTGCTCTATGAATGTGAAGCCTATACCTGTTGTAGTTATTTGGCTACTAGAAACAAAACCCATGTAAGGATGAAGCCAGCATCAGAAAGCAAACAGACTGGCTCACAGACATATGGAGGTGGTGCCCTGATCAAACCATGCCTGAAGGCTACTCCTAGACATTTCAATTATACTGAGTCAAGAATTTTTAATTGTTTATGCCAGTTGGGTTTTTAAAAAAATGTTTTTAATGTTTATTCATTTTTGAGAGAGAGGCGAGGGATGGGGGGAAGAGGGTGAGCAGGGGAGGGGAAGAGAGAGAGGGAGACACAGAATCTGAAGCAGGCTCCAGGCTCTGAGCTGTCAGCACAGAGTCCCACGTGGTACTCTAACTCATGAAGATCATGACCTGAGCCAAAGTCGGACTTTACCTGACTGAGCCACCCAGGAGCTTCTGGATTTTTTTTTTTTTTTTTAATTGTAACTTAAAGTATCCTATTAAACTCCCTCAGGAGAATCTTTTTTTATAACATTATTGATGTACATTTTACATCATGTGAACTATATATATTTAAGTGTAAGATGTAATGAGTTTTCACATATATACACACCTGTGAAATCATCTCCACAATCCAAATAATGAAAAAACTTGTCAGCCTCCAAAGATTCCCAGTACCTTTTGGAATCCCTCCCCGCCGTCACTACCCTTCCCCATCCCTTTCTGACAATAGACTAGTTTACATTATCTAAATTTTATCCAAATGGAAGAATAGAGCACCATACACTAAATGTTTGTGTCCTCCCCCCATTTCATAGGTTAAAATACAAATCCTTAAGGCGATGGCAATAGGAGGTAGTACCTTTGTGAGGAGAGTAGGTCATGAGGGTGGAGATTTCATGAATGGGATTAGTGCCTTTATAAGAGAGGCCCCAGAGAGATTCCTCCTCTCTTCCCTCACATGAGGTTACATTGAAAAGGCAGGTTCTCGGGGTGCCTGGGTGGCTCAGTTGGTTAAGCCTCCAACTTCGGCTCAGTTCATGATCTTGCAGCTCATGGGTTCAGGCCCCGAGTCTGTGCTGACAGCTCAGACCCTGGGGCCTGTTTCAGATTCTGTCTCCATCTCTCTCTGCCTCTTTCTCCCTCTCTCTCAAAAATAAATAAACATTAAAAAAAAAAAAAAAAAAAGGCAAGCTTTCATCAGATACTAAACCTGCCAGTGCCTTGATCTGGGACTTCCCAGAACTGTGAGAAATAAATTTGGGTTGTTTATAAACCATCCAGTGTATGATATTTTGTTATAGCAGCCTTGACTGACTGAGACAGACAATCGGTACTGACAAGTAGGGTGCTGGTACAACAAATATCTAAATTGTCGAAGCAGCTTTGGATGTGGGTAATGGATAGAAGCTTTAAGTTTTCAGGTACATGACAAAAATTTTACATTGTTGTTAATGGACGTTTAAGGGTGATGTTAGTGAGAGTCCAGGGAGTAAAGAGAGCTGTAGAGAGAGTCTCAGACTTGTTAGAGAATACTCAAGTAATTATAAACAGAATGTTGACAAAAACATTGACTATTTTTTTAAATTCACTTATCTTTTTTTTAAATGTTTATTTCTTTTTGAGTGAGACAGACAGAGTGCAAGCGGGGGAAGGGCAGAGAGAGAGGGAGAGGGAGAATCCCAAGCAGGATCCTTGCTGTCAACACAGAGCCTGATGAGGGGCTTGAACTCACGAACCGTGAGATCATGGACCTGAGCTGAAATCAAGAGTCGGGTGCTTAACCAACTGAGCCACCCAGGTGCCCCAAAACATTAACCATTCTGATGGGATCTCAGACAGAAATGAGGAACATGCTTTTGGACAATGGCTGAAAGGCCATCCTGTTATAAAGTGGCAAAGAACTTGGCTGAATTGTGTTTGTATCACAGTATTTTGTGGAAGGTTAAACTTGTATGTGACAATATTAGATATTTAGCTGAGGAAATATCAAAGCAAAGTGTTGAAGAAGTGACATGGTTCCTCTTGACTACTTAAAGTAAAATGTATAAAAAGAGAAATGATTTAAAGATGAAATTGTTCATCAAAAAGGATGCAGAACTGAAAAGACTGCAAATTCTCAGCCTATCCATCTTGTAAAGAATGAGAAAATATGTTTGGGAGAGAACACAAGGGGTGTGGCCAACCAATCATTTGGTAAGGGGATTAATCAGCCATTTCAACAGAAATGCTGAGCTGTTGTTTAAAACAATGGAAGAGCGCAAAGGAGGGGTCACCAGTACCTGTGATTGCCCAGTGCACTGCTTTGTCTCAAGTCACAGGCTCGGCTTCCTGCATTCTGGCGCACTCCAGGGCACTCCAGGTGCAGCTCTTGTGGGCCCCCAAGTGGAGTCTATTTATTTATTTATTTATTTATTTATTTATTTATTTATTTATTTAATTTATTTAATTTTTTTTAAACATTTATTTTTGAAAAAGAGAAAGCATGAGTGGGGGAGGGGCAGAGAGAGGGGGACAGGAGCTCTTTAGCAGGCTCTGTGCTGATAGCAGAGAGCCCGATGTGGGGCTTGATCTCATAAATCATGAGATCGTGACCTGAGCCAAAGCCCGGCTCTTAACTGACTGAGCCACCCATGTGCCCCTGGAGTCTTTTTTTAAATTTTCATTTTTAAGTAATGTTTGTTTCTATTACAAAAGCAACATGTATTTAATACAGGAAAATTAGAATATAAGCAAAAGGAAAGAAATTAAAACCACTACTAATATATATTGATATATGACCTCCCAGGAATAATAAGCAAGAAAAAAATAGTGAAAGAAAGATGGGAAGAAAATTTGGGGCAAAAGAAGCAGCATGAGCAGTCAGTCACCAAGATACAAAACATTCTAGAATGTGGGCAGACAACGCAGCCACTTGTTATTTGTGGAGCAGAGTCCTAGAGAAGTAGTCTCCCTGCTAAGGCGAATTTTGTTCAGGTACAGGGAAGAAATCCCTTGATCTCAGAGAAGCAGATGCCCTGCTAGACCCATGAATCACAATCATGGAAATCCAGTTCCCTTTTCCTTGCCAGACACTCAGCTTTCCAGCCCATATTGCAGGTAGAGTAAATATATGAAACAGTTCTAGCTAACAAGATATAAGAGGGAGACATCTATGGAGACTCTAAGAAACAGGATTTTTCGTTATTAACAAAAAGTAAGCCTCTTTCGTCAGCTCCCTTCCTTCTTAACTTCATACAGTGATGTGAGGACATGACATCTGGAGCCATGGCAGCCATATGGAGACCATGAAGCAACAAGCACAGAATGAAAAGTCAACATGCTGAATGGCATAGCCAAAAGATGGAAAGAGTGTGGGTCCTTGACGATATAGCTGATGATATAGGTGAAGCCACTCCTTGGCTACACCTGCCTCCAGACTGCTTAAGGAAACAATGCATCCTAGCAGTTCAAGCCATGGTCTTTTAGGTTCTCTCTTACTTGCGGTCAAATACATCCTAATTCCTACAGACTTATACCACATTCGCAGTGATTATCAAGGAAGCCAAGGGCAGCTGCTCTTAAACAGGAAGCAGGAACTGGAAAGTTGTCACACCCGTAGTCAGTTGTTTATTCTCTGCCAGCCTCATCTCCGCTTGTGTCTGAAAATTTGTGTCTTTCTTCATTCTTCTCTACAGACCAGTTTTCACGGATTCAACATCCACACAGCAAAGCCTTCCCTGTCTGCATTTCCTGCATCTAAGAGACCAGCTTAGGCTGTGACTACATCTCAAGCTCGATTCCAAAGTCTAGAAGGGAGAGGAGGCTGGACCCAGTTGTTTCTGCACTCTCTGGACACCCTGGGGGCAAAATCACACCCTCAAACCTGGCTGCCAAAGGCCCATCCACGTGTGTGACACTCTCAGGGAAAGGAGAGGCACGGGCTAAAAGACACCCCTAACTATCTACCATACTGGCTGCGGTTAAGTATGTTAGACAGTGGGTGGGAAGGGGCCATTCAGTATGAGAGAGATGAACAGATTCCAACACCAAGTGGAAAAGCTGAGAGAGGGCTAAGCTAACTCAAGGCGGGGTAGCTGGGAAATTCCTCCCCAAAGAAGTCAAAATTCAATCTCCCAAGGCCTTTCCTTGAATGAGGAGTGAGGGAAAGAAATAAGAAGGAAAAAAGGAGTGGCCCTGGAAGCTGTCACTGAGCAAACGGGGCGTAGGCTTGGACGCGCCTCTAACCTCCCCGCCCCCGCCCCCACCCCCAGAGAAGGGAAAACCAGGATTTCTGCTTATTTTAGGTTCAAGTCCCACCGAGAGCGTGAGCTTGTGTGCGTACCCTGGCAGTCGCTGGCAGCAACGTTTCGGTCGAGAAAAGGTTACTGGAACAGATTGGGGTCAGCATTAATGCTGTTTCCGTACAGAGATGGGAACAGCGTGGAGGCCAGAACGCTGCCCCGAGGGTCACCAGCTTCCCACGTGGCCTGCCCAGGAACAGGCGACAACCGGAGGAGGGGCGCTGGGAGGCAGGGAGCAATTCCGAGAAAGGCGCGGGGGCGGGCCGCGGGGCAGCGGTCTCCGAGGAGAACCACGAGATTCTCAAGCCCCCTCTGCCCCCAGTGCGCGGGGCAAGGTAGGGCGGCAGAAGTGCGCAGGCGCAGGCGCAGAGGCAGGCGCTGCCGGTAGGGGCAGGGGGAGGACGAGGATAGCTGGAGGACGTGTACCGGGAAAGCGCAGGAAGGAAGTCAGGGCGGGCAGATAGCGAGGGCTGTGGAGTCACAGTAGACAATTCTGGGAACACACAGGCTGGGGTGGATTTGGATCCAACTCTCCCTTCCTCCCTCCCGCTTTCTCTGCATTCCTGCATAATGCATCAGCGGGCACTGGGCCCCTGCGAAGGCACTTTCCACTTGCCACTGGGAGGGACCGGTCCCGCTTGGTTCACTACAGGTCATCCAATGCAGGGCTCTGAACTGGGAAGGTGCTCAGCAAATATTTCTTTCATGAGTAAGTGCGTGGAACTTTGTCCGGGAGAAAGGATCCAAGACATAAACAAACGTGCCGGTCGTCCAATAAGGGAGTACTTCAGAAGAGTAACCTTCACACCATTTTTGGCTGTACCCTTTGAAGTGTTAACTAGTGGATTTCTTTTGTGCCGGTAGCCTAAGGAGGCAGGAAAAAATGTTTGGAATCACTGGGCCAATTAGTAATTTACCAAACTAATTCGTAGGAGGGGAATTCTTTTGTTTACGTGAAATTTCACCTGGAAGCCTAAACAAATAATAGAGATTAACAACAAAACCACCAGCAGCGGCTCTCCTGCCCATCCTCAGTGAAGAGCTGGTTTTCAAAAAAACCATTCACCCTGGTGCCTGGATGGTTTTCCTCTGTTTTGTGGGTAGAGCATGCGACTCTCCATCTGGGGTCATGAGTTCAAGCCCCACACTGGGTGTGGAGCCTACTTACAAAATAAAAAATAATTTAAAAAAGAAACAAAAGCATTCCTCTGCTGCTACTCCATGGTTACTGGTAAAAAGTGAGGTCCGGATGGATAACTAAAATTACCGTAATCATTTCACAAGATATGTATGTCAAGTCATTATGCTATACATCTTAAACTTAGTGCTGTATGTCAATGATATCTTAATGAAACTGAAAAAAATAAGTAAACAATTTAATTTAAAAAAAAGAGAGAGAACCGAGGCCCAGAGAGGTTAATTGACTTACTCAGTGTCACACAGCAAAGAAGGAAAGAAAGAGGGCAACTACTAAAATATCACAGGAACTTGAGTAAAAAGCCTACAGAAAATGATGACCCACAGTTCAGATTCTACTTGTTGCCTGTTTTTGTACAACTTGAGAGCAAAGAATGTTTTCTACATTTTTAAGTGGTTAAAAAAATAAAAAATAGTATTTTATTATTTTTCTTTTTTTTAATGTTTATTTATTTGGGGGGGGGGGAGGGGCTGAGAGGAGAAGAGAGAATCCCAAACAGACCCTAAGCCTATGTGGAGCTGGAACTCATGAACCATAAGATCATGACCTGAGCTGAAGTCAGATGCTTATGTGATCCAGGTGCCCCGAGAGAGAAATTCTTAAAATGATTACTTCTGTGAAGTGGTACTGTGGGTTGGGGGAGGGAGGATTTATCACATTATACCCTGGTATGCATTTAATATATGTGTCACTAAAATAAATTAAAAATACTTCACTCATAATGGATTTGAGCCAAGGTATGCACAACCACCTTAAAGACACAGAGTGCCTTCCAGATTAACAGAACTTGACACAGTAGCGTAATTGGAACCATTGATCTCTCTCAAGAAAGAATATGCCTGTTAGAATGTGGTTACCAGATCATACCAGAATATATATATATATACACATATACACACACACATACACACACACATATATATGTCTGTACTTTTATGTATCATATTATATAGACAGAGCATTTTATTATATATCATAAACTTATAAGTTTAAATTTATGGCATTTACTTCTCAATGAGAGGATATATATCATTTTGATAAATAGAAAAAGTTAGGATTATTGAAACCTATTATGCTATCAGCCTCAGCATCAGAGTTAGCATGTTTGGTTTGTTTGTACATGTCTTGGTCGGGATAGGTTAGGTTAGGCTTCTATTACAAATGATCCCAACATTTCAGTGGCATGTAACTAAGGTTTATTTCTCACTCAGGCTCAGTGTCTGGCAAGGGGCAGACTCTACTACATGTTGCCTTCTCTCCAGGGCATAGCTATCCTCCTTGTGGCCAAGAGAAGAAAGAACCATGGTGAACATCTGCTAGTTTTTATTTTTATTTTATTGTTGTTTTAGAGAAAGAGAGAAAGTGTGAGCAGGGTAGAGGGGCAGAGGGAGGGAGAGGGAGGGAGAGAGGGAGGGAGAGAGAGAGAGAGAGAGAGAGAGAGAGAGAGAATCCCAAGCAGGCTCCACACTCAGCACAGAGCCCGATGCCCGATGTGGGGCTTGATCCCACGACCCTGGATCATGACCTGAGCTGAAATCAAGAGTCGGACAGTCAAGTCGCTGAGCCACCCAGGCATCCCTACATCTGCTAGTTCTTAGAGCTTTGTTTCTGAAGTGGCCTATATTACTTCCACTCACATCTTATTGGCCCAAACAAATCACATGGTCAAGCCTGAGGTCAACAAGGCAAGAAAATAATCCCATCCAAGGGGGAAGCAGTGAATACTTGTAAAGAACAATACAGTCTATCATAGCAAAACACTGCAGAAATCGGGATTAACAGAAAAATCCTTAGAAGTGATAAAAACTCACCTGACAATCTCAAGCTCTCTAATTACATGAGTCACCAAGCTTGAAATAAAAGCGAGAAAATTTGTTTCAAAGTTGGATCACTAAGCACTGAGTTTATCACTACTCATAAATATAAAAGTCAGACTAGAAGTATTCATCTGAAACCAAGCATTAAAGTATCTACTTTTGGACATTCTCCCCATGTGATGAGTTAAGTATTCACTTTTTATTGCCCAACTGATTCTTAGCCCTGTGACAAAAGCATGTCTCTAGGAGATACACCTGACCTTCAGCATTCACTAGAGTGCAGAGGTCACGTGTTCCAGGGTGCACCCACTTGGATAATTTCATGTGCCCAGGCCTGGAATTTTCAATAAGAACCAATGCCAAACTAGCGGCTTGGTGGGTTAAGCGTCCGACTTCAGCTCAGGTTATGATCTCACGGTTCATGGGTTTGAGCCCCACATCGGACTCTGAGCTGCCAGTGTGGATCTTGCTTGGGATTTTCTCTCTCTCCCTCTCTCTCTGCCCTCCCTGACTCATGCTTTCTCTCTCTCTCTCAAAATAAATAAGTAAACTTAAAAAAAAAAAAAGAACCAGTGCCAAACTACAGTCTTCCTAATCAGGGTCCCGTCTACAGGGTGTTTAAATACATTCACAGGGGCGCCTGGGTGGCTCAGTCGGTTGAGCGTCCGACTTCGCTCAGGTCACGATCTCACGGTCCGTGAGTTCGAGCCCCGCATCAGGCTCTGTGCTGACAGCTCAGAGCCTGGAGCCTGCTTCAGATTCTGTGTCTCCCTCTCTCTCTGGCCCTCCCCCCGTTCATGCTCTGTCTCTCTCTGTCTCAAAAATAAATAAATGTTAAAAAAAAAAAAAATTTAAATGCATTCACAGACCTGGTAGGAAAATCCACCCCGAGGACTGCTCTGAAGTCTGGTGGGTATCATGCCACGGAATCCAAATAAAGAAACAGAGAAGTCTTGGAAATTCCAATATGTGGAGGAGCCAGGCTGATCACTTAGGTGGTCAAAAGGATGAACAACGAAACTTCCAGCAGTGTCAGCAGGCTTCAGAAAGGGAGGAGACTGGGAAGCTGGAGAACCTGCGCTTCCAAAAGAGACAGCTACTGGTTGGCCCTAGCCAGCTGTTGCTATATAGAAAAAAACAAAACAAAACAAAAACTTTTTTTAGGTTGCAAATCAAACTTGTATGTGAAATCTGCCAGTTTAAAATACTGACACGAATTCAAAATTGTGAAATACGGGGTAGGCCAAGTAAGCACATTTGTAGGCCATGTTTGGGGTTGTAAATCTGTGATTTCTGAGGCAGGTGACCAGGGTAAAGATCTCAGAGGAGAGAGGAGAAATCTGGAGAAAAGAAAGAGGAGGAGTCCCCAAATGGGGCATGTGGGAGGGAGCAGAGAGCGGGAGGTCAGCCGCTGGAGGGCAGGATGCTGCGGAAGAGACAGATGTGGAGACAGGACATTTAGCCAGTTTTGGGATGTGTAACCTCTTCGCTCTCCTTTTCATAAAACCTTCAGGGAGGGGGCGCCTGGGTGGCGCAGTCGGTTAAGCGTCCGGCTTCAGCCAGGTCACGATCTCGCGGTCCGTGAGTTCGAGCCCCGCGTCGGGCTCTGGGCTGATGGCTCGGAGCCTGGAGCCTGTTTCCGATTCTGTGTCTCCCTCTCTCTCTGCCCCTCCCCTGTTCATGCTCTGTCTCTCTCTGTCCCAAAAATAAATAAAAACGTTGAAAAAAATTAAAAAAAAAAAAAAAAAAAACCTTCAGGGAAACAGGCTGTGTTTCCCTAGTGGTGCGTCGTGGTGTTGAGACCGGCTCCAAGGAGGCCCAGTTACACCTGAGCTGTGTTTGAGCCTCCACCTAAAGCCCCTTGCTTTGAGTCCACATTGCAGGTTTCCCAGGTGGTTGGAGAGGCAGGAGAGGTGGTGGCGCATTCAGAGGGTGGGTCTTGGAGGCAGGCGGAATGGGGTTTGAATCCTGGGCCCCCGCACTTACTTGCTCTAAACATTTCTGAACCCCGTTGCAAAGTGGGGATAAAGTACCCCCATTGCAGAGTGGTAGAGATTTACATGCAAAGATGAAGACAACACGCTCAGGACCGTACCCAGCACATCGTGTTACTCAACAAAGAGTAACTGTACTGTTATTAATGTTATTTATATATGATTACTTTCATTTGCAATCATAAGCCCGCAGGGAGAGAACGTGCTGATCCTCAAACACAAGTAATTGCCCAGTAAAAGCTGGGCAATCCGTTTACAACTTTTATTTCTTATCAGAAAACAATTAAAGTGCTCTCCTGGCCTTTATGCCTGAGTCTCTTCTGAGTTTGGTCACACGATTCAGTCCAGTGGAGCACAAGTTCTGCTCTACACCTGTCTGGCATCTTGCCTTAGGCGGCGTGCTCTAACCTGGGTGTCTCCGCACTGCCTGGAGGAGAGAGATTACTCCCACAGCCTGCGTGCGAGGGAGCTCCGGGGAGAGGGAACCATGTGTCAGCTCCTCAGTCAGTGCTCACGAGTGAATTAAAGCCTGCTGCCTGCTGAGGTGACTTCCTCTCTCCCTCCTTCCTCCAGTACTGCACATCCTCTGCCTTCCTTCTCCTCCTCCTCTTCCTCCTCCTCCTTTTCCTCTTCCTCTTTTTCCGCTTCCTCTGGCTCCTCCTTTTCCTCTTCATTATTACAGGGTTATCACGCCAAAGGGCTCCCTTCGTTTTGGAAATCTGAGCAAGTAGAAGCCTTGCTCTGAGGAGGTAGTGTAAGAAGACTTCCTTTGGCATACTTAGTGAAAGGCACTTTCCACATAGACTTTTTTTTTTAATTTTTTTTTCAACGTTTATTTATTTTTGGGACAGAGAGAGACAGAGCATGAACGGGGGAGGGGCAGAGAGAGAGGGAGACACAGAATCGGAAACAGGCTCCAGGCTCTGAGCCATCAGCCCAGAGCCCGACGCGGGGCTCGAACTCACGGACCGCGAGATCGTGACCTGGCTGAAGTCGGACGCTTAACCGACTGCGCCACCCAGGCGCCCCCACATAGACTTTTTATGACCAGGTATTAAGGAGCCCAGGAATCTTCTAGAACCAAAGGTTCCAATATCCCCTATTCTTAGTTCTCTCCAGCTGAAGTTAGAGAATTCTGTTGGGGATGAGTCTAGATAGTTCTTGACCAAAACCTTGCAGCAACATGGTCATTTTTTCCCAAGAGATTATTTATTTATATATATTTTAAAGTTTATATTATTTATTTTGAGAGAGAGAGAGAGTGCTGAAGGGGCAGAGAGAGAGGGAGAAAGAGAGAATCACAAGCAGGTTCCTCACCATCAGAGTGGAGCCCAATGCAGAGCTCAAACTCACGAACCATAAGATCATGACCTGGGCTGAAACTGAGAGACGCTTAACTGACTGAGCCACCCAGGTGCCCCGCAACATGATCACTTTAACCTAGGACTGCTGGAATAAAATGACCATGAGAGAGAAGTCTTTACTTATGAATCAGACTAAAAATGAAATGAATACACACACACACCCACAGAAATCTGGAATGCCATAAACCAAATCGAAAACAGGGGTTATCTTTTAGTGGGATGGCTGACAACTTTTACTTTCTACTTTAAATATTTGTGTTTGCATTTTTTTTCCTACAACAAGACTATTACTTTCATAATCAGGAAGAAAAAAAAAGGTCCTGTAGTGCCATTTTGAAGAAAAAAGAGAAGGAATGGATATAGCCTCGTGGCCGGAGCACTGCAGGTGGGTAAGAGTGTCTGTTTAATGCTCATGGCTGGTTTACAGAACAGAGAGTAGAGAAGGAAGGCAGGGAGGATGGGGGAAAGGACGGAGGGAGGAAGGGGGAAGGCTGGTGGGGCCAGCAGGGGAGGACGGCAGGCAGTCCTTCAGGAGCAGAGGGGTACATGGGTGCAAACCCGGAGGGTGCTGGCCAGTTTGGGGTGAATTAATTGAGAAACGGGGGAATTAAGGATCAGTTTTTTTGGCAACCGGCCCCAAGTTAGACCCTATTTCTTATCCTCAGTGAATCTGTGAACTCTGCCCACAGCTTCTGGCCTCACTTGTCCGGAGCGTGTGACTGGCTCTGAGTCCGGAACAAGATTTTTAGCCTTAGATGGGAGAAAAAGCATAGCAGGCAGCACCAGCCCTTCCTGTCTGCCACTCGATCTGGGTAATCAACTGAGTGCTTTCCAGGCACAGGGGGCTTCATGCTCCATGCTGGGGGTTCGGAGACAAGAGAACAAGCCTTCTGTTCGGAGGAGCTTGTTGGCAGGAAAGAAGGACGTCTGTCTACGAGCTGCGGTTGAGGGGGTGGCACTTGTGACCACAGGCCTCTTTCACTTGCTGTCTGTGTGACCATGGGCACATGACCTGACCCGGTTCCTCTCAGCTTCCCCATCTGTAAAATGGGGCTGGAACTAGCACCTGCCTGTTAGGGTTAGTGTAGGGATTAAAGAGACTGCCTCTGGAGCCCTTAGCACAGGGACTGGCATTACGTGCTCAGTGTTAGCTATTGTTCCATACACAAGTGCTCAGGGGAATCCTGTGAGGGGCCGGGGATTCTCCCTCAGGGGGCGAAGAAAGCCACAGAGGTGTGAAGTGGGTCTTTATGGAGGAGTAAGAGTTTGTTTGGTGGGCAAAGGTGGGCAGTTTATTGCCGGCAAAAGAAGTAAGGCAAGGAAATATATGGTGTGTTGTTGAAGGTGGTGGCTGTGTGTGTGTGTGTGTGTGTGTGTGTGTGTGTGAGAGAGAGAGAGAGAGAGAGAGAGAGAGAGGGAGAGGGAGAGAGGGAGAGAGAGAGAGAAGCTGGCTTTCAGTGGCCCTGGAAATGTAGGCTGGCTTGAACTTGAGAAAGACCTTGTAAACCAGGCCAACGAGCTTGGGCTTTATCTTCCCCTTGAAGGCACAGGGTGTGTGGAGTGGGGAGGTATGAGAGAGTTTGCTGTGTTTTTGAGGTTTCTAAGCAAAGAATAACAGAATCAGATATATGTTTCGAAAAGTAGGTTCTGGGGTGCCTGGGTGGCTTAGTCGGTTAAACATTCCACTCTTGATTTCGGCTCAGGTCATGGTTTCACGGTGGTTCTCACATCGCCTGCTTGGGGTTCTCTCTCTCCCTTTCTCTCTCTCTGCCCTTCCTCTACTTGCTCTCTTTCTCTCTCTCTTTCTCTGTCTCTCCAAATAAGTAAATAAACTTTAAATAAAAAAGAAAAGAAAAGTAGGTTCTGGAAGAGCTGTCCATTCTGTAGAGTGGCCAGGAGCCCCTGGCTGTTGTGCCCAGACTGGTCACTAGAGGGAGGCCTGGGTTCAGAAGTGGCACCACACTAGCCCATTTTGTGGGGCTGCTGGTCCCTGGTGGCTGAGTAGGGGCGCCACGGAGGCAACCAAACCTTGACTCATATGAGCCCCTCACCTAGGCTGGGGTAGACTTGCCAGGTTACGAACAAGGGCACTGGGCAAGTTTAGAAGAAAAGAAAAGACGTGCTGTGGGAACCTTGATTTCCATGCATCTCACAACTAACTGACCTCTTCATCTCCCTCCCAGTTCACTCTCCTTGTCTCCCTATTCCTGATTTTGGCCCACTCCAAGTGTGTGGACACCCCAGCCTGCATGGCCAAGTTTTGTCCACATGCCCACAAATAGCCCAGGGGTGCACATACTGGTGGAAAAATGAACCTGACGACAGACCCCGGGAGAGGCTTGGGTCATTAGAGAAGAGAATTCTGGGGTCCTGTGTACTCAGAGCACGGCTTACAAGGGGGTCAAGGGCTCTAAGTAGGTACTTCGTTTGGTCTCTAAGGGAGGGACGGGGCTAAAAGAGGGCCCCAAGGATGTGTGCTCTTTGAACCACATCTTGAGTGAAAGTACCTTGTGTTATTTCTGCCTTTATACACAACATCTGGCAGGGAGTCTAGCAGTTAGTAGGTTTTCAATAAAAGCTGTTTGAATGAATGACTTGTCCTTCTCCAGCTCTTGACTGGCTTCTTATGTGAGAGAGCTGAGTCACTTTTCCTTTGTGGAGCGTTCTGTGGTTTTAAGAAAGATCCACACAGTCTTTGACACTCTCCTGAAGAAATGGGGCCTAATTCCCCTTCTGGGCCAGCCTGTCAGCGACTTGAAAGTGTGGATGTGCTACTTTGGGAACTAGGTCATAAGGGCACTGTGACTTTCTCCCTTTGACACTGGGATCATTGCGGGAGAAGCCCGCTGCCGTGTCAAAAGGACGCTCAGGCAGCCCTGTGGAGAGGCCCGTGTGGGGTGCAGCCGATGCCTCCTGCCAACAGCCATGTTGGAAGCTGCTGGTGCCCCAGCCCTGATCAATCTTTCGATGACGGTGCCTGACCTACATACAACCTCATCACCACCCCAAGTCGCCCCCTGAGAAACAGTATGAGATAACACACACGTGTCAGTTTACATCATTACGTTGAGGGTAATTTGTTAGGAAGCAATAAATAACTACTACAAGCTTCAAAGTAGCACTCTTGCTTTCTGCTTAGGTTTTGTGTAAGTTGAAAAATAAATCAGAAGTAAATATGGAAGGTGAAATGTCACCTTCGTTAGTGGCAAGAGGCCAGTCTTTTGCCAACTGAGCCTGCTAATACTGAACCCCAGAATTTAGGCAGACTGACCCACCCAGTCCTAAGAAACACTTGGTGGAGGGGCACCTGGGTGGCTCGGTTGGTTAAGCGTCCGCTTTGGCTCAGGTCATGATTTCATGGTTCACGGGTTTGAGCCCCGCGTCGGGATCTGTATGGACAGCTCAGAGCTTGGAGCCCGCTTTGGATTCTGTGTCTCCCTCTCTCTCTGCCCCTCCCCTGCTCACACTCCATGTCTCTCTCTCTCTCAAAAATAAACATTAAAACAGATTTGAAAAAAAAAGAAGAAAAGAAACACTTGGTAGAGACAAATCGCCCCTCACAGAAGGTTCCAGAGGGGGAATAAAAACCTGGACGGGAGAATTTCTACTCGACTAGGAGAGAAACAAGGTGTGGGTCAAGGACGCCCGCATGTGTGTTCTTCCCAAAATTAACACAGCAGGATGAGCAAGATGCTTCAAGCACGATGCTTCAAACTTGTCATTTTGAGACCGAAGTTTTGTTTTCTCTTTAGGTGGGCCCCTTTTTCCTGGGAGTACTGTTTCGTTAGATCACCAGTGCCGATGGGCCAAACCGCCTCTGCAGGAATATTGTATAAATGTGAAATCATCACTCTTTTTTCACAAAGATCTTATCAGGGAGAATCAATCCCTTTTACTGGTGGGAATGTTGTTCTAGAAAGTATTTTTTTTTTTAATGTTTATTTATTTTTGAGAGAGAGCACGTGTGAGCAGGGGAGGGAGAGAGAGAGAGGGGGACAGAGGATCCAAAGTGGGCTCTGAGCTGACAGCAGAGAGCCTGATGCGGGGCTCGAACTCACGAACTGTGAGAATACGACCTGAGACGAAGTTGGACGCTTAACTGACTGAGCCACCCAGGTGCCCCCGGAAAGTATTTCATAACCAGCAAGTGGTGGCAGAGAGCCAGAAGAGAATGAAAAATCCTGTCATCCTTCCTGATAGCTGAGTAATAATACGTACATCTGTTTCTTTTTTTTTTTATAAAGTTTCTTTTATTTCTTTTTTTTTCAATATATGAAGTTTATTGTCAAATTGGTTTCCATACAACACCCAGTGCTCATCCCAAAAGGTGCCCTCCTCAATACCCATCACCCACCCTCCCCTCCCTCGTACATCTGTTTCTTATGCACAGCTCCTTCAAAGTCTGATTATAATTATTTGTCATTGTTGGCAATCTAGTGGAGTAACAACAATTTCTCTTTTTCACTCTTTCTCTTGAGATTCAGGCTCTTCACTACTCAGCATTGCCACATCTCTAGCTTTGGATATTCCAGTCATCATTTCCTCAGTTGATTGAGAGAAAAAAAAAAAAAGCTTGTAGGCTGCCTGCCTGGCTCAGGGCACGAGCGAAACTCTTGTGATCTCAGGGTTGTGAGTTCGAGCCCCATGTTGAATGTAGAGATTACTTAAAAAAAAAACAAAAAAAAACTTACCACTAACCTTGAGGTCATCTTTGATTTTTCCATCTGAATTTTGCATCAACCAAGTCCTCGTCATTCTTTCATATGTCTCTTGGATTTACCTTTTCCTGCTCATGTTTAAGGAACACATGAACGCTAAGTTCAGAATTATACAGAGTAAAAAGCGGAAGGTGCCCGTGGCTGTTTACGAATTCTTCCCATCCCAACGCAGCTGCCCAGCTCACTTTGCCATTCGTCTCGTCAAGAGGTGGCCTGTTTCCTCGTCCCTGAAAGTGGGCTGCCCTGGCACTTGCTCTGACTGACAGAACGTGGCGGTGGCAGACGTGCCAGGCCTCTGGCTTCAGCAGTTTTCTGCCTCTCCTCACGGCCCCAGGAACGCTGCCTGGGGCCCCCCGGGAAGAAGCAGGTGCAGCCCACGGTGGCCACAGGCCACCAAGTACCCATCGCTGCGGCTGGGTCAGAGCTCAGGGGCCCCCAGCGCGGGAGTGACCGGGCTGACCCGCGGAGGTGGGGAAAAGAATGTGTTGTTAGTGTTTTGAGTCGCTCGCTCTAGGGGTGTTGTCACGCAGCAAGAGAACTGAAACCGCCCCCACCAGCCCTCCCCGATCCCCTCTTCCCAGACCGCTCCCGGCGCGTTACAGACACCCCTGTGTACGTAAGTCCGCGAACTGAAACACAGCAGCGCGAGGACACTTCACGCGCCCACGCACTTCCGTGTGGATACACACGGGCCACACAACTCGCGAGTCTCCGCAGAGCACGCTGGTGGGTGCCGCCATTTTTGCACCTATGCCTCACTGATGGGCGTTCAGCCCGCTTCAGATGTTTCTCGGCTCCAAACGGCGTCCAGTGAGCATCCCCGGGCCTTCGTGTCTCCCCGCTCCAGTCGGCCCAGTCCGCCACTCCGCGTCAAGGCGGGGGGGGGGGGGGGGGGGGGGGGGGGCTCCTGGATTAAGTCCCTGCAGGGTTTTGGCCTCACCCCTCTCCTCTCAAGAAGACAGAGACGCGGGTCTGCACCAGGGCCACCACCGTTCCGCTCCCCTTTCCTTACCCACCCCCCCCCTCCCCCGCCACGGTTAACGGGTGGGAGATGAGACACAAAAAAGGAGACGGAGACTGGGCCGTGCGTCGGGAACGCCGGAAAGCACATGGACCCCAGCGGGCTCCTCGGGGGGCCCGTCACAGAGGGCGTGCACTCATCTGGCACCCCACGGGCCCTCTGTGCCGTCTGGGGGTGCTGCTGGAATCTGCGTGATTGGCCGAGGTGTCGCAGGGAAGGGTGTGTGAGTGTGGGTGTCTGTGACGGCGAGGAGGGTGCTGGGAATGGGCCCTGCTCCCCCAGAGGGATTTCTGCCAGAGGACTGTGTGTGCGAGTCGTGGGGGCTGCTGCTGACGGGGCGCTGTATGTGCCTGAGTGTGGATGTGACCAAACTCGGCGATATGCTGCTGTTAAATGAAGCGAGGCATCGCCATGGCAACACAGCTCTCTGCTCCCAGCCAGATGCCAAAGCCCTTAAATTATATTTTTCTGGCTGAAAGCACCTCGATCGCCTCTGGTCTCCAAAGCAATGGGGCTGTGGGTACCAGATGCCTCGCCCTCATCTGCAACCTCTCAACAAAGCCCAAGAGGTGATAAGGGGAGGGGAGATGTGGCTGGGGCACTGATGAATTTTGTCTGGGGGAGGGTGTGGGGGTAGCCTCTGGTGAAGGGGGTGGGGGGAGCCCTAGACAGGCCCCACTTCTGTTACCTCCTGGTCCAGTGATCCGGGGGAGGGGGGTGCCCAACATTCTCCAGCACTTCATTCTAGAAGGCAAATTGTACAGTGAATGTCAATAGAGGTGCCAGTCATTTTTTCCACTAATCATTTCCTTGCCTTCTGTCCACTGTCCTCCCTCTGGTTTTGAAGAGGAAAGTATCCCTGCCTCCTGGGCCACAGCCGACTGACTGGACTGGGGGTAGACAGCTGACCCAGAGAATAGCGGTCTGATTCTCTTCCAGCAATTTGGATTTGGGTTAACTATCTATCTGCAACCAACCTGGAAGGTCAGGGACTGAAGGTGCCACTTGGGGGCAGCCCCGTATAAGTAAAGTCAGCAAGGAGGGTCATAGTCAGACATAGTCGCACGAAGACAGGCAGCGGGAAGCCAAGACCAGGGAGGGAGGGAGACGGGGGAGAGGGAAACAAGACAGTTGCTGTGGTCCCGTCTTTCCTGATTCTAGTTCGCAGGGAGGCCAGGTGCACTTCCAGCCCGTGGTTGCTTTTCGTCATCTGCTGGGTTTGTGTCTTGTAGTGGAATGAGCCCTGATTAAAACATCAGGAGTACTTGGACAGGATTTGGCTGATGATGCTGGAAGTGCTTTTCTAGCCATATTCCTATTCAGGATAAGGAGCGGATCTCTCAAAAAAGGCTGCTTGGACACACAGACACACACACACACACACACACACACACACACACACACACACACACACACACCAGGCTGCTACCTTTCTGCAGCCAGTTATTTGCAAAGAACTTTCATGATGCACAAAGTCTCATCAAGAGTATGACAAAGAGGGGCTCCTGGGTGGCTCAGCTGGTTAAGTGTCTGACTTTGGCTCAGATCATGATCTTGCCATTGGTGAGTTCGAGCCCTGTGTCCAGCTCTGTGCTGACAGCTCAGAGCCTGGAGCCTGCTTCAGATTGTGTCTCCCTCTCTCTGCCCCTCCCCTGCTCACTCTCTGTCTCTCTCTCTCTCAAAACTAAATAAAAAAAAAAAAAAACCAACCAAATAAAAGAGTATGACAAAGAAAACTTTCTTCAATCAGCAACAATATTTTGCTGAGCAGGTACCATGTACCAAGCAGTATTCTAGATGTCAGGGAAAGGTCAGTGAGCACGACAGGAAAAAGCCTGCCCTTAAGGAGCTTATTCTTTGGAGGACACAGATAATAGAGTGAACAAAAGGTGTAAGAGCAGACATTGCTAAGGGCTATGAACGAGATAAACGAATCTCTCAATGTGAGTCGGACAGAATCAGCTATTAAGGCTTGAAAAAAATCCCCAAAAGTTTCCAGATGAAACAAAAGAGATAATAAATAGCCTTCAGACAAAGAGGAGGGTAGTGAAGCTAATTCCAGCTGAATTCTTTGTTGGCTCTTCTTTTACTTCCTACAGGGAGCCTTTCCCTGCCAATTCTGGATTAAGTGCCTCTCCCACTGCACCTTGCACTTAGCCCATCACAGCTTATGGTGTACTTATGGTGATTGCCTACTTATAAAGGTGTTTTCCCCCACTCACTGCAGGACCTGAGGGCAGAAACAATGCCTGTCACATTCACATAACACAGTGACTCACACTTCACAGACACTCAATAAATAGTTGCTGGATGAATAGACAAGGGCTGATGCCTGAGCGACAGCATCGATGCTGATGTTTCTTTTACCTCTGTGGGCAATTCTCCCACTCTGTAACCCCGCCAAAAGCACTAGTTCGTTAATAACACAGACATGGCATGTTGGTCTTCAGAGATGAAAGAAAATTATTCCACAGCCAGAAACCCAGGAGAGGTGGTTTGTCCACTCTTTTCCAGCTGTTGAGACTGGACCCTTTGGGCTGAGCACCTTTTAAAAATGAAGAAGCAAAGTCTGTAGGGCCTGTATCCATCCGGTGGCTCTCAGGAAGTGCTGGGAGCAAGGAAAGCAGCCAGCCGCTGGTTGGGCACACTGCAGGCCTGATCTCACTTTGGGAACAGGACCGTTAACGTGTTAACAAAAGGGAACACACAACGCACCCAAGAAATGTACACACGCACAAACACCCACCAGTGTGCCAGAAAGAGATTTTACATCTCCTCCTCTGTCTCTCACCACAGAGCTAACAGAAAGAATATAACTTCTGGTTTCAATGGGATCTACCCAGCCATGTCCCTAGAAGAATACAGTCCTCCTTTTTTTCAGGCGAGCACTGTGGTCCTCATAAACTGGTTCAACGTTGACTATTGTCCTGGCAATCAAAGCCAGCTGCCTTTCTTTCTTTCTCCCTTTCTTTCTTTCTTTCTTTCTTTCTTTCTTTCTTTCTTTCTTTCTCTCTCTCTCTCTCTTTCTTTCTTTCTTTTTGAGAGAGAGATAGAGACCAAGTGGGGGAGGGGCAGAGAGAGAGGGAGACAAAATCCCAAGCAGGCTCTGTGCGCTCACCACAGAGCCTGATGTGGGGCTTGAACCCATGAACTGTGAGATCATGATCTGAGCCAAAGTCAAGAGTCAGAGGCTTAACCAACTGAGCCACCCAGGTGCCCTGGTATTTTCATCACAGAGGCAGAACAAGGTTTCTAGCCACAACAAACTACTTGAGCTTAGGATGGACAAAAACATGACAGAAGCTGGTTCTCTAGCCTGGATAGGTGTGAGCAAACATTCTCCAACCAGCCCAAGGAGAACCCAACCCAGAGACTATGGCTGAAAGCTTCGTGGTACCTGCTGAGACCTGCTGCTTTCTGCATCACTTGACACGATACCAGATCTTATCTATAAAAAGGAAACCTCCAGAGTTTGGAGAAAGATGAATTTCCACCATTCCTTATTACCAAATGATTCTTTATAGGGTTTTCCATGCATAATTTAAAATACTTATATAGGTAATGCATAAATGTGCCCTTATAAAGAAATCACACACACAAAAGCATGTAAAGAGTCCCCCTACCACTTCCCAATCTCCTCCCCGCTGTTACATTCAGATGTATCTTTCCCGCCATGTATTTATAAACAGGTATGTACATATACAGATAATAGTCTTTTTAGTTTTTACATAGTATTTTTCATATATACATTTACATGTACATAATAGTTTAACACATTGGGTTTCTTCTTTTTTTTTTTTTTAGGTTTATTTATTATTTATTTTAAGAGAGTGAGTGGGGTAGGGGCAGAGAGAGAGGGAGAGAGAGAATCCCAAGCAGGGTCTGCACTGTCAGTGTAGAGCCCAATACGGGGCTCAAACTCACCAACTGTGAGATCATGACCTGAGCTGAAGTTGGACACTTAACTGAGCCACCCAGGCGCCCCACGATTCTTTTTCTATTCACAATGACGTAAAAGATTTAGAAGGTCATTAATTTGCCAGATGAACTCAGTTGGTAGAGCCCCTGGCCACAGACAAATAGTAACATATAAGCTGAACCAGAAGTGTCCACCACGCAGTATGTGTTCATCAAAGCCGACAGAAACAGGTGACTGGGCCTTTGGCTTCTTTGCTGATGTTCTCTGCTCTTTACTGCCTCCCCTTCCTCCTCCTCCTCCTCCTTTTCCTCCTTCTCCTCCCCCTCCCCCTCCTCCTCCTTTTATAACATAAAATACAGGGGCACCTGGGTGACTCAGTGGGTTAAGCGTCCAACTTCGGCTCAGGTCATGATCTCACGGTTCGTGAGTTCAAGCCCATGTCGGGCTCTGTGCTGACAGCTCAGAGCCTGGAGCCTGCTTCTGATTCTGTGTCTCCCTCTCTCTTTGCTCCTCCCCCACTCATGCTCTATCTCTCCCTCTCTCTCTCAAAGATAATTAAACATTAAACAATACTTTATAGCATAAAATATAAACATTTTTATTTTAGGGCACAAAATCATAAACCAAAACTTTACTTGGGGAGTTTGGCCAAAGATACAAAAATATATAGAAGGGAAAGTATATTTAACTAATACCGTGTGCATTTTTACAATAGAGCATGTAACATTTGGATTCAGAGTTTTAACTATAGTAACCTCATCTGTTTGGTAATGATTTTTTAAATGTTTATTTTTTAATTTTTTAATTTTTAATTTACATCCAAGTTAGTTAGCATATAGTGCAGCAATGATTTCAGAAGTAGATTCCAGTGATTCATCCCCTATGTATAACACCCAGTGCTCATCCCAACAAGTGTCTTCCTTAATGCCCCTTCCTCATTTATCCTATTCCCCCCCACAACCCCTCCAGCACCCCTCAGTTTGTTCTCCATATTTAACAGTATCTTATGTTTTGTCCACCTCCCTGTTTTTATATTATTTTTGCTTCTCTTCCCTTGTGTTCATCTGTTCTGTGTCTTAAAGTCCTCATATGAGTGAAGTCATGTGATTTTTGTCTTTCTCTCACTGACTAATTTTGCTTAGCACAATACACTCCAGTTCCATCCACGTAGTTGCAAATGGCAAGATTTCATTCTTTTTGATTGCCGAGTAACACTCCATTGTGTGTGTGTGTGTGTGTGTGTGTATATACACATACCATATTTTCTGTATCCATTCATCCACTGATGGACATTTGGGCTCTTTCCATACTTTGGCTATTGTTGATAGTGCTGCTATAAACATTGGGGTGCACGTGCCCCTTCAAAACAGCACTCCTGTATCCCTTGGATAAATACCTAGTAGTGCAATTGCTGGGTCGTGGGGTAGTTGTAGTTTTAATTTTTGGAGGAACCTCCATACTGTTTCCCAGAGTGGCTGCCCAGATTGCATTCCAACCAGCAGTTAACACATTGGGTTTTAACTGTGTATAATGTTGCAGTTCTTTATTTTTCAAATAACCAATGCATCTTGGAGCCCTTTCTGGCAGCCATTCTTGTGAAGGGGTACATAGTATTAATGTCCCATAGTGTACATGAACCATAATTCAATTAACTCTTTCCCTACTAACATTTGGGTTCGGTCCAGTTTTCCACTATTATGAACAACACTGTGATGAACATTTTTTTACACATACCATTGTGTCTCTGCTTAGGCATTTCTGTAGGGAAGATACCTGGAAGCAGAATTGCCAGATCAAAGTTTCGCTAAACACGGACAATGGCCTTATTGATTTGACATTCCCCACTGTAGTGTGTAAGTGTTCATTTTCATACATCCCATCGACTGTGGATATCCATGCATTATACAAATATATATTGAACAACTATTACGGGCCAGGCACTGTCCTAGAAAAGTAGGGCACATTTCTGCCTTATGTCACTTACAGTGTAGTAGAGGGAAACAATAAACAATTTAGGTCATATTTTCTTTATGATGAAAATATGTCATGTCATATTTTCTTATGTCTTACGTCATATTTTCTTTATGATGAAAGCATGATTTCTTTAGTAAATTATGTAGAATGTTATGTCATAAATGCTATAAAAGAATAGAGTATGGCAAAGAAAATTAGGAACGCCTGTGGGGTTGAGATTTTGAATAGGCTAGTCAGGAAGGTGTCCCCAAGGTAATATTTGAACCTTTGAAGGAAGTGAGAGTGTGAATTCCCAGCAAAGGAAACAGCCCAGTGCCAAGGCTCAGCGCAGGAATGTGCTAGGTCTGTTCAGAGATGTAGTAAAGAGGTCACTGTGGTTTGAACAGAGTGGCTGGGAGGATCAGGAGAAAATGAAGGCCAGGGTGGGTAGGGACTTGTAGGTAATGGAGTGATATTAGAAAGTTTTGAGCACAAGAGTGACATGCTCTGCCCTAGTGTAATGGCCTTGCCCTGGCTTCTCTGTTAAGAGTAAACTATAGGATCAGGGGTACAGGAGCATGGAAGGAGCCAGTGAGGAGGCTCCTGCAATAAACCAGTTGGGATATGGGAGGGCCTTGGGCCAGGGTAGTAGCAGTGAGGTGAAAAGAAGTGGTTAGATTCTGGATACTTAGAAGGTAGAGCCAATATTTACTGTGGGATTAGGGTGTGAGAGAGAGAGGAGTCAGATTATAATCTCCTTGTTTTTGCCAAGTGGATGAGCACAAATTTACATCTCATGCTTTTAGTTTTCGTTTCCCTGTCTACTAGTGAGGTTAGCTTCTTTTCACGTGTTTACTGACCGCTTGTTTTCTTGAGAAGTTTCAGTTTTCCTTACCTTTCCTCTGGTTAATGCAATGATTTCCTTAACAAAAATCTTGTCTGTGGGGTAATTTTGCTTTATGTTTATCCAGATTCTGAAGTTAATTTCTCATTTTAGAAATACAGCATTGTTGGAGCTCCTGAGTGACTCAGTTGGTTAAGTGTCTGACTCTTGATTTCAGCTCAGGTCATGATCTCACGGTTTATGGGATTGAGCCCCGTGTTGGGCTCTGCACTGACAGCATGGAGCCTGCTTGAGACTTTCTCTCCTTCTCTCTCTCTGCCCCTCCCCTGCTCACACAATCTCTCTCTCTCAAAAATAAACTTAAAAAAAACCAAACAGCATTGCTGAGCCTGTAGGTAACCTGGGATTACTCAGTCAAATCTCTTTATAGATGAGAAAACGCAGGCTCAGTCGAGTGACTTATTCAAGGTCACACAGCTCAGTGTTAGAGCTGTTACTAAATTTTAGTTTTCCTGATCACTGCTCTATTTCAATTTCCATCAACTATACCATCTTAAATCTTTTTTTTTACCAATAAAACTAATGAGAGTCAACAAACTCATCTCCAAGAGGGTTCAAATTTGGATAGGATAGCTGATCAAAAGGAATGTCAATAAAAATGTACCACCCAGGCTAAGACACTAGATTTGCATTGCTTTTTTTTTCCCACCATAACCTTTGGAACAGGAGAAAACAGGCAGGGTGTCTTTCCTGCCTGCTGGCCCTCTGGCTCCCGAGCCACACTGAGATCAATAATCATTCAGGCTCCTTTCCGCCTCATTACCATTCTAATTCTCCTTAGTCGAATCCACCGAAGGTGTAATTTTTTTTCCAACTCTAATAAACCAAGCTTTCAGATTAAGGGAAAAGAAAAAAGGGATAAAGCCAGCTTATCTTAGTGAAAAACGAATTGGGAAAATTAGAACATGCAAGCCAGTTCTTGCTGAGTCTGGTTTGTTCAGCAATACAGCTGCCTCACTGAGGACCTGGGGTCCTTCTAGGAAAAACCCTATGTAGGGTGCTGGAACCAGGCAAGAGGCTCTACTGAAATAAGCAAAATGTCTAAAGAGGATCCATCTTTTTTTTTAATTTTTAAAAAATGTTTATTTTGAGAGAGAGAGACAAGAGTGAACAGGGGAGGGGCAGAGAGAGGGAGACACAGACTCTGAAGCAGACTCCAGGCTCTGAGCCATGAGCACAGAGCCTGATGCAGGGCTTGAACTCATAAACTGTGAGATCATGACTTGAGCCAAAGTCAGATGCTTAACCGACTGAGCCACCCAGGTGCCCCTGAAGTTGGATGCTTAACCCACTGAGCCACCAGGCATGCCACAAGACAATCCATCTTAATCAGACTTTTTTTTTGTTAACCAGGCTCCACACCCAACTTGGGGCTTGAACTCAGGACCCTGAGATGGGGACTCCTATGCTCTGACGGACCAGCCAGCCATTTTGTTAAAAACAAGAGGAAAAACAGAGACTGAAAGGGCCCAGGCTGGGAAGTGCTGAGGACACACACTTGGAAAGATGAGCAGACACTAGACAAAGCTACTGCTCCTGAGCTCTGCGGGTCCAGATCCGCTCCCTTTCAAAAAGCATCACAAAGGCCTTCTTCCAAAGAGCAGTTATGCCTGCTACAGAAAAGTTAGGAGATCTAAAAATACGCTAACGCTCTAGCCTTTTCTGTGCATGTACACTTTGTGCATACAAAAAACTGGCAAAATGCTATGCATACTGTTTTTAAGCTGTTCTTCTCAGTTAACTTATTGAGCATTTCCTCCACGGATTTAATGTCTCTAAGACATGACTGATAGTGGCTGTGTATTTTATTACATAAATTTTTTCCTCAAACAAGCCTCTTTTGTTAGACAATGTTGATGTGCTTAGATTTGGAGACTGACAAATTTCAAGTAGAGGCAGAATTGCCAGATTGGAGTATTTCTTAAAGAAAAAAGAAAAACAACCAAAACCCCCACAAACATTTATTCTTTAAAAAAGAAAGATTTAGAAGGATTTTCAATGTAAAAAAAAATTAGAAATACAGAAAATAAAATAAACAACTATATTCCCATCAACACTCACATTTTGTATGCATATGCTTTGTTGTTTTTAAAAACATGTAAACATTCTATACAAAATTATGCATGGTTTCATAACAGAATTTTCTCATTAAATATATAGTAAGAGTATTTTCTCAGATATCTACCGCTTCTTCTAAAACATAACTTTTATTTTTTTATTTTTTATTTTTTTAGTGTTTATTTTTGAGAGAAAGAGAGAGAGAGAGAGAGACAGGCAGAGTGAGAGTGGAGGAGGGGCAGAGAGAGGAGACACAGAATCCAAAGCAGGCTCCAGGCTCTGAGCTGTCAGCACAGAGCCCGACCTGGGGCTCAAACTCATGAACAGTGAGACCATGACCTGAGCCGAAGTCAGACGCTTAACTGACTGAGCCACCCAGGTGCCCTGAAACCATAACTTTTAATGGCTACAGACTTCCACTGTACGGGTCTAGCACACACTCACTAGCACAGAACCACAAAGGCAGGTACTTTGTGCAAAGAATAGCACCTCTTGCATAGAAAACAGTGCTCAATAACCACTTACTGAATGAATACATGAATTTACCAATCAACTCCTGGATATTGAGCTTATTTTGGACTTTCACTATTACAAACATTCTTACACAAACATCTTGTGAACAGCGCTACTTCCTTACACTCAGTTCCTAGAAGTGACATTTATTGGGTTAAATGGTACACATTGTAAAACGGATTTAAGACCATCTGACTTATCATCAAACCACATCACTTCTGAGAGGACAAGGGGACAGAATTTAGGACTGTGATAACATTCCCACCAGCAGAGTATCCTATGAGTATCAGTTTCCCCAGGCTTAACACTGTGACTCCATTTTTTTTTTTTAATGTTTATTTATTATTGAGAAACAGAGACAGAGCATGATTTAGGGAAGGGGCAGAGAGAAGGGGAGACACAGAATCCGAGGCAGGCTCCAGGCTCCAAGCTGTCAGTGCAGAGCCCTACGCGGGGCTTGAACTCACAAATCGCGAAATCATGACCTGAGCCAAAGTCAGATGCTTAACCAACTGAGCCATCCAGGTGCCCTGTGACTCTACTCTTGACATCACATACATCCTAGATTGTACTGAGTATCACTCTGCATTTGTTATAAAATAATGAATAAAAAAAAAGATCTTCCCCTTGGTCCCTTCTCCTGGTCTCAGGTTCCTTAGTCTAGGGGTCATTCGAGCATGACAAAGCAACCATGGGTTGTCTATAAATGAATGTGACTGTAGGGGGGCATGGGTGGCTCAGAGGGTTAGGCGATTGACTTCAGGTCATGATCTCAGTTCATGAGTTCAAGCCCTGCGTTGGGCTCTGTGCTGACAGCTCAGAGCCTGGAGCCTGGTTCAGATTCTGTGTGTGTGTGTCTCTCTGCCCCTCCCCTGCTTGTGGTCGGTCTCTCAAAAATAAACATTAAAAAATTTATTTTAGAAATGAATGTGACTGTGTTCTCATAACACTATTTATGGACACAGAAATCTGGATTTCCTCTAATTTTCATAGGTCACAAAAATATTATTCATTTAATTTTTTTCTCCCCAGCCACTTAAAAATGTAAAAACTATTCTTAGTCCGTGGGCAGTACAAAAACAGGAAGTGGGTCAGAATTTGCTGACTCTTGACTTAGAAAATGTCTGGTAGACAACTAAAACAAACCTAGGGGATCACCGTCATGTAAATGTGGAAGAAATCATCAATTTTTCCTTTTTCCTGAATTGCATAATTTTCTGCTTGCTGTCAAAGTAGAGATGCAGTATATACATCTCCAACTATGTTCCTCATAAAAACAGACATAAGTAAAAATGAGAAAGAATTTAATGGTATACACAAGTTTGCCCACTGTCCCACTCAATCGGCAGATCCTTAGAGGGAGCACAGGCCGGGAGACCGGTTGCTATTCCCTTGGTTCGCCGCAGTTTCCACATGCTTTTCACAGCATACATATCTCACCTCATGGAGTGTGAGTTTACATTTTGAGTATGTACTTTTTTGTACCACACTGGTCCTAAACACAAGCCAACACCTTTATCTGATACTCAACTGAATAAAGAACCAACTATCCTAATGCTGAAGGATAGGCTGATCTATTGGATTTGCTAATGACAGTATGTTCGTTTCTAGTGGGTCACATATAATGTACACTATGGAAAATTTAAAGGATTTTTCCAGTGGTAATTTTAATTACATAAAATTTTCCTATCATGCACTAAGTTTAGAGCCTCGCTACTTACACATAAGGGATGAATCTATTTTTATTTCTTAGAAAACAAGGATTAAAACATGAACTCAATATACAATGTTCCTAAGGAAAAAAAAAAGGCAGGACAGAGGAATGAAGGTTCGCCGCAAGCAGCAGGTAGCCAAGTGGCTTCCAGCCAGTCGTCCACATAAACAAACAAACAGGGATGTTTCTAAGAGCCCACGTAATAATAAAATATTGACACTACATTTCTAGAAAGGAGCACTAAATTCCCATTATCATTTGAAATATTAATATTCCCTAGAAGATGGTAGTAAATATTATCTTCATCTCTGAATGAGGAAACGGCGGTCTGGAGTCCAGAGAAATGGAGAACAACTCAGCTAAGGGTACTGTGATTCAAGTTGCTGGGGGCACAAAGATTAACACTTGGTGCTTCATGCATTTTCCAAGCTGTCCACAATCACAAAAGACAGCAGTGACTGGAATATCAAAACAGATTCTCTCTTGTGTGACAGTCACAAAGAATACTAAGGGCAGAGCAGGATGGTATAGGGCAGAAACAGCTGGAGGGCTTCTACAGCATGAACAATGCAGCAAGTAAAAATAGGAAAAAACTAATCCCAGATATGTTAACCCTCAAAAATAGATACAGATCTTTAATTTAAAATAGAGAAAGTTTATTCATGGAGAAAACAGTTACAGAACACCCTTGGGGCTTTTTTAGTCCAACAATTAAAATTGCATTTAAAAAGTCAACAGGAAGAGTTTAGACCTAAAAGAAATCCGGAGAAACTCCTATTCCCCTTTCCTTGGATTTAGGTATACTTTATCTTTTAGGCAAGACAGACAACTATGATTGATTTCTTTTCTAGGAGATGAGATGTCTAGTTCCGCTATCTTAATGTGTATAGGACTCTTTTGTGAAGGCCAGAAAAGCTGGAAGAGAAAATCGCAGACTCTGAGGATGGCTAGTAGGATGAAAGGGAGGCGAACAGTTGGCTCTTGGAAGCACAATCTAACCACAAATCACCAGATGGGGTAGTGGCAGGGGCTTAACGTTATGTTTCCCATTAATAAAATCGGAGGTATTTAATAAAGCTCCATTAATGTGGAAACTCACTTCTACCTCCCCCAGAGGTAACGGCAGAGGCTGAGAGGGCTGTTCTGGAAGGTCAAAGCTCCTTGGACTTCTCATGTACATTAGTGCCAACACCTAACCAGACTGGACCATAGCAAATGGTCTCTGAGCAGAGTGATGAATTGCTTTCCTCTTCAGGATGGGTTCCAAGGCAACAGTGTGATTGATGATGAGTTTTTCCCTGTTTTTGGCTTGTCTTGGTGCTGAAGTCTACAGCAATACAAAAAGTGTGGTCATTTACTTAAGATCTGCCTGAGCAAAAGAACGGGCTCTCCAAGTCTCAGCTGTCAGGGTTTAACTTTGCTCGTTTTACTTGGCTATTCTCATCATCCAGATGGCAGAAACCTTCTGTGGTGATGTCTCTTTTCTTCTCCACTGTGGGTTCCGAAGGGAAGTCCTGGTCTATGGCCAATACCTGTCGGACAGTCATGTTAACACGAGCCGTTTTCAAGTAGCTGGTGCATACCTGCCAGTCCTCCTCAGAGCAGGGCTCTACCACTGAGTCTCTGGGGAGGACGGCTGGGAGAGGCGTCTCCAGGCAGCAAGGCAGGCCTTCCCCCTGAGAACTTGGGAGGACCCTCGGGACTGCATGGTTCAACAGGCGGCTGAAACCTGACATTACCATGATGTCACCGCTGTGCATAAACATGGCCGTGGGGGCTTCATCTCTTTTGAGACCACCCAGGAGAAAGATAGCAGACTGTCCAAAGCTACGAGAAAATAAGTAAAACAATACACAGTAGTAAGTTTCTGTTACTAACCGTGGCTGGGAAAGTTATTGCCAACTGTCCTTTTTTCTAATTTCAGCTTGATATTTATTGCTTGCACATCCTTTTCAAACTGTGCTAAGACCCTTCTCTTCTGGCTTGTGTAAGTGACCAACCCATGATCTGCTGCTTACACTTATAATAGCCCACAGTACTGCTGCAAAATAAAATTTAAAGCAGTTAAACAAGTAGATTAAAAATTTTAGTATTACCCATATAAATTTTAGTGATGCACTTTTTAAAAAAAATTTTTAATGTTTATTTATTTTTGAGAGAGAGAGAGAGAGAGAGAGAGAGAGAGAATGCGCACGAGAGGCATAGAGAGAGGGGGAGACACAGAATCTGAAGCAGGCTCCAGGCTCCGAGCTGTGAACACAGAACCTGACGTGGGGCTTGAATCCACAAACCATGAGACCATAACCTGAGCTGAAGCCAGATGCTTAACTGACTGAGCCACCCAGGTGCCCTGTGTGATGCACTTTCAAGATTTAAGCCTTCCAATAAACTGAGTCCTTTACTATATTTATCATGCTTGTTCACTTTAAAGATAGGACAATTAATAAAAGACTCTGTTCAGGCACTTTATTTGTGAGATACAGGTGTAGCACTTTGCCCAATTTCATGTATGTTTAGGGAGACAAGGTGAGTAAACTACTCGGGGTTCTGTGCTTTCTCTTCCCTAGTCCAAACAGGTCGCTCACTTTGCCTTACAGCCTTCCACTGCCTATTCCACACACCACTGACAATACCTGTCAATACAAAAGGCAGATTCCACACATCTTAAACAGAAATATAACTGTAATTTGGTCATTACTCTTAAGGACTAGGCAAATTTTACTTATAACACTGTTAAGATGCCCAAGAGTAAAAGATTAGAGAATCCAACCATTTCTTAAAGTTATAGCTTTTATTTATTTATTTTAGCTTAAAAATGCCTTAAAAAAGGAATGAAGTTTTAGGCAGTAATCCCAAATCCCTGGAACCAGCTTACCTGAAAGACAGCAGGGGTTTGGAGTGATCTAGTTCAGATCTGTCTACATGGATTCCCAGAGTGGAGTCCAATCGGTAGTAATTTAGGATGCCTGCCTCAGCTCGGAAACCCTGAAATCCACAGGCTGCGGCTACTTGCTCTGAGAGGAAAGCCAGGTCAGAAGGGAAAGGTGTATAATGATCGGCTGAGTATTTCTTTGATAAAAGTAGGGAAAATAAGAAAAATAAACAATGATCTCAGGAAAATAGGAAACTGTGGCAGAAAATTAATTACCGCTTTAAAATGATCTAACTTACATGTAATTCTAACACAGCATGATTTATCCATCTGTTTTTGAGGCATCCGGTAATCTTATTATGAGACATTGAAAATACTGAGCACCTGACATGAATAGTCACTTCTCTAAACAAGACATCCAGATGGCCAACAGGCACATGAAAAGATGCTCAATGTCAGTCCTCATCAGGGAAATACAAATCAAAACCACACTGAGATATCACCTCACACCAGTCAGAGTGGCTAAAATGAACAAATCAGGAGACTATAGATGCTGGAGAGGATGTGGAGAAATGGGAACCCTCTTGCACTCTTGGTGAGAATGCAATCTGGTGCAGCCGCTCTGGAAAAGTGTGGAGGCTCCTCAAAAAATGAAAAATAGATCTACCTTCTGATTGAGCACTAGCACTGCTAGGAATTTACTCAAGGGATACAGGAGTGCTGATGCAGAGGGGCACTTGCACCCCAATGTTTATAGCAGCACTTTCAACAATAGCCAAATTATGGAAAGAGCCTAAATGTCCATCAACTGATGAATGGATAAAGAAGTTGTGGTTTATATACATAATGGAATACTACTTGGCAATGAGAAAGAATGAAATATGGCCTTTTGTAGCTATGTGGATGGAACTGGAGAGTGTTATGCTAAGTGAAATAAGTCATACAGAGAAAGACAGATACCACATGTTTTCACTCTTATGTGGATCCTGAGAAACTTAACAGAAGACCATGGGGGAGGGGATGGGGAAAAAAAGTTAGAGAAGGGAAGGAGGCAAACCATAAGAGACTCTTAAAAACAGAATAAACTGAGGGTTGATGGGGGATGGGAGGGAGGGGAAAGTGGGTGATGGGTATTGAGGGCACCTGTTGGGATGAGCACTGGGTGTTGTATGGAAACCAATTTGACAATAAATTTCATATTAAAAATAAACAAGCCATTAAAAAAAAGAAAAACAGGGGCGCCTGGGTGGCACAGTCGGTTAAGCGTCCGACTTCAGCCAGGTCACGATCTCGCAGTCCGTGAGTTCGAGCCCCGCGTCAGGCTCTGGGCTGATGGCTCAGAGCCTGGAGCCTGTTTCCGATTCTGTGTCTCCCTCTCTCTCTGCCCCTCCCCCGTTCATGCTCTCTCTCTGTCCCAAAAATAAATAAACGTTGAAAAAAAAAAAGAAAAACAAAATACTGAGCACCTATAACATGGCAGGCACCATGTCATGCAGTGATAAATTAAACAAGTTCACCCTGTATGGAGTCTATACATGAAACAATTATTATGTCTCTCTCTGGTATACTTTAATCCCAAATAGGATCATTCTCTTAAGATAAAAGAGCAACTCGGGGTGCCTGGGTGGCTCAGTCGGTTGAGCGTCCGACTTCGGCTCAGGTCGTGATCTCACGGTTTGTGAGTTCGAGCCCCGCGTTGGGCTCTGTGCTGAAAGAGAGCCTGGAGCCTGCTTCTGCTTCTGTGTCTCCCTCTCTCTCTGCCCCTAACCCACTCGCATTCTGTCTCTGTCTCTGTCAAAAATAAATAAACATTAAAAAAAAATTAAAAAAAAAAAAAGATAAAAGAGCAACTCAAAACTGTCACTGCCAAGAGGTACATGATGACTAAATGTAATGTGATGTCCTGGAACAGAAAAAGGACATCAGTTAAAAACTAAGAAAACTGAGGGGCGCCAGGGTGGCTCAGTTGGTTAAATAGCCAACTTTAGCTCAGGTCATGATTTTGCGGTTCATGAGTTCGAGCCCTGTGTCAGGCTCTGTGCTGAAAGCTCAGCGCCTGGAGCCTGCTTTGGATTCTGTGTCTCCCTTTCTCTTTGCCCCTCCCCCACTCACCCTCTGTCTCTCAAAAATAAATAAACATTAAAAAAAATCTAAGAAAATTGAATGAAAAGCTAAGGAAATGTGAATGAAATATGGACTTCACCATTATAATAATGTATTAATATTGGTTCATTAGGTAAGACAAAGATACCATAATAATGTAAGATGTTAATAATAGGGAAAACTGGGTGTAAGGTATATGAGAACTCTGTACTATCTTTTCAACTTTTCTGCAAATCTAAAACTATTCTAAAATACAAAGCTTATTTAAAAAAAAAGCAACTCAAATATGATAGCCAGTTTGGTTTTAGGACCTTCAGCCCATATATGGCCTACTGCCAATTTCACTGGTCAATTTGACAAGATGCCATGCTCAAAACTTTGGAACTGAAACTGACTTATACCGTGGTCAAGGCGGGACCTTAAAATGGAAGTAATTTTCAGCATTCATCTCTCTGAACTGTTTTTAGCACATAAAGATCACAAATATCCTTCTCTTAAAAAAAAAAAAAAAAAAAAAAAAAAAAGAGGCCAGAAGACTCTTTCTCTCCAAAACCCAGCAATTCAGGAGCACATCAAGGTGGTAGACGAGGGTGAGGGCTACCCCAGTGAGGTAAGCCTGCAGCAGCCCCAATCCCCTTTGTCTCGCTGCTGCTATCACATCGCCCTTTGCCCAATCAACCTCAAAATGATTAGAAAACCCACTTTTGTCTTAAATCTCCACGAGTGTCCTGATGTACCCCAGCTGTAGCAAAGCTCTGGAGAGAATGTATTTACTTTGGCCAGAAGTGAGCTTTAACTTCAGGTTAAGGATGTGATAAGTCTTTGATGGATGGCCAAGTCTCCTCAGTTGAAATTTCTCTTTTATTTTTTCCTTCTCCTTTTCCTGAACTGTAAATAAGAGTTCCTATTTATTCTTGAAGAGAACTTTAAGGGATTTTCTCCACCCTTTCAAGTTTCAGTCCTTCACAAGATCAACTACTCAGAGCCGCTGTTCCAACACAAGGCTGGCTGTGCTGTGATCAAAGAAGTGCCTTTGTGGGCTTCTAACTCCATCCAAACTGTCTATCCACTAGTCTTCTTATGTCTCTTCCACTTTTCTCTGCTTACTCATTTAGTTTCTGGTAATTTTTCACTCCACATTTTTCTTAGTAAATGAGAGTACCTTTAAGTCCTGGGGGAATAACAGTACCACCAATAAAAATAACATCATAAAAAACAATGAGCTAACATTTACTGTGTTAATGCATTTAACTGCACAGAACAGCCTAGCACTGCTGTTATGCGGGCATTGAGCCTCTGACTCTCACACCCACCTTATGAGGTAGGCACTATCCTATTCAATATTGAATACTGAATATTCATATTCAATCCTGGGCTGGCTAGGCCAGAAAGAATCACAGGCTATTTCCCCAAACACAGATATCTATATTTCCACTGAATCTGCATCACTGAAAGTAAGAATTGTATCATGAACATTTCTGAGCAACATTTATCCTTATTTTGAGCAGTTAAATGTATTTGTTAATAAGCTGGTTTCACTGAAACTATGGAGCTTTTAGAAAGTAACTAGTTAGTGGGAAGATGGGTCTATACCACTCTGTTTATTCAGTTTATTCTAAGAATTAGTCCTTCCACTTGGTGGCAAACATCTCCTGGAGACAGGCTGCCAGTGATAAAGGAGGAACTTTTGGAAGCAGAGAAGTCAGGAAAGGAAATTGTACTTTAAGAAAAGAGAACTTTGTTAACTGTAGGACATTTTTTCCCATCTGTGTCTTGCTCAGACCTTATATAGCAGGCAAAGGTGTCTTTTTTGAGTTCATGGAAAAGTACACCAGAAGTATATGGAGCTCCTTTTTTTACACCAAATAGGTATCATGTAGAAAATACAGGCTCTTAGCATAACACTCTCTAGTTCCAACCACATTGCTACAAAAGGCCATATTTCATTCTTTCTCATTGCCAAGTAGTATTCCATTGTGTATATAAACCACAACTTCTTTATCCATTCGTCAGTTGATGGACATTTAGGCTCTTTCCATAATTTGGCTTTTGTTGAAAGTGCTGTTATAAACATTGGGGTACAAGTGCCCCTGTGCATCAGCACTCCTGTTTCCCTTGGGTAAATTCCTAGCAGTGCTATTGCTGGGTCAGAGGGTAGATCTATTTTTAATTTTTTGAGGAACCTCCACACTGTTTTCCACGGTGGCTGCACCAGTTTGCATTCCCACCAACAGTGCAAGAGGGTTCCCATTTCTCCACATCCTCTCCAGCATCTATAGTCTCCTGATTTGTTCATTTTAGCCACTCTGACTGGTGTGAGAATGTGTCTCAGTGTGGTTTTGATTTGTATTTCCCTGATGAGAAGTGATGTTGAGAAAGACAGATACCATGTGTTTTCACTCTTATGTGGATCCTGAGAAACTTAACATAGGACTATGGGGGAGGGGAAGGAAGAAAAAAAAAAAAAGAGAGGGAGGGAGCCAAATCATAAGAGACTCTTAAAAACTGAGAATAAACTGAGGGTTGTTGGGGGGTGGGAGGGAGGGGCAAGTGGGTGATGGGCACTGAGGAGGGCACCTGTTGGGATGAGCACTAGTGTTTATATGGAAACCAATTTGACAATAAATTTCATATTAAAAAAAAAAAAAATTGCCAGGGTTCATATCCATCCTAACTAATGATGTATTTTCCACACAATCACTCAAAGTATATAAGTCAAATCATCTACCAATTCTAGATGATCTTCTTTGCTGTCAAATTTATTAAAATCAGTGCTTTTGCTTAAAGACCTCTGGTAGACAAAGACAATGTATAAAGATATATCTATAACTATAAACATATCTCAACATGTATTAAATTATTTGACGGAAAAAAAAAGAAAATACAGGCTCAACAAACACTAAACAATAATGGAAATAAAGATTTTAATTGAGAATTGTTCTTAAATACAATAAAGAAAAATCTATATCCCTGAAATGTACTTAGAGCACCAATGACTTCTGATGAAATAATATAACGTAAGGGCATTTGAAGAAGAAATTTCATCCTGGGAAAAATTACTCATTCCTCTTGAGATACTGTTATCAAGAGGATTTTTTTTTTTTTAATTTTTTTTTTTTTCAACGTTTATTTATTTTTGGGACAGAGAGAGACAGAGCGTGAACAGGGGAGGGGCAGAGAGAGAGAGGGAGACACAGAATCGGAAACAGGCTCCAGGCTCTGAGCCATCAGCCCAGAGCCCGACGTGGGGCTCGAACCCACAGACCGCGAGATCGTGACCTGGCTGAAGTCGGACGCTCAACCGACTGCGCCACCCAGGCGCCCCTGTTATCAAGAGGATTTTAAGAGACAGATGAAAGAGATCCCTGCACAAATGGATAATCTGATACTTTAAAATAGTGGCCAGGAAGAAATCCAATCACTGAGCCCAAGGAGTGTAAAAAGTGGAAGACAATGGAATTAGCAAGAAAATGTGAATACCTTACTGTCCCAGTTATAATGGTAGCCTAGGGTCACCCAGCGCAACTTCTCTAGTAAACTTCGGGGTCTCCGTTTATTCACTTCCTTAAGCCTGTGAAGATTAGGGACAAAAGAGGATTGAATTATTCACCTCAATTGGCAGCAAAGTCCCTCTGCCTGGAGTAAATCTGCTTTCCTTGGTATAAGCTGTTGGCCAAGATCTTGATAGGAAAAATGAGAAAAGACAAATGAGTTGACAAGAATAACACTAAAAAAACATGTTAGCATCTCTCATTTTTAGTCCTTGTTCTAAATCCTCTGCTGAACGGGATCAATTTTAAGTGGTAAGTCTCCGGCATCTCAATAATGACAAAATAAGAATAACAACAGAAATGTTTTTACCCATCCACTGGAAATGGGACCACAGACACTACGGGTAATTGAAAAATTGGCTAACAGAGCATGTTCTATTTGGTTTGCTAAAAGTGGGGTATGATTAATCATAGGTATCACTATGTCTAATGATGGTGGCTTCCCAGAATTATAGGTTGGGGGAGAAAGTTTGGCAAAATATAGTATACAACCAAAAATAACTGGTTTAACAAGATTTCTTTAACCCTATAAAACAGCTTAGATAATTGAGGCTTAGCTAACAATTAAGGACCACTGTAATTGATTTGGTTCCGGACATCCATTTCAAAACACAGGGGGTTTCTGTAAAACAGAGAGATGCACTTCCTGCAATTACATCCTGTCTCATCAAATCTATGGGATTAACTATGTTTTTCCTTTTCTTTTAATGTTCATTTATTTTTGAGAGAGAGAGAGACAGAGGTCAAGCAGGGGAGGGGCAGAGAGAGAGAGGGTGACACAGAATCGGAAGCAGGCTCCAGGCTCTGAATTGTCAGCACAGAACCTGATGCAGGGCTTGAACTCACGAACTGCGAGATCATGACCTGAGCTGAAGTTGGACACTTAACCTACTTGAGCCACCCAGGCACCTCATCTACTCTTTTTCTAAAGAGGAAGAAGCTTCTTTGATTTACCTCTGAATACCTAAAAATGCAAGAATGCTAGGCCTAGTAATTTTAGTTTTTTTTTTCCTATTTGATTTATATCATCAATTGATCAAATTTTTTTGGTCCCAAAACCACTCGTGTTTAAAAAGAAAAGATTAAACTGCTTTAAGGAGTTTATATTTGACAAGAGATGACAGATAAGTATAAGAAGAAAAAATGAGGGGAAAATTCAAGGCAGTATAAAATCTGTACTAAACTGAACATCACAAGACTTTGAGGGACAATAGAATTAAGAAAAAAGGAGAGCTCAAAGTTAGCTGTCTAATCAGTTAAGGCTTCATGGCAGAGTTGGGAGTTGTACAAGGCATTGAAGAATGGCCAGCACTTAAACAGGGAGTGGAGCAGTGGGCAATACACGCATACGACATGAGCAGAAGCAAAGGATTTATTAGAGACTTACACTGTAAGTGGCACTCGTCTTGATGTTTGACAGAGTTTACAGAATAGATGCTATCTGTCCTCACAGAGTTTACATTCTAAGAAAGACACCATGACACAGATATACATCAAGACCAGCAGCTAAAAGGAATGTAACACTGATTTATTTAGGACAGCAGTGCAGAAAAGAAACACAGCATTTCTGACTGCTATCCTTTGAAAGGCCTGGTCATTGGCAAGCATCTGGAACTCGGAATTTGGGGAGGTTCACACCGTTCCCAGAACTGCTGCTCACTGGGCCTAAACTTTTTCTGCAAAATAATAAGGTTTACGTTAAACACCAGCTTCCTTCTGGGAGTCTAGAATTTTGATATATGTCAGACAGAGACTGTCAATGTGACCAGCCCCTAGTCAAAACCTGGGCACTGAGCTTCCCGGGTAGACAACATTTCCAATTTGTCACAACTTGTTACCGGGGGAATTAAGCACACCTTGTGTGACTTCACTGGGAGAAAACCCTGGAAGCTTGAGGCTGGTTTTCCCAGGACTCTGCTCAATTCATCTTTTCCTTTCACTGATTGTGCTCTGTATTCTTTGAACTGGAATAAATCCTATCCATGAAGACAACTATATCGTGAGCCCTGCTGGTGAATCACCAAACTCAGGTAAGGTCTCAGGGACACTTGGCATGAGAAAAAATGGATAACTAGTAACAATTTAGGGGAAACAACATGTAAGCTTGGCCAGTTACTGCCACTATCTGGGATGAACAGTTATCATGCAGAATGACCATACATTATTTAAATTTTCTACATGTAAAAGCTAAAAACTGAAAGAAAAAAAAAAAGGAATGCACAGTTACTAACACAACCTGAATTCTATGTGTCTTCAACTAAAGGTACAGATAAAAGAACTCCCTAATGATCCCCCAGGAGAATACAATCTACCTTACTAGACTTGAGACAGAAAAATAAGAACGACCTCTTATTTCTGGACTCAAGTGAATCTGATGTATCAGTGTGTATGCCACTTAGTTTCTGCCAAGTGGTTTCCAAATTTTAATGCTCATGAGAATCATCTAGAGGGCTTGCTAAAATTTGCATGGCTGGGCCCAGGCCTACAAATTCTGATTCAGCAGGTCTAGGGTGGAACCTAAGAATCTGAATCTCTAAGTTCCCAAAGTGATGCTGATGCTGATGAATCAGGGGCCATACTTTGGGAAACACTATTTCAGCCAAAATTAAAAAACAAAACAAAATACCTTCCATCTTTCTAGATCAATAAAAGATCATTTTATTCTTGATGAGAAACCCATACTATTATATTAAAACTAGACCAGGGGTGCCTGGGTGGCTTAGTTGGTTAGTCAGACTCTTGATTTCAGCTTAGGTCATGATCTCATGGTTCATGAGATCAAGCTCTGTGTGGGGCTCTGTGCTGTCAGCTTGGGATTCTCGTCCCCACTCTCTCTTTCTTAAAATAAATAAACACTAAAAACAACAACTAAAACAAAAACTAGACCAGGGCACCTGGGTGGCTCAGCTGGTTAAGCATTGGACTCTTGATTTCAGCTCAGGTCATGATCCCAGGGTTGTGGGATCGAGCCCTGCACTGGGCTCTGCGCTGTTGGAGCCTGTTTAGTATTCTCTCTCTCCCTCCCTCTGCCCCTCTCCCTGACTCGTGTGCTCCAAAAAAAATAAAATACAGGGAAATTAATTAAAAACAAACAAAAGCCCCCAAAACTAGGGGCGCCTGGGTGGCTCAGTCTGACTTTGGCTCATGTCATGATCTCATGGTTCATGAGTGCAAGCCCTGCATCGGGTTCTGTGCTGATAGCTCAGAGCCTGGAGACTGATTTGGATTCTGTGTCTTCCTCTCTCTCTGCCCTCCCCTGAGCACACTCTGTCCCTCTCAAAAATAAATAAACTTAAAAAAACAAAACAAAATAAAAAACAAAAAAAAACCCCCAACAACCTAAAAAAAAAAAACCCCAAACCCCAAACTAGACCAATCTGAACAAATAAAGATAACAACAATGCAGCTCTAAAAATAATATAGAGGATGATGGTATTTCAGACATCTGATATGGCAACAACAAGCTGCTTTTCCGTCAAAAGATTCAAGGTATATGCTATTGTAATTAACAAAGATTTATGGTATTAGTAAAATTATCAAAATTATAGTAATGACCAAACATGACCAGAATCCTCCTGTACCTTTTTTTTTTTTTTTTTAATTTTTTTTCAACGTTTTTTATTTATTTTTGGGACAGAGAGAGAGACAGAGCATGAACGGGGGAGGGGCAGAGAGAGAGGGAGACACAGAATTGGAAACAGGCTCCAGGCTCCGAGCCATCAGCCCAGAGCCTGACGCGGGGCTCGAACTCACGGACCGCGAGATCGTGACCTGGCTGAAGTCGGACGCTTAACCGACTGCGCCACCCAGGCGCCCCACCTCCTGTACCTTTTTAAAAAATTTTTATTTATTTTTGAGAGAGAGAGAGAGGGGGGCAGGCAGAGTGTGAGCAGGGGAGGGGCAGAAAGAGGTAGAGACAGAATCTGAAGCAGGCCCCAGGCTCAGCTGTCAGCACAGAGCCTGACACAGGGCTTGAACCCACGAACCATGAGATCATGACCTGAGCTGAAGTTGGAGGCTTAACTGACTGAGACACCCAGGCGCCCTGCCCTCTATGATATACCTTTCACAATTTTTTCCTGTTTTAGGAAACCAAAAGAACATCTCTTTTCTACCTTAATTGTATCACTATAAGGATGGCTTTGGGTTTTGCCTTGTATTACTTGGGGGGATTGGTGTAAGTGTATAAAAGCATTAAGCCCAGGCCACATAACAAAAAAGAAAAAAAAGGCTTAAAGACTTGTGCAGTAAGGGGTGCCTGGGTGGCTCAGTTGGCAAAGCATCCAACTCTTGATTTTGGCTCAGGTCATGATCTTGCAGTTGTGAGACTGAGCCCCACATCAGGTCCCACACTGTTAGTGCAGGGCCTGCTTGGGATTCCCTCTCTCCCTCTCTCAAATAAACAAACTCAAAAACAAAAACAAAAACTTAAACAAACTTAAAAAAAAGCCGACTTGTCCAGTGAAAGTACAGTTGTGATGACTGAGTGTGCCATTGTGAGGATAATTACATACACATACACACATTTTGTGTAATGTGTTAGACCCACGTAGTTAGTATATGATTCCACCCTTGATTTCATATTGTCTTCTGAGAACACAATTTCAATTCTTGTCTTTGAAGGAATGTCTGGAAGGAAAGTCACAACAATTATAAGACCAGCTTTGCAGATGTGAGAGCACTACTGGCTAACACTGGCCACTTCCTGTCTCAGCACTACTTAGTGACATTCTGGTCCCTGTGGGCTTTGGGTAACAAAGATTCCAAAATATTCACCCTTAAGCACCGTGAATAGTTTAAAGCCAAAACCAAGTTTAACGCACTCCCAGATCATTTGCAAGCAGGAAATACTGATGGATTAATAAAGGGGGTGGGCTGTTTTCTTTTTAAACCTGACTTGTCCAAAAGGAGGCCAAGAAGGCTTGGCGCCAACAGAGCTGCCACATCCACTCTAAGGAATGCAAGGGGTATGCTGGCACCTAACTTTAAATCTTCATCCAATTATCTAAAAGAATGTTTTCAACCAAATATGACCTTGATTACTGGTTCTCACTGAAAGCAAACACACTCCGCTCCCTGCCTCTGCTGCAGCTCCAGGCACCCATGATGGATGGGTCAGCTGGCCACCTTCTCCCCTGGTCAATGTGCCCACACAGCAGTCTGCTCATTTCCTGTCATGGCTAAGTGCTTTATGTACGCGCTGGCATTCTATGGTGCTGCTTTCAACTGTACCTAACTGGGTGAAAATGGACTGTCCTGCCTGTCCACTTGTTGTGCAGTGGGGAGTTTGGGTGTCATAACTAAGCACTGGCATGGTCTTTTCTTCCTTGCTTCAAGGGACATTAGCAAATCGTTGTGAAAGTAAACGTCTGAGGGCAGAAAAGGTCTGAAGGCTGTTTTTGATAAAATACTATTACAGGTATTTATTTTTTTCAATCATTTTTAAAAGCTTGGAAATTGTGTCCTTCCTAACTCTGAATATTTCCCTCCATGACAACAACTTTCTGTTCTTCCTCTCCTAGTCTCTCACATCCATTAAACCTAAGGTTCCACCTCCTGTTCTCAGAACTCCATTTTCTCAGAATTTGAGTGCTTCCAGTTGTCTCCCTTCTCAACCTAAACCTCACAGTCAAACCCTGAACATGGACATCCAGTTAATTCCATCTGGACTGCCAACACTGTTTGGCTATCTTGCAAATATTTACTCTCAGTTAATCTACCTTCTGTTCTAAACCTTCAGCATCCATCTTAAGTTGTGAGTCCTGCTCTTACACCCTTTGAGGACAAGAGTCCAGAGGCCTGAGCAAAAGATCCAGTGAGCAACTCTGAGCTTTCTCTCCCACACCTCTAAACTTTGCATAATCTTTACTCTGTCCTTCCCTCCCTCCTGGTTTCAGCAGGGGTTCTACTTCTTTCCTCGAAGGCCAATTCTACACCTATGTTGCCTCCCATTTCCCTGACACAGCCTCAGAGACATTCCTTCATTCATCACCTTTCTGCTCCTATTTTCCAGTCTTCCTCTGCACTTTGGTCTTTCTCTGGATCTGCAGAAACGTTCAACACTTCCACATACTTAAGAAAAAACAACAAGCATCTTCTTAGCTTAACCTCTTAGTCGAGTACCCTGCCTATGTCCCATTTCCTTCTGCCCCACCTCTCTCCTTCCCTTCACAATCGAACCTTCCCAAAAGGACTGCACAGTGGCCACCCTCACTGCAACCTGACTTCTGCTTCCACCACTCCACCAAAAGTAGTTTCTTAATTTCAAGTACACCACTTAATTGTCCTTAGGCCTACTGACATGGTTGGCCCTTCTTTTATTCTGGAAACATTTTCCTGTCTTGACTTCTAATAGCATTCCCCCAACCCAAGCTGATACTTTCTAGAGCTAATGGCTTTCTTTTCTCTGTATGTTTTCCACTAAACAAACAATCACATCCATTCTCATTGCTTCATTAGTCTTTTTTTTTTTTTTTTTTAAAGTAAACTCTATGCCCAATGTGGGGCTTGGACTCATGACCCCAACATCAAGAGTTGCACACTCTACTGACTGAGCCAGCCACGTACCATGCTATACTATGGTCTTTATGTAGAACCCCCACATCTCCCTCTCTGACTTCACTCCTAAACTCAGTTCCATGTTTCCAGAGGGATACTGGACATACTTACCTGGATACTCCACAGGCATTTCAGAAACATGAATCTCTAAACTACACTAAGGATTGTCTCTGCTCCTTCTTCTCTTCCTCTAATCCTATTTCCATTAAAAATCTTAGATTATAATGTTACAATGAATGTGGAGGTGGAGTTATCTTTTTGAGACAATGTTTTCGTCTCCTCTGGAGATATACCCAGCTGTGGAACAGCTGCACCCTCTGGTAGTCCTATTTTTTATTTTTGAGCAACCTCTACAGTTTTACATAAATAACTGCAGTATTATTTGTAACAGCCAAGACAAAGAAACAACCTTAGTGTCCACCGATGAATGAATGGATAAAGAAAATGTGATACACAACCCATACACGAATATTATTCAGCCATAAAAAAGGAAATCCTGCCATGTGTGACAACATGAACCTCGAGGGCACTGTGCTAAGTGAAATGTCAGACGGGGAAAGACAAATACTGTGTGATCTTACTCATACGCAGAATCTAAAAAATCCAAACCTGCAGAAACCGAGAAGACTGAAGGTGCCAAAGGTAGGAACGGGTGCGTGTGGGCGAGATGAGTGAATGTGGTCAAAAAGTGAAAACTTCCAGCTATAGGAAAGTAAGTGCTGGGGATGCAATGTACAGCATGGTGACTATAGCTAACAATGCTGTATTGTGTATTTGCCAAGAGAGCAGATCTTAAAGGTCCCATCACAAGAAAAATAAATTATAACTCTGTAAGGTGACTGTTGTTAACTTATTACAGTAATCATTCTGCAATATATACACATATCAAATTGCTATGTTGTACACCCTGAACTAATAAAATGTACATCAATTATATCAATAGTACTGGAAAAAAAACTCACAACAAAAACCTCAGTTTTGCCCTATTATCCGTGGATAATCCTTAACTTCTTGTCTCTTGATTCGCATAATCTCTTGGTCAGCAAGCCTTGTTAACAATGTCTTTTCCAGACCTTTATCATCTTGTGCATGGATTATTAAGCTAGATTTTTTTAAATGTTTATTTATTTTTGAGAAAGAGAGAGAAGAGAGAGAAAGCATGTACACGTGTGGAGTAGGGGCAGAGAGGGGGGACAGAGGATCCGAAACAGGATCCATGCTGACAGCACAAAGCCCAATGTGCGGCTCGAACTCACAAACCGAACTGAACCGTGAGATCATGACCTGAGCTGAAGTCAGATGCTTAACTAACTGAGCCACCCAGGTGCCTCTAAGCTAAATTCTTAATTGTGTTTTTTCCAACAACTGTATTTTCAGTCCATTTTCCTCATGGTATAAGAAGTATCTTTCTAAAGTGAAAAATCGGTTACTAATCTTGATGAACTCCCACTGTTTATAGGACAAAGTCCACACTTTGCCATAAGGCATGCAACCCCCCTTATAATGTGGTTCTAACTCACTTTTCTGGTTTCACCTCCAAGCATTCCTCCCTGTGGGGACAGGGAAGGTCCATTTTTCATGGCTGTGCCTTTGGCCATACACTTTTCTCTACTGTCATGTTCTCTCTCCTCTTCTACTCTACTCTTTGTACAGCAGATTTTTCTGACTTGTACACACTTTAACCTCCCTTCTTCTTCAGGGAAACTGTTTTCTAGTTTCAGTCTCTCCCTCTACTGTGCCCCCACAGCAACATCCTCAACTCACTTACATGGCTTATTCATCTATAAATTCTGTATATAAGTACTTGAAATCCTTCTTTAATTAGTCCCTTCCTCAAAGGCAGGGAGTGAATTTTAATCTCCGTATCTGTGCTAGCATCAAGTATTTCCAAAAACACAAGTAGATAAGTTAACAAATTAATGAAAATAAAGTGGGAAGATACTATACAATCTTCAATTGATCCTTCTCAAATTCAGCATGTTTTTATCAGGCTAACTGAGAGAATATCAACTTAGTTAAAATAATATTTAAAGAACACCTTCTAAAATATATAAAGAGGGGCGCCTGGGTGGCGCAGTCGGTTAAGCGTCCGACTTCAGCCAGGTCACGATCTCGCGGTCCGTGAGTTCGAGCCCCGCGTCGGGCTCTGGGCTGATGGCTCAGAGCCTGGAGCCTGTTTCCGATTCTGTGTCTCCCTCTCTCTCTGCCCCTCTCCCGTTCATGCTCTGTCTCTCTCTGTCCCAAAAATAAATAAACATTGAAAAAAAAAAAAATTTAAAAAAAAAAAAAATAAAATATATAAAGAACTGTGGTTGGTATCAAGGTTACAAACTTTTCAAAATCTGGGGCGGGGGAAGGGCCACGGTAGTGGAGAGAAGTGCTTGATGACTGGATTGACTCTAATAAATGTTTATAATAAATAGCACCACAAAGTTTTAAAGGAGTAGAAAAGGAGAAGGGATTAATTCTGCTTCCACACCGAGGACATTAATGGAAAAAACTTTCACATATACAAAAACAGGTGCAAAGTATTTCAAAAGCTAACTTAAGGAATAAAGCAACGTCGCTTCATTTAAATTAGTACTTCCCCTTGTCTTATTCTTTAAAGTTGTTTTTGAATAGATAATATATTCACAAAATTCAAACGATGTAAGAAAGGATCCACTAATTCCACAAATACTTATTGGCAATTACATGCACTGAAGAAAACAAACAGAAAGCAAGAAGATAAAGAGTGAGGGAAAATGGGGTACTATTTTTAACTTGATAAGGAAATCATCTCTTATAAGATGATGAGATCCAAAGACCTAAAGGAAGGAAGTCATTGGTTACCTAAGGGAAGAGCTTTCCAGGTAGACGGAACAGCTTACACAATGAATCTGAGCATTTCTCATGTGTTTAAGGGAACAGCATGGACGCCACTACAGTTGGAGGACAATAAATGAAAAGGAATGGTAGGAGAGTAGGTTGGAGAGGTGGCTGGTGGCTGGATCACCAAGGCCTTGTAGACCATGGTAAACACTTCTGATTTTATTCTAAATATAATGGAGTTGCATTAACAACAAATTTTCACTGGCCTTTGTTCCTGGTTCTTGGGAGAGAGCTTTTAAATCACTGGAGTTTCCAGGGGTACCTGGGTGGCTCAGTCAGTTAAGTGTCTGACTCTTGATTTCAGCTTAGGTCATGAGCTCACGGTTCTTGAGTTCAAGCCCTGCACCAGGCTCTGCACTGACAGTTTGGAACCTGCTTGGGACTCCCCCCTCCCTGCCCCCACCTTGCTTGCGTGCTATCTTTGCCAAAATAAATAAACGAAAACTTAAAAAAAAAATTCCTTGGAATTTCCAGGAGGAAAAGAAGTATCTTTGTTATTCACAGTGGGCCCTAGGACCACAGCTAAGTTAACGCTAAAGTGATGACTCAGGATATGAGCTTATGAGGCTAGGAAAACCAACTATGTGATTAGAGGGGTTGAGACTTTTAGTCAAGTGGTATTAGCTAAATAAACCCAAGGGGCTGAGTAGGGGGCTAGAGACTGAGTTAAACCATAGGGCTAATAATTCAGTCGTGCCTAAGTAGTGAAACTCCAACAAAAAACTGAATGCTAGGTTTGGGAGAGCTTCCTAGGAGGGTGACACATCCTGAGTCCATGGAAAGAGGACATGGAAGTTCTGCATTCAGAACCCTCCCAGACACTGCCCTACATGTTGATTCACTGTATGATCCTGATTTGTATCCTTTATAATAAACTAAATTCCTAAGTATAATCCTTCTTAAATTCTGTGAGTCATTCTAGTGAGTTATGAACCTGAGAGGGTTATGGGAACTTCCCTGAATTTGTAACCAGTTGGTCAGATGTGTGGGTAGCCTGGGGAATCTCCCAAACTTGTGGCTACAGTCTGAAGTGAGGGTGATTTGCTTGGAGACCATGCCCTCAACCTGTGACATCCTTGTCGACTCTGGATGGTTGTATCAAAGGTGAACTGCAGTACTGTAGATCAGAAACTATAAGAGAAGTGATGTGATTTCTATACTAATTAGAAAACAGATGGAAGGGGCTCCTGGGTGGCTCATTCGGTTAAGTATCTGACCTTTGATTTTAGCTCAGGTCATGATCCCAGGGTCATGGGATTGAGCCCCAGGTCAGGCTCTGCACTGGGCGTGGGGCCTGCTTAAGATCTCTCTCCCTCTCTTGCTGCCCTCCTCCCTTGCTCCCACTCTCTCTAAAAGAAAAAAGAAAACAGACTGAAGAGGCATGAAAACAGACACAGGGCGACAGGTTAGGAGGCTGCTGCAGTAAATGATGGTGGCTCAGACTAAGGTGGCTGTGATGCAGATGCTGAAAAATGATTTTATTTATTATGATTGTAGCCCTACTATATTTACTATAGGGTCAGATTTAAGATCTCTGAGTGGCTGCATAGTGGCTGCGTTGTACTGCTAGGTATGTCATACTTGATTACCCCGATCTCTTGCTGAGAGAAACTTAGGTTATTTCTCATTATTTCCCGTTACGAACAATGCTGCAATGAAGATGCTTATACCTATTATAATCTTGTGCAAGAATCTCTAGCTATTCACTCACAATAAACTCTGAACAAAACACAGAATTGAGGTGCCCTAATTTTGTGAACAGATTTTTCCCTCTAAGTTCAAGTATTTCTTCTTCATTTCCTACTTAAAAAGTTTCTTCTTCCCTGACCACAGAAACCTAGAAGATTAAAATGGAAAGGATCCTTAGAGATCCTTTAGTTCAGTGGTTCTCAATGTGGATGTTATGGTCAAAAATCCAAATCTCTAGGGAAATCTTGTATGACAGACCCTCTCCCTTTCTCATATGCTCTGGGAAAGCAGGGGAAGCTGGCATGTACTGTCTAGGTGACTATAATCCAACCACCTGAAATGGCTTCTCCAATCTAATTCCTTTGTTTCCCAGAAGAGGAAGCTGAAACACATATCACACAATGACAGAAGGAGAACTAGCGTCCTATCTGATTTTCAACCACCAGCAATGTCTGAGACTATCAATTTCTTCCAACCCATGACAACAGAAGACAGGACCACCACATTTTAAATTTTTGCTAATTTACTAGAGAATTAATTAGTAGCTAATTAGTAGAAAAAAAATCTCACCATTGTTTACTGGATGATTTATTAAAGAGGTTCATCTAAACTATCTTAAAAGATGACATTGGGATTTCTGCAGTCATTTGTCTGAAGAAAGAAAAATCAATTACTTGAAAACACAGGCTGGTTTAGCAGCAAACTCTAACCATGATCTTCCTTTAGTTTACTCTCAATTCTAAACAAGATACCATTAAAAGCTTTAAGATGGTTTTTCCCACTGCTCCTGACTTTACCATAGCCTGCAGACCAAGAAGATGTTAAAGGAAAACCAATGAATTTTAAGTTTTCCTTTCCCCTTTCAACTTAAGGAAATCTTATTTCCCCTATTAGAAGTAACATGACAATTTCTGAAAGCTGCACTATTAGTGACCCTAAGTCCAAACAACACACAAAACCAGTGTAATGGTTTTAATGGGCTGTTCTAAACATTTCTCACAATTCTCTTGTTTAATCCTCATGCTATTAAATGAGGAAAGGACTACCATAAGGCATAGAAAGGTTAAGAAACTTGCTCAAGTTTACACACCTAGTTCAAGTTGCAGAGCTGGGATGTGAACCCAGGTGATCAGACTCTAGACCTAGTGCTCTACATCACTGCACCCTTTACAATCTGGCCCTTAACTTTTCTGCTTCATCTTTTGCCAATTCTATCCATGACTTTCAGGAAGCACCTTTTATAAACTACCTCCAGTCTAGCCACCTGAATGGCTATTTCCATATCTTATAAACTATATCTCTGTACCTGTTTATGTCTCTGCCATCAGCTAACCTACAAATTCCTTAAAAGCAGGAATTGTGTCTTGTCTTTGAATCTCTAACACCCAAGCACAGTATCTGACACACAGTAGAAATCCAATAGGTATTTGTTGAATCAATATATGAACTGTTCTCCCACATCCTGTATTACTATTTCACAGAACTTATTCTGCCTTGAATATTCCCTCTTTGCTTAGGCTGCTTTCTCTACCCCAAACAGCTTTTCTGCTCTTCTGACGGGCAAACTCCTAATCATTTTTGAAGACCCAGTTCAAATCAACAGAGAAAAAAAGAGGATAAAAGACCCAATTAAAATATAACTTTTTTCAGGGCACCTGGGTGGCTCGTTTAAGTGTCCAACTTTGGCTCAGGTCGCGATCTCATGGTTTGTGGGTTTGAGCCCTGCATTGGACTCTGTGCTGACAGATCAGAGCCTGGGGCCAGCTTCAGATTCTGTGTCTCCCTCTCTCTCTGCCTCTCCCCTGCTCACGCTCTGTCACTCTCAAAAATAAATAAACGTTACAAGAAAAAATTTTAAAAAATAGTAATGATTTTTTCTTCTTTGACATCTCTTTCTTGCCTAGAGGAATTATTTCTCCCTCTGGCCCCCACAGTATTTTTCTAAACACCTATCATAATACTTTCTAAGCTTCCTTATAATTATTCCTGTTGACACTGAGTTGCTGCCATAGACTATGCATTCTTGAGTACAAGGACACTGTCCTATGTGTCTTTGTATCTCCAATGCTTAGCCTCATGTCTGGTATACAACTAACCCTCAATAAGAATTTGTGGTATGATAGGATGTCTGGCTGGCTCAGCCAATAGAGCACGTGACTCTTGATCTCAGGGTCATGAGTTCGAGGCCCATGCTGGGTATAGAGATTACTTTAAAATAAAAAAAATTGTGAATGAATAAATGGTGATACTACATTAAGGTGCAAATGTTAGTTCTCAAGAGGAATAACTAATCCATCATAAAACTGCTAGTAGCAGTGACTTCATCTAGGAGAGTGGAAACCAATAGCTTTTAGTGTTAATTTTTTCAGAATATCACAAATCTTCAAAGGAACTCACTTTATTTTTTTAAAAAAGATTTTATTTTTTTAAGTAATCTCTACACCCAATGCTGGGCTCAAACTTACAATCCTGAGATTAAGAGTCACATGCTCTATGAAATGAAGCGGCAAGGTGACCCTGGAACTCACTTTAAGCAGAAAAAGGGCTGAAGCTGAATGAAAATGGACCAGCTGATGAGTAAGGAGGATGAACTTGAGATCCAAGTTATAAGCAAATCTTTTTTTTTATGTTTATTTATTTTTGAGAGAGAAAAATAAATGATGAACCTAAAACAGATCTCAGTTTAATATAACTGTCAAAGTGTCTGTGCAAATGTTCCCAGGGGAAAGAAAATAATTGTGCCATATTTGCATGGGAACGAGGGGAAAACACGTCAGTCACATTCACTGAATTGTTCTGGAGTAGTTCCTATAAAGATGTGCAGTGACCTGAGCTGAATACGAACGCTTACCTCAGAAACTCTTTGCTCTGTTCCCAGAGGTCTTGGGTCTCTTCTTTAGTCATGTGTTTGTCCAGGTTACACACATTAGGTTTCTGGGAATATAACTTAAGACACTGCTTCACCCAGTGCCACTGGTAACCTGGGAGGAAGGGGTTTGGGATAAAAATAAATCCTACACAAAAGATGGGTGGGGAAAGAAGGAGAGGAGAAAATTCTCCATCAGTTATATTTAGATAATTTATTTTTGTTGACATCCTTATACCCATTACTGTATTATTTATGCCCCATACCCTTTGCTCATGCTTCGTGGCTTCCACATGTATAAGCAAATGTTCTCCTTTCTATCCTCCAATTTTAGAGAAAGGGGGGAGAGAAACAAATTCTTTTTTTTTTTTTTTTAATTTTTTTTAACGTTTATTTATTTTTGAGACAGAGAGAGACAGAGCATGAATGGGGGAGGGTCAGAGAGAAGAAGACACAGTATCTGAAACAGGCTCCAGGCCCCAAGCTGTCAGCACAGAGCCTGATGTGGGGCTCGAACTCAAAGACTGCGAGATCATGACCTGAGCCGAAGTTGGCCGCTTAACCAACTGAGCCACCCAGGCGCCCCGAGAAACAAATTCTTAAGAGAAACAAATATTCCACAACTATCAACCATGTTACCCCTAAGCAAACCTTAGAATTGAAAATGCCAAAAGTCACTCCTCAAATGCACCAGGCATTTATCACTTACAGAGGTGGTAATCCCTTTCTGCAACAGCGGTCTTTGTTGTATCTCAGTGTTCCACCTTGGCCTTTTTTGTTTTCTAATATCTGGCTAACAACAGTTATGTTAAATTCTCTCAGTTAAAATAATTGGTGTGATTTCTGCCTCCCAATTGAAATCTGACAGAACAGCGAAGAAAGATGATATATACATCTGCTCACATGTCAGGATGCAAATACCTCCAGCACCTGTGCTGAAAGGATCTTCTGTGACCTTGAAAGTAATCTAATGCCTTTTTTCTCCTGGATAAACGAGGAATAACAATAATGAACAGGAATCCAATGCACGGTAAGGATCCATTCATTGAACATTCAACAAACACATACTATGTACTTTCTGAAACCCGTGGAGACAGGACAGCAGAGACAGTGATGCAGACAATGAATGCCCTGCAGAAGCCTGGCTATGAAGGGAACAAAGGCTGAGGAGCAGTCACAGAGGAATGAAGAATTTAAGGGGAAAATTTATGGTTTTTAGGGTTTGGAAAGACCTAAGCATGCTTACAGATTATGAGGAAAGAACCAGCAAAGAGGAACTGGTTGAACACAAAAAGAGGAAAAGAGCAGAGCAAGGTTTTGAAAGCTGGAAGAGGTAAAAGAAAGTGGGATCTTTTGATAAGCCCCCCCACCCAAAAAAAGAAAAAGAAAGAGAGGTGAAGGGACTGGCTTTGAATGGGAGGAGCTTTTCCTCTTCTAAAATTGGAGGACAGGAGTGAGAACATTTGTTTCTGAACGTGGAAACCACTTTTGCATTTCACATACAGGCAAAATTCTCCAAATAATTTCAGAGGTGACAGGGGATTGTCAATATTTTGAGAGAGGAAAAAAATATGAAAAATACCCCAACAACCTACCATCTATCAGCATTGATTATAACATTCCCCAAAATATCAAATGAAGAATACCTCTGACTTAGTGTCAGGAAAATAAAGACCTCTTTAGGCAGTCCACTCTAGACACCTGTTGATTTCCTTTAATGAATTAAACTTTGCCTTTTAATTTTCACATATTGATCTTAGGTTCGGACTCACAGAGCAACCCCAAATTAGTTTCTTATTCTTCTTCAAAAATACCTCTAGCTTTAAGGCTAACATTTAATGCTCATTTCCTGTGTGCCAGGCATGGATCAAAGTACTTTACATGTACTCACATTTAATCTTCATAATAACCTTACAAAGCTGGTATGTTTTTTCATACATTTTGCATACCAGGCAACTGAGGCCAAGAGAGATTAAGAAACTTGCCCAAGGTCATATTGGATGGTTAGAGGCACAACATGAAGCCAGGTAGCCTCATGTCAGAACCTAGGCCTTAACCAGCCCTTTGTGTGTATGGCAACCTTTCAAATGTTGGATGCTGTCAGGTTCCCTCTCAGGTTTACTCTTCCCCAGACTCAATCTTCAAACTCATGACCCTCCCGCTCATTCTTGTAAGGACAGGTTGTGGTTGCTCAGGTTCCTTTATAACAAGCAGAATCCAGAAGTAAATACAATCCTTCTGATCAAGCCTGAATAAGAAGACACTGTCATCTCCCATGTTCTGGACATTACACTTCTATTAAATGCAGCTTACAACGGCAGGGAAGATAAAGTCTCTAAGGACATAATGAGGTACCAACTCACAAAATGTGGCTTAAATGTGAAATCCTAGAAAACCTTAAAATCAAGTATACCCATTTGGACAACAGAAAATGAGAGTGGGGTTGGTAGCTTTGTAGTCTGAACAAACTTTTTGTTCCCGTTTTGTTAAGGGAAAAAGGCATAGCAACAGAGAAACACAGCCTTGAAAACAGGAGGTAAGCTTGAAAGGTAAAAGGCAGCCTTCAAGAAAAGTACATAGAAGACTGCTGGTGATGCACGCTCTCATTTACTCAAACTCATGGAGAGCCGTGCTTCTGTACATAAAGCCATCATCTGACATTCATTCATTCATTTATTATTATTCTTTTATTTTTGAGAGACAGAGAAAGAGCGAGAGAGCACACGAGCATGCACACACAAGCAGGGGAGGGACAGAGGGAGAAAAACAATCTTAAGCAGGATCCACGCTCAGCACAGAGCCTGACATGGAGCTCGATCCCATGACCTGAGCTGAAATCAAGAGTTGGATGCTCAACTGAGCCACCCAGGAGTCCCTTGTTTCTTCTTTTACACATAACTAAAGTGCATGAGGTCTTTTAAAGGAAGTATTGAAGCTGTTAATACTGTCCTATGTTATTAACCAATACTTCAGTGATCACAATGTAGTAAGAGCTGTAACACAGATCTGGCCCGTGGTACAATGAAAATTAATCCATATTTGAAATCACAGATACAATGTTAACTTTATGTCCTCTCCAAGAAAAAGGATGCCAGGTAAAATATATTTGGCCAAATAAGGCATTTCTGTAATTTCTAAATAGTTCATCATCATTCAACTACAATGTCCCCATGATCCTTAACAAAAAGATTAAAGGTGTCTGGCTGGCTCAAGCAGTAGAGCACGTGACTCTTGAGCTTGCAGTCGTGAGTTCAAGCCCCATGTTGGGAACAGTTTACTCAAAAAATAACAATGAAAACATTACCCATTCTTCGTTACCATCTTAATTTCATTATCTGTAAAGTGAGCTACCCAACATTACTGAAGTTCAAAATGCTAGATTATTTAGTCTATTAGGGCTTTTGATCTCATTAACTGTAACACTTTTTTCAAAAGCTCAGCCTTAAGGACAGCAATAAATTTTAAGTTTTTTTTTTTTTGGCCCTATGAGAACATAGTCACTTTGCGACTAGAGTGACCACTATGAATTAATCTATCATTCAAAGCAGTTCTTCTCCCAGAGTAGGTGCTTGGAGTTGTGGCAGGGAGCCTAGAGTAAACATCCTTATTTTTGATTTGTACCTGGTGTCATTTCCTGCATTGTAAGGTAGGCACTACTGAATCCTGTTCTATCCTGCAGGAATGTTAAATAAACGGAAATTTTAGATGAGACAGAATTTAAAAGGGGTTTGAGAGTGAAATATTTCCGTGTTTATTTTCACTCTTTGTCTGCATACTTGCTTACAACTCTTCCCCACTCTCTTCACAGCTCTGAAATTAGACAAATGATTACATGATCTTATCTTTTGGGGTCTGCTGCACTCACCAGGATAGCCTTGGAGTCCATAGGCTTGCCACTTGCTTACTGGCTGAAGTCCTGCTCTATGTGCATCATGGTCACTGACTGAAGACACACTCAGCTGAGATCTGATCACCTGACAGGAAGGAAACAGAAGTTGGAGGGCTAAAGCTACTTTGCAGGTCAGCTCTGAGAATCTCAAATTTCTAAAGTTATTTCCGGTATGAGACAAAATTCAGAGTCTTAAGTCTGGGCTCCTAAACTTAGTTCTACCACTTACTTGATGCAAGACTTCGATAAGTCACTTCTTAGAGCCTTAGTTTTCTCATCTATACACTAACAAACACTAGAAAGTAATATAAAATTAAGCAGAAATGAGAAGCAGGCTGATTTTGGCCTTCAAGACTACCTTTTTGTATGACACCACACTTTTGTGATTTCTTCCAAGACTCTAAATCATGAAAGGTGTTTGGTGTACTGAAATACCCTTAGTCAAAATGCTGCCCATCTCAGTTCAGGCTATCAATGCTTTTGAGGCACTTATATACAGACCAATGAGGAACATCAGGTGCTTAAACAGACCAATGAGGAACATCAGGCAGGAGAGGGTAAGAGAATGGAGAGAGTGCTCTCACCAGACAGAAGAAACGTTTCAGTGAAACACTGGAAACCCTGTTTGCTGAAAGTATGATATTTATTCTTTTTTAGATGAAACTTCAAAATGAAACTCAGAGCTTTTGCCTTTGCGAATTACTTTGAAATTAAGTTTTTCAGGGGCTCATGAAGTTTTCTTTGCATATAAGAGTATCTTAGAGATGCCTTATTAAATTGGTTAAGGGATCCAACATGCAGTCACTAAAGGACATTTACAAAACAAAAACCTTTATTCTTCCACTAATAATAAACTTAGGATCTTGCTTGCCTTAGAATACATCAAATGTTCTCTTCCAAAAAGACAGGATCTCTCATCCTATTAACTTCACCAAGTGTAGAGATTTCCAGAAAAAAAAATACTAACAAGTGGCTGGTGTATTACCAGTTTCTGTAATAAAATGGCTACCTGGAACTCTGAGAGTCTTAACCAGCTAATTTTTCCAGGTACTGATGTTTTTATTTTAAACATTTTGTAATGATTTCTTAAACAGACCATATTTAGTAATGTACTGTAATTCAGCCAATACTCCCATAGTTGAAGTAAGTTTGTGGACCTATTCTCCATGCTAAGCTAAACCAAACCTCGAAGTTTAAAAAAAAGTTCTGCTTTTTCCCTTGCCTATTAGCTGTCACTTTCTCCACTGCTCATCAGTTGCTCTCAGAGCAACTTTCTTTTCCAATTTGCGACTTTCAATCTGTTTTGAACTGGGAAACTAAATACTGAAGTTTTTATGTATTCAATGGATAGTGTATTTATTGAATGCTTACTGTTTCAGATAGTGTGCTAGACACAATGTCCTCTTCTCAGGTGGCTTATATTCTAAAAGTATTTAAATACTGCAGCAAAATACAGGCAAAAGGAGATGAATGAGGGTCTGTCCCATGTACATTATTCTTAGAGTTCAGACTTTCTGTATGTTATTTCGACAACTCTAAGACCATTTTTGCTAGCAAATGAAGTTCCTAAAAAGTTCTAGATAAGTATGGTGTTACTACAGCATTCCAATCTTACTGAGAACTATTATTAAGCTTAGAGGGAATGCTCCATCCAGCCATCTGTGGAAAACACCAAGGGCAAATTAAGGGATCAGGGATCCTCAGTGTTTTGTTATTTTTTTTTTCAACGTTTATTTATTTTTGGGACAGAGAGAGACAGAGCATGAACGGGGGAGGGGCAGAGAGAGAGAGGGAGACACAGAATCGGAAACAGGCTCCAGGCTCTGAGCCAGCAGCCCAGAGCCCGACGCGGGGCTCGAACTCACGGACCGCGAGATCATGACCTGGCTGAAGTCGGACGCTTAACCGACTGCGCCACCCAGGCGCCCCAAGGGATCCTCAGTGTTAACAGCGATTATAAAGAAATTATGCATACTATATACTATAACTGTGATTTTCCCTGTGTCCCCCTTTATGTTACTTTTCCTACTTAACATGGGGAAAGGTAGAAATAATGCATAGTGCTTGAATTCATTTGCCCTTTCCTTTCAAACGTGGAGAGATGATCTCAATCTTTCAATGCCCTTTTTCTGAGAGGTCCGGAGACGACAGGGACCTATTTTATGGACGACGGCTTAACTAACAAAATCGATCCCGAGCTCTCAGTGGTGGGGATACTCGGGTGGTTGTTTTTTTCAAGCTGCAAACCGCTTCCCTACCGTGTAAGAACACGGTTTATGGGCTTTTACACAAACTGAAGTAGAGACGTAAACGAACAGTTAATGTTAGGAATGAACACCAATTCCCAGGCATTCTCTGAGGCCGCAGCCGGGAAAGGCCGCGTGGAGTAACCCGGCAGCACAGCTCTTCACCGCCAAAGTGTCACTCTTCATGGACAATTCAACTCCGTGCCCACCGAGGCCGGGGATTACTCAATAACACTCAGAGAAAAGAGATGAGGTGAGCTGTGAAGACCCTCAAAAAAGCGAGGTGAGGCGACCGGTGATGCGCGCGGCTCCTCTGTCCGTACCTTGCGGGCATCAGGCCCCGTGCCGCGGGCTGTATGGGCCGCCGAGAAGTCAATGACCGCTCCCAGGTCTGCGGAATCGGGGCGGCTCTGCCGGTAGAAGCGGAAAAGCTTCCGAAAGGCGTCCTCCCCTGGCTCGGCCGCCAACGTCACTACAGAGCCGACGGCCGCCGCCATCTTCCCCATCTCGTTGCCCGGCCTCTTCTGACCCGGAAGCAGAGTGCCGTGCTCCGGATCCGGCAGGTTCTTCCGGGGTCGTGACCAGTGGTCACAGAGGTGCTTAATCTAAAGATGGCGGCTTCAGCGGTGAGGGGCGCTATGGCGCTGCGTACTAGTACTAGCCGGCCGGTGGCTTTCGTCAGAAAAATTCCCTGGACCGCAGCCTCGAGTGAGTGATGGAGACGTATTAGGGGCGGAAGTTTGAGGCTCAAGCGATCCTCAAAAGCACTGCTTTTGGCGGAGCGCTGGAATCAGCGTGGTAGCTGGATTAAGAGCTGTTGCTCCTGAGCAAACCAGTGAGCAGAATTTTTTTTTTTTTTTTTTTTTTTTTTTTTTTGCAATTAATTGGGGATGCGTCTTGAGCTTTTGCGGCACGTATTCAGGGTCTCCTGCCTGCGGGAGTGATTTGGTGGAACAGTTCGTTACTTGCAAACGTTAAGATGTACGATTTAGAAGGGACTGTTTTGATTGCGGTATGGAGGATGGATTCAAACTGGTAAGGTTGAAGGCGGGGAGACGAACTAAAAGGCAGTTTCAGTAATTTAGTCCTAAGAAGAGGACCTGAAATAGTTTAGTGGTAGAAAAGCGGGTCAAATCCACCTATGTTAACAGAACAAAATCAACGGCTTTTCGCGATGGTTTGAATGGGAAAGAGTACGGAATGACGGAAAAGGAAGAACAACTTCCACGTTTTTAGCGTTGGTGAATATCGTGGTTAGGATGTGGAAGCAGCAGGTTTAAAGAAGAGGAGTTAAAGGTTAACTGTGTTGAGTTTGAGAAAAACCTGTGAGGTCTCCGTCAGCAAGTGGGCAGAGAAGATTGTGTAGAGATTGAGAAGTGCCCTTTTAAACATACTGCGCAGGTTAGAATTCCACCTCGGCCATTTAATAGTTGTGCAACCCAAAGGGAGGGAATTTGGGAAAAGGGCTCACTACTGTAATTCAGTTTCATCTGTGAAATGGAGTCAGTAATAACTTTCCTCATAGGATTTTTGATTGGGTTAAAATGAGTTTATATGTAAACCGCTTAGACCTGTGCTAGATACATAAGTGCTCAATGAATGATAATCATTTTCATGATTACTGTAATTGAAGCTCAAGGGGAGAGACCTCGGCTGGAGATAGAGGGTTGGGAGTAATCAGTATCGAAATCTCTCACCAACATTGATTTTTGTCAGTTGCAGTTTTGAGAAAATGTTTTTATATTTGCCTACCAAAAATTAAAAATCCACGGTCAGTTTTATAGGTTTTCATGTATCAGGTCATCTCCCTTAAAGAAAAGAATGGAACTGGGATTACTCACCTCTTAGTTTTTGTGGTCCAGGTGTGGGTAGTGGAATGGAAAATAGATCAGTTTGTGCCTCACTTTCTCAATATGTGGCAGGTGAAGATCAAGCCAGTACAATGTCTTGCTTAGGCTCCATGAAACTGTGTAAAGGCCAGGGATTTCATCAGCATCTTGCAGTTGCAGGTGTACAGACCATAATGGGTTGGTTTAAAACTCTTACAAAGGGTCTATGTAACATACAACTTTGAAACATTCTCTCTCAGTTCATTCATTCATTCAGCAAATATTTAAGGAGTGTTTGTGGTGGGCATTGTTCTTGGTGCTTGCAGCTGTTTTCCCTTAACAGTTATAGGTAATTTGGGAAGAGGGTTACCTTCCAGAACTAGTTTGTTTTGGAAGTGAATGTTTTCTAGAACTTTCAATACCTGGTTTAAAACGTGTATATTTAACACTATTTTGTTTATTCTCCAGTAACATGGTCTCTGAGGTCCTGATCTTGGCAACTGATTTGACCAACTGGGAGAGCTCTTCAGAAATTTAGTCCCTATGGGTTGCTGAAGCATTACTAGGCATTTATTCATTCATCAAATATTGCCCTACTGTGTATCAATTACTATTGACATAGTGGACTCAACACTCGGGAAAGTTACGGTGTTGTGGTGAGGGTGAGGAGACTTACAACAGATACAGGCAATTGTTGAAGCAGTGAGGTTTAGATGAACTAGGGGAAATAACCAGGTAATATGAAATATCAATCAGGGAAAGTACAAGCACTGTAGTTCAGAAGAGATCATGTATTTTTGATTTTTAAGATTACTATGCATCTTTGAGGACTCGGGTCAGGATAATAACATTGTTTTGTATTGGAGTAGATCCCCGATAAATTAATATTCAGTGGATATATTTGGCTTGGATCTTGAAGGATAATTACAATTTAGGCAGGAAGAGATAGGATTACCGACATAACAAGGGGAAATAACGATAGACAAAGATGGAAATCCATGGGACACACAGAATTTCATTTGCTATACTAGAGAGTAACTATGGGCCAGCAATGGGAAATAAAGCAGAAAGGGTAAGCAGGGTCATCTCAACAAATTTTAAAGTATCAGCTTTTTAACTGAGTGTAAACTGTATGGAAGGCAAGGGCTTAAACAACACACTACGGTTAAATTGTCTTTTGTGTGACTTTCTCACAAGGATTGTTATCCATGCACCTAACACTATGATGAAGATACTCCTCTGCAGGGGATGAAGACTACAGTCAACTCAGCAACTTATCTGTGTGTGTCCCTACACACACTTTCCCCAAATCTGGTACATTGCAGCTTTATAGAAATGGTTCTTGACTTACAGCGGTTTCATTTACAATTTTTTGACTTTACAATGGTGCAATAGTGATACACATTCTGAAGAAACTCTGCTTTAAATTTTGATTTTTTTTCCCTGTGCTAGTGATATGCAGTATGATACTCTTTTGTGATACTAGGCAGCAGCAGCAGCAGCAAGATGCAGCTCCCAGTGAGCCATGTGATTACGAGGGTAAACAACTCATAGACTTACTCTGTGCCCTTAACCACCATTCTGGTTTTCATTTTCAGTAGTCAATAAATTACATAAGAAATTCAACACTTTAGGGGCGCCTGGGTGGCGCAGTCGGTTAAGCGTCCGACTTCAGCCAGGTCACGATCTCGCGGTCCATGAGTTCGAGCCCCGCGTCGGGCTCCGGGCTGATGGCTCAGAGCCTGGAGCTTGTTTCCGATTCTGTGTCTCCCTCTCTTTCTGCCCCTCCCCCGTTCATGCTCTGTCTCTCTCTGTCCCAAAAATAAATAAAAAAACGTTGAAAAAAAAATTAAAAAAAAAAAAAAAAGAAATTCAACACTTTATTATAAAATAGGTTTTGCATTAGATGGTTTTGCCTGACTATAGGCTAATGTAAGTATTCTGAGCATGTTTAAGCTGGCTAGTCCAGGGGTGCCTGGGTGGCTCAGTCAGTTAAGTGTCCGACTTTGGCTCAGGTCATGGGTTCAAGCCCCGTGCCAGGCTCTGTGCTGACAGCTCAGAGCCTGGAGCCTGCTTCAGATTCTGTGTCTCCCTCTCTCTGTTCTTCCCCTGCTCATGCTCTGTCTCTCTCTCAAAAATAAAAAAATAAACATAAAAAAACTTTTTTATGATGTAGGCTAGGCTAAGCTATGTTGTTCAGTAGGTTAGGTGTATTAAATGCATTTTCAACTTAGGATATTTTCAACTTACAATAGGTTTATCAGCTGTAACCCCATCATAACTTGAAGATCTGTAGTCAGTACCATAGCTGCTTCCTAAATCTTAAGGCTTCAAGGAAATGCAAAGTAGCTCCTGTTCACAAAATGTTTGGGAACTCTAGGCCCACTTTTGGTTTCTACCTACAATCTAGGATGAAAGATACAAAATATATTAACTCCTTTTTTGTTGTTTGTTTTTAAGTAATCTCTGTGCCCAACGTGGGGCTTGAACTCACAACTCCGATTTCAAGAGTCACATGCTTTACCGACTAAGCCAGCCAGGTACCCCAAAATACATGAACTACTTTTAACATGTTTTCTCTTCCTATACAGGTGAGCTGAGAGAACACTTTGCACAGTTTGGCCATATACGAAAGTGCATCATACCTTTTGTAAGTATTCTCTTTGAAAAAAAAAAAGTTATCCTTTCATTCTTGATCCTCAAATTTTATCCTCGAATTCTTGAGTTTTTGTCAAAACATATCAACTTGTATGACTTTCTAATGAAGTAAAGCTGTTCATCAGAGTCTTTATGGATAAAATTATGGGTGATACTGATTAAAAAGTAAAAAAAAAAAACCAACTTATCCTGCACATAACAAATTACCATAAACATAAGGACTCAAAACAACAAACATATGTTATCCACAGTTTCAGCAGATCAGGAACCTGGGCATAGCCTTACTGGGCCCTCTGCTCAGGGTCTCATATAGCTGCAGGCCAGGTGTCAGCTGGGGCTTTGGTCTCATCAGAGGCTCAGCTGGGAAAGACTGATGTCCAAGATCCCTCAGGTTGTTGGCAGAATTCATTTTTTGAACTGTAGGACTGAGGTATCTACCTTTTTGCTGGCTTTCAGCTTGTAGGGACTACCTGCAGTTCCTTGTTACCTGGGAGGTCTGTAGGCTCCCCCAACATGGCAGCTTACTTCTTCAAAGTCAGCAGAGGAGTTTCTCTGTCTAGTCTGTTAAGTTCGTCTTAGAACATAGTCATGGGAGTGGCATCCCATCATTTTTGCCATATTCTTTTGGTTAGAAGCATGTCACAGGTCCCACACACTCTCAAGGGGAAGGGGGTTATACAGAGGGTAACTTGGTGGGACATGTGTAGATCACAGGACCATCTTTGAATTCTGCCCACTCCAGTATTATAGTAAGGACTTGATACTAAAGGATGATTTTATCTGAAAATTAATTGGTGGAGGGGCACCTGGGTGGCTCAGTCAGTTAAAGTGTCTAACTTTGGCCCAGGTCATGATCTCATGGTTCATAGGTTTGAGCCTTATGTCGGGCTCTCTGCTGACAGCTGAGTCTGGAGCCTGCTTCCAATTCTGTGTCATCCTCTCTCTCTGCCCCTCTCCTGCTCATGCGGTCTCTCAAAAATAAATAAACATTTAAAAAAATTTTTTTTTCAACTGGTAGAGAATATCTGTTTTAATCTTTATCCTTATTAAGTTGAATGCCTTTTTTCTTTTAGTATTTTTATATTTGTTATATTTCCTTTAAAATTTTTAATGTTTATTTTTTTTAATAAATTTTTTTTTCAACGTTTTTTATTTATTTTTGGGACAGAGAGAGACAGAGCATGAACGGGGGAGGGGCAGAGAGAGAGGGAGACACAGAATCGGAAACAGGCTCCAGGCTCCGAGCCATCAGCCCAGAGCCTGACGCGGGGCTCGAACTCACGGACCGCGAGATCGTGACCTGGCTGAAGTCGGACGCTTAACTGACTGCGCCACCCAGGCGCCCCTTAATGTTTATTTTTGAAAGAGAGAGAGACAGAGCACACGCAGAGGAGGGACAGAGAGGTAGACACAGAATCTGAAGCGGGCTCCAGGCTCTGAGCTGTTAGCACAGAGCCTGACGTGGAGCTTGAACTCACGAACTATGAGATCATGACCTGAGCCGAAGTCAGATGCTCCCCGAACTGAGCCACCCAGGCACCCCTCCTTTGCTTTCTAAGGAAGGTTTAGAAATCAGTTTATCAATTTGTTTTGCTTTATTCTGGGCTGTATTTTTCTGTGGGCTTTCTAGAATTACTGGATTTTTGATGGTGTAATGTGAGTACACACAAAGTTTACAGGTGCTTCACTAAAGCTGCCCCTTTTTTCCTGACACTGAGAAGACTATGGTAAAATATCAACTTAAAGAAATTTAAATTCTTAACTCTTAATGTTTGTTGCTTTCCAAGGATCTAATAGATACCTCCTATCTAGTGCTAGTGAGGGTGTAGGGAAGCTGGCACTGAAATTGCTCAGAAGTTTACTTCATTTCTGAAGGATAGTTTGGTAAAATCAAAATCCAGAATTTGTATTTGCTTTGATCTCGCAGTTCCATTTTTAGGCATTTATTCTGCAGAAATGGTGTGGTTAAGAATGCTCAAAGCAACATTGTTCACTAATGTAACTGGAAAGGGGCGCCTGGGTACTCAGTTGGTTAAGCGTCTGACTCCTGATTTCGGCTCAGGTCATGATCCCAGAGTTCTGAGATCGAGTATTGCATTGGGCTACGCGATGAGCATGGAGCCTGCTTAAGATTCTCTGTCTCTCCCTCTGCCCCTCTCGCCTGCTCCCACTTTCTCTCTTTAAATAAAAAAAATAGTAATATTACCAGAAAGAACCTAAATGTTTATCAATGGGATTAAATAGTCATTGATACAATGGAGTTTTTTATACAGTTGATTAAAAGAATGAGGCCCATGTATTACTGACATGAAAATGTTTCTATAAGCTTAAAAACTACAATTTTACAAAGAGTATGAAACTTGTGTTTTTTGAGGAGCATTAAAAAATTTTATCCAAAAATAGTAACACATTTTTCTTGGTTCCCATTTCCCTCTTAGAAGTATAAATAATATAATTTAGGACCTGGAGTTAACAGGTTTAGATTTAAACAAAAGAAAATTTTGATTCTTGGTAAAACTAAATAAAATGTAACAGGAAAAAAGTTTCTGGTAAACAATTCATGTACTCAAGTTAGAAATCCAGGTTCCTATCTTAGATACACAGTACTTAAGTTTTACACAAACACAAAACATTTTTTTCAAATGTTTATTTATTTAGAGAGAGAGAGAGAGAGTGTGAGGAGGGGAAGGGCAGAGAGAGGTGAGAGAGAATCCCAGGCAGGCTCCACGTTCAGCGTGAAGTCTCACGACCGGGAGATCATGACCTGAGCTGAAATCAAGAGCTGGACACTTAGCTGACTAAACCACCCAGGCTTCCCCCACACACAAAATTTGTAAAGCTTTTACAGCAATGGTCATAAGGAGGTAGAGGAGAAATTGTATTTTTCTGAGGTAAGGAGTGAATCACTGGGACATTACCAGAAACTTCCTGCAGTCTAGGTTTATACTTAAAAAGTTACCTTTTAGGAGTGCCCGGGTGGTTCAGTCAGTTGAGCCTCAGATTCTTGATTTTAGCTCAGGTCACGATCCTAGGGTCGCGGGACTGAGCCCTATGCTTTGTGCTGAGCATGGAACCTGCTTAAGATTCTGTCTCTCCCTCCATCTGACCCCCTCTCCCACTATTTCTCTCTCTCAAAAAAAAGTCACCTTTTAAATATGGGGGCAATTTCTAAGAATTTGGTTTGGGGGTGGTGTGGAGCACAACATAACTTTGTAACAAGATTGATGATGATGTACAGAGTGAATAGACATCTTTGTATCTGTTCTTTTTATTTGGGTGGGGAGGGGCAGAGGGAGAGAGAGAGAATCTTAAGCGTGCTCCATGACCAGCACAGAGCCCAAAGGCAGGCTTGATCTCACAACCTTGAGGTCATACTTGAGCCAAAATCAAGAGTTGGATGCTTAACCGACTGAGCCACCCAGGCACCCCTCGTCTTTAAATAGCAGGGTGCTTCGAAGCACACCAGAATCTTTTCCACACGTGCTGATGTATAGGTTGGATGATAAGCACTCTTGTCCTATGCACAAAGGGAAGCACCTTGAAGTCTGGAGCTAGGTAAATAAGGGTAATACTGTCTATATTTTTTCTTTTTTCCTATTTTTCATTAGGAATAGGGAGTATGTGATTATAATGGTAGTAGTGGTGATGAGAATTGGTCTCCAAAATTACCAGAAGTGCACCTAGATTTTGAGGCTTAATTTTTTAGTTTCTAGAAATGAGGAAGTTAGAGTACTCTATTTATGTGATTAAAATTTCCCTTATTTTAGTGTGGTTTGTATCTTGAATGACAAAGAAACTTTACTACCTATATGTTACTTCTCTAGTGGCATCAGAAAAGCAGAATGTCAAGATTAACACGGCGGTTAAGCCTTTGGTAACTAAGTTTTTCAACATCTTTAATAATGTCTGTTATGCCGTTTTGGCAGATGAACAGTTGGTAGTTTGTTTTGGAGCTCATGGAAACATTTTTCAAGTTCATGATTAATCTCTTCCTAAATTTTGAATTTTTAGGACAAAGAGACTGGGTTTCACAGAGGTATGGGTTGGATTCAGTTTTCTTCAGAAGAAGAACTTCAGAATGCACTACAGCAAGAAAATCATATTATTGATGGAGTAAAGGTAAATATTTTTCTGTATAATGTCGTGAGCTTTCTATATATCGGTCAGTAGGTCAAAACTATGGAATGACAAGGCCTTTGGGAGATTTGTAACTAAGGTTTCCTTAATATTGGTTAAAGAATGGTGGTGGTGGGAGAGTGCCAGTTCTAAAATGTCTGGGGAGGGTAGTACAGGAAGACCCTTTAATGGTTAGCAAGGTGTATCTAACATAGAGCAGTGGGAACTTACTTACAAGGTAGGGAGACTGTTGTTGAAATCCTGGCTTTTCCACTTACCATGCAACCTTGGGTCAAACCGATTTAGTTTTAAGAGCAGGGAACAAATAACATCCTCTTGACTTCTAGCTGCTGACTCCATAATAAAAAGGCAGTCTTAAAGTGGCAGTTTTCAGTCAGTCGTAATGTTTTTGCAGATAGTGTCTTTCCTTACAATGCTTATTTGATTTTTCTTAGCTCCACATTCAAGCTCAAAGACCAAAAATTTTGCAAGGGGATCAAACATCTGATGAAGAAAAACATTTTTGAGACTGTTACTACCTATTAAATAAAGTAAACAAAATTGAAAATTTTGCCTAAATGTTTTTATTTGAAACAAGTAGTTGCACCAAGCAAGAGCTTGCTTTCCCCACTCCAAATGAAAACCGAGCTCAGGAGGGGCAGGCGTCATTTGGCAGGACAGTTCTAGTATGTGAACATCCTTCTACTCACTGTGATTGGGGCAACTGTATTCATCAGCAGTCCTTCTTACACAAAATATTATCCCCAAAGTACTAACATCACACAAAAGGAAGTGGTCTTAATTTCATGTGTGGAGCAGTATGTTCTATAAATGCCAAAAGGTAGGAGAAACACAAACACAACCCACTCTTTAAAAAAAACTAAATAGTTCAAAGAATTTTCCACCACCCCCCCCCCCTTACTCCCGTAATAAAAAGTAGTGCTGGGGTCTGACACCCAGATTTGGTTTTTATCCTGGCCATTTACAAAGTGTTTCCCCATCTGACTTGCATCATTAGGGTTATGGACAAAAGTTCATTCACTTTGAAGAACGGTGTATCTACTCCTTCCTCCTCTTCTTGCCTTCATGCTCATGTTCCTTGGGGCGGCTGCTGTCTGAGGGTCTTTTAGAGCCACCGTGCTGTTTGGCTTCTTCCAAAAACTTGTCTAAACCAAAAGGATCTTCCTCAAACTGAACTGGTCCTTCTCGGCCTCTCTGCCTACGGTCTGAACCAGAAAACTCCTTATCGGGAACAAATCTAGGGAAAAAGAAAAAGGACTATGAACCACTTTGTTTTCACTAGTGCAAACAGTGAGACTGAGCTGTCTGCCTTGGTACCTGTTGGTCTTTATTCTGGCTTCTAGGTCATCACCATACATGTCCTTGTCCAGGTTTTTACTGGGCCTGTAAATATTCTGGGCCATATCTTTACCACCTCTCCAGGCTTGATCATAAACATTGTAAATTTCATCTTCTCCACCTGCAAAACCACTGTCCATACCCTGTGGAACAAGGACATTAAAAGTTCACATTTTCAGCAATCTGAACTGCAAATTAAAATGATCTTCATTAAAAAAAGTCCGTAAATTTTCATTCTTACCACCTTTGGTCCTTAGATTAAATACAGTGCTAATTAACAAGTCTGACTACTTTAGTGAAGTAGTCATTAAAATTGGGGGATAGTAGTATAAACAGGTACTTGACAATTTCAATTTTACAGACAATGGCAAAAAGATGAAAGAATGGTCAAGTACCATTTACCTGATGTCACTCACTGATTTATTTATCATGTAACTTCTATGCCCAACATGGGGCTTAAACTCACATCCCTGACGTCAAGAGTTGCATGCTGTATAGGCAGGCATCCCTGTATGATTTCATTTAGAATTGGGGCACCTGGGTGGCTCAGTTGCTTAAGTGTCCAACTTTGGCTCAGGTCATGATCTTGCGGTTTGTGGGTTCAAGCCCCACATTGGGCTCTGTGCTGACAGCTTGGAGCCTGGAGCCTGCTTTGGATTCTGTGTCTCCCTGTCTCTCTGCCCCTCTCCCATTTTCACTCTCTCTCTCAAAAATAAATAAACATAAAAAAAATTGTTTAGGATAAATGTCACACCCCTTAACTCCCTGAGAACATCACTGTTTGCCTGCCTGCCTGCCTGTCTGTCTCTATCTATCTATCTATCTATCTATCTTCTCCTCCCTCCCTCCCTCCCTCCCTCCCTCTATCTCTATCTCTATCTCTATCTCTATCTCTATCTCTATCTCTATCTCTATCTCTATCTAAGAGAGAGAGAACATGTGCTGGGGAGGGGGCAGAGGGTGAGAGCAAGAATCTTAAGCAGGCTCCCATGACCCTAGGATCATAACCTGAGCTGAAATCAAGATGCTCAACTGAGTCACCCAGGCACTCCAAGAACAATCACTATTATAGCAAGAGACAATGAGGCTCTTAATGAAAATCCTAAGACAACAAGGAACTTGCTTCATATATTTGAATGGTTCCTTAATACGGGATGTCCTTTGTTAGGAAAATTTTTATTACAACTTTGAAATAACTTAAGCTTAAGCTTGTAAGAGGTGACAGTCATAAATATTTACTTACATGAAATTTTCATGCCTAACCCCTTTGCTCAGCCTGGTAAATTACCACAGCATAGTGTTTAAGAACATAAACTTTGAAATCAAGACAGCCCATGTTTTAATCTTCTATCAGTTTCCAGCTAAACCTGTATGTGTCTCAAACATACAGAGGTTGTAACAAATAGTATGAAGTCATAGGGTTTTTTAAAGGATTGAAATAATACAAGTAAAAGAACAATGCCAGGAATGTAAAAAAGTACCTAATAAATTATTAAACTAAAAGAACTTACTCAAATGCTACCTTCAAATCTCCCTGAAGCCTCGGAGTCAATAAACTTTTCTGTTCCATATCCCAGTAGAACTTTATTTCTATGTCTATATTTTTATTACAGTCTGCCTTGTCCTTATTTATATACATATATGTCTTTTCCAGTAGACTTGAAGGTTCCTTGAGGGCAAAGCACATCTATCTTTGATCTAAAGGTCTTATGCCTGTAAATAATCAATGTTGGGTAGATTAAAACATAAAGATACTTCTTCAGTCCTAATGTGTCCTAGCTAGTTGATAACAATAGCTTCTAGGAATCAGATTTCCTGATAGCTAGTTTAGCACTTAAATTTAGTTTTTTAGCTTCATCTTTTATATCAGTTTTTTTTTAATGTTTATTTATTTTTGAGACAGAGAGAGACAGAGCATGAACGGGGGAGGGGCAGAGAGAGAGGGAGACACAGAATCGAAAGCAGGCTCCAGGCTCTGAGCCATCAGCACAGAGCCCGACGCGGGGCTTGAACTCACGGACCGCGAGATCATGACCTGAGCTGAAGTCGGACGCTTAACCGACTGAGCCACCCAGGCGCCCCTAGCTTCATCTTTTAAAGATCTCAAGTTTATGTGATTCTACGGCATTAAAAAGTTGTTGTTTTTTTTTTTTTTTTCAAAGATCAACAAAAAACCAAAAGAGATAGTTTTGTAGGACACTGGGTCTATTTTAGAAATAAAAGACCAATATATTAGGTTTTTTTTAAATCACCTAATTTCTTTCATTTTCTACTAGTGTCTTACATCTTAGCCAACTGTAAGAGGGCAAAATCAGAGTTGTTTCATCTTACTTGCATCAAAGATCAAATAAGATAAAGCAGCTAAGTTATAACACATAACTTGTAATATTTTTCTCTCATTATGCCAGCATACCTTACTTAGATTGATCCAAATCTATGATACGTTAATTTTCTTTTCCCTGAGGACTATATTCATATCAACACTTAAGACATGCTATTTCTAAATTCCTTGTACCTTGGACTGGTTGAAGAGCCTTTGGTCATACTGAACTTCATTGGACGTCCGAGGATTGGGTACACCAAGAGCAATGACTTCGCTGATATCTCGATTTTCATTTCTCTGCAGTTTTGACCTGTTTTGAAATATAATGTTGCTAACTGAAAACTCTTCACAGACAAGCTGAATTTCAATTTCAGCCTAACCAATCTCAGAAGCAAAGTTAATGAATATATCCTGTTCAGATCTTGTGAACATATATTCCCTGATAATGCATAATTGGGCTGGCAGTCCTTACAGCACTTCAGAGATGTGATTATTAGAAGAGGTGGGGTTTTACAATCAGGCCTTTCTGTTCAATGAAAAGAACTGTCAAGAGACTCACTCTAGACATGAAGTGTTTAATACAAGAAATCACCTTACAAAAAAAAAAAAAAAGAAAGAAAGAAAAGAAATCACCTAACAGAGCATGCTGAGATAGAAAATTGCTAGTCTATATTTGCTATTATGCGAGGGTTGGGGGGGGGGGGACTGGATGCAAATTAGATGTATCATATGAATCACTGTCAGTAAGCCAGAATCAGTTCTTTACCTGAACCACATTTAGTAATTTTATCCTATAAGAATTTTGAGAAAAACATATCAATGACTGGATTACTCAGTATGATTTTCAATATTCAGATTATCTTAATTCCCCTGTTGTTTCAGTATGTATGCAATCTATATCATAATGAAACCATGGTAACTGTCATCACTTATTTTACCAGAAACTCAGGTCTGTCAATCTATTTTTTTTGAGAGACAGAGCGCTACTGTTTTTGAGAGAGAGAGAGACAGTGGAAGCCGGGGAAGGGCAAAGAGAGGAAGACACAGAATTCAAAGCAGGCTCTAGGCTCTGAGCTATCAGCACAGAGACTGAAGCTGGGCTTGAACTCATGAACCATGAGATCATGAGCCGAAGCTGGATGCTTAACCAACTGAGCCACCCAGGTGGCCTGAAACTCAAGTCTTAAAATGATTTCTATAGACAACCTAATTTTCACCCAGTCATAAGTTTACAGTCTTTCTACATTATCAATTCTCATAACCACTTTTACTGTTTTTAAGGGCCCAATTTATCTACAGAGCCATTTTAATTTTTTACAGCTTAGGAATTTCAGAGCAAGAGTATCATTAATTGTGCACTTTCACATTTCATTCCACTCTCTTCTACACCGCTATTATCCACAATTTGAAATTCAGATTTTCTGCTTCTCCAGGGCTCCACTTACCCAGGGAGATGAGCTATGCCATTAAATAACAAAGACCACCACCAGCAGGAATCTTCTTTTTCATGTTTAGTACATGACTTGAAAAAAAAATGGATTTTATCAATAGCTCACAAAATGATGAGAGTGTGGAAAACTGCTCATATGGAAAGACAATGTTTCATAGTTGTTTTTAACCCTCACTCAGAATTCAGGCCTCAGCCTTTGGTGAACCATACACTTTACCAATCCCTACTTTAGCCCAAGTCCCCATGCAAGTATTTTGTTTGTTTCACGCAGGTCTGTACTTATTAACAGTGCTCTGGTCCATTTTCCCAAGTAATTTTACATGGTAGCTCTGTCTTTGAATTTTAATAGAACTGCTCATGAGAAGAGGCTGATTTTCACTTCTCAGAAAATCTGCTCTTATCTGCCACCGTACTCGGGACGGTCCTCTGCATGTAGGAGTATCTCAATGAAAGCACAGAAGCTTTGGGGCGCCTGGGTGCCTCAGTTTGTTGAGCATCCGACTCTGACTTAGGCTTCGGTCATGATCTCACGGTTCATGAGACTGAGCCTCACATCAAGCTCTGTGCCGACAGCAAGGAGCCTGGTTGGGATTCTCTCTCTTCCCCCCCACCCCCCGCCCCCTCCCCAACTCACACGTGTGCGCTCTCTCTCTCAAAATAAACATTAAAAAAATAATTTTTTAAAAAGTACAGAAGCTTATTCTCTGCCTGGAGGAATAGGCACATAATGTTGGTCTCACCATTTAAAATAGGAAAAGAACAGACCAGAACAGTCCTATCTACTACCTTCACAAAGATGATCTGAACTCCGTTTTCTATATCCCTCTGTCATTCGCAATTCTAGCTTATTCTATACATCTACAGGGTGATAAGAAAGGATTACTTCCAGGGACAGTCAATTCTTCTTCTAAGAAAAAGTAAATAGTTTGGTGTGAGAAAATAGTGCTGATCTAGTAAGTTATCAAACTAAAAAGGAAAGGCAGAGAAGTAAAACTGGGCCCAGTGGACTAAACCTTCTCTCTAAAAGGTTCAGAAAAGCCACTCCTCATAATTCGTATTTATCTCAAATAGCACCTACCTCTTATCAGGAGCTGCCCTGGAAAGATTCCGGTCATGCTGTCTTTCTTTTCGCCTATCATGCCGGATTTCATCCCTCTCACGTGCCTCCCCATCCTCTGTGTGAACAGAGTTGAAAATTACTTCACCACTATGTTACCCATTAATATCTGGAACCAGAGAATATTCTTTAACCTACGACAGAAAATTCCATGAATTTCTTTATAGTCACATTCAACCCTTTTAACTTACTTGCAATTAATTTAAATCCAACAGTATTGATCTAATTTTTTAAAGTTTATTTACTTATTTGCGGGGGGTGGGGGGCAGAGAGAGAGGGTGAGAGACAATCTCAGGCAGGCTCCATGCTCAGCGCAGAGCCTGACTTGGGGCTCGATTCCCGAATGTGAGATCATGACCTGAGCTGAAATCAAGAGTCGGCTGCCTAATTGATTGAGCCACCCAGGCGCCCCTGTTTAATTTTTGAATGTGAATTCCGTAATTATGCATGCAGCTGCAGTGTTAACAGGTAAAAGTATACTGATGATGTCTTTAACTTAACTTGAAATGCATCAAAGTTGTAAGGTGAACTGACGGTGGATACAGATGGGTAGACAGGTAATAAAGCAAATTTAGCAATGTTAATTGTGAAAAAAAAAGTTAACTGTAGAATCTAGGTGGTGGAGATATGGTTGTTCATTGTATAATTCTTTCAACTTTTCTGTGTGTGTGTTTTTTTTAAGTTTATGTACTTATTTTGAGGGAGAGAGAGCACGTGTGCGCACATGATCACGTGAAAGGGGCAGAGACAGAATCCCAGGCAGGTCCCACATTGCCAGCACAGAGCCTGATGTGGGGCTTGAACCCACAAAATTCGAGATCATGACCTGAGCTGAAACCAAGAGTTGAAGGCTTTACCGACTGACCCTTGATTTCAGCTCAGGTCATGACCCGAGGGTCATGGGTCTGAGCCCCGTGTTGGGCTCCCCTTGAGCACGGAGACTGCTTAAGATTCTCTCTCTACCCTGCCTCTGTACCTCTCTCCTGCTCGCTCTCTAAAAAAAATAAAAAATAAAAAATAATTAAAATTGTCATATTAAAATTTCAGGAAAAAAAATTATGTGTAAATGTACCCTTGTATTTTCAAAGACTGGCTGAATAAAGAATCTTTTGCTTGTGGTCCACCACAGCTGGCTGCGTCTTGATCTCTACCTATGGTGTTTATGTCTATCTTCACCTTCTCTTCTCTCTCCAGTCTGAAGGGACACAGTGTGAGCATGTGCTTTTGTGGAGCCAGCCTGTCTGGATTCACATCCTGTTCCTATGACAGGTTAGCAATATGACCCTGTGCAGGTTACTCTACCACTCTGAGCTTTAGTCTCCTCTGTAAAACAGTGACAGTCCTACAACCACTGCATGGGGTCGCTGGAGGGAGTATATAAGGCAGTACATGTAAAGTGCTCAGAGTAGTGTCTGCCATAATAAGCACTCAATAAACGTTAGTTATTAGTATCTGGCAACACATTTGTCAAAATTTTAACTAATTCTTCAAAAATCATTCTGTGCCTTCTTATCCTCACCAGTGTAGAGAACTTAGATACAGGGAAAATCTTCTAATTACCTTCCGTGGCTAAGTATATGTACAACAAGCAGGTTTTTATAACTTGCCTTATTAAGTCATTCATATATGATTCAAGGGTATGGATCACTACTTATAATCCTGGTTCTTTCTCTACAGCTGAACTCTGGACTCCTATATCTAACTGCCTGCCTGACACCTCTATCTTAAACTTAACATGTCTACAACTAAACTCCTAATCTTTCCCTCCCAAACCTCTTCCCCTGCAGTCTTCCCAATATTAGTAAATGGAAACTCAATCCCTCCCAACTGCTCATGAAGTTCTGGAAATAATCCCTGACTCTTCTTCTCTCATACCTCTACGTAACACATAAGCAAATTTTGATGGCTCTCCCTTCAAAACACATCTGTATCCGACCATGTTTTCCCTACCTCTCGTTATCTCTCATCTGGATTACTGCAACAGCCCTCCAAATGGTTTCCCTGCTCCTCCACATGCCCATTCCACAGCCTGCTCATATATGGCATAGTGTGCTGCTTTGCTCAAACCCTTCAAATGCTTCCCTTGTTATTTGAAGTAAAAGCCATGTCCTTAAAATGGCTAAAAGGCCACCCATGATCTGGCCATTAGTCTTCGTATTTACATTAACTACTCTGACACCTCATCTACTACTCAGCGTGCTCCAGTCCAGCTACACTGGCCTCCCTGCTTTTCTTTAACACACCCAGTATACTCCCAAATCAGGGCCTTTGCATTTGCTGTTCCTTCTGTCTGGGATGCTTTTCCGCAGAGTAAGACTCACTTCCTTACTTATGTTATCATCTAAGAAGTCAGGTCCATTCTGACTATCCTTTCCTTCTGGTACTTTTATCCTCCTTGCCTGTTTTATTTTTCTCCATAGAGATTATTATTATGCTATTGTTATTAATTATCTAGTAATGATAATTAACTTTTTTGGTCTGTTTACATTCACTGCTATACTCTCAATTTAACTGAAAACCTTGTGTCTAGAAGAGAACCCTGCATATAGTAGATGCTCAATATGCATTGAAGGAATGAATAATTGTACTGGTCTAGGATTGATTATTTGAAAACAAATTTTTTTTAATATTTATTCACCTCTGAGAGACAGAGCACAAGTGGGGAAGGGGCAAAGAGAGAGGGAGACATAGAACCTGAAGCAGTCTCCAGGCTCTGAGCTGTCCAGTGCAGAGCCTAATGTGGTGCTCAAACCCATGAACTGTGAGATCGTGACCTGAGCCGATGTCTGACACTTAACCAACTGAGCTACCCCTCATTATTTCATTTTTTCAAAAAATTTTAATGTTTATTTTTGAGAGAGACAGAGCACAAATGGGGAAGGGGCAAAGAGAGAGGGAGACACAGAATCTGAAGCAGGCTCCAGGCTCTGAGCTGTCAGCACAGAGCCCGATGTGGGGCTCAAACTCATGAATCATGAGATCATGACCTGAGTTGAAGAGCTGAAGTCAGACATTTAACTGAGCCACTAAGGTGCCCTTAGAAACTTTCTTTTTTAAAATATTTACTTATTTAGAGAGAGAGAGAAAAAGCACGGATGTGTGAACTGGGGGAGGAGCAGAGAGAAGGAGAGAGAGAATCCCAAGCAGGCTCCATGCTGTCATTATGGTGCCCAATGTAGGGCTCGATCTCATGAACCGTGAAATCATGACCTGAGCAGAAATCAAGAATCAGAGGCTCAACCAACTGAACTACCCAGGTGCCCTGAAAGAAGAAATCTTAAGCAGGCTCCACATTCAGCACAGGGCCTGATATGGGGCTCAATCCCATCACCCTGGGATCATGACCTGACCACTCCATAATATGCAATTTTAAATGATTTTTAATTTAATTTAAAAATGTCCAGTGTAGGAGCACCTGGGTGGCTCAGTTGGCTAAGTGTCCAACTTCAGCTCAGGTCATGATCTCACGGTTTGTGGGTTCCAGCCCCGCATCAAGTTCTGCAGAGCCTGCTTGGGGTTGTCTCCCTGTCTTGCTCTCTGCCCCTCCTCCACTTATGTGCATGTGCACGCTCTGTCTCAAAATAAATAAACAAACTTAAAAAAAAAAATTCCAAGCGTGCCTGGGTGGCTCAGCTGGTTAAGCATCCAACTTCAGCTCAGATCATGATCTCACAGTTCGTGAGTTTGAGCCCTGCGTCGGGCTCTGTGCCGACAGCTCAGGGCCTGGAACCTGTTTCGGATTCTGTGTCTACCTCCCTCTGCCCTCCCCAGCTCGTGCTCTTTCTCTCTCAAAGATAAAACATTAAAAAAAAAAATTCCAATGTAGTCTCATACTACATTGAAGGCCCATCTTCAAATATATATTCTTTATTTTCTACTGCTACAGCTCAGTAAAGCAGAAGTTATTGTTTCATTTCTATATTATTTCTGAAATGTCTACATTTTTATAGGTGTGTACTAGTTTTCTATGCAGTAAAAACAATGGCGAGTCTCTAAATGTTCACAATGTAAATTCAACTCAGTAAAGAGAATGTCATACCTTTTTCCACATGGGTTTTGATCCCAGCTCTTCTCTCCCTGGCTTTCTGGGCCATTTCTCTAAGTTTCTCTTCATGTTTCTCCTTTTCTTTCTGAGCCATCTTTCTCTCTACTTGCGCACGCATTTCTACAGCTTCACGAGCCTGTTAGTAAAGTCAGATGTTAAATAATACACAATTGGAGGGTAAGTCACAGCTATCATCCAAAACCCTGACTGAAGTCTGGCTTCAAAGAGCAGTTATAAGAATTTAGATTTGTTATTACCGATTAAAACAAAGATTCTTGTCCACTAAAACAAAGCTTGCCTAAAAGACACTGCGAACTTAGATTTTTCACTCTGGAAAATGTTTTAGTGGTTCAAATGATAACGACCCCAATAAATCTTGTAAGTCGCTGTTTCACTAATGCTTTCTCAGAAACAACCCAAAAACTACGTTAAACCAGGTTCCAATTAAGCAATTTTCAGTATCAGTAACATAGCAGAAACTGGTAATATGTTCAAAATCAATCAAGACAATTCAAGATAAAGCCTTAGCAGGAGATGATTTTTTAGAAAGGTGCTTGCTGTGATGTAGGATGTATACTTATCTATGTTTTAAACATGTGCCATGAGGTATGTGAACTTCCAGGTCACATATTAATAACATTAATGCCATAATATTAATAGACAATTGCTATTATGACTACCATTTTCTACAGCATTTAATTCATCAGGATGTTTATTTGCCCTTCCTTGCTGACCTTTTGGGAGACATCTATATTTAAAACAAAAAAAATTATTAAAAGAAAAAAAGAAAGAGAAACATTGTAAAACCTAAAAATAGCAGTCGACAATGTCTTTAAAAATGAGATGAGCCTAGTGAACCACCATTCTGGAGTGTTCTGAGGAGGCTGGCTGGCCAGCAATGGAGTCTATGTACAAGTCTACAAAGGCTGAGACCAAGCGCAGAGCTGCAAATAGCACCTGCCATGTCTGGCATCCATGCTACAGGTGACTGTCTCTCTAGGTACCCAGTACTGTACCTAAAACAGCAGTATCTTGTGTTAATCAAACCATCATGTTATAGGACTTAAAATTTACAGTGATGAGTCAGTTATTTCTCAATAAAACTAGAACAAACAAACAGTATCTTAGGTAACCAAAAATGGATTTACAAATGATCAAGAGCATTACACCCGTTAATTATGACAGACCAACCTTCCGATCAGCAATATAGAGGGCTTCAGCCAGCTTGGCAAAGTTCTCATTGATGTGAACTGTCTGCAGGCCTCTTCCATCAGCAGCCAGACGCTTGTCTAATGGAATTGTATAACCCTGTGCGAAAGCAGGCAGGAATCACCAGTCATAAAAAAGTGGTAACAGATTCTTTAAAGTTAGATTTAAATATGTCCATTTTGACAACCACTGAGCTGAAGTTCTTGTTCTTACATCTTTCTTCCCAATTGTGAAACAGCAGCAGAGGCTCACACTGAGAGCTTCGTGTAAAGTCTTAACTGAAAGCACTTCATGTCTGCGGTCTTATTTAACCTTCACAGTGACTCTGTAAGGCTGGTAACGCTGTTGTTTCCATTTCACAGCTGATGATGCTGAGGTAGGGAGCTTAGGTAATGTCCCCAAGGTCACACAGTTAATAAACAGATGAGCTAAAATTTAAACTTGGACAGTAGGATACCAGAGCCCAAGGTCAGGGCAAAAAGATTCTCATGTTAATAATTATGAGTTAGGGTAAAAGGAAATCACTATCAAATAGCTAAACAGTTGTTCCTCAAGTAATAGACCAATCATACAAAAGTGGAACAGATCACTAACATCAGAGTATACATAGGTAGTTTAACGTGTTGTACTGTTTTAATGACTTGTCAGATTCTTGGAATACTGTAAGTTTTAGTAAATGGAAAAAAGATATTTTGACAAATTAAGATTCTGTGTTCTGAAATTTTGCATCCTATTTTCAGTAACTCAAGGAGTATACTTGAACACCATGGACATTTCAGGCTTAGCTTTATTCTTCCAGATTTATGATTAGATTCCTAAATGTTGACTCTTGTCCATGGTCTTTACTCCTAATACACCAAAGTACACCCTTTTGTTTTAGGATGAGTACATAACTTCCTTTAAGAAATAATTTAGGAGCACCTGGGTGGCTCAGTCTGTTAAGCGTCCTACTTTGGCTCAGGTCATGATCTCATAGTCTGAGTTTAAGCCCCATGTCAGGCTCTGTGCTGACAGCTCAGAGCCTGGAGCCTGCTTCAGATTCTGTGTCTCCCACTTTCTCTGCCCCTCCCCCACTCACTCGCTCACGCTCTCTCAAAATAAAGACACACAAAAAATTTAATAAAAAAATAAAAAATAAATTTAAAAAAGTAGTTCTATTTAATCTACAAATTAAAGTGGCCTTCATCACCCATCAAAAATAGAATTATAAAGCGTGATTTGGGGGAAAAGGGGAAATAGTGATCAGAGAATTTATTTCACATTATTGTACAGATTCTTCATGACTCCTGCAAGCTTTGGTGCTTAGAGATGTACAGGATTTAAAAAGCTTATGCATATATTCTTATAAACAGAAAAAAAATGTTTGAAACTTAAAGCACTGCATATATCCAAACAATTACTCTTTTTTGTCATATTATTAAACTGATTTCTTTCAGAAATAATTTTAGATATCAATTCCAGTTTTCTAAAGAAGACTATCATTCATTGATATGTCACTTTAATTTACCTATTTCTTTTCTATAAGCTTCTGATACCTACAATTCACTAAAAGAATCTACATAGTATTCATGTGACTGGCATACTATATTTCTATTACATTACAAAAAAAAAAAAAGTCACATAAGTTGGGTGTTCCTTTTTGAAAACATTCAGCTAAGTGAGATGGTGAGGATTTAATGAAAGTTTTTCAGGCTGAACATCTTTCCTGAGTGTTTTCCAGTAGGTTCTAAAAGTAGGAGACTGATTTTATGACAACTTCATTACCTTTGCATTTTTCCAGTTTGAAATACAAGGAGGAATCTTCCACTCTTGTTGTTCCTTCACAGTCATCTGAGTTGACAAAAGAACAGAAAAAGAGACATTTTTAGATTTATAGTCTAGCTAAAAACCCAAGCGCAATGTTTCTCTTCAAAGATAGTTCAATATACACTGACATATGAATGAATGTAGTCCAAGGCCAAAGTTCCATTTGTTTGGTAGCACTATATACTATGTTCCTTCACCATGGATTCTAGTAGTAACTTTAATATAAAAAAATGGAAAATAATCTATACATTATTTTTGACTATTATAAATGGTTAGTATTTTTCCATATTTAAAGTGACATGACTTCTTTGAGATGAAAACTTGTTCTTTTAGTTGGATAATAAATCATATCTAAAAAATGCCACTCAGATTATCAGGGGCCTATTAATCCCAGGCACTTACTTCTTATAACTATGACAATATTCTGCTTGTCAAATAGCAGACCCTGTTCATTCCATTAATAGCAGGGGTTAGGCTAACAACAAGAAAACTAATAGCTAACATTTCACATACGTTCTCTTACACACTCTGGAACTACCTACAAATTATAGCCCTGAGTGGCTCCCCATTTGATCTTGAAAGATAACTTAAAAAAGTAGTAAGTGTGGCAAAATGTACCTGTATAGGCACCTAGATTTTGTTCTATGGAAGGTTATGTATAAAATTAATAATCATGAATACAAAAAAAGATGTTAGACTACAGCAAAGATTACCTTCCGGCTAGGGGAATGCATGACAGGTGCAGGAGGAGAAGGTGGTCCTCGGGGAATTTTCTTATTAATCCTGAAGGATAAAATCAAAGCAAAACCAGAGAGTGTTACACAGTTTTCCATTTTAGCTAATATGTCTCAAGTCTCCCCCTCCCATTTTTATAAAGCTTCAAATATATAAAAAAAGAGAGTGTATAATATATGCCCATCTATCATATATCAGTCACTGAGCTTCGACAACCGTTAAACACAGCCAACCTTGTCATCATCATTACCCACCTTCATCTCCACAGTATCATTATCATCTCATAGAGTAATATACTTTTAGTAGGCTCCACATCCAACATGGGGCTCGAATTCACAACACCAAGATCAAGTCACGTGCTCTACCAACTGAGCCAGCCAGGCACCCCCACTTTTTTTCTTCTTTTTAAATAACAGTTTTCTTAAATAACAGGTACACCTGACATACAATTAACTATAAATATTTAAATGAACAGTTTAAGTTTGACACAAGTATACACCTGTGAAACCATCATCACAATCAAGATGGCAAACACACTCATCACCTCCAAGTTTCTGCATGCTCCTTGCCTATCCTTCTTATTCCTCCCCTCACCTCTGTACTCCCCTCCTTCACCATAGGCACTGATCTACCTCCTGTCACCTCAGATTAGTTTGCATTTTCTGGAGTTTTATAAAAATGGAATCATACAGAATGTATTTGTTTTTGTCTGGCTTCTTTCACTCAGCATAATTATTTTGAGATTCATTCATGTTATTTCATGTATTAAGTTTATTCTTTTTTATTTATTCCATTTTAATATTAATAGTATTCCATGTATAGATGTCCCACAATTTATTTATCCACTCACTTACTGATGGACATTTGGGACATTTTTCTCCTCTGATATCTTTTTTAAGAATAGAGGTTTATTCTTTTTTTTTTTAATTTTTTAAAATCTTTATTATTTATTTTTGAGAGAGAGAGAGAGAGAGAGAGAGAGAGAGAGAATGAATGAGCAGGGGAGGGGCAGAAAGAGGGAGACACAGAATCCGAAGCAGGCTCCAGGCTCCTAGCTGGTAGCACAGAGCCCAATGCGGGGCTCAAACCCACGAACCGTGAGATCATGACCTGAGCCGAAGTCGGACGTTTAACTGACTGAGCCACCCAGGCACCCCGAATAGAGGTTTATTCTTACAGGCCATCTACTTACTTGAACCGTGGAGGCTCCATTGGATCTTTTTGCATTTCCACCATCCGAATAACTCTCTGTTTAGCTCCAGAGTTGAAAGCCACTCCTTGTTGAGATGGTGTGTATCTGAAGAATGCAGATGAAACTAAAGGTGTAACTAGTTCAAGCTCAATGGGTTATTTCCTTCTGTTATAATCCTAGGTTAGACTATATTGTCAATTCCTTTCACAAAGTATTAATAGAAAATTACAAAATATTTAGGTAGAGTAGACAGCAATGGAGGTAAGAGAACAGCAATTATGAGTTATAAGCAAAATGTGAACTAGAGTCATATTGGTTTGCAAATAATCTATCCTTGTCCATTTTCCACCACAGAAGGCATGGTGTTCAATTTCACAGGTAAGAGGTCTAGAAAATGGTACCTATTTTGTAAGTCTGCGTTTGAGGAAGAAACACCCCATATTTCAGCAGGCAACTTAGAATTAGTAGTTCCTGACTAATCATGGGTTGTAAAACAGAGAAGAATAATAGTAGCAGCCCTATAAGCTCTGAATTTTCCTATACATGTGAATCATCTCTCTACACAAAGATTTAGTTGAATGAAATCCCTCACAATTTATAAGTATTATAAATATGCCTATCATTATATAAATATTAGTACATTACTATTATTCTATTATTACATGTTATATAACTATTATATAATGAATTATGACATTACCAATATACTAATATTATATCATTATGAAAATATTATATAAATATATGATGCTTATTATATATAAATGGGAAACTAAAATAGTATTTGTGGTTTGGGTCACATGCTGTAAGTAACTGTTAATTTCTAAAAACAAAAAAATATATTTTGAGAACAACATAATAGTTAATATCTTCAAAAATATCTTAAAAAATTCTGCTTTCAAGAGTCTGCAGAGTCAACAGACTTTAAGTCATTCTTCAAAAAATTGCTTGTCTAATTGTGACTAAGTAGGATAGTGAAGGAATACCAGGACCCCCAACCCCAATCTAGTCCAACATGAAAGTAAGACTTCCAGGCAAGATCATACCGGATATACTGAGCAGGAGCCAGTTTATCAGCTGCTCGGACTGGCATGGCTGCAGCAACCTTCTGTGATACAGATTTTTCTAAGGCTACCCTTGTCTTTTCTGTTATCTGAAATAAGAAACACAGCAATGAGTTGTCTGAAAGCTAATAAAGACGTCAAAAGCCATCTAAAATAATTATATATGTATCAATGCCCAGTTACCTCTTTAATGGCTTCCTCATCAGGTCTTTGCAGGTCTGGGTCATCTGCATTCATGACTTCCTTGGGAACCAGGTCAGTGTACTTGCTATAAATGACCTAAAATGTTCAAACACAAGCAGGATCAAGAAAAGCAGAGAATGAGAAGAAGCAACCTCATTAAGTCATTTCAGAAGTCAGCACACTTATAAATTTAGGACACAGATTTTGTCTTTTAGATTTTAAAACCAAGGAAGCTTAAAATATATACACAAATTACTGCCCCAGCTATATAAGTTAATAATTTTCCTTTGACCTCATGCATTTAAATTATTGGAGATCTTCTAATCAAGTCAGTATCCAAATACATTGTGCCAACAAAATCTTATGCATCAGTAATCCCTATTTTTGAGACTCACTAAGACTTGAAATTAATGATGATATAAATTGCCTACTGCACCATTATCTTGGATTACAAACTCATCAGAATTTAAGTCAGGTTACCAAATAATTTCCAAATTCACTGGGCCTGGAAAATTTCATTGACCTTACCCTACTTAATAATGTTTGTCTTTTCTGACAGCAATTCTATTCACAGACTAAGTAATGAACACGTGTCATGGTCAAAAAACCCAGAACACTTCTTCTGGGGGGGGGGGGGAGTAAAAATATATTCTACATACACCACTTATATTCATTATCCAAATTTACAAAGGCCAGAATTTTTACTGGGCTCCCCAAGTCTCTATGAAGCTGACACTGATGTAGTAGGCCCCTGACAAATAGAGTATCACTTACTTTTGTGTCCACCTATACTTTTCAAATACTTTCATAAAAACTTACATGGCAGACTTTATTGAAAAAAAGAAGTACTGAGAATTTAGCAAATAAACAGCATTCTAGATTTTACTGCTTTAGTAGGGAATTTTTGATACACATATAAAGAACAACTAATGATTATAAAAGAAAACCCAATTCTCAGGTACTTGAGACCTTCAAAAATTACTACTATAAGCCAAAGTCTTCTATCAATAACTGCATTCTACCAGGACATTCCTTAAAAATAGCTTAAAGGAAATGCTGGCTATTCTTAATTTCTTATTCCAAATGGCAGAACAAAAAACACTTCATAGCCTATAAGACCTGACCTGGCTTTGCCTACACCTTTAATCTCCCCCATACCTCTTGCTTCCTCATTTATTATGCTTCAATCACATCAGCTCTTTGTTTTTTTGTTTGTTTGTTTTAAACACAACATGCTATTCCCAAATTCTGGGCCTTAAATAGTGTTGTTCTTAGTTCTTCACATGAGTTCTCAACCTCTGAGTCTCTGTTCAAAGGTCATGACTGCACTTATGAGTCCTCCCCTGACTACCCTGCTAAGCAGCAACCCCTCCTCATCCCATCACTTAGTGTCACAGCACTGTTTACTGTCTTCAAAGCATTGCTCACAGTATGAAATTATTTTCCATTTTGTCATGTATTCTATTAAAGTAATAATAATAGCTAAAATTTATTAAGCACTTATTTTGTGCCACTATTCTTTAGCTTTATATATATAATTGAATTTGTGTATCAACCTTGAGGTATGCATATGCACAATGATTACACCTATATTATTGATGAGGAATGTTTTATATAAGCTGTGGATTTCCCAGAAAAAACTATCTCATGACTACAGACTAATCCTTTAGCTTGTTTTTCTCAGGAATGAGACAAAGGATCAGGCAAGAAAAGTATAGATTGTTTACCACAAAACATAACCACTGATATGTGAGCTGTAGTGTCACCATCCTCTCAGTGTTCATTTGGAAGGGACCTAAAGCTCACTCTGGGGAGAAGAGTAAGGTTCCATACATTAACATCACACAGCTAGTAATGACCTTAAAAATCTTATTTCTTTTCAAGATGGAAACATCTATGCCACTTGAGTTTAAAATTACATATCAATACTCTAGAAAATAGTATCTAGACTATGAAGAGTTAATTACTTTTACACAGCAATCATTACAGGAAAGGATTCTAAGTAAATGGCTCCCTGGTAGTCATATATGCTCAACATAAAGTCTCAATACTAATTTAGCATACAAGAGCCATTTGCTGCTTCTTATTTGGGTATTCCAAAGTTAATAACCCTTTAAATGAGCATCAATAAGATTCTAGCATCTCACAAAGCTGAGTGAAGGACATCTGAAGAGCAAGATTCCTCCATGGTAATTAACTATAAAACCTCAAATTTTTATTGCCTGAGAACCAAATGTGCTGAAGAAACTCAGAATATCCCAGGAGGCAAAGGGGCTGGGGAGGGTTATCTGAAAAATACAATATACTCCAGAAGGTAAGAAGAGCACAAATGGGCTCTGGGAACAAGATAAAGCAATAAATCATCTGTGAAACTTTTTTTTTTATTACTGAAAACTGGCAAAGGACCAGATTGACCTGACTGGATAAATCTGTCAACATACTCACCATTTTGAAGGCAGAAAGAAAACACTATCTTTAGGCTTAGCTAGTTTGTGAAATCATGAACAAGGTAATATATGATTTATCTCGGGGTCAGTTTAAAGTTGCTGGGAGTTATTTGTTTGGGGGGAAAATGTTGAAGGCATTCTTTTAGGTAATATCATATATGTAACATTTGCTATGCAAATATTTCAGAAGGAAAAATGTAAACACCAAGGCTTTTTATTGATGTATCACTCAAATCACAATTGGAAAAAAAAGAACGTTTTAGTTCCATCAAAATTTAATTCAAGAAAATTTTTTTCCCTCCAATTTTGTATTACTGTAAGTCTTGTCAATACGGTATTTATTTTACATGTAGAGAGATCTAGGGCCTAGACTTATCCCTTGAAATCTTGCCTTTTTCTTAATCTCTTATACCTAGAGCTAGCATTTACCATTCTTGACCTTTCACTATTAATATTTCAGTGATAACTTTCTGGTTTCTGAAGAAAACCAGATCCCTCTGATATAAATCAGAAATCTTTACACTATAATGCAAATTCAATAATCCAATAAACTATTTTCATCCTATGTCAAAGACTCTGAAAATCAAGCCTCCTGAATGATAATGAATTTTTAAAGACCCATTTTGTACATTTAGCATCCAATTCCTACTTCTAAAACTGGAAAATCAGTGGTTTTAAAACAGGGCACTGCTGCCACCCCCAAGGCTCTACAGGTATTTAATAGGTAGTGGCAGTTACATTAAACATTATACAACGTGCAAGATGGTCCCGAACAATCAAGTGTCCCCTCTTCCAACGCATTTGCCAACGTGTACTCAGTTAATGTTCAATTAAATGCATTCAAAAACTTCGTACATTAATCCATCCACTTTTTAAAAAATTAAAATACTTATTTATTAAATTTGTGTAAGAAATTCAAGTGTATATTCCAGGACATAATGTCCAGCAAGGAAATACATTCACCAGAAACAGTATCAGAACAGTCCAAGTACTCACTCTGTTCACTATCTTTCTTCTCAATTCATTCGGTACCCTGCTCATTTTTTAAAAAATCTTCATTCTGTGTATGCATGTACACACGCGCATGTGTATGTGTTCAGAGACATTATGTTTTTAGAGTAGTTTCAGGTTCACAGCAAAATTAAGAGTAAGACACAGAGATTTCCTATATACATCCTGCCCCTACACATGCATAGCTTCCTCCATTAGGGTCAGGGTTAGTATGAACCTCTGAGTGGTGCCTCCATAAACTACTAGTTTTGGATTCATTCCTAGTGGTTGCATTATAGACAAACATGTAATGCTTTCAGTGTATAAAGAAACATTACTTTAGAGACCTTATTTGGCCAGAATACTGAAATCTAAAAATAAATAGTTATAACATTTCTACTCTACTTTCTTTTTCTTTTTTTAATGTTTTATTTATTTTTGGGGGGGAGGGGCAGAGAGAGAGAGGAGGAGACACAGAATCCGAAGCAGGCTCCAGGCTCAGAACTGTCAGCACAGAGCCTGATGCGGGGCTCAAACCCACAAACCGTGAGAACATGACCTGAGCAGAAGTCAGACACTTAACTGACTGAGCCACCCAGGCACTCCCTCCACTCTACTTTCAAAACAAAATAATCACCAGTATATATGGTTCTTAGAGAAAGAAAAAACTTTCAGACACTTCCTAGACGTGAGAGAAAATTGTTGGTTTCCAGTCTTGAAATTTAATGCAAAATGGGCTACAACCGTGTGTCATTCAAAATTAGTCAACCTGCCAATGCCAAACTGTTGTCCTAAAGTGTTCTTTTTCTTAACCAATGAGAGAGGAAAGGCAGCATGTACCAATAAAGAATAATGACTATTCCAAAGAAGGAGAGATGTACCAAAACAAAGGCAAGTGAAGCCTAGAGAAGGCCTCCACAGCACAGAGCATACTTCCAGTATATGTCCTGCTGTATAAGGACCTGTTTTTCCTTTTGCAGGAGTGGACTATGCTTCCCTACTGGCTCAGGAGAAGTGGTTTTCTGTTATTCAATGAAAACTGCTATCACTCCTCAAACAAATCACTGATGAAAGTCTGTGCGTCAAGCTGTCAGGCACTAAATTAGGTGCCAAGGAGGAAATCTAAAGATATAATCTCTGTCCTCAAAGAGCTTATAGTCAAATGACATAGATAGTAGTGAACTGATAAATAGAACAAAATGTGATGACTGCTAAGATAAACAGGGAAGAGGAAGGAAGGATACCCCATCTGGCCAGGGAAGATTAGGAAGAGTTTTCCGAAACAATGAAGAGTGAGCTGTGATTTGAAAGCAGCAGAATTTAGGGACAGCTGGGTGGCTCAGTCGGTTAAGCATCCAAGTTCAGCTCACGTCATGATCTCACAGTTCGTGAGTCTGAGGCCCACAACAGGCTCTCTGCTCTCAGCACAGAGCCCGCTTTAAATCCTGTGTCCCTCTCTCTCTACCTCTCCCCTGCTTGTGCTCTCTTTCTCTCTCAAAAATAAATAAACATTAAGAAAAAAAAAAGCAACAGAATTTAGTCAAAGAATAGGGGGAGAGCTTTCCCACACACAGGAGGACATCCATGGGAAGTTCCCAGGGTAAGAGAGAATGTGCCATATTAGGGGAGCTGCAAGAATTCCTTGTGGCAGATCTTTACAGAAAATGTCTGTAAGTTTCTTCTTCTTTTTTCCTTTTTTAAAGACTTTTTTTAATTTTTAAGTCATCTCTACACCCAACGTGGGGGCTCAAACTCACAACCCTGAGATCATGAGTCGCATGCTCCACTGACTGAGCCAGCTGGGTGCCCTGAAAATTTTTTCTTAACAACCACATAACAGTGGCGATTATTTTGTACTGAAAATAAAAAGAATGGCTAAAACTGGACTGTTTATTTTTGGATTTAACTTTTCTGGCCATGAAAGTTGAGGCTAGGCTAGAAAGATAAGGAAGGGACCAAGTGCACCATAAGGAGCTTGGCTGGTTCTTACCCTAAAGGCTATGGAAACATTTTAAGTGTGCACACTTGTGTGTGTATACGTGGGGGAGAGGGAGAAAGCTAAACATATAAACAAGGATGAGTTTGTTTTTCTAAGCAGGCAAAACAAATGCAAAGGAGGTGGTTTCAGACTCTGCTGCAGTAAATAAAGCAAGTGATAAGGGCCTGAACTAAGTAGCAGAGAAGGGCATATACTTGAGAAGTGTTAAGGAAGAAGATAAATCACAATGACTAACAGTTGGAAGGCCTGAAGGAAACACAAAAGAATGGAATGACCGCTCAGCAAAGGCTTTTTAGAGGACTATAGCATTATGTGTCACATCTCACATTTGAATAATCTTTGACTCAGTAAGTTCACATAAGTATTTATTTTACGCAAATATTCATGTGCAAAAAGGTATTTGTATATGGACCTTGAATAAAGTACTGTCTGAAAACTAAAAAATTGAAATCTGAAAACTAAAAAATGCTTAAAAAAAACTTAGGGCACAAACACACCTGGAATTCTATATAGATTTTTAAAAAATAAAGCAGACCTATATACACTGATAAAAACCTTCCAAACATACTAAATTTAAAAAAGCTATGAAAGTTATGAATATTAAAATCTCATTCATGTAAAAAAAGATATGTGTGTGTGTGTGTGTGTATTAAAGTGGGAATATATATATACATCAATATCTAAATCCATAACAAAGGTCTGGAAAGATATGTATTATAGTAGTGGTACTTACCTATGGGAAGTAAAGTGGGAGAAGTAGGCACTACATACATACTTATGTACTGTTGATATCTTCTACCATAAGAATTTATTATTAGTGTATCTTTTTTAAATCAACAAAATAGTGGGGGGAAAAATAACTCCCAGGCTTTTAGCATAGTCAGTCAGGAAGATATCACTGCCAATCACTGAGTTAGAGAATAGAGAAGGTAGATTAAGTGGAAAATTATGAATTTAGGTTTGGATTTGATGAGTGATGTTTTGAGGAAATCTAATAGAGCTGTCCTTGCGGATAGTAAGATATAAGGACCTACAGCTCAGGGGAGAAAACTCGGCTGGAGACATAGATCTAACAGTCATCAACATGAGTGGCAATTTTAGCCAAGGAAATAGATTAGTCAAAGAGATGGTGTTGTGAGAAAAGCCTTAGAGAACTTTGCTTAGAGACTGGTTGAGATGAGGTTGTATTACAGTGAAATGAAGAATGAAAGGGAAGTGAAGAAGTAGAACAGATAACAACAAGCAAAAAGCTTGAAGGAAAATAAAGAAACCTAGGTGAAAATTTGGTGGTAGCTAGAGGGAGCCTTGAGGGTAGTCAGGGAAAAACTTTTCTTTCAAAAGATGATAAAAGCAAGCATATTTAAAAGCTAACAGAAAGGAGCCAGTAGAAGAAGGGGAGGTGGAAGTCATGGTTGAGAAGAATAAAGAAAAAGCGAGGCTGTAAAGGAGAGGAGGAGGAATGAAATCCAGGATACGCTACAGCACACCTGGCAAGATTAGGTTTAGACCGAAGACATTTCTCATAGAGACAAAAGGAAAAGTCAAGACAGAAAGCCAAGTGCAGGATAAAGAAAGCAGACAATTTTCTTCCACTAGTCGTTATGTGCAAACAGATGTCACCTGTAAGCTGACAGGGGACGGAGAGGAGTAGGAGTTAAAGCTTGGAGGAACACCAAGGGAGCGCAGTCTAAACCTGAGACATAGATTTGCATGACTGGGTAACTGTTTTCCCCAAGAACCCAGCACCCATGATGCAGGAGTAGAGGATGGGGTCATTACTGCAATTTTAGAGGGTAAAATGAAAACATTTAGGGAAGAGAAAGAGGCAAAGGACAAGTACTGAAGGCCCTCAACTATTTTTCGCAACATCTTCAATTCTAAAGAGATCTTTACCTATGCGTGGAGTACTTATTTACGAGGGAAAAAACTAGGTCTTCTCTTAAAAACAGTTCCTTGGCTCTGAGCGTAGCTGCTCTGTGAGGAGATTATTTTAAGTAAATTTTATTTTTGGTCTTTGGATTACCTGTAAGCAGGCCATCAAAAATATGGACAGCAAGTGCCAGTTTTATACTTAGGGGAGAAAAAAGTTTAATTCATTACATTCAAGTGAATTATTAAAATAATTAAATATCTATGTAAGTACTTTGTAAGTATATGAGACAGAATTAGAAGACTATAAACAAATCTAAATTTTGATTTTTTGTGTTTTAGGGTGCTAGAATTATAGATTTTTAGCAATTTTCTAGCATTTGAAAAATGTTAGTACTATAAAAGAACTTAAAACAAAATTTAACAATTTCAAATTGCTTTTATTTATTTTTTAATGTTTATTTTTTGAGAGAGAGAGGGAGAGAGTGAGCGAGCGAGTGAGAGAGGGAGGGCATGAGCAGGGGAGAGGGAGACACAGAATCTAAAGCAGGCTCCAGTCTCTGACTGTCAGCACAGAGCCAGACATGGGGCTTGAACCCATGAACTATGAGAGGATGACCTGAGCCAAAGTTGGAGGCTTAACCGACTAAGCCACCCAGGCACCCTCAAATTGTTTTTAAAATGCTAAACAAATAAGTGAAAACCCTAAGTATATATAAGCTATCATCAATTTGGGAGATTTGAAATGAAAAAGTCATTGCTGTTATGAAGTCATAATACATTGTTCATATAATCATGAAGTCATATTTTCAGTTGTTAGCCTAAGTACTAACTGCTACTCATTGCTACTTTTAACAAAGCTAAATGGCCAGATACGTATTTATCAATAGAGGGAAAAATCAACGAGAGGATTACCTTGTCTTTTGACTGTCCCTGCCGAGCAATTGCATCATATTTAATTTTTCCTTCAGCATCCACCTGAATGGCCAGCGCATTTGACATTTTTTTCTTTCGTCCCATATCCAGTGGATACTGGGCCACATGGATCTCTGGAAAAGCACCGCCATCTCCAAAATCCTACATATTAAAAAGGAAAGAAATAAAAAGAATACTTAATAATTTGAGGTTCAAGATATATTCATTCATTCACCAAATAATTATTGAGCCCTTGTTATAGTAGATGCTAAGAGATACAGCAGTAAAGAAACAGAGGTCGCTGGTCTTGTACAGTGTACATTCCAGCGGGCAAAGATGTAAAAAGCCTAATCTTTGGCTTGTAATAAATGCCTTGAAAATATAATGGGACTGCAAAGAAAATCTACTTTCCTTTTTTTTTTTATTATGCTTATTGATTTATTTTTGAGAGAGGAGAGAGAATCCCAAGCAGGCTCTGCCCTGTCAACACAGAGCACTACTATGCAGGGCTCGAATCATGAACTGTGAGATCATGATCTGAGCTGAAATCAAGAGTCAGACACTTAACTGACCGACCCATCAAGTGCCCTAGAAAGTCTACTTTTGATACTGTGGCTAGGACAGCCTTTGTGAAGAGGTAATGTGAGTTAAAGCTAAATAATGAGAAATCAGGTATGAGAAGATCTGAGGGAAGCATTTTTTAGGTAAAGCAAGTAGCATGAAGGTACTGCTATAAGAACAAGCTTGGGATGTCCTTGGAAACAAGTGTCCAGTGAGGCTGGAGCTTACTGGGACAAAGGAGCAGACACATAGGTGATAACCTTGCACGGGCAGACAAACACCAGATCATGAGAGGGCTTCTAGACCATGGCAAAGATTTTTATATACATGACAGGATGAAATTAAGTAGAACGTTTAGGACAAAGAAAAGATTTTTAGTTTTAGCATACATAATGTTCTTAGTGAGGCAAAGGTCAAGGTACAACAGGGCAGAAATGTAAAGAATTTTTTCTTGGAACCAGATTTTAATAACGTATTTATTCATGTTCCAGGAGAAGCAAATAAATAGAAAGGAAGGCTCTAGAAATGAGTTCACCACATTTCTAATGGTGATATACAATTACTTAGAAGAGAAGACTAAGACTTCTCAAGTAGCACAAGCTAAGTAACATCTGTTGATGAAGTTTAACATTACAAAAAAGGTAGATGGTCAAATAAACATATGAATGTTAAATACAAGTTTTAAATAGCTTTGTTAAACTTAGTAATATTTGCTTAGGAATTATATTGTACACTCAACAATCCACACTCATTTAATTCCTGTATTTCAACAATCATACTTTCATATGGAAAAAATTCAAGTTTAGCAACATTAAGTGATTTTCCCAAGATGTCCTGCATAGGCAGGACTTGAACTCAGATCTTTTGACTCCAAAAAACTGTATTTTCTACTGAACTAAAATTCTTTCCTTTTTAGCTCTAAAAAGGGCAAATCAATACAACTAAAAAATGATAGGAAAAAACATTAAAATTAATCATTTACAGGGGGTTTGATGAAAAATTTTATGTAAATAACTACTTTTATAAGACCTCCTCCTTCAAGAAATATTCCATTAGATCCTGGATATGTGATTTCCTAGATACAATATACTGACTTGCTAAAGAAAATTTTGACATTTCTAAAAACAAACAATAAAGCTGAGGGAGACATTTCTTATGAATTCAGCAGAAAATAGTTAAAATATTCCCAAGAAAGGTGCTACCTGTAGCCAGGACATCAATCTGACATATGCTCAGATCTGCTGGGGTTCTTCAACTATAATAAGTACTTCAGACTGTGGATGTGGCATTATGCAGTCATTAAGCTTGCCAGAAAATCATAGCTTTTACTCTGAACACTAGAACAAAATGCTTTCTCCACAGAACGTTCACTCCCCTCAAGAAGCATTCACAGTCCTTCCAGATTGGCTGGCCATTTTGGTTTGATTTTCAAATAAACTGTTCTGTTCTACCAAGATGTATGAAACCTTTAGTCAAGTAAGATTTTAAAAAGTACCTGAATGTCATAATGCTAAAATGGAAGCCTAATCTTTGGATGAGGTTTCTGTTGTATGTAAAATGATGTCTGCTACCCCCACTCTGTAATCTATTGAGAGGCAAACGAAGAATATCTATAATCCCTCAAGGGACACATTATCCTTCTATCAGATAATGTCAATCACTACCTTTTTGCCCCAGATAAGAGGGCATTCCAGCCCCCTTGATAATCTTCTTTTGCCCCACACCTCACAAATTACACTATCAGTGAAAACAAAAGTAACAACAACAAAAAACCCTTAGTAATTTTAGTAAGACTGGCTTTCACACATTAGAATTAATAAAGACTAGAGGACAGCTAAGGGAAAAAAACAAGGAAATTTTTTAAAAGACATGATCTAGTTGGGAGTTTGTCTTTTAAGCTCTATAGAGTGTTCTGGTAGGCAGGGGGAATGCCAAGCATGGGAGAGGCTGAGAATAGAGACAACAACAAATTTCAGTCCAATGAATACTTAGTTCACCATGATCTGCACTTGGAGGCATACAAAAAAAGTTGAGGGCACAATCCCTTCACATTTGTAAGGTAAAAATCACAACCATAAAAGGACAGAATGTAACAGAGTGATAAAATGAAAATAATTGTGTACAAACACGAATGGTATAGGCACAAAGATTTTTAATAGGGCAGGCACATTCCTTGGGAAGTGGAAGAGCGAAATTTGCAGGAGTCAGAATGAATACTGAGAGACAGAAGAAAAAGGCTTGATCAAAGAGGAAGTAGTCTTGGGGAGGCAAAATAGTTGTCTCAAATGTTTGCTTTTCTCCCTAGATGAAAAAGGTGGTCAAGCATGGGAAGACTGCCCTGGAATTAGGGAAAAGAATATGTATTGATCTGCTCTAAAGGATACAGAGTAATTAGGAAGATAGGTACTACCAAAGAAGTTTGTTTTTTGGAAATAAGCTAGAAATATAAAAAGATCATTTCAGAGTCTTCTTTCTCCCTCACTGCCTCCAAATCAACCATCAAATTCTTTTATACCTTCTAAAATATTTATCTAATATGTATATTAGACATATATTAATATTCTCAAATTGAAGACAAGAAAACTGATAAAGAGGGGTCAGGATCTGCCCAGTGTCACACGAATAGTAAGCAGCATAGCTATGATGCAAAAACACTTATTTTTACTTATTCTTTTAAACTTCTCGCCCATGCTCTTTCCAATATACTTGACAAGAAGGAAATCAGAAATAGAAATGCTGCTGGAGTTTTCCCTGGAGGAAGGCTGTCTCTTCGGGGTTACGTGGCATTGTGTATGTGGGGAGAAGGGAGGGAAAGGCACCTGAACATGAACTCTTCTTTTCATTTTCTCCTTACTTTCCCATTATTTTCCATATGCAGTAATCCCTGGATTTATAGAGAGTATGCTAGTTTCTTTTGTACATGTTTAATAGTTGGACATAAGAAGAGACATAAACAGGTACAATTCTCTTATGATCACAAAGAAGTGGTAATAAGCCAGAAGAAAAAGATCAATCCTCTAAAAGGAATATATGGCTTAGGAACTCACGACCAGAATTTCTAGCATATTGGCATTCATGTGCAGAGGTTCTAGGGTATTTTACAAGGGTCTTATAATAAACGTTAACACAATTATTTACCTCTAATAACCGAGGTATCCAGCCTTTCCGGTACCCGTATGGAGGAGGTTCTCTTCGGGAGGAGACCAGTGAGGTCTGTCGTGATCTCTGAGATCTTGCCTTTTCTTCAGCCTCAAGCTGGTCCTGAGATAGCTGAGTAGGTGCAGGTAAAAAGCTATAAGCAAAGATAATAAAAGTCAGATTTAAAAAAAGCTCCTACATATGATCATTGCAATTTGGCCATCAGAGACTATTTTACCATAATACTTTTTCCCTTAAGCAAAAAAGCAAACATTTCAATGATTCATGGCAGTATTTAATATCAGTCATTTTACTTTGCCTGGAAAGAAATAAACGCTCAGAGACATACAGTAAAAACATCTGACTAAGATGCAGGCAAATGATGCCCATAATAAAAAACTAACAGATATTTCATATAATAGATAAACTACTCAGTGGTTATGCTTCCACATTTCTTTTCTTGTAACAAGCAAGAAAACATTCTCAATTACCCAGGGGCCAACTGTCCAGTATATGGTGTCTTAGTGCCTTTACTACTTTTATACTCCTTATTTTTAACTACTTTACTCTTATTCTTCTTACTTTTAACTATTTTAATGTCAACAACAACAACAAAAAATAATAAGGATTAGCACTGAATGTAACAAAGAGGTGCATAAAAGAAAGAAAACACAGGTTGCATATATGAGTGTGTTTTCCCAAAGGTATCTAATTTAGAATGCAATTTAAAACTTGAGAGGTCAGGGGCGCCTGGGTGGCGCAGTCGGTTAAGCGTCCGACTTCAGCCAGGTCACGATCTCGCGGTCCGTGAGTTCGAGCCCCGCGTCAGGCTCTGGGCTGATGGCTCAGAGCCTGGAGCCTGTTTCCGATTCTGTGTCTCCCTCTCTCTCTGCCCCTCCCCCATTCATGCTCTGTCTCTCTCTATCCCAAAAATAAATAAACGTTGAAAAAAAAATTTAAAAAAAAATAAAAAATAAAAAAAATAAATAAAACTTGAGAGGTCAAAGATTCAAAGGAGAAATTCTAAAGATGTAGTTTGTCATTCTTTAATCACAGCAGCCTTTTTACCAAGCTATTCTTAACAACTTTCAAGTATGATAAATGTTATTATAGAGATACCCCAAAGTATCACAGAAAGATTCCAGTAAATTGATATGATTAATGGAAAAGTTAGGGTTCCTTTGTGATTCTTGGCAACTAAGCATATTTGGATAAGCAGAACTTATTTATTCAAAATATTTATTGATCACTTGGGTGCAGGTACTGTGCTATGTAAGCAATGAGACTATAAGAGAGAGGTACAGCCTTGCAGAGGAGAGACAATCAAATGCTTACACAATTCCCTAATTACAAATTGTATCAAACGATGAAGGAAAAGTATACAGTGCTATGACGGTATACATCAGAGGGATCTAATCCAGTCCAGAATGTCAGGAATGTGACAGCTAAGAGCTCAGAGTTCAAATCCAACCTATGCCAGGTAGTAACCCAGATAAGTTACTTATCTCTCTGAACCTCTGTTTTCTCATCTGTAATGACAGATCAAAAGACCACCTACGTCACAGAATTGCTCTAAGTAGTAAATGTGAAAATCTATGACCCCCTTGGCACAGTGTCTAAATACTCATCAACGCATATTGTTCCATATATATTTGATTATGCGGAGCCATTCCGTGATTCCACCAATTTGGATCAGTTGCGCCCCACCCATGCTCCCACAAGACACTCTATGTGCCACTACTATAACATTTATCTTACTGTATCACAATCATCTACTCATTTACCTCTTTCTCTCACCAGACTGAGCAACTTGCAGGAATCATGGCTTCTGCTTCGTTTCATCCCTAACTCTCTAGGCACTGTCCAGCTCACAGCGAGGGCTACTTATATGTTTGGAGGAGAACGAAATTCACTCTGCCCTTTGCACTCACCATCTTTATGTCATTACAATCTTATTGCCTTTCCTTTTGCCATCTCTAGATCTTTACATTTGCTATTCCATCTACCATAAAATGCTCCATTTATTAAGAACATTCTTTCCTGTAGTGCTTTTATGGAAAACTCTTTCCCAGATCATTCATTCATTCTAAAAGATTTTGCTTAAAAAAATTTTTTTTAATGTTTTTATTTATTTTTGAAGGCGAGAGAGACAGAGCATGAGCGGGGGAGGAGCAGAGAGAGAGGGAGACATAGAATTTGAAGCAGGCTCCAGGCTCTAAGCTGTCAGCACAGAGCCCGATGCGGGGCTTGAACTCACGAACTGTGAGATCATGACCTGAGCCGAAGTCGGACGCTTAACCGACTGAGGCACCCAGGTGCCCCTAAAGATTTTATTTTTATTTATTTATTATTTTTATTTTTTATTTTTATTTTATTTTATTTTTTTTAAATTTTTTTTTTCAACGTTTATTTATTTTTGGGATAGAGAGAGACAGAGCATGAACGGGGGAGGGGCAGAGAGAGAGGGAGACACAGAATTGGAAACAGGCTCCAGGCTCTGAGCCATCAGCCCAGAGCCTGACGCGGGGCTCGAACTCACGGACCGCGAGATCGTGACCTGGCTGAAGTCGGACGCTTAACCGACTGAGCCACCCAGGCACCCCAAGATTTTATTTTCAAGTAATCTCCACACCCAATGTGGGGCTTGAACCTACAACCCTGAGACCAAGAGTCTCAAGCTGTACCAACTGGGCCAGCCACACACCCCTCCTAGATCTTTTAGTCCTTGCTTCTTAGCATTCTTGTCTCTGCTCATTTATACCTCTCCACAGCTGTTTTCTGACCACCTTGTCCAAAACAGGACCCCACTCCACATTTGGAGTCACTCTTTGTCCTTTCATTTTTATTTCTAGTAATTCCTATCCGAAATTGCATTATTGATTTGTTTACTCATATATAGTCTATCTCTCCTAGAATGTAAGCTCTTTGAAAATAAGGAGTCTGCAACACTGATTTAATACTGTAAAACCAGCACTAGAATAGTGCCTGGCACATGGTAGATCCTCAACAAATATGTACTAACTGAAGGATGGATGAATGGATGAACGGAGCCAAAAGTTTTGGGTTTCTACCATAGTTATTTTCAGTATACCATGTATATCCAGTACATAGAAGGCATACAAAGACAGTTCCAAAGAAGCTACAATATTTACTTATTTTACCCTTCTTTTTACCTTCTGCTGGAGGAACTGGTCACTAAAATGATCAAAAGGCAGGCAGCCTGTCAAAGTGGAGAATTCAGACAATCCAATAAACAGGTTACCTGGCCTGGATTAGGGTCTGAACATACTCTAGCCTTCCAGAGGGTCTTAAATTTGCAGTTCCTTGTAAAGGATGACATTCCCACAAAGAGGCACACTCCTGCAGTAGCAGGGTAGGGGGAAGGGGTACAGAGTGGGCTGCATATGCAGGCCGAAAGGCTACTTCAGTGGTTCTCAACTGGGGGGCAAAATATTTACAATGCAGGTGTATGATAATACCTAGATACATACAATTCATTAAGATTGTCAAGACTTGGGGGTAGAGAATGGGGGCAGTATCACTGGCATCTAGTGGGAGGAAGCCAAAGATATTGCTAAACATCTTACTATACACAGGACAGCCCCATACCAGAATGAATTATCCAGCCCAAAATGTCAACAGTGCTAGTGTTGAGACAACTTAGTCTACCCTCCCCCTTTACTAAATAAAGCATACTAAATGCAAGTGATGTTATTAGACACATAACCTTAAATATACTTGAATTTAGAAAACTTAATCAGTAGGACTTTCAGTCTTTAGTAACAATAACTGGTGACACCAAGACTATAACATATCAGTTCCGTCAAGTCTCTGCTGTTAAGAATCCTTGGTAGATCTTGGAGATAAATAACACTTCACCTGGAAACTTGAGACCACCTTCTAAAAATCAAATTAGTTAGAACTCAACAAAATCAGAACACTATGTAGTCCCCAAGACTAGTCATTTGAAGACTGCACTCTGTCACTGCAATTTTAAGCACACAATACCCACGACATGTTATTTTCCCTGTGTGTCCTTTTCAAATTCCAGCTTTTCCACAAAGCCTTTACTCATAACTCTAGTAATCTTTGCCACTGTGCCTCCTACCTGGAGGTGCACTCAAAAGGCTGCTGTTTGTAACATTTACTAAAGAAAACTCCCAGTCCATTCAACTCATTTCATCTAATTCTTTTTGCACTTAAGGTTAGTACTACACAAGCAAGCATTTGTGTGCCCTTACTTCTTTCATATCTGTATGCCTTGTACCCCCATCTTCCCTGCAAAGACTGTTAGATTTCCTTTTGTATATACACAACCCCCAGGATAAAGCAAGGAACCCAAACCTAATTCCCCCAAGAATTTTCTGCTTAAAATATTTTTAGGATTCATCAGCCAGGAAAATTAAATGTAAAGAGAATCAAATGTGTTTAGAGAACTCAAGCTTATGTCCTAAAATGATTACTTTCTTTACGACGAATTTAGACAATTCAACTTTTCCTGCTTGCATTCGCAAGGAAAGTTTTTCCACTTAGATGGGGCAGCAAGGTCGCACACCAGTAGTAGTTACGTAACTCCTCGGAATCTCCCACTTAAACATATTTTTCTCAAAGGCGGGGACCACTTTATATGCGGTTACCAAGGCAACCGGGAACAGCAAAAATCTGAAGCGGTTCTACCTACGGAAGAAATTCTAAGGTCCAAAGTTATAGTGCAGAGCAGCGACGCCTTATTAGCACGCAGCGGCCACTACAGTAGCTAATTTAAAATCTCTGTCCAGCACCGGGCCCGCTTTTTTCAAGAATCCTTGTTTCGGGACAGAGACGAGACTTCGGCAGACCCACCGCCGTTAAGCCGGGCAGTCACCTCCCGCCGCTTCACTCCGCCCAAATAAGCTACTGCTCTCCACACTCCCACCGTGCCCGCGCAAGCCGCGGACCGGACGGAGAGCTCGCCACATCCCCAAGATGTTCAAGCGAAAAACACGTGCGACTCCTTGCCATCTGAGACTGAAAAACTATTCACCACGCCGATGCTTTCGGCTCTAATGGTGGCGGGGGGGGGAGTTCTCAACCCGGGAAACCGCTCAGGAAAGACCCCAGCTTCGCTGAGGCCTAGTCGCCCCGGAGGCCGGCAAGAGGGCCTAGCCGTGGTCGCGGCCCACGTCGCTCTGTGCCCTGAGCCAGGTCACCGCCCGGAGACAGTAGGCAGAGAAATGAAAAAGGTGGGTACTCCCAGACCCTTCCGTATCGAGGACCCCAATCAACAACCCACCTGGTGAGCGCCATCTTCTTCCGCTTCTTCCAGCGCGAGCGACAGCACCGCGGGGCGGGTCTTTCCCCTTGACTAGAAATGGAGAGGAAGAAGCACGCGATACGCAGGCGCCTCAGCCGAAGGGCCTTCTGGGATTTGTAGTTCTTTGGACAAGAGTACGCTTTGGTTCTGTCCTAACCAGACCGACTGGTTATTAACGGGATGAGGGCTTCATTTAAGAAAGGCAGACGTACACTGTGACATGATGCAGCGTTCCCTAGGCAAAATAACAAAGGTGAGAGATGCCCTTTAAACTGCTTTATTTTATTCCCCACTCACTCTCATTCCCCATGTAGGGAGGGATCCCAAATACAAGAGTATCCCGGGAACAGCAACGTTAAATAAAAGGGTGACAGGGTTTTAAAACAATAGGAAATTGTGGGACCGTCGAATGGAGAGTTTTAGGACGCTCTAAAAACATTCACACCCAAAACTTTTCTTTCCACACCCCGCCCCCAAAATACTTTACTGGGAAGATAGTGTGATCCTTGGTTAAGTTACCTTTACAACACTTCCTTTGTATACTGTGTATGTTTGTGTTTTAGGTAGTTTATGTGTTTCACTTAGATTATGGATTAAACATAATCTTTGATGAACTGATAGGATAAATGAAATCTGGTTACAAATATTGGAGAAAGGGAAGTGGGTAGAGTACAGATGAAATGAGAATAGCCATTTTTGATCACTGTTCAAGCTGGATAATGGGGAAATGGATGTTCGTTATACTCATATATTGGACATTTTCCATGACAAAAAGTAGATACAATCTTTTAGTTGCAGTATAGCACACATACAGAGAGGCGCATACACTGTAAATGTGCAGCTTTTTGAATTTTCCTGAACCAAACACACTACTTTGAACAGAAGCAGCAACATCCCCTACCCAGGATGAATCAATTTCTGGTGTGACAAGATGTTATAGGCTAATCTAGTACTTTTTCTGCCCCAGACTTGGAATCAGTCATTTCTCCAAGGAGCCCTCCTTTAAGTAGGAAAGTGATATTTAGAGAAGACAATCTAGATGCTACAAATATTCATGGTTACTGGGTTGATTATTGTTTGTAAGCCTTTTTAATTGGCAAAACTAAAACATTTAGATATACACACATATTTTTTAAGAAAATGCATCATGCATTTATATTAATATTTCTGGGGCAAACTTAGGATTCCACAGATTTTGCTTAACTTTGATTTTATATGCATATCTCTTCTGAAAATCTTGGTACCTATTGGCATTAACATAATTACATTTGGCAATAATGGCAATGACATAATCAATTAACATAATTGCTTCATCCTACTGTATATATGAAATAGTTTTAGAATAACAGTAGTAATATGATTACTTATTGAAACTTAATAGTTTCTGATTTTTTTTTCAATTCTTTTTGCCCTTAGACTATATCTCTCTAGGCATGTATAGTCAAATTGCACGGCTTTAAAGTGACTTGGGGCAGGGTGTGCCTGGTTGGCTCAATTGGTAGAGCATGTGGCTCTTGATCTCAGGATTGTAAATCTTAGTCACATGTTGGGTGTAGAGATTTCTTAAAAAAAGAAAGGAAGAAAGTAAGAGACTTGGAATAGTTCCTCTCTGTGGGACTATGCCACTAACTTGATAGTTTTATTTCTTTTTGCTTTGGATTCTTAGGAGTCACTTAAAAAAAAAAGTTTTGTGAAACAGTTACATCGTTCCAAAGCCAAAATTTACCAAGGTGGTACATTTAGAGAAGTCTAGGTTATTTCCCTGACTCTTCTGTCATTTTCCCTTCCTCTCCTTATAGATAACCTTTAAAAAATTTTTATGGTTTATCTTTACATTTAAAAAAATACACAAATACATATATATTTGTATGCTCCTTTTCCTTTCCTAGACATATGGTAGATACCATACACACTTTTTTCTTCCTTGCCTTTATTCCATTTGTTGTATCGTGGAGATCACTCCTTTGCAGTATATGGAAATCACATTGGAAATTTTGAGCAGAGAAAATTTGATTTATGTTTTAAGAAGATCATTATGACTGCTGTGTTGAAAATGGACTCCAAGAAGCAAGAAAGGAAACAGGGAGACCAGTTGGGTGGCTTTTGTGATAATTCAGGAATAGATGCTGATGGTTTAGGGAGGGAGGTAGTGGTAGAGATGGCAAGAAGAGATTGGAATCTGGATCTATTTTGAAGGTAGAACGAACAAATTTTAATACTAGAATTGATGTGAAATATGAAAGAGAATAATCACGGATGGCTCTGAGGGTTTATGTTTGAGAAATTAGAGGCATGGAGTTGCTATTTACTATGATGGCAAACTGCAAGAGAGTCATATTTGTGGGAGATCAGGAGTTTGGTTTTGAACATCTTACATTTGAAATGGCTGTTAGATATAGATAGCCAAGTAAAACTGTCAAGTAAGTAGTTGTATATACAAGTTTGAGGTGTAGGGGAAAAGGTCTGGGCTGGAGACCTTTGTGAGTATAGATGGTATGTAAATTTATGATACCAGATGAGATTATCTAGAAAGTGTAGCTACAGAAGAGAAATTTTTCAAGGACAGCCTTCTGGACTGAATTCCCATATTTAGAGATTGGAGAGATGAGAAACCAGTAAAAGAGACTGAAAAAGAATGGGCAGAAGTTTGATCAATAGAATCAGTGGAGAGGAAGCATCCCTCTATCTTTTGGATCAGAAGCTATAAGATTGAGTTGCCAGTATTTATCTATCCTGGCATATAGCAAGACCCTGTGACAGGAAAGAATGAGGCCACCATGCAAAAACAAGGAGACCAGAAGGGTAAAGAGACGGGAAGAGAGATGTTGAGACCTCTGACAACATCATGGAAGTTCCTGGATTCAGCAGTGCCTGAAGACCACACCATCCTGAACTTAAAAAAAAAAAAAAAAATTATTTAAGTAATCTCTACACCCAACATGAGGCTCAGACTCACACCCCCAAGATCAAGAGTCACATGCTTCTCTGACTGAGCCAGCCAGGTGTCCCACCGTCCTGAATTTTTTTAAATTAAGTGAGCCAATAAATTATTTTGTTGGCTTAAGCTAGTTTGAATTGATTCTCTATCATTAGCAATGAAAAGGACTTTATACAATGTTTGCTTTCTGTGCTCCGGTAATACTTGTTCTTCCCCCAGTCTTAACATGTATCACACTTGATAGATTTTGATGGTTTACTTTACTACAAAGAAGATTGAATCTCTCTCCTCATCTGTGCCTGAACAATGTTGGGCAAGTCCTCAACCCCTCAATGGATATAAACTCTTTTATCTGTAAAAGCATAGAGTGGGCCCAGATAATATCAAAGATCTCTTTTAGTGTCAATATCCTTTTATTCTTGGTACTTTATTCTGTTGTTTTTTTTTTTTTTTAATGGTAAACTCTGTGCAGTATGGGGCTTGAACTTACGACCCTGAGATTAAGAGTTGCATATTATATTGACTGAGGCAGGTACCTACTTTTTTCCAGTTTTTAAACTTCTAGATAAAGAGTTTTAGAGGTGCCTGGGTGGCTCAGTTGGTTAAGCATCCAACTTCAGCTCAGGTCATAATCTCACAGTTCATGAGTTCGAACTCCATGTTGGGCTCTGTGCTGACATCTCAGAGCCTGGAGCCTGCTTCGGATTCTGTGTCTCCCTCTCTTTCTGCCCCTCCCTTTCTCATGCGCTCTCTCTCTCTCTCTCTCTCTCTCTCTCTCTCTCTCTCTCGCTCTCTTAAAAATAAACAAACATTAAACAAAATTTTTTTAGGGGCACCTGGGTGGCTCAGTCGGTTGAGCATCCGATTTTGGCTCAGGGCATGATCTCACGGTTTGTGAGTTCAAGCCACCAATCGGGCTCACTGTTGTCAGCCTATCAGCACAGAGCCCACTTCAGATCCTCTGTCTCCCTCTCTCTGCCCCTCCCCAGCTTGCACTCTCCTCCCAAAATAAATAAATACTAAAAAAAAAGTCTGACTTCGGCTTAGGTCATGATCTCATTGTTGGTGGGTTCGAACCCGGCGTCAGGCTCTGTACTGACAGCTCAGAGCCTGGGTCAGCATCGGATTCTATGTCTCCCTCTCTCTCTGCCCCTCCCCCTGCTCGCATTCTCTCTCTCTCTCTCTCTCTTAAAAATTAAACAATTTTTTTGTGTTAATTTGCCATTCTATGAACTGTTAATACACATAACTTTGATGAATCTGAAAGGCATCATGCTGAGTGAAAAAAGCCAGTCTTAAAAACTTATATATTAAAGTTGGCCCTTGAACAATGCAAGGATTAATTAGAGACATCAACCCTCCATGCAGTCAAAAATCCTTATCTAAATTTGAATCCCTGAAAACCTAACTACTATTACTTAACATAAGATAAAATAACTTAAGGGGCTCCTGGGTTACTCAGTCGGTTAAGCATTCAACTTTTGATTTCAGCTCAGGTCATGATTGCATGGTTTGTGGGTCTGAGCTGCACATCAGGGCTTGGGATTCTGCTTGGGATTCTTTCTCCCTTCTCTCTCTCTGCTCCTCCCCTGCTCTCTCTCTCTCTCTCTCTCTCTCACAAAATAAATAAAAATAAACTTAAAAAAAGATTAAAAAAAGACAAAGTAACTTAAAACTTACAATATGGTGAACTAGCAAAAAGAAAATGTTATTAAGAAAATCATAAGAGAAGATACACTTACAGTACTGTATTGTATTTTCAAAAGTCCACGTATAAGTGGACCTTGTGATTTAAACCCATGTTGTTCAAGGGTTAACTGTATAGAATTCCATGCAGTTATTCTTGAAAAGATAAAACTCAAGTGACAGAGAGTGGTTGCTAGGAATTAAGGGTGGGGGACAGATGTGACCCCCACAAGGAAGTTTTTTTGGGTGATGGAATTGTTTTGTATCCTGATTGTGATGGTGGTTACATGCATCTATACATGTGTTAAAATTCATAGGACTGTATACCAAAAAAGTCAGTTTTACTGAATGAGAACTAAAAAAAAAAAAAAAATCCTGGTCTAGCTCTAATGACCCTGTTAGAAAAGAAATGGAAAATGTATTAATTTTCTTCTTTTTTTAATGTTTATTCACTTTTGAGAGAGAGAGTGAGCAGGGGAGGAGCAGAGAGAGAAGGTGATAGAGAATCTGAAGGGGGCTGTACACTTATAGCAGTGAGCCCAATGCGGGGCTTGAACTTATGAACCGTGAGACCATGACCTGAGCTGAAGTCAGACGCTCAACCTACTGAGCCACCCAGGCTCCCCTGTGTTCATTTTCTATTGTTATGTAACAAATTATCACAAACTTAGTGACTTAAAACAACACCCTTCGTTACCTCACATTTCTGTAGTTCAGAAGGCTGGCACAGCATGATTGGGTTCTCTGCCCTGGGTATCATAGGCTGAAATCACAATATTGGCCAGGCTGGATTCTCATCAGGCTGAGGTTCTGTAGGAAAGCCCATTCACAAGTGCATTCTTGTTGTTGGCAAAATTTCGTTTCTTGCAGTTGTAAGATTGAGGTTCCTGTTTTGTTGTGTGCTGTCAGTGGGGCTGACTCTCACCTCCTGCTGGCCACTCTCAGGTCCTTCCCACCATGGACATTTGCTTTCTTTCAGGACAGCTGGGGCACATCTCTCCAACTTTCCCTTCTGCTGCCAGGTGGAGGAAACTGTCTGGTTTTAAAGGGCTCATTGATTAGGTCAGGCCGATCCAGATAATCTCTTTATTATAAAGTCAACCTAGGGGCACCTGGATGGCTTAGTTGGTTTAACATCCAACTCTTAATTTCGGCTCAGGTCATGATCTCACTGTTGTGTGTTCCCCTTTAGGTTCTGCATGGACAGTGCGGAGCCTGCTTGGGATTCTCTCTCTCCCTCTCTCTGCCCCTCTCCCACTGGTTCTCTCTCTCTCTTTCTATCAAAATAAAGCTTTTTTAAAAAAAGTCAGCATTAAAAAAAAAAGTCAACTTTGCCATATAACCACATAATCAGGGGACAGTTGTCTCATATTAACAGCCCCAGAGATTATGCTGGGCATGTACCTAAGGGGTGGGCAGGGAGGAGATCTTGGGATAGATCTTAGAATCTTGTCTGTCACAGCATATAAGCCAAAAGGAAAAAAAAAAAAACCAAAACAACTATTTTGGTAAATGGAGGATTATCGATCACATTGTGTAATGTAACAAGCACCGTAGGAGTCTGAAGATATAAATTCAGGCTATAGCTTCACCAGTAAACTGTGTTATCATGGTCTATGTGACATGGACTAGGAGTGAACGGTGTAGAAACAATTCTTGAGGCTTTACGGTGCAAAAGGCATTTTTATTAAAGCATGGAGACAGGACCCGAGGGCAGGAAGAACTGCACTGGGATTGTGAGGAATGATTGATTGTATACTTTTAAGTTGGGGGGGGGCGAGGGCGAGTAGAGATAAAGGAAATTTCTGATGAGATTTTTATATGTTAAAGAAGACTTACGGGATCCTGGAGGTCTGGCTATAGTCACTGAGCTTGCTTTCTGCCTCTAGCAAAACATTAACATTAAGGCAGTTGTGAGTTCCTTGAGGAATGTCATACTCTGCCTGTCTCAAGAATTTATCAATGGGCTACAAGTAGTAAGGAAATTTAATTTTATCTACATTTCTTTTGCCATTGTTCTCCTTATCAGTCGAGATGCTTCTCTGGGCCCCGATTTTATCAAACTTAATATGCTGATCGTGTTACATGCTGTACATCTATCATGGAGTGTTTAATTGAGGTAGTGCAGGTGAATATGTTTTACTCAACTCTAAAGCACTATGTAAATATATTAGTTATTACTGTTAATATTTTGGTTGACATTGATCTGCTTTAACCTCTGCTCCAGGAATGTATTATTTCTAGAAAGAGTATAAAAGAGCAGCAAATTAGACAAGGTCCCAGAAGCCAAGATCAAGGAGCTTAGATTTAATTCAGCAGGTGATGTGGAGCTGAAGGAGGGCTAAAATAGAGGGCTGGGTCACAGAAACTGGCAGTAAAGACAGTTCTTAAGTCCGAGTGGGTTTCTATGGTGATGAGAGACAAAGGAGGCCACTGAGGACAAGGTTAAAGTAATTAACATGGGAAGTCCGTAAGATACCGACCAAGACCAGGGATGCTGGATTGAAAGAAAGGGGCGGAGAAGTGTTTCTACCATCCACTCTCGTTTCTCACAGAAGCACCTGCGTGTGAAGCATTTCTACCAGTCATGGTCCCTCACTGTCCTTGGGGTATATGCAGAAGAGCAACTGACTTTAATAACAATCTTGGCAAAACATAATTAAGAAGGCAAATCTACTGCACAAATAATATATTATACCCTGAGGCCAAGCCCTTTATTCAGTTGTGTGGGTGAGGGGGTTTGTGTTCCTCTGTGCTGGGTCTTCCTGCCACACAACCCTCCTTACACAGGTATTAGCAGCTCAAAATGGAGGGCCCCATGTGGGTCAGAATTGGTGCTGCTCCAGTTGGCCAGGACCCATCTGCTCACTCCACTCTTGGTATTCCAGGTAGAGGGGAAAATTCATTCTCAGAGAAGCGAGGACCTAACCTGATTCCTAACTAGCTGTGACTCTAGCCGCAAGTGAGGTGACAGGGTGGAGTGGTTAAACACACAGATTGTGAAGTCAGTGTCCGAAGTGGTTAAACAGACAGATTCCGAAGCTCCTCTCCCGACTCGCTTATTTACTAGCTGTGTATCCTGGGCATGCCACCTTGATGAGGGAGCATGAGGCAGGCTAAGGGACAAAGAACAAGCTAGCACAACCCCCCCCCCCCAACCCCCAGGTGGAATATGTGTGATATTCCTCAGACACTCCTGGCTACCCGAGAACAAAGGAAAGGGTTTAAGTGCTTGCCATGGTGAAGTGGGAAACTAAGGCAAATGAAAAATTAAATTCCCTTACTGACTAGAGCCCGTTGACAAGTCCTTGAGACCGGCAGAGTGACCTCTCTCTAGGACCTTAGCTGCCTCAAGGATGACACTTTGCTGGGGGCAAAAGAGAACCTTAGCTTAACATTATCCCAAACTCCAGGATCCTGCAAGTCAATTTCTTTTATCTCAACTTCTCAAGATATATGCTGGCAATCATGCTCCAAGCTTATGGCCCCCCATATACACCTGAAGGGTCTCATGACTGAGGTTTTATTAAATGGTAATAAATGGCGTTTTCCTAGCAACGGCTAGCCCCTCAAGGTCCTAGAAACCTTGCTTCCAAAATACCTTAGAGACTTGCTCTATCCCTGATCCCCTCCTAACCTGAGGGTATATAATGAGTTACCTGTCAGGACCCCAGTGCAGCTCTTCCTGCCCATGGGTTCTGTCCCCATGCTTTAATAAAATCACCTTTTTACACCAAAGATATCTTTAGAATTCTTTCCTGGCTATTGGCTCCAGACCCCAAGAACCCCCCCCCCATCACCCCAAAACTTCATCAACCTAACTTCTCTCTCAGTTTGCTTACTTATAACTGTTTGCATTTCTGTGATGTTGGTTGTTATTTCTCCTCTCTCATTTGTGATTTTATTTATTTGGGTCCTTTCTCTTTTCTTTTTCATGAGTCTAGCTAGAGGTTTCTCAGTTTTAATACTTTTTTCAAAGTACAGCTCCTGGTTTCATTGATCTGTTCTATTGTTTTTTTTTGTTTCTATATCATTGATTTCTGCTCTAATCTTTATGATTTCCTTCTTTCTGCTGGCTTTAGGTTTACTACCAGCATTTTTCACAGAGCGAGAACAAGCAGTCCTAAAATTTGTATGGAACCACAAAAGACCCCAGATAGCCAAGGCAACCTTGAAGAAGAAAAGCAAAACTGGAGGCATCACAATTCCAGACTTCACGTTATATTACAAAGCTGAAGTAATCAAAACAGTATGGAACTGGCACAAAAATAGACACATAGATCAATGGAACAGAATCGAAAATCCAGAAACGAACCCTCAGTTACATGGTCAATTAATCTTTGACAAAACAGGAAAGAATATCCAATGGGTAAAAGACAGTCTCTTCAACAAATGGTATTGGGAACACTAGACAGCAACATGCAAAAGAATGAATCTTACACCATGCACAAAAATAAATTTAAAATATATTAAAGATCTGAACATGAGACTTGAAACCATAAATATCCTAGAAGAGAACACGGACAGTAACCTCTTTGACATAGGACCTAGCAATTTCTTTCCAGATATGTCTCTGTAGGCAAAGGAAACAAAAGCAAGAATGGGGCGGGGCCCCTGGGTGGCTCAGCTGGTTAAGCCTCTGACTCTTGGTTTTGGCTCAGTTTATGATCTCCACAGTTCTGTCAGTGCAGAGCTCGACGCAGGGCTCAGTCTCATGAACTGTGAGGTCATGTCCTAAGCTGAAATCAAGAGTCGGGACGCTTAACCAACTGAGCTACCCTGGCACCTGCCTCTTAGTTTTGATAATTCATTAGAGGGACACACAGAACTCACTGAAAGATGTTATCCTCATGGCTTATTACAGGAAAAGGATCTAGATTCAGATCAGCTAAGGGAAGAAAGAAATGCATAGGGCAGAATCCAGGAGGATTCCAAATATGAAGCAACCAGCTGTCTTCTCCCTGTGTAGCCAGGACAGCATTGCTCTCCTGGCAGTGATACATGACAGTCTTCAGGGATTATTGCCAACCAGGCAAGCTCACCTGAGCCCTGACATCCCAAGTTTTTACTGGGCCTCCATCATGTAGGCGTGACTGATTGCTTATGTGGCTGATCTCAGTCTATAGCCCCTCCAGACATCTACTGATACTGGGTAACCTAGACCCCCTACACTAAAGCACATTGCTGGACTTTCTGGCCATCCCCTACCCTGACAATTTGATGTGCCCAGTACCCACCCTAAATTATATTTTTAGACAATCTGGTGACCCAAGTCTCCCAGGCAAACAACGATGCTCCTCTTAAGCATGACATTTCAAGAGCTTAGAAATTATTCCCCAGAAGCTGAGGACAAAGGTCAGATCTCTGTGCAAGGTTAAATTCTTGACTATAGAAACCTTGGAAACATTATGTTAAGTGAAAGAAATCAATCACAAAAGGCCAGATATAATTCCATTCATATAAAATTTCCAGAATAGACAGATGGTAGGGACAGAATGATTAATATTTACTGGGGGGGGGGAGGTGCTCTGGGTGGCTCAGTTGGTAAAGCATGCGACTCTTGATCTTGGGGTCATGAGTGCAAGCCCCAATTTGGGTGTAGAACTTACTTAAAAAAAAATTTACCTGGGGCTGGGTTGGGTAGGGGGTGGAGGATGGGAAAGGTGAGTGACTACTAGTGGGTACAAGGGTTTATTTTTGGAGTGTTGAAAAATTATATAGTGCTGATGGTGGCACAGCTTTGTGACTATACTAAAACCCACCAATCTGTGCACTTTAGAAGGTGAATTTTATGGGATGTGAAATATATTGCAATAAAGCTGTAAAAGCAAAGTCAAGTAAAACGCAAAATTAATAAAATGAATAAATAACTGAATAAGAAGTATGACATAGTATCCCTTCATTAATTTTTTCCAAATTAAATTTAGAATTATTTTGACAAGTATTAAAAAAATTTTTTTAATGTTTATTTTTGAGAGAGAGAGAAAGAGAGAACGAGTGGGGGAGGGGCAGAGAGAGAGGGAGACACAGAATCTGAAGCAGGCTCCCGGCTCCCAGCTGTCAGCACAGAGCCTGAGCAGGGCTCGAACCCATGAGCCAAGAGATCATGACCTGAGCTGAAGTCAGATGCTCAACCGACTGAGCCACCCAGGTGCCCCGAATATTTTTTTTAATGTTTATTTCTTTTTAGAGAGAGAGAGAGAGAGAGCATGCGCACACGAGCGCGAGCATGAGTCGGGGAGGGGCAGAGAGAGGGGGATGGAGAGGATCCTAAGCTGGCTCTGTGCTGACAGCAGAGAGCCCAATGCAGGGCTGGAACTCACAAATCATGAGATCATGACCCTACCCAAAATCAGACACTCAACCGACTGAACCACCCAGGCACCCCTGTTGAGTACTTTTTGAAAAGCTTTTAGGAATATTGTTATTGAGTTGACCATGAATTAACGTAGATTAGCTGGTTATCTATCTTTACATTTTTATGTTTTAGGAACATATCTTTACATTTTTATGTTTTAGGAACAGTGTTTGGGTTCTGACTTATTAAAATCTTCTTTCATCACTTTCAATAATATTTTGGAGTTTTCTTTATATAGATTGTACCCGTCTGTCAGGATATTGGTTCCCAGGTATTTCATTTCTTTGTTATCATGAGTGCAATCTCTGTTTTTATATTGTTACTAAAGATAACAGTAATTTTTATTAGACAAACTGAAATTGTTCTGGAATGCAGCAATTTTTGAGTAGAATCGATTATTCGACTCTAGATGACTTAAAGTTAGGGTGAACTTGTATGTGGTGGGACGGGCTCCTGCATTTCCTTCCTGGGACCGAGCCGAGCCGTTCTTCCTTTTGAGGTACAGGAAAGCAGCTTTGCTGTCAGCTGCTTCCCTCCCTGAGCTCTGAGACTTCCTGTTTAAAAGCACTGCAAGACCTGCTGACCCCATTTCTTTTCAGATTTAATTATTCTTTTTGAAAGCTGGCTCTAACCTGAAAGGGATTTGAAACGTAAGGCTCCAGTGGGGATGAAGCTTTAGACCCAAGATAACTATTCCTTTTTCTGTTGAATAGCCTGGCAGGGGAACAATTTGCCCCCTGCCCTGAGCGCTGTCATTTGTTTTGATCATTTTCATTCCTATCGAGTGTGCTGCCGGCTCAGAAGGCAGCCATCTGATATCTGAAGTGACTCCTTACATTACTTCCTTGTCTCTTCTCTAGTAGCAAGATATTCCACCTGAATATCCCCGATTGTGGATGAAGAAGCTTCAGTGTGTGTGCTTGGCTATGGATTTAATAACCCTAAAGGGGAAAATACTGGCACAATAAGAATAGTTATTTGCTGATGAGCTCCTCTGTGTCTGTTTAACTCATTTGCCCCTTAAAACCTTATGAATAGTTAAAACTCCTTTTTTTTTTTTTTTTTTTTATGAGAGAGAGAGAGAAAGGGAAAGAGAGTGTGCAAGCTGGGGAGAGTGACAGATGAAGAGAGAGAATCTTAAGCAGGCTCCATGCTCAGCATGGTGCGTGACATGGGGCTTGATCCCACGACCCTGGGAATTTTACTTGAGCTGAAATCATGATTCAGACACTTAACCAACTGAGTCACCCAGGCAGCCCAGTAGTTAATTCTTATTATCTCCATTTTACAGACCAAGTAATGGAGGCTTAGAGATGTTATGTAAATTGCCTGATGACAAATAGAAAGTGACCAATCTGGACCTTAGTTCCAGAGAATATGATCTTAACTACTATTCCATACTGGGCCTGGAGTGGAAGAGTCTACTTTATTTTTTTAATGTTTATATATTTATTTTTGAGAGAATGAGAGAGAGTGAGTGGGAAGGGGCAGAGAGAGAGAGAGAGAGGAGAGAGAGAATCCCAAACAGGCTCCATGCTGTCAGCACAGAGCCCGAGGTGCGGCTCGATCCCATGAACCATGAAATCATGACCTGAGCCAAAATCAAGAGTTGGGTGCTTAACCAACAGAGCCACCCAGGCACCCCTGATTCTACTTTTCTAAGAAATCTGGAGTCAGACTTGAGTTTGAGTCCTGCCCCCTTTGCTTCCTAGCTCTGTATCCTTCAGCAAGTCTACTTACCTCATAAGGCTGTGAAGATGATGTGAGATAATGAATGGAAAGTTGTTACATGCTTGGGTCACAGTGAGTGCTAAATGGTTATCTGCTGTTATTCTTCAAAAATTTATCAAAAATTTGTCAGAAATTTTTTTCTTAAAAAAAAATTTTTTTTAATGTTTATTTTTGACAGAGAGAGACAGACAGACAGACAGAGCATGAGTGGGGGAGTGGCAGAGAGAGAGGGAGACACAGAATCCGAAGCAGGCTCCAGGCTCTGAGCTGTCAGCACAGAGCCTGACGCAGGGCTTGAGCTCAGGGACTGTGAGATCATGACCTGAGCCGAAGTTGGAAGCTCAACTGACTGAGCCACCCAGATGCCCCTCAAAAAATTTTTTTTCTGTACCAGCAAAAAAACCAAAAAAGAATTGTTTTTTCTGTACTAGACCCTGAGCTAATTTGGGGGACTCAATGAAATACTGATGGCCCAAGTCCTAACAACCAGCAGATTGGTCCATCTGGGGCTTGTGGACTAAACCTGGTCTTCAGAAGTATTCTGTTTGTCCCCCACACATACACTTTAAACTTTTTGAATTAGTTGCAGATAATTCAAAATGGGGAGATTTCAATAAAATCTGGAATTACCACTGCTTTTGGAAAACAGCAGAGCTGGGCCTGCATTCTCCCATGGTGGCAGTCCTCTAGAATGCATTTGGTCACGTGGCAATGTGGGCCACAGACCCCGCCACCCCCTGTTGCATCCAAAGCTGAGGGAGTCACTGGCTGTTCATTGTTGCAGCTGTACTGCTTTTCTAAATTTTTTTTTTTTCAATGTGTATTTATTTTTGGGACAGAGAGAGACAGAGCATGAACGGGGGAGGGGCAGAGAGAGAGGGAGACACAGAATCAGAAACAGGCTCCAGGCTCCGAGCCATCAGCCCAGAGCCTGACGCGGGGCTCGAACTCACAGACCGCGAGATCGTGACCTGGCTGAAGTCGGACGCTTAACTGACTGCGCCACCCAGGCGCCCCTGTACTGCTTTTCTTATGATAGAAGTAAAACCTTTCATTTACCTAGGCTGCTCTCAAAAGAGATCAAAAGATGGGTCGAAGTAGCTGCATGATTTCAGAAAAATGAATGATCTTTTTGTTTAAAAGCCAGGATTATTCTCATGTCTGACCGGCTTCACTTATTTTGATAATTTGCTTGGCCTCTGTAGGCATATGCATTTGCAGCCCCTGGTGTAAAAAGGTAACCTCACAATGTGATGAGTGCCATGCTGGAGGTAAGCCCAAAATGCTTTGGAAGTACCAACAAGAGTCCCTTCACCAGGTCTGGGAGTTCGGAGGATGCTTCCTGTAATATCTATCACCTGACCAGGGTCATATACTATTAGTGGGTGAGGCCTAGAAGGACAGTGGCAGAGGTTTAGGCAGTGGGTGGGGTTGAGAGGTTGTTTAAGCAGATGGAACAGCTTGAGAAAGGTCTCAGAGGTAGCAGCAGCAGACTTTGGATCTTCTTTGCCTATTGACCTGCCTTTGACCTTCTACCCTGACCCCTTCTCAGAAGGGGCCGTGTCCCTAGCTGTCACATCACTAACAGACAAAAGATGACTGAAGCTGGTCAATGGCCAAGTCCTCCTGGTTCCATATACCAGCTGCACTCACATCTTCACATTTCCCTGACTTACCAGAAGGACACACATGTACCCTGGGGGACCACCTCTCAAAATTCCATCAACACAAGTTCCTAACAAAAGGAGTTTTCACATCCATCACTCAATTACACATCAACAATAATATAAAGCTATTCCTTTAGATGACAGTTTGAGAATATTTTAGTGTTTAAATAACAGAAATCAGAATCTGTGTAGCTGGTGGAATTTACACCCCTCCATAAAATAAACTATCTACATGCTTGTTCCTGACAAAGGCAAATCAAAATTTTCCCAGGGCAATAAAGAGAAGCTTCCAGAGGTGAGAGTATTTCTCTTTGAGCAGTCCAGAGGAGAGAGAAAGAATCTAGGATCTCTCAACTTGACAATGGAAGACTGAATGGTCAAGGCCAGGCTCAACCCATAGGAAAAGTAATGATAGTGGGTAGACCCTGTGAACTTTTTTTTTTTTTTTTTGAGGGCATGCATCCAGCAAGGGAACTAGCAAGTCTAGCTGTGACTGGTGGGAAGGTCAACTGAAAGTGAAGGACCAGAGCCTATCCTTGCTCACAGACATGAGTCCACTCCTACCAGGCGTCTGAGAGACGTGGCAGAGGTTTCGTGAAGGCTTGAGGATGGAAGAGACTTCCCTTGCAGAGATCAAGGTCAAGTTCAAGCTACAGTCAAGAACTCTGCTCCAAACCATAATAAGATACCATTCCACACTCACTAGGTTGGCCATAATAAAATAGATAGACAATAAAAAGTATTAATGGGGATATAGAGAAATTGGAACCCTCATACATTGCTGGTGGAAATAAAGGGTGTAGCTACTTTGGAAAACAGTTTGGCAGTTCCTCAAAATGTTAAACATAGAGTTATTATATGGCCTAGAAACCCCACTCTTAGGTATATACCCCCCAAAATGAAAACATGTTTACACAGAAACCTGTACAAAATACTCATAGCCCAGCATTGTTCATAATAGCCAAAAGGTGGAAACAACCCAAATGTCCATCAACTAATGAATGGATAAACAAAATGAATCTCCATGGGATAGAATATCATTCAGTATAAGAATGAAGTAGCAGCACATGATATGACATGTTTGAACCCTGAAAACATTATACCAAGTGAAAGAAGCCAGTCACAAAAGACCAGATATTATGATTCCATCCATATGAAATATTCAGAACAGACATGACCATGACAGAGCACGGGTTAGTGGTTGCCTGGGGCTAGGGCCAGGGTTGGGGGATCGGAAGGGGGGGCCAAGAAAGACCAGTGACTGCTAATGGGTACAGGTTTCATTTTACACTATTGGAAAGGTTCCTAAAATTAGATACTGGTGATGGTTGCACAACTCTGTGAATATAATAAAAACCACTGAATTGTACACTTTGAAAGAGTGAATTTTATGGTATGTGAATTATATCTCAATAAAGATGTCATTAATAAAAAGATCTCTGCTCCAAGTTTCCTGAGACCCCCTGTGAGATAACTGGAAGCCACAATGGACTTTCTTCTTTTTTTTTTTTTTTTTAATTCTTGAGCCTCTATTTATTAACTCTGTATCTGCTGGTTTTTCTTAAGGTTCTGCCTTAGAGTATGCTCCATGAAGACAGACTCCTGGCTTTTACCACTAGTTGTGTGATACTGAGCAAGTTAGTGAACCTCTTGACTTCAGTTTCCTCATTTGAAAGTGGAGATAGGGGTGTCTTGGTGGCTCAATCCATTAGGTGTCCAACTCTTGATTTCGGCTCAGGTCATGATCTCACAGCTTGTGAGATCGAGCCCCAAGTCGGGCTCTGTGCTGACAGTGTAGAGCCTGCTTGGGATTCTCTGTCTCCCTCTTTCTCTGCCCTTCCCCGGTGCGTGCTCTCTCTTCTCTCTCTCTCTCTCTCACTTTCTCTCTCTCAAATAAATAAACTTAAAAAAAAGCCAATGGAGATAATAATTGTACCTTCTTCATGGGTTAAGTGTGAAATATATGATAAATATATGAGTAAATACATGGAGCCTATTTAGAAGAGTACCTGGCACATAGTTAAGTTCTCCATGTATTTGTAATGATTAGTATCAGCATTTAGCACCTAGTAAGTGCCCTTTGAGTATTAGTTATTGTTATTATTAGAGAGGGTATTGGCTAACTTGTCTAAGACTTTCTGTTCTACTACTGATGAGCACTTGGGCGCTTACAATTTGGAGTTAGTAAAGAACAATGCTGCTGTGAATATTGGTGTGTCAGTTTCTCTAGGGTACATATACCCAGGAATGGATTGCTGAGTCATGGGGTATGCAGATCTTCCTGCTTGTTGATAATGTCAAACCAGTGTCAAAGTGGTTGATTCGGTTTATGTTCTCACCTCCACCACTTGATATGCTCACCTTGTAAAATTTTTATCTGGTATGTAGTGATGGCATCAATTTTAATTTGCATTTCCCTAATTAGTAATGAGGAGAGTGCCTTTGGTTTCCTCTTTTTTAAAAAATTTTAATATTTATTTATTTTTTAGAGAGAGAGACAGACAGACAGAGGGCAAGCAGGGGAGGGGCAGAGAGAGAGGGAGACACAGAATCTGAAACAGGCTCCAGGCTCTGAGCTGTCAGCACAGAGCCCGATGGGGGGCTCAAACCCACAAACCATGAGATCATGACCTGAGCTGAAGTCGGACTCTGAACCGATTGAGCCACCCAGGTGCCCCTGATTTCCTCTATTGTGAAGTTCCTGTTCTAATGTCTTGTCCCTTTCTTACAGGTTATGTGTCTTTTTCTTGTTGATTTGTGGGAATTCTTCATGTGGTTTGGAAACTAGTCCTTTGTCTACCACATGTATTTCTATTGCTCTGCTTGTCTTTTTGCTCCAACATGGTATCTTTTGATGAACAGAAAATTGTGATTATTAAGCAAATTTATGAATATTTTGTATTCTGGTTAGTGGTCTTTGTGTCTTGTCTAAGAAATTCTTCTCTATGCCAAGGTCTTGAACATGCTTCCTGTATTATCTTATGAAAGGTTTCTAGTTTTTCCTTTTACATGTAGGTCAATTCCACCTGGAACTGATTCCCATGCATGAGGTGAGATAGGAATGTAACTTCAATTTTTTCTACAAGGATGCTCAATTTTGTCAGCGCTGTGTATTAAAAAGTCTGTTCCTTCTTTACCGATCTGCAGGCCACCTCTGTCATGTAGCAAATGTCCATAAGTGTAGAACTGTTTGGGGTTTCTTTTATTCTCTTCCTGTTACAACTGGTCCTCTCACATTGGTCTCCTTATTCAGTAGCCTCAGATTTCAGTATTTCCTCTTGGATCTTTACCTTGAGAATCAGCCTATCAAGTTCCACCCACCCCTCCCCCCCAAAAAATTAAAAGTCAAAAAATAAATAAAGCCATGTCCCCAATCAGTGTACATCTCAAGATCTGACTGGAGGGTAGTGGGCAGGAAGTCTTTCTGGAAGTGAATGAAGAAGCATGGAGATTTAGTTGCATCTCTTTTATTGGAGAGCTGCCTTATCCCAGGGACATTGGCACGGGGTTGAAAACAACAGACAGAGAAGGGCAGAGCTGCCAAAGTCACTAAAAACAGAGTCAGACCATGTCTTACCTTTGGGTGCTGAATCCTTCTTACCTTTGGGTGCTGAAGCTTTATCATTTTGACTTGAGGTTTCTTTGAGATCCAACCAGAAGCATCCTAACTTATCTTAAATACATCTGGAATGCAGAGGTAAGTAAAAAAGCCTTTTCATGAGAAGGAAAGCAGCTGTCACAAAAGCTAAGAATTTTTTTCTATAGGAAGGTAATATGTAATAATAATAATGATAATGATAGTAGTTATAACTAACATTTACCAAGCCTGGCACCATGCTAAGAAATGTCCAGGTAATATATCATTACATTTCTGATCTTACTCAATGGCCATGATGTCCCAGTGTTATTCTTTTCCCAGATCCAGAGAGGTCAAGTAACACTCACAATGTCACAGAGCTAATAGGATTCAAGGATAGGCCTGTCTGGCTTCAACACACTTATCAATTGCTCTTTGGACTCAGAATTCCTTATGAAATAGGGAAAATTAAAACCTCCCAGAAGGGTAAGGTTTGGTAAAAGGGGAATTCAACCTTACTCCTGGCAGGAATATAAATGGTTATAACCTTAGGGAACAGTTTGATAGTATGTATTAAATACCTGAAAATATTTATCTTCTTTTAACTACTAGCTCTACTTTTAAAAAAAGAGTGGGGCCTCCAAATAAACATTTTCAAGCATGTTCAGAGCAGCAAAATTTTTTAGTAGCAAAAATAGAGTTTTGACTAAATGTTAGGAACTAAAATACTATTGCAACTATTAAGAATAGCGTTTTAGAATTTTTTAAAAATGTTTATTTATTTTTGGGAGAATGAAAGCAGGGAAGGGACAGAGAGAGGAGGACAGAGGGTCTGAAGCAGGGTCTGCACTGCCAGGCTGACAGCAGTGAGCCTGATGTGGGACTTGAACTCACAAACCACGAGATTATGACCTTAGCTGAAGTTGGACGCTTGACTGACTGAGCCACCCAGATGCCCCTAGAATTTTTAATGACAAGGAAAAATATACTATCTTAAGTGAAAGGAGCAAATTATAAAACAATATTCACAGCAGGATTTCTGTTATATTTAAAAAGCAAGAAGGGTATACAGCAAAATGTTAGTAGTGATTATCTCTGTGGGGTGGGATTATGGATAATTTAAATTTTCTTCTTTGACTTTTCTGAAAATTTCAAGTTTCAACCATGAATATGCTGAACTTTTTATTAAAAATCTCAAACATAGGGGCACCTGGGCGGCTCAGTCAGTTAAGCCTCTGATTTCGGCTCAGGTCATATCTTGCACTCTGTGAGTTCGAGCCCCACGTCAGGCTCTGTGCTGACAGCTCAGAGCCTGGAGCCTGCTTTGGGTTCTGTGTCTCCTTCTCTCTCTGCACCTCCACCTCTCATGCTCTCTCTCACTCTCTCTCAAAAATAAATAAACATTAAAAAATTAAAAAAAAACTCAAACATATTCAAAAGTAGAGAGAACAGAAAAATGAACCTGATGAATTTACCACCAGCTTTAATATTTTTCACCATGGGGGCAATCTTGCTCATGGTACTCCTGCCACTCTGTTCCCCAGATTATTTTGAAGCAAATCTCAAATATTGTATTTTATTTGCAAATATGGCAGCACTCTAAAAGATATGGACTCCTTTTCAAAAACCACAAAGTACCAGTATTATACCTATATTTAAAAAATAATGAATTCTTCAGTATCATTAAATATCTACCCAATTTTGGTCTTTCTCTGATTGTCTTAAACGTTTTTGTTTTGTATGCTTCTTGTATGTTCTTGGTTTTGCTGTTTTAATATATATATATATATATATATATATATATATATATATATATATATATATTTTCTTATTTGAATCAAGATCCAAATAGGGTTTATCCATTGTGACTGGTTGATGTGTCTCACATCTCTTTTATAGTTTCTTATTTTTTTCATGCAATATTTTGTTGAAGAAATTAGATAATCTGCCTCCTAGAGTTTCCTATAGCTTTGATTTTGCATCTTTGTGATATTGTTCTTCCTCCATTTCCTGTAAATTCTTCATTAGCTCTAGAGGCTTGATCAGATTCAAGGTTTTGTTTGGTTTTGTTTTTGTTGTGGGGCTAGGGGAGGGACAAAGCAACTTCATACATGATGGTATTTACTTCTATCAGGAAAATCCAAAGTCTGGTAGTCTTTCTTGTGATGTTAGCAGACATTCATGATCATTGCTACACCCATAAATCATTAGGAATTGCAGAATTGTGATGTTCTAATTGTCATTCCTTTTTTACTTACTAGCCGGCATACTTTTATAAAAGAGAATTTCACAAAGGAAAAAGAGAATGAATGCCAGATTCTTTCTCTTTAATGACCCATTTTAAAAATAATTAGGTGGTTTTCTTGCATTCTTCAGTGATGACTTAAAATTTTTTTTTCTTTTTGGAGTACCGTCATAAACTCACAGAGGTAAAGATATTTGATGTGTTTCAATCCATTGATATTTTTAGCAGATTATCAAATTGTCCCATCCTTTTGCAAGTGGAGGCTCTTCATGTTCACTTCTGAGTTTTTCTGACCTAACCCTAGTAGTCGTCGATAGCTTCCATGCTTTCTGGTATGACAAGATATTTCAGGATCATCTTATCTCATACATTTCCATCCCCAGGTGTGGAATGAGGCTCTAAAGAGCCTAGATTTCTTTTAGTGGGACAATTGGTGTACTAGGAAGTGGTAAATAAATGCTTTTTAATAAAAAGAGTACCAGAGACTGGATGGTGAATAATGGTACAAAATGAATAGAACTGTAAGAGTATCACCATCCAGGACCCCTTTAGAGAGGGAGACATCAACAGAAATGTCCTCACCATATCATGGACATGACTCCATGTTTTCACCAAGAAAACTTACACTCTGTTCAGCAAACTTATTTTACAAGGAAGTGTAAAACTTTTAAAAGGTTACATGTGTGGGTAAGTCCTAGTTACCTGCAAAATTAACATAAATAGAATGTTTCATTCACTTCAATAGTGGTTCTCAGGCTCATGCTGAGAATACAATCATTTAGGGAGCTTGTCAAAATACAGTTTTCTGGGCTCCACTCCAGACAGTCTGAATCCAGGGAGTAGTGCTTGGAATTTGTATATTACTAAGACTTCCAAGTGATCTTAATGCAGGTGGTCCTAAAAACCACCCTTTAGTGAACTCTGCCAGATAGATAGATAGATAGATAGATAAAGTAAGGGGAGGAGGAGAGATGCTTTTTAAGAATGTACCTGGGGGGCGCCTGGGTGGCTCAGTCGGTTAAGCGGCCGACTTCGGCTCAGGTCATGATCTCACGGTCCGTGAGTTTGAGCCCCGCGTTGGGCTCTGTGCTGACGGCTCAGAGCCTGGAGCCTGTTTCAGATTCTGTGTCTCCCTCTCTCTGACCCTCCCCTGTTCATGCTCTGTCTCTCCCTGTCTCAAAAATAAATAAAACGTTAAAAAAAAATTAAAAAAAAAAAAAAAGAATGTACCTGGGAGTGTACTTATGAGAATTAAATCACATTAAAAAAATTCAGTGAGTCTCATTTTATGATTTTAAAAGGATTTTATTCTCTGTGAAAATTTGAAAAATAGTAAAGCAAACAGAATAAAATAACCACCTGCAATCCTATTCCCCAGACACAATGTGCATTAAGTAGATATATCGCCTTCCAGCCTTCCTAGGGGCATTTCATTGCTCTTTTTCCCCAGCAGACACCATCACTGACTTGCCTGGGGGCACTCAGCTAGTAAGTGGGAGAGCCCACACTGGAACCCAGCTGCTGAACCTGAACTTCATTATGTTCCATTCTAACTGAAACAGAGGAGCTCCCTGTCCGCCACCCCCCCCCCAGTATTACTTTACACATGTCTATATAGCATTTTTAAAATTGATTGTAAAATTAAAAAACAATAATCTGTGTCTACCATCAGACTACGGGATTCTCAGCATGGCAGGAAAATCATATTATTTACATCAGTATCTTCAAAACAAGGTGCTTAATAATGGCTCAGCACCTGGGACATAGTAGATACCCAACAACTGTTTCTTCCAGGTGGGAAGGGGAAGACAATTAGGTCTTCGTGGCCTCTTATGGAACTGAACTTCAGGTGTCCTAGATTTTCCCAGACTGGCCTGGTTTTCTCCCAAAGAAGCAGTTTGTAGCATCCCAGTATTCAAGAAACAGAGGACCTTCGTGAAACCATGATGTGGGAACGTGTGAGGGTGTAACCTTTCAGACATTTCCTGTTGAGGCAGCTTCCTTCTGCCCTGTTAATTTTCTGGAGGATGGGGCAGCTGTGAACTGTTAGCAGCCAACACTCACAGGAGCTGAGTAATGGGGATACTGGCCTGGTAAAGGAGACCTGGGCAGAACACTAAGCATGTGTATTACACCACCGAAAAGTACCTAGTGTATACCAGGGGCACCTGGTGTGTACCATAGTGTATACCATAGTTGAGAAAGTCCCAGTGTAGAGAATGGCATAGTGAATGCGGTGTTATAGGTGGTGTTTTGTGGAATGTCTGTGAGGGGGAGGAGTCTGGAGAAAGGGGGACCAGATGGAAGTATGTGGAAAAGTCTAGACGTGGGATGTGTGGGGAGCCTGACAATGCTCGTGGCGACAGGAATGGTGAGGAAGGAGAAAGAGGGAAGGATAGATGGAAGGAAGGGTCAGTAGCCTCAGTGAGGTGGGACTGAGGAGAAGGAAGGGAAAAGGAACCTGGGAGCCTGGGAGAATAGCAGGGTCTGGGCAGCCATCGAGGTTCAGGGCGAAGAAGCTAGCTTGGTCCTTCTGTCAAGACCGAGAGAACAAGTCTCTAACACTAATGTTTGTGGGAATATCTTCTCCTTTGCTTTTGTCCAGAATATCCATTGTTAAAGATAAGGATTTGCTCCTCCACAGATTTCAGTCAAAGGGGCCTCCTGATAGATAGCCATCAAAGCCCATGTGCCCTCCTCTTCCCACAGAAATGCTAACCCACCCACCTGCCCCGTCAGCAGGGTAGGGCCAGGGTGTCAGCAGCTCTTGTGGGAAGCTATAAGACCCTTGCCTCTCTCAGGAGGGTCGAATTAGCCCTTGACACGAGTCACATTTCCAATTGCCTTTCTTTTTGATAAGAGGGTCCTCACTGTCTCCTCTGCCTCCCTTTCTTGGCAACAGAAGGGTGGTGTGAGATTCAATTTCTCAAGAAAATTAAAAAAAAAAGACACAAAGATCCCTAGTCTCCATTTCATGTGAGCTAAGATCTTCGTTGGGTGTAGAGGGTCAGTGCAGACAAAGGCACCCTGATCACTTGTCATAGTTTTTCTCTCTCTAATTATAGAAAGTATTTAGTTATTGTTCCATAATTGCTCATTGCAGTTGGGTTTGAGCATTGTGGTTTTTTTTTTTTCTTTTGTTTTTGTTTTGACAAAAGCCTGCTTTTCTGATGAGTTGTTCTTTTTTTCTGCTTTGGTCCACTGCCATCCCAGTCCCTGGCTATTCCACTACGTAACTGAAGGAGGTGGCATGGTATTTCTGGAGAAGCCACTTTACCTCATCAAATTGTTTTCATGGCTTCCCCACTCCTCCCAGTTGCGTAATAGAGAAAGGGAATTAAATTTATTGAACATCTACTTAGTCTTTGGCGGGCAATGTACTAAGCCCTTGCATAGGCTGTTTTATCCAGTCCTTATAGCAAGCCTGAGAACAGATACTATTATCCCCAATTTACAGAAGAGGAATCTAAGGCATTTTTTAATACTTTGGCTAGTAAAATAGTGTTGTTGATGCTTCCAGTGCTGTGGGAGAATTGGGAATCCTGCTCCCTTACTCTGAAAGTGCCTATCTCTAGGTCCCCTGCTAGTGGTAGGGCTTGGTGGGGAGGCCTGCAGGACTTTGATAGGAGGTGGGATTCCTGTGTTGTGGAGTTCCCATGTTGAGGTCTGGGATTCTGTGACATGGAGAAATTTCTGATGTCATGGTAGCAGCAACAAGGAGGGAAGCCACCTCACCACCAAGGGGGCAGTAGCAGAAAGGGTCCTGTGGGAAACAGGGGGCATGTTCAAGGGTTTCAATGCAGGGTGTTGAATGAATGAATTGTTCAGTGGAGGCATAAGCAGTTAAGGGAACCAGCCAGTGGTGGGGAAACAGCTAGAAACTAGCACAGCGGAAGCCATCAACGCTCTCAGGTCTAAGGGGGCACAGTGTGGGAATGGTGGTGTTCCTCCAACCCAGTGAGAGCTGGGGCTGGGCAGAAGTGCCCCAGCGGGAACTGTGACAGGAGAGGAACCCAGCCTCTGCTGGAATGCAGACACAAAGGGCGGGAGCTCACACAGGATGCAGTGTGTGTGTGTGTGTGTGTGTGAACAGATATACAGATATCTGGGCCTCCCTCTCCTTGGGCCTACCTGTCTCCTGCTCCTGTCTCCTGCTCCTACCACTGGCTAAACCACTTTAAGAGGACAGGGGAGCCCCTGGGATGCAGCCTGCGCTGGTCAGTCTCCTGGGCACAGGGCAGGGCAGAGAAGGGTGGAGAGAGGACCTCTGGCAGGATACAGAGGATATTCAGTGTAGGGGCTTACTCAGCTATGCCCTCTGTGTCAGTCTATAGGAGGTTGGACATTGCTTCCAGACTCAAAGAATCGTGGAATGTGGAATGCTGGAAGAGACTTTAGGGTTCTTCCCCTAAAATTCCTTTGCTTTACTAAAGAAGATCCTGAGTCCGAGGGAGGAAAAATGACTGGTCCAAGGTCCAAGGTCGGCAGCCAACAAGTAGCACAGACAGGACTGGAACCAGCTAACTAAACTCCCAGTCCATCTTCCCTCTTAACTGAAAGCTGTGGCCACTTACTGGTTGATAATAAAGGATTACTGCTGAGCCAGCTTGCCTATTTCCTGTTAAAACTGCTCAAAGACCTCAGAGCCATAGATTACCTTGGCCCCAGAGACATTTGGCTCAAATGATTCCTTCTAAATATACCTATGATCAGAGTGAACTGCTCATTCCAAAGTATGGGATGCAGAGTCAGATTTGTGGGGTGGAATCCCAGTTCCACCCTTACAGAGTGATCATGGACAAGCTGCTTAACTCTCAACGCCTTAGTGTCCTCAGCTATAAAGTGGGGGTAATAAAGATGTCTATCTCATATATCATGAAGGTAATATGAGAAAATATACTTAAAGCACTGAGACTAGCAGCTGGAAATATTAAGTGCTTGATAAATGATAGCATATATATGCATATATAACATTTATACATATAAATATATATAGTATATCCCATATATATGTACATATGTATATTTATGGGATATATATGGGATATGCACACATATCTCCAGTAAACTGATTTAGAATTCTGGTTAAGAATTCATTTGGTTCTTTTTATCAGCTGTTTCTTGCAAGGAATTTTTTTTTCTTCCTCATGACAGATAAGGAAACTGAAGGGTGTGACAATTATATCTCAATAAAGCTGGAAAAAGAATAAGAAAACTGAAGAGCCTGTGTGATGTGCTTTTTGTGGGATCCCTCAGCCAGTCAGGGGCAGATAAGAAATCCCTGCTCTCCATGTCACTCCAGCCCCTGGCTTGGAAATGAATTCCAGATTACTCATCTTGATTTACTTCTTCCCAGGTGTTAAAAAATATCCCTTTAAACTCCCATCAAGTCCAGGCCAGTCTGGCCATCCGATGGGGCAGGCTGAGCAGGTTTCTATCTCATGGTCATTGATACCTAGAAGTGTCCAGAGCCAGCAGGCCTTTCTCTCTTTCCAGCCCTAACCTCTGCTCTTTGACCCTAGCACACAAATGTATATGGCCTATGGATTGGACTGCAGACTTTCTGGCAAATGTTCAACTGCCCTCTGGGTAGCTGGAGGCTGACCTTCTGGTCCTGGATCTAGGTTGATTGCTTTTCTCCTGCTGGAACACTTTCTGTCCTGGGCAGGTGCTAATACAAGCTCCAGCCCTCCAGCTCAAGTCTCCTTCTGTGGTTGTTACCCAATCAGGGCATTGTTCACCTTTGGAATACTGGTGGGAACCAAATGCAGCTTTCTTGCTTCCTCTACTACAGACCCTAAGACTTTCTCCCTCCTGCATAGAACACAATTCCCTTATTACTCTCTCTGCGGTAATGTTTTCTCATTGCCTTAAGCAAGAATCTTGCTCCTTGGATTCTCTTGCTTTTCCTCTGGTTGGCTGCTGTGATGCTTCCTTCCAGATAGTCCACTTCCGAGATAAGACACACAGCATCCTGAATGAATGCCTCTCATGAACAGCATTCTAAATATTCAGTTTACTAACCCCAGGCCTTACTGCCTCAGAAACTCAACTGGGACTTTGTGGTTGGTTGTGAAATAAGTTAGCCACTTCCCCTGATAGCTTTGGTTGCTCAGTGCATTTTCTGTTTAGCTTCTTGGGTCATATCCCATCTCAACAAAATCCTTCAATGGCTTTCTAGTGCACTTGGACTAAAATCCAAACCAGTGAGTGCTCCGAGGTCCTCTACCTGCCTCTCCTACCTCCTCCTATACCATTCTCTCTGCTTCAGTTCCACTAGGCTCCTCTCTGTTCCTCAAACCTGTCAGGCTCTTTCCTACCCCTGGGCCTTAGCACTTGTGTTCCCTCTGCTTGGAATACACTTTCTCATCTTCCTCATGGCTGGTTCGCTCATCCATCAGGTTGCAGTTTCCTCAAAGACGCCTTGCCTGACTTCTCCTTCCAAAGATGCCATCTCTGGCCTCTGTTTAGTTATTCTTTATCACACACCCCTACTTCTTTCTTTCACAGGGCTTATTATGTCATGCAACGATCCTGTTATTTCTTTGCTTATCTGTTGTCTATCTCCTTTCTAGGCACCGAAGATCTAAATCCCTGCTCTCATGAAGCTTTAAGTCCAGTGGGGGAAACAGATAAAAGCCATCTAAACAAATGAATAATATAATTTAAAGTACTGATGAGTGTTATAAAGCAAGGTAAGGGGATAGAATGTGTCTCAGGGAATGTGTAGGGTTGGTGGTGGTTAGATAAGGGTAGTCAGGGATGGCCTCCCTGGAAGGGTGACATTGGAACAGAGAACAGATTGCTGGGATGGAGCAGACCTTTGAAATTATGGGGGAACAGCAAGTGTAAGGGTCTCATGGCAGCAGCCAGTTTGGCAGGTTGAGGAACAGACAGGAAGCTGGTTAGGCTGGAGTGGCCTGAGCTGGGGGGGAGAAGGGTGGTGAAGGTGGAGACGGAGGGAGTAGGAACAGGCCCAGGGGTGCCATGTGAGTTAAGAGTCTGGATTTTCTTCTAAGCTTAATGGAACATGTCTTCACAGCAATATCTGGTTTTCAAAGCACATACCCCTTCTCACCTGATCCTCCCAAGGACCTCTGAGGCAGGTAGCACAGATGGTGGTTAACACCTTTTATCAAGAAGGAAACCACCATTTTATCATTTTACCATTGGTAAATCAAAAGGAAGGTCAAGCTCTGCCAAATTAGAAAACTTACTTTAAGTCACACAGTCCAGACAAGACTTTTTAACTCAATGGTGTCTAACCTTGACTGTGCATTGAAACCATCCGGAGAGCTCTACAAAATAGTTACACCTGGGTCCTTTCCCCAGAAAATGACTTAAGAGGTCCAGGGTGTGGCCCAGGAGGATTGTTAAAACTCTCCAGGTGATTCTAACCTGGCTGAGAACCACTGTTCTCAATCCACCCACTTTTCACAACACGAACTGCCTCCTTGACAGAGCTTTCCACTAAGCTGCCCATTAAAATCACTGAGGGAGCTTTCTAAGAATTACAAAGGGAGATCCACATCCCAGACTAGACTCTAAAATCAGAAATTTCTGGGGCTGGGGCTCACAGGCTTGTTTATAAAAGTCTTATTTCCCTATCTGTGTTGGAGCTTCCCATATTTATTTTTTGATTTTTCCTATCTGCTGTTGTCTCTTGTTCCCTTTGGCTTTTATGACTTTTTTATTTCTTTCCTGTCATGTTCATGGGATTTCAGGAAGGAGTGGATTTAAATGAGTATACTCAACATACCACGTTGAACTGGAAGGCTTAAAAATTATAATAAATTTTTTTTACATGTTTAAGTAATTAAATTTTAGTTGTGAAAGTTATATGCACATTCATTGTAAAAAAAAATTCAAATATGATACAAGGGCACAGAATGTAAACTGAAAGTTCTCTAGCCTCCCCTCCCCATTTCCATTCCTCAGGGTAGCTGTTAGCCTGCTGGTAACATTTTCATAGTTAAACTTAGGGGGGCAATTAGAGGAACCATATTAAGTTTTTAATATATTTATTCTGTCTTCTCTCTCTGGTTTTAAATTTACCATTTTAATTTAAATACCTTTATGTCTTTTACTGTATTTTACTGCATTTTTATGCTTTTTTTTTATAGGATTTTTTTGATGCCGACAACTTTCTCCAGGGGAGCCCCTATTCAGACTTTAATTCCCAGCCTCCAAGTCAGTTCTTAGTTTATGGAGCATTTCAGAATCTCCTGGGCAAAATTACTGCTCCCTTCTTTGTGTTCCTATATCACTTTGTTCATGCCTTCAGCTCACACTTCTTACACTGCTTGAAAATTATTCATGTTTTTGTCTTAGCATGCATACACTGCCCATGTGAGACAGCGGGGCTGTATTACGCAATTATATACTATTGCTGTCTCTGTACTGCAATTGTCTTAGTCTGCGGCTTGTTTTGTAATGCTTGTCGATGAAGAGAAGTTATTGAATTTAATGTTGTCCAAATTTATCAAGGTATTAAATACAGTTTGTGTCATTTAATAAACCCTATCCTGAGATCACAGAATATTTTCCTTTATTTTCTTTTAAAACATCTTATTTTGCTTTTCCTGTTGAAAGTCTTTAATCTACCTGGAGTGAGGAATCCAACAGATAACTAGTTGTTCCAGCTCATATACTGAATAATGTGCCTATCCCCACTGACCTATAATGCCAGCTCTATCATATATCAAGATCCCACCTATTCCTAGATCTGTTTCTGGGTTCTCTAGGCTGATTTCTTCTCTCTCTCCCCACCCGGGCCTATCTTCATACTAATACTAAATGGCCTCAATTTTTTATAGCATTATAATAAATATTGATGTATGAAAGGCCAAGTCCTTGAAACATGTCATTCTCCTCCAGGAGTGTTTTGGTTATGCTTTACCCACCCCCCTTTTTTTTGCATATAAATTTTAGATTAGCTTGTGAAAGTCCAGGCAAAATCCTGTTGGAAATTTGACTGGAATTGATTGAATTGATAGATGACCGCCCCCCCCCCCCCCGCCCCCATCTCTGCTCCCCGGGGAGTGGCTCAAGAGATATTTGTGGAATGAACGTCTGATGAATGTCTCCAAAGCACATCTTATAAACATGCGATACAGGTCAATGAATGAACGAAGGGGGGCCAAAGATAACTAAGATCAATCAGCACATTCTCACCACTCGGCAACTGTCAGTGAATGTCTTCCTCGCTTGTTCTAATACCTTATTTGAAATGCACAAGCCCACAACTCCATCCTCCACGGAACACGAATCTACGGCTCCTTCGGAAAGACTATCGAAAACAAATTTCAGAAAGATTGTGTGTCCGCAGCCGGGGCAAAGAAATAAGTGCCCCTGGCAGGTTAGGTGTCTTGACCCCTCTACCTCCTAGGAAGGAGCGGTCCACAGGGAGCGCGGGTCCGGTGGCTCGCTTGGCCGCGGCTTAGGGAACCACGAACTACAAGTCCCGGCAGGCCGCGCGGCGCCTCCGCTTCATTAGGCGCAATCAGCGGGTGGCTGAGAGCCAAGACCCGGCGAATCCCGTCACCCAGCTGCGGCGCGGAACTCGGCGCCGCGTCCCCGCGTCCCTTGGGGTGAGTAGGGTAGTCGCACCAGGGTCGCGCGGCGCGTAGAGTGCTGGGGTGGCGGTGCAAACGCCCCGGACGCCCGCCTCCGCTGGAACTGCGCAGGAGGGAACCCGCGGCCTGTGACCTTGTCACCCAGGCCGGCGCGCGGCCACGTGACCGGCAGGGCCCCGCCTCTTCTGCGGTCACTCTCCAGCCCGGCTCACCAGTGGGCAGAAGTGTGGACTGGCTACTTCGATGGCGCAGTCTCGCATGTAGGCAGGGCTGGAGCTGGAGGAGGAGGCATCGGGTGGCTCACCCAGGCGACCTCTGCCTAGGCGGTGTGTGGACTCCGAGCCGCGGGCGGCGGGGGGCTGGGCGTGATCTCTGGACTAGAGCGTGGGGTGCCGCCCAAATCTCTGCCTTCCGTCTGGTAGCTTGGCGTGCCCCGGAGCGCCCCTAATCTCCCACACTTTGCGGGGCCCTGCGCTTCCAGTTCTCCTGGAACTGGAACGTGCTGATGACAGCTGTGCATGGAGAGCAGCCTCTGGAAGACACCTAGCACAGCTCTCTCCCCAGGTTAAGTGGCATTTACTTTCTACTAGGTAGGAAGTCAGCCAATTCAACAAGTATTTATTGATCACGTCCATGATAATTGGCACTTAATGGGTGCTCAAGAAATATTTACCGAGCTGAAAGTGAACTAGACTTTATCTGTGCCTTTGTATGTTTTCTTTAAGCATTTTCTTATTGCACAAGCTATCAAACTGCATCAGAATCATCTGGAATCAACCCAGAGTTTCTGATTCACTGGGTCTGGGCTGGGGAGCAAGAATTTGCATTTGTAACATGCTCCCTGGAGATAGAGATGGTGCCCCGGACATAATTTTGAGCACTACTGCTTTATAGGAAAAAAAAAAATCCTGTGAATTTAAAGCACCAACTTCTCACACTGGGTTATGGGTCTTTGTGTCCTTATTTGCCAGTTTAACATTTTGTCATGATAAACATGTGCATATCACTGTGTACACTATTAATTTGTCCCTACATTATTTTATATACAGATTTACACTTCTGTCATTTTTCCTGGATTACATCATATCCTCTTGTGTTATTATTGGCTTGGCTGTTTCTCAACAGCCTTTACAGATGTAAGATTTTACCTCTGCCGGGAGAGCTTGCATTTTATTCCTTCCTGCTAATATACATTTTCTTGCAGACAGGGGACCTATAAGATAAGAATAGTGCTTGGTTCTGGTATCCATTCTCCGACTCCCTGTCCAGCTCCCTGGCCCCCAACTAACTAAATCTGGATTTAGATTTTTATGCCAGAGGGACCCCAGTGACCTACGTTTTACCTGCCACTTGCTCTTTGTGCTTGATTTTCCACTGTTTTCCCTGAGTCCCTACTTGCCCAGGATGAACTGAATGGGGAATTTCTATTCCTTGCCTGGGTGAGATTTATTTTCCTTGTCTGTTCTGGGACCGTGGCATCAGCCAAGGATTCCTTTATTTAATCAATATTGATTCAGCCACCTTCTGGACATATGATTATATTTGGACTGCATCATTGGTGGCAGGTCAGGTTATAAACCTCATCAGGCCAGTTAGATGGTCCCTGGGCATTGACTGTGCATCTTTCCAGACTTGAGACATGATGATATTTTCCACCTTGTTTGCTTATTTTTTTTAAGTTTATTTATTTTGAGAAAGAGAGAGAGCACATGTGCATGAGTGGGGGAGGAGCAGAGAGAGAGAGAGAAAGAAAGAATCCCAAGCACGCTTGGCATTGGCAGCACGTGGAGCTGGAACTCAGGAACCTCAAGATCTGAGGTGAAACCTGAGCTGAAACCAAGAGTCAGATGCTAAACCGACTGAGCCACCCAGATGCCCCTCACCTTGTTTGCTTTTTATCCACATCAATTACCAGATTTCCCTGAAAACCTGATCACTCTCTCCAAGGGTATTATTGAGTCTTTTCCAGTCTTGGGAGTAGACCAGAAGAAATAATGCCCATTTCTCTAGTAGCCTCTTTAAGAAATGGGAGGAGGCTGCGGTCACTGTATGGAATTGATGGAATTAGAGCCCAGAGTGTCTTTCTTCTGACCATTCTCACCTGTGCACCAAGCAGGGCACGGTGATTCCATGCTTATTGACCTGGAATGTGGCATGGGGACTGCGGATGGGTGGTAACTGGTGGGCCTAGCCACTGTTTGGCCCACCACAAACTGTAAGTGCTTGATTCCCCATTTAGTTCTGTCCAGGGGATGGACATTCCATTTGACTATCAACTTCCCATTTGTAGAGCTTTCCACACTTGCCTTTTGCCTCATTTCATCACCTGCTGGGGTGTTCCCTATGGTCCAGCAAGATGGATTCCATTCTTATAGCTTTGACAATAACACAGCTCTCCTAAATGTTTCATAGACTGGAAACGGTTATTTCTGGTGAGGTTTGGTTGATATTCTGACATGTTGATTTCCAGGGCTCTAAGCAGTGTCTTCCACATGCCTGCCATTTGGGCAGGGTAGAGGGTCAGAAAGCAGAGTCGCTGCCCACAGTGACTGATACGGTTATTTGTGAAGAGTGCTAAGGACATGGGTGAACAGAGTCCCTGCTAAGGAGGCCGTGTGCCATAGACAGCCTCAAGCTCCAACTCTGCCGTTTACTGGTTGAGCGCTTGGGAAAAATCTCCCAACTCGTTCCTTTCCTCGTTTATGCCTGTGGATGATGATAATATTTGTCTCATCTTACTGGGTTGTGTGGAATATCTAATGAGATAATGAGTGCAGAGGGCTTTGTAAAGGTTAGTTGTTGCTAAAATTGTCATCTAATTTTTAGGTTTTTAGGGTCTTGGTGTCCTTAAGGCCCCTCCCAAAAGTGTGTGCTCCTGTGAGAAGTAACTCAGGTGGAAGTCAGAAAGGCAAATAAACAGAACAGGGCAGGCGATTCATTAGCAAAAGGTTTAATAATGAAAGGTGTTTTTCATCGACAGACATATTTCACGGCTGACAGGGTCTTTTAAAATACCCTGAGGGAAACAACTCATTTGCATGTTAAAGACTCACTGACACCGTATGGAAAACTCCAGCTCCAGTCTATTTAGGCACAGTTTGGCTCCTCTATCATCTATTTTATGTTTTTCAATTTCCACCTCTTTTATTACTGAGGACATTTGCATGAAAACCAGGTCTTGGGAATTGTGTCTGTTTCTTGCTGTGGCTTCCCCTCCCAGGGTGGGATGGTCTCAGGGCTCCACTGCCTATAGGGACAGGCCTGGAGGATGGTGCACCAGGAAGATGGGGTTTAAGAGGCAAGAGCTGGGAGGTGGTGCTGGGGTAGGATGGCTACTGAATTGATAGCCCTGGAGTGATTCTCACCTGGGGACCTGTGTTGTTACTGGCTCTGCACAGGCCTAGTGGGGTATAGTTTCTCCCTTGATTCATCCATTCAGTAAATACTTTTGGAGCACCTACCATGCCGAGGCAGAGTTTGGCAAACTGTAGCCTCTGGGCCACATCTGGCCACACTCATAACTTTATATTTTGTCTGTGCTTACCATTTGCCTTGTGCTACAATGCAGAATTGAGTAGCTGTGACAGAGGCATTATATATAGTCTGCAAAGCTGAAAATATTTAATATATGGCCCTTTACCGAAATAGTTTGTGACTCGTGTGCTCGACAGGGAGAAGAGCAAGAGCAAAAGCTGTAAGGCCACAGTGTGCCTGGTGGGTTTGATGAATAGCTTGGACGTTAGTGCTTTTGGAGTGCGGTAGCAAGGGGGAAAATGGAAGGGCCTGAGACCTTGGAGGAAACTGGGGGGTCAGATCAGATAGGGCCTTTTCGGCCAATGCCTTGGGTCTTCATCTGAGTGAGGTGGGAGCCATTAGAGAGTTGAGAGCAGGGGAATGCATAATTGGACTGAAGTTTCTATGTTTAGGTGGAAAAATTCACTCTCTTACTCATTCAATTATGTATTTGTTAGCAAACTTATAAATTAGTTATGTAATATATTAACAAATTCGGCCCTTTGCATCTAGTAGAAGAGGCAGATACAGGACCAAATTCTTAGAGATAAAAGCAATGCATAATAAGACCAGATGGGAAGGAGCAACTAATTCTAAGTGGTTGGTTCACTTAGAGGCTTCATAGAGGGATGAGGGGGGACTGAGTGTGCAGAGGTATTTGGGAGATGAAGCAGGCAAGGTGGGGCGGGGTGAGAATAGGGTGAGCCTTGAACCCCTTGCTAGAGAACTTGGACTTTTCTGTAGTTGGAGGGGAGGTAGGATAATGAGTGCATGTGGAGGTTAGGGTGGTGACGACTCTGGTGGAGAGTAAGAGCCAGATGAGATGTGGGGAAATGGCTTTGGAATGGAGAATGGTTGAGCAGTTCAGTCAAGATAAGATGGGCTTCCTCCCTTGCTTTGTTAATTGTACAAGGTTGTGCCAAATCCTGGTCTCTCAGGTGCTATGAGTTCTTAGTCTACATAAACTTGTCAGTATTTCTGGGAAGAAAAAATGAAGTTTAAAGTGACAGTAAGGAAAAGACGTCTTACTTGCTGAGTATGTTAGGTATTATGTTAAAACAGCATCTCCTCTAATGCTCACAGTGGCCGTAGGAGGGAGGTACTATCAAGAACTCTTTTGTAGATGTTTACCTGGAGGCTCCAAGAAATGTGGCTTGCTCAAGGTCACAGAGCTGGTGAGCAGCAGAGCAGGATTCTTCCTGGCTCCAGAGGCTGAGATCCTGACTACCAGTCCCTCCATATGGCCATTTATCTATCTATCTATCTATCTATCTATCTATCTATCTATCTATCCATCCATCCATCCATCTACCTACCTACCTACCTACCTATCTACTTATGTTTATTTATTTATAAATGTTTATTTATTTTGAGAGAGAGAGAGAGAGAGCACACACAGGGGAGGGGCAGAAGGAGAGGGAGAGAGAGAACCAAAGCAGGCTCTGTGCCGTCAGTGCACAGCCTGACATGGGCTTGATCCTGTGAACTGTGAGATCATGACCTAAGCTGAAATCAAGAGTCAGGTGTTTAACTGAACTAGCCACCCAAGTGCCCCCAGATGACCTTTTTAATGTGGGCTTCTTTTCAGGCCCCACAAGGAATGGTCCCTCATGGACTACACTGATGATCTTGAAGGAGGAAGATGTGTAAGGAGCTGAGTGCACTCAGCCTAATGTAAAGCCTGCTTCTGGGTCCATTTGGGAACCTGTGTTTTGGCAAGACAAGGTAGAGGGTGAACTGAGCATGCTGATGCCCTTTTTAAACATTTTTTACTTTGGGGCGCCTGGGTGGCTCAGTTGGTTAAGCGTCCAACTTTGACTCAGGTCATGATCTCACAGTTCATGGGTTCAAGCCTGGCGTCAGGCTCTGTGCTGATAGTTCAGAGCCTTCTTCGGATTCTGTGTCTCCCTCTCTCGCCTCTCCCCTGCTCATGCTTTGTCTCTCTCTCTGTCTCTGTCTCTCAAAGATAAATAAACATTATTTATTGTTTATTTATATAAAAATATAAAATATAAAAAAACATCTTTTATTTTGTGTGTGAGAGAGAGGGCACAAGCAAGGGGAATGGCAGAAGGAGAGGAGAGAGAGAATCCCAAGCAGGCTCTATACTGTCAGCATGGAGCCTGATGCAGGGCTGGATCTCATGAATCGTGAGATCATGACCTGTATGCTACCCTTTTTGAGAGCAGATCCTGCAGGCTGAGGGTGTAGAGAACAAGGGGAAAAGGTAGGGGGAAGTGGGAGCCTGCCAGGATGTTAGAAGTGGGGCACGAAGAAGTCCTGCAGAAGCTGATAGCAGTGTAAATGAGGTCCTTTACTGGAGCATGGCATTGGGAGAAGAAATAATTACTAGTAATAATAATAATAAGAGATAACAACAGTGTTGGTGGTGATAGCAGTTGCTGCTGTGTTCTTACTGTGGAGGTGGCTCTTTGCTATACATTTTGCATGACTTCCTCGTCCCTCACCACCCCATCCAGTAGACACTGATGTCATCATCCCCATTTTATAGACAAGGTCACAAGATTCAGAGAGAGTTAGCAGTGTGGCTGCTAACCCTTTGGGCAAATGACTATAGGGGCTCCAATGCAGGCCTGCTGGAGTGCATGTTCTCAACCACCATGTCTCTGGTCTGGAAGGAACCCTTGGCTTACTAAAATGTTGGCAGAGGGGTGCCTGGTTGGCTCAGTGGGTAGAGCATGTGACTCTTGATCTTGGGGGTTGTGAGTTTGAGTCCCATGTTGGGTGTAGAGATTATTTAAAAAAAATATTTAAAAAAAATAAAATTTTGGAGGGGAAGGAAAAAAAAAAGGAGGGAGCCAAACCATAAGAGACTCTTAAAAACTGAGAATAAACTGAGGGTTAATGGGGGGTGGGAGGGAGGGGAAAGTGGGTGATGAGCATTGAGGAGGGCACCTGTTGGGATGAGTCCTGAGTGTTGTATGGAAACCAATTTGACAATAAATTTCATATTAAAAAAAATAAATTTTGGCAGAAAAAATAATTAAAATGCAGAATGATGTGAGTTTATAAACTCCTTTTTTTTCCCCCAGAACTGAACCAGGAGCTGAGCCAGAGCATTTGTGTTTAGGGAAAGAAATGAGTTTCTGAAATTATTTCTTTAAAAATAATTGTTTGCAGTCACTCTTGTGCACCAATTGCAGACACTGGGGGTTTGGGAGTAGGTGCAATAAACTGAGAAGGCTTGATTTTTGGGCATGGTTTCACTGATGGATTTGAATGCAGTGGAGCCTCTTTATTAAAGAGTAAAAATCACCCTTATGTTGTTAAAATGCAGATTCCTGAGTCCCATCTCCAGGGTTGGTGATTCAGTGGGTCAGTGAGTAGACTTCAGAAATCTGCATTTTTGTGTGTTAAAATTTTTTTTTCTTTTTTTCTAAAAGTTTTTATTTTGAGAGCTAGAGCACGTGGTGAGGAGGGGGGAGGGTCAGAGAGAGAGAGAGAAAGGGAGAGAGAGAATCCCAAGCAGGTTCCATGCTGTCAGCACAGAGCTGGACGTGGGCTCAATCTCATGAACCGTGAGATCATGACATGAGCCAAAATCAAGAGTTGGACACTTAACCGACTGAGCTGCCCTGGTGTCCCTAAATTTTTTTCTTCTGATGAGAACTTTTAGGATTTACTCTTAGCAACTTTCAAATATGTAATAAAATATTGTTAATTAAAGTCCATGCTGTATGTTACATCCTCATGAGTTATTTATTTTATAACTGGGAGTTTGTACCTATTGATCCCCATTGCCCATTTTGCCCACCTCCGCCCCCTGTCTTTGGTAACCACCAAGCTGTTCTTTGTATCTGGAGTTGGTTTTTTGTTTTTTAGGTTTCACATATAAGTGAGATCATATAGTACTTGTCTTTCTCTCTCTGACTTATTTCACTCTAGGTCCATCCATGTGTCACAAATGGCAAGAGTTCCTTCCTTTTCATGGCTGAGTTATATGCCATTATATTCACATATATATCACATTTTCTTTATCCGTTCATCCATTGATGGGCATTTACGTTGTTTTCTTACCTTGGCTATTATAAACAATACTGCAGCAAACATGTGAATGTATATATCTTTTTGAGTTAATGTTTTTGTTTTCTTTGGATAGCAATTCCACTTCTGGGTATTTGAGTCATATGGTAGTTCTATTTTTAAGTCTTTGAGGAGCTTCCATACTGTTTTCCATAGTGGTTGCACTAATTCACATTCCCACCAACAGTACACAAGGGTTTCTTTTTCTCCATTTCCTTGCCATCACTTGTTATTTCTTGTCTTTTTGATAGTAGCCATCCTAGCAGGTCTGAGGTAATATCTCATTGTGGCTTCAGTTTGCATCTCCCTGATGATTACTGATGTTGAGCGTCTTTTGGTATAACTGTTGGCCATTTGTATGTCTTCCCTGGAAAATATCTATTCAGATCTTCTGCCTGTATTTTAATCAGATTTTTTAAACTGTTGAATTGTATGGTTTTTTTTTATAGATCTTGGATATGAATCCCTTATCAGATATATGATTTGGAAATATTTTTTCCCATTCAGTAGGTTGCCTTTTCATTTTGTTGGTGGTTTCCTTTGCTGTATGGAAACTTTTTAGTTTGAGGTATTCCCATTTGTTGTTTTTGTTGCTTTTGCTGTTAGTGTCAGATTCAAAAAGTCATTGCCAAGAGCTATGGCTTATGTTTTCTTCTAGGAGTTTTATGTTTTCAGATTTTACATTCAAGTCTTTAGCCCATTTTAAGTTAGTTTTTGTGTATGATATGAGATAGGGGTCCAGTTTGATTCTTTTGCATGTGGCCATCCAGTTTTCCAAACACTATTTGTTGAGAAGACTGTCGTTTCTCCACTGTGTATTCTTGGCTCCTTTGTTGTAAATTAATTGCCCATATGCGCATGGGTTTATTTCTGGACTCTCTACTGGCTTCCATTGATCTATGTGTTTGTTTTTATGTCAATGCCATACTGCTTTGATTACTACAGTTTTGTAATATAGTAGTATAATCAGAGACCATGATACCTCCAGCTTTGTTCTTCTTCCTCAAGATTGCTTTGGGTATTCTTGGTCTTTTGTAGTTCCATATAAATTTTAGGATAGTTTGTTCTATTTCTGTGAAAACTGCCTTTGGAATTTTGATAGGGATTGCATTGTATCTGTAGATTGCTTTGGGTAATATGGAAATTAAAAAAAAATTTTTTTTTTAACGTTTATTTATTTTTGAGACAGAGACAGAGCATGAACGGGGGACGGTCAGAGAGAGGGAGACACAGAATCTGAAACAGGCTCCAGGCTCTGAGCTGTCAGCACAGAGCCCGACACGGGGCTCGAACTCACGGACTGCGAGATCATGACCTGAGCCGAAGTCGGCCGCTTAACCGACTGAGCCACCCAGGCGCCCCAAGGAAATTTTAATAATATTCTTCCAATCCATGAACACAGAATATCTTGCCAGTTGTTTGTGTCTTCAATTCATTAGTGTCTTATAATTTTCAGTGTATAGGTCTTGGTTAAATTTATTCTGAGATATTTTATTTTTGACGCAATTATAAGTGGGATTTTCATAATTTCTCTTTCTGATTATTCATTATTAGTGCATAGAAACCCAACAGATTTTTGCATGCTGATTCTGTATCCTGCAACTTTACTGAATTTGTTTATTCTGATGGTTTTTTGGTGGATTGCTTAGGGTTTTCTATATATAATATGTTTTCTGCAAATAGTGGCAGTTTTACTTCTTCTTTCCCAATTTGGATGCCTTTTACTTCCTCTTTCCTAATTGCTCTTGCTAGGGCTTCCAGTACTGTGTTGAATAACAGAGGTGAGAGTGGGCATCCTTGTCCTGTTCCTGATCTTAGAGGAAAAGTTTTCAGCCTTTCACCATGGAGTATGATGTTAGCTGTGGGCTTATCATATATGGCCTTTATTATGCTGAGGTATGTTCCCCTGTATCTACTTTGTTGAGAGTTTTTAATCATTAATGAGTGTTGAATTTTGTCAGATGCGTTTTCTGCATTGTTGAGATGATCTGATTTTTATCCCTCATTTTGTTAATATAGTGTAAGAAATCTACATTAAAAAAAGATTTTAGTATAATATGACTTCACTCATATGAGGACTTTAAGATACAAAACAGATGAACATAAGGGAAAGGAAGCAAAAATAATATAAAAACAGGGAGGGGGCAAAACAGAAGAGACTCTTAAATATGGAGAACAAACAGAGGGTTGTAGAGGGGTTGTGGGAGGGGGGATGGACTAAATGGGTAAAGGGCTTAAGAAATCTACTCTTGAAATCATTGTTGCACCATGTGCTAACTAACTTGGATGTAAATTATAAAAAATAAATTATTAGATTAAAAAAAAGATTTTAGGGGTGCCTGTGTGGCTTAGTTGGTTAAGTCTCCAGTTCTTGATTTTGGCTCAGGTCATGATTTTGCAGTTTGTGAGATTGAGCCCCGTGAGATCTGACAGCGCAGAGCCTGCTCGGGATTCTCTCTCTCTGTCTCTCTCTGCCCCTCCCCTACTTGTGCATGCACACATGCTCTCTCGAAATAAATAAACTTTTAAAAAAATAAATAAGATTTTATTTTTGAGTAATATTTATCCTCAACATGGGGCTCAAACTTACAACCCTGAGGTCAAGAGTCTCACGCTCTATCCACTGAGCCAGCCAGGCACCCCTGAGATCTGCATTTTTGAAATGGTATTTTTATAGGTATTCCTCTGACCATACTTTAGAAATGTTGGATTAGGAAAAGAAGACTGCAAAGGAGAAAAACAACAGAATTATAAAAATTATTGAGTCCAGAAAGGGCCAAGAAAGGAGAGAAAAAGAAATAGAACAGGTAGGAAAAATAGAAGACATAGAAGAAGATGCTAAAATTAAATCTAAATACATAGGTTATATTAATTGCAAAAAGAAAAAAATCAACTATATGTTGTTTAAAGAAACAGTATAAATTTAAGTTGAAAGTAGAAGAATGGAATAAAATGTACCTATGAATACTTAAAAAAAAAAATCTGTGGGATGCCTGGGTGGCTCAGTGGGTTGAACCTCTGACTCTTGATTTTGGCTCAGGTCTGTAGGATTGAGCCCCGTGTCAGGCTCTGTGCTGAGCATGGAGCCTGCTTAAGATTCTCTCTCTCTTCCTCTGCCCCTCTTCCCCACTTGTGTTCTTTCACTCAAATAAAATTAAAGATTTTAAGAAAATCTGTGGCTATACTATGAGGCATGAGTCCAAATACATTTTAAAGAAAATGAAGACAAGACTGTGTGTAGCAATAGTTTTCATACAAAGAGGAAACAGAAGCACAGAGCAGGGAGGGGCTGGTCACAGACTGAGTCCAAAGCAGAGCAAACAGTGATGGCCTGAATCTTCCTGTTGCTTCTATACAGGTTTGCACGTGTGGATGACTTGGTGATTCACTTCTCCTGGGTGGGACTTCTCCCCTGGTACCTGCAGCTATGGTCGAGGATTTTAGTCTGATATAGAGTTCCCAGAAATTAAAGAGGAAGCAGCCCATTGGGTACAGTGACCTCCCAATGCTCCAACAGTCCACCTGGTGGGCTGAGCTGGTATAAGTAGGGGGGGGAAGGGTATCAAAGAGCCTTGAGCCCACTTGATCCTACCGACTGGGAGTATGTTTGGTTGAACAGATCAAATCAGCACGTGGACATCGAATCCTTAACCGCATAGTATCCTGCAAGACTGTGAGTGGACGGTGTACTAATAGTCATGGTATTTGCCTTCAGGCAAAACTTCAGGGAGCTCACAATCTAGACAGGGAGCAGTTTACTCTAACTGAAATAAATATTTTGGAAATCAGCCAGACACTGAGAGCTTATCTGGCTGATTCTGACCAGCTGCCATTTTGACCGTGGCCTGAGCACTTCAGACCTGGGCATGGAGGGCTAATTAATGATGCCTATATGTGCATGGTGGTACAAATAATAGTTACAAGTAACAGTGGTTAGTATGTTCTGCCACTTCCCCTGTTTAAAATAGCACCTCTGTCACATATTCATCATCCTCTTACCCTCTTTTTCTTCTCCGTACTTAATACCAGTTGCTATTCTGATATATGTCTGTTTGCTTCTGATCTGTTGTCCCATCTAGAGTGTAAGTCCATGTGGGCAAGAACTTTGTTTTGTTCCTTCTGTCCCCAGTGCCTAGAATGGTGCCTGGCACTGTGGAAGGAAAAATGACCTTGAGAGTTGGCTTGTGCCAGGTACTCTGCTAAGCCTTCTATGTACATGATCTCATTTTATCCCAACGACTTTTGAGGCAGCTACCCCAAAAACGAGGAAACAAAGATCAGTAAGATTGAGAAAATGGCCCAAGGTTGTATAATCTATTAAGTGGCGGAGCTGCATTTGAATCCTGGTCTGACTAACTATGGAACTCAACTGTTCCTTTTCTCTGCTTTCCTTCGGCAGGGTCTGGGGACATGGCCCGAAGGGCTCTCAAGCTTGCTTCGTGGACCGGCATGGCTCTTGCTGCCTCTGGCTTCTTCCTCTACAGCAACAAGTACTTGGATCCTAATGACTTTGGTGCTGTCAGGGTGGGCAGAGCAGTTGCAACGGTAGGTTTTTCTTATTGTCAGTGTGGCAGAGGAACTGCTGTATTACCTGCAGGTGTTTGTACATGTAACAGATATACATGCCAGCCACACGTGTGGAGCTGCATGTGTGCCCTTCCTTGTGCAAAGCTCCCTCTGCACAGTAGCACAGGCATGGGTGTGCACCCTCAGGCACCTATATTCCTGTACGCCCAACCTCTGTCATACTAAGCCGAAATAGAATGGGATTTCACAGGGTCTCTGTTCTGAAGCTTTGACATGTTAGATTCTGTATGTAATTTTAGAGACAGACCTGGACCAGTGCTCCTCAGCAAATGTACGTGGAAAGACTTTGCAGCCTTGATCAAACTCTACCAGAAAACTTGGCTTTCTCTTCAGTGTGCTAGTGTGAGTGGTTCCTGATGCAGGGCTCATACTCAGAACATCTGGGCCTTGGAAAACTTTGGGGCTCCCCTCCAACCCTCAATCTAATCTGAGGGGTCCTGGGTGGCTCAATCAGTTGAATGTCTAACTTTGGCTCAGGTCATGATCTAATGGTTTGTGAGTTCGAGCCCTGCATTGGGCTCACTACTGTCCGCACAAAGCCCACTTTGGATCTTCTGTCCCTCCCCACTTCTTTGCCCCTCCCCTACTCACACTCTCTCTCAAAAGTAGATACACATTAAAAAAAAAAGAGCATCTTAGTTGAATATTTCACCATTAGAAGTTTTCTCCAGTGGCTCAGGAACATCCTCCCTGTTGAATCATGTCCTCCTAACTCTGCTGAAAGGAGCTCTCCCAAACATGCATATGTAACTGCCCCATTCGTGGGTCATTTGCCACGTGCTTCGTGCTTTCTTGCCTCCTCTGTCTGCTGCAGGATGAAGTCATCCTTTCTTCCCCTTGGCATAGATATACTCTGTGCGCTGTCTGTTTGGGTTGTTGTCTGATCATTTCCTTAATACTCAGTGTTGTGAAGTCTTCTCCCTAGCTAGTCATAGAATCTAATGGACAAATAGATAAATAGATAGGCCATAGAGTATGAAATGATTCCTGAGTGTTTATCAAGTGCTTTCTGGGGGCCCAGTGTGGTCTTTACAGGCTTTGAGAGGTAGAAATGAACCGTCCTACCCACACCCAGCTTTGAAGGAGCTGATGGTTGAGGAGTGCTCATGTGAATGGGTCAAAAAGCAATGGATTTGTTTTAAAGCCGTGGATCGGATCAAGATGTGTGATTCAGGTGACCACTGCTACGGGACCTCAGACACAAGTGTGAGACCCGTAGGCCGGGAGTCAGGATGAGTGTCCTAGGGGAAGCAGGCTTTGATGGAACCTTAGGGGTTTGAATATAGTTGACCCTTAACAACGGGTTAGGGTGCTGACACCCATGCAGTCAAAAATCCACGTATAACTTTTGACTCCCCCAGAGCTTAACCACTAATAGCCTACTGTTGACCGGAAGTCTTACAGATAACATGAAGAGTCGATTAACACATTGTATGTCATATGTATTATATACTGTATTCTTATAATAAAGTAATCTAGAAAAAAATGTTATTAAGAAAATCATAAGGAAAGAGTGCCTGGGTGGCTCAGTTGATAAAGCGTCTGACTCGGCTCAGGCCATGGTATCATGGTTCATGGGTTTGAGCCCCATGTCGGGCTCTCTGCTGTCAGTGCAGGGCCTGTTTCGAATCCTCTGTCTCCCTCTCTGTCTGCCTCTTCCCCCACCTCTCTCTCGCACATGGGTACGCTCTCTCTCAAAAATAAATAAACGTTAAAAAAAAAACCCATAAAGAACATACATTTACAGTACCATATGGTAATTTACCGGTAAAACCCCACGTGTAAGTGGGCCCGCACAGTTCAAACCCATGTTGTTCAAGGGCCAGCTGTAGCTGGGAATGAGGGAAGAAGGCATTTACCAGTGATTTATAAACCAGCCACTAGGCTGTGCATTCTTTGAAGGCCAGGGCTCTGGTCTTGATTGGCCTTGTGCTTTGTTCAGTGACCAACTCTTGTTCGCGGTTGGTGCTCAACACATTTATATCGAGTGGAATAAAGCTTTGGGAGTGTAGACAAGGGAGCAGACTCCTCTAGGTATCAGCCTTGTAAGCCTCTTACCTTCCAGGGGCCTCAGTTGCTCAGTTCTAAAAAGGAAGGGTTGGCCTAGGTAATCCTCAAGCCTCCTCCATGTCTGAGATATCTGGAAGCCTGTAATTTCCTGATTTCACCAAGAACATGGGGACTTCTCCTAGACTTTTGGCCAAGGGACCCAGAATCAAAACTTAGGCTGTTAGAGCAAACATAAATGTAAAACGATGTTTACTTGTGGTAATACGTTTATCCAACAGCATTTGTTCAACTAGTCTTTACTGAGCATTTACCTGTGTGTCTGGCACTGTACAAAGGGGCTGGGGATGCAGTGATGAGCAGGAAGGACAAGCCTCTGTGTTTATAGAGCTGAAATTCTAGCAAAGAGGAGATAGTCCACCTACCAGGAAACAAATGAGTGAGGTAATTTTGGATAGGATAATTTTGTTATGATGAATAATTGAGAGTTCCTGGTGGGTGGGGCAGCCTTCGATTAGGGCTCTCTGCAGAGGTGGCATTTGTGCAGAGCTCTGACTGACAGGAGGAAGCCGGCCAGGCTAAGATCTGGGGGCAGAGCATCGCAGCGGAGGGGTTGTCTACTTCTCTAGACACACTGCCTCTGTCAGGGGCCAGCAGCTGCGGGACCGGGTGGATGAGCGATATTGAATGTCCAGGTGCTAAGCCTCTCGTTTCCTTGGTTCACAGACAGCTGTCATCAGTTATGACTATCTCACCTCTTTGAGGAGTGTCCCCTATGGTTCAGAGGAGTATTTGCAGCTTCTATCCAAGGTAAGGAACCCTGGGCCCGGCTGAGCCAGGCCAAGACTGGGTAAGTCCTGAAGTACCTGCCAAGCCAGCGAGCTTTCTGTGTGGAGCTGAAGTGGGGCAGGGGCTGTGCGAGGATTGAGGCTGGAGGCTTGGAGGCAAGGAGCAGAGGATTTTTCCTCATTGGAGGTGTTTTTGTGCTGATGGGCCAGGCTACCAGGCTGACATCAAGCTGGATCCTGTGATACTGAGGTTATTAATCTACAAGGCACTGTTGGGGAGGCTGGTGTATGTTTCTGGGGAGCACAAGGTGTCTGGGATGACTCAGGAGGGATGAAGGCTCTGTTCCTGAGATAACTCAGTTGGCTTCTGAAGTGCTTTGTCAGGCAAAACCCAGTTGAAAGAGGTTAATTGCTTTCCTGTCCTCTCAAGGCTACACTGGGGCTTCCTGTTAGGCCTCTGAGTGGAGCTGTTGACCCCACTCCCTGTCTCCTCACTTGGAACAGTCAGTTGATTTTGATGCTACAATGAGATGGGTTGGGGCATCACACAAGAGGGCATTTTTTTGGATGTGAGTTGAGTTTGGGGTCAAGTGTAGATACTTTTGGTTCCTCCAGAGAGAGGTTTGTGATAGATCTGTATGTCTTTGCTCAGCCTGCAATGCCCTTGGCCCCTTAGAAAATCTCTAGTCATCCTGGTCTCAGCTCAAATACCTCTCCTCCGTGACACTTTTCCTTCTCAATCATTCCTGGTGGATGGGGTAATTAATTTTAAAGTTTTTATTTAAACTTTTCATTATACAAATTCCAACCATTAACAAGAGTAGAGAGAATAGTATAATGAACCCTATGGAACTATCATCCAACTTCAGACATTATCAACATTTTGCCAATCTTGTGTCATCTACTCTCTATTCATTCATTTATTTTTGCTGAAATATTTAAATTTTTAAAAATATTTATTTGTGAGAGAGAGACAGAGAATGAGTGGAGGAGGGCCAGAGAGAGAGGGAGACACAGAATTTGAAGCAGACTCCAGGGTCTGAGCTGTCAGCACAGAGTCTGATGCGGGTCTCGAACTCCTGAACCGTGACATCATGACCTGAGCCAAAGTAGGATGCTTAATGACTCAGCCATCCAGGAGCCCCTTTGCTCAAATATTTAAAAGCAAATCTTAGGCATTATATTATTTCATCTGTAACTACTTCACTTTGTATCTCTAATAGATAAGTACCTTAAAAAAACTATGATACCATACTCCTAATTAACAAAATTAATAATATGTCCTTAATTTCTTTTTTTAATTAAAAAATTTTTTTAATGTTTATTTTCTGAGAGAGAGAGACAGAACGTCAGTGGAGGAGGGGCAGAGAGAGAGAGGGAGGCACAGAATCCGAAGCAGTTCTAGGCTGTGTCAGCACAGAGCCCGACGCTGGGCTTGAACTCACGAGCTACATGATCATTACCTGAGCCAAAGTTGGCGCTTAACGACTGAGCCACCCAGGAGCCCCTGTCCTTAATAATTTCTAATATCTAGTGTATACTCAAATATCCCTGGTTCCTAAAATGTTTTTTTTTTTTTTTTTTAAAGTTGGTTCATTGCAATCTGGATCCAAATGAAGTGGCATATATTGCATTAGGAAACAGCAACCAAAATCTTCTCCAATCTATAATATCTCTCTTTCCTCCTCCCCCTCCTTTTTTGAGCTATTTGCTTATTGAAGAAAGCAGATCATTTGTCCTGTAGAATTTTGCATATTCAGGATTTGGCTGATTGCGTCCTCAAAGTGTTGTTTAATGGGAACTAGAGTCACCTGGCATGCGATTCCAAGTTTGAACATAGAAACATTTGAACATAGAAAATGATCCTCCTCCTGCTGTTCTTCACATAGCTAGTTTTCCTGCCTGGGAGTGATGATCATCTTGTCCTGTGTATCCTTCCAGAGATACCTTCCTGTTTGAATTTAATCACTCTGTCGCCTTTATTCCTATGAAAGATGATAATTGGTTACATGTCTCTCACTTTAGAATATAGATTCTTTTAGATCAGGGATTGGCTCATCTTTTCCATATTTTCTACTTCTAGAGATGATGCCTAGGACTGAGTTGACTTAATATCTGTTTCAGGCTGCACCCTGCTAGCTCCTTCCTCGGGAGAGGACCTAGAAAGGGTGCTAGGTTTGTATTCGGAAGACCTGAGTTTGTGCTCTGTCTTTGGGATGGTCATTTAGCCTTTGGAGCTGCCATTTTCCTTTCTGGAGACTGCAGTTGGCAATGCCACATACTGCAGATTATATAGATATCTGAGAGGGTGTGTTGTGAAATGTAAATGTACAGCAGGTTTCAAAAGTAAGTCCAATGTCTACTGGGAGATGTTCTCCCATGAGGACAGAGACTTGGTCTGTCTGTGTATCTCCATGTCTGTAGCACCTACAGCAGTACCTCAGACATGGTAGGTGGTGAATAAAGGTTTGTTGAACAAATGAATGAACGAAATGTTAGTTTGTATTGGAAAAACTCAAAGCCCTCCATTTCTGGGACTTAATGCCAAACTCCTGCCTTTCCCGGCCCCTCTTTCTCCATCTAACCAGTGCTCCGGGCCTTGGGGCCCCCAGAGTGACGTTCTGCACAGAGGCCAGGCCAAGACACAGGGGCAAGTGCTCTGCAGAGGAACAGGGGATGGGTAATGTGCAGACAGTTGCCCTCATGTGTAAGTCATCTGAAAGACAGTGGTGCCACAGCTCCTGGAGAAGTTGGCGACTTTGGGGGTTGCAGGAAGGAAGGTGCAGTGTGATATTTGACAGGAGGGCATCATGTGGTAGTTGGCACCGATAACAGGGGTGCAGACTGGTCCCTGGGAGTTGTGCCTGGGAAGGGGACCTGGCTGGCACTAAAGAGCACGAGTAAATACTGCAAGAGTGTGTTCTTCCATTGGAACACTTATCTGTTCTTGTCTTCGTGACTGATAAAAGAATGAGTGAAGGGTAAAACATAATTATCTTACCTGTCAAGCCAGTGTCCCCAGGTCCCAGAGTATGCTAGAGCCAAGAGACAGTGACTTAGAGAAGCACTTTCAAGGTTGGCGCTCAGCTGGCTGGTATCTCAATGACTCAGCTTCACATCAGGAGGGGGTAGGAGTCAAAGTGAAGTAGTGTTTTTTAGGGGCTCAGTGGCACTTTGCTGGGCAGCTCAGGGTCAGGGGGTGTGGCAAAGCCCCAGGGCTTTGGAGAACCAGACTCTCGGTGTCCAGGATGCTTATAAACAGAGATGACAGGTGTGAACCAGTATGTCCACAAGGCAGAAAGAAGTCACAGCTGGTATGGATGTCCAGACTGGACTGGAGGAAGCAGGATTGCGTCGATTCTGACCAAGGGGTTGGGGTGTGGTAGACATACATTAAATTTTCAGTCCCAGAGCCATTCTTGTTTTGGGAAGTAGCATCCAAAACTTCTTTTGGGGAGCCACTCATGTTTCATGTAGTCATCATGAGGTTTGAGTGAGGCTCACCCCATCCTCAGCTCCAAGAGGGGGCACTTGACTTAGGTCATCTATAGAGTCCATTCCTCTGGTCCTAGAGATTGGTTCAAGGACGGGCATTTGAACCAGTATTGGTCAGTGAACATCAGGTCCAGGACTTTTGAGGGTATTCCCCACAGAACACTGCCTTTTCTGCTGTATTAGCTGTGGGTATAGGATGTTGACTCGAGCTGCTGGAAGCCATTTTGCCACCATGAGGGCAAAACCTGTCTGTGAATGGAGTCAGTATTGTGGAGGGAAGTAGTCATTTGAGTCCCTAGATCTTGCTGAGCCTGAAATAGACTTTCTAGTTATATGTGCCAGGAAATTCTTTTTTTTGCTCCAGATGGTTTGAGATCAGTTTTCTGTTACTTACAATCAAATGAATCCTGATACACTGGGGATTCTTGGAGAAGCATGCTGGATTTTTTTTTTAAGTTTATTCATTTATTTTGAGAGAAACAGAGAGAGGGTGCAAGCAAGGGAGGAGCAGAGTGAGAAGAGGACATAGGATCCAAAGTGGGCAGAGAGCTTGATGCGGGGCTTGAACTCGTGAACCATGAGATCATGACCTGAGCTAAAGTCAGGTGCTTAACTGACTGAGCCACCCAGGCACCGCATAAGAAGCATGCTGGATCTTGAAACACAGTTAAGGTTTTGATCACAAAAGGTCTGGTAATTCAAAGAAAGAAATGAAATAGAAATTCCAAGGTCTAAATAGGGTGAGGAGAGGTTTGCATGGTGCAGAGTAGTATTTGAGCCATTTTGGCCCTGGAGCCAGGTTCTTAGGCTCGTGGCCTGCCACCAAGCACCTGTACTTCCCTGTCTGTAAAGTGGGGGCCGTGGCCTTTGCCTCAGCTAAATTTGTAAGAGGTGAGAAGCTTTATTTAATTAAATACTGTGGATTATTTAATCTAGCCAGAGAGGAGATCAAAGTGCACAAGGGTTGCCTCAGCGGCTCCTTATCGTTTTGATGAACAAATTAATGATTTCCTATTTTCCTTATTTCTCCATTTGTTAATTGGCATTCTTTTGTGAGCCATCCCTTCTCCTTCAGTTATTTAATTATTTTTATCACTGTGAACTCATGGATATTTATTTTATTCTACAGGTACCAATCCAAAGCAATCATCAGTTCATTGTTCCAATTATTCTAATTTTGGTCATTGGGAGCTCTTTCAGGTTGATTCCTGTGTCCTTTTATATGTCTCAATTCTTTACTGAGCACTATCTTATCTTTTTTTCTTTTTTTTTTCTTTTTTTAATTTACATCCAAGTTAGTTAGCATACAGTGCAACAATGATTTCAGGAGTAGATTTCCTTATTGTCCCTTACCCATTTAGCCCATCCTCCCCTTCCACAACCCTCCTGTAACCCTCTGTTTGTTCTCCAAATTTAAGAGTCTCTTATGTTTTGTCTGTTTTTGTATTATTTTTACTTCTCTTCCCTTGTGTTCATCTTTTCTGTGTCTTAAAGTCCTCATGAGTGAAGTCATATGATATTTGTCTTTCTCTAATTTCACTTAGCATAATACCCTCTAGTTCCATCCACGTTGTTGCGAATGGCAAGATTTCATTCTTTTTGATTGCCGAGTAATACTCCATTGTATATATTTACCACATCTTCTTTATTCATTCATCCATTGATGGACATTTGGGCTCTTTCCATACTTTGGCTATTGTTAATAGTGAGCACTATCCTATCTTTCTAAGCCCCAGACTCCTCTTGTATTTTCCTTGCCCCAGCCCCAGCCTCAGGATCAATCACTTCTCCAAAGAGCCCTGGCTCCTTTTCTTGGAGAATGGTATTTAGAAACCAAGATGTTGGTGCTAGGTCTGCGTATTGCTCCCGGAGTGCCATTGTTTCTAGCCCCTCCCAGAAGACAGGGCTAGGAAATATATGTATGTGTACTAACTCATGCATACACACACTCATCTATTAAAAAACCATGAGTTCATACTGATATCTCCAATTTCAGTCTAACATCATAGTTTATTTTAACTTTCTCCCATTCCTTATGTGTAACTTACTTCTCTGACAGTGAGAAACCTGCCTCTTATTATCTATAATATATTCATGTACACTTGTTCAACCCTAATATACCCTAAGACAGTTAAGACTCCCGAGGTATATCAGAGCAGAGAGAGTGGCCCAAGCTGGGTGAGATTGAATGAGTTAAGTGGGTATTTGAGCTGGGTTTGGAAAGGGGGTAGGGTTAAAGCGTGTAACACTGCGGACAGGTGATTTTGGCTGAGGTTGATGGGTAAAATTTTGGGGATTGTCTATAAGAAACAGAGATTAGTTCGATGTTACTTGGGACTAGGGTATGGGTGAGTGAAGGGGCATAGCGGCAAAGAGAATTAGAGCTAGGTCACAGAGGGATGAGAGGCCAAGTTTTATACCAGATGTAGTAGGGAGCTATGGCAAGTTCTTGGGTAAAATATTTTAAGCCTTCAGGGAATAAGAATGCTTAAAGTCATCAGTCACTGAATATTTTTTGTGCTTCTGCACTATAGACAATGAGTAGAAGCATGTGAGCTGGAGGGTGGGGGGAGACCAGGGGGAGAGAGAGGGAGGTATAGGGAGAGAGTGAGATCACAGGTGGTGCATCTTTCTTTGTTAATCAGAGTCCTAATGTAGGAGGGACCTCAGCTGCTGCTGTGACTGGGAAGTTTTTTTTTAGTTGAATCCAATTTCTTGTTTCTGAGCAGGTCACTGGGCTTCTGTTGTATCAGATGCTTCAGGTCAGCAGTGTGTGTGTGTGTCATATTAATTGTTCTAGTACTTACGACTTGGGCCAGAGGAGGTAACAATTAATACTCTTTTCCTCTTTGTCTGAGAAGCAGAACCAAGGAGATGCAGGTCTCTGCCAGGAAGAGCTCAAAATGTCGGCTTTATTACTGATAAATGCTGGGCTGGAGCCTGTGTCTTGGGTCTGTGAGCAAGTGGGCTTGTTGAACTTTCACTCCTGAATTTGATAGACTTGCCACGCAGGCACATTTGTGGCAGGACAAGCCTCTCACATGGGAGCCTGCCTCTTAGGGCAGGGAAGGGCTGAGTATCAGTGTCCTGCGGGTGTGTACAGATCCCAAAAAGGGAGGGGAGTGGAAGGGGTGGACTGAGCATGAAATGTTTCCTTTCTCCAATTCACCATTCTGATTGCCGATTCGTCCTCCCACGGGGAGTGAGAGGGAGAAGAGAGGTCAAGAGCAGTACACCCCTAGTGGGGCTCCTATATAACTTAGAGATAGGAGGTTCACCAGCAGTACTTACCTGCAGATAAGAGGTTGCTGTAAGAACCTTTAGTGCCCATTAAATTCTGCTAACATTTATACCTGACCTTGTTTAGGGACACAGCAGCTTTGGGCTTGGGTGTGGGATAACAATTTCAACATTACTGAAATGTGCATTTAGAGGGAAGGATCATATGTTGTCAGCTTTTAGAACTATGGCATGTGGTAGGTTGTTTTGGGGGAAAAGGATACGGATGAGAGGAGTGGAGTAAGGGGCTTAGGTGGGGGGATAACTCTATTTATAATTATGCCATTGACCTTGAGAAAGGTATTTTCAGCACCAGTTAGCTCAGGCCTCTGATGTACAGACAGAACTGAAGGTCTAGAGGCGTGATAGGATTTCTTTAAGTGCCCCCCCCTCCCCTGACCCTGCAGTTTTGTGGCAGATCTTGGGCTTGGACTTGGACATCTAGATCTTGCCTGATCTCATGTTCTTTGCACTTTAACACCTGGTTGTTTATCCTGGTTGTTTATCCCTGTTTATCCATTTGCAACCTGGGGGAAAGCACCAAGTTGGATAGAAGTTGCCTGTGCAGCCACTCTTGCCAACCAGCTGCTGCTGCTGAGTTGCTTCTCCCCTGGGTCCATTCCCCTGGTGTGAGCCCTGAGGCTGTGGTCCTTTTGGGATGGGTTTGGAAACACAGAGGAGGAGGAAGAAGGGCCATAGAACCTCCTCCTGGGAATTCCTTTTTTTTTTTTTTTTTTTTAAGTTTATTTATTTTTGAGAGAGACAGAGATAGTGTGATTAGGGGAAGGGCAGAGGGAGGGAGAGAGAGAGTCCCAAGCAGGCTCTGCCCTATCAGCATAGAGCTCCATGCAGGGCTCGAAGTCACGAAACCATGAGATCATGACTTGAGCTGAAATCAAGAGTCAGATGCTTAACTGACTGAGCCACCCAGGTGCCCCGGGAATTCCTTTTTGTATTTAATCAGTCAACCAAAGAGTTAATTCAACAAATATTTGGAATTTGCATTTCCTAGTGGAGGGAGGTATAGACCCTCCAAAGGAATCCGTAGATGCTAGCTCCTTGCTTTGGGAAAGGGTTTCGACTCGTAAGCTATGGAACAACTGCCAGTTTTGAGGATAAGTGTGCTACCAGCTTAGTGAAGGTATGATGACTCAAGAAGTGTTTTAAAGATCTTGTTGCCCAGCAGGGGGAACTGTAGCAGTGTCTGGCTCTTCAGGCGTATTCTCTGAAACCTGGGGACTGTCCTGGCCAAACCAGGACATGTCTTCACCGTTCTTCCAGCCATCTGTTTCAACAAACCTTAACTGAGCCTGCTCTGTGCCAGGGCTTGCATGAGGCTCAGCCTCAGAAGATGTAAAGGGAAATAAGACTTGACCTCTGTCCTCCAGTTGCTCACAGTCCAGTGGGGGAAGCAGGGATGAAATCACCAGTTGCAGAAGGATCGATTTGTCTTCATTCCAGCTCTGGCTCCTGACAGCAGCTAACTTCCAGCCAAGGAGTGGGGGGTGGAAAGGGTAGGAGCGTTGCATGGGAGGGGCTCCTAACCCATCATGGGGGGTGAGGGTGGAGTGCATACCTAGGAAGGCCTCCTCTGGTGTAGTGGTATCTACTTGGGCCACTGTTCCTCTGTGTGTGCACAGTAAACCTGGTGTGGAAGCTTTTGGTGAGTTTTCATGTACTCTGTCCCTAAGACCCCCTTTTGCTGCTTTCATTTCTCATCCTGGAACATTTGTCAGAAAGTCTTCTATACAGAAGAGGAGGAGAGAAATGGAATCCTTGCTGTCTTGGTGACTGGCTTTCTCAGAGTTTGTGATAATTTTTGCAGGAGCATGAGCTGCATTTAATTTGCTCTGCTTGGGTCATCTAAGGACCAGGCCTGTGGAACAGGGAGCCAGAGTCTGAAATGGCAGCCAGTGCCTCCTTTTTAGCTTTCTGTGTACCCAGACCTTTCTGAGTACTGCATTGCAAACCTGCAGAACTTTCTGCAGTGGCCCTAATTCGGGAAGAGTTCCACAGAAGTAGGAACTGGGACCTAGGCATGGTCTGGGGAGAGATGTGGCGGGTCTCCTTCTGTCCTTGGGGACCCTGGAGGGAAATGTGGCTTGACTCGGGCTTCTCCCTGGAGGTTGCACTCGCTGTGCGGTGGCTTCTCTGTAGTTCTCAGACAAGGCGTGCAAATGTCAAGTTGTCTTCTTGATTGCTCTAGACTTATCAGCGACCTATGGACCTGCATACCCCTTGTATTTTTTTTTTTTTAATTTTTTTTTTCCAACGTTTATTTATTTTTGGGATAGAGAGAGACAGAGCATGAACGGGGGAGGGGCAGAGAGAGAGGGAGACACAGAATTGGAAACAGGCTCCAGGCTCCGAGCCATCAGCCCAGAGCCTGACGCGGGGCTCGAACTCACGGACCGCGAGATCGTGACCTGGCTGAAGTCGGACGCTTAACCGACTGCGCCACCCAGGCGCCCCTATAAAAGCATGTGAAATGTATGAGACCTAAGGAAAGGTATAGAAAATAATTTAGTGGTCACTCGTATACTCACTGCATAATTTCAGAAACAATCCTTACCCATACAATTGTAGCCTCCTGGGTACTACCCTGATTCCAGCTTTCCTACTACAAAAGCAGAAGCAAGCACTATTTTGAATTCATTGGTTGGCCTTCCTATGTACTTCTTTGTAACCAACTATTCATGTATTTATATGATATTTTTCATCCTGTTGACTTTTTCCTTTACTTGGTTTTGTTCTAAGGAAAATTACAGGCTTGATAGACTAGCTGTCTCTTTTTTGGGGGTCTGCATATGCAAATAAGAAGTGCCCTGGGTACCACCTGAAATTGCTGCTTATACCGTCTTTGTGCACGCTATCGCTGGTGCCAGGTCACCCCTTGAAGAAGCAGGCTGCAGCATCTGTAGCAGATGCTGGGCCAGACTCTGGCTTGCACCCATCCTTGCCTCGGTCTTTCCCCTGCTGGGTGTCTCCACTCTGTCCAGCTCTTCTCTTGTCTTAGCTCACCCTATTTATCTCCTGAGGCTGATTCAGACTTGAAGCTGCCTGATAGGATGGTATTTGCTGCTGCTCAGAAACCGTGATCTCTTTCCAGAGGCCACAGCTGAAATGAAATAAAATAAGCCCTTGTGTTTCTGGTGATGGGATGCCATTGCCATGTGCTGGGCATCTCTCTGTACTGGTCAGCGCAATTAATGGCATTAGCCAGTTCCTCGTTTGCCTTACACAGGCTGCCTGGGCACACAGGGCTGGCTTCTTCCTGCCACAGAGCTGATCACCACTTGCCCCTGCTTCCTGGTTCTTGTGGGGGGGTGGAGGAGGCCAGAGTGCCCTGCTTCTCAGGGATAGTGCTATGTTAAGGTTAGCCTACATCAAATGGGGCAGGAGCTGGAGGAACCCCAGCTGGAGAACCTGACCTTGTCCATCTCAGACTCCATCTCAGACTAGCTATGCTGGGCTTCTCATTACTTTATTGCTTTCCCCACTGAAAACCCCACACCGTTGCCTTTCCTGCCCTGGATTGGGTGCTTCTACCACGACCCAGCTGTTTTCTACTTGTGCTGAACAGTGCTGGGGAATGGGGTAGTGCTGGGGAGTGGGATGATGCTACGTGATGAGAGATGCCATAAACTAGGACTTTCTTACTGCAAAGGTAATTTAGTACTGCAGTGGGTTACCAGGGACAGCTGTGAAATCTGTATCTGGAAGGGGAGCTTTCCAGAAACAGAAGAGATTCTGTCTGTCTGTTATGGAGGTGGGAATGTGACAGCTCACTGGTGGTTTCTAACTTGTCACACGATCAGAGACCCCTGAGGGTCTTATAAAGGAGCCTTATAAAGTGCAGATTCCTAGACTCTGTACTCTAAAGATTTGTTTCCAGTGATTCTGGGGTGAGGCCTGGAAAGCTGTATTTTTAATGAGTTCCCCAGGCAGGCTTCTGATGTTAAGAACAAGTGTTTACATTGATTGAATCCTGTGGGAAAGGCACTGCACTAAGGGTTCTTTCTATATTATCTCCTTTAACTTCACGACAATCTGAGGTAGATACTATTGTCATCATCTCCATTTTACAGATGAAGAAACAGATTAAGTGACTTGTCCAAGGGTCTGTGGCTAGTAAGCAGGTGTATTAGCTTCCTGTAATTGCCATAACAAGTTATCACCAATTGGGTGGCCAGTGACAACAGAAATTTATTCTCTCACAGTTCTGGAAGCCAGAAGTCCAAAATCAAGGTGCTAGTGGGGCCGTATTCCTTCTGGTGGCTTCAGACATGCCTTGTGGCTGCATCACTCCAGTCTTTTCCTCTGTCTTCTCTTGCTTATGAGGACACTTGTCATGGGGTTTAGGGCCTATCTGGGCAATCCAGAGAGATCTCATCTCAAGATTCTTAGTTACATCTACAGAGATCCTTTTTTCTGAATAAGGTCATAATCACAAGTCCAGGGGGTTAGGACAAAGGCATATCTTTTGGAGTGCCACCATTCGACCCACTACAGGGTCTTCGATTTAGTCACAAATAGTGTGGCTCCCAAGCCTGTGTTTATAACTGTGTGACTCCTGGCTCTCTGATCTGGACTGGATGAGCTTGAAGGGTTCCTCCAGACCAGCAGCCAAGGCATGGGTTTCTTTATTGTGCAAGGGAGTTTGGGCTATTTGTCAAGTCTTGACAAACTAGTGCTTTCCTTGCCTTCTCTCCCACCCCCTCAGCCCTCTACTGTTGTTCCTGAAACTCTTTGAGCTATTTATTCCTGACTCCGAAATTCTCACATCTTCATGTACTCAGGAGGTTAGGCCACAGGGGCTGTGAGGCCTAACTCCTACTGGCAGGGGTGGGATGAATTTTTCTGCCTCAGCGTCCACGTCTCCAAAATGGGAATTGCTAGAATAGCAGGGGTAGATGGAAGGCCATGAAATAACTAATAAAGTTGGTGGAAGGCAGTCTGCAGCTATAAGGTTGATGGAGACGCTTGTTAACCACACTAATAATCTAAGAGCCTGTTCTTGATTTCCCCGCTTCTCACTGTCTTGGCCCCAAGCAGCTATTTTCTACCAAATTAAAATCCACTCAGCTCCCTTCCTGTCCCTGAATAAAAACTACCCTCAAAGCTCTTGCCTGTTACAGCAAGACTTTTTAATAGACTTTTCCTTGTAGAACCGTGAGACATATGTCCAATTAGCAGAATAACTTCACTTAAATATACAAATAAACTGTTGACTGATAATGGTGCGACATATGTGAGGCTAATTTAAGGCAACGTGTCTCGGAAGCTGGGGTACTGCCCCCTCCCTCACCCTCAGATCCCATGCCCCACACTCTGTAGGATGAAGAGGGATGTCTCCAGGCTCTGCCTGATCACAGTGCAGAACACCTAAGCCACTCACTGTTCATACAGCCAATTATGTAGCAAATTTTAATTGAACACCTGCTATGGGCCAGGCACTGTGCGAGGTGCTAGGTATACGGTGGTCTATTCATGAGGGGATAGGAGATATTTAACAGCGTTGGAACTCATGAGAACATCCTTTCCAGGAGGGCAGGTGTCTGTTCTGCTTGCTGCTGTATCTTCAGCACTTAAAACAGTGCTTGGCACACAGTAGGCTCTTTTTAGTGCATCAGTGAGTTAAGTAAACAAGATAATGTTGGCTCTTGCTGAATGTCCGAAAAGAGATAAACTGTGGTCATGGAATAAAAAGCGACCAAAGCTGGGCTGGAGAAGGGGTCTCTGGTGTAGGTTTTCCAGTTGACACGGGAAAGTGATGGAAGAGCAGCAGGTGAAGAGCAGAGAGAGTATTGTTGCTGGAAGAGGCAGGACGGGCTGCCTCATTTATAGGGCTTAGTGCAAAATGGAGCTTTGGGTTTCCGGCTGGGGGTGGGGAAGTTAGTCTTCTCTTTCCGTGGCCCTGCAGCCCCAACACACCATGAATGGGCAGCCCCCAAGAGATTGCTGCCTCAGTGCTGGGATGTACTCAGGGTCTGGGTTGGGGGTGGGTGAGGGATCCCTGCTGAGTCTCCTGTTGAACTTGCCCTGGTGAAGCTGGTCTAAATTGGGGAGGGATACTGTGTGCCGTGTGCGTGAGTCTACCCTGCCTAAACTTACACTCAAGCCCCCAGCGGGGACGGAGGATAGTGGCAGAATGCAGGTCTTCTCCACCAGTGTGACATGATTGCCACTGTGAGTGGAAAAGCAGCCTGGCTGTGTGGTGGGGAGACTGTGTGCAACCAGGGCATGGGGCTGGGGTGGGGCATGGTCAGCTGAGAACTCGCTGGGGAGGTGGGACTGTGTTTGGGAGCTGAATCCCCCTGGGGCCTGCTGCTTTGTCCCATCTGGCTTCATTTGCAAAACACAAATTCAAAGATAAAATGAAGAATTTCGGGGCACCTGGGTGGCTCAGTCAGTTAAGCGTCTGACTTGGGCTTAGGTCACGATCTCACTGTCCGCGAGTTCGAGCCCCGCGTCGGGCTCTGTGCTGACTGCTCAGAACCTGGATCCTGTTTCAGATTCTGTGTCTCCCTCTCTCTCTGACCCTCCCCCGTTCATGCTCTGTCTCTCCCTGTCTCAAAAATAAATAAAACGTTAAAAAAAAAAAAAAAATTTCAAGCCAGCTACTGTATTGGTTTCCTACTGCTGCTATAACAAACTACCACAAACTTAGCGGCTTAAAATACTACCTTATTCCCTTATGGTTCTGGAGGTCAGAAGTCTGAAAGGCTTCTCTCTGGACTAAAATGAATGCATCAGCAGGGCCGTGTTCTTTCTGGAGTCTCTTGGGGAGAACTCACTTGTTTTTCTTGCCTGCATTCCTTGGCTCATGGCCCCCATTCTCCATCTTCAAAGCTGGCAACATCCGGCCAAGTCCTTGTCCTGCTGCTGGCTCTCTGGTTCTCTTTTTCCACTTCCCTCTTCCACTTGAAAGAACCACCTAATCATCTGAGGTCATCTGTCTAGCTCAAGGTCAGCTATCAGCAACCTTAACTTCATCTGCAACTTTATTTCCCCTTTGCCGCATAGGTAATATGGTCACATGTTTCAGCGAGTAGGTGGTGGGCATCTTTGTTGGGGTGCAGGAACTATTTTGTCTTCCACATTAAACCATGAGTGTGGGGTCCTTCCAAGGGTGGGCATTCCTTTTTTTTTTTTTTTTTTTAATTTTTTTTAATGTTTATTTTTGAGAGAGAGAGACAGAGAGAGACAGAGAACATGAGCGGGAGAAGGAGCAGAGAGAGAGGGAGACACAGAATCTGAAACAGGCTCCAGGCTCCGAGCTGTCTGCACAGAGCCCAACGCGGGGCTCGAACTCACAAACCGTGAGATCATGACCTGAGCCGAAGCCGGATGCTCAACCGATTGAGCCACCCAGGCGCCCCCAAGGGTGGGCCTTCCAAGTGTGGCTGCACTGGTCACGTGCCCATGAAGCTGGCCCTCTGAGAAGATTGCAGCGTAAAAGCCTTGAGATGGGAATGAGCTTGGCTTGTTCAGGGTCCTGAAAGGAGGCCAACGGGATGGAGTAGAGTGAATCACAGGACGAGTGGTACAAAATGAGGCGGGAGAGGCCGGCTTGGGCCAAGAACACAGGGCTTCTCGGCCACAAGGAAGGGTTAAGAACAGCAGGCTAGTTAGGATCTGTCTTTGAACCTTAAAAAAAAAAAAAAAAAAACCTCCTGTATGAAAATTCAAATGCAATTAAAAAGTAGGAAATATGATGAACCCTGGCACCTAGATCTAAAATATGTTGCTATAATTCTTTCACTTATTTTTTTTCTGCTGAAGAATTTTAAATTGCAGAAATCATGCCATTTCACCTGTAATTTCAGCGTGTATCTCTAATAGCTGATGTTTTCTAAGTATTCCCCTCATTATCACAATGCGTGAAATTAGTGAGAGTTCTTTAATTTCTTCTAATTCCTATACGTGTTATGTTGTCCCCCCAAATGCTCCTACCACTGACCTTCACGTTGCACATGTGCTTTGCACGTGTTCCCTCTTTCTGAGGTCAGAGTGAGGCCTCCTTCCCTGTATCGAGGATCTTGCTTTCTCTTCCTTGCTACCAGCCCCCAAGATCTCAAGGCTGTGAGAAAATGAAAAAGACTCCTGTCCCAGACCCAAGCCCATGGCCTGAACAGGGATGATGGGGAAGGGAGGGGAAGCAGACTGGCTGGATATGTTATTCTGCTTGTGGCCTAACATTTATTCTTCTTGTCTGTAATTGCCATTCCAGAAATGCCCTCGCTCTTCTAGCCACAGAGCAACTGTTGAGAACAAATTAATTATGCATCTTCTCAGTGTGTGTGATTAAGGGGCAGATGGAGAGAAGGGTTCTCTTCAGTTTTTCTGGCAACTAGGTTCCCAAATGGATGCTTTCCAGACCAAAGAGTGCATGTCCTGGGCTCCTGTGGGCATCTGGATTTGTCTGTGTGGTGGCAGGCTTGCTCACTGGCAGGCAGAGTCACAAGTTGCCAGTAATAATATTATTAATCCCTTAAATTTGCAGCACATTCACTGTTTGCTGAGGGCTTGCGCACTCACATCAGTTCATTTGTTGGGATTTCAGGGATGCTGGAACAACTTTCTTTGCTTAATACCTCCCTAAATCATTGCTGATACTTGTAATTCTACCATTAGAGATTAATTCCTTTGGCCTAAAACTCTGTTCCCTATTAAAATGCAAGTATCCTTGGCAGCTGTGATGCATGTTTTATTCATGAAGCCTTCTCAGCCACTAGCAGCTGCCCTCCCCAAATGCCCCCTCCTACAACTTTCTTTTTAGGATGGCCTTCTCTGAAACAGAACCTATATTTGGAACGTATCCCATTTCATAGAACTCTGTTCTCTCAGTTGCCGAGGCTGGAAAAACGGACAGGTAAAGAAACTCCTGCCAAGGTGGCAACGACGGATAATTTCCGGTATTATCACCTCTAGTGTGTATTTGGAACTTTCTGGAAACACAGTGCTTAATGCAAAGGAACCTGTATCCCTTCATCCTGTCATGTCATCCTGCCATGGTCTTGGATCTCCTCTTTATCGGGTTCCCTTACAGGAGCAGAGGAAAGGGGCCTGGCAGGACTATGTTGAGAGCAGATACAGTCTGTATAACACAGATCAGGCATTGGCTTGGGGCGTTGTTTATCCTAAAGATGAAAAAAGTAGAGCTGGCCATGTGTAACATAATGTCCATTTTGCAGATGGAAGACTGAGGTATAATGATGATCTGGTTGCAGTGGGACTAGAATTAAAGTTTTGCCTTTAGAACCCCAGTAATACAGTTGTAAATTCTGAGAGTTGGAAGACACCTTAGAAACAATCTAGCTCTGGGAAGGCAAATGCATTTCATTTGCCGACTCCAGTTGTAGGTAGTGGTTGTCTGACCGCGGTGTAGAGAATGAGCATGTCTTCACGTGGGCTCAGTGAATGTGTGTTGTGGTTGGTCGCTGATGTCTGATGTGAGCCGTGGGTATGGTAATAGGGGGGAGACATGTATGCCACCCACGCTATTGCTGCTTCTGTCCAACCTCTCATTTTACAAATAGGCCAGCTGAGGTCCAGAAAGCTGGGAGGATTTGTTCAGGACTTGTACAGTAGGAGCAGTAAGTTAGAGGCAGAATTGGTCCGGAATCCAGGGTTCTTGAGTTCTGGTTTGGAACCTTTTCTTCTGATTGAGCTAGGTATTCTAACAAGTGTTTCACTGTTGCTAGGGAGCGTTGCGGTCTTAAAGTCACACTACCTGGGTTCAGATCCCAGCTCTGCCACCAGTTAGCTATGTGCCCTTGGCTGGGCGATGTAACTTCTTTGAGCCATTGCTGCTTCATCTGTAAAATAGGTGATAGTAATTGTGCCTACCTTATGGGGTAGTTATGGAGTGAAATAAGATAACACACATATAAAGTGTTTAGATGAGAACCTAACACCTACTAAATAGTAAATGAATATTAGTAACTTAATCTAAACATTAAGTTTTATTTTATTGTCCTTTTAGATTCTTGCTAGATAGTCACCTCCTAAGCAGAATTTAGACACCTGCTCTTGTCCTTCCCTGTTGAATGCTCTGCAATCTTCTGGGTTTGCAGTACTCTTGGAATTTATAATTTGGTGATGAAAATTCCCGCAGTACCAATAATCAGGTGTGAGATGGTGCCAGGTCTGTCAATGCCTGCTCTTCTGGATGTCCTACTTCACAGAAGTTTATTTTGGTTTTGGACATGTGACGAAACCCTGGAGGCCTGCTGTGATTCTCCGAGGGCCAGTTGCCAGATGGGGTCCTGGTGACCATTTTGCCTGGTTTCTCCTCTGATCGGAACATTGCTATAATATCTCCCCCAGACGGTCCCTGCTCCCTTATGCCAGTGTGTTCCTAGTCTGCAGACTGGGTGTCAGTGCCCAGCTGGTGCCAGCGCTGTCCCTCACACCCATTTCTCCTATGGGCTTAGACGGCAGGGCCCAGTCAGAGCCCAGACCCGAAAGCTGTGCTGTGGTTACTTCCATGCCTTAGTGTAGCCACGCAGGCTGTCGGTAGTGGTTCCCTTTGGGTGGCCTTGACAGGGAGGCCTGGGGAGTTGGAGGAGTCCAAGATCATCCTGGGAGTCTGGCCAGGGGTGACTCCTGCAGGATGAATGGTCTGCCTCTGGCATTATTTGACCTTGCCTCCTGGTAGAGTGGCATTTCCTGATGGCAGCAGTGTCCAGAGCCCCCTTGGAGAGTTTTTAGGGAATGGCAGCGGTGGGGAGGGCTCCCTGGGTGGTGTGTGGTGATGGGCGTGTGGCTTCTGTTGAGTGAATCATCACTGGGTTCAGTCTTGCCTGGTTGCAGAGAATAAAACCTCTGCTTCAGACCCTCAAGGAGGCCTTCTTGGGGTCTGTCTGCTCCCTGAGAAAGGGATGAGGACTATGGGAAGGAGGCTGCCCTCCTTGGAAGATGGCTCCAGCATCATCCCTCACATTTGGAAGCTCTGTTGCCCTGGGCCTCTCACTTTGGGCCCAGCCTGGTCTGGTTGCAACCTGGCCATGTGTGCGGTTGCCTCCCTGCTGTTTGTCATCTAGAGCAGAGCCTATGATCATAGCCACAGAGGTGCAGCATGGGCTGGGCCCGGCTTTGTCCCAGGGAGGCACAGACGAATGGAAGGCTGAGCCACACTGGGGCTAGAACTCTGGGCTCTGCTGTTAGTTCTGTGATGGGGGAGGAGGTAGCTGCATCTGTAAGAACAAGGGGCTGGCAGCTGGTGGGGAAGAGAGTGGAAGGGGCCAGGCTGGGACTGGGAGGAAAGGAGGGGTGGGGAGAGAGGCCTGGGTCCAGGCCGAAGACGGTTTTGACAGGTGTAAAGAAGTGAGGCATGGTGAGATTGTGGAGTGTCCTGTGCAAAGGCCGGGGGGCAGAGTATGGTGCGCTGGGTTGGGGGATAGCTGATGAGGGGAGGGCAAGAGATGAAGCTGGCAGGCATCTGGGCTGCATCGTGCTGGGCCTGGTTGGCCCAGGTAGGAGTTTGAATTTCATACCGAAGGCCCTGGAGACTTTTGGAGGGTTATCAGTGAAGGTTGTCCTCCTTTCCCACTGTGGCCAGTGTCTGCCCCTTCCTGGGCCTGCCTCCTTGGGCTGCACAAGCCGGTGGCCTTGTCCAGTTGCTGCACTGAGAACTTATGCTTCTTGGGCCTTGCTTACTTCCTTCACTCAATAGTTCTCTGATTTCTGTATGACTGGTGCTTTCCAGGCCTCCGTGACTTCATGAATTTGTTCCTGGTCTTAGTGTTGTAGCTGGCTTACTGGAACAGCTCCTGGGAGCCCAGACATGACCAAGCCCTGTGGTGGCCATGTGGCCTGGCTGTGGGAAATAGCTGAGGCTCAGCAAGGGGTGGGAGTTGGGGGATTGTGAGCACATAGGGAGGGCAATGCTGAGGGCCCATAGCAGGCACTGGCTGCCTGGAGTTTCCTTCTAATCCATGAGGAATATTTAACAGTGTGTTTGGGGGGGCGGCAGAATTTAGTAGGAGATAGGTTTTGGAATTGTACAACAATGACTCAAACCCTGGATATACTACTTACTGGCTCAGTAATCCGGGCAAGCCCCCTAACTGTTTTGAGCCTCAGTTCCCTCATCTGTGCAATGGGGAGAGCGATAGTATGCTCCCTCCACCCCCTTCAAGGGCTCTTACCTGGATCAGGTGAGGTAATGTGTGTGAAAGGTTTCATGCACTGTAAAGGACTGTGCATTTACTACTGGGGACCAGTAGTATGGAGTGTGTGGTGAACAAGATTTTGTTTTTTAGCAGCTTATATTCTATGCTGGTAGAGTGAGTCAGTAATTCAAACAGAAAGGATGATTATGGAGAAGAATATGTGAAAATTATAAATCAAGGACCTATTTGTGCTTCCATTATGCTGACAGGTCATTTGGCACCTTAAATTTGATCCTCATTTTATTTTATTTTATTTTTTTATTATTATTTTTTTTTTTAATTTTTTTTCAACGTTTTTTATTTATTTTTGGGACAGAGAGAGACAGAGCATGAATGGGGTAGGGGCAGAGAGAGAGGGAGACACAGAATCGGAAACAGGCTCCAGGCTCCGAGCCATCAGCCCAGAGCCCGACGTGGGGCTCGAACTCACGGACCGCGAGATCGTGACCTGGCTGAAGTCGGACGCTCAACCGACTGCGCCACCCAGGCGCCCCTTGATCCTCATTTTAATATACATTATTAGATGTTAGTAAAACATTAGATGATAAGATACTTGTACATACTTGGATGTTCACAACGTTTATCACCTATTAATGAGTATGATAGACTGAAGACAGAAATTTTTTCATTGCAAAGACTCAGGACTTCACATATACATGAAGTGGGACTAAAAAAATATAATTGATTTATAAACATAAAACAATGTTCTAGAATTAGGTAGAGGTGACAGTTGTACAACTTATTGGATATAGTAAAAAAACATTGTACTATATAGTTTAAAATGGTGACTTTTATGGTATGTGAATTATTTCTTAATTTAAAAATAGAAAAGCAATTATTAAACCAATAATTATGTTAACAAATTTAGAGATTCAAGAAGCAATTACCTATAATTTCACCAAATCAAACTCATCATGATTTTTATATACCTTCTAATACTGTTCTGTTACATCCACAGTATCCTATCAATATGATGAACTGTTTTTCTCACTTAACTTGTTATCCTTAGTATTTTCCATGTTGTCCTGTAGTCCATTTAAAAGCAGTTTAACTCACTGTGTGACTGTTACCTGATTTACTTAGCTTTTCCTTTTTCCCACTTTCAGGATGCGTCTACATATGTTTTTCCATTATAACTAACACTGTGCTGAACATCTTTGTACATAGACTGTTTTCCATGTCTTAGATTAATTTCTTAGGACAAATTTCTAAAGTGATATATATGAATCAAAACATTGCTGAGAGAAAATTTTAAAAAGACCTAATAAATGGAGAGGGGTGTATTATATTCATGGGTAGGGAGACTCAATATTGCTAAGATGTCCATTCTCCCCAAATAAATCTATAGATTCATGGGAATCCCAGTCAAAATCCTATCAGGCTTTTGTGTATAAATTGACAAGCTGATTCTAAAGTTCATATGGGAATGCAGAGGGTTTTGGAATCAGTGCTGAAAAATAACACTGAAGAAGAACAAAGTTAGAGGGTGAATACTGTTTGATTTCAAGACTTACTATAAACCTACAGTAATCAAGACAGTGTGGTATTGGTGTAAAGACAGACAAACTGATCTATGGAACAGACTAGAGAGTCCAAAAATAGACCCACACATGTATGAACAATTAATTTTTCACAATGGTGCAAAGGCAATTCAGCTTAGAAAGATTTTTTTCCAACAAAAGTGCTAGAACTATTAGATATTCTTATGCAGAATTGAACTTTGATCCATACCTCCTACTACATATGAAACTGATTCCACATAGATCACATACCCAAATGTAAAAACCTAAAACTATAAAAATTCTAGGCGAAAGCATAGAAAATGGCTGTAGTTTGGGATAGGCAAAGATTTCTTAGGTGTACAACACCAAAAGTATGATCCGTAAAGGAAAAAGTGGTGAATTTTACTTTATCAAAATGAAAAATGACTTCTTTTTGGAAGATGTTGTTAAGAGAAAGGAGAGACAAGCTACAGACTGGGAGAAAGCATATGCAAATCATATATCTGATAAAGTACTTATGTGTGGAATATATGAAGAATTTTGTAACTCAGTTATAAAAAAGACAACAACAAATAACCCAGTTAAAAAACAGACAAGAGATTTGGACAGACATTTGACCAGAGAAGATGTAGAGATGGCAAATAAGCACAAGAAAAAATGCTTATTAACACATGAGTCTTAGGGAAACACAAATTTAAACCATAATGAAATATCATTACACATGTATGAGAATGACCAAAATGAGAAAGACTTCTTATACCGAGCATTGGGGGATGTCGAGGAGCTCTTCCACACTGGTGGGAATGTAAAATGGCACAACCACTTTAGAAAACAGTTTAATTTCTTAAAAATTTAAACATATACGTGTCACACAATTTGACCATTACATTTCTAATTTAATGAGAAATGAAAGCATATGTCTGAGCAGAGATTTGTACATGAATGTTTATAGCAGCTTTATTGGTACTCCTAAACTGCAAACAACCCAAATGTACATCAGCACATGAACAAATAAGGAAGTTTGGTACATTCATACAGTAGAATACTACTCAGTAAGAAAAATCAACAATAAATTGTTGATAACATGCAGCAACAAAATGGATCTCAAAAAATTATGTTGAGTGAAAAAGTCTAGACCAAAAAAAAAAGTATGTGCTGTATGATTTCATTTACATAAAACTCAAGAAAATTCTTGACTACTGAAAGAAAGCAGAGAGTGGTTGTCTGGAGATGGAAAGTATATAGAGGGATGGGGCTTGACCAAAGCACACTGGGGAGTGATGGATATGCTTACCAGCTTGATTATGATGATAGTTTCATGAATGTATGCATATATAAAAAATATGAGATTGTACATGTGTAGTTCATTATGGGTCAGAATACCTCAGGGAGGCTGTTAAACAATGATAATAATGGATTGTGATCTATTGAAAAAAACAGACATTCATGAATCCAAGTGCACAAAAACAAACAAGATGAATAAATTGAGAATTTGTAAAGAACTGGTTATTTCTAAAATTTGGTAGTGCTTCCTCACATGATACTTATAAAAATAAGTAGCTTTAAGTGAGGAAGCCAGGTGGATAACTATCTTAATGAAGTGATGAAAATTAACATTGCCTGTAGGGAGACAAATCAAAATTGTGCACCACTTGATAGGATGTAATGAGAACAGAGCCTTTTATTAAATTATTGGATTTGATTAGCTAATTTTTTTTAAAAATAATTTTTACATCTATGTTCACAATTAACATTGGTCTGTAGCTTCTTCCCACCCCCGTTGTATTTAATGTCTGGTTTTGATATTGGGGCAGTGCTGGTCTCATAGAATGAGTTGGGAAGTATTCTGTCTTCAACTTGCTGGAAGAGTTTGAGTGAAATGTTAATATTTCCTGCTTAAATGTTTGGTAGAATTCAACTGTGACACCATCTTGGATAGAAATTTTCTTGTCTGATATAAACATAGGCATTCCAGCTTTATTTTAATTAGTGTTGGCATGATATATCTTTCCCCATCCTTATACATTTAACCTGTTGGTATTTTTATATTTAAAGAGCATTTCTTATAGGCAACATATACCCAAGTCTTTCTTTTTTATCCAAATTGACAATCTCTGGCTTTTAAAATGGGGTGTTTAAACCATTAATATTCAATGGATTATTGGTATGGTTAGATTTACGTCTTTCATCTTGTTCTCTATTTGTCCTATTTGCTCTTTATTTCTTGTTTTCCCTGCCTTCTTTTAGATTGGATATTTTTTATGGTTCTATTTTATTTCCTTTGTTGCTTTTTTTTTATTACTTTAGTGATTGTATCAGTTTACATCATACATTTTTTAATTAAAATGCATTTTTTAATTAAAATGTTTTTTAATGTTTGTTTATTTTTGAGAGAGAGAGAGAGAGAGAGAGAGAGAGAGAGAGAGAGAGAGAGAGACAGTGTGAGTGGAGAAGTGGCAGAGAGAGAGGAAGACACAGAATCTGAAGCAGGCTCCAGGCTCTGAGCTGTCAGCACAGAGCCTGACGTGGGGCTCGAACTCATGAATGCAAGTTTGTGACCTGAGCCAAAGTCGGACGCTCAACTGACTGGGCCACCCAGGCACCCCTACAGCATACATTTTTAATTCTTCACATTCTGCATTCAAGTGATATTATACCACGTCACAGAGTATAAAAATCTTATAATAGTATACTATCATTTTTTTCTTCCTAGCCTTTTGCTATTGATATAATACATTATGCTTTTACATATGTTGTAAACTCCACATTACTTTATTATTTTTGTTTGAGCAATTGCTTATCTTTTAAAGAGTTAGAGTATAAGAAAAGATTCTTGTATATTTACCAATGAAGTTACTATTTCTAGTCTCTTTTCCTTCATAGATCTGTATTTCTCTCCTGTATCATTTTCCTTCTACCTGAAGGAATTTATTTAACATTTTTTGCTGTACAGGAAGATGAATTCTCTGAGCTTTTATATATGCCTGAGAGAGTTTTCATCTTATCTTTGTTTTTGGTGGGTATAGAATTCTGGGTTTTCTTTTGCTGCTTTCAATTTTTCTTTATTATTTTTTAATGTTTATTTTTGAGAGAGAGAGATAGAGCATGAGGGGAAGGGGCAGAGAGAGAGGGAAACACAGAATCTGAAGCAGGCTCCAGGTTCTGAGCTGTCAGCACAGAGCCTGACGTGGAGCTCCAACTCATGGACTGTGGGATCATGACCTGAGCTGAAGTCAGACGCTTAACTGACTGAGCCACCTAGGCGCCCCTCTTTCACTGCTTTCAGAAATGTTGCTCTACTGGCTTTTGCTTGTATTGTTGCCAGAGAGAAATCTGCTGTCATTCTTATTCTTGTTCCTCTGTCCATAATGTGTCTTTTTCTCTGGATACTTCTAAGAGTTTTCTCTTTGTCACTGATTTTGAACAATTCCATTATGTGGTTTCCTTCATGTTTCTTATGTTTGGAACTTTTTGAGATTCTTCGATCTGTTGGTTTATAGTTTTTTTAGAAAATCAAATTTGAAAAAATTTCAGCCATTATTTCTTCATGTCTTTTTTTTCCTACCCTTTCCTATATCCTCTCCTTTGGAGACTCCCAACCACATGTTTACTGGGCTGCTTGAATTTGTCTGATAGATCAATGATGTTCTTTCCATTTAAAAAAAAATTCTTTTTTCTTTGTGTGTTTGTGTGTTTTTTTTTTTTTTTTTTTATAATTTTGTGTTTCAGGGGCACTTGAGCGGCTCAGTTGGCTAAGTGTCTGACTTTTGATTTTGGCTCAGGTCATGATCTCATGGTTCATGAGATCAAGCCCCATGTCAGGCTCTGCGCTGACAGCATGGAGCCTGCTTGGGATTCTCTCTTCCTCTCATGAGTGGAGGAGGGGCAGAGAGTGAGAGAAAGAGAGAATCCCAAGCAGGCTCCATGGTGTCAGTGCAGAGCCTGACGTGGGGCTTGATCTTATGAACTATGAGATCATGACCTAAGCCATAATCAAGAGTTGCATGCTTAAATGATTGAGCCACCCAGGCATCCCTGTGTATTTTGTTTTGAATAGTTTCTACTGCTAGGTCTTCAGGATTACTAATGTTTTTTTGCTACCATGTCTAATCTACAATTAATCTCATCCACACATTTTGTACATCACACATTACAGTTTTATCTCTAGAATTTTCATTTGGATCTCACTCTATTTTTTTTTAAATATTGTTTTTGTGTCTGCTTAACTTTTGAACAAATGAAATGCAGTTACAACTGGTTTTAAGGTCCTTCTCTACTAATGCTAATATAGGTTTCACTTCTGGTTTTTTAAAATTATATTTTCTTAACTTTCATTTTTAGTTCTGAGTTTTTTGTGTTTTTGTTTCTTCACTTCTTTATTTCATCAAATTTTTATTTAAATTCTAGTTAGTTAACATACAGTGCAATATTGGCTTCAGAAATAGAATTCAGTGGTTCATCACTTAACATGCAACACCCCAGTGCTCATCAAAACAAGTGCCCTCCTTAATACCCATCACCTATCTAGTCCATTCCCCACCCACCTCCCTCCATCAACCCTCAGTTTGTTCTCTATTATTAAGAGTCTCTTTTGGTTTGTTTCCTCTCTCTTCTCCCCCGCCTTCCCATATGCTCATCTGTTTTGTTTCTTAAATTCCACATATGAGTGAAATCCAATGGTATTTGTCTTTCTCTGACTTATTTCACTTAGCATAATACACTCTAGCTCTATCCATGTCATTGCAAAAGGCAATATTTTATTCTTTTTGATAGTTGAGTAATATTCCATTGTGTATACATATATGCCACATCTTCTTTATCCATTCATTGGTTGATGGACATTGGAGCTCTTTCCGTAATTAGGCTATTGCTGATAGTGCTGCTATAAACATTGGGGTGCACGTACCCCTTCAAATCTGTATTTTTGTATCCTTTGGGTAAATACCTGATAGTGTAATTGCTGGATTATAGGGTAGTTCTATTTTTAACTTTTTGAGGAACATCCATACTGTTTTCCACAGTGGCTGCACCAGTTTACATTCCCACCAACAGTGCAAGAGGGTTCCCTTTTCTCCACATCCTTGCCAACACCTGTTGTTTCTTGTTTTGTCAATTTTAGCGATTCTCACAGGTGTGAGGTGGTATCTCGTTGTGGTTTTCATTTGTATTTCCCTGATGATGAGTGATGTTGAGCATCTTGTCATGTGTCTGTTAGCCATCTGGATGTCTTCTTTGGAAAAATGTCTATTCATGTCTTCTGCCCCTTTCTTAACTAGATTATTTGATTTTTGGGTGTTGAGTTTGATAAGTTCTTTATAGATTTTGGATGCTAACCCTTTTTCCCATAAGTCATTTACAAATATTTTCTCCCATTCTGTAGGCTACCTTTTTGTTTTGTTGATTATTTCCTTTGCTGTGTAGAAGCTTTCAATCTTGATTAAGTCCCAATAATTCATATTTGCTTTTGTTTCCCTTGCTTCCAGCAATGTGTCTAGTAGGAAGTTGCTGTGGCCAAGGTCAAACCAATTGTTGCCTGTGCCTTTAGGATTTTGATGGTTTCCTGTCTCACATTTAGGTCTTTCATCCATTTTGAATTTATTTTTGTGTATGGTGTAAGAAAGTGGTCCAGTTTCATTCTTCTGCATGTTGCTGTCCAGCTTTCCCAACACCATTTGTTGAAGAGTCTGTCTTATTTCCATTGGATAGTCTTTCCTGCTGTGTCAAATATGAGTTGACCATATCGTTGTGGACTCATTTCTGGGTTTCTATTCTGTTCCATTGATCTACGTATCTGTTTTTGTGCTGGTACCATACTGTCTTGCTGCCTACAGCTTTGTAATATCATTTGAAGTCTAGAATCATGATGCCTAAAGCTTTGCTTTTTTTCTAAGGATTACTTTGGCCATCTGGGGTCTTTTGTAGTTCCATACAAATTTTAAGATTGTTTGTTCTAGCTGTGGAAAGAATGCTGGTGGTATTTTGATGGGGATTGCATTAAATGTGTAGATTGCTTTGGGTAGTATAGACATTTTAACAAAGTTTGTTCTTCTAGTCCATGAGCATGGAATGTTTTTCCCTTCTTTGTGTCCTCTTTAATTTCTGTCGTAAGGGTTTCATAGTTTCCAAAGTTTAGATCTTTTACCTCTTTGGTTAGGTTTGTTCCTAGGTATCTTATGGTTTTTGGTGCAATTGTAAATGGGATTGATTCCCTGATTTCTTTTTCTGCTGCTTCATTATTGGTGTATAGAAATGCAACAGATTTCTGTACATTGATATATCCTGCAACTTTGCTGAATTCATATATTGGTTCTAGCAATTTTTTGGTAGAGTCTTTTGGGTTTTCTACATGGAGTATCATGTCTTCTACAAATAGTTGAAGACTTCCTTGCCAATTTGAATGCCTTTTAATTCTTTTGTTGTCTTATTGCTGAGGCTCTGAGATGGTTTTGATTGGTTGGATTTCCTCTCATTTTGTATTTTTCTTCTTTGCATACCTGGCAATTTCTTATTAGGTGCTAGACATCATTGTACCTTTATATTTTGGGGTGTTAGATGTTTTTGTATTCTTTTTATTTTTATTTTTTAATGTGTTATTTATTTTTGAGAGAGAAAGAGAGAGAGAGAAAGAGAGAGAAAGAGAGAGACAGAGAGAGAGAGAGAGAGAGAACAAGTGGGGGAGGGTCAGAGAGAGAGAAGGAGACACAGAACCAAAGCAGCCTCTGGGTTCTGAGCTGTCAGCACAGAGCCCAATGTGGGGCTTGAACCCACAAACTGTGAGATCATGACCTGAGAGGAAGTCAGACACTTAACCGTCTGAGTTACCCAGGTGCCCTTTGTATTCTTATACTCTTGAGCTTTGTTCTGGGACACACAGTTCAGTTACTTGGAAACAGTTTGATTCTTTTTCAAGCCTTTCTTTTAATATTTGTTGGATGGGAATGGAGCAGTGTTTAGTTTGGGATATTCCCTATTACTGAGGCAAGGCCCTTCTGGGGATTATAACAAGTGCCTCCAGAATTATTGGATTTTCCAATCTGGCTGGTGCAATGGGCCTATATGTGCACTGGGTACTGTTAACCCTAGTCTTTTGGAGTTGCTCTCTCTCGAGGCTTATGTGGTTTTCTCATGTGCATGTGCTGAATATGTGACATGGACCCTCCACACATCTTTTTTTTTTAATTTATTTTTATTTTTTTAATTCACATCCAAATTAGTTAGCATATAGTGCAACAATGATTTCAGGACTAGATTCCTTAATGCTCCTTACCCACTTAGCCCATCCTCCCTCCCACAACCCCTCCAGTAACCCTCTGTTTGTTCTCCATATTTAAGAGTCTCTTATGTTTTGTCCCCCTCCCTGTTTTTATATTATTTCTGCTTCCCTTCCCTTGTGTTCATCTGTTCTGTGTCTTAAAGTCCTCATATGAGTGAAGTCATATGATATTTGTCTTTCTCTGACTAATTTTACTTAGCATAATGCTCTCTAGTTCCATCCACATAGTTGCAAATGGCAAGATTTCATTCTTTTTGATTGCCGAGTAATACTCCATTGTATGTATACATACCACATCTTCTTTATCCATTCATCCATCGATGGACATTTGGGCTCTTTCCATACTTTGGCTATCGTTGATGGTGCTGCTATAAACATTGGGGTGCATGTGTCCCTTTGAAACAGCATACCTGTATCCCTTGGATAAATTCCTAGTAGTGCAATTGCTGTGTCTTAGGGTAGTTCTATTTTAAATTTTTTGAGGAACCTCCATATTGTTTTCCAGAGTAGCTGCACCAGTTTGCATTCCCAGCAGCAGTGCAAAAGAGATCCTCTTTCTCTGCATCCTTGTCAACATCTGTTGTTGCCTGAATTGTTAATGTTAGCCATTCTGACAGGCGTGAGGTGGTATCTCATTGTAGTTTTGATTTGTATTTCCTGAATGATGAGTGATGCTGAGCATTTTTTCATGTGTCGGTTCGCCATCTGAATGTCTTCTTTGGAGAAGTGTCTATTCATGTCTTTTGCCCATTTCTTTACTGGGTTATTTATTTTTTGGTTGTTGAGTTTGATAAGTTCTTTATAGATTTTGGATACTAACCCTTTATCTTATACGTCATTTGCAAATATTTTCTCCCATTCCATCGGTTGCCTTTTAGTTTTGCTGATTGTTTCCTTCACTGTGCAGAAGCTTTTTATTTTGATGAGGTCCCAATAGTTCATTTTTGCTTTTGTTTCCCTGGCCTCCAGAGATGTGTTGAGTAAGAAGTTGCTGTGGCCAAGGTCAAAGAGGTTTTTGCCTGCTTTCTTCTCGAGGATTTTGATGGCCCTCCACACATCTTTAGGGCTCCTTCTTTGTATAGCTCTCTCCTCCCCAGGACTCTGTCCTGTGAACCCTAGTTGCTTTGGCCTTCCTGAACTCTCAGCTCCACCTCCTCAACTTAGGGAGTTCTCTGGGCACCTCTTGGGTTCCCTTTCCTGATGCTGGGCCTGTAAACTTTTAATGCAGTGAACTGGGACAATCGTAGAGTTCACCTTGTTTGTTTCCCATTGCTCAGGAATCACTGTCCTTCGCTGCCTGATATCCCATGCCTTAACAGCCATTGTTTTGTAAATCTGAATAAAAAATCAGCTGGACTTTTATATTTGTAGAAGATGTTGAAGGGGGGATGATTAAAAAAAAATTCTTCCCCATTATGGATGTAATACATAGGAGTTATAAGAAATTTGGAAAATACAGAAAAACCTATGAAGAAGAAAAATACTTTTGTAATCTCACAGCCTAGAGATACTACTGTTTACATTTTATTTTTTATTTTTAAAAATTTTTTTATGTTTATTTATTTTTGAGAGAGAGAGAGAAAGAGTGTGAGCAGGGGAGGGGAAGAAAAAGAGGGAGACACAGAGTCCAAAACAGGCTCCAGGCTCTGAGCTGTCAGCACAGAGCCCGACGCGGGGCTCGAACCCATGAGCTGTGAGATCATGACCTGAGCCGTGAGATCATGACCTGAGCCGAAGTCGGAGGCTTAACTGACTGAGCCACCCAGGTGCCCCTACTGTTTACATTTTATTATAATAGTTTTCTTTGGGTCTTGAATTTTTGACTAGAAGAATTAATCAAAAATCTTTGTTTTGTTTTGGGGTCTCTCTTTTACTTACTCTTTCATGATCTCTCTCTTTTTTCCTGTGTTGATGGGGCATGTCTGTGTGCCTGTCTCTTTCCTCTTTGTGTCACAAACACGTATAGTCAACCCCACTAAAGATACTGCCCATTTCTTTTTTTTTTTTTGAACATAACCTCAAGATTTTATTGTCTTCATAATGTAACAAAATATGAAGTTAGAAACTAGATCACTTGGCCCTTTCTCTTCTTATCTCCTCCCAGTTCAAAATGCTTGCATCTCTTAATAGCCAGCATTCTCTTAAATCTGCAGTTGGGCTCAACACATTCAAGCCTCAGCACAATCTTCTTTGTAGTTTCAGCCTTTTTCTGGAAAATCGGCTTAGTCTGCCCACCATAGCCATTCTGCTTCCTGTCATAACACCGCTGTCCCTGGGCATAAAGAGAATCTTTGCCTTTCTTGTACTGTGTCACTTTGTGGGGCTGGTGCTTGCCACACTTCTTGCAGAAAGTCCGGTGGGCTTTAGGAATGTTCACGATGGCTGTGAGAAGGCTATAGGCACAGAAAGATACTGCCCAGTTCTGATGAGGAGCCTTATTGATTCAAAGGCTTTGACTTTGGTACCTTCCTGCTGAGTTTGGAGGCCCAAGCCCCTGCTCTTGGGTGTTTAGACATGAGTCAAGAATTGCCCTCTTTGGGCCTTTGTTCCCTCCCTCCCAATCAATAATTAATCAGTACTGAGTTGATCTTATTAGCTATTCACTTTCAAAACTCTAAACCAAGCTGGCTAATAACAATGCTTTTAATTAATATAAGGCAGATTAAAACTCATTACAGCAAGGTTATTGGTAATGAGATAATCATAAGGCAAGTTATTGAGCTGGGAGTGAAAATGAAGTTGGAGGAGGGGCAGGGAGACCACGCCAGCTGTTCCTGCCGTTATTTTGGGAGGGACAGAAGCGGGAATGTCAGGCCTCTGCAGTGAGGACATGCTGCAGCTACACCCCCAACCAGCCAGAGAAACCAGGTGCTTGGTTAAGGCAGCACTTGGGTCAGTGAGCTGATGGGTGGTCGGTGTTAGGGTAGTAGAGGAAGTAGGGTCTTGGGGCAGAGAAAGTTAAGTCAGTGTTGAGAATAACGCTGTATCGCTGTTTGCATTTCTTGTGTATGGATGCTCTGCCATTTAGATGACAGAGCATGAAATTAGCTATTGTTTCTATTAGATTGTGGTCTAGACTTGTTGGTCTGAACAAAATATAGGGAGTTTGGATGGGCCCGGAGTGTTCTTTTTTATTTTTATTTTCAATTTCATTTTTCTAGGAATAGTGGTTTCCACTCCCCCCACCATCTTTTTTGATTCATATATTGAGCAATGACTGTGTGCTGAGCCCTGTACTAAAACTCCTTTTTATTAATTGCTTCATATGACCATCACAGTGACAGTCACCATTTTTCTCCTCCTTTTACTGATGAGGAAACTGAGGCCCCAAAGTTAATTAACTTGTCCGAAGTTATAGGGCAGGTAAGTAGCAAAGTAGGATTTAATTTTTTTTTTTAACGTTTATTTTTGAGACAGAGAGAGACAGAGCATGAACGGGGGAGGGGCAGAGAGAGAGGGAGACACAGAATCGGAAGCAGGCTCCAGGCTCTGGGCCATCAGCCCAGAGCCCGACGCAGGGCTCGAACTCACAGACCGCGAGATCGTGACCTGAGCTGAAGTCGGACGCTTAACCGGCTGAGCCACCCAGGCGCCCCCAAAGTAGGATTTAAACTCAGGTGTTTTTAATTCCAAAGCCATTGCTATTAATCATGTTTTATGACTCCCGTCTTGTTGTGTTCAAGGCCGTCTGCAGTTTTCATTGGCCTTTTAAATGTATACGCTTGATTCAACTTCCATGGCCGCCCTGGTGCCAGCCAGGTGCTGTCATACCTGGGAGTTACTGGGCAACTACCTTTACTGCCTGCCATCGGTGATTCTAGTGTCATGGTGTGTGGCCACCTCTTGGTCTGCATGGTGAACTCCTTGCCCACGAAGACCATCCCCACAATGCTTGCATTCCCACTGTGCGAACACGTGGAGAAATTCAGTTCATGCCTGCCCCCTGGCACATGCTTGAACACACCACCATTTCACCCTTTACTGACTCTAGGACCTTGGGAATGTTACTGAACCTCTCTGACATCATTTTGTCATCTTTAAAGACACATATTAAGATCTATTTTATGGATATGTGGGGCAGATTTAAAAACAGTATCAACCACGTATATTTCAGCATTTACTGTAGGCCGGGAATAGTACGTAGACCAAGGCACTAAATAAATGATTATTTATTATAGTTGTTACTGATTTATAATCCTGAGCTGTCCAGTATGGTAGCCATTAGCTACATGTGATTATTTAAATTAATTAATTAATAATTAATGAGTGAGAGGGAGCAAGTGAGCAAGGGGCAGAGAGAGAGAATCCCAAGAGGAGCAGAGAGGGAAAGAGAGAGAGAGAGAGAGAGAGAGAGAGAGAGAGAGAGAGAGAAGCAGGGCTCACCTGAAGCGGGGCTTAAACTCATGAATGTGAGATCATGACCTGAGCCAATGTCAGATGTCTAATGACTGAGCCACCCAGCTGCCCTGATTTAAATTTAAATACTTTAAGGATGCCTAGGTGGCTAGGTTGGTTGAGCGCCTGACTCTTGATTTTTTGGCTCAGGTCATGATCCCAAGGTCATGGGATCTAGCCCTGCATTGGTCTTTGTGCTGAGTGTGGAGCCTGCTGGGGGTTCTCTCTCCCTCTCCCTCTCTCCCTCTCTCTCTCTCTCTCTCTGTCTCTCTCTCTCTCCCCCTCCCTCTCTCCCTCTGCCCCTCTCCCTCGCTTGTGCTTTTTCTCTCTCTAAACATTAAAAAAAAATGGAGAATTCAGTTCCTCAGTCACACTAGCCGCATGTCAAGCGGCCAGCAGCCCCTGGTAGCTGCTAGTGGCCACTGTGTTATTGGACAGTGCAGATGTAGAACATTTCTGCCATTGCAGCGATTTCTGTTGTACAGTACTAGTGTAAACTAACTTTCGTCGTCCTTCCTGCTGCCTTTGCCTATGTAGGTGCATGCTTGAAGATGTGTAGCATGAAGGAGTAGATTCAGGGGAATGCAGAGATCCAAGATTCCAGAAGCTTTGCCTTTTCATTGAGCACGCTCCTTGTTGGGGGAAAGGTTCCTGGGTGGTAGAAACCATGGGATCCCTGTGGATGGTCCCTGCTGCCAGCAGGTACTGCCCCTTAAGGTATCAGATTAAGGAAGTAAATGCTGAAAGAGGGGTTTTTACTAAGCTAGTAGTTTCTTGAAATTTTGAATGGGACCCACCTTCTGATCCCAAAGGACAGTGAAGCCCTAGGAGCTGGAGCTGAAAAGGGACCCTGGAGATCAGAGGCCCTACTCTATTCTTCAGCATTTGTGTCTTTTGGCCTTAAAAGAATGTAGGTTTTTGGTGAGTGGCAATGTTCTTCGTGTGTGTGTGTGTGTGTGTGTGTGTGTGTGTGTGTGTATTTAGAAGCTGGTTGAAGGTGACTTTGGAGCTTCTTTAGTTGAAATGTGGGTGCCATTTGCAGTAGATGCTGACTCAGCTTCATGGATGGCGGTTTTGTGAGTATATAACCCATAGTTGTCATTAATCTACATTTATGGCACATGGACAGCTTGCCCTGAGGTACACAGAGCGTATAGGGACACACATGGTCTCTGCCCCCGTGGCTGTGTGCCGAGTAGCTTGTGAGTTGGGGACTGACTAGCTTTCCTGGGCTTGCGTGACCAGAGAGGGCTCCCCGTATTGCCCAGACAGTGTCTTGAAGGTGACCATTACTTTGTGCCAAGAGGTATCCTGGGTTCAAGCCACAGGTGAGGGGCAGTAGGCTGATGCTTTCCTTCTTTTTTTCTAAGTTTATTTATTTTGAGAGAGAGCGAGCACATATAAGTGAGCATGGGAGGAGCAGAGAGAGGAGAGAGAGAATCCTAAGCAGGCTCCATGCTGTCAGTGTGGAGCCGTACACGAGGCTTGATCTCATGAACTGAACCGTGAGATCATGAGCCAAAATCAAGAGTCAGACTCTTAAGTGTCTGAGCCATCCAGGCACCCCTAGAATATTACTGAGGGCTGCCAGCAGCAGAGACAAATGCAGATGTGAATCCAGTCTAAAGAAAACGAAGTTAGGTCTTCAACAACACACATACATGCATGCAGATACGTAGTTCTGTATTGCTCTCTTGATCTGAAGTGCCCTTTTTATCCTAATTTATTCAAATTTGATTTCAAGGACTAATCCTGTGTATCCACCAGGGACCATTCACACCAGTAATCTCTCTGGGGAAGACTTTTTAAAAAGTTTTTTACATTTCTGATATCTTTATTTCACATTGATTATTGTGTAAGTAAATTGTATAACACACACTGTATTAAAAAGTTTAGAGTGGAATCCACCCTATTTTTTGACTATTTTTGAAGTTTTTATTTAAATTCTAATTAGTTAACATACAGTGTAATATTAGTTTCAGGTGTACAATATAGTGATTCAACACTTCCATACAGCACCCAGTGCTCATCACAACAAGTACACTCCTTAATCCCCATCACCTATTTCACTTATCTCCCACCCCCTCCCCCATCTCCCCTCTGGTAACCATCAGTTTGTTTTCTGTAGTTAAGAGTCTGTTTCTTGATTTCTCTCTCTCTTTCCCCCCCTTTGCTTCTTTGTTTTGTTTCTTAAATTCTACTTGTGCATGAAATCATATGGTATGTCTTCTCTGACTTACTTCATTTAGCATAATATACTCTAGTTCCATCCACGCCATTGCAAATGGCAAGATTTCATTCTTTTTGATGGCTGAGTAATATTCTATTGTGTGTGTGTGTATGTATATATCTATCTCTCTGTATATGTATACATACATACACGTACATATATACACCATTGTGTATGTGTGTATATATGTATATTTATGTATATATGTATATTTATCTGTATATCATATCTCCTTTACACATTCATTAGTTGATGGACACTTGGGCTGTTTCCATAGTCTGGCTATTGTAGATAATGCTGTTTTAAACATCAGGGTGCATGTATCCCTCTGAATTAGTGTTTTTGTATTCTTTGAGTAAATACCTACTAGTATGATTGCTAGATTGTAGGGTAGTTCTATTTTTAACTTTGAGGAACCTTCATACTGTTTTCCACAGTGGCTTTACCAGTTTGCATTCCCACCAACAGTGCAAGAGGGTTGAGTGGCGAAAACTTAATAGAAAAGATGATTAATTAGGAAAAGTAAAAGGTAGTTAACTCGAGGGGTGAAAAAAGATTCTAAGGGTATAGAAGTAGTAAGCATATAAAGCAGCTCTTCCCTCTGGGGCTGAAGGGTAGTGAATAAGGACAGAACTCAGCTGAGGGCCTCCCACCTGCAGGGCTGAGATGGAGGTCTGCCCAGTGGTGAGGAGACATGGTGGAAGGCAGGGTCTGTGGGAGTAGCCTCCTGGGTGACAGTGCAATTTAGCTCTGGGCCACACTCCTACAATGTATAGGAACCCTCTGGTAGCTGGTCAGAACAATTGGCTGGAGGGTGTGGGCTTGAGCTGGGCCATAAGAGGGGCCTGCCAGTTATGGGAAAATTTAGTGAGGCGGGTCTGGTCTGGGAGGGCCACTGAAGGGAGCACCCTCAAGCCACTGGCCTGCCGGCTGCTGAGCTAAAATGCCACACTGGCTCTGGTAATGGGGCCTCCTTGCTCTTCTGTGGCCTCAGTGTCCCTCCAGAGTCCCCTAATAACAAACCATCTGATAAAGGAGAAATGACAGGATGCAGCTGCAGGATCACAGTGCAGGGTGGAGAAGGGTGGATTTGGAGTCTGGAGGCCATAGTTCTGAGCAGCACACACCCACTGCCCTCCTGTGAGCCAAGCCTTTGCTCTAATTCCGGTCCTCCCATTTCTTGCCTCTAAGCTCCTGCGGTTCTCAGTGTGATCCTGTTGTGGCAAGTCATTCTCTGTGCACGAATGGCTCCGTCACATCTTCCCATGTACTGGAGGGCACGGGACTGGCCTGCTGTAAGTCCCGGTGAACACACAGTGGTTGATGCCTTTCCTGGGCAGGGAGGGGAAAGTGGGATGTGGCCTCACCCCACCTTCTAGTCCTCTGCTTCCATGTGGCCTTGACCCCAGAGCAGCTTTGATGTAGGGGCTGAGCCTGCCTCCTTGGGGGAGAGGGTGGCCGGGTGCCGGGGCAGCCGAGCCAGGAGTGTCCGGTTGGATGTGGGCCCCGGCCGTAATGTGTCTTAGGACTAGTGGATTGTGGATGCCTATGTGTTGCCTCTTATTCTGCCAGTGATTTTGATCTCTCTTCTTATGGGTTGGAATTTGGGGAATGATTGTTCACACTAGCCTGGACCTTTGTACCATGAAGAAATGCCCAGTTCCATGTTTGACCACAGTTTGCCTTCTTTCTCACTTCCTCAAAACCAGGGCTTGAGCATGGCCTTGGCCAGCCATAGCATTGATTTACTGCCCATGTGCCACTGGCCAGCTGAGTCCCCAGTTCCAAATTCTTTTTTTTTTTTTAATTTTTTAAATGTTTTTATTTATTTTTGAGACAGAGAGAGACAGAGCATGAGCAGGGGAGGGGCAGAGAGAGAGGGAGACACAGAATCTGAAGCAGGCTCCAGGCTCCGAGCTGTCAGCACAGAGCCTGATGCGGGGCTTGAACTCACCAGCTGTGAGATTATGACCTGGGCCGAAGTCGGACGCTCAACCGACTGAGCCACCCAGGCGCCCCCAGTTCCAAATTCTTAAAGAGAATCCACCCCATTCCCATGATCCTTTGATCCATCTAAAAGCTTTCTCTCCTCTTAATCCTTAGGGTTAATTTCCTTTTTCCTGTGCCCTCCCGGCAGGGTAAAAAGACTCTGTGGCCCAGCTTGGACCAGCTGTCCACATCAAGGCTGGCATACTCTGTGTAGGGGGATGGAGTCATGTGTATATAGGGTTCCCCAAGGGTTCATCAGGGTGGGAGGTAGAGGTGTCCAGTGGAGCCAGTAGTGGGTGCCCACAAGGGTCTCGGCACAGCCCCGCAGTGCCTGGAGTCTGGGGCATCTGTTGTGCTGTGGTGGAACAGGGCAGATGGGCTCCTGGGCTGCTAGGACAAGGGTGTTCTCTTCTTAATTTCTAAAGTAACAGTGTTATGTACGATGCACTTGGCAACTAACTATATAGGATCTTTAACTGTTTGTTCCATCATTGTTGCCAAAAGTTATTTAACTCTTCAGGTGGTTTATTGCCTCCAATATGTGCTTAATTATGTCGGCATCTTCCATAACACTCAAGAGAGTGTAAGTCCGTGTAGATGTTTACTCCCTCTTGGTTGATTGCATGGGTGGAAGAGGTTCCCACAGGGCACTGGGCTCCCTTACCTTCTGTGTGTGCCCACAGCCCCATCCTGCCTCGGAAGCTGTAGCTCCAGGAAGACAGGACCTCACAGTTTCAGGACTTTCAGCTGAGCTGGGGTGATGACTGGGGACACATAGCACAGTGTGTCCCCAACGGGGGCCACCCCCCCAGCTCTGGAAAGACAGCGGGCATCAGGCTGAAGGCTGCCCTGTCCTAGGAGACCTGCCCAGCTGCCTGCTCCATGCACCTGACACTTCCCAGTGAAACTTTTCTTCCAGTTAAGAGGAGACCCCTGCTAGGGTTGCCTGGGTGGCTTAGTCTGTTACATGTCTGACTCTTGCTTTCTGCCCAGGTCATGATCTCATGGTTTGTGAGATTGGGCCCCATGTTGGGCTCTGTGCTGACAGCATGGAACCTGCTTATGATTTTCTTTCTCCCTCTCTTCTCTGCCCCTCCCCTCCCATGCTCACTCTCTCTCTCTCTCTCTCAAAATAAAAAAAACTTAAGAAAAAAAGGAGACCCCTGCTAAAGTTTGTTGAGTTAAAAGAGCCCTAGGTTTAGTGTGTTTTCTAGACTTTCCTTTGACATTTATTAGCTACATTAGCTATTTCTGTATAAGCACAACATCTGAGTTTCTTATTTCTATCATTTATTTATTGTTTATTTCTTAATATTTTTTTAAAGTTTATTTTCGAGAGCAAGAGACAGAGTGTGAGCAGGGGAGGGGCGGAGAGAGAGGGAGACACAGAAACAGAAGCAGGCTGCAGGTTCTGAGCTGTCAGCACGGAGCCCGATGTGGGCTTGCAAGATCATGATCTGAGCCGAAGTTGCACGTTTAACTGACTGAGCCACCCAGGTGCCCCAAAGTTTATTTTTGAGAAAGAGAGAGAGAGAGAGAGAGAAAGAGCAAGCACCCAAAAGTGGAGGAGGGGAAGAGAGAGAGAGAGAATCTCAAGTAAGCTCCACACTGTCAGCGTAGAGCCCAACTCAGGGCTCAATCTCATGAGATCATAACCTGAGCCAAAATCAAGAGTCAGATGCTTAACCGGCTGAACTACTCAGGCACCCCTGAGTTTCTTATTTTTAAATATACCAATACCTGACTCCCTGAGCTGCCGTAAGGATTAAAAGAAAGAATGCGTATGAGCATGTTTTAGAAATTGTAGACCTCCAAACAGATAGTATTATTGGTATGTCTGAGGGTTGGGTGGCAAACACATCAACTCAGTGTACCCACAAATGAATCATCAGTAGATTAGATTTGCTTAAAAGCCTTGAACAACTGCTCTGGTTCCTGGGCCAGGTAAGTTTTGATGGAGAAAAGACCAGAAGCATGGGCACATCGGGCCCTATGAAGAGGCCAGCCTCACTCAGTATGAGGTCAGAATTGCTGGCCCTAGGTACTGAGACCGAAGGAGAGCATTGAGGCAGAAGGTGAATGAAGGGTGTGTGTGTGTGTGTGTGTGTGTGTGTGTGTGTGTGTGTGTGTGTGTGTGTACGTACTCTCGGAGCGAATCAGGCTCTTCAACCAGTGGGGGCAGGAAAGGGAAAGAATGTCCAGTGGGCAGTGTGCACTCACACCTCTCTGTTCCTGGCCCATCTCCCTGCAGGTGCACCTCCGTTCTGCCAGGCGTCTCTGTGAGCTCTGCTGTGCCAACCGGGGCACTTTCATCAAGGTGGGCCAGCACCTGGGCGCTCTGGACTACCTGCTGCCTGAGGAGTATACCAGCACACTGAAGGTGCTGCACAGCCAGGCTCCACAGAGCAGCATGCAAGAGGTCCGCCGGGTCATCCGTGAGGACCTGGGCAAAGAGGTAGCTGCCCGTGCCGGGAGCGATGGGTGCTGGGATGGGATGTTTCTAAGGCCCTGGCAGAGCTGTCCCTGCTGGCTGCTGGGGCTTCACCCCTGGAATGGAAACATACTTCGTGGCAACTTTCAGCAGTGAAATCGAAGGGGTGAGAAGGAACCTCAGTGGCCCTCAGTGAAAAAGGTGGTTGAACCGTATGAAATAGTTGATGTGTGATTGTTTTTGCCCTGCAATGTAATGGGATTCATATGGTTCAACCTAATCATATCTATCAGTTATGGAGGGTTTGCTGTGTGTGGTGGCAGTGCTGTGTTCCCTGCATTATCTCACCTGATCCTCACAGCAGTGTTAGGTACCTACCTGTCATTAACCCCATTTTGCAGATGAGGGATAAAAGCTTGGGTGGTGGAGATTAAGTGGAGGGTAAACCCGATTTAGGGCTAGAGTCAGGAGCAAGCCCACAAGCCAGGAGGAGCAAGGTTAGGATGGAGATACCCCAGGCAGAGGGGACCAGATTGGCATGGCACAGGCCTGTGCATGGCTTTGTTTCTTGCCAAGGCTGTTGGCCTCCTGCTTCCTATAGCACGAGATTCACCCCCCAATTAAAACTAAATAAATCACTGTAATAACAGTGTGAAGTGCATCATTGCTGGCATGTGGCAGCTCGTGGGGGCGGATGCAAGGGAGGGAAGGCAGCAGATTAACCCTTCTAGGCCGGCTTGTCTGTGGAGGGCTGGAGTGGGAAGCAAGAGCGGGTCAGTGGCCCCCTGTAAGCCAGGGTAGAGTGAGACGAGAAGTTTGGGGTGTCAGCAGTCATGATGGGCCCACCCAGCTGGCCAAAGGATGTATGGGGTTAAAAGATTTTGTCTGCATCTTCAGGGCCTCTTCTGTAGGCCTCCCTGGCCATGTGGTCCTGAGCATGGTGGCCTGAGGCTCCTGCCCCACAGGTTGTCTTGAGCCCTCTGAATAGGGCAGGCTAATGTCAAGGTCACGGTTCTGAGGGGGCGTCCTTCACAGCTGGGAAGCTCGGCAACCTCTGCTTTCTTACCCCGGCCCCCACAGATGCACAATTGAAGTCTTTCCTCCCCCTCTTCCTCCTCCTCCTCCCTCCTGGGAAGATGGCATTTGTTCCCTGGTGACACACTTTCTCATTCTGTGGGTGGAGGGAGGGGAAAGGGGCTATGTGGGAACAGGGTAGGTGGGTGTGGGGGTGTGAGGGCGGGGAAAGTCACTCACTTTGCACTTCCCTCCTCCTCCCGCCTCTTCCACGACACTTCTTGGGGAGCAGCTCTCCCCACCAGGAAGATATCCGAGTGGACCCCACCAGTTGTGGGCTCTACACCTGCCCTGGGACCTCAGTAGAAAGCTTTGTTTCGTCCCCAGTTTCAAGAACGTGGTTAAAGGAAGCCAAGTCTGTCCTGTATCCCCATCTGCTGTCTGGGTTCGAGTTCTTGGATGTGCTCTGAAGACACCTGGAGCTCAAAGACTACATAGCTACCCCTAAATCTCAGACCGAAGTGCAGGGGGGTGGCCAGAGTGTTCTGGCTGTGCTGGTTCATTGTATCTACCCTTCCCATCAGCAGAGGCCTTACAGGGTCACTAGTGTCCTTACACCAGTCCCTACCCTCTCCCAGGCAGATGGGGCTGGTCCTGAGGGGTCCCCCAGCAGGGTGTGGGAGATGAGCATGAACTTGCAGTTCTTCTGGACCCTGTGATTTACATGTGATTCTGGAGCAGTGCATAATCTCTGCACTGCAGCCGGTGCCATCAGTGTGGAGGGGAGAGCGAATAAAGGGGCACTGTCCTGGCGTAGGGATGTGTGGGGTGGGGATGGGACCACAGAGCTAAGGGAGGGACGTGTGAGTGACAGGACGAGGCCTTGGATCTTCTGATTACCAGACCAGTGCTTTGTCTTCTACAACAGAGCTTCTGTCTGGCAGAAATCTTTCAGAAATGTTTTTTGTGTCTGTGTCTTAGAAGTTTCTCAGCTAGTATTACCAGAAAGAAACTTGCTTTTTCCCTTTTATTTTGAATGTTAGGCCTAAGTCCTGAAGGACACGTTCTGGGAAGCAGTTGGAAGCCCGAACTCTAGGAGGTGGCATCATTTCTGGTGTCTCCAAAGTCACCTGGGTCTGGAGTGGGTTAGGAATGGTCTCAACCTTGGTCTCCTAACTGCCCTTGGGACTGTAGGTCTAGGTGCAGTGCTGACGTTGGCCAGCAGATGGCGCCGGAGCTTGAGCGTCAGGGAAAGGTACTGAAGGCTTGGCCCTTTTCAGCAGAGGGGAACCCTGACAGGTGGCTGAGACTTGGGTTCCTTATTCTCCTGGGCATGATTCACGCAGAGGAAGGAGCCCAGGCTGACACCTTTGCACTCTGAACAAGCTGTTGACTTCTCTGGTCCCCAGGAGTTCTTTCCTTCCTGCTGAAGGACCTGGCAGGGTTCTGACCACCAACCCATCCTTCCACATTTCTCTTCTGGGCTAGGACTCCTCAGATGCCCCCTGCAGTCACTAACAGCCTGCAGTTCTGTGTTTAGACACCTTTTCCTTCATTTTCCCTTCTTTCTCTCTCTCTTTGTTGCCCAAACAGCTGGTATTTAGTGAAGAAAGCACAGTTCTAAAAACTTTGGATGCAGCTAGGTTCTTTCCTAGCTCTAAAATTCTATGAGAGACTGAAGGAAATGAGGTCAGCTGCCAGAGTGATGCACAGAAATACCTTTGTTAGGGGCACCACTTGTACTGGTGTTGGGGGATTGGGGTCTGGCTTGTGCACTCTGACACGTGTTTCATTAGTCTTTTACCCCTGAGCTCCACATGGTAGGGATCTAGACTCGTACTTGTTTTATAATTTCCCATAGTACCTGGGGAGAAAGGCTGTCATAGGAGATCGGCATTCTTGATGGACCATCTGACCAGAGCGGCCACTGGAACGTGGAAGAGAACCGCTGTGTATCAGGTGGGGGAATGCATACTTCATTGTTTCTTATGAACCTACAGGAACAGGTGGAGAGTGATGTTGTCTTGCTTTGCTCAAGGTGTAAGCAAAAGTTCAGGGAAGAGATAAAATAGCTCTTCCCCCAGGAACCTCCATCATTTATCAAGCTTGGTTGGGGTGCAGAGAGAAGGTGCTCTTGGCATGAGGACCAGCAGAAGTGGAAGCAGGGAGGTGAGGCAGGAGACTGTCTGGCCTGTGTGAGGGGCTCCTGGTGGTGGTGGTGCTGAGTGGGGGCAGTGCAGAGACTGGACAGAGACTGCAGCAGGGGCTTCCATGGAGGCCTCAGGGCTGGGGGAGGGGATGATGGGCGTGGATGGTGAGTAGCAAAGCCTGGGATGACCCCTGTCATTACTGCATGCCTGCATGTGGGATCTCTGCTGGTGCATGGAGAACTGTGTGAGCAGCAGTAAAAGGCACCCCCTCCGGGCATCCCTTCCTTCAGGTGACAGCTCTGCCAGGGCTGGATTTCATTCTTCTGTTAGTCAATCTTCACCAGAGAAACAGAGCCAAGAGGGTGTGTGTGTGTGTGTGTGTGTGTGTGTGTGTGTGTGTGTGTGTGTGTGTGTGTAAGTAAAGAGAGATTGATTAGTTGGAAGGAATTGGCTTATGCGATTTGGAGGCTGGCACGTCCTGCATCTTTGGAGGGGGTGTCCATCTGGAGACCCAAGAAGAGCTGATAATTGCAGTTTGAGTCCAAAGGTCATCTGCTGGCAGAACTTTTGGTGCTCCAGGCAGTCAGTCTTATGCTATTCAGGCCTTCAGCTGATTAGACGAGGCCCACCCACATTAGGGAGGGCAGTCTGCTTTGTTCAAAGTCTACTAATTTAAATGTGAATCTCATTCAAAAGCATCCTTATGAAAATATTAGAATAAAGTTTGCCCAAATGTCTGGGCACCATGGCTCAGCCAAGTTGACACACAAAATTAACCCCCCTGGTTCCCACGTGGCCCTTAGTCAGGACCAAACATTTCTACCCTTGGTCTTGCCTTCATACGACAGTTAAGCTTCCTATTGAATCTTGAAGGTGGGCTGGAGCTAAACTACTTGCTGGTTTATTGGCTGTGTGACCTTGGACATGTTACTTATCTTCTCTGTCTCTTATTTTCCTCAATTGTAAAATGGGGAAGTACATGCCTGTGGGGATTACATGAATTAATGGATGTGGAGCATGTAGAGCATGCCCGGCAGAGAGCAAATGGCCAGCAAATATTAGCGATGATTTCTGTGTTACGCTGGATGCTTTATATGTGTGAGAACTGAGATTCTGAGAGATTAAATGGCAGCGTTGGGTCTTTAACCAGGTTTTCTGATGCTGGTACAGTTCTCTGTCCCAGATACTATTTTGCTAGTAGAATCCTCCTTTCTCTTCCGCGATCAACACCTGGTGTTCCACCTGTTGGTCAGCCCCTTCCCTTCCACTGTTAGAAATGTCCCACAGGCTGCCTTGGGAGCCTGTCTCCTGGGCTTCTTGAGCACTGCCCCGTGACCCCCAACCTGGGGGCTGCTAGCAGCTCAGCCAGGCAGTTTCAACCATTGCAGTGTCCTGAGGCCATCAGTAGCATCTGCGTTGTGCTCTTGGTCCCTAAAGGTGACACAATGGGCGCGGGAACAGCCACAGGTGCCCAGGGTCAGGAGTTGGTGGCTGTGCTGTGCTCCTCCTTGTAGGATGGCAACTGGCTCTTCTTCTCTTGTCCTGGAGGAGCTGGGTGTGGGCAGATGCAGGGACAAACACGCCCTAGGTTGGACTGGGGCGAGGGACATGGGCAGAGGGGGCCAGAGGAGCCGATTCTACCTGGGGTACCTGTGGCTGGCAGAAAACTCCCCCCCACCACCCCGGTGACACATGCCTCCATGTCATATTCCTTGCTGCCTTCTTTCCAGCGCTGATCCACCTTCTCCCTGTCCTTCTCTTACTTGCTCACAAATATTTACTGAGCACACCTCTGGGCCACGTGCTGTGTCAGCCCCCGGGCGTCCCCGCTCTCTGCAGCTCTCGCCGCTGTTCTTGCACGTTGCCAAAGATCTGCCTGAGGCCAGCTCACCCTGATTCACCACCCCTGGCTGCTCCACTGGCCTGGAGCTGAGGGCCACCTTGAGGGCTTCAGCTGTCTCTTGGCCCTCAGCACAACCTTTGTTTGTTCCAGCGTCTGGTTTCTTTGTCTCCCCAGACGATCCCCGAGACGGCTGCCGTGTGAGCATTCTGGGAGTGGAACAGAAGGAGCTGGTGGCCACAAAGCTGCGTGTGGGGAGGACTGGGGGGCGAGGGGGAGAGAGTCACCTCCTCCAGACTTCCCAGCAGCTCTCAATAAAAAATACATTTATATTGAAAACATAATGAAGAATAAAAAAAACATTTTCCCCCCAATAATGCTGAACATCAAAAGGAGATTTTTATCAATTATGAGAGAGAGATTTTGGCCATAAAATGGTGATTTAACGAGTAGGAGATGGATGGCAGGAAGCATTAGTGTCAGCCGGGACGGATGGTGTGCCATTAGTCACTGAGGGAGAGACCGAGGTGGCTGCCGTGGCGGTGGCTCCTCTTCCCCAGGCCTCCTGGCCCCAGCCTCCTCGCTGAGTGCTGCCCTACCTCAGCCCCGAGAGGCTCCTCCCTGGGGCCCCGCTCCATCTCCGAGGCACCTTCGGCCCATTGTTGGACAGCTTCTGCATAGCCCTTCCACAGCCAGTGGACCAGAGCCCCCAGAGAGCAGGTCAGGAGCTGCTTCCCGCTTTCTTTCCAGCCTCATGGCCTGCTCCCGTCTTCACATGGCTGCGCCCTGGCCACACGCTGTGGGGGTTCACTCCATGCACTCCGGGTCTGTCCTCTCTCATCCCCTTCTTAAGTCACCAGGCTCTTTCTCATCCTCTGAGCTCGGGGTCTGACAACAACAACATACACATGCACACACATACCCTGAGTGCTTGCCAGGGGCAGGCATTGCCTCAGAAATTCCACACACATCAATTTACTTCTCAGTAAGACCCTCTGAGAGAGGTACTGTTATTACTTATTTTACAGATGGGAAACTGAGGTACTGTTTCCAGTGAAATTGTACCTTGGCCTCCTCACATACCCCCTGAGTACTTTCCATCCCCTGTCACAGCTCTTATGCAGTTATTTGTTGCATTCAGGTGGGCTGCTTTCCCATCTTGAACCTCCCATGGGGCCTAGTGTGGACTCTGCACATAGTAGGTGTTAGTAAGTGTGGTTGAGTTGAATTGCAGAACTACTTGGAGTGCCCCTGTCCCCTTGCAGCCTTCTGTGTCTTCCTCAGCCAGGTTGGACTGTGAATCCAGAGCACTTGACTTGTGTCTGGTCATTTCAGTGCTGGGTTTATGTTCTTGGGGTGGGTGGTCTCCTCCCACTCATCCTGGGGTCCTCTCAGAACACTGTCCAGTGCCTGGCACAGCAAAGGTGCTCAGTAATGGGTTGTTACCTGCACTGAGACACTCTGACGCGGGATGTCATGGCATGGCGTTATGGGTCCTAGAGTCCTCAGGGTGGTCAGCTCTGCTCCTGCCTCGGTCTCACTTTCATAGCCCCCTGGGACGTACCCATGGGAGCCTGTAGAGGGCTGTGTGAGGGCGTGTCTGGGGCTATCTAAACTACGGGGTGAGGGCAAGGGCAGGGTCTGGCTTCCGGAAGGAACAAAAAGGTCATTTCTGAGGCAGTATGGCCTCATAGTTAATAAAATAGGCTTTGGAGGCAGGGGGCCTTCCAAAATCCTAAATGCTACCAGACTTTAACTGTGTCATTAGTTCTTTCTGAGTCTAGTTCCCTTGTCTGTAAACCGGGATAAGAGAACCTGCTCACTAATAGGGTCATGACAGGGCTTGAGAACTATAGCCCATCTGGGGGGCGGGGCCTGGTGCACAGTAAATCCTGCAGCTGTTAGCTCTGGTTGTCACCTGCAGAGCAGTTGTGAGGACAAAATGAAGCAGGGAGACTGGGACCCCCAGATTATATCCAGCACCCCACTGGGGTTGACAAACACTGACTCTTCTTGTTTGGCCTTCATTGTTCAGTGGCAAAGCGCCTTAGATGAAGGTTACCCAAGAGAGTAACTAACTCCCGGGTTGTAACGGTTTAGAAGTCACCTCATCCAACCCTCGTGTTTCAATGGTGAGGAAACAGGGGCTCAGAGCAGGAAGTCACTGGCCCAGAGTGGCACAACTGGGTGGTGGGAGAAGCGAGACTTGAACCCAGGCCTCCTGACTCCTGATCCAGTGCTTGTCCTCCTGGACTGTTCGTTCTGTTCAGGGCTGGGAGCTTACTGTCTGGAAGTGAGACTGCCAGCTCTCAGAGATGAGGCTGGTCTTGCTGGCAAAGAAATGTGGGGGGCTCAAGTGGCTTTCACCTCCTTGGGACCTTGGAGTCTCCTGTGGACTTTAGGAAGCTCTATTTTCATAAGTTGATCCATCATAGTAAGGATTCTAGGGTATTCTTTGTATCCTTCAGCCAGCCTTCCCGCTTGACAGTGGTTGGGATGGTCATATCCGCGTACTCACTGTTCCCCTTCAATCTGCAGACCATGCTTGCGGCACGTCCCCCTCTTTGGGGTCTAACCTGCAGGGTGGTGCCCAGACCCAGACCCTCCGCTTAGCTGCTGTGTTGGGCTGTTTGCTGGAGAAACTGCCTCAGCTTATGGTGGCCCCATTCACAGACTCGGGAAGGTTGGGGCCCACCACTGACTGCTTTGCTCGCTCAGAAAATACAGACTTGTTGAGCAGCTGATAGGTACTTACCTCTCTGCCAATGCTGTGGGGGATCTAGAATATGTCAAAGCCACGTTCCACCCTCCCTCTCTCCCAAAGCTGGGCAGACAGAACAATTCACAGAGGAAGTAATTAGAGAACAATTAAGCACTCAGCTGTGGGGCTGATGCAGGGAAAGTTCAGGGGGAGGTTCAGAAGAGGGTTCTTGGGGGAGGTGGCCCTCAGAGGATGAGTGAGATTGGCAGAGGGAAAGGATGGGGCCATTCGAGGGTGGTGAGTTCTGAGCACAGCTCCAGGTGCCCAAGCATAGAGAGCAGCAGGGCGGGATGGCAGGCCCTTTGGGTGGGGTGTGTTAGATTACGAGGGCTGCTGTAACAGAGCACCGCAGACTGCTGGCTTAAACAACAGGAATCCGTAGTCTCAGTTCTGCTGGGCAGGAGTCTGAGACCCAGGTGTTGGCGGGGTTGGCTTAATCTGAGGCTGCGAGGGGCAGTCTATTCCAGGCCTTTCCTCCAGCCTCTGGTGGTTTGCTGGCTATCTTTGTCATTCCTTTGCTTGGAGAAGTACCACCCTGATCTCTGCCTTTTATGCTCGCCTAGTGTTCTTCCTGTGTGTGCGTGTCTGTTTCTGTGTCCAAATTGCCCCCCTTTATAAGGACACAGTCATATTGGATTAGGGACCTCCCCCCCCCACACCAATGCCAGTGTGACCTCATATTAACTAATTACATCTGTGATGACACTATATCCGAATAAGGTCACATTCTGGAGGTTAACTCCTGGAGGTGATGGCTTCATCATATGAATAGTTGGAGGCCGCAGATCAAGCTGTCATAGATGGAGGTATTAGTGCTTTTGTGGTCACGAGGATCAGAATCCCAACTTGAATGAGCCGAGGCAAGAGGGCAGACTTAGTGTGTCCTCTACCCATGCTTTAGGAAGGGACGGGGTTGAATGGGGCTTTTGGGGTGCTCTTCCACTCCTCTCTGTCGCTCATGTTCTCATGTTCATCCTGCTGGTCAACTTTGCTCACGGTTGGTTTCCTCCATGACTCGCTTGCTGCCTTTGGCGTCTCTCAACCTCACCTCTTCCTAGGTTTGCCCCTAGCAGGGACTCCCCACTCCGCAGCCCCAGTTTCCTTTTATGAAATTCCGGATCAGGACTCTGCCTAAGTGTTGTACTGGGTTACCTCATGTCCCCCACACTCCTGGACCCCATTGCTGCTCTACCTAGAGCCTGAGGATGTGAAATGAGGTGTTGGCAGCTGTCATTCGGTAACTTAAGGAGTTTATACTGGATTGGGGTGGGTCCTAAATCCAACAACTGGTGTCCTTGCAAGGAGGCCATGTGACAGTGGCAGTAGAGATTTGAGTGGTGGCTGCAAACTCAAGGAACAGTGAAGATTGCTGGAAATTAGGAAGAGCAAGGAAGGCTTCTCCCTGGGGCCCTCAGAGGGAATGCAGTCCTGCCAGCACCCTGATTTCAGACTCCTAACCCCCAGAACTGTGACACAGTACATTTCTGTTGTTTTAAGCCACACCATCTGTGGTGATTTGTTATGGTAGCCTTGAGAAACAAATACAGATGTCCATTCTCTGACCAAATCACTGAGGTTAGAGGAGGTGGGGTCCATGAGAAGATGCCATCCCTCTCATTTAAACCCCAAGGTGACCGGTGGGGTGGGGTGGGAAGCAGCAAGGCAGAACATGGCATAAAAGATGTTCATGTCCATGGATGATAATGATGTTAGAGTTTCTGTTTGTGTGGTACGTGCTGTGTAGCACACATTGCCTGGATGTTTTACAGATATTGTTTCTAACCCTGCAAGGTTAGAAACCCTGTTTCTAATTCTGCAAGGTTGGTAGATTTGGCCATTCCAGTTTTCCAAATGAGGAAGCAGAAGCCCTGACAGGTTAAGTAACAGCCACAGTCTCATAGCTTAAAAGAGGTGGAACCAGGTTTTGAACTGTGTTGGCTCATAGTCGGCCACCCCACTGTGTTGGCTCACCCCTCTTGCTATGCATCTGCTATCCCCGGGGAGGGTCTGGTTTCTGGGGGGCAACAGAGTGCGTGCGGGTATTGGATCTTGATGTACAGGCTTTGGGGAGTCACCGCAGGCCCCAGGTCTTAGAACCTGTGTTAAGTCATATCAACTAATAGTTTCCATGTGCATGTGCATGAGTGTGCAGGCCTCCACGGCTGATTTCGGGCAGAGTCAGCCAATCGTGCAGGATGGCTTGAGGGGTGCAAGGCAGGAGCTGTGCATGGAGGCCTTTTTCTTCTTCCACATCTGGTAAAGGTGAACTCTCCCTTTTGTGAGGCTATGTTAGTTGTCTCCCAGAGCTGGGGCATGGCCACTTTTTCTCCCCTTGCCATCTCCTGGAAGCTCAGTGTGAGCGTCCCAGGCTGGGCCGTGGGTCAGGAGGCCACAAGCCAGAGAATCGTTGCCACAGCCACTGCTCTTGAAGGAGCTTCCCTGACAGATGACCCTATGCCTTCTGGGACTGCCAGACGGACCGCAGGGCCCTCATCTTCTCCTTGAATAGAACTTGTGGCCTTCCTTTCCTCTCCAGGGAGGGGGAGTGGGTCTCCTCTTGCAGGCTGTTCGGGGCTAAGGTTGGCAGTATGGGCAGGATGGATGTGATTGCTGTGGTTCTGATGCCTTGTCCTTACGTCCAAGTGAACCAGAGGATTGTCTTTACTGCTGATGGCCGGGGCAGAAGCAGTGATTTGAAACCCCAGGTCCTGCACTGCCTTAGAAGGCACATAATCATCAACTTCAACTGGGTTCCCATCCTGATTGGGCACTCCCAGAAGATGACTCTGAGGAAAGGATTCTGGTGGAAGTGGTTTTGTGGGAAGGTCAGGTGCAGCCAGTAGGGAAGTAGGAACATGGTTCAGGGAAAAGAAGGCAGCCAGTGACTGTGTGCCCTTAAACTAGCTGTGGGGACACTGGGAAATAGTGGCAAACATTCACCTTAAGATCATCCCACCCCTCAGTTGACTGAGAGTCTGACTCTTGATTTCAGCTCAGGTTGTGATCCCGGGGTCGTGGGATCAAGCCTTACATCAGGCTCCTTGCTGAGTGTGGAGCCTGCTTGGGGTTCTCTCTTTCTCTTTCCCTTTGCTCTTCTCTGCTGCTTGGGTGTACTCTTTCCTCCTCTCTATTTAAAATAAAAGTAAATAAATAAAAATTAAAAAAAGTCATCCCACTCCAGGGCCAAGAGAGAAGGTTGGGTGTTTAGACCCCAGCATCCTAACTTCATAATGATGGTTGCTCCCGAGGGCCGTTAATTCCTGCAGCTATGGAGAAAGAGCCCTCTCTGACTCAGATGCAAATACTGAAATTATAGCAGGGAGCAGGGGGAAGTTTGGGAAGGAATCGGCGGGCACTGCAGGTACTGTGCAGTGCCCTCTCCTATAATCCCCACAGTTGCCCTGCGAGAGTACTATTATCTCCATTTTACTGACGAGTAAGCCGAGGCCAGAGAGGTTGAGTCACGTGTCTGAGGTTGCACAGAAGTCCGAGGCTGAGTCAGGAGCAAAACCAGGCCTGACTCCAGAACCCAAGGTCCTGACCCCTGCGTTCTGTTGCTCCTTATAAGGGGACCTGGGCCTCTCCCCAGGTTTTGTGTCCTAGCAGTTTATGATTTCTCCCAGAATTCCTGAGTGGGAGGTGGGACAGATGGATGGGGAGCCCCAGCAGGTCAAGGAACTGTTTATTTACTGTTTTCTCCTTCCCTAACATGTGTTTAGATGTTTCAAACACACAGTCTCATTTTAGTCCTCACGGAAGCTCAGCCAGTCAGGTATCCCTCTCCCCATTCTTCCCAGATGTAAAAAACAAGATTCAGACATATTAAGTGACTTACTCAGGATCATATAGCAGGACAGCGGCTCAGCTGGGAACGGAACCTGAGTGTCTCTGACTGGAGGGACATACGTGCTTCAGTTACACAGGCTGCTGCTACACACGCCAAAGGGCCTGTGAGACCCAGCCTGCTTCTGAGGGCCACGCTCTTTCCCCTACCAGCACACTAGCCTGCCACCTTGCCTTCAGCCCCAGGCTGGCCCTGGTGCTGTGTTGCCTCACCAATCAGATGGCTGAGGAGGTGCTCTGAGAAGCATGCAGTGAGGTTATTTGGTCCTTCTCCTTCTCCTCTGGAAAAGGTGCTGCCCCTCTGTGCTTGCAGGTGGGGGGCCAGTGATGGGGGTGAGGAGTGGTCTGCTCTCCCTTGTACCTCCTGAGAGCCGGGCCCTTCTCTAGGGAGGACCCCTAATCTCCTCCTACTGCCCTGGGGCCCCATGCGCTGTCTACCTGCCGCAGCTCCTTGGTGGCAGAGAGAAGCAAGCCATCCACGTCTGGCTGATTTATGTTCGTCGTTGAAACAATAATGTTTAATCTGGAAAGGGCTAATCAATTTTTTATGCTGATTATGAATAGGCCAGCTGTGCCTGTTTCTTTATTCATGGGGCTTCAGGAGCAAGCTGATGTCCTAGGTTAGGCTTCCTGGGTGGTTTCTGCGTGGGGGGCCCTGCTTCAAGGAGAGCCCATCAGTGGCCTTGCCTGTGACACTTTGGAGGTGGCTCCTTGTGTGTGAGGGCACCTCTGTGTGTCACTGGGAAGGGTCAGCTGACTCCAGGTAGACAGCCAGGTTGGAGCGTGTGTGTGGAAGGAGGCTGGTGTGGGCTGGGGCACAATCATGGGAGTGCAGCATGGGAAAGTAAGAGTTATAGGATCACAGAATCAGGAAAGTCGTCGGGGACCAAGTACCCCAACACCCCCCTCACTTGTAAAAGTGAGCAGTTTAGACCCAGAGAAGCTGAGCATCTTCCCTAAGGTCATGGGGCTGGTGGGTGGCAGAGGTGGGACGGGAACCCCAGTTTGCTCGCTCAGAGGGTAGAAATCTTTGCACGGAAGTACAACCGAGGCAGGAGAGTCAGGAAGGTGCTGTGTAGCCGCTCTTGTTGAGTTACTGACTTATCACACAACTCTGACAGCTCAGGAGCTTAGGTACAGAATGCACTAGAGACATAGCTCAGCAGGAGGTCAGGATGAGATGAAAGTCACCTGAGGTTTGGGTTACCGCTTTTAGAAGTGTCCTTGGAATCCACAGATAGGGCCGCAGAGAGGGGTGAATTGGGGTCTTCTGGAGAAGGCAAAACCTGAGTAGGACTTGAGTGTTCTCAGAAGGAGAACAAACACAAAAGCCCGGAGAGGGCATTTTGGGCAGGTGGAGTGGCCTGAACTAAGGATGTCGTCTCTGGTGGGCATCACCTTGGGGAGGTGCCTGAAGCCAGAGTGAGACCCGAGGGGCCTGTGGCTGGAAACGTGGGGCCCTGGGCTGGGTGAGGGTAGGTGCTTGGCTTGGACGGCTTGGTCGTCCCACAGTCGTGTGTTTGGACCCTCCGCAGCCTTCACCAGCCATTTGTTCGTTTATTGGCTCAGCCGATGTTTATTGAGCTTTTGTCGTGTGTGTTCTGGAGGTTGTATGGCTGAACAAGCTGCTGTCCTGGTGCTTAGGCTGTAGTTGTAGGGGAGCAGCGGATGTTAAACAAGCGATCACAAGAATAAAAACTTAATGACCCTTGTGATGAATGCCACGAGAGAAAAGCATAGGGTGCTCTGAATTTGGGGGTCTGGGGGGAGGGGTCTTTCCAAGGACTCAGTGGCAATTAAGCTGAAACCAAGGATAATTAGGGGAAGGAGGGTAGGACAGAGAGAACAGAGAATGCAGAGGCCCTTGGGTAGGAAAGAGCATGGATCTGTGTGGGGACAGAAAGGGGGTGGTGGCGGCAGGGCAGAGAGACACCAAGAGATGTGGCTGGAGACGTGTGCCAGGCACTTTCAGGAGATCCGTGGTTGGTAGCCACTGAAGGGCTCTGTGCAGAGAGTGGCACGGTCCAGTCCTCAGTGGCTACTTGGGGACCAGGGGTGGAACTGGGAGAGAGTTACAAGGCACTGTGGTCATTTGGGCAAGAGTGACAGAGGAGGAGTGGACAGACATAATTTGGAGACTCAAGGAAGGATTAAATGGGGAGGGGCTGAGGGGCAGGGAGGGCCACTAGTGGCTCCAGGGGCTCTGGTAAGAACGCTGGGGGCCATCTGAGAACAGACACGGTGCTGAGAGGGCTGGTGGGGCAGTATCGGCAGGTCACCCTGCTGGCAGTTTGGGGAAGGATTTTTCTGCGGGGCTGGGCTTTGCACAGTGGCCCCCTCTCTCCTTAAGAGTCGGTGGTCAGAGAGTTGGTGGAGGGTCCATGGGGGACTAAGTGATTTGGGGTCTAGCATTGAGAGGTTGCGCCCAGCACTGGGTTCCTGATTTCCAGACTTAAAAAAAAGTCATCAGCACCCTGATCTAAGGAGAGGTCTAAGTGTGTGCGTGCGTGTGTGTGTGTGTGTGTCTCCCCATAGCCGGGTTTGTAGGAGAGGCTGTTACTTCAACAACTGGAGCGCCTCCTTCTTATTTATTGGAATAAGTCTCCCCAGGCCCCCGCTGCTCTTCGATTTTTGGTGTGAGCTGCTGACTGGTGGTTTCTCGTGAGCAAAAGCAAACTGAACTTCTCGGTAGGAGGGGAGGCTATCCTTTCAGCGAGGCTGGTTTTAGGATTGGGCGGGAATAGCGTGTATGTGGCAGTGGGGGGAGCAGAGGGCCCCTTGCCCCAGTGTGGGGGAACAGGACCGGTTCTGGGTGTTGCCTGGCACAGAACCAGAGTCATGATGTGTCCTCTTGTTGCCTCAGCTTGGGCTTCACATGTGACCTGTGTTTCCACACTGCCAGGGCAGCTCCTGTCTCGCCGCCCCCCCCCCCCCCCCCCCAGCTCTCTAGCCTCAGCACCGCCCTGGGAAATACAAAAGGATGAAACTGCTGTACTGAGAGTGTTAGGCTAATGAGCTGCATCAGAGGTCAGCAAACTTTTTCCATAGAGGCCTGGGTTAGGGTCCTAGTGCTGCTGTAACAAATTAGTGTGAATTTAGTGGCTTAAAACAATACACATGTATTATTTTACTGTTCTGTGGCTCAGAAAACTTAAAACTCCAGTGTTGGCTGTGCTGCATTCCTCCTAGCGGCTCTAGGGGGGAATCTCTTGCCTTGTCCAGCTTCTAGAAGCTGTCTGCATTCCTTGGCTTATGGCTCCTTCTTCGTCACAGCCACCAGTGTGCTGTCTTTCAGTCTCTCTCCCTTTTATCTGGACTTCCTTTGTCATAGTTCCTGCTCTGACTCTGACCCTTCCACCTCCCTTTTATAAGGACCCTGTGATTACATTGGGCCTACATGGTAATCCAGGATGCTCTCCCCATCTGAAGATCCTTAACCTAATCACACTACTGGGGACTGGGGCATGGACATCTTTGTGGGGGGGGGGGAGTCATTTTTCTGCCCACCCTAGGGCCAGCTAGTAAATATTTTAGGTTTTGCAGGCCAGGCAGCCTCTGTCACAACTGCTTACCTCTGCCATGGCAGCATGGGAGCCGCCACAACGTGTAGTGAACGGGTGTGCCGTGTCCCAGTCAAACTTCACTCAAGGATACTGAAATCAAATTTCTTTTTTTTTTTTTTTTTTTTTTAATTTTTTTTTTCAACGTTTATTTATTTTTGGGACAGAGAGAGACAGAGCATGAACGGGGGAGGGGCAGAGAGAGAGGGAGACACAGAATCGGAAACAGGCTCCAGGCTCTGAGCCATCAGCCCAGAGCCTGACGTGGGGCTCGAACTCACGGACCGCGAGATCGTGACCTGGCTGAAGTCGGATGCTCAACTGACTGCGCCACCCAGGCGCCCCAAGGATACTGAAATCAAATTTCATATAGTTTTCATATATCACAAGATATTATTCTTTTGGGTTTTCCAAGCATTTAAAAATATAAAAAAGGATTCTTAGCTGGTAAGCTGTAAAAAAAAAAAAACAAAACAACACAAAAAAACAGCCGGCATTGACCTGGATTTGGCCCACGGGCTATCGTTTGCTGTCCTCTGTTCTAGATGCAGAGTGTCCTTTAACACTTAGAATGCCCTTGCAAAATAGGTGTTGTTATTATCACTCCCATTTTACAGAATGGTAGTGGAGCTAAGCACTGCCCAAGGTCACATGGCTAGATGTTGGCAGGTAGGGCTGCTGACCTCAGAGCTGATGTTCTTTACAGTCTGCTTCGCTGGGGTCAGCCAGGAATGTGTGTGGTTTCCCCAAAATGTGGGCTTTCTCTTCCTGGTAGATCCTGAAAGTCTGGGTTTGCCTTCCTTTAATAAATCCCTGGGCACTGCTGTTGTCACATGCAGAGCACATCTGGAAAACTTCTAAGTGGGTGGAACATGCTCCGATCTCAAGGACTTTGGTACCTGAGCTCTCTTATTGGGGCTCTGAGGCATAGGGACATACCTTAGCTCTTTTGCCATGTGGCATTTTGCCACCTCCCAAAGGCTAAGGAGGTCTTTCCTGACAGCAACTATTGCCACTGTGAGCAAGGATGTCTGTGCTTTATTTCCTCTCCCTTAATTTTTGGGTATAGGAACATCTAAAGGTTATTGGAAAAAGGCCTTTGGAGTTTTAGGAGACTGAGCCCATCAGGTTTTAGAAGTCCTAGGACCTCACCAGAAATGCGTGCAAACCACTGAGTCCAGGCTTTTTTCTCCATTGCAGGCATGAGCTGTAGTTAAGGACTTCACCAGGGGAAGACCCGGGGGGCCCAAGGCAGCCTGGATTCTGGGTTGGGAGTTGTTGGCCATCTCCTTCCTGGCTGTCATGTCACTGTGTCTTATTCCCCTTTGTAGGGTTCGCACAAGTCCTTCTCTCTGTCTAGATGGCTCTTCTTTCCTTCATCCAGTTGAACTGGCTCCTTATCCTTCAGGTCTCAGGTCTTTGTCACCTCCTCCTAGAAGCCTTCCCTGATAGGTTTAATCCTCTGAACACAGCTTCTATGGTCAGCTCCCTGTCCCTTTGTAGCACTTATCAGAGTTGGCCATTTACCTTTATCTTTGATGACTTCATTAATTCCTGTCTCACCACTTCAGGTTCCAGTAGTGACTCCAGAGGGTGGTGGCTGTACCTGATTTGGACCCAGTTCCCATTAAGTCCCTGGTGACTAGCACAGTGCCCTGCTTATATTAGTCACTTAAACATTTGATGGATGAATAAACAAAAGACCTTTAGCCAATATATTCCTCTCTATAAAGTGGGCGCAATTATATCTCCTCTTCCTAACCTCGAGAGAAGGTTGAGAGCACTTTGAGGGCAACGGACATTATGAAGCAGTAAGGAAGTACCCATGGTTGAGCATTTAGTCCCTGTGACCAAATATGTCCTGACATCCCTTTACCAAACCAAGCTATACCAAACCAAGCTCAAGTTCAAGGAGGAGATGCTGAGTCCTCATGTGGGTAGGTTGTAGTAGAGGGGATAGAGCTGTCTGCCTGATTCTTGGGGCTGAGCTCCTGACTCCACCTGGCTCTCAGCCCTGTGATGGGGTATAAGCACTTGGCTCCCAGACACCCCATGGCTCCAAGGATGTCTCACTGCCTCACTGCTTCTATACTGTGGTCACCCTGCGGATACCTACCTGGGCTGGGCCCTGGCTGTGGAGGTCCTGGCTTCATAGTGCACTTTGTACCGCACAATCTCTTCTATCCCAGAGATCTCTGTCATAGGCAGAGACATAGACATGTCACCCTGTGAGGCTGTACAAGTTATTAAGATGGGGAACGTTGAAAGATTAGATTTATGACAGCCAACGGTGGATTATGAAGAATAATTCATCAAATGTCAGCGCCTGCAGCCTACAATTTACAGAAGGTTTGCTTAAGCTGAAGAGATCTGATTGGACTGCCCCCTCCCCCACCTCTAATGAATGACAGATCTAATGGATGGCTTCCCAGGCTGGCCAACCACACTGGGTGTTTATCTGCTTTTTATTAATCATTATTATCACAACATTTCCATAGAGTCCCTCCACCCGCGGCTCTCGAAGTGCCCAGCACCAGCGAGCCTCCCTCAGCTACTTTGGAGGAACAGTAGCCGCCTCTGGGAGATGTTTTAGCTCCCCCAGGTCAGCTGGAAGGCCCAAAGTCCCCCCACCAGGAAGAGGATAGGGAAAGTTGAACCTCATGCATTCGTTAAGAAATATTTATTGAATACTAATTATGTGTCAGGTGCTTTGGATACAGTATTGAGCAAAAATGGAAGAAGTCTGTCATTTAGAAGGAAAGAGGGAGATTAAGCAAATACAGATCGAGGTAGAATGCAGCTATGTTAATTGCTCTCTAGAAGGGCACCCTGAATTCTGAGGATATACACAGGGAGGCTTCCCTGAAGAAATGACAGTTGAGCTGTGCTTTGGAGGATGAGTAGGAGTTACTTTGATGAGGAGCAGAAAGGGGAGCCTTTTGGGCAACGACGACAGCATATGCAAAGGCCCTGCAGTGGGAAGGGAGGGAGTGTGCTGGTGATTGAAAAAGGCTATCTGGGCAGGACAGAGAGAGCTCTGGGGGCAGGGGGAGGAGATGGGGCAGAATCAGACTCTGGATTGTGTTAAGGATTTTGGCTCTGGGAAGCTGGCGATGTGGTTTAAACAAAGAGAAGTGACGTGATCAGCTTATGTTTGGAAAATGCACTTTAGCTGCATGGGGTGGATAGATTGGAGGAGAAAGGAATGCAAGTGAGTGGACCAGTCAGGAGGCCATTACAGTCTCTGGGTGAATGAAGACAGTCGCTTTTACTCACTGACAGAAGAGAACTGAGAGCCTAGAATTGCTAACTCTTTGTCTAGTGCCCTCCTCATATACCACTCTGTCCTCTTCGTGGAGGCATTAGATAGGGCACCCATTATTGGGGGTCTTCTGTAGGCTCTATTCTAGATCCTTTATGTGTGTTGTTTCACACAACAACTCTGAGGTAGGTACTAAAATTCCCATTTTACAGATGAGGAAACTGAGGTACAGATGGGTTGTATAATTACCCAAGCTGGTGCACCATGGAGCCAGAATTTGAGTGTGGGCAGCGCCTGCAGCCTGTGATTAGATTTGCATTGGCTAATTCCAGCCTACAATTCCAGACCTTGCATTGGAATTACTGTGCCCTGTTGCCCCTCAGGACTCACTATCCTGGCCAGCTGGTGGGCATTCCCAGGGAACACGCCTGCAGCCGTAGGGTATGACTGCTCCTGGCTTCATACTTCTCGGTCAGCTGCTTGTTACCATTCTTTGGGAGGATAGAAGCTTGGTCGGGACTGTGATGCCCTTGGCAGAGTCAGGTGGACGATTGTCTTATACCTAGAGGCTCTTTAGCAAACTGGTAAGGGTTGAGTGTTGTGCCAGCCTCCTTGTGCAAATTTAGGCAGCACCACTGTTTGGTAATTCCTGGGGTTGGCCCTTGTCAAGAAAGGCCTCAGGTGCTGCCGCTGGGCCTTCGTTCTTTCTTCCCAGCTAGGCAGTAGCAATAGTTAATGGCTCTGCAGAACCGACAGTTTGATCTTTCAAAACTCCAGAAGGAACACAGATTCCATGGAATACAGGGACTATGTGTCCTTGAGCTGTTATTGTCATTATTATTTTTATTATAATAAATTGCTCTGTCTGGGAAGCTGGGGGTGGGGGTATTCCTGGCTTGAGTTAGGGCAGCCGCTGAGTGGGGAGGAAGAGACATTTGGATGCCTTGACCTCTCCCTTGACCCCCCAGGGTCTACATAGTGATATCAGAAGTCTCCTCTTACCTTGCCAGAAAGTCCCATCAGGATTGGGTGAATTGGTACTGGGCAGGGAGCACTGCCTCCAGCAGGCCCTGCTAAAAAGCAAGTATGGGGCACCTGGGTGGCTCAGTTGGTTGAGCCTCCAACTCCAGCTCAGGTCATGATCTCATGATTCATGGGATCGAGCCCTGCATCGGGCTTGCTGCTGTCAGCATAGAGCCTGCTTCGGATCCTCTGTCCCCCTCTCTCTTTGCACCTCCCCTGCTTGAGCTCTCTCTCAAAAATAAACATTAAAAAAAATTTTTTTTTTTTAAAAAGCAAGTATGTTTTCTTGGGGCTGTTGCCTTATTCTGCAGACTGAGACCTCCTCATGGCGAGAGGTGGTGTCTGTTTTGTTGGTTTATGTACCTAGGATGGTTTCTGTCATGTGGCAGGCCTGCAGGTAAGTATTTGCTGATTGACTGACTGACTTTAGCTAAGGAATGGCAGATTGATTTCGTTTCCTATATTAATTCTGATCTGTTGGTAGTGGCTTCCTGGAGTACTGTGTTGAGAGAGAGTCTGAGGCATCATCTGTGCCCAGAAGAAATGAATGCTGTGATTGATTAGTGATATCTGGCATGAGTATGCTTGAGGCTTATTAGTCAGCTATTACTGCATAACAGATTACCCCCCAACAAGAAACGTTTGATATGTTACAGTTTCTGTGCGTTAGGAATTTGGGAGGACCTTACTGGATGCTTCTGGCTCAGACTCTCTGTGAGGTATAGGCAGGGTGTTGGTGAGGGCTGCAGTCATCTGAAGGCATGAGTGGGGAAGGAGAATCTGCTTCCAGGATGGTTCACTGTGGACAGGAGGCCTTAGTTCCTTACCCCATGGGCTTCTCCACAGGCTGCTTGAGTGTCCTCATGACATGGCAGCTCGCTTTCCCAAGAGCACGCTCTCTGGGAAAGGACAGGAAGGATGTCTGGTGATGTCTAAGAAGGCATGCACTAATTTCCTCCATATGCCAGGTCTCGAGTTTAGCTCACACTCAGAGGTGGGCGGGCAGTAGGCTGCACCTCTCAAAGGGAGGAGTTGTTAAGTACCTGTGGACTTATTTTAAAACCACTGCAGGGGGAATGAGAGGACCATGTGCCACCTATTTGCTGTCAGCATCATGTGTTACTTACAAGGTGCAGGAATGACCCTGAACAGGTGGGATATAAACCAGGCATGTTTAACAGGGAGAAGGAATTGCAGCAAAGTGGGGTATCAGCCGACAGGGTGACTGTGAGATGGAGGCATGCCTGGGGCAGGTCCCTGGGAAACAGTGACAAGAGGAAGGATTGGGTGGGTTTTAAGCAACGGCATATAGGATGTGATGGTGGGTTTTCTGTTCAAGGCAGTCTGTGCTTTGCAGAGTCCTTGGTAGCTGGGCCTGTCTTGTCTGCCTCAGGCTCAGGGTGGGGTAGGTTCACTCCAGCTACTCCATTAGTACAGGGACTTGTCCCTCTCCTCATCAGACTGTAGTGGATGGCTGCTGGCACCCAGTCAGGCACGGGGAGGGGGGCATCTCTAGACCTCGAGATCCAGATGTTGTTTGCTGCTGATGCCATGGTAACCTTCCCCAGGTGCCCTGGGCAGTCTTCCCAACTCCTAAGTGGGAGCTGCTTGGCCTTGGCAGCTAGGCCTGGACTTGCCTGCTTTGAGGCAAGCTCCTGTCTTCAACCGGAGCCAGCCAGTTGTGGGTTTGTTCGATTTGTTGGCATTATCTTAGGTCAATGTAGCTTGATGTAGTAAATCCAGAATAGGTCCGATGTGCATGACTATGGGGATGCCAGGATGGGATATTTGAATTTGGGCCATCTTGGAAAATCCAGGACATCCCCCTTCCTGTGGCTGGTGAGGGGCCTGAGGCTGGCCAGCTGAGAGACTTATGTGAAACTCCTCCCCAGGAGTCCTACTATGGTGTTTACAGAAGATCCTCACCCTCTTACCTTATTTTGGGTGAAATGAGGACCCTGGCCAGTGCTTGGCTGCCCAGTGTGGCATTTTGGAAACATTTATCCAGAAAACTGGCTTCATGAGAATCTGCAGACCTAACTTCCCAGAGAGTCTCACACTCTGTCCTGTACCTGGGTATGATGTCATGTGGCCTCGGTTTCCTGGACCCCAGCTGACGCCAGCCCACTGAAGTCTTAACCTGAGCCTGTGGGGGAAGACACATTTCTTCTTGCCCTTCTGATGTTTTCTGCTCATAAAAAAACAAACACCGCCCCTTACATTTGCACGCACACACATACACACACACACACACACACACGTACCCTGAAAAACCAGATAATACAAAGCTAGAGAAACTTTTTTCTTGATTATTTTTCCTTTTCTAGACAGGGACATCAGTATATTTGAATCATGGGCTGACAGTAATTAAAAAGCACAGCTCGTCATTTTAAAATGCAGTTGTCTTACTTAATTGATTTTGCTGCCAGACCCCCAGGAAAGAAAGAGGAGTGAGGGAAAGAAAGCCCTAGAAGGGGAGACAGGTTTGTGTGAGGGACTGAGGCAGCTCAGGGCCCCGCTCCACTCTAATTGCTGTGCATGCTGCCGTTGGCCTCCGCTAATGGCTTTCTGCTCAGAGGGCTGGGGGCTGGGGCCTGACTGGAGGGGGTGGTGTTTGTGTCAGCCACGTGGGGGGCGTAATTCTGCTTTCGGGACAGTGTCTATTTTTCCTTACTATCTATCAGCACAAAGTACTTGCACTGAATACTTTGAATCAGGTTCCGTTTAGAGATACTTTATTCATATTTAATTACAGGCTGTAGCACCAATCTTTAATTACCTTTTTTGTAAGCCAGCTAGGAACATTCACTAGCAATCAATTGTGTGTGTGTGTGTGTGTGTGTGTGTGTGTGTGTGTGTGTAAGCACAGGAAGGTGTGGGTGTGTGACTTGGTTCCTGATAGAGGGGAAAGGATGGCTGCAGGGGCCCTGGGAGGTGGTGGGTGGGCAGGGGTGGGGTGAGGAGGGGATGTGCCCAGCAGGTTCCCTGTGCAGAGTGAGTGGTGCCTCTTCATTCCCCATGCCTCTCTTTGCCTCCATCGGTCAAATTGGGGATTAGGGCAGGTCCTCACAGCTGGGCCTTGTTCAGGGTGCTGAGTTGAGGCACCTGAGTTTGGGTGGTATCCTAAGCTCTGGACCCCCTGTATCCCCTGGTAGGAGCAGGGGATTGTGGGAGGCCCCTATCTTGTTCCCTGGGGAGATGGTGGGCCAGGCTTCCTCTCCCCCTGGAGATTGGGATATGCTTGCCTCAGCCCTTTCCTCTCTTCACCTCTCCCTGGAGTGCTCCTGGCAGCTGTTCTTGCCACACAGCCCTAGTGATGCCATGTCACTCTTCAGCTGCAATGACTCTGCAGCGTCCCCGCAATGACACTGATTTGAAGACTGGCTGTCCTTAGAAAATGAGCAAATGTTCCCAGGAAGCCAGGTGGAGGCTTGGGGTGGGGAGTGGGGTCAGATGACCCCCAAGTCCCTTTGCAGTGGGAAGATGGGGCCGTTCCAGCTGCCTGGGAGATGAGGGTCTGAGTTCACAGAAATGCTCCAGAAAACGTTCTCCTTGGTGCTCCTTTAGGAACAGCCAGAGGGTTTCTAAAGGAAGTTGTTGTTGATTTCATTATGTAATGGCCAGGAATATTGCGGAAGCTCTCCCTCCCTTCTATTCCTGGATCTCTGTCCCAGCAAGAGGCCACCGAGGAGAGGAGAGAGGGGAGGCCATGGAACTCACGTTTACTGAGCCTCTTGGGGGTGCTGGGCACCATGCTCATGTTTCTTTCATCTACCCCAGATGGGGCCCAAGAAATATCAGAGCCCCTCTAGTCCTATGTGACAGAAAACAACTCAAACTGACTTAAGGAGAAAAAGGAATTATAGGGTGGGTATTCAGGCATGGCTAGATCAAGGGGCTCAACCATGGATTCACTCTCTATCTCTTGTCTCTGCTTTCTTCTTTTTGCTATTGCGATTCCTGATAGCTCCAGACTTCAAGTTCAATTTTTACGTTCAATTTCAGCAGAAAGAAAAAAATCTCTTCTCCTACAGTTCAAACAGAAGTAAAACAGTTGAGTCTGATTGGATCAGTTGGGTCACCTGTCCATCTCTGAACCAGTCAGTGTGACCCAGGGTATTCAGGGTTCTGATCGACCAGGCTGGGGTCTCATACCTGCCCTGGAGTAACAGGGGGAGTCCACCTAGGTAAATCCCATACAGGACATGTGCTTTTACATTTGAGGATTTTGGATTAGTAGGAGTGTGGGAGCAGGAAGGCCCAGCCATTTCAAAAGGAAGAAAGAGTTGATTCAGTTCCTCTCCAATGGAGAGAATAGTGGATTCAGTCTTTCAACAAATATGTGTTTGGCACCAACTGGTTCTGGGGCTCTTCTAAGTGCAGGGAATTCGACAGCTAACAAGACGGACAAAAATCCCTGCCCACCTGAAGCAGATGTTCTGATGAGGTTTACAGGATGGTGGTTCTTTCATTCTCCCCATCCAAGCCCAAGTCCAGAATAAAGGGTTCTTGTATGGGGAGACTTGGGGTGATTGATGTAAGGGAGAATCTGGCCCTCAGGGAGCCTTGAACTCAGGAGGGAGGGAAAGAGACAAGTATATGGTTGGGGAAGGAGGCGGGTAAATAGGCACTGGGAGGAGTACAAATAAAAACCCAGGAAGAAGAAGGGGGACAGGGAAGCCAATCCATACCCATCTCCTGTGACAGAAGTGTGGGCCCCTCCCATGTTGCCTGGACCTTTGACCTCCAAAGGATGTTGATAAATGGGATGGAGTTTAGTGAAAGATACAGAAATGATGACAGGGCTGGAGGGAGTGATTTATGAGGGAGATTAGCAAGCTCCTAGTGCAGCCTAGCAAACAGAGGGATGGGATGGTGGCCATGGGCTGTCTGACTGCTGAAGCCCCAGGAGAGGAGGGGGCTGCGGGGCAGGGTGGAGTGCCTGCTGCAGAAGGGGGGCGGCAAGAAGACTGAATGGGTGTGAGAGCCTGGGGGACATGAGAAGGAGGGCCTTGGGACTAAGCATGCATGGGCACACTTATGTGTGTGTGTGAGAATGTCTGGACCTTCCAGGATTGGGAAGCTATACAGGGACTTAAAGAAATGGAGGGAGTGAGAATTTCAGCCTTGGACATTTTGGCAAGAGGTTTTTGGGGACTTCCTTCCCATCTGGTAGAATATTCATATCTGGACCATGTAGGTGTGACCACTCAAGTCAGAAAGACTTTTTTCCTTTAGGAAAATTTGTTATGGCATTTCTAAGAGGGAAGGAAGGAAGAAGAGAAGAGAAGACAGAAAAGTTAGGAGTACATGTTCCATTTCATAGACAAAGGGCAAGGGATTTGCCCAAGGCTCCCTTTGGGTGGCATTGCAGGTAGGGGCCAAAAGTGAGGCTGGGGTGTGCGGCAATGGGGTCCCTGCTGGGTCTCGGCTCCACTGGCCGAGAGTGGGCTTGGGGACCCATGTTGAGCCTGCTGCTCCAGCAGGAACAAGAGGTGGCTGTTAAGTTTGGAGTCTCCAGCCTGGGATCCCTTGAGCTCTCCATGTTGGCTGGTTGGAATATCTGATCCCTGCCTTGGGCTGTCTGGTGCCCTGGTTCTGCTTACTCTTGATTTTATGTGTGCGCATGAGAGTCCCAGGGGTGCAATGTTGCATAATTAAATGAGCAGACGGTACTCCATTCTGAACATTCTAGACAGCACTTCTTTGGCCTTAAATGGAGGTGCTCTGAGCACCCATGCATGTGTATGGGGACACACCCTCCACATGTGTTTTCTCTCTCCCTCCAGATGCTTGCTGGGAATCTCCATGGCAGCAGGGAGCCCAGGCAAGGTGCTGGGTTGACATACAACCGGTGGAGCAGAAAGTCTGTTTCGGGGCATCAGGCAGCACTGGCCCTGGCCCATCCTCTTGGCCCCTTTCACTGAACTGGGTCATCTTATTTGCTCCATTCTCTCTCCACTCTTGACAGATCCATGATTTGTTCATGAGCTTTGATGACACCCCCCTGGGGGCCGCCTCCCTGGCCCAGGTCCACAAGGCAGTGCTGCATGATGGGCGGACAGTGGCTGTGAAGGTCCAGCATCCAAAGGTACAGGCTCAGAGCTCGAAGGACATTCTCCTGATGGAGGTGAGAGCCTTCCCCTTTCTCTTTCCTTTATCCTCATTCTATATTTCTCTGGAAACTAGGTGGCTCCTGTGACACTGGTTCAAGGCAGCTGGGTGGAGTGTGACCTTTTGAGCAGCAAGGCAGGAGAGGAAAACTTGAGACCATGACAAAGGAAGTGTTGTGACTATGCTATGACTGGGGTGGGGTGGGGGTGGGGTGGGCCCTTGGCTGGGTTGGTCAGTGCTTCTTAATTTGTTCCTAGGAACTATCTGGGGATGGTCTCAGAACATGATGGGCAGCTGTTGGGGCCAAGGAGACCTCAGTTGCATGTTGTAGAAATGAGATGAACCAAAAGTGATTTCCTTGGGGGTAGAAAAGTTACGGCTTAATTTGTTAATTTATAACAGAAGGGAGCATGTGGTCAACCCAGGGATGTAGAAGTGACAGGAAGATCACATAGAAATATTTACGTAGACTGTATGCTCATCTCCCATGTTTTGAGTGAACAAGCTTGTCTACCTAAAAACGTTCCTGGGAAAAGCCCTGATGGAAGACTGTGTCTCTGGACTTTTCTAGCTCTGTCTGCAGAGCAAGGGAGGGTGAGCCAGGTGCTGGCTGGGCGGTAGCCAGCACCCGGCCTGGGAGGTCAGTGCATTTAACCTGCCAGCATGTCCCTCCCCTTGTCTGCTATCTCCCTTCCATTCCTTTCCTCACTCTGGACTCTTAGTTTGTTCCCTCAGCTTACCTTGACTAAACTTCGCACACACGTGGAAGGTGTCTTTTGCATCAGGCACCAATGGATGCTGGGGACACAGGAGTGAGGAAGCTCTGTCTTCATCCCTGTTTAGCAGAAGGGCAGGTCTGGACACAAACAGCCACCGTGTGGGGATATGAGCTCCATGAAAGGGGTGTGTGCACAGTGCTGTCAACTCTGTGCCTGGTCTGTTGGGGGCGTCCTGGGTTGGGGAGGTGCTTCACTGAGGCTCCGGTGAGATAGCCAGGTGGGGGAAGGATAGCCCAGCCTGTGCCGAGGCCTGAGTCTCAGAGAAACAGGGTGTGCTTAGAGGAGAACTTGAGCTGGTTCAGGTGATGTGTCTGGGAATGGTTACAGATGGGGCTGAGGAGATCGACAGGACAGCACGGAGGGCCTTATCTTGCAGGCGAAGGCATAGAACAGTATACGCAGCAAGTATGGAACTGCTGTGGAACTGAGCAGATCTGATTCTCTGCTGTAGTCCGTGGGGAACCACTCAAGAATTTTAAATCAGGGGAATGTCATGATCCGATGTACATTAGAAACAAAAGTCTGTTGGCAGTCTGGAGGATATACTGGAAGGCAGAAAGACTGTAGCCAGGGAGACTAACGGAGGGGCTGCTGTACTGGTCGGAACCAGAAATACTGTTGTGAACCAAGGCAGGGGAATGGGAGTGAAGGGGAGGGATGGGCTCGAGGGACAGACTCTTCAGGACTTTGTGACCAGCTTTACATGGGGTGGTAGCAAATACTGGCATGAATGAAAAGGAGGAGAATAAAACAAATTGTACATTTCTGGCTTAAATGATTAAATATGGATGCCTTTAACCAGTGTATCCATCAGGGTCCAGTCGGGAGGAAGGAAAATTGCTCTAGGTATTTCCAACAGAGGGAATTTAAAGCAGAAAATGGGCTGGGGCGCCTGGGTGGCTTAGTCCGTGAAGCGACCGACTTTGGCTCAGGTCATGATCTCACGGTTTGTGGGTTTGAGCCCCGCATCAGGTTCTGTGCTGACAGCTCAGGGCCTGGAGCCTGCTTTGGATTCTGTGTCTCCCTCTCTGCCCCTCCCTTGCTCATGCTCTCTCTCTCTCCCAAAAATAAATAAATAAAATTAAAAAAAAAAAAAAACAAAACAGAAAATGGGGCTCCCAGGGGATGGAATTGCAGAGAAGACAAATGGGATGGTGAAACAGTTACCAACTGCAGGAAGCCTCTGCCACCCTCATGGTGTAGGGACAAGGAGAAGAGATGGTTCTCTGGACCCCAGGAGCTGGGGCCACCCAGTGGAGCTGGCCCACGATGAGCCGATCCTCTGGGAGGCCGATCACAGCCGTAGGGCCCATCACCTGGGAGGTGGAGCCACAGGCCCTGCCTCAGTGTTTTGCCAGTGTTGCCCCATCTGGCCAAGCCTAGATGGAAGCCAGTTAGCAAGGGAGCCTGGGAAATGCAGTTTCTTATGAGATCAGTAGCGTCAGGATGACCTCAGAACAAGGGGGGACGGGTGGTGGAACCACCGTGAGGTGTAAGATACTGTGGTCAGGAGATTGGATGGGGATCGCTCTGCTGGTCTGCATTCAGGATGGAAATAGAGATGTAGGATTTCACAGCAGGGACGCTCATGGTAGGTAGCTGAATCTGGGGGAGTAGTTGAGGTCACTTAGGAAGGTCAGGCAAAGAGAAAAGGAGAGGGCAAGGGAAGAGCTGTGAGGAACACCGTCATGGGGGGTGTATACCCAGGAAGATAAGCCCCCGCAGGAATGGAGAGGGCAAGGCCAGAGAGATTGAAGGAGGACCAGGACTGACCAGTGCTGCTACATGCAATGGAAACCATTCAAGAAGAGAGTTAGAAAACAGCAGCTTAAAACAATGGTCGTGTGCTTTGCTCATGAATCCGCAGTCGGGTAGGGTTGGTAGAGAGACTCACCAGTGTTTCATGCGGTGCCAGTGAGGGGGCCTGGCTGATGATCTGCTTCCAGGTGGCTCGCTCACATGGCTGGCAGCTCAGTGGGGGCTGTGGGCAGGGCCTTGGGTCCTTCCGAGTAGGCCTCCCTGTGGCTGTTTGGGCTTCCTCACAGCATGGTGGCTGGGTTCAAAGAGCAAGCGTCCCACGAGAATAAGGCTGAAAGCACAGGACACTTTTATGACCTAGCCTAGCACTACTTCTTCCTTACTCTGTTGGTAAGAACAAGAGTCATAAAAGCCCCCTCTGCGCGACCAGGTTCTAGAAGAGCATCAGAGTGGGAGATATTGTTGCAGCCATTTGGGGAAATACAGTCTGCCAGTATTACTCAGTGCTGTCAAATTGGAGATAAAATTAGTAAAGCTCTGGAAAGGGCCTTTCGGATTTGGTTACGGGGAGTCCTGTGGAGGGAGCAAGGAGAATGGGGTGAAGGGGTGGGAGAAAACTGAGGCCCCAGGTAGTGGAGACAGTTGATGTAGAACACTCTTCTCAGATGTGGCCATGACACTGGGGAGGACCATGTTGTGCTTAGAGCAAAGCACAGGATTAGAGGCGGGGACTGGAGCAGGCTGTTTCTGATGGGGAGGGTGGCCATGGAGTGTGGGGGGACTGGAGATCTAGGAAAGAGAAGTAACTGACAGATCTGATTCTGGGGGAGACTCTCGGGGTTCGGCTCTAAGGACGTGGGTGGAAGCATTAGCCCCAATCAGCCTAGATTGAAACTAGAGGAAGATGGTGAGGCTGCACACAGATGAGTGTGTGGGGCAGAGGGGGATGATGGAGGGAAAGTGGGCAGCTGAGTTGTACCAGCCTGATAGCCTCTATTTTTTTCGCTGCAGTAGGAGGCAAGACCATCTGCTGAGAATGAGGGGGTAGGAGGTGGCATTGGAGGCCCAGGGTGGGGGTGAAGGTTTGGAATAGCTGCTTTGTGTGATGGAAAAGGGAGCTGACCAGGGCTTGGGAGCAGGGTTCCCGAGTGGCACTGGGCATCCATCTGGAAACCCAACTTTTCTGGAGCAACTGTCAGTGGCTACGGAACAGCCATACTTGAGAGTCAACTGGGAGCCTCCGAGCATCCTTGGGTGTCCTGGGACCCAGCAGCCACTCCTGTCCCCAGTGGTGCCATCAGGACCCACTTGGTTTAGGAGAACCGCTGCTGGCATTTCTGTGCTCAGAGCCTCATTCTCTAAGTAACGGTGGCTGTCAGGTCAATAGCAATAATAGCAGTAATAAAGATTTGGCATCCTCCTCCTGGAGATAAGCATCAGATGCTTTTCTTGGGAAGTACAGCCTGACAACTGTGTGCCGAGTACACACAGAGTGGCTCATGCACAGTGACCGTGGCAGTGCTGGGGCTGGGGTCGCAAGGCTGATCAGAGATCTGTACTCATCGCCTTTAGAAGAGAAGCCGGAAACGAGGTGACCTCTGTCCAACATCAGCGTTCACAGCAGCACCAGTGGCACTGCCTTCTCACTGGGCTTGGTCTCTGGTGGAAAAGTGTCCTACCTGGCCTCACCCTTCTCTGTAAAACTAAGAAGAGCCTAACTGGAAAGCTCATTTCATTTTATATTTAGGAATGAAAACCCCAGAAAGGTTGTCGTGTGTGTTAGCAGGAGAAGAATGATTTCTAGGGGGCATTAGGGTGACCTTAGCCACCAGAAACTTGGAGACAAGGGAGAGGAAAAACATAGCCTTCTGGTGCTTTCTTTTATGACCACTGCGGGTATTTTGTGTCCTCATGCTTCCCTCTCGCTGCACACTATTGTCCCTCTCTCCTCTCCATGGTCTTGAGAGGAAGATAATCTGACCAGAGTAATTCATAGTAAGGAGAGAGTGACTAATAGGCTTAACCTTTGAATATTTGCAGTGTAAGAAGTGAACTTGTAAATCTAAATTCATGTCTGCTATAAGGACAGGTTTGGGAGTGAGGTTTTTGAGTGAGGAGTTGGGGGGGCTACTACCAGTTGTATCAGTTAAGATGCTTTTGGCTGCAAGTACCAGAAAAATCCAATTAAAAGTGGTGTAAATGATAGTAGCCTGTATCATATCACATTCCAAGACAGCCAGAGATAGTGTTGACTGTTCCAAGGTTGACTGATCCAGCACAGCACGGTTTTTTTTTAATAATTTATTATTATTGTTATTAAAATTAAATTAAATCCAAGTTAATTAACATGTAGTGTAATAATGATTTCAGGAATAGAATTCAGTGACTCATCACTTACATATAATACCCATTGCTCATCCCAACAAGTGCCCTCCTTAATGCCCATCACCCATTTAGCCCATCCACCCACCCAACACTCCACCAGCAGCCCTTTTCACTGTGGTTTTTAAGGACCCAGGTTCCTTTTGTCTTCTACTTTGCCATCTCCACATCCTGGCTTGTCTTTCTAAGGTTGTGCTCCTCATGGTCCCAAAATAGCTGCAGCAGTTCCTGCTATTACAAGTAGGTGACATCCCGTGCCAAAGAGGGCCTGTTTCTTCCCTCCTATTCCTTATCAAAAAAGAGCCCCTCAATAGAATTTCCTTCATATCTCATTGGCCAGAAGTAGGCCGCATGCCCAAGTCTAGATCAATCTTGGCAAGAGACATAAGAGACTTGATCATGATTCACCTTCTCCGACTGAGACCTGCCTTCCTTGGGGGACATGAAAGATGCACAAAATTGGGGTTCTGTTAGCCAGGAAGGTGAGGGAAATGGCTTTTGGGTTGGCACCTAGTAGCATAGGCGACCTTAGTGTTTTGTATCTCCTGCGAACCTGGCACTTTTCTTGGGGAAGGGGACGGTCTCTCGGGTAGACTGTTGAATGGTGGCAGCCAGGTGGAAGCCGACTCTCAGTAAATGGTGTTTGATGAACCTGATGGTGTTGGTGACTTTGCACAAAAGACAAAGGCACAGCCAAGGGTGTTTTTCAGCTTTGTCATTATCACCTGATATTGTCCCTTTAATAGTTGGGGCACCTCTACTTCTAGATGCACGGCCAGTGACTCTTATTGATTTGAGTGGCTGTCCAGAGCCAGACTCATTGGGCCCAGAGATTGGAACAATGATTCAGCAGGAAGGGGTGAACTGACACGGCCGAGTCTGTTCGGCTGCTGGCCGGCTGGCTTTGCAGCAGCTCTTGGCCACCCACAGGAGCAGGGAGCTGAGCAGGCTGGACCTCACTGCCGTTCTCACTGTTAGAGACACGGCAGGACTCAGAGGACGTGTGAGCTGGTGATAAAACCATAATACCCAGGTCCCAGTAGCAGCACCCCGTATCACCCCCTGTTGTCTCGTAAGCTTCTGAAACTGATGATGAATACTCTCGTGCTCTGTCACTCTCTAAAGAGTCTAAGTCCTGTCCCCAAGGTGCTGTGCCACACAGGGGTGGGACTCTGGTCTGAGCGCCAGAATCCACTGTTTGATATCCTCTGGCCCATCCCAAGGGCCTCTAAAAATAAAGACCCGTGACAGTCATGTTTTTGACTTTTTTTGAACAACATTTTCAGTGCATGCTGTCTGTCATCTTGTTTCTTTTCTGAATGTGTTGATTGAACAGTGGGTGGCTAGGTAATGTTTGTGTTGGCACAGACTCCCAATAGCTGATTTTATTTTCTATAAAATACATTAAAAAACCCCCAGAGATAGACTATCCCATGGAAACTTCTCTTCACCCTATCATTCTCTTTTCTAAAAACTGTGCACTTTAATAACTTATCAGAACAAAGATAAACCCTGTGAATGGCAAGCTATTTACATCACTCGGAATTGATTTTCGATCCTTGTCGAACATGCATTTTTTACCAGTTCAGATCCGTGCAGGCGTTCTATTTAGTGTGCTGTTTTCCCATAAAGCGTTATTTCTTTTATAAGATATAATAACTTAATAATAGTCGTTCTTATTTCAGTTGGTTTTAACAGTTCACAACAGTTCTTTTTATGCCTTATCTCAAGCTTCCTATTGTATTGTCCTGTATTGTATTGCATGAGTCAGGCCTGCATAAAGAAAAGAGTGAAAAAAGCCTGGGTCCAAGTCCTACATTTGAAATTACAAGCTATGTGACCTTGAGAAATTCTTTAACCTCCCGGAACTGCCTTCTTTCTCTGTAAAATGGGCAAGAAGAGGATTAAATGAGAGCATGTATAGAAAGTGCCTCGTAGCACAGTGCCTGGCATGGGGTAGTCACTAAATAATGATAATTTCCATTTTTTTGTTGTTTTAAATGGCAATCGGTAGTTTTCAAACTTTGATGTGACTTTCAATTTTTCCATTATATTTCTGTGTGGCTCACAATTGATTTTTCTTCCTGTGAGCCAATGACCCTATAGGAAAATAATTTCATTATTCCACCTTGAAGGAAATATTAATGGTTGAACATACCTCGATTGATTCATAAGGTTTCAAATCACGTAGAAGATTCTCAGGCATTCCAAAATTGTGTTTACCCGAAAATTCAGAGGTAATCCCTCTTCCCACCAAAACCTCAGAAATAGAAAAATTTGATGTATTTGAATAACGCACATGTGAACATATTATTCTCTGGGGAGAGGACAAACCCTTTGAAATGTTCATTTGTTCATTCATTTATTCACTCATTCACGTGAATATTCAATAAACATCTGCTGAGTATTGAGAACATGCTAGGCACTGGTGGAGACATTGGCTTTTGGAAGAATTTTATGGAGAAGATACATCTTGGGAGAAAACTCAAAAAAGCCAAATTGATAACAACACCTGTTTTATTTTAGTTGGCTGCAGCTGTTGTCAAAAAGGGAAAACTTCAACCAATCTACTTAGGGCAGGCTCTTAGGAAAGAAATTGAATGAAAACAGAAGGTGAAACTGTTTTGTTTTATTCTCCTCAGCCATGAAAAGTCTAAAATGGCAGCAATCCAAGCCATTTTAGATTTGGACCAGATGACTGACCCATCTCCCCACCCCCTTGAAGTTCAAGGGGTTGGTAACTCCCCTCGATTATGTACAAAATTATGTGAGTATGTATGAAGCCCATCTTCTGGGCTTCATAGCCAGCATCACATTTTCAAGTTGGTAAACTTACTCTAAAGGGGATGGTATCCTTTTATCAAGCTGTGAGCCACTAACTTCCATTCAAATAGACTCTCTTGTTTTATGTTAACCAAGGGAGTGACTCACCCACTATGCATGCAATGCTTTAGAAACCAGCTTTATGAGTACTGTAAAGTTTTTTGGATTACGAGTTGGTTTACTGATTAGCTATTAGCAATTAATATCAATCAATAAAGTCTTTGCTTTTATGATTAATGACATTAGGTATTTATAACCAATTGTACTAGTAATGCCTAATTATATAATTGATTAGTAACAGAAAAATCTTTAAAATGCCTTTCAGTGCTGTTTGGATATTAATGATAGTTTAAAATGTCACAAATAACAGTGACCATACAATAAATGATGAGGATTATGGTTTGGCCAGAAGCTTCATCCCCAGATAGAGACCCCACTAGGGTACATGTAGCTCCCTGTGTATGCCCATGTCTGGCCCAGGGTAACTGCCTGGGAGGTAATCAGTAAATATTGATCAAACAAATGACTGAGTCCCATTGTGGTTCCTTTCCTTGGCTCTCCTGGGTGAGAACTTCTGGAACTTAGGCTGGAGCAAAATGTCCACGAGGTTTCTCCCTGAACTTGGAGCCCAGAGAGTAGAATTCAGGTGCTTCAGCTGACAGGTGTGGCCTGGACAAGTGCTTCTGTTTCCTGTGCACCGGTTCTGCCTCCCCATTGGTGGCAGCTGAGGGCTGTCTGAGGGCATGACAGTGAGAGGCGATGCCCCGGGGACTGCTGCTCCCTGTGCTGGGCTCTGACACATGCAGTATGGGCTTCACTCTTGCCACCTCTCCTTCCTAGCTCTGTGTGACTCAAACAGAAACAAAACATAAACTAAATCAATTATCATAAGGTCACAGGTCTAGCTCATGAAAGACTAGACAAGACTTAAAAGAAATTAGACTGCAGCAGAATGTAATTAAAAAGGGTTTTGATAGGAATTGAGTGTAATAACTCTGAGTGGTGATTCCTTTAGAATGGCATCTGGTACATCGTCTGGGACATAGGGTTTAAAAACAAAGCCGTAAATGCCTTGTAGTTAATGGCCCTGCTTTAGATCTCTTTCTTTTGTATTGTGTGTACCTATAACCGTGCTGGGCAGGATACAGACCAGGACATAAGGAAGCATATGACAAGCTTCATAGCTGGGGCTCAGTGAGTCCTTATGGATAGATGGGATGGTGTCTTAGTCTTTTCAGGCTGCTATAACAAAATACTATAGACTAGGTGACTTAAATAACATTTATTTTTCATAGTTCTGGAGGTTGGAAGTCTATGATCAAGGTGCTGGTTAATTTAGTTCCTGGTGAGGATTTTCTGGCTTGAAGAGAACCACTTTCTCTCTGTGTCCCCACATGGAAGAGCGCTCTGTCTCTTCCTCTTCTTATCAGGCACTAATCCCATCATAGGGGCCCTGCCCTCATGACCTCATCTAAACCTAATTACCTCCTTGAGGCTCCATCACCAAACACCATCTCTTGGGGATTAGGACTTCAACATTAAATTGGGGAGAGGGATACAAACATTCAGTCCACAAAAGATGGGGTAGGTCTCTTGGTACCAATGGGCCCATGGTTTTCTAATTCTTGCTCATTACTGTTTGGTGTAACCATGGGGTAGAGATGGGTATTCTCAGAGAACTTGGACTATAATTCATGTCAAGAATTTCTGGGAGGATTGATCACTTTGAACACTGACAGGAAGGCTTATAGTAGAACAGGAGAGTTGCCTTCTGTGTTTCTCTTGGGGAATACTGGAACATCTCCCATGTTCCTGGCCTCCCCCTCATCACCTACTGCAGAGCCATCATCCATGAACTTTCTAGATCATCTTAAATCTAGAGCCCCAGTGTGCAGCAGCCTCAGAACTGAGTCCCAGACCATGGAGGGGACATGGCATACTCTGCAGATATCACTGGGCTCCTGTTCTCTGCCAGGGTTGTTTAATTTCATATTACTAAACTGATAAATGCCCTGTAAGTCCACTAAAATCCCACTTTTCATCGTGTTCTCACTCAAGAATCCAAAGGTGGCCAAATTGCCAGAAACCTGAGCTTTTTGTCCTAGTAGTCACATCCCTTGTCTCTTACTCCTCTTGTCTTGTCCAGCCTTGTTTTCTTATTGCAGTGTACTTTTTATCAAGAAATATTCTAGACAAGGGAAAAGTATACAAAAAATCACATTATAAATGCTCGTGTATCCACTGCTCAGCTTAAGAAATAACAAAATGCCACACAGTTGCAGCACCCTCCCTGCCCTTTGTAAACAGGACCATGAGGGACAAGTCTGGGAGCAGCCAAGGCTGAAGGCAGCAGTTCAGTAAGTGAGGAAGAGCGAGGGTTTGGGGGCGAGGTCGACTCAAGTGGAGTCCTGACTCGGTGCCTCCTTGCTGGGCGAATTTGGGACAGTCCTATAAACTCTCAGAGCCTTGACTTGTTTGTTTATAAAATGGGGATAAGTGCATATGGTTGATGCCCCAGAGTTGTGAAGACCAAATGGAGTCACGATATAAGCGCTCAGCCCAGCACTGGGCATGCGGGGAGGGCTTGGCACATGGGAGTCGTGGCTGCTGGCAACTGTTGGGCTTTTATCCTCTTGGATTTGAACTACAGAGATGGGCCCCTGAGGAGCAGAGAGGCCTTACTTCAGAGGAGGCCTGGGGAGCTGTTTCTGCCTGGACCCAGGCGGGAGGGCCGGGACCCGAGCTTCTGTGGTGGGTGCCGTGGGCTGACTGACGGGGTGTTTGGTGCATTTCAGGTGCTCGTCCTGGCTGTGAAGCAGCTGTTTCCAGAGTTTGAATTCATGTGGCTGGTGGACGAGGCCAAGAAGAACCTGCCTTTGGAGCTGGATTTCCTCAACGAAGGGAGGAATGCTGAGAGAGTGGCCCAAATGCTCAAGCACATTGACTTCTTAAAGGTGGGAGGGGCAGGGCAGTGGAGGCAAGGTGGTCTGGTGAGAGAGCACAGGGAAGGCCCGTCCCTGCCCTGAACATTCCCCCTGCAGGACATGAGTGGGGATGCCCCCTTCCTGAGTCTTCTTTCCGAGGATGGATGATTTGTTCCTAGTGTTGCTCCTTAAAGCTCTTGAAGGTAGCATTACAAAGAAATGCCAAATGTGATCGTTGGCCTGTCAGTCAAACAGATGTTTATTGAATGATTGGCAATTCTGAGACATTGAGTGCTACCCAATAAGTGCTTACCCTGTAAGCTGGGTCTCTGCCTCCGTGAAGCATGGGATGCTGCTGCTGCTGCTGATGGTGGTGGCTAACGCAGCTGAGCTCTGGCGCTGTTCCTACCATTATATGTATATTACCTCGCTTAATATAGTCAGTTCTGTTATAATACAACGTATGTTTTCCTAGAAATCTCCACAGGATGCAAAAATCACACAACAGAAACCACAGGGCTTCTTGGGGGGAAAATAGGGCTAGGCTTACCCCAGTGCCAACAGCCACATGAAAAGGTGTTCTGCATCACTCGTCATCAGGGAAATGCAAACCAAAGCCACACTGAGGTATCACCATGTACCAGTCAGAATGGCTAGAATCAAAAAGACAAGAAATAACAAGTGTTGGTGAAGATGTGGAGAAAAAGGAACCCTCGTGCACCTTTAGTGGGGATGTAAATTGGTGCAGCCACTGTGGCAAACACTTTTGGAAGTTCCTCAAAAAACTAAAAACAGAACTAACATGTGATCTAGTAATTCCACTCCTGGGTATTTACCCAAAGAAAAAGCCCACTAAATTTGAAATGTGTTTATTGCGGCATTATTTACAAAAGCGAAGATGTGGAAGCAGCCCAAATGTCCATCCACAGATGAATGGATAAAGATGTGATATATGTATATGTACAGTACTTACATATATATATAGTCAGTATATAATATTACCAAATGATGTATATACACACACACATCTATAATATTCCATTGTATATATTATATATATATTCCACAATATATATTATGTATATATAATGTATATATTATATATGATGGAATATATACTATTATATATAATGATATTATATAATGTATAATATTATTATACATATACCATTATATAATATATAATCCATTATATATATTATATACATTCCACAATATATATTATGTATATATATAATAATATATATAATATAACACATAATATATATACTATATACTGAAATATATATAATATATGTGCCATTATATATATTCTAGTATATGTATTACATATATTTCAGTATATATTATATATTATACATATTCCAATATATATAATGGAATATTATTCAGCCACAAAAAAGAACGAGATCTTTCCATTTGCATCAACTTGGATGGACTAGAGTATGTAGTGCTAAGTGAAATAAATCAGAGAAAGACCACATATGATTTCACTCATGTGGAATTTAAGAAACAAAACAGATGAACAAAAGAAGACAAAACAGGCTGAAATACAGAGAACAAACTAGTGGTTGCCAAAGGGGGGGATGTGGGTGGGGGGATGGGTGAAATTGATAAATGGGATTAAGAGTACACTTATTGTGATGAGCACTGAGTAATGTATAGAATTGTTGAATCACCCACCTGAAACTAATAGAACGTTGTATGTTAATTACACGTCAGTAAAAAAAAAAATAACAAAAACAGACAATTCGCAAAAGAGAAAATGCACATTTTAAGAAATGTCACCAGTGACCCAGAAAATAAAAGAAGGTGGGAACCTTAGTGAAAGCAGTGGTGTAGTTTTTGCACACATTAAATGGCTGAGAAGTGGGGCGCCTGGGTGGCGCAGTCGGTTAAGCGTCCGACTTCAGCCAGGTCTCGATCTCGTGGTCCGTGAGTTCGAGCCCCGCGTCAGGCTCTGGGCTGATGGCTCAGAGCCTGGAGCCTGTTTCGGATTCTGTGTCTCCCTCTCTCTCTGCCCCTCCCCCGTTCATGCTCTGTCTCTCTCTGTCCCAAAAATAAATAAACGTTGAAAAAAAAAATTAAAAAAAAAAATGGCTGAGAAGTACGTAAGGCAGCAGAACACGGGCCTCTACCTTGACATCTGCTTGTGAAACTGGGCATCAGAGGAGTTGTTGGAGTGTTGTTCTGAGGTGTGGACGGAGGGTCGTCTGAAACTGGATGGAAAGTGATGATGGCGGGTGTATGCACGTGGCAACGTTTAGGTGTGCGTCTGTGTGTGTTGTGTGTGCCCATGTCGTGCAGTTCAGCTGAAGCAGTTTCCTGAGGTCATACAGTGCTTCCTGTGGATGACAGCCCATAGAAGCAAGTGCAAAATTTGGATTAGGATCAAACTGACCCCTGGTAGATCAGTCACATCGGAAAAAGTTTGTGTTTTCAACTACTGTAGAACTGCCTATATGGTGACAGAAGACTCCTCCTGAGGGAAATGATATCGAGTGATACGAAGTAGCAGCTCTGTACGAGGTCCACTGGTAAGTGTTCTAGAGATTTGGGAGAGGGGACTCCCATGGTAGGGAGTAGGGTAGGGTAGGGAAGGCTCTGCCGAGGAGGTTGCCACTGGCGCTGGCCTTTGAGGACTGGCCTGATGGTCCCCACGGGCTCCATGGGGGTTGGGATGAGAGAGATGCACGTCACCGCCACTGTTCTTAGAACACATTAGGTCTGTGGCGGGGTGTGGACCCGTTTACCTAGGGGCTCCTCTTCATGGTGCAGGGGCTGGGCCCCTCTGGTAGTCTGTATAGAGAGCTTGGCTTTCAACTCTTTGAAGAGATCAGGCCCTTCTCTCTTCACTCAGGAAGCCTGGAGCATGTGGGAAGGGAGGCCACAGAGCCTTTAGGAGCTCCAGGTGCTTGTTCCAGAGCAAACAGTCAAGCAATGCTCTTCTTGGGGAGGAGGGTGTTTCAGTGCATTGAATGGGAAGGTCTTTTGCTCTGTACTAAAGTGTTCGTGGCTTCTGAAGACATCCGAAAAAATGGAGGTAATTAACAGAGATGGGGAGACTGAGGGTGTGTTTCTACTAGCCACCTGAGAATCCTGAAGCTCAGCTCATGGGAGGGAAGCTGCAACTGTGGGTCAATGTAGTGTCTTGACACTGATTTTGGTGAAAGATGTAGCCATTGGCAAAGTTTGACTCTGAGTGAGTTGAGAGCCAGGTCTGTCTAAATGCCTGCTGGACACTTGACTGGCTTTTCCTTGTAAATCTGCGTGTACAGACCCTCTTGTGCCTGTAAATCCAGATGTGCAGACTAGATCTAGTAATCCTGCCCCAGCCTTGAAGTTCAAGCCACCAATAAAATAAAAACTTGGCTCTCTTAGACAAGGAGTGAGACTAATTAGCATAGTGCTGTGGAGTCTAAACTATGTTTGCTTCTACTTGCATATCCCGTTCCTTCATTCCTTTATCTCACATTTCCTGAGCTTGTTGCTCTGCTAGGAGCTAGGGGTACCTGGATGAGTAGAAGAGGGTTTGGCTTCTACCTGAGCAAACTTCCCATCTAGCGGGGACAAACACACTGTTGCCACAGTGCAGGTCTGTGCCATGCACGTAGGTACATACTGTGGCAGAGACTTTGCTGTGTTTCTGTGGATGCCCGAGAGCAAGTACTTAATTCTACTCAGGATAAAGGAGCTCAGAGCGGGGTTCCAAGAAGTGTTGATTGTACAAAGGGATAGGCAGTCCTTACTAAATGTTTCTTCTGCTGCCCTGAACACTTTGCGGGTACCATGACATTGAATCCTGCCAGCAGCTATCATCCCCTTTTACAGATGGCAGTCTTAGAGTAGAGGGGCTAGGGCTACAACCCAGATTTTCTGATTTCATCTCTGGTGCTCGCCTGAGGACATTCTGTTGCCTCTTACCCGGCAGGGGTGCTCCTCAGCACCAGAACTATGAACCTGACAAACAGAACCATCTCCTTCACCGTTCCCATGGAAACAGCAGATCGTCCTCTGGCTGAGGCCAACTAGCGCCTGCCAGACCAAGACATGTAATAATAATAATAACACAAATTTTTGAAATGAGGATGCCAAATGGGTGAATAATTAATGTAACGATTCGACCTGCTGCTTCTAAAACCCACACACTGTTCCTAAGACAATGGTGCTACTAGGGCTCCTGAGTAATTAATTTTGCTTAAACACATAACAAGTGGGAAGCGAATTTTGCACTGTGAACCCAGTTCAGCTCTTAAAACTGGAGATAGATTGCTTTTGCACACTGGCACCCCATCACAACATCTGTGCGTAATTAAGCCTCAGTGAAGAGTTTACCTCTCAGTGTGTGAGGCATCTTCCAGTGGGGCTTAATAACCTCAGCCCCACGCCATAAATCTCGGAGCCTCAGACGAGCTCTGAATGCAAATGTGGTGTCAGGGAGACTGGGAGAGGGCGAGAGGGCAGCCAGGCTGAACGGTCAAGACCAGGGCATTTGTGGATTTGTAGTCAGAGTGTGTGTGTGTTATGGGGAGGGGACAGAGCATGCGGTGAGGTTTGTGACTAACCCAGGGGACAGCTGGGGACAAGGTAGGAGGGAGAAGCCTTATAGCCATGGGGTTTGAGGCCGGAAGACATGAGAGTGCACCTGCACATGTCACGGCAGGGTAGCTAAAGTGGTCGTCTCCAGAGCAGGGCCACTCCAGGGTTCCTTAGTGCAAGGTTAGGATCCTGCGACTCTCCAGAAGTTGTGGGCAGATCTTGAGGGATGTGTATGCTTTTGGAGAATAATTTCCCACAAATAAAGATTAAGAACCACTGATATATGATAATTAGTGTGAGTTAATAATTTTCACATGTCTATGCAATGTTAGACACCTTTTTAAAAGTGCTTTGTGTATATTTACTTTTTAAAAAAATGTTTATTTTTGAGAGAGATACAGAGCACGAGTGGGGGAGCGGCAGAGAGAAAGAGGGAGACACAGAATCCGAAGCAGGCTCCAGGCTCTGAGCTGTCAGCACAGAGCCTGACGTGGGGCTTGAACTCATGAACTGTGAGATCATGACCTGAGCTGAAGTCAGATGCTCAACTGACTGAGTCACCCAGGCGCCCCTATTTACTTTTTAATGTTTGTTTATTTTGAGAGAGAGAGAGGGACAGGGAGGGGCAGAGAGAAGAGGGAGGCACAGAATCTGAAGCTGGCTTCAGGCTGCTGTTTGCACAGAGCCCGATGTGGGGCTTGAACTCACGAACCATGAGACTGTGACCTGAACTGAAGTCAGAGCTTAACCTACTGAGCCACCCAGGTGCCTCGTATTTGCTCTTTAATCCTTATCTAGCCATATGAGGGAAATGCCATGATTAGCCCCATGTCAATGGTGTGGAGATTAAGGCCCAGAGAGATGAAACCATTTGCCTGAGGTTACACAGCTTCCCGTAAGGAGCAGAGGCAGGTTCTGGATGGAGGCAACCTGGCCCCAGGGCCTGCATGTTAAATCACTGTGCTATTCTGCCTTCATGATAATTCATGGGGCACAATAATTTATTGTGCTGAACTGTCTGTAGTATTAGCTCTTAGCCCTGGTTGTGTATCAGAACCACCTGTGATACTCTGTACGACTGTCATATGGCAGCTGATGCTTGTCTAGCAGGTGCTAAGTGTGTGCTGCTGTGTCGAGTGCCAGGACTCCACACATGCTAGTGGGAAGTTGGGGTTGTTGCTTCAATGTCGTCGCCTTTTTTCAGGTAGAAAGCTGGCACTCGGAGAGGTCATGCAATGTACCTGCAGTCACATAGCTTGGAGGTGGCAGAACCAGGGCTCCAGCCTGACGATCTGACTCCGGGTCTGTGCTCTGCTTCCCTGGGCTCCCTCAGGTGATGGGCACTGGCCCAGGCAAACTGGGGCCTGCTTCACAGTTGTGTTCACCAAAGCGCAGGAACAAAATAGAAGCGTGAGGTCAGGGCCAGATTATGAGGTTGAGGCCCAAGGTCTTGAGCTGGAATTTTCCATAATCTGTGCCTTCCTTCTTTGGATCAGGACTGGCCCCAGCATGGGGGTATGTGGAGCCCACGGGAGTGGGGCCTGTGATCTTTATCAAGGAGATAGACTTTGGATCTAGAGTCCTGATGGCCAGGGTGTGACCCTTGGGCCTCGCTGGCCATGAACCTCCCTAGGTTCAGTTTTGTTTGGAGGAGGTGGTGGGTTCTTTTCATTGCCTCTTTAAAATGATTCTCTTTCATCTTTCCCTACTGTGATGGGAGGAGAAGAGTAAGGCATGGGGATGAAACACTGGTTTTGGGGTGAAGGGAATTTCATCTTACACTTCAAACCCTCCTGCCCACAGGGTAACTTAGGAGCAAGTTGTCTACCTTACGTCCCACTGTCCAGCCAAGTTTCTCCTAACTGTGCAGGGAGCAGATCTGCCTTTTGAAGTCCTTTCTGTGGTGTCGCCATCGGGGGGCAGTTGCCAACCTACCTGAACTCTCATGGCAAAGCTCTCTACCTCCCGGTTTGGTATTCTGTCATCTGAGATCTAAGCCGGTGCCGCAGAGGGCCATCATATTGTCAGACAGGGATGGCTGCATCTGGGGGGAGACCGGGGAGAAAGGTGGAGGCGGGGGGAGTGCAGCCTCCCACTGCCCTTATTAACAAGGCCAGAGTCTCCAGTCTTTGGGTTTTTCTCATCCCATCTGTGGCTCTTTCAAGCTGTTTTCCATGTTGCCCCAGGCAGACCCAGATGGGGGATTCGACCTCATGTCCCTGCAGCCCCTGGTGCCCACTGCCAAGCTTAGGTTTCCAAACAAACCCGGGGAAGAACTTAACCCCAAAATGTGTCCCTTCCCTTTGGAAGCCATGGTCAAGGACAGCAAACTTGCACTCATATTTTTAAAGGTAGCTTTTGAGAAGTGCCAAGCAGGACTGAAATTTCAGTTCACAGTCCTAGAGAGTCACAGATTTCTCTAGCCCAGATTTTCAAATGGCCCAAACCGTAGGAAAGTAGCAAACCCAAATGACACCTTGACTTCAGTTGGGACCCTCGTTCCAGGAAGCCCAGGGTGTTTTACTGGTATGGGCAGCCCCAGTTATCCTCAGAGCTCCTTGCAATGGGGCAGGAACAGTCCTTTGTAAGGAGGAAAACTGAGGCATTGGAGGTTAAGTGGCTGGACTAAGACATGGCAGAGTTAGCAGAAGTAGGAAGGGAAACAGGTTTCTTGACTTGAGCACTGGGGTCTTGCTGCCAGATGAGTTTTGGGGGGTCGAGATGAGGGAAGTCCTTATTCCTCAGAACCCTTGAATTAACTGCCCTAGTTTCTTTATTTGTATGTGGAAACAAGCCCATCAAGTTGTTGGGGAAACGTGACATGCTAAATATCCCAGTAATTCCTTCGTCCTGGCATTGGTGGCACTCTTGGCTGTCACTCACTCATATGGCAGCCCAGCAGCCATTGGTGCGGTCTGACCTCCTGCCTAATCCTGGTGAAATCTGTTCTTTTTTTTGGCTATTGGGTGTTCTTAGAGTCCGAGGGAGTTGGAGAGCATATCAATTAGGAATGCATTTGTCTACAGGTAACCAACAGCCCAATTTAGAGTATCGTAAACAAACAAAAAAGATTTATTTTCCTCACATGGCAAGAAGGCTTACAGCAGTTGCCTGCTGATATTGTGTTAGTGGTTTGACCGTATCAGGGCAGGCATCTCTGATTTTCTTGGACTTTTCCTCATGGTTGCAAGATAGCTGCTGCAGCTCCAGGTATCGCATTCACTTTCAAAGTAGGACAGAAGGGTAAGAAGAGCTACACCATTTACAAACATCCCTTTTTATGAAGAAAATAAAAACCTTCCCAGAGCTTCTAGCAGACCTCCACTCATAAGCCAGAACGGTGTCCTGTGGCCATACTGATTGCAAAGCAAGCAGGGAAAATATTTCGTTTTTCCTATCTCTGGGGAAGAGGAGGGTTGGGAATAGGTACTGGGTTAGGATCCAGCATTGTCTGCCACAGAAGACCTGTAGGAACAGGCATGAGAAAACTCAGGACTTCCTTACTGAAAAATTTATCATCCAGTAAAAAAATTTGTTCTTTGGTTAACTCATTCATAAACATACACATATAATATATCCATTGCACAGGTGTAGAAGCTGAGGCAAAGGGATGAGATTCATGTGAGGAGCTTGCAATTGGCCTAGTGAGAGAGGGAAATAGCTTTTAATGCCAACTCTGGCTCAGGTATGGGGGGTTCCACACCTTTTCCCCTAAGTCCCAGTTTTACTTTTGGCTCTTAATTGTGTCTGGAGGCACTGAGGAGGGTGGGGAAGCCGTTCTATGGTCCCCAAGCAGGAGGGGGTCTCTAACGGAAGGACCAGAGGCCTTGCTGGCAGAGGAGGCAGCCTGGCCTGCCCTCCTATCTTGGCCCGACCCTCGCTTTCCCCACCTGTTACTGCTCAGGTCCCACTCAGGCTTCGTCTCCTGTTCCTGGCAGGAGCATCTGCCCTTGCCTGGCTCACTGTACCTTTCTGTGGTCCTGGCCCCTAGCTTCCGGCCCGCCAGCCCTTCTGACCTGCTCTTTCCCATTTCAGGTCCCCCGCATTTACTGGGAGCTGTCCACCAAGCGGGTCCTTCTGATGGAGTTTGTGGATGGCGGCCAGGTCAACGACAGAGACTACATGGAGAAGAACAAGATTGATGTCAACGAGGTGAGGTTGAGCTCTCATGGCTGCAGTGAGAGGGACACGGGCTTTGTCGGGGCTGCCCACCGAGGGCAGGTATGTCCCGGTGAGGTCTCACTGCCTTGAAATGGACCTGTTGACTGAAGAATTACAATGTCGCTGAGCACCAAGCACCCTTCCAGGGCGTCCAGTCCAGTCCTCTGCCTTGTCTCCTAAGGTGGGGGTTGGGAGCACACAGTGGGGTGCAGGCACATGCTAAGGCCCTGGTGGTAGCCCCTGCCTGGACAAGTGATTACCATGTGTCTTCTTGGGCCATCTGCACCCCACAGAGCTGAGCGGCCCCAGAGAACAGTGGTGTGAAATCTGTGGGACTTACTTCTTCTGCCCCCGTGGGGCGTGGGCACAGCTTCTTCCCACTTCCGCCGTCCCCTCTCCCTGCCACTCCCGGACCTCAAGGGATCAGGCCAGCAGGGGACAGCAGGAGCCAACTGCTTCTACTTCAAAGAGCTATGAGAAAAGTGACGCTTCTGTCTCCCACCTCCTGCCCTGTTGATCTCAGGGAAAGAAAGCTGGCCAGTGGGGTGGGGACTGTACCCCATTTTCTTCTTCTTGATTGCCATAGGGTCTTACAGGTACGGGTGGAGTTGTGCTTTTTCAACAGTGCCCATCATTTTTGTAGTCCCTCCTATGAGCTGGGTATGTGGGTTCAGAGGGGACCACACATATTTCCCTTCTTTAAGGAGCTCCCCACCTAGTGTTGCAGTCGGGTACGCAGCTAAATCCTTGCCGCCACCCCGCAGCAGCAGGAGGGGGGTGGGGGAGATCCCAGAGAGCAGCAAGGAGGAAGTGCTGGCATCTGCTGTGGGTGGGCTTCCCCAACAGGATGAGTAGGGATCTGCGGGGTAGAGGAGTTGGGGGGGGGGCAGCGATGGCACTGCAAGGAAGGGGAAGGGAATGGGAAGTTTGGCAGGGTTTCCAGGGAGAAATAGTGGAGGAATAGGGTGGGCGCAGGTAGTGAAGACCTCCGGCAGGACCCCGGAGGTCCTGGGGAGTCACAAAGGGTGTTAAGGATCGTAATGACGTGATCTAGCCCTCTGGGTAGGCGAGAGGAGGGAGTGGAGAGAGGTGAATGCTCTTCCTTTCCCTACTCCAGGCAACATATGAAGATGAGCCTGTGGTCCCAGTGGTGGGATGGCCCAGAGGAGGAAGCCATGCCCTGGCTCAGCACATGAGCCAGTAGAATGGTAGGAGAGTGTGTGGTTTGGGAGCCCAGGCCTCCGGGTGTCTGTGTGGCCTCTGTCAATGGGGGCAGTGACAGTACCTCCTTCTACGAAGATTATCAGGACCACACGAGTGCTTAGCATGGTGCCTAGCATGTACTTAGTGCTCTGATTTGGAAGCAAGATTGTTGTTGTTTTCATTCTTTTTAAAAATCTTTTTATTTAAAGTTTTTTTATTAAAAATTTTTTTTAATGTTTATTTTTGAGAGAGAGAGAGAGAGACAGAGTGCATGCAGGGGAGGGGCAGAGAGAAAGGGAGACACAGAATCTGAAGCAAGCTCCAGGCTCTGAGTTGTCAGCACAGAACCCGATGCAGGATTCGAACTTACGAGCCATGAGATCATGACCTGAGCCGAAGTTGGACGCTTAACTACTGAGGCACCCAGGCACCCTGATTGTTGTTTTCATTCTTACCTTTGGGCTCTGCCCTTTCCTCCTTCTTCCTTTTCTCCTTCTTCCTTTCCTCCTTCCTCCTTTATTCACTTCACAGGGAGTGAATGCCTAACTCCCTGGGCCGGGCCCTTTTCTCTATTACAAACTTGGGAGGAAGGTCTTAATGTCTTCATTTTGCAGTTGAGGAATCAGAGATTCAGAGAGGGGAGGTAACTTTCCCAAGGTCACACAGCTAGTAGAGCTAGGATTGAGACCCAAGTCCCTCTGACTCCACTGTTTTTTAGTTCATAAAAGGAGGGGCTTTTCTGGAAGAGATCTCCCTTTGGGGGCTGGGAAAATATAAGAAAAGGACTGTTTTTTAAAAAAAATTTTTTTTTAAGTTTATTTATTTTTGAGACAGAGAGAGACAGAGCATGAACGGGGGAGGGTCAGAGAGAGAGGGAGACACAGAATCGGAAGCAGGCTCCAGGCTCTGAGCCATCAGCCCAGAGCCCGACACGGGGCTCAAACTCATGGACCGCGAGATGGTGACCTGAGCTGAAGTCGGATGCCCAACTGACTGAGCCACCCAGGCACCCCAGAAAAGGACTGTTTTAATTGAGCTCTCCACTTTACAGATGTCAGGGAACTCAGAGGAAGAGCAGGTGTCTTTCCCTAGGTCGCTTGGCCAGTAGCACAGCTTGGGTCTTCTGACTGCTTCTGTCACTGTTGCCTTCTAAGGTGGGCCTGGGGAGGGTATCTGGGTCAAGCTCCCACACAGGAAGGAGGGAGGAGACCTGCTTGCCCATCTCTTCCACTGTTGGTTGGGGTGGGGTGGGTCCTGTGTTTAGCCAGGGATCCTCTGCCCACCAGGACCCTCTAGTACAAAGTCTTTGGCTCTAGTGGGGAGGGGAGGGAGATCGCTTCTGGCTTTTCCTGAACAGCTTTAAAGGGAGCAGGGTCCTTCCGATTCTGTGTCTCCCTCTCTCTCTGCCCCTCCCCCGTTCATGCTCTGTCTCTCTCTGTCTCAAAAATAAATAAAACGTTAAAAAAAAAAAAAAATTTAAAGGGAGCAGGGTCTCTGCCTGCTGATCAGGAAAGATGCCAGAGGCCCATGCCTTCCCTTCCCCCACCAGGTTGCTGGCATTTACTTACTGCCAGCTGCGGTGGGATTTTCATTGCAGCAGCACCCCCAAATCCATTAATCTCTTTGGATACAGTGAGTTCAGGGCTGTAATGGTGTTTTATCAGCGGCAGCTTTGATTTTCAAAGACAACTGCAAACAAAGATGTGCTCTGCTATAGTTCTTGCTCTCGTGGCTGAGTGCTGTCCTGGGAGGACGGGCAGCTGGGCTGGAGGTGGCCTGCAGGAGCTGGGCAGGGTGATGCCCTCTGAGAGCCTGGGCTCATCTGCCCCTGCCTCTACCCCTCTTTAAATGGCCTTGCAGATAAGGCCAGTGTTCTGTGCAGAGCAGACGCTCAGTGGATGTCCTCTGAATTAGTGGAGAACAAATAAGCCGGCCTCATGCCCTGGGTTAGCCTCTGTGAGGCAGGGCTGGGGTAGAGCGTTGGTGTTTTGTTCTCTGTGGACATGCAGAGTGGGGCAGGCTGATATCAGAGTGATTTGGGGAAAACAACAGCAGTAATAATAATTATAAGCAACTAAGATGTGCCAGGCACGTGACACATGTCGTCTCTACTCCTTACAGCTGTCTTGTCAAGGGTGAGATGAGAGACCATAACCCCATTTATGGATGAGACAGCTAAAGCTCAGAGAGGTCAAATGACTTGTCCAACCTCACACAGCTAGTGGGGACAGAGCCCAGCCGTTTGAACACAGTTCTGTAGGACATCAAAGTCTTTGCTCCTCCACCTTCTCCCTCCCCCTCTCGGGGATTGGCCTGGGGCTGCGGTGGAACCAGGGCCAGCCGGGTGACGGCCGCATCAGTAACTCCTTGGAGAAGGAGGTGTAGAACTGACTGAGAAGCTCTGTCCACCACACAGGCACTATCTGAATGCAACCCTTCTCCCTTTAACTCACGTCAGGTACGGTTTTTTCCATTTCATGTAAACATTGTTCCGTTTTTAGAGAGATGAGGAGGAGATAAGCAGTGCGTGAGCAGGGCTGAGCATCACGCCTGATGTCTGGTTGATGCTCCAAGTTGGTAGTTGATTATTACCATCATGGGGCGCTATCCTTTCTTCCTTTACCTCCTTATACCATTAGCGTTTACCATCCCTGTGCCAGGCCCTTTCTACATTGTAAACTTAGGAGAGACGGCTTAGTGTGTCTGTATTTACAGGTGAGGAATCGGGAGACCCAGAGAGGGAAGCTCCCAGATCTGGATGGCACACTTCCATCGTTTCCACATGGATTTCCCACGTAATCTCCAGCCAGATAAAGATGCAAATTGTTTCTAGCCCTCTGGCAGGCTCCCTCACCCTCACCAGAATTGCCTTTCTGACTCTGTCACCAGAGGTCACTTCCACTCACCGCTGAAGTTCATATACGCGGAATCACACAGTGTAGTCTTTTGCCGTCAGTCACCTGTGGGTCTTTTCTGGAAGCTGTGTTCTCTTCCATTGGTCTATTGGTCCATCCTTGCAATAGTACCACACTGTCTTGTTTACTTAATTCCTCAGTCCCCTGCCCCTGGCGTCTGGGGTCTGCATGATCTGGGAGTGTCTTTAGTATTCTGAGATGTTGTCATTAAATATGTCTCCAGAGAACTCAGGCTGGGCAGTGGGTGGTGGCCCATGTGCTCTACTGTGCTGTCACTGACCATCGGTGATATTGGGAGAAGACTGGGGACAGGCCCTACTTTACAGAAAATAATCTGTTGTGTCTCTTACCAAGCAGCATCAGAGCCACAGGCCGCATGGAACACTAGTGGGGGTGAAGGTGTGTGTGTGTTTGTGTGCATGTGGTTTGAAGACTCCACGTTCCTGAAGCCTCTTCTAACGGACTTCTGAGGTTCTGAAGTCTCCTGAGGACTGTGGAGCTCCATGGGCTGGTCCTGGAGTGAAGCCCTCCATAGGACAGCCTGGCTAGGAGTATTCCTCGGACAGGGAAGTACAAGGGACAGACAGAAGTGATACGGGGCAAACATCTCACTCCGTATCCTGGGCACTAGGGTGTTTAGTGGCATCTCGGCTGCCACAGGCAGGTTCCTCAGCTTGGAGTTGGGGCTCAGGAAGTGGCTGTAGAAGGAATCGCTTTGCAGGTGGATGGGGATGACTCCAGACCCCCAGCCGCTTACTGGGTCAGCCCCGCTCCACTTTGGAGAGGCCCCTCACCCTGCAGCATCCCAACCTAGCTGAGCCTAGCATGTGACAACCTGAAGACCAGTCTTAGTAGCCAGTATCCGATAGACTCAGGTAGAGGAACACCAGGTTCGGAGGCAGAAGACCTAAGTCCAAGCTCTAGCTCTGCCAGTGGCTTGCTGTGTGACCTTGGACAAATCACTTCCCCTCTCTGGGCCTCAGTTTTCTTGCGGAAGGCATTGGATTGGCTGGGCTTGAAGGGTACGTCCCGCTTGAATATTTTACACAGCAGTGATTCCTGGCTTGCTGGGGAGCTAAGACTTCACCCATCTATTTCAGAATCACCAGGGGGAGCTTATTTTACAATACAGATGCCTGCTCCACCCCAGATTTATTCCAGAATCTGGAGTGGAAAGGGTTGCAAGAATCTGCGTTTTAGCAAACTTCAGGTGGTTCAGATGCTGACTAGAGCCCAGCAGCCACCCACCACCCGCCACCAGGCCAGCCTCCAGGCACGAGGCAGCCTGCCCAGGTGTGCTCGCTCACCTGGCGAGCATGAGGCCCTGGGGGGCCAGCAGCCTGCAGGGGCCCTCTTTTGTTTTAGTCTCTGCACCCGGAAACAGCACATTACCGAGGGCCTGACCTGCTGATCATATTTGCCAGTCACATTAAGAGCTGGTGACAGTGACTGTCATTGATTTTATTAAAAGTAAAGGTCGAGCAGGAGCATGCTTTCCTAGGCTGGATGGAGCCTCCTCAAACCAAAGGACGACTATTGATTGCAGACCTTTTATCGAAGGTTAATTGGATTTCAGTGAGTGTGTGTTTAAGACCCTGCCTGGGCTGAGGCTTAATTGAATTTGTGTGAAATTAGCTGAGAGAAAGGTGACAAAGTTGGGAGGTTGGGGGTGGTGGGGATGGGGCGTGGGGGCCCGGCAAGCAGACGTCTTCTGTCTGCCAGGAGTGGGGGTGGGTGCAGGGATGGGGGGCTTGCGAGAGATGCCTGGGAGCCAGCTGGGGGAAGAGGGCAGGGGGCTCCCAGTGCTCGTTTTGTTGACTTCGATTCAGTCCTCTGTCCTTGGGATGGCCCTCTGGGTATGTTGTGTGGCCCCCAGAGCCTGTCTTTTTGCCTCTCCGGAAAGTAAATCTTGCCTTGAGTCAAAGGTGGCGGGGTGGGTCGGGATCTGGGGTTCAGCTCTCTGGAAGCCTTCCCACAAATCCTCCCTTTTCAAGACCCCAACTCCTGTTTACAGAGGTGTCAGGGGCCCTCAGTCGCTGAGTCTCTGTGGGCTTGGGGCAGACATCAAGCGCCCCCCTTGCCAGCTTAGGGTCCCTTGTTGTCCTAAGCCCGTTCTCAGTAGCTGTCTGCTCCCCCTCTGGCAGCAGTCTTGCTCATCTCCTTTTCTCTGCCCTGTTGTTGGGGGCTCTTTGTATGGTTTCTGTTAGTCATTTTAGTGGGGTTGGGGATGGAGTGGAGTCAGTGCGCGGATTCAGTCTGCCACATTTAGCCAGAACCCCTGGCTGTGCTTCTTCCTTCCAGCAGTTTTAAAACCCATCCCCTGTCATGCTGGGAGCCGTGAAAGGGTCTCAGCTGTGTCTTTCGGCAGACGTGTATCACGCACCTACTGTGTGCAGGCACTGCGCATCGGTGCTGTACCCGAGGTGGGCACAGCGTGTGGGAGAAGGTGGTGCTGGGTGAGGCCTCACTGAGGCTGGGCGCTGTGGTGGGAGGCGCAGAGGGTTTCAAAGTAGCGGCACCCCGGGGTTGTGCCTGGCTCTGCCATTTGTTGGTCAGGTGCCCTTGGGTAAATTACTTAAACTCTGATTTTCCACCTCTGTGCAGGTGGTGTCACACCGGTACTTACTTCACAGGGTTCTTGTGCAGACTGCGGGCTGTGAAGTTTGTAAAAAAATCATTCATAATTTATGGTATCATTGTTCACAGAGGCATGTCTTCCTGAGAATGTTCTTTGCGCCCCTCCTTTCCATCTTCCTCTGTTGTCCTGGGTATGTAGACTTGGAAAATGAGCGGTGGTCATCGACTGAGCAAATGGTGACTCCCCATCTGTAAACGCCAGACTGCAGTTAGTCCCCCAGTTTCCCTGTGTTGAATACCACACTCAGTGGACCTTTGGCTCTATGTTAGGAGGTGCTTAGAGGACCAGGGAAGCAAGGCTGAAGAGGCACCAAGGACCCTACTTACTGAAATCACTAGAAAGAAATCATCTCCTCCCATCGTCCACATACAGAACTCCATAACTTGTCAGACCGAATCTTGAGAAGCATAGGGGATGTTAGAGAGATACAGGTGCATGAGACAGGTTCCTGGAGATTTCTCTCCCCAACAGCAGGGGTGTTAGGAGTGGAGTCGGCCTTCCTGGATTCTGGTACCAGCTCTGCTACTTATGAACCATGCTGCCTTGGTGAAGCCAGTCACCCTTTGGAAGCCCTAGCTGCCTCTTGTAAAGTGGGGTGCAGGAGAATAACCCATAGGATTGTTTGATGATTGAAACATGAAGCGTTGGGTGTAGTGCCCACAGCACATGCTCAATAGAAGTTGTTTTTATGCTGGAATTCCAACCCTCAGCCCCCTCTGTGGCACTAGTGGTCAAATAGTTGCCGGAAAGAGGAAATGTGTAGGGAAGAAACCCTTTCCCCATTTCTTCTATTGACACAGGTAAGGTGGAAGGATGTGGAAATATTTCTCTGGAGTGCGCTGTGCCCAAGGCAGGGGATGTCAGATGTCGACAGCTCTTCCTTAACTGTGTCTTCAATAGTCCTAGCCCCTAGGACTCAGTCCCTCTGGTCGCTGTGATCATTTGAACCTGTCTGGCCGGGAGACCCTTATTGGCCTTGGGGATACCCCCTGTCCTGGCTCTCAGGTGATGTGTAACCCAGAGAAGCTTTTGCCAGGCTCCAAAATTAGAGTAACTCCCCCAGCTGCCTCTAATTAACCCACTCACCACCTCTGTGGTTGGAGAGGCTCCCCATGTCTTCACACTTAGGGATTTCATCTCAATGTTGGCTCGTCCAAGATGGACCCTCTCCATGGATAGATTTGGCCTCACTGGGCAACAGCAGGTAATCTGAGGTTTATGGGTCCCCAGGGAGGTTCCAGGGCAGCGTAAGGGTGGAGAGTAAAATTCTGTAGGCAGTAGTCTGGTCTGGTCTTTCAGGCTCTCAAGAAGCCTGGCCATAAACTGACAGAGAGCAAGGAGAGTTTGAATTATTAACCTCTTTATAGTTAATATTGGGCTACTTACGTGATTATTAATATCCTGCAACACCAGCCTCCTGTTTCTTTGAGAGTTCTTGGCCTTGCTTGTATGACACCCCCAAGAACATAAATAGACGTTCCCTTGGGGGTGGGAATAAATTAATCCTTGCAATTATAGAATAATTAAAGCACTTTCAGCCAATTCAAGTTTTGAGAAAAATCCAAAAATAACTCCTTGATTTAAATATTATTTACTAAATTAATTCTTTACTCAGCCTTTTTATAGATTCCTGTTTTTTTTTTTTTTTTTAACCTCCCCACTGTCAGGGAATAAAGGCATTGAGTAATTACTAAAGTCACTTACATGAATGGACATTCTTTTTACATGGAACAATTAAAAGACTTGTCACTGACTTTTTTTCTAAAAAGAGCTATACTATGGCTTTAGTTAACAGTTTTTTGGTTAGAGAAGCAGTCCTGGATTTCCCTCTGAGACTCTTTTCTCCAAATGGAATGCCTTCTTGGATGCTGTGAGGACCTTCAGAGGGTTTTGCTGCAGCCCCTGCCTTTAGGGGCTTCCCTGTGAGTGGAGGAGGAGTATAGCGAGGTGATTGACAGCTTGTTCCCTGGACCCAGACCACCTGGGTTTGGAGCTTGGTTTCACGAACTGCTGGCTGGGCGGCCAAGCTTCTTTCCTTTTTTATGTATTTCTTCCTCCACTTGTCTCCTACAGAGGATGGCTGTGAGTCCATGGAAAGTGCCTGGAATGGTGCCTGGCATAGAGTGTTAGCTGTTACCATTCTAAGAAGATGGCATTTCCTTGTCTTTATGCAAATGCCACTGTCACAGGGCAGGGGGCAGCCTTAGAGGAACTGAACATTTTTGCAAAGGAGACATACACGTGGCCAACTGGTACATGAAAAGGTGCTCAGCATCACTCGTCGTCAGGGAAATGCAAACCTAAACCACAAGGAGATATCACCTCACACCGGTTGGAACGGGCATTGAGAAGCTAAGAGAGCGAAGTGTTTGTTGGTGAGCATGTGGAGGAAAGGGGACGCTTGTCTGCTGTTGGTGGGACTGCAGATTGGTGCAGCCACTGTGGAAAACAGTGTGGAGGTTCCTCCAAAAAGTAAAAATAAAATGACCGTATGATTCAGCAGTTCACTTCTGGGTATATACGTGAAGGAAATTAAGTCAGTATCTGGAAGAGATACCTGCATCCCCATGTTCAATGCAGTATTTATATTTGTTTACTCTTAATCACAAGACATAGCTAAATTATTATGGAAAGGGGATGGGAGAGAGGGTTGTGTGCCCAGCGATGGCCTTAGGTTTCTTCTGGGATCCTCGGTGTCTCTGAGTAAGAGGGGGGGCTGGCTGCCGTTCTCTGGGCAAAATGGTGCCAAGGCAGTATTTACTGAAACTCTGACAGATGTTAAGAAAAATTACCCAAAATTTAGAAATTAAGGGCAAGAGTGCGCAATGTGTCCTTTCACAGTCCTCCTTGGGTATTGTGCAGGCAGCCCACCGAGGGCTTTTTAATATCTAGAGAAATGTACTTTTGTTTGATTCTGCTGTTGACAATTAATTAGGGGCTCAGACTGAAGTCGTATGTCAACCTGTAGATCTTATCCTGTAGAGATATGCAAATAATTTCTGCCCAGGGGAAAAGATAACCTCAAAGGTTACGATTTCCTTACTGCTCTGTAGAGCAATAACCAGTTTTATATCTAATCCAGGAATCTCAGTCTCTTATTCCTGTTTAAGTTCCCATAAATACCCAGTCCCTCAAAATTCTCTGAACCTGCTCTTTTTGTGTGCTCCTCTATTGGCGAGGTGAACAATCTTTGACATGTATTCATCCTATATTCTTATGAGTTATGTTTTTAGCCTTTTGAAAATGAAACTTTGATCAAGTGATAATGGTTACGTTTTTTTCTCCAAGTCTTAGATCATAAGCTGCCACATCACAGCAAACACATTTGTGTGTCTTCTGTAGTATGAAGCACCTTGAGGTCTATGCAGATCTAGCAGACACATAGTGTATGGTATAGTATATAGTGTGGTATACAAAGTGCTTTCCCAGATGCGGTCACATTTTGACCTTGAATGTCGAGGTTACCCTGGGAGGAAGCAGAGCAGCTGGAATTAGTTCCACTTGACAGCTAGGGGAACTTAGACCCGGACTGAGAAGGCAGGTGACTTGTCCTCGGGTCACCCATGCCATGAGTGGCAGTGCCAAGAGGGCTCCAGAGCAAAGCTGACGGCATAGGCTGGTTTCCCCTCTTGTCTGTCTCTGTTGGTGAAATCTGGTGAAGGTGAACATCAAGAACAGCTCCCAGATGCAAAGACACCCAAGGAGGGGCAGCTGGCTGGGGTGTCGAAATGGAGGGGGCCACTTGCTGGCTTTGCCTGCATGTGTATGAGCTTCAGTTGGCAGTGCCTCTTGCTCCTCCTGCTCCGGCAGCAGCTCACTCCTCATGGGCAAGGGCTCCCCCGTCCTGAGTCCCCAGATCCCCGGGGGCTATCTTTCAATGTAGTAATAGGGGGCCCAGAGCGATTAGCAATATTTCAGAGAGCTCAGGGGAGATCATACATCTCCCCATGACAGGTCTGCCCAGACTAAATGAAATGTCATTTCTCTGCTTTTGGCTGGAATTCTGTCAGCTCAGTCTGGCTGTACTGCTTATCTTGGGCTGATCAGGAGCCCTGATTGGACCTTATATGCATCCTTGACAAATAAAAATGAATTATTACTTAATAAATGCAATTGGTTTGGCAAATGCATCCTTTCAGAGCATGGCTCCATGGAGCTCCGAAGAGCCTAACAAAAGGGCTTCTCAAAAGGGGACTTGCCGGCTCAGCCGGGACCAACTCCACTGGGCCCGCCTCCGAGGAAACAGAAAATGGTGGCCCTGGGACATCTGACATCTCAGCCTGAGGCTGAGCACCCGACCTGGGGCAAAGTCCTCCAAATGCCAGCAGAGTACCTGGCATTCATTTCCCCCAGCATGACATCGGAGAGGTGTCAGGACTTGAGACAACCTCTTTAACCCCGGTGTCTTCATCTCTTAAAAAATGTAATGGACCCTGGTCTGCCACTCTCCCAGGAGTGTTGAGAGGAGTCAGTAAAAACGGGGCTCCCAGGAGGGGTCACTGGGCTCCAAGCACCCGGATGTTCTCACTTGTGAGTGGCACTACTGTTGTTTCCGTTGTACAGAAGCCGAGAGTATCAGCAACCTGTTTAAGGTCACAGAGGTCACTTGAGAAGTGCAGACGTCATGAGCCTGCGTTACTAGAAGGCTGCGGAGTCACACCTGGCTTGGGTCCTGGCTCCACCTATCTGTAGTCCTTAGCTCTGTATAAGTTGCACCCCGATGAGTCTCAGCTTCTTATCTGCAAAATGGGGATCATAATTGTACCTACGTGTAAAGCTGTTATAAGGCTGTCAGCTATTGTAGGGTGATTCTTGATGATTTATTTTGGAGCCAATTACAATTGATTGGGATTCAGAAGAGATGAAGGGGGTTAGGATAAGCATGAAGGCAGGAACCACAGCATCTCAAAAAAACATAGGCAAGGGTTTTATTCATGTTGAAGGCAGAGTCCTATATTCACATGTTTGGCTTATTATTGGCAAGTGGATGCTGAGTAGAGCCAGTCTATGGTATGTAAATTATACCTCAATAAAGCCATTTAACAAAATAGAGCCAGTCCTTGCCATCTTAGGAGCTCATAATAGTGAGCTACATGGTCATTAGTCAAATAATGACACAAATAGTGTGCTAGTACCATGAAAGAATAGTACGGAGTTCTATGAGAGTTTATGCCAGGAGAACCTCATCTAGGCTGGGAGGTCAAGGAAGGCATCTCCAGAAAGGTGATGCTGAGCTGGGGTGGGGAGGAAGACAGAGGTGAACCAGGTGAAGGGAGGGAGGTGGGAGGAAGGCTCTTGGCAGACGGACTATCATGTGCAAAGGTCCTGAGGTAGGAAGGTACAGAGTCATTGGAGAAGAGAAAGAGCACAGACATGACTGTAGTATCGTGGCATGAGATAAGACCAGGGAGGGAGGCTGGGCCTGGTTGTGCAGGGCTTTGTAGGCAAAGGAAAGGAATTGAACCTTCATCTTAAGACCCTACTTCTTGTGTTTCCCACCCGTGGGCCCCAGCTCCTCTCCTCTGGCTAGGACATATTTGCTAGTGACCATGGGGTCCAGCAGGGACTGAGAGAAATGTCAAGGGCAGTGTGTGTCCTGGGGCATCAGCTTTGTGAGTTGAGCCTCTCTTTGTCCTCTGGAAACCCATTGGCAGACCATCTGTGGGCCCAGGTCTGGTGCTATTCAGCAGCTGTTCCCTAGCTGGGAAGAGGCTTTTAGCTTTAATAAAAAGGGAGTAAAGATAAGAAGACCGCCTCGGCATGGAGGGCAGCAGTGACAGGATGATTTAAATGGCCTCTCCAGTGTCATTTCTTCTGTGCAGACATCATAAATCAGATTAGCCCTGGTCTCTGGCGGGGAGGCGCGAAGGGAAAGGGGCCTGAAGGAAAGGGGAGCAGGGCTATGACTCTGGGTCCTCCTGGGCCTCCATCCCAGAGCTGGTGGGACAGCTCTAGGGGGTGCCAGGGTAACGTATTCCTGACCCACAGCCCTCTAGACCTGCTTGTTGGAGAAAGGGAAGTTGGGATGGGGTCACAACCACTCCAGCTCTCCAGCTCATCTTTAGCTTTGGTGGGAGAATGAAGATCCTGAGAAGAGAATAGGGAAGAGAAGGATTGGGGAAGAGTGGAGGGCAGGGGTTGGGGGTGGGAGTTACAGCCTTTGGGCATGTTTGAAGCAGTGGTTCTACCTCGTTCTATATTATGGTCACCTTGGGAACTTTAAAATAAGTGCTGATGCCTGGGACCACCTCTAACACTTCTGAGTTCTCGGTAATTCTAATATGTGGCTGAAGTTGAGGATAACTGGATTAGAACTCAGCTGCTGTCTTAAACTCAAGAACTATACAATCACAAGCCATTCGTCCCACCATGACCACTCAGGCCCACCCAGCACTGCTGGCCTTCCTCTTGAAAGTGACCAGATTGAGGGGCCAGTGTCGAAGTCTCTGAGATAGGTATTCATGTGGTGTAACTCCCACCTGCCTCCCTTCTCTTTCAGATTTCACGCCACCTGGGAAAAATATACAGCGAGATGATCTTTGTCAATGGTTTTGTGCACTGCGACCCCCACCCTGGCAACGTGCTGGTGCGGAAGCACCCGGGCACAGGAAGGGCAGAGATTGTCCTGTTGGACCACGGGCTCTACCAGGTAGAAGAGGCCTTTTTCACCCAGCCAGTCCAGGGTCTGGTCCTGGGATCAGAGGTTGCTGATCTCCCGATCGGCCACAGACACGGGAGGCAGATATCCAGGGCAGATGGAGAGGCCCTGCCCTACCCCTAGAGCTGTTGTTCTGTGTAAGTCACATCATACGAGCTCTCTCCAGTTGAATGAGGTTGGTAATGCTTCCTTTATAGGCTGCTGTGGGGAGTAGATGGGGATATGCCTGGGTATGTGCAGGTGCTTTGTCAGCTGTAAAAACCTTGCTTCCCAGGGAAGCCCAGGCCAGCCCACTGGGAAATGAGCTGCCCTTGGATGAGCTGGGAATTCAGGGTAAGGAGGTAACTCAGCCCCAGGGAGGACGTAATGTGTAGTGGGAAAGAGGGCCAGGAACTGATAGGGGCTGGATACCCCCAGACTCTGTCCTCTGGAACTTGGGACTCATCTGGGTTCAGGTGAGCCATGGTCTCCTGCCTGGAAGTTGGGAAGTTCACTGCCAGTCCTGGGAACCAGGGCCTATCTTGAGTTTATGGCAGATGGTCCTGGGGAGGTTTCCCCAATGACCTCTTACTCCTCCCCTCAGGGCCTTGATCCCACCTCCCAAAATCTTGGCCTCCTTTGAAAGACTTACTGACATTGGGTACGTTGGTTTGAGGTAGGCCAGCTGCTGTCAGACACAGCCCCCCAAACAAATGATGGCCCAGACACAACAGACATCTAATTGTTGTCTCGGGTAGGTGGAGGTGTCTGAAGGCAGGGGCTGACTGAGGCTCTGCCCCACAGGCTTCCCTGGGGGTGGGCTCATCATCCTCCAGCAGCAGGGGTGGGGGCTCAGAGCAGTATGCGTGGGAGAGTTTTTGGCAGCTGGATGTGGAGCTTCTGCCACATTCCATTGGTCAGAGCTCGGGCAGAGGGCCACATCCAAGTAGGAGGGAGGCGGGGAATATGATTTTAGTGGGCAATTGGTAGCTTCTGGCCCTCAAGACCAAGGCTGGCCAGATAGTAGCTTTGAACTTGGGCCTTCAGGGATGGCTGAACTTTGGGAGAGAAGCAGATGTCATGCCCTAGTTCCCCGGTCTTCCCCTTCACTGTGATCATACCAGCCAGGGTCTAGGTCTTCTGTGGGGAAAGGAGGCTCAGGTCTTGCCACATTGTCCCCACACAGGTGCTTACGGAGGAGTTTCGGCTGGATTACTGCCACCTCTGGCAGTCGCTGATTTGGACTGACATGGAGAGAGTGAAGAAGTACAGCCAGCGCCTGGGAGCCGGGGACCTCTACCCCTTGTTTGCCTGTATGCTGACGGCCCGGTCTTGGGACTCGGTCAACAGGGGCATCAGCCAAGCTCCGGTCACCGCCACTGAGGTGGGTGGTCCCTCCTGGTCCTGTCTTCTCCTGAATGCAAGGGGTGGGGCCAGGGATGCTCTTTGGACCCCTGCCAACCCAGGGCCTGAGGTTGTGGGCTGGTGGGCTGTGGCAATGGGACTGTGGGCAGCACTGGAGATATACTGGAGGAGAAGCCGCAGCCCTGGATGCAAGGAGGGAGAGGAAACGGTGTCTCACTGTATCCCTCCTGGCCTTACCAACCTGGTCGTGTTGACTGTATAACCCAGACTGCTGTGGCTTTTGCTCCAACATGCTCACATGAGATTTCAGGCTTCCACCAAGTTCTCCTCCAAGACTTCTAGAAATCCCCAGGGACTGTCTCATCGATAAGTCTAGTTCCACTTGAGCTGCCTCCTGCTGGGCACGGTCTCCCATTGCAAACTTCCTGTAGGGCTCCCTACTGGGGAGAGCACCTCAGTTCCCCACGCGGCCACTTGTCCCATTGTTCTCCCTGAGTGTGTAGCCAAAACAGCTTTGTAGTTCATTTCTCTGTTGGATCTAGATGAGAGTCCCATGGAATCTGGGCTGAGACTGGTCCTAGGAATCCCTCCTCCCTGTACTCACTGCCACCTCCCTCCCAGGCTTCTCATTCTCTCATGGAATTGGCTTCTGTCTTCCCAGCTTGCTGGACCCATGCACACTTGCCCATAGCCGTGTGGGGACGGGCTTAGGCTCAGCCGAGGCCCCTGCTCAAGGTTCTGCTTGTGCAGTCAGATAGACCTGGATTCTAGTTGCAGATCCTGTTCTTCCTGGTGGCATGGCCTTGGATGGTTCTTGCCACCTCTTGGAGACTCACAGTCCTCCCTAAGCTGCCTTGTGATGGGGGCCTTTAGGAATGGCTGGATGGAATCTCAAATGTCGTCACCAAAAAGACCACCTCTCCTGTCTCTTGGCTCTGTTTTCCTGCCAATTGACATCATTCCCCCTCAAGCTTGGTGGCAGCATTGACTGTCAGCTGCCCCAGGCTTGTGTGGCTTTAAAGCTCATTATCTTGGAAGTGAGACCATCTCCTTCCTTTGTTAAATAGGGATGATAATTTCAGGGATGCTTTATTGATAATGCATGTAAAGTGCCTGCCCATAGTTCCTGAAGTTTGTTCATTGAACAAACATTTGTTTTTGCTGGAACCTAAACTAGGTGCTGGGGATCCAAAGATGAACAGACAGGCCTTCCATGTAATTTGCACTGTGATTGAGGGAGACAGACAGTAAACAAGTGAACAAACAGGTAAATGGAATAATTGCAGGTTACGGGTACAGGAGGCAACAGGTGGGGTGACTAATGGGGGTGCTGTAGACTGGGTGCTCAGAGATCTTGCTGGGAGCTGACATCTGAGTTCTGGAGGACAAGAAAAGCAGCAGCCAAGGCAGAGCTTGGAGAAAGCATTCCAGGCAGAGGGCACACAATGCCGCAGAGCAGGAGGAGAAAGCGTCAGCATGGTCTGGATTGTGGGGAGGTGGGTGCTGGAATGGGAAGAATTTGGGGTGCTGGGCAGAGAGAGCATCACACGGGGTCTCATAAGCCATGGGAAGAGGTTCGGATTAGTTCTCAGTACAAAGCAAAGCAGGTGTCAAGCAGGAGAAGGATGTGCCCGGAGTTGTTACTTTAAGTACCTCTCTGGACGGGGCAGGACGAGCACAGGGGCAGTCGGTCAGGAGGCTGGAGGTGAGGGGGGCGCAGACCTCACTAGTGGCAGCAGAGCTGGAGGGAAGCAGACGGAGCCAGGGTGTACTTTGGATGGAAGATTGGGAGGCCTTTCTGTCAACTTGGGTGTGGAGAGGAGGCAAAGGGCGGGGAGTCAAAGTTACATCCCAACGTGTTGGGGTCAGGCGTAGGGTAGGGGGTGAAGCTACTTCCTGGCATAGGGAAGACTGGGAAGGACATAGTTAGGGGGCAGAAGACAGTAGTTAGAGCATTCAGAGGGAGGTGTCATGGGCAGCCAAGCTTGGAGCTCCAAGAACGAGTCCAGGCTCAAAATACAAATTTGAGAGTTCTCAGGGTATACTTGGTATTTAAAGCCTCAGAGATGGGTAAGATTGCATGGCACACAGTAGGTACTTGGTGTATCATATGTTTTTTTTTTTTTAATTTAAAAATCTTGTTTTTGTTTTTGAGAGAAAGAGCACGAGTTGGGGGAAGGGCAGAGAGAGAGGGAGACACAGAATCCGACATAGGCTCCAGGCCCTGAGCTGTCAGCACAGAGCCCTATGCAGGGTTTGAACTCATGAACCATGAGATTGTGACCTGAGCCAAAGTTGGACTGAGCCACCCAGGTGCTCCTGATATGTGTTCTTATGAATTACTCACTTATAAAGACCCAGCATAAATGCTATGTATTAGTCTGCTTGGGTTGGTGTAGTAGAATACCACTGATGAGGTAGCTTGAGCAACAGAAATCTATTTTCTCACAGTTCCAAAGACCAGAAGTCCAAGATCAAGTTATCATCAGGATTGGTTTCTGGTGTAGCCTCTCTTCCTGGCTTGTAGACAGCTGCCTTCTTGCCGTGAGTCACACGGCCTTTCTTCCATGTGTACACGCTCCTGGCTTCTCTTCTTCTCTGAGGGACATCAGTCCTATTGGGTTAGAATATAAAGTCACACTTCACCCTTATGAAGTCACTTAATTTTGTTGACCTCTTTGAAGGCCTTGTCTCCAAATATAGTCACACTCGGGTTAGGACTTCAACATATTGATTTGGGACACAATTCAGTCCATAGCACCAGCAAGGAAGCTCCTGTTCATCACCTTTGCCAAACATGGCCCCTTAATACTTGTATCACTCACATGCACGCCATCTTAGACTCTGAGAGTGGCTGTTTGTATACTTCTGTGAATTCTCCAGCTAGGTGGTGAGTACCTGGAGGGCAAGAATCCTTTCTTGCACATCTTTTTATAAAGGCCTGCAGTCCTGGAACCACATCTAACAGAGAGGTATTGGTGTAGGTTCTGGAGACATGGAATCCATTTCCTCACTTTGGATGAAAACCCAGAGAGAGAATAAACTTAGCTGCTCCAGACCAGCCCCAGCCCAGTCTCTGAGATGTAAGGGTTCCATTTTTCTGAGTCTTAGTCTTATTGAGAATGAGTGTAACCTCCAACATTGTGTCAGGGTAGATGTTTTTCCAACTAAAAGTGGCTTAAACATTTAAGCATTTATTTTCTTCATAACAAGAAGCCTGGAGTTGGGTGGGTCCAGGTTGGTTAACTGAGTAGATCAGCAATTCAGGGCTCTGGGCTAACTCTCGTGGTTCTAAGATGACTGTGGCAGTTACAGGCTTCACACCTTTATACCCTGATTGATGTCCAGAGGTGGGAATTAGGGGCCATTTCTTCTCATATATTGTTCCTTAACAAGAAAACCTTTCCCAGAGGGTTCAAAAGACTCCCCCCTAGGGGCGCCTGGGTGGCGTAGTCGGTTAAGCGTCCGACTTCAGCCAGGTCACGATCTCGCGGTCCGGGAGTTCGAGCCCCGCGTCAGGCTCTGGGCTGATGGCTCAGAGCCTGGAGCCTGTTTCCGATTCTGTGTCTCCCTCTCTCTCTGCCCCTCCCCCGTTCATGCTCTGTCTCTCTCTGTCCCAAAAATAAATAAATGTTGAAAAAAAAAAATTAAAAAAAAAAAAAAAAAAAAAAAAAAGACTCCCCCCTAGGTCAATTGGCCAGAATTGTGTCTCATGTCTATGCCTGAGCCAATCACTTGGCAGAGGCATTCCGCTCAGGGCACACCATGGCTGAGATCAATCAAGATCCCCCACCCTGGGGCTAGGGAGGGGCTCACCTCCCTGAAGAACATGGCCCCAAGGGGTCAAGCGAACAAAAATGGGGTTCTTTCGAGAAAGGAGAATGAGGAATGGCTGTTGCGTAGGCACCCAACAGAGTCTACTGCAGACACTCACCATCAGGATAGTCCAAGCTTGAAGAGAAGCCCCCTAGAGGGAGCCTGCGTGGGTGCAGGTGCTCTGAGAGGGGCTGTCTCCATCCAGGTCAGTCCCCACCTTGCTGAGGGGGTCCCTATGGTGAGCAAGGCCTTGATCTGGCCTTAACCCTCGGGCAGGGTGGCCTGTAGCTATGGTGGGAGGCGGTGGGGAGACAGACAGCCTCAGTGTCTGGCTTGGTGTTGAGATGTTCCAGTCTGATAGCTTCTGCCTGAGGGACATTTCGAGTTTCACAGCTACTCAGTTATCAGCAGTGCACACGTATTCCAGAAAGGGCTGAGTCCTGCTTTTGCTGCAGAAGGCGGCCGCGTGGGGAAGCCTTTGGCAGCATTGCTGCGCCCCTTGTCATGACTTGGATTAGCACCAAGCATCTCCCCGATCCTGATCTCTGCTGTCCCTCTTGGTCAGACTGGGAGGTGGGCCCAGGGGGCCTCAGCATTCCCAGTTTTTAGGTGAGGACCCTGGGTTCTAAGAGATGAAAGGACTTGCCCAGGGTCGGGGTCCCCGCTGTGAGGTGAGAGGAGGCAGATCCTGGTGATGGTGGTGGCCTGGGCTCTGCAAGGATTCCAACCCTGACTCACCACTTACTAGCTGTGGCCTGCAGGCAGGTTGCCTAACTTCTCAGTGCTTTGGTTTCCTTTTCTCAAACGGGGGTGATACATTTACCTGATAGGGTCATCGTGAGGATTAAATGAGCTAATGCCTGCAGCCATTTTCTCTGGAGATTGAGAAGAGGTCAGAAGTGCACCATCATGCTCAGGGCTCTGGCTGGGGGCAGGTGTTTGCGCAGAGCCCTGCAGAGTTCAGGGGCAGGGAAAGAAGCCAGACCTCACACTCAGACACCAGCATGGGGTAAGCCCCGGCTCCTGCTCTTTGGGCAGCGGGACCTCAAGCACTGAGTGGGCGGTGGGGCTCTGGGTATGTCTGGTGGGGCACAGAGTCAGGCAGGGGATAGAGCTAGACTTTGGAGTTGGGTTGGGGTCAGGAGCTGAGGTCTATGAACTGCACCAGCCTGGGCTTGGCTGAAGGGATGGGGGACATGACTCAGCTGGCACCAGCTTCCAGGGCTCCTTCTAGGCCTGTCATCAAATTGGTGGCCAGTGAGAAAAGCCTTGGTTCACCTCACACGGGTGAACCCTTGGGCCAAGAGGCTAGCTAACTCCAGCCTCATCAAATGGCTGATGAGGAAGTAGACTTCCTGCCCCAGTCAGTACTGGCTCGTGGGCTCGGAGGATCGGTATTGGTGACCTTGGGGAGCCAAGAATGGCAGAGGTCCTGTCGATGTGCTCCTGTACTGCATCCAGTGCTAGGCCAGAAGTTGGGGTGAGATGTCATATCCAGGTTTGTCAGACTACAAAGCCCCCGTGTTAAGCTTCCTTCTGGGGAGCTCCCTAGTGGCACCGAGGCAGCCATATGCTAGAAGCTCCCTTCTGGAGCCTCCTTGCAGCCCCTCAGCCATAGGCACCTACCACCCTGAGCCCCACTTCCCACACCAACTCTCCATGTCTGTCTCCCTGTTGCTGCTTCAGGACTCGGAGATCCGCAACAATGCCGCCAACTACCTCCCCGAGATCAGCCAGCTCCTCAACCACGTGCCTCGCCAGATGCTGCTCATCTTCAAGACCAATGACTTGCTCCGTGGGATTGAGGCTGCCCTGGGCACCCGTGCCAGTGCCAGCTCCTTCCTCAACATGTCGCGTTGCTGCATCAGAGCGCTGGCCACGTGAGTGTGGGCTCTGGCCTCTCCTTCCCTCCTAGCTCCCTGGCCTGCTCCAGGGGTCTCATTTGCCTCCACTTTCTCCCACCAGTCCCCAGGGCCTTGCCTGAGCTCCCTAGTCTGCACCTGTCCTTGGAGGAAAAGTTAGGGGCAGGAGACAGCTCCAGTGAATTCGCTGATTCCGGGCTGTGTTTTTGGGCGGTCCAGAGAGCCACCTGTACTTTAAAATATGTGGATTTTAGGACCTCACCCTCCTAGTCAGGCTTTCCAGGTAATTTTTTTTTTAATTTTTCAAAATGTTTTATTTGTTCCTGAGAGAGAGAGAGAGAGAGAGCACGCGTGAGTGCATGAGTGGGGAGGAGCAGAGCGAGAGAGGGACACAGAATCCGAAGCAGGCTCCAGGCTCTGAGCTGTCAGCACAGAGTCCAACATGGGGCTCTAACTCACAAGCCATGAGATCATGACCTGAGCCAAAGTCAGACGCTTAGCCAACTGAGCCACCCCTAGGTGATTCTTACCTTCACTAAAGTTTGAGATGCTTTCTGAGAGTCTCAGTCCCATCCAAGTGTCCCCTGGGCTTGGAATCAGGACACCCTGATGCATGCATCCCATCTCTAACTGGTCCTAGGACCCATCTCCGCAGGATCGGCTAAGCGGCAAGGCCAATGTTCTTTTCCCTGCACGTGTGGCCCTGACTCGGAAGTGTTGCCAGAAGGCTCACTTGGGATATCAGATCTTTTTAGATGCCTCAGTGCCCTTGGAATATTGGTGAGGGAGGGAAGGTGCTTCCTCAGGGAGGTATTGCTAGAGAAGTGAAGGTTCTAGGCCTTTCTCCCTGAGTGTGCAGATACATGGTAATGGCCATGCTCTGGCTGAATTTTCTCTTCTGAGAGAGGAGGCCTAGACTGGTGTCAACTCCCATCCATCCAGTGCAGGGAATGGGTCATTTTGGCAAATTGATGAAGGGAGTGTTGACCACATACATCATGCAACCATGATCAGATATAGAATTAGATTATAGCAAAATAGACTGCACACAGAAAGGTCTGAGCATGATTTATTCTTTGAGGGTTCTGGGAACCAAGTCTTAAAGGGTCATTATCATAGCACCAATTTTTGTCATGTTCTTTTGTTAGTGCAGAAGAGGTTGAGCTGGGTTGAATCCATACTGGCCTCAGCCTCTCAGGGCCACCTGACCTAGTTTCCAGGTGATTCAGTCTCAGAAAGTTTGGGAAAGCTTTTATACTGAATTTGGGGGATTCAGGATTAGCATATATTTACTAACCTTCCAGAAAAAGGGACACATTGGAATGTTCTACCCAGTGGGTCCATTAGATCTTTGATGCCCTGTGAAACCGCTGCTTTTATTACCCCACTTACCTGGAAAGTTCCTTTGGAGTAGTTGAGTCCCTCTGGTCTCTGGGTGGGTCGGCAGTGCTATGATCATGTAACCAGGAGTCATCCGCTAGGGCAGGGGCCTGGTAAGTTGACTAAGTCAGGATCTTCTGTTGTTGTGATACTGAGTGCTTCTTGCCTCTTTATCTCTTGTTCTCTCCTCCCTTCTTGTCTGTCCTGCAGGCACAAGAAGAAGAGTACCTGTTCGTCCTTCAGAAGGGCCCAGATCTCTTTCAGCGAGGCCTTCAACTTATGGCAGATCAACCTTCATGAACTCATTCTGCGTGTGAAGGGGTTGAAGCTGGCCAGCTGGATCTTGGCCTTTCTTTGCTGGCTGTTGCCCACTCCATACTGAGTGGACTTGCTGTCCCCTTTCCCTTTCCAGTGTGATTCTGTGGTGGGCAAGTTGACTTTTCACTCCACTCCTCTGTCATGTCTCTACCCAGGTGCCCTATTTCTGTCACATGGTGGCCTGGGGCCCCATGATCATTGTCCATGGCACCACTATACTTCACACCTCTGGAATCCCTCCCCTATGCTGTAGCCCTTGTCTCTGGGCCCGCAAGCTGTCCCCTGCAGTAGGCTTCTCCCCTGACCCAGGGAGATGGCCCACCACTCTAGGTGGGTGCCATGGGGCTGGATGTCACCCTACTTCCGGTAACAACTCCTGTTGTCAGGATGGACCATGAATCCCACTGACTTCCTACATGAATTCCTACATTTAACTTGTGGGCGCTTTGATTTTGTTGGAAGAGAGCATTGTTTCTGATCTTGCTGGGAACAGATTCCCTCTCCTTGTCCTGTCACTCCCCAGAGGTGTTGCACCTGAGCAAGGTGGCTCGGCATCCGGGGCATGAGTTCACTGCTGTCACGGTGACCCCTTTGGTGTTTTATATACTGTGTTTCAATAAAACCCCTTGAGGGTTGCAGGGAAGGGCTTTGTTGATGGGATTTTTATTCTAGGTTGGGGGTGAGTCCACATTGACCGTTAGGTAAGAGTGGACCTGGGTGCCTTGTGCCACTGTGTTCTGCTTGGCATCTTGCCCCTGTCATCCTTCCAGCCTTTCCCTGTGTGGCCGCTTCCTGCCGCATGTAGGCTTTTCTTAGTTTCCAAGACTCTGACGCTTTGGTCAGAGGAGTTGAGAAGCCCAAGGCCAAGAACTCAGAGGCTCATCTGAAACTTCTGCCTTTGGTTTCTCTGGGTTCTCCACCTGCTTTATTCTACTCACTGCATCCTGACTTAGCCCTTCGGCTCCTCATTTGACGCCCTCAGTCCTGGAGACTGTAGTGTAAGCCTCAGTCACTGTGGCTAGGGTTCCACTCTGGAGCCTCCTTGTCTCCTGTCTGGACTCCATGCTTCCATCTGTTGCCCACGGCCAGGGCTGCCCCACCCCCACTCAGTCATCTGCTCCTGTTTCTGGGTCATCCCCATAGTTCTGCTCTAACTCCAGGTCCCTGAGAGACTCCACATTTGGCAGGTCCTACTATTACCGAGCACCTGTGCTCACCGGCAGTAATTGTGTTTGAGTGTCTCTGATCTTACTTCATCCCATTCACAGGGGCAGAAAGCCCCTGAATCCAACTCTCATCTTCTCTTTGTTCATAATACAACAAGCAGGTTTTCCGCTGACCAGAGATGATTTTCAATCCCTTTATTTCCTGAAAGAATTAATTGTTCTTAGTGACCAGTTGGATGCACCCGGGGACCTGGGAGAATAATTTACAAGATCTGTTATTAATCATGAGGATGCATGCTGCATATTATATTTTATGGTGTCTTTTATAGCCACTGAAGTAAATATATAATGTCCTTTTTGTTCAAGGTAATGGTTACTTCTCACTTTTAGTTTAATGGTTGGCTCCCTCCTGCCCTGGGATCTAAAACATCAGCATGTTGCCAGTGGGCCCAGCACCCAGAACAATTATCCAGGGAGAGTAGAGAATCTGGGAGGGTTTGGGGTATAGGGAAGTTTGAAAATAGGAGGAAAGTTGGCTGATGATTATTGAGTGCCTTCCATGGGGAGAGACCATGCTAGGCTCTTTGTAAATAAATTACATCATTAAATTGTCCTGTCAGCTCTACGAGGGGGAGAAGTCATTAGTCTCATCTTCCAGAGATGGGGACCAAGGCTCAGAGAGGTTGACCTACTTCCCTGAAGTCACAGAGCTGCTAAATGGTGGTCCATTGTGGAACTCCATTCCTCAGTGCTGTAGTTCTAAATCACACTCACTCTTTGGCCTGTCATATGTGCCTGAATGGAGTCTCAAAAACGTTGATTTCAGAGGGAATTGGATTTTCAGTTGAGATAGGAGAGTCCAGCATGTTCCCTGGGGCCTGACGCAGAGTGGATCTGGACCACTGCGGCCTGCATGCAGTTCTGACACTGACCACCCAGAGCTAGTGCAGAGTCCAAAGGCTTCAGGGCATAGAGCCTTTGAGACTCATGTCAGGCACAAGCCGCAGGTTTGGAGCTTCGCCGGGCCACATGAACTTCTGACCGGCTGACTGCAAATTTGGGTGTCCCCATACCCACCCTCCCACCCCCAAATTCTATAATTTGCTAGAATGACTCACAGATCTCAGGAAAGCAAGATACTTGTGATTACAGTTTTATTATAAGGGATACAAATCAGGACCAGCCAAATGAAGGGACATGTAAGGCAAGGTCTAGGAGGATTGTGAGTGAGGAGCTGCCACGGCCTCTCCCCTGGGGTCAGGCATGTTGCCCTCTCAGCGTATCCGTGTGTTCACTGGGCTTCAGTGTGCAGAGTTTTTCTCAGGGTTTCCTTGCATAGACACGATTGAATCATTGATCACATGATTGAACTCCGTCTCTAGCCCTCCTTTCTCCCCACTCCCTGGAGAAAGTGGGCTGATCTCGCCCTCACCCTGGGCCATCTAGTAAAAACCCGGGTGTGATACAAGGGACACACTCTGAAAAGGATACTCCTATCACTGAGGAATTCCAAGGAGTTAGTTACCTTCCCAGAAGCCGGGACAAAGACCAGACAGATTATTATATGATAACTACTCTGGTGTCTTCTTGTCCTGTGCCCTTGACCCGAGGTATATCTCTATGGACTGACCGCTGGCCTGTGCTTTCTGCTCGGCCTGGGTGGAGCCATATCTGGAGCCCAGAACTGTAGGAGATCATTCTGTCTCCATCTCTATTCCGTGGTTCAGCGATAGCATGGCTGAGTTTCTATGTAGGACCTTGCTCTGATCCCTTCTCTGGCCTGTGGAACTTGCCGTAAATTGATTTGGGTTTGATGCTTCCCAGTAAAATCCTGTGACATTTTTTTCTCCCAGCAGCGACAGTGTGTCAGGAAATCACCAGCTCACTCTGAAGAATGTTTTACCTTTTAACACTTAAATTCTTATTCAGTTTAGGTGTTGGCTTCTTTGATTTCGGCAACATGGATATTTCCTCCTGCTTCCTCTTTTCGGTGGAGTAGAGAGAAATTCCAGATCTATGGCCATGTGGTCTACATCCTCTCAAGTATGTGCTCAGTTCTTAGCAAGTTCAGAATCCTGGCTTGTAGTAAGTGCTAAATAAACATGTAAGTATTTTCTTTTTCAAATTTTTGAGAGAGAGAGAGAGAGAAACAGAGAGGGAGACACAAGATCCAAAGCAGGCTCCAACCCCTGAGATGTCAGCACAGGGACTGACATGGGGCTTGAACTTGTAAACCACGAGATCGTGACCTGAGCCGAAGTTGGACACTTAACTGACTGAGCCACCCAGGTGCCCAACATGCAAGTATTTAGAATTTCAGAACACTTTATCTTCAGGGCTCCTGAAATCCGTACATTAAAAATACACTACATGTGTCGCTCATCCCCTGCATAAGGAATATTGCCTTGTCCGATAGCCAGGTTAATTTCCGCAGAGCTCCAAGCCTGCTCCCAGGCCTCCAAGAATGTGAACAGCCAATGAATGACCTCTCAGAGAGCCAAAGTGGTTCCTAGAGGCACCTGAGCAAATCCTTAGAGGCAGGACTCATTGGGAGGTTGAGAATTACCCTCAGTGTAAGCAACTGAGAGAAGAGGTAAATGGGGCCGTGCAAGTGACACTTGGGGCTGACGTAGTTTCCAGGTATAGCCATGAGGGCCTAGGGTCTAAAAGTTGGGAACTGGTAAGGGGTCAAGATCTTAGTAGGCAGGACAGACAAGTCCACAGAGAGTGGCATGTTCTTTGCAGCCTGACATTTTGGGACGGTGGTGTTTGTCGGGCTGGATCAGGAAGCCCTGTATTCAACAAGAGGCCTTGAATGCCCGGTATCCTGGTACCCCCTGCTTGCAGGTAACTGGCCAAAGGGAAACTGCAGGAGGCCCAGTCTCCTCAGCCTTAAATCTATAAACATTTTGGTAAAAGCTCGTTAGTTCAAAAAGGCTATTCTCACCTCCTCTCTTCCCTCCTTCCTGTAGAGTAAAGCCTCTTATGAAGCTGCACAGACTGGCTTGGCACTCTCTCCTTTTTTGGAGGAAAGATGAGGTCAGCCCTCAGCAGAGTACATGTTAAACCTTGGGTTAGCTGTGATGTCCATTTTCCTGTGGTGAGTGCCTCCTGGCCTGCTTTCTCTGGAGGCTCTTCAGCCGTGCCATCAGCCAGGTCACTGTGCCCCTGGCAGGCACTGCTGGGGGCAGAAAACACTCTGCTCAGTTCTGCCTTCAGCTTAACAGTTGCATGGTTCTGTCGATGTTTCTTCCTGTTTTTCTTTTTCCCATATGTGAGAGGTAAGGACAAGCTCTTAAGACTGGTGAAGTGCTAGGTAGGAAGCCCTTGACCTCTGCCTTTTCAGCTCCCATGACTTCATCCCCTCTCCCTGCACTTTCATTCTAGAACAGTGTGTCTCAAAATTTTGTGTAACAACCATTAGAACACAGGATTCTGACTCAGTGGGTTTGGGGCCGGAGAGTCTGCATTTCTATCAAGCTCCCAGGGGATCTCTTGCTGCTGGTCCACAGTGCACACTTTGAGCTGCAAGGACCTAGATGGTTCTGAAGGTGTGGTTCTGCCCCGGCAGCCGCAGCATAACCTGGGAGCTTACTGGAAACGCAAATTCTCAGCCCCCACCTCAGATTTGCTGAATCGGAAACTCTGGGGCAGGGCTCAGCAATCTGTTTTAATAAGCTCTCCAGGGAATTCTGATGCACATGCTCATGGTTGCAATCTCGGGTCTATAGTTCACAACCCTACCTGCACACTGGAATCACCAGGAGAGAGCTTTGAATGCCTAAGATTCTGATTGAATTGGCTTGAATGAGGGCCAGACATTTTTTATTGTTTTTTGTATTGTTTTTATTTAAAAATTTTTTATTGTTTATTTATTTTTGAAAGAAAAAGCGTGAGCTAAGACAGGGCAGAGAGAGAGAGAGAGAGAGAGAGAGAGAGAGAGGAGCACAGAGGATCCAAAGCGGGCTCTGTGCTGACAGCAGACAGCCTGATGCGGGACTTGAACTCACGAACCTTGAGATCATGACCTGAGCTGAAGTTGAACACTTAACCGACTGAGCCACCCAGATGCCCTTGGTTTTTCTTGGGGTGAGACTAGGATAGGATGAGGGCTCCTGTGTGTGGGCCGTGGTTTCCATAATTTGAACTTTTCCACTAGTATCAATGGAGGAAACACTTGGGCTTTCATATCAGTTTGCCCAGACTTGTGGCCAAAAGGAAAAGAGAAAGGTGGGGCTTAGAAGCTGTCAGAGTAACCTCAAAAATGGAGTCAGACTCTCCCCTAAGAAAATCCAACAAGCTGAGGGTAGCCCACCAGAAAGATGGAAGGAGTCTGGGTCTTAGATGAACCCCTGCTAAGGCCCCTTGCTAAGTAGTGAGTGTGGTCATGTGTATTCGTAAGAATAAACATGATAAATATTTGTTGGAGAGATTAATGTGAATGGGGTTCTTTTAGAGTATGGGGAGGCCTTCTTCTGAGCATTCTTTAATAAAATGCTCCCTACACCCATGCCTTAAGGGTGGTAGTCAGGAGCCCCATGCCAGGTCATGGTGATGCTGACCACTGAGTGGCTTAAAACAACGTACAAGTTCGTTATTTTACACTTCTGGAGGTCAGAAGTCAAAAAGCAGGGCATCAGACAGGCTGCATTCTTTCTGGAAGCTCTAGAGGAGGATTCTTCTCCAATTTCTAGAAGCTGCCTGCATTTCTTGGCTCATGGCTGTATCACGTGTACCTTTTCTTCCTTTGTTGTGGCTTTCTCTGATTCTGACCCTCCTACCTGCCTCTTATAAGTACCTTGTAACTACTTAACCACCCCCCAAGGTAATCCAGGAATCTCTCCCCATTCTCAAGTCTTTTTTTTTTTTTTTAATTTTTTTTTCAACGTTTCTTATTTATTTTTGGGACAGAGAGAGACAGAGCATGAATGGGGGAGGGGCAGAGAGAGAGGGAGACACAGAATCGGAAACAGGCTCCAGGCTCCGAGCCATCAGCCCAGAGCCCGACGCGGGGCTCGAACTCACGGACCGCGAGATCGTGACCTGGCTGAAGTCGGACGCTTAACCGACTGCGCCACCCAGGCGCCCCTCCCCATTCTCAAGTCTTAATCACCCCTGCAAATACTTTTGACCACCATGTAAGGTCACATTTCCAGGTTCCAGAGACTAGAAAGCACACCTCTTGGGGGAGGGGAAATACTATGCTATCTACCACGCAATTGAATTCTGTGGGTAGGCTTGGGAATCCTAAGGTAGACTTTGTTCTGAGTAGAAGAATTAGTTATCAATAAATCATAAAATATTAGCAATAATAATAGCTAATTTTGAGCCCTGACCATGTGCTGGCCTTGGATTTGATTTCACTTAATTTACATGATAACCCAATGAAGTCTAGGGGCCACTATTATCCTGTTAGTACAGGTGAGTAAACTGAGGCACAGAGGGCTTAGGTTGCTTGCTAGAGGCACACAGGCAGTGAATGGTGGAGGCAGGTTCTGAACCAAGGTGGTCTGCGGCCAGAGCTTAGGCTCTCAACCTCTGACTTTCCATTTTCTTCTGTAAGAGTAGACTGTTCCCACCAAGCCTGCTAAGAAGTTGGACCCTCCCTGCCTTCCCACAGCCTCCTCAGTCTGGAGCTGGGGAGGCTCTCGCAGTGGGTTCAGCTGGGCAGGGACACCCTGTGAACAGCCATCTCTCTGTGGAGGGTAGGCCTGTGTGGCCCAGAGCTCACCTGGCCAACAGCGCCTCAAACATCAAGCCCCTTAGGCCACTGTGGACACTGGGATATGCCCCCTTCTAGGGAAATCCTTGTAAAGGGAGCTAACAGTGGCAGAGATTGCAGTGTGCTCCATGGAAAGTAGGAATATAGAGGGGGTCTGCCTTTTTTACCTTTTCCTCTCTCTCCCAAGTATGCAGGGAGAGGTGACAAAAGATGGGGGAGGGGGAAAAAACCACCAATGTGGGACATTTATTTTTTTTTAATTTATTGAGAAAGAGAGCAAGAGAGAGTGGGGGAGGGGGAGAGAGAGAATCCCAAGCAGGCTCCACACTGTCAGCACAGAGCCTGGTGCAGGGCTCAATCCCATCAGCTGTGAGATCATGACCTGAGTTGAAATCGAGTCAGATGCTTAACGAACTGAGCTACCCAGGTGCCCCCAACGTGGGCCATTTTAATGAGTTGGTTAGAAGTGACTTCTGACTTGTAATGGTTAATGTCTCTAATAATCTAATGGCAAGATGTGTCCAGAGCAGATCTGGAACTTCTTCCTACCTTTGGCCTGGACCAGCGTCTCTGCCCATACTGGGCCAGGCAGCTGGAAGTAGTCCCATCGCCCTAGTTCTGCTACCAGTGGACAGGTTGCTTTGGTCTTGGAGCTTCTGCTTCCCCTGCTGTGAAATTGCCTGGTTTTCCATAGGTTGCCCTTCTCAGAGGACTGTGGTGAATGCGAAGAGTTAGTGCTAGTAAAAGCGACAGGGAAAAGCAAACATAGATAAACAGCATGCACATAGACAGTTTATCTACCCAGTAAACCTTGCACTTGAACAGAATTCCCCTTTCCTGCAGGGACACCCATTCCTGCAACTGTGCTGATCCAGGAGCTCTCACAAACCATGGGGGTAGACAGATGGCCACCTCTCTGGATGCAGAGATTGGTTCCGGTAGGGGCTCGTGACCCGAAGGACCTTCCTGTAACTTCAGCTAGAGATATGGAGAATGACTACCTTCCCACTGGTTGCTAAGCTCTGGTGGCTATCTTGCCTGCCTCATCCTTTAAACCCCTAGATCAAACCATTCCTGTAGGTCAGATCCATCCTTGATTTTTCAGTTACTTGAGCCAACAAATCTGCCTCCCCTTTTTTGTGTAAGTTGTTTTAAATTGGGTATCTTATGTTTAACCAAAAGGGTCCATATCATTGCAGCTATTATCTTTAAGGGCCCTGGACTCATGTTTGGAGGATGTGGAGAGCCTCGAGGAAATCTAGAGGAAAATAACAGACACATCCATAGAAAAAAATAGAGATGATTATAGACTGGATGCTCTCCATACAACTGAACAAGAACAGACAGAGTTAAATTACAGTAGGTTTTTTATTGCCATTGTTGAGACAGAGTGAGGGCTACTAGTTGGTTACTTTAAATGCCATTTTCTGGTCAGAATGAACACAGAGACCCATGCCGTTCTGGCTGGATGCCATTTGTGTGGATGTGCTTTTTATAGTAGTCATGCCTGTTTTCTAATGACCTGTGGGGTTCTCAGAAGCTGGCTCTTTGGCTGAAATAGGCTTGATTTCTCTTATTGATTCTGCTAGTTGCTGTCCACAGGTCACCCCCAGAGAGCTGGCAGGAGCTCTTTCTTTAATCACAGTGTTAGGTTGATAGAGACGTCCCTGGGAGCATTTAAGATAAAGACAGGTGTTCCCTGTAGACCTGAGAGCTGCACAGGCCAGTTCACGGAACTTGAGCTTAACCAGGGACAAGTTTAGGAACGGGACTGTGTGTGTGGAAGCTTCTGTCCCTGCTCCGCTGCCTAATGCCACATGTCTGGCTAAGTGAGATGAGGGCTCACATGAGGATTGTTACCTCTCTCTCTGTCTGGGTTGTGGGTTTCCTAAACAGGCTGATCTCAGTGTGTTACAGACACCAGGCTCACCCATCTCCATGGCCTTACTCTTGTCCACTCTGCCTCCTCTGCTTGTCCTTATATCTAAGTCCCCTTTGCTTTCCGCTCGTGACAGCGTTCAGGCCCTGCTTTGCGTAGGGAGCCTCCCAAGACCACTGGGCCCCTGTGGCTTCTTTCTCCTCCCAGTTCTGACCCTTCTCTCCATTTCCACTATCCACACTCAGTTGTCTACCCTCTGTCTGCAGGTCTTGGAGGGGGAAGGGCACTTCTTTGTCTCATGTGTGACAGTGGAGGCCAAAGCAGGCCCTTTACTGGTCACTGTGTGGCCACCTACACATGCCTCAGTTCATGCATATCGCATGTATTCCCTCAACACCTATTTATTGGGGAGGGAAGGGGAGAGACAAAATGTGACCTGTGGTCTCTCTGACAAAAGGAGATGGCCTTGGGTAAGGAGGGAGGCTATTGCAGGTGGAGGCAGTGGTGAGCTGGGAGTCTGTGGCCTGGGAGGAGAAAGGGGTTTAAACAACTCATGGGGACAAGTGCTGCCAGTCGGCAGCTCCACCTGAAAGCAAGATTTGTTGAGACTATCTCTAGGTTCTCTTTTGGGCTATCATTTCTCCAGATTTCATTTTGACCAAAGGGCCCACTGTTTCACTGGATGGTGCCACCCGTAGTCGCCCAGGTCGAGAGCCAGGCATCAGCCTGTACCCCTCCTTGACCTTCAGAGCAACTCCTCCCCCCGTGTTCAGCAACTCTTCTCTACCTCCTTACCACCCCCATCCTGGTCTGGATCTGGTCCCCTCCCTGTCCTCTGAGTCTCCCATCTTGTCCCACCAAACTGGCTCCTGTCCAATTTACCTAAGGCCAAAATGTCTATAGTCACATTGCCAAAAACCCATTTGCCTAAGGATTGGTTCTCTCCAGAGACAAGTTTATCTCAAATTAAGTGTTCTTGAATGTTTACAGATCCATTTGACCTTCCTATTTCTTGCCTTTTTTTGTTTCATTTGTAAGATTAAAAATTTTTTTAACCTTATTTTGGGAGAGAGAGTGAGTAGAGAAAGAACGAGAGAGAGAATCCCAAACAGGCTCTTCCCTGTCAGCACAGGGCCTGACTCGGGGCTCAAAGTTACAAACTGTGAGATCATAAACAGCCAAAATCAAGAGTTGGACACTTAACTGTCTGAGCCACCCCGGTTCCTCCCTTTTTAAGATTTTTAAAACCAGTTCACTTAAGAGCATTTGACTTAATTTTGTATTTCTTTATATATATATATATATATATATATATATATATATATATGATTTATATATATATATATATATGATTTATATATATATATATGATTTATTGTCATATTGGTCTCCATACATATATATACATATACATATATATGATATATATACATATATATATATATATATGATTTATTGTCATATTGTTTTCCATACAACACCCAGTGCTCATCCCAACAGGTGCCCTCCTCAATGCATTATACAGGCAGCTTTTTAAAAAATGTTTATTTTTGAGAAAACGTAAGTGAGAGAGGGGGACAGAGGATCTGAGGCAGGCTCCATGCTGACAGCAGTGAGCCTGATGGGGACTTGAACTCACGAACCAGAAGATCATGACTTGAGCCCAAGTCAGATGTTTAACTGATTGAGTCACCCAGATGCCCCAGGCAGCTTTTTTTGTCCTGTCTGTGTCTGTCTGTCTGTCTATCTATAATGTATCATCTATCTATAATGTATCATCTGTCTATTGAGAGGGAGGGACTGTATGAGTGGTGGAGGGGCAGAAGTAGAAAGAGAGAGAGTATCTTAAGCAAGTCCCATGCTCAGCCCTGAGCCTGATGAGGCAGAGTTGGGGGAAGGAGGGGAGATCAGTCCCACGACCCTGGGATCACGATGTGAACCGAAATCAAGAGTCAGATGCTCAACCAACTGAGCCACCCAGGAGACCCAGAAAGCTTTTTAGAATGATCATTTCGTGTTCTTCTAGCTGTCTTTTTTCTAGGTCACCTACTTTCATTGACTTTAAAGATAACCAATATTTCTGGGGGTCCCTGGGTGGCTCAGTCAGTTAAGTGTCTCTTAATTTCAGCTCAGGTCATGATCTCATTGTTTGTGAGTTTGGCCCTGCATCGGGCTCCGTGCTGACAATGTGGAGCTTGCTTGGGGTTCTCATTCTCCCTCTCTTCTGCCTGCCCCACCCCTGCCACTCTCTCTCTCTCTCTCAAAATAAATAAACCTAAAAAAAGTTAAACATAAACAATATTTAGCCATTTTGTCTAAAAGACACTTGTATGCAAAAGATAGTTGTCCTAGCAAGAAATATTCAAGGCTCTAGTTACAATCAGTCATTATGTACTGTGTCATCTTGATCCCTTACCTAAGGGTACATTAATTTCAGGTGGAAAATGGTGGATACTCATGTTGAGTTTTGTGTGATGCCTATTACTTTATGAATTCGGGACCTTGAAAAAGGATGATTCTTATGTGCAACGCAACAGGCTTGCCAATGACTGGTGTATAACACACTGAGCTTGTGTGTACTGAGTGAGGGAGTGAGATTCTGAGGCAGGGTCCTAGTACCACCACTCATAGCAGATTATCTCACGATTGAACCGTGTCAGCCATCAGGATGGAGATATTTGCCTGAAATTTTAAAGAATTAAATGGAATGAAATAGATTGCCATTGGTAAAACTAATGAGCTTCTGACCTAGGCAAGTACACTGGATTTGTCTGGGGTTCGAAAACAGGTATGGCAATACAGCATGGTGTTGCCAACCCCTACCGTGGCCAGCGCAAACCCTGAAGTGATCACTGCATCCTTTTGGTTTGAGCTGGGATGTGATTCTAGAACCCTTCTTAGCACAGCATACCAGTCAACTGCTACTGACGGAGCAGTGTTGGCAAACGCCCAGTTGTTACTTTTGCTCTCAAAGCTGGAGCCTTTCTTTACCTGTGATAGTTTCAGGGCTCTCATTGGTGAACACAGGAGGACAAACAAGTTAACTTCTCCACACTGACAGAACGTTCCTAGCTTTCTGGTGATGGGGAAAGAGACATCTTGGGCTCATTTGGGCAGATTGATTTAAAGGCATTGTGATGTCATTCCCTAGGTTAGAGGACTTCATCAACACTGCATGGCGGTGTTTTCTTTTGCAGGGAGTTTGATCTTCTGGGGTTTGCGGAGCCATCCTGAGTTTCTGCATTGGAACCCAAAGGATTTCTGAGCAAAACCTGGATCTCCTCTGACCCTGTTTATCTTGGGGAGCTGCAGCAGGGAGCCAGGAGGGATCCTGCAATGGGAATCCAGAGACCTGGAGTGCTGCTGACCAGCTGGTCACTTAGGGCAAATCTCCCCCTCCCCCACCTCTGACTTCTCACTTACACATTAAGGAGAATGGGTTATAATCAGTGGTTCTCAGTGGGGGTGCTACTACCCCCAGGCACTTCATGGAAGTGCTTGGAAACAGCTTTGGTTGTCACAATGACTGGGGGTTGTTACTGGCATTGAGCTGGTGGGGTTGAGGATGCTAGATGTCTTCCTGGGGGCAGCACAGCCTCACTCAACAAAGAATTTTCCTTTGACCTTGTGTGATTTCCAAATGTCCCGTAGGATATTTGTGTGATGAAAATCATATTTATAATGAACTGAGTCTACAACCTAACTCAGTTTTACATGTAAAGGTAAAGCATTTTTTTTTGCCTGGTTTTAATACCATTCCATTTTCCAGAAATGTAATTGCCATGAGAATTGAGGGCTGATTGGTTTCTTTAGGAATTATTGTTCACCTGCATTGGACCTGCATTTGAATGGTCATTACAACTCACCTGTATCGATCTGACTTTGAAAAAATCATATATATAATTATGTAGGTAGATTATAGTTTCTGTGGATTTCATTTCAGATGGGAAGGGGCAATACAAAATATTTGTTGTAAAAACGCTGTGTTAAGTCTGACTGGGCTAAAAACCATTGTTCTAAAGATTCCCCCAAAGATCCTTCTTTAGCTCTAACACCCTCTGGGGCTGTGAGAGTTGAAAAGGAATTCACATGGCATGAAAAATGGAAAACATGCAGCAGTAGAAATGGATCAAGGCAAATTAATGTCCCCAAATTAAGCAGAGTCCATAGCAGAGCGTGCCCACAGCTCCGTAAGCTTGGTATTGTAGCATAGGCCTTGATTTTGGATTCTGCATCCAAATGGGATTCAAGATCAGAACCCCTTAGTTACGTAGCTGCGTGAATCTTTTATTGCTGGCAAGGGGGCCAACTCAGCCTGCACCATACTGTACACGGAAGCTTCAGTCACAGCTCCTTTCTATCTGAAATCCTTCTACCAGCCCTATTTTCATGATGTAATTTTAGTAGAATTAAACCTGAACAGCCCAAAATCATATAATTAATTACATTCAGCTTCAATTACAATTACTAATTGATCAAAGCCTGCTAGCACAACACTTTCATTATTTGGCACACAATTATTGAGCGCCTACTTTGCGCTAGGAATAAAGTAGGAAATGGTCAATTTCTCCTGAGGTGGGAGGATGGGGTGGGGGCTAGGGTTGTCATGAAAGGCCCCCTAGGGACATGGGGTAGGGGCAAGGGGTAGGTGGGTAAGTCCTGCTGGCCTAGTAGTTCACTTAGGAATGTTTATATGCTAAAAACCTTACATGTGCCACACTCGGGGATCAGACAGGCTCGTTTGATGCAGGTGACACATATTCTGTCGTAAGTATCTTCTGGTTTTTTTCTTTGTCAAATAATAATTAGTTAAGAAATTAATAGATGCTATGAACATCTGCCCCCTAAGGTACTCTTAATCATGGCACTGGTCTTTCCATTCATAACCCTCTCCTCTCTCTCTCTCTGTCTGTCTCTCTCTTTCTCTTTCTCTTTCTCTTTCTCTCTCTCGGCTCTTTTCTGTCTGTCACAGAAGGCCTTCCTATGGGAACCTCGCTATGCATTCTTGTTAAATGCAGAGTCTCATTTAGTAGGTGGCCGCATGTGTCCTCTGACCTCACACCCCTCTGGAATCCTGAGACATAAAATAGCAAGGAAGAGGGTTTAGGACTCCAGTCTGGGACCCAGTGATAACTCAGCTTTTATAATTTTTTCTTGGCCATCTCCCCTCCTACCAGACTGGAATTTTTTTTTTTTTTATTTAGTCGGGGTTGGGTTGGAGAAAGTGGCAGAGAGCATAGAAGGGCGGGGGAGTCTTGTTCTTACTCCGAATATTTCTCCCAGATCCTTCACTTAAGTTTTGAGTCTATTACATTCCCTGAGGGAAGATCCAAATAGCTCGCTGTTTGAAATCAAATGCCAGGAAGAGATTCCCTCCCCAACCACCCCTTCTGGAAGCCTTAACTTTTCCCAGGCATTCAGCGGAGAGAAGCCTGGTGGCCCCTAGATGGTGACCCTGGGGAGGAGGAAGGTGGACAGGAAGTGGAGAAGGGGAGGATCCCATCACTGAAGAGTGCAGATATCTTAATCTGCCACAACTCTGCCACGTTTTCCATTTGCTAAAGCATCTATAATATACTTCTAATTTTTTTCTCTTTTGGCTTGCTGGGCCCTCCAACTGTCAAAGGGTGCCTGTCCCTTCCTGTGCCCCTTCTCCCCCAGACACCATGCCGCAGGCTCATCCTAGCTCATAGCAGAGCCTTGTGCCTGTGAAGCAGGGGTGTGCAAGATCTCTCAGTGGGAAATCATGTCTGCTTTGTTTGTTTATGGTGGTTTTGAAGTTTTAGGCAATTCTCTGCCTTCCGGTTATGCCGGGCGTGTGTTTCTGTGTAGCTTGAATTTCTTGTTTTCTATTGTTTCTGGAGGAAATCTGGGGGTGGGGTGGGGTGGGCGGGACACAGATAAGGGCACACATCCTCTGGCAGAGGGGGTGAAGGGGATAGGAGGCGAAGGGGCCATTTAATATCCTGCCAGACGGAAGGTGTTTCACAAAGTTTATTTGCATGGAATTTGGGACACAGAGCTGGATTAAAATTCTGGGTCTGCCTTCTATTACTATTATTATATTACTATTATTATCATTATTATTACTAGTATTCACTCACTATCTCAAGCTCATCCTTGACAAGCATACACTCTGATGAGCATGACTTAAGGAGGCCTGATATATTTTTTAAAGTTTTTATTTAAATTCCAGTTAGTTAACATACAGTGTAATATTAGTTTCATGTGTACAATATAGTGATTCAACATGTATATACATCACCCAGTGCTTGTCACAAGTGCCCCCCTTAATCCCCATCACCTATTTCACCCATCCCTCCCACCCCTTCCGGTAACTTTGTTCTTTGTAGTCAAGAGTCTGTTTCTCGGTTTGAAGGAAGCCTTATATTTCAATATTAAACATTTTCCCTTTAATTTTCTTAGGTGGTAGCAGTAATAAATTTCCAGTTTTGGTTTCAAATCCTGATTAAATTCCTAGTCTACTGCCTTGCAGACAGTGAGTAGGTGCTCAGTAAATAATGAATGATAGTCCATACTTAAAAATTTTTTTTTTAAATGTTTATTTATTTTTGAGACAGAGAGAGGAGCGAGCCGGGGAGGGGCAGAGAGAGGAGACACAGAATCTGAAGCAGGCTCCAAGCTCTGAGCTGTCAGCACAGAGCCTGATGCAGGGCTTGAATCCATGAACCATGAAATCATGACCAGAGCCGAAGTTGGATGCTTAACCGACTGAGCCACCCAGGTACCCCAATAGTCCATATTTTTTATTATGATCCCAAACTAGTGGGACCATCTTTTAAATTTTGAATGCTCTTTCTCTCTAGCATATGCATTCAGGCACACCCCATTTTTAAACAAATTCAACAAGGCTTTGAGTAGATTTAGAATGTATATTAACTTTCTACTCTGTGTAACAAATTACTACAGAGAGAAGAAAGATAGCAGATATTTTTTCTCACACTTTTTGTGGCTCAGGAGTCCAGAAGCTTAACTGGATGCTCTGCTTAGGGTCTCACAAGGCCACATTCAAGGCTGGACAGTGTCAGCCTGGCTGTGTTCTTTTTCCAGGCCTGGGGTCCTCTTCCAAGTTCATTCAGGTTGTTGGCGGAATTCAGTTCCTTGTGATTAGAGGATTGAGGCCCTCAGCTCTCACAGGCAGTTTCCACAGGCAGTTTACAACATGTCTGTTTGCTTCTTTAAGGCAGGAAAGTGTCTAACTTCGGAAGGACTCCGTCCACTTAAGGGCTCACCTGATTAAGCCAGGCCCACCAGGATAATCTCTATTTGGGTGAGTTCTGAATCAACGATACTGCAAAAATCCTTTAACATAACAGAATTATGAAGTGACAACATATTCACAATCTCACCCACATCTAAAGGAAGGGGGTTATACAAGACGTGTAGGGTTGTATTGGGGGTGGGAGGATCTTGGGGGCCATGTTAGAATCAGTCTATGACATCACGTGATTTCCACATGCCTAGGGCAGTCCGGTAGATATTTTTACAAATACTCCAAAATACGTTTACTCCAAAATGCGTTTCTAGGTTGGAGTTGAGATACTTTGGGCCTTGTTGAGGGCAGCCCTTCATAAACACTTTGTGGTGCTTATGAGCACCATAAAGCCGATGGCATTAATAGTTTCTAAATGCCAGGTGCCGCGCAGAGGAGAGCTGGGGTGTGGACCTGTGCATTCCCACTCTGGGGCCTGTTCGCTTAACTGCCGTGTCCTAAACAGAGTTTAGATAGATATGCACTGACAAACGAATGCATGATAAATGATTTGAAATGACGATTGTGATGGCAAATTTTATGCCGGGCTTGATTCCTCTCCCTCTCTCTCTCCCGCTCTCCGCGCCCCTTCCCCCGCCCGCTCTGTGACATAAATGCTTGGTTACTCAAGGCCACAGTAACAGGATGCTAGGTAAACAGTACACCCCCACCGCCACCCCCACCCCCCTTTCTTTTCAAGACGCGAAAAGGGAACAGAGCGTTAGGGGAGGAGGCTGTCGCGGCGTCTCAGGGGGCTGGCGGGCCTGTGTGGTGGCCGTGAGGTCGTGCGGACGCCTGGCCCAGTCCCTGGCCGGCGATCGCGATCGGCGGTCACGGCCACCCGGGCTGCTCGTGTCTCCGAGGGGACGCTCCGCGCTGCTCTGACCGCGAGCGGTTAGGTGTCTCCCGCGCCTCTTTCTGGGGGCTAGGATGTCCCTGGCCCAGCGCGTGTCCGCAGTAGACAGTGGGACCCTCCGTAGCCCCTGCAGAAACGAGTCTGAGGCACAGAAGATGGGAGGTCAGCCAGCCGGGGCTCCGCACTGCCTCCCTGCCCTTCCCATGCCACCGTCTCCCCTCAAACCAGGGCTCGGCTTCTGACCTCCCCCAAGCCGCTAGAGACCCCATCTGGTGGGCTTTCCTGCCCGCCCCCTCGCGGTGAGTGACTGCAGCACTGTGCCTGCTCACCAGGGGTCGCAAAGTCCCGGCTCCAGGGGTCAGGTGGGTGCCATCTCTGTGCAGCTACTCTGGGAATTTGTACACATACACATAGTGTTTGCATATGAAACCAATAGAAATAATTTTTTTTTTTTTTTGCTTCTGTAAAGAACTACGAGCTCTCCTATTTTTGGTAGAAACATGCAGCTCTTTTATTTATTTCTTCTGAGCACACTCAAGAACTAGCCCTTTCTCTCTCAAATTCATTGCAGGTGGTTTAGATAGAGCTCACCCCCCCACACACCCCCCCCCACCCCCATACACACGAGTCTGCACACAACCCAGCCCTCATCAACTGGGTCATCTCGTTCCTCTGACCATATTCATTGGGTAAGACATGGTTGGATGAGCTGTGCCGGACCAGTCGGAGTGCTCCCTGAGACTTTCCTCCTCCCAATTTCTGGGGAGAGAAGCTCTTCCTTCTGAGGCTAAGCTGGACACTGACTGCTGACAGCTATTCCTATCCCTAGAGAAATCTTGTCTGAGAAACGGAAATGCAGGCAGAGCACTAGTGATATCAGTTGAGCTCCTGGATACCATTATGCCTGAAGCCTTTGCAGCTTCACTTTGTGAGTATATATAAAAATACCACCCCGCCTCCCTTTTTGGCTTAAGTTGGGATCAGCTGGTATTCTGTCACTTGTGACTGAAAAGTTCTTATATAGGAACCAACATTCTGGAAAGTTCTACCACGTGCCAGGCACTGGGCTTTAAATACTTACCTGTTTTACTCTTTTGTTTAAGGACCTTGCATGGTAAGCATGATTAGTCTTACATCAGTCTTACAAACTTGGAGAGGGGCAGAACAGTTAAGTAATTTTCTCATGACCATACAGCAGGTGGCAGAGCAGATATCCTGTGCTTTCTGCCCTGAACTCCTATGATACTTATCATCTTTGCTATTCCTTGATATTTGGGACATACTACCTGATAGCATTATTTCACTTCTCCATAAACCTATATCTGACTAAACTGTCTAAATTGTAAGATCCTTGATGGCAGGGATCATGACCTATACTCTGTTTTCTGACCCCGGTGTTATCACCACTATACGAGCCAATAGCACCTACCGTTGGGTGAGGTACCTCATAAATCTTGAACAAACTCTTATTGAACTCATGACATGTCCACGGCCCTTCACTAAAGCCTTGTCATAATCCAAGTCATGGAAGAGGAGACATGGAATGTGCAGTTGCACTTTCTGAGCTAAACAGATTCTGTGATCACTATAACCGATTTTCCCCAGGAGTTGACCCCCATGAGTCTCTATCTGATTCATTCATTCAATATCCATCCATTCTTATTTTTAACAAACTTTTTTATGAACACTTATATACCAATCATAAGATTCAGGATACTGAGTGAATAAGACATGACTCCTGTCCTCAAGGATCTTAATTGTAATTGCCTTTTAATTACCCTGAAGCACACTTCGATGGTTCATCACTGGGACTTAAGCATTATCCAGGAGGAAAAACAGCAGCCCCTATAGTGGACTTCATCAGCTAACTAAGCCCTACGTCAACTAACAGAGCTGCCACAATGCACAATTCCAGGGGGCACCATTCTCATAGACTAATGACATTTTCAGAAGTTGAGCAGTACACAGCCTATACAGCTGTACATGGCAGCCCTAACCAAACAAGACCCTTTAATGATGCCCCTTTCTGTTCATAGTCACATTGGTAGAGCACTTTTGCAGTTTGTAAGGAATTTTATGTGCATTATGTCAGTTGAACTCAGAAATTATATTTTGGTTCCCATAATGCAGTCTCTCTACCCTTCACCCCGTGGGATTCTCCGTTGGCTCCATGAGCTTCCTGTAGCCCCCTCTCAGCTGGTGACAGCTCAACTGAACTGGTGACAATTACCAAGCACCTAGTCGCATTGCCAGCCCCAGGCTTCCTTCCACCCTACAGCACTTACCTGGAATTAGCTGCGGTCGCAGCTCGGCAGAGGTGACTGTGCTGGTGATTACGAACGTACTTCTTGTTTGTCTTTTCAGCCCCGAAATCCTGTCAGTGAGGAGAAGCGATAATAGCATGTTATTAAGTTCTTTCTGGGTAATGTAATTCAGGAGTCAGGAGGCAGCTTGGTCATTTATGTCTTTGAAAAGCTTAGAATAATTTTCAGTGTCATTATCCCCCATTTTAAAGAGCCAGGCTCCAATAGAAAAATATATACCTGGCCACTCCTATGGGTATATATAGACACACATGTTCTCCTAGGTGTGCCCGTGTGGACATGTGTATGTGCACATGTGCATACGCACAGATTATGGACAGGTGTGTGGAGAAATCAACACAAGCTTCAGCTTATTTTTTTCTTTTTAGGTTTTAACTGTATTTTCCTCCTTTTTAGATTTATGTTTTCTACAATCCAGGCTTTCAGGAATTAAATTTTATTCTTGGCCTCTCCCCGGACATGTTGTAGAGTCTCCAACATTATTATTTTTACTAATAATTATAATGCCAAAAAGAAGAAGAACCCTAGTAATGAACATGCATCCAAAACGTGCAGCGCCACCCTATGGGGACTACATTTTAGTTGCCCAGGCTTCTCCATAGCTCCCTTTTCCAAGGCCCTAGTTCTTAGTAACCTTCTTAGCGCTGTCGATTCCATCAGAAAAGTCTGTCTGGCAGGCCCCAATTATTTATTGATTTTCCCCTTTGGCCTTGTAGCTGGTGTTACAGGAAAGGTGCCTCTGTCCTATGTGCTTATCTCCCTTGACTATAGACCGTGGAATTTCCAAGCCAGAAGGAACTCGAGGGATTATGTGAGCCAGCCCACTCTTTGCACAATGGGGCAGGGGACAGTCAGAGTGTTCAGTAACCAGGCCAAAGGTCCAAAGAGTTAGTAGCAAAGCCAGGCCAGGAACCCATGCTGGTCCTCTGCCCAGAGCTTGTTCTGGTAACGTGTTTCCGCCCTTCAGAAGGCCACATTGCCTCGCTCCATGTATGCTCTTCCTATATTTCGTGGTGAGCACAGAGATGGAGACTGGAGATGGGATCGTCCACAACCTTGGTACAGTCCTGATCAGCTCTCATCAAAGAAGTCATAGTAAAAACACAAAGACTAAAGCCCAGCTTCAGACCCCAGTTTTGCCAAACGACCCCGGGCAAGTCCTTAAACCTTTTGTACTAATTTAGTTGTCTGTAAAATTAGGAATAGTAACGGTATTGAACACATCGGGTTGTTGTAATTTAATACATATAGGGTGCCTGACGTGTTTTATGCGTTGGCTGTTACTCTTAACTGTCACCTGCTCTGCAGCATTTTCATCCTGTTCTCACTAAACTCTTCATCTCCAGGTTAGACACTTTGCACGGCTTGTGAGTTCATATCTCCCGTCTGTAGCTTTACCTCCTCCCTCCAAGGTAATTTCATCCACTCCCATGGCTTCCCAAAGCTACATCTCCTGGTTCTGTTTACATGAGTGTCCTTTCGGCTATATATTAGCTTTATTCATTCATTTATTCACGTAGATACTTACAGAGTGTCTGTTATGTGTCAAGCACCATTCTAGGTGCTAGGGATTTAGCAAAGAATAAAATAGCCTGAAATCCTCATTCTCACAGAGCTTACAAACCCTGTTGGGAAGGGAGAGGTTGTGGTGTTGAAGGACAGGGGCTCAAATCTTGTCATGCTGTGATGAGAAAGCAGGAAGAGGGGGTGGGAATTCCTGGAGGGAGGGTAGAAGCGACTAGGTTAAATAAGAAGGGCCTCCTCAATGAGATGGCATTTGAACCCCTAAGAGATGAGGGAGCTGGCAGCTTGGCCTTCGAGGAGATCATTCCAGGCAGAGGGAACAGCAAGTGCAAAAGCCCTGAGGCTGGCATGTGCTTGGTGGGTCTGAGGTACAAGGAGGCTTGTATAGCTGGAGTGGAGAATAGGAAAGGGAAAGCAGTAGCAGTAAGATTGGAGACTTGTTAGCCAGGAGGGCAGATCAAGAAGGGCTTGGTAGGCTATTGTAAGAGCTGGAAGGTACTTAGAGTAATATGGGAATCCAGTGGGGTGTTTTGACTAGAGTGACTGGATGTGACATATGTTTTTTTTTTTAATCTCTATTTATTTTGGGGAGATAAAGACAGAGCACGAGCGGGGGAGGAAGAGAGAGAGAGAGAGTGAGACACAGAATCCGAAGCAGGTTCCAGGCTCTGCTGTCAGCACAGAGCCCAACGGGGGGCTGAAACTCACAAACAGTGAGATCGTGACCTGAGCCGAAGTCAGATGCTTAACCCACTGAGCCACCCAGGTGCCCCATATGTGACTTATGTTTTAGAGGAATAATTTTGGCAGGGATGCTGTGAGTAGTTGGTAGGGGGCAAAAGTGAAAGCAGGGAGATCATTTGGAGGCCACTACAATAAGCCAGGACCCATGATGGGACTGCAAACATCCTGTTCTGGATAGACCTTTAAAGTAGACCCAGTAGGTTGCCAAGGATTGGATGAGGAGTAATGGGGGAGAGGAATCAAGGAGTCCTGGTTTTTGCCTGGTTTGTGGCCTCGGTGGCTGGTGAGAAGGTGCTGTGCTATTAACTGAGAACAGTGGGAGGCGAAGGTTCTATTTTTTTTTTAATGTTTATTTATTTTTTGGGGTGGGGGGGGGAGGAGCAGAGAGACAGGGAGCCCAGAACCTGATGTGGGGCTCAAACTCACAAACCATGAGGTCATGACCTGAGTCAAAGTCAGACACTTAACCGACTGAGCCACCCAGGTGCCCCAAAGTTTCTATTTTTTTGTAAGGGAGGAGTTGAGTTTGGTTTGGACATAGTTAGTCTGAGATGACTTTTAAACATCAAGTGGTCATTTCGAGTAGGAGAGGTTGGAGCTAGAGATATAAATTTGGGACCCTCAGTGTAGAAATGTTGAAAGTCATGAGCCTGGGCAAGATCATAGATGATTGGGTATCAACCAAGAAGGCATGAGGCCTGAGAGGCCCAAGGCAACCAGATAGTACAGAGCTGGGGAGATGAGATGGAACATACAAAAAGAAGTGTGAGTTAGGAAAAGGAGGACAGTATGAGCTCTGGAGACCAAGGACAGCAAGTGTCTTAAAGAAGAGGCATGGCCATTTTTGTTAAATGTTGCTAGTAGTATAAATTAAAGAATCAAAGGTTGACAACTGGATTTGGCAACGTGGAGGTCTTTGGTGACCTGGTGTGATTAGGGGCCCTGGGGTCCAAGCCTTGAGGTTGCAGCTGTGTGACAGCAAGCTAGTGGCACAATGCACAGAGAAAGCAATCCTCATGGCTTCTTTAAAAAAAAGTTTATTTAGGGGCGCCTGGGTGGCGCAGTCGGTTAAGCGTCTGACTTCAGCCAGGTCACGATCTCGCGGTCCGTGAGTTCGAGCCCCGCATCAGGCTCTGGGCTGATGGTTCGGAGCCTGGAGCCTGTTTCCAATTCTGTGTCTCCCTCTCTCTCTGCCCCTCCCCCGTTCATGCTCTGTCTCTCTCTGTCCCAAAAATAAATAAAAACGTTGAAAAAAAAATTTAAAAAAAAAAGTTTATTTAATATTTTTTTAATGTTTATTTATTTTTAAGAGAGAGAGAGAGAGAGAGATAGAGCATGAGTGGGGAAGAGGCAGAGAGAGAGTGAGAGGAAGACACAATCTGAAGCAGGCTTCAGGCTCTGAGCTGTTAGCACAGAGCCTGACGTGGGGCTCAAACTCACAAACTGTGAGATCATGACCCGAGCTGAAGTCAGATGCTTAACCGACTGAGCCATCCAGGTGCCCCTAAAAAAAATGTTTATTTATTTTTGAGAGAGAGAGAGAGCACAAGCAGGGGAGGGATAGAGAGAAAGGGAGACAGAGAATCCCAAGCAGGTTCTGTGCTGTCAGCACAGAGCCTGATGCGGGGCTTGAACTCACAAACGTTGAGATCATGACCTGAGCCAAAAATCAAGAGTCAGATGCTTAACCAACTAGCCACCCAGGTGCCCCTATCCTCATGGTTTCTAAACACATGGAAAGATGTTCACTGTCACTGAATGAATGAAATGCAAACTAAATTGCACTAAGATACCTTTTCCACCTAAGAGATTAGTCAGAAGACAAAAAGTTTAGTAATACACTGTGTTGCTTAGGCTATGAGAAAAAGTGGCAGTTTCCAACTTTGCCGATAGAATTGCAAATTAGTATAAACACTATGGAAGAGTTTATCAGTCTTCAGGGAATCAGAATGACTTGAGGTATTTCAAGCAGAAAGGGATTTAATAAAGGGACTTAGATGATGGCGTCCACTGGATGGACTAAAAGAACCAAATTTAGGATGATAGGATTATGCAATGATTTTTTTTCTCTTTTTTTGGTCACACTGCCCCAAGCTGCCATCCAGAGACTAGGAAGTCACAACTAAAGTCACAGCTGCCTTGTAGCCCTGAAGCCAGTGATAGGCTTACTATTGCAAAACTCACAGTGGCCAAAGCCTATGTGTGTTGGCTGCCATCAGAACCAGATTAAGAACAGCTTCTATCCCTTTAGTCTTTTGTGTTTCACTGTGAACACACTTCATTGGCAAAAACTGATTGTTTGGGAAACCAAACCCAACTTCCAGTTGGGAAGAAAATCTGGGAAGTGTAGTTCCTGAGTTTCTAACCCCTGTGTTCTATATCATATCTCCCTGTGGGAGAGTATAGGAGGGCATTGAAAGGGGTGCTGAATGACAGTAGATAGCATCTCATATGATCCAGCCCTTTGGCTTCCCAGCATCCATATGTACCCTTTTGTCCATATTTAAATTTCCAGAAGCAACAATTCAACAACATGCTTCCATCTAAAAGAAAGCATAGTTACACAAAATAATGCAAACAAGAAGGTAGCCACTCTGTCGTCAGTCACGGTGCCCATCTCTGGCTGAATGTTTTTTTCCCCTTCTAGTTCAGTCACAATCCATCTGATATTCTAAAGACTACATTATAAGGTCAGCTGCCACTAACACCCCTTATGTAAAATAACAGGGGGAGGAAAAGAGGAAGAAAATACTTAACAAAACCAGGAAGAATATATATGCATGTTTACTACATTTTGGTCATTATAACTTCCTGCCTCTGCCATCTATTCCTATTCCTTTTGCCCTCAGCCAGCATTCAGCTATTCAGGGTATTCTATCTGGTGGAATGATCCAAGCCTGCTTTCCTGAAGGATGTACTCTCTTGGTGATTCTGCCTGTATTTGGTTACTATAGTTTTCCATGAACTTTTCCTAATGGACAAGTAGGCATCCCAAGGAATCCTGTCATTCCAGACATATGCCTCTCAGGTCACCACTGAGTAGCATCAGTCTTATTTTCCCTTGACAATCAAGATCAGTCAGAACTGAATTCCACCAACAACCTCAATGAGGTTAGAAGAGGAGCCTGGGCTCCAGATGAGAATGGAGCCTGCTGACACCTTGATTTTAGCCTTGTGGTACCCTGAGCAGAGAACGTAGCAATGCCATGCCTGACTTCCCACCTGCAGAACTGAGTTAATAAGTAGGTGTTGCTTTAAGTCTCTAAGTTTGTAGTAATTTGTTGCACAGCAATAGAAAACTAATACACGTTCAGAGATCAGAAAGCTACGGGAACCCAATGTTCAAAATTAGTATCATTAATAGTGGGACAACTAGACATTACCTAAGGATGTGATAAGAAGTTCAATGGAAAGTTCACAGCATCACTGTAAACTATTTTGACCAGTGGTGTAAAATCTGAATCAAACCAAGCTTTTAGATTACATGACTGCATTTGTCAAAATGCAAAGAACTGTAAAGTAAAAAGGATGATGTTTACAATATATAAACTATACCTCAATAAATCTGACCTGAAAAACCTCCAAGCCTTTTGATCTACCTCATTTTACAGGAAATACCAGGGATAACTAAACGACAGCCTAAGGAAATAGATGTATTTAGAATGTGGGACATTCTACATGACAGCAGGCCTGATCTCTTCAAAGAGTCAATGTCATGAGGGGGATTGTTCCAAATAAGACAAGACTTAAGAGGCATAACGAACAAATACATTGCATGAACCTATTGGATCCTGGTTTCAAAGAAACAACTATAAAATGTATTTTTAGGACAGTTGTAGAAATTTGAATATGAAGTGAGTTTTAGGTGGTATTAGTGAATTATTGCTACTTTTATTAAGGGATATTATTGGTCTTGTTAACTGAAGAACTGTCCCTACTCTTTGGAGATATGTATTTAGGGGTGAACTGTCATGGTCTTTTTAATTTACCATAAAATGATTCAATTATGAGGCAAAAATGACAAAATATTAATGATGGCTGAAACTGGGTGGGATAGTACATAGGTAGGTGTTCATTGTATTCTTTTCTTTCCTGCATGTGTGAGACCAGAACTGACATTACATTGAAACAAAGAGCAGGTGAAAGCTCTTCCTGGACCTACCCAGCTGCCCTATCCAGCCTGGAGATCCAAAGTGGGTGATGGATGGACTGCACAATGTGGAGCCTTATAGCCAGTGCAAAAAGTCGTGAATGCTGAAACAGATGCCCCAGCAAGTGCCAGTGGCAAAAGAACAAGGGCGTTTGCCTCCCTTCAATCTTCCAAATCATGGGTGTGTGATTGATCAGTCTGAATCCAGAACCTTGCTGGCCAGGGGCATTTTACCATGCAGGTAAGGGAGCTGAGCCTTCAGAGCCCTTCACTTGCACAGGCATTGCCCTGGAGAGCCTTAGCATGTTCACATGGTCAGGTGCTCTTGTGACCATCTTTGCAGAAGTAACATATTCTAACTGCAAATGGCTCAGCCTGCTGTCTATTTCTATTCTGCTTTTCCTTGTGTCACACTTTCCCTTGGGTTGGCTGGCATTGGAATGGTCATGGGAATTTGGAGGACCCAGCCAGGAAGAAGAGGAACTGGGGTTGCATTTAGTTGGTGTTTAACTGGACATGCTTCTGTGGTTTGCAGTCATTTGCTCGTCATCCTTTTGTGGGAATGGCTTCCATGAACATCTCTGCTGGTCACTGGGCCGGCTCTCCCTGCTTTGGATACCAAGTCATATCCCAATGTGAACGAGTCCTATGCCCAGCATCAGAAATCTTTGGTAGTGGAAGAGGAAAAGAGGTTAAAATGTATGGAGCCAGAAGCTAGTCTGTGTAATATTCTCCCACTTAAAGAGATATACAAAATTGCAGGTGGAGAATTTGGTATTCACTGATGCCACATAAAATGGGAACTTTCTCCTATTGGGAACATGCTCAATAACTTAGCTTATACGTTGATAAACACACCAGGTATTTTTTTTTTTTGATGGGCATTGTGAATCATAGACTTTATCAGAATTCCTATATTTGTAGGGCAAAATCTGTAGTAGTACTAGAAATAGTATGTGTCACATGTTTTATGCATTTCAACTATCAACAACAATGATAAATTTTAACGAGCTGTGCTGAAGGAAAAATTCAATTATCTTTTTATTTATTTTCCAGGAGGTATTATAAAATCTTGTCCTGTGATAAAGTGATCAAAGATCATGTAGCCAAAAAAAAAAAAAGTAAGGAAAAAAACCTATTATAAAGATACGGTGGGTGGTTGAGAGGTTATATTGTTTTTCCCAGATGTTGTGATGTTTGTGTTATTTCAGCTTTTAAGAATTTGTATATATTATTTTTTTCTCACTCTAAATGGGTATGTGTAATTTTGTATTCTTTTACTGAAAGAAGGCCTCCATAGTTGTATAAGCTTTGAATGGAGAATGGCACAGCAGAAAGATAGAATCCTGGTCCCTCTTGACACTTGGGAGCCCATGGCAAATGGATGGCCCACTGCCAGACTCCTTTTATTCAAGGGAGAAATAAATCTCTATCTTGTTTAAGTGACCATTATTTTGGCTTTTCTGTTATGAGCAACCAAACAGAATCTGAGTTGATATGCCCTTTGTCTCAGCAGTTCTATTTCCAGGAATTTATTCTACAGATATACTGGCACATATACACAATGATGTATGGTCAAGGTCATTCATTGCCGCAGAAGATGGGACATAGTCTATATGTCCATCAATGGAGGCTGGTTAGATAAATTATGTGCATCCATACAGTGAGATAGTAAGCATTGTAAATTGGGAGGAAGCTTGTCATATCGATATGAAATTATCTCTAAACTGTACTGTGAAGAGAAAAAAATAAGTACAGAACAGTGTGAATGTTTATTTGTGTAAAATGTAGTTGTACATACATATGTACACACACACACACACACACACACACACACACACACACACACACATATGTATTTATATATAGGCTGCCAGTTCCTGTACAGGCAACTAAGTGGCTGAGGACAGGAGTCAGAGAGAGACTTTTCTCTGTGTTCTTTTTGAATAATCATTGTGAACTTTAATCTATTTTAAAATAAGTAAAATTAAAGCTAGAAAACATTCTTTTTTAAAGTATAATTTGTTGTCAAGTTGGCTAGCATAGTGTGTACAGTGTGCTCTTGGTTTTGGGGGTAGATTCCAGTGATTCACCGCTTAATACCTGTATAACAAAACATATTGTTTGTTATAAAAAAACCTCTTTTCAGATTGAAAAAAAATCCCTGAAAGTCACCTGTAGATAATGATGTCATATTCCTGGATTGCTCAGTACAGTCTTGCTTTATGCCTCTTATTCTGGTGTAATTATCAACATTGCCTGACTTCACTTTCAGTGGTGTCCCGGCTTGAATGATTAACTGTCTGGGCAGCTTATAAAGTGCATCACAGCCCACAACAAGTCCAGCCCACTACACTTACCACGGTGAACCCTGAGGAATGTACAGAATTGTGGAATCATTATGCTGTACACCTGAAACAAATATAGTATTGTATGTCAACTATATGGCAACAATAAATATATTAAAAAAATAAAAAAGTAGTCTGGCCCACCCTGTGATGAAACTGATCCCGCTTCTGTGGCTGATGACCAGATGAAGTGGCTGGCTTGAGTTTAGGGGCCTTGAGTGAAGAAAAATGTGGCTTTTTAATAGTGAACAAATGTCAGTCAAGCAGGCAATGATCACACCAAGAGAGATAAAGGCAAGTGGAATACATGGAAGGTACACTAGTTTCACATCCTACTTCATGCCAGTGCTGGGGCATCGCTTAATGGGAGGAATGGTGGGTGAAGCACTGTATTGTTTATCTGATTTTCTTTCTTTTTTTTTGCTGTATAATTGCATGCACAAATGTTACATGCATATGTCATGATTCAACTCTGTAGAACTTAACCACAGTGTGTTTGCAACCTGCTTCTATGTCATAGGCTGTGAGCTCTCTGACAGCAGAGAGCATGTGTGTTTTCTCCTTGTGTCCAGCTTATAGTCATACTCACTGAATATTGAATGAATCGATGAACTCTGTACAGACCTATGCTGACATCTGGTGCTCTCTTTTCCGTAGATTCTGGTTGTCAGATTTTGAAGACTATTATCTTTATGAAGACAGGAACTAGATTTACTTGAATCAACATTGGAACCTCACTACAGAACACTGATATAAGTGCTAATTAATATCAGTATATGCCTAGTATATAGTAAGTACTAAAAAATATTAGTTTGATGAATGAATGAATGAATGAATGATCCAGTTTTTGCAGCAGTCACCTGAGGACCAGCTTTTATACAGATCACTCCCATCACTGGTGTTATGGAATGAATGTTTGTGTTCCACCCTGCCTCCCCAATCCCTATGTTGAAGCCCTAACCCCCAAACTGATGTTATTTGGAGCTGGCATCTTTGGGAGGTAATTGGAGTTAGATGAGGTCATGAGGGTAAGGCCCTCATGATGGAATTGGTGGCCTTATCCACCAGAGAGACATCTCTCTCTTTCTCTCCACTTGCACACACCAAGGAAAAGCCACGTGAGGACATAGCAAGTAGGTGGTTATCTGTAAGCCAGAAAGAGTCCTCACCAGGAACCCCATCTGCTGCACCTTGATCTTGAACTTCCCAAGCCTCTAGAACCCTGAGAAATAAAAGTCTATGGCTTAAGATGTTCAGTCTGTGGCATTTTGTATGGCAGCTGAGCAGACTGGAGCAGGTAGACACCCCGGCCCTGGGAGGGCTCTGGCCTTGGACCAGACAGTTCTCTCACACTGGTGGAAGAAGAGTTCATGGGGGATGCAGTGTTTGGATACCTTCTTGAATGAACACAGGGAGCATCTTACAAGCTGTCACACCTTCCTATTGTCTCAGCAAAGTGCCCTTTTGAGCCTGCAGTTTCTTTCGAGCTTCTTTTCCTAGCTGTTGTGTTCATGATGGATGATATTCCCGTGTCAGGGAGTATATTCCCTGGGGATACTCAGGTTTTGATATAGTCTAAAAAAAACCTGGAAGAAAGTAAAGTGCTGTAACAATTCCTAAATGCCACATTACTAATAATATAGCGGTCCTGATTATTCACTTGGATTGTGCCATATTCAGAATGGGTTGTGAGTCATGCACTTACCAGTGAACCAACTGCCATGCCATCCTCTCTCTTCCATCAAGAATACATACATATCACGTTCAAGTCACTGTGGTGTGGTTTTAAGAAAGGTCCTGAATTTATTCCAGTTTTCCAAAACCTACCTAATCCACAAATTTTAGTATTTTCACTGCCAGTAGTGAAAATCACCTTACAACTGATGGGGACATTCTAAGATAGGGAATCAACTCTTCCTTTTAGTATTGCCTCCTTCTGCATCCACTTTAAAACTGCATGCTCTTGAAGGATAACGCATCCCTAACTCCCTAGTCACTTCTCTATATAGTGCTGGAGTGGTGTCAGTTGTGTGTGGCTGGGGAGGTAAGGGATTTGGGGTAAGGCTGCTGGAAAGGGGATGGATGGTACAGAGAAGGGGGCTGAGGGCTCTCAAGTCTCACATTTTGCTCGGGGCCCCAGAACAAAGCTCAGAGGTCAGCATAGGGCCATATGTGATAGTCACCACTTCTCCTTACCTGTGTATCATCAGGCCTCACCATCCTTTGATAATCTATTGGCTCTGGGACACCCATCTTCTAAAGAGATGTTGGTGCCTGGCACACACTTGGCCTCTCTTTTGGTGTCTAGGTCCTGGCTGATCTCTGGCAAAGGGTGAGTGGTTTGGTGATGGGAGGAAACTGAGAGCTTGGGGTTGGATGGACCTGGGCTTGAGTTCCAGTTCTGTCATTTACTAGTTGTGTGGTCTTGGGCAAGTCACTTGACTTCACTGAGCCTCAGTTTCTTTATAAGTAAATGGGGTTTATAATAAAACTTTCCACCTCATACAATTGTTATATTAAAACTGATATAATGCTTAACATGGGTCTTGGCACATAATAAGCCTTTGATAAATGTGAGCTATCATTTTTTCTGTATGTTTGCTTATTCTTCTGATATGTTGAAGATCAGGTATAAAAAGATTTTAGGTGGGATGTTACCCAGTTGTCACTGACCATTTGCTGTTCAGCTTGGGATGAGGTTTGATGCTAGGACAAACCCCAAAATGGTGGGCAGAGCCTAGTAAGTGTCCATTAGGGGAGGCTTGCCTTTACTGAGTCATTTCCAGATGCACAGAGCACCTGGGAGCACTGAGCTTCTTTGAGGAGTCCTGAACATGCAGGAGTAAAGCAAAAGTTCAATCCTGGGAAGGGTTGTTGGAGTCTAAAGCACAAATTCTAGAAAGGTGGAGTCTGGGTGGTCTCCCCAGAGCAGTCCTTTGGAGGGAGAAAGGAAGTGTGGCAGTACCAGGCTACAAGGACAGGGGTATAGGCATCCTACACATCACTGATTGCTGATATAGAGCCTGAAAGCCATCTCTCCTGGACAATGAGCTGCTCAAGTTGAGGACAGTGCTGTGGGAATCTGAGCCTACAGCCTGGAATGGACCAGCCTGAGGCTCTGATTTTAACAAACAATGGGCAGTGAGTTCAGCATTTGGAGGCTTGTCACTAATCATAGGACCTTCACTAGAAAGCGCCTCTCTGGGTTTTGGTTTCCTCACCTGTGTGTTAAGAGGATATATGTTTCCTGAGATACCTTCCATTTCTGCCTTTCTGTGGCTGGGAGATGGTAAAGGAGAAATAAATAGTTTGGTTTTGGTGGACTGCCTTTTTTGCATCTCATTGTGTATGCCCCCTGCCATTCTCTCCTGACCTCGGGGACATTCTTGCTGCTATCTGATGGACTAGGACTCCAAAATTTACTGTCATCTCAGTCACCAGTACTGGTTACTGTGAAAAATATCTCATCTGCCTTTCTCTGCCCATGCACAAGGATGAGTTTTGCATTTCTCCTCTTACCTTTCCTTCATGACAATGGTGCCATTAGGTCATTCATTCATTCATTCATTCACTCACTCATTCATTTATTGGTTCATTCACTAGGTACCAAGCACAGTGCCAAAGGCACAGGAGAGAGCAATGGGCATTGTCTTGTGCTTGTGGAGTGGGCATGATGTCGGAAGAGACAAATCTGGTGACAGGTGTAATGAGAAAGGAGAGGCTCTGTGTGGAGTGGGGGTGGGGAGAGTTGATGGGGAAGGGGGCAGTAAGGTCTTTTTGAGGATGGGCCATTTGAGCTGAGACTTAAATGGTAAGTAGAAGTGAGACAAGAGAAGCAGGCATCTGTGTTGGGGAAGGAGAGGAAGGGACACAGGAGGACGGATGTCAGCTCCAAGAGGGCGGGGACCCTTGACTCTTGTTTGCTGACTCTTGTATCCCAATGCTTTAAATGGTAGGCAATCAACGAATAGTTGCTGAATGGAAGAATAAATTGAGCCACTGGGGTAAAGTCTCTGTGGCGGGAAAGAAGCTGAAAGAAGGTGAGTGTCCCTGCAGTGCTGTCACTCAGAAGCTCAAAGAAGTTAAGAGTAGAAGTTGGGGCCAAGTGTGTATGTGTGGGGGGCGCTCATCTAGTTTGGATTCCCTGAGAAGCAGATGCTGAGAGGGGGATTTGGGTGCAGGCAGTCTTTATTTGGGGAGCACAAGTGAGGGAATGGGGTAACTGAGAAGAAAAGGGAAAAGCTAGGAAATAGAGGGGGGGGTGTTGATGAATGGGGCACCACTGTGGGCCTGGGAAGAGAGGCTGAATTTTGTGGGGGCCTCAGAGGAGTCTTGTGGGTATTGTCCTCCCAAGGGGGGGGGGTTTACTTATCAATGAGTCTTGTTCTCATTGGTTGAGGAGGGTCGCTTGGGCGTTAAATCCCTAACACTGCCTGCTGCCCAGCTCAAGGGCTGAGCAAGTTACTGTGCTATGGAAGGAAGCCCTGGGGTGGGGGGGGGGGGGGGAGGGCTGCAAGCCCACCCCCACCCCCCAGCTGCAGATGAGCCCAGAGGAGGCTGAGAGGGTCTGGGGTGAGTACCAACTGTGTCTGCTGCAAAGACAAAACGGGGGTTCCAAACGACAGAGGGTGCTGGCTTTGATTACGGTGGTGGCATTGCATGCGGAGGGAAGTAGGTAAATCTGAGGTCCTCTTTGGAGGTGGAAAATGATTAACAGTAAAGGGTCAAAGCTTTTTCTTTCTCCCTGTCTCTCCTCTTTCTTTCCACAAATGCTTATTGTTGTGGTTTGGCTTCCTGGCAAGTGACTCTGAGGCTAAGATTGTGGAGTGGGCTGTTTAAGGAGTGTCCCTGGACCAACACCTGTGGAAAGGAGGGCAGAGATGCAGGAATGGGGCACAGGGAGGACCACCGATGCCCTCGGCCAACCCCACGTACCCCTTGGAGCTATACCTGCCCTCCGCTGCTGTCCTGGGTGGGGCCCAGAAGCTGCACCTCCATCAGCCCATGGGCCCCCCTGGGAAGGGCCTGTGTGATTCTGGGCCAAGCAGCTCTCTTCAGCTGAGGCGATTTCTATCACGGTGTCCACCAAGGTTATTAAGAGTCTCGCAGGTCGGGTACTGCTGCAGGTGCTGGGACCATAGCAGTGAATGAGAACGGCCATAACAAGGGAGAGGCAGTAACAAACAAATATATATAACGTCAGACAGTGAGAAGCGCAAAGCAGAAAACAAACAGGGTTAGCTGAGTGATGGCTAGACCAGGAGGGGGAAGGTGGGGGTGGAGGTGAGGCAAACTTGGGAGAGGCCTGACAGTTTAGAGGCAGGACAGCCCCTCCCTGGAGCAGCCAGCTCCCATCTCTCTGCCTCTGTGTATGGGGTAGGGGCACCACCCCCTCCCATGGGAAATTTGCCCTGGGACCCTCTGCTTCCTTGTTTGCGGGCAACCTGGGGTTTTAGGAGTTGGGGGATGGGGTTCACACAGCGTCTCAATGGTGCTGCTGCCTTCCACCTGGAACAGCTGGCACAGCCTCGGGCCTGATCATTATTAACCCAGGGAGGGGGGTGGATTGGCAGAATGCACGCCTGGGCCCCAACCAGGGCCGAGATTGTGTGTGTGTGTGTGTGTGTGTGTGTGTGTGTCCCCTCATGCGTGTCCTTGGCCCACCTCACCTGGGCAGGTGCCTGCAGGGAGCCAATCGCCTGCCCCCTATTGGAGGCCAGGGATGGGGAAGGACCTCCAGCCTGCTGCCCTCCCCCGACCCAGGCCCTTGGGTTTGCAGAGGAAGGTCGAGCAGCGCAGCCAGCCGCTGGGGGAGGCCAGGAGCCGGTGTCTGCGCGGTCACGGATCATTAGGGCCGCGCAGGCTGGCGCAGTCTCGGCCTGGGCGAGGGCGGCCAGTCTGCCAGCGGAGGGGCGGCGGGCGGCGAGTCCTCCTCGCACACAGCCGACCCGGGCGGTGTGGCAGCTCCCGGCAGGGGAGGGCGCTGTCCAGGGGGTGCGCAGCTGGGGCTCGGAGGGCGTCAAGGGCCCGAGAGTGCAGCCCATTCCGGGTCTTGGTCCTGCTGCGGGTTTCCCATAGGAAGCCACCGCCACTGCCCCCTCCCCCACACCCCCAAATGGCAACCAGCCCCTCTGTTTCCGATGCCTCGGGTCAGTTCCCTGGTGACCGCAAAAATGAAGCCGTGGGTGATGACTTTTGGAAGACCCAGCACTTGCTCACATTAGCTAATAAAAACAGTACTGACTTGTAAAATAAATGTAGGGAAGACAAAGTTTTTAACTGTTGGTGCAGGTGTGTGCGGTGGTGGGTTGGCTGGTTTGCTGTTGTCCCCCGCAGCCCCGGTGTAAGGGCTTCCTACTCCTCTTTTCCCTTCTCTGGCTTCCTTGGGGCTGGGCTGGCAGAGGCCAGGGACTTTTTAGCGTTGCAGCACTTACCAAATAAAAGTACCAGTTAAATTTGAATTTCAGATAAAGGAACTTTGTGTGTATGTGTGTGTGTGTGTGTGTGTGTGTGTGTGTGTGTGTGTGTAAGTGTGTCTCATTCATTATTTGAAACATGCTTATACTAAAAGTATTCATTATCTGAAGTTTGACAAATTTGTAAAGTGTAAGTATGTCCCAAATAATACATGGGATATACTTATAGTAAAAATATGGTCATTTATCTGAAAGTTATCTGAAATTCAAACTTAATTGGAATCCTGGATTTTATCAGGCAACCCTACTCTGAGAGCCACATCTCCTGTGTCCCACCATGTCCAGGAAACAAGGAAGGATGTAGAGCCCTCATCGCACCGTACCTCACCTCACTCCCAATATTGTGAGAGCTTCCCAAGCTGCTTCTGAGGTCAGGCTCTGGCTCAGAAGTGGGTTGTGGGTGTTGAATTAGGAACCAGAAGGCCTGGGCTCTGAGTCCCTGCCCTTCCAACACGGAGTTAGGCACGGTTAGCGTCCCTGAGACCTGCTTCCTCAGCTTTAAGAGGGTGTAATAGCAGATGATCATGTGGCTGGAAGGTCATCCATTCTAGCACATTCACTCTGTGCATTTTAAGGAGCAGAGGGCAGGGGTCTCAAATTCTGAAGACGATGGGTGCTGTCTGGGTAGGTGGAGGGTAAGTGAAGTAAGAGCGGTTCCTCAAAGAGCATAATCCAGGGAGGGAGGGAGGGAGGGAGGGGGAAGCTGTGGTCTGGTTCCAGCTGGTAATTGTCACATGGTAAAGTGAGGTCAGATCCCACAATTTTTCTAAACAGCCTAGATATCGGGACTTTTACACAAAAAATGTGATTTGAAAATGTTGGCAACCAATTAATATTTTTGGTTAAACATTTTAAACACTGTGTAGTCCTAACAAATGAAACCTAACAGTTGTGCCAGATACTACTCTGAGAGCTTCCTGTATATTAATTTGTCCAGCCACCCTAGGAGATAGATATTATTACGATCCCCATCTTACAAATGAACACATGGAGGCACAGAGAGACTAAGAGCTGATGCCATATTTGGGCTGAAGGCAGCCAGTTGGTTGTCTTTGAAAAGCAGTCCTTTCTGAGCCTGCGGGCACTAGTTATACTGAGCCATGCTGAGGGTAGCACAGTGGCTAAAAGCCCAAGCTTAGGAGTGAGAGAGACGTGGGTTCAAGGCCCAGCCCTTCCTTCTCTCACCGGCTGTGCCATGCTGTGCCGGGAAATGTCTAATAGTGGGCTCTCCAAGGTGTTTGCCCATTTCCATGGTGTAAATACTCCCACCACTTTTGATCTGAAGCTACCAGGGTGCTGGCTGTTCCGTTAGCGAGAGAGGCACACAACTCGCTCTGCTATGCTACTGCTGCTGTGACCTTAGACAAGCTGATTCATATTTGCGGCTTCCTTGCCTGTGGCACTGAAATCTGAATGCCCACCTTTCAACGTGAGAAGTGAAGAAATGATGTGAGTGATGTGCTTTGGCCTCATGCTTGCACACCTAGTACGTGTTTAGCAAAGATTCAATGAATCTTTTTCTTTAGGCTCTTGACTTACAAAAATCCTCCTTCTTCTTGCCCAGGCACCTTCTACGCCTTCCATGATGCCCTCCTGCCTTAAATTGCCCCGGTTAGGTGGGGAGGTTTCTGACTCAGGAGATGGGGGCCCAGGGCATGGGCGCCCCCTTGTGGCAAAGAGCAGCAGCAACTTCTAGGGGGCAGAAGGCTGGCCTGGTTGCTGATGCTAAGACAGGTGTGAGGCCTTAGGAAATCTTGTACCTTCTCTGGCCCTAAATTTCTCTGCCTGTAGAATCGCAGTGGTAGTGCTTTTACTGTTCCTGCAGCTGAGGGGCAGATATGTGCCCCCTGAAAGGAAAATGCTTTGAAAGTTAATTCATCACATCTTTTAGCACCAACCCCTCCCGCCTCTGTGTGCTTTCCAATTTTGTCATCTGTAGAATGGGGATAATAACTGTTGCGATCTCATAGAGTCTTTGTGAGGATTAAATGAGTTAATTAATGTAAATTAAATTAGAATGGATCTGCCACATATTAAACATTATGTATATTAGCTATTCTTAGGAATAAAATATAACATTGTAAATGATATTGAGGGGTGATAAACTGTCAGTTTCCCTTTCAGGAGCCTGAGGGGTTGTTTTGAATAGATTCTGCTGGTGTTTCCTCCTTGCTGGATGCTCAGAACCCAAAGCCACTGGGCACCTGAATTTACTTCTTCCTACTCTGCACGCAGAACCCTGTGGGCAAGCGCACACATCTCATACATGCTGGTTCCTGAGAAGTTGTAGACATAGCAGTGGGCTGGAAACCTGTCTGTGCCTGTGGATGCAGAGATATCTCCATCCTACCTTTCCCTTTTAGCCAAAAATATTTTTTTAAGTTTATTTATTTATTTATTAAAGAAAGTGCACACACATGTGAGGTGGTGAGGGGCAGAGAGAGGAGAGGGAGGGAATCCCAAGCAGGCTTCACACGGTCAGTGCATAGCCCAACATGGGGCTCGAACTCATGAACCATGAGATCATGACCTGAGTCAAAATTGAGAGTTGGATGCTTAACTGACTGAACCACATGGGTGCCCTTAGTGAAAAGTAGTTTTTAAGCCCTAAGGAGGTCCAATGCCTAGACTGCACTGGTTCTGATCTCTGGTGGGCCAATATAAATATCATAAAGTCAGGACTGGAGTCAGAAAACCAGACTTTGCCTGAGTGCTCTTGGACAAGTTATTCAGCCACCCTGAGCCTCAGTGTTCTCATCTGTGAAATGGAGGGATTGATCTCTGAATATTCTTTCCATTTCTAGAACACTGTGTGTTCCTTGGTCGTCTTCTTCTCTTGGCTGTGGAGGTTGGTAGGGGTGGAGGAAGTGGGAGATGTCAGGACTCCTTTTTTGGCTCTTGCTCACCCTGGATGCTAGCATCTGACCGGAGTGAATCTGTAAAGGAGAAATTGTTGAGTAATAGGGAGGATCTTAGCCCATTTGTGAGGAGCAGTGTAATGGTGGGTGAGAGCTCATGGCAAGAGAAGGGGGGGGGTGGTAGTGGAAGCTGAAGAAACTTCTGGTGCATAACTATGGTGCTCATGCGGGTCATTGGTTCCTTTGTGGTTTGCTCTGCCTCCCTTCCTTTAGGAAACTGTCACTCCTCAATACCTGTGTTTCAGGTGACCAGTCCCTGACCTGCAGTGGGCTTATGACCCAAGCTGGGGAAAGCAAATCCTTTTCAAGGACCAATATGGATGGTGAGGGGGAGAGGGGCAGACTCCTTTCTCTGGCATCGCTGCCTGTGTGACTGCCTGGACCATCTTTGTTGCCACATGGAGAGAGCCTGCCTGAAAATGGAGCAAACTCAAGGGAAGGCAGAATAGCAGCAGAAGGTCCTAGGGACATAATTTGAGCTCCTAGATGCAGCCATGCCAAAAGCCAGTCCCACCCTTGGATTTCCCATTTATTTGTACTTAGAAATTCCTCCTTTTTATTATTCCAATTTGAGTGGGGTTTCTATTGATGACAGTTGACAGAGTCCTGGAAAATGTCCAATAAATGTAATAGCACTTCAGGATGATATGTTAGATCCTTTCTACTCAAAATGGTCCATGCACCAGCAGCACGGGCATCCCCTGGAGGCTGAAATGCAGAATCTCAGGCCCATTTCAGACCTAGTGAATCAAGATCCCAGGATTAACAAGATCCCAGGATATTCACATACACATGGAAGTCTGAGAAGCATTACTCTAGACCAGTGGTTCTCTGCTCTAGCTGCATACTAGAAAGTCTCAATACCCTAGCTATACTCCAGGCCAATTGAGTCAGAATCTCTGGGGTCGGGGGGGCAGACCCTGGCATCAGCATTTTTGGAAGTTCCCCTGGTGGTAGCAACATACAGTCAATGTTGAGAAGACCTGCTTTGGTGTGATTTGCTTGGTGGGAGCAAAAGGCCTTATGTTTTGTGATTTAGCCTGGAATGGGAACCTGCTTTTGTGGAGGGTACAGCAAAGGGACTCCCTGGTAGTGATGGGGATCCCTTTGGAATGACATGGGAGCTGCCCTTGTCAAGCAGAGGGGCCAGACCGGGCTGTACCCCATAGGCACCCCAAGGGGGGTTTACCCAATCTGGGAATACTTTCTTTTTCTGTCACCTCAAAATGTCTTCTTTTATCTGAATCCATAACCCAGGACTACATGAAAAGCTCTTATGCTTTCAAAAATCCAACTTCCTCCGACACAGGCACTTGAACATAAGTACAACCTGAATCCCAAACTGAACCCAAATATTATTTTTTTATTGAACCGTGAACTACCCCCAAAATATGTTGTGAGTTTTCATTTTCCTTCTTAAAAATCATTGTTGTGGTGAATCAGTTCACTCTGGAACTAATCCAGATGCTTTCTAAAGCCAGTCAACTGGAAGAAAATGGGGATATCAAAATATTCTCTGAATTGAACCTGAGGGAAATTCTTTGCATTGGAGACTTTGCTACGACTGGTCACTGTGGGAACTTGGCCCTGTGGCCTCATCTTTCCAGTGACTAGTTGGATGCTGTGTTCTCCTGCCTTTCCATCTCTCTCTGAGTGAGGACCTTGCCAGGACCTGTGGGGGCACCTGTGACCAATTATGAATAGGTCCAGGTGGCCTCATTAGGATGTTAGCAGGTGGCAGAGGTTGGTGTGCTCAGAAAAATGAGGAAGATGGAGGTATCCTGTTCAGGAGGAGAAGAAGGATGGGCAGGGAGTTTCTGGGGCTGCTTTGTGTTTGTTCTTTATGGTCTTAACTGCTGGCAAAGAACCATTTCCTGCCTGGAGCTCTGCTTGGAGCAGGGAGAGGGGTGGGAGTGCTGGGGAGAAAGCTGGAAGCCCTTCTCCTACTCACCTAGTCAGCAGCGCATTAGGATTCTAATCAGGCAGAAATAGCTTCCCGTCAGCTCATTACAAACTCTTAACAAGGTCCCAGCTCCAGGTCGGGGCTGCTTTTCTCCTGCTGGGGACAATGATGAGCAGCTTGTTGGAACCTTTGGTAACTCATTTGTTACAACATGTGATTCACAGCAGCAGGAGGGCTCTAGGGTGGAGGTGGTGGAGGAGGGAACAGGGGAAGAGATGGAGACAGGGGCTGCCTCACAGAAGACGGGAAGGCAAAATTGTCCAATGCTTTAGGGAAGCCAGGCCCACACCCTAATGGACAACTAGAATCTTCTGTGAATCTGGGCCCAGTTATGTGTGAGGTGACAACTGTGTGTGGGAGCAGGTGGCATCATGACCACTTGCTGGCAGAGACAAGGCCAAGTTTTTTATCCAGTGGGGACAGCACTCAGGAGCTCTGCTTTGCATGCGCGCATAGCCTGAGGCCAATCTTGAACTTACTCAGTGATTTGAAAAATATTTGCATGCCATAATTTTCCAGCTCAAAAACTATCAAGGGTTCCCAAATTCCCATTGTCTTACATTTAAACTTCTTTATTTGTCTATCAGGACTCTTCCTAAAACAACCCTACACATACCTGTCGTATTTCAAGTTTTTACCCCTATCCAAAATCCTCTGTTGGAAACTCTTGAGGGCCTGATTTCTTCAGTATCTCATAGAAATAGTTAATTTTACCTTATCCCTGGTTTTCCTTCATATTCAAGTTCTCTCCATTCATCAAAGCTTAACCAAAGCATTATATCTTCTATATATCTTTTCATGGTTATGCAAACGTTCACTGGATGCCTACAGCATGGCTTAAAACAGGAATGAGCCAACTACAGTTCGTGGGCCAAATCTGGACCACTGCCTATTTTTATAAATAAAGTTTCATTGCCACACAAGCCATGTACTGCAGTTACTTATTGTCTGTGGCTCCTTATCTACCATAACAGCAGAGTTGAGTAGCAGAGACTGTATGACCTGCGAAACCTAAAGTATTTACTATCTGCCCCTTTGCAGAAAGTTTGCCTACCCCAGCTTAAACTATAAGACACAGAACACGCTTCCTTAATTTCTTTCGAAAAGCCTCACCAGATTCTTCTGTACTCCTCCTCTCCCTATCGAGTGCCCGCTTCCCATCTTTTCCTGCTCTGAACGTCCATCACGTTTTACTGTTTGTTGCTTGTGATACTTTTCTCTAAAATTTTAAGTAGTCACCTATTGAAGGGCATGTTTTGTGTGATCCTCTAATCTGTAAGAGCTTTGAGGGCAGAATCTGTTCAGACCCACCTCCGCAACCCCTCGGTTCTTAACACAAAGATCAGTAAGTGGGGAGAGGACCTTGTTGGTTGAAGTCTGCTGTGGCTCCTGAATGGCCTCCTTGAACTGCCACAAGGGCATCACCAGCTTCTGGAAGGTCTGTGTAGATCATGGCAGCATGGTGACTGTGTTCCCACTGGGCTATGGCCATCTAGTCCCGCCCTTTAACTGGGAGCCAGACCCTACATCCTTAATATTGAGACCAGCATTTCAGGGACGGAGGGATGTTCTGCAACTCTGAGGATGATTTATTGGATGCTACTAATCCTGGCCCATGTCCATCCCTCCTTCCTTTAACTTGAGCCTACATTTTAGGGAATTCTAGGTGTAGGACCATCAATTCCATGGAGATATCCAAGAAAAATAAAGGCTTCCTGTCTCTCAATCCTTGTTGTAAAATCACAGTGTAACTGTGGTAGGCAGAATAATGGATCTCCAAGATGCTCATGTTCTAATCCCCAGATTTAATGATGGTATTAAAAATTTTTTTTTCTTGCATTTATTTATTTTTGAGAGACAGAGCACAAATGGGGGAGGGCAGAGAGAGAGGAAGTCACAGAATCCAAAGCAGCCTCCAGGCTCGAGCTGTCAGCACAGAGCCTGATGTGGGGCTTGAACCCACAAACCGTGAGATCATGACCTGAGTTGAAGTCAGACGCTCAACCGACCGAGCCACCCAGGCATCCCTAATGATATTATTTTAAAGTGCCAACGTGAGTCTGAAGCTATGATTAAGGTTAAGAACTTTGAGATGGGAGATGACCTTGGATTATCTGATTGGGTTCAATTCAATCACTTGAGTCCTTAAAAGGAGAATAGGCAGGAGAGGCCAGAGAGCTGCCATGTGAGAGGGATTTGATCCACTGTTGCCGGCTTTGAAGATGGAGGCAGGGAGTCATGAGCCCTGCAGTGAGGTCAGCCTCTAAGACCTGGAAAGCTAAGGAACAGATTCTCCCCTAGAGCTTCCAGAAAGGTAGATGGTCCTGGCAACACCTTGGTTTTCGCTCAGTGAGACCCATGTCAGGCTTCTGACCTCTAGAGCAGTCAGCTAATAAATTAGTGTTAAGACTGAATTTGTGGTAATTTGTTACAGCAGCAGCAGATGACTAATACAAAATACTCCCTACCCCGCTTTTCTTTTTAGCCTGGAATGGCTGACCCTCCACTTGCACCAAATGGTTCAGTGACTCAGAGGCATATTGGGGAGGTGGAGGTCAGATGGGCATTTGCCCATTCATTACAGAAAAAAAGCCATGTTGTCCTGGAGCTAAAGCTGCACTGGTTGTCTTTGAAGTCATGACCTTTGCCTCTAAGAATAGATTGGGCAAATGTGAATGACCTTTTGCTGGCAGCCTATCGGGGAAGGGATGGACCAACCTTGTGGGTTTTTTGTTGTGTGTGTATATAAACTTTAGGTTTTTAGTACCAGCTGGTAGAACTCTGGTCCTCAGAGAACCAGGAGCCCTAAAGTTCAGGGCCTGGGGTGCTTTCCTCTGGGCACTGCTGTGGTTACAAGAATAATCGGATGAACCTTGTATCCATGATCTGGTGACATGATGATACTATACAACCCACCACCCACCGAACCTTACTGACTTAGAATGATAACCCTTTATCATAGCTCACAGGTTTATGGATTGGTTGGCCAACTCTGCTGATCTGGGCTGGGCTCAGCTGGGCTTGCTTATGCATCTGTGGTCAGTTGACAGGTTGGCGGGAGGCTGATTGGTCTAGAGTGACCTCAGCTGGGGAGACTTAGCTCTTCTCCATGTGCTCTCTCATCCTCCAGAAGGCTAGTTGCTCTTATTCTCATGATGGAGACAGAGAGGGGGTGTGGGGAGTGGGTGAGGTCTCTCGAGGCCTAGGCTTGGAACTGAGACATTGCTGCCCACTCGTGCTGCTGCAGTCTGTTGGTCCAAGTAAGTTACAAGGCAACCTAAATTCAAAGAACAGGGAAATAGACTCAACCCCTTGATGGAAGGAACTACTGAGTCACATTGCAAGTGGTGTGGGAAGGATGGAGAATTAGGGCCATTTTTGCATTCAATCTGCTACAAACTCTGGGGAGGAAATAATGCCCTTGTTCCAAATAGCTCCTGATGGTTGAGGTGAACTAGGCTCCTGCCCATTTCTGGCTCCTCTCTGTAGGCTGTGAGCCATCAGAGCCTCCAGACCCTCTCTCCTCTTCACTACCTGCCCCTGCCAGTAGAAGCCATAATTCTCCCTATGAATTGCCACCCGCCAGCCCCTCCCTTCTATGTCTCTCTGCTTCAAGCCTGAGGGCTGTCGTGGGCGACCTGCTGGCTTGATGAATGCAGCTTCTGTAAACCTTCCCCTGGCCTCTGTCGCAACATCAGCGTGAAATGAACTTGCTAATACTCTGAGAGCCACAGTCCTTTTCCTCTTCCCCAGCGCAACGCATCAGATCGATCTGGCCGGGTGAGCCACGACAAACCCCACAGAAAAAAGCATCAGCAAATTTAAAGCCTCGTTCGAGGTCTTGATTCACCATAAACTAAGTTGCCGGCAGCAGGCATTGACACTTCTTCCACTGAGGTTGATACTGGGATTTATCGACTTGCCGTAAGACGTTGATATTGACCAAGACTGAGTTCCAAATGAAAAGGCCCATGGCAGTATATCTTCATTGCTCAAGTAATCCGAGGACTTGCTAATCCTTCCTTGTCCCACTCAATAATGTTTTGCAGAAATTCTTTTGGAATGGAGAGACTATCACTTAGACACAACAAGATGCTCTTTCCCCACAAGCACTCCTGAAAGAGGGATGGAGTACAAGCAGTGTGTTGAGAACACGACCAAAGTGCTAGAAAATCTATTCATGCCCACACCCCAAAACCTTTCACTTTTTAGAGACTCAGTTCTATCCTCCTGGGAAACTTCCCAGAAAAAAAACACAATAGGACTTCACACGGGACCTGCTCACGAATAGTGTCAGTTTCCCTTTCTCCACTGGTCCTCAGGCTAATGGATCCCGATCCCAGGGGATGCTCTGATGTCATCCTTAGCCCTGGTCCCTGACAGTGAAATTAATGTGACATTTGGTTCTTGCTAATTTCAAGGCCCACTAGGAACACAGAGAAAGAAGGGAAAATTTATTACCTGCTAATTTATTTTCTCATTGAAATACAGTCTGCAGCCCTCACTTTAGGGGAGGATATGTTTGCAGTAGAATCATATACAGTGAGTTTTGAGTTATTTTAGGTGTCAGGGTCCCTGGGGAAACCAGCAAAGAGAAGATGAGCAGACAGAACAGGGCCAAGGAAGTAGCCCGGAGAGGCAGATAAAGGAGTGAGCCAGAGGGGCAGAATTTCCAGCCCAGCTTCCTTACTCAGCTCTGTTCTGCCTGATAGTCTCTAAAGGCCCATTCAAGGGGGGAAAACAGAGGTCAGCAGGGAGAGGCCAAGGAAGGCAGAGCCACAGGAAGATGGGGCTTTCACAGATATGCGGTCAGGGAGGCACATGCAGGATGCCCAGATGTTGATCCACAGTGGGACCCTTGCTCCATGCAAGACCTTTGATATCATTAGCAGTGCGATCATGACTAGCCCTCCAGCTTGACACTCCAGGGGGGGAAGGAATTGGTCACTGCATCAAATGCATCCCAAAAAGGTACTGACACAGAGATTCTGAGCACAGGCTTGGCAGTCGGACAGTACTGGGTTTGAAACCTGGCCTCAGCATTTACCAGCTGGGTGACCTTGGGCAAGTCTCTTATCCTTTCTAAGCCACAGTTGCCTCATCTGCAAAGAGGAGGAAATAATAACACTGCCACGGCAGACACCATATATTGCCTCCTTTCCCTCTCTGCCAACAGAAGATCAGTTTTGTTCAGGTATCAGTTCAGGTGTGATCTCTGGGGAGGTGGGCCCACTTCCTGATCCAGGAACGAATGTGTGAATGAGATACAAGGGAATATTTCTGGGTGATTCTGAGAAAGATGTTCACTCCCTGATAAGAGAAGTTTTGACATGTGCTTCCTTCCTGATGTGGAGTAGGTAAGGGAAGAATCTCCCTGATTTTGCTGCCTTCTGCTTCCTATGGTGGAAATTTGAAAAAAAGTTTTATTTATTTATTTTTTTGAGAGAGAGACGTCGCGAGTAGGGGAGGGGCAGAGAGAGAGAGAGAGAAGAAGAGAGAATCCCAACCAGGCTCTGCACTGGCAGTGTAGGGCCCGACATGGGGCTCGAACTCACAAAACTGTGAGATCATGGCCTGAGCTGAAGCCAAGAGTGGGACGCTTAACCAACTGAGCCACCCAGGTGCCCCAGAATGTAAGTTTTCATTTCTTTAGGATAAGTAACTAGTAATGGGATTGCTAGTATGTGTATATTTAACTTTTTAAGAAATTGCCAGATTGTTTTCTGGAGTGGCCATACAATTTTGCATTCTTACCAGCAAGTTCAGAGAGTTCCAGTTATTCTACATTTTCATCAACACTTGGTCTTTTGGGTACTTTAAAATTTATCTTTAGCCATTTAATAGATGTGTGGTGGACAAGCCACTGATTTTTAATTTGCATTGTTCTAATGGTTAATAATGTTGAACATTTTTTTCAACATCCATATATCCTCTTTGATGAAGTGTTTATTTTATTCCTTTGTCCATTTAAAAATTGTATTATTTGTTTTTGTATTGTTGAGTTTTAAGAATTATTTATGTAGTCCTTTGTTGTATATGTGATTTGAAAATGTTTTCTTCCAATCTGTAGTTTGTCTTTTCATTCTCTTACCAGTGTCCTTTGCAGACCAAAAGTCTTCCATTTGGAAGAAGTCTGATACTCAATTTTTTCCTTTATGGATTATATTTTTGGTGTTAAATCTAAGAATGTTTTTCTAATTTCACATCTCAAAGATTGTCACCTGTTTTTTCTACAAGTTTTATATTTTATACTTAGATCTATGATTTATTTGAGTGAATTTTTGTGTAAGACGTGAAATTTAATTTGAAATTCATTTTTTTTTTTTTTTTTAGCATATGGCTGTCCAGTTGTTCTAACACCATTTGCTGAAAAGACTGTCTTTTCTCCACTGAATAGTTTCTGTACCTTTGTCAAAAATCAGTTGGCCATATTTGTGTGGCTCTATTTCTGGACTGTATTCTATCTCATTGGTGTGTGTGTGTATTTTTTTCTTTTTAAAAAATGTTTATTCATTTTTGAAAGACAGAGAGAGACAGAGCACAAGCAGGGGTGGGGCGGAGAGAGAGGGGGACACAGAATCTGAAGCAGGCTCCAGGCTCTGAGTTGTCAGCACAGAGCCTGACATGCGGCTCGAACTTCAAGCCGCGAGATCTGGACCTGAGCCGAAGTCGGATGCTCAACTGACTGAGTCACCCAGGCACCCCAGTGTGTGTGTGTATTTCTTTGCTAGTACCATGTCTTGACTTGCTGTACCTTTGTAGAGAGTGCTAAGATCGGGTAGCTTGATTTCTCCAATCTTATTCTTTATTTTCCAAAATTATTTAAGCTATTTATCAGTTTGGGCTGCTGTAACAGTACTGAGTAGCTTAAGTAATAAACATTTATTTCTCAGCTCTAGAGGCTGGAAGTCCAAGAATAGGGTGTTGACATGGTTGGGTTCTAGTGAGGGCCCTCCTCCTGGTTCATAGATGACTGCAGTCTCACTGTATCCTCACATGGTGGAGACAGAGAAGAAGCAAGCTCTCCTTTGTCTCTTCTTATAAGGGCACTAATCCTGTCATGAAGACCCCACCCTCATGACCTAATTAGCTCACAAAGGCCCCATCTCCATATACCACTACATTGAGAATTAAGGTTTCAACATATAAGTTTTGGAGGGGACACATACATTCAGTCCATTAGCACCGTTTTGTTCCTTTGATTTTTGTATACATTTTAGAATTAGCTTGCCCAAATCTATACAAAAATCCAGTTGGGAGTTGGATTAAAGCTGTATTGAATCTATTGATCAATCTGGGAATAATAGACATGTTTACTATATTGATTTTTCTACTTCATGAGCATGGTATGCCTCACCATTTATTTAGGTCAAATGTGAATTATTTCACCAGCATTTTATTATAGTTTTCAGGATACAGATTCTACATGTATTTTGTTAGATTTATATCTAAGGATTTAATTTTTTGAAGTTGTAAATGGTATGTATTTTTGCTAGTATCTGAAAATATGATTGAGTTTTCTGTGTTTATCTGGTAGCCTGTGACCTTGCTAAACTCATCTTGTTTCCAGGAATTTTGTTGTTTTCTTAGGATTTTCTACCTTGAAAATTGTGAATAAAGTCAGTTTTATTTCTTCCTTTCCAATCTGTTAAGATTTTCACCTGAATGGGGCTGGTGAGAATATGTTTTCTTCCCAGTCTAGGGGAAAAGAATTTGATGTCTCACATTTAACATGATGTAGCTGTAGGGTTTCCCTAGATGCCCTTTATTAGGTTGAGAATGTCCTCTTGCACTCCTAGTTTACTGGGATTTTAGAGTGATTACATAGTGAATTTTGTTAAATGCTTTTCTGCATCAGTTGATACAATCCTAAGGGTTTTCTTCTTTGGGCTGTTGATATGGTGGATTGCATGGATTGATTTTCCAATATTGAATCATCCTTGCATTTCCAGAATAAACTCCACTTGTCCTTCTATATTTTCCTGGACTTAATATGATAATATTTTTTTGAAAATTTTAAATCTGGGGCGCCTGGGTGGCGCAGTCGGTTGAGCGTCCGACTTCAGCCAGGTCACGATCTCGCGGTCAGTGAGTTCGAGCCCCGCGTCAGGCTCTGGGCTGATGGCTCCGAGCCTGGAGCCTGTTTCCGATTCTGTGTCTCCCTCTCTCTCTGCCCCTCCCCCGTTCATGCTCTGTCTCTCTCTGTCCCAAAAATAAATAAAAACGTTGGAAAAAAAAATTAAAAACAAAAAAAAAAAGAAAATTTTAAATCTATATTTATGAGGGATATTGGACTCTAGTTTTCTTTTTCTTTTTACCTTTTTTTGGGGGGAGAGGTGATATAGTCTTTGGTTTTTGGAGTCAGGGTAATCGTAACATCATAAATTGAGACAAAATGCTCCTTTCTTTTCTATTTTCTGGAAGACATTGTCTAGAATTGGTATTATTTATTCCTAAACGTTTGGTAGAATTTGTTAGTGACATCATTTAGTCCTGTGGCTTATGTTTTTTGGGAATGTTTTAAACTATAAATTAAATTTCTCTAATAGTGATAGTACTATTTGGGTTATATATTTCATTCTGGGTGAGTTTGGGTAATTTGTGATTTTTAAAGACTTGATCCATTTCATCTAATTTTTGAGTTTATGTGTGTACAATTGTTCATAGTATTTCTTTATATCCTCTTAATGTCTGTGGGGTTTATAGTGATAGCACCTTTTTCAATCCTGATATTGGCAATTTGTGTCTCTTCTCTGTTGTTTTTTGTTTGTTTGTTTTTGGTTGGGTTTTGTTTAGAAGTTTTCAGTTTTATTGATCTTTTCATATAACCAGCTTTTGGTTTTTGTTGATTTCTTTTTATTTTCAATTTCATTGATTTCAGCTCTCTTTATTACCCCTTCCTTAACTTGTTCTCTGTTTATTTTGCTCTTTTTCCTGCCCTAGTTTCTTACTATGAAACCCTAGATTATTGTCTTTAGACCTTGATTATATTCCAGTATAATCATTTAATGCTATGTATTTCTCTGGAAGTACTGCCTTAACTACATCTCACACATTTTGATGTGTTGTATTTTCACTTTTATTTAGCTAAAAATATTTCCTAATTTCCCTTGAGACTCATTTTTGACCCCTGGGTTATTTGAAAGTGTGTTGTGTTGTTTAATTTCCAAGTGTTTGGAGGTTTTTCTCTTATCTTTCTGTTCCTGATCTAGTTTAATTCTAGTGTGGTTGGAAAACATTCTTTGTATGGTTTCAATTCCGTTAAACTTGTTAGAGTTTATCTTATGACCTACAACATGGTCTGTTTTTGTGAATATTCCAAGAAAATGTATATTATGCTGTTCTTGGGTAAGCTGTTCTATTGAGAAGGATATGTTTTATTAGAGAAGGATATTTTTCTGTGGTTGGGTGGAGGGCTCTATTAATGTCAGTTAGATCCAGTTTTTGATGGTGTTGTGTAGTTCATCTATATTCTTGCTGTTTTTCTGTTTACTAGTTCTATTTATCATTAAGGGCATTCAAGTCTCTAGCTATAATTATATATTTGCCTACTTCTCCTTTCAGTTCTTTTCAATTTTTGCTTCCTGTGTTTTGATCTCTGTTGTTAGATATAAACTTAGGATTGCTATTTTTTCTTGGTGAATTGACCCCTGGTAATTTTCTCATTTCTTCTTCTTCTTCTTCTTATTTTTTTTTGGCTGATATTAATATTGCCCTGCTGACTGTCTTTTGTGTAGTGTTTGCACAGTATACCTTTTCCCTTATTTTTACTTTTTAACCTGCCTTTATCATTATTTTTGAAGTGAGTTTCTTATAGACAGCAAATAGTTAAGTCATGGGTTTAAAATATCTATTCTGACAACATCTGTCTTAATTGATATGTTTAGATCACTTTCATTTAATGCAGTTATTGATAAGTTTTGACCTAGGTCGACCATTTTATTATTTATTTTATGATTGTACCCTCTTTTTTCGTTCCTTGAATCCCCCTTTTCTTGCCTTTATTTAGACTATTTAAACAGTTTTAATTTTTTAATTGTTTTTATTTAAAATTTTTTAATGTTTATTTATTTTTGACAGAGAGACAGAGTGCGAGTGGGAGAGAGACAGAGAGAGAGGGAGACACAGAATCCGAAGCAGGTTCCAGGCTCCGAGCTGTCAGCAGACAGCCCAATGCAGGGCTTGAACCCATGAGCTGTGAGATCATGATGTGAGCTGAAGTCAGACAACTTAACTGACTGAGCTACCCAGGAGCCCCTAAACAGTTTTTAGTATTCCATTTTAATTAATTAATTTTTTGCTTATGTCTCTGTACATTTTTTCAGTGGCTACTCTAGGGATTACAATATACATCTTAACTTTCCACAAACTACTTAAAGGCAATATTTTACCATTTTAGGTAGAATGTAAAAATCTTAGCAATTGTCAGACCCTCTCTTCTCTCTGTTTTATGGTGTGGTTGTCTTACATAATACATCTGTGTACCTTGAAAGGTCCACCAGATGATGTTATAATTCTAGTTTGGATTATCAAACATATTTTAAAGAATTTAAGAGATGAAGAATAATTTGTCATGCTTAACTAGACACTTACCCTTTCTGGTGCTCTTCTGTCATTCTGATGTTCCACATTTTCTTCTGGTATTATTTCCCTGTTGCCTGAAGAACTTCCTTTAGCAATTCTCCTAGAGGAGACTGGCTGGCAATAGATTCTCTTAGTTTTCCTTCATCTGACAAGGTCTTCATTTCACCTTAATTTCTGGAGGGTATTTTTGATAAGTATAGACTCCTAGGTGGTAGTTCTTCACTCTCAGCAACTTTAAGAAGGGTGTGACTCTCTTCCTGGTCTCCATGGTTTCTTATGACAAATTCACAGTCATTGGAATTCTTGTTCTCCTATTGATAATGTGTTGTTTTTCTCTGGTTGCTTTCAAGACTTTTATTTGGTATTTAGTTTTCACCAAATTGATTACGATGTGTTTGGGCATGAGTTTCTTTGGGTTTATTGTGTTTGGGGTTTGTTGATCTTCTTGAATTTGTAAGTTGATTTCTTTTTCCAGATTTTGGAAGTTTTCAGCCATCATTTGTTAAAAAAATGTTTAGCAGCACACTATCTCTTCTCTCTGGGACTCTAACACGAATACTAGAACTGATTTCTCTAATTCTTAAATCATGCTCTTTTGCCTTAGTCTCCCTCTTTTTTCTGCTTCATTTCTCTCCATAAGTTTGTCCTCTATATTGTTGATTCTCTGCTCTGCCTCATCCATACTTGCTGCCATGGCATCCATTCGAGATTGCAGCTCAGTTATGGCATTTTTTATGTCATCCCGACTCGGTTTTATTTCTTTTATCTCCGCAGAAAGGGATTCTAATCTTTTGTCAATTCCAGCTAGTATTCTTATTATTGTGATTCTAAATTCTGGTTCAGACATCTTGCTTGTATCTGTGTTGGTTAGGCCCCTGGCTGTCATTTCTTCCTGCTCTTTCCTTTGGGGTGAATTCCTTCATTTCATCATCTTGACGGGAGAAAAGGAATTAATGAAGTAAAAAAAGTTAAAATTACAAAAATTAAAATAAAAAAATTAAAATAAAAAAATTAAAATGAGAAAATTAAAAACACCACATGCGCACACACACACACACACACACACACACACACAAATCAAATAAATGATGCTAGATCCTAGGTGTGTTTTGGTCTGGGTGTTGAAAGGGGCTTGACAGATTAGAGAAAAAAGGGGAAAGAAAAAAAGGAAATCATTTGAAAATTTGAAAAAATGAATACACTGAAATAAAATGAAATGATGGAAGTAAAATAGAATTTGAAAAAATTTACACAGAAGTATGAAATATGGTAGAAAAAAACAATTAAAAATGTTTTTAATAAAAATTGAAAGTAACAATTTTTTTCTCTTTCTGTATTTAAGAAAAAGAAAAGAAACAAAAATGAGAGAGAGAGGAAAAAAAAGAAAATGGAATAGATGGACCAGCGAACAGACTGAAATACGATTCAAATTACTTCGTTTTCCCCTAGAAGTCAAGCTATGAAGCGCTTTATAGTCCAAAAACTAACCAGGCGGAGAGATTTGTGTTCCTGAAGAGTGAGGTTGGCCTAGTTGGGCGGGGCTTAGTGTAACAGCTCCGTTCTTCGCTAGATGGTGCTGCTTAGCTTACTGGGGTGGATTGTCGGGGCACTCATAAGTGTGTATGTACATGTGTGGGAGTGGTGAAAATGGCATCACCCAGCTACCCAGTGTCTAGTTTCGGAATTCTGTTCTCCCTGATCAGCACTTGTGCACCCGTCCTTTGTCTTCAGCCTCCATCCTCTCCCCACTTTTACACTGTCCATGATGAAGACCCAGGCAGAACCTTCTTCCTGAGTTTTATTTTAGATGCGGCTTTTTTTCCCAACGCCTTACTTCTGAGGGACTGTGGCTTTGACCTACTCAGACCTTCTGGGGGAGGGTCTCACTAAGCAATTGCTGGTGCCAGCTGCACCCAGGAAGTTCACGGGACTGTGCTGTGGCCGATGCCCAGAGACTGTGGCTGGGCGCCAGCCCGCCCCAGAAAAAGTTCACACGATCATGTAGCAACAGTGTTTCAGGGGTTATGGTAAGTCACAACACACATCTGGCACCAGGCTTTACTCCCAGAGATCTTGTTCCAGCACTAGTGAATGTGGTTGTTCTCCCAGGTCCACTGGGGACTTTGCCTGTTGGGGGACCACACAGCCTCTACCAGATGTCCTCCCAGCAGGGGAACCGCCTCTCTCTATGTGGCCCGAACACCACAGACTTCACTCTGCTCCTGGGGATTCACCTTTCCTGCCAGAGCACTGCCAGGTATCAAGCTGCATAGTTTCAGACTCTGCACTCCCCCTGTTTATAGAGTCTTAATGGAATTTAAACCCTCTCCTTTCTCCCTTTTTAGTTCAGTCCCTGCTGCCGTTTCCACTTTCCACTTTCTCTCCAGCTGCTTTTGGGAGGTGTGCTTTTCCTGTATTTCCCCTCCCCCCCCCTCCCCCGATCTCCATCCTCTCTCTGCACACAAAAACAGCTCCCTGCCCTCCGTGGCTTCTCTTTCCCCCAGTTCACCTCTCCATGCCGTGTACTTGCTGAGTTCTGTGGTTCAGGTTGTGCAGATTGTTGTGTTAATCCTCAAATCAGTTTTCTAGGTGTGCAGGATGGTTCAGTGTTGATCTGCCTGTATTTCATGGACATGAGACACACAGAAAAGCTTCCATGCTGTTCCACCATCTTGGCTCCTCCTTGATCATTGTGTTTCTTAAATACATATTGACATACAGCTAGGTCTCAGCTTCTTATGCTTACAGTGTTTAATCAACTACAAAACAAAAGGATATTTATAAATTAAGTGCAAACAAAAGTACAACACAAAACAATTCAAATCAACATCGTTTATTTAATGTGACAGATGATGTTTGCTGAAACTGAATAGCTGTTCGTACTGTGAATTGTAGTGCATGACTGGGGTACAGACTCTTTTGGCACATCACTGCTCCCTTGCCCTGAGTGATGACTCAGTTCTCCCACAAATTTCTCTATCGAACCACTGTACCACCCTGAAGCTTCCATCTGCACAGTGTGATATGACATCATTTGGCCTATCTTTAACTCAAGAAGAATTTACATATAAGTTAGTCTCTCTCTTTTTCTGTCTCTCTCTCTTTCTTTACCAGCCTAACGTCATTAAAGTAGTAGTCATTGGTGCCAACACTTGTGTGAATGGCATCAAAACCTCTGATGCTGAAGTCTTTCAGCAGGACTTAGTTCTGAGGCAGTCAGCCAGAGAGGATCTGGAATATGTTAATATTAGAATCTTAAATCTACTAGCCAAATGGAAAACTATTCCATTAAAAACGTAGTTTAAGAAAATTATTAAGACTCAGAAAACATGTTTGTAGATTCCCATTTAAGAAACACTGAAGTATTGTTCAATATAATTATTTCAACAAACATTATTACCTCCATCCTACAACGAGGAAACTGGGGCTTACAGGTTAAATAACTTGGCCAAGGTCTCATAGCTGATAAATAGCCAAGTTGGTACACACAGAGAGCACCCAACCTGTCCATCTCCAGAGCCTCCACTCCTAACTATGACTTACTCAAGGCTGTTTTCTCATAAAAGCTCATGCTATGATCTGGTGGCTCAGTTGGTTAAGGCTCTGACTCTTGATTTTGGCTCAGGTCATGAACTCGAGGCTCATGGGATGGAGCCCCACGTGGGGCTCTGTGCTGACAGTGTGGAGCCTGCTTGGATTCTCTTTCTTCCTCTCTTTCTTCTCCTCCTCTGGTCACTCATATGCTTTCTCTCAAAATAAAATAAATAAATTAAATAAATAAATAAAATAAATAAATAAATAAATAAATAAATAAATAAACAAACATAAAAGCTCGTGCCATAATCTGTTTTTCCAAAGTGGGCAGAGGCTACACAGGACCTCCAAACTACCTCACATAGCTTCCCTTCATTCCTTGATCTAAGTCCTTTATGTTTCTCTAAAGAAAGACTTGTTGAATTCTACCCTCAAGAAAAGGAAGAAAACAAGGAACATAGAACAGTGTTCACTTTATTACTCTAAATTTCCTTTATGTCCTTATTACTGTACAGAAATGCATTTTTCCACAGGTGTGATACTGCACAGTTAATCACACAGTTAATCACTCCCTTTTCTCTTCAATATATGGTACTCTAGCTCACAGGCCAGATGTAGCACTTTTTACATTATATCATACTTGCCTTTCTTTTCCCAGACTGTGAGCCTTTTGGGGACAGAGAATTCATCTTCCATATCTTTGTAGCATTGGAAGAGCACTGCACAGTTTGATGCGCATTTTCTCAGTTGAATTATGTCATGATCTCATATGTTAATTGGACACATGTTAAAATAAACCTGATCTCTTGGTTTTCTCCCTGGATGTTTTCCTACCCTAATCGTGTGTGTGTGTGTGTGTGTGTGTGTGTGTGTGTGTGTGTGTGTGTGTGGTGACTGTTGCTGTCTTCATGATGATGGAGAGGTAACTTTTGCTAAGGGCTGTCAGAGTACCAGAGGCAGTAATCAGCTGGAGAAAGTGGCCATAATCAGGTTTCCTGCTTCTATCAGTGCCTTGGGTCCTGCAAGACACTATAGCATCTTGCTGGAGCCCATCCCACGTGGGAGGCCCCAGGAAAGGCCCAGAAACACAGCTATGGGGGATTTGTCCATCCTCCTTTATAGTCTACAGGGTCTGGGCTGAGAAGGCAAAGTTTTTGGAAACTTGAAGGTTGACTTCTGTGTATGTCATTACTGTTAAATTAGGGATTGGAGGAGGCAGAGAAATGGGACCTCTGTGATGAAAATTCACACCTGCTTAGAGACTATTTGCCCTGGTGGGTGTGAACTGAGTGGGCAGTGGGCTCTTGGATATACTTGATGTAAGCAGTGAGGGATAAAATACTTCTGGGCCCTCTGAGGACACATATTATCTCAGGAATCTCTGAAATGAAAAGGGAGGAAGGGAGGCTCTGCTTTTACCGTTTTTCTTCACTCTCTCCCTCTCTTCCTCATTTTTCTTCAAGAATTTATTGACTGATGATTGGGTAATATGATGTGGTCTATATATACAGTGAAATATTACTCAGCCATCAAAAAGAATAAAACCTTGCCATTTGCAACAATGTGGATGGAATTAGAGGGTATTATGCTAAGTGAAATAGGTCAATCAGAGAAAGAAAAATACCATAAGATTTCACTCATATGTGGAATTTAAGAAACAAGACAGATGAACATACGGGAAGGGGGGGAAGAGAAGAGAGGGAAACAAACCACAAGAGACTTAACAATAGAGGGGCGCCTGGGTGGCTCAGTCAGTTGAGCGTCGGACTTCGGCTCAGGTTGTGATCTCACAGTCTGTGACTTCGAGCCCCGCATCTGGCTCTGTGCTGTTAGCTTGGAGCCTAGAGCCTGCTGCGGATTCTGTGTCTCTGTGTCTTTCTCTGCCTCTCCCTCACTCTCTCTGTCTCTCTCTCTCTCTCTCTCTCTCTCAAAAATAAATAAAAACATTAAAAAAATTTAAAGAGACTTGACAATAGAGAACATCTGAGGGTTGATGGAGGGAGGTGGGTGGGGGATGGGCTAGATGGGGAGTGGGTATTAAGGAGGGCACTTGTTGGCATGAGCACTGGGCATTGCATATAAGTGATAAATCACTGAATTCTACTCCTGAAACCAATATTACACTGTATGTTAGCTAACTAGAATTTAAATCAAAAAAAAAAAAAAAAGAATTTATCTGAGCACTTGCCATGTGCTAGAGTTGGGTGATATACCTGTAGAAAAACCACACCAAGAAGTTCTCCATTTAGCATGGGACATTACAATTATGTAGAGCAACAATGACATCTATGCAAGGAATCAGGGGGGTAGAGTGGGGAGCACCTGACTACTTAGAATGGGAGGTAGGAACTATGGAGGGGAAGGGTTTGTGATGGAGCTGGCATTCGTCATGAACACTGGAGGAGTTTTCCTGGTGGAGAAGTGAGGCAGGGCATCCAGAAACAAGAAACGATACATAGAAAGGTTTGGAGGTATGAAGGGGAATTGGATAGGTGTCCAGGAAATAGGGTGTATAGCGTTCCAATAAAACTTATGTGTTAGCAACTCAAAATAAAGTCTGTCTGTTGTAGACCATTATCACAGTACACTGGTGTTGGTCTTGGGAATTTTGACTATTAGTGACTTTGAGAAAATGGAAATTGATATTAGTTAACATCTAGATAAAATACATTAACAAATTGTGAATGTATTTTATTAGATAGACATGGGTTGTTGTGTATCTGGAACATAACATGTCAGGAGGGTGAGAGATTGGAGAATGAAATGAAGATGCATAGGGCCAACTTAATGTTGACTTGCTACTTGTGTGAAGGTTTTTTCTTTTTTCCTCTTTCCCCCTTTTTACAATGGAAAAATCTTAAACACACGTAAAGATGGATTAGTATAATGAAGTCTTACATACCCATAGCGCAGCTTTAGTGACCACCAACTAACTTCCACTTTTGTTTCTTTGATTCCTTCAATTTTCTTTTTTTTTTTTAATTTTTTTTTCTTTTTTTCAACGTTTTTATTTATTTTTGGGACAGAGAGAGACAGAGCATGAACGGGGGAGGGGCAGAGAGAGAGGGAGACACAGAATCGGAAACAGGCTCCAGGCTCCGAGCCATCAGCCCAGAGCCTGACGCGGGGCTCGAACTCACGGACCGCGAGATCGTGACCTGGCTGAAGCCGGACGCTTAACCGACTGCGCCACCCAGGCGCCCCACAATTTTCTTTTTTAATTGTTGGAGCATCTTGAAGCAAATTCAGTACCCATAGATACTTCAGGATAATTTCTCTTTTAAAAAATATAACCACAGAGGGGCGCCTGGATTGCTTACTCGGTTAAGCGTCCGACTTCAGTTCAGGTCATGATCTAATGGCATGTGAGTTCGAGCCCCACATCGGGTTCTGTGCTGGCAGGTCAGAGCCTGGAACCTGCCTCAGATTCTATGTGTATCTCTGTCCCACCCCCACTCTCACACTGTCTCTCTCAAAAATAAATAAGCATTAAAAAAATTAAAAATATAACCACAGATATATATATATATATATATATATATATATATATATATATATAATAGGAATATATATATATATGTATACTGGATTATTTCTTTTAAAAAATACAACTACAATATCATTTTCACACCTGACAAAATAAACAAAAATTCCTTAGTATCAAGTAAAATCCAGTCCATGCTCAATTTTCCCTGATTGTCTGAGAAATGTCTTTTTTACGGCAGTGTTTAAATCACAACCCAAACACAGTCCACATATAGCGTATGGATGATTTGTCTCTTGTCTCTCAATCTGTATTAGTTCTCTATGCACTCACCCTCTGACTTACAACAAATTTTTTAAAAGTTTTTAATTTTAGTAAAAAATTTGTTAGGAAACTGGGTTGTTTTTCCTGCAGAACTTCCAGAGTTTGGATTTGGCTGATTGTACCCTTGCGGTGCTCTTGAACAAGCTCTTCCAACTGCCATATTTTCTAGGAACTGATAGAGCTAGCAGCTGTTCAAATACAGGCTCTTTTTTGGCAGAAAGGCTTCGTAGTTGATGCTTCCTATTGAATTACTAGTTGTTCCGGGGCGAGTGAAGTTAACTTTAGTTACTGGGTTCAGGTAATGTCAGGCTAATCCATTCATTATAGAGTTTGTATTAAGGTTTTGGGCAGGCTAGGCAAAAACAGGTTTGCTTTACAAAGACCCACCTGCTGACTATATGGAGAACGAGACTAATGAAGTGATCCCGGAGACAGTGAGATCAGTTGAAAACAATTGCAGTGGTCTAGGTGAAAAATGAAAATTTCTTGCTAAGGTAAGGGTTGTAGAGGTGGACAGGAGGGTCCACATTTGGGAGATTTTAAGCAGGAAGAGGGTGTCTACTGGAGGCAGGGGTAAAGAGGGAGAATGCAGTTAATCATTTAGCCTATTTGTCTTTTTTTCTCTAGATACATCATACCTTAGTTGATTTCATTCATTCCCTTGGTTTTTAATCCCCTTATATGCTGGTAACTTCAGAAAGTTGTATCTTTGGCCTTAGCATTTCATCCTGAACTTCACACATTTATATCCGATTGCCTGCTGAATATCTTCACTGGGATCTTATCCTTCCATGTCCAAAACTACTCTTATCTTGTCCCCGCCAGCCAGCTTCTCCCCCAGTCTTCCCCATCCTATTAATGGCACTACTATTGTTCAGACAAAATCCCTAAGAGTCTCCTTGTTTCTTACCTGTCCCTTATACTCCCATCAAGATTTGTCAGCTTTACCTTCAAAACATATGTGAATTTGAACCATTCTCAGTGACATTGTTCTGGGCCATGATTTAATCATCTTTCAGCTCATCTTCAGATCTCACTGTTTTTACTCTTGCAGGAGACCAGGTAGGAGAGATAGACAAAAAGATTTAAGGCTTGAGGGTGGTGCCTGTCAGAATTCCTCTTCAGTTCTTGGCAAAGACAAACTGCTCATTCTTCTTTGCTCATCTTTACTTTCCCTCTAGTCCTAAGGCATTCAGTACACTCTCTTCACAATGGTAATGTGGTAGATCACACAATGGCCCAAGTTCTTCAACCCTATCTGGATCTACAACTTTTGCCACATAACTTGGCAGTGCTCTCCACTGACCCTGGGCTTGATGATGTGAATGTTAGCAAAGTTTGATGCAAGCAGTGGCTTGAAAAATGCTTGGACAATTGGGCTTGGTCTTCCACTCTTGCACCTCTACCATTACTATGAGAATATTCTTGAACTAGGCTGTTAGGGCATGGGAGATCTGTGAAGCAGAGAGCTAAGGCTGGCCTGGATAAAATAACGGCCAGTGGACTCCCAGATACATGACTGATTTGAGCCAGGATCAGAAGAGCCTCTTAGCCAGTCACTCCAGCTGCACGAACAATTAGAGTTTTGTGGTTGTTTCTTTTTGTTATGCAGCATTGTGGCAATAGATAACCAGGGGATTCCAAATTCGTATCTACCACATGGATCTTTTCTCTTAACTTCAGCTTTGTATATCTCTCAGGTGCCTCTTTTGGATATATAATAGACAGTTCCAGCAAAACATGACCAAAGTCTTTGATTAGCAGCTCTTTCCCTAAATGTTCCCATCTTATGACAGCTCCATCATTCATCTAGTAGCTCAGGTCATAAAGTAGGAATCATTTTTTATTCCTTAATTTTCATTGTATCTCTCATCCAAATTATCAGGTTGTTTCTCTGTTATTTTCAGAATATATCTAAACGCATCCATTCTTCTCTGTTTCTACTACCAACCACTTTAGTTCATGCCCACATAAACTTCCTTCTGTATCATAGTCACCTCCTACCTTGTCTCTGTTTTCATCCTTAACTTATAGTCAAGTCTCAAAATGCCAGCCAGAATAATTTGAAAAAGAAAATTCCTCAGATATGATATCAAAAGAACAGAAAATAAAAGAACAAACAGATAAATTGAACATTGAAATTTCTTCAATGTGCTTCAAAGGGCGCTTCAAAGGGCACTATCAAGCAAGTGAAAAGGCAACTAAAAAATGGGAGAAAATATTAACAAATCATGTATCAGATATGGGATTAATATCTAGAATATATAAAGAGCTCCTTAAATTCAGCAACAAAAACCAAACAGTCTGATTAAAAAATGGGCAAAGGATTTGCATAAATACTTATCCAAAGAAGATATACAGATAGCCAAAGAACACACGAAAAGATGTTCAACATCACTAATCACTAGGGAAATGCAAATCAAAACCACAATGCAAATCAATACCACCTCACATCCATTAGGATGGCTATTATCAAAAAACCAGAAAATAGTAAGTGTTGGCAAGGATATAGAGAAATTAGAACACTTGTGCTTTGTGGGTGGCAACGTAAAATGGTGCAGCTGCTATGAAAAAGTGGTTTCTCAAAAAATTAGAAATAGAATTATCATCATCTAGCAATCCCATTTCTGGATACATACCCAAAATAACTGAAAGCAGGGACTTGAACAGGTATTTGTACAGCCATGTTCACAGCAACACTTTCAAAATAGACAACAGGTATAAGCAACCCAGTATTTATCAACAGGTGAATGGATAAACAAAATGTAGTACATACATACAAGGTAGAATTATTCATCCTTAAAAAGGAAGAAAATTCTGACACATACTACAACATGAATGAACCTTGAAGACATTATGCTAAATGAAAGAAGATAATCACAAAAGATCAAATACTGTATGATCCCACTTACGTGTGTGGTACCCAGAGTAGTAAAATTCATAAAGGTAGAAAGTAGAATGTTGGTTTCTAGGGTCTGGGGGAGAGGACAATGGGGAGTTATTGTTTAATGGGTACACAGTTTCAGTTGTAGAGAATGAACAAAATTCTGGAGATGAATGGTATTGATGGTTGTACAATATAAATAGGGGTGCCCAGTGGCTTAGTGAGTTAAGCATCTGACTCTTGATTTCAGCTCAGGTCATGATCTCACAGGTTTGTGAGTTCAAGTCCTGCATTGGGCCCTGTGCTGACAGTGTGGAGCCTGTTTGGGATTCTGTCTCCTTCTCTTCCTGCCCCTCCCCCACTTGCTGTCTATCTTTCTCTCAAAATAAATAAAAATAAACTTTAAAAAATTAGTTAAAAATCAGTATAAATAAACTCAATGCCACTAAACGGCACATTTAAAAATGGTTAAAATGATATAATTTTTGTTATGTATATTTAATACCCCAATTTAAAAATATGGCATGAAAAAAAACCTTTCCTCAGGCATTCAAAATGCATTTCACAATCTTTTTTTTTTTTTTTTTTCAACGTTTATTTATTTTTGGGACAGAGAGAGACAGAGCATGAACGGGGGAGGGGCAGAGAGAGAGGGAGACACAGAATCGGAAACAGGCTCCAGGCTCTGAGCCATCAGCCCAGAGCCCGACGCGGGGCTGGAACTCACAGACCGCGAGATCGTGACCTGGCTGAAGTCGGACGCTTAACCGACTGCGCCACCCAGGCGCCCCAACATTTCACAATCTTTTGATCAAATCAATAATATAGCAAAAAAGAAACTCAGGGACAATGAAATAAAATTATTAGCCTTTTTTTTTTTTTTTTGGTTTACTATAAGGTAGTATCTATTTTTACACTATTATTCCCCAGAATCTATTTTATATCCAGGTTACACTATAACTCTTTAGCTCCTATCTTACATCTAAATTATTTTCTCTGTCATATGAAGACTGACAACAGAATGTGATTCATGGCTAGTTAGTTATCCCATTTTGTATATTTTGAATACAATCAAACAGATTAAAATTTTAAAAATTGTTCAGCATTTGAGATGTACAATTGAATATATGTATTATACGTGTATGCATATCCATAATATATATATACATGTGTAAGTTATATGTTTTTACAAGAATATACCCTGTATTTTCTTTTTTTTAATATATGAAATTTATTGTCAAATTGGTTTCCATACCACACCCAGTGCTCATCCCAAAAGATGCCCTCTTCAGTGCCCATCACCTACCCTACCCTCCATCCCACCCTCCATCAACCCTCAGTTTGTTCTCAGTTTTTAAGAGTCTCTCATGCTTTGGCTCTCTCCCACTCTCACCTCTTTGTTTTTTTTTTTTTTTTTTTCCCTTCCCCTCCCCCATGGGTTTCTGTTAAGTTTCTCAGGATCCACGTAAGAGTGAAAGCATACGGTGTCTGTCTTTCTCTGTATGGCTTATTTCACTTAGCATCACACTCTCCAGTTCCATCCACGTTGCTACAAAGGGCCATATTTTATTCTTTCTCATTGCCACATAGTACTCCATTGTGTATATAAACCACAATTTCTTTATCCATTCATCAGTTGATGGACATTTAGGCTCTTTCCACAATCTGGCTATTGTTGAGAGTGCTGCTATAAACATTGGGGTACAAGTGCCCCTATGCATCAGTACTCCTGTATCCCTTGTATACCCTGTATTTTATAATATAAATGTCACGTCTTTCACCCCCTGATCGGAAAGCTTTCACATGTTTCCCATCTCAACCCTTTCCATGGCCTTCAGGCTCCACAGAACCCAAATTGGTCTATCTTTTCAACCTCATCTTTTACTACCTTTCTCCTAGCTTATTTTGTTCTGGTGACCTTGGCCTTCTTGCTTGGATTCAAATTCCGAAGTTTGGTACTGCCTCAAGGCCTATGTATTTGCTGTTTCCTCTGCCTGGAATACTTTCCTTCCAGACATCTGCCTGTCTCATGCTTTTGCTTCACCCTGACCTGGGTTCAAATGTCAACTCCTCAGAGGCCTATTTGGCCATTCTATCTAAAACAGAGCCCTCCCTCCACTTCATAACCCATGACTTGCTACCTCATTGTTCTGTTTAGATTTCCTGTTAGTACTCATCACTACATAAAATTACATTCCATACTCATACCTTTTCTGTCTCTGTCTTTCATCTACCTTGTTGACCACAGCATCCCCAGCTTCAATAAGACTACCTGACACACCAATGACATTCAATAAATGTGTGTTCAATGCATGAACTCTACAAATGTTTATTGAGTTCCTACTATGTGCAGACACTGTGGACTTAGTTTTGTCCTCTGTGTGGAAGATTATACTATTGCCTGGCACAAGATGTTGAGATAGGGAGTACTGAGGACAGTTAAGTTGTTTAGATGGGTTTGGTTTGAGATACCTTGGACTAGCAGGTAGAGATGGAGAAGGGAAGTTGTAACCCTGGTATGGAAATCAGGGCCTCTAGAGAGATAGGCAGGAATGTAATAGAACTTACAGAACTCTACACAGGGACTGACTACCAGTCTGTCCAATCTGGGATTCTATCTCTGATGGGGAGAGAGGGGGTATTGAGGGAAGAGTGGTCATGGTGGTTCATAATATCAATAGTAAGGTCCATCCTAAGTGGAGCTTTGAGTTATGTGGCTATAGGACCTTTGAGTAATTGTCTGTCCCCAGAACCACAGGCTTTCTCACCATCTCCCTGATGTCGGACATTCCCTCAGGCAGGAAAGTGGCTCACTTGGTTACCAGAGGGAAGGTAGAAAGGCAAGCATTCCCCCTCCATCTCATTCGAGAGACATATAGATGACTTATACTGGAATTTCCCAGATGCCAGGTTTTGGGAGTTGGATGGAGAGAGAATCTGAAGTCTGGGGCAAAGAGCAAGGGAAATAGGAAGATGGGTCTAGAAATTTCATATACTAAAGAGCACTAACTTCTGACAAGTCATTGCCCACAAATTTCCTATATAAAAACTGCCCTGGGGGTGCCTGAGTGCTTCAGTAGGTTAAGAGTCCAACTCTTGAGTTCAGCTCAGGTCATGATTGTGGTTCCTGAGTTCAAGCCTCACATCAGGCTCTGAGCTGACAGTGCAGAGCTTGCTTGGGATTCTCTGTCTCCCTCTCTCTCTTCCCCTCCCCCACTCACTCTCTCTCAAAAATAAACATTAAAAAAAACCCTGCCCTAACATTCATATAACACTTCATAGCTTATAAAATATTACATTGAAAAGTCAGGTGCTCCTAAAGTTGCATCCCACATGTGGGATCTCTGGAAAATTAACCTCTACTAATGTCCTCATTTATAGACCACAGTAATAACCTATTCCTCATGGTACTAAAAGAGACAACTTATGTAAAGTGCTTAGCCCACTGCCAGCACATGCACATTCAATCAGCATTTGTTTCTTTCACTATTTCCTTTACATTATCTCGCCTGAAACTCACACCAATTCTGGGAAGTAAGTTTGGCGGGTATTGTTATCATCCCACTTTACAGATGAAAAACCAGGATCAGAGAGATTTATTCTGACTTTCCTAAAGCCATACAAATTTCAAATAGGAGAGTCAGGATTTGAATTCAGGCCTTTCACCCTAAGTTGTCTCCTCCCACCTCTTGTTCTTCTCTGACCATGTTGGAGTGTCCCATGGCGGAGACAGAGTTCACCACAGGTCTGTCCTGTAGGTCAGGAGGATGCTGCCATCTTTGCTTTTGTTATAATATGCTTTTGAAAACATATAGAAGCAGAATGTCTGAAAGCTGGACAGTGGACTTACATGTTATCAATGGCATTCTGATCAAATTATATAATCTGTAATTACATCTTGCCTTTTAGACATAACCTTTGTGTCTCTATTTCTAGCGCTTCACTTGCCTTTAATTTCACTTTTCCTTCACGGTTGAATGCAGACTTGGCTGGCTGGAGAGCCCTGAGTGGCCAGTCAAAGCTAATGGTTCACCTTTGCCTCCATTGTCCTAAGTTTATGAGACTTTTCACTTTCTTACTAGTATCAACACTTTCCCCTTCCCTTTCCTGATTATTAAAAAAAAAGTGGCAAATTGAACACAATATTTATTTTTTTATTTTATTTTATTTTTCAACGTTTATTTATTTTTGGGACAGAGAGAGACAGAGCATGAACGGGGGAGGGGCAGAGAGCGAGGGAGACACAGAATCGGAAACAGGCTCCAGGCTCCGAGCCATCAGCCCAGAGCCCGACGCGGGGCTCGAACTCACGGACCGCGAGATCGTGACCTGGCTGAAGTCGGACGCTTAACCGACTGCGCCACCCAGGCGCCCTGTTGAACACAATATTTAGACCATTGCACAGCTGTACTGACAATGGTAGTGATCTTGCTGACTCCAATTGGTGAGTGAAGGCATGGTCATTTTTCCATGGCTCAATGGAGTCGGCTAATTCCCAAAACCTAGAAGGGTGACTGGTGTGTAAGGCACTGAAGATTGTGCTGCTTGCACTTTAGAAGGGGGGATGTGGGTCATGAACTGCCTGCATTGTCCTGAACTCGTGTCTAGCCAGGAGGTGGCGCCCTTTCGCTGCCCAGTTGATAGTGGTGGGTCCATACTGTGGGGAGGGAAAAAATGAGCTTCTGTAGCTTGGACTGCCGTTTCAGAGGCTCTGAGACACAGGGCCCAGGTTTGCCTCTTCTAAACAGCCACATAATGCACTTGATGAAAGAAACTGCATGGGGCCTTACTTCTTCAGCCACCAGAGCCATTTCTCTGTCCCTTCCTTCTAGAGATTCTCTTCCCTGAGAATGAGCAGTGGGGTCTGGGAAAATGATCAGAACGCAGCCTTGTAATGAAGGTGAAGGGAACTGAGAAAGATGACAGATGAGGAGCTGCTTCTTACAGTGCTTGCTTCTCTCTCTCTCTGAATCTCCCTTCTGCTCTTGTTCTGAAGTAACAAAGTTGTCCTGTATTTCTGCACACAGAACTCCATCCCCAGGCAGGCTTGTGACCTGAGCTGCTATTTGCCCTAAACCTCTTTTGTTTTAGATAGACTGTGGGGGATCTAAGGTCTAAACTGGGAAGAAAGGAACGGGAGAAATGAAAATCAGAGAAGAACAGGAGGAAAGAGACAGCCGAACAGACATCAGAGAGAAAAACAGAAAGACAGATACACAGAGAAAGACAGAGATACAGAAAGAGACAACGTGGGACATATGCGAGGGTGGGGGCACTGATTTGGAGGCAGAAGGATAGATCTGCATCCCAGCTCATCTACCTCAAGCTCTGTGAAGTTGGGAAAAATCACCTGACTGCTCTGAACCTCAGTCTTCTCATCTGAAAATGGGAATAATTTTACTTCATCTGTATCACAGTGATGAGGACCAAAGGGAAAGCATTGACACTCTAGTTACCGTGGCTATTACCTGATGTCAAGCCAGGCCTTAAGAGAGAGGTTGTGGTCCTGGCATATGTTGAATCCTAAGGGTGGGCATAAGCGCTATCAGAAGCTCTGGGAGAAAACTCTAGTCCCCTGTATCCTAATCCTATTTTCCCAGAGGATTTTATAGCAGGAAGTTTTCCTGGTTCCAGCTCCTGGGCAGAGAAGCCTCATTGCCCAGGGTGGCATTGTGTGTGTGTGTGTGTGTGTGTGTGTGTGTGTGTGTGTAGGCACTTCTAGGTTACTCTCTTCCACACTCAACACTCATAGCTAACATCTTATTGAGTTTACTATGTGCCAGGTGCTTTTCAAAGTGTGCTACATGGATTAACATTTAATCTTTATAACTGTCTTATGAAGTAGGGACTACTGTTAACCTCATTTTTACAGATATTGAAACTAAAGCAACAGACAGACAAAAGGAAATTGCCCAAAGTCACACAGGAAGTGGCAGAGGAGATTAAAACCCAGGCCATCTGATGCTAAAGTCCTCATCTAACCTTTGTGTTATCCTGCCTCTCCAGGTAGGTTTTGGTCCCTTACCCTCTCATCTGGCAGGAGCAGCAGAAGGCAGCTTCAGCGGAGACTTTAACTGGCATATGCATCTCATTCTGGGGAGCTGTCCCTGTACTCAGGGTGTTGGGGGTGTCCCAGCTTGTGATGCATCCTGATCAGGTCAGAGGTGCCATCATTCCTTTATCTTGCAGCGAGGTGGCGATTTCAGCACTTTGAGATAGATGGGGAAAAGGACTTCACGTGCCCTTTGTTCCTGTTCAAATGCAGCACCCAGACAGGGTCTAGACACTACCAGCCTTCCTGCCTCCAGCTTTGCTTCTGGAAGTGAGAACACCTGTTGTCTGAAAGGTCCTGGACTCTAGAGCTGGGCTTGGTTATACAGCGGTTGGGAGCAGACAGCGGGGTTTCCAGTGCAGTCGTTCCCACAAAATGAAGGGTACTCCATGATTTTAGTTACTTTCTTTGGTGCAGAAATTGTGGGCCGATAGTGAAATCCAATAACAACTTCAGTTTGCCTTGTTTAATATTAGAAAGTGGTATGAAAGTGACCAGGTGAATGAGAATCCAAAGAGGCATCAAAGAAGGACTTTGTAGTTACCCTCATTTTGCTTCCACACAGATGCACTTGATACTCATTGCCTGAAAATAAGGTTCACGGTCTATTGGTCTCATTTTTCCCTGAGAGAAGGGAAGACTTCCACATGGCCTCCTGGGAGATCTAAAAGCCCCATGTAGGAGATCTTCTTGAGGGCTTCTAACATACTCCCTGTCCTGGTCTTCTTGGTTTTTAAAAGAAGTTGCTGAGATTCTCTATTGCCTGCATTCTACCATGTTTGAGAACATCTGATTGTGCCCTTCATTTGAACACAGTCTTCTATAATTTGTAAGTATGTTAGACTTGCTTTCCCTTAGACCTTCATAGACTTCATAGACCTTCATAGACCTTACAAGAGTTGAATGTTTCTGTGAGAAGTCTGGAGCCAGTCCGATTGTTTTCTCTTTTGCTTATTCCATTTATTCTTTCTTTTTCTCTGAGGTCTAGTGCTTTAACTAGGATGTGTTTTCTTGAAGTCCATTATAACTTGTTTATTTTGATTATTCTTTTTCTTCAGCAACTTAACTAAGCTCTATTTTGGTATGTATTACCCTGGAATAATTGTTTTTGGTATATATGATGTACCATCTTGTTTGCTGATTCTTGCTTCATTTCAGTGAAACTTTCCTATATTATATTTCAAAACATTTCTTGATTTCTATTTTTTTTTTTAACTTCAGGGGCACCAATTATCCTTAAGTTTGACAGTCTTTGTCCTCTGTACCTATCATTCCCTAATTACTTCAATCTCTGTTTTATTTTCTCCTCATGCACTGTGATTACATCAGGCTTTCCCCAATCCTGTCAGTTCTATTTTTCATCTGGGTCGATGCCATTTCATTCAGCTGCTCCTAATTTATTCAATTTGTAATACATTTATTTTAGTTTGCAATTTGTTTCTTTAGTTCTGTGACATTTCTTGTAATTTCATTTTATTGTTCTATCATGTTCTGTTTACTGATTTTATATTTTCAAGTTATTCTATAGAATAAAACTCTCATGGGGACCTAGTTCTGTTTGTTGGGTTACTTCCTCTCATACTCCAACTTAGATTAGATTGGGTTTATACTCTTTCTCTTTCCTCTTATTTGTCTCCCTGGAAAGATGGCCAGCCCCAGTGGCCCTTGTTGCTTCTGCTGAGGCCCCTGGTGTGATGGAGGGGCTTCTACTCACTGGAGCTTTTCTAGTAGCTTTACCTAGATCTGCCTCCTTACTCTCTGAGGCCATACCTCCCCAGCTGTAGGATATTGTGAGAATTCTCAGGAATCCTTGGACTCAATTACTTTCCTACATTTTACCTTGTTCAGAATAATGTAAGGAGCCAGAATATTCTTTTGTCTTTTCTTGGCTACCATTTTGGGTTTCTATGGTACAAAGTTCTACTCCATTCTTTTTTTTGATTGCTGCTTGTGACTTTTTATTGGTTTGTTTCACTTTTTTTTTTTGCTTTATTTCATTGAGTAGAGAGATTCTGTGTACTTGCTCTACTTAGATGATTCTGCCCAGAAATCTGACTTATTTTTATAATGAGAAAAAAATTGCTATATGACTATTAAAATAAAACAAAGAGATCTCAGTCATCTCTAGTTTCCTGACCAACTGTTCAAGTATACTTTTGAGTACATTAATATCTGCCTGCAAAAATAAGTTGAATAAACTCACCCATTTTAGCTTGGCTGCTTCTTTGAAAACAGACTGGGACAAATCTATAGAAAGCAAAGTTGTACCACATTTTCTCTCATTACATGAGCTTTACCTTCTCAGACAGTTCTGAGACTGACTTCAGAAAGGGCATCAAGCAATGTTTAAGATTTGAGTTTGCATTTCATAATATTGATCTTAGCTAACATTTCTCTTCTTTTGGTGCAGAAACTTTAGAGAGTTTTTTCTTCATCCTCTGGGAAACTTCAGTTATGCTCTCAAAGCCTTTCAGATGATTAGATGAAGCTCACTCACATTACCGAGGATAGTCTTTACCTGAAGTCATCTCATGATAGATGTTAAGTACATCTACACAACACCTTCAACACAACACCTAGATTAGTGTTTGTTTGGATAACTGGGTACTGCAGCCTAGCCATGTTGACACATCAAACTAATCATCACATATGGGGTGGGCAAGTGGGACAGCAGAAAGGCAAGATATCAGAGGGGTTGATATCAGAGGGGTTGGCATATTGCTCCATCCAGAATTTAATAGGTTAAAAACATTTTCCCACTCCTCCACTCCAGCAGACACGACCAACAATGAGAACACTCACATTTATATAACTCAGCAAGTGAGTTCCTTGGAAACACTCACCATAAAACTGTCCATGCGAAGGTGTACTGTGGGCAACTCCGTACGCTGTATCTCCCTGCTGGAGACTCATAATACACGTCACCATATTGAAAACCATGAGAAATCCCACAGCAAAGAAAGTTATTTGTCTTTTTTTGTTGTTGTTGTTAAATCCAGCTTTTCCCAAACTCATTTGACCATGAAACCTTTCCATTCTTTTCCTCATGTGACATCTATCAACAGAACATGCTTAGGGAAAGTCTGGCTTAATCTCCTCTCCCTAAAGTAATAGTTCAGTTTGCTTGGGTACCACTGAGGTTTCCCTGATAACACACACAAAAAAACAACTTTTTCAATTGCTTGGTGCACATAAACATTTCCTGCTTTCTCGGTGTTCATGAAAAGTACAAGATTGGCTGACACAGGAAAGTGGAATTTTGCTGCTTCTGTCTTGTATATATGACAAAGTGTCTTAAGAGATAAACAACTCAAAATCATTTTCACCAACTCTGAGCAAAATGGTCTCTAGGAAAGTGTTGTTTTGCATATCACTCAACATACCACAAGGTATCCTCAGGAGCTTCAGTACCCCCATGGGAAAGCTTGATCTTACACACTTGTGAGCTGGTACCCCAGGCAGCAGGGAGCAGTGATGCCAGCAGTGTGCAGTTGATCTCCTCCAAAAACAAATTCCTCAACTAGTTCTTGAGCATCTGCTGAAGGCTCGACACAGTGCATGTGTGTGTGTGTGTGTGTGTGTGTGTGTGTGTGTGTGTGTGTGTGTTTGTGTGCACATGGGAACAAATAAAGAGCTAATAGTTTGAGTTAATGGACTTTTTGGGTAGGATTTGATTTAGCATGAAGGAGTCCTTAAATAGTAGTACCTTAGACAAGCCTAGGGTTTATTTTTTGTGCATGTGACCTAGTCTGTAACAGCGAGAAGGGGGTTCCAAGGTGAAAGGGATCCAAGCTCTGTTTTGTCTAAGGTGTTTGTCTCATCTTATCATATAAAGTGGCTTAGAACCACATCCTCATTCTAGCTAGGAAGGAGGTGGAAATGCTGTCAAGCAGGGCACATTCTCTCTTCTTGAGATTCAACTCAGAAGTTTCATACATCACCTACTATATATCCCATAAGTCACATGGCCACATGCAGCTTCAGTGAGCGGGAGGCTGAGAAACATAACCCTTATTCCAGGTGGCCAGGAAAACCAGCAAAAAATCAAGGGTCTTGTTATTCTGGAGAATGGGAGAATGGATTCTGGGGAACAAGTAACATTCTATTCTACAGGGTTATGTAAAATGTGAAAAGACATTTATTAAGCCCTCGACTTTTTCCAAGCAAGGGTGCACCACAGGCCTTTCATTCCAAAGACTGGATAAAAAGAGGATTTGGAGTCCAAGAGCTGAGAACCACAGGTGAGTAACATTTATATTTCTGGGTGGATTGGAACCATCCTAGGATACCAAAAATTTGAGGCTAATACTCTTGACTGTTTTCAAAGTACTATCAAAGTACTTTTATTTTTAATAGCAACTTAACTTATTGCATTATAATTACTTTTGAGTGTGGATGTGTCTGCCTCCCCAATTATACTGTGTTCCTTGAGGGCGGGGACTCTGTTCTGTGTCTGACTCATGGTAGGTACTTAGTAAACATTGGCTGAATCCAGTGTGGGGAGTTAACACCCACTCCCATTCCCCCTCCTGACTCCAAAATGACCCGAACTCTGAACTTCTCTTGTGAATTAATTAGAAGAACTGGGCGGGGGGAGAATCCAAATATTAGCTGGAGATTTGGATTCATGGCATAAAGTCTATTCTTGGGATCCCTGGCTGTTGGCTGCTCGCTTACTGAATTTAACTTCATATGGGGAATATCTGCTCTAGCTTCTGGGTACCACCCATTCTGGCTATCCATTACCACGTCTCAAACTACCCCAAAACTTAGTGGCATGAAATAACTGTTATGCTCAAGGACTCTGCTGGTCAGGAATTTGGAAAAGGGACTGTGGGGATGGTTCACTTCTGTTCCCCAAAGTCAGGGCTTCAGCTGGGAGACTCAGGCTGACTCAGCACCTGGGGGCTGGAATTACCTGAAGGTTTCCTTACTCTTATGTCTGACAATGGATGTTGGCTGTGACCTTCACTGGGGCGGTTGCCAGAACATCTACACGTGGTCTCTCCTTGTAACTTGGGCTTTCTCACAGCCCAGTGACTGGGCTCCAATGGTGAGCTTCACAAAAGATAAAGCCAGGTAGAAACTGTATTGCCATAGTTCAAACTTAACTTGGGAAGTCATGCAGCATCATTTCTGCCATATTTTGTTCTTTGTGGCAATCAGAAAGGGACTGCCGAGATCAAGAGGAGAAGAAATAGATTCTACCTCTTGATGGGGTGGTGATGGTGGGAAGGTTCTGCAAAGGGCATGAGGGATTGTAAATATAGGTGCAGCTATTTTTTGGGAAATACTTTATCTGATGGGTTCATCCAGAGGACTGAAGAGTGAGGATTCTCAGATTCACAGAGGACTTCTGGCAGGATGATGCCATCAGCCTTCTTCCAGATGGGCCCAAGAAGAGCCAGGAGCATTGGCAAAATCTCTGCATCCCCCTGGCATCCTGACAAGCAGCATGGGGTGGTGGAAATCTCCAAGTGGGAGTCAAGAGGTGATCTGATTATTGTGTGATATAGGATAGGCTACTTAATCCATCTGAGCTTCAGTTCCCCCTATCTGACAGATGAGAAGTTTGGATTAGATTCATTGTTTTCTAATCCCTTATAGGAGGGAAGGATTTTTCTCCTTTTAAAATTTGTATTACTTCCAGGGCGACTGACTGGCTCAGTTGGTACATACAGCATGTGACTCGATCTCAGGGTTGTGAGTTTGAGCCCCATGTTGGGCATGGAGACTACTTTAAAAAAAGAGAAAACAAATAAATTTGTATTATTTCCAAATAAAAGTTTAGGGGAACCCAATATATGAGCTGGATAAAGGTCATTGAAAGGGGTTTTGGGGGATACCTATGCCCACTTATTCCTTCCCACTCCTTGAGGATTCTCCATGGAAACTCAGTGCTCCTCAGAGAACATTTGGAAAATCTTTGGACCAGGATGTTTCCTGAGGGTCTCTAGGATGGGGTTGGGTGAGAGAGGAAAGACCCCTCAACCATCTCTCAGATTTTCCTCAGAGTAGTTTGTTTCCTTCCTGCTCCCTGTTTGAGTCCCCATGGCCACCTGTCAGCCATCTGACACTGAATTAAGTAAGTGTCTAGCAGGTGATCTGGATGAGCCAAAGTCCCACAAGTACCTGGGGAAAGCACTATTTAAAGAACTGGGGTATCTACTGGTATTGTTTGAATTTGAAGCCCTTACAGCCTGTAATTTGTGCTGGACCAGCCTAGTATGGGGAGAGATTGGGACTCTATGCCAATGGTGGTCCCACATTTCCACCTTTGGGGCCTCAGCTGGTGACTCAGGGTGACCCTGCAGTTAAGAGGTGCCCTGGGTTGGCTCTCATGGTCCTTTGTCTTCTCTGCCTCTCCTGTCCGCTTTTCCACCGCTGTCCCTCCATCTGTCCCCTCCCTTCCCCCTTCCCAGCCCACTCCCACCCCCACTTTTTCTCTCCCACATTCTCTGCTCCCTATCTTTGTCTCTCCATCCTGTTCTCTCTTTAAAGAAAAAAAAAAAATACACAGAGCGATTAGATTTGCAAATGAGCGGGCAGGAAACTGGGAACAAAGGGAACCAGAGCCGAAGAGGGAGCAGGTATAATTACTGTAATTAACTCAAGCAGCAGGGACACATCCCCTAGTCAGTGGTTGCTGTGAGGCACTGCAGGGGAGGCTGAGGGGAACTGGGGGCCCCAGGAAACTCAGACGGCTCCCTGCTCCCTGGGGCTTAGGCATCGTCTTGCCCCCCCCCCCCCCAGGAAGCTCCACCTGGAGCAGGGGGGCGGGGTGCTGTGCCAGGTTCCATCTCACCGCCCCCCCCCCCCCCCCCCCCCCCCGTCCTGGCCTCACAGAAGCAGGGAGGAGAGGATCCAGGCTCAGAGGACATGATATGGTCTCTTGCCCAGCACAGTGGAGCCAGAGAACAAAGCCCCTCTCTCATCTCTTAACTGGACACTTAGCTCTTTATCTGCTTTAGGACATCCTGAGAGCCTGCTCTGCTTAGCTGGGATCCAACCATTTCTAGAGGCTTTGGAAGGGAACACGTCTCGAAACTGTCATTTCTGTGTCCCCAAGCATCCCCAAGTATACACCTCTTGAGGCCTTTCAGGGCACCTTTGCAGCCTTACCTTTCACCACTGCCCCTCATCACTCCATCCTCTAGCCAGGTTTGACCGTGGGCTGCACCTTGAACATGCCCACGTTCTTCTATTTCTGTGCCTTCACATGTGAGGCAGTCCCTTTCTTGTGGTGCTGTACTTTTCTCAAATGCCAGTTGGTAAAAAAGTTATCCACCTTTTGAGGTATGATTGAAACTAAAGCTGCTTCTCCAAAGTCTATACTTATCTCATCCTTCACAGAAGGCCATAGCCCTTGTCTCTTTTATGGACCTCACCTCACTGTACTCCTGATCTCCTTTACTTTGAGGAAGGCAGATAGACCCTGGCTTAGGATTCCTGGGGCTTAATAGCAACCATCTTTGGGGCTCTGTGTCAGTAAGACCCCTTTCTCTTGTCAGTAACAGAAACCCCAATCAAATCAGCATAAACAAAAGAGGAAATTTGTTAGTTGGAATAACTAAAAATTCTGGGGATGTTTGAAGGTATGGCTTTATCCAGGAACTGAAACATCAGATCTCTCTCCCTCCTGTCCCTTTTCCTCAGTGTGGGTTTCACTCTCAGGCCCCTCTACAGCATGACCCCTAGGATCTCCAGGCTAATAACATTCTTAGAGCCAGCCATCCTGGGGAATTTTTCCTTCCTAATGTTCCAGCACACACCTGAGATTGAGTCTCATTGGGTTGGATTGGGTCCAGAGCCAGTCATTGGGTTGGGGGAAATGAAACCGAGTGGTTGGCCAGGCTGGCCTCAAGTGATCCCTAATGGAATCTGAGGGAGAAGTCAGGCCAGCCCTGTCCAAACTACATGGTTCCCAATGGGGAGGAGTGGTTCCTTAAAAGAAGATAGAAGGACATAATAGTGATGCTGCACAGGTGGAAACAGCAGGTGTCTGCCACTGACAGAGCACCCAGGTGAGGGCCCAGCTCCTAGAAATATCCTTTCGTTTTTATACTCAACCCATCCTTCAATACCCAACCCATGTCCACCAGCCCCATGATGCCTCCTCACCTGCTCTAGGGGCCCAGAGTCTGTACCACTTCCCAGGCACACACCTTCATCCTGCCTTTTCATGATCTTTGTTTTCATTTGTTATAGCCTCATTGGAGCAACAAGATTATAGACGCATTGAGAGCAGGGATGTGGCCATTCTTGTGTACCTCCTCCCACCCTGCTACAGCCCTGGACAACACTCCAGTGACCCAGACAACACTCCAGTGACCCAGACAACACTCCAGTGAGCCAAGCATAGAATGCAAGTCTTCTCCACGCCTGCGAACTGGCTGGGTCACTTACCAGTGTGTGACCTTGGGGCGTCCCCTGATCTCTCAACTTCCTTATCTGGAAGCTGGGGCTATGAACACACCTGTTTTACGGAACCATGACAAATAAAGGAGATACTATGCGCAGAAGTACCTCGCACTCTCTTCCCAGATAAGCCCAGGCTGTCTTCCTCCAATTACATAATTGGGTATTTAATTATCACTGAGGTAAGAAACAAGAGTTCACCTTCCTTATTTCTGTGATGCTGGCCTCTGCTTCCCTAGACATTTTTGTTCTCCTTGGCCAACTCCCCTTACTTTATCATCTACCTTTTAAATGTATGCTTGTACAAGGCAGCAGAGTGTGGGGTCAATAGCATAGGGCGAGGCTTAGGTTGCCACCATTCCAGTTGTAATTATACCACCTGCTAGAGTATAACCTCAGGCAAGTGACTTAACCTTCCAGTGACTCAGTTCCTTAACATTGAAATGAAAAATCACAATAATATCTACTTCATGGGGCTGGATTGGATAGATTAATTTGTGTAAAGCACTCAGGACAGGACTTGGTGGGGAGTAAGGACTATAAGAATGTTCACTATTATTCCCATTTTAATGTTTGAAACTGAAATACGTTATTGGCATTAGGTCCAGTCAGTTCTTTCTCTCAAAACTTCTCAAATTCATTCTTTCACTCCTTCCCATCCCTACTAATTTCTTCATTAAGTCCCTCATAATTCCAAGCATGGATTTCTCCCACATCTGCCTGGTTAGTCTCGCCTACCTGTCTTGTGTTTTCATCTATTCTCTGTACAAAAATCTGATCATATTCCTCTCTTGATGTAAGTCTTTAAATGGCACCCTGTAACAATTAGCATACAAAGTTTGTATATATATAAGTTTATTTTTGAGAGAGCACGAATGGGGAAGGAGCAGAGAGAGAGGGAGACACAGAATCCGAAGCAGGCTCCAGGCTCTGAGCTGTCAGCACAGAGCCCGACATGGGGCTGGAACTCGCAAATTGCGAGATCGTGACCTGAGCCTAAGTTGGCGCTCAATGGACAGAACCACCCAGGCGTGCCCCCCTCACCCCTTGCTTACTTTTTCAACCACATCTCTCTCTGCTGTCCCTCCTGTTTGTCCCCCTCCCCCAAGCATATCTATTTTCTCTCACCTCTTTGTCTAGAATGCTTTTACTTTCTCTTTTCTCATGGCCACTTCTTCAGCATTCACTGAGCCCCAATTTAGGCATCACCTCCTCACAAAGGCTTTCTGGATGTCCAGCCTGTTCCTCCCCAGGATGCTCTCTGGATGTCTCACCTAGAGCACCCTGGGAATATTTCTGTCCCAGAAGCTGTTGCTTTGCATAAGTGTCTCCTCCACTAGAGTATACACTTCTGGGGGTCAGGGCCTCATATTTGAATGCCTAGCTCCAGGCACAGTTTCTGGCACTTCATGTGGGCTCAGTGCTTGTTGAATGAATTGAATAATGATAACCCCTACTGAATTTGCCAGTCCTCTTCTGGTTCTGGTAACAGAAACTGGCTTTAGGTATGGCTGTATCCCAGTACTCAAGTGACATCATCAGGACCACATCTGTCTCCATCTCTAGGCTTTGCTTCTTTTGCTTCTCAAGCTGGTTCCCTGAAAATGACCAGTGGCAGCTTCAGCCAACTCACTTAGCAACCCAGTGAAAAACCAGCATCTCTGTCTCAGTATTTCAGCAAAAGCCTCCATACCACTCTCATTAGACCAATTACTTGCTGTTCCAGGGGCATGAAATGTGGTCATAGGTTGGAAATAACTGAAATGCATCTCTTACAGTTCTAGCTCTGGAGGGTGAGAAGTCCAAGATCAAGGTACCAACAGAGTCAGTGTCTGGTGGGACCTGCTTCCAGGTTCATAGAAGGCACCTTTCCACCATTACCACGTATGGCAGATTAGGCGAGGGAGCTCTTTAGGGTCCCTTTTATAAGGTCACTACTCCCATTTTTGAGGGCTTCTCCTCATGATCTAGTCACCTCCCAAAGGCTTTACCTTCTAATGCCATAGTAATACGTCTGTTCTTGGAGCTGGGAAATGGCATCATGGTCACATGGGTGAGTGGGGCATGTGTGTTTCCCAAAAGAAAAATGGGATGCTTTGGCCAGAAATATGGGTCATGGGGAAGCAAAACCAACATCTGTACAGAAGTGCCAGGTGCTGCTTGTGTTTTTATAAACATGTCAGTTAATATTCATAATGATTCAAAGAAATCCATCCCACTATGAGGACACATAGTGGTTGAGCAACTTGCTGGGATTTATATAGCTCATAGGAAATGGAGTCAAGTTCTCACCCTGACAGTCTGACTCCAGAGACTTCCCCCTTTAAAAAGTTTTTAGGGGTGCCTGGGTGGCTCAGTCGGTTAAGCGTCCGACTTCGGCTCAGGTCATGATCTCGAGGTCCGTGAGTTCGAGCCCCGCGTCGGGCTCTGTGCTGACAGCTCAGAGCCTAGAGTCTGTTTCGGATTCTGTGTCTCCCTCTCTCTCTGACCCTCCCCCATTCATGCTGTCTCTCCCTGTCTCAAAATAAATAAATGTTTAAAAAAAGTTTTTAAAAAGGAGTGCTTACATACAGTAAAAATTTGAAAGAATGTAAAAAGTTATACAGTGAACAGGCAGGTTCACTTCAAGCCTTGACCCTGAGGCCCAATCTCCCCCTTCCTGACCCCAATCATCCACCCAGAGGCCCTACTTTTATGCTTTATTATGCTGGTCACAATAGCCTCTGGTCTAGGGCTAACGTGTCCCCACTTCTGAGGGTTTTGCCTCATGCGCCATGGATTATGCGGTCTTTCCACTTTGCGTGGTTGGGAACAGAAACCATCTCCACCCCCATGTGAAGTGGGGACATTGTTGGGCTTACTGCTTTGCAGTGGGTCTTCCCAGCTTCTGGTGGCTTCTCACGTGTGTGATGACCATAGTCAGGTCACAATTAGAGGGGACCCCTCTGCAAATTGCTGGAGTCTCTCTTCTCTGACACTCTTCCCTGGCAATCTGGCTGCTTTGCCACCCTGAATGCCATCTCGGTCTCTTGAATTCAGGAAGAACATCAGGCTGTATGCTTCGGGTCCTCCTCCCTGGTTGGTGGCCAGAAATGACCCGCCAGCAGTAAGCTGGGGCAGTTTAGGACTCGCCTTCTTCTTCTTCTTCCTCCTCTCAGACATCAGTGACCCTTCCCACACTGTCTGCTGCTCAATATTTAAAACCATTGCTTAATTTTGGCTGTTTTTTTGTAAGAGCTATTTAAGGAAGTAGGGTAAATTTGGTTGGATGGAGTCTCTAGTACTCTCTCATGGCCAGAAGTAGTGCTACTTTTACCGTTTTTTCTTTTTTTGTGTGTGTGAATCCTTCCAGTGATAGGCTATGCATAAACAAGCATTTATATCCCCTCTTCTTTATACATACCTTTGTGTACCTTTGCTACACACTGTTGTGCACCTTACTTCTGTCACTTATCATCCTACAGGTCATTTTATATAGACTGACCTCATTTTCTTGAAAGGCAGAGTCTGCACTCCTAACCCCTACACTATTCTGCCTCAGTGAATTACAGCTGAGCTATTAGTGGCTATAATTGATGCTCGGTAAATAGTTGACGAGTTGAATAAATTATGGCAAAACTGCACACAGGTGGCTGGACTCCTGTTCTGATGATGGGAGGAAACAGGATGCTCCATATTCAGTTTGGGGTCCTGAGTATTCCAGACTCTTCTGTTCTCTTCTCCCACTTCTCGGAAGAGTTTCCCCTCATCTGGTCTACGGTAGGCTGAGACATATTTAAACCTCAGGTCTTGTCTCTTCTCTCCCATTTCATAAGAATTCAGTTTATACCACAAAACCACACTGGTTCTATAAAAGAAATACACCTGTACCCATTCTGGGAGACACTGTATGATGATATGCAGTGTGCCTGGGTTGCTAGTGCCTGCCATCCAGAAGCTCAGTAAATGCTCTTTGGATGAACTTGGGATTAACTTGTATCTTGTGCAGTTGAAATCTAGCTGCCCCCATCACCCCACAGAAAAGTCCTCATTGTCTAACATCTAGTTAGGACCTGTCAAAGATGAGTATATAGAGATATTCACTGGCTCATTATTTATAAAAGTAAAGCTTTGGAAATCACTAAACGTACATGGCAACAGAACAATTAAGTGGTGAAAGATTAGCATATAGCATTAGTATTGTCTTAGTCTGTGTGGGCTGCTATAACAAAAATACCAGGGACTCAGCAGCTTATAAACAAAAGTTTATTTTGCACAGTTCTGGAGGCTGGGAAGTCTAAGACTAAGGTGCTGGCAGATTCCGTATCTGGTGAGACCCACTTCTTGGTTCATAGATGGATATCTGCTTGACACATCCTCACATGGTGGCGGTAGTGGGGGGCAAGGGAGCTCTCTGGGGTCTCTTTTATAAGGGCACTAATCCCATCCATAGGACTCCACTCTCATGACCTAATTCCTCCCAAAGATCCTACCTCTCAATACCATCAACTTGGGGGTAGAATTTAACATATGAATAGGGGAGGACAAACATTCAATCTGTAGCAAGTATTTAGCTCTTAAAAATATGTATGTGTGTGTGTATAGGTTAACCTGGCTCCCTCAACTGACTCTTTCCCTTACCGTGGTTTTTGGAAGCATGAGACCCAAGTTCACTATTTATCACCTATTCTGATTCTCACAGCAACCTCATAACATTGCTTATTTGCCTCAATTTCTACAGAACAACTAGTTCCAGGCCATATGCATGTATGGAGGAAATCGGATGTAAGTTCAGGTCCTCCTGACTCTAAAACCTGAACTCCAGCTGCCCGTGCGGTTAGAACATTGTTCCCAAAGTGTGGTCTGCAGAACTCCACTCCTACTGAATGTTACAAGGAAATATCCCCTGTTCTCAGGGGATATTTGCTTTTGTTCTTGAGGTATTTGCATTTCTGTTGTGATCTCAAGTGATTTGCGGCTTACACAGTAGTTTCTAGCATCTGCCTGTGGTTGGAAGAGTTTTTTTTTTGATAGATGGTGGCTGGATTGATACCTTGGAATTATTCTAGATTCAGTACTTGATAGGAGTATTAGGTGGCCCTTTCTACAAACTGTGTGGGTCATAGAAATTTGGAATATCAGAGTGAGAAGGACTTTAGAGAGAATAATTTAGGCCTACCCCTTCATTTTACAAATGAGGAAACTGAGGCATGGGGAGAACTACCTTATCAAACCACTTGGTTTGGCGGAGGGAGGGCTAGAACCTGGGGCCTAGGCCTCCTGACTCTTAGCGCTCTTTCTTCCTTCTGTGAATAGTAGAACTATTTTGTAAAATTTCTGGCAGTCAATTAGTGGTTTTATATATATTCTGCCCGTTGCCACTTCTCTCTGTTTTAGTTTGTGTTCTTACTCTGTCTCAGGGCCTCTTCCTGATTGTGTTTGAGGTCATAGTGAGATGGCAGGTGGACCCCATAGAAAAGGGGACTAGAAAATTGAGCAAAAGGAGGCTTAGGGTATTGGGTTGTGGCCTAGCATCAACTCTGATAGGGATAACTGCACATGATTACACATTGGATTTGTGACTGAAAAACTGTGTGTACAGGTGAGACTTTACCATTGAGTTATATCAGGGTTATATCAGAGAGTCCTGAGTTATATCATTTGTATCAGTATCCTGAGTTATATGAGTTATATCAGCTAGTCCTATTTAAAGAACTATCCTATTTAAAGACTATCAAGAACACCCTTTGCCTTATCCGTTCTATTTCAAGAAATTTATCTTATAAAGACGTGCCTAGGGATCTTTTAAAACAAACATTGTATACAATAACAAAAGACAATAAACAACTTAAATATCCACTGATGGGGGATGGTTATAAAACCTATGGTACACACATGCAGTTGAGAACTGCACAGTCATGAGACACAATAGGACAGACTGTATGGGCTGACATCGTGCAACCTATAAGATATATCAAGTGAAAAAATAAGGTGTGTGCATGTCTTGGTTTGGGGTCCCTTGAAAGCAGAGTCTCAAACAGAGACTTGGGTGCAGGTGGTTTATTTGGGAAATAACCCCAGAAAAAATCAGTGAGAGGGTGAAGACAGCGAGATAGAAAATGCAAAAATGATAAACAACCCCCCCCAGCCCCCCCAAAACAAAAAAACCCACCCAAGTTGTATTATTGAGTTGCTGCTATAGGTAAAGGCAGCCTAAGTCCAGACCTTTGGAAAACACACAGAATGCCTGTCTCCCAGAATTGCCTATCTGTTGGCAAGAAGGAAGACTGGGGCGTTTATTAACCAAACCCATCCTGTATTAGTTGGGGTGTTCCAGGGATTTAACTCCTGTTGCTTAAGGCTGCCTCTCCCTGTCGGCTGACTAGGCTCCTGTGACTTTGGAGAAAGTGGTAGTGTTCAAGGTGGGACTCTTGTCAGTGTACAAGGAAGAGACTGACCATGGGAGTTGCAGCAGAAATCAGAGGTGGTCTAAGGGAATATTAGGCACCAAAAAGCATCTGCTATAATAGAAATATGTCTACTTGTATATAAACAAAGTATATGTGTGCATTTGTGTGCATATATCTATATAAATATCCACATACAAATACCAGTGTAGAGGTGTATACACATATACACACAGTTTTTGAATAAGGCATGAAATCACTGGACATTACCTTTGGGTAGAGAGATGGGGTATTTGGAGGTCTGGACATTTGATGGAAGTGTACTAATTTTTCAGTGTTTACTTGCTGTTTTTTAACCATATGAATATATTTTTTAACAATGTTTTAATTTTATTGAGGTATAACTTACATATAATAAAGTGTACCTATTTTAAGTGTGCACTTTAATAAATTTCCTTGAGTGTATGCACCCACACAACCCCCCCCAAAGTCAAGACATAGAACGTGTCCATCAAGTCCCCACTGGCTTTTTACAGTACATCCCCTCCTCTTGATCTTTTTTTACGTCGATATTTTGTTCCTTTTTAACACTGAGCTATATTCTGTTGTAGGGATATTACACAATTTATTCACCATTCACCTTATGATGGACTTGCAGATTGTTGTCTACTTTTGAGTTCTTATGAATAAAAGCCATCATGAAAAAGTTATGAACACTTGCAAGCAGTCTTTGTGCAGACCTACATTCACATTTTTCTTATGTAAATTTACCTAAAGGATTGCTGGGTCAGATACTATGTGAATATTTAACTTTATGAGAAATCACTGAATTTTTCCAAGTGCTGTATTATTTTGCATTTCTACCAACAAAGTATGAGATTTCTAGTTGATCTACACCCTTGCCAACACTTGATATGGTTTCTCTTTTTAATTTTAGCTATGCTAGTGGGTGGTAGTAGTATCTGGGAGTTTTAATTTGCCTTTCCCCGATGACAATGATGTTGAGCATACTTTTCATTTGTATGTCTGCTACTTATATTTTTTCTTCTGTGAAGTGTCTGTTCAAGGTTTTTTTTTTTTTTGCCTATTTTTGAGTTAATATTTTATTATTAAGCTATAAGAGTTTTTTTATATATTCCAAATATAAGCCTTTTGACAGATACATGTATTACAAATATTTTTTTCTGCATTTTCTTTTTGTTTGTTTTTAATGCTGTTCTTCAAAGAATAGGAAACTTTAAATTTGATATAGTCCAATTTATCAAATTTTTTCCCTTTTGGAATAAGTGTTTTTTGTGTATTGTCTAAGAATTATTTGCCTATACTAAGATCATAACATTTTCCTTCTCTGCTTTCTTCTAGAATTTTTTAGTTTAGCATTTATATTTAGGCCAGTGATCAATATTAAGGTATTTTTGTGTATAGTGTAAGGCAATGTTCAAGGTTATTTTCTTCCTGGGATATTCAATTGTCCTGGCAACATTTGTTGAAAAATTTGCCCCATTGGATTTCTTTGGCATTTTTGTCAAAAATTAATTGACCATATATGAGTGGGCCTATTTCTGGACTCTTTGTTCTGTTCCATTGATCTATATGTCTATCCTATGTTAATAGCACACTGTCTTTATTATTGTAGCTTTATGGTAAATCTTAAAATAGTGTAGTTCTTACACTATTTTAGGCTGTAGTGTAGGAGGTAGTCTAAGTCCTCCAACTTTGTTCTTCTTTTCAAAGTTGTTTTGGCTATTTTAAGTTCTTAACATTTACATACAAATTTCACTATCAGTTTGTCAATCTCTATTAAGAAAAAACCTGGTGGCATTGTGATTCAGATTACATTGAATCCCAATACATTGAAAAGTATTGACATCTTAATAATATTGAGTCTTTCAATCCATAAACATTGTATATATCTTTACTTATTTAGGCCTTCTTTAGATATTTCAGTAATTATTTTGTCATTTCAGTGGAGAGGTTTAGCACATATTTTGTTAAATTTATCCAGAAGTGTTTTATGTCTTTTGATGCTATTATAAGTGGTATTTGTGGTAGCCAGCCTCCAGATTGGCCTGAAATGCTCCTTCCCTCCTGGTATTCATGCGCTTGTATAGAACCCCTCACCCTCCACACACTTTGTACCAGGGTTGATCTGTGTGACCAAGAGAGTATGACAGAAGTGACAGGAGGCCACTGCTGAGACTAAGTGATCAAAGGCATTACAGCTGTTTCATTGCTCTCTCTTGTATTGCTTGCTCTGAAATACATTGGAGCAGATCTATTGGAAGGTCCAACGTGGTGAAGAAATGAGACCTTCATAAAGGAGAAACTGAGGCCTCTACCAGCAAGACGTGAATGAGTGATCTTGGAAGTAGATCCTTCAGATGAGTGCAGCCCTGGCTAACATCTTGATGACAACCTCCTGAGAGACCCCGAGCTATGCTGCCCCCTGAAACTGCTCCCTGATTCCTGACTCTCCAAACCTATGTGAGATAATAAATGTTTGTTGTGTCAAGCTGCTAATTTGTAGCAATTGAAAACTAATACAGCAGTGTTTTTTTTTTAAATGAATGGTATCTATTATAATTTCTAATTCTTTGTTTCTAGAATATAGAAATTCTATTTTTTTATAGACCTTGTATCCTGTGTCCTTGCTGAAATCAGCTCTTTTGCAGATATTTTAGGATTTTCTGCATAGGCAATCATGTCATCTGTGACAAAGACAGTTTTACTTCTTTTCAAATATGCATGCCTTTTATTTATTCTACTGCCTTATTAAACTGGCTAGGATTTTTAGTATAATGTTGAATAAAATGGTGAAAGCAGATATTCTTGCCTTGTTTTTGATCTTAGGGGAAAGCCACTCAGTCATTCACCATTAGTATTGGTGTCAGCTGTCGGTTTTCTGGAGCTGCTCTTTATCAGGTTGGGGAAGTTTTCGTCTGCTCTTAGTTTACTGACAGGTTTAAAAAAATGTTTCCCCCTAATTCCTGTCATCAATACTAGATTTATAGTTTTATTATAGTAACAAATACTTGTTACAGTTTGTTACAGTGAGATCTGCACTCATACACAGAATTACTATATTTAAATTGATATAGAACAATATTTACATTTTTAAGTTACACTTTTGAAATTAGATGATGAAGTGTAGCTTAAGTTTTACAACATAGAAAAGAACACATGAGACCAAAATAGAGGTAACAGTAAAAATATAACTATCTGTTCTTGAGACAGCATGTGGAAATTTTTTGTCAGAAAGCTACATCTTCTCAATCGGATTGTCCAAATCATTAAAATATGGATGATTCAATGTCATTTGCCAGAAACTTGTTCGTTGGGATTAACATTTTTGAAAGCAAATCTAAGCCATTTTCAACCAAGTTTTTAATATGGGATGCTGGACTTTCTGGTTTCCACTTGGGAAATTTACTCTTACAGTCTTCTAAAGAATCCCCTTCTGCCCACCCTTCATTATTGGGGGTGCCCAAAGCTCTAAAAATCCTGAAGACTTGATAAATTTCTGAATCCCTATGGAAAAGTGGCTTATTAGTTGCTAATTCTGCAAATATGGTCAACTGGAGTTGAATAGAGAGCTGACCCCAGCAATACTTGGACAAAACTGTACCAGAGTGTTACTACCTCATGTATATATGCTCTGACAGGTATTCCAAAAGCTCTGGGAAGGCCCAGACCAGCCAATTTAGTTGTTCCTTTGTGGCCAATAGATTTCAAGGTTTTAAGCCTCTGTGGGGAGCTATTCTAGAGGGACAAAACAACATCCCTTGAATGATTTGGTACAAACACGTCCTTTTTTTTTTTCCTTTTCAAATTTTTGTTTAAATTCTAGTTAACATACAGTGCAATATTGGTTTTAGGAGTAGAATTTAGTGGTTCATCATTACACACAACACCCAGTGCTCATCATAACAATTTGCTCTTTAATACCCATCACCCATCTGGCCCATCCTCCACCCACCTCCCCTCTAGCAATCCTCAGTTTGTTCTCTATCATTAAGAGTCTCTTGTGGTTTGTTTGCCTCTCTTCTCTCCTCCTCCCCCCGCCCATATGTTCACCTGTTTTGTTTTTTAAATTCCACATATGAATGAAATCATATGGTATTTGTCTTTCTCTGATGGACTTATTTTGCTTAGCATAATACATTCTAGCTCCATCCACATCAGTGCAAATGGTAAGATTTCCTTCTTTTTGATGGCTGAGTAATATTCCATTGCGTGAAGATGTGAGATATATATATATATATATACATATATATATATATATCTCACATCTTCTTTATCCATTCATCAGTTTGTGGATGTTTGGACTCTTTCCATAGTTTGGCTATTGTTGATAATGCTGCTATAAACATCGGGGTGCATATACCCCTTTGAATCTATATTTTTGTATCCTTTGGGCAAACAACTAGTGTAATTGCCAGATTGTAGGGTAGTTCTATTTTTTTTAGGTTTATTTATTTATTTTGAGAGAAAGAGCATGTGCATGTGTGCATAAGTGGGGGAGAGGCAGAGAGAGGGAGAGACAGAATCCTGAGCAGGTCCTGCTCTATCAGTGCAGAGCCCTATGTGGGGCTCAAGCTCTCTAACCCATGAGATTATGACCTGAGCCAAGATCAAGAGCCTGATGCTGAATCTACTGAGCCACCAGGTGCTCCACGGTAGTTCTATTTTCAACTTTTTAAGCAACTCCATACTGTTTTCCACAGTGGCTGCACCAGTTTGCCTTCCCACCAATAGTACAAGAGGGTTTAGGGTTTCCCTTTCTCCTCATCCTCTCCAACACCTATTGTTTATTGTATTGTTACTTTTAGCCATTCTGACAGGGGAGAGGTGGTATTTCATTGTGGTTTTGGTTTATATTTCCCTGACGATCAGTGATGTTGAGCATCTTTCCATGTGTCTGTTAGCCATCCAGGTGTCTTCTTCGGAAAAGGCTCTCTTCATGTCTTATGCCCATTTCTTAATTGGATTATTTATTTTTTGGGTGTTGAGTTTGATGAGTTACTTATAGGTTTTGGATACTAACCCTTTATCAGATATGTCATTTGCAAATATCTTCTCCCTTTCGGTAGGCTGCCTTTTAGTTTTGTTGATTGCTTCCTTTGCTGTGAAGAAGCTTTTCATCTTGATGAAGTCCTAACACTTAATTTTTGGTACAAATAAGCCTTAACAAGTGAAGAATCCATGAACTGACGAGGAGCGATGGGATCCAAGTATTTCTTAAGATCCAAGGAATTCAAAGATGTGATATAACCTTGAATCCTGTATAAGCATATCTTGAAGACTGACTATATTTGAATGACAAACTTCTTTTAATAAAGAAATTTCCTGAATTATAGTACTAGGAACATCTTCCTCTTTACTTCCTAGTCTGATTTTCTTCCTGGCTGCCAGTTGACTTGTAATTTTTTGTCTACCCTTATATACAACTCCATAGGTACATTCTTCAATTATCTCTATTTTAGTATAATATTCCATATTTACCCAATAAGTAATGGTGGATACTGTGATGGTGGGATTGGGGAGTTAGAGGCATGGTGGAGGCAGGAATGGCAGCTACCTTGTCTATGTCATTCTTTCTTAAACTTCCAAGTTTACCCCAAGATAAACCCCACTTCATCATCATGTATGAAAATTGTTTTTGAAAATATTTGATGAATACTTTTCACTTTTCTACTATTTGAGGCACATCTGCATTTCATGCATCATCAAGAGGTCAGGAGACTCTACTCCCCATTGGCTGCTGTTGGATTACAGTGGTGCCTTGGTGCCTGAACGTGGGTGGACAAATGTGTTTTGTAACCTTCTGAGATCCTTGAGGGGAGTGTCCAGACTGAGACACATGGGAATATTGGTGGACTATTGATAATTTCTTGCCCCCTTGTAACAATTTATTTGTTCAAATCAAATATTTGTTCAGCTTTAGTCTGGAGGAGGAGCTGAAAACTGAGATAATAAAGGGAGGATAATAAAGGGATAAGGAGGACTATTAGTAGAAACCCCAAAATAGGAAGAACACTTAGATGCTGACTCCCCTAAAATGACAAATATTCATGATCAAAAGCATGGCTCCTAGGTGTCTTAGTCATATCTCCAGGATTGTTTTATGGTATTCCTTCTAGTTTTTCTGAGAAGTGCTTTGAAATTCCATTTTTTCCTCCATTGCCTTAAGTTTTGTGGTGTACAAGTGCCCTGGTGACAGATGAGCACACTTTTCCTTATGTGTACCAGCACAGAAGGCAGCTGCCTGGTGGACCCATTCCTTCATCTGACTCTGGCCTATTTCCTTTCAGTGCTTTGAGCTCATTAGGAGTTTGATCAATATTTGGTGAAAGCTCAGTGTCCCCCTTCTTTGGGACTCCAAGGATATGGGTATGAGACACCATAAAATTTATTTTGACTTGAGAGCATTAAGACCAAGGATTAAAAAATGTCTCTTGGTCTGTCTTGGAAGCTGGGGTCACTGTCCATATGCTCTGAGCAGTGGCACTGAGACATGAGACTGGGAAAAGGAAATTTCCAGTAGATAAGAGGGTAGGAGAGAGCCTGAATGGCTCCTCTAAGTCCTGAACAACTGCCAAATTCTCAAGAAAATATGTGGAGAAGGGTGAGAACCTCTTGGCTCTCTCCCACATCCAGTCAGCTGTGGATCTTGGAGTCTGTGAAAGTCCCTCTTTTTCTCTCCATTATCCCATTTTGCATTCTCCCTCACCTTTCCCCCTCTAATCTAGACTGGGACAATCAGAAGACAAAAGAATTCTACTTAAAAACAAGTGTAGGTAGGCATTTATAGTAGGGAAATGGACTGAATAAGCCAGCTGCTAAAAATAGAAGATCTGACTTAATCCATTCAGGAAGATTGTGGCCCAATGCATTTAGGGATAAAATAAATCAATTCAGATCTAATGTTTAGAAAAAGTAGCCCAGACTGGGATAGTTGGCTTCTCGTGAGAAATGATACAGATTTTCCCAAATTGGCAGAAATGGTGGGGATGAGCTTTGCAGGCAAAAGACTTGACTCTTCACCTGGATATCAGAAGATCTTCTAAAGTCTGTTTTAATTTTCTCCTGGGAAAATTGGTCTAAGCCCTCTAAGCTTTGCACTACATAAATTTCAGTCAAGTCTGCTGAACCCATAAGGGAGTTTTGGAGCTCTGACTTATGTTTGTAGAATATTAATTCTCTGTCAATTTAATGGTGGATGCTCATTCAATTTTCCCACATGTGTAGGTTCTTTGAGTGAATAAACAAATGCACAGCATTTATTGAGCACTTACTGAGTGCCATGCACCATACTAGGCTCTTCTCATGCTATTTTATTTAGGCCTCACCACAACCCTGGTGTATGCTCTCCATGTTTATGATCTACAAACCAAGGCTTAGCTAGGATTTTCCAAAGCCATGCTGTTTGTGGGTAGAAGGTTGAGATTTGAACTCATTTCTAGCATTGGAGATATATACTGAGTCTTACAGTGTTTATTCAGTCCTCTTGGCATTTTATTCTGGGCTGTGTACTTATAGGCCCTCAGTTGGTGTTTGTTTATGATGAAGGCTTTATCTGTTTTACTTCTAACTACTTTGAGGTCATCAGCCTACTTGCACTGTTCAACATCATGTCTACTTTATATTATCTTATATCATCTCTTCTATCAGTTAGGAATGTAAGTTGCAAAAAAAAAAAAAAAAAAAAACACACCTCACCTGAACCAATGTGGTGGTTTAAAAATATGACTGCAAATTCTTTGATACTCCTCCCATTGAGAGATGGGGTCTGTGTCTCCTTTCCTTGAATCTGGTGACTACTTTGACCAACTGAGTACTGCAGAAGTGACATTGCATGATTCCTGCATGAGGCTAGGTCATAAAAAGTCATGCAACTTTCACTTAATTCTCTTGGGATGCTTGCTCTCTGTGCTGTGAAAAGCCAAAGCCATATGCCATATGGAAAGGTCACATGTGAAGGTACTCTGGTCATCAGTCCCATCTGAGTCTAGTCTTTGGTTAGGTCAGCCCAAATACCAGACACATGAGTGAAGAAGCCTCTTCAAAGTAGATCCTCCAGGTTTAGCTGTTCTAGTTCCTAGGTGTTTGAGGCATTCAGCTGTTTGTTTCCTCTGTAGAGGCTCCAGTCATGGTGGAGTGGAGGCAGACCATTCCTGCGGGACCCCTGACCCACATCTGAAATCCTGACCCACAGAATCTGAGGAATGTAAGGAATATTGTTACGTTTTAATTATGAGCGTCTCTTAAGTCATATATTAAAATCATATAGTGGTCTATCATTCACAATGATTGTTTTTAAACTATTTATTTGTTTATTTATTTTAAATTCCAGTGTAGTTAACATAAAGTGTTATGTTAGTTTCAGGTGTACAATACAGTGATTCAACAATTGTATACATTACTCAGTGCTCATCACAATAAGTGTACTCTTAATCCCCATCACCTCTTTCACCCATCCCCCCAGCCACCTCCCCTCTGGTAACCATCTGTTTGTTCTCTAGAGTTAAGCATTAAAAATTATTTTTAATCTACCAGCTGACAGCTCAGTTAGGTCCTCCTTGGATTATGTGGAAACCATAATCCAATGATGTTTTTCTGTCACCATGTTTTGGGTTAGCTTGTTACATAGTAAGAGTAACTGGAATATCCAAATTGGTTCAACTAGATGATGAGTTTTGAAAACAGACGATGCTGATTACTTCTCTGGGAAGCTTCTCAGTGTCCAATTCAGCACTGAGAACATCAGTTCTGTTTAATATGTTTACTATTGTTGGGATGAGGACTGGATATTGTATGGAAACCAATTTGACAATAAATTATATTAAAAAATGTTTACTTATTGAAGAAAGAGGAGAAGGAGGAGGTTTTCCAGAGCAGAGGTCTTCAGAATTTTTTCCTTGCATGTCCCCTGAAAGGATTTTGAGAGACAATGTACCCCCTTGCATGTTTTTAACTTGATATCTACAGTTTCCCATTATAACTTTACATAGTTGCAAAGAGTGTAATTTTTGGCATATTGTAAATACTGACATTTAAGAATAAACCTTTGTTTGCTCTTTTTCAATTCCCAATGAAGTCTAAATATCATCATACTACTACCTTCAGTTTATAAATACCCAAACAAGATTTTCTTCAGTAGTCAGACATTTTTACATCATTTCTTTTCTCCTTAACTTATGTTTTCATTCTGCTTTCCCCACAGAATTTTATCCTAATGTAATATATTTTTATGCTTGAAAGTTTTTTATTGATTTCTGTATCATACTTCTCTGCAACAATAACATGCATATAAATTGAAATAGCATTTGAAAATATTTCACGTGACTAAAAGGCTTTAAGTATTGAAACATTTCTTCTGGATTGAATTATCGTTATAATTATTATTACTATGCAGTTGAGAAACACATAAATATACATTTTAATATATAATTATTAAATATAAAAAGTGAAATTCATTAGAAATGCATCTGTAGGGGATGGATAGGAATTTTAAAAATTATTTCATCTACCTGTAGATGAATATTACTGCTAGAATGAGACAAGTTTACTTACAATCCTATTTTTTGTTTATTAAGACACAAGTGCTGAAAATGTTCACATAAGTAGATGGAAAATGTTCATAGCAGTAGATGGAAATATAAGGAATATTTCTTATCTGAATTATTTTGAGTATGTTGAAGTCATATATTAAAATCACATTGTGATCTATCATCAAAAATTATTTTTAGTGATCTATCAGTTGATAGTTCAGTTAGATCTTTCTTGGATTATGTTGAAAACATGTGAATTGGAAAAGGACAGGTAACCAGTCATTTGAGTTGTTCACTTGCAAATGCCCTTGTTACCCGCTCATTAGAGACATTCACATGAGTATGTCTATTTACACCCTCTGTTTGGAGCCCTGGAAGGTTATACTCCAGGCCGGATCCTATTAAGGTTTGGGATGAGTGAGAACTATGTCTTTCTTTTGATCAGTGGGAGGAAGACTTCCATGAAAGAGAAGGTTAGGAAAGAGAACTTGCCTGATGCCCCCAGTTCAGGCAGATCAATTTGAGGAGAGTCTGCCAGAAAACTGAGGGTTTGGAAATTGATCCTCATAAATCTATCGGTGCTCCCAAACCAAGTCTGCTTATACTCCCAAGGGTCTGTGTACCCCAGTTTGAAGACCGCTATTCCAAAGGCTGCTAAAACCGTAGAGATACTGACACTCTCAGAAGGGATAGAGTTGCTTGAGTTTCTTCCAGGATATTGGTTCTCAGCTGCTCTGTGCTAAGTGCTTTATAGGGAATGTGTCACTGAGTTCTGAGAACAACTTGCAGATGAGGATGCAAGAGTTAAAGGAAGTAGCAGCCATCAAGTATCAGATCTGGGGTTCAAGCCCCAGGCTGTGGGTTTACAGAATCTGAGCTCTTCAGCCTCTGTGTTAAATGGTGTAGCCCAGTGGGTATCATGAGCACAGCTCTTCATGTGAGCTGTTGCCTGGACTGCTGTTGCTTTTATTTTTGTCTCCTCCTTGGTAAGTTTCTCCAAAGCAGTGGTTCTCAAACACACATGGCTGGGCCACACCTCCACCATTTCTGATTCAGTAGGTGTGGGTGAGGCTGAGAGTATGCATTTCTTATAAGGTCTGGGAAGCACACTTGGAGAATCACATCTTGAAAGCATGTCCAGCCTCATGGGAGAGATTCCATTTCTAATGCATTTGGGGACTGATGTTTTTCCTTTAAATTTCTTTTAGGGCTGAGGTTTTTGGCTGCCTTGAGGCAAGTATATGTAGCTATGCACATTGCATGTATATTTCAACACCAGAAGCGACTTTGGAAAAACTTGTGCTGCAGGAATTTTTGCCAGAGATTTAAAAAAAAAAGTTTATTTATTTCTTTTTGAGAGAGAAAGAAAGAGAGAGAATCCCAAGCAGGCTCTGCACTGTTAGGGCTTGACTCAAACCATGAGATCATGACCTGAGCCAAAATCAAGAGTCGGATGCTCAACCCGCTGAGCCACCCAGGTGCCCCCCAAGATATACATTTTAAATTGAGACTACTATACATGTGTACACACACACACACACACACACACACACACTTAGTGGAAGCAATACTTATTATCATGTGTGGTGCATTCTTATATCTTCTATTTCACTTAAAAAATACTATTAACCATGCACCCCAATGTTTATAGCAGCACTATCAACAATAGCCAAAGTATGGAAAGAGTCCAAATGTCCGTCAATGGATGAATGGATAAAGAAGATGTGTATTGAGGAGGGCACTTTTTGGGATGAGCACTGGGTGTTGTATGGAAACCAATTTGACAATAAATTTCATATATAAATAAAAAAAAAAAAAAGAAGATGTGGTGTATATATATACCTGAATGTTACTCAGCAATCAAAAAGAATGAAATCTTGCCATTTGCAACTATGTGGATGAAACCGGAGGGTATTGCGCTAAGCGAAATTAGTCAGAGAAAGACAAGTATCATATGACTTCATTCATATGAGGACTTTAAGAGACAAAACAGATGAACATAAGGGAAACAAAAATAATATAAAAGCAGGGAGGGGGACAAAACATAAGAGACTCTTAAATATGGAGAACAAACAGAGGGTTACTGGAGGGGTTGTGGTGGGGGGGGGGGGATGAGCTAAATGGGTAAGGGGCATTTACTCCTGAAGTCACTGTTGCACTATATGCTAAATAATTTGGATGCAAATTAAAAAATAAGATAAAATAAAAATACTGTTAACCCCCTCATACATTTTACCACCTACTAAGGAGAAAGGACTGGCAATTTGACAAAACAACTGCTTAAGAGAATTTCTTCTTTAATGTACACACACATTCCATCCATAGATGTATTAATATCGCCAGGTAGGCTTTGCATATCTTTGCCCTGACTGTAAAAGACAGGCTCATTTTCTCATTTTCAAGTTCTTGAGTGGTTACGTTCTGGTCAAGAGAGTTTCTCCTGTTCCAGGGCTGGATACATCTCTGGGCTGGGGCTGGCCTTGAGATTTGTGCTTCTTTCTGGTGCAACTCTTCCATGAAGCTCTAACTTTCTCAGGGCTGGGTGGACTGGAGCTGCCACCTAAAAGTAACTGTGTCAAAGGCCGTGTGCCATTTGGGCAAAGTTTGGACTTGGCTAACATAATGCTGTCTTTATGGCCTCTTGGTTTGAATCCTTCTACCTAAGGTCGATGGGTGCCTGCTGTGGGAGGGCCTTGGTCTTACCCTGCCCCTTGGCTCATCAGATATAAGTCATCACCACTCCTCCTCCTGACATGGGGCTTTGGCTCTTGGGCCCCAATTCTACAAGCGGAGAACTTCTGCTGGCATACCCATATTCCTGAGTTTTTGGTATCTGCAAGGGTGAGCAGGAAAATGTGTCTTGAAGCTGGAGAACTGTGATGGGCTGGGCTGTGCTGTGGTTGAAGGAGAGGGTAGTGGAGCGTGTCCTGAAGTGGGTTTTAGAACTGTAAACTCTAGACAGAGGTGTCTTTTGAAACAGATGTGCCTGAGCTCCATTTGCTGCTCTGGATCTGGTACCACTCTCAATTTTGTTGAGTGAGTGGTAAGGATAGAATTCTTGGGTAATTTTCTTGTCAAGTCACCAGCTTGGTTCTTTTCAAGGCTTGTGTATAAATGCCACCTGTGATACTAATTCAAGTCCAAGAAGAGGAAGGAAAAAGGTTACAGGGCCAGGGGAACTTAATATGTCAATGATATACTAAAAACTCCTGCTACTATTTATTGGAGGAGTTGGGGTGTCTCTGACCTTTGACACCTGTGGATTCCATCCTCTGACTCAAAATGGTAGCTGTGTCTTTGCTATTATAGCTTGTGTCCACTATTCATCTTTGTTGTTCAAACATTTTAAACTCCATTCCATTGTTTCTTGGAAATGCTAGAGCTAGTTTTCCTAAACCATGGCCATTTAGGGCTCTTGTTTTTTCTGGCTTTAGACAGCGAATACCTCCATCTGTCTTCCCACATTCCTTTTGTCCTTGTGTTCCCCATCAATTTCAAAAATGTTAGAGCGTTAGTATATTCCCCCAAAGACTCAGTAATGCAGACTCTTACAATTTGCTTGTTCTGTATATTTTCACATTTTCCAAGTATTCCCTAGTCTATTTGTTGTCAATAGTTATTTTTGCAAAGTCTTCATAATTTCCAAATTGTTTAAATGTGTATCTTGCCCTCCCACCTTTCCTTTTTGTACTTTGCCTATTCAAGCAGTGGGTCCTAGATTTTTGGATTTCATGCAGTAAATTTTTTTTTTGTTTTTGTTTTTTGTTTTTTGTTTTTTTTTAAAGGAAGTCAGGGTAACTTACATAGGATTGCTATCTTTATATTTTTTTCAAATAAAGACAACCACTGTTTGCATATCTTTGCCCTGACTGAACAACATCTTCATGAAAGAAGATGCCCAGTGGAAACCCAGTAGATATCAGTTGCCTTCATGGAGATATGGTCTTACAGAAGCTCTGTTTCCTCACTGATTCCAGTTCACTGCAATCTCTTGGGCACCTGCCGTGTGCTCAGCACTCTGGTGGACACCAAAGAAGGATTAGACTTTTGCATTTATACCCAGGGACCCACAGAGGAGACAAAACAAGCAGCTGTGTAGAGCTGTAACTTCTGGGTCTATCTTCCCCTGAGACTGTGAACTTCTTACAGGGAAAGATCATATCCTGTGTCTCTGTGTCCCACTGCACTGGTGTCTTATATATCATACATGCTCTATCAATGTTTGCTCACTGAAAATGAGTTACAGGACAGCACAAGATCAAATATATATAGATGTTCAGCTGTAGTCAATCATGCACCCCTGCTAACAGTGCTGTACCATGAACAGTTGTAGTCAATCATGCACCCCTGCTAACAGTGTTGTACCATGAATTGTAGGATAGAGCAGGAAGGTTAAGGTTCACAGCTGACTCAAGTTGACAGGAAGACTTCATGGAAGGAGTTGATGAGATTTGAGAAGGGCCCTCATGAGTGAGCAGAAGTCACATGACCTGATAGTAAAAACTGGGAAAGCAGTAAGAGGTTGGAAAGCAGCTTGAGGCCCAGGTGATACTATTCAGGAGAGGTCATGTCTTTGTTTTGCAGGCTAATTGCTTACTTGGAGTTTATTTGGTAGCATGGCGTACTGATGATGCCAAAGAACTGTTTAGGGCAGTGGTTCAAAGTTGAAGGTGATTCTCCTCCGTTCCCCACTCCTCACCCCCACCCTCTGCCCCAAGGGACATTTGGCAAAATCTGGAGACATTTTTGGTGCTCCTGGCATATAATTCTGGAATGTGGTAGAGGCTAGAGATGCTATTCAACACCTTACAATGTACAATGTACACCTTCCCCCACTAAACAATTGGCTGGCCCAGTGTCAACAGTGCTATTGTTTAGAAACCCTGATGTAGAGTGATTTGATAAGGAAAAAGGAAACAAATATAGTGCTATATGACCACAGCAGTGCCTAGATGCCACTGCTGCTATAACAAGGTAACACTTAACCTCTCTCCTCTCCAAGGGGCTTACCTTTCCCGACCAGTTCCTATCCTACTTTTCTTCTTGTCTTGCGTTGCCAAATGTCCTTCTCTTCTCTTATTGTGCCCTCCCTCTCTTTGGCTGAGTATCTCTAGAACTTCTCTTGGCCTCCTGCAAGTCCAGACCTCAGAGATACCCAGGACACTCTGGAAGATTGCCCAGGAATAGAATTTGGAGCTGAACCCAAGCTGTCTTGGCCCAAGATATATCTTTACCTTCATGTCATCTAGGCTAAAAGTCCTTCTGTTAAGTCTCATGGTTATGTATTTATTCAGAGGACGTTTTGGCTTGCTCACATTTCTAACCTGATGAATCCACTTTAGGCTTCTCTTTTTTTCTCTCAGGTGTGCCATAGGGATATTTACTGACCTTAGGAATGACAGCAGGGTATAGAGAGGTATGTATTCTTGTAATGTTGATTCTCTATACATTAGTAAGTACTCTTTGAAAAAAAGAGTTCAGAGTGGAATCTAGAAACAGAAAAAAACCAAAGCAACCTAACAAACAAAAACCAAATGCATGGATACAGAGAACAGATATGTGGTTGCCAGAGATGGGGTAGGGAGGGGATCAGGGTGAGTGAAATAGAGTAAGGGGTGAAAAAATACAAATTCCCAGGTCTAAAATAAGTAAGTCAAGGGGATGTAATACATAGCATAGGGACTATAGTTAACAATACTGTATTGTATGTGTGAAAGTTGCTATGAGAGTAGATCTTAAAAGTTTTCATCACAAGGAAAAAAATTATAATTACGGGTGATGATGGATGGTAACGAGGTTTATTGTGGTGATCATTTCACAATATATACAAACATTGAATGATTATGTTGTACACCTGAAACTAATATAGTATTATGTCAATTATATATAAGTTAAATTAAAAAGTTCAGAAAAAATATTTCAGTGGCCACTTATGTCTAGGACACTATTGGGTTAAATAGCTATTTTATTGCAAGACTTCTCCAAGCCTTTATTATGCACATGGGCATTTTGAATTTCCAAGGGGAAGACATGGTATTCTATATTCTCAAACTTAACTGACCACAGGACACCTTTTGTATAGCACAAATCGATAATTTAGTTTGGGAAGCATTATTATAGTGGAAAAGTATGGACTTCAGAGCTATGTGTCCTGAATTCAAATCTCTGCCTCAATCATTGAGTAACTCATTTCATTGGATAAGGTACTTAACTCTTTGAAGCCTCAGCTGCCTCATCTGGAAAATATAGTCATAGGCAAAGAATATGTCCCTCACAAAATATTGGGTGTTACCTCCCAACCTCATGCTGCCATTATTTGTCATGTGGTTCTGCAATTTATTGTTGACATGAATATTTTTTTCCTATTGGACTAAAATCATTGAAGGCCTGGATGGTATCTTATGTTTGTATTCTCAGTTCTTCCCCAAGTTCTGGTACATCATGGTGCTCAATAAATGTTAATTGAATGAATCAATGGGTAATATATATATTGTGCCTTATACAGCCTCAATGAATGTTAGTTCTTGCCTAGCTCCTTCCTTTATTCTTTCTCAGTGGGTAAAAGTTTTTTGGAAGAGACAGGACGGAGGTGGAATGGGGTGATGAAGTGATGGTGACTTTGACATTTTGATTGGCTAAAAAGGCTGAATGAGGACCCATGCTTTGTGCCTGTGACAGTTAGCCAATGTACATCAGAGGCTTGCTTAAGGAAGGGATGCTTATTTATTTGTAACTTCATACCACAGAATGGCATTGGTTAGGTCTCATCTGGAGCATTCTATTCAATTTGGGACATCAACTATTAGGAAGGAGGGGATATTGATTTCTTCAATATCCCTAATGCTGACAGCTTCTTGAAAGGACTATGGAGGAGGTTCAAAGAGACATTCACAGCTGATGAGGGTCTTCCTGGAAGGGTACTGGAACATCTGGGTGTCCCCAATTATGACAACAGTGAAGGAAATGGTAATATGACAGGGACACATTTTAACCTTCTAAAAAGCAGCATGTCATAAAGAAAAATACTTTGGACTGGCGTACCAAACCTGGGTTTCAGCGTCTGTATGACTGTGAGTGAGTTTCCTGCCCCCTGGGTCTGAGTTTCCTTGTCTCTAAAATGAAGGCTTGGGGGTCACCTGGCTGGCTCAGTCAGTGGAGCATGTGATTCTTGATCTTGGGGTTGTAGGTTTGAGCCCCACGTTGGGTGTGGATATTACTTTAAAACATCTTTAAAAATAAGATAAACTGAAGGTTTGGGGGGCACCTGGGTGACTTAGTCTGTTAGCTGTCCAACTTCGGCTCAGGTCATGATCTCCCGGTTTGTGAGTTCGAGCCCTGCATCGAGCTCTGTGCTGGCAGCTTGGAGACGGAGACTGCTTTGGATTCCATGTCTCCCTCTCTCTCTGCCCCTCCCCTGCTCTCTCTCTTTCTCTGTCTCTCTCTCAAAAATGAATAAACGTTAAAATTTTTTTTAAAAATGAAGTTTTGGGACTGCAACATGTTTGCACGTCTCTTTGGATTTGATAAAGCATAACTCTGAAACATTTGAGGGCATATTGGAGAAGGGAGTCTAGACTTCAAATTTTTTTCTGGGGTTTCAGAGGACAGAACTGAGATCAGAGTTCTGAGTTCTCTAGGCAAGAAAAGAAGAGGCCAATTTGCTGCTCAATGAAAAAAAGTCATTTCATAGGGAGGGAGAGTGTGGACAAGTCCTATTACCAGAAGTGCCTCCAGAGCCACCTGCTTGGGCTGTTCTAGAGATGAACTTTAAGAACCTTGCCTTCAATTGTTTTAAGTAAACATTTTATTTTAGAATCCTTCTAGATTTACAGAAAATTTGTGAAGATAATACAGATAATTCCCATATACCCTCCATCTAGTTTCCTCTAATATTAACATTTTATAGTAATATGGTATATTTATTATAATTGATGAGCTGATAAGGAAATACCGTTGTTGACTAGAGTCCACTCTTTATTCAGATTTCCTTAGTTTTTTACCTAATATCCTTTTTCTGTTCCAGGATCCCATTAGAATATCCCATTACATTTATATTCCTCTTGGCTGTGACAATTCTCAGACTTTCCTTGTTTTTGACAACCTTGACAGTTTTGAGGTGTTCTGGTCAGGCATTTTGTGGACTGTCCCTCCATTGGGGTTTTTCAACAGTAGACTGGGGTTGTGGGTTTTGGGGAGGAAGACCACAGAGGTGAAGTGCCCTTCTCATCAGATCATGTCAATATGATTTATCACTAATAATGCTGACCTTGACCATGAGGCTGAGATAGTGTTCATCAGGTTTCTCCAATGTAAAATTATTATTATTTTTGTCCCTTTTTATGCTGTGCTCTTTGGAAGGAAGTCATTAGGCACACCAACACTGATGAAGTAGGAAGTTATGCTCTACCTCCTTGGGGAGAGTCCTCAGTTTTTAATGAAAAAAAAAAACAAAAACAAAAACAAAACTATTTTGACTTTTGCTTGCCTGCCAGGTCTCATGACAAGCCCTAGGCTCGAGTGAGCCCCATCTCATTTCTTTGTCAGAGTAAGACAGCTAATCAAGGCATGGGGATTTACTTAAGCTAACAAATGATTATCCTTCCCCATAGAAGGGTTATCAGAATGCTGAATTTGCTAATCACTCTCTCTCTGCTTCTCCCAAGCAGCGATCTTGAGAGGTGAGACGAATCTATCTGAAATGAGGGCTGCATCTACTGAGGAATCTGGGAGTCTGAGGAAGAGTGAGGGCAGACACTTACCAAAAACAGAGGGAGTGGGGCACACACACACCTGAAGTGGCCTGAAGGGAAACAATGTGGGTAAGAGGGAATTAACAGGAAGTTTGATCTATGGGTCTAATTGAAATTTCTCAGTCTGTGCTATCCATCAGCATTTCTTCTGAAAGACTGCTTGTACCTCTGCTAATGGGGGTTGAGGAGAAATGTTTATCTTGGGGCAGTGGCTGGAAGGAAAGGCTGCTTGGATGGAGTTTCTTGGCCTCTGTTCTCAACTGACTGCCATTATCCTCCAAATCAGGCTTTTGCCAGCCTTGTTTTCTCTTATGCTCATACCTAGAGCTGATGTTTGTGATCAAGACTGCCATTAACTGGCTGTGTGATCTTTGATCTCCCACTCCTCATTGGTAAAGTAATGTTAGTTTACTTCACTTTACTTGAGTTAGTTTGAACCAGAAAGGAGAAGTACAGGCACTGGCGATGCTTTACTCCTTTTCACGCTTTTGGCAGATATTGCTAACTGATCACACCGCTGTCTCCTGCTGAGTACAGATATGGCCTCAGAATGCTTCTCATCACAGTGTTCTACATATTAGTTATATATCAGTTGAGGTGGGCAAGCCAGTCAATGATTTGGGGCCTGTGTACGTATGTGTGCCAGGCACTGTGCTAGACACTGGGTGGACATGGCGGATAAAAGAGATATGGTCCCTGCCTTCGTGGAGCTTATAGTTAGTAAGGCCTTTAATAAAAGTCACATGTGTATTCCTGTAGCTCTCTGTACAGTTGAGGGAAGTCAAAATCATCTGATGGTAGGAGAGGTAGGAAGCAGATTTTATTAAGTACGTTGGGTAAGGTTCAAATGTATTTTCTCATGTAATCCACACAGCCACCCTCTAAGTGGGGTAGCAGAGAAAGTTGCCCAAGTGCCAAGATTGGTAAGTAGTAAAGCAGATACTGGATCTTTGGTCAGTGTGATGCCAACAGAAATGGTTTTTATACCTGCCTCACTCATGGTACCCAACCTTTCTGTTCTTCAATAAGGAGGGTGTCTTCAGTGAGGAAGGAGGGAGGTTAGAGTCCATGCAAGGGAGAAAGTAAAGGCTGGACCTGTTTAGTGCTGACCTATACTTGCTGGAGGCTCTGGCTGAGACTGCTGTGTGGGGCTGATGCTGTCAGCTCAATGGCACAAAGCTCTGGCTAGAATGATGCTGTAAATGAGCCCAGCCCAGAGAATGTACCTTCTCTTGCCCCCCTGGATCATTTATCATATATCAGCCCCTATTTCTTCCTAGGCGTACCTTGCACTTTCAGTGTAGCCAATCCTTTTGGTTTCTAAGCTGCTTAAAGCTCTACGATTTCTCCCTATGCTCTTGTGCTGCCTTGAGGTGGGTGGTGCCCTGGGGAGATGTGTTTAGGGAAGAAGAGGAAAGTGGCAAATATAGGCGCAGCCAGGTTGAGCTTGCTCTCCTGGATGTAGCTCTGCTCCAAGCCTAGACTTCAATTAGGACCTGAGCACCCAGCCCAGCCTTGTACAGTTCTCATGCCTTGCACAAAGCTTTCCACAAGAACTTTGCAACTAAGCTGCTGAATGCCAGAGCTTCATTCACAGAGACTAATGATGTTCAGTATTTGGAGATCCAGAAAGTCCTCCATCAGTGGCAGGTTCAAGCTGGGCATAACAAAGGACTTTCCTGAAAAAGAAATAGGGAAGAAAATTCCTAAGGCTTCGTTCAGATATTTCCAGAGACTACAAAGTCTCCCTTTTCCCATAGAGAAGCTCTCCTTTTCTTCTTTTCCTAAATAATTTAGTGAACTATGGAAATCTCTCCTCCCTTTTAAGTGAACTAATCATCCCAACTGGTCCCAGTTGTTTTTAGTTTGGTTTTCCTGAGAATAAAGCTTGAAGCAAAGACTTAAGTGCAGGTAGGGATATGGAAGGGATAGTGGATGGTGGGTGTGCCGCTTAGAACTTCTGCAGGAATACAGGGCTGGGAGGCGGGGCCAACATGGCGGAGAAGTAGGTGGATGCGAAGTTCCCTCGTCTCTCAAACACACCAGTGTTGAGGCCAAAGGACTTTGAACTCCAAGAGTCCAGGCAGCAAAGTGATAGAGACGCTTCCAGGGACCCACTGGACAACCTGACGGGCGATAGGTGCGTGACTGCGAACTGGGAGAGATAAAACGAATGGAGGGGAGGGATCCCCTTCTGCGCAGAGACAAAGGGAAGAGAAAGAGAGGCTGGGGAAGCATAGGACTGTATCTGGACAGGAGAAAAGCCACAGACCGGGACGGAGAGGGATCCCATCTCTAACTGCAGGGCTTTCTCCCAGCGGGGCTGGCTGCCCTGTTCCCACACCTGGGGAGGCGGGGTGGGGGCAGCTCCAACTTGGTAACTAGTTCAGAGGCACAGTCTGCCGTGGGAGAAAGTAATTCCCTCCCTGCAGTGATGTGGCAAGAAGGTATATATCCGCTCCCTGAAACCAGGGCGAACAGAGTGGGAACCTTAAAGACATGGCAGTTTACGTCCCAGCCGAGCGCCAGGAAGGCAGGGTGTCGGAGGAGCTGGACAAACCCCGCAAGGCGGCTGGGCAACTTTTTGCCGCAACTGGGGCACATGGAGCAGGACCCTTTAAGACATAGCGGTTTAAGTCCCAGCCAAGCGCCAGGGAGGCACGGGAGTCAGCGGAGCAGGGCAAACCGCCTCATTCGCCCCCGTGGCACAGTGAGGACAGCTTGAACAGACTGGTTTGGGACACCGAGTCCGTGGAGAAGAGACTGGGGTGTCGCCATTTTTCTCCGGGAACCGGCAGCGGGGCCCACAGTGGAGGCGGCCATGGCTACACCAAACCACGCCCCTCCGTCCCTGGTAATCGTGTATCTACTGGAGCGGGAGTGTCTTGAGGCTGATGAAGCAGACAGCCCCTCCTCCAGACCAGCACTGTTGCATTGCCTGATTTAATTCTCGGACAGTTCTTATTATATAGATATATCCCCCCTTCCTCTTCTCCTTCTTATCTCTTCCCTCGTCTAGTCTGGTTACTCTGGTTGTTGGTTTGTTTAAGCAGAGGTATTTACTCTTCTCTTGATACATGTTCTGCACGTCCTTCTTTATTTTCCCTTCTCTCTGGATTAAGCCATATAGTTTCTCTGGTCAGTTTTTTTCTTTTTCCTCTCCCCTCTCATTTCTCTCTTTGTATGGAATAAGTCCTCTTCCATCAGCACTGCCTCCACCCTATTGTTTACTTGTAGCTGGTGTTTCTGGTTTTTTGTTTTTTGTTTTTGTTTTTGTGTGTTTGTTTTTGTTTTCTGTTTGTTTTTTTGTTTTCCTTTTCAGGGCTACTTCAACAAACAAGTGAAAGCACACCTGGTGGAGGGTCCAAAACATCACTAGAGTAGGGAGATAAAGTAACCAAAGTCACAACAACAGAGAGCAAGTAACACTCTCCAAAAACACCTCCTGAAGGGCCAGGCACTGGACAGTGTATGACCCTTCTCTAATATAGTAGTGTTTTCTGGTTCAGGTGCATAATAAGCTTTTAAAACACATAAGGGACAGAAAACTGGCCAAAATGATGAAACAGAAGAATTCCCCTCAAAAGGAATTCCGGGAAGAAATGACAGCTAAAGAATTGATCAAACAGATATAGACAATATAACTGAACAAGAATTTAGAATAATAGTCATAAGATTAATCGCTGGGCTTGAAAAAAGCATATTAGACAGCACAGAATCTATTGCTGCAGAGATCAAGGAACTAAAAAATCATCATGATGAATTAAAAAATACTGTAAATGAGGTGCAAAATAAACTAGAGGCAGCAACAGTGAGGATTAAAGAGGCAGAGGGGAGATTAAATGAAATAGAAGATAAAATTATGGAAAAAGATGAAGCTGAGAAAAAGATAAAAAAAATTCTGGATCACAAGGGGAGAATTAGAGAACTAAGTGATTCAATGAAACAGGACAATATCCATATCATAGGAGTTCCAGAAGAAGAAGAGAGAGAAAGGGGCTGAAGGTGTACTTGAACAAATCATAGCTGAGAACTTCCCCAATCTGGGGAGGGAAACAGACATTGAAATCCAGGAGGCACAGAGAACTCCCTCCAGATATGACTTGAATTGATCTTCTGCATGACATATCATAGTGAAACTGGCAAAATACAGAGATAAAGAGACAATTCTGAGAGCAGCAAGGGATAAACGGGCCTTAATCTACTTTATGTGTCTAAAGGGTAGACACATAAGGGTAGTTAAAGATCTATCTACTAAAACTTGGCAGGCCAGAAAGGAGTAGCAGGAAATTTTCAATGTGCTGAATAGGAAAAATATGCAGCCAAGAATCCTTTATCCAGCGTCTGTCATTCAGAATAGAAGGAGAGATACGGGTTTTCCCAGACAAACAAAAACTGAAGGAATTCATCACCCCTAAACCAGCCCTACAATAGATCCTAAGGGGGACTCTGAGTAGAATGTTGCTAAGATCACAAAGGACCAGAGACATCACTATAAGCATGAAACCTACAGATAACACAATGACTCTAAATCCATATCTGTCAATAATAACACTGAATGTAAATGGACTAAATGCTCCAATAAAAAAGACATAGGGAGGGTATCTGAATGGGTAAAAAACAAGACCCATCTACTTGCTGTCTACAGGAGTCCCATTTTAGACCTGAGGACACCTTCAGATTGAAAATGAGGGAATGGAGAACCATCTATCATGCTACTGGAATTCAAAAGAAAGCTGGAGTAGCCATACTTAATCAGACAAACTAGATTTTAAACTAAAGGCTGTAACAAGTGATGAAGAAGGGCATTATATCATAATTACAGGGTCTATCCATCAAGAAGAGCTAGCAATTATAAATGTTTATGCACCAAATTCGAAACACCAAAATATATAAAACAATCACAAACATAAGTAATTTTATTGGTAAGAAAGTGGTAATTGCAGGGGACTTTAATACTCCACTTACAACAATGGGCGGATCATCTAGACAGAAAATCAGTAAAGAAACAATGGCCCTGAATGATACACTAGACCAGATGGACTTGGCAGATATATTTAGAACTTTTCATCCTAAAGCAGTAGAATACACATCCTTTTTGAGTGCACATGGAACATTCTCCAAGATGGATCACACACTGGATCACAAAACAGCCCTGAATAAATATAAAAGAATTGAAATCATACCATGTACGCTTTCAGATAACAATGCTATGAAACTTGAAATTAACCACAGGAAAAAGTTTGAAAAACCTCCAAATGCATGGAGGTTAAAGAACATCCTACTGAAGAATGAATGGATCAACCAGGCAATTAGAGAAGAAATAAAAAAATATATTGAAACAAAGGAAAACACAACAATCCAAACCCTTTGGGATGCAGCAAAGGCAGTCCTAAGAGGAAAATACATTGCATTCCAGGCCTATCTCAAGAAACAAGAAAAATCCCAAATATAAAATCTAACAGCACACCTAAAGGAATTAGAAACAGAAAAACAAAGAAACCCCAAAGCCAGAAGAAGAAGAGAAATAATAAAGATCAGAGCAGAAATGAATAATATAGAATCCAAAAACAAAAACAAAAACAAAAACAAGAAACAAAACAAAACACAGTAGAACAGATCAATGAAACTAAGAGTTGGTTTTTTGACAAAATAAACAAAATTGGTAAACCCCTAGCTAGACTTCCCAAAAGGAAAAGAGAGAGGACCCAAATAGATAAAATCATAAATGAAAATGGATTTATCACAATCAACCCCTCAGAAATACAAGCAATTATCAGAGAAGACTATGAAAAATTATATGCCAACAAGCTGGACAACTGGAAGAAATGGACAAATTCCTAGACACCCACACACTACCAAAATTCAAACAGGAAAAAATAGAAAATTTGAACAGACCCATAACTAGTGAAGAAATCGAATCAGTTATCAAAATTCTTCCAAGAAGTAAGAGTCCTGGGCCAGATGGCTTCCCAGGAGAATTCTACCAGACATTTACAGCAGAGTTAATACCTATCCTTCTCAAGCTGTTCCAAAAAATAGAAATGGAAGAAAACTTCCAGACTCATTCTATAAAGCCAGCATTACCTTAATTACAAAACCAGACAGAGACCCCACAAAAAAGGAGAATTACAGGCCAATATCCCTGATGAACATGGATGCAAAAATTCTCAAAAAGATACTAGCAAATTGAATTCAACAGCATGTAAAAAGAATTATTCACCATGATCAAGTAGGATTCATTCCTGGGCTGCAGGTCTGGTTCAATATTCACAAATCAATCAGTGTGATACATCACATTAATAAAATAAAGGATAAGAAACATATGATCCTGTCAATAGATGTAGAAAAAGCATTTGACAAAACACAGCATCCTTTTTTAATAAAAACTTCAAGAAAGTTGGGATAGAAAGAACATATTTAAATATCATGAAAGCCATATATGAAAAGCCCACAGCTAGTATCATCCCCAATGGGGAAAACTGAGAGCTTTCCCCCTGAGATCAGGAACACGACAGGGATGTCCGCTCTCACCACTGTTTGTTTAACATAGTGTTGGAAGTCCTAGCCTCAGCAATCAGACAACAAAATGAAATAAAAGGCATCAAAACTGGCAAAGAAAAAGTCAAACTTTCACTTTTCGCAGATGATGTGATACTCTACATGGAAAACCTGAAAGACTCCACCAAAAGACGGCTAGAACTGATACATGAATTCAGCAAAGTCACAGGGTACAAAATCAATGTACAGAAATTGGTTGCATTTTTATGCACAAATAATAAAGCAACAGAAAGAGAAAGAAACTGATCCTATTTACAGTTGCACCAAGAACTATAAAATACCTAGGAATAAGCCTAAAGATGTAAAACATCTATATGCTGAAAACTATAGAAAACTTATAAAGGAAATTGAAGAAGACATAAAGAAATGGAAAAACATTCCATACTCATGGAATGGAAGAATAAATATTGTTAAAATGTCAAAACTACCCAAAGCAATCTACACATTCAATGCAATCCCAATCAAAATTGCACTGGCGTTCTTCTCAAAGCTAGAACAAACAATCCTAAAATTTGTATGAAACCACAAAAGATCCCGAATAGCCACAGTAATATTGAAGAAGAAAACCAAAGTGGGAGGCATCACAATCCCAGACTTTAGCCTCTACTACAAAGCTGTAATCATCAAGACAGCATGGTATTGGCACAAAAACAGACACATAGACCAGTGGAACAGAATTGGACCCAAAAATGTATGTCAAACTACTCTTTGACAAAGCAGGAAAGCATATTCAATGGATAAAAGACAGTGTCTTTAGCAAATGGTGCTGGGAGAACTGGACAGCATCATGTGGAAGAATGAAACTAGATCACTTTCTTACACCATACACAAAAATAAACTCAGAATGGATGGAAGATCTAAATGTGAAACAGGAAACCATCAAAACCCTACAGGAGAAAGCAAGCAACAACGTCTTTGACCTCAGCCACAGAAATTTCTTGCTTAACACATCTCCAAAGGCAAGGGAATTAAAAGCAAAAAATGAACTATTGGTACCTCATCAAGATAAAAAGCTTCTGCACTGCAAAGGAAACAATCAAAAAAACGAAAAGGCAACCAACAGAATGGGCAAAGATATTTGCAAATGATATATCGGATAAAGGGCTAGTATCCAAAATCTATATAGAACTTACCAAACTCAACACCCACAAAAGAAATAGTCCAGTGAAGAAATGGGCAGAAGACATGAATAGACACTTTCCCAAAGAAGACATCCAGGTGGCCAACAGACACATGAATAGATGCTCAATGTCACTCATCATCAGGGAAATACAAATAAAAACCACACTGAGAGACCACGTCACACCGGTCAGAGTGGCTAACATTAACAACTCAGGAAGCTACAGATGCTGGCGAGGATGTGGAGAAACGGGAACCCTCTTACACTGTTGGTGGGAATGCAAACTGGTGCAGCCGCTCTGGAAAATAGGGTGGAGGTTTCCCAAAAAATTAAAAATAGAACTACCCTACGACCCAGCAATAGCACTACTAGGAATTTATCCAAGGGATACAGGAGTGCTGATGCATAGGGGCACATGTACCCCAATGTTTATAGCAGCACTTTCAACAATAGCCAAAGTATGGAAAGAGCCTAAATGTCCATCAGCTGATGAGAGGATAAAGAAGATGTGGTTTATATACACGATGGAATACTACTTGGCAATGAGATAGAATGAAATCGTCATTTGCAGCAACGTGGATGGAACTGGAAGGTACTATGCTGAGTGAAATAAGTCAGTCAGAGAAAGACAGATATCATGTTTTCACTCATGTGGATCTTGAGAAACTTAACAGAAGACCGTGGGGGAAGGGAAGGGGAAAAAATAGTTACAAACAGAGAGGGAGGGAGGCAAACCATAAGAGGCTCTTAAATACAGAGAACAAACTGAGGGTGAATGGGGGGTGGGGGAGAGGGGAAAATGGGTGATGGGCATTGAGTAGGGCTCTTGTTGGGATGAGAATCTACCCTATGGGAATCTACCCCCAAAACCAAGAGCACACTTTACACACTGTATGTTAGCCAATTTGACAATAAATTATATTTAAAAAAAAAAAAAAGGAATACAAGTCTGATCCCCATCTGCTGGGAGTGCTATGGCTGAGAGCCCTCAGCTGTCAGCTCTTTTGGAACTACCTCAGTTGCAAAGAGCCACCAGTTCAAGGCCACAGCTGCTTCTGGAGTGGGTTATACCCAATGACTGATGGAAGCCAGGATATAAAGTTCTACCCCCTCACCCCAACACAGGTTAACCTGGAAATGTCATCTCAGCTTCAATATTCCTGCTTCCATCCCTCCCTCTCCTCAGGTGTTGTTGATTCCCAGAGCCAATAACAAACCCAACCTGCGAGTGCAGTTGCCATGCAGGGTCTGGGGGAGCAGATGAAAGGCTAGCATTTGGGAGCTGGATCACCATTGCCTGGAGGGCAGCGAGGACCGTGTCAATAAAGGTAGGTGGAGTGGTGCAAGGTTTAATGTGTGGGGGACTTGGGTTGTACACCAGTGGACAAGAATGGATTAGCTGGTGCAATGTATGAGCATTCGAGAAATAATGAGGTAAACAGTAGCCAGGAAGGCAGTGGAATTAGGTAGCTGTTGTTAAGTGTTGATTTGTGGCCCCTCCACCCAGAGAGACTGCCAGGCTCTGTTGGTGCATCTACTCTTTCTGTTCTGGTCAGAAACTGCCTCTGTGTAGTAAGCTGGTATGGTAGGAGGGCTCATCTGGCTTTTCTTTTCTCAGTTACCACAGTCCTGTGTTGCTTGTTATCTGATTTCTGAAAACTGATGTTCCTATGTTTTGTCTGGGTTTCCAAGTTTAAGGTAGGAGGGTAAATCTAGGCCCTGTTATTCCATCTTGTCGAAGAGTGTAAGTCCTTTCTTCTTCTTTTTTAACTTACCACTTTATCAACACAAAGGATTGTAAATGAAAAAATAAAATGCTTGGTGGCTGAGGTGAGGGACAGTAAAGTAGTCAAAGTTTTACAGCTTAGCCATTACATTGACCAAGGCTTGCCAGGATTTTCAGCCAAAATTGATGACTTTTCTACCCTGTGGAAGTAGGTCTCTTTCCATAATGAACCTCACTGGAGACTGATTGGTGTCTCTGTGATTGAAATATGGGTCTCATTGGTAGGTTTGAGTACCCACCACCCACTTCCAACAGGGGGTGGCTGCATGTGCTGATGTCAGAGTTTTGTTTCAAGGATCAGGGCTATTCAGTCTGGGTAGTGGCTACCAACAATGTCTAGAGGCAGCAGGAACAAGAGAGTGTGTAAGATTGAAAAAGCCACAGAGGTGAGTGCGCGGTGTATAAAATGAAATTCAAAGGCTAGCCAGGAACCAGGTATACAAAGGAAGGAAGAAGGAGCCCAGGCCCCATGACTAATGCCTTGCCCATGCCCTGAGCAACAGACACATTTTTTTTTTTTTTTAATGGGAGAGTGAGTGGGTCCAGTTAAAGATGCAGAGTCAGGGGGATGCTGGAAGGACGGGCTTGAGGAGCTGAGTCTGACTCTTCTACCTGGAGTCTGACCTCTCCCAGAGAGCATCAGATTTTTGGTTCAGAAACCTATGAATCAGCCTGCCCGTTTCCAGGAGGGCCGGGAAGGGTGTAATTTCAGCGTCTGGAGCAGCTCTTCCAGAAGTGACTTCCTTAGAGCACAGTCCTGGGAGGCACTTTTCTTCCCTTGTCACATAAGCTTGGCAGACAACGCATTCTGTGTCCTCATCTTGAAGATGAGAACTTAGCAAGTTAAGCGTTCTTAGAAACACTGCAATGAAGAAAGCTATTTAATTTTACCTAGCTGTTTCCCCCTTTGCCCTGCCACAGGAAGCAGTAAGCTCCTCCGCGGTAACAGGCTGGGGCTGGGGGTACAGACGGTCCATAACTGGAATTATAAGAGATTGTGGATGGGTCTTTCTGTCACACGCACTGCCAGTCTGGCTATACTGGTTCTTGTGTTTCTGGACTCTATCTGGCTGTTCTGGCTAGACAGTGCCTTTGTAGGAGCAATTTAGCTTGACCTTTGTGCCAGAACAACCTGTCCGATGTCCCCCTCCCTCCAGCTCTTCAATGGTTGGCTCGTTCTTGCCTCAGCTGTCACCTCACCTGCTCGCAGTGGCTCTCCTGAACACCCTGTCTAAAGCTGGCCTCTGCCAGAGATTTTACTTCCTTTATAACGCTTCTCCTCTTCTGAAATTATCTGTTTATTTACTCGTCCTTCTGTGAGAATGCAATTTCCAGCAGAGCTGGGATCTTCTCTTCACCACAGCACGCCCATGGTGTAGACCTGCATCAGATGGCTTCATACATGATAATAGGTAATAGCCATCAAGCCTTACTGAGTGCTTCTGGGAGACAGGCATTGCTCTTGGAGCTTTCCCTGTGTTACCACGTTTTCAAGGTTTGTTCAGTAAATTAATGAGGGGAGACTCTCCTGTCCCCCCTTACAAATCTAGCCGACATCTAGTCCTACCCTGACTAGGAAAGTTCTGCCAGCACTAGCTCTCTATCACAACTACTTACTGCTTGGGACCCACAATGCATGTGCAGATCGTAACAAGTTGTTTCCTTTCTTAACAATAGTTAATATTTTTAAATACAAACTTTACAGCTTGCTTTGTAATGTTTATTGTGGTAGCTTTGCTGGGAGAAAATACTTCTGAACTGGGCGGCATTGTTGCTGAAAAGCCTCTCACTGGGCTGGTAATATCTAAATATGAGCTCTTTGGTGGCAAGAACTTTCAATCACTAGATATTCATTGAGTACGAAGCATGTGGCAGTGCTGGTCAAAGTGCTGGGGACAGTGCTGAACAAGGCAGGCACCACTCCAGACGCCCCATGCTTATATTCTAGAGGAGTTTTATGTCCTTCTGCACATCTCATGGTGTTAACACATGAGTGGACATTTATTCATTCACCTGTTTGCTCATTCACCAATATTTGAGTACCGGTTGGGTTCTGAGCACTGTGCTTGGTGTATGGATACAAGGGTATCAGTAGGCATCTAACTTACAGGACAGTGTATGAGGGGAGGGGACAGATAATCAAAAATTGTAAGTCCTATCAAGCTGATGAAGGGGTTGGATATAGTCTGGGGTACTTCATGGGGCTTGCTTTTTCCCAACAGCAGGAACAGAAGCGCCCAGGGTGGGAGGAAGCCATTTCTCTTGAGAACCCAGGGTAGGCTAGTGAGCCTGGAGCTCTGGAGAAGGGACATTATTAGTAGGGGCTGGCGAAACACTGGACAAACAGAACAAAGACTTTTTTCCAATGTAACTCAATCCTAGGCTTGCAGCAAATGGTTCCCCATCCCAGGTAGAGTGAGACTGGAGACAGAACTACCCTTTGAAGGCGGCCTGCAGCCTGGCCCCTGCTGGGTGTAGGTCCGCCAGTAGCTGAGGGCTGGTTCAGAGCGGATGCGGAGCAGCTAGCCGCCTCTAGAATAAATACCACCAAGGACTAGACTGTTACCCACTGCCTCCTCCGAATCCCTTTCCGCTTGCAGTGGGGCAGCTGTTTGTGCAAGTCAAACGTTGATTCAGCTGCCGGTGGGAAGGGGTTCAGGGCGGAGGGGGCGGGGCCAACGTCAGGAAGGGGGAGGGGAAAACTAGGGGGAGCCAGTAGGGGGAGGCCCACTCAAGGGTTAATTCCTCCTGTCTGTCTCTGCCCCTCTCGGCTGGGCTCTCGCAGACTGTATTTATAGATGGGATAATTGCCGAGGCTTTGAAAGCAGCGCGCTGGCAGCACGGGGCTGGTGCGTGGGGGTGGGGAGGCCTGGGTCCCACCTGCTCCTGGGGGCTGCCCCTCCCCCACTATCCCTTCCTCCTCAGGGCTCCTAACCAGACCCAGCTCCGGATGGGGCCTGACTAGCTGCGTGTTCCCCGGGTATGAAGTACCTCACATGTAATCTCCCAAGCAGCCCCGGGCAGTGCATACAATCACTTGCCCCAGCTCTTGGGCAGGCCTTTCCTGACCACCTTAGCTAAGAGGGGCCCTAGAACCTCGCCATACTTCTTTCATAGTACCAATGATAATCAGAAAATTATGCTGTTTATTTTTTACTTGTTTATTTAGTGTCTGCTTTGTCTCCCTTGTTTGCTGAATGCCTGGCCTAGAATCGGTCTTAAGTAAATATTTGTTGAAAATAAATGCTTATTTAACAGAAGAGGAATCTGAGGCTCAGAGGGGTGAAGTAATTCTTGGGGGTCACAGTGTGAGCAAATGGCAGAGCTGAGATTAATGTCTGGTTTGACGTCTTTAGAGTTTAGTGTCTTACTAGGGGACCAGGAGTCTCAAACACAAGGGCCAGGGTGTTGGGGGAGGTGGAGGTGGGGAGTGCACGTGTGTGTGTGTGTGTGTGTGTGTGTGTGTGTGTGTGTGTGTTGTGTACAGAACTCCCTTACTGTCCTGGATGAAGGCGGCAAGTGCTGTTCAGCTGTGGCTAATTGTTGCTTGGATCTTTCATTTTTTTAGTACAAGCCAGAAATCTGGATTTTTATGTGAAATTTCCTGGTTTTTAAATGCTGACAACAAATCCACATTAACACCCCCCCCCCCCCCCCACACACACACACCAGGAAACATGGGGCCAAACACAACAGGGCTGTAGGCTGGATGGGACATGCAATTTGCAGCCTCTGCCCGCCCCCTCCCCCCCATCACCTGCCCTGTACTGAAAAGCAGCATTGATAACAAGGACACTGGACTTTGGGCATTTCAAAGCCCTTCCTTACCTAATACTTCTCTAAATAGTCCTGATGTTCCAACAGGGAAGTAGGGGGGATTGCTGTACCCATTTTAGAGATTAGCAAACAGAGACCTGGAGGGATTGCTGTGCAGCCACAGGACAGTGGCTAAGATTCCTCACTCTGTGCCCTTTGCCTTCTAGCTCAGTGTTGTCTGCCCTGCCTAGGACCACCTTTCTCATTTCTCTCTCTATCCCAGTAGGGGGGAGAGAGAGGCTGTGGGGTAGATGGGGATGAAGAAACCCCACACTGGGCCACCCACAGGTTTTGGGGCCCCTCAACAGGAATAATTGCCAGCCCCATATAGAGCGACCTGAGCTGGCTCTTGTTTAGAGATGCAGTTATCAAAATATCGTCCTGCTGGGTAATGATAAAGCTTCATATTGCACTTTAATTCTGAGTGGGCTCGAACCAGCCTCAGTCAGCCCAGAGAGAGAAGGGGAATGCTTGGCTAGTCTTCAAGCTCTTGCATGGTGCAGTGCCTGCCCTATTCTGGCCCAGGGCCACACCAAGAGTAGACAGGAAACAGATGACTGCCGAGTGAATGAATTAATGAATTTCTGAGAGCCAGGCCATGAAGGGGAACAGGGAGGAGGACCTCTCCCTGTACTCATGATGATGATGACGATGTCATAACAATAACTAGCACTTGTTGTGCGCTTATATATTCCAGACACTGTCTTAAGCCTTTCCCTTGTCGAGGTAATCTGTAAACCTAGAACAGTGACTGGTACTTTGTAAGTGCTTAGAACAATGTTGCCTATTAATACTTGATTTAATCTGCACAACAACCCTAAGAGGGGGCCTTATTACTATGCACATAAGGAAATCAAGTCACCAAGAGGTCAAGCAACTTACTCACAGAACCTAGCCAGTAAGTGGTGGGCCCAGGGCTCAAACCCTTAACTGTGTGATCCCAAAGCTTGTTCTCTGACCTACTAGGGAATAGCAGAGGAGGGAGATTGCTGGAGAGCTAGAAGTGAGGAAGAACATCCAAGAGTCTGGAAAGGAAGGGTTCACGTGGGAACCAGGCTGAGGAAGGGCAGCACATGGGGGCCTCAAGCAGAAGAAGGGCATTGTGAGCAGAGGATCGGAAACACAGTTCAAGGCACCCACTCGCCAGCCCCTGTGTTTCCCATGTGAATTGAACATGATGCAAGCTGACAGATTCAGGATTAATTTAAAGGTTGCAGCTCTCTGAGTACCAGGTGGAAATTTGCCTGAAGCATGGCCAGAGCATGATTTGTAAGCAGGGCTTGACCTCAGCTGCCAGCCAGGCCCTGTACCCTCCATGCTTCTCCACGGAGGCTGGCAGGACTAGGGCCCCTTGCTGAGACAGGTCAAAAGGGTTTAAAAACAGGCAAGAAACAAGAGAACAGATCAATTTTTCTCAGTGAACTTAATGCTCTGTGAAGGAAATGTGTAATTATATGAACTTCTGTGTATGGGGAGAGACCTGTACCTGTCTGTTTCTCTGTCTCTCTTACCACTTATTACCCTTGGGTGGTCTGGAACCTTTTCAGTATGTGTACCCACAGCTAAGTAAAGGTGAGGACGAGCATGTATTTTGAATTTTTTCTTTTCTTCCCTTTTTTTTTTTTTTGCCCATTTCCCATAGTAAGAAAAACCTTTGATATCATCTTACAGTATACAAATACAAAATGGTGGTAGGAGCCGTCTTCACGATCCCTTCAGGCCTGGGAGGCAAATCTGCTACTGGGTGTGATGGGGGCCACGTCAAAGCCCAGCCCTCACCTTCAGGGTGGCTGAGCTGATCTAGTCATGTCAGGAGATAAGGGGGAGGAAGTGGTGGTTGGAGCCCTCTCCTTGAGCAAGCCAGGCCAAGTGAATCTGGGAAGAAGCTTAAAGTAAGATCAGGGTAGACTACTTTCAATTCTCCTTCCCTGCTTGATAGTCTGTAGTGACCAAGCTTTGGTCAATGAACTGTGGGAGTAAGACTGGGGGGGGACTTCTGAAAAGATGTTTCCTTCCTGATAAGTGAGACGTATGAAAGGGTAAAGTCTTTTTTCTTCTCCTGCTCTCTCTGTTCTGAATACTGTTCTGGATACTGTTGTATGATACGATGCTTGGGTGTGTGGCAGCTGATGAAGTTTTGGGGTGATGGGGGGGGTGGGTCCAGACCTGATGGCCAAGAAAGAATTCTTGAAGATGTCTTTGGTGCAAAAAGGTGATTTTTATTAAAGCACGGGGACAGGACCCGTGGGCAGAAAGTGCCGCACTGGGGTTGTGGTGGGTAACGGATTATATACCCTCAGATTGGGAGGGGTTTAGGGATAGAGTAATTCTTCAAGGTATTTTGGAAGCAAGGTTTCCAGGATCTTGAGGGGCTAGGTTAGTAAAACACCATTTATTACCATTCAGTAAAACCTTAGTCATGAGACCCTTCAGATGTATATCAGGGAGCCATAAGCTTGGAGTATGATTGCCAGCATATATCTTGGGGAAGTTGAGATAAAGGAAGTTTCCCAGGGAATTTTTATATGTTAATGTAGACTTACAGGTTCCTGGGGGGCAAGGATAATGTTAAGCCACAATTCTCTTTTGTCCTGGCAAGGTGTCATCATCCAGGCAGCCAGGCTCCTAGAGGGAGGTCCCTGTGCCTGTTTCAGGGACGTGCCAATGGGCTGTAGGCAGTAAGGAAATTTAATTTTCATTTGCCTTAGTTTCCCACATCACTATGGCAAGCATTTAAACCCCTTTCCTTTGTTCTTGGAGTGTCCAAGGAATATCATACATACTCCACCTGGGAGGGGGTGCTGTTAGACTGTATTTTGCCCTCAGCTTGCCCCACGCTCCCTTATCAGCAGCCACGTTGTGACTCTGAATGACATATAGTGTAATGAGGATGGCAGAGGCTTTATAGAACTAGGTCCCAAAGACATGGCTGAGTTGGGGTACTTACTTTGGGACTATCTACCTTTACTTGTTGTTCCGTAAGTAATAACCTTCTTTATAGTTTAAGCCATTGTTGGTCATATTTTTACTCCATGCCGCTGAAGTACTCCTGATTTAGAAGCATAAACCTGGAGGCTGTATTCCTGGGTTTTAGGAGGTCCAGACTCCTTGAACTGTCTTCTAGAATTGATGAGGGACCATAAGGCAAACTGAGAGCAAAGCATACCCAACACTCCACCCCCCAGGTGGGATATGTGTGATATTCCTCAGGTACTCCTGGCTGCCCAAGAATAAAGGAAAGGGGAAAATAAATGGTTAACTGATAGAGATTACAGTCATTCAAGACACATTCAAGTCTCCATCAGTTTACAAATATCTTAGTAAATTATAAGCAAAAGGCAATCTTATCAATAGCCTAATTTCCATAAAACTATAGACTCAGTTTCCTGGAGCTCCAACATCATCCTCCCTTCCATAGTGATGTAGGAAACAAAGGCAAGAAGGAAATGGCAGGTAAAATTAAATTTCTTTATAACCTGAAGCCCATTGACAGACACTTGAGGCAAATACAGAGTATAACTTTTCTCTAGTTATGGGAACCCCCTACTGTCATAATGTTAATGCCTTACTAGAGGAAAAACAACCTTAATTTGACAATAGCTAGGCCTCAGGTATCTTATGAGTCCTCTTTAGCATATGAAAGTCCTTCTGGAGGCCTACCTTTGTCTTTACCTTCTCCAAATCCATAGTAAGTAACCAGTCTTCACAACCCCAGGGCAGCTCTTTTGGTCCTGCCCCTGTGCTGTAATAAAATCACCTTTTTTGGGGGATCCTGGGTGGCTCAGTTGGCTGAGCATCTGACTTGGGCTCAGGTCATGATCTTATGGTTTGTCAGTTCGAGCCCCACATTGGACTCACTGCTGTCAGCCTGTCAGCACAGAGCCTGCTTTGAATCCTCTGTCCCCCTCTCTTTCTGCCCCTCCCCAGTTTACCCTTTCTCTCTCAAAAATTAAATAAAAAACATTAAAAAAATAAAATCACCTTTTTTGCACCAAAGATGTTCCAAGAATTCTTTCCTGGCTATCAGCTCTGAACCCCCACCGTTCCAAAACCCCATCAGAACCAGTGTTGGATGATTCAGACCCATGGGTTGGCTTGCATCTTACTTTTGTGTGAGGGTTAGTGTGGAGGCCTTGTGGTCTTGGCTCTGGATGTCTATTCCTTGGTGTGTTTTACTCTATTTGATTTCCTTAGTGCTTTCCCCTTTTTATAAGACAAATAAAAAATTGTCTTGAAAATGAAACTCCTCTTGCCCATCAATCAAGAAATGCCTGGGACGCCTGGGTGGCTCAGTCGGTTAAGCGTCCCACTTTGGCTCAGGTCACTATCTTGTGGTTTGTGAGTTTGAGCCCCGTGTAGGGCTCTGTGTAGACAGCTCAGAGCCTGGAGCCTGCTTCAGATTCTGTGTCTCCCTCTCTCTCTCTCTCTCTCTCTCTCTCTCTCTCTCTCTCTCTGTCCCTCCCCTGCTTGTATTGTCTCTCTCTCTCTCTCTCTCAGAAATATTTTTTTTTCAACGTTTATTTATTTTGGGGACAGAGAGAGACAGAGCATGAACGGGTGAGGAGCAGAGAGAGAGGGAGACACAGAATCGGAAACAGGCTCCAGGCTCTGAGCCATCAGCCCAGAGCCTGACGCGGGGCTCGAACTCACGGACTGTGAGATCGTGACCTGGCTGAAGTCGGACGCTTAACCGACTGCGCCACCCAGGCGCCCCTCTCAGAAATATTTTTAAAAAATAATAAAAATAAGAATAAAAAAAAAGAATGCTCTGACCAAGTGCATTGGAAGAACCACAGATATGGAGCCAAATCCCCATGGCCTATGGTGGGAAGGGAATGGGAAGAGGGCCTCTAAATAGCTAACTAACATTGATTACATACCTACCTATACCAGACATAAAAAAGCTTTTCTGGCAAAATTTTTTGTTAGATTCTCAATTTTATTCCACCAATCTATGTATCTAATCTTTGAAATTGGGAAGTATAAGTCTTCCAGATTTGTTCTTTTTCAAGATTTTTTGGCTATTCTGGATCCTTAGAATTTCTATATAAACTTTAGGATCAGCTTGTCAATTTCTGCAAAAAAGGTAGCTGGGATTTTGGTAGGAATTACATTGGATCAGTATATCCATTTGGTGTATATTGCCATCTTAACAATATTAGGTCTAGTGATCCATGACCATGAATGGGATAGCCTTCCATGTTTTTAAAAGTCTTTGTTAATATCAACAATGTGTGGTTTTCAGAGTATAAGTTGTATACTTCTTAAGTTTATTCCTAAGTATTTTATTCTTTTTGATGTGATTGTAATAGAATTGTTTTCTTAATTTCATCTTTAGATTGTTCATTCATTGCAAGTGTATTGTAATACAATTGATTTTTGTATATTGGTTTTGTATCCTACAATCTTGCCGAATTCATTTCTTCTGAGTAATTCTTAATGGGATAAGTATTTCTTTTTCTTCTTAATTCTACCTGTTTCTGAACTCCAAGCCTTCTGAGATAACTTTGGTTTCCTAAGTGTTTTTTTTTTCATTTTTCATATAAATAAATAAAAAATTTAAAAGGCAAATAAACATGATGAAAGTAGACATTCCTCTGTTCTTTATTGGTTTCACTTTTGCTTTCAGTCTGGGAACTAGAATGAGATGGGGAATCCCTTTAGGTACTTGGGGAAGGAAGGAAAAGGAGATCCATTTACTGAGGGAATTAGAAGAGAAGGTTTGAGCAGAAAAAGGAAGCCAGAAAGGGGAAATACCCAGCACCATGAAACTCATTTCCTGAGGGAGTGTAGGGAAGCAAGCAAAAGCCCAATTGGTGAGACAAGAGTGAGAGTGGGTAAATTGAGGGCCAGGTTTAGAAAAAGGCACATCAGTGTATCTGTCACCAAGCTTGCCTGCCCAGGGTAGGGCGTGCCAGCTACTGTCCAGGAAGGACTCTGCTGTTGGTGTGGCTGGGAGCGGACCAGTTCTCCATATCTACATCAACGACTATTGCACATCTGTTACGTGTCTGGAACATTCATGGCTTCTTAAAATGATTCTGCAAGGTAGATCATGGTATTGATCAAGGGAATTGAGTTTCAGGCAAGTTCAGGAATTTTCTATTAGTGAAGGACAAGGTCAGAAGCTGAGAGGTGGCTTCTTTGACTTCTAAGCCTGCCTTCTTCCTGCTGTGCTGCATGATTTCCTGAGCCCTGGTTTGGGGAGGCGTGCTCTGCCCTGAAACTTTTAGGGCAGGTGAGTGTGCAGGTGTGTGTGCATGCTCCTAATCTGCTTGTATCACCATTTTGCATAGTATTCTCAACTCAAACTTTAGTACTAACAGCCAGAGTTTTCTACCTCTTTCAGTACTTTCCTAGGTACAGGTGGGAGAGTGCTGGGTTTGGGAAATGTGAAACACACCCTCTCGTTGGCCCTCAGAGTTCTACAACCAGTTCTTTAAGTCAGTTTGGAGATGAGCCTTCTCCTTTGTATTTGGGAAGACTGGCCTGTTGGATTCAGGTTTGGGAATCTAGAAGCCCCTGGCCATTCCACCAAGACCTTGACTTGGCTAATACTATTGGCCACCTGGAAAAGCAACTGGGACTTAGTTGGGTCTCAAATGTTTGGTGAATGTTAAGTGGATGGATTCTAGTTCTCACCCCAGCACCAGCATTGTTGGGGAGCTGGAATCTGTTAATGATTTTCAAAATGGGAGGCGGGTCAGGTCTGGCATAGATGGGGCTCCCTGTTGTAATAGATCCTACTTTCATAAGCTCATCTGTCTGTTGAGCAAACATATTTATTGCTTGCTGAGGAGGTACCAGGGACAGAACAGCCAATGAGTCTCAGTACTCATGGGATTTAGAATTTAGAGGAGCCAACAAACATTGTTATGAGTATCCAAATCCTGGGCAGTGCTTTTTTCTGTTGCCATGTGGCTTTTCTTGCCTAAATGACACCTGTCATCTTGCCTGTTCCTTTCTCTTTTTCCTTTTCCTAAGCTTTCCATGATACTTCCCCACCTCCTGCCACTCTCTCCTTCCTCTCTTGTCTCCATGCTGGGTGTGGGTTTACCTTTCTTTCTGTGACAGAAGCTTCCTACTCCTCCTTTCCGAGGATCTCCAGGCAAACTGTCTGCACAAGGCTCTTGTCAGTCTCTGGTGGAGCTCCTTCTGGTCAGGATGGGCTCTGCAGAGCACTTTCTGCCATTGAAAGGACAGTTCCAGGGAGAGATGCCATGGGATGGTGTCATCTCAGGCTTACTTGTGCCTGGGTGAATTGCATGTGACTGAGTTCCCACCCTTGGAGGGAAAACTGTTCTTATTTCCATCCCTGTCCTGTTCACTGAACCTGTCTTTGAAGAAGCACATTTTGCTGTCCAGCTATGGGGCCAGGCTGGAGTTGTGTGTTGCAATTAGTCCCCATCCCCATTCTTGTCCTGGTGGAACAGGAAATGCCTGTCAAATGATAGCTAATGACCTAGGGGATCCTAGAATCTCAAGGTCAGATGGAACCTTATCATTTATTCCAATACATTTCAAATTTCTTTGATTATGACTAGTAGTAAAAAATATATTTTATGTAGGCTTTTTACATGAACCAATATGCATTATGTACGTTTATTACATATGCTCATACATATTAAGTACATAAAGTATAACAAAGTTTTACAAAGCAATGCTCACCCTTAGTATGCTTATATTTTCTATTACATTTAAAAATGTTGACCCTACCTACACCCAGCTAAATTGGTTTTATGACTCAGTATCTCAATATTAAGTTTCAAACCACTGCTTGGGAAACACTATTTTATTTATTTTTTATTTTTTTTAATTTTATTTATTTTTTTTATTTTTAAGAGAGAAAGAGAGAGAGAGAGAGAGAGAGAGAGAGAGAAAACGGGGAAGGGGCAGAGAGAGAGGGAGACACAGAATTCGAATCAGGCTCCAGGCTCTGAGTGGTCAGCACAGACCCCAGTGGGGGTTTGAACTCACAACCGGTGAGATCATGACCTGAGCCCAAAGTCAGACGCTTAACCCACCCAGGCGCCCCAGAAAACACTGTTGTAATTTAACAACTCATGTCCTTTCTACTTGTCAGATAGTTGTGTGGTCTTTGTTTGGATTTCTCTGGTAGATAACTTGGTACCTACCTAGGAAGTCTATTCTGTCTTTGGACAGCTGTGTCTGTTAAGAAAATGTCCTTATGATATGAAATCTGGTCTTCTACCTACGACTGACTCCTTGTCCTTCCAAGTAAAAGCCCTTCAGAATAGTGGTTGTGTCCTCTTTCATCCCTTTCTCTTCCATAACGTAGTAGCTCTGGATCAGTGGTGTGCTTGAGCTGGTATGCACCAGCTTGTGAGAGCCGATTTCCAAATTTTTAGGAATTATGGGAGCTGATTGCTTTTTTTTTTTTTTTTTAATGTTTATTTACTTGTGTGTGTGAGAGAGAGACAGACAGAGTGTGAGCGGGGGAGGGGCAGAGAGACAGGGAGACACAGAATCCGAAGCAGGCTCCAGGCTCCAAGCTGTCCGCAAAGAGCCCGACGCGGGGCTCGAACCCATGAACCATGAGATCATGACCTGAGCCGAAGTCAGATGCTTAACTGACTGAGCCACCCAGGCGCCCCTATGGGAGCTGATTCTTAAAGTCATTATTAAAAATTAAATTCTATGACTTACAAATCTATTAAAAACAAAGGTACTAAGTACTCAGAACTCCTCACTTCTTGTTTTACTGCTTTGACTATTATTTACACTCTTCAGGTTACGTCTGTTATATCTGTATGGTGGAGATAAAGTTTTTAACAGTTTTTTTCTGTTTGAGGGAGAGATAGAGGGAGTGTAAGTGGGGGAAGGGCAGAGACAGAGGGAGAGAGAGAATGTCAATCAGGCTCCACACTGTCAGCGCAGAGTCTGAGGTGGGGCTCAAACTCACGAACCATGAAATTATGACTTGAACTGAAATTGAGAGTCGGATGCTTCACCAACTGAGCCACCCAAGTGCCCCTATATGGAGGAAATATTATAGGAAGTTGTGCTATTGCCCATCTCTTCCCAGCTCTGGGTTCAGTCATGTCACATTGGTAGCTTGATCTTGGCCATGGCAGGAGTATGTATACCAAGGAAACTGGCAGATACAACAGGGCCCTTCCTCTTAGAAAGCCGGTCATTAAGCATGTACCAGTACACCATTGCTCTGGGGTCATACTGCTTGGGTTTAATCTCAGCTTCAGCACTTGCTGGCTGTGTGTGACGGGCAAATGACTTAACATCTGTGCCTCAGTTTATTTGTACAGTGCACACTGAGGGTCGCTTTGAGAATTGAATGAATTAATGCATATGCAGTGCTTAGAACAGTGCCTGGCACATGGCCCTTTATAGGTGTTAGCTGTCATCTAGGCTTACTGTTGCAAGATTATTCCATTCTCCCTGCTGGGGTTCGGTTTCCAGGAGTCACTCAGCCCAGTCATTCTCCCTTATTTTGCTTTCATATTTGACATATAGTTTGTTGTCTTTTCCTAGCCAGATCAAGGGTCCCTGAGTAGGAGTGGTTGGCTTTTTCTTTGGGAGCTCTAGGTCCCAACCTTTAGCTGGCTGCAGGATGGAGGCTCAGTCTCACTGACCAGTGGAAACCCTCAGGATTCCCCAGGAGCCGTGTTCCCAGTGTAGTGTCCTTCTCCTAGTGGGGAGCTCCTAGGCTTGGCTGCTTGATGTGAAGATGAGAAAGGATTTCAGTTGAGGCAGCCCTGAGCTGGCTGACCACTGCAGATGGCCCAGCTGCCACCAGGCGGTTGGCCTATAAATCATTAGGTCTTACCCTCCCTGAAACTAGATAAAGCTGAAGCATAAACAGCGTCTTGTGTCAGTGATGAAGCATCTGGCTCCTCCCCAGCTCTGGACAAGGCCTCACGGAACTCGCTTAGGCCCTGATTCTTTCTTATGGACAGCTGCTGTGATTCTGAAGAAGCCAGGAGACTCTCCTGTCTTGAAATAGCTCCGCTTGTGCCTATATTTTATCATTAGGGATTTTTTCTTTTGGAGTAAACAGTGCTTTCTCCATAAAGTTCTGTTTTGAAATGGTGGTACCTTGGGAGACTGGCATATATTAAACATTTAAAATCTTAGTGTGAATGAACTTGTACATAAGCTACACATTGCTCCCTGCTCCACTGCTATCTCTTATCAAAGTGGGTATTAATTCGAAAGAAATGCTGGAGATAGCACTGTGTGTGTCGAATTACTAAACCTTGCTGTACTTTCAGAATCACCAGGAGAGCCTTTCACTTAATTAGAACAATTTTAATTTGAAAGCTACTGACCCTTACCCCATTCAAAGTAAATGTCACTCACGTAATCTCATTACTTAAATATATGTTTATATATATTAATAAGAAATAAAAAAAATTCCCCTCAACTTATCCACTTCTATCCTGGGAAGTCTTTAAAAAGTATAGCTTTCTAAGGTCCTTCCCTAAATATACAGAAATAGAATTTTCTGGAATCGAGTTTCGGAATCCTTATTAAAAAAATATCTTCTGGTGATTATAAATATGCAGACAGGTGTGCACCATTTCTCAGTATTGTATTTGATTCATTTCTGTATTCTCCAGCTCTCTGCCCAGGCTTGGTGCATAGTTGGCACACAGTAGGTGCTTAACAAGTGATGTTTACACTGAAAGAGGCAAGGAGTTGGGCAGACCTGGATTGGAGTCGAAGCTCTGCCAATTTCTGTGTACCCTGGGCAGGTGACTTCCTCCTTATCTGGGAAATCGGGAAGGTGATGTGCACAATGAGAAGGTTACGGGCCAGTGGGGTCGTCCCATCCCTTGTAGGCCTCCCCTTCCTGGGGCTGTCAGGGGAAGGAAGGCAGTCAATTGCAGGGTTTAGGCAAGTCCCAGAGGGGTTCTCTATTAATTACTCAGGGGGCGCTTGTAAGCGCCCTGAAGCACTGGTCTTATGACACTGCCTTTGGGCCACAAGGATGAAAAGCAGTGCTGGAATCGATCTCCTCGCTGCCTGCCTGTGGCTGGATTGATTGGATTCCTGCTTGATGTCTGCCATTAGGAGACCAACTAAAGCTAATTTCCAGCTCGATCTGCCCCAGGTCCTGAGGACCGGGGGTGGTGGTGGCAAGGAGCTTGCAGGGGAGGCCTAGGGCCCAGGCTGGGGGTGGCAGGGGAGCAGAGGGTACTGCCCTGAGAGTAGAATTGTTGGGGGGGGGGCGGTGTGTGGCCTGCCGGCTTCCTGTTCAGGGGAGGGAGCTATGACCGCCTTCCACACAGTCCCATTGTGTCTTGCTGACACTTGCTTCTTCCAATCCATTTCCATCCTAGTTTTAATAATCAAGTGAATGCATCTTCTTAAATATTTTATTGAACAGGGAGACTGGAGTACCCAGGGGGAGGGAGGGCTCAGGCCTCAGCAAGCATCTTTGCTCTGTGGCCTCTCCTTTTTTTTTTTTTTTTTTTTTTTAATGTTTTATTTATTTTTGAGACAGGGAGAGACAGAGCATGAACAGGGGAGGGTCAGAGAGAGGGAGACACAGAATCTGAAACAGGCTTCGGGCTCTGAGCTGTCAGCACAGAGCCTGACGCGGGGCTCGAACTCACGGACCGCGAGATCATGACCTGAGCCGAAGTCGGCCACTTAACCGACTGAGCCACCCAGGCGCCCCTGGGGCTTCTCCTTTTGGAAGAAGAGTTTGGGCTTGTCTTACCAGGATCTTGGTTCCTGGTGGAGCTCTGGGGCAGAGTGGGGAGATGGACAACAGTGAAGAGCTTGGCTATTCTGGATTTGGTTACTCTGGGCTCAGCTGTTCTGGGAATCAAGGCTCCCAGAGTTTGAGTGTGTTTATCTATAAAATAGGTTAATGATATCTGCTTTACAAGGGGGAAAGGATTCAGTGAGAAAACCCAGGAGAGGCACCTTGCACTGTTTTTGGAACATAGTAGTGGCTCAATAAATTGTTGCCATTGTAATTTTTCTTATTTTCCCCTCTATTCTAAGACCCCCCACCCCACTTTAATGTATTTGTAATCCTGTCCTGTCTTATAGCCGATGTGTTTATTTTAGGTGTAGTGTTTTGTTATCTTCCTCCCCTTAGAGCTGTTAAGTCAGTGATGACTTTTATAACTAAGAGTTTCTCAGACCTGAGAAAATGTGCTATCACAGACATTTGCCTCCCATCCCTCAGCTGGGACTGCAGTGATTCACAGATTTGTTTGGCCAATAACCTCTTTTTTAAAAGGGAGATTAGCAAGTGTTAAAAGTGTATTAGCAGCTAATTGAGAACATTAAGACAGCTTTTGAAGAAAGGGGAAGGTTTGCAGAAAAGTAAGTAGCTGGGCAAGGCCTCACATGGGTGGGCAGGAAAAATATTTAGGGATGTGTCTGATCTGGGAATCTCTAGAAGCCATGTCTCTTGTCCTATTCTACTCATATGCCCACCTCTGCTTTAGAATATTCCCTTTCCTTCTTTGTGGCTATCTGCCTTAGAGGCACCGCTAGAGTCTGCATGTTTGAGGGTGTTTGCCCATTTGTGACAGGGTGTCTTGGATCCCTGCACACAGATCAGTCTACACAATACATTCAATTAAAAAAAAACAATTTAGGGGCACCTGGGTGGCTCAGCTTGTTAAGTGTCATGATCTCACAGCTTATGAGTTTGAGCTTCATGTCAGGCTCTGTGCTGACAGCTCAGAGCCTGGAGCTGCTTCAGATTCTGTGTCTCTGTCTCTCTCTGCCCCTCTCCTGCTCATGCTCTGTCTCTGTGTCAAAAATAAAATAAAAACATTAAAAAAATAAAAAAAAACCGTGAGGAAATAGCAAAATAGCAAAAATTCTGGCCTCTCCATTCATAACTACTGCATAAGGAATTTGAAGCCGTCCTCAATTTCTAGTTTCGTGTATATGTGCGCGTGCATGGGCGCGTGCGTGTGCATGCATTGTGCTGTGCAATTACGGGACCTGATATTTTTGAGAAAATTTCTTGCTAAAATCATCCCAGAGAATTGACACCTTGCTATAGGCACCCAGCAATCAAAAGAAGGTTCTAAGCCCACTTTGGTTTCCGGGTGCTGGGCTGTGAGCAGAGTCCTTCTGCAGTCCTGCCTTTCATTGCCATGTTCCTGTCAGGGTAGGAAGCCGATGGCTGCTTTCCCTAGAGAGAGGCAATGTGGGTTAATGGCAATGCTGTTATTGATTCCACCACCACCGCTTGCTGGGAGCTTGGCACTTGTTAAATGCTAACTATGTATCAGGTACTATGTTAGCCATGTAACTTGGAATACCTAGTTTGATTCCCACAACATTCCTCTTAGGTTCCATTATCAGTACCATTTTGCAGATGAGAGGATAAAATCCCAGAAGACTTGCTTTGTAATTCCCAAGTCTGCCTGACACCATACTACCGAGTTCTGACTTCTCTGCCACAATCACTGTCTTCTAGCAACCCTGGAGAAGGGCACTGAGCATGAGAATAAGCGTTGCTTAGAGGGGTCTTAGGGGTCCTGAGTTGTGTGTGCCCCGTCTGAGCCCTGCTTCTGTCCTGAATGGCCGCTGCCTGCAATCTCTCTTTGGGCTGCTTATAGCACAACTCCATGAAGCTTCATTCATGTCTTGGTACTGCGGAGGTTGGCAAACTTGCAAAGGGCCAGATGAGAGTTTTGGCTTTGTGAACCATATAGTCTTTGTTGCAAATACTCAACTCTGCTGTTGTAGCATGAAAGCAGCCATGGATAGTTCATAAGAGAATGGACCTGACTGTGTTCCAGTAACGCTGCATTTACAAAACTGGGTAGCAGGCTATAGATTGCTGACCTCAGGTCTGTGGCAAAGGGGTGACCTTCACTGGGACAACCACGTGGAGGGTGCCTCCTGGAGGGAGCCTTGCTTTTTGGAGACTGAGGAGTATTTTTGAGAGTGAGAGTGGTCAGCTGGGTTAAATGAAGTTTTTGTGTGTGGGGGGGCATGGGGGTGTGTGTATGTGTATACTCAAAAGAATCATGTTCCTTATTTTTTCTTAATTAAAAAAAATATTTATTTTTGAGAGAGAGACAGTGTGTGAGCAGGGGAGGAGCAGAGAGAGAGGGAGACACAGAATGTGAAGCAGGCTCCAGGCTCTGAGCTGTCAGCACAGAGCCTGATGCAGGGCTCAAACTCACGAACTGTGAGATCATGACCTGAGCCAAAGTCACACGCTCAACCGACTGAACCACTCAGGTGCCCCAAATCACGTTCCTTATTAAAACCATCCTAGTTTAATAATCCTTATTAAAAAACCCAAAAATTTCAGCATGAGGATAACCTTGCAGTTAGGGAAGGATTGTGTAGCTCAAGGGCTCCCTGAGTTTCCATTGCTTTTGTGGGAAGAGATTCCCTATGATCACTGAAACCGTGATTCCGGAGATGTGCTACTCCTCCCTTTAATGGCTAGGGTCCAGTGAAGGCACAACTTTTTCTCAGTCATTTTTAGTGCAGCTAAGAGGTTCAGAGATTCAGAGGAAACAAAAGGGACAAATAGATACCAATATAAGACACATAAACGTATCCAGTTTACATAGAGAATTCTGACCCTACCCCAGCCAGCTTGTCTCCACAGGTGTCAGAGACTCTCCTGTTCCATACACTCTTCTGGTACTTTCTAATTAAGTCTTGCTTTGGGCCCGAGAATAACCCCTGTCCCTAGATAATTTATGCCATGTTGGGTTTGTCATTATGAATGACCTCGATGAAAGACCTCATTCTCAACAAATAGGGCCTGTGGTCATGACATGCCAATTAGTTTTAAGTAAAAAGAAAATAAGGTACATTTACAAAGAAAGAAAATAAAAATCAGGTGTAGTCCTTCCATTCAGGGATGACCACTACATATTCTCTATGCCCTTTTCTGTAACAGGCTCGAGGTCTTTCTTGAAACTTAATTATACATCCATACAACAGCAATGACCGTGCACTAATGGAAGGGTCATTCCGTCACAGCAGAATAAGCACTGAGAGATATTAGATGAGGTGGAGGGGAGGGGAGAGAGACTGTAGGGGCCTGTGAGTTACTGGGTGGGTGGTGTGGCTCTGTGGCTTCCTGGGTGTCCTGGCCTGGGTGCTCAGCCTGGGAGCAGTGATGAGGAGGGGGTGGTGTGGGCATGCCCCACTGTCTGAGTTGTCCTTGCCCTCCCCTGCCTTGGAAGGGAGGTGGTAACTGTTCTGCAAATGAGATGGGAGAGGGGTGGGAGCTGGTGCCTCCTCCTTGTTATCTGCAGCTGCCCATCCACCCTGGTCAATGATGCTTGTCCATCACCGCTGAGATCCAAGTCCAGCCATGTGCGAGGGGAACATCTGTTCCCACGGCTGCAGGGCCCTGCAGTCCTGGAGTCAGAGTGACTGCAGAAGCCAAACATGGGGTCACTGGTAGTGTGTATGTTGCGGGATAGAAAGGGGAGGGAATGGTGCAGAGGGCAGGGGTCTGGTGTCATTTAGGGGGCACTGCTTGTTATTCTCTGGGAAGTTGGCACAGTCTACTCATTGGACATTGGAGCTCTGGGTCTCTTGGGGCAGGCCTGGCAGAGGGAGGCAGACAACGGCTCTTTGGGAGCTCAGCAGGCTGTGGGTAGAGAGTGAAACATAGAATGTGCTGGTCTTCTGATTCCCATGCCACTCAGCATCAGTAGAGTAATAGAGGATGAGTTTCACCTGCTACTATATTAGCAGGGCTTCATGGACACAGATCCTTATATCTCAGAGCCCGGGTGTTCCTAGCAGGACCTGCTTCCATTTTTTTCATTAGTTCAGTCACCAGAGCTGTGTACAGGGGTTGAGGACCTGTGCTCTGGACTTAGACCAAAGTGGGTTCTGATACAAGTTCCTTTGTGTACTGGCTGAGTGACCTTGAGAAAGAGATGAAACCTCTCTATGCCTGTTTCCTGCCCTGAAAATGAGGATAACCATGTCTGTCTTTGGAGGTGTGGGAAAGATTAGTTGCATTAATGTGCATTTATCACCCAGCTGGTCTGTAGCTGCCAGTGGGGTAAATGTTGATTGCCTCCTCTCTCAGTTTGATTCACATCTGTACACTGTGGCTGTGCTCTGATGTACCCATGACATCTGCCTTTCAGGAAAGGATCAAGGTCAGTGCCTTTAAGCTCCCTGTTTGATCCTGTGATGGCCATCTGGTCCCCACAACTCACTGTTCACCCTGCCAACCTATTTCCCAGGACTTATAGATATGAGAGTGCTAATGGGTCACATGGATGGCCACGACTGGTTCCCTGGCTCCTGACTTTACCTGCTTACCTGGGACCTCAGCCCTCTATCCCTGATATGTCTAGGAGTGTCCAGGGGCAAGGGTCTTGAGCAATTGCATCAGAGCTGGTCTGGAGTCTCAGGGTTTGCCTGAGCCCACTGGGTTCTTTCCCTTGCCATTCTCCCCGACTGTTTGCCAGTGGACGCTCCCACCTGATATCTCTCCATGCCTGTCCATCCTTCCTCTGAAGCCCATGAGCCATCAAGGCTGCCCCTGCACCTGTTCAAAGCATGGATTGATGACAGTAGAGTGAAGACAGAGAATTCCTTTGAGTGTACTTTTGGGGTCATGCTTTGATGGAAGGCAGCATCTGTCCTGATCTCATAGATTTTCTCTTGAGATGTCTCTCTTCAGTTTTATTTCCAGCATCCCCCAGCCCTCCAGACTTCAGACCTAGTTCTCATGAGGACTGACTGGGAGTAGGTCTGTGAGCCTGCATAGATTAATCTCTCCTTCCCAACCCTGGGCTTCTATGGATTGTGAGTTCTCCCAGAAAGATCCTGGGACCCACAACAAAGCTCTGGCAGGGCTGCCCCCCTAGGTTCCCCATCAAGCCAGTTGCCCAGGCTCAGGCAGGGAGGCCTGTTGCCCACACAGTTGCTCATCATTTGCCTGCAATGCTATTGTGGGTTATCTGGATGCCTTTTTCCCCCACACTCAATAATCATGTTTCCTACAACCATCCACTTGCTAACCTGCTTATGCACTTTGTAATGCTCTTCTGACCCTTTCAAGTTCAGCTGGTTTTCTTTGGTGTAAGGCCAACACCCTGGGGACAGTCTGAGCAGTGCTGAATAGCATGGGCAGATGCAGCATACCCTGTATGCCATGTTCTTTCTATTAGGTGAGCCTCATGGGAAGCATGCCGTGGTTGGAGCTTCTCTGGAATCATGGGGTGTTCCAGGCAGAGCAGTAGAGCTTGCCTTCCATCTTCCCCCAGCCATCCAATCCTAATGCAGGCCTGATCTGGAGACCCACCCTCACTTTTCTGAATGCCAGTGGCCCAGCTGTGGTCAAGGTCTGATCTGTGGATCATCTCACCCAGCTCACCAGGGTCACCCTCGGGTCCTATTAAAATATGGAGTTCTGAGCTCTTCCCTGGCTTACCACCATTGTATCCATTCAGTGCTTTAGGGTGGAAAAGCTTATAAGCAATTCGGGCCCTGAATTGAGCCCTGAAAGGAAAGAAGTATTGGCCACAATATGTTAAAAGAAAATTGTAAAATCAAAATTAATAAGTGTTTAATTAAATATTTAGAAATGTAACTGTCAACTTATCAACCGCAAGTCTGTTCACTCTCACATGGTTATGTGTCATTTATATTTAATGCGGAATGCAGATGGCTTTTAATCTGTTCATTGTGTGGGGTGCCTGAGTGGCTCAGTTGGCTGAGCCTCCAACTCTTGATTTCGGCTCAGGTCAGGATCTCAAGGTTCATGAGATGGAGCCTTGCGTCGGGCCCTATGCTGACAGTGTGGAGCCTTCTTGGGATTCTCTCTCTCTCTTCCTTTCTCTCTGCCTCCCCCCCTCCCCACCCCCATACACAAATAAACTTTAATCTGTTGATTGTGAGGTCAGGTGGCGCCCCCATAGAGTACCTGGGGCCTCCTGCAGTCTTCAGATGGCTCTGTCCAGACCTTAAGAAATCTGAATCTCTGAGGGTAGGATGAGAAATCTGCATATTCGTCGGATTTGCCAGGTGATTACCAGGAATGCTAGCCTCATGGCTTTCCTGAGATTGTCACAGTGTTGAGAGAAAGTCATTGAGGGACTAGAGCTGTATGTTTAGGGTGTCAGTTCCCAAAAGCAGAGATCACAATAACCTCCAAGGAACTTAAAAATAACACAGCTGCCTGGGCCCCACTCCAGGCCTATTCAATAAGTTCATTTGGAGTGGGGCCTGGGAATCTTCATTTAAAAAAAGTTATTTAGAAGATTCAAATGATCAACTAGATTTGGGAACCACAGAATTGAGAAAAGATACCAGACCAGGGCTTCTCAAACTTTGATATGCAAAGTGATTCCTGGGGGTCATTTGGGTAAACCTTAGGTTTTGACTCAATCAATTTTGGTCAGAGCCCCAATTCTGTGTTTCTGACAAGCTCTTGCCATGCTGCTACTGCTTATCCATAAACCATATTTTGAGCATAAAGGGTCTGGACCCTGGGCTGGAATCCTGGCTTAGCTACTTACCAGATAGGAAAGCATGGTACATTATAGTAACATCTGAAAGTCCTAGAAAAGAGTTTGCAATAAGCTTACCCTGGGCTTGGAGTTTTAATATAGGGCCCAGGAGTAGGTGAGGTTTGGTTGGTTCAGTCCACTCTTCTTGGCTCATCTGTGGATTGGAGTGATCTCACCATGGCCAAGGTCACTCTGTGGATTTCTCAGGTTGTAGCCAGGGTCCAGTTTGCTGAGCCCTTCTTCTCCTGGTTTGCTAGTCCCTTGTCTTCAGAGATAGGCCTACTTAGAAATTCTGTGAAATACCTAGTAGCCTTTAATAAATTCCTTTTCTTAAATTAGAGTGGATTCTAAGAACCCTGATTGATAAGTGCATGGAGGGGCCAGGGATGAAAGCCGTAGAAAATATTATAAGTGGCTGTTCCATTTTACCATCTGTGCTAGGTCAGGCAGCTGGGAGTTTCAAGTTCTTCTCTTTGTCCTCTGAATGCCCCTGTAATTTATTTCCTTATACCATGTGAGTGTTTTTATCTTGATACTTTTTTTGAAAGACTCTTGAGGGTAGGATTGGGTCTTCATTCACATTTTCATTGATTCATCAGTCAGTATTTGTTGAATGCCAACTATGTGCCAGGTACCAACAGCCTTAACCTGGGTTTCCCAGAAAGCAGAACCTGAGATGGATGGCTTATGTGGGAATCCTTTATTGGGGAATGATTGGAGGTAGGGCAGGAGTGAGGGACAGGAACAGCAAAGCAAGGAAGGAGGGGAAGCTCAAACAGACTGCACTATTAAGTTGGCCACAGCTATGGGTGACTTAGTGATAGAACCCATGGGACATCTGACCCTGTGAAACATATCTCAGGACCACCTGTCCAGGGTGGGTGAGGAAGAAGCATCTATACATGCACTTCAATACCTTGTGTGTATTCGTTTCCTTGGGAGCCATAACAAATGACCACAAACACAGAAATGCATTCTCTCACAGTTCTGGAGGCTCCAAGTCTGAAATCAAGTTGTTGGCAGGGCCGTGTTCCCTCTGGAGGCTCTAGGGAAGTTTCCTTCCTGGCTTCTTCCTTGCTTCTGGTGGTTGCTGGCACTCCTTGGCTTATAACTGCATCGTTCTGATTTGTCTGTCTTCACATGGCCTTTCCCCCTCGTGTGTCTCCAAATCCTTCTCTCCTTATAAGGCTACCGGTCATTGGATTTAAGAGCCACCCTAATCTAGGATGACCTTATCAAGTTAGGACTTGATTATATCTGCAAAGACCCTATTTCCAAATAAAGTCCTATTTGCAAGTATGGAAGTGAAAAGGGTAACCTCTGTTTCTCCTGCTCACAGCACTACTCTGAATACTTCACTTCTGATACCAGATGTGTCATTCCAGGCAAGTCTCTGACACCACTGGGTGGCCTACAACTTAACTCAATTCTGGCACTGTCCACCTGGGTGTAGAGTTAAGTCCCACAGGTTAAGGGCTCAATCCCATCCTTCAAAGGCCAGTTGCAATCCAGGTGTCACCTGTGCTTCTGACAGACTCACTATAAAGGGGAAAGTTCCATGACCTCTTCCTTGGGCTTGATAATTTGTTAGAGTGGCTCACAGAACTCAAGAACACCGTTTACTTACTAGATTACCAGTTGAGTATAAGAGAACACAGCTCAGGAACAGTCGGCTGGAAGAGATGCAGAGGGCAAGATATGGGGGAAGGGGTGCCCAGCTTCCATGTCATCTCCAGGCATGCCACCCTCCCAACACGTCTATATGTTCATCAACTTAGGAGCCAGTACTTCAGGGATTTTTATAAAGGCTCTGTCATGTAAGCATGATTGATTAAATCATTGACCATTAATGATTGACTCAATCTCCAACCCTCTCCAATCCCTGGAGGTCTGGGGGTTGTGCGATGGGTGGGGTTAAAATTTCTAGCCTGTAATCATGGGTGGTTCCCCAGACAAGCAGCTGCTGAGGCTCTCTAGGAGCCTCCAGCCACCAGTCATCTCATTAGCATACAAAAGACACTTAGGCCTTCTGGAGATTCCAGTGATTTTAGGAGCTGTGTGGCAGGAAAGGGAGCATATGTATTTCTTATGTCACAGGAGGTTAGGACTTCAACTATCTTTTTGAGGTTGCAGTTCAACCCACAACATCACAGTTAAAGGTTCTCCCCATGATGCTAACTCTACTGTATTCCAGGTTGCATATACATGGGTGCCAAGGCGATCTACTTGGCACAGAGGACCCTTAGGGTATGGGGGTGAGAAGTTCTAGATGTGGCCCTAAGGGGATTGGACTGTCAGGCTGCACCTGTGTGGACCTGTCAGCAGCCACTCTGAGCTGTGTGCTGCAGCAGGGGCTGGAATAAGAGATGAGGCTAGAAGCATATAAAGTGGTGCATATGGGGGAGTCCATACTGGCAGAAGTAATGCAGGTAGTGGATTCTCACCACTTGTGCGCCAGACCCTGTGCTAAATACGTTAGAGGAATTTCACTTAAATTTAAATTTCACAGCATTCTTACATAGCAGGTGCGATGATCCCCATCTTACTGATGAAGACTTTAAGGTTCCAGAAGTGTGGCTTACTCGGAGCCAAACCTCCCCTGCTATAGAATGTAAGCTTCATAGGAGCAGAGACTTGGCTCAGTGTGATCGTCTCAGTACGTCTCAGTACCTAGAACAGCTATACAGTATACAGTTGGTGCTCCATAAATGCTTGCCTAGAAATGATAGGGCTTGGATATGAATTAGGCAGTCTGATGCCCAAGCCCATGTTAATCTAACAAAGAATCTGTGTGAGCAGAAAAGAAAGGTGCTGCCCTTCTCATGAGCTACGACCCCTTTCAAAGACAGGCCTAAGTGAGTGATAAGTATTCTGTTGTAGGATGGCCCTTCTTTAGGTGGCAGATGTGCAGTGGATGCCACATGCATGCTTGGTGGGTTGGTGCTGGACTCACATGGCACAAGATTTGCGTTTTCTGCCTGGTCTGGCCCATCCTCAGGCACTGGGTTCTGGTCTCTTCTGCAAAGGCCAGACTTGGCCTGCTGGATGAATTTCACGACACTAATAAACATTCACACCTACCCAGAGCATTTAGACATTTAGAAAATGGAGCCTAAAAGCTTTGTGCAGCAATGTGCATTTCTCCTGCAAGCCTGGGGAACATTAACTGGAACACACACGCTACGGAAACCGGCTGCATCATTATTGGAACTGATGCACGCTCACTCCAACCAATCTATTTTTATTTGAAGCACTTACGTTGCATGAAACTGAGCATAATAACTACAGTCAATAGAGATGTATTTGTTTTTATTTAAACTCATAAATGTGCTAACGCCAATAAAGATTTTTTTTCCCTCTGAAAAGTAAGACATGTATGGAGGAGATGGAAATTTATACATCCATCAAGCCAGGAAAGCCCATTTTCTCAGAAACCATTTTTTGAATTGCCAGTGATTTATGGTGGCAGACCGAAGATGGAGTTGGTGAGGTAGGGAGAAGGAACAGGAGAAAACCTATCCATGTAGTTAATTTATTTTACTCTGTTTAAAGAGCAGAGGACTTAAGATGAGAGAGTGGAGGGCAGGGGTGGGATATCTGCATAACAATTGGATTCTAGGAATAAGAAGTTAGACTCTCATTGTCTTGAGTTTTGCCTAAATATACTTTGGGAATTTGGAGATCAGATGGAATGGTGAGACCAGTGCCGGCTTCAGAAGGTCTAGATTTGCTACTATCTAGCCACGTCACTTTGACAAAGGTCTTGGGCTTCCTCATCTGTGAGCAGGACGTCAATATTGGTGTGGCTTGGTGGAGAAGGGCACAGGTTCTCTAGAGCCAGACTGCTGAGATTCAAATCTTGGCTATGGCTCTGTTCCCTACGACTGTGTGGCCATGAGCAAGTTACTCTACCTTCCTAGGCTCTGGTTTCCTCCTTGATCTGAAAGGGGATGATCATGCTACATACCTCATAGCCTTGTTTTGAGGTTTAAAGAAGTAATGCACATAAAGGACTTAGAACATAAAGGTCTGGCACATGACGAGCACCTGATTAGCTCTTTTCATCAGGACAGTTAGAACAGGAAGTTACAATGTAGTTCAGAGCCCTTCATCTTACAGCTGAGGAAATAGAACCAGAGAGGCCCTGTATAAGTTTCATATTACTTCTGTAACAACCAGAACACAGAGGACTTAAACCACACACATTATCCTCTTGCAGGCAGGCCTGGATGTCAGAAGTCCAGTGAACCTTACAGAGCTAAAGTCAAAATGTCCGCAGGGCTAGTTCCTTCTTAGGGTTCCAGGGCAGAGTGTTCCTTGCCCCTTGTAGCTTCTAGAGGCTGTCCATGTTCCTTGGCTTGCAGCCACACCACTGCAGGCTCTACTGCCATGGTCACATTGCCGCCTTCTCTTTCTGGGCTCCTGCCTCCCTCTCCTTGCAATGACATCAGGCCCACCTGGAAAATCTCCCATCAGGATCCTTAACTTACCTACAGAGTCCTGTTTACCATGGGAGGTAACCATTTACAGGTTCCAGGGATGATGGTGTAGGCTTCTTTGTAGGGGACAATGTTCAGCCTTCCATAAGTCTTAAGGTCACATAGCTGGTTAGCAGGATGGACTGATTTTGAGCAAGAGATTTCTGTACTCACGTTCTTTTCATGACCTGGTGAACATGCTGTTGGCTGCCTTGGCTCTTGAGATGACAAAGTGACTGGCCTGGAGGCAGCTGGCCAGGGAGAGGATATGCACTTGAATGTCTGAAGCCATTTGGAGCTTCCCGAGGGCATGTCTCATAAGCAGTCTGCCATCCTGAGGTTGGCATATGAGGTAGGCAGTCTGGATCCAAAGCTTGGCTGGTGTGGAGCTGGGGCCTTGCCATGATATGCCCAGGGGGTGGAGTGTGAAGGATGGAAAGAGGAGCTCACTCAGCCTGGATCTGATGGGTCAAAGAGTGGATTCAGGGTGAATAGGATGACAGGGAGGCCCAGGAAAGTAAGAAGGAAGAGAACTCTGAGTGCTTTAGAGCAATGGTTTCCAAACCTAACCAGCTGTGGCTTTTTTTTTTTTAAAGTATACTCATTAAGATGGCTATTATCAAAAACAAAAACAGAAAGTAACAAGTGTTGTTGAGGATGTGGAGAAAATTGGAACCCTCACACACTGTTGATGGGAATATAAAATGGTACAGTCACTGTAGAAAACAGTATGGCAGTTTCTCAAAAAATTCAAAATAGAATTACAATGTGATCTAGCAATTCCACTTCTGGGCATATGTTTAAAAGTGTTGAAAGCGGGGACACAATCAGATATTTGTGCATTCATGTTCATAGAATTTTTCATAATGGCTAAAAGGTATAAGTAACCCAAGTGTCCTTAGGTGGGTGAATACACATACAATGAAATATTGTTCAGCCTTAAAAATGAGGGAAATTCTGGGATGCCTGGGTAGCTCAGTTGGTTAAGCATCTGACTCTTGATCATGACTCAGGTCATGATCTCACAGTTTGTGGGATTGAGCCCCACATGGGGACCTGCACTGACAGCGTGGAGCCTGCTTGGGACTCTTCCTCTCTCTCTGCCCTTCCCCTGCTTGCATGTACATGCTCTCTCTATCAAAATAAATAAAGAAGCTTCAAAAAAAAAAGGAAGGAAATTCTGATAAATGCTATAGCACAGATGAACCTTGGGGACATTATGTTAAGTGAAATAATCCAGTAACAAAAAGACAAATACCTGATGATTCTACTTCCGTGAAATACCTAGAGTGGTCAAATTCATAGAGACAGAAAGTAGAATGGTGGGTGCCAGGAGCTGGGCGGAGGGTGGTGGGTAGTGGAGAGTTGATGTTTAATGGGACAGAGCTTTAGTTTGGTATATGGGAAAGTTCTGGAGATAGATGGCAGTAATGGCTGTATAATATGTGAATATACTTAATGCTACTGAACCATATAAAGTGGTTAAAATGGTAAAAATAAATAAATAAAACATGCTGCAAAGAATACAAACCAAAAACCTAGAGACAAAGATAGCTCGTCAGGGAGCTGCCTAGGATGAAATGGGACAAGGTGCCTATGCTCTGATTTTCCATCTCCTTTTCACCTTCCATGGGGGTGCTGAGATAGCTCCCTGCAACCCTGGGGCTCTTTGGGTGGCCATCAGGATAACAGCATTTAAATTCTTGCCATGCTAATTGAGTCATGGAGTCTAGTGTTCTGTAACTCCCATCCGTGGCACCTTGTTTGCACTCCAAATTCTCTTGCACTGTAGGAAAATCATTTCTATCCTTGAATGGGCAATGGTGGTGGAGAAACACTGGCCCGGGAGAAGACTGGGGCAATGCTATGCCTCCCAGGAGTCCATTTCTGGGCTCCTAAAGTACCCTGTGGTGGCTGCATCACATCACCTTAGCCCCTAGTGGCAGTGAGACTCTGGGATTTTACAGGAGGGAGGACACTGAGGGCATTCATCGCTGTCACTTTCCCCAGTTGGACATGCCTCCCTCTGCCCCCTAAGGTGTGCTGACTGCTAGAAGCTGTCCAAGGCTCAGCCAGAGTGGATTCTGAAAGGGGAGTTTAGATCATTAGCTCAGGATGACCGCAGAGGCTCTGCTCCTTCTGGATTCTTGTGGCTGCCCTAGCCTGTACCTCTGACCACTGAACCAGGTGTTGGTTTTAGCAAGTTGGGATGGAAGGGACAGTGGGAAGGGATTGGAAGCCCTTTGCCTGTATAAAGGGGTCAAGAAATACCTGTCTAGTGACAGGCGTATTGAAAGGCTCCCATGAGTGATACAGCCCATGATATTATAGGAAATTAGAGATGAGAGCTGTTACCATGCCCTGGAGGGCCCTGGGGAGGCATCAGGGCCTAAAAGTGAACCATGAAATGTAGGTGGATGTATTAGTAGTCTTTTAGTTGTACAGGGGTAAAAAAGGATCAAGCAAAGAAAAAAAAGTTATAGCCAAAAGGTCCAGACATAGATTTAACGTGAGGCCTTATCTTGGTTCCCAAGTGATGTCACCAGGAACCTCTTTCCACCACTCAGTTTTGCTTTCTGTGTGTTGGCTTCTTTTTCCCCACATGTTGGCAGCATGGTTTCTAGAAGCTCTAGGCTTACACCCTTCTGCTGAGCAGTGAGGCACGCGAATAGGCTGCTTCTGTGAGGGTAGAGGTTCCATGCAGGAGATAAATTTGGAAGAATAAAGATTAATTTTATTTTATTTATTTAAAAAAAATTAATGTTTATTTTTGAGAGGGAGAGAGAGAGGGGGAGAGAGAGAGAGAGATAGACAGCGTGCAAGCAGAGGAGGGGCAGAAAGAAAGGGAGACATAGAATCTAAAACAGGTTCTGGGCTCTGAGCTGACAGCACAGAGCCTGACATGGGGCTTGAACTCATGAGCCACAAGATCATTACCTGAGCCTAAGTCAGACATTCAACTGACTGAGCCACCCAGGTGCCCCTAAAGATCAATTAAAGAAAAAAAGATTGGGTTTAGGTTGTAGCTATTGTCAAATGCTAAGGTAAAGGTTTGGGCTTTATTGCAGGTTTAAGAATAGGAAAGTACCATGGTTAAATTGACATCCTGGGAAGAAAGGATTGGTGTAACGAAGTTTGGACCAGGAAGCAAGAGGCCAGGGACTGAGTCATAATTTAGAAGAGTTCTGTAGAAGTCTAGAGATGAGTGGGGGGCCTAAAGTGACCTGCAATGGTTGTCCCACCCCCTGGGTTGTTGGGACTAGCATAGTTACCTACGTGTACAGTCTAGAGTCAAAACCAAGGGCTCAGTAAATTTCAAAGCTTGAGTGGGTGGGATGGCTGGGTGGATATCCCAAGTCTTAGACAAGGCCATGCAAATGGATGGAGGTTGCATGAAGAGATATATAAATGTGAGGAACCACAGTGAGGATATAACTGTGTGAAGTTCTACTTGGGGTAAGCAGATCTCAACAAGACCAGTGCCTATTGCCTCCAGCCTGCTTTTGGAAGCCCTGAGGATGTTGCCCACATGGTTAGCAGAGATTAGGACCCAAATATTTCCCACTTCTAACTTGCTGGGCGTCTGGTACCAGGTCATTCTTTTTGCTAGAAAACTTTAGCACCTTCTCCCCTTTCAAGGAAAACCAGAAGCAGTCTTTATATAATTTGTTGTGACAGGAAAGATTGGCACCAAAGAATATTTTCCTCTCTACCCCACGGCACTCTGTTGTTCTTATTCTTATCTTGTGCAGATTGGCAGGGGTAAGTTGGCCTTTCATAAATTAAGAACAAAGATATGGAATGTCTACCATGTGACATGTTAAATCTTGTGGTAGGTGCTGGGACCAAAATATGAATAAAATAAGATTGTATTACACTATTGTTATTATTGTGATTCTTTTGATAATAGAGAGGAACCCTGGCTAATGTAAACCAAATGGGCAATTAATAGGAGGGGTATTGGGATGGTCGCCAAAATCTGCAGAAGAGACTGGCCAGTCCTCTGGAAGAGCAAGAAGCAGGCTGTCTAGGGTTCCTAGAGGGTTCAGTTGCCTCCTTATCAGAAGTCTCTCCAACCTCATATCTCTTGAAGTCTCAAATTCCTGAGAGAATCTGATTGGCTCAGGCTTGGATCAAGTTTCTTTCTTGGGACTGATAAACTGTGACAGGAGTTTAAGATGATTTGTCACATAGCAAAGACACGGCTATCCTTGGGAAATAGACCATTGCTAGAGAAAAGAAAATAAACTGCTGCTGTGAGTCAGGCAGCTACTCAAACTGGTATTTACTACAAAAGCTCCTGTTCCAGAGGGCTGTAGACTAATTCCACTCATTCTTGGTCTGGGGTGGTTGAGGAAGGCTGATCCAGTATGCCCCTTGATTCCTCCATTTTCACACTTGTGTGAGGGTTGTCCCATCTCTTGACAGGAAATAATGTACTCCAGACATTTGGAAACGCTTAGCTCATCTTGAGCAAAACAAGATAAACGGACCTATTTAACTGATTTCTAGGTCACTTATAAGGCTGGAAATTCTACATAGTACCTTTGTGCCAAAAGGGGCAGCTTAGGTATTGCCCACATTTCCATAACAGCTCCCCTCAGGACATTTTGCAGTAGCATCAGCAATAGGTACACCAGTGAAGACTTCTTCTTTATCATTCTTTTAATATACGATCAGTTAAATTTGTGGTCATTTTTTTCCCCCTTCTGGATAGTGTTTGTGATTGGTATTTCTGTTGCAAGTGGGTCAGAGCCTAAATAGGTCATGTTGGCTCTCTAAATGTGGTAATCCTGAAATGAACAGGGCAGGGGAGGGAGAAGTGCTTAACTGGTATCCAAAGGGATAAGGAAGGTGGGCTCAGGGTCCCACTGGTGTTTTGGGGGGGCTAGAAAAACCTAAGTGAATGGAGCGAAAAATGGCTATGGGCTTTGGACAGTGGAAGACGGTGTATGTGAGAGCAGTTCTGCTTCCCTCTGACCTGATCTGTGAGGGTGATAAGAACTGGCAAGGATTTGGATCTTTCAGAAGCAGGGGGAGTAGCTGTGGACTAAATTGTGTCCTCTAAATTTGTATGTTGAAATCCCAACCTTCAGTATCTAAGAATATGAGTGTATTTGGAGACAGAATGATTACAGAGATCGTTCAGTTAAATTGGGGTCATTACGGTGAGCCCCAATCCAATCATATGACTGGTGTCCTTACAAGAGATTAGGACACAGGCATATACCGAGGGAAGACCATGTGAAGACATGGGGAGAAGATGGCCATCTACAAGCCAAGGAAGAAAACAGCCCTCCTGACACACCTTGAAAATCTTGGATATCTAGCCTCCAGAATTTTTGGAAAATGTTCGAGCCACCCAGTGTGTGACTTTGTTAAGTAGGCTAAAACAAGGGCCTTTTATAAGGTGATAAGTTATATCATTCTCTGCTTTCTCTTCCATAGACAGACTTGGCTTTTTGGATTCTCTGTGTTTTGGGGGTGGGGGTGGGGATAGGCTCTCCTCTTGGAACTTAACTGGCCCAGGGTTTCTGGGGACAAATTCTGCTTTTATCCATAGGTTCCTTTTTTCCATGGCTTAAGGAACTTTCTTATTTGACAATTCTGCAGCTGAGAGAGACTGTCTGGGGCTGACCTTGAACCTGAGCCTAGGACTCAACAATTTTTTTTTTTTCCTGCATTCCTACCATACTTTCATACTGAATGGCCATTTCAGGGCAACTGCAAGAGGAATGGCCAAGGTCGCATCATTTTTGTAGATAGAGAAACTAGAATCACAAAGGGACTTCCCTTGTCAGGGAGCTAGAGACTTCACTGAGATGAATCTCAGTTTAGCCTGGTGACTTTTGATTACTCTGAGATCAGAACTTGCATTTCAGACACTGTCCAGCTGCATTTCCCATGTGAAACCTGTCTTAAATTCTATGTTTATTCAGTTCTTCTGGTTAAAGGCATTTGAGAGCCTTGAAAAACTATCTGGGAGGGCTATAAAGTGTGTGTTTTTTTTCTTTTCCCAGTTTTCTAAAAAAAAAAAAAAAAAGCCAATGTTTGAATGTTGATCACTGGAATATAGACATACAATTGATTTTTGTATATTTATTACGTAGTTTTTACATGTTATGTAACCTTGGTTATTAGTTTTTGGAGATTCCATTAAATTTCCTACATCAACAACTATATGTTGCATAAAGACAGTTTTACTACTTCCTTTCTAATTTAGAGAAATTTTTAAAATTTCTTTTTCTTGTGTGATTGTATTGGCTAGGACCTCCAGGAAAATGTTGAAAACAGTGCTGAGAATGGACATCTTTTTCTTATTCCTGATCTTTGCAGGAAAGCTTTCTGTCTTTTACCATTAAGTATGATGTTAGCTGTGGCTCTTTTATAGATGTCCTTTTGTCAGGTTGATGAGATTCCCTCCATTCCTAATTTGCTGAGAGTTTCATTTTTTTTTTTTTTAAATTCAGGAATAGATGTTGGATATTACCAAATGCTTCTGTGCGTATTGACATCATATAGTTTTCTCTTTTAGTTTGTTAAATACAATGAATTTCATTGATTTTTGAAAAAAATACTAAATCAGTCCTGCATTCCTAAGGTAAATCCCACATGGTTATATTATCCTTTATCATATTGTTAGATTCAATTTACTAAAATACTGCTCAGGATGTTTCCATTTACATTGGCTGGGGAATATTTGTTTGTAGTTTTTTTTTATAATATATTTGTCTGGTTTTGGTGTCTGGATAATGTTCGCCTATTAGAATGAGATGGGAAATTTTCCTTCCTCTTTAATTTTCTGGAAGAGTTTATATCTAATGATGAGTATTTTTTCATGTTTGGTACCATTCACCAGTGAAGACACTGGACCTGAATTTTTCATTTTAATAATTTTTTAATGTTTATTTATTTATTTTGAGAGAGAGAGAGAGAGAGAGAGAGAGAGAGAGAATGCGAATGGGGGAGGGACAGAACGAGAAGGAGAGAGAGAATCCCAAGCAGGCTCTGCATCATCAGCGCAGAGCCCTACATGGGGCTTGATCCCATGATCCATGAGATCATGACCTGAGCCAAAATCAAGAGTCAGACACTTAACCAACTAAACCACCCAGGTACCCCTGGACCTGAATTTTTCTTTCTTGGGAGATTTTAAAGTACAAATTCTATTTCTTTAATACATATAGGACTATTCACATTACCTATTTCTTCTTGAGCAAGTTTTATCAATTTGTTAGAAAGAATCTGTCCATTCTATCTATGTTGTTGAATTTACTAGCAAAAAGTCATTCATAAAATTGCCTTATTATTTTAATATGTACAGAAGCTATAGTGGTATCATCTGTATCTTCATTTCTGATATTAGTAATTTGTATCTTCTCTTTTTTTCTAACCTAGCTAGAGGTTTATGAATTTTATAAATTCTTTAAAAGAACCAGCTTCACCCCCCTTTCTTCCTTTTCTTCTCTTTTCTTCTACATCATTGATTTCAATTCTAATGTTTATTACTTCTTTTCTATGCCTCCTTTAGGTTTAATTTACTCTAGTTTTTCCAGTTTCTTAAGGCTCAGATCATTGATTAGAATCCTTTATCTTGGGGCACCTTGGTGGCTCAGTCCGTTCAGTGTCTGACACTTGATATCAACTCAGGTCATGATCGCAGAGCTGTGATATGGAGCCCTGTGATGGGTTCTGCACTGAGTGTGGAACCTGCTTAAGTCTGTCTGTCTGTCTCTTTCTTCCCTCTGTGCCTCTCCCCCAGTCATACGCACTCTCTCTCTCTAAGATAAAAAAAAAAAGGGGGTGTCTGGGTATCTCAGTCAGTTGAGTGTCTGACTCTTGATTTTGGCTCAGGTCATGATCTCATGGTTTGAGAGATCAAGCCCCATGTCAGGCTCTACACTGACAGCTAGGAGTCTGCTTGGGATTCTCTCTCTCTTCCCTCTCTGCCACTCCACCATGTATGTGTGCTCTCTCTCCAAAAAAACAATAAAAAAGAACTCTTTTTTCTTTTCTAATATAGGTGTTAGTGCTATAAAATTTCCCCCAACTACTGCCTTAGTGCCATCCCACAAACTTTGATATGTTGTATTCTCATTTCCATTCAGTTCCAAATGCTATCTAATTTTCCTCTTGATTTCTCTGTTGACCAATAGATGACTTATAAGTGTGTTATTTAGTTTCTAAATATTTGAGTATTTTCCAAAGATCTTTCTCATATTTATTTCTAATTAAATTCCACATGGACAGAGAACATGCTTTGCATGACTTGAATTCTTTTAATTATTGAGGGACTGCTTTATAACACAGGATATAGTTTATCTTGGTAAGTATTCTGTGTGTACTTGAAAAGAATCTATAATCTGTTGAGTAGAGGGTTATCTAAATGTCAGGACAAATTATTTGATAGTGTTCTTCAAATCTTTTATATTTTTACTGATTTTCAATCTACTTGTCCAGTCAGATATTGAGAGAGGGGTACTGAAATCTCTGACTGTAAATGCATCATCTTTGTCTATTCCCCTTGCAGTTCCATCAGTTCTTAATGTATTTTGAAGCTCTGTAATTAGGTGTATAAGTGTTTAGGATTATATCTTCTTTTCATTTTATTTTATTTTATTTTATTTTTTAAAATTTACCTCCAAATTAGTTAGCATATAGTGCAACAATGATTTTGGGAGTAGATCTTTAGAGTCCCTTACCCAGTTAGCCCATCCCCCCTCCCACAACCCCTCCAGTAACCTTCAGTTTGTTCTCCATATTTATGAGTGTCTTCTGTTTTGTCCCCCTCCCTGTTTTTATATTATTTTTGCTTCCCTTCCCTTATGTTCATCTGTGTTGTCTCTTAAAGTCCTCGTATGATTTATGTCTTCCTCTGACTGACTAATTTCACTTAGCATAATACCCTCCAGTTCCATCCACATAGTTGCAAATGGCAAGATTTCATTCTTTTTGATTGCCGAGTAATACTCCATTATATGTATATACACCTCATCTTCTTTATCCATTCATCCATCGATGGACATTTGGGCTCTTTCCATACTTTGGCTATTGTTGATAGTGCTGCGTAAACATGGGGGTGCATGTGTCCCTTCAAAACAGCACACCTGTGTCCCTTGGATAAATGTCTAGCAGTGCAATTTCTGGGTTGTAGGGTAGTTCTATTTTAGTTTTTTGAGGAACCTCCATACTGTTTTCCAGAGTGGCTGCACCAGCCTGCATTCCCACCAACAATGCAAAAAGGATTATATCTTCTTTTTAAAAAAGTTTTAAAAAATGTTATTTTGTTTTTGAGAGAGAGACAGAGCGTGAGTGGGGAAGGGGCAGAGAGAGAGGGAGACACAGAATCCGAAGCAGGCTCCAGGCTTTGAGCTGTCAGCACAGAGCCCAAGACGGGGCTTGAACACGTGAACTGTGAGATCATGACCTGAGCTGAAGTTGGATGCTCAACTGACTGAGCCACCCAGGTGCCCTAGGATTATATCATCTTGACAAAACAACTCCTTTAACATTATGAAATGATCTTTTTTTATTCCTAGTAATATTGTTTACTCAAAAATATACCTTGTCTGATATTAATATAGCCATTCAAACTTTTTTTGTTAGTGTTAACATACCATTTTTCCATCCTTTTATATTTAACTTATCTGTCTGTTTGTTTATTGAGCGGGTGAGCAGGAGAGAGGGAAAGAGACAGAGAGAGAGAGAGAGAGAGAGAGAGAGAGAGAGAGAGGGAGAGAATGAGAATATCCCAAGCAGTTTCCACAGCTTGATGCAGGGCTTGATCCCATGACCCTGGGATTATGACCTGAGCCAAAATCAAGACTTGGATGCTCTTGAGCCACTGACTCAAGCCACCAAGGCACCCCTGTGTCTTTATATTTAAAACACATTTCTTATAGACAGAATATAGTTGGGTCTTGATTTGTTAACCAATCTTACAATCTCTGAATTTTTTAAAAATGGTGTTTAGACCAATTTTATTTATTTATTTATTTATTTATTTATTTATTTACCAGTTATATTTAATGTGATTATTGTTTTGGGATGCATCTAGGTTATTTGAAAACAGTGTGACCCTTTCAAGTTTTGATTTTAAGATTTATTACACAGAACCTGAGGAATGATTAGTCTAGGGCAAATTATTTTCCACTGCTGAGGGAAGACCCTTCTGAATATTCTGTTCAATGCCTGATAAATTTCATTTTTTTCTAGTCTGGCTGGTAGGAACAGGCACTATTGTGAGCCCCAAGTGGATGTTGGGTGCTCTTTCCTCTAATCATTTTGGGTGATTCTTTCTTCAGCCCTTGTTATTTTCTTGACTTGCGTGAAAACTTGAGGAGGATGCTTTGTAGATCTTTGGAGTTTTGTCTCTAAGGTTCTCTCCTTCATGGTAATTTGACTTTCAAGTGGTAGTTGCCTTAGGACTCTCAACTGTCTACTCAGCTCAGGGAGTCTGTTGATTTCCATCGTGGTCTGGAGAGTCTCTCAAGGCAGGAAAGCAGGATAATCTTAGGGCTCACCTCATTTATTTCCTGACTTTCAGGTATCACTGTCTCTCATGGTCTGATGTCCAGTGTCTTAAAAACCATTTTTTTAAAAATGTACATTTTTATTTTTTGGTTGTTTCAGGCAGGATGGCAAATCTCCCTGTTATTCCATATTGGAATAGAAGCCTTGAGTAATGGTCTTCCTTCCTTCTTCCCCCACTTCCTTCCTCCCTTCCTTCCTCCCTTTCTTCCATCCTTCCTTCCTTCCTTCCTTCTCTTTTTAATTACTTTTGAAGGTCCTTAGAGAGGATTTGTGTTCTCAAGTTGCCATGGTCCCTGCCATTTTCTGTATTCTATTTCATTACTTTGACTCACTTCTTTCATCTGTGTTACTTCTTGGTCCTCCTAGCTGTTTTAAATTACAACACCTGAAAAACACGGGACATGGAATAGATGACTTTGGTGATGGTGGGTGTGGTAGGGGGTAGGCAGTGTGTTCCTTGAGTGGGGATAGCAATATGACATTCTAATCTTTGTATTCCTAGTGCCTGGTACACATACTTTTTTTTTTTTTGAAGGAAGAAAGGAAAGATCAGAAAAGACTGAATTATTACTTGGCTGGGTGATTTATGGACTTTTAAGTAAATAATTTCTAAAGGTCCTCCAAAATGTTTGTAGTGATTTATACTTCCACAAACTCTGTGTGAGACCTCACACATTTGAAAATATTGGTGGGTGTCTTTCTGAGTCTTTTTTCCTTCTAATTACCCTTCAGCTCTGCACAGGGTAGTGTCACCGATGCTGAAGGTTTATTGCCAAATCCCTGAGACCCACCCTGAGTTTAGTTTAATGTAGTTCTAAGACATGATGCCTTCCTGTGTTTCTGCCTGCAGATATTCTCAGGCCTCAGATGTACACTGCTTACTCACATAAGATGGAAATGCTGGCAGAAAAATACCCTAGAGTGTCCTTTAACCAATGAGGAATGGCAGTTGGTGGATCAATATCCCAGCTTCCTCCCCCACTGGGGCATCAGTTCTGCTGTGTGTTCTACACAGTTTCTCAAAGGGTTCCCAGGTGGGATTTGAGCTCCACTTTTCCCCACAGCAGTCACCTGTTCATCGACACACCTTTACCTGATTTCTCCCTTTTTTGTTTTATTTCTTCATGCCCTTGCTGTGCTTCCTGGGATTATCTCCCAAATAAAAGACCTGTATCTGAATTCCTGTCTCCAGGCCTACTTTGGTGGGGAATCTAAACTAAGGCAGGTGGTTTTGTAAGGAACATTCCTGCAACTCAATGCATCCCTGTCCTCACTCCCTGCCCCCAATACAAACACCTTTGTGTGATAGGGGAGGTGGCAGGAGAAGGTGGTTGGCTGGCAGGGAGTCTTGGTTGCCAGTGGGCCCATACTCATGGTGGCCATGATGACATTCTTGCTGTGTTTCTAAAGATGGGTAGCTTGGAGGAGCCCCAGCTGGGCCCTCAGTCCTGAGGGAGCCTTGCTATGTTCAGATACACAAGTGCTGACACAGGAGGCTGCAGGAAAGAGGAGATGGAGGCAAGCCTGTCTTGCCATGGGTTCTGATGATTTCATTTTCTGCTTAAAACAGGTTCTTGTAAGTGATGAATCACTGAATTCTACTCCTGAAACCATTATTATACTATATGTTAACTAACTTGGATTAAAGGAAAAAAAAGTTCTCTTTGGGGCACCTGGGTGGCTCAGTTGGTTGAGTATCCAATCTCCCACTCTTGATTTCAGCTCAGGTCATGATCTTATGGTTTGGTTTGTGACATCAAGGCCCACCTGGGGCTCTGCACTGATGGTGTGGAGCCTGCTTGGGATTCTCTCTCTCTCCATCTCTCTCTGCCCCTCCCCCACTCTCTCTCTCTCTGTCTCTCTCTCTCTCAAAATAAATAAACTTTAAAAAACAAGATTCTTATTTGTAGGGCATCATTAAGTAGAGCTATAGTAGGTCCTTTTGTGTGTGCATCTATATGGATATATACAGGTACTCTGTGAGCTCTTTGAGGTAGGATGTATGTCTTAGTAATACTTTTTGGAATACTTTGTTAATTAATTATTTATTTATTTTTTAACGTTTATTTATTTATTTATTTATTTATTTATTTATTTTTTTAGAATTTTTTTTTCAACGTTTATTTATTTTTGGGACGGAGAGAGACAGAGCGTGAACGGGGGAGGGGCAGAGAGAGAGGGAGACACAGAATCGGAAACAGGCTCCAGGCTCCGAGCCATCAGCCCAGAGCCTGACGCGGGGCTTGAACTCACGGACCGCGAGATCGTGACCTGGCTGAAGTCGGACGCTTAACCGACTGCGCCACCCAGGCGCCCCAACGTTTATTTATTTTTAAGACAGAGAGAGACAGAGCATGAACGGGGGAGGGTCAGAGAGAGGGAGACACAGAATCTGAAACAGGCTCCAGGCTCTGAGCTGTCAGCACAGAGCCTGACGTGGGGCTTGAACTCACGGGCCATGAGATCATGACCTGAGCCGAAGTTGGCCGCTTAACTGACTGAGCCACCCAGGTGCCCCTTATTTAATTTTTAAAAAATTTTTAAATATGTAGTATATTTATGTGGTTCAAAATCTTCTAGCTCCTACCTTCAACCTGGACATCCACTGAGATTCAACTTCAGCCCCACTGTAGGCACTGCTGTCATTAGTTTTTTAGAGAAGCCTCCAGAATTTTTTTATGCTTATGCAAGCAAATGTGAATAAAGATTCTTATGCCCTGCTTCATAATCATGTTTGTTATATACTACCTAATTTTATGCTTATTTCCTCTTGTGATATAGCTTAGATCCAGATAATTTGATGTCTGTGAATAGAAAGCATCGCCATCCTTTAATAACTTCATAGAATCCCATGGTTTGGGTGTACCATAATTTATTTAGCCAGACCTTATCATGATTTGGGTTGCTTTTGATCTTTGCTATTACTGCAACATTGCCTCAGGAAATAACCTTGTGTATATGTAATTTTGCATATGTGTAAGCATATTTATAGAATAAATTTCCAGAAATGGAATTGCAGTAACATAGGGTTCATTCATTCATTTATAATTTTGATCCAGTTTATTCACTTATCCTCCACTGGGGTTGTAGGAGTTTATATTCCCACCAGGAAGTAAGAGAGTGCTTGTTTTTCTATGGCTTCGTCAACAAAGTATATGGTCAAACTGTTGGAGTTTTGCCTGTCTGATGGGTGAAGAATGGCATTGTAGTGTGTTTTAATTTGCATTTCTCTTATTATAATGGTGATTGAACATCTTTTTATATGTCCAGGAGTCATTGTATTTTCTGTTAACTCTAATATTTTCCCATTTTTCAGTGGACTTTATTGTTACCAATTCTGGTAGTTCTTTCTTACAGACTCTGATAGTTCTTTATATATTGGGAAGATAAGCTCTTTATCTGTGACACAAGTGGAAAATGTTATTATGTTTTTGCTGTTTATTGTCTTTTGGCTTACCTTATAAGGTTTGCTTTTTGCCATGATCTTTTTATTAAAAATTTTTTAATGTAATAATATGTATCAACTTAAAAACATGCCTTATAGATTTTCAAGCATAGTTAGAAAAGACATCTTCCATTCTACTTGGTATTCTTAGCTTAGTGCTAGGAGCAATTTAGAATGCTGTAATTAATAGGTCACCAAGGCCCTTCTGCAAGTGCCTTTGTTCTAAAGTCTCTGCATTCCCTCCTCCCCCAGCCATTTAGCCAGTTTCATCAGGTGAATAACAGTAATTTATACACAGGTGTGACTAACTGGTAGACTTAACTTTCCCCAAAGTTAATTCTGTTTAACTAAGGAGTTAAAGTCAAGTCAATGATGTTCAAATTGCTAGATGGTTAAGAAATGGGAAAGAGGTCAAAGATGCTATAATGAGTTGGAATGATGGCTCTTCTGTACTTCAGGCTTCTATTCCCTCATTCCAGTAGTCTACAATCTCAAGAAAGACTCAATTTGGAGGGGAAATGACTCTTCCACCTTGGGTTCCATTTTTAAGCAATAGTAGCTGTGATGCTTATATGACCTGGTATCTGGTTGGAAGGTAGAAGGACTGGGCAGCATTGGCCAAATGTTGATTAAACTGAATTTGCCTTTTGTACCTACTGCTACCTGCTTCACTTCTTCCCTCCCCCCTCCCCCCCTCCCATCTTGTCCCCTAGACTCAGGGGCCCAGTGGAGGTTACTGGATAGGAGGGGGCTGGACAGTAAGGGGGGGCTGGACAGTAAGTAAGACAGTCTTGTAGAATTCTACTCAAGAAGAGAGTTCTATATTCTTCTGGGCCCAAAGTCTGTCACTAATTGGCTATGTGATTATATGTAAGTTCCTTGATCTTTCTGCTCTCAGTTTTGTCAGTTATTGATCAAGAGGGAATTTATTGTTAAAGACCTTAAATTTTTAGACTTGAAAACCAGGTGGTTCAGGTATTTGGGATTTCTTGGTGATGGTGGGCGGGAAGGAAGTTAGAAGCCCTCTCAGATGCTTCATGTTTTGTCCTAAAACCTTCATCTCTATGACCAGTGACTTACGGAGCTTGATCAGTCTCTGCCTCTGCCCTTACTCCCTGTCCCCTCTGCCACCCCAGCTCTGCCCAGCCCCAGTGGAACCAGATAGTTACTTATTAAATGAATAGTTTATACAGTTCATTGCATTTATTAATTTGTAATTTCACTGGGCTGTAAGTAGTGACTGATAGCCAATAGATAGTCAATTCTATTAGGGTATTTTGTACTTGAACATTTAAAAAAATTCATTTAAAGAACTGAAATGAGGGCATATAGGTGGCTCAGTTGGTTGAGCATCTGACTTTGGCTCTGGTCATGATCGCATAGTTTGTGAGTTCAAGCCCCATGTCAAGTTCACTGCTGTTAGCACAGAGCCTGCTTTGGATCCTCTGTCCCCCTCTCTTTGCCCCTCCCCCATGTGTGCTCTCTCAAAAATAAATAAAACTTAAAAAAAAAATAACTAAAATGATTTTGTTGGGTATTGGCTACTGGTCTCTGTCCCTCTCGTAACCCCACTTCCTGCCCCAGAGATTAAGTGCTGCTGTTACTATGGCTTCGAGCTACAAGATGTTTTTCAGAATATAAATAAAGCATATTATAAGTCTGTCTATTTTATTGGTATGTTTGCCCTTGAGCTCCTGGGAATCCATGAGGACAAAGAGTTTCTGTGGTTCTCTGTGACTGTGAGGGCCACTTCTCAGCACTGGCTGTAAGTACTTTGACAAAATGACTGTGTAGAAGTGGGGGACTGAAATTAGGTTTTGCCTGCTCTCTGTCTCTAGCCTTGTTTGTGTGAGACATTTGCAAAGTTAGGATTAGGAAGAGATTTCTGAAAGAGATAGGATTTCCTAGATTTTGAGCCAACCTTCATTGAACTCATTCTATGTACAAAGGAAGGATTCAGTCCTATGGGAGATAGCTCTCTTCAAGTTTTTGCAGCACTAGGGTTCTTTTCCTGGAATATCCACTCCCCCCTCCCCCGCCTCGCCTGGCTCCCTGCCTGAGGCCCCACTGTCTATGACAGACCCTGCTGTTGGGTCTGCCTCCAAATCTTAGACCTGAGAGAAGAATGCCCTGGTGGCCCCTCTCTTTCTGACTCGGAGAGGAGAGAGGAGGAGAAGAACCTAAAAAGGCAGACATATGCCTAAGTGATAATAGGTCCCCCAAAATAGGTCCCTTTCTGGACAGAAACAGAATTATTGCCACAAGGATGGCATATGGCTGTCATTTCGGTGGCTGAAAACTTACAAATCATGCTGGGAATGGGACCTTGAAAGTACATCCCGCTGGGATAAGCAGAGTTAAACAATATTGAACAATATTGAAACAGGGTTTTGCAGAGACTTTGCTAGCAAGTGTGGTGTTCATGTAAACTATGCAGTAATTCTCAAGCTTTTGTGACCTTGACCATAAAATCATTTTTTTTAAAAGGATCATCACAAGGGGTTTATATTCTACAAGCCACATTCTGGAAGCATTAATCTTGCCCAGTTGGAAGATTTATGAATTAATTGTAGAGTCACAGTTTCCTAACCCATGGGTTTTCTACTTCATCCTTGCTACTCAAAGTGTGGTCTGTAGGCCAGCAGCATGGGCATCACCTGGGAGCTTGTTAGAGATGCAGAATCTGTAGACCTACAAAATCAGAATTTGCATGTTAACAAGATCCCAGGTGATTGGTGTGCACGCTGAAGACTGGGATGCCTTGCCCCACTGCCTGCTGCTGCCTCAATGCTTCAAAGCCATCCATGCCTTGATTCAGATATGAGAGCCTCAGGTCAGTGGCAATAGTTGTTTTATGTTGGATTTGGATAGGGAAGATATTTGGGCCTTCTGGTCCAATTGGGATGTCCTCTTCTTGGCTTTCAGGTGGCTTACCATGGGGGCAGAGGCCAGCTGTATAAGACAATTCAGAGGTAACAGAAAAAATAGACCTTGGGGAAAACATAAAGAGATTTTGATAAACCCAGAAGGAAAACGTTCCTGAGTGGGGAAGCATGGACAAAATGAAAAGGAATTTTAGGCAGATTCATGCCGAGGGCTGCGATGTGTTGTTAGGGGCTGGTGGTAGAATGATGCTCCAAACCCTGCCATCCCCATCCCCTATGATAAGAGGCTGGGAGAGGAGCTCAAAAGATATCTTTTTTTTTCTCAGCTGAATGTGAGGAGTCTCTGCCAGATCAGATGTTCAACTTTAAAACAAATGGAGGAAAAACGATCAAATGCAGTCAACTAGAAAAATCCACTTTTCCTATTTCATAAAAAGCAAGAGCCCATATGATAATCCCTCCCTTGGCACATGTTAGAGATTTCTTTATTGTTTCTGTGCTTGCGGCCAATTCTGCCACACCCAGCTGGGAGCCTGGGTTACAGTGACTTCATCTGCACTGGGTCAGCATGCCAGTTCCAAGCCAGTGGGTCTAGAGCTGAATTCTAGCAGTGTTTTTAGGGAGAAGGGCATGTTTGCCTGTGAATGAGAGGAGGCGAAAGGGAGAAGGGAGAGCACCGGACAAATGGCCCCTTCCCTCTGCAGGCACAGGGGAGTGCACTTCCCAGTGTGGAGGGCTGTTGGGTCTGTCTCCCTCCTAAGCCAGCACTGAGAGTTCCTTCAGTGCCAGGATCAGGGCTTCCCTGCTATGCCTCAGACATGAGCACAGTGCTTGGTATTTACCCTAGAGATGCTCAATAAATATTTGTTGAATAAACTGACAAAATCAGAACCATTGAGGTAATAGAAAGCTCATGAGAAACGCAGTTTGGAGGTCTGGGCTCTAGGATTAGACATCACCCCGTTCTAGCTGTGTGGACTTGGACAAAAGCTCTTCATCTCTCCGAACCATAGTTTATGAAGTAGCAATTATGGTGTTCATATTGAGGGTTGGGGAGCATTACATGAGAACCCACGTGAGCCATGCCTAATGTGAAAGTGGTTCCTCACTCCCTGTAGGTGGTAATGCCCACAGCTCCCGAATTTCAGGTATACTGGAAGAAAATCAAACCCATGTGAAGAATAAAATGTCTTCACGTTTTATTCAAGGGGGCTTAGACTTGAGTGCTCTGTAGGAACTGAGCTGAGAGCTCAGAGTTGGGTATGGATGACCTTGGAGTTAACTTTGACCCTTCTTCCCTGCATGCTTCACATCCAGTCCTCTGGCCTCTCCTGATCTAGCCACTCCTTACATCTGTTGCCATCACCCTGATCCCAGCCCTCATTGTTTCACCTGGGTTCCCATGAGAACCTCCTCACTGGCCTCCCTGCTTCCTTCTTTAGACCATCAAGTCTCTTTTCAATTTAGCCAGAATGATGCTGATCAAACATAAATCTCTTCATGTCACTCCTCTGCCCAGAAACCTTCAGTGGTTCCCCCATCTTGCTTGGAATAAAAGCCAAAATTCCCACAGTGGCCTCAGATCTCCCCAACCCTTGATCTCTCTGGCCTACTCTACATCTTCTTGATCACTCAGCCCCAGCCTTGGTAGTTTCCAATTGCCTCAGGCATGTTTAAGCCTCAGGGCCTTTGCACTTGCTGTTTTCTCTGCTTGAATTCCCCCACCCCCATTGTTCTCCAACCTTCTCCTTACCTTTGTTTATTGTCAGATGAGGTCTTTTCTGACTTTCCTATTGAAAACCAAACACAATTCCCATCTCCTACTCGGCACTCTGTGGCCCCCTTTCATACTTTATTTCTCTCCACTTATGGCTGTGTAGCGTATTTTGTATTTTACCTATTTGTTTTCTCCACTAGGGTATTAAGCCCTGTGAGTGTTTTATTCATTGCTGTATCGGCAGCTCCCGGTACATTGCCTGCACTATAGTATAAATGTTTGTGGAATGAATGAATTATTCAGGCTTTGCCCTTATATAATCTTGTTATAAGGCTTGGGTCAGCAGCGTGGAGAACAAAGGGCTCAGGCTTATTTGGGGGACAATACAGATCTTGTCCTGAATCAGGCAGCCCCTTTAAGATGTTATAAAGTAGTTACTGGTGTGTGTTTAGTCGATTTGTCTCAAGGGCTCCTGGGTGAGGAATGTGCCGTTGGGCAGAATTTATTACAATGCTGGAGCAACTACTTCCCGAGTTTCTGTTTTCTGAAAACTTGTTCATTTGCCTTATTTCCCTCTGACTCTCCATTATGGCAGTCTCCTCCTTTATTCCTCCCTTCTGCTCTTTCTTTATTCATCATTTACTGAGCACTCTATATACTGGTCCTATCACCCAATAACCAGCCTCTTGGCCTGGGAACTGAAACAGGTGCCTACTTTGGTTTTCAAAGCACTGACCCTGCAAGCCCCTGGGTTTCTGCTCTTCCCAGCACCTGAGGCACTGAGCTCCACCCACAAGTCTGGGGATCCACATATTGATTTCCCAGAAACCTTTGCTTGGGAGTCTTTGCTTGGTATCAGCACTCAGCAGGGACCTTGTCTCACGTTCCTGGGCTCTCTTGACACAGCTTGTAGTTACAGATGTGGACATGCCATGGATTTGGATTTGAGTTCTTACTTTGCTTACTAGTTCTGTGTCTTGAGCAAATTACCTTTCCTCTCTGAGCTGCTCTGAGCCTCAGTGTGTCATCTTATCTAAAATGAGGGCAATATAACGTACCTCATGGGGTTGCTAGGAGGACTGAATGAGATCATGTAGCTTTAGCATGTAATATAGAGCCTGGCATGCAGGAGGCATTTACTGAATTGTAACTTCTATTATTGCCATTATTATGTTCTTGTCACTGATACAATCAACTCCCTGGTTTACCTTTCCAACTAGACATCCCTCAAGTGTGTGTGTGTGTGTGTGTGTGTGTGTGTGTGTAGATAGATAGGTATGAAGGCATTTACAAGTTGTTATTATAAACTCATCAAGAAATAAATAGGAGATTTATAGCTTCAGGGCAATTAATTCTGCAGCTTTGCCCAGTATTCTCAGTTCCAAGAAAAAATACACCCCCATAATGGATTAGAATCTTTAGGTATTTGGAATATCAAATAGTCCCTTGGGTTCCCTGTTGTGTTATGATAAAACAATAGCAGTTTAAAATGCAGCCCACAGACAGCCCTCTGGATGGGGTCAGCTCTCTTGCTTTTGGCCTGTGATGTCCTTCAAAGAAGTTAGTGAAACAGATATTCTTAACCTCATAATGTCACAGGAAGAGAAGACAGAAACTAAATGCTGAGGCTGACCTTGACAATGGTGGTACTAAAAGGTTTTTAAGTTAGATGGGAAATAGCCACTCCTTTCCTCACCTGGAAAACTGTCATGTAACTAGCAAGATCTAGATCTAACGGTTGACTTTCCTAAGCAGAAAAAATTACTCCATCCTCTGTCCTCTGTAGCCCTAGGCTCATGCCTCTCTTTGTAAGGTCTCATCTAATGTTATAATCTTGTTTCCTTGTGTTCCCCCAGTGTCCCTCTGCAAGGCAGGGAGATCCTTGAGGACAGGGATGAGATCTAGGTAACTTTGCATCCCAGAGCCCAACACAGGGTCCGGTGTTGAGATGCCAGGAGCAGGTGAAACCAATGCTGACTGACTTCCTACCAGGTCCTTGGTCACTGGGCATGTGGTTTGGTACTTAATCCTCAGCACAGTCCTCCTGGGGAGCTGTCCTCTTCTACACAGAAGTAAACGGAGTCTGAGGTTCTACAACTGGCTTATTACTTCATGAAGTGGCGGAGCTGGGATTCAAACTCAGTTCTGACTCCAGAGCCTGATCCTTTCTCTATTTGTTTCCCTCCTGCAGAGTAGAATGGTCAAGAGAACTGACTCTGGAGCCACACTGCTTGACTTCAAATCTTCCCCTCATTTACAGGCTGTGAGACTTTGGGCATGTAATTTAGCTTCTCTCATTTTCACCATCTGTAAAGTTGAATAACAGTAATATTTCCCCATAGGATTGTGGTGTGGAGTAAATGAGATAATATGAACAAAGACCTTAGAACAGTGTCTGGTCATATGTAAATATTTGCTATTACCATGATAATTTTTCTTCATTCCCAAGTCATACACATGTGCTTTTCACAATTGCTGTTCTTTCCATATGACGCTGCCTCTGGTTTGGAATGAATGAATTAGGCTGATGGTTGAGTGTTTCTGGCAGGTACCTGGGCTTTCCTTCCAGGTGGATTCCCCCAGGGAGCTTTGGGTGCATGCTCATGTGCTATTTTTTAAAATAAAAAAATGTTTATTTGTTTTTGAGAGAGAGAGAGAGGAGAGAGAAAGAGTGTGATCGGGGGGGGGGGGCAGAGAGGGAGGGAGACACAGAATCTGAAGCAGCTCGAGGCTCTGAGCTCTCAGTACAGAGACTGACATGGGGCTTGAACTCACGGAGTGTGAGGTTATAACCTAAGCAGAAGTCGGATATGTAACCAACTGAGCCACCCAGGTGCCCCATCATATACTATTTTATTTGGTGCCTTTTGTCTGTCCTGGTTTCAGAGAGTTGTTGATATTCATTACGTCTCTTCTAAGAAGTCATGGCTGAGTATGAGAACATGGCTTAACATATGCTCCAATGTGCTTCTGTAAAAACATGCCCCTGAATTGAAGTTGACCTCTAAATGGACACCTTGCCCTTTGCAGTATAGCAAGAGGCAGTAGAGTGTTGTGGTCCCAAGCAAGGACACTGGAACAAGACTGCCTGAGTTTGAATCCCGACTCTGCCACTTGGTAGCCATGTGACCTTGGGCAAGTTATTTAATCTGAGTCTTGGTTATCTCATCTGTAAAATGGAGCTATCAAGAGTAATATACCTTATTGTTGTAAGGATTAAACACGTTAATGCCTATAAAATGCTAAATGAGTGCCTGGTATATTTTAAGTACTCAGTTGGCTTTGGTTGTTATCATCATTGTTGTTGTTCTTTCTTGTGCAGAACCCGGTAAACTTCCTGCATGGACAAGCAGAGAAAAAACTACCTAGAGGTCAGGGCTTTTTGCAAATGAGAGAGACAGTGGGTGGAATGCTGCATATGTAATTTCTTCTCTCTCCTTCACTGACCTGATAAGTTCCTCCTCTTGAAGGGAGCGGCAGGGGAGAAAGAGGCCTGAGGATTTCTTCTGCTTTATGGCTATGTAATGCCTTGGGCCAGGGTTCTTCAACAGTTACCTTGGATGTGTTCAGTCTCTGCTCTCATGGAGCTTATGTGAAATGCAAAGTTACACTTACCACACGTTATTCTTGTACAGAGTATAAGGTCACTCTGATTTTTGGACGATTTAAGACTAATGAGTGTCTTGACCCAGGCAGGAGACCCAACGTATGGGAATCCCGGTTTATTGTCACCTGCTTAGCCATGATGGCTTAATGGTTCTTTTCATTATTCATCCCCAGATCTGTCCTGGGCTCCTGAGGCCCAGGAACTGTGGAGGGACCTGGGACAGATGCTGATTTCATAACTCAAATTGCAAGCAGAGACAATGCTTTGGGTCATACTGGCTCCCTCATCCCAGCCCTTGTTTGAATCACCAGGAAGGGAGGGAAGGGCTATGGGTTATTGTATTCATGTTAATTTGGAAGTATATTTCCACTTTACAGATGAGGAAATGGAAGTTCCAGGGGTTCGCATCTAAAATCCAGACATCTTATTCAAGATCACTCAGCTAATGAGGTCTGGCATTGGGATTAAACCTGGGTTTGCCTGTCTGTCAAAGCCACACACAGTGTCCCCTTCTGCTTTTCCATACGGGCATACCTCAGAGATATTGTGGGTTTGGTTCCAGACCACCACAATCAAGTGAGTCAAATGAAGTTTTTGGTTTCCCAGTGCATATAAACGTTATGTTTACACTGATTGGTGGTCTGTTAAGTGTGGAATAGCATTATGTCTAAAAACACAAATACTTCGCTAAAAAATGTTAACCATCGTCAGAGCTTTCAGTAAGTTGTAATCTCTTTGCAGTGGAGGGTCTTGTGTCAGTGTTGATGGCTGCTGACTGATCAGAGCAGTGGCTGCTAGTTTGGGTGGCTGTGGCAATTTCTTAAAATGAGGCAACAGTGAAGTTTGCTGCATCAATAGACTCTTTCTTTCATGAGCAATTTCTCTGTAGCATGTGATGCTGTTTGATAGCATTCTACCCACAGTACTTCTTTCGTCATTGGACTCAGTCCTCTCAGACCCTGCTGCTGCTTTTAAAATAAGTTTATGTCATATTCTGAGTCCTTTGTTGTCATTTCAACAGTCTTCACAGCATCTTCACCAGGAGTAGATCCCATCTCAAGAAACCACTCTCTTTGCTTATCTGTAAGAAACAACTCATCTGTTAAAGTTTTCTCATTGAGATCATAGCAATTCAGTCTCATCTTCAGGCTCCATTTCTGATTCTAGTTTTCCTGCTATTTCCACTACATCTGCAGGGACTTCCTCCACTGAAGTCTTGAACCCCTCAAAGTCATTCATGAGGGCTGGAATCAACTTCTTCTAAACTCCCATTAATGCTGATATTTTGGTCTCTTCCCATGAATCACAAATGTTTTTAATGCAATTTGGAATGGGGAATACTTTCCAGAAGGTTTTCAATTTACTTTGCCCAGATCCATCAGAGGAATCACTATCTGTGGCAGGTATAGCCTTACAAAATGTATTTCTTCAATAATAAGACTTGAAAGTTGAAATTACTCCTTGATCCATGGGCTGCACAGTGGCTGCTGTGTTAGCAGGCATGAAAATAACATTAATCTCATTGTATGTCTCCATCAGAATCTTCGGTGACCAGGTGCATTGTCAATGACCAGTAATGTTTTGAAAGGAATCTCTTTTTTTCCTAGCAGTAGCTCTCAACAGTACGCTTAAAATATTCAGTACGCCATGTTGTAAACTGATGTGCTCTCATCCAGGCTTTGTTGTTCCATTTAGAGAGCATAGGTGGAATAGATTAAATGTCATTCTTAAGGGTCCTACGATTTTTGGACTGGTAAATGAGCATTGGCTTCAACTTAAAGTCACCAGCTGCATTAGCCCTTAACAAGAATCAGCCTGTACTTTGAAGCTTTGAAGCCAGGCATTGACTTCTCCTCTCTAGCTATGAAAGTCCCAGATGGCATCTTTTTCCAATAGAAGGCTGTTTTGTCTACATTGAAAATCTGTTAAGTGTAGCCACCCTCATTAACTATCTTAGCTGGATCTTCTGGAGAACTTGCCACTTCACCTTGCACTTTCATGTGATGGAGATGGCTTCTTTCCTTAAACCTCAAGAACCAACCCCTGCTAGCTTCAGACTCTGCTTCTGTACTTTCCTCACCGCTTAGCCTTCATAAAATTGAAGAGAGTTAGGGCCTTCCTCTGGACTAGGCTTTGGCTTAAGGAAATGTTGTGGTCAGGTTGATTTTCTATCCAGACCACTAACACTTTCTCAGTAAGGCTGTTTTGCTTTCTCCTCATACACGTGCTCACTGGACTAGCACTTTTAATTTCTTCCAAGAACTGGGGTGCCTGGGTGGCTCAGTCGGTTGAGCGCCCGACTTCGGCCCAGGTCATGATCTCACGTCCGTGAGTTCGAGCCCCACGTCGGGCTCTGTGCTGACAGCTCAGAGCCTGGAGCCTGTTTCACATTCTGTGTCTCCCTCTCTCTCTGACCCTCCCGCATTCATGCTCTGTCTCTCTCTATCTCAAAAGTAAATAAACGTTAAAAAAAAAATTAAAAAAAAAATTTCTTCCAAGAACTTTTCTTTTGCATTCACAGCTTAGCTACCTATTTGGAGCAAGAGGCCTGGCTTTTGGTCTGTTTTGGCTTTCAACATGCTTTCCTCACCAAGCTTAATCATTTCTAGCCTTTTATTTAATGAAAGACATGATTCTTCCTTCCACTTGAACACTTAGAGGCCATTGTAGGGTTAATAATTGGCTTAACTACAATATTGTTTTGTCTCAAGTAACAGGGAGGCCCAAAGAGAGGGAGAGAGAAAGGGGAATGGCTGGTCGGTAAATGGGTCAAAACACATACAACATTAAGTTTGCCTTCTTATATGGGCACGGTTCATGATCATCTCGAACAATTCCAACAGTAACATCAAAGATGAGTCCTCATTGATCACCATAACAAGTATAATAATAATTAAAAAGTTTGAAATATTGTGAGAATTACCAAAATGTGACACAGAGACACAAAATGAGCAAATGCTGTTGGAAAAATGACACTGATAGAGTTGTTTGATGCAGGGTTGCCACAAAACTTTACTTTATAAAATAAAACAAACCCTGCTCTGTCTGCAAAGTGCAATAAAACAGAGGGATGGCTGCACTGAGATGCTCTCCAGTGCCCTTGTGCTGTAGGCAGTAATGAGAGTTATTACAGGTAACTGTGTTGATCAGAGTACTCAATTAAGGAGCCAATTTTGTTGTCCTTATTGGCCTGAATATAAACATACATGGGCAAAAGCAAGCTAATTTTATCCTGAGAAAAGTAATAATAATGACTCTAAAATACACTGGCTTTATGTGAGGAGGAGATCAGTGTCCTACTCTTCATTGGGTGTTCGCATATTCAGAGTCTGGCCCAGTAACAGAGGTGGTTTGCAGGAACCAATGACCAAGTGATCAGTTGAGTTTCAGGGTGCTTCTTGTGTTGGTGGAAAAGATGTGTGCCTAGTGTGAAAATACAGGTTGCAACTTGGTTTTATGTACTAGCTCTTCTGGAATGATGGCCCTCACCTACATAGAATGGCACACAGAGGCAAGCATGCATAGAGTGTCCCCTGACAGGCTACTACTCTCGATGCAGGCCAGTTACAATGATTTGGAACATATTTGTAAATTATTAACCATGCTCAAGCTACTCTGCTTGGGGTTGTTGTGGGTTGCATAGTCTGGGTTCCCCAGTATCCTGGGAGTTTTTGGCAGAGAGAAAAAAGGAAACCAAGGTTGGCTTGGGGAAAGAGGTGCAACCATTACTTAAATTGGCAAGTTTTCAAGGTTTAGAAAATTCACTCTCAAACTTAGATGTCCAAAAACATTATCTGGGAAATTTGTTAAAAATACAAGTGGCTGGGGCGCCTGGGTGGCGCAGTCGGTTAAGCGTCCAACTTCAGCCAGGTCACGATCTTGCGGTCTGTGAGTTCGAGCCCCGCCTCAGGCTCTGGGCTGATGGCTTGGAGCCTGGAGCCTGTTTCCGATTCTGTGTCTCCCTCTCTCTCTGCCCCTCCTGCATTCATGCTCTGTCTCTCTCTGTCCCAAAAATAAAATAAAAAACGTTGAAAAAAAATTAAAAATACAAATGGCTGGATTCTACCTCGAGAAGGTCTGGGGTAGGGCCAGCCTGGGGGTCTGTACCTCTGGTGAGTCTGACATGTGGCTCAAGGTCTGATAATTGTCAGTATCAGAATATAGGTGGATGAACTGAGGTGGGGCAGGGAAATTCTGTCAAGGATAGTTGTTAGTGCTGGGAGTAGCTAGCACTAATAGTCGTGGGGCAACAGGGTGGTCAAGTGTTGCTGGACTTGAGGACTGGGCTTCCATCTCAGTGGGTGAACTAGAATGGAAAGAAAGAGCCAGAGCAGAAGGTCAGGTAAGCTGGCTGGTCACATGATGGAGACAAATGATTAGGAGGTTTCTGCCCACAGCTCATGGGGGCCTGCAGAGCCTAAAGTCAACTCTGGCCCATAGAACATGGAGTATGGGATCAGTAGACACCAATGGAGAAGTCATCATCATGCAGCTCATGGCTGCAAGTTTTGTTCTCCTCTCATAAGGGACAGGTAAATGAGTATTCCAAGTGTGTGTCATCTTCATTTTGAGGGGTGGCTTCTTTTTTTTCTTTCTGTACTGTAATTTCTTAGGAGGGAAGACCTACTTCTGTTTTCCTTGATACCTTCATGGAGCCTTCATGACACCCCACTTTCACTGGTAAAGGCCAATTCAGTCTTTAGCTCTCAGCTCAGATTTCACTGCTCCAAAGATGACTTCCTTGACCTCCCACCCAAAAGTGAGTACCCTAATAATCATCCAACTCTTGAAGAATTCTCCTGGCCCTTATCATATTTGTGACTATGACTTTAGTTATTTATATCTTCCACTAGCCTGTGAATGCTATAAAGGAATTATCACAGCTGCCTTGTTCACCCATTGCCTTCCCAGTGCCTTGGGAGAGCCACTGTGTTGCTCAGTAATGCTTTGTTAAATGAGGAAAGGTTGAACAAATGAAGAGCTAGATCTTAGAGAATCAGTAGCGCTTTAGTGGAAGACCATCAGGAAGTTCTAAAAGACAAGAGAAATAACGGGAAGGAAATGATGCATGCCATCTTTGCAATACTTGGGTTCTTGTTGGCTAGAGTACAGGGCTGGAGTGAGAGATCTAGTTAGGAGGGTAGACTGGACCAACACACAGGATTTAGCTTCAGCTGGATGTTGTTCCATGGGCAATGGGGAGCCCTATGAAGTTTTTGACCAGGGGAGTGAATTAAGCTGCAGGAGGTCAGGCTCGAATGGTGGTATCCTGCGTGGGTGGAGAGGGAGAAGCTGGAGGTAGGAAAAGCAAGAGTCTGTTGCACTAGCAGCCCAGGCAGGAGGCAATTGAGTCCTGATCCAGGGTAGTGACAGTGGGAGTGGAGAGGGAGGAACAGATGCAAGAGACATTGGGAAGGAATAAATGACAGACTTTCGTGGCTGATTGGATGTGGGGGCGAGTGACTTTCTCAGCCATTCAAGGGAGAAGCGCCACCTCCCTCCTCCTGCTAACTTCAGCTCAATGGCAGGAGTGTATCAGTGACAAAGAGCTGGCGTGATCTGAAGTCTGGAAGCATCAGTAGAAAGTAATGAAGTACAGGCAGCTCTGAACGTGAACGGGAAAAACTTTTGTGTCACAAAATGGTCCTATTGCAAAATGTGGAAGGAGAGGAGTATTTATTTTTAAAAAATCTACTGGGAGCACGGTGCCCCATCCCTTCCAGTGGCTGAATTGCTCTGGAGGAATTTGCTCCCACCTGCCTGACCATCTTGTGGGCTGTGTGTCCTTGAAAAGAGAATTAAAATAATGGCAAGAAGCAGCCCCAGGAGATTTCCTTTGAGCTCTTTGGTCATTAGATCAGCCTGAACTCCTCCAGCCTTGTTGGAGGCTGAAGCGTTGTCTGATGCTGTCCTGCTAAAATATATAGACTTGCAGGGAGATTAAAAAAAAAATTGATCCATTAAAGCTGTAGTTGGCCAATTCCACAGTAGGGTCTCAGCCAACTGTGTGAACTTCCACAAGTCACTTGGCTGTTTTGGGCCTCTTGTCTCCTCACTTACGAATATAAGGGTTTGGATGAGATAGAAACCGCATTCTTCTGGGGCTAACCTGTGATTCTGTAGCCCAATGGAACCTATTGAGGGTGGCTTCAGTCAGCGGGTAACAAGGGTCTGGAGTCAAAGCTTTAGGGGCACATCTGTTTTCCCACTGAACCCTGGCACTAAATCATATTTCCTTCCCACCTACCACCATTACCTGTCAAATAGAACCACTCACTGACAGATTGCCTTCTTTTTAGGCTGGGGGTATTTTGCCTTTATTTTCCACTGGATGATATGTAGGGTTAATATAATTTTGATGTTAATTTATATTCATTAGAGTAATTGCTCTTTCTCTGGTAGACAGCAGAGCATCATGGTAAAGGAGCCAAGGTAGCAGGTGAGTTAATAAAGTGTGAATTCAGAGGGTGCCTGGGTGACTCAGTTGGTTGAGTGTCTGACTCTTGATTTTGGCTCAGGTCATAATCTCATGGTTCGTGAGTTCAAGCCCTGTAACAGATTTTGCGCTGGCAGTGTGGATTCTGTTTGGGATTCTCTCTTTCTCTCTCACCCTCTCTCCCCCAGCCCCTCTTCCCTTCCCCTGCTCATGCTTTCTGTCTCTCAAAATAAATAAATAAAACATAAAAAAATAGGTGTGAAGTCACAAAATAGGTGTGAAGTCTATCTCTGATGTCCTACTTAATGCTAGTGTCTTTGCATTAGCTGCAGTTACCATCACAAAACGCCACAAATGGAGTAGCTTTAAAAATGGAAATTTATCTCACAGTTCTGAAGGCTGGAAGTCCAAGATCTAGGTGTCAGCAGGCTTGGTTTGTCCTGAGGCCTCCTGTCCTAGGCTTGTAGATGGCTACCTTCTCCCTATCTTCACATGGCCTTTCCTTTGTGTGTGAGCATCCCTGGGGTCTCTCTCCCTCTCCTTATAAGAACACTAGCCCTATGGAACCAGAGCCCCACCCTTATGACCTCATTTAACCTTAATTGCCTCTTTAAAGGCCCTATCTTCAATTTTTTTTTAATGTTTATTCATCTTTGAGAGACAGAGAGAGACAGAAATGAACGGGGAAGGGGCAGAGAGAGGGAGACACAGAATCAGAAGCAGGCTCCAGGCTCCGAGCTGTCAGCACAGTGCCCGACATGAGGCTTGAATTCACGGACCACGAGATCATGACCTGAGCCGAAGTCCGATGCTCAACCGACTGAGCCACACAGGCGCCCCCAAAAGGCCCTATCTTCAAATAGAGTCACATCAGAGGTTAAGGCTTCGGCATGTGGATTTTGGGGCAACACAATTTAGTCCATAAATAAACTTCCTCATGGATTTTTTGAGAAGATGAAATGAGATTTCAGTGAAAAGTACATCTCTAGAACAACAGTGCTTGGCACACGTTTACTGCTTAGAGCTGCTGCTGTGGTTATATTTTGATGTGGCTGTAAGAAAGGGACTAAAAATGTTACAAGGTACTAAGAGCTCCCAAGGAGAATTTTCTTCTTCTCTCCATGTCCACTGCTACCATCTTTACCACCTAAACCACCAGTATCTTTTGCCCAGAGTCTACACACAACCTATTCCTGACTGTTCTCCGGGGTTCCACACTTGTCTCCTATAGTCCATTGGTCACACAGGCATGATCTTTCAAAACTTAACTCAGATAATGCCACCCATTTACTTAAAATCCTCTGGCTCTCCACTAAACTTGATTAGCATCCTAATTTCTAAGCATTCCTAATTCTAGTCCCTACAGACCCAGGCCTTGTTCTTTCCTACCTCATCTCCTGTCAGTCCCCCTTGCTTGCTATAGCCCAACCACATTCGCCTCCTTTCAGTATCTTGAAAACACTGGGCAAATTCTACCCTTAAGGTCTTTGCACTTGCTTGTCCTTAATTCCCAAACCCTCCTAAATATCTGCTGGACTTGCTACCTTCTCTCATCCAGGTTGAAGCCCAAAATGCATCTCTCTGCCAGTCTGCCTAAAGCACCTCCCATTCTTTTTTTTTTTTTTTTTTTTAATTTTTTAACTTTTTTTTAATTTATTTTTGGGACAGAGAGAGACAGAGCATGAACGGGGGAGGGGCAGAGAGAGAGGGAGACACAGAATCGGAAACAGGCTCCAGGCTCTGAGCCATCAGCCCAGAGCCCGATGCGGGGCTCGAACTCACGGACCGCGAGATCGTGACCTGGCTGAAGTCGGACGCTTAACCGACTGCGCCACCCAGGCGCCCCTAAAGCACCTCCCATTCTTATGGTTGCTCTCTACCCGAGTACCCTGTTTTCTTTTCCTTCTAGCACTTACCACTTTCTAAATGACCTCATCTTGTTTATTTGCTTATTATCTTTCTCGCTAGACTATACACTCTATTGATGAAGGGATATTTTATCTTTGGTTCACTATTGTAACTCCAGTGCCTGGCACAGAGTATAAACTCAAAGCACGTTATTTGAATGAATGAATGAATGAATAAATGAGTGACCTTGAATCTGGATATTTGAGTAGGAGGGGACTGTCCAGGATAGACATCACAAATTAAGGATGAAGATCACAGTGGCAAAGTGAAGGAAAAGGTATTTTTTCCCCTTCCTATAAACCTTTTCCAGAATGTCTATTTTGGGGCCATACCTTGTTCTCCATGATACAAAGGGTACCACATGACATACATAAAACTTCCTTAAATTTTGTGATTCCAACTACTGTTGGCCTTTATTGAATTTATTCCAGGACCCCAAAGGGTTATGGCTACTGAAAAATTATCCTGGCATCAGCCACAGAACCTAAGGTCTTGCCTTATCAACCTTTGCCTTGGCCATCTTGATTCATCTCTTGGCCCTGATAGGTTTCACCTGCATGCTTAGTCTTGCTTAGGCCTGGGGGCCTTGCTGTCCAGATTAGAGAGTACTTTCCAAAGTACTGTACCCACTCTCCCCAGGGTAATATTCTAAATATTTAAAACTAGTATTGCAATGGCACTGACCACTTAGCTGTAAATAGCCATTAGAGCTGAACTGATGTGTATTTGCCAAGTGTCAGCTCTGACATCCATATTAATCCCCTCCCAGAAAATGAGGTTTGGTGTTTTTTCCTCTTGCCGACAATGAACTGGCTGTACCTATATGCCCATCAACCTTCCCCTCCCAGGATTTTCCTGTAGAAACTTCACTTGCTCCATTGCAGCTGAAGACTCTTCTGGTACCTTGGGAATGAATAGCTTACCAAGTACACTCATTCATTCAACAAGTATTCATTGAGCACCTTTTATGTATTAGGCACTGTGCTGGAAGCTGAGGATGGAAGAGTGAACAAACAGATACAAGTCACCTCCCTGATGGGACTTATACTCGTGAACATCAGTGTTTCTGCCTAGGTCTCTATAAAGTACAACACTGAATTACCAGGCTATTGAAGTGTTGGGGGTGGAAGTACAGAAGAAATGACATTTGAAGTGAAAGGAGAGGGATCTTCTGCTCAATTCTTGCTCATCTCAACTTCTGCCCCAAGAGGTGGGATCTTTTCCCTTGTACTTTTCACCCTGCTTGGGTCTTGCCCTTACATGGATTACTCCTCCTGGAACCATCCCATATCCTCTGCCCGCATGTATTGCTGCTGCCTAGAGGCATTTACTCCCATCTTGCTGGACACTGTAGTTACTGATGCTGCTTTAAGTCATATCAGGCTTTTCCAGGCCTTTTGGACAACGGTTAATGATTTTCACTTCCCAAGCCTTTCCTGCCTTTTTGTTTTCTTTCTGCACAACAGTCTTGATATGACTCTTAGTGGAATTCCTCCGCGTTTTGACAGATAGAGTCCCAGAAGCCTCCTGCCTTTACTTCTCCCACATAAGACATCCTATGTCACCAGTAGGAAGGTGTGTGCCTTATCTCTTAAAAGTAGACATGAGCAGATGCTTCCAGTGGAATTCTCTCAGACCTTTCCCCACCAGCCTCCTGTGCTAGTTCTTTCCTGCTAACTCATTTACTTTTGGTATTTTTTTCTCTTGAATCATGACCAGCTCTCTTATGCACCCTCATTTGACTCCAATAACCCCATCTCAACAGTCAGCAAAGCATTTTGGTTAGGAAGTGTTCGCTTGCAAATAATGGAATATTCAACTCAAATTGGCTAAAGCTGAAAAGGAGAATCTATTTGCTTTGTACCTAAATGGATTGGGTAAAGCTTGAATTAGAATTCAAATGAAGTGACCAGAACTTGGCTTCTCTCCCCATTCCTTGACATTGGCCCTGTTGTTAAGCAGGCTGTCTTCTTGCTTCTAAAGATTGTTATGAACATCTCCCCTGGCAGTTTCCTCATTCAGATCCTGGAGGAAGAGAAACTTTTCCCTGAGGGCTCAACCAAAAATTGTGTCTTACTGGCTCTGATTGGCCTCATTTTGATCATGTGCTGTCTTGGTTAGTTGAAGCCGTATATAACAAAGTACCATAGACTGAGTGACTTATAAGCAACAGAAACCTCTCATAGTTCTGGATGCCAGCATGATTGGGTTTTGATGAAGGTCTTCTCCCAGGTAGTATCCTCACATGGTGGAAAGAGGGTAAGTTAACTCTCTAGCCTCTTTTAAAAGGCACCAATCCCATTCATGAGGGTTCCACCCTCATGACCTAATTACCTCCCAGAGGCCCTACTTCCTAATACCATCACATGGGGATTAGATGTCAACATATGAATTTTGGAGGGACACTAACATTCCAACAATAACATGTGCCTTCCTTCAACCAATCGCTATGGCCAGGGCGGAGAAGATACACAGAATTGTTTAGGCCCGTCAGGACTCAATTCCTCTTGCTCATCTCAGCTAAACTCTTGCCTAGAAAATTCAAGATGATGTTAAGAAAGGCAAAATGGGAACAGATCCTGGGGCAACGACATATGTTCTCTACTGCAACTCAACCATTGCCTCAAAATTCTGCCCTTCCATCCAGAAATGACATGGCATTCAATATGATTTCTCTGACAGAAGGTTTGAGCATGACTTTAGTTTCCATCTTGTAATATCTTCTAATTATCACCCCCACCATCCCCTGTTTTTGCTCTTTGGGAGTATGGCCTCAGAGATGTGCTATCTGACCCCATACCTGGTTGTTGCAATAGCTTAGGTATTTCAAATGCAAAAGATACTACTTCTGCAACAGTAATGTGGTAATCATTGTGAAAACTCTACAGGTGAGTAGTGATAGGTACATTGAAAGTAAATAAAACAGTCCAAGTTTGTCACGCCTTAAAAAACATCCTTATTGATTTCCTTGGCTTGAAATCTGTGGCGTTTATCATCATTTATATCCTTTAGCTTTTAGTTGTATTTCTTTTTTTTTTTAACGTTTATTTATTTTTGAGACAGAGAGAGACAGAGCATGAACGGGGGAGGGTATGAGAGAGAGGGAGACACAGAATCCGAAACAGGCTCCAGGCTCTGAGCGGTCAGCACAGAGCCCGACGCGGGGCTCGAACTCACGGACTGTGAGATCATGACCTGAGCTGAAGTCGGACGCTTAACCGACTGAGCCACCCAGGCGCCCCTTAGTTGTATTTCTATAGAAGATTTCTTGAAATAATTGGACTTACCAAGAAACACTGGTAGTGATCTAATCCAAGACTCTGGTTTTTCTTGTTAGAAAACAGGCCCAAGTAGGTTCTTTGACCTGCCCAAGGTCACACTGCAATACCCAGAGCTCAGGGTCCTGGTTCTCAGTCCACTGCTGTCATTATCTTTGTGAATGTAGAGGTGGTGGGGAGTGTCCACCAAGTGGCAGTAGATGCCAGGACTGCGTTGTGAGCCCCAGGTGCTGCATATGTCCTGGCATTCTCCCTGGGGTTGTTAAGGTTTCCATTACAGATTTGTAGCCATTCTGTCTTTTGAAGGAAAAATATAATTTTATTATAAAAACTGATGAAGTTAGGGGCACCTGGGTGGCTCAGTCAGTTAAGCGTCTGACTTCAGCTCAGGTCATGATATGATGGTTTATGAATTCAAGCCTTGTATCGGGTTCAGTGCTGACAGTTCAGAACCTGGAGCCTGCTTCAGATTCTGTCTCTCTCTCTCTCTCTGCCTTTCCCTTGCTCATGCTCTCTCTCTCAAAAAAAAAAAAAATTAAAAAATATTTAAAATAAAATAAAATAAAACCAATGAAGTTAAACACCTCATTTTTCTAGCAGATTATCAAAGAAAAAACTACATGCCAGAAGTACAATTACATATTTCCTTGCTGTTCATTAGTTGTAATTTATGAGTTAACTAATCCTAGCAATATTTCTGAATTTGACTAAAGTTTTTTGTTTTTTGCATTACCCTTAGATATCCCTGCTGAGATTTATAAGATTCTTTGGGACTTTAGGCCTGTTAGGCATCAAAAATGCTTGCAGCTACCTTTACCAATGACAGTCCTTCATTCAATCAACAAATATTTGGTTGAGTCCTTCAAATTAGGAAGTCATTTACATGGGTGTTCTCAGTTTGTTGAAAAATTTCTGGGAATTTGGGTTTTCTTCCTTTGAATGCCTTCATCTTCTATTTCATGTGACCATGGCTATCACAGTAATGATAATCTACATATGTATATGTGTGTGTGTATGTAGATATATGTATGTGTATATACACACACACACTTTTAAGGACTTCACATATATTACCTCAATTAATGTCCACAACAACCTCACTAGTAATTCATTTTGCAGTTGGAAACAGAAGTGCGTGGAGGTTATATCACTTACCTAAGGTTACACATCTGATAAGTGGTAGAGTTGGGATGTGAACCTAGGCAGTCTGGCTTGAGTCCATGCTCTAAACCTCTAGAGATAGAAAATGCTCTGTACGGAGACTATATAAACTGTATAGACAATGAACTGTCTTTTGAATATTTTTTCTCAAAGAAGAAGAGGGCAATTTTCCACTTTCTTTTAAAGAATAAAACCAACATTGCTATTTTCAGCTTACTCTGGGGAGATTGCTAAAAAATAACTAATAAACAGTTTCCAACTTCTGGTTATAGAGGTCCATGAGCTTTTCTTTTTTCTCTTCTCCTTCTCCCCTACCCCCTCTTCCTTCTTCATCTTGTGCTTGTTTCTCTTACAAGGACTATTTTAACACAGTTTTGGATTACATCTCTGTCCAGATACTGAGTCTGTCTTATTCTCTTGCAGAGTTGCTTTTATCTGCCTATCTAAGAAATGTTTCTTTTTCTAGTTCTTCCAGTGTTAACTCTTCAGGGCAGGCAACATGGAGTCATAGGGGCAACATTGGGCTGAGGGGACAGAAGCACTAGCTTTGCGACCTGAGCACATCTTCTCTAATTTGCTCTTTGATTTACTCATTTGATTAAAAACATGTTTAATTAGATGACCTGCATAGATCCATTCAACTGTGTACCCTAAGTCTTGGTTACACCCCCAAATACACTGAATCTTTAAAAAATTGCTTTCGTGGAGGATAATAGAAATCCTGATTATAGTGGATTAAATAAAATTTTTTTCACATGAGAGAAGCCCACAGGTGGCAGGGGTGGAGGGGGGTCCACAGCTAGCGCAGATGCTGAGGGGTGTCATTGAACACCATGGCTCCTTCTGTTTTCTTGTTTTGTCATTCATAGCATGTGACTTTCATCCTCATGATTGTGACATGGTTGCTTACACCCTTGGCAGAAAGAAGAAGGAGGAAGAAAGAAGAGAAAATGCCAGTATCAGGAAAATAGAAGCTTTTCTCAGAAATCCCCCATAGACTTCTGCTTATGTCTCATTGGCCAAAACTGGGTCACATGACTACTCACTCTGAAGACGTCTGGAAAGGTTAATGTCTTTAGCTGAGTGTATTGTAGACCTGAACAAAATTGGGGTTTTGTGGTAAGGAAGCAGCAGACACTAGAATAGAGGCATAGCTAACAGTTCTGGCATATGTCATGGTCTTCTTCCTTGTTTCTTCTAAACTTAAAAACATACATAATGGACAAACAAGTCTTCCTTCCATTCCTTGTTTTCTTCCTTTCTTGCTGGTACTAGAGTTCCTCCTTGAGTAACTTCTATTATCATTAAATGTGGTATCGTTACTTATATAGGGTGGGTGGGAGGAACGTGAAGAGCAAACATGGGCTGGACCAGAAGTTTCAGCACAGCAGGATCTGGATTCTATTTTCATTTCCATGTGTGACTTGGGAGATGTAACTTCATCTATGGATCACAGTTTATCCTACTTTAGTATATAAAAGTAAATGAGATGATGGACGAAAACCATTTGCATTCCTTAGGAAAGAGCTATTTTAAAAAGTCAATATGAGAAAATATATGTTCATTAATAGAAATCCTACTGGGGACCACTATTTTGGAATTTGTCATAAGTCAGGCGGCAGTTGGATTTCAGAGGGACTCTTTCATCTTGAGAGGATAAACTACGGGCCCTGTAGCAGCTCTTCTAATTTGTGAAAAGTGAAAGGAATGATAAATAGAATTTTTCTTAGCTATTCAGGATTTTTTCTTGGCAATACTTTGTTACATTAAGTCTGGTTATATATATATTTTTTCTAGTGGAAAGCGTGAATTTATTAAAAATGTTTTAAAATTCAGACTTTTTAATGAAGGCAGGCAGACCTCTTTATTTATATATTTCCTGTGTTCTGGCTGTATTATTGTTCCAGTAGGGAAAGCCACCCTGATGCCATCTCAGGATCTACTTCTGGGTCAGCTGGAAGATTGATGACCTTCTTGAGGGCAGTGACCTTTGTTTCCTTCCCACTTAGAAAACATCTTGGCATGGTATAGGAGGTCAGTCCTCAGTGGACTAAAGAGTTGCTAAATTACTCACCTTAATTGCCTATATTATGAGATGGCTACATAATCTGCCCATTGTTAAGCATGGCATGTAACAAAGTGTCCAGTAGATGGTAGCTATAATTGTTATAAGGCAGATAGTAGGGTGGTTAAGGGGACAGGACCTGCAGCCTGACACTCGGGGATAGAATGCCAATGCTCCCATTCATCAGCTGGGCAACTCACTTCTCCATGACCTTTGATTTCTCATCTCTATGATGGTGATCATAATATCTAGTCCATGGGGTTGATGTAAAGATTAAATGAGATACTATAGTTAAGGTATCTTTCTGACACAGGGCCTGGCACATACTAAATACTCAATAAATGGTAGCTACCATTATTTTTGTTTTTGTTGCCACTGTGGATTTCTCACCCAGGTCTCAATAGATTTAAATTTATCTGCACAGTCCAGATCCGACCAATGCAGGATATGCTCCTGCGTGTTCCCAGGCTAGTGTTGAAAATGTTTGTAGTTAAGAAGCTTCATGCTGAGTTCACCTTCACTACAGAGGGTGTTGGCTAACACTGTCCTAAGGCCATTTGGGGAAAGCTTTATCTGTCCTCCAAGGAAGGCAGCAAGAGAGGAGCTTTAGCTGTTAACTTTCTAACACCAGGTGGCTCAGTTGTCTTGAGAAACCATGACATACATTTTGCAAAAGGCTCTAACAGTCTTTGCTTGTTCCTGGCCTAAGTCTTCCTTTCTAAATTTTGTTTGTGCCCCATCTCCTGATCACAAACAGCACTCATTTACTTGTAGGGAGAAGTTGAGTCCGCTTCTGATTCCCAACACAGATTAAAGCAAAGAGGCTGTGTTTTTGCACTTGCTGCTGAGGGTGAAAGCACTCTAAGACCACCCTGGGAAAGAGTTATAGATCTGCTATCGATTGCCCACATTTTCCCTTCCATATTAGGTAGTCAGCTAGGTGAGCACCTAGCTCCCAATATGATTGGTGTTTAACATTGCTATCGTACTTTGTGTTTTTAAAAAGCTTCAAAAATCAATTCCTCATTAACCTGATTGAAAGAGAAGTTATGCCTCCTCTGCTATGTTCTGAGCAGGACATAGATCACTGCAGGTACTCGATAAATATTAAGCATTTAATCCTCACCATTCTTCCTACTGAAATAGGTCACTAGAACTCACTTTCTTAGGGATGAGGATCTTCATTTCTAGACCAATGTTGCTTTCTGTAACATTCAAACTTTCCAAAATATGAGGACTCTCATATAGGCGATGTAAAAGCAACCCAGTGGTCCTCTGGTTCGGAAAGTAGTGGGATTCATTTGGCTTTGAGGGCTCTTGTGGTGATCTCTGAAAGGGGGGATGGCTGAGCAGTTGAGTTACTTGGAGTTACATGGTGTGCATCGCCTGTAGTACAGTAGTATCTCTCCTGGAAGAAAACAGCTTATATTGTAGTAGACAGGATCATAAGTAGAGGCCATCATTCATAATGCTGCCATTCTTTTAAGTCTGTTCACATACACGCAAATGGTACCGCCAAGTCCTATCTAGTCTTCCAGCTGGAATAATATTTTGAACTTTGGAATATTGTCCCACATAAGGAACTGTGATGTTCATTTTATTCCTTTGAAGTTTCCATAATGGGATCACTCAGTTTGGAACATCTACTTGTTCAACCTCTCAGAAAATGTGACTGCAGAATAAGATGTGCTCGTGCAGGAGTCTGAGCGGGCGCTACTCAATCATACCTTCTGGCCCCCAGTCTTCATTGCTCAGAAGTGGGTTAAGAGGGTGACTGAGCTGGTGATAAGACCCAATCTGGAGGGGAAAGATACATCTGGATAAGACACTTGCTTAAGGCTTAACCACTCCAGGGAAAAGCAAAAAGCCGTGCTGCTGAGGCATTTTCCAGCTGCCTCTGTGGTACAGCCTAAGCAGCAAAAAATACAGAATACGTGCTGTTTGGTTACAGAAAGAACACTTATAAATGCCTGGTCATTGGGTCAGACCATGGAGAAGGGAACAGCACCCAGCTCTGAAGCAACTGGCTTAGAATTTAACATCAGACAGGGACACTCACGTTGTGGTTAATGCAGTTTAGATAAAACTTGAATTCAGTGACTGATACATTACAGTAAAACATTACAATTTATTTTAAGCCATTTTTTTTCTTTGCTTGCCAACTGGGTCTACCCACCTGTTTGAAAAACTCAGAGAAGAAGCTGTATAAATTCTTTACCACAGGAACCCAAGACTATTCTAGATTTTGGTAATGACAACATTTTATACTATAGTAGTATTTTCCGTGAAAGATTTTTGGAGAATTATCTGAATGATAATTAAACAATGCGACATCCCATACCACCTTAAAATTTTCTTTCTTTTTCTTTTCTTTAGCAGAGGAAAGAAGAAAAGGATGGTTAAGAGCGCCTAAGCTAGCCAGTGATGCTGGATGTGTAGAGATGACTCAGAACCCTGACACCTAGAAGTCTCTCTCCAAACATCTTAGCACAACCCCTTTTGATATCCACTTGTTTTAGGCAGAGTGTGTGTTCCCCTATCCAAATTCCTATGTTGAAATCCTAACCCCCAAAGTGATGGTATTTGGAGGTAGGGCCTTTGGGAAGTGATTAGTTCATGAGGGTGGAACCCACATGAATGGGATTAGTATCCTTACAAAGAGACATGAGAGCTGTCTCTTGTCTCTCCCTCTCTTTTGGCCATGTGAGGATACCAAGAGAAGATAATTGTGTAAACCAGGAATCAAGGACTCACCAGAAACTGAATATGCTGACACCTTGATCTTGGACTTCCCAGTCTCCAGAACTAAGAAATAAACATTTTAGGGGTGTCAGGGTGGCTCAGTGGTTAAGGTCCAACTTTGATTCAGGTCATGATCTCACAGTCTGTGAGTTCGAGCCCTGTGTTGGGCTTTGTGCTGACAGCTCACAGGCTGGAGCCTGCTTTGGATTCTGTGTCTCCCTCTCTCTCTTCTCCTCTCCTGTATGTACTCTGTTTCTCTTTCAAAAATAAATAAACATTAAAAATTTTTTTTATTTTTTTAAAAAAATTTTTTTTTCAACATTTATTTATTTTTGGGACAGAGAGAGACAGAGCATGAACAGGGGAGGGGCAGAGAGAGAGGGAGACACAGAATCGGAAACAGGCTCCAGGCTTTGAGCCATCAGCCCAGAGCCCGACGCGGGGCTCGAACTCACGGACCGCGAGATCGTGACCTGGCTGAAGTCGGACGCTTAACCGACTGCGCTACCCAGGCGCCCCTAAAAATTTTTTTTTTAAAGAAATAAACATTTGAGAAATAAATATGAGAAATAAAAGTTGTGTAAGCCAGCCAGGCAATGGTATTCTCTAATAGCAGCCTGAATGGACTAAGACACCACCCCTTCTCTTTTTGATTATTTTTCTATGTTGTAATGTATGGGATTGTCATATATTTCTAGATAAGATCAGAGAATTGGTTTGCCAAGGAACTCCTACCTAGGGCCCTTCTCCCACCCAAATTGGACAGGCATTCATTCTGAGTCATCATATGGGATTTAAATGGCCATAAACCTTACATTCTGTCCAGGGCCAAGGTATTCTGTAGTCCAGTGGTCAATTCTCTGGTAGTCATTATGCAGCCATGCCTGGGCTCATCCCACTCTTTCTACCTTAAATGTCCTTATTTCTCTTTTCTTACACTCAAATATTTTATATTCATAAAGCTTTAGTCTCATGTTTCCTTTCCTTTGTGAAACCAGACCCATGGCATATATTACCCATATTATACATTTGTCAGTCTTCATATCCTGTAGAAAGACACTTATGTTGTTGTTTTATGTTACTTAATTATAAGGCAGGGTGATTAACATAAACTTCATAGCTATATAGGAAGAGTATGACTAATGTATGTGAAAGTGATGGTTATAAACTGTTGTATTTCACTTTGTATATAATTTAATAGCTTAACATTTTTTGAAATACTCCATTTTTAACAAGTAGGTGATCTCTTCAATGATGATCAGAAATTACTAAAGGCAGAAAGAAACTCTTTTACACTTGGTCTCCTCCGAGTCTAGTCCTGTGTCTCAAAAGAACATATGCTCAAAAATGGTTGGTTGGTTGATTTTTTTTCCATATTTAAAGTTCTGCCATCTGCTGAACTATTGCCAGGCATATCCCATGAAGCTTTCCTTCTTTTTAGATAGACAGGGAGCCCAGTGAAATGTGGATGAATTCTTTCTAAAAGGCTAGGTGTTGATTGACTGATTAGCTTTTTGGCAAGGAAAGTATTTCTCTCTTACATCATTACAGATGCACAGTTGTACCTTTCAGGAGTCTGTTTTTAAGAGGTACAGAGAAGTTTAAAGATGTTTCACAGTAGGAAGAATTTTATTACTATGGAAGACATTTAGTGGATTCAAGACTCCATCGAAGTATCTTGGTATCTAGGCCATCTGGGAAGAGGGAGCACTCCTAGATTATTCTATGACACTCAGCCCAGAGTGGGAGATCTCATGGACTTTCCTCTTTATTACCAAGAGTTAGTTATATGGGGTTGGGGGGGAGGGTCAGATTCTATAGGAGAATTTCCACACTTTCTGCATTTGTGTCTCTTGTTTTTAAAAGTCATGTTATTGGGGGTATAGTTTATATACAGCAAAACTGAACATCATCTTTCAGGGTTCACCTTATCATCTAAAGTGTACGAGATATGGTGAGGCCAGGTGTTTCTTACAGCTCTTCTTCCTGGCCAACCCCCTGCTCTTCTAGTTTTCTGTGCAATCTCAGGATTTTATGAAGTTTTTAAAGATGAAAAATAATGAAGTTGACAGCTATGGCAATCGTTATTGTTCTCTCTAATCTAGGCTCCCCCCTGCCAGCTGTCCTGCTAATCTGAGCTGTTGTTAGGCCACATCGTACAGGAGAAAGGCACCCCTAAATTCCAGTTTGCTGAAAACATTTCAGTCATTCTACGACTCCTGATCCTTTTGTTTTCTCTGCTCCCCCGCTTTTTTAAAAAAAAATTTTACCATCACGCGCAATATTGTTGTTGATGTTGTTGAGTATTCCTGGTGATTCCACACCAAGAATCAAGGCAGAATCCCATCAGGAAGATTGGAGATGGTGTCATGAAATGGGAAAATGTATCAGGAGAGAGAAAATTTGTTTCCTGTAAGAAAAAGTGATTTTCTGGAAATTTGAAGAGTCCCAGGAATCTAAGTGGTCCGTTTTCTTTATTGCAAGAACCTTACCACTTTGTGGCCAGTGCAGTAAAATCAGGCCCTACCTCACTGCACTTCCTCTCTCATCCCATTTACTAGTACGTATCAACTGTGACATCATAAAGAAATTTAGGCCTGGGGCCACCTGGTCCCTGAAAAAGGGACAGAAGTTCCTATTTGCTTACAGTACCTGAAACATCTGGGATTACCCTGTCATTACAGCTATTGTAATTGTTGCCTCTTGCCAATACCCTTGGATATCTTGTGATAGAGAACATAAGAAATTACATTTCAGATGGGGTCATGCCTTTTCTTCTCCTTTCGAAAGGTTTCTTGAATTGGCGCTGTAGTTTTCAAAGGAAATTCACTGGGGCCTTGCTCGGGACCATGACCCTATGTAGCAGAATAGCGTTTGGCACAATGCAGGCCTGTCTTGGGCTCTGTCCACAGGGGTTAGTGACTGCACGTTCTGGAAGGTCTTCATTACAATGCTTAGTCACCACTGGCATGGATGGAATGACATTCTACAGTGTGGCCCTAAGTTAATAGAGAGTGATTTTTTTTAAAAAAAAAAACAAACATAATAGAAGTTGTACATCTAAATGAGGGTTGTGCCCTTCAAAAGTTGTAGCTTGAAAGGCAGTGCATTTAATCCATTGACGCTTTCCTGGGCCAAGCATTGTTGTAACTTCTGATTTGAAGTTGCCTTCAGGGTCTGTGGCACATTAAAAATATAAAATATTCATTGTGCTTCTTTTTCCCTGAATGCAAAAGTTATATAGGTTTGCTACAGCAAGTTTGGAAAGTACAAGAACACACACAAAAATAAATTGTCCATAATCTTAGCACCCAGAGAAGATCCCTGTCAAAAGTAAAGTGTGTTTTCCTGGTAATTTTTTTTAAGGTTTTTAAAAATGTTTGTTTATTTCTTAATGTTTATTTTATAATGTTTGTTTTTATAAAGTTTGTTATTTTGAGAGAGAGAGACAGACAGAATGTGAGAGGGGGAGGGGCAGAGAGAGAGGGAGACTCAGAATCTGAAGCAGGCTCCAGACTCTGAGCTGTCAGCACAGAGCCCGATGTGGCGCTTGAACTCATGAACCATGAGATCATCACCTGAACTGAAGTCGGACACTCAATGAACTAAGCCACCCAGGCGCCCCTTCCTGGTAATTTTTTATGCATCTGCAAACATGGATGTAAGCACATACTCGGACATATGCATGTTTATTCACTGAACTGAGCAGTAATCTTTACACAGTCATTTAGGCTGCTTAAAAATGTTGTAGCACATTGCCTTGAACATCCTCCATGGCCTAAATATTTTTCTTGAAGAGGATAGATTTTATTTTTGGAAACAGCCAGAAGTCATTTAGAGCCAAGCCTAGGTATCTCCATTATTAAACTGGCTAATATATTTTGGGAAAGCCAACAGATCCATGTGACTATAGAGTAATAAATTTGGTTTTCTTGAGTGGATCAATCTGACTTAATGTTATATCCAAAAGCAGCGTTCCTTGAATGTTTTAAGTCATGGCAAATCATTGGTTTAAGTGTGTGGATTTCAAAGGTGAGTAATTTGAAGGAGAGCCTGCTCTTTTAGATATAAAACTTCTGGTTCTATAAGGAACATGTAGCACTCCCTACAAAACAAGGCGGAGGATTTTCTCCCATAATCTTGGAGCTTATGTTTTAAGTGACATGGTAGCCAGGGAGCAGTCTCACTTGTTTGAAAACCATCTTTTGCAGAATCCTGCACTTCTCTCAGCCTGGCCAGGGTGTTAGTCCGATGGTTAAGACTGCTTTTTCGTGGATGTTAGGTGGGGTCAGCTCTCCCCTGCTTCATGTAAATGTTTGGTTTTTCCTTGCTTTGGAGCAGTAAAAAAGATAGTTGAGGGGGATTACAGTTTTCAAAATAATACCAGTTAAATATATTACCATTTATCCATTCTGAAATAATGAATGGTTTCTAATAGGTTAGTTAATATGCATTAATTAATTCAATGCAATTATATATAAAAAAAAGAATCCATCAATAGTTAGGACCTTGGGGTTCATTTTTCTGTCACCATCCACCTTTAGGATCTGTTCTACTGATGATGGTCTCCTCCTGGTCTCCTGGACAATTATTGAGACTTTAACAGGCCAGATAGGGCTTTATTAATGCAAACACATGGGCAGCCTCTCATATATCATGAATGGTGAGTTAGTAGCAGAAATTAATAACTTGGTCCCCAGACTTGATGATCCCTATTTTGTCTCCAGCAGATGTAGATGATAACTTGGGGGAAAGTGGGTATCAGGAATTGGCCTGGCTCTGGAAGCCTTCTAGACTCAGAAGATAAATTACTCTTTCCTAAGTTAGCTATCAGATTTTCTATGGATTCTTTCAACCATTCTCCAGTTCTAAGACTCCTTTCATTTCATGGGACTCATACTTTGTAGGATCTAGATTCAAGTAACCGTTATTAAGCTCCTGTTATAAGGCAGATAGGGTGAAAGGCCATTTTACAAGTTTTTCTCATTTTATTCCCACATCAGTCCATTTCTGCATGATGATGAAATTGAGGTTCAGAAGGGGCTAATAATTGGCCAAGGCCATACCATTGATAAATGAAGACATGGGGTTTAAATCTCAGTATTGGGATTTCAAGACCAGTATGTATTCTACATTGCTTTGCTTTACACCCTGTATTTCTCCTCTCTCATTCACTAATTCATTCATTAAATTTCTGTATTTGTTATTTATTATCTGTCTCTTTCCATTAAATTGTAAGCTCCCCAAAGGCAGGAACTTTGTCTTACTGTATGTTTAGAATCTAGAACCATCCCTTGCATACAGTAGGTGCTCAACAATGGTTTTGTATTGTGTAGAGGAGAGAAACCACCTGCACTAAAATCCTGGCTTAGCCAATCTCTAGCTGTGTGACCCTGGACAAGTGACTCAACCTCTCTGTGCTTTTTTTCTCACATGAAAAATGGGGCCGACTTCATTGGTTGGTGTGAGGATTAAAGTGCTTAGAATAGAACTTGGTTCATGTAAAGTGCTTACTAAGTATCAACTATTCCTTTTATCTGTTGAATGGATAAAATGTTTGAGTGCCTATTAGGTGCTAGACTTGCACTGTAACAGTGAACAAACAATATGTTAACTGTCCCAGTTTTCATGGAACTTATAGCCTGGTGGAGGACAGGGCAGAAGAGTGGGATAAGTGCTGTGAGAAGGGAAGTAAGGAATGCAGGGGAAGCAGATAGGAGAGGGTCAGGGATGGCTTCCTGGAGCAAATGATGTCTACATTGAAACCCCAGTGATTGGGGTGCCTGGGTGGCTCAGTTGGTTAAGTATCCGACTTCAGCCCAGGTCATGATCTCATGGTTCGTGAGTTCAAGCCCCGCGTCGGGCTCTGTGCTGACAGCTCAGAGCCTGGAGCCTGCTTCAGATTCTGTGTCTCCCCCTCTCTCTGCCCCTCTCCAGCTCAAACTCTCTCTCTCTCTCTCTCTCTCTGTCAAAAATAAATAAAAAAAAATTAAAAAAAACCACAAAAACCCAGTGATGAGGAAGGCCAGGGAGAAAAGAGGGCCCAGATGGAAGGAAAAGAGCATACATGTGAAGGCCCTAGAGGTGAGAGCGATATGGTGTGTCTATCCATTAGAATGCTTTTAATTGCAGGTAATAAGGCTCAAAGTGGTTTTAATAATGAGAATATTATGTCATTTCTAAGAACAAGGAGTCTAGGTGTAAGCATTCTAGGGTTGGTTAACTCTGTGTCCCAAACAGGTCTCCAGATTCTTTCTATCCTCATATTCTGCCATCCTTTGTGTCTTTGCTGATTTTGTTAGCTTGGCCTCTCTTTATGGTCTCAAGATGGTCCCAAGATGGTGTCACATGCAAATAGCCATAGGCTCATTTTGGAGAGAGAAAAATTTCCCAGAAGCCTGGGTTTTCCCATTAGGTCTCATTGGTCGAAATGGCATCAATGCCATTTTTAAAACCAGTTACTAGTAAAGGGGGTGGAATTATGATGCTGTCTTGAACTGATCAGGATTCATTCCCTGTGGTTAAGATGCTGACCTGGGGGAACGTATTGATCCCCAGTGAGGGCATAAGAACACTGCAGTAACACTCAGTTGGTTATAACTGAGAGAAACAGATCTCTGGGTCCACCTTTTGAACATGGCAGATAATAGAGCTTTTGTTTGAGAGGATATGACCTTGAATTTTAGTGGACTTGTATACTTTCCCTCTGCTATCCAACAGTTTCTCTTGCTAATTTGGTGACATGGGTAGTTGAGGGTAATAGTGTATATGTGTATGTGTGAAGTTTGGTTAGTTAGGAGGCGGCGAAAAGTAATGGAATCATGGGATCTTAAGTTTTCATGTAGGGTAACTGCTGCCTTGATGTAGAAATCTCCTTTATTCAGATGTTACTTGAATACTGCCATGGACAGGGAGCTCAGCATTTCACAAAACAGCCTTTCTACTGGCAATCTCTTTGTCCTGTCTGAGCTTCTGGTAAGTAAAACTCCTTGATGTCCCCTGACCTTCCCTCATCCTTCCTCTAGATACCTGTAGTCCCACCTGTACCTCTAGTCCACTGGTTCCTTATATCACCAGATTCGCTTCCCAAACCCAGAAGCCCAGGCTTGCTCTGATCAGTCACAGATGCCTGCTGAGACCATTGTGGAAGCCAGTGGAAGCCAATGCTACTGCTTTATAATCTGCTTATTTTATCTTAATTTGGCTCAATCTGCCTGGACTGTAGATCTTCCCTGATTTCAGGCCCTGAGTCCAGGATCTGGGTCTTCTAGCCTTGGTTTTCCCCCCTGACTTAGATAAAGTCTCTATGCCCCATCTGTCTACAGAAGGAAGACTGTCTCTTACCCTTACTCTCCATGGTGATTAGAGACTATAAAAGCTCAGTGCTCTCTGATGGAAGGTTATGAATTTCAGCAAGATTATTTTCATTACTTATTTTTGCCTTCTTGGAGCATATCTCTTCTTCTAAGCCTTTTTCAGTAGGTCAATGGGTTTTCTTTTTTACTGGCCCACCTCTGTATTGCCTGAATCTTCTGGGCCTTCATAGAAAAGCTTAGAGTGTCCCAGTTGGTCAGCACCTCTCCAAGCCCTGGCTGCCCTGCATAGTATGAGCCCCTCCTTCCTTCCCACGAGTTCCCAGCTCTGGTGAGCTGAGAGGAAGGGCTTACTTTGGCTGCTGGTGGGCTCATTCACTTTCCTATGGCTTAGTGGCCAGAAAGAAATGAGGCCTTTTCCAATGGACCACACCCTGCAGAAGGGCAGATGTACCTTAGGTTGGGATGGTGCATTTTAGTTTTCATGACGTTTAATTCAACCCAGCTTACCTTGTTTCATTGCCACTGTAACCTTGTGAAGCAGGAATAATAGAAAGTATGTTTAGCTTTCTTCTCTAGAAAACATAATTGAGGTTCTGAGAGGTTAAATGATGTGCTCAGGTTAATGCCTCTAGTTAGTGGCTGAACCTGGGCCAGAACCCAGGACTCCCATCCAAGCCTCCTGTCACTGCTAACGGGCATGGAATCTCAATAGAGTGGCCTCTCGGCTTCTTCATGTTATATCGAACACTGCCTGGCCTTTCTATGTCCTCTTCTCCTAAGGGTTTCCTGAGTTCTGTGTCCTATACCTTATCAAGCACTGGGCTGTAGGCAGGGCAGTGGACCACCAGGTATTTGTGTGGGGAAAAAGGCATGGGTCGTGGGGTGTTTGGGTGGGAGGAGGCTGAATAACACATGTTCCATATTAATCTTTATTTCAATGAAGTTGTTTGAGTTCATGCTTTATTGCGGTGCTTTAAAATAATGTGTTTCTAACGGTGCCCCTGGGGGTAGCACTTGCACTTTTGAGATCCTATTGCTGGAGTGGCTCACGAGACCAACCACAATAATAGAAAATGAGGCACCCCCTGGTGTACCATCTGAATTTATAATAGCAATTTCTATGATGCCCTGAGGCCAGCTCTGTTTGTATTTGAGAACACGTGAGAGCTTGGCACTGAGGGGGCTCCTCCCTTCCTGCCCTGTTTTGATATGAGCCTGTCTTTAACTTGGAGAAAGGTCCTTTATCAGCCTCCTGAATCTGGCTCTCATGGTTAGTCTCAAAAGAAAGGACTTGTCCTCTCCTACTTTGATTTTAGTGTGAGCAGGGAGGCTGATGGAGGAGGCATGGTGTCCTGTCTATTAACCACTTCCCTCTCCACCGTGTCTGCAAAGCAGAAAGGCCCTCTGGGGTCTCTTGTGCCTTCTCCGTCAAGGCGGTGAAATATGAAATGACAACATAATGAAATGCACTTGGTCTCATTAAGATTCCAAATAGCTGTCTGGTGCCCCCCTCCCCCCATGCCTAATTCAGCCGGAGACCTACACCATGGTGCAGACGGCAGAAGTGGGTCAGTGCTGTGGGGGCTTAGGGGAGTGTGTCAAGAGAAGTGGGGAAACGGTTCCAGTATAGTTCCAGCTGGGGCAGCAAGCCCAGGGACGTGTCAGGGGACTGAGGAAGAACTGAATTGTCCAGTAGAATTTCTGGAAACAAGAACATAGGGTTTGTCTGGTGCTGCTAGAAATTAACCCACAAAGAAAGCTTTCCTGGACCTAGGAGAGGATTGGGATGAAGCAGGTACACAAAGATGAGAACTCCCCACTTTCTCCTAAACTACTTAGTGATTGCCCTGAAAATGCTTGATGTGAAAAATGAACAGCACCCACTTCACTTCATCCAATAAAAATAAAGCCAGCTTTATAGAATGGGTAAGAAGCATGTGCACATTGTTTATGTGTATTTTATGTGGGGTTATATATGTCATTTGCCTCCTGACTGAAGCCCATGGAGGACTAGTGATATTCATTCATCCATCAGATATTGTTGATTCCCTACTATGTATCAGACACTGTAAGAGGCACTGGAGAGTCAAAGGGGAAGGTGACATTGGCTCTGCCCTCAAAACTGTGTGATCACCACCTCATCTCCTTGTTCTCTTTCCCAGGGCAGAGAGTGCCTTAGATCAATTTATTCATGGGGTGTCTGGGTGGCTCAGTAGATTGAGCATCCGACCTCGGCTCAGGTCATGATCTCATAGTTGGTGAGTTTGAGCCCTGCATCAGGCTCCCTGCTGTCAGCACAGATCCCACTTCTGATCTTCGGTCTCCCTCTATCTTCACCCTTCTCCTGGTTGTGCTCTCTCTCTGAAAAATAAACAAACATAAAAAAAATTCCTGGTTATGGAAGCCTAAAGTCTTCCCAGATGATTCTAATGTGCAGCCAGTGGTGGTTTTGGGGGCTAAGACCCATGTGTGGTGTACACATCTTCAAGGTCTGAATGCCCCCAAAGCCCCAGGAGCCAGTGTTGGGGACAGTTGAACTACTCTGATGCCCCATTCAGGGTCCCTAGCAGAAAAGTGATATCATCACCACAAGAGGTCACTCAGTGTGGAGCTGCCACTCTTAGCACAAGACGAATGAAGGGAAAGCCGAAGCTCCCAGCTTCTGAACCTTCAAGGTTTTAAATACAGAAAAAGGCCCAATCCTTTGTACATATGACAAAATTCAGGTTCACGTACCTCCATTGTTTCCAAGGGTGGCTGTTTGATACCTACCCCAGGTACCTTAGGCAGCCCACTTGAGAGTTACTTTTGTAGGTGGAGAATATGAGACATGGAGGCTGCGAGGATGAGCTTTTTATTTTTAGCAAGTGCCTCAAGGCAGGGACATTATCTGACCAGGAGAAACTCTTAAAAAAATTTTTTTTAACATTTGTTTATTTTTTAGAGAGACAGAGGGAGACAGAGTGCAAGTGGGGGAGGGGCAGAGAGAGAGGGGGGGCGGGGGACAGAGAATCCAAAGCAGGCTCTGGGCTCCAAGCCATCAGCACAGAGACTCATACGGGGCTCAAACTCATAAACCTCAAGATCATGACCTGAGCTGAAGTCTGATGCTTAAACTGACTGAGCCACCCAGGGGCCCCTGTCCAAGAGAAACTCTTAAATCTTTATAGTTGTGCTCAGGATGTGAATTATACATTAAGAAAAAAACTTTTCCCAGCAAAATAGTTTTGCTTATGTGGGCGCCTGTGTTGAGATGGAAGAAAACCTGTTTCCCATGGTGTAGTAGCTGGAAGCCACAGAAGGAGGAAATCTCTGTAATGGCTGGTTGTTGGCCTCTCTATGTGGCAACCCCAGTCTCTCCAGCTGGCATGGCTGGCTCTGTGATGCTAGTTCTCTGACATCTAGACCTCATGACCCTCACTACATATTTACCTCTGTGTGCCTATGAACTCCATCTTCTATTGTTCCTGTCGGAGGACCTGTCCTGCCTTGAGATGCCTGCTCTTGGAACCCTTCTCCTAGGACCAAAGATTCAGGGCCTTCTACCCTTGCTTTCCTCTACCCCAGTGGCCCTCTGCTGCCCCCAGCTGCCACAAATCCACACTAACCATGGAAGTCCTCAAGGCCTGCCCCACAGGGCACAGGAACAAACTGTTTCTCATATGTGCCCGGTGTCCTAGGCACCATCACTTATGCCATTTGGTTTAGTCACTGCAGTCCTGAGTTAAGTGAGATCTCCATTTTATAGATGAGGAAACTGAAGTTCAAGATTGGTAAGTCACAGAGCTTGAAGAAGTAGAAATAAGTTCAAACTCAGTATACTGCTTCTTCTTTTACGTGTTGACTTTAACTCCTTTGATTCTGGCAGAAATAGCAGGTACTAGTTTAAAAAAATGAGAAGTGATCCCAGAACAGTGGAAATTAGCCACTAAGCCCTCAAAGCGATTACAGTGAGACTCAAGGATCATTCAGGATGCAAGACTGTCCCCTCCACTAGAGCATAGTGTTGCTTTTCCTATCTCTTCCTTCTCAGGTGTTCTATATTGTTCTTCTTGTCAGGGGATGTGGGTGGCAGGAAAAGTAAGATTCTTGGGTTATTCCAGCAGACAAAGCCCACTGACAGCTCAAGACTCAGGAAGCAAATCAATGAAAATCAAAGGACACAGACTCCAGTGGACTGAGCGAGATGGGAAGGTCATAATCCATCCATAAGATTCAGCCAAGAAATCTGAAAGGAAATGAGCAAGATGTGGGGGTGGTGCATGAAGAAGCCAGTGATGGGAGATGCATGGAATGGGAAAGCTGGGACAATGGAAAATAAACGCCAGCTGCAGTCTTTCCCAGATGATGCCAGTGAAAAGGCGGGCTCCACCTGAGATTCAGCAGCCTTCACTCTCTTTTCCCATTGGTCAGACTCCACCCTAAGAGTAGTGAATGTGGAGGATGTGCTGGGGACTGAAAATTGCTCTTAGATGGAATAGTTATGAAGAAGAAAATGGAGGCATTTCACTGACATTGAGGTTATCAATGTTCTTCCTGTGAAGAGTGCTCTGTTCTTTTTTTTTTTTTTTTTAACGTTTATTTATTTTTGAGACAGAGAGAGACAGAGCACGAACGGGGGAGGGGCAGAGAGAGAGGGAGACACAGAACTGGAAGCAGGCTCCAGGCTCTGAGCCATCAGCCCAGAGCCCGATGCGGGGCTTGAACCCACGGAGTGTGAGATCGTGACCTGAGCCGAAGTTGGACGCTTAACCGACTGAGCCACCCAGGCGCCCCTAGAGTGCTCTGTTCTTAATGGGAGTGTGCACCAACCTTTGTATAATGGAACACAGGGTGATGCAGAGTCCAAACAACTTTATACACACATGCTATAGTGTCTGGTCATATTCACATTCAAACTCACACATACAGTTACTCTGGGATAATGCATCAGTACCAGGTACAGAAGTGCTTTAAAGATCCAGGATCTGAGGTACAGTGAGGTGGTAAAGAATTACTAGGTAAGAGTATGAATTTTGGAGGGAAAGCTAGGACTTATAAAATTACAGAGATATGATATAAATCTTAAAAGGCTAGAAGTCAAGTTCAGATATGTGTACTAGGACAGGAAATTTTAAGCATGACGAGGCTATGAGTAGTGTCCAGAATTTGACCACCAGTTGAAGAGATGTTGCTAGTGGCATACATAAGAGTTAATGAGGTGTGCTCTGATCTTAAGTCAAAGGCTCTCTTCTGTTTATTGCTGGGGACTATGGATCTAGCCCTAGCCAGGGACACAAGAGACTTCTTCTCTTTCTCAGTTGTTAAACTGGTAGGAGAAAATCAGGATCTGGAAAAATTTGGCCATTTCCAAGTTATTTATAGTGTAAGATTTGAGGCAAAAGGTGATAGAGGAAAATATTCTGGCTTGTGCTTTATATTGCTAAATTTTGTTCCTTCATTTACTCAAAAATGTATTTTGAAATGTGTCTATGATGACCTAGGAATGGTGCAATGTTCTTTCAAGAATATAAAGATTAAAAAGACTGTTGATTTCAAGAAAGTTTATAATCTAGAGGGAGAGAGAAACATGAAAACAACTCTAATATGAGTTAAAAATAGCCTGTTGTGAGGACAAAGAGAAAGACGTGAATTATTATGGAGGAGATTTAGGGGCAGGGTCATGGAGGAGCTGGCCTTTAACCTGGGCCTTGAAGCGTGAATATAATTTTAATTGGGTGGGGAGGTGGAGAGGAGGAAATAGGAGAGAATTTTGGGATAAGGGAACAGCATGAGTAAAAGCCTAGAGGTGTAAAAACGTGTGTAGCAAGTCTGAGGAAAGGCAATTAATCCAGTGTGGCTATCATTTAGGGGGCTGCTGAGATGAGACTGGAAATACTTAGTGTCTCCAATGAGGAGAATCTAGGTAATTATACAATCATCCCATTTAAATTGGGTAATAGGTAAGGGACCTGGGGGGGGGCAGGTCAAGAAATAATACATTTTCTCAATCACACACAAGCTGCTTCAACATTTTTCCTTCCCTCTTCATTTCCCCTTGCAACCATACAACCTGGTTTGTGAGAGTGTGGACACCTCTTTTATGCTTGTAAGCTTACACCTTGTTTTCCTTACCTACGTACTCTCAGACCTTCCTGAACACCCTGTATCCCTGATCTCCAGTGTGTGTACACCTTTCTATGCCAGCACAGTGGAGCATGCAGAGGGCCAGGTGACCATTAAACAAATACCATTGAGCTTGGTAGGAGGAAGCAGAAATGGATTGCAAATCAGGTGCAAAGTGATGCGTTCTGCAAGTCGGCTAGAATAATTTCAGACCCTGGACCTCCTGCTGAAGTGAAAAATGACATTTATAGGAGGGAAGCTTAGAATTAATCCTCTAAAATGATAGTAAAGTGAATTCTTTCCTGGCTTTGCTGTGATTGCTCTTCCTCCCATTTCTGTCGCTCCTTATTATTGTAATGAGTTCTGCTCTCCAAAGTGGATAAAGTCACCATTCAGATAAGATCAGTTTTGTCTGTGCAGCCACGTTGATCTGATCACAATTTGGACTGCGGTTTTTGAATTCACCTTGGGCATTTAACTTCTTGGGGGGAAAGGGAAATAAAAATGCCGATCTGGCATAAAAGTAGCTGCAATCATTAGTCAGCTGTCTTCAGACCCACTCTTTCTATCCCTACTGCTGGATAACAGATTCTTTGGATATTTTTTGGACTTTGGGGAGCTTTTTGCCAGGATCACCTTTTGCCCTGTTCTGATATTTGAATTGCAGTGGAGGTGGTTTCACTGGGGTTCATCGGTCCGCTATTCCTAGTGGAGTTGTCATTGATTGTGAAAGATGGGAAGTCCTGCACACGTGCTGTGCAGCAAGGGAGCTCTCCGTGGTGCTGAGAAAACTGAGGCCGCTCCTAGAACAGGGCAGCTGTAGGGAGCTCGCTGTGGTGCTGGCAGCAATACAATTCTATAGAGAATTTGAGTGGAAATTGTCCACAAACAGCTCTAAATATCATCATTGCCCCTCAGGAGGGTTGAGATGAAATCAGAATAGCAAGACATTGAGGGCTTGCTGGATGGATGTCCATCCTAAAAACTAATGACTGCTTTCACATTTGCTTTTATTCTGTGATGCCAACTGATTGTTTTATAATGCTCCGTTTATTTAGTTTCCTTCCTAATGGTGAGAGGGGAAAGTACATGCTTGTATTAATTACAAGGAGTATATTATTGTCCACCTGAAGCATAAGCATAATGAAAGAGCCACAATTCATTTATTCTGCAAACATTTGTTGGGCACCTTTAATATGCTAGGCAATGTGTTAAGTGCAGAGCTTGGGCACACTTACAGCTCATACAGGAATCAGATGAACGGTGACTCCAGAAGAGCTGCATTTTGCCTTGACAAGAACTAATATCTGGTGACTAACAACTCTGAACTTCAGGTAGTGGTGATAGCCAAGAGACTTGGAAAAAGTCCTGGGAATGCTCAGGCTCCTTTTGTGACTTCTATAAACTGAATGTGAGTGTCACAGTAGAGGAACATCATGTGGCTTGAGAGGGTTCTAAAGGAAGCAGAAGCCTCTCTATTTTTATATGAACAGAGTCTCTATCTATGGGTTAAAAAAATCTCTTCAAGCTTAGGCTTGGATCCATTTCCTGCTGGGATCTAGATCCCTCAATTTGCACAGGGGTCTCTGCACGGATTGTCCTGAGGAGTGGTCTGGGAGAATGCCTGATGCTGCTGTGTGCATGGGTATTCATAAAGGGATGCACTTGGCAATATGATGGTAATACTTATATAGCACACATTGTGTGATTTGTTATGAATGTTTTACATATATTGTTTAATTCTCATGACAAGATTTGAGGTAGGTGATATTATAACTATTATATAGATGAGGAAAATGAGGCACAAAGAAGTTGCCTCATATAACTCGCCAAAGGTCCCACAGCTAGTAAATAGCAGATCTGGGATTTGATTCCATGTATTCTACTTCCAGAGTCCATTGCCTTAATCTCTATGCTATAAAAAGCTGAAGATGACAACTTCCTAGGAAGCAGTTACATGTTTCTTGAGGTAAAGAAAAGTATTTTGACGGCTTGATTCCCCTCTGTTCTCATGTCCTTCATATAACAAATGTGTCTCATGTCATTTTACAAATTGACTTCTAAGAATGACACACCTTACTGCCATTTGTGAAATGGTATTTACCTCTTACCTGAATTTTACCAAGTAATATTTGTCCTATCCTATAAAAAATTCATTCATGTTGGGCTCCTTCTTATCAGTCAAAATTTGGAGAAGTCTTCCCTGCCCACTCAGTATAAAATGCCTCTTCCTTCCACTAACCACTTTTTATCACACCCTATGGCTTTGTTTTGGCCATAGTAGTTATCACTATTTGGAAGTATCTCCTTGTTTATGTGTTCTATGGTTTTCTATCCATCATCCCTTCTAGTAAATAAGGTACGTGAGTACAGGAGATTTGTTTGTCTTGTTTACTGCTGTATTCCCTCTACTTGGAATGTGATATGATCAATAATGAATCCATGCCCAAGAATAGTTTGGCAGACTTTTGGAGGAAAATCCAGAGAGAGAGGAAGAGTTAATAAAGTCCTCTGAATGAAGAGAGATTTGTAAGAGCAAGTATAAAAGGGAGAAATAGTCAGGATATGGCTTATAAAAAAGAGAACTGGATGAGGAACCAGTTCCAATCAGCAAGGGCAACCACTAGCTCTTGGAAGCCAAAGTAAACAGGTGTCTTGGTAGCTGTATTTGCAAGACTAGTATGTCTCACCCTTCCACCAGAGTTGTTCTGCATGTTTGCTCACATTGGAGATTGACATGAAGGAGGATGGGGTATGGTTTAGGACAGTGAGGCATTTAGACCAACTCATGATCTTGTCGTCTCTTGTCCTTGACTTTTCCAGTAAGTAAAAGGGGCATCTTGGTTTTTTCCCCCTCAGATGCCCACTGTAGAGATCATGCCAATCCCCAGCAACATGGTCCTCACAGGTTTGAGCCACAACACTAAGAGGGTGTGGGATCATCAGTTTTTAGTGTGATCCACACTTGTTACATGAGATAGAAGATAAATTGGAGAAAAGGTGATGGGGCATGGAAGGACAAAGTAGATAGTTAATATTTAAAAACCAAGAATGTGAAGCTATTGGTATATTTGAATTCTTCAAAGGTGATTTATCCATATTTAGTTGATTTTCTAAACTTCAAAAAAATTTCTTTCCAGTTTTTGGCATTGATAGTGCCCACTTATTCACTTACCAGAGGCTGTAAAGCAGAGAGAAGACTTGAACCAGTTAATTCAGAGTTTGAAGCAGATGCATTAGAGCATTTGGTGGGGGAAGAGGTTGATTCCCTGGTCCCCATAGTTACATGCCAGATTTTCATATTTTGCGATTTTCTTAGTCAACAATTGCCTGAAGTCTATTTTCACCACCAGTGTGCATAGGGCATTAATCACTGAAATCTGTTTCACACAGTTATCCCTCACACAGGACTCTGATTTGCTTCCAGAGTAGCCTTTGGTGCAAAACTTCTATTTGCTGATATACGCATTTTCCATACATCCAATGGGGAGAAAAGAATGGGAAGAGCTTCTCAGGGGGTTGGATATGTAGAAGGTGGGGGGGTGGGTGGTCAGAGAAGAGAACTACTGATTAGGAAGGACAGAGGGGAAGTAGAGAACTGAAACTAATCTTTATTAAAAGAAATAAGAGGATGTAGGACCTGGGGTTGGATCTATTGATGCGTACCTTTGAGGGTACAGAAAGGAAAAGGTATGTGCACAGGTATGGAAGCCAGAAAGCCCTAGAAATAGAATCCCTTCCCTGAACCTCCTTTTCCAGCCTGACAGAATTCTTCTAAGTATTAAGTGAGATAATATATATGTGAAATTTCTGGCATGGAATAGATGCCAGACAAGTGGAAATCATTATGAGTAGCATAAGTGTCTAAACCTTCTTTTAGACGCTTTTCACATATTTATTGAGAACTTTAAAAAAATTATTTATTTTCAAGAGAGAGAGAGTGTGCACACAAGTGAGGGAGGGGCAGAGAAAGGGGGACAGAAGATCTGAAGTAGACTCTATGCTGACAGCAGAGAGCCAGATGTGGGGCTTGAATTCACAAGCTGTGAGATCATGACATGAGCTGAAGTTGGACGCTCAACCCACTGAGCCCCCCAGGTACCCCTATTGAGTACTTCTAGGTGCTAAGTATGATTAGATAGACGTGATCACTGCCCTCCTATAGTATAGACCTTTCTAGTGAAAAAAAAAAAAAGAGCAGCAGTAATCTTTAGCAATATTTCTTAGTGACCCTGTACCATCACTTTGCATTTACCTAACAACTACTATGTACTCAGTCCTTGTTTACTTTGTAGGAAGGGAATAAACTTGTAGGAAGAGGGGCAAGGGGCTTAAGTACGTGTCAGAAAATGGGAGGCCAGGCTGAGGTAGAGAAGGGGCAGAAAGAAAGAGCCTAATTTGTTTATTCAGCAGACATGCATAGTACAGTAGCAATATCTTAGCCCAAGCAGTGGACTCTGGTGGAATTTCTACGTTAGTGGGGGCTTGGCATGGGAGTGAGCAAGAAAGCAGGAGATTATAGCATGCAAGCTCTTGAAGTTGTGGGCTGGGAATGGGATGATGGAGTGGATGGACTGTAGAAAGGGAAATCACAAGTTGCAGGGAGAGTGGCTCAAGCAGTGGGTTAGGAAACTGAGCAAAGTGCTGGGGGCGGCTGAGTGGTATCAGGAAAGCAGATGGTGATCCTTGAGAAGGAGGGTGCAGATGGCAGTGGTGGTGAGGAGGCAGCGTGGGGTGAAGAACAGTCCCAGCTCGGCCACTCCAGGATGGGGGAGAGGCTGGAACACAACTCCCCACACTGGGTGAGCTCTGTGACTCATCTGGCCCCCAATGTGCTGTCTGACAGGGGTACCAGGAAGAAGGATGCTGGAGACTATGAGGTTCTTTGTGATGGGCCTTGGACATTAGACATGAACCTCAAGCATCCAGGAATTCCTGGTGAGGAAAAAAAGCTCTCCTACAAGAAAAGAACACAAGAACCCTGTTATATTCAAATCTAAAATCCCAGGTTAAGTTTCCACTACCTGTTTGATCTTGGGCAAGTATTTTGACTGCTCTTGAACAGTTTTCTCATCTATAAAATAAAGGGTTGCGCTAGGTGATATTTAAAATACTGTTAAGCTCTAAAATTCTGTGATTCTGGGGAATATTTAAAGGTCTGGACTGGGGGCGCCTGGGTGGCGCAGTCGGTTAAGCGTCCGACTTCGGCCAGGTCACGATCTCGCGGTCCGTGAGTTCGAGCCCCGCGTCGGGCTCTGGGCTGATGGCTCAGAGCCTGGAGCCTGTTTCCGATTCTGTGTCTCCCTCTCTCTCTGCCCCTCCCCCGTTCATGCTCTGTCTCTCTCTGTCCCAAAAATAAATAAACGTTGAAAAAAAAAATTTTTTTAAAGGTCTGGACTGTAGAAGACAGAGTAGACTTATTAGTCTACTATTATTAGAGTTGTATGTGAAGAATAACTGTGAGAAACAGTGATTAATTCCCTGTGTGCACTAGTGATAAAGATAGAGTTTAAGCAATTATAGGTCCAGACGTTATAAGAAGGAGGATTTTGGCTTACCATAATAATGTTTCTAAATATTGGAATTGTCCAACGATGAGTTGGGCTGCTTTGTAAGGTAGTGACCTCCCTGTTGCAGGAAGTAATCAACCACAGATTGAATGGTGACATTTTTAACCTTTAAGAAACGTTATGAAATGTTAACATGCTGAGCATGTTAAGTGGTAAATGGTGGTGAATCCCAACATGTATTTCTCAGAACATGATCTTTTTCATGTTACTGGGTCTCTTGTGGGGAACCAAGGGTTTTTTGGTAAAATGGCTTTGGAAAACACTGAATTAAAAAATGTTAAGCAAGTTTATTTTCCAAAGGACTTCTCAAAGACTTAAATATGTTAATGTGAGTTATGAATTTTCTAAATATATTTAACAATAGAACTCTTTTTCACAGAGTATCTGGTAGGGATAGTGACCAATTGAGCATATTTGGAGAAACACTGCTTTAAGTGGTTGTTTTATGTTCCAGGTCCTTTGCCTCTAGAAAGAAGACATCACAAGCTGTCTGTAGTCCTTGGCTAGGTTTGATGATGAAGCCTAATTTGGGGCTTAAAGTCCTGGGGGATTTTGGATGGTACTGTTAGACCTGACTCAGCTGGTGATCTTAGATCAGTCCCTACTTGTGTCTCAGTTTCCTCATATGTCATATGGGGAAAAATATTTTGAGTTCAATCCTTTTAGGGTTGAGGTGTCATGATAGAGTCTAGAATAGCACCTATAAGATTGAAATTTGGATCACCTGGGTGTCGTGTTAAGGTGCAGCGTCTGATTCAGCAGGTCTGCTGGGGGTAGGGGTGGCCACACTTAGAGCAATGAGGATCCAGGAAGCCTCACTGCATGGCGATTATCAGGAGCATCTCTCTGCGTACAGAGCAGCAACAAGCTTTCTGGTGTCACTACTTTCCCTGGAGGTCTGGTCTGTGTTTTCAAAAGGTATTATTCATGTGGGAAAATAAATCAGGCATCTCTCCTGTGTCCCTGTGATGAGGTTTCTGTGGCCCCTCCCAAGGGAATCCCTCTTCTGCTTCCCCACCCCCACTGCCTATGGCTCCCCAGTCAGTTAAGCTATTTTTTGAGTTTGAGTTAAAACCATTTCAAACATATTTTTAACTGCGTCCTGTTCAAAAAGCTGTTAGCATTTGGCAATCATTCCATCTTCAGCTTGAATCTGGGGAGGGTGTTTCTTTCTCTTCTCCCCGCCCCCTTCCCCCCCCCCCCCCCCACAACTGGGCAAAAGTATATCATTTAAAAATAGTTGTAGTGCGTGGGTCAGAGAGAATGGTTGCTGGGGATGGGGATGGAGATGAGGCATGCTTTGGGCTCCACAAAATCATCTCTGCTGTTGCTGTCTTTCCTGCTTGCACCTGCAGCTGAGCTGGCTTTACAGTGTGAAGGGGTAGGGATGGTACTAGGGCTGTCCAGTAGAGGGAGAAAGAGGGACGACGGGGCAGGGGGAGGCACGGGGAACTGGGCCCCGTTGAACCTCCACGACCAAGGTTGCCAGGAAGGATAGCGGAATAGACATCTTTCCTGCCCATGATCCTGTGATATTCCAGAGCAAGCACGTTACCATTTCCCTTATTATTATTAAGGGTCTCCTGGGAGAAGTGCTGATGGGAAGTTTTATTTTTTATTTAACAAATACTTAGATAGCCTTTATACTGTGACAACCATTGTTTGAGTACTTTAAAAATATTAACTCCTTTAATCTTTGTAACAACCCTATGAAGTAGGTCCCATCATGATCTCCACTGTATGGAGGGGAAAACTGAGATACAAGAATGGTCAGGCAACTTGCTCAAGGTCCCAGAGCTTGTATGTGGTAGAACTGGGCTCCAGCCTGTGCAGGCTTGTACCTTTGCCACCACACTATGCTACTTCTGTCCTATCCTCTCAGCGCTCAGTCTAAAAGTGGCTGTGCCAACCCCGTCTGCTCTTACCTCTCTGGTGGGAGGAATGAAGTGTAAAACAGACAAGAACTTAAATCAAAAATGGAGAAAATTGTAATTTTTTAAAAAGCAACCATCAAGTATTAATAGGTAACTCCTTGTCACTTAAACATTTAAACCTATTAAATACTCCAAATATACCTGGACCATGTTAAAATTTGATCCCCAGGCAGGAAATTCTAGAATTGCTCTGAACATGATCAGAGTGGGAGGAAATAATTTCCTTCTCAGTCTTTTCCTTGTAAAGTTTCTGGTGAGCTATTCTGTCGTCATCAGTCTAGCTGAGCTGCTTACTCCTGGGTGCTCAGGGAGAAGGATACAGCCGCAGGGATGCCATTGCACGTTCCAGCCTGGGTCTCCCTGAGGCTGCAGTCGGGAGTCCCATACCGAGGGTTGGTTCTTCTCAGCTGGTGGAAGCCTGCTGAATTCATGGAGGTGGCTGAGAGGCTTGTGCTGGCTGCAAGCCCCAGAGAATATTTTATTTCCATAGAATAAGCAGGAAAGGAAAATGAGGGTAGAGAGCTCCCTGTTGGATCTGAGAGGTGGAGACTTTTGGCCTTCCCAAGAGCTAGTCTTTCCTGCAACCTTTTGGGGGTGGCTGATACACAGGTGGAAGGGATGCCTGGAGTTAGAACTGATCTTTGGGCCCTAACATCCTCAGGGCCTGAATGCTCAGTCTCCCCTTTGGGCTTATGCCATCAAACCCCTGCAAATCTCATGTGCACTTACTCTCCTTCCAGCCTATGCCAGAACACAGGGGTCTGGAGTAGGTGCACAGATTTCAGAATGGGGGGAGTTCTGCTCCCTGGGACTCACTGCTGGCCCTGTGTCCTCTAACTGGGCTGCAGGGACAAATCCTTCTGTGCAAATCCTCTTCTTGAAGATGCCAGGCCCCTCTGTGCTACTGTCTGCACTGCACGGTGCATGTCTAATAATACTAATTAATAAGCAGTCACTTATTAATAACACTGGAAACATCATCACGTAGGTGACAGAAAGTCAAATAAATTCCAGCAGGCCAGCAATGCAGCATGGCTCTTGGGGGAAGATAGGAAAGAAGAGTGTAAGGGATACTTGCAAGGAGCGTTGGGCAAACTGCTTAGAGCCAAGAGCATTTGAAGTTGAATTTGACATCTGCTCGGGAGCAGGGCATGTGGGGACCTGAGAACTTATCTTGACGGATGTGCTGGCCAGGGATTAGCAGAACTGTTCAATGTCATGTCCAATTTCTAGTGATTTGGTCTTGGCTTGAGAAACCTTTGATATTCCCAGGATTGATTGGGGTAGAGTCGTGGGAACTCAGAAAGAAAGGATAGTATGTACACCCATTTAATGGATGAAGAAACTGAGGCCATTGACCATTATCATTATCTTCCAAATATTATTGAAAGAATTGGTAAGTAAAAGAAGGAAGCTATCTAATGAAGGTTAAAAATTCCCAGCCAAAGCAAATTCCTGAAATTCATATGCAAGAATTATTAGAGTGACAGCAATGTATATGTTAAGTCTGTTCATCTGTAACCCCAATTTTATGGGCACGGTCTTATGTAGAAATATGCAATTGCATGTATTTCAATAAATAACATAAAGGCAACTTGCTGTGGAAAACTAAATGAGATAATGCATTAGTGCATGCCAAGTGCTTACTTTTGTACCTGGCAGGTGGTAATCATGCTAATGATCGGGAATGATAGTTGGTATGCCCTGGTAGGGTCAAACCTGTTGCTTACAGCCAGCTTCCAGTCTGATTGGTTTCTACCTGTAACATCTCAGATATTAAATATTTAAAATTCCACCCTGGGGGTGCCTGGGTGGCTTAGCTGGTTAAGTGTCTGACTTCGGTTCAGGTTATGATCTCACAGTTTGTGAGTTCGAGTACTGCATCAGGCTCTCTGCTGTTAGCACAGAGTCTGCTTCAGATCCTCTGTCTTCCTCTCTGTCCCGCTCCCCTCAAAAATAAACATTAAAAAAATTCTGAAAAAAATAAAATTCCACTCTGATAATGATAACTGGTTCTCTTTGTTGTGGACTTTCAATTATAGATGCTCTTGATGTAATCATCACAGGAAGTGTTTGAAGATGGTATCATTCCCATTTTACAGATGAGAAAACTGAGGCTTGAAATGTTATTAACTTGGCTGTGGTCTCATAGCCAGCAAATGCCAGGATTTGAACTCAGATGTCCTGTAGGCAGAGCCTTGGGATCTTAACCACAATGCTACCAAGTAGAGGGCCAGCAGGGTGACTTGTGCTGATGGTTATTATTACTGTCATTAACATCTTTGTATTAACTTGACTTTTTTCCCCAGAATGTCATAGACAACTTGTTCTTTTGATTGGCGATGACATTGTTCCTTGCTCCATCCTGAAAGTGCCAGTCCGGCACATTTGAGAAAAGCCGAAACAGCTTTTGTCCCATTTTGCTCTCACTTTGAACTAAGTGAAGGCAGTAGCCACACAGCCGGGGGAGAGGAATATAGGCTTCTTTCCCACAAGGGAACCTTCTGACCTAATGACCTTTGACTGTGGCCTTACGACTATCAGTGAGAGGTGTGAGTGGTGAAAGACCAGATTGTCCGAGGGCTGTGGTGGCTGCCATTGATTCTTCCCTTTAGAGGAAAATCAGTACCACAGCTGACATGACACCATCATTGAGGCAAACACCTGCTATTGCTTTATGCTTGTGGTTGCATTCCATGTCTGCAAGGAGACCTGTCTTCTTGTCTTTGATGTTGTCTTTCTCTGCTCTTTTGTATATATCCACCCTCATAAATCTGGAGCTGAGGGAATGCTAGATCACTGAGAACAAGCAGAGTGTAGTTAGCTAAAATGCTATGGAGGAATGAATAAAATGAGCCCAGAGATTTCATGATAAAAGGCAGACTAAAAGAATACACCAGAGTAATTGAAAGATAAATAACACTTAAGCCCAAGAACCCACTAAGTGGAATAAAATGATAATAATAAATATATTCAAAGTACACAAGGTTAGAAAGCAAAAGGGTTAAAAACAAGTAAACGAGAGTAAGTACAGTGATAACAAGTAAGTTAAAATATTAAAAGTGAAATGATGAAATAAGAGAATGCTAACTATAGGGGGCAGTCCGAAGTTAATAATCCCAGGCAGGGGCAAAGGCAGACCATTGGGTCGAAGTAGCAGATACCTGTTTAGCGCTTTTGTGGGGCAGGTGTTCTGTGTGTTATTTTATCACTAATTCTCGTGGAAATTCTATGAAGTAAGTGCAGGTGTCCTCTCCATTTTGTAGGTAAAGATGCTAACACTTGGAAAGGGCAAAGCAAACTATTCAAGTCACATGGAACATCGGTGGCCCAGTTGGAATTGGAATCCAGGTATGCGTCCTAACTTCTCAGTTACCCTGCAGACATGCGGTGGACTTCCCTAGGGGATGTTCTTCCAAGGCCAGTGTTTGCTGAAGGAGTCTGGTGGGAACTGACATCTCAGGGCAGTGAGCCCTCAGGCTTTCCCTTTGGGCTAATGCCCTCATGTCCCCCTGATGTCCCTTAAGTCTCTTCCTGTTGCTCCCAAAAGTGTGTGTGCAGCTCTTTCCAACATCCTGATGGATCGTGGTGGTTTCTTTACATGGTTCTTCCCTCCAGAGCTCCATACAGCTTGCCGAACCCCATGCACTGTATTCTTTGAATTTCCCGTCTGGGTTCCAAGAACAAATAAGGTACATGGGCTTCAAGGAAGGCCAGGTAAGGAAGATACAGATCAGCTGGCCAGGGCAGTTTAGGTCTGGCATGAACTGGCAGAAGGTGAAGTGTCACGCATGAAATTAATCCAGTAAGACATGTTTGTTTGTATTCCTATTAGGTGCTGAATACCATAGAGTGTTGAAGATTGGGGACCCAAAGAAACATAAAAAAATGAGACTATGATCTGAAAGGTAAAGCAGACTGAAGAGTAGACTAGGCATGCTGGTGTCACATGTGTCTATTCATGCCCAGCCTAAATGCTACTTTAGCCCACCGAGCTTGCTATAACATCAGCATTTATCGCTTGCATCTTGATAATCTCATACAGCCTCCTTTACGTTGCTTTTGTGACTGCTGTTTTTCCCTTTATAGAAACACATGGCCATCTTCTACCAATGCATAGGGGACTCCTTGGCGCAGGGAACTCGTCTCACTCATTTTGTTTCGGGTTAGCATGTTTCCTGGTACACATGCTGTCAAAGTTTGTAGGTTTGGGCAAGTGCTAGGATGGCTGGAATGTTCAGTATGTCCAGTAAAGAACAGAAATATAAGAACTACCCTCCATAGAAGGGAGGCAATGTAGCACTGTGGCTGAGTAGGCAGGCTCTGGAGTCAGACCCAAGTTCAAATTCATTCTGGTTATTTCTGGCTATGCCACCTTGGAGAGCCTCTCTAAAGCTTTGATTTCCTCAACTGTAAGATGGACAACTGTCAAATAGCACCAGTCTCCATGGATTGAATGAGATGACCCATGTGCTTGCATGTGTAAGTGCTCAACAGTTGTTAGTGGCGATACCTGCCATTGGCACTGGCTAGATGAGGGACATGCCATGTAGCCCTTCAGAAAAGGAAGGCTGGAGAAGAAAGGGGGTGGGGCTGTTTTCCCACTGTGAGGCACCAGGGCCTGATGCTGAACAAAACCTTGTGTTTGGTGCCACCGACTGTCATCTCTTGTTTAGTCTTGAATGGGGAAGTGTTTCCACAGACATAGACTAGTTCAGCAAAACTGGCAATGGATTTTGAAGGGTTTGGGGGTGCAGTAGAAATACCTAGGCCCTGAGCTCAGGGTGTGAGCCACAGATGGGAGCCATCCCCCTGACCCACCACAATGCTAGACCCTTGCCTCTGTCTTTGTTAGCTCACAGCCCCTGTGCATAGGGTTGGCTATGCCTCCATCTGTCTTTGTAACTAGCAGCCCTTGGAGGGGAAGCCCAGTTTGTCACCTTCATTTCTATGTCCCCAGCCCTCATCCTATATGCTGTGCCTCTTCCTAAGCAGGCATACAAAGTGCTTGTTGAAGGAATGGCTTTGTGTCCTAGTTACAGCCCTAGCCTCCATCTGATGCTCAAGGATTGCCCTGGTTTTGCAAGGAGTGGCTACTTGGGGAAACTGAGGCATGCTTTTAGGTCAGGGTCCTTTCCACTCCCTGTCTGCAATGAGACACATGCATCTTCAGCAGTGGGGAAGTGGCTTAGTCTACTGAACCTATAAATGAAGATTTTGTCTTTATTTTCATTCCTGCTTCGGTTCTGGCAAAGAACCTTCCTCAGGCTGGGGTAGGGGGAGAACTGAGCTCCTGACACTGCCTCTTAGTCTTAGGGGGCTGTACAGTGCCCCTCCCTGATGATATCTTCTCAGCTGTTTGCAAAACAGTCAGGGAGGAGGTGAAGCCCTGAGCCAGGCAGCTTGGCTGTCTCTTTAAATGCCGGGGTCTGTGTGGGAGAGGGAGGGGCCGGCTCTGGAGTGCGTGAAATTCCTGGGCTCCCCGGCAGTCTCAGGCTCCGAGCTCAGCCCTACACATCTCCTCTCGCATGCAACTCCCTGAGAGGGAGAGGCGAGCGTGTCCTCCCCTCTCTCGCAGCCGCCAGCATCTTGAGCCACCGCGGACCTGCTTTTCACACCTCCGACACCCCCCTCCCTTCTTCCCCGCCACTCCCTCCCAGAGAGAGAGAAAAGGAGAAGGAGAGAGAAATATTCTGGAATTTGAACCTTTCCAAAGAGGAAACATACCCAGCAAACTCAGTTGATTAAACATCAAACAAACAAACAGATCCCAAATCTTCTGTTCAACTGGAAAGGTAAGGTTTTGGGGGAAAGGCAGGCAGGCAGGATGTGAAACAACTCAAGGTTCTTGTTCGTTCTGGGAAGAGGTTGCTCCTGAGAGGGTAGAAGTTTTCAGTTGGGAGCCACCAACCTAGATTTTCTTTCTTTCTTTTTTTTTTTTTTTTTTGGATGCTGGATCAGAGAGTCTCAGCTGACCACGGGAATGGCTTTTCAACTGCCTTTCTTTTCCTTCACTTGCTCCTGGAAGTTGAGTTCTTTTGCTCCAGATGTTGGAAAAGTCAGAGAATGTTTTAGATTTTTTTAAATCTTTTTTTCTTCTAAGTCTTTCTCCTATTTGCTTGGATTTTTAGTCTGAAATGATGTGTGCTTGTCACTTCATTTTGGGCAGATAGTTTTTTGGCATTTTGTAGTTACTTTCCCCCTAATTATTATTTTTTTTGGGGGGGGGGAGGGCTGGTTCAAATGAGAAGGAGAAGAGACACTCTGAGGATCATAAGACAAAATTGAATTGAGACAGGGATTTCCCTAGCTGTTGAGGAATTGAGAGGGGTGTGTGTGTGTGTGTGTGTGTGTGTGTGTATGTGTGTGTGTGTGTGAGTGAGAAAGAGAGAGAGAGAGAGAGAGAGGAATAGATTTTTTTTGGAAGGGGTGTGAGGATGTGGTTCTTGAGTCTCAAGATTCAGGTTGGACTCCCGCTATCTTGTTGTGAAGGTGGGCATAATCAGAGGTGAAAAGGGAGTATGTATGTGTGTGTGTGTGTGTATGTGTGTGTGTGTGCGCGCGTGTATGCTCCTGTTTGGATCCGTTACAAGGGAATCTTCCTTCTCTGCCTTCCATTTGTTTATATTAATGATTTAGTAGCAGGCTTGCCTGAAAACTTCCACTCTGTGTAAGCACTGTGGGTTTTGCAAGCTCTCAGTGACCTTAAAGGCTGGTTCGATGTCTTTTTTTTCAAGGTATTGTGTTGTACCCAGAGTTTTGGCTCTTTCACTCTCTCTTTTTTAACCATGAAACTTAACTGCTTTAGAAACATCATCCTGATGACAAGGGAAAAATAATCTGTCCTCCCCCCACCCCCCATCCCTTCCTAGGCCAGTGATGTAATACCAACCTATGGGCTCGGCTGCTTTGCAGGTGACTTACCCTGTGATTACTTGTTAAAAAAAATAAATTTCTTCCTCCCTCCATTAAATGCCTCCTCTTTTGATCTTGATATAGAAATATCATCATGCAGTGAGACAACTGTATTTTTGCTAACTCTTACAGGGGTTTAGGTAAGGTAGGATTTCTTTCCCCTGATCACTGATTTTTAATTTTTTTTTAATGCAAAGGTCAGAGATCATTAATAGCTAGGCTAGGATGGAGCAAGACACAGTCAGACCACCTAGGAAAAGTGGGAGAGCTGGGGCCGTCCTCTCCCCGCTTCCTCCGGTCATTCCCGCTTGGGGAGATAGTTTCCTTTTACTAGACCAATCCACCTCAACATTCCTAATTCTTTCTCTGCCCTGGGTTCTATGGATGGCCCTGGGAGCATGAGGGTCACTCCTCATCACACCTGGACGACAGTGTAGTTTTCAGGGGTCAGATGACCGTTTGCCTTTGTGATGAAGGTTCCAATGGAAATTTGAACTCCCAGCGCACTGGGTGACTCTGTGCTCGGGATAGTCTATCTGGGGGCACCTGGAGGTTAGGTCTGGCGAACCTGAAGAACTAGCCCTCTATGAATTTGCCATTCTGGGGTAGAGTCTCCTTTCATCGTTCAAGGGCTTCTGCATCGCCTTTCGAGTTAAAATGGTCCCGCTGGTTATGATGGGCAAGTTTACCTAAGGGCTACTGGGTACGTGGCGGAGGGTTGGAGGGGGGGAAAGACATAGCAAGGCTGGTATTTTTTTTTAATCTTCTAGCTTAATCTGCCTAAGTGATATTGGGGCAAACGATATTTCAGATGGGTGCTGGTTGTGCAGAGATATTCCTATTGTTTGATTTTTTTTTTTTTTTTTGGTTGGGGAGTGGAGAGCAAGGGCTCTTGGCCCATTTTCTGCAGCCTGGGGTTCATCCTGTGAGCCAGTCTTCCTTCTGGAAGAGGGGGAAAAGGCTGGATGCTGGAAGTTCATTATTAAAGTGAGCAACAGGGCTGGGTTAATTTTTTTTTTTTTGAACAACCGGACTGTGCGAATGCCCTTTTCTGGAGCTTTCCGGCCCTTTCTAGTGAAATAATGATATAAAAAAATTGTTTCTTAAGATGAGGGGGCCAGAAATCAAAGGGATTCTAGATTTTGAGAGACAACTACTTCTTTGCTTCTCTGGTAGCTCCCTGTTATTAATTATTGGGGGTTTGACGGGGTCTGGCCTCCTTTTTTGTTAATTTCTTTTTAATGCTGCGTTTCTATTGAATATGTTGATGATTTGGTTCTTATATAAGGGAAAGAATGTATTGAGGTGGATTGATGCTTGGGGTTTTGAGATCGGCTACTGAGATTGGGTGGCGGTTGGTGTGTTTGTCGATATGCATGGTAGGAAGGTCTTTTCTTTTGGGTGGTGGGGGACAAGGGGATGGTTGGAAAATGGTAGATGAGAAGCTACAGCGAGTGGGGATATGAGGGGAGATGGAGATGGGGTCGGAAGTCACCGGTTTGCAGAATTTCTGTTCTGCATCCCCCTTTCTTTCGCTCCTTGGGAAAAAAAATCCATTATCTCTAAAAACACATTATTCTTCAATTGGCCTTTTAGAGAGAAAAAGAGAGGGAGGGGAGGGGTTAATTTGGTAAGGGGGCTTGGTTGTAATTAGCCCACTGCTGCAAAACCGAGATAGAGAAATCCACCGGCACCAGCTTTGGGGGCACAGAGAGGCAGCGGGAGATGGGGGACAGGTTGTCAGTCTTAGATGAACAGTGGAGCGGTGGGGTTGGCGTTTGGGTATTGTGTGTGTGTCTCAGGCGCTCGTGTAGTTTTTTCCACCCCACCACCAATTACCCCCTTTATCCTCCCCCAATTTTGCCATGCTCTTCTTGCCTTCTATTGCCACACGCGGCTCTCCCCTACCCATACGCCCCCTCCCCCTTTCCTCTAGCCCTTTCCATCTCGATGAGAAAATTCTGATTCTGATGGCTCTGCGGCTCTTTTTTCTTTTCTTTTCTTTCCTTTTTTTTTTTTTTTTTTTTGCAACACAACAGTGGTGCGATGGCCTTTCCTACATGCCACACGGATGCAGCCTTCTGATAGGAGGGCTAAGTCGGCACATCTACACACGCACTTGCACACGCTCTTGCACACACACTCACACACACGGACACAGGCGACCAAGGGCTGGATTTCATTTGGTTTCATTCCCCTCTGTGGCTCTCCCCACCCCTACCTCCACCATGGCTCCTTTCCACCCATCTTCATACGGGCAATGCAGTAACGTTATCCACGTCTCTTCCCCACACTGCTCTCTTCTTTCTCCTCGCCATTATTCTTTCCCGAAAGCTGTGGTGTGTCGCAGTTCATGGGATTAGCATGTTGGAGAGTCTTTGGGGGAGGGCGCCTCTTGAAAAGGGGAGTGGAGTGGGGGTAGATGACATTAATGATTTTTTTTTTTTTTTTGGCCAAATAAGCACCCAGTGATAATGATCCAATTTAACCATCCGTGTAATATGCGTTTGCGGCACATTGGAGGAAGGTTACGGGGAAATCAGAGTCTGGACTGGGTTACCTCTGGGGAGGTTTGCTGCTTGGACAGTAGAGAGAGACACCACCCCCACACCCACACATATGTATGCTCTCTTACACACGCCAACACACACAGCTCTGCTCAGTGGGCTGTGTCAAGCCAGAGGGCACTGCAGAACGTCCCAGAGTTGTCGTTGTTCGTTGCGAGCACGGAGTGATGTCTTTGTCCTACCCGGCTCTCTCTCTGATGTCCGATGTCGTCTGGTCTTGAAATTCTTCGTGGCCTTTGTGTTGCCCTTCGGGTGGGGGCTGGGGGGATGTTTGTGTTTTGTCAGACACCAGTGTGCGTCCAGTTGGACCACATGGGAGTGTCGACACCATGTGTGCGGGTCACGCAGGAGGCTGACTGCCTGTTTGTGCCGCCGGAGTGTGACTGTTGGCCATGGCTGTGCGCGGGGCTCTGGAGACGTGTGGGGGTGCCAGCCCTGGGAAGCTGACTTCCCCTTGGGGAGGGGAGGGCAAAAAGCGAGGGTGTTCAGTGGGAGACAGAGGGCAATGGAGTGTTCAGGATAGCTGAGAAGGGGGTGGAGGGGGAGAAACCTCTCGGGTCTCCAGTGGAAGCGTCGCGTGAGGTCCCCACGTCCCCAAACCAGCCTGTGGGCGGGGGGGGGTGCTCCTGGATGACTGGTGGGCGGATGCAGACTGAAGGCAGAGAGGTAGGCGAAATTGAGGGTTTCCCCACCACCTCCGGAGCCCCAGGGAGAAGGGCCCTGCCCTCCCAGCACCAGCCACCCTTGGGAGGCTCGGCCTTGGTTGAGGCTGCAGCCCCCAGGAGCTGAGATCTCCCTGGGCCGGGAAAACAGCCGAGCCCCCAGTGCTCGGGGCTCCAGCTGCCTTAACTATCAGACGCCATTTTCTGTCTCCTTTGGCTAAAGGTGTGCCCTTCTTTATGCAATTATAAATGAAATTGGTAAACATTTTGCCCGAAAGAAAAAAAAAAAAACCTTCCCAGAGCAAAATGCTGATTGTCCTCCATTTCTGACATCCCTCTCCCTTCCCGGGGCTGACCTTGAAGAGTTAGGGAGAAAGGGTTACGTCATTGCCAGAGAAAGGGGAGAAATAGCGAGTAGGATGCCTCTGGGGCAAATTTTTGTGCCAGACACAGATTAGAGAATGCTCTTTGGATCCCCCCCCTCTCTTCTTACCTCTTTATGACCCTTGTGTGTGGATGGGGGACTTGCAAAAAGTGGAAGTGCCTCTTCCAAAGCTTGCCTCCTAGAAACGTACCTGCCTGGTACCTTAGTCCCGGCAGTGATCAGGCCGGGTCTCCCCCAAGCATGCACCTGCAGGGGGAAATGGCTGAGGCGCAGCTCTGACCCTTGAGGGCCAGCCCTGGCTGCTCTGCAGTGACTAAGTGAGGCCGTGCAGCTGGGCCAGCCACAGGTGGCAGTACGGGGCTCAGCAGGGGCTATGTGCGGGGCCTGCTCCCAGTCTCTTCCTCCAGGTCTGTGCTCAAATGATGCCTACTCAGAGAGCACTATACTGACTGGCTTTCTAAAATAACCCCCTGACCCCACCTCCAGCCACTTTCCAGCCTGTTACCCTGCCTTTAATTCAAATTTGCTAATCGCTACCTAGTACTGTATTATATACTGAAGTGTTAAGGTGATCTCGTCTCCTCTAGAATGCAAGCTCCAGGAGCTCAAGGGCTTTGTTTCTGTTCATCGCAGTGTTCCCAGCACCTAGGACACTTCCTGCCACGTAGTAGGTGCTCAACAAATATTTGTTGATTGGAGGAAAGAACCATATGGGTTTGGTATTGGGGTTCTCTTTTCTTCACTAGCAGTTTGGACCTGTCTTCTGGGAAGGCTGAATTTGGCCTCTGGCTGTCTTATCCCTCCCTGCAAGTCCCAGATCTGCTGGAGGGATTGGAAAGTATGAAACTTTCTGATTGAGAAAGGTCTCCATGCCTGACTCAGAGTGACTCTGCCTCCTTCATCATCCCTGTAATATTAGCCATCATCATCATAGTGGTAGTGGTAATAGTATTGGTATGGCTGCCATTTTTGAGGACCTTGATATGTACCAAGTTCTGCACCAAGATGGGTTGTTTTGTAAACATTCAGTATCTCATTTTATTCTCCAGACTGCTCAATGCAGTATGTTCTTATTACCTGTCTTGGACAAAGGAGGAGGAGACCAAGGCTTAGACTTACACAAAGTAATGTAGTAACCTGTCAGTTCAAGGACTTGAACTGTTAGAGCCCAGTTCATAACCCTTACGTTATACTGTTAGAGGTAAAAGGGAGTTGAGTGATCATCTCTCCCGGTGCCCTCAAATACAGACGAGAAAACTGAGGTTTTCAGAGATTAAGTGGTTTGTTCAAAGACACTTGATCCATAGACAAAGCTGGAGTCCAGGTTTCCTGGCTGTCCAGGTATTACTCTTTTCACACCATCATGTTGCCTTGTGAGTGTGCACACCTTCTCAAAGGATAATGTGTTAGTGGCAGCCTCAGGGCCCCTCTTAGTTCTCCTCCTTCCTCTGTCACAGGAGTGGGTCTCTCCTCACCAGGTGAGATGAGTGGGAGTAGGTGTGTCTTTAAAGAGGGCAGAGTTGATTCTTACAGAGTAGAGAGAGATTGGAGGAAGACTGCTGGTCTATACTCCAAGGTTACTGGAGTCTCTGAGAGCTAGTCAAGGTCATCCTCTGAATGTACTGGAGGAAGAGACTGCAGTGGCATGCTCTAGGTTCTCAGTCCCATGTAGCCCTACCCATTAAGGTTACTCTCATATACAGCTGGGGCTCCATTCAGAAGTCCGAGCAGCTGGTGACTGGATCTTGTTGACCTGGGAGCTTGAATACTTCTCCTAGACTGGCTTAGCCCTTGTTTCTCAAAAAAAGGGAGGCATGGGGTCAGACATTAGCCTTGATGTGTTTCATTTCTATGTCCAGTGGCTGGCTGGGGAGCATGATGTCATGAAATGTGGGTGAAGGGCCCCTACCAAATCCCTCTGCTTCACCCCTAGGAACTGACCGTGACTTGGGGAGGGGTTAGACCTCCTAGCCCTGTGTGTGTGTGTGTGAGGGTGTGTGTGTGTGTGTGTGTGTGTGTGTGTGTGTGTGTGTGTGTGTGTGTGTGTGTTGTGTCTATGTGTGTGTGTGTTTTGGGGGTCAGGGTGCTGGGGGAAAGGAGGCCAGAGTAAAGTGGATTCTGAGAACCAGGGAAGACTTACCTCGTGCCTGGATCTTGAGATAGGGCATGAAGCTGTTTCTGTGTGACCTTGAGATGGGGTGACCAGATGCCCTGGTTTGCAGAGACAGTTCTCGTCTAGGCCTTTGTCCTAGTGTATAATTATTAACTTTCAAAAGTGTCCTGGTTTGGATGATAAAATATATAGTCATCTTTCTTTGAGATGGCATCACCCACTTTCTGTTAATGGGTAGAGAGAGGAAAGGGGAATACAAGAGACGGAAATCCAATTTTAGGAAGAAGGTGACTGGGAGTAGAGCCTTTCCCCAGAGATATTTCCACTTATCCCACATTTGTAAAGAATGAAGACCTGAATCTTTTGATTAGTTTTTCTATAAACATCACTACTACTACTAACCTCACTACTCTTACTACACTAGCCAACATTTGAGTCCTGTTTTGTGCGTTTTGTGCCAGATACTATGCTAAGCCCCTGACATGCATTATCTCCCTTAATCTTGCCAAACCCTATGAGGTGGGTGCTATTATTATCATTTCTGTATTACGCCCCCTTCCCCAAGGCCTAAAGAGGTTAAATAACATGTCCAAGGTACTGTGGGTAGAAATGGCAAGGTCACGATTTGATTCCAGTGGGCCTGGCTTGGATGCCTCTGGTCTTCACTACTGTGTCATACCACCTCTGTGGGCCTGTCCTCCAGTTCCCCAAGTCTGGGAACCTGATTCTGAGAACTGACCCACTTGCTGGGCAGTCTGACTGACAACTCTGGGACATGCTGAAGATATTAGTGCCAGTCAGTTGCTGCCACTTTAGGCTTAGGGGGAGGATACTGCTGGCCTTGTAGTGGCACTGCTGGTTGTCTCTGTGATGGCACTTGGAAACTCTGTTCCCCATGGTGTCTGTTACCTTCTTCCTCACTTCAGGCATCTTGTCAGAGGGAGGAATTTAGGTTGTTTGGGATGGTGGTGAGTTGGCAGAAGGCAGAGAACCTGCAAGGTATTTCTCTCTGCTCCATGGCCCTGATCCTTGATGGGCTCACACTCCCCAAGGCCCCCACAGTAGGGCCTGGCCCTTAGTGGGAGAGTCGGGCGAGTGGACTGTCATCTAGCACCTGCTGTAAGCGAAGCGTGGTGTTCTGCCATATTTCCTTTAGATAGGTAGTGTTCTCATTTGTCTGACAAGGAAACCAACGGGGTTAAATAGCTTGTCTAAGATCGGACAGTGAGAAAGAAGTAACAGACCTTGACTCTGACTCTAGAATTCATGCCGTTTCCAAGAACTTGCACTGTTCCCCCTCCTGAACCCTGGAGGAGAGGGGGCAGGAGTTGGAACATCTAAAATGGGGACTAGAGGAGGGGAGGTCTTCAGATCAGCTCTTGAGGCTGAGGGCTGGAGGGGGTATCCAGGGCTCATCATCCTGGTCAGGCAGGGCAAGACTGCTCCTGAACCCTCAGTTGGATGAATGCTGGTTCTAGTCTGGACAGGAGGGGGAAGGTAAGGCTCATCCACAGCTTCATAGGTGGAGTCAAGGGGCGTCCAGAAGAAGGTGCCTCTTTCCCTCAGGGAATAGTGATACATGTACTGACACCAAATCCCACCTCCTGCCTCCTGTGTCGACATCATCAGGTCAAGGGTCAGAAGGGATGGGTGGTCTCTCTGCCTACAGGCAGGGAGGGGGATACACAGAGGGAGGAATCTGGGATTCCCCATGCTGGAGGGCTCCACGGGGAAAGGAAGAACTTTTTCTTGGTTGAGAGGCAGGGGAGAGAAGAATATTTTTTCTGACTGAGGGGATGGTCTGAGGCCCCCAAGCTGAGCTGCATTAGCTTCATTGCAGTCCCATTGAAGACTGTGTTTATTTTTCCAATAATGTGTTAATTAAACATCGATTTCCAGGTGGAGGAAAGGGAATTGGATTGCTAGAGCTAAATGGAGTGAGGAGGATGGGGAGCTGGTAAGAGGGGCCCCAAGCTGGAGTCAGCATTCTGCACATTGCCCCAGGGGGGTAGAGGGGAGCTGGGGCTGCCTCTTCCCTGGGCTCTAAATTTGGAATTGCCATCTCCCCATGAGCCTTCAGGAGGCATCTTTTCTACCCACTGGCTGCCAGAGCAGACGGAGAATGTTCTTTGCCGAACCTCAATTCAAGGAGGAGAAATGATTATTCCTCACCTTCCCCAGCATCTTTGCATTGTGGAACTACCCTGTGCCAGGCTTCATATTGGGATCCTTCAGCAAACTTGGTGCTAGTACTTTTATACCCCCACTTTGGTGATGAGGAAACTGAGGCTCGGAGAAGTGAAGTAGCAAGTTCAAGAGCAAAGAGCTGGCAAAGCCTGGCAAGAAAGGGAGCCCTGGAGGAGTAGAAAGTATCAGGTTGGCAGAACAGCTGTCAAGGACCCAAGCTCCTGCGAAGGAAAAAAAAAAAAAGAAAAGAATGCAGCATCTAATAGGCAATAAACAGAACCATTTGATATTTGATCTCTGGCCAAGATTGATTGAGCTTTTACCATGTGCCAGGAGGTGCATTAAGTGCCTCGCGTGTAGCTTGTGAGGATGTAGTGGCTAAGTGTCAGGGAGTGTTATTCCCATTTTAAAGATGAGGAGAGTGGGGCTTGGAGAGCTTAACTTGCCTGAGGTCGCAGAGTTGGTGGATGGAGCTGAGGTAAAAACGGAGGTAAGTCGTTAGTAAAGAGGACTCTAGGAACTTTCACAGTTGTGTTCCATTATCTCATACACACTGAGGACACGGGGCCTGCTCAGCAAGCCACCTACAACTTCTAGGAGGGAAGTATGTGGGGCTTTTAGGATGGATGCTCTGACCAGATCATGTGCCTCAGGAATATCTGGGGTCTTGCCGTGTGAACCCCTTTCTCAGCTCGAGCCTCTGGTTGGGCGAAGGCTGTTCTGGGGTGTTCGCAGTGCTTGGAGCCTGTAGGGTGAGCTGGGTGGTGACATTCAGTTAGAGCAGTGGTTCTCAAACTTTGCTGCATATTAGAATCACTGTATTAAGTCCCAAACCTATGTTGTACCTCATGTTAATTAAATCAGAATATTTAGGGGAAAGACCCTGGCATCAGTATGTTTTAAAGCTGCCTGGGTGATTCGGTCAGGCTCGCAAACTAGTGGTTCAGAACCCTCTCTGCTACCAAGCAGGTGCTGGCAGCCTAGGCCGGCATCTGTTTCCAGAATTACGTTGGAATTGTGGAAGTAATTAGTTATACACACCCAGGACCCAGTGGGGACACTGCTTATCTTGATCGGTTTCCTTCTGAGAAGAGCCTCTTTCAGACTTTGGTATGCATCAGAATGTCTGGGGAGCTCTTATAAAATGCATATTCGCAGGCCCAGCCCACTGCACATCTGAGTTAGGAGTCCTGGGGTGGGGCCCAGGAATCTGCATTCAAAGCAAGCACTTTCTGTGGCTGGGTGAAGTCATGACATACAAGGTCAGCCTCAGAGCCCCCTCTGTCCCATGCCAGTACTTGTGAAGCCCTCTCTCTTTGGAGGGCAAAAAGGCGAGGCCAGGGACTGCTGTGGTTACCTGTTGCTCTGTGAGACGAGGCCTTTCTTGCTTAGGACCCGCTGGCCACTACTGGCGTGGGAAGGCCTGTCACCTGGCTTGGGTCCCTGCTACCCACTGCCAAGCCTTGCGTGGTGCCCTGTGCGCAGCAGCCCTGAGGGAGGAGAGGATGATTTCAACCTGGAAATTCGGCAGGCTCCCTTCTCAGGTTTAAAAAAAATCAGAGTAAATCTCTGCACAACTTGATTGTTTGGAAGTCTGTCAGCAGCAACCACCCTGAGTCTTCCCCAGGGATCAGTGAAACAGCTTCTCTGGGGCTCATTTTAAACTTTTCTTCCAAAGCTGTCAAAAAATGGAGAATAGTCACAGACTCTCAGAGCTGGAAGGGACCTTGGTGATCATCCATGCTAGGGCTACTATTCTATTTATCTGTTCGTGCATTTATTCATCCAACAGATATTTATTAAACACCTACTATATCCAGGCACCATACCAGGTGATGGGAATATAGCCACAATGAAGAGAGACACTTGGTTTATCTCTGATGGAGCTTAAGCTTGGGTGGAAGGGCAAATATTAAACAACACGAAGAAATATGTAATCATTAGTTATGATGAGTTGCTCCGAAGGAAAAAGTACGGGGGGCACTGCAAATTTTGGAGCCCTGATGTAGCATGATGGTGTGGAGGAAATGACAGCTAAGATTGATCAAGTGCTCACTCTGCACAGGCCCTATTATAAAGGCCTCACCTTCTTACTTTATCTTCACGCTTAGTCTCAGAAGGGAGTACTGTTGTTATTACCGTGTTGCAAAGGAAGAAACAGGCACAGAGAAGTGCCCAGGCTGGGACAACAACTGAAGTCTGTCTAACCTTCTTCCCCCACCTCAAACATCCCACCTCAGAAGACCTGGTATTTGTTCTGAAGGCAGAAGGATGAGGTGGGGGCGAGGAAAAACCAGAGAAGTTAAGAAAATGCTGATAAGGGGCACCTGCATGGTTAAGTGTCTGACTTCGGCTTAGCTCGTGATCTCGTGGTTTGCGTGTTCCAGCCCCACGTTGGGCTCTGTGCTGACAGCTCAGAGCCTGGAGCCTGCATTGGATTCTGTGTCTTCTTCTCTCTCTGCCCCTCCCCTGCTTGTGCTCTGTCTCTCAAAAATAAATAAACATTAAAATAATTGAAAAAAAGAAAATACTGATAATTCTGGCCATGTGCGGAGCTCTAGGTGCCAAGCATTGTGCAAAATCCTTGGCCAAAATTATGTCACTGAATGCCCGCAATAACTAAGTAAACAGTAGGAATTCTTATCCTCTTTTTGCAGGTGAGGAAACTGAGGCTGTGAGAGTTTGAGTTTACAGACGGTGGACCATCTGAAATCCACCCCATTTGGGCTGCTTGGATCTCCCCTGTTGGGCAGTGCTAATCACAAAGAGTGGCTCACGGTGGGGGTTCTCCCAAGGCCCACAGGCCTGCTTGTTCTTGGTCAGGGAGAACCCAGAGGGAGGAACAAAGGTCCTCTCTGGGGCAGCCAGAGCAGTCTCTGTATCATGAGCAGTCTCCATTTTTCTTTCCTCTCGCAAGAGCCACAAGGCCAGCCTTTGGGTCTGTTGGCCCACAAGCCCCATAGGGAATGCTTACCCTCTGTCCTCTACCTTTCAGCCCTACCTGTTGCTAATTAGTGAGATGCTGGTCACCTGCAGTTCCCTCCCTCCTCCTCTGAACAGCCTCCCTGTGTTCATCTGAGGTCTCCTCTGCCTTTGAGCTACGGAGTCCTCTGGCCCACCCTGAGCTGATCTGCACCGAGCAGAAGTGAGTCGAGGTAGGAAGAAGTATAGGGACCCAGGTCACGGACTTGGTCTAGAGTCATGAGAGAGAGTCAGGACCACGTGTGAAGAGAAAGGAAATGTGTTCACAGGGCACTGGTGAAATACTGAATTCCTGAAAAGTTTGCTAGGACACAGGACTTCATTTCTTCAACCTCCTTTCTGACCTGACATGCAGGTGAGCAAATATGTGTATGGAGACGAGCATCCTATGAGATGGAGGCCTCTCTGTACCCTCCTGGAGTCCTCTTCCAGGATTGACAGGGTGGCTCTGGCCAGGGGGATGCCAGAAGTGGGCAGTCAAGCTTTTCGTCTGCTTTTCTGCAGCCCTTGGCGTGGTGGGGGCTGCCTCAGTACTTGGCTCTGACTCTGATGAGCCTAACACTTGAAGGCCACTCCCCAGATTCCTGGAATTGAGACAGAAAAAAGAAGGCAGGGAAGCTTTCTCCGAGAAGGGGTGGGATGTGTGGGAGGTAAGGAGGTTGGCTTGTGTGTGGGCTGTGGCGTTTGGATGACCGGCACACGCACTTTTATCATATGTGTGTGGTTACTTTTATTTTTCTACATTCACCTCCTTAAAAAAAGCGACTTGCTTTCTTATTACAGAATAATGTGTGTTTGTTATAGAACACTTGGAAAATACTAAAAACAAAAATAAGAAGTCACCTGTAAATCCCCCCTCCAGAAATAACCAGTGGGAAAATTTTGATAGCTGTCCTTCCAGCTTCATTTCTAAGCATCCACAAACCAGGGTGTGCTATTTTGTTTTTAAAGAAGTTCATTCTATCATTTAACAAATACTAATTGAGAGCCCACTCTGTGCCAGGCACCGACATCACATTTTGGAAGCTCTCACACTAGCTTGATTTTTCACTTAAAGAATATATCATGAGCACTTTTCACAACAGCCTCTCATGCCATTGAACTTCCAGATTTAGATTTTGGGTGTAATGAGGCAGTTGGCAAATTTTGGCATCTAAGATCTTCTGTCTTAAGGAAGGATTGCTGAGCCTCTCTTTCCTTGGTACCTAAGACAAGCACCATATTAGACCCTTTGGGAGAAAATGTGTCCCTTTGCCAGGAAATAAGGAAGGGACAGAAGAAGGTTTGAAGGGTGGGAAAAATCCTGGCCCTTATTTAGTGTTAGAGTCTGGGACTTCTCCCAATGGGGGGTTTGGAAAGGAGAGATTCCATTCTCTTAGATAGAACCCTAGCATCCTAGAGAGTGGGTGGAACCTTAGCGCATGGCTGGTTCACCTTCCTCAATGTAGAGATGGGGGCTAGGAGCAGTTAAATGACTTGCCCAAGAATACACAGGTGGTTGATGACAGAGCTGAAGCTGGAACTTGGGGAGCTGAGCTAGCGAGAGTTGCATGATGATGGTTGGGGGTGGATTTGATAGAAGTGGTATAGAGGGAGCCCATTCAGACTGGATGGAGGGGCTCCAGTGACCTTGATTGAGTTTGGATACTGTATAGAAAGGAAGTTTGCAATACAGGTCTGATTTTCTGCCCTTCAATGATCTCCTACCCCATTCCTTATCCACAGTGTACCCCATGCCATTATCTCTCATATGCACATCTGTGGGTCTGTGGAGGCCTAGGAGATGGGGTGTGAGAGAAGAATGCCCTCTAGAATGCCAGTATTACTCACAGACCAAGCTGGCCTGGTGCAGGTTTCCACATATTCAATTTTGCAAATATCTACAAGGTACTTCCTTTGCCTCGGGAGGGGGTGGGGCATTGTGTCTGGTGCTAGGCACACAGAAGAGAGTAATGGTTGGCATTTTTCGAGTGAAGGACATTATGACTGTATGTAACCACAGCAGAGGGCCTAGATCCAGGATAGAAGGAACCACATGGGCTTTCATGGAAGGGAGGATTACTTCTTGAGAAGTAAGGGAGTGTGAGGAAGGTTTCACTGAGAAGATGGAATTTAAAGAATGACATCAGTAGATGGAAGAGAAGGACTGAGGATGCCAGGCCAAGGAAACCACATGAGGAAAGGCAAGAAAATGAGGAATTTGTCCTCAGTACATAGGAGATTGACCTTTTATAGCACATAGGTAGAGGACTGAGTGAGAGATGGGGCTGGAGAAGGATGTTCCAGCTCATTTTCAAAGGACCTGGAATGGTAGGTGTTTCAGTTGGGATGATCTCAATCATTGGAATCCCAGCTCAATCTGGCTTAATACAGAGGGAGCTCTGGGGAATGGAGTTTGGAGTTTACATAACTCAAGTTTTGGAGAAAGGACCTCAGCTGTGGTTCAGTCTAGGGGTGCCCAATATTGTCAGGGCCTCAGGCTGGCTCTGTCAATGGTAGTAAAATGGCTCTGCAACTCTAGAGCTCATGTGGGTACAGCTCACCCTTGAAAGTAAAGAAATTCTCTTCCCCCAGCCATTGGACAAAAGTCTTGGGCCTCCTTTTGGTTGGACCAATTAGGTCACAGGTCCCTCTCTGAATGAGTTGTAACAACTCTGAGCAGTTATAACCTCTTGCTCTGCCCTGACAGCAGACGGAGGCATCCAGTCCCAACCATGTGGCTACTTCACCATGAGTGGGGGTAGAGTGGATGCTGGTCGCTGCAGGATAGTGGGTAAAGACATCAGGACTCTCGTGTGTGTGTCCCGGGGAACATGGGACATATTAGAGCAGCAGGGTAGCCTTTTCACCTTTGTAGTAGGAAAACTATAGAGATGGGAAGGGAAAGTCACTGGATTTCCAGAATTCGGAGCAAGGAGGACACTGCCTGGCTGACATGGGTCTACTCTCTCAGAAGAAGCCACCAAGCTGGATCATTGAGCCCAGCCCAGAATATGGTCCACGTGGGTGCCTGTGACTCATCCTGGCACACAGAGCAAGAGGATAACTTACAAAGGACCAAGCCAGTCTTCATCTGTCAACAGCATTTTCCTGTGGTTTTTTGTCATTCTTCAGAGAAAAGAGGCTAAGGGTGTTTTAGGGAAGCCTGAGTGTGGGTGCTTCTTGCAGAATACTTCTAAAGGGACTTGTGGTTTCCCGGGTACAGCCTGAGGTGCAGGAACTCGAGTTCATTCTTTATGGATTTGAGTTTTTGTTTTTTTTTTTATTCCTTTTGCAGTGTGTACATGCACAACTCCTCCTGGATCAGCTTTGATTGATAGGTGCCTTGGCAACATCCTCATTTCCTCAGGGATCTGATGGCTTCAGAATTGCTTTGCTGGTTTCTGATCATATTTAGCTGGCCCTTGCTGGGCTGTTATGTGCTCTGGACTATGTTTGGAGAATTAATTTGCTTTATGCCTCAAAGTCAATAGGATGCTTTTTGTTTCTGTTCCCTGAATTGAAGGCAGAAGTTTTACTAGGGCATCCCACCCTGAGCTGACAAAAAGGGGGCTCTTCTGCCATGGTGGTTTTCCTCCTGTGTGTGACTCTGAGTAGCTGGAAATTGAGCTACAATGATGGGGTGGGGGTAGAGGGGCCTGGGATATGGTGCTCTCAGGTTTCAGGATTACCCAACTGCTCTGAGATGACTTTTAGGTGATCTATAGACTTAGGGCAAAAGAGCCATGTTTAAATATTAGCTTTATCATTCATAGTCATGTAGCATTGGACATTTGGCTTTTAAGTTTCAGAGAACAGGTGTGGAGGACCTACTGTGTTCCAGGACTGTCTGGACCATACAAACATTTCTTGTTCTGCAATAGCCCTGAGGTAGCAGTGAGAAGGCATCTCTAAGTCACTGGGGGGCTGCTTCATGCATGCACTGTGTCCGAGCTATTCCTGTGCTATCTGGCCCCTCATGATATGACCCATGAGGCAGGCAGCAGTATCTTCACTTTATAGATGATCAAAATAAAAGCTCAGCAAGGTTAAGTAATTTGCCCAAAGCCTCTCAGCAAGTAAGTGAGATATAAATCCAGTAGTTTCTGACTTGAAAGCCTGCAATGCTCTGGGTGTCAAGATGTGGCAGAAAAGCATGAGTTTTGGGATCACACATGCAGACCTAGGGTAACTTCCTGCTGCTTATCTATTAGTCAAGTGGATTCCTCACCTCCTGAGTCCAGTGTCATTGTCCATAAATCAGAGTTATAACATAATCCTTGTTGTTGGGGGATGGCTCAGAATCAAATGACTTCTCTAAGGCTACTTTGTAGTTGGTATGGGAGGAATAGAACCCAAGTGATCTGATGCCACATCCATGGTCTGCTCCCCTTTTCATACCACTTTGGTTCTGCCTGGTCTACAGCAGCCATAGCCATGATACTGATGATGGTGGTAATTTTTATTATGTGTCACTTGGATTATGCTAATAGCAAGCCTCTGCTTCTGGTAATGGGTGGGACAGGCCAGCAGATTTTCTTTTCATCTTTCTCCCTCCTGATATTTTGACCTGGGTTTTCTTAGAAGGAGGAGTTGAAGGGTGAGCTATTAGGGTCTCAGGGTTTCAGGGATTGGGTAGGTCGAGGCAGGAGGTGAGAGAAATCATCAGGTGGCTGAATGGAACATGCCAGAGTCCTTCTTGTGTGCTGTGGAGCAAGGGGAGTCCCTAAGTGGAGTGGGGATCTTGGGCTCACTGTGTGCTCTTGGGACTTTTATAAGTGAGCATATAGGGAACACCCATGTGCCACATGACTGTCCTACCCACACCCCTGGAAGGTTGATATTGTCACCCTCATATTAGAGATAGAGGGACAGGATGGAGGGACTAAATTGGTGATGGCTCCCCAAGACAGTGACTGTCAGAACAGGATTCAAAAAGGGACTGCTGGATCCAAGGGTTTTCTACTGCAGGATACCTGTGTTTAGAAAAACTTGACTTTCTGCGTATTTCACAGACTCTTGAAAGATTCTAGTCTAACCCCTGCCTTCTGCTAGTTGAGGAAACTGAGGCTTAGCAGTCAAATGATTTGACCAGGTTCCCCCAGAGGGAGGAGCCAGCTGTGGTTAAGGCCATGGGATTTCCAGGCTCATGGTTACCTCCCAAATGTGCCGCAGACACCTGCAGTGCCTGCCCAGGGAGGAGCCTGGCAGGAATTAATGGGGCAGTGAGGCTACAGTGCTGAAGGTTGGCATTTGGAGCCTGATTTCAGGTTCCTTGGATACTCAGGGGCAAATCAGGAGACAAAGGCAGAAGTCTGTGCATAACAGCTAGATCACTTTGGGGCCAGGATATGCCATGGATATTCAGTCAATGAGAACAATTGTGATCTCAGAAGGACGTGGGGCTCAGCTTACTGAGCGGGGGAGGTACAGGCTGCCATGTTAATTGAGTTGGCTTTCTGGTTATTATAATCTGGGTTTTTTAAGGTCTGAGTCCTGGGCTTTGGCATCAGACTGACTCAGTTGTGAATGCAGATGAGTCTATTCTGTGTGTATAAATTTTGGGCAAGTAACTCCCCCTTTAAGAGTCCCAGGTTTGCCATTTACAAAACAGGAATGAAGTCACACCCACCCCGTAGATTAGTTTGGAATGTCAAATGAGGACTGGTTTAGTGCTCTCAGAATTGTATGTCTGGCCTGGACCTCTCCCTTCAACTCAAGTGTGAACATGCACCTGCTTAGCTATCATCTCTACCTGCTGTTGAACACTGATTCAACTCAAACTTTCTGTGCTTTTATGTCCTTTAATTTGACCTCCTACCCTGCCCAGTCTTTCCTGTTTGAGAAGAAAGCAACGTCATCCTCCCAGGTGCTCACACCTAAAACACTGAGGATTGTTGTTGACTCCCTTCTGGCTCTCCTGTCCCGACTTCAAGCTGTCAGTAAAGCCTGTAGGCTCTCCCTTAAAAATGGACCCAGAATAGGGCCATATTTCTTACTCATGTGGTCCAAACCACTGCCACCACCTCTTGCCTGGATTATTACAAGGTCCTCCTTACTGCACTCCTGCTTCCACTCTCGCCTCTGTGCATTTCCCACCCCCCCCCCCACCCCCCACACACAACAGGCTGGAATGATCCTTTAAAATGAAAGTCAAATTATGTTACTGTGCTCAAACCTTTCCAGTGGCTTCCTATGCAGTGAACCATGGTGGAGAGCTCTAAGTATGACCACAAAGCCCCACCAGATCTGGCCCCAGACCTGTCCACCCTCTTCTCCTTTCATTCTCCTTGCTCATGCTGCTTTTTGAACTTGCTAAGCCCAGTCCAACCTCCATGCTTTATCCTGGCCACTCCCCTGGCTGTTTCCATTCCCCAGGTCTCTGCACAAAATGAACATCCTTGGGCAAGCCTTCCCAGCTACCCTTCCGGAATAGCAGGTCCCTCCTCAGCCCTCAGATCCCCTTATTTCACCTAATTCTCATAGCACCTTACACCATCTGACATAGTACGTATGTGTTCATTTTGCTTATTGTCTGTCTGCCTGAATAGGACCTCATCACCCCGAGGGCTGGCTGGGACTTTGTTTTGTTCACACATGGCACCTCGCACGGGGTGAGCACTCAGTGAACAACTGCTGGATGAATGAATGCCCCTGTCCCTGCTTCCATAATTCAGGTGCCTTCTTATGGTGGGTCACTTCTTGCCTAGTCTTTGAGGATCAAATGAGAGTATATTATCCTCTTTCATTCTTCTTCATGAACCACCTTCTAGAGACAAGGCCTGGGACTTTTTGAAATAGCTTTCCATTTTTTTCTCCTTTTAAAAAAGGAATACATTTGCCATGCACATTGGTGGGGGCGGGGGGAGAAGTAAAGAAAGAGAAACTGAAACATTAAGCAAAATAAAAAATGTAAAGAAGAACATGAAGATCACTTGGGATCCCACCTCCCAGAAGGAACCACTGTTACTATTGAGATGCCTACCCCTCAAGCTTTCCCCTAGGTTACAGGTTTTCTTCCTTAGGGGAGAGGGATGAATTGGGAGGGACATTCTACAAATGAAGGTATTATTAAGGATACTGGTGACAAAATGATGGTGACAACTGTGGAAAGGCATGACTAGGAATTGGAAGAATCGGTGACTCTCTTTTTTAGCTTAACAAGTTAGTTTGTTTCTAACCAGATAAGGTCACATACAGGAAAGACAGAGACACCTCAGGAAAGGTATAAGGGAAATTCATGTTCGCCTTGTTTTGCTTATTTTTCAAAGCTTCTACTTGGATGGAGCATTCTTTAAGGCCTTGGGAGCCGTGTATTCAGTGCAAGCAAATTTGTAACTAGTGTGGTGTGTGGGGCTGGGTTAGGAGGTTGGAGACTGACAGCAGTGGAAGGACTACTTACCCTGTGCCCGGAGTTTAACGTACAGTAGTTAACGCATTTAATTCTCCTGGTAATATTGTGTGGTAGGCATTGTGAATTGCCTTTTACAGAGAACACAGAGACCAGTGGAGAGGTCAAGGGACTTCTCTAGGTGTACCCCCTCATGGGCAGTGGTGTATGATTTGAACCCAGGGTGTCTGACTCCGGTGGCTATGTTCATAACCACAACGAAACATACTTCCAGAGCAGTCATGCTGGAGGGGCAGGTGGGCAGGTGTGGAAATACATTCAATGAAACTGAGGGTGAGGCTGGGGCTTTCCATGGGAGGACCCCTTGTAGGGATCCCTCCCAGCCCCCAGAGTTGGTCTACCGCATGGCCAGATGGGCTGTTAGAGCCTGGTTCTGTGTCTTTGTCTGGAAGGTTGTCTGGTGGTTGTGCCACCAATGTGAAATAATGAGGCAAATCTGGAGATAGGCATGGTCAGGAAACCAGACAGCCACCCACTCACGTCACTCTCCAGCTTAGGACATTTGTGGCAAATGACTCCCTGCAGATGGATGCGGAGTTCCAGAAATTGGGGGTGAGCAGGGGTATTAAACCATCCATTCTCCTCTTTGACCTGTGTAAAAATTCTGAATATCTGACCCTGGTGATGGGGGCTGCAGGGTGGTGGGTGGGAAGGTTGTCTTTTGAATTCATGAAAACCATAGGCCAGTGGACTGAGGGGCAGACTTAACATTCTTACAGGGTGGTACTATGTGGCCCCAGCAGGGGGTTCTGAGTTCTAGCCCTGCTCCCTTCTGCCCCGAGCAAGGGGTATGTGTGGGTGTGCATGGGTGGAAGTGCAGGGTATATATTGTTTGGGTATTGTTACCCTGTCAGAGAGCAGGAGATGGTTCCTGGGCATTAATGCTGCTCAGATGTTAAACTGACACTTACAGTTAGGTCTTATCCACAGAGTGAGGAGATGCTTGTGGTTTCACTGTCACTCCTGAGTCTTGCAACCTGAGTGGGAAGAAGGGCAAGAGGGATTCTGCACTCAGTAGTATGGGGTTTGAGGTTGGGTGCTTTAGCTGGGTAGGAAGTATTGAACTCACCATTGTCCTGCAAAAATAGCTTGTCTCTCAGTTATGTTTCTCAGGGAAAGAGAAGTCTTCTTGGATTCCATTCATTCAACAAATCTTTATTGAGCACCTGCTGGGTCCAGACACTGTGTTAGGTCTTGGAGTCGGGGCAGCGGTGTGGGTGACAGCTGGCAGAGTTGACGCATATTCTGGTGGCCCCCCTTGACTTGAGTGGATGAGGAATTGGATATGGGGATAAGGGAGAGATCAGTGGGGAGAATGATTCCCAGGGTGTTGATGTGAGTAGCCATCGGAAGCTTGGCATCAGAACTCCTTTCCCAGGGAGGGTGGCATGGCTCCAGATTGCTGGGGCAGATTTCACATAATTCAAAAAGGGGAGGGGAAGGAGAGGCCCTGAGAAGTGTCAGCCAGTGAGTTTGAACCTGTGCACTTTCCTCTTCCTTATAAGAAATTACTGCTCATCAGTACTTCCTGATTTCTCCTCAATCTGCCCAGTGCCTCCTACCTTCCTGGTTCACTACCTCAATATGGAATAAGAATATGGGAAGGAGAAATGGACTTGTAGAACCTTTACCAAGCTAAGAGAAACTTCATAAAACCTGGTCAGCTTGGGACCCAGGAAGACAGATCAGTCCACGTCCAGTTCTGATAAAGTAGATATCATTGTCACAGATGACTCCAGCTGTTAATGTTCTTTCAAACAATTATGGAATTATGGAATGTTAGTGCTAAAACGTAATTTTGGAGCTTGTCTAATTTAACCCCCACCCCCTATTCTAGGGATACATAAACTCAGGCTTAAAGAGGTTAAGGATTGCATAAAGTCACACAGCTGGTAAGTAACTGTAAAGTTGGGGAGAGGAGGCTGGAAAAGCACCAGAGAAAGGGATCCCAGAGAGTCAAGTCAGTGCTATTTAGGAATATAGGCTACCCCAGGAGTCTGCTGGAGTGGGGAGGGTAAAGCCCCTGTCCTATACACAGAACTGGCTCTCTCACTAAGAAACCTGAGTATCAAGTGAAAGTGGGACTGAAGGGGTCAAGATTACAGCTGAACCGCCTAGAAGACAGAGTTCAAGGTTATCTGTCAGCCCACACTCTTGGAAAGTCCTCTCTCCAGGCACTGGAGCCATTGATGTGTCATGGCTTGAGGGCCACCTTCTTTGTGTCTTTCTCTGCCTCATCCAACCTATTCTGCTAGACTTGATATCATAGTGCCTATTTTCTGCAGCTGGCTGGCTGGCTAATTCTCCCCCTCTGCCTCTGGACTTTGACCCACTGGGACTAGAGCATGGGAGAGCACTGCCCATGCTCTAGTCCAGTGGTGATGATGCAAGCTGGGTTTGGGGCAGGAGAATGATGTGAGACCCACATCAGTCCACTCTCTCCATGTGGTAAGGGTTTTCTGGGTGTAATGGGCTGAGTGCAATGGTTGGAAACCACAGATCAGTCCCATTGTAGCCTTGCTTTGGCATTTTGATAGGAACTGTGTTTGAGTGTAGAGAACTTCAGAACTTTTCTTTGAAATTTAAAATGGAAGCTCACATCAGGGCTAATATCTAGAATTTAGGCTCAGCACACTGGGCAAGAGCCTACTGGGGAGATGGAGTCTTGACAGCCACCTGGGTGAGGTTCCTGACCTCTGATGTGCTACTTCTTTGAGCTCTAGGGAAGCTGTGGCTCAATGGCTCAGAATGTAGACACCTAGAATGTGTGGACAAGGTGAGGTCATTGCCACCTTTGCCCAGTATTAGGGCCTAACCTGGGATAGTCTAGCTGCATCTGGCAGGAGGAGGGAGGGTAGACTTATCTACCATGTTGACCTGGGGTCTCTGGCAGAGTAGGAGAGCCACTCAAGCTGGGTGTGTCAAAAGGAGGGTAGTGTGAGATGCGCCAGAGTGAGCAGAGGGAGTCCAGAGATGGATGACTAAGCGTATGGAGGGGCAGCAGTCACAGAGGGGGCAGGGTGCTCCAGCATCCTGAGGTAGATATCTCAGTCCCCATTCTGGTCAGTGCCTGTCTGGACCTGCATTTCACTCTTGAGTCCTCTCAGGGGCCCAGCCTGAATCTATGCCCTGGTTGGCGCTGACCCCTTGGCACTGATTTGAGCGCCATTTGTCTTTGTGTCTGATCTGCAACGTGTGCAGATGCAGAAGTGGCTCAATTGATGACCTGTCTTCCGGAGAACTCAGGGGATCCTGGGAGGCTTGGTTGCTCAGACATTGCAGAGGTGTTAAGAAGCTCTTGGTGGAGATCTGCATAGGGAGGTTAATTATTACTGTCCCCCTACCTCTCTCTCTCCTCCCTGTCTGGTAACCTTAGCTCAATTTAAGTAAGTTTTAAATCTCAAGCTGAGATAATGTTTAAGGACTGTAGTTCTTGAAAAATTAGTTCCCAGGGAAAGGAAGGAAAATCAACATAAAGTGGCTACTGTGAGCCAGGACTATAGTATACATTATCATTGTGTTGTTCATTTGTTTCTTCACAGTGATCATGAAGGGTGTTCATTCATTTGTTCATTCATTCATTCATTCATTCATTTATTCATTCATTCTTTTGGTATTTTCTGAGCACGTGGCATGTGCAAGATAGCATTCTAAACTCTGGTGGTATATTGGAGTCCAGGGCAGACCAGGTTTCTGCTCTCATAGAGCTGACAGTCTAGTGAGAAGTGTGGTAGACAATAAACATATAGCAATTAGACAATTTCAGACATAAGTGACTTCCAGGAAGGAAATAAAAGGGCAGGTGGGTGACTTTGGAGAGGTGCAGGGAAAGCCATCTGGGGAGACCACACCTAAATGAGGACAGAACCATGGCAGAGCTGGGGAGGTGCCACCCTGCTGGGAACAACAAGTGTAGACATCCAGGATGTGGACTTGGGAGTGACCTTGGCCAGAATGAGGAGATACGGTTTTGTTTCCTGTTTTCCAGATGAGGAAACTGAACCTCAGAACCCAGCTTGTCCATTATCACCCAGCTTCCTTGAGTGGATCATCTCAGTCTAAACCTAAGATCTTTCCTCTGTTACCTGTTGCCATTAATAAACTGCTTATGTGCTCATTTGTAACACATTTTCATGCATCATTCTATTCCATCCTTATAAACTACTGTGAGTCCTGTTTGACAGATGGGGAAACTGAGACCCAGCGGTCAATATAATGGTCAATATAGTGGTCAGTATAGTGGTCAATCAAGTACCTCATCCTGAATCACACAGCCAAAAATCAGAGGTAGGATTCAAACGCAGGTCCAAAGGACTGACTGCTGTATTTTGAAACCACAACATGGAGTGGTAGAATCAATGCCTCTGGACCCATGGAAATGCCTTCCATGTTTAGAGCTGAAACAACTGTACACCTGGGAGTTTGGTGCCTTCTGCATGCCAACATGCCAGGAAGTATAGGGTGGGGACTCACACTGAGGCCTCCTATCTCCTGGTGGCCCCTCCTGCTCTAAATCCTGCTTTTTTTAAAAAAAAATTTTTTTTTCAACGTTTATTTATTTTTTGGGACAGAGAGAGACAGAGCATGAATGGGGGAGGGGCAGAGAGAGAGAGGGAGACACAGAATCGGAAACAGGCTCCAGGCTCTGAGCCATCAGCCCAGAGCCTGACGCGGGGCTCGAACTCACGAACCGCAAGATCGTGACCTGGCTGAAGTCGGACGCTTAACCGACTGCGCCACCCAGGCGCCCCTCTAAATCCTGCTTTTATCCATGAGGGGCTGATTGCCACTGGCTGGCATAGAGGACACATTGCCAGTGTTAGGTGTGGGCTCCTTGAAAGGTGAATCATGTGAAATAGACACTGAACTCCTGTGATGGGTTAGGAATTTTGCTAAGGACTGTGAAAGAACAAAAAGAGGGGAGTTATTTGGTTCATCTCTGTGATGGGAAATAATCACCCAAAGGTGCCAGAAATACTTGACCCCACCCCCCCTTCCTGTAGTGCTGGGGAGGAAAGACCAATTAGACATATTCTTGTGCTAAAGGATCTCACAGTCTGGCTGGGAAGATAGAGCAATTTATATGACCGTAATATGTTGTAGAAGGACTTACTTATTCATTTAGTAAGTCACTCTCCATTGTGTTTCTATGCAGGCCATGTACTGTAGTAGGTACAGGGGGTGCACAGGTGAAAAGGGCCAACGAGGTCCCTTCTTCATGGAGCTTGCATTTGGGGTGTGGGGGAAGGAAAGTGAGCATAGAAGTACTGAAGAATCTGAGTACAAACTGGGATAAAGCTATGAAGGAGAGTTGTAGGGAGCTGTCTGAAACTAATGGGAGGTTCCTCTTTGTTGAGTGTGTTGGAGAAGGCTTCCTGATGGAAGAAATGCTTTGAATGATGCATGGTTTGGAAGGCTTTGATGGAGGCAACCTTAGGTTATCCGGGGAGCACTAAGGAGGTCACCTAGCCCAACTTGGGAATGTAGATCAGCCTTCCTCTAGGTGGTGACACTCTACTGGTCTTGAAGGAAGCTGCCAAGGGAAGGGGTGGCTGGGATTCAGGGCTGGAGGATGTGTCATGGACAGTGGGAGCAGTGTGTCACGACACGCACATTTTGGCACCACTCTGCATGATCTCCTTAGGAGACCTCTCTGCCTATTTACTGGATGCTGTAAGGTGGCAGTTCGCTTATGTCTTGAATGTCTATTCTCCAGCTCTTTCCTTTGAACTCTGCCCATGGCCAGCGCAAGCATATAAATTATCCAGCAGGACTTGGCCCTGCCCAGCGGGCCTGTTCACTCAGTGGCATCCATGTATAATCAGTATAGGAGGCTGCCACTGCTTTTATCTACGGTGCTGGAGAAGACCATCTGCATTCACAGTGCTCAACTGCACACTGGCATTTTTTTCTACCCATCCCCCTCCTGCTCACTTTTTCTGGCTTCCACTTACCTCTAAGGCTCTGTCGTAGGATTTTGCAGGTGGGCCATGGTTCAGGTGTCTGCCCCAAACCCTCATGCTCAGCAGCTGGAGAGGTTCTTGCCTGTTTAGCCCAACCTGGAGAATACCTAGGCCACCGACATGCTGAGCCTTTCGCTCTGCTTTTCCTGGCACTGCATGAAAAGGGTTTTGATCCCTTCTAACATATCTAAGACTTGCTGGACAGGCTGGCAAGAGAGGGTATGGACTCCCTTATTTCCTTCCTGGTAGGGTATTTGCTGGGTGGGGCAGTCTTTCTTGCCCCTCTTCGTGAGAGAAGCCTGACTCCTGGGCTCCATGACCAAGCATTTTCCTTTTGAGAGACTACTGGGGCCATTTTCTTCTCTATCCCTCCTTCTCTCCTGCCTAGGGAGGACAAGAGATAGCTTCTAAATACCTCTTATCTGTGATAGATGTGTTTGTCTTGTCTGATACCTTCTTGATGTCCATTCAAGAGTGTTGATTGCTGTCTATATATTTTTAAAAATCTTGAGTCATCGTGTAGCTCCTCCAACCCAGAGCAAAGAACATTTGAAAATATTTTCAGTTGAGGGTGATTATGACTCAGATGGACTCTGTACCACTTTGGCAAATCCTTGGGACCAGGCTTTACTCTTCGCACTTGTCCTTTGGCTGTGGTTCTGCTGGTCACAATTCAAGGTCTTGGCACAGCTCTGGATAAGGAAGTGCTCTGCTGGGCTGGTTTCTGCCTGGCACATGAGTTCAGTTTTCTTCTTTTGTTCCCCACTTCTCAGTCACACCCTCTTCTGAGAGAAGCTGCTCTTCCCAACACCCCTGCTGGGTGGACAGCAGCCCTGCTTTGTATCTTGTGACCCCATCCATTGCCCACCCCACAGTCATAGCTTATTGTGCCAGTGGTCAGCACTCGTGGCTGGCCAGCCATGTCCTGGTCTTGCAATATAGAGCTTAAAAAAGATGAGTCAGGCTGATGGTTCTGCTCCCTCAGGGGTCTGGAATTGGGTGAACTGGTGGTGGCAGTTCCTGAGTGCAAAGACCGTGAGGGTGGGAGATGGTGACCAGCAGAGGCAGGAGAATAGGACATGACACAGAAAGCAAAGCAGCAATGCCATGAAGGAAGGGAAAAGAGAAAAGAAGGTGTAACTACTTCCTTTGCTAATGACTTTGTGGTCCCACCTGTCCTGCTCCTCATATCCTCCCAGCAAGCCACTAAAGTAACCACAGAGGACCTTTGTTTCTTGCAAATTAAAAGTTTATTAAACAGTCCAAGTCTTCTCTGAGCTTTCCATCATTTATTTATTTATTTATTTTTTTTTTAATTTTTTTTTTCAACGTTTATTTATTTTTGGGACAGAGAGAGACAGAGCATGAACGGGGGAGGGGCAGAGAGAGAGAGGGAGACACAGAATCGGAAACAGGCTCCAGGCTCTGAGCCATCAGCCCAGAGCCTGACGCGGGGCTTGAACTCACGGACCGCGAGATCGTGACCTGGCTGAAGTCGGACGCTTAACCGACTGCGCCACCCAGGCGCCCCTGAGCTTTCCATCATTTAGATGAGGGCAGCAGGATAGAATTTTCTCAAAGGGAAGGACTGGGGGTAGGTTTTAGAGCTGTGTTTTCTTTCACTTAGCCTCCCATAAAACTTCAGATGTCAGCTCATTTCCTACAGTTTGGGGCAAGTTTCTGGAAGATTCCTTTGCTTGGTGTCTAGCTGGCAGATTCCTGTCTGGACCAGGTGACAGGCATGTCTCGGTCATATGGTGATGGAGTGAAAACCTCTGGCTGATCACTGGCCGCAGGATGGGGCTCCTGACTCCAAGGAAATTTCCGGTGATGCCAGAAATGGAAGAAGTGTTGAGGTCAGCAGAAGCGTCTGGTCAGAGCCTGCATTGTGGCTTCAAATGGACATTGTTGAGAGGCCAAGATGGACTATCTAGAAAACAGCAAGAGAGGCCTCATGTGAGAAGAGCAAGTGCAGCAACCAGAGGCCAGGGGCGGATCTGGGCCAGTGCCACTGGAGGTTGCTCAGGTTTCCAGCCAGTTTGTCTGCAGGGGCATTTGTTGGATCTGAGGCCCTGCTCCCTGAGGTCTTTGAAGTGTAGCAGTTTGAGCCAGGCATAGGGCCTTATTGTTTTCCTTGATTGTAAGGATAGTACGAGCAGCTAACATTTGTTTTGCCAAGTGCTCTGTTGAACATTTCACAGGTGTTTTTTTTTTTAATTCTTGTGAACAGAGCTTTAGGGCAGTTATCATTATTTCCTCAAGTTACAGATGAGGAAACTGGGGTTTAGAAAACTTCACCAACTTTCCCAAGACCACACAACTAGTCTGAGGTGAATGGACCACACATCCTGGCCTCTGTGACCACATAGCCATGTTCTTAAGTGCACTCTACTACTTTGTTTGTTAATATGGACCTGGAGCCTCAGCGGGGTCCTGCTTTCTCACTTTGGCCACGTCCCAGTGAATGACCAAGTATCTCAGGAGGTTTGCCGAGTCCTGGCTGCTCCTCCACCTCCACTCCCGGAAGACATCTGTTGATGTGAGCAGCTGCCCTACCCTTTTTGAGCTGAAGGCAACCCAATATGCTCTGAGCCAGGGAGGGACTCAATACATTATGTAGGAGTGGCTGTACCCCTGGGATGGATGTCATAGACTTTTGTACTTGCAGTCAGAGAGTGCCAACTGCTTCTGGAAACAAAGCAAAGACCTGCAAGTAGGGGATGCATAGAGGAGACCAAGGGTGTATGTTGCCTTGAGGGTCTCCCCTCTAGATTGTGGTAGTTCCTGGGGTGCAACAGTCCCTGCCAAGGCTGGTGTAATGGGAGGCATTTCAGGAACGGTTTGCTGTTAGGATGGTGGTTAGAAACTCCTCTCTGGTTCATCTGCTCTGTCCTGATTGGGGAAACTTGGTATAGCACAATGACAGGCATGTTGGGAAGAGGGCCAGCCTGAATCTTCAGCCATCTGTTAATGGGGCAACGGATTATGATGTAGCATGAGCAAGTTGCCTTAATCAGGCAGAACCATCAGATAAGGTTACAGCCAGCCATGGGAGGAGACTGAACAAGGGTGTATCAGTTGTGGATGTGCAGCTTGGGGTATGGAGTGGGGCTTGTGGAAACAGAAGTGTCAGCCTTGGTGGAACTCAAGTGCATAGTTCTCAATGGGTCCCCAGTCCCCTGGGAATCTGTGTAAAATGCATATTCTTGGGCTCCACCTCAGACTTCCTGAATATGAATCTTTGGGGATGGGGCCCAGTGAGCTGCATTTTGAAATGCCTTGCAAGTGATTCTGAGGCATGCTAATGGTTGAGAACCACAGCTGTAGACTAGGGTAAGTGGCAGTGTGGTGTCCTCTTAGGGAGGGGAGAGAAAACCTTGCACTTTCTGGCTTCCTGTTGTGTAATGAAAAATAGACTTAATTCTCCTTGGTTTCATCCAGTTAACAACAGTGGTTCTCCAGTAATTCAAGCCAAGTTCCCCGTGGTCCAACTACCCCACTCACATGAAAAAACCTTCACTGGACTTGAGCAGCACACATATTGGGGGGAGATTGGTGGTTTGATAATGGTTTTGGCTGATGTTTCCTTGAGGTGGTGTGGTGTAGTTGAATGGGAGCCTGCACTGGGATTCTGGCCCTACCATGTATTCGTCACATGCCTCTTCCTGGCTCCTGGACCTAGGTTTTTTATCTATGAAATGGCATGGATTTGGAGCTCTTTGAGTTCCTTACTTGTGGTGACACTCCATGGTTCTCAGAGATGTGCCAAGTAGAGGCCATGGTTACATCATGCTGGAGACAGAAGTGTTGATGCTGTCATATTATAAGTATTAATATTGGAAGCGACAGCCTGCTGACCATCTGGAAGAATCTCCTAGGGCACTGAAGGCCCTGGACCCTGATTTGAGACCAGCATTTTCGGACAGGTGCCTCATTAATAGAAATGACTTCCTGAGAATGTAGCCAAATAGGCTGCCTGACTTTGTCCCACATTGCCAAGACTTTGAGCACAGAGGTCAACCTACACAGAGGGTTAATCCCTCAGTCTTCGGTATCCCTCTGTCTGACCCTTCTGGGGCTCTGGTGGCTTCCACTGGGTTACTTGATTGGATATGTGTGCTGCGCTTTGGAGCTGTTGCAGGAAAGACTGGGAGAAACATCCAGCCTGTGAGCGTTTCTGTCCTTCCTTGGCTGAAGATACTGTTCAGGCTTGGGGGTGGAGCAGGGAGAGCCTGCATCGAGGACTGCTTGTACTGCCTTCGCTTGCACAGGACTTTGGCGTCAGAGGGAGAGAACATGTACAAATCTGCTGCAATTGACCTTTTAAGGCAAACCGACTTGTATGTTTGCTACACGAAGGGGCTGCTGACAAGTCTCAGGCTGGAGACAGAAGGTGGAGGAGAAAGGAGAAATATCACCGCCTTAGGAAGAGAGCTCATGGGCTGGTGAGAGAGATGAAGCAGCAGGTAGAGCCAGAGCGGCTGTGACATTGTCAGACAGTCAGACCTGCTGCTCTTCCATCTTCTCAGAGGAGGGGCTTCTGAAGTGTGACTCAGAAGGCCACCAGAAGAAAGCACGATTGAGCATGCCCCACTTGTACTTCTCCCTGAGCGAGGTTACCACGACAGAAATGGGTTGGCGACCAAAGCCCCCTACAGGCTAGGGCCTCCACCAGGGACAAGAATGGGTGGCTGATTCAGATGCAGCTCTACATGGAAGCAGCCGGACGGGAGACATTCCCATAGTGCACCCCCATCCCCTGCTTCACCTCTCCTGGGTCTCCTTTTCCAGCATCAACTCAGGAGGTGAGATGCTGCCTTTGGTGAGCCTTGTCTAGTCTTCCAAGGTTGGAGAGCAGAGTGCTGTCCTGGGTTTAGTAGTAGGAGACAAAAGGCCTACCGACTTGACTCCATTTCCCTGCCTGAAAATGAAGGAAAAGGCTGTTGTTGTCTATAGCCAGACAGGGTTTGACAGAATTCTTAAAATAAAAAAATGTGAAACGAGGGAAATCTGAATCTGTGGGAAGGTCCTCTGTGAAAGGATTTTGTGGGTTCCCTGTCAGTGAAGCACATTGCAGCAAGATTGTCTTCGTTTCTCGGGGTGTCAAGTGCGTGGGCTAACCATAACCAGAATGTGCTGCTGGGGGGCTTCCCTGGAAGGGGATGTAAGGTAGGAAGCTGAGGGCAGTGGGGAGGAGGTCCAACCAGGTAACCTTAAAGGCCCTGTCAACTCTTTATTATTCTTGTGAAAAATCTGTTAGATGGGAAAATAAATGCTAGTGACTGACCTTGTTCTATAGGTATTGGTCAAGTGAGCTAAGCAAGATTCCTCATATGAAGCCCAGTCCCCTGCTAACATCCAGACAGGGAAGACGTGGTTATTGGGGTGGAGGCATGCTACTGTCATGGAAGAGTCCCTGGCCTTTTCCAGCAACAAAGGCAAAGGAGGGACATGGAACCAATTTTAAGTACCATGTACCAGGCTTGGGGTGAGATTCTTCATGTCTATTATTCAGTTGAATCAGCACAATAATCACAGGGGATGGGTAGGATTACTATTCCCCATGTTCTTGGTGAGGTCATGGAGATGTAGAGACATCCAAACCCTTGAATGCCGTCACACGGTCAGCAAGTGAAGACCTCCAGTTCACAGCTGTGATCAGGCCCGTGACCTCCCACTCTGCCTCCCAGGCTGGAATGGGGGCTTATCTTTTTGAAGACACTTATGAAGAAGATGGGGACATGCCAGGGTTCATATCTGAGACCTCTGTGCCTTCTTTACATGTGAGATGTTCGCTTTTATACTGTGTCCGGAGAGCGGGCTTTTGGGGAAAAGGCTTTCCCAGCTGGAACACATCCTAGGGCCCTGGGGTTGTGAATTACCGGGCAGGTGAGAAGAGTCAGGTGTGTGGAGGGAAGCCCCTCCTTTCTGTTTCAGTCTCCCTCCTTCCTGGGGCCCAAGGGGAGTATTAATTACTCATTGTTGGCATTTTAGATCTGTATAAAGTGTTCTGCCCATGTTACTGTTTCAGGGTCAGACATCAGTGACTGGTAGCCTGGTGCTTGGCTCCAGCTCTCAAGTCTGATGTGTTTCTTTGATCCCAGTCTTTCTCAGCAACTTGGCTCATTTTCAGAACTGGGTGGGAAATGTTACAGGCTCACTTTCTACCTGTTGTTTTTGTTCTTTTCTCTTGTGGGTATGGCCAAAGGCAGAGAGGTTGGGGAAGGAGACGCGGTGAGTTGGACTGACCACCTCAGACTTTGGAAATCCAAGTTAATTTTGTTTTGTTTTCTTCAGTAATTTGATAAATGTTTTATTGCCACTATTAACACACAGTATTTTATGTAAATAATACACAATACTGAAGACTTAAAAAATTTGGAAAAGCCCGGAGACCAAAGCAAAAATCACTATTTTCCTACCATGTACCACTATTATTAAAACTTAGGTATAGATTTTCCTAGATGTGTGTGTATGTGTGTATGAGATTGTGTGCATTTATATATTTCTTACAGAAACAAAACAGATGTACATAGTCTATTTTTTCTTTTAGTGTTATAATATGAATGTATTACTGTGTCAATAAATATTCTTTAAATTTTTATTTAAAATGTTATAGGGATATAAAATATTCCATTATCTAGATGTAACAATTTACTTTATCCCCTATTAGCAGATAATTTAGGCCTTACATTTTCTATAATTAGAAATATTACTGTTTCTCCCTCTGAAGTTTAGACTATATCATCATTCCACCTGTAATGTATGAGAATAAACATTTCTAATACTCTTACCATATATTTTTGCCAATCTTTGCTTATTTGATAGGACCCCCCTGCCCCCCAAAAAAGGTGTTCACTATTTCAACCTTAAGCAGTGCTAAGATAGAGTGTCAGGACGTGTGGATGGGTTTGTTGGGAATATAAGAAAAAAACAGACGTCAACCATCTTGGTTTGTTTTTCTTTATTGACCTCCTTTGATTTTTCCTGTGTCAACGTAATGCAAAAACACTAGATCTCTATCCCAAGAAATGAGGTATATTTAAACATCTTTTACAGGATATTTTTCACAGTTTTATTTATAAGAGCAAAAAGGTTGAAATAACCTAAGTGCTCACAATGAGAAATCAGTTAAATTAGTGGTAATAATGGAATACTATGCAATCATTAAAATAATTTAATAGCATAGGGAAAAATCAGGCTATAAAATAATATGTACATAATGATCTCAATTAAATAATATGTACATAGAAAAAAGGCTATAAAGGTTAATGTTAATCATTTCTGAATGGTATAATTATACTTTTTCCCTTGTGTTTTCAAAAAATTTTAACAAGTACATGTATTAGTATTGTAATCATTCACAAAGCAGATGTTAGCAAGTGAACTCTAAAATATTACACATGAAAATAAAGAGCTCTGAGTAATTGGATTTTGAGTCACTTAGATTCTTCCAAGGACGTTGTAGGTTATCAAGTCTTCACATTCTTTGAGGCTAGTGGAGCTCTTTGGAAATTTGCAGAACCATTTCCTAGTGGGGGCTTTAATGAGGATAGAGTCAAAACAAGGAAATCAAGATTAGCTTCCATCTGCTTTTCTGGCCTTTGTGTTTACTTGGGGGTAACAAGATGGTGGGATAAGGAACCTACTTATGGTGCCCACTGCCTTGGACAACAGGATATATAGGACATGTCATCCAAGGCACTGATGTATCTCAGTACTATTGGGGTTCTTGTTTGGAAACTGAAAGGCAGGGAATGACAAAGGATGGATATACTAATGTCATCTGGTGGGATTGATTTGGTTGTGTTTGTGTATTTCTGGTAATGATAAATACCCCAATATGTTGGGAACAGAATCCTATGCCAGTCCTTCAGTTACTGATGAGGAAATGGAGGTCTAGAGGGATTAAGTCACTTGTCCAAGCTAGTGTCTTTTACCGCCCCCCCCCCCCCCCATCACAGTGTCTCACTGGATGGTACAATATATCACATGTTGGATATGTCTGACTGGCTGAGATGATTCACAGTATACTTGGATGGTTTGGAAGTCTTTGAAATTGCTTGGTTAGAGTTTGGTTAAAAGAGGATAATTCAATTCTGGGTAGTAGGATGGTGGGAGGAGGTCAGTGTTGGTCTTTGCTCATAATATGATAGTTATTAAGTGATATTCAGAGGAAAAGGAAATATTAAACTTCATAATAAAGGAAGGTGAACTAGGGCAGCTGGCAAGAGAGATTGAATCAACAGTTGAATGGATTTATTTTCCCCAGACTCAAGTTCCATGTGAAGATGCCCTTAGTTTGAGTTGCAGGCACTCCATGCCATGGGTTTTTCTCCTGTTATGCATTTCATCCTAGGTGAATGAGAACGTTAAGAACTGGAAATTTCATTTACCTTTATGACTTACAGCCTCATGCTGTATTGCCTTATTTGCCTTTGGCTATGAGTGCTCTGAGGATGAAGATACTGAGTTCACTTTGGGCATCACTCTTTAGTCTGAGGATCGGTTCAGAGGAAGCAGTAATTATGGTGAGAGAGGACTAGAATTCCTCCCCAGAGAGGAGCTCTTAAGACGGGTACAGTGGGGCGCCTGGGTGGCACAGTCGGTTAAGCGTCCGACTTCAGCCAGGTCACGATCTCGCGGTCCGTGAGTTCGAGCCCCGCGTCGGGCTCTGGGCTGATGGCTCAGAGCCTGGAGCCTGTTTCCGATTCTGTGTCTCCCTCTCTCTCTGCCCCTCCCCCGTTCATGCTCTGTCTCTCTCTGTCCCAAAAAATAAATAAACGTTGAAAAAAAAAATTAAAAAAAAAAAAAAAGACGGGTACAGTGTATAGGAGAAGAGAAGGTAATTGAAGGAATGAGTAGGGCAGGACAGCTGACTTCAAATATGTAAGGGGCTATCATAAGGAACAAAGAATAAGCTTGTTCTGTGTGACTCCTGAGAGCAGAGCTGTAGCTGATGAGGGGAGACCCATTTCAGCTCAGTGTAAGAAAGACCCTTCTAGAAACCAGAGATTCTCAACAATGGTCAGTGGACTAATGGAAAGTGTCCAGCAGAGCCTCCAGATGTTTGTCAGAGTTTTCTGTACTGGGTGGGAGTTTGTTTCAAATGACCACTAAGGGCCATTCCAAGTCTGTGTTTCTATAACCCTATGTTTCTATGTTTAAGTAGTGTGTACATTATGCATTCATCATTCTTATTTGTTAAGCTCTTATTATACTTGTCATGCATTCTACTAGGCATTGGAAATATAATGGTAAAACATAAAATCCCTGAGTTTATAATCAATTGAAGGAGATAAATGGTAAATAGATTATTGCAAGGTATAAGTCCAACTTAGTAAAGTATAGGGTGCTATGAGCTCCATAGGAGGTGTAATCAGATTAGCTTGGAGTGACTCATGGAATCTTTCTGGAAAAAGTGAGGAGAAAGACCAAAAAAAAAAAAAAAAAAAAAAATGACTATGGCTTGGGTAAGCCAAAAGGGTAAAGAAGAGTATTCTAGGTAGAGGGAATAGCCTGTACAGAGGTGGAAGGACAGCACGGTGCATTAGAGACACCAGTTGCTGGGGGAGAGGCAAGTGAAAAGAGGTATAAAGCTGACCGGGTGGGAGGCAGATGATGAAGGGCCTTGTCTGCCAGGTCAGAGTTTGGACTTCATGTGGAGAACAACAGGGAATCATTAAAGAGCTTTAAGGAAAGGATTGTGTCACCTGCCTCAACTTCTGGAAAGACCACTTTGGTTCCAACATGGAGGGTGGGTTAGAGGGGACCAAGGCTGGCTGCAGAGAGACTGGTTGGAGTCTATTCAGTAATTCGGGTTAAGAGGTGCTGGTGAAACTAACCCACTACAGGGGCAGTGAGGATGGAGAGGGATGGTCAGGTGGTGGGGAGATTTCAAACTGAGTAACTAGGAGGTTGGAGTGCCATTTGTTGAGACTGAGAAATTAGGCCAGGCAGCAGATTTTGGGGCTAGTAGAATGCTGATATTGTGTTTGAAGTGTCAGTGAGACACAGAGATGAAGACACTCTTTCTTCATATTTTGCAAACTACCCAAAAGAGATTCATTTTTGTCTCCTAATACCATGGAGGAGTTTCTCTATATAAAATAGGACTTTTCTTCCAAAGCACTTTCATGACTACTTTTCACAGATCCTCACACAATTCCTGTGAAGTGCAGGAGAGAAGTTTCTTTCAATGCACAGAGTTTGAACTTAGTATTCTATGAAATCATAAGTGGGTGTTCTTAGAATATAGTCACTCAGGTGGTTTTCACTTTCTCTTGGGTCACTCATATCCCAGGAAGACCATGGTTCCCCTTCTGTTTTCTGCCCAGAAAGAATTACTAGGTGGTTAAGGAGCTCAATATTGTCTCCTGTGAAGAATGAGTCTCTCTGTGTAAGTAGAGAGGATCAGAGGCCCAGACAGGCTAAGAGACAAACAAAACAGTGGGTGGACAGCCAAGATGGGATTGCTTTTATTCCTTGATAGTGGCCTCTTTAGTTGGTTGGCCCACACTCCTTCCATGGAATTACCTTCCTGAACGTTCCAAGGTTGATTAAGTAGATCCAATTTGGATTTCACTTTATGGTTCTGCTGTTGTTGACATGTTTCATAGATTCATAACTTGTAGGGAGATAGAAGATCTTCAATTTCATTAAGTCCAAATTGTAGCTCAGTGGGGTATAGAACCACGTGCGCAAGGTTACATAATGAGCGGGTCTTCTGGATTCTCTTCCCGTTTCACCATGTTGGGCTTTTAAAAAATCTTACTCAGCCATAGATCTATAAGGATGTTTATTTCTTAAAAGCTATAAGGACCCACCCCTTCTTTTTGATTCATTTCTTCTTTGTGACCTTAAATGTCTGAGTTCTTTGGGGACATGCCACTCACCCTCTTCCCTCCCTTGTACTCTACCTCTTCTTTCTGTGTGATCTTATCTACTCCTATGGTTTCCATTGCTATTTACGGGTGTATGACTCCACAGTTGGTACCTCTAGGCTTGAACTCCTTCATACACTTTAGATCATCCACATCCTGGTCTCACCCTCCACAGGCACATCAGAATCAATAGCTATAAAACTAGCAGTGTTGGCTTCAGACCTACATATGCAACTGCCTACTGGTTGAGAATCGATAGCAAGTTGAGAATCCAACTCTACATGACTATCTGCTTTTCATCTTTTTCTGCACATCTGAGTGGGCAGCATCCCTGCCTATTTAAGAATCTGAGCTGGAAAGCTGGGAGCCAGCTTCAATATCCCTCTCTTCCCACCACATTAGTCATCACACTCCTTTGGTTCTACCTTTTAAATAGCTGTGGTCTCTATTTGCTCTTCTGTGTCTTTCTTGCCAATGGGTCCTAATCAGCTTTCAACTTGAACACTCTGACACTTTCTTGGGTGGGCTTCCTACCATCAGTTCTTTTCTTCCTCTATCGTCTCTTCTTCTCCCACACACTGTGGGAGCAATCTTAAGGAAACAAACCTAATCACACCATTCGTCATGTAAAATACTCCCTTACATGGAAAATCTCTTCAGTGTGCCATAGCTAGTGGCTAAGAGTCTGAAGTTGAGTTAGATTGTCTGGGTATGGATTCCATTTACCAGTTATCTTGGGTAGGTTATGCAACCTTTCCATTCCTCAATTTCCTTACCTATAAATGGTAGATAATAATAATACTTCATACGGTTGTTATAAGCGTTAAATGACTTAGTATTTGTGAAGTGCTTAAAACAGTGCTTATCACATAGCAAATACTACATAAGGGCTTGTTGAATACAATAAGGTTATAACTCCTTAGCTTGACATACAGCCCTTTCAAAATTGGGCCCCTGTTGACCTCTCCAAGCTCAAGTTCTCAATCCTCCTGCCCTTGGCCCTGTACCTTCAACAATACGCATCAATTTGTCACATTTCATACCATTGTGCTTTTCCTTGTGTGTGTGTTTTTTAATCCTAGGATGATTCTTCTCTTCATTTCAATCTCTCCTCCCCCTTATGAACCTTCCGATAAGTTATTAATCTTTCATAATCCAAAGAAGCCATCCCCATACCAGTGGACACAGATAACACTTCTTCCCCTGAGCAAGTTTCATGCCTGGATGCCTGGGCATATTTTATCATAGTGGTTAGTCTGAAGGCTCTGGAGTGGGACAGACATTCCAATTCTGATTCAACCACTTACAAGCTGTCTGACCTTAGGCAAGTTATTTACCTTCTCTGACCCTCATCTGTGTAATGGGAATAGGTTACCTACCTCATAGGGTTATTGCGAGGATAATATGGCACTATGCGTGCTAAGGGTGGGTCTAACTGCCAGCATGTGGTAGGTAATCTCACAGCAACTATCATATTGTTAATGATGTATTTCCATTAAAACAGGTGTCACATACTATTTAATTTATAGTTTACATATGTCTCTACATGAAGGTTGGGGCTCTGTGTATACTCAGCTTTATAATCCCAGTATCTCCCGTAGTAGATGATCACTAATATTGATGTTTACCTGAAGCCATGCACCCAGACACTGGCCGTCTCACTTGGGGTGAAGTTCATGTCTTGGCCACACACACCTCCCAAATCTTATCCCCAGGATGTTGGTTTTGTTTTCTCGATAGAACCTGTATGAAGGAGGTAAGTCTGCATTTAGAAGATGGCAATATATTCTAAACTGAGCAGGTAGTGTGAAGCAAGGTGTGAAGGCTTCTCTGGGAGGTGTGTGTATGTGGGGGGGGGGCATGAGGAGAGGGAGGGAGAAGAGGGCTGGAGACCTTGGTGGGTAAGACAATGACAGCTGTAGGAACAAGACGCAGGGAGAGTCTGGGGAGCCTGAGGGAAATGAGGTGGCAGCCAGGATGCTTGTGTCCTTGGGAGGCAGCTTTGGGGTAGATCGTGAGGGAGAATACAGAGACTGGATGCGCCTACTGTCATGGTGGGCATGATTGCTTCACTCTCTTTCTTATCTCTGCTCACGTGCCTTGCTGAGAAGGGGGACTTCCCTGAGCCCCTTGTCCTACCTAACTTGTAACCCCTTCCTTCCAGCTCTCCTAATTCTCCTTTCCCTGCTTTATTTTCTTCCAGAGTACTTATCATCATTGAGCACACTGTTTGTTATACTTAGGTATTTGGTTACTATCTAACTCTCCCCTATAAAATTTACAACTCATAAAGGCAAGTTTCTTAATCCGTTTACACTGATATGTCACTGGAACCTGGAACATTAGTGATACATCGTAAGTGCCTAATAAATATTTGTTGAATGAATGAATCCCACCAAAAAAAAGGATAACTGCCATTTGTATTTTTGTATTTAGTCATTCAGGACATAGCTTTAAAAATTTTTTGTTAGAGGTATAAGTTACATACCATAAATGGCATCCATTTCAAATACACAGTTCAAGGAATATTGGCAGGCATATACACACCTGTGTAACCAAACACCACAATCAAGACCTAGAACATTCTCATCACATCAAAAAACTTTCTAGTACCTCTTTGCAGTTAATTCCTGTCCACACCCATGGCCACAGGCAACCACTGATGTCATTTTTGTCATTATTTATTGTCTCTGCCTTTTCTAGAATTTCATAAAATTGGACTCCTACTCATGTTTTATTTTGCTCAGTGTAACGTTTTTTAGGATTTATCCATGTTGCATGTGGCAGTGGTTTGTTTGATTTTCTTGCTGAGTTTTAGAAAAGGGTTTCTTATCCTGCTTTGCAGTTTTTGTGACTACAAGTGAGCATGGGCTCTGGATCCAGGCTGTCTGGTTGGAAATCTGGCTCCTCCACCTACCAGCTATGTGGCTTTGGGCAAGTTTATCTTCCCTGTGCCTCAGGTCTCTCATCTGTTAAATGGGGGTAATAACCATACTACCTTGTAGGATTTTGGGGAGCAAGAGTAAATGAGGCAAAGCAAACACATACAGTGCTTCAAATGGTGGCTGGCACATAGTCAGTATTTAATAGTTGTTGGCTATGCTTACTTCCACTTCTCAAATGGAGAAAAAAACCTTGAGGCACAGAAAAGTAAAGTAACTTTTCCAGTGTCATTCGGATCCCAGAAAGAACTGAAATCTAAGTCTTTCTGATTTAACTTCTGTGTTCTACCACCTCCCAGATTCTGGGTTGTCCTCTTTGGACCAGAATTCTGTGTGCAGCACACACAGAATGAGAAAAGCTCATGCTCAGTTTGGGGGATGTCTGGCTTCCCTACCTCAGTGTTGATTCAGGCTGTCCCTGCTGGTTTCACCATCCCTGCCCCTGTGGGTAGGGTTCGGGTCCATCTTTTGACCTGTACAAGGGGTAGAGCTGGGCCTTCTTGCCCTTTGCTCCCCTCCTGGGCCCTCTCACACAGCTGAGCTTTGCATCAGGAACACCTCTTACAATCACACAGTATCAGCCCTGTGAGAAGCTAATTTGATAAACCCCACTCCAAAGCTCATTGAACCTGTCTATAACGATGCTTAATTAAAGTGCAGAAACTTTGAAGAGATAGCAAGTTACTGCTTAACGCAATACCAGAGTGCCACTATTTTACCATCTGTCTCACTCTCTATAGTAATTGCTTCCTGACATTTGTTTATTTTAATTAGAAGAGCAGTCTTGATCAAGGGGGAGGGCAGGCAGGGTCAAAACTATCGAGGAAGAGGAAAAAAGTAGAAAAGGAGAGCTATAATCTGGTGGTCCTGGGCTGAAGGGAGGGCACTGTTGTCTTGATGATGTAACTGGTTCCACCTTCCCACAGGGACAGATACCTGTGGAACTTTCTCCATGTGGCAAAAGCACATCGCTGACTCTGGGGTCATATGTTCAGGGTCTATGGGTGTCCTTTAGGACATATCGGAGTTGACCTTCTTGGTTAGAGAATATAGAGACTCCCACTTTGTTAGGAGGGAGATTACAGATAGGGCTAGTCATATTCCAGGATGGTGGAGACACTTCCAGTCACAACAGAGTCTCAGAACTGAGGGAAAGAGAAGTTCATTCATATGTATTGGTTCCACAGGTTCTCACTGGTGCTTTTATAGTCTGCCTGGTTATTTTTGATTGTGTGTTGGTCATTGTATGTGAAAAATATAAGTATAAATTAAGGGCTAGGCGCCTGGGTGGCTCAGTCAGTTAAGCATCAGACTTTGGCTCAGGTCATGATCTCACGTTTTGTGGGTTCTAGCCCTGCATCGGGCTCTGTGCTGACAGCTCAGAGCCCAGAGCCTGCTTCAGATCCTGTCTCCCTCGCTCTCTGCCCCTCCCCCACTCATGATCTGTCTCTCTCTCAAAAATAAATAAACATTAAAAAATTTTTTAAATTAAGGGCTTAGATGAAGAAGATACCTTCCTACAGAAAGACATTTTATTTTTTTGGCAGTTTTTTGAAAGCACTGTAAATCTAGGAGACCCCTACCCCCAACTATTAAAAGCTTGAACTTCTCTCAACACACAGGCAATTCAAACCCACTCTACAGGTCCTCTTCAGGATTAGTAAGTTTCTGGTTCTTTCTGACCCTGAGGGTCACAGCTCATTGTGAGAAAGCTCTTCTTTCGGTGTCCACATCTTGTGCAGGTTCTGTGCCTTGATTTCTGTCTCTAACTCTGCAGACTTTCAAAACTAAGTTCAGATTTGCCAGATTCAGAAAATGCCTTTGGGGCAAAAGCGATGTCCATACTTCTCTGAGTTCCTGATTCCCTTCAGTGTTGAATTAGTATTTCCTTACTATCTGGTCAACATTTTGATGATTTTAAAAAAGACCCACTGCATATTTTATCTAGATTTTTAGTTGTTTTCAATGGTAATAGCCTGCCATTATCAGAAAGAGAAAGTGCCAATAGTGGTTTTTATATTACATATGTTTTTACTTTTGGCAGCAGAATTAAACAAAACAAAACAAAATAACAATGGAGCAGTTCTGGTAATAGTGGGGCTAGAGGCCCTGAAGCCCTGCCACCCCTTTGTTTGATCCATATAGAGCATCTGTAAGTGCCTGGCTTTCATAGGCATGGTTTGATGAAAAACTCTGCCCTAAGGAGCAGACTTGGTTTGACTGACTTTGAGGAACCACAGCTTTGGCAAAGCTTATCTACTGCTTTCCCTGGAAACAAATGGTTCTTGGCATTTGAGGATGGCTAGAAGCCTAGATGTTGGGCAAGGTGCTATAAGAAATGACAAAAGTGTGCTTCCTGAGTTCCAGAGAGCCCCTGTGAGAGTAAGACCAGGGCGGTAACGATCTTCTCAGTCTTCAGAGTACTAATCTGAATTGGGAAGAAGAGAACAGAAGCAGGGCAAGCATGGGAGGTATGTTAGTTTGGGTGTTCCAAGAGACAGGTGTCAAGAAAGGATTAGACATGCAAGAATTTTATTGGGAGAAACGCTTGTGAAGGATAAAGGGGGAAGGAGCAAAAGTATGCAGGCAGAGTGTTCAGACCTTGATGCAGATCTGATACCTGGTGCAGGGAGAAAGGCAGGAAGGACTGGGGTTGAAGAGGCCCACTGCAACATAGCTCTGAGAGTTTCAGCCGTCCTTATGAGAATCCCCAAGCAAAAGTTACTTGTTAGAGAAGTCTCCCACTGTAGAGAAATGGACTTCACCTTGCTCCTACATGCTTAGTCATCAGCTAGGAGCTGTCCTGGGGAGAGTGTGGCCTCATCAGATGTGTAGTGATGGATTCAAAGGGGGGTGGTAAGCGGGGCTGTCTGTCAACTCTGCAGCAAGTCCTCTTGAAGGGTATCTGAATGGTATACCTCCCTGACCACCCCCGTGGAGAGGGCCACCCCAGATTAGTAATGAGGTGTTTGCTGAAACAAGAAGGTGAGGAAGAGAGTCAAATATGATTTTCCAGACCAAGGGAACAGCCATAATGAAATGTTGCCTGCTTATTTCCCAGGAGCTCAGTGTCCAAGTGGTGGGATTCCACTCAGCTGTGTTTGAGCATATCATCTGAGCTTGTTGAGGGCAGGCCTCCAGTAAAGATTCCTCTGCATTACTGAAGTTACCCTGATGTGGCTGGTCATTTCACCCCCTTACCCCTGGCTTTCTAAACCCTTACAGTAGTTTTCAACTGCTCTTAGGATAAAGACCACAGCTTTTATCCTTTTTGGCCTGGTCCAGGGGTCTTGCCTATTCTTTATTGCATACCACATACCCCTCACTGTCCCTGTTCCAGCCCCACTGATCATTCAGTCTCTTGTCCTTGCCTTGCTCATTTCCACCTCAGGGCCTTTGTCTATGATGTTTCCTTTGTCTGGGATGATACTGTGTCCTGTTCTCTCTTCTTGCTACATCAGCTAAGGTTCCCTTCCTCTGGGAGGACCAAAGTCCCCATATAACTCTCACAGTACTATGTTTTTTGTTTCCCTCGGTGGCGTTTATTATAGGCACAGTTGTACATCTTTTGTGGCTGATTGTTTATTTAATCTTGGGCTCTCCCACTAGACTAGAAGCTCCACAGGGGCAGGACTGGGTCTGTCTTTGCTCTTTCTTATATCTCTGTGCTGGGTATGCCGGACATGCTCAAATGTTTAGGAAATAATCTATGGAAGACAAGGTGAAGACAATACTGGGATATCCAATACATAAAAATAAAACGCACATAGAAACAAACTATAAGGCAGGGTGAGACATGCTCCTCCAGGGCTGGGAGTGAGTTTTGAGGTCCTTGTGCACCCAACCCCCGTCTCATGTTGGAACTGTCTGGAACAGTCTGGAACACAGACTGCGCCTGTGGAGGTGGAATGACTTCCCCGTGTTGGCATGGCTAGTGTGTGCCAGGGCTTGGACTCATACCTGAGACTTTCAACTCCAAGCCCAGTGCTGTTATTGCCAAGGGAGGCTGTGTGTGGTCATATAGCATGTGATTTTGAGGCAGGTGCCTGGCTTCTGTATGGGCCCTATTTTCACTGTTGATCTGAACTTAAGTACATATGCCTTATCTGGTTTGGCTGTTTCCTCATCTGTAAAGTGGGTGTATTTTAATTTGTTTTTAATGTTTATTTCTTTTTGAGACAATGCAAGTGACAGAGTGCAAGCGGCGGAGGGGCAGACAGAGGGAGACACAGAATCTGAAGCGGGCTCCAGGCTCTGAGCTGTCAGCACAGAGCCCGACATGGGGCTCGAACTCACAAACTGAGATCATGACCTGAGCCGAAGTCGGACACTTAACTGACTGAACCACTCAGGCGCCCCAAAGTGGGTGTATTTTAAGTGGAAACTTTGAAGATTAAATGAGATAGTATGTGAAAGGGTGCTTTTCATAAACTCTGAAGTATTTTACAAATGTTCTTACTGTGTCATGTTTTATTACTGTTTGGTAAAAGAAGTCTAAAGCCACTGGTGACAGGTGACAGGGGACACCATCAGGCTCTATCTACCGCTGATGGTGTTGCACTTCAGCCCTCTCTTCTCTTGTGGATAGGGTATTTTTTATGTATTTCTTCAGGGGAACTGAAAAAGTTAAATTTGGGGAGCATCAGTTCTATGAAGAAAAAAGGAAGTGTGATAGATAGTTGGGGCATCACTTAGCCTCCCTCAGCCTGGGTCCCTTTATCAGTGAAAGGAGAGGGTAGTGGTAACTGATGTCTAGAGGCGTCTTTCATCAGGGAGCCCGTAAACACTCATGAATGGGAAGGAGGCTATCACTTGACAGACTCCAACACACAGAACAAGAGAAGACTGGCCTCTAGCTTGAGAGATTCTTCTGATCCCAGGAAGAATTTTCTGGCACTGAGGGTAGTTAAATGCTGGAAGAGGAGAAGGCAACAATGTGTGTGGAAGTTGCTTTTGGAAGGTCTTTATAAAGAGAAGAAATACCCAACTGCAGCCCTGCTAGAACTGGGGAAATAGACAAGGAAATATTTGAAGTGATTTCCACCCTGCACATGAGGGACACTGCATAAAATGCTACAAGGTTACAGAAATGCCCTCTCCACACACTCTCTCTGGTTGTTCATGCCCATTTCTGAATCTTGTTGCCACTCCCAAGGCTTGTGTACCTGGGTCAAAGCTCCCAGGGCCTCCCACCTCTGTTCTGTGTTCTGAACTTTGACCCTTCCTCTCTGTTTACTTTTTCCTTCTCCTCAATGCATCCTTCCAAGAAAGTAGTCCTGGTGCCAGCAGCGGACTCCAGATAATAAAGCTCAGCATGGTGACTGATAACTGGTCCTGTATATAAGGCTAATGTGGGGAATTTTCTGCCAAGATGACCAATGAAAGGAAAAAAAAAAAAAAAAACAACAACAAGAGGAGCAAGTTTAATTAAAATTTTTTACCTGCTTTCTCCTCTAGGGTTTTGATGGTTTCCTGTCTCACATTTAGGTCTTTCATCCATTTTGATTTTATTTTTGTGTATGGTGTAAGAAAGTGGTCTAGTTTCATTCTTCTGCATGTTGCTGTCCAGTTCTCCAAGCACCATTTGCTAAAGAGGCTTTTTTCCATTAGATACTCTTTCCTGCTTTGTCAAAGTTTAGTTGGCCATACATTTGTGGGTCCAATTCTGGGTTCTCTATTCTATTCCATTGGTCTACGTGTCTGTTTCTGTGCCAAGTGGTTCAGCCACTCTGGAAAACAGTGTAGAGGTTCCTCAAAAAATTAAAGATAGAACTACTCTATGACCCAGCAATAGCACTGGTAGGAATTTACCTAAGGGATACAGGAGTGCTGATGCATAGGGGCACATGTACCCCTATGTTTATAGCAGCACTTTCAACAATAACCAAATTATGGAAAGAGCCTAGATGTCCATCAGTGGATGAATGGATAAAGAAGATGTGGTTTATATATACAATAGAATACTACTTGGCAATGAGAAAGGAATAAAATCATGCCATTTTCAGCAATGTGGATGGAACTGGAGGGTATTATGCTAAGTAAAATAAGTCAGTTCACTCATATGTGGATCCTGAGAACCTTAACAGAAGACCATGGGGGGAGGGAAGGGGAAAAAATAGTTACAAACAGAGGGAGGGAGGCAAACCATAAGTGACTCTTAAATACTGAGAACAAACTGAGGGTTGATAGGGGTGGGGGAGAGGGGAAAGTGGGCGATGGGCATTGAAGAGGGCACTCGTTGGGATGAGCACTGGGTGTTGTATGTAAGCCAATTTGACAATAAATTATATTTAAAAAAAGTTTTAGGGAGAGTGATGTAAAACTTTAATTGGTTTTATTTTTTGCTACCGTTTTCAGCATGGATGTGTCTCCCTTCCTCATTTTTAATCCTCTTGAGACTGGGGAGAGATTTCCCAAGCAAGTGTAAAAGTAATTATATTCAAAGACAGATTTTTCTTTTTCCCTAAAAGTATTAAGTTAATTGTCTTTTCTGGGGCTAATTGTCTTTTCTTCGGTCCAGGTGTGAATAGACTGCTTGGGGCTAGTAATAGTTTGCATTTGTAAGTGTTTTTCACATACGGAATCTCATTTTGTCCTCCAAATGTCCCTGTGCCTGGTAGTTGTTTTTGTTGCTGTTTTCCAGATGAGCAAACCGAGGCTCAACTCGGCAGAGCTCACGAACCAGTGCCGGCTCCTGTACCGGCACTGCCCCTTCCCACCTTGTTCTACCACCACCCACAGCCCTGCCTGGAGGTGGTAAATCTACAGGGGCCCCTTGAACTCCAACCCAACAGTCCCCGCGAGTTTCACAGTGGCTTGCAAAGGCAAGTCTGCTGGAGACAAAGTTTCTACTAGTTGGTGGGAGAATGAAGACCTTCCTGGGAGTATAGGAGGTCGAAAAGGGGACTGTTTCCAGAAGATGATGGGAACATTGGAAATTCTGTGACACCTGATGCTGAGAATGTTTTGGTGTTTTGCCTGAGGATTTTTAACTGTGTAGTAATTGAAGGTTGTTAGGACCAGAAAAACCAGGATTAAAGTGAGATCTACTCATATTTTGGTTTCTAGCAGAAATTGAATAGGGTGAAAAATGTAGAAGACGGAGGCTGCTTTTGAGAAACTTCATCGGATAAATATAGAATATCATGTAGCCAAAGTCATAATGATTTGATCTCAAAGACTAACCACTACAGGACGCAATGGAAGGCACCCCAATCCAAGTGGAAAGGCTTGGGTTTGATCTCAGCTACTTCTTAGCTGTGTGACCTTAAACAAGTTACTTAGCCTTGAAGTCTCAATTTTCCCATCCCTAAAGTGCAGGTAATAATACATCAGTGGACTTCTGCAGGGATAAAATGAAAACAGTGCTTGATATGCAGTAAGCTTTCAAAAATGTTAGTTGATCCTGGAGCTGAAGCTAAGGAGATTGGACTCTTTCCTGTTGGCATCCAACAAGGAAGCCGTTGAGTTTCTTCAGAAGCTTGCGAATGATATGTTTAAATGTGAATTTTAGAAAGTTAATTCTGTCTTGGAAGCAGTGTATGAGGAGGGTTGGAAGTTGGAAAAAGTTGCAAGTACAAAGATCATTTGAAATGATCCAAATGAGAGAGATGTGCCTGAACAGAGTGAGTGAGGTGGGGAGGGAGGGAGGGGAGAGGGATGTAGAAAGAAGAGAGAAGGATATAGGGGCTGTCGAGATGGCATTGGGACACATGAAGATTGATTGCATGTGGGGTAGTGTGAGAGAGGTGAGGATAATGGATAATGCCCAGGTTGCTAGCTGAACCTATGGAATGGATGATGATATTAGGGAAGATAACAAATGAGGAAGAACAGTTAAGGGAGAGTGTGGATGAGGAAAATAATAAATTGGTTTTAGTCCAGGTATGCCTGAGTTGCCTGGGAGACATTCAGGACCAGGAGTGTGTAGGTGATGAATGGATTTGGGGACAGAGATCCACTGAACACTGACATCCAAAGGGTGGGGTGAGGGAGGGCAACTAAGAGTTACTTTCACAGGCAGAGTGATTTTTAAGAAGTGGAAGATTCATAGAAGGGATCAACAGGGCCAGAAGCAATAGACAGGCCTTGAAAGGTGGGACCTGAGAAGAGGCTCTGGTTTGGGTATTTTCAAAGTCACTGGTAACATTGGGAAGAGCTTTGTGAGTCAAGGATGTGTTGGGGACAGAAGCCAGATATGGAGGATGAGGACAGAAAAGGAGGAGTGGAGATGATGAATTTTGACAGAAGAATTACAGAGTATCTCACAGGTGAGGTAAGAAGGAAGGTTTATGTTTCATTTGAAGTTTCCAAACCTGTGGCTGAGCAGCAGGTGGGGTGGGAGGGGGGTGAGTGGAGGGGATATGGAGGTATAGAACAAGGTCCTGGGGAGGTGAGAGCTAGGAGGTAGGTAATGGGGGAGGAGTCAGTCTGGAAGGGACCATTTTTCACTGAGAAGGTAAGAGTGAAGAAAACAGTTGGGAGAAAAAGTGAGTAGCTGAAGGGGAGAGAAATACAGAATTGTATGCCCACAGGTCCCAATTTCCCCAGTAAAATGGAAGTCCCTGTGGCATCTGCTGAGTGAGGAAGGGGGAAAGGATTCAGTTCAGGGAAGAACTGAAGAAGAGAGCAGACTGGGGAAAAGTTTAAGGGCTGAGTCACCAAGACTGAGAGGGACAGAATTACAGTTGCACTCACTAGCACACTGGGATGTTGGTTTCTGGTACTGATCAGTTAGGAGGAAGGGGGTGTGTGCTTAGATGTCCTCCATGGTGGAATGGTTGGCCATGAAGTCCTGTCTAGATCAGGAGTTAAGGGGGGGGGGGGGAAGGGGTGATATACGGACAGAGTGAAGAGTTGGAGGTCCATGGATTTACAAGGTTAAAGGGATAATTAGGAAGAGATGGGAAATAGAAATAAGGTTTTTAAAAAAAATTTTTTAATGTTTCTTTATTTTTGAAGGAGAGAGAGAGAGAGAGAGAGAGAGAGAGAGAGAGAGAGACAGACAGTGTGAGCAGGGGAGGGGCAGAAGAGAGGGAGACACAGAATCTGAAGCAGGCTCCAGGCTCTGAGCTGTCAGCACAGAGCCTGACACGGGGCTCAAACTCACAAAGGGTGAGATCATGACCTGAGCTGAAGTCGGACATTTAACTGACTGAGCCACCCAGGCACCCCAAAATAAGGTTGCTCTGAGATAGGCACTTGATGGAGCAGTTCTGGGTGAGGTCAATGTCTGGGAGGCAGTATGAAGGGAGTGAGGATGATGGGAAGGTTAATGAAACAGAAGAAAGCACGGGACTGTGAAACTAGAGCACTGTACACATGGGCATCATACATAGTGGATGGAGTCAGGGTGCAGAAGGTGACTGTTAGCTAGGAGTTCAATGTATCAGTGAAAGTGGCAGAGCAATCTTGGGGTGATGTATTGGTCAGTTATTACTGCATAACAAATAATCAAAAAAATTCTTGGTGGCACACAATAGTAAGCGTTGATTAATCTTTCCAAACCTGGAGATGGTTGGTTTAGGCCAAACTCACCTGGGTAATTTATTGATCTTGCATTTGCAGGTTGGATGGGGGATTTGGCTGATCTAGGTTGGCTATGCTTGGGGTGGCTGCCTGGAATGGCTCTGGTCATTCACCTCTTGGGACTGGCAGGCTGGCCCAGGCTGCTCTTCTCATCATGATAGCAGAAGTGCAAAGGAACAAGCACTTTTCAAACCTTTAGTCATGTTGTGCCTGCTAACATTTCTTTGGACAAAGTCCAGGGATGGGGAAGTACAGTTCACCCATGGAGATCATAAGGGTGATGAGTGAATCTTTTTTGCACAATAACCTAATTGATCACAGGTGGTAGATAAACTCTATGAGGATGGAGAGAGGATGGATTGCAGATGGCCTAGGACCCTTGAATGACAAAATCAGGAAGAAAGGATGCTGTCTGCTCTCCTCCCATCCTGAGATACAAGTGGCCCCAACTGAGAATGTTTGGCAAATAAATCATTTCATTAGAGAAGATACAGGTTATTGTATTGTGGGGATTCATATACAAACAGCAGGAATTATAGAGACCACAGAGGGAAGGGTTCGGAAGAGGCATCAGGAGGCACCTGGCTACCTGGAGTCCTAGACTTAGGAATAAAAGTGGCAGAAACACACACACACACACACACACACACACACACACACACACACACACACACACAGCTGGTAGAAAGAAGAGTTTGGACTGACCCAAGGTAAACTTTCCGGGAGACTTATTATTTTGGGAAGGTGTTGTAAAGACCAGCCCCCACATTGCCTTGAATGGGGCTCTGCGTGCTGGATCTTTCTGACTAACTGAGGAGGGCAGATGCTTCCTGGGAGGAGATGTTTCTAGGGAGAGGCGGTCACAGCTCCATACTATACTTGGGATTTCACAATTGCTTTTACTCTGACAGGGTGTTTGGAACTTTTTTTTTTTTTTTTTGTACTACAAATAAGGAAGCAAGAGGGTGGGTGTGGGAAGGAAACTATTTTAATGGAGATACAGTAATAGAAATAGCATCCATCCTTGGAAAGAGAGACTCTAGGAGAAAGATGGATGGGGGTGGAGCACCTCAAACTGATATTTTCTTTCTTTGCAGAACCTCTGAATAATTTTGGGTGTTATTGACCTTCCCTCCCCCACTAGACTGTAAGCTCTCTGAGGGTAGAGCTGAGCCTGTTTTATTCTTAGCTCTATCCCCATTGCTGAGAGCACACAAATAAAATAATAGGTGCACAGTAAATATTTTTGAGTGGATGAATGAGTGATAAGAAGCTTAACAGCTTGTGTATCTGTCTCCACTTTAAAGAACTCCAAACTTTCTTTTGGTCATATAGTCAACAAATATTCAGGGATCTTTTGCTATCAAGCAGATGTCCAGGCTCTGGGCATTCATAGAGAGTGAGACATAATCCTTGCCAGATGGTTTCTATCTTCACTTGCAGCCTAGGGAACAGTAGCTAACAATGCAGAGCTATATAGAAATGGTTCAAGCCTCAGCTTGCTTCATCTGCAAAAAAGGGAGGCTTGACCAGATTCATTCAGGTTATTCAGGTTTCTATTCTACAAGGCTCCTTGCAGCCTCAATATTCTGTTGTACGTTTTGAATCTCTGAAACAGCAAAGCAATTGATGCCTAGTCAGCTTGGGCTTCTATAACAAATATACCATGGAGTAGATGCCCCAGGCAGCAAACATTTATTTCTCATAGTTTTGGAGGCTGGGAAGTCTAAGATCAGGGTGCTGGCAGATCTGGTGTCTGGTGAAGACCTGCTTCCTGATTTGTAGACAACTGTGTTCTTGTTCCAAACATGGTGGAGAGTAGAGAGAGGAGGAAGCAAGATCTTTGGTGTCTCCCTTTATAAGGACCCTATTCCCACTCACAAGGGCATCACCTTCATGTCCTACTCACCTCCCAAATCCCCCACGTACTAATACCATCACACTGGGGATCAGGCTTCCACATATGAGTTTTGCTATTGACAAACGTTATATAAATAGCAGCGTTTCTTTCCTTTCTTTTTCCTTGGGTTTTAGAGCACCTAATGGGACTGGTTTTCTGAGGAGCATACTTTAGGAAGTATGTGTTTAGGCTAATTCTGGTGGACTGATCCTTCTAGAATTTCTTCTGGTTACCCCCATGCCAACTTCATGGGCATACCTGCACCAAACTTAATGTTTTTGTTTTGTTTTGCTGTGCTCAGGATGTGCTTTTTAGAGCACCCAAAGGGTTCAGACATATATGGTTATTCTTTACCCTGATGATGTTGGAAGTGGATGTTCAGGTTTCAGGATTGATTCATACCTGCTAAGCTTCTGTTTGGTCCATTATCCCCAGAGAAGCCGAGCACCCTGCACCTCAGGGAGGATTTGAGGCATCTAGGATGACTTTCTCTCTGGAGGCTTGAGGACAAAGAGACTGGGCTGCGTAGGGGTGTGGCCAGAGGCTGAGAGGTGTGGACATGCCACACCTGTCCACAGGAATTCTTGATCAGGTAGAATTCCACAAATCAGGTAGTTCCAAGGTAAGGCACTGAATCTAGAATAGGAGCTGTTAACTTCTTTCTCCTTTTTTTGGATTATCTATTTGGGTAGGATGTGGTCTCAGGTCTGGGATCAATGTGGCTGTTCAGGTGTATGGGGAATGGCCATGTATTGTTAAGACATAGTATAGGGATTGAATTCAGATCCCTCTCATGTCTCCTCTGGATAAGAGCAAGGTCTGCTGATTGTTCTCTCTGTTTCAAAACCATTTCCCCCACCATCTAAAACACAGTGGCTCTCCAAGACCTCCTTAGCTTTGGCACCCAGGAGCTTTACAACTCTGTCCTCAACATGACTTTTTAGCTTAACGTTTTCGTCTACTCCCACACATCCTACATTCCAGCCAGGTAGGACTTCTTATTGCTTCCTGAATACCCCTTGATCTTTCACATCTTCCTGTCTTTATTTCATGCCTTCCCTCTGTGGATATACCTTCCCTGTGGCTTGGTCTAGCGAAACCCTTCATTCTTTGAAGCGTAGTTCAAAAGCCTTCTTATATCTCTTGGCCAGTCACTGGCTCATCTTTTGTGCTCATGTAACACCTGTACATATCTTTATTAAATTACCAATCACCTCCCCTTATGATTGTTACTCATATATCTGTCTCCCCTCACTCCCTAAGCTTTGGCTGGGATCTCTGGGGCTTTGGGGCCTAACATGCTGGTTGGTGAGTGGCAGGTATTTATTGGAGATTTGTTGAATGAATACTTGAATAAATGAGTGTGAGTTGTGTTGAATATAATAAATATTGTGACCTCTTAGTGTCCTCTGGTTAGCCTGTCTTAGGCTCACCTTTCTGAGTATATAAAAAGACCCCCCTGGTTTGGAACAACAAAAGCCCAACCTGGCTTAGCAGAGAGATGGAGTTATAAGGTATTCTTAAAAACAAGATGTAGTGTTGTTACCTTTCAAGCATAGCACATTTTTAAAAGCTAAGATATAAATAGATACTAATAAGTAAAGTGGGAAAATTAATGCAAAATTACAGGTTGTATTGGTCCTGATTGTATAATAATATAGCATAAAGAAAAGACCATAAACATTTCAGGATTATTCACAGAGACCAGAAGTTGAAGCCATGATGGTAGAATAGTTGATTTTTTTTTAATTTTTAAAAACTTTAAAATATTTTTACTGTTAAGTAAAATCTAGAACTTTGTACAGAAGGATGTAATTGGAACTTTCAACCTTTGAAGATAATGGAACTGGATTTGAATGATTGCAAATTCTGGATTAGCAACCCTAGGTTGAGAGGTTTGTCATTCTATAAGAACTCACTGTTTGTTATAGAGCAGAGTTGGCATAGGTGGGTCCATTGAATAACATCCAAATGTGTTTAATTCCTGCAAGGTGAGCCCAAAGGTTTTATTTCACATGCTTGTTGTATTGATGGGTGAGTGGTGTATGTCTTGACTGTTTGGTTGAGAAGGATTCTGAGGTTCCATCTGGCTCAATAGAAAGGTTTATGATTGATTAGTGAAGTGTACTGTGGACATATGAAGGAGTATTCGTGTATTTGCCTTCCTTGTCTGAAAGGTCCCCAGATTATGAGGCTGACCTGGTGCCAAAAATACAAACACACTAATTCAAAGGGATACATGCACTCCTATGTTTATAGCAGCATTATCTACAATAGCCACACTATGGAAGCAGCCCAAGTGTCCATAGATAGATGAATGGATAAAGAAGATAAGGTATGTATACACAATGGAATATTATTCAGGCATAGAAAGAATGAAATCTTGCCATTTGCAATGACATGGATGGAGCTATTATAAGTGAAATAAGTCAGTCAGAGAAAGACAAATAGCATATGATTTCACTCATATGTTGAATTGAAGAAACAAATGAACAAAAAGAAAAAAAAAGAGAGGAAATCAAGAAACAGACTCTTAATTATAGAAAACAAACTGATGGTTACCAGAGGGGAAGGAGTGGGGAGATGGGTTAAATAGGTGATGGGGATAAAGGAGTGCACTTGTTGTGATGTATAGGTGATGTACTGGGTAATGTTGAATTGTCGAATCACTATATTGCACACCTGAAACTAATCTCACACTATATGTTAAGTATACTGGGATTTAAAATAAAAAATGTAAAGGAAAAAAAATAGTAAAATGCATATAAAAAAAACAACAGAAACAGTGTTTTGTTACTAATCATTTGACATAATGAATGAAACACCGGACTTATTGTTCAAATGCTAGAATTTTTAAAATTTAATTTAATTTAATTTTTCCATTGAACATAATTTTTGTCAAATTTGTTTCCATACAACACTCAGTGCTCATCCCAACAGGTGTCCTCCTCAATGCCCATCACCCACTTTCCCCTCTCTCCCCTACCCGCCATCAATCCTCAGTTTGTTCTCAGTATTTAAGAATCTCTTATTGGTTGCCTCCCTCCCTCTCTGTAACTTTTTTTCTCCTCTTCCCCTCTCCCAGGGTCTTCTGTTAAGTTTCTCAGGATCCACATATGGGTGAAAACATATGGTATCTGTCTTTCTCTGACTGACTTATTTCACTTTTTAGCATAATACCCTCCAGTTCCATCCATGTTGCTGCAAATGGCAGGATTTCGTTCTTTCTCATTGCCAAGTAGTATTCCATTGTATGTATAAACCACATCTTCTTTATCCATTCATCAATTGATGGACATTTAGGCTTTTCCCATAATTTGGCTATTGTTGAAAGTGCTGCTATAAACATTGGGGTACAAGTGCCCCTATGTATCAGCACTCCTGTATCCCTTGGGTAAATTCCTAGCAGTGCTATTGCTGGGTCATAGGGTAGTTCTATTTTTAATTTTTTGAGGAACCTCTACATTGTTTTCTAGAGCAGCTGTACCAGTTTGCATTCTCACCAACAGTGCAATAGGGTTTCCGTTTCTCCAAATGCTAGAATTTAAGATTCAGTTATATTACATTATTGGTTCTGTGACCCTTGAACAAACCATTCTCTCTCTGAACTTCAGTTCCTTCATATGTAAAAGAGAGTTGAAAAAGTTGACACTTTGTTGCCCTGAAGTTTAGATGAGAGAATGTTTCATAAACTCTGAAGTACTCCACACACACAGTGCGCGTGCACACACACACACACACACACACACACACACACACACACACACCCCATATCTTCTTAATACCTATTGTTTGCTCCATGCATGTTTTATGATGGTTGTCATGTGTGTTGTCTGTTTTACATTCTTGGTTCATGGTACACACAAGCTGTGCTGATTCACTGACTTGGCCCACCACTTCCCTTGGGACTTTCACCAAGTTCCCATATTTTTGGTTATCTGTGATGTTCAAGACTCTGCTTGAGTCATTTTGCAAACATTCCATTTGGCCACGGCAAGTCACAAGTCTGAGTGGGGTGTCAAAAGTTGGGCACTGTAACGTTAGATGGGGAAGGGTGCGGAGGTAGGGTGAGGTGAAGAATTTGGGTCACTAGTAGTATCAAACTATTGTACAACATTATGGGAAAGATCTCTAAAGTCATGGTGCAAATAAGATGAACAGAGATTTAGCAATGATGATAATGGTAATGACTAACATTTATTGCATGCTTACTGTGGGCCAGCCTCTGTGCTAGAAGATTTATGTGTATTCCCTCACCCTTTGAATCCTTACAGAAGCCTTTTCTGTAGACATCAGTATTACCTATCCTTTATAAATGAGAACACTGAGGTCAGAGGGATTAAGTAATTGCCATAGATTACAAAGCTCCTATATGGTGGATCTAGGATAAGAATCTAGTTCTGTCTGACTCCAGAACCTAGCTCTTAACCAAATTCTAGAATACCAGAACCTGGGGGTGAGGATATCCCTTGAAATTTACTGGAGAGAGGCTTAGGACAAATAATGAGCAGCCCTGTTTCATGCAAAAGGTGGAAAACTCAAGAAATGTGTCCCTTGCATGGGTATTTACTGATGGTAGGACTGCTGTTATGCCAAAGTTATGAGACTCAGTCCCAAATTAGTATGAATGAAAAGGCAACTCTGTTCAAGAAACGTTTATATAAATGATAGTTCCTTTGTGGGTTTTTCAGAGGAAAGTAGGAGATGTAGGGGATATTCCCTTAGATGTTGAAGTTGGTATGGTGCAGTGGTTTTGAAACTGTGATCTCTAGGACTTTGGAGTTTTCTTGTGGTAAAATCTTGAGGACTATTGCAGAAGTCAAGGTGGAGTTCTGGAGGCAAGATTTCACCTTCTACTTCTACAGAACAGCTCTGCTTCTGTCATATTTTGAGGTTTCATGCACCGTTTCTTTTTCTAGAAAAAAAAAAAGGGCTTTGGTGGCTTAATAAAGGCAAATCCCTTTTCTCATGGAAAGATCTCTGGTCAAAAGGTCCTAATACCTGGATCTTAGTGCCACTTCTGCTACTGCCCAGTTGTGTGATCTTAGACACTTGCCTGACTGTCTCTGGGATCCTTCCCTTCCTTCCTCAAGTACAGAGTGAGGAGTTTGAGGCAGGTCTCTGTGCTCTTATCCAGCTATGATATTCTGTATCTCTGAGGCGGGTTGAGGTGAAGTTGGAAGTTGTGCCTGTTACACTGTCAGGGTAGAGTTCTAGAGCCAGTGTACCAATTGTCTGACCCACATACATATCTGTCCTTTGAATTCTCCAAACTTCCACCTGCTTCCTCACCTTAGTCCAGTCAGCAATCATTCATCTATGGTTTACTCTGTGCCAGGCACCACACCCACCTTCAAAGCTCCTAAACTGCTAACACTTGCCCTGGTCAGGGAGGGTCCCAAGATTGCTCCCTTGCTGTGTCTTTTCCTGCCACCCCAAGCCTTCCTTTCTTTTCTTTCTGCCTCCTGTGTTTACATCTCTCTGTAGGACAGAGTATGAGGGTTGGAACTCTTATACTCTGTAAGGGTTGGCATTGGGGGCAGTGGTCAGTGGGAACCTGAGGGTGTTCCAACAGGTGGGCTCATTGAGTCATTGTGTTCTGCCCAGGCACCAACAGGGTTTAGATCCCCATCCCTGGCCACCTCTCTCTCTCAGGTGGTGACTTCTTGAGTAACTGTAGGAACTGAGGTCTTGTTTGGCAGCAGCATCTCCTGTTCTCAGTTCCTCAGCAACAGATAGGATGGGAAGATGTGGAGGGACAGTTCTCTCACAAGGTATGGAAGGAGAGAAAACTGGAGAGTACTAGCTGGTTCCCCACAGCTATTTTAGATAGAGGAGGCCAGAGGCCTGGGGTGAGGGAGAAGGAGTGCAACATGAGAGGGTTTGGGGACGGGCATTCTGGACAGTGTGGACAGCAAAAGCAAAGTCTCTGAGGTTGAACTGTACTTAGCAATTTCTGAAAATACCAAGGGGGCGGTATGTGTGGGGTCCAGTGAGAAGTCAGGGATGAGCTTGGAGACGTAGCAGGGGGCCGAACTATGCAGGGTCTTGTGGAAGACAGGGAGAATTTTTCCTTAAAAATTTTTTTTGAGTGCAGTTGACATACAGTGTTACGTTATGTTACAACTGTTGTACACATCTCAGGTGTACAGGGTAGTGATTTGACATGTTTAAACATTTTGCTGTGCTCGCCACAAGTGTAGTTACCATCTGTCACCATACAATTACAATATCATTGACTGTATTGATAGGGAGGACTTTGGATTTCTTTTTAAGTATGTAGAGAAATCATCAGAGAGTTTAGAATGAGGGAGTGATGACTTCTACTTTAAAGGTCATTCTGGCTGCTGTGCAGAAGATATCCCATAAGGGGCAAGGACAAAGCAGGGACACTGGTTAGGAGGCTAGTTAGTACATAGTCCAGGAGACAGACAAACACTGGGATAGCTTAATTGGCCAGTGTAGCCAAAGCTCTTCCCTATGAGGTCTTGTGTCACTGGGCCAAGCCTGGAATTCTCTGCTAAAGAGTCAGGGAACCCTGGAGAGCATGAGAGGTAGAGAAGGGGATATGGTAGATTAGGTGGGGCTGTAGCAGGGACTCTTAGACCTAATTCTGCCCTTTATGAATGGCATGACTTTGGGAAAATTATTTAATCTCTTGAGGATCTCAGTTTACTCATCTATTAAACAGGGATAATAATAGGTACACTTCTTATGGTTTCTGTAGGAAGTCAGGTATAACATACTTGGAGTATGCCTTGCACAATGTGTGATATGAGTACCACTGCTGTTAGATACGTGTATTGCCACAACTGTAAAACAGCCTTTCCAATGGCTTTCCAAAATCATGAGTGGACCAAATGGCCACTGGCCTTGGTCCTGAACATGCCTTCCTGGAGATGGTGTTCTCTGGCATAGCCCTGGTCTTGCTTCCTGTACTCGTGTTCCCCATTCCCCACTGTCAACCATTGCATTACACTGAAAGAAGCATGCTCTGCACCTCACACCTCTGAGGTGAACCCCACAGATGCATCTGTGCCCCATGTTCGCCCCATGGTGAAGCTGGGGGCTGTCTGGTTTGGGTGTGAACAGCTCTAGTCTGTCCGGAGCCTCTGCACATCCCCCTGCCAGCTCTGGCACTACTTGCTTTGTTAATGGAGAATTTGTCAAGTAATGGGAATAATTAGCACAGTGGGGGCCTTACTGTGCCCTGGAAAGAGAACAGAGAGAGTCATCCCAGCAGCCCCAGACATGATTGCTGGGCAGGCTTATTTTCTCTTGTCTGCGTCTCTCTCCCCATCTCTTGCATGTGTTTGATTTTTTCTCCTTTGTATAGAGAGAGTTGGCTAGGAGAAAAGACCTGTAAATTGCACCCTTGCTGGGCTGGTGCTGCGAAGCTGGATAAGATTGTCTACTTGGACTGAATAATTTCCCTCTTCCCCTACCTCCTTTAGGGGGACAGATCGGCTAAATATCTAGTTGATTTCCCTCCTCCCTTTCTCCTCCTCCCTACCTCCCCACCTCCACCCCTCCCCTCCCTCTTTCTCCCTGTCCCCTCATGTAAAGAACTCACTGACTCTCAATTGAATCCTTTTTAATGGTCCCAAGAGGCGAGGATCTTGAAGGGTGATTATCTCCATTATAAATTATTAACTCCCCCTGCAGCCAGATGGTTTCCCAACCCGTGGCTTGGAGCTCTGGGCTGGGAGAGAAGAGGACGGGAGAAGGAAGGGGTCTGAATCATGAATGACCACGGCTTATTGGGTTCCTGGCTGAACCTGGGGTGCTGGGGAAACTGTTGGCACCTTGCAAGGCCTGAGTCCTGCAGTCTGTGGGCAAGTGTTTGTTGTGTTTTGCCCACTAGACAACTCAGGGCTCCCTTGGGGATGGAGTAGAAGTGGTAGACAGGGGAGAAACTAAATCCATGGATTATGTTTGATATGAAACTTAGAGGCTTGTCAAGATGTGGTAAGAAGGCATGATTATTATCTTACAGCATGTAGTCCTTTACCTCCTTTGATATTCACAACATCCTGGAAGTGTATTCACTGTTCTCTCCAGTTTACAAGAGATAATAGTTTTCCATAGGTCACTTGGCCAAAAGTTAGTATAAAGACAGAGGCTTGTTCTGACCCCCACTCTCCCCTGCCAAGTGGTTTTTACCCTGCACCAGACTTCTCCTTCCCAGTTGCCTGTGCTCTACTCATCCTTCAAGTTTCCATGTAAGTTCCACTTCTCTGAGAAGTCTTCACTGACTTCACTAGGCCAGTCACCTCATGTTCCTCCGGACTCTGTTGCACTACATGCATAGACCTATTTACTACTGGACATACAATTCCAAAGGCTGTCCGGCCTCTTCTGGAATGTCTCCAATGACAGGAATGACAGGAACGCCCACTTCATCTTGAGATGGTCTGTGTGTAAGATAAGGACTCAAATACTCTTCCTCAGATTTATTATTTTTAAGGGCTGTAGAGAACCCATGATATCTCTCTTCCAATTTAGTAACACTTCAGGCCCCTGAAGGTACTGCTCGTGTTACTGCCGAGTTGTCTCTGTAAGCCCCAATACCCTGGTACCTCCAAAGGTTTCTCATGTAAAGAGACTCAGGTATGACTCTTAACATTGTCTCTGTAATTGGGATGAATTTTAAAAGATGTCCATCTTCCCATCTTACTGTCCCTGAGCAGGCCAGGTGAGAGGTGCCAACATCACCCATGCTGCCAGGATGAAGTATGAGTATCAAGGGCAACAGTAACAGCAGCAGCAGTGATGGTGAACATTTACTTGGTACCTATGCTTAGCATGGTTCTAAGGGCTTTATCTTGTAGTAGATGCCTTACTATGGCAGCTTGTTACTCAACATTTTATAGATGAGGCAGCTGAGGCACACAGACTTGCTCAGAGCTACACAAGCAGTAAGTAGTAAGTCTGGGATTTGAACCCAGGAAGTCTGGCTCCAGAGCCCAGGCCTTTGACCTCTGTGAATGGGGTTATTTATCCTAACACTGTGTTCTATTTGCACCCTAGAGATGGACCACTGCTGTATTGAGCCCATACTCGATAGAGCCTTCTTCTCACCTTTGATCTACCTCCTTATATTATTTAGGCTCATGTCTTTCCTTTCTACTAGCACTTAAGTGCCTTGAAGAGTTTGAGCTACTTTTTTAATCTTTCTCTGTATAGCATGGGTGCTCTATGGTTAAAGAAAGTTAACAGAAAGACTTCCTTTCAGTTTACTACCTACCAGCTTACTTACACCTCTCTCAGATAGTGGGGCTCAGAATAAAAATCTAATAATAAAATTGACACAAATGATCATTGTCTTTTTCCTCTAAGTTATATTTTAACTAGTCAAAAATTGCATGTAAACTATCTGTCACAAAACACATGCAGTCTCTCACTTGTGTCATCTTGTCTCTTTGATCCCTCCATCCTAGTCTACTATGTAGTTACAAACTATACCTTCCATCTTTATGGGCTGTTTATTTTGGGGGGATCAAGCCATATAGCTTTCCATTTACCTCCATCAAAGTTTGTCTTACTAAACACAGGCTGTTTAAGCCTATATGACCTCTTGGGATCCCACAGCATCATCTGGGATGCTCACAGACTGTCAGTGTTGGGTTACCCACAAACATGACGAGTTTCATCCAAGCTCTTGATGAATGTGAGGAATGGGGCAAGGCCTGTCCTCACACTAGATGCTGCTTCCCAGAAGGCTCACCCTCTTTGAATGTTGTTGTTCAACCAGTGACACATCTTCTTGGTTCTATACACCTTACATTCCTCAGATCATGAGAAACTTTTCCAAAACAATGCCTGAAGTCCATATGTATTATAACTCCTATGTGTCTCTGCTATAGGAGATTACTATTCTTGACAGAAAAGGAATTCAAGTTGGTCTGGCAAGACTACTTAGTTTCTATGGAAAATTGAGTTTTTTAAAAAACTATTATAATTAAAGGCTTTACAAAATTCTCTCCCCTCCTCTGGTCTCTTTTCAGCACAATAAAGCTCAAACACCCTTCTCTGTATGCCCATTTGACTGACTGGAGTTGAGGTCCTTAGAGGCCTCCCTAATCTCCCTTACCTTTCAGGGAGGCATAAAGACAGCTCACAGAGGGTAGGGTAAGCTTGGTGGCCAAGACACCTTTAAGACTAGACTCAGCTCAGCAGATTTCAAGGGAGGAAGAGAAAATAGGAGTGGGAGGTGGTGGTATGCTTGGACATGAATACATTGTGAACAGAGGGAGCTGAGTGAGTTTCAGCATGGGCCAGGAAGAGAGGACAGTGAGCTCCCTGTTGAAAGACCCTGTGGATGTTTGTCCATATTTTCCCAGATAAGGGATTGCCTTTGACTTGAAGTATAACATATGTGTAGAAGATTATATACATTGTGCTCAACCAATGCATTTTCACAAACTGAGCCCAATGTGTAACATCACCCAGGTACATAAATAGAACTCCTTTACTCCTTTGCCTTCTTCTAGTCAGCAACTCCCCCAAAGGTAACTGCTATTCTGACATTTAATATCATAGAGTAATTTTTGCCTCTTTTTGTACCTCATATGAATGGGACATACTCAGTGTGTGCCCTTCCGTGAGATTCTTCCATATGCTCTCTGGAGATGAAGACCTGTCATTCTCACTGCTCTACAGCATTTTGCCTGAATAGACTACGATTTATTTGTCCATTCTACCGCAGATGGACATTTGGCTATTTTCTAGGTTTTGGCTATTGTGAATAGCATTGTTATAAACATCTCATGCATGTCTTTGGTTGGACATATGTAAGCATCTCTGTTGGTATATACCTAGAAAGGGAATTATGGAGTCATGGGGTAAAAACATTCAGCCCTAGTAGCTACTGCCATATAATTTTCTGGAAGTAGTTGTACCTCTATCCTTTTTAAAATTTAATAAAATTGAAAAGTACCCTATGAGATAGGTATTATAATTCCCATTTTTTTGGATGAACAAACGGAGGCTCAGAGAGATGCCACAGGCTGAATAGAAATAATAATAGGTCTGGGTTTAAATGCAGCCCTGTCTGATGTCAAAGCCATTGCTGTGCATCATTACCCTGAACTACTTTCACATCTTGGAGAGAATTCTTGCCTTTACCTTCTTCACTACCTGCTGTAGAGTCTTCACTGTTGCATTAAGGTAGGGAGGACAGCATGTGAAGCTGCCCTAATCATATAGTGTCAGGAGGGGCATAGTTTAGTCAACTTAGTGAATCTCTGAGGCTATTGTATAAGACCAAACCTGCCTTCCCCTCCAAAGCACCTAGGGATAGAGCATGCCCACATCCTATGCTCTTGCCCAGGAACATGGATGAGTGGGGGTGTAGAGCACTGGTGGTGGGGGGGTGAGCCATCTGACACGTGTCTCAGGTCACAGGGAGTCCTGAGAGGTATGGGTGGCCATATGAAATGAAATCTTCTGTCAATGTGTCAATTACAGTGTTTTTGGAGGTCTAGTAGCCTAATTAAAACTTGCTTAAATGAAAAAAAAAGTTGTGGTTCATACTGTGGAAGTCCCAGGATCTATTGGACACTCGGCTTCAGGCCTGTCTGCATCTAGGTGCTAAAACCTCACTAGAAATCTGTCTTTAGCCACCTCTTGGCTCTGTTTTTTTCCCTGTTGTCTTTATACTTAGACAAGATCATCTTGGTATCTATCATCAACTCTGGCCTTCATTCTAACAGTTTGACAGCATGGTGAGAAGAGAGGACCTTTCTGTCAATAATTCCAGAAAAAGGCCCAGGGTTAACTCTGATTTGACTCTATTTGGTGGACAAGTTGGTCCCTAAACTAATGGCTGTGGCACGAGATTGGAATGTTCTAATTAGGATCTGGGATTGAGATAAACCACACCTGAATGACCAGGACTGAGATTGGTAGTGAAAGTCATCTTAGCTTCAGAGTGGAGTGGGGATGTGGTGAAAGTGGGTGAGTAAAACCAACAGAGAGCTATTGTATGGATTTTCTGGTTCTGGTGAAGGGAATAAGAGGGAAATCAATGAGCATTTCTAGTGGAAATATGGCAAGCAAGTCTGAGGACTGTGGCATGCCAGCAAGGGCTGGGCACGAGGACAGTCACCATCATGCCTTCACATACCCATCCTGGCTCTAGACACAGGCCCCATTTTCTCCTGTGTCTGTCTCAAGAAGTGGAGGAAATGGAGGGAAGGGGTGGAAGGGCAAATGGCAGCCAGCTCTTCCAAGCCAGGCCTCATGCAAATAGCCCACAAGTCGCAGTTGTGAGAGCCACACCCCGCCCCCAACCCAAGCAGTTGGATTGTGAGACATTTGCAAAGATGTTAACCCCACGTAAAAAGTGTGCCATTTGATAATTATGTAAATTAGCTGGCAATTAGATAATGTCACTCACTTTCCCTCTCCTGCTAGATTCCCACATAACAGAAAAGCGTTTGTGCTTCTACACCAGCCCAGACCCTCTGTGCAGGCTCTAGGGCAAACCACTCGTACCAACAGCTGCCTGGGCCATCCTATGGCTCAAGAGAGAGTGGAAGTAGGCTGACTGGGTGGAGAGGGCTCTCTGCTCCCATTTTCCCACTTCTTGAGCCTTGTGTATCCCTGCTAGAAGGCTAGAGAAGGCTGAAAAATAAACACCTGGGGCAACTGGCTTGAGGCCTGTGCTACTTAATGTAAGGTCATCTTAGCTTTTGGCCATATTGGCAATTTCCCAGAGGCCATGGGAATGTCCACAATCCAAGAAAGCAATGGAAAGTCTTTAGGAGAGAATGTGGGCAGATTATAGGGTGTCAAGTCTAGATGAACCCAATTCTGATGTTACCAGTCCTGAAATCAGATTCTTCCTGGCACCTGTGGGAAAGAAAACTTGGTTTTCCTCAGATAGCCTTTTTGATCCCCTTTGATGCAGGGAGGGGAACATGGGTATCTCCAATGCTGGTCTGGGCTGGAGGGAAGGACTATGAATCTGACGTGAAAGACTCAACAGGCCGGATGGAGTTGCCACCCCAAAGCAGGCTGGGAAAATTCCCTTGATCTTCCTTATAGGGGAGTGTTCTGGAATGCTTAGTTCTTAATTCATGGGTTTCTTCAGATAACTAGGCATATGCTACTTTGCCTTTTGGGATCATCTGAGGTTGGCATCCAGAGAAGTGTGGGAGGTCAGGACTGCTGTCACTGTGTAAAGTGAGGTAGTATGGAGGCCACTGCATAGAATAGAAGTCAGATGATGCATGGGGATGCTCTTCAGCTTCTGTTTTTACTTTCCGTTCTCTCTACATATGTTTCTTGAGCTCCTGCTCCATGCCAAGGCCCTGTGGCAGGCAGCATGGTGAAGCAGACCCTGTCCACAGGGAGTTCTCCATCAAGTTTTCAGAGCCTGAGCTCTTCGTTGCTGTGCTTTGTATCTCTGAAGCACACTTGAACCCTCTAGGTTTTGATTGCTTTAAGAACAAGAATGTTTTTTTTATTCTGCTTTGATAGAGCAGTGTCTGGAATGAATCAGAGCTCAATAAACAGATTGAATTGAGCAAGTCATTTAATTTATACAGACAAATACGTGACTTACAGAGGTTCAGAGGTGACTTAATAGATAGTATAGATCAGTGTGGAAGTTTCTGGGACTGTCTATTTCAAGGGTTTCCCATGTCCTTGCTCATCCATAACACTGAAACCTCCTTCAACATGTCCTTTCCTCCCACAGGTCCTGCATTGGCTTTGGCCATCTGAGCCTAGGCCTTCCCTGTCAGCCAGTGTACTCCCTGGTTTAAACTGGCAGGACAGGGAGAGGAGAGGGAAGTTTCCCCCACCTCCCCAAGAGGTGAAGCAACCAGGGTGGTGTCACTGAGAAAATTTTCCCAAGCCTCTTGGGCTTACACACACTGAGCTCCTTTATGGCCACATGATTTTTATATTCTTGGCTCATCAATAATTCCAGGATTGGAATACCTCCCGTAAGAGGCTTATTCTTTCTGCTCACACCTGCCTTGCTCCCCCTTTTCTTGCCCCTCCCACTAACCTAAATCAAATGCATGATATGGGGAGGGGACAGAGGAGCAGCTGTCTTCTGAGCACATTTCCTGAAAGGGGCCCCTTTCAACAAGTTGATTTAAGGAAATATGTGAACGTGGCAGTTGTTGAAACCAGAAGGAGTCCTCTTTTCAGAACCAGGGTTTCCTCTCTCCCTGGGATGTTGCCTTTTGCCTTGGTTGGCATACTTCACCTCACACAATGGTCACATTCATCGAGAGTGGGTCATGTCTTATCACCTAGCCTCCTGATAATCCACCTCTGGCTTCATGTCTTCTATTCACTCCACCCTAAGAGCATCGGCCTACTCGTTGTTCTTCACACATACCAGTTTGCTCTAGTCGCAAGGCCTTTGTTACTATTACTTCTGGGACATTCTTCCCATGGCTAATTCCCTCACTGTCTTTCAGGGCGTTCTTTAAATCTCACTTTCTCAAAGACTCAGATTTGTGGTCTTTGACTATTTTCATGGTGTAAATATGCCTAGCATAGTTGGTTCCATGCTACTAAAGTGACCTTAACCAGTTCAAAAATTTCTGAAGTTTTAACGGTTGGCTCTGACAAGCCCACATGATTTACACTTCCATGCTGCTGTGTCTGTATTCTAGTTAAGCATCTTTTGTACTTCCGGAGGTAGTACATGCCACACTTCAGGAAGCACTGCTTGGACAAAATCATGTATAGAATAAAGGCTTTCCTTATGTTGGATTCAGTCAACCTCTTGTTGGTTTGATCTGTTTGTTCAGTGGGCATAGATGTTTGTTCCTGGTTAAGGAACATTTTCCTCTTCAAAGCAGGGGTAATAACCAGCTTTGCTAATGGCATCATCATAAAAATCGTGGACAGTAATGGTCTGATAGAGACTGTGGTGAATTACCGAATGTGCCAGTTAATAAGCAGCAATTTGGAAATTATACTCATTGCTCTTATGTGAACAAAGAAGTCTCCACTTGGCTAGGTGGGCCAGAGTCTGCCTTCAACATCTAGATCACCCTCTTGACTGGGTTTTTGTGCACTTCCAATCAGTATAAAACATATGGAATGTGCTCTAGGTCTGTTGTATTCCTCATTTGTTGTTCATTCTGAAGTTTTTGTAGTTTTTTTAAAAAAGTACTTGTGGTTTTATATACTGCCCCTACTCCACAGACGTACATACACTCACATCAACAACAGTTCTTCCTATCCCTTTGTATCCAAAATAAGAAAGTAAAGAACCTAGTGTTTATTGATAACCTGCTATCATGCCAAGATCTTCCATACATGATCTCATGGTGTCCTCTCTCCAAACTTAGAAGTTATTTTCCTCTGCTTTATTAGTGAGGGAATAGAAGCTCAGATAGGTTAAGAAATTTGCTCAAAGCTCAACATAAAAGAACCAGGTTTCAGACACAGCCTTTCTTTTTTAAGTCTCAAAACACATTTTTTCCTATAAGAACTTTTCACCAACATTTATTAAGAGATGAGAGTTGTTTTGTTCGTTACTCACTTTCTAATTTATTTTTGCTGATTTTTATAAATATTTCTTGCACAAACTTAAAAGTGGGAATCTGTCTTAGGCCGCCTACACCCAAGCATTGGATTGTCAAGTTGAAAAAGAAAAATCTAAAAAGAAATCAATGTCATTTCATGCCTCTTAATAGGTAAATAAGTTAAAATTATGTGTGTGTATTCAGGTGTATAAAATGTTAGTACTTAACTTAAAAATAAATTTTAGCTATGTGACCCTGTGATATGAATATTGTAAAAATGTGCTGATACGGCTTTGGGAGTTTTGTACTATTTTTGCATATGGAAAAACTGTGTGCATCATTAGGCACTGAGCTCAGGGTCCTGCAACGGCTCTGGAGGAACCTGGGCCCTCTCTCCTGTTTGAAGCACCAGGCACTGGGGGAATCCTTAGAATAGCCAGACTCATAGTCAGCGTTCCATCAATATTTGTGAATGAGATGCAGTATTTTCCTGACACTGCCCTAATCTTTCTTTCTTTTCTGCCCGCACCCCTTCTCCCTGCAGATCTTTTTCTGGAGTCCTGAGAGGCAGGTTATGGGCAGGACTGCCTCTGGTCCGCACCATGAAGTCTGAACCTGCTCCCGCTCTGCCCTGGGCCCTGCTCTGCCTGAGCACTCAGCTTTGGGCTGCCCTGCTCCCTGCAGCCCCCCGCTGCTAGGAGGTAAAACTTCAGGACTGGTCCTTGGCCTGTTTTTGCCTTTCACCTGGCTCACCTCACTGCTCACGCCTCCTCCATCACGGCACCCCCAGCCCAGCCCTCTCCCCGGCCTCCCCGGCTGGGGCGTTTGGGGGTCCTTTGGGAGGAGTGCAGTGCTGAAGGCTTCCTCCTGCTGTGGACCTTCTTCTCCTTGAATCAAGGCCTCCGGATCCACATGGATAGCTGAGATCTTTTCTTGGAGAAACACACTTTGCTCCTCACTCTAATCCCACATTTTCCCACTTGACTTTCCTCCTCTTCTGCTGCTTGGTCTTCCCCCCCCTGCTTCTTTATTGGATTTCTTGCTCGTGCACCCATCTGGGGCCGTCTTGTTCACCTTCCTTCTTCCTCACCCTCTGGATATTTGTGCGTGTGCCTCCTTCCTTTTGTGTGCTCTCTGTACCCCCCCCCACCCATCTCCTCTTCCTCTCTCCCTTCCCGCTGCCAAGGGGGATTGTTCCCCTCAGGGCTGTTCCTTGCCAGTCTGCTCCTCTGGCCTCAGTCCTGGCAGCCACAATGAGCTTCATTGCGCACTCGGTTTTCTTCACCCTGAAGGTGAGTGTCCTGCTGGGGTCACTGCTGGGGCTCTGCCTGGGCCTCGAGTTCATGGGCCTCCCCAACCAGTGGGCCCGTTACCTCCGCTGGGATGCCAGCACGCGCAGTGACCTGAGCTTCCAGTTCAAGACCAATGTCTCCACGGGGCTGCTCCTTTACCTGGACGATGGCGGCGTCTGTGACTTCCTCTGCCTTTCCCTGGCAGATGGCCGCGTACAGCTCCGCTTCAGCATGGACTGTGCGGAGACCGCTGTGCTGTCCAACAAGCAGGTGAATGACAGCAGCTGGCACTTCCTCATGGTGAGCCGGGACCGCCTGCGCACGGTGCTGGTGCTTGACGGTGAGGGCCAGGCGGGTGAGCTGCAGCCCCAGCGGCCCTACATGGATGTGGTCAGTGACTTGTTCCTTGGCGGAGTCCCCGCGGACATACGACCTTCTGCCCTGACCCTTGATGGAGTACAGGCCATGCCCGGCTTCAGAGGATTAATCCTGGATCTCAAATATGGCAACTCAGAGCCTCGGCTTCTGGGGAGCCAAGGTGTCCAGTTGGATGCTGAGGGACCCTGTGGTGAGCGTCCCTGTGAAAATGGTGGGATCTGCTTTCTCCTGGATGGCCACCCCACCTGTGACTGTTCCACTACGGGCTATGGTGGCAAGCTCTGCTCAGAAGGTAAGACCTTCTTCCCTAGTCCTCTCTTACTAGAGACCCACCCACTGCATTGGGTGAGGCCAAGACTATGGATAGAAACCACCACTATCGTTGAAGGGCATCTTTAGCTACATGTTGGATAATTGGGTCCCTTTGGAAATCCTTCGATTGCTCTCAATGGAAAACCCATCAGATCTTGGCAAGGAGAGAATCCTGGCTACTCAACCATGGGCTTCTTACTCAGATGTTTGGCTGTACTCAAAGGGCTAGATGGAGCAGGCTGAAGGATGTGTGCCCCAGATCAGCTGCTTCCACTGCAGACAGCAGGGTTAGCACAGAGCAAGAATCTGATAGAAATGGGCAGTGTGGCTATCTCTGTCCCTCCTGATCCCTTGAGAGTTGGGCCCTTGGGATGGGTGGGACACTCCTCATCACTTCCTCCTTAGTCCCCAGGAAAAAGAGTGCCCATGCCAAGGAGAATGAGGGTGGATGGATTGCAGGTCCATTCTTGGCCCGCTATCATCCCAGCCCTTCCATTTGCTTCTCACCCCACAGTCTTTGGGGAGGTTCCTGGAGGGTGGAGGAGGCAGCTGGGGATGGGACTACTCACCTCCTCATTCTAGCAGCAGGACTTTTCATATGAGGTTCCTCTTTCCTGTCCTCTTCCTCCTCTTCATGTACTGAGAATGGTCAGGAAGGCACAGAGACTGACAGGAGCCTTGTCTAGCCAAACCCCCAAGGGGGCTGGCAATACTCAGTATAGCCTTGACAAGCCTCTCAAGTTCAACCACAGCTTCCCAGGGAGAGGGAAGGTAAGGCTCATGCCTGAGGACTTAGATTGCCCTCACCTTATTCACCAAATTCTGACTGTATGGGATTAGATCCGAGAGAAGTGGCCCAGACTCTACTTTCACAAGTACCTAAAATCCAGATTCATGGGCTCCAGGACTCATTGAAGGCCTGGCTTTGAGCAGGAGGAAGCACTGAAGTGACAAAGAATGTGAGAACTGACCACAGGGGTATGCATGTTGAGAGGCTGGAATGAGGAGGAGGCAAAGAAGTTTGATTTTCTCCTTTTTGAATCAAGCCCTGGATTCTTCTAGAAATGTTTTGCCATCCCATTCTGGTCTCTCCAGGAAGGTGGTGGGATGGTATAGGGCAGAACAGTGGTTCTCAACCTTGGCTTTGCGTATTAGGATCACTTGCAGGGTGGTTTAAAAACTCTCAGGCCACCCTATGGGCTAATTCAATCAGAATTTTGTAGGGGGTGGGATCCAATGTGTATTTTTAAAGCTCCCCAGATGATTCTATTGTGCAGCCAAGATTGAGAACCAACAGGTCAAGAGAGGTCAGGTAGGTGGGGCTAGGTGAGTGTCCCAGCACTGACTTCCAGGATTTTTTCATTTTGGTGAGGCCCCTGCCTTGGGATTTGTAACTAAAAATAGTGTCTGTAGGTGTTCCTCAAGCCATCCCATAATAGCCCAACCCCTAAAGCAGGTTGTAATTCATATGAATTTTAACCACTCCTATTAAAAATGTTTTTTTTTTTTAAATCAAAGCAAAGTTTATTTCATAGGTGGTGGATGCTGGAGAGTAGGACACTTTGAGGATCTTGTTGGAGACCCCTTTGTAGGTCATGTAGGGGCTATTGTGGGAGCCCTTCCCAGGTCTCTGCTGCTTCTTTCCTCTGCTGGGCTGGGCATCACATCTTCCCTCCTGTGGCTGGGCTGCGGGAGAGGGAGATTCAAGACATGCGTGCCACTTTTTATTGGCTTCTTTTTTTCCCCACGGAGCCCATTGGAAAAGTGGATGGGGAAGAGGACCCGAGGCCACCCCAGCCCACAAAGCCACTTTGGGAATGTGGTTATTGAAGCACTTCTTATAAGCAGGTGCCTTCTGGAGCTGACTCCGTTCCAAAGCTTCTTGGCTTTGGAGAAAGTTCTGCCTGAAGACGCTGACGTCTTGTTCACCCAAAGGGTCTGCTCTGTTCTCAGAACTTGCATTGAAAGCTGGCATTCTTCCTTTCTAGGGACTAGGGTGTTTGCAAGTGTGTTGTTAACTTGCTGATTATCCCTGATTGCATTCTTTGTGTTTAAAAAGAACTCATTTCCTCTGGGCAGGTCTGGATCAGCACTTTTCTGCAGGAAGAATTTCCATACTGTATATGTATATGATTTGTCTTTTCTCTCTCTTTTGGGATGTGTGTGTGTGTGTGTGTGTGTGTGTGTGTGTGTGTGTGTGTGTGTGTGTTTCAGGTCTCCAGTAGCATTTCTTTAGAGCAGATTGTAGGCAGTCAATTTTTTAATAGCTAAATACAACATGGATATTTTAATAATAGTTCTTTCTGCAGGGTTCAGATCATCTAGTGGCTGTGGATTGATACCTCTATCTGAAGAAGGCAAACACAGAGCACAGCTCATTTATTCTCCTGATACATAAATAGAGTAAATGAACTCTGTCGTAACAGTAACAGTTGGCTGGCTTGGAACAGAGCAGTGCAAAGGTTGAGGTGAGGGTGGGTGTTGGGAGAGGTATCAGAATTGACTGTTGATAACTTGGAGTCTGTTGATCCTGGTAATTGTCATCATGTCTAATCAGTCACAAAAAATACATTACAGGCTTTTAGAAAATACCCGTTCTCTGTACACGTAGTTAATTTTTAGCTAGTAAGCAGGAAAAGCTCACCTGTAAAATATTAAGGGGGACAAATTTAAGCAGATGTACCTAAAACAAGATGAATAGTCTAAACAAATGCCTACCCATTTGTCTAAAGATGATGTGGTGAGGTTGGCTGTGAGGATGCATCCACTCCCTACTCTGCCTCCTTTCAGTTGTACACGTCATAGACCGGAAACCAGCATACTTATTCCCAGCTATTGGTCCTGCGTGCCAGGCATCTATCTGATTGTCCCGATTTGTAGGATAGGCCTTGACATTTGATTGTGTGAGGGCTTGCACCCAGTTTGGAAGATCCATTTTTTACTTCATGCTTTAGCAGTTCAAGAACAGGAAGAGCTGGGAGGTCTCCTGCAGCTTCAGATGGATGTGGTCGGGGCCTATCAGAGGCGCTCTCTGTGGTCCATTAGCTTCTAGCCTGCTGGCGGAATTGATGTTTGCTTGGCCTGTCTGGCTTTACATGCCTTGATGGCTCCAGAATATCTCTGTGCTGCACCCTGGGAAGAATGCACAGATGGGCCTATCTCCCCTATGTGCTTTGGGCTCTTCTGATCCCCCATTGGGTGTCTTCTCTAGGAAGAACCTAGAAGATACTGGAGATGGTTGCTGTGGAAAAGTTGGACCTAGGGGTTGGAGGTCCTGGACTCACTATCTTCTTTCATGTGGTGAAATGTTATTTTCTCTGGCTGCAGACTGAACTCCACACATCCTACTTGAGAAAAACTTCATTCCTAGGCTCCTAACTTAATTAATGGTCACATTGAACATTCTGGCACATGGTGGAGAAAAGGTCCCAGATTTTTACTTCCAGGTGTTGTGTTTGTAAACAAAATGTTCCGGTGCTCAACTTTGGACTTGTTTGTGTAATCTTGCCTTTTTAGTAAGGGTCTTAGAGGACAGAAGAAGTGCAGGTAGTTCAAAATGATTTTAAAATAAAACATATCTATTTTGGAATATAGTCGAGCTATGGCACAGCATATTCACTGGTTTTGATCTAGCCCAGTCTCCTATTACCAGTATCCTGGAGCTCACTGGGCAATGAAGAGGTATCCTGAGCTCCCCCAAAAGAGCTGTCCCCTCATGGGTCATTGAGAGTTTATGATTACCTTGAAATGAGTTGAAATTGATACTTTATTTTTAAACCATTCTTAGTTATGAATATGCATGTATTGAATTTCTTAACAACCTTATGGTCATGAAGAATTGATTTGCTCCCAAGGTGTGTACATTTCAGTAATAGTCTTACTGAGGAGCTCCTTGAGTATGAAGTCAGCCTGTTGCAGGTGGGGTAGGGCCAGGGAAAGACGGAGAAGGCATCACATGTTGATTTATCCTCCCAAGTCTCATTAAATGGGCCTACCTATATCACATACCACTTGTGTGTCCCCACTTTTAGGTTAATTCAGTGAAGAGTCATGAGGTCCTATTCAGTTGGGGGAAAACATGTTCATTGTCTATCTCTTCCTGCTGACTTGGGCAGGTGCCCAATCCAGAAGCTGCAGTCTTGAGTCTTAGCTCTTAACTTCTCAGGTGGTGTGATCCGACAGTGAAGTACAGCGGTGGGTGTTGGTGGAAGGGGCCCGAGCCTTATTACAAGCACACCGTTGAGTGGTACCTACTGGCCTCCCTTTCCCATCCCTCCAGCTGTCTGCAGCTGCAGGTTGGTTGGATTGATGGCTCAACACCACTGTGTGGCCTTGGTATGCCTTCCTGAAAGTGAATTTTAATTACTTTTCTTTTTACTGAGGATTTTGTGACTCTTCCCCCATTTATCCAAGCCAGAACTGGGATGGAATGGTGTATCAAGAGACTGATTTCCCCTGAGCGTTTACCAAGGGCCAAAGGCTTCCAATGCTGAAGTTAAGGTTCTAGTGATTGCCCCAGCTGATCCTCCATTTCTGGGCATTTGTGTAAAAACACAAACATCTCCCTCCCCATCCCCAGTGCACATCCTGCTGGAATTGTAACATGGCAGTGTTGTTCCTAAACCATGTCAACCCTGCATGGCTTGGGGATAGGGGTGGGGGTGGGAGCTGCAGGGGAGTGGTGAGCAATCAGTAAAGACTATCTCTTCAGAATCCTTCTCCCCAGTATGGAGACTGTGGCACAGAAGCAAGGGCTTACAACATTCACAAAGGAGAAGTGCGGCTTCTGAGACTTGATTCCCACCCAGCATTCAGGCGTTAGGTGGGACCAGCCCAGCCAGCCAGCAGGGGCTGTCGCTAAACGGAGCCTGAATAGGGGTCTGATTGCTCCTTTTTCCTCCTCTCCTTCTGATTACCAAGTGAGATTTCCTGGGTATGCTGTATGCTAAATGGCAGAACAGCCGCCTGCCACTTGCACCAATTATCCCTCTTTTAACTGCCGAGGGAAGAGCAATTTTTTTATACCCCCCCCACCCCCACCCCACAGTAGCATCTCTGCCTCCTTTAAAGAAATAAGAGTGTTTTTCTTTGTTCCCCCTTCAGGGGGGTGAGAACAGTCTTCTTTCTCCCTTCGCAGAATCCATACACCAGCTGCAGGCTACAAAGGGGGTGGACACGGGGTAAATGCTTCGTCCGAATTCAGTGGGGTTGAGGGTTACCCAGGCATTTTGCCAAGAGCCTTGGAGTGGCACGTGAGCTTGCATTTGCATTTGGTAATGAGACACCACAGGGCCCAGCACCAGGGGCTAATTATCTTCGTGGCCCCTATCTTCCTTTGCAGGCCGTCAGGGAAAGATGGTTTCCAGTTCCTAGGGCAGCTGCCCATCAGCTGGGTCCTCTGCCCTCTTTGCGGGACAGAAGAGATAGGGTGTATGCTTGGGGGATGGGGCCAACATACTCTCCCTGCAGTGGGTGTCCTGTGCAACAAGGCCCAGAGGTGGAACTTGAGCGAGAGGCTTCAGGGCAGGGCTGTGAGGGTCAGGAACCCTTCCTTGGATAAAAATAATAATGATGTCAGTATTACTATTATCGAATGCCATCATGTGCCTGACAGCCTAGGTGCTTTATGCGCATTGTCTCATCTAATCCTCATGGCACTCCTATGTGGTTGATATCATTAACTAGCCTCACTTTACAGATGAGGAAAGTGAGGAGCAGAGAAATTTGGAACTTGAAGAAGGTTTAGTGTAGTCTTAAGAGCATGGCTTCTGGAATGAAAAAGATTGGACTTAAATCTGGGCTTGTCCAGTTATAAGTTGTGTGTCTTTGGAGAAAGTTTTAGAAGATTCAGTATGCTCATCAATAATCGTAATAATTAATAGCAGCTAACATTCAAGGAGTGTCTACACTATATTGACTGCTGTGCATGAGTTAACTTTTATAACCCTCACAGCCACTCAACACACTATCGTTCTCATTTTGTAGACAAGGAAGTTAAGGGACAAGAGGTTCAATAATCTGTCCAAGGTCACACAGCTAATAAGAGGCAAAGCTGAGGTTTGTATCTAGGCGGACTGGCTTCACAGACCACACTTAACCACTGTACCATCCTGCCTTGCAGTGAATCAGGATAAGAAATTGTACATCGGGGAGTTGTTGAGAGCATGAAAGCAGATGAAATGTACGGAGTTATCAACATAGTCTCTGGGAAAGAGCAAGTCCTGACTCTGGGCTGTTGGTCTTCCTGGTGCTTGTAAGAATGAACTGTGTGTCAATTTGGTCTTGTAGAAGGTTTGATGCTCCCCTATGAGTACCCCCACCTCTGCCATTTTTCTGCATCCCAGTTTGAGAAATGGTAGAAACAAAAGGAGGGGAATTCAGTTTCATTGCCATTTTGCCCCTGCCTGAGAGCCAATGATAATGGTTGTGCCTGTTGGACCATATTTGGAACTCTTTGCAAACCTGTGGTGTTCTGGCCCCCATAGCAATACAATGAGGCAGGTAGGACAGGCTTTACCATCCCACTGAAAAGTGAGGAGACCCAGACATGAGGCTCCAGTGAACTTGTGGGTATGAGGGCAAGTTTGGATGCTGCCTGTTTGGCGGGTGTCTCTGGGACCTAAAAACCCAGATTCCCAACGTGGCATTTTATTTCTGCTCCTAGGCTCCCTTCATTAACACAAATGGCCTGTGTCTCCATTGTGAAATGGAGCGTTGCCTCCCTGGATGCTGGTGATAAGCAAAATGTCAAACTCCTGGTGTAGGAGGTTATCAGCTCGGCCAGTCCCAAGGAGCCTTACTCCTCCCAGACAGACAGAAAGCAAGAATATGAGAGAATGAGAGAGGATGAAATGAATGTGTCTGAGTATTCAATTCCCACCCTCAAGACCCTGGTTTGAAGTGAAGTGACTGGGGATTGGACCCATGGGTCATGAGGCATTTGGAGCACAACTCCACCACGCTGGAGCATCGCTGGACAGCATGACCTCTTCAGACTTAACCTTTGGTTTCCCAAGTACCAGGAATTGCCCAGCACCACACCCAGGGTTGGCGGTAAAAGATGGAGCTCCTGGATTATTCTGTCAGACTCCTTCTTGCTTTCCTGCTGCCTTCTGACTGTCTTCACAGCTAACAAAACCAAACTCTCTTTCTCTGTGTTTGTGCTTCTCTTTCCCTTTGTGTGTGGGGGAGGGGAATCAATACAGAGGCGGATTTAACCAGGAAACAAAACCTTTCATATATCCTCACTTGCGTGGTCCCTTTCAAGGTGCCATACTTAATGCTGTATTTGTGATTTTTTTTTTTCTTAAGGAATCCCTGGTATCATCAGCTTCCAGCTCCACCTCTGTGGATCCGCCTCTGTTAAGACTTGTTGCTGCCCAGTGGCAGCAATGTTGCTCTGGGTGTACATGTGATTCCCCAGTGGCCTATGACCCTTCATCACAGACACACTTTCCTTCACTTCATAACCGGAAGGGCAGGAAGAGCCTTGGAGGGGGAGTGTGGAGGATGAGGGGCATCTAGGAATGTTATATGGGGAGGCATCTAGGATATCTAGTGGGCAGAGAGAGGCCATGTCTAGAAATGTTTATTGTTGATGCAGAGGAAAGTGCTGGTGTTTAAAAAGAGGGGCACCCGCATCCTCCTCCTGAGGTTTTCTCAGCTATAGTTGGGATGTTTGGTTCGCTGCGGCTCACTGGGGGGCTGTGTTACAGGTGACAGGCTGTGGCTGACAGAGGAGAGGGACAAAGCGTGGCTCGGCAGGCCTGTCTCCGTGATCTATTTGGGAACTGACAGTGCCAGTGGGTTGTCATTACTGCCGTTGTTCTCCAGAAATTGATGTCTTTGGGTAACCTATTTGAAAGCAATACGGGGCCCTCTTTAAATGTGTCATCATCTATATCTGCTCTCAGACCTCCACTGCTGTCCACAATGTTCCTAAATAATGCATTTTCCAATTAAAAAAATTTTTTTTAAATTCAGGAACCAATACTAGAAAGCTTTTAAAAACAAATTGATCTCACAGTCATCTGGCCAAACTGCCCAGCTCTGCTCTGTGTTAAAACTTACTTCACACGTGGTCCTACAAGCGGCTAATGTTTCAGCTCTTTGGGGGGAAAAACACTGTACTCGGTGAGGGTACACAAGGGCCTGAAGAGGATGGAGATGAAAGAAAGGCAGGGACATGAGCTGGAGGCAACATGAGGCTCTTGGTTTAAGCTGTGACATGCACTTAGGATCCTTTGGGTTTAACTGAGGCTCTTATTTAAGTATCTTTGCACCTAAGATGACTCTGAGGAGCTTTTCTGTCAAGTTTCTCCACGAGACTCTACGTCTGATCTTCTGATATTTTTGCCTCTTGACTGCTGGTTTAGTTCTCCTGAAGTGGTTCTATTTGCAGGTGCAAAGTTCTTAGAAGACAGAATCTCAATAGTCCCGTGGTTGTTGGCAACACTTGGGTTGGTGTCTTTGCTGTCTCAGGCAGAGTGTTCCAGGCAATCCCATACCCTTTCCTCCAGGTATTATTGGGAATGTGTTACCTGCAGCCCCAGGAGAATAGACAAAGTGCAGTGAGAGAGTGTTGAGCTTTTTAGTTAATAAGTTGCTTTAAAATAAAAACAATACCCCTCTTGTGAGGAGGGACCAGCCAGGCTGAAATCACACGTGTGCGATCCAAACAGTGGGAACAGGGCTGGCAAGGCTGGGAACTTGCCACATTCTCATGATTTCTTCCTTCCTCCTCATTCTCTCAGGCTTCTTTCCTTTCCGGGAGGGGTCCTGTCTCTTGCATGGCTAGCTTGGACTGCTAAAGGAAGCGGGAAGGGTGAGCTTAGAGGATGGTAAGCCTCTCACCTGTGGGATTCCTAAAAGACTAATCTTCCCCTAGAATGCTTGCTCCACCTAGATCAGGAGAGGCAAGTCTGGAGTTTAGGCTCAGGAGATGTGCTGTGAGCCCCTTCTCAGATTTGAGGAGGCACACTGAAATTTGGGGGGACCCTGGTGCTGGGGAAGAAATATTCTGCGAGGGATGGAGCACAGATCCCGTGATCCATTTAGAGGACAGTGAGGCATTTACATTGCCTTCTGGTCCTGGCTTTGCCTATGTAACGCACTGGAAACCAAGGTACATTGTAAAGAATCATGGGGTGATAACTTTGGAGGGGATTTTAAGGATCTTTGGGTCTAACTACCCATTTCCACCCTCTTCTCCACTATGTAAGACATATTTCCTCCTCTCCAAAATACCCCTAGTCAAATGCAGTGGTGGATGGGGGCTCAGTGCCTTTCAGGGCAGCCTAATGTATCTCTCTGTGGTCATTCCTGAGGGTCAGGGAGCTAGCTCTTCCTACATCAGGCTGCGGTCGGCCTCTAGCCACGTCCTCACTGGTCCCCATTCTGATTAAAGCAGTCTGACCTTTGCAATGGGCCTTGTGGGTGAGGGGATGGGTGGGTCATAACATTTCTGGATGCTGCTCTGCAAGAATTAACTCTTGTGTCAAGTAAAATTCATACGGGATTCTCTAATATGGCACTAGCGGCCCGCACATCACAGAGTTATTTAGAATTAACTGCTTGAGATTAATCTTAAACAACGTGGGAGGGACTGATGTGGGAACAGACTCTGAGGTAAGCAGGTGATTCATGCTCTAGTCATTTTGTTCCTAGGGCTCTTGCACTCTGGAAGATTCATGGTTGGCCCCATCTCTGGCTCTATTGTCTGTGCCTCATTTCACCCCCCTAAGATGTCCCATCTTCCTCTACACCCCGCTGGCTTTGCAGCATCTCTGCTTTTCCTGGGAGCCCCCTGGAAATCTCTAATGGCTCGGCAATAAGATAGACATTCTAGAATGCTATGGAGTAGCATAAAGTGGAATTGGATTGGTCTAGCTTAACAAGCCCATCCTGGCATCCAGGGTCAGACACCCCAATAGACATCAAGGTTTTGCTAAAAAGCCTAACAGAATGGTTTTTAGAAAAGAAGATCATAAAACGAAGCAGTATCAAGTAGCTACTTCTGGAAACTGGCCTTGGAAACAAATGCCCGATCCAAAAATGCTTCTATTCTGCCAGGTTGCCCTGGGTTTCCCATGTTTTTGGCCCTGTTGGGCAAAAGTCTCTTAGGGAGAGGGATTAGGCAGGGCTAGAACATGTTCCTCTCACATTGGCATAGACTGTAAACCTGCCAAGCAAATTCCATCCTGCAACCTAAAGGGGACGAGGCTAGCCTGGCGCTCAGCCACCTCCTCACTGGTGGTCATTTTACTGACACTGCAGCAAAGAATGGAGAACTCATCTCATAATTTTCTGATTTAAAATAGTTTACTTTTAAGAGCAAAGCCACAGATGCCATTTTGACCCTAAACTTGAAATGTATCCAGAGTCATCAGCTTCTACTCCGGGGTCTCATTGTCCATCCAGGTTCTCTGGACTACGCACATGTGCTGGAAAGTGGGCATGACCACATCACATGGTCATGTGAGAATTGGCACGTGGGCAGATGGTTGGGTTTTAGTTGCTGTAGAAAACTTTGCTGTTTGCTCTTCCTGATGTTGAGTGTTCGGCCTTGTGTTAATGCAGATTGGGGCTGTTTTTCCCCCATGTAGAATATATAACCAGTGGCTACATTTTAATGTGTCTCTTGGCTCCCTTTGGCTTTCACGTCCTTAATGCAAGTTGCAATAACTCAGTTGAGTTTCCTGATTCTTGTTGCAGGAGTGTATATAAGGAGGCGCTCTCTTTGAGAACTCTAAGACATGAAACCAAGGGAAAACGCTGTTTCCCTTTGTTAATTACTGCATGTACAGGCTTGGTGCTAAACCACTGGAGTGTGACAGACAGCAGTTGCTCAATAAATATTGCATTAATAAAGCACATTCTGTGTGTATATATGTGCGCTTTCATGTTTTGTATGCATGCCCTGGTGTCTGCGTTCATGTGCTAACACACATGATGGATGGATGTAGGTTCCCAGGAACGTGAGTTTAGTAATACCTGTTTAACACTTTAACTGGTGGTGTATCAGATATGACTTGGACTGCAGTGGGCAGTAGGCACTGGAAATGCCTCCTCTCTTTGAATGGAAAGAGTGGCATGCTTACTGTGGGGCAGTTTTCATCGAATCTGTGTCAAGTGCATACACTTTCTACCTGGTTTGATCTAGTTGAAGACAGACTAGAAAGAATTTCTTGTTTGTTTACAAACCAGTGGTTTCCTGTAACAATTACAGGCAGCAGCCAGCCTGGGACCATGTAAATGCTTGTGCAGTGGCTGTTTGAGGCAGACATGTGGTTGTCACTGGAGATGGAGAGGACCCATTAGCTTGTATGGATTCCCTAGAGAAGATGAGGCTCACTGGGGACGGGATAATTGTCCTCGGATATCAGAAGAGCTGCCACGAAGAAGAGGAAGTGGATACTGAGTGGGAGGGTTGAGAGATCAGAGCTACAGAGAAAGAATCCTGATGCTGAGAGCTGTCGGACCATGCCTCCCCCCATCTCTGGAGGGAATGCAGCAGGTGCTGGGGCGACACCTGTCAGTGTGTGCTGGTGTGTACGTGCCTTCACACTAAGGATGCCGTGGTTCTGAGGGTCTCGGCCTCCAGGCCCACCCTTATGTTTGATCATGTTCATCCTCTGCCTTTCAGGGGGTGGGGGTGAGAAGATTATTCTCTAGATCATTGGCCTTAAAAATTGGGCATATGCAGGACCATTCTTCGGGGATATGTATAGTTAACTTATATACAAATTATTTATAACTAGATAAACATCTCTTGCGACAACATATTAAAGTTATTTTTCTAATAGGCAGTTTGTTCAGAAAGGTTTAGAGGCCACTGATCAATACTAAAATTTATATTTATCTCTCTTTAATTGATTGTAGTTACTCTTGGCCTCCTGTTACAATTCCTTCCCCCCGGGGGCTTGCAGTTTTCAGGTGGAGGCTGACACCAGGGATATGTGTGTTGGGCTCTTGTCCTCTGTCTTTAGCCCTGTGTGTGGTGGTCTTGTTGACCTGGCCAGGTGGTTTTGGAGGGTCCCATGGGAACATATTCTGGTCATACCTCCCTCCTTCAGGGGCCTCACTGTTTGGAATTCCTAATACTATCTCAGAGCTTCTTTCAGCATAAAATCATGGCATTTTCAGGGGCAAATTTGGCTTGTGGAAGAGAACAAAGTCTTTGAGGTATCATCAAGCATTTATAAAGCAGTTCTTGACATATAATCATCTATTTTTTGGAGTAGGCCATCTATTTACTGGAATAAGTATATTCTGTGATTAGGCATTCACAGAGGGAGTGCCTATTATGTACCAGGGAGGTCCCTGCCCATGTGGAGCTTGTGGTCTAGTTGGGAAGCCTGTCAGGCAAAGAAGTACAGCATGCAGTAGAGCCACTAAAGTACCAGGTAGAATGTTAATAGAGTAGCTCCAAAAGGGGTGTCCCACCCTGCTTGGGATGGGAGGATATTTCATAGTCAGACTTAGAAGTTTTATTTGGTAGACTGTTGGGGAAAGGACATTTCAGGGCAGCCCTGTGAACCAGTTATTTGCAGTAGTTAATGTGGCTGGATTGAAGGATGGAGGCCAATAGGAAAATAATGAGATGAGGCCTTAGGCAGGGTGGATCTCAATGCTTTGTAAGGATTTTGGACATTATTTTTTCCCTGCAGTTGAGGGCTATTGGAAGTTTTTCAGTTGAGTAGTAACAGATTTGAATTTTAGAAAGATGGCCCTAGGGGCAGTTTGCATGATGGATTGGCTGGCTATTGGAAGGCTTAAAGCAGAGAGGCTAGGTGGAGGCTATTGTGTGGTTTTGTTGAGAGAGAAGTCTATACCAAAGGAGTAGTGATGGAAGAAGGGTCAATTGCAGAGATGTTAAGAAAAAGAACTTAATAGTTGGAAAGGCAATGACTTTGAACGGTGTTGGACTTGTGCTGCCTGGCTCTGCCACATACTAGCTGTGCAAACTTGGATAAAGGACAACTTCTCTGTGTTTTAATTTCACCATCTGTGAAATGGGTGTAATAATAGTGCTCGCCATTTAGGATTGCTATGAGGTTTTACTGAATTCTCATGGAGAATTCTTAGGACAACACTTGGCACGTAGTAAGCATTCAGTGAATGTTAACCATTATTACTAATTAGCATCAATTATTCTTCAAAAGGGGAAGGAAGAGCTTTGATGATGTGCTCTGGTTGTAGGTATAACTAGGGCAGGAAAGTCAGTGGGAGGAACAGATCTGGCATGAAGACAAGAGGGGGGTAATAATCAATTTTGGTTTGTCTGTCTGTACCCCACCTTCTCTTTTAACTCTGTAAGATACTTGCAAGGAGATGTGCAGAAGCAGGTGGGGGCGATGGTTGTTCTAGGGGGGAGGGTGGGATTGGATATAGATGTCAGAGTTGTTGTGGGGGTGAAAGAAGGCTTACACATGGATGAGGTTGTCTAGGCAAAGAGTATAATTCAGAGGAGAAGAAGGTACATAACCTTTGGGAACCTTAATATTTATAGATAGTAGAAAAAAAGGAATCTGTGACCTTGATGAAAGCAGATGACCAGAGATGTAGAAGGAAACTAGGAACAAAGGAAAGTTCCTTAAAATTCTTCACTGGTCTATAAATGAAAAGAGTACTCCTTAACCTCGTTGGAGTTGGGACACTGATTTGAATGTAGTAGAACAGCATCAAAAGATTACATAGTTTAATTTTAAAACTATTCACATTGGCCTTTCTTCTACCTTCAATCTAGTGTGTTCTGTTCATTTGAGAAAATTTCTACAAATAGGAAGTGAAGTCTTGGATAGAGGTGGTGAAACTGAGGGTTTTGGATGTTTGCATGATGGAATTTCTGGCTCCCAGAATATCAGAATCCTGTGGGAATCAAGGACTCAAAGATCTGAAAGAAACAAATCCAAAGAAAAAGAAATGACTTGCCTAAGACCAACCAGTTGGCATTCTTATTTGTGCTTTGCATTTGAGACCATGTGATTAAACATGAAATGCCTTGTCTATGTTTTTCTTGGAGCTGGGCATTGAACTCTTGAGGATACCAGCACTGGCACTCGGTTCAAAGCCATGCACCTTTTCCTGGGATTAGGCAAGAGATCTTCTAACTCTGGTCCTTGTAAACTAAAAGAGCAAGATCCTCCACATAGGGGGCTTTGGAAGCCCCTGGCTCAGCAGCCAGTGATGTAAACGCTGGTAATTAATTCACTTGTGGTTTTTCTACCTTTGCCATGGGTGGGGTGTTTGGAAAGGGAGCAAAATCATTTCTTAAGGAAATTGAGGCTCTCTTCTAGTTGCCTGCTTGCTGCCTTCCTCCTGTCTCTGACTCTCCAGGGCTGGGGGTGGGTGCTGTGTCCGTTCTCCGAATGCTTGCTGTGCAGCACAGTTTTCCAGGAATTTCAGGACATAGGAATTTTCACCCAGCTGTGTTGTGTGTTGCTGTTCAGCAATCTGAAGTTGCTTATCCAGCACAAGTCAGAATGGGGAGCCTGGGGAGGAGGGGGAACGCCTTCGAACATTTTTCTAAGCAGAAGAAATTGAGGTGTTAGGGGCCCAGCTGGCGTGTGATAGGAACCAAGAAATGGAGCCTACGTGAGCGTGCATGCCCACATGAAATCTCTTACTGATGATGTTATTCCAGAGGTACTTCTTTCCACACCCTTGACAACAATAAACACTTACTGAGGACCTACTGTGTGTTAGGGAGGGAGCATGGGGGTAGAACAGTGAATAAGACAGACATGCCTTCATGCTGCTTAATTCACCAAGAAATTACCAAGTGATGGATGCTTTGAAAGGGGAAGTGTAGTGTAACAGTGGTCTCTGTGCATTCAGGGGTTCCTCTTCAACCCTGGCAGAACAAAGACTCAGGGAAGTTCAAGGGTATGCTTAAGACATTCTAAGGAATCACAAGAGGTCCAGGGCTTTTCTAGATGCAGTTCTCAGCCTGGCTCTCCCAATCGGAGTCTGCTGGTCACAGACCACAAGAGAAGCTGGTAGGCTCAAGGCTGAGTTTAGCTTAGTGCTCTGCTCTAACCATACCCTGATGCCATTTTAATTTTGTGGAAATCTTATAGATTTATATCACTTGATTATTTTGATTGACTAAATTTAATGATGATGATGATGATGATGATGATGATGAAGAACTAATCCTCAATGAAGCACTTTCTACATGTCAGGCATGGGGCTGAGTGCTCTCAAATGTAAGTTCCTTTAATTCTCTCAACCACCCCTTATGAAAGAGGTTCTGTTGTTCTTGGCTGTAGATGAAGGAGCCAGAGTTGAAGAGAGAAAGTCATCTATCTGCCTAAGAAGCGAGCCTGGGTGCAAAAGAGGGTGGATTACCCTATAAGGTGGTTACAAATATTAAATGAGATAATGAAGGCAAAGCAAGAAGCACATTGATTGTCAAATAACAGATGCTTGATCGATGAGAACCATTATGGTTTTTGATCCCTGCACCAGGCTCTGTAATGGTCACTGCTAGCCATGTAGTTAAGAGTATCTATGCACCAGACATTGTTCTAAGCACTTTACACACCTTAACTCATTTAATGCTCACAACAGTTCTCTGAGGAAGTGCTGTACTATTCCCATTTTATAGATGGATATGCTGAGATCCAGAGACATATGCTTATTTTCCCAAGGTCATGCTGCCAGTCATTCTCCATTGGAAGCAGGTGTTTTAACTCCAGAGCACATGCTCTCTTAGCCATTATGCTACACGGGAGGTAGTTACACAACCCCAAATTCAGTGCTGTCCTACATGAACTCCTGAGACAGAAAACGTAGTTCATTTAGTCTCCAGGGTCCTGCTTGTCTCTTTTTGTCCACTCTTCCTCCCTTCCCCCACACCACTGTTTGAGTTTTTTTTTTTTTTTTTTAAATTTTTTTTTTTTTTCAACGTTTATTTATTTTTGGGACAGAGAGAGACAGAGCATGAACGGGGGAGGGGCAGAGAGAGAGGGAGACACAGAATCGGAAACAGGCTCCAGGCTCCGAGCCATCAGCCCAGAGCCCGACGCGGGGCTCGAACTCACGGAGTGCGAGATCGTGACCTGGCTGAAGTCGGACGCTTAACCGACTGCGCCACCCAGGCGCCCCAACACCACTGTTTGAGTTTTTAAAGACAATGTGTAGTTAAGGAGAAAATGGACGAGAGGTATTCCACCAAAGCTCATTCTCCAGTGGATCCTCTCAAGAATTTTTTCAGATAGAATAATAATGTCAAGGATATTAAGACAACAAGGAAAAATAACAGAGGAGCACTGTGAAAGTAAAAGTATTACATACAACACACAACAAACAGTGACTCAGACCCTCATTTTTCCAATTCAGCCCATCCCCCAGACTCAAGTCTCCCTGTGAGAGAACCTGCTATCCTGTCCTTACCCTTTCCTCACCTCTAATCACCAACCTCCTACAGGCCTCTAGTTCCACTCAACTAATTCCTACTCCTCCATCAGATCTCAGCTCAGACCTCACCTCCTCCAGAAAGCTTTCCTGGACCCCATGCCCAGCCCATTCCATGTGGACTAAATGGCGCTTCCTGAACTCCTGTAGCATCCACTATAGTTTCATAAGTGGAAGGTGACTTACAATAGGCCACTCTGCCAGCAGGTGGCTGAGGCACTGGGACTAGAGCCCAGGTATTCTAACTCCCTGTCTGGCATCCATTCCCCTATATCACACGGAGAAGAGATAGGTGGCCCAAGAGAACTGGCTGATTCCACAGAACACGGGTTGCCAAGCACAGTGTGTGGTGAAGCTATGGTGCCTGTGTTGGTGCATCTTACAAGTTAGAGGAAAATAGTGATGGAAACTTAATCCAATATGTGAATAATTATAAATGTGATGAATGGTATAGATGGCAAGAGCGGAATGGGGGGAGATCTCATGAGAAAAAGGGGTGCTCAGGGAGGCGCCCCCCCCCCCCCAGGAGGTGAGAGTAAAGATGAGAAGGAACCAGGAGGAAGCAGTGGAGAGGGGCAGCATCTCTTCATTGTCACTTGTTTGGCCTAAGGACAAGAGTAATTAGTCTCTTATCCCTGGCAGGAGCTGTGTCTTTTATTTGTAAATATTTGTTTGGAATATGGTTGATGGGTAATGCAGATGGAGGGAGAGAGGACAGGGATGAAGAACAAGAGAAACCTTCATTCAGTATGGTAGGGTGAGGACTCTGGTCTTGTCTGGTAAATGGCCATATCTAGGGGACACCTCCATCCAGAGTTCAGAACTCTAGAGGTGAGGATTGGGTGTAGAATCTCTGTGTAAAGGAAGCTCTATGTAGAGAAGGTGAAGATGAAAGGCTGCTAGAACAAGCAAGCCAATGAGTGTCATTAGCTGCCAGTCCAAAGACACTTGTTCCCCAAATAGCCGCACAGCGTGAGGGCCACCCACGGCATTTCCAAACAGCTGCCTTTCCTCCTAGCGCTGACTTTATCGGGCTGCCCTCCCAGGCGCTCCTGCCTGCCATGTGTGTTTTCTCGGTGCGGGAAGAGGCAGAGGGGGTTGCCCTGGTTAATCCACACTCTTCAGTTATTGTTCCCAGGGACATTTATAGTCCAGAACATGTAAACAGTTCTCAGCTTGGAGGAGTAGGGGAACAGTCTGAGGCTGGGAATCTGCTTGATGCTAAGTGTCCTATGCTTCCTGGGCTTTAGGCTAACATCTGTTGAACAATTACTATGTTTCAGGCTCTGTGTGAGTAGCTTTATCTTTTGTCCCCGTTTAACTGACGAGCAGACTAGAGCACACTTTCCCCATCTACCTTCTGTGGCAGACATGCAAAGATACCAGAATGAAGTTTTGCCATTCGTCGGGAAAATGAGAGAAATAAACATAATGTAGGAAGTTTATTGTAAAGGCACATTTTTTTTAACTTTGAGATTATGCCCTTTTACTTTTTGGTATTAAACTACTTTTTATTTTTAAGAAAGCCTGGTAATACAAAGCATCAGTTTTGGGGCTTTTGCTTTTTCTTGGCAAGATAAAAATAGTTATTCTATGTTTCCAAAATTACTAAATTGCTTAAAATATATTACAGGAGAGTAAAATCTAGTAGTGCGCCAGTTATTATCGCAGGCAATAGGTGGTTTCCATGCTACTTTCTTCCTATGAATAAAGTATTTATATAATTGTTTTCACTTTCTATTCTGATCTTTTATCAGAAAAAATGTATCTGGACAGGAGCTCTGAGATCATATGATTTATCTTTCTTCAGCATTTATCAAGATGTTTTGATTGCACAGTTTGACCTTGAGACATTTTAACTCTATGTTGGTGTAGTCAAGATTATACAAACACTGAAACATTTTTATTATAGGAGTATTTTTTAGAGGCAAATGATGTGGGGCTCAGATGATTCCTCAATCCAGTTTTCCTTCAGCATACTTAAACCATTTCTTATTTTTCCAATTCATTTATATTTTACTAAATTAGTTTTAACCAGATCAGTTCTGCTCCATGTGTCTTCTACAGTGAAGATTTGATTAATCGATCAGTTATTTTTGTGTGTGTGTGTGCCTATCAAATTTTACCTATATAGCTTCTGCCATTGTGAACGTTCTTTTTGTGGTCATTATTTCTACCACATCCAATTTTCTCACATCAAGTTTGACGGTCTAAATTTTGTCAAGAATGTTTGATTCTTCCTTCAATTTTTTAGTCAATAACAAATTTTACTATGTGCATTTTTAGCTGCTGTCAGTTCCATTTTGTGTTGACTTTTTTCCTGACAGGTCTGATTTTTTTCCAGGTCACTTTTTACAGTTCGAAGAACCACATCTTCCTACAACTAAAGTCAGCCTCTTGCCTAATGTTTTTAGCAGGTGCAAAAATGTACTTGAGAGGTCAAAAATTCAGGATCCAAATATTCTGTGTTGCTGAAAGAGACCAGTGATCCAGAAGGATTAAGAAATCTACCCAAGGTCATACATCATGTTCTTGGCAGGGTTCTTCTGGGTTATTTCAGCATATACAACTCCACTAGTTCAGTGAAGGACATATCAGAATGTAAGATTGGGTTGATCTTGATGGCATACTATCTGCTCCTACCCTCTCATTCCCCCTTCTGAGTCTAATGGAACTTCCACCTACCCGCCTTCTTGAGAAATAGCAGCTGGGGCCCCAGTTCGAAGCCTCTTGGCTTCTCCCTGCTTCCTAACTAGGCCCGCCTTAAGCTGTGTGTGCACTGGGGTGGCATGATTTACAAACAAGCAGGACCAAAAAGGAAAAATCCTCTCTTGTGGAGAATTAGGTCAGTGGCAGAGTTGGGGAGGGGAGGGAATCCAGACCTTGTTCTCCCATCTTTCAGTTTACCCCCTCTTCCCTAAAGCAGTCAGGGCAGAAGCCACATGGCTATTGAGAAGCAGACATCTGGGCTTGGGGGTGAGGAGCAGGGGGGCAGTACCCCCCCCCCCCCGCCGTATTCATGTGCAGAACTGTGTGAACATGAAAGCGGCCTGTTTTCTGGCCACTTGGGACTCCCCCCTCTCTCATTGTATTTGTCTGGATTACTCTAAGGGGGATATTAGTGTTGTCTAATAATGGCCTCAGATTTATCTAGGGATTTGTGTGATTAATTCCCAAGCAAAGTACAGCAGATAGATTAGAGCTCAGCCTGTGTGGTGGGTCTACACCCTCTATTCTCTGCGCTTTCTAATTGGTTTTGGGGGAGGCTCTTCTCTCACTGCCTTGTTATCCTGATCATTGAAGGCTGTAGCATTTAGGCCCCCACTCTAGGGTAGTGGAAACCATTTTCCACTGCTACAGAGCATGAGTGAGTGTCTGAGAAGACAGTGAAATCTCCAAGTTCATGCTCTTGTTCCTTTATGAAAGCTGCAGAGATGTGGTCACTTGCTTTTCTCTCCCAACTGCCACCACTGTATTCTCAGTGCCAGATTCTTCTCCCAGCCCTCCTGTTGGGGCACTGGTACCCCAGCTGTGGCACAGTGGGAATAGAGGTGAACTGGGATGTAAATGATCTGAATTCTGGCTTCAGCATCAACATTGTCCCGGTGGATGGACATGTTGGTTACCTGGTCTAGGGTCTGTGTCTCTCCTCTGAGCCTCAAAGGATCCTGTATGACTTTATTGCACTGATCACAATTATGATTATTAAATAACTGATTATCTGGTTATTTGTGGCCCATCTCCCCAGCTAGACCTTAAGATCCAAGAGTGCAGGCCCCACATCTGTCTTGTTCATCTGCCATTCCCTCAGTGCCTAGTACAATCCCTCACTCATGGGGATGTGCTTTGAATATGTGTCGACGGAACGAACCTGTAAAGCAGAAGACACAGATTTGCTGGACACCCTAGAGTTCTTCCACTTCTAAAATTCTCTACATCTCTCCTACTGTATTTTCTCCAAAACAATCACATAAACACCCCCCTTTCTAATGTTTTGACTGTTTTTTTAACTGTAGTACCACAGAAGTTGTAAGATAAAAATGGTGATGAATAATAATAATTTAATTCAAAAAGCATATTACTGATATATAAAATGTGAAATCCCTCCTAAGAACTCCCCCTCTGTTCGCTTGTTCTCTATGGGTCCTGGCAGTGGAATGCCACCCTGCCTGGGCTTCTGAGTTCCCTCTGCCAGGGCCTGCAGGATCCTGTTGAACCCTTCAGAATAGGCCTGGTACTAACTAGTGGGCTATATGCATGGTTCTCAGACTCGAAAATCATTCTTTTAGCTGCAGAGCAGATAGTGTGCTAATTTCACATCACAGCACACACTGCTTTTCAAAGGGAAGAAGTCAACCTTGCCAATTTTCTGAAAATGAAAGAAGGGAGACTGTTTAAGAGAAAGCGGAAGAGTTGATGGGAGCTTGGCAGTGAGAGAGCCTTAGGGCTACTTGCTTTCTTCTGAGGTTCTCAGGTCACTTAGAAACTCTTTTCTCAGAGAATTTAGTTGAAAGTCTCCAGCTAACATGAGCCAATATCTGACCCCCTCCTCAAGCCCATGGCAGACACTGCTAATCAATCTTGACCCCCTTTTCTTTCCAAACCCATATGCAGCCTCAGACTCTTTTTTTAAAAAATTAAAAGCTTTTTAATGTTTATTTATTTTTGAGAGAGACAGACAGACAGAGCGTGAGCAGGAGAGGGTCTGAGAGAGAGAGGGAGACACAGAATCCAAAGCAGGCTCCAGGCTCTGAGCTATCAGCACAGAGCCTGGCACAGGGCTTGAACCCACGAACCGTGAGATCATGACCTGAGCCGAAGTCAGACACTTACCTGACTGAGCCACCCAGGTGCCCCCCCGGACTTTTTTTTTTTAACACATTACTCCAAAAATGTCACCAAAGAAAATGAAACTAATGTGTGTTAAGCACTAGACATTTTATATACATTTGTCTGTTTTGAACCTTCTGGCAAATGTGAATGATCCCCATTTTACAGATGAAGTTTAAGTAACTTATACAAAGTCATCTAATAGCAACGTTGGTAGGGCTCAAAGCTTACATGTTGCCATGGCTTCCAGGGAGTCCTACCCTCAGGTGTCAATCTGACCACCAGGCCAGTAATGGTGAAACGTTCTTATGAGATGTGTCTCCACTTAATTGTTGCTGTCCATCCTCTGGGGCCACTTCAAGTTTACGCTAGTAAAAAAAAAAAAACAAAACTTTGAAGCATTCTCTGTCAACCCTAAATCCTGTATTAGTGCTAAGTGCAGTAATAGGCCAGATAGGGCCACCCTATCATGTTTATCTACTCTCTTGCTTTATTAGATTTACTACTAACTGCATCCAGGGCAGTATTTTTTTTCAGTCCCCAGTGCCTAAGTTGGTGTTTGGCATGTATAAGTGGTCAGTAAATGTTAGTTATTTCGAATTGAACCTGACACAGAGGCTCACTCTGGGAACACAAAGGGTGAGGATGAAGGCTTATGGCAAATTGAAAGCCTTCTTGGCTGTTCTGAGAATCTCTCAGCCAGCCTTTTCCAAACTGTGTTCCACGAGATTTTACTAGGTATTTTATGGAAGGAGAAGTGCCCAGTGTTCAAAAACATTTGTAAAACTGCATCCTGTATCCTCTCTTTGACTTCACAGTGTATCTTAGTGCAGGCAAGGCTTTCTGAAGTCTTGCCATAGAGAAACTTGATTATTTTTGTTTAATTCAGTTGTTTCTACATTTATTATTTTGTTGCTGTTGGCGAGGAACTCCTATTTACATTTTACTGGATGTGTGTTTTTGTGGAATTCTGTTCTGGATATGTTGCCTCAATTTATAATCCTTTCTGTGAAATAGGGGTCCTGAAGTCATAAATGCTCCAAGAAACTTAATGACTTTTTTTTATTAAAATATAATTAATATACATGGTTAATTAGTTTCAAGTGTACAATATACTGATTCACAATTCTATACATTTCTCAGTGCTTATCAGGATACATGTACTCTCAATTCTCTTTATCTGTTTTACTCTTCCTGCACCCACCTACCCTCTGGCAACCACCTCTGTATTTAAGAGTCTGGTCTTTTGTCTCTTTTTTTGGTTTGTTTGTTTCTTAAATTCCACATATGAGTGAAATCATATGGTATTTGTCTTTCTCTGACTTACTTCACTTAGCGTTATGCCCTCTAGGTCCATCCGTGTCATCACAAATGACAAGATCTCATTCTTTGTTATGGCTGATTAATATTCCATTGTGTATATATGCCACGTCTTCTTTATCCATTTGTCTATCGATAGATACTTGGGCTTCTTCCATAGGTTGGCTATTGTAAGCAATGCTGCAGTAAACATAGGGGGGCATAGATCTTTTTGAATTAGTGTTTTTGTTTTATTTGGGTATAAACCCAGTAGTGGAATTACTGGACAATGTGGTAATTCTATTTTTAATTTTTTGAGGAACTTACATACTGTTTTCCATAGTGACTGCACAGTTTGGATTCCCACCAATAGTGCACAATGGTTCTTTTTTTCCACATCCTTGCCAACGCTTGCTATTTCTTGTCTTTTTGATTCTAGCCGTCCTGACAGGTATAAGGTGATATCTCATTGTGGTTTTGATTTGCATTTCCCTGATGATTAGTGATGTTGACCATCTTTTCATGCATCAATTGGCCATCTATTTGTATATCTTCTTTGGAAAAACATCTATTCAGGTCCTCTTCCTGTTTTTTAATTGGATTATTTGTTTGTTTGGTATTGAGCTGTGTAAGTTGTATATGTCTTTCATATATTTTGCAGATGACTTTTTTTGTTTTATTATTTATTTTTGACAGCGAGAGAGAGGGAGACAGAGTGCAAGTGGGGGAGGGGCAGAGAGAGAGGAAGACACAGAATCCGAAGCAGGCTCCAGGCTCTGAGCTGTCAGCACAGAACCCAGTGTGGGGCTTGAACTCACAAATCATGAGATCATGACCTGAGCCGAAGTCAGATGCTTAACTGACTGAACCACTAGGTGCCCCATATATTTTGGATATTAACCCTCTTATCAGATATATCATTTGTAAATATCCTCTCCCATTTAGTAAGTTGTCTTTTTGTTTTGTTGATGGTTTACTTTGCTAATGACCGTCAACAATTATTGTCACTGGAATTGGCAACCTCACACCACAATTTCTTGAAATTTGCCCCCAGTTCCCCATGACCTCGATTTGGGTGGTTGACTAGTGAGAGAAGAAATAATTGGGAATGGATGAACAGTACTATGAGAAGGAAAAAGACTTTGAATTCAGAGAAATCTGAGTTAAAATCCTGGATACTCTGTATGAGTGAAGTGAGCTTGAGGGTATTAACTCCCCTGAGCCTTGGTTTCCCTGTTTGTTAAGTGGGGATAACAACCATGTCTATATCAGCATTAGATGAAGTCATGTATATACGATGCTACCACAGGGGGCTACCACAGGAGGCCTTCATTAAATAGCAGAGATTATAATGGACAATGAATGACCCTTGCACTTGACTTCTGGGTCATATTTTTAAGTTTCTTTCATTTTTTAAAGTTTTATTTTATTTTATTTTAAGAGAGAAAGCGGGGGAGGCAGAGACGGGGGAGAGAGAGAGAGAGAGAGAGAGAGAGAGAGAGAGAGAGAGAATCCCAAGCAGGCTCCACACCGTTAGTGCAGAGCCTGATGCGGCGCTCGAACTCATGGAGCCATGAGATCATGACCTGAGTCGAAACCAAGAGTTGGATGCTTAACCAGCTGAGCCACCCAGGCGCCCCAAGTTTCTTTTATAATATCATTGTGAATAGTTACCATATTTAATCTTTTTGATACTAGGTATGGTTGCGAAAAGAGGTTCAGGGAGGGCTGTGAGTTGCCAGAGGTCACACAGCTGATACTAGGCTAGAAAGTCAGGGCTCAAAACCTAGGCTTCTGTCAGCAAAATGTGGTGCATACATACAATGGAATATTATTCAGCCTTGAAAAGAAAGGTAATTCTGATACCCACTACATGGGTGAACCTTAAGGGTGTTATGCTAGTGAAATAGGCCAGTCACAAAAGGACAAATACTGTATGATTCCACTTACATGAGGTTCCTGGAGTAGTCAAATTCGTAAAGACAGCATGTAGAAAGGTGGTTGTGAGGGGCTGGGGGAGGAGGTGTGGGCAGGCATTGTTTAATGGGAACAGAGTTTTAGTTTTGCATGGTGAAAGGAGTCCAGGAGATGGAACGTAGAGACGACTGTGCAATGCTGCACAGTGGTGTGAATGGACTTGATGGGGCACCTGGGTGGCTCAGTCAGTTGAGCATCCAACTCTTGATTTCAGCTTAGGTCATCATCCTAGGGCTGTGAGATGGAGCACCAAGCGGGGCGCTGCACTGAGTGTGGGGCCTCCTTGAAGTTCTTTCTCCCTCTCTCTCTCTCTCTCTCTCTCTCTCTGCCCCTCCCTGGCTTGTGTGCCTGCATGTGCACACACACTCACTCTAAAATAAAACAAAGACTTAAAAAAAAGTTTAAGATGGTAAATGTTATGTAATGTGTATGTAATCACCACCACAACAAAAATATTTAGGAAAAAAAAGTCAGGGCTTCTGATTCCAAAGGCAGGGCTCTTTCCTACACATAACAGCACTCCCTACAGAGGAATGATCAGCCAGGGTGGGGGTGGCCTCTTCCAACGCCCATTGTACTGAATTACAAAAGCTATAGAACTCACCTCTGCTGAGAAGACCCTCTTCTCCCATATCATTCTTCCAAGAGGCAAAAGCCCAAGGAGTTAGTCTTTCCAGACAGCAAGGGATTCTTGGAAAGAGGACTGATCCTCAGTCTCATGGAAACCACTTGGGTCAAATAACAATGATTTGCTAACATTGATTAGTACTTCTTCAACCTCCCAGTGCTTTTGTGTAATTTGCTCCTTATAACCCCTACATCAGTCCTACAAGATAAGTAAACTCTCCCCATTTTATAGATTGAGAAGTTAGGGCTCAGGGTGGTCAGTTAGCCCGGCCAAGCTCATGTGCAGTTTGTGGAAGAGCCAGGTCTTTTACTCCAGATCCTGCCTCTTAACCCCTGCGCTGTCTGCAGGAAGAAGGGAAATGGAAGGTGCCTGCACCTCAGCTGTTTTTCCCTGATTTCTGTTCCCTCCTGTGATGCACTTCTCTCTGTCCTACGAAGATGAGGGACATCCTCTCATCTAGGTCAGTTTGTCTCCTGATTTCCTGGTGTTCAGGTGTCTACTCTTCTCCCTGGTTGGGTCATGCTCATTTGGGGAGGGTAATATCCACTTTTACCTAGGAAGTTAGCCTTTGGGCCCCGTCTCCTGGCTGTGTCCACCTGCTATGAGGACTTTTCTAAAGACTTATCAGGCGGGAGCCTGTGGCAGGTGCCAACCTCACGGCCTAATACTGAGAAGTACTGTTTAGCTAGGGATGACTTTTGTTTGCAAGGCTTAAACATCTGGATAGAGGCTAAACTTGGCACTTTTAGTTTACAAGGCGTATATCAACAAGCCAGCACAGACATTCCTAATAACAACTTCAGAATGTGTTTATTGAATGTTTACTCTGTGCCTGGCCTTGTGCTAAGCCCTTTATATGGATCATCTCATTTGACCCTTATAATAGTCACATAAATTAGGTACAGTCAGTTCTGCTAGAATGCTTATTTTGAAAATACAAATTTGTTCCAATGTGATCGATCTATTAGGGAACAATTTGGGCATAATGCTTTTGCCTTTGATTATGCACAATTTTGTCCACAAGAAACACTAGGTAAAGGCAGAAAACTTCAGCAAGCCAAACCAGGCTGTGTAGAAATACACAAATGCACACACCTCAAAAGCTCCTTCAGTTAGCACGTGTGCTGTGAGCCACACCCTTGCACATCTGGTGTCACAGCTCTGTCCGGTGTCAGAGCATCCTCCTTTTACTATTTGGCAACAGCTCACAAGCTTCCTGTTTCCATGAGCACAGTTCAAGTCTTTTTCAAGGGCTCTACTGATGGTAGTATTTATATATTTCTTAATTATTTAACACATGTAGAACTGGTTCCTATTCTGGTTCCTATTATGGGTCACTGATGAGGTTTCTGGGTGTCATGCCCCAACTTCATTTTCCCCATTAGCCTTGTGTTTTTACTGCATGATTTTGCACAGTGTTGTGACTGTTAAGAATTGACACATGCTTCTAACCAAACTGATTACCCCGACATTATTTTTATGTGGACAAAGTAGAAGGTAAGGCTAAGCAATTTGACAAAAATATTTATAATAACTAACGGTAAAGTCAGGATTCAAACCCCAGATTGCCTTACCCCCATGTCTGTGCTCAAATTCCCTAAAACACTAACAAAACAAAAGCAGAAACCCTGGTGTCTGCACTGATCTTTGATTGCATGTGTAACAAGTAGACTCCTTCTTCCTCCAACTGTCAGTCAAACTCTGGTTCCTCAAGCCAGAGCCACTACAAGTATGTGAGAGCCCCTAAGGTATTTGGGCACAGTACTGACTGAGCCCAGGGGTGTGCCATCCGTGTTCCTTTCTGCTTTGCAGCCCATTCCTCTCCCTGCTGCTGCCTTCCCTGGCTGGCTGGCACTTGACCCAGCAGCTATCTCTCCCCTCCATCTTACAGGCTGGAGTTATTAGCACCAAAGAACAAAAGCAAGGAGAGTGGGACTGGGGAGGGGAGGGGGCTCAGTCTTCTACGAAGGCAGATAAATAGGTTCTGTGTTGAGGATGAAGTTAATACCACCTGGCCTTTTGTGGAGAGACATCTCTTCCTGTGTTTGAAGAGCTCGAACACTGAAAGCTGGAAAGAGCCCCAGAACACAGGAAGCCCAGCCGCTTCGCTGCTGGAAGTTTGCTTTAGCTCAACTAACGAGATCGTTTCTGTATTTGTTCCTGAAGTAGAGGGAAGAACCTTGTGCTCACTCTCCCCAGGGGCATGAAAGGAGAGGCCATTGGGGAGATGCAGTCCTTGCCTTTTTTTTCTTCCCTCTCCTAACATTGTAGTCTGGTGTACTCTTCAATTGAAGGCCTGATCTGATGCTTGTGGGCCTGGGGCAAGAATGTACATGAGAGACAATGGGCAGCCTCCCTTCTTTCTACCTCCAGCAGCACGGAGATCCTTCTGGACATTTGTGTGGACACCCCAGCCTATAGAAGTCCATAGCTCCTGTAAATTGCTTTCCCTTGGCCATTTCTTGACACTAGAGTATGCACATTGGTGGACTGGTCAGCTTTTGGGAGAATGGACCCAAGGAAGAGACCCATGTGAATTTGGGGCAATTTGAGCAAGGAATTCTGAGTACCTGATTGTACTCTACAAAGGGCTTAGTGGCAGGAATTGCTGATTCCCAATGGGAACATCTAGTTGGCCCTGTAGACTCCTCAGATTCTGGGCTGAGATGTAGCTACAGGAGGGCCAGAGCATGCTCCTCCCTGTAAAGCATATCACCCAGGGCACGGGCCCCAATTAACCAGGCCTATGGTCATATTGCATTTGACCCCTTCCCTCTGCCCTGAGCTGTGCTTTTTTTCTCACTTCTGTGAGATGCCCTACATTCCTATCCCTGATTTGTTGCTTGATGGGTCAGATGGTACTTGTCCTGGTTTGCTCTTTTATTTAGAAATATAGCTTGACCCTTATAAACTACTCTGAGTATGAGAGATATTGATAATGAGAGAGTCTCCTCTCTGGGTCTTAGTTTCCCTGTCTGTAAAACAGGATGAAGAATGTTCCTATCTGCTAGGGTTTTGGTGAGAATTAAATGAGATGAGGTATATAAAGCACTTCACACAGGGCCCCGCACACAGAATATTTGATAAATGTGAGCTTTATTATGAGTTAGTAGTGTTTTGTGCCAGGGATATATAGACATTATATTTTATCACCACACTTACCCTGTGACATGTGATGCTGGACACAGCAATTGGCTCAGGAACAAGTGACCTAAGCTAAACCAATGAGAGCCTTCCCAGGGAATTTTACCAGTATTACCAGGAAATCGGCTGTTCCCTTTTCTCTAGAGCTGACAGGATCCATCTTTGTTACCACAGGGGGACAACCCACCTGATCATGAGGGCAGCACAGGAGAAAACAGTTGTTCTTAATTAAGGAGGGGATTAAGACAGACCCAGAGTCTAATAGCAGCTCTGCCCCTCTGTCCATAGGCATGTGCCATAACATCTCTGAGCCTCCCTTTTCAATTGTAAATGGAGATACCAATATTAATCAAGATGATTTATTAACCATTCAATACATATTGCTGGTCACCTATAGTAGGCCAGACCCAGCTTACACACTGGGGATACAAGCAATGAATGAGAGAGACAGTGCTGCTCTCATGAAGCTTATATTTCCAGGGGGATATAAACAATAAAAGCAGAGACCCATCCTGTGATGTCAGATAGTGATTGGTGCCATGAGAAAGGAAAAGCAGGGTAAGTGGCAGAGAAGGGTCCCATGTTAGTGAAGGTGGTTAAGAAAGGCCTTCCTGAGGAAGTAATATTTGAGCTGATACCTGAAGAAAGTGAGAAATGGCCTTATATATGCCTGACAAAGACCATTCAGTCCAGTGCTTAGCACATGCATAGGCTGCAGGCAGGACTTGCTCAATTAGTGTTAGTTACTTCTATTATGATAGGGGGTTGAGGACTGGCTCTCATAACCTTGCACCTTCTCTCTTCTGGCCCCCTAGCTCTGGCACTCACACTGATCTTGATGGAAAAAATTCCTGATGAAAACAAATTCTGGCCCAATCTGGGGCTATTTCTGTTAGGAATGCCATGCTTAAAGCAGGGATGGGGGAGCAACCCAGAGAGGAAACATTTGGCTGCCATTGCCACACTTCACCTACTGTCTTTAGCATCACAACCAGAGAAGAAGTAAATTAGGGCGTTCACCCTTCACTCAGTATCCAGCAGACACTTATGGTGTATTCAACAATAACCTCAGCCACAAGTACATATGCTCAGCATGGTTATTTTGAAGTTCAAAAGGAAACACTTTCCTGTAGTGTGGGAAGATCTGGTTCTTCTAACCATGGGGGAAAAATGAGGGACCCTTCATCTGCTCCTGTTGTGTTTACAGAGGGAGCTCTCCTGCCTCACCCTTCATTTGGTCTAGATCATTTCACAAGGGAGGAGTCCAAGATCCCCCCACTCACTACTTACACACACACACACACACACACACACACACACACACACACACAGGAGCTCTGGGGAGGGTGGGGCGGGCTGCACAGCCAGCCTCTTGGAGGCGAGGCCCAGCCAAATCTTTTGGGATCCCACCTGGTGAACTCTGTCTTGGGTCTGACCTATTTTCTAGGAGAGAAAATAGAATATAGATTTAAATGCAGTGGTGCTCTGGAAAACTACAGGCCCAGCAGTGTGAGAAAATAAAACAGTGGGGGGGAACAGAGGAAGTGTCGGCATGGGTGAGGATGCCTGGATCAATCTTATTTGTTTGTCAACTGCCTTTTCTTCTGCAATTTGCTCCCCTTTTTTTCCACAAAAAATTGATATACATACACACATTTACGTATTTACCTTTTCTTTGACCAGTCCTGGGGTCCAATGCTGCTTCCCCATACATAGACTCTAGGCTGCAGACCAGTAGCAACCACAGACAGAGGGAGCTCTGGGGATGGTCACCTAGGAAGTGGAATGGCAGCAAGGCATAGAATCAGAAATGCTCATAGCTGCATCCTAGGTCAGCCTTCCTTGCTCTGTGACCACAGGAGAGATTTTTAATACCCTTGTCTTCTCATATATGAAGGTAATAAAATTACTAGCTAACATTGAAGGCTTTCTAAACGTAGGTACTGTTCTAAGCTCCTCACAACCACACTAGGAGGTAGGAACTATTATCATCCCCATTTTACAGATAAGAAAACTGAAGCGCAGAAAGTTTCAGTAACTGACCCAAGGTCTACATAGCCTGTAGACCTGGCAATCAAGCTGTGGATCTCCCTTTCTGTGTCAATTCCTGTGACTTGGTCTGAGTCACATGGCTACACTTGGAGCTAAGGTGGGGGTGGGGGTCATCTCTATCAAGCCACATGGATTTAGGGTGGGAAAGGAGTTCCCCAGAAGATAACTGCGACTTGTTACAAGAAAGAAGGGGTAAAGGATCGACAGGCAATATAACAGATGATTCCCCCACACCCCCATCAACCTTTGCCATTTCATTCTGTTGGTCAGAATTGAATGTGGAGATTCAGGTTACTGCTTCTTGGGACAGGGGCCAGGTGACACTGTGTCTCTCTCTTCCTCAAGTTGGACACAACGTTCAGAACTGCCTCCAGCTCAGTGACACAGCTAAAAACTGAACCTGGACCCTACCCCTCACTGTAGGAAGCTTATCTTGGTGGTCTTTTGCCCCTCTTTGGCGAGAAGAGATGCTGTATGTTTTATGCTCATGACTAGAACTGAGGCCAATTAAGGATTCAGGAGGGAAAACAAAAGAGACAAGAACAGCATTTGTTTTGACTCCTGTACCTGCTCTCCTACTATCTCTTAACCCTCCCTTGCCCCACTTCCCACTGAGGACAAGAAGGGAGGAATAAGACCCAAGGTGGGGGAGGGCTGGAACACATGCCTTCATTGACAAGTAGAAGAACTGAACCAAAGTCACACACACACACACACACACACACACACACACACACACACACACACACACATCTTAATTCCTGTGGTCTCTTGGTGTTTCCAGGGAGCCATCTGGTCAACATTTTTTGGTAATTCTGTCTGTGGTAATTCAAAGTGATACCAATCAGCACAGCTAACATTTATGCAGAGTTTGCCTTGTACTGAGTTAAGTGTTTTACAAGTATTTAATCTCCTAACACTGCCATGAGGGAGGTTTTGTTCTCTTCCCATTGTGTAGCTGAGGAAAACAACTCAGAGGTTCAGTGATTGATCCAAGGCCATTCACTAGGCAGGGATTTGAACTCAAACCTGTCTCTCTCCAGAGTTTAAGATTGTAAACACAATGTTGAAATGGGAAACTTTGGGGTTCCAAGGTATCCTGTCTCCCTTGCATGTTGGTACCTCCAAAGAGCATGTTTCCATGAACAATGGTGTTGACACTCCCACCACTGAACTCCACCACGTGTAAATAGTTTGATATCCTGTTTAATGAAGGGGTATTTTAATGACCACTCTTCTAGGCAATCCATCAGTCATGGTTAATGGCCCTGCTTAGTTATTTATACAGAATGTTTTCCCTTCTTACCTCTTCTATTTTGCCACTTCTTGCTTCCACTCCACCCCTGAATCTAGCAACTCACCAGAAAATCTGAAAGGGGGTGTGGCTGAGGAATGATTCAGAGCTCTCTAGAAGTCTTTTTGGGCAGATACAGCTTTTAGGGAATACAGGGTGTGGGCTAAAGAAATGCTCAGCTGTTGCTGTGGGTTTGCCTCTCCTGGATGTGGGGGGCACAGCTCTGTTAGGTCAATGCCTGCATTTTCCTGGGGCAAGAGTTACAGTTCCTAAGGAACTTGCTGAAGCTTTACAAAACTAATTGCAGCAAATTAGAGGTGCAGTGGATAACCCATTACTTACTCATGGGTTAGCTAGGAGGGTCTCTCCCATGGCTTCAGGATGTTCACTTTAGTCTACAAACTGAATTTGGGTTCCATATGCCCTTGAGAGACCTGGGTTTCTGTTGAATAAATGCTGGACTGGGTGGGATTCAAGAGGTCTAGGGTCTTATCTAGTCTCTGTACCTAAACTAAATGCGTGAACTTGCATGAGTCTCTCAACCTCTTTCATCCCCCATTTGAGCCAAAAATGAATTAAGCTAGATGATGTCTGTGGGTATCCCAGGTCTACCTTTCAATGATTCTAAGTGAGTCACCCAGGATTGCTTGGATGGCCAGTGGTTTTTGAAGAAGCCCCCTGTTCCATCTTCTTAGCTCAGGTATATCCTTTCAGGTTGGGTCTAGAGGTTTTAACAAAGTTTTGGCCTACTCTTGACTTAGCTTCTCAGCACAATTCTATCTTGCATTTGAGGGTAGGAGGAGGAGATTGTGTTCATGAAGACAATGGGAGTGAACCGTTCTTCATTTTTTGAAAGTTCATTGGCTTAATTCAAATGTCAACCTTCCTAGGGCTGGATGTTTATTTGTAGTTGTCAAAAGTGATTTCAAATGGCAATTCCTGTCATTAATGATGGGGTGAAAAGCAAGGAGAAAAATTAAAAGGGGAGACAGGATTTCAATTTGTATGGCAAATGATCCACTCACATACAATCTCATGTACACACGCTGCTGTCTGTGATAAAGGATGGTCCCTGGGTATATCAGGGAGGGAGGGGATTATAAATGTTTTGTTATCTTCTGTCCTTCAGTCCTATATGGTAAATAATGCTGCAACTTGCTCTTAATTATTATGCCTCTTTTTCTTTGTTCCTCAAGGGAGTGGTTTATTATTATTTTTCTCTCTGTGGGGAAACTTGCTTGACATCATGTCCAGTGTTCTGTATCTGGAGGCGAGGAGGATTTGCTTGGGTGTTGTTGTATAAAAATCAACCAGAATATTTTAACCAATATTCTTGCAGGATTCCAGTCTGCTTGGCTTTTTTGGAGCCCTATCTGATTCCAGGATGATGTCTTTCCGGACAGATGTGAAACACCCCTCTCTTGCTACATGCACAGTGGAAAGGGAGCTTGGCCCCTCAGCTTGCATGGGTGGTTTTTGGGTGAAGGTAGAACTAAGTGCTCAGAGGTTGAGTACCTTTGGGGTCTTGCATGAACATGATAGTCATGCAAGGGCACGTTGCACTGTGTGTGTGTGTGTTTCTAACACTCTTCTTCCTTTTTCTCCCCCTTTCTCTCCTCTGCCTTTCCCTCTTTGAAAATGCTGCCACAGATGTCAGTCAAGGTCCAGGTGAGTTTCTGTGTTTGTACAGCTGCTGTGGAAATTTCCCCTCTGACAGATTGGGCATGGTTTGACTCTGAGTGAGACCTTTTTCTAGGGACTCTTAAACAGAACAGAAATCTAAGTACATTGCATTTTCATTGATTTGGGTTGAGAATAAGAAATGCCTTGAATTGATGTGTTCATGTTGGTTTTGAAAACCATTTTAAAACCAAAGGAATGTGGTTCCCATGCTTATACAGTCACTTCCTTCTGATTAAAATTTCTGGGTGAATCAAAGAAATGGAAAATGAGCATTTTTGGAAAATATTTTTAAAGATATTCTTAAGATATGAACTCTCCAATTTAATGAGCATTTTTGCCTTGTCATACATAAATCTACTTATCTTCTATAGTTTCATGTGGTTGAAAGTTGAAGATATGAATACTTAGCATAGAAAATATGTGATGAGAGAAGAAGTCTTATTTCTTTGAATTCTAAGCAATGGCTTTCCCCTGCCCCACAATGAAATTGGCAATTTTTAAAAGGTTATGTAACTAATACATGTTCACTGTATTTATTTATTTATTTATTTATTTATTAAAAATTTTTTTTTTTCAACGTTTATTTATTTTTGGGACAGAGAGAGACAGAGCATGAACGGGGGAGGGGCAGAGAGAGAGGGAGCCATCAGCCCAGAGCCCGACGCGGGGCTCAAACTCACGGACCGCGAGATCGTGACCTGGCTGAAGTCGGACGCTTAACCGACTGCGCCACCCAGGCGCCCCAATGTTCACTGTATTTAAAAAAAACGAAAATATAAAGAAGAGGAATGGTTTTTGTCAATGAACAAATGGAAGAACGATTCTCATGCTAATTGTGCATTTCTCTTTTTAAAATGCATACTCATCCAGAGTTCTAATTGTAAGCATTGTGTGTGTGTCTGTGTGTACAGACATATATGTACACACAGACACACACAGGCTCGTATAAGAGGTTACAACCATATATGGATAAGAAGTGTGAGATGACTTAGAATGATTTGGAGATCATTCTAAACTGAATAGAATTTTGAGTTAAGAGGAGTAATTAACCTTACCAAATGAGAAGGAATATCATCTTTCTTTGCTATTTTCACATGTGTTTTCTTGTTTAGTCATTTTAACATTTAATTCTTATAACATCAATACAATTATATTTTAATATGATGGAAATTGAGAGCCCAACAGGTTAAGCCATTTGCCCAAGGTCATAGGGCTTGTCAGTGGTAGCACTGGGATTTGAATTTAGGACTTTGGGACTCTAAAGCCCAGGCACCTTCCATTGGAACATACTGAAAATTCCATCACTGAAAATTCTCAGCAACTGAAGGTCTTGTAAACATTTCCTAAGGGGACTATCATTGATTTTTTGCTTAGAGATAATGTGACGTTTTCATTATTAGCAGTCCTCTTTCCAAATGAATTTATCCTTCCCTTCTCTCTCTCTTTCTTTCTTTTTTATTTTTAATTTTTTTAATGTTTATTTAAAAATTTTTTTATATTTATAATATTATTTTTATTGAAAAACAAATTTATGTATTAGTGGACTGACAAAAGTCCAAACTTGTGTTGTTCAAGGGCTTACTGTATTTCATTCTTAAAAAATATTTTTATATTAAACATAATTTTTGTCAAATTGGTTTCCATATAACACCCAGTGCTCATCCCAACAGGTGCCCTCCTCAATGCCCATCACTCACTTTCCCCTCTCCCCCACCCCCCATCAACCCTCAGTTTGTTCTCAGAGTCTCTTATGGTTTGCCTCCTTCCCTCTCTGTAACTTTTTTTTCCCCTCCACTCCCCCATGGTCTTCTGTTAAGTTTCTCAGGATCCACATATGAGTGAAAATAATGTTTATTTTTGAGGAGGGGGGGAGGGGCAGAGAGAGGAAGACACAGAATCTGAAGGAGGCTCCAGGCTCTGAACCATTAGCATAGAGCCTGACGTGGGGCTCAAATTTACGAACCATGAGATCATGACCTGAGTCGAAGTCAGATGCTTAATCAACTGAACTACCCAGATGCCCCTTCCTCCCTTCCTTCCTTCCTTCCTTCCTTCCATCCTTCCTTCCCTCTTTCCTTCCTTCCTTCCTTCCTTCCTTCCTTCCTTCCTTCCTTCCTTCCTTCCTCCCTCCCTCCCTCCCTCCCTCCCTCCCTCCCTCCCTTCCTTCCTTCCTTCCTTCTTTCCTTCCTTCCTTCCTTCCCTCCCTCCCTCCCTCCTTCCCTCCTTTCCTGTTTAAAGAATCACCCAGACTTAAGTAGGGTTTCTCACCATTGATCTATATGGTATATTACATAGCAAAAAAGAATAATACAGTTATCTCCAGCTAATACACGGGATTTCCCTTTTTTTTTTCTGTCCCTACCTCACCTTTGAAAATAAGTGGTGGTTGAAATGAAGCACAGGACAGCATTTCCTAAGAAGATACCATTAAATTAATTTTCTATTAATAATATTTTACTCAACAAATATCTATTGAGAATCTATTATGTGCCAGGCACTGTTCTAGGCACTAGGGATAAAACAGTGAACAAAACAGAAGACAATCCCTGTCCTCATGGATCTTTTATTCTACTTGAGGGAAGACAATGAACTAATGAATTGGATATATATGCACACCTATATACATATTATATATACAATATATACATGTATTGTATCAGAGGGTAGGCAATCAGCATTGTGGAGAAAAACAAAAATGTTAAAAGTTAGGTTGCTAATTTATAGAGGGTGGTCAGGAATACGCTCTCTGTTCAGATGATATTTTCTGGAATACCTCAAGGAGGTGAGGTAGTAAGCTCAACACCTGCAATTTTGTTTGGAAAAGTGCCACTTGGCTCAACCCCTCCTCATCCTGGTTCCTGGCAGAGAGGTGACCCATGGTTCCCACTTTGGCTTGTGTGTGTTGTGTCCTGTCCAGAGGGTCCCAGCTGAGGGAGTAAGTGGGGCTGATATCCAGCCTGCATTCCTCTTGCCAAGCCTATGATCCTGGGGCTGCCTCTGACCAGGGGGCACCTTTTTGTAATTCTCACAAAGACATCTATTGGTCCTGGATGAAACAGCATGGGGGAGTAAAGCGCAGTGGACACACAGGCTTCTGTTTTTCCAGAGGGGTGGGTGACCCTCCCTTAGTTAACAGCAACTATAATTAGTCCAGCTTAGCACCATTGCAATGAGCATTGCATCACCTTATTCTCCTAATGACCCTCTAAGGTGTGTCTGCTGAGTCCCATTTTTTTGCGGAGGAAGTTGCGGCCAGGAGGTTAAATGTTGTGTTGAGGTCACCCAGCCATCTAGTAGCTGGGCCAAGAGAGGGTTCCTGCTTGATTCCAAATCTTGCACTCTTTGTTCTGCCCTTGAAGGGTCAAGAGCTGATAGCCAATCCTGTAACCACCTCTGACCCGGCTTTTTTGTGGTTTCTGAGCCTGAAACAAATCACTAGTTCAGAAACTTTCCTTGTGGCCCAGGACGTAGCAGGAGGCAGCCTGGGCTGCCTGGCCCTGGCTGAGGTCAGCGGCAGCCTCCTGCCTCTCCGAGCCCCTGGCCAGGCGGTGTGGAGCCAGCAGTGCTGTGGCTCTGAAACAAGAAGCCTTTAGTGGTTCACTGATTTTCCCCCCTTCCCCTCAGGAAGACAAATTGGGGATTTTATGAGCTAATGTAACTGTTTACCCAGGGGCCGCTGGAAGACTGTGAGGGACGATTGATTAATTTTACATGTTTACAATTTTACATGTAATTTATTGGTTAGCAGTAACACTACTGTATAAGACGCAGCTGGAAATGGGGCCTGGCAGGCAGCACCTTTCTCAAGGTTCAGGAGATGGGCTGGGGCTTGGAGAGACTGTCCTGGAAACACCCGGGAGAAAAGCGGCAGGTGGTAGGTACTTCACTGGACTTGTGTGTGGGAAGATCCGCAGCCCCTCCTCCTAGTCCCTAGGAGGGAGGTTTCAGATAATAAAGTAGCATCAGGGGCACCTGGGTGGCTCAGTCGGTTGGGCGTCTGACTTCAGCTCAGGTCATGATCTCGTGGTCTGTGAGTTCGAGCCCCGCGTCGGGCTCTGTGCTGACAGCTCAGAGCCTGGAGCCTTTTCAGATTCTGTGTCTCCCTCTCTCTCTGACCTTCCCCCCTTCATGCTCTGTCTCTCTCTGTCTCAAAAATGAATAAATGTTAAAAAAAAATTAAAAAAAAAATAAAGTAGCACCAGGCATTTGTAGGGTGCTGACCTGAAGGAGGTGAGGGACACTCAGCTCTGATTTAACTCTTTACCTCAACCCTCCCCTGTCCTCTTTCAGATGAGAAAAGCCTCAGGGAGGGTCAGTAACTGCCCAGAATCTCCAGCTGCTAGGACAAGACAAGGATCTCAGATCTGTCTGGTTCCAAAGAGTGTGCTCTTTTTCTTTGAAACCCTGGCATTTCCAAGGCAGAGTTGTGGGCCTCTTATCTGTGTCTGCACTCTTAGCTCTCTGCGCAGTGCATGGCACATAGTAGGGCCTCAAAAAATTTATTGAGCAGGGAGTGTGGGAACAAGTATCAGGGCATTGTGAGTCTGTAGGGTCCCTGAGCCATATTTGAGCTGAAAGGCCATCCTGTCCAAAGAGTACAACTATTTTACTTTTCAAAGGAAGAAACTGAGGCCCAGGGAGTGGCAGGGACATCTCCAAGGCCAGGTAACCAGTTTGTGGCCTGGAAGAGACCCTTGTCAGGTACTTATCCCATGCCTCTGGCATACTGGGATTTGTCAATGGTCTCCCTGTGCTGCCTGGGGGCAGGAGTGGGCAGGCCCAGCCCAGTACCATATCATACCCTTAGCTCTCTCCCTTTTTCCCATGTGTTCTAGAACTCTCTCCAAGGGGAGAGCAAGCCCTTTGAAGGCGAGAAAGGATCTAGGAGGCAGGGAACAGTGCTGGGGCCTCTAGGTGTACGAACCCTCCCTTCCCCTCCCCCAGTGCCTCCCCTCCAGCCAGGAGGGGCTCTTTATGGTGCTCCAATGACAGTCTCTCTCCTCAGAAGGGATAATTTCTCAGACCGCCTGCTGATTAGAGCTAGAATTTAAATGAATAACTGTGACCTTGTGCAAGTGCCCTAGTTACTCAGAGGCCCGATGAGGAAATAGGCCTCTTGCTTCAGTCCATCAGAGCCCTGGCAGGCGCAGGAGGAGGGGCTGCTGTCTGCCGAGGCCCACAGGAGGCCCGGTCTGCTGTTGCCCGAAGCAACTGATGGCCTTCTCTTGAGCTTCCCTCTGCCCACTCTTGATCTCTGCCCTCGGTGTCTTCCCCCTTCAGTTTAAGTCATCTCAAGGCTGTCCTTGGAGAGGGGACCTGATTATTTGTCCTGAGCCCTGCCCTGTCTCTGGGGAGTCCAGCCCTGTCTCTGGGAGGGACACTGCTCTGAACCCAAAGTCAGACGCAGAGCCGACGTGTCTGACTCGTGTGATGGACACGGAGGGTCTGCCCTAGAAGTTGCTCCGCGGAGGAGAGCCCCCAGAAACGCAGCCTCGGCTTCATGCAGGAGCTTGTTAGAAAAGCAGAATCTCGGGCCTTGCCCCAGACCTGCTGAGTCAGAATCTGCTTTTTTACCAACATGTCCAGGTGTATGTACACACATTAACGCTTGAGACGTGCTGACCTAAAGAGTCCAGCTTCTCCCCTCTGGGGCCACGAATGCCATGTTCCTCGTCTCTTCCATTTTTCTGGGTTGACAGGAGTTGGGAGGGAGGATGGGATTAGGGAAGGGAAAGGGAATGAACACTTCCTGACCACTGAGTCTGTGCCTGTCACTGTTCAGGCCCTTTCGATATAAGACTTTACATACTGTGAGTCAGGGGAGCTCAGGATAGAACAAGTTTCCGTGAACAACTGCTCAGGGGCCAAATCCAGCCTGCTGCCTGCTTTCATATGGCCTCTGGGCTATGGATGGTTTTTCTCTTTTTAAATAGTTGAAAGCAGCAGAAATAATTTGTGATGCACACATTTTATGAAATTCAGACTTCAGTGTTCATAAAGTTTTATTGGAACACAGGCACACTTGATTGTCTCTGTTTTGTCTCTGGCTGCTTTGCAAAGGCGGGGTTGAGTAGCTGTGACAGAGACTGTGTGTCCTGTAAAGCCTGGAAAATTTACCATCTGGCTCTTTACAGAAAAAGTTTGCCACCCTCGGTCTAGAGCATAGACTTGGAGCTAGATGCCTGGGTTGACATCCTAGCTTTCTCTCCGTATGAACAGTAGGACCTGTTCAAGTTACCTTCCCTTTGTGGGCCCTACTTGCCTCATCTGTGAAATGGGGACAGGAAGTACCTTCACCAACAGGGGCTGTTGTGTAAGTGAGCTCATGCATGTCAAGTCTTTAGAGCAGTGCCTGGCACATGGTAAACCATGTATAAATTAGCCAGTATTGTAAGTTCTCTCATTTGATCCTTTCCACATGTTTTCATTTCACAGATGAAGACACTTGGGCTCAGAGGGTTTATTTTTTTTTTTTTTTATTTATTTTTTTTTTATTAAATTTTTTTTTTTCAACGTTTATTTATTTTTGGGACAGAGAGAGACAGAGCATGAATGGGAGAGGGGCAGAGAGAGAGGGAGACACAGAATCGGAAACAGGCTCCAGGCTCTGAGCCATCAGCCCAGAGCCCGACGCGGGGCTCAAACTCACGGACCGCGAGATCGTGACCTGGCTGAAGTCGGACGCTTAACCGACTGCGCCACCCAGGCGCCCCAGGCTCAGAGGGTTTAAAACAAAAGATGTTCTTTGGTCTGTTTGGTCTTCCAAACTATTCACAGGCATGCCACCAGTCTTGTGCTGGAGAGCCCCTCGAAAGACACCTGCTATGCTCCCCCTTGTCACAAATTTTCTCCCATCCGTCCTGATCTTTATGCCTTCAGTGAAGAGGTCCCTCAAACGTAGATCCTGGCCACCACTGCTGTGAAGCAAGGCTGAGGAATCCCACTGAGGGGGAACGAAGGGACCGATACTTTTCAGAGGTTCAACTGTATGCCAGGCACCCATCAAGATGTTACATCCTTTGCCCAAGGTCAGAAGCAGGTACGGTAGGCACCAGGATTTAAACACATATCTGGGATTTCTGCTCTCATTCTGCCTCCTTCTGGCTCTGCTACTTTCCCTGGGGGTTGTGTGACCTTGGGTAAGTCATGCAACCTCTCTTTTCTTTAGTGTGGAGGGGTTAAATCAGATGGCCTCTCAGGCTTCTTTCATTCTGAGGATCTAGGATCCAGCCTCCAACTGACATACCTTGGGGAACAGCAATCAGGAAACTGCCTTCTTGGTTACCAAAGACTCAACAGTTCCCAACATCAGTGGTACCTGTACAGTATTTTGTCTTTTCTTTCCTATTCTTTTGGGCACATTTGCTTTTCTCCCTTATTTCTTAGGAAAAACACCTGAGCTTGTATTATGAGCCAGGCACTAAAAACCTAAGTTTTTGCACACATCATTTAGTTTTTTTGACATCCTCAGGAAATAGATTTTGTTATTAGGCCCATTTTACCCATGAACAAACTGAGGCTCAGAGATGTTAACTGACCAGTTCCAGCCAGAAAAAAGTGGCAGAGCAGGATGCAAACGCTGGTGTGTGTGGCCCTGGAGAGGCCTCATGGCATCATAAGTTTCACCAGAATGTACATTCCACAAAGGTGCACCCCTGTTCACTATTTCTATGCTCTGGGCCTGAAACAGTGCCAATAGATCATAGGAATGGAATAAATACTGGCTCAATGAATAAATAGTGCTCAGGACTCAGCTTTTTGTTTTACCCCTCACTCCTCTGAGAGAAAGTCTGCTTTTTGTATAGGTGTTCACCCTGAGATAGAAGGTAATTGAATCTTTATTCAGTGCCTGTCTTGGGCTTGGGTCAGTGGGGGATGCAGGCAGCAGGGAATCCACCATGGCTGTGCATAATTGGATTGGAAGGGGGTCCTCAGCTGGGCTAACAGTGATCGGCTTCCAGCCAGTTGCCCACTGGGGCCGGGGAAAATCCCCCCCCCACCCCCACCCCTGGTTGCTGTGGCTCTTCTTGATGAGTAAGTGTGGGTGGGGAGCTGCTTCCTAGCCTGCCTCCAGCTTTGGCTAACTCAAGGAGGTAGACCACTGGCCCTTGGTGCCTTTTTCTACATCATTTTAAAATCATGTCCTTTACCGTCCTGGCAAGGCAGACCTACTAGGGTGCTGCTTATGGTCCCAGTTTGTTTCTTAGTTCTGTAGGGCAAGGTCAGAGTTAGAGCTGGAAAAACATCATTAGAAATATCTCACAGTCTCACTGGAACAGTACTGCCCCACCCCTCCTGATCCTGCCAAACACGTGGGGTATATATTTATTGCTCCAGTGATGATCAGGCATTGGTGGCATTAAGAAGAATCAATGAATGCTAAATGCACTGTAATGTGTGGGAGAGTCTCATTCAAAGATATGTATCCTCAAAATGCCATTGGTGAGACCATAGAGAAACTCTTCTAGACCAATTCCTGCCTTGTACAGGTGGAAAACTGAGACCAGAGAACTTCCGTATAACTTAGGTAAGTCACACAGCTTGTATATGGCAGCTTTGGTGACCTTCTCAGTCTGGAGACCTACCTAGCAAGGTCTGGTAAGGACCTGAGCTAAGCTAGTCGGTTTGTGGGGCTAGGTCTCAGGAGGGCTAGGGAGATGAAATGCAGCTGAGGGTTGAGGACAGTGGGTCCCCTGTGGGGCAACTCAGTTGACTATGACCATGGAGGAAGGCACCTGAAGATACACTAGGCAGGTGGTCTGTTAGTGCTGCCAGTTTGTTGGAAGACTGGTGTTGCCAAGAGGTGGGAGGTGGGGCAAAGAGAGGGCTCAGATGTACCACTCTTCTTAATAATGACAGTGATGACTACATATTTTGAGCCTTCCCTGTGTTCCATGAACTGTGCTAAGTGCTGTCCATACGTGGTTGCACGTGATTGTCACAGTGATCCTGAGAAGATATTTTACAGGAGCGAGGCATGGAAGAGTTAACTTGCTCAAAATCCCATAGGTAGTAAGAGGTAGAGCTGGGATTTGAATTCAGGTTTGGGATGGTTTAGAGCAGTTGTTTGCAAAGTTTGGTAAGCATCAAAAATCCCCTGGAAAGCTAGTAAAGGAGATCCAGGGTTATTAAAGTAAGACATTTCCCCCAGGTGATTCTGATAACGACCAAAGTTTGAGAACCACTGTTTTAAAGCAACATGATCTGGGGGCGCCTGGGTGGCGCAGTCGGTTAAGCGTCTGACTTCAGCCAGGTCACGATCTCGCGGTCCAGGAGTTCGAGCCCCGCGTCAGGCTCTGGGCTGATGGCTCAGAGCCTGGAGCCTGTTTCCGATTCTGTCTCCCTCTCTCTCTGCCCCTCCCCCGTTCATGCTCTGTCTCTCTCTGTCCCAAAAATAAATAAACGTTGAAAAAAAAATTAAAAAAAAAAAGCAACATGATCTGGAAGGTAAAGGAACTTGAAAGCTCCAGCATTAGCCACTATTTTCTACCTTATAAACATTAAGGGAGGCAGGAAGTTGGAGGGGCAAGTGGAAAGGAGGATGGAATGAATGATTCCCCCTTTGAGGTCCAGTGGCACCTTAGGTTATGGGACTAGTAGAGCCATCATCATAATACATTATAGTCAGCTGTGTATTGTCCTTTACAAGCCCCTTCTTTGGCCACTGTGGGCTCTCGAAGGACATGAGGTGTCATACTTTTTGAGAACAGAGATTTATCCATGCTTGTATCCCCACTACCTGTCACATTGTATGTGCTCATGAAACTGTTGTTAGAAACAGCATTTCAGGGATGGAAAGGACCCAAAAGGTTGTCAAGACTCTGTGCACCTAATTTTTTTAATTTCTTCTGTAAGAGTTCATTCAGACTTGGCTTGAACCCCTACTGTGATGAGCAGCTCATTGCTCCTTTCACCATTCCATCCCATTCCAAGAGCACTGAGTGTTCCAAAGCTCTTCCTTATTCTGAGTCACTCTAGCTTTTACCACCTGTATTGCTTCCAGCCCTTGGAGACACACAGAATAGATCTAATTACACTCCCAGTGTTTGAAGACGGGGCTTTTGTCTTTAAGGATTTTCTTTTCTAAAGGCTAAAATATCTCCAGTTTCCTTGGGCATTCTCATACAAGGGTTTTAAGTTCTCTCATCCAGATCATTGTTTTCCAAAAAATGACTTTTTTTTTTTTCTTGCATCCTTTCCAAAGAAGCATGTCCACACTACATACAGTATTATGGACATGTCCCAACCAGTTCATTAGAGAGTGAACCTACTGCTCCTTTTTTTTAGACTTCCTACTTGTATCAGTGGTGGTATGAAATACCTTTGCTTGTTTTTTTAATGACTATAGCATTAAGTTGAACATAAAGTCACTGAAAATCTTTATTGTTTTGTGTGCACTGCTGCTAAACCATTTCTCTCCCATTCCTGTTCTGTGAAATGGCTTATTTGACTTAGACTTTGGGATCATCCTTTGATTTTGTTCACTTCTGCCCTGGATTTTTAAAATCAAGAACACTAAGATCTATTAGGGTAAAGTTCTTTCATCTAGTGCATCAGCTGTCCCTTCCAGCTTCGTGTCATTTATGAATAAAGAACAATTTTAGAAAAGTTCGTGACAGTTGGAGTGTAAGAACTTCTCCTTTGGGAAGAGTCTCTTCTAAAAGCCACAGTTGCAGATCCCTTAACCCTTAGGGTATAAAGCATGACTGCCTCCATTTCTTTTTTTTTCCATGGTATTCATGCAAGAGGAAACCCCAACCCACCTTCCACCCTTAAAGAGGTGAAATAGTTTGGAAAGGCCCTGCCCCTTTCTTGCCTCTGCCCCATGGTTATACCATACAGAAGCTATTGGTGATTCCTGGGTGACATTAGAAGAAATACTTTCTGTTCAGTACAGCCACCAAGCTGTAAGTACAATGTTGGTCTAGAGGCAAACAGTTTGTGGGCTCGTACAATTATATCCTACAAAGGGTTTAGTGGTGAGAATGGCACATGGTGGCAACATGGAAAGGCAAACCCAGAAGCTGGGACCTGAGTGCATCTGGCTTGGAGAATTAGTCTCAGGCTCTCTTTGTCATCAGTCCAACTATTCAGTTCATCCCCAGTACTATTCACGGCTCATGGAAAAGCCAAAAACGTATGTAAACGGGTGATTGTCCCAAGTGTCAGCTCATGATTGCTGTCAGGTGATTGATTGAAGCTTTGTTTACTGTCTTCCTTTTTGATTCTGGGTGGTGATCTCAGAGTATTAGTTTGAACCATTTAAAATAGTCATTTTTATAGGTCAAAAGCAGTCAACTCTCGGTTTTGTATGATTCAACCTAATAGCTGGCCTCTTTAGATATCATCTTGGTTCATAGAGGCATAGTGTCTTTGAGTTGGAATAGATTTTTGGTAATTATCTCCAGAAACCCCACTCTGACTCTCTTCTGTGGCATTTCTGGAAAGTGAGACTTCCCCTATTACTCCACCCTCTCTGTTCCTGCCAAATTTGCTTGCTCCCTTGTCTTGCCTGTGCAACTTTCAAAATACTTGAAGGCAGCTCTCCTGTCCTTTTATTGCTTGCTCTTGTTTAGGCTGTAAGTAGCAGTTCCTGGAGCCATTCTTCACATGATGTCGTTTTGGACCCCTGACCATTTTGATTTTCTCCTTTGGACACCTCCTACCTTGTTAATGCTCCTCCTAGTGTATGACACCATTTTCTGAATCAAAACCGTAGGTTTGGTACATTCAGTGTTGAGAAGAGGGAGGACTATTGTCTTATTTTATTTTGAGGGGATAGGAGGTGTTGTGCTTAAGTGCCAGAATTTACATTTGTCCCTTAATATTAAATTTCACTTTTGCCTGTCCACATCCTTTTGGACTCTGATTTTGATATATAACAAATTAGCTATTCCTTTCAGCTTTAGTTCATCACAACATCCAGACACGTGCCAATGAATGTTTTCAGCCAGGTCACTGATCAAAATGTTGAGCAGGCGTAGGCTCTGCTGTAAACTGCTGGTGAACCCCTGATAGAACAAGGAAACTACAGTCCATGATGAAGGTCAGGGAATTGCCCAGGGGAGGGCTGGTTTGGGCACAGTTGTGGAAATAGGTGAAGGTTTCTTTCAGACCCATCTCTTCCCTTTAAATATTCCTCTCTCCTTTCCTACCCTATCTCCCGAGTTATGTCTCCTACCCAACCGTGCCAGACTTCCTCAGTCTGTGACTGCCTGTTTTTGTCTTTCCTTCATTCAAAGTCCCTGTGCTGCCCCTGTCTTTGAAGGAAGATCTTTGGTTTTGCTTTCTGAGGATTTCACACATAGGACAATGTCAATGGCTGGGGAACCTGAGTGTGTCTCATATTCACATTTGCAGTTTAATGAGGGGAGGTGGCTTAATAGCCCTAAAATATGCCCCAGTAAGTAAAGGCTTCATGTTTTAGAAGAATCTGGGTGTGGGGATTGGGGAGAGGGAGGGAGATGGTGGCCTTTTAAAAGGGCTCCTTATTCATGTTGGACCAGAGTCATAAATAAAGTTGAATTAATATCCAGGCACTATTTTCTGCTCTTGAATTCTCCAAGGCTTGTCTCTTCCTTTATCCACCAGCACTGAAGGAGGCAGTGTGGCTCGTGTCATAGCTACCACCACAGCCTGGAGAGTCCATCTGCTGGCTTAGAATCCTCACTTCACCACTCACTAATTAATGTGACTGTGGCTCTTAGGCCTTGGTTTCCTTACCTGTCAACTTGAAATTACAGCAATGCCTTTCCCATTGAGTTGTATTTAATAAGATGACACATAGCCATGTCTTGTCTGTAGTAACAAATATTAGCTATTGTCATAATTCTTTTTCCAGATATAACCAGATTTCCTCTCTTTTGAGTACTTAAAATGTCAACTTGTATATTTCTTCTTTCTTCTCTCTTTTCCAAATTCCTAGTCACCCCGTAGTCACTGTGGCTTATGGATTCTCCTCATTTGGCCCCACCTCACTACCACCTTCACTTCTTCACATCTTCTTAGTTCCTCTGGAAACATCAATGACTATTTCTATTACCTTCTGATTTTATGTAATTACCCTTTTAAAAAGTTCTTGTGGCTTCATAGGCATTCAGTGTTAGCACTTGGCACTTGCAGCAATTAGTGACATTTAATGTCTCTACTTCAGCATGGAAAAAGAGATGATATATGTGGATTTTATACTGGGATAAGAGTTACCCTGGAAGTGAATGAAAGAAAGGTCTTGGCAGGAATCACTTGCTTTTTTTTTTCCTGAATTCTTTTTTTTTTTTTTTTCCTCCCATGAGTGACTTCTTTCCTCCCTTGAAATACTTTCCCCAGTTACTCAGGCAGAATGAAGGAAGGTAGGATGGATTGAAAACCATTTGAGGTGGGTGGGATATTATAGGTTTGAGAGGGAAACATTATTAGCTTAAATGATGAAGGCCTTCAACTTCTGGCCTGGTTCCTGAACACTGCATCTTCCTTTTGCCTATTTCAGTAAATGGTTTCTATTCTCTGTATCAGTCATTCTCATGACAGGCTTCATGATGGCCATAGCTGCTTACAAATGACTTTGCTTTCATAGCCATTTCCATTCTCCCAAGCTGCCAAAGCTGCTATCTCCATGGGGATTTTCCCAAAGGATGTAACAGTATTTAGAGGGCCATACGTATATTTTGCATATAATTTACATATGATTTACAGTCTGTTCTACGGCAGTTTCAATTTTGTGTGCCTTACCTACTGGTGATCTTTTTCTCTTCTTGTTCTTGCATCTACCCTGAGAACTTGCGCACACAGATAGGTAGGCACGAGAGGGTAGGATATAGCACTAGCAAGAGTGAGGTGAAGGATAAACATATTAGACATCTTATTGGGATCCAGAATGGTCCCTGGATCCAGCTAGCATAGCACCCTGTCAGGTTGTCACATCTAGATAGGAGACACTTTTCAGTTGCTTTCAATTTTTTGTAATTGTTTTTTTTTCTTTAAAGGTGCTGTAGTTCCGTAAGAATTCCGTGTTGGCAATTCTCAATATCCTGCCTATCAAAGACTCATCCGAGCCCACCTCTGGTTTCCTACCCTCCACTAGGTGAACTTTTATGGAGCTGACTTTTGAGTCTTAGTTGAGGATCTATTCAAATCCAGAGCTCATGGTGAGATTGTTGAGGAAAGATGTGGTCCCTTTTGCTGCCCTGAGCCCCTGTTCCAAGCCATGTCTTTCTTGAACATCATACCCAGAAAAAATGCCAAACTCCAAACCCAGCCAGGTGCTAGCTAGTACCAGGGCTGGCTGTGTAGCCTGCAGGGCTATTGCTGACCCTCTGTTGCTGAGGTTGATGAGAAGACCAGTCTTCATTTTTCCCCCTTCCTCATCAACCGCACAGATAACACACACCCAGCATAGATTCCTTTTTTTCCCTTACTAATTATATCCTTCTCAGTTAAGATTTTTTGAGCATTATTTTCTGTATCTATATTTGAAAGCCGTATCGTTCCCTTTTCTTTTTTGAATGTAAAATTTTATTTTAATGTTGAATATGATGGAAAAAATAAAAGAACCTCCAAGCTATCTTCATACTTCCCTCCCATCTTTCCCAGGTTAAGTCTCAGTGCTTAGCCCCTTTTTCTTTGATGATTCATTGACTTACATGGGCACAGACCCTCTCTTCCATGAAGGAGAGGTGATATACCCTGATATTTGTCCTGACTTTCTTGCAGACATTAGACCTACATTTTAAAATGCACCCTAGACATTTTTTGCTTAAGTGATTCTTCTGTTTTCTCAACTCATCATGCTTAAAACAGAACTCATTATTGCCCTCACTGCCCATTCATCTCCCAACCCACCCCACCTTCCTATTTCTGACAATGTTCACTCAGCCTCCCATCCACTCCTCCCCTGAAAAACCTCATCAGTCACCCAACGCCTGTTGGATCCTCTTTTTCCTTTTCCTCCCCGTTGCCACGATTCTAATCTAGGCCCTCTGCCTGTGACTGATCTTTCTGCCTCTGTCTCTTTTCCCTCTCATCTATCCTGTCCGCACCATTGCCAAAGCAATCTTCCTCGACATCATTTTCCCTGGGTCATTCCCTTGCCCATGAACCCTCAGTGTGCCCCACCAGCTGTAAGATCCTTAGCCTTGAAAGTCAAGGCTTTCATACAATGGTTCCTGTTCTCATTCTTAAGATCACCTTTCATTTCTTCCTTATATGAACTGTTTATATGTGTTTGTTGTTATTTGAATAGCATGTATTACATGCCTACCATGTGCCTGGCAGTGTCCTAGGTCCTTCTGGAAAGTTGAACAGGAAAGCCCATGCAAATTCACTCTGTGGTCCAGGGCTTTGGATTCCCTCTTATACCAATTGCCCTGTCGTGTTACCTGGAGTGTCCTGCATCTCTTTAAATCCTAAACCATCTTCCAAGGTTAATTTCAAATCCCACTTTCCTCCAAAAACCTTTCCTGTACACCCAGGGTCCCCCTCACAGTCCTGTGGTCTTTATTGTCTGAATTCATCATTTGACACTTAGTAATAACCAATTCATTCATTCCTCATTCAGTCACCAAACATGTACTGAGCACCATCTATGTGTCAGTTATTGTGCTAGGTGTTGCCTCACACATCGGTATGTTTTTAAAGCATAATAAAAGTAACAACAATAACTCTTAGAAAGCTCTTACCATGTGCAGGCCCAGTTTTATGTATATTCACTTATTTAATCCTCAAAACAACCTATGAGTTTGGCATTATTATTATCTAAATTTTGCAGATAGGAAAATCAAGGCACAGAGATGTTCAGCAAATTTACCAGGGGTCACAAGCTAGAAAGCAACAAAGCTAGGATTCACATCTGGCTCTGAAGTCCTTGATCTTAACCTCTTTACTTCACTGTCAGATACCAGTAATATATATCACATGCATGTTTATGTAAATATAAACACATAACATCTTCCCAGTTAGACTCTACACTCCTACAGGTTAGTGACCATCTACCATACTTGTTTGAATCTCCAGTATCTTATCCAGTCTTTGCATCTAGTAGGTACTTGCATCACTTGGTTGGTAGATTGTTAGTTCTTCCATTCATTTGACCAGCGGGGGTGTGGGGGAGCGGGGAGTGGAGTGGTGGGGAGGGGTAGCAGCTGAGATTTTTAACAGCAGGTGGGAGAGTCTGGGAATAAGAGGGGACAGAAACCATTACAGAATAGAACTGGACACTCTGGGATTCTTGGTTTCCAGTTCTTGACCCTTCAAGCGTTGAGAATAGATTTGTATAAGAGAAGATACTGATATAAAAGCTCTTGAAAGTGGAATAAAATTTCCTTGTCCAAAAGCAAAATAAAACTTAAACCGTATTATGGTTGTAGTTTCTCCCTTCCACCATCCTATCTCTTGTCCATTTTGCTTCTTTGCCTGCAAAACCAATTTTAACATCAGGATCCCAGATTTACATTCTTGGTCTAATATTTCTATTTAATATTTTCATAAGTTGAAGAATATGAATATCTTATCCGAGTGGCAGTACTGCAACTACATATGTAGCTTAATAAAGCCTGATAAGTACATATTTGAATTTAAAAAACACAGGTGGTGGGTTATTTGCCTTTTAAAAGGGTTCTTTCTTTTACAAAAGGATCCACTGCAGGGTTTCATTTAATATCCAGTTCCTCTTAATGCATTTACCATACAACTTAATTTACCAAAATTTGATTTATATGCCATTCTAAAGGGGTAGCTCTCAAGTTCTAGTGAGCATGGGAATCACTTGGGCAACTTGTTTAAAATTCAGACTTTTCCCCAAACTCCTTCCCAAGATTCTAACTTATTAGGGTCCTGGGTCAGGAGCCCAGGATCTTCATTGTCAATAAGCATCCCCAGGTGGTTGATGTAGGTGGTCCCTGAAATACACTTTGGGAAACACTGCTTTAAAGAAACACATCTAACACATAGATGAACCCCATCTCCAGGGCTTTGGATTCCCTCTTATACCAATTGTCCTGTTTACTCTTCATTCAGTACATTTTTTTTTGACAATATCTATTTGAGTCAAAAAAAGACAAGACTCTACCACGTCTTCTCTGAGCTGTTAAACATCTTTAATTGTAAGTGTGAAATGTTTGTCCTTTCATTTTTAAATTAAAAAAAAATTCTAAACTTTCCCACTAGCTGTATTTAGACGTAATTGATGTACAACATTGTGTGAGTTTATGGTGTACAGGGTGTTGATTTCATATATTTAAATATTGCAAAATGATTAGCACCATAGCATTAGCTACCATCTCCATCTCTTCACATAATCACTATTTCTTTTTCGTGGAGAGCGTTTAAGCTGTACTTTCTTAACAACTTGCAAATATATAATACAGTATTAGTTTCTTTTCATTTTTAACCCCTTCTTTGGCTCTTAGGTTTCTTCTTGGATCTTCTTCTCATTTCTTTTTTTTTTTTATTTTTTTATTGTTTATTTATTATATTAGAGAGAGAGAGAGAGAGAGAGAGAGAGAGAGAGAGTGCAAGTCGGGGAGGGGCAGAGAGAGAGGGAGACACAGACTCTGAAGCAGACTCCAGGCTCTGAGCAGTCAGCACAGAGCCCAGCGTGGGACTTGAACTCACAAACCACGAGATCATGACCTGAGCTGAAGTCAGACACCTAACTGACTGAGCCACCCAGGTGTCCCTTCTTCTTCTCATTCTTTTTTTTTTTTATTAAAAAAAAATTTTTTTTAACGTTTATTCATTTTTGAGACAGAGACAGAGCATGAATGGGGGAAGGTCAGAGAGAGAGGGAGACACAGAATCTGAAACAGGCTCCAGGCTCTGAGCTGTCAGCACAGAGCCCGACGCGGGGCTCAAACTCACGGACCGTGAGATCATGACCTGAGCGGAAGTCGGACGCCCAACCGACTGAGCCACCCAAGTGCCCCATCTTCTCATTCTTAATTCTTACAACTCTCCTATGAATATTCACTTTTCCACATAACCCATCTGCCTGCCCCTGACCTCCCCTTTAGTGCTCTTGATCTGGATGGTGAAGGCGATGGCTTGGTCCAGAAATATCAGGCATTTTAGGAACAGTGACTTCCACTGAGGCTTCTCTTAGCCAAATATAGGGCCTTTTGTCTTCTCTCCTATTATCCTTTCCCAAAAAAGACAAAAAATTATTTTTTAAACAAATCATGACAGCAAGTTAGTTTGGCATGATTCCATTCCTCTGTGAGTATATTAATCCTAGGTCTGCCAGAAATGTGCGTTTAAAATGTGGTTATAGGTTAATGAAATTTGTTTAAAAACTAGATTCCATGACATTTATGACACATGTATCTATGTATTTAATATATCATTGATCTTTTAAAACTCAGACGGTTGACCCCTATTTTGCCTCTGATTACATTTCTAAAGCTCTAGTAATCTCCAAAAACATTTAGGGATTTCTATACTTTATGGAGATTTTTCTCCTTTGTTAATCCTGTATGTCCCTGAATTTCGCTTTGGGTAAAGGTTCTGTGTGGTGATATGGAGTTTGTCAAATATCTCCAGTAGTAATAAAAGCGATGGTAGGGCAAATAACTGGTGCAGTTGGTTACTGGTTGGAAAATCTTCTCTTCTAACAGATCTATCAGAGTTTATGCTTCTCATGAAGTAATGAGCTCTTAATAGCCTCGTTTGACTTCCTTAAGAACATAGCCCAGAGGTTGTGTTATTTGTTAATTGGGATTTTGGTGCACCTTCTTTAACCCATTCAGTGCTGGTCTCGACCTCCCTGATCAAGGGCCAGAGACCTTCTAGGACAAGATGGGGGTGGGGAAGCGATGGAAGGCAAGGCTGTGGTCGGCACTGTCCAAGACAAAGGTGAGAGGGGAAACAGTTTCGGGTTGTCTGAGCAACTCTTGGAAGCAGGAACTCATTCCATTTTTGTAGAAAAGAATATCGTATCCAGAAAATAAAATTGGGTGGTAACCTCTGGATGGTGGGATTACAGCGGATTTTTTTTTTTTCTTTTCTGAATTTTCCAAAACTGCTACAGTGACCATGTATTAGTGTAAAAAGCCATTTAAAAGAAAGAAGGAAACATGCTTGGTCTCACATCTTGAGTCTCCTTCCTAAGGGACCTAATCTTTACTCAATTTATTTCAAATCCTGAGCATTGTGTAGAACAGTGGCGAGTGGAAGGTTCTCAAGGTGAGGCCCAGAGCAGTTCAGTAAACCGAAGAGTGTCCTTGACCCGGAGGGTTGACCTGGAAGGCCGCTGTTGTGTCAGCAGCAGGGAGGTGGCTTCTCAGTGTTGGTTGCATGTGTGTGAGTGTGGATGTCCTGCCACTCACTCCTCCTCTTACTTGAGAACTAATTGATGATTGCATTGCATTGGGGATTTTTAACTTTGTCTTCTTTCTTTTTTCCTTCCCCTTCCCCCTCCTCACCCCTTTCCCCCTCTTTTCCTTCCTCAAGGCCTCTCCCACCTCATGATGAGTGAACAAGGTAGGTGCTTTGTGCTTGTGGCACTGCAGCTGCCTGAATTGCTTGCCTTTGTGCCTCTGGCTGGTTGCTCAGAGCCTCATTGTTGCTGGCAGGCCATTCGCTGCCTGTCCCTCCTGCTGTGGGCCAGGCTGGCAGCGTGGCCACCCTGTGGTGGGGGGGTACCTTTCCCGATGCATCTTGGTTTCCTGTCCCCATCATCCCCTTGGCTTGTCCATTCTGCACCACCATTTGTCATTCTGGGCGCTGGCCCTGCCAGGCTGCCTCCAAGGGAGAAGCATGAAACAAGGCATGACGGCGTCGATAATGGGGGTGAATGAAGCTAATTTCAGAGCAGCAGAGCGGTTAACTTCCTCCTGCTCCTCCCCAGGCCCCATGCTGGGGCCCTGTGGTTGGGGGAGAGGAGCTGGGCTTCTCCCTGAATTTCACTCTGAGTAAAGGTTTGCTTTTTGTCTTCCCCTCCATCCTACTGCCCATTGTAATGACTTTCAGCCCCACATGGTCAAAGGAAGCCCTTGGGGGGTTGACTGTTTTCACTTTTATATAAAAGCAAAAACCACCGAAAGAACATGCTAATGTCTTCATGGCAGGATTCTAACTCATTATACACCCTGAAGAAAACTGCATATAAAGATCTGTAAATTCAGCATCTGCAACCTAAAATATTCAAATATGCAGGGAATGAGCTGTGCAGGAAATTCAGCTCAGCTAAGCACAGGGTGGGCTGTGAATGAAGCCTTTTTCTCCTAAATAAAAATTTTCCACATCATCAGCCTAAATCAGGATTTGAGAACTGAACCTACTTAAAATTGTCTTTTCCTTCACTGTTCAATTGCTACTATTGTGTTTCTTCTGAGCCTTGGGATGATTGCAAGATTGGTCTACCTGCCTTGCCCTGACACCCAAAGAGTATACTTTAATTTCTCTTGTCTGTTTCTTTTGAAAATAAACACAGGACTCAGTGTCTCTTTTGGAGGGCCTAAGAAAAGGGGAAGATGGGTCCTTCTGTGTTTCCTGGTTTTTCTTGATCTTTTGAGGAGGATGGGGCACTCCTGAAGGGCCAGTCTCCCTTCCCTGTTCCCTTACACTAGACCCATCAGATAGTGTTGCCATAAAGGGGAATATGCTTAGATACAAGAAACCACTCAGGGCTGAGAGAAGTTGCTTATGATGTCCAGGGAGCTGATGTGGGCAGTTTTGGGCATCCTGACTTGATCAGACAGCGTAAAGAGGAAGCACACTTTCCCAGTAGAAGTGTATCCTCCAGACCTGAGCCAAGATCTATGATGTGCACTCCAGACTTTCAGTGAAGATACTGTCTGATACAGAGTGAGTGTCAAAGAACAGAGCTGGAGGCAGGAGGTCAGGTGAGTTTGCCAGTGTTAGATGGAACTCTGGAAGAGACTGGGATGAAGCCTCGCTATTCTTGTCTGAGAGTGAGGGAAGTTATCTGCCAACAGCAGGTAACCCTGAAGTGGGTATGAGCAGAAGGTGTGATTGATGTCAACCTGGTGTTTGGGAGCTTGAGAAAGTTAAGCACATCTCTGTGAAGCAGGACGACCCAGGCTCTATGAACTGCTGGATCTGGTGGCTTGACTTTGATAGCAAGTTCCACCAGAAAAAGCAGACCCTTGGAGTCCTGATGACAAGACCCCCTTTCTTTCTTGCCTTGTGCTCCCCTTTGCTCTTTAGGGGTCCTCCTAGCTTCCAACAGTGGCTTGGGGGTGTGATGGCATCATGTGGCTGCTGTGACTGGATAGAGACTAGGCAGATAGGCTAGGCTAGTGGGACTTCTTTAATCTTGATTTGGCTTATTTTAGACCCTTTGGAGGTGCAGCTCAGGTGTTTTGGAGGGCTCAATCCCAACATTGTTATGAACAGCATGTGGAGAATCTGACCTGTACAACTCCTCCACTTTCTCACCCCCTCCTCAGCTTCTCGTGGGTCCCTGGCATCAATGTGTACCTGAGTAGAGAATTCACACACACTCATGTACACATGCTCTGGAGGTAAGTCAAGTACTTTCTAGAAATAGAGTCTTTAGGCAATGAAAGAATGACAGACACAGATACTGGGAGTTCCTCTTTAGAGAGTTTTTCAAGAAAGGATGCAGAATTCTTCTGGGTGGTCAGTGCCTCTAAATTTTTAAGTTGCAGTTTGCAGTTTAATATGTTTTTAAGAAGGTCCTTTGATTGCATTCCCCTCCTTTCCTGTTTTCCTCACTTTCTACTCCCTTCTCTGTTCTTGCCCTGTGATGATTGTCTAAATAACCAACTCTGCTTCCCATCTATACTGCTTTCCTTCCCCTATTCCTTCAACATGAAAGAGATATTTCTGTCTGGTTCCCACGGATTCTCCAGAATTTGTATCTGATGCCTGAAAATATGTCTGGAAATATTTAGGTGTGTTGTGTGTGTACCACCTGTACATGTATGTGACACTCTTGGTCCTCAAGACTCATGTTAACATTGGGAAAATACCAGCGGACGTGGCTTCTCTGAGACTTTCCCTAAGCAGTTTTACATACATACCAGTTACATTGGTTAAGTGTGTGCAGTTTCACATACGTGTGGCCACGCGGTGCTTTTGCATGCAGACTTGGTCACGTTCCTAAGGATGGGCCTGGGAAAAAACGAATGGGAAAAGCTTAAACATGAAGCTGGTGAAGGCAGCCTTGCTGGTCACACTGTTTTGGCTTGTTTAGGCTTCATGTTTGTGCCTTTGTTTGTGCTGCTTTCTCAAGATATTGTAGTGCTGTTGCCTTTACTGTTGTGGCTTTTTGTTATGTATGTTACATTTCTTTGTGTGTCTGCAGTGTGCTGATGTTTTCCTCTCCCTGCTCTCTCCCTCTCCTTCTCTCTCTCTCTCTCTCTCTCTCTTACCGTCTCCATGGTGGACACCTTGCTTCCTCTACTTCATTGGACCTTCCACTTCATTTCTGTAGGTAGAAGTAAAGGTAGAGATCATTTTATTTTTCTCATTATAACTATCAATCTGCCTTCTGAAATATTCATGTATCCAAGGGGAATTGTTGATTTTGATGAATACAATCCAGATTATAACTGAGTGCTTTTAACAACAACTTAAATAAATAAATAAACAAATTAAAAAAAAAAAAGCCAATGCTATCATTTCCCTTCAGTGCACTTCGTGTTCAGTGGTTGGGGATCATCCCGAGTTGGCCTGCCTCTCTCGGAATCCAGGATGGGTCTTATCCATTATGGCATACTATTTCTAGCAGGAATGGGAGACTCTGAAAGTAGTTATGCCGAACTATGTTACTTAAACGTGGGATAGTCTAAGATCCCCTCCCAGTAAACGTGTTGAAGGAACAGGAGAGATGTGAAAGGGCCTACTGTTGTTTCTTTTACTCGGGGACAACTGCATTCAGGGACAGCATTTGTGAGGGAAGGATGATAGACAAGAAAGGGGAGAAGAATGGTGAATTGCTTGACATTTAATGTGAAATTTTGGAGATATTTATGTATTGCTGTTTTCTCTTCTGTGTTTCCTGCATTTGGGGGAGTGGAAATGTTCTGACTGGGGGCAGTGGGCTAAGAAGGGTGGGACCGGGGCTGTGGAAGAACACAGGAATGACAGTGCATTCCATCGGAAGGAGAACATGGAGAGAGGTAACACTGGATTTTCGCTTCTGAAGTCAACATTTTGCCAGGTAGGCAGGGAAAAGGAGAGGTGTTGAGCAGGTGGGCTTGCTCCAGTGCTCTGACATGGCTTTCAGCTTTACACCTTTGGAGAGCACAGCTCACTCTGTGCCAATGAAAGCTATCAGAGACGTGTGCCCAAGAACCTGGCTCACCAGCTCAAACTGGAATAGCTGTGCAGGAGTGAAGGGAGAGGTTAATTGATAAATTATAAATGTGTATCTGCATCTGCATCTGGTTCTCCCCTCTTCCCTCCTAATTCTCCGGCCCCATCTCTGTGGATCTGTAGGCTGCTGCTTGCTGCAAAGGCCAACAAATAACAGGAATAGGAAGTGTGAATTCTGGCATGAGGATGTTGGAGAAAGAAGGGACTGATGGGTTATTGAACATGCCGATTTGATACTAGTCTGTGAATCTGTGAATGGGCCATCTCTCATTTGAGTCCCATGCTTTACTGGATTTTTGAAATTATGGATGGTTACCTTGGAAGCAGTTTGGTCCTCTCCATTTTGGAGGTGGTCAATTGCCTTTTTTTTTTTTTTTTACATGAATCACAGGCGGGCTCATTCTCTGAAACTTGTCATGGGAAACCCTTACCCTGTTGTGAGCTTGGAGCCTTTTGAAAAGAGGTGGGGATGAGGGAAGGGGAGGAGGAAGGATGAGTGGAAGCATACACTTGGCTGCCCCTTCCACTTCTCTGCTTTATTCAACCAGAGGTGCCGGCAATCTCCTCATAGGCAAAGCCACCAATCCTTGCCCAGAACTCAACCCTTCTGAAGCACGTGGCGCTGTGTCCCCTGCCTCTTCTCCCACTGGCTTCTACGAGATCACATGAGAATCACTCTTCCTGTCTTCCTCCCTTCCCACCCCTCCAACACTCTCCTTTTCTTTCCCTAATCCCCTAAACCATCCTGCAAGATAGACCTTTTTACCTTTTGCATATGGGTGTCTTATTTTCTTTCTCTGGCCACTGCTGCTACCACTGAACATGTCCTATGTACCAGCCATTGTGCCATATACTTTATATGCCTTATCACAGTCCTTATACCTGTTTAATGGTGTAGGTGATGGTATTGTCATTGCTTTATGGATGAATAGAACAAGGCTCAGAGAGCCAAATTACTTAAGTCGGAGGGCTGCTAAGTGGAAATGAAACCCAGAATCTGGGTCTCTAACCTCTCCTCGTACTGCCTCTCTTGGATCCAAGGATGACTTCCGTGTATGTACCTCCCAACTATTTCCCTGGCACCAACCTGTCTCAAGTTCCAGCCTGTCACTTTGCATTCTGTGGCACACATATCCATATCACTGTCCCACTACTATAACCTCAGTATGTCTAAAGTCAGTCTTCGTATCATCTGGCCAGAATCCAGGTTCTCTTTCCGACATCCCTATTTTTGTTAATGGTGTCCCTATCTGCCTCATCACCCAGACTTGAAAACCAGGAATTGCTTTCTATCCCTCCTGAACTTTTCTGTTCCCAGGTGATCAGTTGAGAGAGCTTGTTGGGATTCTTCTCTGGAATGTCTCTTGCATCTCTACTGCCAACACCCTAGTTCACTTCCCACTTAGCCCTTATTAGATTATTGTCTTAGCCTAATCAGTCCTCCCACCTCTGTTCTCTTCCAGTTTGTCCCGTAACTGAGAGGTGCTTAAACCCTGCTGTCCACCAAATGGAGTGCAGGATTAGCTATCTCATTGTCAAAGCCATCCATCCCTAATATGACCTTGTTTACCTTTAACCTTCTCTCCTGTTAATCTTAGATGCAAAATTGCTGCCAAATAGGATACCAGATAACCTTACTGGACCTTTCCTTGTCTCCTAGCATTACTTATTCTGTGTCTCTCCCCTGTAATAGCTCATTCCCCCTTTTTTTCCTGCCCATCGAAATCACACATAGATTTCATTTCCTAGTTGATGTTATCCTTGAGTGCTCCAATCAGAGATGAGTTCACTCTTCATGTATCTCTCTAATATTTTATATTAGAGTTATTTGAGAATTGGGGCACTCTGCTCTACAAGATGGCAAGTATGTGTAAGACAAACATATTCATTTGTTAATGTCCAGATGTGTCTAGTATGGTAGGTTACATGTAGAAGGGACTCAGAATCTCTAATCCTTCTTATCCTGCTGTCAGTCATTTTCCTAAAAGTGAAAATAAAGAAAAATTAAAATTAAATCAGATCATGCAGCTCATCTGTTGAAAAGCTTTTGAAGGATTCTCATTGTATAATTGTCAACATGCCTTCCCAGTTTTATTTTCTACGATATTTTCCACTCCATACTATCACCCCTGCCAGCTGCCTTTCTCCTGAAGTCAACAACTCACTCTGCCTGAATCCACAGTATGATTTCCTGCCTTTGGTCTTTGGCCTGAGCTCTGCCCTCTTTCTCGAATGTCCTTGGAACATCCTTCTCCTCCTTATCATCCTTTAAAGCCAAGCCTCCTAGGTGTGCCAGATTTTGTGCTTCTGTTATAGAGTACCTGTGCCAAACTGCCTCGAATAAGTTTATTCATGTGTTTCAGGCATCCTCTTCTTAAAGGACAGAGGCTGTATCTTGGCCATTTCTGTCTCCCACACTGCACTTAGCTCAGTATTTGGTCCCGAGTTGTACAACAACCTGTGCCCCTTAATCACTACCCTCATTTCCCCAACCCACTGAGCAAAGAAGCCCCAGTGGGTCATGGAATGAGGCCAAATGTTCTGGTTCCAGTTCTTTCCTCACCGAGGCCTTCTCTTGGCCCTGTGTGTGCAAGTGACAGAGGGAGATGGTCATGGATTGTATCAGAATAAAAGAGGGAAAGGCCTTTGGGTTTATTCTTAGGAGCTGGTCAGAGAAAAGAAAGCCTTACATCTTGTCATTCTTTACAGCTGAACAGCAAAGCAGTGAACCCATAATGGAAAGAATTATGAAGTTAAATATACAAAACTGAGCAGGGTGTTTAGGCTCTAATGATAATCACCACATTCAGGAGGCCTTTGGCTGCACTGAGCCGAAAGCAAAGTGACTACCTGGAGGTGGCCGACCAAAGGAGTTACTCAGCAATGTGCCTTGGTCAGCTTTTTTGACCTGATTTTGACAGTCTTTGTTTAAGGGTTTAGAGTGTGTCTTAGCCTCTATCCCCCTTTTCTTATTGATTTGGGGGTTGCCCATTCTGGGATAGGTTACCAAATACTTTTCCTTGAAACTGAACTTAGAGTAGGTGTTGCAGACTCAAATGTCAACAGAGGCCTGATAGGTATCATCAAGGAGTAGATCTCATGTAGGAAAAATTCTAGGGTAAGCTCGACAGTGGGGAGTACTGGGGACCGTGGCAAACTGGAGAGCACAAATCCTGTCTAGGGCAGCAGCCTCTGCTCCAGCTGCTTGCTGCAATGAAGAATGTGTGCCCAGGGGCACCTGGGTGGCTCAGTTCGTTAAGCAACCAACACTTGATTTCAGCTCAGGTCATGATCTCACAGTTCATGAATTCGAGCCCCACATCAGACTGTCTGCTGTCAATGCAAAACCCACTTCAGATCATCTGTCCCCCTCTCTCTTTGCCCCTCCCACCACGCCCGTCAAAAATAAACATTAAAAAAAAAGAATACACGTCCAATGCCACCAGTTCCTCAAGAAAAGCCAAAAGTGGATTTTTTAAAAAATATCAGCTCATGGCATCTCTTGCTGTATGTATGTATGACCACACACACACACACACACACACACACACACACACACACACACACACAATGATTTGGCCCACAAGCCACAAGTTTTTGACCTTTGGCTTGAGGAGGAAGGAGTAAGATATTCCTCTAAGATTTCTTGCTGAATGTCAATAGTGGGAAGTAGTCATGTTTGATTAAATTTCTCTTTGCCTGTGGCATTGGTCAGGGTACAGTAATCTCTCTTTCATACCCTAGGCACTCCTGCCAGGGGGCCTGATCTACATGTTGGGTGAAGTTGGTTTTGTAGAGTAGGGTAGGCATGCTTAGGTAGTGTATACAAATGCTAAGAATGTCCAGGAAGAGAGATAACAGACACCTGCAGTGATTGCCAAGAACTGGCATGATTTTTAAATAATTAGTGGCTGTTGGGATGAGCACTGGGTGTTGTATGGAAACTAATTTGACAATAAAGTTCATATTAAAAAAATAAATAGTAAGTGGCATTTAATTTCTTTTTACCTTTTGCTTTACAGAACTCTTTATTACTGGACTAGATAGTGTTGACCCTAAGATCTACTTTAGTCCATCAGAACTTAGAGACCTCTTCCGATTTATTTACACGTATTTTTCCCCATGTAGATTTCATCATTGGCCTTCAAATGCTGAACTAATCAGTATTGGCCAAACTGGAAAGGGATAATCAAACTATATGAACTTGAACAGGATTTCATGTAGATTGTATTTTGCTGGTAATAACATTAAGAAAGCTGATTTGAGGAGTTGAGCCCTCTCTTGTCCCTGCTAGGACCAGAGAGCCCTGCAAATAAGTTACTGTTTTGATAGCCAACTGTTTATGCAAATTAGTAAATGCAATGCCAGCTACTAATTATGAAAATAAACTCATCTGTGCTCTATAAATATCTAATTATAATAAAATAGGGACAATATTACATTTCCATCTCTTGCCTCATCTGTTTCTCAACCACTACTGATTTGTCCTCTTGACAACGAATAAAATCACTTTGTTTTTTAAAGAAGTCTGTTTTCCATGTTTTTCCCCCTCCTAATGTTTTGAAAGTCTGCGGGGGAAAATAGATTTATTTTAAATGTAAAAGTAAAATTGCCTGATTTTAACAACTCTGTGTTTTTGACATTGACATCTTTGAAATGCTGCTTTAAAAATATGAAATGTTTTTTTTAATTTCCCTGTTTAGAAATTTTCATTGGACAGTGAGGGCTTTTTTCTTAGAACAGTTGTTTCTTGGAGCATTTTTAAAAATGTTAATGTGAACAGATTTATTAGTAAAATGCATGATGGATCAATGGGATATTTCAATTAAATTCCATTTGAGCACACGAGGGAAAATATCTCTGAGATTTCTAAGCAACATGCTTATTTCCTCCTCAATTATCAATTTGGGTTAATCGATTACACACAGATTTTTTATCTGTGTATATATATCATAAAACACTTTCTCCTTGAAGGTGAATACTGCTCTGCTTGTGTAGACTTTTGTCAAACCAAACTGGTTAATCTTAGGGGATGTATAATTTTCAGCTGTAGATCTCTGTGGATACTCATATAAACTTAGCTTTGACAGCACCTACAGGTAAAGGATCTCTCAAATTAAATTGTAATATCCTTATGACACATCTCATCTATAGAGAGAATTTAAAAGAGTAGTGTGATGGAAAAATATTGAATAAGAGAACAAGCAAGTGCATTGCCTTATATGCTTAGGCTTGTATATGTCATGGTCTGTTTCTCAGGTGTGCAGGGCAGTATAATGTATCTGGGTCTAGATAGAATTTCTCCAAATACATATTCATAGGTTTATAATGGTTAAATGTGTTCTCACATGTGGCTTCCGTTTGAGGTGTACTGACAATTATACATTCTAGGGTGCTGTGCATCTGAATTTAGCATATTGTCTGCTGTAACATTAGAAAAGCGATGTTTATTCAACATTCCACAAAAACTGACAGAGAGCCAACGATGGTTTGGGCCAGGTGCCAGGTGTTGAGTACACAGGGCTGACCGCACTGATATGGGCCCAGCCTCTGACACCTCGGTGACAGTTCATAGGAGTTTGAAAAGGACTTTCTGATGTAACAACCACCTCTCCTCCTAACATTCTAAATAAATTCTGTTTTCAACTTATTAATATACCTAGAGTTTTAAAATTAGTTTTATTTATTTTACAGGGAAACTTTCAGGTAATAATTTAGTTCAAATCACCCACCCTTTAAATTTTCAGATGCAGAAAAGAGAATTTGCTTTGCGTGTGAACAAGCAGAGTTTTCATTTATTCACTCATTCTTTTATTGAGAGATAGCACACACAGTGCAGAGTATATAAAATCCACACAGCTTAAGTGTACAGCTTAAATATTTTTTAACCCATATTCATCCATGTTGTTACCGTTCAGATCAAGATACTGAACCCATCACCTGCATAACATTCTGTCGTGCTTTCTGTCACTTATTTTTAATAAATGCATGCATTCTCTGCTGCCTCCAAAGCTGTGCATATCCACGTAGTTATCAGCAGGCAGGCTCCGGAGTGCTTTCATTTTCATTAAGAACAACTAACCTTGTGAGAAAAGGAGGCATTGTGGTTTTTTGCTGTATCTAAACAGTCACAAACATCGCCCTCTGATGAGGTGTAGCTTTGCCCCCTGTCTTTGAAGCCGCTCGGATTTCCTTCGGCACAAAGAGAACATCTAATTGATATCATTGGGCTTTTCTTCTTTTTTTTCCTAAGGCATTAGTGGCTAGTAGAACAGCAGAGGTAGAAAAGACCATATGCTTTGTAAAAAGCCAGACTAATAACACTTTTTGATGGACGTCTGATTTTTTAAAGTGCCGCATCTTTCATTAAAATTTACATGTAAAATAAGGGCAAGCGTGGTGACATGAAAGCTAATGCAGCTTGCACATCTTGACATAATAACAATCACAAGAAACTGGAGATCCCAGATGGCAGCTTGGCCTTTGCCATCCTTTTAATAAGCTACTAACTGCTAATTATTTCACTCTTTTGGGCAAGTTAATTTACTGTTGACTCTTAAAGAGGTATTGCTCTTTTTCCCTCCATGCCACAAAAATCAGAGCCCTTTCACCTGGGCTGTAACAAGAGCTTCCCTGCAGGTTGAAAGCTTGTCAGCTGATTGTAACAATGATGGCAAGTACTGGGGTGGAAAATGTTGCTTAATACATAATATTTCTTTGTATTCTTTGGATGTAGAAATTTTTTAAAAAATCTGCTTGGCTAAGGATCCACTGTGTGTGTCTAAGAGCAATAATAGATCAAGGAGCCCCGTAAAAGGAGAGGATCTGAAATTTGGAGCCTGCTTAAGAGTGAGAGAACAGCTGCCTTTTAAATGGTTGCTAATTCTGACAATTAATGTTGTTTTGTGAGTGTGATTTTCTGTGATCGAAGTTAGGAGGGATGATGGTGTGTAATAGCTCACTTCCTAAGCTTTATGGTGATGTAGCATAGTGATGAAAGAGAATGGGGTCCCACATGTTCTGGAGCCCTTTTAAATGAAAAGCCTGCCAAACATGCTTTTTTTTTCTGTGCTTCAACTTTCTTAGGATGAGTTCATATTTTAGCACAGATGCAGATTATTAACTAAGGGTGCAAGTGGGCTTGGATGCATCAGGAGTGTTTGGAAAAGAACCTTGTTGGCAACGTAGCTGTCTGACAATCAAAATATTTACTTAAAGATAAGCTAATGATGGTGCCTTGCAAATGCCTGCAGATCCACTATTGAAATGAGAGTCAGTTCTTTGGCTTGATACTTTCCGAAACTAAATCTCAAACCTCAGATACTATTGCGTGTGTATGTGTTTGTTTTAGAATTCTCTCAAAACAAAATAACATGGGTGCTAAACAACAAACAAAGGTAGGGAAAGCTCTCAACCCATTTTCTTGAAATATTTAAACCGAGCTTAGTGTGTTACTATGATCAGTTGTTCCCTGTTGGTAAATGGTTTAAAATATGCATTGAGGAAACACCTTCTCCGATTATTGGTGTTCTTTCTGAACGTGAACTTCGTAACGTGAGTTTTCTACTGCACCATCATGTCTCTAGGGACTTGTGTGTTATTCAGCTGATGGGAGGGCTGTGGAGGTCAATCAAATACTAACCATTTGCTTACTGTTTAAGTCTAGAGGAGCCAGAGACGTTTTAAGTGTTATGGTCCTTTAAAAATAGGTGGCTCAGTTGAGCCTCTGACTCTTGATTTCGGCTCAGGTCATGATTGCAGAGTTCCATTAGTGAGATCTAACTCTACGTAGGGCTCCGAGCTGCTTGGGATTCTTTCTTTTCCCTCTGCTCCCCAGCTTGCACTGTCTCTCAAAATAAACAAACTTAAAAAATACTAACAATTTGCTTACTGTTTAGGTCTAGAAGAATCTGAGATGTTTTAAGTGTTATATTTCTTTAAAACTTGTGCATCACCTGGTTTCAAAATAGCCCGAAGGAAAAACATACGTGCGTGTGAATTTGAGGAAGTTTTGTCATCTTTCAGAATCTGATATTATACAGTGTGTTCAGCCAGATTGCCACCTTCTAGAAGAATTTTGAGAAATGCTCACAATATTTGAAGAAAAAAAATCACCAAGAAGAATAAGTTTTCAAAACATAGGTTGAAGACAGATTTTTTGACCACAGGACTTCTCAGAGCCTTTGTTATGAAAATGTTGAGTTATGCATCTTTAAGAAAGAAAATGTAGTTTTCAAAGTTACCCAAATTTATTTGATGTGAAATGGTTTTTTTAGGGGGGGTGGGGAGGAGGGCACGGGGCGCCTGGGAGGTTCAGTCAGTTAAGTACCTGACTCTTGATTTCAGCTCAGGTCATGATGTCATGGTTCGTGAGTTTAAGTGCCATGTCGGGGGTTCTGCACTGACAGTGCGGAGCCTGCTTGGGATTCTCTCTCACTCTCTCTCTCTCTCAAAATAAATAAACTTCAAAAAATTTACATTTTGGATGAGGTTAGCTAGAATTAAAACTAGTGTTCAGTTGAAAAACTTTGGACAAGATAATTCTCAAGTCTTTTCCAAGTCTAATATTATGAGTTGTAACGTCTCTAGAATTTGAAAGAGGCTTTTGGATTGGCTTTACTCAAGAATCTTTGTGACTACATTTTCTGTTTTGATTGGGAATAGTTTTGAGGATGGATTAGTTTCAATAGGGAAATTACTGCTTCCTGGTAAAATGCATAACACAGATGTTAAAACAACTGCAGTTTTAAAGACACTAGTCTTGTTAAAACGCTGGCAGTTTGTATTACCTAAGTACTCGAACGGATCTCCATCTCCTGTGTGTAAACACGGCTCCTGATAATGGCCTGCTTCACTCCAGGAAGGGCTGATCTCAGCACAAGATGAGAAAATTACTGGGAACTTTAAGTTTTATTTGCTTTGAAATTTGGAGCTTGTGAACAGTCTTTGTGGTTATCTGTCCACTTTATTGCTGAGACCATTCTCGCTACCACTCTGAGAATTTGACCATCAGTGGCTTTGTTTTCCCCAGAGAGTGAACATACAGGTTGGAGAAATTCTTCGTGGAAAGAATGACTTGTACTGTGTTTAGAAATCATTGGCTCGACTAAGGATTTTGTGGGCTCTCTCATTGCAAGGCTGAAGACTTTGTCCTATTTATGTGCTGTCTGTTCGGTATGAAGCGGCCACCATTGATCCATCTGTTTAGGCCATCCACCTGGGGCTGTTAATCTGGTTGTGGAGACTAGTTTTCTGAACCAGACATACCCTGCTGCGTTCTCCCAAGTGACCAACGATGAGCATTTACAAAGGTCTTGGCCAAAACTGTTATGGGTGAGATTCCCAGTTGTAAACTAATTGATCCATGTGGCAATTGAGCTTGGAACACCAGATATCCAGGTGTGAATAATTCTAATGCAGGGTCAACACTTGGTATAGAAAGAGCACTGAGCTAAGTGTCAGAAGACTAATTCGAGGTGCTGGGGAAGAAAACATGATAGATGAGAGTGCTGATATTGGTGCTTGACACATGCTATATAACCTTGTTAAGCCTTATTGTCCTAATAAGTAAAATGGGCACAATAATACTACATACTTCACAGCATGGCTGGGAACCGGTGAGACAATGTATATCAAAGGCTAATGTTAAAGCTTGGATCTAACATTAAAAAAGCATTAGTTATAATAAACATTAACAAAAAACATTAGTTATCAGCATCATAAGTACATATTGTCTGTATCACCGTGGATCTGGGGACTTTGAACAAATTAATCTTGTTGATCTTCTATGTCTTTGCCTGTAAAATACATACTTGGTAAGTTTGTTCTGGGTAGTAATGGGCATCATGCAGCTAAAGTGCTGTGCAAATGAGACTGGCACTACACAATGTTAAGGAGTTAGTAGGTTATAAGAACGTACCCTCCACAAAATTGAGGGCAATAAGTGTATTGGTCACCATGGTATATCCAGTGCCTCTACCAGTGACTGCCTCACGGTGGAAGCGACTCAGTGAATACTTGTTGAGTGGGCACTAGAAATAACCGAGCTAGTAACTGTTAGCAGAATTTGGTAACGTGGACAGACCCAAGCTTGCTGTGATTCCATTATACTTGGAGTAGGAGGTCTTTGGGCACTTCCATTGCAAGAGGGAACCATTGGCTTCTTCCTTTAGGGCCTCCCATAATAATAATAATAAAAAAAAGTAATCTTGATAAAGCCAGTTTGTTCTTTAGGTGTTTGGTGGATGTGTTTGTTCCGTATGTATGCACAAAGAGTTAAGGGATTTCGTTCTATTACTTGATGAAACTACATGAACCATGAAGAAAAAAAAAAAGATTTAGCTAAGAGGTACTTTATAAAAAATGCTGATCTGCTTCCCCAAATTTTAGGAGCATGTAATTTCAGAGCTCAAAGGAAGCTCAGAATTCCTTCAGTTCATCCCACAGTGATTTTGTGGATGACAAAACATATGCTAAGAGGGCAGAAACGCCCTGTTAGTTGCCACAATGATAATTTGTCATGTTGTTGGTGTTGGACCCAGACCTTCTGACTGTCAGTGCTATTTTCTTTTCCCTCCCACCAACTTGTCATCATCACTGCAAGAACTGTATTTGTTATAGATCATCCACAGGCTGCTGAGATCATTATTGATAATGCAGTGTAAGAAAGGTTCAGGAAAAATCAGAGTGTGGGCACTCTAAAAGAAGATGTTTCTTAAACACGTGACTGCCCTGAGAGCTGACTGCTACCCAGCATTTGACACTGTCCGTAAATTGCTCTGACTTTGAGGATTTTAGAATTCTTTGCACCATTTGTGGACTGGCCCTGTCAGCTGCTTTGTTTTGGGCTTAAAGTAAGGTGGTGACACCAAGATGATGTTAGAGAGCTTTCACACCCATTTGTTTTTTTCTTTTTACTGTCCTGTGTTGCCAGTTTATAAGAGTGGATGCCCGTGAGGAAATTCACTTGGGACTAATATTCCAACTGTTACTTAATGGTTTTCCCACTTCCTTTCTTCCTTTACGAATCGTTTGGTAATTTTATTTACAATTTTTTTAACTAAAAAGGAAAATTCCTTTTTTTCCCTCAAGTATGAACTATGTATCTTTAAGCCGATATTATTCCTTCGTTTTCTTCAAAAAATAATTTTCTCCTTGAGGGTTCGCCGTGGGTCTGATGGATTAAACACTTTTGGGGGTGTTGATCAGCACATGAAATCCGTTCTTAAATTGTTGCAAAACTACCTTCCTTCAGACTGTTTTGATCACAAGGGCTCTCAAGTGTCAAAGTCATTTGGAGAACTGGATAGATAAAATGCATGAGCACTAAGCTTTTTTTCCAGGATAGAATAAATAAATGTGTTTTCTATTATGTGCTCAGCTTTGATAGTGATTTGTTAAAAGGGGAAAAAAGAAAGGCAATGATATTAAATATTTACAAGAGTGATTTAGTTGTATTATCTTGTGCGCTGCGTCTCTGTTTAATAGTGAAATCAGCTACTGTTGAAATAAATGTCATTAAACCAGTGGTAGTATGAAGGTCACTGACGAGTCAAGGTTAAAGTAATTTGTGGAAAATAATGATTTTTGTCAACATTCCAGATCCCTTCCTGTTTTTGTCGGCTTTCCTCCAAAAATAACAGGAAAAAAATACATTTGAGGATTCACAGCCTCACTTTCTCTCTAGCATCCTTTATGCCCTTTCTGGCCAACCCCATAGCTGGAAGCCTTTTATGCATTTTTTGTTTCATCCATTTAGTGGACAGAGACGGGACGTTCTCCCTAGAGGTAAGCGGTTGCATTTCCATGTACTGGCTCTTCTGTTGGCCCTTGCTGGGCAGTTTGTTTTAGAAGTAAGAGTCAGTGCCTCTTCCTTCTTGGAGATGGCTTGTCTTGCCTGAAATGATCCTTAAGTTTCCCCACCAATTCCTCTCTACATAAAGCAATTTTTTTTAAGCTTGAATTACCATGTTGCGTTAAAGACATCTCAGAATGATCACATGGCATTAGCCCCATTTTCACAGGCAAGAAAACAGAAGTCCAAGGTTGCAAAAGTAGTTACAGAGCTAGCACCAGAACCAAGATAAGCTTAGCTTTGCCTGACCTCAGAGCCTAGCCTATCATCACTTCAATTAATTTTATTGAACTTCAGTTTTCCCTTCTATAAAATGGGGATAATCATATATTATTATAATATATTCTCAATAGTGCATATAGATAATATTACATATAATGTATTATAAACAATACATTGTTTTACTGGTAGTAAATTGAGAAGCAAATGAACTAACACATGTTAAGTGCATAACAAGATGTCGGGTTCTTGCTGTAATTTTAATAAATAATATGTTCCCTCCATTCTTGACAGTAACAACAAAGTTTAATTGAATTTAACAAGCAATGAGCACAAGGGATACACAAAGTGAATAAAATCAGTCTTTGTTCTTAAGCAGCTCACAATATGGTAGGAGGAAAACACCTTTATAATGAATTCCAAAACCTATTCATGTATTTTTTTCTTTTGTCTTGGGTTTTGTCTGTACCAAATGCTACTTAACATGTGAGAGCCTTTTACTAGGGGCAAGTAGTTTCCCATGAGGTTGAGATATTATCCTGACATTGCTGTGGCAGCTACTTGTGGCTTGTTTTCCAATCAGACTGTGTTTACCTGACCCTGAAGTCCAGAGAGTAGGCTGGGAGAGCAGGATAGAATGGAGAGATATAGGAAAGTAGTGGTGTGTGTGTGAGGGTAGACTTACTGCTGTGACAAACAGTCCCCAAATCCCCTAAGTTTAACATTAACAGGTTTCTTGTCCACGTCGCCATTTACAGTGCAGATTGGTGCATCGTGGAGGAGGGGTCTCTGGTCCACACAGTCATTCAGGCACCTTCCATCCTGTAGCTTTGTCATTTTCTGGAACCTCCTCCTCCACTGCATTCAACTGGCAGATGGAGAGAAAGGGAGAAGAAGAGGGAGCTTGAAGGATTATTTTCTTAAAGCCTGGAAGTAGTGTGTGCCAGAACCCAATCACGTGATCCCTTCTAATTGCAAAGGAGGCTGGGAAATGTTGTTTAGCTGTGTGTCTAGGGGGACAAGGAAAGGGGGTTGGTGGATGCGATGACCGAAGCTGCCCCAGTGGGTGGGTTGTGTTCTCTTCTTCCATCATCTTGTGTCAGGCCTGTTAGACTTCTGCAGCCTACCTTCCTTCGAACTAACAAACGCAATGCCTCCATGGTTTCTGCGAGACAGAGGATCCCTGCCCCTCCCTTTTTCTATAATATATACATGTATTACATTTTAAATAAAACCCTCCCGAGTTACCATAATGTTTCTCAAAGTCAGAAGAATCCTCCTGGATACTCATGAGACTAAAGACCTTTAGTTCCTGCTGTAGAACCCAGAATCTGCAGGTCTAAGTAATTCTTATAATCAGTCAAATTTGAGACACACAGTGCTCCTGCAAATTCCAAGGAAGAAAGCAAACCAGAAAGGAAGTGTCTGACTCTGTTCAAGTGTTGTATATTGTTTAAAACAAATTTCACATTTAGCTTAGCTTACAAACCTACTTGTTATGCGTGAAATTTTATTATAGCTTTTTAAGGGATTTGATCTCAATCTTGCATCCAGAAACCAACAGCTAGAAATGTAGTTGGGATCTTAGCCTACATTGATGAAGTGGGGCCAGATGCCCGATTCTATAGCATTTTGTTTTATTCTGATCATTGGGTAAGAATAGCTCAGCATCTTTTTTCCCCTCTTCATCACTTAACAAGGGACACCCTTGATTAACAGACTTTTTTTTAATGTTTATTTTACTTTTTTTGAGAGAGACAGAGAGCATGAGCAGGGGATGGGCAGAAAGAGGGGGACAGAGGATCTGAAGCAGGCTCCATGCTGACAGCAGCCAGCAGATGTGGGGCTCAAACTCACCACCTGAGCCAAAGTCGGATGATCAACTGACTGAACCACGCAGGTGCCCCAGAAGAATTTCTTGTTGCATTAAGACAATAATAAAGAGGAATCCAGGTTTAGTAGGCTTGCTTATTATTTGTGGCTGACTTGTGAATAGTCAAATGATGGCAAGCCATTTTAATTTTTACATTTGTATTATCTTACTCTAGTATATGTATAGGAACCATTAAAACCATGATATTTTGAAATGCACCCCCTTCCTGTAAAGCTGGGCCTTTATGCCTTTGGCCGTGTTGTACTTCTGGAATGGATGTCAGAGTGTGGATAATTCTGGGCTTGTGACTCTTTTCTTTCTCCTGTTTTATCTGCCTCTTTTTGTGTCTTTGTGTGCAAGTCTATGATTACTATTGAGTTTTCTCCTAAATGCCAGCAATTATCTCACAGGTGGAGGGATTAGGAAAGAGCCCAGAGCATTGCACTGGGATTACAAGAAAGGCTGCCTCCACCCGCTAAATATAGTGATGGAGGGAGTGGAGACTTGGAGGGGGGCCGCAGAATCAGGGGAGGGGTGGACGTTTTGTTTCTGATATTTAACTCCTTAGATGGAGTGAAGGAAGAAACTCCTGATGAAAGAAAGGATTAAAAACCTAAGCTGGCTTGGGGTTATTGTTTCAGAGAGCTGGGGATGCGGAAAGGCAGGACAGCTAAATTTCTGTAGCCGGTTTAACCGGCCTCTTCATCTGAAGGGTTTATTTATTTTTTTTATTATTTTTTATTTCATTTATTTTTTTGGTCTGACCATCTGTTTGGGGGGTGGGGAGGGGGAGAAGAGAGCCGGGAGGGTCTAATATATGCCCAGGCCAAGAGAATTTTGGCTGAGACATTATCTTTCTTCCCAGCAGGGAATGATTTATTTACCTGGTATGTCACCTAGGAAGCTTTCAGCTGCAAATAACAGAACTTTCACCTCAGCTGCCTTAAACAACAAAGGGAATTTATGGTCTCAGTTCTTGAAAAGTCTAGTAACTCAAAGGATTTGACCAAGACCTAGTGTCTCACTTTGCCCATTTTTTGGCTTTGCTTTCTTGGTGTTTGCTTCCTTCTTGGCAGGCTGCTTCCCTAGTGATCCCCAGATGGCTGATGGCCATTCCCAGGGTGATTTGCTTTTCGGTTCATGTAAGTGAGAAGAGTAGCAATCTTCCCCAGCAATTCAGCAACGTTTCTGGGGTTTCCAACTAATTGGACCATCTTAAGTCAGATGTTTGTCTCTGACCCAATCACTGTCGTCAGAGGCATGAATTTTGCTGGTATCTGAGTCCTGACTCATATGCTCAAGATTCCAGAATTAAGGGGAAGAGTTGGTTTTCCCTGCAGCACAGGAGATTCAGGGGGAGCCTGGATATTTGACCCCAAGTTTTGGGACTAGGGGAATGGATGTTGTGTAGCGGAAGCCAGCTGCACCCGAATGGGAGACTTGGAAAAATCTGAAGCCAAACTCAACCAAGTCCTTAATCAGGAATCAGGAAACTCTGGGTGTGTGTCTTTCACCCTCTCCGCTTGGCTGTTAAGTGCCCCTATTGCATGAGGAGAGGGTATCAGGTTGGGGGGGGGGGGGGTGGCGGGCGTGTAGTAGCAGAGGCTCTACTTGGAAGCAGAGAGCTGCGAGGCGAAGGCCACTGGAATCCTGGCATCCACGTAATGAAGGAATCCGTATCTTGGGATCTTACTTTATTGACGTGAAAGGAGGCGGGGAAAATGTCTGCGGGGCTGGAGGGCATGCCTGGCGCGACTTGCTTCAGGTGAAAAGTGCTCTGATGGAGTCGCATCCTCCTGCCTGGATCTCGGGCCCCTGCTTAGGTCAGCTGACGTGGATTGCTACTGATGGATGGCGGAGTGAGGCAGCCCTCTAGTCTCAAGTGTGTTTTTAACGGAGTGGCTCTCAGTAAATATCTCTTTCTCAAATGCCTCGCCTCATTCACGGAGTCTTTCTTTTTAGCTGCTGCTTAATCAGCTGCTGCCCCTTGGCACACTGACCTAATTCTCAGCCACACATTTTGTCTGGGCTTTTGAGGCGGTGCCTCCCTAGTGTCACTGCTGACGTTGGCTCCACCTTGACCTGTCACCACCACTCTCATCACCTCCCTTCCACCCCCCATGTCACAGGGGCCTTTGGCTGAAGGGGCAGCCAGTGTGGCAGGCAGAACAGAATGGGTCTGACGGAGCTACAGTAGTTGGAAGGATGTGGTTATTGCATCCAGACCAAGCCCCTGGAGGGCAAAACCCCCTCTCTGATGGACTGCTGCTGCCCCTTAGCAACAATGTTGCATTTGACCTTTCTGAAACTGCTGTTAGGCCTGTGCTTCTCACAGTTTAAGGTGCATATGTATCATCCGAACATCTTGTTAAAATGCAGGTCCTCATCTGGGAGGCTCGGAGTGGAGCCTGAGATGCTGCATTTCTGTCAGGCTTCCGGGGGAGACTCAGGCTGCTGATGAAGTGTGGTCCGCACTGTGGAGGGGCTAGTCTGTAAGGCTGTCACCTTGAGCCTTATATGGTTCCTTAATAAGTCAGAATGTAAAAGAGAAGAACAGCATGTCTTTGGAAGTAGGTGGGGGAGCTGAGACCCAAATTCTTAGGAGTCATTTGTTATCTTCAGGCAAGCCAGCAGAAGCCTGGTGAAACTCAAGCCTTCTCCTCTTTAGATGGTAGAGGTGGAGTGATAATCTTTGCCTGTCCCCATGTCTGTATGGGGTATGGTGACATTGGCTTACTTCCCAGGAACCTCAGGAACATTCAGTCATGGTGTTTGTGACAGATACACATTCCCACCAGGAGAGAAACATGGCCGTAGCCTATATTTCCATCTCCACCAGACTCGACCTCATGTTCCTAAAAAAGCCTATGTCTCTAAAAGATCACCTCTGGGGGGCGCCTGGGTGGTGCAGTCGGTTAAGCGTCCGACTTCAGCCAGGTCACGATCTCGCAGTCCGTGAGTTCAAGCCCCGCGTCAGGCTCTGGGCTGATGGTTCGGAGCCTGGAGCCTGTTTCCGATTCTGTGTCTCCCTCTTTCTCTGCCCCTCCCCCGTTCATGCTCTGTCTCTCTCTGTCCCAAAAATAAATAAACGTTGAAAAAAAAATTAAAAAAAAAAAAAAAAGATCACCTCTGGGACCCAATTCTGGGAGGTCTACATGGCTCCCAAGCTCCCATTCTATGCTGGTTATAATCCTCAACAGGTAAGAACATCATATGTGTCCCAGCCTCAAGTCCCACCCTTTGTTCAAATTCCCCAGAGCTTCTCCTTACACATGAGTGGTTGCTGGAGGCCTGGGAGACCCATGGCGGTGATGACATACATTTTTGCCAGCCTGGGGCTGAACCCTGCACATCAGCTTCCTGTGGGTATGCTCTCACCCAAGTTTCTTCTGCATATGCAGTGTTGGTCTCGCTCTCCCTGTGTTCTGTACAGCCTTATTTGATCTTATTCTTCCAATTTCCTGTCTGTATAATCCCCCAGTAGGAATCAGATCTAAACAACAGCATAAAGGAGGAAATGCCTAGGAAATGTAATCTGATGATACAACAAAGCAGGACATTTAACTGTCTGGTTGACTCCATTGTTTTATTTGGAGGGAAGTATTTATTTACTAGAGGGAAGATAAAAGAAGCCTGGGGTGGCTACTGGAGACCAGAAGTGAGTTAGGTGGCTCTTATTTCACAATTAGTTGCCTGTGCCTATGTTGGCTAAGGGATCTATGATGAAGCTTGGCTCCGATTTCCAGCTGGCAGTTGCCAGGGTTCAGGTGTTTACCTAGTGCCTTCAGGGATACCGCATAAACAGCTGTAAGTAGAGCTAGTTATTCAATCCGCTGTGAGAAAGGTTAAAGTGTGGGTCTTAGGGTTTCCCTGGGGACTAATCCAGTTGCAGGAGAGTCAGAGAGAATGCACACCACTTGGGGGAATTGGGGGGGGGGGCGCTTGCCAGGATGTTGGTTGTTATTGTAGTTACAAATGCAAATGTTTGAAACTTAAATCTGAATTTAGGCAGCAGGAGGAGATACAGGGATGGAAATGAATTATTTATTCCATCATTGGGGTCCCAGAAGCGTGGAGTGGGCGTTAATCTCCTCCACCCAGGAGCCTCTGAGCAGGCTGGAGGTCGTCTGTGCGAGATCTGACCTTATCTGCTCCTGGCCAGACACCTCGCCTTCAACTAATTTGCCTTGAGAATAATCCAAATAAGACCCTTTACCTTGCTGTTCATAAGAAGAATGTTAATATTTACCTAGCATGTGGTCAGAGCAATGAAAATGCTTGTGTCTGTGATTTCTTTTAATCCCACAATTTCCCAGTGGGTCTGAAGGGAGAAGGGAAAGGAGGCCCCAGCCGACTCCCGCTGTTGGTTTGCTGGGTGTCACGGACATGATGTGCATTTCTCATGTGATATGCTCCAGCTGAATGTATACCGGCCATTGCTTCCACACAATAATCCAGTGAGGGAGCTTCTGTTGTTCCCATTTCACTGATGGGGAAGTTGAGGTTTAAAGACATTCAGCCTCTTGGGGAGCCTGGGTGGCTCAGTTGGTTAAGCATGTGACTTTGGCTCAGGTCATGATTTCACGGTTCATGAGTTCGAGTCCCACATCGGGCTCTCTGCTGTCAGTGCAGGGTCTGCTTCCGATCCTCTATACCTGCCTCTCTCTGCCCTTCCCCTGCTCACATGCTCACGCGTGCTCTCTCTCTCTCAAGGAAAAAAAAAGAGAGAGAGAGAGAGATTCAGCCTCTCACCTAGGGCCACCCAGCTCTGAATTATCTTTGCTTGGATTCAAGTCCAGGGTGCTAGCATGCCCCTGTCTTGCATTCTTTCCACTGCCCTAAGGGAGCAGATGTGATCAAGATATTTAAAAACTTTCCCAAAGCTACCAAGGGATAAGCAAATAGTTCAGGGATTACAGCTACCCCTAAAGACCGAGCCAAGTCAATTCCCCGTAAAGAACTGTTATGTCCCTTTTCACACCCTCCTGTCCTCTCTGTTTCTTTCTGGTTTATAAATATTTGTATTTGCGAACTCTCTTTTCCTCTCTTTCTCTTCCTGTCCCCTGCTCTTTAGTGAACACAATGAGGTTTTATTAAGTTTCCCTCGAGGCTCTCAATCTTATTCTCCTTGCTAAAACTTTTCTGAGGCAGTTGCCTAATGCAAGGAATGGCAGGTCTAGGTGCTTTCTACCTTTTTGTCTTTAGTCATCAGGGCAGAGTCTCTGGTTCCATGGTAGAGGGAGGGGAGGAGGGGCCAGGCATCTTTCTCTGCCCCGTAGTTTTGAAGTATCAAGGTCCCTGAGCCAATATAGACAGAGCTACATTTGACAGTGCATTCCGCCTTCGTGCTTTCCATGGGCTCCAAACCAAGATTGGTCCACCCTTCCACATCCATTTTTTGCGTGTCTGTTGTGTGTTGGATGTCAGAGATTTGGAGATTCTGACAACCAGGAGTTGTCAGACAACCAGGAGTTACCTACTTGAAGGGACCTTAGCACAGATTGGGGAGAGCTTTGAGGGCATATCAGGTGGGGACTTAGGGTACATGCTTTTTGACCATTCACCTTCTTCAATGAACTTAACATCAAACTCCTGCTTCTTCTACACTTCTTCCTTTCTATCACACTACCTCAATCTCTAGGGCAGCTTTGCTGTTCCTTTAATTGGCCCTTGAATCTCACTTTCATGTAAACTGGAAAACTTTATTGAGCCTCTAAGGGTTATTAGGGGCTGGGGCTTAGCATGAATAAGAATGAGTAAGATAGACCAGCTCCTTGCTTCAGAATGCTTACAATGCTTTGGGGGAAGAAAGCTGTCAAACATATAATTGCAAATGCAGAGAATGTTAGGAAAACTCAGGGAAATGGAGCAGAGGTTGCACTCTGTGGCTATCTGGAGAGCGGTGATCATTTCTCCCAGATTCTAGCTCTGTTTGAACATGCATCTCTTGCGTGCTCCCCCTTGCTCTGGCTGCCCTGTGGAAATGTACTCTGGAGCCCATGTGCTCCAACAGCTGTATTGCGTTATGTTTTTGGGTAGCCCTATTAAATTTCTCTTTGTTCTCAGTCTCTGTCATGTTTCTTGCCTTGATGTACTATCTTTTGTTAGGACCACAGTCAAAACTCTGTGCCCCATATGTCACTCTCCCAACAAAACACTTTTGATGCCCCCTATGGGCTAGCCTTACCAGATGAAGCCCAAGCTTCTTAGCTTGGCTTTCAGTATGCCACATTTTGGTCTCACCTCAGCATCCATCCCTTTTAATGGAACCCTTTGCCAAAACCAGGCTCTGCTAACTCATGACCCTCCAATATCCCAGGTGCCATTTTGTCTCCGGGGCTCTTCTTATGCTGGTCCCTTTATCTTGGATACCTTCTCCCTGATTCTAGCATGCGTGAAAGTTTAAATCAAGTGTCACTTCCTCTGGGACACTTTGCCTGACTACCTCAGCTCTTCACAATGTCACAGAGCTTTGTAGTACCACACAGTGGCCACTTACCCTGTATTGTCCCCCTCTATGGCTCATATTTCTTTCTTCATGTCTCCCCAATCAGCCTGTAAACTCTTAGAGGCTAGGCACCTCCTTTTCTACTCCTTGTGATGTGACCACCATGATGCCTCTACAGATAGACGCCTGATGATTATAGGATGACAGATAGGCTATAGCTGATTAAATAGTTTTGCACAGAGTTTCTTAAAGTGCCAGGCATAAATATGTAACCAAGAGATAGGGGACTCATAGGATAAGAACCTGAGGAGTTAAATGCGAACTTAAAATTTTATGTGTCTTCCCATGTTCAACCTCTGGATATATTCAAGAGTATTGTTTTTGTGAAGGATGAAGAAGGGTGGTATAGGGGCTATGGAAATTGAGAGCAGGGGTAGAAGAGAGGAGCAGCATAGAAGGAGGTGAATTGAAGGCAGTGAAGAGAGAGCACAAATCAAAGAGCCCTGGTGTGGACAGAGAAGCCCAGGTTTCCACATTTCCAGCTGCGTAGCTTGGGGAAATCACAGCACACACAGAACCTTGTCTGTTGAGAAGGAGTGAGTTAGGACCCTGCCTTGCCTGCCCCTGGTCTGTTGGGAGATCAGATGAAAGCCATTTATAAACTGCAAAGTACACTGTGAATGGAAAGGAGGGTTGTTACCATAAATGGCATCATCACCGAATCCTCCCAAAGCCGCAGTGTGGCAGGGATGTATCAGTGGATAGGTCTGTTGTGGCAGGAGGGAAGAGGCCAGACTAGAAGGAGCCTGTGGTGAGACCCTGCAGGCCCGACCGTAGTGCCGCATCTGCGCAAATGTTCTCACATCAGGGCGCTGTTCCCCAAGCCCGGTGAATGTAAAGAAGGGTTAGGTGTATGTGCCCTGACCTTGCCTGTGACAGATGCAAGTGAGAGGCCAGTCCTAGGATACTAAAGGGTCCCCATTGCCATGGTTACTGTAGAGGGCTCATGGGGTGTCAGCATGGGCGTTGGACCTGGGAGAAGACCTGGGTTGTGGTCTCCTCTCTGTACTTACCTACCATGAATAGTTTCTAGAAAGGCAGCATTGGTTTATCAAGTGCCAGAGACTAAATACTTCATTGCCATGATCTTGCTTCCATCTGCAACACTATGAACTGGGTACTACTACTATTCTATTATAGATGAGAAAATAGGTTCAGCTAGTTAACAGACTAGCTCATAGTAAGTATGAGAAACAGGAGCTGGGATTGGAACTCAAGTCTCTCTGCCAATCCTGAGTTCTTAACCACTAGACTCTGTTGCCTTCAACTTCTCACAAGCTCAGTCTCCTCATCTGTGCCATGGGGATAATGGTATCCATCCAGCTTACCACGTGGGGTCTGAAGATCTGGTGACGGAATGGATATGGAAGGACTGTGTGCACTGCAAAGTGTATATGTCTTTGTAAATATTCACTGAGCACCTACTCCATGCCTGGCATCACTGTGGGTGCTGGGATACAAGAGGGGATAGGACAGCCAAGCCACCTGCTCACATGGAGCTACATCTGAGACACAACCCATTAATAGAGCTGTCAGAAAATAGGAAGGGAAGAAAAAAATAACAGCTATCTAAGAACAGTTGTGTTTTCAGAAGGGAAGAAGTCATATTAATGGGGCAGCCATTGCCTTTACATCCACCTTCATTCCCAAGTATAAATAACAAAACCAAATTAAGAGATGAAGCCATGATAGAAATTTACAAAGTCAGTTACACAGAACAAAGTAAAGAGAGGGAATTTACAAAAGAACAAATCATGTCAGGACATTTTGATCAGTATAAAAAAGCAAATCACAGTTCTAGAAGGTGAGAAGTATGCAGTGGATGTAATATATCTAGATTTTAATAAAATCACTTGAAGGAGAAATGGCCTGAAATCTTGCCTGAGAAATTAATTCAAATTGGCCAGGGTAGAAACCGTGCCATTCAGAGTGAGAACTGGCTGGGAGATGGGGGCGAAGGGTGTGATGACAAATGACCGAAGCTCTCGGGGTGTGATGGGGTCAGGTGAGAAGACCCAATTTAGCCATCATCACTTAATGATCTGGGAAGAACGACTAAGCTCCTGGTAATGACGTTCATACATGATGCTAAATTGGGAGGTGTCACTGTGATGGCTCATGGACGGAAGCACAGAATATGAGGATGACAGTCAAGGTCAGGAGGCCATGGCCATGCAGGCAGGAACAATGGGAGAGGGTTGTAGGCAAGGACAAATGGAATTTCCTTGAGAACAATCCTCAGACAAAAATATGTGTATATCAGGGTGCCTGGGTGGCTCAGTCAGTTAAGCGTCCAACTTTGGCTCAGGTCATGATCTCATGGTTCACAAGTTCAAGCCCTGAGTCGGGCTGTGTGCTGACAGCTCTGAATCTGGAGCCTGCTTCAGATTCTGTGTCTCCCTCTCTCTCTGCCCCTCCCCTGCTCTCATTCTCTCTCTCTCTCTCTCTCTCTCTCAAAAATAAATAAACATTAAAAAAATTTTTAATTAAAAAAATGTGTATATCTAGTAGCATCAGAACAAGAATGTGAGACCGGGGTCCTGGAACATGCAAGGATTTATCTTTCCATGATTTAAGCAGAATGTGAAGACTGGCCAGGAGGTATGTTTTGGGGAGCAAAAAGACATCTGGGCCATGGTAGATATTTTAACATCCATGGTCCTGTCAGGTAGAGTCCCTTCCTTCCTCTTTTTAATTTTTTTTTTTTAATTTGAGAGAGAGAGAAAGAGCAAAACCTGTGAGTGGGAGAGAGGGACAGAGGGAAAATCTCAAGTGGGCTCCCCACTGAGCTCAGAGCCCAATATAGGGCTCGATCCCATGACCCTGGGATCATGACCTGAGCTGAAACCAAGAGTTGGGTGCTCAACCAACTGAGCCACCCAGCCACCTCCTTCCTTTCTCTTGAATGTGATAGTTTAGAAGCGGAACTACTCTGACTTTCAGGGTGTCTTTGACCTAACAGAGCAGGGGCTCTCATGACACAGCGTGCACATTTGTATCCTGACTCTATCATTTAATCTGTAAAATGGAAAAATAATAGTACTTACTTTTGGGGTTTTATATGGATTAGATAAATGGAATGGGTATACATTATGGCTGGTATATAGTAAGTGCTTGATAAGCATTATTAATATCATTATTATTTTTATCATCATGAACATCATTATTGCCCTGTGTGTGTGTGTGTGTGTGTGTGTGTGTGGTTTATACCTGTAGAGGTATATACCAACTTAAAATATATAATGTCTTTTCTGATTAAAGCAGGGGAAGACACATCAGAGAACACAGTCTAAAACTGACAGAGTGAAAAGAGCAGAAGGTCAGAGGATCCAGATTGTTTCCTAAGCTCTGTTATAGGTGACTGTGAAGGAGTCATTTTGCCTCTTTTCTCCTGTTTTCACATCTGTAAACATCTGAAGCTGAACTTGAGGTCTTTCTAGCTCAAAAAGTTCATGCAACTCTAAAAACAAATACAAAGTGAGTTGGGCTTCTTATTATCCAAGTTGTGAGCTTTGGAGTATATCTACTAGCACATGTTAATTACCCTACAGACCTATTCTGTACCAGCAATGCCACCCATGAGCGAGTTGACTGGCTCATACAATCTTAGCACCGAAAATCCTGCATCCTTAGTCCTGGACTGCATCCCTTAGTCCTGGACAAACCAGGATGGTTGGTCAGCCTGCCTATGGGATAATTGAGACTGTAGGAGTGCTGCATGGCAGTCCAAATACACATCTGTAAGAACTGAGTAGTTCTATTGAGCTCATGGGAACCATCCTTAAGAAGCCATCTGACATTTTTCATGGGGAGGTGTCTTAGCTGGGCTGCTATCATCAAATACCACAGACTAGGTGGCTTAAACAATAGAAATATATTTCTTACATTTTGGATACTAGGAAGTCCAAGATCAAGGTGCAGTTCGATTCAGTTTCTGGTGAGTACTTGCGTTCTCATTTGTACATGGCTACCTTCTTGCTGTGCCCTCATGTGGTAGAGAGAGAGAGACCATATTTCTTGTCTCTTATTAGGGCATTAATCCCATCAAAGGCCCCCACTTCCAAATATGCTCACATTGGGGAGTTAAGGCTTGAATGTATGATTTTGGAGTTGACACAAATATTCAGTCTATGGCAGGAGTGGGCTATTCAAAATTGTGTTATCCGGGAAAGTATTGCAGTGGAGGTGCCAAAGCATTCTTGTGGCCATTCCTCATATCTACATTGACTCAGTCTCACTTAATGCTTTTTTCCACTCAGGATTCTTCTTGGCTACTTCCAGCCTTGAGGAGAATAGTAAGTCTTAGAAAGGCACCACTTCACAGGCTCAATAAATGGAGTGAGGCTCCTCTGTGGAAAGAGCGAACTGAAAAGAGGAGTTGGTCTTGTTTTCTGGTGCTCTATCTGGAATAACATATTCACTTTTGGATTCTTCAGGGACTAAAAAGGTGACAGATTGAAGGGTGCTGTGAGGGCGTCATCCAGATGATTGACAAGCTAGAGGAAGTAATTGATAAGAAGGAATAAAAGAACAAAAGACCATGCATCAGGCGGGTGCACGTGTGTGCATGCAGGGCAAGAGAAGGTAACTAGGGCGCCCAGGAGGGTAGAGTGGGATGAGGCAAGGCACCCGAAGGGAAAGTGGATGGAGACAAAACTGCTTTAAAGCTACACATTTCATTCAGCAAATATTTATTTAGCATTTACTTATCCTGTGTCCTGATCTGTTCTAGGTGTGGGGATCACACAAAGATGATTATCAGCCTATCTTTGTTCTAGTGGAGGGGATGGCAGAATGTGTAGCCATGAAGAACGTGGGTTTACTTACTAGCTATGTTGCCGTGGGCAAGTTACCAACCTTATCTGTAGAATGGGCCTAAGCTGGTGTGTTTGGAGAATGTCAAGGATGCCAGTAAGTCTGGAGCCAAATGAGTGACGGGAGGGTGGTAGGTGATGATACCATGGCAGGAGTATCCGTCAGAATGCAACCAAAGAAGCAGAACAATGAGAAGCTGGAGATTATATGTGGATTTATTATTGGCCTGTTGCGGGTTCAGCATTGCTTCACACCAATGAGGTGAATCAGCAGATCAGCAATATGCATATGGGCTGCAAAATGGCTGCTGGTTTTCTTCCACCCTGCAAGTGTCCCAAGAGTCTCCCTTGAAGCCCACTCTGAGTGGAAGCATAGAAGAAAGGCAATTAGACAGTTCAGCCTAGCCAACCGATATATTGCAAAGCCACCACATGGCATGGGTGAGTGAGAGCTCCTAGGAAATCTAGAAAAACAAATCTTCATGAGACTTTCTTGGCTGTTCACCCACGAGACAATGATTCTTCTGCTACAGTGCTTTCTCAGGGTGAGGTCCCTTTGGTTTTCCAGCAGTTACCCAAGTGTCCAGATGGTAACTAATAAGAAAGGAGATTTGATTCATGTTCCCTGGGGTGGAAGACTTTAGTTACATCAATCATCATTAACCATAGCATCATATTCAGCTATTTGATGCAATACAATTCGATTGGTGTAATGATTCCACGTAATAGAAATAAAAAATCAAATGAGCTTGGCTCTGGGGAATTGCAAAAAAAAAAAAAAAAAAAAAAAAAAAGGCTAACGCAAGGGTGGGGACATCTTTCCATCTAAATTTGATCATTCATTTGTTTAGTCATTCATTCCACAAATATTTGTGCTCAGCACAGGCACATTAGTGGGCTAAGTATAGAGGTGATGCATAAATTCTGAAGCATTGATTAAACTTTCAGTGTCCTAAATACCAGGCATACAGAGATGGACCTTGATATCAAGAATCTTCCAGATATGTAATTTTAATTCAGTGTAATTAAAAGTATGCACAGGGGTGGAGATACCACTGGCAGGAAGTGTGTCATTCTCTCTGGGCATCCAGAAAGGCTTTGAGACAGCGTAATTGTGTACTGGCACATAAAACAATGTCTAGGTGAGGAGCTGTCAGATACATGAGGCAAGGTGCTATCTTATAACTGCAAACCTAGGCTGTAGAGGAAGTGTAGCAGGCACTTGGGGTGGGGAGAGAAATTCTACCACATGGCCCCAGTCATAGTGCTAAAAGCCAGAGATCGTTTCGTGCTCATCCCAGAATGGCTTCTACAGACTTGTCTTTTCACAGGAAATATCCTACTCAGAAATAGTTTGTTTGGTGGGGGCCTATTCTCCTGTAATCTTTGCCTTTGTCTACAGCATGTTAAAATAAGAGAGCTTCTGATTCAGAGGAGTTATAAAAATAATATAGTAATTACAAAGTTCACTTTCGTGACTCACTTTGCTCTAAATCATGGCACTCTACAGGGAGCTCTTCTTGGAGTTAAAATCCCACTTGCTGTTTATATTTTGAAAGTATCAATGGATCCAAAATTTTGAGGTTGAATCATTTGGCAACATGGAGTCTGGCGGAGAGGGGTGGGTGCCAGCGTGATGAGTTTTCAATGTTTGTATATGTCTCTTTAAAAAACGAGGGAATAAATTGGCCGATTTGTCATGATTACATCATGTGCAGTGCTTGATCACAGAGTACCTTGTTTTGGATTTGTATTTATTTTTCTCTCTCCCGCTCCTATCTAATTGCCCTCTCCAGAATGGAGGCTTCCACTGCCTTTTGGCTTCATTAACGGCTTTCATTTTCATTAAGAGCTTTGCGCTAATGGACTGTTATAAAATGCACAGTTGTTTCTTGCAGTCACCGCCAAATGACTCTTATCCTACTGACAGTTTTGTGCATTAGGCCAAAAAGAAGCAGGGGGTGAGGGGGGCAGTGGGAATGAATGAGAAGTATCCAAACAGAAGGTCTACCTACCTCTCTCCTTGATGTTCTTTAGGGAAGCTTGGATGGGCACCTAGAATTCTATGAGTGTTTTCTATCTCTTCTGTTTTAAATGCCTCTTGGTTGGCAAAATGGAGGGAAGGCAGAGAATAGGGAGCTCATTTTTCTATAATATTTTGGAATTTGAAGTTTTTTGGGAATAAGACTTGCAGAGACCTCGCAAGAAGGAGCATTGATAGTAAGATTTCATCAGCCTTGCTCCAAATATGCATACATTCATTATTATTGTTTTATGAGCATCAAAACAATTGGTGCTCATTGGGCCATAATTGGTGTGTTTTCCATCATATGCTATGGGAGGCCCTTTACTGATGCATGGTTGCAGAATTTGATTTCTTTATAAAGTAGGCTGGTCTCTGTACTGTTAGTATCACAGCAATGGGATACTCCTATATGATGCTCCCAGTATCACACTTTATGAGATTTAGATTTTAGATTTCCACCCTCATCCCCTTTCTGTTCTCTCTTTATGATCCTTCCTTCCCCAAAATACTGAGAAAATCTCCCTCTTGTTTCACATGGAATAAACCCACCCAATTTTCAGTGGCCTCGGGAAACTCTTCTACTCCAACCCTGTCCCAAAACAAATTTTAGTCTCTCAGACAACGTAATTCTCTCCATCGTATTGCATTAGTCTCAGAGATGGTCTAAAACTCAGGCTTTTTACTTTTCAAATCTCTTTTCCACAGCAGAATTTATCTGCTTTAAATAAGAGATTCTGCATGAGTAAAGCCATCATTAGGTAATGATATACTTGTGTTTTGTTTGAATTTGTTTCATCTGTTGCACTTCACAGGAGGGAGCAAAGATCAATCACATTTTAATAGACTGACACCTAGAATCAAGTTTTAAAGTCTTTATATTAACTAATTATTAAAATCTTTGCAATTAGATTTTTAATATGTACTTAATATAGATGTTAGTATTCTAATTAACATCTTTGTAAATGGAATGATAACCTGTACAGATTTGCTAGCAGTTCTTTCTTCTTCACTAAGTACACACCCACTTCCTCTTTTTGAATAAAAGATATTGGTAAATTTCCTACCATTTCTCAGTTTTATGTTCTCATATATTTTGAACATTGGAGCCAGCATCTGTTTGCTTTTGTGTTTGAGCATGCAAATTCTAACAGGTCAGGGCTCTGGCTCTTATATTTTATGCAGGGTATTTGGCTTGTCATGAGCCTATAATGTCAAAGAATAACCACAAGGATTTACAAAGCCCAGTTTGAGAAAGGTCACCAAAATGTATAAGTTGACTTTGAGAGTGGATACTGTAGATTTGAAAGGAGGATGATTAAATCTAAAACCTTCACTAAAGTTTGGAAAACACTGGCTGGATTTGTGATTTAAACGCCCTGGATGATAAGCCTCCTTTCCTCATTGTACCCTCACTTATTTCTCAGTTCAGCTACTGAGTACCGTCTTTGAAAGTACTCTTCTCAAAAAAAAAAAAAAAAGGAACAAAAGTTTGACCTTGTTAGTTTTAAAAAATGCATAATGGGATGGAAGAATGATACATGAGATGAAAAGACGAATTTGAAATGTTCCGAGACCCCAAGATGCAAAGCATCCTCAGGGTAGAGAGAACAGGCTACATGTGGTCCTCCCAATCTCAGCTCCAAAAAGGCAGAGTGTTTACCATCTTTGGAGAAGCTTTATTCCCAGAAAGGACCAATTATAGTTGAATGTAATCCAGAAAACTGTGCTCAAAGGCTACTTCCTGGAACAGGTAGTGCACAGTTCCAGGATTTGTGGACAGAAGAGGAAGTGCTGTTCACGACCAGGGGGATGACTGCAGAGTGAACGGCACCTGAGGGGTGATGACGATTGGCAAGCTGGAGATTGGGGAGTGGGCTGAGGACGAGCTGTTATTATGTGATGCATCTGAATGTGAGTGATTATTCCACATAATGATGATTTTATCTTGAGATCCAGAATTTCACTCTGCTGCCCATTTATTGGTGGACAGTACCACAGGCTCCCTTAAAACAAGGGCCACTTAATTATTGTCGGCCTAGCCGATTCAAGAAAAACCATGAAACAGCTGAGTGTTAACTCTGTAGTTTGATGTTGAGAAATGACCATGATCTTTGGAGTTAAGCTGATCTGAAGTCAGAATCCTTACCTGTTTTGTGACTGGTTAAGTCACCAACCTCTCTGAGTCTTTGATTCCTCTTCTGGAAAGGATCTGAGAATGAGGAACTGCCCACAGTGCTTTGGAAGTAAACAAGTTCATGTATGTAAGTAAAGCAGGTAGCAGAATACCTAGCACAAGGCAGGCCCTCAATAAATGATTTTTCTTAATTTTCCTTCAGTTCCCTTCTTGCTCCTTCATCACTTTTCCGGTTGGCCCCTGTTCTACGCCACAATTCTTCAGAGCTGTGCTCTACTACCCTTTCCGTGGAGCTCGCTGACAAAGGTTTTAAGTATCAAGCATAATACTTTATAACCTTTTACAGACAACTTTGGAGCATTGCATACTTTTTGCGACCTAAAGGAATGAATCCCTGATGGTAAAATTACTGGTTTATTGGCTTGCTGGTATAGGAGTCAGTTTTGTCTGCAGCCAGTCCCACCCTGGTGTCACAAGGTATAAATTTATGAACATTGTCACTCTTTTCTTCATGTGGCCTTTGTTTACCTAGTTGTAAAGTTAACCTGGCTATGAAATGCAGGGCTCCCAGGACTGCTTTAATCAGAAGAATAACTTACAGTTACCATGCCAGTGACTTGTGTGCCCATGAGATTCTGCACAACTTTATTGGTAAGTTTACTGTGCTGGACCTTTCCAGAGATTGTGCTTCTTGATTTGGTCCCTGGATAAATTTGCAAGTGCTAATCTAGTTGTTCGCTGGAGAGCATCCAAACCTAAGGCAGGACTATTTTCCCTTGGATTGGTAGGCATTAGATTGCCAGGGTCTTGGGCTCTGGTAAGTTCTTGGTCAGCCAGCCAGCTGTAGGGAGAAGGGATTGTTGGGGAACATGGTGGTGGTGGGGGTATGAGGCTAGTGCTTTAAGGGGTTTGCACCTGTGACTTCCGAGTGCAAATTCAATAGAGATTGATTGAGTGCCTACTATGTTCCATGTACATTCTTGGCATTAGCAGTGTGTCATAGAATGAGACCATTGAAAACATTTCTGATCGTTATAGGTCTTACATTCTAATGGGGGGGGGGGTGGGCATGAAGCATCAGTGGATAGGAGTGGATTAGGAGTGTGAGTGAGGAATGGAACATTTTATATAAGGTGGTTAGAGAGATCTCACTGAGATTGTGATATTTGAATGATACACAGGGTAAACATCCAGATCAGGAGTTGGGTGGAGAGTGGACCGGTGGAAGGAATACTTTGGAAAAGGTGAAAGCCTTCCTGGCATGTTTAAGAACAGCCAGGAGGCCTATGTGCCTGAAGCAGAGTAAACAAGAGGGAGAAACATAGGGGATAGGTCAGGAGGTAGAGGGGGGACATATCTCATAGGCCTTTGATGGCTGTTGTATGGACTTTGGCTTTTACTGAGAGAAGTGGGAAGTCAATGGAAAGTTTTGAGCAGAGAATCTCACTTATATTTTCATAGAAGCCTTTGGGATGCTGTCCAGACAATAGACTGATGCGTGCTAGGAGGGAAACAAAGGGAACTGTTAGGAGGCATCCAGGTAAGAGGGTAGGGTGGTGTGGGCCAGGGTGGCAACAGTGGAGAGAATGAGAGTGGGCATATTCTGGGCTTATCGGGAAGGGAGAGGCATTAGGGTTTGCTGTTAGTTTGGATGAGGGGGACAAGAAGAAGAGAGGGATCAGCAATGACTCCAAGGCATTTGTCCTGAGCAGCAGGAAGGAAGGTGTTGCCCTTGACCACAATGGGGAGACTGAAGGAGGAGGCAATTAGGGCAGAAGTTGCTGGAGCCTAGTTGAGTCATGTTAAGCCTGAGATGCCCACATTTGAATTTGACATCCAAGGGGAGATATAAGGAGGCGGTTGGGTTTGAGGTTGAAGCTTGGGGGACAGGTTTAGGGTTAGTTATAGTTATAGAGCTAGATATGAATTAGAGAGTCATCAATATGCAGATGGCAGTTAAAGCCAGGGCACTTACCAGAATCACTTGTTTTTAGTTAGATTTTCCTGCCTTTGACAGAACTCAGTCTCCCTGAGTAGATTTGGGTAGACCCAGTAGCCATGGCTGACTTCTACTTTGTCTGCCTTTTTGAGGTTTCTATCTGTTTAGATTCAGGTATCTTTGGAGTGGAAAGTCTGCTCCCTGAGGAGGCTACAAGATGATCCACCAGGATGTTAGGAAGAACATTTTAGAACCTCTCTTTATCTTTGATTTTGTCTTTAAATTTTTCTGTTTGCCTATGTGTTGTGATATGCTTACTATGTGGTTACAACTTCTAAAGAAACAAGGTGGGAAATTAAAGAAGTTTACAGACCACTGCCTGGATGAAGGAGAAAGGGAATGTTTATTAATTTAGGGCCTCTAAGGGGAAAGAGGAATAAGGGAGTCCTGTTTCTTTGTCCCTATTGGAGTAAGATGGACATCCAGTATGCCTAATGTAGAAGGAATCCCTTTTTATTTTTTTAATGTTTACTTATTTATTTTGAGATGGAGAAAGAGAGCACAAGGAGGGGAGGGGCAGACCGAAAGGAGGGGGAGAGGGAGAACCCCAAGCAGGCCGCATACATGACCTGAGCCAAAATCAAGAGTTGGACGTGTAACTGACTGAGCCACCCAGGTGGCCCAGGAATCCCTTTTTAAATTTTTTTTTTTCAACGTTTATTTTATTTTTGGGACAGAGAGAGACAGAGCATGAACGGGGGAGGGGCAGAGAGAGAGGGAGACACAGAATCGGAAACAGGCTCCAGGCTCTGAGCCATCAGCCCAGAGCCCGACGCGGGGATCGAACCCACGGATCGCGAGATCGTGACCTGGCTGAAGTCGGACGCTTAACCGACTGCGCCACCCAGGCGCCCCAGGAATCCCTTTTTAAAGGGGACATCCAGATTCCATGAACACTTGTTGAAGCACCTCCTAGGACCAGACAGAACAATGGGCAGTTTCACTGACATTATATCCTTAGCGAACCCTGGAAGGTTGAACCAGAGAATCATTCCCCATGGAGGAACAGGAAAGGAGCTAGTTGGCAGTGGGCACAGGGTGGGAGCCTTCTCAGGACCCTCATGGGCCCCTGGATAGTCCTTACTCAAACAAGGGAGGTATCCTTCCAGGCTCTCACCTCAAGATGACTGTTTTCTAGGCTATCACCCCATGGAGTTCCTAATTTGAACAATTCCACTTCTTTCTCCAAATCCCTTTTGAGGTTCAGAAAATACTCTTCATATCTTGAGTCTACACTTGAAATGATAAAAATAATTGGGCAATGCCAAGTAGTGGGCAATGGTTCCTTTGGGAGGAACAAAGTCTGTTGCACCTTAAAAATCTTTTTCTCTCTTTCTTAGGCTTTTATAGGAAAGTCTCAAGTTCCACCCTTTGTCTGTAGTCCTCAGGCACTTTGTCAGCTCTTTTTTATCATTAGTTATATTTTCATATATTGTATCTTATTTCTCAGGCTAGACTGTAGAGACTTTGAGGGTAAGAACTTGTCCTAAAGCTACTTCAGGCTCCTTTTCTATCACTCTCACCTTCTAGTGCTTTGTACCTGGTGGGTGTTTAGTTGCTCTATTGATTGATTACCAATATCGTTAGTTCAAAAGCCTCAACTCACCAGCAAAACAGAAAAAGAGCATTAAACAACTTGCGGTAGCCAAAAGGAAGGCAGCCACAGCCTGTTCACCCCACTTCCCACCTCCGGCCGCCTTAGTTTGCTAAGTATAAAGGGGAAGTGTTTCATGAGGCTCTTGCAGTCTACTGAGGTCTCTGGATCATGACAGAAATGATTTTGAGACTGAAGTCTCTCTCCACCAAAAGGCTTGTCTCCAGCTCCATGAAATGTAAATCCGGGAACCCGTGGGGAAGGTACAAGCAATCAGGTAAGGCTAATGGGCAAGAATGTGAGTCTAGAGAGAACATGGCTAAGGTAACCAGAACCCCAACTCTGAAGGTTTTGCCTGGGTTCACAAAAGACTTCCAGCTTTTCATTTTAAAAAGGGACTCCACAAAACAGACTCAGGAGAATGTATTTTGGAGCTGTGGTCTTCGAAATTCAGAGTGCCTCTGAATCACTGGGGAAGGCAAGTTAAATCCAGATTCCTGGGTCCCCTCTCCCAGAGAGTGACCCAATGGTCTGGTGTGAAGGCCCAGGTATCTGCATTTAATATGGTGCTTGTATTTATTTACTTTGTGGGTGGTTCTAGAGACTACACTTTAGAGAACTGCCATGCTTTAACTCGGAGTTGTGAGTGAGGCTTGGGTCTGGGTTCTTTGAATAGGTCTGATTGTCTTTAATGTGTTAATTATCTCTTTGCCAGTAGCTGCCTTTTCTCCTGTGTCCTTGATCCTCAGTTGACTTTCAGTTATGCCTGCTTTCCCAGGCCTGAGTTTGAACTGGTGCAGAAGACAAAAGGATACTTAAATATATTCATTTGTTTAGTAAGTGTTTCCTGAATATGTGTTTTGTTCCAGGCACTGTTCTAGGCATGTGGAGTAAATGGGTGAATAAGACCAAGACCCTGCTCTTTGGAAGCTTCTATTCTAGGGGCTTCTGGGTCTATATTTATGGCCCCAGAAGGAGTTCCATCTCTGAAGCTCTAAGACAGTTCCAGGCTTCAAGTTAGCAAGTGTGTGCGTGGCACTTGCAGAGGCCTTCTGCTCCACATTTTAGAGATGGGGAGGAAAGGAAGAGCCTATAGTGGTTGAGTGACTTGTGTGCAGTGACTGTTAGTCATTAGAGACATAGCAGGCAGGTGTTTCAATAAACACGTTTGAAGAGTAAATGTTGACATATGATCCCCTCAAGGCTCCCTCCTTTCTGCCCTCCTATGAGAGCACTTTTGGGGGAGATGGCCAAGGGACAGCATCCTGTTGGATACAGTGCATTGCACTGGGACGATGGCTTTGTGCTAGGGTTAAGACAAGTCATTTATCCTTAGGTGCCTCTGTCTCTCCGTGTGCACATTTCAGGGGTGTTGGGTCATATATATGTTTATAACCCAGGTCCTACTCTAATTTTCTTAATTTCTAATTTCTAAGAATTTTCTGGAATGTAGTCTAAGCCCTGATTTTTGTTCAAGTACATTTGGTGTCTGCCTCAGTGGTGTCTTGAGATGTGAAGTCGTAGCTTGCTGTAATTTTCGCTTCTGGGGCTAGGTATCAAGTATGCCTTCACAGCAATGGACATACTGGGCCATAGAGAGCAAACAACCAAATGAAGGAGGGAGATGGTGGGTTCCATGATTGTACAGAGAGGAAGTTGCATGACCCCTGTCTTTGACCTTCAGTTCAGGGGCACCACCCATTTCCACACGCTCTAAATTCTGGTGTCCTGGAACAAAGCACTGGTCACTTATCCTAGTTATGGATCTTGTTGTGTTGTAAGTACCCATGATAATTAGTGAAGTAGGCAGCAGGGGTTATGAGAGAAAGGGAAGGTAATGGGGAGAGCAGGGGCACTGGGAAGGCAGAGCATCTCTGGGGATGATAAAGTAAATGCTGACCTGGGCTTGGGGACAGCTTCCTGCCTCCATCATCAGGAGGGAGCCAAGCAGTCTTTAATTGACTGGTGGCTTCTTGCCAATGCACAGGGCCCGCCCTGACGTTGCAAAGGCTATTCAACCCTGTGTCTTAGTAGCACTGGAGAGTTTTCTAAAGGCTTAAGATCTAAACAAAATTTCTCTCTTTCAAGCATCCTAATTTATTCTACTCCTGGAGCCATGCAAAGGCCACGGTGTGTGGTACTAGTTTTGATATTATTTTCCCAAGAGGCCTTTATTTTTTAACTTCCTTTATTCAGAGCACTGTGAGTTGAAGAGATGAATAAAGGATGTTTGGGGCAATGAAGTATATAGGAAGATGGGCTTACAGTCAAAGTTTAAGATCCTGAGGGTCATTTCTGAGCCAGATTAGGTTATCCTGGAGCTTGGTGACTTTGGAGTGCCCAGGCAGGAGGTGAATGGACAGGTGAATACCTGTGGGAGGATGGAGAGTCAGGGCATGTATTGTATATTTCTCTCCTCTCCTTGGCGATTAGGTTGTTATTACTAAGAGTGAGCCAGACCTTTCTGGCCCCAAAGAATAAATCATTCCCAGCAGAGTAAATGTCGTCTGCAGACATATTTGTGACTCCCACCAGCTCTGCCCTTTAAGCTGCTTCTCTGTAACATTTCCATTAAAGCTGCAGGACCCAATACAATGGCCCCTAGCCACATGTGGCTATTTATATTTTAATAAGTTAAAATGAAAGAAAATTTAAATTTTCGTTCCCGTGTCTCACTAGTCACATTTCAAGTGCTTATAGCCACATGCACCTAGTGACTAATAGCACAGAATTATAGAACATTTCCATCAGTGCACACATTCCTGATGGAGCTGCCTCAAAGTACCTGGGGGACTAGAACCCCAGGGCCTGTGTTTGCAGGTGGGGACGTGGGGACCTTCTTTCTCAATGGGTCCGGCAGTTGCCACATACCCAGGGCCTACCTGATGACCAGTCCAGGAATGGAAATGACAGACTTATGGGGCACAGGGTGGCAGGGAACTTGCTGGGATTCCAAAAATGGGTAAAATATGCTAAGCATAAGGACTAATCAACTTGGGGTGAATTCGATTTACAAAGAAATAGAAGCAGCATCCAAGCCAGGAAAATATAGTCTCTGGTTACAATCTTGGACTTCACAATTGAACACTTGAAGGGGCCTTTGAGAGGCTGAGTGATGTGTGCAAGGTGTGGAAGAGGTTAGGCTGAGACAGAGTTAGAGCCCCTGACAGAAATCTTTGCTTTTTGTGTTGGACACACTGCTTCTCAAAGAAGGCAAGATTATGGCCTGATTGGCCATAATGAGTGGCTTTTCTCATTCGACAAGGACACCTGTTAGGGCAAATAGATTAATTGTCTGGGGGTCTTTAGGCCCGTTAAGCTTTGTGACGACCCAGTTGTAGAAGTTGAAAGACAGAGGGAAGTATTATTTTTGAATCTTTACCACATACTAGGCACTATACCTAGTCTTTAAAATATATTGTCTGATGGGAAGCAGATATTTTTCACTCATTTTATCAGAAGAAGAAACCAGGCTCAGAGAAATTGAGAATTTTGCCCAAAGTCTCAAAGCTAATCAGCAGATGGGGTACAAATTTAGGTTGGTGCCATTCCAAAGGTCTTTGCACCCTTCCATAGTGCTGTAACAAGCAGACCCAGTTAGTGGCAACAAGGCAAGGGACCAGGGACCCTGGACCAGAGATGCATGTATGGCATTGCTTGTATCTGAAAGTATGAGTTGAAAAGAGTGTCAGCAGACCCTGGGGTCACTCTTTCTCAGACAGGATTCTTCCAGCCATGTAACTTTGGAGTTGGGTGGATACATGGGTCTACCAATTGTTTTGGAGTCAAGAAGAGAATGCTTCTTTTAAACTGCTGGCAGAGAGGAGCACCTAGCTGATTCCTGCTCTGCACACATGTGAGCCCTTAAGATGAGTTCCCTGAATGTTGAGATGCCACATAAAAGTAGATCTCTTTCTGCAGTTAGTTTGGCTCCAATCATTACTACCAGGGACTTGCTTAACAAGGATGCTGAGGGATCGTTTTGCTGGAGTTTCTGAAGAAGGGAAAAGTAGATGGAGGGCATTGGGATGGAGAAGTGCCCCCACAGGGAGGTGGGAAGAGGGATTCTAGACTCCTTTTAACCTAGAACCTTCAATAACTGAGAGGATGGCAGGATGTATTCTGCCAACAGCTTGAACTCATAGAGGCAGAAGGGGTGAAGAGATGGCAGAGAAGAATGCTGTTCTCATCCAATGGCTTGCACTAGTTCCTGGGAGGGAAGCATGCCTTGGAAATACTAGCTCATCAAAAGCTTGATTTGAAGTAGGAAGTCCAAGAGGGAATTGAGAAAACCAGCCACCAACTGGCAGACAACAGAATTACATCCTCTAGGATGGTGAATGGAGGAAAGAAAGGCCATGTTGTCTCAAGAGGACCTGTCTAATGCTTCTTAGGTCTTTAGGTTTGAGGATGGCTATTTCCTTTACCCAATATAGCCTTACAGGAAGGGGCCTTTGGGAATGAAGTCAAGTGTCTAACTCAGGACAGTGGAAGTCTATCTTTTATTTATTGCTGTGTAACAAAAAGATTGCTTATGACAACAATTTGTTATTTTTCATCATTATGTGAGTTAACTCAGAAGTTCTGCCCCAAGTACTTTTGCTGGGGTCATTTATACAGCTGCCTTCATCTGCCAGATAGGCTGGGATAGATGATCAAGAAAATATCTCTCACCTACCTGGGGCCTCTGTCTCTACCATATGGCTTATTCTCTTCCAGAGCCTCTTCATGTGGCCCCTTTCTTCAACAGGATAGCCTGGACTTCCCTGTAGCATGGTGGCTGGGTTCCAAGAGAACGAAGTTGGAAATTGTCAGGCTTCTTAAGAGCTAGGCCTATAACTGGCACAGTGTCACTTATGCCACTTTGTACCTGTCAGAGCAAGTTTCAAGGCAGCCTAGATTCAGGGGGAGGGAAACAGACTATCTGTTGATGGGAGAAGTGGCATGCACACATAAAAAAATTATTGGCGGGGCACCTGGGTGGCTCAGTCAGTTAACTGTCCAGCTTTTGACCCTGGCTCAGGTCATGATATCATGGTTCATGGGTTGAGCCCCGTGTTAGACTCTGTGCTGATAATGCAGAGCCTTCTTGGGATTCTCTCTCTCTCCCTCTCTCTCTGCCCCTCTCCTGCTCATGTGCTCTGTCTCTGTCTCTCTCTCTCTGTCTCTCTCTCTCTGTCTCTCTCACAAAATAAATAAACTCAAAAAAATAGAAAAATTATTTGCAGGAAAATTGTCATAGGAAGTATGATATAGTGACATAAGAAATGACAGTAAGAAATATGTATTTGCTCTTCATCTCCAATTTCTGGCACCTAGACCTTCTAAAACCCTTGGAATTTCCTGAATGACAAAGGTGAGGGAGGCATTTTTTGTTACTTATAATAAGTGCCTTTCAAGATACCAGAGTTTATGCTAGTGAGATGACTTTTGATGGGCTCCTAGATAGCTTCAAGGGTGGGAACCAACTGCTTGATTAGAGGGTTAGACCTTTTAGTTCCACCCCCCAGCTTTCCCAGGAAGGGGAAAAGGGATGGAGATTGAGTTAATCACCAATGGCCAATGATTTAATCCATCATGTCTCTGTAATGGAACCTCCATAAAAACCCTAAGGGCAGGTTCCAAGAGCCCCTGGGTTGGTGAACACAGTGAGGTGCTGAGAGTTTGGTGCACCCCTCCCCCCTCATACCTTGCCCTATGTATCTCTTCATTTGTCTGTTCCTGAGTTGTAGCCTTTATAATAAATCAATAATAATAAGTAGAGTGTTTTCCTGAGTTGGGTGAGCTATTCTAGTTAAGTATCAAACTCCCAATTTATGGGTTGCAATATTTAGCACATAAAAACACAGGATGCCCTGTATTTTAAATATGAATTTCAGATAAACAAAACTTTTTTTAAGTTATAAGTATATCTCATGGAATATTTGATACTTATACTAAAAAGGGCATTTGTTGCTTTTTAAAGATTCAAATTTAACTGGATAGTTTATATTTTATCTCACAGCTCTGTGATAATAGTGGTTCTCCAAGGGAGACATTCTTATGGGGCCATGGATGGGGGCTATAGAAGTTAACTGGTGTCCATAAAATGTAGTCCAAGGCATAAATATTTTGAAAAAGCCCTTTAGGTTTGCTTCTCAAACTCTAATATGCACACAAATTGCCTGGACATTTGTTAACAATGCAGATTCTGATTTAGAAGTTTTGGGATAGGATCCAAGATTCTGCCTTTTAACAAGCTCCCAGGTGATGTCCTGTGCTGGCCCATGGACCACACTTTAAATAGCAAGAAGTTTGGTTTGTAAAGTGCCAGCAATAAAATATTTTTTGCCTTTGCAGACCATAGGGTCTCTCCTACAACTACTCACCTATGATGTATCAGGAAAGCAGCCATAGACAAAATGTAAACAAAGGAGCATGGCTATGTTCCAATCAAATTTTATTTACAAAAATAGACGGTGGACAGGATTTGGCTTACCGCAGGCTGTAATTTGCTGACCCCTGGGCATGATGATTTCTGATGTGCTCCTTTCTCGAATGAGAATCCCTGGTGCAAGGAAAGGAAGGCTTGTATCCCTTGTACTAGAAGTCCGTGGTTTCAGGGGTTCAGAATTGTCCAAAATCCCTCACCCTCAAGTACACATCTCCCACTTTGTACATAATTACTTCAACTCTTCAACTAATACTTGGTTCTCTGTTGAAATGCAAATTCCCCAAACTAGGAATCATTTATGCTCATAAACAGCTTTTACATCCCAGAATAAGTGTATTTAGGATCCCTCTTGAAGGGGAATAGAAGAGGACCCTGAAATAGGAAAGTTGAGGCTATCATTCACTTGTACTTTGGTCTGGGATAGGACAGCTGATCCTTACCTTGCTTTCCACCTTTAAAGTATGCTTGCCCATGTCAATCATTAAATATTCATGTGATTGGAGAGTACTTGGGTGTGCAGAATAGAGGTTGCTGCATCAACTGTCCTGTTTGCCTGAGTCAGAGACATTTCCTGGGATGTGAAACTTTCTGAGAAGTTCTGGGAAAACCGGGATAGAGTTGGAGGGAGATAATGAGCTCTCAGATGAGCCATTCCTACAATAATGATTTGGTGACAATACACATATCTCCATTGAGCTCAAAGGCAGTTAGAAAAGTCTCAAAGGAATATCCGTTTTGTTCTACTTGAACTTGAGATAGGAGGGACTGCCACAAGTGACACTTAGACTACCGTCTTCTATATAGGTTGTGGGGCGGGGGGTGCTTCCTAAGGCCACATCTCATGGCACTTTACACCGTTATATGCTCACTTGGCACTTGCTGATGGTGACAGTGGTTTGATTGGTGATAGTAATAATAATGATTATAAATAACAGCTACCATTTATTGAGTGCTTCATATATGTCAGGTAAATTATGTGTTTCGCATTCATTATCTTATTAAATGCTTTCACAGAAGTTCTGTGAGCCAGATACTATGATTTTCTCAATTTTACAGATAATTGTGGTTTAGAGAATTGTATTGACTTGTCCAAAGTCACATGGCTAATGTATTGGGGTTCAAATCCTCTAGACCCTTATTATTCATGAGTCCAGGGCACCAAAGCCTTTCCTGCTATGCTCTCCAGCTTCTAGGAGCCCTCTCCCAGTCCCCTCCCCTGGTATAGTGGGACACTTGTGTCTTTGATAGTATATTTTGCTTCACTGAGTCTGTTAACCTTATATGCATTTAAAATTTTTTTTTAATGTTTATTGATTTTTGAGAGAGAGAGACACAGAGCGTGAGTGGAGGAGGGGCAGAGAGAGAGGGATACAGAATTCAAAGCAGGCTCCAGGTTCTGAGCTGTCAACATAGAGCCTGACGTGGGTCTTGAACCCATGAGCTGTGAGATCATGACCTGAGCCAAAGTCAGATGCCCAACTGACTGAGCCACCCAGGCGCCCCATTTACATGCATTTTAAAAATGTGATTAATAATACTTAGATTGTCCTTTTTCTCCCCCCATTTTCCTCCTCCTCTTCCCCCCCCCTTTTTTTTGCCACAGCCACAGTGAGATGGGGCTTTGAGTCTTTGTTTCCTCTTCTCTAATATGGGATATCATAATCTTGTGGTTTTAGCTAGGGTGAGGTCAAATTAAAGAATGGTAGAAAATTGCGTTTTAAACATCAAAGCATCACTGTTGTCATTATCTGCCCCTGGGGCCCCCTTCCTTTTTGTACATGCTGTCCCTTCCTGCTGAGAGGTAAACCCTGTAGAAACTGATGTCTGGCTAAGAAAGGGTACAGTAATGTTTTTAGGGCAGTTTACTCTATTCAGAGTACTTTCAAATGATTTTATTTAATTCTTATACCAACTCTGTGAGGTAGAATCAGAAGGGAGCTGAAGCCTAGAGTGTTAATGACTTGCTTACATTGCCACAGCAAGTGTGACAAAGCTAAGGCTTAAAATTCACTCTCTTGATTCAAAATCTAGTGCTTCCCACTAGATGGCTTGGTTAAAACCAGAGACAAAGGACGGGCAGCTGTCAGCAGGAAATGTCTTCCTGCCATTCGTTCTCCACCTTGGCTGTACATCACAATCACCTGGGGAGATTTTAAAAGTCCCCAGGCCAGTTATTCCAAATCTCTGGGCAGGGGACCCCAGCATCAATATATTGTAAAACTCCCCAGGAGGTTCAGTTGCAGGGAAGATGGAGCACACAGCCTTAAAGTCCCCAGAACTTCTATTAAGCAGTGATGCTTGACTCTAGCTGCATGTTAGAATCATCGGAGGAACCCTAAAAAAAATACCCGTGCCCGGCCCCATCCCAGATCCCAGAATTGGGATCTCTAGGGTTGGTGGCTACTATTAGTTTTTAATTCCTCAGATGATTCCACTACGTGGCCAGGGTTGAGACCCATAGCCTTATGCCATCTCTTTGGCTCCAAGATGGCTTGCTATCCATTATGCTGGATCCTACCCCCATTTTTCCCAGCACTTACTCACTCGGTGAAAAAGACACGTGCTGTGTAGTTACTATTGGTCCAGTTTGTGGTTTTGTGCTTTTTGTTATTTGCCACCAGAAGCAGCTGGTGGATAAGATTATCCTGGGAACCACACCCGACCTTCTTACCTCTGGGCGTATTGGAGTCCCTCAACCAAAGAGTGCCAATCAGCATCTACCTTCACCTACCACGTAGGATTCTCTCACGTGGCAAAGTTTCTTAAATAGGTAGCCCAAGCCAGAGGAAGAGATGCTGACTTGATTGAAATTCCTCTGGGCTCGTTCACTGACTGACAGCACATGCTCATTAATATAACGGAGCAAGCATCCTCCCTTCCTCCTGCACATGAGGCACATGCCCAGAAGCCAGGCTGGCACCTGCCTTCAGGATGGCGGAAGCTGCCTCTCTGATGTGGCTGCTTTCATCGGAGGCCTTCTGGGGCCCTTGGATAACCACATCTTCCAAAATGGGGGCTGACTCAGCTTTGCTTTGTTCTGGAGTCCACTCTTCACTGAATGGTGGTGCAGGGGCAGAGCCCTGTTTGTCAATTGCTCACTGTGTCTCTGCTAATAAGCCTTCACCCAAGTCTGGTCCCCTTGGACCTCCTGGGGATGCTTGTGACAAAGGCAGTTTCCCACACCCCACCTTGCTCTCAGAATCTCTGGAGGTGCTAAGGGCTGGGGATCTGAATTCTTTGCAAGCTCCCCAGGCATTTCCTGTGTCTTCTGAAGCATGACAGCCGTTGCACTAACATTGGTATGGTTTAGAAAGCCTGGATCCACCAGTTCTCGGGAATAAAGAAGTGAGACTCTTGGGCTGTAGGGCATTGGGTTGGGAGAAAATGGTTCAGGTAAGTCAGGAGAAAAGGCAATTGTGGCAGCGCCTAGGGACGGTGACACTGGAGGGTGTGTGTGTGTGTGTGTGTGCGCGCATGCCTATGGCCCAGCCTGGGGGGCAGCTGTCATGTTTGCTCCTTAGGTATTCATAGCCAATTGCTTTCATCGTTCCTCACTTTATTAGCTTTTGCCAAGTAGTTCAGCTTTTACTAAGGGCACCCGGGTTTATGGCAGCAATATTTCTCACAGTGTCAGAGATAAAATATCAAGCTAATAACAGACTCCCTGCTAATGTGAATCACACGAGGAAGGCAATCTCGTTCGGGAGGAAGTCCTACCAGAGAATGCTAAGTCTTAAGATTTTAAGAAAGCAGTCGGTGGGATTGGATACACTTTGCGCTTGCTAAGAAGATGAAATAAATGATTTGTGGTAAGTGGTAACAGCTGCAGAAAAGAGCATTTTCCTACACCTGCCTCTTCCTAAGGGACTAGGGGCTCCCAGAGGCTCAGGCAAAAGGCCAGAGACTTCGCTGTGGGATCTAGAGACTTCTCCTCTTCTCTGCTCCTCCCCTTCATTTTTTTGTCCTTCTCAGCTTCAGTGGGTGCAGGAAACCAGTTAGTTTCCCCCATGTGCTCTAAAGAGGAACCCATTATAGGATGATGGGGTACCTGGGAGGTCTCTTGGTAATCTCCGAGATCTCCCCTCCCTCTTCTCCTTTACATTCCGGCACCTGCTGGGCAAACCTATGGCTGCAACTTGTTGCGGGGAATTTTAACAAGACTGGGGGGAGGAGAGGGGCTGCAACTCCCAAGAACCTCAGGGAACAAAGATGCTGCTTTTCTGTGCCATCAGCTAGATCCCTGGCGACAGGCCCCGAGTGGCATGTTGACTTGAGAACTCTGCAGGGCCTGGGGTGGCTTGTGTCACACCAGAACTTCTGAGAAGGTGGGGGTGTTTTTGTATGGGAAGGCCGCGAAAGGCTGTAACTCCATTCTTCCGCAAGCCTGAGCTTAAGAGGTGGATGCTCAGGAGAGGGGAGGTCCTTCAGAGCCCAATAATGAGGCTCTGAAACCATTGCTGCACGCTGAGATCTGAGGTAGGGGCAATGAGGGAAAAGGGACAGCACCCTGTGCATTTGTGCCCCAGTGCCCATCAGGCCCCAGGTCACTGGTTGGTCCCTGCCACAACCTTGACCTCTTATTTTGCCACCTTGGGGGTCACCAGAATCAGATGCCCATCTGCTCAACACCAAACAATTGGACCAATTCTAATATCTTTTTTATCTGTTTCTAGAAGATGGGTCCCACTTTGATGACCTCCTTCCCCACTTGGTCCCATCTTAAGAACTCACATGAAAACTTGCTCTCTCCACTGGGGAATAATTGAAGGGAAATGTTAGACTCTGTGTGAGTCAAGGACAGCCTCAGAAATAACCTCAGTCCCTCCTTGAAACAATTGCAGCAGTCCTGTGGAATAGGGAGGGCAGGTATTATGGCCTCCGTTTTCTAGGTGAGGAAACAGGCCCAGAGAGGTTAAGTGGCTTACCCACACTCACACAGAGAGTTCACAACACAGCTGGGATGAGATGAGGTCTTCTGACTTTTAAATCTGTGATGCATCCAACATCTCACCTTACCCAGAAGAGCCTCACTGTTTATTACACTGTCTGCACATGCTCTGATAACTGCCCACACCACCTAACCCGGCAAACCCACATGCCACGAGTCACATGGTTAGGTCACAGATAACCCTGAGACAAAACGCCCGCTGCTGAGTGGGCAGGGAACAGCAGGATCCTCCATCTGGGAGACCAGTGGGAAGTGGTGGGAGAGGGTGGTTTGTGGGCAAGGGCTCGTCCACTAGACGTGAGAAGAAAAGCCGTCACATTTTTGCATGCAAGGCAGGAAGGAGGGCTTGGCTGACAGTCGGGGGGGTGATGGATGGGGTGGGAGAGTGCATGAGGCATGAGCAGTGATGTGATAGAGGGAGCACATTACAGGCAATTACAATTTGAATAAGTTATCAATGGAAAGAAGTAGAGGAGTAGAAAGCTGTTTTATTAACCCCCTGAAGTTACGTTCACAGCATTTTGAAAAAGTTTATGAATTGCTGTGAATTATGAGCTCAGTGACAAATGCCGATGCTAGGAGGATCCCTGGCTGCAGCTTCTGGAGCAGGAGATGTTTTATGGGGACGATTTAAAACAAGAGTCTTATGTATTTTAAAACATCAAAGGAAGAAGAAAAAGAAAGAGCTCAGGGAGCCTAGTGAATTTACCTGCCCGTAAGCAAACTTTGCTATAAATCCTACCTGTGATTTCTCAGTGTTATCTGTGTTCCTTCTTTTGATATTGTACATTTTCTCTAGGCACACTGCCTGGGGCTAATGTCCTGTATGTTATCCCAAGGAGTGTTTTACCAAGACACTCCCTGGATGAGATAGGAGTTCCAAATAGAGATAAGACTAAGACCATGTGTAACTACTGAAGTAACTACTGAAATCTGCCCCCCCCTCCAATATTTCTGTTTCTGGACAACAAAAGGTAAGGTGAGTATGAGCCAATTACTTCTTCAGGGCTCCTGCAGAGCTCTGCTGATTCTGTCCTACGGTGACTCTGTTCATGTGTTTTCTCCACTACCCGACTGGAAGCTAGAGGCCTCGGTCCATGCAGCCTGGGAGACAGCATTCAGCTTGCAACCAGGAGCCCGGGTTGTATCTGAGATAGGCCCTGGGCTGGCTTGGGAGTTAGTCGATCAGAAGCCCATGATTTACCCACCATTAAAATGGGTAAAAATGTCAGACCTCCCTGGCTCATACGCTTGGGTGAGAGGCGGTGAGAGAAGGGAGATACCAAAGGAGGGTGAAGTAGTTGCAGATGGTTTTTGTAGACGGAGTGAGAGGGTGCTGGGATGCTAGGTGGCTTCCATATATTGTTTATCTTGTAATTCTGTGGGGTAGGTGTTAGAGATTTTAGAAGAAAATCTCCCATTTTAGAGATTAGGAAACAGGTTCTGAGAAGTTCAATTATAAGGAAAAACATGTTGGAAGTGATTTGAACCTTGGGGGCGTTTGGCTCCAAAGCTCATGCTTTCCACCATACCAGGTCCTCCATGTCTACACTGGTAGAAAGCTACTCAGCATCAGCATCACCCAGAAATAGGTCAGGAATGTTACTCGGTGGTCTTAGACCTGTGTATTTGGAGGCTGTAGTTTAACAAGATCCCCAGGTGATTCCCATGCACGTTCGAAGTTGAGCAGCACTGAGTTAATAGATCAGAGGTAGAAGCAAAGCAACGGAAGGGGTTGTGTTCCCAGTTTATGGAGAGGGAAGGATTCATGACCAGATGCAGAGGGAGAAGAGTGAATCCTGGCCTGGGCTCTGCGAGTTTGCATCCTCTGCATGCTTGCAAAAGGAGCCTCCTCACCTTGTATCTATCATGTAGTGGTCAGGAGAGTCCAAGGCATGAAGAGGCACAGGTTCTGGGTGAGGAATGAGGTGGCACACATTTACTCTCTGGTCATTTGGACAGTGCCCTGCTGTGGATGAAACACGGGATTTGGAGACATAAAATACTTATTTGAATCTGGATCCAATGTGTATCAGCCAGGTTGACCCTGGAGCATGTACCTCAGTTTCTTTTATCAAATGTGGTGGCCACACCCCTTTCAAGGGGTTGTGGTGAGGATTAATCAAGATAAGGAAATGTATAGCACAGAGTCTGGCTCAACACATGCTCTGTGAAGCTTACTGCCAATTTCACCAGGGGTGTCCTGGAAGTTTGCTCAGGGAACATGGGAGAAACTTCCTGCATGCAGTTGTTGCCAATGGGGAAGCTGTTAGCCTGGAGTAAGGAGGTGGGTGTCACCTAGTAGGGCAGCACTTCTCCAAGTGGGGGACCCAGCCCAACAGCATCTGCGTCACCTGGGAACACGCTGGAAACGCAGCACCCTTAGCTTGCCGAATCAGAAACTCTGGGATGGGACTCACCATTCACAAGCTCTCTGGGTGACTGGAGAACCATCACTTTAGGGGCTTGGAGATCAGACACCTGAGGAGTGCCTAGTTGGTGGTGGGATATTTGCATATTCTTGATCCTGGAGCATGTCCTTTGCGGCAGACCTCATGTGCTCCAGTGGGCACTGAGGCCATGTTACAATTAAATGATCACTTATAGGCGGTCACCGTGCATAGGGCACATGGGCAGCCAATTCATTAACCAAGAGTAACTTTTTGCAAATTAAAAAATGTTAATGATCAGTTTTGAAGCATTGAAAGCCTATCAGGGACCACATGCCTGGAATGAGCATTTACCATATGGTGCCTTTGGAAGCTAATATTGATTCTCATTATTTTAAACGATTACAAACATTGCAGGTGTTTTGTAATAATCTCCATTGTCTAATTAGAACATGCGTGAAATGAGCTCATTCTGCCTGCTAACGAATATTGATTTGAACAGCAGAGCCCTGGTGCAGGGGAAGGGCTGGGGCTGTCTGGCCAAGTTGCCAGCCAGTGCCAGCCCCCTTTATCCCTAACTTATTAATCCTAGGGATATGGGGCATTTTGACAGGCAGGCATCCATGGCGCCCTAACCTGATTTGGGCCTGCTCCAGCTTCGGTGTCTGTTCCCATCAGAGCAGGAAGCTGGATACTTTGGAACGAGCGTTAGTACTTTCGTGGCCTTCCCCACCTTTCTCATTCCCCATCTCTTTTCGTTTTCAGTTTCTACCTCTTGTTCATTTTTAAACAACTCTATATCTAAAGGTTTTAAGGGAAAGCTGGAATTGGACATTACTTGTTTTAGGTTTCAGTTACACACTATATAGTTACAGACTTCAGGCTGATTCTTAGTATTATCTCTCCAACAAAACCAGAAGCTCCTTGAAGACAAGGCCTGTATCTCTCCTTACTTTGTGTTCCCCCTCAAGGCCTAGCAAGTGCATTATAAACACTCAACAAAGGAGGGCTATTGTTCTTCATATTATTCCTAGTCAGTGTCCAAGGAATGAATGGATGAGTGAATGAATGAAGGAAGGAAGGAAGGCAGGAAACAACTCTTAGGGTGATATTTTGTGCTAAGTGGGTGTTTCACATATGCATGCCTATTTTCATTTATCAATCTGAGAATTTACTGAGCACTAATTATGGCACAAGGGAAAGAGCTTTATGAGATGTGGTTCCTGCAGACTGGAAGCTTGCAGTCCTCCCAGAGAGAGAGTGGTTAGAATGTGGCGTGCTAACTGCAGAAATGGTTTGCACAAGGCTCTCTGGGAGGCTGGGGAAGGAGCCCTGAATGCAGGCAAAATGTGATGCCTGGGCCTGGTGTTGAAGAGCAAACCATCATTAAGCAGAAACTGGTGGGGAAGAGTGCCCCACAAAGGCATCCAGGAGTTGGGACTCTGGGACAGCAGTGTGGCCAGAGCATGGGGTGTGTGTGTGGTGAAGGGGAGGGACTGTGGCATTTTAGAGTCAGAGAGAGAAGCAGAGGCTAGATTATGGAGGACTTTGTCTATCATGCAAGGAAGTTAGGATTTTATTCTGGAAGTGAAGGGTCTATATTAAGAGAGTTAGCTTTGCATTTCATTTTATAATTTTTTAAGATTTATATTTCAGGAAGATCATCCTGCTAACATTGTAGAGCTAGAAACTGGAGGCAGGGAGATCAGCAACAGTGTGTCAGAGAAGAGATGAGAGTCTGAGCTAAGGCTGGTAGGTGGAGGAAGCAGAATGTAGACATATTTAGGGTATCAGGGTTTACATTTAATGTGAGAACATTATTTGCTTTTCTTTCCTTGGTTATGAGCAAATAGAAAAATCTGGAGAATAATGTTACAAATACCTGTGTGCCCATTGCCCAGCATGAACAAATATTTACATTTTGTCAGATTTTCTTCAAATCTATTTTTTATTCTAAAAAATTTTAAATTATGAATAAAGTTTCTCTGCTTAGTTTCACCTGCCACTCCACTGCCATAGGCATTCATTGTTAAAGATCTGGTATGTATCTCAGTCCAGGCTTTTCTATGATAGTCTCATGTTAAATATTCATATGTAGTATTTGTGGAAATGGCTACCATACTTTTCTGCAAATAATTTTACTTAGTGTTGATACATTTAGCTCTAGTATATCCGTTTTGTTTGTTATATAGTATTCTGTCACACTGATATATTTTCCATTCCCACATTGGTGAACATTTAGATTGTGCAGTTATTTGCCTTTGCAAACATTTCACCTAGTATGAACATTCTGCACTCTTCTCCTGTGCACATGTATGAGGGTCATTCTAGGATGTAAAGTGGAAATGGAATCGTTGGTTTTAAGGAATATACATTTTCAAATTTAGCACACAGTGCTAGAGACTCTCTGATATGATTGTACCCATTTAAACCCCACCAGCAGTGGACATTCTGTTTCTCCATGTGCTCTCCAACGCTTCCTATTATGGGCCTTATAACGTTTTCTTTCTCTGATTTTTCTTTGCATTTCTTTGATTATCAGAGATATTGAGTAACTTTTCATGTGTGTATGGGCCTGAAGATTTCCTTTTCTCTTAGGTTACATGTTCATATTCTTTGTTCATCATTTGGGTTGCAATTTTTGGATTGATTTGTTAGTGTTCTTTATATATTCTGGATGCCGGTCCTTTCTCTGTATATACATATACATCTACATATGTACATGCACATATGTATATGAAATATAAAATACATATGTGTATATGTACAAATGTGTGTATATATTTATAAATAATACCTTATTACATTTTATCTCATTTTTACATTTTGTTTAAAGTATCTTTTGCCAAAAAGAGATTTTTAAAACCTGATATTGTCAAATTAATTTGGATCTCCATGAGTTGTATTTTATGTCTTTTCTAATAAATATTTTCCTATTTCAGTGTCATAAAAGCTCCTATGCATACATATATTATGTATATATACATACATATATACATATACATATTATTTATTTATTTATTTATTTATTGGTGACAGAGAGAACATGCATGAGCAGGGGAGGGGCAGCAAGAGGGAGAGAGAGAATCCCAAGCGGGCTCCACTCTCAGGGCAGAGCCCAATGTGGGGCTTGATCTCACAACCATGAGATCATGACCTGAGCTGAAATCAAGAGTTGGGCCCTTAACTGACTGAGCCCCCCGGGCGCCCCAGGAATACATTTTTTAGGGGAACCTGGCTGGCTTGGTTGGTTGAGTGTGCAACCCCTTGATATCTGGGTTTTGAGTTCAAGCCCAACATTGGGTATGGAGATTGCTTAAAAATAAAATCTTAAAAAAAAAAAGAAAATATTTTTTGCAAGTGGTACAAGACATAGGGAATATAATTCCATTTAATTTTTTCTTTTAAAAGCTAATTGCCCCACAATATTTATTGGATAATCCCACAGATTTATAGTGTTCCCTTCATTATTACCCAGATCCCTTGCAAATCCTAGTCTCTTTCTTTTCTGTCCATTGGTCTATGTGTTTACCCCTGAACAGGCACCAGAGCGCTTTAAAAAACTGCCATTTTAGCCCCTCCACCCCAGTCCCATCCAGCACCATCATGAGTCTTCTCCTGGGGATTCTAGAGAGTTCCAGTGAAGCCTAAGACTATCATGACCTGTTGTTGGGGAAACCTGGTCTCCTGGCTGGCTCCTTGGGGGCATTTGCTGTCTGTGCTATCTTTCTGTCTGCTTTGTATGAAAATCAGAGTACAAAAAGCAAATCTCTGGCTTTTCCATCATCTCAGAAATGGTCTTAAGATAAAAGAAGAGAGATTTGCATTTGGCTGAGGGAGTGAGTGAGGATGTAACTGGAAAAAGTCTCATAGACTATAGGCCTCCATGGCATCTCAGACCTAAATGTAAGCAGAGATCACACAGCTGGTGGCTGGGCCAGTCCTCGGAGAGTTTGCTGTCATCAGGAAGGCCATGGGAAGCTTTGGAAAGTTGGGCACCATATTTCTCGAACTCAGGGAGAGAAGAAATTTTGGTCTTCTCTAACCTGTATGTGACTACACACACCATCTTGGTTTGCATCAACCAAAACTTCCTGGGGTAGCCACTCCTTCCTCTAAGAGGGCTGGTATGACTGGTTGAGTCCCACCTTTTCACCAAGCATCCTGCTCCTCTTAATACAGCCCCCAAGTGCTTGGGTCATTGGAAGAAGGATGTGATTGGGCTGGGAGTTTGAGTCTTCCTCAAAGTTATGACTGGATAGGACAGATCCTACCCTCTGTCACAAGTGTAAAATCCTAGATTCTTGGGACTGGAAGGACCTGCCAGATTACCTTGTCCGTTATGTTCTTTTGTGTTGGTAGATGGGGAAACTGAGGTAGGGAGAGGTTTAGTAGCTAGTCCAGGTTACAGTGCTAGGGAAAGACAGGGAACACTGGAGAATCCAGGCTCTAGGTTCCCAACCAAGTTTACTTTTCACTCTGCTGCTCCCCTTGACTGGAGAAAAAAGGATTTTGAGGAAAGAAAAAAAAACCCAGAAACCTCTGCAAAACTCTTCTTATGTGTGTCCCTTCCCCTAGTGGCCTTGAGAGCCTGGAGTTGTCTATGCCTCGGGACTAAGGGAGAACTACATTTCCAGAGATGTTTGTATCTGGAAATAGGCAATTTCTATATCCTCAGAGATGGGTCCCAGGGGTACAGATTGAAATTCAGAAGGGGATAAAATAAACCTGCAATAATTGTGAACTTCTGGTTTCTTATACAAAAAGAGCTTCATAGTCTACTGGGATTGTTTATGGAGGTAAAACTTCATTCCGCAGTTAGATCCTTTAAAAAGGTCATTTGTAAATCAGACCTTAAAAAATAAAGCCCTTTTATTCCCATTGACCTGCACTTTTATTTGAAAAGTATTCTCACTTGATTTCTGATTGATATTAACTTGTTAGTGAGTATTCACACTATAACTTTATGTTATTTATTTTAGCAGATGCCATCTAATAGTTATACCCATAAGAAAAATCTGTCTGAAATGGGAAGCATCATTTGAAATAAGAATCATCATCCAACTTAATTAGGTCTATATCTTCAAAAGAGAGAAGCCTCTGTACACTTGTGGAGTCTGGAAGAGAAACTCGCAGAGCATCATATCTACTGTGTTCTATTGGTCAGAGCAGCCACAGAGCACAGTGTCAGGGGTCACGGCCCCTCCCAGCTTCCTGATGGGAGAAATGTCAAAGCATGTGTGATTGCCACATTTCCCTTTCTACCTCTGTCCATCTGAAACCCAGAGTAGACATTTGCCCTACACTGTTGCCCCAGCCTCTCCTATCCCATGTCCAAATTTGCCACCAAATCACCCATCTTTGAGTGCTGCAGAAGTCATACATGCCTCTTTCTGTCCTCTATCCTTCAGCGCAATAGGAACTCAGTCCAGACAGATACCATCTCAAGTGATTACTGGGACAAATTTAAGGGAAGTATTCCTCAGCGGCTGCAATACTTTGGGACACACGAAGGGTTCTGGGGCCAGATTTTCCTGTTTCTAGTGCAGCTTGCACTACCTTTTGGCATCAGTGGTAAGAAGGGAGGAGTTTTTGCTTGTAGTCTCATCATACCTAAACAATGAGTGTTTACTAAACATTTCCTCTCTACTGCAAGTGACTCTTGTGAGATAAAAATGCAACACCCATTAACAAGGTTTATGTGCTTTCTGAGGGAACAAGGACTGCAAAAATCTCTGGACACTCTTAGGCCTTAAGATGTCAGTGCAACGTTGAGAGGGTGGAGGGAATCCACCGTCTGTGGTGAGACATTAAGGGTCAGCACCCAAGTCCCAGGGGGTGATGCTGAACAAGGTGAAGCAGATGAACCAGAGACTTTCCCTGGAAGCAGGGGAAGCAGTAGGAGGGGTTACTTACATGGCAGCTCTTCTCCCCTTTCGAAAAATGTTCATCAAGTCAATGTCATCCTTGCCTGGATCATGACAATAGCCTCCTAATTGGTTTCCTCATGTTCTTAACTAAATAATGTTTTCAAAATAAAATCCTGTCATGTTACCTCCACTTTCTCCCTGGCTAATAGCTTCCAAAACTCAGGATAAAAATAAAACCCCTAACATGGCCACTAACAAGGCTTGCATGATCTGGCTCCTGCCTGCCTCACTGCCCACCATGCCCCTTCCCCCTACCCCCAATATCTCAATATAATTCCCATGTTTGCAATTCTTTAACCACACTGGCAGGTTTTCAGGCCACATATGAACCTACTTCTCCAGCCACAGGGGCTTTACATATGCTCTTCCTTCTGCCTGGAATGCTTTTCTCTTGCTCTTTCTCTGAGATCCCATGAATTCATTATCCACCATCCATTAATGCAGTATAGGTGGGAAGGGATAAGCCATTCAGAGAATCACACAATCATAGTAGGAAAGGGACTGGCAAGGTTATCACCTCCAGCTGCTCTCCGCATGGGCAACAATGGAGCACCTTCGTCCCCATCCATGTAACATTCAGATTTGTTCCATTTGTGGTGGAAATGCCAAATCTGGTGGTAACCTTTCTCTTAAAGGCAACCTTGGAAACTGGTGGTAGAAAATCTGAGACAGGAGAGGAGAATTAAAAAATATGAATGGCAAGGGAAGGGACAATCGTTAACATAGAAATTCTCTCATTTTGTCATGGTCTGAGTTGGCCCTCTCTCTTCTCAGATGGCCTTAGCTTTCAAGCCTTAGAAAATCTCTACATTCTAGCCCCCATGATTTTTACCTGATGTATCCAGGGTCACGCAGTGAACTAATACGAAAGGTGGGACTAGAACTCTACCTCTTGATAACCAGTCCAGTTCTCCTGATAAGGAGCATGCATGAGTCAGGAGTGGATGGGATATTTCAACACTAGCCCTTGATTTTCAAGTCCTCAAGGCAACAAATTTACATGGTACTTTCTTCCATCTCAGAAAGGGAAAAGCTTGGGACCCCTCCCAGGTCTTTAGTGACTGCCTTGCCCCTTTGGACCCTGCCTCCCCGTCCAAATTCTCTGCTTTTGCATTCACCCAGTCTCCCTCCAAGTGGAAACTCATTCCTCGGGGTAATCAATGTCCCTCTCAGCCAGAACCCCGTTACCAGGGAAACCATTCCAGGCAGCCCACTTAGGCTCATTGAGATGCAGCTGCAGAGCCTAGGGCCTGCATAAGGGCAACTGCTATCAGAGTGGGCAGTTTTTGGCAACTCTGGAGTGTTTTGTACCAAGTGGGACATGGTAATTATGTATTTGTGGCTTTCATTATATGCCAGTTTAATTGTCATGGCTTCATTGTTGTTTTTTAAATTTCTTTTTTCTTTTTTTCTTTCCCCCTAGACCACTCAGCAAAAGAGTGAAATTGGTGCCATAGGGCAGATTTCTTTCTGGAAGAGACACTCACTTGGGTGGAAAAATAAATCCAGTGACTTAATGCTATCTGATTGATCAGGAAGTTTCCCTTAAATAGTAGAGTTACAACCCCAACATGTTTGCCTGTGAGCCCTCACCAAGGGCCTAGCATTGTTTCACTATGAATGTCAACAATAAAAGCAGAGTTGGGTTTGGCATAGTGATATACAGGTTCTCTTGAAGAGAGGGACCTTTAGAGGACACGGAGGTCACGGTTCCCTTTCCTGTCAGGCTTCGTTTCCATACTGGCCAATCTCTGCCTGTGTGACTGTAGGTTTTTGAATTTGGATTTCTCTTATAAAATTTCATCTTTGCCCTGTCCCTTGCTCATGATAGTTTGGAAGTATGGCTTCTATTATTTTAACCATAGTCAATACAGGAGGCTCCCAATGTAGGCAGGGGACAATTTAAGCAGGTGATTTTAATTATGGTACCAAAAAAGAATGCTGTTTTTACCAAAGAGTCGGACATCAGATTTCTTAAGATAGCTAGCTCTGCAAGTGAGTCTCCAATATGGTAGACATATGTGGTCAATTTACATGTGATTTGCCTGGTAGTTCATCAATTGGATGATAACATGGATTGAGTGCTCATGATGTGACAGGTCATCCCAGCTTTACTTACATCACTTCCTTTGATCCTTGCCTCACTTACAGCGGGTTGTCATTGTGATGCATACCACACTGGAAAGGCTACAGAGAGGGTCTCTGCTCAGTTCTCAAATGAGATGAGCAAGTTGAGAATATAAGATGGGAAACATGGGCTTCAGTCCTGTCTCTACTCTTACTGGCCTGTGAAACCTGGAGCCAATCACTTAAGCTCTTTGAACCTTGGTTTCATTTTGGGCAAAGTAGGAGAGAAGTGAGTTGTGTGTTGTATGGAGTGCTGTGGTGGTGGTAGTGATGATGGTAACTAAGCTAATGTTTACTCAGTGGTTACTGTGTGCTTTGTTTTGTTTTAGTTTTTTTTTAAGTAGGCTCCACACCCAGTGTGGAGCTCAAATTCACAACCCTGAGATCAAGAGTTACATGCTCTACTGCCAGAGTCAGCTAGGTGCGCTGGTGGTTACCATGTATTAAGCACTCTTCTAAGCACCATACATGGATTATCTGATTTAATCTTCATCGCAAGTTGATGGTACTGCATTAGTTCCATTTTTCTGGTGAGGAAATTGAGGCACAGAGAAGTCACACAGCTACTAAATGGTGGGGCCAGGATTCTAACCCATGAACTCTACCTCCTGATCATTCCCTGTTACTCTGTTGCTGATAGGATCAGAATGAAAGACCTCAGTCCTTGCTATTATGAGGGGGCACCATTGGAGGTCTCCATAATTTGCCTCAGTCTGTACTGCTTGTTTAAAGACCATTATGAAGCAATTGGCTTCCTTAATGCATTTAGGGCCTTAGATTCCTGTGGGAAGACCCTGTCTTCTCTCTTCACTACAGCAGCTCTTCTCCTTACATGGCTGGGTTTGTGACTAAGAACTCTTGGGTAGCTACACATCCGGCTGGGAGCTGCCCAGCTATGCTGCTTGGATGATCATCCTCATTTGATCCTGTCTCTTGGGATAAATCCTAAGCTTTGGATTTGGTGAGGGTCAGATTTTCCTGCCTTAACTGAACATTCCATCCAAAACTCACTGTTGCTTGGAAGGGCCTTGGGTCATGTATTATTCAGAAGGGTGGATGAGTTCTGGGCCAGTGCCCAGACCCTGGAAGAAATTATCTGGTAGAGCCAAGAAAATTCAGTCAGGGGCCTTAAAGGAATTCAGCATGGTCTCCATTGCTCAAGTTGCCTTTTTTTTTTTTTGGTATGGCAATACATGTATTTATTATAGGAAGAGATTTTTTATTCTTTTATACTAATAATTTGAGTCAGTTTATAGGAATGGGTAGGTGGAGGAATGTGATTCAGTAGTGTGTAAATGGAGCTACAGTTCATTTTGTGGGACCATTATTTTTTTCAGGTATAATTTCTTAAAGAAAATGATTTTCAAAGCTGATATTAAGTCATATTCAATGACAAGTAAGCAGTGGTTCTCAACCTTGGCTGCACACTGGAGTCAATGGGGAGCTTTGAGAAATTCTGCTGTATGGTTCTCACCCCCAGAAGTTCTGGTTTTAATTGGTCTCAGGTGTGGCCTGGGCATTGGAATTTTTAAAGGCTCTCCAGATGATTTTAATGTGCAACCAGGCAGGGCCAGCTTCATAGGTAGGCAAACTGCAGTCACCATGCTTAGAAGGGCCCCGCACTTGGTTTGAGGCTCCCCTGTTGCCATCTTGGAATTATTAATAATTTTTGAACAAAAGATTCCACATTTTCATTTTGTGCCTAGTCCCATAGATTTTGTAGCCTGTTCTGCAGTTGGGGTTGTGAGCCCCTGGACTAGAGTAGCAACCCTGCATAAAAGAGAATTCTGCACGTGCCAGCTTGTGGTCCTCCAGGAGCAACATGTTAATCAAGCATAGCACTGGTACCCATGAGGGTTTGGACATGACTTGGTAATGTCGTACCTTACTGTTCTTTTTTTCTTTTCGAGAGACTTTGAAAAATTGTTTCTAAGATAGTTATTAACCTTGCTATCCAGTACTGGTTTGCAAGTACACACTTATACCACTAGACACAGTGCCAAGAGGCCTGGCATGAACCCATCTTTCTAGGAGGCCTCTCCTGTGACGGAGGCTTTGGCAGGTGGACTCCCTGCAGTTGCCACACGCCCGCCTGCCTTCTCTAGAACCTTGTTCCATCATCAGTTTCTCCTGGTCTTTCTTGACTTTTTAATCTCTCCTTTTCTCCTGGCACTTTCCCCTCTTCTAAAAATAACTTCCGTCAAATTTCTACCCTTAACCAAGACACTGTTTGGAAGAGGAGCTGCCCCTCACTGGCTCCACGTCCTTAACTCTTCGTAGCTTAGCTTCTAACTCTCCAGCTTCCCAAAAGGACTTTTTTGCAAGGCTGCTAGTTCCCTCCTCATTGCTGAAAACGCTTTATCTCAGTTCCCATCCTGAACTTCTCTGGTGACTTTGACAGTGTCAGAAGGTGTTTCCGCATTGTTATAAACACAGGTTTATGGGCCCCACCCAGACTACTGAATCAGAATCTCTAGGGAAAGGGGCCCAGCAATTGTTTAAAACATTCCTTCTGGTGATTACTGTGTGTGCTAATGTTTGAAACAACTGCTTTATATATATTTATTGAAGAAATTGCATCTTAGCCCTTGTGAGACTTAATGTGCTAACTTTAGTTTCTAACTTCAGGCATTTGCTTTACGTGTAGCGCTGCAAGGCGGTTGAGAGTAATGATGAAGAGCATTGGCTCTGGAGTCCCTCTACCTAAACCGGAATTCCAACCCTGTGACTTACCACCTGTGTAACCTTGGGTACCTGAGCTTCTTCATCTCTAAAATGGGATTATACTACCACCTACTTCATAGGGTTGTGGGGAGATTTAACTGTAATACACATAAGACACTCAGAACTGTGCCTGCATATGGTAAGAATTCAACAAAAGTTAGCTTTTAGATTGTATAGGTATGCTTTTTTGTATTTGTATTTAAATTTTATTTCCTCCCAAAGCTAAAGTTAAAATGATCAACAAAGGAATGCCAAATCTGATGGGTTTCTATCTTTGGCAGCTTTCCATGTGGTTAATTGCTCCTGGTTTAGTTACTGGGAAAGTTGTCTTTTTCTCCTTAGGTTGAAGCACAGTCCTCAGCCATTATTTTCCTTCTCAGGTACCCCAATCCATCTTCAACGTATATCATACTCTGATCAGAGATAATGATTTCCCATGGCAGGGGTTCTTGGCTGGTGCTCCTTAGCTAGCTAGGACTCACTGATTTATTGTCATCTATAATCTTACTCTTAGTCTGGTAGTATTGAGTTAATATTAATGTGGCCAACAATAAAGTATTCAAAAACTAGACAAGGAATATGATTGTTGAACTTGTAGAGAACTGGTTCTCAAAATTTCTGAATGTTGTAATCACTTGGGTATTCAAAACAAAACAAAACAAAACCAACAACAACAACAACAAAAACTGACAAAAAAGCCACACTCAATATGCCCAGGTCCTACCCCAGATCAACTAAATAAAAATTTCTGGGCATGAGGCCTGGCATTGTTGTATTTCTAAAGATCCCTGGGTGAATCTGATATTCTATCAGAGTTGAAAATTATTGATGTAGAGTGAGACATGGGGCTCAGCATTGAGAGGTAGGACATGGGACCAGTTTCTTGGGAAAAGGAATAAGCCCTTGTCTCTGTTGACCTCTACAACTTACTTAGATAAAGTGGCTCAAATATATTGGAAGAGAACAGCCTACAAAGGGCCAAGAGGGAGCTAGAGATGGACCGGATGATTTAATGGGTCATCTCTTCTGTAGTTAATTTCTCTAGATCTCTTGCGCTATATTGATTTTGTAAATCGCTATTGTCACATCTGCCCCTTCTGCCTGTGGGAACTGGTGGGTCTTAAAAATTGAATTGAGTGGGGAGGGGTAGTTTAATCAATATCAAGATTTATTGACTTGGGACATTTATATTAACTGTAGTGAAGTCAGGATTAATTTGAACCTTTTCAATACTTGATTAAGTGGCATGGTTTGTGTTATCTACAAGGTATTTTGCAAATATTATCCTTTATGGATTTGGTACATCTCTCACCTCCACTTCCTGAAATGACTTCCCTTGTTTGTGAAGCTATTAGGATTTATATTTTAATAGCAATCAAATCAAGATACTTTTCAAAGGCCAAGTTGCAATTGTAGGGAGACATTTGTTTCTGCTTGCACATTAATTCTTTCAAAATGTGTTTCTCCCTGAAACACTTTTTTTTTTTCTCCACTCGGGTTAAATTTTCAGCGAGTTTATTTTTGGGAGCAGGAATTAGAGATGCACATATTATAAAAATTCTGTTCTTTGTGAAAAATGTGCCTGTTGCTTTAAAAAAAAGTCAATAACTACTTTGTTTAATTAAATAATTAATGCCTCTCCTTTTACCAAGAAGGATTTCCTCTGTCTTTTTCAAAGGGCATACATAAGAACACTTCAAACACAACCTGTTCTTAACGGGGATGTTTTTCATATCATTATGCATAAGCAGGGCCTCTGTGAGGAAGGAGAGAGTTTTGAGTTGTCTGGTCTCGGGGAGGGCGCTGCACCAAATCTCTCTTGGTCTCTTGTTGAAAAGACCTTAAATGTGTCTGTAAGAATATGGCCTTGTTTTGTGGGGTATAAGGCGGATCAAACCTTGTCATTCTCCCTGGGATCTGACTTAAACTTGATAAGCAGCTCGTTGTGGCAGTGGGGCACACTGTTGAGGGAGTCCTTCCGGGTGTTTCTCTAAGGACAGAATTTAGTGCAGTGTGAGCTAGAGCGGGCCAGCTTGTTCAGACATGACTTGAGGCAACAGCTATCGCACGAGAATGATTAGATTGGTTCAACTGACTTGGATCAGATGGGTCCTTTTTATTGATAAAGAAGTTAAGATCCTCTTGTCAAATCTTCCAGGCCTTTAAGTCTTCCTCTTTGCTCTTCATGCATTGCATTTAGAGTGTCCTTGAGTCAGTAAGGTCATTCCTGCTGCTGGCTGCCAGCCGCTTACCCACTGCCCCTCCTTCAACCTGGCCAGGGTTTGTTGCTTTGTTTTCACTGCTTATCACCCGTGACTTCTTGGCAAGGTCTTGGAGGGCATGAACATCCACTCTGCATGACCCACCACAAAGTACTTCTCTAACCTCTGATGTTGATAAGCGCTTGCCAAGCCTAACTCTTAAGTACTTGGCAAATGTTAGCTATGCCTCATCTATTTCCTTTTAAAGATGGGCAAAGCAAGGGCAAGACAAGTGAATGATAATGATGGTGAAGAAGATAACTGTTTATTGAGAACCTATTATGTGCCAAGTCCTAGAGTATATCAGGCATAGTTACAGTTTCATTAAATCTTTATAAGCATGATATAAGTAGGTATTGCTGTCTCTACTTACGATAAAACTGAGGCGCATACAGGTTGATTACATTACTCAAATTCAGTCAATGTCAGAGCCTCAATTTGAAACCAGTCCTGACTTCAAAGTCCATCACAATGCTCTGCCCGGATCTGATTGTTCAGCCCCTGGCTATGTGTTCTCTGCCCAAATGGAGAGTCTGCTGTGCATTCTATACTTTGAGTGCCCAGGAAGCCTTGCTCCTCTTCCACTTATCCACTGTGAGCCTGCCTTCTCAAGGCTCTTAATTTAAAGGAATAAAAATCTGAAATGTTTTAGGGTTTTTCTTGTCTTGTGTTGTCCTAAGTTACTCAGAATTTCCTGGAAGACAGCATCAGATGAAAGGCTTATTGTTTTTGAGAACTCTTTTCTCAAATTTTTGCCAAATCGAAGCCTTTCTGGAGCCCTCATGCAGCCTACCCAAGCTAGGGCTACAAGGAGCCTCTTCTCTCATAGTTCTTTATTCTTTTTTTTTAATTTCTTAAATGTTTATTTATTTTTGAGAGAGAGAGAGAGACAGAGAGTGTGCGCGCGCTAGTGAGTTGGGGAGGCTCCAGGCTCTGAGCTGTCAGCACAGAGCCTGATGCGGAGCTCGAACTCATGAACCACGAGATCATGACCTGAGCTCAAGTTGGATGCTTAACCGACAGAGCCACCCAGGTGCCCCAGTTCTTTATTCTTTTTATACTCCTTTCACAGCTCCCGGGCAGTAGGGCAGGCATATTGTTCCTGTCCCATAGACAAGGAGACTGAGATACAAAGGGCTATGTTGACTTCATTGAAGGGACAGTCAGATAGAACCTGGATCTTATCACTCACAGCCCCTGGGTGTTGTTACCAAATCACACTGCCTGTCAGTCACCTTTTTGGCCATATTTACTTGAGTGGATAAGATAGGATTTTGTTTCTTCTGTAATTTGTCTTAGAGCAAATCAAAGAAAGGTTAGTAACTAATATCTATCAGTGTCACTGGAAACTAAGGCTTCCAGCCCATGTTACCAGGGGAAACTCTGGCTTTGGAGTAGGGTAGGGGGCTATAGTAGAAGATAACTAGGTGGAGTAGTTGTCATTATGCACAGCTTGGAGGCAGATCATGGACTTCAAAAATCAAGAGCAGGAAGATCTGGATGTCCAAAACACCTGAGAGAATAGTGTCCTCAAAAATAGAGTGCTTATTGCAGAGTTCATAAGTGCTAAAACTTCAATTTATTTTATAATGAAAAAAAAATGTTGGGGCGCCTGAGTGGCGCAGTCGGTTAAGCGTCCGACTTCAGCCAGGTCACGATCTCGCGGTCCGTGAGTTCGAGCCCCGCGTCAGGCTCTGGGCTGATGGCTCGGAGCCTGGAGCCTGTTTCCGATTCTGTGTCTCCCTCTCTCTCTGCCCCTCCTCCGTTCATGCTCTGTCTCTCTCTGTCCCAAAAATAAATAAACGTTGATAAAAATTAAAGAAAATATATAATGAAAAAATGTTTTAACATATTTTTAATATGTACATTGATACTAGCTAGCATCCTCAAATGTCTGATGTCAGATGATTCCGTATATCATCGTATTTACGTGTCTTAAAGGAAAGGCAGGTTTTTGAAATACATATTTTTTCAATGTTTTATTATTTATTTTTGAGACAAAGAGAGAGAGTGAGCAAGGGAGGGGCAGAAGGAGATAGAGAATCCCAAGCAGGTTCCATGTTGTCAGCACAAAGCCTGATGCAGGGCTTGAACCCACGAGTCGTGAGATCATGACCTGAGCCGAAACCAAGAGTCACATTGTTAGTCGACCAAGCTAACCAGGCACCCAATACAGACATTTTAAAGGAAAGGAAAGTTTTGATATTGGTCCTTTCATCTGTTCATTTGTCCTCGGTGCACTGGGACATCACATTATAGTTGTGTCTGGTAAAGTGAATTTATGGGTTACACGATCTAGTTTTTATGAAACTAACCTTCACAAAATAGACAAGTGTTTTATACATACTCCTCTAAGGAGACCTTGGATTGAAAATAATACCAGTATTACAGGTGAGAAGCAGGAAAATGGCAGAGCTGTCTCCTCTGCTCCTAACCTGAGCTCTTTGTCAGCCATGGTATGATGAAAAAACAATAAAGGTATAATCAGGAGTGACATAACATCAGCCACCAAAAAAACCCTTAATAAGACCATTTGAAATATAGAGTTGTTTTCATTGCTGTTAATGGCAAACCTTTCTCTAAGCCCCAATGTGCCTTGAAATGTTGCTTAGTCATACAGTAGAAGAACCATTATGATTAGTAAGAAACTTAAAAATATTTTTATTTTATCTGTATCTCATTCATTCCAGTTTCATATTTTGGTGTAGGTTTTATAATAATTTCCATAATGTTACAGTAGGCCTTGTACATAATTTGCCAGAGTTTATATGTATATAAATACATATTTACATGCATACTATATGTATATATATCATATATTATATATATATATGTATATATATGTCATGTTTGTGTGCTCAGTTTGAACTGAAACCATTATGTATTAGGGAAGAGTAGCTGCTATAAAAAATGACTCCAAGATATATTGGTTTAATAAAATAAAGGTTTATTTTCTGCTTATGCCTAGGCCAAGAGTAGGTCAGCTGAATAGAGCAGATAGGCAGATACTCAGAGACCCTGGCTTTTCCGTCTACTGCTTGCTTCAGTCATGCATCCAGCAGAAGAAATAAGAGGGCATGGAAGATCAGGCATTTATACGTCAGGTTTAGAAGTGGACACATCACTTCCACTCATATTCCACTGGCTAGAACTCAGTCATAAGCCATCATTAACTTCAGGGAAAGCTAGGAAATATTGTCTGGGTAGGATTCCAGTAGGTAAAGGAAAACTGGAGAACAGTAGACTTATGATAATCTTGATCATAGCAGAAGATTGAAAACGTGTGGAAACTACTTAGTTTGTAGATGTTGGACAACTACAAAGATAATATTGTGATTAGAATCTGATGTGCCAGGGGTTATTCATCAATCCAACAAATGTTTATTGAGTGTTTGTTATGCAAACGCACTATTCTTGGCTTTGGTGACATAGCAGTGGGCAAAACAGACAAAAATTTCTTGTACCAAGAAGTTTACATTTGAGATGGTGTGCTGAACAAGAGAGGCTCAGGTGAGTGTGGGAGCAATGCAGAATGGAGAAAAGAGTAAAAGGTGACATTTGAGCAAGTTCTGATTTTTACCAGTGGGTTAGGACTGTGGACTCAGGTCTGGCTTCATATCCTGGTTTCAGTAGTCACCCACTTACCATGTGTTCTTTTTTTTTTTTTTAAAGTTTTTTTTTTTTAATTTTTTTTTTTTCAACGTTTATTTATTTTTGGGACAGAGAGAGACAGAGCATGAATGGGGGAGGGGCAGAGAGAGAGGGAGACACAGAATCGGAAGCAGGCTCCAGGCTCTGAGCCATCAGCCCAGAGCCCCACGCGGGGCTCGAACTCACGGACCGCGAGATCATGACCTGGCTGAAGTCGGACGCTTAACCGACTGTGCCACCCAGGCGCCCCTGTGTTCTTTTAGCAAATTGCCTGACCTCTCAAGCCTCAGTTTCCTCCTGTGTAGATGGGGATAATGACAGTGCCCAGCATGTAAAGATGTTCTGATAATTAAGGAAGTAAACCTAAAGCTCTTAGTGTAGTACCTGAACACAGAATAAAGTCTCAATAAATGGTAGCTATGGTAATATCACCAAGAAAATACTAACAATTATTAGGAAGGATGAAGATGTTATCTAAGCAGGTTACCTCAGCTAGTGATTTGCCATGACAAGTTAGGTCTTCCAGAACTTTCTTCTTTTACCATCTGGCTGGTTATCAGGTCATTGTTGTGCTTAACATTTAATGTTTTTTAAAATAAAAATGCATATTTACAAAAGTTAGGTATTTAAAATTAATGCCTACCTATAGTTGAAAATATTGAAAGTATGGGAAAGCATAAAGAAAAATGGTAATCACTCATAATCCTACTATTCAAACACAACCACTTTTATCATGTTGGTATATTTCCTTCCTGTCTTTTTTCTACAGAGGCTCAAGCTTAGGAAGGCACAGAGTGAGGTCTTCAGCTTGGCACCAGTTATTCAGGGTCTATAATCAAAGTTGTCTCCTGCCCCTCCACAGTCCTTCAGATAGAAGGTTCTCTGTAGGAGCAGGCACAGCTCTTCAACCAACCTAGTGGGCTCTTTGCCCTGTCTCATTCTCATTCTTGATGCTTTCCAACTATACAATTTCAGCTCCTTTATTGGAAATGTGCTGGAAACTTCTGTTCCCTGAATACTAACCAACATTTTTCTTTATATTGCTGCTCTGTACTTCTGGGAAATTATGGGGGGCCAGGTGTACTTATAAAAATATGTATATCTCAAAAGACAGAGGTGCTTTCTCGACTTTTTCTTGCTTAGTCTATGGTAATCAAAGACCTGCCTTAGCCCTTGGAAGCCATGTGCTAAATAAAATCACCATGGGCTCAGTAAAACCAGTCAATAAATCAATCACTATTCATTCAGGAGTGAAGAGGCTCAATACTTATGTTCCTCTAGTAGTCACCTCATTCTCATCGTCCAGTAATACCGGTTGTATGCTTACAATTCACAATCAGCAATCATTTATTTGGGCTCAACTACTCTGTGTTGACCCTGTATTTGAGGTTCTTTCATAAATGTATGTGCCATTATCTCTTAAGAGAAACAGAGAGCAAAGGATAGAGGACATGGTTCAGTTGAAAGAAAACCTGTCCTGGAAAGGGTTTTTGGGGAGGGTGGGGTTGGGGTAGGGGGGATAAGAAAGGAATAAGCTGAAGCTGGCAACTGGGCATTTGGAACATCTTGGCATTTTTCTGAACCTGGTCCTGATTTCATTTGGATTTTCCCTGAGTCAAAGTTTACTTTTGCCTCTCACCGGCTTTCTTCCAAGGTATAGATAATGCAAATTGATAATGTAAACAAAGCTGTGGGGGAAAGATCTTATTGCAACACTAAAGACAAATATTTTCTTTATTCCTACCACTAAGTAGGTTTTCAACAAAAGTCTGGGGGGGGCGCCTGGGTGGCGCAGTTGGTTAAGCGTCCGACTTCAGCCAGGTCACGATCTCGCGGTCCGTGAGTTCGAGCCCCGTATCAGGCTCTGGGCTGATGGCTCAGAGCCTGGAGCCTGTTTCCGATTCTGTGTCTCCCTCTCTCTCTGCTCCTCCCCCGTTCATGCTCTGTCTCTCTCTGTCCCAAAAATAAATAAACGTTGAAAAAAAAAATTAAAAAAAAAAAGTCTGGGGAATGACTTTAAAAGGTCTTGTAAATACCTATTCCTTACAAATAATTGATATGTGAATCGCACGCCTCTTCTATCTATCCATTGTAGCTGGTAGTCCAAGAATTTTACTAGCACTTTGGCAGTTTTAGCTAGGGGAAAGTAAGAAAATTACCATTTAAAATGCCATTATTTAGTCATTTTACTAAATCGGGCTGGCCTTCCTTATCCCTTATCTCATTAAGGTGGCTTGAGGAGTTTATAATTGGACATGTGAAGTGAAACATGTTTCACACAGGGAGACACTCAAGAGCACTTGCAAAACAGTGTAGAAAACAACACTAGTTACTAGGGCGCAGGGCATGGAGGAGCCATGAGCCCAGACTTAGTTTGCAACCAGAGGTGTCGGGAGTTAAACACCGGTGTCCTGGTGGGACTTTGTTTCAATGCCATTCACATGCTTCCTAAAATGGTATAGAAAAAAGTGGAGATGTAAAACTGCCATGGGTGTGGCCATCTGCTCTGGATTTAGACAATATTGAACTGTTGTGAGTTCCCAAGCCCCAAAGATAAATATCTAAAGTTTTATAGAGTCCTAAGAAAGACTTAACGATATAGTCATGAGAGGTCACACCCTGAGCACTAAAACTCCTACTTGACCTGTAACTGCAGCAGGGTTATAGAGTGAACACAATCTGTTCATGTTCTACAAATTACTCCTTACCTGGGATCACGTGTTGGTCTCCCAGGTTGGACCAGCACCACAGATGAACAGAAATACTTACTGAGTTGGGAGTCAGAGGATTCAGGGTCCAGCCCCAGTTTTGCAGGTTGTGGGGTCCCAATACCAATCACTTAATCTTCTGTACATTGAAATGTATCCACCTGTGAAATGGAACAGATAAAGTTCATTCTATAGCCTTATTTTATAAATGAGAAATCTGGGGCTCAGAGAGGTTAAATCATGTGTCCAACATCATGCAGCTATTAAATGCACAACTACCAGATGCAATGGTGCTTTGTCATGAATGGTTTATGCAAAAGAAAATGCTATTATTATACTTGTGAAGGCAGTCTTCAGAATCTCGGCAAGGCTAGACTTCTTCATACATGGCCTCTCTTTCCCACTTTTGGAGTTTTGATTCCCTTCTTCCTAGTGCCTGGTGTCCAATTGCTTTTCCTATCCTTTTAGCTTCCCTCATCCTTTTCCATCACCTGTCCTCTCAGATCTGCTGCTATGGGCAGTTTTTGGTTTCTAACCATGTCAACAAACATATTCTATGTATTCCTTCAAAATATGTCCTCCTAGCCTGCTCTCTGCTTTCCTGACACTTGAAGTAGGTTCGTGTATTAACAACCCAGGGTGGAGCATTTGCATTTTAACAGGTATTTATTGGGAAAGCTTTGACCCAGAGTCCAAGATGGAGCAGTGTGTGTTTGGGAAGCGAAGACTTTTTTATTTTTTCTCCAGTCAGTTTATAAGCTGGTAGAGCTTCTGGCAGAGAAGATGGCCTCACTTTGCTATAGGGTTTAGTTAAGTGTAATTGGTGATGTTGTGGGACTAGTTCAAAGAAGAAAGATATGTAAGCAAGAGCCAAAGACAGTGTTAACAGGGTGAGGCTCAATAATTCCAATTGGCAAATCATAAGCATTGACTGGAGAGGGGTTCTATGTACTTGTTATCCTGGATTAAAAAGAAAAGTTCACACTGTGAGTCTGCTTATGGTAAATATATCACTAAAAAAATAAAATTCATGTATTTGGGATCATCATTCCCCACCCCTCCACCATCCCCCCCACCTCTGGCTCATGTGTTACTAGCCCAGCCAGTGATACTTTCTGAAGATCTCATGGAGCCATTCTGACCTCTCCTCCACCCACAATGCGAAGGCTGAGATCATGCTACTATCGTGGTCTTCTGACTGATTTCCTTGTGTCCAATCCCTCCTTGCTCCGATTACTCCAACATAGTAATCTGGATGACGGATTTAGTTTTCCCGTCTCAACTCTTGACACTCACCCGATGCAGCCCATGTTCCGGGCACACAGAACTTACTGATTTTGCCATGATTTTGCTATTACACTTTTTTTTGGTGTGCACTGCGCATAATGTTCCCTCTTCCTTTACCTCTCTGTTTTGTAGCTGCTTCTTCATCTTTCCAGATACTGCTTCAATGTTACCTCCTTGGGATGCTTTCCCTTGAAGTAGTTAAGTGGTTCTTACAACTTTTATTCCATTTGCTATTGCATGTGTCAGACCATATGGTAATCATTTGCTTTACTTGCCTTTACTCACCTCCAGAGTCTAAGTTTTCCCTAGTACCTGTCACAGCAACCTAATAAAAAAAACAGTGTCTGTAAATGAATGAATAAGTGAACAAATGAATGAGTGATGAACAAGTATCAATTTCATACCATCCGGATACTTTGAGTAGCATCAGTCGCCACACTAAATTTAAAATCTGATTATCAATGGATGTCTAAGGTTGGACCAAGATGTAAACTTTAGAAACAATTGTTATAAGCCTGAAGGAAAAGCTCTCAATGGCTAAAGCTCGTTCTACATTGTGTCTTTGCAATGGAAAGGGTATCAGCCAATTAAAGAATCCAGCAAACAGAGCACCTATTTTTGATACTACTGTGAATACAAGAGGTAGATTGCCCTGATTTTCAAAGAGTTGATACTCCATCCGGGAAGTTGGATTTGCAGAGTTCTTAATATGTATTAGGTATTGTTTTAAACTATAATTATGTTAACACATTCGATCCCCACTGAAACCATAGAAGGTAGGCACTAGTATTATTCCCCATCTCATAGGAAAAGGAGGCACAGTGAGTGACTAGTCTACAGTTATGGGTAGTGATGACTGGGCATTGGGGCTTCAGAGTCTGTCTCTTAACACTGTGACATGCCCACAGTGACATAATGACACTCTACAGAATTGCAGAACAATATGAGAGAGCATGGCATTATGGTGGCAAATAGTCCCACATTTGATTTCCGGTTTTACCAATTGCAAGGTACTGGTGCTGTGCATTGTATTAGAGTTATTGGAGATCATCTAAAAAGTAAGGATATGATAATGTGTTGGAAACATTGTACATAGCTGCTCACAAATAGTAGGTGTTCAGATATTTATTTATGTTTCGTTTTTAATAAATGGCTATCTTCCCCTTCCTCTTGAAAAAAATTGGTAAAATATATATGTTATAAAAAATAAATGGCAGTGTATCATAACATAGGAGACATTAGAAGAGGTCAGTTGGATTGACCAAGGAAGGAAGCTTAGGTAGAATAAAGAATCAGTTCTGGGTTCACGCACCAAAGGCTCTATCAAATATTCATGACATTATCATGGTCTGGGCTTCCTGAAAAGGAACCATCTAACCTGATGTGCACTCTCAAGACCTAGATACCTTTGTCCTGTTTAGACCCTGAACTTTTACATTTAAAGTATCTCAAGTATATTAATCATCAGAGGTCATGGATTTCAAGTCCAAAGGAAAAAGGGAGCTTTTCACAGTGGAGATGGCTGTTTCTCTGAGGTCAGAAGGGACAGTAGTCATCAGGAGGATGGGAGCAAGGGTGAGATGGGAAAGGTGCTGTTCTGAGTAGAGCAACATCAGACAGCTCACCATGAAGCCACAGAGGACTCACATATGCGACAGCAGCAGCCTATGGCAACTGTCTTTTGCTGCTCCTTAATAGCCTCTTTTTCAGCTGATGAACAGATATTCCACCTGTGTGGAGCTGGCTTAATGCAAAAACAGCTGTGTCTTAAATATATAAACACTCATCAGAAATCTGTAAACCAGGGACAAAGCCATGTGGTTGTGTATCCTCTCTGTGGTGCCTGTGAAAAAAAGCTGTGTGTGGAGACAGCACGTGTATTATGTGTACTCCTGAATGGAACAGAGGTCAGAGTGCCCATTCTTCCCCCAGTGTGGTGATCCAACAGCAAAGGAAAGGCTGCTAGATGTGGGAAGGGCTGCTGGATGTGGATGGAGTGGTGGGGTGGGAAGAGGAATCAGTGGTGAGATGGAAATACAAGGCAAAAGAAGATAGCTTGTGCCATCTGCAAATGAGATGGAGCCCTCCTGAATTCCTGGCAGATTCATTGAAATGGACTTGATAAGGAACATGGTAAAACTCATCACCCACTTTTTCTGTACTATTTCTGTGTGAAGAAAAAGACCCATGTGTTTTAGGCTTTTTAGCTTGGACCTGACAGATCTAACTAGAGCTGCTGGGATAATGTTTCCAATATTCTTCTTCCTTTTTTTTTTTTTTTTTTTTTTTCTAATTTTGGCTTTGAGTGTGTGCTTTTATTTTGTGTTAGTAAGGTGAATTGTTGAGCTTTTATGGTTTGTTTGAATAATGGAAGATGGACAGTTTGAGCTCCATGTAAGCATGAAAATGGTATTGTGTAAAAAATAGATCCCTAGTGGGTCCTAGTGAGTCCTAAGATTTCCTACATACTGATTCACATTTAGTTATGGTGGGCATTATACTTATAAAACAATTCTGTAAATATTAGATAACAAGATCTTGCATTCTTTGGTTACATACCAGGTTAGAGAAGCAACTTCTAAAGTCCTATAGATTGAGCCAGACATGTTTATGTGCCTAAGGGGACTTTCACTCCAAAGAAATCTTTAGTATGAGTTTTATGGTTGTTTATTGCTTCAAATAAGAAAGCTTCACTAATCAATGGTTAAAAGTAAGGATTAGTGAGAACACATCAAAGTATACCTAGAAGTTTGTAGTTTTTTAAATCTTGTCTGTATTGCTCTTTTAAATATGTCATGTGACACAGTTCATAAGTATTTTTAATACTTCAAAATATCAACTTTGACCAAAAAACATAATTTCCATAAAAACTGTGCTACAACCAGTGTGATGTTATATTTATTTGAGATATGATCTATATTTGCTGTGACCATCAATTAGTAGTTGCCTAAACTGAAGTCCTAGTGTTTGTGAGGAAATAGCTTTAAACATGAGAATCATTTACAATTCAAAGCCATATTGAGAAAATATCTGTATTAATTATAAAATGTTTTCCATCCTGGTTTCTGTCATTGAATTCCAATTGTAACACACTCAAGTAAAAGTCAATTCTTTCATATTTCATACTAGCAGGGACTTAAAACTTTTTATAGATTTATGTTTCCTAACCCCCCTGTAATTAACTCTCTTAAATTAAGCCCTTGCCTCAGCGATGCTGTCTATGGTGCCTCCTGAAATTGTAAAAAATGAAAGTCCAGCTCTATCTCCCTTAAAGTATGTTAGAACTGTGGGGTTGGAAGGGACTTTGGAAGTTATCCAAAATTCCCAAACAGAGTTAGGATTCCTTTTACAATTGGTCCTTAAGACGCTATTTAAGTTTGGCTTAGCCAGCTTCAGTGAGTGGGAACTCGCTGTATTTCACTATGGAAGAATTTTTAGTTATTAGGACATTCTTCTCTATAGTGGGTGCCAATTTATCTTTGGAGCAACATGAATATACTTATCTACTTTTTCTTCCAATAAACAACACTTTAAATATTTGATGAGAATCATCATCCCATCTTTCAGTATCTTCAATCTGAGATCCCTCAGTTGTCCAGCATTTTTATGGTTGTAAATGTTTTACTTTCCTATTCTGAACACTTTCTATTTGTTAGCATTCTTATTAAGATGTTTCAGGACATGATTCATGCATTCATTACATGCCTATTAAGCTCTTATTATGTGCCAGGAACCAGGGATGCAATGGTAAATAAGACAGGCAAGGCCTCCATCCTCAAAGGTATGGGCAATGAACAAGTAAATAAGAAATATACATAATGTGTTTTCAAGTATTAAGTGCCATAAAGAAAAATTCTGTAAAGCATAGAAAGCATTGGCAATAAAGGAGGGCTATTTTAGATAGGTAGGTATTTTAGATAAATTGCGTAGTCAGGAAAGATATCCCTGAATAAGTGGGCATTTAACCTGAGACCTAAGAGCTAAGGCAATATAAGTGCAATAATCTTGAGGAAAGATGTTCCAGGTGGGGAAACAGCAATTACAAAGGCTCTGAGGGGAAAATGATGTTGCAGAAGTTACTAACAGATGAGGGTCCATAGCTTTTCCCCCTTCTCATAACTAACAAGGAACCCTGTAAAGCAAAGTCTCTGTGTTTCAGTCTCAGTGCAAATTCTCCTTTCCACCTGTTCAACTTATCCCCTCCTCCTTGACACACATTTATGTGCATGTGCACACACATACACACACACATTCTCTCAAAGATGATATCATCTCTGCTATATGAGTTCTTAGGAATTTTGTGATGCAGAATTGAAAGACTGAAAAGGGAGAGAGTGAATCAGATTGGCAGGAGGAAAATGGATATGCTTAGTCAGGGAGGCATCATTAGAAGTTGCAAACTCAAGTTCTTACACAGGCTAAGGGTAACATAAATGAGTGACACAGGTTGAGCGTAATGCATTGAAGAAACGTGGCTCCAGTTGTCACATATTCCATATAAACAGGTCAGCTCCTACTCAGCTAAAGAATATTGTTGGAATGCATAATGCAAGCCCATATTGCCATATGTCCCAATTTCTCAAGAACAGCAACAGATCTGTTTTTTTATATGAGATTTTCCATTTTTAAAGACACTGCCATAGAGATTTCTACTTCCAGGAAGATATGGTAGACATATTTCTTTCTAGTCTATCCATTAAATATAACTAAAAACCCTGAACACTATGTTTAAAAGATAAGAAGACACTGAAAGGTGGAGAGAAAAGGGAAAATCAAGGAAATATACTATTGTGAGTTACCTGTTTTTGTTTGTATTGCCTCCTGTATTCCAGAGTTGGAGCTAAAGAATCTGAAAAGCTGGAAATATCAACGGGCATAGACAAAAAACAAAAACAAAAACAAAAAACAAGAAAAGCTTACTCTCTCTAGCTCCCAAATAGGAAAGGGGAAGCCTAGCAAGACAAAAATTTAAGAAACAACGACTCTGTTCCAGCCATATAGCACAGAAATATTTAAGGCAATCATGTAATAAACATGAGAGGGTATGGAAAAGGAAGGTTTCTTTACTTCACCTTAATGAGTAAAATAATAACACTAGTAATTGTGATAAGTGATGTATATGTAATGTAATACCCTATAGAGCAACCACTTATAAAAGCTACAGAAAGAGATATACTCCAAAACACTATAGGTAAATCAAAATATATTTCTAAAACAAAGTTCAAGTAATCAGCAGGAAGTCAGGAAAAGAAAACAGAGAAATGAAAAGCAGAATAAATAATAAAATGTTTTAACATATCAATAATTACATTAAATGTAAATGAATGTAAGTGGTCTAAATATACCAATTACAAGGCAGAGATTGGCAGGATAAAAACATGATCCAACTATATACTATCTAAAAGAAACTCACTTCCAGTATAATAATATAGGCAGGATGAGAGTAAAATGATAAGAAAAGTTGGATCATGCCAACATTAATTGAAAGGAACTAGGAGTGGCTATATTAACCTCAGATAAACTGGATTTCAGAGCAGAGACTATTACTATCAACAAAGAGGGACATTATTTAATGATAAAAAGAGTCAATGCACCAAGAGGCCACAGCAATCCTGGATGTCTGTATATACTAAATAACAAAGCTAAAAAATATGTGAAGCAGAAACTGATAAAACTGAAAGGAGAAATAGACAAATCCACAATTATAATTGGAGAGACTTCACACTGTTCTCAACAACTGATAGAAAACTACCCAGGAAATCAGCAAGGAGACATGTGTTTGTCGACTAGGGCTTCCATAACAGTACTGCAGACTTAAACAACAGAAATTCATTTTCTCACAGTTCTGGTGTCCAGAAGTCCAAGATCAAGATTTCAGCAGGCTTGATTTCTTCCAAGGCCTCTCTTTTTGGCTTGCAGATGGCCACCTTCTCATGTGTCCTCACATGGCCTTTCCTTTGTGGTACACAAATCCCTTGTGGTGCTTCTTCTCATAAGTCATATTGGATTAGGGCTTACTTTATAACCTCATTTAACCTTAATTATCTCTCTAAAGGCCCTATTTCCAAATCTGGCCATAATGGGGATAGGGCTTCAAGACATGATTTTTTGGGGTGTGTGGGGTGGGGGACAAAATCCAGCCCATAACAACATAGAAAAACTAAACAACATCATCAACCCAACAGGATCAAATTTGCCATTTATAGAACATTCCATTCAACAGCAGCAGAAAGCACATTTTCCCTTCCAAACATCCATAAAATATATACCAAAATATATTACATCCTGGGCCATAAAACAAACTTCAACAAATTTAAAAGAGTTAGAGTCATACAGTGTGTTCACCAACCAAAATGGGATCAAACTGGAAATCAATAACAGGAAGATAACAGGGAAATTCTCCCAAAACTTGTAAACTAAAGAAAATACTTCTTTAATATTACTTCTTTAATATTACTTACTTAATAACCATGAGTCAAAGAGGAAGTTTTAAGAAATCAAATAATACATTAAACTGGAAATAAACATACAACATATATGCAGGGTACAGCCAAGCAATGGTGAGAGGCATATTATGGAACTGAATGGATATTTTAGAAAAGAGGGGAAGTCTGTAGTCTATCCCAAACAACAAGAAGAAAGAACCAAATTAATGAAGTTGGAAACAGAAAAACAATCTAGAAAATCAACAGGGGGAAAAAGAAATCATTCCTTGAAAAGATTGACAAAATTGACAGAACTTTACCTTGACTGATAAAAAAAATAGAGAAGACACAAATTACCAACATCAAAAATAAAATAGAAAATTTCATTACAGACACTGTAGACAACAAAAGGTGCTATAGACAACACAAGAAAATAACAAATTAACCCTACACACATAAATTTGACAACTTAGGAGAAATGGACCAACACCTTAAAAAACACAATCTACTGCAATTCAGCCAATATTAAATTGATAATATGAATAGACATAAAACTATTAAGAAAATTGAGTCAGTAGTTTAAAAACTCCAAAAAATAAGTCTCCAGGTTCAGATGGTTGCACTGGAGAATACCACCAAACAGAAGAGTTAATGCCAATTATATACACTCTCTTTCAGAAAATAGAAAAGGAAAGATCACTTCCTAATTTATTTTATGAAGTTAGTATTACCTTGATACCCAAACCAAAGATAGTACAAAAAAGAAAACTACAGAACAGTATCTTTTGTGAATATAGTCATAAAAATCTTAAAATTTTAGCATAAGTAATTCAGCAATATATAACAAGTATGCATCTTAAACAGATGGAGTGCAAGAGATGCAAGGCCAGTTCAATATTGGAAATTCAATCAATGTAATCTACCGTAATAATTGGCTGAAGAAGAAAAAAATTGCATGACCCTATCAATTGATGCAGAGAGAGCATTTAACACCCATTCATGATAAAAACTCTCAGAATAATAAGAATAGAGGGGAGCTTCCTCAGCTTGATAAAGAGCATCTACCAAACACCTAAAGTTAACATACTTACTGATGAGTGACTAAATATTTTCCCCAGGATCAGGAACAAGCTAAGGATTTCTGCTGTCATTACTCTTATTCAACGTAGTACTGGAAATTGTGGCAAATGGAATAAGGCAAGAAAAGGAATAAAGGACATAGAAATTGAAAAGGAAGAAACAAAGCTTTCCTTATTTGAAGGTGACGTGATTCCTTACATAGAAAATACCAAGAAATCTACACATACACAGACACACACACACACAACCTCTTCTAGAACTAAGTTTATCAGTGTCACAGGAAACAACATGCAAGAATCAATTGTAGTTCTGTATATTAACAATGAACACATAAGCATCAAATTGAAAGTATAATACCATTTATAATAGGTCAAGAAAAGAAATAACGTAGGTGTGAGTCTAACAAAGCATATGCATGACTTATATGCTGAAAACTGGACAATGCTGATAAAAGAAATCACAGAAGATCTAAGTAAATAGAGAGCCACGGATGGTGTCAGGGATTGGAAGACTCAACATACTAAAGATGTCAGTTCTCCCCAAATCCAGGTTGTAATGGGTTGAATTGGGGCCCTTCCAATGATATATCTACATCTTAATCTCTGAAACCTATGAATGTTACCTTATTTGAAAAAAGAGTCTTTGCAGATGTAATCAATTTAAGGATCTTCACACGAGGAGATCATTCTGGATTATCAAGGTGGGTAGACATCCAAGGCAAGCATTTTGTAAGATACACATAGAGGAGAACACAGGCACAGAGAAGGCAGCATGAAGATGGAGTAGAGAGAAAATGTAGCCAAAAGCTGAGGAGTGACGTTAGTGCAAGAAGCTGGAAGAGTCAAGGATGTATTTTCCCCTGGAACATCCAGAGGAAGTGCAACCCTGCTTACACCTTGATTTCAGACTTCTTGTCTCCACAACTGTGAGAGCATACATTTATGTTATTTTGTGCTACCAAGGTTGTGGTAATTTGTTACAGCAGCCGCAGAAACTAATACACAAGTTAAATACAATTCCTATCAAAATCTCAGCAAGATCTTTTGTGGAGATAGACAAGATTATTGTAAAACTTATATAGAAAATAAAAACAACTAGACTGGCTAAAATGATTTTGAAGAAGAATAATAAAACAAAGAGCCTACTCAATTTTAAGACTTACTATATAGATACAACAATTAAGACTGTGGTATTGATGGAGGGATAGATCAATGGGACAGAGTAGAGAATGCAGAAATGGAGCCACAGAAATATGCCTACTGATTATTTTAAAAAGTGCAAAGGTAATTCAATGGAGGAAAGATAGCCTTTTTAACAAATGGTGATGGAGCAATTGGATATCCATAGGGAGAAAAAAATGAACCTCAAGTCTCTTATACAAAGATGAGCTTAAAATGGATCATAGGCATATCTGTAAGATGTAAAAATAGAAAACTTTAAGGAAAAAATAGGAAATTTTCTTTGGAATCTAGGGGCTAGGAAGAGTTCTTAGACTTGGTACCAAAAGCATAATCCCTAAGAGGAAGAATTAATAAATTGAGCTTCATGAAAATTAAAAATGTTTGCTCTATGAGAAATGCTGTTAAGAGGATGAAAAGACAAGCAAGCTATGGAGTGGGAGAAAATATTTCCAAAGCACATATCTGGCAAAGGATACGTATCTAGAATACTCAAAACTCAATCCTCAAAAGTAAAAAGAGCTCTCAAAACTCAACAGTAAACAAACAAACAAACGCACAAAGAAAACACCCAACAAACTTACTAACAAATGGGCAAAAGATGTGGTGATACACTTCTTGAATGAGGGCCAAGAGAGGGATGAAGAAAAATTTGTGGACTGGTGGTTAAAAATACTCCAGAACAGCCATGTGACATGAAAGTAGAAAGAAAAAGTGGGTTTTTGTTAATGACACATTTTGCTATGTATTTGGGTGATCTTTCTTGTTTTTAAGAACTTAAAAAATTAACTAATGTATTTTTTTTCAACTTTTTTTTTTTTTTTTTTTTTTTTAATTTTTGGGACAGAGAGAGACAGAGCATGAACGGGGGAGGGGCAGAGAGAGAGGGAGACACAGAATCAGAAACAGGCTCCAGGCTCCGAGCCATCAGCCCAGAGCCTGATGCGGGGCTCGAACTCACGGACCGCGAGATCGTGACCTGGCTGAAGTCGGACGCTTAACCGACTGCGCCACCCAGGCGCCCCAACTAATGTATTTTTTAACTATAATATGACAATGAGACTGAGCCATGTAAGATCTAGTTTTTTAAGGGTTACAAGTCAATGTTAGAAAATCTTGTGGTTACAGTTAACCCTGGGAAGAGCCTGCAGTATGTATATATAAATAGAGAGGAGAGTCAAGGAGAAATGGCTAAGTGTATATATACTAAAAATAGTGGATATTGCTTGCTTTGCAGACCCTTGCTACTCCTTTTCAATTGGTATGTAGCCATGGTTATTGGTAACTTTTCTTACTAAGGATTGTAAGATTGGATTGTTTCCAATTCATACCTAGAATTCTAAGGTAGCAGTGCTTAGGATGCATATGGAGACATGGTCTCCTGGGGATTTGATGGAGTGTTGCATGATCTGGATGATATTTCTGACCTAAGAACACATTACAGAAGGGGAGTGGGGGGACCCTATCTCTACCTGCTTATCATGGTCAGTCTGGATGTTCATGTGTCATTTTAGCCACTGACTACTGGTTCTGGGCAGAGGGTGAATGAGCTCAGGTGCACAGAATTGAAAGGTAATGAGAATGATTAATCAAATTCTTTCCAGTAAGGAGTGCCATGTGCCAGACTCTGCCCTGGATAACCCTCCTACATGTGAATCAGAGGCCAGGCTCTGCCCTTAGGTGTCTGGTATCTGAGAGTAGACATCTGTGCTTGGAGCAAACTGTGAGTGACTGGAGGCCACTTTTGGCACGATGTCTTTGCTTCATCAGGCTTCTTTGCCAAGGTTTGTTCACAATCTCCTCTGGTCATGCTCATTTAGTTATGGAAAACAGAGTGAACATGAGTAATGGGATGTGCAGTTAGCTGTTGGGGAAAGAGGGCCCCAGTGGTAAGCCTCCTGCACAGTGGAAAGCCCCATGTGGTAACTAGAAAAGCTCCATGTGGTTTAAAACCAGTGTAGAATAATACCTGGATAATATATCACTCTGTTGTTGGCATATTTATTTATCTAATTATATCTATCTGTCTTGTATCTAATCTAATTTTAGAGAAATGAATAGGAAGGAGTTGATATGGAAAGACCTGGGTATTGGACTATTTGGATTTCTTGTTAAGATCTCCAGAGTAGGTGCAATAATCCATTTAGGGAACATATATTATCCTACAATATAAAGTCCAGTAAAACATATAAATTTAAATCTCCTCATTTTGAGGCCAATAGTCTTTGAGTTCTATTCCTGATTCTACAGCTAATTAATTTATCACTCTTGGGGGTTAACTTTCCTCATCAGTAAAGTAGGAATTATAATATCTATCTGCCAGAGGCAGATGGGGTAGAAAATGATGCCTGGCCCATAGTAGGTGCTTAGCAAATGCTAATTATCACCTGTACCTAAATTCTAACCTAGAAAGATTTTATATCTTGACCTTAGAAAATTCCCTAATAAGGTATCTTTCCTAGTGGGGGCGCATTTTTTTCTGACCCTAGGTTAATGCTTTATTCTGCATGGCATCTACATGGCAAAGAGCCAACTGGTTTAATAGAGAGGCACTGTGGTACAGAGGAAAGAGAAGTGGATTAGCAGTAAGGATCACTGGGTTCTAGCACACATTCTGGGTATCAGGAAGTGCTGTCTTAAACCAAACATTGATTTATTGGAAGAGGAGAATCACTGGGATCACTGGGAGCCTAGAGGACCAGGTGTTGAAAACAGGTGGGAACCAAGGGAGCTTTGGGGGACTACATAGCAGGAAAAACCTGGCCAGGCCTCGCTTCGCTAGATATATGTGAGAACCATTTGCTCTAGATTTAGCATTGGGTGAAGAGCATGCAATTTGTTGAGCCTGTCATGTGTCCATGCCTTGGCTGCTTGAATATGGAAAAAGGGATGTTATCCTCAGTTCTGCTTTCATAATGTACTATACACTGTAAGGATTTCTTCCACCATGGGAAGGGTATGGAGTATTGGAAAGCTGTATCTTCCAAATGACAAATGTCCACTGTGTGCTGATATTAAATAGCTGTGTGAATTTGGAAGTAATTTCATATTCATGTTCCTCAGTTTATTAATCTGTAACATGAGAGATCTGGACCCTACCAGCAATTTTCAACTTAAAAAAACATTTTTAAAGGTTTAGTTCTTTTTGAGAGACAGAACACAAGTAGGGTAGGGGGCAGAGAGAGAGGGAGACATAGAATCTGAAACAGGTCCAGGCTCTGAGCTGTCAGCACAGAGCCCGATATGTGGCTTGAACCCACGAACAGTGAGATCATGACCTGAGCCCAAGTTAGACATTTAACTGACGGAGCCACCCAGGTGCCCCTCAACTTTTATTTTTAAAGAGTTAACCAGTTTTATCAAATGAAACCTTATTTTGATACCCACGATGTAAAGCATGCAAGAGTAGACCACATGCTGTGGTTGAGGCAGGAGGTGAGGGTGAAAGAGAAAACTTTGCTCGGCCTCCCATTCCCCATCCTATATTCTGTTGCCCGGCCACTGCCCTCTCAAGCTTTGAAAACTCCCAGACTTTGAAAACTTCTGGGCTTCCTTAAAGATAGATCCTCCAGCGTCCCATGAAGCCAGTTTTCAAAACTGTGCTTCAGCATATACCAAATTAGGAAATTTGATTAAACTTGGTTTTCTTGGGGCGCCTGGGTGGCTCAGTCGGTTGAGTGTCCGACTTCGGTCCAGGTCATGATCTCGCGGTCCGTGGGTTCGAGCCCTGCATCGGGCTCTGTGCTGACAGCTCGGAGCCCGGAGCCTGTTTCAGATTCTGTGTCTCCCTCTCTCTCTGACCCTCCCCTGTTCATGCTCTGTCTCTCTCTGTCTCAAAAATAAACATTAAAAAAAAATTTTTTTTTAACTTGGTTTTCTTTCATTTTCTTCTTTTTTTAATTTTCTTTTTTCTTTTTTAAAATTTACATCCAGGGGCGCCTGGGTGGCGCAGTCGGTTAAGCGGCCGACTTCAGCCAGGTCACGATCTCGCGCTCCGTGAGTTCGAGCCCCGCGTCAGGCTCTGGGCTGATGGCTCAGAGCCTGGAGCCTGTTTCCGATTCTGTGTCTCCCTCTCTCTCTGCCCCTCCCCCGTTCATGCTCTGTCTCTCTCTGTCCCCAAAAAAATAAATAAACGTTAAAAAAAAAAATTAAAAAAAATTTACATCCAAATTAATTAGCATATAGTGAAACAATGATTTCAGGAGTAGATTCCTTAATGCCCCTTACCCATTTAGCATTTTCACAAAATTTAAACCAGGGAAATAAAACATTGTAGAAGCCCCAACATTTTCTGTTTACTTGTCACTCTTTATTGATAATGGTTGTTTCCTATGCAAACTGGCTAGAGGAATCTGCTAAAGAACTGAGGAGAAATTTGGTTTAAGTCACACTAGGAATTCCCTCCCAAAAAAACACCATACTTTACATATACCGTACAGTTTCACCCATACGTAGTAAAAAACAGTAAAAGGAAATCAAAGAGAGCAAAATGCTAATAGGGGATGCTTTGGGATAATAGTTAAGGACAATTTTGATTTTTTAAATTTTTTATTCTCCCTATTTTCGAAACTTTGAGCAACACACATGTATATAACTTTAGTAATCAAAAAGGTTAATAAAAATGAACACATTTCATTCAAAAGTAATTAAGTTAATTAAAAAGATTATTAAGTCAGCACTAAAATTGAAATTAATATTGTTAAGAAATAGCATATTATTGACTTTAAACTCAATGAGCCAGCACAGTTATAAATTTAAGGACCCACATTTTTTTGCATTTACAAAGGAGGCCATCTTACCCTTTCATATGGTGAATGTGTCTTATTCCCGCAGAGACAGAAGACCAGTGATTGGATAATATTCTGTGTATGAGGCAACTGGTGGCCATTCTTCAGGTCAACTACATGGGAAGGGATTCACTCTTTGGATACTAATGTCTGTTCCAGTGCAAATGTTTAGACTGGTGCCAGATTCTACTTCAGGCATCTAAGAATTAATCTCCTTATTTCTTGGTACCATATCCTAGATCTACTGTCTTGTAAGGCCTAGAAGGTAGGACATTCTTTGTCTCTTCTGTTTACTGTAGTCTTGGCCTATGATACCCACAAGGAGCACTTGACAAATGCTATGAGATCCCACAGTCAAAGATAAGCCTCCAGGATGATCTGTGGCAAGTATTACACCTTGACCTTTAGATACAAGGTGTATTTAGATACAAGGATACACCTTGACCTTTAGAACAACTGAAGAAAACTCGTCTGCATTTTATTCCTTTTTCTCCTCTATAAGGAACTCTAAGGTAATTAAGTTTAACTTCACCAGAAAATAAAAAGAACAAAGTCTCATTTTCAGTATCTGACTGTCTCCTTAAGGGAGATGGGAGGATAATAGATGGATAGATAGATGGAGGCAGACAGAAATGGTTACAGTAGTCAGACAGATCTATATTCAGTTTATTATGTTTGATTTTCAAGTTAATTGAGTGTTTTGCCTTAAAATTGTCTTTTTCTTCCTCTTCCTCTCTTTGCTGTAATTTAAAAGGAGATAGATAAAGGCAAAGAAAAATCAATTTTAAAGTTTGCTTTCCAAAGTTGCTTCAGGATCTCAGTGATCATTGCTTTAAACCCAGCACTAAGCAGTCACATACAGCTGGCTTCATGGTGGCCCCTGTGATGAAGGGTCATTTGTGGCTGTGGTAGAGGGAAGCTAGGAAGGTGGGAGAATATAGACAACAGCATCTCATCCAGAGAACTGGAAGTCACATTGTGATTTTCCATGGGCCATAGTTTAATGTCAGGTCTCATGTTTCTGCCTAGCATGACAATGCCTTACATTTGTTTACAGAACACATTTGTACTTATCTTATGTGATCCTTACTTACCTGCAAGGTAGAAATGGCCATTCTCATTTTATGGATGAACACACTAAAGGCTAGAGTATATAAGTGACCAACATCAGAAAGTTAAATGCTAGTAAGTGGAAGCACCAGAACTTGCATCCTGGACTTTGGATTCTAAAGACAGTACTGTGTTTGCTATTCCCCTTAGCTGTGATGACTAGATTATACCGTATCTCATTTTGGAGGTTTGCTGTTATGCTCACCCCCAGATCTAGGTCAATAAAATATCATTTTCTTCTTTAACTTCTTTCTGACTTAATACTGGAAGAAATGATTTACTTAGTTTGGAGAATACCTTTAATCCTTATTTTTTTTTAAATTTTTTAATGTTTATTCTTGAGAGAGAGGGAGACAGAGTGTGAGCAAGGAAAGAGCAGAGAGAGAGGGAGACGTAGAATCTGAAGCAGGCTCCAGGCTCTGAGCTGTCCGCACAGAACCCAACATGGGGCTCGAACTCACAAACCGTGGAGATTGTGACCTGAGCTGAAGTTGATGCTTAAGTGACTGAGCCTCTCAGGCACCCCTATCTTTTGCCCTTATTTAAAAAAAAAAAAGTGTACCAAATTATTTGATTCCATTGGGGTTGGCTTAATGAACTCCTTTTATTTTTTTTAATTAATTTTTTTAAAGAAGTTTATTCATTTATTCTGAGAGAGAGAGTGGGGGGAGGGGCAGAAAGAGAATCCCAAGCTGTCAGTGCAGAGTCTGATGTGGGGCTCGAACTCACATGAACTCACTCAAACTCATGACCTGAGCCAAAATCAAGAGTCGGTCACTTAACGACTGAGCCACTCAAACACCCCATCTTCATGAACTCCTTTTAAAGTTATGCTAGGAGTTGCTATGGCCAAGGTCAGAGAGATTGCTGCCTGTGTTCTCCACTAGGATTTTGATGGTTTCCTGTCTTACATTTAGGTTTTTTCATCCATTTTGAATTTATTTTTGTGTATGATGTAAGAAAGTGGTCCAGTTTCATTCTTCTGCATGTCAGTGTCCAGTTTTCCCAACACTTCTTTCTTGACATGTCTCTGGATGTAGGGGAACAAAAGCAAAAATGAATTACTAGGACCTCATCAAGATAAAAAGCTTCTGCACAGTGAAGGAAATAATCAAGAAAACCGATGGAATGGGAGAGGATATTTGCAAATGACAGATAAAGGGCTGGTATCCAAAATCTATAAAGACCTTATTTCAACACCCCAAAAACAAATAATCCAGTGACAAAATAGGCAGAGAACATGAATAGTCACTTTTCCAGAGAAGACTTCCAAATGACTAACAGACACATGAAAAGATGTTAACATTACTCATCATCAGGGAAATACAAATCAAAACCACAATGAGATACCACCTCACACCTGTCAGAATGGCTAAAATTAACAACTTAGGACACAACAGATGTTGGTGAGGATGTGGATAAAGAGGAACACTTTTGCACTGCTGGTGGGAATGCAAACTGGTGCGGCCACTCTGGAAAATAGTATGGAGTTTCCTCAAAAAGTTAAAAATAGAGTTAGCTACCCTACAACCCGGCAATTGCACCACTAGGTATTTATCCAAAGGATACAAAAATGCTGATTCGAAGGGGCACATGCACCCCAGTGTTTATAGAAGCACTATCAGCAATAGTCAAATTATGGAAAGAGCCCAAATGTCCATCAACTGATGAATGGATAAAGAAGATATGGTATATATATAGAATGGGATTTTACTCAGTGATCAAAAAGAATGAAATCTTGCCACTTGCAGCAACATGGATGGAACTAGAATGTATTATGCTAAACGAAATTAGTCAATTGGAGAAAGACAAATATCATATGATTTCACTTGTATATATTGAATTTAATAAGCAGAACAAATTAACATAGGAGAAGGGAAGGAAAAATAAAATAAGATAAAAACAGAGAGGGAGGCAAATGATAAGTGACTCTTAAATACAGAGAACAAACCGAGGGTTTCTGGAGGGGAGATAAGTGGGAGTATGGGCTAAATGGGTGAAGGGCATTAAAGAGGGCACTTGTTGGGATGATCCCTGGGTGTTAGATATAAGTGATGATTCACGAAATTCTACTCCTGAAACCAATACTACACTATATGTTAACTAACTTGAATTAAAAAAAAGTTATTCTAGGAGTGAAGTTATTAGACAAGATTATCTTGACTATCTAATAGGAAAAACATTCCATTAGAAGTTTTCATATGACCTTGAAGTGACCTTAAGTAAGTGAGTTAGCCTCTTGGGATGTTTTCTCTGTTCTGCAAGGGGCTTGATAATCCCTGTGCTTTATTCCTCATAGGGCTGGTAGAGTAGCTAAGTCACAGAAGTAGCTGCCTGAGTCAAAAGCCTTGGTTGCATGTGATGTGTAATCACTTGCAGGGACTGGGGCTTCAGGCTGAGATGTGGCTGAAGTAGCTTCTCTCTTGGAAATGAAGGCCATCAGTTATAAACAATGTTTCTGAGAAATTCTTTGAGAGACTAGTCTCTCTTGCATCTTTCTTTTTATTTTTAAATTTTTTTTTCAACGTTTTTTTATTTATTTTTGGGACAGAGAGAGACAGAGCATGAATGGGGGAGGGGCAGAGAGAGAGGGAGACACAGAATCGGAAACAGGCTCCAGGCTCTGGGCCATCAGCCCAGAGCCCGACGCGGGGCTCGAACTCACGGACTGCGAGATCGTGACCTGGCTGAAGTCTGACGCTTAACCGACTGCGCCACCCAGGCGCCCCTCTCTTGCATCTTTCATCCACATCCTTCCCATTCTCCCTTCTCCCAGAACATCTCTGACCCAATACAGGCTCTCAAATAGGCATGTGGAGAGTGCCTGTGAGCTGATGCCTACTTTCTTATGGTGTTAATATGTATCATATAGTCTTACGTATTTTGTGGCTGATATAAATTATTTGGCCTATTGAGTAAAAAGCAGTCAGCATATGGATGTCATAGCTAGAGCTGCATTCTGAGGACAGTTGATAGTTATGCAATTTGGGTGAAGTAGAAGGTTTCTAGGACTGTTCCACTTGATGTCTGCAACAGCCCCTCTCCTCATCAAAGTATAATTGACTCTCAAAACAAAGCTCATTCTAGTAACTTTCAAATGAAAATTCCACTGATCTCCAATGAGTGTCAGCCCAGAGTCAGATACTCTCACATATGACCTCACTGAAAAATTGACTAGGCGTGGTAAATACTATAATTGTTATTTTATAGGTGAAGAAGCTGAAGCTCTCATTAAATAATGTGCTCAAAATCCCCTAGCGAGTAAGTGGTTGAACCAAGGTTCAAACTTTGTGTTTCTGACTCCCTAGTGTAGAGTTCTTTAGACTACACTTAGGTTTATTAGGTATATTGCAGCCACAGTGAAATAGAACCCACACTGCTGTCATGAATCACTGCATCAGTCAAGGTGAAAAACCAATTTGTAAGCAACATTCTACCAATGATCCTGAAATTTGGGGGGGGGGCAGAGAAGAGGGAGAGTTTTGATAAAAGATTTGGCCCTCTGCCTATTATTATAAATAAAGTTTTATTGGAATACAGTCATGCCTATTTGTTTCTATTTTATTTCTGGCTGCCTTTTTTTTCTCTTCAATTGAGGTATAATTGACATAACATTGTATCAGCCTCATGTACAAAGTAATAATTCAATATTTGTATGTACTGCAAAATGACCACCACAAGAAGTTTCAGTTCATCTCCATCATAACACACAGTTACAGTTTTTTCTTTTTTTTCCTGTTTTTTTGTTTTTGTTTTTGTTTTTTTTTAAGTAAGCTCTACATTCAGTGTGTGGCTTGAACTCAGGACCCCAAAATCAAGAGTTGAATGCTTTACTGACTGAGCCAGACAAGTGCCCCTGATATTTTTTTTCTTGTGATAAGAACTTACAAGATCCACTTAGCTGCTTTTGTTTCTGGCTGCTTTCGCTCTGTAGTTGTAGAGTTGAGTCACTGTGATGGAGATCATGTGGCCCACAAAGCCTAAAATATTTACTATCTAATCCTTTACAGAGTTTGCTGACTTTTGGTATAGAACATTTAGAAAACATAGACAATTATAAAAGAGGTAAAATGATCCCTAACCTCTCAACCCAGAAATAACTCCTGCTGCAATTTGCTGTAGGTATTTCTTAATGTTTTTCTCCTGTTATTAAATTTTAAAAAAGTATAATTTTAATGGCTGAATAATATTCTTTAGCATTAACGTATCATACTTTAATTAGTCATTTTTTTCATATAAGTTCAACTTTTTAAAATATAAATAATGTTATAATGTACATCTGGGCACTTATGCCTTGTTAGCATAAGTCTTTGCAGTCAGATTATTGAAGTTGGTATAAAAATGTTTAAAGTTCTTGAGACATATTAAAACACTGCCTTCCAGAGAAGTTACATCAATTTTACTCTTAACTCTCCTGCAGAGCATGGGAACCAATACCTGCCTCGGTAAACCTTTATCAGTATTGAGGAATATATTTTCTTTGAAATTCTTATTATTAGTGACTTGAACATTTTCTTATTTTTTTATGCTATGAAATATTTGTGTCATAGACCTATTATTTTTCTATTAAAGATTTAAGTTTTTTCCTTATTCTTTTGATGGGCTTTTTGTTGATTAATATTTTTGTCACTTGGTAAGATCAATACATGCTTGTGGCAAATATTTTTTTCTTTCAATTTTACTTCTTAATTTTATGATGCTCTTTGAGGGGCAAAAATATTTGTTTTTTCTATAGCAAAAACTATTGATTTTGTTTCCTTTTATGATTTCTCCAGTTGCTTTTTCTGTATACAAAAAGACTTTCCCCATTCAGAGGTTACATAAATATTTATTTGCATTTTCTTATTGTTTTTAATTTACTTTTTAACCTTTATGAAATTTATTTTATTTTTTTTTTTTTAATTTTTTTTTTTCAACGTTTATTTATTTTTGGGACAGAGAGAGACAGAGCATGAACGGGGGAGGGGCAGAGAGAGAGGGAGACACAGAATCGGAAACAGGCTCCAGGCTCTGAGCTGTCAGCCCAGAACCTGACGCGGGGCTCGAACTCACGGACCGCGAGATCGTGACCTGGCTGAAGTCGGACGCTCAACCGACTGCGCCACCCAGGCGCCCCTATGAAATTTATTTTTGACATAAAGTACTAACCTGAATTATTTTTTTTCAAAATTTTTCAAGTTTTTGTATATATAAGACTCTCTCCTGTGCTCAGTTCATCTTTTAGCCATTCTTGTACCAGTTTCACACTATTTTAGTTGTTTATAGCTTTACAGGACAGAGTTAAGATTAATACCCAGTAGAAAAAATACTCCTTCATTATTCTTTATTTTATGCATACTCTTTAAAAAACGTAAGTGCTTATGGGACTTTACCATGAGCATCTAGAGCAAGAGTTCTTAAACTAATCCTAAAGTGGCACACCACCTCTTTTTTGTAAATAAAGTTTTATTGGGACACAGCCCCACTAATTTGTGTATGTATTGTCTATCATATCCCATGCTACAATGGCAGAGTTCAGTAGATGTGACAGAGATTACATGAAACATAAAGCCTAACATATTTACTGTCTGGCCCTTTACAGAAAGTTTGCTGACTTCTGGTCTAGAAGATTTGGGATATGGATTCAAGTAGATAGGAAACCAATGTCATAGGACCCTACATCTCAAGACATACCACAGATTCCAAGTAGAATTTTAGCTTTTTGCTACAGTTTATTGCATCTCTGTTTTTACTTCCTTAGTAAGGAGGAAGTCAAGATAGAGATAACCTTTTGTCTGCAGTTGGACTTCTCACTAGCTGTATGTATTGCTACATTGACAGGACATTTCTTCCCAATCTGACTTCTCTCTACAACCCTGGCCGCTTCTTTAGGGGGTATCAATATCTAATACTAATCTACATAAAATAAACACTACCATGTGAATCAACTTCTTGAAAGATCATTCCATAGCTGATGAAGTGAGTATTTTAGATAATCCACTGCCCTGATGAGCTCAGCACTGTCCCTCTTCATTTGCCCAGGCATATAGAAATTGGCTATATGTCTGGATTAGCTGAGGGCCCGAGGTGGGAGGGGTTGGAGGTGCTTTGATGAGACAAACATGAGGTCTGAGGTCATGAAAGGCAACAAGGATTGCTTAGAATGTCAATTCTTCAAATGTGTGAGTATATCTAAAAGATCCTGCATGACCCTTCTCTGTAGCCCATGTGAGCCATGTGCTCATGGAGAGTTTGAGGTGTACTAAAGTGGGATCTCTATAGGTTTTAAAAATTGAATAGCAGTATCCAGTATCTCCACACGGACACAGTACACAAGCCTCTGTTTGGTTGTTTATTTATTTTTTTTTTTTTTAAATTTTTTTTTTTAACGTTTATTTATTTTTTTGGGACAGAGAGAGACAGAGCATGAACGGGGGAGGGGCAGAGAGAGAGGGAGACACAGAATCAGAAATAGGCTCCAGGCTCTGAGCCATCAGCCCAGAGCCCGACGCGGGGCTCGAACTCATGGACCGCGAGATCGTGACCTGGCTGAAGTCGGACGCTTAACCGACTGCGCCACCCAGGCGCCCCTGGTTGTTTATTTTTATTACAGTTTCAAAACTCTGGCTTTTCTCAGTGGGAAGTATCAGGCTTCTCTTTGTGTGGGCTGGAATGGGCTTTTATGCACTTAGCAGCATGCTATGAAAGATTGTTGTAACTGGTCAGAGTTCCATGAGAGGCTGACTGGAGCACCTAAAAAGTTGTGTGTGCACATGCATATTTGAATATGTGTGTGCCTTCACACACACACACACACACACACACACACACACACACACACACACAAACATACAAAGAGAAAGAAAATAGAAAAGAAAAAGGAAGTTTTTTAAAGAGCACATGTATTTTCTGGTACAGTCTCAGAATGATGAAAGAAAAAAATATATTGGTGCAAGTTGATGCAGAAATAAATATTTGCATAAGAGCCAAGAACTAAAAATAATTGTTTAAGTATTATTTTTCACCTTCTTGGAATATAAAGATAAGGTATGGTTTCTCCAGCCTTAAGACATTTCCTTTCTTTAAACTGTGCAATGATTATTTAAATAGGGATGTGACAACTCTATGGAAGGGTAGAAATTGAGGAAATGGGGAAGCAAAGAGGGTGGAAAGAGTAAATGGAAACAAAGAGGAAAAGAGAGACCAATGAGACTAGGAATAAGAACAAAAGTGTTGCAGAGACCTACTAGTGAGAAATGTTGTTTGATGATAATCTTTCACAAGAAATCTGGTCTTAGAAAAAGTCACTGGATGACAAATATGTCAAGGTATGCAACTGAGACTGGGCATGGTTTAGCTATCCAGGGCTCCACTGTGGGGATGTTAACAGTTTTGAGGTTTGGCATAGTTGAATATCTATGCTCAATGATATATATATATATATATCCATCCCATGGGCTATTAACGTGACACATACATACTCGTTAGAGATCATAAATTCTAAGAGCTGATAAGAGCTCATAGAAGAGTAACCTCCTACTCAGTGTAGAAATTCCATCCTATGATATCTCTGACAGAGTGGAATTATCAAATTATTAGATATTGAAAGCTTAAACCCCAGAGTTGTAGCTAAGATTGTAGGTTTTAGGATCAGAAGGTCTAGATTTGAATCTATGCTACTCCATGTCCGGGTTGCATCCTTAGGAAGGCTAGTTCAACCCTTTAAGCCGAAATGAACCTGTCAAGTGATGATGATAATAGCATCTCCATTTGGAATGTGGTGAGGGTTAAGTGAGATGGTATGAAACACTTAACACAAGGTAAGTGTTCAGAAAATGTTATCTATTATTAGTTGCTGTTTTTATTATATCATCATCTCTTGTATTATTTTAGATTATGTATTATTTTTATCTGTTGTAGTCTCTTCATTTTACAAACAAGGATCAATCTGGAGAAAGCAGTCATCTGCATTATTGAATTGCACAGGAAGACTTTAAATCTAGAGAAGTTGAATAAGTGTTTAATGCCACTATCTCTCTGAAAGTTTGTTGGGTATATTCTCTGTACTATCTCCTTCAGACCAAAAGTGCATCACATAGGATAAAAGAATAGTTTGCTAAATATGATACCTCAGGCTTTGAACTAAAAAGAGGAGGGGTGATTTACTTTTGGAAAGAGTGAGGCTAAATCTTAAAGCAATTTTATTTACTGAAAAAATAATTATAATTCCTAGAGTATTGTAGAGTGGGTAAAAGGAATGGAGATTCAATTAATGTTATCTTTGAGAATCAGAGGCATGGTGATGAATCAGAGGAGAGAAGTTCTGCTTCTCAGAGCCTAGACTTTTTACTCATCTACTAGAAAAGAGAATACCGTTCTTTAGTGGTTATGCCTTGTAAATGGGCATGGCTTATTTTACATCCAGCGAGTTCCAGGAAAAAGACCCAGCCAGTAAAAACAATCAGAGAATACATGTGAACTTACCATCCCCCACTTTTTAAAAACAAACATTTTATTTTGAGACAATTGTATATGCCCACGCAGTTGTAGGAAATAATACAGAGAGACCCTGAGTATCCTTTACATAGTTTCTCCCTATGATAACATCTTGCAAAACTATTATACAATATCACAACCAGGATGTTGACATTGATATTAGTCACATCACAGAATATTTCCATCACCAGAGGGATCCTTCAAGTTACCCTTTCATAGACAAACCCACTTCCCCCACACCTCACTCCCACCCTCTTCTTAAAAACTGGCAACTAATCTCTAATGGAGAACTAATCTCTTCTCCATTTGTATAATATTGCCATTTCAAGAATGCTAAATGGGATGATATATTATGCAACTTTTGGGATTAGCTTTATTCACTTAGCAAAATACATACCACAGTATATTTAACCATTCACCTATTGAAGGATATCTGGATTGTTTCCAGATCTGGCTATTATGAAAAAAGCTGCTCTAAATATTTGCATACAGACTTTTATATGAACATACACTTTCATTTTGCTGGAATAATACACAGTAGTAAAATTGCTAGGTAGTTGCCTATTTAGGTTTTTATGAAGGAGCCAAAGCGTTTTGCAGAACTGCTGTGTAGTTTTACGTCTCCACTAGCAATGTATGTATGATCCATTTTCTCTACATCCTACAGCACAGCGTTGTCACTTTTTTTTAATTTAGCCATTCTGATAGGTGTGTAGTAATATCTCATTGTGGTTTTAATTTGCATTTCCCTAATCACTAATGATGTTGAACATCTTTTCAAATGCTTAATTATCTGTGTATCCTCTTTGATGAAATATCTCTTCAGCTCTTTAGCCTGCTTTTCCAAACAGGATTTTTTTTTTACTGTTGAGTTTTGAGATTTCTTTACATATTCTAGATACTAGTTCTTTGTTAAATATATAGTTTGCAAATATTTTTTCTCACTTTTGTTAAAATTTTGATGAAGACCAATTTATCAAGTTTTCCCTTTATGAATTGTGCTTTTGGTGTCATATCTAAGTACTCTTTGCAGAGCCCTTTATTCTGAGGATTTTCTCTTATTTTTTTTTCTAAAAATGGTTATACTTTTACATTATACTTCTAAGTCCATAATCCATTTTGAGATCATTTTTATATAAAGTATGAGACTTAAGTCAAGGTTCAGTTTTTGCCTGAACATATGGATGTATAATTGTTCTAGCACCATTTGTTGAAAAGACTATTTTTCCTCCTTTGAGTTGATTTTGCATCTTGGTCAAAAATCAGTTGAGCATATTTGTGTAGGGTCTATTTATGGGTTTTCTATTCTGTTCCTTGGTCTATATGTCTCTCTCTCCACCGGTACCATACAGTCTTGATTATAGTGGCTATATAAGTTTTGAAATTGGGTAGACTAATTCCTTGCACTTCACTCATTTTCAATACTCTTTTAGCTAGTCTAATTCCTTTTCATTTCCACTTAAACGTTAAAATAATCTTGGTTACATCTACAAAACAAATCTTGCTGGGATTTTGACAGAAGTCATATTAAATCTGTATATCAATTGGGGAAAGTTTAAATCTTTACTATGACAGGTTTTACAATCCACAAACATAATATGTCTTTTAATTTATTAAGATCTTGTTTGAATTTTCTTCATCAGCATTGTGTAGTTTTCAGTGTTCAAGTCCTATTAGATTTATATCTAAATACTTAATTTTTTTTGAACAATTGTAATTGGCATTATCTTTTTTCTTCCTGGAGAGAACTCTTGCCTATTTTTCATAAGTACATATAAAGTTATATACATATGTATATACACACACACACATATATATACACACACATTATATATATATACACACACACACACACACACACACACACACACACACACGCATATAAACAGTATAGTTGACACACAATGTTACATTAGTTTCAGGTGTACAGCTTAGTAATTTGACAAGTTTGCACACTATGCTATATTCACCACAAGTGTGGCTACCATCTGTCCATATACCGCTATTACAATATATTATGCTGTGTCTTTTATTCCTGTGACTTATTCATTCCATAGCTGGAAGCCTGTATCTCCCTCTCCCCTTCACCCATTTTGCCCAGCCCCTCCCCATCCTCCCTTCTGGCAACCATTAATTTGTTCTTTGTGTTTATAAGTCTGATTTTGCTTTTTGTTTATTCGTTTTTTTTAAGATCCCACTTTTGAGTGGAATCATATTGCATTTGTCTTTCTTGATCTGACTTATTTCACTTAGCATAATACCCTCTAGGTACATCCATGTTGTCTCAAATGGTACAACCTAATCCTTTTATAAGGCTGCATAATATTCCTGTGTGTGTGTGTGTGTGTGTGTGTGTGTGTGTGTGTGTGTGTGTAAATGTATCCCACATCTTTCTTAACCATTGTCTACTGATAGGCACTTTGGTTGCTTCCTAATCTTGGTTATTGTAAATAATGCTGCAATAAACTTAGGAGTGCATAATACCTTTTTGAATTAATGTTTTCATTTTCTTTGGATAAATAGTAGTGGAATTATTGGACCATATGGTATTTCTATTTTTAATTTTTTGAGGAACCACCATACTGGCTATACCGATAGTGGCTATATCAATTTACATTCCCACCAACAGTGCGTGAGAGTTCCTTTTTTCTCCACATTGTTGCCAACACTTATTATTTCTTGTCATTTTGATTTTATCCATTCTAACTGGTGTAAGGTATTATCGCATTGTGGTTTTGATTGGCATTTCCCTGATGATGATGAATGATGTTGAATATCTTTTCATGTATCTGTTGATAATCGGTATGTCTTCTTTGGAAAATGCCTATTCAGGTCCTCTGCCCATTTGTTACTCAGGCTATTTGTTGTTTTGGTGTTTGGTTGAATGAGTTCTTCATACATTTTGGATATTTACTCCTTATTGAATATATTATTTGGAAATATCTCCTCTTTGGTAGGTTGCCTCTTCATTTTGTTGATGGTTTCCTTCACTGTGCAAAAGCTTTTATTTTGGTGTAGTCCAAACACTTTATTTTTGCTTTTGCTTCCCTTGCCTGAGGAGATATATCTAGAAAGATGTTGCTACAGCTCATGTTAGAGAAATTACTGCTTGGGTTCTCTTCCAGGATGTTTTTATGGTTTCATGTCTCACATTTAGGTCTTTAATCCATTTTGAATTTATTCTTGTGTATGGTATTAGAAATGGTCCATTTTCATTCTCTTACACGTAGATGTCCAGTTTTCCCAGCACCATTTATTGAAAAGACTCTTTTTGGGGCGCCTGGGTGGCTCAGTTGGTTAAGCGTCTGACTTCGGCTCAGGTCATGATCTCGCGGTTCGTGAGTTCAAGCCCCGCGTCGCGCTCTGTGCTGACAGCTCAGAGCCTGGAGCCTGTTTCAGATTCTGTGTCTCCCTCTCTCTCTCTCTGACCCTCCCCCGTTCATGCTCTTGCTCTCTCTGTCTCAAAAATAAATAAACGTTAAAAAAATTTTTTTAAAAAAGAAAAGACTCTTTTCCCCATTGTATAATGGTATTATCTTTTTAATTTTCATGCCCACATGTTTATTGTTCATATATCGAAATACAGTAGATTTTTGTATGTTTATCTTATGTGAGCTCACATATTATTTCTAGGTGTGTGTGTGTGTGTGTGTGTGTGTGTGTGTGTGTGTGTAGATTCCTTGGGATTTTCTGTATTGAATATCATGTCATCTGCAATTAAGATGGTTTTGTATGCATTTTATTTTTTTCCTTGCCTTATTTTACTGGCAAGAATTTTTAATACCATGTTAAATAAGAACATCTTTGCCTTGTTCCTGATTATTAGCTGTAGGGTTTTTGAAGATGTTCTCTATCAAGAGAAGGAAATTTTTCTTTGTTCTATTTTTTTTCTGAGAGTTTAAAAAAGTTATGAAGTAGTGTTAAATTTTGTCAAATACTTTTTCTACATTGCTTGATAGGATCATGTGGCTTTTCTTTGTTAGCCTGGGAACATGGTAGATTATACTAATACATTTTTGCATATTGGACCAATCTTGCATCCTTGGATTAAACCTCCATTGGTCCTGGTGTATAGTTCTTTGCATATATTGCTAAATTTTGCTTGTTAATGTTTTGTTAAGGATTTTTGTGTCTGTATTTATGAAGGATATTGATCTGTAGTTTTCTTTCTTTTTTTTTTTTTGTATTTGTTTCATTTTGGTATCAGAATAATTCTAGCTTCATAAAATGAACTGGAGTGTTCCTTCCTCCTCTGTTTCAGGAAGGTATTCTATAGAATTTGTGTTAATTCTTTAAGTTTTTGGTAGAATTCTTTTGTGCAACCATATGAGGGTAGAGGTTTCATTTTGGGTAGGATTTTAATTATTGATTCATTTTCCCATAATAGTTAAGTTGCTATTCAAATTATCTATTTCATACCAGGTGATTTGTCATAGATAGCGTTTGGGGAGGGGGGTGAATTGGTTCATTTCACTTAAATTGCCAAAGATAAAGAAATTGTGGTTTATATACACAATGGAATACTACGTGGCAATGAGAAAGAATGAAATACGGCCTTTTGTAGCAACATGGATGGAACTGGAGAGTGTTATGTTAAGTGAAATAAGTCATACAGGGAAAGACAGATACCATATGTTTTCACTCCTATGTGGATCCTGAGAAACTTAACAGAAGACCATGGGGGAGGGGAAGGAAAAAAAAAGGTTAGAGAGGGAGGGAGCCAAAACATAGGAGACTCTTAAAAACTGAGCACAAGCTGAGGGTTGATGGAGGGTGGGAGGGAGGGGGGGTGAGGGGTACTGAGGAGGGCACCTGTTGGGATGAGCACTAGGTGTTGTATGAAACCAATTTGACAATAAATTTCATATTAAAAAATAAAATAAAATAAATAAATTTCCAAATGTATGTATGCAGAATTGTTTTCAGTATTCCTTTATTATTTGATGTCTTCGTGGTCTGTAGAGATATCTTGTTTCATTCCTGATTGATAGTTTGTACCTTCTCTTTCTCTTTTTCTTTCTGTCCAACCTTGTTGATCTTTTCAAGGAACCATATCTTTGTTTCATTGATTTTCTACATTGTTTTTCTGTTCCATTTGTATTAGTTCTTGTCTTTCTTCTTTCTCCTCTTTGGTTTAGATTCATTTTGTTCTTTTTTTTTAAGTTCTTGAGATGGGAACTTAGATGATTGATTTGAGACTTTTCCTCTTTTTTTTTTAACATAAGCAGTTAGTGCTATAAACTTCCCTCTCTGCACTGCTTTAGCTCTGCCACAAATTTGGTATGTTGTATTTTTATTTTCCTTCAGTTTAAGGTATTATTTAACTTAAAATTCCTTTTTGACTGATACATTATTTAGAAGTGTTGAGTTTAGTTTACAACAGTTTGGAGGATTTTCTGTTATTTTTCAATTAGATTCCATTTTGGCTGGTGAATGTACTCTATGATTTCAATCCTTTTAATTTTGTTAAGGTTTGTTTTATGGCCTAGGATGTGGGTTATTTTGGTGTATATTTCATGGATACTTGAAAATCTGGGTATGCTTTTGCTGTTGGGTGGAGTTTTCTATGAATGTCAATTAGATAGGATTGGTTGATGGTGTTGTTGAATTCTGTAACCTTGTAATTTTCTGTATACTTGTGCTATCCATTGGTTGAGAGAGGGGTGTGTAGTTTCCAACCATTATTGGATCGATCTCTTTCTCCTTTCGTTTTTAATAGTTTTTTCTTCACTTATTTTGCAGTTCTGTTGTTTGGTGCACTCACACTTAACATTGTGTTGTCCTGGTGGATTGATCCTTTTTTCATTATATAATTATCTTCTCTGTACATGGTATTTTCTTTGCTCCGAAGTCTAATTTATTTTATATTTATAAAGCCACTCCTGCTTTCTTTTGATTAATGTTTGCATGATATATGTTTTTCCATCATTTTACTTGCAGCCTGTCTACAATCATTTTATTGAGAGTGATTTTCTTGTAGATAGGATTTAGTTGGGTCATGTTTTTAATCTATTCTGCCATTTTTGGGGGCCTTTTAGTTCATATATTTAGACCTAACACATTTAATGTCATTATTTATATGTTAGGGCTTAGGTTTCCCATTTTATTTTATTTTTTCCCTCTTTGTTCTCCCTGTTTTTTATTTCTCTTTTCCTGCCTTCCTGTTGGTTACTTGAACATTTTTTTAGATTTAGTGTTTTGATTTATGCATAGTGTTTTGAGTGTATTTCTTTCTAAGTTATTTTCAGTGGTTACTCTAGATACACACACACACACACAGATACACAAACATAAGCATAGTCTACTGGTGTCATTATTTTAACAGTTTGTGTTAAATGTAGACACCTCTTGTAAACTTCCCTTTATGTCCCTTTACCCTCCCCTACCTATAACATTACATATCTTGTCTACATACATTTAAAACCACATCTGTGTTATAATTTTTATTTCAATTTTCAGACATAATTTAGAAGAATCACAAGTAGATTAAAAATCTACTTTGCTCTTATTTTTGCTTACCATGTGTTCCCTTCCTTCCTGATGCTTTAAGATTCTTTTTTCATTTCCTCTGTTTAGAGAATTCAATGAGTGCTTTTTTAATGTTTATTCATTTTTTGAGAGAGAGAGAGAGAGAGACAGAGTGCAAGTGGGGGAGGGGCAGAGAGAGAGAGGAGGACACAAAATCTGAAGCAGGCTCTAGGCTCTCAGCTGTGAGCACAGAGCCTGATGTGGGGATCGAACCCATAAACTGTGAGATCATGACCCTAGCTGAAGTCGAATGCTCAACCAACTGAGCCACCCAAGGGCCCCCAGGAGTGATTATTTTAAGGTAGGTGAGATGGCAACAAATTCTTTCAGCTTTATTTCATCTGAAAATATTCACTTTCCCTAATTCCTGAAAGACATTTTCACTACAGATTCTAGGTTGGGGCATCTGGCTGGCTCAGTTGGCAGAACATGGGACTCTTGATCTCGGGGTTGTGAGTTTGAACCCCATATTGGGGGTAGAGTTTACTTAAAAATAAATTTTAAACAACGATTATAGTTTGACCATTGTTTTCTTTCAGCATTTGAAAAATGTGCCATTTCTTTTGGCCTCTGTGGTTTCTGATGAGAAATCCACTGTCCTTTTAAAGATTTTTCCATTATTGGTAAGGTGCCATTTTTCTTCAGCTGTTTTCAAGATTTCTTTTTCTTTCTTTAATTTTGGAATTTTGGCTATGATATCTTAGCTTGGGCAGCCATAACAAAATACCATAGGCTGGGCTTAAAGAACATAAACTAAATTTCTCATGGCTCCAGAGTCTGGAAGTCTAAGATCAGGATGTCAGGATGGTTGAGTTCTGGTAAGAGCTCTCTTCCTAGCATGCAGATGGCCACCTTCTCACTGTGTCCCTAGATGGCAGATACAGAGAAAGAGAGTTCTCTCTCTTCCTCTCCTAATAAGGCCACTAATCCTTTTGAATTATGACCACATTTAATCTTAATTACCTCCTAAAAGCCTTATCTCTAAACACAGTCACAATGGGTGTTAAGACTTCAACATAGGAATTGGTGGGGAGGGGAGGGGACACAATTCAGTCTATTGCATATGTCATGGTGTAGATTTTTTTTGGATTTAATCTGCTTACAGTTCAGTCATCTTCTTGAATCTGTAGGTTGATATATTTTACCGGTTTTGGAAGTTTGAAATCATTACTTCTTTGAGTACTTTTTAAGCCATGAATCCTTTCTTCTGTCTTCTGGGATTTCAATGACATAAATGTTAAATCCTTTGATATAGCCCACAAATCCCCATGGCTCTGTTTATTTTTTTTCTGTGTCTTTTCTTTGTTGTTCAGATTAGGTAATTTCTTTATTTTTTAAAAAATGTTTATTTTGAGAGAGAGAGTGAATAGGAAAGGGGAAGAGAGAGAAGAGGACAGAGGAGCCAAAGCAGGCTCTGTGCTGACAGCAGAGAGCCTGATGTGGGGCTCAAACTCATGAACCATGAGATCATGACCTGAACCAAAGTCGGATGCCCAACCAACTGAGCTACCCAGGGGCCCCCAGATTGGGTAATTTATACCTTTCTATCTTCCAGTTCACCGAATTTCCCCCTCTGTGTCCTCTATTCTGCTGTTGTGCCCATCCACTGAGTTTTTCATTTTGGTTATTGTGTTTTCGGTTCTACAATATCCGTTTCCTTCTCTTCTTTCATTTTATTCTTATTTATACTATCTATTTGCTGATACTTTTGTTTCTTTGCTAATACTCTGTATTGTTTTATTTGTCTTTTTATAGGCCTTTTTATAGTCTTTGTCCGATAATTCTAACCTCTTTGTCATCTTGGTTCTTGCTATGACTTGTGAGCTTTAGTTGAAATCTGAAAACTTTGGTTCCTATAAGATTCTGGGTTTTATTCAAACTTTCTGTTTTACCGGGCTCTGGCTGACCATGCTATCAGGGAAAGGTGGGGGGAGCCACCTCCTTACTGCCTGGTCCTGGTAGAAATCTAAGTTCCCTATTTGCAATTGATTCCTGAGGGTTGAGCTTGTTATTTCTGAGCAGAGTTTGGAGACCTGGCTAGGCCTCACTGATACCTCCTTATCTGAGAGCAGTAGTGATGCTCCCAAGTAGCCTCCACAAACACCATGATGGTAGTGGAGGAGTTGCTTTAATACCTCTAAGGGGTGGTAAAAGGGCTCCTCTCATAAACCCAGAAGGGATGGAAAGTAGTGCCTTGTTACTTCCAGGTGGGAGTAAAAAGATCCAGGCTCCCCATATGGTCTCAAATGACACCATGCCATGTGTGTGTGGGTGGGGGTGGGGGGTTGTTATTGCTTGGCAGAGATGAAAGTCCTTTCTCCCACTTGGCCTGCATATCACACAGGTAAGAAAGTAAGATGCCTCATTATACCCTGGAAGTTTAGGTTCCCCACTTGGTCTTTGCTGGTCTGGGTAGGGGTGGCTGACAGCACTTTTTTTGTGGTGTTTGGCTGGATTGTGATTACTTTATAAAAGTTTTCTGCCTTCCTAGACCTTTCCTGATTCTTTGGTTAGAGTTAACAGGCTTTTGATGGGACTTTTTTTTCACTTGCACTGTACAGTGTTTCCATCTCCAGTTTATCCAGCATCTAGTCTGAGACATATGAGACGAAAAGAAGACTCAGGGAACTCACTACTCTGTTGTTCTTTAGGTCCCAGGGCCCCTAGTAAGTCTACCTTCTCTCCACCTTTCAGAATCTTCATCTATCTATCTATCTATCTATCTATCTATCTATCTCTATATATTATATATGTAGATATATATTAATACATATAAATATATAATATATAAAATATAAATATATAAATATATGTATTGTATATAATATTTTATATTTTTATATTTAATATATATTTATATATAATGTCTAGGGTTTTTAGTCATACTTTTTTTTTTTTTTTTAGTGCTTATTTATTTTGAGAGATAAAGAGTGAGAGATCAGGGGAGGAGCAGAGAGAGAGAAAGAGAGAATCCCAAGCAGTGCAGAGCCTGACATGGGGCTTGATTCCACAAACTGTGAGATCACGACCTGAGCCTACATCAAGAGTCGGATGCTCGGATGGCCAACAGGCACATGAAAAGATGTTCAACGTCGCTCCTTATCAGGGAAATACAAATCAAAACCACACTCAGATATCACCTCACGCCAGTCAGAGGGGCCAAAATGAACAAATCAGGAGACTATAGATGCTGGAGAGGATGTGGAGAAACGGGAACCGTCTTGCCCTGTTGGTGGGAATGTAAATTGGTGCAGCCTCTCTGGAAAGCAGTGTGGAGGTTCCTCAGAAAATTAAAAATAGACCTACCCTATGACCCAGCAATAGCACTGCTAGGAATTTATCCAAGGGATACAGGAGTACTGATGCATAGGGGCACTTGTACCCCAATGTTTATAACAGCACTCTCAACAGTAGCCAAATTATGGAAAGAGCCTAAATGTCCATCAACTGATGAATGGATAAAGAAATTGTGGTTTATATACACAATGGAATACTACGTGGCAATGAGAAAAAATGAAATATGGCCTTTTGTAGCAACGTGGATGGAACTGGAGAGTGTGATGCTAAGTGAAATAAGCCATACAGAGAAAGACAGATACCATATGGTTTCACTCTTATGTGGATCCTGAGAAACTTAACAGAAACCCATGGAGGAGGGGAAGGAAAAAAAAAAAAAAGAGGTTAGAGTGGGAGAGAGCCAAAGCATAAGAGACTGTTAAAAACTGAGAACAAACTGAGGGTTGATGGGGGGTGGGAGGGAGGGGAGGGTGGGTGATGGGTATTGAGGAGGGCACCTTTTGGGATGAGCACTGGGTGTTGTATGGAAACCAATTCGACAATAAATTTCATATATTAAAAAAAAAAAAAAAAGAGTCGGATGCTTAACCGACTGAGCCACCCAGATGCTCCTTTAGTAACACTTAATAGAAGGAGTAGGAGAAGGGATGCCTTACTTCATCTTCCCTGAAGCGGAAGTCTATGCATTTGCCTTGAAAATGCCAAAATACTTGACAAATGTATGATAAGCTGATGGATCATTTGATGGTTAATTACAGACAGGCTTTAAAGACTCAGAGACTCCTGGGAGCTGTCCAAGCTACTGGACTCTCCAGCTTAGTGGAAGAGAATTTTTCATCTGTCTTCGTATTTCTAATGACCTTGAATTTTTCTTCTGTTTTCATTTGTTTTGGTACCAATCTCCAACTGCTCTGACCTGTCCTATAACACTTTAATCAGCCTTTTAACTGCTGTCCTGTGAACCCATGCTTAGCTGGGCCTTAATAACTGGCTATGAATTGGCTATTTTTGACCATAATTTGTATTTGATATCACTGTAGCCATCGCCTAGTCTGACTGGATTTTTGGAAAGTCCACAGCACTGTAGTGATCTTCAACTGCTTGTGTCAATGTTACCTCTAGTCATTGAATTGCTTTGTTTGTGGAACAGTAGAACACGTTTTCTGGAAAAATACAAAGCAGAATGAAAGCCCTTCCCTCAAGATGCTGAATAGTTTCAGAGTGAAACTAGAATTATTAAAACTAGGGGAAAATTTCTGGGACCTTTAATCTATACAGTATTCATTACTTTTAAGGTGTAAGGAACAGAAAAAAAATAATTGGCTATTTCGAGTTTTGTTATTTTCCTCTTCTGTCAATTTTGAGTATTGGCAGAGAAATAACTACGAAACATTTTCCTTTGTTCTACTAGGAATATTGAAAGAGGATGCTGCAGCCATGGTAGAAAAAGACTTTTTTTTCCCTGTAAGAGAATAGCTCTTGGAAATAGGAAAAATATAGCAGTCTCTCATTATGAATTGACCTTGGAGCTTAGAAGTAGTAGTTATTCCCCCTACTCTCCCATCCATTCCATTACTAATGCAGTACGTAAAAGGCAGAAAGATGAAGTTTGAAAATTTTGGTGACTCCTAAAGAAAATTTGATCTGTCTTCCTTTATCTGATGGTATTTTTATTGGTTGTGCTTTTATGACTTAACATTCCCTTCCCCACTCTCCACCTCCAACAGGCAACAGTTTCCCTTCTTGAGATTTATGGGAATCTTTTATAGAAATTTTACCTAGATGTCAGTCTATTAACCCTCAGGTACTTAGTTTGTTTCATGGGGATTACAGACATTGGAAAAGGAACTGCAAAAATACATGGACCTAAGAATCCTCAAAGGACTTGGATTCCAGTGAGCTAATGAAGGGTATTGAAGGCATTTCATCTGGTCTTTCACTGGACTGTGCATGATGCCTTATAGGCATTATTTAATTAAGCATCATGATTTCCTAAAATATGGATTTAGTATGTAAATGTTGGTCTCTCTGTCTTCAAAGTGGAGATACCCTTTGTACTGAACCCTCCCTCAAATTTTTCTAATCAAAGGCAGATGTTAATTGTCTTTACTTGCACAAATAGCCAGTGTCTGGCAAGAGACGACTTTCTAACTTGTATGAATTGGCTATTTCGAGTTTTGGGTTAAATCTATAACTCAAATTTCACTCCTTGATATAATCTGCTGAAATAATCAGGATAATCTAAAAGACAATACCTGACAAAGGAACATAGTTATGAGTTTATAAGTAACTGGTTTTGGTAATTTTTAGTGCCTGGACCAGATCAAACTAGTAAATTGCAGAGCCTGGATTTGATCCCCGGTTTGCTGGATTACAAAGTCACACAACTTTAGAGAATGAGTTATTGTACTCTTTAACATGGTGTTTCATTCTCACTGAACATAGTAAATGTTGGATCACTGAATGGATGATGAACTGTTCTGAACCATGTAGCTTATTATGCATCACACATTATGTACCATGCAAGACTGCCAGCTAACAGTCTATGCATGGTCTTCTGATTACTGATAAGATGAGGGAGATGGTACTTTCTATGTGCCCTGAGGATATTATGAGTATTAATAAGCTAACATCCATGAAGAAAAAGTCTACCAACAAACTCTTGTTATTTGATGACAAGAAAAGTCTAAGTGAGTGAAAAGTCAGAATAAGTGGCTACTTAGAATTTTAAAAAATTATATTCAAGAGCATTCAGTATCAGAACAATGATTTATTAAGTGGATTTGTGGGTCTGTTTTATAGAATGTATGATATTCTTAGGAAGCTTATATTTTCATGAATTATAAGCAAGAAGGTGCTGTGCAAGTGCTTAAAAGCATTTTCTTATTTTAATAAACTTGGTTGGGGACGCCTGGGTGGCTCAGTTGGTTAAGTGGCTGACTTCGGCTCAGGTCATGATCTCGCGGTCCGTGAGTTCTAGCCCCACGTCGGGCTCTGTGCTGACAGCTCAGAGCCTGGAGCCTGTTTCAGATTCTGTGTCTCCCTCTCTCTGTCCCTCCCCCGTTCATGCTCTGTCTCTCTCTGTCTCAAAAATAAATAAACGTTAAAAAAAAAGAAACTTGGTTGTTTTTTGGGAGATCATGAGCATATGATATTTTTTAACAAACCCTTTTATATACCAGAAGAGTAACTTGAAGATTAGTTATACATATATGGTCACAGATTTCAAATATGAAAGATATATATGATTTAGCATTTACTGTCTACTCAATGTGGTAGAATAGAGCAGTTTAAAGTCACTTGTTCTGAAGTTAGATGGGTCTGGATTTCAATCCTGAAACCACCCTTAATCATAGGACTGTGGGAAGGTTATGTAGCATTTCCAGTACTAGGTGTCCTCATTTCTAAAATGTAGAGAATACAAGTCATACACATCTCATAAAGTTGGGATATTCAATGTGATAATATATGAAAAGTTCTATGAACAATATTTGTACCATAATAAAGGTTAACTGCTTCTATTATTAATATTATTGTTAACACTATTAATAAGTGACAAGAATGATGCTTTTTCCCTGTGACAGTTTGGGTAATAACTGAGTCTATATTTGTTAGCATCACAGGATGGTAAATCCATATATAGCATCCTACCCCCTAATTTCTGCTTCTTGCCTAAGGTAGGAGCAAAGAAATGACAGATTCAGTCCAAAATATCCTTGGATGGCTCAGCTAACCCTGGGATTAGGTTAGGGATTGAGGACTGCTATGACATAGGTCTGAAAAAAAGGGGATTTCAAGATCCTTGTATTTACTCTAGGGTATTCCAAAAGTTTGCCACTGCCTTGAAACTGCGAACCAGCCAATGTGAAGAAGGGTCCCCAGGGAACTGTTTGCTGTAGAAAGAATGCTGACTTTTGCCCTAACTTCTTTTCTGCTCACTGCAATAGCAACTTAGCTTCATAATGTCCTCTCTTGTCATGCATTCTGATCAAAGTAGTTATTTAAAGGTTGTGGCTAATAGGAGAGTAGGTACCCCCGGTATTTCCCAGAACAGAGCTCGCATTCTGGGAATCTTGGGTCCATGTGACTTCCTGAGTCAGTGATTCACACTGAGCAAGGAGATAGGTTTGGCATGACACAATCTGCAGATTCAAAGAAATCCCCTGAGAAAGGATGAGGCTGCTGAGAGTCCCCTTTGCTGGCTGAAGCTCCCAATGTATGCACAAAACACCCTATCCCAGGCCCCAGATGTGTGCAGGTTTCTAATTGCCAGTGCTGCACTAAGATTTGAAGGGTGAGAGAGTTGCAAAATCACGAACACCGAGGGCGGTGTTAGGAAGGCAGCTTCCTGCACACTCTTGTAGGTGTTACTGAGATTATCAATTGCTCCGGGAGAAACACAGGACTGGAGGGCTTAGGGAATGTGGTGGTCCCTCTCTTCGCTGTTTCTGCACCCTGAGGTTGATATTTCCCAGAGACATGCACCCTGCATTTCCATTTCTGCAGTGAAATTAACTCGAGCTTGGCAGGTAAGTCTTTTAGGTCACCTTTAAAAAAAGGTATGTGAGCTGTGGTGGGGGTGGGCTATATCCCATTCTCTTACCTTGGACATATTTTATTGGTGCAGAAGTGGTATTTGGAAGCTTAAATGTGGAGCAGAGGTTTTGAAGAAGCCAAATTAACTGCGTGGCCCTTGGGGGATAAACAAAAGGAAGGGAAGGGGACTTAGGCATTTACTCCCTAATAAATCTCTCATTTTTCTTGGAAATTTTGCCTGTAGGCTGTTCCTGGCTCCAAAACAGGGTCTTTGGCATGAGTTACAGCCGTGATCTTCTCTATTTTCTTTTTTCTTTTTTCTTTTTTTTTTCTATTTTACTTACTACTGCATGAGAGCAGGCAGACAGAAGCGGGGTTGCACGTTGTCAATACAGGCTGCAGAAGTCAATAAGCAGCCAGACAGGGAGTGAAATTGGAGGAGGCAGCTATAGATTTCTTAGGTTATTTCTTGTGAGTTTTTCAGAACTTGTGTGATTCAGGCTTGTCAGATACTATTTTGAGCTGGGCTGAGACAAACACATTCCTCTGGTGCACCAGATGTTGTCTGCAGCCTCCCAATTTCCAGAGGCACCTGGGTTGGTTTTCTTGGATGTGAGGGAATGTCCAGTCAAGGGATAGGAATGAGGGAATAGGAAATTACAATGGAGAAAGTCAATGTTTTATTGCTCTGGAGTTGGGTGGAAATCCTAACATAACCCTGGAGATAATTATTAGGATAGTAGTGATGGGCTTGAGGGAATGAAGGACTGTGCCTTATTCATTTCAGTGCATGGATCAGGTGGATACTCAATATATGCATGTTGATCGAATATTAGTACCAACATGTGTACTTTTTGGGTGAGGTCAGATTGATATTCTGCCTTCTTAGAATAACAAGATGGAGTAATAAGAAAGGCTAATCCTGATTGGTGGGTAAATTATTAAGATATGAGTTTTGTTGAATAGTAAAATGTCCTCAAGTGGAATCATTGGACAGGGACATACAAACATAGAGCCTGCCTGCCTATCCATCTCAACCCATCTCTCTCTCTCTCTCTCTCTCTCTCTCTCTCTCTCTCTCTCATTTATTAATCACCTGATTCCAAGAGAATTTCAGGCAGCCTATAAGATAGACCTAATGCAAATTAGCATTATTAGAGATAAAAATGACAGGTGATAAGGCTTCATTCAAAGGTCAATCTTCTGTGGTTCTGCAGTGACATGGCCTACAGATAACTGAAATACAAGAGTAACTGTAATTTTTATTTTAAACATTTGTTTTAGCCTTCCCTTCTACTAACCTCATACCTTACACTGCAAGCAAGAGCAAAGTAGACAAATGCTCTGGCCCTGACCTTTCAGAGTCCCATGAGGTAAAGCTAGCAAAGGGTAGGTAACATAGCACAAGTGATTGAGTAACATGGAGGGCTGGTTGAACATTCTGCCCTTGGGAGGCAATAAAGTTGATAATTGGGTGGTCCTTCTCGTATCTTAGCCTGGGCTGGTCTTTCATAGCCACAGCGTGTTTTGCTTACTTTTTCTTTCCCTATTTGAATCATGAAACGGAAGAGCATGGTCTCCCTTCCCATCCTGCCTAATAAAATATTCTATTATTTTCTTGCTACTAAAATATTCTATTATTGCTGATCACTTCCTCTTCAGCTCAGTGTGTTTGTCACCAGCCACAGTTTACATAAAACATAGACTTCCTAGAGCTTGAATTGCCTTTAGAGTGGGTGCTGGGGACAGGGAGGGGGATTCCGGGTATGCTGAAGAATTCCTGCAACTGCCAGGTCTGGGAGCCTGGCTGGGAGCCAGAAGGATTGTGGACAGATGCTTAATATGCTAGGTTGACTTGGCTAAGCTAATATTCCCAGGTTCTGACCTGGATCTGGGGGAGGGACACATTCATTCACTCAACCTACACAGAAATATTGACATAATGTCTGCTATGTGTAGGATATAGAGTTCTTGGCATACTTGGCAGTCAACCACAAGGGTCTCTTTCCCCAGGAAGTCCACTCTGCTACCCAAATAGATGTACCATGCCATTATTTCACTTATTTCTCTGGGGAGGGAAAAGAGCTGTATCCCATTTCACAAATGATACAAAAGATTGATGTTTTAAGCACCTTGCCTAGGATTGCACAGCTAGTGAGTAGATAACTCATAATTGAAATTCTGTTTACGTCAAAGTATGGGCTATTCCAATGACACTGTGCATTTTAAGCAAAGACATATTCAGAAAAGGCTCTTCTATAAGACATACTAAGGGCTGGAAAGTTTGGTTAGGGAAGCTCATGGGGGAGTAGAAATTAAGGTGGGCATTGAAGGATGAGCATATGAGAAAGAAGTGCATTTGGCTTAAAGAATAAAGAAGGTTTACTGGCTCACATGTAATGGAGAAGATCAGATAATGTTGCCAGGACTGGATCTTTCTGTCTGTTCATATCTCCTGCTGTGTTGGCTTTATCCTCAGGATCTGCCAATTGCTCTCTGGACCCTCCCCTTCTGGCAGCAGGATGACTGCAAGAACTTTAGTCCTCTGCCTAGTCCTGAGCTCACTTTTCCTCATTGGACCCAACTGTGGCTGGGCAAAACAGGAGATACCTTGATACCTTCCCTCAGAGTGCATGAGTAAAACTAGGAGAGAGGCAAATACCCCAGAGGAAAATCAGAGTGGGAAAAGGGGACTAGATGCTTGGTAGCCCACCGACATCCCCTAGCAGAGGATTTAGAAAGACAAGGGAGCAGTGGTGGTAACTGGGGGTATAGCTGGGTCTGGGTCAGGAGTCAAGACACCAGCTCTGCAACTCTGCTTTTGCCAACCGTGATGTCTTACAATGTTTTCTGACCATTGGAGCCATAGTGCTACAACTTGATAGTTTCTTCCTGCACTTGGGAGTTGGGGCTGAGAGGTCTTACAATAAAGAGGCAGAAGTGAGTACACCCAGTAAGGTAGAGTTATATCAGGTCCTTCCCCTGGCTGTTCTCCTAATTCCCCACCTCTGCTCTGAGGATGCACAAACCCTGTACCCTAGTGATGCATTGATGTTGGCTCCTGGCCACTCCCTCCAGTGTGAGTTGGGTCTGAAAGATCACCACCTGCTCAGAGATAAAGCAGGGTGAAGGAGACAGAGGGTCTCAGGGATCGGAAGCCTGTTGAATGGCCCTAGGGGGATACAACATTTGTTGTTCCACTAGCCCTGTCCCAACCAATGCCTAGATTTGCTCAAGGAGCTTATGCACCTGGGGGCATATGCTAAAGTCATGAGTAGGAAACTCCATGTTTGGCCCATTGAAATATAGAGCTTGCATGTCTTTTTATTTCTCAGAAAAAGCAGCATGGTAATAAGAAACAATATTGTCCCAGGAGGAATCAGGAGACACAAGTTTGGTCTGGGCTCTGCACCTACAATTCCTCATTTAACTTTTCTCCAAGTTACTTTTATTTCTGAGTCTCAGTCTTATCTGTAAAGTGGGAATAAGTATTCCTTCCAGGTGTGTGAGGATCACACACAAAAAGTAGGCAACAGCTTACCTGATGCTAGTAAGCCCCCAATGGAGTTTTTCCTCTCTTCCTTCCTCAGATAGAATTATTTTACATACAAGCCTTGTTATTCTATCAGGAAAATCCAGGGTTATGCTTTGGAAGGCCATTTCTGCCTGTGTTTGAGTCAGATTGGATTTAGCAAATGCAAAGGGCTACCGAAGTGACTTGATAGAATTATAGCCAGGATTCAGAGGGCATTGGGAATCCTGAGCATTGACTCTTTGAGTTCCACACTGTAATCATCCTTTGAACTTTCCTCTACCCATGGCCTGTTCCTCCATGAGTGATGCCACCCCATGCCCAGCTACACTTGGGAATAATCACAGCCTCCATGTCTTTGCCTATTTTTTTCTGCTGCTCAGCCTCTCTATGTTGCCTTTACACATCCCATCAGTCAACAAAGTCCTCTTGATTTTATACCCAAATCCCTCTTAAGTCCATCCCATCCTGTCATCTCCAATGTTCCAATGCTACCTTGTCCCTCACCGGACTCTAATAATTGCTGCTTCACTGTGCATGGCATAAAGAGGAGCTCAATAAATGGCTGCTGAACAAGTGAGGAATGAGTTAATGAGACAGATGAAATTTAGTGAAATATTTATTTAGGCCCTAAGTTTCCAAACCTCCCCTGTTTGTAAGATGGGCATGGGTTGTTATTTCTAGGAACACTTACAGGGAAAAAAAAAAACACTAGGTGCATTAGCTACCAGCTTACCATGTTGAAGTTACCTATTTCTATTTTATGGAGATGTTTAAGAACTACATGTCAGGCAAAGTTCTTGTTTCCACAGTGAAGACCATTCCCAAGTCTTCCCTTGCCCTGGGGAGACATGCTATACCATTTCCTACTCCTCTGAGGTCTCATTTCACCATCCTCATTGAGCCAGCCTCTGGGAAACCTGATCTAAGCCTGTGTAATGCTAGAAGTGCCCGCTTAACAGCTTGGCAGGGAGGAGAGGCGATTTACTTACCCGACTGAATTACCTGTTTACACTTCTGATCTCCCTAGCATATGTCAGGACAAGAAGATAATAGAAGAAATTGTTAACACTGCATGGGACTAGTGCATCCACATGCAAGAGAGATTTAACACATGAAAATGCTTTCTGTGCTGGTGAATCTCTTTCTCCATCTGAGCTGCCTTCTTCCCCTCATTTGCCTTGCAACAAATTTTCCTTTAAGTATCTTTGCTTAAGGTTCTTTCCCCCTGAAGACAGAAACATCTAGCTGACAGCTTACAACTCTCTACTGATTTGATGGCAGCCTAGGGACTAAAAAATAAGCCTATCCTATAGGTCTCTCTAAGGAGCTGACTCTAGGATGCTACAAGTATCTGTTCAGAAAATTCTCATGAATGTGACTGTTCTCAAAACAGGAAGGGAAGAGAATTCCCTGGTGGGTCTCCCTTCTGCATGCTGGAGGAATGAAGTTGAGGCAAAGTCATAAGCCAGTCATAAGTCAGGTTGAGGATGGAGGTTTCTGGTAGAGTGGGTTGGGGATTCCATTGCAGGAGGAAGGCTATTCTTGAATGGCTGTCCAACATGACTTGTTTGTTTCTCAATTACTAATAGAAATTATCCACTTATCTGAGAATCTCTCCTGCAATGTCCTACTTCAGGGCTTGAAATTTCGTCATTAGAGATCCATTCATAAGACCATGGGATGAGACACACATGCATGAATCTCGTTGTAGTACCCATGCCAAGGGCCACTCAGTAAATACTTCTGGAGTCAGACACCGGGATGGTTGCTATGAATACAAAGAAAAGGAAGTCATATCATCTACTGCCCAGGAGTGTACAGTCTGGATGGTAGTGTCCATCCTAAGAATAAGGAGAATAAGAACTAACATACCTAGTTCTTACTCTATGTGAGTCACTGTTATATGTGCTCCTCATGCCTTACCCATTTCATTGTCACAACTCTATGAGACTCATCCCTATTTTACAGGTGAAGAAACTGGACCCGTGGCCATTAAGTGCCTAGCCTAAAGTGGCAGAGCTAATGTATACAAGACACATGAGAGCAGGGAGAAAAGAGGTGTGGTTAGGGAGGTTCACACACCTGAACATCTCCACTGATTGTGGACTTAACCCTCACCCTAAATGGCCCTTTGAGCTTCCTTTGAATTGTACATCACCCTCTTCCTCTTATCAAATTTAGGTACTTCTGGGAAGGGACAGAAGTCCCTGATATCTTGATATGAATTTAGTGTTCAGACATTTGAACCTGAGATGGGAGAGGGCAGAGCCTGAGGAGGCAGAGACATTTGAGATTATTTGGGTGGCTTTTTGATTTTCCCAGAGTCAGTTCTGGTCAGGAGGCTGAGAGGCAATAAAATGGCACACAGATAGAGGGAGGTTGTTGGAAAGAGAGCCCTCAATCTCTACTGTTTCTGCTGCATACTGTGACCCTGAGACTTTTTTTTCCTTGATGCCCTTTCAGGGCTGCTTTAATTATAAGGGGGTGGAAACCCAACCCAAACTGCTTTAAGCAAAAAGGGAATTTTAGTGGAGTCCATAAGGAGAAAATCTAGGGTTTGTTCTGGATTGAGGTACAACTTGATGCAGTTTCATGTGATATTGCCAGGTTTCATGTTCTCATCTTTCAACTTAGTTCTGTTCTCCTCACCTCATGATCACAGTATTAATGCAGCAGCTCCAGACCTCAGTCTGCATAGTTTCTGTCTCAGTTGGGTGGCGAGGAGGGGTGATCTAAGATCTCCTTTCCTGAGTAATCAGAAAAAGAATCCCTGGCTTTTCTTCTATTGACCCTATTAAATTGTCTGCTTATTCCTGGAGCAATCACTGTGCCCAAGAAAACAGGTTATACTGATTAGCTTAGACTAATTGGCACAGGGGTGGAATGAGAGTGAAGAACCAGTGGGCTCCCAATAAAATTTAGTTTACCATAGAGAAAGGAGATAATATCCTTTGCTGAAAACTTTTCAAGTGATGACTTAACAGCACAGCTCCTTCAGACAGCATTTTCTCTCCAGGGTCGGCAGCATCCGCAAGACCAACACCTTCTTTTTCTCCTTCTTACCATTCAATATATGTACTTTATTCTCAGCAGTGTGTCAAAGTAGCTCAGTGGCAAGAGGAATAGAAGGAATGGCTAAAGAGACTATAAGAATACACTGGCTTTTTCAATGGCCCTGTAGTTCCTTCAGTCTTGAGTCAGGGTTCTTATTCAGAGCAGAGGGACCCAGAACATCTTTGGTCCCACAGATGGTGTTGGTTGGGTACCGGCATATGGGGAGATATGTGGGTGGGAGCAGCTGATGTCAGGAGGGCTGAGTTGGAACATTGGATTTGAATCAGGAGAAAAGTCTTGAGGCTTCAGTTGATGAAGAGAAACCTTCTTAACTAAAAGATGTGGAATTCTGGAAGCCTCTCTGTAAGAATGATGAAAAAGAGGCCTAACTCTGAAATGATTAAAAGACTGCTGGACACAGTCTTGAGGCATATATATGGGAGCTACTAGAAGGGGAGTCAGGTCCTCTTGCCATGAGTACTTCTTGTCAGTGCTTTCCTTCCCTTGGCCCCTGGGAGAGACAACCTGGTGGAGAAAGCCTACATTATTTAACTGTGTGACTTTGGAGGATTTACTTAATCTTTTGAATCTAGACATCCTTATCTATAAATGGAGATTTCATGAAGAATTGTGAAAATTAAATGAAATAATTTTATGCAAAAACTAGTACAAGCTTGGGCCGGGGTAGACAATTTAATCAATGTCATTTTCAGTTTTTTTTCTCCCCATCTATAAGCTCTAGTTTACAACTAGACTACAATAGTAGTCTATAGTCAGCAATTTGGAAGTTTTTCTCTCAACTCAGTACATGACTTCATGATATAAAGCATGTGGATAATGAGTGACTGAAATTAACTTGTCATTAATGCATTTATTTTGGATTTAGTATTTTTTGAGCAGTTGGACCAGACCATGGAATACTGGAGGTTTTCTGGCTAGGTGGACACCCTGCCCCAACACAGACACACCTCCCCCTGTGATGCAGCATGGTCCCTAGATCAGAGCCACTTGTGTTAGAATCCCAGTTCTGCCCCTAACTAACCATATCATCTTGGGGAGTGAATTAAATCTCTAACCTCAGGATCTTGATTAGCAAAATGGGGATAATAATACTTGCCCAAAAAATTACTGTAAGGATTTGAGACAAGTCATGTAAAGCCTAGTCAGGTTATGATTCTCTACATTGTTAGTGCCCACTCTGTGGAATTTTACAATTTAAAATATCATTTCCCAGATGGTAGCTACACTTGTGATGAGCATAGCATATTGTATAGACTTGTCAAATCATTGTGTTGTACACCTGAAACTAATGTGCCATTGTGTGTCAACTATACTTCAATAAAAAAATAAAAAATAAATTAAAAAAGACCACCATGATTTCCATGCAAGGCAGTCCCTGGAAGGGTAGAGGCCTAGAGTACCTCATCTGGTGTTGCAGGAGCCCCCATATTGGCCATACATATATTAAATCAAAGTACACCAGACCAGTGGCTCCTAAGCTTTCTCTGTCCAAGCATAGGGTGGGGTGGAAGTCAGTTTGCTTTTTCTAAGGGATAACCCTGCCTTCATGCTTCTGTGATTTACTTATAGAAGAGATGACCACATTGGATGAGAGGTTAGATTTCATGGACTTCAAATGTCCTTTTCTAACTCTGAGATTCTGGGTGCCTACAATTTCATTTCTATTTGGGAAGTAACCTTTATAATTGGTAATGGTGTGGTCTTAAGCAAGCTACTTAACCCCCCATCTTTTAATTTCTTAATTTTAGAATGGGACTAATTCCAGTGACTACATCTTAGGATGGTTGTGAGATTTAAATGGAAAACATGTGTCATTGTTTAGTGCAGTGTGGTACGATGTTACTGCTGCTCACAGATACCCAGTTCTCTTCTCATTTGGGCCATGTCAGGGTGACACTTTGTGGGTCCCTTGCTGTTGGATGGGGCCATATGACTAAGTCAAGTCAGTGAATTGTGGGCCAAAATAAGGTCTATAACTTCTGAATCAGAGAATTTAATGGCTGATGTGCTACTTCTGGCACAGTCACATTAACATTCAGGATGGTGGCTGTTCAGTATGCCTGACTTCCCTACCCTTGGTCAACATATCATGGAATATGAGGAAGAATGACTCTTGGTGTTTTGAGGCACTGAGAGTTTGGGGACATTTTTGCTGTTGTATAACTTAGCCTATGCTGACTGATATGTACAGTGTTTGACCTGAGATAGTAGCTAATATTGGGCACTTACTATGTGCCAGGTACATGTTAGTTCACACTTTACAAACATACTCTAGAAAGACATATCATGATTATCCTCATATTTATAGGGGAAAACAAAGGTGATAGAGTGGTAGAGTAAGTGGTAGAGTGAAGATTTAAACCATATCATCACTATTTTGCAGACTCTATAGACCAAGTCTGTGGTTTCCTAGTATGATTATCTAATATTAATTCTTCAGCTTCAGACCCTGTTGTTTCATTTGTAAATGATCTCCTTCATTGACTATTACTCTGCAGAATGGTGGTGAGGTTAGGAAATCAGCACAGTGGACTTCCATGGTTATCTAAATCTCAAGTTGTCACAGGAAGTCTCTCATTGCTTTGCTTAACCACTTTTTGGTTTTTAACTTATTATTTAAACAAAAGTCTTTGGTGTGGGGACAAGAAACCTGCTAAGAGTATGAAAGACTTTTTTTTTTTCTACCTTTGCTTGAAGGCATCAAAATGATTATCTTGATTCAGGCTTCACAGAAACAGAGAGTGAGATGGGGATTCATATGTTATTTATTGAGGGAGTGCTCTTGGGAGAAACCTGTAAGGAAGTGAGGGAGGCAGGAAAGTGCAGGGGAAGAAGCTAAGCAAAGATGTGATATAGCCTCAGCCTAGCCTCAGCTTGATCCCATGGGAGAGCTATAGAATATGATTTGTATCACAGAGCTTGTCCTGCGTTGAGGCAAGAGGATTGAGTTTTTATCCCCCTGAATCAGTTGACATTGGCCTTAGATGTAACCTCCCAGGCATATCCAGGTTAGGTGGTTCCCACTGGCTAAAGACAGTTTTCCAGACAAATTTGCAGGTGTGAGCCAATTAGCAGCCAACACCTGTAGCAGTTGGGGAATGCATGCACCTGCCAGATAAGGGAATCTGGGAGATGCACCAATAGCATCTACTACAGTGTTTGAGGTCAGTGGCTCATCCTTTTCAGATTTGTGCTTTTTCTGGGAATGATAGGGTCAAGTTAAGGAGAGGCAGTGAAGTCTGTAACACAGTAGTGGAATGTGGTATCAATGAGGCCTTAGTACATACTTTTTGTTGATATCCAAGTGGTGTGCACATGGCTGTGAGGACTGGGTGGGCACAGAGCTCTGCCATGACCTTTGGATCTGGAGCTAATACATTTTGTCTGGTCACCTGGAAAAGCTCTTACTTTCTACCTTTTTAACTGGGCACGGTGGCTGCCGAAAACGTTTTGGCAATTCTTGGGTTGTTTTCCTTCCTAGTGAAATAAGTAGCTTCAACCTGGTACAGATTCAACAATTTAGCCCAATAATATTAATGCTAACACCAATATCAGCACAGTTTATGAAGTGCCTATTATGTGCCAGGGGCTTTAGTTGTACTAACTATTTTATCTAATCCTCCCCATTAGTCTGTAAAGTAGGAATCATAGGATCTGTTTTATGGTCCAGGACAATAAATAACAGGGAAGGTCGGCAACTTGTCCAGGGGCACACTGTTAAAACACTTCGTATAAAAGTAGTAAAGAAAACAAATCCTAGCATCGAAGAACAGAGGATTAGGAGAAAATGGTGAAAAGCCATATCGTCACCAAAAAGTACAAAGTATCATACTGTGTAATAGGGAAGCCCCACTCTTTTTAGTAATATCAAAATGTTGCTATGTTTAGTGTGGGGGGAGGAGAGCAAGGCAAGGTTCACATGCTGGAGATGGGATTTGATTCCAACTCTGTCTGACTCTAAAGCTGAGACATCGTATTACCACACTGTTTTAATAACCATGTGATTTAAAAATGTCTACCTGCTGGGTCCTGAACCATAAATTCCAGTATGGAAGAATGGCTAACCACCCAGGCCTTAGAGACAGACAGACCTGAGTACTGGCTCTATAACTTGGGACAAGTTATATAACCTCTCTCAGCCTGTTTCCCATTTGTCAAATGGGGATAATGATACTTAGCTTGCATGACTCTCATGTGGATTAAATGACATCATTTATATAAAAGGCCCATCATGTAAAAAAAAAAAAAAATAGCCAGTCTATACTAGTCATTATAGTACATCCATGAGGATTCTAGCTGGGGAGAAAAAGACAGTTTCAACTCTCTGTTGTTTAATAATAAACTACAAAATTTGGTGGCTTAAAATGACAATGATTTGCTATTTCTCATGGCTGTGGGTTGACTGGGTGAACCACCCAGTTAGTTATGTTCCATATAATGTCAGTCTGGTCACTCATGGTTACATTTAGCTGGAAGCCTAGCTGAGCTCCAAAAGGGATGTCTAAGAAGGCTGTAGTCCTCTTTCACATGCTTCTTATCACTCAGTGGTCTAGCCTGCACTTCGTATATGGTGACTAGATTCTAAGAGCTCCAAAGTGGAAGCATCCCTGCCTATTTTCGAGTTGGCACACTGTTACTTCTTTAGGTAAAGCAAGTCACATGGCCAATCCAGATTCAATGGGCAGGGAATCAGACTCTAAGTCTTATTGTGCAGAATGGCTTGTATATTGGAGGGGGAGGAATTGTTGGCAGCTGTGTTAGCGTTCTCCAGAGGAAGAAAACCAATAGGATATATACAAATATATATAAAGGGATATTTCTTGGTTCACACACTTATGAAAGCCAAGAAGTCCCACAATCTGCCATATGCAAGCTGGAGACCCAGGAAAGTGGCGGTGTAATTCAGACCAATTCTGAAGCCCTGAGAATTGGGGATGAGGTGGGGCTGATGGTGAGTCTGAGAGCCCTAGAACTAATGTATGAAACCAGTGCATGAACCAGATGGATGTTTTAGCTCAAGCAGAGAGTGAATTCACCCTTCTGCTCCTTTTGGTTTTATTAAGGCCCCCAGGGGTTTGGATGAGGCCCACTCACATTGGGGAGGGGTATTCTCTGAACTCAGGCTACTAAATAAGATGCTAACTTCTTCCAGAAATAGCTTCATGGACACACCCAGAAATAATATTTTACCAGCTCTCTGGGTATCCCTTAGCCCAGTCACGTTGACACATAAAGTTAACCATCAAAGAAGCCATACTTGGAGACTGTATTTCATGGGGCATTTATTCTAGACCTTACTGTCCCAACAGAGTGCTACACTGGGGATACAGATATTTACCATGAAGGCCAATACTCTGGAGAATGGGTTAGTGTTTTTAGAGAAAACTTCAGAGGACCTGGGGCTTCAGTTGGACCCTGAGTGAAGGATGAAAAATTTCTATGGAAAAAAAAGGAGAGGGTCTATCAACTGTTTTGATTGTTCACCCACAGCAACCAGCATAAACTCAGTATGAGTTGGGGAGGGAAGGTGGAGACCCTGATTTTAACTGTCAAATTGATCTAGAGTTGTCAGATGGGATAATTTAACCCTCAAATGAGGGTGATTTATCCTGTGTATTGTAATCAGACAGTCGTCTAAGTTGCTCCCCATGAGCTCTGGTAAATCACTTTTAGTACATATTGAAAGTGACAATATTGTATTTTATCACCAAATTGCCGTCTTACAGTAATAACTAATGCATGTCATCGGCTTTGGCTCCAGTGCTGAATTACACTTACTTGGAGGTGCATATATCCAGACAGGAGCTGTCACTTCCATTTCCTTGCCCATACTGGGGCCAAGAGGCTGGTTGGGAAACTGTGAATGATAGGTGGATGGTAAGTTCTTTGATGACTGAAGACAAGGATCTTGTTTAGACAGAGAAATAAGGACTGGTCAGGAATCAGGCTCGAATTATCTCTTACCTGGATTCCAGCTACTGCCTCGTAACTGGTCTTATCACCAGACACCTCAAAACCATCCTGCCCTAGAGCCCCCATAGTACCCTTTCTGAGATGCAAGGTACACCATGCCGGCCCCTTGCTTGAAACCATCACAACCTGTCATGGCCTGTGGGATGTTGTCCATGTTCCTTAGCTTCCGCCTACAAGGCTCTCTCTCCATGGTCTGGCTCCTGCCCAACTGTCCAGCCTCATCCTGCACTACTCCCATCTTGAATTTTCTGTTCTGCGTGCACACACACACACACACACACACACACACACACACACACACACCATGCTCTGCTTCTCTGCACCATTGTTCTGTCCTGATCTCTGTTTGGAATGTGCTTTCCCGGCTACCCCACACTGACCTCCTTTGCCTAACCAACTCCCCAAGTCATGGATGATATTCCACAAACATCCCTTTCTGGAAGCATTTGCACATGCTTTCAGGCTGTGCTTGTGATGCCCTGGGCATCTTACTCTCCTTGTTGTTTTACTTGTCACATTGCATTATCATTACTTATTTATGCCTCTAGCTCTACCACTAGACAGACAATGTATGAGCTCCTTGAAGGCAGGACCTTGTTTTAATATTGTTGGTATCCCAACCAACCAGCACATGAATGATTAGCCCAGAAGAGATGCTCAATAAATGTTTGTTGAATTAATGGATTTGTGAAGAGAGCTCTTAAGGCGGTCACAGAAACACATGAGCAGTGGAGACTTAGAATTCCCACCCTGATTCTGGCTTTCCCTTTAGCTAAGGGTTTTCCTGTTTTGATGTTACATATCTGGATTGGAATTCATGTGAGTATTAACTGCGAAGGTGAAATTCATATGGCTCTGGGACAAAAGCCTGGGCAAGGGCAAAGAGATATATTAGTTTGGTATTGCTTGGAGGTATTTTTACATTTAGCATTAAGTGAGAAATTAAGCAAATCTTCACACCTATGAATTTGAGATCTGCTGTATTTCTGGAAGTAAGGTTGGATGATCATTTCATTTGTGTTGGTGGATTGGGGATGCCAAATCTCACGAGGGTCCTAAACTATTTGTATTCAGTTCCCTGTTCCCCAATCTTGCCCTTAAAATTAAAGAATGTGAGAGTAAGTTCTGGATGTGGCAGGAGAAGGGAGAGTGCATTCCCACATTACCAGCCAAAATACATAAGCTCCTTGGAGAGAAGTAAAAGGTCTCTGAGCCCAGGAAGTGGATCTCTCCTTTCATACTGCAATCTGTAGGCAGACTGGGCAAGAAACTTCTTGCAGGCTAGGAGACAGATGTCAGTGTGTGCTTTACAAGGAAACAAGGCAAGTGCAGGAACAAGGTGGTAGGGGTCTTCAAAAAAGAAAAAAGTCATTATGAAAATGACTTGTGAAAGTCATTTTGGTAGTAATGATAATAGTACCATTAATCATAACAATAACGATTTTTATATGTTGAAAGTTTTCTACTTGCTTGGCACCATGCCAAGCTTTTTACTTGGACAACTTGATTTCAACTCACAACTTTACAAGGCGGATAAATTTCATTTCCATGCTACAGATGAGGCAAAGAGACACAAACTTGCCCAAGGTTACATAGCTGAATAATAAATAATAAAGGAAGGAACCGGGATTTGAACCCAGACAGTGTAACATAGCACTTTAGACCTAACCTTGGCACTATATTATTTTCCCAATAATAATAGTAACAAGTGCAACAAATGTTTATTGGATGCTAATTCTGTGCTGGATACATTGCCAAGCCCTTTACACGGAGAGTCTCATTTACTCTTCAGCACAACCTGTGGGGCAGGTTTTCATTTTTGTCCTCATTTCAGAGATGGAGTGACTAAGACTTACAGAGAGATTCAGTAACATTTCCGAGGTCATGCAGCTAGTTCATGATTGAGTCTGAATTCATTCTTAGGCTCTGTATCTCCTGAGACCCTAGTCCCATTTTTTATTTTGGTTTGGAAAGCATTTTCTACCCCATCAATCTAGCTCTCCCTTTTAGCAGCCATTTCTCATCTCCTACCTGACAATAGGACACAACGAAAATTTTCATCTTCTTTGAGGGCAAGGCCATATGGCAATGAAATGTATGGTGGATTCTGTTGGGGAGTGTGGGCTCCTGAAGCAGTAGTGGTCAAGAGCTAACTGTATATCAGAGTGGATGGTGTTAGATTTGGGTGACTGGGAACCTGTTTCATGCCACTGTGTTTGAAGCCAGATGCAGTGTCATGATGCTGCATTAGGGACTTTATATTGATGGCTAAGGGAAACTGACCCCCTGTAGGTTTTTAGTACATCGGTGGTTAGGACTTTATGTGTGTGTGCATGTGTGTGTATATGTATAGACAGATACACACAAAGTCCTGACTACCAATGTTACCAACACACAGTTTTTTGTGGGTAGGAGGGTACATTTGTATGCAGAGCACTCAATTTATGCTTTTGGGCAGGGAAAACTAAAAACAAACAAACAAATACAAACAAACAAAAGTGAAGTGGTACCATTTGCCCTAAGCTGACTTGGAAGTCTAAGCAGAGAGATAAGGCAGATGAGTATATGGACACTATTTTCATAGATTAATTTGGCTGATTAGTGTATTTTAACACCATTCATTCATTTATTCATTCATTTATATGTAGAGAGAGAACACAAGTGGGGAAGAGGGACAGGAGGAGAGAGAGAATCTCAAGCAGGCTCCAGGCTCAGCACAGAGTTCGATGTGGGGCTTGATCGCACAACCCTGGGATCATGACCCGAGCCAAAATCAAGAGTTAAATGCTCAACCAACTGAGCCACCCAGGTGCTCCTTAAAACTTTTTGAAATCATAAAACCTGAAAAAATTTTAAAAAATAAAAACCTTTATGAAACATTAAAATTATAATCTTCATGTAGGAAAGGTAATAGAGCAAAGTTTATACCACTTTGCAATTAGTGATTCATATCTTTACATGTGAGTGTCAGACTTTTGAAATGCTATTATGAATAAAGTTAAGAGGCTGCTATTGGGAATGATGCGATAAAATTTATCTATCTTTTCATCACTGTATCTGGGTCACCAGAAACAAATGTGATCATTTTCAACCTCCAGGTAAAACACTTACACTGTTCACCTTCTGGTGCTGTCATTTGTTGCACTTGGGAACAAATGAGCAGCTTCAGGGTAAGGATGGAAGAGTAATGTGTAGGCAAAGGAAGAGCTAGGAACTGGATTAAGAATAGATATTCTCACCTAAAAACTATGAATTTTAAGATTACCTATAGGGTCCACCTCAATTTAGGGAACGCCCCATGGATCTGAAAAATGGTAATTGAAACATCCTGGACTGGCGAGGAGACTATTGATAGTTTAAGTGCTGAGAAGCCTCAGGCCAAGGTGTCAGCTTTCTTGTGATGTGGTGACCCTGACTTTGGTCCATTGCTATAGGCAGAACCTCTAGGTCTTGTCTCAGGACTTTCCAAAAGTGGGTCCTGGTGATGAAGAGTGGGGGCTAGGAGGAAGCACCCTTTCCCTTCATGTGGCAAAGACTCTCTGGTTGATGGTGACGATGGAAAGGAGAGCACAGTATGGGGACCCAGCACTCCCACCTCCAGAGAGTTTTCTTAGGAAATGCTAGAGAATTACTACGGCATGGCATCACGAGTCATTGGAGGATGGGAGGAGTGACTCACCTGTCTGAAAGTGAAGTTCTGTAGTCAAGGCTGTTGTTCTGTGCCCATTTCTCTTTTCCCCCCTCTTTTTACCTCTTTTGCACCAGGTGAAAAAGGCTCAGGGCATGGCTCGACAGGTGCTTTCCCAGGTAACCATCCCTGGACTGGGTGTCCAGTTTCCCCTTTGAATGTCCCTGCGTTCTTCAGAACTTTTATCATCACTGCAATTTTATATCCATTCTTGAGGTTATTAGATGAATGTGTGGTACTTCCTAGGAATTGTGTGTTTTGTCATTTTTGATTACCTCCCCAGTATTGGCATATAGTAGTCAATCACAAATGTTTGTTAAATTGTTGGTTCGCAACCCTCTAGGGAGCTTCCCAGTTGTAATGTGAAACTGGCCCCTGTACTCAGAGGGCAGAGAGACACTGAAGGAAGAGGCAGGGGTTGGTAGGTAGAAGTTTTAAAAATAGCAAAGGGAATTTACATACAGGATTTGTCTTGGGTGGCTGCAAGATGAGTAGATCCTTGGATCCACCTGGCAAATGTTAAAAGTTTACATAAAGGCCTTAGGGTGCCTGGGTGGCTCAGCTGGTTAAGTTTCTGACTCTTGACTTTGGCCGAGATCATGATCCCAGCGTCGTGGAATCGAGCCCCATGTCAGACTCTATGCTTAGTGTGGAGCCAGTTTAAGATTCTTTCTCTCCCTCCCTCTGCCCTCTTCCTCCACTCACACTTGCTCTCTCCTTCTCTAAATATAAAAATTATATATATATATATATATATATATATATATATATATATATAAGTTTATGTAGAGCCCTTAACTATTTGAGTCCCTGCAAATGGTTTCAACACCACATCACCCTCTCAAAGCCACATCCTTGGAGCAGCCTCTGGGAGTGTGAAAGGTAAGGAGAACCCACATTCCCGAGACAGGGGTGGGGGCAAGGGGCCCTGAGTGCCTGGGTCTACCTCACATGTCAGTTGGCAGTCACATCTTTTCAATTACATTCCCTAACATAAATGCATAAGTAAACTTTTCAGAACAAAGGTTTTGAATAAGCTGGTAGGGAGACAGCTAATATTCTGAGGTGAATTAAAGAGACAATAGTGTCGGGGCGCCTGGGTGGCGCAGTCGGTTAAGCGTCCAACTTCAGCCAGGTCACGATCTCGCGGTCCGTGAGTTCGAGCCCCGCATCAGGCTCTGGGCTGATGGCTCAGAGCCGGGAGCCTGTTTCCGATTCTGTGTCTCCCTCTCTCTCTGCTCCTCCCCCGTTCATGCTCTGTCTCTCTCTGTCCCAAAAATAAATAAACGTTGAAAAAAAAAATTTTAAAGAGACAATAGTGTTAATTGAGAGAAAGCTTCCTCTCAGAGTCACTATGTCTTTTTTTTTTTCTGGGAATGAGTGTGCAGTTCAGCACAAAACAGAGCTAAAGCTTAGCATTCTAATGTGAGCCCATCGATCAAGAAATCAATCAACACTTATTTATCCAGTGCAGACTGTGTGCCTAGCACAGTGCTAGCAGCTAAGACTTTTGGGAAGTAGCTTTGCCTCTTTTCTTCAGTTCAAGAAATAGGGTTACTAAGATCTGTAGAAGTATGGAGGATGGAGGGCTAGGGTAGGGGCTTGGGTGGACAAACTGTTGGATGATTGCTGTAACTAGAAAAGTACAGTGAGAAGCCAGTGGCATTTGAGCTACAGCATTTTCTCTGTGGGACCCAACACCCTGAACTCAAAAGTTACTCTTTCCCAAGTAAGATGTGGATAGGAAAATGGCTCTGATAATTATTGCAAAAGCATCATCTTAAAAACAAATGAAAATCACAAGGTATCTACTTGAACTTGGAAGTATGAAATAAAGGAAGCAAACTGTTCCCAAGGGGAATAATTGTGGAGTTAGTGACTCTGAATTGTGTTGAGTTAGCAGGGTTCTGCCTGTTAGGTGTGGGATGGTGGTGGTGTGGGGGGTGGTCTAGCTTAATTAACCTTTCTCTCTTGAAATGTGACAAAGTGTGTATCCCTCAGCTACTCTGAGATGTTGATCTCTAAAAATGCAAAAGGAGAATTCCTCCTCAATCACATTTGTATGGAAACAAAGGATAGGAAGGGAAGACATGCCTGTGAGAGGAAAGACTATGTGGGCTATCTATACATTCAGATGCCAAAATGGCTGCTCATTTTCAGCCTCTGCCCTAATTTTTTCTCTCCTCCTGGAATCTATGATGAAAGTTTACATTTGGGAGACAGGGGAACAAATCAGCCTAGGTTTTTAGTGTTATAGGAGCTCTTTATAACCACCCCCACAGCTCCTACTCCCTGGGCCCCACCCATCAACACACACACACACACACACACACGCACGCACGCGCGCGCGCGCGCGCACACACACACACACACACAGTGTTCATTGTTTGGGAAGTTTGAGCAGAGTTGTCTTCTGAATGACAGGGCCTCATCAATGTAGAATTTGTGATAATCTGGTCCTTGGGCTAAAATGTTTCCACATTATGGAAGTGAGGAGTTGGGGGAAGGAAAGGGGTTTGTTAATTAAGACTAAAGACTAACTGTTTGCAAGCCTAGCCTAGTTACGGCTGACTCTTATCTCTTGGTGCAAACATTTATTGGTTTGTCAAGACCTCTTTCTTCTTCTCTGCCCCATGTAGTCATTTTATTCATAAAAGGTAATAAGTTTGCATTTATTCTTAAATGTCCTTTAATGCCCAGCTCATTAGGCAGTCCAGTTAGGACCTCTTAGCTAGGTTTTACTGTATTATTGTTGTAAAAAAAAAGGGATACTAGCTTTGAGAGGAAAGTTGTCTGCCTAAGGAAATATTTTCCCCCTATGGGCATGAAAACATAAACAAGCATATGCAGAAACTGAAGGGTAGGGAGTCAGAGCATCCTAAGTGAATTCCAGGAAAGGTGATTAGTAGTCTAGGTTCAAGTGGGAAGTACATCCCATGGGAACTCTTGAACAGAACTAAAGGCCACTCTTTGGATGAGGGATTCCTATGTTACCCTGTTGGGGATGGAGCTTTCTTCTCCCACATTTATCTCCCGCATTTTTACTACCATCTAGTTGTTTCGTTATTGCGTTGCCATTACATCTGTCTTGCAGGAGACACTCTCAAGGAAAGTCTATCTGGATGTCTTCTTTTCCTGTCAGTCTTCATGTCTGTCTGTTCTGAATTTGGATCCAATGTCTACCCTTAGACCCTAGGCCTTTCCCCACATCTCTAGTGTGGAAACTCTTCAGCCATGGGGTCTACACTCCTCTCTTCATTCTCAGGGCCCCCAAGGGAATCAGGAAATGCCTGGATAGACTGTTGGACCAAAGTTCCCGTCTTCCTCCCTCTGTGGGTTTCGATCACTTCTTTCAGTAACTAGGTTAGTTTAATTATTTATGGAAGGACATTCATAGTGCAAGAGGAAATGTCCTGTAGAGCATTTATCAAGGAATTGGCCTTCGTAATCTGATTCATCCCCAGAGCAAAAGCAAAATATCTGGGCTGATGATTCAGTTATTACCTTTGAGGGGATGTAGGATGAGACATCTACAGTTGGTGGGGTTTGAATCACTGTGGTTGACTCAATAGATGAACCTAGAATCTGCAGGAGGTACAAAGTCTGTGTGTTGTCCCAATCCTTCCAATAGTATAACGAAGAGCTCACTGCTATTGCCATCAGTGTACAGTGTGGAAACTGAGGCAGAGAGAAATTAAACTGCCTTGCCCAACATTTCTAAAATAGAAAGTAAAGTAGAGTCTGGATTGGGAAAGAAGGAATCTAATGCCATAGCTATGTTTGTAACACTCTAGAATCCTGTCCTGTACAAAACAGTCTTTTGGTTGTTCACCGTTTTATGTCCCTGGATTATATGATCATATCCAGCTTCCTAGAGCTGGATCTACTGATTGGCATAAATGGCAGGCTCAGCAGTTGGTCAGGAATCTCAGCATGATGATTTGGTGGGACTGGAAGAAGAGATCTTTCGCAAATAGAGCCAGGATCCAGTGTGCCTAGGACGAGCCAGCCTGCTTCTGCCACTCCCTCCATCTTTGACTTAGCCAAGCTCCTTAATTTTTGACAGTCTCAGTTGTCTCATTTGGAGGATAACAGTAGCCTCTACCTCTCACTGGGTTGTGAATATAAAAGAAAGGAGAGAGTGCATGGAAGGTACTTGGTAAACAATTAAGAGTTTTAAAATTTTTAGCTGAGGTCCTTTGGCCCCTTACAGTATGACCCAGAAATCCCAGTTACCCTGGGATACTGTTTCCCAAACTCTAGTATCCATAGGCATGGCCTGGTGTTAAAAGTTCAGTTTCCCAGATTCCTCCATAGGTGATTCAGGTTGGACCAGGTGATGCTGATGCAGAGATCCAGAGACTGCCATGGAGAAATTCTGGCTCAGAGGCCGGCAGAGTCCACGTTTTCCACTAGAATCTCCACATTCCTTCAGTCTTTTCTTACCCTGAGATACAAGTGTTAGAAACACCCTTAGCAATGCAGTCCACTAAAGGCTTTATAAGGTCAATGAGTAATAATTTAATTATTACAGGATGCCATCCTGGACTAGTATATTTTCTTCCTCTTCCCCATATCCCCTCTTGGCTCCCTGCCCCTCCTCTTCCACCCAGCTTCTATTTGCACCACAGTCCGTGGCATTTTTGAACTTCAGGGCTCCTGTCTGGCTCATTATTCATTTAGCTGAGGAACTGCAGCACCTAATTAATAGGAAATTAGCTGTGAATGTAACATTTGGCCTGTAGTCAAGGCACAAGAAGTTATAAATATATACCATGTGAGTGGCCTGGGCACCTGATTCCTGGCAGCTCTAGAAGTGGTACTTCCTGTGTTGTTCCAGGAAGTGCAGTCATAGGTCAAGGGCATCTGGGAGCTAGGGGTTACTGGCCCAGAGGGCCAAGGGGATTATGCTGGGGATCACAAGGCCCTGTCTACTTCATCTCATTTCACAAACAGCACATTTATTTTCCTCAAGTTTAATGTCTCTTCAAAGGCCAGGCTGGAATAGAATTGAAAAGCAAATTGGAACAGGGGCTGGAGAGGCCTTAGAGGAAAATTGTAGGGTCCCTCACAGGGTGTGCCAAGCACTGTTCCCTCAAAGACACTGCAGACCTACTCTTGTTCCAGACACTTCCATTTAGCTTCTTCCAGAGGCATATGAGTTCCAGCTTTATGTAATACCCTGATAGTAGGGACTTGTGCATTGAAGGCCATGCCCCTGATGCCCATGGTTATGGCCCATGGAACTGAGGCCCAGAAGGATTAAAAATCCTGCCCATCGAGCTAGGGGCAGAGCTGGGATTTGAACCAGGATTCCGTAACCCCCATGTCGGATGTGTTTTGTAGGACATCAGCACTGCCTGACTACCTTAAAAGGAGAGTCCACCTGGGAGGAGAAAACTGTTTTTAAAAGCACCAGTAAAGAAAGGATTGAGGAGGAGAGGAAGGAACCAATGGTCAAGGGGCACCTCTAGGGGTTTTGCTGGTGTGGAGGAAGCAATGCCCAGGGACCAGAGCTGAAGTTATTTTCTCTAGATTCACCTGATTCAAGTCATCTTACTTTTCTTTTTCTCAACTTCCCCAGCAGAGAAGTAGGAATTGTGCAACCTGTCTTTTCCCTTGTGAGAGTGAAATCTGCTGATAAAAGGGTTGGTTCAAATTCTAAGTCTGTTTGTTATGACCCAAACCGTGAAGGTGGGGTACAAGGGAAAGATGCTGGGTTGTTGGCAAAGCAGGTGGAGCCGGGAGGAACAGCCGGTCTGACTACATTAGGGAACAGAAAGCCCAGAGTAAGTGCAATATTTTGCCAGCTTTATTTAAGAGATCGATCGAAGCCTCTTTAACACAGGCTTCTACCTGAGAGCGATATAATGAATCCGGCATTTATGTGTCTCTGGAAGGAGGCTTCTGAAAGAGGAGAAAAATAGAAAAGAAATTGCATCTTTGGGTAGGTCCCAGAAGGGGCTGCTCTGAATGAGGGAAATAACTCATTGACGATGTCACAGAGCAGAAGATAGACAGAGAGGCTGCATGTTGCTTAAGCTGAAGGAGGACAGATTTTCCCCTGGAAGTAAAGTGTGCCGCCAGCCTTGCTCAGGGAAGGGAGTTATAAATCAGGGCCCAGCGGAGAACACAGGTGTCACGGCTGCCCTGAGAGAAAGATAATACATTTTCCTCTCCCCACCTCTACCCATTAGCCAGGGGCATTTCTTCACATTCCTCTGAGGAAGGGCTTTGTCCCTCTTGGTTTCTTATCCTCTGGGCAATGTTACCAAATCTTTACCATCCCAGCCAGTGCTTTGGCACAAGATGGCTTTGGAGTCAGAAAGATTTGAGTTCAAACATCACATTCTCCACTTATAAGTTTCCTCACCTCAGTGTACCCTCAGTTTCTTATTGTATTAAAAATATTGGGTAAAACCTATTTGAGGGTTTTTTTAAGAGGACTAAATGATATAATAGTCAAAACACCTCATATAGCATATGATACACAGTTGGGTCTTAAAACAATTATTGCCATTATTGTAATATAAATAAGAGGGTCAAGAATAACACTTGAGACTTGGAAGTCACTAATCACTTTCTGTTTTCTTTATCAAGGTCATATCGGCAATAATGACGTTAAGAAAAGATGTTTGATACTTTGTTCTTTTGTCAAATTTTACCCTCCCTCAGCCAATCCTAAGCCACAGTCTAGACCAAGGTCAACCCCAACCCTAATCCCAGCCCTAGACCCAACTTGACCCCAAACCTGTATGAAACTGTAATCCCTGTGGTCTTACCAACCCTATCCCAACTGCATTAGTCAGGGTTCTCCAAAGAAATGGAAACAATAGGATGTACATATACAGAGAGAGACACTTATTATAAGGAGTTGGCTCATGGCACTGTGGAGTCTGGCAAGTCCCAAAATCCGCAGGGTGAGTTAGGAAGCTGGAGGACCTAGAGAGCTGGTAGTGTAGTTCCAGTCTGAGTCCAAAGGCCTGAGATCCAGGAGGGCTGATGGTATAATTCTAGTCTGAAGGTCAGTAGGCTTGATGGCCAGGAAATGTTTTAGTTAGATTCTGAAGACAAGAAAAAAAGCCAATGTCCTGGTTCAAAGGCCACCAGGTAGGAAGGATTCTCTCTTATTCAGGGGAGGGTCAGCTTTTTGTTCTATTCAGGCCTTCAGCTGGTTGGATGAGGCTCCCCCACATTAGGGAGTACAGTTTGGTTTACTCAGTCTACTGATTTAAATGTTAATCTCATCCAAAATCACCCTCACAGAAATACTCGGAATAATGTTTGACCGAATATCTGGATACTATGTGACCCAGTCAAGTTGACATGTAAAATTAGCTATCACACCAACCTTATCCCTAACCCTATCATCAACACTTACTCCAAGCCCAAGGCCAAACCCAACCCCACCCTAATAACGACTATTAAATATTGCTAAGCAATGTTAGTGCCTCAGGTTTTTCTTTGTAGTGGGGATACAAATCCTATTGTAGCCACCAAAGCTGCTAATCAGGGTGATGAAGTCACACTGGAAAGGAACTCAACTTGATAATATACCTCTGGAATGTGGTGGAATTGAAAGGGAAAAGAGATCGTAAAATAGATTCTCACTCAGATAGTAACCCAATATGATTAATACCTGCCTTTGGAATGAGGAACTGCTCAGACACACAGAGAGACTACCATTTATTGGTGCTGACTCCTGCCCCATTCTCTTGGCCAAACTTTATTTTAATAGGATCTGTGTGAAATTGGGATGACCAGAGACAGGGCATGGGCACAATGCTCTGAAGATGTCTTATAAATATTGTCAGTATTTATACTCAGGTCATTTGGGTTTCTGCCAGATTCCTCTCTTAGATTTATCTCACATGATAAAAATGAAGCTTCCTGGTTTTTAGAAACAGTACTATAAAATCACAAAGTTTTAGAACTGAAAGGTATGATTAGCCCAGTGGTTCTTAACTTCAGAATAACTGATACCTGGGTGCCAATTGGTCCATCTCTGTGGATGAGCTCTGGGCATTGGTATTGGTGTCTTTGGAAGTATGCTTGTAGCACTACTGTTGCCAAGTGGCTCCACCATCTAGACCAAACCGCTCATTTTACAGCAAAAGTGAGACTCAAAGACTTTAAGTGACATCATAAAATCAGATATCTAGGGGCAAAGCCAATATCCAATGTCTCACAACTCCTGGTCCAGTGCTCTTATCAAACACCATACCTTCACTCAACTTGTTTTGTCAGATTTACAGCCAAAGAACAATGAAACCATCTAGAACCTTCATGGTGAGTGGTACTCTAGCTTGGCCCATGTGAAGTTTTTCCTGCCATACCCGCTTAAAGCCTCTCATTCCTCGGCACTGGCTAGCCTCTTATTCAGAGAGGTAGGTGCACTGGGGCAGAAACAATTCTTTACTAAACCATTTGGAACAATAAAGAAATAAATCCTAGCCCATAAACCTTGACCAGACAGCCGAAGGTCGTGCTCACTTGGCACTGACCTTATAAAGACAGATTGCAACTTTGGGGATCCATTTTGTTGTTGTTGTTGTTGTTTTCCTTCTGGGCACTTAGAGTTCATGTTTGCCAAAGAGAGTCCTGGGAATTGTAGGTCTAATGCTATTAGCATCTGCTTCATCCTCCATTCTTTTCTAATCTTTAAAAGGTGTTTAGATTTTTAATGAACTTTCACTAAATACTAAATGAATTGTTATTTTTAAATAGCTGACTGGAATGCCGCTTAAGTCTTTTTTTTTTTTTTTTTAACTTTTTCAGTGTTTGTTTTTGAGAGAGAGAGAGAGAGAGGCAGAGCGTGAATGAGGGAGGGACAGACACAGAGGGAGACTCAGAATCTGAAGCAGGTTCCAGGCTCTGAGCTGTCAGCACAGAGTCCGATGCAGGGCTTGAACCCATGAACCATGAGATCATGACCTGAGCCAAAGTTGTATGCTCAACCAACTGAGCCCCCCAGGTACCCCAATCCATCTTAAATTTTGACTTAATGTATTTAGAAAATATGTAAGCCTCTGAAACAGACCAGCAAGGCAGCATGTGGCTTTGTCCTGGGTAGTAGTTCTTTATCACCCAGAGTATACATAGGGGGTTCAGTATTCATGTAGTCATCATTTAAATAACGTTTATGCATTCCTCCTGGGTCTAGAGAATTTGGCACGAGGGAAAATTGAAGTGAATCAGACTCAGCACTTGACCTCAAGAAGCTTAAATTGAGGATGAGCACCCTCGAAAACCCACACCATAAACAATATGATGTTTCCCAAATGTTCTACAATAGGAGTTCAGGGATTAGTGAAATTACTTGTGCTTGAGGGATAGGGGAAGGTTCCAATGATACTGTGACGATTTAGCTGAGCCTTGGAAAACTGATGGGATTTAATAAAGAAATAAGTATAAATCACGTGGGAAAGGGAACAGCATGAGCAAAAGGAGACAAAGAGGAGGGAGGGGATTTTTATGGGGGTATATTTGTTTTTAATATGGTAGGCAGGGGAGAACCAAATGAAAAACTTTAAGTGTAGAAGTCAGGGACTCTTAAGAGTTGGATTTACACTGTTTCCTCACCATATCTCTTAGAGATAGTGTTATCGTTATGCCCACTTTGCAGATGAGGAAACTAAGGCTTAGAAGTCAGTAAGCCAGTGAGGGGCAGAGCTAGGATTGGAACCCAAAGACATATTCTTTCCAAAGCCAGGATTCTACCACGAGTGTTCAGAGAGAATGGTGGCACCATTATGGGGGAAGAAGAGATAATGCATTCACTTTGGATGTGTTGAGTTTGAGGCACTCATGAGACCTGCAAGAGGAGAGGTGAGTTTGGAGCTTGGGAAAGAAGTAATACGAAAGAAAAGGAGTTTGTTTCTGGAAGTTACATCCCAAGGTTGGCATATTCAGAACACCAGTCAAGTTGACTCACCCTGTGGAATTTCCAGATGGGAATTCTCGCAGCTCATCTGCAAGGCTGCTTCTTAGTGTGTACATGGTTTGCCAGACCTATCTTCAAAAGCTGCACTCAAGGTTTTCTTTTTTTGAAATATCTCGGCTCCTCTCTCCTCCATGTGTGCTTACAGTGCTGTTTCCATTTTTCTGAAGGGACTTTGCAACTTGCTGGTCCCATTGCTGGCTGCCAAGATGTGCCTCTGAGAAGCATCAAGCTGTTCTGCATTGGGTGGAGCGAGCACTCCTAACCCTGTGACCCCAATCATGAAAAAAACCCTTCAGTTGTAGGAGGAGCTAAAGATGATAAGCATGTGCATGGAGAAGACAGTTCTTTCCAGCAGGTGGAAAGACGGGAGGGCAGCAGGGAGCTTTGGTAGCCTGAGAAAGCTTTTGTACCTCAGGTTAAAGAGAGATGTTCAGTGAAACTCCTTCTGCTTCCAAATCCCTTGTTGTTTCCTGACTTCAGTTAGCAGTGCTAGAATGACTGGAACTAGAACTGTCTGGCCAGTGGGGAAAGTGAGGCAGAAAAGCATGAAGAAGACTTAGTCAAGGTGTTATAGTCTTTGGCTAAGATCCTAGAATTCACAACCCTCAAGGATCTGAGGGTTGGAGCCTGAATTAGTTTTCTATTGCTGCTGTAACAAATTATCACAATTTTAGTGTGGCTTAAAGCCACATGCATTTGCTAGCTCTCAGCTCTGTAGATTGGAAGAGCAGGCAGATTCAGATGGGTCCTTTGTTTAGGGTATCATGATGCTACAATGAAAGTGCTGGCCGGCTGGACTTTTATCTGCAGATTCTGGGAAGAACCTACTTCAAACCTCATGCCTTTACTTCCTTGCAGTTGTAGAACTGGAGTCCTCATTTCTTTGCTTGCTGCCAGTTTAGGGCCACTCTCAGCAACTAAAGACTGCCTGCATTCCTTGTCCCATGGCCCCTCCTTCATCTTCAGGGCCAGCATTGGAACATCAAATCCTACCTATGCTCCAATTCTCTGACTTCCCATTTGTTATTAGTTGGAGAAAACTCTGCTCTTAAAGGGCTCATGTGGGTAAATCGGTCTACTTGGGTAATCTCTCTTTTGCCATATGTATAACTTTGCTAAGACTGCCATAACAAAGTACCACAAACAGAATGGCTGAAACAACAAAATTTTATTGTCTCACAGCTCTGGAAGCTGGAAGTCTAAAATCAAGGTGTTGGCAGAGTTGGTTCCTTCTGAGGTCTGTGAGGGACGGATCTGTTCCAGGCTTTTCCCTTTGGCTTATAGAGAGACAACTGTTTTCATGTTCACAATGTGTTTTCCCTCTGTATACATTTCTGTATCTAAATTTTCCCTTTTTATAAGGATACCAGTCAAACCATATTTAGGCCCTCCCTAATGACCTCCTGATTAATTACATCTGCAACAATCTTATTTCCAAATAAGGTCACATTCTGAGATACAGAGCTTCAACATGTGAATTTTGGTGAGTCAGTTCAACCCATAACACCATCTAATAGCATATAATCATGACGGTGATGTCTTATCCTATACACAGGCCCTGCCCACACTTGAAGGGGAGGGGATTAGACAAGGGTGCAGGTCATTCCCAGGATTTTGCTTGTCACAGAGTCCCTGAACCTGGGCCACTGCTCAGTGGTCAGGACCAGTAGAAAGGAGACACTGGAGAGAGTAGTGAGAGTGGTTCAGTGGACTGTAGACCATGATCAAATAACCAGGAAATGAAGAAAAAGCAGATTCTGCTGCACTCAACAAGCAGCTGTGACTAAGAGGAGGCCAGGTGGTGAGAAGAGAGAAAAGCTGGGCAGAATAGCAGTTTCACTCAAATACAGGAGACCTGGGCTTGTTTGTTGTCTGGAAATAACCAACGTAGAGAGATTTGCAGTGAATAAATGCCTCCAACTGTTTCTGGTTGTTCATGTGCCCCCTGGTGTGGAAACTTGACTTATTACCCTATAAGGATTTTGTAGAACTCACTATTAAATGGCCTCTACAAATAGATATGTGTGCAATATGGCTGAGTTGTAGTTACTTTGGACACCCATGTTTCCTTACTCATGGTCCTGAAAAGCTCAGTCTTAATATCACAGGAATGCACTTATATTTGGTCTCCATTTGCCTGATTCTTTACAAATTTTGTGTGATTTCCTTGGAAGGACAGGTTTTATAGAACTTAGTAATGGTAATGGCCACCACTGATTCAGGGTCTACCTTATGTATCATGAGAAGTGTGCTCATAGATTATTCTTCATCTCCCTCCTACATAGTAGACTATTGCCTCCATTTCAGATGTGGGGAAATAGTCTCAGAAGGCTTCAGAGCTGTGGCTGAGGTTATAGAACTATTAACGAGTGATGCCAGGCTCCTACATCACTCTGGTTTAGTCATTACACTCACATTAAATCCTCTCTTAAAATTTGACAAGTTTCTTCTTTTTGAAAAGTTCACTATTTCTATAGGATGCACTCAGAGCAGCAAGTTTTCTGTGAAAACAAAATCATAGTGTTCACCTTTTATTCCCCTCCTAGTCCCAAACTCCTGGGCTTCCCAAGTAAGTCAGCTATTTGAGAAATTACTCAAGAAAGAATTTTTATCTCCACCCAGAGTAATTCATTGCCACGCAAAGAACAATACAGAGACATTTCAGCCAGTGTGACTTTTTCCAAAGGTCATACACACTGGTGCCCAGGGGTTTGTGATGGACATTGTGCCCAAGGCACAACATTGCATTTGCTTCTCTTTCTGGATACATTTCATCATGAAAGTGTTTGCAAGGCTCCATCTGCTGACTTACAATGGTCTGTCCTCCAAAATGGGGGCCTGTTCTTATTCCCAATGAGATTTGTGGATCTTAGAAGATATTTCAAAGGAGCACTACAGCAGTAAGAACCTAGAGCAATCGGAATTCAGGGGCATGGAATGCAGAAATGACAGGCATGGCCACCAGACTTTGTAGACTTGAGAAGCAATGGATTGTGCCAGGGTGAGAGTGCTCTGGAGAAAGATGTGGAGAGAAAATCACAAGTCGAGTGGGCTTTGGAGAAAGTGTAGGAGTTTGTTAGGTGAATTGGAAGTAGAAGGTAGGAGAGAAGGGCATCTCAGGTATAGACAAGATACAAAGATTTAAATGTCAATGCTTGTTGTGCTAAGTGGCTCAAGTATAAATGATAATATTACTAATTTTACCATCATCTCCATAATAATAAACACAAGCACTTATATATGATCTACTCTATGCCAGAGTACATTAATTATATTCTCAGAACATTGATTATATTAACTCATATGTTTTTCAAATCCACTATATGAAGTGGGTATTATTATTATCCTAGTTTTACAGGTGAGGAAACTGAGGCAAATTATCATTCCAAAGAACCCTCAACTATCAGAATCAGGATTTTATTCCAGCAGTCTACCTCCAGAGCAGTGTTGTCCAATAGAACTTTCTCTAATGATGACAGTGTTCTAAATCTGTGCTTCCAATACTGTAGCCCCAACTGCATGTGGCTATTGAGCACTTGAAATGCAAAGAAAAATTACTTTTTACTTAAATTATTATTTTTATTTTAAGTTTACTTATTTATTTTGAGAGACAGAGAAAGTGTGAGCAAGCAGGGGAGGGGCAGAGAGAGGGGGAGAGAGAGAGAATCCCAAGCAGGCCCTGTGCTGTCAGCGCAGAGCCCCACGTGGGGCTCAAATTCACAAACCATGAGGGGCGCCTGGGTGGCTCAGTCAGTTGAGCGTCCGACTTCGGCTCAGGTCATGATCTCGCGGTCCGTGAGTTCGAGCCCCGCATCGGGCTCTGTGCTGACAGCTCAGAGCCTGGAGCCTGTTTCACATTCTGTGTCTCCCTCTCTCTCTCTGACCCTCCCCTGTTCATGCTCTGTCTCTCTCTGTCTGAAAAATAAATAAATGTTAAAAAAAAAATTCAAATTCACAAACCATGAGATCATGACCTGAGTCGAAACCAAGAATTGGACGCTTAACTGACTGAGCCACCCACATGTCCCTAATTTTAATTATTATGTTTGAATTTAAACAGGCACATGAGGCTAGTGACTACTGTGTCCGACAAGTTGGCTTTGCTAGAGTCTGCTCAACTGTAACACTCTGTTGCCTTTCAAACTGGACAGTGTAATGTTGATTCTGTAATTATAGTACTAATACTAATAATAGCCCCTGGAAGATTGATGGCCTTTTATTTAGCTCTTACTATGTGCAGGGCAACCTGTTAAGTGCTTCCTGTAACTTATGTCTTGTCTTCTCCATGACAACCTCGTGGGTGATGGCTGTGAGCATGGATCTACATTCAAAACCCAGCTCTGCTACTTGTTTGCCCTGTGACCTTAGGCAAGTTACTCTCTGTGCCTCAGTTTCCTCTTCTGGGAAATGGAGTAAGTAATAGCATCTATTTGATATGCTTGCTATGATGCTTGCAAGAGTCTATGCATTAAAAGTGCATAGTAGTGGCTGACATGTGATAAGCATTCGCTATATGGGTGGTATTGTTGTTACCATCCTTATGCATTAGATGAAGAAACCAAGGCATGGAGACGAAAGCATCCGTACTGAAAGGCACAGCTCCCTGTGGAAGAGTTGGGATTCAGCCAACAGGCGGCCGACCTGATACCAAAGTCCAGGTTCTTAACAACTGTATTGTGGCTTCCATTCAGAGTTTCTAAAAGTTTGATTTCTGGAGAACTATCGTGAAATCCTCCAGGGTGCTTGTTAAAGATACAGTTACAGACACTTCCAGACTCACAGAGAGCTATTGCCTTAGACTGTTTATGGTGGAGACCTGGGAATCTGCATTTTAACAAGTTCCCCAGGTGTTTTTCAGGTATACATTAACCAGTGAGACACCACTGGAAAAATTTGATGGGGAGGAAAGTAGCAGGAGAGGACAGGTTTTGAGGTATAGGAAGTGTATGGAGGATGAAGGAGTTCTATGAACAGATCTTTTTAGAAAGGTCTTCCTGGTGGCCGGCTTCAAAGATGAAGTTGATTAAAGAACTTGGGGCACAGCGAGGTGATAAGACCTGCTAGGACAGTGATAAGGTGGACAGGGGGAGTGGGAGGGAAATTTTCTCTGGATATTTCTTGGTAAAATTGACAGGACATGGTACCTCTCTAGAAATTAGGGAGCAAGAGAGTTAATTGGGAGTCAGAAACGATCCTGAGGTTTCTGTTTACAACACCAAGGTATGTAGCGACATTGTAACCAAGGTAGGCAAGGTCTTATGGGAAGATGATTCAAGTGCACTTGAGGAATTTGTAGAGCGTCCGGGTAGAATTGCCCAAGAAACAGCTGGACATCTGATTTTGAGTTCAAAAGGGGGATCTGTAGCAGAAATAAAGGTTGGGGTTCCACAAGCACTAGACATGGTGCTTGCTCCATGCAGTGGGTAAGACCGTCCTACAAAAACCTGGCCACAGGCTCACCATCTGCCTCACCAAAGATTTACCAAGGTGGGGGAGTTGATACAAATGTGTGAAGTAGCCTGATGTAAGGTAATAGGTATTCAGCTGCTTTTTTTTGCAACCAGTTGAAGAACACTTGCCCTGTCAGGCGCCTTTGGAATCAGTCTATCAGCCAAACAAAACTGCCCCAAACCTCTGAGCCTTAGCACACCTTGGGGTGTGACCCTACTGAGGGCACTTGGACACTTGGTCTTGAAGCAGATGCCAGAAGAGAAGGGCACCAAGGCTCATCCTCTGGGCAACACTACTTACAGGTCAGAATGAGAAGCCAGTGAAAGAGGCAGAGGGAACTTAGGCAGAAAAGAAGGAGGAGAACAAGAGCAGAGCAATGCCCAGGAAGCCAAGAGAAAGGAGGATTTCAGCAAGGAGGTTGTCAGCAGTGCCACATGTCACGGAGAACTTAGCCTGAAGCCTGGGGAGAGGTCCCAGGGCAGACTCCACTAGCTGGACTGTTTGGTGCCTTTTGCCATCAGCAGAGTGATGGGGGATGGAAGCCAGGAGAGCGACTGAAATTTGCAAGGTAGTGGGAAAGGAAAATAAATTACTCTCTTCAGAAGGAAAGGGAAGAGGAAGGATGCTGGCTTGGGGAAGACATGGTTGACAGAGGGTTGTTTGTGGGATGTGAGGCTCGAACTTGTCTGTAGGAAGAGGGGACCCAGAGCCAGTAGAATAGAAGGGTCTGAAGACAGCAAAAAGCAGAGATGATCTTTGGATCAAAACCCCAGAGGAGGAAAAAGGGAATCGTATCTTGTGGAAATAGGGAGGTGGTTCTTCCTTTGGGATAGGAGGAAAAAGTAGAGAAAACCTTAGAGGCAGGAGCAATAATTCATAACTAGAATTCTTAGAAGTGTAAATCTAGGTTGTCTGTTCAAAATGAAGGCATTGGCTAGGAATAAGGATAAACACAGTAACACCTTTAACACTTTGATATGCCTCCTCCCCTATGCTAGGCATTGTTTAGTGCTCTTCGGGAATTGCCTTCTTTAATCCTAAGAGGTAAATGTAACTGGCAAACTCATTTTACGGCCCACAAAGGGATGTGAATTGCCCCTGGTCATGCAGCTAAAATGTAGGGCTGGGACTTGTCCCCAGGAAGTCTGAGTTCAGTGTCTGATCTTTTAAACACTCTGTATGGTATAATAAAAAGGCAGCACTAATGGTAATCTGCATTCTTATAGCACTTAAAAAAAAAAAAAAACCTTCTCCCATTTTACAGGTGGGAAAACAAAGGCAGAATTTGCCAAACTTGTCACACATCTAGGTGGGGTTGGAGCTTTGGCTGGAATTGGAGTCTCTTGATTTCCAGTTCTGTTCTCTTTCCCACAGAGTGACAGTCCACACATAGTTCCTGAGCAAATTGCGTTGCATTACTGAGCCATCTCATTCCTTCTCTCCCTCCTTCTGTTCTAACACCCCCACCACCACCACTCCCACCCTAATGCCAGCCCTGAAATGCCAGGAAGGCATGTCCGGCACCTGCTCCCTCCTTCTGGCTGGGCTCCTTGTCCTGGCCAGGTGCCACTGCCCTGCTCTAGCACGAGGGCCCCATGCAGGCAGGCAGTGGAGGAAGGCCACGTTTGTTTTGCTTTTATTGTTAAATAATATAAATCTCTTGGCTGCACCACCCGCCGGGACGTGAGTTGTGTGTCTTCCCGCACAGTCGCTAATGAGACAGTTAATCATTTGTTTATTCTGTATGAAGAGACGTGGCGGCCATATCGCTCAAACCAGACACAGGGCTCAGGCCCCTCAGGGAAGCTGTCCACACCGGCACATGAGTCACCCACAGTCCCAGCACAATCCTGCCTGCAGGCCCCCGTACCTCCCTCCCCAAGGCACTGACCAGGATGCAGGCATCAGCTGATGATGATTATTATTACTGTTATTGCGGCTATTATTTTTAAAAATACTCCCTTCCCTGAGAAGAAAAAAAAAAGTGATTTGCAAAGATGCTTTGTTGGGAGATAAGTAGGTTTCCTCTTGGGCACACGTTTATCTCACTTGTGCAGAGGTTCCTAGAGGTCGTGCTGCTCACGAGATAAAGCTCTGGGATCCTCCCCAGGGAAGGCCAGAGTCAGCGTTCTGCTGTTTTCCTGGTTCCGGGGTTAAAGAGGTGAAATCAGCTATGTTCCTCCTGCAGGCTCCCTGGGGCTGAGGCTGCTTTTATTAGAGCAAATCAGACCTGTCCAGGTGCAGAGGGATGGGGGAGCAGAGAGCCAGAAGGAGGTGAGGAGGGGGTTGGGGTAGAGTGTGTGTTCTGGGTCTAGTGCTGTCTGTACCTGGGTTGCCCAAACTGAATGATTGTCTTAAAAAGCTTCCATCCATCTATTTGCATGCTATTAGCATCCTCCTGCTCTTTTCTTGGTGTTTGGATAAATCCTATTGCCTGAAGCTTATATTTCAATTAACTGAGTCCAACTGTCTGAGTCCTGAGGCACAGGGATGGGCAGGAAGTTGCTGTGTTTTCAGCCGTAGCATTGTATCATCCACGGTCTGTGTGTCTGTCTTCCATCAGCCAGGTCCCACCCTTGAAGCTGTGCCTTTCTGCCGAACTGAGTGCGTCGAGGTCTGGGGCACAGTTACCCAGGGCAGGGCTTATGTTTCAGGAGTAGTTTGCACAGGCAGAACAGCTATTCTTTTAGACCACTGGAGTGGGGAGCAAGCATGGGCAGGTCCCGGATGGAAACAGTGAAGCGAGTCGGAGGGGGCAGTGGAGAAGAGTCGGCTGGCCCCTCACTACAGTGGATTTCTAGCTTTCTCTCTGCTTCATCTGGGACCCTGCGTGAGGCACTTCTCCCTTTAGCCTCCTGCCTGGGTATACGCTTCGTTATCTCATCCTTTCTCCTCACTCTTTTCTTGCCCCAGATACCCCCTTTCAACTTCTGTATCTTTGCTTGCTGTTTCCTCCACCAAAATCTTTTTCTCTTTCCTTTTTCTTACCTTATTTATCAAAACCTGTCCTCCAAGATTCCATTCAAATGTCACCCCCTCTAGGAAACCCTCCCATTGTCCTCCCCAGGTAGAATTAACTTGCTCTCTGTGCTTCAGGCTACTCCCATCTCATGCCTCTCCCTTCTTTGGGCCAGGGCTAGCACCTGTCCTGCATGTCCCGTGGTAGAGCATCACACTGCCACATCACATACGGTTTTGTGTTTTTGAGTTTGTTCTGTTTGGCTTTGTAGTGGTTTGAATGGTGATCCCCCAAAAGATACGGCACGTTGTAATTTTTGGAACTCATGAAAGTTACCTTATTGGGGAGAATGGCAATTGCAGGTGGAATTAAGTTAAGGATCTTGAGATGAAGAGATCATCCTGGATTATTCAGGCGGGCCCTAAGTCAAGTGACAAATGTCCTCATAAGAGACGCCCAGGAAGGGTGCCTGGGTGGCTCAGTCGGTTAGGCATCCAACTTCGTCTCAGGTCATGATCTTGCGGTTTGTGAGTTCGAGCCCCATGTCAGGCTCTGTGCTGACAGCTCAGAGCCTGGAACCTGCTTCAGATTCTGTGTCTCCTTCTCTCTCTTTCCTCCCCTGCTCATGCTCTGTCTCTCTCTGTCTCTCAATAATAAATAAATGTTAAAAAAAATTTTTTTTTAATTTAAGAAAAGAGACACCCAGGAGACTTGACAGACGGAAGAGGTTGTGTAAAGAAAGGGGCAGAGATTATAGTGATGTAGTCACACACTAAGGAATCCAGGGAATTCTGGAAGCCATGAGGAGATGAAAGAGGCAAGAAGGCGTCCTTCTCAAGAGATCCAGAGGGAGTGACTCCGTCAACACCTTGATTTCAGAACTTTGACTTCTGGCCTCTAGAACTGTGAGAGAATAAATTTCTGTTGTTTCCAGCCATCTAGTGTGTGGCCATTTGTTACAGAGCCCTCAGAAACAAACAGGCTGATAGACTTCCTCTGAAAGGGAAGATGGGGCAGGCACGAAAATATCGTGTCAGGAACCTGGACCCTTTCCTGCTACACCGATGCTTGCTACCTGCCTTGCTCCTTCTGCTTCTGTTCCATACAGTGCAAGGCCTGTTCCTCCTGCACCAGGCCTTGGGTGGGTTCCTTGCCCTCGTGGGAGCATCAGTACTGAGTAAATAATGGTGATTATCATCCCAATAAGAGCTAGTGGCATTTGTGTAGCCTCTACAGTTTAGAGTACTTTGCCTCACCTCATTGCATTCTGTGTTTGCAATAACCTTGTAAAGCAGGTGTTGGGATCCCTATTTACATGTGATGAAAGGGAAGACTGAGGCATAAAGGGACTTGGGCATGACCATACAACTGGTGTGGTTCAGCTAAGACTTCAAATATCCTTGTCTTTCGGTTCCAAATCCATATACTTTTGAACTGTGTACTCCATGTCTTTGAGTATGAGGCCCAGTGAGACAAATCTGTTTTTATTTTTTCTGAGACAGGAATATCCTTTGCCTGAGGTATGGATGCCTGCTTTTTCTTCTTTCCCCAAGGTGTGCTCAGACTCAATGGACTTTGGCAGTGGTGGATGGGTGAGAGGAAGCCCTGTTTATTCAAGGGTCTTGGTTTTAAAAGGGAGTGTCTATGTGTGTTAATCTTCTGTTATTATTTGGCTACACTACTGGGGAAACTGTGAATGTGTGTGTGTGTGTGTGTGTGTGTGTGTGTGTGTGTGTGTTTTCATGCATGCATGCACATGCACTGTGCACTCGACCAGCTATTATCCCCCTCTGGTGGTCACTGCCATAAATCTATCACCTGATCATCTAAAATCCCAATGAAAGGAAGATCACTAGGCCAGTGAGCCCAGGGAGATTCAACATATTTAGCATGGCTTATGTTTGTACACTCTCTTCTGAAGAGTTTCAATGGATGGTTCTGCTCTCCAAATAGGACTCCTTCTTCCAAGGAAAATAAGAGTGTTGCATAAATGGAAAGTGGGCTTTGGAGTATGACAGACATAGTTTCACATCTCAGCTCTGCTACTTAATTTCTACATTGGTTTGAGTTATTTAACCTTGCCAGTCCACATCTTTAAAATGGGATAATAACAGATATCCTCTTTCCAAGGGTGTTACAAGATTATGTGAAATAATGTATTTAAATTGCCTCGTACATAGTAGATACTTAGTCATCATGTATTTTTTCCCTCTTAAGTATACTCTTTAAATATGACTAATTATACTGTTAAAATCCTGTTTCATAATGTTTATTTATTTATTTTGAGAGACAGAGGGAGAGAGCAAGAGAGAGAGCAGGGGAGTGGCAGAGAGAGAGGGAGAGATAGAATCCCATGCAGGCTCGTGCTGTCAGTGCAGAGCCAGACACAAGCTCGCTCTCACAAACTGTGAGATCATAACCTGAGCTGAAATCAAGAGTTGGATGTTTGGAGCACCTGGGTGGCTCAGTCGGTTAAGAGTCTGACTTCAGTTCAGGTCATGATCTCCCTGTTTGTAAGTTTGAGCCCCACGTCGGGCTCTGTGCTGACAACTCCCAGCCTGGAGCCTGCTTTGGATTCTGTGTCTCCCTCTCCTCCCTCTCTCCCTGCCCCTCCCCTGCTCACACTCTGCCTCTCTCTTAAAAATAAAATAAACATTAAAAAAAAATTTTTTTAAAAAGACTTGGATGCTTGACTGACTGAGCTATCCAGGTGCCCCTAAAATCTTATTTTGTAAATAACACTTTTGTCCAGGGAACACTGACTAGTTCTGTCACATTACTGCCTGGAAAATGGAAAGATGTCCTCTCTGCAAAAGGGAAGCTAAGAACTTGAAGAGAGGAAATGAAGTGTTCAGTAAAATCAGACTCGGGACTTAGATAGAAATAGGGATGCTCATTCCCCCCCCCCCCCCCCCAATGGAAGGGAAAGTAAAGTAATATTTATTGGGCCCCCTGATATAAGCCAGATCCTTTATTCAAATATTTTATTTAGTTCTTACAGCAACCTGGTAAAGACAGTAATATTATCCCCATTTTATAGATGAAGATGTGCAGACTTGGGGATTCTACTTGCTGTAGGTTATATAGCACAGAAATCACATTCCCACTCAGGCTGCATGACTCCTGTGACAGTGCTCTGCTCCAGCACACCACTTCCCTGGGAGCCCTGGGGAAATACAGCTCACGAAGAGCTCACGTGTAAGGATTAATCTAAAGGAATATCCTCGTCATCCCCAGTTGCCAAAGAACACAATATGCAGTTCCAGAAAGTTGGTTTCCTCCCAGCCATTTAGCTCTAAGGGATAGAGGAGTTTGCATAGAACCTGACCAGTATTATAATGTTTTCCTCTCCGGAAACCAAGAGGTTGCCCCTCTGTCCTACTGTTTATGGACCCAGTGCCGATTATCATTGTGAGGAGTGTTTGAGAAAGGCTCCCAAGATATTTAAAATAGTGCATCTTGTTCTTTGAGTGAGTATAGTTAGAGGATAGATAGAAGAAATTGTATCCATTCGCCTTGAATTAAACCCCAGACCTGTGTCTTGTTAGCCAATTAACTAATGCTTCTTGTTACCTTCTTCAGCTTTGCAGAGCAGTGGAGCGACTTGTGGGGTAATGGGTTTACAAAGGAGGCGATTGCAAACTCACTGAGGAGGCTGAAGAACCGTATATGACATAGGACAGCACTTGTAACATAACACATTGTCTTGTGTGACGGTTGGGAGACCTGTGTCCTGCTTCTTGAGCCACCAGCTTTGCAACCTAGGAGAAGTCATTAGCTCTCTGGGACTCAGTTTGTGAAATAAAAAAACATGTAAGACAAGATGATATCTTGGATTCCCTTCAGATTGTAAACATATGTTGTTTGTTGAGTCTTAGTGTGGCCAGAAGGCCAGGGAACTGAGGAGAGGCAGAGCCTGACCAGACTGAACAAGCAGAGTTTCATCTGCGTGCAGAAGGAGCTGTCTATGCATATGCAACGGGCCAAGAAATATTTCCGGATAGGGGTGAGCAGTGTGGTTGGTATTCAGCTTCCCCCCTTCTCCATGCACAGTGCCTTGGGCTCATCTTTATTACCAGACTCTGGTGTCATTGAGCAGCATGTCCCTCAAGACTGTGAACTCCCTGATGGAAGAGACCAACTATTTCTCATGGGGATCAGTGAGTGGTAGTGGAGGAGTGAATGCATCATCCAAGTTCTTTCAGATTCCCATTTCTCGAGAGACATTTTTCGTGCATCAGTTTTCTTTTTTTGGCTCTCTCCTCAATGGACACTGTTTCTAAAGCTCATGTTAGGAAAGGTAGGTGAAAGTGAGTTGATGTTTGCAGGCATTGGTGAACATGGGGAGTTGTGCCTGTGGTTCTGGTCCAAAAGCCTGCTCATCTTGAGCCCCTTGCCTGCTTGGGTGGTGAGGTGAAGTCACCCTGCAAATGATGGGAGTTGGGGGTGAGGCCAGGAATTATGTTCATGGGCTCACAGCCTTGTCACAGTCCCTGTTCCCATGCTGGCCTGTGGCCAGGCACAGTAAACTTGCCTATGTACACACCTTTCTTTTCTGATGACCATCGGACACCCATCATGTCCACTATCTTCCCTCCTTCTGAACCCTCTGAGACTGTCATAAAAGGCATTATTTTTTAAGTCAGTGAAAGTCCTGTTCTCTTCGGATTGGTGAGCCGATTCTCATTTGACTTCCTCCCTCTCCTTCCCACAATTTGTTTGTATCTTGGTATCAAGTCAATGAGTCAGAGGTGGAGCCTGGGGGAAGAGAGACCAAAGATACACATGCAAGATGAAGGGAAGAAGGCTTATGCAGTCCTGTCCACTGACCATCCAGAAGGTGCTTAACCTTGTGTGCATCATCTGTAATCTTCTCAACAACCCCATGAACGAAGTGTGGTCCTTCAATGTTACATACACAAGGACTGATACATAAGTGTGTCAGTGTGTGTGATCACACAGCTGGTTGGGAGGCAGATCTGGGATGTGAAGCAGGATTGAGTGACTCTAGACCCAGTATATCTTTTCAATATAGCAGTGTTATTTTCCCAAATACTCTCCTCATAGCCTTTCTATTTTAGATATATTTCACACTTGCCACTAAAAGGCATAGCATTTAGGTGCCTAGCCTAGGCCCTGACACAAAGCAAGAACTTAGTAGATGTTAGTTGATTTTGCTATTGTTTTCACATTTGATAGCTTGGGGGTTTTCACAATATCCTGAGATGTGAAAGGGGAAAACCAGTTTGGTCAATTGGAGACATTCCAGCATTTGGATCCTAGAATAAATATTACCGATCATTAACTAATTCCAGGCTTTACGTGGTGAAGAGTGACTAGCCGCTCTGCTTAAAGGTGTTCAACCTAGGTCAGGCTGGCGAGGATGTCTGTTGCAGCCTCCGACTTGTTTCTGAGTGATTATTCTTGCCATCACTTCTACGCACCCACGCAGCATTCTCATGGCGCATGACAGGGTTCAACATTCCAGAATTCAGTGTGCGAGCTTTACTTTGAAAACTAGCATCATATGCCATTAAAGAATGGCATCGGGCCCGGATGCCTGTGTCCACAGTTCACTCCAAGCTCCTGGGAGGCGGAGGCAGATGGTACCACATGGTCCCCCTCATTTCCAGAGCCTGCCCGAGCTGAGAGACTGGGCTACTGTGAAAAGAAGACTGGCTTGGGAGTTAAGGTAGCTGGTTTAAGTTCCAATAACTTGCTGTGTGGCTCCAGGCAAACCACCTAACCTTTCTGTTTCAATGTTCCCACCGGTAAAATTGGATTGCCACATTCTGTCACTCCTATTTCAGTGTGCTGCTGATTTTGTGTGAGTAAATGAGATAGCAGATGCTAAAGTGGGATATGAATGCATGGTATGATTATGCTGTTATTATTGCTCCTCAGTCTTTTAATCATACATTTTGACTGGATCGTTTTAATTCACCAAGGCACCCTAAGGCCTAATAACATATAATGCAGTTAGCAGGAAATCAAACAAACAGATGAATGCACGGGGGGGGGGGGGGGGGGGGGGGGAAGCAAACTTCCCTGGGTTGCTCGCAAGTTCCTCTCTGGCTGTATGGCTCAGGGTGTGTCTCTAAGAAGAGGAAAGATAATGACCAGTGGGAGTCAGCACCTGTCTGGGAAGAAGAGGAGACAAAGAACATCACATCTGGTCACCTCCACAGAAGGGGTACTCCATTCTACCATCGTGGGGCCTGAAATCTCACCATTAACCTGATATTTTAGCTTCCTATTCCTTGCCCTTCACAGAATGGTTGCAGTCTCCCTTTTTGAGCGAGTCACATTTGCCATGGCCTTGGAATTGGAGATAGAATCCTTGGGTCTGAGTCCTTCTTTCCCGAACTATAGAAACTTCATAAAGCAATTAATTAAACCTTTTCAAGACTCAGTTTCTCTGTCTGTAAAATAGGCTTAATAGTCATAATACCTACCTCATGGGATGATTGAGAAGATAGAATTTTAAAAAGAGGCTTTATAACGTTATGCAAATTTTTTAAATGTTTCTTTATTTTTGAGAGAGAGAGAGAGAGACAGAGTGCGAGCAGGGGAAGGACAGAGAGAGAGGAAGACACAGAATCCAAAGCAGGGTCCAGACTTTGAGCTGTCAGCACAGAGCCTGATACGGGGCTCGAGCTCATGAACTGCAAGGTCATGACCTGAGCTGAAGTCACCGACTTAGGCCATCCAGGCACCCCATTATGCAAATGTTAATTGTCATTATAGTCTGATATGCTCCAGTTGAAATATTCCATGAGCAGATCTTGTCTTTTCCCCTGGTCTGTGCTTTGTGTTTCTTTACTAGATACTCATTTTCTCCATCTCTCCTGTTAAAATGTTCAAGTATCATGTCAAAGACCACTTTTTTTGACCACCCCAATGAGAAATCATATTTTTTTCTTTCCGGAATTTCTAGAGAATCTATTGTCTTTCCTGTTCGCCTGCTTGTCCTCTCGCACTTATTTTAGCACATTATTACTTTCTTCAGTAGGTTACGAGATCCTGGAAGACAGGGTCATAGCAGGCACACAGTACATGCCCAATACTCATTTAAATGAATGTGTAGGATGTGTGTTATCAATGCCTATTCCCATAGGACTTCTTTAAAATAAAAATATTACTGGGGAAGGTGACCCAGTAGGTCACGAGTACTTAAGTATGAATTAAGAGTGCTAGGCTTGGGTGGCCAAATGGGAAGGAAGGGCAAAACCAGAGAGAACAAGTTTAATAAGAAAGTGGGAGCTGCTAAAGACACATCTCATCATTGTAACAGTTTTTCCTGGCTTGGTCTTGGTCTTAACAGATGCTATGGAACCAGCGTATTAACTTGGAAAGATACCTTATGAGTTCTAAAGGGAAAGGAGAGTTGAAAGAATTCACAGGTACAGGAAATTGTGCAATATCTAGACCCACCAGAAGGTGGCGCACTGTCACTAATTCCACAGCCTGGCGGCTTTGCTCCAAGGGATCCCCCAAATTGATGTGGTTTTCTGATGGGTAGGTAGTTCTCCTCTGCATTTTATTCAGTTCAGTCCTGCTTCCTCCTTATCTCCTTCTCTGTCCCCATCCATTCTGTTGCTTCACGGCATGAAAAGTCTGTAGGCTAGAGAGTGCTTCTCATTGGACTTTCACCTTTGGGAAGGTTCTGCTAATAGAGGTGCTTCAGCTTTCTCTCAACTCCTGCTAAGGTGCAGAACCAAACTCGAATCTCACCCTCTGCATAAGAATCCATCTGGATTCTTAGAGGGTAAGCCCTGAGAGCCTTTTTGGACAAAAGCAGGTGAAAGGAGAAAAATCACTTTCTTTTGCATACTTTCTTTCCTGGCTCCCTTGGTACCCCCTCCCCATTTTTCGAGGTTTCTTGTCTGAATTGAAAAGCACCTCTCTCTGTGCTTCTTCCCCAGATCACCTCATCACATACAGTGCTTTATTCTTTTTATAGTAATATCACATTTATTACCTCCTTGTATTTTCACAAGATGTGTGGCATAGGTATTTTTCTGTATTTTTAAAAATCATCATGATAGCTTTCATTTTTATAATCCTATACAGTTATCAAAGCCATTTTGCACTCACCATTTAATTTGACCTTCACAACATTTATGAGACCTTCTGGAGCATAGGTACTAACATCCCCGTTGTATGGATGAGAATACGTATATACAGGGAGAGTATGTGATTTTCCCAGAAAATATAAGAAATACAAGAACTCACTCACCAAACTCCTAATTTATTCTACAATTCTGTGTCTTATTGTGGATGAGGCAAACAAGGCTCAAAAAGGAATATATGACATACCCAAGGTCCTACAGTCAATAACAGTAGAATGTCACCTTCCTCCCCCCAAAAAAGTGGTAGAAATGGCTGGAATCAACATCTGACTCTCGGTTTAGTGCTCTTTTTATTCTCCTAAAGAGGCCTTCTGTAATCTAATGAACCATTGGCTGTCTATCCAACCAATAAATATACCATCTAGCCTTTCAAAACTCTTGGGTATACATCAATCAACACCATGACAGAAGTTCTCAGAGGTGAATGAATACCTGAGGCTTTCTGGAAAGAGCATCAGGAATATTTTTTTAAGCTAAAAATGTATACAAACAAAGGCTGGAAAGAAATCCATCACTGTGTTAAAAATGTGCTTGGGTGATGGGATTGTGGGCAATGTATTTTAATTTTTCTGTGTTTCTGTATTTTCAAAGTTTTCTTCAGTGAGATTTTATTACAGTTTTTAAAAAAATTTTTCATGTTTATTTTTTTGGGAGAGAAAGACACACACACACAGAGTGCAAGTGGGGGAGGGGCAGAGAGAGAGAGGGAGACACAGAATCCAAAGCAGGCTCCAGACTCTGAGCTGTCAGCACAGAGCCCAATGCAGGGGTCGAACCCTTGAACTGCAAGATCATGACCTGAGCTGAAGTCAGATGCTTAACTGACTGAGCCACCCAGGCACCCTGATTTTATTACTTTTATAATGGGAAGTAAACATTAAAAAGTAGAAGAAGAAAGGATTTGGGCACTGGTATCGCATGTGTTTGTGAGGTTGTGTGTGGTATGCAGTGGCTGTTACTGCAACCCAGTCTGTGGTTGGGTAAGACAAGAAATGTTCTCTGATCCTCCCTAACTGGGCATCGTGTGCTTCTCTGTTCCCACTTCTCCCCAGAAGCCCCACTGAAGGTTTTGGCAGGATTCACTCACACTTTGCTCCCACCCTTCTCCCTGGTCAACCCCACAAAACTATATAGCACACAGTGGGATAGGCTGGGCCAGGGGGAAGAGGCTCTTGCAGGGGTGGGGGGACCAGCGCCTCACCCTGTCTTGGCAGATCTGGAGGCTCCTGCGCTCTTCACTCTGCCTGCTGTGGACTTATGTAACACATTCACAGGACTTCATTTTCCAGTAGATTGAAAGCAAAGCCACTGTTGATTTTCTCCAAAAAGATCTATTTGGAAGTGCAATTGCCTGGAATTACACGGTGGCGCGAGAGGCCAGACCTTGCTGTAAATAACTTTTCTCTCAACCACACCGGGGCCTGGCTGGCAGCAGAGTCCATGCTTCAGATGATGGTGCTTGCTGTGGAGCGTGTGTGTGCGTGTGTGTGTATGTGAGGGGGTGGAGAGAGAGGGAGAGAGAGAACAGGTGAGCAAGGTCTTGGGGCCTTTGCTCACCTTCTGCTACTTTGTCCACCTCTGGAGCTCTGCACGTGAAGGAGCGGTGAGATTTCTCATGGGCTGGTTTATGTGCCCTCTCTCTGGTTATGTCTCCCACCCTGCCACCCGGGGGTCTGGGGCTGTGTGAGGTGGAGTGACTTGTGCATACAGTGTGGGGCAGCACAATGAACAAGCTTGAGAATTTGACATATCTGAGTTCTAGTTCCAGATGTGCTGGTTACAGTTTATGGGACCTTAGAAAATTACTTATATCTCTGGTCTTTCTTTATCCATTAAAACAAAACAAAACAAAACAAAATTGGTCCTGGGTGTGGGGGTTGAGAGTATCCACATTTCAGTACTGTGAGGATTAAAGGGAGTAATAGTGGAGAAATCACACTGCACAGAGTCTGACACTTGATTTGTGTTCTGGAAATTTAGTTGCATCCTGTGCCCTGTGTTGCCTTCCACAACAGACTGAAATGAGAAGCAAGAGCAGTGGGCTTGGAGCCAGGATGCTACATGCCAAAGTTGCGAAACAGGTGAAATTCAGGATGTTTTATCCCTTCTTTCCATGCTCTCTTCTTCTACAGTTATCCATAGCTCACACACACGATTCTCCCCTGCCAAAAAAAAAAAAAAAAAAGACTGGAATGAACTAACTTACACTGTGGAAGAGGGGGCTTCATGCATGTCTTCTGGTGGGCATTTGTGTTTTAAGTGTCCTGCCTGGGCAAGGAGAGGGTAGTCTTTAAACCAAGATGGCAGCACTTTATGCAAGGGAGCATCTGGATAGGGGAGTTGCTTGTAGATTAGAAAGTCTTACCAGTTACTCTGCCTATTCTTAAGACCAGCATTACCTTGCAGGCATCAGAATGAGATTGTGCATTAGCTTATCTGGGCACTTTTTTCTAACCTCATGTAGCATTGTCCTTTTCACATTTCTTCATCAAGTCTGGACAAGAGTGGAATCTAGCAAACTATGGACTGTATCCTCAGGAAAAGACTTCCAGACAACTCTGGAGAAGGCATCTAGCCACCCACCCAACACTTATTGAAATCCTACTCTATGATGGAATAAAAATAGCCAACAGTTATTAAATATTTTGCCAACTTCTTGTGTACATTATCTCATCTAATCCCTAGTTCTAATGATATATTTACTGTTATTATTATGCCATTATTATGCATACTGGCTAAGGGAAAAGAAGCCAGAGCCAGAATACCTGGTTCAAATCACAGCTCACTAGTCACTAGCATTGTGAACTTAGGCAAACTGATTCTTTGTGCCTCAATCTTCTTATATTTAAAATAGAAATATTATAGTACTATCTCATAGGGTTGTTTGAAGCATTAAGTAATTCATACATGTATAGAGTTTAAAAGAGTGCTTGACTATTATTATTCCCATTTAATATCTGAGAACACTGAGGATGAGAGGAAGGGAGGTGATTTTCCCAGCAGCACCCAGCTGATGACAGATCCAGGTCAAGAATCTGTGCCTTATGACTCCAGTCTAGTACTTTTTTCTTGTTATGAGGAAAATGTGCAGAATCATTTATATCCTCTACATTATCATCCCCTATGACAGCTGTCAGTCTTAAGTAGCAGTGTTTTAGAATGGCTGAAAACAGTTGAGAAGCTGCGAGCTTTTTAAATTAAAATCTTGTCCCCAAAAGCATGTAAAAAAATTCCTTACCAATCAGGGTCAATTTATATGCACCCAGTATGGTGGCTGAAGCTTAAGCAGCAGTTAGTGGACTCTTTAATGAGTGGCTCTGGAGGCAACACTCAGGCTAGGGCCATGCCCAGCAGGGGCTGCCACTAGGCCATGTCCAGAGAGGCTTTGCTCCTAGGTCAACTCTAAGAGAAGAGCCAACTTGTGTGGTGAGCACAGGTCAAACTGTGAGTTTCCATTAAGAAAAGAATATGAATGGCTACTTCACAGAATATGGTAACTAACCCCTGATGGCATCAGGATAGAACATGGAGTGGAAGTATTTTCTAAAGAGTTTTTCTCTTTCCTAGAGTGATCTAGAGCAAACCTTTAGTTGGCCAAGTCCAATAATGTCCTATGTGTTTCAGATGAAGAGGATGGGTCAGGTGGGGAGGGTGTTCCAAGGAGTCCTCTTTTGCCCTCTCCCCATTTCCTTGGACTTCTCCTGACAAAATGCCTACACTTCTACCCTTTAGGGATTTATTCTTTGGGGCATTGCTAGTGTTGTGGGTCCCCCGTCCCCATGAATATTCAATTAAATTTCCAATATCTCCAAGAGGGCAATATGTTACACTAAATCATGTAGTGTCTTATATGGAAGTCTATTCCTCCCTGTTTGGATGCAGCAGACAACTAGAGACCTTCAGCCCATTCAGAACTGGAATATAGGCAAGGTGCCTTGGGAGGAGAGAAGGTGGACAGTCTTTGCTAATTCATTATTTTGCCAAGGGCCAGCCTACTTTGTGCCTTCTTACTTAGCAGAGAGCTACTAGAAAAAGTTCTGGTTGAAGCCAAGTCAGAGAGTTATGATCCAGCATAAGGAAGCATCCCATTCAACCAAGATATTTAAGAGTTTGTCCCTCCTTCTTTTCCTCCAGCATAATGTCATGGATCGATGGTTCCCTCCCAGAAGGTGTTGAAGTGCTAACCCCCAGTGCCTGTGCAGGTGACCTTCTTTGGAAACAGGGTCTTTGCAGACATTTGAGTTAAGATGAGATCATTAGAGTGGGCCCTAATCCAATATGACTGGTGTCCTTATAAAAAGGGCATGTTTGGACACAGAGACAGACATGCACAACAGAGAGAATGCCACGAGAAGCTGAAGGTGGAGATGGGTGTGATGCATCTGCTAGTGAAGGAATGCAGATTGCCAGCAAACTGCCAGACATTAGTAGAGAGGCATAGAACACATTCTCCCTTATAGCCGTCAGAGGGAATGAACTAACTGTGGCAGCACCTTGATCTTAGGCTTACAGCTTCCAGAACTGTGAGACAATAAAATTCTGTTGTTTAAGCCACCTAGTCTGTGATAGTTGGCTATGGTAGCCTTTGCTCACCAGTATATGACTAAACCAGCATAGTTGAGAGTTTGTCCTTCCTTCTTTCAGTAAACATTTAGTGATTACCTACTGTGTGCTAGTATAATGCCAAGTCCTGGAAACAATATCTTGGATAAGATCTTTGTTTTTAAGGAGTTCATAGACTTGTAGGTAAATGAATAGGCCAATCTTAATAGTACGATGAGTATTTAATGTCTCTTCTTCCCTCTAGACCGTTGACTCTCAACTGTGTCCATACATTAGAGTCTCCTGGGAACTTAAAAAATACCGATGTTCAGGCTTCACTCCCAGACAATGTGATTTAATTGGCCTTGGGGTGGGAACACAAGGCATTGATATTTTATAAATCTTCCTAAGTAATTCCAAAGACTACCATTGTTGAGAAACACCGTTTTAAAAATATACCCATTATTTTAGGGACTCATTCCAGACCAATTAAATTTTATTTTTAAAAAGTTTCCCAGGTGGTTCTAATGTATAGCCAAGTCTCAGAACCATTCTCTCCCATAAGGTTGAAATTGTGTTTGTCTTGTTTAATGTCATATCTTCTCCACAGTGCCTGGTTCAGAGAAGGCAATCAATAAGTAATTGATGAGTCAGGATCTATGATGAGAAAATATAAGGTGCATGGACGATGTACTGTATCCACTCAGTTGTGAGAGAGCTGAGACCCAAAAGATAAGTCAGTTTAGTCAGGCAAGGAGGGAAAAGAAAAATGTTTGTGGCTGAGGGAACAGTGTGTACATACAGTTAAGGAACTGTACATGGCTCAACTTGGCTGAAGCGTCACCTGCGGGTAGTGAGAGGTAAGGCTAGAAAGATAAGCAGGGTCATGAAGAGACCTGTAAGCTATGATAAGGAGTTGGGGTTCTGCCACAGGCTTATTTGGGTTGCCTTGGGGGCATAGCCATGGACTCCCAAGGTTGGTTTTTGGTATCTTGGCTGTGGTATTCATACAGGTGCAGGTGTGGGCTTAGAGTCTTGCACTTTTTCTCATTGAAGACAGAGGGACCCAAGTGTCTTGGAACCCTACAGACCCATCTCATGAGAAGGTTGTCACCAGCTTCCCATAGAGACCACCAAGTAATGTTACTGCACCTTAGTCCCTATGACCCACCACCACCAAGACTTAGGAAGGAGAAGTTCCCAACATTCTTTCCACGCTTGCACATCTTGAGTGGATGTTGGGACAGTTTTCACATCCTTCCAGATGTTCACTAGAATCCCATTTTACCATAGGTGGTGGGGGCAAAGATGAGGCTCAGTGTGATTTCCCCCAGCCTTCCTGGCCCCTGGCTCCACAGGAGGCCCCTTCACAGGGTGGGTTGATGACCGAGGAAGGGACCCGACCTGTGATCCTGGACATTTGTCCACTGTGCATGGCCTCCCTTGGGTGTTTGCTTGTCCGAGCCGAGCTGTTGCCAGTTTAGTACTCTATGCAGATTTCATTAACAGACTGCCTGATCCACTCTGAGTCCTTAATGAAGATGTTAAATAAAATTTGACATTATTATTGCCATTTGTACAGCACTTCATATTTACCAAGTGCCTTCAGAACATTTTTATTCTTTTCCAAGCAATAGCCCCATGAAGTCAATTAGTACCACTGTCCCCATTCTACAGAGAAGGCTCTTGGGAGTTCATTGATGTGTTGGGAGTCCTGCAGCCAGTCACCCTCTATCCCCAGGGGAGATTATTCTCCTTCCTTTTGTGCAAAACCCAACTCCTGGAGCTGGGCCAACTCCTCGAAGCCTGTCTGACCCCTCACGCGCTCCCCCCAATTTCTAGAATATCACTCCTTTTCTAGATATCACAGAATATCACTCCTTTTCTGTCTTAAGGTTTCCTGTTTTTAGTTCAGGAAAGGCTTGGTCTTCTCTTAGTCGATTTGAATGACTTACAAGTACAATTTCCTGATGGGCATTAAATGTCTGGATGACCATGCAAACACGCAGCATTCTGCAGGGCCTCTGCTGTCCATCCTGCCTCTTCTCAGAGGCCTGCCAGCAGCACTAGGGATGTGTCTGGCATGAGCTGTCCTTTGTAAACATCGCGGGGCAAACAGCACTGATGTCTTTCTGCATGTGACAACCTCCCCCTCTTACTGTGGGAGACCTCAAATCAGAGGCTCCTACTGACAGCATCTCTGTAAGATTGGGAGAGAAAATAAACCTCGTAAGGAGGGAACAAAAGCCGCTCAGGTGCACTTCCCTGAGGCTTGTCAGAGCAGCGGAATAAGGCGTATTAATAGGTTTGCTTGGCTCTCTGGCCTTGGTTTTCTCATGTTAAATGCAGACATTAATGAAAATGCGAGTATATAAAGGGTTTCCTGTTTTAATGACTCAAACATTTTGGGAAGGACTTTTACACTCTTTTTGATTTCACAATTTTAAAATCTACGTTACTAATTTTCTCTCTGTGATGCTATTATGGCTTCATGTTTCCTTTTCTGTGCATACCCCATTTCTGTCTCATTCTTTCCCTGGCTGACTTTCTTTTCCCTCTGACCATCTCTTTCATTTTCATTCTTTCTTTTCCCTTCCTCTGCCACATGAAGTGTCCTCACTCTTTCATTATGCTACCCATCTCATCCCATGGAAGGGTCTTTGGTATTTCTCGTGGGACCACCCCACAGGAGCCTACCTTTCCTCTCCAGCCCCTGCAGGATTACTTCCTGCAAGCTCCTGATGGAGGGTGTGTGGTGCAGTGTGGCATCTAGAGAGTAGGGCGCATGGTGAAAAGGCCCAACCCCTACACACTGTCCTGTGATGAGGATGTGGGGTGTGGGGAGGTTGTGAATAGCAGAGGGGATTGTGGGATTGATCCTTTGATGAAAGGATCAAAATAGAGTTTGACAATACATTACAGTGAATGGAAAGAACATTGAACTGAGGATTAAAATTATTAGAGTCAATGGGGTTCCTGGGTGGCTCAGTTGGTTGAGCATCCGACTTCAGCTCAGGTCATGATCTCACAGCTCGTGGGTTCGAGCCCCGCGTCGGGCTCTGTGCTGACAGTTCAGAGCCTAGAGCCTGCTTCAGATTCTTGTGTCTCTCTTTCCCTCCCCTGCTCATGCTCTGTCTCTCTCTCTCTTAAAAATAAAGATTAAAAAAAAAATTTTTTTAATTATTAGAGTCAAAAACTGTGAAAAGTCTGAGACTGTAGCCTATGTGCAAGCTAGTAAGTGAGTCTGCTGCATTTATATGTGTGTGTATATGATTATATATACATGTGATTAATGTATGTATGTGAATATAATATTCAGATATAGAACATATATACAGGCCGTATATACACATGTGTGATGAATGTATGCATGTGTGTATATCCATGTATAACACATTTACACATGTACACACATATACACATGCATGCACACATGTATTTATATACATGTATATACACATGTAAATTTATATACATACACACAATACTGTCAGTATATATATTGACAGATTATACAACATCATGGACAGAGACAAAGAGCATTGGTTACTTATGGCAAAAGCAACAACTAGAGAAATCTCTTGCATCTGTTCTCTGAGTCCCAATTCCCACAGGGTGGTGTGAGGGCAGGATGGTACCAGCACATGAAGTGGGGCGATTCAAGGAGAGTACCCCACCCCGGTCACGTTAGGAAACTCTGATTTTATCTGGAGATGCTGGTGACCTGCTCATCCTCCCCTCTGGAGAGAGAAAGAACCCTTTCTTTACTCTGGAATGTAAGCTAATCTTCATGGAGAAAAGAACTTATACTCCTGGAATGGCTCAGGGGAGGGAGATGTTCTCTATCTTTGTTTAGTAGCCAGGAAACAAATCTGTCTTCTGATCAGGAGAAAGATAGTATCTTAAGTTTCAAGGATGTTTTACTATTCAAACACCCTTGAAAGGATTGTCCGTGCCCATTGCCCAACTCATGCAGAAAAGTGAGATTTCATGGAGAACAGACATAATCAATTATGTTTTGTTTTGTTTTGTTTTTTCTTCCTTTCTTTCTTTTCTTTTCCTTTTTTTTTTTTTTTTTTTGGGTGTAAACCCTCAGCAGGCAATCTTTACTATGTTGATTATTTCTGAAATTGCTCTAGCCATGTAAAATCATATTCTTTGTATTTCCTCCCTGTGTTCCATTTTTCTCCTTTTGTGAATCCATGTATGTATTTCTCTCTCTCTAATTGGCAGGGAGGGTAGAAAGGAGAACATGTCTTTTGAAGCAATATTGTGGTTTGAGATATTCTTATGAAGTAAGAATTCTTATGAAGTAAGGTCCTGATCCTACCAAATAGCATTCACAGTTTAATCTTGATTAAAGATTAAGAACTTTAGCTATTATTAATACTTACCTTACAAACGGGGATTATAAGAAGAATGGTTATCCATTGTAATACCACCTTCTCCTCCTGGCTGTGAAGGGATTCCCCAAATTCCACTAGAGTTCTGAGTTGCAACCCTGTGACTAAGCAGAAGACTCTCAAAGAAATATGGCACAGAGGAATGTGTCCTTGGAGAGCAAAATCCTACATCAGAATAGATGGAGTCTGAGACTTCTTCCAGCTCTGAAATTGGGACAATGATGCTCCCTGGACATTTGGAAGATGCCCCTTTTTCCCTTTCAGTCAATTTGGATTCTACTCACAGCGCAGATAATCTCCCTCTCTCATGTCCTGTGTTTCAACTTCTCCATTTATCCAGTGAGTAGATATAGAGGCATGTGGCTAATGTGCTAGACTTTCTGCTGGAGACCTGGTTACGTCTTATTGTTGTTGAAATGAAAAGAATCAAGAGAATAATGTGAAAGGTGTATGAACTTCAAGTAGGGCATCAAAAGATAGGGGATGCTGATTAGCTATGTGACCTTGGACAAGTTACATAACCTCTTTGTGCCTCGGGTATCCTTTCTTGAAAATGAAGAAGATAATGCCTACTTGGCTATCTATCTCATGGGGATATTGGCAGAGCAAATGAGTTCATGTTCAGTGTATGAGGTGCTCAAAGGAAAGACACTGGTTGAATGTAAAGTTTGCTTTTGCCACATAAATGTCATCATTCTCCCATTCTGTTCCCCATCTCAGCCCATGGACGGACCTCTGCTGTTTCTGACAGTGCTATGCCACAGGATTCTGCCTTTTCTTTCCAGCCCTGCAGGATTACTTTCTGTGAGCGCCTGATGAAGGGCATGTGATGCAATGTGGGGCATCTAGAGAGTGGGATGGATGGTGAAAAGACCCAAACCCCACACACTGTCATGTGATGGGGGGTGTGGAGTGCAATGAGATTGTGAATAGCAGAGGGGATCATGGGTCCTTTGACTCAGGGAGCTACTTTCTGGGCAGGAGCAAGTGGAACTAAGGGGCACAGAAAGGGTTCAAATAGGGCTGGCTCTGCACACAAATCAAGTGTAATGAAAGGAGTATGGGCTGGATCTGAGATTTAGCTCTTCTTGGGTCATTAATTAGTTGGTATGTGGCTAACATATGGGGAAGATTTGCAATATTGGAGATATTTTTTCTTTTTGCTTCCTGTGAACATCTGAAGATAATTCTAAGTTTACCAGTCGACTAGCCCATCAGTGTGCCTGCTCCTTTTCTTTCTAACTCCCTTCCTTCCCTCTCCACAAATATTTATTTATACCTCATTTGTAACTGAAGATAAGCATCTCTGAAATCGGGCCTGTTGGCACATGTCTAAACACTCTTTAACTGAGAGACAGATATTCACAGAAACATTTTTAAATGTCCACAAACTAACACCTAGATTGTCAAATCCTAATCACAAGGTTCAAATCAGGCTTCTGATACTAATGTTTTAGAATGTTCAAATGTCAATCAGCAGTTTTCCTGGTACAACTCTCATGAATCTTGTGTGTGTGCTTACATGTGTGTAACTGCATGAGATGCATTGTTAATTAACATTGTAAGGCTAAGCACTCAATGGAAAGGTTCTGGAGAATTCTATTTCATTATTACAGAATTTGTGTTTAAAAAACACAATCAAGTAGAGCCTGTATTGAAAGAGGAAGACCTGTTTCCAGAACCATGTTGCCAATATTAAGTCCATTCTGACATAGGGGTTTTGCTCTGAGTGTCCTGGTGGCCACATGGATGTTCCTTTCTCCCCTTCTTTTAGTGCAGAAAGATTCTTGCAAAGATGCTTCAGATGAATAATTCTCCTGCCATTGCCAATATGCAACTCATTCCGCATGGGTGTTCCTTCAGACTCTAACCTAGTTTGTGTTCAGGTAATTCTGGTAATGGGACATTTTGCCTCTCCCCTGGGGGACCATTTCCAGCATCTAGCCATCCAACCGATTAGTTGGAGAACTGAGCCCTGACTTAAGGAGGGAAAGAGGTGTTTTTTGAGCTGGCAGGGTGGCTTCCAAGGCTTTTGAATTGTTCTCCCAGCTGTCAGGGATCATTGTGAGCCGTGAGAACTGCTAATCGAATCCTAAGTTTTTTGTTTTTTGTTTTTTATTTTTTTCAACTCAGAAAATTCGATTAGAAAACCAGAATAATTGAAATGTGCATTTCCACACCACTTCCTAAATAAAATGTATAGATGTGTCAAGTCAGACGGATTCTAAAATCAGTTTTTCTCCCATTGAGCAGGCAGTGCTCTGGGGCTGGAAAGAACTGGTTCTGAATTTCAGCTTTGCACTGAACAGTTGTATGATCTTTAAATTTCCTTCTAATAAAATGAGGAGAGTAATACTTTCCCATGGGCTTGCATGAGAGATCAATGAGATAAAACCCCAGGCACAAGACCCATTGTGTGGCATTCAGCACATGGTCATTTACCTTCTTTTTCTAGGAAGGATGCTCAGCTTCCGGGTTCTCTGATAAGCCTCTCTGGAATTCCAGTTGGTCCCTTTGGATGCCCTGATGACCCATGAACGCCCTCCGGGATGGGTGTGATACTGTAGTCTCCAAATAGCCAACTTGCTTCCTTTCTCTTGCAGACATCAGGCACATGCAGACAGGGGGAAGGACAGATCTCCCTGGGAGGCTGTCACCAGGTGCCACATCACTGTGTGTTTATGGGCTTGCTCTGAAAAGCAGATGGGGGATTTGTCCACTTCTTAAAATTGAAAACGTTCCGGTTCAACATAGGAGACAACAGTGGTAATTGTACTATAAATTGACATAAACTGCAATGAGAAAAACCTCCTTGACTTCCCCTGCCTTGGATTCCACATCAGGATGTGTTAATGAAAGCATCTGTCTCTCGCCAGCTCCCGTTATCAGACATCTTAATTTATTTACTTATTAAAAAATAAAAGGGGAATTTGTGCTTTCGTTTTTTTTCCCCCTTTATTTTACCTTCATCATTATGCATTAAGTGATCTTAGCAAAACGGACAAACACAATGACTATAATTAAATATAGTTCTTGTTTGGTATGGTGCTTTCCTCCTGTGGCATTGGCAGTTCTTCTAATGACAATGACCTTGTAATTTAAAACATATCCTACGGATGTCTGTTCTTTATTTTAAACTGCTGTGAACACACACTGGTTGAGCAGTGGCAATAACAAGAATGAGACCTGGTGGTGGCTGATCCAAGTTCCCCCACAGGTTAAAGCAAGAAGCTTTTACCCAGAAAGGCCTCATGGCCTCAGAATGTATCATTTGTCATGGACCTTCTCCTTTGAGTAGTAATCTGGAGTCAACACATTGCTTCTGTTCCAGACGGCATTGGGAATTCCAACCATATCCATTCAGAATTTGGTGTTGATTTGAATCCTTCTGTATTCGACTTGGTGATAGTCTTTCCTTTATTAATTCACTCAACAAATGAGTAGAATGAATGGATTAAAGCTTTAGGAGATACGGCAGTGAACTGGAGAGAGGCTGGAATGAGCCTGTGTTGGGCAAGGGTCATTGGGTCTCTGGTTGGATTGGAGGGTTTGTTTGGAAAGTGAGGAATAAAGTTGGGTAAGTAGATCCCCCAAACTGCAGGCGTCTTACCATATACCATCATCTGTCTGTCTACCTACCTACCTACCTACCTATCAGTCATTCTTGCCCTTTACTTCTGTTTCAGATTAATCAGAGGCTGACTTTTGTTCCCCTCTTGGGACAAGGTCATCTTTTGACTAAAGGATAGGGGATGAAAAGACCTTGGCTTTGAGTACATATGTCCTCAGGACCCTATATGACTGGGAACCAAGTATCTTTTTCCCCCCTTCAAGTAACACCTACTTGTTCCTAGAACTCTATTCCTAACCCAGATCTGCACTGTTCACCCTTTTTTCCCCACTCTGCCCATTTCCCAACAGTTGGTTTGGAACATGATTAATTAAAAAAGTCACATTAGGGGCGCCTGGGTGGCGCAGTCGGTTAAGCGTCCGACTTCAGCCAGGTCACGATCTCGCGGTCCGTGGGTTCGAGCCCCGCGTCAGGCTCTGGGCTGATGGCTCAGAGCCTGGAGCCTGTTTCCGATTCTGTGTCTCCCTCTCTCTCTGCCCCTCCCCCGTTCATGCTCTGTCTCTCTCTGTCACAAAAATAAATAAAAGTTGAAAAAAAATTAAAAAAAAAAAAATAAAATAAAATAAAAAAGTCACATTAAAAAAATATATATATCCCACTGAAGGGGTATACCCTTCAAAAATGTATACCATTTGTAGTAATTTGAGAATAATGTAATGATGTTCTTCACCCCGGCGACAGATAGGAGTTGGTGTGGTGCCTCAAGACATAGAAGCCATTTTCATGAGATCTTGAAAAAGTGTTCCTGCCTTATCCTCCTGTATGAATGATGGTCTAGAAATAGAAAAATTATGGGTTTATGCTGGAAATCTTTGTCCTGCTATTTCTTTAGGCAACCACAAACACATATAAACACACTTATAATGAATATTTTCATTTGATGTCTGTCTTATGGTAGGTACTCAAGAAATTAATTTTTTCTTTCCTTTTCCCCTTTCTTCCATGATGGTGGCACATAGTAGGTGCTCAGTGTACTCTTACATATGAATTATATTAAAGGCATAGATGCATGTTAGGTATAGCATAGAAGAGAGGTGCCTTGTTTCTGTCTCATGGATATAGGATGTAGACCAATAGCAGTCACAGAATTCTCTTCCTTCCTGATAATTCACTGTAGCCACTCAGTGGGTTGTTTTAGATGCAGCAAGTACTCAGTAAATTTTTGCTTAGTAGCAAGGGAAATGTCCAGGCAGCCCCCTCCAGCCAGCCTTTACACATCATTTTGTATAGATCATTATGTAACACAGAAGTGTTCAATATTGCCCCTTTGCAAAATATTCTTTGACCTTTGTCTGGAAATTGACTGTTATTATTGTTATTTTCCATTCTGTTTATGATGTCTGTTAATGTATGTGTTTATTAATTTTTTAAAGGAGAATTTTTGATGAAGTACAACTTATGACTGAGGAGTGTGCGGGGGGAGGCAAGGATGATGGGATGGCTGAAAGGGGAAATTAAGGGTCTCTTGATATCTTAGAATCGTATAGGAAATAGAGGGTTTCTATCCATACCTACTGAAGGGATTCTCTGAAGACTTGAACTACTTAATCTCTCTCCCTTTCTCTTAAAGGCAAAAGATTAATTATGTTTTTGTCCTCAGTACTTTTAAAATTAAAATTATATAAGTGAAAATAAAATAGAAAAGCAAAATTTATAAAAGTAATTTGTATACATTGTAAAAGTACTCAGATGTTTACAGAAGCAACACAAAAGCAAAATTATCTCCCCTGTGACCCATTCTCTGCTGGTAAAACTTTAAAATGTTTCTGTTCATAGTTTTGTTCTACCATCTGGATTCTAATATACTTTCTTGATTTATGAAATGGAGACAGTGTTTTTTGATTCCTTGCTTTGAGGGATTTAGAGCTACATCCCTAAAATCCACTTTCTATTCATTATTCCTTCTCCAGAATTCTGTCTCCCATATGGGTCCATTTTCAGGGTATATATATATAATTAGGTTTTTCATGCCTTGTTTGTTTGGAATGAGTAAAGATGCAGTGTTTGGAAAAAGTCCTGGAGGCAGAATCCCAACTTTGCCAGTTTCTAAGGGCATGGGCTTGGGCAAGTCACTTAACCTTTCTTCTCACCCATTACTTGGGGGCCATGATATCAGCTTTTAGTGTGGACATGAGGATTAAGCAACCTGATACAGAATTTCTCAAACATTTATGATGAATGGATCTTTTTTAAAGATTAAAAATGTTGGTAGCACCTCACCCTCCCAATTTGTGTTAAATTATTTTTACGACAATATTACTTGGATATTTACAAAAATAAAATTTGTTATGGATTAGTTTCATGCTCTGCTACAAGTATACAACCAAAACAAGTTGATACATTACAAATTACAGTACAGAAAAATTAAATTAAGCAGTATTAGTTTAATGCGATCAGTTTGTACTCTATATGAAAAGAAATCTTCATGAATGATGTGAATATGGTACTATCTGCCATAGCCTAGATCTTTTAAAGTTTGGCCTTTCTCATTCTGTTTCTGCTGTGTGTTCGCTCAGTTCTCCCTTTCACTTTTCCCTAGTCCAACTCCCAGGGAATACTATATGGTGCACAGGGATGTTATTTGGCCTTTGCTTAGCATGAACACATCTGCTATGTATTGGCTCCATCTCTGTTCTTTCCTCACTGGTCCATGACTATTAATATCCTATAATTGACACCAGTCCAGTTGTAGACACACCTGTAGGTGTGAGCACTGAAACTGCAAGGTAGTACTCAATTACTGAGTGGTCATCTGGATGACTTTTTAATATTATTATCATTGTGAAAATTTAGACCACACATGCACACACACACATACACACAAACTATTCTCACTGCTGTAGTTCTACACCTGCTATTTGTAAGAATATATATGTATATATTTCCTGGAAGTCTTATTACTGTTAATGGTAGTTTTATTATGGCTATAGATTTCTATCAGGCAAGCCTATCAGTTGGCTGTTGCTGTGTAACAAACGGCCCCAAGACTCAGTGATTTAAAACTACCAGGCATTTATTAACACTATGGATCTTGAGTTTGCTGGACAGATCTGCTTATCTTTTTTTTTTTTTTTTTTAGTTTTTTTTTTAATGTTTATTTATTTTTGAGAGAGAGAGAGAGACAGAGACAGAGGACAGAGCATGAACAAGGGAGGGGCAGAGAAAGGTAGACACAGAATCCTAAGCGGGCTCTAGGCTCTGAGCTGCAAGCACAGAGCCTAACGTGAGACTCGAACTCATGAGCCATGAGATTATGACCTGAACCCAAGTGGGACACTTAACTGACTGAACCACACAGGCACCCCCAGATCTGCTGATCTGATTTAGGGGCATTGTGGCTCACTTGTCCATATGTGGTCCACTGCAGGTAAGCTACTTAACTTTGCTGATCTTGGTTGGGCTCTCTCACATCTTTGGTGCCTTAGCTAAATGGCTTGGCTTTCTTCTATATGGTCTCTTAGCCTCTCTTAGGTTAGCTTAGGCTTGTTTTCAGAGTAGCTTGGACACATGCTTGTGGTGATCATAGAGAATCAAGGGAAAGAGTAGATATATGCAACACACTTGAGGGCTAGGCTTGGAGCTGGCATACCTTTACTTCTGCTGTGTTCTGTTGACCAATGCAAGTCATAGGCCAACCCAGATTCATAGTTTGGGGAATTAGACTGTACAACCTGTTTCTAGGTGAGAAGAACTACAAACTCACAATTCAGATGTTGTGATTACAGGTAAGCATGAAGAATTTGAGCCATTATTATAATCAATCTACCCCAGTAGCTAAGAGGTTGGGGTATGGAGATCTATAAGGAAGTTATGCTGACCTTCTTGGTGACACAGGGATACTGACTTAAGAAAGAATGGATATGTAAGATGTTCTGCCTCTTCTTTGGTATGGGAATGAGGAAGAGGGTGGAGTCAGAGATGACTCCAAGGAACCCTAGGCTGGATGACTGAGAAGCTGGCAAAGCTGCTACCTGAGGTATGACATTCAGCAGGAAATGCAGAGTTGAATCTGGGCGGGGGCGGGGGGGGGGGGGCGCTCAGAATGGGAGAGGTCAAGGTAGAGGGAGATAATTAAGTTTGACATACTGGAGTTGTTCCAATAAGGAGAGTCCTTCTCCACCTGGTTTCACATTAAAATTACCTAAGTAGGGTTTTTTTTTTAATTAAAAAATTATTTTTTTTTTCAACGTTTACTTTTTTTATTTTTGGGACAGAGAGAGACAGAGCATAACGGGGGAGGGGCAGAGAGAGAGGGAGACACAGAATCGGAAACAGGCTCCAGGCTCTGAGCCATCAGCCCAGAGCCTGACGCGGGGCTCGAACTCACGGACCGCAAGATCGTGACCTGGCTGAAGCCGGACGCTTAACCGACTGCGCCACCCAGGAGCCCCAATTAAAAAATTATTTTTAAAGTTTATTTATTTTGGGGTGCCTGGGTGGCTCAGTCGGTTGAGCGTCCGACTTCAGCTCAGGTCACGATCTCACAGTTCGTGAGTTCGAGCCCCGCATCAGGCTCTGGGCTGATGGCTCGGAGCCTGGAGCCTGCTTCCGATTCTGTGTCTCCCTCTCTCTCTGCCCCTCCCCCATTCATACTCTGTCTCTCTCTGTCTCAAAAATAAATAAACATTAAAAAAAAATTTTAAGTTTATTTATTTTGAGAGAAAGAGAGAGTGAGCGGGGGAGGGGAAGAGAGACAGGGAGAGAGGGAGAGGGAGAGGGAGAGGGAGAGGGAGAGGGGGAGAGAGAGAGAGAGAGAGAGAGAGAGAGAGAGAGAGAGAGAATCCCAAGCAGGCTCTGTGCTGTCAATGCAATGCCTGACTTGGGACTTGATCTCACAAATCGTGAGATCATGACCTAAGCCAAATCAAGTGTTGGTTGCTTAACCAATTTAGCTACCCAGGTGCCCCACACCCCCCCCCCCCCCCCCGCCAAAGCAGCTTTTAAAAAATATTGACAATTGAATCTCATCCCAGATCAATTCAGTTCAAATTTCTTTTTAAAAATCCTCAGAAAATTCTAATGTACAGCTTAAGTTGGAATAATTATCTAGATCAGTGTTCTTCTGCCCAGGTAGAATCATCTGGAATCATCTGGATACCTTACAACAAATACTGATGCTTGGGCATTACTATCAAACTATCTATTTAATTGGTCTGGGATAAAAACTAGGCAACTGTATTAAAAAAAAAAAAAAGTCTTTCTGAGTGAATTTAATGTGCAGCTACAGTTGAGAACCACTGACCTAGATAGTTAATTTTCACCGTGAATAATCAATGTTTTCAGGTTGCAAGCCATGGCAAAGGGGCGCTATAACAGAGTCTCTTTAAGATCTGGGCAGGCTCAGAATTAGCATGAAATTGCTGGGTGCCAGCCAGGGCATGGGGACAGGAGCAGTTGGAGGATGAGACCAGAAACTTTCAGGACCCAACCTGGATCAACACATAGTGCTTGAAGCACAAGGGCACATCACAGTTAATCCTGTTTCGAGGACAGATGCTGAGAAACCTCCCTGAGAAGGTCTGGAATATAAAATGTCATGGTGTCATCTGACTCACCTGTCCTCAAATTCAGATACAGTTTTCTTTCTCTAGCATGCAGACAATGCAACTTCCATCATTTTCTTTTTTGGAGGTAAATTCACAATGTCTTAAACCTTAATATATGAGTGTTACCTTGATTACAAACCCCAAACTGCCTCTTCTTTGAGTTCATCCCATTAGTCTGAGCTTTGACCTTGTTACATCTGAGATAATTCTGGGACCTTCTTGTTGTTAATGTCTTATAAATATTTGTAGACCAATTATCTGTCTATAGCCAGTCACTGAGTCAACAACAGAATATTAAGGATTTTTTTCCCTCGTGTTCATAAATCATTCTTGGCAGAGCTTTAATCATTTCGGTTTTTGGCTGCCTCTCTGACTTTCCTCTGGTTTATTTTTGGCCTCCATAAGCCTCATCTATTTTGGGGAAATATTTAATTGCATAATACAAGTTGACTCCTGTTAGGTATGCCACTGACAGTACCCCTAGGCTTAGGATTCTTCAAAGTGGGCATGTGAATCCCTTTGGGGTGGGGAAAGCCTGTAAGGGCACATTGCTGAGCACCCCCAACACCTTCTCTCCCCTGTCCCTAACCAGATCTCTGAGGATGGGGCTCAGGCATCTGTACTTTTCACATGTTTTTGGATGATACTTATACATGCAGTTGGTATATATAACCAGTTGGTATAATAAACCATAGCTTATTACCTCAATATTATGCTTATGCAGAGGAGTTTGTTTGTTTGGTTTTGGTGGGAGAGGCTTTGCTCCACGAGCCTCATCTATAATCAAGATATAGACCCTTCCCTGAAGAGTTTCCAAAAATAGCGGTGCCTGGGTGACTCAGTTGGTTCAGCATCAAACTTCAGCTCAGGTCATGATCTTGTAGTTCATGGGTTAGAGCCTCCATTCGTCTCTGCATTGATGGTGTGAAGCCTGCTTGGGATTCTCTCTCTCTCCCTCTCCCTCTCTTTCTGCCCCTCCCCCACTTGCATCCTCTCTCTCTTTTTCTCTAAATAAATAAACTTTAAAAAAAGAGTTTCCAAAAATGTTCTACATTAGGAATCACCATTTTACTTTGGTCTTGACTCTCAGTGGGGTTGGTCAACACATGGATTTTATTGCATACCCCTGACACCCCTAAGGTATAAGCAGAGGTAAAAGGGAAAAGAGAGGTGGGACAGTAAGTATAGGAGATAAATAGTGGGCCAGATGAGAAGAGAGATATGGAGATGGGGAGGAGATGAAGGAGAGGCACATGTATAAAAATGGCTGAGTATCATCTATGGCAAGTATAGTATCATGTTCTACATTTTGAAGCACTTTACAGTATACCAAATCCTTCTACATGTGATCCTCACAACTGTCCTAGAATAACTGGATTGGGCAGGTATTAACATCCCCGTTTTACAGATGGAAAAACAGACTCCTTGTGGTGACATGTCCAAGTTCAGATGGCTAGTAAGTGTCAGAAATAAGACTAGAACCAGGACTCAAGACTTAGTCCTAGAGTAGGTATTATTCTGTCAGTCCTAATCTATACTAGGTCTATGCAGCCTAGACTTGCTCTTGCTCTAGTGTTATGAGGAGACCTTCACTCTGGGTGAGTATCTCTTTGTGATGTGATGTAGTCTGGCTCTTTGGGGAGGTTTGTGGTATTTGGAGAAGGAGCAGAGTGGAATGGGTATCCTTGAAGTCCTTTGAAACCCACATTATAAAAGCCAGCAAGCTTGCTGAAAGAGTTTTTATTACATGTTACAAACAGAACAAACTGGTCAGTGCTACCTGAGTGTCTTCATTCTTCCATTTATTCACTTTCTTCCCTCCTCCTCTCATCTCCTACACATTCAACACACATAAACCAAGGAAATCAGTATGACTCTGGGATCCGAGGAAGCCCCCAAGTCATGTAGGGATGACTGCCAGAACAATTAGGTCTTATGGAGTCAACAAAATAATTAAGGTCCTGGGATCACTGTCTCTACTTGAACTGAGCAGACCTTTTCTTGGTCTAACCCAGTGCAGCTAAAGGCAGGGAAGTCCTGCTCTGAGCCTATTTCCTCTACCCTTTCCCTCCCCCCCCCCACATTTTTCCTTTCTCTTCTTTCTTTCTTTCTTTCTTTCTTTCTTTCTTTCTTTCTTTCTTTCTTTCTTTTCTTTCTTTCTTTCTTTCTTATGGAGCAGGGCTTTTACCTTTAGGTCAGAGTTGGTATTGATCCTCCTGGGACAATAATAACTAACCTGAGTACCATGCTTTAATGTTTCTGAAACTTTTCATCCTCATTATTTCTCTTGATCATTACATCAGTCAGGTGTTATAGATAATTGTACTATCCAGGCATGATTATAATAGCAGTGGTCCAGGAATATATAATTCCCTAGACCGGCGACCCTACCCATGAAGTATTAAGGTAAATATATGCACTGAAAGAGTAAAACAATACGAAGGAACCATTCCATTGCTTGGTGGGGCTTAGGTGCCCCCCAGACCCTGAGCAGGATTCTGCACCACACAGAGAATCTAGGCAGACCTGAGCAGCCTAAAAGAAAAGCCAGACCTACCTTTCTGATTTTACTACTTAGATAAAGGGAAAGCCCAGTCCCTGCATGCCTGCTGAGAGGCCCTGAGAGAAGGGAATGGATACAAGAGACAGGGGCTAGGCCTTTCCAAGCTGGAATCTTGTAGGTCTATAGGAAAAGGCACACATCAGAAGAGACAGCCCCAAAGAGCTTTCAAGAGTGAGATAGCAGATTCCATGCCTTACCTTACTTCTTAAGCCCTGGGAGGATGGACGAGACCCTTCAGTGATGGAAACCTTCAGCATTAAGACCCAGTGAACTGTTTTTCCTCTTCTTTGGGTACTGCCTTTGCTATCTGGAAGTCTGTGGGGTTTGGAGGAAGGTCATGATAGCCTTAAGAGCTACAGCCCCACCAATATTACTGTGTATCTGCCATGGGGAAGTAGAGTCAGGGAAGTTAAGTTACTTACTAAACCAAGGTCATTGGTTTAGTGAGTGGAGGAGCCAGGATTTGAATTCGTAAATTCAAGATGTAGTGGGTTTTTTTTTGTTTTATTTGTCTTGTTTTTTGACTGCCCTATCTGGCCTCTACCAACCACCATATCACCCTTATATGGAGAATCAGTTCTGGTCTCTTGGGCTTTGTCTGGCAGGAGCATTATCATTAGAACATTAAAAAGAACCCCCAAATATATTTCTTCCATTTAATGTTTTCCCAGGGAAGGCATAAATGTCTGTGGGGTTGTCTTCTGGCTCACAGTTTAGGAAGGCTTTGGTTATAAATGGAAATAGTTTTGTTAGATGGGACTCAGATCACAACGTTCCTCCTTGAGAGCTCAGGTGATCCAAATGCCTACATTATTCCCCCTAAAATAGGGGTTGGGGGTTATTTTGGGAAAGGGGCCTATTTTAAGCCAAAGGACAGGGGCTTTCTGTTCTGCCACTGCACTGGCTTGTTTCTACCCTGCACTCAGCAAAAACTGAATATTCTCTAAACAATAGATGACTCAGCCTTTGCTAAATCTTAGGTGAAATGGATTTAGCAAGCAAAGAGAGAAAATGTCTTTTTTTCCCCATTTTTGCTAGTCCTATTTGATGATAATTCTCAGTGCTCAGGGCTCCTTTCATCCAAAGATCTGTAATTAATTAAGCCTCACAACTCCCCTGGCAGGTAGAGAAGTACAAGGATGTTCATTTAAAACCAATCCTGTTTGATACAGTAGGGCTGTTACTAAGGCTCTTTAAAAGAAAAACCTCTCTATTGTGAAACTTCTTTTTAATAGAGTAAATTAAGGGAAAAAGGATGAAGTAATTTTGCCTGAGATGTTGTTTGGTTATGGCCACAGAGAGAGCCCTGAGTTCGGGGCTCTGATGCCATCCTGGGTTAAACTAGCTGTATAAGCTATTGCAGCATAGCAAACTACCACAAGATGTAGTGGCTTTAGACAACAACAAACATTCATTATCTCATACAGTTTCTGTGGATAGGAATTCAGGACAGGGCTAGCTGGATCGTTTTGGCTCCAGGTTTCATAAGGTGGCAGCTAAGACATCTGCCAGGGCTACAGTTGTCTGAAGGCTTGACTAAAGCTGGAGGATCCCCTTCTAAGATGGCTCACTTATATGGATTGTGAGTTGGTGCCAGTTTGGGCAGAAGACCTCAGTTTCTCACTATGTAAACTTCTTCAGAAGGCTGCTTGGGTGTCCTAATGACATGGTAGCTACATCTCCCATAGCAAGTGGTCCAAGAGAGCAAAGGTAGAAGTGGCAATATCTCTTATTACCTAGCCTTGGGCATCACACTCTGTCATTTCCTCAATGCCCTATAGACTGCATAGCTCAGTTATATTCATTGTGGGAGGGGACCACAAAAGGACTTGAATACCAGGAAGCAAGAATCACTGGGAGCCTGCTTGGAGGCAGGCTAATCTTAAGACATAGTGAGTTCATGTGTGATGTATCATTGGAATATCCTCTGACAAGCATGCTTAGAGTACTAAACATCATGCATCTGATAAGAAGAGAGTAAGAGACAGGGAATGGTACAGTTAACTGTCTCGTTATTTGTAGGTGTAGAATAAATATTATTCGTATTCAAAGTTAAGTGATTAACTATATTGAAATATACATGACAGTGACATTAAGCTTTCATCTTTAGGAACTGGACATTTGTCCCAGACCCTATACTAGATCACTGGCTCCCCATTGTTGACCTATGGACCAGTGTTGTGTTAACTGCTAAGAAGCAACCACAGTGTTGTTAAAGATACAGGTACCAAGTCTCTACACCTAGGGATTCTAAGTCAGTATGTTTGGGACCCAGTATGCTTGCTGGCTTTCCTTATCAGACAATGGTAGCCTGAAGTTATGTTGAGTGAGAAGTCACGATTAATGGCAGTCATATCTCTTTGCTTAATATCCATCCATGATCTTTTCCTTCACCTCAGAAAATCAGCTCAAAATTGTGCGTTCAGTTGCTAAGAGCTGGAATTGGTAGTTGCCAAGTTTGTTCCCATGCCATACTGTTAAAGGAGGCACAGATAGTAGAAAGCTCCCATATCATAGGGGCTGCTAGAGAGAAACAGGGAGGATTGGTGACCAGTAGCAACAGTTTGAAAGGCTACCATTATACTACATCAGTATGTGAAGTACTGGTTTTCTTACTGTGTTCAGAAATAATGTCACATCCTGCATAAATCTTAGTCCAATGGTTCTCAAGTATGAGTATCTAGAAGAATCACTTGGGGGTATGTGTGTTAAAATGCAAATCTTTAGGCCTACCCCTGGGATTCTGATTCAGTGGGTGTAACATACCCCAGATAATTGATATAGGTAGTCTGGGAATCACACTTTTAGATAACTGTTCTAGGGATAATCTAACTACAGAATATTGACTTCATATCTATTTAATCCCTAGCAAGAGTTCAACCCTTACAGTGTCTGACATAAAAGGGGCTGCTTTATAGAGTTTGCATGGATGACACTGGGGGAACTGATGACATGTGTGAGGGGTACATTGAGGTTTGGACAGGCGTGGACCTTTGATTAGCATATTTTTGCACATGTTCACTTTCCTCCTGGATGATAAACTGTTGGAGGTAAGTTCTGTATGCTGTTTAATTCTGCACCTCTCATAGAGGCCAGCATAGTGCTCTACGTGCTGCAGGCTTCCAGTAGGTATGTTACCACACAGGAGCAAGTTCATTTGACATGGCCAGGATTCTGGATGGGAATTAATCCATCTCACCCAGAGCATGTTGCATGTCGTGGTAACAGCTTTGTGATTCCTAAAGCCAAGTGACTTTGGAGTATTGCCAAGCTTTCCTCTCACTTCTTTCTTCTCCCTTCTAAGCGTCTCAAGGTGGGTAGTGATAGTGAAACACTTGTGGCATGAATGACTATCTCCAGGTGTGTAACTTGGGAGAACAAAATTAGAATAAGAGTTGAAGAGTTTAATACAGCATAGCCAAACCTACAAATTACCACCAATGAAGGATATGGAAGACAAAGAACATTTCAGCCATATTGAATATCTCCACTTCAATCAGCCAAGAACATCTGGGCAGCCAGGGTGGCAAACACAGAGCCAACAACATGGTCAAGAAGAAGGCACTCAATGGCAAACAGCAAAGCAGCGAGTTGCTTGTGCATTGCTTAGAGGAGACAAAGGAGCAGAAGAAGCATGGTGTGACTATTGGTTTTATTCAAAAATAATTTACTGAGTTGCTATCATGTGCCAGGACCTGCTCTAGGTACAAGGGATAGTAAGGTAAGCCAAATAGACAAAGAAGCTTATGTCTTAGCTAAAGAGATATATAATGAATAAATAAATACATAATATAGCGACACATAGTGATTAGTGCCAGTAAGAAAAATAAAGCAGGGAAGGGAGTAGATACTAAAGGTATAGTAAATATCATTCCAAAGTAGACTGCTTTGATATAATAGGGATAATGATATAATAGTCATTATAATAATTATGAAAGTTACAACAAATCACACCCAATACTGGGTAGACGATACTGGGTAGTAGATAGACAGTGGTAGGACAAGACTAATCTCCATTTAATGGTGGGTTTTTTTGTTTGTTTGTTTGTTTGTTTTAGGGCAAGAAAAAGATTATGAAGACAAACAAGAAACATGAAATAGTGATACCCAGAGAATTAATATAAGGATAATGAGTGAGAAGGCTTTAGTTTAGTTGAGGGAATTTCTCTCCACAGAGGTGATATTTAAACTGAAATTTGAATAACAAGGAAGAGCTAAGAGTGCAGAAGACACCCCAAGTTGGGAGGGCCCCAGGGCAAAAGGCTCTGGGCTGTGCAGATCTGGGAATAGAGGTAAGGCCAGTGTAGCTCTATAAACCTGGGGGCATTGGGAAGATGGTTAGAGTAATTAGGAAAAAAATAACCTTCTCTCATAGATATGACTTTGAGAGCCAGTGTAACTCCCAGAAAACGATTTTTCTTTCCAATTAAATGTTGCCTACTTCTTCCATTAGAAACAGGTATAACTTTTTTTTTAATTTTTTTAAAATTTTTTTTTTCAACGTTTATTTGTTTTTGGGACAGAGAGAGACAGAGCATGAACGGGGGAGGGGCAGAGAGGGAGACACAGAATCGGAAACAGGCTCCAGGCTCCGAGCCATCAGCCCAGAGCCTGACGCGGGGCTCGAACTCACGGACCGTGAGATAGTGACCTGGCTGAAGTCGGACGCTTAACCGACTGCGCCACCCAGGCGCCCCAGAAACAGGTATAACTTTTAATCGATCGATTTATAATATAAATTTCTTTCTGGAATTAGTTTACTTATCCCCCGCACCCCTGAGAAAATACAAAATGCAGGACAAGCACTATTATAATAAAATTTTATTAAATAGTGTAATTACCAAAAAATCTGTATAGCAATATGCCAGTGTGTTGACTCAGGTAGTAACTGGGAATTCTTGGTTGATAATAGATCTGTTTATATACCATAGCTCCCTAGATACAATGTTTCTTTTCTTGTCTGGTATTTGAGGTCTTGGGGTATACTTTTTCTGTGGATAGCTTCCCTGCCCTTCCTTGGTTGTCTCCACTTCTTCCTGAGTGCTTCAGTCTCAACGCCTATCCAAAGGGTAGGCTTGTGTACCCTGGTCTACTCTCCACCTCAGTTACGTGCATCACCCAACTCCTCTTTTGTATCTTTGGGGAGGGAAGTAATTCCTTTTATAGGTGTTCACCGTTTTTTTCTTTCTTCTGTTGCTTTTCCTGTGGTGCCTAGAGAATCACTTCCAATACCTTTGGGTCCTCTTTCTCCCAGTTAATCATACAAGAGATTTTTCTCATTCATCCTACATTTTACACCTCTCTAAAGCACCTTTCTGTTTACAATGGCTATGAAAGTGTATGTGCAGATCAAGGGGATAGATTGCGTTTGCATAGAAATGTATGTATATGCTGGGGCGCCTGGGTGGCTCAGTCAGTTAAGCATCTGACCTCGGCTCAGGTCATGATCTCACAGTTTGTGAGTTTGAGCCCCGCATCGAGCTGTGTGCTGACAGCTCAGAGCCTGGAGCCTGCTTCAGACTCTGTGTTTCCCTCTCTCTCTGCCCTACCTCTGTTTGCACTCTGTCTCTCTCTGTCTCTTGAAAATGAATAAACATTAAGGAAATTTAAAAAAAAAAAAAAAAGAAATGTATTTATATGCTAAAAATGCAATGAAAATCTTTAATGTAAGTTTACTGTATATTTGAGCATGACATGTATTTATTCTCTAAAATACACTTAGTAGCTTTCATACTGTGAGTCACCAAGCCTTATGCTTCTCCAAAGAAGGGAGCACGATTTCTCAAAATACAGTATTGTTTTTAGAATGAAAATTTAATGTGTTTCATGACCAATTCAAATCAGCTTTGAAATTCTACACTACCTCAGCCTTGACCAGCTTTAAAATGCAAATGCTACCCATAAGGAACAAATGTCTTTTCAGTTATTAAAATTGAATTTCAAGATTTGTAATGGTTTCTATGGTAAAAATGTTTAAATATATCTGAGAAATAGTTCTTAAATTATAATAATGATTAAAAAGTACAAAAGCAGAAACTTGAAGGCAATAATGAGGGCAACTATTGAGTTACAGAAACTGAAATGTATTTAATTTTCTTATAAACTCCAAAACATTGTGTTAGAAAGAATGAGGGTAGGGACGGACGCGCCCCCCCCCCCCCCCCCCACCAACTGAGTCAATATGCTATCTGATCTGTGAGAATTAAGCTCAACTTACTTACTGAAATTAGAGACAGGATGCTGACCTTAGTTTTGCTTTCTCACTTGGAGAATGTATCTGAGAAGCTAGAATAATGGTTAAACGTTTTTGATGTTCTATAAAAGAGGTATAAGGATAGTCAAATATTTATTGAATTTCTGCTCTGTGCTTTTTGCCGAGAATTGCATTGTGGATATGAGGGATATAGAACTAGAAAGTATGGTGTCTGCCCTTGGGAAGTTTACCAGCGAGTTGGAAGAAAATAAATGACTTTATATTACACAACTTAAAAACAGTACATGCCAGTACACTTAAGTGCTAGATAGTGCAGTGCAGAGACACAAATAATTATAGGAATTGACAGAAAGGAATGTTATTAGTATTGTGAGGGGCTGACATGGAACGCTTCATGGAGGAGGAGGCATTTAACTGGACCTGGAGGGAAATATAAGATTTGGCACCTTATATTTTTAGGGGAATGATAATAACTCATTTTTATTATAATAATAGTTAGCTGTCTGTTGGCTCAGAGATCAGAGAATGGAAAAGCATGTCAAACCCACAGGGTAACTATGTCTTAAAGGTCTTTTTTAAAGGAGTTGGAAGGAAGAGAGAGAAAGCCTTTCTAAGAGCCTAGGCTTGTGGAAAAAATGTGGGAGGTGCAGAAAAGAATTAATGGGTAATGCTTATCATTTTGTACAAAATAACCTTGACACAAATGGGGCAATTTAAAGAAAGGGTAAGTGACTCCCAGCCCACTCATCCAGGTTGATGGAGGAAATAATCATGGGGTTGATGGCAGATTGGAAAAAGAAGACCTAGGGTAGCTTTCCCTGCTTCATTATGTGTGTTTCTCATCTAGAGGTAGGTGCTCATAGCTGAAAGAACATTTTCGAAACTCAGCCCTTTCCACTTTCAAATCATTTCAGGTAAGTAACTTGATCTAACAACAAAGTAGATGCACCTCTCTTTTCCCTCCTCTCTTAAGCTCTATGCAGAGATGTGAGCATTGTCATACCACTAACATCCATATGGTTGATGTGAACGAAGCAGGTTAGTAAAATCAAGATAATTGTAAATAATTTTTTGATGACAAAGCAGTGTGTTACAATGGGTGTGACTATCCCCATGTTTCATGAGTGAAGAAAGCAGTATTGCTGTAAGTCAGTGGTTTTCCATGGCTACACATGAGGATTACCTGGAGGGCTTTAAAAATTACTGATGTCCATCCCCTCCCTCCACCCCAAGTGGCATAGTTGGTCTGAAAAGTGGTTTGGGCACTGGATTTTCTAAAGCTTCCCAGGCCATTCTAAAGTTGAGAACCACTACTTTAAGTGCTGATGTGAATGAATTGTACCCGGACAGCTTGTTAAGCCATAGACTACTGGATCCCACCTGTAGAGTTTCTGAATCATTAGACCTGGGATGGGACCCAAGAATTTGTATTTCTAAAATAACCTCAGGTGATACTATTACAGCTGGTCTGAGGGACCACACTTTGAGAAGTAGTGATTTAAACTACTAAAGTCAGGGGTGCCTGGGTGGCTCAGTCAGTCAGGCTTCTGGCTCTTGTTTCAGCTCAGGTCATGATCTCACGGTTCGTGGACTAGAACCCCACATTGGGCTCTGTGCTGACAGTGTGGAGCCTTCTTGGGATTCTCTCTCTCCCTCTCTATCTCTGCCCCTTACCTGCTTTCTCTCTCTCTCTCTCTCTCTCTCTCAAAGTAAGTAAACTTAAAAGAATAAACTATTAAAGTTAAACTGGTCCAAGTTATACTAAGCATTTCCTGAAGTTGGGCTCTTGAACAGGTTAAAATACACTCTGTGAGTATCTCTCTGAGCCACTGAATTAGAATGCCTAAGAATCTGCAGTTTTAAGTGAGAGCTCCAGGGTTTTATTTTGGAATCTATCACTTGTGAACTACTATGCAGCTTAACAGTTTTGTTTCTTTTGTATCTTGCTCCAAATATTATTTTTATATAAATTGAATGTGTGACTATATGATGATTTTTGTAATTATTTTATGCTATTTTTATGGAAACAATTATACAGACTGGACTGTATTAGTTACTCTGAGATATTAACAGAATAAACTTGGGGGGGAAAGGACTTTATCATGGGGCTTATGGTATAATAACAGACCCATCTGCTCATATAGTGGCAGCAATTATAGTTGTATGTACGATGTCTCACTTTTAAAAGTAATTTTTAAGGGGCGCCTGGGTGGCTCAGTTGGTTAAGCATCTGACTTTGGCTCAGGTCATGATCTCACAGTTCGGGTCATGATCTCATGGTTCCTGAGTTCCAGCCCCGCATCAGCATTGGGCTATGTGCTGACAGTTCGGAGCCTGAAGCCTGCTTCAGATTCTGTCTCCCTCTCTCTCTCTCTGCCCCTCCCCCACTCATGCTTTGTCTCTCTCACTCTCTCTCTCAAAAATAAATAATAAAATAAATTTTTTTCAATAAATACATAAAAGTAATTTTTAAAAACATGTTTTGCAAATTTAATGTAATTAGGTAATTGCACTCAATCACAGGTGGTGTAAAGGTTTGAGAAACATCCTTGAAACCTTAGAGAATATTAGAATTACCAGGACTACTTGTTAAAACTTCAGTTCCCAAGTCAGTGCTCCAGAGTCTTAATCCTGGGTGGCATCTAGGAATCTCTAACAATATAAGATAATTCTGATTTCCTGGACAGTTTTTCGTAATTGACCTGAGTTGCTGGTAAATAATTGGCTATATATTGACTATTTTTTGTTCACTTTATGCAAGTCAATGTCCTAGGAGCTATGTATAAGTGTCAGCTAAAAATGTTAATTCTCAGGATATATTCTTTAGGTAATAGTATTCCCTCACCTGTCTCTTTCTCTGTCATTTAGACATTTTGTAGCTTTTCTTTTTCATCTCATTCCTATGCTATTCCTACTTTTATAAAGGAAGTGGAGAAGATATATGGTTAAAATAAGGACCAGTCAAGTCTGTATTTAGCTGGATTTCCTTCCCTTTCATGTGTTTGTCTGAGCCAGCATATTTGTCTTCCTCTTTTTTCTCATTGTTGTCTGTTCACTTGCTCACCCCTCCTTTCCCCCCACCATCTTCTGTTCCATCTTCTCTCTCTGTTGTCTTTCCTTTGTGACTTCTCTTTGTGGCCTTTTTACTGGGCAAGAAGGGAAGGTCACTAGAGATCTTGTCAATCTATGTTTTTCTCCCCAAGGATGGTAGTGGCAGGAAGTTAGAAGGCCAAAGGAAGAAACACCTATATAAGTCTACCATGACATTTTGGTTTTTGTGAGTGTAGGGTAAATAGAACCAATAAAATGATTTTTCACCTAAACTCAGGGTTCATAGGTGAGAGGGAGGCAGGGTTGGCAGAAAAATTATGTAACAATGAACATTTTGTTAGTGAGTGATAGACTCTGTGCAAAATGAATCTTAACTGACTTGCAGTATGGTTGGCCACTCTTATCAAATACTCAACTGTTTTATATCACAGTGGATATGATAGGATTATTTATTCTTCTTTCATGTTTCAGAATTCCTTTACCCCCCACCTGCAAAAAATGTTAGCTTTCACTGAAGAATTATCTCCCAGTGAGAAGGAAGGAAAGACCTGCTAGAGGAGGAATTTTTATTGATTCTTGTGATGAGAGAGGTGACAGCAAAGTCTTTTGGGGTTGGTTCATTTGTTGTCATGGAAACCCACCAGAACAGTAGAGTCCAGGCAAAGTCTGCGGGTTTTGACCATCAAGATGGATGACTGCAATGTGTTTTGAATTGCACAGATAAGAGAAGTGATCTGCATTCTTTATACTTTTCCTCTTTACACTGGGTTGCCCATAACCTGTAATAAGAGATTTAGAGCTTAGTTAAAGCTGTTCTATCTTGGTATTTTTTTTGCTGTCCTTCTTGAGACAAGTGCTGAAATGGAATTGCCAAACCTGAACCAGGACAAAAAGCAAAGGGTGGACACAAACAAGCTCCTTATAGGTTCCTATTGGGGGGTAGGAAGAGATATTCCCATAGACTAAGATAGCTATTAAATATATATGTGTGTGTGTGTGTGTGTGTGTGTATCTATGTATATGTGTGTGTGTGTGTGTGTGTATGCACACACCTACACACACAAAGGAAAAAGTGTGCCAAGAGATGCCACAAGAGAATGAACTAGAGTGATCAGTTATAAGGTAGATAAAGAGAAGAGTGAGGAAAATACTGGAGAAGGGGCAATTTGAGTATCAGGTAGTAGAGTCACACAGAGAAAGTGGCCTTCGAGGTGTTCTGTCTTCATAGCAAGAATACTGGAGACTTTTCTATAGAGAAAAATATAGGAATGTTCAGTTCAGGTTGTTGCCACCAAGAGGAAAGGGATTTCTCCCAAGGGCCTCCAGAGACCTCTGATAATTTGCTCATTCTTCCCCTTGACTCTTACTTTTATATTGTAGCATTCTTTTAGGAAATATTTGTTTCTTGAGCTTCCCTTCAACTTTTTAAGGTGTCTCCCCCACCCTTTATTTCCCCAGAGCTTGAATCACTTGAGTAAGATAATTATCTATGTAAACAAGATGATAAAATGATTCTTTATATCAGATTCCACCAAAGGTTAAGGTGGGCCCTATGAAACAGAGAGAACTATATATTGTATAATCCCAATTAAAAACATTGAGTTTTGAGCAAAGAACTCATCCCATCTCCCACAAATGCAAAACTTTGGATATATTTATGTCAGTGGACTGCTATTTCTCGTCCCAAACTCCAAAGTTCAAATAGCTGGTATACTCTTATTAATTGGTATTATTTCCATTCTATAGATCAGGACACCAAGGCTATTCAAAGGCTTTGTTCTATGATATGTCTAAGTGTTAAATACATGGTTGTTTATTATTCCCCTGATCTGTCTGATTGAGGCAGAGAGTTAGCCTTGCTACTTCTTGGATTTCTTGTATACCCAGGGTCATGCCTATCTTATAACAGAGGCTTAATAAATATTGTCAAACTAGATTGTATGTTTTGTTTGAGTTCACAAAAGGAGACAATGAAATAGCTGGGGCTAGACCTTCCCCTCTCTCCCAAGCTCCTTGAATTGCTATCAGGACTGAGCAGTGCTGGGCATACTGTAAGCCCTCCATAAATGCCTGTCAATGGATTTCCTGATGGACAGATTCAAAAGTCTATTATATTCTTTGCTATGTGTCCCATGTACTTCAACAAGGACTTTAGACCTACTGATTTGATTGCTCATATTTTTAGACTTGTTCTCTTTTGACAAAAAGAATAGATAACACGACTACAAACATAGTGACCTTCTGGATTTGTTCCTGTGGATAACCTTGAGATAATTTGAATGAAGTTTCTTAACTGTTTCAAGAGACAAGTTTTAGAGTGGCAGGTTTCATAATTAGTCAGCATTGGCCCTTTACTCCTTTTAATGTCATTTCTCATGCTTTGCATTGATAGTAACTTATAGTGTGATCTATAATGTATTCCAGTTTAGATGTTACCATACTCTCCTTATTTTATGTCATTCTGGGTCTTTGTCCCTCTTTGATGTGTTCTATTATCCACCTCCCTTCCTCTACTCCCAGCCTCTTAGACACCTTCTCCTTTCCCCGTAAGTTCATTTTTTTAAGTTCTTTTTTTTTTTTTTAACATTTTTTAAAACACTTATTCACTTTTTGAGAGGCAGAGACAGTGCAAGTGGGGTGGGACAGACAGAGGGAGACACAGAGTCTGAAGCAGGCTCCAGGCTCTGAGCTGTCAGAACAGAGTCTGACAAGGGGCTCAAACTCATGAACTGTGAGATCATGATCTGCGCTGAAGTCGGATGCCTAACTGACTGAGCCACCCAGGCACCCCTATTTTTTTAAGTTCTTAATGTGCAAAATTCTATTTTCCAATCCCTATGTCAAAGGCTATTTCCAGTGATCCTAGGAAAAATGATCTCACTAAAAGATCATGAGCTAGTAATCATAAAAATGGCCACATCCAGACTTTGGCTTAAGCAAAAGAACCAAATGTATCTAGAACCCCTGAATCTTTAGGAGGAAAGTTACATTTACAGTAAACCTGCTGCTTGGGATTCCTTGTTGGGAATGAATTAGTGAGCCTCCTAAATTCTGTGTTTCATATTTCGGGTAGTTGGTTTCATGTCACAACTGAGATTTTCTTATTGCCATCATCATGGAGACTTAGCTACAGAAAGGATGAGCTAGAGCTTTCTGCCAACTGCAAGTTGTTGGAGCATTCCAAGAGAGAATCCAACAAATCAACTCATAATAATCCTTGCTATTTAAACTGTGTTCTTTATTTCCCCCAAACCTGGCTCTTGGTTATATCTTTTTAAATAATTTACCAAGATATTTAATTCATACAAAGGGAGATTCTTAGCCATGCTATGCAGATGAAAGACACCAAAGTTTTGTCTTACCCCTTTCCCATGGTGTGGAGAAAGTAAGAAAATTCAGGCACAATTAGAATTCATATTGTTCCATGTTCTATACCTTGAGAAATTCCAGGTGAGAGAGGAAGGTGTGGAACTCACTGGCTTAACTCTGTGTAGGCAGAACTCTAGAGCTTTTAAAAGGTATCCCAGAGTTCATCTCACCCAACAATTCCGTTTTGTAAATGGGGAAATCAAGGCCCAGAGAAGTGTGGCTTGCCAAAGATAGGAAATAAATTGTGGCAGTTTTAGCTCATGACTTGTGTTATGTGGATTTTCCTGTGCCGGGTGGATTTTCCAGTGTAAGCCTCCTTTTGAGGAAAGGCCAAATCGTTCTTTATATGAACCAGGGCATATTGTTTGACAATTCTCCCCCCGCTCCCCACCAAAAAACCCATCACGGAGATACATTTCTATCTGGATTCACGAGGCAGAATTATTAATACAGGTAGAATGCCAGGAATGCAGAGTGTTAATACAGCTGCTGAATAATACATTTAGTGCCACAGACTTTAATAATAGATAATAATAAATAATACAGAGGGGGAATTATGTAATTCATTTATGGAGCAAATGACAGGGGAAACACACACGCATTCACAGAAGAGTGTTTCTAATAGGAACAGTTAGGTGTTTCAATTTAACTCAGCTCTTTAGCCCTTTGGCCTACCCATTTGAGAGACGGGCAGGACATTCAGAGATGTCTCCAGTTAGCGTCATTAGTCCACATGGTGAAGCTGTGGGTTTTCAGCACAGAGCTGAAAAATGTGATTTTTGCTCCTTGGTCATGACTGGGTATCTCCTTTTGTGAGGGGACATGTGTCCAGGTTGGCCATTCTCTCCCATTACTACTCTTTGTAATTCAGTGCATGTAAGGAGGTAGTATTGGAACATTGAATTTGAAGATGGGAAGAGGCTGGGAGTGGGGGTGTAGGTTGAGGGTAGTGACAGGAGGTGAAAGGTGGAGCCACGGCCATGGTCTAGTGAGCTCTCCAATGAGCTGGTGTGTGCTTCTCTTCTCTCATCTGCACTAGAGAAAGACAGCTGCCCGCTACTATTAAACCTATATTCTTCCCGTAGAAGAATGGGATGTTTCCCCCTTCACTCGTTTAAAATAAGATAAAGGGAAGGGGTGGGAATTAATTAATGTCAGCAAATGAAGCATGGGGTGCTTGTCTGGATATGATAATGACAGTGAATTAGTGCAGAAAAAATAGAATCGTATAGAAAATGAACTGTACCAGCCTCTGCTTTGGGATGGACTCAGCCACCCCTGTAACGTATTAACTCTTTCCTCACCTCATCCTTTGTATTCTGGGCCAACCCTTTCCCACATGAATCTCAGGCTACAGTATTAAGGCCTGAGGTTCCCAAAGGGAGCCCTGGTTTCGGGAGAGACAGGGCCAACTGATGACTGCATACTTTTAGAATGTAAATTAAAGAGCTCTGCATCTATTTATTAGATTAATGTGAAACCACAGCAAAAAGAAGCAATTGTTGTGTGTCCCTGGGTTAGGGGAACTCCAAAATGATTTAAAAAGACAGTAACTAACTGCCATAAGCTAACTGGAGAAAAGGGAAGGGAATAGTTTCTCAAAATAAGTTGCTACCTTTGGACTGCCAATAACTAATCTCCACCCTTCTCTCATTTTCCATATGTGCCTCTGGCTTTATGTCTTTTGAAATGGTTATAGATAACTCCAACAGACATATATTGACTAGGAACTTCCTGTATACAAAGCACTGTGGAGTGGACATAGATGAATAAGGCATACTCCACATTCATGGAGTTTTCTTCTCAAGGGCATGGTAGAATGCTGGACATATAGTAAACACTCAACAAATTTTTGCTATTAACAGTATCATTTCACTGAATTTAATGCATATTGAATTTTTCTTTGAGGATCGGAAGTTTCAGAGGTTCAGAGAGCCCTTGATCACTTTTTGTTTCTTTTCTTTTTTCCTTTCTCTGCCTGAAAGTTTCTGGCACCCTGGTAAAATCAAGAGATGCAAAAACATAGTTACAATAGCCTTTAAATGTTAACATTTAAAAAGTTATTTGCTGTTAACACAAAAACCCAATGCAGTATGGTCACAAAATATGAATCACTGAATTTAGAGATGATATTAATTCACAGTACACTAGAGGCAGGTGGCCCAGGAATGAAACTCTAGTATAGAATTGTTTGTTGACATCTTACATCTTTTTGTATTCTCATTAGTGGTGGCTTTAAATGCAGACTTATTTGGAAGTAATACCAAAAGACTGAATTTTATCACGTTTGGTATTTTCTTTTAAAAAAATTTTTTAATATTTATTCATTTTTTGAGAGAGAGAGAGAGAGAGAGAGAGAGAGAGAGAGAGAGAGAGAACAGGGGAGGAGCAGAGAGAGAGGGAGACAGAATCAGAAACAGGCTCCAGGCTCTGAGCTGTCAGCACAGAGACCAATCCGGGGCTCGAACCCACAAGCCATGTGATCATGACCTGAGCTGAAGTCGGATGCCTAACCGACTGAGCCACCCAGGCGCCCCACATTTGGTATTTTCTTAAACATACTCTGGAACAACAAAAAAAAGTTAGATAAAACCATGTTGATGATCATTATTGAAGCTGGGTAATAATAGGCTTATGGTGCTTCTTACTACTTTTTTGAATGTCATTATCACAATAAAGTCAATTTTAAAGGCTAAAATGTTTAGAGGTCCTTTGAATGGAGGCCTGGGTGAATGTCCTCTCTGGGCCTTCCTTGTCCCTGTTGCTTCAAGTCCAAGTTGGGAAGTGGATAGTGAATGCTGTGTATTGCTGGAATGGCTTACTATACTTCTTAAGGGCATTGTGCTAATATGAGCTGCCTCCTGTTCTTTGAAATCTCAAAGACCTGCTTCTTTAGAGACCAACTTGTAGTGTGAACAAGCGTACATTCTGTCCAATTCAGTCTCTGTCTTTGCCTTTCCTCTGATCTGTTGATACAGTGGACAAGTGTAGTGGTACTGCTTCCTGGAGACAGTGGCTTTCCTAGAGTCAGAGTACATTTATGTGATGTAGATTTAGTAAGCCTTGTGATAGCCTCCCTCTGCCCTCCTGGCATGGTGGAAGAGATGTTGCTGAGAATCTGGGGTTATATGGTAAGACAGTAGGTTTAAGGAAAGAAAGAAAAAGTATAATCACACACGAGATCTCCGTGTCTTTTTTTTTTTTCCTTTTCCTCCCCAGCTTGTTAGAGTTAGCCACACCACATAAACTCTCTGTGTATCTATGTATGTGAGCTTTGTGGTTTTATCTATTAGCAGGTGATGTCAGGGACTATAATCACCTGCATTAATGATTTATCGGAGTACAAGTAAACTCATAAAAGTGGTGGGGCTTTGGTTATAGTTAAGAGAAGAGCCATTCATGGGCCATTCAGATTGTTTTATTTATTAACCAACTAATAGAAGGACTTCTGTATGCAAACCTCAAGACTATATAGTGAAGGAGCTTCCAAAAGGATTTAGTTTGTCTGGGACCCACAAGAATCTATAAACTAATTTCTACAAGTGCCTAAGAGCAAATTGAAGTCTGTAGGTTCCTATAGGTTGAGGGTTTTTTTTTTTTTTATGTTTATTTTTGAGAGAGAGAGAAAGATCTATCGAGTGCAATGGGGGAAGGGCAGAGAGAGGGGGAGAGACAGAATCTGAAGCAAGCTCCAGGCTCTGAGCTGTCAGCACAGAGCCTGACATGAGGCTTGAACTCATGAACTGAACCGTGAGATCATGACCTGAGCCAAAGTCGGATGCTTAACTGACTGAGCCACCCAGGCGCCCCCCTATAGTTTGAGTTTTAATAATCTGCCTTCTCTGGTCACTTCCATAGTCTGGCAGACCTTCTGAATGTACCTGATACTCTGGCTTTGTACTTTACAATGTAATTTTTTTTCTCATTGAAGTTTTAAAATTTCTGTTGTTTGGCTTCTCAGATGAATTTTTATTTTTTTGCAGGAAGACTCTGGTTGATAGTTTTGAAGTATATTTAAATCAGTGCCAATTGCTTCTAAAGAAGTCCTTTGATATACAAATATCTTTGTGTCATTCTGACTGTTGGGCAGGCAAGGGCAGGTTTCCTGGGGGCTCAGAGTGCTGGGTGCCTTGGAGTTATATCTTTATCTCTGGACCATGCTAGTGGAAGAAAGATGTTAAGGGGTTGTTACTTCTCTTGGTAGATTTTTGTCCTTTTCGCCTTATAGAAGATTTATCCTTAAAGAATAACAACTTGATAGATACAAGGTAATGTTTCTCAAATTCCAAAATGCAAGACAATACAGGTAAATACCCGTATTTACTTCACATACACCTTATTTACTTCACAGAGCATATTAGTTTGCTAGGACTGTCATGACAAAATACCACAGGCTGGGTGACTTAAACAATAGAAATTCATTTTCTCACAGTTCTGGAACCTAGAAGTCTACAGTCACATGTCAGCAGGCTTGGTTTCTTCTGAGGCCTTTGTTCTTGGCTTGTAGATGGCCTCCTTCTCACAGTGTCCTCACATGGCCCTTCCTCTGTGCATATCCCTGCTGTCTCTGTGCATCCAAAATTTACTTTTCTTGTAAGGACAAGAGTCATATTGGATTAGAGCCTACCCTGATGGCCTCGTTTTAGCTTAATCACCGTTTTAAAAGCCCTAACTCCAAATTCAGTCACATTCTGAGGTACTGGGGATGAAAGCTTCAATATATGAATTTTGGAGGACACAATTCACAGGGTGACACAGGGTGAGATATCTCTTTAAGGGAGAAAAAGTAACAATTGATCTCATGGTCTAAATCTCTGCATTCTAGAGACTCCAGAAGCTTACATTTGGTGACATTGTAACATCTTAGACACAAGAAATTAATTTAGAGTATAACAATCAAAAGATGAGCAAAAGGAATCAGGGCTCTGTAAACTTTTATCTTGTTCTCGTATTGCAGAGGAGAGCGCCTTAGCGTTACTAACAAACCGTGGAGGGAGAAAGGGAGTTGGGGGGTAGGATTCAAAAGAGCCAAAAGTGAAGGGGAAACTGTCATGTCAGCTGGAGAAAGAGAGGGAAGAAAAGAGAAGAAAAGAGAAGAAAGAAAGATGAGAGAGAGAGAAAAAAAAAGAGAGAAGGAGAGGAGAAAAATTAAGATAGAAGAAGTGGTGGGGGGAAGAAGAGGAGAGAGAAAAGGGAAAGGAAAAAGGAGTGATCAAAGGAGAAACAGAGAAAAGAGAAATAGCCTGTATTTACAATGGGTTGAGAAAGAGAGTTCATGTACTTCGTTCTCTTAGAAGACTCACCTCCCTCAAAGAGGGTGAAAAGTGAGTAGATCAGATATACACACACAGGAGCAGAAAGTAAAGGATGGCCCTGGAGAGGAAAGGCTTGGGTGTTGAGGTTGGGTGTAGATAGCCGAGGACCATCCAACATTAATGAGCACAAATGTGTGCACAGGCTGAAAATCTCTCTCTAGGGATTCTGATGACTCAAGCTTTGTTGGTGCCATTGGAAACCATGAATGAGAAAATAACTGACTCGCTCTCTGAGGCAATCTGGCTCATAGGCCTGAAGCTCTTACTTGCTGCCAAGCCATCCGTCTCCCCTGTGCCCCTGTGAGATATTCCTGAAACTGAACCACGTACAGTCTTCCTTGCCAAAGTGCTTGGCATTGGCCTTTCCCTTTCCCATAATTCTGAGCTGGGGATAGACTGGTTAATGTGAGCATGTCTCCTGGATGTGCAGTTTAGGGAGAACTGTGGAAAAGTGTGTCATGCCCACCTAGGGGCACACGCACAGAGGATATTTCCTCTCACTGCCCTCTGTGGGCATGACCATTTTCTTGAAGGCCTTTGCCCTTCTGGCTTTACGATATCTGAGCCTCTTCTTTGAACCTTAGTGATGAGCCTCAAGCTAAGCTATAGCTCTCCTCGGAAATAAATTTATTTTCCTCCCCTCCCCATGATAAACAAATTATGTTGACATACAAATGCAGGATTAGGTGGGGAGATTTGTGAGGCAGTGGGATTCTGGAGGCTTGAGCAAGCAGATGTCAGGATTAGGTTGAGAGGGAAGGATTCAGGTGGGGCGGGAGGCTCCAGGGATAAATCCACGGTGGTAATGAGGCCACGACTGAGATGAGGCAGGGAGGTGAGGTAGAGGGAGAAGCAGGTTCAAGATGCCACAGAAGAGTTCTCTGTTCAGAGCTACCCTTGGATTTCCAAACTTTCAAATAAGGCTGCTTGGCTTTAGACAAGACATCTGGGTTACCGGAGCCTCCATTTTACCTTCTGTGCAGTGGGCATACTACTTACCCTACTTACCTCACAGGTTGGCTTTGAAAACAAAATCATGTGGGAAGAATGTCTAAAGTGCCATTAAACATATTATTATTACTTTTTTTTTAATGTTGCTCTACCCATAAAGGGATTTCTTTTCCATAGCATCTGCTTTAGAGTATTTCTAGTGGTGGGGAGCTTACCAGCTTACCACTGCCTTTATGGGAGGTCATTTCTTTTACATTTATTTACAATTTTTAGGAAAAATTCTGTTAAGCCCAAATTTGCCTAATTAATAATTGTAACAACAAGCTAACATTCATGTAGTGCACACTATGCTCTGCAGCTAGCCCATTCTAGGTACTATACGTATACGTATATATGTAGGGGTGTGTGTGTGTGTGTGTGTGTGTGTGTGTGTGTGTGTGTGTGTGTGTTTAGGTTACATTTATTCTTTTCAGTAACCCTGTAAGGTGGGTCCTATGATTATTCCAGTTTTACATAGAAGAAAACAGAGGCATAGATAAGTTAAGAGACTTATCGCAGGTCACATGGCTGTCATTTTTACTCTTTGATCCATGGTTTTCTGTCCATAGTCAGCTCATAGTACTAGAAGACTTTATTTTGCCCTTTCTGTGTCCTCCCTTTGCCAGGCTTCCCTCCACTCTCCCTTGCTGTCTTCTGCATGTGCCTCCTCTCTTAAAGTGTTGTTCCCAAAACCCTCTAAGGGTTTTTTGACAGATACAGAGAAGAACTGCATTGCTGGGTCTCCTGGGGCCGGCTGCTGCTGTTCTCCTAGGAGCTTTGGGGAGGGGGCACTATACGGAAGAAAGAATGTTTTCAAGCTGGGCACCACTGGAAAATGGATAGTATGTGCTGGTCCACTGGCCCCAGCTGCCGGATGATGGGGATTGGGATCAGCTGTGACCTAATTATGGTCTCATAAACCTGCATTGTGTCCTTCATTTTCCAGCTCATTGACCACCCAGAGGGGGAGGGAAAATGGATGGGATTCTGGTCAAGTCCTTCCTGCCACTACCATGTGGCCAAGGTCACAGGCCAATGATGTCCAGAGGGAGTTTAGGGGTAAGTTCTTTGTTGTCCTCTCTGAATGAAGCTGGCAGGAATGAGAAAGAAGAAAAGGAAGATTAGCAGACATTCAAACCTCACAAAAGCTCCTTGGATTAGAATGTCTTCTCACGTTCATTATATAGACAGGAATTCCTTATCGGGCATTCTGTGATTGTCAGGGTTGCAAATTAATATGAGCTATGGCTCATACAACTACATATATGTGACTATACGTGCACAAAACTGTCAATATCTGGTATATGTCATGTATTTGATGATTCTTTGGGAATAAAGACTGAGTCATAAGTGTGCTAAGAAAGCAGTTTCATATTTCCATAGAGCCCCAACTCCTTACCCCAAATCAAACACAAACTCTGTATCACATGGGTGTGTGCTATTCAAACTGACTTCTTCTGTCTAAAGATAGTATCCATGAATCACTAAGTAGAGTCTATGGAATCTTCAGTTGGGAAGTGGTCTGATAAAATTTTCTCGTTTCTTTAAAAAAAAATTACTAATTTCTCTCTCAAATCCTCCCATGGGAGCCCTAGCATTAGTAGGGTGTTATAGAAAGGATGTAGTGTTTGGGACCACACAGGTGCTGGATTCAAATCCTGCCTCTGACACTTATTATTTGGTCCATGTTCACCCTGGGTAAGTTACTTATCTCTCCAAGCCTATTTCCTTATCAGTCAGATGTTATAAGTAATAATAATTTTGTAAGTTTGTTGTATATTTAGGATTAAATGAAATAATACACATGATATACATAATAGATGGTCTTTGACCTAGTAAAAGCTTACGAAAAGAGAAACTCTTTCCACCTTCCATTTATCCAAGGTACAGAGTATGAGAGGGGTGGGTGGCTATACAGTGGGAAGATTTCTTAATACAGTGACCCAAAGATTTTTGGATTTTTTATACTGGTAACCAATTTAGGACTTCTAAGATTTTGTTAAACATTTTAAAAACTGCCATCTGTTTCACATTATTTTATAAAAGAAAAGACATGTTAATATCCCTAGAGTGAAGAACTCTGCCTATCTCAAAGGAGTGTATGAACGTTAAATAAGATTATGCGTCCAAAGTACTTAATATGGTTCTCAGCATTTGATAAGCACTGAAAAGGTGCTAGGTATTGTGTTTAGGTATATTAGTTTTAGTGTTGGTATATTATAAATATTACTAAAAACTGGGTCCAAATTCCCTGACATGACATATTAATGGTCTTTTACACACAGATACACTATTCCTACCACCATCTTCCCCCAATATACACACCCCCATTCCAGACAGAGGTTCCCAGATATAAATGCCCATAGGAACTCGATGGATAGTATCACTAAGTAACATAGATAGTGGGTAAGAAGACTGGCATGGTGTCAGTCTGTTGATTTAGACAGGGATTCAAGTTCTCAATAATAATAGAAGCCAGCATTTATAATGGTGAAGACTATCATCTTTTATATATCCAAAAATATGTTTGTGTGTAGGCATAACTTTGCTAAGTATAAAATTTAGTTTAAGAAACCTGTATGGACTTGCTCATCTTAATGATTACATTCCAACCCTCTGATTCTGTCTTTACATATATCTGTGGCCCATTCTGTTTCTGCACAGAAAGTGTTTAGAGGGAAATACCCCCTCAGATGATGTTTCAGAACGAAAGGATAGCTAGAAAGTGACAGGAAACTGCTACAAATGGTTGACCTTTATACATTTGCCGATGTTCTTCAGGGGGATACTGTGCATTTTATATCCCGTCCCCACCTCCCAGCCGCTCCAAGCTTTTACAGACCATCTTCTGACAAACCTGATTGGTAATTAGGAGAAATTCCAAATGAATCTCATCTTTGGATTACCCTCTTTGGAGGAAAGCTTATATTCTTCCTCCTGGTGATAGGAATGGAGTCACCCTTATGTAGAGGATAACATATTGGAAGAGGAAACATTTGACACTTAGAGGTGAAATTGTTTTCACTATTGTCGTAAAACAGATTTTTAAAAATATTTCAAAACCCCTAAATTCCAGTACATTCCAATTGGTGACAAAATAAATGCGAACAAAAACTAAAATCAAGCCAGGTTAATATGAAAACAAAACCTACTTAAGATTCAGATATGTTATCTCAGAATTTAAGGATACTGTCAGCATGGATTGAAATAAAAATGCTGAAATAACTTTTCAGCCTGTGGATGTGTCATTTCCTATATGTAAGATGCCTACTGAGGAAGTGAAAAGATAATACTGTTTTCTTTTGCTTATTCTCCTGAGAGACGGATTTCAGTGTTTGGGTCCCTTTGTTCTGGATATTTTGAAGAGACTGCTGCCCAGAGAGTCACAGAGTCATTTAGCACAAGTGTGGAAATGTAGTTCCCATCCACAGCAGAGATACTTTTCATTCAGCTGTATTTTTTGAGATATCATTGACATCACTGATTAAAACCAACTTTCAAGTTGCTGTTGCAATGTGAAAGACACTAAGTTTAGGTCACCAGGTAGATTTTTGGCAAGTGGTTTTCAGTCATTCTCTTTAATTCAATTGGAAGCAGGGTCAGAAGAAATGCTTAACTCCTAGTCACATAGAAAAACCCATATGTGGCCTGTTTGGCTGCTTGGTTAAAGATAGTGAGACCACACTGACTTGGAAGAAGACTTCCAGAGATTTTCTTTTTGTTTTATTTCTTTTCTTCAAACTTAATGATACAGGAGTAGGCAAAAAAAAAAATTGTGAGTCATCAGAATTGGGATTTCAGAGATGGATGGTTTAGCTGAAACCTTAGGTAAGGGTTGGATGGGGGAAGAAGACAACAGATTATGTGGCTGTGGCCACTGAAAGAATATTTGCAGCCCCACAGCTGACTCCTTGATCATTTAGATATACTTCTTTTCTCTGTCTAGAGCCAACCCAATAAAATATATGGTTCCTACCCTGAGATGCAGATAGAGATATCTCCAGGCTACCATATGTATTTATTATGAAGTGCATGAATAAATCACCACCCAAATCAAGCAAATGCATTGCTATTAAAAATTAACATAGACTTTTGTTGTCTGTCATCCCCATCATTTTCTCTTTAGTGAAATAACACACTGGAATACTACCTAATAGCCTGAGGGGCCTCTGAGGATGAGGTATATTTTACCAATTCTTCAACTGAATCAGATTGGCCTCTTTGTAGGGGGCCCAGCTCTTCCAAGTAAGTTGCTCTGAAGTAAAAGCAGGATGGATTGGTCCATAGAATATGGAATCATTTGCTTAGCAGGCTTCTTTTTAGAAGCTCAAGCACCCTTTCTGAGGAACCTGGCATTCCCTGAAAACAAAATTTTCTTTTTTTCCCCCTGAAGCCTCTTCTTCTTTGTCAAACACTGTGTGTGTGTGTGTGTGTGTGTGTGTGTGTGTGTGTGTGTGTGTGTGTTCAGGGAAAGTTGCATGTTGGTACACACGTGAGATGTCACTATAGTTTCTCTTGTCAATTTTCATCCCAACTACACTGGAATGAGTAAAAGTGACAACCTCTAGACACCCAGAAGGAACCTTCAGGTCCCAGAGAATGGAGTACGTAATGGTGCCTAATTTTTACTTGTGAGGGAAAGAACTAAATGCTGAAATAAAAGATGATCTCTTGCTCTCCAAAGCAAGACACAGAGGGGCGCCTGGGTGGCTCAGTCAGTTGAGCGTCCGACTTCAGCTCATGTCATGATCTCACGGTCCATGAGTTCGAGCCCCGCGTCGGGCTTTGTGCTGACAGCGTGGAGCCTGGAGCCTGCTTCAGATTCTGTCTCCCTCTCTCCACCCCTTCCCTGCTCATGCTCTGTCTCTCTCTGTCTCTCAAAAATGAATAAATGTTAAAAAAAATTAAAAAAAAACAAAGCAAGACACAGAGATCTCAATAGCAATGATGAGTTGTTTCTACCTTTGTGTCCCAACAGAAAAAGGAGAAGGGAAGTAGTGTTGGACACCTACTATGTGTCATGCTTTACACCTATTATCTGGGATAATTTCATTGTGCAAGAGGCAAAGCTTCTGCCATACTGTGACAAAAACTACAAATCTTAGAGCTTGCTTAGTGACACTGGTGAGTCTTCTTAGAAAATAAGTGAAAAAAACTCTTAATTTCTTACATTATGTAATAGAAACAAGCCCTGGATGGGAAATCTGCTGTTTTGATTTTTTTGGAAAAAGAGGCAGGCACGTAGTGCCTTGAGTTCCCACAACAAATCCCCACCCCTTACTGAAGATGAGAGTAGCCTGGATCCCTGATTAGAACCATTCCAATAGGCTGTTGGCCTCTTGTTGCCTACCCTATGAGCCTGGGCAGATTCTTCTTCCAAAGAAACTTATATGATTATAAATCAGCCATCATGGGGTAATTACACTTTCCACTGCATCCACCCATCCTGATTCTTTCCTCACTTCTGTGTTTTACTCCCATTACTCTCATTTAGTGATATAACAGTCTTAACAAAGGTAGGACGTCGATTATAGGAGTTGTGAAGGCTTGAGCTTTCATTGAAGCAAATGGAAGGATGGGAAACTGATATAATTTGCACCAATGACTTGGATTGAGTCTCCAGGCATTGCTTAGGTATTTAATTTTTATTGTGATTTTTTAAATATTGTGGGGCAGAATGCCAAGACACCAACTATAGTATCCTCTTCATTATACATTATTAGTCAGAGGAAAGCCTACCTCCTCAGATCATAGTTGAAAGTGAGGGGGGAAAAAAGTCAACAGGTTTTCATTAATACAAATACAATACAGATTTTTAAAATATTTATTTTAATTTGGGATTTTTCCCCCATGTGTTTTGGAGTTTTCACGTGAATTTTTTTTTTTAATTTGGAGGACCACCCCTCTAAGAATAGAGAAGTTAAGTAGGTGATTTTCTTTTATTTTCCATCAAAAATATAAAATGTGTTTATTTATTCAATAAATATTTACCCAGTGTCTGCCATGTACCAGACACTGTTTTAGGGGTATGGAATATATCGATGGGCAAAAAGAGAAAAACTGTCCTTTATTTTGTAAAGCTTATATTCTGGTAGAGGGAGACAAAGGAAGTTAAAAAATAAACACTACAAATAATTTACCTTCATAATATATTACATGGTGACGATCACTATAGAAAAAGACAAGGCAAATCAGCTTAAATGGATAGGAGTACTGGATAGGAGGAGAAGGAGACACCTATTTGATCTGAAGACGAAGCAGTTAAGCATGTAGATACATAGGGAAGGTAAAGGCAGCAGGTCTAGAGTGGAATGAAGAGGGAGAAGAGTTACCTACTGGGAACATGTTGGGTCTTTTTGGCCATTGAAGTTACTTGAGCATTTATTCACTGTTGACATGGGGAGCCATTACAGAGGCTTGAGCAGATGACTAACATGGGTTCACTTGGGTTTTAAGATGCTTGCTTTGGTTCCTGTGTTTTTTTGTACCAAGAACATATTTCTTACTCTATGATTCCAGTTTTCTGTGTGGTATTATGTCATTATTTACTGTGAAGCAGATGTCAACAACTATGGCACTGAATGAATGGCTGGCTGTTCGTTCCTGATAAGGTGCTATAGCATCTAGATCCACTTAACATTCACTCTCAAGTTCCTTAGGTGCCCAGTTTTCATTGAAAAATGCAAGAGTGTATGGTGCCCAAGAAAAAGACAGCAGAAAAGGTAATACATTCCCCCCTGAACATGAGGTTTGATTACCTTTGTCATTATTTCCAGCCAACACAGCCACAAACATAATTAGTGGTTATCCAATTATGCAATCACATTGTCTGAGGCCTCATTATCCCTTAACTTATAAATCTGCCTTGCCATCTTTCTATGGCCCTCTTAAAGAATGTACCTACCCACCACCTACATAATGAAAGAAGCCACAAGCCCCAGCCTTGGAGGAACTGTATTGATTTGTAAGAGAGAAGCTATCACTTGCTGTTCTCACTAACCTGGAAATAGACACCACATTTGATCTGCCGCCCTGTTTACTGTTGTAGATCTACATAGTAAATCCATTCATCTGTCTGTCCATTCATCCATTTACCCATCTACCCATTCATCTATCTGCCTATCCATGTATCCATCCATCCATCCATCCATCTATCCATCCATCCACCCACCCATCCATCTGTCTAATTTCTATTTATTGAGTGGCTATTTGCAAAGTGCCAGGTACCACACTGGAAGGCAATATATTTCATGATTAGATGCATGGACTATAGTCTCAAACTGCCTGGAATTGAATCCTGACCATTACTTTAGCTATAGGACCTTGGATGTTATATTATTTGAGCCTTAGTTTCCTCATCTGTGGGATGAGAACAATAATCAAACATAGATCATAGAGTTGTTATGAAGATCACAAAGTGAATTGATCCAAGGCCTTTCTTTTTGTCCTAGAAGAATAGTTTCAGTAGTTTGAGTTTACGTTCAGTCATCCCTCCTTCCCTTTTTCATCAGTTAAGTCCTTCCCAGTTCATCCAGCAATCTGTCAAGGACCCAACACATGTTAAGCATTAAGGAGCGAATTGGAGTTTTATGAGAAATGGAAGTGTAGAACGATTCCTAGCACATACCACACTACTTGGCACATGCACAGTACCCAGTGTACCTTTCATGGAATAAATGTAAGTCCTTGTCCTTGAGGAGTGTTCAGTGTGTCTGAAGAAAGCCAATGTCAGGTGGGAGTGTCGCTGGGGCAGCCAGCCAAGGACAGAGGGCAAAGCAGGAACAATTGAGCACAGGCAGAGGGAAATGGTCCTCCAGCTGCTTTTGCCGGCCTGGAAATTTAAAACCCTTTCTTCCTGGGACTGGCTCTTTTGTTCTGTGGTTTGATTTCTGTCTTTGTGTCAGTGACTTGTCTGACATTTCTGGGACTCTGTTCTGATACACTGTCCAGGCAGGTGGGATCCCAGTGGGAAACTCTGTATGTCTCTGTGTATATTTCAGAAAGAGTTTAACCTTGGAAAAACAAGGCCAGTTTTTTTACTTTAGGGTATGTGTGATATTATCTCTATGTCATTCCTTCTCACACCTGGTTTGGGTAAGGGTAATAAATGTTTGGCTTATAGGACTTATAGCTTTGCAAGATACAGTGATGGTGCTTACATTTAACTTTGCTGTGACCTGTCTTAGTGCAAAAGCATGGGAAAACCCCTGGAAAAATATCACATTTGAGAGGATAATCACAGTGGTAACTTCCATGCAGTTTGGAAGCAAAGGATTAAATATGGGGTTTTCTAGAGCTAGACTGCCTGAGTTCAAATCATGGCTCTATCTTTTACTGGTCATGTAACCTTGGGCAATGTTATTAACTTCTCTGTGCCTCATATTATTGCTATAAAGGGTTACAATAATTATAACCTACCTCTTTGAATAGTTAAGAGGATTGAATGAGATGATATTTTTAAGGTACTTAAGTTCTAGGCTCATAATAAGTTATTCAATAAATGTTACCTATTATTTCTCTTTTTTCCTCCCCACCTGCTCCTCATTTCTCCCCTTATTTTATTACTACCACTGTTACTATTTAAAACAATGTTATTATGAATATTTAATTAGATAATGTTTGTGAAGGTAGAGGGTTGCCTAGCATAGTGCATGGCACAGGCAGATTGTCAACAAAGGTGAGTTTTCTTTCATATGGGCCTCTAAAGTCCATCCTTAAAGTCTCAGGGACTTTCTGGTCATTCTTCTTACACCTAATACAATATACTCACACTTCTGGTGCAAAGAAGAATCTCAATTCAACTGAAGAATGAGGCCTCTCTTGTCTTCCCACTGCTCCTTGTAAATACAACACAGGACAGATATGTGTTCATAATGCTTTACAGCTTTGTGTCAAATGAAGATTATAACAGTATGCATTAGTTATCTTTTGCAGTTTCACACATTATCACAAACTTACTAGCTTAAAACATCACACATTATTATGTCACAGCTTTTGAGAGTCAGGAATCTGGGCAGAGCTTGACTGGATCCTTGGCTCAGGGTCTCTAAGGGGCTGCAATTAAAGTTTCAGTCAGGGCTGAGGTCTCAGCTGAAGGCTTGACTGGAGAAATATCCACTTCCCAGCTCACATGGTTGTTGCCATAATTCTATTTCTGGACTGTTGTTGGACTGAAAGTCTCAGTCCCTGGCTGGATGTTAGCTGGGGGTTGTCCTCAGTTCCTTGCCTTGTGAGCTTCCCAACAATGGCAGCTTCCTTCCTCAAAGCTGGGGGGTGGGGTGCTGTGGGGTGCAGAGAGAGAGATGGAGAGAGACTGTTAACATGATAGGAGTTATGATCTTATATAAGGTAATTACAGAAATGACATCCCATTAACCTTGCCATCTTCTATTAGAAGTAAATCACCAGTTCCACCTGCATTCAAAAGCAGGAGATTATACAGTGGTGAAAACACCAGGAGGTGGGGACCACTGGGACCAATCTTTTTCTGCATAGCATGCCTGCCTTCTTGGTTTTCTTTTAGATGCTTTATTTTTCTCCACTTTAGTGTGTGTGTGTGTGTGTGTGTGTGTGTGTGTGTGTGTGTGTGTGTGTGTGTTTTGTTTTATTTACCTTAATCCCCAGAATCCAGTTTATCAGAGCAGGTCTAAGAGGTAGAGTTGTGCTTCAATTTCTTCAGCAGAATTCTGGAAACTTTGTTTTCCAGAAACTAAGAGTTTTGCTTCATTTTTTTCCTCTGTAAATAGAAATGTAGCTTTCCGTTAATGAACATTGCGATTTCAGGGATGCTTTGTCTTCCTTCTGATTGATTGTCAGAGGGCAGTCACTCCTAACAAAGAGAACATTTTAACTTTCTTTTCCTCCTCAGCTTCTGTTACATGGTTAATGATCTGGAAGCAAGTACTTGGAGGTGCTAGGGGAGCTCCTATTTTAAGGAATACTTTGTAAAGAAAAGCTGCCTTCTAGGTGATAAAAGAGGATGGTTAGCCCCTAATTTGTCTGTTTAGTAAATCTGGATATTTAGACCTCCAGCTCCCCTCCCACACCCACCCAACATGTGGATGAGTGAAGAGAAAAGTACAGGATGGTACTAAGAGTGTCTGACTAGGAAAGGCTTGCTCTACCTTCCCTTAGGATTCAAAGGGGATACAAGCTACATATGAACATGGTTGCAGGTTAATAGAGGTGCCAGGAAAGTCTCCCTTATCATGGTTTCCATTCACATGGGTGTAGTCATTGCTATTTAGACTGAAATAGGGAATCATTCACTCATTTTATTTATTCAGCAAATTTTTTTGAGCATTTTATGTGACCCAGCTATTATGCTACATGATGGGATTATAATAAGATATTCCCATCCCTCAAAGACTTACTTGCTTAAACACTATAATCCAAATCTTTATTCTGATTTTCATCTGCCATTAATGGGAGTAGGTAACTCTATTTTTCTCTTTCTTGGAAGCTAGAGAATATAGGTAAATGCAAATGATCAAATCCCTTTTATTGCCCTATTCCTAGTATATTCTCCCTTTCTTTTGGTTACTACATGCCTTTTTCCATAAACAGTATATATTAATTATCTATGACCACATAACAAATTACCCTAAAACTTAGCAGCTGAAAACAGCATTTATTATTCCACAGTTTTGTGGGTTAGGAACACAGGCATGCCTTAGCTTGGTCCTCTGGCTCAGGGTTTCTCACAAGGCTGTAATCAAGGTGTTAACTGGGGCTGTAGTCAGCTTAAGAGTCGAATGGAGAAAGATCTGCTTCTAAGCTCTGTCATGTGGTTGTTGGCAGGATTTAGTTCCAAGGAGGTTGTTGGATTCAGGGCTTCAATTCCTCACTGGTTGTTGGCCAGAGGCTTCCCTCATTACCTTATCACAAGTACCTCTCTGTAGGACAGCTCATGACAAGGCAGCTTGCTTTATCTGAGAAAGAAAGTGAGAAGATCCAGAGAGTATGAACAAGACCAAAGTTACAGTCTTTTGTAATAAACTTGGAAGTCACGTTGATGGTGTTTTGGAGTGGTGGTGGGGGTCTAGAGCTCATGGCCAAGAAAGAATTCTTGGGATGTCTGTGATGCAAAAAGGTGATTTTATTGAAGCACAGGACAGGACCTGTAGGCAGAAAGAGCTGCACTGGGGTTGTGATTGGTTAGAAACTGTGGAGTTGGGGGAGGTAAAGCCAAAAGGGAGGCCTCCAAAGGGACTTTCATATGCTAAAGAGGACTCGCAAGATACCTCAGGTCATGCTATTGTCAAGCTAAGGTTGTTTTCCTTCTGGTAAGATATCAAGAAGGTACGGAGTTCCTGGAGGAGTGTTTTACTCTGCCTATCTCAAGTATTTGTCAATGGGCTGCAGGTTATGAAGAAATTTAATTTTATTTACCATTTCCTTCTTGCCTTTGTTCCCCACATCACTATGGAGGGGAGGGTGATATTGGGGCTCCAGGAAACTGAGTCTATAGGTTTCCAGAGATTAGGCTTTTGATAAGATTGTCTTTTTCTTGTAATTTGCTAAGACATTTGTAGACTGATGGAGACTCCTGTCCTATATGACTGTGATCTCGAACAGTTAACCATTGTTTTTTTTTCTTTTTCCTTTCCTTTGTTCTTGGGTAGCCTGAGGAATGTCACACATATCCCACCTTGGGGGGCATGGGCGTGTTAGCTTCTTCTTTGTCCTCAGCTTGCTTTATGTTCCCTCATCAATGTCCCATGGCTTTTGTTGTATTTTATTCATTAAAAGCAATTCACTAGATCTAAAAAAGTGGAGAAGATTACATTTGGGCATGAATACCAGGAGGCAAGGATCATGGGAGCCATTTTAGAAGTTGTCTCCCATTGGCAGTTGATATGAAGGTAGTTGATATGAAGAAGTGTAAGACATAATGAATTACCCCTGAGCTACCCATTACCCATTCATAGCTGTCAGTCTGTTTCATATTTTCTGTGATCCCAACACAGGGAGAAAGAGAGATATACAGATAGACATGGGGTTGGGGGTGAGATCCTACTTATTTTTTATCCTATTATTTTTTAAATAAAAATTATCAAATATTAAATCTGGAAAGGGCATTAGAGGGCCTTATACAATTCAAGAAACTTTGGCCTAGGGTTCCTTTGTGTAGCCTCTCCTCCCAGGATTCCTAATACCTGCCAAGCCAAGACTGAACACTGGCTCTCCAAAGAGATGCACAAAGGCCCAGAGACATTGTCCCAAAGACGTCCTCCTTCTTCTTCCAGTCCCTGTTAGGGCCTCATGTGAGATCATGTGACCAGCATTTCCAATCTACTTCTCCAGGTAGAGAAACATCTGCCACATTGAAAAACTACTAAGGAGCCTTATCACCTGCCTGCTACCTGTCTAGCAATGCATTCATTACATATGTTGATTCTGCCTTATGCCTAGAAAAGAAAGCATGTTAAGGGGAAATATTAGTTTATGTAATTAACATATCTGCTGCACTTTGGCCCATAAATTTTCTCACTCATCTACGGGCCATCTGCCTTCTGGGAAACAGTGGATTTGAGGCTATATACTGAGACTGCTGGGTAGTAAGGCTGCAGGTCTGCTTACTGAACACAGTCTTGTAGTCTATGAATACTCTTTTCTGTATTTGAATAGCAATAATTGGAAAATGCATAAGGGCTTGATCAAATAATTTTATGTTTGTTATTTTCCTTTTTTTCCCCTCCAACAGTAGTCTGCCCATCAAAAACGTCATCTTTTACTTTCTGTCTGCAAACTAACTGGACCCAGTTTTGCTTTAGCTACCCTGATAAGAAATTTGCTTCTTAGGACAGATGTAAGAAATGGTACCCAATGGTTAAACTCCCTTACCTTTCTATTTGTTTTGAAATGCTGTTAGAAATCTTGAACTACTCAAACAGAGAAGAGGAGGTAGAGAGTAAATGGCTAGAGGATGGTTGAGGAAGGGAGCGACAGTGTTTGCCTGTTCTCAAGAACTCTCTTCCATGGCCTAATGCCATGAGTTTGTGTCCAGGGTGAATTTTGATAATTTAAAGACTATGTATTTTTGAGAAAGCTCTATTTTTGCATCAGATAATATCTAAGGATAAATAATGTACTAAAGAATCTGTAGTTACTTGAGAAGGGAACAGTGTCATTTTATTTTGTATTAAATGTCACTGACAGAAGTGTGAGGATAGGTAAATGTCTATTGGTAACTTATTAGCTCTTACCTGACTTAATGACAATATTTGCAACCTGTTTATTTAGTTAACTGTAGGTCTTGGCATATTAGCATAATAATACCTTTAGGCAAAATATTATTGAGTGTTTTTTTACCTTTAGGTTATTTTTAAAAATCCATTCTTATACACAATAAAATAAACAAGGCTTGGTTGGTAACAGGATGGTGAGGTTTGTGAATAGCACAGGAAGCCAGATGTAAATTAAAGAGGCCATGGAAGAAAAAGGCCAGGAAAGCAGCAGACAATAGAAGAGTATCCAAGAAGCCAGGAAATCCTTACAGGGAGCCCAGGAGAAAACAGATGATTGGTTTCAGGATGTCTGGCAGGGATCTACAATATGGGCTGGGATTTTGATCTTTGTATAGGACCAGTGTGTATAAGATCTTTGTATAGGATCTTCAGGCAGGCCTGAAGCAACAACTTGGGGTCAGGGCAGAACAGGGAAGAATGGTAAAATTTGAGGTACAAGGGCTTGGTCAGGTCAGGACCACAACCAGAACAGATTCAGGATTAAGGCTTTTGGGTCTTGAACTTCTTTTATTCATTCTTTCTGACCAGAGACAGAACTGGTCCTAGGGCCTGGGACAGGGTTAAGCCCAAAGGTGGGTTTTATGTAACACTAAACAAAAGGAGGAGCAATATGTTAGAGTCACCATATGTCCTGTTTTCTTTAGGACAGACCCACATTATATCTGCTATTCCAGGGTACTAATGAATAATATTCCCCTTTTACTTAAAGTGACTGGTTTGGAAGACAAATTACACAGTGATCCTGATAGTTTCCCAAAATAATTTTGCAGAATGTTATCCAGAAGCTAAAAAGCAGAGATCTCTGGTCACATGAGTATGGAAAACCTAGAATTAACCAGAGTTCTTTAACAGGATTCTTTACTCTAGGACTTCTCACTGCCTTTATATGTTAATGTGTAGTATGAATCCCCAAGAGGGGGACAGTATTCTTAATTTCCAATCCTAAATTGATCTATTGGTATACTTTGGTCCCCCTGAGACTATAGTTCTGTGGGACACACTTTGGGGAACTCTGGTTAATTGAATATGGTGTCTTAGAGGAAGGTGGATCATCACTCTTTGTGTACCAGGGTGCTCAGCAAAGTCAGCAGCCATTAGTTAAATAAATAATTACTTGAGAGAACAAATGCAGCCTCTGCCAGAGTTTTCCAATTTGCTAGTTATTGGCTGATGTTGGCAGTGTTGTATGTGTTATATGTGACTTGCTGGAGTAAGAGTCTGAAGAATGACTAGGTCTCAAGGTCTGTGGCAAATCCATTTACAAGTTAGGACATAGAAAGGAAGATGATTTTCTTTGTTTAGTCTTTCATTGCATGGTGTCCTTGAAGGAGAGGTTAATGAGGAAATAATAGGTCAGCAGGTGTGCGTGTATGTGTGTGTTATCTATGTGGTGGGGGGGGGGGGGGAGGAAGCCTCAGAAAAAATGTATTTTTAACCAGCATGCCAGGTAATTCTGATAAGGGTGGCCCTGAAACCATTTGTTGAGAAACATTTTCTTGGGGTTCTGATGAGGGACTCTTTTGGTGGCAAAATACCACAATAATTCTTTCTTTGATTGAATGAGTCCTCTGATACAGTGGCCTGTGTTCTGATATTTGCCGAGTTCCCATTTTGTGCCATTTCCTATGCTATATGCTCTCTTGCATGCATGTACTTAACATTCACTATGCTAAATAATCCTTAATAAACCTGAAATTTATTATCTCCATTTTACAAAAGATGTTTAAAGATGAACTTTTAGGTGGGCCTGTTGTACTCATATTAGCCTATCCTTTTTCAAGCCCCAAGAGAGAAGGTCCTGGCTCTTAGACCCACCCCTCAACAACTCCCTAGGACATGGACCCTGGGGCCAACATTCCATTTGAGTGTTTGTCCTGAGGCTATACAGAACTCAGTTGGAGCTTTAACAAGCACATGACTGGACTGTTCTTTTACCACAAACAAGATCATGTGCTGACACATTTTATCTGCCTGGTAGAATGAGTCAATATCAAACAAGCTAATCCAGGGAGAATGATGAAGTACTGATTCTCCTAGGCCTTATCATAAGTAGGTAGACCAAAGTCAAGGCATAGAAAAAGTTTTCTTAAGATGTAGTTGAGGAGGGAATAGAGCCAGAAAAGGAGAAAAAGACTTCCTTTGTTTTCTTCATGGAATTACAAATTGAGACAAGTAGCATGAACAGCTTCTTGCTTTTCTCTGGGCCAAAGAATGATTTTTCCTTTTAATGGTTTTGAAAGACTCAAGCTCCTTCTGGTTCTGTCTCTGGCTCTCTCTGCCCCTCTCCTGCTCTTACTCTGTCTCTCTCTGTCAAAAATAAATAAACATTAAAAATTTTTTTTGAAAATCACATGTCCATGGAAACTTAGAACATGCAGTGAATGAGGACTCCCTGCTGGGTGAGGTCTGTGAAGACCTGAAGAGAACAAGCCTCTTCTAAAAGGGATTGCCTTTTTTAGGATCAGTGAATGGATTGCCTACAAAAAAGATGGCTATAGTTTTGCCAGAAGCTTCAATTTTTTTTAATTTAAATTTTAAAAAAGTTTAATGTTAATTTTTTTTGAGAGAGAGAGAGACAGAGTGCAAGCAGGGGAGGGGCAGAGAGAAAGGGAGACATAGAATCTGAAGCAGGCTCCAGGCTCTGAGCTGTCTGCACAGAGCTTGATGTGGGGCTTGAACTCAAGAATCGTGAGATCACGAGCTGAGCTGAAGTTGGACACTTAACTGCCACCCAGGCACCCCAGAAATTTCTTTTTCTTTTTTTTTAAGGAAAGTTGAAAATCCATATTTTTATTTGTTTTCCTGATTTTTTAAAATTTGCATTTAATTTAAATGTTTAAAGCATTCTATTAGCCAAAATAAAACAAACAAACTTCCACTTGGTGACCTCTGTTTTATTGCTACATGAGGGAGAACTCACATCACCAAAAGTAAGAGAACCCTTCATACTGGGTGTCCACAGTGTTTTAGACATTTTATAAGTCACCACCTCATAAAGTTCTTAAAATAACCCTGTGTTTAGAAATCGTCATGTCCCTCTTATAGATGAAAGTGAGGTGCAGAGAAGTTAAATGATTTTGCCAAGTTCACACAGCCTGCAAGTGGCAAATACAGGTCTGAATTTGGGTTTGTTTGCCTGGAAAGAGCCGCAGATTTGGTGCTGGTCTCCTCTCCTCTGGGAGGAAGTGTCCTTCTCTGTGTTATTTATATCACTATTAGTGGTTACTGTTTGGGATCTAAGGCCATGCCAAAGCTGATCTCCAAAAGGTAGACCCACTGGTATATGAAGCAGATGCTGGACTGGCTCTTTTTTGATTAGAACAAACTACAAGCTAGTAATTGATCACAATTTTTCTGGGGTTGTCTAGCTTAGATTTATTCCATTTTGTAAAGTCACCCTTCTATGTCATCAGAGTCCATATGTATAGTCTACATTTTCTAGATTCCACGTTACCTGGATAGTTCACGTGAAACTCATCTTCCTGAATTGTAACCAAAGTGTGGCTATTAGTCTCAAATTGGAATTATGTATGTGGTGGCAGTGGTGGTGAAATCTATCCACTGATATGCCAGTTATCTTGAAAATTAAACTGCCATTCATTTTATATTGGAAAATTTGTGACATTTCTTGAGACACTTTGAATCTCTCTGAGTTGTTACAAACCAGAGAGAGGCGTCAAAGCTGTAATCTGTGCCTGCCACTCATTTTTGAATAGATTATGAACTCTTAGAGGATTAGGCTTGTGTCTATATAGTTCTCTTTATACAGAGATGAAGGCTTTCACAGCATTATCTATAATTGGGTGTTTAATAAATGCTTTTTGATGAGGATAATGGTATGGAAATAAAACTCTTGAAATCCAGAGTCTGCCTGGATTTCTTGCCTCATTAGGGAAGAAGAGATGAATGTGAATGCTTGGGTAAATATGAATGTAGATTCATTTGGGAAAGCACACACTCTCTGTGCTTGAAATTCTGGGAGAGAAAAACTTGAAGGGTGTAACTAAGACAGAAATTCTGCGGATTGACACTAATACCAGTATTTACCGATCATCTCTAACAAGGCAGACTCCATTTGGAATCTGGCGATGCATCTTATAGGCCTCAGATTGCTTGACAAATCACACCAAGGTTTACTCAAAGTCACTGCCATTATGGTGTGCAATCACAGGCACACCAGTGCCCAACAGGGGTGAAGGCAGAGGTTAATGGCTTTCTTTATATTTGCATTATACTTGATCTCTGGCTTTCATGGTCAGATGGGTTTTTATAAACTCTTCCCATCTAGCTTTCTGAAGTGTTTTCAGGTTGTCTATTTTAGGGCTGTTTTACAGCTGCCTTTTCATACATCTGCTTTGTATGCTAGACAATAAGGAAAGAGAATCCAAGATATGAGCTATTGATACTACCATGCACACTAAGGTAAATATTAAGTCTTTTGTTGAGCTTTCCAAAGGCCGAAGTGCATTTCCTTTTTTATCTAAAATGTTTAAAGTGTAGCCAGTTCTAACCAGCTGCTTTAATGTATCAAGAGGGTCTTGTAAGTTTTCTTCTTTGCCACCATGGTGAATTCTTTAGGCAAACTGAGTTTTGAGCTTTCAAAACAGTGTGAATATACTTAATGCCACTGAAGTGTATACTTAAAATGGTAAATTTTATGTTTTGTGTATTTTACCGTATTAAGAAAATTTTTAAGCATTGAATCAACCATCGAGTTTGTCAGACTGATCTGTAGAGCATGGGCAATATTTGCAGGCAGTACTGTAAATGTGTGGTTAGAGAATATTGCGTTATAACACTCAAGTGAGAGAAATACCATATTATTTTCCTTTCCCTAAATCAAATTAAATGTAGCTTTGAGCTCCCATCTACTGGAAGGGTGTGTGATCAAATCAATCACATTATGTTTGAGAGAATACATTTCTTAGGATTCTTCAAAAATTTGGGTGAGACTTTCATGAAATCAGGAAAACAGGAGTGGAGGGTTATGTCCTTTCCATAGGCCCCTTTGTAATTATTTCTGTTTGCTACATGATGCAACTCTCCAGTTTGATCTTTCACTATCAAGCTCATAGACTTATTGGTTGCAGAGAGGCTCTTCATAATGGCCCTCTCTACCCACCACAAACCTGGCCAGAGAGATACTTTCTTTCTTTTCCAGGCTGAAGTGTTGGTTCCATAGGAGCCTCAATACTCCCTTTCATCTTGGACATTACTTCAAAGGGAACATGGATTTCTGTGATTCACAGAAACTCCCAAGTTCCTATTCCTTTTCTCACCTCAGAAAAGCTCATGCCTTTTGGCGGGGCTCTCTGGTTCCTTACACCCCAGCACTCAATGAGCCTTCAGTGAGGACAATTGAATCCTGGGTACCTGACAACTTTGGCTTTTCTACCCTAAGACACAGGAGTTGTTAGTGATCTTGAAAATAAAGGATCTAAGACTCAGAATGGGGTGCCTGGGACCTTCTTAATATGGGGAGGTAAAAATGCTTCTCCATCTTTTGAATGTCCAAGGCAGCTAGAACAAGGAGCGATTATTCCACTAGTTTTATCTTTTGTTTTGTTTTTATTTTTGCTATGCAAGCATGAGCATTAGTAACGTAATAGTTGCAAGTGTGGCTTTAGAGACAGAGAGCTATTGGACACTAGAGATTGCTGTTACTCCAGGAGACTGGAAAGGAGAAGTCACTTTGAATTGGGGAGTCAGAGAAAATTACATGGAAGATGTAAGATTTGAGCTGGGTTATTTTGGATAACATAGAGGTAGAAGATACCGTAACCTAAAGAATAGTGCTATAAAAGCTCAAAGAGTTTGGGGTGGAATAATCAAGTTTACAAGATAGTACAGGAATGTGGACCCTTTTCTCTAGGAAATAATTTTGAGAGGAAGTTGGGGACAATCTTTCCTGGAATGTTTTATGCATGCCAGTTATTTATTTATCATTCATCCAACAGATATTTATTGTGTACCTACTATATTCCAGGCACTGTTCTAGGCCCCAAGGATTCAGCAATGAAGAGGACAGGAAAGGTTCTTTCCTTCATGCTGATTATACACTAAATGTGGAGACAAGCAATGAAAAATAAGAAGATACATGCATATGGTAATGCCATATAGTAGTAGAGCTATGAAAATTTAAAGCAAGGAAATGTGATAAAATGTGACTGGAAAGATTAAACACTTTAGAGAGGGAAGCCAGAGATGGACACTTAGAGTAGGTGATGCTATTTAAGCTGAAATTTGAATGAAAAGCAGGAGGCACTCATATTAATGGTTAGAACAAAGGCTCTAAGGTGGGAATGAGCTTCATAGGGTCAAGGAGAAGCACATAGGCCGGTAGGTTGGTGCATGAAGGAAATGGGATGGGAGATCAGACTACCCTGTATGTTATTTGGAAATATTAAATTAAATCAATTAAACCAATTAAGTCAGAATCTCTGAGATGGGGTCCAGTCCACAGTATATACTAACACCTCTCGAAGTGATTCTAATGAGTAGCAAAGGTTGAGAAGCACCGTATTAGAGAGAAGAACCAAAAGAAGAAGAGTTTCTTTTTGAGCAGGTAGAAGATGTTGAAGGAATGGGATGGAGTAGGAGTGATGTGAAGATTATAATCCTGCAGGAGTATCCTGGGGTTGGATGGATTATTGTCCTTGACCTGGTGGTCAATGGAGTCCAGAGTGGCCTGTTCCAAGGGCAAGGTCCCTAGGTTCTTTAGTTAGTGTCCTTTGCCTGTTTGCTGAAATGGCTTGTGCCAATTATGGCAGAAGTCAAAGAGTTAAGTTTTAGTTTACTTATTTTCTGCAGTTCACAGAGATCCAACCCTCTGAGCTAGAGATAAGGCAGATGGTCCTGAGCTGGAAAAAACTTGCCCAGATAACCTCTCCTTCTTGAAGAGGATTTAAACTGAGGATTTAAAAATCAGTTTAAATAATAATGGCCTATAACATAGTTCTACATGCAGAAATTTTTTTTTCTATGAAAACTAGATGTTGCCTTAAATCGTCTGTATAAAAAAGTGGGGGGATTTGCTAACAGGAGTAGAAGTTGAAGATCCTGTAAAGGAAAAAGACTGGCTTCAGTTACAGATGGGGTGTGAGATGGATGGAAAGCTGCCACCATGGCTGAGGGAGGATGAGATTCATACAAGACAGAGCTCAAAAGAGGAGGCTCTTGAGCTTAGAGACAATTTGAGGGGACAAGAAAATGATTGTGTGTGATTAGAAGGAATAGAATAAGAAAAGATATACACAATATAGATGGAGATCTCATCTCTTTAAAATCCTGAATAAGAACATCAAGTGAGGTAGCATAGCCAATAACTAGGGCTCTAGAGTCCAAATTGAATGAATTCTTTAAACACTTTAACCCTCAGTTTCCTCACTTATAAAATGGGAATAATAGTACCTAAGTCATCAGTCACTGTGAAAATTAATGATAAAATGCATGTAAAAGGTGTGGCACAATGCCTGGCACTTAGTAAGAGCCATTAAATATCAACTTTCAGGGGCGCCTGGGTGGCTCAGTCGGTTAGGCATCCGACTTCGGCTCAGGTCATGATCTCACGGTCTGTGGGTTCGAGCCCCGCGTCGGGCTCTGTGCTGACAGCTCAGAGCCTGGAGCCTGTTTCAGATTCTGTGTCTCCCTCTTTCTCTGACCCTCCCCTGTTCATGCCCTCTCTCTCTCTGTCTCAAAAATAAACAAACGTTAAAAAAATTTTTTTAAATATCAGCTTTCATTGCAGTGTTCCTTAACATCATCAAAATTGCTGTTATAATTAAGATAGCCTCAGTCAAAAAACCATGTCATGTTCACCAACAGCCAAGGATTCTAGATAAAAGTAAGGAGGCCAATATGGAGCTAAGTTAATATATGAAGAAGGTGCAGCCTAGGGAATACAGGCAATGGTATTGTAGTAGCATTGCGGTGACAAATGATAGGTATACTTGTACGCATAGCATAATGTATAGAGTTGTCGAATCACTATGTTGTACCCTTGAAACTAATCTAACATTTTGTGTCAGCTAAACTGCAATGTTAAAAAATGTGAAGAAGCCAAAGCTATAGAGCTCATGTATTCGAAGGGAATCAGAATTTGACTAAATTCATAATCAATAATTTTTGTCCAGTGTCTTCCATGGGCCACCCATTTGCTTCACTCTAATATACTTTATTCCTCTTAATAATATGGAACAGAGGAAAAGGAGCAAGTCTGGGCAGAGCTCCAGGAGAGAGATTGGCTGTGAAGGATATAGATGACAAATGTTGGGCAGGGTGATCTCTAAGAAAAGTTTTAGATCATCCATGGCTTAGTTTACCAATCTGGAAGCAGATGTAAAAGTTAGATTGCCAGTCTTGAAGACCAGGAAATCTGGTTTGAAAGACAATGATTACATTGTTAAGTAGTGATGGATTCAAGAGATTTTAACCCTTTTGCTTGGCTGTCAATGGGAAGCACCAAGGTCAGGATCTACATTTAGAGTGTGGACTTCTGGATCTGTGTCCCTGGAGGGAAAGTTGATATGTGAGCTGGTGTGGAGGATTTGGGGAGAACCTGTATGAAAAGTAACAATGAAAACCAAAAAAAAAAAAAAAAAAAAAAAACAAAACCAAAACAGTTGAGTTCTCTGGGTGAGTAAGGTAGAATATTGGAGAGAATGTTGCTGAAATTTAAGAAATAGCTAGTCCGTGAATCATGAGAGGAATTAGCAAAGAATCAAAAAAAATCTTATCATTAACATTATATATAATTATAATAAACTGGGAATTAGGAAGCCTGCATGCTAGACTATCTTACATGTAAGTAACTGGAATAATCTAGCCCTCAGTTTCTTCAGTCTGAAAAATAAGGACATTGAATTAGGTTATGGGTAATGCATCTTTTTGTTTAAAGTACTGTTATTCTATGGAGTACAGAGAAGCTGATGATTTGGGCTCAGTGGTATACAAGCTTAAGGCAGCAATTGAGAAAGTATTTTACCTTCTTAGGTTTTCATGCCATATCCAGCTTTGTTTTATTTGAATGTATTTTAGGATTTCTTTCTCTTGGGATGAATGGAAATAGACATTGTAGAAATGTATAAATCAATGTGCATTTATTGGGGGTGCAGCCAATGGCCTCACAGATAGAAAGTGAAAAGAGGTCTTAGGCTGTTTAAAAAGTTGATTGAAGTAATTCTGGGTTATGAGTCATAGTGACCAGACTCTTATGAAGACATCGCATTAACAAGTTCTGTCCTAACTCTGCATTTGCCTAGTATAGATGGGTGTCTAGAATTTGGTGAGAGAGTGCTGTCTACTGAGCTGCCCCCACTGTTGTTAGAGTACAGGCACAGAAATGAATCTTTAAGCACACCTGTTTTCCCTGTCATCATATTTGTCACAGAAACAGACTCCCCATGCTCATTATCAAGAAGCTCATATGTTATCTCCAATTCACATTTGTTCACCTCGTTCTCTTCATTGCATTAGTCAAGTTCAGAAACTAGACTGTCAGCTGCCAGACAGGCTGCTCTTTCTCTTTAGAGATAGGTGAATACCACTTAGTGATTCATTATCAAAGCTTACAGTCCTAGAAGGTGTTTTGGCCTTCAATTCAATTACCCAGAAAAGCAAGCCATAAGGAAAAGAAAAGTGCCTGGGACAATTAGATGGGATATCCAGTAGTCAAAAAAATTTTCACCTCTGCAAATTCAGGTTCATTTTCTGTTCCTAAGTCATCAGAGGGAAACACAAGATGTTCACTGTCAGTTTGGACTGTCAAAAAAGCTTGTCCGAAATCTGTAAAGTTGTCACTCCTTATGTATTATTGCTTCAGAACCAGAGATCCAACTTCCTGTGCTTCAACTTTCTGATGAGACCTTTTGGGATGATATGTGTGTCTTTGATGAATATCTGAGCTGGAGTTGAAAATAGAGTAAGCTGCTTCTGTGAAGTTATTAGAACCCAGATTGCATAGATTAATCTATGGAATTTGGAAAAAAGATCTAAAACATGGTATCTGCTCATGAAGCCTTTACAACCTATTTGGGGAGTTCAAGTTTACACTTATACACTTAGAACCTTATTTTTAGTAGTTTCTTGGCAGTTTTAAATTTCCTGTACTATAGTGCACCAACTACCCAAATATGATGCTGTAATGAAGGTTATGGGAGGTCAGAAAAGAGGCTGAGTTTCTGAGGAAATGGTAGCTTGGTGGAGTTTCACTCACCTAGAACAACTGCCCTCGTTATGTTCAGTGACACTCTTTGTTACTTGCATTCTTCTCCAGGCAGTGATATAACCCATTCTGGAGTTTTAGGAGCCTGAATTAGGAGTGTGCTTAATTTGAATTTTGCTTCACATGTGAAGTAAAAGGGAAACAATTGAAGGCCCCAAAGCAAAGGTGGCTTGAGAACCAATGAGAAAGTCTGTGAACTCTCAAAACCGAAGGAGGTCCAGCACATACTGGGTGTGATTTAGTCTCTAACTAGGATAGGTACTTGTTTGGTACTTGTTTGCTTCTATTCCTTGATGTATACGGGAACAAGCAGAATTTCACCTAGAAGCCAAGCTTACTGAACTTATGCCTTTGTCTCTTCTGCTATAAAGTGGTGAACTCATAGCCCCTGCTTCAGTTGGTTCACAGGTAGATACATCCTGAAGTAAGTAGGGGTAATTCTTTCTATTCCAAAGCTTACCTCAGAAAGGAAAAGAGTACATTCTGGAGGTATTATGGGAGACAAGACAGGACTGCAATGGGTTGTCCCATTGATCATTCTTTAGGCTCTTTTCTCTGTGCTAGCTTTTGCTCTACCAGTTGCCTAGTCATGGGAAAAAGAACCTTAACCAGGGACTGTCAGTCTTCTCCATGGAGTCAGTCAGCTGCCCTTTAGCCTATACAGAGATAGGCTCTGGTATATCATACTGCTACATGTCAGTGGTTCAATAATTTACCATGCAACCTGTCTATGGATTGGCATAGACAAAGAATAAGGTCTAATATGTAAAAACCTTATAAAGAAGTTAAAACTTATGGTAGCAAAGGATCTTGGAGAATTGGGGAACTTGGGAGCCATTTATGAAATGTATGCCTTTGCTAAAGACCATTTTGGCAAACCAAAGGGTCTCTACCCGTCACCCTGACTCAGGAAAATCTGGGCTCTGATAATCATGAATATAATGATTGAGTTCCCCACATCTACCAGCCCACTGCAATCATTTTGATGCCTTCACAAGAAAATGATTCATTTTCATCTATCCCATGGCTACTTCCATTCCCTGTATGTTTATTTATGAAGCATTTTATTGAAGTGGTTCCCCATTATGTGAAATTTAAGACTATTTATTCATTAATTCATTTATTCAGTACAACTAATTGAGCATATACAATGCACCTGGCACTGGGAAAACAAAATAATAAACCACTATATTTGTCCTTGAAGTCATGTCTCTCTCTTTATAGAGGTTAATTATAAATTATTGTAATGCAGAGTGAGAAATATCACTGAGTCAAATGCAAAATGCTAAAGAAAATAGCAATGTCTAGGTTGGTTGGAAAGATTCACAGAGAAGGTGACATTTGTTCAGGGCCTCAAAGAATGAGTAGGAGTTTCTTAGGTGAATCAGGGGAAAGGAGGGAATATATGTGAAAGAAAGTTCATGCATGAGGACACAGAAGACATGGTACAAATTCAAAACTAGATTTCACCACTTATAAGTTGGGTATTCATTTAGGTTATTTTGAAGCCTCAATAAATATCATTACTTATAAAATATAGATAAGTTATTTCTTGTCTGCTTAAAAAGTTATATTGAGACTCAACTATCCTCATGTTTTTGAAATGAGTTTGAAAATAAGGTTGGTTGAGTTTGAAAATAGTGTGGATGGTTGTCCAACCCTTCATGAGGGGAGTAGAGAGTACACTGCTCATCACCATGGTAAAGGTTAGGGTCTGTGAGAATCACAGGGGGCAGAGGAGACACAGACATTAAAATGATGGAGCTGAGAAGTTAATCTGTTTCTTTTTTTTAATAGCTCTGCATGGAAGCTGTCAGTGGGGCTCTCTCTCAGCTAGATTTATGGCTTCTGAATGACATTGTTTTACTTTGCCATTTGGAGGCTAAACAAGGCTGGAGGGAACAAGAGTCTTATTTTCCTATCAGTGGCAAATGCATATCAATCAATGTAATTGAAGTCCAAATGGAATAATTTATGGGAGACCCATTACATCCTCCCTTGTCTTCTTTCTCTCTTTCTTTCTGTTCCATCCTATTCTCTCCATCATCATTTCTTTCTGGCTCTTTCTGGTGTTCAGTCTTGTCTTATGATAAGCACAGACAATTAGAAAATTGTTGCTCTCACCCTTTGGCCTGTTTCTCTTGATGTTTAGGTTAGTTTGGCATCAGATCCTCTCCAAAGGACACATCTTTCCAGAAAGAAATCTATCACATTTAATAGTTGCCATTTAGATATTACTCATTAGAAATAAATAGTGGAGGAAGATTCCTTATTCTTGAAAGTCATAATTAGCCAATGCTATGCAGGAGACATTCTCTACCTAAAGCCCAGGGTTGATTTTTACAATGACTACTTAGCAATCAAGGATAGAAAATGAGCAACACTTATAGGCTCTTGTATTAATTATTTTGTGGGGGATAGATGTAAACTTTGGGGTGGGGCAAATCACTCAGATTTTTCTTGGAGAGATGGAATGTATACTTTTATAAAAACTTACAAAAGCTTATTATGGTGGGTGGTTTACAATGTAAGATAATAAAATGATAAAACTGAGTAAGAGGCTCACTGTCTCAGTAGATCTTATTTGTATATCTGGATGAAATAAAAAAAAAAAAAAGGAATATGTATTCTTGGAGGATATACAATAGCCAACTTGGGGACCAGAAGAAAAGAAGAATGAAAATTACTTTATTGCCAGGTGCCTGGCTGGCTCAGTTGGTTAAGTGTCTGACTTAGGCTCAGGTCATGATCTTGTGGTTCATGAGTTTGAGCCCTGCGTTAGGCTCTGTGCTTACAGCTCAGAGACTGGAGCCTGCCTCAGATTCTGTGTCTCCCTCTTTCTCTGCCCCTCCTCTGCTCTCTCTCTTTCTCAAAAATAAATAAACATTTAAAAAAAGAAAATTACTTTATTGTTGTCTTTTACTGTTTGAGAAATCCATATTACAGAGGATAATGACCCACTGCTTTTTTTAATGTTTATTTATTTATTTTGCGAGAGAGAGATAGAGAGTGAGTGGGGGAGGGGCAGAGAGAGGGAGACAGAGAATTCCAAGCAGGCTCCGTGCTGCCAGTGCAGAATCCTACGTGGGGCTCAAACTCACAGACTGTGAGATCATGACCTGAGCCAAGACCAAGAGTTGGTTGCTTAACCAACTCAGCCACCCAGGCACCCCTGACCCACTGCTTTTTAATCTCACTAATAAATTAGTAGAAAGGAATAGATAAAAGTGAAGAGGAATGATTTTAGTTGAACTTCAATAAAATATCCTTATTGTTTATTTTTTATATCATAGGTTTCTTAAAGTAGGGTATTTCTTATCTGACCGATATGATTTAGGTGTCGTCTTGTCACAAGGTAAAGTCTATAAAGGTGGAGGAAGTGTATGTATGTTTAAGGCAAAGGATGAATATTTATTGAGCTCATACTACTGAGTGCATACTATGAATTTTTTATATAAACTAATCTCATTTAATCAAGAGTGTGATAAGTAGGTTATTTCTACATTTATTTTATAAATGAGAAAACTGAAAACAAAAGAAGCTGAGTAACTTGATCAATGTTATGTAGCCATGATATGTCAGAGTCAGGATTTAAATCCAGGTGTATCTGACTCTAAATTCCATATTCTAAATTCTTCATATTGTACTATGATACCCAATAAATAATTGTTGACAGGCTCATCTCTATTCAAGGTAAGAGAGTGGATCCATTGTTTTCTCGTAGCCTTTTCCACAAGTATATTATCACAAACACTTGGCTATAATGAGAATAATTTCTCGTATTATCATGGTAGTAGACATCTTTGTGTTTCCTGACTAGTATCTTTTCCCCTTTTTTGGGCAATAGCATTGTTTTCCATATATTTCTAAAATTTTTTTAAATTTATTTTTAATTTTTAAAAAAGTTTTTAACGTTTATTTATTTTTGAGAAACAGAGCGAGACAGAGAATGAGTGGGGGAGGAACAGAGAGAGAGGGAGACATAGAATCCAAAGCAGGTTCCAGGCACTGAGCTTTCAGCATAAAGCCCATCATGGGGCTTGAACTCACAAACTGTGAGATCATGACCCAAGCTGAAATCTGATGCTTAACCAACTGAGCCACCACATTTTTTCGGTTGAAGGTGTGAATTCCTTTCACTTCAGTTTACCTCCAGTTATAAGGCTGGGCACAGAATCTAGGCCTGATCATTCAGAATAGCCTATTCTTACAACCACAGCTCTTGATTTTTCATGTTTCCCAAGCTGATTTTACCTTCTGCTAGAGTCATTAGGGAAGATGATCCCTATCTCCTGGAGTTGTTAAGCAGGTAGGAAGCAAGACTGGGACTGCTAGTAGGAACTGTTCCCATTAATTGGAGAGAAAAAGAGATTGAGATATAAGCAATAAGAAGAGAGTCAAGCCCTAATGATATTCTTCAAGACCCTACATCTATCCACACCTGAACCTAATTATTTTTATTCTTTAAAAGCATTTGAATCTATAATGTTTTTCTTTTATCTTAGGTTTAGTTGCAACCAAATTATTTTTAAAATGCACAAAAAATATGTCATTGTTATCTTATTTTGTATCAGTGGCTTGATAAATCACCTATCTGTAGTCAATGAAGCAGCACTAATTACAATTGATAATAGTGGCCACAAAGTCTGATCCACACTTTGTGAAGACTTTGGCACCTGCACGAGGTCCTGGATTGTTTCTGGTTGGCCAGCAAATACCTTTAATGCCTTAGACTCTGTAATGCCTGGCAGAATGTCTGAATTTGCCTTGATTGAGCCATCTCTCCTCCCTGTGGAGGTTGCTGTAAACTCAAGGTAAAATGCCAAATGAAAATTGAGGTACTGCTTTATTGTCAATTGCACTTGTGTTCATAACTCCCAATAGCTTTCCAATCAACTTGGTTGGAGCATAGGGCTTAGTCTCAAACATAAGCAAACTCTTTCCACCCTCTGATTCAAATCTTATTTCCACCCAGTTGTAAGATCACTGTGCCCAGTAACAGATAGTAAGAAATACAAGAGAGGATGACCAGCAGGTCAGACTTTAATCAAGAGTCTAAATGTGGGTTGGGTTCCTGCACAGATAGGAAACAGTGGAGAAAGCCACACCCAAATGAAAAATTTCAAATTCAGTGCTTCCTTCAACTAGAAAACATGGCTCAATTAATGCCTTGGATTCTGTCCAGGGAATTAGACTGAGAAAAAGAAGTAAATAATCCACAGATTTGGGTACTTTAGCATCATCATCATCACCATCATAATGCATGTTATCAATATACCTCATGAGTGATTTCTGACACAAAGATAAAGCAAACAGTGCTTGAGAACTGGTCTACATTCTAGGAATCACTGCACTATTCTCAGAAATCTTTATGTATGTTACTTCTTTGTCTTTATTGAATATGTTTATATTTTCACCTTTTTGTGGGCCATGCTCTTCTAAGATATACCATAGTGGAAAAAAATCTCTATATTGTGGTATAGAGATCTACTGAAGAAAAGTGCTATATGTGTGTGTTTTGCAACAGGTCAACCTATAGGATGTGTCTCTTACCAGAATCATTGAACCAGACCCAAGGTCCCCAGAGGACTACTTGAGATCATCTCTCTAACCCAGTAAATCTCAAGCTTAGGTGTACAACAGAATGCCTGGAGAACTTACTAAAAACACTGGTTCCTGGGCTCTACCCAAGACCTACTGAATCAATCTCTTCTGGTAGGGTGAGGGTGGGTAGGGCATAAGTATACTTATTTATAACACCTTTCTCAGGTGATTCTTATGCTAGTTCACAAAATAGCCCTTGGAGATCCATTTATCTTTTACCTTCAAGTTAAAAAACATCACTCTGAAATCTTATGAGCCAGATAAAACTTTAACATGTATTTAAAGATGTTTGCAAAAATATATATGCAACCTCTCTCAGCAAATTTTTTTGTTCAATAAACTTCATTTTCAAAATATTCTGTTTCATCTCACATAAATCCCTGGCATTGCAAACTAAGTCTGTTTCCCACTGTCTGCTTATTGTTATTGTTGACATTGTTGTTTTGTGCTGTTACTGAGCCCCATGTAGGTTATGGGCCATATACATGAAGTCATGTCACAGGTATGCTTTTTTAGCTTCTTAATTCCCTATTAAGGGAATTAAGGGAATTCCTTAATTCCCCCTTCTTAATTCTATTTTTAATTTGACTTTTAATTCTAAGGTGTCTATACTCGTGATGTTTTATTGATTCTATTTTTTCTCAGTAAGATCCATTACTCAAACCTCATCTGAACCCAGGTAAAGTGATTGAAAATGACATTAAAATTAACCAGATCTTATCAATTTGTAGGGTGTAAGGGGAGAAAAGGATCATGAAAGGGGACAGAATGAGAGTCTGGGAGACTGAATGTGAATTTTAGAGGAAATGATGACTCCAATAAATGTCTTTTTTCCCCCCTTTTGCATTCTCCTGGAAGCTAATCCGATTGGCATAATCCTCTTAACTGCCTGTGTTCTATCAGTATTTTATCTGATCTACTTCTCTGACAATCCTTTCTATGGTTTGCTAGCTTCCACCTATTTCTGAGAACGTTTAGCTATTACAGGGGAAAATCAACTCTGTTTCTCCATTTTTATACAAATTGGGGTTCTTGGGATGCTTAGAAAATGGAGAGACCTTTGCAAAGGCTGGATTTGTGTGAAAAGTCTGGGGACAATGTTTCCAGCTTTTAAAATTTGGTAGGGAGAGATATAAACAGGCCTTCTCCCTCATCTCCAAGCTGGCTCCTGATATGCGTACCATTAGTATGGGTCAGAGGATTGTTGGTCTGAGTCAGAAGATGCAAGATAAAAGGAACCATGAACATAAAAACTGGCCCACATGCCTAGGTACTAAGAAGATTGACCAGTGGATAGGCTTGACTATTTCTTTTGTTTATGCCATCAAGGAAATTAGAGCATGATGAGGGACATCTTTCACTTCCTATAGATAAGGACAGGGATTCTCTTCCTATAGACCCAACCCTATCTGTGTTCTGCTTTCTGTGGAGTATGATCTCAGGGATAAAAAGGCATGACCACTTGCCCCAGTACTTCAATACCTCTACTTTACGTTATACCATAATTACTTCATCTAGTTGGGAATTCAAATCTCTCTAAATTAAAATACTCCTGAGAAGGGTCTAACCTTAATCCCTTTATCAGCTTACTCTGTAATTATCAATTAATACTTTAGGAAAGATTAGCTGGCAACCAATGGGAATCAAGATAGTGGTGACATAGTGAGTTCTCCTGGTTTTGCTACTCATTAGCAAGGTGACCTTGATTTTTAAGTTTCTTTAGGTCCTGGGTTTTTCATTTTTTAAGTAAAGGGGCTAGGTACTAGGATCTTGGACTTTCTTCCTATTCTGGTTCCATGAGAGAGTTCCAAATGCGTTCCTAGATTTCTAACTGGCTGGGAATAAGAGACTTCCTTCATGGCTTTCTTTATTGTGTTCCTAGAACTTAGGCCATATAATCATGGGTCTAGTGAAATGAAAAGAGTGTGGCCAGAGAGTGAAAACCACGGGAAGCCTAGATTGCCACAGAATTGCTTAGTTGCAAACCCTGAACAGCTGCATCCCAGAGATGAGTTTGCAAAGGAGGAGTTTATATGGGATGTCACAGCTCAACAGCAGAAAAATAGGCTGATACAATCAGAAAGCATGCCAGGCCATTGTGGACATCTGCCGTGCAGAATGACATCAAGTGGCTGTCTGAACACGATCTGCAATCCCTCTCTTGACTTTGAAGAGACCCCTGGGCCCCAAACTTCAAATCTGCACAGATAGCATATAGCCAGCAGGCCTGGCTTTCTCATGTCAACATGATGCAAATGTTTCTGTGGATAGAGAGCTTGGAGTCACGAGAACTGCATTCCAGTATGATATCTTCACACACACGCATGCGCGCGCACACACACACACACACACACACACACACACACACAATACTATTATTACTTTGAGATTTCCTATATCCAAAGCAGTGGACTAAGTGTTTTACATACTTTATCACATTCATGTTATGACCTTGGGTTCTTAACTTCTGTGGGTCTTCCTGTCATTATTAATAAAAATGGAACATTTCAGCCATATCCAGTAATAGTAACTAGAATTTACCAAATGCTTACTATGCACTAGACACTGGAGGAAGCCCTTTTTGTGCATTATTATATTATTTACTTATTAATCCTAAGAAGTAGGTAGGAACTATGATTATTTCCATTTTACAGGTGGTGAAGTTGAATTGGAGTAGGTGGGATTAAGCAGCACCGAATGGAATTTGTAGAAGGAAGGGGCTTCGTGTTTCTTTTCTTCCTGAATATTGCTGCTATAACCCAGAATTACCCTAAAGGGGATTTCTGTCTTTAGTTCTGATTCCACGAAGCCATTTCATCTCAGTGAAGGCCAAAAGGAAGACTCTTTGTTCTCAGTTGCGTGGATGGAGGTAGTGAGGTGGACATGAGAAACAGAATCCAAGAGATGTTCTGGAGCTGGAATGAAACTGCTTGTTAAGAGTGCATGTGAATTCCAGAGTTCTGTCATGAGGAAGTCTTGTTGACTAACTTCCTAAAGTCACCAAAAATAATATCAATAAACTAAATCCATCCCTTTGTTTCTCCATACACCTTCTTTTCTGCATTGTCCTCCAGGGTTCTGTCTTATTGAGCTTTCTAAGCTTCAGTGTTCATGATCTGAAAAATACAATTAATAATACCCTTTATTGGCTGGTATGCATGTGGAGGGGAGGTAAATAGGAGAATTAAATAAGATAGCAGACATTAAAGTATTTTGTCAATGATGAACCAATATATATGTGGGGCCTAATAGTGACCATGTTGACTGATTTAGTATTTGTTATTGCTACAGGACTACATCTCTCTTATTTGAAAGAAATGCCTTCTGATATTTATTTTCTTTTCTAAAAAGATTGTGTTTTGCTAATTTTCTTCCTTCCCTGTGAAATAAAATTATATCAAGGAGAATTGAAAATTAAAAAAAAAAAAAGCTGTGCAGTAATTGGTAGGGAAAGGATAATGAGAAGAAAAGCAGACAACTGTCTGCTGTTTAGCATATCTGTGAGTGTGTTAATTTAATTAGAACTGCCCTGTATAAATATTAAACTCAATTCACTTTCTTTTATAGCTCCTTTGCTTTTCAAAGTATTCCCAGTTACAGATTATCTTTTTAAAATTCTTCTGTGAGTTTGAGGGAGTTAATGGCAGAAAGACAACCCAAATTTAAATGAACTGAGAGAGCTTTTCATCTTATCACACTTTGTCTCCCTCTGTTATTTTGCTTTGCCTGGCTGCTGGCCCAGAGGCAAAAGAGTGCTTGATTTTCTTGCCTTCCTAGGTAGAGGTGACGTAACAACTTCCCTTCAGTAGAATATATATTTTGTGTTGTTTTTCTAGAAGAAGAATTAGATTGTTTTATGTCTCCATGCTCCCAATCATTTGTGAAAAATCACCCAACTTTTCCAGGTCACTGGCCAGGATGTGGGATATAGTTTAGATGGTTGTTTCATTTGATTCTCCTGACAACTATTAGGTGAGAATAACATTATCCCCATTTTACAGATGAAAGTAGAGTCAGTAAGTAAGAGAGCCAATCATGTTTGAACTCAAGCATATTTTTAGTGTTATAAATGGTGTGCTTAATTCCTAGATTGCACTTTGGATAGACGTGGGATAATGGTAGTCAAACAATTGCCCATGGAATTAGTTTGAAGTGAATTCAAGAGAATCATAGAATCCCATAGGCAGAAGGGACCTGACCTCTCTTATAGAAGCTATCTTTTAGGATGAAGGCAAGGGAAGGATAGTCCTGCAAATATACAGTCAAATCCTATCTTTATTTCAAATTTTGGCATTTTGTTCATCGTGGACTTTTGCATTCATTAAAAAAATGTCACATTAAAATATTATTTATTGACTACTGAGTAGTTTTTTGGGGGTGCTCCTTTAAATTTTGTGCTCCAGATGATTAAGATACTTGTCTCAGGATATCCTTGTCTAGGATACCCTAGTCCTGGAACTGTAGAGCAGACACAATGCTAGGTAGTCTACGAGTCCTATTCCTTTATTTTTCACATGAAGAAACTGAGGCTTTAAATCACAAAACTGGTATTAATAACCCATGTCTCTTGACTCACAATTCAGTGCTCTTTGTGCTACAGAAAGTGGAGATAATAGTGTGACAGATGAGCATCAGGAGAGTGTGATCTCATAATAAAGCCTGACGAAATATACCAGGGCAAAAATGTAGAGTCCATGAACTGCATGTGTCTGTTTAGCACACAATCTTCTTCTCATCCAACAAGTAGAAATAGCTGCAAATTGTAACAGGTAAACTTAGATTAGACTGAAAGAACTACTTGACAGTGTGGAAGGTGAGGTGTACTGGCTTCTAGAAAATGGCACAAAATAAGAGTGGTAAATGCAAACATCTTAGGTTGGGTGTAAAAAAGTGGTGGGGTTGGTGGCAAACTGGGGAGAGAGACCATAAGTAGAAACAAGTTCTGTAATTTTTTGATCACTGGAGAAGCAAGGTCTTTTTTCTTTCTTTCTGGGTCTTAGACACCTGTTCAATTTCAAGTTAAAATTATTTCCTTGAAGCAACTTGAACTTCAGTTGGCAGCATCTTCTCCTTCCCCATAGAAATTCCTTGTTATTGCTTCTTCTTTACCTTTGCAGTTCTAATCAGCAAGACTGCTTCCCCAGTTCTCTCTCCTTCAGTTATCTGCTCCTATAGCACTGGGTCCTATATTACAGCATTTCGAACACATTGAGTTGGCTTTCTGCTATCCTAAACCACATGAGCTCTTTCACAATTACTGTGCAATGGCCCCATTATGGCATTTTCAGCTTCCCATGCTGAGCCATCCCATCCCCCATTAACAAATCACCTTGCAACCACATCTCCTTTTCTTGGATGACTTTTGTATAGGACAACACACATTCAGACTGGGTAAGAGAATTACACAGGCAGGGGCTTTCCTTTACTCTTCAGTGAATACTCAGCATCTATTGTAGTTCTTAGCTGCAAACGTAGGAGGCCTACAATACTGTTGGATGAATAAATAATTACACAAGTGCAATTTAATTCACTCCAAATTGGGTATCTCCTAAAAATCACATAAGAATTTTGAAAATGCCAAAATGCAACACATTTCATAGCAAAACCACAGCATGGGTAATTCGGTAGATGCAAGAAAGAAAAAAAAGCTGTGACGTTTTACATGTGGCCTGATAAACAACTAGAGCTGTGGATCCTGTCTTTTTAAACAGGCCCAACACTTGCTGGCCCTGTCCTGTGCTCATGTGGAAGTTTTCAGCACCATGGATAGAGGTGCCACATTTCCTTTTATCTGTAACTACCTGAACAGCAGGATGAAGAAATACTCAGGGTTTGGGACAGGGCTCTCAGCCACTGTGGTGGAAATTACCCCCTTTTAGCAGAAGAACATTCACTTAGAGCCTTTTTATTTCCCTTTTCCCTTGGACGAACTGCATTTTCAGCTGTCAAGGCACTTAGGCTTTTACAGGTTGGTTTTCAGATGCCTAGAGGATGGAGGGGGGCTGCCATGGAAATTGGAATCTTCTGAGTTTTGACACTCCAGGGGAACCTCCAGTAGTGGGTGTCCCTGCTGATGGCTGGGATGTCTCTTATGCTAGGCATGACCATCATGCAAGTAACCAAGTGTAGGTAGGAGGTAGGCCCAGTTGTTCATGGAGCACTCAAGGCCATCTTTTGCCAGAGCAAAAGTTAGGAAAATTAGTAAACTCAGTTGAGATGTAACTGGTGGAATATAATATACACACCCATGAGGGTAAATTCTTCCCAAACTTACAGGCTTTACTGTATTTGGTTGTAAAACCCAAAAGTCAGATTGACTCTCAGTCCCTGTTGAATCCTTTTTAGGGATAAGGTGATAAGGCTTCCACTCTGGCCTTTCCTAAGGATTCTGTCTTCTCATTAGCTATATTCAAATGTAGATTTTTACTGAGGCACACTAAAATGACTTTTGGTAGGGGGAGGGTTCTCATTAGGTATCCTCTGAGTGTGCTTACTTTGTTTTCTACATTTGATGCCTTTCCTTTATTTTCTTGAAACATCTTTAATTTTTGCAATCCGTTTCTTCCTTTTTGCCCCATTTCTAGACATCATAAACAACCTGAGCTTATCATCTATGGTGATAGATGTCCTGAGCTCCTTTGGTGAGGAATCTCAGGACAGGAACTGTTAGAGATTGGCCAAATGCCAGAGCTGTTTGCTCTTTGGCCTGCACCTAGGAACAATTCCACATGGCTATTTCTGTCTGTGTCCCAGATTCAATGGATGGGACACAAATGGGAGATGTTTTCTTCCTACACCTTATGTCAATCTCCATCTCAGCATCCAATTGCTATAATCGTAGAACCAGAGATCTCCCAGTCTGGGTATTTGCACATCACGATGAGAATCACTAAAACTAAGATTGCCTGATGAAAGAGTAGGAGTAGAAATTTTACCTGAACTACAAATTACCTTATAATGTTGGCTTGAGAGAGAATTTAGGGTTTACCAAGGGGCATATATGTTTTGTTTGTTTGTTTTTACGAAAGAGCTCATGATATAGTTCATGTTATCCACCTGTATCTGTTATCTACCTGCACAGATCCAAACTGAATCAGAGTGACTTTACCTTTTAGGCTTATGCTGGTACCTACTGTTGGCCTTTAGTGTCTGATAGGATATTTGGAACCCTCCATGAGTTGTGGGGAGAGGACTCCATTAGGTGGTAGATTAAGACCAGACTTCTCTAATGTGCTTACTTTCTTTTTATCCTTAGGAATACTGTGGACAATCTGAGACTGTATTTTATGCTTCTTTTTAAGAAGGCAAATCTTTTGGGGGGAAAGTCCTATGAATGAATTTAGAAATGGCCTTTCTTATACTAGGTTGGCATGCTAAAATGAAGGGCTCTCTCTCTCCTCCTCAGGGGTGGCCTAAATAAATCCCATTCTAAATTGTCAACCTCCACTCATCTTAGGATAGTATTTATCCTCTCCTGCTCCTAGTTAATATGATAGCAAACATTGGTCATGCCTGGGCCCAGAGTAGCCATATCAAGAGGCATGGAGATAGTATGAGAATAGGAAGAACTCAATATATGCTTTTGTATTTTGTATTAATAATCATTCTCAAACAGGCTTTTACACACACCACAGTCACTTTAAATCTTCATTATAACCCTGTGGAATTGTAAGGATCATCTTCAACCTCATCAGGGCCCTCAGCATTTTCATTCAACATTCTACGTTGTGGTGGTCCCTCCTTCCATGTCCTTCAATGATGGTTCCAAAATATCACCACTCTCCTATTTCCCTTGTTCAACCCTCAATTTCATTGGAAAATCTTACTTCTAAATCTGGAGAAAGTTGATACTATGTTGTGGTGTGTCTTTTAATTCTCCAGCTTCCTTTTATGTATAAACTCTTTTTCTAATTTGTTCTTATGTCCTTTTCTTTAGGCTTAGATGTTCCTTCTCTGGGTCAAGACCAGTTGCTTCTATCTTTCAGGACCTTTCTCTCTAAATTACCCTGCACCCACTGCATGATCTGCAGCCTCTCCCTCTCTACTTGGCTTCATTCTGTCAGCTTAGAATAGCCTTTCCCATCTTCCCACCTACCAAATTTCCCCTGTGACCTCACATCCCTTTAGCTCCTAACTTGCTTCTTTTTGCTTTCTTCTTATTTCTTTTTTGCTCCTCCTCCTTCTTTTAAAATCCAAACCACCATTCATTATCCAACTCATTAAAATCTGAATTTTCTTTTTTTCAGATCCAGTGAATTTTCCTTAGGCCAATGATTTATCTTCTTACCAAACTAGATATTCCTCCAATATTTGCCATTTTTTAATGTGGCACCACTATTATCCAGCTAGCTACTCGAAAAACTTCACCTTGCCCCTTTTCACATCTTCTGTAAACAACCAACCTCCATTTATTATTTCTTCCTTAAGAGCTCTCAATTCCATCTTTCCCCCTCTATTCCTACTACCACCACCTCTGTTCACATCTATATACATATAGTCTGTTACTCTCCCACTGCATCAACCTCCTATTATCTGTGCCTCTAATCCTTGCCTGTTGAAGTCCATCCTCCATATAACTAGTATACATCACCACACATTAACCAGGTGAAATGAAGAGCTGCCCTGATTAAAACCCTCATCACCTCTCTATTGCCTATAGGATTATGTCCAGTTGTCTTCACAAGATCCTCTACAGTATGGCTACCAACTTTCCAGCCTTTTGTTCCCACCAACCCTTACCTTACTTTTTATCTTCCAGCAATACCCAGTTGTTGGTAGTTCCTTGGATTTGATATATTGTTTCTCAGATCCATGGTTTGCTTGAGGTTTCCCCTCTGCCAGCATTGGCCTTTCCCTACTTGCATAGTTAATTCATACAGATCCTTTAAGAATCAGCTCAGGTATCACTTCTCCAGAAAGCCCTCCCTAATGTTTCTCCCATGCTTTCCATCTCTTACCATACAGTGTTAGTTACCCTCCTTTCTGTTGGATAAAATACTGTGCATATGGCTACTATTGCACTCATGGTATTGAATTATGATTATCTCTTCCTGTATTTACTCTCCTCAATATGTCTCCATATTCCCTCAGTGCATCATTTGCATCTCTAGCACTGAGCAGAGTTCTTGACACACAGGAGGTGCTAAATAGATGTAAGTTTAATACATTTATGCCAAATTTAGAGCAGGTTGAAGAAATTGAGTCTTTTCCTGTGAAGTAAGGGGAAATTTGAGGGGCAGTGGGTTGAAAAAATTTTATCGTTTTTGTGGCTTATTTGTCCATTTAATGGAAATTCTGATTTAAACCAAATGACTTCAAGAGTCTTTAGTGAATTTTTCACCACTGGGAAATAATGAGGAAACAGGGAGTTGTCCTCTCCTCTTTTGAATATCACGGAATCCCATTATGAAAACTTTATACCTACGATGGTATTTTCTATGAAGACTAAGATGAATAAGAAGACATGTTCACTAACAATAATGACTATAGATAACTGCTGTCAGCGGGAGGAAAATGTCAATCACAGATGTCAGTGGACTTACGAAGGCCACGCCGAATTTTATACAAATGTAAACTTTATAAAATAAGATTTTAGTGAATGTTGTAATCGTATTCTGAAAGTAGAGTAAGTGTGAAATGTGCTTGTGAGTGATTGCCCAATGCATAAAGAATACGAGATGAAGCAATAAGGAATGTAGATGCCGCAGAGCAGCTAGCCAGATGCAGTCATCCTTATTTCTTTAACCTTTGCTTCTGGATCCTGTTTTGTTTGAGTCATTGTCAAGGCATCCCACAGAGCCATTTCCCATTTTCTTTCTCTTTAGTATGTAAAGTTCTAAACCAGATTCTGATGTAGAATTCCCAGAAGGTCACTATGCTACATTCCTGTTCAGCATTCCTGGGGTTACATTTCCCTTTACAAAAGGTAGCATTTCTGTATTCCACTAGGACCCCTAGATTCTCCTCTTCTGTTTTCTTTGATATTCACTAAAAAACAGGTGCTCTACAACCTGTATTTGTGCAGGTTTTGTAGTAGGCAATTATGTGAGCTTTTAGTGATAATGCTTATTTGTACATTAATCATGGTTTCACTTTAAAAATTAGTTTTTCTTCCCCTTCCCCATTTGTATATGTACACAAATGAATACAAACAAGGAAAGACCTGATTGTTCCTTTGTTATAAGTAAAGACCATCTAATCATAATGAAGCACATTTAATAATTGTGTATAATGAGCAAATTAGAGCAATAATGCGAGGAAATGAGAGCCAATTTCTTGAAATGTTTGTCTTATCTTTTAATTGAAAAAAAGAATTCTCTTTTTCCCCTCAAGTAGAGTGAGACCGACTTCTCAGCTGCCCTACTTCTGCCAAATATGAAGGTATCAGACATTCTGCTTCTCTAATGTTTGCTGGGTGCATCCTGGAGGGAGGGTGGGAAGAGGAAGGAAAAATATCTATTGAATTTGGGGCTTAGTTTCACTATGGGTTATGTGGCAAACTGATTTCAGTAGGACCTATCCATTCATACCTGTATTATTCTTAGGATCAGGCAACAAAATGATTAAAAGTTTAATGATTAAAAGCTGAAGCTTTTTTGGGCTCTGTGCTGACTGCTTGGAGCCTGGAACCTGTTTCAGATTCTGTGTCTCCCTCTCTCTCTCTGCTCCTCCCCCACTCATGCTTTCTCTCTCTCTCTCTCTCTCTCTCTCTCTCTCTCTCTCTCTTTCTCTCTCTCAAAAATAAATAAACATTAAGTTTTTTTTAAAGCTGAAGCTGTGGTGTTTAGAAAGACTAGATTCCTGGTCCTTGGCTTTGCCACTGTACTAATTTGTGACTTTGGGAAATTACGTAAAATTTCTAAGATTTAGTTATTCTAACATGACAGTACCCACATCACGTTTTTTGTGAACACTTAATGTGGTAGTGCTTACTTCAGTGGCTGGCATATAGACAGGGTGCAGTGAATATTCTCTATGAGAAAAAGGAGGAGAGGAAGTGAGTAAGAAGTTCAAGGATAATATGATATAGTTGAAAGAAGGTGGGATTAGGTATTTAAATCCTGTATTCATTTCCTACTAGCTGTATTATGATGGATAACTTTGAGGGCCATCATTTTCCAAATCTAGAAGAAAAAAGGGATATTCATGCTTATTTATAGTTCTAAGGATTAAGTGTGACAATGTATGTGTAGGTGTCCAGCTGCCTAGTGCTGTATCTTTCTGTTAGTAGGAACTAAGTAAATGCTAATTTTGGTGGTGTGCTACTGATGTTGAACAGAGCTTAGCTCTGATTTATACTATTCCCAAATGACATTTTATAGTATGAATCCACGTGTCCTGTGCTGTTCAACATTGCCATCATACTCCCAATTCCTAATTCTCAGAGCAAAATTTGATGCTGGAGAGCATTTCATGGTATAACAATTGCTGTTAGAGTACCTCCCATGTCCTCTTATTCTTACCACTGCAAAGCACACCAGTCCAACATCTATCAGCACATAGGGTTCTCTGCCTGGGGGTGGGGCTTTTTCTTGCCACTAGGCCCCACTTTGCCAAAGTGCAGAGGAATTAACGGCCTCTTTCCCCAGTATCTCCTAACCAATGAGTGGTGGTGTTTTTCACTCGCTCCTAGACTCCATTTTCCCTTAGTAATATGTGGCTAATATTAGCATGTAGGTGGTAATACACCCTATATTGTCCGCTGTCCCATCCTTATATCGCTCACATGTCATCTTATGCAAAACATTACTTGCATTTCAACCCTGGTCTCAAAATTTGCTTCTGAAGAAACTCAAACTGGATACATGGCTACCCCAATAAGACAGCCCAGTGATGCTTTTGGATAATTATTATATAAAGATCTTTAGGATTTTTTTCTGTAGGAAGCTGCTTACAACAGAACTAGTTCCATCTGGTCTGAGGTTTAATGATAGGTTTGAATAAATATGACTGGGGGCCTATTGAATCTTTTTGTAAAATCATACCTTTCTGAATACCTGTCAGTGTGCTTGGGTTGCTAGGGACTGTGAGAATCTTACTGACCTTCTTTATCAGAAGGACATTGTGGGATCAGGATATGAGTGGGTGAAATAGGATCATCACATTGATTCCAGGGTTAAGGTTAGGGCTTAAGGTTGTTCTGGGGACGTCTGGCTTCATGTGAGATTTTGAGGGCCATTGTAGTCCCAAATGCACTTAGGCTTTATAGCATCCTTCCAATTAAGGATTCTCTTAAACTGGCTGCTCTGATTTAAGGTGATCTTTATGTCTATGATCAGTGGAGGAACAGGTTGGCCCTAGGGAAGGTGGAGGCAATATGGCCAGATGTTCATTTCCTATAATCTTTCTAGATTTAGCCAACTAGTATGATGCAGTCCTGGCCTGAGGTCATGAATGGGCTTTACAGGGTTCATAACCATCCTGATATTTTATACAAAGCTTTGTATTTATGTGCATTTTTTTCTGGGGAAGAAGTCATGAGCTTTTGTATTTTAATAGGGGTCATCAGCATATTAAAAACCACCTCAGCTTGATGTCTAATTTTAGGATTATTTGAAGGAATTTTTTTTTAGCACTGATCTTATCAATTGTAATAATAATGTTCTTGGGGGTTCCAGGAGGGCTCAGACCTGGAGCTTTGGGACCCAGAACTCAATGGTTGCCTCATAAGGCATCATCTCTTTTACATGTCCATGTTTGCTCAAATGTCCTGCAGGTTCCTGCAGGTCTCTCACATATTGGTGGCAGAGAAGCCCCAGGGCACAAAATGAGACCTACAGGATACAGCTGAGACAAAGTGCTATAGCATTATACCTACATGCAGCTGTTTGCAGGAGCAATCATTGGGGTGTAGGAGTGAACAGAGAGAGTATGCTGCAGGGCATGAAAGTTGTCTGGTAGACCTTTTCCATGCGAGTACCCCCCTCATTGAGACCATATTCATCTTAACGTTGTTGGCACATATGAATCATAAGAAAGAAGAAATGTGGTGGAGATTTGAACTTTGTATCAGGAAAGGTACATTCCCACAAACTATCTTATTTGATTCTCAAATTGTCTTCTGGGTTATGTAGAGTATATAGTGGAATTCCTTTTTTTTTTTTTTTTTTTTTTACAAACAAGTAAGTTATGGCTCACAGGGGCTAGATGAGAATTGACAGGGGTCCCATAGTTAATACATCATAGAACCTATTGCTTCTTTTCTTCAAAGTTTTCTATGACATCATTCTGCTCTCTGGCAACACATCATTGGCAAAGAAAAATAGTTCAGAGAAAGATATGTTGATGGGTGTTCCATAGTTTCACCATCTTATTGGGAGAACACACATTTATGACCTGCCAAATGTTAAACATTAGGAATTTTGCTTGCAACTGGTTTGATCTCCAGCATGGATAGAGGTGGCAGCAGAGAGGTGAGTGGAGAGAGGTCACCCAAGACACTGCAGGGGGATTCTGGGCAGGCATAGGTCTTGGGTTCCCAAGTTGTCAGCTAAGCCTGCTTTTGCTGTGGCACCTTCACAGGCTGCCATGGAGCCCAGTTGATTTTAAAAACTCATTTCCATTGTTTTCTCCCTTAATGATAGTTTTAGATGTTGATTTATTGGCATTGCTACAGATGTGATTTAACTATGGTGTTACTGATGAACTGTTTCTCTTCTTGGAAAATTTAGAAGGAAGGTGGAGAGTCTGGGAGAACCAAGATAGACAGGAGCAATAGGCTGCACTGCCAATGGATACTTTGTGCTCTGGCATCAAAAGAAGGCACATGCAGGGAGGTCTTTGAGACTAAGCCTACAAGATATTCCTACTTGCCTTAGTTAAGGTTGCAAGCAACAGAACTTAATGCAACAGGGAATATACTGAGAGGCTAGAGACCAGATGGAAATGAATAGGTACACACATTTTTCAGTTCAGTGTCTTATAAAATGGGATACTCTATGCTTATTTTGCATCTTGATTTCCTTTCTAGATAAAATTTTATTGTAGTATACAGAATAAATACAAAAGAGCTTGCAATATATTTATATGGTTTGAAGAATAGCAAAGCAAACATTTGTTTGAGATCAGTCCTATGCTTCTCTTTACACATTTTGTTTTCCTTGCTTAAATTTACCTCATGGAAATCCCTCTATGTCAAAAGCAGAGCTCTAATTGACTCTTTTTAAGGGGTGCATAATACTCTATTGTGAGGATGTATCATATATATGGCATTCCTCTATTAATTATAATTTTATTGACAGCTTTTTAGTCTACCATGCATGATGTTGCAGTAACTGTCCCTGTGCTATTTGCACCTGGTGCTTTTGTCTCTATGGGATAGTCTGGGAGTGGGATTGATGAATAGGAGGGGATATGAATAAACGTAATCATACTATTTCACAAGTGTTACCTCCAGCTGTGTGTGAGAACAGCCTTCACACACATCCCTGATAGGAATTGAGGCTATTGCTCTTTTTAATTGTGCCAGGCTGAGGAGTGCCAAATATCTCGTTGTTATTTTATTTAATTTAAAATTTACTTATTTGTTTTGAGAGAGAGAGAGAGAGAAAGAGAGAGAGAGGAGAGAGAGGATGAGCAGGGAGGAACAGAGAGAGGGAGAGAGAATCCCAAGCAGGCTCCGTGCTGTCAGTGTATACAGCCTGATGTCCAGCTCTATCCCAGGAACCATGATCATGACCTGAGCTGAAATCAAGAATCAGTTGCTAAGATGACTGAGCCACCCACACGCCCTCTCATTGTTATTTCAATTGTGAATCTGAGCATCTTTGCATTTGTTTGTAGGTCATCCAGCTGAGTACTTCTGTGAAGGGACTATTCATGGCTTTTGCTCATTTCTTCAGTGGAGATGTTTGTTTTACTGTGTCTTTTCAATGTCCACTACTTGTTTATTTTGTTGACGGGGTATGTTTTTCCATCAAATGTGTTATTTTTTATGCAGTTAAACATCTGTTGTTGTTTTTTTAAATGTATAGCTTCTGGGTTTCCAGTCTTGATAGAGAATGTTTCCTCCATCCTCATTTCTAAAGGGCCTGATTAGTTACTTAGGTTGTCAAAATTAAAAAAGAATAGTTTTACTTTTTACATTTAAATCTTAAGCTACATGGAAATTTTTGTGTTTAGTATAAGCTGGAGGTCCACATGAATTTTCTTTCTAATGATAATTATAATAATGATAGCTAATGCTTTACTGAGCGTTCCTTGTGTGCTGCACTCTTACACAAGTGCTTTGTGTATATTAACTAATTTTAATCCTGTTTCTCATAACTCCAAAACACACATTTTCTTACTTATCCCCATTTTTCAGATAAGGAAAAATTAGACACAGAGAAGCTGAGTAAGTTCAAAGGTCATACAAGGTGGAGTGGTAAAACTGGGATGTAAACCCAGGGAATATGGCTGTGAGGTCCATACTCCTGCTATAGTACTTCTTGCTTGGGTTAACTAGTGAGCCAGGACTATTTGTTAAGTAATCCATTTTTTCCCCATTGAATTGCATTACTGCTTTTGTCCTTTATTAAATTTTCATGAACACCAGATCTATTTCTATATTCTCTATTCTATTCCCTGATCTATTCTCCTCTTCCCATAATAATTCCTTATTGATTTGATTATAGTAGCTGTATAATGTCAGACATCTATATAGTCCAGTCCTCTCTCCTTCTTTTATCATTCATTTGATGACTATTTTGTAGACATTCATTCCTCCATATATAATTTATGTTCATTTTATTTAATTAAAATATCTGGTGATATTCTAACTGAAATGGCATTAAATTAATATATTAATTTGGGGATAATTGGCATATTCATGTTAAATATTCCAATTTAAAACATAGCATACTTTTCTCTTCATTCAGATATTTCATATTTTCCAGTAAGATATGATACTTTCCTCTGTGTTGCCCTCTGCATTTTTTAGTTAAATTTATTCATAAATATTTTAAAGTTTTAATTGATGTCATCAATTAAATATTTTTCTCCATTTCTATTTTTTCATGATTATTACTAGTTTAGAGAAAAAAGCATTGATTTTGTATATTTATTTTATGTGCAATCAATATGATGAAAGCTATCAATATAATCTTTTTTATTAACGAATTAAAATGATCATATCAATACAGGCTGAAACAGCATTGATAAATTTCAGCAACCATTCTTAATCAAATCTAGGTAAGATGGAAATAAAAGATCATTGTTTAGATACATAAAGATTATTTACTAAAAACCACAGCAGATCTGACAAACATAAGAATCATTGCATTAAAATTAGAAAGTATTCAGAGATCGTGTTACCAGTAATAAACATTACATTTGCTATAACCTCCAAGGTAAAAAAAAAACTAAGAAAATAAAATAATTGGTATAAATATCAGAAAAGTAGAGTTAAAATATCTCTCTTTGCTGATGCTATGATTGCATATCAAGAAATCTAAGCAACTCTGGTTAAAAACTTGCTGACTGAAAGAGATAATTTGGTCAGCTGGACAGGTCTATAAGCTAAGAATATAATATCAAAAGCTTTCTCTATTCTATCAATAATTAACCATTTTTATTTTCAAAGTTCAAATTCTTGAGAAGGAGCATCTCATTGCCCTAGCTTGGATCATTTCCCACCCCTTGGCTAGGGAGGTGGAATCTTCTTACAACAGCCCCAGTAGACTCAGGGGAACAAGTGTGATTACTCAAGGAGAAAGATTTCAGGGTCAGATTTTTTTTTTGTAAGCTGTAATATGTGTTATTTTTTGGTCAGAGAAATAGGTCCAGTCTAACCAGTTCTATCCTCTTGCCTAGAGGATGCTTTGCTTCCCTGTTTCAACTCTACACAGCATCCAGGACCATGTCTTATACCTAGTAAGTAGGTCTTTGTTAATCCAAACAAAACTATTTATGGCTTTACTGTTACTATTCCCTTATTCCCTTTCTCCAGGATGCCCTTCCTCCTTCTCTCTCTGTTCACTTGCTAACTCTTATTTTTAAAGCTTCAGCTCATGTGTCATCTCTTCTGGAAAGCCCTTCCTGAGCCCATACTCCCAGTGTATATTAGACGTCCCCTTCAAAATTGCTACAACACCCTGTGTGCATCAAGCTTGCCACACTGATTCAGATAATTATCTGTTCATTTGTCTGCTGCCTCCATTAGACTGTCAATGCCTCATCAGTGTGCTCAGCTTCTGGGGCATGGAATGGTACACAGGTGACCCCAGTGAGTATTTTCTGAATAAATGAATAAATGTATGAATGAACTAAGCAAGGCTTTGTTAGCAGTGATGTTGGTCCTATCTTTTCATAATTTGTGGTCTAATTTTACCTTTTCCCTTCCAATTCCATTAACCTCCCAGCTCTTGTCTCTGATGAGGATGCTGGGTAAATGCTCGGTGAACTTTTAAACTGCAATACATTTCTTCCTTGCATCCTGGGTCTTGTATCCTTGTCTTTCATCTGTTTATTCCGATCTTGTTTGAACATTAAGCTGCTTCCACTGCCCCTATCTTATCACCCTCACTCTCCCTGTTGGGAGACTGCTATTTAATAAAATAAGAGCCTCTTGGAATCTTTGACTTATTAAAGAGGACTTCTAAAGGACAAGACAGAATTGGTTCTGCAAGCTGCTACTACCATGGCCGCCTTTTTCTCTTGGTTTCTCCCTGACAGCTTGCCATTTGTGCATCCTTGGTGCAACTGGGGTGTTGGTGTCCAAAAGAGGACTATGTACTGAAGTCACTCACATTCAATTATTAGGGAAGTTCAAATGACGATTCTTTTGATAGTAATTGTGTTTTAAAAGAAAACAAGAGTGAACGTTAAAAACAAAAACAAAAAATCCACACCAGAATTTTAGGTAAGCATCAGTTGGGAAGATATTTTGGGGTGAGTAGGCCATTATTAGTAAAGTTCAACTTGCTCCACAGAAGGGACTGAGAGTCCTGCCTGGTATGCCTGAGGACAGCCTTGCATGGCATGGAGATTAGACTGGAGGTAGTACAGGACATGTGGATTCAGAGGTTGGAGGACAAGTCTAAGTTCTACCTGTGTACCACCGTGTGACCTTAAATAGTTCATGTGACCTTTCTGAGCTTCAGTGTCCTCCTCTGTAAAATGAGGACTCAATACGTATCTATATAGTCACTCTTGTGAGTAGCAAATGAGATAAGAGATGTAAAGCCTTTAGGAGTCAATGAAGTGTAATGGTAGAGTGTGAGGGTTACACAGTCTGATTGGTTGGGTTCAGACTCTGGGCCTGACATTAACTAAGTGTCAATGACCTTGTCCACATTTCTAGCCTCTGTTTTCCTCAATTTCTCTCTCCATATCATAAGGGTCATATAGAACCCCTTGTAGGTGGTTAAAGATGAGATGAAATAATTTGTTTCATACATGAGTGGCACATAGCACTCAGTTGGTGAGGCTTTCATCATCAAAGCTACAACAGACAAATGTAAGGCCCTGTGTCACCAGGGCCAGTCTAAACCTTTTCCTTGGCCTTAGCTGAAGGATCGAGACTTGCTTTATTTCTATTTATGAATGGACCTGTTAAACCCAGCTCCAATTTATTTTCTCCCCCTTACCTCTGTGTATGCCCCTTTTTCTAATCCAGATGCAGAACTTTGCCTTACTGATTTCCATGAGAAATTCCACACTCACTCTCCCTCTTCTATTTTCCCTTTATCCCCTCCCTCTCCTTGTCCCTCCATTTTCCTCTCCTCTTTTCTACTCCTACCCTTCCTCTCCCCTTTTATCTCTCCCTCTTTCTGCACGCCACCCCCCCCCCCACTTCCACCACCCCTGTTCTTCCCTGGGGCTCCCACATTACCCTTTGCTGGAAGTGGGCTCATGAAAATATCTTTGTGTTTTAACAAGGGCATGTCTCTCCCTAAGGAAAAAAAGATCATACTGCTGCTAAGACAGTAACGTTTTCTCCTCATTATAAAATAGCAGGGCTGCATGTGCCCTTAGAGATCAAGTAACTCAGAGGTTCTCAGACACGGCCAGTTGGTCATGAAACCCTGGGCAGCATTTAAAAAGCTGGGCCCTGCCCCAGTGATGCTGGATCAGTAGGTCAGAATTGGGACGTGGTTTTTGTGTGTGGTGTCCCAGAATATATTTATTTTAATTCAGGAGGGCTTGGATTTCAGTCCTCATTCCACTGTTTGCTAACAGAATTATCTTGGGTGAGGTACTAAAACTTCCAGAGCCTTGGGAATATCTCTTAGATATGGAAAATAATTCCTTCCTCAAATAACAAGTAGTAAGCTGCAGACTGGTCACATAGTAGGCGTTAACAATTGTTTCTTTTCTTCCTTCCTTGGGTGAACAGTATAGAATCCTGATTACCTCTACACACACAGGGTGAGGATGGAAGAAAGTGTGCTTGTCATACATCTTGGAAAGGGAGAAGGGCTAGCTAGCCTCATCATAGCCACTAAGGATCCCCACCTAGCTGTCTCCAAGAAGTCCCAGGAACAGGCATTGAGTCAGGAAACAAAAATAAACAACACTTATTGTGAATTTACTTTCTCAGGACTATTCCATTTTATCTCTGCAACAACCCAGTGGAGAAAATACTGTTGTTATTATTTTTAACCACATAGACAGTAAAATGTCTGCAGGCAGAGTTTTTGTTTTCATTTTAGTCTACTGTTTACAAGTCTGGATCATTTACCCCATCCCTTGTTTAATGTGTTCAGATCCCAAATAGGTATTGAGGGGTCTTAGATTCACTCCAACCATAATGTATCGGGCACCTCACACAGAATTGCTGGTAGCTAGTGTGAGGAGCCCCGAGAATGAAGAATGTGAAGTTGTGACTATCTGGGCTTCATTTTATTTGCTGCTTGAAACACCTGAGCACTGACCATTGAGCCCTGCTACACAGTTCCCGCTGATTCGGAGACCCACTCTTTTCAGTGCTTCCCACATTGTGTTTGCCTCCAAACCTTAGCCCCAGAAATTTTGTTCTTCCCCTTGCTCCATCTACCCCTCCCTTCTTAGACTTGCAGGAAAAGATCCAGGGAGGCCATTCATTGGAGGCTTGACAGTGGTGCTTTTTCTTTGAGGAGGAGGAACACTTGTGATTTCATGATAACAAAGTTCCAATTTGGGTAAGTCCAGGGAGCTGAAATGCTTTGTCACAAGTTCTGTATTTCTACCCCTCCCCAGTCCCCACGTCCCAGCCAGTGTGTTTAAATCTTGCTCATTTTCTTTCTTCATTGCCCATTTAGTTTTGTCTTTAAACTCACTGTCCAAATGACTGCCCCAGTTAGCTGTGCCCACAGAAACTGGCTTATTAACTCTTTCCACCAGGCAGTAATGCTGGTGCTGGGGGGTTGGGATTTATCAGGTTTGAAAAGAGGAGGGAAAAGACATAACATTTTAAAAAAAGAACCAGAAAGGCAGAGAGAGAAGAGTGTGTCGAGGGAGATGAAGTTGTATTAAGATGGGAACAGATTGCCCAAAAGGCAGGTGGGTGGCAGAGAGTAAAAATAACCAGGGAGTGACCGAGCCTTCATTTCCTTTAAAACACTCACACTTTAGGGAGATATTGAAACTGCTAATTTTGTTGGCACATTGACACCTCCTCCTAATTAATGGAGGGCTTATTAGGAGGAGACCAAGCTGCTCACACACAAAGAAAGGAGGGAGAAGATGTTGAACTTACTCAGCTTGGCAGTAACGAGCAAGTGAGGTGCCACTGGGTGTGTGGTTACGTGTGGGCGAGCTGGAGCAGGAGCCTTCTGCCGGGCCCCCTTCCTCCTGGCTCCTTGTGCTCACTGCTGCCCTCCCGGGCTCACCACTTAGAGGCAGGGCTGGAGACAGGCTGCTTCTGGCCCAGACAGGCTAGAGGGGGCTCCCTTTAGAACAGAGGCTCCAGAATCTGGCCTTCCAAGGAAAGGAAAAAGTACAATTCTCATGACATCTGTGTGCTTTGTCAAACAAAATCTTCTGCACGGATCTTGTAAGTTGGCTACACCTGGGAGCAGCACGTCTGTGATTCCAGGTCCTAAGCATCACCTTGGATTATTAATCTTTTTCACCTGCAGGACACTCAGAACACCAGAAGCCTGAACTTGGGGGAGGTGAATGCTCTGACATTTTAGCCTTTACGGGCCAGTTGTCTTAGATCAGCAAGAAGGGCGGTTCAGGGGAGTATCTTCCAATGTTTTGCAGACTTGGAACAACTAACTCTATTTTCTGGGCGGGGGGAGGGGGGATATGTCACTGGATCTCATTTTCCAAAGTCACATATTTGTCCTTTCAGATCCCTTATGTAGTCCATTATATATACACCATAGAGCAGTCAAGATCAGGGGCTCAGCAGCAAAGGGGGGCGTCACCCCTCAACTTTGCCACTCACCAACTTGAGTTTTCTTGGGCAGGCATCTACTATATCTGTGTCTTTATTTCCTCATCTATAAAAAGGGGACCTTAATAGCATCCACTTCAAAGGACCATTGTGAGGGTTAAGGAGATAAAGGATGTAAAGGGGTTAGTTCCATGCCTGCATACTAAGCACAAAATAAATCACAATGTAAGGACCAATTTTCAAAAAGCTTTAATTTATAATTTTGTAGCAATGTGCTTATACACTGGGGAGGGCAGGGTTTTTAAGATAAGCCTTTAATAAATGGGAAAATTGAGTCATGCAATGAATTGGTGACTTTCCAAGGTTTACAACTAAGAAGATCCAGAGCTCAGGTATTCTGGTTCTAGATTATTTTTTATTGTTGTTTGCCATGCAAACACACTCATATCATCCCTCAGCATTCTTTATCCTGTCCCACTAGTGCAGCAGGGTTCAGGGGAGAGTGAGAAATGTCACGCAGCTGCCCCAGTCCAAAGATGTGTGGCTCAGAGGAGGGAACCCCTGACTTGGATAGTCACCATGCCTTGGAATCTTGGACAAATCATTTTATCTGACTGAGCTCCAAATCCCCTACCTTTACATGGAACATGATGATTATTTCTTTTTGTATGTGCATATATTTTACACATATATTTATATGTGCATATATTTTGCACATATTTTGTACATATATATGTACATACATATATGGTATATATTATGCAGCTAAAATACAAACTGGAAATATCACTAAGAGCCAATGATGGAACATTGAGAAAGAGAAGAATACTCTTTCCAACAACATTGTGCAAGCAAAACAAACAAAGATGCTATCTAAGAAGAAAACAGAAGAGGTTAAGTTATGTCTTTAATTATTCTTTTGTTGTTTTAGTTTGGAGGTTATCTTTTTAACAAAATGAATAATGCAATTGGCTGCTATGGAAAGATGTTAAATTTTCATGATGTTGAAGTGAGAGACTGGGATCCTGTTTGTGAGGAGCTCTAGTTTCCCTTCCCAAAGGGAATGCTCCAGTGTGTGTACCCTTAGGGATCAGCCCTGTCCCGACTGGCTGGAAACTCTCTGTCAGCCCAGACTGCTCCTGACTAGGTGGGTACGGACCATTTTCCAAGGAGAATGCAAAGGAAGTGACAGTTTCCACTATTTCTCCTTATTCTTCAGCTTGGCACCAGTAATCCATATGTCTATTCTGTGATGCATGCCAAAAGGCTGGTTAAATTGGAAATTATTCGTTGTTAAATAATAATCGTATAGATGGCATTTCCATTTTAATCTGGAAGTTCTTAAAAACAGCCAAATCTCAAAAGGTATAATATCATGCATTGCATTTTATGACTCTAAAGGAAATGTGTGAGCGTGGACTTTAATGGCACTTCTTAAATTAGCAGATATCAGCGTTGGTGCTGGGAAATGCTGATGTGTCATGATCAGTTGTGAGGCGTATCACGTGTAATATGTTACTAAATAATAATTCATATACTGAAAATTTGCCAAAGATTTACTAGAAATTTAAATTAGATTAGGCTCAGAGCTATTGCTAAAACAACATCACTTTCACCTACCTGCATTCTAATATGCTCTTTGGAGATTCTTTGTCATGGGAGTGTGCCTCCATATCAGTATCATTCATCATGCAAGTTGCACAAGAAAAAAAGGAATATATCAACTTTAAGCTTCTCTGTGTTAACAAAGGCCTGATATTTATTTTCAAAGACCCTAAGGAGTAGAACTGTGGTCATTTAGTTTCACCTTAGCAGATGATGGGAAGAAAAGACATCTAGGACATCTCCCTTCCAAATTTAATTGGATAAGGAAGGGACAGTATAATTTAGTGGAAAGAGCACAGGTTTTGAGCCAAAGTGACTCTGACATTTAATAAGCTGTGTGGCCTTGAACAAGTCACTTGACCTCTCTGAGCTCTAGTGTTCTAGTTTGTAAAATGGGGCTAATGATAGTGCCGACTTTATTTTGAGGATGAGAACTAAGAGGCATGAAGGTCCTGGCACAAAGCCAGGTACCAAGTGGCCTTCAGTTATTATGAAAGCTACAGGATTACTGTTGTTGCTGTCTTTTTACATGTCCCTCCAGTGCCTGGCAAATAAAAGTATATTTTATCTGTGTGAGAATATAAGCTCAGCATCTAACTGTTCACAGGAGACAACTTTGCCTCCCTCACAGCTGGTACTCAAAGCATCAAAGAGGATCCACACTCCAGGTACTTGTTAGACAATTCAGTCAGAATCTACTACAATCCAGCACCTGCCAGAGGCTTGCTTATGGCTTCTGATATTTCTTTTTTCATTTATTTTACACATGCTAATGTAGCTCATGTAGTGTTTACCATGTATGCAGCACTGTTAAGTGCCTTAAAAAAATACTCATTTAATCCCCAGAAGAACTCTATGATGTAGACCTCCATTTTACAGATGAGAAAACTGAGGCATAGAGAAGTAAGTTCCCCAAGATCACAGAACTAGTAAATGGCACAGCAGAATTTGGACCTAGATGGTTTGGCCCCAGAGCTTAGGAACTTGATTTTTATGCTATGTGAGAAAGACTAACCGTTGTATTAACCGGCATTTCCTCCTAAGTCGTCAAGGTCTTTCCCTGGGCTTAGTGACATTATCAGAAAGCAAGAGACCCAAACATATGACTTGAGCACCCCCTTCCTCATTCCTAACAACTTAATGTCCAGCCCTCAGTGCACAATGAGCACCTGTTTAGATAGACATTGTGTGTCACTGCCAAACTTGTTGCCAGTATTGTGTTCCATATTATCCAATATTCCCAACATGAAAACCAAGTGGTAAAGAACATAAGCAGAGTGTGTTGCTGCCATGAAATGAAAACTATGATGCCAATATAGTTCCCTTTCTACTCTCATTTCCATGGCTATTGGGCCAACTTCTGTGCCCAACTGTAGTCACCAGCTCTGTTCAGGTATCTGCTGATACTTACTTTTTCTGCTTCCTTTAGAGGATATCTGCTCTATTTTTTCCCCCTGATTGTTCTGTTTTTCTTATTGATTAATCATATATAATTCCTCTGAATCTCTTGGATGTAGGGAGGGTATAAATCATAAGCCAATAAGAAGCTTATGATGATTTTCTTACCATGTGAAATGTTTCAAGGTGTGTGGACTAAAGTAGAAGGGAGATGAAAAAAATGATATATTATCTATTATGAAGAGCTACCATTTACTCATTGCTGGCTTTGCAGCAGGCACTGTGCTAAGTGCTTTACATACATTATCCCTTCTTAATCCTTGCAGACATGGTTAATAAGCGATAGGATTCTAATTCAAAACCAAGTCTTTCTGACATCAGTGCCTGTCCTCCTAAACCACTATACCACACTAGATAGAGGGATTCAGTTTGGACACAAATCTCATTTTTTGCCCAAATCAAGAAAAATGCTTTTTCTCAGGTAAAGAGAGTTTACACATCATCACCAGTAGTGCAAAGTCTCCTTGGGTTTATTTATTTTTCTCCTTCACACCTAATCATACTTGCTAGTCTCCTTCCCTGTGTAATGGGACACCCATTACAGATATATATATATATATATATATATATATATATATATCCTTGCAAGATATGTAATATGATTTTGTTATGCATTTTAAATTTATATTAATGTAGTTTGTTGTATCTCTTGATATGATTTTTTTCCTTCAGTACTGTGTATTTAAGATCTTTTTCATGTTGCTACCTATACATTTAGTTTCTCCTTTGTAACTGCTGCACAAAGTCCCATTATATGCCTCCACCACGTCTTCCACATCCATTACTCTAGTCTTGAACTCTGCTTTTACCAACAATGTGGTACATGGCGCTGAGTGAACTTCTTGGGGCTGGGTTATAGGGAGTATACATGCCTAATTACACCCAAAGCTTCCAGACTGCTTTCTACAAGGGCTGTACCAGTTTAAACTCCCACTAGCCATGCATAAGAAAAAGTTCCAAAGTGCCACATTCTTGGCAATACTTGGCATTATTCACCCCCTCCATTAATCATTTATTACAAGTAACGCTCTTCGAGAAGTACATGTGGATGTATATGAAAAAATCAAATATAAACAGGAATAAAAGATACAGCACATAAAGCAGCATACGCATTCCAGTGTTTGTGCCAGAGGCAGCAGGCACCCAAGTAAAAGCTCTTCTAGGATGGCCTGGCCCCGGGCGGCAGGGGTGCCAAGGGGCCCCGGGCGGCACCGGACGAACTCGGACACAGCATGGAGAGCTCCTGCCCCTCCGGCCTGGACAGCACTAGCTCCTGGGGCCTGCCAGCCGGCGGCCACAACATCATAGGTCTCGCGGGCTTCAGGGTCAGCAGATGGGCACCCTCACAAGCCCTGAGCCGGCCCTTTGCAGGATGGTGTCGCTCAGAAGGATCCCGCCAGAGGATTGGGGGGTGGGGGAGCTGTGGAGACGCACAGTACTGCTGTGGTGGGGGGGGGGGGGGCGGGGGGTGAGGGGCAACTCGGTGGTAGAAGGCCTGATCTGGAGGGGCGTCAGGGCTCTAGGGTAGTGACACAGATGGGTTGTCCTCCTGCAAGACCTACCAGTCCTACCAGCACCTGTGCAGGCGAACTCGCGCCTGACCGTGAGCTCTGAGCTCGGCAGTGGAGGAACATTCCAGACACAGCTGCAGTAGGTGGCGTAAGTGGAAGTGGAAGGAAGGGGTGTGGCCAGGCGGCTCACGCTGGGAGGGGCCAGGAAGTGAGGAGCGTGCACGTGCTTCTAGACGCTCGCACTCACCTGGGCAGGCGGGTTCACGTGCCCCTCCCAAAGCGCCTGCTCTCCGGCGTCCTCGTCCTTCGGTGTCTGCGTCCCGCTTGCCTGCTGGAACAGGACAGGTTTGCCTATTCCCTTTCCCAATCCTCGCCACCTTCTCCCGTAGAATATGGTACAGGGGTGTATAGGCGCCAGTACAATGGACTTGGCCCGGTGGAACATTATCCACTTCTGTAATCATTACCATTTGATATATATAAGATGGTATCATAAGTAAAAGCCGTCTGCAATTTGGGATACTTGAGCATGCCATTGAGGTGGCTTGGGATAGCTTGGGATGCCAATTGGATGCACATAGTGCAGGGGAACAGCAGCCTTTCCTCTGAGTGCTCCCCTCCCCCCGCAGTTGGTTTATGGGTTTCTTATAACCTCAGACACTGCTTGGCTTTGCGCAGTAGTTATTTGTGTACCTGTCTGCAGTGAGCATCTTATGGGTTGTCGACCCCGTTTTTCTTCTTCACTTTTGCAAGTCCTGCAATGCTTTGTTTGTAGCAAGACCCTCAGTAAGTGTTTGCTAAAATGAATTGTCTGAGTTCTGGAAGTTAATACCTGCTAGTAAGACACCGTTGGCTGGGAAAGGGTGGGTTGGGGCTAGGAGGAGCAAGCACAGGGGTTATCTATTCCAGTGGGGGTGATTCAGTCTGTCTTCTTTTCAGGTAGATTTCCCCCCTACTTTAACCAGACGTACCTACTTACATTGAACTATATGAAACTGCTCTGGTAAAACTAGACCTTTGAACGTATAGGATTTTTTCCCTCAAATCAACAACTTGAAAATTATGCCAGAGAGGACTCATGGTCTTCTCCGGTAACATCCTGGCTTGGAAGTTCCCAGAGACAGCAAATACTTCTCTGTCCGCTAAGGCTCAGCTCCCAACCTTGCTGGGCAGAGTAGATGATATGTTTCATAATGCATGAGTGTTTATTTAACAAACAGCAACACTTTTCTAATTAAACTGTTGTTGAAGATACAGACAGCATAACCTTTCCCTCAGGGCAAGGTACTCACTGGCTTTTTAAGATGTGACCTCTCACAAGCCCATAGGCCGCTAGGGCAGTCCATGCTGAGGGTCTCATTAAGAGTGAGCTGGGTCATTGTAACGATCTGTGTTGATGGTTACATTCAGCACCTGAAGAATAGGCTTTGATGTAGAGTTTGGCTTCCCCACCCAGAATTTCTCTACATACCAAAGCTCTTGAAATGCAGGCAGGTGACACCCTTATGTGGGAATGTTGGGGAGAAGAGAGTTGGGTAAACTGGAAGAAATTCCGCACAACTTCTGGCTTTAAGGAATAAGTGATTCTTGCAAATCTCATCCTGTCACATCCTGAGTTACTCAGAAATGTGGTTGCATTTAGGTTTCAGGACTTCATTTATAGAGCTGGATCCCTAAAAGATTAAACACATATTGGAATTATGCTTTCTCAGGATGCTGTCTTGCATTATGGTGGTTATGTTAGTCAGCACAGACTTGATTATGCTGCAGTAACAAATGAAGACTCTAATCTGGGTATCTGAAAACAGCATAGGCTTCTTTCTCACTCATGTTCCTTGTTGAACAATGGGTAACAATGGGTTTTGTTTTGGCAGCTCTACTTAAATCAGTTTCTGTCCCTGATTACCTATTGTAATGAAACGAACTGCTTTGAAACTTACTGCGTTAAAACTTTTTTTTTTTTTTTTTTTTAATTTATTTATGGGACAGACAGAGACAGAGCATGAACAGGGGAGGGGCAGAGAGAGAGGGAGACACAGAATCGGAAACAGGCTCCAGGCTCCGAGCCATCAGCCCAGAGCCTGACGCGGGGCTCGAACTCACGGACCGTGAGATCGTGACCTGGCTGAAGTCGGACGCTTAACCGACTGCGCCACCCAGGCGCCCCAAAACTTTTTATTATGTACTACAATTCTGTGGGTTGACCGTGATCAGTTGAAGGTTTTTCTTTTTGATGTGATATCAACTATCTGGTATGGTCATCTGGTGTCTTGATCAGCAGGGACATCAAAGGTATCTCCTTCACATGCCTGGGTAGCAGTTGATGAGGGAATGCAGCTGGAGAGAACCTACATGTGACTTCTCCATGTGATCTAGGCTTTTTACAGCCTAGTTATTTGTGTAATAACTAGGTGGCTTGGTTCCAAGAGGGTGGATCTTAAGAACAAATATTCTCAGAAAGCCAGCTAGAAACTACAAGACCTCTTATGACTTAGCTGCAGGAGTCACTCAGTGCCACTTCCACCGTACTCTTTTAATCGAAAGCGAGTGACAGGGCTAGCCCAAATTCAAGGTGAGGAGACTACACAGAGGATTAAATACTAGGAGTCATGGTTCATTGGGGACCCATCTTTGAAAACCAGCTACTTAGGTGGATATTGACATGTTGGAAATCATTTTGATGAAAATGTGGTTCATGTGAATTGAACTAGGTCTGATTGTTAGCGGGTAAGTTGTCTTTTTCTGGAGCTTGTGTGAAGAGAATGAGCGGTGAGTTGACCCTTATCTAGAACTATCCTTTGGGAAATGATGATATCCAATTAGCGATGGACAGGGCTTGCTGGCCATTGAGCACATATAACCTTTAGTCTCTTACCATGTTTCTTCCAAAGTGGCATGAAGCAGTTTTTTAATGAGACCTATTGAGATTACCTGAGACATCTTTTCCTTTCATGTCTGGCCTATCCACCTCCCCGTGAACACATGATCAAGAAATAAGACCTAGGATTTTGGGATGGGTATGTAAGAGCCAAAGAGAACTAGAATGATAGCATTCTTTTTTGTTGTTGTTGGTTTTTTTTAACCTGTCCCTTGGCACTCTCAGTGGCAGCAGGGTGGGTTTCTAATGGCAGAGCTGGGATAGCTTAGATCCCTATAGCAGAGATCTGGGGATTGGGGCTGTGGAGGGGGGATGGAAGGGGGAGGCCGAGCTGGAGCACGTTTCCATTCTGTGAGAGTGGCGTTTGCCTTTGAGGCAGCAACAGTAATATTTCATGTCTTCCGTAGTGTCTCCTACCTTTAAATGTCAGTCTCTGCAGCCGCCTTATCTACTGTAGCACATTTCAATTAGGTATTCCAAATCACACTCTTTTCTTCCAGGACAAATATGCCAGAGGTGATATTTACTGTTACAGCAAGCATTTTAAATACTTAAGGGGGAAAAAGGCCTAGTGAATAGCAGTTTCTCCCTTATAATAATAATAATAAAATAACAATAATGGAGAGAAGACATGAATTCAAGTAACTGGCTGATTTAAGTGAACATCTTTTGTCTTCACCCTCTTTGGTTCCCCCCCCCCCCCGCCTGGATTCTTGCCTTAGTGTGAAGGTTATAACGCTTAGCTCTTTCAAGAATGGCCCCCCACATCTTCTTCATTGGAGGTTCATGAATGTCTTCTAGAATGGTTTCTACCTAGAGACAACTGGGCTCTTCACCCACTCCTTGTTCCTTCTTTTGTTTTGGGGAATGTTTGCATGAAATCAGAATCCCCATTTCTCAAGTATTTTACTAGGCACCGTTACTTATCCCCACCTGCGGGACATTTTCATCTCTCAGTGGAACACCACCCACCCCACCTCTAGGAGGCATAATGGTTGAGAAACTTAATTATTACATTTCCTCCTTGGAATCAAGTCTCTATTCCTTGGCCTAATACTGCATGTTTCAGCTTCCTTGTTACTGGTCCTTATACTACTTGCTCACCAGGCAGATCTTCACGGTCTCCCTAGTAGTAGATTTGCACATCCCTTTGCCCAATTCTTGTGCAGGCTAGCACAGTGCTTGGCACATAGGGGCTGTGGTAGTGGTAGGCTCTCAGTCAATTTCCGCCTCCCCCCATATTGAGGATCTTTCCACTAAATGTCTTCTCCACATTTCTGATTCTTTCTTAAGAGATCAGGTTAGGATCTACTGCCTCTGTTAAACCTTCTCTGACTTCCTTAGCACTCAGTGCTGTTCCTATCTGAATGTTTAAAGTGCTCATTATCATCATTGCTCATTTGGTACTTGGCATGTACTATCGTATGCTATTTTGAATGTCCATATGTTGTCTACCCAAATAGACTGTAAGTGCCTTACAGGCAGGGATAGCTTTGCCTTGTGCTTATTTCCTATTCCCTTAGAATCCTCAAGATCTTTGAACATAGAATGTGCTCAGTTAATATCATTAAGTGGACAGACCGAGGAGTAAATGGGAGCCAGGATCCAAAGAAGCCTGCCTTTTGGTGCCAGTCTACTCAGTTTGGAAGTCATAAACTTGCATAAAACAGGGCCTTTCATTTTACTGTTTCTCCTATAAGTGGAGCTCTCAGAAGTGAAGGCTCCTACCCTTGCCCAATTCCTGAAGCTGATGGTTCAGGTGAGGAGCTTTCCTAGTGTGAGAGAATTTTGAAATCATCCGGAGCTTGGCACATCTAGTGCTCTGACAGTTAAGGTGTCATGATCATTAGAATGAAGGGGATCAGAATATTAGGCCATGATCTCAAGTTCCAGGCCATAGCAGACTAAGAGTAGAATCTCATACTAGTTTCAGTTTTGCCTCTCCCATTTAACAGTTCGTCTCTTTACACCTCAGTTTCCCCGCCTAGAAAATGGATTTAATGGTGGCTGTCTGCCTTACAGAATTGCTGGCAGGTGCTAATGTGATAATTAATGTGAAAGTACTTTGGACATTGTAAAATACTATATGAATGTCAGGAATCATAGGCAGCACCTTGTAACTATCAGCTAATATTTATTGAGGGCTTCCTCTGTACAGACAGAAGTCTTCAGCATCATATAGTAGACACGCCGAGGAATCTGGGATTCCTTATGGTCCGCACTCTGATCCACGGGTAGATGAAAGCTGGAGAAAGGATTATAAGCTAGCAATAACATCTGAAAGTTTAGCGACAATCATTAGGTCAGGTAAGATGGGAAGCTACATTTGTGGCAAAAACCTGACCCTGGACATGCCTTGAACATTCTGGATTTCAGGTTCTATCCCTTAAAACATTTCAGAATACTCAGATTTTGCTACCTCCACTTCTTGAAAGTTCTGCCTGTCTGAAGCCTTTTCAGTGTCTGGGGTGATCAGGTGTATCCAACTTGCTGATGGCACTCACCCCTCCTGAGTAATCCTGGGAGCCTCTGCTAAGCCTGCTTCCTCCCAAAGGACAGTCTAAAAACCAGATGCCCTTGACTGATCTCGCTCTGCTGCCAGCTTTGACCACAGCCCAGCAATGACATGACCTTAGGCCCAGGGAGTCTGTGGTCCTCAGCCCAGTTTTCATGTAAATGTCTCTGCCAGTGAAAGGGAGCTGATGCACAAATTATCTGCTGTGGAAGCAGAACAACCTCTGACTAAAATGTCATTGGGACTTTTTTCTCTTTCCCTTTTTCTTCTAGTTTTTCCATGTGGCATCAGCAGCTGAGTAAGGGAAAGCAAAGAGGTTTAAGTATGTTGGTGCTCGCTGGGCCAGATTAATAACCCAAAGCCTTCCAAACTGGCCATTTGGGGGTGAGGCAGACTAGCCAGAAAGCATTGGGTTGTGGGGAGCACGGGTGTGAGCTGACAGCAAAGTGATGAAGTGTAAGCTCTCATGCTTCTTCCCTGCCCCTGACTTCCTTCCTTCCCTTGCTTCCTTTCCCTCTTTACCCAGAGCTTGAGATGGCTGCACACCAGTGGCTCCAACCTCTGGCAGCTACTGCCCTCTGCTGGGAAAAATGCATCACTCAGAGTGGGAGGTGCTGAACTCTGTACCTGGAAACCAGCCTCAATTCAGACCAGTCCCACAGGTTTTGGCTAATGTGTGATTTGGCTTGAGGAGGGCAGAAAGATTCAGAGAGCCCTCCCCCTTGTACCAGAATATTTCCTGAATGGTGTCAGCTGGGCACAGGTCTACGGAATCTATCCACTAAGGATCCATTGCTTTGGATTCTTTGAGTTCCTGAGGGAGGTGACTTCTGACTTCTCTTTACCTGGGTCAGACATTGAGATATTGAGGCCTTCCACCATGGATGATGCTTTCAACAAACACTGTTGGTGACTTTGCTTCCTGGATCAGCTAGACACAGTCCTTTCTCAAGGGAAGGCAACAGAGGGAAGTTGAATCTGAAGGGGGCTGTGGAAGCATGAGTTTAGTAGTGGTCTCCTGGCTCAAAAGAAGCCATCATAGAGTGAGGGCTCTGAGTGACCCAGAGGCAGAAGAAGAGTATGAAGAGCCAGGTGAGAGTGGGGAATGTGGCCTATTATGGGGTGGGGGAACAGTGGCTAGGAAGGTAGGTAATACACTGGCCTTCCGTACCTCTCAGCTTTCCCCAGAGCTGGCCATACTGGTAGACTGCCTTGTTGGCTTCAGAAACCAGAGGGGCAGAAGGATCCCTCCCTGTCTCCAGTATAACTGTAGAGTGATCCTTGTGCATCTCTGGATCCTCAGCCCAGCCAGACAGGAGCTATGACCTCACTGACCACATAGTAATTCTACTTGAGGGATTTATTTTCCTTTCATGAGCTCCTGCCAAGACTCTTGGTTAGAACTAATGGGGCTCCCCCAGCCAGCGAGTGTCTCCTAGTGATGTGTGTAAACAGTGCCAGGCAGGAAATGGGTTTCCTGTTCTTAATGGGCTTGTTAAACCTCTTATTGAGTGGGGTTTAAATGGCCTTGTTATGAAAAATAATAGTAAGCGAGTATTAGTAATAGTAGTAGTAGTAGTAGAAAAATCATGATGTGGGTCCTGACTTCCCTTCATATTTTAACGTTGCTGCCTTGAAAATCTTTTTGCCAGTAATTACCAGGGATGGGTGGTGAGTGACACTGGGATCCATAAGTGGGGAAGAGGGCAGACCTTGGGTTCGTGATCTACGGCTTCCCAGTTCTCAGCCCTTTTCCACTTCTGTAGTGTTTCCTCCTGCCTTGTCCCTTTCTGTCTGGGTTCTTCAGCTTTCCTTCTATCAGAGAAGATAAAACCACAAACTTCTCTCCGTCTTAATTAGGATCGAAAGGGTTAAGTTTAGGTTTTAGGTAGAGGTGATTTTGGAAAGGGTGGTGGACCCTGGAAGAAACCCAGTGAGAAGTTGGGCTCATCTTCCTGTCTCTGTTTTATAGCTGGAACTGGAGGGGTGATGTATATCCCAAACTTTAGTAGTTTACAGATCGGGTTTGCTATTTTTACTATTACTTTCCACAATGGTATTGGTTTTCTTTATACTTATTGTCTTGTTTGACTTAAGTAGATTTAGCATCTTCCTAAGCAGTATGTCTTTGAAATTATGGGTTCAGTGTGTGAGCCAGGTTTTTTTACTTGATATATATTTAAATGAAAACAGCTAAATTAAAAAAAAAAAAGTTTGTCCATGTGGCGAATGTGTCATACCCTTGAGGGAAGGTGTACCATACTTCTGGAAACACTGGTATAGAGAAAAGTTTCTCAAACTTTTGTGGGCATAAGAAACACCAGCAGAGCTTGTTAAACTAGAGATTGCTGGGCCCCTCCGTCAGAGATTCTGATTCAGCAGGTCTGTGGTGTGTCAGAAGCATTAGCCCAGAGGGCAAGAGCCCCTTCTCCACTTCTGCATTTGTAGGTGTCCTCATCTGAAAATGAGGACAGCACCTATTTCAAAGGGTTCATCTTATGCTCATACTGAGTACTATAGACATAATGGCTTAAACAACAGACGTTTATTTCTCAGTTTATTTCAAGAACCTCAAGAACTAAGACGTTTATTTCTTAGTTCTTGAGGCTGGGAAGTCCAAGATCAAGGTGCTGGCAGATCTGGTGTCCTCACATGGCCAAGAGAAAAATCATTTCTTTTATGTCTCTCTTTATAAGACACTATCCCATTAATGAGGGCTTACTCATATGACCTTATTCCCTCCTAAATGTCCCACCTCCTACTACCATCGTGTTGGGGTTGGGATTTCAACATCAGAATTTGGGGGGGGGGTATATAGACATTCCATCCATAACAATGTTTATCAACATTAAAGGAGTTACTTACTATATGTAGAACACCTGGCATATGGTGGAATGATTTTTCTTGGAGCCAGTCTACCCATTTGGAGTTTTTCAAGCTGTAGAGCTTTTTAGGGTTCAGCTTGAAGCTCAGATGGGAAATACAGGGAATTCTGTCAGGTTAATTTTGGTTCTAAGTTTAAGCCCATTATGCAACTCTGGGCGGCTAGGCAGTTTTCCAGCAGCATCCCACCAGTATTCTGTCTTTTAGAACCCTGGCAAAAAGACACAGTGGGTCTTCATTTCTCTGTGTCTGGTCAGATGCTGTGCTGAGAGCTGAGGAACAGAAATGAGTGGGAGTGAATCCTTGCTATGCTCACTGTGTTCTGAGAAATAGGCAAAAAGTAACTTAATTAAAAAATTTTTTTTATTATATTTATTTTTGAGAGATAGAGCAAGACAAAGTGAGAGTGGGGGAGGGACAGAGAGAGAGGGAGACACAGAACCTGAAGCAGGCTCCAGGCTCTAAGCAGTCAGCACAGAGCCCGACGCGGGGCTCGAACCCACAAACCGTGAGATCATGACCTGAGCCAAAGTCTGACACCTAACCGACTGGGACCTAACCCCTGGGACATCACCCTTGCCGTTGGCAGCCTTCTGGCATTTCTGCTCCTCTTCCAGAACGTGTGCTTCTTAAGCTCTTCCTTCACATCCTTTCCCACTTTGCCCAGAAATGATGGTTTTTAGAGCAGTAAAGTGACATTTGACAAACTTGTAAAGATAACTGGACACCATCTGGGACATTGATTAGAGGAGGAGTGGCCCAAGGCAGGGAGACCACTGAGGGGGTGTTATCTGAGAATTGAGGATATAGAGGAGAGGACAGAGGAGGAAATAATTTAGGGGGTAAAATTGACCAAGTCTGATGACTGGAGATCTGATTTTACCTTTGGACTTAGAAGACAAAAATGAAATTTGAGTTTTTGTGTACAGTGTTAGTTGCCTTTTGGGGGGTAAGTATCCATGCAGGTGGCAAGGTAGATACCTCAGAATCGGTGGAGAAATAAGAGGTTATTGAATAGGACTGTGTGTGGAGTACAGCTTGGTTATGGTTTTTTCCACTGCAGGTCTTTTCAGCTCTACAAATGTTGAGTGTTTATTAGATATTAGACATTGGTAGTTATTTAAGAATACCATTTCTTTTGATTTTGTTATTTAAAAGGGGTAGAGGTATAGAGGGAAAAATCCCACATGATCTTGTACAAACACACAGTTACACTATGCAAAGTGCTTCTTGGTCTTGAGATTCCTCGAAGGCCCAAATGAACCATGTGATAAGTCTGTGCTAGAACAGGGCATATTCTGAAGGCTCCTGGCTGCTTTTATAAACCTCCTCTTTTCTTTCCTCTCACTAACAAATATCCCACTGAGGTATTACCTCCCCAACCCTGTGAGCTGAAGGGTTCACAATTAAATGTTTCTTATGCTGGGTGAACTTATACACTGCCAGACCTATATGCACCTGCTCCTTGTGGTGTGTTTATCGGGAAGCTGCCATCGCTGTCTTCTTCACTCTTTGAAAAAGGCTTTGGGTAGATCCAAAGTGCCGGCTATTTACATAGCTAGCTCCTGCCTGCTTTTTTGAGGCTCTTTGTTCAAGTGTCAGTACTGGTTTGTAAAACATGAGCAGACTTGGGGGGGGAAGTAATTACAGTTCACATCTGGCGTTTCTACTGACACGATGTTGAGCTGCCTGACTGCACTCCTTTCCTGTCGCTTCCCTCATTCTGTCTCTCAGTCCCAGGCTCCCTCTCCCCCGCCCCCTCTCTCTTCCTTGCTCTGCTCTGTGCCAGAGAGCCACACATGTGAAAGGTGGTAGGCCTTCTCCATGGCTGCTAGGTGGTCTGGTCTACCTTCAATGTGAATGAAACCTTCCCACCTTCAATATGTCGAGATGCCAGGGGTCCTGGCTGGTTACCCAAGGAGATCTCTGGTGTTGTCCATCCCCGGAGGCCCTAAAGGGCTGTCCTCTGTATCTGCTGCTTGGATGCTATTCTAATTTCTCTTTCTACATTTAATGAAGTTTCAGGACTTGGTTACAGGCGCATTCACACCCACCTCTCAAGATCATTAGTAGATATCTTGAGGTCACAATTCCCCTGTTGGTGGGGAGGGGTAGTCTAGAGTAGTGATTGTCTCACTTTTGAGTTTAAAAAGAATGTTTTTAAGTTAAAAATGGTATTGTCAACTAAGGATCACTTTAACAAATAATTCAACTATTATCGCTACTTATCATAAAAGAGACATTTTAATTTCGAAATGTAAGAAAGACTTTTTTCAGTATAAAGGACAGTTCTTTACGTTAAATAAATATAGGCTTATTTTTAAAATTCCTTTTTGATAGCAAGAATACTATTCCTTGAAATGGTAGAAATGGTGTCGCGTGGCTACCCAGCCCTCATGAGTGGGGAAGGGGAGGAGGCGGGAGGGAGGGGCAGCAAGGGAGTGTCCTCTGTGATTCCTAGAGCCATGCTGGGCATCCAGTGGTACAGCCCAAGCTTCATCTCCCTCCTTGCTCCAAAATTCCTTCAACCTTATGTGCTTAGTAACTGTTTGCTGAATGATTTGTGATTTGTCGTTATTTAATGTGTATTCATTGAACACAAGTTTACTTGAATCTTCACACGCCCATTCTTTATTTCTTAAACATACAAAACACTTTTCTTTTTGATTTCTTTATTGGTAAAAATTCACAATTTATCTTTTCTGTAATTGCTGTGATAATGTCGTCACTCATAAAATGTTATTTACTAAATAATAATGACTCGTGCTTTCATTATAATTAATGTTATCTCTGACATGCTGTTTTCGTAGGAAAATGCTAGGGCAGATGGTTTGCCAGATATAAAGTAAGTTAGATTTGGGACATAGCAAGTTTGAAATTATAGCATAACTTCCAGGTGATGTCACATCCAAAAGTTTTCTTCCAACTATATTATACACTTTTGCCATCATAGTCTGTGTGCTTTCTTCTTTATGCCTCCATAGTCCAGTGATGAACACATGCTAGATCAGGAATAAATGCTTGTTGGTTGCTTTGGGGACTATGTAGATGGAAATCGGTGAAAATTTCCAGGAAACATGGCCTTTGGGAATTGGTGATCAATGAGTGATTAAGGGAAAGTCATATAACAAACAAATAGCAGGGGAGAGGGAGTGCAATTGAGGGTTTTCAAGAATGAACATGAAATGGGCGATGCAAAACAAGTGCCTAAATGATGCAGCTTTACAAGCCCATTTTGTAGGTCACTAATAACTTGGAATTCAGAAAATCATTGAATGGTTTTTAATGGGATGAAATTTTTGGCTGAAACACTTTACCTCTGGGGATTCCAAGAAGCCCATTCATGCAAAGTGATGTATTCATTCATTGAACAAGTATTTACCGAACCCTTACTATGTTCTAGGATTATTAGAAGTGCTTGGAAGGTAGTAGTGGATAAAACAAAAATTCCTTCCCTCTGAGAGCTTATATTCTAATGGAGAGTGATAGGCAATCAACAAAACCAACATTCAGTATTCTAGATGGTGATGAGTGTTCTGAAGAAAAATAAAACAAAAAATAGAGGGCAGGCTGGGGTGGTGATGGTGATTTCACGTTTAAGTAGGATAAAGAAAAAGACAGAGGTTGACAGGCAGCCCTGGTGCAGTACAGTTTTCCAGGGACCAACGCAAGATGTTGGGAAGCGTGAGGCCTCAATTTCTCCAAGTGCGATCTGACTTTGCATCCCAATTAACAGTGACAGTCTACTGCTTTAAAATAGGAAATAAAGTGGAAGAAAAGCAAACGCTTGATAGTTGACCTGACATTCACTGTTGCAAGATTGGGAACGTACAATAAATGTCACTGATGGAGCAATATTCATGAAGTAAAAATGTCAGTTTTCAATTTGGCATGAGGATGGTTTGACATGTATTAGTCGCGCACAGAATATTATCATAATTAATGCATTAATAATGCAGCTGTCCTTTTTCTCCCCATCCCAAATTAAAGACAAAATGGAGAGAGTCAGGTGAAAGAGCAGCATTCCCCCTGATCAGACCTCTTCTGCCAGCATTTGTCGTTTTCTCTACCGTCTACATAGCACTGGCTTCTGATTGGTATCAGTTCAGATTTACCCATCTCAATTTTTCCCTCATGTTTCCACAAACACCACCAGCGGCCTTGTCTTCTGAGGGCCCTTTTCTTAATTTCAACAGCGCTTTAAAAAACAGTTCTAAAGATACACATATTTACTGTAGAAGTGGCATATAAATGAAATCAAGGGTATGAAAATCTCCCATAAATGCACCACCCAGAGAAAATAACTACTAATATTTTGGTGTTTGTTTCAGTCTTTTTTTCCCCCCCTAATTATACATATTTATAAAAATGGTATCATTTTACATATAGTTTGATCAATTCAATTCATGGCAAATACTCTTTCAACTTAGTGAATGCTTCTCTACAACAATCAATAGCTGGGGGTATTTCATTATACAGATGTAGCATATAATTAATACCTCCTTATCCTCATGTAAGGTTTTATATTTTTGGTGTATTAACAATGTCGTGATAAGCATACATGCAGCCAGATCTTTGTACATATTTGTGATGATTTATTTTGGACAGATTCTCAGATGTGGAGCTGATGGAAGTGTTAGTTGTCTGTTGTTACAATAATGCTGCAGAACAAACAAAGCTTTGTGGCATAAACAGTAAGCATTATTGCTCACCTGACTGGGGTCAGCTGACTGGGAGTCTACCAGCTGGCTCTGCTGATCTTGGCTTGGCTTGCTATCATGTCTGGGCATTGATTGGCTGGTTGTCAGCTGATATAGGCTAGCCAGCGCTGGGGTGACTGGGGGAACTTGGCTCTGTTTCTCATTCTCCAGCAGGCTGGCTCAAGCATGTTCGTATGTCGTTGGTGGAGACACAGCAAGCTCATTCTTACACATGCTTTTCAAGTATCTGCTTGTATCACATTTACTAACACCACAAAGCAAGGAAGGTGACTGAGCCCAATGTCAAGGGGCAGGGCATGCTGCCCTATTCACAGAGGGTACTGCAGAGTTACAGGACAGAGTCATGGATTCAGGGAAGGGTGAACAATTGGGGCCAAATTTGCAATCTCCCTTACTGGGTCGAAAGGCAATCTTATTTTTAAGGCTCATGATATTTCCAAACTGCTCTCCAGAAAGCCTGAAACGACCCCACTAATGGTATAGGAGACTTCATAGTTTCCCAGTTCTCTCTACTCCTGCTGATTCTGGGAGTGATTTGTGACTTTTCATCTTGGCTATTTTGATTGGCATCTTTACCTGACCCTCTAGGCTACATGTTTGCTCTTGGTGTTGGTTCTTTCCTTGCAGAGTGCCCTCAGATGCCCTAATCTCTGGTCTACTTATCCTCTTCATCCTGCTTCTTCTGCCCACTTGACCTTGCACCTGTGCTGACCAACTCTCAACTATCTGGAATACCCTATGATCCATAAAAGCCCTTCCCTAACCATTCTGAGTCAGCAGGTGTTCACTACATATCTTTTAACTCCACCACCTACACCAACAGTGGGGTAATTGTTCTCATTATTCTTAGAAACTCAGAATTGTTTAGGGCCAGAAAACAGCTAAGAATTCAATCATGTTTTTTTATACAATATTGTTCCAAGAATATAGCTACTAATATGGGTATGCATGGGGATGCAGACATGGCTCTAGATAAAAAATTGCCTGAAGAAAATGCTGGAAGAAATTAACTACTGTTAATATTTTAGCATATTTCTGTGGAGAGGAATTGTGTGGATTTTTTTAAAAAAACATTAGAACAAACCTTTAACGTTGTGTACAGAAACTGAGAGAGAAATTAAATGACTTGCCTCTTGTCCTACAGGTAAATAATAGCAGAACTGTGACTGCAGCCCAGTCTTGCAATTCCTGATTTAATGTTCCTGTGAGACACTGCCACTGTATGACCTCTGGAGCCCAGCTGTCTTTTGTTTGATTGTTTCCAAGCAACACTGGTGGTTCGGTTTGATTTGGTTTTGCAAGAGTGCTTTGCTTTTTGTGGGTGGTTCATAAGGAAGTTAGGAATATTTTAGACAATGATTGAGTCATCTAAGCCAGCTATGTGGATGTGGAGTACATATACATATCATGTCTGGGTGCATACATTATCATGGCTTCAAAAGTTGGCAACTGATTTAAGTAAATAGTGGGTTTTCTCTGTTAAATCATATTAAGGCTCCTAAGCAGCACATAATTTATCATAATTATCATGTGGATTCTAGGTAATTATAATAATTATTTAGTATATACAAAGGTAAGCTCTACAGATTTAGGGTAGAATTAAATAAGCTCTTTGGGGACATCTAAATTGATCAGACTGATTAGATCTCGTGCTATGAGCCAATTGGTGGGGGGGTCACTATGACAGAATGTTCTTTCTCAGAGCTCACCTGTACTGGTGAATGAGTCTGAAAAACTGAGGATTGGTTAGGAGACCGGGGCAGGGCCTCTGTCCTTGGAAATGATGGGCTGGTCTTCTTGGAAATGAATCTTTGATTTGATTCCTGCTTGCCCTTTGCCTTGTTTCCCTTTGAGCACCATTTCTAGGATTTTCATAAAGGATAAGAAAGCTTTGTTATTTCTCTGGAGAGTAGGAATGGCTCAAATATTGCTTGGTGATGAAGAAGTGGGGAACATACTTTGAAGAACCCTTGACTTGGAGAACACCAAAGAGATGTTGGTGTGTTGGGGGGTGTGGTTAATGTTTGGAGCCAAAGTCAAATGTTAAGTTGCGGCATTTGGGGCCTAGAAACATGTCACTATTGCTAAATTAGTACCTTTTACCCACCTAGGGCTTTCTATAAGCCTTCTTGGATCACAGAGGATACACTCAGAAATGGAAACAAGTTAGTGGGGACAGAAACTGGGAACTGAAGCTGCTTCACCAAGCAATAGGAGGAGGAATCTAAGCCCCTAAAAACTGAGCTTCTGTAGGTTCTCTTTCCTAGTGCTTCCGTGGTGTTTGTTTTCCTTTGTACTGGTTGTCTTGCAGAGAGAAAGACTGCCCGGGAAACTGAGTTTTTGCTGGTATTGGGGGAACTGCCAGCCAGTTAAAAATCAAAGCCTGTCAGCCAGTCAGCTGGGGACCAGGTATACTGTGCGATCCTGCTTGTTTATACGAGGATTCAAGCATAATCCAATTGTCACTATTAGCCCACATTCCCACATGCTCTCTTGGCATGCACATATGCACCTGGGCGCTATCTGTTAGTGTCACTTACTTAGATGTCCTAAGGTAGTTGCTGGCTGCTTTTGGATGACAAAGTGCTCAGTTACAGCCAGTTTAAACAATCATGTCACTAGAACCGAATAAATAGATTTTGATAAAACTAGTTCAGTTAATATTTCCCTTAGGGTGAAGTGTAGCCTTTTCCACTTTGTTTCTCAGGCTAAGAAAATCACTAGCCCTATTTCCAACCTGTGTCCAAACTCAGATTTAATTTCTAGCAGTTAGGACCACAGTGAGATCTACATGGCTGTGGATTAAGACACTTGGAGGGTGGGGTGGTGGGCAGTTGAGTGAAAAAGGAGGTGATAGAGCCAAAGGGCAAGGAGATGAGCTGGAGGCATATAGCAATATGAAGAGAAAACCTGCAGTGGGGCACCTCATCATCCTGGTCAAGGTTAACATGGTGGTCCCACAAGTGTCAAGGACAGGGTCTGTGTCCATTACCTCATTTCTTTAGAACTGTGCTAATGAGGCAAAAGTAAGAGCAACTTAGGCTCCCCTAAGTTGTTTGGTTTTATTATGTCTCACAGCCACAACATGCACCTTTAACCTACAGTTCTGGCTGGAAAATAGCTGCTACAGGGCATGAGAAGGAATTGTGAAAGGCAGCAGTGCACACTTGCCAGAAAGTTCTTCAGAGTCATCCTGGCTTCTTAACCTCTCTATGCTAATCTCCTCTTCTGAAAAATTAATAATAGAATAATAATATCTCAGGCTTCTTGGGAGGATTAAATGAGTCAATACTAAGAAGACATTGAAAACCACGTGTGGCATATGGTAGGTAAGTGGTCTTTGCTAATTTTTGTTACGGTTACATTTATTAACTCCAGTACTCATATTGGACTGGCAGCTGCTTCTCTTCTGAGAGTCTTTAATATTTCAGAAATAATTTCTGGGTTGCTTCTGCATAGAAGAGGCAAAGAAGCCATTGCTACCACTGGAGCTCATGATGAGTGTTGGGCGGTGGGAACACCTTGACGGTGACTGAAATGCATCCACTCCAGCTTGCCTGCTCTGACTGCAGTCAGCAGCCTGAATTCAGGGGCTGCTTATCTCTGTAAGCACCAGTTTTATGACTAGCCGCGATTTACCCCTCTCCTACTACTGCTCAGCACTTACTCTCAGTTGACACCATACTCATTTAAGTTGTGGACTCATTCCTGCCTGAAACATTCTTTAGTTGTCTCCTGACAACTGAAGGGTGTTGTCACTTGATCTTCAGCTCAACTATGAGCTCCTTTCAGTGGAAGATCCACCTGTGTGTACTTCCTCTTGCTCTGTCCCTCACCATTGGCATCCATTTTGTGCTGCACATATGGAGCCTGTTTCTGATTCGGAGCAGGTCAGGATTTATTCACCCTTGGGCTAGCTTTAGCACCCAGCACAGAGCTGGGAAATGTTTGTGGAATGAATCTCAAACAGTGCTCTTCTACCCATGTCCTTCCTTTTTTTTTTAAATTTTTAAAAATTTATTTTGTGTATATATTTATTTTGAGAGAGAGATCAAGCAGGGGAGGGGTAAAGAGAGAGGGACAGAGAAAATCCCAAGCAGGCTCCACGCTCAGTGCAGAACCGTGTGGGGCTCAGTCTCACGAACCATGAGATCATGACCTGAGCTGATACCAAGAGTCAGACACTTAACTGACTGAGATACCCAGGTGCCCCTCCCCATGTCCTTCCTTAAATCTGACCCACCGTATACATGGCTCATACTGGCAGGTTTGGTCACTTGGTGCCAGACCAGGGCTGTGGGTCCCAAAGGACTGTTTATTCCTCTTAGGTTGGAGGTATCTGATCCGTATATCATAGTGCTTTTATCCTCAGTCCTTGAAAAGGGAAAAAGTTCTGCTTATCCTCAACTTCTTAACGTGACACCCTCCATTATATACGCCTCTATGAACACAACAATAATGGCCATAGTTTATAAAACATCTACTAAATGCCAGGGACTCTGTTAAAGTAGATATTTTGTGTAAGCTTTTCATTTGATCCCATGGATTAGGAATTGTGCCCCATTTTTACGGTTAAAGAAACTGAAGCTTAGAGAACTACTTGACCAAGATCAAAACTTACTATATAGCATAAACTCCACATCTAATACTGACTTGGTCCTACTAGACTTGCTCTTAACTTCTCTACAAGTTGATAAAAATACTCTTTTATCTATGCTCAGGTGTCTTTTAGTTATTTTTCCTGCCTGAGCATCTATTTCCTTCTCTGGAGACAGGGACACTTTTGTTGACGTTTCTTGCTCTGCTCTCTGATATTCTAATGATTTCATTGTGCACACATAAACTCTTGAGAATGTACAATTGGCTAGGTTCTGCCCCCTACATGATAGCTTACTGGAAGCCTGGTTACTCTAGAGCAGTAGGAACTGAAGAGAAAGAGTAGGATTCAGCTTCAAAGGTGCAAACGCCTGTTGGGATTCATACTTTGCTCATACCTGAGCCCAGCCCATACTAGGACTGACCCTGGTAGGGATTAAAAATTCTTATTAGTATTAGAGGTATTAGTATCTCTGTTTGTATCTTTGATCCAATATCTGTCCTTCATTAGGTACTTACTAATTTGCACAGCATCCTTGGTGGTGGTGTGTCCATTATTTGTAAGGCTCGAATGTAGAAAATAAATGTCTCCCTAGCAGCAAGAGATAGTGCAGGGCATTTGTGGGAGAGCCCATGACCTCTTGCATCTACAGGGCTTGAGAATGACACTTCTGGATTTTGAAGATGTAGAGTTTAAGGAGCCAGGGAGGTCTGAGGCAGCTGCCAGTCAGTTCATACTATATTTTATTTTAGAAAGCACAACTCCAGTTGTATGGTGTGCTGTCCTCCCCTGTCACAGCCCCTCCCCATGACTGCTGAAGTCCCTACCCTGAGAGAGAAGTAGCTGTACTGATTCTTTATCTTATCATTAGACAGCATCTCTTTTTATATGTTTCTTAACAGGAGAATAACCCATACATACATGATATCATACATGCTATGGGAGGCTCTATATAAATGTTTGTTAAATAAATAAAAATAAATACAATGCAAAGAAGGTCTCATTTATCCCAGACACTCTTTTACATAGAGGTCACAGCCACCATTTTATGTAGTTCCTTCTAGAAAGTTTCCAGGTATACACAGATGTGTGTATCAGCCCATTTTGCCTTCACCTATGGGATTGGCTGGATGTGTTGCTGAGATCTCAGTGCCTACTCTCCTGCATGCAGCCCTGTGGTTCTGATCTAGGGTGCTGGGATACAAGCATGTACCCAGGGAAAACACTTTTCCTTACTGCCGCCTCTGGAGACCACCCATCAGACCGACTCATGAGATCTTGGGAGGTCAGTTCCCACAGAGGTGCAGAGCTGTAGTTTTCTCAGGAAGATGATGACTCATAATATGGAGTTAAGACTTACTCCTCTTTAAGCTCACCAAAATCTTAATAGGGTTAGGGGATAGGGGAAGGGAAAACCATGGATGATTACTTTCTTCTTTTTACATTTCCTAAACTTTTAATAATGATATGTTTATAACGAAATTTATTTACAATGAAAAAAATCCCAATGCATTTAAAAAAAAGTGAATACCACTTCCCACTGAAGTGGAGTCTTAAGCTCTCAACTTATTAAATCTAATAAAATTTTTATTGGTTACTCACAGATACAAAAATCCCTTTATAAGAAACCCCAGGGGACAACTGTAATATTATCTGGGTCCTAATGAGCACAGTGCTAGCAATCACAGTTTGCAGAAACTAGAAATGAGATAGAGTTGGTCTGGGGTGTCTCTGTAGCGAATTACCCTAGTGCCTTGAAAACTCTCCTGGATTGTGATAAGCATGGTGAGTAACAGGATCTCCCAGAGTGCTTTTAAAGCTGCACATGACTGCTGTTCTCCTCCGTGATTCACTTATTGAAACTATGCTTCAGAGGTGTGATTCCCACACGTGGGCTTTCTGCTTCTTTGGGGCTGGGTGATTACTGCAGATGAACTGTGGACCTTTCCAGACATAGCACATTATCTGCCCGTCAGTAATACAGTTACCATTTACTGAACATCTGCCATATGCCGAGGACTGTTGCAAGAACGTTAGTGCATTTACTCATTCAATTCAGTGAGCCAGAGAAGCTGATATCATTTTAACCCCCCTAATGGATGAGGAGACCAAGACACAGAGGGTGAAATGAGTTGTCTGGGGTTTCTCTACTATTGGGAAGTGAGGTCATGGCTAAAATCCATGCCATCTGGCTCCAAAGCCATCCTTCGAATGGCTTAACCATACTGTCTGTCAGTGTGTTGTGTGTAGTATGTTTTCTCAGTTGTTTGTAGATGCTCTTGGGATTGATCAAATAAAAATTCGTGTAAAAGTGATACTGAGTTTACATCAGCTTTTTGTCATCAGGATTTTCTCCATCAGTAGATCTAAAATGTAATTTCTTTCCTGCGATGATCCTTCAAATCTTTAGATGTTGTCAAACGGCTATGGTCCAAAAGGCTGAAAATCGCTGCTCTAGTGGAAGGAGGTGAGATTAGAAAGCATGCCATCCATGTTTCTCTCCTGACCACCTGTCCCTTAGTTCTGTCCTTTCGTTCTCAGCCAGGGTCCACGGCATGTACACTCACTCTTTGCGATGTGGACAGGCATCAGTGAAATAATTTGATAAGCACTGCTTTTGGAGTCATCTGGTAAGATACAAAAATAATTTCACAACATAACCTCCTCCTGGAGACAGTCAGTGGAGGACGTTTATGTATTTCATATTCTGTATGCGAGGCCTACCAGACCTTCCATCGGAAGGCCATGTTCTAGCATCAACTCACCTATGATCTGCTTTACTTCCATTCTGCCTCTGCCTCAGCGTATTCATCAGTAAAATGCCTGTCTGGGAGAGTGGTTGCAAAATTAAGTGAGATACCAGTTCTTTGTATCTTCTGTAGTATGTCCATGTGTTTATTCTAAAGAACATTGAATACATCTGTAACAGGCACTGCTGTAGGTTCAGGGATTCCACAGTGAGCAAGCAGACAAAGCTCCACTCCTTATGGGGCTGACATTCTGTTTGGGGAAGGCAGACAAAAAGGAAATAAACACATTATCAGGTAGTGATAAGTGCTATGGAGAAAAATAAGACAGGAGAAGGGAAATAGGGGGATGGTAAATTTGTCTAGCAGTTTAGGAAATGACTTAATGTTGAAGCTGTACTTGGGCTCATTCATGAGGATGTCCAAGAATGAGCCAGAAACCTATCGGAGGAGGTGGTGTCAGCCAGTGCAAAGGCCCTGAGGAAGGGTATGTCTGGTGAGTTGAAGGCATAGGAAGGTGCCTGTGTGTCTGGGACAGAGGGAGGAAGGCTGAGAGCAGAGATGGTTCGAGCTCTAAAGGGGCTAGATAGCTGAGGATGGGTCTGGGAGTGAGCTGGAGCCACAGATGGGTTTCAGCACAGTGATATGCATGCTCCAAATTCTAGAAAAGGCTGATCACTCTTGCATATGGAGAATAGACACTTGGGGACAAGGAGGGAGGAGAGAGGAAGGAGATTGTTTAGAATACTATTGTCATAATCCAGGTTAGTGATGATAGTGGCTGAGGCCACAGACCAGTGTTAGTGTTGAAAGAAGTAGAGGAAGAGGTCTGATTTTCGGTTTTTGTTAAAGGTAAGCATGATAGGACTCGTTGACACCAGTTGGCCGAAGTTGACACCAAACACATTGTTAAGGTTTTTGGCCTGAGCACCTGTAATGATGAGTTATTTCCTGAGATGGGAAAAACTGAGAGAGAAGCAGGTTTGGGAGGAGGGGTGAACTTAGGGCTTCAGCTTTGGACTTGCTGAGTTCCAGTATCTGTGGGATACCTGAGTAGAGACCCGAAAGAGGTGTTTGAGTCTTGGGTGAGTGTGAGTTGTAGGTAAGAGTTTGGGAGTCATTAGCATGCTCCTGTTGTTTAGAGGCCTGAGGCTGGAGGGCAACACGGAGAAAAGGTTGAAGGGCTGGCTGATCCAGGGGAAGGGTGGGGGCACCTATTGTTTAGAGTTGGGGTGGCAGACAGCAGCTGGATTGTTATCTCTTTTGTGTATAAGGTTTTTTTAAATGTTTATTTCTTTTGAGAGACAGAGCAAGCAGGGAAGGGGTGGAGAGGGAGGGAGGGAGAGAGAGAGGGAGAGAGGGAGAGGGAGGGAGAGGGAGAGAATCCCAAGCAGGCTCCACACTGTCAGTGCAAAGCCCAACACAGGGCTCGAACTCACCATGAGATCATGACCTGAGCCAAAACCAAGAGCCGGACACTTACCCAACTGAGCTCCCCTGTCCCCCCTCTTTTGTATATAAGGTTTATCGGAATACAGCGATTTGCTTTCCTTTATCTATTGTCCATTGCTGCTTTGGAGCTACAGCTGCAGAGCTCAGACTCCTGGGTCTGCCAAACCAACAAAATTTACTGTGACTTTTAACAGACAAGATGTGTTGACTTGGATTTACAGATCATGGAGATGAGGGGTGTCCAGCAAAGGAGGCCAAGGAATAGCCAGAGAGGAGGGAGAGACCCTAGGAGTTCTGCCATAGGACAGGTGGTACAAGAATTTCAATCAATAGCATATTATAAGGTGTGACACTGGGCAGGTTACTTTGGCTTTAACAGTAGTAGCTCAGGAGTGTTAAGATGGAATGATAGAGGTAAAGCACTCACAGCTGTGCCAAATGTATAGCAAGTGCTCAGGAAATGTTCCTATAGCACCCGTTTCTACCTGCTTAGCCTGTTATTCTCAGCTTGGGCTCTGTCCTAGACTAGCATCAGGGTGTTTGATGACTGCCCCCCCCCCCCCCCCCCCGAGTAAGCCCCAGATCTTGCTCAGGGCCCTGAGGAAGCAGGGGGAGGGTGTGAGCCAGGCCCCCCTGCTCCGATCCTGCATACCACCTTGTTCCCCAGGGGGCCTTGAAGGAGTGCTCTGAACCTCCAGCATCTGCTTTGACAGTCTTTACTGAAAGCCTTTGAGCAAATGGTAAATCCATCTCTATGAGGTTACCAATGTCAACACATTCCTTGTATCAAAATTTGATAGGCTCCTGTGGGGCTGTGCCTTTGACAACAGTGGCTGGCAGGGCTCACTTGAACAATTCTGCAACATACCCCTCATGTTGAAGAAGGGTCTTGATGTCCCATGTAGGCCCAGGGCGTTTTCTCTCAGGACAAGCTTGGATGAGAAGCTTGAAGAGGGAGTGAGGCCTATCAGGGCTCTACAAATCCTGGCTCCAAGGCTTGGAAAGAAATACCTTGCATCCATGTACTGTTTTGGCATTTAGCATGCCAGCTTCACCCCTGGTCTTCTCTGGGTGAGGAGTCACAGGAGCCCATAGAAGTGTCTGTCCTTTTAGGCAGGTCATAAAGGAGAATTTGGCCTTTCCTATTTGTTCTTGCATCTATTATTGGCCTCCTCCTTTCTGTAATGGCTAATTCCCCTGGTTAGTCTCTACAGCAGTGGTTCCCAAAGTATGATCTGTGGACCAGCAGCATCACCTGGAAATTTGTTAGAGGCTCTATCTCTGACTCATGGAGTCAGTGGCTTTTGATGTGTGACCTTGGACAAGTGAGTTAACCTCTCTGAAATGCAGTTTTCCTCTATGGGATGTTGGAATACTGCCAGCACAGGATTGTTGTAAAGGTTAAAAGAGATGAGTCCAACAGGTTCTCCAGGTGATTCAGATCATGCTAAAGTCAGAGCTACTCCTCTAAAGATTCTTCTAAAAGATCCCTATTTTTGGACAATGAGAGAAGTTTCTGCTAAGAGAATTTTTCAGATTTTATTTATCCCTTTATATCTCTCAAACTGTTTTAAATATGAGCTAATCTTTGAGTCATCTTTCCAAAATAAATGCATTCTTATTTTCTTAAACATTTTGTAGGATATCAGTAATAGTTTAGCCTTTTCTTAAAGACTCGGGGCATAATCCATGTATAATCATTGCTATGTTGGGTATAGGAATTTTGGTATCATATTTCTCTGTTTTTGTATTCTTTACCAGCTTTTTAGTATTTAATTTCTTTTTTGGTTGTTTTCTTTTTCATTTCTGGATGTCAGCTCTTCTCACCATAAGTACCACTAGTATGAGCCTCATTACTTTCTAACTTCTTATTTTTAAATGGATTTTGTACAGGGACTGAGATAGCCAAGATGGTTAATAGGTGCACAAAGCAAGAGTAAATACGTGAGAAAAAAATGAGATTAGGTAACTGAGGAGCTGAAGGACTTTTTATATTTATTTAAAAAATTTTTTAATGTTTATTTAAAAAAATGTTTTTAAAAATGTTTTTATTTTTGAGACAGAGAGAGACAGAGCATGAGCAGGGGAGGGGCAGAGAGAGGGGGAGACACAGAATCTGAAGCAACCTCCAGGCTCTGAGCTGTTAGCACGGAGCCCGACACAGGGCTCGAACTCGCAGACTGTGAGATCATGACCTGAGCTGAAGTCGGACGCTTCACTGACTGAGCCACCCAAGCACCCCTAATGTTTGTTTATTTTTAAGACAGAGACAGAGTGTGAGTGGGGAAGGGGAAGAGAGAGAGGGAGACACAGAACCCGAAGCAGGCTCCAGGCTCTGAGCTATCAGCATAGAGCCCAACGCTGGGCTTGAACTCAAACCATGAGATCATGACCTGAGCCGAAGTCGGACTGCCAACTGACTGAGCCACCCAGGTGCCCCAGGAATTTTTATTTATTTATTTACTTTTTTAATTTTTATTTTTTTCATTCTTTTTAGTTTTAATTTTTCTTCCTCTTCTTCTTTTTTAATATGAGGAGTTTTTATTTTTAAGTATAAGTTTCTGTACCTAAATTTCACATGATCAAATTTGGATTCTTGTGTGTGTCTGTTTACTTCTGATTGTATTCTCAATAATTACTGTTTTGAATGACTGAAAAATTGTTAAATAGTACTCATCCCTCAATACATCTGAATGTTTCCTCTCACCATATTACACTTTTCTATGTTTTGCCTCTTTCTTCCTTTGTTATTGACGTATGTATTTCCCAGAAATTTTCGTAACATATCGTCCATTCTCATGTAAATGAGTGCTCTTTGGAATAAAAGATAATTACTAAATGTGAGATGCCCCCCTCTTTCACTCCCCTTTTTCCTGTTGTATTTCCACTCTTGTTTCCTAATGTAGCCTGGGGGAGAGCACAAAGTACTGACACATAAAAACCTTTGGATTCTAGGCAAGGTTCTGCCATTAAGTGACTATGGAATTAAGTGAATCACTGGGCTTCTCTGGGTCTGAAGCTGTAACATGATCGTGCCTGCTCTGCCTTCCTGCAGCAGTGTAGCAGGAACCCAAATAAACAGTGCAAGTGGAAATACAACACCATATTCACCTGGGAAGCATCACTATTAGGATGTAGTCAAGGCTTTTTGGCTTCATGGAGGTTTAAAGGTTGTTTCTTCCGTGTCCCTCTGCCCCATATTCAGCTGCCTTGGCTCAGAGACTTCAGGACTGTGGTGTATTTTCTGTCTTGCTTCAGAGTGTGCCCAATCAACACAGACATAAAATGAAGCCATAAAGAGAGAGCTGATATTCACCATAGAAAATGTTGGCGGGAAAGACAAAAATACTCAATGACAACTCCACAAATAACCCTTATTATGGTTTTGGAAGGTACAATAGTGTGTGTAATGTGTTGTTTTGGCTGTTCTCACTGCTCAGGAATCTGGTGCATTCTGAGATGTGAGGTATTGCCAAGTATTTAGACTGTGTGCCTGCTTGGCACCTGCAGATTCCTGGAAGGACTGGGGTCTCTAGATGTAGGTTTGCCACCAGGATCCTCAGATAGGCAAGGACATATATCCCACTGGTTAAGGCCATTCTGGAATTTGGTGACAACAAGGTCAAGGAGGCCCTTAGAAGCCCACCACCAGTGAGATCTAAAGAGACATCCACTCTCCTAAGCAGCCTGCTCCCTTAAGTTGTGTATTTGTGTGCCTTCTCCCCAGGAGAGGATGCTCACAGCTACTGCTCCTAAAGGACATGTGAGAAGATTTTCATGTACTTCCTACAGGAAGCTTCTGGAAGGGCTGATCCAGTTCATTTCACTTCCTTTCTGCCATCCCTAATCTGCCCACTCTTTAACGCCCAGTTTAAGTCTGACCTTCCCTATGAAATCACCAAAGACTTGTGTCTTCATGACCCCCTCTCACCTTTGGCCTCTTTAGTCATTGTCTGAGATTCTCTTTGACTCTTACCATCTGTTACCTTGTTATGTAAATTTATAACAGGTGTGTCTTCCCATGTTTCTTGACTTTCAGCATCTTGAAGGAAGTGCAAGGTCTTAAAAACATTGGTTCTGCTCTTGGGCCAGGATGCACGTTGGGCAGTAGTGATGTCCTCTCCACCTGGACTAGAAGGTGTGGAAGGTTGCTCCAGGGTAAGCAAAGGCAGCAGAGGAAGAAGGAAGAACTAAGTGAATTTAAAGCCTGACAGTTCGCTTTGAGCTTTTTATCTAAGGGGGTAAGGGAAGTCAAAGCCGGACACAGTCAAGGTTAGTGGTCAAAGGAAGAGGAATCAGGCAAGTGGCTCAGGACTAAGCCTGTGAAGTATCCTGTGCCGGGGTTAAGAGGCCTCTTTGCTGTTTTGTGGTGCTCTTTGTGGTGTGGAAATAGGCCATTCCTCTTAAAGGATTCATGCAGGTTGGACATTTAGAGCGTGGTCTACTCCCAAGGGCAAGGTGTATGGGAGTGTTTTGCTCACTTCTGCTCTCCATCTGTAAGGAGAGCATGGTCCCGCTGTCTTCACCTGTGAGCACAGTTGTTGGACTCAGTCCTTTCTTGCTCTGTAGTCCTAGCAAATGAGTTGAGGGAATTGGGAGCTGACCAATCTCTTATGTAATGATGGGATGTTCCAAGGAGTACCTTTTAAAAAGCATTTTGGATATAGCAACATTTCCTTTATCAAGCAGTGGAGGCTTGGAACCCAAAGCTAGACCATTCCTAAAGAGAAGTTTAATGTGTTCTTCATTGAGGATGATGATCCTGTACAGTTAAGAACAGAACGGAAAGCTTGCATGGGTTTGGGGATGGAGGATGGTGAATTGCAGTGGCTTAGAAATGGGATGGAACAAAATGGTGGATGGTGACTATCATCAGAGAAGTAAATTCTATTTTTACAAGAAAAAAGATGTGGAGACAGTGATGCATATAGACTTCCAGCTTTAGTTAGCTGTTGCCTAGTGTTATTGGTACTCAGGAGATCTTCTTATCTGTAGGAAGAGGTTTAGTTTTGGAACTAGTGAGCTGGGTCCCCATGAAAGCATTCTAAAGACCACTTTGGAGCAGGAGGGCCAGTGAGAGCAGAGTGGAAAATTGTCTTGGTGAACTGAGACTCCCTCAGAGAAGTTGCTCACATCTGTGTATGGGGACAGTGCAAAGCAGGGTGATGCTGTAATATACATTCTTAGCACCTGGGATCTTGGGAACAGTAAATTTGGATTCAGTAGGTCTGGATGGGCCCAAGGCTGAGTTTCTAACCAGCTTTTGGGCACTGTTGATGCTGCTAATCTATGGACCATGTTTTGGGTAGAGAGATGGTGGTGGGCACTGGAGGAGGAAGCTGTAGACCTGAGTTCCAGCCATGCCCTGGGCAAGTCGCTGACTCTCTGAGACCCACAATTTCTTCTATGACAGCAAATGAGGGAAATGGACTAGACTGTTTAGTTCTATGGTGCAGAATTTCTGTTACAGTCCCAGAGAGACTTAGACTTCTATCTTCCTCTTCCTTACAGTGGCCTGTTGGCCCTGGAGGTTGTGCCCAGTGGTCTTGCAGCATGGGGGATTGCTGGATTCATTCACCATGTGTGAGTGATCAGCCTTTGTTCACCGCATTTAAGAGAGATATCAGATTCTCTTGTTACTTGAAAGAAAAAGAAAAAACAGTTCAATGACCCCCTGCTCCATCTCCATTCCTCTAATGGTTCAGAAGTGGCTTTCCCTTCTTCCCTTACTACATGTTTAGGTTCACATTGTCCTTTCTGTCTAGGAAGCTGGCTCACTGGGCCACCCTGAAAGAATGCTCAGGCCTCCGACCTCGAAATCTATTTCTCTGAAACGAGATGTCCAGTGTATTCACTATAACAATAGCTGCCAGGCCTATTATGGTTATGTAATAGGTTTCTTTTTTTAACCAGGTCTTGAAAATGTGTGCATTATCCTTTAGGTAATAAATGAAATAAAAAAGGCTGAAAATAAATTGGCTTTGCAAAGTGGGACTGAAGATTTTCTACTAACTGCTCTCTTCTTTCTTTCTTTCTTTCGCTCTTGTTGCTGTTTTAGGAACTGATGGCAAGTGATTTCTTTTTAACCCTTTTTTAAGGACCCAGTTCTTATTGGCTATTGAGACTTTGGCCTGATGCTGAAGAGGCCCCCAGACAGTTGTTGTGAGAATTGGGGGCAGAGGGGTATGATTCAATAAAACATTGTTATGTGTCCTCTGATAGGAGGTGGGTTCTGCTGCCCAAGGCTCATTCTGTACCTTGCTTTCTCCACAACGTATCACTGTTATGGTGGTTGCAGTAGGAAAAACATGTCTTCCTGGACAGATGTGTCACCTGAGAGCTGAAAGGTGACAGAATACCCCAATTGTCTAAGCGTGGCACCAGGGTCAATTTCCTTTTGACCTTCTTAGGCTCCTTCTTCTCTGCCTCTGTGAAATTTCATTAACACCTTAAATATAGCAAGCAGATTGACTTACAGGTTACGCAGTCTGCTCTGTGTGCAGTAGGCCTATTGCTCTACTACAATTGAACTGTTTTTCTGATGAATGTGTTCATAGTACCCACCCCACTTCTAGGCAGGGTGTATGACAGCTGGGGACTAGAAACGGGACAAAACGTTATCTGAACTCATAATCCCTCTACCCAGGGAGGGGCTGACGGAGTGACAACAGTTAATCTATAGGAGGACCCATGTGATCTGCTGCTGAAGAAGCTTTCTTGGCTTGCAGAGGGATAAGGGAAAGTACCATGGGAGGCTTAGGTCTGATGTTGGTGGGAAGCGACCCCGCCTTTCTTTGTGCACATAGACATTGAATGGCGATTGTCTTGAATCATATGATTTCACTCCTCATTAGTATTTCTCCTCCGTGTTCCCTGACCACACTTTCCTCCTTGGTGTATGGAAAGTTATTAACAATACACACACGTGGCACATCTATGGAGCCATTATTGCTGCTGGATAGCTGTGTTTGTGTAAAATATTGAACACCCCATGAAGATTTATAATAGTCACCCTGCCCCCTAAACCCTGCCTCTTCCTTTTTCTCTATTTAAAGATACGTTAACAGTTCTGGTTCTATCTGGAGGGAAAAAAAAAACCAACTTTGAAGTGAGACTGCATGAAGACAAAAATGCTTATCTCTGAAGATTTCCGACTAGAATGAGCTTGGAGGTCTTCTGAGGAGCAGGAGGGTTGACTGAGGCACGGGGGTAGCATAGCTTCACTACAGGGTGGTGCACTTCAGTATCTCTCTGGTCTCTGTCCCCACTGCGAGTCAGACTCCCTACTATGGGCTTACACTTACAGGTACACACTTATCTGGTGCTCATAATACTTTGCTGATGCCTTTTCTAAGATCTGCGTGGGGTGTTTTCTCTTGCTTCAACAACATGGGTATGTCTTGGTTCTAAGGGACCCTGTGACTTCCTAAAGTATTAGTTTTTGCTCTTCTTTTTTGTCAGTGGAGGGTACTGGTGGCTGTAGTTTGGTCCCGGGTTCTATGAGCCAGGGCTTGAGGCAGGAGGTGAGAAAATAGTTGTCCTCGCCCAGTGCAGGGGCTCTGTTTCCAGGCGTTTCACAGACCACTGATATAATGAGTGCTCTGTGGGTAACTCAGAGTTTAGCTTCCTCTGTGCTTGTTGAACTGTCTCTCATCACCTCTGCTCAACTCTCTTGTCCTAGCCTCCTCCCAACTGAGAGGGCCCAGGTGTGCAGAATATTGCATTCCTGTGATGCTAACATCGTGTGCACGATACAGGAGGTCCTGGGGGGAAGAGGCTGCTGGGGCCTGTGGTCACAATGGCCGGCTCTCTCCTTCTACCTCCCCTGCACCCCTCCCCCAACAGGCCCTGGGCACACGGTGTGCAGCACGCTCTAAGAGCAGGGAGCGACATGAGGCAATGTCTGTGGCAAAGGGGAGAATGCGTGCTGAGCCTTGGGAGGTGCCGATTGGCTGGCAGTGAGGTAATGCAGTGCAGTCTAAATGTGGAAGCAGCAGTACCAGCATCGAGGGCGTGCCTCCTCAGCTAGCTGAGTTGCCTGCCAGCATCTGAAGGACAAGGTCTCCGAGGGCTTCTTCTGACCTTGTGTGGCTGGCTGGCTCACAGGGCAGCGTCTGTGTGTTGAAGACCAGATGGCAGGACCTATGTTGTCATTAGTGTTCCCTACCCCTAAGCCCGCTGCTGTTCTGACCTCTGCTTTTAAATGGCAGGGTAGGGTAGAGGAGCTTGAAAACGAGGGTCTAGACCTACCCAGGTAACGATGTATATGGCACTAGAGGATTGGGATGGTTTCCACCATAGTCGTTGTTTTAACTCTTTTAATGATGTGGACCACCTCAGGGTCCTTCTTTCTGTGTAAAATTCCGGGTCCATAAATCGGCCAGAGTCTACACTCAAATGCTTCATTCCTTCCTACTAGTACTTCCTACCACTTAGTGTCAGTGGCATTTTTAGCCACGAAGAACTGAGGAATTCAAGAGGACACCACAGGTTATACTTCTTTTTAATAAGACACCTTGGAGAGCAATGCCACCAAAATGGTGATACACATTTTTCCTTACTTCACTCTCCCTTATAAGAACAACTAACATCTCTTCAAGATATCACCGAGAGATTCTTAGAACATGGGAGTAAGAACATGGAAGCAACCCCTTGCATCTTGAAGACCAAGACAGACTACATTAGAAGGGTGAGAGAAGTGGCTACAAGTGGACCACATCGCCCCTCCCCCAGGACAGTGCTACCTCATGCAGAGAGGTTTCCTCTGAGCCTCTGGTTCCTCTAGTGGGAAAGAGAATCAGTCTCCCCCAGCAATGTGGGTCACTTTGTGGGAGCTCCTACCCCAATCTTGCACCTTGGGGATTGCAGGGAGATTTGTGGGGCCTGACCAGTGGGAATCTGACTGTGATGGAGAAGGAGGAGAGGGGATTACAACGACTGGCACAAGGATCTTGGCAGACTGAGTTCAGACCTGCAGTGACCAGGTGGTAAGCCAACCAGTGGTTTTGCTAATCTGCAGAACCGTATGGGGGACACACTGCGACCAGGGAACTCAGGGTGCAGATCTGCCTGATATGGATTCTTAAACAAGGAGTTTCCTGGCCCAGGCAAGGTGCTGAGTCATAGCCCCACCCATTGTGGATGGTGCCTTCAAGCCCCATCTGAGCAAAGGTCTAGTGACAACTCCTGGAAGCTTTGCAGCCCAGTGGTACTCAAATTGAGAGGCAGACAGGCAGAGCTGATGGTCCCTAGAGCTAAGCCAGTACTGGGTATTAAAGCTTCTCTTGATATGCACAGGTAGGTGGATTAATTCATAGCCAAGGCTGAGGGTAGCTTCTGGCTCCTCCCAAACAGAGAGCCTGTTTGGGAAATTGAGAGTAGCTTGGAGCAGCCTCTATCCCTCCTGCCCAGGAAAGGGGTTGAGACATTGAGACATAGCTTCACCTACTGTGGACAGTGTCTTCCAGCCCCATTTCACCAGAAAGGCTGGCGACATCTCTTGGAAACTGTACGGCTTAGTGGCATTCAAGCTGTGAAAAGGGCAGACAGAGCCAATAGTTTATAGAGCAAAGCCAGTGGTCCTGGTCAGTCAGGGAACTTGGAGGTGCAGGTTGGCTAGAGTTAAGACAACAAAGAGCTTTACCAGTTTTAGAACTGCTTCTCCTGCTGCCCCCGGGTAGGGAATCTAATTCATAGCTCTGCTCATTTCTGAATACAGCCTTTCAGTCTGTCCAACAAGGTAACCTAACCAGAACACACAGGAAGCTGCATAGCTCTTTCAACAGCCCTAGGTACAGTGGCACTTGAACAGAAAGCACAGCCCATGGCGTCCCCCATCTGTGGAGCAAAATGAGTGGCATCATGTGACCAGGGAATTCACTGCACATTCAGGCCTGATTCAGCTCTCCAAATGAGCTGGACAGGTCCTAGGCCTGTTGCCCTGCCAGGGCAAGGAAGCTAATTCATGGCCCCATCTGCTACTGAATATAGTACTCAGTCCTGATCATCTAGTAAGCGTGATGAGAGGATCCAGGCAACTGTGAAGCCCATCCTACAACCTCACTTGGGTAGGGAACCAAGCCAGCAGTCTTATCTATTTTTAGACAGTAACTTCCCACCCTCCCATCCCATACCTTTCTCAGAGGTTGAACAGTTACCTTGCCCAAAATTGGAACATAAGATTAGGCCCCACCTTCCCAAAGGCATTACCAGCAGACACACCTGGAATCCCAAATTGAGTTGACTGGTGAGGAATTGTCTCTGCTAAAACCTATAAAGTCTGGAAGAGGAGCTCCATTAAATTCGTAGATACCAAAGTGAGGAATCAAGGATTATAAAAAATTAGGGAAATATGAGGATATATTCCCTGATACTTTCAGGGATAATTTCACCATCAAAGGAACCTAATAAGACTCCAGTAACTGACCCTACAGAAACAGAGATCTGTGAACTGTCAAAGAATTAAAAATAATTCTTTTAAGAAAGTTTTAGTGAACTATGAGAAAACACAGACCATTAAATGAAATTAGGAAAATAATGGAAGAAATCAAAACAAGAAGATTGACAAGGAAATAGCAGCCATCAAAAAAAAAAAAAAAACAAAAAAACTTAAGAGTTGAAAAATATAATGACTGAAGAATTCAATAGAAAATTTCACAAGTAGACCTGACCATACAAAGAATTAGCAACCTGGAGGGTAGGACATTGGAAATTACCTAGTCAGAGGAGCAAAAAGAAAAAAATGAAGAGTGAAGAAAGCCTTCAGGATTATGGGACACAATGAAAAGAAATAACATTTTCATTATGGAAATTCCAGAAGAAGAAGAGAAAGGGACAGAAAGTATACTTAAAGCAATAATCGCTGAAGACCTCCTGAACCTGAGGAGAGAAATGGATCCTCAGATCTGTGAGACCCAAAAAACCCTACTAGGTTGAACCCAAATAGGGCTAAACCAAGAGGTATTATAATTAAATTGTCAAAAGTAAAGGACAGAAAGAATTTTAAGAGCAATAAGAGAAAAGAGGGAAGTTACATATAAGGGAAACCCCGTAAGACTGTTAGTGAATATCTCAACAGAAACTTTTCAGGCCAGGAGAGAATGAGGTGACATATTCAAAATATTGAAAGAAAATAATTGTCAACAAGAATTCTGTACCTGGCAAAATCATCCTTCAGAAATGAAGAAGGATATTTTCCTGAGTAAACAGAAGCTGAAGGAGTTCATTACCATCAGACCTGCCTCACAAGAAATGCTAAGGGGAGATCTTTGAGAGGAAATAAAACAATGGTAATTAACATTATAAAAACACAAAAAGGTAGTATAAATATCACTGGTAATGGGAAATATATAGTCATAGTTAAATTCTCCAATATGGTAATAGTGGTGTATAACTCACAACTCTAAAGTTAAGAATGTGGTGAAAATATTCATAAATGTAATAATTTGTTATTACAGTGTAGAAATCAGGTAAATTATAACAGCAATAACCTAAAATGTGAAGGGGAGAAGTAGAAATGTAAAGTATATGAATTCTATTGAAGTTATGTTGTTATCAGTTTAAAATAGGATGTTGTGAGTTTCAGATATTTTATGTAAGCCTCATGGTAACCACAAGGGAAAATCTTATAGTAATTACACAGAGGAACACAGTAAAGGAATAAAAGCATGTTAATACCAAAAGACATACAAACACAAAAAAGATAAATAATGAACAATGGGGGTGTCTGGGTGGCTCAGTTGGTTAAGCGTCCGACTTCGGCTCAGGTCATGATCTCACAGTTTGTGAGTTTGAGCCCCCCCGTTGGGCTCTGTGCTGACAGCTCAGAGTCTGGAGCCTGCTTCCGATTCTGTCTCTGTCTCTCTCTGCCCCTTCCCTGCTCATGCTCTGTCTTGCTCTCTCAAATGTAAATTAAAAAAAAAAAAAGGTTAAAAAAAAAGGAAACAAAAATAATATAAAAACAGGGAGGGGGACAAAACAGAAGAGACTCATAAATATGGAGAACAAACTGAGGGTTACTGGAAGGATTGTGGGAGGGGGGATGGGCTAAAAGGGTAAGGGGCACTAAGGAATCTACTCCTGAAATCATTATTGCATTATATGCTAACTAATTTGCATGTAAATTTAAAAAAATAAATAAAATTTAAAAAAGCAAAAAAAAAAAAAAACCAGAAAACACAAAACAACAAAAAAAGAAATAATGAACAATGGACCTACAAAACAACCATGAAACAGTTAACAAAATAGCAATTTTTTTAATGTTTGTTTATTTTTGAGACAGAGAAGACAGAGCATGAGCGGGCAAGGGGCAGAGAGAGAGAGGGAGACACAGAATCTGAAGCAGGCTCTAGAGACTCTGACATGGGGCTCGAACCCATGAACTGTGAGATCATGACCTGAGTTGAAGTTGGTTGCTTAACCTATTGAGCTGTCCAGGTTCCCTAAAATGGCAACATTAAATTCTTACCTACAAATAATTACTTTAAATATGAACAGATTAGATTCTCCAATCAAAAGACATAGAATGGCCAAATGGGGGGAACAAAAAGATCCAATAATATCCTGCCTAGAAGAGACTCACTTTAGTCTTGAGAAGTGAAGGAGTGGAAAAAGACATTTAAAGCAAATGGTAACCAAAAGGAGGGGTAGCTGTAGTTAGAGAAAATAAGATTTATAAGCAGTTTTTTTTTGAAGTTTATTTATTTTGAGAAAGAGAGTGTGCTCATGTGAGTGGGGGAGGGGTGAAAAGGGTAGGGGAGAGAATCCCAAGCAGGCTTTGCACTGTGAGTGCACAGAGCCTAATGCCAGGCTTAACCTCATGAACTGTGAGGTCATGACCTGAGCCTAAACCAAGAGTCAGCTACTCAGCTCAGCCGCCCAGGTGCCCCATTTATAAATAAGTTTTTTTAAAAAGTTTATTTATTTTGAGAGAGAGCATGAGCAGGGGAGGGGCAGAGAGAGAGGGAGGGAGAGGGAGAGAGAGAGAGAGAGAAGAATCCCAAGCAGGATCTGGCTGCCACCAGGGAGTCTGACCTGGGGGTCCATTCCATGAACCGCGAGATCATGACCTGGGCTGAAATCCAGAGTTGGACGCTTAACTGACTGAGCCACTCAGGAGCCCCTAGAGGAAATAAGATTTTAACTAAAAATGGTAAAAAGAGAAAAAGAAGATCTTTACATAATGGCAAAAGTGATAACATACCAAGAAGCTATAAACATTTGTAAATATTTATGTATCCAACATCAGAGCACCTAAAAATAGTAAAAACTAACAGAGCTAAAAGGAGAAATAAACAGTAATACAATATTTGGGGACTTTAATACCCCACTTTCAAAGGTGGATAGATCATCCAGACAGGTAATCAATATGGTAGCAGCTTTGAGCAACACTATAGACTGAATGGACTTAACATACATATGCATAACATTCTATTCAACAACAGCAGAATGCACATTCTTCTCAAGCACACATGGAACATTTTCTAGGATAGACTGTATGTTCACAAAGCTGGTCCTTACCAATTCAAGAAGATTGAAATCATACCAAGTGTATTTTCTGACTACAATGACATTAAACTAGGAATCAATGGCAAGAGAAAAACTGGAAAATTCATGAACACATGAAAATTAAACAACACTGTGCTGAGCAACCAATGGATCAAAGAAGAAATTAAAGGGAAATAAATGTTTCTTGAGACAAATGAAAATGCAGGCACCACATACCAAAACTTAAGGGATACAGCAAAAGCAGTTCTAAGAGGGAAGTTCATAGTAATAAGCACTTGTTAGTAAATAGATTGAATCAGTAGTCAAAAATCTCCTTGTGAAGAAAAGCCTATGACCACATGGCTTCATGATGAATTTTACCAAATACTTGAAGAATCAACACCAGCCCTTCTCAAACTCTTCTAAAAAGTCAAAGAGGAGAGTATATTCTCAAACTTATTTTAGGAGGCTAGCATTATCCTGATATCTAAACTAGGAAAGGACACTGTTAGAAAACTATGTGCTAATATATCCCTGATAAATATAGGTGCAAAAATTCTCAGTAAAATGCTAGAAAACAAAATTCAGTAGCACATTAAAAGGATATTTCTCCACTATCAAGTGAGATTTATCCCTGGGATACAATGGTGATTCAACATATGCAAATCAATCCATGTAATGTATTGTGTTATATAGAATGAAAGAGCCAAATGATCATCTTGATAGATTCAGAAATAAACATTCAACAAAATTCAGCATCCATTCATGATAAAAACTCAAGAAGTTAGAGATAGAAGGAACATATTTCACTATAATAAAGACCATATATGACCAGCCCACATGTAACTTTATACTAACTGGTGAAAGAACATAAGTTTTTCCTCTGTGATCAGAAATAAGACAAAAGGGCCCACTCTCACCACTTGTATTCAACATAGTACTAGAAGACCTAGCTAGAGCAATCAGTCAAGAAAAAGAAATAGAAGTTATCTGAATTGGAAAGGAAGAAGTAGAATTATTTATTTGCAGATGGCATGATTTTATATGGAGAAAACCCTAATGCCTCAACCAAAAAACTTTAATCAATGAATTCAGTAAAGTTGCAGGATATAAAATTAACAAAAATCAGCATTTCTGTGCACTAACAGTGAAATGTATGAAAAAGAAATAAATTGATCCCATTTACAATAGCATCAAAAACAATAAAATACTTAGGAATAAATTTAAGGAAGTGAAAGATCTCTAAGCTGAAAGCTCTAAGACATGAAAAAAGTGGAAGACAAAAATAAATGGAAAGGTATCCTGTGTTCATGGTTTGGAAGAATTAATATTGTTAAAATGTTAATACTACTGAAAGCCATCTATAGATTTGGTGTAATCCCTATCAAGATTCCAATGACATTTTTATAGAAATAGAAAAAAAAATACTCTTAAGATTTATATGGAACCGCAAACAATCCCAACTAGCAAAACAAATTTTGTGGAACAAGAATAAAGCAGGAGGTATCACACTTTTTGATTTCAAGCTATATAATAAAGCTGTGGTTATTAAAACAGTATGATACTGGCCTAAAAACAGACAAATTGATCAATAGAACAGAATTGAGAGCCCAGAAATAAAACCAAGCTTTATGCAGTCAACTAATATTTGACAAGGGAGCCAAAAATGCTCAGTGGAGAAAAATAGTCTCTTTAATAAATTGTGCTGGGATAACTGGATATTCACATGTAAAAGAATGAAACAGGACTGATATCAAACACCACTTGCAAAGATTAATTCAAAATGGATTAAATATTGAAATGTAAGACCTGAAACCACAAAGCACCTAGAAGAAAAGAACAGAGCTCCTTGATGTGGGTCTTCGTAATGAATTTTTGGAGATGATACCTAAAGCAAAAGCCACAAATTAAAAAAACAAGTGAGACTACATCAAACTAAAAAGCTTTACGTGGCAAACGAAACCACTGAAAAGTTGAAAGACAACTTATGGGAAAAAGAAATTTGCAAACCATAAATATGATAAGGGGTTAATATCTAAAATGCATAAAGAACTCATACAACTCAATAGCAAAAGATCCCCCCCTGCCCCCAAGCCAAAAAACCCCCCTAAAACCCCAATTAAAAAAGGGCAAAGGATCCAAATAGACATTTCTTCAAAGAGGATAAACACTTTTTGTGAAAGACCAAGAGGGGCATGCAAGAATGTTCAACTTGAGTAGTCACTAGGGAGACAAATTAAAACCACAGTGAGAGAACACATCATGCCTGTTGGAATGGCTATCATCAGAAAGACAAACCGTAACAACTGTTGGCATAGCTATATAGAAAAGGGAACCCTTGGGCATGTTGGTGGAATTGCAAATGGTGCAGCCACTGTGGAAGAAAGTTTGGAGGGTCCTCAAAAAATTAAAAATTGAACTACCACATGATCCAGTAGTTCTACTTCTGGGAATATATCCAGAGGAAATGATAACACTTACTTGAAAACATATCTGCACCCCCATGTTCATAACAGCATTTTTTTACAGTAGCCAGAACATGGAATCAACCTAAGTGTATATCAGTGGATGAATAGATAAAGAAGTTCCTATATATGATATAAATAATATTCTGTTATTTATATGTGTGTGCTTGTATGTATATAAATTAAAAAAATGAGGAAATCTTCCCATTTGCAACAACATGAATGGACCTTGAAGGCATTTAAGTGAAATTGGTCAGAGAAAGACACACACTGAATGATCTCATTTATACGTGGAATCTAAAAACAAAAACCAACCAAACTCAGAAAAAGAGACCAGACTTGAGGTGGGGTTTGGGGGTATGGGAATTGGAGAAAGGTGCTCAAAAAGTACTGACTTCCAGTTATGAGAAAAATCACTAGTGGGGATGTGATATGCAACATGATGACTGTAGCTAACAGTGCTGTGATACATGGGGACATTGAGAGAGTGAATATGACGAGTTCTTATCACAGGAGAAATCTTTTTTTCTTTTATTCTTCTTTCTTGGGATGCCTGGGTGGCTCAGTTTGTTAAGTGTCTGACTCTTGATTTTGGCTCAGGTCATGTTCTCACAGTTCAGTTCATGAGGTCGAACCCTGCATTGGGCTCTGAGCTGACAGTGTGGAGCCTGTTTGGGATTCTCTCTCTCCCTCTCTCTCTGCCTCTCCCTTACTTTGTCTCTCTCAAAAAGAAATAAACTTAATACAAATTTTATTTTTCTCTTTTTGTAACTATATGAGAAAATGAATGGCAGTTGAACCTATTGTAATCAGTTCACAATATATGTGAACATACACCTAAAACTTATACAGTGATGTATGTTATTTCTCAGCAAAACTGGAAAAGAGAAAGGAAAAATGAAAAGAAAAAAGACACTACTTCAAGGACAGAGCTGGCCTCTCAGGAAAAGTCTTCTTAGGCTTAGCAGCTTCCAAGGACCATAGTTGGTACTCAACAGATGCCTCAGGTCAATTAAATAAATAGTAATTGAGTATATACTGTCAACCCATGTCTGGGGCCATGGGAATTGTAAGGACATGGGACTTGAAGAGATCACTTAATCATTTATTCAGCTAATATTTTTGGACTATTTACTACAGGCCTGACACTGTTAGAAGTGTTTAGGCGACAGTGGTGAACAACACATGAAGCTACCATTTTATTCATTTATTTATTTAAAAAAAAATTTTTAAGTTTGCTTATTTCAAGAGGGACAGAGTGAGTGGGGGAGGGGCAGAGAGCGAGAGGGAGTGAGAGAATACCAAGCAGGCCCTGCACTGTCAGCACAGAGCCCAGTGTGGGGCTCAAAACTCATCAAACGTGAGACCATGACCTGAGCTGAAACCAAGAGTCAGACACTTAACCAACTGAGCCACCAGGCACCCCATGAAGCTAACATTTTAAAAGGGAGATACTGACAGAAAACAAGTGGGCTAACAAGGTGACAATGATGGGGGATGTGGATATAGAAGGAAAGCAGAAGTTGAGGCGGCTTGGATTTGGACGTCAGGAAAGACTTCTGTAAAGAGGTGACGTTTAAGCCAAGAGCTCAGTGAAGCAAAGGAGGTAGCCATGAGAAGTTTTAGGGGACAGTTGTTCCAAGCAGAGTGAAGTGTAGGGGCAAGGCCCTGAGTCAGGACAAACTTAGAGTCTCCAGGAATGGAAAAGAAAAGCAAACAGGGGGAAAGGGCTATGTGGTAAAGGGTAGTAAAAAGGGCTGTGGCCAGATCTTGTAGGGCTTTGTAGGCCACAGAAAGTAATTACACGTTAAGGCAGGTCACAGAATTGAATATCCAAGGATAAACACCCAACGAGAGAAGCAGAACTTGTTAGTGGTCTGCTACAGTCCTGTGTATTCATAATGAGGTCACTCCTTCTCCCCCAGGCACACAACAGTTCTGCTGGGATGCTGAATGGCAGTGCCTTGTAGGCAGATAGACTGAGTGGGCAGCTAGAGCAGTAAGGTGGGTGGTATCATTCTTATTTGACAAATGAGAAAACTGAGGCCCCAACAGATAACTCCCCCAAGAAAGCTTGTCTAGGAAGAGATGGAAATGAGCTTCAAACTCATTAAGAGTCATGGACTTTTGGCAATTTTGGTTGAGGATGAATAGCTCAGGAAACAACTCCTGGGGCAGGGGTAGAGGTGGGGAAGGATGGAGAGAGAGATTGGGAGACAAGCTATATATAATATTATGTGTTAATCCAAGGGCAATTTGGCACCCCAAGGGGGCAGCTGGAAATATCTGCGAGTCACACTGTGAGGTGGGTAGGGGTGCTATTGACATCTAGTGGGTAGAGACCTGGGATGCTGCTAACTATGCTACTGTGCACAGGACAGCACCTCACAGCAAGTAGTTGGCCCCAAATGTCAGTGTGCAAGGTTAAGGAACTTGGATTAAGGTCTTCCAGTGCAGGCTGCTCTCTGCTTCCTCCTTTCTTCTATCTCTGCCCTGGAGGTTCCTGCCATACCTTATCTTCAGAACTAAAATGGAAATGGAAGTTTGAGATTCCATTGGGATGGTGCTCTTCCCCAGATCTCTTTGCCATTTAATCGATGTTACTGAAGGGAGATGAAGTGCTTGATCTTAGGGTGGGTGGACCCTGGTACAGTACCGCATCAGCTCTGTGGTCTAGGGAGGCGTTAGTGAACTCTGTGCTATGCTTCCCCATCTGCAAAATGGAGGTGATCATACCCCTTCTGGCCACCTCGCAGGTTTGTTGTCAGAATTCTACAACATAATAGATGTGAAAGAGCTTTCATAAAGGACTGCATAAATGTGTTATTACTAATTCTTATGCCACTAATAAAATGAAGCCGTCATTATTTTGCTCCTGACAACACCAACAGTTGCAGAATGGTTAGAGTTCTGTAGATTATAGTCTTAAAAAGCCATACAGAGATCTGTAAGGGACCCCAAGGTTGCACATAAGCAAACAGCCAGTGATGTACCTTGGGATTATTGAGGTGGGGAGACATGTGACTTCTTGCTCAGTTACTCAAACATCCTTTGTTCACTTCTTGGTATCATCATTACTTTTAGAATCAATATAATAACTTCATTACTCTCCTCCCACCCCTGTCAGGACTGCGAGGGTGCAGTCTAAACAGAATAATTAATTAATGGAAATGTAGAGAAAATAACTCAAATGGCGGCTACAGAAGATCAAATAGCAAAAAGGGACCTGCGGAGATTTTCACTGTTGTTTGAACTTGGGCAACACAGATGAGGCTGGGGAAGTCCTGGGATTCCAGATCAACAGGCAGAATATCTTGGAAATACCCTCTTACTTTTTTTCCCTGTCTTGAAGCTATAGGAGATACTGAGGATGACATCTTGACCATCATCTGAAATACAGGCCAGTTCATTGCTGGAGAAGATGTTGTGGGGAGTGAGACAGCCTTGGATGCTGTAATGCATGCAGGATCAGTCTTCTAGGAAGGGCTGAGGAAAAGGTTGCTCAATGATCTGATTTCAGAAATGCCCCCTACTAAAATGTCCCTCCTCCAAACTTCACTGGTGTCTAAAATTTCTTTCAGAGGAAACAAATTTTTCTATAATTAAAGATAAGATTCTATTTTTTTCAAGGAGAGAGAAGTAATAGTATCTTAAATTTATCCTAAAGTGCTATCATTTGATTACAAAAACTGAAAAAAAAGCCCTTTTCCTACTCCATGGTTTGAGAATGGGCTCTAAATAAAAAGGCTGCCTTGCTTTGCCTGGGTATCTATTTATTAACTATAACAAACCTTCCCCAGGATGTCACTGGTTAATACCTTTCTCATGATCACAAAGCCCTGTGCTTTTTCTTTTTTGGTATCTGAATCTAGTTCTTCAGGACATAGTGAAATTCCTGGTACTCCCCCCCCCCCTCCAGGCCCCCAGTTTCTACCTACAGACCTATCTTGTGTCTCACAAAGAACCCCACTGAGCATCCATGGAGTAGAGGAAAGAAGATCCCAGGGAACGAGGAGATCTCAGGGCTAAACCTGGATCTACCACTAAATAGTTTGAAAACTCTTTAGACCTTAGCTCCTTTGCCTGTGAGGTGAGAGAACTGGACTAGATTTTTCTAAGGGACTTTCTCACTATAAGATTATAGATTGAAAATAGATTTTCTTCTTTCCATGTGCCCTTTTATCACCACCATCCCCCAGTCCAACTCAGTATTTTCTCATCAATCTGAGTCCTTTCAAGAGAATGTAAGAGGTGGCCATGGTTCAGGGAGACTGAAAGGAGCAGTCATTTCAAGGGGAGTTAGGTGGTGGCCATTGTTGAGGGGCATTTAAAGTTGTCCATAATCCAAGGGGTTGCAAAGAATGGCCATGGTTTAAGGGGATGCAACAGTATCCATGAGTCAAGGGGATGCAAGCAACAGCCATGGTTGGTCTCTCTTGGCAGGTTGTTGCCATCTAGAAAAACATGGGTGGTGGGTTGCTAATGATGGCATCAGTGGAATTAAAAGCAGAAGGACTTTAAGACTCACCCTTGAAGAGGCAGAACTCAAAAGGTCACCAGCTCACAGCTGTGGGCCAATGTGAATAGACAAGTTGACAAGATAAAGCAGGGCCTGGACAACCTTACAAAGTAGCAGATCCTGAATTTCTCATTTTCATGGATAATTAGCGTAGCCTTCAATTTTAGAAACATGGCAGTGTATCTGTGTACAGTTCACTCCTCTTTCAGGTGATAGACCCAGAGCCCATGGAGTGCATGGGACTCTGTTGCCCTCTAGTGGCCAGAGTGGAGCAGAATGCACAGGAACTCCCCCACAGTTAGACTTCTGTTGGCTTAGAATTACAGCTGAGACATGAGTCACCGAGGACTCCTAGGACACAGAGCATGAAGGGGACTCATGGACTCCTTTCAGCATACCTCCTGACAAGATGATGCAGAGGGTGGTGCATCATCCCTTCTATTTCTGGGGGGGGGGGGGTCAGATCTGTAGCACAGAGAGGTTTTGTTTTGCCTAGAGTCATACAATATCCAGCTGCAGATCTGGGATGTGCCTGCTGCTTCTGAGGTCAGGTGTCTGTGTTCTGGGGTAGCTGAGGCACCTGAAATCTGCTGTCACAGTCACGCATTTGCTGTGTCATTTCTACCTTAGTTAGATGTTGTCTCTAGCAAACAGATATCGTTATGTGGTTTTCCAATTAACACTTCCCAAGGGGAGCTGGTTAATATGGATGAGGCTTTTTAACATTTGGATTTGAAAAGAGGGTTATATGCAGTTGTAGCAGAAGGAGCCAACATCTTAGTAATTGGCTAAGGTTTACAGAGGAGCAAGGCAATCTAGGGGATTTGCCATAGCTGGGACTCAGGTTCTTCACAGAATATATTATCGTGGTTCAGACTTCAGATTTTTCAAGTAGAATTGAAGGTGGGTTTAGGTGGGGATTATTCTAAGAAGGTTAGAACCCTAGACTCTAGTTACAAAAAAAAAAAGTGAATTTCTGGAGATCTCATGCATGTTGTTAATATTGGGCTCAGGCAGAGAGTTCTCAGTAGGGTTCCCTTACTCTGACTTTTGCCCTTTATAACAGGCAATTAAACAAGAGGATTAATATATGGAGAGGCTAAAGAGTGTAGTGAGATGAGTAGATATGTAGAATGACCTTTAATGCCAGGAGGCAGTCCAAAAGTTGATGAGGCATGGACAAGGCTAAATTTGGTATGCCAGCTCCCCATCCTTTGGGCAGGAATGCCCAATTTACCCCACAAATTCCCTTTCTTCTACTTCCCCTCCCAACAGTTTAACTCATGAAAGGAAATGGGGGAAATAAGACATTTCATATCATTAAATAATGGTCTTTTGAAAACACAGTGTTTTTCCATTCATTGGACATTTGGAATGTACCTTATGGTGGTGACACTAGTGAAGGTTTAAATGATCCTTCTTTGTAGCCTGTTGCATTTCTTTCTTTGAAAATGAGGAGTTTTGAGGGGCTCCTGGATCGTTCAGTCGGTTAAACATCCGACTTTTGATTTCGGCTCAGGTCATGATCTCACAGTTCATGAGTTTGAGCCCTGCATCGGGCTCTGTGCTAACAGTGTGGAGTCTGCTTGGGATTCATTCTCCCTTTCCCCCTCTCCCCCTCTCTCTCCTGCTTCTTTCCTGTGCATGCTCCTGCTCTCGCTCACTCTCTCTCAAAATAAATAAATAAAAAGAAAATGAAGAATTTGAATTACCTTTCTTAGTTCACAGTAGAAATTTAATCTCATTTCTCACTCCCTACTCTTCCCAGTATGTAGTTAACATGTAACAATCTGGTGTCTTTTAGTGACTTTTTTTTTTAAATAAGCATTTTATAGATGTTTCTCTAACACTGAAGCCCATGCTCCTTGCTCACAAACTTCTTGCCTCCTAAACTTCGGAAACACTGCTGTTTCCTCTTTTATTCTGTCCCTCTCCAGCCCCTAGCCCTACCCTAACACTGCCAGCCTCCATTTCAATTATTCACCCAATCCTGCTGTCTTTTTGTCTCTACAGCCTGAGATCAGTTTTTAATCAGATCACTTAATTTTCACTCTATGCAAAAGTCTTTTTAGCCTTGGGGAAACCCTTGTCAGCTAACACACCAGGGATACCTGTGGTGCTTCTAAGATGTTTTTTGGGACAGTGTTAAAATGGATAGGAAAGAGAAGAAAAATCAGCAGGAGGAAATGCCCCATGAGGAGAGAGAGACCTGTTGGGTGGTGATGGGAAGATTGAGTGCCCCCAGCTATAGCTACGGACTGGGCCAGGCAGTGGATGGTATGAGGTGCCCAGCTCACAGATGGCTGAAGTACCACCTTAAACTAGATTCAGTTGTGTGCTTTGAGGACAAGAGAGGGAAGGTCACATAGGAAGGAGAGACATACAGGGGTCCTGAAGAACAAATTCATTTATTACCCAGTTTTGTCCTATACTGACACTGGTCTTAGGTGCCCAACAATGGAACTACCAGTATTTGACCCACTTCCTCTTGCCCAGCTTTCTCATTCCCAATCTGGTTGTTACACAGCAGCACAAATAAGGGGAGATGGCTGGGACTTATGGGAGAGCAGGTGGCTCCTACCAGCTGGTGCTAAAGATGCCCCAACTTGTAGATGTTTATATTTCACTCACAATAATCTTTGCTGTCACACATACTGTAATAAAGTCAAAAATGCATGCTACTTGTCCTTTTGATACTCCCTTTCCCCCTTCTTTTCAATACTGGCTCTTCTGTTCTTACCTGGTCACAGAGTTGAGAAGCCTTAGAACCACATCCCCTTATAGGTGGATTACTTTCTTTACCTTTGGCCTCTGTGACTGTGGTTGCCCTCTTCCTTCTTTTACCTTTAGAGTTTTTCTTTCTTTGGTTGCTTATGAAGTACTTGTGCTCTTCTCCTGAAAATTCTGTCTTTGCTCCACTTTTTCTTCTCATCTCCTCTTTCTGGACAATTTGAACCATCAGTTTAGTGTCACCAAGTCTCAAGTTCTAATTGCCAGCCTGGATCACTCTTTTGGGGTATGGACCTGTGTTTCCAGCTTCCTATTAGGCATCTCCACCTATTTGTGTCACACGTACCTCAAATAACCCCTCTAAATCTGAGTTCATTCTCTGCCACACAAAGGTTACTTCTCTATTTCTCATTAGAAGAGTAGAAATGAGTGGAGAGAATAGAAGATTTACATTTACTCCACCCTTGGTAACTACCTACACTTCTTCCTCTTGCTCATTCCACATGCCCTTCTACCTTTCATCTCTAATTTGTCACCAGATCTTGCAATTCCACATTTCAAACCTCTTCCTAGGCTGCCTCTTTCTCTGTCTACTACACTGCCTTAGTTAGGGTTTCATCACCTCTGTTTGGCCTGTGACATTTGCTTCCATGTGTCGGGAGCTGCATAATGATAATCTCTAAAAGAGAATCTAGATCTAGTTTTTAACCCAAATTTCATTTTAATGGAATATCTGCAGTCTTCTGGAAAGTTTTCAAACACACTATTACAGTAATGTCAATGAGTATAAGAAAGGCTAACGGACTTTCTAGGGTAAAAGAAATCCATTTGTGAGACAGCCTGTCTTCCTAAGTTCTCAATGCCCAGAACATTCTTTTTGGCCATATGGCAACACTGTGAGTGAAATACAGACCTTCTTTATGACAATCAATTTTCTGTTATGGCCAACTAATGAGGGTAGTCCTTCATGAAAGTTTCTTGTCTTTCTATAGCCTGAAGAATATTGATGGTTTGAAAGTAGACTGCTTTTGGCACCCCTGTGTTCTTCCATCTTGATTCATTCTACCAATTGGTACAGATATAGGTAGTAAAAACGTTTATTCTATTTGTTCCCCTTCCCATCTGGGTTCCTAACATGCTCAGTTAAGTTCTCCCTAAAGATTAAGATCCTGCCTCAAAATCAGGTCATACAGAAAGGTTGAGAAAATGCTGTTCCTTTGGAGTTACCTCTGCCTACCTTGAGGTGGCATTCTTACATGGATACAGGTTTAAGGTGTGCTCTTCTGCCTGAATCACGATGAAGTCATCTGAGATGCGAGGAGTCTCAAGGTCTTCTGTCATTCTCCTTTCAAACACTCACGGTGATTAATTCTACAGAAATCACTCCTGGTGCTATCGCCTTTAGAAAGCAATTTTATTTCTGAATGCATATAGGATGGAGAGGCTTTCTCCCTGGAAGAAAGTTTAGTTTGCTTTTCATATTAGTTGTTTTTTAATTCCAAGGAAATATACCCCCCAAAACAAGCAAACATCCTTCTCCCAGGTGACCCATGCCTCAGATTTCAGAGCCTGACCTACTGTTTTATCAATTCTTCTCTCTTCTTGGCCTTCTGTCCTGGCTACCTGGCTTTCTTCATCATTACATTGGTCACCACAGGCTGATCCACCGAATGGGCAGGGGTGACACACTGGAGAAAGGGAACTGAGTCATTGTTTTAACTCTTCATGTCTGATCTACCTCTCTGGATCAGTGTAGCTTTAGTTGGAAGAGTAGTGGACTGAGGAACCAACAACCATAGGGTCTCTAAATGACTCTAAGATATCTCGAGTCTCAGGGACATGAATTTCTGCTCTGGGAGTAATGGTCCCATTTCTAGGCGGTTTGCTCCCAGACAGAGGCAAAACCCTACTCTAATTTCTCATGACCCTGAACCCTGGCATAGGCTAGGAGTGGTGTTTGACATTCTAAACTAGCCTAGTATCTTTAGAGTCTTTTATTAGGGATAACTTGGGGGCAAGTCATGTTTTGTAAACCCACTTTAGTACTGCATCAGAGAAACTCCTTCAGAATGACCCCAGCTGGAAAAGGATCTTAGCTTCCCTTCCTTCATGGCCTTTCAGTCTGGGAGTTAGGGTCAAGGGGGCATCAGGAGCCTGCAGGCCTGAGCTGCACTGAGCATGGGGCGGGGGGACAGGGTGGCAAGCTGGCACCCAGGTGTCTTCCAATTCCAAAGTCAACCATTTGTTTGCAGTTTTTTGTTTCGTTTTTGGAGAGGTAGTGGACAGTAGAATTAAAACCATAAAACAAAAACTTCCAAACAGAATTGTTACAAAGCAGCAGGCTCCCTGCCCAGGCCTAAAATTTCTTCCTATCCTCTGACTTTCCTCAAGATGCCCAAAGGTTTTCTCCATTGCCCCCTATTGCTTTCCCTTCTGCCTGGTTTGTTTTCATGGCATGAAAGAGCCTGGCTACTTACTTCACGAGGACCTTCATTTCTTTATCCATTACGTTTTCTTCCCCCGCCTTCCCCCCTCCCCCACCCGCCAGTCTCAAGGTTTACAATCAAGAGCCCTTTAACTGAAATACTGGGCTGCCTGCAGCAGCTGTGGGGGTTCCCAGCCAACTGCCTTGTCTTTTGAAGAATAAATTCCCTTTGACAGTACCACTTGTGAAAAAACAGGGCAAGTGTAGAGGATCCTACAGATAATTCAGGAAGAGAGCGGCCTTATTGGTGGGCGGTAGGGGAGGACAGAAGATGGATTAATATTTTTTTCTTTATCATTTGGCATGTTAAACTTAATTATATTCCTTGAGAGACCTCTAAACAGTCATAATTAGGAATTATGATAACAGCCGCTGTTGCCTTACACATGTTCGTTTTACTGCTTGCCTCTGTGACTGTGGGCTGTGATTAATACCAATCAGCATCATTAGGACAAGACTTCTCCTTGCCTTCTGGGACCTTTTGGCTTTGGATGGCCGGTCTCAAGGGTCAGGGGCACCTGGGCTAGCCCCATGAGCTAGAAAGAATGACCTTCCCAGACTAAGTGGAGTTACAGGAAATGAAGTTGTTGGGAGTGTTAGTTACGGCTTATGAAAATGAAGATTTGGTTCCTGGAATTTCTACCTGGTCTGTCTTTGCCTTTTTTAAACTTCATTTATTTATTTTGAGAGAGAGAGAGGCGGGGAGAGAGAGAGAGAGGGAGGGAGGGAGGGAGGGAGGGAGGGAATCCCAAGCAGGCTCCACACTGTCAGTGCAGAGCTTGACATAGGGCTCCAACACACGAACTGTGAGATCATGACATGAGCCAAAATCCAGAATCAGACACTTAACCAATAGAGCCACCCAGGTGCCCCTCTTTGTCTATTTAAAACAAAGTTTTTTTTTTTATAAACTTGCAAACACCATTCATTTGTTTATTTTTGTGTAGAGAAGAAGGAGGGTTACTGGGGTATCCCTATATGTTTATGACACGAGAGTATGGAGGGATAACCCCAAGGAGAGTGTGAAAAGGGAACCCCCTACTCAAGGGTCTCAACTGAGTACCAACCACTAAATAGAGAAATTCAGTTTTAGGTTAAGACGGAGTCCTCGCTAACATTTCTGAGATACATTCTCCTTTTGATTGTAAAAGGGGAAAATTGAGAAAGGCTTACTTCTGACATAGCTGCTGGTTGGCCCTGAAAAGGATTTTAGGGCTCCTCTTCATTCCGTTTATTTTATTGGAGAAGAATCTGAGTCTAGAGGGGTTAAGGCATTACCTGGGCGAAGAGGTACAGCCACTCACATTAAGATGCTCAGTAGGTGGTTTTCACATGGGAGTATGGAAAGAAGCTCCTTTACCCTCTATTCAGCCTCTGACACTTGTAGAAAAAAACCCTGGAGGAGTTGGTTTTGAATAAAAATAGATTCACAATCAAAGTCAACATTGGTTTCAGTAACCTCCTTGCAAGGTGGGTGTTGTGACAGGCCAGAGACTTAATATACTGAGTCATACATCTCAGGACAGTCTCAAAGGTTATTCAAGACCAGATTCAGAAAATACATGGTCATGAGCCTAGGGGATTCACAATCAAAGGTTGTTCTCAGAGCATTTTCCTAGAGGCATGGTTCTAAAGAAAAATAAAGCGTAAGGCAAAGGATTTGGATTTTCTTTCCACTACCTCCCCATCTTCTGTCCCACAGGTTGCCTTGGAGTTGCCTTTGCTGCTTTAGAGTTTTAGTCATAATCTTCCCTTAGGCTCAAGAGGATGTATTTTGATGAGATGAGTCACCTTTGATGTCACGGTCCTCACTCTCCAGGAACAAGGAGTCATTAATATCTTGACACCTGATTGTAGAAGTTAAAGCACTTCCTTGGAACTCTAACACAGATTCTGCTGGAAGTAAATGTGCCCTAAAAAAGGAGGAGAAAGAATTCTATTTGAGTGATGCCATTGGAATGTTAAAAGAAATCCAAAGGGGAAAAAAATCCAAGTGAATAATATATATTGGGTCTCTGGCCTCTAATTTGACATTCAGTTCAGATCAGAACTAACCCTGGGAGATCTTGGAATTTAATACCATATAAAAATGCTACCAGGCAAGGAGCTTTATTATACATGGTCATGAAAAATATGGGAGGCGCTGTCTCTGGATATTTTTCTATCAAATTTTTACTCAATTTCACACCCTTTACAAACACAAGCCAAAGTGCTATATTTAAACATCTACATTTGTTGGGATTTCTTTAAAAAAAAATAAACAGAAGAATCACATTTCACATGTGTTAAGTGGTGTAATAGTAAACCATATTTAACCAGTTGGGAAAGGCTTCAGCTTTCATCGGTGTACAAAATGTCTTCATGTAAATATTGGAACCACTTTTCAAATGAAGAGTTTTCAAAATAATAAAATAATCACACGGTTCAACATACGGAGTCAGCATGTGACTGTAGGTGTGTGAATGTGAATGTGTGTGCATCTACATGTCTTTAATTCCTTAGGATTAGCGGAATGACAAAATGTGTGAAGGGAGATAGATGGTGGCTATTTTAAGCAGCACAAAAATGTGAGGAGGAGGTGGAGAATGAAAAAAGATCAAGCAGGAAGAGGGACATGGGTATAAGACTAGAAGAAAAGATGAATTTCTTTAAACTAGAAAAATCAAAGCAATGTGTTTTCCCCTTACAGCAATAACCACTTTATTCTAAGGCTTTACACATTAACACCTAAAAAATAGATTTGCGCCATAAATACAAGCTGTCTTCAATGCATATCTCTGGAATTATTTTTCTTTATGATTCTCTTGTGGTCTGACGACAAGGCCATGCTCTCATCTGACATTTTTCATTAGGAAATACCAACCAAGAGTTTTCTTTGATAATGCTGCTACTTTTGCCCTAAAACTCTTTCCAGCTTTTTCCCCCAGCCAATGTTTACTCCATTTCTAGAGTAGCTCAGCTGCTTCACCACTCAGAGAACCCTCCCCGCCTGTCTTTCCCCCTTCCTTCATCTTGCCAAATTTTCCCTGTCTGAAGGCTGAGATCACATTATATTTCAGTGAACCCTGCCTCTCCCACTGGGTTGCTAACTTCTTATGGGTACAGCCGTGTCTTATTCCCATCTGTACTCCTGGAGCCTAATGTGGTATCCTGGGTGCTCAGTAAATATTCTTTGAATTCAAATGTACTACTGTTTTAACGTTCTAATCCTCAGTGAAGCCAAGGATTTTCAGAGGAGAGAGTCAGCTGGGGGGCATTTCTTGTTTAGCACCCTGACAGTATGTTGACAAACATTGAATTGCAAAGTCCTTTTTCACAAATGATTAAGCCCTTATTGGGGAATAAAAAAAACGAGGATTATTTTCCAGTAATGTGTATACTTAAGTGTCTAAACAGAAATCGTGGTTCCTTATTTATTGAGCAGGAAGCATTTTCCTTAACCTTTCATGGTTTTAGGTAGCCATTGTCATTTACCTGCTCCCCATTCTCTGAGGATAAGTTCCCTGAGATTCTAGTTGGCAGGCTTAGAATTTTTATGATCATGGCCATGTGGTCTGTTGGATCCTAGGCTGTCGTAAGCTTTTGTGAGGAGGCTTTGGTAGGTGTTAGAGGTGGGAGGGGTAGTTCCCCTTCGACCCGGGGAGCCCACTGCCTTCCCCATGCCCCGAGTGCCGCTGATCTCTCTATTAAGGTGCAGCATTCACTCCAGTGACATAATTTTGTTACAAAAAGATCAGTAGTTTGAGGACTCAGAGAGGAATCTTAAAATATGGATTCTGTCCCTGCTAAGCTTGTATGGGAAACTTTCTGTCCTCTTTGCTTGTGTCTTTTGAGCTGGCTCCTTTGTTAATCCCAGAGAACCAAGGTCTAAGAACTCAGGCAGGACAGCTACCTCCTTAGGCAAACATGGGCTCTGGCCTACTGTCCTGAGAAAATGATCGTACTTCCTTCAGTTCAGTGCCCCATTTTATCAGTGGTCCAGCCTTGAGGTGTCTGGAAGTCCTTCTAATCCCCTCTCTAGGTCAGTTCTGTTATTGTACACCTGCTATGTGCTTGGCATTGTGCCAGAGGCTGAGGCTCCATGTCTGTAGGTGATGGAGCACTTGCTGAGTGGGCCTGTCATGAAAAGCTTCCCTATCAGGTATATTCCTATCAAATGTATAATTTGAATGAAATTGAATAGTTCCATTCTGATGAGTAATGGTGGAACCAAGCATATGTTGGCTGTTCTCAAAGCCATGGATTGTGTTAAGGTTTTTATAAATATGCGAGTTTTTTAAAAGAAATGGCAGTCCTTCTAACTTACATCCTCAAATATTCACAGAGCACCTCTGCCACCGTGAGACCTTTTTTTGCCTTGCATTTTTAAGATACTAAAGTAAAAGCTGGCTTAAAACGGTCCCAAGTGGGGTGCCTGTGTGGTTCAGTCAGTTGTCTGACTCCTGCTTTTGGCTCAAGTCATGATCTCATGGTTGGTGAGTTCAAGGCCTGCATCGGGCTCCACGCTGACAGTGCAGAGACTGCTTGGGATTCTCTCTCTCCCTGTGTCCATACCCCTCCCCCACTCGCTCTCTCAAGCTCTTGAAATAAACTTCAAAAACAAAAACAGTCCTAAGTGCTTTTCTGTGAACCATGAAGCAAGACGGTGGTAGGGCTATGAGAGGAAGCGTGAGAAGCTGGTTGGTATTTAAGTAATGTGGAAACACTGTTTTTAAGCCTTTGGGATGAAAGATAGAGACAGGAGGGACATAGACCTTTGTTAAGAGAAACTGTTGAGGGATAAAGAGCCAGAAACGTGAAACAGATTTTGTACCATGAGGATGTTGGAGGAGATTGTGGTAGTTCTGTGCGTATCTGGGATGGGGAGTCACTTGCTGTCTGTTGGCACCAGAGGTCGTAATGGAGTCCTTGGTGTGGGTCTGAATGTCACAGCTTCCCATCCAGTGTGTTCTGTGTATCCTAACCTAGCACATGACTTCAGCCAAAAGAGATGTGTTACCATTGTTGTCATCCATAGCCACTGTGCAGAACCAGTATATCCCAGATGTCCCTGTATATTAAAACATTTTTCTTTACTGTTTTTAAATAAATTGATCCACTCATTTATGTACACCTGTAGTTATGTGCATACTTCCATACATAAATTCTCACCAGTTGGGGCTCGATGATAGGAAAGCACTGTTTTAGGAAGTCTGGTGTGTGGTGTAGTGTGGGCAAGGCAACTCTTCTTGATCCCCTTGTCACTTGATCAGTTGTATTTAGTGTCAGGGAGGGATGTCTGCACAGATTTAGAAAATAACCTCATTTTTCTGTCAACTGAGATAGGTAATTCATTTGATAATTGTTTAATGACAGCCCACAATGTGCCAGGATGTAGAGACCAGTGACCTAGGCAGGGTCCCTGCTCTCAAAGATTATAATGTGGTATGATAATGACTACCATAGTGGTACCTGGGAACTGAGGACACTTGGAGAAGGGGTATCTTGCTTAGATATGGGCATCACAAAGACTGTCTAGGGATCTCAGATGAGGCTTGAACTACGTTGTGAAGAATGAGCAGGGCACAGATAGACAAGGGGGAGAGACAGACACATTCCAGGAAAAGGGGTCAGCGCGTGGAGGCTGGTAGCTTTCTGCAGTGTTTGGGAAGCCAAGGGTGGGTGATGACTGTAGGCCCTTAGGTTGCTTTGGGGAAAGTGAATGGGGATGAGGCTATAGAGGACGGCGTGTGCCAGATCAAAAAGGAAGTCAGATCATGAAGGCTTTGGATGGCTCACTGAGAAGTGGAGATTTATCCTAAAATCCGTAAGTGAAGACTTAACGGAGGAGAATGACATGGTCATATCCACACAGAGGAAGATCACTCTGGTTGTGACTTAGAGGAGGAAGTGGTGAAGGACAGGATGGGAGCAATGAAGGGGCAGGAGATAATCTCAGTGAGAAAGGGTGAGGTGGCAAACACAGAAGTAAACTTGTAAGAGTTCTAACAAAAGATGTCATTAATTAAATTTACTGTTTGGGAGGACAGTGTAGTAAGCCAGGTCCTGGGAAGAGCAGTCAGGCTATTTTAAAGTTTGCATTAAAAAAAGGAAATGAGTAGGAGATATAAAACTAGGCTCTAGAATGTTCCTGTATTTTGTAGGGAGACAGTACAATGTAGTGGGTAAGCACTTGAGCTTTGGAGTCTGACAAACTTGGCTTTGATGCCTGGCCTTACCTCTTACCAGTCATATGACCTTGGACATGTTATTGACCCTCAGTTTTCTCATCTGTGGAATGGGGAAATAATATGTTTCAAAGGATTCTTGTGAGACTTCTATAAGAAAGTATATGTTAAGTACTTTTTAGCACTTTGAGAGTGCTTGGTAAATGGCCACTCTTCTTATTTTTGTAACTTGTAATTAAAAACCCAAAGAGGGAGATTGTAGTGAAAAGGCATGATATAGTATTAATGGGGCTTTGCTGATAGGAAATTAATGTATGGTCTCCTTCTGACAGCTAGTGTACCAGACTCAGCGGTCTTGGAAAGTTTGTCCCATAAGCAAATTCTTGGGGAAACAGGATCCCTGGAAAAGTGAATTCACAGCTCTCTTTATCTCCCACTGGGAGGGAGGAAGTGTATGTGTGTGTGGGAGAGTTGGAGAGAGGGAGAGAAGGAGGAATGAGATGGGGGGGGCGTGGAAAGGAAGAGGGAGAGAGACAGATACACGTAGACTGGATTAGATTATGGGAGGGAAAGTTACATTTATGAAGGTAACTGGGTTGGTCAAATTTCTTAGCCTTTCTAAGTCACAATTAAAAACGATGTTGGAGCCGGGCGCGGTGGCGCGCGCCTGTAGTCCCAGCTACTCGGGAGGCTGAGGCAGGAGGATCGCTTGAGCCCAGGAGTTCTGGGCTGTAGTGCGCTATGCCGATCGGGTGTCCGCACTAAGTTCGGCATCAATATGGTGACCTCCCGGGAGCGGGGGACCACCAGGTTGCCTAAGGAGGGGTGAACCGGCCCAGGTCGGAAACGGAGCAGGTCAAAACTCCCGTGCTGATCAGTAGTGGGATCGCGCCTGTGAATAGCCACTGCACTCCAGCCTGGGCAACATAGCGAGACCCTGTCTCTAAAAAAAAAAAAAAAAAAAAAAAAAAAACGATGTTGGACTAAGTCCAGTTGCAAAATGGCAGCCCATGTAACTAGCATGCAGAAATCTTTTTTAAAATTTGAGCCAACATTTAAACATTGGAGATGTGTTACTCAAAAATAGAGATTTCTGGCTTCTGTTTTAAAAAGTCAGAAGATGTGGCCAACCAGGCTCCTGTTCCTCCAAGGGCATCAGGGCTACTGCTCCTCTTGGGTGCAGAATCAGTTCTTTTTGAGGCCCATCACTGCATAGTGTGTGCTGGTCAGTCACTGGCTGGTGCTGCTTCTCTTTGTACTGTAGCTGACTCCATGATTCCCAAGGTCCTGTGTAAATTAAAAAATGTGTAATTTTGTGAAAAAAATAAATACGTTCCGGAAAAAAAATATGGATTGGACAGAGCCGAGGTATAGATGTCCTTTGTTAAATTGGTTTTTCTCTTCTCAGTGCTGAACATTCAGAAATCCCAAACCAGCCCCTGGTACCAGGGTGGAGGTAAAGAGTAGGCGGGGAGGTGGATGGAGTAGAAAGAAGGGATCTGTGGTTATTTCGGAACCCCAAATTTAAGCTCCTCTGGAATTTGAGTGGAGAGCCAATGTGAAGGAGAATCTACTGTGCAGGGCCACCGGAATATAGATTGTGTTTTCAAAATGGCCAATTTATCAGGTGCAAGCAGAGCATGACAAAACAGCTCCACGCTGTTCTTCCTTCTGTCACATTCCCCTGCCCCTGGCCCTTCCCCCCCTCCCCACCCTGACACCCTAACCCCTTATAGCATTTGCTCCCCCTGCACCTGACTCCGCCTTGCTTTCCTGGCAGGTTCATCCGGAAACAACCAGGTCTCCATGGCAACGTGAAGACAGCTGAAAAATGGCAGCTAAGTGCAGCTGCCCCTCATTTAATATCGACTCTGGCACTGACAGAACAGATAATGGGCAATAACACACCATTATGTTGTGGGAAAATGAAATGCTTCAGCAGAAGGCTGTCATGCTGGGGGGATTTATTTGTTACTGTACCAGCACCAATTTCTCTTCCTTTCCTTTCTTTTTATTCCTTCTTTTCCAGAGCAGAGATTTTCTTTCTCTCTCCCTCATATCTTTCCCACTCTCCCTTCTGTAGTTTCTCTTTTTATACTTCTTTCCATTTTCCCCTCCCTCTTTTCTTCCTGTTCTGAATCACTTAAGTGTATCTAGGATATAGGAAAGCACACGTATGTAATCATAGTAATTATTCTCATAACGACTTACAAGTTGCAAAGCCTTTTCCAATACATTTTCTTTTTCCATGTGGATGATGAGACAAATGTGTGAAATGAGTGGGGCTTGGTGCTGATATTTATTTTGCAGATTTTAAAAAGGTCTTAGAGAGGTTCAGCAGTTTGCCCAAGGTTGGGTAAATAAGTAGGCGTCAACCTTCATTCCAACCCAGATTTTCTGGCCCCTAAAGAGGATTCTTACCCTTCTATGACATGGACATTTCAGAGTCACCAATTCCTACTCACTTTATCAGGACCCTATTTCTGACTCAATACTCTTCAGCCCCAGAACAAGTCCCCCAGAAGGAATGTCTGTAGATCTCTACTTATATTAACAAGCTCTTGTACCTCCTGCCTGCCAGCTGGCCTTGGCTTGTTGATAAGATAGGATTATTTTTTGTTTTTGTTTATATTTTTATTTTTTTAAACCCAGTACATCACTATCTGCTCATTACCTCCCATTGTATTGTTATGTAATCATGTAATCTTGGCACACAGAAGGGACACAGTGTACTCTTTGACTTAACAGTGGGGGCATTTTGGTGGACGTCAGTCAGCTTTGCTTTTTGCCAGAAGACGATATGGTACATTGAGAACCAAGGGGCATTGTTGGTGGACCTGGAACCCTCCTCTAAGCTGTTGCTGTGATTTAAGATTTCTTTCGTAGATCTTCTTAATTGTATTTCCATGCAGCTCCCATCTTGTCCTGAATATTTAGTGGGTGCTTTAAAGTCTAGAGATTTCTGGGATCAAGTTCCTGAATTCCTTTGGTCTTGGGAGGTTTACAAATGGAGTAAGAATGGATATTCCAATTATGTTTTATTTCTGGTAGTGGCTGATGAGGAAAGAACTGAATAGCATGAAGTGTATATAGACATCTAAAGGAAGTGCAGTATGTGTAATAAAGTGGCTTTTTTTAATCCTAAGAAAGAATGATTTGTGCTGATAAAGAGAACAGTGCTTGTATTTCACAGCAGAGGTTTTTTAAAAAAATTTTATTTTTAATATTTATTTATCTTAGACTGAGCATGAGCGGAGGAAGGCAAAGAGAGAGGGAGACACAGAATCCCAAGCAGGCTTCAGGCTCTGAGCTGTCAGCACAGAGCCTGATGTGGGGCTCGAACCATGAGATCATGACCTAAGCCGAAGTCGGATGCCCAACCAACTGAGCCACCCAGGTGCCCCGCACAGCAGAGGTTTTTAACCTAGGATCTCTGAGTTCCTTGAAATGTATGAAAAATTTTGTACGGACAAGGCAATATAATATACTGGCTTTAGCCATACTGAGCAGTGTTTTTGTTCTGCCACTCACCAGGTCTGTAGCATTGGAAAAGTTATGCTCTTTAGGTTTTGGATTTTCAAGCTTGTCTGTGACTTAAACCAGAATTGCTGTTACCTCTTGTTCCTCTTCTGTCCATGATATTTTCTTTTTCTAGAATTCCTGCACCCTGAAACTCTTCCTTCAAGTTCTTTCCTCTGGTAGGCATACTCATTTGTAGTTGCAGAAGCTCAAATAGGTCTTTAGCAAAATGCTGACCTGGTGGTGAGGAAGCTGAGGAAACTAGGCTGCTTTGGTCTCTGCTGCTTGGTTTTAGTCCCCGTGTGGTTATTTCCTGTGATGTCTCCTCAGAGTGAAATGAACCTTCATGTCATATCTCGTAATCGTGGAGTGTTAGAACTGCCGAGATCCGGAGATCATCCCACTTCTGCGGTCTATCAGTCCAAATCTTTGCTGCACTAAAAGCAGCTTCTTGGCCAAAGGCCTGCTTTGCTCACTAACCCCCTTGCTGTCTTGCCCCTCTGCCCCCTTTGATTTGTTTGATTGCTTTAAGTTCTTTTTAAAAAAATTTTTTTTTAACGTTTATTTTTGAGACAGGGAGAGACAGCATGAACGGGGGAGGGTCAGACAGAGAGGGAGACACAGAATCTGAAACAGGCTCCAGGCTGTGAGCTGTCAGCACAGAGCCTGATGCGGGGCTTGAACTCACAGACTGCGAGATCATGACCTCAGCCGAAGTCGGACGCTCAACCGACTGAGCCACCCAGGCGCCCCATGATTGCTTTAAGTTCTTATGTGGGTGTACTGCTGTTTCTCATCTAAGGGTGGAAAATATAAAAATAGAAAGTATGTTTATTCAGTATTTGCATTATTTTAGTAGTTATATTTAATTCTTGAAAAGCAAAAGTGGCTGGTTTGTGAGAATGAATGCTTTGAAGACTGAGAAATATTTTTAAATGTTTTATCATCTTAATAAATTTTAAAATTAGATTTTAGCATTTAGAAGAGTGTTCAGAAATTGCCCCATTATCTGATTTTTATTCATTATTCAAGGAAATGTAAGAATAATGAGCCCTTTATCTAGCTGTTGGAATTTTGGGACTTCCAAGACAATTGTGAATCTAAAGCTAGCCAGAGATAAGGGGGCACAGCCTTTAAATGAGGGGAAAAACTTATCTTGTAGCCTATGCACTTTCTTCCACATGAATGGAGTAGGGTTAGACAGAATCCTTAGACTTGGTTTTCATATCAGATAGAAGAATCAAGCGTTGGTGGTATAGTGGTGAGCATAGCTGCCTTCCACATAGAAGAATCAAGAGCTGGAATATAGACAGCGAGCGGAATTGATGGAGAATGTTGGAAGTAGTCACACCTACTGTGAGCAGGGAGGACAGCAGCAAGGGTAGAAGTGCTCTGAGGGAGACCACAGAAGGAAATTCTAATAGAATAGTTCAGGAGACCAGAATCTTTTAGGGCACAAGCAATACCCTCAAGAGAACTAAGTATAATGTTAAACCAGAAAGCATACTCAGAAATCATGGAGATTTCAGGGAAGGGTCTTTCAGGGACCAACATCTTTTAATAGCTTTATAGAAGCACCCATGAAGGGTTCCTGGGTGGCTCAGTCAGTTAAGCATCCAACTTCAGGTCAGGTCATTATCTCATGGTTTGTAGGTTTGAGCCCCTCATCAGGCTCTCTGCTGTCAGTGCAGAGCCCGTTTGGATCCTCTGTCCCTGCCCCCCTCCCTGCCTCTCCCTTGCATGCATGCACACACACTCTCTCTCTCTCTCTCTCTGAAATAATTTTTTTTTTAATGCACCCATGAAATAACTGATGCTCATCAAGATTATAAAACCCTAGACTCTTTTGGTTGGATGGATCTTAGACATTGTCTATCTCTGGACTACTCAAAGTACTTCCTGTAAGGTCAGTGCTGTCCAAGAACTCTTACCTATCTGTGCAAATTTGAATATTGAGACTGAGAGTAACCATTTAAACACTTGGATAGCAAGTCCTTATATGGGGACATCCAGATCAGTGGACTGGTGCCATTGAATAGGGTGTCAACCAGTTCAATCTGGTGGATCCCATTTGGCATTTAGCTGCTAGTTCTACACCTTAGGGCCATAGATTGGCCTAATGGATTGGAAATTTAGAAAACCAAACAAAACTGGTTCTTTACCACAAGACTTTGCGAGGACCTGATCTAGTTAAAGAGCCTCATTTTACATATGAGAACATAGATGCTTCATCCAAGCAATTCTAGAAAGATAGTGGCAGAATCAGAATGATATTTTAACCACAAAATATTTTTTTGAAGGATATAAATTATACCCAACATACTCACTTTCTTAAGACAGAGAATATAGATGCTTCATCCAAGCAATTCCAGAAAGATAGTGGCAGAATCAGAATGATATTTTAACCACAAAATATTTTTTTGAAGGACATAAATTATACCCAACATACTCTTTCTTAAGAGGGAAAACATGCAGTACATTTTAGAAATATTTTCTTAAAAGTATTAAACAGGGGCGCCTGGGTGGCGCAGTCGGTTAAGGATCCGACTTCAGCCAGGTCACGATCTCGTGGTCTGGGAGTTCGAGCCCCGCGTCGGGCTCTGGGCTGATGGCTCAGAGCCTGGAGCCTGTTTCCGATTCTGTGTCTCCCTCTCTCTCTGCCCCTCCCCCGTTCATGCTCTGTCTCTCTCTGTCCCAAAAATAAATAAACGTTGAAAAAAAAAAAAGTATTAAACATTTGAAATCTTTGGGCTCTTAGAAATTTAATCGTTCCCCCAAAGACTCCACATTTCAAATGAGGTTTTGCTATATATATACATACAAGTTTGTTGCCCGAAAGAAAGCATATTTTGCACCTTTAAGTTTGTTGATCTCTGGAGTCATTATTTTGTTTCTGGGAATTCTTAAAGAATATAGGGGTCATGTTAGATGGCCCTTTTCTGGGTCAATTTTGCCCAAGGCACTCTCTAATAGTGAATTAGGTAATGAAAGAGCTCTCCTGGGCTCTTATGATGCAATTTAGAGCATATGTCCTGGTAATAGACTGGATGGGGGCTTAGCAGCTAGTGGAACTCTAGGGGTCTCAAACATGACTAAGTCTTCTTCAGTGTCTACTATTTTCTACTATTGGTGTGTGGCCCAGGCATATCAGAATCTAGATGTGCCCTTGTGACACCCTTGTACCCACTTTTATCAGGATCATGGCCAGATAAAACTTAATAAATGTTTGGACACTTCTCCCACTGCCCTACTTAGGTTATATTGGTTATGTCTCATGAATGGAGGTTTTGAACCAACTGGAAGTGGATAGTATCATAGTGGTCACGATACTGTAATAACAATATCTCACTTGTATTACATTGTGCTTTTATCTCATTGAGCCCTCATCATAATCCTACAGAGTTGGCAAGATTCTTTGTTATATGTGAAGAGAATAAAGGTCTCAATGAGATGAACAGATGTTGACTTTATTCCCAAATTAAATCTCAAATCCACCCACATGTGTACATCTCCATTGTCACTATGCAATTCTGCACCAACGTCCTCTGTCATCTGGATGATTGTAGAAACCTAGCAACAGTCTCCCTGCTTCACATTTAGCTCTTCTAATCAACTGTTTATATAGCAGCCAGAGTGCTCTTTTTAAAGTATAAGCCATGCCATGTCACTGTAAGCCTAAAACTGTTTCATGGTTTCCCTTTCTTTAAAAACGAAGTCCAAACTCCGTGACAAGGTTTGCAAAGCCCGGCGTGATCTAGCACTCCACCACCTGCAACTTTGTCTTGTGCCTCTCTCCCTTTACTCCCCATCCATTGGCCTCATTCGCTTTCAGGTTCATCAAGCTCTTTTCTGCCTGTGCAGGTCTCTTTCCTCATTCTCCCAATGGCTAACTAAGCTCATATGCAAGCTTCAGTTTTAATTCTGCTTCTTCAGAGGATATCTCTAGTCCTTCAATCTAAATTAGCCCCTCCCACTTTCTCTTTTCTCTCATACCACCCCATCTTGTCTTGACAGAGCTTAAAAAAATTCAGTTATATCCACCAGTGGGTCTCTTTGTTTGTGGGTTGTCTCTCACCCTGGACCACAGGATTGATGAGGACAAGATCCATGGCAATTTTATGTACCAGCAGACATTCAGCATATAGCTCACTGCCTGCCTCAGAGCTGGACTGCTATAAATATTTATTAAATAAAAAAATGAGGGGGTGATATCGCAGGAAGGCACTGATGGGCGATGGTGGTTTGAGACAATGCCACTCTGCCTCTGAAATAGTTCCTAGTTACCTTTGGTTTTGTTCTTACTTAAACACAACTGGGGGTTCCTGGAGAACATACAGCCTGGCACATAGTAAGAGCTTAATACATATCTGAATAAATGACTTGATGTGTAATGAAAGAAGGAATGACATTTATAGATTGTTCTGCTGCTATGCTGTCTGTGTGTTTATGGTGGTAGACCACACAGTGTTATATCACTGTCCCCAAGTTGCACTCTTGTCCTCCTTTTAAGTGGGCTAGATGTCTATCACCCTCACCTACTGCTGCACTGGAGTCCAAACAGCCTCTGTTTGATTTATCATTTCCCCTTTCTCTTGTCATTGCCAAAGTCTGTCCTGAGTGAGGAAGCAGCTTGGTTAAAGAACAAAATCCGTGGTACTTTTTTTTTTTCCCTGAAGAATACCATCAGGGCCAAGGCTATGATTAATACATATAATTGAAACAAATGGCAGCTAACTGCAGAAAACCATCTCCCAGCTGTTGGAGGAAGGAAATTGAGGACAGCTGGTCCCCATTGAATGGTTACCAAAAGAGAGGAGCTGGTAGGAGCAGGAGAGAATACACATCACCACCCCACATCACTCCAGGGCTGTGGTTTGGGCCAGAGATACCCCGAGGGCTCTGTCTTATATGTGAACTTTACCATAAAATTGTAGTGTCATTCGTTTTTGGGGCTAGGGCTTAGGGCTGGACTTTGCGTCTGGGGTTGGCTTGTCAAGAGGCTCTGTCCTATTGGATTGGCTTTTAGAATCCTTATGTCCCAGACAACATTACTGCAAACCCCAGGTTAAATATCCTTATAAGGAGACAGGACTCTTTGGGGTCTGTATCAGATTTCTTCTCTCCTTCCTTGTTCATTCATTCTGTGCCCATGGAACGGGGAGCATGGTGGGAAGGAAGAAGATACGAGTTCTTGCTCTGAGTCTGCTTTGTGATTCTGAGCAGACCCTTCACCTTCTTGGGCCTCAGTCAGCTCAGTCTATAATATGGGCTATCAGACCAGAAGATCACTATCTTCTCAGTTGTAAGAGTTTGTGTTAGGAAAAAGGAAAGTATATGTACAAATTACACACATATGTAATGTTAGATCTGTTTATCTATCTAGATATTTATCTCCCACTGCCCTTCTTCTCAGTGTACTATTTCATAGTTAGCAGCCCCAAAAGTTATATGGCTTTTGTGTCAGTGTTCATATGTGTCTGGCTATACTACTACCTAGTTTAGGTACAGGATTTTATCAACACACAAATCAGAAGACAAAGGAATCTGAAGCTCAGCAGACTCCATGCACATAAGCTTCCCTAGACCACCAGACCAGAGTTGTGCATATACTTTTGCTTTGACTTTGTTTGGCAAAAATAAAACATCTTGGAAACCAAAATGAGAAGCAGAACCTTGGGCCAAGGTGTGCTATGATATTTGATGAAGCTCTTCCCTCTGAGTCTGTAGCGGGGAGAATTTTGCCCTGTGACATATTCTCCCAGCACACCTAGACCATTCTTGGTCTGTGAGCACAAAGTCAGACATGAATGTGCTGGGAAGTCAGCTGAAGGACACTGTCAGCACACCAGCTTTGGAATTAAGTGCACTGCAGTCACCGTCCCTCTGGAAAACTCTGTGCATTATAAATGCTGACTCTGGAAGTGCACACTCTGAACATCAGGGCTTAGAAAATAGCCGAGAGAGAATGTTCTCCCAGAAGAACCAACCTCTGAGCTTCCGCCATGTGCTCTGTACTGTTTCATCATCTCACCGTATCCTCAAACAATCTAAGAAGTAATGCTCTCTTCTCTTTTTGCATAAGAAACCGAGGATCGGGGAAGTTGACGGCTCTTATTTAAGGTTACCCTTTTAGTTGTGGGTATCAGTGCTTTGGTGCCAAAGAAGAAAAAGCAATTTCTTTCTCCAAATAGAAGGGGACTTCTTTCTGTAGGGATTAAAAGAGGAAAATAGCATTAGAACTTCAGGACTCTTGCTTCTCTCTCTGACCTCTGGTTATTCTTGTAACTTTACGTATGACTCCCTGATGTGATGGCTGTGTTCTGCCAGTCCGTCTTGGAACCTTAAACAATTGACCCTTACTCTTGCAAGCAAGATCATCTCTTGGAAGAATTCCATCAGGGAAGGTGGAGCATTATCCAGAAGCCAGAAGTCTTCATCTACTGCTTGAATTTTCTGCAGAGTTCCTCCTTTACTTTAGTTAAGAGTCACAAGATGTTAGAGAGATCCAAAGCATTAACATCAGAGAAAGGTTGAGGGTCCCTGACACGCTGTCACCTTTTCATATGGATGACCCTGCTTCTAAAATTCAATTTGAAACTTTCCATTCATTTTTGCTGACATGGACTAAATGTTTGTGTCCTCCCTTTCTGTCAGATGCATATATTGAAACTCTGATTCCCAATGTGATGATACTTGGGAGGTGAAACAAGGCTAGGAGCTATCTTATAGGTGTGGGATTACTTACTTGTGTTCCCTTGGGAGTCAACTAGCAGCTTGGTCTATTGATGGTAGAGCCTGGACAAAGGAGAACACCAAGCACATTTGAAACAATTTCAAGATGGAGACATTTTTAATCATTTCAGACAAATGCAGATAGAATGTTTACTGAGGTGTTGCGCTAGCCCTTGACGTAATAGTTGGAAAGCACAGTCCTCAGCTAGATGCAGACAATGTGTTAGGCAGCTAGAAAAATAACCTGCTTGAACTTCTTCTGATTTATTCCCCCTCCCTCTCGTGTCTTCGTTCACAGTAAACACATCAATATGGAGCAGCTAGCAGATGAACACTTCTTTATCAGACGTACATGTGGGTTCTGGTGGATGCTACTGCATCTCACAGCAGTAGGAATGGCAGAAGGGGGGCTTACTGATGAAGCAGGCACATCCTCTCCCGGACTGGTTGGTAATGGTGTTTATTTGTGTCTGGGAATCAGAATATGGGGACAATGTCTTAGTTTGTGGTGATGGAAATTATATTGGAGGCCAAGTAAAATGATGATGAGAAAGAGAAAGGAGGAAGAGGAGGAGGATTTTTCAAGTGCTTACTCTATGTCAGGTTGTTCTCTAAAGGCTTTACTTGTATTTAAACCTCAGTGCAACCCTAGGTGACACCTAATGTTATTATGTTATTTATTGTGCCCGTTTTATAGGTAAAAAAAAAAACAAAAAACAAAAAACAAAACCAAACAATAACCCTGAGGCTTAGAGAGTTTAAATAACTTCCCAAGTTGATGTAGATTTAACCATTAGAGTCAGGAGAAGAGCTCTCCCCAGCTACCCAGGAGATAAATTAGTTAAGAGTCTCCATCCATTTGAAAGGATTGGAAGTCCCAATCATTTCTGGATGTCCCAGTCTTTCTCTAAACTTCAGGAGGTCCTGCCAATATTGTTAAGCAGTATTTAATTCCTTTGAGATATAAGCTGTTGGGGTGAGGAAGATCATGGGCTTGAGTGAAGATTAGCTCCAAGTCATGTTCAGTCTAGTCCCAGACTTAGGAAGGCAGAGAACCGGCAACATTTAGAGCACGAAGGGATGTACTTTGGAGCCCTATCGCTCTTGTGTGGTCCCCCAGTTATGTGAAGCCCCTGGAGAAATTTCTGTTTTCCAGATGAGAAGTATGAAGAAAAGACAATTAGCATTTTCCTTTCCTCAATAAAATTGCTTCATTGTTGACCTCACTAATCATATATTTTCCTAATTTAGTCATGTAGGCGAAAATTTACCTTTGGACAGTGTAGGTTGGGGACTGGATTTATAAAACAAAAAGAGAAAAGAATTACTGTGTTCTGTGAGGTCAAGTCAGGAAATTAGTACCAGTCCCCACTACTTAAGGACAATTGTTTGTATTCAAATAACAAATGCACTAATTACAAAAGAATATCCATTTTTGAATTGCTTATGAGATTCCCACACACCAGTAGTGAAGTTTTCTTTTCCCCTTATATTGTTGGAGATAAGAAACAACCATTTCTCTCAGACAGCATTTGTTAATTTTTTTATTTAATCATACTGATCTTTCTTCCAGTTAAGAATTAGTGAGATTTTATTCTATTAAATTGCATATAAGAACTGTCGTCCTTGCTTGAATAATCAGTTTTCACCTCAGTGCCTTTTGTTTTGGTTGATGCATTTGCTCACTTGCATCTATTATTTGGTAGAAGTTTTAAGAAAGCTGCCACTTTTGAGCAAGATATGCAATGTCCCTGAAATGGATTTGGATGTTGGGACACCTGTGACAGTGGGATTCGCGCTATGAAGGCAGTGGACTCTTTCACATATGAGTTGAGGGTATACACTTAACAACTTATTTGTACTTAAACATTGGTTCTCTGTAACGAGACTATTCCAGTTGGAAATAAAAAGTTATTTTTGTAATTTAAGGGGCAGAATCGACTGGAGCTGGATCAGTGTCCTGTGGTCCTGCTGAGTGAGTGATTACATGGAAACATTGGACAGCCTATAGACCTCAGGTTGAACCACCTCCCAAATAGTGTCCACTTCTCTCAGTTCTCACCCAAGACAAACCTGTGTATGACTTAGGATAGTAAACAAACATGTTTCAGCATGGTGATGGCGAAAGTATTAAAAGGATGTGTTGGTGTGTGTCAGGTCACATTCTGCACACCTTTTGGTTGTGTGAACGGTTTCTGGAGCTGAAGCACTTTATGATGTAAAGTTCAGCCAATTTGTCTTGTGATCCTGCAGAGCCCTTTCACTATGGCCAGAGGCACTTGAGGCATAGAAACCCCCAAGGGGACTTACCTCTTTTCCTTTTGGTCCCACAAAGTGATTTTGAGATTTGGAAAGGAGTCCTGGGAAAACCGAATGGTCTTCCATTGATGTTCATGCTCTATCGTAGCTTATAAGCAAGACTGCTTTTTAAAGTGGTACAAAGGGGGTGCCCTGTGAGTACAGGCTGATACGGGCACAGAATGGGGGAGACATACTTTGTGGGTGAGCAGGTGCTAGTCTGCTGGCAAGGCCATGAGATGGTAAGATTTGTGGGATAAATGTTCTGGTCATTGTATTTCTCAACCTTTCCATATTTTCATTTTGTAAACCTTGCAAGGCAGAAGCTTGATTTTAGAAATAGTTGTGCATTTTTGCACTAAACTCTTTTGAAGTAACTGGTAATGGCTTATTTTAAGATTTAAAGTGTTATTTTTTAATAGACTGCTAATAGTAAGAGTTACCACTTACTAATTACTTACCAAGATCCCAGCACAGTGCTAAAGGCTTCCCATGTATTACACCATTTAGTTTTGACAACAGGCGTAGGACTTACGAATTATTATTATTACTATTATTATTATTATTTTAATTTGCTGATGACTAAACTGCACTTTAAAGAGGATAAGTGATTTGCCAAAAAAGCTTCAGGTGACTTCCAAGGAAAGATAGGATTCTGTCTAAATGGCAAAGCTTGAATAATGTCTTAGCACTGCCTTGCTTTAGATATTCTGTATGTTAATTCTGTATTTTTCTTACTCCCGGGATACAGAAGTCAGATTTCATGAGAATATGGTTCTGTTTTTTAGAATTCTTCAGTACCTTTGATTATTAACCCTTCCTTCTTCCCAGTACAGGGAAAGGGTTGTTTCAAAAATGGGTGGCTTTTACTTAAAGAAAGACGTGTGGCTGTCTCCAAAGTGTAAAATATCTTCTTGTCCACTAACATATGAGGACTCTCAGACTGTCAGTTGACCTGTTTGCTGACATTTTGTAGACTTCCTGCCTTTATGCAAGAGCATAGAGAAATGGCTTTGGTAGATACCATTTTCTACACTAGCACAAAATGCCCCTCGCCACACAGCTAGGGAAATAATAAGGATATGTGATTGGAAAAGGAGGTTTGTGGTGATAGGGCTGGGCACCCAGTGGACACATAATGAATCCTTGATTATTGTGCTCTCTCCTTGGCTTGCAGCCCAACATAGGATTTTCTCTGGGCTGTGGTTGCAAGCTGACACCTGCAGATTTGTTTGTTCTCATATGTAGCTGAATAGTCAAAATGCTTTCTCCACCTCAAGGTGGAGGGCAAGCACTGTGCAGAGTCAGAATTGGCAGCTGCTAGGCAATATAATTTGAGGGACTCCGTGGAGTACCCCAACCAAAAAAAATAGTCCTTCTCTTGCTTGAAATTTCACAATTATGGCTTGATTCCATTGGGCTGAGAGATGCCTCCTCCTTAAAGAAGTGCAACTCTTCTCACAAGGGGAGGTAACTCTTATGTCCCTCACATAATAAAATGATCTTTGGTGCTTGTTACACACTTGAGGTAGAATAAAGGATGTGGGTGGAGGAGGAGATGGAAGAGGTCCATAGAACAGTTTTGCTTAGAGCTGACCTGGTAAGAGGAGAATAGCATATCTACTGCACAGAGACAAGGCCTGAGTGCCAAATGCTACACACAGGGACATGCTTCCAATTGCCATCTGTTTCCAAGAGGAGGCTGAAACAGCTTTTCCAGAAGAGAGTTGAGGAAGGGTCACTGGACATCAGGGGGCTGTTGGGCTTCCTGCAGCGCATCAGGGACGGGGTTAACCAGTGTAGGGTAGCCACAGTTCTGATGACTGGAGGAGCACAGGAAGCACACAGTAGGTGAGATTTCATAGAAAGGTCAGTGTCAGCAGGGACCATCTCTGTTTTCTCATGTCATCCTCTAAGGAACAGGGAGGAAGTCTAGGAGGGCAGAATTGGAGAGCAGCAAACTGACAACCTGGAGGAGATTCCCTTGCCTGGGAGTTAGTGATGGTATTGGAGCCCTGGCTTTGCATCTAACAAGCTCTGTAACCCAGTGCAAGTCTCAGGACCTCTTTGGCTTCCAGTTCTTTATCTGTAAAATGAAGGCATTTGACTAAAGAGACCCACAAGTTTCTTCTGGTTATGAAGAATATAAATTAGAAAAAAATTGTACCTGCATTTCAAAGAAAAGCATGAGGGATTATTTTTGTCTTACTCAAGATCTATCAGTGATGGAATATGGGTCAAATCATTCAAAGGACTTGCCTTTTTCCTGCCCCACCACCTCCAAAGGATATTGATCTCAGTAAGATGTCAGTCAGCACCCTGTTTTGTTAAGGGAGGTTAGCATTGGATTCTTCTTCTTCTTTCTTCCTTCTTCTTCTTCTTTTTTCAATTTAGTTTGTCTTGATACAAGACCAGGGATGCTAATATCCCATGCCAAAGGAAGGTCACTGACAACATCTTTGCCCTCTCCGGTGAGCCAGTCACCTCTTGGACTTAGCCTGGATTACCTGCATCTGGGAAGGACTTGGACAAAGTAGTCCCTACACACAGGAACTGAAAGGGAGCCTTTCTCACCTCTAGACTATGAGGACACAGGTTAATTCTTCCATAGGAAATAAAGGAGAAGTGATTCTTGGCCATCAGCCATAGCTTTAGAACTTCTCCAAGCCGCTGAAGTGGAGTTTGAGGCTTCAGATGAAGTGTCAGAATATCCATCTTGCTCCATGTGTGCATGAGGCTTTTGGACGCTGATGTGGGAACCATGAGGTTACCTGGTGAGGCAGTCCAGGACAGTGGTGAAGAGTGAAGGCTTTGGGGTCATCCAAACCTGGTTGTGAGCCCTAACGCTGCTTCTTACCAAGTGAGCCACCATGGACAGATAAAAAAAGCCTCAACCCTTACATCTGTAGAACAGAGACTGTTACAGAGCTCACCTCGCAGGGTTGTGATAGTTCCGTGAGATGTCCAAGCAAGGAGGTGAGCGTGGTGCATGACACGGGGCCAACCATCCACAGAATGGGTTGTTGCCATTGTTATTAAATAGTGCAGCCCTGTGGCCAGTGAACAGCATCCTATAAAGGAGCAAACCATTTAGAGTAACTGAATTTAGGGAACCATTTAGAACTCTGAGAAAAGGAACTTGACATGCGGCAATACTCAATTCTTCTCAAACTTATCTCCTGAGATTTATGTAGCTTGTTAAGTAATGATGAGTTCTAACTAGAGTATGTAGCTCTCCTTCATCTCTCTCTAACCACTGAGCCCCAACTGTGTCTGATAAAGCACCTGTGTCTGTACAGTTCATTTCATATTCAACACAGACTGGGAAATGAAACCTGTCTTTCACAGATCTGCAGAAAACAGTCATCATGGGCGCTTCTTAGACTGTCCAGGGAGTTAAAGCACTAGGTCATTATTTTTTTCCCTTCAAAAAAAAAAATACCAAAACTTTATTATTATTTTTGTCAAATATCAAAACTTAAAAAAATTTCTTTTTTGCTTTTAAACATGTATATTTGTTTATAATCTGATAGCAGAATACTGAGAATGCTCTCACCTCTCTGTGGATGGATGTGTAACCATCTCCCCAAATATAGTTTGTGCCAATATCAAAGTTATCCACGTATTTCAGATGAGAAAGGGACCCAGCTTGCTCCATGGGGATGACATAAAGGAATGCCATTATGGGCTCTTCAGAGGGCAGTCCCCACCTACAGAGGGCCTGGAGGAGGAGGTATGAGGCTGTTGCCAGGTGGTTGGCTCATCTGTGTCGTGGAGACAAGGAGCTTCTCCTTCAGAGAGCACGTGAGGTTGAGAGCATCCGTACCACTTGGAATGCCTGTCAGTGCTCATGGAGAGTGGAGAGGCATTTTATGTATCAGAAGCTGCTGCATGCTATAGCTTCTCCTTCTTTTCTTGTCCTCTGTATTTTACCTCACCAGCATGGTATTAACAGCTTTTCCAGGCCTTCTGGAGCTTTCAGGAAAAGAAATCAAGAGGATTGGGAGAATCCGATCCTCTTGTGCTTATTCTCTTCACCGTCTTGATTTGTCTTTTGTTTCTTCTCCTTTTTCCTTCCTTTTCAACAATTTCTGTGTTGCTGCTCTTTGTGAGGCTAGAGTCTCTTTCTCCCTCCTCCCTCCTTTTTTACTGCTTTTAATTGTTTTGGTGCTTTTTGTTTTTCCCTGACTTGAGCACAGTGAGAAAGGTCAGCTGCCAGCACAGGGCTGTATGCTGCTGATAAAGCCTCCAGGAGACTGCATTGGAGTCATTAAGCAGCATTCCTTCCCTGAAGTCAGAGTCTCCAGTGCTTCAGAGGGGACAGAAAAAGAAGCTCAAAGAGTAGAAAAGGCAACCCATCCCAAGTGAGTGGCTTAGCCACACGAGCACTGAGAAGCATACTACTTACCCGGAGCCCTTCTCCAGGGGCAGAAGCTATTGAGTGCCAGCTCTGGTGACCCTGGGACATTGATAAGACACATATGCAGGCCTTAGAAAAATGGACCCTCAACTGGGAATTAGGCATTCAGCATCCCGGAGGCCACACTTCTGAAATTGTCCCTTTAGTTATTGGATTCCTGTATCTACCCCAGAATTATTTTGCAACTAACTCACTTATATAAAAATAGGAAAACCTCTGTTCTGGTCTTGGCTCTGTTGCTAATTCCTTTAGTAAAACTATGCTAGGCTTGTAAAAAGAAGTAGAAAATATGATTTTAAAAGTACCTCCCATTGCTAGCTGAATTTCACTTTTCTCTGCCTGCAAAGTAGAAGTGAGGAGCATGTCTCCTCTTGGACGCTGATGTGAAAACCAGTTAATTCCTTTTTTTATAAGTGTCTTGAGGTGAACCCAAGATCAAAGTTCTTGGAACTCCTCCATATTGCCTATCTATCAGGAAATTCATGATGTAATACTGCAGAGCTTGAAAGGAAATGGTGGACATCTTCTGGAATAGAAAAAAAAGCAAATTATAGGATAATAATAGCATCAAGTTGTAGAATTCTTTATGTGCTATCAAAGTCTGTTTACACTTCACAGTGACCTAGTTTAAGGATAAAACCCTACCTCAGCATACTTTAGAAATGTGACATGCTAAAATCTGATGGAACTCTTCCTGTTTTCACTATCAACCTACTGAATGATTAGTGTTCTCAAAACACGTTTGCTAAATGGATGAATGAATGAATGAATGAATGAGTCACTTAAAGGCTTTAAATAACATAGTCAGCTGTGCCAAGCACAGTAGTGGTTGCATACAAGGAGTTGGGGTAGATATTGCTGGCCATGAAGAGTGTGTAATTAGATTATACTGGTACTGTTGTCTTGCCATAGAAAAGGGAACCAGGGGTGCCTGGGTGACTCAGTTTACCATCTGACTTCAGCTCAGGTCATGATCTCACAGTTTGCGAGTTCAAGCCCTGCGTTAGGCTTTGTGCTCACAGCTCACAGCCTGGAGCCTTCTTCGGGTCCTGTGTCTCTCTCTCTGCTCCTCCTTCACTCAAGCTGTGTCTCTCTCTTTCTCAAAAATAAACATAAAAATGTTACAAAGAATTAAAAAAAGAAAAGGGAACCAAAGGATAATGACTAGAGCATAGCTAACTTGAGAGTCATCGAAGAAGGTTCCTGTCTAGACCAGCCACCACAGAACCCCTAGAAGGTCACACTGTGGTTGCTTAGCTCCTGATCTGCATTTCATACAAAACCTAACCTTTACTGCATTGGGAGGAGCAGTGAGATTGAAGTTAGACCCAAGTCCAGCCTTGTTCTAAATTCCCTCATTGTCAATTATTGTTATTCTAATTGGGTAGCCATGAAACCCGGAATCTCAGCTTTCCTGTTTGATAATTCAGGTAATGATACCTGAATAGGTTATTGTGAGGATTATATGAAATACCTGCATAATACTAAACCAGAGCTAAAGCCCATGATGAGCAGTAAGCTTCAAAAATGGTAGCTGGTGGGGCGCCTGGGTGGCTCAGTCGAATGACTGTCCAACTCTTGATTTCAGCTCAGGTACTGATTCCATGGTCTTGGAATCAAGCCCTGTGTTCTCTCAGCATGGAGCCTATTTAAGATTCTCTGTCTCCCTCTCTCTACCCCTCTCCCCTGCTTGTGTGTGCTCTATCTGTAAAATAATGGTTAAAAGGTAGCTAGCAGCATTATCATAACCCCCATCTCAGGAACTGTGGGCATTTCATGGTAATAAAACAATAGTGATAGTGCCTATTCCATAAGGTCACTGTAGGATTGAAAAAACAGTATACTTGTAAAGGGCTTCTCTCTGTGCCAGGCACATAGTAGAGGAACACTAAGTACTAGCTTCTTTCCTTCTCCTTTCTTTTATGAGGTCTTCTTACTTTTCTACTTCAGTTGAGGGCAGCAGGGCACGATTGCTCTTTTGTAAAGTGGTGGTCCAAAGGCCCCAGCAGGTGGGTACTAGTAGGTAGGTGGGATGTGGGTAGTGGGGTAGCAGGGAGGGAAAGAAAGAATGAACAGTGCTCAAGGGATGAGAGACCATTTTATGTCAAATGTATGTTCACCAGAGGCTGCAGTTCTGAAGTTTTTATCAAGTTTCTGCCTGCGCCTGAAGTTATTCTAATAATTTTCAAGGGAATACCAGTGTTTGCATAAATCATCCCATACAACTCAATTAGTTACTTATAATACAAGGATACCTCTGATCCCAAATTCAAACAATTGGAAAGCAAAAGCTGTTTATGCATGATGGCATACAGTGGTAATTCATGATGAGCTAGGTGGCTCTAAGATACCATGAAATCTCAGAGAGCCTCTGAATCCTCAAAGTGGGTTTTGGTTGTTCTTAGACTGAGTTTAAAGTTCATAAAAAGTAATAAACTATAGCAACAAATACCTTACTTATAATGTTAATGTGATTATTCTTTAAAAACCAGAATGTCAAGTCTGAAATGGTCAAAAATTCACACCTAACAAAAGCATCCAATTAATTCAAGCCCCTTTCTTTGTCAATGATTCTTGATAATTGAGAGTTTTATTTGATCTGCCTAATCTTTTTTTTTTTTTTTTTTCGGTACCTTCTGACATGTGACCCATGTAGAGAAAACCATCCTGTTTTTCCAAAGATTGTTCCCATTTTAGCACAGGGAATCCCATGTCCTGGGAAACTTCTCAGTCCCAGCAAATTGGAATGGTTGGCTACTCTGTTTGAAGCTCCTGGTAAACCCCTTTTTGGGAGGGTGCTGTGTTTTGGTAAACACCTGACTGAGAACATACAAAGAAAAGATTCTCTGGTTCAGTGGTTCTTGAAACTTTTGGATTTTGTTGACATCTAAACTTTTTACAGAGAAGGGAAGGAATGCAGTAGTGGTGACTACTTTTTATTTGGCAATTAATGACATTAACACATTTCATCTGTCTTCACTGTCATTTTATAAAAGACAGGAAACTCAAAACCCAAAAAAAGTAGAAAGAGGTAGAATGAGAATCCCATGTTCTCAATGCCTAGTGCAGCACTGAGTAGGTCCTGCATAAATATTTGTTGCATGAATGGTGAGTAAATTTAGTTTTTATTAAAAAAAATGTAATAGAACGTCCAAATTTTTCTGATTGTACCATGGATTGTTGAAAATTTTACTTGAGACCAATGTTTGGGAACCAGTGTTTGAATCCAAGTCTGTGGACTGTTGGGTTTTTTGATGTTAATTTTTCATTGTGAATTATGGTAATGGCATTCTGATGTCTCAGTCACATGTTCATTAGTTGGGATAGTCAGTCTCTCACCCTATGGTGACTCCTGAAGAAGGATAAGACTGTTTCTGGCCCTTTAAATCAGAGAACGGGATTCGGTCCACTTCCTCTTAGACTTCAATTGCTACCATATTGAAATGTATCTTTATTGACATCTTCATGGGGGGTCTCACCACATCTGGCAGGAATGAGCTACCAGTCTCCTTTATGTTTTTAACTCTTGGACAGTGTTTTAATGTACCCTGACTTACTTTTCTTTGTTCTGATTCATTCACCTAGCTAGTATGATGAGAAACCTTGACCAACTGGTATTATGTATGTATATCCTAATTTCTGTAAGTCTGGGATCCTCTATGCAGCATCTTCATATCACAGTTGGGATATCCAAATCATTCATTATTTTATCATAACCCTTGGATAAAAAATTGCCACTGATAAATATTAACTAGTATTGCCGGAGAAGGTTAGGATTTTGGTTTTACTGACATTGGAACTGTAAATATCCATTCTAATTGTTTATGTTTTGAGAAAGAGAGAGAGAGAGAAAGAGCAAGCTGGGGAGGGGCAGAGAGAGAGGGAGAGGGAAGTCTCAAGCAGGCTCCATGCTGTCAGTGCAGAGCCTGACATAGAGTCAGACACTTAACTGACTGAGCCATCCAGGGCCCCCTGTAAATATCCATTGTAAATGACTATACAAAGTACAAATGAGTGTCTATTTCAGAGTCTTACAATTCCTGTTTTTTGTGTTCTTTTTGATCATAAGTCAACTAACCTTTTTCTCTTCTGCAAGCCCTGAGCATATTTCTGACTATAACTTCTGCTATCATAAGCTGGAGTCCAGCTGTGTGGCCCTGGAACTTCAGTGAGCTTGTTGGGGGTGATGCAACATCTGTAAATGGTTTGTGAATCATTCTGACTCAAAAAGAGGATTTCCATTTTAGATTCATTGCGTCAAAAGTGGATTTCCTTATTTATGCTCTCATAATTGAGTGGTTTTTGTTTTTAGCACTTGTGTATTTCCAGTGTTGGAAATGTGCAGAATTCCTACAGTTTTCTTTAGTGCTCTTAGGATCTGTATTTGTGTCCCAAAGTGTGTGGTTAATTCATCTCACTGTTTGCTTTGTTGGGCAGAGAGAGGTTCCTATAGAAGCTGTCAAAGGGTGCTTTACAAAATTAGATAGTGTACATGAAAGTGGCTTGGAAAATGTGACATGCATGCTATGCAAATGGGTTTGTTTTGTTTTTAAAGAGATGAGTAGTTCACCTCCCACAGGAATACTATTGACAGAGGTCTTTGCAAAGATACGCAGCCCTCAGCAGGAGGCAGCATGACCTGGGGGACAGCATATAGTGTTTGGAAGTTGACCTTAGCTTGTATTTTGAATCTGCTTCTTATTAGCTGTGGTAGTGTACAGGTATATCCCTTGTGAACCTCCGCTCTGTCATCTGTAACGTGAGGCTGGTAAAACTTTATTTCACAGGGCTTTTGTGAAATACCAAGTATTCCAGTAGAAAAGCTCCTCTTTCAGGTGACACATGAACACAGATATGTTATCTATTTATATTAATATTAATTATTAATTAATTAATATTACATGGGTTCTCATGGTAAGTGTTTTGAACTCGTATATCTGAAGTCATCAAAATAAGTCTTGGTTAATTTTTGTCAAATACTATGTGTATAGTATTGGGACTCTCTATAAGAGCCTGGAACATAATATAGGTTTAATAAATGTTAATTTCCTGTCCGTTTTACACTATGGCAACAAAAAAGTCTTCTACATCTAAAAAAGAAGAGGTAGAAGAAATGATGATAATGAAGTAAGCACTTTATTGTAGTTTTATGCATACTATTGGTACTATAACTGAGTTTGCAGTCACTAAAGATTTTCTCCTTTATTTAGGCTTCTTAGATCAGGTCACTTGATTTTTAAGTCTGCCTGCATTTTAGAGAGTTTACCCTCCCCACCCCCTTTCAACATACCCCATCTTCAATAACGCCTGGGTTCAAATACTTTAATTACTTTAGACCCAGGGCATTGTCACTCTCTTCTTGGGAGCCCTGGAATGGGACAGTTTTAATTTTTGTCAGTATCCACCCTCACCTCCTCCACTGCCATGGTCATTTTCTTCAGAGGAAAAGGAGATGCACACCCAGCTATAAAAGAAGACACGGTGCAGGTTTTCTAGGATTTGTGCATCCACATTGGCCAAGTTCCCCAGTTTGTGTCTCTGAACAGGGTTTTAATCACCTGGGCTGTAGTGCTCAGTGTTGAAAGCTTTAAGAAGTACTGCAGAAATGGTAGATTAGCCGCATTTAACAAAATAGAAAGTTTTCATTGTGTCATAAAAAGCCTTATTGATCGTGTCCAGGCATTGACTCCAAGGCCTTTTAACAAGCTACTCTGTCTAGACTTGTAGGCTAGAGCCACAGTGCTAACAAAGGAGGAACGGAGCTGCCTGCTTCAGGGGGAGGCCAAAGGCATGGGCACAGATTCAGGTTTCTCAGTGGGGATTTTCTTAAAGAGCTGGGACGATTGTATTCTGCTGTGGGGAAAAAAGGGTTGGGAGGCTTGTGTAGATGGATTTGTGACATACCCTGGACTCCCCTGGGTTGAGTCTCCGCACATGCTGTTGAGTGCTCCCTCAGTAACAAATGCAGGTTTTCTCAGCTCCTCCCATGGCTTCTGTCAGCATCTCCTCCTGGCTGAGCAGTGGGTCTCCAGGAGTGGGGGAGGCAACAAGGGGGCAGGAGTAGGAACTGGTGACATTGGAGTTGCTGTGATCACTTCAACTGCATTTCAGTTCAATTCCACAAGTCTTTAGTTGACACATTCGGGGATACATGGGAGATTTCACATGGAGATTTCACATGGAGATTTCACCAGGCATGAAGAACTGGTGCTCACAGGATAGGATTGAAGAGTTGACATCAATGTGTAAAATAAACAAGGAATCACTCACGATTTATTGGGTCATTAGGTATTTCACCAGGAACATCTGCTGAGATTTAACTTTCCTTTAAAAAATGTATGAAGGGGCACCTGGGTGGCTCAGTTGGTTGAGCGTCTGACTTTGGCTCAGGTCACGATCTGTCCGTGGGTTCGGGCCCCACGTCGGGCTCTGTGCTGACTGCTCAGAGCCTGGAGCCTGTTTCGGATTCTGTGTCTCCCTCTCTCTCATACCCTCCCCCATTCATGATCTGTCTCTCTCTCTCTCTCAAAAACAAATAAATGTTAAAAAAAATTAAAAAAAATGTATGAAATATTTCAAACGTAGTCCCTATAGTAGAGGATATTAAAAATGTTGGTTTAGCTATTCCCCAGCTTGAACAAATTTTAATGTTTTGCCTTTTTTTTTTTTTTTTTTTTTTTTTTTTTTGCTTTACACTCTTTTTATAAAGACTTAGTCGTATTTGAGTACCTCTGTGGTTCAGTGCCATTTCTTCTCTCCCTCCCCAGAAGTAAACACTACCCGAAATTGGTGTATAGATTGCTTCTGTGTTTTTCTATTCTTGTTATAAATGTATAGAGCTATAATATATAATGGTTAGTGATTGTGTGTGTGTGTGTGTGTATGTGTAAATTAGTGGAGGCAAAGTTTATTGGCCACCCTCAATTTATGTTCATTATTCTCTATATATTCTGGGCCAAGTGGAGGAGATAATAAAAGTAAAAACCTTTAACACATTATGCTTCCCTGTTGATCATCACCATGAAGCTTGGCAGTCTCTAGATCTCTTCTTCTTTTAGGATCAGTATCCACTCGAGCTCCTGAAATATCTGTAGGAAGTTTCACATAATACTGAAAAGTCCTATTTTCTCTGGATACTTAAAGGTGGATAGTTCTACCACCAAGATGATTTAGATACAGACTTACTGAGGTTGGAGGTCAATTAGAGCATCTTCCAAGGTTTCTTCTGATGCTATGGTGATGATTTGTTATGGAGGATTCTTTACTTGTTTTCATCTTGGATGAAAGATTCGGTAGAAATAAATATTTTAGAAGTCCATATGGATTTAAAAATCCACATTGATTGCTTCTAAATATCTTAATATCTGTGGGTTTTCCCAATTTCTGTGAACCTTTCACAACTTTTATATTCCTTTCTGAACAGTATATGTGGATATAGTGAGTATCTAATTTAGGTAGCTATTAGGTCAGTATAGGTGCCAGTGTTAAATCATTTCAGGTGATCTGCTTCTTGCTCTAGAATCAGAGGGGATATTTCTCATTGTAATCAATTCTATTTGTATCAGAACTACAGTCGTCCATCGTCTCTTCTCCAGCTTTTGTCCCTAGTAACTTTTTTTGCCCTCATCAGGTCCATGATTTATAGTATCACAGAGTCATTTGGTACTCCAGTGCAATTGCCTTACTTACTGTGTAGCTTTGAAAAAGAAGCAGGTTAAAAAGAAAACATAAGTGTTCAGATTATTCTTTTTGGACTGGTCCAAGGGTGAAAGGGGATATGTAGATTTGGAAGTGCATGTAATTTCTGTAATTTTTTAAAACCCAAAACCACCAAATCTCAATCCAAAACTTATCTCCAGGAGAGCAACCATAGTTAAATCCTTCTCCATTATAATCACCCATATCTTCCATGTAACTTCAAGAAATGTATGTTAGTAAACACTGTGTCACAGAGCTGGCTTTAAAATTATTGCGGTAATTGATATATTTACTTGTCATTGACCTCATGTAGTTCTTAGTTCCAAATGTGCCTATTATGTTCCCAAAGTGAAAGCAATCCAAGGACTGGTTGTCTGAGGTCACAACCATGACATTCTGAATCAGTTGAGGAACAGATATAAGAGTCAAATTGGTGGTCAGGTCAAGGATCTAAATATCAGTTCTGTTGTTGGTAGGGCTGTGTTAAAGAATGTGGCTTTGATCTGTGGTCAAATTGGGCTTCCTTGTGATTCTCCCCCTGAGTTAAACTCAACTACTCAGCCCTAGGGAGAAGAGCTAGAGAACCAGACATTCTTCTACAGGGACAGAGTCCACTCTGATAGGTTAGCTGCATGGGAGAATTTAGAGGAAAACTCTGTCATTGTAGGAAGGGCAGATATGAAGGATAAAGAGAGAGACTGTTCACATGGGAATAGTGACCACCTAATTAAGAAATGTGGACCTATGAGTGTCAGACTCTTACTTAGTCACCAACCAGATGAACCACTCCTCTCATTGGAGGAAACAAATGAGTAAAGGAGAGAAGGTCCAAGTGTTACTCTAAAACTGTTCTGTTCCAGAGAAAGGGGAGGAAATGTTCTTGTGGAGTTGTGGGGACAAGGAAATCTTGTCAACAAGATAGAGTGTGTTGTTTGTGTTCAATGCCTGTTTGACCCACAATTAAAATGAGAAGCCTGTAGTGAAAGAAACATGATTACCATTTGACTTCTATAGATCAGGTGGTTAAGTGAAAATAATTTATTACATAAATTATTATAAGTGGGTAGGCAGGTATATGCAGCAGAATTGCCTCAGGCCATGGTTTCATAGCAATATCTATTCTACCTTGTCTTCTGGATCCTTCCTTACCATTCCAGCAATTTGCCCACCCACTGAACCCCTAATACAAGATAAGCACAATTGTGCCACTCACCAGCTGAAGTTTTCCTCTCCTCTATTGATTCTCCATCTCTAGTGCCTCAGGATATGGCAAAGAAGATGTGCCCGTTACACATTGAACTTCTCACCATTCCCTGAACACTCTGTGCTTTTCTAATGACTACGCCACTGAAGATGCTCTTTCTTGTAACTAGAATTCCATCCTATATTGTGTGGTGAACTCTTACTTATACTTCAAGACACGGCTTATGTTTGACCTCCTGTGTGGCACCTTTCCCAACACCCAGGGTCAATTATTCCTTCTTCAGTGTGTCTGTGTCACCTATTAAACATTTGCCATGCTGAATTGTAATTATTTGAGTGTGTATTCTTACCACCACCACTTCTGCCACAAACACCTTGCCTCTGGGAACTGGGTCATGGACTTTATCTGATTGGTATTTCATAGGAATTCCATGAAATACGTACTCTGGCTATTCCCATTTTGTAGATTAGGAAACTGAGGGTTAGACAATAAGGGCTAAGTAATCAACTAAGGTTCCATAGAATTAGGTAAATGTCAGAGCTGGCTGTCCAACCCAGGTCTGTCCAAATCAAAGACTTCCATCATTACGCTCCATGTCACTAGGTCCAAAGTCCCACTATACCCTGTGCTACAGGAGGGTCCCCTGTTTAGTGTGAGTCTAGGTCAGGGTCTGGCACTTAGTAGGCACTTGAGTTGTAGCTTTACATCTTCTTCTCTTCAGTAAAGTTTTAGCTAATTATTCCTATTCACAGGGTTGCCATGCGGCTTAAGTTCATTCAGTACTGGGCACATCACCTGGTGCATAGTAGGCACCTGAAAATCCTTGGTCTTTAAATGAATGAACATAAAATTTAACTTTTATTATAATGCAATCGGGAGAAATGCAGTCTTCAGGATGCCATTAGCTTTCTAGTGATTTCAGTGAAGTGTGATTTTCCAGGCCATTCTTTTGTGGACTTCCCTCGCCAGGATGCTAGCTGTTTATTTTCCAAGTGACAACTTGATTTACTATTTTCCTTCTCATCACTTTCAAGAAGCATCTGCAGGCTAGTGAGTGACCCAGGCAGCGTGGAAAAGTCCATTTATTTCTCTGCTGCATCTTTCCTACAGAGTCTGAGGATAAGGGTTGGAAATGGCTCCAGGAGGTCAGATTTCCTCTGTGTGTGTGTGTGTGTGTGTGTGTGTGTGTGTGTGTGTGTGTGTGTGTGTGTTTTCAGGATTGCTCATAGCAACACAATTTGCTCTCTGCTGGTACACTCTGTTTTTAAAATACCTGTATGATGGGATGTGGCAGATAAAGGATTCATCGTTTCCCCTTGGGAGATAGTTCTGCAGTTTGATCTATCTGAATGCTTTGGCCCTAAAATACATTGTAAGGGAAAGGGGACAGCAAGAACCGGGAGGGCACTCACTTGTACAGTCTTTTGCCTTTCTTACTCAATCAGTGTGTTCCTCTTCTGATTCTAGCAGGAAGTGGCATTAGGAATACACTCTAGTAAAAGGATTTCTGCTTTTCCCTAATTTTTGCAAATATGATAATCTCACAGCCCAACTATTAACTGGGGGGGGGGGGGGTTTGCCCACAGCTTCCTTAGAGGTGAGAGTTCTTGTTCTGGAAGTTGGATATTTAGCAGGTTTCATGGAAAGGGAATAGAATTGTGCAAGAACAAACTCACCTTTGCCTTATAATTGTTCCTTTGCCAGCAAACTACCCCAATTGCCACGTTAGCTCAAGACACCTTTTGGGATTGAGTGGATAATATGCAGCATCCCTAGGAGTGAGCAGAGCAATTAAGCAATTGTGGATTTCTTTGTAAGTTCATTTCTGCCTTGTGTACCCCCTGCTCTTTTATCACCATCACTGTGTCTTTGCCCAGGAAGCAGTGGCCAGAAGAACTGAGTGATGTATCACTTTACAGCTTGAGAACCTGGAGCCTCTCACTGCACCTGCACCACTGGAGGACAGACACTGCCATCATCCCTGCTGAGTCTGTGCATCAGGGGAAAGGCATCAGCATGCTGGCCCCAGGACCACAGGCCATCCCGTTGTCTGGCGGGGAGGGCAGCAGCAGCCCTTGTATTTTTATGCCTCGTGAGTTTCAGGGCCAGGCCAGGATAACATAACAAGGGTTATCTTTTCATCTTGCAGACTAAAGTACCGCACTGCAGCATGGAGGCCAGCTGAAGGACAAAGGACTCAGAGACGAGAGCAGTTTTGCCCAGGTCTCTGAGGTGCATCCTCAGGAAGCTGGTTCCCACTCCCTTTCTTCGAACACTGCAGGTGTTCTGCTCAGGGCCAGTGGCTACAGCCACTCCAGAGGGCTTAGCATTTTAATAGGCTCTTCCAAGTGGTGTCTGAAAATTCCATTTCCAAGCGCCTCTGGTGGAGGCGAAGAGTATGGGCTTCCCAGTTTGACTTTCTCCAGCCTGCTACTAGAGACTTTCGGACTAAAGGCAGCCTCACTCTGTTCCTCTTCTTGGGCTCCTGCTGTGTGAGTGGGCTCTTACAGTCATTGTCCATGGTTTCTCCTTTTGACACATTGAACTTCATTCAGTTGTAGGAGCAGAAGTGGGGTTCTAGGCATCTGTTCCTCTGAGAGTTTGAGTTCCTGGCCAAATGGTGGTATGATGTCATAGCAAAAGCATTGGAATGAGAATCAGAGGACTAAGGATTTGGAACCAGCCTAAATGCTTCTTAGTGCCCTGGATAACCCATCTAAACTATGTGCTTCCAGTTCCTCACACTGGCATAATCATAGCAAAGTGACCTCTTAGAGTGTTGAGAGACCACAAATAACAAGAAAGCAATTGGAAATATAGGACATTTACACAACTGTGAACGTGTATTTGCAGATGGGCCTAGAACCCTCCTTTACCCACGCCTGACATGTTCTCGCTTGAGCCCTTTCATGTCTGACGTATCATTGTTCCTCAATATTTACCTCCCGTCTTTGGTGTTCCGTGGCTGATTTGGATCGTAAATGTCCAAACTCTGGCTTCTTCTCATGGTCGATGATTTGCCAGTACCTCTGCCTTTGCCACTACCTGAGAGCCTTTTGCTTGCATTCTTGCTCAGCGCAAGGCAAACCTTACTTGGGGATGGTGTCAACATCCAAGTTGAGCTAGTCCCAGGCACCCTCAGAAAAGCAGTTCAAATGTGTTCTCATCTTTTAACTGGGGTCTCTGCCTTCATTTCCCTCTTCTTTTCAGTTCACATTCAACCCAATATGAGTTGAGTTGCAAAATATTTTTGTAAAAGATTATGTGTTCTTTTAAAAACACAAATGGGATCCTCCATCCTTTCAGTAAAATTGTGCAATGGCTCCTCATAACCTTCAGAATAAAGCCTGGATTTCTTGATCTCAAAGCCTGAGACACCAAGCTATCAGAAAGCACAGACCCAATTAAACAGTGATATGCATTCACCACACTTCTTAGATTGCATAGTAAAAACATATTACACTGAATATTTTAATCTCTTTTGCAGTTTCTCAGAGAAATAGAGATATTATTATATAAATCACTGGTTGGGTGTTTTATGTTTTTTTTTTTGGTGGGGAGAGAGTGGAAAATAGAATTGAATAAATGCTTGTTAATGCTATTTATATATAGTAGTTGGATTAACAAGCCTTTTGAAAGATCAGTACTTTACATATCTTATACAAACTGATTTAAAATCTTGGGTTATACATATCTAGATTGCATCTAGTATTTAATCGTTTGGACATTTACAAATAATGGGTAAACGATTTGTTGTTATACAGAGTTGAGCTCTGCTTTCCATGCAGTGAGAATAACATTTTTATTTTAACACTTATGCAATTGATTATAAACTTTGGGGTGATAAAATTTAAGTGGATCTAAACAGTCCATTAGCCATGTCAGTGCATGCCCTCTTGCCAAGCTGTAGCTTTATGCTAAGCTGTTGTGTACTCTGTTACATAATCCCCTGCATTTGTTTTCTCTACCTATTTAGTTTGAATACATACAAGGTGACTGCATTGTCTCTTCAACCTCCTCCTCTGTGTAAACACTAAGTATAGAAACAGATTTGGGGCAATATTACATTTTTCTAATGGAGAGTTTGGAGAATTGAATGGGCTTAGAAATGTGCTTGTCACTATTTAGTTTTGTGCCTTTTAGTTTTGTCCATTGTCAATTCAGTATGGTTTTCAAGGTGATAAGACAGTGCTTAAGCTTTGGCTACCAAAGGGAAATTAAGACAAATTGGAATCTTAGGAGAAAATCAGTTGCAGGAGTATGCAAAGGAACATTTTTTTTTCAAGGTCCTCACTCTCCTTCCATGGCCCTCATTTACTCCTTTGAAAACAGGGTCATGCACTGCCAGTGCGTCTCCTTCCCACACAGGAGGAAAGCATCCGGTACCTCAAAAATGTTACAATGTTGCTTATCTAGAATATGACTCAGAGAGTGGCTTTCCATTGCCCATTGTGTGTTGATATGTGGAGGAGATAACCAGCATCTGGGGTGATGCTCTTGGTAGCTTCTGCCAGCCCTAGGAAGAGGTGAACTTGGAGAAGTTATTGAATGAGGAGATTGGGATGGTTGTGAATTGTTACAGCATTTTTGTTAGATACTTGCAAAGGAACCTGCTCGGCTACATAAAAATCTTCATTTGGCTGATTTGCATACAGATTAGCATAAATATGCATGTGATTTACATAGACGATTTCTCACGTTGGTTTTATTTCTTGTTTACTTATTGTGCTATTCTCTTCTCTACAATGATGTCATTTTTCTTCTATGGCCTTCCACATAAAACAAGTCCTTTTGCTTTAAGCATGCCCAAATTCCAAGGGGGAAAGGGAAATACTAGTTTTGGTGAGCAATTGTGATTTACATGGGGTTGGGGGGAATAGGTTTCTGGCTCAATTTATCCAAGGTTTGGGATGGTTTGTAAATTAGTGCATGGTTCTGTGGAGTCATTCATGCCGTTTGGGTACTAGAGTAGGAACATGAGGTACATCCAGAGCTATGTGTAAAAGCATATTTAGAGAAAAGTCTAGATAGGCACTAGAAGTCCAGAGTAACACGGGCTGACTGTGGTCTTGGGTAACTCACTTATTCTTAGTTTTCAGTTTCTTCCTTGATAAAATAAGGGCATTAAATAAGGCAGGCTCTAAAATCCCTTATAAGCTCTAAAACTTATTTTTATATACTCCTTGGTTTAATTACATGTCAAATATTAAGCACCACATAGCACATCAAATGATATCCTGGTGCCTTAGTGTTCTCAGTCAAGCCTTTCCCCTTTGAGGGGTACTCAATGATTAATTTAAGCATCTTTTTAGAGGCACTCATTTCCTTGTTCATTTATCTCAGTTCAGTGGGCACATAAGGTAGAACTTAAATGTGTATAGAAGACACCCGTTAATATACCACATGTGGTGCCGAGGACAGGCATAGTAATTGGCTCCATGCACATTTGCATCCATAGGAGAAGAGTTTGGTGGTGATAACTGCATTTGATTTGCTGTCTTTTCCTCGAGACAGGCTTACCTCCTGGTGTACGAAACAAAGGCTCATCCGGTTGCATTTTAACAAAGCCGTTTCTTCAGAAATGAGAGGAGAGATCATGACAATAGACAGGGCACTAGGGCGTGGACAGATCTGTTTCAAACATACAGATGGTATCAAATTGCTGCTCCATGATTTTATTTTTTTTGGCTCTGTTTGGTAAAATGCATTAGACATGGCTTATATGCCAAGTAGTACTTGCTACTTATATGTGTGTAGGAGACATTGTGGTCATTTATAGGTAAACAGGTCTTCTTGCTTATACTAATGTGGTGGTGGTGTGTGTGCGTATGGGTGCGTGCAAAAAGGAATATGCAGGTAGACACATATCATTGCGATCCTCTGGAAGACACAGGGCAAACCTAATCTTTAACTCTCTGGAGTATGAAGTTGGGGTTCATGTTTTAATGATGTCTTTTGATGCTATGATCAGTTTAATATAGTATGTAGTGGGTGGTCATCTCTCCCATATGATGACCTCAGCTCTTACCTCATGATGAGAATATGTTTATTTTACCTAAGTGACTTAGCGAGGGCTGCCTGTGATGGTTGATAAGGAGCTAAGCTGAAGTAGAATGGACTTTGGTTACTAAGGCTGAAGTGTGGTTCTAGAAGAGAAAATAGAATGTGCTCTACTTTATTTGGTAGCCCCCATTCTTGAACGGGAAACTGCATGTCCAACCTTTTCTTGCCCATTTCCTTTCATTAATGATGTGCTTTTGATAGCTTTTGGCCAACCCTGGGATGAGGTAGGCTTGGCAGAAGAACACAACAAGGAAGGCCATAGGGTGTGTGTTGAAATTGTAAATTACATCAACAAATAAAAATAAAACTTGTTTTATCCTCTTATCTTGACAAATATACCTTTGAAACTACGTAAGCCAGGTGCACACTTAGAATTTTTGGATTCCTCAGCATTCTACACTGGGAGTTGCTGGCACAGGGAGAACCAGCCCCTCTGGTTGTCAGCCTGTAGCCTGTCCCCCTCCTCTTTCTACCTTGGGCTCCTCCCTGTATCCACAAGGGCTCTCGTATAAATGTGCATGGATGCCCATGTGGCCAAGCTCTGCCCAAAGCCCTGAAGAGGGTCCCCCATTGTTAGCCCTCAGATCTTAAGGTATGCACACCAGTGCATGATTTTCTATTGGAAAACGAGTCCAGGAACGAGGTCTGCACAAGTCCTGGAAACAGGCCTTGGGCTCTCCGGGTGGGAAACTAGAGGATCCCAGTGTATGGCTCTGAAAGAGAGTGTGTGCTTCACTGGAATGCTGTCTTGGCCCTGCAGACCCCTAGTCCTATGGGGGAAAGATGTTCTCTAGGATGGTCCAACAAGGGCCATGTAAATCAGAGACCCCTGGAGCAGAGATCCCTTTGTGTCTAAGGGAGCTATTGCTGTCTTGTCAAAGCATATTACCAAATTTCATTCTATCCCTTTTGCTTCATCTGCTTGATGATCACCTTTTTTTCCTGGTTCAACCTCCTATTTAGTAACCCTGTCACATTCCCCTGGGCTCAGGACTCTACCATGGAAACCAAAGTTAGCTGGGTTATTATTGATGGATGGAAATTAGAGACAGATCTTTCAGGGTAATTGATTTCTAGTTATTGGTCAATAAAAGGTACCTAGAGCTAAAGAACCCTTTGTCAGAAGAGTTAATTATCCATTCTAAACCAGCTCTGGCACAAGCATTGAAAAGCCATCATTGAAGCAAAAGCAATGTAAGCCTCACTTTACCACGTAGCATAAAATTTCCCTCCAGGTTTTCCTCTGAGAAAATGTGAGGGAAAGGCAGCAAGCTCTCCTGTACCGTTGTGCTGGTCTTCTACCCCTGTGAGGAGACGTAGCTTTTTTGCAGTTACTGTCTCTAGCGGTTTTCGTGGTACTTAGACACAGGTTTGGTGGTGGAAGAGTCGGAGGGAGCTTGTGCTGCCCTAGGCTCACTGGCAGGGGCAGTGCCCTGGGGGATGTGTTCTCTTTGGTATTCGCGTACGTCTGACTCATGCCAGTCAAGTGTTGACTGCTTTCCTCTTTCCTTTTCCTGCAGCTCGAGAGGAGAACGTGGCCACGTTCCGAGGCTCTGAGTACCTGTGCTACGACCTGTCTCAGAACCCGATCCAGAGCAGCAGTGATGAAATCACCCTCTCCTTTAAGACCTGGCAGCGGAATGGGCTCATCCTGCACACGGGCAAGTCGGCTGACTATGTCAACCTGGCTCTGAAGGATGGCGCGGTCTCCTTGGTCATTAACCTGGGGTCCGGGGCCTTTGAGGCCATTGTGGAGCCAGTGAATGGAAAATTCAACGACAACGCCTGGCACGATGTCAAAGTGACACGCAACCTTCGGCAGGTAATGGCTGAGGGGAGAGGGTGCCCGGAGGCTCCTCTTAGGTAGCTGGGGAGGAGGTTTGTGAAGCAGGTGCTGGATGAGCTGGAGAAGGGTGTAGAAACAGGTTTGGATTTATCGAAGTCTAACGTTATCCCAGTCTCTGCAGTTCCACAAGGAAAATGATGAAAATATATTTCTTCTCATACTTCAGTTCTCTACTGTGCTTGTTTTTTTTTTTTTTTGTCCAGAAGAAAATTCAGTTGTATAGATAATAAAAGTTAAAAGTACTTTCATTCCTTTTATTCTGCTTTGGTTTTTATCATTTTCTTAATTACATTGAAATCTTGTATTGTTAAATTCAATTAGGGACAGCGTTTTGTTTCTGCAGCTTGCTAGATTTTCCTCATTTTTTGAATATATGTTTTTCTTTTTAATTAAGTTAGCCATTGTCATGATGCCATGATTTTAATTCCTTCCAGAAAGTCTTCCTTTTTCTCCTCCTTTTAATTTACCACCCCATCTCCACTTTCACCCCCCTCCCTGCCCCATTGTTATGTTAACCTCTAGCCTTCGAATGAATTAGCTGGAATCTTTCTGAATTCCTCTGTTTCTCTGTTCTTTGGTGTGCCGCTCCTACTTTATTGCCCCTGTCTCTACCTCGGAGACTCTTCAGTTGACTGGGAGGCCTGGAAAGTGGAAGGACCCAAATAAAAATGTCAACTTTGGAGCAGCCTTTCCTGGTTCTGTTCGTGCTTGAGAACTCCCATCGCTTGCTGATTCTGAGCAGGCGACTCCGTCAGGTGACAACATCTCAGAAAGCCTTAGCCAAGTGAAGTGGTTTTCAGTTTCATAACTAATAATAATAGTCACAACAGTAATAATATTAACACCTCAATCAGGCCACATCAGTGAAGAGAAAAAGTCCAGAAAAAGTCCTGTGAAAGTCCAGGTCTGTGCTGACACCACCTTTTCCAGGTTGCTATTTTCACTTGGTGTTTCTCCTTGTGAATTAGTCATTAAACCCAGTTAGATAGCATTCAGCCTCTATTAATCAGAAAACATTATGCAAATTTCCAGAAAGTGCTTATCAAATTTTCTTCTGCAATATGATTGATTCAGTGCCTTCTAATGTAAATAGGAAAGCGTAAGAACTGACAGGTGTTTGCATATGTTTTCCATTTGATAAAAGTGTAGCTCTTTAATACTATTATGTGAATGGAGAAGGCTCACACACGCTGGGAACACACAGTATTCAAAACTGCCCGTTTAACACTTAACACATGTTGAAGAAGGCATCTCTATTCTATCTGCTGTGACGTTACCAAATAACCCAAGACTTAGAGCCCCCACTCATCTTAATACCTATGGATTGGACATTTTGAATCACTGTTCTGTTTTTCTTCTAAGACCAAACAGTCCAGTTGCTGATGTTTTCTTTAATAATCCACCATACATGCTTACACAGCTCAGCTGTCAAGAGGGCCCAAGTCGAATTTCCATTTGCCAACATTTAAGGGTGTGATGTATTTGAGTTGTAGAGACTAGACCAAAAAATAAAATATAACCTTTTTGCCAGTTTTGACTGGCAGGTACATGGTAACACCCTTTAGTCAGCGGAGGGGAGAATTTCCATGTACTGGGGAGCAGGGTCGGGTTGTGGTTCTTACCAGTCAGCCTGTCTCTCTGATTCTCTCCCACTCCATACGCTTCCTTGCCATTCCAGAATGATTCCAATTAGCTGGAGAAAGGCTCACTTTTATTTCTACTGAAAACATTTCTCTAAAATAGAATTGGGCCCCAGTTCCGTCCTATAAACTGAGCGGGGGATAAACTAAAGTGTTATTCAAACATTGGTTGTGCTGTTTCAGTCAGCAAGCAGAGGAAAGCAACCCTGGAGGGTTTCTCTTCCATATTCTAAGACCCAACTCCCTCAGTGCCCTTGGACAAGCCATTTCACCTTTCCACACCACAGTTTCCATTTGTGAATGGTGATTATAATCCTCCCCAGCCGTATGTGGTGGCTAAATATGCAAAGCACCTTATGTTCCAGAAGGATTATGAGCTCCTCCATGGTCTGGGTGCTAGACTCACTGTGACATGTGCACGATTTACAATCTGAGTAGTCTGTCGTGAAGGTGACTGTGTCTGTCTGTCACCGGTGATGCAGCTAAGTAGAGCTCTCAGTTCTGGACAAGGCTACAGAGGCCCTAGGGTGTTGGAGCATTTCTTGGCAGAAGGAAAATGAATCTTATAGAGAGAGTGCGCCCCAAATTGGAGTTCATTGAAATCCTGACTGAATTTTGCATCTAAATGCAATTTATTGAAAGAGAGGGAAATCTCAGAAAACCAGAGTGGATTTTGCAAATCCTTTCCGTGCTGAATCATCTAAGATGATTATTTTGCCCATTAAGAATACATTTATAACATCTTTTTTAGTTCTGTAGGATACATTTGAAGGGGTTGGAAGCCCCTGTCTCTTTCAATTAAACTGTAAATTGCTTCATAAATATTTGATAACAAGCTTATGACTGTCTCATCTACCTTTTTGGTAAGGTTGAATGGCTTCTGTGGCAAAAATTCATCTGAGGAATGCTTACTGGGACTTTCCTGGAGTATTCATTACTAAATGGAGCAGAACTTTGCCCATTTCTTCCTTCTTGGTCATATACTCATGATTCTACCTTTGAGCCGAGTCAGGATCAAAGGCAGGTACTTCACTGGGAGTTCTACTTGAAGGAATGTGGATTGCCTATTCCAAACTGTAACTGGGATTAGGGACAAGGTAGTGATGCGTTTCTTTGGGTTTGTTTTCAGTTTTGTTTTAAAATCCGACCTTGAACATGGCCCTCATGTGAATTGCTTTACCTGTAATGCCACATTAGTCAAACCACGAACACAAAACTGGGGTTACCAGTCTTCCAGTGTTCCAGCTGTCCGGCCTCGCACCCAGCTCAGGGTGTGCTGGCATTTGAATATTTGAAAATAGCAAGCGGAGACTAATTGTAGGGCTTCTTTAATCATGTTTAACCTGCCAGTCCTCTCTGCTATCCATAGGAGAAATTGCTTCAAAGCTTGAAAAGCATTTTCTAAAGGAGAATGGGGGTAGAGCCATTCCAACGGGAAGCATTCTGGCAAAGAAAACAAAATAATAACTGCATTGGGTAGTAAAGAAGACTCCCAACTATTTTTATGCACTCCAACAGTACAGTTATTGTAAATGAAGAAGAAAGGAAAGAGGAGGACGTCCCTCTCCTGTTGCACACATCCACACAAAATCAAGAGCGTCATGGGTCTTTAATTGCCTGTGGAAACCCAGAGTGAGCTAGAGTTGTAGCCTTCCTATGCTAGATGTGACCTGTAAATGCTTTCTGTTTTTTTTTTTTTGTTGTTGTTGTTGTTGTCGTTCTACTGAAAGTCGTAATCGTTCATGCAAATAGTCTGAGTCAGATATATATATATATATATATATATTAAAAAAGTGCCCAGCGCATTGGTATTTGAGCTCTAACTATCTACCTACATGTTGAAATAGTAAACTTTAGGGGTATTTTCTTTCAGGATAGGTGGACTGTGTATGTGCTAGAGGGTGGGAAGGGAAAGGGTGTTCATTCAGAAGAGCTCTTGGAAAGTAAGTATGGTGCTAATTCTAACCGGGGTGAGGTGTGGTCTGAGTGATATTTGGAAGAAGGGGGGGTTACGTGACAAGGTGGACTGCAGCTCCTTTCCTAGCTGTGCCCTGGCTGCCAAGGTTTTCCATAGAGTCCTGGTCTCATTGTCTTCCCCACTCTCTTTTTCTGTGTCGGGTGCCTTTTTTTTGAAAAACTAACACAAGATCATTCATGCAATGTGTCATTTTACTAACCGACTAATGTACTAACACCCTAACGACTCATCTTTGTTTTTAGTTTTTTTAATTAACAATCGTTCTGTTCACAATTTTTAATTTCCTTTCTTCCCCCTTTTCCGCAAAGCACTCAGGCATCGGACACGCTATGGTAAACAAACTACATTGTCTGGTAGATATCATTCTTATTGTCTCTTTTTTTGGGTTTGCCGTGTGTTGCCCCCTTTTTCCTCCCCCAAACCCCCCTTTTATCCTCCTTAGACTTGTTTCTTCTTCTTTTAAATTTTTTTGTTGTTGTTGAATTAAATGCAAGTCTTTTTTTTTTTGTTGTAAAAAAAAAAAAAAAAAAGGGAAGGGGACGTGCCAGTCTTGGAAATGGTATTTGGATGAGTTTGGTTGGGACGGTTTCCTTTTCTCTAGTTTGTCATTTTTTTTTTCCTAAAAAAATTTTTTAAAGAAAGATTCTCCATTTAGCTAAATTTGTTTTCTTTTGTTTTGTTATTTTGCAACTTTGAAGTTACAGACTAGAGACAAGAGGATTTCTATTGAGGACTTTCTTCTCTGTCTTCTATCCCTCTCTCGCTCCTTTCTTTTCCCACTTCCCTCCTCCTTAATCCCTTTTTTCCTTCCCTTTGGTGTGGCCACGGCTGCCCTGCCGCAGGTGATCTGGGGAGGAAAGTACTCTTACTTCTCTCTTCTTGTTTTCCCTGCTTTCACCTTACTCCCCACTGTGGCCATAGGGAGCTCTGCCAGTGTGTCCTCCATACAGACTCTGCATGGCATGTTCCTGTCTCGTGGATTTCCCCATCAGCATCAGAGTTTGCTCCCCCATTTTCCTTCTCATTACTAACAACCTGCCAATCATCAGCCCAATTCCACTCTCTTCCCTCTCTTTATTTTTGTCTCCACTCTTCTTCATTCTCCTCTCATCCTTCATATATTTTGGGGTTGGGTTTGGACTTTTTCTTTTCTTTTTTTTAGTGAGGGAGGTGGCAGGCAGGGGAAAGATGACCCTATAGTTTCCAGTGTTTTGTTTTGTTTTGTGTTTATTTCCATCTTGTGTTCCGGTTTCTTCAGTGCATGTACGTGTGAAGTGGATTTTGACTCTTCCCTTTGGTTCTCCGCACCCCTGCCCACTTCCCTCCCCTTTTTCTTCCACCTTTTCTCTTGGCTCCTGATGGTTTTCGCATGGGTGTGTCAGCGTATGGTGTGTGCACGCTTCGAGGCCCCATCTTTTCTCTCTGCCTTCTGCTCCTTTCGTGGATGTTGGGTGTGTGGGTGCTGTTTCTTCCCTGTGGGCATTATTATTATTATTTTCATTTTGGTTAGTATGCCTCATATTCCTTTCTTTTTGTTAGAGTTGCCTTCTTGGTTTGGGTCATTTCTTCTCTTGGTGGTGGTGATGGCAGCTAAGGGAGGGCAGGGGTTCGTGTCCTGGGGTCGTCCATGGCATGTATCACCCATGACACATCGAAATTGAAACCCTTCTCCTTCCCTTCCCGAATGCATGTTTGTCAGCGTGGTGTGAGCCCCAAAAGAAGTGAATACGAAAGAAAAGAAAAAGAAAAGAAAAAAGGAAAAAACCATCCACAACCAAAGACCAACCCTAACAAACCCATTGTCAAACGTCTCCTTTGCTGTTTTTCACTACCACCATAAATAATAATCATTCAAAAAATAAATGAAAATTTTACCAATGAACTGAGACAAGTGATGTCGTCTGAGGATAGTTCCATTTTCTAGCCTGACTGAATAAAGAGCACAGCGGGTAAAGCAAGTTGCCCATCTTGGCAATTCCACCAAAGTCCCCCGGGAGTCTGCACAGGAATGCTGGAGGCTTGGGTCGCAGGGAAGGCAGACCAGAAAATGGAACTTGGCTGCATATACCAAAATCAAACCAAATTAGAAAAACATACTTCACCAAAATCTTAATGAAAGTGATGCCACAGGTAGGGGAAGCCGCCGGATTTTGATTGGACTATAAAGTCATTGTTGGGATTTCTTTTGTCCCTATGTCCCTCCACCAGGTGACAATCTCTGTGGATGGCATCCTTACCACAACGGGCTACACTCAGGAGGACTACACCATGCTGGGCTCGGATGACTTCTTCTACGTGGGAGGAAGCCCAAGTACCGCTGACTTGCCAGGCTCACCCGTCAGCAACAACTTTATGGGCTGCCTTAAAGAGGTAAAGGTCACACAATCTCTTTAGTGTCCCAAGAACAAATGAAATTCCCAGGTCAGTGAGGGGCTCTGTACTTAGTGCATTCTTTGAAGCCATAGGTTTTACCAAGAAGACTCTGGACTTGAAAGTAGAGGTCCTAGGTTTTGGTTCCCGCTTAAGCTGATTGATTGCATGACCTTGGGTTTGCCACTTACATGCTTTGTGGTTCTGTTTTCTCATCTGAGTACTGGGGAATTGTATCCCACAGGTAGCTGTGCTTTATACATAATAATAATAATAATTATTCTCATTATTTTTAGAGAGCGCATGCGCGAGCGGGGGAGGAGGGGGTTGTGGGGAGAGAAAATCTTAAGCAGGCTCCACGCTCAGCATGGAGCCTGATGTGGGGCTCGATCCCACAACCCTGGGATCTTGACCTGAATGGAAATCAAGAATTAGACGCTCAACTCACTGAGCCACCCAGGCATCCCACATGCTCTGTGAATTAAATGAAAAAACACAGACGAAGGTCTAGTTCTTTGATATCACAAGAATTAGACACACGTAACATTTGATTTCGTATTTTTGACTTGGCAGGTACGAAGCCAAGCTGTAGCTCCGAGTGGCTCCATTTGTGGTTGTAGGTCTTGTCTAAAACATAACATATGTATTATTTTACCATTGCCAAGCTTGGTGTTCCCAAGAGTCTCATTATCTGAGATGAAGGAAAATTTTCAGAATGTAACATTAAGGCTCGGAAGACTGGTTTTTCCTCTTCTTTTTTCTTTTTTTTTCCCCCCTGAAAGCTAGCAGCTGTGAGAAAGCAGTGGGGCTTTGCCATTACTCATTTATTACTATTGTAGCTGATGTGTTGAGACCTCTGTCTGAGAGCAGAGGAGCTTCAGTCAAGTGTAAGTTCAATCTCTAAGGTCAATTGTTGAGGCAAAAAGAATCAGACTTGATTTGGTAGAGTTCTTTCAGAACACTGTGTCATCAGAGCATTTCACTGCACATTTTTGTTTAATCTAAGCTAAGCCTGATTGCCTGAGATAGCTATACCACTTCCCTGGGGAAATTCCTCGAGAAGCTAACAGTGTTCTTTCTTGTAGATAAAGATCCCTTGTGACCTGTTATGGGACTCCTCTCAGGGCACGTGTTTTCTTCTTCTTGTGGTTATTTGAAATTTGTTGAGCGTCGGTTATAGATGAGATGGCATTGCAAATTCCTTCAGTCATGCCACTCAGCTGTGAGCCATGTGGAGAAAGGAGCCGTGTCCACTGTGCTGGAGTACTGTAGCTGCATAGTAACTATTTACTGAGTGGATAAAAAATTTGGTACCTTTTTTATATTGTAACTGACTTAAGTGGCTCTTTACAAGTTGCGGTTTCCATGCTTGAAGGCTTCATAATCTAGGAAGGGAGAGGAGATCTGTAAGTGAACTCAGGACACTGTGGATTCAGTGCCACACTGGATGTTCTAATTGAGTAGAGGAAACATACATTTTAGGTGGAAGTCTGTTTCAGAGAAGAATTGCTGTTTGAGCTGGGCTTTGGTGCAGTAAACGTGAATTGAGAGAAAAGGGTAGGAAGGAGAGACATGACAAAGGAGGGAAAAATCCAGTTACGGCTCTGTATTGTACTTGGTCTGAAGGACAGGTTACAGAAGAGAACCCACAAAGCGTTTTCCTCCTTCTGCTGGATGTTATCTAGGCTTCTGCTGGCTATAGGGACACCAGTAGTCATTCCTGATGGGATTGCAGTGGACATAGACACTTCTTCCCTAGCAGTTACTCCCGTGTGGATAGAATAAAGGTATACATTACTCAGCGTCTAATGAACCCTGAAAGGCTCTTAAACACTGTTAAATCACACACATTGGAATTGCAGTCTCGTCAAAGATAGATAGGAACGTTCTGCTACCATGTACGTGGCTCAGGAATGAATGAGGCATTGATTGCTGTGGGGAGCTCATTCATTTTTGTAATGAAACAGCCCTAAGTGTGGAGTTTCTCCTGGATAGGATCTAGGGGTGGCCTCTAGAACTCATTTTCCCTTGCACACAATGATATTGAACCATCTCTCAATTATTTATTTTGAGACAAAGGAGCAGTTTCCCGTCTGCAAATTATCAATCAGGAATGATGCTCCTGAACATTTTGAAACAAGCCTCATAAAAACATAAAGCTATCTCTGATGGCTTCGTCTATGTGAAACCTTAAGCAAATAAAATCTTCATGTGCACACATGCACACATGCTGCCCAGATAGAGAGCAGAAAGCTTCAAAAGTCTGTGCAAAGTGTCCCTTAATAGTTTAAAAATTAAAGACAGTTCTGAAAAACAGTGTCAATAACAGAAATAGCAGTAATTGGTAGTAAAAATATATACATAGCTAGCAGCATAAGTCTGCACTGAAATCCAGATCAAGTCAGAAAAAAGAAAGTCCAACCCACACTGGGGTAAATGGTATATAAAATTTGGAACTTCATTAACTTTTACCAACATCTCTTCATTACATACACAGTATTGTAGTATGTCTAAGGGACTTGGGAAGCTTTCTCATTCATCTGAGTGTTTTTTAAAATTTTATTTGAGAGGGAGAGAGAGTGCAAGCAGGGGGGAGGGGCGGAGGGAGGGAGAGAGAGAGAGAGAGAGAGAGAAAGGAAGAAAGGAAGAAAGAAAGAATGAATGAATCTTAAGCAGGCTCCACACTCAACACAGAGCCCGAGGCAGGGCTCAATCCCACAACTCTGGGATCATGACCTGAGCTGAAATCAAGAGTCAGATGCTCATCTGACAGAGCCACCCAGGCATCCCTCGTCCAAGTGTTTTAAACAGATAACTTTGGGTCTAATATAGTCCTGGCATAGTCTGTCTTTCCAGTTAATCATTGCAGTTAACTTTTTTGTAGGGAAGGTCTGGGAAATTCTTCTACTTTTGTTGGTATTTGACAATTTAGTAAAGAGCAGAAGCTTCTAGCTATGTTGGTATTTCTCTCCGTTATAAATCCCACATACTGACTTTAATTATGTATCTTTAGTAGAACAGTGTCCAGCCCCTTTTTCCTATCTCTTTATTCCTTTTTCTGTCTTCCATTTGCCATTAATGGCTCTGTGTTCCCTTACACTGAGATGGGTGCTTTTATATATCATTTTCTTCAAAATGTGGGGGCATGGTTAAAGGACTTCGGAGTTTCTGTTCCAGATACTTTGTGTGTGGCACAGAATAAGGTGTTACCTTTGAACTACAGTTACTTCACCCTTGAAAGTTAAGATCTGGCTCCACTACTGAGAAAAATGACTGTGGATTTCACCTGGGTGCACACTTCCTAGCTTGATATTGCTGTAAAAGCCACCATAGACTATATCCAAGTTGTCCTCAGACTATTGTGGTTCTCCACAAATCTTGGTTATCCCTACAATATTTGTGTACACTTAAACATTACCAACTCAGCATCTTGTTCCTGGTCGTGTTTTTATGTTTTAACATGTGTGTCTTATTTTTTGGTCTTGCAGGTTTCCAGTTCCCAGAATGGTTCTTAGTGCCTGCTGAGCTCTCAGTAAACATGTGCTGAGTGAAATCACATGTTTGCAAGTTAGTAACGTTTAAATAAATCCTTTAAATAAACATGTTTGTAAAATTAATATTTTAGATAAATGCTCTTAGGCACTATTAACCATGTGATTCTTCTGGGATCGGTAAGGAACATCTTGACATGGCAGTAGTTGAATCTTTCAGGAACTTTCCAGTTATCTGGTGTGAGATAAGTATTATATATAAAGGCTCAGGGGCGCCTGGGTGACGCAGTCGGTTAAGCGTCTGACTTCAGCCAGGTCACGATCTCGTGGTCCGTGAGTTCGAGCCCCGCGTCGGGCTCTGGGCTGATGGCTCAGAGCCTGGAGCCTGTTTCCGATTCTGTGTCTCCCTCTCTCTCTGCCCCTCCCCCGTTCATGCTCTGTCTCTCTCTGTCCCAAAAATAAATAAACGTTGAAAAAAAAATTTTTTTTAAAGGCTCAGCAAGGCTAAGAGAAGTGGGTTGAGAATACCAGCTTTGTCACTGGCTCTATGGCCTGGAATAAGTCACTGATCTTACTTGATTCTGTTTCTTTTTTTTTAATTTTTTTTTTTTCAACGTTTATTTATTTTTGGGACAGAGAGAGACAGAGCATGAACGGGCGAGGGGCAGAGAGAGAGGGAGACACAGAATCGGAAACAGGCTCCAGGCTCTGAGCCATCAGCCCAGAGCCCGACGCGGGGCTCGAACTCACGGACCGTGAGATCGTGACCTGGTTGAAGTCGGACGCTTAACCGACTGCGCCACCCAGGCGCCCCTTGATTCTGTTTCTTAACCCCTAATATGGATATAATAGGACCTTTGTTGTGTTCCACTCAACAAATGAAATAAAATACGTAAGAGTAAAACCATACAGGCATATATTTTACTATATGTAATATATTAGTATATAGTATATATAGTATATTACATACATATATGTACTATATGTAATAATTAAGGATTATGTAATACCTGTTACAAATAGTTTATGAATACAGATGTAACCATGCACTTGTATACATTAGCGTGTGTATATTTCTATATCTCCCATATTAGAAAATCACATTCAGGAGGAAAACTAACTTTATTCTGAGGTTTGCCCCACTAAAGTCCTTTCATCTTTTCTGAAGTGGGGAAACCCGTCCCACCCGCCCTCAGTCATCACCTTGTTTGTTGCCTTCAGTCACTTACGTGACAACTGTCAATCTCCCTTTATTAAAATGTGTGTAACTCTGTGATGACAAAGGCCTCGTCTGTTCACAGATGTCTTCCCAGAACCTAGCAGAGTTCCTGGCATGAAAGATAAAAATAAAGAAGCATTCAATAAGTATGTCTGGAATAAACAAATGAATGAGCTAACCTCAAGGACCTCTAAAATCGGGTGGGATTTGGATCAACAGATGTATACTGGGAACCTACAGGATGCCAGGGACTGTGCTAAGTAAGATCCCAAGATGAGTCAGGCACAGTTCCCATCTTAGAGGACCACACGGTTAGTGGGGGAGACAAATACATGAATATAGTTTCGATAAAAGATAGCAAAAAGAGGCACTCACAAATGCAGTGAGTCTGTTGAGGAGAAGGACTTAGCATATTCTGGGGTTCAGGAAAGATCTGTGGAGGAGATAACACCCAGGTAAGTCTAGAAGACAAATGGAAGTGAACATGGTAGAATGGAGGGAGCAGTGTTCCAGACAATGGAGCAGCATGAGCACAGGTGTGGGGACAGGATACACCATAGTGTCTTGGTGAGGAACTCACAATTTGCTAACTTGAGGACACAAAATATAAGATGAGGAGTTTTGCACGTGTAGCTGCAAAGTTAGGTAGGAGCCAGGTCATAGAGAACTTTATCTTATATTCCACCCTTGGACTTTGTTTTCTAGGTAATAGGGAGCTATGGAGGCCTTAAGTAGTAGAATGATACAGTCATATTGGCATCTTGTTCATCAGGCCTCAGATTTCTTGCGGGTGTCATCTGGCTTAATCGATTGAGTGTCTGGCCCTTGATTTCTGCTCAGGTCATGATCTCACAGCTCATGAGACTGAACCCCCCATCAGGCTCTGTGCTGACCGCATCGAGTCTGCTTGGGATTTTCTCTCTCCTGCTCTCTCTGCCCCTTCCCCTCTCATGCGCGTTCTCTCTCTCTCTCTCTCTCTCAAAATAAATAAACAAAAAAATTACTTGAGAACCGAAGTTAGTCCATCTACTACTTCTAACTGTATGTTTTTTGTCCTAGAAAGTTAAATGGTAGGGTTGGAAAGCTTGATCCATTGACTGTGGCATTGGAAAGTACCAGGAGAGTGGCTCTCAGTATCTTAAAATTTCTATAGAAAAGCACTTCTTTCTGACTACTGTTTCAGTTTCCAGTGACCCTCCCTGTCAGGATGTACATTTCTCCTTTCCTTTGTCCTTGGCCTTGCTGAGCTATTATTATTGGATGAAGCACAAAGTAGTAGAGGAAAGCCCAGTCCAGACTGAGGTGCCTGATAGTGTTTCTATCAGGTTGACCAGGACCAGGGAGAGAGAGCTTCCTCAAGCCCCTTAAAGTACCCTCTTGTGTGGCGGGATCTTCCCTGTTGTTTGAATTGATTCTTTGCACACCGTCCTCCTATCTTCTCTGTCTGTTACTTCTCCCCCAGTATGTTGGTTCTCCATTTGTATCTCCATTTGCCCAGGGAGAAGCTGAGTGCTACTCAGGCTTCTGGGACAGCCTGGTCTCTCTAAACTCTCTTTTCTCATGGTGCCTCTAATGGGGAGGAGGGAGAAGCAGGAGAAGCGGGAGTGTGGAACACATATTTAAAGGAAAAAGGATTGGGGTAGAACATCACTGTGCACATTACATTCCACATCCCTTTGTGATTATTAGCCATTTAAAACCGAATGGGATTTTGCAGCCAGAGATAGTCTCTGAACAGATGATTAATGGTTTAATCTGTAATAACTTTACATTTTATAGAACCCTGATAGGAGTCCACATCTGGTGAGCCAAGCTATTTAAGGCTGTGTTAATTCTGTTAATTGCTATACGTTTGTTTGAATTGCTGGCACCTGCGGGCTTTGGGATAATGTGTTTGTTGTTGCCTTTTTTTTTTTAATATACTCATTTTACCCCATCTCACTGTCTTTTGCTGCTCTTATGCTATCACAATTTCTCTTTTGGTTTTACTTTGTGTTGTCCCCTACTTCTTTGCTCACTATACTTTTTTTTTTTTCCTTTTTCCTCCCTGTTTTAATTTTCCCTACCTCTGTGCTTCTTTAGCTCTTATTCTGGTTTCCTTCCTTATTTCTCAGTCTGTAATAAATGGTTCTGTTCATAATCAGGTAAATTAGGTCATAGCATTGAGACTAAAAATCCCCTTTTCCTAGCATTGAGAATACTTTGTGGCCCCAGGGTGAGCAAAGACCAAGTGAGGGTTTTTGAATCAGCATGGAAGATGAGAAGAGAGTTGTCTTTAAAAGCACAAGTCCAGAGTTTGAATCTTGTCTAGACTCATTCATTACCAGCTGCAAGACTAATAACAAATCAGTTAAATGCTCTTAGCCTCCATGTTTGCATCAGATAATAGTACCTAATTCAGGCATTTTTATGTCAGAGCAAATGGGATTAAGAGAATGGAGGTGCTTTATAAACTGTAAAGCACTGTGCAGATGCTCATGTTATTATTTGTGTTATTAAATGCAACCAAACTGATTAGATCTGGTCAAGGAGCCACATCTTCCCCTTTGTTGTTTCTGCAGTTTGAAAACTGCAGAAGTTAGGAGAGTACAGTGCAGTTTAAGAAAAAGAACAGCTGAATTGGAACCTGGCCTCCAGATCCAGTTCTGATGCTAATTAGAAAATTATACAGTCCATTTGGGCATCCGTGTCTTGATCTGTAAAATGACGGTAGTGATCACTGCTAAGCCAGATAAACTGCACACTACTATGGAGAACTTCTAATGCAGAAGTACAAGTGCTTGATTATTAAATTTTGGGTAGCAAGGTAGAATTTATTTTTCTACTCTTAGGAAGATATGCAGAGGAGCATTGTGTGGGCTTGGAGGAAAGCACGCATTGATAGAGTGGAAGAACCAATACAAACAGGAGACCAAGAGGGATAAGGTTCCAACAAAGTAGAAAGAAGTCGAAATGTGAATCAGAGAGTAGGAAGTGGAAAATGTGGCAGAAGAAGAAAAGAGAGAAACTATGTCTCAGGAGCTGCCTATTGGGTTGAGCACAGAAAAAACTGGCATTTTTGTGGGTTAAAAAAATCAAATATTGGTAATGCCATATGCGTCAGCTTAAGAATGAAGTTTTTGTGAAGAGAATAAATTGTATCTTCTGGAAAAGAGATTACCTCCTAGATTATAAGGAACTGAAATAGGTAGGAGAGACCTGCACTCTGTCATGGAGAATGAAGAATAAGAACCCTGAGCTGCTGGGAATTTCGATGAATGTGAGGTGCATTTCACAGAGGGGGGTAGGGTGTAAGCACCTAGCCCAGCATGGCTGTAAGAAAGTTGTATGTACCTAAGGGATAGTATCAGGAGGGCTGAAGGTTCAAGGATATTTAGTATTGCAGTGCTGTCACAAACAGAGAGATTTTCGATTAATGCCACAATAAAAATACTAAAGTATGCTTTGCTGCCTATAGTTGATGGGCTGTCAATGGAGAAATAGATATGGTGAACATTTTTTTTTTTAGAGACCTGATATCTATTTCTTGTTCTTTTGAATGAAGGTTCTTACTCCCCTTCATTTTCTTTTTAAAAAAAATTTTAAGAAGTATATTTGTTTTGAGAGGGAGAGAGAGAGAGAGAGAGAGAGAGAGAGAGAGAGAGAGAGAGAGAATCCCAAGCAGGATCTTCATTGTTAGCACAGAGCCTGCTGCGGGGCTTGATCTCACGAACTGTGAGGTCATGACCTGAGCCAAAATCAAGAGTTGGGCACTTAACTGAGCCACCTAGGAGCCTCATTTTCAATCCAGTGGTTCAGTGGCACTGACTCCACTCCTGGCTACCTTGGTGAGCATGTGAGCTGTAAGTCAGTTAGAACTAGGCCGTTCCCCTGGCCAGAGTTATTTTGTTCATAGGTGGGTACCTAACCCAATTTGGATCAGTGACATAAAAGCTTAGGACTCTAGTTTATATGTTGTGGGGAGGTAGTTCTCCTTCCTTAGGGTTAGAACTTGGGATGATATAAAATTGAGCCTCTGGCTACCATCTTGCCAACACATAGAGACCAAAAATGAAGCTAGAATGGAGAAAAACAGAGGCAAAAATGGTGGGGAGAAGCTAGAACCTAGTGACATTTTTAAGGCCCTGGATCAAACATTCTTTAAACTAGAGTACCCCTGATTTCCAGCTAAGACTGAGTAATTCTTCCTTTTGTCGAAAGCAGCAGGAGCTGGATTTTCTGTCATTCGCGACATAGAGTCCTAAGTGATGTGAAAGAATTCCTCATACTCCTGTTTCACCCCTGTCTTCTCTGATAAGAAAATAGCTCTTTGGACAAGAAAAGATAGACAAAGAAAGAAAATTTAACATCAGAGGCTGTTAAAATCACCTAATAGCTCTGCATTAATTCAGGTTTCTTGACTTGGATGAATGATATCCCAGGATATGGAGAGAGTTTGTAAATAAGATTTTTGAAATCCAGTTGGTGGTTTTGAGAAATAGTAGAGAATGGGGGAGGTTCCTAAAGACTAAAGATGGAAGAAAGTATGGATAATGCAAGCTATGGGCCTATGAGCTTCACTGGAATCCGGGAAAGATTTTGGAGTGCCTTATTAACAGAAGGTATGAGCCCGTAGAAGAGAGAAAAATGTGATCAGAAGAATTACAATTATTCACCAAAGACACTAAAAATAAGCCATATTACATGAACCAAACTCACGTTTCTATTCCATATTGTTACCATACTTATAAGTCAGGAAAGCATAACTAAGTATCAGCAAAGTATTTGGCAGTGCATTTTGTGATATCCTTGTCAACAAGATGGGGAAAAAGGAATTGGATGTAACAGCTATTCATGAAAGGAGTAACTATTGAAACATACAAATGAGTCTTTTTTTTTTTTAAGGTTTATTTATTTACTTAGAGTGAGCAGAGGAGGGGCAGAGAAAGAAGGTGGGAGAGGATCCCAAGCAGGCTCTGTGCTGCCAGTGCGGAGTCCTACATGGGACTCAAACTCACAAATCATGAGATCATGACCTGAGCTGAAATGTAGTCAGATGCTTAATGGACTGAGTCATGCAGGCACACTGAAACATACCAATGAGTCTTGATGAAGGATCTGTTTTGACCTATATGGAAGTTTCAGGTGGATGTGACAATGCTTTTTCCTACTTAATGTTTGTATTAGGGGCTTGAGGGAAGGTAAGAGAGCATGCTCATCAACTATTTTAATGGCAGGGAGCTGAGAATGATAGAAAATATGTGCCTGCATGATTTGAGGGTGAATTAATAGAGGTGTGATCTATAAAACAAAGGAGGTAACAGTTTTATAGTGTAATTTATTGATGAAGAGAGAAGGCTCTGGAACTAGAGTTCTTGGTTTCAAAGCCCAGCTCTACTCATGCTAGCTTTGGAGTGCTGGGCAAGTTACTTAACCCTCTCTGTGCCTCACTTTGCTGATTTGTTATGAGCAGAATAATTATACCTACTTCATAGGGTGAGTATTAACTGAGTATTATAACTTAGTATTAACTGAGATAATAAATGTAAAACCCATAAAGCAATGCTTAATAGAAAACTTTTGGTAGATTTTTTTGAAGTATAGTTGACACACAACTATAGTTTTATTAGTTTCACATGTATTACACAGTGATTTGATAACTCTGTATGTTATGCTATGCTTACCACAAATGTAGCTACCATCTGTCACCATCTGTAATGCTATTACAGCACTGTTGACTGTATTCTTTATAAGGCACCTTTCATCCCTGTGACTTATTCATTCTGTAACTGGAAGCCTTTACTCCCTATGCCCCTTCACCTGTTTTTCTCATCCTTGTGCCCTTTAGCAGCCACCAGTTGGTTCTCTGTATTTATGGGTCTGTTTCAGTGTTTTAATTATTATTTTTTTAGGTTCCACATATAAGTAAAATAATATGGTATTTGTCTTTCTCTGACTTATTGCAATTGGCATAATACCTTCTAGGTCCATCCATGTTGTTGCAACATGTTGCATGATCTCTTTCTTTTTATGGCTGAGTAATATTCCATTGCAAATATATACCACATCTTCTTTATCCATTCATCCATAGATGGATACTTAGGTTGCTTCCATATCTTGGCTATTGTAAATAATGCTACAATAAACATAGGAGTGCATGTAGTTTTTTGAATTCGTGTTTTTGTTTTCTTTGAGCAAATACCTGGTAGTAGAATTACTGAATGAATGGTATTTGTTTTTTTCACTTTTTGAGGAACTTTCATGCTTCATACTTTTGCCACAGTAGCTGCATCAGTTTACATCCTCACCAGCAGTCCACAAGGATTCCTTTTCCTTCACATCCTCACTAACACTTGCTATTCCTTATTGTTTTGATACTGGCTATTCTGACAGGTGTATGGTAACCGACTGAGCCACCCAGGTGCCCTCTCTGCCCATTTTTTAATTGGATATTTTTTGTTTGTTTGTTTTTGTCTTGAGTTGTTTATATTCTCTGTATATTCTTTATATTAATCCCTTATCATATATAATGTTTGCAAATATCTTCTCCCATTCAGTAGGTTGCCTTTTCATTTCGTTGATGGTTTCATTCACTGTGTGAAAGCTTTTTATTTTGGTGTGGTCCCAATAGTTTATTTTTGCTTTTGTTTCCCTTGCCTGGGTAGATGTTTCTAGAAAAATGATACTAAGGGTGATGTCTAAGAGATAACTTCCTGTGTTTCCTTCTAGCAGTTTTATGGCTTTAGGTCTCACATTTTGGTCTTTAATCCATTTTGAGTTTATTTTTGTGTGTGGTGGAAGAAAGTAGCCCAGTTTCATTCTTTTGCCTATAGCTTTTCAGCTTTCCTAGCACTATTTTATTGAACACAATGTCTTTTATCCATTGTATAGTCTTCCTTTGTTGTGGATTAATTAACTGTATAGGTGTGAATTTTTTCTGCTCTTTGTTCTGTTGATCTATGTGTCAAAACAATACTGTTTTGATTACTATAGCTATGTAGTATACCTTAAAATCTGGGGTTGTGAAACCTCCAGCTTTGTTCTTCTTTCTCAAGATTGCTTTGAGTATTCAGGGTCTTTTGTGGTTTTACACAAATTATAGCTTTATTTGTTTTAGTCCTATGAAAAATACTATATAGGGGTTGCATTGAATCTGGGTATTGCTTTGGGTAGTATGGACATTTTAACAATACTAATTTTTCCAATCCATGAGCATGGTATATCTTTCCATTTGTTCGTATAATCTTCATTGTCTTTCATCAGTGTGTGATAGTTTTCAGAGTACGGGTCTTTCACCTCTTTGGTTAAATTTATTCCTAGGTATTTTATTCTTTTTGGTGCAATTGTAAATGAGATTGTTATCTTAATTTCTCTTTCTGCTACTTTGTTATTAGTGTATAGAAATGCAGCAGATTTCTGTATATTAATTTTATGTCCTACAACTTTACTGAATTCATTTATTCTAATACTTTGGCAATTTGGTGAATTGTTTTTATCATGAATATTATCACTGTGTGCTAATGTTATTACTGAAAGTATTTCTATTCAATTCTGGATATTAAGCTTTTAAAAGATTAGCTAATTGTTAGATTAGGGCATGTTTAGAGTTGAGTTATGAGAAAGATGAAGGATTCAAGAGTCTGACATAAAACGAGTTGACTGATCCAGGGGTATTTAACCTGAAGAAGAAAAGATGCCTGAGCCCAGGCATTGGCTTCATATGTGAAGGATTGTTATCTTCATACATGAAGGCCTATCATCCTATGGAAGTAGGATTAAATGTGATTGATATATCCTCAGGAAGAAGAGCTAAGGCAAACAAGTGGAAGCTGATTACTTAATACAAAGAAGACGTTTCAGTAAGAGCTGTTTAAAGCTGCCTTTAAAGCCATGCATTCTTTTTTTTTTTTTTTAATTTTTTTTTCAATGTTTATTTATTTTTGGGACAGAGAGAGACAGAGCATGAACGGGGGAGGGGCAGAGAGAGAGGGAGACACAGAATCAGAAACAGGCTCCAGGCTCTGAGCCATCAGCCCAGAGCCCGACGCGGGGCTCGAACTCACAAACCGCGAGATCGTGACCTGGCTGAAGTCGGCCGCTTAACCGACTGCGCCACCCAGGCGCCCCAAAGCCATGCATTCTTTATCACACTTAAGGCCTCCAAGTAGAGTCTGGGAAACCACCTTGATGAGGTTGTAGAAGAGATTATAGCATCAAATGAGTAGACAGTGTTGATTTTCTAGTTTCCTTCCAAATGTATGATCCTAAGCTCTACGATGAATAAGGCTTCTGAAAAGAAAGAATGAGACTGATTAATTAGACCAGATTTATTGTGCCAAAGACTTTCCTGATTAATCTCCAAATTAGTTGACTTAAACATGTCTCACCAAGACTCATAGGGTTGCCTTTGTGGTAGGATTTGAGGTTCCCAGCCACTGCCATAGTCACTTATAATTATTCTTCTTTTCTCAGACCTCTACTGGCCCCATCTCCAAAACCATTATAACCACAGCAACTAAAATGATAGTAGCAACAGTAAAGACTAACATGTATTGAGCACTTAACAAGGTAAATGCCTGTGAAGTGTATGCCTACATGGTTAAGTGTTTCATACATATTTCCTAATTTAATTCTCACAACAAACCGATGAGGTAGATCCTGTTATCGTTACTCATTTGAATTTAAAGAGATGAGACTCTTGTCCAGGGTCACATAGTTAGGAAGGATGGGAATTGAGATGGAAACATTGCTGCCATTTTGACTCCTGCTGTGCCACCTCCGCCAACTCAGTCCTAAGACCCAGTGAAGAACAGGAAATAAGTTCTTCATGAAAAGGTTGGGATTCTGTGGTTAAACCCAGTTGAGGGAATGGTCTCTCACTACCTTTTAGAAGCTCTACTTGAAAGGACAGGGCATTTAATCAGACAAAAAAAAATGTCCTGCTGGGAGGCTAGATACAATTACCTGTCTCTTTCACCTTGCCCTTGAGTATTCTGAAAAGGTGGTTTTTGCCAGATTTCCCACTTGGCTGGGCAAATTGATACTGCTCAACCTCTTAATGGAGGAATGATTTTCATTATAGGACTTGAGTGGAAAGGAGCTCCTCTTGGTGTGAATGCCAGGCAGTTGAATACCTTTGTTTTGAGATGTGTGGCACATGTTTACTTTTGTTCCAGCCCAGTATTTTCTATGAAGTTGGAGCTATTTGTCTCCAGTGCCCTCAGAAAGCCAGAATGAAGAGCAGCTACTTTTTAGGCTTATTATGAATTTTCAGTCTGATTCTGAGAGTTTCTTATTTAGCTTTGCAGTTTTTTTCTTTTCAGGATAAATTCAGTGGAACTCATTGCTTTCTAAAAATGTCACTTATTTACAGCAAATGTAATCTACCACAACATTCCCGCTGAGACAAAATCTCTTGTGTCTTCAAATGCCTCAAAGGAGACCAAAAAAAAAAAAAAAAAAAAAAACAAAGGCAGTTCTTGTACACATATACCTACAGGGATAAAGTAATCATTGAGCTAATTAATTAACTAATGTTTCTTTTTAATTGCTTTGCAAATGCAGAAATGACTATTCCATTAGTGGTATGTGCTTTTGTAACTTTGTGTTCTGTCCCCCATGTGGACAGTGTGTCTTAACTAGTTTCTGCATAGATTTCAAGAGAGATATAAGGACACATTTTTTTACTTCACAAATCAGTAAAAACGTAGCATAGGGCTGTAGCATTGCACATCAATTACTGACCAATAAAATTCTCCTTTTTTCCTCTCCCTCGGCCTCTTTCTTACCAGCCAGTATGGTCTATCTCATATTTCATGGAGAAAATAGAAACTAGGCAATGCTTGCTAACCTTCTCTTCCTCCACTTTCAGATTTACCTTCAAAGAAACTTACTGCTACCTTCTTTTCTCCTGTCTTACAGGATGAGCTCTCTTCCTCCTCTCTGAGTGTAACTACTGTTCTCTTTTGGCTCTTTTGAGATTAGCCCTGTAAGGAGTCCTTCTCTTCTAGGTATCTTTGATCTCTTGCCACCTGTTTTCTATTCCCTCAACTAGTGACATGTTGAACATCTTTTCCATGATCCTGTCTCCTGTTGAATTTACACCTTAGCACATTCCTTACTTTAAGTGAATAACTGCTTGGGAGAGTTGCAGATCTGCCCCATCTTCTCTACCTCATGGCTACTCCTTTGCCCTTTGGAGTTGCATGCCTAACTCTGGAGGGGCATACCTATCCTCAACACTTTAGTAGAATTCTTTTCCTGGTTTACCTGGCTTAAGTGAGGATCACTGTGCTGTATGCTGTCACAGCTCTTAGTTCTTAACTCCACTGCATTACAATTGGTATTTTATTCCTTATTGTATTTTAATGATCTGTGTTCATATGTTTCCTTAGTAGATGGGGCTTCCAGAAGGCAGAGATTAGGATTTACATAAATTGAATACTCACTTTAGAGTTAAACATAGGTCCTGGCAATAAGTATATGGAACGTATTCTTCAAGTTAGTAAATATTTGTGAACATCAGCAATAGAATTATTGCTCTAAATTTCCAGTTTCTGCGTGTATCCATTTTCTCAACAGCGTGTCACTCATTCATTTATTCACAAGTGCAGTAGATATTCACGAGTACTTGCTCTATTATAAGATCTGTTCTAAATGTTGGAGTATGTGGTGAATGAGACCATATATAAGAAGCCTCTGGAATTCATGTTGGAAGAAACTTAAGAATAAATGCATAAATAACTCATTAAGATTCTTTAAGATCATGATAAGTGGTATAAAGGAAATAAAAGAGAATAATGAGAGAGTAGGTGGCAAGGAAGTTGGGTCTCTGTCATCAGACTGAGTGGTCAGGAATGGACTCTTGGAGGAGGTTACAATTAAGCTTTGAGACCTGAGAGGAAAGAGTCAAGTACACAAAGACCCAGGAGAGGCCAGTCAGAGGAAGCCACAGGGATGGGACGGACACCAGGCAAGGGGAAGCTGGGCATGTTAAAGACATGGCCAGGTGACCACTGTGGTCATTGTGGCTGTGGCTCAGTGGGAGCTTGGTGAAAGGAACAAAATGTCTGTGATAAGACATGCTGCTTTTCTAAAAAGGTCCAAGCTGTGACTGACATGCCAGTATATCAAGCTTGTCTCCCCCTTAACGTCTTCATTGCCTGTTTATCTCCTATCCAGGTTGACTATGTCTCTCCTTTTATGCCAGAGGACAAAGGGTCCCTCCATGTTGTAAGCTCAGCTGTTCACCTGTGCTTGGCATTTCCTCCCCTCCTGTCACCTCCTGGAGTCCACTCTGGACTTCCTGCACTCCTCTTTGCACCTATGATCCTTGCCTCTCTGTTCCTTCCTTGTGGGATACAAGCATGTGCTACTGTACCCTCACACAGAACCTTTCCCTTGACCTGTACCTCCTTAAACTCAGAAAGAGAAAGAGTGTTGTTTTCCCAGAGATGCTAGGAAAGGAGGCAAAACACAAAATGGTTTTGAGGTTTGAGACAGGGATGGTGAGAAAGTTCACCTGGGGTGACTTCCGTCTTCCCAAGAGAAGAGATGAGGCAAGGTGCTGAACATGAGAAGAAAGGAGGTGTGGCTATGGATAGTGAGCCTTCCCACCTGCCTTCTCTCTGTCCTTCTCTGAATTTGGCATTCTGCACCACCTTGCTCTTTGTGCTGTTGTTCAGAAACACCTCGTGCCCCCGAGAGCAGGTCTTCCTCAGCCTCCCACTCATGGCCTTCTGCAGTTTGATTTCCGCTCTGTCCCTGCTTTGCCATACTTCCGCTCTATATTTAACCAGAGTGGTTATTTCCCCATCTTTTAAATATGTTTTGAGTTCTTCTGAAACTTCTTTATTTGGGTGTCCTGGCTAAGGATTTCACCCTTTCTCTTTGCTCTCTGACTCTTGCCCTTCTTCTGGGACTCATCTCACTGTTACCTGCTTGACTGATCACCCAGGTCAACGGTGGTCTTTCTCATTTCTGAATTGCATGCAGGCTTTTAAGCTATAATGTGTGCGAGCTGAGATTTCAGAGGCAGAGTTCCAAGTTTAAATATTTGTTTTGCCATTTACTATCCGTGCACCCGTGGACAAGTTAACTAGCTTTTTGGAGTTTCTTCAGCTATAAAATGGGTATCTTAAAAACTCTGGTAGGTAGGTACTATTATGAGGATCAAATGAGATAACATAATACCAGTACATGGTGAATGGTTAATAAATATTAGCTATTATTGTTATTTATTTGGTCCTTAAAATGTTATGCTTTCATTTGTTAGTTTTTTCTGGCAGGCAGATAATTCCTTTGAGGCAGAGAGGTTTCTGTATACAATGCTGTGTATACTGTAGGTTTGTTAAAGAGAGTTGAAAGGAATTTATACCCCTTGAGTGAATTTCTTGATTAACTATGAAGAAGTTGATGTTTCTCTATACTATAGTTTGACCCCAGTTGGAATGATCCCACCTACAAAATGAAAACAATTTATTCTTTACAGACAGTAAAAAAAAAAAAAAAAAATCACACTCATGGGTAAATGAAATGTATGTGCATCTATGAAATATGAATGCAATGATTTTCTGTTTTTAAGTTCCTCAATCAAATGCAGTTGTGATGAAGTGTATCTTTCTTAGGGTACTTTTTCTTCATAGATATTTGTAACGTAATAGTTTTGATAGGTGTTGTTTCAAATGCTGAAGGAAACAAAGTCTAGTTGTAACGCTGGATATTGGTGTGATGATCATCAGTGTCCCTTTCAGGTCTAAAATTCTTATAAATTTTAAATTGCTGTGGAATGTCTCTCAATCCCCAAGTTACCTTTAAGTGATTGACTTAGTGAGCTTCTGTTATATTCTTGGTATGGTGTTTGGAATACAAAATGAACTGGGCACAGTTCCTTCCTTTGGAAGATCTTCTAGGTGAGGGGTTGGCAGCTTTCTCTGTAAGGGACCAGGGTAGTGGTTCTCAAACAGGGACCATTTTGACCCCAGGGAACATTTAGCAATGCCCAAAGACACTTTTGGTTGTTAAAACTGCAACAGGGGGGAGGATGAAGTGAGTAAAATGGTAATGAGGTGATGGGATAGGACTGCTACCCCAGTAGGCATATGGTGGGTGGAAGCTGAGACTGTTGCCATACATCCTACAATGCATAGAGTAGCCCCTCTATGACAGTTATCCAGCCCAGATTTCAATAGTGCCAAATTTGAGAAGCTCTGGGCCAGATAGTAAATAATAAATTGATAGTAGATATATGGTTTTGTGGGCCATAGAGTCTCTATCATACTACCAAATTCTGTAGCATGAAAGCAGCTGTAGATCATGTCTAAACAAATGGTTGTGTCTGTGTTGCAGTAAACTAATTGCATAAACAGGAGGTGGGTTGGATTTTGCCCCAGGGCTATAGTTTACTGATCCCTGCTCTGGTTGAAATGACAAAAAGCCCCCAGATAATTATAATGTAATAAGCTATATGATCAAAATATTCGTGGGTTTAAGGTGAAGCTTACAATATGGGCAATTAGCCTGACCGCAGATATTAAAGATGGTTTCCTGAAGGAGAAAGAACATCAACAGAACTTTATTCCCCCTAAGAGTGAAAAGTTAGGCGTCCATAAAAATTCTAGGAAGAAGGAATAGTATCAGCAAAGACATAAAAGTGTGAAACAGCATGGTGAGTGTGGGGAACTACTAGAATAAAGGAAAGTAGGAACAAAGGTGGTGTGGTAGCAGTAGGAATAGCAGCTAATTTAGTGAGTGCTTACTGTATACCAAGAACTTGTCTAAGTATTTCACATGTGCTAACTCATTTCATAGAAACAGAGCTCAGCATGGCTAGGGTGCTGTGAGAGAAGTGTGTATGGAGATGTGTGTATGTATGTATCAGGGCTAGGACTTTATTTTTTTTTTTTTTTTTATTATTTTTTTTTTTTAAATTTTTTTTTTTCAACGTTTTTTATTTATTTTTGGGACAGAGAGAGACAGAGCATGAACAGGGGAGGGGCAGAGAGAGAGGGAGACATAGAATCGGAAACAGGCTCCAGGCTCCGAGCCATCAGCCCAGAGCCTGACGCGGGGCTCGAACTCACGGACCGCGAGATCGTGACCTGGCTGAAGTCGGACGCTTAACCGACTGCGCCACCCAGGCGCCCCTGGGCTAGGACTTTATTTTGTAGGTGGGTAAAACTAGGAATGAGAAGAGCAGCAAGGAAAACATCAGTAAGACTTATCGACTTGACTGTACATTAGAGGTAAAGCCAGAGAGAGGACACACGTTTCTGGCTGGCGTGATATTAATAGAATATAGAGATACAGATACTGGAAGAGAGCCAGGCTTAATAGAGAAAGTGCTCTTTACTTTTGAATGTGTTGTGTTGGAGGTACTTGTGTTATCTGGACATCAGGGTCAAGTTCAGATAGCTGGAGGTGTAACTGTAGTCAGAATATAAGGAATATAGTTCAGTCAGTTACAGCTGATGATCTCCCATGAGAAATCACATCAAATAGAGCAGTGGATTAAAAAAAAAAAAAAGAATCCTGAAAGTCACCAATGTTTATGAAAAGAGAGATTTAGAAGGAAAAGTTAGAGAAGTGGTACGAGAACCAGAGAAAGTGGTATTACAGAAGCCAAGAGAGTAGAAAGTTTCCAGGTGGGTGGCATAGTCAGTAGGTCCTAGTCCAAAGGGGAACAATAAGTCAGGACCTGGAAGCACCATTGAAGCTGAGAAGGCAGAGGTGATGGGTAATTTTGTTTTGCTTCTGCATCAGTGAGACAAAATCATTGTGAAATTCAGAGGTGACAAAGGCAGTAGAAATGGAGAAGGTAAATATATAAGAAACATAAACATTAAAACAACATCCCAGGGGATTATGCCAACCTTTTCTTATATATTCTTTAAAGTACATACAAGAAATCTTACTAAAAAGTGTTTTGTAGGCTTATTTGGGGTTTCTGTACATTTTTAAAAAATTCCTTTCTTTAATCTTTCAGTAATTCATGTTTTGTGTTTATATTCTCCTTCTCCCAAGTGATTAGTTCTATCATTAGATTTTAGTGAAACTGTGGACTTGAGGGGCTTACTGTGTATTTGTTTTTTTTTTTTTTTTTGGTGTTTTTATTTTTTTTTCAGGTTTTATTTATTTATTTATTAAATATATGAAATTTATTGTCACATTGGTTTCCATACAACACCCAGTGCTCATCCCAAAGGATGCCCTCTTCAATACCCATCACCCACCCTCCCCTCCCTCCCACCTCCCATCAGCCCTCAGTTTGTTCTCAATTTTTTAAGAGTCTCTTATGCTTTGGCTCTCTCCCACTCTAACCTCTCTCTTTTTTTTTTTTTCCTTCCCCTCCCCCATGGGTTCCTGTTAAGTTTCTCAGGATCCACATAAGAGTGAAAACATATGTGTATTTGTTATAATAAAATTTAAAAGCCACCTTTGTAGAACAGTAAAACTTTGGGAATGTTTTTATATGATTAGCAAATGGGACACAAACCTCGTAGATTTGAAACTTGAAGACACCAAAGAATTATCTATAAGCCAATGTCAATTCAGTTTAAGTCATTCGTTGAATGTCTTGCATTTTTGTTAACAGTCATATATGATAGTTTTTTTTTTTTGCTCTCAAACAGCATGCTATCTTAACCACTATGTATGTTTATTGCACAAAGGATTTACAGCAACTATGCATGTAGTTGATGAGAAGAAATTTACATAAACAAACCACTTGAAGAATCTAGTCGTGAAGAAATATAACAAAATGTTGTTATCACATGGCAGAATCCTGGTACCAACAATGCGTTACTAAAGACTTTCAGGAAAGGAGAGTTCTTCTAGCATGTACTAGAATATTGGGAGCATCTCCATCTACTGGCTCTGCCTATTTGGTGTTCTTTTCTAAAGAGAATTTGACTAAATTACTCTTAATTGAAAAACAAATGCAAATGATGAAGAACCAGGAGGTGATCCAAAGCATCAAAATACTGTTTACCCTGTGAGGACAGACCATGTCTTATTTGTCTTTGTATCCCTCTGGGCAAAGCACCATGGCTATCATTTATTAAGTGCACGGTTCATACTGAATTGGTTACATCTGGCCATTGGATTAGTGCAGCTGAGAAAGACTGGACCTTGAGCCTTATGGATGCTTTCCAAATAATGGTGCTAATGACAAAGAGCATGAGGGTCCAAGAAGAAAGTGAGTTGTGAGGACTCCACCTATAGAAGGTTGGGAGTGAAAGATCTTTGTTAAAGAAGAGTAGAAGTTGCATGCACTATCAGTGGGGAATTGGCCACATCCAGTGGGCTCTGCCCTCCGTTACAGTGGTAGTGACCCATAAAACATGCATCATGAGTCAATGAGTGAGGCTCAAGGTGGACAAACAAAAAAGAAGTAGCAGAAGCTTCCATCACTGCAGTTTCTTATGAAAGAAATTGAAGGTTTTTAAAGATAAAACTTATATGAAAGAAATAAAGTGAAATCCACAAAACTGGTTCTAACCTCTACGGGTTTATCATACTGGCATTTTGTTGCAAATGCGTTGAGAATGACTGCTCTGTGATTTTTACTAGCTTTTAGTCCCTATAGGCAAAAAAAGCATTTCTGAAAGAGATTTAAAATTGTGGACTCTGATAACACTGCTAGTTGTCAGGTTTTTCTCTAATGAACAGCTTATCAGTAAATGTGCTCAGTGGTTAATTACCACATTAGGCTTATTGGCATAAAGTGTAGTAGAATGCCCATTATCCTTATGCAAATTTAGATTTACTGCAGGTTAAATCCTGTGACCTGAAATCTAAGTTGCCTGTCATAAATTAACAGACCTCTGTACTAGCCGTGCTGGGATTGGCAGTGACTAAGGACCCCAGGAGAGGGGTGAATGAATCAAGCTTGGGGAGGTGGGGCTCACTCTTTGGAATATCTCACAAAGGCTGATAGAGCTAATTGTGCTGTAGAGGTTGTGTGGTGTTTTTGTTTTGTTTTGATTTTGTTTCATTTCACAGGGCGGTCAGGCAGTCCAAGCATGGTTCAAGCAGCTGTTGATGCCAAGTGGTGTCATCCACCAGGTGTCATGGGGCATTTGGAGGTTGTAGGATTCAGATCGAGCTATGCTTCGGTTCCAGGGGACCTGTCAAGTTAGAAGTTTAGATCCTAAGATAAGGATTCAGATTCCCAGGTATCTTTGTCAGCTTAGGTTGCTACAACAAATACAGACTGGGTGGCTTAAATAATAGATGTTTATTTCTCACAGTTCTGCAGGCTGGGAGTGTGAGGTCAGAGTGCTTGCAGAGTTGGTGAGGACCCTCTTCCTGGTTTATAGATGTTGTATTCTTGATGTGTCCACAGATGGTGGAGAGAGAGATCATTTCTCTTGTGTCTTTTTTCATAAGGGCACTAATTCCATCATGAAAGCTCTACCAGCTTGACTTAATTACCTTCCAAAGGCCCCATCTTTGAATACCATCATCACCCTGGGGATTAGAGCTTCACCATATGAAGTGGTGCTAGGAGTCAGGGCACATAAACATTCAGTCCGTAGCACCAGGGAACACTTGGGAAGCAAAGCAGAGACAGCCCAATCTAAGCAGACTAGGCTCACAGTTGTCTCAAGTGTTTCAAGGAAATGGAGCACAAGGCAGCATATTCAAGAGAAAGTAGGACTGTAGAGGGCGTATGTGACAGAGCAGAAATGAATGCTATACAGTGGCCACAAGGGAGCCCATAGCTCAAGAATGCCCCCTTGGTTTGCAGACCTAATTCCACACTCTTACCAGAAGCTGAGGCAGAGTTGGCTCTTGGACCTCCTTCCTGCCCCTTTCAGGCCACGCTCAGAAGTGATGTGAACTCAGGGGGGTCTTTCACATTATACTCTGTTGACCTGAGGTTAAAACAAAGCAGGGACTGGATTGATGCAGTCAAAGCCTCATTCAAATCTATTTGCTTCAAAAAAGACATTGGTGTTTGGTGTTTAGGGACTTCTAATACAAGTGATTTTTTTTTTTGCAAACAATGGTGAAACTTTCTGAAGCCCTGGAGTCCTGGCTACTGTCCCCTACTCCCGGCACATTGAAATCCATAGTTCAGAATGAGGGATTCTCAGCAAGGATAGGAAAATCATTACTTCGGTTGTTTCTTCAAATGAATCATTAGTGCTCATAAAGGAAAATAGTCTTGTGTGCCCAGGGGACGTATCCAGGTAATTTTGGCGAGGAGCAACATTTCTTACCACACCGCGAGTGCTTATGTGACTGGTGCAAAATAAGCTGTGGTTTCATTGCTGATCCATTAACAGTGAGTGTGGTGGGTGAAAGTTCTTTAATTAGTCCCCAGGGTAAAAACAGCCCAGTATTTATAGACCGTAGGAGGAAAGGGGGTGGGGGAGGCAGGTGACTTGTCAGCTGTACATCAGTGACTTCTGTGTCTTCCAGGTCATATTAAAAAATGTCTTGAACAGGAGAAAGTAGTCTTTTCTGTCCCATGATAAATTCAGTGTTTTGGTTGGAAGTATCCATAGAAAGCATTTTTCTGTCTTCCTAATTTCCAATTACAAAAGAGGAACAGGGCTTTCTCTATTTAAGAACAGTACAAACTGTTTTAGAAGTGAGATGCAGTCCAAGAATTACCAAGGCAAAGAAGGAACATGGCAGTACAGCGTGTTCTCCACATAGCAACTACTCAGTGAAGGGTGATGAACAATTACAGTGGCAGCCAAGGAAGGGGTATTAGGGGTGGGAGAAGCACTTATTATATATAACATGAAGCTTTGAAGCTCTTTTTGGTCTTCTTGACTTGTCAACTGACTTAATGAGAGGGCTTCTTTTCCTTGAACCTCAGCTTGACCGTTTGGCCTTGTAAGCATTGGAGGCAGAAGAGATCTCTCAAATGAAAATCAGTCCAAGATCATCTTACAGCAACCAAATCATGGGAGAGAAGAAATAAAGGGGTGGGATCAATCTAAAAGTCTCATATAAAGAAAGACCCCAGAGACGTTTCTCCTGAGAGCCCATTATACACAAAAGAATCAAAGAGAGACCCACAGAGTACCTGGGTGGCTCATTTGGTCAAGCATCTGACCCTTGATTTTGGCTCATGTCGTGATCTCACTGTTTGTGGGATTGATCCCCAGGTCAGGTTCCATGCTGAAAGCTTGGGATTCTCCCTCTCCTTTTCTCTTTGCCTTTCCCCTAGCTTGCACATGCACACCCTGTCTCTCTCTCAAAAGAAAAAAAGAGGCCCGAGAAGAAAGCCATGTGCAGAGATCCAGGAGAGTTACTGGCCCAGTTTGTTTATATTTATTAAAGCTTTATCCCTCTAAAAGCTTTCAGCTCTCCTAGAGTAGTTCCACTGGATCATTGATTAATTTTGCCCTAGACCAGTTTCATAGCTTGAGGACAGGGTGAGAAGAGAAGATTTGAGCTATCCCTAGGACAATTATAGGAACAAATAAGTTTTATTATTTATGCCAGCTTAGTTAGGTGGATAGTGGTAGTGTTGAAAAGGATTCTGCAGACACCTCTCCTTGAGTTGCTGTTTATGTCCTTAAGCAATATAAACTGTAATTTGGGTGTTTAAAATTCATATAAATGGTATCTTACTGTATATGTCTTTGTACGGCTTTTCTATTCAACATAACACTTTTAAGATTTATCTATATTCACATAGATTTCATTTATTATGGTATCTGCTATTTAGTGTTCTTTTGTAGGAATATATACTTTGTTTTATTTATTCTTCCCCCTTGTAATGTAGCTAGATATTTATGTTGTTCCTAGTTTCTCATATTATAGTTAAGGCTATGGTAAATACCCCTGTATGGTTTTTATTCACACTTGTGCCAGAGTTTACCCAGGAAGTATACCTAGGAGTGCAGTTAGCTGCTAGGTCATAAGCTGGGTGTATCTTTATCAGATATTGCCAAATTGCTCTTGAAGTAGTATACAAATTTACACCCCCACTAGCACTATGTAAGTGTTTCTCTTCCCTTGCGTCTGTGATAGTTTTTGGGTATTGCCAGTCAATCAGATAATATAGTATAAACTGACCCAATAGAATATAAACCAGGTTTACCCTGTAAAATACATGCCTAAATCCTCTCTCATTGTAAGTTCCTGTTCCTACTGAGAATCTAGAGACCTCAAGGGTATATAGATTGCATGTTTCCTACCTCATTTCCTTCTTAGGATACTGGGCCCCAGTGAGAGCTTCCTTGTGTCAGTTTGGAGCAGGTCTGTTCTTTATCAGCAGCAACTTGTGTCTTTCCACTTTAAACTGTTGTAGTTCTTCTAGTCCTTACAGAACTTTATTACTATAACCCCAATATCTTACACGTCTTTTAAAAATTTCAGGATATATGAAAAAAAATTCACAGTCCAAATATCCACATTCAGAAGATAAAGCAAAATACAACCAAATCCCCAAAGCAGGTATGATGACTGAGAAACTGAAAATAAAGTCACCATAACTTTTATAAAAAGGATGTTTTCATAGGAAAAAAACTGTTCCCCAAATATAGTCATATATTCATTCTCTATCCACTTTAGACTTTACCCTTCTGGGGTATTGATGGGTATGTAGGAAATCTTTGTGTTCTCCCTAGAGTTTACAGTGTGTGTGATTAGCATTTGAATCTGTTGGACATATGGCTTCCAAAAATTCCTCTTGTGAAAAGTCATTAAGTTTTGTCTTAGAGTTTTCATGGACCATTTAGTTGACCTAATCTGTCATTACTATTAGTATGAATTCTTTTGTCTAAGTGTTTTTCTTGCTTTTTCTACAATAGTTAAAACAGAAGTTTTTTTGGTTGTTATATGATAAAGAAACAAAACAAATCTTATACAGCGTAGCCTGAAGGCCCGGCTGTGAAAAAAAAAAGAGCCTCTGCCCTTAATTAATTAACTAATTTTTAGTTTGGTGATTTAGTGTCAATAGTATGCCAATGTATAGAAAAATACTAAATTTTCAGGACACATACATTGAGATTTTCCTACCAAGAGTGGTGCCAGTTTTGCTGCTTTTCTCTGTGAGAGGGAAGTGAAGATTGATGCTTCAGTGCCCTTGTAGATAGTCTAAAGGATGTCAAGGATGGAAACTTAGAGGTCAGTGAATAACTGGGCTTAAATAAGCTAATTTATCACATAACTATGTATTAAGTACGTCTGTATGTCAGGTTCTGTGCTAAGTGTTGGAAATATAATGATGATCAGATAGACAGTATCCTTCTCCTTGTTGAGATTTGAGGTCTAGTTTCTGTCAGCTTTTGGGTCAGTGTGGTTTTTAAGGACATGAGATTCCGTAGCTGAATGAAGGGTCCCTATGCTTCTGTGGCTTCTACTTTTAACTTGAAAATAACGTTAAGAATGTCTGGTCTGTGACCTAAGATTACTTAATATATTCTTTTAATATGTTATAAATATTTTGACTGGACTAAGATCTTTATTAAAAATGTGTCTTGTGGGGCACCTGGGTGGCTCAGTCGGTTAAGCATCCCACTTTGGCTCAGGTCATGATCTCAAAGTTTGTTGGTTCAAGCCCTGCGTCTGGCTCTGTGCTGACAGCTCAGAGCCTGGAGCCTGCTTTAGTTTCTGTGTCTCCCTCTCCTGCTCATGCTCTCTCTCTCTCTCAAAAATAAATAAACATTAAAAAAAAATTTTTAAATGTGTCTTGTATTCAGTGTTGAAAAAGAAGAAGACGGAATATTGACACAGAAATACACATAAAGCATAATAGCACAGAGTGAACATTTTTAACATACAAGTACTTAGAGAGATTGAAACAAAGGTTGAAAACTATGGTAAAGTACATGAATTTTATAAGAAAAAAATTGAGTTCATCATCAAATAGTGTCAAAAAGCTGAAAAGACATTTTTCCTGTGGTGATATTTTCCTTGTGTCTTTCTCCCGTTTAATTCAGTTCAGTTTAGTGGATGTGGATTAAGTATGCATTATGTATTAAGCATGTACTTGCCATAGGGATACAAAAATGAATATAAAATGGTTTTTTCCTTCAAGGGTCCCAGAGATACATTATCAAGCAGGTTGAAAATAATTGTAGTAATTATGAGAAATGTGCCAAAATAGAAAGATGTTTAAAATACTTGATGAGGCTTCTGGTTATGCTGGGTAAGCTTATATCAGATTGACTCTGTCACTAGAAACAACTGGAAAAGCTGGAAAAAGCATAAAAGTGATCAGTCTGAAGGCATGGGAGATCTACCAAGGCAAAGAGGACCAATGTCCTCTTCCAGGCCAATGTCCTGGAAAAACAGAAAGGAAGCACAAAGATGTGAGACCAGAAGTGAAAGTTTATTTTCCCCCTAAAGACATTTCCCAAGAGGCCAAGCAGAAAGTGGTGTCAACGAGGCTGAGGATATGAGAACTTTCAGTTGTCCCATGGAGCTGGGAAGACAAAAGTTGTGTTCAGATTTATCGAAGGGGAGGGGCCTGATAAATACTCTTAAGTTTTCATTTGTGACCCCCAAAGGGATAACCCTAGTCATAAGAAATAGCACAAATCTACCAATTTCCACAAAGGCTAAAACATAGCTTTGAATTCGTTTGGTTTTAGAATGCATTAAGATCTTCCACTGTTCTGAATGCCTGCTAGAAAAAAAAATATTTTCTTACAGGAGGATATTAGATTATCCAGAGCCTCAAATGATTTTTTTCCCCTGAATTTTCATATACTGGCTCTAGCAGTTAGTTAAATATTGGCAAGTATACCAGGAGATAAGACCAAGTACTAAAAAATGACACTAGAAATAAACCTATAGGACAGCCATATGTTAGATTTATCAAAAATAAACTTTAAGAGAATTGTAATAAATATCCTCAAAAAGTAGAAGATGGAAAATTTTGAAGGAGACTTAGTCTGTATAAACATGTAAAATGGAAGTTCTAGAATGGAAAATATATCTAAAATTAATAACTCAGTGCATACTTAAGAATATAAGACACAGCTGAAGACAGCATTGTTATCTAGAAGGTAGATCATAGGAAATTGGGAAGAAAAGAAAGGTGAAAATGTTAGAAAAGAGTAGAAAAGACCCGTGTGGCACAAAGATCTAATGTACATTAAATTGAGGTCAGGGGAATAGAGAGAAAGGATGGTGAAGAAACAGTAGTTTAAGATACATTCCCTGAAATTTTTCCCAACTGGAAAAAAATATGTTGAGCCACAAATTAAGCATTGCCTAGAAGTACAAGTAGGAGAAATACAAAAGTACATCTTAGTAAAACAGCTGGAAACAAAACACAGCAATGAGCTCTGAAAAGCAACCAGGAAAAGAAAAAAAAAAGATGCATTGCCCATTGCCCTCATAGAAGCAACAGTAAGATTTAAATCTGACCACTTGTAAGAAATGATGGATGCCAGAACACAATGCAATAGCATCTTCAAAATGGTACCAAATCAATCAGTCAATCAATCCTTTCTCTGCTGGTGTTCTCTAATCAGTGAAAATATTATTTTCAAAAAATAGAAACCTGTAGTTTTGCAAAGAAAAATAAATACTTTGCTCTAAAAGAAATACCAAAGGAAATTGTTCAGGCAGAAGGAAAGTGATACCAGATGGAAGCATGGAAGTACGAGAAGGAATGAAACAGCAATAGAAAGTGTAAATATTTATTGATAGTATAAGAATTGTGATAGACTGGAAGCTGCTAATACTGCTTGCTTTAAAGATGGAGAAAGGGTCATGAACCAAGGAATGTGGGGCAGCCACTAGAAGTTGGAAAAGGTAAGGATACAGATTCTCCCTGGGAACTTCCAGAAAGAACTCAGTCCTGCCAACCCCATGTCTTTAGTGCAGTGAAGCTTGTTTTGGGCTTCCAACCTCAAGAGTGGTCAGATAACAAATATGTGTTGTTTTAAACCAAAAATTCATAACCTATGATAGAATTTGAAATATATGTTGAATTTTTTTAAATGACAAAAATATCAGAAAAGTCAGGAAAAGAGTAAATGGAGTTAAAGGGTCTAAGGACCTTGAATTGCCTGGAAAGTGTTTAAAAATAGGCTTTAATAGGGAAAACTATCAGAAGAAGAAATGGAAAATCTATCAAAAAGTTGAATTTATAAATAAAAGATCCTTTCAAAGAGAACTCCTGGCTATATGGAGTCACAGGTGAATTCTTCCAAACACTTAAAAACAAAACAAAAACAGTAAGATGTTGGCATTAAACTAGACAAATAGACCGATGGAACAGAGAGTCCAGAAATTGGCTCACACATATATGGACACTTGATTTATAGTAAAGGTGATTCTGCATAACAGAGGGGAAAGTATAATAATCTTTTCAATATATGGCGCTTGATCAATTGGGGTATCTTTATGGAAAAAATGTGTATCGTCTTCTGCCTCACACCACACACATGAACCAATTCCAAGTGAATTGTCACCCTGAATGTAGAAGGCAAAATAATAAAGCATCTAGAAGAAAATGGAGATTAATATCTCCATGGGCAATTAAAACACAATGTAACATTGTCACATGCTCACCAGCATGGGCATCAAAAAGATTGATAAAGTCAAGTGTTAGGGTAAGAAGCCACTGAAATCCTTATACACTGGGATTGGTACAAGAAGTTTATTAAAATTGATACAAGTATTTTGTAAAATATTCTGACAATGTCTGCTAAAACTGATCATATGCATGCCCTATGATCCAGCAAACCCACTCTTAGGTATATGCCAACAGAAGTACATACACATACACATCAGAATATATACACAAAAATGTTGATAATAGTCCCTGGAATAGACTGGAAGCAACCCAAATGGCCATGAACAATAGAACAGATAAACAGATTGTGTTATAATCACAAAATAGAATGTTGTGTAACTGTAAAAATGGAGGAACTATGTACAACAACATAGATACAATTTCACAAACATAATACCGAGTGAAACCAGCTAGATGTAGAAGAGTATATATATTATACTTTTCCTTTTATATGTAGTTTAAAACAGGCTAAACTAATCTATGGTGTTAGTAGCCAGTTATCTTTGAAGAAGAATGAGGTGGGTGTGGCAAGAGGGAGGCTTCTAGGGTGCTGGTATTGCTTTATTTCTTGGTCTGGATGGTGAGTACATAAGCACGATCACTCCGAAAATTACTTGAGCTGTTGCCTTTTGATGTGGTCACTTTTGTGACTGTTTTAACAGTTTGAAAAAATATTATGTTAGCTGAGAACAATATATTTTGCATGAAGAAGGCTTGAAGCAAATTTGAAAATTGGCCATGATTTTGCCAGACAGAAGAGAAAGGGAAAGAATATTCCATTAAAGGAATAACCTAAGCCAGATATACAGCAGTGGGAGGATTCATTTAATTTTAAGTAAGAATTGGAGTGTGTAGTACATGGCATATATGGGGAAGAAGGGTGGGAGATTAGAGATATAGGTTGAATCTTGTTTGTAGAGTGTCATAAATTGATTGTATAACATGAAGAAATTACAGGTTTTGAGCAGAAAGTGGAACAAGGAATTTTGGATTGGGCTGCATTTGAAATGTCACCAGGAGAAGACTGGTTTTGCCAGTGAGTTCTGACTTTGGAATATGACTCTATTTTTTCCTTCAATACCCACCCCCCCAACACTTTGTACATGAATACAATCTTCCGTCTCATTTTAATTAGGTCTTTGATTTGTAGCAATCCAGAGTAGAGTGATTTGGTTTTATCAGCTTGCACAAACAACTCCTTTCTTTGTGGTTGTTGCCTGTTGTCCCTCTCCTTTATGGAGTTACTTTCCCAGATTGAAGAGGTCCTCCTGCACTGAGGACCTCAGTGTCTGAGATGGCTGGTCTACCTCCTGACCCAGCTTGTCTACTACCTGAGGAAATGCAACCTGATACCCTAGTCCTTCAAGTGAGCTATGCATTGGCAGGAAGAGACCACACACACACACTTCATTTAATTTCTGAGTTAATGCCCAGTGGTAAAAGGATTATCAGAAACACAGTGACCACATAGGGAAGGAACAGATGTAATATTGCCCAACACAGCTTCACTTGGCACCCAGGGTCCTTCCTAGCAGTGAGCAGCTGTGAGAGACACTGGTATTTGGGGTTGAGTCCTTCCAAGTCTTTCTGGAAAGCTCAGTTCTTATGACCCTGCCTTATGTGGGGCTTATGTCACATTCTGGAAGAATTGACAGTGATATTCTGTGCATGTCCATTTACAGCAATATTTTCAAATACTGGAATCTCCTGGCTCTTGATGGAAATGTAGCGTAGTAAGGCCACATTGTCATCTGGAGGGGGAATCAGCATCCATGTGGCAGTGCTCTGGAAGACACTTTTCTATACAGACCCAGATACCATTAGAGGAAAAAAAAGAGATAAGGAATTGAAATCAGGGTTTTTCTGAATCTTTACAGCAAGCCCCTTGCCATGTTAGTTTTTAAAACCAGCGACATACTTCAGGCCAGTGAAGTGTAAATATTTCTGTGGAGCCTGGGGTTCCTTGAGAATGGTAGAGGAGGAAACAGGTTTTTTTTTTTTTTTTTTTATTCTTTAGGATCTAAATCATTCCCAGGTAGTGAGCTTCCAGTAAGGAATGGATTTGGCTTATTGTTTTCATGTTTGTTTATTTTGAGAGAGAGAGCAAGCGAGCAGGGGAGGGGCAGAGAGGGAGAGAGAGAATCACAAACTGGGCTTGATCCTGTGACCCTGAGATCACGACCTGAGCCAAAATCAAGAGTCAGATGCTCAACCAACTGAACCAGGTGCCCCTGGACTTGGCTTATTTATTAACCGTTGAGCCTAAGGAGATGTGACTAGGTTTCCCAAAGAAGCTAATTTTCAGGAAATGTTTTTGGAAAAGTGGGTCTCCTGCTTAATTTCCCATTCCATGTGTGTTCTGTTATCCGTGATGGAGATGAGAAACTGCTCCAGGTGAAAGATATTTAAGATATTTATCAGGACATACTCTCTCCCTCAATCCATGATTTGTATTCCTTTGATGGTTCATTCCAGTGCTGGGATTTGGGTGGGATTTGCCAAAGCCAATTTGGAACTGGTTTCCCATGCTGTGTGGATTCTGTTTCAGTCGTCTGTTCATTCACTGGTCTGCTTTTCCTCCAGAACCATAAATGAGTTTGAGCCTGTTGGCATCACAGATCATCAGTGGTAAGAAAGGTCAGTGCAGGGGCAGGAAGACAGGCAGGTGCTTAGGCTGAGGCAAGCAGGCAGGCACCCAAAAGACTGTGACAGCTGGATAGTCATTGGGCTGTATGAGCCTGGGCTGTAGTAAGGTGACTGCTTGTACCCTTGTAGGATTACATTAGCCACAGTCTCGTCCTCAGCCTTGCAGCCTCAGAATTTCAATTTTATCCAGCAATAACAACAGCTGGAATAATAATAATGTCAGTATTAGTTAATCACTTTCTATGTGCTAAGCAGTGTCCTACGTTATGTTATGAACTCGCCTAGACCTCACACTAACTCTATATGAGTACCACACTGTCACTGGGGGGGGGGGGGGGGGGGAGGAAACAAAAACACAAAGATAGTTTTCCCAAGGCTATACAGCTAGTTAGGGGTTGGAACTGGGATTGAAATCTGTGCAGCCTGGTTCCAGAGCCTGTATTCATCGCCGTTATGGCTGTTCATCAAGAATCACCAGAAAGTGAGAAATTGTTTTGCAGAGAACAAAAAGTCACAAGTGACTTAGTAATATACCAGAATGCCAACATATTTAGTTCCCATGGAGGAAAATTATCCCGGAGCTTTACTGTTGAGTATAGTACAGTAGTCAGAAGCCACATCTGAGGACTTGAAATGTGCCTGGTCTGCATTGAGGTGCACCGTAAGTATCAAATTCACACTGGGCTTTTTAGACTTAATACCCATCCTCAAATCTCATAAATCATTTCTTATGTCAATTACATGTTGAAACAATAAAGTTTTGTATATATTAGGTTAGATAAAATGTATGATGAAAATTAATTTTACCTGTTTTTACTTAAAATCTGGCTACTAGAAAATTTAATTTTTTTTGATGTTTATTTTTGAGAGAGACAGAGACAGAATGCTAGTGGGTTGGGGCAGAGAGAGAGGGAGGCACAGAATCTGAAGCAGGCTGCAGGCTCTGAGCTGTCAGCACAGAGCCTGACGCAGGGCTTGAACTCATGAGCTGTGAGATCATGACCTGAGCCAAAGTCAGACTCTCAACTGACTGAGCCACCCAGGCGCCCCATTATTTATTATTTTTTATTTAATTTTTTTTTGATGTGGCTACTAGAAAATTTTAAATTGCGTCTGTGACTTGTGTTATATTTCTTTTGGATAGCACTGTTCTATAGACTGAAAAATGCATGGATAATCCAGAGCACCCTTTTTTTTCATACCTATGAAACTGAGTCATTCACCTGAACTAGCTTGTAGTCATCAGGAGGGAGTTTTGTTCACCATTTGCGTTGTGGGATCAGAGCAAGAGGTGCTGGTCAGTTTTAGAGATATTTCTTTTAGGCTCTAGAGGAACACATTGAACTCTATTTCAGCAGAGTGTCCCAGCTTCAAAGCAGAATACAGAAGGGCAGACTAAGTGGAAATAAGTAAATGCAAATATATAGATATCGATAGGCGGTTGGAATTCATAGAAAGCCTCTTCAGATTACACAGCATCAGTGATAGTGAGTGTATCCTAGGGGAGGGGAGGGCATTTGTATGTGGTTAAGGTAGCTGGGGACCAGGTTGTAGAGAATCTTGGCCTCAGGAAAAGGAGTGCCCTTAGACTGACAAAATCTTACTTTACAAATGTCCTTTTAGATTCTTTTTGATCAACAGAATATTTTGTCATGATTGACTTCCTAATTTATGACATACTAAAATTTCTAAATTTGCTATTTTTTAAAAATATCATTTGTTGTCAAATTGCCTTACATACAACACTCAGTGCTCATCCCAACAAGTGTCCTCTTCAATGCCCGTCACCCATTTTCCCCTCTCCCCCACCCCCCATTAACTCTTAGTTTGTTGTTTAAGAGTCTCTTATGGTTTGCCTCCCTCCCTCTCTGTTTGTAACTATTTTTTCCCCCTTTCTTTCCCCCGTGGTCCTCTGTTAAGTTTCTTAAGATCCGCATATGAGTGAAAACATATGATACCTGTCTTTCTCTGACTGATTTATTTCACTTAGCATAATACCCTCCAGTTCCATCCATGTTGCTGCAAATGGCATGGTTTCATTATTTCTCATTGCCAAGTAGTAGTCCATTGTGTATATAAACCACGTCTTCTTTACCCATTCATCAGTTGATGGACATTTAGGCTTTTTCTGTAATTTGGCTATTGTTGAAAGTGCTGCTATAAACATTGGGGTACATGTGCCCCTGTGCATCAGCACTCCTGATTCCCTTGGGTAAATTCCTAGCAGTGCTATTGCTGGGTCATAGGGTAGTTCTATTTTTAATTTTTTGAGGAACCTCCAAACTGTTTTCCAGAGTGGCTTTTTTAAAATATTAATTGTATCTAAGATTAATGATTCTCTGGTGAAATTTAGAGAGACACCTTAATCACACCAGCAATATTTACATAGACACTTCCTAGGGATTGTTCACTTGTAGAATACCGAAGGGTGAATAATGCCATCCATTGAATAAAGATTCTCATTTTTCTACCTCAGGGCCTTGTTCTCTTACTAAACCTTTGTCCCTTAGAGTTGATAATGGACTGCATCTTATTGGAGGGCCTCTTTTCACTGATGGCAATAACCATACTGATCCAGCAGTTGGATGACCTTAGAATGGAGCCAGGCTCTAGCAGCCAGGGTGTGTTGATCGTGGGCACGTGTTACAAACCGGCCCGAGGTGTAAGGAGTAATGGAGGCCTGTAGAGGGGCAGCCTATTAGAGTTGCAGTTTATATGGAGATTATATTCTAAAATATAAATGTGAGGTTAAAAAAAATGATTATATAGTCAACTTTGCCCTTATAAAGGCTTTCAACCATTTCCAAAAATCCCAGGCCCCTTGCAAGCTCTTAAACCAAGGGTTAGCATCATTGATTTCTTTTTGCATTTCTGGTGAAGCAACTCTTTCTAGCAGATATGAAGGCTAGGCCTACTTGGAATAAGGCAAAGGGTTAGGTGGTAAATAGGCAATTCTCTCACTTCCTCTCAATCCCCTGCCCACCCCCCTGAGTGTAGACAGCTGAAAATGTATACGTTATATGTAAGTATGATGCAACTCCACTGTACTGTTTGTCTTGCTAATAAGTAAAGTGACTTGTGTTATGCTTTAAATATTTCAGGTTCATTGATTCACTTTTTTGCACCTAGTGTATGAAGGTAAAGGTGAAAAAGGCAGTTAAGACCATTTTTTTGCTTGTTTTTTAAATTATTGAAGAGCTCCAAATCTGGTCAGGGAAACAGACAAGTAAACAAATGGTTATCATGCCTTAGTGAGGCATTGGCTCAGTACTTCAGGATCACAGAGAAGAGGCCAATAAAGCACTCTGGAGGTCAGGAAAGCCTATCAAGTGGGGCACACTGGTCCAGAATCACCATTTTTTCTCACTAGGTTGCTGTAACAACCTTCCAAATGCTCTCTCTGCTTTTGTTTTTGGTTCTCCCTTTTCCCCAAATGTATAGCTCTCCAGGAAGCAAAATAGTCCTCTTAAAACATAAGAGGAACATATACACTCCTCTGCTTACACCCTCTAGTGACTTTCCATCTTGCTCAGAAGTAGAGCTCAGCCACTGGGTGTTGTATGGATACCAATTTGACAATAAATTTCATATTAAAAAAGAAAAAAGTAGAGCTCAGGTTCTTAGGAGGCCTTTAAGACCTTGTAGGATCTTGCCCCCATTACCCTCTGCCCTCATTTCTACTATGTCCCTCCTTGTTCCCCTGATTCTGCCACACTGGCCTCCCAAATGTTTGAACATGTCATTCACATGACTGCTCAGGAATTTTGTGCTCGTCTGCTGCCTGGAATTCTCTTTCCCCAGACGTCTACATGGCTCATTCCTCAACGTTTTCAAGTCTCTGTTGAAATGCTGCTGTATTTTATAGGTCTTCCATGCCTATCCTTTATGTAAGTAACAAACTTCCACCACATCTTGGCATTCCTACTCCCTTTTATCTTGCTTATTGTCATGAGGGTAAGACTTTGTTTTGTCCATTTTGGGACAGTACCTGGCATATCATGTTCACTCAGTAAGTGTTGGAAAAAAAAAAGTGTTTGTTGAATGAATAATTCATTGTTCTTCTCTTGCATTGCTTCCTCATATGTTTGCCTAATGAGTGGATGTATACATAAATGGTGTATATATTCCCTTGGCACCAGCAGAAGCTATTGTTTCCCAGTAGACTGTCTCTCTGGGGTGACTTTACAGTTCTTTACTGAGATAAAAGACTTAGGACTGTCAGGAACTCTTGGGTTCTACAAAGATGACATCTCACTCACAAGTGAAAATGACTCTTAATCATCTGCAATGATTTTGGAGCACACTGGCAAAGAAAAGGTTTGGAGTTGGGGAGAGGGAGTTAAGAGAAGATTGGTCTGGCCACAAAGAGTTTCCCTCATGTTGAGAAATATGACTGGCAGTACCTGGTTAGCTGTTAGATTAAAAATATATATGTGCTTTTGTTCATGTATATTGTAAGTGTAAATATGTACCTCTATATATGTAAAGGTAAATATTTTTGGCCTATAGAATCGAAATCAAAGACTACAAAGTCCAAAGACTTAAAAATCCCGAAGGGTTCTGAAGGCTCAGCAGAATCCTTGGTGCTTGGGGAATGAGAAATGTGAGGAAAGCTTACTGAATTCCCCTATTTCACTATTACCTTACCGGACATTACTCTGTATGCTGAGGCTAGATATACATAAGTGAATGACAACAACAAAAGCCCCTACTTTCATGGAGCTTACATTCTGGTAGGTAAAAAAAAAACAATAGCAAGAATATAAATCTAACATATATGAGGAGGCGAAACAAAGCATGATGTGGGAGTACAAGGTAATGGAGTGCCATCTTAGAGAGTTGAGTTGGTAGGGAGCTGAGGCTTGCTTGACAAGAAGTCAGAGGGCCAGCAAATGCAAAAACATGGGAAGTAGGTACTTGTTGAATTCAAGAGATACAAAAACAAAAGAATGAATTAAGACAAAGGTATATAGAGCCTTTAAGCCGTGGTAAGGAGTTTGGGTTTTATTGTGATTACATTGAAAAGCCATTGGGCACTTTTTATCTGAGGAATGACTGATCTGAATTAAAAAAAAAAAAAAATCCCTCTGACTGGTCTGTGGAGGATGGCCCATAGTATGTACTAGTAGAGACAGAAAATAAGGAGCTGGCTGTTGCTGCCTTCCAGGTAAGAAAATATAGCACTGTGGATTAGAGTAGTAGTAATAGAGATGGTAAGACGTGGATGGATGTGGGCAAAGGTAGAATCAATCGGGTTTATTGATGAATTGGATGTTGGGTGTGAGAGGTGAGTAATTGAGGGTATCTTCTTTAGTCAAGATAAGCTAGGTTGTGTTGTGGCAACAAACTCCTCCAATATATCAGAGGCTTAAAACAAAAGAGGTTTATCTCTCACTAACACATCTTGTCCTTTGTGTGTTGGTGAGTGACTTTGATATTTTTATAATCTACCTCACTCTGGGGAATAGGATGACATGGTAACCACTAACTGGAACATTGGAAAGGGAAAAGAGAAATTTAGAGGGTTTCATATAGGGAACCATTCAGTGTTTGGCCTGAAAATGACACATATCACTTCTGCTCAACACTAACGGGACAGGAGTAATCACATAGGTCCACCTACCACAAGGTGGCCAAGAGATGTAGCCCTATCTTATGGTGGGGAGGTTGGGGGGTGGGTAGGTAAAGGATCAGAACTACTCAAGGCAGTACTACTAGTGATAACATGATATTTTCTAGGTTTAGACAACTGCTAATAACATCTAAATGAGGTACTTGAGAGAAGTGTGCTTGGGAAGGTGAAATCAGTATTTCTGTTTTAGCCATGTTTAGTTTAAAATCCTATTACAAAGAGATGTCAAGAATGCAGGTGGAAACAGGAGTCTGATGATCAGAGGAAATCTATGGTAGAGATATAAATTTGATCATAAACAAAAAAATATATATGCTATTTAAGATGAGACTCACAGAGTTTAGGTGGAATACAGAAAGGACCAAAGACAGAGCTCTTGGACTCTCAACAAGTGGAGGTCTTACAGAGGAGAAACTAACAAAGGAAACAGATTATAATGGTTGACAGGGATGCAAGAGAGTATGGAATCTTAAAAGATCTTGAGAAATAAATCTTGCAAGAAAGGAGTGCTGAGAAGTCAAAAGAATTGAGAATCATTCATAGGTTCTGGCAAGCTGTGGACCACTCCAGTAGTGTGATGTGGGAAGGAGACTAATTTGAAGTGGATTGAGGAAGTAATGGTAAGTGTGGAATTGATGAGATTAGGTATATGCAACTTTTGGAAGAGTTTTTCTGTAATCAGAACAGTAAAATGGGGTTGGTAGTGGGGGAGGGCATGGCATCCAGATGATAGGAAGTCAGGAAGGAGAGCAGGTTTGTGGGCAAGATTTTGAAATGTTTTGACCTGAGAGTAAGGCAGTCAAATAGAAAAGACTCCAATATTAGTTGGAGATAAGAGTCTGAATATAGAGAAAAATCAGAGCTGGCATAAATATTTAGTAGCCCGCTGTGTAAAGAGTTGGAGGTGTGCGTGTAGATGAATTCTCACAGGAAAAGTGCCGAGAGACGAGCATGGAGACATCAAGGTTAAGCCTTAGGGAATACATGTGTTAATAACATGGGGAGAAGAAGAGGAGCTAGTTAAGAAACAGGAGAAAAGGTTGAGTAGATTACATGTTCTAGAAATCAAAGGAAGAGAGCTCCAATACCTTTTCAAGAAGTTTTTCTTCAAGTCCTATGTTCTCATAAATATGTAGTACACATTGTATACTTTCAGGCCAAATTTGCAGTAGACTCTACTGTAGTTGATTAAATATATAGCCTGAGAACTGTGGAACACTTAGGGTAATGGTTTTCTACCTCAAATAAATGGGATTAATGCTCTTCACTTTTTTATTCTCTTTGCTGTCATATTCTCTCATCGTTCTGAAACTGCTCTAAAAGTTTCGCATCATTCTTCATTTCTCTAAAACTGACTTAGAGATATTGTCAGTACTGTACTCATCACTGTCTCTTCCTTCTTCCATCTTTGTCATTGTCAGTTGTCACCATCATTATTAAAACCATCAGCATCATTATCAGGCTTCATTAGATGCATTATTTTGGTATTTTAATAATTTAGTTAGAACTCCTGAGGGATGTGTGTTTTAGTACAGCAGGACATATTGACAGCACTTTGATTATGTGTTGAGTACTTAGTGTGTACTTCAAAGATGGGCATGAATCCTGCTCTGAATTCTTTCAGTTCATTTTCCTAGGAAAGGTAACAGAATGAGGAGGGAAAAGAAGTGCCCAGAGGGAATACAAGGGATTAGGAGTACCAACATACAGTGTCACTGGAATGATTTGCCAGAAGTTTCTTCTCTAATCATGTTAGTTAGCTGTAAGAAGCCTATGTAGGTGAATGGTCCTAGAATGTAGCTAAAGGGTAAATGATAACTACATATCTTAATATCAAATGGGGTAAATGATAACTACATATCTTTTTTTTTTTTTTTAATTTTTTTTTCAACGTTTTTATTTATTTATGGGACAGACAGAGACAGAGCATGAACGGGGGAGGGGCAGAGAGAGAGGGAGACACAGAATCGGAAACAGGCTCCAGGCTCCGAGCCATCAGCCCAGAGCCTGACGCGGGGCTCGAACTCATGGACCGTGAGATCGTGACCTGGCTGAAGTCGGACGCTTAACCGACTGCGCCACCCAGGCGCCCCATAACTACATATCTTAATATCAAATGGAATTACAGTGGACTATCCCTTCTTTCAAGCTAGAAATAATGTGGTTTTATGACATACCTTCTCTGGAGTGTAACTTGGATCATTTTCAATTCTGGTGGTCTGTTGATTTCTAGATTCACCCATCCCACCCCTTTTCCCTACTCTCTCCCTCCTTCCTTCCTCCCTCCCTCCCTCCCTCTTCTCTTCCTTCTCTTCATTTCTCACTCCTCCTACTTAATTCCTTCTATCCGTGACATGATATCTACCTAGTTAACCCAAGCCAGAGACCTGAAAGTCATTATTGTTCCCCTTCTTTCTTTAAACATTCCTCCAAGGCCCATTTGTCCCTAAGGCATGTTGACTTGACTCATTTCTGTCTTCCCCCTTGCCAGTGTCGCAGTGCAATTATTCATTCTTTCCTGGATTATCTTCACATTAGGAACCACAGACCAAGTGTAGGACATCAGTGTGAAGAATAGATTGAAGGAGGGCAACACTGGAGTTGGAATTAGGACAAATCAGGAAGCTATATTGTATTTGTCCATGAGAGACTTAATCTGGACTCCATCTCTCCAGGGCAGAGTTGGCCACTGTGCATTAAATCCACTGCATATTTCTATTTAACATCACTGTATGTATGTATATTTACATGCATAACACCTATACTGAAAGGTGAACTCCGTAAGGTCAGGGACCATATAATTCATTATAGAGTCTAACATTTAGTATGTGCTCTATGGTTGTTTACTGGATGACTAAATGGAAGCCTAAGTAGAACCAGTGGCAGCAGGAATGGAGTGGAGACAAAGGATGTGAAAGACTTGTTGGCTGTAGAATCCAATGGATTTGGTAGCAAATTGATATGAGGGGCAATAAGGAGGAAAGGATCGGCTATTTCTATACAAATTTGAACTTTGGTGACCATTACAGAACTAAGGACGTCAGGAGAAGGAATTGATGAGTTTGCTTTTATGCAGGTTGATTTTAAGGTTCTGCAGAGAATTTTAATTTTAGATGAATTGTTCTAGCAGACAATTCAGATTTGTGGCCTGGGGCTTTGGAGTGTTTAGGTCTAGAGATAAAAGATGTGTGAATGGGTGAAATTTTCAACTGAGGTAGAGTAGTGAAAATGGGAAAGAAAGCTTTCCTCAGATGCTGGGGAAAAGCCTCTTTTTAAGGAATTTGGAAATGATGCCGATGACAGAGGCAGAAAGTGAGTCATCAAAGAGTTCCCTAGAAAGTGTACAATCAGGAAACCCTGGAAAAGGGAATTTTGCAAAGAGAGTGATTAAAACAAAGCTATTCCACAGATATTGAATATTCTGAGGACTGAGGCCTATTTAAAGTTAATTAAAAGAATTCTTAATCTTATTTCAGAATTATTTACTCATGAGTTTAATATGTTTTATCTTAGAAAGCAACTAAATCAAAGCCCAGTATTTTGAATGCTGCAAGACAAGGTAGTAAAAAAGTATTTCCTCTTTCGTCTTTGGTTAAATAAAATTCCTTTTATTGGCTTTCTTTGGAACTGTATTCTCTAGCCACACAGTCAGATGGAATCCAGTGTAGTAGCCAGTGAGATAAAAGCTAAGTGTCTCAATTTATTCCTTTGCTACTTTCAACCTTCTCTGCTTGTTATTAGGTGTGTTAAGCAGATTTAAAGTTACTGGTAGAATTCCAGTTGACACCTTGCTTTTTCTCTGCCCTAGGTCTAAGAACACTGTGATCTCTCTGGATTTTTACCCTTTTCTGTATATTCATAATTTGAATAAGAGTAGGGGAGCCCTAGATAGATCCTAACCATCTTTCAGGTTCCTAGCTTATGATAGATCCTAACCATCTTTTAGGTCCCTAGCCTATAGGGAGGCCAGGGAGGAAGGTACCATTTTTCATGTCTCTCCTCAATTGTGGTAAATTTGGTAAATACAGAAGATACTTGCTGGTAAAATTCATATCAGGCAGGAAAATATTCTCTACCTCTGTGATGAAAGAAAACCTAGACAAAGGCATGGCCAGTAAATGGCCCATTAGAAATGGGGAAGATAGTGACTATGGTAGGGTCAGGGCTATGAAAGTTCTAGGAAAGTCCTAGGAAAACTCTGGAAGCATAAATCTGATTATGTCCTATTTGCTTTGTTAACAGGTAGAAACAGTTTACTATAACTTTTTTAGTGTAAACACCTCCTTAGGAAGCATTTAATGAAACATCTGATAGTGCTTGCTTCCATGCCAGACCAAAAATTAACTCGAAAGATCCAGGAGCCAGAGGTAAGAGTAGGCATGTTTTTGCGAAGTCTTGGCTTCCTCTCAGGACATCTATTAGATTTTTGGTAGTAGGAAGGCCCCGCAGTTACCATGTGTTCCCTAGGCTCCTTGCCTATTGTCTTGTCCCCTTGATCACTCCAGTTTCGCCTAATTAGATGGTACCAAGCTTTTCAGCTGCTGATTTGGATTCTGAGGAAAGTTGGTAAAAGGAGTGACTACTGATTCAAATATGCAGCAATATGCAAGTGTTTGTTGAGGTTTTGTTTGTGATCATAGGATTCCCCAGATGGGGATGATTTCTTGAGAAATCATAATAGCATCATGGTTAAATAAAGGTTGCTTCTAAACATTTTTATCCAAAGTAAATTGGAGTATGTGAGCCAACCATAGAGCCTAATGTTTTTGAGAATACATTTGTGAGTCAGATGGACTTGAGTACAAATTCTAGCTCTTCCACTTGAAAGCTTTGCGACTTCTCTTGACTTCTCTAAGTCTCACTTTCCTCATCTATAAAATGAGGTGAGGGGCGCCTGGGTGGCTCAGTCGGTTGGGCGTCTGAGTTTGGCTCAGGTCATGTATTCGCAGTCCGTGAGTTAGAGCCCCGCATCGGGCTCTGTGCTGACAGCTCAGACCCTGGAGCCTGCTTCTGATTCTGTGTCTCCCTCTCTCTCTGACCCTCCCCTGTTCGTGCTCTGTCTCTCTCTGTCTCAAAAATAAATAAACGTTAAAAACAATTTATAAAAAAAAAATGAGGTGATGATGCTACCTCATAGATTCTAAGTATAAAGCATTTATCACAGTTCTTGGGCATTTAGTATCTATCCTTAATTACTGGCATTAGAGGCAGCAAATCTAGCTATCCTTCCTTATCACTATTAGAGGGAACACTGGAAACCTCAGCAGACCTGGCCAGTACAGCCTTCTCAGAGCCTTCAACAAGTCATCAAGCCCTGTCAGCTTTTTTTCTCTGAAATTTTTCTAGAATCTTCACCCACTTTGCCATTTTCACCATCACTGCTCTAGACATGGGCATTATTTTCTCATAAGTGGAATTTTGGTAAATACCCTATATTCAGCTGCCATTTTGCTTTCCATAAAACTAGTTTCTGATTATGTTTTTCTTCTGCTCAGGTTCCGGCTAAGATCTTCAAGTGCTCAGTTTCATATTTAAGACTGATTTGGCATGAACCTATTTTATCGTCTAATCATCTATTTTTCATTTTCTTTATGCCTTTTTCTTCCCTGACACACATATCATCCCTGAGCCAAAAATAATTCTTTTCCTTGTACTTTATGCTTTTGGTCTTATATATGTCATGTGGCTGTGGATTTTTAAGTTGTTTTTCTACTTCTCTTGCTTCCTTTTAATTTATTTTCTTTGTGACTACCAGATTAATCTTTTATACAGTATCAACCTAACCTTGTCATTCTCCTGCCTGAGTGGTTCCCTGGCACCATTAGGATCAAGTTAAAACTGCTCAGTTGGATGTATGAGGTCTTCTGGGGTCCTTTCCATTGTCCTTCTTTACCACCACTCCCACTAGATGCAATTCAGCCCTACTGATCACTCTCCATTCTATGAATGTCAAGATTTCTCACCCTTGTCTGTCTTTGCCCATGTTATTTCTCATACTTTCTTCTTTATCCTGGCTAAACCCAATCATTTATCTAGTTTCACCTTAACACTCTGTCCTTTGGAAGGCATTTTCTGATTGCCCCTTCCCCCTCCCCATAGCTTGAATTAGGAGCTCATCCCTGCTTTCTTGGTAATTCAGAATGCTTTTTAAAAAACCTTTCTAGGGGCGCCTGGGTGGCGCAGTCGGTTAAGCGTCCGACTTCAGCCAGGTCACGATCTCGCGGTCCGTGAGTTCGAGCCCCGCGTCAGGCTCTGGACTGATGGCTCGGAGCCTGGAGCCTGTTTCCGATTCTGTGTCTCCCTCTCTCTCTGCCCCTCCCCGGTTCATGCTCTGTTTCTCTCTGTCCCAAAAATAAATAAACGTTGAAAAAAAAATTAAAAAACCTTTCTAATGCAAATTGGTAACTTTTCTGTTTCCCCTTCTAACAGAGGACTTCATTGCCATATCTTTTTCATTTTCGTGTTTCCACAGAGCATGAGTGTATGAATAACTGAATATATGAGTACATGTCTGTTTCCTTTAATAGAGTTAAGTTCTTTGAAGGAAGAAGCAATGTCTCTTTCTTCCTTGTATCCCTCACATTTCCCAGAATGGTCCTTTGCATATAGTAGTTGCTCAATAGATGTTTGATGAATAAATAGCAATATACATATTTGTATGCCACAGAAAATGATAAATTCTTCAGGGAAGAGATTATGTTAAAATTAGCTTCTAGCCCAATGAATTATGCATAATTCATGTTTTGTTTAATTTTCGTGTGTAAGTTTTGCTTTGATTTGAACTCCAATTATAGTGAGTTGTAAAAGTCAGGTAGCTTCTCTTTATTACATAAGCATATACTTGATAAAACTGTGGAATTGAAAATCTGATAGCTAAGTTTACCTGGTAATTTAAACTTCAGGGACTGAGTGACAGCCCGGAAGTAGGAGTGGATTACTAGTATTGATGGGCCTAGAGAATTTTCCATTTTTACTTGTATATTTTCTCTCCAAACCTGAGAAGTCCACTTACGGCAAACCTCAGAGTAGGTAGGTGTTGCCCTGGGGGTGTTATTGTAAGTCAGACTCTAACAAGAGCTAGGGAATGAGCAAAAAGAGGGCATATTAATTTCCTACAGCTGTTGTAACAAATGACAACAAACCTGGTGACTTAAAGCAGCAGAAATCTATTCTGTCACAGTTCTAGAGGTCAGAAGTCCAAAATCAGTTTCACTGGGCTGAAATCAAGGTGTAGGCAGTGCTCTGCTTCCTCCGGAGGCTCTAGGGGAGAATCTGTCCCTTGCCTCTTTCAGAAGCTGCCAACATCCCTTGACTTGTGGCTGTGTCCCTCCAATCTCTGCCTGCACCTTTCTATTGCCGCCTTCTCTCTGTGTCTGATCTCCCTTTGCTTCCTCCTTATAAAGATCCAGGTGACTGCATTTAGGGACCACCTGGATGGTAGAGGATACTCTCACCTCAGGAGCCTTAATATAATAACATTTGAGAAGACTCTTTTTCCTATAATGAACTACAGGTTCCAGGGATTAGTACATGATATCTTTGGGGAACATTATTCAGCTTTCCACAGAGACCAATGATTTTCCCCTTTGCAGACTCAAAGTGCTTAGACTTCGAGGAACTTGGTTTGCTTACAGACACACCTCATGAGTAAATAGCTTCCAAACTTATGGCCCGTTTAAAAGAAGCCAAGAGCTGCTGTCTGGAAGGGGCTAATTCAGGTCAGTCTAATGCCACTGGACAGGCAGGTATGATAACATTCCCAGCTCTCAGTATGAAAATAAACAGTACTTATTGAAGAGCTAATTAAGTAAGTAGAAAAGCTGGTTGGAGTTCCAGGCAAGTCAGCAGTGGCAGCCAATTCCTATTATCTGGCTCTGTTTTGGATGGGTTTTGGTTTACTTCTGGGGGAGCAGGTGTGGTCAGCTGGCCTGGCATTCACTCTTCTGTGTCCAGCAGTAGCTCTTGCCAACTGTTTCATCAGGAGGATCACAAAGGACCAAGGTGGTCACCTGGAGGAGGACTGAGGTGGTATTAAGAGAGAGGAACAACTCCAGAGTAGGTCGCATCATGCAAAGTCAGAGAGCAGGGACTTCATCAACTTCAGTAGTAGAGCTTGGGGTGAAGACTCTTCCTGGCTCCTCTATCCCTACTTTATATTTCTTTCCTACAGTCTCAGGAGAGATTACCTATAAAGGTTTGATTTGAAGTTCCTGACTATGTTTTAATCAGTGTGCCTACTTGATTGTGACTTGCTAGCCTAAACCACAGACATGAGAAACTTACTTTTCTAGTGATTCTTTTATAATCCAGATAGCTGGAGAAGTTGGATTAAAGGAAGAACCTTAAACTTTTGTTATATAGAGGCTAGGAGTAATAGTTACTGAGTGTGCAGACCCTCAAGCTAGACTTACCTACATTTTCTTCTGGCTCCACTACATAATAGCTGTGTGACCTAAGGCAGATATTAAAATTACTGATCCATAGTTTCCTCTTCTGTGAAATGAGGATAATAGTAACCTGCCATTACAATGTGCCAGGAACTATTCTAAGCACGTTATATGTACCTAATCTTCTAATTATCACAGCAACCCTATGAGATACGTGCACTTTTATTACCCTCCTTCAAAAGTGAGGAAGTCAAGGTACAGAAAGGTTGAGTAATGTGTCCAGGTAACTCGGTAAGGAAGAGCAAAGCAAGGATTTGAACCCCAGATAGCTTGGCTTCTTCAAATGTGCTCTTAACCATAGTTGATGCTACATCTCATGCCTCAGGTGGCTGTGAGGATAAAATAAGGTGAATGTCCACCCCCACCTGTCCTTGGAAAGTTTTGGGTTACATCTGTTGCTCAGGCCCTATTATTGATAGTGCCCCATTCCACTCTCAAAAGTAATGTCATGTCTTGGTTTAGATATTTGTCATGTGAGGATTAAATACTTATATGTAAACTACCAAGGACAATACCTGGTCCACAAGAAACCCTCCATGAAGGTTAACTGTTGGTATTGTACTACTGCCATCACCACCTATAGTCATCCCAAGTCTGAAAGGCTTAGAGCTAGTGGGTTAACTCAGGTTCTGCAAATGCATATGATGGGGGCCGCCATTCCCCATTGTCACACCCATTGTAGACATCGCTTAATGGACACAGCTGGACACAGCACGACAGTTTTACTGCTTCATGCCCCAGGTACCCACTCCTAATTGATCAAACTGGATGTGTAATTAAAATTACAGGCCATTCCTAGTTTCATTGAATGTAAGAATGCAAGATCTCAGTGTTTGGAGAATTTGAATTTAAGCTGAACGTTGTGGGTTCTCCACTTACATCAAAACTTCTTTGATTCCTGGAAGTGATAATGAATTTTGGACCTTTTAGACATTCTATATCTCTTTTTTTTTTTTTCCGGTATTCCTCTCTGCCTATTTCTCCATCATTTCTACCTCTAGAAGAATTTTAATTCATAGTCGTTTCCTATTCCCTGTCTATAATTTGGTATCTTATGATAAAATACCATGGAAATAATATAGACATGGACATAATGTAAATGAAGAGGAGTGAGTCATAATAGGAATTATAATTGAAACCTAAGATCCAAGACTCAGAAAAGCTGTCTTCAAATGTGATTTGTATAACTGGTAGTGAAATTCGTGTCAGGTTGGTTTTGCATGGCATAAGGGACATCTAGTGGTTATTTAGGTCTCTACAGATTTACTAAAGGTAATGTAAAGTTACCGGTTTAAGTATGGAGGCTGAGTACCATCACCTTGAAAGAGAGCCCCAAGAAAAGAAGGGCGCCCTTCTTTGTTGCATGACTGTTTTGAAGTTAACAAAGGGTAAAGAAACCTGTTCAGAAAAAAATCAATTTGAGTCCTAGCATTTCTATCTATATTATTGTTAGTTTGAGCCCAACTCATTTTCTTTCCTACCAGGTTGGAAATGATTCTGTTATCAGTTACCTGCCAGCCTGGCACATTTTTGCTATCACTTTCCCTACCTCTTCTGCTGATTGCAGAGGGGCTCTTTGGACCACCTTGAAGAGCCATCTGATTAGAGGCTTCATTAGGCTAGAAGCAGAGCAGCTTAGCATGCCAGGGCAAGAGAATAGTTTATAATTGCTTCTGACCAGCAGATCTCCTTATTTTCAAGTTGCTTCTCCATCAGGAAGCCATACACCTCTAGTCCATGTGTATTTTGTGTAAATGAATGGGCTTCACATTATAGGAAGTTAAACTGGAAAGCACCTGTGTGAACTTGCCTTCTTAGCCACAGAGAATATTCCTGAACTTGCCTATTGATCTGCACCTCTTGGTCTAATCTGTCACTATCCATGGTTGTGAACTCACTGCTTCTGTCTTCTGGGCTGCATGGAATACTTTCCTCATATGCCCCTATTGTTTCCAGCTAATTGTGTTAGACTTCTTGAAGGTTCTGTTTCATTGAGTCTTTTTATAGTATTTCTCCCTATTCTTCTGCCTTTGGGCTTTTTATATAATCTCTTTCTCCCAAAGCCATTTGGCATTTCTATTGTAACGTATCTTCTTTCAGGGTAGCTGGTGGCAGAATGCTTCATTGTTAGGTATTTATTCGTGCTATTTGACCCTGGATACGGAGAATAAAGGCTCTCAGGTACTGTTTCAAAATATCCATGTGTTTTCTATGACATTCCAAGCTACATTGTCATAAAGAGGTGGGCAGTATTCCCTTAGCATACTCCAGAGCGGGAGGCAGTGTTGGTGCTGAGTTTTGTTATCCTATCTCTTCGAGTATCTTGCTAGAATTTATGATTGATTTTTTTGTTCCTTCTTCTGTTGGTGTTTTGTCAAGATGCATAAACTAGTGACAGATGCCACTCATGGGTACGGAACTTTCTATATTAATAAACTTAAAATGCAAGCACATTTCCTAAGCATGCCCAGTAGTGAAAACCAAATATTTAGTGATTCCATCAAATTCTTTTTAACTGTGATACTTTAGCTTTCTCTCTTCTCATCTTATCACTTATTATCAAGAAGAAGGAATATAGAGGCTTCTTTCTGCAGTATAGTCCTCACTGATTTAGAGGCATCAGGAAATAGTCTTTGGGATTTTCTTGCCTGTCTTCCTTCTCATTCTTTCACATCTTCCCGCAAATATGTACTGACTTTGTGTCAGGCACTGGGAGACTCAGAAAAAAGGTACAGTTTCCTCCACTTGAGCAGCTCCCAGTCTACTGGGGAAAACAGATGCAGCACAGCATGATAAATTCCATGACAGCAGTTACAACATGGAGCCCTGGGAGCAGAGAGGAGGAAAACAGATGTAGGTAGGAGTCGAGTGAGTAAGAGTGTTGGAGAAGGCTTCCCAAAAGATTTGGTACGCAAACTATGCCTCAGATGGCAAACGGTTATTCACATAGAAAATCCGGGTAAGGCTTATCCCGGGGAGAATTTACCGGATGAACTGCAGAACTTGACAGTGAGGTGGGGACTAGATCAGGAAAAGTCTATTATGTAATGGGTGAAAGTTTGCATTTGATTCTGAAGTTGATAGAGAATCATTGAAGGGTTTAAGTGGGGAATGACATGTTATCCTCAGGGAAAATAGTGAGATGATTAGAGTCATTTCTAGTCTTTGGAATAAAAATAACAGTAGATTCCTAGCGAATCAGGAAGGCACCTTTTACATTTTGTCACCTTTCCAATCAGACTGTTAAAGGCTTCCTTTCTACTCTAATGGCTCCTTTTTTTTTTCCAATTGCATAATGTCTATATTTTTAGAGCTTTTCATAATCAGGTACCACCTACTCATCTGATCTTTGTTCTTCTGCTGTGTGACATGTAACTTTCACTCTAGTCAGGTTGGTGCCCTCATCAGGTATTCTAAGAAGGAAATGTAGGCATTCACTGGGTAGGTCTGTTTAGTACATAAGTAAATACAAGAAGTTTGAGAGTACGTTTTATTGAACCTCTACTGTGTGCCAGGCACTTTGTTACAAACACTGGGCATGCGCTGGCTACCACATAAGAAACACACAGCCTCTGTGTTTATGAAGCTTACAGTCTAGAGGACCATAACAGTGCTGTTCTTGGAAAGCAGAAGGAAGAGAAAAACGATCTAAGTTTCTGATCACTGGCTCTTACACATTCAGTAATTAGAGTGACAGATATGTCTTACTACAATTCTGATATAAAATATATCCCCCCTCTAAGCATTTTCCAACATTTTCTAAACATGTTAGTGGCAGGGATCATACCTCATGTTCCTTTGTATGCCCTGTGGTCTAGAGCTAAAATAGAGTGGTTATTTAACACATTTACATGGATTTTGTTTCCAGTATCTTAGTGTAGCTAGTTAACTTACATTAAGTTGACTTTATGTTAGAGGATAACAAGGATGGAGAATAGGTTCATCTCAAGTTATATTTCTCAGTGACTGGTGGTAACTTCCTAGAGAAGAATTCTGAGACTACCGTCAGGTTGAATGGGAAAGGGGGTAGAATAGAATGACATCAATTAACAATGAATGTCACCTGTGAGGAAGGAAGAGCAGAGACACATACTTGCCAACATGGCTGTTGAACATGGGAGGGTTTGATATCCAGGTGTGGCTAAAAAGGTCACCTGGCGAACTCTTCTAGTTCATCTAGAAACGTTTCCGTCACTATCTATTGACGATGTCTTGCAGAGCTCTGGCCCATTACATGCAAGTTCATGTCTTATATCTCTGCCTGGGTTTATTTATGTCAAGTCTGTAGTCTGTCTATGCCAAGTTCTTCCTTCATTAATTTAGTAGAAGCTTAGTACATGCTGTGAGGATGATAAAGCCTGAATCAGCAAATCTTCCCTCTCGCAATAATTTTTTTTCATGGGATACTTGAACATATGGTGGCCTGTTCCTGATCAGCATTTTTAACTGAATAAAGTCCTCAAAAGTTCTCTTCCTTGAATAAAATTGAGACCTTCCCTGTGATTGTGTTAAGGGTTGGAAATCTTTCTCAACTTCTTAGTGTCTCCATCTGTAATCACGCATCAACCTATATAATTCCATTTCACAAAAAAGCCATCGGACAAATATTTGTCTAATTCTTGATCACAAGTGGTAATGAATTGCATTATTAGCAAGCACCCATGGCTTTTTGATTCGTGAGGGCAGAGTAACCGGCCCACAGCTTTCTCTCTCTCTGGTTGAATTGCCTATATGTCCAGGTGACAGGATGCTGTTTTCAAAATGAGGAAGGGACTGAGGACTTTGGTGATTTAACATCAGTTTGCCTGGATTTTTTTTTTTTTTTCCTGTCACTCCAGCTTGCCTTATGTCCCTTTTATCTTTTCCTGGCCACTTTCTTACAAATGGGACCATGGATTAGAGATTATATACACTGGTGGTCCCTCATGAGATCCAGCTTGCAGCTATGTTTTCTTTTACCCACAGAGTGTTGGATCACTCAGCATTAAAAAAATTTAATCAACAGTTGACATTCTGCTACCGTCTTAGCAAGTCTGAAACTCAGTTCCCATTTTCTATTTCTTGTGCTTAGTTTTTATCTTTGGTGGATCTTCACCGCTGTTAACAGAATATAAAGATGGAAATGGTGGCATCCATGGTACGTAGCAATTGGGGCTTTGGGCCTCAGGTTTGATGTCAGCTGCAGCTCAGCAGGCAGAGTTAGTTCACTGACCCCTGTTAGCAAGACCATAGATGCAGATGTGGCCCCAGCCATGCCAAATACTGGCTCTTCTGACTTTGGACGCTCAGAGGACCATCTGCTGTCACATTTGTGTTTGGACTTCACTGTTGGGGTTTGGTCAGTGGTACATTCTGATAGAAAACGTGAATGATAATGAATCCTAAATCTGTGCATGTATATGCTGTGTGTGTGTGTGTGTGTGAGAGAGAAAGAGAGAGAGAGAGAGAGAGAGAGAGAGAGAAAGGGAGAGAGTGGGGGGAGAGAGAGGGAGGAAGAGTGAGAGAAATAAGGAATGCCCACCATTTATAATATATATAAATGCCACATTAGTCAATTACATACATTATGTAGATATTTATTTTTATTTTTACTTTAGCATTAGTTAAATCTAGTCTGTTACTTGTTTGATCCCTGTCTCTTGAGCTGACAGGCACCTTAGGACTTATCCTCAGAGGAAATCTTTTCTCCCAGTGGCTTCATGCCAGGCTTTTCTGTCTGTTGATTTAGCTCTGGCTTTTCACAGAAAAATGACAACATTAATAGTGATAACTACCATTTGTTGAGCGCTTATGAAGTTCCAGGAACTGTGTCAAGTATTTCTATATACAACGATACCTTATTTGTTTTTGTTTTTGTTTTTTTAACAATACTGGGAAGTGAGACGTGTTATCCACATTTCTACAGTGACAGACTCTGAGGTAGAGACATATTAATGATTTTATCCAAGGTCGCATAGCCGCCATGGATGGATCAGGATTCAACCCTGGCCGGAGAGATTGCGAAACCCATGATATGAACCACTGCATTGCCACTTGAGTCCAACGTACAATTTAATGCAGATATGAGCATTTATTAAGCACCTGTACAACCAGGTGCTATTTGCAATTTTAAAAGGTGTGGTGCATATTTTTTTGCTGATAGGTGTTTGAGGTCTGTTGAAGAGATAAGACCTGTGCTTATTTAAGGATTATGAGGTTGCATGTTTTGAGTGACAAATGAGTGGAGCAGTCAGTTCATAGGAGAGGAATTCACAGCAGACCAGAGATATCAGTTCCCTGAAGGACAGAGGGGAAGTAGGGTAGAGAAGGTAGGATGTGGCAACCCCGGAAGCAAGATTCTTTCACAGTGCTGCTTCTTTATGTTTTTACCCTGAGTAGGAATGTTACCCAGTAATAAGATTAGACTGAACGTTTATCTAGAAGCAGCACTATCCTGGAAGCCGTAGAGAAAAAGCTCATTTTATTATTATCTACTGTCAATGGATTAAATGCAGTGGGGGGATAAATACATCTTTGTCTTTTGCTTGCCCTGTGTACACTGCTCCACACATAGGTATAAAGTTGAAAGGCTTTACTGGGATGTGTAATCAACACTGTTCCATATCAAGGCACCCTGACACTGGCTTCTCACCGTTCTGTTTTGTTTAGTCTAGACACTTCAGAGAATGTCCCCTAGCATCCTGAATTTCAAACATCATCCACTGACCTGGATCAGAGCAGTGGTGCTCAGGCATCAAGTCATGGACCTATAAATGATGGTCTGATAAGCTGACCTAGTGGTTTTTATAGAAATTGTCCTGCATATAGACCCACAGAGGATTGAAGATGCTTTTTAAAAACAAGAGAACAAAGGCCAGGTGATACTCTCCTATTCCTGCACAGGATAAAAAGTACCAAAAGGCCATCTGGGCACTGCAGAGCACATGCCCACATCCCCTCATTCCTTCTAGTTTCCTTGCTGGAGTGCAGAGGGCTGTGGCATATACAGCAGAGGGCATGAAAGCATGTTCTCAGGAAGCTGAGAATAGAGTGGCCTAGGAAAAGATGCAAGAGAGAGAAGTACATCTGTGAGCTGGGACTGTCTCTACTCCTTAGATTTATTCTCATGGACCTGCCATATAACTCAAGTGCCATGGAAGAGTTTAATGTAAAAGGCACATCATGTAAGTTTGAAGAGTTACTCCTTTTCCAATCAGGGCAGGTGGTTTGGGCAATAGGAAAGCAGCCATATCACTAGTAGCCAGTATGAGGATTCTGAGTTTATCAAATGACAGGATCAGCAGGATCAGAGCAGCCAGAGAGGACCTGGAGAGAGAGAGAGAGAGAGAGAGAGAGAGAGAATGTCTGTATGTGTGTGTGTGTGTGTGTGTGTGTGTGTGTGTGTGTGTGTGTGTGTATATATATATCCTGGTGAAAGGATGCCAGGAGAGGAGAGAAAAGCATGGTAGCCTGGAAAACGTGGTGAGCAAAGATCCAGAAGCCTTCACACTTGAGCTCAGACAGAGGCCTCTGAAGTGACTCCTGAGTGGGGAAGGGTGGGATCTACCAGGGGTGAAGGGCTTTGCACTTCTGGGCGGAGTTGAGTGTGGTTTCGTGATTGATAAAGGGGCTTTTGCTTTATGGGTAAGTATGGGCCACAGGAGAGCCTAGAAACTGCCACTCCTAGAGCATTGTCCCATCTTGTGCAGTCAAAGAGATCTGGGTTCGAGTTCCAGTTATGCCCTCTAATGCTGCCTATTTCACTTGCTTATTGTCTGACACATAGCGGATGCTCACAAGATGCAAACTGTTTTTGTTACATTGTTCCTGCTTTCATGTCTTGCCTTACTCCTGATACTGCTCCTTTGTGCTTTTGTAGCAGAGAGTGTGGAGGCATAGAAGTACAGCTTTTCTGAGAGAGTGTGTCTCAAGTCTGAAACTCTGTCCTCAACTATTTTACTGTCTGGCCTCGCAGGCATGAGCTGCATTGTGGTCCACGTGGCCATCTTTACAAACCCACGTGTGGGGTAGTCAGACCAGCTTGTCATTCTTTGTGACTCTGTCTCTCTTTGGCTGTGTCACATCTTCCCTCATCGGGAACCACTTCCACTTGTCTTTAATTGCTCTTCGTTGGGGCAGCTTGTCAGCTAAGGCTGCTCTCTGTCACTCGATCCCACATTTCTTCCTAGTTTAGTCATCAGTTGGCGTCTTTCCTTTAGCTGCACGTCTGGTTTCACAGAGAACACTGTACCAGATACTAATTTGCCTTGTAAGGGGGTCCCGCAGGGTTTCTTACCTCCATGCCCTACCCGAGGCACTGGTACATTTTTGTGTGGCTGTGGCCCTGGCCATGGTCCTATACCAGGCAGGTAGGGAAGGCGAGGATGCCAGCCATGGAGCTTCTCAGTTGAGTACCACAAGGCTACAAGACCCCTGTCCTCCTGTCCCTTTCTTCTCAGCAGAACTTCAGTTCAGGCCCCTGTCGGTTTCTAACAGTACCCCAACACCACTGGAGACCCGGGTATACTATTATTTCTTCCTAGGTTTATCCACTAGTTTAGAATTTTCTGTATTGTACCATGTATAACATCCCCCTCAATCCTGATAACAGCCTTGGAAGGGAAAGGGGAGCCATTCCTAGAATAGGTTTTGAGGTTCCTGCCTTCGGAAATGGGACTCAGAGAGGTTGTCCAGTTGTCTGTGAGAAAGGTGAGGCAACTCCATATAAATAGACAAATAATTTCCAGGCCATGGAGTAGGTAGAGAGCTCACTTTCAGAGAGATTTTGAGAGAAGTCTTGTTATCATTGGCCAGTTTGTGGCCCTGATTCTCCTGTCTGTCTCTCTGGAAACCTGGATTCTAGTTATTCACCTTGGGTCTTAGTCTCAGCTGTGTAACTTTCCCAGAGAAGAGCCCCTCTTCATGGTACCCTGTATCCCTTTAAAAGGCTTTTTTCTTTTTTCTCTTCTGCCTCCTGTAGGGGTGCCTGAGTTCCTTTTCCATTTATTATTCAATGGAACCAAGCCTCAGTCTCCCCCTCTCCCCTCCATCCCAGGATGAGCTGTTGTTATATATTAACAATTAATCTTAACAAGGAGCTGTAGTCATAGGCATTTACTCCAATGCAGAGAAAGCCAATGTGATATCTGTCATTTGTTTATGACAGATATCACATGCCCAGGCGCAATAGGTGGGGTTAGAAAGGAGAAGCTGCCAGTCATTAAACTTTGTTTCTTTTTCTGGTTCACTCCAGTCGTTGGTAGCCTAAGGATCTTGCAGTGTTTCCCCTGTTCACATGGTCAGTGCCGTAGTGCTAAGATGAGAAATTCAGCTTTTGAATTAGGAAGCTGAATGTGCATGATTTTCCATGTAATGGTAAAGATGAGCTTCACAGGTGCTGCTAGTGGGACCTCACTCTGAGTGTCCACGGTGGCCAAACACATGGATGTGAGAGCCCAACTCCCTGGGTTCAAGTCCTGGTCTGCCAGTTACCAGCTATTGTGACTGTGAACTGGTTCCTTAACTACTTTCCACATCTGTTGCCATCTGTAAAAAGAGGGGAATGATGGTAGGTATCTCAAATGGGTGTTACTGGGATCTAATGGGATGGTAGGCTTTAGCTCCTCACATAGTATCTGGCAGTAGGTGCTCAGTAAATATTAGTATCATTGTTATTTGCAGTGTTATTGACTATGGCTATGCTCATTGTCAAGGTCATATAGTATGTGAGGCATTTTCAATTCTTTGTCATTAGTTATATATTAAAAGGGAAACAGTTCTGGTGTTAGAGATTAAATGATGTACTGGAATGACCCATCTAATTACCTTTTCATCACTGAGATAAATTGTAAGACTTATTCTAGTACTTAAGTCCATTTTTTACTGAAAATGAAGATGATGTTACAACCTTTTTTAGACTGTGGAAAGGATGAAATTTGATTTACAGCTACAACAACTACCACCAAAGTACCTGAGATTTTTATGTTCCTACTCTGTGCCATTCTAAGTGCTTTACATGTATGTACTGACTCATTTCATCCTTGAAAAATAATTTACCCCTGTATTCCCATTTTCAGAGGAGAAAAGACACCCAGGTAAGTTCAACAACTTTGCTAAGGTCACACAGCTTGTAGGTAGTAGATGTAGGACTTTAGCCTAAATCCGGATCCTGACTTAGAATTTGAATAGGATAATGTAAAGGACATAGCAACATGATTGCCATAATCAATACTGCAATGTTAGCCCCTTTCCCTTTAATTTTTTTTTCTTGTTTATTGGGTAAATGTGATGTTACTTAGAGATCACAGGACCAAGACCCATCCCAGGGTACTGCAATCAAAATTCAGTTCCAGTAACAACAACACCTCTTTGAAATTCTAATTTTGGGAAATAGCATTAATCCCTGCTTTTACGTGGATTACACCAGATTTTTAAAGTCATAATAGTTTTTTTTTTTTGAATATTGTAGGGTGTTTCATTCTCCCACCATTGTGTGTATAGAGGGTGTACAAAATGTGCACAAAACACAGATTTCATTCCCCACCAACTCTTAACACATCTCCATGGTGAAAAAAAAAATGAAACGATGCAATACGGTACAGTGAAGAGTCAGTCTCTCTCCATTCCTGAATATTAATCTGACAGATCCACTCACCAGTGACAATTTTATAATTTTCTGTGTTTCCTTCCAAAGATGTTTTATGCATTTATGAGTGCATAATAGTTTTTATATTGAACACACACACACTTAACACAATGATAGTGCGCATATATATGTGCATATCCATATGCATAAACACATATCAAAAACACACACTCTTAACACAATACTGTAGTACCCACGCTTTTATGCTCCTTGCTAATTTCACTTAACAATATTTCTTGGAGAGCATCATGTCAAAACCAGAGCACTGCCTTGATTTTTGTTTATTATTATTAATTTTTTTTTTATTTTTGAGAAAGAGAGGAGGGGAAGAGGCAGAAGGAGAGAGAGAATCGGTACAAGGCTCGCCCACGACCATGAGATAATGACCTGAGCCAAGATCAAGAGTCGGACACTTAACTGACTGAGCCACCCAAGAGGTCCCAGAGAACTACCTTGTTTTTAAGGACTGCATTATTGTCCATCATCAGGATGTGCCAGTCTGTTATTATTGATGGCCATTCAGGTTGTTTCTGGTCTTTTACTACACTTCAGCAAATATCTTTGTATTTAAGTATTAGTATTTGTGCAACTCATACTCTATTGATTTCTACTTGCAAGCTTATATCATATAACTTTCTGATATCACAAAAAATTGACCAGAAGGAGACAACACAAAAGTAATAAAATGGAAATGTGGGGGCTTATTCAAGGCTTATGTGTATCCCAGAAGTCTCTTCAGTTGCTTTTTCACATGCTGTATCTCCTGTTTCTCATATTGTTTGAGACATATTGTATCCTGAAGTCCTTTCTTGGGCCTTTTACCCAGGTGCCCAGTGAACAGTGGATGGTAACTGTTTGCAAGATTGATTCATATGGCACTTGTTTGGCTTTTGACAGGTTGTTTATAAGAATAATGACATCCGTCTGGAGCTGTCTCGCCTGGCCCGGATTGGGGACACCAAGATGAAGATCTATGGGGAAGTTGTATTCAAGTGTGAGAATGTGGCCACGCTGGACCCTATCAACTTCGAGACCCCAGAGGCGTACATCAGTTTGCCCAAGTGGAACACCAAACGCATGGGTTCCATCTCCTTTGACTTCCGCACCACTGAGCCCAACGGCCTGATCCTCTTCACTCACGGCAAGCCCCAAGAGAGGAAGGATGCTCGGAGCCAGAAGAACACCAAGGTGGACTTCTTTGCTGTGGAACTCCTCGATGGCAACCTCTACCTGCTGCTTGACATGGGCTCAGGCACCATCAAAGTGAAGGCCACTCAGAAGAAAGCCAACGATGGGGAATGGTACCATGTGGACATTCAGCGAGATGGCAGATCAGGTAGGAGAAGGTGGGATTGTGACTCGGAAGAGAGGAAAACTGCAGCATCTTAGTCTGTTTCATGGCTTTGTATTTTTCGTATTTTACAATTTTTATTTTATGTTTGTGCTTGCATGCATGTTGACTCTTGCTGTTCTCTTTAATGGTTGTTGTAAGATTATGTTTCTGAACAAGTTATCTGTCTCGTCCCTTCCTCTCTCCCTTGTCACTCACCACACAGCTGTCTCTGTGAGAGCTTCAAGACCCTGGAGTCAAGGATGATTTTACAAGTAGCATTTCCACTGCTACCAAAGAGACTGTCATGTCACTGGTGTGATGGTTTTTTTTCCCCCTCCTTTTCTTCTTCTCCTTTTTCTCATCACCATGGAAACCGATTGTGACATCACAGATGCTGCATTATGTGATTACTCTGTAGGATAAGCCTCACTGTGTGAGAGTTTATGCAACGATACACCCTTCAATAATTGGCAAGAGTCATGTTGCAGGGAGAAATTAAGACAAGAAAGGAAAAAGCAAATTGATTTTTCCTGAAGTCATGTTCAATTTAAACCCTTCCTTTGGTGTGAGAACCTATATTTCACTCTTTGCTCAGACCTCACTAACTCTCCCTTCCTCTTCATAACCTTTTACATTTGGTTTAAATGGCTTTGTTTGTTTCTGCAGCCGCAGATCAAACAAGCTAGCCCCAGGCAGTACATAGCTACTGTGGAATTGTAACAAAGAGAGGGAGGGAACACACACACACACACACACACACACACACACACACACACACACACACGCATGTAGAGAGTCTGGAGCTTTTGAATGCCTGAACAGTTTGCATAGCTTTCTATGGACCATGTGGTAATGAAGGTCACATTCTGTGCCACCAGAAAGGACATTTCACCCGGAGTGGTAACTAGAGCATTTGGATTTCACACTTACTTCCTGATTCTCCATTTAGAGAATTATACTCAGGAAGGGTCTTGGCTATATTTGCTGTATTTTTAAGGATTCTCCCTCCTTGTAAACACAGAAAGTCTTTCATCTGGGAATTTTTTTGTAGGCACACTTGGCCAATAATAGAAAACAATAGATTCCCTCAAAAGGCTGCAGCCAGGAATGAGCTTTTCTGTATAATTCCCTAGCCAGAGAGATGACAGAGATGAGCAATATTACCCTTAGGAGGAGCTGGATGGGTTCCGTTCAGAGGGCAGACGGGTGGCAGATTGCAGCCCTGGATGGTTTAGTGCCCAGCAGGATGCTTTATTGATTGTCTGAAATCTAATCAGAACCAAGAGGCTTCAAATTAAATGTGCTTGTTGAGTAAGAATGAACAGTTTGTGCTTTTTTAACAGAAAAAGACACAAAAAAAACTAATTTCTCTGGAGGGAAGATCTTTTTCTCTCTCTTTCTAAATTTATCCACAAAACGTCAGCAGGGGCAGAGCAAAAAAACTATCCTAAAATTATAAGGGAGGGGTGCCTGGGTGGCTCAGTCGGTTGAGCATCTGACTTGGTTTTGGCTGGTGTCGTGATCTCATGGTTTCGTGAGTCCGAGCCCTGTGTTGGGCTCCATGCCGACAGTGTGGAGCCTGCTTGGCATTCTCTGTCTCCCTCTCTTTCTGCTCCTGCCCCCACTCGTGCTGTCTGTCTGTCTCTGTCAAAAGAAATAAATAAATAAACTTAAAAAAAATTAAAATTATAAGGGAAACACTTCTCTTGGTTTCAGGACTATGTGTTCTGGGTCTCTGGAGTTCTATGGTTGATGGGTGTCATGATTGGTTAATCTAGACCTGACATAGCTTAAAGGTTGCTTATCTGTGTCACAGGCAGGTGAGAACACCTAAGCTTGCCATATGTTTACTTCTGTTTATTCCCAGCACTAATTGCTTTTCCAGTGATGTAGTTATTTTGTTAGATCCATCAGTGGACCTATCTGACAAATATATCTGGATTTCAGAAGCCTTGAATTTCTTTTCTGGGAGCCATAGAATTGGCCAATACTGATAAATTTGATCAAAGCCTATAATAGTTTACTGAGTAAACAAATAATTGTCCCATGAAAGCAGCAAAACATAAAATTTTAATATGATCTATTAAACTTCATTTCTTCATGAGAGTGTTTTCTGGTATGTTTTTAGTTATGAACCTGTTCCAAAATGAATAGTTATGAAAACATCTGTATTTGCGAGTGTGGTGCCTCCTTCCCTGTTCATCCCGAAGAATGACATGGGAAAAGTATTATGATCACTCCCCAGTTAGGAGACTGATTCTTGAAACTGAATTATGTGCATTCAAAACAGTTGTGGTCACCCACTCAGAGGACGGATTTTCCTCAGGATGTATTTATGGCTCCAGCATTTAAATTGGGTCTGATGCTGTCCTTGTTTATCAATAACTGTTCCTCTAGGTTCAGGATCAAGCAGCTCTGTGGGCTTGTGGAGGGTAGAGAAAGCAAGTAGCTCAAGAGAACAGGAGATGCAAACCTCAACTTCCTCATTTGTGAAAGAGCGTACATATTAACTCCTACCTTGCTGGATTGTTGTGAAGATCAAGTCCAGAAAAGCACATGCAGTACTTAAAATGGTGGCCAGGACATAATTATTGTTCCATAGGTTTCTAAAAGATTAAAAACAAACAAACAAAACCCAGAAACACAAATCCGATTTTTCCAGGAGAAAATTTCTAGGATGGAGTAGAGGAAGTTGCTGTTGGTGTAACCCACCCAGAGGCCTATTATGCTGGCTTTGTAACCTGGAGTGTACTTCTCATTCTTGATCTTATTTGATCTTTTCGGCCCTTCAGACTCTCCCCTTGGTAGCCCAGGGGATTGAGACTCAGAAAGAAGTGAAGGCTAGCTGATGGATGGCCGGCCTACTTATCCTGGTACCAATAAAGCACTTTAAGAATACTAAAGTTTTTACAATTTCTGGCATGTTTAGATATCACCTTGATTGTATAGTTTAGGAAACTGGGCTGTAAAGTGGCTCAGGGACTGGCTGGGGTCAGAAGGCCACTTAGGAGCAGAATGCCAGGTCCAAGTTCCCAGGCCAGGCTGTATGTATGTACCTTCTACAGTCACATTGATGGATCCCCGACCCTCCTGCTACTGTGTTTGGTCTGCCTCTCTGATTTCATCTCCCGCTCACCCCTTGTGCCCTTCAACCCTAGACATACTCTGGCTTACCCCATGGGCTTTGCAGGTACCATTTCCCCTGCCTGGCATATTCTTCCCCTAGACTTGGTAAGGTTGGGTCCATTTCAATATTGTGGTTTCAGCATACCTATCACCTGCCAGAGAGGCCTTCGCTGATAATACGTTTTATTTTTTTTATCTAAAAAAGTTTTTTAATGTTTGTTTATTTTTGACAGAGGCAGAGCATGAGTGTGGGAGGGGCAGAGAGAGAGGGAGACACAGAATCCAAAGCAGGCTCCAGGCTTTGAGCTGTCAGCACAGAGCCCAACGCGGGGCTCGAACTCACAGACTGCGAGATCATGACCTGAGCCGAAGTCGGACGCTCACCCGACTGAGCCGCCCACTTTGCTCTCCTCCTAGTACCTACCATTACCTAATTTCTCTTGTTTGTTGAGTGATGTATTTACCTTCTGTCCTATGCTCTGGACTATATGCACTAGAAGGACAGAGACATACCTGTCAAGTTCATCTCTGTGCCTACAAGAATGCCAGAAACACACAGGTGGGCAATACATATTTGTTAAATGAATAAACAAACATGTCCCAGGTAAAAGTTCTCAAAGGCAGTGCTCCAGATATTCACTGGCAGGGCTGGTAGCTAATGCTAGTGTGGAGGGTATCAGTGCATGGAGGGTTCCATCCTTTGCAGATGGCAAGCGAGTGATAAAGACTCAAGTACTTCCAGAGTCCTTACTCTGTCCCAGACACACAGGGGCACTTTATATATATCAACTCATTCAATTGTCACACCAGTCTGTGAGGTGGGGACAATTATTTTCCCATTTTACAGATGAGGATGTTAAGGCCTCCGGAGGTGAAATCACTTCTTCAGGGTTACACAGCTAGTCCATGGTAGAGCTGGGGTTTAAACTGAGGCATCCGCCGTGCTGCTCTCAACCTGTATGGTATGTGACCTTTCAGCCAAGACTCTGTAGAGAAAAGATACCACGTTAGGTGTTAGTTGACTGAGACGGTCCTGAATCCTCCTGTCAGTGAGATTGTCTTAGTGGCGAAGACTGGAACCAAATGGCCTATGTTATCCTTTCTACGGTCTTGAAGCATTTGACTCCCTTGCTTGTATTGTTCCCACCTGAGCAGGCAACACTGGTCTCTGAACTCACCTACTGGTCTTCTGTCATTTGGCTCATTGACTGGCAGCCTGACCTGAGATGCCGAGAGGGCTGTTAGCTCACTCTGTTTCTGTCCTCCCATCCCAGGTACCATATCAGTGAACAGCAGGCGCACGCCATTCACTGCCAGCGGGGAGAGTGAGATCCTGGACCTGGAGGGGGACATGTACCTGGGCGGGCTGCCAGAGAACCGTGCTGGCCTCATCCTCCCCACCGAGCTCTGGACTGCCATGCTCAACTACGGCTATGTGGGCTGCATCCGTGACCTGTTCATCGACGGGCGCAGCAAGAACATCCGGCAGCTGGCGGAGATGCAGAACGCTGCGGGCGTCAAGTCCTCCTGTTCACGGATGAGCGCTAAGCAGTGTGACAGCTACCCCTGCAAGAACAATGCTGTGTGCAAGGACGGCTGGAACCGCTTCATCTGCGACTGCACCGGCACAGGCTACTGGGGAAGGACCTGTGAAAGGGGTGAGTTGGCCCTCGTGGGTGGCATGCAGGGTCTGAGTGGGGGCGGTGGATGGCAGTTGTGTCCCTCGATGGAACTACCCATGCTTTCTTTGTTTTAGAGAAGCATTTCCTTTTGTTCGCTGCTTCCAAGATTATACCCTTTCTGATTCTGGATGATTGAATTTGTTTAACTAGGATTGGATCCCAGAAAGGGAAACTTCAGAATAAGTATTACCAAGATCATGGTCCTTTTTCAATTAAATATGAGACATCTTCTATGTAGAGTGGGCACATACTTCTCTTTTAGGTTTCTGGATACACTAGCAATCTAGCTTTTTGGAGCTTTCTACATGCTAGTTCTTGGACTAGGCTTTAAAAATACACTGTAGAAGAAGGTAGATCCAGGCCTTTTCTCATGGAGTTGCTGCCTCCGGGAGTATTTAGTCATTAAAGAAATAATTACAAACATGTAAGAGGCAGCAGGATGTATTGGTTAAGAACATGAACTCTGGAGCCAGACTGGATGAGAAATCTGACCCTTATGGGGTGTTGTGAACTTTATCAAGATAACTGGTATCTTTCAGACTTGATTTCCTCATCTGTAAAATAGGGATAATCAGGCACCTACCTCACAATATATGGTGATGATTAAGTGAGCGAGTAGTTTCCCAGACAGTGACTTAGTAAGTATTGGTGATTGTAACCATCATCATTGTTGTTCTAAACATCACTAAAGGGAAAATAGAAGTTTGGGAGGCCTCTGCAGGGGGAGCCACCATCCTGTAGGGATTCATAGAAAGCTGATGCCAGGAAGAAATATGCAATCTAAGACTTGAAATATGACTAGGAGTTAGCTTTGCAAAGAGGTTGGAGGAAGGCATGTGTCTTAGACAAGAAAGACAGAATGTGCCAAGGGACAGAGATAAGAAACCATGGCACAGTTGAGGAACTGAACGAAGTCCAGAAAGGACTAGAGTGTGGCATGACGTGGGAGGAAGGGCATAAGAGGTAGGTGAAGGTGAAGGAGTAAGGAAGCAAACAGGCCAGGGTGCTGGGAGCAATCCTTTGCATTCACCACTTTAGCATCTTACATCTACATTGACTTTGCAGCTTGGGTGAAGGGTAGAGATGAAGGTAAAAAGAAATGGAATCAAGACACGGAGATTCTGGTCTTTAAGCAGTGTCCAATTCCAGCTTGTTTTATTCTTTTATATGCCAAGCTTATGGACTCAAGCTGGCTGTCCATAGGTTGTCAAACTCTATTTTATATGAAAGGATAGTTTCTGTAGTTATCAAGTGTTTGCTGAGGGCATAGCTTTAAGCATCCAAGGGCTTTAAGGATACTGCATCTGTAACATAGTTCCTGCTCTCAAGAAGTTTATCATTTATTTATCTGAGGAGTTGAGACATCTATACAAGAAGAGTAATAAAGCAATACAGGCCAGCATCATGGATTCTATTTGTGGACCAGACTGGGAGGATATGGAGATTCAGAGAAGAGAAGACTTTCTTGAGGAGGGACATGCAGGGTCTCATCCCTCAAGACTACTGGTGGCCAGAATTACCCAGTATCACAAGTCTGATGATGAGGATGAATCCTGGAACAATCCAGGAACAGGGGCTGGATGATGAGGCAAAGATGTTTTCAAGGCGTGGTTTTTGTGAGGCTAATTATATTATTAGATGAGGGGTATTTCAAAAGAACTGCAGATCTTTTTTACAGCTGGATCAAAAATAGGACACAGAGCACTGGGGTGAAGGAGGAAGAGAGAGCTTATTTGGAGCTTAGGGGATGTAAATTCAGTCACTGAATTTTCAAAGCTACAACAAGCAGAATTTGAACTAAGATGAGGAAGCAGCTGTATGGGGCGGGTCAGTCTGTCAAATTCCTAGACTTTCTGCCAAATCTGTTTGGAAGCTGGACTACCCTGGTATTGGTTTAGGTCAATAGAAAGGTCATTTGACATCTGAGATGAGTAAGACAGTTTTGGTGCAAGCCACATTGTTACAGATCTTCCACCACCATGGAAAGTAGTATAAAAACCAAAGATCGCTTCAGACATCCACTTCTCCCCTCAGGTCTCTTCCCAATTCAAGGACCTTGTGACTGCTGAAGACAGGAGGATTTCCTGTAGCCAGCGGTGCAAGGTGTCTCTGAGCTCACCTATTCCAAGGGTATATAAATGGGAGTTGGTCCAAGTTTTGCCAAGTACGGTGAAAGTCACTGCACCTTTTATGTTGTCACTTTGGACTAGTCATTAAGAGGCAGCTGATTGGGGATATATGAGGGACAATTATTCCTGGTACAGTGCAGCCAAGTCATCCATTCTAGCCAAATGAGAAGGAGCATAGCAAATTTAAGACATTTGATCTATACATCGCTCAAATCCCAGACGGTTCAACCGATTGTTTTGTTCCCCTGCTAATTGTTTTTTGGCCCTGTATTGTTCCTGACACCGTGTTCAGAGTGAATCAGTGGAGTGTAAAAATGGTAGGACTCTACTTGCTAGCAGAGAAAATAGAGTTTTCCAATGACATTGTTTTTCTTTATTGAAACTGATTTCTCAGTGGAGATACTTTGAGTATCTTTTATTCATTTTTATACATGATGTAGACATTTATTGAAACCCTAGCATATTCCAGGCACTGTATTAGATGCTGGAAATGCAAAGACATTGACATAGCCCCTGATGTTGATGAAGGGGTGTATAGTCCTTCCAGGGAAACAAAGGGGAATGCAGTAAATGTCCTAACATGTGGTAGATGTTATGCCATATGTCTATAGGGGAACAGTAGGGCAAATGGATGGGAGAGGCCATGTGTATGTAGGGGAGTGATGATTGGGAAAAGAGGATTCAAGATTTCCTGGATCTTTTTGTCTCCTATTTCTAGCAAAACTATGGTCTTTCTCTGCCTATGACCCTGTAGGCATTTCTGAAGAGTGGTGAAGGAAAAAAAAAAAACACACCAAAAACTTGTCAACATTTTTTATGTAAGGAGCATGATCCCCTTTGGATCCAGGAATGCTGCCTCACCCACCATGACCCCATCACTCAGTTTACTATTTTCTCTCTAATATTTGAACATTAACCGGAAGATTAGAATTGGTCATTTGTAGGAAATGTGATGAGACTGAGACAATTTCTAAGGCAGTGTGTCCTGTCTGGCCCAAATTGGAGTGTCCTGTTCTTGGATTTTGCTGTGGGGTCAGTCCTTTGGTATCACTGGTCCCACAATAGGAATGGTAGGGTTAGAGAGGCATTTGTTAATATAGAATGAAGAAAGCATAGGTGGAATACTAGAATTGGTAGAAAAAGAACAGAGTTGGGGATGGCCTGGGTCAGACACTAGATCCAAATAGCCCAAGAACTCAAGCAAAGTGAGCAAACAGATCAGTCTATAGGGCAACTCCCAGCTCAAAGCTGTCCTCCAAAGATAAGGGAATAAGGCAGGGAACCTAGGAAATATATAAATATATGAGATTAAGGTTAATTTTGAGGAGTATCTTTCTCTTATAGTAAAAATGGATGACTTGCTTGTACCCTCATAAGAATGCTTCTACTACCTGTGAAGATAGCAACTCTAAATCTTGACATTTAACAACTGGCTTGATGTCGTATTTAGATTTTGTCAGGATGATCTGATACTATTCTGCGAAGATGTAGATCTATCTTCCCTTCCCAGTTGTTCAGCTGTATCTATTTGGGTTTGTTTTTCATAGTGATGTGGGAGACGCCTGTCTCTCTGACCTAGAAAGCAAAGCCCTGTTTTGGTTGCTTCTTGCCAGTCAGTTTGGTTGAGATGCTCTAATCTACTGTAGGACCACCTGCCCTCCTGTGAAGCCCTGTTGTACAGAGGAAACGTTCCAGCTTGTCTATCTTAGGAAGATATGATCAGCTGATGTGAGACAACCAAGCCATCTTCTCCTTGTCAGTGTGGCCAGACTGTTTAGTTCAGTCTGTGGGAGCCAAGCATACATAGCCAAGATTATGGATTTGATTTTTTTTGTGGACCATCAAGCTTCAATTTATGACGCCACTGCAGATTCTGTCTTCCTCCCTGAATGACTTTTTCTGAAAGTATGCCATCATTTATTTAGCAAGCGAGAAAGTAGGATTCAGCATGAGTCCATTCCCATGACAAGAAAAGTAACCTACAGAACAGCACTTAGAGTCAGGGTGGTCTAGTGGTTAATGGCATGAATTTTGGAGTCACACAGACCTGGTTTCTGGGCTGATTCTGTCACTTACTAGCTAGGTGATGTACAAAAAACTTCTCTCTTAATTCTTCTAAGTCTCAGTTTCTTTATCTGTAAAATGGAGAGACTAATACTTTCTTGGTAAGGTTCTCTTGGTTGCAAGCTACAGAATCTACTATGGCTAACAGTCAAGGAAGAGGATTTACTGCATGATTGCCTAGAGAGGTATTGATCAAATGAAGATCTCACTAACTACATTTTTAAAAAGGAAGCAGAACAGCTCTAGGGACCCTAAGGCACTGTGATTCAAGTGACTCATGTCTCCTGGCCTCCAGATACTGGATTTTTCTATCCAGCATTTACATTTTCCAGAAAGGGAAACTGGCCCAGTTTGGTTTATCTGTCTTTCCTTATATCAATCAGCTCTGTTTAGGTGGGTGGTCCCCTAGAATAGATATGAAGGATCACGGGTGTGTGTGTGTGTGTGTGTGTGTAAATAAGATATTACTGCACCATTTTGCTAGTGCTCTTTCTTGGCTAAGCTCAGCATATTCTGACCCATAAGGCCATATCCTGTGACAGATATCCAGCCATGTGGAGCTGCTTCTGTCTGACAAAAAGAAATATAATCCGGAATCATGGAAATCGGATGCCTTTGAAAATAATAATTTGCACAACGAAGAGAATGTGATGAGAGGGTAAATCTGCTCTTCTCACTGGTTCCTGGGATTCCATTCATCTTATATAAGCACCAGCTGAAAACCAAGAATACAGATATTTTGAGTTTTCTTAAGTGACTCTTGTTCCAACAGGAAAAGAGTGCAGACAGCAGCTGCTCTCCCTTGCAGCCTAGGGACTTCCCTTTCAGCCAGCTCTCTGAATGCTGCTGTGTGCCTCTGGAGTAGCAGCAGTGTGTTCTGCCTGGGAAGGGTGGGTTCCCACCCTTAGATGACACTGGAATGTGTCATTTGGATGCCACATGGAAATTTTGATCTCAGAAATAGAGTTGACAGGTGCTGTTGATGTTTCTGTTCCTAATCTTTATTTCAGTAGGTGAGGAATTGGAAACTCTGAGAGGTTAACATCACTTTAACTTGGAGTAGCTGTAGAATGGTTAAAATTCATGATTCCTGACTTTTAATCTCTTGTACTTTCCATTGCATTGAGCAGCCTTTCCTTCCTGTATATCTGAGAGATGTCAGATTGTAAGGTCACTGAGGGGGGGAAAATGATGCATTACATATTTTTGTTGCCCACCTCCCCCAGTCTCTAGCACTGTGCTGTACACATACTATTGTGGTTAGGAAATGTTGGAAGACCTCAGTCTTCATTCCCGGGCCTCCTGTTAGTCTGCATACTCCCTTTGGTGTCCTCATCCATTGCCATGGTGTCAAAGGTCATCTACATGTTGTTGACTCCCAAATCAACTAGCTTGGCAGATCTCTAGCTTGGCAGTCTCTGGAATCCCAGATTTCTGTATCCGGTTGCTTGCTTGAGATATCCATTTAGATTTCTGATAGGTATCTTAATCATAACATTGAAAAATAAATTTTGAGTCCCTCCTCCCAGTGTTAAGACTCTTCCCCCACCACCTTCTGTCTCAGTAAATGGCATCACCATTGTCTTTGGCATTATCATTGTCTTTGGCATTTTCCTTGATTTTTCTCCCACTTTTTTAAATCTTTCACGGCAGTTTCAGGTAGACCTCTTATTTAAACCCGTCCTCATCTGTTCACCTCTCTCCCTCTCCACCACCATCATCTTAGGTCAGTCTACACTAATCTCTTTTTTGTACACCTAGATAGCATGTCAGATGGTTATGAAAAGCTCAAAATCATTTTCTGCCTTTTTCCGAGTATTATATTATTAAAATATTTATATATTCAATATTTTCCTGTATTAAGTATCTTTAGTTTCAGTGGCTCTTGGTTCCCCAAATTGTAGGAAATGAAGCTATGATACTTCTTTGGAAAGAACTTCAACATTAACATAGCGGTTCCACAAGTAGGCATCTGTCTCTTCTCTGTACCAGGCTTGGTGAGCTAAGTTGTGAGGATGAAGTTTTGTAGGAGACATGGTTTCTGTTCTTCATGAACTCATAGTCTAGTGGAGGGGCTGGAGAAGTAGTCTGCAAATTGTAATGCAATCTACCAATGGCAGTAATTCAGAGAATAATCATAGGGAAGAAAAGATGGCAATTAGAAATCAAAATATGTTTAGCACAGTATATCACTTTATAACTGGTTCTGGATCCACTGGGGTCTACTCAGACTAACACTGGTGTAGGAATAACAGAAGCCCTGACTTCTAAGGTCAAACATAATAATGTTGGTTGCTTTTATAGGTTCCAGTGCCATCGAGGATCTGCTCCCATTCCCCAGGGATACCCAGGCCCTTTATTTAGATGTGTGACCTTGAGGTTCATACTTGGATACCGTGGCCTCTCTGTTCTGCAAAAATAAAATGAGGCAGTTGTGTTTCATGCTCTCTCAGGGCCCTTCCAATTCTAAAACTCTGTGATTCTCAAATGTCATCGGCTTGGCAGTATCTTTCCTTATCCTGAGTAGAGGGGTAAAGGTGAGTGAAGGGCAGAATAGGAATGCAAGTCCTTGTTTTGTTACAGGCTGCATAACTGTCTAAGTTAGGAGGCTGGGTTTAGTTACATCAGCACTGCAGTGAAGTTCTTGGATTCTTTAATCTATGAAAAGTAATACCTTGGTGTACCGGGAATACTTCAGGCCCGTGATACATAGGTTTTAATTGATGGATTCATGAATAGAACCTTGGATTTCTTAAGAACATTTAAAGACTGTCACCTTTTTGGTCCAGTTTTTACCCCTTTTGATGGGTAATGATATTTATCAGAGAAAGTGGCTTCTCAAGAAATGTGCAATTCATGAGGTGCCTGGGTGGCTCAGTTGGTTAAGTGTCTGACTCTTGATCTCAGGTCAGGATCTTGTGGTTCATGAGTTTGAGCTACACATTGGGCTCTGTGCTGACAGCACAGAGCCATCTTGGGATTCTCTCCCCCCCCCTCTCTCTCTCTCTCTCTCTCTGCCCCTCCTCTGCTTGTGTACACGTGTGCATACACTTTCTCTCTCAAAAGAAATAATCCAGTGAAGAAATGGGCAGAAGACATGAATAGACACTTCTCTAAAGAAGACATCCAGATGGCCAACAGGCACATGAAAAGATGCTCAATGTCACTCCTCATCAGGGAAATACAAATCAAAACCACACTGAGATATCACTTCACGCCAGTCAGAGTGGCCAAAATGAACAAATCAGGAGACTATAGATGCTGGAGAGGATGTGGGGAAACGGAAACCCTCTTGCACTCTTGGTGGGATTGCAAACTGGTGCAGCTACTCTGGAAGACAGTGTGGAGGTTCCTCAAAAAATTAAAAGTAGATCTACCCTCTGACCCAGCAATAGCACTGCTAGGAATTTACCCAAGGGATACAGGAGTGCTGATGCATAGGGGCACTTGTACCCCAATGTTTATAGCAGGACTTTCAACAGTAGCCAAATTATGGAAAGAGCCTAAATGTCCATCAACTGATGAATGGATAAAGAAGATGTGTTTTATATACACAATGGAATACTACTTGGCAATGAGAAAGAATGAAATATGGCCTTTGGTAGCAACGTGGATGGAACTGGAGAGTGTTATGCTAAGTGAAATAAGTCATGCAGAGAAAGACAGATACCATATGTTTTCACCCTTATGTGGATCCTGAGAAACTTAACAGAAGACCATGGGGGAGGGGAAGGGGAAAAAAGCTGGAGAGGGAGGGAGGCTAAAACTATAAGAGATTCTTAAAAACTGAGTATAAACTAAAGGTTGATGGGGGGTGGGAGGGAGGGGAAAGTGGGTGATGGGCATTGAGGAAGGCACCTGTTGGGATGAGCACTGGGTGTTGTATGGAAACCAACTGGACAATAAATTTCATATTAAAAAAATAAAAAAAAGTATACAATTCATTAACATCAACTGACATGTCCTCACTTTTTCTTATCTGTTGGTGCTTAGATTATACAGTTGTATCTCTGGTGACCACTGTAGCAGTGCTCAGACTTAGCCTCTTTGTTTTCCTCTTCGTTTTCATCTTCCTGTTTTCTAAGTTTTCCTTCCCACAGGCTCAAGATTGTATGATCCCAAGAAATTGTACCATAGTGCATGAACCCTTCCTAAGTGTTATTCTACCAGGTTAGGGTCTGAGATTCTCCTGATCAAAGCTGCCCCTGTAACTTGAAAGAGAGTAAGGGAAGGGAATTCTGGCTATTCTGGAGTCTTGAAGCTCAAAGGTCTCAGAACTGGTTGGGGATTTTGTACATCCCTGAAAAATTTATAGCTAAGCCTATGTTCAGCCTGAAAATATGAGGGTCAGAACTTTGGGGCAGCACATGACAGCTGCTTAGAACCGTTTCATACCTGCTGTGGGCTGTGGTTCTGTCCAATGCACGGACATGGTGGCCATTTATATTGCTGCTGTATACCTTTATCACTGCCTTTGCTAAAAGCTTCTTAACTGCTAGCAGACATCTGCCTGATGGGTGCAATAAATTGAGATGCTGCTGAATTAGGAGAAACAAGTGCTTTAAAATGCACACAGAGGGATTATCATAGCTTTTTCCAATATCTCTGGCTTTGTGTGTCTTTTCATAGATAGATGAATTCTTCCTTGCTCCAGTCAGATTAAGAGGAAAGGAAAGTTAAGAGATCTACTGTTTATTGAGAGAAATTATGCGCCTGCTCTGTGTTAAGTTCTTAATATACACTGGGCCATTTAACCCTCACATCCACTCTGCAGGCTGCATATTATTATCCTCATTTTCTGGTTGAAGAAATTAAGGGCTCGATTCATTCATTCCAAAGCACCTATTTAGCACTATGTGCCAGAAGCCGTGTTGAGCCCTCAGGATACAAAAGCATTGATCATGTCTCTCCTCATAAACATTCTAATAAATTCTGCTATCTGAGGAAGGTGGGACATAAATTCCAGGGGGAAGTATCATGGACAGCATCACAAATTAGGTGACACTAGAGCTGAGGCTTGGTAAAGTAGTGGGTCTCTCCCAGGTAGACCAGGCAGGTGAAAGTATTCCAGGCAGAGGAAGCAGATATGTGAAGGTGACTTTGGTAAATAGGAAGTTTTCCTGGTGTATGGAATCTAAAGCTTGGGAAGTAGGAGAGGAATTTGAGGGGATATTTTACAAGGTGTGGCTGGAGGGGTGGCATGGCCAGTTGTGAAGCACTTTGTTCACTCTCCCGACAAGTTTGGACCTTCTCTTACAGGAGGCATGCTATTTTTAGCAATGTGAGAACAGGATGTGATGTGGGAGACAGGAGCCAACAGACTAGTGTGCATTAGTTCTGTTTGCATTTGCATTAATTCGGGAATGAGAAATAAGAGCCCTAAGTGAGGTAGAGGGAATGGAGGTTGCGTTTGGGGGGCACATCCAATAGACATTTAAGGGGAAGTATCAATAGGACTTAATTGTGCAGTAGCTAAAGAGTGTTCAAGACTTGATTAGAACAAGAGTTTGGCCACAAAAGTTATTCTTTCTTTCCTGTTCTACTCAGCCATCTCTAATCAGCTAGAGATGCTTGGGAGGAGAGGGGAGGAGGTAGCTAGTAGTCCCCTACATACGCTGGTCCCACTCTGAATATATGTGCCTAACTCTCTGTGCCTCAGTTTTTAGATTTACCACTGAGAATATCCACAGTGGCTGCTTAATTGGCTTGTTGGGAACCTCTGTTATAAAGCCAAAGTGTATGATGTACTTACATAGATAAGCCAACATACCCCTTTCTGAATTTGGAGTTCAGCAATTTAAGAATGGAAAAAAAATTATATGGCTGGTGTTCTTATCCTGTTTTTTCCTTCTGTTGTAGAAATAATCTAGATGGGATTTTTGTGTTTAAGCATAACAATACAGGCTAGAAGTTAAAAGTCGGAAGGAGGGTTGTGCCAGATGGAAAACCTACCAAAGCCTGCTCTTCTCCATTCTTTAAATGGTTTGTACTTGGAATCAAGACCTGACTCCAGTATAATCCTAGATTTTGAAGAACTAGGTTAAAATGATCTGTTGTTGACAACTGTGATTATCTCATACTCTGGCATAGATTTGATGAAAAAAAAAATGAATTGTAGTTTCTTTGACTCTTATAAAAGTGGGCATGTTTGATATTAAGCCAAAAGATTCTTTCCTTAGAGATAGGGAAATCAGATTTTTAATTTTTCTTTATTCTAGTCTCTCATTAGGACTTTACAGCAATGATATTTAATACCGAGGATTGTGGATGTGTCTGTGCATAGGTCACATGTATATAGTTTCCCTCCAGTTTCCCAGATGTGTCTATATTTTCATGGGTTCTGTTATAACCCAATTTGGGGTTATTAACGTGAAGAGACAACACACCTGTAGCAATCATGAATAAAAGGCAGGAACTCAAAACCTGAAAGTGGATTGACCCAAAGAAAACCAGAGAGAGTATTAAAGAGTCATAGATCTATTTATCTTGCCAGAGGCTCAGATGTTATCTGGCATAACAGTCCTCCCCCCGCCCCCCCCCCCCCCCAGTTTTAGGTGAGGAAACTGAGGCCTCCAGGTAGGAAATGAATTGCCCAAAGGATGGAATGTAATGTTCTTAACCCCTCATTTCAGTTCCCTTTTGGTTGAATTTTTTTAAAGAAATAGGCACTGGCAGTATCTGTGCGTATTTTGTGAAGATATATGTTTATGTCCCTGTGGCCTACTAAGCAGTAGAATTATGACATTATAGGAAAAGCATTTAGTCCATTTCCAGTAATTTAGTCTTATTGGTAAATTTTATTTGAAATGTTGGCAGTTGATTTAGAGAGAAGAAATATGAAGATAAAGACATGTATACGTTTCTCCTCCCTCCATCCCTCCCTCCCTCCCTCTCTTTCTTTCTTTCTAAATGTTATTTTATTTTGGGAAAGAGAGTGAGTGAGCAAGCAGGGAGGGGCAGAGAGAGAGAAAGAGAGAATCCCAAGCAGACTTTGCACTATTAGTGTGGTGGGCTCTATCCCATGACCACAAGATCATGACCTGAGCCAGAATCAAGAGTCAGACGCTTAACCAACTGAGCTGCCCAGCGCCCCTGCTCCTTTCTTTCTTTCAACACCTATCTCCTCTTGCCCCATGAGCAACAAATAAAGGCAGCTCAACAGAGAGGATGTTGTAGTGACAAGTGCATCTGGGACTTAGGCCTGGAATCCCTGGGTACGAACAGCTCTTGGAAGGCCCCCTTCTGAGGACTGTTAGACTGCCATTTCCCTGGCAAAGAGATGCAATCTTTCTTAGAGAAGATCATTTCATGCTTCTTAGCATGTTTAACCTTTACAGCAAGCCATTCTCATCAAAATGACAAACCCCAGCAGAGCCTTCTGAGAGGCCAGTAAATCAGAAACCTTATGAAATCTGTGGGATTAGCATGCTCGCCTTCTTTGTTTCCCCAGGGAAAGAAAGCCCGGTGCCTTTCAGATTTCAGTCTTCTCTGCAGGCCTCTTGTCTGGAGTTCCCTGCTGTGGCCCACTGGTATTTGAATATTGTTTTCCTATAGTTGCCCACAGCCACATACTAACACCAGCCAAAGGCAGCACATTCTGTATCTCCATCAGTGACATTGTAAATGGAAGGTAACTGCTCTGATGTTTGCTTAGTTGAATTTTTCCCACCCTTGAAGTCTTCCTTTCTGGGTCTGAAGATAGTGCCTGGCTCTTAATGTCACCATGCGTGGTGACAGGCAGTTGCTCATCTCCAGCTGGGTGTCTCTGGTCCCCATGCCCTATTTTTCAGTCTGTAAGGAAACTTCTTTCACAAACAACCCAACTTCTCCAGCTGCTGCAATGTGGGGCCTCCTTCTGTGGAAGTCTACAGAGTCAAGTCTATGTTGAGCACAGAAGTGGAAAGAAAAAGGGTTGATGAATAAAAGTGCTGTTCAGGTGATAAAAACACCTTTATAGGGGATGGTGGGGGGTGACTTTTATCAGAATTTATAGGGTCATATTTAGAGTTGGAAGGGACCTCTGAGGTTTTTGAGTCTAACCCAATATCTGTTGCATAAACATCCTTGATAAAATCCCTAAAGTGTTCTGTGGACTCTATGGGAACATTTGCTCTGTTTCCATATGCTGTGCTAAATGCCTAGCAATGGGTAGCTTATTTAATAGTTGTAATAACTGTATAAGATAGGTGCTATTTTTACGCTCAGTTTACATCTGAGGAATGATAGGGTCAAGGATAGGTTAAGTAACTTGCCCAAGGTTATCCAGTTCTTCTGGGCCCTCCACCCCTGAACCCACTCTTTTGTTATCAATAATACTCTATGGCTCCAAGTGATAAGGGAGTTCCTCTCCCATTTCATGTTTGGATAGCACTAAATATTTGAAAAGTCTCCTTTTTGCCATGCACAGAGGTCTCAGTTCTTCTAATATCTTTCTTTTAATCTTGGTTCAGGATTTGGGAACTCTACAGGATTTATCCACTCATTTGACATTTACTCAGTACTCACTATGCCAGGGACACCTGGGATATATAGAACTGATCAAACCTAAACCCTCTTCTACAATAGACCTTCAGTTACTTAAAGAGGACTGTCATTTTCCACTGAAATGTTGTCAGTCATTCACAGGATAAACATCACTGCTTTCTTCAGCCACTCATCACCTGTTGGGTTTTGAGTTTCTCCATAATCTAGTAGTTACTGAAGTGGCTTGAGGAAGATGAGGAGGGACTGTGCGCTCAGGAAATGGAAGTGTAGCTTCCAGTACCAGGGAGCTGTGCGAAGTAGGCTAAGCCCTTTAGGCAGCAGGCACGTGTTATTAAAACACTAGCCTGGGGCACCTGGCTGGCGCAGTCGGTTAAGCGTCCGACTTCAGCCAGGTCACGATCTCGCGGTCCGGGAGTTCGAGCCCCGCGTCAGGCTCTGGGCTGATGGCTCAGAGCCTGGAGCCTGTTTCCGATTCTGTGTCTCCCTCTCTCTCTGCCCCTCCTCCGTTCATGCTCTGTCTCTCTCTGGCCCAAAAATAAATAAACGTTGAAAAAAAAAAATTAAAAACAAAAAAAACCAAAAAAAAAACCACTAGCCTAAACAGTTCTCAGACATTGTAACATCTTATGGACTATGGGTTTGTGTGGCGGGGGACTCACTGGCATATTAATGAGGGGTATATACTTTTGATAGTTTCTGATCCTGAAAAAAATGCCTCAGGCCCACCATTGGCAGCATCACGTTTACTGCCTAGTTGTATTTCTCAAAATAGTTCTAGACTGAGTGGGTTACATCACATATTTCATAGCAAGGCTGAATTTATTTTTGGACGTAGGAACTTCTCAGAGATCACTCGACAAGGAAACCATGTTTTTGCCACGTATCAGCTGATACAGATTCATTGAATGCTAGAGCTGGTCACAGCCTTAAAAGTCACCTGTTCTAGTGCTGGTAATTCACAGAGGAAGAACCGAGGTTCAGTTCGGTTATATAAGTTGTCTAGAGTCACATAGGTAGCCGTAGTGGGGCTTGTAACTCAGTATTTTGAATCCTGGACTGGGACTCTCTATCCTCAGGCAATGTGAGGAGGTGCTCTGGCTTTGTGCCTTTGGTGTGGTCATCCTGTGTAGATGACAACAGGATGCTTGTGTAGAGCAACTCAGAACCTTTCTGCACAAGCTCAGTGGCTCCTTACGATTTTTTTTTTTTTTTACATGTAATAGTCCCTTTATTTATTGCAAATAAGCTAGGCAATTAATTCACAGTTAGCAGCTTATGGCCTGGAAAATCTCATTACCCGAACCTTACATTATCAACACATCTGTTTTAAAAGAGATGCTTAAAGAAGTGGTGTGAATATCCAGATTCCTGATCATCTCCAAGAAAGGGTGGGAGGAGCCACTGAAAGGCAGTTTTGGAAGGAGTGTAGAGTTGTTCCAAGGTTATCAAAGCCACTTGAATTTACACATCAGGGAGTATAAAAAGGGAATTCACATTTATTGAGTATCTACTATGTGCCAGGTATAATTTGGTGCTTAGGTTAAGATGCAGGAGTTTTGGAGTCAGATAGAGCTGGATATGAATCCCAGTTCTGTACTGATTACCATGTAATCTTGGGTGTATTTTTAACCTCTCTAAGCCTCCATTTTCTGATCTACAAAACAAGCCTTTTGGGGGTTGTTGTGAGGCTTAAATAAGATGATTATGTAAACATATTAGCATGACACCTGTAACTTTATACATATTCAATACACAGAACAAGCTTATAAAGTGTGTGGTATGATTAAGATTTTTAAGATAAGTAAACCAAGACCCAGAAAGGTTAAATAACTTGCCATAGTCACAAATACTAGAGGTCAGAATTTTAAAACCTAGTCTGTTAGATTTTATATTATACTTTGCCATTCATTAAAATGGGAGGTCTTGGAGGTGATGGAATTGGGTACTTTGGGAGGGAGAAAGAACCGTGGGAAGTGGAGAGGGCTTTTTTGTTGTTTATCTTCCAGCTCTGTGCACCCTCAGCTTCAAGACTTTCAGTGGGTGAACTTGAGGCATAAGCAGACGTGGAAGCTGCCCATTTGGAGTAAATTCAGGGTTTAGAAAAGCAGTCAGGGTCCTCCACATTCTCTTGCCCACATTCTTGGTTCCTAAGTAAAGGTGAAGATGTCTAAGGTTTTATGGGGCCGGTCTAGAAAAGCTTAGAATGGGTCCTCTGTACTGGGAAGACAAACTTTGCCCTATTTTGATTCATCTAGGGCCACCACGTACCCTAACTCACACCTATGTCCATATGCACATGAGCACACACGTACACACATGTGCACACACACACACACTCTCTCTCGTTCTTCAGCCATAAAACTGGACCTCTTTAAATTTTGTTTTGCTTATTCTCCTGCACTAGCCCAAGAACCATTAAGCATGTATCAAGCATCCCAGTGCCAAGGGAAGAAAGAAAAGGAGCTCAGTCTTTGTTGTGGAGGAAAAAAGTCAAAGACTGAATGGAAGACTAAATGAATGGAGCTAATAACTCAAAGATTTACTTTACTGAAGTTAGAATTCCAGTTTATTATCTGAGAAATTTGGAGAAGACTGGTGCCTGAACACCCCTCTTCTCCACTCCTCAACACACACACAGGTTAGGGTTTTCTGATGGGCAGAGGTGAGGATGCATCTAAAGAAGAATCATCCAGGAGTTCCCTTAGACTGGGGCCTATTCTCTTGGCCCTGTTGCAGTGATTCCCATAACCCAGTGTTAGCTGTAGAGAGGCAAGATTGAAGTGTTGTTCATGGCAAACAGATGGGCAGGCATGGGAATGAATGATGAAGCTCCTATAAAAGGGTAAGGGGCTTATGCATCCAGGGCAGGCATTTCTACCATTTGAAACAATGGGGCTGACCTTGCAACTCTCCTTGGTGAGGTGAGCCCCAGTTGGTCCCCTCCCCTGTCCTCTTTACCTTTTTACTGTCATTCTCCTTCTTTTTCTCCTCTCTTCCACCTCAACCCTACACAACCCTTTCTTCCCTTCTGTCTCCTTTTTGGGGGCTTGATACAGCAATAATATCTACTTTTAATGGGCAGTTACCTTGCAGAGGGATGAAATTGACCCTTGTTTATTCAGAATGTTTGGCCTGGAGGCTGCCTTAAAATGTGGGCTGCCAGAAGCCGCATGGTGGCTGGTGCCTGGGGCTATCTAGGTAAGTGGCAGCTAGTAGAAGGGAAGGAAGGATGGCCTTGTAGGCCTCTGTAAGCACTTTGTGTAGCCTGGAAGCCATCTCCCTGTGAATAAATGAGAAAGCCTCTCTCTCAGCAAGAGGGAACAATGACTGTAGAGCCAGGTGGCTAAAGTTCAAGGGAAGAGTGCAGAGTTTTCTTGACTTGGCTGCTGCAAAAGAGACCCTGTCTGCCTGATGTTGGGTTCCCTTGGGCTTTCTGTAAAGGGAGATTGATGTGTGATGATGAAGTAGTGCTTCCTCAGGATGAAGCTGAATCGAATTACTTCTAATTTTTTTTCCCCTTTCTTTCTCACTTCAGTCTTTTACCTTCTTCCTCACCTTTCTTTCACATTCTTTCTCTTCTTTGTGCAATCCCTTCAACACATGCTTTGTTTCCTTCCTACACTGAGAACATTTGACCCATCCCATTTCTTTTCACTACCGAGTTGCTTTGATGCAATTGATATAATGAATCTTGACTTCGGTAGGACTGTTAGTCTGTCTTCATAAAATGCTACTCAATAAACCAATCTCTAGATTAGAACTCTGGTAGGAGTGTTTGCCACTGTTGGGAAGAAGCCTCATTAAGAATTGTTCTCAGTGGGTTATTACCAATGTTCTAAGTCATGGATCTCTATTAAAAAAAAAAACATTGATTTTTATGATTATTAAAACAATATATATGTTCATGCTAGAAAATTTGGAATGTATGAAAATTTATTAATTCAACTTTTATTTGGCCAATATTAATTACCTATTTTTATGGCAGATCATAATTAAAAATAATAATTAAAAATAAATTAAAAATCAAGCATAATTATACCGGAAATGGTCATTGTTAACCTAGTCATATGCTTTATTCCATTCCTCTAGGCAGTGTGTATATGAAACACATATATGTAAAAAAAATTTTAATGTTTAGTTTTGGGACAGAGCTCAAGTGAGGGAGGGGTAGAGAGAGGGAGAGACAGAACCCAAAGCAGGCTCCAGGCTCTGAGCTGTCCGCATAGAGCCCGATGTAGGGCTCAAACCCACAAACAGTGAGATCATGACCTGAGCCAAAGTTAGATACTTAACTGACTTTGGCCAGCTACCCTGGCACCCCTATAAAATATATTTTCATGTCATTTTATTTATTTATTTTTTTTTTAATTTTTTTTTCTACGTTTTTTTTTTTTTTTTTTAATTTATTTTTGGGACAGAGAGAGACAGAGCATGAACGGGGGAGGGGCAGAGAGAGAGGGAGACACAGAATCGGAAACAGGCTCCAGGCTCCGAGCCATCAGCCCAGAGCCTGACGCGGGGCTCGAACTCACGGACCGCAAGATCGTGACCTGGCTGAAGTCGGACGCTCAACCGACTGCACCACCCAGGCGCCCCTCATGTCATTTTAAAAGTAGTTCGCTATCCTGAATTTTTTCAGTTAGAATTATGTCATCATTTTGGTTATATAATTCCATAATTATGCCATAATTTCAATTTAGCTTTATATCAATATAGCTTTATCTCAAATTATAAAGAAAATCTTAAAAATATGATTTTTAATGACTTCACATTAGGCATACTTGTCAGTGCCTCAGTCACATTGTTAATAAGTCACTCGAAAACTTAGTAGCTTACAACAAGCAACATTTAAATATTATGCTTATAGGTTGGGGGGCTGTGCTCCAGGCTCTGAAATGACTGGATAGAGCTGCAGGTGTTGATAGTCTCTACATTCTCCTTTGACACTGCCCAGGAAGTACTCTTCTGGCAAATTGTTGCAGGATTTTTTTTTTTTACCTTAATACCCAGGATTCGTTGTCTCGCTGCTTCAAAGAATGAAGAGCTGGGGGTGCCTGGGTGGCTCAGTCGGCTGAGCATCCGACTTCGGCTCAGGTCATGATCTCCCGGTTCGTGAGTTCAAGCCCCGTGTCGGGCTCTCGGCTGACAGCTTGGAGCCTGGAGCCTACTTCAGATTCTGTGTCTCCTTCTCTCTCTGCCCCTCCTCTGCTCACACTCTCTCTCTCTCTCTCTCTCTCTTAAAAATAAATAAACCTATAAAAAAATTAATAAAAGAATGAAGAGCTGGACACAAAATGAGTAGCAAGCAAAAGTTTATTTAGAGAATAAGATTAGAAAGGAAGAATAGTAGGAAAGCTATTTTTACAGAGAAGGGACATTCAAAAGTGAATGCCTTTGACAATAGGCAAGGGTATTTGTTTTATAAAGTTTTGGTTAGCTGTCCCTTTCCCTTCCCCCTTGTTCCTTCACAGTTCCTTCCCTACTTGGCTTGATAGCTCTAGGTACTGGGCTGTCCACTCCTGATTGGTTCGTAGCGGGGGTGGCCTATGGCCTTAGGTCTTTTGTCAAATTCCCGAGGGAAACCTGAGGGGGAGTAGGTAGGGTCTGTTACATTCTTAAGAGGAACCTTAAGCATGAGGGGTTTTGTTGTGGTCAGACACTCCCAGCATTGTTCAAAAATTGTGTTTTTCCCCACCCAGGGACCTCAGGTCCTATTATTTCCCTTTCTGCCTATTTTATCCTATCTTTTCCTATCAAAATGACAGGGTGTGCAAGAGGGAGGATGGAAGCATCTAGTGCCTCCTGAAACCTCTGTCAGCATCTGGCACATTGTCACTTCTGTCCACATTCCCTTGGTCAAAGCAAGTCATGTGGCCAAGCCCATCATGGGGTGGGATAATACACCATACCCACTCTAGTGGAAGGTACTGCAGAGTGGGAGGCAAAGGGTGTGTGTGTATAGTACAAAATACCAGGGAAGGTATGAAGAATTATGAACAATGATTCTACCATTAGACAGAGTTTTAGTTATCACTAATAACCATAGAGTAGAGTGCTCAAAGAAGATTAGTTATTAATGGGTGAAGGGAAGTGGGAGTACAGCTTTATAATTATGGAATGAATAAGTCATGGGGATAAAAGATACAGCATAGGGAATATAGTCAATGGTATTTTAATAGCATTGTATGGTGACAGATGGTAGCTACACTTGTGACCATAGCATAATGTATAGACTTACTGAATCACTGTGTTCTACACCTGAGACTATTATAACATTGTGTCAACTATTCTTCAATAAAATAAAAAGGTGACCATTGTTCTTTGCTCTTAACCTCTAATGTGCCCCATATTGGTGTGATACATATCATGAGATTCTTTTCCAACCACGTACTCTTCAGAGGACAGCAGAGCCTTCTTCACTAGCTCCATTATCACTTCTGTCTATCTACTTTGTTGTTCCATTATATCTTCCTATTGATACTTCAACTGATTGCATCTCTAGGAATTTGATATCTTTCACAGATTGTCTCCTAGACCAGACAAAAAAGAACCTAGCTCTTATTTATTTTTTTATTACTTTTTTTAATGCTTATTTGTTTTTGAGAGAGAAAGAGAGACAGAGCGTGAGTAGGGGAGAGGCAGAAAGAGGGAGATACAGAATCCAAAGCAGGCTCCAGGCTCCGAGTTAGTCAGCACCAAGCCTGATGCGGGGCTCAACCCATGGACTGTGGACTGTGAGATCATGACCTGAGCCAAAGTCGGACGCTTAACTGACTGAGCCACCCAGGCTCCACATCTAGCTCTTATTTTAATGCAGAGAATTCTATGACCCTTAACTATGGTATATCCCAGTGCCTGGCATATAGAATGTACTCAACACGTATTTATTGTTGGTGATATGTTCAGGTCATAGGCACCCTCAATCTTTTCATCCTAAGACTTGACAGATCTTTTCTTCACCCATATATTCTCCCTCCCATGCAGATTGCTTTCTCGGCCTATATTTCATGCTTATGGCCATAATTTTCCTTCAGGAAGCCTAGCTTATGTATTTATTTGAAAAATAATTTTCTATGGAAGGAATGTGATTATCCAGGCAAACTTTGCCAATGTCAAGGCATCAGTACTAAAAAGGCCAGTTTCGAGTGCAGAAATAACAAAGAGGCTAATTAAGTTGATGAGGCTTAATAACTTGTATTCTCTCCCAGAGAAACTTTTCTTGGCCAGAATTTTGTAAAGGGCTTGTTATCCTAAGTAAACCATATTGAGTTAGGACCTTGTGAGTGTGAAGGAAAGGAGAAACTAATTTAGGGGGTGGCAGAAGGGATATTGTGTGGGAGTAAGGCTAATTTCTAAGAATGTTAGTAGAAAACCACCTTTTACCACAATGGTTTGCTACCATTCAGCAACTATTGATTGAAAGCCTGTCATGTGATAGCCAGTATGATAAGAATGAAGGATACAAAGGGTAAAAGATGTCTGTAGTTGTCAAGTAGCTCAAGGTCACCCTAAGGAGAATAGGTGACTGCCTCCAGGAAGATATGGTTTGGACATGAACCCCATTCAACCAAGATCTCATTTTACTTAAATGACCTTAAGGTGCAAGCTTGGTTGGAAGTGGAAGAGAGAGGGAAGAGAATGGGCCTGGACTCCGTTAGAATAGAACTCCCATTTCTTTACTCCCAGTAGCAATGAACATAGAAACTTCTACAAAGATTACATCAGGATATTAGTGTAAAAAAATCCAAGTTTATTTTATTTTTTAAAAAATGTTTATTTATTTTGAGGGGGGAGGGCAGAGAGAGAGAGGAGAGGAGAATCTAAGCAAACTTTATGCTAAGTGTGGAACCCAACTTGGAGCTTGATACCATGACCACAAGATCACGACCAGAGACAAAATCAGGAGTTGGATGCTCAACCAACTGAGCCATCCAGACACCCCAAAAAATCCAAGTGTGAAAGAGAGCCAAAGAACATACATGTGTATCCACAAAGAGCAGTGAAAGCCCATGTGCATGCACACATACACATACAACTTTTCTAGTTTACTGGTTCCTGTATCTACCTTTCCTTGACTAATAATCACACTTTTACGTATAAAATCAAATTAAAGTTATTTATCCAAAGATTCAACATTTCAAAGATGTATCATGTTATATAGAAGAAAGTTCTTGCATATTATATTGTTGTCCACACTGCCATTTAAAATGATATTCATTCAAATGTTAGTAGTGCCCACAACATGCCAGACACCATGCCAGACCTTCAGGGGTACAACAGCGGGCAAAAATTGACCCATCCCTGGCCTCCTAGAGCTTATAGTCTAGTGACAAGACAAAGATATGTACAAATAGTCACCAACTAAACGTACAACTTCAAACTCTGGTAAACTTGAGAAGTATGGAGAGCTAGGCCTAGCTGGGGGATCATGGGAAGTTTTCCTGAAGGAATGATGCTTGAGCTGATATTTGAAAGATAAGCAAGAGGTAATGAGGCAAGGACAGATGTAGTCTTCCAGGCAGAAGGTTGTTGCAAAACCCAAGGGATGCAAAGGAGAGTGGCAAATTAGAGTCCAAGGGACAGAAGATAAGCCAGTGGTGTTGGGACAAAGTGGGCAGGTGGAAGGGAGGTAGAGGTGTGGTCATGCAGTCTCCTGCTAGTAGAGTGTGTTACTGACCCTACTGAATTTATCCTACAGTCCAGGGAAAATTTTTAAATAGCTATAAGCAGGGGAGTGCTATGGCCGTGATTTAATTTTTAAACATCACTTTGTCTATGAGATGAAGGGTAGGTTGAAATGGGGTAAGAGTTGACGCTAAAGTACCAGTTCTTCAGGAAAGTCAATGGTGGACTAAATTTGGATCAGGGCACTGACTGTGAATGTAAGGAAAAGTGGGTGAATTTGAGATATCTTTAGAAGGCCCTATATTCATAGCATTTGAGATGTCTAGGAAAAACAAATCAGGACTTAGTGTGGAGAAACTTTCATTCAAAAGCAAGGGAGGGAAGGGGACTTGGAATAGAGAAATTGCTGTGACAGTAAGGTCTGAAAGCCTCACAAAAATCACAGAAAAAAGACTTTTCTATGGTAAAGGAAGGAAGAGGCAATCAGAGATAAGCAGAATCTTTGAAGGGGATGCTGGGCAAGCAGGGGGAAATTGCCACTGGGGTCTGATGGGGAAAAGATTCTCACCGTGGTCAGCAGATTTCCAGGAGAAACTGATAAGGAGGGCACGGTCTACTTTCTTGTGCATGCTCAGTCTTGGGGTCAAGCAGAATTCAAGTTCAGGGGCCAGTGATAGTGACTTAAGTTTGATCAAGAGAATAAGAAATGGCAATGGTGAACCCTTGGTTGGAAAGTACAATCCACCATGACCTAAAAGATGATGTGATGGAGGGCAAAGATGAGAGGCAGCAGCTTTTCAGTGGATCATTGAATCCTCGCAGTGTCTCCCCAGGGGATAGATGCTGTCTCCATTTTACACTTGGAGTTTATTTTAGGGGCTCACACCCTTGAGCTCATTTACCCACACAACACCCAGAGGAGTCTTGTTAGAGTTGGGAGGTTGGACTAGGAGTCAGTTTTCCTGTCCCCTTCTTTTACAGAAGAGGAAACTAGAGTCCAGAGAGGGAAATTGATTCCTCTAAGACATCCCAGTTTGATGGTAGGAAAACTGACCTGAACCCAGGATTCATACATCCAGTTTGGAAATAATTCCACTTTATATGGCTGCTTCCCAGGAGATAATTCTCATGACACTTGAGTGTAGCATTGCAGATTCCCTGCAGGGTGGCGGATCGAAGTGTTTTCCACTCTCCCTACCCCCTGTGCGGCTAAATGCACAGATATTGACTGCACACACACATCTTACTCTGGAGGCTACCAGCCATCTATTTGAAATTGCATCTGACTGCTGTTTTGGGTTTTCAGTTTTCATCATCCTGCTCCATCCTATGCTTAGCTGGGCTTCAGGATGCAATTGAAAGATGATATGGTATGGTGGATGGACTGTGGGCTTTGGGGGCAGGCAGAACTGCATTGGAAACTTATGCCTGCCAGTCACTAGCTGTGTCACGTAAATCAATCATTTGTGTTCTCTGAGGCTTATTTTTCTCATTCATTGAGTCGGATAATTATAAATATAATATTATAAATATTATAATATAAAATATTATAATTATAATTGCCTCACTTGACTGTTGCAGGCTTTAGCTGGTGGTATAGTAATATTAGCCACCATTTTATCAAGCATGCACTATGTGCCAGGCATTGTGGAAAGTGCTTTACTTACATTATTTCATTTAATCCTCATGTAAGAACCAGTGAGGTGGATAGTAATGTTAGTCCCACTTTAAAAAGTTTAAAAGTTCAAGGGGTACCTTGGTGGCTCAGTCGGTTAAGCATCGACTTTGGCTCAGGTCACGATCTCATGGTTGCTGAGTTTGAGCCCCACATTGGGCTCTGTGCTGACAGCTCAGAGCCTGGAGCCTGCTCCAGATTCTGTGTCTCATTCTCTCTGCCCCTCCCCCCCTTGTGCTCTGTCTCGCTCTGTCTCTCAAAAGTAAATAAATGTAAAAAAATTTTTTTTAAAGTTTAAAAGTTCCCAACTATAACAACAACAACAATAATAATAACAACCACCATCACCATTCATGCATTCACTTATTCACATACTTTTTTTCATTCACTTAATAAGCACCTCCTGGGTTCCAGACAAATAGGAAGTGCTCCAATATTTTAATTTCTCTGCTCAGGCTGTATAGATCTGCTGGAGTGGTTTGGGATCTGTAAGCTGAATTGTTCCATTGGTACTCAGGGGTCCATGATGGTTTCCAGGTGAACTGTAGGGAATTGTGATAGAATTGGCACTATGGTGCCTTCGCCTGTACCCGTGGGTGAGCCCTAAGAATCTGTTCAACCCATCTGGGGGCCTCCCATCAGGGCTGTACCAGCCTGTTCTTTGCAGTAGTGAGTGTTTCATTCAAGCTGTAGGTGGGCCCTTGAGACATAGAACTGTGGCTGCACCCAGAGAGAACTTTGCTCCCAACATGCACCCACCTTGCCCTTCAAGCAGGGAAGGGAACGAATTTGCCAGGAAACAGCAGAAAAAGAGCATAGGAATGGAAACGTTTTTAAATTAATTTCAGAAATACAGTCTTAGCTATAAATGACAGCTGTGGGTTTAATCACTGAAACTCTGTTTCCATTCAAGAGCAGCAACTGTCCCCTGAGGAGGGGTGACATTATCAAGCAGTTAAGTTGTTAGAGGCTGCTTAGGGGCTGGTCAGCAGTCTGCAGGGAAAGGGGAGAATGGATCATTTGTGGCTGTGACCTGAGTGTAGCAGGCACTCCCTAACCCCCTATTCCCTGAGGATCGCTCTGGTAGATCTGTCACGGAGGGGGACGGGAAGTAACATCCCTTACAGGGGAAGCTAGTGGGGCCAAGACAAGCTTGAAGAAGCTGATGGGCTTCGTGAATTTTAAGGTTTGGAGATTCAGGAAGGATTTGTCGTCCTTCCATGTCACCACTACTACCACCACCACCACAGTAACAGCAGTAAGAACAGCTGCATCCACAATGCACCGCAGCCAGGATGATGACAACAGCTAATGCTTACGCAACGCTGTCCAGCTCCCCCAGCAGGCAACTCCTTATTCATCCACTGAGCATCTGTTTGATGCCACACGTTGTGCTAAGCGCTGGGCATAAAGCAGGAACCAAGGCAGCCATAGTCCTTCTCCTTAGGAGCTAGCTGTCTAGGGAAAAAGATTAAGGGGAACATCGGATGAACCCAAGTCTAGTCCCCAAAGATGTCAGCTCACCTGCCGGAGGAATGAGCCTCAGCGTGGTTCCCTCACCTAGGCCTAGATGATGAACCTCAGCTGATGTGAAAACCCCACCCCCCTCTCCTTCCCATCACCCCTCAGCCAACCCTTTGGGAAGAGGTGTTACTCCTGGGCTTCCATCTGGGTGATGCTGCCCATCCCGTCAGAGGGCCGAGGAGCATCTGCTGCTGCGAAGCTTTAGGTCACCGGTCACACCTTCTTCTGTTTTCTTTTAGGAAACATCTCTCAGTGTGGAGAGGGAGGCCAGAAAGTCACGGGCCCAAAGAAATGCTCCTTGCTTGGTTCTTTCTCCTGCCATATGGTTTTCTCCTTCTCTGTCTTTGGTCTTATCTATTTTATGATTTTATTTTTCATTTTAACACCGTGGGTGGGCTTTTAAACCAGAGCCAGAAGGAAAACAGGCATCGTATGAGGAGAATAATGAGAAGGCAGACGGAGGACGGAGCTGTGAGTAAAGCGGAGCGCTGGGTGGAACCGGCATTGGCGGTGCAGTGCTCACAGGGCTAATGGGCCTGCAGAAGGAGCGAGAACATTGCAGCCATAAAATGAGAGCCTTGTCGACTGTGAATACAGATTAGAGTTAAAAGACGCACTAGTGGCGGCCGTGCCATACGCGCTTGTCATGCTCTCCGGTTCCCCTTCCGGAGCCTGCTTGCACACATCAGCCTCTGCTCCCCTCCCCAGTTCCCATTCGCAGACATTCCCCATCGCGTCTTCTCAACTTTCCATTCAGGGCCGGGGTAACACAATAGGTAATGCTCTCTTGCATCACCTTCCTTCTCTCGTGGTCTTTTTTTCTCTGCTTTCCTCCTGCATCAGTCAGGAAGGACTCTGGCTAAGAGTGTAGAAAAATCAAAGAATAGTAGTTTAGACAAATAGGGATGCTTTTTAAAAAATGTTTTTTTAACGTTTATTTCTTACTGAGAGAGAGAGAGAGAGAGAGAGAGAGAGAAAATGAGCATGGGAGGGGCAGAGAAAGGAGGAGACACAGAATCCAAAGCAGGCTCCAGGCTCTGAGCTGTCAGCATGGAGGCCGACACGGGGCTCGAACTCAAAAACTGCGAGATCATGACCTGAGCCGAAGTTGGACACTTAACCAATTGAGCCACCTAGGCACCCCCCCTTGTCTTTCTTTTTTTTTTCTTACAAATCAAGAAGTTCCGAACATGCTAGGACACCAAGAGCTGCTACGACAATCTGACAGTGCCATTAGGGAATACTTTTTTTTTAATCCATCATCCAGAGCATGTTGACTTCCATTCTTAGTTTCTTGCTTTAGGGTTGCAATATGGCCCCAGCACATCCAGGCATCACAGTGTCATTCCAGGCTGGAGGAAAAGGACAAAGAACTTTCTCTAAATGAGGCTTTAATAGTCCTGCACAACAAACTTCATTGTCTCAGGAGCTCACCTGGTCATCCTAAGGCCAGTAATTGGAGGAGACGATATAATTACTCTGCTTGATTTAGACCAATCATACTTCATCTTCTGGGGGTGGAGTAGGGGCTTCCTGAGATGAGGGCTCTCCACCCTTACCTTAACAAACCAGGTTCTGTTGTCAGAGAAGAAGGGAAGCAATGGCTGCTGCTAAGGAATGCATACTGTCACCCTTCTCTGATGTCTTCCTTTTGCCTTGCGTTGGTGCCCTGGAGTTTCTTAATTTGAGGGTAGATGTGGGAAGGAGCGTCTGTTTATGCAAATAGTTCTGATGTTCAAAAGAAGCCCATGTGCAGTTTCTGACATTCTGTTGCACTTTCAAATTCTCAGATCCTTGAGCTAGTCTCTAGATTAAAACTTCAGTTTTAGAAGGTTTTCTAGGCTTGCTTTTCTTAAAGAAATTATTTCATTTTGTGGCTGTGTTTGAATGGGCCACTGATCACTGGTTAAGCTGACTCCATTTATCTGAATGAGCATCACTTGATGTCTTGGGGCTTAAGAGCCCAGACAGTTTGTTCTTTTTTGTAATGATGAAGCATTTGTTTCCTAGTCCTTTATTTTTTTTTTTTTTTTACCCCCTGCAGCACTCCTCAACCCACTAGCTTTCCATTCTCTGTCAACTAATAGTAAATTTTTCTAAAAGATACCCAAATTCACCACCAAGGTGAATGCCCTCGCTTTCAACATATAGCAGAGCTCTTTAATTTGCAATGTAGTTTTACCTATATTAATAGTTAATCCTACACTGCTGCCCTCCACATCTCTGCATCCTCCTTATGAAGCCCCTGTGAGAAATTTCTTTTAAGCACCTAATATTCTTTAACACTTTGGTCATTGGGATAATGACCAAAGAATAAGCAGCTTGTCTTTTGCACATTGGCTTCCAGGAAACCCAGAGATGTACACACCCTGATCTCATAAGCTGTTTTGCTCTAAGTGCGAGTGATAATTTTTCTCTCTCAAGACTCAACCTTACCATCTAATCTATCCTTAGCTGGGTTATGACAAGTTTTTCTTGGGGTTGGCTCTAGAATTTTATAGGTTGGACAAATCAAAGTATTTAAAGGAAAATTGCACAGTGGACTTTGTTTTCCTTATTGTATGTATGAAGATGCCTGGGGAACTCAGGGGTTAAGTCAGGTGGCAGAGAAATTTCCTGTCAGGTACCCACTCTGGCCAATTGGCACATTTCAGCCTGGAGTGTTGTGGAGTGAAGCATTGTGAATCTGTGTCCTACACCAGGATAAAGGTTGCAGATGCCAGTGGCAGTTACCATTGGGGGTTTCATGGCAGGAAGAAGAGGAGAAAATGTTTTCCCCAAGAAATGCAGAAATCCTTATTTTCCGGTCATACTGAGGAGTTCTGGTGCAGACTTCCTCTCATCCCTCCCTGTTCCTCTGTCCCTAACAGTAAGTGGGACTGACTTATTTAGTTTAGCAAAATACCCTTCAGTTCCATCCATGTTTTTGCAAATGACAAGATTTCATTCTTTTTCATCACAGAGTAGTATTCCGCTGTATATATGTGCCACACTCATCAGTTGATGGACATTTGGATTCTTTCCATAATTGGGCTATTGTTGATAGTGCTGCTATAAACAGTGGGGTGCATGTGCCTCTTGAAATAAGCACTCCCGTATCCTTTGGATAAATTCCTACTAGTGCAATTACTGGGTCTTAATGAAGTAAGTCAGTTAGAGAAAGACACAGATCATGATTTCCCTCATATGTGGAATTTAGAAACTTGACAGACGATCATAGGGAAAGGGAAGGAAACATAAGATGAAAACATAGAGGGAGGCAAACCATGAGAGGCTCTTAAATACAGAGAACAAACTGAGGGTTGATGGGGGTTGATGGGTAGGGAAATGAGTGATAGGCACTGAGGAGGGCACTTGTTGAGATGTGCACTGGGTGTTGTATGTAAGTGATGAATCACTGGATTCTACTCCTGAAGCAAAGACTATACTGTATGTTAAATAACTTGAGAATAAATACAAAAATATAATAACATTAAGAGGGAAAGGTATGGTGGAAGCAAAGAAGGGCATGAACCCTTCAGCTCAATGAAAATCCATCAACTTTTTATTCATTAGGGAAGCCAGAGAAGCAGAGACTAAAAAGCTGACCAGCATTTTAAGGGAGTAACATAAGCATCTTGGAAGCTTATCTTGAATTCTGCAGAAACACAGGTTTCCCCTGGTCATGGTGCAACCTCATTTCAGCAAATCAAGTTGTCAAAGGGGGTAATTGTTTGCTCATGTTACTCCCTGTGAGAATTATCTTTTTTAGCTGGCTTCCCATAGGAATTGATGACATCTGGCAATTGTTTACTTTTTACTCTTCGTCTAGAACAGTGCAGGAGTGTCTGAAAGAACATTTTTGGACAGATCAAGCTGCCATGGGAGAGAACACACATGTTTTGTTGGGTGTCCATCCCAAGCCCACAAACTTTCTCCAGGACTTGGCTCTGAAGAAATCTGAAGGCAGTCATGCCACAGTCCAACAAATTGTTGTATGTTAGGTTTTGGCACTTTTCACTGTTTGCCCCTAAGAGTTTATATTAGGCACTGAATAATAATAATACTGAGAAAATTCAATTAAAAACTATTTCAGGGTTAGAGAAGTTAATGACTATAAATAAGAAAGGGAATAAGCCATATCACCTGCTGCAGGTACACTGTATAAATGGCTTATTTTGCTTAAACATTAGTTAAGCCACATTAAATTTAAAGAGTATTTCCATTAGCCAAAGGTGTATGCAGGGTGGAATATAGAGTGATTAGGGAAAATTTGACCACATTTTCTGCCTGGAGTAAGAGAAAATCTAGCCCAAGGCATGGCTGACAGGTTGATCACAAATTCCCAATGTCCATCAAAAGTGGAATTATCACTTTATAATGAAGCCCTGTCTTGATGTAATACTATTCTTATTCCATTTCACAGGTAATGAAAGTTTACAGCCAAATTACATTTTAAGCTTCTATTTATAATAATTTATCACAGGAACTGCTTGCACATGGACGCTGAGGATAAAGATACTCTTCATTTAGCTGTAGCTCCTTAATTCTCTACTTCTTGCAAATAAGCAGTTTAGTTAATAAACTTAAGGGAACCACCATTAACCAATTCATTAATTAAAGTCTAATAGCCCTTTTATTATCAATCATAGTCACTTCTTTATTTAAATTGAGGTTTACTTGAGTTTATTGCCTCCATTATTGCCTGAGACAAGAGGAGCAATCTTATCCCATGAGGCTTGTGCAGTGCAGGAAATGGTCATTTTAAGATGATAAGCTTCAAAATCAAAAATGTTTGGATATACATTGTAGCTTCCTCATTAACCAGTCTGGCCACCGTTCTCAAGTGATTATAGCCTGTTAAAGCCTCAGTTTCTTTACCTGAAAACTAGGTTATCTGTTCTGTCTACAGTTGTTAGTAACATGGGGGAGGATGATCTTCCCACAGCCTTACTGCCATGTCTAGTGTTCACATTTTAGAGTTTTTCGTGCATCAGGCTAAACAGGGGAAAGTCTTTAAATGCTGGTGTTTATTTAATCAGCATTCCCTTACCAGTCTGTTACTCTGCTCTTCACATATCCACTAATTTTAAACGATTGCCTCCACTTGTATGGATCAACATTGGCTGACTCCAAATTTTATTTCTATAACCCGAATTTCCCATGAGCTGCATGCAGACACACATATCCAACTGCTTACCTGACATTTTTAACTCTGTATTTCACAGTCAACACCAAAGGGAATCCGTATCACATCAAGGAATCAATGCCGGATATTTGGTAACCATCCTTATGAATACTGTTTAGTTAGACTTAAGCACAAAGTGTGCCTTTGGAGGAGAGAGGAACCAAAAAGGAGATATTGAGCAACACCGTGGAGGACCTTGTATGCCAAGCGGAAAATGTTCGTCTTTATTCTGGAGGCACCGGAGGGGTCTTTTGATGGAAGCCTTCTTAGCCAGTGTGTAACATGGTCAGATTTAAGCTTTGTTAAGATTGCTCTGAGAACCAGAGAGGGGATAGTTTGGAGAGACCTTTATTTAAGCACAAAGAAAAAAGAAAGAAAGAAAGAAAGAAAGAAAGAAAGAAAGAAAGAAAGAAAGAGAAGAATATTCTGGACAATGAAATCCTGGTGGCTTTAGCTTCAAAACATCAGAGCTGAGAATGGCTTTCTACATAAGCTGGTAAAATTTTCTTTTATAGAAAAAGTAACAGATACCCCAGAAGTTTCTCAGCTTGCCCAAGGTCACTTAGCTGGCAGATGGCACACACCAGACTGGCATCTTATGGTCTTGAAATACGGTTTTGTGGGTTTTGGAGAAAAAGAATTTCAGTGGTCTGTGTTTCATACATTTTTGTATAGTGGCTTATTTAAAAGGGGAAAAATCTTGAAGGGCTTCATTTTGGTGACATTACTTTCCCCATTTTACAGATGTGGGTTTTTAGGCTTGGGGAGGTGTGGCTTTTCTACTGTCATACAATTGATTACTGGCACAGATGTTGCTTAATGAGCTCAAATCTCTTAATATTAATTCCCATACATCTTCCATGACACCATATGGAGGTAAGTCCCTTCTCTAAGGTAATTTCTGTCCTTGTAAGCTGCTATGAATATGCAGAGGCCTGTAGTTTGAATGGAAGATACACATGGAGATATTGAGGCATCATGTAGAAAAGGGCTACTTGGGGAATGCAGGCAGCCACAGGATGCCTTATCATGATGAGGTCGTTATGGCTTCAGCCCAGCCTGCAACCCTGAAGAGTCGGAACCCTGATTCTGATCAGCAGTGTTGGTCAGCGCATTAAGAGTGGCTTCGCCTCCCAGGTATGAACCCACATTAGTCATACTCCGAGAGATTGATGTAAACAACCATAGTGTCAGTTTACTAAAGTATAGTAAGAAATAAAATCTCAGACCGAAGCTCTCTGTCAGCATGACTTGCATTTTTAAAAAAATTTCTTATGTTTATTAATTTTGAGAGAGACAGAGTGCAAGTAGGGGAGGGGCAGAGAGAGGCAGACACAGAACCAGAAGCAGGCTCCAGACTCTGAGCTGTCAGCACAGAGCCTGATACGGGGCTTGAACCCACGAATCATGAGATCATGACCTGAGTCGAAGTTGGACACCCAACCAACTGAGCCACCCAGGCTCCCCACATGACTTGTGTTTTATTTGTAGTTTCTTTCTATAGAGAAGTTAAATTCAAATCAGAAAGTTGCTTGGTGACTTGGAATCAGGACAAAGGAGGAGTGTAGGTCATCTTGAGCCATTTTCCTCAGCTGAGACAGCTTGTTGCTGCTGTCCCTGCTTTCTTTACTTTGTCAGTAGCACCGCAATGCTCAGTCCCCTAATCAAGGTGCTGACTCCTGCAGAGAGAGAGGGCCCATCAAAACCTGCTTTCCTCACTCTGCCTTCACCCCCTCAATCTACGATTGCTGACTATCTTCCTTTATGATTGACACATCTTTTCTTTAGGTACATAAATACCCTCTGTAATATTATCATGGAGTTCAGTAGACTGGGAAACATTCTGTTTCTTTGATCTCCTTGGTCTGTCTCTGCAGTAAGTCTTTGTGTATTAATTTATAATTGTTTTCTCACAAGATAGCCTTATTTCCATTGTATCCATGCTTATCAGGAGCTCTCTGCCTTTGTGTCCTTATTGTATAGACTATACAGGGCATGGTGCCACACACAGTTATTTCTTTTATCCCGTATGCTGAATGGATCAATTTTTCCATTTTTATTTTGGGTGTTTCATCAAATCCAGAGTGATGGGCACTTGATAGCTCCTTGTTGCATATCAAAAATTGATTCTGTTCAGATTAAGGCATATTTATTTTCCAGGAATGTGTGTGACAAAGTGAAAATAGCAAAAATTTTGAGTTAGTTCGAAGTGGGCTCAGATTATAGTTCCAAGACTCCCTTAACCTCTCTGAACCTCAGTTCCTTCCTTGTAAGGTAAAGATTACTGCAAATACCTCATGGGGATTGCAAGGCTTAAACAAGATTAAATGCACTAATGTATTTAATATGCATAGTATCTCAATCAATGTTAGTTTATTCCCACTTAAACTAGGACACTGATTTATGAAAGGGGGATGAAGTGCATTTTGGAAAAGGAATGGTATTGATAGGCTCTGATTGTGACAGCTCAAACCACAGGTCCTGGCATATTAGAGAAAATGCAAGGATGTTTAATGCTGATTAGGTTAAAAGGGTGCTGAAGTCCTTTAAGCTGTAAGCAGATTTTTGCCCATATTAATGAACACTGGTTTCTAATGGGGTCAGAAATGATGTAGGTTGGTGGTGGCATTGTCTCTGTGCCATAGGATTTCCAGGAGACTTGGTCATTTCATGTTGGATTGCTTTAAGTGAGAACATGCAGAGACCTTTATAAATTTCACAAAGGAGTGCCCTTTGCCTAGAGCATCTAAATCTGTGTGTTGACCTTTAGTAGGATGAGTTCTTACAATGGAGCTACTCTGGGGACAAAACCTCACGACTTTGTTAACCTTAGAAAGATAAAACTCTTTGTTGACTTTACAAGGCCTCTATGAGTGTGTTGATTTGTCAAAGTGGGAGTCCTGGAACACAGAGGAAATTCATAACACCCTGTGCAATTGTACTGGACGACCTTAGAAGGGGTGTGGGGGAGCACATTTCCCAAGAGTAATGCCTTTTCAACACATTTTCCAAGTAATGTGTTAACAGAGTTGTTAAGACTATGACAAAAATATGATTGAAGAAGCCAGACCTTGACTTACACACAAATAGGCAAATCTCATTGTCCCATGTCATGATCCCCAGATGTTAAACTCTGGTTATGTCTGTCTTGTAAGGAATAGGTAGAAAACCAGAAAAGGTGTGGGCAGTCCCATTTCCGAGAAGAAGAAAGCTAAGTGCCGGAGATGTTGAGTTTCCAAGACCCAAAACTCATAAACAGCAGAGTCAGACCTAGGCGTTGAGAGTCCCATGCCCCACACTCCACCATATTGAATCTCTGGCTAGTGTTGTGTGTAAACGTCAGAGACCAACAGATTTGAACTCAAATCCTGATGTGAATGTCATTCATTTTCCTAACCTCCTTAAGCCCAACTTTCTGATTTATGATACGGGTATCGTCAGTCTACTTTTTAGGTTGGTAAAATGAAATAACATACACAAGGGAGATATTCGGTAATGTTAGTTCCTTTGCCCTCCCCATTTTCTTACCAAGAAACCAAGGCACAATGAGCTTTAGTGATCTGATGAGGCCATGTGGCTGCAAAGATACAACCAGATTTTTCTGGCCCTAATTTTACGTACTTTGGTGGTGTTTACAGAGCATCTCTTTCTTTATCCTTGGAGAAGTTGATCCCTGCCCTCCACCCCCTGCCAATTCCTATTTATTTGAACTCAGAACCCTCTGCTTCTCTCCTTTATAGTCTCTGAGCTTATAGTTTTTCTTTTCCTGACAATTTCTGTAGGATACGGCATTGCATCCAGGCTTAATACTACTTCTGGGAACCCCTTTACTTTTTATGTGATAACCATCATTTTAGTTGCAACTTCTTAGAAATCTCCTGACACCATTCTCGTACCGTCAGTCTCTCTTAGTCCAGTCCTGCTTCTTTCCCCTATACCTTGCTTTAAAGCCTTTGTTCATTATGGGACTTATTCCCAGTATGTTTGGGAATCAGTCACATTTCTATTATAAATGTACATATTTAAGCACTTTCATTTTCCATGGCAAAGAGCTCCTGAGAACTGGTGAAATGATTAGATAAAGTGCCTACTCTGGGGGAGGTGTGGGTGAGGGCTATTATTCATTCTGTCTTCCCTCTCCCTTTTTCCAGTTTAATTCCATATCACAAATGTTTATTGAGTACCTACTCTGTGCTGGGTGCTAGGTCAGATTCAAGGTATATATAACTGAATAAGACAGAGCTCTGTTCTTTACAGACCTTGCAAGTGTGACAGTGTTAACCATAGGGGAATCCAGGTGTCAGGGCAGGGCTACCTGGATATAAAGTGAGGAATGAATGAAGTCTGGTAGGACTTAGCCATGGGTAGGGGCTAGAGTAGTAGGGAGCATTCGGGACAAAGACAGTAATATGGTCATAAACCCAAAGTCAGGAATGAGCAAATTAGGGGTCTCATCTTCAAGGAGGAACCATTGAAAGGTTTAAACAAAGGATTGATATGAAATGAGATTTCTTTTCAAGTGACCATCTTGATTACAGTGTCCATATAGGACAAGAGAGGGTCAGCAAGCAGAAAAACAGAAGGGATTCAGTAAAAAGTCTTAGACAGTGGTAGCAGGGAGAGAAATAAGTGAGCATATTGGAAAGATTTGGGTTTAGAAATGGCAGAACATGTTGATGATTCAGGTATGGGAGGTGAGGGAGAGAGCCAAGCAAGGACTTAGCTGTTCTTGGAGAAAGTTAATCCAATCATTGGAATTCAGCTAAAATGTGAAAATACAAATTCTGTGGCTGGAGCAGCTGTAACTATAATTAACGTTGGCCCTCAGCACTTTCCTCCAAAGTGGCTATGCTGGGTCTATCAGATACCACAGTAGAACCAAAGCTACTGGACAGGTGGGTAGAGCTTCCTCAAATCCCAGCTTTTAACTCTGCTCATGTGAAAGACAATGTGTAAGGCATAGCCACCTAACTCAGAAATGCCTTCTGTTGGGTAGAGTTGGATGCTCCTTTCTCACAAAATCCTAAATAAGAGAGTCAGGCCACATTTTGCTGATTTCTCTTAGAAACTTAGAGATGAGGAGAAAAATAATTTCCTGAGGAAGTGAACCAATTAAATTGTCAAATGGGCTGAGTAGTGAATTCTTCCTGGCTCTACCATGGGCCTCCTGATGGATGGACGGTGGGACCTGTGGTAAAGAGATAGCTCTAGATATGCACAGAAATTATTGATTCTATGTTGACAAATGAGAAACAAATCCAGTCTAATCAGCCAATTAGAACTCCTCGCTTTGCCCCAAATGATACCTGTGGATTGCCTAGCACTATTATTAAGAAAAGCTTTTATGTTCATTTCACCTTCTGTGCCCTTCATCCAGGGTCTCAGATTTCTCATTTCATTTTTTTTTGTGTAGTTTTGATTTAAGAATTTGCTGGTTGTTTAGACAACTTGTTTGTTCCAGTTGCCTGTGGGTATAGTCCTTTGTAGTCCAAGAAATACAAAGAAGAGAGTGTACTTCTTTAAAAAAAAATTCAAGTCTGAGGCTGATGATCTGGGAAAATCAGAGTTATTAATTTATTTTGTTAATTTCATTTGTTTCGTTCATTTGTAATCCCAGTGTGCCTTCCTCTTTATCGAAGTGGGAATGTGGGGATAGTTTGGGAGAGGGTGCCTAAGAAGGAGGGAGGCAGAAGCATCCAAATCCCATCCCCCTAGGGTTCTGTCTTTCTGGGTTTCCCTTCTCTTCTCCCCCAACTACCTGTGCCTTCAGGCCCAGGAGCTGGTCAGGGACTACCAGTAACATACCTGCATGACACCAAACTCCTGCATGTTCATTTTCCAGTAAGTGTTGTGTAGGTGCTGTTCCTGGGGTTTGCCTGTCCTGTCCAGAAAGTCTTCTGTAGGTATGAGCCCCTCACATAATCTTCTCTAGCCTAATATTAGACTGAATTACTGATCTCTAGGTATTTCAGCCTCTAAAACCCTGCCTGGTCCTTGGTCTTTGTTTGAGAATGGCATCTTTGTAAGTGGATCAGAGGGATTCCTTGTCTGGAATGTCATCCTGGAAGGCATCCTGAATCCAGCTCTTGTTAATGCTACCTCTTCTACCTGGCCCTCACGCTTTGGTTGGCCTGGAGAACATTTATAGGTCAATGTTTCAGGTTGGGTCATTCTTCATGAAGGTCAGTTTTATTCCATATTGTTCTAAGCTTTCTTCTCTGCTTGTCTGTCTGTGTACCCTCAAGAGCAGATGGCATTCTGCCTGGAGGTTGTCTACATTTCTCATTATCTTCCAGTCAGCAGGGTCTCTTTATATGTTGTGATATGGCCTATCTTTTAGGTGGCTCATGAGGTTTCTTCACTGCAGAATGACACCTTTAGTCTTAAACATTTACATAGTAGATACTGCTGATGTATTCTGGGTCCATGAATGAGCACACATTCCCTTACATCCAGAAGGACCAATCGCAGGAGCTTCAAGATTAGAGGAAGTCTCAGATGGTGATGGATAGGTGACCTTCCTATGCTTGATATCTCTTGTGATCCTGGATGAAAAGCAGCCAAATTGGGAGGTTGGGTGAGCTAGGGTGTCTTTTCCACGTTTTTAAAGGATAATATGCTGATCTGATATTTTCAAAGCTACAATGATAAGGTGATAGAGGAAGCTGCATAAAAGCAAGGCCTGAGATACCCAGAGAAGTTACACAAAGAAAAGCAAAATTTTCCCCTGCTCAATTTCCTTTGGCCACCCTCTACCAAGAAAGGGCAGGGGCCCCATCCTTAAGCTCACCATCCCTGCTGTTAGAACCTGGCTACTCATGCTAGCCTTCACCATCAGGGCACTTGTATAGGTAAAATCCCAAAGCACCTTTTGCAGTCACCTCATGGTATTTTCATATTTCTTCCTGTTAGCGAAGGCCAAAGACTTTAGAGTCTTGGGGTGTTTCCTCTCTCTCTGAGGGCCAGAGTTCTCAGAGCTCAAGTAACCAGTGCTGGCTGACCCTTCCTCCAATTTCCCTTTGACAGCTCATTACTCAGGGACCCAGAGGAACAGTTTTCCAGAATCCCATCATGATTGTTTTGCAAAATTGAAAATACATTAAGTCAACATTAAGAATGACAGGCATAATTTCCACTAAAGGGGGTGGGTGGGGGGGGGAGACTTTTGTCATACAGCTTAGCATGAGAAGAGACAGTAAGAGCATTTAGGTTCTCTGAAGCCTCTTAAAAAAAGGGAAATACTCAGCTTTGGCTAGAATACTAGTTATACTCAAGCATCCCCACCTTTTTTTAAGTATACATTGTTTACAATTTCACAGTTAATGTCTCCACTGTGGTCTCTGTGACTCAGAAGAAGCTGTAAACAGAGGGATTCCAGATACACTTGATGTAATCTGAAGAGTTCAAGGTAGTAAAGAAAGTCAGCTGTCCTCCAAGGCATCCCTGGTGTTTGGAGTGAAGGAAGCAGAGTGTATTTTTTTCACATGGGGATAAATTCCCTTTACAGTTAATTAATTATAAGGTTGCCTCCACTGTGATGATGTGAATTTGGGGATGGGCTAGCTCAAGGGAGAGTCTGGCTGCTGTGTTTCTATTGTTTCTCCCCCTGTCCCTGCTGGTGCCTCCTTCTTCCTCACCCCTCTATTTCCTGTGGGTTGTGTCTCATGTCAGTCTGTTTTCGCAACCAGTGCTAATCTAAAATCACAATTATTAGACCACATTAAGCTCCCAAAAGTGGGTGAAGTGGCTCTGAGTGTCTCATTAAGTCCTGGGCACATGTGGTCCTGCCCCCCCCCCCCCCCCAATTAAGGGCTCTCCTTGCTCTTCCTCTAATGCTGGCTGCTTCCTGGGGAGTGTGTGCCTGCTGTGGAGGGGACGGGAGTGGGAAGTGAGTGAGGAGAGTGCCATGGAAGCTTCTTCATGGATAAGGACCTTGTCCAACAGTGTGACCTCCTGGAGCCACAGCAGCACCTTGTTAGAAATGTGTTAGAAATGCAAAATCTGGGCCCCACCCAAGACCTATTCAGTTGTGTTATATAGTTTAACAGGATAGTCAGGTGATTCATATACATCTTAAAGTTTGAGAAGCAATGGACAGGAAGTAGGTTGTGTTAGGTACTGACTGGGTCCTCCCCAAAGTCATGTGTTGAAATCCTAATCCTTAAACCCATGGGATAGGAGGTGGGGTCTTTGGGAGACAATGAGGTCATGTAGATGGAACCCCCATGAATGGGATTGGTGGCCTTATGAAAGGGACCCCAGAGAGCTCCCTCACCTCTTCTGCCTTCTGAGGACACAGTGAGAAGATGGCTGTCCACAAAGCACGAAGCAGGCTCTTGCCAGATACTGAATCTGTTGGTACCTTAATCTTGGACTTCCCAGTCTTGAAAACTATAAAATAAACTGTAAAAATAAGTGTTTATTGTTTAAGCTACCAAATCTATGATATCTTTGTTATAGGAGCCCAAGTGGGCTAAAATATAGTTATTTCCCTTACCATGGGAAATCTGTTTCAAGACCCGCCCTCCATCTCAGCAGATGCCTGAAATCCCAGGTAGTACTGAACCCTGTATATACTGTGATTTTCCCTATACATGTATACCTATGATAACAGAAACCTAATTCTCTATCTTTGGAGCTTATGTTTGGGGTTGGAAAGGGGAGTTATATAGATTTCTGCCATCAAGTTCTTCATTTCATGGATGCTGAAACTGTTTGGGTTTTGGGCTATTTAGAGAGTCCACTGTCTTCCTTTGTGGTGTAAGCCATTGTCACCATACAGTAAGATATGTTACCTGAAAGGGCTTTTAAGAAAGTTAAATGTATTTTCTCCTGTCCCTGTGGATACAGCATTTTTTTAAAATGTTCTCAGTGAATAATGATGATAATGGCAACTAAAAATTGAGTGTTTACTGTGCCAGACATGGGTCTAAATACCTACATACTTGATAAATTTCGTCAGTCCTCCCAAAACTTACTAGAAAAGAATTATCATCAGCATTCTACAGATGATACTTAGAATTGTGTGTAACCCACGTAGGCTGTAACTGGCAGAGCCAGGATCCACGTAAGAGAAATTCAGCACTGATGGTGTGGTAGACTCTGGAAAGGGCTGGAAAGGGGCTGTATACACTGATCCATTCAACTGAGGAAGTCAGAATCAACTTTTCAGAGAATCATTCACCCTGTTGCTCACCAGCCTTCCTTGGCTGTCCAAGCCTCACAGAGGAAGTTGTAACTACTGCAAACCTACAAGGCCCTGCGTCTCTCTTCAGTCCCGGTCCTGGGCATTGCCCCCATTTTCTGCACGCCAGGCCACATCGGTGTTCCTTCAGTCATTAATTCGTGCCCTGTTCCTTGTCCCCACAGGGGCTTTGCACATGCTGTTCCTAATACCTAGAATTTTCTTCTTCACCCTCTTATTTTTTCCCTACACAAACTCAGATTTAGGTTCATTGGCTTTGGGAAGCCATCTCTAACTCCCTTAATCAGATCAAATCCCCCTGTTAGAGTTCTGTAAGTTCCACATATTTCTCCATTGCAACACTTGTTAAAATCATAATTCTATGCCTGTTAATGCAATGGTTCTATATAATCTTCACACTAGCATTAGCATCAACTGAGAATGTGTTAGAAGTGCAAATTCTTCCACTCCATTCCAGGCCTAATGAACCAGAGACTCAGGGGGTGGAACCCAGAAATACGTGTTTTACTCAGTGTGCTTGTAATTCCAATGCACGCGAGTTCTTAGAACCCCTGTTTCTTTCTTTTTTTTTTTTTTTTATATATGAAATTTATTGTCAAATTGGTTTCCATACAACACCCAGTGCTCATCCCAAAAGGTGCCCTCCTCAATACCCATCACCCACCCTCTCCTCCCTCCCACCCCCCATCAACCCTTCGTTTGTTCTCAGTTCTCAACAGTCTCTTATGCTTTGGCTCTCTCCCACTCTAACCTCTTTTTTTTTTTTTCCTTCCCCTCCCCCATGGGATCCTGTTAAGTTTCTCAGGATCCACATAAGAGTGAAACCATATGGTATCTGTCTTTCTCTGTATGGCTTATTTCACTTAGCATCACACTCTCCGGTTCCATCCGCGTTGCTACAAAAGGCCATATTTCATTTTTTCTCATTGCCACGTAGTATTCCATTGTGTATATAAACCACAATTTCTTTATCCATTCATCAGTTGATGGACATTTAGGCTCTTTCCATAATTTGGCTATTGTTGAGAGTGCTGCTATGAACATTGGGGTACAAGTGCCCCTATGCATCAGTACTCCTGTGTCCCTTGGATAAATTCCTAGCAGTGCTATTGCTGGGTCATAGGGTAGGTCTATTTTTAATTTTCTGAGGAACCTCCACACTGTTTTCCAGAGCGGCTGCACCAATTTGCATTCCCACCAACAGTGCAAGAGAGAACCCTTGTTTCAATGTCCTTTTTTAATTGATGCCTTTATGAGGAGCCTCACAGTCTGTGGATCCTGTCAGGGAAGAGATTGTTCCCTGTTCTTGCTTTCTATCTTTACTTCTTATCTGGAACATATTAGATAAATAATTAATAGTTGTTTAGTGGATGAATGAATGAGCTCGTTGATTTTTTTTTTTTTAACCAACTTTTAAGAGAGGTATTATTTAAATTTTACAGATTAAAAGAAAAGGTTTTGGGATTCTGGTGGCTGCTAGACATGTCCAGTGAACTTGCAGGTTTTCCCTTTGGAGGAAATAACAACAGTGTGGCAGCTCTAGGTATAAGACTCCTTCGTTGAGTACATCTCATTGATATTTAAGGGAGGGAATAAGGCAAAGGTGACCATACCCTACCAACCTGAAATACACCGGCTTTACTTCCTTCCTTATTCAAGTATTTGAGTATACTATACCAGATGCTCTTGGGTTACCAAATGAATAGTACTAGCCTCAAAAACTTTATCTTTGTCTACCCGTCTGTGTGCCACTCTATGTGTGTCTGTGTTTAATTGTCTACATATGCGTGTGTTTATTATAGACTCCTAGGCAAACAGTGATCACTCAAGAGCATGATAATGAGAGGATAAAATACCTCCAACTGAAAAATATAGGTTGCTTTAGGCATTTGCATGATGTTTTTTGGACATGAAAATTATGAGAACTATTTCTTACAAGACTGCTTAGAGCAACTAAAATAATATTAAGGGCATTCTCTTTCCCACTGAATTATTTACCCCAAACCATTTAGAGCTACTCAAGACAACATTTATGTATTTTGTGTGGGAAGCATAATATCCAAGGGAAACTATTGCCACATTTTTAGCACTTCAAAATGGTTTATCACAGAATGAAAGTTTGGTTGTATTTGCTTGTTTAAATCATTTATTCCATTTCTCCCTTGCTTCCACTTTAAAAAACTGCCTTTGTTTAGGGAAAAAAAAAACCCAGCTGTACTTAACAGCTGGTTTGGAATCATGGCATTGAGGAACTGGGGAATTTGCACAATTAACTGCTATATATAGATACCAGCTCCAGGATGAGAATATTTAACGGTGTGCTACCAACTCTGGTCCATGCAATAGACTGATTAAAATTTTATTTACATTTCTTCCAAGTTCTTACAACTCCTATTCTTCTTCTTTAATTTCTCATTTGGTGGATCATTGGATATGGTGGAAGGCTTATCAGATTTGGTAGAAGGGAAACCTGGTGCTGTTGGGAGTGTTTAACGGACTGTTTTCTCCTCCCAGCTGATGTGTTATATTTTGTTATTTACTCTGAATTTGAATAACAAGCTTTGTAGTGTCAGCAGAAATTGTTACTCCTTTTTGAACATGCTTCCCTCAATCTTTTTTAAAAATATGCCAGTATTTTAAGACTGAGTATCCAGATTTTCATAATGGTGATTAAAATGGGATTTTTGGGTGGCTAGATTAATCAATAAATGTTGTGTACCTCCAATGTGCTGAGCAAAGGTGGGCATCAGGAAGGATATGGGGTCTGTTTTCAAAATACTGAGACTCTTAAGGTTAAGGAGGCACCAGGGATGATCGCCGAATAATGTGATAAATGTAGTGGAATTCTGAATGCAATGTGGTATCCTGGGTTGCTTCTTGGAACAGAAGGAGGACATTAGCAGAAATTGGCAAAATCTGGATAAGTCTGAAGTTTAGTTAATGGTAATGGGCCAGTGTTAATTTCTCAGTTTTGACAAATGCAGCATGATTATGTAAGATGTTCATGTTGAGTGAAACTGGGTGAAGGGCATATGAGAACTGTCTGTACTAGATTTGCCACTTTTCTGTAAATTTAATATTATTCCTAAGTAAAATGTTTATTTCAAAATAAAAGTACACTACTAGAATTTTAGTAGACACTAATTGAAAAATCCTATGATAGTTTCTGATGATAATTGCTCTCAGGAAAGCACCGCATTCTTGCTCCCTCTCTGCCTAGTCTTAGATGTGTCAGGAATTGGTGTACCTTTGTGGAACAAAGTTGTCTCTTGTAGATCAGGGCTCTGCAGAAACAATAATGGCCTTGTGAAGCAGCAGCAGGCTTGAATTCAGTGATCTTACACCTGTTTGCCACTTCATACTTGTGTAATCTCAGGTCAATTAATGCATCTGAGCCTTGGACTTTTCATCTGGATAATGAACAGTGAGCTTGTGCAAATAAGGGGACTATTCTGAACAGCAAATCTGAAATAAAGTAGTGCTGCAGAAGTGCAGTAGCATGCTTTAGAAATGTGAGAAAGGGACTCAGAAACCATCCATTCTTTCTCCCTCTCTCTGCTTCTTCCTCTGCTTGCACATGTGTGCAATCTCTCTCTCAAAATAAATAAAGATTAAAAAATTAAAAAAAAAAATGAGGCACCGGGGAGGCTCAGTCGGTTAAGCACCCAACTCTTGATTTTGGCTCAGGTCATGATCTCATGGTTCATGATTTTGAGCCCTGCATCAGGCTCCTCCCTGACAGTGTGGAGCCTGCCTGGAATTCTCTCTCTCCCTCTCTCTGCCCCTCCCCCGTTTGTGCATACGCTCTCTCTCTCTCTTAAATAAAGATTGAAAAAAATTAAAAAAAAAAAAAGAAAACCAACCAGGGCACGCATAAACTAATCACTGCTGAGAGTGGTACTTCCCAGACTTGAGCCTCTAAAAACCCCAAATCTGCTGCTTTACTGAAGATACAGAGAGAAAAAAAATGGCCTTTCTTGGGAAAAATGGCCAAATGTGTCCTTTATCCTCTTCTGGTGGATGGTGTATTGCGGCCTTTTCTTGGCCTCTGGTGTGGCTGCAAAAGGCAGTTCCATGCTGTTCTCTCATGTAGTTCAGTAGCTGTGCTGTTACATTTCTCCTTGGGGCAATGGCATCCTTTTTTCTTTCTTACAGTGTCTCATCCGGTCTCATAGCAGCACAGTCCTGTTAAATGTGAGCATAAAATAAAATACGGAGAAAGCTCCACTACTTCCCCCCACTCCTTCTTCCACCTCCAGGGGTTACTTTGTCACTCTGTCCCTCTTTGCTTTCTTTCAGCATATTTAGCACAAAGCCTGCAGCGGTGGGATGCAAATCCTTAGCTTCGCTGAAGGGTGGCCTCCCTCGCAAAGAGGAATTGCCATGGATTTCCCCTTGAGGAAAAACCCATCTGATATTTTGTCTTCTTTCATTTTGCTCTCCGTGTCTCAGCAAAGAAGCAGTGCTGGCTCAAGAAGCCTTTCAGCAATTCATTCACCTGCTAGCTTTGACTTTCCTCAGCTGGTGTGGGAGAAAAGACATTCTCACAGCCAGCCTCACCTGCATCACAGGTGCACACTGAGGACCTATTCCACCAGAGCAGGTGTTGGGTGCTGGAGGGTCACTGCCTGGGAGATGGGGCAATGCATTAAAAATTCTCACACATGGGAGGGTGGGTGATGGGTATTGAGGAGGGCACCTGTTGGGCACTGGGTGTTGTATGGAAACCAATCTGACAATAAATTTCATATTAAAAAAATTCTCACACATGTCAGGCATCACGTAAATAGTGCCCACTTGGTGGTGGTACTGGTTGGTGATAGTAGCTAATAATAATAATAACAACAAAATAAGTTCTTACTCTGTGCCAGCTTCTAAGTAGGTGTTTCATATGCAACATCTCATTGACATCCCTAATGGTACTGAGAGATATTATTCTTTTTTTTTAATTTTTAAAAATTTTGAAAGTTTATTGTGAGAGGTGGGGGGTGGGAGGCACTTGCAAGTGGGGCAGGGGCAGAGAGAGATGGAGAGAAAGAGAGAATGCCAAGCAGGTGCTGATGTGGGGCTCAAACTCATGAACTGTGAGATCATGACCTGAGCTGAAGTCAGATGCTTAACTGACTGGGCCACCCAGGCGCCCCCTGAGATGTTATTCTTAAAAATATCTTTTACAAATGAGAAAACTGGGGCTCAGAAATTAAATAATGTATCCAAATATAACCATAACATTATGGGAAGAAGAAGGGAGCATAATTTTAGTTACTCAAATACATAGCTGAACACTGACATGTTACTTTTCCTAATTTATGTCACACATCACTCATTGATCTTTACGTATAATTTTCCCCCCCTGGAGATTCTGGAATTGGCCTCATATTGCTTTTTAACCCTGACTTCTAGGCAGTCATTATTTATTGATAAGTGGTGACGTGGAAGTTAAATCCTATTTCCACCCAGTGAATAAGTGTTGAAAGAAAGGAGGCTAGCAATCTCTGGGCTGAAGCAGTCAAGGCAAAGCTTCACAGAGGAGTAGAAATTTGGGCCAGTCTTGAAAGAAAGGTGTAGGACCTAGATAAGTGGAGTTAACTGTGATAATAGCTTAATTGTTCAGTGTTTACTGTCTTCTAACTCTTGCTCATGGCTGCTGTTAATTCATTTAAAGCCCACAGAATTTCTAGAAGATACATATCATTCATATCCCCATTTTACAGAGAAGAAACTAAATCACAAGCAGCTTGTGCAAGATCACACAGGCCATTCAGAGCAAGGCCAGGATTCTACCTCAGGCAATGTGGATCTCTAGAGCTAGCACTGTTAATCAGTATACCATCCAGTTTTTAGAGGGTAGAGATGTGTATTCACTGGTATATCCTAAGTATCCGGCGCAAAGTAGGTGCTTAATATATAGTGAAGGAATGGATGCTCTCTTCCTTCTGCCAAATCAAAGAGAAAAGATGTTCCAGATAGGGGAAATTGCAAAAACAATGACACAGAGGAGAAAATGCCAGTGATGTGTTGGTAATTAATGGATTTCTATGTAGGGCAGGAATTGGACATACATCTGGCAAGGTAGATTGGGACTAGCCTAAGGCATTTGGACTTTGATTTGCTGTTGTTTTCAGGGTCATCAGTCTGTCCCTTTCAGGCTTGTAGGAACCATCTCTGCTGTATTTTATGGTTCCATATGGTGAAGATTATGTGTAATTATTTAATGGTGAATTTCGGTCTAATAAAATAAACTGTTCCCATAAGCCCTTAGAGTAGTGGGTAAGATTAAAACAAGGGGCGCCTGGGTGGCTCAGGCGGTTAAGTGTCTTCAACTCAGGTCATGATTTCGCGGTTCATGAGTTCAAGCCCTATGTCAGGCTCTGTGCTGACAGCTGGAGCCTGCTTCAGATTCTGTGTCTCCCTCTCTCTCTGCCCCTCCCCCACCCCAGAATTAAACATTTAAAAAAGATTAAAACAAACGTTGGGGCACCTGGCTCAGTCAGTCGGAAGAGCATGCGACCCTTGATCTCCGGGTTGTGAGTTTGAGCCCCATGTTGGGTGTAAAGATTACATACATACATACGTAGATACATAAAACAAGTGTATTTGTGAAAGTGGAGAGGGTTAGAGTTTTCTGAGGGGGAAGTGAGTGAGCATGAGGAGGTAGGAGGTATCAGGCTTGGAAAGAGTAGGAAAAATACCTGGTTCTAAAAGATCTTGGCTATTCACATCTATTTCCTTTGCTTTTCAAAGTACTAATAACCAAATAGTTTAGATCACAGAAATAGCACATTTGGAACTTTGGCAACTTGCGTTTCATACAAATTGAAGGTATTTCAGTGTATTTACTACCCTAGAATGAACTGGGGAAAGGGAATTAATATCCAAAAAAAAAAAAAAAATATTCAGTGAGCTTTCAGCTGCACGAAAAGACAAAAATGGATCAAAACCCCACCATCGCCCATTGACCAATTTACAACGCATATTTCTCAAGACCTGGATGTCCTGAGAAAAATCCTGTGTCTCAGAAAATGGAATTAATCTAGGTAGTATTTGGACTCTTGATGATAATGAAGTCAAGAGAATGATTTCTGGCTTACCAATAGGCTGAGAGTATGAAAGTCAAAACCCATTAAAAAACCAGGGGGAATTGTCTGCACAATAAGGTGGCTTTGGGAATGCATGGGTAGCTCTCCTTTCCAGGGGGATCGTGCAGGAAATCCCTCTCTCCGAGGTATTTAGCTTGTTGAATTCAATGACATATTCACTCATAATGCATTTATTTCTCAGCCAGAGGAGATAGTGTCAGTTCTGAATAAAACTGAGGTTGGACTTTACTGTGTTTTCCATCTATAAACTCTTATCCGGGTGATAACCCTGGGAATAAAACCCAGCAGTTTGAAGAAAAATAATCATTTTGTTAATGAGCTAGTCTGTGGCTGGTGGTAAATACGCATTGGGGTCTCATTTGAAGAATTAACCAGAATTAAGGAAAAGCTACTTTTCATGGGAACTTCTCTCAGGAATATGTGAGAAATGAGTGTTGGTGTTGGTGGCCACTTTTTTTTTTTTTTTTTTTTTTTTTGCCAGCACTTGGTGTAAACCCTGGGAGAGAGATCAAATAACAAGGACATGATGGCACGTAGAGTTCATTCATATATTTTTGTGTACATTATCTCTTTGGAAATCTCCTAACAGTTCACACTGATGTTACTATCCTTATTTTACACACAGGGAAGTTGACATTCAGATAGATGGATTAGATGACTAGCTTCAGGTCCCACAGAGAGAAAGCAGGCACAGTGATTTGAACTCATATCTCTCCTACCTGATGACCATTCTCTTAATCACTGAACTGTCAATGAATAAGTGATTCCCAGAGGTCTTTTTATTTCCTATAAATGTATCATTGTCCAAGAAAAAAAAATGTATCATTGTCCATGATGGATGGCCTGAGCCTGCCTTCTCAGGAAGACATGATGGCTTGATGGCTCCTGATCTCTCTTCTAGCATATAAAGCATCTCCCGGAGTTTGCCACCTGATGGAAAATGCACTAGCATTCGTCATATCCTTGCATTCTTTAAAGTTGAAAAGCATTTGTTTTTATATGTAAGGTGAGTGACAGTCTTGGGGAAGGGAATGGACAAGCATGGATTTGAATAGCAGCTCTTCTAACCAGCTGTGATCTGTCTCTGGGAAAGCTACCTGGTCCCTCTGAGTCTCTGTTTCCTCACTAGTAAAATGCAACTTGTACTGACTACATGTTTTTTATATGGATAAGTGCGGTAATGCCTCTGAGCACCCAGCCAACAGATAGGTGCTGGGTGAAAAGAGAAGAGGAGGGTACTGTCTCCACCCTGAAAAAGCTCATAGTCCAAGGGGAGCAAATGTCAGTCCAGTCTCTGCAGGTGAAAAATGAGGGAAATGATGTTATTGTCTCTTAGGATTGTTGTAAGGATAACATGGGATAATGCATGGAGAGAACTTAGAATAGTGCCTGACACATAGTAAGTGCTCAATAAACTTTAGCTGTAGTAATTATTAAGTTAAATGTAGGCTTGCACAGTGTTACGGTTGCTCAGAAGAAAGAGGGTCAGTCATCAGGCTAAGTCATCAAAAACAGCAGCATATGAGATGGGTCCTGGTGCATGTGGAAGAGGCTTCTGTGCTGTCCAAAATTCTCCCTGATGGCTAATTTTATAAATAAGCTTTAGTGCAGTGAGTGAAAGTTGGTGATGGCAGGAGTGTTGGTATGTGTTGGCATAAGGGTAGAAGGGAATGCAGCATTACTGCCAGTGCATCTCAGAATTTATGAAAACAAAAATGCCAGGTCAAATGTAGATTAAAGGTAACTCTGTTCCTTTTGCTGCTGATCCTTTGCATTAAGAACATCCTTCAATAGCCTCAGAACATATTTGGGAGCAAAATTCTTTGGGGTTTAATTGTAATGAAAGAAAGGTATAATAGAACAAAGGTAGACCTGCATTCGGTGTTTATTTATTTTTGAGACAATGCGAGAGACAGAGTGCGCACAGCGGAGGGGCAGAGAGAGCGAGACACAGAATCCGAAGCAGGCTCCAGGCCCTGAGCTGTCAGCCCAGAGCCTGACACGGGGCTCGAACTCACGAACCGTGAGAACGTGACCTGAGCCGAAGTCGGATGCTTAATCGACTAAGCCACTCAGGCACCCCCATAGACCTGCATTCAGATCCTGCTTTACCATAACTAGGCGGTTGATCTTGGGGCAATTACATTAGCTTTCTGAGTTTCATTTCCCCAAATCTTCAAAGGAAGTAATAATTACATACCTTGAAGTATTGTTGTAAACATTTGAGATGCTATACACAAAGTATTTGGTGTTTTGGTAGATTCTCAGAAAAAGAAAAATAGGTATATATTTTTAACTATAAATAGAATTTTAATTTATATTTATATATAAACATAGACTTTTAGACTCATATATGTGATGTGTGTAGTATAATTCTGTTTATCGTTATGGCTAAGTGCCAAGCACTGCTCTAAGGGCTCTGTAGGAAATATCTCCTTTAATCTTTTCAATAAATACAGCGGAACATATAGATATTATCTTTATTTTGAAGAGAAGAAAATTCAAGTTTAGAAACTATATGGCTGTTACAGTTAGATGGGGACACGACTGATGGAAAGATGCAATCAGACCCTAGTTGGAAGATGTAAAGTTTCTTCAATGACAGAGGATATGGAAGCATAGAGATGCTATAAAGTAGCTTTTATTTCATTTATTTTTAAATATTTATTTTTGGAAGAACACAAGTGGGGGAGGGGCAGAGAAAGAGGGACAGAGGATGGGAAGCAGGCTGTATGCTGACAGGCTGACAGCAGCAAGCCCAGCGTGGGTCTCGAACTCACAAACTGGGAGATCATGCCCTGAGCCCAAGTCGGATGCTCAGCTGACTGAGCCATCCAGCTGTCCCATAGTGTAGCTTTTAAAGCAGCGGTTTCCCAGAGACAGGTGCAGCTTCTCAGGGCTCCCAGTGTCTCCCATGGGACATGCAACTGTGGATAACACCACCTAATTGGAGTAAGGATTCCATTGGGTGTAGGAAGCTTCCTTTGCTCTTCTCAAGGGGGGTTTATCTCCCAATTCTCCTCCCTCTGCATTTTACTGTTCTGGAAATTCTAGCTACCATGGGTGCAAAGGAACCCAAGTATTTTTCTGATAGTTGACTGTGACATTGGGTATCAATCCCTTAGGAACATTCCCTATGGGAATTGGCTTTAGGCCTAAAGTTCCCTGCTGCAGAGTGCTTCATAACTTGTCGAAGATGGGATAGAACTGACAGGTGATCTGTTTAACTCCTGAGAGCTCCTAAGGCTCATACCATATACAGTTAAGATTTGGGTTGTGCTTTTAATTTGAAGAGTAGAGGGAGGGAAGCAAAACATCAAGTTTCAAAGCAACTGAAGTTTAGACATTCTATAAAAAAGTTTCATATTGCACGATGCTGGTGGAAGTAGGGATTGAAGGAGTCAAAGAAGGTAGAAGACCAAGTGCTGGAATAACTGTGGAGTAGAAGGTGCATCCCAGGCATGTGAGTGACTCCTCCCAGAGGGCTTTGCTACATCTCACACTCCATGAGGCTTCCCTGGGCTCCAGCTGAAGCACGACCAGCTCTCACTTTCCTCTCAATGTTAAGCTGCCCATTTCTTCACACTCCAAAACAATATGTGGGAGACATATTTTTAAACAACTTTTCACTTTCTTCATTTTTAAAAAAGTCTGTTTAGATATTCATTAATTAATTTATTTTTTGGTTTAGCTATGTGTGATTGATTTTCTCTGGCTCCATAAAAAAATAACAGTTGCTAAGCCTAGCATATGTTGAATGAATGCAAAGACTTTTTCTCTCACTCTGCCAAAGTGACTACTGGCTTGGGGGTATGTTTGCAATGAGTGGTGAGAAACAGCAGAGAGGAAGTGGTCATTTCTTGAACACAGAAAATGATGAGGAAATGCTCAGGTTGGGAATAATGCAAAATAGAGGCAGTGAATTAGATCAGGCTTCATGGTGTTTTCATGAGGAGTATAGTTCGACCTCGCTCAGCTGGCCATTTTCCAAGTTTCCCTGTCCAGGCTGTCTGGCATAAGATCACTGTATCCACCTGTGCCCAACTCCTCCCAAGGGCTGAGAGGTCAGTGTTTGGGAGGCACATATGGAATCCATTCATGACAGCCAAAGTGGGAATTAGTTTATTTTGCTAGTTAAGGGAGTGGGTAGTAAAACTCTTTGACCTTCAGCTGGGCAGACAACTAGAGAGAGGGAGCTAAACTTATACTGTGGTCACCTGAGTTGGGGAATAATTGCTCTCCCCATTTTGTTTGCCTGGCATACTTTTTATTCGTGCTTGAAAACCCAACTAGCTGCCCCTCTTGGAAACTACTTTTCTCAGGCATACTTCATAGCTTACACGTTTGTCCTTGAATGGGCTGCATATGTTACAATGATTCCTTGACAAGTTTATTTCCCTTACTAGAGTCAATGTGAGATTGTGAACAATGGCTCACTCATCTGTACTGCTACTCTCCAGTAGAGTGAATTTATTGACCGAAGTGTTTGCAGTAAATGTTTATTGGATGAATAAATGTTGAAACCTGTATGCATTATAGCTGTTACCCCACCCATCGATTCTTTGGGCAAGGTCACCTGGCTTCTCTTTGTTTTAATCTGCATGTCCATAACTGGCAGAGACTTCTCACATAGCTGGTTGTATCTAGTTGGGGTATTCTCTGAGCTTCTCAGACAAAAAGAACGTTAACAATCTGTGAGCCATTAGGGAGATTGAAATGCCTGCAGCTGAAGGAGAGAGTATTTATGTGGAAACTCAGAACCTAGCCTGTTGAGTAGTCCTTGTTTTGCATGAGTGCCAGAGGTAATTCCAAGGAGAAGTCATTCAACCTAGGTTTTGAGATGCTCTTTGCCAGCTGAACCTGGCATATTAGTATAAAAGTTTAGTAATCATGGGTGCTTCTTGGCAAGCTCCTATTGCCATAGGACCTCTCTTTCTCTTTACCCTGAACAGCTTCTTATAAGGCAATATAAGGGGGAAAGTAAGCAATGGGAAGGGAAAAAGTGCATCCAAATGCATAAGCAAAGTAATTTCTCTGTAGTTTTTTTATAACCATAAACTTATGTGTAATAAGTCATTTGCCAAAGGAACATATTTATAGTAGTATACTTAACCAATTACATTGCAAAAAGTATTAATTGCTCTTAGGGTGCTTTTAAAAAACAATCTTTCAAATATCTTACCCCTCTCTACTACCATCATCAGTATCAATAATTTCCAGCTTGATACTTGTCTGAATGATAAGAATCCCCAGACCAGATTGCTGGTATCTGAAACATATTGAGTTGCATGTGATGAGCCAACTTCTTAAAACCACACATTCCTTTCTTCTTTGGACTCAGTGTCTTGTCTTTGTGGGTCCTGAAATGGAGAGAAGCAGTCACATGAAACAGAGCCAATGCTGCAGTAAAAGAGGCCTGACCCAACATACCTTGGTGCATTCAGGCCAGCAGCGTATAGTGTTTTGGGAGGAACCTGGGTTTTTCAGTCAGCCCCACCCCAGCTTGTCACTGGGGCAGAGTTCTTGAACCTTCTCTTCCCAACACTCCTCATCTTTAAAGTGAGGTTTGTGTTTCCCAGAGAACTGTCGGGATGGTTAACTACAAAAAAATCTGACTGCGTGTCAAGATCCTCAGCGCTCAGGTTGTACCTACACTCTAGCAAAATTTCCCAGTAACTCCTTGCATTAGCTTTTCTCTTGGTACAAACAAATCACCCCAGACTTAACTGCTTAAAACAACACATATATTACCTGGCAGTTTCTGTAAATCTTAAGTCCAGGCATGGATTAGTTGGGTTCTCTAGGCTTTAAGGACTCACAAGGCAGTAGTGAAGGTGTCAGCCAGGGCTGCGTGCTCATCTGAGACTCATGATCTTCTTCCAAACTCACATGGTGGTTGTCAGGATTCAACATCTTGCAGTCGTAGGACTAAAGCCTTCAGCTTCTAGAAGCTTCCCACAGTTCCCCAACATGTGGCCTTTTCCACAGGCAGTTTACAATACAGCCACTTGCTCTTTTGAAGCCAACATTAAAGAAAGAAGTATTTTTATATATTTATATTCATTAATATAATCACAAGAGGAACATATATCTCTGACCTCAGCCTTATTCTCGTGGTTAGAAGCAAGCCCCAGGTCCCACCCACACTGAAGGGTAGGGAATTACACAAAGTGTGAACAGCTGGAGGGGAGGAGCATCACTGGGGGTCTCCATGGGATTTGCCCACTATACTCTCAAAGTTCAAGCCACAGTGTGCCTTCCTGTCTGTGTTGTTTGTAGATTGTTTCAGTGAAACCAGTTTCATCTTTACAAAAAAGTACCTGGGGAAGTGTGAGCTGTTTTCACATCCCTCACCAGTGCAGACAAAGATAACTGAGTCAGGGCTTTTGTTTCGTATGGGTCCAGACTCAGTCTCACAGTTATTTGAAGGACAGAAGCTTACCATTTGATCAAGGCTGGAAAGTGGCATAAAACCTATTTGCCATTCTGAACCCAGGAACATAGGTTTGCCCAGCATTGTAGAAAGGGAAGTGATCTCAGCTCTGAGCCTGAGGTCTTTACCACACTGGGCCTCTTTGTAAGGACTATGATGATTCATGTGGAACTAACAGGAATACTGGCATATAAAATGTGCCCTTTACCCTGTTCCCTAACAGGAAAAATCAGAGAAAAGCATTAAAGCCAGCTGGATGGCAATGCAATAAAACACAATTGTGTTTACAAAGAAAAAGAAGTATAGGCTATGAAAGAGAAGTTGTTAACATAGCAGCTAAGACAGTATGTGCATTTGGGTTCCTTGAGAAGGAGAAATATGTCTGTAAATAAGTTTATTTCTCTGGAAATATTTGCTTTTCTCTGTATGCCTCTCCACATGCTAAGAGTTTCCTTATCATGCCTTCATGTTTATATGAGTGAATTAGTAGGAATGCTATTATTCTCATTATAATGAGAATTTATAAGAGCTTTACAAGACATAAAAGAACACCCTGTGCCTGTCCTTAGGCTCATTTTAAGTTAGAGAAAAACAAAATTCATATTTAAGAAAAAGTTCTTGCAAGATGTAGAGACATAGTATTGATCTAAGGCTCATTTGTTTTAATAGAAGTCCTTAGTCATGGATTATCAGTAGAAAGCATTATATAGTAAATGCAATTTTAACAATACCTTGTTCTTCTAGTTGCATAAAGGATCACTACAGAATAAGAAACAAGCAAAGATTATTTTACTGGTAGAAATGGAGAAAAGATATATGCATCTATTTTGCGTATTTGGGTATAGGTACAGATATATGTGAATAGGTCCTATGAAAAGAAACTGTTTCTGAATATCTTTTCTACCCTTAAACATCTGGCACAATGTTAGGTACATAGTAAGCATGTAATTAATACTTAAACATTTTGGGAACAGGGTTTGTGTACTAACATGTCACTATTTGGCTCCCATCATTTACTCCAGGGAAATGGAAATTAATTGCCAAAAAGCCCCCAAACCAATCTTGGTAATCCATAACCTTATTTTAATCCTGGAGACTGTAGATGGTAACTCCTTTGTCTTTTCTGTGGAATAGAATGTATGAGTGATTTTTAAGTAAATATGTATGGGCCTATTTTACTTACTTTGAAGATAACTTAATATCCATGCACTTGGTCACTGGATGAAAATGTATCCTGGGGCAAAAATATGGATAAATGGCTCTTGCTTCTCCCTTTCTGTTTTTAAAAATTGTCAGGTTTGCTGACTGGGGAAATAGTGGCCAAATGACTGAATAGGTAAGAGCATTTGAAAATTAAAAAAAAAAAATGGGGCACCTGGGTGGCTCAGTCAGTTAAGCGTCTGACTTCGGCTCAGGTCATGATCTCACGGTTCGTGGGTTCGAGCCCTGCGTTGGGCTCTGTGCCGACAGCTCGGAGCCTGGAGCCTGCTTCGGATTCTGTGTCTCCCTCTCTCTGCCCCTCCCCCGCTCACACTCTGTGTCTCTTTCTCTCAAAAAAACAATAAATAAACATTAAAAAAACATTTTGGGAGAACTTTCAGAGACTCAGACTGACTGCCTTTTATAGTGTATGCCACTTCATGGTTGATCAGTAATTTTTAAATAAAGGAGTAAATGTCCAATCAAATGGGAAATTAGTGGCCAGGGGAAGCCTAGCTAGAATTGAGGCTTTCTTATGCCAAGTTTAGTGTAATTTCTACTATACTAAAAAAATAAAGAAAGAAATTGCAAAGCAGATTTAGAGAGGAGGGACAAAGTGGGGAAATCAGCAGGAGAGATGGAGGGAAAGCCTGTTAAGAAAAGTGAAGATTTTAGGAAGTACTAAAGGGAGCTGTCCTGAATCCTGGCAAATAGCACTTCATTCTCATAAAAGGCATCGTAACTTTCTGTGTAGTCATTAGAGGTAATGCACATAGGAGGGAAGTAGCAATCAGAACAGTGCAGTTTGGTGGAGGGCCCTTTAACAGAACCCGCCTGTGGTTCTGTGCTAGTGTTAATGCTTGCCTTATTCTAGTCTCCTGGGCTTCGTAAATGCTTTGCACCACTTAAGTCAGGCCATGGTTGTGAAGTGTGCTGAACACCTTCACAGGTAGTACTGCGGAGCTAGACTGGGCAACCCCAGCTCTAATGGGCTTGATTGTGGTCTCTGGAGAGAAAACCACCTCTTGACAGCTGCTGCAGGACAGCTGCTGGGAGGTTTGGGAGGAAGATGTAGTACTGCAATTTGAGGGATCGATGTCTAAGCTATTCAGTACTTCCTGACACCTCAGTTGGATTCTGGGTGGTTCCCCAGGGGGTACAATCTAACCATCATCCACATAAATTTATCTGTCCCCTAATAGGGGCCCATCACTGTCTTATAAGAGCCGCAGAGTCTAGTTTTAGAGGTAGGACAGGTGTGCACTGGGCATGTTTTGGAGAAAGAGACAGTGGCCTCAGGGTTGATTCTAGGGAGTGAGACAGCCTGTTGATAGGGAAGACAAATGTACACAAAATGGCTTGACTGGAATAAAATGTGTTTCTTTTGGTTGTATCAAGGAAAAAGTCAAGTTTGTTTGTCTTTAACACCCTCTACCTCTTGTTAATTGCCTTTACTTGCAAAGAGGTATCAGCCTCAGACTCAGACTTTGAGGGGCAATGTTATCTTCTGAGACTTGATTAACATTATATTATTTCTATTTTATGTATTTTTGTGGCTCACTTCTATAGGTAGATACTAGTTACCTAAAGCTAGATACTAGTTTTCTTTCTATATTACTACTGTAAATTGATTTAAAAATGAAAACATGTTGGGGTGCCTGGTTGGCTCAGTCAGTTAAGCATCTGACTCAATTCTTGATTTTGGCTGTAGGTCATGATCTCATGGTTCATTAGATTGAGTCAGGCTCTGTGCTGACAGTGCAGAGCCTGCTTGGGATTCATTCTCTCTCTCTCTCTCTCTCTCTCACACTCACTCTCACTGCCCCTCCCCCTTAAATAAACATTAAAAAAAACAAAATGAAAATATATGTAAGTAAAAAGAAGTGAAGGAATTAAAAAAGATGAAGTGAGTAAGAATTGAGGCAGTACATGGGTGTAGTACATATATGATGTTGCTACATATCCCTGATCAAAGTCTGGGAAAACCACTGTTGGTAAATAGCGGTCACCGTGGGAAGTTGATCCTGGCTTTCAAGCAGCCAATTTCCTTCCATTACTCAGCATGGATATTCCAGCAAAATGGAATTGCTGCATTATTGCCCACGAATCATTCACGAATTTCTCCCTTATATATCTGCTGTCCATCTTTCTTCAAAGCAGAAATGTTTTCTTCAGAGCACTCAAACCTGGCCTTATACTTAAGGTCCTGGTACATATTTCCTGGCTATATGAGTGAAAGAATGAGTCAGTAAATAAATCAATTATGACTTTATGACAAAAAAATTCCATCTTATGATATTAGGTCTGAGCTAGAGTAATGTCAATGAAAAGTAGGAGTAGGGAACTAATCCACGTGATACTTGTAAGTGAAAAATAAAAAAGCAGATCTAGGTCAGTGCTTCTCAAACTTGAACCTGCACACAAATCATGTGGAGATCTTGTGGAGATGTATATTCTGATTCAGCAGGTCTGGGATGGGGCCTAGGAGTCTGCATTTCTAACAGGTTCCCAGGGGATGCTGATGCTGTTTATCAGTGCATATATGTTGAATTGTAAAGTTTTAGGTCTTATGGGAAAGGGGGAAAATCAGAGTAACCTCCAGTATTTTGTAGCACTTTAACTTTTTGTTCAAAGAGCGGGAGGCAAACCATAAGAGACTCTTAAACAAACTGAGGGTTGCTGGAGGTGAGGTAAGTTGGGGGATGGGTTAAACAGATGATAGGCATTAAGGAGAGCACTTTTTGGGATGAGCCCTGAGTGTTATATATAAGAGATGAATCACTGGGTTGTACTCCTGAACCTGAGACTACACTGTATGTTAACTAACTTGAATTTAAATTAAAAAATGCTGTTTTAAAGAAGAAATCTGAAAAAAAAATCCTCTAAACATTCAAGGAAATTCTTTTCTCTGTAAACTTCAGCAATGCCCTTCAGTTCTACAAACTTTTTTTTCTTTCTATAACTCCTTTTTTGTCATGTTTTCTTCTTGTTTCTTATAAATACAGAGGGCTGACTGGCCCTTAATAAACACTGAGCCGAGGAACCTTGTGAAATATTGCATAATTATGACCTCATTAAGGTGGGATTGTTTGCACTCGAGGGATGAAGTTGCCCAAGATCCCACAGTAAGGGGTGAAGCTGTTCCAACAAACTCTACCTCTAAATGGGTGCTTTCTACCTTGATATTCATTGCCATCCAATAGCAAAATCTTTCAACCTAAATTATTCCCCCAGCTCCTGGGACTGCTGGAGGGTGATTTGTGGGTCAAGGCTATTGAGTGTTACAGGGGTGAGACTCCTGCTCCCTTCCTTTCTTTGCCCTTCTTCCCCAGAAGCATGGGGAAGAAAGCATGGAATATCAGCCAGGTCCTTCCCTGCTGCAGGGAGGTGCCTATTAGCCAGACCTGATAATTATCATTTTACAGAAGTACATTTTGGGCATGAGCAAATCTCTGATAGCAGGATAAAGAACCAACACAGAATTCAATTCCCTCCTTCCTCTGTGGATTATAAACTTTACTTGTCTTTATTTTATTTTTTAAATTTATTTTAGGTTTAAAAGCTTCAGTAAAGAACTACAAATTAAGTGGTGTACTATATAGTCTTTCAGCTCACATGCTGTCGCTAGGCTGTAATTACTGCTTGACACTCTTCCTCAATTTTGACACCTTAACCAGCCTGAAAAACCAAAACACTATTATTAACTTGTTTTACGTTGGTTTTCTTCAATTAATTTTAATAATCCATGTACTTTTCTTTCTTAATTTATTTGCATATGCTATGTTTCTGTGATGCTTCCCAGAAATATGGAATTAGCTATGCTAGATACTATATTCAGAAGACTCAACAGTCCCACAACATTGCAATGGTTAAATACCAGGACTGAAACCTAAATCCCAGTGGTTTAGAGAGAATTTGTGATTAAAAAAAAAAAAAAAATCAGGACCTGAGGTCCCTTGGAGGAGAGGAGGGATATCTGCAAATATCTATCATGTGTAAATATATGTATAAAAATATACACATATTTGTATGTGTTAATGTATGTATATATACATATTTATGTATATATAATTAATAAAATCAGTATATGCCTATTTTGAAAAAAACTGGGAAATATTTAAAAAGAAAAAGATAACTATTACTCAAAATTATCAGCCAGAAGTAACTGCAATGTACATTTTAGTATAGTAATCGTTTTTTCATACATAGGAGAGAATGCATTTAATTTTCTTGATATTTCTGATTTTTAACCTAACATTCTATTATGAGTAGTCTCCTATGTTCTAAGTCTTTGACATTTTTATTATTTTAAATTGCATATGTTTTTTCTGTATCATCAAATTAATGAATATTTACTGCAGGAAATTTGGCACATACTGAAACATATGAAGAAGAAAAATAAAATCCATGATTTCACTGCTCACAGTTAATAGCCATTATGATTTAGCGTGTTTTCTTCATATATAGATATGTAGATTTTAACGAACTAAATAAAATTTAATAATTTCTAACAAAACTGAGTCTTATTACAGCACTGTAATCTTTTTGCCACTTAAATTTTAGCATAAGCTTTTCCTATGTTAATAAACGTTCTTTAAAATGATTTTTAAGTGACTATAATATTCCATTGTGTTATTAACAAATCTTATTAATAAATCATAAAAATCCAGTATATAACCTAAATGAGACCAAGAATTCATTCAGCCCTCATCTGTATCGAAACAAAGGGAATAATTTTCTAGTTTGTGAGTTAACATGTTATCATAGTTCCTTATATGATGTGTGGCTCAAATATCAAAATATATCTTAAAAGATGCTGTGCTATGAATATCCATTATTATTATCATTAACATTAATAGCTATCACCTATTGATCTCTATGTATTAGCCATCGTGTACATTATCTAGTCAATATTTGTAAGTCTTTGAAATGGATACTATTATCCCCATTTTATTATAGTTGACGAACCTGAGAGTCAAAAATAGAGGCTAAATAACTCATGGCTAATGAGTGGCTTAGCTTAGATTCCAACTATCTAATTCCACCATCCGTGCTCTTAACCACTACACCTTATCCATTTAATATTATCAATAGATTCATCGGTACCTTTCCTGAGTGTATTTATTTTCAGCCTGTATACCTCCTGGATAAGATGATTCATAATCAATATTTTCATTCCACACCTAATGTGTATAGTCTGCTATTCTCAGTTCTGTTAAGAAACAGAAGTAAAAGCAATGGTATTTACTCAGAAGCTTCTTATAGTCTCATTAGGGGTGCAGTGTGTAAACATGTGCAAAATTTAGATTAATGCAAGACTTCAGCATGTATACACATATCCATCCCATGGTACTGTGGGAATAATTTCCAAATCAGCATTGGGGTCCAGAGGAATGACTTGTCATTGTGGCATAGAAGAGCTCGTAATATTTTATCAGGTCAATAACTGTCTCTGATGCAGAGAATAGATAACTGTTGGTAATCATAAAATATTCTCATTTTAATTTAAAGACATGCCCCTTCATTTTGGCATTCCTGAATTTGTTAAAGAAGCTATGTTTGATTTCTTTATTTTACAGTGATTTTATTTGGCCAGTTATGGATTGTGTTAACCATTGGGGACTTACCAAAAGCCATTATATATGATGTCAGAGTCCATTTCAGATAGGCATGTACCCACACCTAATGTAGCAGACTTTAGTAAAATACAGTCTACAGAAATTGTTTTATGGAACATAGTCATGTGGCCATTTTTCATGAACAGATATTCAAGCACAAATAAATATAATGCTAGCTATATTTGGAGTTTATGAGTTATCTACCAGACCCACCCCACCTTTTAACTCTGACTCTTAGATCAGTAGTGTAACCAGAGTTCCAACACTGAGTTGTGGAATCTCAAAGGGCTTGCCCTTTTATCATTCTATCTTGTCTCTGATTAAATACCTTCTTTGCATAGATCCTTATATAACAGAGATAGATATAATCCTTCTAATAGTCTCATAATTTTGTATAAACCAAGGCAGATAATCATATAGGGGATATGGATTTAGGGAAATTCATTCTGTCAATAATTGTGAATAGAAGTTTATAGGTCATTGTGGTATTATATTTAATTCCTTTTCATCTTATTATATGTTTGGCTCAGGATATAAAATGTGTACTGACATGAGATCTGTGCATTAGATGCTTATTTATCTTTCTTTGAATAATTCCTCTCTGAAACAAATTGTTGCTGATAAAAATGCTAGATGGTTAGTCTCATTTGTGAGGATTCGTGACCTGCATTGTGAAGGACTTGATTAGAAATGTTGAACTTTGGAGCTGAAAGGAATATCTGAATTTATTGAATCTAGGGGTTCTCAAACTTCCATGTGCATCAGAGTCTATCTGGAGGGCTTAGTAAAACACAGCTTGCTGGCCCCACCTTTGAAGCTTCTAATTCACTAGGTCTGTGGTAAGGCCTGGGAACATGCATTCTAACATGTTTCTAGGTGATGCTGACGTTGCTGATTTAGGAACTGTGCTTTGAAAACCACTGCTCTAGTTTGAGGCTTGCTTTTTTCAGATGAGAAAACTGAGAACACATAAGAGGTCATCCAGGTCCATGTATAAACCAAATCCTGCCCCTTCACTGCTAAAAACACTTCTGTGGTTTTTTGCTGCGCTTAGAATAAAATCCCAAATCCCAGATGTCTATGTTCTGTTTGGTGCCTCGCCATCCCTCTATACATGATCCTCATAGAGATTTATTGCACTTTATTCCAATTATTCATGGGCGATGTTCTTATTTTGGCATAAAAAGAAATTATTTGGGGGGGCAATGCACAGAACAGAGTGAAGGTTTGACTTCTAAGAGCTTTTAATACCATTTTTCAATGCTTGCCATTTCCATGGGGCTCCAAATACAGCTGATATTAGCCTTATGCTTAGTGATTTATCAGTCTACACCTCCATGTAATGGGTCCATCTTGATTTCTCTGTATATTTTATCTGGCTGAGAATTTGATCCTCATTATAATAATAACTAATATTTATTAATTATTATAATGCAGCTTTGTGCCGCATACCATGCCAAGCATTTAACAAACGTTATCACATTGAATCTTCATAAAAGCCATATAAGTTAGGTATTATTTACATCTATTTTACCAAAGAGGGAACTGAGACTTAGAGGATTAAGCAGATTTTTGAATGTCACACTGCTGATAAGAGGCAGTATTAAGATTCAGACTCTGACTTCTGGGGCTAGAATCTCTATTCTTAAATAGTAAGTGATACTGAGTCACAGTTATAGCCTGGGGTAACTACTGTGTTTGTCTTAACAGCCCCAACTGGTCAAATAATGACAATCTCTCCTCCTGGCTGCTGTTATACTGATCATTTATCATAAAATCAGGTGGTGCCTTTGGAGGAAAAGAAAGGAGCTTTAGCTTGAAAGGATTCTTAAAGAACATATGAAGAGATTAAATTGGAGTTCAGCATGGTCACATTAAATCAAAGTTTGATACCTCAGGGTATTGTATCCTTTGGCTGGATAATTGAAGAATTTATGTAAGAGTCAATAGAAGATAGACAATTGGTCTACTTTATATGCTACGTTTCAACTGTTTTTGAGAATAGTTTATCCTTCCTGCATCTTCAATCATAGAAAAGTCTAACACACTGAGATTGTTTTTATTAAGGGTAAAGGAATTCCACATGTGGCAGCCCATGGGGTAAGAACAGTAGAATTTTCTTTAGTCCAAAGTTACAAAAGGACCTTAGGGGTGCCTGGGTGGCTCAGTCTGTTAGGCATCCCACTCTTGATTTCAGTTCAGTTTGTGAGATTGAGCCCCATGTCGGGCTCCATGCTGCCAGGTTAGAGTCTCTTTGGGGGGATTCTCTCTCCCTCTCTCTCTGCCCCTCCCCTGCACATACACTCTCTCAAAAAAAAAAAAAACACACACACACAAGACAACCTTTATTATTAATATATTTTTTATTTGAGAGAGAGAGAGAGAAAGAGAATCTTAAACAGGCTTCATACTCAGTGCAGAGCCCGATGTGGGGCTCGATCCCACGACACTGGGATCATGACCTGAGCAGAAATCGAGAGTTGGACACTCAACCGACTGAGCTGCCCAGGCACCCCAAATAAATAAACTTAGGGAAAAAAAGGACCTCGGGGTGCCTGGGTCGCTCAGTCAGTTAAGCATCTGACTTCAGCTCAGGTCATGATCTCAGGGTTCCTGGGTTCAAGCTGCACATCAGGCTCTCTACTATCAACCTTGAGCCTGCTTCCAATCCTCTGTCCCTGCTCTCTCTGCTCCTCTACCGCTTGTGTGTGTGCTCGCTGTCTGTCTGTCTGTCTGTCTCTCTCTCTCTCTCTCTCTCTCTCTCTCAAATAAATAAACTTAAAAAAAGAAGGATCTCAGACAAACACTGCTATCTTAGTGAAGTCAGTTTTGGTCAAGACTCAGTCATTGGTCAAATGAACAAATATTCTCTATTTCTTAAGGATCAGACAAAATTGCCACTATCTTATTTTCTTCCTGGTCAAGTCTGAAGTAAGATGAGTTTTACACAAGTAAATTCCTCCAGTGCTTTGTTTGTTCACTTGTTTCCTCTTAGCAAACTATTTTACCTGAAAGTATCAGTACTTCCTGAAATTTTGTGCTGGAAAAAATTCTTCCTTCTTTCCCTCCTATCTTTTTTCTTTCTCTCTTACTTTCTTTTATTCAAGCTTTAATTCCCTTATTCTTTCTGCACATAATTATTTCACACCCGCAATGTGTCATCCATACCATATTTATATTAAATATGGAAACCCACTAGAAATGAAGTCTAAATATGGAACCTTTGTAGTGCTGAGACTGCCTGTCATGAAGTCCCTTGTGTGATTCAGAAACTGAACCAACATGGATGGAAATACATGCCCAGTTTTATATCATTATACTACCTTTCATTCCAAAGCAACACTATATGTGCATTCAGTATGCACTTCTAATGAAATTTCTAAATAAAACACCAGGCAATATAATTTTGTATGTTTTTTTTGAATCATAAACGAGGAGGGTATTTTTTTAGGAATATAAGGATGATGCAGCATTAGGAAATATATTAATTAAATGTAATATAAAATGATAATGATATTAAAGCCAAAGAAGGAGAACATATTATTTAAATAACTACAAAAATATTTGATATAATCAGTATATATTGATTATTGAAAATCTGAACATGCTTAGATGGGAATAGAACTTTTTATTTTGATAATGGGAAGTTATCATGAACACAGAGCAAATATCATATTTATACAGATTAGGAACAAAATAAGGATACCCAGTATCACTTTTGCTTGTTGAAGTGGAGAGCCTAGCCAATAGAATAAGAAAATAATTCTTAAAAATTAGGTGCATAAGGGTTGGAGAAATATACTGGACTTTCCTCATTTGTAGAAAGTCCTTGAGGGATCTGTTGGTTAGCTAGAAGTTATTTCATCAAGTTTGTTGGATAGAAGATAAGCACATAAGCTGAATTAGCTTTCTGTACAATTATAATTACCAGTTAAAAGGTAGAACAGAAAGAATTCCATATGTAATAGTAACAAAAATATAAAGTAGCTGAGAATAAATCTAAAATTATTGAAGAACTTTATGAAAAATAATGACAACACTATTATTTTTTAAAGATTTATTTATTTTTGAGAGAAGCACAAGCAGGGAAGGGGCAGAGAGAGAGGGGGGCAGAAAATTCAAAGTGGGCTCTGAGCTGAAAACAGCCAGCCCGATGTGGGGCTTGAATTTACGAACCATGAGGTCATGTTCTGAGCCGAAGTCAGATGCTCAGCCGAAGTCTGAGCCACCTAGGTGCCCCAACAAGAATATATGAAGACTATAAGGTCTTGAATAAATCACCAGTATCTATCGTGTTCATGCATGAGTAGTAGGCTCAATAAAGATGCCAATTCTCCCAACAATATTTTGTAAACCCTGTACAGCTCCACTCAAAATTCTAACAGAGTATCTCTTGGAACCTGACACAGCTGACCCTATAAACTCACATGTAAGTTCAGGGGTCCAAAGCAGCCAAGACAATTCTGGGGGAAGGAGGAGAGAACGATAGCAAAAAGACTTGTCCTACTTGGGTATTAAGACATATTTTATACCCAAAGTAATTAGAATCACATGAAACAGGCACAAAGACCTGTGAGACAGAATGGAGCTCAGGAGCTATCTCATGTAGTGTCAAAAGTGATGCATGGCCAGGTTGATGTTACAAATTGGTGGTTAATGAACAAACCAGTTAGTAAATGGTACAGGGATAATTGGTTATCCTTTTTTTTTTTTTTTTAAGTTTATTTATTTTGAGAGAGAGAAAGCACGAGTTGGGGAGGGGCAGAGAGAGAAGGGGAGAGAGAGAATCCCAGGCTCAAACCTATGAACTAGAATATCATGACCTGAGTCAAAGCTGGATGCTTAACCGACTGAGCCACCTAGGCACCACTAATTGGTTAACCTTAAGGAAAAGAAAACTAAACTTCATCTTATACTAAACATGAAAATAAATTAAGAGTATTTAAAAATGTAAGTATAAAATGCAAAACTTTAAAAATTTCAGAAGGAATTAAAGGTGAATAGCTCCATGACCTGTGGGTGGATATTTATTTTTAAAACGCCTGAAAGAGGGGTGCCTGGGTGGCTCAGTTGTTTGAATGTCTGACTCTTGATCTTGGCTCAGGTCGTGATCTCACAGTTTGTGAGTTTGAGCCTCGCATTGGTCTCTTTGCTGACAGTGTGGAGCCTGCTTGGAATTCTCTCTCCTTCTCTCTCTGCCCCTACCCCACTTATGCTATCTCTGTCTCAAAATAAATAAATAAACTTTAAAAATTTTTAAAAAGCCTGAACACACAGACCATAAAGAAAATATTGATAATCCTCATTACAATTAAATTTAAATTTTATGTTTAAAGAAAAGTGTGATTAATAATAGATACGCCACAGACTGGGAGAAGCTATTGGCAATGAATGTAATGTATAAAGGATTGGTATCATAAGTTGTATAAGGAAGTCCTACAAGTCAACACCAACAACAACAAAGACAAAAAACCCAACAGGAAAATTAACAAGGGATAGGAATAAGCAGATCACTGATGCCAAAACCAAAATGGATAGTAAACATGTAAAAGAATGTCCAGCCATACTAGTAATCTTTACAATGCAGATAGAAAAGATATTGTGCTATTAACTTCATCCACCCAGTTAGCAAAAATTAATGATTCTCATGATATTAAGTGTTGGCAAAGAGGAAGAACAAGGAATGCCCTCATATCCTAAATAGTGGGAGCATAATTAGGGTATCCACTTTGGAATGCAGTTTAGCATTGACATTGAGCACGACATTTGGCCTAGCAATTGCATGTCTATGTAAATGCTTTAGAGAAACTCTCAAGTTGACAGTAGAATACACATTGGAACACGGCTTGCAATGTAAAAATATATATATATATATAAAAGCGGAAGATGAATGAATGGTTTGTGGTGTTTGTGTACAACAGAATCCCATCTAATAGTGGAGCAAAACATGCAACAATGTTGGTGAACCTCAAGACCATAATCTTGAATGAAAAAAGCAAATTATGGAATAACATGTGCAGAGTGATGCCATTTATGTGAAGTTTATCAACAAGTAAAATAATCCAAAATACTTTGTCAAGATCCTCATTTACTGTATAAAAGATATAAAAGCTTTCATAAACATGATGACTGTCCCAGTAAAAGGTTACTTTTGGGAAGAGAAGGGAGCACGGCTGCTGCAAAGGGGGTTTACCTCAGCTTGTCTGTAATACTCCATTTCTTGAAAAAAATAATATGAAACAAATATATCAGAATGTTAAGCAATTAACAAAAGCCAGTTTTAGGTACACAGGTATTAATTATTTACTTATTTCTACTTGTTTAAATGTAATATTTCAAAGTTGAATAAAGAACTGCCTAGCCTCTCTGAGATATGGATGCCAAGTGCACAGCCAAGTTTACTCCCTGAGTTCTTGCACTTCCTGCTCTCAATGGGACTGATTAAAACTGTATATGACCACATAGCATAACTCTTCAGACTCTCTGGGGAAATGTCAAAATTGTGAATAGAAATTCTGAAATACCAAAATTCGACTGTAGATCTACAAAACCAACTAAAGACTTAAAGCATAAAAATGAAAACAAAACAAAATAAAAGCTGTTTGATAGGGAGATCAGAAGAATATACAATTTTCTGTTTCCCCCTAAAATCGAAACCAGATACTGGCTTTAGCCTTTCTGAAGGATTATCTGTCTATATGAAAACTGCCAGCCTGAAAACCACACCATGTAATATAAAGCAAAACAAAACGAAACCTGCTCATGTGAAAGGAAAAGAATACTCCACAAAATGGCTGCACCTTCCCACATACATCCTTCAGCTCCCCAGACAGCTTTTCCATCCTTGACCTTCTTACTGGAAACCTCTCCTAAGCACTTACACACAGCTCTGCAAATGTTAGGGTGACATTTGGAGTGGGCTTGCGTGATCAGCTCACCCGTCGTCTGGGCTCCCCCAGGGGCCTGCCAAGCTCCAGCACAGCGGTATTAGCCTTGCAGGCCTCACCTCCCAGAGCTAGCAATAACATTTACCAGCTACAGTTTTCTCCATCTTCAAATATTTCCTTTGGCCCACGTGACAGTGATCCAGCTCCTCCATAGACTGAGACCTGAAGAGAGTAGTTTAGAGAGAGGAGAGCCCTCCTTTACGAACTTTTAACATTTACCTTTCATCAGAGATTTTACTTGTGTTTTAATTGGGCTTCCCTCCTAGGATTCTGATATGTTTGGGAAAAATTAATTACTAAAATTGCACTCCTGTATGTGTGTGTGGGGCACACCTTTGATTATTCTCATGTCAGTGGAAACTGAAAAAAATGTTTCTGGTTGGTGAAGAATCAGATCTGAGTGCTCGCTGAAATCCTTAGGAATCCAGAGTTAGCTAGGAAATTGTACAATTATTAATCATAACTGTAGAAAATAATTTTGGAGCCTTGCCAAGCTTAATAGATGCCCAGACCTAGGTTAGTCAAGAGTTAAAGAAGTCAAGATAGCCTCGTTTGTTTGTTGTATCTCCAGTGCCTGAATGAATGAATGAATGAATGAATTGATGAGAAATGAATTGAACATCCTTTCAACAGCCTAATGAGTTATGTATTAATATTATCTTTTTTACTAATGAGGACGCTGAGTCTCAGATTAAGTAGCTTGTCCAGTTATAAACCTAGCTAGTGTCAGCCTGAGAACTTACTGCTCTGCAGCAATCTGTACTTACAGAGACACGTGTAAATCAGAAATAAGATAACACTGGTGGGAAGAATCATAGATGACTAAGGACACAGTAGAATTGCAATTAATAAATGTAGAAGAAAAGAGGGTAAGAGAGAATCACCACTAGGCAAACAAACACCACTAATAAATGTTGCAAATAAAGTTTACTGATGGATACTAAAATTAGTGGGTGAAAAGTTTAGGGACTTAACCAAGTAATCAAGAAAACATCACCAGTAACAAGCCATGTCAATATCATGAACTTAATACCATGCATTGGGAAGGACACAAGGGATTCAAAGGAGATTCTTTCTCAAAATGCATAACCTCACTCTAATCATGAGAAAACATTGAACAAAACCAGATTGGGGATATTTGGTAAAATATCTGGCCAGTACACTTCAAAAGGACATGAAAGACTAGAAAAAATTGAGAAACTGCTATAGACTGGAGAAAACTAAGGAAAAATAGAAACTAATGGGATCCTGGAACAGAAAAAATGGGCATTATTGGAAAAAGTCATAAGATTTGACTAATATCTAAAGTTTATTTAAAATGATTACCCATGTTAATGTCTGCTATTCACAATCATACTATGGTTATGTAACATGTTAGCATTAGGGGAAGTAGGGCGAGAAGTGTAAGAGAATGCTCAGTTTAATTTTTGCGAGTAGGCAAGTAGATAAATCTGAAGCTAGGTAAGATTGAAATAAAACGTTTCAAACAACAAACCAAACAAAATGACACAAAAAATGAACAGGAGATATATTTGCCATTAGATTTTTTTTCGATGTCCAGAGAGAAGCAAACATAAACTAAAATGAAATGCACACAAAAACTGTCTTGTAGACACTGCCTGTGATGTATGTACATAGCAGATAGAGTGGAACCACAGAGAAGGAGTGGTCACTTTGACTTGGAAAGGGAGTGTGGGTATCCAGGATAGGTTTCATAGACAAGGTGATGCTCAAGGTATTTTGTTCTTCCATCATCTTTTTAATTTTTTCCCAAGCACCTACTATTTGCCAGGCACTCTTCTAGAAAAGAGCTACATAGTAGTAAACAAAAAGGAAAAAAGGCACCTGCTTTCATGGACTTACATTCTAGAAGGAGGAATGAGATGAACATATGAATGAAAAAAATCAGATATTGTAAGTGCTGTGATGAACAATAAATGAGCTAATGTGATAGAATAGGCTTGGGGAGAAGGGCAGTTAGGTAAGGTGATTGGGGAATACCTTTCTGATAAGATGATAGTTAAGCTATTTGGGCCTGGGCCTGGATGAGACGGAACCAGCCATGCAAAAAGATCAGGGAGCAGGTAGTTCTGTGCTAAAGAACAGATTGGCTGAATCCCCCAATGTAAGAACAAATGGGTGTGTTTGTATTTAAGGAAATAAAGGGAGGCCAGTATGCTGGGCTGTACTGGACAAGGGAAGAATAGTAGGTGAGCTATAGAAGTAGGGTGACCAGGTTGGCTTTAAGTCCAAACTGCATACTTTTGAGTAAAAGGTGATGCTATTAACAATCACATCAGGACAACAGAAGCAAAATGGAACTGTTTGGGCCAAACCTAGACCTATGATTACCATATAGAGAAGAAACAAATCATGTAAGACTTAGAGTCAGGCAAGGAGGTATAAATGTATTCTGAATGCATTAAGGAGGCATGGGAGCATACAGCAGGGGAAGGGAGTGATCTCTATGGCTGCCATTCGGAGGATAGACTATTGAGAGCAACAAATGAAAGTATCAGGGATTGTTAGAAGTCTAGCTAGAACACAGAGGGTGGGGGCTTGAGCTAAAGGAGCAGACACGGAAAAAGAAAGAACTTCCACATTCACGAAGTTTTGAAGGAGAAGTCAAAGAGCCTTGCTTACTGTTAGTAAGCATGCCAGGTTTTGCCAGGTGGACAGGGAGTATAGAAGGTTCCCTACAAAGATAGCAGCAAGAGCAAAATCCCAGGGACAGGGTATATTCTAAGAGTGAAGGGCAAAAGTGAAGGGGGCACAGTGGGGTCTGGTAAGTAGGCTGGAGATGTGACCTGGGGCCAGATCATCTAAAATTCGGAGTATCAGGGCTAAATCAGTGCTAGTATGTACTGTGGTGCCATGGAAAGCGTTTGACTTGAAGGTGACATGATTTGCTTTGTGTCTAGAAAAATGATACTAGCTCAAGTATAAGAGGAAATAAAAAGATAAGGGGAAAATAAAACCTCCTGAAAACAGATACTCGCTGCTAGTTAGAAAAATAAACAAGAATCTAGAAACATTTCGAGAGTGGTACAATAAAGTGAGGGGTCTTGAATTGTTTAGAAACTGTCCACCCATTCATCAGACAAACCCTCGATTGTCTACCGGTTTACAGTATAATTAAGTGTTGACTCAGGGACTACTGAACAGCATTGTTGAGTCATAAAGAAGCTCTAAGAGGAAAACTTTAGGGACAAATTAATGTTATGTACCATGTACCTTCCTTCTTCTGCTCCAGTGCTATTCTTGGCCCACTCATTTCTAAGTTTTAGCAATATCCCTCAGACTGGTGTGCCTCACATGCAAGTTTGGCAAGCTAAGCATGGTGACAGAGCCAGATAACTTGTTCCCTGTAGACTTATAAACTCATCAGCTGTGGGCTGGTAATATAATTTACAGTATGCTTTGCCAGCCCTATAAAACAACTTTCTGTTTGCAGAGGAATGGGGCCCTGACAAGAAGAAGTGTTTATAGCTTAATTTTAGTCGTGTTCTCTATTGTTGCTGCAGTAGCAGCCTGTGTATGATGCATCCTAGTCATCTGCCAGACAGCTACAACATTTTTTTTCTTCTCTTTGGCCATCTGAGTACAACATCGGGCTTTGCTTAATATCTACCCCTGTATCCTATTACCTTAGGTGGGGGTAGCCCTAGCATGCACCTCCATCCTTTGGGACAAAGGAAATGAGACATTCCTTCTGTACGATACCCCACAACCATGGGTTACACCTTGATGAAATTTTCTGATACCTTACTGTTCTAGGTAAATTTCTTATAAAATGATCCTGACAGAGGGCTTGAGGTAGAAAAATCTGAGATATGCAACCCCTGTATATGCAGCCAAGTAATGATTATCTTCCCGCTCACTATTTGTTTCTCCTTGTGTATTACAATAGCTGTTTGCCATTTATATCATCAGAGGCTAACAAGGTTATTTGTATTCAGCCATTACCCCAGATGACTATAGCTAAAAGTAAAGTTCCACAAAGTAGGAACATCTGTTTTGTCCCTCTCTAGATCGCAAGTCTAGAAAAGTACATGAAAACGTAATAGGTACTCAAAAAAATGTGTTGAATAAATAAGCCAGATATTGATATGGCAAATCTTCCCTAATGATTTATAAATGAATACTATAAATGATGTAGTCTCCCAAGAAGACTGTGTTTTACTGTGAGTTGGCCAGGGGGTTGATGAGCTAATAGCCTGAGACATTACATAGGATCTAACATTCATCTTAATAATATCTTTGAGTTGAAAAATTATATGGAATTCAATTGCAGGAGTAGTTTATTAACCTGGTCAACTCTAGATCCTACTGTACAAAATGTAGAGTTCTGAAATTTCCCACTATTCTCTTTTTGTTAATAGTCACTTTCCCTAGAAGAGATATCTTTTCATTCACGTCTTATGTGCTTTGAATTCACTGTCTGGCGTTGTCATATTTCTTTTGTATTCCCATTCCGTAGCTAACTCTGCTTGAGTAATGTTGGAAATAGCTTATATATCTCACGCACACGTGTATACGTATATATAACATTTACATATATATCACACACATACACATATATAACATATATATCACATACGCATATATATGTGTATCATATACATACATATAACATGTATATGTATCAAGAACATTCTGAACTGGTGCCTCAATAGATCTTTAAGTATTATATATGTATGGATCTATTGACGTATCTGTTTCAGAACATTGCTGATTTTGTACAGCCTGATTTTGGATCCCAAGTAGAAAAAAAAGGAAGGTCTTTAATATCAATATAAGAAAAAAATATCAAGGCTTTAAATATTACCTCAGTTTCCTCAGTTATGAAATAAAAGGTTTGAATGCAGGTAATTTTTAAGTTTTTAACTAAATTTTTGTTCAATTCAGAGAGAGTAATGTCACAGCTCCTATGTTTTTTTTTTTTTTTTTTTTTTTTTTCTGGTATACTAACAGACTGTACTTTAATCAGTCCATTGTACTTATGGAAATTTCTTCATTGGTTTGACTTTTCTAGAAAATTTAATTTATATTTCTAGACAATTTGATTTTGGTTCATGTTGAAATAACGTCTCAGTCTCTCTTTGGAAGAAAATATATATAAAACTGAGGTTTGTTGAACCAGTACATTGCAGAACAGTTAACAGGGTGAAAGTGTATTCTCCTTTGCTCTCCTAGAGAAATTGTTTCTCTGGTTTTGCCTTGGACAATACTGAAACAGTCATATTCCAGTGAGCACAACTGTGTGCAGAGCAGTTCTCTGAGCCTTCAGCCCAGCCATTTGGGAATCAGACCACCAACAAGTACAGGCATGTAGTCGGTCATTAATTATGTTACTCTATCAGCTCAGTGCTATTGTGTAACAGTATTCTAGAATAAAACAAATCCATTATACAAATTCATTCACTCCAGATCCATATCTGCAGTTAATCATCCTTGTTTGATGGTTCAGAGATAAAACCTTATTTAAATTTTAGTAGCCAGATATCAATAACAGAGCAAATGTATTCTCTGGAGTACTGACAAGAATATATGACAGAGAGGCAGCAAGCTTTGGGCAAAAATGAAAGTCTCCAGAATAGTGTTGTCTGTCTTTCAGAATGAATAGTGTAGTTGGATCAGAATATCAGGGTCCATCACTGAACATAACCTGCCCCTGACTACTATGAGCCATGCTTACCATCAAAAATATTAACAGAAACTCTAACTCTGGGGTTCTGGAGTGTAATCTCTACCACGGGTAGACAAAGTCTATGAAAGTAGAACCATTGTGTATGGAATTTGAGAACAGAAGAAAGCAGAATGTATACTTTATTTTTCTATTTAATCAAAGTAGACTTCATAATGAAGATGAATACTAACAAAATGGTGTAATTAACACTTCATAATTACATTCCATTTTACAGTTTCAGACCTCTTTCAAACATATTTTCTTATATCATTTAAAAATATTATTCAACATTTACATAAGGCAGGCGCAGCAAATGTGTGGCTTTCCCAAGATTGCACGCCCATAAGAGGTGGAACTTGAGAGAGACATGGGTCTCCTGACACCTAGGCTCTTTCTACTAACCAGTGCTACCTCTGGTATGGGAGTATGCTCGCATGAAAGCAGTGGGCCATCTCTAGACATCAGGGAAATTAAAATGCACACATGTGCACTACATGCTAACAGATAACATTCACTAAGCACTGTTGAGTATGAGATATTTGGGTATTTTCACATTCATGTTTCAGGTTTCACCATTGTGATGGATTCCTTTTCTTTGCAGCTTTTTCCCCACTCAGCTTGAACCATGGAAGGTTGTCCTATGGATTGCATTATAACAGGCCCCTTTGCCTTCTGTATTCTGGTTGAGTTTGCCCAGTGGGAAGCACACAAGGAGGATGAGAAGGAAGGATGACAGTGAAGTCTGAATTTTTAATTTTCTGTCTCTCTCCCTCTGGAATGACTACCAGTTGGCCCTTTGACCTAAGGTCACAGCTCTTGTGAGGCACTGCTAACTCTCTGTCTTCCTCACAGTTCTGATAATTGACCTTTCCCTTGCCCCATTAGGCCAAAGGTAGTGATAGAGATCGTCTCTTAATAGCACTGAATACCGCATTACCCCTTGGAAGGTTCATTATGCCCTACCTATGCCTATTAACCTTTGTAAGTATTTACTTTTATTAAACCTTCATAATATGGCATGGTTGGAGTGGGCTGTGTCTTTCCTATTAGTATCCTGACTGACTCAGTGTTGTTAAGACGCATTATGGATGGGGAAACTGAGGCCCAGAATGTTTCACAGTTAAATAACATACAGATCTAGGATTCCATCCCAGTCTTCTAAATCCAAGCTTACACACTCACAGTGACAGCCCGTGGACCAATGATTCCGAGTAGGGAGGCTGACCCATATGTGTAATTACAGCTTTACACAATAGAGCTTTCTTGAATGGACTCAGAAAAGGAACAATTCTCAGAAACATGCCACTGTCCTTTATAAATATGTTTTGAAATTTCATAACATGTTTTGCAAGATAGAGTAATGGTAATAGTGTCTGGAAGAAAATTGGATAAGATTGCATCTGGTCTCCCCCTACACCATTCTGTCTTCCTGCACTGTCAGAATTAGCCTATGGAGCAAATCTGACCATGTCACTTCATGTCTAAAACTCCTCTGTATTGACTAAGATCCAAAGTCCCTAACTGTAATTACTTGGTCTTTTATATTGGTACCTCTCTGTATTCCTTTAGTGTTAACTTTACCAATTCCAATCTTTGTTCTTGAGCTCATATGGACCCACTAGACTGGTTCTCACCTGAGGTGGTTTATTTTTGTATTTTGTATTTTTTTTAACTTTTTTTTTATCCTCCGACAGGCATTTGGCAATGTCTGGAGACACTTTTAGTTGTCATGACTAAAGGGAATGCTATTGGTACCTAGTGTGTGGACGGCAGGGCTACTGCTGAACATCTTACAATGCATAAGGCAGCTCCCACAACAAAGAGTTATCTGGTTCAAAGTGTCAGTATTGTCAAAATTGAGAAATTCTGTTCTACTTTAGGACTTTGAACTCCCCCTGACTGTTTACAAGATGCTGTGATATGTGATTTTATTCCATGCCCTTGTCAACTTTGCCCCCTAGTACATATGCTGTTCTACCAACTGGAATGCCTTCCCACTTCTTTTTTATTGTTCACTCTCATTCTTTTTTTTTTTTTTAATTTTTTAGTTTATTAATTTTGAGAGAGAGGAAGGAGGGAGAGTGTGCATAGCAGGGAAGGGGCAGAGAGAAGGAGAGACAGAATTCCAAGCAGGCTCCATGCTGCCAGCACAGAGCCCGATGCGGGGCTTGAACTCATGAACCTTGAGATCATGACCTGGGCCGAGATCAAGAGTCAGAAGCTTAGGGGCACCTGGGTGGCTCATTCGGTTGAGCATCCGACTTGAGCTCAAGTCATGATCTAGCAGTCATGAGTTCGAGCCCCATGTCCGGCCCTGTGCTGACAGCTTGGAGCCTGGACCCTGCTTCAAATTCTTTGTCCTCCTCTGCCCCTCTCCCACTCATGCTCTGTCTCTCTCACTCTCAAAAATGAATAAATGTGAAAAAAAATTTAAACAAAAAAAAAGATGCTTAACCAACTGAGCCACCTAGGTGCCCCTGTTCACTCTAATTCTTGAAGCAAGTTATACCCCTCTTCCTTAACAACTCTAGGCAAACACAAAGACATCTGAGCTGAGTTCCTGCAGCACTTTGTTCATTTTTTAGTATAACAATTTACCTGTTTGTGTCTATAATTCCATTTTACTGTAATCTCATTAAAGACAGCAGCTCTGTTACTCCCATCCCCCAGTTCAGCACAGTATCTGGCATATATTAGAGTCTAATCATTGAATGAATGAGCAAATATTATTGCAAGCAGTGGCTATATTTCTCCTGGTTAATTGTGTTCTTTAATTTTTATAAATTAATTTTTAGTTCAGTATGAAAAACTATATAAGAGAAAGCTGTATGACTTCTTTGATTAAATGAACATTTTCTTAAAAATTATGTGTCTTATAAGCCAGGATTTCTGTATCCCGTTACCCTTCCTTCCTATCTTCCCTCCTTATTAATACCAAAAAATATGCACATGTACATACATACCTGCTTTTCTTAAAGTGAGAAATGTCCATCAAACTTTTTGTCATAGCTTTAGAGTGCTCTAGCTGTTTGGAGAAAAGAAGCCAGAATGACTGTATGTAATGTCAGCATTATGTTGAGAATGAAAAGTTAGTTCTTTTCAGCCTTGTCCACAAGAGGGAGGACATTGCCCTACATCAATTTTGTTGATTCCCCAGAACTGTTGGCTACTGTTGGGTCTGCTTGGAGCTAGAGATTTATGTTGTTCCTGCTGTTGCAAAATACAGAATTAGAACCTGGCAGGCATTCCTGTATAAATTTGCACACTGTTTAAGATCAGCCCAGTTTGGGTGGAGAGGAAGCAATCTGTGTATTTGGGAAGTTTTGTCAGAATAAAACACACTTAAGGAGTGTGTAAGGCCAATAGCTGCATGAATGAGCAGGAGGGTGTCTTGAAGGTACAAAAAGAGAAGAGGATGAGGGGGGTGATTATTTAATGGTACTTTGCTTACAAGGTTGGCCAGAAGAATACCAGTGGGAGAATGGTAGGGAAAAGTTGCCTGCCAGAAGCACCCTCTTTCAAGTTAAACAAAAAAGAGTATACCAGTTAAATAATCATTAGCCTCAAGTAAAACTCAGTTTCCTAAATCTCAAAAAGTAGGAGAAAGATAAATGATTTGGAAACAAAGCCAAGAGGAATGGCCAAACAGGATGAGCCTGCCAACCCTGCCTGTGCTCCTCAGGTATAGTATTACTTAATTGATAAAAATATTGAAAGTTATCCCTAATATTTTTATAGAGGGAAAAGAAAAAGATTGAGTAGATGTTCTTATCTGGTCCCACCTGAGTGAAGAGTAGTAGAAATGGCAGTGGGAGGGAAATATCTGTAACAGACCCAGACAGTGGGACTGAGAATAAAAAGATAAGTCACCAGGGCTAAACAGATAAGAAGTCCTAATGCTTCCCCTCTACTGCCTTGGGATACACTCTTTAACCAGATGGGGTGACTTCTGCTCTAGGAACTTAAGGTTCAGAAATGAGAACATAGCCTTGGCAGCTAAATGAAGATTATGTACAGTCTTGATTGAGCTCTTTATCACTCCCCTCATTTTGTTCCCGTATTTTACCATCTCTCAAGCTACAGAAAATAACTCCATAGAACTAAAAATATGAAGCCATTCAACTGTAGATGACTCTGGGAATCAAGTCCCTGAAACTATGTCTGAACAATTAGAAACTCTGGACAGAGCCACCTGAGTATGAGCCGGAAAGTCAAAGACATGACAATGCAAGTATAAAACAGCAGAAGAAATAAAGTAAAATAAAACAAAGGAAGCTATATACATTAGAAAAGTATAGGAATTTGGTCTAGAAGAAAATAAAGGACCAAAGAATTTCCCATGAGCTATATTCTGTAGCTCATTTGCACTGTAGAATAACTTTAGAAATTTTAGTGGCTCAAGAATTTAAAGGAAAAGTTTTAAAACAAATTAACTGAGTGAAAGGAAGAGGGAGATTATAGATGGAAGGGAGGAAAATGTGAGAACCAAAACAGTGCAGTCACATGACTAATTTGACAGAAGGGACAACTTCCAAGTACTAGTCCCTGGCTGTACATGAGGCAAAATCTTACACTCTCTGAACTGTGAAAGAAGTCTCCAATTCACACACATCAACAGAGAAAGGATTAAAATTAACTGACTACAGAGACATAAGTATAGTATTTGACCAATAAGTGGCTTATATTGGCCAGGGATAATACCTGCCAACAATAGGAAGGCACGCTAAAAGATAAAAATGGGGGAAAACATCTGAGCAGGGAAATCAGAGCTGTCACACCGCCATGAAAATATAAATCACGAAATTCACTCAGCCAGGTCATTAAACAAAGAAACAAATGGACAACAAGAACTAGCCCTGGTGGTGGTGGTGGGTGGCAGAGTGGAGAGAAGGGCCTAACTTTGCTATAATCCATCATCTAAAATGTCCAGTTTTCATCAAGAAGTTGTGAGACATGCACAGCGGTGGGAAAATGTGACCGATACACAGGAATATATGTTGGCAATGGAAACTATCTTTGAGGGGCTCCAGATGTTGGACTTAGCAGACAGCCTCCATGGAAGTTATTATGTTAAATATGTTAAAAAGATTAAGAAAACTATGCTTAGAGGCTTAGAGGATTAAAGAAAAGTAAGATGCTAATGATTCATCAATTATAATGATGTATTAGTATTATCATTACAATTATCGTTAGTGTGTGTATATATATATATATATATATATATATATATATATAAATTTTCAACTTCTAAATTTCCATTTAGAGGTTTTGCATACATAATATATAAATTTGGAGTTGAGAAGTGCAGTGACCCAAAGAAAATTCCCTAGAGAGGCTCAACAATAGATTTGAGTCAGCAGAAGAATCCGCAAAGTTGAAGATAGATTAATAGAAATTATAAGTCTGAGTAGAAGAAAAAAAAAGATCAATGAACAGAATGTCAGGAAAATGTGGGGGACTTTTAAATGTCTCAACATATGTAAGATGGGAGTACAGGGACGAAAGGAGGGAAAAAGGAACAGAAACAAAATATTCAAAGTATTAGTGACTGAAAATTTCCCAAATTTGATGAAAAACATTAGTCTCCACAGCAGAGAAGCTGAATGTACTCTAAGTAGGATAAATTCAAAGCGTTTACATCCAGGCCCATTATATAAAACCATTGAACACCAAACACGAATCTTGGAAGCAGCAAGAGAAAAATAAATGACCCCTTGTGTATAAGAGCACTGCAGTGAGATTAACAGCTGATGTGTCTTGAGAAACAGTGGAGGCAAAAGACATGACAGCATTCAATGTGCTGAAAGAAACATGAGTGTCAGCCAGGATTTCCATATCCAACAGAGCGGTCATTCAAAAGTTAAGGCAAAATAAAGGCATTCCCAGGTAAACTCCGAGAGTTCACTGCTAGTATACCTGCCTTATGAGAACTACTAACTGCTTTTATTCTTCATGCTGGAAGGAAGTGACAGCAGACAGGAATTTGAATCTACATGAAAAAAAAAGAGCTCCAGTAAAGGTAATTATGTAGGTAATGATAAAAGACAGCATAATTACCCATTTCTTTTTCTTTTTTCTCTTAACTGATTTAAAACACAATTGCAAAAAACAATATCTATAAAATTGTCCTGTTGGGCCTATAATGTATGGAATTGTGATATATTTGACAATAAACCGCAAATGAATGAAGCTATATTGGAGAAAGGAAATGACAGCAGATGGTAACTTGAGTCTGCAAGAAGAAGTGAAGAGGGATAGAAATGGTAAATAATAAGCTTAATTAAAAAAACTCTATAAATATATTTGAGCTCTCCTTTCTTCTATTCGCTTTTTAAGAAGGCATGTTTTTAAAAAGCAATCATGATAATAGAATATTTTTGAGGTTCTAACACATATAGACATAATGTGAATAACAACACCACAATGAGGAGGAAGGGAAGCGTGTTGTGGAAGAGTAGAGTTTCTATATCTCACTGGAATTAAGCTGAGTATAGATATGAAGCATATTTTGGTAAGACGTATATTGTAAGACCTGGCGCAACCACTAAGAAAGTAGCTCAAAAATACAGTTAATCGTTAAAGGAATGAGTGTGCTAGGATATATTCATTTAAGATGAAAGGTGAGAGTAAAGGAGCAAAGAGGCACAAGATAGGGAAACTGTGTAAGTACCATTATGTAGGCATCCCATCATGTGACCTCTTAAAACTCATTAGACCAACTTGTTTCAGATTGAATAACTTCCTTATTCAGGCCTATTTTCTTGCCTCAAATAATTATTGTATTCATGGTGGGTGCTCCTTGTGTTTGAAATCTTTTAAGCAAATTAATAAGAATCCTGGAATGGATTTTTTTTTTTTATTTAAAAAAAAAATTTTTTTTTCAACGTTTATTTATTTTTGGGACAGAGAGAGACAGAGCATGAACGGGGGAGGGGCAGAGAGAGAGGGAGACACAGAATCAGAAACAGGCTCCAGGCTCTGAGCCATCAGCCCAGAGCCCGACGTGGGGCTCGAACTCACGGACCGCGAGATCGTGACCTGGCTGAAGTCGGACGCTTAACCGACTGCGCCACCCAGGCGCCCCTGGAATGGATTTTTTTAGCTGATTCCTACACTAAATTTTCTGCTTCATCACCCTCCCCTTAAAAATATTGGGTCGATAATAGAACACACAGAGACACACACCAAGGTACACATTGAGATACATACTTTATTTGGTACCATTAGCTGTTTAACTGCATACTTACCTGATGCTCCCTGATACTACCAATACTGACATAAACATGCATTCATTTCGACTATGCTCTGGCACTACACATATCCAGAGGGATAAAAGTGACCATTACTTTTGGATTGTATTTAAGTTGAATACATCAAAACAACCATTTTAGGGCTCACTGAATACTCTAATGTCTCTTAAAAAGGAGTGTACATATGTATGTAGGTGAGTATAGTAGAAGGTACATAGTAACAGTGATTAATAGTGTTCTTCATTACACAAACACACAAAGAATTGTGCATATTTATATGTAGCATATTTAGAAATGGATGTATTATCTATGTTTATATAATTTTATGTGTTCATAAATAATATACAGCTTTAAATAATGACGTGTGTATGACAAACATATACACAAGGACACCACACTCTACCATGAGGCATTGTAGATGTGCTTTCAGTGCTTAGGAACATGGATGTGTTCATGGCAGAGCCTTCTGACAGTTGGGCAGAATGGTTAAGGATATAGCTGTGAGAATCAAACTGCCGGTGTTCGACTCATAGCTCTACCATTTGTTATCTGTGTTACCTGGTATCTATAAAATCTAATAATGATATTTTCCTCTTTGTGGTGTTCTTATAAGCATTAATTGTCTTAGTGCATGTAAAATTCTAACAAGCACCAGGCAAATGATGAGTTCTCAATAAATTTTAGCTATCATTATTGATCTTTTGATTCTGCTCTTCCAGGAAATACAATAGTTTCTTTCGCATCTGGACCATGTTATGTTTCCCATCTAAGAATGCATCTTCATCATATGTCTTTTATTGTGGCAGTGTCTGTAACTGTCAAACCTTTATTTGTAATCTTAGAGTTTTCAGATTGTAATGTACAGCTATTAGCATGTTGTGGGTATTACCCAGGTGGTGGTTGCTCCTTGGGAATGAGCAGGTGTATTTATATTGCTTGTATAAATAGGGTGGTGGTATGATGGTGATATAGACTGTTTTGAGTACCTTCCATGTGGTTGGGCTGGTATCTTCCTGATCTGGTTTTTTTATACATAAAGGCAGACAATTTTTGTCTCTTGTTAACTGTTAGGTCCACAACACTTAGAAGAGTGCCAGGTACACAGCATCAGAAATGAATGCATCATGGTACTTCTCAATCTAAAACCATTCACTTCCCATATCTTCCCAAGTCCATTGATTTTATTGTAATATCAAAGAACAGTTATATAACTACTTCTCAAAATATGCTTGATGCTTTTGTTAAATTTGATAGCTTGTTTTTATCTCAGAATTCCCCTTCTTTCTTTCCTCTATGTATACAGATGCTATTTTATCTGTGACAAATCTGATGCCATCACCTCTTTCATTACAAACCCCATTCATCTACCAAGAACATCTCAGACTCTACCTTATCTTCTCTACTCACCTGCATACCACAGTCTCTGTGTGGCATGAATGCCCTGAATGCCCCTGGATTTATAGATATTTCCTGGGTCGGTCATTTAACCATTTGTATATTCTAGTACAGTTACTTCCACATGCCATGTCTCCCTTCATAGCAGGGTCCTTATCTGTTTCACTTTTGAACCCTCCATAGTACATGTAGGTAGGTAGCAACTATTTGGCAACAGTAAATATTTAATGAGGGCCCAGTGAGTGCTGGATACTGAGCCCAGTGACAGGTTGGCTTCATAGGAATGTGAGTGATTATTTCTGTGTGCTCTAAAAATATTTGCTAAATGAATGATTGAACAAATGCACATTTTGAGCAGCATGGTGTTGTAGAACAGGTCCTGGCTTTGGTATTGGACATACTGGCTTAAAATCCAGGCTGTCTGACTTTGAGATGTTAACATCTGCCTTCAAGACCCTTGGTTTTCTATTCAAAGTAGGAATGATATATCCATGTTGTAGCATTAAGTGAGATGATAACATAATGAGGTGGAGTGGGAGGAAGGGGGCTCCTAATCAAAGTGCTTGGACCAGAGAAGCATCAGATTGGGTAGAGTTTCTTCCTCATAAGAGTGCTATTTGAATAAAATGACTGACTGTCAGGGTGTCATTATTTTTGTTGTTGTTGTTCTAGCTCTAGTTCTGTAGATCCTCTTTGAATGGGTGAAGCAAACTCGTATAGTGCCTGGCCACTAGGGCTGTTACAGGACCAGACCTGGACTGCTGCTCTTTCCTCCTAGAAGCTCTGGCAAATGTCCGTTTGCTGTGCTGGTTAAAAATTGCTGTTTTCCTCCTATTCTTCATGAAATACTTCCAGGAGTCTAAGTTTTGTTTAATGCATTTTTGTTTTGTCTACAGCACGTAGAATTAAATTATTACTATTTGTGGGGGCATTTGTACATTTAGAAAACATCTTCATATCCATTATTTCATTTGGCACACTTGCTAAGTCTGTGAACATGGTAGGGCAGTGACCAGTGCCACTGTATGCCTTTTAAAGGCAAATAATGAAATAGAACCTCAGAGTTTAAGTGGTCTGCCCAAGGTCACAGAGGTTAAAAGTGGCAGCACTGGAGGTCTATCCAACACGGGCCACCTGACTGCAAATTTGGTGTCCTCTCCTCCCTACTCTACTTACCCTGGAAGCAAAGAGAAACTCTGATATCCTTTATCCTGACATTCTCCTCCATTCTTCTTTGCAGAGGCGTCCATCTTGAGCTATGATGGCAGCATGTACATGAAGATCATCATGCCCATGGTCATGCACACTGAGGCAGAGGATGTGTCCTTCCGCTTCATGTCCCAGCGAGCTTATGGGCTGCTGGTGGCTACTACCTCCAGGGACTCTGCGGACACCCTGCGTTTGGAGCTGGATGGGGGGCGTGTCAAGCTCATGGTTAACTTAGGTATCGTATGAAGTACCCTCTGCCACTTCGTTTGGGCTTGTCTACCCTTTCTTTTCTGATTTTCATTGGTTTGATTGAATTCTTTGTTTGTTTCTTAAAAGTTAGCTGCTCACCTCTTGTTTAATAGATCAAGGATAAAACCTAACAGCAACAAACACCTTCTCCTTGTTTCTGCATGAGGTTTTGATGTCAATTTCTGGTTTCTGACAGTGGTGGTTTTTTTTTTTTTTTTTACTAGATTATTTATTTTTTAAGTTTCCTTTCTTGGTTTTTTGGAACCGTTTAGCTTTGTGTAAAACACGCTACTTTGGTCCATCTTTTGATCAATCACATTGCCATTAAGTCCAACTCCTTGGTCACCACTCAAAACAGTCAAAGCTGAAGGCAGAGATAGGATAGCAAATGGAGGCAAAATGGAGGTTGGGTTTGAGAGAACTAAGCTTTGTGAGTAGGATGAGAGCTGCATTGTTTCTTTGTCTACAATGACTATTCAAATGGGGAATTCTGGTGGCACTGGTATCTCTTCATACTTTAGCCTAGTGGGGAGGACAAGTCAGATTTTTTTCTGATGTCCCATTAAAGAAATAATCCTATAAGTTTATAGAGTCTCTGACATGTAGAAGGAGAATGTGGCTCCTGATATGTATCCTCTTCTTCCTTCCTGACATTCTTACCCATTATCTAGCAGCCCCTTTTATAAAGATTGTCCTGTCACACTGTTATTCTCCAATTTATCTGCCCTCCTCATGTAATACATATAAATTTTTCCTTAGTATTTAAAAATTATGACAGTTTTAAATTTGCAGACTTATTGTTCTTCCACTGCAATTACATGTAACATATACTTTGGAAACTCCCCTCCTGATGGCCTCACATTCTCTCCTGCTACTGACCTTCTTGACTGGATTCTAATTGATCTTCTATGGAGAATGGGGACCTCTTGATTTCTGGAAGGAAAGAAACCAACCTCATTTCTACTCAGTAGAAAGTCAGTGCCCTATGTCAGCAGGATGAGTAGTATGGTTGAGTTCAAGCTTCCTAAGCTATGGATTTATTTGGGTATATAGTATATGTTTGGATACAGAGCTCCTTCTTAAAGATTCCAGTGGAATGGGTTGTCAGAGGCATGGAGAAGACATGATGAACAAATATACCAGACACAAGACCATATAAAACCTTAGATGGCCTAGTGGGAAGGTGGGATTTGGAATCCATACCAGTCTTACCTGCTGTCAGGGCAACTGGTTGTACTTGGAAAATGCCTACACCACAATCTTAAATATCTCTAGGACACAGAGGACTGTTTTGAGCAGTGGCTTTAGTTATGTCTTTTTTTTTCCTTCCAATTTGCAGCTTTTACAACACTATGCCCTTTTTCTTGTCCGACCTCATTTGATTTCTGTTGTTAGTGTGTCTCTTGGGTTTTTTTGTTGTTGCTGTTGTTGTCGTTGTTGTTTGTTTGTGTATGTGTGTGTTTGGTTATTTTATTTTTTATTTTTTTTATTTTTTTGCTGGATCTTTGTGTTCTTGAGTTTTTAATTCTCCCCACCATCAACCATGGTAAATCAAAAGATGGTATTCAACCCTTCAAAGGCCCAAAGCCTGCGGCCCGCATAGCAAACAGCCTTGAGAACAGAGTGTACTGAGCAGCCTGCAGGGGCTGGCAATACCCCTGTCCCTTTCACCTTCCCTTCCCTACACCATCCTCCCTACCCCCATCAAAGCAACAAAAGAGCGTGTATGACCTAAAACCAACAACCAGTAGCTGATTGTCTACTTCTCTGAAAAATAGCAGAAGACATTTTGAAAAAATAAAAAAAAAATGAACATAATGACTTAAATAGCTTACAGAAAAATATGATGACAATTTTTAACTCTGCATGTTTCAGAGCAAGAGAGAACCATATATATAAGGATGATTAGCCCCATGGGGCCCTGTGGAAATGTATACTGTTTTTAAACAGAAAATATATTTTTCTTCCTAGACGTTGTTTTGTAAAGATGAGAAAGCCAATGGTGGTAGGTCTCACATCTTAGGAGGAGAGATGGGGTGGAGGAAGATAAAAAGGGATGAGGAAGGAGTGGATAGATTCTCTTACACACACACACACACACACACACACACACACACACACACACAATCAGAGGTCCCATGTGTATTCCTAGAAACCGTTATTTTTCTATTTTAAACTCTGCCTCAACTATGAGAGAAGTGCTTCTCAAGGAGACTACTTGACTTCTAGCACACACTCAGTCTAGCTCCTCTGAGGTACAGATATCTTAGGCAAAACAGAGTAGGAGAACCTTGTGCTTTTCAGAAGCAATAGTGACTTCTTTTTCCCCTGAAGAGTAGGATTCACCACAGTGACTGGTTTGAATTTCTTTAACTTTCTTTCAAACCTAACTTGAAAAACCTCACTGAAATTCCCTGTGCTTATGTATACAAAACTGTTCACATCCATGCTTCATTTAAAGGTTCTTCTTACCTTCCCTCCCCAAATATACTCCTTTATGAATGTTTTCTCTCCTTATTATGAATTTATTTTTCCCTTTTCATTGGAAGAGGGGAGAAAGCATCTCTAAGTAGGGTTTGCATTCACATTTATTCCACAAGAATTAAATTCAAGCTGATCAATTTGTTCACCATTTCAATTGTGTCTCTTTTCTAGCATATGCTCAAGTGATATTACAGTTTATTTCAAATTGGTCACACATATAAGCTCATAATATAAAGTCTAGTATGTATATATTTCTCTGATGTAATGTATCCATCTCCTAAATGTCAAGGAGACTAGGCTTTCCTGAGGGTCTTGATCTCTGAAGACAGCCAGATGTGGTAATAGCTGGTGTTGAAAAAGGTCCTACAACACTGCACGTTTTTAAAAGTTGAGAGATTGGCTACTGATCAATCATATTTTGATCTCTTACAATTAAAACATATAATGATTTCATTATCATAGTATATTTAAAGATTTAAAAACCTTATTTCAGTCGCCCAGTAACTTTATGAGATAAATCATGCAAATTTTTTTATGCTTACTTTTACAGATGTGAAACAAAGAAATGTTTGACTTTTCAAAGCTAACATAAAAAGTTGGCATTGGAGTTGAGCCTAGAACCTGACTTTCTAAAATGCTGGATCAACATGGGTTATCTGTTATCCCCACAGCTCAATACTGTGGATCAATGACGTGGTGGTCTTGATGACTGCTTTCGTGATGGTTACCTTTTAAACACGCACAGAGGGAATCTTTTTTCCTTAGTGTCTGGTTTGGATTGAGCCATATGGCTGAAAAGTCAGTCAGTATTGACATCTCATTTGTGGCCCTTTAGAATCCTCAGCAGAATGCCAGCAACGCTTCTTCAGTGGTGGAGGCTCATAGGGAGGCTCATGCAGTTTGGTTAATTGCATTCCAATTCTCCAGATGTTCTTTCTGGCAACAAAGACTTATTGACTGCCATTTACTCTGTACATTGTTGAAGACACAGTCACCTCTTCCATGCTCTCAACCCAAAGCTCATCAATCTAGAAAATAATTTCTCTTCATTTACTAAAATAAAATAGAAAAACCTAAATTAAACATAATGAACAGCACAGACATACACAGACATGCATATACCCCTCAGATACCTTGCCAAGGCTAAGGCAGAGGTAGAACTTTGGCTGCTACTGAAGAGAGATCTAAAGGATGTTGCTTTCCCAACCCAGTTCCAAAGATTCACTTTTCATTGAAAAATACACCCTCACTATCAAGACCACCTTCTCAGAACCTATGAGCAAGGCACTGGGGTACATATTTTTTTCCCCTTGAACTACTTATTCTTCAAGTAAAGATTCGAAATAACCCATCCCTTCTTGACTTAACCAGTTGTCTACCATCTTGAAAGCTCCAGTTCCTCACCTTGGTTTAGAGACACCATTCAGTTCATGGAACCATTTGAGTGTAGCCAGCACCTCTCCCTAAACCAGGTCCTTGTCTAAGAATACAATCTTCAACAGCATAAGAATCCAAAGAAGAGAACCACTTCTTATTTATAGTTCTCAGGTTTGCTGCTTTAGGCCCACTCTTTCTCTTCCCTTCTCTCTTAAGCGTGTGCATACACCTGTTTCTCCTGTCTCCTTAGTACATCAGGAAGGGACATCCCTCCAGCTTTGCCTGATGGTAGGTGCAACGGGTAGCCGAAGCCCCACCCCTTCCTCCCTACTTGCCCTCCTCCTTCCTAGTCCTCACCAGGGGCATGGCCTCCTCTGTTTGGTGATCGTACCGGTTGCTCCAGGGCTGTTTGCTCCCACTTTTCTGTTGCGGTTGACGACACATGACAAACCTAACCGCACGAAACCAAACCCAGATTTTTCTCAAGAGATGTTCTTCTGGGGAACAAATAAGCATCCTGCCTCCTTCCTCAGAATGAGTGGGTGTCATATATTTCTCCTCTCTGGATTGCACACAGTTTCATTCTGCCCTGTCCTTTGCCACTGGTTCCTTTTTCACTTGCTTTCTTAAAATCGTTTACTTTGGGAAATTCAAATGGTGGCATTATCCGTGAAGAGTCCTCCAAACTATTGGTTCAACTTTAGGCAGAGGAGCTCAGTTTCTAACTATTTTTCCCTGTAACTTTTTTTTTCCTTTTCTTGTTTTACTTCTACTTTTTAGTATCTAGCTTTAAACTAATTGATATTGGAATTCCCACATGATATATCAAATTTATCTTCAACTGGGCAACTTTGTAACAATTAATCTGAGACATTTTTTAACCATTCTACCTAATCCCCTACCAATAAACATTGACTCTACTCAAAACCTTTTGTGCTGGATGTCCACGACTCTAAAGACATACTAATAAAAGGATAGATACTCTGATCTCTGGCATAGGATACCCTGTCTGGTTACCAGCACTGGAAAATTAGCCACCCTTTCTTCCCTTTCCTTCCCATTAAACAATAAAAAAAAAAGGATTTTCTCCCCTCAAGATGCAGAATCATAGAATGAAATAGGTAGGATGTCAAAGGTGCCTGAGACCTCCTCCCCATATACCTGTCTCGCCTTCTCCTAGAATGCTATAGGCACGTGATTTAGTCTGAGCATTCAGGCAGGAAGACGGAGATGGGCTTCATGAGTGGGTTGGTCTGGGAGCCTTTGAAACAATAGCAGAGAAACCAGTCAATTGTATTACCATCATACAGCTCCTTTTACCCTACACCCAACCCCACCTCTCTAAAATCTGGGATGGGTGTTTGTGCGGTTAGCTGTTTGCAAGTGGCCATTTTATGACAGGAAATGACCAGGTGGTATTAACCCTTTCCTTATATCTAGGGATAACGGCAGCTCTGCCTATGCAAATTTTTAGAGCATCTGGGGCCCAAGCGAAGAAGAGGGTGGCGGGAGTTTGTTTTTAGAAAAAGAGAAAGGGTTAAATACTACACTGAGAAACTTCATGAACAAATCTTTTAAAAAATTAATGTGTCAGATTGGTAATATATCTTTGGAATACTAATACAAAAATTGTGTCAATGCTACTTTTAAAGACAAATTTTGAGAAAAATCATTATGGGGGCAATAGAATATAACCTGCATTTGGTGGGGAAATTTTTGCATCATTTTCCAAGTTGAACAAAATTAATATTTCAAAATTCAGGTTTGAAATACTTTATATAAATGAATAGGTTTTTGAAAAAAAAAAGGAACAGCATATTCGGTGTCTATTGTGGATATATATGTATATCAGTATATATCTCTATACATATGTGTATATATATATGTGTGTGTGTGTATATATATATGTATCCAACTTTACTAAATAATATACTGTACATATACACCCACCCTTAAACTTGTACATACTGTATATATATAAAATGGCCACATTTCTTGCGTGTGTCTGTCCCCGGAAGGGTGGACTGATTGTTTTTGGATGTCTGCAGCTGTTACCTTGAAGGATGCGATTTCATCTTTCATTTATTTTTCCCCATCTAGACTGTATCAGGATAAACTGTAACTCCAGTAAGTTTTCCCTCAAGTTTCATTTTGTTCTTAAAAAAGAAAAAAATTGGCTTTATTTTGTTTACTGTTTTATGAGCTGTTTTTTATTTGAATTATTTTATGTTCTGACTATGGAGTTGTGGGGGTGGGGGAGCTGGGGTTGACCAGATGAAGGGCTGGTGAGGGTAATGGGCTGAGTGTGGCTCAGGGCTTGGTTTCTGAACTGGGGCGGGTCCTCTCTTCTTTCCTTGCATTTGCTTTTTATGCAGAAAAGGAGGAAAGGGCACCTGTATAAGCAAACAACTTGAAAATGAAATAAATGGTAATTTGTTGTTTTGGGGAAATATCCTCAAGGGTGGACCAAAAAAAAAAAAAAAAAAAAAGTTAGAGCAACCAGAATGCACTTCTCCACTACCAAAAGCTTCAGAAAATAACGGCAAAGTTCATGACCCAGAAGGTGACTGCCAACTCTGACGTTTCTTTCCTGGCATTTATCACTGTAGGGATTTTTTTTCTCAGAGGATAGGCAAAGCATTGTTCTTGGTGATAATGTAACATTTTAACCAAAGACTCGAGACACAGTCTGGCTCTTCTGAATGAAAAATTGCAGCCTATTATTTTTACTTTACCCCATTCAAATATTCTGGTTCTTGAAGAAGAGTGTTAATGAAGTGCAGGCTGAATATTACTTACGTGTTTCTTCTTCTGCCTCACAAAGGAACAGTAACTGGAGTCATGAGGTAGGAGAATAGGAAGGGAAAGAGGAAGGATGGGCAGAAAGAATGTTTAGTTGATAAAATAAATAAAGGAAGAAATATATTTTGAGTCTTATAGTATATCAGTTAAGACAAATAACTAAGGTAATTAGGGTAATTAGCTATAATAAACAATCTCAACATTTTAATGGCTTGACAAAAGAAAGATTTATTTTCTTGTTCAGGCAGAATTCAATGCCAGTGACAGCTCTCTTCAAAGACATAATTCAGGCATCTAGGATTCTTTTATTACCTGGGTCTACCACTTTGGAGTTCTTCACTTCCAGCCATATCCATAGGGTAGAGAAAAAGAGTTTGGATGGTTATGCATTGTGTTTTTATTGCCTTGCCTGTAAATGATATACAGTATATCACTTCTGCCCATATGTTGTCAGATATGACTCCATCCAAAATGCAAAAGGAAGTTGGGGAATATGGTTGTCCTGTGGACCCAGCAAGACAAAATTAGATTAGTTCAGCATCTAACACACATAATTTTCAGTATTATCTCTTAATTTTTTGCTTCTTTCCTTACTAGGGTCTTTCTGTAGGAAAAAAATAAAAAGGAAATAATTCAATTTTTATATTTACTTGTTTGTTCCATCACATTAGATATTTTATAGGTGCTACTAGTTTAACCCTCTTTCTTGGGAGATTATTTCATCAGGATGACAAAGTAATAAAGTCCAAATCCACTTTCTTTTTGTCTTTTTTTGGGGGGGGGGGGAGGAGGGGAGGGAAATGTTCCATGTAAATTAACAAAAGAAATATAAAAAAAATCGATATAAACAACCACTTCCTAAAGTAGAGTGCTTTATGCTTGTCTTGGCGTCACTTTCAGCTAATTTAAGCAGTGTCCTATTTTGCTGTGTTTAAACATTTCTAATTAGCCAGAAATTTCTCATGATATTTAGATCATTAAAGGCCTAATTGAAGCATCCTTTTTTTCTAAAGACTGGTGTTTTCTCTTTCTTTTAAGCAGCTTTATTGAGATATAATTTCCATACCACAAAAATCATCCACTGTAAGCTTACAATTCAGTGATTTTTATTAAATTTATAGAGTTGTCTAGATACCACCACAATCAAATTTTAGACCATTTCCATCACTTCCCCAAATTTCCCTCCTGTCCCTTTGCAGTTACTCCCTGGTCTTACCCTTAGCCCCAGACAACTACCAGTTTGCTTTTATCTCTATAAATTTGCCTTTTCTGGGCTTTTCATATAAATGGAATCATATAATATGCAGTCATTTGTGTCTGGCTTCTTAAAAAAACATATATATACATATATACATATAACAAAAAACAAAAAATCATATATATATGTACATATATACATGTAACAAAAAACCCTATATACATAAATGCATACATACACACATATATATGTATATATATGAAAAGTTTTTTTCATTTGCTTAATATTTAGAAGGAAATAAGATGGAGCTGAGCATGAAGGTGGAAAAATCTCATTCAAGGTTGAATCTGGCATCTTCTGGCATAGATGCCTATTTGCAGAACAGAGAACTGAGGCAGTTATTTGATCAGAATATCAGGATTTGCTTTTTGTGCTCTGTCCAGACTTTATCTTGTAAGTAATTCCACATACTCCATCTGATCAGCCATGAAAAGTCATCGTAAGACAAGTTCCAGAATTCTTTCTTCTAGGAAGACAATACCTCTTCTCCAGGTCATATATGCTAGCAGGTTTTCTAAACCTGATAAAAGATTTTCTATTCAGAGCCACCAAAACTATCACTGAGAGGAAGTATGTCAGCAAAGATGTGTTCCCTACTTTGATCACAGTATAGAAAGAGTATAACTAGTTTTAGTTCAATATTTAGATAAAGAGCCAAGATTGGATTTTGGAAATCAACTTTGAATTCTTAAGATAAAGCTTTAACATGCTAAGGAAGTTAATTTTGGCTTGAACATGAGAGAATATATAGTGCCCACTAACTGAACAGTGGTTGAATAGAAACAAAGGAAAATAAAGCTCGAGTCCTTTAAGCTCTTTAGTGCTGAGGCATGTAGATGTGTACTGAGCGTAGTGTAGAGTCACAAAGTAAGAGTGTTACATTTTCTTAAAGTTAATTTTAATTGTTGATTTGGAGTAAAACCTTGCATTGAAACTAAAGTGATATATTATGCAGAAGAATGCAAATAAATGTGAATCCTATTTAGTTCATGAATTTTATGTTTTAGGAAAAACTAAGAGTCAAAGACCTGTCATTTTTATTATGTATCGTCTCTTTTCCATCCCTGGCATTATTGGCACTTGGGTGGAAAAGTACGAGAAGGCTATGCAACTGAAACTGGTACAGGCAATTAGAACTCCTAAACTCCTCTCCCTGTGGACTAGATGTCAGAATTCATAGTTCACTCTATTATAGGATCTCAAGTTGTTTCCATGATAGGCGTGCAGATCTTTCTTCTTAAGCAGTTTTTGGGATAAGGTTGATTTGTATCCTGAGTTTGAGAGAGAGGAATTTTCCTCTTTTCTCTCAGTCTTGTCTCCAGGTGTCATTTCAGTAGAAGTCAGAGGGTGTTATTGCTTACATTTCAAAGCAGAGTTTCCCCTTACCCCTTGAAGGGACATGCTGAATCAAACTTTGACCATGTTTGAATGTGAGGTCGTGAACTTTTGCAGTAATTCTTTTTTTTAGAATGCCTGTCCCCTGGAAAGTCAGGTAAGATACAGAATGACATCATCTATGGGATTTTGTTTTTCTTCATCTGCTGCAAAACATTTGGGGAAATGGCTGTTTCCAGGGGTTGGTGTAACACCCTTTTTAATGGAGAAAAGAGCATGGAAAAGAAGGATGATCTAGTATAAGGAGAAACATTGGGCCAGGATAGAGGACAGTGATCTTGAGAGAAAAGCCTCTTCTTTTGGACTTTGTTGGCTGGTCCTTCTGTCAGTGACTTTGGCCCACCTCCATGCTGAGGGTTTCCAAGAAGAAGAAACATTGTTTTTAAAACAGCTTCTCTACCTTCCTTCCTCTCTTTGTCTTTTCCAATTCCTTGTCTTTCCACCTGGTATCTGTGGATATACTTATCATTACTCATTCTAAATCTTGCTACCCCTGCTTTCCAAATCCTCCAAGAATACCACATCATAAATTCTTCTCTGGGTTCTATCACCAAATATATATTAGTGTACGAATCAAGGTCTTTGGCTGAAATTGGGACATTGTTGGATTTGGTTCAATTGGCTGGATTATTCAAAAACATATAAGGAAATTCCAGCTTAGAACATACTTTAAAATGCAAAAGATCAACAGAGTTGGCAGCCATCATGGTGATTGAACTGTTGGGTGGCCTGAAGCACTGCTAAAGAAAACAGGGATGCTTTCTGGGGAATTTCTGGAGGAAATCACCTGTTCCTATGGTTCCAGTTCTTTGAGGCTGGCAGCACCCTAAGAACCATGCAGTTTTGAAACAGGTATGGACTTCTTATTGGTCTCATGGATGTTTGCTCAAGTCACAGTATGGAAAAAGGTTTGTTGTTCTTTACCTTGTCTGATTCTGACTCTGTCGTACTATTTCCTAGCCCCTAATTTATTCTCTCCCTTTCAAGCCGTGCATAGCATAGCTTGAATAAATATAGTGGACTTATCTTAGTTAGGTATGAATTTAGCATGAATGTATTTCGTGAACACATATAAATGAATATCAATTTCATTCTTTTGTTTTTTTTGCCTTTCTGTTCTCTGAAAGGCTAATTCCTCTGTGTATGGCCATTTTCTCAATCTTTCTAAAAAGATTCACCTGGAAATCGTGAGTTTGTGTACATGCCTAGTTATTTAGGCAGATGTAGAACCCCCTCCTCCAACTACTTTGAACTTGAAGCCTCAATTTATCTCTAACAAGGTTCGTTTTTTCTTCTCAGACATAAAGGAGAAAAAAAGTAGAGTGCCATGCAAAAAAGTATATTGACCTTAAAACACTCGAGTGTCGCACTGTAATCATGTCAGAGAACAGCTTTGGTAATGCTGTCCACTTCCATAGACTCTGTTATCTTTGGAACATCATAGAAATGCACAATTATATAAGAGCTGTATGAAGATAACATCACAAGGATATGATACCTCCAAGTCATACCTCTGAAGGCCACTAGTATTTACTAAATATTCCTTCTCTTGCACCTGCTTGCCTAGCGCCTGGTTTTTGCCTTTTGCGTTAGCTTCTGTGCCTTGGTCTGTTTTTAAGCAGACTCAATTTCCAGTGTTTTGGCCAAGTCAACAGCGTGTGGGTGTTTCTTGCTTAATTTAGGCATAGCTTAGTGAACTGCAGTTTTTTAAGCTAGACTTTCATTTTTTTTTCACTTCCTTTTTCTCTTTCTTCCCTCTGTATGTTATCAGTCTATGTGGCTTTATCTTTAGGTCTGGTATATCTAGAAATTCCAGAGCTGACTTGTTTAGCTCATCTCTTTAATTCAGAAATTCATACCTCGGGTCACCCAGGAAGGCTCACTTCTTCACTATTAAAAGTTTTCTGAGAAGGAAATTCTAGAACCCTCTTTGGTATTTCTTCCAATATTTGGATAACCTACCTGCCAGTCATTTGCCTGGCCATATCACTTCTCTTAGAGTTTTAGCGGAGATGGAAAATCACAGAGCAAGATCTTCTATATGAAAATGTATTGTGTATCAGACTATCAACATCACACCTGAGATTCTATTTCCATACTAAATGATTATGCTTACTTTTCTACTTTTCTCAAAATCTTATTTTAAAAAAGTATATATAATTTTGTTTCTCTTGGGAATGTTTTATATTTTTTATAATGTAAAAAATGGTACTGGAACAAATGTAAAGTAAAAAGTCTCACTCTCATCCCTATTCCTAGAGTTCAGATTCTCTTTCTCAGAGGCAACCAGAATTACCAGTCATTTGTGTATTCTCTCAAAGATAATCTGTGAGTATACAACATAGAGCTGTAACCATATTGTACCCCTCCTCTTTTCCCTCCTTGTCCTTCTTGACACGGTATTTAACACATTCTTCTGAATCTTGTCCTTTTTCACTTAAAATGTTTTAGGGACTGTTTCATCTAAGAATATTAAGGTTTCCTTTGTCATTTTTTTTTAACATTTTTCATTTTTGAGAGACAGAAACAGAACATGAGCAGGGGAGGGGCAGAGAGAGAGGGAGACACAGAATCTGAAGCAGGCTACAGCCTGTGAGTGGTCAGCACAGACCCCTATGTGGGGCTTGAACCCACCAACTATGAGATCATGACCTGAGCTGAAGTTGGATGCTTAACTGACTTAGCCACCCAGGTGGCCCTCCTTTATTCTTTTTAATAGTAACATAATACTGCATTTTATGGAGATATTATAGTTGATTAAATCAGCACCCTGCTGATAAGCATTTATTTTTATTACTAATTTTTTTTAGCTTTTCACTACTACAAAAAGTAAGAAAATGCATGTTTTTGTTTGTTAGTCTTTGCGTGCATGTACATGATTATCTGTTGGATAAATCCCTAAAAGTGGAATTAACTAGGTCAACAGATAAGTGCATTACAAAAGGTGATAGATATTGCCCAGTTGGCCTCCAAAGAAGTTGTACAGATTTACATTTCCACCAGCTATATCAGCTATAAATGAATGTTTGTTTCCCCTTACCCTTGCCAAACACTGTATAATCAAGCTTTTTATTCATTTTCTCAAAACAGCTCTTTAAAATGTTGCTGTCACATATTCCATTGAGAGCCACTGTCACCCATACATCTTTTCCATCCATCCTCTCCTTCAAGTGTATGTAGGGACCCTTGTTATTAGAAACTTTGGTGAGGACTTAGCCCAGAAATCTTTCAACAGAAATACACTGCAGCAGTATTTCACATCTTGTTTTTGTTTTTAATCTTGTTTTTGTTTTCTAGGAAGCAGGGGTGTTGTAGAAAGATGGCAATGTGTTATGGTAATTTTGTGTGATCTCCCTCTTATAGTCCTGTTTATCTACATTAGAATCCCAGCAATGAGGTGCTTTAGTGCAATTGCCAAGAGCAAGGAGGAATCTGGAACCAAATAGCCTGGGTTTAACCCTTGTCTCTAACACTAATGATCTATGGGTCTTTGGACAATTTATTTCAGCTCTCAGTTTTCTTAGTTGTAAAATGGGCATGATTATAGGATCTGCTTCTCTGAATGAGAACAGAACCTAGAACATAATATGTGCTATATGTGTGGTGGTGGTGATGATGATTAATACTGTCATAGTATTATGGCTGAAAAGATGATCTTTTGAGAACTATCCTTGTCCAGGAATGGATAGCTACATATTCCTAAAACCGTACTTGGTAGCTTAATAGATGCCTGTAAATTAAGCATCCTACTGTCTCCAGTCAAGTACTCAGGACAATAGTAAACACTTCAAGGCCATCAGAGTTGCACTGGATTTTGCACCAGTAACATTACTAATAAGACTATTGATGAGACCATTGTGAGGTCATACTGGGATTTTTTGTTTCCATTCATTGCAATTTGGTAAATAAAAACTTGATCTTAACCCAAAACTAATGAAAATACTTTGACTTCATGAGTTCTTCTGTGTTTGTTTCTGGGAGTTTGACATCATTAAAAAAAAAAAACAAAACACTTAATAGTGTTCTAAAATGAAAATATTATCTGTAAAATGTACAGGTCTGATTAGATGATATCATCACATTTGTGACTTTAATAACATCTAATATCAATTTCATATACTCTAAATGGGAACCAAAATAAAATCTAATCAGAGAAGTAACAGTTTTTGCAGCAAGGGTATAGGTTTCTGGCTAAAACATTACTGTCTGTTCAACTTCCATGGCACATTCCTGTTATGGCTTTAAAAGTCAAATTCATGCAGACCATAATTAGAAAGGAGAGCTAGTTCACCAAGAGGAGAAAAGAGTCACCCTCTTTTTAGGAGATCTGGTATTTTAGTTTCAACCAGTTTGTTGAAGCCTAGTGTGATGAATCAATATGTTAAAGATTCACACCTGTACCTTTGGGTAACTAAAATCACACATATATGCCATACAAAGGCTGGTGGCTCATTCGTTATCAGATCTGTATGTGATTCATATGTGATGCCCATTAATGGAAAAGTAATGACCATTTAGCAGTTAGAACTGTAGTACAATCCATCCCCAACTTCTAGGAATGTCCTTTGAGAGCCGATTAAAAGAGATACTAACAGAAGAAACTTCTCCTTCAGTGGCTTTAGCTAAGGCCACTTTTTCTCTGATTTAAAAATGGTCCCTGGGCTCTAGGATACAAATATATCACCTTTTGGTTTGCTTCTATTATGTAGTGAGCTCCTGGTTTAGAAAAGTCCACTAAGGACGGGGCTTTAACAGTTTTTGTTCATCTGGATTTTAGATGGGGTAAACAGATTGGGATCAAGTACCCCGTTAAAGAGTAGATAGGAAGTGAGAGTGACACAGTAAATTATAAATAAGTGGCTTCCAAAAGAGAGTGTGTTTTGTCTCATCAAAGGAAGAAGTAGAGGAAATAGCAGAAAAGGAGAAAACAGATTTAACTGTTGAGTTAACTCAAGACCTCACAAAGTATAAGCAAGGTTAATAGAGTTATTGGATTCTAGGAAAGATTGCTAAATGAAGGAGTAGAGTTTCTCTAAGCATCTTAAAAATAGGCAAACACCTTGCAAACCTAGGAATAATCTTATGTGAACTGCCCAGACAAGAGAGGCTATATAGACACCTAGAAATGTTTACAAATCACAGTTCAGGCCATTGTACTTAATTGTGTTAAATTGGTGTCTGTAATTTGGACATATGTGCATACATATAGTGGTATCTTATGTCAGCACAGTCTGAAATTTTATGCTGATATTTGCCACTGTTTGATTTTCATGACCTAAAGCTACTTGGATATAGGATATGCTCAATAAATACTTAGGTCAATGAGGTGATGAAATGTGCCCATCCCTCTACCTTAATTTATTATTTATATAAATACTCTTCGTAAAGGTACAAGCTGAAAAACTATGACTTTTTGTCTCATCATTGTAAAAGGAAGAAAATTAACCAAAGAATGAGTTTGGTCTCTTACCCTTGAAACCTAAAAGAATACATATTCCTTTCTCTGTAAAATCAGAGATTTCAGAGAAAATAAAGATTTTGGTGAAGTCTTATTTGGCCAAGTTTTGGTTGAGATCAAGAAAATTTCATAAAGCAAGATAAATGTGTATTAGTAAATATTGTATGTTGTCACTCTTCCTTGTTATTCCAAGAACACCCATTGAGAGTTAACTGGATTTTAGATGTTGATGCCAGTTTTAGGGGTTTATACTATGGATTTCCAAGGAAAATGCAAAAGGAATGCTTATATATATATATTGGGCACCCTCCCCCTTGTTTTCATTTTCTTTTTCTCTAGAGAAATTGGAACTCAGGTGTATGCACAGATGGCTCCTGGCTTACAATAGTTTGGCTTATGATTTTTTTTTTTACTTTATGATGGTGTGAAAACGATACGCATTCAATAGAAACCATATTCTGCATTTTGATGTTTTCCTGGGATAGTGATAAGCAGTATGGTACTCTCTTGTGATGCTGGGCAGTGGCAGTGAGCCATAGCTCCCACTAAGCCATGCGGTCACGAGGGTAGATAAGCCATACACTTACAACCATTCTGTTTTTCACTTTCAGCGCAGCATTCAATAAATTTCATGAGATATCCAACACCTTAGTGTAAAGTAGGCTGTGTGTTAGATGATTTTGCCCAACTGTAAGCAAATATTCTGAGCATATTTAAGTTAGGCTAAGCTAACCTGTGATGTTTGGTAAGTTAGGTGTATTAACTGCACTTTCTATTTATAATATTTTCAACTTAATGATGGATTTATTGGGATGTTCACCCCATTGTAAGTTAAAGAGGATCTACATCTCTACAATCCTGGGGTGTCTGGGTGGCTCAGTTGGTTAAGCGTTCGACTTTTGGTTTTGGGTCAGGTCATGATCTCAACAATTTCATGAGTTTGAGCCCCACATGGGGCTCTGCACTGACTGTGTGGAGCTTGCTTTCAATTCTCTCTTTCTCCCTCTCTCTCTACCCCTCCCCTACTCATGCCATCTCTGTCTCTCTCAAAATAAATAAATAAACTTAAAGAATTAAAAAAATCCAGATGAATTTCTCACAGATTTTGTTCAGGGATGGTTCATTTCAACATTTCAGTTCAACATAATAGTTTCTTTTGTTCACAATTCATTTGACCCTTGAACAGTGTGAGGGGTAGGGGTTCCAACCTCCTTGCAGTTGAAGATCAACATATAACCTTTGACTCCCCCAAAACGTTACTATTAATAGCCTACAGTTGATCGGGAAGCCTTATTAATGACATAAAGAGGAGATTAACACATTTTCTATGTTATATGTATTATATACTGTATTCTTACAATAAAGTAAGCTAGAGAAAAGAAAATTACTAAGAAAATCATAAGTAAGAGGAAATATATTAACAGTAGTGTCCGAGAAAAAATCTGCAAATAAGTGGACCTGCACAGTTCAAACCCATTTGTTCAAGGGTCAACTGTATATGTGTATTCCTTGTGTTGAGGTCCTGCACACTGGTATCTGACCACTTGCTGGGAGCCAAGTGAGGTGAGTTCCTGCTCTCCTTTCAACACCAAATATTTCAGACACTAATTTTGAGTAAGAATGGTGTTTGTTTTCCTTTCTACTTTTGTACAATTTCTTTTTGTACTCTAATCCATTTTATTTATCTAATACACAATAAGATTTACAAGGTGACAAGTTTAATAAGTATTAGTGTTAGGCACAGTTTATATTTTGAAAGTTAGGAAGGGCCACTTTATCAGTGATCTGTACGATGTGCTAACATTATCAACCAAACTCTGCATTCCTGTTTGGTGAGAAGATAAATAAATCAATGGGTATACATCCCTTTCATTGTTCCTAAAAATGCATATGTATGTGTGCATGTGTGTGCAGGTCTGTGTGTATTCTAGTAGGTGTCAGTTACATGTTACAGAGGAGAAGGTTTAATTTGAATTGTTTCCAGAACAATTAGCCACCAAGTGTAAGTCTACCTATTGATTCAGAGCATCTCAACAAACACAGTTTTTCTCAACTTCAGTACCAATTTTGGGAAGAAAACTTAGAGACCAGGAGTTGTTGCTTTTAAAAGAAATGGAGTAATTTGCTGGCTGTTCTGTTGACCAAGTGACTAAAATCACGGAGCTTTCTAACGTAAAGATTATTGGAAGATAGGGAAATAAACCATAAAGGGATATATAAATTTTCCTTCCAAAAATAAAGTTCAGAGTAAATCTGATTATATAATATCTGAACACTAAAAGATTACACCGTTATCACCAAAGCCTTGTGCTGGCACTTTGTCAGAAGCAGTGTTCAAGGTGGCCTCTGGAAGGGCCCTCATTAGAGAGTAGAAAGCAAGAGAAAATATCAAGGGGTAAAGGCAGGAGGTATGGAGTTTACTTATAATGATCTAATTGTTCATCTTCCTGAATAGCTGATGTTACATTGCAGTAGAAAGAGGTTAAAAGGCATATGTGTTTGAGAAGAGAGACAAAATGTGTCAGAGATCATGTCTCCTGAAACAAAGTCCTGAATACTTACGAGCTCAGGATCTTCCCAAGAGACCTGCTGGAGCACATTTTTTAATATCAACATATTATAAGTGGGAAACCAAGGCTTATGGAATCCAAGTGCATCGCCTCAGGTCTCAGAGTGATTAGTAACAGGCATGAATCTTCATAAATTTCATTTTCTGATTCTTTCTTTAAAATTTTTTAATGTTTATTTTTGAGAGAGAGAGAGAGAGACAGGTGCGAGCAGGGGAGGGACAGAGAGAAAGAGAGACACAGAATCTGAAGCAGGCTCCAGGCTCTGAGCTTTCAGCACAGAGCCCGATGTGGGGCTTGAACTCACGAACCACGAGATCATGACCTGAACCGAAGTCAGATGCTTAAACCGACTCAGCCACCCAGGTGCCCCTCCGTTTTCTGATGCATAATCAAATGAACATTCTATGTCACCTAAGTCACACTATCTTATAATGATACCACAGGACATTTTTTCTCTTCAGAATTAGTAAAAAGAAAAAAGAAGGAGTTAGGGACCACTGCAAAGGTACAAATTAGAGAGGATATTATGACCTAAACTCTTGGATGTGGTAGGAACAGCCACATGAATAGAATGAAATTTAGTTCTGAACCTTGGAGATGACAGAAATAATATTGGTATTATCCACAAGTGTGGGCAGGTTCAAATCTGTAGCATAAACAGAGGGCTTACTCCTCTGTTGCAGGGGTAACAAAGAGGAAGAAAATTGGAAACACTGAAGGGAGAGGGAAGAAGGCCCCGTTATTTCCTGTGAGTCAGTTTCCTGTGATAGTCGGGGAGCCCTTTTCCTTCCTTCCATCCCCAGAACCTGAGGGAAAGGAACTACTCTCATGGCCGGAATGAGGATGCCCACAAGAGTGGGATGGCGAGAGCAGCAGGGACAAAAGGCTCGAAAGAAGCAAAAACGGCAGATGGCAGCAACAAATGTGTGCAGGACAGGCAAAGAGAAAGAGAAAGGGCACCCAATATCCCTTATGGAGCAGCAGAAGAGCAACGTGTCTTATCACTGTAGAAAAAATCAGTATTTTTCTGATCTCCCAGAGAAAAAATGCAGAGGAAGATGAAGACAGTATGATGAAGCCACTGGGCTAGGGAATGGTTAGAGAATGCTTACAACTGTCTTGTGAGAAGGAATTAATATTTGAAATTAAACTCACACGACGTACCTGTCAATAGTTGGAACGTTTAACTTAACTGTTTTACTCACGGATTGTTATTTACAGGCAAACCCTTTTGATGAAGGAACCCATTAAAAAAAAAAAAAGGCTTACCAATTGTCAGGAATAGAAATGCTAGATATTGTAAGACCCAGGTACTTATCCTTAGCTGAGTTTATCCACACCTTTACACACCTGGTGGAAAACAGAAGTGTGAGGATCTCACGATTAACATCTCAAAGGCATGAAAATTAAATACCAAGTGAAGACACTACTCCATTCTTTCCCCTCCAGATTTTCCCTGAACCATTTCCTCTGTCACAGCAAAAATGGATGCTAAGTCCATTCACAAGGACATATGCAATAAAATTTTGAAAAGCTTTGCTCTTATATAAAGTGCATCAACTTCACGGATGGCTACTAGTTTTAGTAAAATAATAGCAAAGATGGAGTGTTTTTTTGCATGCCAGGCATTGGGATGAGCAGTTTGCTTGCATAATCTTATTTAATCTATATTCCAATCTTATAAAGTCGATGTTATCTTCATTTTAGAAATGAGAATTAATTATGCAAAATGCTTGCCCAGCTTAAGATTCAGTCTTTTTGATCCCAAAGCCACAGCTGCTCGCTGTGGCACATAGTGTCTCTTCTGCTTAGATGCTGCAATGTGCATGCTCAAATATAAGCAGTCCACCACCCAGGACAAATGCTGATGGTCCCCATGCAAGATGCCCTTCTAGTCACCAGTAGTTCCTGTTTGGTTTTTAGGTTCATCTTTCTGTAACCTTGACCTTTTCCACACTCAGGCTTCCTTTCCTCAGCTTTATGGGCACATTAGTGGCCCATTTTTGTTCATAACTAGTGTCTAAGGCACTGTTTAATTCTATGACTGAAAGTTCCTTAGCATTTAGGGATGCCTAGGGGATGAATTAGGAAGTATCATACAGGCATGGGGATGACTAAGAAGGGAGCAGTGCTAGGGGCGCCTGGGTGGCGCAGTCGGTTAAGCGTCCGACTTCAGCCAGGTCACGATCTCACGGTCCGTGAGTTCCAGCCCCGCGTCAGGCTCTGGGCTGATGGATCAGAGCCTGGAGCCTGTTTCCGATTCTGTGTCTCCCTCTCTCTCTGCCCCTCCCCCGTTCATGCTCTGTCTCTCTCTGTCCCAAAAATAAATAAACGTTGAAAAAAAAAATTAAAAAAAAAAAAAAAAGAAGGGAGCAGTGCTAGAATGCTGTAAGTGATCATAGCTTAGTCATCTGTGTGCCCAGTGCTTTGTTGGCCATCCTTTTGTAATATTGGTAGTCCTTGTTGGTTTTTTTTTTTTTTGTCTCTGTTGTACTCTCGTACTCTCGTCTTAGCAAACAGATTGTGGTCACTCAAATTTCCTGAGGTCTCGTACACTTCTCTTCCTACCTTCATGCTTTCTCTTATGCTCTAGATAATGTTTCTCCCTGTGTCTGCCTGCCAACGACTGCTCATCTTTCGTGACAGCTCAGGGATCACCACTCATGAGAAGACTTTCCTTTTACCCCAGGCATTTCCTTTTGTCCACCTCTAGGTTCCCAAAGTACTCAGAGTACACATCTTTCAGAACTTACCACATTGCTTTGTTTGCCTCTCAATGTGTCTCTGGAGCCAATGACTGGACTCCTCACAGTTCAGGAAAATGTTCCATTTATCATTGTGTCTTCACTGGCTAGCACAGTGGCTGGCACACATATGGTTGGAATTAATGCACATTTATTGAGTTAATTAATAATGATACACTTGATGGCTTGACACTTTGGGCCACAGGAGAAATCCACGTGGATGAATACAGATTTCTTAGGGAAAATTTTTCGATGTTTACAAAGAGGGAAATCTCAGCAGATCATAGCTTACCATGATAAGGACATTTGTTCAACTCCTACAGAGAAAATATGCTTTTAGAAATCCTTACTAAATACTGATTAGAAGGCTAACATTTAATGTGAGGAAATGTGATTTCAAAGCAATATGATTCTTCTTTTGCCTAAATGGTACTGGTTCAAAGAGATATTTAAGGGGGTTCCTGGGTGGCTCTGTCGCTTGAGTGTCAAACTTTGGCTCAGGTCATGATCTCACAATTTGTGGGCTTGAGCCCTGCATTGGGATCTCTGCTGTCAGCCCGGAGCTTGAACCTGCTTTGGATTCTGTGTCTCCTCCCTCTCTCTCTCTCTCTCTCTCTCTCTCTCTCTCTCTCTCTCTCTCTGTGCCCTTCCCCTGCTCATGCTCTCCCTCTCTCAAAAATAAACAAATATTAAAAGAAAGAGAGACATTTAAGGCACAGCCTACCTTTGTGGAGTATTGCTTTGTACATGTCAGAGTGTGTTGCTTTTATGTCTCATCTATCCTGGATGAAAACCTTTCCTCTTTCCTCTACCGGTTTTTATAAGCCTCTGTAAGCTTCAAACTGATCCTAAAGAGAATAAGGAAGATAACTCAGCAGAAAAATGAAACAAACACAAACAACAGCAGCAGGAGGAGTGACAGCATTACATAGTGCAGAGAACAGAACTTTTGGGCTCAGTTACACCTGCTCATTAGCTATTAGTCCCAAGGCGATTCCTCTGTGCCATCATTATTATTAGTAATAGCTGTAACATCATTTGATGAAGAAGAAAAATATTTGAACAGAAGCCTAGCTCCCAACCATGTGCTTTCCATCCCAGCATTTAAACCAGCACCAAAAAACCAGCATTGTCCTATGGCCTGGTATCTTATGGCTTGAATTGCTCATTGATCATTTGAACTTGGAACAATACAAACATCGGTTTTCCAGGCCTCCTAGCTACTTGTCTAATGTTTCTGATTTGTCAAAGGGAATTGCTTCCTTTGTAAAATATTTTATAGAAGGCAGGACAGGAATTGGCATTTGAAGAAGTGGAGTGTACCCAAGATAGCTTCCAGGGTTTTTGTGGCGGGGTTTTCTGGCAGCCAGTTTAGAATCTTGTGTGAAATTAATTCAGGACTACCTGCCCTGCTCCAATTAGGGTCACATTATTAACAGGGAGGGTCCTCACCTACCAAAGTCACAGGGACCAAGGGTTAGTTTAATCCTAGAGGGGTTAAGCTGTCTCTGGTAAAGTTTAGTGGTACAAGTGATATCCAATTATGTATTTGCCCATGATGAAATATATCCAGAAGAAATAAAAACAGCAACAAACTCATATGGGCTGGCATTTAATGAGCATCTATTTTGGGCCAGGTAATATTTTTAGTTGTTACGTATATTATATCCTTTAAGCCCTACAAGAATCATATGTGGTAAGCAGGGCCATTTATATAATTTGTGGGGCCTAGTGCAAATGTGAGCCTCTTGTTCAAAAAGTAGGGGAAAATATTTCCTTTTTTTTTTTCTTCTCTCAACCTATTAAGGTGATGTGTTTTTTTTTTTAATTTGCTTCTAATATGTTCCCTCCAGCATGAAGATATGCATGGAGTGAGTATAGACCCTCAGAGGCCCCCAAGACTTTACCCCATGACTCTGCAAGTTGGGGCAGAAAGTAGCAGCAGTTACTGGGTGGAGCTGGAAAAGCAGGTGGCCAAGAACTTGTTCTGGGGAGATAAGACCACTTGTGAACCAAGTTTCCCATTGAACTTCACTTATAAAATGCAAATTCAATTCCTTAGAATTCCCTAAAATGCCTAAGAATTTTAAGACAGTGATTGCAGAACCTTGAACCCTAAACCTAAAGGGTTCTGTGTGACTGTACTGGTTACATACTGTAAAAATAGATATTATTATTTGAATTTTACAGACAAGGTAACTCCAGTCATCAGAAAGTAGGTTTTTTGTTTTTTGTGGCATATTTGTCCATCCTATAATTACTAAAACATACTTGCCTATCACATACATCTTGGCTTGTTGTAAATCTTGGTAGACTTAATCCTGCATTTTGTAAATTCCTAATTGCTCCTGAATGTCTTTCCTCAAGGTCAAGGATAAATTATGAATCCTATGAATTACCCTTTCCATAAAGGTTTACATAATGGCATATAATAAAGTATCACATTTTCCTGGCCAATGGAAACTTGCTTTATTTTTGAATAAATCAAACTCCTAGTCCATTTTTACTGTACCTCCACCTTCAGAAGTCTGAATTATCACTTATAGATCATCAGAAACTAGAAACAGAATTTGGAAATCATCACATTAATGTGCCATTGCTGCAGAAATCCCTTGGACTAACTGAGGAAGGGGGTGGAAAGAGCATTCTGGGAATAATTGACCATTCACCATCTTTAGAACAATGCTGTCTGACACCTTAGTTTCTAATTTGTTATTCCAGATTCACCCTTACCTAATCTAAAGATAATCAAATGAATGTCCTTCAAAGGGAATGAATGCAAAAACTAGTAGGCCCCATCCGAATATTTTAAAGAAAAAGCTCTGTTCTTTCCAACAAATTCCACAGAATCTTTGGAACAGAACGGGAGTAAATTGGTTTCAAGTTAATAAGTGAAAGTAAAACACTTGCTGTGGCTATAATGAGTGCCATTCCTAAGAGCTGCCAGACCATGACATTTTTCAATGTCTTTCTGGAAAGAATAATTTATGTAAGCTTCCACTGAGCAGCCGTTAGTAGCTTGCCTTGCCCCTGCCTTCTTTGTGATTTGGGGCACTGCAGTGCAAGCTGACATGCTGAGCTATTTGGCTGTCTCAGCCTCATGGCCAGCTCTTACTCAAAACAACATCAGGGGAATATGACAACATCCCTCCAGGGATGTAAGCTAGATTTCTTAGAATAATTGTATTCATGGAAGAGAATTTCCTTGTACTTACAGTATACTTTGTTCTGTGTAACAACATAGTTAGGTCTGATTTTATTGCCACCACCTTTGAAGGCATATATCCACTCTCTTATGGAGTAGTTATGTCTTTCCACTCAAATTGTCTTACACCAAGGAACTGGTTTATTGGGACTCTGTATCCAGACTGATGGTTTAACCATCACGACTACCTGCAGGCAGCACGTGTTTATTAATGAGGGTTTGATCACCTTTTCATGTGATTACATGTTAGTTTAGTATTCCCTTCTAAATCGCCACTTAGTTTATAATTCAATTGTTATTGATCCAAGAGCTATCAGAGAGTAATTGATTGCAAGTTACATGTTTGGGAGGTAGGTTAACTCTCAGACTCACTCTATTTGGAGAGAATGTTGCTTTGACTAAAAATAAATGAAGCTCATACTTAAATATTTATCTCAGAAATGAGAGCCTCTGGTATTAAATAAACTTTATCACTGAATATTTTCATCAAGACTTGGAGACTTGGTGGTCCACTCTAAAAAGTCTAGACAGAGGTTGGCTAACTTTTTTTCTATAAATGGCCAGATAGTAAATATTTTAGGCTCATGAGCCGTACAGTCTCTGTCACAACTGAATTCTCTGCCATAACTGATATATGCTATTGTAGTACAAAAGCTATCATAGACAGTACAAAAACTAATGGACAGTGGGCAAGGCTGAGTTCCAATAAAACTTTATTAACTAAAATAGGAAGCAGGCCAGATTTGGCTCAAGGGCCATAGTTTGCTAATCCCTGGACTAGGATCAGAAGAGAGGTATGTTTGTAGAAACTATGTTGGAGAAGTAGACTAAACTACCTAGGATTCCAAACTATAAAGTCAATGAAAGTTTGAAGAACTACTTAAAGCAATTTTTATTCTAGATGCTGGTAATGCAGTGCTGAGCAAGATCAACATTGGCCCTATCCTTAAGAAGTTTGCATTTTATTTGAATTGTTCAGGAATGTATAAATACATACATGAGTTCAGATAATGCCAAATGCAATAAATAAAATTATACAAGATAAAGTGCCTGGAGGTGGGAGGGAGTACAGCAGTAGAAAGGATCATCCTGGATTCCTTTCTTAGAAAATGATATTTGAATGTTGGACATTTGGAACTTGAATGATGAGAAGGATTGAGTCTTGGGAAGGCTTAGGGAAAGAGTATTCTGTGTAGAGGCATTAAAAAGAGTCAAGGCCTTATGAAAGGAATGTACGTGGTGTGTTTGAGGAACAGGAAAACATGAGTGTGGTTAAACCAGGGCAGGTGGGGCAGAAGGAAAAGGACTCTCCATCTCTATCTTGAACTGTCCCCTTTAGACTGACCTATAATCACAATTTTAAGTGAGTTAAGGAACTCATCTTGGGATTTAGAACCATACTCCGTTTTATCATCTATTCTCTTAGGGAGGCAAGTTCACAGGTATCTGTCATAAATGCTTGATGTCTAAGTATAGTTTCCACCATTTCCAATCCACAATTATTAAAGTAGAAGCAAGCCAGTGCTTCAGTTCAGAAATGGCTAAATCACTGTTTGAACCATGTTAAAGAAATGATGAGACCAGGACATCAGAAGTAAGAGCTGGGGCGGGGGGATAAGAAGGCCATGTATCAGATCAATAGGTCTAGACATTGGAGCCATGTAGAGGATTTCACAGCAGTGATCTTGGATTGCTAAAGTGGGTGAAAGAGGTCAACCATTAGTAGTTTCAGTATGGATGCCTAGATGTCCCAAACTCACCAGTCGATGGGATATTGTAGATGGAAGCAATCCAAATCCTACCTTAAAAGAATCAACTCAGTTTGTTTTATGGAATTTACTGCATCTGGTCCTATATTATATGGTAATTTTATGAAGCATTGGAAATAAGATTATTTTAAATTCCTTGTTGTTTGGGGTTGTGAAAACACCCAAGGAGAATTGCTTGAATCTAAACAAAACACCTTGAATTAATTTGATCAAGTCCTTTGTCTCAGTTGAGTAGAATTTGAGGAAATGGTTCTACCAGAATTAAGGCCAGCTCAGGGAAATTAATTTAGAGTGTCTTGCCTTGAAAGACAAGTTAGTTTTCTAGGTGGTGGTGTTTGATAACAGTGCTTCAGATGAAAGCAAAAGAATTTTGTGTTCTGTTAGGAATTACTGGAAGAGACCAAGAACAGTAACCTATTGCAATTTCAGATAGCCAGAGGGAGAAGTCAGTCTGCATTAATGAAAGAATGTTATGTTTTTTTTTTAATAAAATTGCTTTCAAAATACATGCAATAAGTAGACCAAGATGTGATGTGATGTGAGTGTGTGTGTGTGTGTGTGTGTGTGTGTGTGTGTGTGTGTTGTGTATCTCTATCCCAGTAAATGATCTTAGAGGTTATGTAAGCCTGACTTATTACTACCATTTTAGTTGATTAAAATATAGTATTTCTTCCAAGGTACTTGGATCATACTTAAAATTATTTTTACAAGCAATGCAAATAGGTTCAGCAAAACTGGTTTGATATCTTAATTTGGTTCACATACCCATTGTTTACAGATGCTATAAAGATATATGTTAACGTAGATTCTATTACAAATTCTAAGTTTGTCTCTGATTCTGAAGTAATAAGTTTTATTGAAGGTAGAAGTCTGAATGTAGCATCTCTGCTAATATAATATAGGATTTTCACAAGTTAATTGGTCAGGAGAATGAAAGAGATTATATTTTGTAACGTGGGGTATTTTTTTTTCCTACCTTGTCTTACTATACGATATTACAGGAATTTTTAAAATTTTAAAAATATTTAAATCAGGACTTTTGTATCACTTTTTACTGGTGTTTCATATATTGAGTTAACATAATACCACATGCTGGGGGCATTAAAGAAAATTATTTAACAATAAAATAGTATTTGGTGGTTCCATTTATTTTTTTTTCCTTTTTCTAAGAGGATATAATGTATTCCTTTAAGCATCTTGAATCTCTTCCTTGGGAGTTGGCAGCAGCAACTGTTATAAAGGGAACATTTTTGAAATATGGATCTTAATCACATTGAGGGCCATATCCATCAGAGTTTCCATTTTATACGGCACATTCAACTTCATTCATCTGACAGCAATGAAATAATACTACTTTAGACTTCTATGGAAGTTTTATTGAATATCATCAAATGCTTAGCAAATATTTAAAACATTTCACATATTCTTACAACTGGGAATCACACATTGAAGATTATTTCCTGGTTTGGGAACATTAATGTAATGAAAAAGTGATAAATATATCTTGACCTGACATGAAAGTAGAATAAGATGCTAAGTTTACTGAATGGCTCGATACTTCTTATAGAACAGAATAGCAGAAACATTACTTTTTCCTTAAACTGTTTGCTAGGCCAAGGTCATATGGCTTATTCTCATGGCTAAAGCTGGTGATAAAGCTTGGACTTTTGATTTCCAAACTGTAGCATGCTGGTATCAGAGCTGATGAAGCAAGCCACTGTTCTTACTGCAAATGGATAGGACAGTAACATGTTCACTTATTTGCAGTTTTAGCAGAGGTTTCATGGGTGAGTATCAACCTCTTTTCCTCCATTTCCTGAAACATCCTGTGGTTTGGAATGTCACCATCCTTACAATCCACTTTCTCTTAGGGTGCCTGGGTGGTTCAGTCGGTTAAGCATCCGACTTCGGCTCAGGCCGTGATCTCATGGTTTGTGGACTTGAGCCCCGTGTTGGGCTCTGTGCTGACAGCTTGGAGCCTGCTTTGGATTCTGTGTCTCCCTCTCTCTCTATCCTTCCCTCACTCATGCTCTGTCTCTCTGTCTCTCTGTTTCTCAAAAACGAATAAACATTAAAAAAATCCACTTTCTCTTATGCTTTAGTAATACTGAGCAAAAAATAATGTGATTATCATTCACATTTATATTTGATTGTTTCATAAATAGTAGAACCATAACTTAAGCAGGTAAAATTGTTCTCTCATTCTTTGCCTTTGTTCAGGTTCCCATATGAAATTGCTGTTTTTGGAAAATAGGTTTCTAATTCCCTTGCCCTTGCAGTAGATAATATATTTTAGAAAATTGTTTCTAATTCAAAAGAGGTTTCGCTTTGTCTCCTGGATGAAAAATGGTTACCAAGTTTTCCAGTTGCATATAATTATACCTGTCAAACAGCTGGTGATGGCTACCTCAAGAAGTCCACACAAGATGTTGACACAGTCAGCTTCTCTCTTTAGGTGTCTTGCCATGAAGTGGGTGATCCTTCCAGATTCTAGGTGCTACTCCTTAGCTGGATGTTTTACTTTTTTTTTTTTTTTCAACGTTTTTATTTATTTTTGGGACAGAGAGAGACAGAGCATGAACAGGGGAGGGGCAGAGAGAGAGGGAGACACAGAATCGGAAACAGGCTCCAGGCTCTGAGCCATCAGCCCAGAGCCTGACGCGGGGCTCGAACTCACGGACCGCGAGATCGTGACCTGGCTGAAGCCGGACGCTTAACCGACTGCGCCACCCAGGCGCCCCTGGATGTTTTACTTTATAAGGCAGTAGCCCTTCATGAAAAAGCTGTAATTACACAGCATTCAGGTATTTCATCATTAAGCTAACAGCCAAATACAAGATAGCACATGGCATGAGAATTTGAAACTAAGCTCAGTAGGAATGAGGCTATAGCTTAGTCTTTGTTCCCCACTTTCTATTCGTTTTGGACGAGTCCTGTCTATGACTTGATGTGTGACAGTGGCAATACCAGCCTACTACTCAGAGGAGAAAAGAGGACGACGAGAGGGGTAATGAAAGCCCTTCAAGCAAAGGCAGGCACTACTGTAAGCAAAAGTCATCTCTTTTGACTTCCCCCCACCCCCCATTTTTGAAATCTAATTGATCTCAGATGTGGTTTAAATAATACGATGTCAAGGGGCGCCTGGGTGGCGCAGTCGGTTAAGCGTCCGACTTCAGCCAGGTCACGATCTCGCGGTCCGTGAGTTCGAGCCCCGCGTCGGGCTCTGGGCTGATGGCTCAGAGCCTGGAGCCTGTTTCCGATTCTGTGTCTCCCTCTCTCTCTGCCCCTCCCCCGTTCGTGCTCTGTCTCTCTCTGTCCCAAAAATAAATAAACGTTGAAAAAAAAAATAATATGATGTCAATTGCTAGGATCAGAGGAAACTGAATATTCTTATCAGTATCCTCATGACTCGGTGATTGTAGCTTTTTAGAGGACTAAATTTGTTATGTGGAACTCTGAAAAGGAGCCCACGTGTTATTTGGAAACTGTTGATTCTGTTGAGCGCTACTAGGCGCTGTGTAAGTTATAAGAGTTGTTGAGTCCTGGCCAAGTGGAGTGTATAATCTCCTTCCACTTACCAAATAGGTCCCTGGGAAAGAGATGAAAATTTTACCTGTGAAAGTTGTAACCAAGGGGTTTGAGATGAATCTCTGTGAGACTGATGCCCATGGCACCCTCACCCAAACCCTATGAAAGCTGATACATCCCTTCTTGTTTCTGCAAAGTTCTCCTAGTTCTGTTGCTTCATAAACAAAATGGTTTATTTTCATGCTCTTGGACAAATTCTGTAATGAGGACACTACACATTGTTCAGTGCTCTTGTTTATTTTATTTTTCATTTTTGTCTAAGACCTCATGTCTTTTGAGTGGCTTTCTTCCTTTGGAAGTTCCTGGAGCTCATCTTGGTAACCCATATATATCAGGAAGCCTCCAAGATTTCTAGTCTTGTGAAGTTTACAGAACATTCATTTCCATGGCCTGTTACTCTATCTAGGGGGATCATAGTGTGTCCATCGACTCTTTAGGCATGGCAAGATGGACCGTCCTTGGACTAAACATTTGGCTCTGCTTCGTGTATAATTCTTTTCACTTGCTGCTTTTCTTAGAGTGTTTCAATAAGAAAAGCATCAAAGCAACCTGGCCAAGAGGAGAAGTCTTGGGTCAGGAAAACTTAGAGACATATTTGAAGAGAACATTTGATAACAATTAGAAGATTTTAATTTATCAGGGTAGAAGAAAGCTATTTTCTGTAGTTAGAGTTGTAAGAAGTGACCTTCAAAATCTGAAAAAAAAATCTCAACAGTTGAAGCCCTACTGTGTTCCAGGCGCTATGGTCAACAGTTTATGTTCATTTTCATATTCAGTCCTCTCAGTAGCCCTACCAAGGAGGTATTATTATTAGTCTTTCAGGTGAGGACATAAATGTATTCAATAATACTCATCCAGTGTTTATTGAGTACCCATGTGTCTAACTGCTGAAAATATAGCCGCAGACAAGACAGCTTATGTTTTAGAGATAGAGACAGACAAGTAGCAAATTAACAAATAAATAGCATAATCTTCCTGGGGCAGTGTGTCATGAAGAAAGGAAGGCTAGGTAAGCAGGGAATCAGGGTAAGAGGATGGTCAGGAAGGCCTCCCTAGCAGGGGCCATGGAGCTGAGAGCTGAGAAATGTAGGAGGCCACCCTGCAGGGGTCTTAGGAGAAGCAGTTCAGGCAGAGGGTCTTGTCAGTGCAAAGGTGCATTCGCAGGACAGAAAGAAAACATATGTGGCCTGGAGAGGGGACAACGGGTGGGGAGTGGTAAGAAGAGAGACAGGGGCCAGGAAGTGTCTTGCCAGTTAAGGCAAGGAGTTTGGATCTTATTTAAAGAGCAGCAGGAAGCTTTGGGGATGTTTCAGATAGATAAGTGATGTGGTTCAAGTTATGTATTCCAACATTCCCTGAAAAGGATGAGTAGTTTGTTCAAGGTGAGACAGTAAAATGAGGAAAGAGGGAGGGAGTTAAATTGCTCACCTGGGACTTAAACCTGGTCCCTCTGCCTTCAGACCTCTTCCCAGCATGCTGTACAGTTTAACTTGATCACCAGTATCAAGAGATTGGAAAGGAAGAATGTAGACAGTGGTAAGAGAGGAAAACCACAGTGTACACATTAGAGCCAAAGGTTCAATTATTTTAGGAAAATTAAACAGGGAAGTTAGTGCCAACTTCTGGGAATCTGGGATACAGCTTGCCTTTGAGTGGCCGGCTTGTGTGTCTTATAATGTCGATCTTCAACCCCCTGTAAACCGGGTCACAGTGAGGAGGTTCCTGTTTAGACGCTGAGAAGAGCAAAGCTTACTGAGTCCTTGTGCTCAAGGAGGGCTAGTTGGTTTGGGTTCGCTGAAACTCTGTTGCTGAATTTTCTCTTCCTTCTTGCTCATAACCTGACTGTCTAGCCATTCCTGCGCCCCTCCCCCCCCCCAACACATGCTAAATGTAGAAAGCAGCAAGTTTTGGAAGGTTAAGGAGCAAGTTGTACTAGTCACACTTTTCCCTGCCCTGCTAAATCAAGAACTGCATACGGCATGTGGTGGGGAAAAAAAGAGAATGCTCCTTAAGAATTTTTTTTGTGTTGCAGCCTCCAGTCCTCCTCCCCCCTCTCTCCCCCCCCCCCCCACCCCCAGTCCATCTGTGAAGCCTGAATTCGTATACAGGCTATCTGTCTACAGACGCCCCAGCCTTAATCACGTTCCCGTATTGTGTATCGCTCCCAAATCTATCTACTTATGTCAGTTGTTTACCAGTTCCCTTTGGCTGTCTGCTCTTTATCATATTATTGATCAGTCAACCCTGGGAGGTTCAGGTTGGGGAAGAGAGAGAGTGGGCCTGGAGAAGGAAAGCAGGAGTGGAGACTAGCGGGGGGGGGGGGGGGGGGCACCATCAGTAAAGATGTTTCCAAAAATAGCTCAGCCAGGCTGATGATAGCTCTGCTTGCGGCCGCCCTTATGGAATTTACGCACTTCACTAAGATTCTCTGCTAAAATGTATTCCGCCAGCTGCTCCTGCAGTTGGTGGTAGCTAGCGGTGTTGGTGGTGGCAGTGGGCCGGCCACACCTTCAGAGAAGAAATTGGAACCAATAGGGTTGGGGCAGGATGGGCTGCCACACAGAGAGAGGAGATTTGTCAGGGCCTATTAGAACTCTTCCAGGTGTGAGGCATCTGTGTTCTTTTTAAGGTATAATCTGGGCACTTGGCATCCAGCGTTTTGTTGTTGTTGTTGTTTCCTCCTAATCCTTTTTAATGATGTGAAGGGATGAGTGATGAGAAATGGTGGTGTTTCGCACCCACTGGCTGTCTGTTATTTTGTGGTTGTTGCAACAGTGTATTGTATACATAGAGTTTTTTTCTCTTTTGCCTCTCCTGTTGGGGATTCAGTTACACAAACCTCTCAGCCTTATAATAACACTTTGGTCTCAGCCAGGACCTTCATTTATGGAAGGACCTCTACAAAGTTGCCGGATCTAATAAGGTAGCAAACCTAAGTGCAACTTTTATAAAGGGCACTGCCACTCAAATATGCTAAGCCTGTGCCATGTAGAAAATGCAGTGTTTCTCACTTTGATCTGATCTAGTCATATGACCCCTTCTCAGAATGAAATGATCTTGCACAGGCTGTCAGAATTTTGTAATCAAGTCTCCTCCAGCCACTCTACTTTTTATTCCTTTTTTTTTTTTTTTTTTTTTGCATCTAGTTTTCTCCGGAAACAATGTGGGGGTGTCCTTGTAATTTGGCACATTTGTGGTCTTGCTCTGACAGGCAGCTCACACTGAACCAGTTTTTAAGATCTCTTGCAAAATTTGTCTACTTCATCCCAAATCCCTAAGTATTAAACTTGTATACTCTGGAGAAAGTTAAGCTGTTTAAATTTTCCAGACCAGGGAATCTTAGGAAACCAGCCAGAAACAATATAAAAGGGAAAAAGGAAAGAGGATGTTACCTATCCTCTTCTCTGTCATGATGTATGTGTGTGTGTGTGGTGGGGGGGGGGGGTGGTGGTGGGTACTGGGGAGAATAACAACTGTCTCCTTACAGATTTCAGCTTCTGTTGCTGCCCTGAGTATAAATATTGTTATTCAGACAGGCTTTTGCCTACTTCGTGGTAGGCTATTCAGTGAGCTATGAGATATGGAGAACCTAAGTGAGGGGCTGGCCAAAATGTGTTTTCCAGGTTCAGAACATGTATTTCACTAGGTCAAGTTTCCACTGAGCATCTGCATTTTTTATAAGTATGCTCAGTAATTCTGATGGAGGTTATACGGGGATCTCAACTCCAGAAATCTTAGTCTAAAGTTTGGTAGAATTTTTTTCACAAGTGAGTGCTATAATTTGGAACTCTTAAGAGGAAACTGAAGGAAAAGAAAGCTGGCGTTGTCTTTGTTTTCTGTGATAGCTTAGCACTGTCCAGTTATAGCGTATTTCATGACATGTATTTTGTTTCCTTTTGTTTTAATTTGTTGCACAGTTACTGCCTTTTTATGTATAATCCATGTTGAAGCGTGAATGGAACAATTTACATTAGTGGAAAGACAGCATTGGTGAAAAGTGGGGGAAAGTAGACTAGGACAGAGGAACACTTGGGCTGAAGTCCTACAGCGTATCAGGGACCGCCATTTCCTTACTGCAATCCAGATTAGACCTACATTTCTTCTCTTAATGCAGCAGAAAGGTGTATTGAACCTTAAGAGTGTCCATGGGGTGTAGTTAGCTACTCCCTCCTACCATCTGTCTTGCTTCCTGATTGATATCTGTGTTCAAGTTCACTTAACCTACATCGCCACCTACTGTCCACCCCCACCTCTAACTAAGGAACTTTTGCTTGGGGGTGGGTGGAGATGAGGTAAGAGAGGCCATATCATGAATGCAAAGGGAGATTGGACTCCTGTTTTGGATGCTTGATTTGCATTGGTTTTTGCAGAGTTACAGCATTTCTATCATTATTTCTAAGGTCTCCCTTTATTTCAATCCAGAAGCAAATTACCTTGGGTTAGAAATAGCAGCCAAGTTCTGATTAAAATGAAAACAAACCTCTCTCCCCTTCATATCTAATGCCCTCTTTGTTGGCTTTAAAATTTTTGTTGATTTGGGGATTTAACGTTAGCTCCAACTGTGAATAGTGGCCACTGTGGGCCCTTTGAGTGCTCCTGGCAGTTGTCTAGCTAATGTATAGAAGGAAACCTGAAAATGCTTTCCTTCGGTCCTTTGTTTATTTATTTTGGTATTTTTTTTTTCTCTCCTTGAGGATATTTTCTAGTCGAACTGAATGAGAAATACTCTCATGGAGCACCCTTCTCTTATTTTGTTAGAAAGACCAAGTGTCCTTTGGGAAATACCTTCTGGTATTTGTTGGTGCCTTGCTCCTGTCCTTGGCTTCTCTAGAACTGGAGGTAGAAGTCACCCTGTGGGTTTCTCTGGTCTCATTCTTTGTTCCCTTCCATGAATTTGTTCTTCATGTTATTTCATATTGAAATACATCAGTTATCCAAACTTCCATTTTTAACGAAGACAACAAACAATGTTGTGATATCACAGGATAGTGTTCCTTTTATGATTTTAGAGTTAGGTCAGGCAGCATATTTTCAAGTTGATTTCTTGGAACTTAAGACTGAATATCTGTATCAGAAGCCTAGGGAAGGCTAGGGGTGCCTAGGTGGCTCAGTCGGTTAAGCGTCTCAGTTTCAGCTTAGGTCATGATCTCACAGTTTCGTGAGTTCGAGCCCTGCATTGGGCTCTGTGCTGACAGCACGGAGCCTACTTAGGATGCTCTCCCTTCCACTGTCTCTGCCATTCTCCTGCTCATCCTATGTTTGTCTCTCTCAAAATAAATAAACTTAAAAAATATTAAAAAAAAATAGGAGCCCAGGAAAGGTTAAATAGAGTTTTCATGGAACGATATTAGGTATAGAATGATTTTTAGGTATAAGTTGGATGATTGGGTATGTGATGGTTGGTATCCGATAGTCATTCTGTTCATTTTTGAGCATGTTGTTGTTGTTAATTCTTTGTTTCTTAGATGTTTCTGTAGCTAAAGAGCTCTGTTCCAGATTTTCCGTCTTGATTTATAGCCTGTTATTCTTTGTTGAGAAAGATAGAAGGACTATAACTGCCAGAGTGAGAATGATGGGTAAGTCATTGTTGAAGGGAAAAGACCATTTCTGTGCTCGCAACTCCCCTTGATGTTTCTGTCTGTGGGACACTGGTTGCTCTGGTCAGCATAAGGCATTCACTTGCTTGTCCATACAGGAAGGGGAATGTCTGCTTCTTATGTGTATTTCTCTCCAGCCCCTCCTGTGCAGGTATAGCTTAATTCAGTAAAACCTATTTCTCTGAAGCTAGAGGTATCCCAAATTAAAGGAAGTCTCCATCCCACACTTCCCCACCTCAGCCCTGTGGTAGTGCTTCTTATAGTGAAGGGTCTGGAAACCCACAGCTTGTTACCTCTAGAAATTGAATTGACCTGTGAATTGCTCTTTTTTTTTTTTTTTTTTTTTTCCTGGAAAGAGTTATCACAGTTCCCAAACCTGTTGCCTGATGCTTGGAATAGAAAGGTTGTGTTTTTTAGAAATACTCACATAACCCAATTATTCCCAGACCTGACTCATCATGAAAAACACCTGAAGCATTTGGGGAGGCAAGAAAATATTCTTGGGATCCAGACATGTTACTTTTCATAAGTGCCTCCAGGAGAGCTTGGCAGTCAGTCTGCATTAGGACTACAGTCTCATCAAATCCCAATAGTTGTTACAGGAGGAGAATAAAGGAAAGTTTGTCTGTCTTGGCTGGAGGGTTGAAGTCTAAACCCTGTCTCTGCTTTTGGGACCCCCTAACCACATGCCAGTTTTGAGGATACCTTCTTTTAAGTGGGTGCTTTCATCTAATGTGCTGTTCATCTGGCATTCGGGCCAAAAGTTGTCCATGCACAGACAGCCAGATCTACATGGGAAAAAGCCTTGGAGAAACAGCTACTAGAGGGGAGGAGGATGAGGGGGAGAAGGAAGAGGAAGAGGGTGGAGGGGAGAAGGGAGGAGGAAGAAGAGTGGGGGGGAGTGGGGACATGGAGGAGGAGGGGAAGAAGGAAGAAGAGGATGGGGAGGGAGGAGGTGGAGGAGGAAGAGGAGTAGGGGCGAGGGGGGACATGGAGGAGGAGGGGGAGAAGGAGGAGGAAGAGGATGGGGGAGGGAGGAGGTGGAGGAGGAAGAGTCGTGGGCACTAGACATTTGATGGTGAGTAGATACCATCTCTTCTTTCATGTAGCTTACTAGTTAAGGTAGAGGCAGATACTAGACAAGTAAATGTACTAGTGCAAATTTAAAAACTTAACTAGGTAAGTGCCATGAAGGGAGATATCAGTGTGCAAAGCTGTAGGACTAGAAGACCTGTTCTGTTCTGGATGGCTGTGGAGTGCCAAGGAAGGTTTTCCTTAGTAAGTGGCATTTGAGCTGATCTTAGAATTATGGGTAGGAGTTAAGTAGGCTGAAAAAGGAGAGATGTGCAGGGCACCTTTAAAGAAGTTAAAGCGAATGTGTCCTAAGCAAAATGAGGGATGAATTGAGTGGCAGCAGAAGAAGGCGGGAAGGGGAGGAAGTTCAGATAATGCAGCCTATAGTCAGGTTTTTTTTTTTTTTTTAAGTTAATGTATTTAATTTGAGAGAGAGAGAGAGAGAGAGAGAGAGAGAGAGAGAGAGAGAGAGAATATGAGTGGGGGAGGGGTAGAGAGAGGGAGAGAATCCCAAGCAGGCTCTGCACTGTCAGCGCAGGACCTGACTGGGGGCTCAAACTCACGAAACTCAAGATCATGACCCTAGCTGAAGCTGGATGCTCAACTGCCTGAGCCACCCAGGTGCCCCTATAGTCAGTTATGATAAGGATTTCTTTCTCTATCTGAAAGGCGACTGAGCTCCTGTCCTTTCACCTTGATCAAACCAGGTCCTCAGCCTCTTCACCTTTTCTCCTTGTCATCTGTCTATACGGGTCACCTGAGCCTTCCCAGTGATCGTATTAACATCTGGAGTGAAGGAGATACAGACAAGCAGTGGGCGCGAACTCCATGGAGGGCTATGCGCCTACTCAGGGCTGGCTGTGCAGACTACTCTTTGACTCAGCAAAGTGAAGCAAGTGACAAGTGTCTTCTCTGCAAGCCAGCCACATGGCTTTACTCACTCTCATGCTCACTGCTCTCCCTGTCCACCTTTTTCTCCGCCCCCCCCCCCCCGCCTTTACCCTATCCAAGGTAGGCTGACCAGCCTGTCACTTGGCCACTAATTTGCCTAGCTTGCATATCTTAAGATGTTGGAGGGTCCACAAGAATGAAAAGAGACTGCTACATCTGCAGGTGTAGCCACTAACCAGCCAGCTCCCACTTCTCTCTAAGATGTGCAAATAGTCTGAGTGTTTTTCTGCACCAGTACTCCAATAAGGAAAATTTGTATAAAGACTAATTGTTTTTATGCTTCCTTTATAGAACATGAACACATTTGAGTTTTTGTTACTTACTCTGGAACATTATTGCAAGGCTCAGGAATATCAGCTTTATAGGTTTGTTTCTCTTTTCTCAGAATAGGCTTGAAACCATTAGAGAGCAGAATGCCTACCTATATGCTTTCTCCAGTGACACTTTTCAAAATATCTGTCTTTTTTCTAACAGAGCTATTGAGTAGAGAGAAGTAAGTGTGGATGGACATTAAAGGATTATCATGCAGATGGTTTTATGATCCTCACTGTCATTGCCATTGTCAAAGAGACATTTATTAAATGCCAAATGCTGTTTAGTATTGCTCTAAGTTCTGTCATATAAAGAGTATTACAAAGTCATAGTCTTTGTCCTGGGGAAATTTCAGTCTGGGAGACAGCCTTAATTTATAAACATTTGAAAGGGCATAAAGGTAACCATTTTCAAAACAAGAGATTGCAAGAGAATGGATTAATATACAAGTGTATTTAAGGTATTTATAATTTAAAGGTCAGAACAAATCTGGGAAGGTGTTGTATTAGTCAGAATAGGTCTGGTTGGGCTATGGTAACAAACTCCATACTTCCTTCCACTTACATCTCATTAGCCTATAGGCAAGCCACGTGATGGTACATAACTCCAAGGGAGAAGGAAGTGCAGTCCTACCATGTGCCCCGCAGGAGGAGAGCCAGAACATTGCTATAACAGCAACTTTTTTTTTTAAATCAAATTTAACAATTATTGTAGCCACAGCAATTGATCAGTCTACCAATTGATGATAGTAACACTAGTAATGGAACACTTACTATGTAACAAATGCTTTGTTAAATAGTTCACATTATACATTTAATTCTTTATCAACCAATGAAGTAGATTCTATTATTATCTCTATTTTCCACTTGATAAAATGAAAACCAGGAGCTTTTAAGTAACCTGAGGTCACACAGCTTATATTTAGCAAAATTGGTATTTCTCCTAACTTAAGAGTCTGAGCAGTTCTCCAGGATTCCTGTTATACAATTGAAGTCTTGACTTTGTTTTTGCATAGAGCTGGAAAGAATAGAATGATTTCTGACTTGGTCGTTTAGAATGGCTAAAAAGTGTCTCTACTTTGCTAAAAACCATCTCTGGCTTTGTTGATCTTCAGAACCAAATGGGTTCTCTTTCCTTTTGTAAAATATTCTCCAGCTGTTTTCTTCTTAGCTTTTTGTTTTTGTTATTGTTATTAACTAACGATAAGATCATTCTTTTCTTTTGCATGAGTTGCTGGCACTCCTTGAGAATTGACCTCACAGGCTCTTTCATGTCTTTGTGGCACCATCTTGGATTACAAGGAATTAGAACATTTTATGAACATGTCCACAGAAGTACTGTTAGGAAAGGCTTATAGTTCAAGGATTTTTAAAGAAAACTTGGACACTTTTAAAAAATGCATTTGTAACTGTTTCTCCAAATCACTTTTTTCAGTTGTTTTAGTTTTCTTCCATTTGTGAATTAAATCTCTCCCCTCTTTTTTCAGAACATTTTATTAGTTCACTATTTTTGTTTTCCATTGTATCTCCAGTGCCTAGCAAAATGCCTGGCATGTATTATTTGCACAGATATTTCTTTGAAGTGAATGAATAAGTCATTGAACTGGTGGATTTCATGTTCAGACTCCAGGTTCTTCTTCAACTGTTCTACTCTACTTATCTCTGTCACCAACGCTTTGACAAATAATGCTGCACTAGCCACTCTATGACTCTTAATTACTCAGTTTCTTGCTAGCTGTGTGATTGCAGTGAGTTTTGTAACCTATTTTCTCACCTGTAAAATGGGGATAATGATAAACTCTATCTCTTAGGTCTGTATTTAGCATTAAGTAATTTTATGCTGCAAAGTACTTAGAATATTGCCTGACATAAAGAAAGTACAACCATGATTTCTTTATCCTTTGTGTTGGGAATTAAAGTTTTCCTTCAAATTTCATTTAATTTTTTTTTCCTGAATTATACCTAAAATTTCATGAGCTTCCTATAAGAATTCATCCCAGGGAGTTGAGCTGTATTATTACCATAGAGGTAGTTGTTTACTCCCTTTAATCTGATCATTTATAGTCTGTTCTGGTCATTGTCCTGGAGAGCGATATTTTGGTAAGATGTTCATTCTTTTTGGTTTAAATATTTGATATTGAGATACAATGGGACTTGATTATCTTGGCTCCATGCATAGCAACATATTCATGCATTGATTTGTTCTTTTATTCATTCAACAAATATTTATTGAGAAACAGAAACATAATTATAGAGACTCTTAGAGCTAGAAAGAATCTTAAAATCTTTTTAAGCCAAATCTACCCACACTCCTACACATTTAATGCTAAGAATATAAAAAGATCAGTGTCAAAATTAACTCAGTGGGAGCAGCCAGTGAAGGGACATTTCATTTATCTTCTGTCTGTTCTTAAGTAATCCCATTCACCTCTGTAAAGAAGGGAGACACTGCTATGAAATCAGGATCTTCTGCTCTTACTGATTTTCTTTAGAATTAATTGAAACATTTTGGATAAATATCAAGAATAATAATTCATATATAGTCTAAGAATCTAGATTTTAAGTCTGTTAGGGCTGATCCTATGTTTTTCTTGACCTAAGAAAAGTGTAGAGTAGTATCATGTTCTGCGTCCTGCAACCTGGCAATCTCAGGTCAGGAAACTTGAATGGTTTTGCAGCAAGGATGCCAGGAGACCTGTGGCTGCCATGCAAATTACTATGAACTGGGTGGCTTATAAGAACACATACTTATTCTTTCACATTTCTGGGGGCCATAAGGCTGAAGTCAGGTACTGACAAGGTCATGCTCCCCACAAAGCAGTGGAGTTTCCATTCCTTGCTTCTTCCGGCTTCTGGTGGCTGGCAGCATCCTTTGGCTTATGGCTGCATCAACTCCTGTCTCTGCCTCCACCTTCACACAGGCTTTGGCACTGTGTGTGTCTGTTCCTCTTTGTGTCTCATGTAAATGGATACATATAACTGCATTTGGAACTCGGCCAATCCAGGATAAATTCCTCCTCTCAAGATGCTTAACCTAATTACATTAAAAATATATAAAGTGATACTCTTTTGTCATATAAGTTAATATTTACAGGCTGTGGGGATTAGAATGTGGATATCTTTTTGTGGGTGGCCATTCTATTCACTATACTTGGGTTCCAGTCCTTGTTTTATTTTTTAAAGTGTGTGTGTGTGTGTGTGTGTGTGTGTGTGTGAGAGAGAGAGAGAGAGAGAGAGAGAGAGAGAGAGCGTGCGCGCACACATGAGCAGGGGAGGGGCAGAGAGAGGGAGACAGAGAATCCCAAGCAAGCTTCAAGCTATTAGCACAGAGCACTGAGACTCAGGTCTTGGACTCACAAACTATGAGACCATGACCTGATGACCTGACCCAAAATCAAGAGCTGGAAGCTTAACTGATGGAGTCACCCAAGAGCCCCAGTCCTTGATTTTTGACTCACTGTTGGGCAAGTTATCCTATCTAAAATTCAGGTTTTTCATCTGTAAAATGAGAATAACAATGCCCAATTTACATTGTTATAATGAGAAATAAAAGAGGTAAAATATATATGATGTTACCCAACTCATTTCTTATCAGAAGTAGTTGCCATGGTTCCAGGCACTCAGAGGCTAGAGCAGATTTTAAACTACTTAACTTAAAAGAAAAGGGTAAGCCTGCCTATTTTTGGTCAAGAATTTGTTAAAGATTTATGATTTGGTTGAAGAAATATTATTGAGCAACCACAAGATGGTTTTATATTCAGATAACCATTATATGTTGGCCATGCCTCATTTACTAATAATTTCTTTCTGCTTTCTGCTGCTTCCTACCTACTAGCATCTTTTGTTAACATATTACTATGTAATGCCAGATTCTTTAAATAATAATGAGTGATAGTTGGAGTAATGAACCATTGATGTCTTGTTGCCACAAGGCTGCAAAAAAATCAGTTGCAACTCTCTTTGCTGAGTGAAAGTAAAGGTAGTATAGAATTTATCACCCACGTTTTATAGAATTCTTCTTTGAGTTATGTACTTCAAGATTCATATTCCAGATTCTTTCTTGACTAAACTATAATTTTTATCTCTGGAAGTAAAAACACTCATCAAAAAAATATTACTACAAATGTAATATCCAAGTTTTGTCCTAATACGTGGTATAGATTTGAGTTGTTTGTGATTTGGAATAGCTCTGTCTCTCTGAATTAGCAGTAACTCAAGAAGTGTTGCCAACATTCACAGATATGAATAGCATAATTAAAGTCAAGGTGCTTTTAAAAATTTAACCTTTTTCTTATTGGCATTACTTTTTTAATTTTTAAATTTTAATTCCAGGATAGTTAATGTAACAGTATTATATTAGTTTCAGGTGTACAATATAGTGATTCAGCAGTTCTGTACATTACTCAGTGCTCATCATGATAAGTGTACTCTTAATCCCCTTCAATTATGTCACCTGTCCTTCCCATACACTCCCCTTTGGTAACTATCAACTTGTCCTTTATAGTAAAGAGTCTGTTTCATTGGTTTGTCTCTCTCTTTTTTTCTAAATTCATTCATTTTGTTTCTTAAATTCCACCTATGAATGAAATCATATGGTATTTGTCTTTCTCCGACTATTTCTCTTATTATACTCTCTAGACCCATCCATGTTGTGTGTGTATATATGTGTGTGTATGTATGTTGATATGTATACATATATGTTGATATTATATATGAGATCTTCTCTATCCATTCATCTATCGATGGACACTTTGCTTCCAAAATTTGGCTATTGTAAATAATGTTGCAATAAACATAAGGATGCATTTACCTTTTTGAATTAGTGTTTTTATCTTCTTTGGGTGAATACCCAGTAGTGGCATGACTGGGTCATATGGTAATTTTGTTTGTAATTTTTTTGTGGAATTTCCATACTGTTTTCCACAGTGGCTGTACCAGTTTGCATTCCAACCAACAGTGCAAGAGGGTTCCACATCCATTTTCACTACGTCCTCACCAACATTTATTGTTTTTTGAGGTGTTGATTTTAGCCATTTTGATAGGTGTGAGGTGATACCTTTTGTGGTTTTGATTTGCATTTCTCTGATGTTGAGTGATGTGCAGTGTTTCATGTGTCTGTTGGCCATCAGAATGTTTTCTTTGGAGAAATGTCTGTTCATGTCTTCTGCCCACTTTCAAATTGGATTATTTAGGGTTTTTTTTTTTTTTGGTGTTGAGTTTTATCAGTTCTTTATATATTTTGGATACTAACCTGTTATCAGATATGTTGTTTGCAAATATCTTCTCCCATTTAGTAGGTTGTCTTTTGGTTTGCTGGTTGCTTCCTTTGCTATGAAGAAGCTTTGTATTTGATGCAGTCCCAATAGTTCATTTTTGCTTTTGTTTCACTTGCCTCAGGAGGCATATCTAGAAAAATGTTGCTGTGGCCAATGTCAGAGAAATTACTGCCTGTGTTCTCTTCTAGGATTTTTTAAAATTAACATTTTAATGTTTTCCCCTGTAAATTAATACAGTTGATAATTTTAACTTTTGCAGAGTCACACTTTTTCTGTATCTTCTTGTTTCATTTTCTCTTTTTCCACCTCATATACTTTCCCCCCCACCCCCGTCTTTTGCTCCTTCTTCTTGCTTATGGGAAGATTGTTGACTGTGAATGTGTAGTAGATTTCATTCAGTGAACTATAAAGTTGATGTGTATGTGACAATTAGAATAGGCAGGAGGCAGAGTAATGGGATGTGTTGCTGTCTAGGTGTCTCCCAGCTCTAACATTCCATGAACTTACACACTTCCAAATATTAACTCCTAAATTTAAAAACTCACACTCTATACCTTACTTCTATCACTATCCTGTCTCCTTTCTTCCATCTAAAAACCATTATTATTTTATGTCTTCCTTTTCTGGCTTACTTTAGGTTGTTAAAAGGAAAATAATAAAGATATTAAAGCTAGATTTTCCAGGAGAGTATGAGCATGTTGGGTGTGTGTGTGTGTGCACACGAGTGTGTGCGTGTGTGCTTTTGTGTGCACACACACACATAAATAACTGAGATTTTTGTTTTCACTCAACCAACCCTTCAGAGGCCTTCAGAGTTTCCAGGTAAGTTCATTTCTTTAAAACATGACTGCTTTCTTTCATACAGTCATTTTACATCTACCAAGAAATGACTACAAGAACATCTGCTTTAGTACTCATAAACATCTTATCTGCTCGTCGTTTCCATTCTTTTATAACCCCTCTTCCAAATCACATCCAAAATGGTGAAAAAGAAAAACAAAAACAAGACACATACGCACAAAAAACAAAGCTAGTATGATTTTAGATGCCAGTTGTGTCCTCTCTATGAATGTTTTCCATATTTTAAATGGCTGGGGAATTATCTTGCCTCTACCCACAGTAATTTAGAATGAGAAGAATCAGATAAGGGTCGTTTCCTCCATCTCCTGGGATTTCACAAGCTCTGTTTTCTTTTATACCTGATCAGGTCTGCCAGTAGCGAAGCTGTACAATGTAGTGGAGAAGTGCATACGGTTAATTATGACAATTACAATCAGTTCTTTACAATCTCTGCTGCTGTTACGGGATTTAAATACCATAATGTATGTCAAAAGGACAAAATAATGTTGCTGTGTTTTCTGCTTACAGCTGCTTTTATGACTGGGTTTTGCTCATAAACAGGTGGTTATAAGCTGCAATCCTTCCATGAATTCATTTATCTTACCTATCTCCTAATCTGGGTTCTCTGATGTGTCATTAAACCCAAGTGTTGAGATTCCCAATGACTCTGAGGGGATCTCAGGCCCTGGTTAGCATCCTCTGAGCATGTTACAGTGAAGATGAAACCTCGTATGGTCAGTGGAAGTAGATACCATGAATTTAGTTGATTCTCAAAGGGTCCCTTGCTACTCTCAGACTTTTGTCACCAGCCTCCCCACTCTCTCCTTCACGTTCCCTGTACTGTTTTCTGTCCTTGCTTAATCCCTACTTTTCCAGGTTTGCCTCCCTGAACTACTGTGCCTGGTTACTTCTTCCCTTTTTAGTCTCAAGTTTATGGCATGTTGTGAAGCCTACTGCATGTGGAAATGAGTTTATGTGCTGTTGATACACAGTTATTTCATGTCTGATGTAATTGAATCCACGCAGTGCACAGGTGGCCACCTCATCGTTGTTGAGGGCAGCTGAAAAATAGGTAAGGTAATCAGTTTCTTTCAGCACACCTTTCCTTCTCTGCATCTCTCACCTCTGCTTTAAAGGTAGGTATGGAGAGGTTCATGGCAAATAAAACTGTATGAGAGCCTTTTCCCCTTGAGTGTATCTTGTTTAAACAACACATTTCCAGTTAATGACCATCTGGTAAAGCTGACAGCGTTTAGTCCTCCTAATTCTTAACTGTCTGAAAAAAAATGTGCCCAACCTGCCATGGCTTATGACTGAATTATAAACCATGAAGCATAATAAAGTCATTAACTTTCAACATGTCAAATTTTACTTGAATTGCATCTTGCCTAGAATTTGATAGCCTTTCCCCAGCACTTAAGAGAGAAGGCCTGTGTGCTGTTCAAAAAGCACTTTGTCTTTTCTCAGAGAACCATTAGCTTTGTGTGGCTGTCTGGACATGAGCATCAGAAGGTTTGGGGGGGGGGGGGGGTTGGGGAGGAAAGTCTAGTGAACTAGTGTGGAGGAATAGAAATGAGGTTCACTAGGGAAAGGCAAAATTATTTCTTCCCAGGAAGAGAAAGGAACAAAGCTGTGCATTTGAGTAGAAAGTTCATCCTGAAAATAGTGATTGACTTCATAGTGCAGGAAATTTTGGATATAAAGTGTGCTTTACAATTCTGATTACTCTTTCCCCTTTGTTCCCCACTATCAAAAATAATCATATTCTATAAATGTCAGTGGAATATTCTTAGAGTGAAGCTACATTTTTGGAGAACCAGGTGTCAGCTCTGTCAGATTTCTATGAATAGGCACATTTATATACACTTTTTCAAAGAAAGAAAGGTCACTCACCACCCTACTTGTAAAGCTGTCAGAGGGTTTAGGAAAGAACTATGGTCAGCTGTCTTTTTACATAGGAAAGGAAATCTGGTTCTCAAGATATTTGGGGCATTGCAGTGAATAAGAGATATTAATATCCCCAGCCTCTCTGGCTAAAAGAATTTGAGACATTACCCACTGCTTAGCCCTACTGCAATATGAAGTTACCATGCTGAATGTGGAGGGGGAAATGTGGGTTTTGGTTTGAATTACTGGTTTACTGTCCCCACACACACCCTTCCTTCTTGCTCCTAGATTCTTGCTGATTTGGTGAATAGGTATAAGATGGAGCGTGTTCAGGTATTTTCTCCTGTCTGGAGACTAAATGTTGGGTGCTTCATGTTGTGGCATAGTTGGATGGGTGGATGGATGGATGGATGGATGGATGGTTGGATGTATGGATGAAGGAATGTCACAAAGAAGCTTTTGGGCAAAGTAGATTTTCCAGGTTTCTGAGGGCTTCTTGTTCAGGTGCTAGATAGCCTTGGAAAGAAAGGAAAGCCTGCCCTCTGGTGGTCGCTGTGCAGAAGCGCATCCACTAAGTCAGACGCACATCCAATAAGTAGAGAAGGAAATGTCAACATTAGTTGGGTGGGTTTCAGAATAATTTGTGTATTCCAGATTACAAGTAGGTTATGGGCGCATCTTTCACCATAAAACATTTTAAAAATAAAGGGAAGAGTCTGTAAGGTATTAGAGTCATCTTTTGAAGCTGTTCAGCTGTTGAACTCTTGCTATAGGCCTACAGGGGCACTATCAGTTACTTTGTAGGTGAGATTGCAGTCAAACTGAGAATCCAGATATTAAAGGTAATTATTTGGCAAGAGTGAGTAAGGTATTTGTTTCCATTGCCAAAAGGAAGTTGGAGAAGAGAGACTTCTTTGCTGACAAGTAGCTGGGAGGAGTCCCTGCAGGTGGTGACGTTAAGCCAGCACTTGAAGAGTGGGTAGGATTAGAATAAGTGAGGGAAATGGAGATGCATGTTCTTATTTTACAGGCCAAGGGAATAGGAATGGCTTTGTTCTTGAAGTCAGTAGCAAGACAGAGTAGAGAGTTAGTGATAAATAATAACATGCAGGGAAAATTTGGAAAATGAATAAGAAATGAATTACATAAATAAGTGGTTTAATATAAATTGAATCAATGGGACATTTTCAGTATTCATCATGAAGCTAGAGAGTGTAGCCTCTGGACTTTAGGGGTGAGTCTAGGTTCAAATTCAGGTCTGACACTTGTGTGAGTCCTGAGGCAAATTATATAGTCTCTCTGTGCCCATTTTCCCCCATCTGTTAAACCCGGATAAGAATAGAATGTATCTTTAGACTGAGAGATATGCAAACATTGTCTAGATCCAACATGTAGAAGTTGAGTACAGGGAAAGTCTCAGTTGTCCTGAAGCTGCCTCTCATGCTGATGGTGAGTTTCCAGCTGCTTGTCGTGCATAATCAAAAGCTGAAGGACCTGTTGGCAGAGAAATTATAGAGATTTATAAATTAGATGGGTGATTAGATGAGGCAGTACCCAGAGGCCCTCCAACCTAGAGATTTTGTCATTAAAAAGAAAAAAAAAATCCATGATGACCCTCAGAAACCTGAGATGTGCGGATAGTAATGACACAAGTTTACATTTTATGTTAAAAAAACCATGCTTAAATTTGGTTCAAAATGTTCTGTTCTATGTAAAAAAAAAAAAAAAACACCGTCACTTTAATTAATGCAGCCTATAATTGAAACAACTATCTCAAGCTGTTCCTCTCCAGTGCATCAAGGGAAAGAGTGGAATTGGGGGATAGGGGGTGGAGAGAGGCAGAGGGTCTTCAGCCAAAATGTCAGCTCTTCGAAGTTGCTCTGAGAAAACTGAACAAAGATCTCATCCTGAGTGTGAAAGGGGGCGAAGGCTTCAGGGAACACAGACTTTAAGTGCATTTCGCCCTATTCTAATTATTTGAGAAGCAAAGGGTGGGGAAGAAATGTTGACAGCAGAGGTTTAGGGGAGAACAGGCACAATGATGCCCTGTAGCATAGCGCTGTATTTTTTATGTGCCACATGTGGAGAAGGGAGGTAAGAACTTGGAGCTCAGAAGGTTTAAAAGGCAAAATGTAATGACTTCCCTTTAATTAACTCAAACAATGTGTGGCAGGTTACATTAATGTGCCTGTAGCTAAGACAGAGGTGGTAGGCCACCGCTGAGACCTTAGAGAGAGAGCGACTCCTGTTTTTCCAGAACAGAAAGGGCCTAGAAACCTTGTAGACTAATTTTAAAGGTGAGAGGACAAGCCTAGTACAGTTATAAAACCCAGCCAAGGCTATGTAGTCTCTCAGTGACAAAGCTAGGCTAATACCTCGGGTGTTTACCCGTTTAGTATTCTCTCCAAGACACTGTGTATGATGAAGTTTCTAGTGATTTCAAGTTACCCCAGAGGGTCAAACTAACCATAGTACATTTGCATATAGATTAAGATTTGGTGTATTCTCTTAACAAAAGTTGAAAAAGAAAGGTAAACATTAGGTTTCTACCTGTATCCATTTCAGTCAAGCTTTTCTTTTAAAGTTGCTTCAGAATTGGGACGCCTGGGTGGCTCAGTCAGTTGGGAGTCCCACTTTGGCTCAGGTTACGATCTCATGGTTTGTGGGTTTGAGCCCTGTGTTGGGCTCTGTGCTGGCAGCTCAGAGCCTGGAGCCTGATTCGGATTCTTTGTCTCCCTCTCTCTGCCCCTCCCCTGCTCACTCTCTGTCTCTCTCTCTCTTTCCCTCTCCCTCCTTCTCTCTCTCTCTCTCTCTCTCTCTCAGAAATAAACATTAGAAAAAAATTTTAAAAATTAAGGTTGCTTCAGGATGTTATTAATACCAGTGGCTGTTTCCATGTAGCTGTTTTAATTAAAGTGTTATATGTTCTTTTATAAATAAAGTGATGAAAATTTCTGATTATAGCCCTGTGGGAGACTGAGCAGGGAAGCCATCAGAATTGCAGGTGGAGGAGGTCACATTTAGATCGTGTGACCAGTGCTGTCACTGCCGTGTAGAATGTGCTACAATTGCAGCTTCTGATGTTTCAGGGGTGAACAAACCTTTTATAAAAAGGCAGCTACACATTAAAGTTAAAAAATCACATAAAATATTTCAGGAGAGAGTGAGAGGAAGTGAAGAAAACTAAAATTCTTCTATTTTACTTATTCAAGGAAATGAGTTTTGTGAACAATTTCCAGAAGAGTTATTAAGGAACAGTAGATTTTGCTTTACAAGTTGACCATTCTTCAAGGTTTTGTATTTAATCTCTTTTTGAGCTGAGACATAAAAAGCTAGACAGAGACCCTTTTAAAAAAAACCTTTTGTTAACCTGATGAGTGTGAGAAATAGGAAGTAGAAAATCTTTTAGAAATTATTGGGGATTGGGGCAGTGTAATAAATGGTGTTCCCTACTCAGTTCATTATCAGTTGAGAAAAACACAGGAGTTAAATGGATGGCGATCAGGATTTGTCTTCCATTTGGTGATGTACTGGTAAATTGTTTAACATTGTGGGAAGAAGGAAGATGATTTTTAGTGTTTATGGATTTCTGTGAGGTAAATACTCCCACCTTGGTCAAATTCTCACTGCCAGTGTGATGCCATTGAATTTGGAGCTGGGCAGAGATCCACGCATTTGCCTCTTGTAAGGCAGTACAGTCTTCAGACACCCGTGCTTGAGTCCATCACTTATAAAAGGCTGTGTTATAGAGCCTAAGCAGCCTTAGACCCAAGCATTCTTGTTAATGGTACACTTTAGAATTAGACAAAGTTAAAACACAGTTCCTTCTTTGGGGACCTGCCCTTAGAAAACTTCCAAGAAGGATCAAAGCAGAGAGTGTGCTTTCTGTAGGTGTGTTGGCGTCACTGAGAGTTTGTCTCCTAGATTCTACCAGTCGTCTCAGTCAACAATCTGAATCAAGTTGGGGAGAGAGGCCAGAGTGTTACTCGGATGGGAGGTCTCTCTAAATGGAAGGAAACAAGGGAAATGGGGAACAAATGTTAGCCCTTAGCAAAATCGCAACTCAGAATGTTCCTTCGAAAACTGTACAGGATTAGTATCAACAAGAAGATTGGAGGCAGATTTTACTTTAAATCTCTTACCGTTTTGGTGTATAGATATCAATTGTAAAATCATCTTTGAGGCAGGGAAGTGGCCAGAAATTTGGTTATCAGGAAAAAAATAGAAGTTTTTGGGTGGTACTTAAACATGGGTAGAGTAATAAACCCCAATTCCTTATTTTGTAGGAAGATACTGAAGGACAGATTCCTGTTTAACATGTTGAAATTAAATTATTTTCCAGCTGGGTGCAACTGAAAGAAACAGGGCAGGCACAGGAACTCGAACAACTTCATTGCCTCAGAGAAGATGATGGACTATTATAGTGAATATATGAAATGGTATCTGGCAAAAGCAGAGTATTTGATCATCTTACCTCTTTGTAGTTGATGTTCAAAGTCTCTGCGCTCAGATTTATACCTCTTTGCTTACACATTCATCATTGTTAATATGCCAATACTCTGAGAAAGTAAGCCTGGAATTGAATGCATGAGTCCGTTTCTTCCTAGTGGAGGAGAGTTTATTATCCTTGTTGCTGTTGTATCATTATTTAACATGTGACGTTTCTATAATTAACAATGGTTATAAATTAGCTTGCTCTTCTAACAGTGTGGGCCTAAATGCCCATACTGATAGTTTATCTTTGAGTGCAGAAATTCGGATTATAAGTCAAGTGTCTGAAAGCACTTTTGTTGTTATCATCATACTGGAAGAGAAATCTTTGGTTCCATAAGAACCCACCTTCTCATTCTGTTGCCTGTGACATTGTAGAGACCTGAATCTTGGGTTCATATGTGTCTGCTTTCCTTTGTTATAACATCTGGCCTGTTGTGGTGATTAAAATCTGAGATTCTGAAGTCAAATGGAGGTGAAGTTTATAGTTCTGGCTCTGCCATTTTACAGAGAAGTGACCTAATCCGTTCAGACCTGAGCGTTTTTCAGATTTAAATGGGCATGAAGGGGTGTCTGGGTGGCTCAGTTGGTTGAGCATCTGGCTCTTGATTTCAACTCAGGTCATGATCCCAGGGTCATGGGATTGAACCCCATGTCAGGCCCTGCACTGATCATGGAGCCTGCTTAAGATTTTGTCTCTCCCTCTGCCACCTCCCTCTCTAAAATAAAAGTAAAATAAAATGGAAATGAAAACACATCTATTTCATAGGGCACTAGTGAAGAATAAATGGTATAGTGTATATAATGCAGTTTGTAAAGGGCCAAGTGTATGGTGACTGATCAACATTTGTTGGCAATTATAACAGTCGTCATTTTTTAAAGTGTTATGTTATAAAACACGTGTAACTTTAACACACACCTTCTATGAGTCCATGTCTGAGGACTGACTCATTCTGTGGAATTTTGGCAATATGTATTTCCCAGAGTAACTCCTACTAATGAGACAGGCAGTTTGTCTTTCCAGCCTACAGCTTCTCAGGTTCACATCTGTTTCTTTGCTTTGTCACTACCCTGACTTCTACCCTTCCCTCTTGTCTCCCTAGAACCCAAGGTCCTCATTTATTACCTGTTGTTCCCCATATAAAAGTCTGATGTAGGAAAATAGTATAATAAGCTGTTTCATAATAAACAATTCATTATTAGTATTCTTAAGGCATTGCAGCAGTGATACAGTCTAAGAGTATAATTTCAGCATTTAGGCTGCAGGTGAGAAAGGTATTTGTTTGGCAGAAGATTCCTTTTGATGCTTCTGAAATCATAGTCCGATTTGTAGCTGTCTACAGTCTACAGTCCATATGGTGGCCTTTAATTATACCTGTTGCAATAATCCACTTAGCCAAGGTCAAACATCCTCTGATTACATGTTCTGTTGTTATTTCCTAGTTGTCATATATCCTTGGCAGCTGTCATCAGCCAAATTTGGCATTTCTAATTTTTAGTGGCACTCATCCTGTCCTGAGTTTCCATAACACATGCTTTAGCCTTGTCGAACATGCTTCGCTTCCACTGGGTTAGTCATCATTTCTTGGACCTTATTCTACTGTAGGTAGTTTCTGCAGTGATTTTAGCTCTTTCCTAGCTTTACTTTTCATCATTTCACGAAACTCTCTGCAACATGTCAATTAATCAACAAAAACATCTGCTAGCTTCTTCCCCAGGATGTGCTGCATTTCAATGGGAGGTGGATTTAGTCCAATTCAATCTAACAGTTATGTTTGGAATGCCAACAATGAATAAATTAAATTAACCTTTTTTGAGCACCTACAGTGTTAGAGTCCTTTGCTTGCTTATTTGATTATATACATTAGCTCATTTAATCCTCTCAACAACACTGTGAGATATGCAGTCCTCCTCTTGTTCTTTTCAGATGAAGTCATTGAGACTCACAGGTTAGATATTCTGTTCAGCACTTACAGCTAGTAAGTGGTAGAGCTAAGAATTAAACTAAAAGCTCCCTGGCTCGGAAGTCCCTCAAGAAGAGTAGATGGAGCGATGCAAGGGGGAAAGTATAGTGGAGGTTCTTGAGGCTGGACAAACAGAATCAAACTTGTAGGCAGTAAGCTTTCCGAAGATTCTGAGTTAGTTTCTCCTACTCAGACTTTTGATTTTGGATGGCTTGGGATTTTGTGGATAGGAGGTAGAATGCTATGAAAAGAACGTAAACTTGTGAAGAAAGGTTTCTGTAAGTACACCAGAAAACTAGCTTGCAGGTAGACTCCCTTGGTGGTAAAGAGTATATACCCTGGATCCATTTCCTTCTCCTTGAAGTGGATGGGACATCCGTCTACAGAAGGCTTGTGACAGGCCAGTGGTGCTGATAAAGTCTGAGCTGAGGAAGTGGGAGAGCAGATGTCAATGACAGGGCAGCCTTTGACCATGGCCCTAACGCCTGTCTAGGGGATTAAAACTTTAGTGACCATTTTCAACATTCCATGTGTACCTGGAGCTCTGACAATGAGGTATTTCCCTGGGTTGGGAATACAGATAGTGAGTAAGGGGGCAGGGGCAGTAGGTGGTAAGGAATATGTGTGGGGGTGGTGTTTCAGCCTGGTTGGCTAGATGTTGGAATCACATTCTACCTTCACCAGAGCAACTGAGGCCCTTCTGAAGAGAAAGGCAGAGATAGAAGTTGTCTGGGGGGTGGGAATCTCGAAGTTTCCCTTTATTAGGTCATTTACAATCTTGAGACCAGTAGGACTTCAGTGCAACTAATAGAGTACATGGTCATCTTCATCTGGGGTGTATAAATGCTTCCATTCCTTGAGAATTCTACCCTCTATCATTATGACATTTGATCTTTGAATTTCATATCTGGTTTTGCATACATTTAAATTCTTGATTGACTCAGGTCTCTGGAGGACTTCTTTTGTTGTTGTTAGCTTCTGATTGAGCCTTTATTCTCCTCCACATGACTCCTTAGCCAGTGCATTTGAAATGTTTGTTCTGAGGGGAAAGTTAAAGTCAAGTATGTGAGCTTATTTTCTCCCTATTAAGTAAGGTCTTCACAGTTTGTAGTTCCAGGTATTCAGTGTTTCATGTCTTTGGTGCTCTTTTAGAAATGTGTATATTTTTCTACATTTTTCAAAAGCATGAATGATCCAGAAGATCAAATCTGGCTTATATAAGTCTGTAAAGTATAAAGGAAACCCAAAAGCTGATAATAATGTGCTGCCATCTCTTCCATTCATAATGTGGCTCTGTAGACTTTCCATTTTGATGAAGCATAGGGAGCCCACAGTTTACCTACATCTACCTGATAGAAGCCCTGTGTGGTTGAGCTCCTCTAGCTAGGTTGAGGTTGTTGACAGAAAGAAGACAATGGAATACTTCTCACTTGATCTCCCCCCACACACTTTATAGCACTTCTCTGCCTACCACTTTGTTGATATTAGTACTTACCCCAAAACAAAATCATAAGCTTATTTGGGGACTGTGGTCTTGTCTTATCTATGTTATCTCCCAAAGTATATGGATATAGCTTCAGCACCCAGTCATTATTCAGTAAATACTTGTTTACCACTGCTTTTCCGCATACTTTGGTCAGTAAACTGTGGACAGAGTGAAGAAGATACAGGGTCACTTCGGACATGTTTCCTTTTCTCACTCTGGCCCCCTACCATCATCAGTTAAGTAATCCATTTGTCCTGAAAGAGACAGGAAAGATTCTCTGAGAAGCAGGTGCCATTGAAAATCATACACGAATATTAAGATCCTAAAATTCAGGGGGAAAATATCTTAAAATTCAGACTTTCTGATAGGAAAGAATGTGTGTACTTAATATCTTTCTCTTTGAAAGTACGATCCAGTTGGATGCTCAGGAGTAATATGCTCTTCCTAGTTCTGAGATTAAAATCTCAGGGCCAAGCGATATGATTAGTAAAGCATTTAACATTTATTAACTGTTTTATGTATACAGTATTTTATGTGTAAATGTTTTATGTGCAAAATACTGCACTGTTTTACATGCATTGTCACATTTAATTCTCATTAAAACTATTCATTAGCTGTTTTGTGGGTATTGCTATTATCCCCATTATACACATGAGGAATGAAAGAGATCAGGTAACTTGCCAGTGCCCCCTAGCTGTTAAATGGTGGAGTCAAGATTCAAATTCACGCTTAACTTCTACTCTGTACATCTGCTACCTTCCATAACCCTTAACTTGAGGAAAAACTAATCTCCCATGTACTAACTGCCATATATTTGGTAGTTGAGGCAAGTAGATACTTTTCCTAACCACATTCTTCTAGTATTTTGTTGGGATAAATTTTAGAGTTTGGAGCTTCTGTCCACCACCTACACACTAATCTCTTGGAATTGTCACTTTGGGTTATGACAATTATGACACCTGTCTTTTCATGAGAGAAGTGGAATTGGGTCATAACATCATCACTGTTAGCATTTTCTGAATTGTTATGTGGATGACTTTGTTCTAGGTTATCATGATGTATGTGTGTTGTATATATTTTCAGGTGTTATCTTGTCACTTGTTCCTACTCATTTGCATAAGTTCCTACAAAGCTAATGCAGAATTGAGAGTTATATTAACTGTAATTATAAATGGGAATTATAACTCAGATAGAAAATGTGAGTTATATTGTATGGAATATAACTTTCACCAGTTACTTTATAGGTTATATGGAATCACAGAAGCACAGGCTTCATTATTGTGACTTGATTTTTATAAACCAAACAGATTTATGCCAGGAATTCTGAAACCTTATACTCTTTATATTTGTTGCCTTATGTATCACTAAATACTGATGAATATTTAAGCATTAGAATTTTTGGTCTTAACTGAATGAAGCTTTCAAAGATTTTGTTTTTTCTTTCTTGGAATCATGCTGAATCTTCTTGAAGAACAAACAGATTTCATGCCTTCTTAAAGTTTGCTGTGAGTTGTTTTGATAACATTAACATAAGCATCAAAATAACACAAACTTAGAAAACAGATGCAGTGACTTATCATTTCTCCGAAGCCTTTCTTATGTCATGCTTATGTTGTAAGTAGAAGAGTATGATCTTGTGTTGTCATAAAAAAACAATCTGAGTGTTCTTTGTGTGTGTGCATGTGTGTGTCTAGCCTTAAGGAAGCAGTCTTTGGCTTTAATTCTGTTTCAAACATGCACTTTTTAAAAAAATTTAATTTATTTGTTTAATTTACATCCAAGTTAGCATATAGTGCAACAGTGATTTCAGGAGTAGATTCCTTAATGCCCCTTATTTTAGCCCATCCGCTCTCCCACAACCTTTCCAGCAACCCTCTGTTTGTTCTCCATATTTAAGAGTTTCTAATCTTTTGTCCCCCTCCCTGTTTTTATAATATTTTTGCTTCCCTTCCCTTATGTCCATCTGTTTTGTATCTTAAAGTCCTCATATGAGTGAAGTCATGTGACATTTATCTTTCTCTGACTAATTTCACCTACCATAATGCCCTCTAGTTCCATCCACGTAGTTGCAAATGGCAAGATTTCATCCTTTTTGATTACCGAGTAATACTCCATTGTATGTATATACCACATCTTCTTTATCCATTCATCCATTGATGGACATTTGGGCTGTTTCCATACTTTGGCTATTGTTGATAGTGCTGCTATAAACATTGGGGTGCATGTGTCCCCTCAAAACCACATACCTATATCCCTTGGATAAATACCTCATAGTGCAGTTGCTGGGTTGTAGGATAGTTCTATTTCAAACGTGCACTTTCAAACACGTACTTACAGGCTGTCATCCATAAAACCTAGTATTATGTTTTCCCCATGAATAACAAGTGTCTCACTCAGACTTCCTCTTAATTCAACCAGCTTTCCATCTCCTCATTTCTTCTAGGTGCTAGACTTGTTTTTCAATCTGTAAAGCCAATATAGGGTAGGTTTATTTAACAAATATTTTTTGAGAGACACTCTTATAGGCACTGAAGATACTTAAGTGAAGAAAACAGGTAAGTCCTTTTTTCCAGGCAAACTAAAGTTTGCACTCTAGCTGAAACAATAAACAAGTTAAAGCCATTAAATGGGTAGTTTAAGTTAGTGATGAACACCATGAGGAAAATAGAGCAATGTGATAGCGGGATGGGTTGGGAATAATATATTATCTACTTAAGGAGACACTCTAGTTGGTGACATTTAACTTAGATCTGAATGAGAAGTAGACAGACATGAGAATATATATAAGAGGATTGATTAAAGCTGAGGGTATACACACCAAAAGCACATTTAGTGAGGTATGAACAAGTTTGGCAAATGTGAAGAATAGATTGGCCAGAGAAGTTTAGAGAATGGGTATTTGCAAATGAAGATTTATTAGTGATAAAAGCTTTGTAAATGTCCACATAGTTTTAAGGGACCAGTTAATTTAGCTTAAGGTCAGTAAAATGTTCTATACCAACAGTACATCCCTAGGGGATTCTTTAGAATTGTAGAACTTGGATAAATGATAGATGGATTATCAAGCATGACAATTAACTTCTCTTGTATGTTTGACTTGATTTGTTCTTTAATCTGTACTCATATAATCTTATTGATTTTAGAGAATGGTTACCTGTTTAATACTTCATCTGTTCATCAACCATTTACCAATGTCCTACCATATGCCAAATAGAGTCTTAGGTTTTGCGTATACAAAGATGAATAAGACTTTCCCTGTTATGAAAGCCTATACAAAAATGGATGTAACATAGGATTCTGAGCATATATTTACTGAGAAATACATTTTTTCAACAAATACAAATAATAAGACAAGCAGCTGGAGAAAATAATGGAATTGGTCAGTATAGATGGCCCCTGCTGATATGTAGGTAGTTAAAATATAATTTTGCAGGCCTAAAACACCTTTGACATCTGCTTATAAAACTGGATTAAGGTGTATATGATCTCTGTTATGGTGGAGAAGTTTATAAATTTGAATTCACGAACATCACTGTTAACGCACCTCTCTGGATAATAATACACTTGTGATTTGTATAAAGGGCCCCAAACCTAAGTTGAACTCCTGACCAAAATGCAAGATGATGAAGCGTTTTACTTGGCTCATCAGATCTGTTTAAACCATGGGCATCCCCATGGGTCTCCAAGTCAGTCTAGAAGACAGTGTCTTCCAGTCTGACAAGGAAAGTAACTGATTACCTGAATTTATATAAACTAATTCTGGTTTAAAACAGGTTATGTCTTCATAATAGCCAAAGAAGGTTTCAGAAAGAAAACAAAGTCTGGGTTAGTCTGAGAATTTGAAGTTAGAAGTCTGTACTTAAAATGTTATCAGCTTAGCCCCCAAATAACTATCCAAGGGGCTGAACATCTTCTGGTGATTCAACACCGTTAGTCTCTTTGTTTGACCTGCTACTATCTACTAGCTTTGTTTACCCATACTATTTGCTCTGATTAATTTAATGATCTCAGCAACCATATATGGCAGATTATTATCCTGACTACTGCTCGTCCTACCTTTTATTTTTTTTTTTTTTTTTTTTTATTTTATTTTTGGGACAGAGAGAGACAGAGCATGAACGGGGGAGGGGCAGAGAGAGAGGAAGACACAGAATCGGAAACAGGCTCCAGGCTCCGAGCCATCAGGCCAGAGCCCGACGCGGGGCTCGAACTCGCGGACCGCGAGATCGTGACCTGGCTGAAGTCGGACGCTTAACCGACTGCGCCACCCAGGCGCCCCTCGTCCTACCTTTTAAACTCGTATATTCAAGTCATGTTTAACCACATATCAATTAAACTTCATACCCAGAGCCTCCTGCAAAAGTACCTTGGCTCATAAGTCTCCTGAAACAACGTGATAATTGATTTTACCTTCAATTATGATGTAATTAAAAAAAATTAAGTCCATAAAAATATAGGTTTCAACAATTGCCTTTAAATCATTAATTCATTTAATCATCTATAAAAATTGAAAAAATAAGCATGGTCTTTCTCCTTTTCCTCTTTTCCCATATCCTTCTCCTTGTACCACTAGTGTTCCTCTCCTCCTCTGTTTCCCCTTTGTTTTTTCTTCTCCTTTTTCTGTTTTATTCTCACCGTCATCATCATCATCATCATCATCATAAATGCAATGTGTAAGAATATTTTAACTGATGGAATATTTATATAAAATGTGAATCTTGGTAAAGTGTAGGTTGTCAAATAATTTTAAGATAGTTCGGATTTAGTTGAAAATAGAAAAAAACATAAACATAAGTGGTTCCCTGTGGGTATCCTTGAATTTGGTAAATTAACTTAATTACTATCATAAGATGGACACCTGCCATTACTAAATACCTCTAGCCTCTTTTAGGAAGCTCTCTTCCTTGCTAATAGGAAGACTCATCATACATTTAGAGTTCGGTTGATGTTGTCAGTCAATGATAAGGACAGGGTTTTACACGGTATCCCACCTATACATCATTCTGTAATTTCATCCATTGTAATTTAAGAAGAATGACATAACCAGAGTGATTAAGAATCTGAGCTTTTGCATCAAACAGTCTAATTACTGTTTTAGATCTAACAACCCCTAGCCTTAGATGAATAAATAAAATAAACCTTGAGTAAATCTTCAGTTTATGAATCTGTGTTTTTTTTTTTTTTTTTTCACTTATAAACTTGAACTAATAGAACATACTCAAACTGAAGATTGCTATCAGGGTTATATGAGGTAGTATATACTTTAAGTTTAGTAAGAAACTTACATCTAGAAGGCATTAAATGAAAGTGAATTATCACCATAATCATCATCAATCATTAACTTACCGTTTCTGTGCTTTATTTGATCTTAAACTATATGGAAAATTTAAAGTCCTCTGTTCCTTATGAGTATTTGACATTTGGTGAGAGCAAGTTGGTAGCAGTTCCATACAGGGCAGCGGTTTAATGTTGCAACTTAAAATGTGAGCTCTGGGGAGAGACAGGAAGGTAGTGGTTACTGATTCATGAAAAACCATTTTTAACTCTCAATCAGCCAGTTGATTACAATTGATCTGTTGTCCGTGCCATCATTGTGACATTTGGAATATATTAGACTACTATTTCTCTTAATATGGCGGTTAAAATTCAGTAGGCAGATAATGTGATATTGACATAATGAGTAAAATAATGATTGATAGTGAAGTTGTAAAAGTAAGAAGGTTCAATGTGTTTGAAAGTCACAGAACTTTGAAAAGCGTTAAGAGATAAGGAATACTGATGAATAAGAGGTGACAGCCTGACACAGGCTATGCATAGAGAAATGAACCACTTTAGTAAGTCATTTTTAAAGAATACAGCCTCTAGAAATGTAAATATGGCTCATAAGAGTAACTTTTTAATTTAAATATCTATCAAAGTATCTATTGGAAGCAAACTAGATTTATACTTTATGATTTTCTCAAAATCATTCTTTCTTAACAAAAACTCCAGTAAATTAGTTTCAGTTTAAAGTATATTAAAGTGGATACTTCTAAAATTGGGTTCTTTGAAATTAAACAAAAGGGATTTAACTTTTTCCCAGGAACTGCTATAGATGTCACTTTATAATAAGGCAGGTAAGACAGTCAATACACAGAGGTTTTATTTTATGGACAGAACTAACATTGATTCATTCAGTGAGAGATGTCAATTAGAACAGTACTTCTTAGGCAATGGGGAAATTTCAGAGCCCTTAAACTAGAACATTATAGTATTATATTATCAAATATGTTACCATTGTGACCTCCATAATGACCCTTGCTCTTTAATGAGAGTGCATAATGTCAGAATCAGGGAGGCGAAAAAGCCAAATGGCAGCTAATTTATCACCAGATTTATAGTCAAATTACCAAAAGATTGGAACTAATCAGGTCTGTTTTTCAAAATGAGTAATGGCATTTCAGAGCCTCTCTGGTTATACAGATGTTTAGATTGTGGATGTCCTAAGAATTCTAAGTCTGTGCTGGCTTTAAAGTTGAGATTCAATTGTTCTTGTGTGTCCAGGGTAGTATAACTCCAAGGGGAAGGTGTTCTGGGGAAAGAAAAGGGAGAAAAAAATCATTTTTCATCATCACAGTGAAAAAGTCATCTCACTGAAAAAGTGCCAACAAACCCTAAATAATTTTGTGTTGATTATGCTAAATTAGAATCATGATAGCTATAATCATTTGATCCCTGAGGCATTAATGAAAATTCAGCATTATTTTGTGTAGAATATGTATCATTACCCTTGAGCTTAGAAATGATTATTAGTAAGTCTGATTAAATCTGGAAGCAGTGACACAAGCTATCTTTAACCTGCTAATGACAGGGCCATATTGTAATTTTATGATGAATGAACACAGTTTAGCATTTTTAGCACTTGGCGGGGAACATAAGAAGTCTACATTCATTTTCTTGATTAGACTGCAAAATAGTACAGAGCTCATAAGGAATGCTGCTTAATGAAATAGTGTTCTTGCTGATTGATTAACCTATCATATCTTCTAGAACCCACAGGACTGGTTATCCTTATATGATTAAAGATATTAAGCGATGTTCTAGACATCACAGATTCCTAGATGCAGGAGTATAAAAACAAATAATACAGTCATACCACTTCACAAGCATACATGGCCTTTATGTTTTCAAGTGCTTTCACATGTACTAAGGTTTCATTATTACCACAGTAACTGTGGGAGTGACTTAGACTTTTCACCACTTGCTTTACAAGTAATAAAACCAAAGCCCAATATGGTTTAGGTAAATACCTAAAGGTCCCGAAAATTGTCAGAAAGTCCTGGAACACAAATGTCTTTGCTCCAAATGTAGTATATTTTTGGCCTCTGTAGAAAATGGATTTTTTTTCCTTATTTTATGATTTTGGACAAATTGTTATCACTATCTTGAATTCTCTCTTTTTTAAAAAAAAATATTCTGTATTCATAGTGTTAGAGATTCTTATTGATCAAAGGGCCACAGTCCTGATTTTATTTTTAGTGCTAGGCAAAACTGTTTTTAAATTTCCCCAGGCAATTTAGGACAAGTTCTGATCCCAGCCCAGCATCTGAGGCTTAGTAGTAGCTTGACCAATTGTACTTTCTTTTCTTCTCATTCTCAGCCCAATGCTGAGACCGCTGCCGGTGGTCTAAAGAAGGAAGTTTTCAGAATCTTAGTTGACCTGAAAACTATGTTGATGGCCTACATGATTTTATCATTAAAACTCTGTACACAGGCAAGTCCTTAACAGAACATAAAAATTAGTGAAAGTACAGCCAAGCCCTGTTGTAAAATGCATGGCTAGAGGGAGTTAGCGCTTGTAAGAGCACTTGTACTTGAAACACAGCTTTGCAAGGAAGGGCATCCCCATACTCCATTAGCATCACAATGGCATTTTGTTGAATAGCTTGATTGAGGGCAATCAGAGCCAAAGATCTACTTACTGGAGTCCCACAGGTCCTGCTTTGGCACATAACAGATGAGATTCTTTGGGGAAGATGGAGGGAGAAAGGAATCATTGTAACACACTGAAATGGTAAAATGAATGTGGAGGAGGGGGCAACGGTAGTGCCTAGGGTTCTGGAACTAGGTGGGAGGCAGGGGAAGCACTGTGAAAACATTTGAACACTAAACTAAATAAAGCCAGAAACCTGGCTCTTCTCTCTTCCTCTCAGGTATCCAGTCGGTTACCAGGTGATTTGCCAGTTTACTTCTTTTTTTTTTTTTTTAATTTTTTTTAACGTTTTTTATTTATTTTTGAGACAGAGAGAGACAGAGCATGAATGGGGGAGGGTCAGAGAGAGAGGGAGACACAGCATCGGAAACAGGCTCCAGGCTCTGAGCTGTCAGCACAGAGCCCGATGCGGGGCTCGAACTCACGGACCGCGAGATCATGACCTGAGCTGAAGTCGGACGCTTAACCGACCAAGCCATCCAGGCGCCCCTGCCAGTTTACTTCTAATCATTTCCCTGCTCTATGTACTTCTTACTCATCACTGACCTACATGGAGTTCTCATCATCTCTGTTTAAAATAGGCTGGCTTGTTGGTGCTCACATTTGCAGGCATATCACCCTCAAAACCATCAACCAGACTATTTAGAACCTTACATTTTGCACATGTCCCCTAAGCTTTGAGGTCTTCTTTTGTTCACAGGATAACATCTAAACCATGATTCTCTGTAGTGTGGACTCTCCCCACCTCTAAGTGTCCTCTCCTGATAGTGTTTATGCTGTGGAATTGTCACTTCAAGAACATTACTCTCCGTTTGGTGCCTTCATGCCTTTTCCTCTTTTTTGTACCATCTCTGATAGGATAAATTCTGTATACATCATTTGATTTCCCTGTCTCCTGTGTTGTTGACGTATTTTCCCATCTCATATCTCCACTGGGTCAGGTGCACTTCCCTGATTTTAGAACACCATTGCATAGTGTATCTTCTTTATCCTGTGTTCCCACTAAGCACAGTGGTTGGCAGGTAATAGTTGCTCAACAAATGTTGGTTGATCTGATTACAGGAATAACATGAATAAGTAGATAGTTGCTAGGGCAACGAGTGTAGAAGTGACAAGGAAGTATAAAATCAAATGGCATAGTATATTAGTTTTCTGTTGCTGAGCAACAAATTGTCACAAATTTAGTGGCTTAAAACAATATTCATTCATTATCTCAGGTTTCTGAGATAGGTCACAAGTCCAAGTAAGCTTGCTTAGGTTTTCTGCTCATGGTCTCACCTTGATTTTAAGGCTGAAATCAAGGTTTTCATTGGACTTAATTTACATCTGGAGGTTAATGATGTAATTTACATCTGGAGGTTAATCTGCTTTAAAGCTTTCTCAAGCTGTTAGCATAATTTATTCCTTGTTGCTGTAGTATTCATGGTGGCTTGCTTCTTCAAGGCCTTCAGTGAAGAGAGGGTGTGTCTATTGCTTCAAGTCTATGTCTACAAGGAAGGCTTAAGCCCTCTTAAAAAGGGCTAGCTTGCTTAGGTCAGGTCCAAGCAGGATATTTTTTCTTTCCATTAGCTCACAGTCTTTAGTTAGGGATTGTAATTATATCTGCAAAATCCTTTTGCCTTTACCAAATACCATAACATAAAAATGGTAATGGTATTCTATCACTGCCACAAAGTGGGTACTGCCTAAAAGCAAGTGCAGTTCTGGCTTCACTCAATGGGGTAGGAGGGGATTACTCCAGGGCATACATATCAGGGCCAAGATCTGAGGCCCTATCTCAGTATTCTGCCTGTTGCATAAACAGTTTAGAACGGATTGAAAAATAGATTTGCATGGGTAGGTGGAGGAGCATGAGGCTGGAAGGAAGGGTAAAGAGGATGTGAGGAAGTGTCTCATGTGGTTTTCTAAGAAATGTATACCTTGTCATGTAGGGAGGAATAACGGGGATTAAGAAAGATTAAAGTTTCTAGCATAACTTTTTCAGTACTGGAAATAAGAAAGACTTGGAAAATAGGAGGAGGAAGAAGCTGGAAACAGGGACAGTAAGTTAGGAGTATTTAGATGGCACTGAAACGTGGAGAAGGTTTAAGAATTGACAGGACTTAATTGCTGATTGATTCCACCGAGGGTAAAGAGGTATTCAGAGTTTCTAACCAGGACCACTGGGGTGAACCAAAAAATAGAGTAGGTTTTGAGTGTTCTTGAGTAACGCTGAAGTGGTAACTGCTTTTGATGTAGATGGTGAATCTCTTCTGTTCTCATTCTTGCCTTCTCTCTTACTTGTCTTACCTTATTCCAGAAAGGATCTTGGCTTAGCATTAGAATACTGCTATAGACATACCAGTTTGCAATGACTTGGCAAAATGCCTTTAGGGAGAAATGTTTTATTTTCAAATAGCTGGTGAAGTAGACAGAGTCATGTTTTTTGAAGTTATCTGAATCCACGAGGTTGGCAACAGTTGAGAAGGACAGTGATCTAGCTTTCAGTTCAGAATTCTGATTTCGATCCATTATCTGCCAGCTCAGGCTGTTTTAAATCTAGACCATTTGTGTGTGAGACACAATTAAATAAAGAAACAAACGCACAGTGTTGGAACACAGGCAGACAAAAGTATCTTTTGTTTTTCTCTCCACATCTGTAAGTAAATTCTGGACATCCTTTGCAATCTATCAACTAATGCCACTATAAGTTAATGTCTCCTTTACCTTAGGTTTCTACCCTTAGATGGGGGGGGGGGGGAGGAGATGATCATCTTTTCTTAAATAATCATGTGATGTACAGTCTTCCTATTCATGTGTTTTATCTTCAGAATATTTGTCTTATGTCTAATGAAAATCTCCTTTGGTAAATATAAGCCTTTAGTTTAGAGATTAAAATTTTTGTCTGAGGTTTTAAAATGTTTTGCTTTGTCCATTTTAAAATTTGTGATATTATTTCATTCAATAAGAATCGTGTGGATTGATTTATGCCCTTTGAATATTTAGTATTACGGAAGTGTCTCAGTCAACAAGACTCCCCTAAATGGAATTGAGGAATTTTGGAAATTGAAAGTCCAATCTTCCTCTCCATTAGAAATTTTGGTGTGGATTTATGGACATCTAGTCTCTATTTAATCCAGTGATATGTTCCTCTACTTATCAGGCTTTAAATTGTTAAGTTTGGTCTTAAAAGGAAAAACTGGGGGCACCTGGGTGGCTCAGTCAGTTGAGCATCCAACTTTGGCTCAGGTCATGATCTTATAGTTTCTGAGTTCAAGCCCCGTGTTGGGCTCTGTGCTGACAGCTTAGAGACTGGAGACTGCTTCGGATTCTGTCTCCCTTTCTCTCTGTCCCTCCCCACTTTCCCTCTGTCTCTTTCTCTCTCTCGAATATAAATAAACATTAATTTTTTTTTTAATTTAAAAAAGGAAAAACTGTATTCTCTACAGTTATTTCTGATACTAGATGTGTGGGGTTTTCCACACCAAGCAATTCTCCAATTCTTGATGGGCCCTGACTGGGTGTCATATAATTTAACTCAGTTCTGACACTAACTGCCTAGAGTTCATGCAGACCCTACAGGTTAAGGACTCAGTCCCACAAGATCACTCCCCTCTTCAGATGCTAGTTGCAAGTCCAAATTTGTCATCTGCACTTCTGACCAACTGACTATAAATCAGGGGTTTCCACAACCCTCTCTTCATCTATAATGGCTTATGGAACTCAGGGAAACACATTTACTGATTTATTATAAGGGATATAATAAAGGATACGGATGAACAGCTAGATGAAAGGTACATGGGGCAAGGCAATAGAGCAATTCCATACCCTATCCAGATGAACCACCATCCCAGCATGCTGGTTTATTCACCAGCCTGGAAGCTCTCCAGAGTCCTTGCTTAGAGTTTTTAGGGAGGTTCTGTTACTTAGGCACAATTGGTTAAATCATTTGCCATTGGTGATAGGCTCAGAGGTCTGGAGGGGAGGGGCTGAAAGTTCCAACCTACGATCACCTGGTTGGTTCCCCTGGCAACCAACCCCCTTCCTTAGGGAGTCAACTTGTTAGCATAAAGTCAGTTTGAAAGGGGTTTGTTATAAACAACAAAAGGTGTTCTCTCACCCCTTCCCTCAGGGAATTATAAGAGATCAAAGATCAAATATATACTTTTGGTATATAGTTCAAAGATCTATATACTTTGGTTCAAAGATCAAATATATACTTTTTATTATATTATAATATCACAGGTCTGTTCTCTATGTTAAGCTGAAAGCTGTCTCTACAAAAGCTACTTCTGTTTACTTATAATCTGTTGACTATCTCACCCAAGGTACAGAGTAGTGGGTGGGTTCCACTAAATCTCCACTGTCTTTTTTTCAATTAAATTTTTGTATTTCTTTTAACAAGTTATCACACAAATATATGAAAATATCCCTGCAAAGTTTATAATGAAAATAATAAGGTGAAGAAATATCGATGTGATCCTTCTCCAACCTCAATCCAGAGATATCACCTTCAACTCTTAATTGTTTCCATTTTACTGTCATATTTCTAAATTATGCACTTACAGTACAATTTTTTTGTATAAGTTTCATGACATTTTATATATTAATGCCCATTTTAGACATTTTGTTATTTTCCAAATATCCTCAATTTTATCTTGTAGTCCTTCTATTGAATGAATCTCTGCTAACAAATATACATAAATAAATGTATATTTTTATTTCCTAAGAGCTTTGTGTTTTATTTTTTCCTTTTAATAGCATTTAGTTTGTGGTTCTTAATAGAAGTTATCTCTGTTAGCATCTTAAGAATGAGATTTTTTAAATTGTTTTTCTGTTCCTTGCCCTGTGTCTTTTTTTAATGATTCCTTTTTTTTTTCTTTTCTATTTATCTTAGTCCCTGGCTCTCATGGTTCTCTTAGAGGTTATCTTACAATTTCTGGCAAATTGTGGCCATTTGTTTTCACCCAATGATAAAAAGTCTAACACATTAGTTAGAAGCTGTATAATTATGGGTTGTTTTTTTTTAAATCAGTTAATGAAATTTACTAGAGCATAAATAGGTAGGGAACTAGCCACTTTATCAAGGGATTACCCTTCCAAAATGTCATTGCCTGTGGATCTTTTCTCTCAAGTTATTTGGTTTGTTCAATAATTGTTTCTTAGATATAACTCGGTTTCTCTGTGTTTGAATGTTTTGTTTCTATAGGTGGGTGGGCAGTGCTTGAGATCAGAGGAGGAAAGGGGCTTAGGATAGGTGGATTGTTCTCAGGGGTCAGTGTACAAGTTTACATGTAATCCTCCTATTTTCGTTATGACTCCACACCCCTGCCAAGGCCTGAGCCTGGGTCCTAAAATCCAAAGCTCTCCTCAGTTGTATTCTCTGAGTGCATGCATTTCCTTGCTATAATAGAGAGGGTATCTGTAGGGCTATTTGATCCTTGTATAGGCTTCCAACCAGTACTCTTGTTTTCAGTTGTACCTCTCATCTCTGCTTTCAGCAATATGTGATGCCTCCAATTCTGTATCTTTTTAGGGTTCTGTTGCAAAATACCCTTGTTTACTGTTGGCTTCTTCCTCTGCAGCTACTTGAGTTTCAAGTTTTTATGTTATTCCTCTTCATCATATCTTCCATTTTCCACCACTCTCCTATCCCACACCCCTACCCCCAAACTCCATACCAACCCTCACTGTAGATATACCACATCTGGTCCCATTTTCCCATCTTTACCTTCCCCTAGGATCACATCCACTTTTGAGCCTGATCTGTTCAGTTGGCAGAATACCTGCCTTGACTCTGGACCATATCCTTATTTCCATTTTTCCTGTTTGCTCCATGCTGCTGCTCACTCTCCAGCTATCCATTTACTGTCAGGGGCATGTTCCAAAACTGATTTGGCATGGGTCAAGTATGGGGCTCTAAATCAGGAGCCTGGGCTTGATGGAAGAAAATGCCAGAAGTCATTGATGAGTGGCTTGATTCAAGGGAATGATATAAGAAAAGTCACCTTGTGGAAAAACTAGCTGCCTGATAGTCTGTCACAGTAGAGTGCCAGGACCAAGAGTGAGAATCCACAAATGACACCGTGAGACATACTTTAGAGAGCAGAGACTTGAGCATTGGAGCAGGGAGATGGGTCATGGAGGAAATTCCTGAGCTGCATGAACATCCTTAAGGAGTTTGGAAGAGGGTAGGGAGTTCCCTGGGCATCTGTTGAGAACAGGAAGCAAGAGTTGAGAATGCTACACCAGCTTGGCTAAGTTTGTTTTGCTGAAGAGTTTAAGTCAGAAGCCAATTGAGATATCTGTCATTACTGACAAACTTTAAAAGGTTCTAGAACTGGCAAAACAAGTAGGCCTGAGCTAAGTTAAAAGACAGAGCGTGACCAGCTGGGACAGGAACACAGCAAACTTGCTAATTAGTCTGGAGGAAGCCAATTGCCCACATTTTTATGGACTGCTAATTGCTAAAGTAGCAGCTTGCTCTAAAGACAAAAATAACAGCATGATAGTTTCTTGAATATAGTATAAAATGGCCTTTAGGATATAGGCTACATCAACTTTAAATATACTCCATAGTTCTTAAACTTAAAACATACACTGCTATTAATAAAGATACATTTTGGAAGTCAGTTATTCATTTTTTCTTAGACTATAAAATGAGAAATTATAGAATATATATGACTCCAGTTTGGGAAGTTGTGGTAAGGATTTTATTTTAAAGATACATTTCTCCACTTGAGTACCATTTCTCAGCCCATTTTAAAACATTTCCCAATAAAAGAACAAAATAAATAATTTTAAATGTGCTTTATTCTAAATACTGTGAAATTTTTCCTAAAACACTGTCTTTCAACCCAGTTATATTTGTGAAAAGAGAATGTGCTTAAAAAAAAATTTACCTCTACTTTTTGCAACATTGAGGGCGTTCAGTAAGTATCTTTAGAAAGAAAGAATGAGTAAGTGAGCAGGTGCATAAGGGTTTGTGTGCATTAGAATGGTAGAATTTCATATTTTATAGAGCAGTAGAGAACAACTAGTCCCCTTCCATTATTTTATGGATGAGGCAACTGAGGTAGAGAGGAGAAGTAGGGATACTGCTCCAGCGTCTCACAGTTGGCTAGTGGCAGCACTAGGCTTGGACCCCGTTTCTTAAGCCAATCAGTCCAGCACTCTTTGCATTCTAAGCTAATGTTCATTCCTTTTGCTTAAGAGAAGAATGAATTACTTTTGCAGGGTTGATTCTGACCCAAATCACATTAAATCAGCAAAGCCTGGCTTTGTTAAAGGCTCAGATGTCAAATGACAAAAGCAAAACATCTTTTAAAACAAAAACAAAGCCAAAGTAATTGGTGTGTTTGGTTTTATCATGGAGTGGAGTCTTCAAAGTCAAAGAGGGGGAAAATTTAAAACCTCGGTGCCATGGACTTAATTCGAAAGTGTGAATGTCAGGCTGGATATAAAGGAGGTAAGCTAGCCCTGAGGAACTATAACTACATAAAGGGAGAAAGCAGATTTCCTTTTCCAGTGAATCAGTACAAGTTAATGTATCTACAGACTTATTAATCTCTTGCATTGGTAGCTGAAATCCCCTAATTAGATTGACAACATATTTGGATATTGCATAGTGATTACATAATGGCAGAACAAATCTGTTGAAGATGGAAATAAGTAGATGACTATTTAGACACAGCAATACCCCTAATGGCTTAGATGCCAGGTAACATTTCTTCACGTGTAGAATTTATTAAGAAGTGGCTGTGAATTGCTCGTCTTCTTAATTAAAGGTTTGGTTGCATTACCAAAAGGTTGTTAATAATGGTAGTCACTTATCAAATGTGTGACTCTGCCCGAGTTATTAATTATTCTGAGCCAAGTGTTTCTCATTTGTACAGATAGGTTTATAATGGCACCTACCACATGGGGTTGTTTGTGGATTAAAAGAGAGTATGCACATAAGGATTTGCATAGTGCATTCCACATAAAAAGCACTCAATAAATGTTAGCTATTATTATTGTTGTCAGCCACTCCAGGGGAGCTATATTGTAAGAAACCATACTTTCATTGCTGCTGCACTGAACTTCAGTAAATCATTGTTTTCTCACTGGCCTACCATACAATTTGTGGATATTTCTACCTCAAGATCCTCCCCAAGAGGACAATGCGATGTAGCTGAAAGATCTCTCTTCACTTGGAATTCAGAACATTTGGTTCAAATCCAAAGTTTGCAAGTACAGTTTGTGTTATCTATCCTAGAACTCCTGGAAGGAGAGATTCATTCATTTGATAACTTTCTGGATTGAACAAACTTATATCGTAAATTTTCTCAAGTTATTTAATGGTCTCTAAAATTGAGGCAATCGGGGCACCTGGGTGGCTCAGTCTGTTAAGCATCCAACTTCAGCTCAGGTCATGATCTCATAGTTATTGGGTTTGAGCCCCATGTAGGGCTCTGTGCTGACAGCTCAGAACCTGGAGCCTGCTTCAGATTCTGAGTTTCCCTCGCTCTCTGCCCCTCCCCCACTCAATGCTGTCTGTCTGTCTCCCACAAAAAATGAATAAACATTAAAAATTTTTTTAAATTGAAGCAATCATACCTATCCCTGTGGAATGCTTTGAGGATCAGATGAAGGTAAATAGTGAAAGTGCTCATTTGCAAACTCCATGGTGTTGAATGAGTATCGGTCATTGATATTCTTTGAAGGCTCAAATTTAGTTACTCCTTCAAGGTCCAGGTGTAAAAGCCACTTCTTCTCTGAAGTCTTTCCTGAGTTCCCCAAACTCCAGACAAATGTCAGCTGTCCTTCATGGTCACTTCCATTACATTTCAGCTGGTCTTCTTTAGTACTCACAGAATGTGCTTCCTTGTAGGGCAGTACTTTATATTTCATTCCTGCTACTGCACCTTCAGAAGAAAGCATCCATACCTAATTGCCCTCATTGTCACCTATAATGCATAATACAGTATCTTTTTATAGTAAGTGCTCAACAAATGTTTGACTAACCAATGAATAAGCTTTTATTATCCCATATGTAATGCTAAGTCCTATGAGTTATAGGGAAATAATAGAAGCAAGTGAAGACTTAATTACAATTTTCTGTCTTCAACAGGAAGATCAAATCCTTTAGGATTTGAAATTAATTAGAAATTAACTCATCCTTCCTTCATTATGTTATTCAATAAATAAATGTATGTTCAGCATGTTCCAGGTGCCAGGTACTGTGGTGGGCACTAGGAATTCAGTCTAATAACAAAACAGTTCCATTCCTCAGAGCTTGCAGCTTATAAATAATAAGTAATAGTAAGGAAATAATACCAAAACTTGCCTTGTCAGAATAAACATTTAGACCTTTCTTTGTTAAGACAGGTCAGTAAAGAATTCTTAACCACTTCTCCTATCCATTATTAATTCCTAAATTTGGTCATTGCTCACCAGTGAGATTAAATTCAGCTACTGAGAATAGGTCCAGCAAATCATTTTTCTGGTTAGAAAGAAAAAGAAAAAAAATCTTCCATAGCTGCTGGGTGGGATTTGCTTTGGATTATTTTTCATAATCACAAGTAATTGGGCACGTCTCATTCAGTTAAAAATAAACATATAAAAATACATTGATCTCCTTTCCCTGATAATGGGTTTTGAAAACCATAGCTGTGTCACTTAAACTTACTTTTCTTCACTTATTAAAAAGTCCAGAGGGCACAAGTAACCTTCAGAGAATATTTCCACATAACAAGACAAAATGATTTAATAAAATTCCTGGATGTACGTTTTAATTGAAGAATCATAAGCAATTCCACACCGACATGGAGCCAGCCAATATGATACAAAAGGAATTTCTCAGTTATTGTACTGTCTGGTGGGTAATTTGAGTGAAAGGAAAACTTTCTTTAGTCATACAAGCCAAGACTAGTTTGTTGTTGCCTCTGAAGCAGCAGAAGCCACTAGAATGTTACATTTTAAAGATGAGGGATGGATCTTAAAGTAGCTCAATTTTCCACATTGCTTACTCACCCCTCAACCCACACCCCTACTACCTACACCACCTCTAGACTTCTGTTTTCTTATGGCTGTGGGGGCTTACAGTCAAAGAAAATGAGGCTTAGAGTATCTGTGTGCCAATTTTTTCCACGCTGAGTCAAAGAATTCATAGATGGAAAACACCCAAACTGATTTCCCTTTTGCATTTATTGGTCAGAGTCCTGGTAGGGAAACTGGTGACACACTCAAACAGGGTAATATGATGAGAGTTGACCTATTTACAATGATGTGGGCAGGGCAGGTCTGTGGGCAGGGCAGCCAATAAGGTATGACAAAGCACCCTTTCAGCTGTTACCTCCCTTAGGCCTGAAAGGGGCAGGAGGGGGGGAACAGTTACTAGAACCAAGAGAGAGCGAGCTAGGGCTGTACATAGGGGAGGACTTCCTAGCAGAATCTGCAAACTTCATAAGAGAAATGCTAGGTGCCACCGACCTGGATACTGGATGAGAGGAAAACAGGGGTATTAATACCTCCATCTCACGTTTTTCACTCCCGGCTTCTTGTCAGCGCCTCATATTTGATGCAACCCAGAATGATGAGCATCTCAGAGAGCAGGGTAGGGTGCAGAGTGAATCTAGATGGTCAAACAGAATATCAATTCTACTTTTCATGTAATAGGGATGTGCATTTGTCACATGTATGGTGCATGTTGTCACAAGCAGAAAACTCTCCTTCCAAGAAAGTTTACAGACATTCCTTTAACATTCATAAAACCTTTTTGAGGCAAGCATTATTATTCTCATGTGATGTATCCAAAAGATACTAATGCGAATGTGTTCACGGATGCCTCTCTAATTCCACCTCACCAGCCCGATTCCCCCTGTTTTCATCTTTTTTATTTTATTTTATTTAAAAAAAAATTTAAAATGTTTATTTACTTTTGAGAGAGACAGAGACAGAATGCGAGTGGGTTAGGAGCAGAGAGAGAGGGAGACACAGAATCCGAAGCAGGCTCCAGGCTCCGAGCTGTCAGCACAGAGCCTGATGTGGGGCTCAAACTCACGAGCTGTGATATCATGACCTGAGCCGAAGTTGGACGCTCAACCTACTGAGCCACCCAGGCGCCCCACTTTTCATCTTTTTTAAAGAGAAAGGATTCCTTCTGGCTGGAAGAGAGACTAAGTTAAGCCAAACAATGATTGAGTGAGGAACAGATGAGTGAAGTGGGAAGGAAGAAAAAGCACACAGGCTAGAAGTAGGAGTTTCTCATCAGTTTTAAGAGTTAAGGCACCATAGCAGTTTAAGAGTATGAGGGAAGTAAAGAAAAGGTGTGAAAACAGAAGGCAAAAAATAGTGTTTGTCTAGACTGTGCATTGGGTGACTTTTAATACCCTTTAAGGAATTTGAATGAGGAATGTTATTTTAATATTTCTACTGGTTATTGGACTGGACTTTTGAATGCGGCCCAGGTCAGAGACTGAACTACATGGTTTCTGCATTTCTTAGGGTTACAACCACCCACTTCCTACGTATTTCAACTGAGAATTAAAAAGATTAAGTGTCTTGCCTAAGATCACACACTCAGAAAATGCAGAGTTTTTACTCCTGCACAGAGCTATTGATACCAGATCATTAGTCTCAATTCAGCTTTGGCTTAACTTACCTTTGCTGGATTTGTTGAGTGATTTGGAGGAATTCTTTTCATACCTAATAAGTATATGGTGCACCCCTTAAGAGTAGGAGAGATTAGTCCTTTATACTCCCTGTATAAAGAGGCTGGATTAGTAATGGTCAAGTGTCATTGAGTCACTCCGATGAATAGTTCCATGATTAAATCTTGTTTGCTTTCATTATTTTTTTTTTTCATGTCATGTCAATGAATCTTTTACAATAAGAACTGGACTTACATTTTCTCCAGTCCATTTAGTCATGACATTGTTATTTTAAGAATGTTGTTCTAATGATTTCTAATTGCTCTTAAAGCCCTGTTTGAATCCCAGTACAAACCTTTCTGTTGCATATCACCCGTGACCCACCTCTGCTTTCTCTTATTCACTGCCTTTCACAATCAGAAAGCATTTATTAATCAGGTACTTCTGCACATTTAAAAAAATAAATTGGGCTTGGTTTTGTTCCTGGGATATGAAAGATAAAACATCAGTGTAGATAAGTAGAAACTACCAGCAGCAGAATATCTTGTAGGTATATGGCTTGCCAAGTTTTTTGACACTCCTGATGCCATTAGCTCGTAGCAACCCTCCCACCAAATGCCTGCCTGAGGCCCAAGTCACAGATGTTTCTACCCCTGCTCACTTGTCTAATTTTGGTGGGATTGCTATATATTCTGTTCAGATTTCTTATTAAGACTATTGACCTATTCATGTTGAATTTGTGGCAGTTTATTTTCCCATTAATTTTAGATTCAGGGAAGCTTTTTTTGTTGTTGTTACATGGTGACAGAAATGATTCTGCTCATATGCTGTGTCATTCTAAAACAAAAACAAGTTTATGTATGTTTTTTAACTCAGAGACATTAACATGCTCTTTGACTTTTAGTTTTTTTGTTACTATTTTTTAAGTTTGTTTACTTATTTTAAGAGAGAGAAAACACGAGCAGGGAAGTGGCAGAGAGACAGGGAGAGAATTCCCCAGCAGGCTCCGCACTATCAGCATGGAGCCAGATGCAGTGCTTGAACTCACCAACCATGAAATCATGACCTGAGTCAGATGCTTAACTGACTGAGCTACCCAGGAGCCCCAGGGGAACAGACTTTTAAGACAAACTGCCTGTATATGAATTCTAGCCTAACCACTAACTAGCTCTGTGACCTTGGACAAATCACTGAAACTCTCTGGGCCTCAATTTTCTTATCTATAGAAAGGGGACAATGATAGTATCTATTTCTAAAGTTGTTATGGGGATTTATAAATTAGTAAGTAATAGGAGAATAACTGAAACATCAAAAATTCATTAAATCTTGGCTGTTACTATTATTTACCACTGGTCAAACATGATGATATATGCTTAATATTACTTTAAGTTAGGATTTACTTTCAGCTAGGATTTCAGTTAGGATTCACCTGGCACAGTAAAACTGCCTTGGGCTTTTAGTGCCAGGTAGACTGAGTTCAAATTCTAGCTTCTCCACTTACTGGGTGTGTGTATTAGGTCAAACTATTAACACATTTCTTAATACCACTTTTCATATTTATAGGATGGCAATATGTATATCTTAGAGGGTCAACATGTGGCCCAATGGGAAGTTTGGCAAATGTAAATCATATAAATATAAAATATGTGAAAAGTACGTAGCCAGGTTTTGACTCATAGAAGGCATTTCAGTAAGCGTGGCTATTATTTTTAGAAGAACTGATTAATACTATTATCAGTAATAAGGCAACAAAAGCAAAAAATGGTAAGGGAGAGAGTTTCATGTTCTCGAGAAGTGGTGTTGATTAAAAAGTCTTAGATTAAAGTATACAAATGAAGTTAAAGTCAAGGTGTTTTGAAATGATTGTACCCAACCAAACGGCACTTAATGCGTAACGACTGCTTTACTCTCCCAATAAAGTAATTACTGTGAAATCACACGCCTACTTGGACCACTTGCAGTGATTGCTGTAACAGTCCACTACTCAGGTATCCACATTTCTATGATGTCACTGGCAGTTTAATAGAGCATCATGTCAGCATGTGCTACAGAGCATCACTGTGCTGACTTGACATAATTCAATGTTCAGGACCGAAGAAACTTGACAGCTGAGACAGTTTGATCTTATTAGGAATGCACATACAATGGGTCTCAAGTTACATGAAAACCGTATTTAGATTTCTAACTTATAATAGCTACGGTAAACATTAACTGTGTGGAAAAAAAAAAACCCAAATCTCAGCATACTAACTCAAAATAAGTTTTGTTTTAATATTAGTTTTACGCACATGTTGTCCAAGTAGGTTAGGGTCAGGGGAATGGAGGTGAGGTTCTGTTCCACAGTTACCCAAGACAGAGCTGACAGATGCTCTTTTGTTGTCAACGTGGGGCTTCCAGGGTAGTTCTAAGCATCAAAATTCAGCAGGCAGACATATCTGGAATTGGCAAATACCACTTTTGGTCACATTTCTTTGACCAGAAATTAGACACAAGGTCCTACCTTGTTGCAAAGGCAACTGGGAAATCTAGTCTCTGGCTGACATGATCACAACTACAGTACAGCTGTTGCTTAGTTGAACAACTGAACCCCATGAAAGGGGAGCACAAATATTTGGTGAGCAGTGCATGATCCCTGCCACATGCTTATTGCAACAGAGTTGTAATAGAATTATTCCCATTATTCTCTCTTCATTAATTCCTGTTAAAGGAACAATGAAGTATAAAAAGAAAGATGTGCTCAACTTAAGTGCTTATTTAGAACAAGAACTTTCTTTTATGTATCATTGTGTCTCTCATGCCTGACTCAGAGCTTAGCGTATGTTAGATATTCACTAAGTATTCCTTGAGTTGTCAATTGAACATAACACTCCCTACCGTCTTACCTAATCCTCTCTTTCTTTCTCCTTTCCTTACTTCCCTTGTATCTTTTTTGTGATCCCAATCACTTTCAGAGGCTTTATTTTCTGCCAGACACTGTGATAAATGATGGGGAATCAAAGACAAATTTGATCTTGGGGAAAAGCCATATGAAAACAAGAATAAAGAAAAGGACATAGCTGTAAAGTATTAAACATTTCAGAATGGTTGGTTTCATTAAAATGTTTAGCGGTTTTAAGAAGGGCTAAAGAATCATCTGTCAAACACGAACATGCCACTCTAAGAAGACTACATGTAATCCCATCTTTAACCTCTGCTTCTGTGAAGATCCTGCTTCTTGAAGATCCGATCCAGAATGCTGCCCTCGGGGTCCAAACTACGGGGTCCTGCATGCATGAAACTGCTGTCACTTAGTGAGGAAAGCCCTTTCATACTGTGACTCGTAATGTAACGTAAGGTCTGGGTTGTGGCAAACTGAGCACTTTAGTGGTGGGAATTGTCTGGTTTTGTTTTGTTCTTCAGAGAGTTTCAAGAAGTTTTCCTATAAGGCTCTTGATATCTTTATGGAATTTATATAGCCCTACCTGTGTCCCAACTGTGTTCTTTTTGATAGTGATGATGATGATGATGATGGTGCTGGCCATTTAATCAGTACTAGTGACTATGAGCTTGACATTACACCAATCACATTGTAGATATTCTTTCTTTTACCCTCACATCAGCCCTATTAGATATGTCTCACCATACATATTTAGAGACCTGGGAAATTACATTCAGATAGATTCAGTATTTGTCTAAAGGCCTCCATTTTAGAAGGGAGCAAAGCCTGACCCCAATGCCTATGCACTCAACCACTCCATTTGATGATCATTTGCTTAGGTTATTGAAGGTGAAGGACTTTTATTTTATTTTACTTTTTCTAGGAAGAGAGAATTACATAGAACTTGCAGTTTTTCCAAATACAGGATGAGAGTATGGGTGCCTGCTTTTGTGCCAAAGTTTCAAGAAACTCAAGGAGTTTCTGAATATGTTATAGGAATTCCAAGGATCTCTTAAATATTGCATATTGTGTTATTATTGTGTCCATATATTTAATAAGATTTTCGAGGCCTGTGACCTCAAGAAGGTTAAGTACCATTGCGTTCTGTTATATGCTCTCTTTTCCCAAACATGCAAAATAACATGTGTTATTTGTTTAAAGGATAATTTTCTAATTCCAAAGCTATAATAAGGAACAAATCCCACCCCCACCCCCACCCCCATGAGTGATATTCACAGGAATTACACAGACTCATAGAATATGAGTTAAAAAAAATAAAGCGAAGTTTACAGCCAACTCTTGGCTTATATGGGGCTCGGAAAGAAGGAAGGGATGGCTTGCACAAAGAGGAAAGAAGGATTTATAACTTCTTGCTAATTGAAGCTCATTGGAGAAAGAAGAGTGGGTGACAATAGTAACTTGTTTTGTGTCTACATGTCTTGAGGGAATTGGGGATGGTTTCTCACTGGGGTGGCTGAGAGCTCTGCCTCCAGTCTCATCTGGGAGCTATTTGCCTACAGCACCTGGAATTGGGTGAACATCTTTTTGCCCTTGGCTTCCTGGGCACTTATTCATGAGGTCAGCTGGGTATGGTTCTGGCTCTCATATCTTTTCCCTCAGGAGTATACAGACCAGGGCCAAGTAGCCTAGAGTCCTTTAAAACGATGCTTTTAAGCTAGTTAGGCACTGACATTTCAGAAACACCATTTATGCCTGAATTCCAACTGCTTACATTATAGCCATCATTCAGTTTTCTATTTAGAGACTTTGGGCTTTAATTTAGGTGAAAAAAGGGTTCATGGCTCCACCACAAAATGGCAGATGCAGGGGAGTTCATGTTCCCAAGAGGGGATTTTTCTGGGGAAAATCTAACAACCAAGAGAATTGGTCCTGTTTCTAAGTTGATAGTGATTTCTTGAATTCTGAGTGTCCAGCATTAATTTTGAGAGTACATGAGTGAAATGTGGACATTAACTGTTTCCTGAAATAAATGACCCCTGTCCTTTAGAAAGTTATTGTTGGTCTGTATAGTTGGTACCAACTTGGGAATCAATATAAGACAGTTTGTTAATAAATGCTAAACAGTATTTTCATTTAGTACAATTCAAAGTAAATTTTTGGAACATTATTTTTCCTATTTCCAAGAAAAATGACTTTTTCTTGTCTTTAAAGCCATAGAGAATTTATAAGCAATACGTTACTTTTTCTCTTTTCCTTACGTCCTCCCCAACCCACATGTTTTTTACATATTGCCATTTATTGGAACCCATGAAGTTTTTCCAAGGTTATTCTCAGGCATTCTTTCATGAAGAACATTAAATATATAAAATATTTTTATGGCTGCCTGGGTGGCTCAGTTATTCAAACGTCCAACTTCAGCTCAGGTCATGATCTCACGGTTTGTGGGTTCGAGCGCCACGTTGGGCTCTGTGCTCTCAGCTCGGAGCCTGGAGCCTGGTTCAGATTCTGTGTCTCCCTTTCTTTCTGCCCCTCCCCTACTAGCTCTCTTTCTCTCTCTCTCTCAAAAATAAATAAAACATTAAAAAAATTAAAATATTTTATAATGTAACTATACAACCAGGCCTAATAAAATACCTAGTAGAATCACTGATGTATAAGACAGATCCGTATGGGAGCCTGCAAATTAGCGGAGAGAGGAATCACAAACACATATGCATGCACATGCATGTGTATACATGCATGCCAGATTTGGAACCAGCAAAAAAACATCCAAATGAATGCCTGTTTTCACTTGTGTGACTTTAAACAACTCAATTTCTCAACATGTATCTTTCCATGTGTAAGGGAAGATGGCTGATTTCATAAAGTTATTGGTTATGTCAGATGGGATCATGCCTATAAAAATACCTTAAAAACTGTGAAGGATGATGCAAATATTAGTTTTCATTATCTAACTCATATATAGAGACACAGGAAGACTTACTCATTTTTTCATTTTTAAAATCTTATTTTTGCATAACTGATTTTTTATGATATTTAATCTGACAAGCAAAAGATTTTGTTCAGAGGGGAAGGATAAATAAGATTAACTCTCTGTAAATCCTTGTAGAGTTACATTGTTCATCTCTTCATTGGGAGTGTCAGAATGCTTTTTCTTCTGTGAGCCTGCTTTCTGCAAATGTCCATTGAGCTGCTGAGAGCATTTTGCTTTCAGAGAGGCATTGTGCTTAATGTGTGATTTGAATCCAGGATCATGGTCTTACTTCCTTCCTCCTCCATTGCTTTACTTCACCAGTGTATCCTGGCTTCTGACACACTCTGTGGCTAGCACTTCTGAAAGTTTGGGGGATGGCTATCCCTCCAGTTCTGAATATATTCACAGTATTTTGCTGTTACATTGTAGGAGTTGTGATGACATTCTAAAATTATATGTTCATTCAGTCAACACATATTTAGTGAGCACCTGATATGAGCTGGTACTCTGAGTACTGAGCATGGAATCACTTATACAGAAAACAAATCCCTGATCGGACTTCGAGGAGCCTACAGTAGAGTAGGGAGATGAAACACAAACACACAGATACACATGAGTGCGCGCACGCGTGCACACACACACACACACACACACACACACACACACACACCTATACACCGAGTGTAGGGGGTTGATTGGTGCCCTCCCAAAAGATATGTTTGCCAGAACCCATAAATGTGACTTTATTTGGAATAAAGATTCTTGCAGGTGTAATTAATTACGGATTTTGAAATGAGATCATCCTGAATTATCTAGGTGGGTCCTGAATCTAGTGAAAAGTATCCTCATATAATAAGGCAGGAAGAGGAGAAGACACGGACACACACGAGCAGAGGTTGAATGTGGACATTAATCCACATGGAATGTGGCATCAGAAGTCGGAAGAGGCAAGGATTGGAGTGTCCCCTAGAGCCTTCAGAGTGAAGGTGGCTCTGCTGGCATCTTGATATCAGACTTCTGGGCTTCAGAACTGAGAGAGAATAAATTTCTGTTGTTTTACCAAATTTGTGGTAATGGATTATGGCAGGCTAGGAATCAAATCAATAAGGAACAGGGTAAGCTACACAATACATAAAATTACACAAGAGGACCAAAGTTCAGTGGAGGTTTAGTTTAAAATTCACTTCTTGGGGCACCTGGGTGGCGCAGTCGGTTAAGTGTCCGACTTCAGCCAGGTCACGATCTCGCGGTCCGTGAGTTCGAGCCCCGCGTTGGGCTCTGGGCTGATGGCTCAGAGCCTGGAGCCTGTTTCGGATTCTGTGTCTCCCTCTCTCTCTGCCCCTCCCCCGTTCATGCTCTGTCTCTCTCTGTCCCAAAAATAAATAAACGTTGAAAAAAAAAATTAAAAAAAAAATAAAATAAAATAAAATTCACTTCTTGTCAGAAGTATGGTCTTTATAACCAGTCTGGAAGCATTGAATTATGAAAAATATCATTGCCTGGTATGTATCAGTTATGTTTACAGTAAGAAACTGCAAATAACCAACTCAGTACAAATTATTTCCTACAATTTTAGCTTTATGCACACATCCTATGTTAGGGTTTAATTTTAAATTGCCTTTTCATGGAACAAATGCTTGTTTCTCATGGAGCGAAGTTCTTTAAACAGGAGAAATGCAGCAATGCCTGTTTCTTGATGTAGCTCTGCTCACATCCAGCTGTAATGTAGCTGAAATCACAAATGAGCTCTGCATTTTCATAGGCTTTTAGCTTCTTAGGCAATACATGCTTGTAAACTTGATGCCGTTCATGTGGACACAGGCCTAACACTATTAAAACCTTACAGATGATAATAGAGTGGGTCAGGAAACATGGATGAAGTGGTATGTAGTCTCCTAGGCGGAAAAGCCAAAACTACCTTTAGGCACCCACAGTCTTAGGGGTTAGGGAGTTTTGGGGGCAAAATGAGTGTTGTCTGTTTGTGCTGGCTATGGGATTTGAATGGAAATATCAGTAAAGTAGTAATTGAAGCCACTCAGGCAGCACTGTGCTCCCTAATCAAATGTTGTCACTATCCCTTTCAGTTCTCAAAATAGCTGAAAGTAAGGTACCAGTACTAATGAGTAATATAGGTCATTTTTTAAAATTAAAAAAATTTTGTTTTTATTTTATTTATTAGAGAAAGACAGAGTATGACCATCGAGGGGCAGAGAGAGAGGGCGACACAGAGTCTGAAGCAATCTCCAGGCTCTGAGCCATCAGCACAGAGCCCAACATGGGGCTTGATCTCTCATCAGCTGTGAGATCATGACCTGAGCTGAAGTTGGACTCTTAACTGACTGAGCCACGCAGGCACCCCGAATAGTATAGGTCATTTTTATGTACCATAAAAATTTAAATATTAACATTGACATTTATTAGTTTTGTCTGGCTTAGGTGATGGTGACTCCAGATGGCAACTGGGTGAAATAAGATTTTTGGCCCTAGAAGATACAGACTGGTAGGAACTTCTGGGAGGTTTTCCTGTGTGTATTAATGTTTAATGCAACAGCACTAATGGTGACTTCTGGGTTGTGCCATGTAAAACACTTTCCATGTACAGTCGACCCTTGAACAGCAAGGGGTTTGGGGCACTGACAGTCAAAAATCTACATGCAACTTTTGACTCTCCCAAAATGTTACTACTAAGACCCTACTGTTGACAGGAAGCCTTACTGATAACATAGTCGATTGACACTGTTTTGTATGTTGTATGTAATATTTATCCCTTACAATGGTAGCAAACTTTTTCTTTTCTTCTCCTTTCTTCTTCTTCTTCTTCTTTTTCTTCTTCTTCTTCTTCTTCTTCTTCTTCTTCTTCTTCTTCTTCTTGGTGTTTCTAGGCTATGCAGCTTGTCTGCAGGTTTTTTCAAATTATTGCCAGTCCTCACCCCCAAGTTTTCCAAATATACTTGTTGAAAAGAATCCATGTAGAAGTTGATCCATGCAGTTCAAAACCATGTTGTTCAAGGGCCAACTGCACTTACTTTTTCATAACAATATGTGTCTTCATAATAATCAGGAAGCAAGTATCTCATTATTGTTCCTATTTACTTCAGTAATGAGGTAACTCAAGCTTAGAGCAGTTAAACAGTTTTATCCAAGGTCATCCTCTAGAAATGGACAGAGGCAGGATTTGAAGCCTGGCAGGATGACTCTAGCATCTATACTCGTAAGCAGTACTGGTGGGTACTGGTGGTCTGCTGAGGAATTTTTGAGTATCTGGAATGTGAGTAATGTCAGGGAGCCGACTGTAAACCCATAGAATGAGAAATTAAAATCTCATGCTTCCTTGCCACAAAGCAGAGGCTCTGTATAGCATGGGTTAACTGAATATTCAGGCAGAATGAGAGAGTCATTACATTTACCGCAAATGAACACAGATGGACACTCTTCAAACAGAGATTCGTATTGAATTTTAATGGTGCTCTTCTGCAGAACACATTTGCAAAATGGATTGCAGCATATTCATACTTCCCTTTCACTTGCCAAATGTGACATGGTTAAGAGACCTGCTCATACTTTAAATATTGTACCCTATATATGCCTATTTCAAATGTATGTGTCAGCAATAAATATTTGTTGAATGAATATGAATGTGTATACACAAACATGTATGAAGCAACATGAAAACATACATTTAATTTGACATATTCGTTGCATATCTACTGAATATAAACTTGTACTGGAGAGTATTGGAAATACATCGAACTCTGTAGATAGGGGTCCAGCAATTTATGTTTCTAAAAGTCCTCTGGGGAGTCTCCTGCACATGGAAGTGTCAGAACCACTGGGGTTTGGGAAAACTTTAATGTACTAATGATAGCTAGAGATTACTTTCAGCTGGGGACATTTACGAAGACAAAGTGGAATTTGAGCAGAATCTTTGGAGGATAAGTCAATTTTGGCTGATAGAAATGAGTAAGAAGGGGAATAAGATCACAGAGAAGGTCATGAGTCAGAATCAACTTGTACAGGTCTAAGTGCAAGCTGCTTATGGCTAAAAACCTAGATTGAGGTCAGTCAGTGGAAGGTCCTGAATGACGTGCGTGTGAATTTAGGCACTATGCTGAAAGCAGTGGGGTTTCAGTGAAGATTTGAGTGGGGGCAGAAGTGTGATCAAATCTGCTTTGTATTTTTTATTTTTGTACCCAGTGAACATAATTCAGCTGATGTACTAGGCTGATAGAACTTCCTGGTCTTAAATCAATCTTTTTGCCCCATTAAGAAGACTTAGACATTAATAATTGTTTATACTTTGTGGCTGGAGCTGTGAGGATCTCTGTACTTTCTTGACTACTCTGACACATGCAGCTTCATTTCAGTAACTCAGCAATGCCAGAGTCTCCTGCGTGAGTGAGTGTGCTCCCACGTGCTCCCACATGCGCTGTGTGCTTACAGGGAGTCACACAGCTGCTTATGAATTCAGCTGGGCTTTAGGAAGCTGCATAAAGACAAAGAAAAATGTCGCCTCCTGCTTGTGCTTTCTTTGTCATTTGGCAATCAGAAGGATGACTGTGCTCTGAAGTGGTGCAGGTGGCCTCTTCCGATACTAATTCCAGTGTCTCAACCAGTCCAGCATCATAAGAGAGTTCTCTGGAAGGGAAATAATTCTGCCCCTATCCCTGATTACTTCTATTTGTCCAGTATTGTGGGCACCTGCTTAGCCACCCACCTTCCTTTTCTTCCTTATCCACTTGCGTCATCTTTCTCCTTCCCTGGGTCAGCCTGTATATTTCAGTCCTTCCACACCCTGGATGAGCGTATTCATTCACTGGCTTTCTCCTTGCAATCCTCATTGTGTCTTCTTTTGTTGGAATAATTGATCCTCTGCTTTGCAAGAGCAGGTGGATGAATTGGTTTATTGCTTTAAAAAAATCATTCCCCTTCTCTCTTTTATTGCACCAATCTTTAGTCAGTCCTTGGTTCATCCAGCTCTTTCTCCCTCTATTGACTAATCTCTTTGTGTATCTCTCATGCTGATGGTGGGGAGTCCAAGCTGGGTCTGCATTGAGTGAGGAAGGTGAAAGCCCACTGAAAAAATAGCTGTGATTCATAATGTTCAAGTGGGGGAGGAATTGAGTCACGAAGGCCAGAAGTACTGATTATCATTTACATCTTGTGCTGGAGGCCCTTTTTAGACCCTCATGGGAGGGTTCCATCGCTCCTCCCTGCATGTGTAATGGGATTGCAGGATTTAAAGGCAAATTTGTTAAGTCGTCTCGTACACATTTCATCGAACACTTCAGGATCTTTGCCACACACATTTGCTTTCCTTAATTTTTGACTTTTCGGGGAGTGTAAATTTACTTAGCCCAGGATTTTAAAAGCCCTTTATCCAATCTAGTTTTAAGTGACCCAAGATACCATATTTCTTTTTCTATCCTTTGAAGATCCTTTTAGAATATAGATAATTGCATGGCACTGCATGGTAATCTCATTGGTAATTAATATAAAATTATGTAAGATCTCCAGGGGACATTTGGTGTCCACTAGAGATGTACAGATGTCTTTGTTTCAGCACGATGAGCTTCTCTCTTCCATTTGTTAAGATGATGATGATGATGATATAATCAGCTAAATATGGTTATTTCAACATTTTATTTTCTACTTAAGCACAGCCATTACCTTGTATGCTCTCTAATATATTCAGCTCAACATTTGTACCCAAGGTTCTATGTTGGATGCTATGAATACACACACATGTACACATAGACACACACACACACAATGTACAGAAGCTACCTGGAAGAAATATGAGGAAGCAGAGAAGAGGAGAAAGGGCATTCTAGGCTGAGTTCAAGGTATAGTAATGGAAGAATGTAACACATTGAAATATTGTGTTAGTTCAGAGGGAGACTGTGAGAAGTGATAGAATGAAGTTTGGATAGATAGACTGGGAAAGGAAAGGTGACCTAGGATTTGATTTGGTAAGTGCTGAGGAACTGTTAATGGTTTTGAGCTGATGTTGGCAAACTATGGTCCGTGGACCAAATCTAAACTAGTGTCTGTTTTTGTAAATAAAATTTTATTTGAATAAGGCCACTCTCATTCGCTTACATGCTTATTGTCTGTGGCTGCTTTCGTGCTACAATGGCAGAGCTGAATAGTTGTGACAGAGATCTCCTGGCTACAAAGCTGAAAATATTTGCCATCTGGCCCTTTACAGAAGTTTTGCCAATCCCTGATGTACTTCCATAGAGTACAACACTCTTTTGTGCCAGGATGGGAAATCCATAATCATAATGGACAGCCATCAAAACAGACATGTTTCGAGAGCTGCATTTTGCATTTAGAGGCTCAAATATTCGAATGAAAGAATGAATGAATGAGCGGGTGAACAAGTGTATTTCTGTTAAGATGTTATGGTAACAGTGGGAGGTATTATTTGTTCGTTGTTGTACAAAACACCAATGTGAGAGTAGTCAGAGAACAGTGTCCCTTTAGGACCATATTCTGTTTTTCTGGGGGAGAGGCATCTGGGCAAGTTTGTGACCAGAAGTTACTCAAAGAGCATGAAGCTAGAGTTGATGAGAAAGGCCACTTTGGAGAAATGTTGCATAAAATACCCACTGAGACACAGCACAGAGTGACCCTGGAAGTGAGGGAATCTTGATGGATCTTGTCCATGACACTTCTGGAACCTTCAAGGCAGTCCTACCTCCATCTGTATTAGTAATATTCCCACTTTCTCTCTGTCCTAGCCAGCACCCAGTTCTCAAACATTGTACTTTCCTCACAGATAATGCACTCAGAACTTCTTTCCTTGCACCTGTCAATTATTTTCCCACTGCAGATGGAGGCGGAGGGAGGAGGACTTAATTAACCCCACGTTATTTCACATATACAAATTCGTTGGCTCTCAGTGGATGGCATATAGTTTATTAGTTTCTACTTCATGATCCTTTATAAATAATTTCTGCATGGTTAACTCAAAGTTCATAACATTTATCTCACATCATACAGCTTTGTCAATTTGCAGTGGCAGAGAATATATTCTTTCTTTTATGCAGCTGTGGGACCCAGAGGTCCCATGGAAAGCCTGCGCCTTCCTAATGTGTGAAAAGGCTGAAAATGAGCACCTGCCCTCCCCCCTTCTTTCCTTCTTTTAAATAAATGTGGTGTTTATAGGTGGAATTAGCATGGCATTTCTTATTGGGGCCAGCATGGCAAAAAGGTGGTAACATATTGTTCACTACTTAGAAGTTAAACTTCAAGCTAATTGGTACCCCTCTTCAGAAGTGGGGACTCTCAGTAGAGAGAATTCAGTGGATGTTTTGGTATCTAAATAAGTGCATTTAAAAATATAGCCTTTATTTTAAGGTCCTTGAAGAATGATTCAGACATGGCTAAACTTCCCCAGGGAACCTGCGTCTACAGCAAGGAGAGTTCCCCAGCGGCAGTGGTGATACGAATGGTGCAGGATCTTTTATTAGATTTTATCTTCAAGGAGCAAACACAAGAAAGGAGAGACGACAGGAACTGTTCATATTAAGCAGAGATGCATAAACATTTTCCTGGAATGCTGTGTGCTCATGTGTGTGTGTGTGTGTGTGTGTGTGTGTGTGTGTGTGTGTGTGTGTAAGAAGACGTGGCTGATTATATAATGCTGTAGGTTCTATTCTGTTAATTTATAGTTTCTTCCTCTTTAGCTCTCTCCATATCTTTCTAACAAATTGCTTATTAGTAATTTTTAATATTAGTATCTTTTTAATAAATTACTCACTTTTCCCACCTATTTTTGTAAGTGTATTATCCTAATTGGAAATAATTGGAGTGATTGATAACTGTGTACAAACTTCAGTGCCTTGGCTTGTTCATTTGTTGTAGAGTTTCTGGGGAGCATCTTGGTCTAGTGTAGATGTATTTGTAAAATTGTATTAATGTTTCTTTATTTTTTAGAGAGACAGAGAGAGAAAGCACACGTGAGCAGAGGAGGGGCAGAGAGAGAGAGAGGGGGACAGAGGATCCAAAGCAGCCTCTGTATTGACAGCAAAGAGCCTGATGTAGGGCTCCAACTTGGGAACCATGAGATCATGACCTGAGCCGAAGTCTGATGCTTAACCAACTGAGCCACCCAGGCAACCTTAGTGTAGGTGTTTTCAACCTTGATATTGAGAAGAGTTGTTGGGTATTGTAGCAATGTTTGGAAATGAATTTTTTTCACATTAGGGTAGCTTCATGAAACTCTCATGCTCTAGTATCCCAGCATGCTTCCTGCAGTGTGAGAGGGGAAGGAACAGCTGGCCAGCCAGAACCCTGACTTTGTCTAAGAGAGCACATTCTGTCTGAGGGAACATCATCTGTCTATTGCAAACCAGGGAAAGGCAGTGAGACCTTTTTCTCCAGGAAATACAGTTCCTAAAGGAAGTTCAGATAAAGCCTATATGGAAATGTAGGGATAGAGAAATACCCTTTTGCAGCAATTTCTATGGCCCTTTGTTTTGAGAAACCAGGGAAGAGAGACAAAAAGCAAAGAGAGGAGAGTAAGAAACCTAGCAGAGTAGCAGGAAGGGAAAACAAAGGAAAACTTCACTAGGGTTTGTACTCCCTGAGAAATCAGGAAATAGAATAGAACCTGTCACCTGTGGGGAGCCTGGTCCCTGGTGGTCCTCCACATCAAGTCTAAGAATTGATTCCAAGGCACCTGGGTGGCTCAGTCAGTTAAGTGTTCGACTTCACCTCAGGTCATGATGTCACGGTTCGCGGGTTTGAGCCCCGCCTCAGCCTCTGTGCTGACAGCTCGGAGCCTGAAGCCTGCTTCAGATTCTGTCTCTCTCTCTCTCTTTCTCTCTCTCTCTCAAAAATAAACATTAAAAAAAAAGAATTTATTCCTTCTGATGCTCCGGACTATTTCACTGTGGGAAGATTTTATTTACCTCTGTGTCACGTTTATCAGATGGGAAATATGACCTCTGCCACATGGTCATGGAGTAGACCATGTTGGTTTGCTTATGTGGGTGCTGGGGGGCAGTCAGTGTCCTGCGAACCCAAGTCACTATTCTTATTGGACTCTGCAGTCTTTTTAGCATTTGATGGGCTAGAGTACGGAGAGTGAAGGGTTATTATACTTTATGGATACCCATCATTTTAAGGTAATATACATTCTTTACAGAATTGATGCAGCATGCTCACATTTATGAGAGAAAAAGAGGAAATTTTAGCTGAGGCAGTACAATTTTGCATGTCATATAAATGCATACTGCTCAGTGTAATCACTTTGTGAACCTAAAGTAAAATACCCTGAAATGTTCCTATAAAATCACCAATTTTCTAAGTTTTATTTTATTTTGAAAAGAAAATACTTCAAGTTCTATTCTGTCTGTATTTGGAACTATAGACCTTTCATTTTCTTTTTCATTTTTGAAGAGGTAATATCAGTCCTTTGAGTAAGACAAGGTAGAACTTCTACCTATAATTCTCTTGTGTTTAGACCTCTATTTTCTTCTCCTTCTTGGTCTTCAAAGAGCTATGGGAAACCAACCTAGAAATGTTGTTTCTTCAATAATTTTCATGATCTGTTTTCACTTTGATTCCCTCCAACTTGATTGGTGCAAACTCTATGTTGAAAAACAACAACCATAACTGATAAGAACGTTTCTGAACAGGTAGTCTGTGCCAGCTTCTAAGTTCTCACATTTCTTTGTTATCATCATAGCAGCCCCTGGAGTGAGTCTTCTTATCATTCCCATTTTGAAGATAAGGGAACTGAGGCTTAAAGCAGGTGCTCAACTTGTGTCTCAGTGAGACCCCCAGGAGCCAGGATACTGGAAGTGCAGCCTGTAGGGATGTGGCCTCCTGGCCTGCTTCCTGGCTTCAGCCCTACCTGCTACTCTGTGTTTCTGTCCTCTTTCTCATTTATGAAGATGTTTATCTTCCTTTGAAGGTAGCATCTACTTTAACTTTTTTCTGTTTCTTTTTTGTTCAGTAACTGTCATTACTATAGGTTTGGTACAGTGTTAGGGACCTACACATAAACTTAAAAGGCTACTTGGCCTGGAAATCCTTTCCTCCTTCTGGAATCCTCTCCTTATTCTGTTAGAGTATCCACAAGAAGCCTGGGACACAGATGAAAACATTAATATTACTAAGAACTTCGTATATCTGTAGAAAGTAAACTAATATTATCTATGTTTCTATTCTTTACAGATGCTGAGACTTTTTTTCATTTAATTTTTAAATTTTTATTTAATTTTTTAATGTTTTATTTTTATGAATATAATTTATTGTCAAATTGGCTTACATACAACACCCAGTGATCATCCCAACAAGTGCCCTCCCTCCTCAGTGCCCATCACCCACTTTGCCCTCTCTCCCACTCCCCCCATCCACCCTCAGTTTGTTCTCTGTATTTAAGTCTCTTATGGTTTGCTTCCCTCCCTCTCTGTTTGTAACTATTTTTTCCCCTTCCCCTTGGTCTTCTGTAAAGTTTCTCAAGACCCACCCATGAGTGAAAACATATATCTGTCCTTCTCTGACTGACTGATTTCATTCAGTATAATACCTTCCAGTTCCATCCACGTTGCTGAAAATGGCAAGATGTCATTCTTTCTCATTGCCAAATAGTATTCCATTGTATATATAAATCACATCTTCTTTATCTATTCATCACTTGATGGGCATTCAGGCTCTTTCCATAATTGGGCCGTTGCTGAAAGTGCTGCTATAAACATCGGGGTATATGTGCCCCTATGCATCAGTACTCCTGTATCCCTTGGATAAATTCCTAGTAGTGTTATTGCTGGGTTGTAGGGTAGTTCTATTTTAATTTTTTGAGGAACCTCCACACTATTTTCCAGAGTGGCTGCACCAGTTTGCATTCCCACCAGCAGTGCAAGAGGGTTCCCATTTCTCCACATCCTCGCCAGCACAGATGCTGAGACTTAAGAACAAAAATTCCATGTACCCAAGTTTGAGTTGGCCCATCTACTATTGACATCATTGTGACAAGTTAGTTAAACTGTACTATGTATTCAGTGCCTGCTCTTGCTGGGTACCCTTCACACATTATCTCATTATCTCTAAACAACTCTGCACAATAGATTTGAGAAGCCCCCTTTCACAGATGCACAAGCCCAAGGAGATCAGGTGATGCGTTCAAGGTCACTGAGGCGCTGTGCGCTGGGTGGGAACTTTCAGGTCAAGTCTAAATCCCAAGTTCTCAAACCCATATATAGTCATGTTGCCTCCTCCCATTAATATTCCTTCTGTTGTCTCATCCATCTCCAAGATAAATCCCAAAAAGAATGATTTAAAATAAACTTTTCCATCTGCTAATAATACCTTTTAAAATAATTTCACCCTCAATTTATGCCTCGTCTCAAGTCCTGGTAACCCTTCCAGAGGAGGACTTGTGTCTAATTTTCCCTGTATTTCCTGAGCCATCTTTTCCTATAGGTGTCTGTCTCTGTGCACTGAACCTGGAGGTTTCCTCGTCCATTTCAGTTCTCTTTTATTCTTTTTTCTTTTCTATGCTATGTATGTTGGCCCTAAATCACCTGCTTTCCCTTTGTATTTAAATATTTTATGTATCTGTATTTTATCATCTCAGCTGAAATGGAAGTCTAACAGTGGGATCTGGGTAAAATGTAATCATTTTGAGAATCAGTGAAATGCTCTCCACCAAAGATATTGTTAAATGTAGTTCACTCAACTGTTATTCTTATATTTAATGCTAAACAGTTCATAGTCCTATATCCTCTTCAGCCTCACACTCCTAACTAGAGAGGACTGTGGGCCTTGGGGAGTTCCTGGTCACCATCCCCTCTTTGTTTCAGCCCCTGGTTCCATCTAAGGTGGACAAGATGGGTCGGGGTGGTTTCCTGTCTCTAGGTTCCAGTTGCTCTTAGCCATCCTCCAGTTAAATCTCTGGCTCCTCATCAGCTATTGAAAGTCTAGGATAAGAATATCCTTTCCATAGTTTGTTATTTCATTGTTTTCCTTTCCTCTCCTGGTACTCCCCTCCTCACACATGCAGGATGGAGGTGAACAAGGAGGCTGAGCCAGCAATCTATCTTACTTGAAGCTTATTTGAATGTTGTCTCCTGTATGAAGGAGCTAGAAATAGGGACTGAGAGTTTGATTCCAGGATCAAGGCCAGACGTCAGTAATGATCCACCTTGTTGTGTGTTAAATAGACTCTGGCATCAGCTAAATTATTTCTGCAAGACTGAAGTATTTTGATCAAAATAGACAAGCCAGGCAAAGGGATTTGCAAAAGAATTCTGTTTCCTGGCCCACAGGCACGCTAGCTAGGAGGAGGCTGTGTGCAGAATCCCACACTAGAGCTCCCTCTGGTGGCATCATGCAGAAATACCTCACTTTGTGTGGCCCACTTACTCCCTGAAAGGAGTGGGTTCATATTTGACATTAAAATTTTACTTCCAGTGTATGTTTTAACCTGGAATGTGTTTAGTCACCTCTTAGTATTCATTTGTTTTCTGTACTTGTTTAATTTTGAATTATCTTTAATTTATGGCATGCATTTTATAAAGTTATGTAAAAATACAATACTTTAAAATGCCTTTTAATGTTTTCTTGCAGAGATTTATTTATTTATTTTTTTCAATATATGAAATTTATTGTCAAATTGGTTTCCATACAACACCCAGTGCTCATCCCAAAAGGTGCCCTCCTCACTACCCATCACCCACCCACCCCTCCCTCCCTCCCCCCATCAACCCTCAGTTTGTTCTCAGTTTTTAAGTCTCTTATGCTTTGGCTCTCTACTTGGAGAGATTTAAAGTAGTAGGAGTAAAGAAGGAGGAGAAGGGAGAGGAGGGAGAGAAAGAGGAAGAGGAAGAGGAGAAGTTCTAATGCTAAACCAAATCAAAATTAGCGCTTTTAAAACATTAGTGATTTAATTATCGATTTTAAAACATTCTTTCTTAGACTACGTGTTAGTGATTTCCAATTTTTCTTTAAGTGTTGATTTATTTTGAGAGAGAGAGAGCACGTGTGTGGGTGTGTGTGCATGTGGGGGAGGGGCAGAAAGAGGGGGAGAGAGAATCCCAAGGAAGCTCTGTGCTTTCAGCTGCAGGACATGATGTGGGGCTAGATCCCACAGCCCTGAGATCATGACCTGAGCCAAAGTCTAGATTCAGACACTTAACCGACTGAGCCACCCAGGCACGCCTCCAAATTTTTTAATGCCTCCCCATTGACTGAAGGATAAAGTTTGGTGTTTTTGCCTGATGTCCAAGGCCCTTTACAATCTAACCCTTGCCTACCTGAGTCCATTGTCAATCCTGCAACTGCCCACCTTGAATTTTATGCTTCAGCAACACAAATGATTACAGTTCTCTGCATACGTCCAGGTCTCTTATGGCTGTGACTGTGTATTCTGTGTGTTCCCTCTGTCTGAAAAGTGTGCCCTGTTACTTATCATCCTGCCAACTCCTGTTATGCTTCATCTCTGCTCACTTTACCCTCCTGTGAAGATGAGCCTTGATTTCACCACAGAGGCCAAAACCCTGCCCTCCCCTCCATTCCCATGCACTTTGTACCGAGGTCTTATATGGTATCAGACTTTCTCTCTCTCCTTCCGAGACCTGTGTTCTGAGAGTGGAAGCCATGACATGATCTTTAGAGTCTGGCTTAGCACAGTCCCTGGCCCAGAGCCTAGCACATACCGATCAAGTGGTATTGTTCCCATTTTCTGAAATGCTGAGCTGACATGTAGCAAACACAAGTTAAAATCTTTTTCAGGTGATGCTGAAATTTTTAACTCATCTAAAAAGTGAATGTTTATGACTTTTGCCTTTTAAATCACACACACTTTAGTCTTTGTTCTTTTTTTCGGTGTTTGTTTATTTTGGGAGAGAGACAGAGAACAGGAGTGGCGGAGGGGTGGAGATAGAAAGAGAGAGAATCCCAAGCAGGATGAGGGGCTTGATCCCAGGAACCATGAAATCATGACTCAAGTAGAAATCAAGAGTCTGACGCTTAACCGACTGAGCCACCCAGGGGCTCCTAAAAAGTGACTGTTTATCATGACTTTGCCTTTTAAATCACACACACTTTAGTCTTTGTTCTTAAAAATTCACTATTATTAATGTCACAGAAGACAGTATTTGTGAGGTCCTGTGACCTTTTGAACTCTAGGAACATCTGACGAGTGTGTAAAACGACATATAATAACAGAAGCCATTTATCAAGTGGCCCAACTTTAATTTTTTTTAATGTTTATTTTTGAGAGAGAGAGAAAAAAAGAGAGAGAGAGAATGAACACCAGCAGGGGAGGGGTGGAGAGAGGGAGATAGAAGATCCAAAGCAGGCCCTGTGCTGTCAACGCAGAGCCCAACACGGGGCTCGAACTGATGAACTGTTGAGATCATGACCCGGGTGGAAATCAAGAGTCCAGTCCAACACTTAACCGACTGAGTCACCCAGGCGCCCTCTAGTGGCCCAACTTATGCATTGAATGAAGTACCATTTAAAGAAAAATCTGCATTTGTTGCCTTGTTGGTAGTCATCTGGCCTCTCTGCATGCCTAAATAAATGAGGACTGACCTCAGAGAGACACCGGGTGGGTGACGTCTCCCATTTGTAGCAGCACGGTGCCCCCACTCCTGCACACTCATGCGATGCTGGCACTTCATGTGTATCGTTAAAATCTAGCCTCACCACCAACAATGTGATGTGGGGACAATTATTATATGTGCCTATTTGCTGATGAAACCGGCTCAGAGAGTTGAAGTGACACGTCAAGTTTGCTCACCTAGAAGAAGGTTGAGTGGGACCTCTCAGAGGTCCCTACAGAGACTGGCCACTCTTTAGGACAGTGGTTCTCATCCCGGGTGGTTTTGCCTCCCAGGGGATTTTGGGTGATGTCTGGAGATATGTTTAGTTGTCATGGCTGAGGTGGGGGGTATTAACTGGTATCTAGTGGTGGAGGCCAGGGGTGCTGCTGAACATCTCGGAATACACAGTGTAGACACCACAGCAGAGAACTATCCAGCCTCACATATCAACAGTGCTCGGGCTGAGAAAGCCTGTTTTATAGGAATAAACCAGGTAGAAATTCATGGCAAGTGAATTTATAGGGTAACCAGCCTTGACCTTGGATGTTTCTGTCCTGTTGCCTTTCTTTAAGGGTCATGTATTCTCTTGATTTTGGCTACTACCTCTACAGAGCTGATTTTCAAAAATCAAATTTAGGTAATTTCTACATAGAATCCTGACCTCTCCCTCAAATGCTAGCTTCTTATTTTCAACTCTTAGAAGGCCATTTTTATTTGATTTTCTCATAGTTCCACCCTAGAATCTCCAAATTTCAAAGTACCTGTCATTCCTTATTTCTCCCTTTGTGGCTTCATCCTTTAACTCACAGGGACTGTTTTCCTCTCCTTAGCCAGGCTTGCAGCTTAGATTCCTTTCCACTTCTCTGTTGCACTGTTCTTTCCACTTTGCCCACTGCTGTATCCTCTCCAGTCGGTAACTGAATACCGATGACCTTCTCCTAAGCTGGTTTTCACAAGTTATTCCTGTTTCTCCTTCCGTAACCCTGACCTAGGTCTTCTTCGTGTCTGTCTACATTACCATAAGAGACTTCCAGTTGATCTCCCTGGCTCCATTATTCTCCTGTTTCAATATTACCTTGCACAACCTCCAGTTAATTTCCCTCAACTAACACGTGTCCTTTCGTAGTGCCCTTCTGCCATTGGTATAGAGAAGATTGTGTCTAGCACTCATGATCCCTCAGGATCTGACCCATGTCTGTCTTTACAGCCATCATCTTCATCTCAAGTAACTCCTCACCTTCTCCCCCAAAATGCCACACTCACTCCTGCCTCCTTACCTTTGCCCAGTCTGTGGTCTCCAGATGGATCATCCTACTTCCCCTCACCTATATGAAGATTTCATATTCTTTTTTTTTAAAGTTTTCTTAATGTTTATTTATTTTTGAGAGACAGAGAGAGAGAGACAGAGTAGAGCAGGGGAGGGGCAGAGAGAGAGGGAGACACAGAATCTGAAGCAGGCTCCAGGCTCTGAGCCATCAGCACAGAGCCCAACGCGGGGCTTGAATTCACAAGCTGCAAGATCATGACCTGAGCCGAATCCAGAGGCTTAACTGACAGAGCCACCCAAGTGCCCTGAAGATTTCGTATTCTTAAGACCTGGTCATCATCATTGACATTCTCTTCTATTCCTCCTCTTTTCTATACCATTTATGTTGGCCCTGACTCCAGTTAGTTTTTTTTTTTCCAAAGGAGGAACCTATAAATTTTCTATTTTCATTCTCACCACCTGATAATAGCTTACTGAATAAAAGGCTAACTGCGTGATCTGGGTAAAATGTAATTGTTGTGAGAGTTAATTATCTATAAAATGGTAAAAATGGTATAATATGTTACTCTTCTACAAAGCATATTAATATTCTTCAATTTGAAAAATAACTATAATCTATAAATAAAGTTTACAGAAGGTACATGAACATAATGAAACTGAAGTGGAGTTTATGTATGATATTCATAATCAATGTGTTAAGGATTTCCATAATAGTTATTTAAGCCAACATAAACAAATTAAAAAAAAAAGCAAGATTTGGAGTGGAAAATTGTAAGTTTTAAGGGCAATGTGAAAAATGGGATAATTGATGTTTTGTAAGGGGATGGTTAGATAAAATTTTGAACAGTTGTATTTCTTATGTCATTGATAGAGAATTAAGCCATAAAAATCAGTGCATTGATCACTAATCCGACTAATTTGTTAAACTTGCTCATGGCGCATTCTAGTTGCTGTCAGAAGATAAAGTGTCTGTGACAGTAACAATGCAACAGGGGTCTCTCTGTTACATCGTATAATTATAACTTTCTTGAATCAAATTCAAAATCATTGAAGGATGTCTATGTTCTGGCCCAAGCCACTATTTCCATTTTTATTTCTCAGCATTTTCCCTCACACTGTGTCCTGCACACCAGCAAGACTGGATGCCAGCTAATTCTCCCTTTTTTTCCTATCTGCACTGCCTCTCTGATTTCTTCTTTTTTTTTTAAATTTTTTTTTTTCAACGTTTATTTATTTGTGGGACAGAGAGAGACAGAGCATGAACGAGGGAGGGGCAGAGAGAGAGGGAGACACAGAATCGGAAACAGGCTCCAGGCTCCGAGCCATCAGCCCAGAGCCTGACGCGGGGCTCGAACTCACTGACCGCGAGATCGTGACCTGGTTGAAGTCGGACGCTTAACCGACTGCGCCACCCAGGTGCCCCTGATTTCTTCTATCTAGAATGCTCTTCCCGGTAGATTTACCCATATCTTCATTCCTTTCTGTCACCACTCAGATATCACACCACCAACTAACGTTCCTTGATCACTGGAAATAATAAGAACCTTCTTTGAACTCCCTTGTTCATTTATTGTTATTGTTGTTGTTGTGATAGTGGTGCTTATTTTTCTCTTATGTCCCATCAGTGTGAATAGGCATGATAGAATTCTTCTACCAAACAATATTTCTGGAGGGAAAGCATTTTCTCCAGTACACCTTTATTTGCCTGGCCACATGCAAACCTATTGCATTAACCACAGAAAGGGTATGAGTTGAACTGGCCTCAATGACTAGACTCAGAAACTTGAGTGTAACTTCAGGACCTATTCATTCATATTCTTTTCCCCCTCTCCTCTTGTTCTCTTTGAATTTTGAGTTATCTTTCAGATCTACTGATCCACAAGGCTGGATCCATGGCCTTGGCAGGTGTAGGTTTACATACTTACAGCCATATGGCCAGAGAGGAAAGGAAAAATTTCCTTGCCAATCCACTTAGAAAAATAGGGAAGGGTTTTAATAACCATGGCTTGGTGCACATGTTCATCCTTGGAATGATGGCTATGGCCAACATGATATGGTACAGTGATTGGCCTCGCCTGGTCATGAGCCCTCCTCCATAGGAAGTCACGTCTGTTAGACGTAGGGAAAGTAGTGCTGGGTAGACAAAGCCAGTATCCCCTAAAAGTAGAAAGAAGAAACCATGAATAGTATTAACACATAAAGACAGGCAATAACAGTTTTGCATTTTAAGTCTTGTTCCCATTCATTGTTGAAATTGGACAACATATATAATTTTGGATCTTGTTTTATTATTTATCTTTATAAAGTCAGCATTTTCCACAGTCTTGTAAACTCTTCATAAACATATGGGGTGCTTTTGGAGGACATTTCCTGAATGTGCCAGAGAATGTCACCAAGGAACACATTTGATTTTAGGTCACATGACCACCTTTTGCCTCCATCACACTATAATTCTTATTTTTAAAAAAATTTTTTAAACATTTATTCACTTTCTGAGAGACAGAGACAGGGTGAGCAGGGGAATGGCAGAGAGAGACTGAGTCACAGAATCTGAAGCAGCCTCCAGGCTCTGAGCCATCAGCACAGAGCCTGATGCGGGGTCCAAACCCACAAACCGTGGATCATGACCTGAACTGAAGTTGGATGCCCAACCAACTGAGCCACCCAGGTGCTCCATCACACTACAATTCTTGATCTGGTCACATAGAGATTTAAGGAAAAATTAAGTAGTGTGTGAACTTTGACTTATGTGCTCTTTTTTTTAAGTTTCACTTTATTATTTATTTTGTTAATTAAAAAATATTTTAATATTTACTTTTTGAGAGAGACAGCACGTACGTGCAAGCAGGGGAGGGGTAGGTAGAGAGAGAGGGAGACCCTGAATTTGAAGCTGGCTCCAGACTCTGATCTGTCAGCACAGAACCCCATGAAGGGCTAGAACTCATGAACCATGAGACCATGACCTGAGCCGAAGTTGGCTGCTTAACTGACTGAGCCCCACAGGCACCCCTTATTTTATTATTTTTGAGAGAGAGAGCACACGCTCACGTGGCTGTGCACAAGCAGGAGAATGGCAGAGGAAGAGGGAATGAGAGAGAATCCCAAGCAGGGTCTGCACTGTCAACATGGAGCCTGTCCCTCAGCTCCATCTCATGAACCATGAAATTGTGACCTGAGCCAAAATCAAGTTGGACACTTAACACACTGAGCCACCCAGGTGCCCTTGAGCCATGTGCTCTTTTTTTTTTTAAGTTTATTTATTTATTTTGAGAGAGAGTGAGAGCGAGAGAAGGACAGAGAGGGAGAGGGAGAGAGAGAATCCCAAGGGGGCTCCGTGCTGTCATTACAGAGCCCGACACGGGGCTCGATCCCGTGAATCATGAGATGATGACCTGAGCCGAAATCAAGAGTCGGATGCTTAACTGACTGAGCCACCCAGATGCCTCTGAACTGTGTGCTCTTATCCAGCATTTTCTTAGCCTGTACTTTCTCTAGTAGGCTTCGTACATATACTTTTCAACTTGTGTGTGCATTTTCCCTACATATAGACTTATGGATTGCATTCCAGTTAGTATAGTCAAGATGAAAAGCATCAACATGTGTCTTAAGAACTTCATTCTATTTACATATAGACATATAGAAAATACATATTTTGATAAGAAATAACCTAATACAAACAGCGTGAATATTTGTTAGCACCCTCTGTGGTTTAACACTCTCACAAATATTTCTGGCTAAATCCAGTGCTTTCTGTCGCTTCCATGATAGAACCAAAGAGTGTAGTCTTGTAAGACGCATGTGAATTTACTAGTCCAATATTTGGACTTTGCAGAAGTCCCTTTTACAAATCTATAGCAGGTAGTGATGTCTCCTTATTTTAAATACATCTAGTTGTAGGTTATGGGGAACTCGCTGCCTCACCAGTTAGCTAGCTTCTTCCATAGTCAGGTAGCCCTGATTTTTGGATTGCTAGGACTGCTTCCTCCACCAACCTTTGCCAGCATCTACTGTCACCCATTGTTCTTATATTTTATTTGGAATTATATAAAAATCTTTGCATATTTTTATCTTTCTGTCTGTTCACCTATCTGCTCATCATTTCTTTATCTATGAGAAGATTTCTTCAAACACCTAAGGAAAACTATCATATCTTGCCCTTCCCCTTTTCTCTCTCTCTCTCTTTAAATGCTTATTTATTTATTTTTGAGAGAGAGAGAGAATATGATCAGGGGAGGGGCAGAGAGAGAGGGAGAGAGAATTCCAAGCAGACTCTGTGCTGTCAGTGTAGAGCCCAAAACAGAACCATGAGGCCAAGAACCATGAGGCCAAAATCAAGAATCAGATGCTCAACCAACTGTGCTACCAAGGAGCCCTTGCCCTTCTCTCTTCATGTTGCTAACCACACTCATATCTTTTAGTCATTCCTGGTGAAATAGTTTTTGTTTTTGTGTTTTGTTTTGTTTTTTTACTACTGGCCATTCCTTTTCCATTTCCTATATGTTTAGTGTTTTTAAAAATTATTATATTATCTAAATACTATCTCAAGTAACTGTTCCTGCCATAGGAGAGAGTCTGCTCGGGCTTTCCTTGGCATGATGTGGACTTTTATTTACATTATGAATAGGGCAGAAAATGCCCAGTGACCAGAGCCTAACTGCTTGTACTCACTGCTTGAACAAAGTTCCACGCCTTTCTGGCAGTTGGACATTGGACAAGTCACATACTCTGCACATCAGCTTTGTTGTCTGGGAAGCTCAGGTATTAGTGGGAGCTGCCATGTAGGGCTCCGGAGAGGATTACCTCCTTGAACAACAGGGAGTTCTCCATTGTGACTATTTCCTACTATTATTATCCCTATGATTGCACTATTGTAACAACCAAATCATGACGATTTCTTGCTACTTCTGAGCCCTTGGACCTGCAGCTTTCCCAGCCTAGATCATTCTTTCTCAGAATAGTCATAGGGCTGGCTCCATCTCACCTTCTAGCAGCTCGAATACCATTCTTCAGAGAAGCCCCTCTGACTGCTATTTCAGTAGTCTCCTGCCCTGTTAACTCTCTGTCCCTGTGCTCTAGTTCATCTTCTTCACTGATCCTGTCTCTGTGACATTGTCTTCTCCATTAATTTGCTTGAATATTAGTTCTTTTTCTCTCCACTGGAAGAGACAGGAGGCCAGGGATCTCCTTTGTCTCATTTGCTGATGTTAACAGCTCTTAGAATCATGCTGGGCACATACTAGGCACATAACAAACTTTGTTGAATGAAAGCTCTGGGTCCATGAAAACTTCTAGACAATTTTCAAATAATTTTTTTTTAACCAAGATAGACCTCCTCTATCCTGTATCAATATAATCAGTATTGAAAACCTAAATCTCAAACCTGTATTGATCTCTAATAAATTTGACTCATCATTTTCTATCCACAATTTCCAATGTTTCCTATATTGTGTTGAGTTTGATGCTGGATTTTATTGTAACTATGATCATTTTATGGTAACAATAACATCATACATATATTGAGTGCTTACTGTATAGGAGGCACTCATGAATATTTACATATGCTCTCATTTAATACGTAAAAATCACTCTATGGGGCACCTGGGTAGCTCATTTGGTTAAACGTCCATCCTATTTCAGCTCAGATCATCATCTCACCCTTTGTGGGATTGAGCCCCGTGTCAAGTTCCACGCTGATAACACAGAGCCTGCTTGGGATTCTCTCACACTCTCTCTCTTTCTCTCTCTCTATCTCTCTCTTTTTCTCTCTCATGTGTCTCTCTTTTTCCTCCTCCTCCTCCCCCATTCTCTCTCTCTCTCTCCAAATAAAAAAAAAAAGTTAAAAACCCCCTATGATGTAAATACCACTTTATTTAAAAAATGAGAAAGCTAAGGCACAATGAGAGTTGGTAATTTGTTAAAGTCACACAGCTAGTAAGTAATAGAGTTGGGATTTGAACTCAGACAGTCTGACTTCATAGCCTGCATAATTCACCAGTGTCATAAACAATCTTCTTCTGAGCTTTGTATCATTTTCAAATTTGATATGTATTTCATTTACATCTATATTCAGGTTATGATCAGATTCCCAAGCCCGTATAAGCCTCTGTGACACTCCCAGAACCTTTTATTCTACTTAATACTGAGCCAACAATCAATACATTTTGGTCATGTTGTCAACCAGCTCAAAATCCATAAGGCTGAGCAACTTGATAAAGTTGCTGTGGGGAAGTTGGAAAATGCTTAATGAAATTCAGGACACACTACATGGCACTTCCATGAAATATTAACTAGCATTCCTAGAAGAAATACAGGTTTTTCAAGCCTGTCTTGCTGTTTTTGGAAGAGCATGTTCTTTTCTGTATGTTCACATTTCATCTTCCTTCCCAGAGGATTGGGAGCAACTCCCCACAGTAACATATACTAAAAAATGTTATGATGTCAGTAAGAATAAAACGTCAGTGTAGAGAAAATAAACAAGAATAAAACAAGTATCTCTAGGGTAGGGGTGGTATGAGGGAGATATAAATATTAAGACCTTATGGAACCACATACAATTACCTTGGTTGGACCTCAAATTTATATATATATTCAAAGCGTTGTGATAGTCAATTTTTAAAATAGAGAAGTGATTAGTTCTTGTTGTCAGGGAGGAAAATCCATACGAGTTATTCAAGGGAAACACAGTTTTCCTATTACATAACCTGATAATGTATTTCTACAGGGATGCTTTTGTAAGATGCATTTAGTGATAGGATGGCAGGGTCTTCCACGGCACACCTGCTGTGAACCACGTGGTTTCACGTGACTACTTCTTGTGTTGTTCCTTGGTAAAAGCTGAGGGCATGCCACTGAAGCATGATTCAAGGAAGATAAATCTGGAAGGGATCAAATGGTCAAAGGGAAGATACAAGTTAAAGCACTATCTATTCTTCTAACAATCCTCCATATATATATCTATCTTTTCTGAGGTTTTTTTAATAAGTTTGGGCAGCAGAAACCTCAAAGCATAGTTCTCTGGGGGTGTATTTGATTGTTCTAAGTGGTTTACTCTTGGGTCTGTGTATTTTAGGAAGCAGATGAGAAGATGTAAGGTATAACAGCTTTTTGTGGAAATTAAGAACCTAACCAAGTTTCTTTTTTCTTTCTTTCTTTCTTTCTTTCTTTCTTTCTTTCTTTCTTTCTTTCTTTCTTTCTTTCTTTTTCTTTCTTTCTTTCTTTCTTTCTTTCTTTCTTTCTTTCTTTCTTTCTTTCTTTCTTTCTCTTTCTTTCTTTCTTTCTTTCTTTCTTTCTTTCTTTCTCTCTCTCTCTCTCTCTCTCTCTCTCTTTCTTTCTTTTTGTTAATTAAGGGCTCTTTCCACACCTTCACATAAGAAATAAATTTTACTATCCCTTTTTCTTTCATTCATTCTTTAAACAAGTATTTATTGATACCTACTATGCCTTAGACACCTGTGTTGTATCGGTGAACAAGATAAATGCGGTCTCTCCCCAATAGAGTATAATTCTAATGATGAAGGCAAATGTTACCCAAGATACTACTTAATTATTTAGTTGCAATTTTGATATCTGCTGAAGACAGAGTGGAAAGTAAGCATCTAAATGGGAGGTTGACTCACTGTATAACCTTTCTGGTTTGAATTTAGCATCCCTACATTATGGAAGATATTGCCTTGAAGATGTTAATAGCCTTCTAATTGAAAGTAGCCTTTTCTCTTCTTATAAAAAATTATGTTTTATTTATTATTTTTGAGAGAGAGAGACAGACGACAGGGTGTGAGCAGGGGAGGGACAGAGAGAGACACACACAGAATCTGAAGCAGGCTCCAGGCTCTGAGCTGTCAGCACAGAGACCCACATGGAGCTTGAACTCACAAACTGCAAGATTGTGACCTGAGCTGAAGTCGCATGCTTAACCAACTGAGCCACCCAGGTTCCCTGCAGATAGCCTTTCCTAATCTTTGTAAACTTCCATGTTCAGTAGCATGGTGTTACTGTGATGGTTTTCAGAGTTTTCATTATGGTTTGTTTTTGTGTGTGGGTGTTTTTTTTTTTAAACAGTATTTCTTTTTTTTTTAATTTTTTTTAATGTTTATTTATTTTAGAGACAGAGAGAGACAGAGCATGAACGGGGGAGGGTCAGAGAGAGAGGGAGACACAGAATCTGAAGCAGCCTCCAGGCTCTGAGCTGTCAGCACAGAGCCCGACGCGGGGCTGGAACTCACGGACCATGAGATCATGACCTGAGCCGAAGTCGGACACTCAACCAACTGAGCCACCCAGGCGCCCCAATTTTTTAAATTGTTTTTACCAGTGGGAATCTTTTGTTTAAAAAATTAAACTTAGCTCCAGTCCATAAATAGAGAAGATCTTAGCTTCTCTTGTTTAGGGTTGGGTTATGGGGAGGTGGGAGCTTTGACTCCTTGGGCTTTTCCTGCACTTGGCCATCCCAGCATCATTTCTTTGTGACCCCACATGGCACTAATTTGAAAACCACTGTTCTGAAAGTCTCAACACTGTCTACTATTGCTTATTTATTGGCTCTCAGCTAGCCCCACAGACAGTGCCTACACTGTCCAATTTGTTCCCAGTTCTGTGCTGGACTCTCTGAACACTTCTTGCACTGACCCAGTGTAAGGAACAAACTGGTGTCTTCTTTGGATTTGTGCAATCAAAACTGGTCTCCTTCAGTTGCTGTGGTTTCCCACCAAGGGTTCCTGTTCACAGTCTACTTCCTACTTAGGTTTCTTACCATCACCCCATTGGTTAGCCCAGATGCTGTCTGCACATGGGTTGGTGAAGATTATTAAGGAAGTAATTATATCCATCAACTCAACTAATATGTGTTGAGCTCTAAATATATGCTCAGCATTGTTCAAGGAACTTAGGGATACAACCACAGACAACAACAATAATGCCAAAAATCCCAAATCCCTGCCCTCTTGGAACTTACATTCTAGTGGAGGGCAGACAATAAACAAATGTATAAGAAACAATTGTGTGACAGATGGTGATCAGTTCTTTGGAAAAAAAAATAAGCAAAGAAGAAGGATATGGGTGTGTTGGGGTGAGGAGGGAAAAGTTTACTTACTATTTTAAAGAAAGATATCAAAGGATACCTCATTGAGAAGGTGACATCTGAGGAAATCTAGGAAGAACATCCCAAACAGGAAATGGCAGTTGTGATAGTGCTTAGCTAGGGGCCTTGAACGTTTGGAAACACAAAGGGGCCAGTGTGGCTAAAGCCAAGGGAATAAGAGATGAGATCAGAAATGTAGCCAAGAACCAGATCCTGGACAACCTTGTCAGCCATTGTTGGGACTTTGGTTTCCACTCTGAGGGAGGGGTGTGTAGAAGTGACATAATCTGACACCTGTTGTAAAAGGATCACTCATTCTGCTGTGCAAAAAATGGAATAGAGGGGGTAAAATCAGGTGCAGGGACATCATTTGGAAGTGGTGGCCACAAAATGAGTGGAGGGAGGATAATTTGCTCAGGTAGTTTCGTTCATCTGTTCCATTTGATAATGCAGTGGTAGAACTTAGCAGGTAGGGTGCTAATAGAGAAGTAAATAGGTGCTAATAGAGAAGTAAAAAGTCAGAATTATCTGAGATAGTAAATGGGTGTTGATTTAATTTGTGGAAAGGGAAATACTGGAAAGAGATGTTTGAGATCGGGCTATGAAAGATGACCCTATGGCTCAACAAAATCTCTTTCTGTTGTCAATGGACGTGAAAGTGTAAGTTAAAAATTTCAGAATAAAAATAGAGGGAAAAGTCAAGCATAGAGTTTTCAATTTGAGAGTTTCAGATATATAGAGTTCTGTATGCTTTATAAAATACTTATTTAATATGTGTATAACCATGCAAATTGCTAAGCCACCTTTTTCCCCATCTTTCCCATAATCTTACTGTAGGTGCGATAGAAAAAGTACATGAGTTCAAAAGAGATAATATTCATTTTTCTGTTTAATACTAGTTATGGAATGCCCATCATGTTATGAGAAATATTCTAGAAACTTGAGATATAAATATGGATGAATCATTTTTTTCCCTCTTAAGAAGCCCACAGTCTAATGGAAAATAGAGAAATAAATAAAGAAACTAGACTGTAGTGTGGTACACAGAAGTGGTTACCTGTCACTGAAGGAGCAATTGAATCAAAGCATTTCCCTCTGTGCATTGTCTTGAAGGATGAATAGGGGAGCCAGCACTTGGGGTGGGGAGGGAGGGAGGGGATTGCAGGCAGAAGAGACTTCATGTGCCAAGATACTGAGGGGTGACATACATGGCCTATTTACTATTTGAAAGCAGAGACACACAGAGCTCAGTGTCTTGTCTTAGGAGCCAAAGTATATCATCTAGTGTAGAAAACTCCCAAACCTTTTAATGACCTTCAGGATGTATTTTATATCATTTGTTATCTAAACCATAACAGTTTGACAGTTTTAAAAAGGGGTGCTGTTAGTAGTTACACTGAAACAGGTATAATTTAGGACTAGGCTGGCAAACCCAGGCATTTGTTCATCGTAATGATAGCTGTTTTCCTGCACAAAGTTGCCATAAATATACTTATTGGTGGTGCAAACTGGGTTCCTCTATAAAAATATATATATTATAAAGAAAATAAACCAAGATAGTAGATACAGAGCCTTAGGAGAAGGGATAACTACTTTTAGATGGAAGATCAAAGAAAGTTTTTCTGAAAGAAAGACTTTTGAGCTGAGACCGGAATGACAAGGAACCAGTCAAGGGAAGGTCCATGGTGGGAGAGCTCCAGGGAGAGAGATGCATCAAGAGTCCTGTTATGGGAGTTCCTCTGGCCTATTAGAGAAAACCTGTCTCTTTGGAATATGAGAAACCAGGAGAGTGTGGGAGGAATTAGGTCTGAGGCATAGGCAGAGGCTAGCTCGTACTGAGCCATGCAGGTGTGGTGAGGAATTTGGGTTTTACTCTGAGTCTTGTATATTAGTTTGCTGGCGCTGCCATAACAAAGCACCACAGACGGGGTGGCTTAAGCAACAGGAATTTATTTTCTCATGGTTCCAGAGGCTGAATGTCTGAGATCAGTGTCAGCAGGTTTGGTTTCTTCTGAGGGCTGTGAGGGAAGAGGCTGTTACAGGCCTCTCTCCTTGGCTTGCCCATGATTGTCTTCTCCCTGTTTCTTCACAGTGTCTTCCCCCTCTATGTACCTGTGTTCAAATTTCCTCTTATTGTAAGGACATCTGTCATATTGGATTAAGGCCTACTCTAATGACCTAGTTTTAACTTAATTACCTCTTTGAAGACTCTGTCTCTAAATATGGTCACATTCTGAGGTATTGAGGGTTAGTACTTCAGAATTTTTGGAGGGACATAATTCAGCCCTTAACACCTCACTAAATTTTGAAAGAACTGTGGGGCTGTTTGATTAACTGAACAAGAGGTATTTAAACTCAATTTTAAAGTGAAGTGGAATAAAAATAGTTATATCCAGTTAGTATGGATGTCATGGTGTGAAATAGAAGCTTGAAATGGAGGACATTAAGTCTTATATAGAGAGCTTTGTTAACAGTTCCTTTCTCTCTCTCTCTCTCTCTCTCTCTCTCTCTCTCTCTCTCACACACACACACACACACACACACACACACACACACACACAATTCTTAAGGAAAGCCACTATTCAGGTCTTGAGTGTCTAGACATCAGAATAGTCTGTGCATAACAATCATGCAATCTTGAATTGTTGCCAGAAAAAGTTATTTAAGAACTTCTGGGGGTACCAGTATCTGAAGTAGTAGGATCTAGGAATGACCGACAATGACTGTTCTTTGTTCATGAGAGATAGATAAAACCTAAGGAATTATGCCAACTATACTTTAATTAAAAACAACAACACCAAAAAGCAAGATATGAGGAGTTATACACAAAGGGGCATGAGAAGTTTACTTTCTTGTCCAAAATCCGGGTGTATGAGAATGTCAAAGCACAGGTTTTAGAGCATCAACCCCATATGTGGGATGATCTAAATGAGATATTTCCTTTTTGTCCATTACAATAGTATAAAGTTGGTCCAGGGTGAAGGTTTAAAAGTAATGACTGCCTCAAACTATCTGAATATTTTCTGAATATATGATTCTTTTTAAAAATTTACTTTTTAGAGAGAGAGTGAGCATGAGCAGGGGAGAGGGGCAGAGGGAGAGAGAGAGACTCTTAAGCAGGCTCCATGCTCAGCACAGAGCCTAATGTGGGGCTCAATGCCATGATCCTGGGATCATGACCTGAGCCGAAATCAAGAGTCAGACACTCAACTGACCGAGCCACCCGGCTGCCACAGGATATATGATTCTAACAAAACAGATACACATATAACTTAGAACAAAAGCAGCGCATTTGCTAGCTTTAATTTCTCGAAAGAATCTTGAAAACTAAATTCTAGTTATCCTATGATACAGCAAGTAATGAGGCAAACAAATGGCTATCCTGGAAAAAAATCTGGTAAATGTGAGTATGGGCTGGTAGATGGAGAACAGAGATCTTGGACAAAAATAACCCTTAACATCTTGAGGTTTAATAAAGGAAACACTGACACATATGCACTGAACTTCAAAGTGTCTGAGGTAAGTTGAGGGAAAAGAAAGAATACAACATACATACAAGTACCATAAAATAGTCCCCTCAGAGTTGAGCTGATTCATACTCCTTCTCTTGATTCCAGTTTCTACTCAGGAGCTCAATTTGTTTTACTTCATTTCTATTTACCCTTTGAACTTAATGTTTTGGATTGCCCCTTCAGTACCCAAGACCCCTTCACCAAGAACACCTCTTCAGTGTGTTCCTTTGCTCAGGATTCTGTGCCTTCCATGCTATCCTTAGACCATTCTATGCTTGGTATTTGTTTCCTGGAGTTTCAGGTCACATAGAGTTATAGACTTCCCACTTACCCTCAAGTGGAATCTAGATAAAACAGGAAGAACCATTTTCGAGTGTGACCTCCAACAACATGGTGGTGGGTAACCTCACTGAGAAAGATGATATCATTGGAAAACTCATAGTGCAGAAGGACTGTAGGAGGAGGAAGGAAGGATGGGCATATTGTTAGTGGACAAAACAAAAGAGAATACCATGACTGTTCATCTCAGACAAGAAATGCTAAAACTCTAAATGAGTGGAGTTTTGAGAAAAGGCAAAAGGGAATTAAAAAGCTACTTAAACATAGATTTTGAGCAATAACGAAAAATGAAGTTTAACTAGTTTGGAAAAAGATGGCATGATGTTAATAGATGATATAAAAAAGGGTGTTTTGTCTAATTATAATTTTATTTAAACTCTCTAGTTTAAAAAAAAAAAAAAAAAAAAAAGAGTGGTTTCAGGGCACCTGGGTAGCCCAGTCAGTTAAGTGTCCAACTCTTGATTTTGGCTCAGGTCATGATCTCATGATTCATGGGATCAATCCCTGCATCAGGCTCTGTGCTGACAGCAGAGAGTCTTCTTGGGATTCTCTCTCTCTCTCTCTCTCTCTTTCTCTCTCTCTCTCTCTGACCTTCTCCCACTCATGTGTATATGCACACACTGTCTCAAAATAAATAAATAAACTTAAAAAAAAGAGTGGTCTCACCAACAAACACCAAAAATTTGTAAACAATATTTCATGGAGTAGGAGGTTTGGGATAGAACCTATTTGAAGGGAGGGAGGAGGATAGAGGTATACAGGGAATAGTGTGAATTAATGCCATGAAGGCAAAATGAAGAGGTGATTTTTGAAAGGTAATTAGATGTATGTGAAGGAATCGTGAGAATCAATGTGGAAGGTAGGTTGGGAGTATGCCCTCTTTTTGTCTTTAAGAGCAATTCTCAACTAATATTCTCACTTGGTGTAAGAGGTAGCTCTCAATGGCACCTCCACCTATGTTCTTATTTCTAGTCTCAAGGACATATTCAGTTCATAGACCATTTGCAAAGGCTAAGTGTTTAGCTTGCCTAGCCCTAGTCTAGTGATTGAACTGAGTCTTCCAGGCTCACCAGCACCCACTACTTCATAGTGTCCAGGGCTGTCTCACAGATGGTGATCAGCAGAGATTTGGGGCAATTTTAGTTTTACTGAAAGAAAAAAAAAAAAAAGATTAGTAAGTATATAAACATTGGGAACATAAATACACATAATTTCCATCAAGGGAAAGCACATAATTCCAAAGATCATTTGACAGACTTTTATACATTAAAAAAAGAATAGTGTTTTCTCAGCATCTGTTTTCTGAGAGATGCTTGTTACATCAGATAGAGGAGACCAACTACTAGTTTTCCACTATGGGAACATTTCTCCACTTAAAGTTTTTGGCCTATGTGGGGATGAAATATATGGTTTCTAAATTTCCATCCAGTGCTAATATCCATGATTTGGTGTATTCCTGATAGTTGGGCAACTTCCTGGAATCAGTGTTACTTTATTAAATTTATAACAACATAGATTTTGGAATAAGACACCAACACACTAAGCTTTCTTATAGATCTTATATCAATTTACCTAAATATTGGCAATCATTTTCAATATTTGTTTCCCAAAGAAGGAGATGAGTTTGTATTATCAGATTAGACAAGTGGAGAAAAATGGGATTGTAAGTAAACACACACACACACAATTGCTTTAGTATATCAAATGGGAATTTAAACTGAGGTAGAACAAAACAATCCCTGTGGATTTTGCTGGATGGAAATCGTAAATGACAAAAACCCTTTTCTTCTGCTCTCATCAAAATAATCTAATGCTGTAGAACTTACTGCATCTACATTTCATTTGGTTTTCACACAGGGTTTTTCTAGTGTTTTATAGATAGGCAAACAAATGTTAGCGGAGTGACTTGTTTAAGGTCACCTAGGTGGACACATTTGGCATCTGTGTGGAAAAGAAAATATAACTTACCTTGTTAGTACACTGGTCATTAGAGTTGCCTTAAAAATCTGCCTTTGTTATCAACTGATACACATTGCAAAAATTCAATTTAGAGCTTTTGAAATTACCTCTTAAAATTTTTTTTAAATCTTTATTTATTTTTGACAGAGAGAGAGCAAGCATGACCGGGGGAGGGACAGAGACAGAGGGAGACACAGAATCTGAAGCAGGCTCCAGGCTCCGAGCTGTCAGCACAGAGCCCGACGCGGGGCTCGAACTCACAGAGTGTGAGATCGTGACCTGAGCCAAAGTCGGTCGCTCAACCGACTGAGCCACCCAGACGCTCCTGAAATTAACTCTTTTAATAATAATGATAATGACAGTTAATTTTGTTAAGCACTTATTATGTATTAGTTACAATATACTAAGCAGTCCATATTTATCATCTGATTTACTCAATTTGAGTACATGCCTTTCTCTGAAAATAGCAATGTACAGTTATAATTATTTGCAGTGTATCTTTCTACAATGAAATGATGAAATATGGAAGTAGAGATTTTTTGTATCAAGATAGGCTAGGATTTTCTATGATAATAAACACCCAGTAAGTCTTATGGCTTAAAATAGCAAATTGATTTCTTACTTATCCTACGTGTCCATCACTAGTGTGCTGGGAATTCTGTCCCACCTTGTCCTTACTTAGTGTCCAGGCCAGTAGGGCAGTCACCATTTAGTACACGACTGACCACCATGGTAGAGGGAAAAGGAAGGTGGTGGATCATACATATGTCTCGAATGTTTCTGCATAGAAATGATGGTAGCTACTTTGACCAAAGCAAGTCACATCTACACTAAGCATCAAAGAAGTGGGGAGTGCAGTCTAACCCCTGTCCATAATTGTGGTTTCAGGTACTGATGGCTGCCACAGTAAAGCAGCATGAAAACAAGACAGATAGCACTTGCCATTTCTAGAATTACCTTCTTTACAAGAAACAGGCATCTACCTATCCCTTCTTCATTTTTTAATGTTTATTTTTGAGAGAGAAAGAGAGAGAGAGAGAGACAGAGCATGAGTGGGGAAGAGGCAGAGAAAGGGAGACACAGAACTCAAAACAGGCTCCAGGCTCTGAGCTGTCAGCACAGAGCCTGATGCAGGATTTGAACCCACGAACTGTGAGATCATGACCTGAGCCAAAGTCAGATGCTTATCTGACTGAGCCACCCAGGCACCCCTACCTATCCTTTCTTCAAAATTTCTTTTCTTCATGCAGCAACTCTGCATTGAGTGTCCACTGTACAAAGAAAAAAAAATAGGATCTTGCTCAATTATTGTGAACTTGAAATTTCAATCTCACTTCTAAAAGGGCATAGATTTGATTTTACTTATTCAATCAGCTATTTGTTCATCAAGTAAATATTGGACATTGTTAGATGTTTCTGTGACAACAACTAGTTCTCCAACTCTCCACTACCAACTGGGGTTCAATTCTATTCTGTTCTGACACTGCCTGGAGTTAGCCACCCCCCCACCAGGTCAAGGGCTCAGCCCCACATGACAGCCCCCTACTTCAGACACCAGCTACAGGTGTGGTGCCCAGGCTGCCTGCATTTCTGCCTGGTCATCTTCACATTGGAGATTATCAGAATTTCCTCCTTGGTTATATAACTTGCTAGAATGACTCAAAGATCTCAAACACTTTACTTCAGATTTGTGGTTTACTTTATAGGATTCAACTCAGGAATAGCCAAGTGGAAGAGAGGGATAGGGCTGGGCATGGGCAGAAGGAGGGCACAGAGCTTCCATGCCCTCTCTTGGTATGTCCTCTTCCTGGCACAGTGATGTGTTCACCTACCTGGGACACCTCCTCACTCTCCATCTAGAATTCAGGGGTATTATTGAGGCCTCATTGGCAAAATTGATTAAATTATTGGCCTCTGGTGATTGAACTCAATCTCTAGCCCCTGTCCTCAACCTGGAGATTGGGCATGGGACTGAATGTTCTAACCCTTTCTGGCCACCAGCTCCCATCCAGAAGTTCTCTAGGCCGTCGTCCCCTATGGGCCAGCTTATCAGCACACAGAATCTGAGGATTTTAGGTGTTCTATGCCAGGAAGCTGGAGGAAAGCCACATATATATTTTTTTATCATACCATAAACATACATGCCAAGCTCAGTGCAAGGCACTGAGGACACAGTGATGAATGCAGTAGACAGTCCCTGTTCTTATGAAACTTCACATTAGATAAACTCACTGAAGGGGAGATCAACCTAGAGAAGTTAGTGCAAGGTGAGACATAAGTAAAACTGACCTTCTACCCTCATAAGCATTTATCTCCATATACACAAATAACATCGAGGAGTAGTAAACTGGGAGCAGGAAGGAGGTGCTGGGTGTGGGATGGAGATGGAAATCAGAGAAGCTGCCAGTGCATTTTCAATGACCTGAATCACTTTAATCTTATGTCTTTGATGGGGTCTCAAGTTGGCATAGTTTTCAGGGTGCTAGATGCAGGAGCCAAGAGAGTTTAGCCAAGTAAAGAAGATGCTTTTCAATCCTATCCCAGGGTGCAATCTAGATTATACAGTTCATGGAAAATAATACATGAGGGATAATACATACAATTTTCCACCTGGATTAATGAATGCATGAATTGATAAATTGCTAAACAAATGTATAAATGGATGAATTATTAAGTATAAACTAGTTATACATGGAAACATTTTATTGTTTACTTCCTTTGAATTTTGAATTTGGGAGCGTTGCACTATGAATTCTTAAGAAATCTGAAAACCTCCTTTAAGAAATGATAAAAAAAATCCTTGAATGGACATATTTGTCAGCAGTACTCACACCTCTTCTTACTTTTGTTCTGGTTCCTCTCATCTCCTTGACTTTCCTCCATCTCTAAATAGGAAGTTGGTTAGTTCTACTGAACTTGTAGCCCTGATGGTTTTTACTGAATTGATCTACTCAAAAACATTTATTTCTTTGTGATCATAGCGTATAAGAATGTGAAGGTTTTCTTTTCACCCAATAAGGGAGAGTGCATCTCGAATATTTTATAGCACTCTATGGATATTTTACACCTTTTGAGGGAACGCTTCCCTCTTATAAAACCATTAACAGTCATGATAAGGTTGGGTCCCTTTGGATCAACGTTGTGAATAAAACATCGCGCTCTGATTTGTGGCTCAACCATGTTCAATTTCCCAGAATGTGATTGGGTACAGAATTTACTTACTCAAAAACTTATTTTATCCACTTTTAGAATTACTGTTAATGTTTTTAAGATGTCATCTCTATTTTTGAGGCTAAGGTCACAAAAGAAAACTGTGTGTCGGGGTAAGGTACATTTGCCTATGTTTGTCAGATTAGTTCATGCCGTTTATGGGCCTTCACTCAATTTAGACACAGCTGGTATATGAGGCTTTGAATAGACTATATGAATATTCAGCTGGTTTAAAATAATGTAAATAATAATTTTCATTCCTGTTTTTACATAAATGGGAGTTTTGCAGACATTGTCACAGCAGCCCTTTTTCCTGTGGGTCTAAGTTGAACTGTCATCTGGTAGACAGTGGAAGGGAAGAAGCTCTTTGCATTCATTGCTCATGGTTACAGAATAGTGAGGTCATTGTTGAATTTGAGATTGGACAAGTGATGCTGTCTCTTGAGGGAGTGATTGCATAGTTTTTTAAAGTTTCATAAACTGAACGTTTAGGTTTCTAACTAATATTAGAATAGACGTTACATCTAGCCACTTGACTCCATGGAGAGCTGAATTCAATGAAAATCATGCAAAGAAATAGATTATTGTCTTGTAATGAATTTGTTAAAAATTCACAGTTCTTTGAAGAATAAATATGTCGTGGTTTTCTTTTTCCCAGTAATCTCTTTTAACCATACTATGTCAGAGATCCGCTTCTACTGCCATAGATGATCTTGAAAAAATTCTATAATTTCTCATCTATTTCATTTATTAAAACTTGGTCCAGTACATTTTAAAACTTTCATCTCTTATCTACTTTAACCCCTGTCCCATCCCGATCCCCACAGACTAGACTTTTGACTTAGACTTCTGAGTTTGAGGCCAAGCTCCTTGGAGTTTGGCATGCTTGGAAGCAGGGAAGAGGTCTTGGTGGGGATGGGGAACATGGGATGTTTTTAGGTTTCATACTGCTCGTGGAAGTCACCTCAGTCTTACTCTGCTTGAGTCTGTTTCATTCACTGTTGATGCACTTGTTTCTGCTCAAGTGCGCAGTGCTTTCCCACAGCATAGGGATCACATTTGTCTTGGCCCCACTTCCTCTGTGAAAACCCCTCAGAAGGTGCAGCCTAGTTGATCCTAAGTCTGGCTGCTAGCCCATCAATACCTTCTCATGGTCAGACATACCTGCTTGCTTGACCTAATGGTTGTGAATGGCATCTTCCTTTTCCCCTCTCCTCCACACTTCTTGTGGTAGAATCATAGGAACTAGTGAGGTTCTCTGGGACTCCAGAGTCTGTGCGGAATTGAGAAGGGGTTGCCTCATCCTTCAGTCCTCAGGCGTGGTCTTTCTTAGCTCTATTGTTATAGCTGTGATGTCTGGCCTGAACCTTCCAAAATTTCTAGGACAGAATCAAGTACCGGTATTTATGGTTACATATCCCTCCACATTTCAGGGAAACATGTCAGACTCTTTTAAGAAGCCTCTTATTATGACTGCTTTGAGAGTAGCAGTGGGCTAGGCCTGCAGGGTCACTAGCCCAGTAAGCAGTTAGCTAGTGGTTGTAAGTGACTGTAAGCAAAGATTACCAATGCTTCTTACTGAAGCCAGGTATTAATTGGTGAAGGCAAAAAGAAAAATCTTTCCACCAAATCTGCATTTCCCATAAAAAATCCAGTTCCCTTCTACCTGTCCCCAGAATGGTGGTTGGTGGTTGTTGGCTAATTATATCACCACCTAGTAAGCCCTGGCTGGGGGAGGTGTCTGTCTCCAATTTATGGCAATTTGTTGGTGGCTCTGTGTGGCTCTTGGGCAAAATTCTCAGACATTAGAAAAGTTCTCACTTTTTCTGCTGCTTTTTTGTCGTAAGTCTCTCACTGTTCCATGACTAGCTATAGAGAGAATGCAAGAGATGTAATACATTTTTGTATTTCTTGTCCTTGATGTTGAATATGGCAGTCTATTTTCCGAAGAGCTGTTTTTAGTTTGAGTACGTTAGATACACTAAAGCTCTCAGCATAGACCTGAAAAGGGATGCTGGCAAATTGCGTTTTGATCTCCTTTCAAGTTCTGTGAATGATTTCAGTTGGTTCACCCCTTTAGTGGCATCCCATGAAGCTAGCATTTCACCTAGAGAGGGAGGCTTTGATATGCTGTTCTTGTACAGTGAACAGTTTCTTAAAGATGGCATTCTGCAGTCAGTATTCCTGCCCCCAAAAGAGAAAAGGGAATTGAGGAATTAGAGAAATGCCAATAGGTTGGGAGAACATCCAAGATCTTTGGTGGGGATCTTGCTTTGCCACGTCTCCCAACACCACGTTATTTGATTTGTGAATGCAGCTGATAGTAGCTTATGTTTATTGAGCATTTATTGTACACCACATGCTGTACTAAGAGTTTTATTTTTTTTTCACTTTTATTTTTTATTTATTTATTTATTTATTTTATTTATTTATTTTTTATTTATATATGAAATTTATTGTCAAATTGGTTTCCATACAACACCCAGTGCTCATCCCAAAAGGTGCCCTCCTCAATACCCATCACCCACCCTCTCCTCCCTCCCACCCCCCATCAACCCTTAGTTTGTTCTCAGTTCTCAACAGTCTCTTATGCTTTGGCTCTCTCCCACTCTAACCTCTTTTTTTTTTTTTTTCTTTCCCCTCCCCCATGGGTTCCTGTTCAGTTTCTCAGAATCCACATAAGAGTGAAACCATATGGTATCTGTCTTTCTCTGTATGGCTTATTTCACTTAGCATCACACTCTCCAGTTCCATCCACGTTGCTACAAAAGGCCATATTTCATTTTTTCTCATTGCCACGTAGTATTCCATTGTGTATATAAACCACAATTTCTTTATCCATTCATCAGTTGATGGACATTTATGCTCTTTCCATAATTTGGCTATTGTTGAGAGTGCTGCTATGAACATTGGGGTACAAGTGCCCCTATGCATCAGTACTCCTGTGTCCCTTGGATAAATTCCTAGCAGTGCTATTGCTGGGTCATAGGGTAGGTCTATTTTTAATTTTCTGAGGAACCTCCACACTGCTTTCCAGAGCGGCTGCACCAATTTGCATTCCCACCAACAGTGCAAGAGGGTTCCCGTTTCTCCACATCCTCTCCAGCATCTATAGTCTCCTGATTTGTTCATTTTGGCCCCTCTGACTGGCGTGAGGTGATATCTGAGTGTGGTTTTGATTTGTATTTCCCTGATAAGGAGCGATGCTGAACATCTTTTCATGTGCCTGTTGGCCATCCGGATGTCTTCTTTAGAGAAGTGTCTATTCATGTTTTCTTCCCATTTCTTCACTGGGTTATTTGCTTTTCGGGTGTGGAGTTTGGTGAGCTCTTTATAGATTTTGGATACTAGCCCTTTGTCCGATATGTCATTTGCAAATATCTTTTCCCATTCCATTGGTTGCCTTTTAGTTTTGTTGGTTGTTTCCTTTGCTGTGCAGAAGCTTTTTATCTTCATAAGGTCCCAGTAATTCACTTTTGCTTTTAATTCCCTTGCCTTTGGGGATGTGTCGAGTAAGAGATTGCTACGGCTGAGGTCAGAGAGGTCTTTTCCTGCTTTCTCCTCTAAGGTTTTGATGGTTTCCTGTCTCACATTCAGGTCCTTTATCCATTTTGAGTTTATTTTTGTGAATGGTGTGAGAAAGTGGTCTAGTTTCAACCTTCTGCATGTTGCTGTCCAGTTCTCCCAGCACCATTTGTTAAAGAGACTGTCTTTTTCCCATTGGATGTTCTTTCCTGCTTTGTCAAAGATGAGTTGGCCATACGTTTGTGGGTCTAGTTCTGGGGTTTCTATTCTATTCCATTGGTCTATGTGTCTGTTTTTGTGCCAATACCATGCTGTCTTGATGATGACAGCTTTGTAGTAGAGGCTAAAGTCTGGGATTGTGATACCTCCTGCTTTGGTCTTCTTCTTCAAAATTACTTTGGCTATTCGGGGCCTTTTGTGGTTCCATATGAATTTTAGGATGGCTTGTTCTAGTTTCGAGAAGAATGCTGGTGCAATTTTGATTGGAATTGCATTGAATGTGTAGATAGCTTTGGGTAGTATTGACATTTTGACAATATTTATTCTTCCAATCCATGAGCAGGGAATGTCTTTCCATTTCTTTAAATCTTCTTCAATTACCTTCATAAGCTTTCTATAGTTTTCAGCATACAGATCCTTTACATCTTTGGTTAGATTTATTCCTAGGTATTTTATGCTTCTTGGTGCAATTGTGAATGGGATCAGTTTCTTTACTTGTCTTTCTGTTGCTTCATTGTTAGTGTATAAGAATGCAACTGATTTCTGTACATTGATTTTGTATCCTGAAACTTTGCTGAATTCATGTATCAGTTCTAGGAGACTTTTGGTGGACTCTATCGGATTTTCCATGTATAATATCATGTCATCTGCAAAAAGCAAAAGCTTGACTTCATCTTTGCCAATTTTGATGCCTTTGATTTCCTTTTGTTGTCTGATTGCTGATGCTAGAACTTCCAGCACTATGTTAAACAACAGCGGTGAGAGTGGGCATCCCTGTCGTGTTCCTGATCTCAGGGAAAAAGCTCTCAGTTTTTCCCCGTTGAGGATGATGTTAGCTGTGGGCTTTTCATAAATGGCTTTTATGATCTTTAAGTATGTTCCTTCTATCCCGACTTTCTCAAGGGTTTTTATTAAGAAAGGGTGCTGGATTTTGTCAAAGGCCTTTTCTGCATCGATTGACAGGATCATATGGTTCTTCTCTTTTTTTTTGTTAATGTGATGTATCACGTTGATTGATTTGCGAATGTTGAACCAGCCCTGCATCCCAGGAATGAATCCCACTTGATCATGGTGAATAATTCTTTTTATATGCCGTTGAATTTGATTTGCTAGTATCTTATTGAGAATTTTTGCATCCATATTCATCAGGGATATTGGCCTGTAGTTCTCTTTTTTTTTACTGGGTCTCTGTCTGGTTTAGGAATCAAAGTAATACTGGCTTCATAGAATGAGTCTGGAAGTTTTCCTTCCCTTTCTATTTCTTGGAATAGCTTGAGAAGGATAGGTATTATCTCTGCTTTAAACGTCTGGTAGAACTCCCCTGGGAAGCCATCTGGTCCTGGACTCTTATTTGTTGGGAGATTTTTGATAACCGATTCAATTTCTTCGCTGGTTATGGGTCTGTTCAAGCTTTCTATTTCCTCCTGATTGAGTTTTGGAAGAGTGTGGGTGTTCAGGAATTTGTCCATTTCTTCCAGGTTGTCCAATTTGTTGGCATATAATTTTTCATAGTATTCCCTGATAATTGTTTGTATCTCTGTGGGATTGGTTGTAATAATTCCATTTTCATTCATGATTTTATCTATTTGGGTCATCTCCCTTTTCTTTTTGAGAAGCCTGGCTAGAGGTTTGTCAATTTTGTTTATTTTTTCAAAAAACCAACTCTTGGTTTCGTTGATCTGCTCTACAGTTTTTTTAGATTCTATATTGTTTATTTCTGCTCTGATCTTTATTATTTCTCTTCTTCTGCTGGGTTTAGGCTGCCTTTGCTGTTCTGCTTCTATTTCCTTTAGGTGTGCTGTTAGATTTTGTATTTGGGATTTTTCTTGTTTCTTGAGATAGGCCTGGATTGCAATGTATTTTCCTCTCAGGACTGCCTTCGCTGCGTCCCAAAGCGTTTGGATTGTTGTATTTTCATTTTCGTTTGTTTCCATATATTTTTTAATTTCTTCTCTAATTGCCTGGTTGACCCACTCATTCGTTAGTAGGGTGTTCTTTAACCTCCATGCTTTTGGAGGTTTTCCAGACTTTTTTCTGTGGTTGATTTCAAGCTTCATAGCATTGTGGTCTGAAAGTATGCATGGTATGATTTCAATTCTTGTAAACTTATGAAGGGCTGTTTTGTGACCCAGTATATGATCTATCTTGGAGAATGTTCCATGTGCACTCGAGAAGAAAGTATATTCTGTTGCTTTGGGATGCAGAGTTCTAAATATATCTGTCAAGTCCATCTGATCCAATGTGTCATTCAGGGCCCTTGTTTCTTTATTGACCGTGTGTCTAGATGATCTATCCATTTCTGTAAGTGGGGTGTTAAAGTCCCCTGCAATTACCACATTCTTCTCAATAAGGTTGCTTATGTTTATGAGTAATTGTTTTATATATTTGGGCGCTCCGGTATTCGGCGCATAGACATTTATAATTGTTAGCTCTTCCTGATGGATAGACCCTGTCACTATCATTTAATGTCCTTCTTCATCTCTTGTTACAGCCTTTAATTTAAAGTCTAGTTTGTCTGATATAAGTATGGCTACTCCAGCTTTCTTTTGGCTTCCAGTAGCATGGTAAATAGTTCTCCATCCCCTCACTCTCAATCTAAAGGTGTCCTCAGGTCTAAAATGAGTCTCTTGTAGACAGCAAATAGATGGGTCTTGTTTTTTTATCCATTCTGATACCCTATGTCTTTTGGTTGGCGCATTTAATCCATTTACATTCAGTGTTATTATAGAAAGATGTGGGTTTAGCGTCATTGTGATGTCTGTATGTTTTATGCTTGTAGTGATGTCTCTGGTACTTTGTCTCACAGGGTCCCCCTTAGGATCTCTTGTAGGGCTGGTTTAGTGGTGACAAATTCCTTCAGTTTTTGTTTGTTTGGGAAGACCTTTATCTCTCCTTCTATTCTAAATGACAGACTTGCTGGATAAAGGATTCTCGGCTGCATATTTTTTCTGTCTAGCACACTGAAAATCTCGTGCCAATTCTTTCTGGCCTGCCAAGTTTCAAAAGAGAGATCAGTCACGAGTCTTATAGGTCTCCCTTTATATGTGAGGGCACGTTTACCCCTTGCTGCTTTCAGAATTTTCTCTTTATCCTTGTATTTTGCCAGTTTCACTATGATATGTCGTGCAGAAGATCGATTCAAGTTACGTCTGAAGGGAGTTCTCTGTGCCTCTTGGATTTCAATGCCTTTTTCCTTCCCCAGTTCAGGGAAGTTCTCAGCTATAATTTCTTCAAGTACCCCTTCAGCACCTTTCCCTCTCTCTTCCTCCTCTGGGATACCAATTATGCATATATTATTTCTTTTTAGTGTATCACTTAGTTCTCTAATTTTCCCCTCATACTCCTGGATTTTTTTATCTCTCTTTTTCTCAGCTTCCTCGTTTTCCATAACTTTATCTTCTAGTTCACCTATTCTATCCTCTGCCTCTTCAATCCGAGCTGTGGTGGTTTCCATTTTGTTATGCATTTCATTTAAAGCGTTTTTCAGCTCCTCGTGACTGTTCCTTAGTCCCTTGATCTCTGTAGCAAGAGATTCTCTGCTGTCAGCTATACTGTTTTCAAGCCCAGCGATTAATTTTATGACTATTATTCTAAATTCACTTTCTGTTATATTATTTAAATCCTTTTTGATCAGCTCATTAGCTGTTGTTATTTCCTGGAGATTCTTCTGAGGGGAATTCTTCCGCTTGGTCATTTTGGATAGTCCCTGGCGTGGTGAGGACCTGCAGGGCACTTCCCCTGTGCTGTGGTGTATAGCTGGAGTTGGTGGGCGGAGCCGCAGTCAGACCTGATGTCTGCCCCCAGCCCACCGCTGGGGCCACAGTCAGACTGGTGCGTGCCTTCTCTTCTCCTCTCCTAGGGGCGGGATTCACTGTGGGGTGGGGTGGCCTGTCTGGGCTACTTGCACACTGCCAGGCTTGTGATGCTGGGGATCTGGCGTCTTAGCTGGGGTGGGTAGGCAAGGTGCACGGGGGCAGCAGGGGCAGGCTTAGCTTGCTTCTCCTTAGGTGATCCACTTCAGGAGGGGCCCTGTGGCAGCAGGAGGGAGTCAGATCCGCTGCCGGAGGTTTGGCTTCGCAGAAGCGCAGAGTTGGGTGTTTGCGTGGAGTGAGCAAGTTCCCTGGCAGGAACTGGTTCTCTTTGGGATTTTGGCTGGGGGATGGGCGGGGGAGATGGCGCTGGTGAGCGCCTTTGTTCCCCACCAAACTGAGCTCTGTCGTCAGGGGGTCAGCAGCTCTCCTTCCCTTTGTCCTCCAGCCTTCCCGCTTTCTGAGCAGAGCTGTTAACTTATGACCTCCCAGACGCTAAGTCGCGCTTGCTGTGGGAACACAGTCCGTCAGGCCCCTCCGCTTTTTGCAAGCCAGACTCGGGGGCTCTGCTTGGCCGGCGAGCCGCCCCTCTGCCCCGGCTCCCTCCCGCCAGTCCGTGGGGCGCGCACCGCCTCACCGCCCTTCCTACCCTCTTCCGTGGGCCTCTCGTCTGCGCTTGGCTCCGGCGACTCCGTTCTGCTAATCCTCTGGCGGTTTTCTGGGTTATTTAGGCAGGTGTAGGTGGAATCTAAGTGATCAGCAGGACGCGCGGTGAGCCCAGCGTCCTCCTACGCCGCCATCTTCCCTCTCCTATCTGTACTAAGAGTTTTATAAGCGTTGTGCTGCCTCATGCTCATGGCAGCCTCATGTAGGACATACTGTTAGAGTAGAAACACCTCAATAACCTTCCCACCAGGTTGCTGGCAATTTGTTAATCATCTCCTTTTTGCTTTTTTTCTTTAACTCATTGTTAATCTGTCTAATTGCCCCATATTTCTGCAAGGTTACTCCAACATATATTTTCAGGCACTTTATTAAAACCTTTATTGCATGTTGGTGCGATCCTAACAATTATTATGGGTTTAATATGTGTCAGTTTTTATGCTAAGTAATTTATATGCGCATCTTCTATAACCCCCAAACAATTGTCTGAGTTAAATATTATCTGCCTTATTTCAAAACAGTGAAGCAGAGACGATGAAGGACATCCCCAAGCCCCCCAGATAGAGGATGCAGACACCTGGGTGCCAGCCAGGTCCATCTGGCTCCAGAGCCCAAGGATTTAACCCCTGCTTTGCGAGCTGCCTTTGTGGCCTGTTGTCAGTAGAGAAAGAGTGTTTCCAGTGACCCCCGCTGTGCTCAGGTGCTTATTGCTTCATTTACTTGATGATCATAACCCATTCCCTTAGCAGTCTGTTCTAAAATTTTTAGCCTACTAATTTTGTTAACTTTCCAAGAAAAAGTAAAGCAGTGACTTATGCCATTCTGTGAAATCTAAAGATTTGAACATAAAGAACTTTCAGATAGGAGAACAGAACTTAATTAAATGCCTGTAAGTAAGATAACACTTGTTCATATTAGATGCTGGTGTAATGTAATCAAAGGTAATTGCCTTGGTCCTAGAAGCTTCAAGTAAAGGGAGTCTCAGAAATAAGGGGGTTTCTTATGAGCTGGGGAGTTGATAAAAATTTTCCAGAAAGGAGAATGTTGGCAGGAAGATGTTGCTCTCTTTGAGGTAGCGGAACAGCACTGACAGGACATGGCACCCAACACACTAATGACCAGTTTGCTTCCCCGAGTTCGATTGCCATAATTTTTAATGGAGACTATTAGATATTTTAAAGTGTCTTTAATTTTATTTTTTAATTTTTTAAAATTAGTTTCTGAGAGAGAGAGAGCATGAGCAGGAGAGGGGCAGAGAGAGAGGAAGACGGAGGATCTGAAATGAGCTCTGTGCTGATAGAAGCAAGCCCGATGTGGGGCTCGAACCCATGAACTGAGCCATGAAATCATGACCTGAGCCAAAGTCGGACACTGAACCGACTGAGCCAGCTGGGCACCCCTAAAGTATCTGTAATTTTAAAGCAGGTGCTGGTGGGTAAAATAAATCTCTTACAAAAATTAGTTTTTCAGTTTGTTCTGTGTATTTTTTAATTACACGAATCTATAATAATAAATTTTATTGCAAATTATTTGCAGTCTAATATTTAAGGCTGGATTTTGTGTGTGTGTGTGTGTGTGTGTGTGTAACTTTTTTGTGTACATAGTGACTTCTGGAAAAGTCTAGTATTTACTCTCAATCTCTTGCAAACTGAAACTACATCCTTTATAGGTTTTTCAACTCATACTACCCGCAAGGTTCTGTAATGCTCCTGGTACCCAGTTTTCAAGGTAGATTTCATTCACTGTGGAAAGCCAGCCTCTTTCTTATCAGGTGAATGTAAGCAGTCCTGCTGACTTGGCAACTTGAGGATTGAGGCACATGTCTCTGATTTCTTTTGTCATTGCAGAGGAGCCAGAGTGCCCTGTTTACAAAGCTGCGGAGCTGAGCCAGGCATTCATGAAAGATACTTAGCGAAGCTTCAGCTTTTTAATTCCAATAGCAACTATCAGCAGACTAGGAATTTTTAAGTTCAGATTTTGGTAGAGAGGTTAAGTGTATTTACAATCAGCTAGCTCATTTGTGCATAGTGGCAAGCACTGGGTTATTTCTGGATCTCTTAGATGGTCTTTTATTTTTTATTTATTTTTTAAATTAAAAAACAAGTTTTGGGGTTTTTATTTAAATTCCAATTAACATACAGTGTAATATTAGTTTCAGGTGTATAATATAATGATTTGACATTTACATATGACACCTGGTGCTCATCACAAGTGCCCTCCTTACTCCCACCCACCTCCCCTCTGGTAATGATCAGTTTGTTCTCTGTAGTTGGGAGTCTGTTTCTTTGTTTGCCTCTCTCTTTTTTTCCCTTTTGCTTGTCTGCTTTGTTTCTTAAATTCTACATATGAGTAAAATCATATGGTATTTGTCTTTCTCCAGCTGACCTGTTTTGCTTAGCATAATACTCTTTAGGTCCATCTATGCCATTGAAAATGGCAAGATTTCATTCTTTGAACGGCTGGATAAAGTCCAGTGTGTGTATATGTATATAAATAATATAAATATAAATGTAAATATAAATATAAATATAAATATAAATATAAATATAAATATAAATATAAATATAAGTATATCACATCTTCTGTGTCCATTCTTCTATCAATGCACACTTGGGCTGCTTCCACAGCATTATCTTAGATTGTCTTTTAAATGAAGAAAGATTCCAGTGAGCTTATCCCTACAAGTTGCAAAAGTCTGTCTAGAGGTCAATTGCTAAGACACAGATAGAGTTTATAAAAGCAGGATATCTATAAAATGAAGTCACTTTCTATAGTGGTTTCTAGTGAGAGAGGTGCATTGAGGTCTCGAGAATATTTACTATAGACTTCTTATATGCATACTATTATACGAAGGAAATATAACTCAGCTTTAGCTCTGTAGGGACTTACTTACCAGAGAGCAATGCAAAACCCCCACACTCACAGAAAGTGATTTTCACATGTGCCAAACTAGAAAAAAAATAAAACCATGTGAAAACTTAGCAGTTTAAATATGATGGCTCATTTCTTTTACTTCTATTCTGGACCATTGCTTTTGTCAAGCCCTCCCCATGTGCACACGGGTCACCCCTTGTGAAAGGGGCATGCTGGCTATAGTTGAAGAAGCAGGATTGGTGGAATCCTGAGAAGTGATCTTAAATGAAATTCAGTATTCACATATCCTCATTGAAAGGGTCTGGACCAGTTAGATGGCTCACGACTTCCATTTTGAGCCTTCTGTCTCTGGTAAGTATAAGGCCAATCCACAGAAGAGGAGGGCAGTATAGTACCACCCCCAGCACCGACTTCTTCATCTACTAACTGTGTAGCCATGAAGGTGTGATAATGCAGTCTATAATTCTCAGTTTCCTCATTGCTGTAAAGGCATAATAGTCACAAGTTGTTGGGAGGATGCATGGCGTAATTATATTGTGTAAAACTCATCGGGGTGTTTTGTTTATATGGGGAGTGCTTGATAAATGTTAAAAGTATAATTATTACAATTGTTTCAATTTTCCTTTATAGCCGAGGAAACTCAAGTTCAGAAAGGTTAAGTGGTTTTCCCAGGATCCCACTTAGTAAGTGGAAAAGCAGGGATGTGAACACAGCCTTTTCTGCCTCCAGATCGAGTGCTCTTTCTAACGTGTTGTCATTTGTAGCCACTGACAGCACATTTTCTAAGTTCTGACCTGCATAAGGACTCTGTTGGGTACTGACCAACAAGAAAGACTGAGTCCCTTTCCTCATGGTGCTCACATTCCAGGTGCCTCCAACACTGCTTCCAATGTTGTGCCATCCCTGACATTCAGGATCAGGATTACTGACTCCCCACCATGCTCCAGGCCATTCTGTAACACAGAAAGAGAGGCTGTCTCAGGCCGACATTATGGGAAGGAGGGCTTTGTACGAGCAGAAATGGCCAGATGTCTCCTGCAGCTTGAGAGAGCAGTGACAAGCGGCAGCTGCAGCAGTGAGTGGGGCACTGGGGAGGACACGCTGATCATGGCTCAAATAGTATTGGCAGCATCAGCAGATATTACCCCGCACAGCCCCCGCCATTACTTTGCATGGTGGTCAGAGATTCTCATGCGGAATCTCTGGGTTTGTATCTTACCCTGCAGCTGATGTATTATTATATGATCGTGCATAGGTTACTTAAGCTCTCTGTGTTTCATCTTTGTCATCTGCAATATCAGGCTCACAATAGTATTGGTTTCTTGGGAACTTCACAGACAGGACAGCTTAGTGGACAGAAAGTATTCAGTTAGTACTCGTTAACATTAATGCATGTCTAGTGAATTTTCACATCATGCCTGAGAAATAGACATTTTTTTTAACATTTATTTTTGAGACAGAGAGAGACAGAGCATGAACGGGGGAAGGGCAGAGAGAGAGGGAGACACAGAACTGGAAGCAGGCTCCAGACTGAGCTATCAGCCCAGAGCCCGACGCGGGGCTCGAACTCACGGTCCGTGAGATAGTGACCTGAGCTGAAGTCGGACACTTAACCGACTGAGCCACCCAGGTGCCCCGAAATAGACATTTTTAATGTCTCCACTGACCAGATTAAAACCAAGTTTGCATGGCTAATAAGTGCCAAAAATAAGAGTTGAGGGTTAGCCACATGAGATTCCAGCCTATTTTTTAGGCCCTATGCTGAACCACCTTCCAAGGAGCTCGAAGGGCATGGGCTCAGTGTTTACAAGACAAAAATATGAATTCAGGTGATCTTTAAGGTTCAATAGATTTTGTTCAGGGTTTTAACTGCTCTAAGAGAGATGTAAAAATCAAGTGCCCCGGGGCATGGGTGGATAGGAAACACTGGAGAGAGACCGTGGAACAAGATGAAAGAAACTGGCATCTGAGGTGTAGGGTAGATGGTAGGAAGCTCATGGTTATTAGATTCAGATAGACACACGACAGAATTCCAGCTCAGCTCACATCCCAGGCTTACCATCCGTGTGATCTGGGGTGCAGTTGATAAGTACATTGCTTAACCCCTTTGAGCCTCAGAATCCTAAACCCTAAATCCAAAGGAAGAAGGAAGAAAAAAGAGAGAGGGAGGGAGGGAGAAAGCAAGAAATAGCGATTATAATGTTTGACTACTGTCAAAATTAGGCACTGAGTGACGCTTGATAGGTAGTGCATCATGCCCGATGCCACTGCCAGTGTTCCATTTGCTGTCCCATGGATGGTTGAGGCAAGTGAGCCTTCATTTGATGGGGGAAATGCTGTCTAGATTGTGGGAACATCAGCAGAAGTGCAAAAGGAGAAATCGTAGGAGTGTAGAAAATTGAAAATAGCATAAACCTATTCCAGCATTAATCACACAGATCACATGGCTTGTGCTTAAAGAGGCGTGAGGTGAGGATGGAAAGGAAGCTGGTTTTCATATATGGATTGTTATTTTAGAACAATTATTATCTATAGGGGACCCACTGACAGTGTTTGGGTGAGGAAATAACAAGACAGACACTGGGCTTAAGAGCAAGTTATGTATCTCCTGCGTCTGGGGCACAGTGATTTGGGGACAAGGGGCATCAGTAGGAAGGGAGAAAGAGATGAAAACAAAGAGATCTTTTGGAATAGTGTGGTCAAGGTTAAATTAAAGCAGTGACCCTGATAATACAAAGAAAAAACAAAACAATTAATAGAGTAAAACGGTCATATCACTTAGCTATGCTGGAAGCAAAGAACCCTTAAGACAACATAGCTTTGTGACTTAGAAGTTTGAAAATTCTCTTCTTTTTTTTAATTTTTTTTTTTTTCCAACGTTTAGTTATTTTTGGGACAGAGAGAGACAGAGCATGAACAGGGGAGGGGCAGAGAGAGAGGGAGACACAGAATCGGAAACAGGCTCCAGGCTCCGAGCCATCAGCCCAGAGCCCGACGCGGGGCTCGAACTCACGGACCGCGAGATCGTGACCTGGCTGAAGTCGGACGCCTAACCGACTGCGCCACCCAGGCGCCCCTGAAAATTCTCTTCTAAAGCTTTCCTGTGAACAGTAACATCTTTAGGAATTTGCCTAAGGAAAGCATGTTTGTTTGGTTGGAGAAGTGGCACAAGATACTTAAAGGGTGGTGAATAGTTTGAAAATAAATTCAAATTAACAAGTGACAAAATGGAAAAGAAAGATGCAGAAATGGGTGGGGAGAGGGAGATGAAAGCAGTGGGCATATCAGGAGAGGAGACGGGTTCCTTTCAGTGACTGGGCTGCTTTTTGTGCCCTTGACCCTCTGTGGAGGAACAGCCAAGAGGGGAGCTGACTCAGGAGCCTCTTACTTCTCTCTCTTTTTTTTTTTTCTTTTAGTGTTTTTATTTATTTTTGCGACAGAGAGAGACAGAACATGAGCAGGGGAGGGCCAGAGAGAGAGGGAGACACAGAATGGGAAGCAGGCTCCAGGCTCTGAGCTCAGAGCCCAACGCGGGGCTCGAACCCACAGACTGTGAGATCATGACCTGAGCCGAAGTCAGACGCTCAACCAACGAGCCACCCAGGCGCCCCTCTTACTTCTCTTTCAATGGTCAAGTGAAGTGTCTGGAAATATTTTCCAATTAACACACCTGACCGGATTTCTACATACAGGGGCTCTTCAAGGTATAATTTGTTTTCCAGAATGGAAACTGTTGCTCCTGATGTTAGGAACTTAGATATTAGATTTTATATAAATGGTTGTGAATTTTGAACACCCCTTTCTCTGGATTCCAGGAGGACAGCTTTCTGTCTATTTCTGAGGCATGACTTTGCCATTTTCTGAAAGGTCAGTATCTGTGGAAAGGAATACATATTGTAGGGAGACTATTGTCTCAAACATTTGTTTGGTGGACCTTCTCTCCTCTTTGCATCTCTTCCATGTATAATGAGAAATAAACAGACTTATCTTCCTTGTGATTCCCTAGTGTTAGCTAAACATGGCACAGCATGAAGGTACTGGAGAGGTTGTCTCCAAATGCATTTGCTCCAGTGAGATGATTTATTTAGCAGCACCCCAGATTCTTCTGTGGACTCATTTATTCTAGCAGTGGGATTGATTTGAGATCCCAGCAGAGGCCGTAAGCATGGGGGTATTTATTGTACCTCATGCGATGTTTCATTATCACCACCGTTTAAGCAAAAGCCTGGGTGAATCCATAAGCATTTCTCTTTGGCTTTGGATGCATTTTTGTATTTACAAGTCAATATTTGTGACTAAATGAAATAATATATTGACAGTAGGTATTCTGTAAAGTTCAAGAGAGTGAATATGAATATTGAATATGGTGTGGATGTGTCTGGCACTGAGTAACCACATCATTCTGTAAACAGAAGCCTTCCTTACATTATCTGTCTTCAGGGAGAGCCACGGTAGCAGAGCTTGAGGGATGCCTGAGTCCTCTATGCCAGTTTTCTGGTTCTGTCCTCCATCCTGACTATTCTGTAGAGAAAATACTGACTTGTATGCAAACTTAAGCATGGGTAAAGTTTGCCTGGCTCATCTTTGTGTGTTTTTCCCCTCCATAGGGCAGTGTAGTGGTGAAGCTGCAGCTAATGCTATTGGTACTTTGCCCACCTGTGTTCTCTTAACCTCTCTTGAGTCACTTTTGGACAGTTTGTAGGCTGATGACTGCCGGTACCTGAAGTGTTCTCTCTCTATGGGAGTCTGTATAGCCATGCTCCAGACAGACCAAATGTCAGAAAGTTGGACCAAATCGGTTGGTAAATAAGGGCCGGGTTTTGTAGAAAAATACCCTGACCTCCTTGTCCTTCAGAACTGATTCTAAGGTGCATTCCACATACTCTGTCTCAAGAGGCTTTCTGGTGAGATCACATCCCATTATTATTGGAACAGTAGCCTGGCCATTAGCTGGATATTCTCCTTTCCCTGTCTCACTGCACTCCTTCCTCACCTTGCTTCCTGGGGACCCCTCCCAAAGAAACTACATGCACCCAGATCCTCATCTCAGGGTCTGCTTTTAGGAGGGACCCCCGGCAGAGACAGGCACAGATTCTGGAATCGAACTGCCTTGCGGCAAATTTTAGCTCTATTACTAATGGTTTTTAAAATAAGGAAATGATTAGACATCTTGTCATTTCCATCTCCTCAACTGGAGAAAAGGTGTAATGATAAGAGTTGTATGATGTTTTGTGAAGCTTAAGTGAAATAATATGGTTCAAATACTTAGCATAATGTCTGCCACACTGTAACTTTGCAATAAACATTAATTTTTGTTTTTGTTAGTAGGAATGTTGGTCTACTTCAAATCATCTCTAAGTAGAGGGCATGGATAGCCATGGACAAATATAGGCTTTAAAAATTCTGACAGCTTTCTCACACCTGTGTAAACTCTTGGAGCTTAAAGCTCTTTAAGTTTCTGCTGACCTAAAAGTTACAGACCTGTGTCAGTGGAGGCCACACGTAGACTTTGAGAAAAGGCTAAGCTAGTGGTATGAAAGCGAGACTTCCCTTGCTTTATTGAGTTGTATGATGTGGGCACTGAGTGAGAACATCGTGAGATATAAGTGCAGTGGATTGACATTGAAATTGATGTTCCTGGCACATTAAGATGATAAACAAATGGTTTTCTAGAGCTCTGCTAAAATTTGAAAAATTCAGTCATCAGCGCCCTCTGCTGAAGTGTAATATGGTATGTTAAGAAGGAGTATTCTAACAAGCATTTGTTGAATGCCTGTTGTATGCTAGGCATTCTGTTTGATGCTCAGTAATTAAAGCAGTATTACTTGGTCCCTGGCTTCAAGTCTGGTTGGGGAGACAGACCTGTAAACAGATAAATTATAGCACAAAGTACTATGGCGATACCAAGATGGGCCATGAGTTCTTTTAGGGTAAGTCAGGGAAGAAGGAAGGGATGTTTCATATGCTTTAGTCTTCCCTGGAGGTAGCTTTGAAAATGAGGACACTGAAGCTCACAAAAGCACATGAAAGTTAACTAAGGCATACCTGTGCCAGGTGAGGAGCCAGCATTTGAACTGGTTTTATTTCTTCAGGACCCTTTTCATCCTGTAGTGGTGAGAGGTACAAAGGCACCATGTACTCTAGGTGTAGCCCACCCTGACCACAAGAAAGCCTAGCGTTTCTCTCAGTATATGGTCTTAGAATTTCTGGGTGTGTGGCACTTAGCATTTCCTTTGGTTCATTGCACAGGAAATAATATGAAACTGGGGTAATTCATACATCTATAGTTTGAATGGAAAGAGAAAAAGAGATGAGGCATGTGGGTGATATGCTATTTAAAATAATAATAAGAGTAACATTTTGTTTTTCTAAGCACAATCAAGAGCATAAATTGAAGGAATTGTGATCTGGAATAATGTACACAGAGTTATACCTTTTGCTCTCCCATTGATTCACAACTTTAACTTGTCTTTTTTTTTTTTTTTCCTTTAGTTGATCTCCACTGTAAGGCAGAATTAATCAACCCTTGTGATTTATCAGATAACTTGGATATAGAAATGAGAGTTAAGGGAAGACTGGGTGGCTCAGTCGGTTGAGTGTCCGACTTCGGCTCAGGTCATGATCTCACAGTCTGTGATTTCAAGCTCCATGTCAGGCTCTGTGCTGACAGCTCAGAGCCTGGAGCCTGCTTCAGATTCTGTGTCTCCCTGTCTCTTTTTCACTCCCCCCATTCACACTCTGTCTCTCTCTCAAAATAAGTTAAAGACATAAAACCATTTTAGGAAAAAAAAGAGATAATGAGAGTTTTTAATAATGAGAGAGAGTGAGTGAGCAGGGGAGAGGGGTAGAGGGAGAGGAAAAGAGTTTCATGCAATCTCCATGCTTAGTGTGAAGCTTGAAATGGGGCTTAATCCCATGACCCTGGGATCATGATCTGAGCCAAAATCAAGAGCCAGAAGCTCAACCAACTGAGCCACCCAGGTGCCCCAAAGGTTTATATTTTAAAAAGTCAAGAGATTGGGGTTGTGCAGCAGGATTTGGGAGTCGGCTGGTCAGTGGGAGTAGCATTGTAAAGAATCAGTAGCATCTGCTTATTTAAAATATTAATTAGCATCGTAGCTGAAAGAAGTAATGGCCTCTGCTCTTAGAAGATCAAATAAGAGATAAAATTTTTAAAAAATAATATAATTAATTTACATGCAATAATCATAGAACTGTGTGACATTAGTTAAGAAAATAGGTGGGGTTAATGAGGTAGACAAGAAGCCAGCACTTATTGGACACTTACTGAGGGCTTCTGTGCTGTCGATATTAATGCTCCCATTTTACAGATGAGGACACTGAGAATCAGATGTTTAGGATTAAGTACCTTACCTAAAGGGGCACAAGTGGCATTATACCTCATGTTCAGAGCTCAACTGAGAAAACTGTTCTCTCCACTGTAGACCAGCTTGTCTGGTGGAAATATGCCAAAGGAGCTGGTTGAGTTCTAGTTCCATGGAGTAGAGGAATGTAACGTGGCAGTTAGGTGGTGGGAGATTGTCTCAAGAACACTGAAGTTCACAAGTTCTTAGAAGCAGAAGAACTTTGGGATCGAAGGAAGCCATTGGGCTACAAGGAAGAGTGTGAGCTTGGAAATGAGGGAGAAATGGGGCAAGTCGGGCTCTGTGGCGCCGGTTCGTGGAGGAATTTGCAATCAGTATATGGTTCAGGTGGAATTCAGCGATGCCTTGGAACTATTTTTCCAAGTCAGGTGCTAGAGAACAAAAATGAGGAAAAGCAAGCCTTCAGCCTAACAAAGCTGGCAGTTGAGTGCCTTAAATTTTAGCCTTAAGCCTTGTTGAAAAGTGGTCTGATTTTTGTGTTTGATCTGTAAGAGTCTCACAGGATAAGGCAGAGTAATGGCATTACTGAAGTAGTAGGTATGGAATCAGAGTCTGATTACAAGGGATAAAAGATTCTGAGATCACTTCATAACAAACTTCTGCAAAACCAAATGCTCTGGTAATACAGATGTAAGGCAGCTGGGAGGCGGACAGGAGTCTTAAATTAGGAAAAAGGAGGTAACATGCTTGTGAAATGTGGCTGGGAAGTGGTGTTTGGTCTTAGGAACTGAGGCATGACTGAGATAGGCATTGAACGTATCTATTAATTCTTAACCTTGAGCTATATCTTTCCAGTAATTAGGAGAATGGAAGAATTTTTCTTTACGTATTCCTTCCAGCCCTATATTTTCTTATTGTTAAATGAGATAGAAACCAATATCTGGAGGAGTTCACTGTATCGGTTAGAAATCCCAGGTTCTTACATGCGCTAGTCAAAATCCTTGGAGTTGCTGAAGTGTAAAATATGAGATACCAACTTAAGATCTGTGACTCAAAACCTAAGTGTGGGGCAGGAAATTCAGCCTACAAGCAGTGCCAATGTTTCCAACATGGATGTAAAATATATAGAATTTGAATTGTTGGCTTTTCCCATGTGATTCATCGATGTTTAATGCACATCTCTACTACAGCAGGGTTACCTTTATTCTCAAGTGATGGGCTTACCTGTCTGTCTCCACCAACTCTGTGTCTTCCTTTTTGATTTCTTGGCACTTAAAACAACATGTGGCTTATGGTTTAAGGTCTATACATACTTGAATGAAGGGATGCCCAAAAGAATAGTCAACTCTTCCTTTACAGTTATAGTTTATAAAGAAGGTATAAATATAATCCTTGACAATAAAGCACTTTGGCAATTCCCTATAAATTTTCTGTAATACAATATGCCAAAAAGGCTCAACAGACTTCCTTGTTTAACTCTGGCTAATGGACCTTTAGTCCTGTGATAAATATGTTTCAAGCATCTACTTTATGGCAGACAGTAGCTAAACATAGGGGTTGTCTTCAGCTGTTCTAAAACACTGTTGATATGGAAGCATATTTGTTGAAACATACTGAAGCCTGTGGTATAAGGCAGTATGGTCGTTCTGTGATCTCAAAGGAAGACTCACTGTTAGTTGAGCTTATTTCAGTTGGGTCTTGTAAATCAAGTGTTATCTAAGAAGAGAACACAGGAGGGCACCAGAGAACAAGAAACAAAACAAAACAAAACACTGAAGCGCTAGTTCTGGAATAGAGACCTTTGCTAAAGTTATCATGACTCTGCAGTCTGTTTCTAGCTCAGGTAGATGCCTAGACATGACCAGGAAGGGGACATGTATGAGGAGAACCTAGACAGTGGCCTTACACACATGATGCGGAGAACCTAGAAAGTAGGCTTGCATACATGATGCTCTGAAGCATTTTAAAGTTTCCCATTGACCCATCCACAGTGCTTTTTCTAGAGATGAAACCTATTGCCTGATTCATAAACCAAAGGACCTCCAACTTTTCTTCAGATGTCTTTCTTCTGGGCCCATCGACACATAGCTGGTCTTTCTGATAGCGGAGATCCAAGGGTGCTGCTTAAGAAGACAGAGCCAATAGGTTTAAATACTGACCCACTTCCATGAACTTCTGTGCCTAAGCAGACAACTCCCACGAACATGGGAAAGTTAAGTCATTCACTGTGGTTGAGATAACAGTGATTTACCAATTTCTGGCACTGAGCTGTGCTTAGAATTTGAAAATCACTAACCATGGTTCCTATGACATCATTAGCTACAACCCATGATGTCTCTGGGAAGTTGTGGCACTTCATAGGTGACAACAGTCAATGAAAACCCAGGTTTTTTGGCTCAAAGTTCTGTGGGTATACATGTATGAATATATACAGCCCTAATCTGCTCCATCTGGCTCTGGAATACTCAGCCCACATTCCCGGTTGCCTACTAGTCATTCTGACGTGTAAATCCCCTGAACCTCTCAAACTCATGATGTTCAAAATACAGCTTATCAGTCTTTCATTCAATCCCATCTCTCCTTTTTTGTTTTGTTTTGTTTTGTTTCGTTTCATCTAAAATAAGTGGCAAGACCAAGTCAAAGGGGCTGGAAATCTTGAATTAATCTTCAGTTTTGCCCCCTCTACTCCCTAACTCTCATCCAGCTGGTCACCTATCTCTTCATACCTTTCATTTGCTTCTCTCTGCTTTAGAGTATTTTAAATGCAATACTGTTTATTTGCTTCTTTCATAAATTCTGTAGTCTGTCTGTTGTGGTCTTAATCTAATCCACCCCAAACTGTTCTTCTTTTTAAGCACATAGGCTCTAGAACTCGACCAGTGGTCTCTAAACTACAATCTGCATGCCAGATATTCCCCACCATCTCTTCTCATAAATAAACTCTTATTGGAACACAGGAATGAACTATGCTCACAGTAAAAAAGGCAGGAAAAAAAAAGAGTATGTGTTATATGTTTCCATTTATATAAATCTAGAAAATGCAAACTAATATATAGTAACAATGCAGATCATGGATTGCCTAGGAAGGGCATGAGGAAGGAGTGACAAAGTGGTATGAGGAAGCTTTTGGGGGTGATAGATATGGTCCTTATCTTTATGATGTTGATGATATCATGGGCCTATTCATATGTCAAAACTTATCAAATCATTAACCTTAAAAATTTTATTGTATGTCAGTTATGCCTCAATTTAAAAGAAAATATTGTGTTTAACATTCAGCATCAGGTGTTTCATATTCTCATCCTTAGCCTGAAGAGTTACTTGTGTCTTGATAGGTCACTGGAGTGAGTGGTTTCTCAGAGTCCTACACTCCCACTGTTACTAGTTCTAAGAATTGGGCCACATCACTTAACTTTTTTGTGCTTTTGAAAACTCACTGAAGACAAAGGCATACTGGACTTGATTATCTTCAAGTCACCTTCTAAATTTCTGGAGCTCTCATCTCTATTTGATTGATTGATTTCTTTGTTTTTGAGAGGACAGAGCGTGAGTGGGGGAGGGGCAGGGAGAGAGAGGGAGACACAGAATCCAAAGCAGGATCCAGGCTGTGAGCTGTCAGCACAGAGCCTGATGCGGGGCTTGAACCCATGAACCACAAGATAATGACATGAGCCAAAGTTGGACACTTAACCGACTGAGCAACCCAGGTGCCCCATCTCATCTTTAAAGATTCATCTCACAAATAGTTTGGGAGTACCTGTACTCACTTAGGTAGTATGTTAATGGTATTTGTCTACCCTTTCCTTGCTATAAGATATGCCTTGGCTATAAGATATGCTTTTTTCCTAAGTATCGTATCCCTCTTTGACATTGCAGGGACTTCTGTCATAAAATATTTCTTTATAATAATAGAGAAATATTAGTTTCCTTGTTTCATTAAATTACCCTTGTGGATTGCACGCGTACAATTTAGCCTCCCAAATTCATCTCCTTTTGAAAATTTAACAATAATAGGATGTTTTTAGTTAGGTTGAAAAACCATAATTTACAAAAAAATAATTAGAGAATGAATGTTTTATGAGAACATGACAGATTTTAGAATAGAAGTTATCAGTGAGAAATTCTCCATCTCTTAGGGCCTTGTAAATGACACCGGCTTCACACAGTGGCCTTAAAGTTGAGTTCACTGTTACAGGAATCTGTAAGCTTCTTAAGACATCCTAAAGCCTGTGGTCGAACAGAGAGAGGAGAATTTGCTGGAACTTCTCCAAAGCCCAAGTGCTTAAAGCCCAAATGACCCAATGCTAGCCTTGCTTATCTCTAGGGAAGTTTCCTTAGCAACGTACGAGCAGTGTTAGAATGCTTAAAGGAATACGTTTTTAACATTTGTGTAAATTGGACACTGAAGAAATAAGAATATTACAGTTATATTTAGTTAAGCAATTATTGTTGACATCAAGATAGGCTGTTGGAGTAGCTATTTCATGAATGGTTAATTATTCATTTATCAGTCTACATGGAATTAAATGTGGAAAGGGAGCTGGTACCAGACACATTCCCCATGTTATATTGTGTATCTCTCACCATAGCCCCTTGATGAAAGCAGTTGTTCTTATTAGTTTACAATTAGGAGAGACTGAGGCTAGGAGATGTTTAGGTGTTTGTCCAAGGTCACACAGCTAGTATGTACTGGAACAGGAATTTGAAGGCAAGTCTGGCTAACTTGAAATCTAGAGTTCCTTCTCATGCCCCACTGACTTACTACTTATTGTGAGGCATTTGCATTATCATTCAGCTGTTTCCTTCACCTGGTGTTTTAGTGTGCTGGTTTTAGTTTCTTTGGGGCATCCTGCTGGCCTGCATGAGAGATTATGAAACTGTGCTCTAACTGTGGTAGAATGTTATCTCCGCAAGCTCCCATGACACCACTGGTATACCAGGAAAGATGGATAATCCTAGGTGGGGGTGGGGGTGGGGGTGGAGAATTCTCAGCCTTCATCTCAGTGACATCAGGATTTTATTTATATTTTTCTCTATGCAATTTTTGCATGGGCCTTGTGGAGTTTTAGGGGTTGAGTTTATTTTGGTTTAACAACAAAGAATTCAGTTCTTTAGGGCATTTTTTCTTCCTGTGTGTTCCTGGAACTTCTATTTCCCATCTGACCCTTTATGAAATATGAGTTGCATTTCTTTGTCTGCAAAAGACATCCAGGAGTTTGTCTCTTTGTCTCCAGCCTCACTCCCTAGCCTTGTAGGCTTTGTATTTGAAGGGCCAGAATGATTTTTCTAAAACAATAATCTGATCATATCACTCCCTGTGGCATGTGGGAAATCACTTTGACATTCCAAGTACACTCACAGGCTGCTATAGAGGTCAGGGAACAGAAAGGGACATAGACCAAATTGAGATATGTAATTATATGGGCCATTAAATTAATGCACACAACAAGAAGCAAGGGGAAAGAGATCAGGCAGATGACTGCACTTAAGTTAGTGTGCAAGTAGGATGGAAAAACTACTCTGATCGAATCCTTGTTACATGATGTGCATATGTCTCGTTCTCTCTCTGCCATATCAGTCTTCTCTGCTGATGGGGTGGCTACGAGGGTAAGAGTTGAGAGGTCCTAAGCAGCTGAGAGGTCTCTGGGGCCATCACACACTTGACCTACTGGAGAAACACAAGAGCAGGTAGATCTTGCCACAGCTATAAATCACCAGTTAGTTTGACAGCCAGATATAAGTTTTATGTGTGTGTCTCAAGCAGAGAAAAAATGGGGCGAAAATGGATCCATAATGAGTGTCATTAATGAGTTGACCAAGTTAGGGTTGACAGCTGTCAATCAGATATGGTCTCAGATTCATAAATATTTAAAGTTTATTAGGTACATCTATTCCTTTTCTCTGGGCAAGTACTTCTGTGTTTGTTCCATTCCTTTTATCTTTGTTTAAAATATATATGCTCTGATTATTTTCTGTGTTTAACAGGACTCAGAGGTTACCTATTTGCTCTCTATAGTTAACATTTCCTGTGAGTTTTATTCAAACCGCTTGTTTTTATTGTTACCTGTAGCAAAATTGAATAATGTAAATAATATAGCAAACACACATGGCAACCTATTTAAGATATTCCAAGAGCTCTTTTTGGTCTAGAAGATAAAAAAAAAATACAAATAAGATACAAAATCTTATTTTGTATGTTATTGCAACAAAAGGCCTCAAAATCTGCTCCTGGCTACCTCTTTGGGCTCACCTCCTCCCTCTTATAAAAATGCTCTAAACCTGCCTACCATATGAAACTACTCACCATTCCCTGAACTTGCTAGCCTCTCTCAACTCTGCACATGGTACAGAGTCTTCTTCCATCTGGTCTACCTGGAGCAGTAGTTCCTGTTCATACTTTAAGGAGCATAAGCCCCTCTTTCTCTAAGAAGTCTTACTTGAATGCCACTATCTTTCTGGACTCCAAACCTAGACCAAAAGGCACACACACATACACACACACACATGTATGTACACAAATACCTTCTCCCTCTCACTGTGTCCCAAAGGTATAGTAAGAAGGGTTCACCCAAGTGTTCAAGCACTTAAAGCACCATATTTCATTTTCTACATGACTGTCTCCTCCAGTAGACTCTAACTTGATCCAGGGATCTTAATATATTTCTCCTTTTATCCCTAGCCGCTAGCCAAAGCATAGCATGTTACAAAGGAACAGTATCTGATGGGTTAGTGAGATAATGAATATTTAATAACAAACAAATGTTATTGTGCAACCATTGGATGCATATTTGTTTTTAGAGTAAGAAGAATTTTTATCCTTGTCATTTTAAAATTTAGTCCTTGTGGGACTTTCTTTTCCCTCTGTTTTTCCTTTGAACTGTTTTAAAGCACCATTTATTCCTATTACTTAATTTAAAAATCACTTAAATATGTTTTTGTAAATAAGCAATAACAACAGGTAGTGCTAATCTGTTGGCACCTACCATGTGCCAAGCTGTATATTGGAACTTGTCTTTCTGTTGATCCAAGGGAGCTGAATCAAATCGCAACACTGATGAATGGCAGCTAGGATTATGAATCAGTAGAAGCATATCTAGCTTCAAACAGTATAATTAGATGTAATAAGCACATAACCACATTTTCTCCTCATTTCCACGTAGAGCATGTTAGAGCCATTTGAATTTCAATGTCCATAAGCTGAATTTATTATATACATTAATATAAACACATGTTGAGTATCACATCTAGGCCTTGGACTAGAACCTGAAAAAGATAGGTACAGTCTCTGGCCACATGGAGTTTCCAGCCAGCATCATCTCAAAGTCAGTGGGAAATAGGTTATTGAGATGAGAGTGACCCACCTGAAATCCAGTGGGAGAACTTGAGTTCCTACATATACAGGCAGGTCCCAGTCAGTGTAAACTCATTGTATCACCAAACACCCCAATATACAAGTGTCCCCTCCCCCAACAGCATGATCTAAGGCCCACATAGATTTACCTTCTCTTATTCTTTTCCATGACACTCCTTAGGATTTTCTTGCTGCCTTACGTACTCACCCCCATTCTTACCCAGACTGAATATCAGTTCAAAGAAGCATCTCTGTTCCTCCACCTCATTGCTATTCCCAGATCTCCACTTCTGCTCCTGCAGAAGCAACAGTGTCTGGATTTATTCACAACTAACATTCCTCATCCATCCAAAAGGCAGGTTAGTATAAGAATGAGCACTCTGGGGCGCCTGGGTGGCGCAGTCGGTTAAGCGTCCGACTTCAGCCAGGTCACGATCTCGCGGTCCGTGAGTTCGAGCCCCGCGTCAGGCTCTGGGCTGATGGCTCAGAGCCTGGAGCCTGTTTCCAATTCTGTGTCTCCCTCTCTCTCTGCCCCTCCCCCGTTCATGCTCTGTCTCTCTCTATCCCAAAAATAAATAAACGTTGAAAAAAAAAAAAATTTAAAAAAAAAAAAAAAAAAAGAATGAGCACTTTGCCCTCTAATAGTCCTGGCTTTGGATCTACTTACTAGTTACTTGCTCTTGGCCAGGGTAGTTTCAAATCTCTGTTTCTTACTCTTATGATCTATAAAATGGGATTACAATACTAACTTCACAGGATTGTGAGAATTGAATATTAAGCCCTGACATGAAGCATAGCAGTTATTTCATGCCCCATCGTCCCTAATAGTCTCCTCCATCCTTTTACCCTAGCACACCTATGCCAGCTCTGGAACTGTCTAATCACCCTCTGAAATGGACAAGGACCCTAAATGTGCTTTGCATTCTAAAAGATCCACACAATTAGAAAAAAAGGTATGAAAGGGAAGCATCATTTACAGTCTTAGACTATCTGAAAGAACTTGCTTCTGGGTCAGAGAATAGAAAGAATTGTGAGCATGTCTTTTAGCCACAGTGGACTGATGTTGGGTTGGAGGTAAAAGGTCATCTGAGTAGACAGTACAGTGAGGAGCCAATGTAGTGCACACAGCTCTGGAGGCAGTGCATGTGTTTGTCTTCTTGACTCACCCCACATAACATAGGTCACAAAGCTCCATGCTTCAAGCATGGAACCATCACATAAGCTCTCCCAAGTCCTTCATAATCCCCCTCCTCAGAACACCATTTCCTCTTCCCTCCCCAGCTAGCTTATCACCAGCCTCCAACAGAATTGTTGCTGATTCTTCCAGTCTTCTTGTGATCTGCAGCAGCCTTGTCTCTGACTCTGAACTCTTCCTGTTTTCACAATGGGCCTCTGTCCCCATCCATGGGGGCTATGATGAGTGATTCAGAGCTTCCCATATACCAGACATGAAAGGTTTGGCAAAAGAAATAATAAGTTTGCTGAATTATACATTTGACATAATTTTTTCCAAGTGTGGTTGGTACCTAAAAATCTGCCAAATATATCAGAATGGGAAAGAATTCCTAGTAATATACAAAATGAAACAAAAATTAATATCTTGAGAAGATGTATTTAAAACCATTTCTTTACCAAACAATTGTTGATAAGGGTATATTATTTAAAAATCATAAATAGCTTTAAATGATCTATAAGTGATATTTTGTTACCCACTGGTATTGATCTCAAATGCTGATTTACTGAGTAATAAAAATATTTGGCTCATGACAAAGTTGAAGTGTATGGATAAAACACTGCTTTGGAGTCAAAGAGATACGGGCTTGAACCTTGTTTCTGTCACTTTCACCTTAAATACCCTCATTTGTGTTGCTTAAACCCTCTGAGTCTCATGGCTTTTTCTCGTAAAATAGGATGAGGAACCCACACTTCAGACAGTATTAAATAACTATACTTACGAGAGTTAAGTGGGAAGTAGGAAATGGTCCACAATAGGTGGCCTTTCTCTCTCCATTTCTTCCTCAACCCATAACAGGGAGAGAGAGAGGGAGGGAAAAAGAAGAAAGGGAAGAGGGGGAGAGAGGGAGAGTAGGAGGTGGGGGAGAGAGGAAGAAACTTTTTTGAAAACCATCACTTTACTTGGAGGTATCATGTTCTAAGTTGGCTCCATCATGTGATGGAGTTATTTTAAGGATATCTCCCATGATAGGATACTGTTCCAATTTATTTTGCTATGGGCTTCTACTTCAGGCCTTGAATGTGGGTTTCACAGTTATATCGGTGGTAGGGTGAAAGATATTTAAACCATCACTGTGATTGGTAACGTCCCCTTAGTATGCACTGTTCCCTTAGCATGCACTGGGCACTAGTTACTACTAAATGTTTTACATGTATTGTCTTGACTAATCCTCACAAAGCCTTGTGAAGTAGTTACTATTCTTTTTTATTCTTTTTAAAAATTTTATTTTTAGAGAGGGAGAGAGTGTGTATGGGTAGATGAGAGGGGCAGAAGGAGAGGGAGAGAGAATCTTAAGCAGGCTCCATGCTAAGCATGGAGCCTGATGTTGGGCTCGACTCTGGAATCATGACCTGAGCTGAAATCAAGAGTTAGATGCTTCACCAGCTGAGCCACCCACGTGCCCCTAGGAGTTACTGTTCTTGTTCTCTGCTATGCATATGGGGAAGAAGAGTTGTAATGAGTTTAAGAAATTGGTAGGAAGGGCTTCTATGTGGTACTATTTGACTTAGGTTCAGAGAGGCATACAGGTAAACTGATGAAATAACAAGATGCAATCCTGGGGCAGTTGGAGTACTACCTGTGTTATGAGACACTTAGTGGCCTTGGGGGATTTTAAGTAGGAATGGGCATGAAGAAATTTCTGTTGTAGAACAATAATTTTGACCACATTGTGAAAGGTTGATTGATTTTGAGAGTGAGAACGCACCTTTAGCAATACCTGAAGTGGGAGTGGAGGAAGGCCAGAACCAGTACAGTAGAGGTGGGATCTCATGGAGTGAGCAGATTCAGGCCTCCCCTGGGACATGGAAGTGCCTACCTTGGCTGTGGTTTGGGTGCAGAAGGTGAAAGAAAAGAGAGTCCAGGAGGGACTTCATGGCTTGAGGAACTGGATGGGGATGACCTTAAGACAGATGTTGGAGGCGAGAGGGTTGGGGAGGTTAAGAGAAGCATAGGACATAACCTGGAAAAAAATCAAAATACAGAACAGAGTTGAGGAAAGAAGTAAAGGTTGGCAAAAGACGTAAAAAGTCCGGAGTTCTGGAATCTGAATTCTTTGCATTATCCATAGATGCTTCTTATCAAGTTTATTTTTTGTAATGTTTATTTATTTTTGAGAGAGAGAGAGAACATAAGTGGGGAGGGACAGAGAGAGAGAGACACAGAATCCGCAGCAGGCTCCAGGCTCCAGGCTCTGAGCTCTCAGCACAGAGCCCAACGTGGGACTCGAACTCATGAACCATAAGACCATGACCTGAGCAGAAGTCAGATGTTTAACCGACTGAGCCACCCAGGTGCCCCATCTTCTTATCAAGTTTAAAATATTAGAACCATGGACCTAGACTGCTCCTTAGCTGCTATGAAAAGCAGCTGTCTGAAAGTTAAAATGACAGGATTGTTACATGCATGTAAGTGGCATCCCCCTGGGTGAGATGTGCTGCTTGTCATCCTATATAGTTCACAAACAGAGGAGTTCATTTTATTAAAGTGGAAAAACCCAATACTGTTCAAAATACATGCTTCCAAATACTTTTATTTGTTCTGTGTTCTGGCAGCATTTTAAAGATAAAGATCTTGAGTTTTATTTTTCTAGGAGAGAGATTTGCCTCTGAGTGATTTGACAAATATTGAGAATTTTCTTAATCTATTTTGTTCCCCTGTCATTTTCTCTATATGTTTCTCTCTTCTCCCATTTTATTTTGCCACCTTTTTCCTCTTTGCCTTTGTCTTCTTTCCAGCTGGAAATTAAAGCCGTGTTTATTGCATTGAGCTAGTTAATTGGTTTAATAGATGTATATATTTGTGTGTGTGTAGGGCATGTGTAGAATATTTCACTGTGAGGATTTATCTTTGTATCTCTTAGCCATCCTTGGTTCATCCCTTGGCCAATAGAAGTTGTGTAGTATAATAGTTAAGGCCAAAGTGGAACCAGACTGCCCAGATTGAAATCCCAGAAACTAGTACATATGTGACCTTGAAAATTGGTGGAACTTTCTCCTGCCTTGGTTTTCTTAAGGGTAAAGTGTGGATATTAATTGGACCTAGGTATCAGTCAGCTCAGTTCAGTTATGCTCCATTAACAAATGTGTCTCTGCAACATTAGTTACTTTAAAGAACAGAGTTTTATTTCCCACTCACATTAATGGTCATCGTGGTTCTGCTGTGGCTCTGCTTCACGTCCTCTTCTGGACCCTGGCCAAGGAACAGCCCTAATCTGTCCCCTCTTGGACTTGTGGCAAAGGGAAAAGAGAGGTGGCAGAGCCATGTAATCACTCTTAAACCTTCTAAGTGGCCCAGGCTACTTCTGCTTACATGTCTTTGTCAATGGAGGAAGTCACACATAGTGCCTGGAATGATGGGACAGGAAATACAATTCTCCAGAAAGGATGGACCGATTAGGAATGGACTGATAGGAAGGGAGAGCATATTTTGTCAACAAATAATATAAACATGACAACCTTATGGGATTGATGTGAGTATTAAATTAATTAATGTAGGAAAAGCACTCAGAATGGTGTCCAGTGACTGCTGTTTGGTAAGTAAAATATACATACTTGCTGTTATTAGCAGAGTCTAATGCAAGTATGAGAAGAATAAGAAATATATTCATTTACTCTTTACCATTGAGAATTCACTTTGCATGCCAAGGACAGTGCTATGTGAAGTTGTGAAGGACACAGACATGAAGATGTTGGTCCCTGACTTATAGGACCTTTGTAGTGCTGCATGAATATATGAAGCAGAAGGATAGTTAATGACTCAGACCTCCTGATAGACCAGATAACCCGCTGGTAGGGTACCCAGTGCACACTTGTGGACCCCTTTCTCCCACACAATTTGTTTTTACTTGTGTAACACTTTCAGAAGACTATGAGCTCCTTGGTTATAGTTAGTGTGTCTTTTTCATCTTTGCACCTTCAGAAACTTCCACAATGCTTTTATAGTAGGTACTGGCCATTTCAATTAGAAACTCCTCTTCCTTTATACAGCTTGGAAGTGGGGTGGTGATTTCACCCTGATTGGTAGGAACAATTACCTTCTGCTTGATGCCCCAGCTTTATCAGGAATTCAAGGTGCATGGATAAAGCAGTCAGCAGTCTGAAGTTCACTTCCATGCTGTATGCAAATTGCTGCACAAAGTTATAAAGACAGCCTATAGAGATTAGCCACATTTGCCAAGCTAGCCACTTTGCATGCTTGCCCAAGGCCACACTTGCTGCATGAAGAACCATTTGTATTTAAGTCTTACTTAGAGGGAGACAAATAATTTGAATCAAAATACCCTTGATCTATTTTTATTAATGCTCTGGTTTTAATTTTTTCCTCTATGTGCTTGTCTTGCAAGTTTTATTTTAGTGGGTGTCATAAAGAGATGATATTTCTAGTGAGCTGGAGAGCTATAATTTCTCATATTTTGAAACCTACATACATATTATTTTAAGGGGGGGGGAAGGATCATCATCTTAGTGAACTAGGGCCAGAATAGAGTGGTAGTTCTGCTAATCTAGCCTCCTGGATCCTCCAGTTGCACAAAGCAGATGTTAAGAGGATAAGACGGTGCACTCAGGTGATAGGACCATCCTGCATTTCAACTGGCTCTGTTCACAGTGGGAGATCAGCTAGTGCCATCAATCTCATAAGCCAGTAGACCCTGTAATTATCATCGGAAGGAGACAGGCTGGAAATATCACTCCTTTTACATTCTTATCTCAGAGTTAGTATTTTCTGGTGTGGGAAGGAGGTCCTGCACACATAGGGGTTGATATGGAAATGCTGTTTCACAAAGCTCTTTGTCTCGGGATACTTATAAAACCTAGTGACTGTATCTTTATATCTAAAATACAGTCCCTCTTCTGAGATATGGTAATTATTTAGAAACATAGAGCCTGAAGGGACTTTGGGTATGGAGACCATATCTCTTAGCTTCTGTCTTGAATAAAGCTAAGCTAATTAAGAGTAATGGTGTTCTTACCTTCTCACAAGCCCTCCATGGTCCTTATGGGACCATAGGTCCTCATTGTGGAGAGCCTGGTGATTGCCCTCAGAGAGCTATGCATTTCCTCACAACCTCAAGAGTTTGGTCACTATTTGGTAATTTGAAACCACAGTCCCTACATCTGCCTTTAATGGTGATAGCAGACCACTGTCTTCTGTTCTCTTTGTACTTCTAGACTGTAGGCAGCTAGAGGTTAATGGGGAGAACTCTGTGGAGTTCCATCTGTGAAGCCTAGATTCTTGATTTAATTTCATGATTTCATACCCTGTGACCTTGGGAAAGTCATTTAACGTTTTTGCATCTCATCATAAGCATTGATATTTCCTACTCCACAGGGTTGTTGTAACATTTGAGTTACTAGGGAGGGAATGATCAAGCACTGTGTGTCGTCTTAGTCTGAGTTCCTTGAAAGTAGAGCCTGAGATAAGGACTTGGGTCAGGTGGTTTATTTGGGAGAGATCCCCAAAACTGGGAGTGAAGGGGTAGAGAGGATGAGCAGTAAAAAAGGAAACACTAGTGTGGGTATCCATAGTCAAGTTTTCTGCTGTGGGTCAAGTGGATATGGGGGAGATGGAGAGTGTTGTAATGAATGCCTCCAAGAATTATCCACTCAAACGACAGGAGATTCGGGTGAACTAATCCATTAGCTTTTCCCCTCCCATTGTTTGACAGCATCTATCTCCTTTCCCCCACTTCTTAGTGCCTCTTGCATGCAGGCAATGAAGACACCTCTGACTTTAGAGAAGGCCCAAGAGTTGGCTCTGCTTGAGGTCGGGACTGTCAGGCTGTGTGTGAGCTTACAGCTGTCATGCTGTCATGGCTAAAGTCTGAGCTTGGCCCAGGAGACATGATGCAGGGTACCACAAGTGCCTGCTGCAGGGGCACACAACATGACCTATTTATCCTCTACTTGTATCTCTAATATAAACTTTTAACTTCTTTTGGCTTTATTAGTAGGTTAGGGCTTGACCCTAGTCTTGCAAGTAAAAAAATAAAAAAATAAAAAGTGAAATCAGGTCCCACTTTTCATTCATCCCCAAGATTAGATTTTCTGTTTCTATTTCACTGTGTTCTGCCACTTCTTGAATGTCCTTTACCTGGCCTCACCTTGTTCGTCCTCAGATCTCTAGACTGGGCCAGCCCAGGGGCATAACTTATGTGATGAAGCTGTGAGAACAAATGCAGCTACAGCAGAGAGACTTTGCAGGGAAACTGGGGGCTGTGTCACCTTGGCAGGCTGTAGCCCTTTGTGCTACGTCTTTACTTGCAAAGCTGGGGGAAACCATATCAGCTTCATACTGGGAAACTAAATGAGATTGTAAATACAGAGCAACTAGCATCTTTTTATCAATGTTGCTTTCATTCTCATATCAGTTTCTCAGAAAGCTGTAGTTTTTTTTCTGGCTGGGAAAAATATATTTAAAATGAAAAGTAGTGTCTTTATTTGTATCTGCTGCCTGGTATCTTTTAGCTCAAGATGAATTAGGAATTAGTGCCTAATTCACTCAGCTGCCACAAAGCAGTGTGCGAATATCTTCTACTCCCCTTCTTTTTCTTCCAGCACCTTCAATAATTTTACTGTCCTTTATTTTTTCATCCAATTTTATTAATTCACTTATATATATTATTATTGTATTGAATACCTTCTCAATTTGGTCAGGTTTTTTTAAAAAATTTTTTTTTTCAACGTTTATTTATTTTTGGGACAGAGAGAGACAGAGCATGAACAGGGGAGGGGCAGAGAGAGAGGGAGACACAGAATCGGAAACAGGCTCCAGGCTCCGAGCCATCAGCCCAGAGCCCGACGCGGGGCTCGAACTCACAGACCGTGAGATCGTGACCTGGCTGAAGTCGGACGCTTAACCGACTGCGCCACCCAGGCGCCCCTCAATTTGGTCAGGTTTATTCTATTGCTGAAATATAGTCTACAACTCTCTTCTCCTTTTCCATTTCTTCTCCCTTTCTCATCTTGCTTACTAGTTTGATGTGGAATCTATTCAATTATATTTATTCTTCCACTAGCTTTTTTCCCCCTAATATGTTGAGTATCTTCTTGGTGTAAGGTACTCTGCTTAGGTGTTGGAGATTTTAGAGGTAGCATGTTCTCCTTCAAAGGGCACAGAAGTAGAGGCAATGAAAACACACACACGCACACACACACATACATATATATGTATGTGTATATTATATATACATATATTATATGTAATACCAGGGACATAGTGATGATATACAGGGTATAAGTGTAGCTGAGTTCCTGGAAAGGTGCACATTTCTAGCTGGAAAGGGGTGGGTGGAGGTAGATAAGTGGAGAAAGTCTATGGAAGACGAGCAGTGGAAGATGTATTATGCCTTCCTTAATTTCTGTTGACAGCAAAACATTAATTATTGGGATTAATTATGCCTTTCAATTCATAATCGGACATTTTTTATTCTGCTTTTTATTACAAAGGGTCAATTCACAAGGAAAAGGCTTAAATTGGCATTTATTAGGAGGATATTACGGGAATAAGCTGCAATGCATATCTTAGTACGGATCTCTTTCACTCAGTCCACATCATTTTCAAAATCTGTGTCTTTAGTGCTAAATAATAAGATCATATAGAAAAGGCCCTAAGGTACAACAATGTTTTAAATCATCAAAAGAAGCCTAATTTGTATTAATTATATCATGACAGTGGTGGGGAAAATACTAGTATGGTTTATAAAGTTTTTTTTTAAACAAGAATAGAATCAATACCTACAAAAGCATCTTTCTGCCTATCCCTGAGCAAATTGCCCTCATCTCTTGAAAAGTGGCTTCATGGGGAGAGATTATCACAAGAAATCTTGAGACTGTGCTCACCTCACCTCTCCTAAGCAATGCTGTAAATTTATGACTTAAGGTAGAGATTTGGCAGTAAATTGGGGGCAGGATTCTTTCTCGTCTTTTGTGGAGTCATTTGTTCCTTTAGAGAGATATCAGCCCTGGATTGACTGCATTTCAAAATTGAGATGCCATTCTCCGAGCCGAGATGAGTGGGTTCATTTTACACTGTGATCACAATTTAGAGATCCTACTGAATAGGCTGCCAGGGTTTGCTTTGTAATGTTAGGCACACTCCTTGTTGCAGTCCTTAGGCATGGGCCAGAGCGCATAACTGAAACTATGCAAGAAAAAAGAAAGAAGGGGAGAGAGGCAAGGAAGGAAGGAAGGAGGGAGGAAGGGAAAGAAAGACAGCAGGAATCCTGTAACCCTGAGTCATCAGTAGGCAGTGGTGGCCCAAGGTGCAGATTAACACCATACTAATAAAATCATGCAGGCAGTGAACTTGGAGCCACACTTTTGAGCAGTAGGAAACGTCCAGGGGATGGTGCTGAGTATGACTGATGCTTCGCAGGAAAAGTGCAAGTAACGGAAGCAAGCTGTCTTGACTAGTAAGATCAGTCATGTCTTACATTTTCTGGAATCTTTGCCTTCTCATCTGAGGGTGTGTCTACCACCCAGGTTCTCAGATTGATTCCTCTCCTTTCCTCTCCTGCTCCTAGTCCACCTTCAAAAGTGATCTCAGATCCTGTTGACTCCACCTCCAAAATGCACCCCAAACTTCACCACCTCCATTTCTACTCCTACCTCCTTAGTCCAAGTCACCTTCATTTCCTGCCTTTAACAGCCTCCCTGAGATCCCTTGTTTCTGCTATTGGCCTTTTTGGGTCCAGTGCACCCATAGCAACCAGAAAGATTTTTAAATCATAGGATCCCCTTACCCCTCACCTCCCAGTGACTCCCAGATGCATGTAGAACAGAATTCAGGCTCTGTACCATGTCCTTGTGTCCTCTTGTGATCTGGCCTCTGCTTACTTCTTCACCTTCTTTCCCACCACACGCTCTCCTTTGGGCACAGGCTCCAGCCACCGTGGGGTTTGTTGTTGTTGTTCCTCTAATATGCCAAGGTTATTCTGGGCTTCTGCTCTTGCTGTTCCCATTGCCTCGGATATTTGCCTCAGACGCACCTCCGGAGAGAAGCTTGCTTTGACCTCCTCAGTTAAGAGCTCTCCATCCAACCGGGTACTCAGGGCAAGAGTGGAGAAGTCACCTCAGAGAGGCCTTTCTGAGACTTGCTATAAAGTAGCCCACCCTCTATTCCCACTCTCCACCCAAATTACTTTTCGTCATATCCTCCTGTTTCATTTTCATCATAGAACTCAACCACATCTGATGATTACCGTATGTTTGGGTATTGTCCTTTATTCCTCCCTCACTTCAGACTAGGCTGTACGCTGTGTAAAAGCAGAGACCTTATCTGTCTTATTTTCTCTGAAACCTCGGCACTGGACTGGTGCCTGATCCCATGTTGATGCTCAGGTACCATTAGCTGAATGTATGAATTGGTACACTGTGATACACTGTCAGAGGTTAGCAACAGTACTCTATTAGCAGAGTAGAGGATGAGTCAAGGGAAAGGGGATGTCAGCCCATAGTTGAATATGTTGTATGTGGCAGGCTCGATGGTCCATTTACTTTCAGGTTCAGTAATTACTGGTGGTGTTTCTAGTGGATTTTAACTAGAAACTGGGTCTCTAGTACCCTCCAGGAGGGTACATGTGCTCGGGGTGAATAAGTGGGTCACTTGTCTTTCTCACATACCTCACTGTTAGTCGTCTTAACAGAAGGTTTTCCAGAAAGCCTCCCATGTTCATATCCGTTATTGGAAGCCCTGAGACTCCAGGACTCCAGTGAGAATGGAGGAATCTGTTTGAGGTTTTTCACCCAATTGTCTCTATAAGTAAATGATTTAAAATTTCTTTCAAAGGTAATGAATGCTTTCAGGGAAAAAAAATGAGTTTATAAGAACAAAACACCTCTTATTCTCTATTGGGTTGTCAACCTGAAGAAAACAACCAGAACCTGAAATTGCTTTGGACAGAAAATAAGATGCTTCCTTCCTATGTCTCTGCCACCCTCCCCTCCTTGCCTTTGCCTTTACTCGCCTGACCTCTCTCTCTCTCTTTTTCGGGGGAGGAAGACTGATAAAGTATAGTGCTGTAGGCTTAGTAAACTGTTTGCCATAGCTCAGCTGGCCCAACCTAGGGTGCTGGTGGAAATGAAGGTAAGTTTTCTCTTTTAAAATATATTTGGTGTTCTTAACCCTAACACAGTCCGTCATTTCGAGTGTTTATCATACCATTGAAATGTATAATCACGTGCCTTTTGCTACACCTTTCTGAGGGACTCAATTTCGTATTTTGTTATGCACTGTAGCAGTTTTGACTCATGTGAAACATGGTTCCAAGAGAAATCAAGTTGTTGTTTCTTTCTCTTTCTTGGACAAGTAGAAAGATATTCAGGTAATGCAGAGTGATTATCGTACAGATATTGCCCTCTTCATCCCTGCCCCTTTACCCCAAGCAAAGTAAGTTTCCACTCTTACCTACCCACTTTTGGAGATAGTCCTTTGTGGCAGATGGAAGGAATTTCTCCTCCCTGTGTATGAGCAAAACCACCATGTTTGGGCAGGTTTTAGAAATTTATTGACAAACTAATGTATGTTGGGGTGTCTTGTAGTTGTACTGGTTATGTTGCTCCTGGGGGGAATAATAAATTCATGTAATATGAACAGTCTACTAAAAAGCAACAACAAGAAATAAAAAGAAAACAACTAAATAGGCTCAAAATAGTTAAAATCCAGAGTCCACCTTGTGAAGGTGTGTGCCTGTAGTAATACCCAAATACAGATTTTTCCCACACACTCCCTTTCCCTGTTCCCCTCCCCAGAGGGAACAATCTACTAATATCTATCTAAGTCATCTTCCTCCAAGCAATCAGCAGTGATTTGTCTCTCAAAGAATGCTTTTCTCCTCATTTTTCACTTTTATTTTAGTATTAGTTCTGGCTTCTTAAAGAAATAGGTCTTCCACAGGGTTACTGTAGCTAGGTTAAGAAAATTCTCTATTTGTGTTTTTCATCTGTGACGCCTCATTCTCTATCCCCGTCCATTAGAGAATGATACCATCTTTGGTGAAACATGTCTTAATTAAAAGAGATGATGCTAAGTGAGTTTGCAGTGAGACTAGGTCAAGAGTGAGAATTTGGGTGGTATTGCCCAAGGATTCATTAAGGCTCTTTTTCCTATGATAATAAACATTTGAACACTTCTATAGACCTCTGTATCTCAGAAATCTTCAACTGTAATTTTGCTTCTTTACTCCAGTCACAGGGGTCATTACTTGAGAAATTCAACTATAAGGTGTCAGATAAATTATTAGTTTTCTGTATTTAGAGCAAACAGGGATGAACTAAGCAGCCTAAAGGGAATCAAAATTTTTTCCCTTTGTGATCAATATTTACTATTTAAACTATAAAAGAAGGAAACATGCATCTAATACTCACATCCAATATGTGTCTAATCACAGATCACCTTTCTCCTGGCTACAAAAAAAGAAAAAGGACAATGCAGGAAAAGTAGTGGCTTTGAGTATTTTTTTTAATGTTTAAAAAACTAAATTCCCATCAGTTCCTTTTAAAAATCCAATTTAAAAAAGAAAGTTCTTCTCCTTATCTGGACCATCCTTTTTGTAAAGGGAAGAACTTTATACACCGTTTTCCTGATGCTTCTTCACCGGCTTTGTGCTTGAATCTTTCACAGAAGTCTTCCCTAGACAAAAGCCTCCTTCTTTGAAAACCTAACAGTTTGTATGTTTCAACTTTCGACTTGTGTCTGCATCTTCTATCACTTACCAGGCCCGTTTTATGCTTAGGCTACAGATTGGATTTGCTCTTCCCCTCTATTTGCCTACATTTCCAGCTGAGTTTAAACATCACTTTCTCTCTGGTAGGATGCATTGACCTTTTGACTTGATGAAAGATAAATGCCATTGACTCTCCACTTTTGGAAGATGAGATTTTTTTTCAGAAGCTCACTACGATTTCTATATTTATTGCTTGAAAATGAATATTGAATAATACTCATTTCCCTACCATTTTAATGAGATGGGTATGGATTTTTTTCCTACTGTCAGAGTAACAAGAATTATTGGGGTGAGAGACAGCATGAGAGGTTTTAGGTGTTTTTTGTTTTTTTTTTTTTTTTTACATGTTTGGTTATAGACCATCACATCCTAAAGTTTTAGAGTCAAATGGACAGTTAAATATTTTTGTTTAAACTTGACTAGAATGGATATTTCAAGGACAAAAGAAAATTCAAAGTACCTGCAAAATGTCAGCAGCATTTTAAACACACTGGGCTAATTGCAAAGCTTGTTTTACATCTCTGTGGCTAATATGACACTAATGTGGCAATTTTGCTAAACTGTGACTGTGTTTGTGTTAGTATTTCTCCCTCTTATTTTGTTCCCAATCATAAAAATGAAGTGATGTGCAAGAATTGCTTAAAGAACGGACGCCACCTATAGATGTTTAAATAGTCTGCCTTTGTAACAGTTCTGCCTCCATAGCCAGTATTTTCTACGTCTTTCTTTACTTTCTTCTTTCTTATTGAAGCGTTTGCATGTAGAATAAAGAGGATAAAGACACACACACAAAAAAACAAAGGCAGATTTGTTTCTTCTGAGAACATCTGTTCTTGCTTCAAAGCACCCACATGATGTAGCCCATTTTCTCTCAGTGCCTGCACAGTTTGCTATTGTACAAGTGACTGTTACATCAATCTGAGATCTGAATTTAATGAAATAATAAACAGTGCTACCTAATGAAGTGACATATAGGAAAAATCCCATTATAATGCATGTGCTTTATATAATATTAAGACAGGAATACTCACAAAGAAAAGCTAAAATTGAACATAAAATGATTTATTATAGAATTCCAAACCCCCCCCCCCCCAAGATTCATTGATCTCCTGGCATCATACCCAATTTTGGGTACATACATTTGGTCCACTTTACAGTTCATTGAATCCTTAGAATTCTTGTGAATTTGCATTGTACTTGGGGTATAGGTACATTTTGAAAAAAAATTAATGCAAATTATTTATTGTATACATTGTAATCAAAAGAGACCTTTTTACTTTGAAAATCTTTATTTTTAAGAAGAAAATCCCCCCAAACTTCAACTGCTATCATTACTCATATAACCAGCATTCAATAGCAACACTAATAACTCAAAGGGTACAGTTTAAAAGTACCTAGTTTAAAAGGTATTTACCCAAGTGATACTACTTTTTAAATTTCCTTCCCTAAGGAGTATATAATAACTCAGTCTTGGAGTAGAGAAAGGGGTGAAAGTGAAAGCTATATAATAAGCTTTCAAAATTTCTTAGATAAAAATATATTGACCTTAGTTGATGGTTTCCAAAGAAATAAATACCTATGTAGACATCAGTTGCTCAATAAGTGCTCATTAAAGCACCTACTGTGCACCTAGGCCTGTGCTCCTCCTATATGTCGGATCCAAGTGTATTCTGACATATTTCAAATGCATAATACCCATAAAGACATATTGGCCAGTTACGTATTGCGTCTTTTCTCCCCCCAGCTATTTCCAAAGATAGGGCTTTCTACATAGCGATTGACTAATCCAGGAAGACTTACATGGCATCTTTCTGCATGGGCTCAGCTACCCACAAAGAAAGATCAAACTTGGTCTAAGTTCTCTGGTTCTATGCAATCTTCTTTGTCTTTTAAATTTACATCTCAGTTCAATGGTGAGCAAAACATGACATTTCTACCACCCTGCCATTACTAACCAAATTCTTTTCATGCTTCAGTGTTCATCTTGACAGCTTTTGTCCCTAAATATTGTAATTCCTTGTTGAGCCGGATTCTCCTTAGGGTGCCCTTGAACATCCTCTTGAACATCTTGATCATGGATCTTTAGAGACAACTTGGTTTATTCCTTTATTTGGTGGCACTTTCTACTGAATATTTTTTTGACCTAGAAGGGTTCTATTTTGGAATTTTACATTATTTCATTTCTTAGATTTTTATATCTTTTTGGAGGATGATGAGCAATGAGATAAATCTGGAATACTTCACATTCCCTTCAGGAGCATTATTTGTCATGGGGTTTAGACCTCAACATTATTATTGTGGTGATTACTGTAGTGATTTCTATGGTTGCTGAATTCTGGTAGGACCGTGGGTTAATGGCAAAATCAAGTTAAGAATATATATATTACAGAACTCTTTTCTCATCCAATTGATGAATACTCTCCAAAAGCCAGACTGGTGTATTATGCCTAAGTGACCAAATAGTTCTAAAAAAAATACATGATGGGTTTCCTGTATCTTTAAGAAATTCATCTGAAATCTAAGACTTTGAGAAACAAAATGACAGCTGACTACATTTCTTATAAACGTTTGCTTACCATTGGCATTTTAGAACTTTATATCTGTAGACAAAGGAGGACACTTATATCTTTCATTGTTTTGTCAATGTCCATATGAATTGAGACTTTTGCATTTGGGGCAATAGTGGAGCATTCTCTTGGATCAGTGAAACTAAGATGGGCTATGGGTGGGCATGATTCCTTGAATGCTACTGGGTCATGTGCACCAGTGTGGCTTTGACAGTTCTGATGCCATAATTACTACTTTCAGAATTGATTCTAACTTTAACACTTACCATCGTCCTTAGGCAAAGGACCTGAGACCCTGTATGCGGGGCAGAAGCTCAATGACAATGAATGGCACACCGTTCGGGTGGTGCGGAGAGGAAAAAGCCTTAAATTAACTGTGGATGATGATGTGGCTGAGGGTGAGTACAGCTATATGTAGTGAAATTTGTCTGTTTTTGCTCTCATAGTCCTCTTGGTCATTCAGTAAGCAAAGGGTTTTTTAAAAAAAAAATGTTTTATTTTGCTTAACAGAAGTCATGTGACATGTTCTCTGTGGACAAACTCAGGTAAGGCTAAGGAGGTCTCCTCTATATTTGCATAATCCCTTTTCATTGATCTGTATTATAGAATTTACCCATTACTGTCGCTGTATGTTGATGAGATATCCTTAGGCATAGAATATGTATCTGGAGAATAGATATACAGTTCTGTAGATCCTTTATTATTCATTTATTCAAAAATCACTTATCAATCACCTTCCCAGGTGCCAGTTTCTTCTCTCAATAACTGACTTTCTAGTAGAGGGAGATGAATAAACCAGAAATTCAGAACATTATAGGTAAAAGTATGTACTTAGATCACTACAGGATACTTAGAAGGAGCTAAATACATATGTTATTTAATTGTTATTGAGTATCTACCATGTTTTGAGTTCTACTTCAGAAGGCAATAAGAATATGGAGGTGAAGAAATAGGCAAGTGCTTGACTTGGTTGGAATTTACATTCTAGGAGGACAAATATAAATGAATGAATGTATACATAAGTAAAGGAACATTTGAAGCTTCACATAAGCAATAAGTATTTCTTGAGAGCCTGTTACATATCAGTAGTGTGCTAAGGATGTAGAAAAAAAGAAGGAAGCACAAGAGATTATCTGTTTCCTCAAGTAATGAACCAATTAGTAGAGTAGATAGGACCCAGGTAATAGAAAATAAGACAAAGAATATGTAATGAGATTCCAAAATGGGTGGGTTGTCGTTGTCATTCAGAAGAGAAAATTATCATTTTGGGCTGGGAAAAGCAGGAGTGGCTAATTAAGGTAGCTAGTTAGCCATAATTTGATGGGTAAAATTTAATGAGGTCTAGGTTGGAAGAGAGAGGGCATCCTCCGTGTTGTATCCAAATAAATCTCTACTTTCTAACATTCCAGAGCAGTGCACTAGGATATGAAAAGAAAACTTGGGGGGTAGCATGGGGTATTATAGAACACTGTTCATGTCAGGAGATCTGGGCCCTGGCTTTAATTCTCTGCCAGATGTTGGAAAAGTTACTTACTGTTTCTGAATCTTGTCAAATGAAGTCAGTGGTGTAAATTATCTCTAGATTCTTCTGTGATTAAGATAGTCAAGATAGAGTCAGGATCCCTGGGGTTTCATACAGTCATTTTAACTAAAATACTTTTTGCTGTTGGGACAGATATGATAAATCTCTTTTTCCTCATTTCCTCATTTTTAACCTTGAAATTCTATTACTGCTAAGGACCTCTCCTGTTTAAAGGTCCTACAATTTGGGGTCCTATAATTTAATTTTATATTCATGAGCTTCAGTACTTCTGGAGTCTGGAATTATAGTGAGCCATGTGTGGAGGTAAAGCGTGTGTGTGTGCGTGTGTGTGTGTGTGTAGGTAGGTATGTAGGTAGGTAAGGAGAGTCTATGGACAGAGGAAGAGTAGGAGTCATATATTCAGTGCCCAGTAGGCATTAGATACTGAGATAGCTGTCTTACATATATCGGCTCCTTAAATCTTCTGTAATTCCCCATTACCTTGCAGAATAAGAGTTCTTATTGTCTTTTTACATTCAAGAAGACATGAAATTTAGAAGGAGCTGTGTAATTCAAGCTCCAAATTCATGTTTTTGTGATATCACCAAATCAAGCTGCTTGCTGGACTTCACAAACCATCATAAGAAAAATGATTTGTATTATGCTATGGGAAAAATACAATGGAATTGATTAGGGGTGATGTGAGGAATACATTTTAGTGTAGACTAAAACACCCCTCTCCCCTCAAAAACGAAGCTAAACAGAACCATAATAAGTATCCAAAGCCCCCCAATTGTATGTACATAGACACCTTAGTATGTGTGGGGGGTAAGGTTACTATTCTATATGCCTGAAGGGTAACTTAGCTTTATGTAATGAATGTAAGCAAAGAGATGTAAAAATGGATATATGGTTTAGAACCTACAGCCATCCTGAATTAATTATTCAAGAAGTCCTCGTGAGCTGTTAGTTCAAACAGGATTCTGCAAAGCAGCAGTGACAGTCCCGTATCCCTTGCTAGCTCCTCTAGGCTGAGCCCAGTAGCCCAGCGGTGCTATTCCCAGCATGTTTTGAATGGCAGCCACTAGATGGCGACCTCACCCCAATCTCTCTGGACAGTGAGTCCCTTTTATTTCCACAGGAAATAACATGCCCTGAAAGCTGTAGTCACAAAGAACTGCAGAACTGAGGATACAGTAATGTGTATTACCTCATTTGGTCATTATTCTTTTATAGAAACTTTAGAATAAAGGTAATTATAAAGTGTTTTTTCTCTTACCACTAATAATTAAAAAGCAGGACTAAACCATTGAAGACCCAAGTCATCCAGTAATTTGATATTTGAAATTAATGAAGCTCTTTCATTTTCAACCTTATCCCCTTCTTTACTGCTGATGGAAAAGAGCAGCCATAAGGATAAAGAAATCTTGGAGAAGAAAAGAGCTATTTTGCTTATGAGCTACAACCTTGGATTGCTTCTTACAGTGATAATGGGTTTGGGAATTTTAATTTTAGCTCACAGAAGTCATAAAATCAGGCAATGAAACTAAAATACCACACAGTCCTCAGGTTATTAAGTAGTGTCTTATTGGCTTATTTAGCAATCCCTTTCATGCTGTTTAAGGTCCCCTAGGGTGTCAAATTTTCAGCTAGTTTGTAGAAATGATGCAAAGAATAGGTCAGACTCATAAGGAATCAAAAGCAAGGAAAGAAATATTCCTTAGCCTGGTGGTTTTCATGTATTGTGATACAGTGTGTTCCTGGGAAAGTGTTAGGTTCAGTTGACAGTTAATAAAGATTGATTGACTGACTGACTGACTGAGCTGGATTTCTATTTTCAAGAATAAATGAAGGGAACACTTCACTAGGGTTATGCTCCTCAGAATTGGGATCTGATGCTGTGTGAATCACCCACTCCAGCCAGAGCTTCTTGCTAGTACAGAAATTCATCTCTCTTTTGACTCCTCTGGTTCATGTTGATTTCTCTGTCCCTCACCCTAAATAGCACATCCGGCACCTAGCTGTAGAAAGTCATTTTCCAAGGACAGTTTGTTCTTTATATTAATAAACAACATGATAGGATGGATTTTGGAAATAACTAGGTTAAACAAAATGAAGCGGACTTTTTATTGCAAGATTTGCTGGGATCCTTTAGTATGCTAATATACATTGCTAATCATCAGTGATCACATGTGAAGTATTTACCAAGCTTATTTGGCTCCAGAACTTGTTGTTGTTGTTGTTAAAGGATATACTTTTGAAAAAATTTGTTATCATGGAGGAAAGGGTATGTGACCAATGGAGCTGGAAGATTGTGGGCAAAATGTGCATCCTTTACTGAGACTTTACAAGCCTTCATTTTCTTGACTTCTCTCCCCATGTCTGGGAGCCAAGGGAGGTCAAGTTGCCTCCTCTCAGTCTTTCCTATTATTTCTTTGCTAAGCTTTTAATGTGGCTAGGAACTTCATGTGTAGAGATGGCGATGATCCAAACCCTGACTCCAGAGCAAATGTCTCAAATACAACCTCGTTCCTCCGATGTGAGGGATGCTTGCTGTGCTCAGTCCCCTCTGCTAAACACTGCAGGACATACAGAAGAGGTGAGAAGTGGTTTCTACTTAAAAAGAGATTGTGTTCTAGTAAAAGGGAACAAAAAATCAAACTAATTAGGAAATTCTTAACACATTTCAGAGAAAGGAAAAAATGAATTATGCATAATTATTAATAGCTATCAACTTAAGCACTAGGCACCATTCTAAGTACTTTCTGTGAAGTGACACATCTAATCCTGAAAACTTCATACCTACTTCACAGATGGGAAACTGAGGCACATAAAAGTTATATAACCCAGGCAGTGTGGCTTCAGAGTCTACGTGCTCGACCAGTATATGCCTCATGGGAAGTTACAGCTCGACCCTGGACAAATTTTCTATAGGTTTATGTTCTCCACAGACTTTATCACTCTGAGGGCTAGTGTGTAAACTGCTGTTGGCCATCAGTGAAATATGGAAGTGAATGTGTGAGTAGGAGCCAAGGCAGTACAGTCATTCTTAGGAAGGTGCTGAATATGTGTAAATTAGAAGGAATGACGTGATGATGGTTGGCCACTGGGAAGGAGTGTGAACCCATTGTGGAAACTTGAGTGTGGAAATTTCACCAGTTAAATTCCACCCACAATAATGTAAGGAATAAGTCAAGTTTTTTCTCCACTGTGTAGTGTTACAAGGTGAGATGTGGGTTTTGGAATTAGACACACTTGGGTTCAATTTGAGGTTCTACCATTTACAACCTGTATGAACTCTGATCCCATTGCTTAACCTAAGTGTCCCCTCTCTAAAGCAAGATAATACCTATTTATTGTGATAATGACATTTGTTGGTGGTTCTGAAGTGTCTAGCACAGTGCCTGACACATAAATAATGTTTAGTAGTCTTGTGGGGTTTTTTTTTTTTTTTTGTTATCTTTCTCCAAAATCACTCTTCTTTCCTGTGAAATTTGAAAGCAGCCGCTGTGAAGTATGCATATATGCAAACAGAAAGGTGTTTTAGTCTACAAGACAGCATTCAGAGGAGATGAATGAAAAGGTTCCTAATCAATTAATATTGATTAGATGATATACAGATTAAAAAAACCTGTATAGGGGTACATGGGTGCCCCAGTCAGTTGAGCATCTGACTTTCAATTTCAGCTCAGGTCATGATCTCACAGTTCGTGAGATTGAGCCCCGCATTGGGCTCTGTGCTGGCAGTGTGGAGCCTGCTTGGGATTCTCTCTCTCCCTCTCTCTCTCTCTCTCTGCCCCTATCCTGCTTGTACTCTCGCCCCCCCCAACAAAAAAATAAATTTTAAAATCTTAAAAAAAATCCAGCTAGCTATCTATCTAGCTATCTATCTATCTATCTATCTATCTATCTATCTATCTATCTATCTATATTTATTTGCTTAGTTTGGCACAGAGCTCAAACTTCAAGCAGTCTCTTTAATGCTTTCTCTAGAAGTAATAGATTACTTTTTTGGAAACCTCCATCCACAGCCAAGTGAGCTTCTTTAGCAGTTCCTCTTCTAATTTGGCTCCATGTTGCACCCCCGCCCCCTACAACTTTTAGTTGAGCCTCTGTGACTCATCCATTTAAGGTTTTCTTAAATCAGTCTGTGTCCATGGGCTATGCTCTCAAATTCCATTGTTAGTTTCCTTTCTCTTACCCTTCTTCAACCTCTCTTCTCTCTGTCAACACTGTACATAATTTTCTTGCTTTATGAAATTCATTTTCTAGTGAGCAGAATTTCCTAACACCTCAGTTCTGGAGGCCAGTTTATCTATAATTTCTATAAAAGCTCCCTGTTGACTTTAAAAATTGTCTCTTTGGGTTTCTTTTGGAATCCCAGTCTTCACCAAGGATCATCCCATTATCACTTCTTAATTATCAGAGCTGATCTTCTTCCCCTCCCCCTTCCATCCTCCTCCTCCTCCCCTTCACATCCTCCTCCTCCTTTCCTTATCCTTATTTTCCTTCTCCTCCTCCTCCTCCTTTTCCTCCTCCTCCTTCTCCTTCTCCTCCTCCTTCTCCTTCTCCTTCTCCTCCTCCTTAGGCTATGCTAGTTTTCATTTCCGTGATTAGTCCAACTTTCAATACCAAGTAATTTTATACACTAATTCTCCTACTTTTTCAATTATTAGCAGATTTATGTTACATTTTTATTTTTGTTGTATTATAATTTTATATTTAGGTTAATCAACACCCATTATTTTATTTTTGCTTCTATTAAGAGAATGAATTGTCACTAGTTGTCAAAACACCACATAGAAGCTCATAAAATGTAAATCTGACTTTTGTGCTTATAAACAACTCTTTGCATCAGATCCGAGTATGCTCCTAAAGAGATGACATTAATACTGAATATCTGAAGGTGAGATCTAGTTGAATCTCCCAGGTACTGAAGTTGAAGGGACCTAAGAAAATATAATCCCCTCCTATCCTTTTTTTTCCTCTGCTGTCTGAGTTCTACATGAATAGCAAAAACAACAACAACAACAACAACAATGAAAAAAACAAATGCAAGGCTGGTTAAAGCCAAATATCATTTTTATCAGTGGTAACACTAGTACTGAAGAATGTGGTTAACCTCTACTGAATTTCAGAATTATTTTTTTGATAACTTGTTTTTAATGTTTATTTTTGAGAGAGAGAGAGAGAGAGAGAGAGAGAGAGAGAGAGAGAGAGAGGACAGAGAGAGACAGAGCGTGAGTGGGGGAGGGGCAGAGATTGAGGGAGACACAGAATCAGAATCAGGCTCCAGGCTCTGAGCTGTCAGCACAGAGCCAGATGCAGGTATTGGGTTTCTGAACTATGAGATCATGACCCGAGTTGAAGTCAGATGCTTAACCGACTGAGCCACACAGGCTCCCCTGAATTTCAGAATTAGAATTGCCCACTTGAATGCTAACTAATTCAGGGCTTGGGTAGGCATCTCCACGGAAGCAAGGCTTGCTTCCCTAAAGTCCATGGTGTGGTGGGTAAATGGGGTAAACTGGGTATTTCTTTTTTTTTTAATGTTTGTTTATTTTTGAGAGACAGAGACAGAGTGTGAGCGGGAGAGGGGCAGAGAGAGAGAGAAAGACACAGAATATGAAGAGGCTCCAGGCTCTGAGCCATCAGCACAGAGCCTAATGTGGGGCTTGAACTCACAAGCTGCGAGATCATGACCTGAGCTGAAGTCAGACGCTCAACCGACTGAGCCACCCAAGCGCCCCTACACTGGGTATTTCTCGAAGTCAGCTTGTTCCCCTAGGGAGAAACAGGAAGTGCCAGAGGGTGAACTATGGAAATACAGTTTCTTGGTAGATTTTCTTTAATCTTCCTGATTATGTCACTCCTTTTCCTCTGGAAAGCTGTAACAGAGTTAGTAAAGAGATGCTAGGAGTGTCTTTGTAGTGAAGTTTCTTCAGTGTGGGAGGTAACAAGATAGGGCAGGAGGAGGGATTTTCCCTACCCTTCCTTCACCACTGGGGCATTAGGGCATGGTTTGTTAAATTTTAATGATTTGTCTATATAAATGTTGAGGGAGCCACCATCTACTCTAGCCATACTAATGCTGTTTTTCTTAACTTTGTTATTAAGATTTCCATTCTCTTTTGTATTTATTTCAAACCCCTTTCATTACTCCTGCCCTATGCACTTACTACTTCTAGATAAGCCATGTAATGAAAGGTCTACAAGTTTATTTGTATCAGCTGGAGATCTTTTAATTGTAAGTGTCAGACACCCAACTCAAATGCTTGAAGCACAAAAGGGAATCTATTGCCATATAGTTAAACGTCTGGCTGTGACTACTGAATCCAGACCTTCACATGGCATCACCCTAGAGAAACTTTCTGTCCATGTTGTGGTTATCTTCCGGGTTGGCTGTCTACTCAGGCAGGCCCAATCTCTCTCCTTATTACGAGGCCTCTGGCAGCTCTGGGTTTTCTTCTTATTCCTTCAACAAACCTTATTTACCAAGAATGACTCTCTCAAAGGTGTTCCAGCAAAAGTTCTGGAGGTGAATATTACTCGAGTTAATTACTGAATAATTACTGAATACTCCAGTTTATGTTGCTGCTAATCCCTTGGTTCTAAGGATGGTTCCTAGACCAGCTATATAAGCATCACCTTGGAACTTGTTAGAAATTCATATTCTCAGGCTACACCCCAGACTTTTGAATGATAAACTCTGAGGGCAGGGCCTAGGGAACTGTGAGTTAAGAAGCCCTTAATGTGAGCCAGAGGTATGCTGAAGTTTAAAGACCACCTTGTTAGTCCATATAGACAATGCTCTTTGGTTAGGGGCATAAAATATATGGAGTCGTCCAGTCTGGGTAGCCTGATTATTTCAAGAGCTGGGTGAGGGCCAGCTTTATCCAGTCCAGATGGTTTTAAGGTAAAATAAAGATGGAAGCTGTTTTATTAGAAATAGCAACAGTTGCTGGTCAGAAAAAAAATTAATGTTCTACAATAGAATCTTTCTACAAGTACTAGGTGGTAAATTATTACATCAATAAATATTTGGTACTGAATGCCTAATGCTTTTTTTGTTGTATCTTTAAAAGGTTTAGGGCAAGAGACTTTTCTGCTTATAGTATGCTTCATACCCAATTGTTTTTTTTGAATGGAGATGGATGGTTTTACCCTTTCAGTGGAATTATCCACAATTGCGTATTTTCTGTTATGTGATGGAATATTCTGAGCTGCGGCATGAGAGCATGGTATGCAGGGCATATAGCTCAGACTGGGTCAAGAGTCAGCCTCCTGACTGAACATTGGCTCCATACTACATTGAGTATTTTGTTTTCTGGAAGTGAATATTTTGCATGGACACCTAAAAGATACAGTAAGGATGCCGTGACAAAACATGGTGACTTGTTGGTATCTCCTTTGTGATGTTCATAGGTACAATGGTGGGGGACCATACCCGCTTGGAATTCCACAATATCGAAACTGGAATCATGACTGAGAAACGCTACATCTCCGTTGTCCCCTCCAGTTTCATTGGGCACTTGCAGAGCCTCATGTTCAATGGCCTGCTCTACATTGACTTGTGCAAAAATGGTGACATTGATTACTGTGAGCTGAAGGCACGTTTTGGACTGAGGAACATCATTGCTGACCCTGTCACCTTCAAGACCAAGAGCAGCTACCTGAGCCTGGCCACCCTCCAGGCATACACCTCCATGCACCTCTTCTTCCAGTTCAAGACCACCTCAGCTGATGGCTTCATCCTCTTCAACAGTGGTGATGGCAATGACTTCATTGCAGTTGAGCTAGTCAAGGGGTGAGTAGAAGACTTCACATAGTTTATACCAGGTATCTCAGCTCAAGCCCTGCATGAAATATGGATATGAAAAAAAGTACCCATTCTGTTCCCTACTCTCTATTCCCAGTACATGCTCTCATCCTCATTGATTAAAAATACCTATGTAATGGTTAGGGCTGGAAGGAAGAGAAATTCATTAGTTTATTTAAATATATTCCACTAACTCAATATTCTCAGACTTTTTTTTTTTTTTTTTTTTTTTTTTACTGTAAAATGTAGTCCTTTAAACCTATAGGAGAGAAGCTTATTTTTGCAAAAGAAGGATATATAGGGTGCATTGCATCTGTCTCTGGGTCAGTGCTATCTGCAGCTACCAAGTCTATAGGAAGAAATGAAATATAGATATTTTCAGCATTACCATTAGCTCATTTATGCAACGTTTTTTTTTTTTTTTAATTTTTTTTTCAACGTTTATTTATTTTTGGGACAGAGAGAGACAGAGCATGAATGGGGGAGGGGCAGAGAGAGAGAGAGACACAGAATCGGAAACAGGCTCCAGGCTCTGAGCCATCAGCCCAGAGCCTGACGCGGGGCTCGAACTCACGGACCGCGAGATCGTGACCTGGCTGAAGTCGGACGCTTAACCGACTGTGCCACCCAGGCGCCCCTATGCAACGTTTTTTTTTTTTTTTTTTTGTAAGCTGTTCAAATATATTTTTTTTTGCTCATGGGAATTTGAGGTCAAAGCTAGAAGAGGTAAAACAGATTCCTTCAATGAAACCTTCTGAATTGACTAACATCTAAAAGTTTATAATTTACAAGTGGTTTCCTCTTTTGTAATCTCAGATCTGGATGGAGAAAAAGAGAAGTTTAAGATTAAGAGCCCTTTAGATGAGTTCAGTCCAATATATATAGAATATAAGACACATATGTATATATAAGTACACTAGCAGCCACTTTTAAATTTTTTTTTTTTTAACGTTTATTTATTTTTTGGGGACAGAGAGAGACAGAGCATGAACGGGGGAGGGGCAGAGAGAGAGGGAGACACAGAATCAGAAACAGGCTCCAGGCTCCGAGCCATCAGCCCAGAGCCCGACGCGGGGCTCGAACCCACGGACCACGAGACCGTGACCCGGCCGAAGCCGGACGCTCAACCGACTGCGCCACCCAGGCGCCCCCAGCAGCCACCTTTAAAAAGGTGAAATTAGGGGTGCCTGGGTGGCTCAGCCGGCCAAGCATCCGACTTCTGCTCAGGTCACGATCTCACGGTTCGTGAGCTCGAGCCCCGCGCCAGGCCCCGGGCTGATGGCCCGGAGCCTGGAGCCTGCCCCGGACTCCGTGTCTCCCCCTCTCTCTGCCCCCCCCCCCCCCGCTCAAGCCCTGTCCCACCCTGTCTCTCAAAAATAAATAAACGTTAAAAAAAATTAAAAACAATACATAAATAAAAGGGTGAAATTAATTTATTAATACATTTTATTTAGCTCAATATATACATTATTCAACATGTACTCAGTGTAAAAAATTAATAGTTTGCATTCTTCTATAATACTAAGTCTTCAAAACCAGTGTGCGTTTTACACCTTCAGTGTTTTTCAATTCAAGCTAGCCACGCGTGACTAGTGGCTACTGTTTTGGACAGTGGCGGTACAGATTTTAAACTGTGAAAGCTCCCCTAAATGCTAGCAGCCATTTTTTAATATTAAGGAATTCAGTGAGTGCTTATCAATGAAGGAATAAGCCCAATTATGCCCAAGGAACTGAATATATTAGGAACTAGAGAAAAAGTACTTAACCTTAGTCTACTACAGAAAGCCTACAATACACTATTATATAGTTACATATTATATAATCATTTATTATATATCTTAGATGTATGATTAAGAATAATTATAGTCCTATGCAACGTTTTAAAAGCTGTTCTTTCTGCAAGATATTTTACTACCGTGTGTTGGAAAATAGTTAAAATAAAAACAAAAACTAGAACAGAACCAGATAATAGATCCATGATCCATTGAATTTAAATGCCGCCTCTTAGTGTTTTGGAATGTACTGTCTACACTACTTTGTGACTCTGGATTTTTAGATAGTGTTAGAGAAGTGAATTACGTAAGTATGGAATTAAGGTCTGATAGGATAGGCTAGGATTATTTTTACAATCCTAAATCAAGCTTTAATTATTCCTGCATAATGCCAGGGTAACATGGGGGATGTGAAGCCGTTAGTGTCAGTTATGTATATAGGTTGCCATTAATCCACTTTAGGGAGTCTCAACTCACTGGGGGGTTATTGTTTCTCACAGGTACATACACTATGTGTTTGACCTCGGGAATGGTCCCAATGTGATCAAGGGCAACAGTGACCGCCCCCTGAATGACAACCAGTGGCACAACGTCGTCATCACCCGAGACAACAGTAACACCCACAGTTTGAAAGTGGACACTAAAGTGGTCACTCAGGTTATCAATGGTGCCAAAAATCTGGATTTGAAAGGTAAACCTGTAAAGAAGGATTTCCTTTTTAGAACATTTTTTACAATAGAAAGGCTGTTTGCAGAAGTATACTGCAAGTTAGGAATGCTATGTGTTTTCGATACATAATGCATATCCTATTTTAACAACATTCAATTATATCCAAATGCAATTTTTACTTAAACCACTCTTCCAGGGATGGTTCGTTTTCTCTGTAAACCTGAGGTATGTGGGGGCTGAGTGTGAGGTGATAAATGTCAAAATGTGGGGGCTCATAATATAGAGGAAAGGATATATATATATATATGTTTTGGAATCTCAGCTGAATCGCTTACTGCTTGGGTGACTTTGATGAAATCTCTTAGCCTTGTTCAGCTTCTGTATACTTTTTTTTTTTTTGCAAAATGAGGATAATAATTGTTACTACCTTTATGGGCTGTTACGATTTTTGATGGGATAATGTCTATAAAATCCTAAGCATATTATTGGTAACAAGCACATAAAAAGCAGTGAGTAAGTGGTGGTTTTGTTGAAAATATTGTTAATCTTTACTTCATCATAAAATGGGAACAATACCTACCTCATAGACTGAATATAGTGATTAAAATTTGTGAGATGGCATGCAGAAAATGAATGACATAAGCAATGTTAGTTTCCTCTGTCAATCTACAATGTAGAAACTCTGGTAATTAGTTGTTTATGCTGGTTCCCCCTCCCAGCTTTATTATCATTATCCAAGAAGTATACTAGTCTAAGGTGCATTAGCTTTAGTTGACATGGTTTCTAACCCTTTACTCATTTGCTCTTGCTACTTACTTTCTTTTGCAGGTGACCTCTACATGGCGGGTCTGGCCCAAGGCATGTACAGCAACCTTCCAAAATTGGTGGCTTCCCGGGATGGCTTTCAGGGATGTCTGGCCTCGGTGGATTTGAATGGGCGTCTGCCAGACCTCATCAACGATGCCCTCCATCGGAGTGGACAGATAGAACGTGGCTGTGAAGGTACGGCCTCTTTTCTTTTCAAGCTACAGCCTTGTCGCAAGCACCACGCCTCTTTGCTGCCTCTGCCAGTGCCTTCTTACTTGGTTTACCAGTCATCTCTCATTCCCATTGGTTATCTGACATTGCGTCATCATTGGTGTCCTCCTGTCACTGGCTCAGTATGTCAAGACATGGGCCTCAGGCGCTGGGAATGTATGTTGGCAGATGTCTTCCCAGTGTCACATACTTGCCAGTAGAGGACTTTCCCTGGCGTTGACATCAGACTCCTCCGGACTTGTACCTTTGCTTCCAGCATGGCCGAAAGGGCAGTAGGGGTTTTTATTTATGTTTTTATACATGGCAGACTTTTATGTGGGTGTCACCATTAATGAAATGTTTCTAATAGCTATTGCATCGTCTAATGCAAACTCAGCAGGAGGTTGGAAAATGATGTCAGAATGCCATGATAAGGGAAGGGAACTAACATTTATTGAATACTTACTAGATGTCAGGCATTGTTAGGTAGTTCCTTAGTGCGATGCCATGCAACAGCATGGGTGTCGATGTTAGAAAAGACGTGGATTTAGGTCCAGATAGCGACTCTTGTTCATTGTGTGACATTTGGCAAGTTACTTAACTTCTCTGATCTCTATCCTCCTCACCTGCAAATTGGGGCAATAAAACTTGCTTTGGAAAATAAGATCTGTAAATCAGAGCTATATATAAAATGCCTGGTACATACGTAGTAGGTACTCAATAAACAGTAAGATTATTATTTGCACATATTATCCCATTACAGACATCTAATAACATTGCATGTCCATCAGTGCAGCACAAAAAAAACCATGCTCAGCCTGTTTCTGATAATATATATAAGATAAAGATATCTTAATATCTTTAAGATACTAACTGAATTTTACAGGTCTTCTGGAGTTCAACAGTTCTTTATAACAAAACAGTCTAGTTTAACCAGCAGAGGGAAGCAGTGAACACTTTTCAGCCTCCCTCCTCCCCCCCCACCCCCTTTCAGCCTCCCTCCTCCACCGCGCGCCCCCCCAGCCCCCCCAGCCCGGCCCGGCCCGGGTCCTTGGGTAGGTTGGAAAGGGGACCCTTACCTAACTTGAAAGGCAAAGATGTCTGTCTGACCAGTTAGCATTCTTTTGTCTGGTTGAGCCTCATGGTCCTATGTGCAATAGCATATTGTGGTGTTGTTTTTTTTTTTTTTTTTTTTTTCTATCTCATTGACTTACTGTGTCAAACCCATTCACTCATCTCCTAAGTTCAACCTCATTTATTGCTTCTGTTCTTTAACCAGCTTTCATTCTGGGTTCACTGCTACCTTTATAAAAGCTTCCCATCAGCTTCACAAGCTGACTTGCAGTATGGAAGTCACTCCCCTTTGCCTAAGAGTCAACTCCCCATGTGATCTAGTAATAAGATGGGATAGTCCACCTCAGTTTTCCTTTGGCCAGGAATTTCTTATATCCAGTGGACCACATATGGTCTGTGTACCTGAGAAGACAGGAAGTTGGGAATCACCATGCACTTAAAATAGCCACTTTGTTTTCTTCTCCTGAAAATGCACAATGTCATTTAAATCAAGAATTTTTGTCTCCTTGGCTTGCTCTTACTTCTTTCAGCATTAAAGGCAATGCTGGGATAAATGTAACATTTGGGAATTAAATCAAATATCTTAGTTTCAAAGACTGTGGGATGACAGAAATTCCAGTTATCCTGCAATAATTAATCATACCCAATTAAAACATAAATACACACATTAAAAAGCATAAGGTACTCTTCAGATGTTAAATATTATCATGCCATCCGCTTTTCAGATTTGTAAGTTAATAGGAATCATCCATTTAACTCTGTAGCAGCATAGCTTGATAGGAACATAATGTGAGTCACATATGTAATTTTAAATTTCCTAGTATTCTAGCTACCTGTAAAAAAGACATAAAGTAACAGGTAGGGTTAATTTTAATTTTATGTTATTTAACTTAACCCAGCATATCCGAAGTATTATCACTTCAGCGTGTAATGGTATAAACTTATTAATAATACATTTTACATTCCTTTTTCACGTTAAACCTTCAAAACCGAGTGTGTATTTTACACTTGGAGCACACCTCAATTCAGACTCCATACCTTTCAAGTGCTCTGTGGCTACATGTGTCTGTGGCTACTGCGTTAGAAGCATAGTTCTATAGAGTATAAAAAAATTGGGGTATAAGGACCTAAAACTGTTGTACTGGATTAAAAGGACGTCTAAACCAACTTTTATAAGGGTGGCTTAAAAGGTATAGCATAAAGGGGGGAATGGAGTCCACTTAAGAGAACTTCAGGAGAAGCAGTGAGAGCATTAGCAAAAGGAAATTACCCATCAAATTGGGGAAAATGTTCCCATCCCTACCTGTATCTCTGTGTGCAGTTTGGCATGACTCATCACATGCATTATGGTGGGGCCCGACCTTCCTCTGAGTATGGGTGATTGTCCAGCACCGGATATTGTGACTTGATGGTTCTGCCATCCGAATTTGTGGCAAGTCTCCTGGGCCTAATAACCCTGCACTCTATTGCCATGGAGATAATTGCAGTGATTACCTATGGAGCATTATGACCGCCCCACTGGGTGGGATGAAGTGGGGGGGGGGTGAGTGCTCGGGAGGAACGTCCTTGTTTATTGTACACCGATGACTTGGATAATTAGCCTAAGTGGCCAGGAAAAATGACCAAAAAGTGGGTTAAGGCATAAATTACTGCCATTGGAAGTTTACACCATGTGCATAAGCCCTTATAAGAGGTCCCAGGAGCCTTTTAGGGCACTGTGGAAATGAAGCTAAAGAAGATGGGGAGGGGGGAAACGAGGAACACAGAACCTTAGAGAGACTACAGGCAGAGGTCATTCTCATTCTGAGTCTCTGTTCATACTATGGACCCCTTGAGAAGGCCTTTCAGTATTGTGCAGTATGGCAATCATAGGAAATAGAATACATTTCCTGATGTATCATTTCTGTATGTAGAACAATAAATAGGTAGGGGATGAGGATCTGTTACTAAAACCAAATCTCTTCAAGATGGTAAATGTGTTTTATCCCCACTGTCTGGGGTACATAGGCCAGAATATATCATATGTTTTGTCAAAGTCATTGATAATGATCTTTCAAGATCCCTAAGTAGTAATTGTATTACTTTCCCTTGTATATCTAAGTGCAAAGAGTCCAAAATTATTTTAAAAAAGCATATTAATCCCCTACTCTGCCTCTCAACTGTTTATAGTAAGAAAGAAAAAAATCTTGAACTATGTTTTGATTTTATGTCTCTAATATATGCAGAACATATACTTCAGAAGTTAAGCTCAATTTCCAGACAACCTAGCCAACATCTGGCTATGACTTGCAGCCTCTTAATTTGGGCTAGGAATTTTGAAATAATGTCTGGTTCTAGTCTCAGCTGGTAAATCTCTCTTTCTATCTTGAGGCCAGCTTTGCAGTGAGACCAAGGCATGTATTGGCTGGAAATGCGATTCCACGATTGCAGATGGTAAACATCTGAGAGAAACACACGTGCTTCATTTCAAGACTGGCATGAATAAATAAAAAGGACATTGGTTTGGTGCTTTTTTGCTCACAGCCATTTGGGTTTCGCTATATTCCTACAAATCAAACAAATGGAGCTCTTTGGAGTTCCCAAGTCACCTTCATGCACACGCCCAGTTCTAGTGCCACATTCCCTGGTGGCATTTTCCGCAGGTTACAAGGAGTGCTCCCAAGTGACTCTTCCATACTTAACTCCTAGATGTTCAGAATTACTTTTGTGGGCTTGGTCTGGTTGTGCACACGTGTCTTTCAGTCTGGCCACACACTACCTTTATTTCTTGATGTTTATCCTGACTCATGGAGAATCATTTTTCTGGACCATATGCCTTGGGGTTGGCTGTGTGGATGTGGGAAGGCTCTTGTTACCACTGCTTCTGCTTTGTCAAGCCCAGTGTTCTCCCACCCCTGCTCTGCTGACGTGGCTCTGATGAGGCCTGCTCTGCCCTGGTCCATGCATCACCTGTCTGTGCTGTCTCTGGAGAACCTGTAGAGCATTTTGATTGTCTTTTTGAGTGATGTTGGTTATGCCAATTGTATTTTCATTTCTGTAATGTTGCCCTGGTTTACTCTACCTGTTACTAACCTCTGGTTATTGTTTTCGCCTTTTCTGTTCTTTTGCTAACAAAGTTGCGTTGACCAAAGCTGACCTGCAAGGTAGAGAAGGTTCTTGTTCCCATTACCACTTTGGACTGAGAGATGCCCTGTGTAACCCTCGGTATCTTTTCTTTAAGGGCCTCCAAGCTGTCACACCTCTTGGACAGCATCAGTTTTGGGGAGGGGGCTGAACCCCATGTTCTTCAGAAACAGTGGCAGAAAACCCAGATCAATGAGTGCAAAACAACAAAAGCAAGACTTTTTAGGGATGAGAACATGATTCCATTTTCAAGGGACTAAAGAGGTTTAACAGCATCCTGTATTGTGACAACTCATGAACACATTAATCCACTTCTGGAAATGGTTAATACCTCTCCAAGTAGTTGCCGCGGATGGGTTGGCTCTTCTTGATGTAGTCACTAGAGGAAGGCAACACTTGGAAAGAGAAAAAGAAAAAAAAAAAAAGACCACTCCAGTTCTTAATTTATAATTTTTTGGGTCGGGGAGGTCATTTCTCAGGACTTTTGAGGGCTTGGGCCTTATGAAAGAGAATGCCATTTTCTCTTAACTCATTTTAAAGAAATATTTCTAGGCATTTGGGAGATATCAATGTCATTAAAACGTTCTAGAGATTTATGTTTCCTATCAGGGATTTTGGTTGAGCACTTTAATTTCCTGTTTTGTGAGCTAAAGGAAAAAGTACTCTTGGGGAAGAAGAGGATGTGTCCGTTTTATCCTGAATACCCTTTAAAAAGCCTGCTTGTTAGACGTCAGTGAATATCTCCCACAGACACTGCTTCTTCTACCATTTGGAGAGGCACCATCCAAAGTCTGTAACGGACCACTGGTCAAGTTGTGTCAGGCTACTTGACTCAGAATGGCAAACCAGGAAGGCATTTTAGGCATCTTTTGGCTGATAGTTCAGCAGGGGATTGAGCGTCGAATGGCTTCTGCGAGTTTGCAACCAGCAAAAATTATTAAAAGTAGTTAACAGGGTAGCTTTAAAAATACTGCTCTTCACCTAAAGGATCATTTACTTTGCTGTGACTTGCTGTCTGTTATGTGGGTAACCAATACAAGTGTCCATCTCTTGGGTGGACATCAACTAAATGAGGTTTTTCTTTAACCATTTTTCTATAACTTTTTTTCCATCACTTCTTAGCAGATTTGCATATATGCTGATATATAATAAAATTAATGAAAACAACATACACTGGATTAGTATTTTGAAGTCCAAGGTAGCTGTAAAATAGCTTTCCACTTTTTTTCTTTTTATTGCTTGCTTTTTTTTTTTTTTTTTAATTTTTTTGCTTTCAATTTCAAAGAATGTTAAGAGGCCTTTCAGTATTACTAAAGGCTGTTGTTTTCAGAAATTCTGCTCCTTGTCAAAATAGGTCTACCGACTGACACTCTGTAATGGAGGAGGGGGGAAGGGGATAGGATTTAATCTACAATAAGAGATAATCCAAGATTGTCAAAGCTCGTTATGATCAGATTTATTAGATACAACTAGAGAACTGTATCTCCTCCCAGACTTTATTCTTCACGATAAGAACTATGCGTATTTTGAACCCCCAGAATCTAGCACAGGCCTTTTTACATAGCGGCTCCCGATGTTGCAAAATGATCTTAAATTTACCATTCAAAGGAAAAAAGGTTTGTAGGAATCCTACAAAGAAATGGTTGATTTCTATGCCTATTATAAATTATTAGCCAAAGTATAGTACAGGTTTAGGGACATAATAGTTTGGAATATCTTAACTTGCCCATTTGTAGAATCAGTGAAATCATCAGTTTTTTCATGTTATTACTGTATTGACCCAAATGCTCTTCCATTCTTGATGACTGGACAGTCACTTTGTGGCAGGAGCTGTTATCCTTTATAATTATTTTGGGTCATTGTACTCTTTCCCCATATTGTGGCAAAAGACCTTTAGGATGTAAATGCCTTTTACTTTTTATTCTCCTGACATTGGGGTTTGGATCATTACTCATGCTGGCTCTTTTAGCTACAACCTGTGGGCACAGATAGTACTCATTACCATGAAGTGTGAAGGGCAGTAAAAACATATGACAAAGAGATGAGAGACAGGTTGAAATGTAAAGGCAAATGGTATTCAGAAAACACTGTAATAGTGGGGTCTAGGAAGTGGCATGATGAGTCCAGACAGATCAACTGCCTGAGTCCTCTTACCACTGTGTTTGGGGTGGTGTCATTTGTGTGATTGTGTTAAGTTTAATGGGAACATACCTACTCCTATGTATCAGGCACTCAGCTGGGCACTGGGATTACCAGCGCGATACAGCTTGACTTCAGATGCATTCGAATGGGATCCTCCAGGAAAGACAATGCAGAACGAACATTGATTTTCTAGAAGAGAAGGAGCATTCTGTGTGAACACAGAGGAGGGCTGCTGGACTATGGGGGTTGGATGGTCATGGTAGGTGCTCAGGTGTTTTTCTCAGGCAGAGTTTGAGCTAAGTTGGAAGGATAACATGTTTGAGGTACGTGACAGGTAGAAACACATTCAAGAGTTTGGCCATCTGAGGACCAATGTGAAGCTCAGTTTGGCTGAAATAATTTGCATATGGAGATGTGATCAAAGGTGAAGCTAGAACATAGGATGGAGGCAGGTGATGACTGCCTTTTTGTGTGAGGAGTTGGGCATTACCCTGAGGGCACTATGAGGAGGACAGAGACTTGGTCAGCTTTCATTTTATCAAGATTACTCTGACACCAGGTGGAGAATGGATGTGAAGGACAGGAACTGAAAAACAGAGAGCAGAGTTAGGAGGGAAGTAGCATGTTCCAAGGTCGAGGGAATAGGCTTGAACCTGATACTTGTTACTTTAGGTGGCTAAGGAGGTAAACATGTTTCTCTCCCAGAGGAGACCTCTGAGGAATGAGGAAGAAAATAATCTTTTTCTCCTGGTTGTTTCCCTTCTACCCTGACTATGTAACGTGTTTCATATCAGGAGGTACCCTGAGATTCATGGGTCCCTTGAATACAGTGACAATATCTATGGACCTTTCAGAAGTAATTTTCTAATTCCTTTTTATTATAAGAGGGGTATTCCTAGAGATATCCCTTAAAAGCTGTCAAATAAGAAAGGGGTCATACAACTATGAGAGAAACATTAAATTTGACCTGTTGGTAGTGAAACAGATGAGTTATAAACTATAAAAAATGAAAGAATAGCTTTTTATTGGGGTGGATGATTAATAAGAATACATTTCCCCACTTTCCACTATAATTCCCCTTAAAAGGCTCTATTTCTTGTTAAATATGTAATAGCTTCTTTTCTAGAAATGTGATTTGTTCTTCTGCCCAAATGGTGGGCAGGTGGATTGGGGGTACCAAGAATTGATTAGATGTGGTTTTGAATGTTTTGTATCTTGCATAAGTCAATGAATGTATGGGGCTTTGATGCCTTAAAAATGTGAGGATTGTTTTAAGTAATTTTAGATAAGAGTTGGCATCAAACGCTTCAACAGGTAAAGGGAATTTAAATTCTCCAACTTTTTTTTTTTTAATGTGAGAAGTATAGTTCCCCACTTAATTTTCCCCAAAGCTAAGGGCTTTCTCATATTCTCCATCATATTTTACATAATAAAATGTAGCATTGGACCTAATAGAAATCAGTCTCTTAGAAGTGAATTGCCGGGCACCTGGGTGGCTCAGTTGGTTGAGCGACCGACTTTGGCTCGGGGCATCATCTCACTGTGTGTGAGTTCGAGTCCTGCGTCGAGCTCTGTGCTGACAGGAGTCTGCTTTGGATTCTAGGTCTCCCTCTCTCTCTGCCCCTCCCCCACTTGTGCTCCATCTCTGTCTCAGAAATAAATAAACATTAAAAAATATTAAAGGAAGTGATTTGAATTATAGGAAATAATGAAACACAGGAATTAAATTTGCCTTTTGTCTCTCAGCACTGCATGACAGAGGCTTCTCAAAAGAGAGCTGGGCAGTTAGGACTTACTACCTTAATGTGTCTTGATTCTGGACGCCTGACCAACTATACACCCAACTAAAATGGATAGAACTTGATTTTCCTTTCCAACAGTGTTGATAATACCCTTCATTGAAAGTTTACCTAGTGTATACATATGCTAAAGACTTGGTTTTGTGTCTCCATTGTAACCATGACCTTGTGACCTAAAGATGACTTTATAGGGTTTGCATATGTTATCTCATTTAATCCTCACATCATATGAGGTAGTGATGATTTCTATCTCTATTCTACAGATGGGTTCAGAGAATTTAAGTGGCTAGCCCAGGGTCACATTGCTAGTAAGTGACAAAGCTAAGTTTTAAAGCCTATGACCTCTTTCCTACTGTGCCAAAGGGTGTGAGTCCAAATTTCCTATTTCTGTAGCAGAGGCACCACATAGGTGACCAAATGGTGCCATGGTGCCTGAGAATGTACTCTAGCTGATTTTATGTTAGATGGTGTCTATGTCAATACTATTTCACTAAGTTATAGATGATATTTGCACAATGTTATTTAAAACAAAGTATTTTAAAATCAGCTATCTTTTCATTGAGCTTGCCCTTTGAAACCTCTTTTCTCTCTTTTTAGAAATGCCCTCTACTACCCCAACACATCACTACACCAGTGCTGAGAAAAGAAGGGAAATCAGAAAATGAGGCCTCAGTTTACGTTTTTCGGGGCAACATTGACTTTTTGACAAGCTTTTCATTATTTTAAAAAGAAAAAATGATCTAATCATTTGACCTTTATGGCCCAGGCACCCTCTGAAAATAGGGTGGATTGAGCAAGAATATTTTATGATTGTAGACCTTGACAAATACTCCATCAGAAGCAGTCATCCACTGCTACCCCTCCATTGTCATGGAAGTGTCACATGAATAAATTGCTTTACTCAGAAAGTATACATACTTTGCAGTTCAGTGACCACCAAGGGAAGTGCTGTACTAGAGCTGGTACCAGTGTAGGAATTTTCAGGAATTTTGCACACTGGTTGACATCATGTAACATGTATTAGTTTGAAATTGGCCGTGGTGGGAGAATTTTACATTATGGAAATCAGGTTGTAGAAATGTTATGGATCAGGGTTTTGTTGTGGTGGTGGTTGTGGTTGTTAAGTATTTACCTACACAGAACTGATCAAAGGCCATTGGAGGTAAAGATCTCATGAGGGCATCTTGGTTTCAACCAATGTCCATGCCCATCTTGACTTGTTTTATACTCAGTATACGATGAGAGGGCTGGAGTGATTGGAGCAGTTTTAGTAATACCTCTGTTCTCCTCAGTGTCCCCAAAATGTTAGATTTTATTATTAGTTTTTTTTCACTCATCCTAACCAAGTGACATTTTGAACCCTCATTTGAGAAGAGAAAACCATAAACACCTGAGCATGCTTGCTAGGTGCAGTTGTGATGCCTTTCTGAGCACGGGAATTGCCTTCAAGACAAAAAAGTAACATCTTGGAAACATGGGTGCTCTTGGGTCTTTCTGCCAATGAAATTTTATTAAAATATTTAGGACCCTATTCTCTGACTTTGCTTAATCTTCTGTAAAATGGGAACTAGAGCGTTCACTTCTCAGGTGGCTCTCTATGAAGGACACTTGACACATTTAAGGATCATTGCTTTCTTATTTTGAAATTAAATAGAAGTGAATTGGGTTTCTGCCCATTAAAGGGGATGAATCTTATGTTGTCTGTAAATGACTATCTTCAGAAAAGCCAAGAGAACCCAACACTATAAATATAGAATCACTCTGGGAGCACAGAGGGATCTTTGCTTCAAGGACCAAGATTTATGTGCAGCTAACTAAGTAGACTATCCCTAATGTCACAAACACCGTCCCTGAAGCTTCAGCATTTAAATCCTTATATTTTAGCAGTTGAGACTATAGATTGCTCAGAAAACTGGTAAGGGTCTTGTGCATATATGCACATACACATGCACAAATACATACATCTATGTGTATTCATCTTGCTTTTTCCATTCTTTCTTCTTCTTTCCCACTTGATTACTGCTCACTACTTCTTCCTCTGTGAAACAATGTAAATTTGAAAATGTAAAAGTACAAAAGTTATCAAGAGTAGAAAATAAAGTTGCAGGTGACAGATGGGATCTCTCTGGACAGTCATGGCAACTCTCATAAGTCTCCTCCCACAGTAGCTCTACTGGGTAAGGGACAGACAAACCCTTTGGCTGGCACAGGTCTACTGTGATGATGCTTCCACATTCAGATTTCACTCATAGATTCTGAATCCTTTGACAAACACCTCATGTTTTGTGATTAAAGACAATGGATATTATTAAACCAGCCTTGCCTCATGGCCCTTTAGCATAAATGGATGTAGGGAATCAGAACAGATGTATCATTCCCGGACTCCCCTCATCACCAATCTTACCACCCCAATATGGCCAAGACAGCTGGTGCTAGTTTAGCAATATCTATGTTAAATTGGAATGTTTGAGTCATAGGTTTGGTTAAGTGCTACTTGGGCAATAATAGAGGGAAAATACACTCTAGTATAAGTGTCCTTTGCTTCAGGCAGCACTTTATCTCAAGGACTTGCAAGTCATAAAAGACAAGTCTGTCAACTTTTGGTTTTCTAGACCATGAAGAGGAGTTGACTGAATCAGTTTGCATGTACTGATTTTAGCAGTAACAGGCATGAAATGACTGTCTGAGACAGTTCTTAAAGAGAAAAAACCAATCCCAAGTTCAAGCAGAGTGATGGGAAATTTGTGGCAGCCGGAGGTATCATATGGAAAAAAAAAGACTCAATGTGATGCTTTTTCTGTGAACTAAAAACAGAACTGGGAGTTAGAAACCGAAGTACTAGCATCATTGAGGGCTTGCTTAGTTTTTTCATGGTTGCTTCTGTTGCCTTGTCCCTTCCTACTATAAAGATGTTGCTGCCTTTTCTCCAAAGAATATGTGGCAATTTTAGTGAGAATTGGTTACATATCAAATGCAAAAGTAGTATTCATCATCTCTATACAAGGGTTTCCTAAAGGTTTAGTACAGTTTTAAACTATTAATAATAACTTTGAGAACTTCTAAATATATAATTCTGAAAGTTTATGTTATCTTAGAATATTTGAAATTTTAGGCTGATTTAGAAAAATGCTTTGGACAAAATTATTATTGAGTTCTTAGGAATATGTTTTATTTATAAGTATGCATTTGATACAGAGTTTTGTTCTGGTATTATATATATTTGGACAAACTAGATCTTCCTGTTAATTTTAATTGAATTTTGAATTGAAATGGCCTTTGGGAATTTTTCTCAAAAAAACATACATTTTTACATTAAAATGTCATCTTTGTCTGGTTGTAGATTAGAGATACCTTATTTAAGTTTCTCTTGTTAATCCAATGGGAATATGCACATGCATGCATGCACACACACACGCACAAACAGACACACCCTTTGGCTTACACATATCCATAGAGGGTAGGTGGCTCAACTATGGAGTTGGAAAACTTGGGTTTGAGACCTTACCCTGCTACTTGTTAGGTGTGGGGCCTTGCCAAAAAAAAAAAAAAAAAAAAAAAAAAAAAAAAAAAGGCACCTAAGCTCCTATTCTATGTCTTAATTTACTTTTCTAAAATCCTTTCCTTTCAACTTGATCATCAGTGAAAAAATTCTTTTATTTTTGTAATTTTTTAAGTTTATTTACTTATTTTGAAAGAGAGAGAGCAAGCAGGGGAGTAGCAGAGAGAGTAGGAGGAGAGAGAGAATCCCAACCAGGCTCTGTACCATTAGCACAGAGCTCCATGTGGGGCTCAAACTCACAAACCATGCAATCATGACCTGAGCCAAAACCAACTGAGCCACCCAGGTGCCTCCAAAAATTCCTTTATTTTTGAAGTTCTGGATATCTTCCATGAGAAAAGCATTCCTCTGTTCTAATTCTTTAATACTTTTAATTGTAATTGCTTCATCATGTGTTTATGAAGATTAATTGAATTAATGTCTGAAAAGCACTTAGTACAATGTCTGGCACATAAGAAGTGCTATGTAAATCTCTTGTTATTGTTATATCCTCTCTCTGATTTGTATAAGATCATTTTATATCAGTGGTGTGCATTTAAAAGCATCGTTGAAGATTTTCTTGTTTTTTTCAGAGCATTTTGCTATGTTTAATCTCTCTCTCTCTCTCTCTCTCTCTCTCTCTAATTTTGGAGACCCTGCTATCTATGAAAAATAGATAAAGATATAAAATATAATCTGTTCAGGGAAGGATGTACTTTAAGGAGTTTGAAATAAGAATAGGAGCTTATATTTTCATCTAGGAAGTGTTTTAAGAGTCTAGTCCAAACTCTTACTCATTCAGCAGTTCGTACTGTCCTTGGACACTGGGGACATAAGAGTTCTTGTCTCAATATCTGGTGAGATCGAATGAGTTTAGTAGTTAAATCAAGGGAGGAAATGTGGTCAATTAAATACCACCATCACCACCACTACCTCCCCCGCAAAGTGGTTCCAAGTAGAAAATTGCTTGTATGAGATGATATTGGTAAATTTTACAGATAAATTGTTAGTTAGGAAAACCTCTTGGCTTTGAGTCATAAAAGAATGACTTTTTTTCTTGGTTCTTTTGTTCTTTTTTTATTTAACATTATTTTCTGAGCTGTTGCTTTATACCAAAAATCTGCAGGAAGGACATTTCAGGCTGTAGATAGAGCAGACCTTGAAGGTCTGTAGGTAGACCTTGAAGGTAGGGATGGTCTTGAAGTGTTACAGCAGAGGTCCTAGGATATAAGCAGGTCTCAGAAACACCCAGAGGGCTTGTTACAGCTCAGATTCCTGAGCCCTGCCCCTAGCCAGTAACTCTGGGTGGAGCCTGAAAAGGTACATGTCTCACAAGCTCCTAGGTGATACAGGTGCTGCTGACTTGGGGCCCACACTGTGAGCACCGCTGTGGTAGAGAGGAACTGGAAGAAGAAAAGGATGGCGGGAGCACTAAGAGCTGGGGGCCAATAGTAGGAAATGAGGCTGGAGAACGGGGCAGGGGCCCTAGGGTCTCAGCCTTGATAGGAGGTTCAAGTTTAGTCTCTCAGATAAATGAAAAGTCATTGAAGGTTCTTCTGGTCCTCCCTCACTGAAGTGGCTCTTGCTTCTGAGGTGATTACAGTGGAGTCAGTCTTCGAGGGTTATCTGATTCTACATGGCAGTCACCCCTTCGTGCATGTGAAACAAATCCTTTGGTATTTGAAAATAACCTGTAATTCCCTCTGTTTTGGGTTTCTGACCAACCTTCAACAAATAGGACAGGTTGCTCACTTTGCGGAGCACATTCACCCATGCTCAGGTTTTGACTGTATGAGACATAGGCAAATCGGAGTGCTGTAATTCAGACCAGCCCCACATTTACTGAAAATGCTTTCTCTGTATCTGGCACAGTAAACTAATGCAGCAAGGATATAATCAAAGCACATTATGATTTCTAACAGCAGGCAGCGTTCAATCTTTTGGGGACAAATACTAAAAAAAAAAAAGAAAGAAACAATTAGAGGATTATATAGGCAGAGGACAGCACAATGTGTGATAAAGTGTTAAATTGAGTATTATCAGATGTAAATGTTAATGATGCAGATAGTAAGTGCTGTGGCCCTAAGAAGCAGGAGAATTGTTTGAAATTAGTAGGGGATATTTTATACGGGGGAGGCATTCGAGCTGGTCCTTGGAAAATGGTGAAAATTTATCTAGTTAGAGGGAAAGGCAAAAGCATGGAAGAGCCTTTGTCTTCAGATTCAGTCAACATGCAAGGAATTATTGTGTTTTCCCAAAGTTTTTGCTGTTCTGCCTTTCAAGGGAAAGCCTGCCATGTGTTTCTGATTCTTGAGTACAATTGAATTACTAATCCATTGTCTGCTAAGAGCTGTTTGGTCAGGGAGCCCCGTGGACTTCTCAGAAACTTTTATCCTTTGAAAGAAGCTGTCCTGATTTGCCATTGTTAATGAAACTTGTACTACACAATGCTCAAGTTTAAGACCCACTGAGAACATGACCATGAACCTCCTTTCATCTCCACATGGGGGAACCACATGGCATATAGGAGCTGCAGAGACCCAGCAGCAGTGCTGCTCCCCTAGTGTTAGTAATTGTCTTGAACTTTCTCATGTCATATCCTAATAGCTTTGTATTAGGAGTGACGGTCTGTACCGCTTCCACCCCTCATGAATAAATACAAAATGTCTTGCCACCCAGAAGACAAACCCTTTGTAGTCACGAGTCTGTTTTGAACATGCATCCTTAGGACTCTGCATGCATACATTTCAACATTCTCTGCCTGTGTGAGGCTTTTCTTGGAAATTGTGAAATGTGCACTTATTGCAGTGGATATATTTTTACTCTGGCAACTGCTTTTTTTTTTGCATCAGATCCTGAGTAATACATTAGATGAGTCAAAGGGCTCACCTCCTTTGCTGAGGCTCTCTAGGAGTTTTTCCTGTTAGCTCAGATAATTCCAAAGGGGCAGGTTTATATATATAATCCCAAGGTTAGGCAGAAGATAGAAATGAAAAGGAGAGGATGGTTAAAGAGAGGCCCCAGGCTGACCTAAAGAGAAATTGTAATGGTAATTTGTATGATAAAGATCACCAAACTTTTTCAATTGCTCACTCATATCCAGAAAATATTTTTGAGAATGGAGTACTTATATATTGCTTGCTTATGGAAGATACACAAAAATAGAAATAGTAAGAAATTTTAAATAAAGTTAATTTCTAATATTCTCTTCCTATCCTTCAAATAATTTTCTTTTGCATCATTTGGCATATGAACGCTGCTTTTGAATATACTTTCTTATAAACCTGTAGCAGCGGCATGATGCCGTATACTGGTTTTCAAATTTTAGGCTGTTTCACAATTTCCTGAAAGCTTGTGCAAACACAAATTTATACCTGTTTCCTAGGTTTCTAATTCAGTGGGTCTGGGGCCCAATAATATGTATTTCTAACAACTTCCCAGGTGATGGTCTGAGAAGTAACCCTTTAAAAACAATTAATGTAGTTAAGAGCTTGGGTCTCAGAGATAGTTAACCTAAGTTGGACATCAGGGTCTTTTCATTACCTAATATGTGACCTTGGGTAAATTATATCACTTGTATGAGCTTAGTTTTTTTTTTTTTTCTTTTAATCTGTGAAATGGATGGTCATAATTACTTACCTCTTCGTGTCACTGGAGAGCGTAATAAGATACTGTAGACAAAGTGCTTAGTACCCAGTACTTACCACCTACAAAGCACCAATACATGTTGGCTGCACTTTTCTCCTCCTCTTCATATCATCAAACATTTTTTAATGTCATAGAGTAAACTTTAGGGACTCTTATTCCTTAATTCATAAGAGTGATGGGAATAAATGTTTCTGCTTTATCATGATACAGTTAGACCATGCTCCAAATGAAGTATCTTTCTAGTTGGATGGTAGAGATGAAGCTCTTTTGCAAAGTCTGCCTAAGAGAGAACAGTGTGTTCAGCCCTCTCCCTTATGTGTGTAACTGTTGATAGTTTGTGGCTAAGTGTGTATTTCTGTAGTCTTTTGTACATACTGACTCTTGTTGCATGATATAGAGTTGAAATTTTTGGCGGTTGTGGTTTTGAGTGTTTGGGGGCATGAGAGTAGCAAATTCAAGTGATTCCTTTGAATTTGGCTTATTATTAACACTTCTCTCTCCTTTTTTCTTCTCTTCCCCTCTTCTTATGAATTACTAGGACCAAGTACCACCTGCCAGGAAGATTCATGTGCCAACCAGGGGGTCTGCATGCAGCAGTGGGAAGGCTTCACCTGCGACTGTTCCATGACATCATATTCTGGAAACCAGTGCAATGATCGTGAGTCCAACCTTTTTATACTTGTGATTTTTTTTTGCAGAATTTAGAGGTTTGGAGATACCTTAAGGGGCAATATGTAAAAGGATGGCTCTTCTGAAATATTTGTAAGCAACTTCCTCCTCCAGAAACTTGGAAAAGAAAGGACTGGTGCTCTTAATGGAAGAGCAAAGAGACATTTCTTGCTCAACATTACTGGATGTTTTCCCATTTGCCTACTCCCTATGTTTCTTCTTTAGATTAGCTTGTGTGTGGCTGAGCAGCAAAAAACAATTCAGCCAATATTTTTGCTCTAAGCAGTTTAATTTCCATTAATTAAGTCATCTGGATAACAATTTTGAGACTTTCCCATTTGCATTGTCTAGAATTCAGAGGATGTTTAAGGAATGTAGCTATTTTCTTCAAAATTCTGAGTTTAGAGAATTTCTTAGATTTTCCAAATGATGAAAATGTTCAGTTTATTATTTTTTTCTAACTAGAGATGTTTAAAGCATTCTCAGGGGTTTTGCAAATGTCAGAAATTTCCTCTGGCTAAGTTTATTAATATCTATTTGGTTTATATATACGTAGTAATTCTGTTTATGTATGATTTCTATTTTGTGAGTATACTTATATGTATGTATCTGTGAATGTGGTTCATATTGGAGGAGGGCTAGTTGTTATCTTGAGCACTAGCAATGCCTCAGGCGCATGAGCTGATTTAATTCTAGAAGACTGATTTCATGAAGTTGATTCTAGAATTGATGGTGGAGATACTTCAATACTGTGGGAATCTATAGTCTGTGTTTTCACTTCCTTTTTGTGTTATTTTCCTGACATGGCTATTTTTAAAGATGAGCAAACAGCTGAATTTTCTGAATACCTATTGCAAAGAGATGTGTTGAAAGCCCTGACCTAGTGGGTCCTGCTAATCTTCAGATTTTCTAAACGTAGCCTTCAGGGTAGGAGTTTATTTTACAATCTGAATTTGTACTCAGTGGCCTCTTGGTTTTATTTAAAAAAAAAAAAAAGACGCATGGTGTTATCTGAGCAAATACTAAAGTCATATTATGGTTGCCTAAGTGGGAGCAGGCACTGATTATACTGATTACATATTTATTTGGTTTTCCTTGAGTACTTATGTCTCAACTTTTATTTTTTCATGTGTGTGGTTGCCTCTTGTTCTGTTTCCCATATTTCTCATAGCTTTTTATCTTCATATGCTTCATCAGTCTCTTAAGATATACCTGGAGAAACAAGTGGGGACTCTATCGATGTAGAGAGAAAAATATTTGATTCTCATTCCTCTAACTGTAAGCATATGGCTCTCTATCTGTAAAGCAAAAGGCACAGTATTTACAGAAAGTTTGACATCAGATTGTTCTTTTCCAAGTACTTGGTATTATTGAAAGTCCTGTGTCCACATTGATAATTTGGAAATACTGTTTAACTCAGAAATAGGCAGTTATGGACCCATCCAGAATATCTGGGGAATGGTGCTGTATGCTTTTTATTTTTCCTCCAATTTGCCTGCATAGGACTCATTAGGAGAGCTCTTTATCCTAAATGGTGGTATAATGCTTTTTTATCCTCCCAAGTTTATTCCATATCATAAATACAAAGCACTCCTGGTAGAAAAAAGTCAGGACAAGACTACAAATAGAAAAGACAGAAAGGTAAGTTATTCTAACTGCAATGAAAACGCACACTCTTCAGAAGGTATGTATACATGTTTTTCTCATTGACAAACTTCTTTCTGCCGCCCAGTCCCAGGCATGGTTTTCTGCTAAAAATCAACTAGGATTCTTTCTAGCTTTCTGTGATGTTTTTTCTGACTTTATAAAGAGCCCATTGTGTCTCAGTCCAGAATGAAGACTGGTTGCACTATCTGACTCAGTTTGTCAGTGTATAATGAAGTACTAGAACGGGGGAAATGGTCAGCTTTTTTTTTTTTTTTTTTTTTTTGTGGCAGCAGCACCTTATCCTTCAAAACCGTATGTGAGATACCCAGGCCTAGGGTAATGTATTCTGGATTGTATTCTGCAAACAAGTGAGTTGAATTTTTTTATTGTAGAAGACCTCTGAGCCCAAGTCATTAAAAGAAACTGCTCACCTGGTCTGCTCTTGAGAGCAGACCAGGGCTTCTGTGATTAGATGACTATATAGAAATGTGAACAAGTACATTTTGATGGCAGAATGTAAGGGATATACAGAATTTAGATATACGGGATATTACTATAAAGCGCAGAAATAAATTTTTAATAAAACCAACCACATGCATCATAGTGTTGGGTTGTACAATGGATGTCTCCGTATCCAATGATTGACATTTAAGGTTGCTTAAAATTGTACATTGGGTGTCTCTATATCCAGTGATCGACATTTAAAGTATTGGGGGGAATTTCTTTCTTTGGAACTAGCATCAGAGCCAATTTGTTTCACCTAAAAAGTCAACCTTACCTCTTTACATCATAGATCCTTACTTTCTATATCAACCTTGACCTTTAGAGTTATGCTGTGCTGCTTTATCTCACAAACATCTTCAAAATTAAGTTACCTGTTTGATATTCTCTGGGCTTGTGTTAGCAAATTCTTGGTAGCTTAGCTTGTATCAGGACATAAGCCTTCATTCAGTATCATCGGCAGATTTGAACAGAACTCATGCTTATCATTGGTGAAGGCCATGGGGAAAATTGAAAAGAAAGGGGAAAAGATAAAATAAGTGAATGGAAGAAGAGGGATGATGAAGAAGAAGGAATGTAGAGAAAAGCAGGATTGAGTCTGGTGTGGAAGAACACAGAGGCCATCAGTGATTGCTTTGGTAACATGTATTTCAAGGTGGCCTGCATTTGACCTCACAAACAGAAATAGAGCATCATATTACAGTTGGAATGTCATGAAGGAAATCTGACCTTTACCCAGTTTTTAGGAGTAGTGTATTCTATAGAATGTTGCATATATCTAAAATACCTTGAATTTCCTACAATGCTGTCATAGGCCCCTGTGGTTGGTTAAGGATTCTGTCTAATGGCAAAAGATAATTTGGGGGGATGGGGAGAAGGTTTGGATCTCTCATTTTCCATGAGATATTTTTCAGGATAGCAGATTGATATCAGTTAATGGAAGTGAAAACATCTCAATTTCTTACTGCACATCCAAGAATAGAAGCTTGTTTAATAGGAAAATGCTAGGTTTTGATATTTTTTCAAAATAAAGGGTTCAGTTCAATTCATCATGGATAGAAAAAATTACTTATATCTGAGCATGATTTGTGAGTTCCTAAAGAAATGTTTGCGTTTTAGGGTTTTCCACATTTTTTCTAGCATTGATTCCTTCATTTATAACCTTTGGTTTTTCTTGCCTGTTTGCCAAATTGAGTGTTTGCTTGACAACTTTGAGGTGCTATCACATAGGTATCACCCCCATGAGTAGAGTTTACATTTAGAAACTGTATCTCATTTAGTATGAGTAGACCTAGCATGGATGGGTTTGACTTTATTCCATCATGTTCTATGAGAGCATGGTGGGTTGATAGAGGCAGTGGGGTGAATTTCAGGTTTAGTCTTACAGTGTTCAAAGCTGATACAGTGATTCTGGAGGTGTGGTGTGTATTCTCCATGGCTGATTACCTTGTGGAAGAGTGACACTGTTGTATTGGATAGAAAATAAAAATCATCTGATTGGAAACCCAGGCATAATTGATTTACTAATTGTCTTATATAGTTTTAAGATAGGATCTTCTACCATTTTATGTAATAGCAAAATCACAGGGAGTTTCCTTTAGGTGACTTTTAGGGCTGATTTAAAACTATAATGGGCAAAATCATCCCAAAAGTAATTTTGAGTTCTTGTAGGATCCACTAAGATCTACAGAAGGACAAGAAATGGCATTATCCAAAGATAATCTTCATTCTAAAAAATTCAAAACAGAGAGGGCTGACTTCTCACAGGGTGCATACCACCTGAATGCCCACTTAATGACACAATGTTGGGGCTACATTTTAAGAAAAACAAAAGAAATGGAGCCTTACAAAGGTTCTTATAGGGATATTCATTTTGGATATTGGGTTCTTACTGGTATTTAAAATCGGGACTAAGAGCCTGGGAGGTTTCAGTATGTTGTAGCCATCACCCCATTGGACAAATCCAGAATCCCTGTCCTGTAATGTGGGCAGTGCAACCTATTGTTGAGTTCCTCTCTACACAACACCACAAAATGTTGCACAAAATCCAGCTCACTGGCACGTACCCACACATATACAAAAGCATTGGCATTCTGGGGACCTTATGAAAACAGCGGTTTTAAATACTTCACATCAGTCCTTACCACCAAAGTTACCTTGAGGCATGTTTATGCTAACTAGTTTCAGTTGTATAAAATTCTGGGGTCTCATTATTGCTTCAGTACCCTGGAAAAGTGAATGTGGAACAGTCTGTGGCATGTGAGTGCTTAAAACACAGCGAGGTACTGGATTTAGAAATCAGATGTTTATAATGGCTTTGGGGGATAAAGAAATGTGGGTCCTCAGCCTACCCCCAGCAGCCAGCTACCTGTGCTACATTGCTAGTCTTACATTGTGGGCTACTTGTTGGAGAAATTGCTAGGTTCACACTGGCATGTTATAATAGATGTTCTTTGCTTGCAACAAATCAATAGCAAGCAGCTGTGGATCATGCAGACAGTGGAGTGTGAAGCGCCTTTTCAGATAGTTTTCTGCTGGAGTGGCTGTTAAGCTGCACTGTTGGCTATTGATTGGCCTTTTGCTTTTTATTTATTGTGTGGGTTTATTTATTTTTTTTTTAATGTAGGTTGGTGTATTGATTAAATCTGTTAAAAACACATTTCCCTTTCAGGCTTTAGAAAAAAAATGAGCAATATATGCATTACTTAGTGTACAAACAAGATGACAGACATGTGTATGTTAATTCTGTCTCTTGGGTCCATATAGATACACTGGCCTTAGTTATGGGTCTGGGTTGTTATTTGTACAGTGATAATTCTCAAAGTAAAAGACTACACTGTGTCTGTGTTTTCAGTTATGTGTTTAATGCCTACCTGTGTTTTCAGCCTCTGCCTGTCCAGTAAATAGGCCATGTCTGAGAAGTTCATTATTAAGATTGTTATTTGATGCTTAGGACACTTTATCATTTATTCATTCGTTCACTCACCAGACATGTCTTATTTGCAGATAATGATCATGAATAAGATACATTCCTGTTCTCAAAGACATTACATTCTAATGGGGGATGATGCACATGGAGGTGCTTCAGTAGAAATATAAATCATATGTAGTGAGGGCTCATAAAGTGGAGAGGCATCAACTGTCCCTGGGTTTGAGACTCCAAGAAGAGCTGCTGTTATTAAGAAATTTTTAATCGACAGATGAGTTTTGAAAAATCCGTAAGTCCTTTGTAAGCATATATGGTAAGAAAGAAGGTCAGAAAGGAAAAACATCATTCCAGCAAGCAGAGGGAGAGACAGAGAGAGAGACAGAGAGAGAGAGAAAGAGAGAGAGAAGGTGGGAGGGAGGGGCAGGGGCAGGCTATAGCCAGTGCTAACATTCTGGCTGTTTCCTTCCATTCTTTTTTCTAAGCATTTGGATGGTTAAGATCACATTCTATATAAAGTTTGTGCTCTGCCTTATTGTGTTTAACATTGCATGATATACATTTTTCAAAGTATAAAAATTATTAGATTTTCTCATTTCCTTTAGTACATTATGGTGCTCATTTCTTTGGGACAGAACTCTCCATGTTGAGTCCTGGATGAGAACTAATTGGGCCAAATCTTTTTTTCATGGAACCATTGTTGGACATTTATCTTAGAAATGTAATTAAAATGAACTAAAATTTTTAAAAGTTGACTTGTAATGTATATAACTTATTAAATTATAAAAGGGAGCATAGCCATTAACTTAATTAGCCTTACAGTCAAAGTCCTTTAAATGCCAATGCTCACTCTTAACACTGACATTGAGTTTGTCACTTAACCTCTTGAAGCTTTGATATAGCACAGGGAGTATGATAGCACTTAATAAATAGAAGTAGTGATAGTTTTTATTGTAACTAATAATATTTGACATTTGTCAAGTCCTTATATGTTCCTGACACTCTACGAGGACCTTTATAAAGATGTCATCCCTTTAATCATCAAAGACCCGAAGAAATGCTATTGTCCTGATTTTAACAATGGGAATACTGAGGTCACACAAGAAATAGCTGAGTGAGGACTTGAATCCAGGTTTATACGACATTAAAGCTCACATTCTTGTTAGATTTGCTACCACCTTGTCGTTATTAGAAATAATAATGGCTTAACATCACTAATTACTAGAATGCTTAAAATACCAGGTGGTCAAGTCTTTACAGACACCCCAATAAGAATGTAGGGTGGGAAAAAGAGAAGTTCTGTGTTCCTGGTTGTTAATTTGATTGTATTATGGAATTTTGAACACTTTAGATATTTCTGCGTTAATACTAAGATAAGGCTTTTTAGTTATAATATTGTTAGATCTTACAGAATTAGAATTAGAATATCTCCCCGTATCCCCAAATATTTATATTTTTGTTCTCTGTTGATCTAGATCTTCTTATTTCCATTGTTTTACTTTATTGCAATCTCCATATATGTCATATGGCATAGTGAATGAGACGTCTGATGTGGATTGGATGGCCTGTGTTAAAATCATGACTCCGGGGGCATTGGGGTGGCTCAGTCAGTTAAGCATCCGGCTCTTGATTGTAGGTTAGGTCTTGAACTTAGGGTTGTTAGTTCAAGTTCTGTGTTGGATTCTGCACTGGGCCTGGGGTCTGCACTGGGCATGGAGCCTACTTAAAAAAAAAAAATCATGATCCTGTCACTTAATAGCTCTATTACTTTGGAATGAATTAATTAATTCCTTTGTATCCCCCCAATATGGATATTTATAGGTCCTATCTCACAGAAATGTTGTGAAGATGAAGTGAATTTATAATTATGAAGGTCATAGCCTATCTAGAACTCTTGCCTATTCTTTGATATAATTTTCAAAAGTTAAAAACTTGACTCATACAAATATGATTTTCATGAAGTTAAAAACTTAACTCTCCTAAAAATACAGAATGAATATGTGCCAAATTTATTTAACTCCTTTGTGGGAAAAACAACAAGATGGTAAAAATGTAAACACTGTGGCAAAAGAATATTTGAAGAACAGGATATTGATAGGCATTAAAAAATATGAAATATTTAGATTAAGTATAAAACTGGTGAATGTCTCACAGGGAAAAAACCCTTAGCCTTTGGTGTTATCTTCTCTACCTACCATTATATCTTAATTGAACAAAAACTGACAGCCTAATCATCTCACAGAGTTTGGGGCCCAATTAATCATAAATATCACTGTCAAACACAGATACATTTTCCCATAGAAGTATGTATTTCATAGGTGGTCTTATTAAACAAGGTCCTTCTATAACATTGAAGGGATGTGTAACTCTCGGCTTTTTTTCTAAATTTTGGATGATTTTTAATAACAGTAGTATGATCTATTCAATTTCAAATCCTTTTTCTTTACCTTGAATACCTCTCACATACACAATTACCTTTTATTTTTTAACCATTTAACTGGGTAGCAAACACTGTGCTGAATATGTTGTGTCATCTTGTCATCTTAACAATCGTAGAAAGTAGATACTATTATGATCCCGGTTTTACAGATGAAGGAGCTGAGACATGAAGAAGTCAAGTGATCTGCTCAAGGTCATAAAACCATTAGGTAGGGGGACAAGGACTCAGTTTTATTTGTCTGACTGCGAAATCTGAGCTCTGGACAGCTGACATCTCTGAATTCCTCAAGGAAAGCTTCTTAAAGAGAATACATCTGAACCCATAGGGATTTAGATTTACCTTAGCCATGGAGCTTGACTACTTCTGTTGCATCCATTACATTGTAATTTTTAGTATTTACATTGTTATTTGGTAAGAGGGACGTGTCTTAAAACTTTTTTACTTCATTTTAAATAAAGGCTTCATTAGGATTGATCTGCTGGTGTAATAAGATCAGAAGTTCCATCAAAGTGCCATTTTGCAAGTTTGGTAGGTCTGGGCAGGCAGGGGCTGAGTCCAGAGAAGTCACTAAGGCTGGAGGAGCAGCCTGGTGCCGTAGGAGGCAAGATCCAGAAGGTAAGAAGGATAAAGAGAAGCATTCATGAGCCAGCAGGACCTAAGGTAATGCCTTTAAGTTACTTCTTTGCATCTGGTTTTGATTCCTGGACCCACAGATATTTAATGTAGCTAAAAGGATGTCAGGAGATGGCATTTATTCCCAGGGTCTTCTAAGAGAAAGGATCATGGTGCTGGTATTCTTGAAAGCAGTTTGATAGATGTGGGTTTTAGCTTGTTGTCCTTGGGAATCACTCATTTATGATTTCCCTTGATATCAGGAAGGGACAATTTTGTAACACAGAATCTCTTGTATTGCTGATTTTAATACAGAAACTACTCAGTGAGAGCCAGGACTAATGGCAGCTTTTGTGTTGTATAACTCTCCATGAAAATGAGCTGAGACTCACAGGTAAAACATTAATTTCTGCAAATCTCAGCTGATACTTGGACCTATGGTTCAAGGAGAAATAGTGTCCACGACTCAGGGTCCTATCAGTTACCAAACATTATTGTGAGTTGTTGGAATCTGTAACATCACTAATTTCATTTCAGCCATCTTCAGGATGCTGTATTCGTAGGCCAATTTTATTACTTATGTTTAATTACAGCCCATTTATTTCTGGTGTGCCTGGCTAGTTACTTATTGATGGTGATGGCAATAATCCACTGAGAGCCTATTGGTTCACAGAAGATAATTTTATATTACCTTGTTAGTCACATACAGGTACAATTTTCATGTATTTTTCAATATAGACTTATAATTTCCTACATTTATTTCGATATATATTTTTATTTACATGCAAAGGCAAAAAATATGTAAACTATTTTCTCTTGTAAAATAAAGGTAATAAGTATAATTTGGTTTCCTTCCCTGTTTTTTTCAGGGTGGAGTGCATTTTGTGATTGAGCGTAAAATTTGCATTCAGCAAAACACATGGATCTTAAGTGCATGATGACAAATATTTACAACCATGTAACTAGCGCCCTAGTTGAGATAAAGGACAGTTCCATCTTCCTACAGAGTTCCCTTGTGCCCCTCTTATCATTCCCGTTCTCAAAAGGGACTGCTCTTTTAATTTGTGTCAGCATCTATGAGCTTTGTCTCTTCCTGAGTGTGTATCAATAGACTCATATACGATGCGATCTTTTGTTTCTGTTTTCTCTACCTACATGGAATGTTCCTTCCTTCCTTCCTTCCTTCCTTCCTTCCTTCCTTCCTTCCTTCCTATGTATTTACTTTGAGAAAGAGAGAGAGGGGCAAGCTTGGGAGGGGCAGAGAGAGAGAGAGAGAGAGAGAGAATCCCAAGCAGGTTTAGTACTACCAGTGTGGAGCCCAATGCAGGGCTCAAACTCATGAACCATGAGATCATGACCTGAGCTGAAATCTAGAGTAGGACGTTTAATCTACTGAGCCACCCAGGTGCCCCCCTCTATAGAACATGTTTAAGATTCACCCATGTCACTGTGCACTGTAGCTGCCTTGCCCTCTCCTGACCCTTAGCTCTTCTCATCTGAAGGAATCTGCAGGTCTCTGCCTGGGGACCCCTCCCTGCCATGCCCTTGCTGTTCTCTCAAGGCGGTAAGCTGGGGGCAGTCTTAGCCCTCACTTTGTCTTCTTCCTGTCAGGAATCCCTGTCCTTTGTGTGAGGTATTGCAAACCATCATCTCACAACCATTGTCTTTTTCTCCATTGTTTCAAGCTGATTATAGATCCAATCTCAGTTATTCTAAGTGGACATCACCTGTTTCTTTTTACCTGTCTTCACCTTTACACTTTGAGATTGGGGGTGGGAAGGAGGAAGGGTGATCTCTTAATACACCATGTGCCATGCTTTAGCTTACAACCTCCAGGGATGAATTGAGGCTTTGCATGAGTCCCAGAACGGCCCTGGCAGTGTAGAATATTTCAGGACCTATGTTTTTGTTTTCTGGGTTTTTCTTTGGTGGGGGGCAGAGAGAAGATCCTTCAACTCTAGCTATAGATGTTCTGCAGTCAAAGAGCCTTCTGCAGCCATAGAAGCTGCACAAAGCTAGTTACATACCTGCTAATGTGTCTCCGTCAAGCCCTTCCTCATCTGAGTTTCTTTTATGAGGTCCCCATTGCTTTTTCCCTCCGTCCCTGTGATAACACTTGATTAAGCTCAGTGGGTGCAGGGATTGATTTGGCTCTTGGAGCTAGTTGTTCCTATTTTCTTTACCTAGAATTATAGTTTGTTTTCTCACCTAGCTTTATCCTGTGGATCTTTGCTGCCTGATCCATGTCTCTTTGCCAAATGAAATTAAGAGGTGTTTTCAAACAAACAAAAAAACAATTGAAGACTTCAGGAAAGGGGAGGCTTCTATGCCAGGGAGTGCTCTGGCCATTGACTGTTCTTATTTTGATTTTTAGATGCTGGTGTGCACTTATTATTTTGATGCATGTCTACAAAAAATGAGGGGGCTTTACATTGCTGATGCTTTTTAGTTTTAACTGTTTTTTTTGACAATTAAGGTTACACAAGATCACTGTTGAAAATCTGTAAAATGCATGAAAGTGCAAGGTAACAGAAAAACTTGCATAATTTTACCAATTATTTATATGACCTTGTTTCAGAATATTCATGGTGTCAAGTACGGAATAGATGTTCAAAATATATTTGTTGGATGAATGACTGAGCCTTGCATATTTGCAAAGTCTGAGTTGTGCAATGGTCCTAGTGTTCTTTTCATGAAATGAATAGCATTTCTACCAGGACTAGGTGTTTCCTTGCCAGAAGGGATGCTTTTAGGCATGCAGGGATTATAATGAGCATCCCAATATACAGTTTTCTTGTTCAGATATAAAATGAAATTGTCAAGATGTTTTCAGTTCTTTTCTCTCTTGTCCTTGTCCCTTCTGCAGAAAGCCTTGCCAGTTCTGAGCAGTTATACATAGATGTATCTACCTATAAGTAAAATGGGCTTTGTAGTGGATTTTAGTTGGACAGCAAAGACCCTTATAATGTATGTGGGTAAGGAGCCTCTTGGTTTCCCAGTTTTTTTTTTTCTTTCTGTGGCATCTACTTCCAAAGAGACATTGTAGTTTATTTCACATGATGAGATTTCTTATAATGGCGTACTCTAGAGTGCTAGTGTGAAATAATAGAATTTTTCTACTTGGACATCCTGTCAATTTCTGCTGAGTTTCATGTTGCCCCAAAATAGTAACATATGACTGAAGCATTTAGATGTACTGTATACTGAGAAATATAAAACAAAAATTTCTTGATTTTTGTACACGGTGGGTTGAAAATATTTTAACTCTCTTTTCATGATAATTCCGCCAAACCTAGTAAACTCTTTGCAAGAACACTCAGGAGCATTGATAGGAAATGGTAGCATCTGATTCTGGGTATTATTTCACTGGATACCTTTTGTAATTTGGTCCCCAACTAAATATAAATTGCAGGTTTACCCATATATATGAGTAAAACTAAACACATGTTCGTGTAAATAAAAAGAAGATGTGCATGTATATATGTTATAAATAAATACAAATTTCCTTTAGGTTTTTTTCCCCAGTTCTTAAAGAATTTTTCTATCCAGATGTCTTCGTTTTTGTGACTTACAGTTTTTTGTGAACTTTTGGTTACATCTCATCAGCTGACAAGTTGTGTGTATCTGTAATTATAAAGGTAATATGTCTTCCTGGACCACAGGTGAGGTATCTCTGTCCCTTTGAAGATATTTGGCCGAAAGCCCCTTTATCCCATGTGTATACTCAATATTTGGGGTACAATTTTATCTCTGAAAAAGGATTTAGGCAGGGATCTGGGTTTTACTTATCCTTCAGAATAATCTTTCTCCTCTTGCTACCTAAAATTCCCATATGGCTTCCTCATGCCTGCACTCAAGTGTATCATCTAGTTAAAACTCACATCAGTGCCCTGGCACTGGGGGGCCTTTGGAAAAGGGCCTGCAGCTCAGCAGACATATCATTACACATGCCTGTTGTCTCTGACTCGTGAAAAATCCTGAGAACAGGGAAAATGGAAAAGAATGTATTAAAACAAGTGAGTTTAGCCAAACAAACTCTCATTGTTGGTAGAGGCTTTATTCCAATCCCCACAACACACCGCATGGATTTCCAACATCTAACTTATTTAATTTGCATTTGGATTAATTTAGCATATTTTCCTATTACATAAAGTTTAATGAACAATAAACACAGCTATAACCAAATCTCACAGCTATTTCCCAGTGTGGGGTAGCATTTTGCATTCAGTTATGTTTGGTTTCCTAGGAAATATTTGACTGTGGCTGTATCTCCTAAAGCTGCATCTCTTGTCACATGGAATGTTTTGGTGGCAGATCCTTCAGACAGAGCAAATCAGGAAGGAGCCTCACGTGCAAATCTGCTGAAGCTATGGACGTGAAAATGCACTGGGCAACGTTGGGTGTGTTATAAATGCTGCTCCCTGCTGCCTCCCTTGGCAGTCTTTGAGCCCCCTGTTGCTGGCCTCCTTGATTTTATTTCTGAAATCTATCCTGTGTGCCAGTTGCAGATGGATTTTCCCAGAGTACTTTTTTTGTCTTATCACTCCTCCACCCACGAACCTCCAGTGGCCCCTCTTGTAGCCTAAATCCTATTTTTGGCTTTCAAGGTGTTCAATAATCTGTGTCTTACAATTTGTCTTTTCGACCACCTTTCCTTTCATATTCATGACTGTGTGCCCTCTAATAAGGCCAGTGTTCTCATCATCGTATGTCACTGTCTCAGCATATTCTGTGATCATCATTCCCCCATGCCCTTACTGATCCAGTTCCTCCCACTGAAAGGTTTCCCTCTTCTTGACCTGGCTTTAGGGTGCAGCCCAAGTCTCACCTATTGCCCTGACCTTTTTCTGACCACTTTAGTCCATACAGATCCCTTTGCTAAAATCCCATGGCATTTGTATTTAGAACTGAGAGACAGCATGGTTCAGCCTCTATAGGGGGATTAGTGTGGACTTCAGAGTGAAAAAGGTGGTTTCAAATCTTGGCTCCTATCCTTCTAACTAGGTGACCCTTGGAAAGTAATGCAGCACAACCTCACAATGTGTACCTTGAAAAAGTCTCAGTTTGGTTAACAGGATTAGAAGTAATAGATGTAAAGCAGTATTGACTCAGGAGAGCATTTTTGTAAGGTTCCAGGTAGCAGCTTCAATTTAAAATGTAACCTTCCCAGCGCCTGGGTGGCTCAGTTCGTTAAGGGGCTGACTTTGGCTCACGTCACGATCTCATGGTTTTTGAGTTCCAGCCCTGTGATGGGCTCTGTACTGACAGCTCAGAGCCTGGAACCTGCTTCAGATTCTGTGTCTCCCTCTCTCTTGCCCCTCCCCTGCTCACACTCAGTCTTGCTCTCAAAAAAAAAAAAAAAAAAAAAAAAAAAATTAAAGTAACCCTGCCATTACAGAAAAATGTCACCCATAAATAAAATAAGTAGACTTTTGACTAGATTAATGATCCCATTTGTTGTATATTTACCCTATTTCCTTGAGAACCAATTTGCATATATTGTGGTGGCTGTTTTACTCTAGAAACTATAGGCTTGAGCTGTGTTGGGTGGGTGTGAGTGGTAAGGTTTCTGGGAATTGGTTTTCAAGTGGCACTCATATGTTTTGTATGTTCTAAATTTAAATGTAAACGTATTTCTGATTATGGGTCTATATAATTCAACTAAAACCTAGGTAAGTTTCAGAGGACTCTGCTACCTTTCCTGTACATACCTTGATTTTTTAAGGTAGTACTTGCACAGGCTCCCGAGAGTGTACCAAGGGATTCTGGTGCTTTCCATAATCTATTATCTTATTTTTGGTTCTGTCACAGAGTAGAAGAGAATCACAGTCCAGGAATCTTTGGTTCTTGTCACTTATAAGACCAGGGGAACAGGGGCGCCTGGGTGGCTCAGTCGGTTAAGTGGCTGACTTTGGCTCAGGTCATGATCTCGCAGTCCGTGAGATCGAGCCCCGCGTCGGGCTCTGTGCCGACAGCTCAGAGCCTGGAGCCTGTTTCAGATTCTGTGTCTCCCTCTCTCTGACACTCCCCAGTTCATGCTGTGTCTCTTCCTGTCTCAAAAATAAATAAACGTTAAAAAAAAAAAAAAAAAAAGACCAGGGGAACAAAACTGTAATCTCTGTCGGCTCCATTATAACCATAAATATTAATACATAATCTTTTTTAAAAAAATATTTATTTATTTTGCAATAGAGAGTGAGCATGCAAACTCAGGAGAGGGGCAGAGAGAATCCCAAGCAGGCTCCATGCTGCCAGCACAGAGGCCAATGCAAGAGCTCAATCCCATGAACCGTGAGATCATGACCTGAGCCCAAATCAACAGTTGGATGTTTAACCAACTGAGCCACCCAGGTGCCCCTTAATACATAATCTTAACTTTGTAGATAGTAACTCATTTTTAAATCAGCTCATTTATAGCAGTAACACATAACCTAATTTACCTTTCCTAATGGACTGTTTACAAGAGATGATTTCAGTCACCTCTCCTCAGTTAAGTTTCAGAACTCCTTGTGTTTAAGCCCCTAGGGATAGGCCAGGCCAAGTTTGATACTTGATACAACTTTAACTTTGGACATGAGGTCAAATAGTGGAAGACCCATGGCCAGCTTTTAGTTCCTCCTTCACTCTTGACAGAAAACAAAAACCAAGCAAACAAAACCAGGGAACTATGGAATCCCTGTTTATTGTCTGAGCAGCTTAATGTGGTAATTATTTCCAGCCATGGGAAGGTGGCTACCTATTGATCTCCAGTGGAGTTTAGCTGAGTAAGACACCATGCCTCAATAACATCACATACCTGTTACCCAGGAGTCCTCCAGAATGGGCTCAGTTGCTGAACAGTAGGGGGTTAGACCAAAATCTCAATCATAATGATTTTTATAATCAGTTTCAATGAGCAGAATGCTGTTAGCTTTTTGGAACCTGTGAAGCTAATAGTATTTGAGGAAAGGAAATATGGTGAGGGAAGAAAGCATAGTGTGTGGAAGGGGGATTGGTGTAGAGGGAATCCACAAGAGAAATTTCAGCCATCTTAAGAACAGACACTTCTGAGAATAATTATGGAGGGAATTTGCACTTCCATACTCTGTTCCTGAGAACAAAGGTTTAAGAATTGGAGATGATTGAAATTTAAATTCATTTTAAAGTATTCTCACATGGGAATGCTTTTTCTCTTTATAGTCAGTTTATTAATTAGAGGGAAGTGTGATTTATTTACCTCTGAGCCTTTGTATAGTAGAAATGTGTTTATACAAATTGTGTTTATTTTTGATGACAAATATTTGATGCCAAGTAAGTAGTAGAGCACAAATGATTAAGTAATTGCCATCATATGGGCACACTGTTGTTTGGTGTGTATTTTCCTAATGAGAACAAACTCCCTTATTGCTTCAACATCTATGCCTTAACTAAAATCTGGATATGCCACAGTAATGTAACATCTGCTGAAGTCTGTTTCCATGAAGGATACTTTCTTCCCAAAGGTTTTGTTCCTGGAATCAGAGCACAATTCACACTCCTTGTTTTGTGACATCTTCTTTTAAGGGGCATATGTCCTATGCTATGTTCTCCCATCACGACCATCAACACCTGCTGGCCTTTGGAATGTGAAGAACATTCTAAACTGAGTTCCTTGCTCATAGCCTTTATCTCACTCTATTCTTTGCATTATCCTTGGTGACTTCAATTTTCATGTTATGGTTTTTCATTAGAAAAAACCATTATTAAACCTGACTTCTTCAAAAGCCTGACCATCTAGCAAAGAGAATTTCCATCTAGCTTCCTAAGTTTTTGCCTCTCTCCTCCCTTATGCCTCCTGATTCAGCCTTCTATACGTAGTCTCGAAGGTTCCACTTGCCCCCATGATCCATCTGGTCCTGTCCAAGGACGCACAGACTTCCTTCCAGCATGCCTCTTCTTTGCACCATCAGAAACCTGTTACCTCTGTGTGTCCTTGGAGAGGCAAAAGCATAAACCTATTGTGCTGTGTCCAAAAGAGTGCCCTTAATATTTGCTCTTAGTTACTCCTTGTCTCTTGCAAAGAAATAATTTTATTCTTATGGATGACTTTTATTTATTTTCTCTCTCTCTCTCTCTCTCTCTTTGAAACTTCACTAAAAACTAAACCCATTTCTAGGTAGCCTACATAAATAGTCTTTTTCTATAGAGCCAAGCATATTCATTTCCCTTTAATTAGAATATAGTCTCAGTTCTTCTAAAGCTCAATGTTATGTGGAAAGAGCAGTAAGATTGAGAACAGGGGGATAGGAAAAGTCAGGTTTTCTGGGAATAGAGAGTCTGACTGGAGTAGAGGCAGTGTGAAGGTGTTCAGAGGTGGCCTAGATGAGGTCCTAATCCTGGGGGTCTGGAAGCAGAAGATTTTGGAGGAAGGGGATCAGTGGAAATTTTTGAGCAAGTATGTGATACGGGCAAAGCTGCGTCTCAGAAAGAGCCTGCTGGCAAAGTGTAAGTGGTGATTTGAAAGAACATAGTAAACCCCATGCCAGTAGACCCCACATTCATCTGGTCACCACTAAAACTCATGTGGTGTCGGATACACAGTAGAGATTCAATGAGTTTCTTTTTGGAAGCTCAGTGAAAGCAAAGAAGTCATTTGGAGGCTCTTGGCGATAGCCAGGGTAAATGATGAAAAGAGATGAAACTGGAGTATTGGCCGTGAGAATGTTAGGGATCAGCCTCACCTTGACTGCAGGCTACATGGAGGCTGCATGGAGGCAGGCACATCCAATTGTCACATTTATAGAATTCGTGAAGTGGCAAACATTTAAGAAACTTACTCCATTTGTTAATTTCTAAGCTTTGTTATTATTCCTTTTAGCTTTAACTTTGCTTTTGGTTTTTACAGTTAAAGATTTTTTTTAAGCCATACTTTAAAAAAATTCTACTCATATTAAGAAGCCTTTCACTATTGCTTTAACAGCACTTAGTATTTCAGACCTACATTAATTTAAAAAAGTGTTAGATCGTATTTATGGTATGATTTCCAATGGAATGAACTGTTATGGCCTCTCTGATTAAATTATAATTTTAATGCCCTTGGTTGTGTATGGCTAGGGACAAGTTCATTCCAAGTTCACTGTTTTCCCTAATGTAGGCAAAACTGCGGTCAGCTAAGTTTCGCTACTGTGCCCAGGCTCCATCCAGGCTTCTAGCTGATAGAAATAGCAGAGGGCTCTGAATCTTCCTTAGAATCCTCTCCCCCAAGCTCCCTGCTGCTAAGCTGAAATGCATGAAGTATTCAAAACTGTTATTTCCTGCCTCAGTTTGAAATGTGTGTAATTTTTCCTTTTTGAAAAGGATACGTTCTGAACATTTAGAGTGTGTAGATAACCTCCCCTGCAACAGAAGAATCTTTTGAGATCTGTTTTGACAGAATTCTGGTCAAAAACATTCACATAGCAAAGGTACAAGATGTATCAAATATTTTAGGCCCCCCCTCCTTTTTTTGTACATTATGGTGTGAAAATTAGCAAGGCGTGTTTTTTTCTTTTGAAATGTTTATTTATTTATTCTGAGAGAGAGAGAGAGAGAGAGCACGAGCAAGCGCTCAGGGGAAGGGCAGAGAGAGAGAGGGAAACAGAGAATCCCAAGCAGGCTCTGCACTGTTTGCACAGAGTCCAATGTGGGGTTCCACCTCATGAACAGTGAGATCATGACCCGAGCTGAAATCAAGGGTTGAACACTTAACCAGCCAGCTGAGACACCCAGGTGCTGCTCAAGGCATGTTTAATACACACACACACACACACACACACACACACACACAGACACATACTGTTTTCTAATTTTTTTTCAGGCGGTGCACAGTGAAACAATGAACTCCATTTTTTCCACTACATAGTTGCTTCATTTATTGTTCCCAGTTGATTGTCTTTTCTGTCAACTGTTAGTACTGAAAAGAATCCTCAAAGTGTGGCATTGGGTAAAATTCACCCATCTTATATGTCTGGGATTGTTTTTCAAAAAGAAGCGTTGGAATGTTTTTTAAAGGACAACAGAAAACAAAACAAATGCGTTGATGATAGGATTACGTCTGAAGAACTGATAAATCATGGTCCTATACCACCCCCTGGAAGATGGGTACAAGGTCGTCTACTATTTGCTTCTATCTTAATCCTATGATTTTCTGGTTCCCTGGCTTAGAAAGTTTAGGCTCTATAAAGTAGCTGAAGCAGGACAACTCAAGGTTACTCAGATCCTCTGTGATTTTATTTTACTGTTTGGGAGATAAACGTTACCACTGGTTTGTAAATTGTTTAGATATCCACAGAAGAAAGGGTTATTTAGTATTTGGGGGGGGGGGGGGCTCAAGACAGAAACTGTCTTTGTTTAAGAAATTAGAAACTCATTCCTGAGAATCAACGCCCTTAAACCTTGTCACCTAAAACCAATTTAGAGTGAAAAACAGCAGCATGTGATTTTTTAAGCCCAATTTAATGTTAAAATTCTGGAAAATTGCAGGCATACAGAAAATAGAGAAAATGTTCAACACCCTTGTACCCATCATTTTTATTAACAAGTGTTAGCTTTTTATCACAATTGCTGGAGACTGTAATTTTTTGTTTAATTTTAAAGACCTTCATATTTTTATTAACTGCCGAACACCACGGAAATAATATTTGTAATATGTTAATATGTGTAAAGTATAAAAATAACAAAACAAATACTCATGCACCTGTTACCCAAATTAGGAATTACAGTTTCCTTTTCTTAAAAAAAAAATATAATTCCTATGAGCTTACCAGTTCAAGCCTCCTTGCCCTCCCCCTAAAAATTATGCACAATAGGAAACTCTTGGGGTTTACATTCTGGCGACTGCCTTGAATCTCAGAATTTTTCTGTTGCTCTTCAAATTAGGTGATGCTAATAATGATATTTAGAAAGAGATTTGAGGCCCTAAACATTAGACTATCCTACCCTGTTTCAGTCTCCTGTGTTCTCTCATTAGTTCTTCCAGCTTATTCTTGGTAAAGCACTCTTCTCTATACATGTTAAAATACTTATCACATATGAATATTTTAAGTGCTTGTCAAGTATTGGTTCATACTCTTCATAAGGCCCAGGGAAAAGTCTGCACTATCCATAATGGCACCATTCTTACCGATAGTGATTTTGAGAGCCATGAGGACAGAAAAATAGATCTGAGAAAAATGAAATAGTAATCTCACTTCCAGATCTGGATTGAAAATGTAGCCAAAAGAGTATCCAGAAATAAGAGATTCTCTTTCTTGGTTGTTTTTACTGAAAGTCTGGGGACCAAGCTGAATCCACTTACCTCTGGTGCTGGTGGTACAGAGTCAGCCTAATGGTAAACCTCAGGGACTCCTAACTTCCACGCACAATTAAATCTAGTTGTCAAATTTGGACAGGAGAGAGCCCTCCTTTTCCTCAAGCCAATAGAGAGGTGCTTTGTGGGGGCGTTTACTCATTTTCCAGAGTACAGAGCAAGGACCATCCATCATGATCAAATGGGAGTATTTTATATCATTCATCTCTAGTGAGGATAGTGATAAAAATCCTGTACTTTATCCCCCCCCTTTTTTTTTTTTTAACCTGCTGTGATTGAGGTTCAGGTTATAAGCTGAAAGGATACTTTGAGGTTATTAAAAGACATACATACACACTTAAGAATTATTCAGTCTCTGTTGCTCATTTTCCCCTCTGTGAATAATTTCTGCAGACAGGTGACCAGTTCAACCATCTGTCTCTTTGTTATAAATGCCTGTGGTTGGTCCACTCCCTTCTGCCTTGAAGTTAAATGAAGGCTTCTTTTGCAAGAGAGTGAAAAAGCCAGCAAAGAAGATGAAATTTCCAGACATTCCTGTGTTGTCATTTTTTCTCTTGAGAAATATGAAGAATGACTCTTTCTTTCTCCAGTTCAAATATATAGATTCCTCAGAGGCTCTGATGCATATATATCATTGGAACAAATTTTTTTTAGTATTGGTCATTTTGGAAAACCAAAAGAAGTCCTTTGGAATTTATAGTATCAGCTCCTTCTATTTAAATGTTTTGTTTTTAGCTTGACTGCTGGTTCAAAGTACTACTAAATCTAGTTAGGGAAAATGAAATTTGGGAAGCATATTGGCTATGGATTTGTGTGATGACTTGAGAATACTCTCGACCTTTCTGTCTTGGTTCAAAGGCAAGTTTTGTGTCATAAAACCACTCAACCAACCAACCACTGTTTGGGTCATGTCTTCACATCACACATGATATCTGCAAATTTTTATCTAGGACCAATAGGAGTATAAATTATCCCTTGACTGAAAACAAAAGCCCACAGGCTATTTGTTGAAATATATTAGGTGACTACTTTGCAGAATAACATAACCCAAAATGGAAGAGTGTATCTACTTCAGTGAGATTCCATTTCATGGATGTTATTTTGCATCATTGAAACAATTAGATAGAAATTAGACTAAGTTAATAAAATAATAAAACTTTTAAGAAATTCTTGTGATATACTTCCTAATTTTAGATACAATGCTGGATTTATATGCTCATTTCATTTTTACAACAATCTTTCAAGTAGATGTCATTGCCCCAGCAAGTAGATATTGTTATTATTGCTACCATTTAGTGAAGGAGATGATATAAGAATTGAGATGTCTGGCCCACAAGACACAAAACTAGGAGGTAGCTGGGATTCAGATCCAGGTTTGTCTGTTAGGAGTTCATGCTCTGTTAACCTCTCTGCCATATTGTCTTTCCATATGCTGTGGTACAAAATAGAATTTTGACCTTACCACCTTCCCAGGTTGGGATCAGACGAAGTCCAGAGACAGTAGATGACCAGGATCTCTGGTCGTGGCAACGCCGGTTGCTATAAGAGGATACTTGGCAAACAGCATTGCACACAGATGGTGTGCAACCCACACATCTCTATTTACGTAGAGTCCCTGAGTGTTTGTGTTAACAGGTTTGAGAGATAATATAAGAAGTTGTTGTTTGTTCTTTCTTTGTAAGTCTGCAATTAATTTTTAGCATAAATTTAAAAGGGGAATTTGTAAATTCAGTAGACACTGAGAGACTGGCGATCCAAGAAAACATTTGTCTGTTGAGTTTAAAAAGGAGATTCTGTGCAAAACCAGTTGTTTTCCAATATTACCAGTAGGTGGCGCTTTGGTCTTGTAGGTCAAATTTAATGAGCCTGGATTTCCCTCCCCACCCTCCCCCTCATGTTGGGCCAGGAAAAAACCCAATTCAAGGCTGATTAACAGGACTGTGCCAGTTAGGTTTGTTCAATTTGGGTTTTCTCCATCATTATCACTGTTTAGAACCAAGATAATTAAACCCATTTGAAAATCTTGGACGCTCCTTTTTCAACTTTTTTACAGTAAGTTATATTCACCCATTTTGGAAAAGAACATCAGTAGTTGGAACTAGCTCAGTTACCCCATCAGTACATTATCTTGATAGGCTGTGCGTGTAGGAGTCTCTTCTCATACAGAGTGGAGCAAACCATTGTAAGTGCCGGAACCTGTGCTCAACCGAGTTTGTGATTTGGGTGTCCGGCTTCAAAGATGGGACAGGCACACAGCCCAACACATAATTTTCTTCTTTACATTTTAAAATCAGTGGAGACAAAAAGGGAAGGGAACAGTGATTTGAACAAGTTGACTTACATGTACTGAATTCACTCATTTCCGTTGTCATACAGAGACTGTGTTAACTAATGTCAACAAATGAAGTGTTCTTGCCATCAAGGAGTAATTTTCTGAGATAAGACTACTATGAGATAACAGTGGATGATAGCAAACAAAGCGGTTCCCCCAATGACTTGGATTGAAGTGATGTTATTCATCTACTCACTTATGAATATCTGCTAAATACCAAGGTGCTGGGGATACTGAGATGAAGTACACACTCAGTTCCCCCAAGAAACCTAAAGTCTAGTGGGAAAGGTCAAGAGGTGGCTGAAAGGCAGTGTGTTCAGTGACTGGTTGTCTTATGCACACCTTACCAGTAAGAAGTGGGGAGCCTGGGGGACACTGATGGAGCATCTAATCAAGATGAAATGGCTGATAAGGTACAGGCAAGCTGAGTCTGGAAGGATGACTAGATGAACAGGAGAAGAAAGGAGAGAAGTAGGCATAAGGAGGAGAACATAGAAAAAAAACTCACAATCTTCTCTGTGTGTGGGGAATTGAAAGAGTTTGGTAGCTGAGGGCATAATCATGTTCACTGAGGACATGAGTGGGGTCATAATGAGGGAGATTTTGAGTACTACACTGAGTGTGAGGTATTTTTCTAAAAGCTATAGGAGAGCCTTTGGAGATTATGCACCTCTGCATAATCTTACCAGAAAGGTAGGTCATTTATCCTGATTTTACAGAAGGCGCAAGAAGATACCAGAGAGCAGTTGAGTTGCTGAAGATGACCGTCTAGATCCAGAGTCTGTGCAAACTATCTGTCACAGTCTTCTCCTCATGGGAATTTTAGGTTTTGACTCACCTTGAGCTTTTCAGACTACTGAAGAATTGATTATGCAAGAGCAGATGAGCTCGTTGGCTTAATTATTTAAAGATTGCTTGCTATTTTCATCATTTTATTTTTCCTCAAACTATAGTCAGAGAGGCTTTGGAAGGGTTTAGTGATGATCATAATCATTTAACCTTTGGTAAGCATATTTCCTTCATCTTGAAGCAGAAGTTCATAGTGTTGTTTTTGACCCTGATCTGAGTCCTGCATTCTTTGCCTGTCTTACTATGTTTGAAGGTGGTGAAGAAACACACAGTGTGTGTGTGTGTGTGTGTGTGTGTGTGTGTGTGTGTGTGTGGTGCTGGTGGTAGGGCTGTGGCAGTAAAGGTTAGCTCAGGGACTTTATAGCTTCGCCTATATTAAATTCACCTAATAAGAATATGTATAGTCAAATTTCCAGTAAGCCAAAAAGAGTCCCTAAATTGTTTTAAAGCCCACCACTGCTTCTTCCCAAATTAAATGTTATTTTAAGGGAAGTAAAATGTCTTTATAGCATGAATATAATAAAGGCTTACCAGAAACTTCTTGGATCATAACCATTATGAGTTTATTCTGTTCTTGGTATATCTGTTCTCTGGTTTTCTTTGCATTGTTGGAGTGGCAGATTTAAAGCAGACCAGTTTTTGCCTAATTCTATATGTACCAAAGCTACTTATAAAATGGTGGTATTTAATAACTGCTCAAGCAAAAACAAAACCCCAGTAACAGCCCACTTAACTTTCTGTGGGTAGGCAACGCTCTCAAAGGGATTATTAACTTCTTCCAAAGAAGCTTTTGTTCTTGAAATGCTGAATGCATTTCTATTCATGTTAGACTTTGCCAAACACCTTGTTGACTATGAAATGCTAAGTCAGGGTTTTCATTAAACTGGCTCTGCTTTTTCCTTGATAATTTAATAGTTATAGGATTTATCTATTTTACCAAATTAGTACTTTGTTAATTATTCAGCCCATGAGAATTTTTTTAATGTTTATTTATTTTTTGAGATAGAGACTGAGTGTGAGCAGAGGAGGAACAGAGAGAGAGGGAGACACAGAATCCAAAGCAGGCTCCAGGCTCTGAGCTGTCAGCACAGAGCCCGATGCGGGACTCGAACTCACAGACCGAGAGATCATGACCTGAGCTGAAGTCGGACATTCAACCGACTGAGCCACCCAGGTGCCCCTCAACCTGTGAGAATTTATAAGTAATTACCTTACATGACTTGTATGTCTCTAAAGTGAATGTTCATTTTAATACATTCTTTCACTCATAATATTGGTCTTGTTTTTTACTGATGCACAAAGTAAGTATAAGATTCATTTATTAGTTTATTCAACTAGTTATAAAATTCCTACTGTGTATCAGATACTGTATTTGGCACTAGAGATGAAACAGAAAACAAGATAAAAACCTCTGCCCTTATGGGATTTAGGATACCTGCAATACTTATAGGTCATTGAACCACAAGTCCCTAAGACCTGGTATGAAAATCCATTTGGTCAGAATCAGTGATGATTGTCACTGTCATTCTCAAAATTGAGCTGAAAAGTGAAAATCTTCTTATGGCAAAGGGCCGCTGGACCTCTCATTATCCCTGGGAATCCCCTTCTCTGTTGCCACCACCATACCAGCTATGAGAATCACTGCTCCCCCTCCCTTTCTGCTTTGACTCAGGTATCGTCTTTGCTCAATTCTGCAAACCACAGCTGAGACAGGGTGCTATGTTTAAGACTTGTCTGATGGATTTTTATGGAAGGGGAAGCATGTTGGCTACAAGCCATGGCTCCTTAGAGAAAGCCCACAGGCCTTGGTCCTCCCTCATGGGGTCCCTACAGGGTCTTCTCCCAGTCAGTGGCTACCTTTGTCTTAATATCCTTAAGCATGACTAGAATGCTGACCTCAAGGATGGATTTTACCCATTCCATTCCAAGGCTCACCTTACTATTCTAGCATCCAGTCTTTCTCTTTCAAGGTCTAACTCATCCCAAGAAGATTGACACTTGGAATTATGACCTAGAGGAGAGGCTCTGTGTCGTATCCAGAGGGATGTGGCCTTGCCATGTGGTGCCAGCTGCTGATGCACATTTAAGCACAGTAGTGCAATACCAGTAAACAGTGTTCTATAGCAGAGAGCCATTTCCTTATGAGTCTCCTGGGTTCTCAGGACAGGACATAAATTCTCTTCAACTCTAGGATTTGTGGCTTCTCTAGTGAGGATAGCTACTCTGTCCTCAAAATCTCATTGACCTTCTACTCCTTCCTCTTAAAGGGTACTCTCAAGTGGCTCCTCAATGTCTAGGGCCAGGTCTGAGAGGTCAGTCTTCTTTGGCTGCTGGTAATTTTCCAAAGCAAATGTCTTTCCCCTTCTCACCTCACCCATGTCCCCTTGTGTTCATTCTTTGATTTTTCTGGACACATAAGCCTACCTAATGCAGCAGCCACAAGCCAAGGAAGCTTGCTGTGAAGTGGCAGAGGCTGAGCACAAGCATCTTTGTACAATGAATAGGAAATCTATGCATTATTGCACATCCAGGATCCCTGAGTCCACACTGCTTCACAGCCATATTACACATCTGGAATATCTTTTATCCTCACTTCTGGCTCATATCTGGGGTTTTGTCTGTTTGGTGTAAAGATTCCTGCCTCTCTAAAATATGCCTCAGGTTCCAGGGCCTTCTTGTAGCAACAGATGATCTATAGGCTCAAAAAAATATTGTGCATGAGAATAGTCTTAGATTTGGGAAACCATCTCTAATAGCTAGTGAGAGTTCATGCAAATTAAAGAAAATCAGCAAATATTTGCTTCCACCTTCTTTACACCAAGAATATTATAGATTCAGGAGCTAGCCCAGGGAAAATGATAGACAGTGTCAGCTCTAATAGAGCCTGAAATCGAGTGGAGAACACAGGCATTTAGTAAATAGCTATAGGAATGATGAAAGCTACAAAAAGAGAGAGTCGAGGTGCTACAGGTACATGCTGAGGAAGAGTTGAACCTAATCTGAGGGATTTGGGGGAGTTGGGCTTCGCTCTGCCGTTGTCTGATTAAATGACTTGGTGCAACCCCAATGGGTGATTAACGGCAGTTCTTCTTACCTGCTGGCACCCTTCCTGTTCCAGCCGGGGTTCCCAAGTGTATGAACTGTAGCGACAGGGGAGGATGCTGCCACCAGTGGTAAGCCGGGCTCCAGAGAGCAAACACTGGAGCAGATTGACAGAGGAGGCTAAGAAGTGACTCCGGCGCATTGAGTCCATTTGGAGTAAAGAATGGAGGAAAGGCTTGTAGGCAGACAGTAAATTCCATGATAGATATGGCATCTGTCTTGTTTATTACTGTAAGCTTGACACTTAGTATAGTGATTCTCAAATGTTGGAATGAATGGATAGCTGACCGCTCACTTTCTATGCCTGTCTGTTGTGGTCAGGTTTGGGCTGTCTTGGGAATAGAGATAGGATCAGATGACCTTCTGGTGCAGGTCACCCCATGGGTCACCAGGTGTGTGTGCATCTACCCTTTCTACGAGAACTTCTTTAGTTCTCCATCCCTACCAAGCATCTGGTCCTGTTCATGATGCTGTGAGGCTGCAGCAAAAACGAGCTAGCTCCATCCATGTAGACTCACCTTAGGTGGTGGTCCTTCTAATGTATCCCCCCTCCCTCATGGTTTTCCATCTAATTACACTTCCCCTCCTCAAGTTAGCTATTTTTCATGTTAAATTCACCATGGGGCTCATACTGTGTTAGCCCTTCCTGCAGTCATTCAGGTGATTTGGAGGGGAGATGGGAAAGTCACTCTGACAGATGACAAGTGACAAGTCCATCTAGGACTAGGGTCGGCCACCATACTCTAGGGGTAGCAGAAGCAAATTACTGCAGTAAATTTGAGTAGCTTAGACATTTTATAGCATATGCATGATGAAGACACAGTCTGGCTGGAAATTTCTCTTTTAACAACGGGCTGAAGCTTTGGAGATTAAATGATGGGCTGCAGGAAAAGGATAGAAGGAATAGAAACTCCTCTCCGTAGAAGCACTTGAAAAACAGTCTGTGGACATTTTCTGTCACTATCAGATGAAGCTAGTTTGGCACCCACACAGCAAATCAAATTCTATGACAAAGAATTGGAAAAAAAATCAGTAGTCTTTCCTATAAAGAGAACCTTTTGATGACCTTACAGTAGGCATGTGGTATAATAAAAGGGTTTGGTAATAGAGAAAGAAAATTAAAAATATATGAAAAACAAAACACAAGAAAGCTTTTATGGGAGAAACAGATTTTTCTCTGACATCTACCACTTCCCCACCCCCCTCCATAGAACTGCCCCCTCTCTGTGCATAAGAATAAGCGATTTCTCCATTTTCTGAGGTCTTAAAGGGCTTCATTGGGATCTTTCTGATAACAATTTACTATTATGATCATTTTATACTCGTTTGTTTTATTGCTATAGGATTGTGGGCTCCTGTGGACAGCGTTTTATTATCTTCTTATCTCTCACTGTTTTTTACAGAGAGTAGGCCCCTAATAAATCTATGTAGAATGAACAAACGAATCAATAAATGCATATGTAGTAAGTATATTCATCCTGACTTCTCTGATGCTTTCTGTCTTCCATGACTTAAGTTTTTAAAAGTAGTCCAATAAACCTGTTACTAGTGTCTCAATATTTGCTTCCAAGAGAATAAATTGTCTGTTTAAGGATAAAAATCATCCTTCTCTAAATCAAGGGTGATTAAAATATCCAGGTGCTTCCAGGATATCGAGCCCTCATGCCCTGGGTCTCAGGAATTATGGCTGCTGATCAAACATCTGTCTCCCCATCTTTTCTACACTTATCAAAATCTTATCCATCTTTCAAGACCAGCTTAATTTTTAACTCCGTTGCTCAGTAAAGGCTTTCTCTGCTTTCCAGAGGTGGAAAAAATATTTCTCTTTTCTGATATTTATTCCAACTAATTGTTTCCCTCATTCATTCACCATGGATGATAGAGGGAAAGGCACTTTGAAGACAGTGGCCCTGGTTCAAGTCCAACCTTTGCTGCTCAGCAATGGCAAGTTTCCTCCCTTCACCCTGGGTTCCCTCACGGTGTTAATGAACCTTTGCAGTGTGATATCTGGTCTAGAGGGTTAGATGAGAGCCTGTTAGAAATGCCTGTTACAACACTTAGAACCCATCGAGGCCTCAGATAAAGGCAGCTGCTCATATTATTTGCACATATTTCAAAATATAGATTGTAAATGGAAAGACTGTGTATCTTTCCCAATAACCTAATGTCTAACTTGCTTTTAGTGGAAGATGAATAAATAAGCATATATAACAAAGACAGCAATAATTGCTATGAAGACAAAACAGGGTAAAAAGAAAAGGAGGTGGCCCAGAGATAATACTGCTGAGGAAGATTTCTGTGAGGAACGGATGTTTGAATAGAAGTGGAACAAAGTGGGAGGAGAGCATCATGCCTGTGCTTGGGAGGAGACAGTGTGCCCTTGATGGAGAGAGGGAAGGAAGGTCAGAAGGATATAGAACTATAGAACAAGGAAGCCAAAGGAGTACAGTTTTACAAAGAAAGGAGTAATCCTCGATGTCAGAATCCTGTCTTCCTGGGAGAGGGCACCTGCTGAGCTTGGCAAGTGAGAGATGGCTTTAGTAAGAGGGCAAGAGCCACGCCAGTGCAATGGTGAGAACAGGGAAGACGCTGGGCTGCTGCTGGGCTGCTGAAGATGATAGTTTAATCTGAAAGACCTGATTATAAATCTAGGCAGAGAGAAAGGAAAGAAGAATTAGATATTTAGGAGGGAGATGCACGGGGTGCCTGGGTGGCTCAGTCGGTTAAGTGTCCGACTTCAACTCAGGTCACGATCTCGTGGCCTGTGAGTTTGAACCCCACGTCGGGCTCTGGGCTGATGGCTCAGAGCCTGGATCCTGCTTCAGATTCTGTGTCTCCCTCTCTCTCTGCCCCTCCCCCGTTCATGCTGTGTCTCTCTCTGTCTCAAAAATAAATAAACGTTAAAAAAAAAAAAAGGAGGGAGATGCTGTTAGCGCAGGTCCTTGAAGGAGGTAGGAGCTGGTGGAAGGCAATGCAGGGTAGATGGTTTGGTCAGAGGAATGATGCCACATGCAGAGCAGAGAGAGAAAGCTTGCAAGGAGGTAAGGCTAGACGGCTTCACACTTCCTAGTGAAATATACTGCAGCCACTGGTGGCGAGCCTGAGTAGAAGGGCAGAGATTTGAGTGAGGTCAAGCAGGAAAGGAAACCGAATATTTAAAAATGGTTTGTTCTTTTGATCTTGGATGCAGGAAGCCATTTAATCCCTCTTGTGTACAAGGGCATCACCATGGAAATAACCTCTAACCACATTTGCTATGTTGTAGGCTTTTCTGCATAAACACATCAGTATAAGAAACTCTTTTGAAAACACGTTCTGAAAAAAACTGCATTCTTCCTCCACACACAAACACACACACCCCCTCTTTATATTTGTGTCAACTCATAACCAATTAAATATAATGTTGGATACCTTTTAAACTCAATTCTGGAGTCAGCCTTTTTTTTTCTTTTAAATGTTTAGTTTCCTATTTGTGTATGTGATCTTTACATTGTGCTCTTTAATAGTGTAAAGTTTAGATTCAGGTCATACCATAATGGCACTTACTTCTGTCCACAAATGCGGTTGGTAGCTTATAGACATATACTCATTGTGATCCAGAGATGATGCTGGACCCTTGATTTATATTTTATCCCATTTGAAATCCTTATAACCACACTGTAAGCTGACAGATGGGGAAACTGAGATAATGATAATGATAATGAGGTAGTTGGCTCAGTGTCACCCAGCTTATTAAGGGGTATTTTTAGGTTGCAAGTGCAGGTCTTCCTGACCTTAACTTCCACCATGTCATCTAGTTACAGCAAAAGGCTAAAGAACAATAGTCTTTAGTTTTGACACTCAAGATGCTCTACAGCTCATGCTGGCGTGAAAATCCTGTGCAGGGGAGGGAGAACAGAAAGTGCATTTTAATAACCTTCAATTAAATTAATTTCATTTTGCTTCTTTTGATGTATGGTCTCTTCAAAAAAATCCAATTCTACTGATGTTTATTAAGTACCTCTATTCACTTGGAAAGTGCCAGACACTTCAGGGGATCTGTGGATGAGTGTGATTCGGCCCATGCTTCAAGAGCTTACAATCTATTGGAGAGGATGGGAGTCCACAATTTGCTCTAATACTAGATTGGCTGTGAGAAGCGCCATAAGAGGTGGGGCAAACAAAGAGTTCTTAATGTGCATATGCAAGATTATGTGAATAATTAGAAAAGTGGCCCAATAGTACCTAAACACTGGCAGCATCATACAATAGAACCCTTTTGATGATTCTTTATTTTAAACACGATCATCCATTTTTTGAATCCATGCCATGTAGCAAGTAAAGGATGTATGGATGGCAGTGACCTCATCTTAGACGTTGTTAAGGTCAGCAGTGTGAGCCCACTTTGTGTTATAGGGGCAGGTGATTCAAGACTCAGGGGTGTGGCGGTAGGGACACAACAGTCCCGGTAGTGGTTCATGACTTGCTGCTGCTCTTGGCCTTTCGTGTGTTTTCTTGGGCACTGGCTGTTCCTAACATTCAGCTGTAACTGTGCAAAGGTGTATGTTATATAAAATTGTTGGTTTTCATTTTTTTTTCTTTTAGCATGACTTTTTGCTATTAAAGGATGTGAACTCCAGAAATACTGTGAATCCCAGAATAGGTCAAGTCCTCCATATTCTGGGTAAACATTATTTTGATACATTTTCTTAGGGATTTAAAAGTAGGGCACCAGAGTTCTGGACTTCCAGCCCATGTCAGGCTCTGTGCTGACTGCTCAGAGCCTGGTGCCTGCTTCAGATTCTGTGTGTGTGTGTGTGTGTGTGTGTGTGTGTGTGTGTGTGTGTGTGTGTGTCTCTCTCTCTCTCTCTTTCTCTCTGCCCCTCCCCGACTCACTCTCTCTGTCTCTCTCTCAAAAATTAATAAACATTAAAAAAAAGGGCACCTTTTTTCCCTAGTGTAGGGCACTAGAAATTTCCATACCGTTATTTTTCAGATTGCCTGCAGGCATGTAGAAGAGAAGAGGCAAACCTAAAGACCATGAGCTCATTCCATGCACCTTACACAAATAGAAATTAAATAAACGCTTCACAATTCTCGAGTTCCCAGTCACTTATATGTTAGGTGCTGTCAGAGTCACTTTGAAATGCACAGGTAAAACAAACATTGCTTCAGTTTCTAAGAGTTCATGTCTAAATAGGAGGATCAGGGGATGGTCTTGAAAGGTCAGAAGTTGGATTTCTATTGCCATGTTGTTGGGAATGTACATCTAACTGCAGGAACTGTCTCCCCGTAACTTCCTCAGCTCTCTGTGCTACTCTCTAGCTCCATGGAGTTGTTTGTCTCCATATTTATTTGAACTCTTACAGTTTGTTTGCTACAGTTTCCTGTTGCAGTGAGTTAGTGTCCCCCCCCCCACCCCCTCATGGATTGGCTGCAGCAGTGATTGGTGTTGCTTGGATGAAGTGATGGATGCTTCTCTCTTCTCTCTGGCTGCTTGGAGCCAGAATACAGAAGTGCTGGTTAAAAGGTGATTAGTCTTCCCTGATGGTACTGTGTGCTGCAAACAGAATTTCGGCCACCACGTCTTCATTAGCCTTGGTCAGAGTCCACATTACCTCAGATTAGGCAATCGGTTATTTGTTACAAAGCAGAGAGTACAGGCCTTTTGACCAAGTGTCAGCTGCATGAAGCCCATTTGGGAAAGAAAAATTGCGGGCCCCAGTTGCCAAGAATCCATAGAGAAGGAATTAAAGCTGGTTTGTGGTGCCAGCACCACTCGTGCTGAGTACTCCAGTTGGTGGAGATCAGCAGGCCTCTGACACAATCAGAGTGGACACTCAGTGGCACCCTCTTGCCATTTCTTTGCTTCCTGGGTGATGTCATCTGGGGTTGCAACTGTTGGGAAATGTTGTTTTCTAAAAGTTGAGGACAGATGATTAGTGTCTTTGGGAGTTAGGTCTATTTCTTCAAATAGGAGTTTAGAACTTCTATGTGCCCAGTAATGTTCAGGATGCTGGGGCGTGGGGTCGGGAGAGGACAGCAGACCAAGCCCTGAATTTCTGAAGCTCTCATAGAACGGAAGAGATAGGTAATAAACAAATACACGTATATCATATAATGAAAAAAAAAGTGCTCTGAAGAAACATAAATTGAGTAAGGAGAGAAAGAATGGGACAGGTGGTGATCAGGGAGGACTTCTTGGAGGGAAAGGTATCGCAGTAGAGAGGAAGTGAAGTGGGGGATGCCTGTGGTTGCGAGAATGGTCTTCTGCACAGAGAGGATAGTGCAAAGTTCATACTTCCAAGTGGTCTACATTCAACTTATATTATTTTATGTTATTTAGCACCTAACAGGAATCATTCAGTATGTTAGGTAAGGGGGAGTAGGCAAATCTATATCTCAGTGACTGGCACATTACTGGTGTTCAAAAAAAAGCGAGCTTCTTTCTCTTTTTTGAAACTCAAGGATATGACTTAAGATGAATTCTCACCCATGGAAGTTTGCTCCCATCTACTATCTAAACGTCACATGGTATAATGTAAGGCAAGCCACTGGGATGCATCTGCCCTTCACCTCGCCTCCCTTTACCCCGCTTTTCCCTCCCTCTCTTCCTCTTCTCCCCTCCTTTCCAGCTTCCTTTCTTCCTTTCTCCCTTTCTCTCCTTCCCTCCCCTTCTGTTCTCCCGTGTCTCCTGAGACACAAGTGAATGAATGGAATGTAACCCCAGAGATCACCTAATGAATGATTGCTCTCTGTGGTAAGTTAATACAACAATGACTTACTTCATGCCATAATCCACATACGCACAGCAGTGAGCACCATCCGGTTAGGGTTTAGAGTGGGGCAAAAATGGAAAGGGATGTGTTTTGTGGGCAACTGAGACTTTTGTAGCACCTGGAAATTTAGAGTGTCATTTTGCCATGAGAGTGTTGATCATTCTCACTAATGATCTGTAGAGACAGACATAGTAATGATGCCTTTGGGAGTAGGTATAACACTGTAATCTGTGCCATGCTATCCCCCAAACTGTCCGTATAATATTTGAAGTCCTGATATCAATATTCTGTCAGTTTCTCAAAGACCCTAGAAATCCTAGTTACCAGCAAAATTCTTCTTCTACAGAGAGGTAGCGTACCTATCTTCTCTACTTGCAAATGTGAATAAAAACAATAGAAAGTTCTTTTTTATTTTAATTTTAGAGAAAGAGAGAGAGCAAGCAATGGAGAGGGACAGAAGGAGAGAGAGAGAAAATCCTAAGCGGACTCCACACTCAGTGTTGAGTCCCATATGGGGCTCGATCCCACAACCCTGGGATCACGACCTGAGCTGAAATCGAGAGTCAGATGCTCAATGGACTGAGCCGCCCAGGTGCCCCCTAGAAAGCTTTTATTAAGCAACTATTAAATATGTCATTTCTAACACAGCTGTTCATGGAGACAAGCCTAGTTGTAACTGTGTTACAGATAAAGACTTAGGGATCATGAGAGGCATAGCCTTCCCTGGCATAAATGGAAAGCTCAGACCTGCATCTGATTGCCAGCAAGATCATTTCTCCTCTCCCTCCCTTGTTCTTTCTCAAAACATCCCACCATCCTTAGCCCCTTGAATAAAGCCACAATTCTCTACTGTTTTTATGCCTTCTTCCTTAAACCCTGTGGAATCCCTCTTAGAAAGTCTTTGCAATCTATCTCTTCTTTTCCATTCCTATTCCTTCTCAGAGTCATTTTATCCTTTTTCATCTAGATTGTTACACCTTTCTACCTGTTTTTCAGCCTCCAGTTGTTTGCCACACCAACCAGTCTTAGGCCCTGTTGACAAATTTACTACCTTGAGCACCCTGTTGCTACATTGCTACCCATCTTATAATTTTTCAGAGCTCATTGCTGTTCTCTCTGCATGCTGGCTTCACAGCCCTGCCTACCCTACCCTACCCTATTTCTCTAACCTTCTCTAAGTCACGTGGCTGAGTTCACTATCCCTGGAACACGCCAGGCATGTTCTTCTCTTTTTAACTTTCCTCACACTGTATGCCCCACTTAAAGCACTGCCTCCTTCCCTATGCTTTCTAAAAGATCCAGATCAATTTCTACCTCCTCTGTGAAATTTATCTTCCCTTCTCCTGCCCATATTGATCTCTCCCTTCTTAAACACTTTCTGTAAACTCAAAAGGTCTATAAAATTGTCTTTTTTTATATATAAATCTTCAATAGAAACTGCCTTACAGAAGATGCCCCTTACTGAAGTTGGATTATTTTCTTTAGTGATTGGTAACTGTTCAGCTGCAACTAGCAGAAAGCACAACAGACATTGGCTTAACCAATTAGAGGTTGATGGTTTCAAGTAGCGGCAAGTCCAAAAGTATGCAATCCAGGGTGGTGCAGCTGCTGTTATGCCTCTGGGACCCACAGAGGTCTTTCTGCTTCGGTATCCTCCCTGTATTGGCTTTTGGCCTCCTGCTTATTGCCTCTTAGTCATAGTATAGTTGCTATACCTCCAGGAAGGAGTAATGGAACAGCAGAAATGCAGGTGTATCTTATTGGTCAGTGAGGTCAGAATTATGTAACATGCCACTTCTAGCTGCAAGAAATGCTTGGAAATTGAGTTTTGGACTTTTAAGCTTCTATAGGAGAGGCACGATTGGAAAAATGTGGCCAAGAATTGGTACTAAAGAAACCAATCTAGAGTATCAGCCATAGCACAGATTAAGCAATAAATACTTTGAAGTAATGCTTCATCCTTTTTTTTAAGTTTATTTATTTATTTTGAGACACTGTGTATGTGAGCATAGGAGGTGCAGAGAGAGAGAAAGAAAGAGAGAGAGAGAGAGAGAGAGAGAGAGAGAATCTCAAATAGACTCTGCCCTGTCAGGGCAGAGCCTCATGTGGGGCTTGAACTCACAAAACTGTGATCATGACCTCAGTTGAAATCAAGAGTTGGACATTAACTAACTGAGCCACCCAGGTGCCCCTGCTTCATTCTTTAAAAAAAATGTTTATTTTATTTTTGAGAGAGAGAGAGTACCAAGAGCAGGGCAGGAGCAGAGAGAGAAGAATCCTAGGAGAGAGAGAATCCTAAGCAGGCTCCACACTGTTAGCACAGAGCCCGATACGGAGCTCAAACTCATGTGATGGCAGAGACAGTGGAGTAAAAACAACAACGAAAATGAACACTGGCATCAGATTTGCTTGTTACCAAATGCATAACCTCATGGTCATGTGGCCTTAAGTAACTCACTTATCTTTCTAAGAGGTTTTTTCTTTTAAACAGTTGCATTAATAAAACACTTGCCTCTCTGAGTTATTGTGATGATTGAAAGAGGTAAAGCTCATAACCTATTAGATGGCATATAGAAAGTACTCAGTAAGTGCCCATCTCTTTTCTCTCTTCCCATTTGAGGACCTGGTTGATATAGAGAAAAAAATCCCAGAGACAATAAAAAGCAAGCAAATATTGAATCAAGGGAGACAAGATGTCCTACCACCTAGTTCCCCTAAACTCTTTTCCATGGGGAAAAATATTGCCCTAGTAACAGAATTACAGAAGTGTTTGAGATTTATTTATCTTCTAATTAAGAGAGGAAAGGAAATCTTCTCTGAATGCTTGTGAAGGTGTTGACCTTTGGATACTGAAATATGTGAAAGTAACTCACATGTCTTAGATGTTTAACTAAGATCAATAATGATTTGTGGGCCTGTCAGCTATACAGTCCCATCACCTCAAATCACATACAGGAACCCTGCTTCTGAAAAGTGGCACAGTGGGAGGGAATGGCAGAGCTATACCTAATTAGTAAGGTTTGCAAAAGAGACACATGTGCAAGAATCATTCATGGTCCCAGAAAAAAATATACATACATACATACATACATATATACATACATACATACATATATTACAGAGTGCATTCTTAACCCATCTCCCTCCCATTCCCCACAAACAAAACAGAATTTTCCATGTACTTTATTGAAGTTCTTAGGAAAAATATTTTTGGTATAGCAACTTACATGCATGCATGTATTTTTTGAGAGAGAGAGCAAGTTGGGCAGAGGGGTAGAGGGAGGGAGGGGGGAGAGAGAGAGGGAGAGAGAGAGAGAGAGAATATGAATCTCAAGAAGGTTCTATGCTCGGTGTGGAGCTTGACATGGGGCTCGATCTCTCAACCCTGGGATCATGACCTGAGCTGAAATCGAAGTCAGATACTCAACTGACTGAGCCACCCAGGTACTCCTATGCATTTTTTAATTAAAAACTATCTATCATCTATCTATCTACCCATCCGTCTATCCCCAGTGTGTGGAAAAGCCATGGATTTTTTTTCTTTTGATAAAAGGAAAAGCAAAACCCTGCCAGATGTTAGGAAGAATAGTCACCAAGTGATTCAATCAGAATTCTCCTATGGGGACATGGACTCTCTCGGTCAATGTCACAGAATGAAATAGTCTCATATTCTGCCAGCAGTGAGTTATTCCATCTGGTTGTGACAATTAGAAGCTGAAGATGACGGGAAGTTAAATGACTATCTTTATGAAACATAGCAAAACAGAAAAGGGAACAGCTGGGGGACTGGATGGCTTGGGGACGTAGAATTGGATCTAGAATAAAGAATCTGTTACCTTTGGTTGCTGGCTATAATGCCAGTGCAGGTTAATATGAATTGAAAGTTGCTTCTGTGTAATAGCAGTTAGCTGTCACTTGCCTGAAATATGTCCATGGCATATATAGTACAGTATGGATCTAGGTGTTTAGAATGTAATGTCCTCTTTAGCTAAGGGTCAAGTCACCAGCTTAATTATGCAGCCAAAGGGTCAGTTATAAGAATCATAGGGTCATAGAACTTCAGCTCTGGAAAGGGAATTGCTGTCATGTCTGGACTCTGAACTCTTTGAGGTTGCATATGTCATTTCTTTGCATGTGCTATATTCTAAAGAAAGGAATGCATAGGTTTTATCAAATATAAAGGAAGGTATGAATCTAACAGCCTAATACCACCAGATGTTAAGAACTTGATTCAGACCTTGTCTTGGAATTGGGCAGACTTGAATATGAGATTTTGCTTGAGGGCGCCTGGGTGGCTCAGTTGGTTAAGCATCCAATTTTGGCTTGGGTCATGATCTTGTGGTTCGTGGGTTTGAGCCCTGCGTCAAGCTCTATGCTGACAGGTCAGATAGAGCCTGGAGTCTGCTTCAGATTCTGTGTTTCCCTCTCTTTCTTCCCCTTCACCACTCATTCTCTTTCTCTCTCTCTCTCCCTCTCTCTTTCTCTCTCTCTCTCAAAAATAAAATAAACATTAAAAATTAAAAAAAAAAAGATCTTGCTTGATCACTTACTAGCTATGTCATCTTGGGCAAGTCACTTAACTTCCAGAAGATGTGTTATTCTAAGTTGTACAATAGGGCCAACAATAGTATGTATCTCACAGAGCTGTGATGAAGAAAATTTGAGATAATGTGTGTAAAACGTTTACCATACCATGTATTAAGTATCCAATAAATGTTAGCACTTGTTATTATTGATGAAAATACTGAGTCCCAGGAATGCTGAGTGATACACAAAGTTAACAGCAGAAACACGACCAGAATTTTTGATATCCAGTTCACTACTTCAGCCTTTGGAAAACCTGATGACTTCATGTCTCTTCTTCTTCATTATTCCCTTCAGGTTTTGGCATGGCTAGGCAGGTAACCTGAGAAAGTGAAATCAAATGATGAGTTCTACCATTACATAGCCAAATGGTCTACTTCTTCATTTTGGAACTTTCTTTCAATATTCTTTAAATGTCTTATCTAAACCTGCATCTGAAAGGGGCAGTCACAGAGAGCAAGGGGGTCACACTTTGGCTTTGCAGCATCCTCTGCCCACCTTGTCCAAGAACAAACCGTGATCAAGGTTAGAAGTCTGACTCCTCATTAGTGAGGGGAAATCATTTCAAGCATCCCCTCTGTTGGATAGACAGAGTGGATCTAACAAAAGGGATGACAGATTAGGGACTGTCTGGTGGCTAATGTACTGTTTACTGCAATATAAATGACTGGTGTTTGGGAAATGACAGATGAAGAGCACAAGTACACTTAAATGATTTCCAGATTTCTACAGTGGAGGAAGGTCATGGTTGGCTGAGATGTTGATTGGCAGAGGGGAGTCATTGGTGGGAGTTTCGGGGGATACAAAGTACAGGGAGAAGACTTCAGTTAGTCCATTGATCCATAAGCTGCCAAAGCTTTTGTGCCATGTACAGAAGGTGCCATGAAGGGGTCCAGATTTCTTGCTCTTTTTTCATTGTCTTATCCACTCCAAATGTAATTCTGGTTCCAGTCCAAGTGCCACAATTACTCCAGAGAGAAAACATAAGGGGTAGGCATGGAGCTATGCTCAGCCAAGCTGGGAGATCCCTAGAGGAAGATGACATAGGAAAAAAAGAATAATAAATGTCTTTAAAAGAAGGCAAGAAAGCAAACAAGCAAGGAAACAAGCAAGAAAGTGGAAAGGTGGGGAGAAGGAGGAAGGAGGGGGGAAGAAGGAGAGAAGGACAGAAGGAAGGGGAAAGAAAGAAGGACAGAAGTAAGGGAGGGAGGGAACGAGGGAGGAAGGGAAAAGAAGGGAAGAGGAGAGAGAGGGTTGGAGGGAATCCAGCATGTCAATTAATCCATATTTGATATGTTCTAATTGAGTGAGTTTGTGATGGTCTATCTTGCCCCAGGGGATCATAAGAAGCTTCCAATTAATTTGTAGCTATTGTAACCATCTAGCATCCACTTGCTTGGTTTCAATAATAATAATAATAATAATGAATATGATATTATAAGGCAAGCTGTCAGATAATGTTTGCAAACATATCACCGTTGTAACTTCTATTTGCCTTCTGCTTTGTCAGAGGTTTTATGTTCATGCATTCATTCATTTTTCCAGTAAATATTAGTGAAGCATCTCTTTTGGGCCAGTTCTAGGTGCTTGAGGTACATCAGTGAACAGACAATTACCAACTCTTGTGCAACTTGCATATAAATTGGAGAGAACAAACAATATACACAGTATTCTATCAGATAATCCAAAGCGATAATAGACAATGTTAAGGCAACTAAATCCATGTACAGGGCTCGAGAATGATAGGACAGGAGGAAGCAGATCTGCTCTTTTAGATAAGATCTTTAGGTAGGTATTTCTGAGGAGGTGACTTTTTGAACAGAGATTAAAATAAAAGGAATAGCTAACTTCTGTAGCCATCCAGGGAGGAGCATTCCATCTGAAAGGAACACAAGTGCAAAGCCCCTGAGGTGACAGTGGTATGTTAGAGGAATGTCAAAGGGACCGATGTGTTTGGAGAGAAGGAAGCCAATGGGAGAATAGGCGATGAGGACAGAGAGGTGGACAGGAGCCAGGCAACGTAGGACCTTTGAGCAGAATAAGTCATTGGAGTGTTTTTGAAAAGGCAGTGAAATAATGTGATCTTTGTTTTTAAAGTATGTTTCTGGATGCTTTGCAAACAGATGGTTGTGCTGGTGGTGAAAGGTGGGAGACCCATTTGAAGGGTGACAGGGTAGCCAGGCTGGGGATGCTGGCAACTTGGATAAAACGGCATTCTTTGATTGGGGGTGTATTTTGAAGGTACATGTGATAGAATTTGATTTTGGATTCCATGTAAGGAGTGAGAGAAATAGAGTTTCTATGTTCTTATGTTGTGGTTGTTGTTTTATATGTCATTATGTTTTAAAAATATTTGTCCTTGAAGTTCATTGCTTGGTCTTCATTATTTCATGGGATTTTATCATCAGAGTTTGAGGTAATTCTATTAAATTATAAAGTTTTAATTATTGAGAATTCACATAATGGCCGTTTTATGGACCAAATTCAATCTACAAACATGCTATTTTTGGCTCACAGTATTTTAAGTCTTTGAGGCTAGGATTAAAAAAAAATCCAGATAACTGAATTCTTTTGAGCAACAGTAAGATTTAGAATGAAAAGCAGGTTTTCCCGTATATTGCTGTCTCTTAAGTTCTTCCTGTTCTCTTGGTTCTTTACTTTTGACCTCTCGAGTTTATTTCCTCACCTCTGCTCCTGAGTTACCTGAGTGCCTTCCCTGTTGCCCCCACCATTCTATTGTAGAAGGAGACCTTAGAGACAATCATGAAAGCAATTCCATTTAAATCAGGGTGGGGCAGGGACCCCAAAATTACAGGATGCAGTCTGTAAACCCATATGCAATCCAAGTATTGTCTGTAAATCCAATTAACAATACATAATCTGTTTTGCATTAGAAAATATATAATTTTTTGGAGGGCTATAATAATTCCAAATTATAATGAGTAAAAGTGCATATTTGAATCTTCCTAAACTTTAGTTGTCTGTATTGTCTCAATTAACAGATACTAAGTACTGAAAATATGAAAATATGGTTGCTTTCAAATGGCTGTGTTTTTTTTTTAATCCCTTAAAGAGGAACCCTTAGACTCAGAAAACTTGGGAACAGCTGTTCTCTGGCCTTCCACTTCACTGAGGACAAAAGGAACTCCAAACAGGGACCCAGCCTTCCTAGCAGGCTGCCCCAGGTCACTTTCAGTGCTTGCTCCCATGCCCAAAAGTCAAGAGGATGGAGAGGGTCGATTTATGAGATTTTGACATGCTAATTCTTGATTCTATTTCAGGGCTGACAAATTCCTGTTTAGAGATGGATGGAAAAGATTCTCCCTTTGTGAGAATACGTTGTAGGGCAAGGCTTCTCAACAGGCATGCTATTGACATTTTCAGCTAAATAATTCTTTGGGTGACTTTGTTACATATTATAGGATAGTTAGTCATTCCCTGGCCTCTATTTGCTTTGTAGTACACCCCCCCCCCCACCACACACATATACACACCCACACATAAACTGGTCACCACAATAAAAAAATATCTCCAGACATGGCCAGATGTCTCCTGGAGAGGGTAAAAGTTATATCTGCTCAAAAATCACTGCTTTGGACAGACTACTGCTGCTTTATCATTGATTCAGAGTCCCAGGGAAAGACTTGAACACACAGCAGCTGGCATTCTGCTGACCCATGGACACCTGCTCATGAACTTCTCCTACCCATCTGCAAGAGGTTAGATATTAACGTACAGCCTCTTCCCAGAGACCTGTAACTTACACAATCCTGTAACTTTATAAGCATCTCTGCACTTTCTTACTTTCTAAAGACACTGATTCCCAATACCTGAAACTGCACAGGTATGTGGCTTTTTGTCTATTTCTCTGTTAGTTTTGTTTTTTTTTTTTTTAACTTTCCATTGTAAAGTTCCTCACTCTTTCTTTTTTCTTTCCATTTTTATTGCTTGTTGTGGCTCTTTTTGTGTCTTCTTGATCCTTTTTTGGTGTGGCACCTTTCTCTGCTTGTATCAATATCTGTCTCTCTATTCCTGAGACTGTTTCATTTTATGGCTTAACCTTCTGGTGTCGATCTCTCCAGTCTCTGTCATTCTTTTAATGACTGTTTTTGGATTCTTCCTTGAGATTTTTTGTGTGGCAGTTTGTCTTTTAGTCTGCCTTTCTCTGTATCAATCCAGGTCATTTTTCATGACCCTCCTCCCAACTTTTACAGGATGGTGGTGTGTTTACATAAAGTTTTTACTTGTGATCATATTTTATTCTATTTATTGACTTCTTTTCCCATTTCTGCCTTTCTTTTGGAAATGGTCCATCTGTACCAAGTTTCTATCAGGATTTCTTCCTCTGGATAGGAAGTTCCTCAGGCATGTAATGGAAACCTTTTACTTCTGTTGAAGGATAAGCCCAAGGGGAAGATAGGGAATGGACTTTTCAGTTAACAGCTCAGAGTCAATTCTTGGTTTTATTTAATAGGATTGAATTTTTATAAAATGTAAATTTAGAATATTGAATCCAACAAAGATGAAATATTTAACCTTTTTATAAAATTGGTATCATAAAAATAAGTTTTAAATGATTCCACATCATAAGCAATTATCTTACAGATCTAATAGGTAATTCATTTTTTGAATTAACTCTTTTTTCTGATGCTAGGTGAAATAAAATCAATGATTTGTAGAGATGGAGGAGGTTGTTGTAGGTGAAGTTTGGGAATAAGAAAGATGAGGGATAGGATTTGGCTATTTGCAAAGTACCTACCTTTTCCCTCAAGAATCTCCAAACCAACAATGGAAATGGGGGCCCTCTGAGGTTCACAAGGACAGTGAAGACTATCCAGTCTTCTCATTTCTGTAAGAAAGTGAGAAGTGTAATAATTTTGCAAAACAGATTGGAATCCATCTGGTATAGCCAAATTAATCCTTCTTTAATGATCGTTTATACTGTGTATCCAAAAGCAAACCAGTATCAAGAGTTAATCAATTAAAATGTATTCACTTTGGTTAGCCAAAACAAGAGGGAATTGTAAACTGAGTAAAACTGATTTTATAACATACACATTAAAAACATGCATCTTCATCAGACCTTACATAAATTATTCAAGTTGTATCTCTAAGGTTTTTGTTGTTGTTGTTGTTATTGTTTATTTAAGTGTGGTAGAGGGGAAGGTATCTGTTTCTGACACAGCACGGCTGTGTGAAGAGAGGTTTAAGTCTTCTGAAACCAACAACAAAACAAAACAAGAAAACCAGATGGAAATTTGGATTTGACAGGGAAAGCAAAAACAACTAAACAAGGGAATCAGATGTTTCTCTTCCCTCTAGTTTAGAATAAAGTAACTTATGTTACTTCCATACCCTGTGTGAACTTCATTAACCTTAATAATACATTAATATATCATGAAAAAAATCAACTTTAGGCAACTGATACTTGGAGGGTACTTGATATTTTAGATGGGGCATACCTCCCACATTACCTCCACAACCTTGAAGCTTCCTAAAATTTTTGGTAACTAACTTGAATTCAGTTCAATTTGGTGAAATTCTGGGCCTCAAATAGTCCCCGACTATGTACTTCCATGGTCATTGCACCAGTGGTAGGGAAGAGGACATTACTAAGATCTTTGCTCTTATGGAGCTCTTAGATAATTATTGTCAAATGTTACTGCTTCAGCTAATAATTTGTCTGCCATAAACAGAACTGACAAAGTGGCAAAAATATGTGAGTATATGCTTTGAGACCATGCTCTGATCTTAGGAAGCCTTAGAGAGGATGGTGACATCTGCCAATCTCCTTGTTTTGTTAATCCCACCTGATACTTTTAAAAACAGTTTTTTATTGTTTATTTATTTTTGAGAGACAGAGAAACAGAGCCTGAGCGGGGAAGGGGTGGAGACAGAGGGAGACAGACTCCGAAGCAGGCTCCTGGCTCTGAGCTGTCAGCACACAGCCCGACTCAGAACTTGAACCCATGAGCCGTGAGATCATGATCTGAGCCAAAGTCGGACGCCCAACAGACTAAGCCACCTAGGTGCCCCGGACCACCTGATATTTTTCTAAATCTACCCACTCAGGATTGAGCAACACCATGACTGGTTTCTTGGCCTTCTCTCTTCCTTCATTTATGTGCATTCTTTACACTGCAGCCAACTCTGATATTTAGTGAGTTTTAGTAGGAACACTTTGGTTAAAACTAGTCAGTGGCCCCTCATTTTTTTCAGGATAAAATCTGTGTTCTGATTGATGATATTTGGGATTTTTTCTGCCTGATACTTCTTTTGAGAGGATGGTATGCAATAGTAAGAAATCAAACACTAGAGTTGGGTTCAAATGCTGTCTTCCCTTCTTGTCTGTCCATGTGCCCTTGAACACATATTACCTCTCTATGGCTCAGTTTCTTCATCTGTGAAATGGGAATGATAATTTCACCTGCTTCACAGAGCTGCTGTTAGTGGAAACTAGTTAGTGTCAGTAAGGTGATTTGCAGAGAAGAGTCCCCTTCAATAAATGCTAACTATTATTATGACCCCACCTTTAGACACTTCACTTTCGTGCTAACCTTCTCCCATTCTCACTGGGTTGCTCTGAGTTCCCAGAACCTCTGTATGCTATTGCCTGCATCCTGGTCACTCGGCTAACTCCTACTCGACCTTCAGGACTCAGGCTTCTGACTCTGCCGGGAATCAATTTTACCACTTTCCTACACTGCAGAATAGGTGTTAACACCTAAGAGTTAACCTCTGTTGTAACATTTTGCACCTTATATTTACCTGTTTAGTTCTCTGTCCTTCCTCTCACAGTACATACACCTTGAGGACAGAAACTCTGCCTTATTCCATTTTGCAGGTGTAGCCCCTGGCACGGTGCTTGGCTCACAGGACATGCTTATTAGAAAACTGCCTCCACGAACAAACAAACCTAGAGTGAGAATCCACTAAAAGGAGTAACTTAATATAGATTATATGACTGAATATCTGAATGCTAAAAGCATATGTGTTTATGAGTCGGCAGGTGTTTGTGTGGAATACCGGTGTCCTGCAGATGTTCACAGGTATGTCTGGAATGATGAGTAGGTGGTCAAGCAAGGTAGGGAATCGGGGATATGTCTCTCCTAAAGAGTTGCACTTTTGATCAGCACAGTTCTAACTGCAATGAAGAAGCATGCACAACCTAGAGTTTCCCAAGTACTCACGAGTATGGAACCTACCTTTATTAGTATATTGGGAAAGCCTAAGTATAGTGCCCTAGAGAACACAGTTTGGGAAATACAACTCAGGACTAATATGAGCTGCTATAACCAAAACTACTGTAATTCCTTCTTGGTCCTAGTACTGTTTTAGGAGCTTGTGAGACCCAGTGAAGCCTCTCTCTGGGTAGAGACTAGTTTCAGGTGGAAGCTGAATGGGCCCTATATATAGCAAGTTGAAGCCATTCAGAGAGAACAAGAGAATTGCTTTAGCTCTTACAACCTGGCCTCGTATAATATTTCTACTCCCTCCAGAGGTATTTTCTGAGCAAAGGAGATTGGGAACAGTGCCTTTAAAAAGAAAGGCAAGACGCAGAATTTCAGAAGGTTTATGGACATGATATGAGTTTTATAGATTTCTCATCAATTACTTCAAAATCATGTGGGTCACTTATGAAAAATACTTACTGCAGAGGCCTCAGCTTGGACCTAATGATGAAACAGTCCATGAGGCAAAGACTAATGGCCTGTGTTTGTATGGAGGTTCACAGTGGCTCTTATGCTTCCTGATGTTTAGGAACTGTGGTTCTGCTTTGACCCTGAGTAGAGGCCACTTTGAAAACGGACATTTTTTTTCTTAACGCTTATTTATTTTTGAGAGCGAGAGAGAGCACGTGTGAGTGAGTGGGGGAGGGGCAGAGAGACAGGGAGACAGAGGATCTAAAGCAATTTCTGCACTGACAGCAGAGAGCCCGATGCGGGGTTTGAACCCACAAACTGATTGGCACATCATGACCTGAGTTGAAATTAGATGCTCAACCAACTGAGTCACTCAGGGGCCCGATAATGGAGATTTTATAATAGGCCCTCGGTTTACCATGTTACTTCTGTAAGTCATAAACTATTACAAGTGGCATCATCTTTATGGTTCTTATTTCCTATATATATACATATATATATATATATATATACGTATATATATATACGTATATATATATATATATATATATTTTTAAATATGTATGTTCAAATTTTTAAGGATTTAGATGTTTCATTTTGTGAGAAGAAAAATTAATAGAGTAGTCACTTAGGTCTCTGAGCACCCCCGTACCATCTGTGGAACAGGAGTGGTGCCAGCTGACCTTCCTCTGCAGGTGGGGTTGAGAGAATCAAGTAAGAAAGACAGAAAAGCAAGGGTGAAGTGCAAAGTGCTATGATAAATAAAGTATTATGATGCCTGTATGCAAATTTAGTGGAATGGTAGTCGTTACACATAATAATATTTTTCTTTTTCTTTTTTAAATTTTTTAATGTTTATTTATTTTTGAGAGAGAGAGAGAAAGAGAGAGAGAGGCAGGCAGGGAGGGGTCAGACAGAGAGGGAGAATCCGAGCAGGCTCCAGGCTCTGAGCTGTCAGCACAGAGCCCGATGCAGGGCTCAAACTCATGAACCATGAGATCATGACCAAAGTTGGATGGTGAAGTTGGATGCTTAATCGACTGAGCCACCCAGGTGCCCTAATATTTCTCTAACTAACGTAGTTTAGTTTATTGTTCTATAGGGTTTAAGAACACATTTTGATAACTGAGAGTTTAGAACAAACAATAATTTCAGATTTATTAAAATATGAACATGATTATTCAAAGGAAGGGAAACCTCTAGGATTGTATAGAATAGGATTTTTATAAAGCATTCTCTTTGAATGTAACAGTAGTTAAATATTAGGATCACTATTCTAAATACTTCTAAATGACTCCACATTATAAGCACATACATATAAGAAATGAATAGGAAATTCATCTATGAAATGAACCCTTTTTCTGATGGCATGGGGGTAAGATTATCAATCATGGCATGTCTAAGAACTCTACATCACTTTTACATAGCGCATTAAAATAAACAGGGGAAATTCACAAACCCTAACATCAAGTTTAACTTTACCTGTCTTATACTTTTGAGAAAAGTCCCCTTTTTCCTATAAATATAAACTTTTATTTTTAATGGAAGAAATTTATTAAGTTCACTCTATTAAAGGTGCATTGAAAAAGGTCAGGAGACAAAATAAATTTGACAGAAAATAGTAAAGTCAAAGTTTTATTCATGTACAATGGTTAAAAATGGAGATATTGAGATAAATTATTTTAAGTGAGAACTGTCCTTTTAATAGGTCTCACTCTTCAACCTTGTCTCATTTTTCATTTTCATGAGAATTTTAATGTATTCTTTTCATTATATAAAACATGCCATATTTGGCCTTTTCATGAAAATGGATCTGATTTTTCCTTTGACAGCCATTCATGTGAAAAGAACAGGTCCCGTTTCTGTCCATTGCCTACATGTACGTGTTCATAGAAATCATAGATTTTTTTGTAAAATATACTTTATGCTATAGAGTGTCTAATCCTAGAAATTCAAAGCATTTTGGTCAATGATTGTATCATATTACCTTTCTCTGTGTCAAGGGACACCTGTGGTCAGGGGTTCCAAATCCCAATCTAACTCTTTCTAAATTATGTGATTACCATTTTCAACACAGAGGAACAGAAATACAGGCAATAAAATCACCAGCCCCAAGGGGAATTAACCCCAAATTAATCTCAAAGACTTTCCGTATCTCTCATTATATGTATAATGATTGCTACTTTTAATTCAAGGTGCAGTTTGTTCTACATTTTTGGGGGATGGATAAATAGACCTAATCACTCTTCTGCTATTTTATATATAAGTATAAAGAGTGTGTGTGTCTGTGTGTGTGTAGTTTTACTCTGATCGTGGTATTTTAATATTTGGTTGATAACTTTATTGGCTTAAATTTAAACCTTTCTAAGAGGAAACATTAATAATCATCAGTGTTGTTAATCTTATCATTTTTTTCTTCTTGAAAAGTATTGCCAAGTTTTTGCATAGTAGTCTTTCCATGCTGGAGCACAGTTGTACTCAGCACCAGTACTGCTAACTGCTTTAGGACAGGTAAGAAAAATATAAAAATATAATTATATGGTTATTGAATTCAGAAATCAATAGATAGTTTATGTAATATTCAACAAGATACTCTCACACCTCCAGTAAAATTCCAAAGCACCAAATTGTCTTCCTAGTTTAAAGTAACACCATAATTAATTGATTGTTTTAAATTTAATATGATCTTGCTCTGGTGTCTTTTCTGAAACAAGAAAAATTCCAAAAGCAAAGTGTAGTTATGCCAGACATTTCACAATGGCACAGGCAGGCAGGAGTTGTCTGTGGGTGGGGAGAGGGCGTGGTAAGGTGCCTCTCTCTTTATCCCTGGCTCTGTGACCTGGATGAAAAATAGGTAAATACAATGACAAAACCAAAACAGTAACAAAGGGGGAAAAGGCACAGGACTGCATGGAAATTAGGACTTAAACTATTTTGTCATTATTTTGTTGTCATTGTTTGGATTTGTTTTTGGTTTTTAAAGGAAGTTACAACAAGGAGCAGATAAGGACATATAAATTGGCAGCAGCTTGCGGTTTATGATAATGACAGTCCCGAAGGGACTTGGCTTTCTTGGTGACATTGAAGTAAATTGCACTACTCAAGATGTATACTAAGAAGGATAGATAATGAGATGTACGGAGAAGGCATGATTGCTGTTTTTATGGTATTGTTGACGATCAAAATGAATGGAAGGGAAGGGGGGACCAGGTGGAGTTTCTTGGGTTAACTTTAATGTATATGATGAATGGCAAAATTTCTACTTCTTTTAGAGGGATCAACAACATATAAAAGTGTCTTAATCACTGGCTACTATTTCAATGCTTTTTTTTAACATCTAGTACCTTTGATTTACTCTGAATTCCTAATTTCTTGTTGAGTAACAAGAAATCACTTGTAAGATCACTTTTGTTCACTTGCATTACCAATGACATTTGTTTTTCTTTTTTACACGAGGGAAGAGAAAGAGTGCTAGAGCTTCTCCATCCAGAAACAGACACAGCTCTCACATAAAATTCTGTCCTCAGAAGATGCCAGACAATACAGGGGATGTTTTACCTAAAGAATAGAACCTTTTGGCCTTGACAAATCTCCCACCCTGAATGCTCTGCTTTTAACCAAAACTGTGATAAAAAGCACGTGTGTGTGTGTGTGTGTGTGTGTGTGTGTGTGTGTGTGTGTACGCGCGTGCATGCACAGAGGCATGGCCAACAGAAAGCTCTCGCATCTGCAGGACCTATTTCTATTTTTTACAGTGGCCTGAAGATACCGCGTGCTACTGAATTCCTTAGGCCAGTCTTTGTTGTTGCGGTATATGGTAGCCACACAGTATCTGACTATTACTTGCTACCTTCTTAATTCTGTACCGTTCACCGATTAGAAGGTAGAATAAAATGGATGATTTCCGGTCATTTTAGAATAGGGATGAAGTAGGAATGGGTATCATTCTATTAAGGTAACTTTACTTCTCAAGGGAAAAGGGGTTGGTGGCCTCTGCCTTCCTTACAAAGAAAAGTGACCTGACATCTCCCCTTTCCCTCTTCTCTTCTGTGTTTTCTCTCTCCCTGGTCCTATTGAGAGGAGATTCACTCCTAACAGAGTGTGTCATTTTAAGTTGACTTTCTCAGAGCTGAGCTAAGAGCCATTGCCAAGGCCAGTGGGCGTAAATTCAGTCCGCCTGACGGGAGATGACAGGCTGCGGGATTTATGACTTATTTGAGTTCTCATACATCACCCTCTGTGTCGCTCGCTTATGATGGTCCTGCCAAAAGATAAAGAAGTGTAGGACGCTTGGTACGGGCTGTGGTGACAGGCCAGGGACAAATGTCTCTGTTGGGTAAATTGATTTGAATGGCTGTAGTGAAATATCAGGTTAGGTTGAAAATATGATTGGGTTTAATGATCCCACTGACTTCATAGACTGTTGGGATTCCAAATCCCGGACAAGTTAATTAAGGTACCCTATGAAGGGGGTGTGTGTGGTTATTTGTAAATCCATATAATTATTAATGTCAGTAAATACCACTATGTAAAAATCTAGACCAGTTTTAATATATTGAATCTTCAGGGAGTACAAGAAATATTACTTACAATTTATAGAGTATTTATCTGGGAAAAACTGTTGAGAATATTATTTCTTTCCCCACACCCCACACTCACCAGAGACCTAAAGGCATAAAAATATGTAATGAAAAGAGAGAGAACAGATAAACAGTTTATTCTCTGCTGGTAAAATTTAGTAGACTTAAGCTTTATAAGAGTAGTGGAGGGAGGATTTTTGCTGTGCGTGAAAGCAGCGTTAGTCCACTAAACCGAAGATGAAATGGATTCCTTTTTCAGTTATGAAGAAAAATATCGTTACCTAATTTTTGAGTGTGGCTGTTCCATTAAAAATAATAGATTCTCTTTGTAGGGCCAACATTTCTGGCAGATTTCTGTTTCTCCATTTAAAGTTGCCTCTAAATTTCTGAGTTTTACTTTCCACAATGGGTATGCTTTCTTTACTGTTCTTTATCCCCAGGTAATTGGTGTTGACTGTGTATAGTTTCGTTTTATTTTGGGGCAAGCGTGACTGATTTCATCTTCCAGAAGTGTTTACAAAACGCACTTTACACGTTTCCTTTGCTTCAAGGAGCCCTACGGACATCAAAGTGAATGTCAAGGAGAAGTTCCCCTGGTCCTTCTTGACCCGCAGAGCCACAGGCAGGTGGGATCCCTGGCCTCCTGCTCCCCTGTTCTGTCTTGATCTCTGGACAAATCCTCCTCCTTTATTTGGCATCAGGTGTGATTTCTTTGTTGCAGTGAGTGACAGGGAGCCCCAGAAGGCCACCTCTGATGCATGTGAGGAGGATGGTAAATCCGGCTCAGGGAGGAAGGAAACCTATTGTTGCACATGTTCCACTTTCAGAACTCCAAAACACAGAGTCAGCATTCGGGAGCGTTGTGTTCATTTGTCAACGTGGCACAAAACCCACCTCTGCATTCTGAGGAGAGGCCCCAGCTTAACTGCAAAACTTGACACCCTCTCCATAGAATATGGAGGTGCCTCTGTCTTAGAGGCAGCCCTTAGGCAAGGCAGGTCTTGTATTCTCCTGCCCTTTCATCAGCTTCAAGGCATTGCAAGGAACGCCTACTGAGAACAGTGTGTTTGCCCAAGTTGGGACCCATAGCTATTTGGGGGCCTCATCGTTCCATGGGTTTCCAGCTCAGCACTGTACAACACCATTTCCGTTCAAAACTTTTGTTGTTTTCTTTCTTTATCTCCTGTTCTTCTTTATAAAGGTTATCAAGAATCAGAAAGACTGAGAAATTTGTCCAAGGTCGCACAGCTTGTAAGGGGCAAGGCAATGTTGGACCCGGTTGTGCCTGTCTCTAAACACATATTCTGCACCACACCATTTGCCCGCTGCTGTGTAGGCAATAAACATCTGTCTGTCCAGTCCCCGCTCAAGGCTCTAGTCTTGGCATTCCTGCTCTTAGGTCTCTCTGACCTCCTTCACCAGTCATGCACTCATCCAGGCCCCCTTCTGTGATGCCTGTCCTATGATCTTTTCATAGCCCATTGATTCTTCTTCTTCAGACCTTGGAACACATGTCACTCCCAAGAGGTGTTCTGTTAATCTCAAGGGCCTTCCCCAGTTACACTCTGTCTCGTGACCCCAAGGCTTTCCTTTACAGCAATGATCTCATTTTGTAATTATTTGGCTTACCTCATCTACCCCTGCCGCCGGTGTAAACTCCATGAAAATAAGAATACCACCTAAGTTGTTCACCCCCAGATGCATCAGTGTCCTGCAAATAGTAAACCCCAGTAATTGTTTCATAAACGAGTACATAGCTGGATGAATAAATGTTCCCAGAGAGATGCAAGTATAAAATAAATCCAATCTTAGGAGAAGTTTGGTCAATATTCTGACAAGGATTTGAGCGAACTACTGTAGCTATACAGATAAAGATGGGTGAAGAAGGATGAATGAACATTAGGGAAATCTCAGACTGTCCTAGAGGAGGGAATGTGTGAACTGAGTCTGGTGGAAAGGTAGGATTTCAATATACAAAGGTCATGGGAAAAACATTTCCGTAAGAGTAAACATAAGCACACATAAGTAGAAATGTGTGGGGTATGTATTGACATAACAGTAGGAGGACCGGAGTTCAAATTCTGACTTTTTCTTTCAATAGCTATTGATTTTGAACCATATGTTTAATAAACATTTTTGAGAGCCTTCTAAATCCAGGCACTTTGCCATCAGCTTTTCCCCCTCAATCTCAGTTTCTTTGGCTATTAAGTGAGGATGATAATTTGTGGTTTAGAGTTTTTTATGAAATAATGTAGGTCAAAGAAGCTCGTGTTTAGCAGGTATTTCCATCCGTGGAGATCGTAGCTGAGTTTAGGTGACCTCCTAACTCTGGGAAAGGTTATTTTAAGTCAAGGAGCAGATTCATCGTAATGCCATAATTAGAATGGATACTCACATTTGCAGAAAACAGACTATATACTATGAATAAATGGAGTTTGTTCCTGAAGTGCTAGGCTTAGAGTTAGAGGAGGTAAGTTCTGGTCTCAGTACAACCTTGCATTCTGGGAAACTCCAAAACATCATTCAATTCATTAGTGTCTCGGTATCCTTGTTCTTGAAATTGCTGTTAACATAAAAAGACCTGGATGTGAACTTAACCTCTTTCCTGAGGAAAGTTAAGATCACGTCTCTCTAGAACATTAAGCTTACACAGAAAGGGCCACCTGAAGTGCATAATGGAAGTAATGTGAAAAGAGGAGCGAGCCCTTCAATCATTTTCACAGCACAAAGGTGCTCCTGCCACTCATAGTTTTAATACAGAGACTTATATAAATTAAGTAATGATTCGGGGTTAGCCAGATCCCCTAATGTTCTGAGGTTTGTCATGGTGAATTGTGGTGCCACTTAGCAAGTGCATACTTAAAGAGAAGAATGGGAAGGGAAAGAAGGTTAGCAGAATAGTAAGTGACTAGAAAATGTTAAATGCAGTCCTGAAGGGAAAGCAAAAGGAAAGGAAGAGTGTAGGAGAAAAAGAAAGTGGAGAAACCAATCAGCATAGCAAGAGGAAACCAAGTAGAGGGGAATCCTAGCACAAGGGAAGAGGGCCTTTTCATTTATCTACTTAAACATTCCCCTCTTCTTTTTTTTTTTTTTTTAATTTTAAATGAGAGAGAGAGAGAGAGAGAGTGAGAGCGCAAGCAGGGGAGGGGCAGAGAGAGAGGGAGACTTAGAATCTGAAGCTGGCTCCAAGCTGTCAGCACAGAGCCCAATGTGGGGCTCGAACTCTTGAACTGTGAGATCATGACCTGAGCTGAAGTCAAAGGCTTAACCGACTGAGCCACACTGGTGCCCCCACATTCCACTCTTCTTAGTGGTGTGGCTGCCTTTTTGAAAGGAAGGAGATTGTGCCGGGGCCTGTCAATCTTCCTTAGAAACAGACGATTCTCTGAATTTTATTCCATGGGATCCCTAATTGATGGCTCCTTTTCCATTAAGCAGTAAACAAGTAAGCCAGCTTTAGCCAGGTTCTTGAGGAGATCATTTTGCAAGGAGAAAAAACACTGAAATTCCAGAGTCTGATCCCATCTGCAATAGTGCTTATTGGGTGGATACTTAACACATGGTTTTCCTATTATCCCCATTTTATTTTTTTTTTAATTTTTTTTTTTCAACGTTTATTTTATTTTTGGGACAGAGAGAGACAGAGCATGAACGGGGGAGGGGCAGAGAGAGAGGGAGACACAGAATCGGAAACAGGCTCCAGGCTCTGAGCCATCAGCCCAGAGCCCGATGCGGGGCTCGAACTCACAGACCGTGAGATCGTGACCTGGCTGAAGTCGGACGCTCAACCGACTGCGCCACCCAGGCGCCCCCTATTATCCCCATTTTAGAGATGAGAAAACTGAGGCTAAGACTAGTTAAGTAATTTACCCAAGTTCAAAGGACTCATGAGCAGTGGAACCAGATTTGAATTTCATTCTCTCTGACTCCCAAGCTCATGCTGTATTTTTTATTTTGTTAATAAAAAATAGTATGTGTATATACTCAGTAGGATGAGGTTATGGGTTAATTTTAAAATATAAGATCATCTTCGGAGAAAGTATTCTTTTTTTTCACTCCCTTCTTAATGTTGGCTAGAAAATTAGAATAGGAAAGATATGGCAAGTGTGCCTTTTGTTGGAAATAGCTAAAATTGCTCACTTTAACAATAAAGTTCTGCCATCTGGGATATTGCAAATTCTCCTAAATTGGTATGGTTTGTCCTGCTGTCTTGGAAAGGGAGCAACTAGTGTAGGGGAAAGGATTCAAAATGCAGCAAAGGGATTTTTTTTTTAAGATTTTGCTTAATTATCACTGCAGTGGAATGGCTGGCCAAAGTCAGAAATCTTTTATTTCCGCTCAGTGAGCAGCCCAATAAAGCTTCAGAAGGTACAGTACAAACAAATGCTGTTTCATTTTTTTCCACCTCTCAAAAAAAGTTAATCAGGAATTCATTTTTTAGAATAATCCTGTGTTAAATCAAGCGGCCAGACGATGAAATAGGAATTAAAGAAAATGAAATGGTGGGAATTATCATAAAAATATGAAATTTTGTCAAAAAACCTACCAAGTGAATTGGCTAATAAGCACCTACAATTTATTGCCTTTTTGCTTCTCTCTTCCCTGGCATCTTTGTGGTTCTTCATTTTGTGCCAACACAAGTTACCTATAATCCTTAACAAATACCCATTTTAGATACTGGGAGTGGCCAGTAGATTTGAAAGCAAAACAAGATGGTGGCATGAGCCAGGAAGTGGGCAATGGGGTGGGTTAATATGGATTAGGATGAAGGATTTTTTTTTTAGTTACTTTTTTAAAAAAGCTTATTTATTTGTTTTGAGAGAGAGTGAGAGAAAGAGCAGGGGTGGGGCAGAGAGAGAGAGGGAGAGAGAGAATCCCAAGCAGGCTCTGTGCTGTCAGCACAGATCCCCATGAGGGGCTCAATCTCACGAAGCGTGAGATCATGACCTGAGCTGAAATCTAAAGTCAGATGCTTAACCACCTCAGCCACCAGGCACCTAAGGATCAAGGATTTTAATAGGTGACTCTTGACTTGAGTAAAGCCAGTTTGTGCCGTGACCCTCCATCCTGTTAAGCCTGGCAAGGAAATTTGCTGGAAGAATTATTGAACAGATTTGAAATTACACACTTAGGCAATTTTCCCAGATCTTTTATTTCTGAGGACTACAAGGTCATAGAGATAGGGCCATAGGCTCAGTGAGGTTCATTTGGCTTGTAGCGTCTTGGGACCTGTGGTCTGGGACCGGCCCTGCTGTGTTGGTCTCGGGGAGGCTGATGTCATTTGGGCTCCAGCAGGCTGTGGGTGGCTGCGTTCCTACAGAGGCGGCCATGCATGCTGTGCTTCTTTGTGGATGTGAACTGCCTGCCTCACTTGTCGGACTCTGGTTCCATAATGTGGCAGTGGGAAAAAGGGTTTTCTTTGTCTCTGCACAGCACAACAGTCTATGGTTGGGAGACCTTCGTTCTCACTGAAATAAATTGAATGCTACCAGGTAAAGGCTCTTTTGTGAATATAGCATGGCTACAAGATTTCTCACCCTCAGCACTATTGATATTTTGGATTGGATAATTCTTTGTTGTGGGGTTGTTCTGTGCATTGTGGGATGCTTAGCGGCACCCCTGGATGCTACCCACTTGATGCACCTTCCTCCAGTCATGACAATGAAAACTGTCTGTAGACATTAACAAATGTCCCCTGTGGGAGGTGGGCAAAGTTGTTCCTTGGCTGAAGGATTAGATTTTGTGCCTTTTGAAATAAGACCACTGTTTTTGGTTTGTTTTGTTTTTTCTTCCTTCTCGTTTTACTCAGCAAAGCTAGGCTTTCTTTTAAGATAGACTTCCAACATACATCCCTGATTCTTCTTGAGAAAACATATTGCATTTTAACCTTTCAGTGGCTTACTGTCCTCACATAGGAAGTTGATGAAAATAGTAGTTCATGCGCATATTTTTGAGCCAAACTGAGTTTGAATTAAGGATTTGCTATCGTCTATCTACGTGACCTTGGCCAAGGGACGTTACAGGATCTAAGTCTCCCTTTACGTGCGAGATGAGAGGGAATAACACTTGTACCCTTTCACCCTGTTGGGGTGGAGTTGACATGAGATAAATTAGTGACAGCAGATAGCACAAAGCCTGGCCCATGCTGAGAGCTCAATAAAAGTTTTCTGTCCTTATCACTATTGCTGACAATATTTTTGAAAAATTAGTTGTCTTGTTATTATTAAGCTATTGTTTATTTTTTCTTTACCAAATACTTCCTATGTGTTTGTCTCAGAAACTAGACTCCCAAGAGCATACACACATGCACACAGGGACACAGACACACACAAGGTGATAAGATGCCTGGTTTCATGTACCATCTTGGGACAAATCCAGGACATTTTGATTAGCCCTTCTAGCTTTTTCTGCTTCTCCTCTCACTGTTCCTCTTTCCTCCCATTCTTTCCTTCTGGAGCCACCATCAGATGAAGCACAAATCATCTCCTTGATTTGCAGCCCATGCTCCAATGAGAAAAATCCTATAGTGGCTTTTGATTTTATGCTTCATTGCTTAGGCTTCCTCATAAATACCATGGCATCTTAAAAAACAAAAACAGGAGCTTTCTTTTGGCCAGAACTTTATCAAATCTTGTGTCTATAATGGCTCAGACTTCCAGAAAATGAGAAAATCCATTTTTGTGAGGTTGTTTGCTGCAGAAGCAAAGTGACCTTGAGGGAACACCGGCTCCATGTTTGCTTTTCATGGCATTGCCCACATCCCTCCTCCTTCATCTCCTCCTGCTTCCCATTCAGTTCCTCAACAACCGGCAATCACTCTACCCTCCCGCTCCAAATTTATGACCGCGAACAGGTCATAAACAGAGAAGGCCAACCCTAATCCCAGGTACTGCACCTTCCCGTTTGCAGGAGGTACGACAGCTTGATGGGACCGTAAAGAATAAGCCTGCATTCCTACTTGCCCCATGAATCATGCCCTACAAAAATGACTAGCAAGGGGGTACTTCAGGGACTTCAGGTGACTCAGAGCCCTGAGGCAGGGCTTCCCCTAAACCACCCAGAGCAAAGGGTCCCTGTGGATGTCCTCTCTGTGGTGGCCTGACAAATCAAAGTGATCTCACAAGTAAGAAGACCTCGCAAGCTCACAGATCATAGGGAGCTGGCTTTTTAAGTGATCCACATGAAATGGTAGAGGCAACCCCAGCTTACTAATGCTCAGAAAATTACAAAAGTACCACCTGGAATGGCACACCTACTGGAAACACTTGGAAAGTAGGAGCACATCTTTTATAGATGTCCTCTTCCTCCTCTAGTTGCCTCTTAGTATATATCATTGGCTGGTGCTTCTCAAACTTGAGAGTGCATGGGGATCACCAGGATGCTCTTGCTTGCTTTCTGATTCTGTTAGTCTGGATGGGGCCTGAGAGTCTGCATTCTTTGGTGTACTTCCAGGTGATACTGATGCTGCTAGTCCTTCAACCACATTTTAAGCAGTGAGATACTAGAATGTTTCAGAGCTTGCTTTCCCTCCCCCTTCCATTCCTCACTCCAGAATTGTTTCTTTTGGAATGGCACTTGCCAGCTTTTGCAGGACGGTAATAATCATCCCAGTTGGTTTTGAGCAAAATTAACTTTTCTATGTCCCGGAAATATCAGAACTCTTGAGAGCTTGAGCTGTATTGTTATTATTGAGTTTTTTCCCCTAATATGATTGATTTTTTAAAGTTTATTTATTTCTTTTGAGAGAGAGAAAGAGAGTGAGTGAGTGAGTGGGGGAGAGGCGGAGAGAGAAGGAGAGAGAGAATATCAAGCAGGCTCTGCACTGTCAGCACAGAGCCTGATGTGGGGCTCGATCTCACGACCATGAGATCAGGACCTGAGCTTAAATCAAGAGTCAGACGCTTAACTGACTGAGCCACCCAGACACACCCCCTAAGATGATTTAAAAAATAAATTCTCCTGACACATGGCCTTCCAGGTTATTCTGTGATCACTGGTGTAATGGCGGAGTCTCAGCCCAGCACTGCAGAGAACAGCTACTTCTTTCACCATTTAGCTCCAGGTAGAACGGGGCACTTGTGGCATCGGTCAAAATTTGCTTCTACCTGTTCATCTAGGTTGAAGCAACCAAGTGACACACAACCTGTGTAGCACCTTTCTGCATTTTTGGAGACTTCCCTTTCTAGGTCTGACAACAATAGCTGTAGTCTTGAGTTTGAGATACACAACTGGGGTCCATTTTCACGGTCCTTATAAAAGAAAACTGAGTGGAAGAAGCAAGGGTCAGGGAGAGCCCAACGATTTGCACATGTGTATGAAGATTGAAAGGGATACTTTTCTTCCATGAGAGAAACCCATAAGCTGACATTTAGCAAAGAGTGGCTCAAGGATTGGACCTTAGGACATGCTCCTAGACAGCTAATGTTCCCTTCACCTGTTTGCCCAGGTGACATGTGCTATAGACCTCACATGACTTCAGTTCTGCTGCCAAACTCCTCCCTACATGCTTCTTTCAGTGATTCATGACTTAAATCTTTTGGGACACAGGGCTTTATGGCAGAACAAACACAGGATTTGAATTAGACAACCTGGGCTCAACTGTCAGCGGTTCATTATATGACCTGGCTCTAGCTCTTAATTCTCTGGACCTAAATGCCCTCCTCCCCCAAAACCTGAAAATAGGTACTTACCCAGGTATTTTTGAGGATTCTGTGATATAAAATAAAATAGAAAGGCCTAGCATAATATCTGACACAAGAGCCATGCGATAAACTTTAATGCCATAGTGTCTTGAAGCAGTTTGTATATACTAAATTGGACAGAAATAAGCAAGCTATCATGGTGACTACTTATATGGACCGTGGAGTCAGCCTGACTGGGTCTGAACCCTAGCCTAGCTCCGTCTTTATGGTGTGACCGTTGATAGGTTTACTTAATCTTGAGACCTCAGTTTTCTGGATTTTGAGGATTGCATGAGTTACTACAACTACAGAAGGGTTCCTGAAACATAACAAGTGTTCCTAATATTATGACATGAATTTTGTTTCAATGAGATCTCAGTACTTAGAGAGTAGCCAGGAAAAAAGAAAGAAAGAAAAGCAACCCCCACTCTCTTCCTTCTCTTCTCCCCACAAAACCAAAGCAAACAAACCAAACCAAACACTGCTATCACAGCATTCTTCTAGTTTTGATATAGTATCTAAGAAGTTATTCTCCTCGACTACTTTGAACTAGTTCAGACTTGGCAGGAGTTAAAAGTTTTGAGTTATAGTCTTGACAAAAATTAATTTGGGATGGATCATAAACCTAAATGCAATAGCTAAACTTATAAAGCCTCTAGAAAAAATATAGGAAAGTATTTTTGCAGTCTTGAGGTAGGCAATGAGTTTTTGGAGAAAATAGAAACAGAGTAAGCATAAAAGAAAATATCAGTAGATGGGATTTGATCAAAATTAAGATTTTCTGCTCTTCAAAAGATTTCCTTAGGAAAGTTAAAGGGTCACTCACAGATGGAGAGAAAATATTTTCAAGACAAATATCTAAAAAGGACCTACGTTCAGAATATATAGACATCTCCTACAAATCAATAATGAAAAGATAATAAAAAATGGGTGGCTCAGTTGGTTAAGCGTCCAACTCGGCTTAGGTGATGATCTCACAGTCTGTGATTTAGAGCCCTGCATCAGGCTCTTTGCTGACAACTCAGAGCCTGGAGCCTGCTTTGAATTCTGTGTCTCCCTCTCTCTCTGCCCCTTCCCTGCTCACACTCTTTCTCTCTCTCTCTCAAAAATAAATAAAATGCATTTAAAAAATTAAAAATGGGCAAAAATATTGAATAGACATTCCATAAATGTATATAAATGGACAACAGGCCCTGTGAAAAGATGATCTACATCTTTAGTAATCAGGAAAATATATGTTATTATCACAATGAGATATAATTTTATACTCACAAAAAATGCTTAAAATTAAAAAGGCAGCACCAATGTTGGTGAACATTGGACCTACTGGAATTTTCATGCATCACAGATGGGAATGTAGAATGGTATGACTACACTGGAAAATTGTTTGGCAGTTTCTTAGACAGCTAAACATAAATCTAGAGAGGGATACAGTAAGTTCACTTTTAGGCATCTATCCAAGAACAATGCGGGCATATATCCACAACAAATATTTATGTAAAACATTTATAGTAACTTTGCAATAGCCTCATACTGGAAACAGGGCAAGTGCCCATCAACAAGAAAGTAGATGAATAAAACATGGTATATTCATATGATGGCATACTACTACTAATAAGAATGCACTATGGAGCACCTGGGTGTCTTAGTCGGTTGAGCACTGACTTTGGCTTAAGTCATGATCTCAAGGTTTGTGGGTTCGAGCCCAGCATTGGGCTCTGTGCTGACAACTCAGAACCTGGAGCCTACTTCAGATTCTGTGTCTCCCTCTCTCTCTGCCCCTTCCCCATACACACTCTGTCTCTCTCTCAAAAGTAAATAAGCACTAAAAATTTTTTTTTAAATGCACTATGGATAAATGCAGCATCATGTATATATCTCAAAAACAGTATAGTGTATGGGAGAAAAAAGACACCACAGAGTACATATTACATAATTTATGTAAAGTTCAGTAACAGGCAAAACTAGTCTATATTATGAATCAGAACATTGATTGCCTATGAGGGGTGAATGGTGACAAGAAAGGACAGAAAAGAGCTTTCTGGGTGGCTGAAATGTTCTATATCCTGATGGGAGTATTGGTTTCATGGACATATTGATTTGCTTGAACACATCCAATTGTATACTTAAAATAATTTATTTCACTTTATGTGACTGTACCACAACTATATCTAGATAGATAGATAGATAGATAGATAGATAGATAGATAGATAGATAGATATGAATTATTCTTCATTCGAGTAGGGCTTCTCTGAACCCAAATTATTTGTTATACTCTTTTCCTCCATCAGAATTTCTGCTCTGCAGTTGGCCATTATCTGGAGAATAGAGAAACAGGAAATATCATAACAGAAGGAAAAAAAAGCTCCTTAATTAATTATGCATATCTCTCTAATGCCTGCACCTTGCCCTCCAGATAAATTATTCCATTGTGAAGCTTCTCCTGGGGGTATCTCTTACAAGTGCCCTTTATTTCTGGGCTTCTGCACTTTAGCTTTCCTGTCCCCGTCTTTTCCCTGGGTTATCTCCTGTGGAATAGAATTGATAGCCCTTTCCATTTGAGTTGGACTCTTCATTCAGATTTTCCTAAGCACATTATAAACTCTAATTCATTTACATTATCATAAATGGTGATGTCCTGTGAAAAAGAGAGGTTATGGCACCAATTAAACTAATCTTCTTGTAGTCACTCGTCAAATCAATGTCAGTTCAAACACTTGAACCAAGAATTGATGCATCCCCATTTGTCTGCCAGATTGATGACAGCACAGCGACTGAAATGAAGGCGAAACCCCAGTCCATATGTGGAGATCATCCCATGGTGTTCTTGGCACATGGATCTACTTAGTAGGTACAGTGAGAAGAAAAGAAAAGGAACAGTCCTGGACTGGACAAGGGTCCAATAGGCAATATGTATCACTTGTCTTGAAACACCCAGGTGTATACCTATAGAAGAATATCCGTGCATCCATTCACAGAGTTTCAAGGCTGGTTTGTGGCAGAATCACTTCATTGCTGACTTAAATGAAACCCAGATCATTGAAGTCACATACCCAAGGTCACACAGTTTGTTGTTTCCAAGATCTGCTGACTGCCAACCCTGACACATTGCCACTTTAGACTTCATGTATTCCAGACCACATGAGAGATTTCCCTGTTCTGTGAACTCTCTTGTGTTTACAAAACAGAAGCATTTAAATACTTTGTTTCATTTGGGCATGGGGTAGTAAATAAATAACACAAATATTGCCTCCCACTGCAGGGAGTCTAACAGTAACTGACAGTTGGACAGTAAATGCCCTATGACAGACACTCTTCTGAATGTTTGACATGGTTAACTCATTTAATTCTCAATATCCTACTGTTGGTGGTACTATCGATAAGCCCCATTCTACAGTTGTGGAGACTGAAGCATAAAGTTGAACAGCCTGTCACAAATGCAGTGTTTAAATGGCGGAGCCAGAATGGGAATGCAGATTGTTGGTTCCAGCAGCCACACCTCTGACCTGTTTCCTCTCCGCACAACAGGAGGTAGAGAGGATTTGTTTCTTTTAGAAAAAGAACTAACATCTCAATGAAGCAAACCTATGAGTGACTAATGAACGTACGTAATAACAGCTGATGTTAAATGAGCAGTTGTTGCAGTGCCAAGTGCCTTATTTCATTTGAATTTTCACAACTCATCGAAAAAGTGTTATCATCCCCTTGTTACACACAAAGAAACTGAGATGTACAATGTTAAAGGAGCACGTGCCCACGGCCACAGCGTTGGGAAGGCGTGACCTGAACAGTCTGGCTCCAGGGGCTGCTTCCCTTGAAGGCCTGCAGGATCGTTGTAATAAAATGGCATTTGTTCAATCAGCTTTAATTGATGAGCTACTAAACAGAGCCTGCACTAAACAAGATTTCATCAGAGAAACATTTATGCTTAGCTGTTTCTGAGCTGGAAGGTCTCTCTGATTTGATGTAGACTGCCTTCATTTTTATGGAGCTGGCATCAAACTGATTTTAGAAAGAACTGGCTTTTATCCAGGGTCTTCCTGGTCAGTGTGACCTGGCATATTTTTTGGTTGAAACCACTAAATCTCAAAGAAGGGGCAGGGTTGGGAGAGATGTCAGTGTCCTCCCCAGGGAGGTGTCAGTTTCGGAAGAGGGGAGGGGGACGCTTGTTCCAAAACCAAAGCAGTAGGAGAGGGTTGATTTTGAACTTGACGTAGGACTTGCTATTCCTTATCCCTTAGCTAAGATAAAAAAGTTTGCACCAAGCCAGCAGTGTCAGCATTCACATTGGTATCTTGTGATTGGAGTAAAAAATATATACATATGTTTCTTTTTCTAAAATTATTTTGCTTTTCGGTTTGTGTTTAGTCCCAATTTTTAAATTGTTTAATGTTTAATGCCCCAAGAGAGAGCATGGGGATTTTGTTTTTGAGAAGCATACTTTTTAAGTTTGAAGAAAGCTGGCTGAAACAGATATAGGAGTAGCTACCATGTATCCATCCCTGCTGTGGAGTTATTGCAAAGAAGACCTAGTGGTAGCTCTGAGGCATTTTGAAGAATTTAGATTCTCGTCATCCAAAGGAAAATCTGTACATTTATTCGAACTTGAAAACCATGGCAGGTGTTTCTAGGGAATCCCAGGCCCTGAGTAGAGGGAAGGAATTATTTCTGGGATAAAGCTCACATCAGTGTTGGGTCAGGAAACTCAGTTCACGTTGCTACGAAGAATGAAGGCTGATTTTTCACAGTATCAGCTTTCCAGGAGACCTAAGACTTGTGGATTCTCATTTACAAACCCCGTACCCTGCCGTAATTACCCTGGATTGATTTTTGGCATGTGAAGAGCGATGGGCCACACTCCTCACAAATCCTCATCCTCTGGGCTGGGACAGAAAACTTGGCTTGAACCTCTGAATCCACAGTGTTAGAGATGAACTCTGTTTCTCCCTGGGGAGCTTTCTCACTGCCAGATGGCAGAGGGCTTTCCTGGATTTGAGATTGGAAAAAAGGACTGCTCTCCCACAGTCTTGTTTCATGTACTATCATCTTGTGAGTAATTACCCCAAGTAAGTGCCACTCCTCTAGTCAAGATCCAAAACTTCACCTTGCCTGCCCCTTAGGGATCAGAGCCTGCCTGTTTAGAGCCCACATCTGCAGTGTTTTCTGGACTTCCTTGCCTGCATGGGCTCCCACACTTCAGTCACATTTTTTGAGTGCGTATGAATGTGCTTACCTAACAAGGATGTGCAGAAGCAGTTGGCCTTCGAGTACAAAGTAATGCAAGAGACAAGTAGGGGTTTAATTAGTCTTATTTAAAAAAACCCACAAAGGTTCTATTTCTTTTCCTTCATGTTTCACTCATCAATTATTTAATTAAATGCATCCATCCTTTCAAGACTAGTCATGTTATTACTACGTGCCTGTTCTTGTACTGGCACTTGAGATCTCTGGATGAAGAAAACAAACAAACAAACAAAATAGGGATGCTCCTCTTAGGATTACATCTAGTTGTAGATATGAAAGAAACTGAAGCAGCTAAGCTTAACATTAAGAGCTAACATCTATCCGGTATTTAGTATATGCCAGCTGCAAGTTTTTTTTAATTCAATGTAGTTAACATATAAAGTTATATTGGTTTTAGACCTATAACATAGTGACTTGAGTCTTCTGTACATTATAAAATGTTCATCTTGATAAGTAGAGTCACCATCTGTCATCAGAGAAAGCGAACATAATACCTGACAGTGTTCCTAGCAGAGGATCTAGCATGCATGATAGTCCTAAGGAGAAGAAAGTGGGAGAGAGACATGGAGGCTTGGACAGTTCAAACAACACAAAAGCCACTAGGCTGAAGGCTTATGGTAGAAGTGGAGATATTTATGAGGTTGGAATAGTATGATAGCAAGGACAGCGCTGCACGGTCCTATTTGCCAAGTTTGGAATGTAAAGACATTGAAATATTTTGAACAAAAAAGTTACCTTACTCACTTGATATTTTAATTTTTAAAAAATTTTTATTTATTATTGAGTGACAGAGAGAGTTAATGAGTTGGGGAGAGGTAGAGAGAGAGGGAGACGCAGAATCTGAAGCAGGCTCCGGGCTCCTAGCTGTCGGCCCAGAACCCAATGTGGGGCCCAAACCCACAAACCGCGAGATCATGACCTGACCTGAAGAATGATGCTTAACCTACTGAGCCACCCAGGTGCCCCTTCACTTGAGATTTTAAAATAAGATCCCTCTTGTTGTCAGGGCATAAGACCTAGTGTCTCTTGCAGTGTCCAGGCAAGAGATGAAGGAGACTTGGCTGTGGATGGACTAGAAGGCTCCGTGTATGGTGAGGTTATGGGGCTTCCTTGATGGCCATCTCTCACTTCTTTGCACTTGCTGCTTCCATCCCCTTCAAGAGGATTTTTGACTTAAGCAAAAACTTTTCACATAAATTTGTCCAATTTGGGGATTCATCCTCCGTTCAGGGGGCCCAACTCCAGCAGGCTTCCTGTTCAGAATATGCCATTAGAAATGCTGAGAGTGGAGGGACCTCACTTAGTAAACCATAATAGGAGAGACAAACTGAGGATTCCCTGCGTAACAGAAAATTTACTCTGAACACTTGGAAGTAGGGCTAATGCCACTTAAAAATTTTCTTTGGGGCACCCTGTGATTGGTTTTTTTTGTTTTTTTTTTTTTTATTAATAGTCCTTTATCTCCTTAATTGCCTTATCCACAGATGTCTGACAGCAACAATTTGGGCTGGGACAAAAAACAGTAATAATATTCTCTTTCTGAAAGAGTCTTCTAACTGCTGATGGCTATTATAGTAGAGGACAAAATATAGTTTTTGCTCGAAATGTAAGCAGATGTTATTTTGATTACCTTTTACAAGCTACAGGGTTCAGTTGAAGTGAATGTTGAATGTAAATACAGCACTGGCTTGTGAGTTACAGATGTCTCTAACGACCATCCCAAATGCACAGTTAGTATGTCGGATTCCACTACCCTCTGCTTACTGCTGTGACTTCTCTGGGTCCCTTCTGTTTCCAGTCCTTCAGGACACACATCTGTCCTTTCCAGTCCTTTCATGTCTCCACTATTTATAAGACTAATTTTTATAGGTTTCTAAGATAGATATATCATGGTAATGCTATACTCCATTATCATAATAGTTGCTATTCATTGAGCACCTACTGTTTGCCAGGACTTGGCCAGTTGCTGTATATATCATCTTAGTTCTCAGAGCAGCTTTAAAGGAAGGCAGTATCACCCCTACTGTACAGAGGAAGAAATTGAAGCTAAAGCAATCTTGGCTTGGCGGTGATTGGAACAAGTAATATAATTTCCTCATTGTACCCCGCAGAGGTCTAACCATGTAGGGGCTAGTTCAGATCTGAATAACATATTTTAAGGGAAACGTTGGCAAATGAAGAAAGGTCAGAGGAAAACATCCAGGGTGATTTAATTAATTCTGTATACATTTCTCTCACACACTATGACAGACTTGAACAATTGTACCATTCCCTGGGGGAGGTAGAGCAGTACATATGCATTAACATTCTTACCTCAAGAGGAGAATATAAGGGATGCTGTGGGAATAGGACGGACAGACATAGCCAGCCTGAGAAATGGTAACTATGTCTTGAATAGATTTTAGTTAGGGAAAAGTCAGCTGGCATTGGGTACATTCTAAGCTAAGTGAACATGAATAAGAACTCAGAGGCAGAGTAGGCAAATTTAGGGACTTTCAGTCCACTTAAAAGTATAGTGCACAAGTTAGGGAGTACTAAGACAACTAGGCTGGAAAGATGAGCAGGGAATAGATCATGACAGGCCTCAAAATGTGAAGGAGTTTGTACTTTATCTTAAAGGCTCTAGAGAAAGCATGTAAAGCAGGGTATGGTATGTTTTCATTGGGCTTCAGTGTGGAGAATAAGCATGGATTGGGGACGGGGAGAGTTGGGGAGTTTCTGCAGTAATCCAGGTGAGAAATGATGGTGGTCTTAAGTATCACGGTGGTAGGAATACATACAAGGGCACAGATATGAAATATTTTAATCCTATAGACACCTGGAAACAAAGGTTACATAGGGTTAGAGTTAAAACATGTTTGGAGGGCTGTTGTGTGGAAAAGAAAGATGATTTATTCTGTTTATATACAGAGGGCATAGAAAGACTAATGGTAACAAGTCATTGGGAAACACATTTTAACTTCATTACAATGGAGTGGTCCAAAAATTGGAAGTCTAAGTTTACCATCCACCACTGAATGTATCTAGGCACTTTATTTTAATTCAGTATATATTTTTAAATGCTTTGTATATACTACAGACTGGGTAACAATGTACAAAACACTGGAGATTGAGATCCTGGAGATAATTAACAGCTAATTAAATAATGAAATATATATCATTGATATAAACAGAGGACTATGGTAATTAATTCTGCCTAGGGTCAAAGGGAGTTATTAGTTGAGATTGTAGAAAGCAGCTGAGGAGTCATTTGGAAGGAAAATTTGTTTGGTATCTAGAGGACATCCATGTGGAGTTGTTCAGGGAACATTTGGAAATATGAATCTAGAGCTTAGAAAATAGGGCTGGAAAATCTATTGGGGAATTTTCTTTGTTTATGTTTATTTATTTTTGAGAGTGAGAGAGAGAGAGAGCATGAGCAGGGGAGGGGCAGAAAGAGAGGGAGACACAGAATCCAAAGCAGTCTCCAGTCTCTGAGCTGTCAGCACAGAGCCCAACGTGGGGCTTAAACTCATGGACTGCAAGATCATGACCTGAGCTAGAGTCAGATGCTTAAATGACTGAGCCATTCAGGCACCCCTGGGGATTTTTCAATGTAAGCAAGGATTATTAAAGCAAATGTCCATAGAAGATAGGCAGGTAATATAAATAAGTGAAGTAGGCAAGGTACAAGACACTAAGGAATAGTGGGGACTATGGAAAATTGGAAAGCAAATGACATTTTCCAGAAGGTACTGCTTAGCTTTAATAGATTGTTACCATGTTGGACTGTTAGCCCTGTTTCCAGAGCTCCCTACTTTCTAAATGAAAATGAAAACTTTGACATTTATGTTATGTTTCCAGTTAATGTGTCCCTTTTTCCCCCCATACAATATATCTTTGGTCTAACTATGATCCAAAGATTGTCAGATTGACTTTTATGTTATAAGGTAATTATTGAAGCTTATACATATAAGTGAAATTTTCCTAAGTGAGTAGAACACTGGTCTGTGTTCTCAAGGAGGTAACCAAAGGTTGGTATACAACCTTTCTTTTTTCTGTATCTGAGGGAGGATTCATTCTGCCCATAATGGTGTCTGAGGAGATCATGCAGAATATTATCAAGAAAGGCACAGGAGACAGAGATAAAAACATGATGCTGACTTGGAGTCTAGTGAAGTTTGGTTGTTTACAAAGAGTAATCAAGTGCATAAAATATAACTATGGCTATGCTTTCAGACATTAGAACCCATTGCTTTCCTGTCATAGTGCTTGTGTTGTAACCAATGGGATTAAACCCCTATAAACGTGCCACTTCATATCCTAGCATCCAATATGATACTGAAAATAAAACAGTTTAAGAACCATTGTAGAGAACAAGGACCAAAGATGTGATCCTGAGTAATAACACAGGGATGAGTTGTATTTTTAGAATGAGCCAAGAGTAGTATCATCAAAAGCAAGAGGGAGAGAGCTTCAAGAAAAAAGATCAGTTTGAAATATTATGCAGATTAAAAATGGTGAAGCCACTGGACTTAAAATGTAGAGGTTTAATATGACCTTTGGGAGGGTAGTCTAAGGAGAAGAGCTGTCAGGATCCCAAGTTTCTGTGCCCTGGGCAGTGATCAGAGGTCAGTGGATGGAGTGATTGTTGGCCACTCTTTTGGCGAGTCGGACAGCAAAGAAAAGGAGGAAGGCAGTTATGTTCCAAGGATGAAGCAATGTTAAAGATTTTCCTTTTTTTATTTTTTAATGGAATAGAATGGACAATATATTGAGATGAGGAGACTGATAATTGATGATGCAAGGTATGGAATGAGGCATAAAATGGAGAGCTCAGAATGAGAACAATTGAGAATTTTCCTCCTTTCAGACAGGTAAAAATATGACTCTTTGGAGGTAGTAGAGAGGAAAATTGAGGGAACGTATGTCTGATGACTCCACATTTTCCTTGAAGTAGATGAAGGAAGAGGTTAGTAGAGAGATGTGGGGTGAAAAAAAAAACCTAGAAGAAAATTGGAACAGCCACTGTAAGGAATTTAACAGGCAAAAATAAAAGGATTGCTGAGGTTCAAAACCATTAAGTAGTAACGGTCATCACAGCTGTGAGCGTTTCTACAACAGTATTATGGAGCCCAGACACACGAAGGAAAGAAGAATGTTTGGGTTGCTCCAGCATTAGAGAATGACCAGCCAGACTCAGCAAAAGGTCAAAAGGAAAAACACCTTAAGCACCAGAGAAGTGGGCAGGTGAATAAATGGGAAATGGAGCTGAGGCTTGGGAGGGAAGTGAAAGGAATCAGGAGAGGACAGATTTGCTGAGAGAGAGAGAGAGAGAGAGAGAGAGAGAGAGTCTCTGTGATAACTGTTTTTCTTGGATACCAGAATGACGGATTCTTGCCCTAGATGGGACTTTGATCTGAGTGATTTCTGAGGTTCCTTGAAATTCCAAGATTTCTTTAATTCTAGACATGTAAAACCACAGCCAGTTCCTATGCTCCTGTCATACTTGTCATGCTTGAGATACACACACACACACACACACACACACACACACACCCACCCACCCACCCACCCACCCACCAAGATGTCTCTCAGGACTGGCCTCAAGGAAAGCTATAAAGTAGGTGATATTTCTCGTTTGAACTTCTCTCCACCTGTTGTAGTATAATCTTCAATTTCTTCACCTTATCCCTAGTGCATCAAACCCATGAGGGCATTGCTTTGCATAAGAAAGCTGTCAAGGCCCTACTCAGATCAAAACCTCTAGGTAGATACTTGTTCTGCTTCCCTGTGGGTCTCTAAGTAAGATCTCTGGTTATTTGTTTTTCTTTTATGCTTTGTCTTTTTTTTTTTTTTTTTTTTTTAGATAGAATGTGTGAGCAGGGGAAGGGCAGAGGGAGAGGGAGAGGGAGAGAGAGAATCCCAAGCAGGCTCCATGCCTAGCATGAAATCACGAACCTGAGCTGAAATCAAGAGGCAGACTCTCGACTGACTGAGCCACCCAGGCACCCCTCTAGTTATTTGCTTTCATTTCATTGCAGCTACAAGGAGCTAGTCACCTTTTTGGTCTTTCTGATTCATGTCACAAGGTAGCTATCCTATTGTTTCATTCTTACCAGTTCTTGTGACTTCTACTGGATAGGAGGTAATATAAGGCCGGGAGGGAGAGGTGGTGGCAGGAATCAAAAGAATGGAGCAGTTAGCCTAGTGTTTTTGAGATAAACAGAGGGAAAGAATCAATGCCAGGTACTTTCTCATTCTGAGTCTCATCTCTTGAGTTGGACAGCACTTTTTTGAGCTTCCTAATTTCTTAAAAGTACCAGGAAACCTACTTTACTCACCTTTGGCCTTGGCTTGCAAGTTTTGGGAAAAGCCGAGGTCAGGCAGGGGTTATTTCTTCAGTGAATCCACAGATTGGACCCTGGGGACCAGCCACCTTGCTGTTGAGACAGCTAAATACACTAAGCAATGCATTTGAAATATGCTCCAGACTCTGTGGAACTGGGGGATTTGGATGCTTGCCAGGGCATCCGTGCTTCTTGGTGTCCTTCTGAGGTACATCAAAGTCCCATACAAGTTCTCTTGGAGGAGAAAATCTTCAGTCAGTTCTCAAAAAGGAAAGCCAAGTAGCCTTCAACTGGAATTAAGAGGAGAGTTAACAGCAGGACTGTCTGTAGGAACTTTGATTTCATTGCATTTAAGTTTCCTTCTCTAATGGACAGTTTTTACCTCAGCACTTTTTGAGGATAGGTAGTGTGTGTGTGTGTGTGTGTGTGTGTGTGTGTGTGTGTGTGTGTGTGTTTATGTTGAGAGAGAGAGAGAATAAGTGGGGGAGGGGCAGAGGGAGACATAAGAGCCCACTGAGGGGCTTGAACTCACAAACTGTGAGATCATGACCTGAACTGAAGTTGGATGCTTACCTGACTGAGTCACCCAGGCACGCCAGGTACTGTGTTTTCTGCTGACATCTCCAGTTCAGTACAGTCCCTGTCCCATGGTACATGCTCATTGATTGTATGTGGAAATCAGCCACATGTCAGGATGCTGATTTTCTATTCCAGTGATTTGTGAATGGTAAAGTGGCTTCTCTGACTTTGCACAAAAGTTTAGGTTCTTCACAGAGTCAAGTACTAATGAAATCTTGCCACCAAAAGAAGCCTAAGACATATGATGGAAAGAATTTGGTTTGGGGAATTTGAAAAGCCTATTCTTGAAATCTAGCTCAATATCATATTAATTTTATGAGGCTAAGTTGCTTACTTCTTTATACTTCAGGCTTCTGTAATAGGATTATGAAATCTCTCTCTTAGGTTTATAATAGAATGAAATTTCCTCCCCCCCCATCACCCCTAATACCTTTCCCGTATCTCTCTAATTGCTTTTTTTTAAGTTTGTTTATTTTTTTTTAAATTTTTTTAACTTTTTTTTTTTTTATTTATTTTTGAGACAGAGAGAGACAGAGCATGAACGGGGGAGGGGGAGAGAGAGAGGGAGTCACAGCATCTGAAGCAGGCTCCAGGCTCTGAGCCATCAGCCCAGAGCCCGACGTGGGGCTCGAACTCACGGACCGTGAGATCGTGACCTGAGCCGAAGTCGGACGCCCCACCGACTGAGCCACCCAGGCGCGCCTTAAGTTTGTTTATTTTTAAGAGAGAGAGAGACAGAGACAGAGAGGCAGAGGCAGAGAATCCAAAGCAGGCTCTGCACTGACAGCAGAGAGCTCAATGAGGGACTTGAACTCACAGACCGTGAAATCATGACCTGAGTTGAAGTTAGATGTTTAACCTGCTGAGCCACCCAGGTTCCCCTAATTGTATTTTATTATAGCTAATGCAGTAACTTCTCAGAGTACGGGCAGAGGCCATAGCTGTCCCCTCTCAGAGGACCAGGGACAATTTTGTACTCCCTGTGCATCAATGATTACATGAGATGCTGTGTGAACTTGCTTGGGTCTTGGGGGTTTGAATGTACCTATGTCTACTATAGGGTCATCTTCATGATAGAAAATAAAAACATCTACTCAGTGGCCTACATGTACAGCTGACTCTCTTTCAGAAACCAAAACATTAGGAATGGTCTGCAACCTGGAGGAGCTCTCTAACTTATTTATTTACTCATAAGAACTTATTAACCTCTTCCTATGTGCCACAGATTTGAGACACAGCTGTGTGTAAAGACAGATGCCGTTTTTGTTCATAGAGACCATATATTTCAGAGGGACTGACACACACTAGTCAAACACTCTCACAAATGAAAGTACATTTACAACAGTGATGAGGGCCACAGAGTGGTTAAACTTGATTGGACTGAGAAATTTGGTGGAATCAGGAAGGTCTGGAAGAGCTTGTCTAGGGAAGTTACTGTGAGCAGAGACCTGAAAGCTGCATGGGGTTAGATAGGAAAGAGCCTCAGTCACGTGGGGAGGATATGATGGGGGTACAGGGTGAATGAAGCCAGCGTGGCTGGAGCTCAGGGAGCCGGGCTCAAGGTGAGACTTGCAAGGTGGACCATGCTCAGGAGTTCGGTTTGATTTAAGCTGTGCACTGATGGAAGCTTCTGAGGAATGATCTGGCATTGCAGACGCTGGCCCAGCCTGCTTTCTGGAGGACATCTGCCTGTGACGAGCGAGATCTGTGTCATCGAGAATCCCCCCTGTTTCTCTTTGCTAACCAAACTGGGTTATACAGGAGTTGTTGGTGTCCTTGTCCCAACTCACCCTGTCACCTTCAGAGAAGCATGAGGAGAGCCCCTCCCCATGCCAGCCCTGTCCTCCTTGTCCAAGTAGCAGCACAGCATGCCTGGTGCCAGAGTGGGCAGAAAGAGTAATAGCTGTTGTTTCAGCTCATTCAGGCTAATCTATCACACCTCACCCAGACACCCCAGCTCCACTCACTGAGCATTCTCTGTCCTGAGGTTAGGCACACAAGTAAATAAATAAGTGGAGAGCTGTTTGGAAATCCTGTTTGTCACTGCTGAAGCATGCTCATTTATTTAGCAAAACGCCCATAATTTTTAAATTGCTTGATGCAGCCACTGGCTACTTGGTATCTTCAAGGGATCCTGTGGTCAGGAGCAGTGCTTTCCCATTACCAGGAGAAACAAGGCAGGCTTTTGATTGCTGGAATTAATTACATGGAAAGATTTTCATTGCTTGGAGCAGCAAGCAGCTGGTTCCTGCAGGGGCCAGGCTGAACTCTCCTGCCAATTCCTTTTCCATACGTGTTCCTCCCTCCACACCTACATCCTTTCTTTCTTTCATTATGCTCAATGGGTTCAATTCAAAGAGGGGAATGGTAATTAAAACATTTACAAAGTGCCAGTTTTCCCTGTGACTACCCTTAAGACTATGAACATTCACAATTCGCTTTTTCCAAATACAGCACAATAGAGTTTCCAGGAATTTCTTCCTTACTGACTCAGCCCCCCCCTCCCCCCCCCCCACACTGATTATTAGTACATTTGAAAACAAGTCCACAATGAATTAGAAGACCAGGGGCAAAAGAGAGGGGAGGAGGTTTGCTCTTCAGGAGTAGGGGAGAAATTGCAATAAGGAGTAACTTTTTTCAGGGCACAACACACTTCTCTGGTGGCCCTGCAGATCAGCTGACAATGGTTTATAGCTTTTCAGTCTTCCTTCCTTTCCTGTTAATTATTCATACCTCTGGTACGAAGAAAGGGGTCTTATTTTCCTTTTAGGTGTAATTAGAGTAATCAAAGGGTTTGTAATACTCTTGTGTTTTATTCCTCTGTCTCTATTCAAGATTTTTTCCTGTGCAAGAGAAAAATATAAAACACAAAACAAAAGCCCCGAGTCTCTGGGTTTTGTGAATTCTTGCAGGGAAAATTGGTTTTACCATAACAGCAATTGGCAGCAATAATTCTGAGGTGAACAACCTGAAATTACTCCCTTAAAGGCAAAAATTTGTAGGGTATGCATTTTGAGCAAAGGGAGAGGACTGCGTATTAATTTAGGTAAATTTTAAGAGTTTATCTATGTTTTGTGATAAATGAGGAAGCACACTGCTGGTGTATTCAACTAAAGGATGTGCATTTGCATTTGGTTTTGTTTCTTTTGAATAGATTCTGGTTTGAATGACAAATTAAACTCCCAGCTTCCAAACACTGAATTCTTTTGTTGAGAATTTACACATTTTAGAAAGGAAGGGTACCCAAATGCAGTTACCTTTTGAAGGTAAGAAGGTTAGGCAAACAATGAATTGACAATTATTCTACCTTTTATATTAACAAAACCTTCTATTTGCAGTTCAGAACCCATAGGTAATATTATTTGAATGATATTTTGCCACATCATTACAAGCATTTCCATGGTGACAGAGTGATGTGTCACAAACAAGATTGTCCCATCTTTGAATACAAGCTGATGGGATGTGGAAAAAATCAAGAACAAGATCCTGCTTTAGGTTTTCACAATCTGTTTGTGTTTGCTCAAGATGGAGGGATTCCTCAAATCTTACCATTAAAGAGAAAAATAAAGCAGTTTAACATCTTAGAATAGTAGGTCCTTTTTGTATATTGACATTAAACATGAGGGTATGGGTATAGGAATTATATATTATTTTTTTCACTTAATCCCACTTCTTAGAAAGTGTATGTTCTTATTATTTATCTTGGCCAATATGCAGGTTTCCTTGTTTTTGTGTATCCACACTGTCATAAAAACCTATGTGTGTGAAGAAATCTACATCATTCTATAAATATTCTTCTGCTCATTAGTGTAAAACTAAACAACAGGAGGATTCCTGATGAATAGAAGGCAAGTTGCTTGTGTTTATATAAACTTATGAGACATCCTAAGCTGCTTAGTTTCCCATGATCATTGGTGGCTTTCACCTGAGAGAGAATTACAGGGTTACCCATGGAGATGGTGGCACAGCCATGAGTGGAAGCCGGATCTCCTCTTTTCCAGTTGATGGCTTCCTCCATAGCAGGACCACAATGCTGGTACAAAGTAATAGTAAAGCCTTCATAAAAGTCAGGGTTAAGAGGGCATGGAGTGTCTTTTTAATGTTGCTCACGAACTGTAAGAGGTACAGGAATTCAGGCAGTCTCTAGAGTCTTTCTAGGGATAAAATAGGTTCCATCGATCCTGCCAAGAGGAGTCTCAAGGGAATACTCAGAAAGGAGATCAGTGGGAGTACAGGGGAGAGGTAGTCTTCAGCTGATCAAATCCCTAAAGTTATTTGTTGGTCTCCAGCTGGCTTCTTAATGTGAAAAGATAAACTGAGGCATATTAAACATTTTAAGAGTTTATTTGAGCAAAAATCAATTTGAATCGGGCAGCATCCAATCTCAGAGATAGAAATAAGCTCAGAGGAGCTGTATGAAATGAAAGAGTCATAGCTAGGAGGGAGTGGGAACAAGGAAGTTATACTGGTCCAAAAAGCAGATTTGTTATTGCAAGGTTACTTCCCTTTAAGGAGTGGCAGGGGTCTATCAGGCAGATTACCTAAGTAGTGCTGATCGGGCGATTCCTGATTGAGTGATACAGGATTCCATTTCTAGGAGAAATGTAGCTATAATTAAGTCTCAGTTTGATGATGTGGGTTTAGCAGAAGTGACTTCATTTGGGTACTGTTGTCTTGATTTTTTTTTTAACACTAAACATCTTTTTTCCTTTTCTTCTGGCTTCAGGGACTGGACTTACTACTCTATTTCTTTTTTTTTTTAAATTAAACAGAAAATTCACAGACGTTTGAAGAGGATAGTGGTTTTTATATATATTTCCATTGTGCGGTCAACCACTTTTAAGTTTGTCTTCTTTTCCTTTAGTATAAATTATAAAAGTACTGTACAAATATATCTTTCTTCTCTAAAAATATATGAAGGTTCCCTCATGTGTGTCCCCTTTAACCAGATCCCATCCTGCCAAACCCCCAAGGAAATCACTGTTTTGGGTTTGGGGTTCTCCAGAGAAACAGAACAGATAGGAGATACATCTTTATATCGATATATCTATCTCTGGGAATTTTAAGGGATTGCCTCACATGATTATGGAGGTTGAGACATCCCACAGTATGTAGTCTAAAGGCCTGAGAACCAGGAGAGACAATTGTGTAAATTCCCATCTGGGTCCAAAGTAGGAGTTGACTCAGCTCAAGACTATGAGGGTGAAGCAGCGAACTCCTTCTTCTTACACTTTTGTTCTATCCAGGTCCTCTCTAAGCTGATCAGATGAAGCCCTCAAGCCGAAGAGGGCATTCTGCTTTCCTGGGTCTACCACTTCAGGTGTTAATATGTGGAAACACCCCTACAGAGACACACCCAGAGTCTGGGCACACCTAGCCCAGTTAAGTTGACAGTGAAATTAGCTATCACAGTGTGGATACTTATAATTTTATAAAGCATTTTTTTTTTAATTTTTTTTTCAACGTTTTTATTTATTTTAGGGACAGAGAGAGACAGAGCATGAACGGGGGAGGGGCAGAGAGAGAGGGAGACACAGAATCAGAAACAGGCTCCAGGCTCTGAGCCATCAGCCCAGAGCCTGATGCGGGGCTCGAACTCACGGACCGCGAGATCGTGACCTGGCCGAAGTCGGACGCTTAACCGACTGCGCCACCCAGGCGCCCCGATACTTATAATTTTAAAAAATGCATCATATATATATACATATGTATATATATGTATATATATACATATGTATATGTACATATACACGTGTATATGTATATATATGTATATATGTATATATGTGTGTGTGTATATATATATATATATATATATATATATATTTAGAGAGAGAGAGCGGGCGCGAGAGCGCATGCACGCGTGCACGGGGCGGGGGAGATGGAGGGAGGGAAAGGGAGAGAAAACTCAGCATATACTATTTTATATAATTTTTTAAAACTTACCTACATAATACAATGCTGTTTTCATTGTTCCACATCTTCTTTCTTTCAACATTGTGTTTTTGATGTCTAAGTTGCTGATAGACTGGATATTCCTCAGAGGAATGACATGTGATTTGAATCCTGAAAGATGGGTAAGACTGTGCCAGGTCAAAACAGGAAAGGGACAGGTAGAGCAATGACATATACAATGGCACTGAGTTTCATAAGGACATGGAATAAACTAGAAAGTCAAGGTTGCTAGGATTTATAGAGGTATTAATGAGAATTGTCTAATATAGGAAATTAAATAAATATAGATATGGAGACCATGTAATCTAGGCCAGAGAGTTGGAATTTTTACCAACAGTCAAGGGATGCTATCAGTGAAGGTGAAGTTTATTAGTTTGCCAGGGTTGCTGTGATTCAGTACCATGAACTGGGTGGCTTAGGCAACAGAAATTTATTGTTCTAGAGGCTGGAGGTCAGAGATCAAGGTATCAGCAGAGTTGTATCTTTCTGAGTGAGGACTCTTTTTTTTTTTTAAATTTTTTTTTCAACGTTTATTTATTTTTGGGACAGAGAGAGACAGAGCATGAACGGGGGAGGGGCAGAGAGAGAGGGAGACACAGAATCTGAAACAGGCTCCAGGCTCTGAGCCATCAGCCCAGAGACTGACACGGGGCTTGAACTCACGGACCGCAAGATCGTGACCTGGCTGAAGTCGGACGCTTAACTGACTGTGCCACCCAGGCGCCACCTGAGTGAGGACTCTTAAGAAGAATTTATTCCAGATGCTGTCCTCTTCTGATGGCTTGGTAATCCTTGGCATTCTTTGGTTTTTATACCCATCATCCTGACCTCTGCCTAAATATTCTTATAGTGTTCTCCCTGTGTGCATGCTATTTCCCAATTTCTCCTTCTTGTAAGGACACCAATCATACTGGATTAGGGCCCAGACTAATGATCTCATTTTAACTTGAGTACCTCCATAAAGACTATAACTCCATACTATGTCACATTCTGAAATACTAGGGCTTAGAACTTCAACATAGGAATTTGGGGGGTGAGGCATGTGTGCACAATTCAACCTATAATATGGAGTGACAAAAATATTTCTTTTTTTTTAAAATTTTTTTATGTTTACTTATTTTTGAGTAATTTTTGAGAGAGAGAGAGAGAGAGAGAGAGAGAGGCAGAGCATGAGTGGGGGAGGGGCAGAGAGGGAGACACAGAATCCAAAGCAGGCTCCAGGCTCTGAGCTGTCAGCACAGAGCCCAACGCAGGGCTTGAACTCTCAGACCATGAGATCATGACCTGAACCAAAGTCGGACGCTCAACCAACAGAGCCACCCAGGCGCCCCCAAAAATATTTCCTAGAGGTGATAATTCTCTTTCTTATTCAGGGTAGGCTGAAATACAGAAAAATGATGACAGGGGAGCAGACATGAGGCTGTGAACATATTGAAGGATTAGAAGCCATTCAAATATGATCCACACCCTCTGGAAGTCCTAACCCTCTCTAGACATCTTATTTTTCCTTAAAGAACTCAAGAACAACTGAGACTTGGAAAAATAATCCCTGGGTTTCTGGCAGTAAAGTATAAGAGATTATTTCTTCTACATCCTTAGTTCTTTTTTTTTTTTTTTTTTTTTTTTGCTTCTAGAAACAGGTTTTTCACTTTATACCTATTTTTAAAATGTAAATTTCATTTAATCACATGGGAAATTATTTTATCATAAAATTAAATAGTTTAATTGTAAACCCTTGGGACAAAAAGGTTTATGGATATCCACTATTACTTAGGTAAATGTCTTTCTTGAAAAAAAATATGGGGGCGCCTGGGTGGTTCATTCAGTTAAGCATCCTACTCCTGACTCTTGATTTTGGCTCAGATCATGGTCTCATGGTTCATGGGTTCAAGCCCTCCATCGGGCTCTGTGCTCACAGCTTAGAGCCCGGAGCCTGCTTTGGATTCTGTGTCCCCTCTTTCTCTACCCCTCCCCCATTCATGCTTTCTCTCTCTCTCTCTCTCTCTCTCTCAAAAATGAATAAACATCAAAAAAAATTTTTTTTAAATGTGGAGGAGAGGGAAGGATTGAGACCCTCAGTGTTGATAACATTTGATTGTGGTTGCATGCTGAGTCAAAGACAGCACTGACTTCCAAGTTGCCTATTTAATTCTCTAGACTATGCCTGCTGCCTTATATTTATGTCTTAATAACATGTACATATGCAGCCTAGCTGTTATGAGGACAGTGGGAAGCATAAATTTGATTTTTCTCAACTTCTCCACGTTTAAAGTCCCCACTTGTTGGTTGAATTAACATAGTATTTTAACATTTAATTTCCTGGGGGTACCAGATGTTTTATTTTGTGTATTTGTTTTATTTGTGTTATTGTTGCTGGGCCATTTAAAATGAAACTCAGGCAAAAATGACACGACCCAATAAATATGTAGTTTAATAATGTTCAGTGAATATATGTGCACAGTGAATGTAAGTCTAAATAAACACATGCCAGTGAAAAATTATTAGATGTTGCCTATTTTCATCTGGATTCTCAGTTATATTATTTGTGTTGGTGGGAGGTTTCAGGGAAAGGGCAGGGGGAGAAGACAGGAGGAACAGCCTGAGGCAGTATGGATTCTCAATATCTTTAAATTGATTAACATGTTCCTACTAGCAGGAGAGTTACTGTGTTGTATTCTAGAGACTCTAAAATGGCATAATTTTATGTGATGCGGTTCCCACTGATAAGGGGAGGATGAATAGAAGCATACACTGAATTTCCCTCCAGGGTACAGGGCTCCTTTTGCTACGACTCTTGGCTAAAAATGAAAGTGTTAAGGTTGTGAGAAGAAAGGCATCAAGGAAACAGTAGAGGAAAATGTAGGGCAAGCATTGGAAATCCATAAGCAGTTTGTATGCCTGGTCCATTCTTTTCTATCAGTGACTTACTTGCCTCTCCTTCCTCTCTCTCCACTCTCTCTCTGCCTTCTCGCTTTGTCCAAATGAATTTAACACTGTAACTTCAGTCCTAAGCCCACCCTCGAGTGTGGGGAAGACAACCATTAATTAATTAATTAACCATCTGCTAAGCTGAACAAAACAGACAGAATTCCCTATCTTTGTGGAATTTTCTTTCTCGGGGCAGGTAGGGAATGGTTAACGAAATAAGTAAGTTAATTATATAATTTATTAGACAATGCTAAGTTCTACAAAGAGAACTAAGACAGGGAAAAGGGATAGGGATTTGGGAGGTTCAAATTTTATATAGGATGGTCAGAAAAAATGCTGCTTTTCTGATGAATTATAAAGTGGTGACCTTGTTACTTTTTAGATGTTTACTCCATGGCCATTAAAACATCTAGGAACTTTCCCTGAAAGTGACCTTTGGGTCCGAGTATCTGGGCCCTGGAAATTAAATTATGACACATTATGATCATTTAAAAATCTTTTATCATAGTGTGCAAATAGGAGGGCATTTTACTTCTAGCCTGGAGAATATGATTTATAATAGTCTTATAATATCAGATGATGATCCCAGGGCATGTATCCTCAGGATCTTTTCTAGACCTGTGTTTGAGATTGTCATAGATGAAAGCAATATGAAAGAGAATAGCAATATGATTTATAAGAGAGCTGTTCAGGACAAGCAGGATTATGACAGTCAGTTTCTTTCTTCTGTACGTTTCTTTCCATCTCTACCTGTTTTTCTTTGCTGTAGACTTAGTGTTTGGTATGTGCTGGATTTCATTCATTTGGCAAATCACCGTCACACCAAATTAGGGAGAATGTGATGAGCCTCTAATTGGCCATTGCATTGTACACAAACCTCCTGTGTTTGTTCTGGGTAACATCAGGCGTCCCATAAATTGGTAATTTGACTGTCCGTTTCTATAATACCCTTGACAAGAAGGCGAACACAACTTTGTGTGATCCTATTCTGAAACACTGATCTTCAGATTGTATCTTAAAAGGATTCAGGGGTGGGGTTTCTCTTCACGCCTCAGAAAGGAAGAAGGGGGAGCAAACAGGAAATGAACAATTTAGGAACATTCTCAACGATGTGTCCCTGAGTCACACTCTTCACTGCAGCCACCCCCTTCTTAGCTGTGTGTGTGTGAACTGAAACCAATCAGGCTCTGTGACGTTTGGTAGTTTTGCATAATGAAAGATCCTTTAATGCCTTTTGGGAAACTTTGGGCAATACTCCAGCCACAGGCACGGTTTCCTTTACCACCTGCATCTACATTTCTCTCCTCTTGTGTGTTTGTTTATTGTTTTCCCTTTGAGAGATAATTGTGGATAATTAAACTAGTTGAAATTTTAAATTTTGTTTTCCCTTGCTATTACTATTATTCCACATCTGAATACCCTTCCCCCTCTATTTTTTTCTTGCTGTTGTCTGACAGTGGAAATAAAGTAACTAAACCTTGAAGGAGGAGAAAAAAAGAAAACAACAACAAAACAAAACCAGTTTTAAATAAATCTTCCTAATAAAAGAAATCATTGTGGCTATTCCCACAAATACGTTCATTGTGGAAGAATTTAGGACCTGTCCTGAAAAAATGAATCATGGTTATTTAAAAAGGTTTATTTTCAGTATCCTTCCTGAAGGTGTGGACACACATACTGGGGAGGCGGGAGGCTCTGGGACAGAGCAGAAACATAGGATGGGCTCAGTTTAATGATATAACAATAGTGTATTAGGGCTGTGTGTAGGCAGTTGTCTTGCCCTAGAACAATTAGTGTTAAATTCTTCCTACCCATTAACATGTGAAGCTGATTTATTAGCCCTTTGGCTTCTTTGAAAGGACTTGAGACTCTTTGGAAAGTGGACTTCTGAAAAATCCAATCAAATATCTCTGTGTTTCTAGTGGCTTCTCGGTTATGTTATTCAATACTGAAGTTCAACACTGTTCCTATTCAGCGGAGAAAAGCATTTGAAAAATCAGAAAGAGAAAAAGAAGAAAATCAGAAGGAAGTCTTTTTTTTTTTCCTTTTTTTTTTTTTTTTTTTCTTTTCCTCACATATATCTTCCTTAGCAGTTGGCTCAGTTGTTGAATTAGCAGGGGAAGCAACTCTGGATAGATGGGTGAAGGGATGGATAGATAGATGGATAAGTGTATTAATGGATAGATAGTAGATATATAATAGATTTCATTTATAGTTTCAGAAGATCTTGACAGGGCCCTTGATTATCATTCATTCAAGATGTACTGTAATAAAATGTTTGGGAAGTGAGTTGGTCCCATTCTTGAGTGACTGGTGGTTTCTGATTGTTTTTAATAACTACTTAGGCCCAATACAGGATAGTAGGGGGCAAATGTTTCTCCTATTATATTTTATGAATGTCTGTAAAGGTCGGAAACATCTATTAACATAGCTACCAATATATACTCTACAGCCAGTCTGGAGAGATTGCCAGTCCTGAAGATCGTATTGAGCAATAACTTAGATTGCATTTACATTCTTGTTAACATAGTTATCAGTGGTGTACTGATCTTCTCCAAGTCTTTCCAGGTTTTGACTGCTGAATAGATAGCGTTGACTATAGATACAGGTCTCCCTCCCTCCCTTCCTTCCTTTCTTCCTTCCTTCCTTCCTTGAACAGATCTCAAATCTCTGACTTGACTAAAAACTGAGTGGTTTGTGCTGTAATAAAAAATAATAATAATACTATAGTGTCGTATAATGGAAAGAATGCAAATGATATTGTTTGAAAATATAGAAATAAATCCCTTTTTAGCACAAAATCACTTATAATTTTAAATATGTCAATCAGTCTGACCTAGTTGATTATTAGACTTTTTTCACAGGGCAGTTGTGAGAGAACCAAGTGAGGTAATGTATGTGTAAATCCTTAGTCTAAAGTACTGTAAAATACTCATGCTGTTGTTGCTGGATTGAAGAATCCTTTCTGGCGATATTAGATCACGGTATGGCATGATGACCATCACTTGCACTCAGCGTCCCCTTCTCTTCTCTCCCTCGTTTTTCCAGTGCGGTCAATGTGTATTGACATCCCACCATGAGTCTGTGTGCTGTTTTCTGAGTTGGAAGTCATCTATGATCAAAAGATTCTGCCTCTTCTTCTGGAGATAGTATGGACAGCAGAAACGGTTTCAGGGATCTCAAATATTTATTCTACAGATAGATTTTAGAATGCAAAGAGAATATTGACCTGCCTTTAAGTATGTCCCATAGGAACCTGCTCCAGATGTATATCTTGGAGACAAATTAGAATCTATTCTTACAGACAGTGCATTGGACACTGTAAGAAAATTACAGATTAAATCAGTGTTTTCCTGATGCTGGGTGTGAATTAAATCTGTGCTGAAATGGAGGTCCTACTTCATCTGTGTGATAGAGGTTACCAGAACCAATGTGTGGTGGCTCAGGTCCTTAAACAAACTGGAAAATGCTTTGCAATACAAAGAGTGTTAACTGAAGCCTTTTCTTCTTAGTCCCTTCCCCTTACAGCTACTACCAACCTGTCTTTAAAAGCTAAGCCAAGGATGTATTGAAGGATTCTATCTCCATCTCACTCCTTCCTTTCTGTACAATTGCTATTGATACTCATTCAGTCTCTTGGTTCCATCAAATACCACTCTTCTTAGGATCACACACTTAAATGTTAAAAGAACATTCCATCTCTGCCACTTAGTTACTGTGTGACTTTGAGCAAGTTATTTAACCTCTCTGTGCCTCAGTATCCATTTTATACGAGGGTTATTATAAGAATTAAATGAGTTAATTTCTGTAAAGTGCTTAGTAAAGTACCTGGCACAAAGTGAACACTGTATGAGTTTTTGTTATAGAAAATAAAGCTTAGTGGATTATCTGTATTACCTTTATATTGCCTTTCATATATTAGGTATGCAATAAATACTTTATTAGCAAATTGGAGTGGGACAGAGGACACATGGGTTCATTTTTTTATCTGTATTTTATTTTATTTTATTTTATTTTATTTTATTTTACTAAATATGCAATCTTATACCCCCAATTTAAACTTTTTTGGAGCTGTCTTATTATCTGTAAAATAGAAATAATAATATTTACCTAACATATTTCAAAGGGTAATTATAATTATCCAAGTGATAATGTACTTTCAATGAGTTCAATATATACATGTGAGGTGTTATAACATTTATATTAATCAAATTACTAAATGGATTTTGGTGGGAAATATGTGGAGTTATATAATTAAGACTTGATAGATGTACCTTGGCTAGAGGTTGGCAGTCATCCTTTGTGCCAAGAACTAGAAACTGATGGCTTGTATCAATTCTTGCCAATACAGAAAAGTGTTTCAAGGTCCCCCAGTTCAGTCATGAAGGATACTTCTTATTTGCTTACCATGCCTGCTCGGCTATATTTGGCTACTTCTTGTTATGAAAGAGAATCTGAGCAAACCTTGGGAATTTTAATCTTCCTTTGTCACAGCCCTGCAGAGCATTAGGCCAGGTTCCAAGGACAGTGGTTTGGAGCTGTTTGTTTTTATGCTGATGGATGTTGCAGTCTGTAATCCATGAACCAAAGCAGCTCCTCTCCCATTGCTGCTGGCATATCTTGTTGTGTTTATGAGTCTGACAGGCAAACATATCTGAAGCATATCTCATATGCTGATCTGTGAAGGAGATAAGCCCCTTGTTTTACTCAATTGGAAACAAAATGAGCAGGTGGCAGAAAACCCTGCATTGATTTCTACTTGGGCTGACACAGCCAGGATGAGATCGGGTCCTCCTTGGGCACACTCCAGCATCTGTCATTTGATAATTTGACTCAAGTTTACAGAACTATTGAAAGGATGGCAAGTCTCTTCCTGCCTCAATAAACCTACTTTTATTATTATTTTTTGTTGCATAAGCTACTGCAAATATATTATGATGAATTTTGTGATAAAGGAAATTGAAAGTCCAATAGTGTCACAGCTTCAAATCTCTTAACTTGCCGTGTGATCTTTATGCATTTGATTTTTTTACCCTTTGATTTAGGTTCCCTACCTATAAAGGGTATGCATTTCAGCTGACCACCAGATTTTTACAGAATGAAATTATTTACTTGTTGAAGAGAGACTATGGAAAGTACATGTGGGCTGGTAATAGGGCGTTGAGGAACTCCAGAGCAGTCAAACCATGGATAGAATTTTTCCTTCTTCTGTGTATTAGAAAAGGCTGTCATTTTTAGAGCTTGCATTTTGATACACACATTATTGTTGCATTTTGTGTGTGTGTGTGTATATCTATGGTTTGCATGTCATGATTTCCCAGTGAGACCATGAACTTCTTCATGGCAGTAAGCCTCTGATAATGAGTAAGTATTAGTTGGAAAGATATACAGTAAGTGCTTTTTACTAATTTACTGGTTCAAAAGAATGTGGATGGGATTCCTTCTCCATTACCTAAAATTGTGACTTTGCACACTATTTTTAGTACTGTCCTCCCTGTTTTGATTCCTTGATGATTATTAATTTGTTCCAATGGTGTATGTTTCAGATCTTTAATTAAGTCCTCCTTTCTGTCTAACTCTCTGCCAAAACATACTTTTCATTTTTCTTCCTGCAATGCTCAAACAGAAGTTGATGCCAAATGCATGCTGTTTGATTACATTCCATCCAGATTTGCTTGCAAAGAGAACTGGAGCAGTAGCATTTATTTCAAGTAGTTTTTTTAACAGTCTCTTCTCAGCTTTTTGGCTAAGATCTAGTATGCTTCAGGTAGTTTTACAAAGAGCCCTTCTTGGGCCTCAATGTGTATGGTAGAGGGGGAGACAGGAGAGGGAAATGAAGTAGACATCCTTCCCTGGCAGTAACTGATTTATGATAGAAATGGAAAGGGGCAGATCAGATGCCTCTGGCCCCTTGCCAAACTGAGCTGATACATGATCCATATGTCAGACTTGGTCTGCTGGGCCCAGCTACCTATGCTTCTGTACCCCCTGTAGCTTTTTGGTGAGAGTCACCCTCATGGGTTAGAGTCTTATTTTATGGGAAGGGCAGTTTCTGGAGGAGTGAACTGCTGGTGGGTGATCACTTGCCTAATCCATCACTAAGCTCTCCCTTTCTCTTGGTTCCTCCTTCTCCATGGGATTACTTCTTAGATCTGGTGACTGCAGAGGAAGAAGTGGTGTTGTATTATCGATTGCTGCAAAACCATTTACTCTAAAAAATAGTAGCTTCCAACAATAAGAATGCATTTGCACAGTTTCTGTGGATCGGGAATAGGTCTGGCATAGATGGGTACCTCTGGCTTAGGGTCCCTCCTAGGGCTACCGTCAAGATGATGACCAGTGCTTTCAATCTTCTCAAGGCTCAACTTGGGAGGGATCTGCTTCCATGTTCATTCTTGTGATTATTGGTAGGCTTTAGGTCCTTGCAGAGTGTTGGCCAGAGACATCAGCTCCTCGACTCATGGACCTCTCTATAGGGCAGCTTACAACATGGTAACTATCTTCTCTTAATAAATGAGAGGAGCTGGGGAGGATGGAGAGATTGGGTAAACAAGATAGAAGCCACTATCATTTTCAGTTGGATCTTCAAAGTGGCATTCTGTCACTGGTGCTATATTGTATCCATCCCTTAGAAGTGAGTCAGTGAGTCCAGTGCACATTGAAGGGGAAGAATGACAGAAGGGCGTGGATGACAGGGGGTGAGGGTAATTGGGAACCATCCTGCAGACTGCCTTCTACAGGTGTAGATAGCAGGAAATGGACATTAGAATGCCTACATGCAAGTTTTCTGAGGTTGCATATATGAACTACTATCATGGTGCCTGCCACAGAGTAGAGAGGCATTCCATGCTATTTTCCATCATCCCTAACACATTGTCTGGTGCATAGTGGGCACTGAAGTATCCACATGCTTATGAAATTCTATTTTATTAAAAAGATGAGTGTCTCCCTACTACAAAGAGATTAATGTTTGATGTTATCCTTTCTGGAAAATTTCCTTTCCACGTTGCATTTTTCCAGCTACCATCAAGGGAATGAATTTAAATCTGAAATTAATCATTCAAAAATAAGGAATAAATGAAGCCAGTCTAGAGTGACCTTGCTTGAATTAACTTTTCAACCATAATTAAGAGTTTCTTCTTTAGGTCAGGATGTTGTTGTCAATCTTCCACAGCAGATGATAAGAATTAAGTTCCCTCATGACCTAGAAAACATTCTCTCTGCTAATCTGGTCTCACTTGGAAATTCAATAAATAGAAGACAAAGCACACAGTGTGTGTAATCTTAGCCACCTACCCTGAGGCACTGGGTAGATGACTACGCTGTGTCCTTTGTGAACCTGGAAACAATGTCTTTTTAGCTATTTCTTCTGAATTCTTCTGTACTTAAACCCTTGATATCCCTTGTGGCAGATGGTGAATTATCCTTGTTAATCCCATCATCAAAGATATTTATTAAGTTTTACTTCCATACGGATAAATACAAAAAGCACCTGCTTTTGGTCCTTGGAAATTTGGGTGATAATAAGGAGAGATAACAATGACCCAGGTGTAAACTGGAAATGGGATTTCCTGCAGAATTAGACCTACCAGTTGTAATACAGATCAGCCTTTAAAACTGGTGATAAGTTGTGAGACAAATTGCATACAATTACTACTAGTAGGGCACCATATAAGATATGACAGTTATATGGTCCATTCTGTGCTACAGTGCCATATTATATGGTCAGGTTTTGTTTCATTTACATTTTATTCAGGAGATTGAAAATATCTGTCAGGGAGCTTTGTAGCCTATTGGTTAGGGGTAGCTAGGTATTTGAGTTGTTTTAAAGACAAGAATGCTAACTTGAGGGAGATACTTAGAAATGTATGTAGACTTATGTAGACATTCTAATAAAGCTTTTAGGTAATGAAGCTGGATTTTATATTGGTTTAAATGACAAGATAATGAGTCTAAATTTTTCTCTTTTAATATGCTTTGTTCGGAATGACAATCAAAGATGCTGTCTATTGCTGCCAATAGAATCAGAGGATCTCAGGGTTGAATTAAACTATAGAGGTCACTGAGATCAATCAGCCATAAAGGTCTTTTTGTTAAACTTATGAACACTTAATCTACTTTAGTGTTGAAAGTAGCTTCCAAGGGAGAAGACAAGCGTGCTAACCAATGGGAAGTTAGACTTTTAGCAGCCGATCCATGGTGGGTAGATACCATGTTTTTCACTGCTCCATTGGAAATGAATGCCAGAGGTCCATTTCCACTATAAATAATGCCTGGTGACATTATATTATAAAAACCTACCCAAGTTCACTCTGCATATCTTCCAGAATCTGAATGCAAAATGATGCCTAAACCATTTTCTTTTTTTTTTTTCTTTTTTTTTTTTTTTTAACATTTATTTATTTTTGACACAGAGAGAGACAGAGCATGAACGGGGGAGGGTCAGAGAGAGGGAGATACAGAATCTGAAACAGGCTCCAGGCTCTGAGCTGTCAGCACAGAGCCCGACGCGGGGCTCGAACTCATGGACCGCGAGATCATGACCTGAGCCAAAGTCGGCTGCTCAACTGACTGAGCCACCCAGGCGCCCCTAAACCATTTTCTTTTAACATTTGGCACATACATGAGGAGACTAAATAAGATGGCACTTGTTTCAACATACACTTTATCTAAACAAGTAGGAGAGCAAGAAGTGGTAAAACAAGGTATTATTCAATTCACTGCATGTATTAACAACTTGGCTGTGTTGATGTTTGTTCCTGCTATATAATGTGTAGTTTTTTTCAGATTAAAAAAAACCTTGGATGTAATTTTATTTACACCTACACATACATTTCTAAGGGATGAACAACCATTTGTGGGACTACTTACAAGTAAAGAATCTGAGTTGTTTCTGTGGCATTACTACAAGAAAATGACTTCTTTTCTTTGCGCCTCATTTCCGGTACCTATAAAGGCGGGAGGTTTCATTGAATGATCTGTAAGGCCCCTTCCAGCTCTAATGTCCTATTAATCCATGATTCTTGTGTAGGGATACTGAGAGATGATGACTTCTTTTCTGTCACTGGTCTTTATGATTCATGGCAGTAGGTATTTTCCTTGAGTCAACACTGCCTTTTTTATTTTTTTTTAAATTAAAAAAAATTTTTTTTTCAATGTTTATTTATTTTTGCGACAGAGAGAGACAGAGCATGAACGGGGGAGGGGCAGAGAGAGAGGGAGACACAGAATCGGAAACAGGCTCCAGGCTCCGAGCCATCAGCCCAGAGCCTGACGCGGGGCTCGAACTCACGGACCGCGAGATCGTGACCTGGCTGAAGTCGGACGCTTAACCGACTGCGCCACCCAGGCGCCCCAACACTGCCTTTTTTAATGACAAAAGCAATCTTGTATTCCTCTACTTCTTATGAAGGCAACTGCGCACAGATCAGTTCTCTTCCTTACACTCCGACTCCTGGTAGCTGTACTCAGTTCCATGACCCCTTTCTTGTGGAGGACATCTTCAGCTATAGAAGGATCCTTTGGAGATGGGGATTAAAGAGGACACTTGTTGTGATGAGCGTTGGGTATTGTATGTAAGTGTAAATCACTAAATTCTACACTTGAAACAAGAAAGAAAGAAAGAAAGAAAGAAAGAAAGAAAGAAAGAGAAAGAGAAAGAAAGAAAGAAAGAAAGAAAGAAAGAAAGAAAGAAAGAGAAAGAAAGAAAGAAAGAAAGAAAGAAAGAAAGAAAGAAAGAAAGAGAAAAGAAAGAAGAAAGATAAAAAAAAGAAGGACACTTTGGTTGAATTATCAGGCAAATGTTACTATGACAAAACTAACCAATAAGGAGATATAACTGATTTGTGGGATTTGAGGAAACAAATCAATTTGTTTATGAAACTGCAAACTGATTAGTAACCCATTCATAGTAAAATATCTACTTTTAAAACATATCCTTTCTCCATTGTGAAGTAACAACTGGAAAGGGAATATAAATATGCTACTGAAATAACGTTTCCTTCATGAAGAAAAGGATGTTTAGAGAAACCAAAAGAATATATTCTTTGACACCATAAGTCATTAAAGTTAAAACTTGAATCAGTCTCATAATGTGGATAATTTAAGTTTCAAATATTTATGTTTTTTAATAGTTCTTTAATATCCTCTAGCCTAAAGTTTTGCTCAAAGATTTTCTAAAAACAATAATAGATGGATATAAATGTTTCTGCCCCTTACTCTTTGGAAGAAGTCCAATAGACAGTCAAAGAGATCAAAAGGCATGTATAAGAGAGAAGGTCAAACTGGATCATCATTCATTACCCGCATTGTTCGTATGTTAGGGTCACTATGCCATTCAATCTTATAAATCTACCTGAAGGAAAAGTGAAAACTCTTCCTAATTAGATGAGATTTCCCAAGAATGACAGCCTGGGGAATCCAGAAGTAGTGGGGGCTTATGGTTTAGTTTGTAAGGAAATCTGATACTGGTCATGGTGAAATATCTGGGTTCTACTGAGGTTTAATGAAGTCTCTAAATGTCCTTGACTCACTCACATTAAAAGCCAAGTCAGTTATGCCCTCTTGCCTTAGGATAAACGAGAGGAAGAAACAGATACATAATGGATTTGAAAGGTGGTTTTAAGAAATACAAGAGATGCAGATAATCTATTTTGTTTGAACTACAGTTAGCAAGTGGAATAAATGGTTTTAAGATAGATGGTTTCATAGGTGTATCCTTATCGTCAAACTCATCAAGTTGTATACATTAATTATATGTAGCTTTTTGTATGTCAAAAAAAAAAAAAAGATAGATGGAAGCTCTCTGAGGAATTTTAATTTGGGAGAAAACCCTCAAATAATACCAGTTTGGTCAGTGAGGCTCAAGTCTAATTAGATAGGATCAGTGGCTACAGGGAATTTGTTTGTGCTCACATTCTAGCTCCTTCTGGTTCCCACACAACAGTTTTTCCCCAGGGCATATACAGGGGGAGGGAGTATATGCCCCTTTCTTGTCCCTTTTTCCAGCTCCCATTCTTTGGACCCTTAGTTACTTCATGTGGATACTTTCTTGTCTTGTTGACTTTCAGATACATTGTCAGCTTTCTCTGTTCTCTTTCATCATATGGTGGTGATTTTCTCAAGTCCCACATCCAACAAGAGCTTTAAGAATGAAAAAAAAAAGAAAGCCTGTGGCAGTCTTTGCATTTCAGACTCCCCATAACAGAGCCTTGCCAAACACTTCTCCTGCTCACACTCTAGGTGCTTGTCATGGTCTTTGTCTTACCTCTCCTCCAGTATTCCCTCCCAGCTATAGCTGGGACTTCCTATTAGTTCAGATTTAGTGACCCAAACACTATTTCCTTTTAGCCAAAAGGAAATACTTATCCTACAATACCCTGGTTTATCTTCTACCCGCCCCCCACCCCCGCCACCACCAGCAGTTTTCTGTTTTATTTTTGTCTGTTTTTTCACTTATTTTTAGAAATTTTTTTAATGTTTATTTGTTTTTAAGAGAGACAGAATATAAGCGGGGGAGGGAGAGAGACACACACACACACACACACACACACACACACACACACAAAGCGCGAGCAGGGGAGGGGCAGAGAGAGAGGAAGACACAGAATCCTAAGCAGGTTCCAGGCTCTGAGCTGTCAGCACAGAGCCAGATATGGGGCTCGAACTCACCAACCATGAGATCATAACCTGAGCTGAAGTTGGAGGCTTAACCGCCTGAGCCACCCAGGTGTCCCAAGGCTGTGTTTTGTTTTTTGTTTTTTGTTTTTTTAAATCTCCTTTCTCCATCTCCTAGAGATGAGTCAACCATTCTTTCAGCATTTCATGAGTACAAGCCTAGTGCTGTGCTAAGAACCTTATATTTATTATCGTATTAGCTCTTCAGAACAATCAGTGAAGTCCGTTCCATCTTAACTCCCATTTAGTAGATGGTAAAACTGAGGCTCAGAAGTCCTACAGTTAGCATAAGTATGTATATTAAGACCAAATCTGTTGACTTTGATCCTCAATAGGTTAACGTTTAAAATACTTCCCTATTCTATGCTAGGCCCTCGGGTAGTTAATGGAAACTGAGAAATAGGAGATATGATCTTTCCAAGCTCTCCACCTAATGGAAAAGACAGATGTGCAAAACACCAATTACTGCATGGTATAAAAGTATTTTTACAGAAGTAAGGTAGCATTCTATGGCAGACTTCTCAATTCTAAATTCAATGGCAGAAAAAATAAGAAGATATGCATTTTCCTCATTGCAAACTGAGGGTGTCCTAAAATAGTCCTAGTTGTCATAAAAGCTGTCTTTTCATGGTTTCTGTCAGGCACCATAGTTTGTCTCCATGGGTCGTTGATATGAATGCTATACAGAGAGGAACAACAGTTTGAAAAGACATGAGGGCAAACCAGTCTTCCACCTCTGCTGATGGATTATAAAAAAGATCCCCGGATTTGGATTTAATGCTCAAGAAGAAAAATATAAATAATGTAATACATATGTATTCACAGATATTTATACATACACATATACATAAATATACATGAACATATACATATATACATAAACATATTCACATATGCACATAAAAATATCTATACATATATGTATGTGTAAACACATATATACACAAAAGTGTGAACATGTGTGTGTGTGTGTGTGTGTTTGTACACACATATAGTATACACACATACATCATACATTTCAAGAAGCTGTTTTCTGCTAGCTTCTTAAGCTCCATTACTATTTAGAGGGTCAATAAAATGGATTTGACAGGGCATTTCAGATTCTTTGTATATATACCTCATCACATAAAACTAATATATTGTGTGGCATCTTCATTCTTCTAGCCTAGAAGAACACTTAAGATGGTTTCAGTGATCAGAGTCATGGTGAAGGCATCATCCAAATTAGAACTAGATGTGCTTGGCAGATTTCCTCTGGTAGGAGACTCTGCTTCTACACATAGGAAACTGAGGCCAAGAGGAATTAAATGGCTTGACAGAAGAACAGTAGGTAGAACTGTACTTCGAATTCAGAGCTTCTGTCTTCCAAGTGACTTCTCTTTCTACCTCATCGTACCTTTTCTTTATCAGGGATAAATACTGGCTATTTTTCTAATGTATACTAATCGGAGAGGGGTCTAAGCTGAACAAGTAGAATATGTAGGCCATTCAGAACTTAAACAAAATTCATATGTGCTTCTTGCAAACCCATTTAGGAATTCAAATTCAGCTAAATAAAATGATTTCCTAATTTTATGGAAGGGCCAAATAAAAGCCAGATACATTTTAGCACGGATTCTGTTGCATATTTGCACTTTCATATAAATAAGATTTTCCTTTGCCTGGTGGGGCGGGGTGGGGGGGTGGGGGGAGGGTGGGGTGGGACCAAAAATTCTTCTACTACTCCGTTACCATTTGCATTCATAACATGGGAGGACAGGAAGACATTGATGGAAAATTTTTTCTGCCTTCTTCATTTTTAAAATGGACAGTGACATGCTTCACAGCAGCATCTGCAAACAAAAGATGACAAATTCCCATTTATTTTCCGTCAATGGCACTGTGCGAGATGTTGTACTAAGTCTAAGCTTGGTGCTCCTCAGGCACAGAAGTTTTATTCCTACAGCAACGTGGAAGTCCCATAAGAATAACTATTCCATTGCCAGTCACTGTGTCAGGAGTATCGGCAGGTTGAAGAAGACTTACTTCTTCAGTAAAGCTATTAGTCTGAAACTCTGATCTGGAAATCTGGATGGGAACAACACGAGGGGAAGGAAAGTCTACCAGAAACGATGATTTTTATACATTCTCAAAAAAAAAAAAGTCCTATAACAACACTAGATTGAAAACAGAGCCTTATATATGAAGCAAAGGATGAAGGGAACTTTTATTGAGCTCTTGCAATGTTTCAGGCATCATTCTGCCAGGCCGTTTACATCATATACTTGAAACAGTGAACTGCCCCCCCCCCATTTTTTTTCCTTTTTCCATCAATGTGTGTGTATATGTCTACAACATAAAAAATTGTTTTGTTGGTACTGTTGTTGTTTTTCCCTATATATAAAATAGGATAATATGCTGTATGGTAAGGATGTCTCTTCTAGATCCCAGTAAAATATCTTTTGACTGGAATATTTCTAGAATCTTGAAGGCAAAAATAAATAAAAGGATAGGAAAGTATAGGAAAAGTCATTAAGGGTTTTATATAAAACAGTTTTAAAAATTTTCCTTAGAATGGGGAATTGTAACTATCACAGTTAAGTGTAGTCACTCTTAAAGGATAGCATAGGGGAGTTTGGAAGCATGATGGAAATATTCCATATCCTGATTGTGGTGGTGGTTTACATGAACCAATACATGTTTTAAAATTTGTAGGAAAAGCCCTCAATTTTAATATATGATGATTTTAAAAATAAAATTTAAAACATTCCAATAAAAGTTGTAACTCTAAGTCAATGATACGTTAAAGGATATCTAACAAAAATGGTATCATTTGACAATATTGTCAGCTGACTATTAAAGCCTAGTCAGTAACAAAAAAGAAGTATCATTATTCCTTACAGAAGATAGAGTCTTTACATCTATTTCCTAAAATGTTTTCTTCTGACATCTATAATAACCCATGGGTCTTTCACTGCTTATGCCTCCATGCTGGTTTGGAAAATTGGAAAACAAAAGCCTTTAAGGATTCAGGCTGATGGGTAAATGTCCCTGTTGCACCTTCCAGTGGGCCAAATGTGGTGACTTTACTTGGTTCTTATCCTTGTCTTTCTTCATTCATCAGTCATCAATTCTCTTATTGATTTTTTTTTTTTTTTTACGAAGGTCAAGAATATGTTTGTAGGTGACACCAATTGCTTCACAGAATTTGTCCCATCTCTTTATTCTGATTTAAACCCCTTGTGGCATTTTCTGCTGCATGGATAGTGATAAATGGGGTTGAGAGTGACACAGAAATGAACTCAGAAGTAAGTTTATAGTACTGCTGGGGATCATCTGTTAATGTAAATGTTTAAGGTACAATGCATTACTGCTTAAGAGCTGACGAGGCATTTTATTTGCATCCTGCCTTTGGGATTATGCTTTGGGTTCCTGCCCATTTTTACCCTTTTACTTGCTGCTGTTCACGTGTTGGAATGCAATCCTGAAAACATTTTAATTGAATTTGTTGAAATAAATTGATTGAACAATAAAAATTAGGAGTATGTTGGTTTTTGTTGGGAGTCTCAGTGTTTAAATTGAAGACATTTGTGGGATACCTGTGTGGCTCAGTCAGTAGAGTATGTGCCTCTGGATCTCAGGGTTGTGAATTCAAGCGCCATACTGGGTGTAGAGGTTATTTAAAAATGAAATCTTTTAAAAAATAAAAAAAAAATAAAGACATTTGCATGGCTACTTATTATTTATGATTACCTACTATTAAGTAGTTTGATGAAATTTGTTGTCTTTAGTAATGGACTATTAAGTGCTACATTTTAGGGCTATCAATATCAATCAAGATAAAAATAATTTATGAAATGAATGAGTTGGTGTTAAAATCACCATTAAAGCTCTTTGAAGTACACTGTAGTTTTCTGGTGATCTCATAATAAAATCAGAGAAGTTTGAAATTTATCCATTTTAGTTTAACCCCTTAAAGTATATTGTTGGAGAAGAAATTCCAGTAACATATCTTTACTGTTCATAGGAACATAGTCTTCTTTGAAAGCGAAAATGAAACTCAGTTACTAGATGTAAACAACAACAACAACTAAAATATTCAGCTTCTACCTAGTAATGCAATGGCTCGGGCTTATAGAATAAGTTTAACTTACCTTAGCAGTTCTACCCAGGGCAAGAAAGAATCGGAAAAGAGGGAACAGTGATAATCAGAGGGAGGGAAGTAGTGAGAGAGAGGAAGAAAAATAATCTGAATACAAGATTATTTAAGTAAATGAGTAAGACAATTTTCTGGATGGAAATCATTTTGGAGTTTTTTATTGTAAAAACTTCTGCATATGATGTGTAAAAATGATTAGAAACTTTGAATGGTTTCGCGTTAGGTGGATAGAACTACCTGTTCAACTGTAATGATTCTGATGATCTTGCCTCTTAAGCTTGTCCTTTGAGATCAGCAAAAAAGTCCCATTTTCTCATCTCCCATTTGAGCTGGGGTTGATTGATGTGTAATTAAGATCACTAAGGAGTGATGATAAGAGCTGCAGAGTCTCTAAATTTTTCTATGATGATTTTTTTCTCTCTTTTTTCTTTAAAGACCTTTCTTGTGGTACTTACACTGGCAGCTTGGTATTGGGGGAAGGGAGTTTGTGTTAGGGTGACAGAAGATAGAATATGGGGTGTGCACAATTTTGAGCTGCAAGGAAAAGATCCAGAGAAAATCCAACTGAAGTTATAACCTTTTAGACTGGATGAAACCCTACCGGTCACTTAATCATCTCCTTTATTACCACAAGATAGGAAACAGTGTTTCGAGGCAAAGTTATTTTCTCCAGTTTCCATATCTGGTCAGGAGTAGAGACAGGAAAGAAACCGAAACTTTCCCATTCCAGGTCCTTTGTCCTCTCTACTAGGAAACATTCCATTCTGCAACTTGGTATCTTATACTCTTCTTTGTCAGTACCAAGGAAGTGGATTTTAACCTTTCCCTCATCCATGCTTGGAACTATATGTCTGGCAAAGTTAAAAGAGTAACACAGAGTAACAGCTGCCCTTGAATTAGTTATCTTATTTTAAATTGAGGTTACATGCTGCCGAGATGCAAGTTTGCATAGGAAACATGGATGTTCTGTTACCCAGTGGACTGCTTTGCATCCCATCTAATGGACATGGCAGACTCATTACATGTTCTTGGGTTATGAACGCTTTTAGTGAAAAGTGCTTAAGATGAAGGCTTTTCCTCAACTTTCAAGGATTGTGGAGGTCATTTATATTCATTACTTCCTTTTATTTCCTTCCTGATAAAATTAGTTAAATTTTAACTGTAAAATGAAAAAAAATACTGAAACAAGTTTGGATTTCAGTGTGAAAAGTCCAATACTGTATCTGTAACTCTATAAAATATTAGGTGTTCTCCACAGAGATGAACAGTTATTGAATGAGCCATAGGCAGAAGGTCTTATAGTTTTATGAGTGTAAAGCCTCATGAAAATTTGAATGTGAACTGGGGAAACAAATAGATCTTAATTTATAAATTATAGATGAGAGTTCAGATGAGGAAGTGTTGAGACACCTTTTCTGAAAAATAATAATACTCTAGAGGGAGAAGTGCACATTTATTACAAAAGCTTGGCAAGTCTCATCTCTGTATGAATGGGCTAGGAACACAGAACCAGTTGTACTAGTTACAGGTAGAGAAGGCTTCACAGTGGTGTTGACATTTAAGTAGACTTGGAGGAGGTCCCCTGGGTGGCTCAGTCAGTTAAGCATCTGACTTCGGCCTGTGTCATGATCTTGTGGTCTGTGAGTTCAAGCCCCGTATCAGGCTCTATGCTGACAGCTCAGAGCCTGGAGCCAGATTCAGATTCTGTGTTTCCCTCTCTTTCTGCCCCTCCCCTGCTCATGCTCTGTCTCTCTCTCTTTCAAAAATAAATATACATTTAAAAAAAATTTAAGTAGAGTTGAAGAATGAAGGTTTCCTGGTAGACAGACAATAAGGAGAGCAGTCTAGGTAGAAGAGTTAAGGAGAAAACTCATAACTACACATGTTTTCATGAGAGCCTAACCCAATACAGTCCCATTTAACCCAGTTAAAACCGATGTTCATATCTTTATCACATTCTTTTAAAAGGACATGTGAACACCTCCTTGAACAAGAAATATCGGGTGATGATTGCTATCTTAACTTAAAAAAAATATATTGTTGAGACCTTTCTTGGAAAAGTCTTGTAGAGAAAAGGTGATACTTTCAGCTACACTTGGAAAGAGTGTGAGGTGCTAGGTAGCCTGTGCGTTTGAGAAATAATAGCTAACCATTCTTTGATTAAAGCAACTCTAGTATTCATGTGAGTTGAAGCAATCTCAGAATAATTCGAAATTGCCCTAGGCTAACTACACTTGAAATGAGATGGTGAATTCCTTTGGAAACAAAGCAAAGTTTTCCTGTGTTACAAGAGGGCAATGATATCTGATAGGTCAGAGAGGGAAAAGGACTGGCTACATCCTTATAAAACCTGTCCATGTCTGTTGCAGTATTTCAGATAAATCACTCTCACCATCTGAACTTTGAAGTGTCTCAGCTTCCACTTAATAAGAAAAATTGCTTGAGCTTCTCTCATTTTGCTCACCATCTAAGCTCTTTTCCCTGAATATTAGCATAAAGTAAGGTGACCTGAAGGACCATGTGAAATGGGAACCCTTTCCTGCTCCTGCTAAAGGTGATACTTTGCCCTGCCTCAACCTCCCCGAGTTAGTAACATCATTCCAATCCCATTAAGATGACGAATGATGAGAGCAAAGGTTTGAACACTTAAGATCCTTTCCCTCTTTCCCTGAAGTTTCAGTGTGTCCATATGCATGTGTTTAATATAGTCTTGCATATTTTATTATACTGTAAATAAAGATATTCTTTGAAGAGAACAGATTTCTTAGATTTTCCTCATGAGTTGGGCTGAAGTCCAGAATTCTCTTCATAGTTCTGCAGATGTAGTACCTCTGGAAGAAAAGGATTAACTTAGAATATACTTGAAGTTTATATTATAAAGAGGATAAGTTAGCCATTTGAATGAAGAAAATTTTTGTTATGATATTGACTTTAATATTTCTTGATTCATTTTTGTCATATTAGCCCTTTTTTATACGTCATGTTGAAAATTTGTCTTCTCAGTAAAGGCTGGATATAAGACCAGTAGAATCATGATGTAGCTGTTTAATTTTAAGAGATATCTTTTCTAATCTATGTAATTATTAACTGTCCCAGGGATGTAGGCTATTTCAGCGAAACTTAGAAAGTATGGACATTTTGCATAACTAAATCTTTTAATTGGTTTTCATATGACAACAACCAAAAAACACAATGAAAGAAGAAAACAACAAGAAACATGGTTTCATGGTTTGGGTATTTCTGTCAGGATTTTTTGGGATGTGGTGTTGACGACAGGAAAGGTCAGAGGCATTCAGCTATCTTTTATCATCCTCCTTGTCTTCTACCTACCTGTTCTGCCTCATGAGGATTAGCCAATGCAGTCTTATTGAGTAGCTGCCATATGCAAAACTGTGGTGGGGTACAGTGGGGGTAGGTACTGCTGACTGCAGGGTATTAATAAACTTCCAGGAAAAATATGATCTTAGTTCTTAACAATATATTAACAACCTAAATACCAAGTGAATAAAACAAAGCAAAACAAAAACCTACTTTTAGTTTCCAAGAAAGCTAGTTGACGGGAAACAAGGAAGTTGCTTCAGTAAGAAGGTTGTTTGCTTTGAGCTTCCATAAATGAGAAGAAATTAAATTATCAGAGAGATTATTATTATCAACCCTGTAGATGAGAACAGCATCATAAACAGAAGTATGTGAGCACAATCCCTATGGATAAGGGATTTTCTCTCTTCCTTATTTGACAGTTATTTCATACACTAATAAAAAAGGCCAAACATAGTCATAAGGGTTTGCCTTTTTCTTTCTCTCTCCAGGTTTTCAAGAAACCATGAACTCATATCTAAGAATATTTTGACAAGCTTAGAAATCTTTTCAAAAAATAACTTGTGTGCATGGCAAGGCATTACTAAAATCAGAGGGGATCCCCCCCCCCATAGAGTTGATGACTACAGAGCTTTTCATTCACACCCTCAAACTCGTGTAGAGAGCAGCTGATATCTTTCCGCACATTTCAGTTCCATTCAGGGGACTTAAAAGGAATACAGAAGATTTTTTTGGAAGGATCTCTCACACTCATTGCACCTGTTCACCTATTTGAAGAAGATTTGCTTGACCTGAATTAAGACAGTGACTTCTCATCTCAGTTTGAGGCGTAAGTGGGAAGTTTGCCTTATGTTTGTGTTTTTGATATGATTACAAAAATCATATCTGAGTACTTCCTTTAGTCACGCCTGTAAACTAACACATTTTGGATTGCTATAATGATAAAGCTGCCTTCCATTTGATATTTCAAAAAGTAGCCAAATTATCAATTTTATGGAGGATTGATTACACTATAACTTCAAAAACACCTCTTAAAAGAGTGAGAAATTTTAGCTAAGGGCTGAGGTCTCCTCTGGTTCTAGATTGGATGGAATAATACTCATCCCCTTATGCAGAAATTCTACTTTTCAACTTCTACCTAATTGTTTCCCAGTTACCTTAGGACAGTGATTATTAAGGTCTCTGAATATGCATCTCTGGATGTGGAGCATCACACGAAGGTGCCCAAGCATTTAGAAACTCTTGCCTTCCCTTTAGAGAAGAAGATAGACCTGGTTAACATGTGCAGAGACTTTTAGGGTAGATGTGCTCCTTTCCCCTGGGGAAGCACAGTCTTCTAATTACATTTGACTTCTGGGTTTTGTCTTTGTCTTCTCCCTTATGTTTCTCCTTTGCTTTTCACTCCCCTTAGTTGACTCTCAAGTTGCATCTTCTGTCACCCCATCCTACCTGCCTTTCCTAATTGTTTCCTTCTCCCTGCCAACTTCTGATACTAACATGGCCTCCTATCTGACACTTCCCTCATCCTCAATGTCCCTTTGCTCCCCATTGCCTCTTGTCATTCCATCCACTATTCAGAAATCTTCATTCACAACCCTCCGCCACTTGTCAACAGAGGAAAGTCTTGCACACTGAGTAACACATATTAGGGATTCACAGAATATGCAGGTTACAGACTCAAGCTTGGGGCGCTACCCAGACATACATGGTATTAGAGAGAAACAAAGTCTTTAGTAGGACTTTCCCAGTATCTAAATCCTCAATTTTTTAGTGGAGACATAAAACCCAAGATTTAGAGATAAAGAGCCTGGAAGAAAAACAAATCCCAGAGCACACAAGCCATATTGCCAAGAATAACATGAGGCCCAAAAGGAGGTCCCTGTGTTTCTGATGTTTGTCTCCAGATTGCTTTCCAGTAGGAAAAGTACCATCTCAGCTAGCCATCTCAGTAAATAAAGTGACCCAAAATGGACAGAATGAAATAAGCATTATCCATCTTTTACCTCCATCAAAAATGTGTCTTGATCAGTGTCATTTTGTGTTTGGGTATACTGCATGTTATAAAAGCACCTAGCTTATTGCCTTCTACATAGTTGTTATTTGAAAAAAAAAATGATCATGAATAAGGTTGAAAGAAGCTAAGTGCATATTGCATAAGGCCTTGGATGTGGAGAGAAGTCTGCATCAATATAATAGGTAGTGGGAAGCTCCATCCATATTCCTTTATATACCATATTCTTGTTCACAAGCATGTAAAAAAGCAAATGGGTTAATAAGAGTAGCATTTTATAACAGAAATGTAAGTTGCATCTGGTTCATGTTCAGTCCCTAATTCCTCAGGTTTTCCACACCCCTCTCCTATTCCTGCTTTCCAGCTGATTTGACAGAAGGACAGAAGGATTAAGAAATCAAGTAGCTTATCTGAGAGGTTCCCCACTGGCACTTGGTCCCAGGTGTTCCTGCTTGTGGCTTATATAATCAGGAGAATTCTGCGTGCTGAGGGTATTACTCTAAAGGTGATTGTTTGAGTCAGTGGGTGATGGTGTCAAGGCAATTATACCCGGGTGACGTGTGATCTTAAAGACCTAGTTAGTGCCCCAGGAGACCCGGAGACAGGGTTTCCTTCGTACCTTTGCAATCGAACATTCTGATGTGAGGTGGCACCACTTACCAAACAGGAACAAAAGTGAATGATTAAGGGGTCAGCCTGTTCCACTCTTGCTATGGGGGAAACAGTGCTCCATGTTAACCTTTTCTACTGTGTCCCTTTTTGTTATGTTTATATTTTTGTTAGGTTTATTTGTTCACTTAAAATGAAACTAAACCCAAATGATGAGAATTGAACTTGATTTGTCCTTAGAATCTAAAAACAAAATAAAACAAAAAACAAAAAAACCCACAACAATTAAAGTTATTTGTAAAAAGGAAATGGAAAGGACAAAAATTAGCTGCATTTCTTTCCATTTAATTTGTTTGTAAAGATTATTTATAATAGATAATTAAAGCTGTGGAAGGCTCATTGTTTGTGTCCCATTTGTGGGCACTAATCCTAACATGTAGAGAATCCATTTGAAACTGTCTCAGTTAAATATCAGGACAAAGATGTGTCCCTAGAGAGATCAGAGACCCTATTTTGTTTCTCTCCTTCACTTTTCTTTTTTTTAATTATACAACTAATACATGCTATTGAAAAGATTTCAAGATACAGTTGACCCTTGAACAACACCAATTTGAACTGCATGGGTCCACTTATATAAGGATTTTTTTTCAGTAAATATGGTACAGTACACTAAATGTATTTTCTTTTCCTTATGATTTTCTTAATATCTTTTTAAGGCCACTTTACTGTAAGAATACAGTATATAATGCATATAACATAAAAACATGCTAATCGACTATGTTTTTGGTAAGCTTTCTGGTCAAGCCTACTAGTATTAAGTTTTGGGGGAGTCAAAAGTTATATTCAGAGTTTTGGCTGTGTGGGGGGTTGGTGCCCCTAATGCCCACATTGTTCAAAGGCCATGTATACACTGAAGAATATCAAAAAAAATGAAAGTCCCCTCTGACCGTCTCCAACCCTGTTCTTGTCTCAAGTGGGGATCACTGTTAACATTTCAGTGTATGGATGTCCAAACCTTGTGCTCTACCTTTACAAATAGGAATGTGCACACATGTGCACACACATATCACACGCACACCTACTCAAAAAGGATTACTTAGTTTCATACAGTCATGTAATACCTATATGTCCTGGACATCTTCCCCTGTTAGTACATATAGAAATCTGTAGGCTCTACTTAAATTCAAAGTGAAATAAACCATGAAAGTTTGCTGGAGCCGCCTCCTGTATATATGCTTCCATGTTGGAATGGACAAAAAGTGACTGAAATTAGTTAGCCTGTTTCTACCACAGCATGATGGCTTGGTTCTCTGCTTAAATGAGCCCCATGAAGGAGTGAGTGCAGCAAATTCCCACCGTGCCCCATTGTTCTTGAAGAACTTGCATAGTGACAGGCCTATGGGGCTTCCTTATCCCCATTTTTAAAAGGATAACAGAAACAGTGTCACCAAAGGCCCTTTCCAGTTGGCCTTGTTTCTTCTGAGGTATCTAACTTTGCTTGCACTGGGCTTTGCAGGACCTGGGGTTGAGTGCCGGAGAAGTGGAGGGTGTCATCTAGATTCACTCACTCACTCACACATCTATTTATTCATACTCACGTTTATCATATGGCAGACCCTGAGCATAGTGCTAGAGATAGCTACATAAAACAAACATGGCCTGTTCATTGCCTAAGGACATGATACATCAGTGAGGGATACAAACAAGGAAATAGGCAATTACAAGAAAGCGTGAGTCATGTGCTGGCCAGCGTGGTATAGAGGGTTCTGGACAAACTTGGAGCCAGGAGGAGATGTATCTTGGACAAGACATCTGATGATGAATACTGAAGGCTGATTAGAACTTAGCTGGGTGAACGGAGGTATGGAGACAAGAAGTGTTGGAGAAGGACGGGGCCACATGACAAAAGTCCAAGGTGCCTGTTAGGGGCTGGCAGGTTAGGGCAAGTGATGGCCTTAATGGCCTCTTACAGGAGTTTGAACTTTATTCTGAGAATCATGGAGAACAACTGAAGACTTTTAAGAAGCATGAGGGTGTGATTTGTAAGGTTTACAAGGTAGAGAATGGATGGAAAGGGCAGGGAGATCATTAGGATGCTGTTGAGGATGCTGGGATAAGAGGTGAAGGTGTCTTTAATGAGGGCAGTGGGGGAGGGGCAGGAGAAATGGGCAGAGCTTGAGGAAGCATTTCTTGCATCCCATGAGCAAGTCTGTGCTGTCGCATAAGCACCGATTGAATTTGGCAACTTTGAGAAGCTGCATAAACCACAGGCAAAGCAGTTAACTCTGACATTGCAAAGCTAAATGCGTGTGGTGCAGAGGCTAGATAAATATCTGTCGCTGGGGGTATATATATACAGGAGCATTTTTTATTTTGTTTTGTTTTCAAGAGATAATTGCACCTGAGGCTGGAGCTTGCTCACCCTATCTTTTGGACTCAGAGTACAGTGCCTGGTCTATTTTCTACATGACTGGGCTTTACTTCAGAACTGACGAGTCATATATCATTCTGATTGATTTTTTCTTTTTTCTTTTTTTTTTCTCCTCTCAAATAGAGGGGGAGGGGTGGAATAGAAATTGTGATGAGAGAGTATCAGGGCAACTCAACCCAAATATGCAATTATCAGGAGCCCCCCGGGTCTAGCTCTGTTGTCTTCTTGTTTTGTTACTCAGAGCTCAAATAGATAAGTAGGAGGTGAGGTCAGGCATTGGGTAAGGGAAAATAGATAAGTAGCCCAGGCTTAGAGTTCCCTGGTGTCTGCCAGAGGGGAATAGTAAGAAGGGGGCATAGCAGAGATATGAAATGACCAACCAGTATCCTAAGTGGTGGGGTTACAGCTAAGCTCTACATCTCCTACCAGAGCTTCCATTGCTCCTGGATTCTTGGGTTTGCTTTCACCCTTATCTTCTGTTTTGGCTTCCCCTTTCCTTAGTGCCTGTCATTCCAAGGCACAGGCTCCAAAGCTTAAGAATCCACTTGTGTTAAAGCAGAAAGATGCACACTGAAGGGGTGTGTGTGTGTGTGTGTGTGTGTGCATGTGAGTGTGCACGTGTGCACACATTTTAGAAGAATCATTTGTAAAGATAAACGGATTTCAAAAAGTGGATGGGACTGTATCACCATGAAAATATAAACCACTTCTTCAGAAGACAGCCCCCCCTATTTTGCAAAATTTTTATTCTCTTTTCAAGTTTATACAATTCTGACTTTGATTCACAGATATAGTTCTAAAGGACTAGGATCTTTAGACAAAATAATCCTTCCAATATATATATATATGCTCTTAACCTGAGTTCCTTTACCCACTGCCTACCCTCTACTTCTCTATCTGAGCTCTGAGTAAGGAGACAGGAAGACAAGAGAGATAGACTTGCATGTACCTGTTAAGGTTTTAAGATAATTCTGAGATTTTTTTAATGACAATTATTACTCATTAGTGAGTTGTAGACATGTATGCTTTGATGATCACCTTTTTCTTGAATTCCAGCAAACCTCACTGAATTCCCTTGGCCATCAGATATTGAAGGGAAAAGTACTGGGCTAGGGCTGAGGGTAAGGAAGGGGAATACAGGCAGAGGGACAGTTAAAAATGAGGCTTATTTGTTTTAAATCTCCGACCCATACATATTGGCTTTAAAAAGGTGGTGGTGGTGGTGGTGGTGGTGGGGTGTGTGTGTGTGTGTGTGTGAGAGAGAGAGAGAGAGAGAGAGAGAGAGAGAGAGAGAACATTTACATGTGAAATGGAAAGAAAATACCAATGAATCAAAATGGACAGGTCATTTTGTTGAATGTAACCAAACTCCTGAGCATTCTGAGATTAGGAGCAGTCATAATTTCTGACTGCCATGCCTTATGCTAATATGGCTGTCTTCTGTTGTAGGCTTCTGCTGAGATGGCCACTTTACTCCTGCTTATTTTCCCCCCTAATGGTAGTGGTGGAGGCCTGGGGATCTACAGTCAGCTTTTACCAAATTAACTGGCTGCCACCATAGGCCTTTATAAATTTTTATTCTTATTTAGCACTAGAATCTACAATTTATTTCCTTCATATTCTGTAAAATATAGGTATAGACTTTAGTCTGAGTTAGCTATGCTTCATTGCTCTTATAAATCCATATCTGTCATTAAAACTTTTTTTGATGCTAAACATTTGTACCCCCTGCAAGACAGACTGGTAATTTATCAAAGAGTTTCATTCATTTATCCATGTGAAATTTACGAAGTACCTACTTTATACTTGGCAATGTTTTAGGCATTGGAGGTAAAACAATGGATAATATGCATTAGTAGGAAAAAATATTACCAAAAATGTCTAGAAAATACTAGTCAGATTTGAGGAAAAATAGTTCTCTGTACTGATACTCTCAATATAGTTTTTCTCCCCAATTATCTGCACAGCTCCATGGGAAACTCCTGCAAAGATTTTTTTTCCCATTATTTTTAGGTCTGCCTTCTGTATTTCAAGAAGTTGTCTTTGCCTTTATTGGGGTGATATTTTAGTACTTTTTATCTAATGTCTTAGGAAAAATATTTTATTTGTTACTGATGATTGTTTTGGAATGTGGGAAAGTCACTGGAAACCAATATATGAAAATTGTGTTTTAAGAATTCATATGCATCTGAACAAGCAAAGGTTACTTTCTGTTTTGGATTCTAGATTCTAGACATTTTTCAAAATATTTTACCAATTCTTCTAGTTTCACTATTCCCAGATGATTGGTTGATTCTCTTTCTTTTTCTCTCTTTCTTAAGTTCTATCTCTCCCTCCCATCTTTCCTCCCTCCCATCCACCGTTCCTTTCTCTGGAAAATCTATGCTTCCATGTGCTGGCAGGAAAGAGCAATCATAAGTTAGTGTAATTAACATACAAGGAATGATTTTCCTTTTATCCTTTTAATGTGTTTTAACACTAGTAACTATTGACTGAAAATACTTAACTTCTTTGAGCCATGCTTTCCTACCTACAGAACTATGCAATACTTTCTGTAAAGATAAAAGTTATATGTGGGGGAAAAATACTAGTGCTACATTATCTATATTGCCCGTATTTGGTTCTCACTAGTCCTCTCTGTTAGTCAGTGCTTGATTCACAGACTCCTGATGCCATGATTCCATTGCTTTGCCCCACATTCTCCTCCTCTAATAGATCTTGATGCTCTGTTCATACTTGTACCTATTACTCAAGAATTCTGTTTGGCTTTCCATACCTCACTTGTCTACATCCTCCCCAGGTTAGTATTGTTCTCTTATGCTGACCCTGTTCTGCCATAGACAAATCCAGTTCTGACTATTAAGTCAGTGTGCTTTTGAGAAATTTAGATTTTCAGATAGTTTTGATATATACTGATGAGAAAGGATCTCAAGCTGAGGGCAACCTTTAAGTGTTCACCCAAGACAGTTCCTTCGTCAAAGTGACCTTTTCCCCCTTTTGTCATGGTGCCTGGAAGTTTCTTCAATATAGACTCATTCCTTCACTCTTTAAAGGGTTTTAGGTGTCTAGACTTTTCTTCTAAACCTAAAGTTCAGGTTATCACCTGAAACCATCATCAGTTGGCACCTAACATGGACTAAACTGAGAGCAAGGTCTTGCCAAAATGGAGCATAGCTTGAGATTGGAGAGCAAAGGAGGCAGGAGGAGAGAAAGCACCAGAAGCAAATTTATTCTTGCATTGCAGTTCTGCCAATGGCTAGTCTGCTGTAATCTCAGGAGTTTTGGTTTTACCAGTATCTAAGAAAGCCCTGGCTTTGTGTATCTTGATAAGAGGAAGTAGAATAGTCATTTTTCCCTGCTTCCCAAGGGTAAGTGTGCCAACCTTGTGGCTTGGTGTGCATCATGAATTATCAGCAGGTGAAAATTAGGGAATGGATTTACTTAGACCTTTATGAGAGGATTTTTTTTTATTATGAAATTTATTGTCAAATTGGCTTCCATACAACACCCAGTGCTCATCCCAACAGGTGCCCTCCTCAATACCCATCACCCACCCACCCCTCCCTCCCACCCCCATAAACCCTTAGTTCTTAGTTTTTAGGAGTTTCTTATGTTTTGGCTCCCTCCCTATGAGAGGATTTTTGATTCTCTAGACTGGATTGATGGGTCCAAAAGGAAAAGGGAGAAACATCACTGAATAAATAATTTGTGGCCACATTGAGTGAACTGATATTTATTCTTTGCCTAGAGTTTGTGGCTCTGTTCTTTCTCTTATGTTCTACATTGCATTTAATGGATGTGCCAGGAATAAATAATCCCCTTACCAGTTATTTCAGTATATGCCTTATTACTTTTGAAGGGGAGGCTTTTGTGTGTTTTTCATGTAAATGTAATGTCCCCCCATTGTAAGTAAATACAGTAAGTACCATTGTGCTAACACGTGGGATCCTCACAGTCTGTGCTTCATGTCAGAAATGCTGTGCAAAATCCCGATAGTTTGGCTGCAAAGTCTGCCCTGAAGATCAAATAAAGGGGATGCATACATTTCTTAACAAGTGCTGAGCAGGTTATTTGGGGTTACATTCCTCTCCTGCAGCTGCTTCTCAGAAAGAGATCCCTCTACAAAGTGCTTGTTAATCCTCCTACCTTTGGAGAACTCTTCTGGCATGCTATCTAAATCCACATCGCAGAGCAAACTGGAGTAATGAGCCCTTGGCAAAGTTTCTGAGAAGAGGACAGCCCATAATGTTCACTTTATCTGAGACTTAAAATGCTTTCTTATTGCTGAATTAAAGCATCCCAGCCATCCTGCTCTGGATGCACTCTGTCTTAGCCAATCTCAGATTCACAACACAAGAACAATCTCAAGTAAGCAGATTTGTTTAATGAAAATGTATTTCCCTATTTTAAAATTTTACCCCAACCCCCTAAAAAGTACGTGCGTTATTGCATATGCTTTAAAAAACGTGTTTACTTTGTAGTTCCTTTTTGTTTGCACCCTCATTGCATTTTCTTCTCTAATTAGTGGATGTATGCATCATCTCTTGGCAATAAGGGGAGTATTTTTTTTCCCTTCATTGGGTGGTTTCCTAGGGAAGGAGCTCATGGCATCACTCTGACTCTGAGTGTGCTGCCTGCTTTCCCACACATTCTCCCACCACCCCACTTTTCTTGTAATGTTGCTGAGTCTAGCTAATTAGATCCTTTCTCTAATTTAAGTTGCTTTCATTTAATTCACATTGAGGATGACTGCTACTTATGCTCACAGAGCTGTTGAGTTTAAGAGCTCAGAGAAATGCTCCCCACTGAGATTTCTAAATATCACAGTGGTGCCTGGAAAAGGAAGCACATCAGAATGCTTTTGGCAGCAAGTAACTGGGATTCCTGACCACTGGTAATACAAGATGACTGTTGTGGTTTCAGATATCTTCACAATTTGACATTGAAATGTTAAAAGGAAAAATAGATTTTCTTATGTATCTCACTTTTTATCAGGGAAGAAAACTCTCCCCAAAAGTCTTCCAATCCCCCCCTCTTCCAACTCCCAGCAAAGCTCCTTTTGTGTCTGATTGGTCAGACTGAACATTTGGTCACTTGTAAATCAGCCACTGACAAAGGAGAGTGGAATTTCCATGGTTAGTATAGCCCGGTCATGATGCATCTCCTGGGGCTGGGTGCATGTTCCTGAGCACAGTGTTACCCAATTCCTGAGCAAAATCAAAACTCAGTTAACAGAGAATAATAATTATGGAGTAGGCAACCACACAATTGTGTTTGCTGCTGTAACAATCATAAATGGGTTTCTAGGTATTTTGTATGCCATTTGCAAGGGTTTGCTAAACAGTTTTCTATTTGGTTTGAGATATTTTCAAGTTACTATATTATTTCTTAGTCAGAGTCCATCTTGGACCTGAATTATCTCACTGCATGCAGAGAGGAAGGCATAAAAGAATATAGGGGAGTCCTAGGGAAGAATAAGCAGAAGGTGTCCAAGAAAAGTCTCCTATAAACAGAGTGACCATATAATTTATAGTTTAAATCAGGACACTTTGAGAATCAAAGGGAGTGCTATGAATAATTCTATGAAATCGACAGGTAGAATTCATCCTAATAAAACTAAAATATATGTTAAATTCAAGTTCATAGGAGGGAGTCTATTTTTGAAATGTTACAGAAAAGCTAAAATTATTTTTTAAGTTTTCTTGAGAAGAGAAAATGCCAAAATGCCATATTTATTTCAAATCATAGAAAATTTTCAATTTATATGGAAACTTTTTTGTGTTTAATTTTGTTTAAATCTTAATCTCATATGAGACATTAGAAAATAAGACTATTATACAATTACTTTTTCTGTACTTCTCACACCTTGAAAATCTTCAAATGAAGCTGGAAAAAAATATTAGCGTATATAAAATCAAAATATTGCTTATTGGTTTCTGTTTGCTGGAAAACTATAAATGTTTATCTTTTATTTTATCCTATGCCTGTGCCAAGGCTCTCTCTAATTTCTTCTAACCTGCCAAAGCTTAGCTGTCACTGATATTTTTGTACTTAGGATCATTTTGGTCTTGGCTGCTGATGGAAGCCGGAAAAGCAGCTTTGTGTGAGGGAATAATCAAAACAGAAGAAGAATTTTCTATAGGCAAAATGTGTCCAAGAATGAATTAAATGTGTGAATGGTCATGTGAGGGGAAAGGGAAAACCAGTGATTTTGCCCTCAAAGAAAATAATCCCAAGTACTTTCTTCCCTTTAGGTAGTTTAGTTTTGCATTTTGCTCCTATGCTCACAGAATGTTCTCTGTCAGTCCCAATAAAGGAATGCCTTTTCACTGAAACAGACCAGTGACTCTGTTTCAGTGACCGTATGTATCTGAGAGAATGAGAGGCACAAGAAGAAACCTAAACATAATCACATCTAGGGTAGGTATTTTCAAAAATGAATGTGGATATTGAGACAGTAAGAGGAGTTATTTTGAAAGCCCCAAATCATCCCTCTCTTCCACTCAATTTCAGCTAAAAAGTAATGTAGAACTTTCATGAATAGTAAAGAGACTTGTGCTTTCCTGTGTTTGTAATGTTTAGTCTCTCTTTCAGTCTTCTTAAGAATAGGATCCAGTGTCTTGCTTTTTCTTACCAGTCCAGTGTGTCCTTTATCAAATGATCTAAGGTGGTGTGATTGGCACTAGGATGTTGCTTTGATTTCTGGTTTACATGATTAGATTTTGGATCTGAGAAATGAGTAGTTGATTAAAGATCAACTTTCTATCAAAAATTGAACAGAAATATCAGATTTGTGAACAAGCTTCTATTTTTCTTATAAAAGGGCTGTTTCTTGGTCTGCAAAGCTGCTAATCTGTGGGTTACATTCACTCTAGGCTACCAGAAAGATTAGGTTACCCCCTAGGTTTTGATGACAGTATTGTCATTTAGATGGAAAATAAGGCATGAAATACACTGTCACAGAACTCAACACCCCCAAATGGGGACAAGAAACCCCTCACCTTTAGGGATAGTCAAAGGTCACTGTGTTAAATCGTATCATGTTCCGGTATCTGGGCTCATAATCTGCAGGTTGTTGTTCCCAGGAAGCATTCTATTTGGTCTCAATCTGCAGAGAAATAGGTGGATCTGGTGGATTCTTGGGGGTGTGAAAACAGCAGCCCTACTGATGAAACATCCCCAGCAGCTCATAATTATCTTTCTGATCTTTACATTGGTTTCCTAAGGGGCAAATAAGAAAGTGGCACAGAGCAAACTTAATACTCAGGTAGAAGAAAGCATCCAGTTCTCTAAAATCTATATGCTGGAAAAATCGGCTGTTTCCTCTACCTTATTCTTGGCATATGGCTAACAGCCCGGCCAGTAGCCTTCTAAAAAAAAAGTGGGGGAGGAGTCCGGAATGGTGTTTTTAGCATCCTCCAGATAATGAGTCCTGCACTGTCACACTAGTGAAATATGTCTGAGGTTTAGCCACACCATTTATATATATTTATACTAATGCTTATCTTTATTTTTCTAATCGAACCTTAAGTCATTCCAGAGTCTCCACTTTCTGGACTGGCAGGAAATTAAAGGATTTTCTTTTTCTTTTCTTTCTTTCTTTCTTTCTTTCTTTCTTTCTTTCTTTCTTTCTTTCTTTCTTTCCTTCCTTCCTTCCTTCCTTCCTTCCTTCCTTCCTTCCTTCCTTCCTTCCTTCCTTCTTTTTTTTTTTAATTTTTTAGTGTTTATTTTTGAGAGAGAGGGAGACAGAGAGAGAGAAAGAGAGAGAGGGAGGAAGGGGGAGGGGTAGAGAGGGAGACACAGAATCCGAAGCAGGCTCCAGACTCTGAGCTGTCAGCACAGAGCCCAACACAGAGCTCCAACTCACAAGCTGTGAGATCATGACCTGAGCTGAAGTCAGATGTTTAACCAAATGAGCCATCCAGGTGCCCCAGGTTTGCTTTTCTTATAATGGGGTCATACATGAGTCTATGTGTAGTGATGACGGAAAAGTTTGAGTAAGAAAGTATATATACAGTTCTTAGTTCATAGTGGGGTCATCTTTATTGCCCTTTTTTGGCTCTAGATGCTAGTGATGTGCTCCCACTGACCACCAGGCCAGCCTTTGGCAAACATCTCTATCTTGGGTGCTACATGGAAGCAGAGCACTGGTCTCTGCACCTAGATCCTTGGGCTGAAGGATTCATTGGCTGAATTGAGTCCACAAAAAAGATCGGTTGAAGTCCTAGCCTCTGATGACTGTAAACATCACCTGGTTTAGAAATCAGGCTTTTGTAGATGTGATTAAGACTTAATTAATTTGGGGTCATTCTGAAGTAGGTGGGTCTCTAATCCAATATGGCTGGTGTCCTAATTAAAAAGAGGAGAAGAAACACAGAGACAGACACATACATAGAAGAGAGTGCCATGAGAAGCCACAGCACACGTCATGTGACAACTGAGGCAGAGATTGGAGTGATGTGTCTATAAACCAAGGAACACCAAAGATCGCTAGCAATACCAGGAGGTAGGGGAGAAGCAGGGAACCGATTCTGCCCTAGAGCTTTAAGAGACGACATGGCCCTACTGATATCTTGATTGGACTGATACTGATGTCCTGAATGGTCAAAGAATAAACTTCTGTTGTTTTATGCCCCCCAGTTTATTATGGCAACCTTAAGAAAATGACAGAGTCCTCTTTGCATTCCCTGCTCTAGATCCTTAGGTCAGAGAAGGTGTGAGTTGTTTTTGTAAGGAATGGATGGTAGTCATCAAACTCTTTACTTAAAGGTAATTTTTGAGCTGCATCTTCAAGGATGAGCAGATTAGGAAAGGGCATTTGAGGACATGGAGATATTATGGGACATTACCTAGTATATTGGAAAAAGAGGGAGTATATGCATGATTGGATTGCATGGTAGGTGAAAAGAATAGTAGCAGATGAAGAAAAAGTAGATTAAAACCAGATTATAAAAACTTGGGGAGTGCTTACTATGATCTAGGTCCTGTGCTAATTGTTTTCAATACGTCATCTTATCATATTGGATGGATAATTACCTGCATTACATATATCATTCATTATAGTGGATGAACCTAAAAATTAACAGACACAGATAACTTGTTCAACAAATCCAGATGGTAGTTTGTTGAAGACAGAGTTTAACCCAGGCCTATATTCCAAGCCCCTGTCTCACTACACTGTACTGCAAAGAGAAATGGGGAATGCTTGGGAGCTCTTGAGAAAGAGAGGAACAGGTATATTGCCTGGGTAAAGGGTTCATTGGACTCCAGAGACTAGATACAATGTGGCTATGGCAGTAGATGAAGGAGTTGATGTAAGACTGAAAAAGAGGAATCCTAGTGGAGAGAAGGGGACATACTTGCTCCAGTTTGATGATCAATGGTATCAGTAGATGGTTGAAAGGGATGAAAAGGAAGAGTATTGACTCTAAGGTTCCTGATTTGAGTTATGGTTTGAGGAGTGTGCAATTCTCCAGTGTGGATTAGAAAGAAGAACAACATATTGTGTAAAGAATATAATGAGCTTGTTTTTAGCCACTTTGAGTTTTAAGTAGAAGGTATCCAGCCGACAATGATAAAGGTTGACCTGGAGTCCGGGAGGAAAGGTAGAAACAGAGATCCATTTGTTGTTTGTCAACATGGTAGTACAAACAAAGTGACCTTTCATGAAACATAAATGGCATTTCTGTCATTCCACTGTGTAAGTCACTTAAACAATTATATAGAGCTCTTAGGAAAAGAGACCTGTATCCTTAACATGATGGCAAAGCACTGTGAACTGCCTCTGCCTGTGTCTCTAGCCTCATCCTTCTCCCTCAGGCTCAGTCTCTGTATTTCAGTTCTCAGAGACATATGTGAGGTTTTTCCAGCTCTGTTACCTCAGTTCAGAATGCAGCCCCCCACCCCAACATACATACATATCTTTACACAAATATATTCAAGCACTGGATACACATGGAAATATGCATGCACAAACATGTGAACACATGTGTGCACACCCTCATTGTACACATACACAAGTGCACATATATGCACATAGATTCATGTGTACATGCTACAGATACACATAGGTATCCCCTACATGCACATGCACGCATGTGCACATCTGCATGTGTACACTCTTTTATGCATGCATAACTTTCCCATAGTCAATTCCAAACTATTCTACAAGTGCTCTGCTAAATCTTTTTTTCAAATATTTATTTATTTTGAGAGAGAGAAAGAGCATGTGCACATGTGCACGCACAAACAGGGGAAGGGCAGAGAGAGGGAAAGAGAGAATCCCAAGCAGGCTCTGCACTGTCAGGACAGAGCCTGATGCAAGGCTGAATCTCAAGAACGGTGAGATCACAACCTGAGCCTGAGCTGAAATCAAGAGTCATACACTTAACTGACTAAGCCACCCAGATGCTCCATCATTTACTCTATTTTCTAATAACGATTACAGCTTTGGTAAGTCTTTTCTTTCAAACTTCTTGACTTCTAAGTAGATGCAGTTTTCCATTTATGCCCTGGGTCACATTGAATGGAAAATACAAATGGAAAACTAGGCAGTTCTTTGTTAGTATCTGAACTATCTCATTAGTTGACACCAGTGTTGAAGTAATTGACTTCTCATTATGAGTTCTCATTAGATGTTTTTTTTTTTTTTTTCCTTTTACCTGCTGGCATGGAGTTCAGAACATTTAATTTATCATCACTTTCCTACTTATCACTTAAAGGAAATTCATCTTCCCCCTGGTTATCACATCCTAATTTTTCTGGGTTTTGTAAAATCTTTAATCTTATGATAAGGTTTTATTTTTTTCTTGGGTAAGCCTTTAGAAATTGTTTCATCCAACATTTCAAAGCCATATTTTAGTGAAATGAGATGTCCTTTCATTAAGATTTTATTTTGCCAGCACTCACTCATTGCATGGAATACTTCAACAGTTTTTGTGGGATTTCATGGCTAGACCCAGTTACTCATTTGGTCAGAATACACTGAGACCAAAATAATGGTTTAATTCTTGCTTAAGTGATATGGTTTTGTTTATGACCACAGGATCCTTTTATTTAATCCCAGACAACCGTATCTTAGGTATGTCTTTTAATTATGAGGAAAATTGAATGAAAAGAGGGACTTGATCATGGCACAGATATGCCACTGGCAGAAAAAGTAATCCACAGTCATATCAGTATCATCATTTTCATTTATGAACACCATTTTAATGTCTTATGCACACATATTATCTGTATAAACCATCTTCAGCTAAAGAAATAACTTGTTTAGTCACAGATGGGCTATCTTATCTTTCCATGAAGAATATCCTGTAAAAGCTTTCTAAACAGAGAATAGGATTTTTCAAAAGATTTGTATTTTTTATTTTACATATAATATTTGTGTTAAAGTACATTAAAGCAATGTGCATTACTGAAATGAGAATGCCCATCATTCATACACCCTGTATGCATTAATCCATTTCTCCTGGAGATAGATAGATAGATAGATAGATAGATAGATAGATAGATAGATTTATTTTATTTTATTTTATTTATTTATTTATTTATTTATTTATTTATTTATTTATTTATTTATTTTAATGTTTATTTTTGAAAGAGACAGACACAGAATATGAACTAGGGAGGGGCAAAGACAGAGGGAGGCACAGAATCTGAAGTGGACTTCCAGATCTGAGCTGTCAGCACAGAGCCTCACACAAGGCTAAAACTCTTGAACCATGAGATCATGACCTGAGCTGAAGTGGGATGCTTAACCAACTGGGCCACGCAGGTGCCCCCATTTCTCTTGGAGTTTTAGAGCAATCATTCTTTCCATTCTCCTCTGAATTCTACACAATTGTAGAATCTTAAGCAAGATGGGCTTGTTCTTCTTAAGATGGGCTTGTTCTTCTTTTTAAATGTTTATTTATTTTTGAGAGAGAGAGGGACAGAGAATCCAAAGCAGGCTCCATGCTGACTACAGAGAACCTGATGTGGGGCTCGAACTCACAAACCATGAAATAAATCATGACCTGAGCCAAAGTTGTATGCTTAACCAACTGAGCCACCGAGTTGCCCCAAGATGGTCTTCTCTAATATCCAGTCTCCTTTACAAATATTTCCCCCATGATTCTCCCTAATCCAAAATTCTTGCCCACTCTCAGGCACAGCTTGGAAACATTAGCCTTCTCTCAAGTATGAAGGGAACAAGAAGATTGCAAAAGGCCTTAAACGACTTAAGGAGGTAAGAGAAGAGGCTAGATCAGAGAAACACTGGAGGAACTTAAGTTTCCTGTTAACATGGGCACCAGAGAATACACCAAATGTCAGGGGAGGACGTAGGACTTAAAATAAATCCTTTCCTCTTAATGATAACATGTGTGTTCTGTTCTTTACTCTAGTTTTTCTGTTTTTTTTCCCCTTCCTCCTCTTCCTCCTCCTCCTATTATTATTTTGTTTTCTTTCCCACCTTTTTTTCTTCCTAGCATATTGGATTATAAGCCCCCTGAAGATAGGGGTCAGTTCTGTCTTTATTATCACTATATACCCCAAATTAGCACATAGTGGATACTAGATAAATATTTGGACATAGACTTCTCTCTGTGTAGTTTTAATCACTTTAAATTAGCCCTTCCATTTTCTGAATTCTAACCTCCTTTCTTTCCCTTTAATATGGCACCATAGACCTTCTTTTCCTGTGTCCTTGAGAGTAGCAAATTTCAGACCTCTCATCTCTAGATAGGCACCAGCAAACAACATGATGTCATAGTTCATAATCTTCCAGAATAATGGCCCTGGAGGAGAAACATATTGGAATTGGAAACTGGGGATTGTAGATATTATCTTGGGAATATCTCTTCCTTTTATTGGAATAGAAGAGAATAAGACAAAAGAACTGCTTATACTCAAGCCCAGATTCTTCAAATATATTTTCTTTTCTTTGGTTCTTGTAGGAAGATACTAGATAGAAATTCTGAATTTATAAGAAAGAAGAAAGTTGGGGCTCCTGGGTGGCTCAGTCAGTTGAGCATCCGACTCTTGATTTTGGCTCAGGTCATGATCCCAGGGTTGTGAGATAGAGCCCTGTATTGGTCTCTTTGCTAAGTGTGGGGTCTGCGTGAGAGTTTCTCTTTCCCTCTGCCCCTCTCCTGCACTAATGCTCATGCTTTCTCTCCCTAAGAAAAAAAAAGAAAAAAAAAGTTAACTTCACAAAATACAAAATATAACCAAAACATGAGTAACAACAACAACAACAAAAAAACTATAAGAACTACTTTTTCATTTGATCTTGCTACATAATTGCTTTATCTTCCATGCCTTTGGTCTTGGATTTATCAACATCCAGTAATAAAATGAATAAACAAAGTTTAAAATGTTTAATATCTTTATAAAGTTGCTATTAAATTTGGAAGTAACATAGAGAATTTACCATAACTGAGCATGTGTAGTATTACCTTAAAGAGCATTATTTTAGTAAAGACAATTGAAAGGTTTAGAATTGAACCAAATAGAATTTCTTTATGCATAATAACCAGGGGTTCAAAAGAAAGTATATAGGGATGAGCTTGTATCACTGAATAGAATTAGTTAATGTAGTGTATTTTTGTATCTGTTCCCAAATAAAAATTCATCTTGATGTCTAAGACTAAACTATCCAACTTGTAATTAAAAAGTGTAGATGTATAGGTAGATAGGTATAGATAGAAATAGTTCAGATAGGTAGGTAGGTAAACAGACCTAAATACATTGCTTTCTTATGCAGATATAGGAAGTGAAATAAAAGTATACTAAGTAGTGAATAAAAAAGGAGAGAGATGAGGGGTATATACCATGACCAACTGCTACTAATAGCTTATATTTTCCTCCTGATTTGAGTTAACAGGTCTCCTTGGCTCAAAGACTATAAAGATCATTTAATACAACATTCTTATTTTACTGATGAGGACACTGAGGACCCTAGTAAGCAGAGAACAGAGTATACCCACCTTTATAAGGTCAGTGTGAGGGTGATTTCCATGCAAAGGAGCCAAGAGATAGAACTAATTCATCCTTTCAACTCATATTTGCTCATGTACCAGAAGCTCATTGAGCAGTTTATTTGGGGGATTGTAGTGTGCTAGACATTCAAATACAGAGAATGACACCTAATCAAGTCCTTGACAACAAGGAACTTACATTATTATGGTAGAGTCTGACAATATGTAAGTATGCATATACACAATAAAATAACTATGGATTGTCACCAGCACTACAATGGGGATCAACAGGATGATGATTGATTGATAGATGGATGGATAGATAGATAGATAGATAGATAGATAGATAAACTGGCTTGGGCAAAGATTCTTTATATAGTGTGGTCTCCTCTGGGAACATTGAACTTGAGTCATGAAGGCTGCGAAGTGGCCAGCCATGTGATGAATATGAGCTTTGTGGGGCATTAGTGCTTGGTAAAGACTTTAAGGGGCCAGCGGCTGAAGCACAGTGAGCAAAGAGTAGCAAATGGGTGAAGCAACTCTCCAGACTCTGCAGAGCACAGACAACCGTGATCAGCAATTACTATGTAATTCTGAAAACAGTAGAAAACATTGGTGTGTTTTAATTGAGAGAATGACATAATCTGATTTATAAAGATCACTCTAACTACTTAATGGGAAATGGATTAAAGGGGAGGGGGCAGAGAGGAAGAGGGAAATGTGGAAAAGTACTTAGGCTTTTAGTAAAGAGGTTGGAGTAGAGTGGGGTGTGTTGGAAGTATACTTTGGGGATAGGGTTAGCAGGATTTGCAGATGGTTCATGGATAGGAAATTGGGGTAGGATTCATGGAACAGGAGAAATTGTGAATGTCTACAATTTTGACTTGAGATGCTAAGTGGATAGTGGTATTCTTTCCTGAGATAGGGAGGACTAGAGTAGAAACAGAAATGTGTTTTATTATACTATCATTTGTATTTTATTTGGATTGTCTAATCCAAATCACAAAATATTAAGTCTCACCTGGAGCCAAATATATTTTCTTTTGGTCAGAACCAATATGAACATGCCAAAGAAAATCATGAAATATGGATGATACCTTCTTCCTGTATTGCAAACAAAACAATAATTTAATTTTCATGGTAGTTGAAGGCCATCTTGGGAACTGTATGTGGGGTGTTAGAATATGTGAATATGGAAATGATAGTGGATATAGGTCACTGTATTGTGAGAGGTGAGTGTGTGTGCACGTGTGTGGTGATACATATATTTTTTTCCAAACCATTTTTAAGAACACTAATTTATATGCATATTCATGGAATTATAGACAAATTAAGTCTCTTTTGCCTAGATTGAAAATTGTCTTGTTATGCATTTATCATCAGTAAATATTTTAGGGACTTTAAAAATATATTTATCCATGGTGGTATCAGACTTTGGTATCTGATAGATACAGTAAAGAACCATATATTAGCCACATATGTAGGACAGCAAACTGAGACGTTATATAATAGATACAAAGGGAACAGTTGCTCTTGTAGTCCTAAACATTAAGGAGGTATGTCGGAAACTTGAAATCAAAACTAATAAACGGTAATCTTAAACTTTCCACATTCATGATAGTCACATTGCAATACAGTGTGTTTTTGAGTGGCACCAAATGAGAGAAAAATTTCCCTAGAATGAATCCATTCACAATAATTATATATAATACTACATAAAATAACAGAATATTATAATATATATAATTATATAAAATGTATATAATCACTTAAAGTGGGGGAAAAGCCAACTTTTATATCCTACTTTGGGGAAAGGGAGGTAATTTGTGATTGAGGACATGGGAATGAGAAATGGTAGAATTCTTTACCCTGAAATGACAGAACTAACGTGGAGACTTTATTATTAGAATAAATAAAAACACAGACTAGATCTCTGAGTTTTTGAGATTAACGCTATTGAGGCACCCTTGTTTCTCTTGTAATCACTGTCAAAAATGAGCTACTGGCTAGGATGGGCAACATGACAATTTGTCTAAAGGTAGAATATACTATTCCAATGTGTAAGGTCATTATTCTTTTACATATTAGATATTCAGTGAATGTTATGTTGATTTTAATGGGCACTTCTCTGTTGGTTGCTTATTTCCCAGTCTTTCTGTTGTGTATTAACAACAATGTAGACTGGATGGTGGCTTCATCTGAGCCTAATAGAATCTGTTCAGTGGTACATTTTTTTTTAATTTTTAAATGTTTATTTATTTTTGAGAGAGAGAGAGAGAGAGAGAGAGAGAGAGAGAGAGAGTGGGGGAGGAGCAGAGAGAGAGACACAGAGTCTGAAGCAGGCTCCAGGCTCTGAGCTGTCGGCACAGAGCCCAATGCGGGGCTCGAACCCACAAACAGTGAGATCATGACCAGAGCTGAAATCAGGTGCTTAACTGACTGAACCACCCAGGCGCCCCTGTTAAGTGGCACATTTAAACTGGATTTGGGGTTGCCATGAGGTTTGTAGATTCAGAAAATTAACCTTTTCAGTTTACCTGGAGAGGATGACTTATTAGCCAAACTTACAATAACTTGGTAACTGTGTCTCTTTCTGATGTATTTCTTTCTTTACATATGTTCTATAGGCAAAGGTTTGGGAATAATTTTCCCCAAAAGCCTGGGGAAATAAAGGAAATGTCTTCAGCAGAAGCAGAAAGGTTTAGAAACTTGGCAAGGAATAACTCAGGATCAGAATATTGGCAGAGCTTCCTTTTAATGTCATGCATGAAAGAAATGACAATTTAAATAGATTTTCCTCAAGCTTGTGGGGATTTGGCAACTCCTTGTTCAATCTGTGTTGAGATCTTGCTAGCTTTAGAGCCCTGCCTAGATTTGTTGAGAATTTCTTTCTCTGTCTTTCTCTCTTTCATATGTTATGTATTTTTCAGTTTTAGCAATAGTATCTGATATATTTTTTGGGGGGAGGTGGGAGGGGATTAGGATGTACCTGATATTTTTAATATTAAACCATGTAGCCTTAGTTTTTTCTGAGGAGGGTTTAAAGAACTTATTAGATGTGTTCACAAGTTGGACATGTATGTGTTAACTTGATCTTGAAAATAAACATTGGCTCACATTCTCAGTGCCTACCAAAAAAGCATTCTAAGCCAAATTTCTATGAGTGTATAGTTTTCTATAGAAAATAAGGTATAAAAGGCTGTTGAAAGTCAGGCAGCATGGCTAATAAGATGCATAAAATAAAATTTTCCTACCATTCTTTCATTTGGCATTATGTTTGTGGGTTGATTTAAAGAATATTGTGCTTGTAGTAGACAAATACTGTATAATGTTACATTTTCTAATTTACACAGCTTTTGTTATAATTGGAAAAGAAATTCAGAAAAAATAATAAATATTATGAAAGCATCTCTTTTCTTGAACAAACACAGACAGGAGGATAAATACTTTGAAAGTTCCAAGAGAGTTAAAGGAACACAAATACAGAACTGCAAAGAATGTGTGGGGGATAACTCATGTGAAGGTATGAGCCAACTTTAAACTGGGAGTGTCCTGTGCACCCTCTAAATCCATTCTTGCATTATCTATAATGATGTTTAGTAACAATGTTGCCTTCAGGATGACTGAACCACCATCTACCAGCTAGAATATAAGTTCTGTGAGGTCACCAATGCTTTTACCTTCTTTACTGATTCATTTCAAATACTTAGAATGGTGAATAATAGTAGGAACTTCATACATATTTGCTAAATGTATGAATGAATTGGAAATCTGTTGTTTTCACGACAAGTGGTATGGTCTGTAGTTTAGTTAATAGCATTGCTAAGGTCAACTTCCTGTTTTTGATCACTGTTCTCTGATTTTGCAAAATGCTAACATATGGGGAAGATGAATGAAGGATATCTGCGAACTCTGTACTATTTTTACAACTTTTCTTTAAATTGGAAATTATCTTTAAAAAAAGGCAATGTGGGAAATTGAGAATGGAAGAATAAAGGAGTAAAGATATGAAAGGATGAGAACCATTAACTCTGGAACAGTGCAGGAATGCAAGTATGGGTAAAAGAGGAAGAAAGAACTGATAGAACTACAAGTAATTTGTTTCTACAGGGATAAATAGAATTTGGCTGTTAATCTAAGTATTCTTGAATCCATCAGCAAAATCTTGACTTAAACTCTCAAATACTGTCCACCATGAAATTTCATCATTTGCTATCTTTCACCTGGGCCACTTTTCTTGGCTCCTGATTGTTGATGGTTCTAACTGCACACAGTCCTGAATTCTAGAGCTACACTCTCTGCTTAAAGTTGAATCCACAAGTGTTGAGATATGAGAACCTAATTGAATAATTTCTTGTATACTCACAATGCTCAAAAGAACATTAGAAAAAAAGGAGATCCCAAGAGGCATCTGGGTGACTCAGTTGATTAAGCATCCGACTTTGACTCAGGTCATAATCTTATGGTTAGTGAGTTCGAGCCCCATGTCAGGCTCTGTGCTGACAGCTTGGAGCCTGGAGCCTGCTTTGGATCCTGTGTCTCCCTCTCTTTCTGCTTCTCTCTCTCTCTCTCTCTGTCTCTCTCCCTCTCTCTCTCAAAAACAAATAAACATTAGGAAAAAAAGAAAGGAAACAAGGAGGTCCCTGGAGAGAGAAAATGGTTAGCCATGAGAATCATTTTGTGAAGGGAATAAATGCTTATAAGTTCATCTGTCTTCAGCATGTTCTCAAGAACTTGTTCTTCAGAAGTGGTGGAGTCCAGTGTGTGCATGACTAAGTTATCTACTTAAAACTTTCCAAACCAGAATCTCAAAGAAGTTATAGTCCATTTTAAGCAATATCAACAAAACCCAATATAGTCCACTTCTGAGTAATCATTTAATTATGGTATTTTATCATTTTAATTTAAAAAAATACGCTGAGTACATAAAAATGACTAAAATATCAACGGATTCTTTCTTCCTACGCATAGCCATTAATCTTCAGTGTTCCAAGAGAAGATGCTTAAAAAGCAGCCCTTTGCAGAACTAGTACTTCTTTCTGAAGCTTGCAGGCCTCTCTTCTTCCTTTTATTTTATCTTACTTGTCACCTTGCAGTTATGAGTATCGCAGCATGTAGGAGTGGACTGGAGGGAGGAGGAAGGATGCATTTTTCATTCAGTTGTACATCAGTCTTGAAGCCTTGTTGGCAGCAATATGTAGAAAATGGATCTTTCAAACAAATAGACTGTTGTCTGTTCCTTCCTTCTGTAATTTCTGGCAGAGTTCTCTGTAATATGTCTGGGTTCTTGAAACATTGAATGAATAAACTAGGGCATGGTATTAACGTAGAGAACTGGCATCTTTGTTGACTTACTCAATAGACTATGTATACATAGAAAAGCAAAACAAGCACTTTCAGAAGTATTGTCTGCATGTATCTGGGTTTTTAGAATTTAACCAATGTAAATATAGTGCCTTAGAAAAGTTAAACTAGTCTCTGGACTCTGTCAAATTTACTTTTTAGGTTAAAGATATCCTATTGACCCAAAGTGAATAAAATATGAGCAATTGCATGTAGTGTTGCATATCTGTTATATGGACCAAATATAGGGTGAAGAATAGAGTTAAAAGTAAATTTCTTGAGCTGAAATATTATGGGACTTACCACCAAACAAGGTGAACCTCTCTTTGTAGTAGAATGTCAGTGATGAGAAAGATTAGGCAAAAGTTAGAGCCAAGATACAAATTTCCCACCTGGAGAGGTTAGGCATAGTTGCATAGGATTTACATAGTATAACAAAGTGATAAAATGAGTTGTTCATAGTAGACCAGGGTTTCTCAACCTTGGTACTACCGACACTTTGAGTCCAGTAATTATTTGCTGTGAGAGGCTGTCCTGTGCATTGTAGGATCTTCAGTGAAATCCTTGACCTGTGTCCATGAGATGCTAATAGTATCTCTGTCCATTTGTGAAAAAAAAAAAAAAAAGTCACCAGACATTGCTTGATGTCTTGGGGGAGGGAGGGAGGAAGAACTCATCCCTGAATGAGAATCATTAGTAGGTTAAGACATGGCCTGTATTGAGTAGAAGTAAGTCCTATACTTTTATAGTAAAAATATTTGTTCTTTGTATCAAATCCATATTAGTATGATGGGGCAGCCTAGCATGGCTGAGGAAGGCCTCATTGTTCACTGGAACTTTTGAATGTCCCAACCATGTGAGCAAAGAATAAGGAAACAGTATTCAATTGCCCAGCACAACAATGATCCTCCAACGATTATCCCCTCTAGCCTTTATATCTTCTGCCTTTAACTTTTCACCGTTTTCTTTCCCCTGACCATGGGGTTGATCATATCCTTTAGCATAGAGCAAATCAGAATGTCTCTTGACAATTCAAAGGTTTAAAATTGCTATATTTTCTCTCTTCACATCACGACTAACTTCTTAGAAAAGTAGTCTTTGGTGCCTGCCTCCACCTTCTCACTGCCCACTTTCTGGAGGTGTAGGCTTGGCCACAGTTCCAGAAAGAAGGGATACTTCATTTTAAAAATGAGAAAACCTGCCTCCTTTCTGGAGTGGAGATTGTTTTGGTCACTGATGCTGATGGAGTAATCCCTAGTTATTCCCCCCTGAATGATGTTTCCCTGGTGTGTGAAGGGTCTCTAAAGGAATGTTAGGTTAGAGATATCAGGAAATTATCAATTGACAAACAATAGTCATAGAAGAAGTTTGGGGAGACTTCATTTTCACTCTGACATCCCTTTGTCTTCATAATACTTTATAAAAATACTGCAAAAGATGTACCAGGATGGAAATACAATGGTTACTAGGAAGATAAGAGTTGTGGGCAGTAGTGATTCTCACATTTTGTTATCCTCAGTTTCCCTTCCTTTCTCCTCCATGCCTTTTCATAGCCTCTGCAAATCCCCACTCCACCAGACCTCATAGTAATCCCTATTGGAGAATATGAACAAATTGGCTTGGGTAATCATTTTTACATCTTTACTGGAAGATTCTGATATCCACTCAGTCAAAAATACTGTGTGTTTACTCTGTTCTAAGTACTTTTCTAAGCACTGGAGATATATTAGGGACAAGACAAATGTGATCCCTGCCCTAGAGTTTACATTCTAGGACTATTTGTCAGAAACTAGCCATGTGTGTTTATAAAAGTTTGCTTTTTAATACACACACATACACACACACATAATATCTCATATATACCATATTTTTTAAAAGTTTATTTACTTATTTAGAGAGAGAACACGAGTGAGGGAGGGGCAGAGAGAGAGAGACAGAATCCCAAGCAGACTCTGCCCTGTCAGCACAGAGCCTGATGCAGTGCTTGAACTCACCAGCCTGTGAGATATGATCTGAGTCTAAATCAAGAGTTGATGCTAAACCGACTGAGCCACCCAGGCACCCCTATACCATATTTCATATATCATTTATAGATTTATCATATATTTTCTATTTTACCATACATTTATCACCACTGTTTCACACATTTCATTAAAAATTTCAATATATAAATATACTTTTTGTCTATGACAGTCTACATGGAGGGAAGGCCTTAGGTGGTAAGAAGGTAACCACTAAAATTTACATGCAGAATGTCTTTCCTTTTAATGTAATTGCAAAAATAGGAATGATATTGCCAATCAGAACATATTTATATTTCACAACAAAGTTGGTAAAAAGAACTATGGACACATGGACATGGCTGGGTTCTAGATACTTCAAACAAAGTGATCATTAGCTGTCCCTAAAGGATTTTATTGTATTTCCTGAAATGGTAGACTTTTTCGAGAAGTGTCCTCTGAAAGCATGTGTAGCAGTAAATTTTTAAGACTATTTTTAACAAAACACACAGATGTGAAGGGTGGAGGTAGCTGTGGGTGGGGGTAGGGAAGGGCTAGTGGCAAGAAAAAGAAAGTGTTTCAGGCCTTGGGCAACACTTCTGTCTGTTCCAGCATTTGTCAGATTCCAGCTATTAACCTGTCAGCATTAGACAGATTGAAGGAGACATTTACTCTCAAAGTGAGCCCTTAAGAAAAGGAAAAAAAAATGTGAAAAAAAATCATTGTTAGGGCTGACAGAGAAATGATTCCACCGGGGTCTGGGCTGAGCCTGGTGATACTAACACCTGAGTGTGTGCTTGGAGGGCAGGAGATTCTAGGTGTTGGAGCAGGGATGTGGACAAAGTGATGGCAGTCAATAAAGAAACCTCTCTTTGAGTTTGCTTGAGCAAAGAAGCAAAACCATTTCAAAGATGCAGGGAACACATTTTACTGAGAGGAAGTAGCGCTGGCTGGTGCTGAGACCTTGGCAGTTCAGTAAAGAAGTATTGAATCCCACCCCAGCAGGAAGCACGAGTTATCCTCAGACACCAGTGTGGAAAAAAAATCTATATCTATATATAAAATGACTTTTTCTTAACGAAACCATGTCCTTATCTTTGAACTTCGTGTCATTTTTTTTCAGCGACATAGGTGGTTTTATAGTCTTATTTTATTCATGAAAGTTCCAGCAAAAAATAAAGTTCATCAAATATTTCTGGTCTTCCATGCTCTGGGCACATAGTACGCCTGCACTTCCTAGAACTTCCTGCCTTGACATGGGTCATGTAATCATTTCTGGCCAATGATCTTTGAAGGGGAGTAATGTGTGTCCCTTCAAGGCCAAGCATTGAAATGTTGATAGGAGACTCTCTAGCGTTCTCTCTTTCCTATTCTTTATAATATGTGTTCATGGACACATTTTGTTGGGTATAAATATAAGGCATTTTATTTTCCTTAGTGAATAGAGTCAAAGCATTTAGACAATGTTATAAACCCCTGCTCACAACCTAAACTACCACCAGTGGTACTTACATCCCTATCTGCAGGGTTCATTTTCCTCAAAGACATACCTTAAATACCTTAAAACATACATTTTTTACACTTAAATTTCTACTCTTAAACTTAAATCTTAATAAATCATGAATTTGATTTATTTGTCATTAATACCCAGCTCATGTATTAAGTAGTTCTTGCTTCTCAAGATGAATCAAACCTGAACTGATGACCAGCAAGCTGAGATTATTATGTTTTTAATCATTAAATTAAGTGTTGTTTCAAGACATAACTGCCTTCACAAAAGTATGAATTTTTTTGTTCAATTGTTATCTCTAAAAATTATATATTTTTAAAGGTTCCACTTGGTGACATCTGAACCATGTTAGTTATTGAATACTGTCCTTTATTTAGTACTATTGAAAACATACATTCTTACAAAAACTTACTAAAGGTCGAGGACCATTTGGAGGTTTCGTCTCCCAATAGATGAGGGTGAATCTGAGTATTTCTCCTTAGCGGGTTAGATTAATATGTCACCCTAGAATGAGTGACTTGCTGAATCCTTTTCTACTGGCTTATGAGGTGTGAAGTTCAAAGTTTGCCTCCTCTTGGTAAACCTCCTTGTTTTGTTAGGTTTTGTTTTTCCCCAAGTGTGTTTGATGTATTTCCTGTTACTTTTATTCCCCATTCTCTACATATCCAGTAGTAGCATGACCTCACCAATACTTTATGAACAGGCACCTAAGTAAAAGCTAGAGTAAAACATATGTGCACTTAAAACATATTTAAGCACTTCCCTACTTATTCAAGTCAATTACAGTTAAATGCACTTTATTATGTTCATACTTCCTTTATATTACAACTACTCGTAATATAATTTATATTAACCTTTTTTTTAACATCACTATGAACTTTCATAGATTTAGCTTGTTTTAATCAACAGTGAAAATCATGAGTAATTTTGTTGTTGTCAATTTATTTAGTCTTTAAATTATCACCATTGGCCAGTAGGATCTCCTTTAAAAGGGTTCTTTGTCCTTTTAACACTTGTTGTGAGATTTTTTTGTGCACATACTTGTGTTGTGGCAGCAGTAGAAGTTCTAGACTCATGGAAATTATTTCCTATCCCAAGACATGAAATCAACAGAACTGCAGAGACTCTTGTACACATGAGTTGATAATGGGCATGAGTGCCCTATTCTCGGTACTTTAATAACAAAGCTGAAAAAATATATTTCTTCCTAAGGTCACGAGTTCATACTGAATTTTTTTTTTGTAAGTGCGTAACTTTAGGTAATTTCTCTCTAACTGGTTGCTGTTTCCCACTTAAAATTTTCATCTTGATGATCAGTACACTGTAAATATCGGGAAATTTTCATTGGAGGAATATAGAAAAATCAGACTAGAGCAAAGCAGATAGAGCATGAGACTACATTCACTAAATGCCCTGAAGAAAGGCCTGAAAGGATCTACTCTAAAATTGATGTATCCTCCTCACTGTGCTTTTTCAAATTTTTTATATAATCCAGCTCTTCTTTTTTGAGCGTATCTTATTTTCACAATGAGAATGCAAATATGTTAAGTTTTCTTTAAATAATGAAAGAAAAATTTCCAGCAAGAAATAGCTCTACATATTGTCCAGCAAACACACTGAATCTTACATACACAGCATATTCAGGAAACTCAAAAGTTGCATACATTTCATAACGAGGTGATATTTTGCTTTTTGTGTCCATGCTTTCCCTTTAGAGTGAGGAGGATTCTAGATAATCTTATTGTATCATATTTCTACTTCATTGCATTGCTCTCTTGGGGGGAAGTTAACAGCAAAAGACTTGTCACTTGACTTCTATTCACGGCTTCTCTACTGTGAGCATTATAGGTACAATGCAGCAAAGACGAGATACAATTCCAGGGGAATATGGGCTCATAGATCTTTCAGAACAGTGTTAGAAGAAAAGCTTTCTCATGATTGCTATAGCAAGTGATGCTTTTAACTGCTTTAGAGTCCTCATTGTAAGAGCATTGAATTCAGGAGTGAGGAGCAGCAGGACTATATTCCAAGTGGATTTTTAAGACAACTGAGAGTCTGCTCCTAGTCCTCCTTCAGCCACGTTGACGTTTGTGTCATAAATCATGGGATCATGAGCCTATTGATGAGATATACATGAAGAAAGAAACATGCCTCTTTGCTGGTCTAAAGGATAGAGGTGTGAGTACTTACTTATAAATGAAGAATCAGATTGGGATTTTAGGAAACGCTTCCTAGCCACATGCAGAACTTGCAACCTTTCTTCAGTGGTGACTGTTTCAACATGTTTATGGTCCGCTATTTCTTCTATAATTCCATTTCTGCCCAACTTAAATCTTATTTTTAGCATTCGCACTTCTGGTTTCTTTCTTGGCCAATTCTCTGGTGTGATTATTCCATTTTATAAAGTGTCACATGGGTGTTACCACTGAGAGACAAGGAGGCATCACCCTACATGTTTTGCTATCTGTGGGTGAACCTAATAGCAGGGTGCTTAGTGACCATTCACTGAAAGACTTTGAAAGAACTGATGTGTCTGGCTATGGATCATGGGCTATATCTGTAACTTATGCAGTGATTGAAGACTGAAGAACAAGCAGCAAAGGTTACCTCTCATGCAAATACTCCTAGTTAATTATCGTAGGAACTAGAGTTTAGACCCTGTTGTTAGGATACAGGACTTGGTGATTAAATCATGGTAAGTGAAATTCAAGCATATAAAAACCAGGCAAAATGAGGACCTGTGTGTATGTGTGTATTTAGTATTTTTTACTTTGTAGTTTCAGCACATCATGCCACAACCCTAATGCCTTATAATGCTAGGTTAGTGTGTTCTAAGAGAAGTATCGTTTATTTTTATCTCTGTTGGCCAGTGTATTCTATTGTGACTCTTTGTCCTGCAGTGTGTTCTGTGTGCTGGGGAGAAGTTTTGACCCCAAATGGCTGACAAATGCATGCAAGTGACCATACACAGAAGCAAAAAGAAAATTTCACTCTGATTGTTGGCATGAAGGCCAATGGCTTGGGGTGCTGGCAGAGGAAATAGAATAATGAGTAGCAGACAGGGATTGACGGGAGTTTTCTGACATTTTGAGGAATACCTGTACACATCTCTGCATCCTGAGGGATTCTTGGCTGGAAGAAAGTGGCCAGAGGCATATTCTGACTTTGGATGACTTGGAGAAAATGGCCAGCATTAACAATGTGCAAATATTGAAAGATGTTCCTCCCATGGGAACTATGCTATGATGAGATGGTTCCATATAATGTTGATTCAGTTAGCATTCCCATTTCCAGTTATTAAATGAGATATGTACGTAGAAGGATTGAGAGTGACTTTTTGAAGAGAGATTTTAATATTCTTTGAAAATTTAAGAAGATGAATATCTTTTTTTTTTAACATGGTTAGACTTAGTATAAGTATGGAATATAAGAGTGGAAATAATCTGTTACTTGGAATATGCAGCACTTAGTTTAACTCACAGCCCTGGTAGTTATGAGCTGTGTTCCATCATTCATTTATTCATGCCTGTATTTTATTTTTTATTTGAGAAAGAGAAAGAGAGAAGGAGAGACAATATGAGCGGGGGAAAGAGGCCGAGGGAGGGAGGGAGGGAGGGAGGGAGAGAGAGAGAGAGAGAGAGAGAGAGAGAGAGAGATTATTAAGCATGTTCCATGCTCAGCACGGAACATCATGCGGGTCTCTATCCCAGGACCCTGAGATCATGACCTGTGCTGAAATCAAGAGTTGGACGCTCAATCAATAAGCCACCCAGGCAGTGCATTCATTTATTTTCTTACAGGTATTTACGAAGTACCAAGACAAGTGGTCATGTACCAGACTTTATGCAGTCAGGCTTTATGCAGTCAGGGTCAAATCATGTTACCTCTTTAAGTTTCCCACCTGTGAGATTCTTAGGCTTCCAAAATTTATTCAAAAACACACATACACCTGGTTCAAAAGGCTATCTACAGGTATAAAAACACACATTTCTCCTGTTTTTGTTTGAAATCCAGAAGAGAGTATAATATAATTTCATGGAAGTAATAGAAATATAATTTTTAGTGATAAACTTTACAACTACCAAGAGAGTACTTTTCATTTATCTTCAAGTTTTGCCAACACCCCACCAAGTACAGAAACAATGAGCTCAATAATTTACCTTTATTTTTTTTTTTTAATTTTTTTTTTTTCCAACTTTTTTTTTTATTTATTTTTGGGACAGAGAGAGACAGAGCATGAACGGGGGAGGGGCAGAGAGAGAGGGAGACACAGAATCGGAAACAGGCTCCAGGCTCCGAGCCATCAGCCCAGAGCCTGACGCGGGGCTCGAACTCCCGGACTGCGAGATCGTGACCTGGCTGAAGTCGGACGTTTAACCGACTGTGCCACCCAGGTGCCCCAATAATTTACCTTTATTTAGGATGCCAGTTAGAGGGTAGAGTCCTCATGGAAAAAGCACTCTGGTCTACTCCTCTCTTTTCATATGGGGCTGTAACTAAATTAGCTTTATGGTTGTACGCATGCACACACACACCTAGGAATGAAAAGCCCACATACTTTGTCCATTATTCACCTCAGTGTTTACTGTCAAGATGAGTTTTCCAATTTTCCATTGTTTCCCCTAAATTGCATCTCTCGTATAGAGTTTAGAGTTGGTCTGTCTGCTAGGAAATAGCAGTATAATAAAACAGCCATATAATAGTGCTATAATTCACCCAGTTACTTACTCCTTTTCTCAACAGTAGGACCTAAAATGCATCAGTATGTGTGGATTTCAGTTAAATTCAGAAGACAATTATTGAGTGACTGCTGCATGCAAGCTGCTAGAGTGAGACCATTGAGATGAATAAGGAGGTGTCTCCTCTCAGGTAGCTTGATATCTAGAAAGAGACAGATGTGTAAATACACAATTGACCATGTTTGCTCTAACTTATAATAGAATGTCCTTGGGGCTGTGGAAATCACCTCAGAGACTGGGATGTGAGTCAGGAAAGGTGTTTCAGTGGAAATTTTGCTTCAAGTGTATAGAAAATGAAGAAGCAGAACAGGCCAGGTAAGCAAAGTTGTTGATGGAGAAAGGTGGATTCTAGCCAGCAGTGTTTTTTGTTTGTTGTTGTTGTTTTGGGGAGTTTTTTGCTCCTTTGAAAGGTTTTTTCCCCTCATCCTTAGCACCCTATGCTAATTTCTCTTTTGATTTTTAACTATTTCTAATGTGTGCCCTAAGGATCTAATCAGTATGTGATGGGATGGCTTTATACCCACCCAGCCCTACCCCCATATCACATTACTGTCTAAGCAACACATCTTGGCTTCTGAAAAAGACAGTGTCTAGTTCCAGTCAAAGTCCTGCTTACAGCTCTGATGTAGGTCTGGGGGCTTTTCCACGTTACTTGAATCTAGTATTGATTGCTTCAGCTCTAAACAGAATTCCTGATGGGTCCTGCTGGTTGCTTTAGGTGGGGAACAAAAAGTAAAACCAAACTAAATGAAATGAAGGGAAAAATGTAGAATAAAAAAAGCCAGGAGTCTTCAGGGCTTGCTGTCAGGCATCATTAAATCAAGAAGTTCTCTTTGCTGGTAAGGTCAGTGAGGGAGGCGAGGCAGAATGAGCATGCTCAGAGACAATATGGTGCTCTGCGTGAGAGCAAGTTATGGTGCTTAGTATATAGATCACACTTTCTGCTTATAGTCTTCATTATTTATCTGTAATCTCTGGCAGATGAGAACTGGCTAGGAGCACACAAGGATACAGAATGCTCCTGTTTGTAATTGCTCACCAGAGATCCACTAGGAGAATTAACCTTTATTCCCCAGTATAATTAGAGGTGCGTGTGGTGGCAGTTGGGGGGAGGGGCATTTCCAGTGACCATACAGTTTATCTCCAAACCAGGACATTTTGGATGGAGTAAGAGGACATTGCAAATAATCATGCCTGCATAACAGGCACACAGTGAGACACCCCCAGTAGTGACTCCTAGAGCATATATGATCATCTTAACATGAGATTTGTCTGAAGGAAAATTTCCAAGGAGAAATACAAATAATACAATGGAGAATGACCCAGGAAGTAAGCTCAGACTCCAGGGAACTAGTCACTTTGTCAGCCCATAAGTTTGTAAGTTTGGTGAAACTTTAAATTTGAGCAATGGTCCCCTAAAATTTTTGTGGAGACACACAAGAATAGTACACTCCTGTGGAGATATCAGAAATCACATGCAGTTCCTAGAAAGCCAACTAGCTAGCTATAATGACCTTATTCAAGAAAATATTGCAATCCAGGCTAAAACACAGATGTACAAGGACAGCTTTACATTTGATTAATCAGTACTTAAATTTTTAGGTAAGTACTTAAATTATTGCAAATAAAGCACTACTTGGTGCACTGTCCCCCTAGATCCTCATCTGCCTGCCTCTTTTCATCTTGTAGATCTCAGTGCAATGTACCATTGTCAGAGGAGCCTTTCCTAGCCACCATAGCTAAGTGACTCACTGACTCCTGTCACATTCAGTCATTGGAAAACACTTATGTGTGGAACAAGTTGGGCATGTGAATCTACTTTTCTAATTATAAATTTCATGAAATTTCTATACAAATCACACATTTCTAAAAAACAAAAAACCCAACAACAAAAACACAAAAAACAAAAACAACAACAACAAAACGTTAGCCTCTGAATTGTGATATACTGTAAGTATAAAATATAGACAAGGTTTTGAAGACTTAATATGGAGAATAGAATGTAAAATATCTCATTAATAGTTTGAAATTTTGAGTACATTTTGAAATTTGTACTTTTAATATATTAGGTTAAATAATATATGCTATTAAATTATTTTTTCCCTATTCTTGTTTTTGTTAATGCAGCTACTAGAAAATTTACAAATTATATATTTTCTTTGCATTATATTCCCATCAGCTAGCTCTAGTTTAGACTGTTAATTTAGGCCAGGTAATTTAAATTGACAATGGTTAATCATAATAAAAAAATAAAAACAAGAAACCATCAGTTGCCAATAGTCACAGGTTGGCCTACCCAGGGGTTGACTCTGAGATGGAGGTTAGTGTGTCATGTGATTTTTTGGAGATCCCAGGGGGTAACCCCCTGCAAAAAAAGAGGGGAAGGGAGGCGAATTGTGCAGAAAGAGAAGTTGAGCTCTTATGCAGGCCCCACAATAGCCTCCTCCAACCCCACAAGGAGCTCTAGAGCTAAAATGGCCTTCCATACTTTCCTGAATGGGGCCAAGATGGCCCAGCCTCATCTTCCTGCATCTGTAAGTCATCAAATGCAGCTTCCCCTGGGGAAAGCATGATCACAGTGGTTAGGTGTTTCTCTGTAGCTGAGGCTAACCCTGGAGGGGCAACATGTGGTCAGTTGCAAGGAGAACTGAGCAGCACATCAGAGTGTCTTTTTTTTTTTTTTTTTTTTTTTCTACTTTCTTTGTTGTAAACCAGATGCATTGGCTAACACCCATTTATAGCTGAAACTAAGTCTGTCTTCTTAGGCCATAGTTTGATTTGTGTGTTTCTCATTGATCCTCTCTTTCTCTTGACTCATCTCTGGCTTCACTCTTGCTTCATTGCCTGCCTGGCCCCTCTGGACATTTATGTTTGGTTTATAAGCCCAGACTAAATGGACTTGAACCCAGTCATGATTGGTGATCACACTTAATATCCTTATTTGTGGCAGACAACATAGGTCAAACTTTATTCTCATCCATGAGAGTTTATAAGAAGAGGAACTTTTGTATTTGTTTAATTCTTATTGCCACTTGTTAGTTATCTCCTTAAAGATGGGTTGTATATGTGTGTATTTTATTTGTTTGTTTGTTTGTTTATGATCTCCTTAAAGCCTTGTTCAAAGAGCGGCCTAACAAATACATTATTTACTGAGAGAATAAATGTGTGATAATCAACAGTGTCCTTATTCTATATCAACATTCTCAGTGAAAGCTTGTGTGCCACCATATCCCTGATATTTCCTTCTCATCATTTGACAGTGAAGAAATAAAAAGTGGAAGACTCCATTAGCACTTTGTTGGAATCTTGGGTATAAAATTTGAAGTTATGTTGCATGTTTTTGAGATTAAAAAAGATTACTTGTAGTTGATTTGAAAGATACTAGCTGAATGGAATGAAGGACACATGCTGTCAGTAAGTAGAAAAGGTCAGCTCTATATTTGTTGTGGAGAGAAAATATGGAAAAGGTCAGAAAGATTAAGACATCCCCCCATATAGTCTTCCTATTTCTCCAATTCTTTACACTGCTGTGTAATTTTACAGAATATGATTCTCAATTAGGAAGCTTTAAAGAAGACCAAAAAAAAAAAAAAAAAAAAAAAAGGAGAGACTGTCTTCTAAATATATTTTTAGTTCTTCAGACAGCAGTTTAATTTCAGTTAAAAGGAAGAACAAAGACTTGCCAATGTTTTGGAACAAGGCTAGCTGGGTACTTCAGTTGGGCTCTTTTTAGAAATGGACCATCAGGACAGTTGCGGTGTTATATAATGAATGCTGTTCTCCTAATTCCCAGGGAAAATGCAGCTGCTGTGAGGCCTTAGCGAAGCAGCAGTGACTTGGATTCTCTGTTTTGGCACCCAGAAAATTCCAGGCACTTTATCAATTTCTTTCCCCATTTTCAAATTATCCTTTTGAGGGAGACATAAGAGAATACTCTCATCATCTCCATTTCAGAGATAATTAAACTGAGTTTCAGTGAGGTTTGTAGTCTTGCTTTGTGGTATCCATTAGCAGAAATGAGAACAAAATCTTTCTGTCTGTCTTTTTGAGACCTGTTCTCTCTTGTAGCTTCTCTTTGGCTGCTAATGAAATATCACATATTTGTGTATATTTGAGAAATTTGAAAGTTCATTTATTTCCCTAGCATTTATTGAATCCCTGCATTGTACTACTGATCAAGGTTAGAACTGATATAAAAATGTTTTATTCAGAATGCCTACAGGATATTTTTGGCTACTTAAGCTAAAACACCACTGCTAATTTTCAGTCCATCTTGGATATGTGTGAGTAATTGAGACAAAGTAGAAAGGAATGTGGGAGGTACGTGATATGTAATAAGACTCATCTTGAGGAAAATGTTTCAGCACTGATGGAGTTTAGAACAAATTTGCCCTTTATCATGGTTATCCAAAGATTTATCGATTTGTGTGGTATGATGTATATGCAGCCTATGAAAACACTCACAACCTGGAAAAAAGCGATCTGACTTTTCCTCTAATCTCCAGTATTTTTTTACTTCGGCAAAGTCATAAAATCTCTCCTATAGTTCTCTCTCTCTCTCCCCACCCCCCCCCACCCTCCCTTTATATATATATGATGAAGATATATACATATATATATATACATATACATCTATATGTATATCTATATACATATATATACACATATATCTATCTATCTATCTATCTATCTATCTATCTATCTATCTATCTATCTATCTATATATGATGAAGATAACAATTACTTACTATCCTAATGATCTCCCCAGGGAGATTTGGGAGATAAAGTCATAGGTATTAAGAAAGATAACACGAGGGGCGCCTGGGTGGCGCAGTTGGTTAAGCGTCCGACTTCAGCCAGGTCACGATCTCGCGGTCCGTGAGTTCAAGCCCCGCGTCGGGCTCTGGGCTGATGGCTCAGAGCCTGGAGCCTGTTTCTGATTCTGTGTCTCCCTCTCTCTCTGCCCCTCCCCCGTTCATGCTCTGTCTCTCTCTGTCCCAAAAAAATAAATAAACATTAAAAAAAAAAAAAAAAAAAAGAAAGATAACACGATATAAATGAAAAGTGGTATGATTATCCCTGTCCTCTAGGGGATAATCCTCTTGCCAAAACAATTTCCTAAGGTAACTTTGAGGCTGACTTTGATGTCAGTATCCAGATTGCTGACATACAGGAGTAACAAAGAGGATTAAGAAGGGTTTTCTGACAGTCTATAGTATTTCCCTCCCTCTATAAAAAAGAAAACATTTTTTAATATCAAGAAGACAGTGACCTGCATTTGAATTATTAAACCAAATAAACAGTTGTCAAATTCAGGGAGCAATGATCTAAATACACATTAGATATGATTTGCAGAGACATTTCAATTATATGGGTGCCCTATATAAATTATTTAATTCCTGTGAAGTAGGTATGTTACGGATACTGAAACAGGGTTTCAGGGAAGTTGAGTCAATTCCCCAGGATCACACAGCTCATTGTTGACTGAACCTTGATATGAAACCAGAGCTGTATTATGTTCAAAGTTAGAGTCATTTCCAAGACTGTACTACTCTGCCTCCTAGTAATAACCCTGCACCACTCCCCTCTCTCCCTCTTCACCCTTCTCCTCCTCCTCTTCCTTTTTCTTGTTTACTCTTTTTATCAGTTAGTATCTGATTGTCTTTGTCTCTCTTTTCCTCCAAGGGTACATTCACCAACTCCTGTCCAGAGTTGAATTATAGCTGTGAAGCAGGATAAAAGTCTCTGTTTCCAAGCCAATGGGCTGGGTTTCCAGAAGCATAAATTTTAGGAATTAGTAATATCCCATGTAAAATCACTGAAGGATGGTGTCTGTGGTTACTTCAGTGGCCTCTGTGATACTCCCTAAATGCGTAATTTATTCTTTAATCCTTAGACACATGAGTTCATGCTCTCTAGAACAGGCTGCACTTTCCCAGAAACCTACCAAACAGGACCAGGCCATAGATCAAGGTCTTTCAGCCCATACCTAAAACGTTTTCTACAGACCATGTTGCTTCTAAGCTAGAAATAATCTGCAGTGTCTCCTGTTTCCCTTTTTCTTTTTTTTTTTTTCTCTTTAACAACCAACTTTATAAGCACTTAAAATGAGTAAGTGATAGATTTCGCTCTTCTCCCAGACTCCTCAGCTTCCTGTGGTAATTTGCAAAAAAGAAGGGGAAATCCATTAAGAGAAGCTGAATGGATTAAAAGATAATAGGATTTGGAGAACAGGACTGAGTGACTCACAAGTAAATTCATTACATTCCCTGTTGTTATGATTGCTGAGTCCAGGCCTGCTCCTTTCCTGTCAGGGCCAAAGTACGGGAGGCATTGCAGAGCATTCGGTAGGAGCAGAGAAAATGAGAAAATGAGCTTCATAAATACAGACTTTGGAGTCAATAGTGTATTTCCTAGGGACTGCCCGTGCTTCATTTAGCAAGATTAGAAAACGGATTTTTTCCCAGCTTTATTGAAGTATAAGGGACAGATCAAATTGTAAGATATTAAAGTATACAATGTGATGGTTGGATAAGGGAATTCTTAAGGATATAAAGAATATAAGGATATAAAAGCAAAAATGAACACTGTAAAACACAAACCAAAACAATTAAACTAGCTTTAGAGTCTTACTTCCCAAGCTTGGTCACTAATACTTTTGTGAAATGCCAAGAATCGGGATGTGGAAAAGTTCTCAGAGATCACAGGAGTGATCCAAGGACCAAAGACCATGTTAGAAAATCATTGGCAGGGCTGTGTTCTCACAGCCTTAAGATCAAGACTCCTTAATCTGCATTTACCTCTTAGGGGCATTTGGGGACATGAAATCACCGGAGTGGATGAAAAATATTCCCCTACTCAAGTAAGAACTCCTGTTTCCATACATCATGGGTTCTGCACTCTGCCTAGTTGGAGAGGAAGGTCTAACTGAAGTTTTGAGCATTTGCTGCTGTCTCAATAGGTGGATCTTCTGTTAGGTCTTGGCTTCTCTTCATCTGTTATTTCTGGAGTATCTCGGCCTTCGTCTGGAGGAAGGTGACAGAAAGCATTCTGTTCCTGTAAAACGTTTGCTTGTCATCAGAGTGTGTACTGTTGAAACAGCTACTGCCTACATTGCTCTGCCTCCTGAAAGTTAGCATTTTGGTGTGACTCAGTTATGAATAATGATGCAAACCACCCCTGCACATACACTCTCCCCACTGGAAAACCTGAGACATAACACAAATGTCTAGAGTTGTGAACACTCATACAGAGTACTTCAAATAATGTTAAAATTCAGTCACTTGTGAAGAGTGAGTAATAACAGAAATTTAGGGTTATATAAACTGGCTCTAATAAGATAATTCAGATTTCTATGCTACTTTACAGATTCACAATACAGCTTTCATATTTCTTTTCTCCTGGCCTTCTACAAATACCTTATAGAATATTTACTTATTACACATTTCTTAGAAAAAGAAAGTCAAGCTCAGCTGTTTTGTCCAGGATTTCAAAGCCTAAGAAAAGGCAGAAATATTAAATTCATGTTTCAAATTACAGGATTTTTCCCTGCTATCCCTGTTTTGAAGTATATTCTTTCCTGTGATACTGAGGTATAGAATAAGAAAAGAGATACCTAAAGTCTTTCAAAAGTTTAAGTCAAGAGGGACCACGAAAATGTTTCCCTTAGGAGACATTCACTTTTGTATTTCATTGTCATTGGGGAAGGCCATTCTATCCCCATGGCATGTCTTGTGCAAGGAAAATGTCCCCTTGACTATTCTGTAGAAAGCAGTTGAGCTAGCAGTTCTCAAAACCAAAATGCTTTCCTAAGTTAGGATACCTTGAAAATTTAAGAAAATCCTTGTAAATGATTCTTTTGATGATATTCTTTAAAATATATTCTCTGAATAAAATGAAAATAGAGGGGGGCCACCTGGGTGGCTCAGTCATTTAAGTGTCTGACACTTGGTATGAGCTCAGGTGGTGGTAGTGAGATCAAGCCCTGCATCAGGCTCTGCACTGAGCATGGAACCTGCTTGGGATTGTCTGTCTCGCCCTCTCTCTCTGCCCTTCTCCTGCTCACTCTCTCTCTCTTTCTTAAAAAACAAAAAACAAAAAACAATGAGAAAGGGAATAGAGCTTGGACACATGGCACTGTTTTGTTTTCTAAGTATCATGATCCTATATTCCAGAAGGTACTAGGCTCATTGGAAAGTTGCTGTGGGAAAAAAAAAAAAAAAAAGTTGCTGTGAAATAGAGTGATTCTTGAACGATCAGGTATGGCAGATGTATGAGACTTTGTAGGCTAAATTATAAGGTCATTGCCTAATTGGGATTTATAGGACCAACACCCAACCAAAGTCTTAAATTACTGTTTTGTTGGACAGAAGGTGAATGACTGTGTATCCAGTTAAGACCATCAGGGAATTTAAGGAGGCAGAAGGTAATGACTGTCATTAGAACCTGTTTGAAATATCAGTACAAAAATGGTTCTAGATGTATGAAAATGGGCTGAAAAATGAAGCAAGGTTGGCATTCCAAAAGGGCAATCTAAACTCACTGATTTTTTATTTCCTTTGCAAAACAATATACAAATGGTGAGAATGAGCAAAGCCACTGAATTGCCCCCATGTCAGAAGAAATTAGACAAAGCCATCAAAGGAATGAATGTCTATAGGAGAGAGCATCGGGTTGTGAGAAATTAATTAATGGAATATTTGTAGGCAAAAACACTTTTATTCTCAAAGTTCTTTCTAACTCTTCAATTTCAGAATTCTTTCTCACTTTCATGGCCAATGACTTTGCCAGTGCTGCCTGAATTGTGCCTTTGAGTAAGAAATGACAGAATTCAAATGAGAACATTAAAGCCTTTAAAATAAAACTGTCTAATAACCTTTGCTTGTGGATCTAGTTTGAGTGTTAGGTGTGTGACCACTATTCTGCATGCATGGGGTCATCCAATGACTTCCAAAAATCTGAAGACATAGTTTCATTTGGCTTTTTAAGAATGAACACTGTCTTGTCAGAGAACACTTGGGGAGTTCCCTTGCTCAGCAAGGCAACGAGATCTATGCATCTAGCTCTGCCTGTATGCATCTTTCTGGTCATTTGTCATCATTTATGTATTTCATATTAAGTAAAGAAAGAGAGTCATAGTAAATAATACCATCCATATTCCACATGTGGGTTTTATAGATTTCACTTGTATCAATTAAATTAAATTTACACGTAATATTTTATTCTCATGTCATGCTGAGTATAAAAAAAGGTTATAGTGTTATGCTTGTTCCATAACTTCACAAATATCAAATTAATATTTAAAAAAATCTCTAGTGTGCTATCAATGGGTCATTTAACCCCCTCACTAGCTGTATGCATCTTATGTCTAGATTATAGCAAATTTCACATTATTTTTGAAAGTTTTTAATTGGTAATTAAATTTATAAGAATTACCAGTAATAAATGCCAAATGTCCTGAGATTTTTTTGATAAAATCTGTGTAGCCTCCAAAATCAAAATAAAAAAATCAATATTATTATGATTTCAAGTCATAATCTGAATCTAAATCCACCTGTAAAATTACTCTTCCCAGGTTGCATACTCAGAGACTTTCTTGGAAATATGGCTATGCAAATGCCATATGAATATAGATATAATTGACAACAGAAACACAGGAAATAATGTGAAAAAAACCTCCTTTTGTTCATAGTTAGAAGCTATATTCATTGTCATCTTTAAAAAGACAGTAAAATTGTTTGTCATTCAAACCAAATCCATTTGTTCCATTATCTATTAGTTTCTTTCTTTTCCCACTGCTTGGACTGGAGACAGAGGAAACCAATGGGCTATAAAAAATGCCATGGGAAAATAATTCTTGTGTGGTCTCTAGCAGAATTGAGAAATTAATGATAGATGCATGGGTTGCACATATAGTGCTTATGTGTACGAGAAAAGCTTTGAGCTAGCTTAAGTTTTAACACACTGTCCTTACCTATGTATGTTTGAGGAATGGGTATGTGGGGTTTGAAAGATTTAGAAAATATGGTATTTTTCTTGTTTTTTGTGGACAAATGGAGATAAATGTTATTTGCCCCTATAATCCCAAAAGAATGTATTCTAATGATGTGGGAATAGTCATTGCCACTAAGGACGTTCTTAATGTTGGATCACGCCCCCTATAAGTCCTGAATATAATAAGTGGTTAATAATTGTCTTTTTCCGTAAGGTGCCATGCTGCTACTGTTACTATCACACCTGTGTGTGTGTATCTGTGTGTGTCTGTGTCTGTATGTGTGTGTGTTTGAAGGTAAGTGATCCTGAGTTCTGGTTTATTGCCAAAGAAAGCAATGTGAACAGAAGTCACCTAAACAAAGAAAACTGCTACACAAGAAGGAGCCACATCTATAGAAAATATACAGGAAAACAGAAAAGTTGATATATGGCTCTTTCTCTTCTGTAACTCTACCTTGGACAGCTAATTTCAGTAAATGAAACTGTTGTTGTTACTACCATTTTTAGAGTGTCTTAAGTTGTCCTTGTTGTTTAGCATTTCAACAGCTGTGTTTTTGTATGTCCAGAATAAAAAGGCAAACCCACAGACACATAAACAAAACACACACACAGAGATTTATATATTTCATATGTGCATACACACATACATTTATGCGCATATTAAAAAATAGATTAAAATAAAGGAAGCCTTGAATGGTAAAAGAAAAATAAATGAACTTATGTAAAATGTAACAAACTTACCTTTTCAAAATGTAATAGGCATATTTTTCAACTTCAGCTGAAGCCTTCCAACTGTCTTCCAGAACAGTCTTTCTGCAGTGTGGTGGGCTGCATAGTAAATGATATGGCAGCAGAACTCAACGCCAGTGATGGAATTTTGCAACCAGTGGATGCCCAAGAGGAGTGAGGCTCTCTCTATTGATTTGGAAGTAGATAACACCTGCTTTCCCCAACAGCCTTTGTTTTCCTCTCCTCCTCTCCTATCAATAATTGTCCCCGTATTCCCATCTTGCTGTTGCCTACCTTCCTGAGTGTCACTAATAAATGAGATTATTTATGGAATGCACTTAGCACTGCTTCTGGCTCCTTGTGAGCACTCAGTAAATATAAGCTACTATCATTATTACACTTTGATCCTTTCCACATCCCCTTAATGTTTTTTAAAAAGGGCAAATAATTTAATCCTCATTTTCTTAACAGAAAGATGAGACTAATGGAGGTGAGGAGGTTAGCTGACTGGTCTTAGGTCTCGGGATTAGTGAACAGCATTATAGGAACTTGAACTAAGAATAGCAGCCGTTTAGGCCAGAGCTTGTTCTTCTGTATCACACTTTTAAAACACTGAGATTCTTTTTCTTTCTGAACTACTCTCAAGAAAATAAAGAATATGTCTGTTCTGTCTTGTATCTTCTCCCTGATTTCAAACTCATGCCTTCTCTTAAAGGCCTTGCACTTACTTAATAATGTTAAATGCTTTTTACCTGAACTGACAGCCAATGTGCAGGTCTCAATAATTTCTATTGGTACCCTCAAACTGCTGTATATATTCAGTATATTCCATCAAGTCAACCGTATAAAGTGTCATTAAAAAAAATCAGTAACTCTGACTTAATTTTTAGCTGATATCCATTGAGAATTTCAGCAATTAAAATACTTATAACATCAGATGATAAAGTACATATAAAGAACTATGTGAGCATGTATGAAGAAGCAAAGAAATCTCCTGCCCCCCCCCACCCCGGAAACTCAGGGAATGCCCCATTTGAATTAGGTATTAAATGATGGCTATACATTTGTCCAGTGGAGAAGGGCAGACAGAAACAATAGGTATACAGAAGCAATAGGCCTTTCAGACTAAGAGAAGCCATTTGAGGAAAGATATTATAGAGCAAGAGATGATGAGGATTGAGACTAAGGAAATGGCCCTGGAGGTGAGGAAGGGGAGACTAATGTCAGAAAAAATGTTGCGGATATACTCAGCTGGGTTTAACACCTGATGGGATATACAGAGTAAGTGGCATGGAGGAAACAGAAAACTAGCTTAGATAGATGAGTAGGTAAGTGTTACCATAACCAAGTTAAAGAAGTATTATCAGGTACCATTTTGCCAAGAAAGATTACATTTAGTTATAAGAATATAATCTCTTCATCTGTCATCTTTGGTATAGTAATAGTTCTGGTATTTTCCTATAAAGGTAGTTATAATGATCCTACCACCATATTTTAGTAGTTTATCTTACTAGATTGTGAGCTCCTTGAGGGCAAAGGCAGTCAAATATATGTCATTAAATGCCCAGCACCTTAGTACCTGATACAGAGTAGAACTCAACACATGTTTGATAAATTGGATCAAATTTAAATGTACTTTTGGCAATAGGGAAAAATGCTTAGAGAATTTTCTTGTCTCTGTTCTAATTCTTTGGTTAATCTCAGCCTTTTCATTTTGGCTCCTATGAGCTTTTTCCATTGCTGCAAACACTTCTAGTTTACAAGAAAGATAAAAAAGAGAGTGAGTGAGAAAGAGGACGGGGCATTGCAGCATCTAGATTGAACTTCGTGGGTTTGCTTCTCATAATTTTCACCTTTGATGGGGAACTGTCCCAGATTTCATCCACCAGGCTAAGGTTCTGACATGGTACCTTCTTAAATCAAGCTTGAAGGGAAATTGATTGAAAAGAAAACACCATTATGGGAAAACAATTCATTCTCTTCCCCTTGACAGAAGGTAGACTTTTGTCTATATTGTAGAATAAATATTAGCTGGCTGATTGCTTTAAGATCTAGAAGTCTAGAGGAGTCATGATAGTTTTGCTCACTTTTTCAGGGAGATATCCTTCAATCTTAGAGACTTTTGATACAAACGTTATTAATTACATTTCAAAGAGTCATATTTTTTCTCCCTATGTGGTTATTTGTATTAACTAAACGTAAGTGTAGGAAAACTCATGCAAATGTTTCTGTATGTAGTTGTGTGTTTCTACTGAAGTGTATAATCCTCCAGACAGGGAATAAGCAGGTATTTTTAAATTTTTCTACTAAGGCCTTAACTATCACTTTTTTTTTTTTTTTTTGGTGTTTTCTGTGTTGAAATAAAATGATTTTGAACTCCCAAAAGTAGTTTGAAGGAAAAAAGGTAGAATAATGGCTACTTGATGCTTCTGGTGGTAGAAATCATTTCCTGATCATTTAGAAGAAGCCCATAAGATCTCTGCATTGTAAGACACTCATTCTTTCAGTTGACAAAGGTTAGATTCATTTTCTTTTGCAGAAATTTCAAACCAGTATCTCCTAGGGCAAAATCTAGCCCTGAAATTGCATGTTTTACCAACACTTAAATGACATTAGGTTGGGGCATGCCCTATCTAGCTCAACACAAGTCCCATCACCCTTATTGTATAATGGCTGGCCTGCTTCATGCATTTGTCCACCTAGCTCCCAGAAGCATTGAATCTGACTGTCTTGCTAAAGGTTTTCAAAGCAACTCTGTGCTTTGATGGAAGGTGGGTTCCTACTTGGCAATGGAGTCAGAAATGTGGCTCCTGAGAGTGAACAAGTCGGAAGCATTCTCAAGTAAGTTAAGGCACTCCTAGATTGTCTCCCCAAGTCAGTTTAGAAGTTGCTGAAGTCTTATCAAAAATAAGATGCTTGCCAATATATTCTCCATCCCCATGCCACTCTGAACCATCAGTGCTGCCATACAGGTAGCTCTTGCTCTACAAGAAGACTTATGGTACAAAGGCATTTGATTCAGGCCTAGCCAGTAAAGATGCTGATATGGTACAAAGCCAATATGGTTTTTCTGGAAAAAAACAAAAACAAACAAACAAACAAAAAGAGCAAGTATTGGAAGCACAGCTCTTTCTTGACCCCTTTAGTGCAAATGACTTGGCTTTTTCTCCTGAGGTAGGGATATCTTATCTCCTTATTTTGTTTTTTCTTCCCCCTTTCTCTCTATTCTTTCCTCATCTTCTCTTTCTTTCTCCCTACCCACCCCACCTCATCTCTTCTTTTCCTTTGAAAGTCTTATCAAGAGTTAATGGACTCATGATCTAAAGATTAGGTTATTAGAAATTTCTGTCATACAGCCTAGAGAATTGATGTTTGAATTCTCCTTGGCTTGAGTCAATCCTTTATCCTTTTTAGGTAAATGAATTAAGTCTCCTGCAATTTCCTGTGTGGGAGACTCTTTTTAGATGAATCATTTAAATTGAAAGCCCTGTCTGCTCATCAAGGGGCACGATTTTAGAGTTCTCCTGAGTATTTCATGCACACTTAATACAGTCATTGAGATACATAAGGCAACCATGTGCCTTAATCTATCTGAAGTCTTGATTCATATGTGGTTATTTGGGTAAAGGGTATAACTGCAGTTTTGTATCTTCCGATCTCTTTCCAAAATTTCCCTTGGGCCATTTAAAAATAACCTCTCCTATTCCTTTTTATCTTGAAACTTTTTAGTGGAAGACCTCAGACCTAACTTCAGTATCAGAGACCAAAATCCCTATCCCCTTTGGTTCTACAATCCCTAGTCAGTGTTGATACACAGCATAGTGAAATAGGGATTGTGCTATATTTCACCCCAAAGTGATGGAATATTATTAATGCTGTAATTCCTACATGGTACTGTGGAGTTTTTAATGGGCCACTGTAAGGCCTGTAGGAACACATTTACATGCTAAATTGTTTTTATAACCAGCCTCCAATGACTTTAGAAAAAGCCAGACGTGTCTTCCTCACAAGGAAGATCTAGCATCTTTACCTTTGCTGAGTGTCCTATGGTACTTGTTAAATCTGCTCACAATTCTCTTATCTTGTAAAGGGCAACTCTCAATTAATTCTTTGGCGTTCCTTGCAATATGAAGAAATTAAAAGGGGGCTCTTTGGTATTAGACAGGATTACCTATGTACTTACATATTCATTGCATTGTAATTAAGCATTAATGGGTGTCATTCTCTTTATAGTCCCAAATTTTCTCTTGAAATTATGTAGCAGGAGGGAAAGGGGAAGTCAGCCAAGGTTTATTTATACCTACATGATGTTAGTTATCTCAATAAACTAGTGAAGTCTTCTCCAAATGTCACAGATTAAGAAACTGAGGTACAGAACAGTTACTTAGCTGGTGCAAGTGCACAACTAATAAATGATGAAATAGTGATTCCGGTCCAGCTCTTCATGAAAAAGCTGTGTTTTTTTCACAGCAACTGCCTCATTATCTCATGTAAACCTTGCAGCTCCCCTCCCAAGTGGGGCATACTTACCAGGTGCAGCAGATGGGATGTTCTCACATATACATGTCTCATGTTTCTAGAGTGTTATGCTCTTTTGACAAGATTTTCATTTATGTTACCTATTCAGATCTGAGCAGCAACTGTTTGTGTTACACTCCCATTTTACAGAGGCATTCTTTTGGATTAAAGAGAGTTAGGAATTTATCTGGTCATTTCTGGGAGCGTGTGTCTGTCTATCATTCAGCTAGGCACTGTGAATGATGCAAAGTAACAACTAAGACATTTAATACTGAGTTTTATCATTTTAATTATCTTACATGCATTATTTTGCTTATTACATTGCAAGACTCTATTCTTCATAGCCTTGTAATGTAATTACTGTCCTGATTTTTGCTGATGAAGAAACTGTGACTCAGAGAGATCAAGTAACTCACCTGTTGTCTCAGTGTTGGTAAGTGGTAGATTCAAGATTTGAACTCAGGCAACCAAACTGAAGACCCATGCTGTTAACCACTACAGAAAATTATGGAATTACAAAGCATGGCTCTGCCTTGTGGCACTAGAGTCTAGATGGCCAGACAACACCAACACAGGAGAAAAGATTGACATAGCTCTTGAAGAATGATCTGGACTTTGATCTGTGTAGGGGTGAAAGAGAGTATATTCTAGCTGTGGGGGGACAAAATGACAAATCCAGAGACATGGGAATGGCATGGGCATTCCATTTTATTTTATTTTCATTCTTTGTAGAGTTATAATACCTAATATAATAATACTGAGAAGGAAAGGACCTTAGTTTCCTGGAGTCTGCAGTTGGTAGGAGTAGATTGTGGGGAGGGCTACAACCATGGGGTCTGAAAGACTTTGGAGGACAAGCTTTGAAGACCTTTGAAGAGAAGAGAGTGTGCATTGCAAACCCTCAACAGATAGAACCATCCGCCGAGGTAAGGTGAGGCTGTTGTCTAACCATGGAAGGAGAGAGAAATTCAGAACAGCAAAGTAGGAACCATCTCTTTGGACAAAGCCTCAAAAAAGAAAGGTCTGTCTGAACTCAGAGAGCTCATCTAAATGCCAGGGAAGAGAGCAGAAGAAGGACATTTGTAGTGGAAGGAGGAGGAGTTCCTCCAGCCCTTAGGAACTCTGGGGGAGGTTTCCTCCCAACACATTTAAGTGAATGCCAGTGAGCATCAGCAACCAGCAATGGCCTGGACCAAGGGGAGCAGACAAGTGAGCAATTAACCTTTGGTGAGGGGTGTGAAACTCTAATTAAGAGCAAAGTGTCTTCCATTATGTGGGAGGGGGAACTGCAGAAAAACGTATGAGGCAGCTGAGGGAGTGAAAGCTAGGCAAGGAAGGATCAGTGTGTTAGCAAGCTAGATTTAAAATCTGTCCAAATGAGTGTAAGAGGGTGGGAGCAGCGAATGGGGGCACGGACTAATTTTCCTGATTGCCAGTTACAGTTTCTTCTCCCTTCCCAGTTATCCCTCACAGACTGTGGTGCTCAGAAACCAACAGCTCAGGGGTGGGGGAGCTGAAGTTAGATGTTTATGCTCCTCTCTGTTGTAATTCCCTTCCTGTTTGCTGAGTATCTTTAGTAATTTCTATGTAAATTTGCTCAGAGTGGCAATTTAGCTGCTTTTCTATTGACAAATGAGGAACATCTTAATAGTCAAGTGACTGCATTCCATCACTTTGCAAGAGAGGAAGTAGCATCTTGCAGGTTGTGGAGATTGACACTGGGAAGTGGGAGCTCTTGGGAAAGCCTCATTTCCACATCACCCTATTTAATTTTGCCTCATTTTATACAGGAGGAAATAAGCTTCTATGCCTAATGAACCTGGTTTCTGGTGAAGAGTTATTCTGAATCTTCTTTATCACTTGGTTAATGAATGCTTTTCCAACAGAATCAAGAGAAAAGCTTCTTGAAGTTGCTTGGAAGTCTTCAGATGCAGAGGCATATACTGTTTTGTGTCAGATGTTTTCCACTGTCCATCTTCAGGAGATAGGAACCAGTGACATTCTTTTTGATATGACCTGGGATGGGTGCAGAGAGGAAGGCACCTTTGCTGTCCAGGTGTCACCTCCTCTTTATCAGAAGATGTACAGAAGTTAACTACCTTAAAAGTATAACATGAGAATCCTAAAATTCTTCTTTTTCAGCTCCCACATCCTGCTCGGTATTTTCCCTGCCCTCACTGCATTAGCACATGAAAACCTTACATGTATATTTTATGATAATGCACTACAAATTTTACAAGTGTTTCTGTAAATATCATTTCATGTGATTCTCATAAAAACCTTGGGAGATCAGCAGGTCATAAATTGGCAAGACACTGTATAAACAGACAAGCTGGAGCTCAGAGAGGTCATGGGACTTCCAGAGTCCCAAAGCTCAAGTCCAGTCTGCACCCACCTACAGTCTGCTATCACTGTGCCGTAGCTATTTGTTGGTGTCAATATCTTGGGTAGGGAAAAAAGGATCTTTTAAAAAGTCTTAGTACTATGGCTAGTGGAAAGGTAAGAAAACGTGAGTCTTAGCACCAGCTTTCTTAGAATTTTGATTTGTTTGGAGGGAGGAGAATGACCTCAGGCAGAGGTGATCAGTTATTTCTGGAATCCCTTTTCCAGAAGAAATAGGGTGCTCTACAATGATATATCACTATTTTGTTGTTGTTGTTGTTGTTGTTGTTGTTGTTGTTGTTGTTAACAATGTTGTACTCACATGAGGAAAAGACGAGCAGGCTGAGCATGAATATTCTAAATCTTGCCCTTGCAAATGGTTGAAATGACTGTGGAGTAATCCACATCACAAACCATGGGTTCTAGTGTGTTCATGTAGACTGCTGATGATCACTCCTTAATTTTCTTGCTGGGTCCTACTGCCTGGTTATGGAGATCAGTTTCAATACTGATCAGCTTCAATAATGAAGCTCTGTCCAATTCTTAAAATGGAATGAAGAATGAAAAATATGTATTTTTCACTCTGGTGCTTGTCACTAGTAGCCTCATGTACCCCACCCTCTTTCCCAACCACCTCAGTCAGCAGTATTACAGTGTGTTGTGTTGGGAGGTGAGGTGCAGAAAGAGAGGTTTGTGTTGGGAGGTGCAGAAGTGTTCAGCATTTCTCTTAAGCCCGCTTTGGCACTGGGCAAATAAGGGTGAGAGAAGATCTGTCACCCTCAACTAATTCTTAGACGTGTTCCCACACAGAGTGACATCCAGAGAAAGGGGCAGGAGTTCCTTGCATCTAACCAAAGTTACCACTTCACACCCCAGCTTTTGTCCAATTCTCCACCTTCCATGCACGCTGCTATCTGACCTGGCTACCAAGAAGATGCAGCCATCTCCCAAGAGACCCACCATATGAGCTAAAAATAAAGGCTGCTGTTTTGTCTGCAGATGCCATTAACTGAATTAGAGCAAAAAAGACATAAAGGAAATTATAGCCTCGTTAAATACAAGCGGCACAAACTTCAATAAGGCAAACTAAATTTGTTATACAAATTTACAATTTTAGTCAAAAATCAAAATCATTTGAAACAACCGGGCACTTAAATGAAGGCATTTGCCACATGATGGTCACTGTGTGAGCCAGTAAATCAACAGAAGTTCAAGGTTCCAGTGCAGTGACAAGGTTGACAAGTGACGTTTCATGCAAATACAGAATGAAATGCAACTTGTTTTGGAGGGATCACCTGCCTCCATGAAAAGGGAAAAATATTCTTCTGAAAGTTCTTTGGTTTAAAGATATGGTCATGCTTCGACACATCTTCTGTTAACAGAAGATATGTATTTGTTAAAATATTTTATCAAATAGTCCTAACCAATGGCTAGTTCAGATTAGGAGCTCCAGTATGCAGGGCCTCATAGAAGCCAGTCTCTGAGAGATGGGAAACTCACCTGTGTGTGAGTCCTTCAAGGGCAGATCCAGCCACCACACATGTGTCCAAAAGCCTTCTGGTGGCCGAGAAGACTGGCCCAGAGTGCATAGACTCAACTTAGGTTGTTTTATTATTTTGTCAATGAATTTATGCCACATTACTTTTCTAACTCACAACTTTTAGAAGCCAATATACTTTATTTTCATTTCAAAAATATTGTTTTATGTTTTCATACAATGAAAGTAACATGTTCTCATTATATTTTTAAAGTTGGAAATAAAGAAAAGTAAAAAAAAAAAAAAAAAAAGTAATTGCTTCCATCCTCCTAAAACAACTGTGCTTGTAATTAGGCATATTTCATTCCCAATTTTTTCTTTTCTCTAGCTACTTTTATTTTCCCATATTATGTATTTGGGTCTATTTTCAACTATGAGCCACTTGCTATTTTGAACAGGGATTTCGGCAGACACTTTTGTTCTTCCTCTTTCTTTCACTTAATAATCAGTTCTTGTGCTAACAGTAGGAGCACAGAGAAAATGCTTTTAAACTTTATTTGTAGTCAACTAGTTGGAGACCGGTAACAACCATCTGGGATCCCAAGAAACCGATTATCTTGCTGACATTCCGCCTGACAACTGGCTCATCACACCCTAACTTCAGTATATCTATCTAATGCCATTTAAATGCAACCATTTTCAAAACATTTCTCTATCTTCATAAAATGACTTTTGAAATCTAAACGAGATTTTCTTCCTTTGTTTGGAAAAAGTGGCAAATTTAGAAACACGATCACGCATGCATTTAAAGAAGAGAGCGGACTTCCAAGCAAGCTTCAGAGATAAACTGTTATTATTTTGTTGTGGTGGTTGTTGTTGTTGTTACTATTGCCACTGTTATTGCAGAGAGACAGAGAGAGATCAAGTTTCCAGCCAGTCAGAGCAGAAAATCCCTAACTTTGCATTTATTCTACCCATTGAGCTATTGTGTAAATGCTTAATAGTATGTCAGTGAGATCCCTGTCTTGGGAACTTTCAACTGAAGTACCTCAATGACTTTTACTGAAATGTTACCGTGAGGAAAATCTAAACCCAGGTTAGCTCACTGATTCCTGGGCTGCAAGGGCATGCAGCTAAAAGATCGCTAACATTTCTCCTCAGAAGACCTATCCATCACTTTTTCTTCTTAAAGATATTGTAATAAACTACGCACTGGTAATTTATTAGAGATTTGCCCCCCATGACCAATTTGATCTTCTCAGTGCATATTTTAGTTTATTTTGTGTTTGAAGTGCAGAAGCCCAAGCCTAGCAGAAACCCTGAAGGGAAGATATAAGACCTAATCACTGTGAAGCTGAAAATCTAGACCTGGAAGAAACAGCAGCCTCACAGATGAAGTCTGAATGACACTGCCTGCATTGTCTGGGGCTCTCTGAACAGGACTGTGGGCAGGCAGAGTTAGTTATTATGCAGAGAGCATGGCACTCACGAATAACCTGCAAAGTCTTTCCCATGTGGATCCTCTAGCCCTTAGTATTTGCCTGTGCCTCTCACCTCACTTGATTTTTATATATTTTCTTATATACTTATGAACTAGGATAGTTTAGAGATAATTGTGTAGTTGTGTATTTCATAATTGAATTTAGTTAATATGAAAATGAATGGCTCTTCTAGTGGTATGCAAGCACAAACTATGTAGCCCCAGCTCTACTGACAACCAGAAGGAGTGAACTGGTTTCCCAGGAGTAAAATCTTCCCCACAAACATGTACTGTTTGGCAACATGTTTTTTTTTTTTTTTAAACATTTGAAATTATTAATGTTTTCTGGTGGGTCATATGGACTCAGCTTTTGTCTCAAGCCCCATCACTCCATGTTTTATTATGGCAAGCTTATTCACACATTTATGATAACCTGTCAGGCTGCCATAGGAAGTTTGATATGTGACTTGGCCTTTCTGGACCTCATTTAACCTCTCTAGACTGCAGTTTTCTCATCTGTAAAATTGCCATCATACCTGCCCTGCCTACATCATGAAACCTTCTGATGATCCAAAGAGGTAATGCAGGCAAGAAGACTGTTAGACTGCAGAGATTATAAAGTACAACATAATAGAGTATACTACCATTAAATTAATAGTGTTATGATTATTATTTTGATGGTATGGAAATGTGATCAAATTCAACTTAGTAAATGCAAATAAAATCTCTTGACTTGCATCTTATAAAACTGAATTTTCATTCTTTGACTGATAGGCATACCAGCCTAAAACCTAAAACCTGCAGAATGTCAGATTGCTGCACACGTTTCCATTCTCTCTTTATATTCCCCTGTGGATTTCTTGTGAGTGTACAAAGATCGCGGGGCCACCTCAGAGGTTACCTTTCATTCAAGAGGTGGTGGCATCCTATTCATTGTGAAGTTCTGGACTTTTTCCTCCTCATCACAGAAAATTGGTGTCACATGGAGCATCCTTTCTTCACCCTTGACCCACGCTTCCTCTGGGGTGAGCATCTCCCTAAAACTGGAGAATAGAAATCTAAAACTGTATTTTAAAACGGATCGATCCAAAACAAGACACTTCCACACCTAAAAAATATATTTAGCTTTTGAAGACCATGAATATTTCCTATATTCTTTGGTAAAATATTATGCAAACTTATAGACAAAATATAAACAACACAAAAGCCCCTGGAATTGATGTGATTTAATACTCATTCAAAGATGAACAAAAAAGTTGTGCAGTATTTTTTTTTTTCAACGTTTATTTTTATTTTTGGGACAGAGAGAGACAGAGCATGAACGGGGCAGGGTCAGAGAGAGAGGGAGACACAGAATCGGAAGCAGGCTCCAGGCTCTGAGCCATCAGCCCAGAGCCCGACGCGGGGCTCGAACTCACGGACCGTGAGATCGTGACCTGGCTGAAGTCGGACGCTTAACTGACTGCGCCACCCAGGCACCCCAGTTGTGCAGTATTTTTAATTCCTGTGCCATTTGAATACCACCTTCACCATTCTTGTTAATACCCACTTGTCACCTGTATTATTTTTTTACTTAATTGTCTTCTTTAAGCTGACTTATTTTACTTAAATATATTCACTTTAAAAGCAAAATGTATAACTATAAGGCAAATAGAAAATCAATAACACTTCTCCTAAGTAAAAGACAATAGTAAAAATAAAAGCAATAAGAAAACATATTATTATATATTAGCTATGTTTTATAGTCTACCAAAAACTGTTACCTTCTCTTTATTGGGAGGGAAAGAAGGAAGGAAGGAAGAAAGGGAGGCAGGGGAGGAGAGAGGGAAGGGTGGGGAAACAGGGAGGGAGGGAAGAAAGAAAGAGAATAAAGGAAATTGACAAGTCTTAAAAAACTCTTAAAGACCTGTAAGCACCATTTTCTCTATGAGGAAATGAAAATTGAAAGAAAAATTAAAACTTAATGATTTTGCATATGTGTGATTGGTATGATTTGGTATTCAGTATTTTCTTCATTATAACATGATTTAACATCAAACACAGTCACAAACATTGGGTATTCATCTTTTCTGATGGAATGTGGAGATTTTACTTTCATCCATGGATGTTTTCAGTGATGTGCCCTACATTTCTGGGAAGTCGTATTTTTTTAAATATTTTTTTTAATGTTTATTCACTTTTTGAGAGACAGAGACAGAGTGTAAGCAGGGCAGGAGCAGAGAGAGAGGGAGACACAGAATCCAAAGCGGGCTCCAGGCTCTGAGCTCTCAGCACAGAGCCTGATGCAGGGCTCGAACTCACAAACCATGAGAGCATGACCTGAGCCAAAGCTGGATGCTTAACCGACTGAGCCACCCAGGTGCCCCAGGGAAGTTGTATTTTTAAAGTTTATATATATATATATATATATATATATATATATATATATATATATATATATATAAAGTTTTATATATATATATATAAAGTTGATAAGAAAAAAATTCCTCCTTGCTTTATTTTTTCATTACAGGAGTAAGGGACTTTATTTCTTTAAGACAAAGTCTTCACTACAGATATTAATATGGATGCCAAGACAAGAAAGTACTAAATGATTACTTATTCAGGTACCAGCGGAAGTACTTTACATGGATATTTTAATTCAATCATTGCAACAGCTCTAAAAAATAAATGCTATTAAACTACCCATTTTACATATGTGGAAAATAAAGCTTACATGGAATTTATTAGTTTGCCATGATCACACAGTCTGATTCCGGAGCCTGTAATCTTAACCCTTCCTAAAATAATCTTACTGCTTGAAAACAAACAAAAAATTAGTAAGTGTGTTAAGAGACCATATTTCATTTTTTTTTTTGGAAAGTATGTTAACAGTCTACAATACTGAAATTAAGATTGACATTCTGAAATTGTACCCTTAGAAGATCAATTTTATAATTTGAAGTTATATTTGAAGTTATCAACCATTCAGTTTTGTTTTGCTTTTTTTTTCAAATGAGTGTGATAACTCTTTCTCCCTCCCTCCTTTCCCTTCTTTCTCTCCCTCCTTCCTTCCTTCTTTCCCTTCTTCCTTCCTTCCTTTTGTAGTGCTTTATTTAAATTCCTTAACATGATGTTATTTTATTAACAAGATTGTGAAGACAAATTTGGGAGCAAGATTCTCAGGGAATTCACAGAGCTAGGGAAAAGTAAAAATTTCAGAAGTCAACAGAATCTAGGTAAAGCAAACTTTATTTAAAATTGGCAGCAATGACTCCCACTGGTATTTCATTCCATGCCCTTCTATCATTACCTCATTCCTATTTCCACTTTTCTTATGGCAGAGTGTTAACCTCATACTATTAACCTTGTGGGCCAGATAATCCTTGATTGTAAATGACTGTCTTGTGCTTTGTTGAATACATAGGCACATTCCTGGGTTTTCCCCCACTAGAGACCGGCAGCATCTCCCCAGTTGTGACAATCAAAAATCTTACCAGCCATTGCAAAAGGAATGTCCTTACCAGACAAAGGAACCATGGCTAGGGATTATCTAAGTTTGTGATACTTTTCTGTTTATTTTGCTATTAATTGATACCTGCTATTCTTGCTGGTGTTATTGTCATTGATGCTTTTTCCTTTAGTAAAAGTTCTTTCTCTGCTTAGAGAGAGGACATACTTAGAACGTTTTAGGTCTTAATGAAATCTCTTGCTTTTCAAGGTGTACAGCAAGGTGGAAAAATGATGGCATTATTAGCATATATATCTGAATGTTTTTACTTTGATTCCGGAACTGAATCTAAATGTCTGTCAGGTTGTCTTCTTAAAGAGGGTATTTTCTGAAGGTTCTAATCAAGCACAGTGACTTCTAGAAGTAGATGGGAGCCTTACTAGTCTGAGTTGTCCTGGGATCACTGTGGAAACCAGAAAAGAAATGGATAACACTGGGATTGCTTTTTGGCTAATCTAGGTTTCCAGAGTTCCAGGATTCCAGGTTGTTGTATTTTTGTTGTTGTTTTGTTTTGTTTTGTTTTGTTTTGTTTTGTTTTGTTTCTCTACCAGCATAACCTGGTCTGGCATCTTACTTTTGTGTTTGCACAGTTAAAGAAAGCAGCAAATCCTTATCTTGGCGTGTGATGTAGTGACATGAGCCAGAAGAGTTCATACTTTTCTATCTAGATTGGAATAGTTGCCCTATCATTACTTAGGGAAACACTTCTGAAACCTTTTGGAGTCCCCAGAGATAAGTGTCATTGTTTGACAAGCGCGTGACTCAAAATTCACATCAATAACTATTTCGAATTCTTTCCTATGAGACTGGTAAAGGAACTCAGGGTACTTTGTTGTGAAGGATAATGGAGGAGAGGGGAGTGAAAATAAAGGAGGACTTGGAATAAAAGTCTTGAGAAATACTTTGGGCTCGAGAAAGACTTTATAAAAGAATGGTGTTTGTGATGGACCTTACTTAGCAAGCACAACTTTTCACCTATTGCCACATGGAAATTGGGAAATTACCTATTAGAATAGTGTTTTTTGGTTTTTGTTCTGAAATGCCACTGCACTAAGGTTAGGATGAGATGGGGGTTGCAGTTGAGTAAAGATGCACTCTTGAAAGCAGGTCCTCTTTTGTAAGTTGTACTTTGGGTTACAAAGAAAGATGCTAATTTTTGTCTCTGTTTCCATCATATCCTCCCATTTTCAGCTCTTTACTTCACTCTTACTCAGATGCAAGGTTAGTTTATTCCTCTCCTTTATGCCTGGAAACTTCCCTCTATATTTACTCCCTCTAGGAAGTATTTTTTCTACTTCTCTACAATCAAAGCCAATGTTCAATTCAAGTTGTGTAGGATAGGGTCTGATAAGGTACCTTGCACCTTTCCAAAACAAAGAAGTAATTACTAATTGATATATTGATGCTTTAAGGCACTACTCTTGCATATTTAATAGTGACATTAAAGTATTGACTAATGTGGAATAACTTTAGGGTAGAAATTTTTTGAGAATCTCACAAGTAACCTATTTTTATGATGAATGAAGCTTATCTAAGTTTTTACTGGTGCAGCCCGAATAAGGAAATATTTGTTGGGATACATTGTTTAATGCTATTATTTTTTAAAACTTACTTCTTTCACCTACATACTTCTTTACTACCATTAATTGTTTCTGTGTCTTAGATATGTTGATTCATCATTCATCAGTGTCCACCTTTGAAGGTAGCAGCATAATTAAATAGGTTTATTTGTCTACATTTATGTCTTACACTGTGTTCGAAAAGTTACAGCAGGAATTGAGGACACAGGTTGACTACAGTGAGAAATCATCATTCATGGGTAATTTAAAGTGAGTCAGAGAGTTCAAAGCTGGAGAAACTTCCAAATGTCATCTACTGAGAGCTTCAAATTAAAATCCCTTAAAAAGAGATGGGTTATAGGATATAATGCTATCAGGAATCAAGTGTTATCAACCCAGACCTCTTTAGATCCTGTTGAGACTCTTTGCAGTGAACTGACTTGGAGGGAATTCTCACAGCTGGCTAGAAGTTGGGACAACCTCTTCCTTCTGGGCTCCAGCGTTACCTACAACTTCTCCTTGTCAGTCTTAACCTTTGCTACAACACTACTCCTTCAAGGTTGCTTACAAATAGCCTTATTTCAAACAATGAAAGTTATTTCAGGGGCTTCTTAAATATCAATAGTTAAGTTGAAGCTGGAGTGTTTAAGCTTAGAAATTTGAAATAAACTTATAAAAGGGGAAAATAAAACCTCTTTGCACAAACTCTTAATCTTAGTTTAGTCTGTAAGTGAAATTGTCATGCCATAATTTTAGCTCTATCTCTGACCTGGAGTGGGTCTCACTTTTCTCAGCTTTTTAAATGAATCCATTCTATGTTGTGCCTGGCACAATTCAGCACATTGGAGGTGCTTCATCAGTTGCTTTTTTTCACGTGCATCCTTGCATGGTTTCTGATTGTGCTTACAGGGCACACTGAACTACACACATCTTCTCACTCCAAAATCTATCTCCTAAGGCAAAGCAAAATCCCTCCTTCCTTTGCTTAATGGATGGTTGGGTGGATGGCTGTTCTTTGCACATATTCATGTTGAGTAGGTGCTGTATAACATCACTTGTTCTTTTTTTAATGTGACTCACGACAAAATTACCCCAGCTTTCAGTAATGTCAAGGAAAGAGAGAAAGAGGTGGGGGGAGAACAAATAAAAAAAATAAATAATGAAAAAATTAAAAAAAAAAAACACTTGCCATCTGCAATTTACTGCTTTTAACCTGAAAAGTAGGATCCAAAATGATACTCAGATACTTAAGAGGCTTCACGTGTTATAGGAAAAAGCTGACAGATGGTACATGGTGGTAGGCTGGTGCAGCACAAGAAGGGAAGGCAGAGCCAAGTAGACAGTGGTGTAGAAGAGCTTTGTAAAATGTCATGACCATTCTGTAACCAGACGTAGTTATTTCCTATATTCTCCAAATGGTCAGTTTATGGATGTACTCAGTAACACTTTACAGTAGGTCTGTAGGGAGAGGACCTATAAATAATGATGCAAGGGGCCTTCTCTTTTGCCTGTTGGTAAGGAAGGGGACTAGCCTAATGTTTAATTTTAAGCCCTATAACTTGCAGTGCTTACTCACTGCAACATTCTTATTCCTTCTTTTTGTATAATGCGTATAATTGGATATCTATATCTGGAAATTAACTATCCTCTTTTAAATGGCACCATAATTTATCCTGGGGATGGGGGAGCAAAGAGGTCTAATTGACGCATTTCTTAAAACTTTATTTTCCTTGAGACATATTCCTGTTCAGCTGTGACATGAAACATAATGGGTTTTTAGGAAATATTTGTAAAGTTGATACTGACAAGAGTTTGTAAATCCTTCTTAATCCCAGAGTCTAGAAAATTCTGCATTCTAGAATTTCAGAGAATTTGCTTCTGTCAACTTCATGCTAAAGGTAGGAGACATTTGGCATCTGGTTGCTTCAATCAGCATTTTCCAACGTAGATTACTAGACAGAAATATCCCTACAGGGCATATCTTTGACACATAGTGATTATTCAAATTGATTTTTAAGAATGTTCTTCTTAGAATGGTTTTAGAATGATTGAAAGGACAAATATGGCTGGGCGGTTTTCGGTAAGGTATGTGTTTTGAAGTATCTTTTAAATTCCAAGGATGTGGGTGATACCATTCACTCACTGCTGAAAACCTCTCAGTTGAATGAAGGTGATTATTTGCTTTGCTCCCGGGTGGACTCCATGTGTGATTAGAATGGCAGAGCTGAACCTTCGGGTCCAGAGACCGTCTTTGCTTTGGAGACAGGGAGCTGTCTGTGGTACTGAATTGGTTAAGCTTTAGTAAGTATTGACACAGGGTGCCAAGGAAAGTGTCTGGAATCCCTTGACCTGCACTGACTTTAGTAATCAAGGCACTGGAATAATGGGATCCCATGAAATTTAGCAAAACAAGAGTAGAGATATGTGGCAAAGGGTAGCCCAAACTACAGTTCAAAACCCAACAGCATCTAAACTGTATGTTCAAATATAAAATTAGAGCCCTGTGGTTTATCCCAAAGCAGTAATTTTTACGAGGGGCTTTGAATAGTTTTTCTAACTGCAGCTAGATTACCTGAGGCAATGAGTTTGCCCATTTTTTTTTAAGGCAAACAGGTTTGGGCCTCATCATTACTTGAGTTACCAAATACAATGACAAAACCAGGTGCTGTGGTACTGAAGCTGTGGATTCTTTCCTCTCCTCTTTTCTCTTCTCTCTCTTTCCTCTTCCATTGTCACCTTGCCTCACCACCCTTCTCTTTTCCTCTTCTCTCCCCTGCCTTTCTTTTCCCTTTCCCCTTCCTACCCATTTTTACCCCCTCGCTTCCTTTCTCTTTCCTTCCCTTCCCTGACTCTCTCCATGTCTGTCTCTTAATTACATTCAAATTTGGTTAATTCAGGGATGTAAGTCTTTATGGGTTTCCTCTTGCAGAGGACATTTCAAATAGAGATCCTGATCAGTGGTGGAACTTATAGTTACTTTGACATCTTTTACAAAAATAGACTTATCAGGACTTTTGGAGACTTCCATTTGAGCAGTTATAGTCTACAGGGGCTTGATAGGTTTTCAACTATTTCCTCAACTACCATCCTCATTCCTCCCTCATTATGTGTTCTCCATGAAGCAGGTACTATGCTCTTCTTTAAGTGTAGGTGAATAGAGATTTCAAAGGAATCCCTTGGTATAAAGAAAGCGATTCCTTTTATGAGAATGGAAAAATCTGGTCTCTTAATTTTCAAATAAATTATTTACCTGCTCTCTAAAGAGAGATGAGCCAGAGTTCATGGAAATCCCCATCTAATGAAGTCACTAGGCACTGTGTTTTTTCTCCAAGGGTAGATACAAATAGCTAACTTCCTGCCCTGGAGCCAGTATAAGAAATACAGTGATGACCTGTTCTGTCTGAATTCCTTCTTGTCCTTGGTATATTCTCTTCACCTCCATTTTAACTGGCCTCTTCCTTGTTCCCCGTATTATTTAATTTAGTAAGCAGACATCCCCTGGTATGAGCTATGTAAATATTATAACTGAATTACTGTGTGTTTACTTAACTCATTACAGAAAGCCATGATAAGCTTTTTAATTACAAAATTAGCTCTGCCAAATCAATTTCTTTTATTTAATGAACTGAACAAAATGGCACAACAAGGATAAAATCATGCCCCTTTCCCATTCTTTTAAAGAGTACTCTGGGTCTAAAAATAATTGTTGTAATATAAAATAATAATAGCAACAAGAGCAGCAATACCAATACTGTTATCCTTCTCTGGTCCTCTATGGCTCCTTTAAACTGTTAAGACATTCTGGTCCTGTCCAGCCAGAACTACATAAAATACTTCTCTTAAACCTACAGACTGTTCTCAGCCTAGTCCTGAACAATTTACTGACTTAACTAGCTCTCTCCTTGCTTCAGTTTACTTCTGATTTTTCTGATTACTAGTTTATGGCTAAATTTTCTGTATAAAGCCTTGCATCGCTTTTTAGATTTGTCACTTATCACTTTTTCTTTTTTAAGCTTCACCTTTCAACCGTAATTTATATGTCTGCTCTGTGAACCCTTGGGACCTTTAATGTAGCTATATACCTCTGATAAAGCAAAACCAGGCTCAAGGATGCTATACCTAGCCTGTAGCCAACAAGCTGAGATCATCCTGGACTCTCAAGCAGGATGTGGACAATTCCCAACAATAAAAATGTGACCTCTGTGCTCATATATATCCTTTTATGTTTCCTCTGTTTTCATTGTAAAGGCAAATATTTCATTATTTTGGTTTATGTGTCTGGTTAAATGATTTAAATTGTACTTTATTTAATTGAATCACTTTTGGAAAAGTTATAGAATATGGCTGCTTGTGGAATCTTCATAATTTCCATGGAGAAACGTCTGGGACATTTTACCAAAATGTTTCTGAAATGCTATACCCATGGTCAAACCTAGAGAGGAGTGTTTGGGGAAAAGAGGTTATCCCTTATGGAAATGAGAAAGAATTCTTATATGAAAAATTCTTCTCACCCTTCCCTCTTTATCCATGCTTATTTCCCACAAATGAGATTATTTACATTACGTGTTTTTGATTAAATTTATATCAGAATCTCAAGCTAAAAGACATTAATGGGTCATTGCTCAGAAAAAAACACATGGTAATCATGACTTTTCTAAGACTGTTGCAACATTTAGCCAACACTGTCCTTACAAAAATTTTTATGGTTTATTTCTCTGGATAAGGCCAAATACATATGAAAAAAGATTTAAAATGTTTTTGACCATGGCTAGGAAATCAAGAGAAAAAAATCAAAACTATATATTATTTATGTTTTAGCACATAATTTGGGAACTATAAATCGAGGAGAGCAGACATTTTCCCCACTAATGTTGTATTAGAACATAATTCTCTTAAAGTGCTTACCAGTGCCTTGTCATTAATTACATAAATTCCTTCTTTGAAAATTCCTCAATTTTGGCCAGTCTCTTGGTGGTTGAGTTGAAAATGGTTATTATATAGTGAAAAGTGGTTTATGAAGAATAGCATATTTCATTGGATCCCTCAAAAACTTTGCATGTGCTTGCCAGACTCTCTTCAGATGACCACAGACTGTTGGCTCTTGCTACTACCTGAAGTGGCATAATAATTAATTCAGAAGTTTGCTGCTTTTTCATGGGACGCTTTAGGTCAATGTAAGACAATTAAGTCTATAGAGGAATGAGAAATAATCCTTGATCTATTTTGAGTCTACAGATGTCATAACTGTGAATCACAAAGTTGTGACATGATACACTCACCTCAGAAAATTGTCTTCAGAGAATTGCAATTGCATCTTGTCTCAAGGAAAGATTTGACTCTTATGCACTTTTGTATGTACTCATTAAAGCAAGAATCCAACTTCCTGAGCTAGTTTCAGGGAATTTACATACACAGACATACACTCTCTCTTCCTCTCTCCCTTCCATTCCCTTCCTCCCTTCTTCCCCCAACCTTTGGGGCCTGTTTTACAAATAGCCTTTATGTCATGATTCACCACACTGCATGAGAAATTTCTCTTTGAAAAGAGATCACTGTTTTTGACATTTGGCTTTTCCCAATGCAGTCATCAGACTACACACGGCTGATGTGTGTGCATGTGTGGGGAGGGGTCTCCATCTCCTGGAACTATAATGTCAGGTTTCATATTGTCTGAGATCAGCATCTCTTCAGAACCAACCATGTACCACTTTCTCTCCAAATCACCTTCCCTGCTGACCATAACTGGTTATATAATCCTGCATCTTCTATTATCCTGACTGCTGATCCGTGCCTGATGGCTGTGCCAGGTCTCACATTGCCACAAGCTTTTGATTGCTGCACTCTAAGCTGCTTAATAAGACAATTAAAAATGATTTACAAATGGCCGTTGCAATGCAACTGGGGATCAGGGAGAGAATGTTCTATTACTGCAATTTTAAAAACGCATGCCCTCCTACAGTTTCTTTTGTAGTTGTCTTTAAGTCCAAATACTGGTTTACTTTTTGTTGTTTTGTGTTTTGTTTTGGTCACATATGAGTTTACAATAGTTCCTTCTAAATTATGTGTATCTGGGTAGAATTGAAGGGATGTGTTACTACTTTGGGTGTTGTGAAAACTTCCTTGTAGTGGGAAGGAAAAACTACCTAGAAATGTGGAACAGCTAAGAGCTAGTACAAATGGTCTTTCGTCAAGATGGCTCATTCTCAGTTTGAGGGTCAAACATAATTTAATCACTGACATGTCCACCCTGATCCTTCTTTTCCTCTTCATTATTATTGCTGCATTCATTAAAATGGGCAAATTAGGGGCACCTGGGTGGCTCAGTTGGTTAAGCATCTGACTTCGGCTCAGGTCATGATCTCATGGTTCGTGAGTTTGAGCCCCACATTATAGGCTCTGTGCTGACAGCTCAGAGCCTGAAGCCTGCTTCCTGTGTCCCTATCTCTTCCCCTCCCCTGCTCATGCTCTGTCTGTCTCTCTCTCTCTCTTAAAAATAAACATTAAATTTTTTTTTAAATAAAAAATAAAATGGGCAAATTTCCCAAAGTTTATTGTGAGTCACACAAAAGTTTATCTGTAGAAAATGGAAATTTATTAGAATTAATGGCCGTGATATTTTGAACATGATAACTGAGAACTTAAGGTAGAATCTCACCTTGTGTGTGTTGAAAATGCTCATTTTTTGTTTGTTTCATTTAGTCTTTTTGTTTTAGTCTAAAGGAGTGAAAATTGCTATTGACCCTTTGACCATGTGTGTTCTTTGTCTAAACTAAATTTGGAGGAATACATATCTCTTCTCCACAGTGACATCAGTACTTTGGCTCCTTGACTTTGACATTCCACCCTTGGCATTCATGCAGAAGGCACTTTTAAAGCATCATGGTTCCTCTATGTCCTCCATGCCAGTGGCCTCCCTTCAGGCACTCCCTAGTCCATACCTCATCACTTCCTTTCCCTTTTGTCTGTTCACTCTCTGTCTCTCAAAGCCTTCATCCTACTCATTGGGATCATAAGTTCTCATTGGAACCCTACATTCCATCTCAGTTTTTCAACTCTTGTCACTCTGCTTTGGCCACAGAATATACAACTTCATGAATTGAGAAAGTCACACCAGAACTTACGTACAGTCTCAGTGCACTTCAACAATTCTTTTATTAGTGTTTTTATAAGCTTAATAGTTTAATATCTAATTTCCATAGTAACTTGTGTAAAAATTTTCCATTCCCTTTAGTGTCCATCTACCTAACCAATGCCCATCACTTACAGCCTCTTTTACTTAAATTATGAAAATATTTCAATCTGATATTTTTTTTCTCCTTTCCTTGTCTCAGAATTGATTACCCTCACCCTTTGTCACTTCCATCTCACGTGGGTCTGGAAAAAGTGTTGCCCTGACCCTTTGCAAGTTAACCTATCTGTATGACCTTCAGATGTCCTCTCATCTGGAATTTAGCTACTGAAATTTTATTCTGAATGCGCATTCCCATTGTTTGCAAGAATATGTAAAACGTAGAGATTGAAAAGAATTTTTCAAGAATTTTCAAATTCTCAAGAATTTTTCAAGGCTTCATCTAATCATTGTGGGTTTTATGGAAGGTTCCAGTCCCAGAAATAAAGTTAAGGTCCAGGTAAGGAAACAGTGATAGGGAAAGCACACTGGGGGTGGGGGTGGGGTTGCCAGAGTGTCCCAAAATACAGTCATTGTTGGTCTACCAATTGGTGAGACTGAGATTTAAGAGTCCACCCTTCCTTGGTTAGAATTGGCTTGATAACCAGTAGAAACTAGTCCTAAATGTATATAAGTCATCTGTGACTTTAGCTGGGGTAGGTGTAAGCTGGTATGTCATATCAGTTATGCAAGATTGCAAGCTCTCTGAGAGCAGTTGTTTTTTTTTTTTCCCATTGCACAGCACTTTTATACTACATATTTAGTAGATATTTTTTTCTGTTGCACTGGATTAAATTAAATTTACTACAAGCTTTATGCTAATCCCTCGATAAAATTATATATATTGAGCATCTATTATGTGAAAGTTACTGGCTGGGAAAGTTACTGAGCTGGGCTGAGAAGTATAAGACCTTTATTCTGCATTCTAGGAGTCTGCAGTATAGCTGGGGGGAAGAGATACCCAGTTAAGAGTTGTCAGTGTGAATTAAACAAATTATTTAATATCTCCAAGAAGTAGAGATTTTTCATATGCAAAATGTGGGATTAAAATTGGTCCTCTAGTTTTCTTGTGATTCCAGAACTCCAAGTAAAGTGAGCATTCATGTTGGCATATTTATGTCACATGGGTGCTATCCATAATATATCATGCATATATGCAGAAAAGAGAAAGCTGTCTGGAAACTGGGGTGGATAAGTATTCACGGAGGTGTTGAAATTTGAGCTGAACCTGAAAGGGATAGAAAAATCATTCTCTGTCACTAAAGCATGGGCAAAGGTACAAAGAGAATGCACCACCTAGGTGTGTTGTTTTGTTTTGTTTTGTTTTGTTTTGTCTTGTTTTGTTTTGTTTTTCTGGGGAAAGGTTCACCAAGAAGCCTTGCCTTTTCCCCAATCCAGATTTTCCCTGTCTCTGTACATTTGTTTCTCCATTTTCAGAATCTAGCTGTTTTAGTCATCCCAGGTATTTCAAAAGAATTAATGTTCTGTGCGATACAATCCCTATAGGAAGTTGAGGTAGTTACAATTTCAAGAGATGATTATGCTTTCTTGATGCCTCATTGTACAGAAGATCTTGAGTTTGGGACATCAATCAGTGCTCCCTGGATCACTAGTCTGGCCCTGTCACAAATCAAGGACTGTCAAATCTCAAAATAATACTTTTTCAAGAAGAGGATTATTTCTTCTTTCAAGTATGTTTCTGAGGAGGAGGGGAATGCAAATAACCCTTTCAGGAGAAGTTTAAACACATAGGCTCCTCACTTAGGGCCCAATTAGTAGGAAAAACCCAGTCTACAAGGTTCTACTCTGCCCTTGAAATTAGACTTCAAAAAACAGGCACTTACTTCCCCCAGGCACAGAAGCAGGATCCGTGTTTTAATTCTGACCTTAATTAAACCTTTACACAAGCTTTTTATTTTGCTCTCCACTGAACACAGGGTGGGTAGAGGGAAGGACATGATGTACATTTACTCTTCTTTCTTCCTTGAGAGTAGTATGCCCCAAATTTTCTCCCTTCCTTTTTGGAACAGGGGGGAATTGGAGCAAAGTCAGAGGGAGTTATTAGAGCAGTAGTTGTATACAGTAGTTTGAATGAGAAATCATTTTAGTTTCTTTTCTGCCTCTCACCAGAGTCTCATAGCATTGTCTTGCACTTAACACACCCAAAGTCCTTGAAAGTCCCGTGTACAAACATGGGCAACAATTACTCCTGTAACTATTTCAGTATTGTGCCTAGTGATGTGATGTGGACATCATCCCCTCTGTAGAATACGATGTGTGTGTGTGTGTGTGTGTGTGTGTGTGGTGGGGGGGACCAAGTGATAAATGATCTTACATTTAAAGGTAGATGAAGCTTTTAAATATATACCTGTGCAGATGTGTCAGACTTTTTGGTTCTTCCAAGTCCCTTCCTTTGGCAGTTGTTGAAAATGTATGTAAACAATTACAGCCAGGGGAGCTAGCCCTGCATCTGAATTTTGAGTTTCTGTTCTTCAGAGGAAGTTCTTTGTGTCTTTGCTTTATTTATTTTCATTGATTCATTGAGAAAATAATTCCCAATTGGGGTAAAACTCAACAGGCTTTGCTGTGGGCAACTGTAACTTTTAAGAATAAAAGGAAGATAAATGGCATATCTCAATATATCTAAAACTAGGAAGAAATGTTTAACTTCATGTCACAACAATCCTAAAAATCAGAGGACATGTTCTAAATATGACATGGTGAACACAGGAAAGACCTCTCTTATTGATGTGCATATTTCAAAATATCTTTCTACCTTTAATATTTGAGTTATTATTTTTAAAAATTTTTAATATTTTTTTTTTATTTTTGAGAGAGATAGAGAGTGGGGTGGGGGGTTGCACACAGAAAGAGATGGAGACTCAGAATCTGAAACAGGTTCCAGGCTCCAAGCTGTCAGCACAGAGCCTGATGTGGGGCTTGAACTCACAAGCCGTGAGATCATGACCTGAGTTGAAGTTGGATGCTTAACTGACTGAGCCACTAGGTGCCCCTGAGTTCATTGTTCTTAGTACCTCTAGGTAGGAAAAAAGTATTAAATGAATAAATATTTGGGGAAAATTGCCATAGAAAAGCAATAACATGAGAGGAAAAAGGTAAAAGCTCCAGAACCATGCAGCCCCGTGTTTGAATCTTGGCTGTGATACTGACCAGACCTCTGACTTTGAGCTTCAGTTGCCTTTATCTCTAAAGCAAAGAGAAAAATAAATGCCCTCAAGGTGTCATAAAAAGAGAAAAATTTATCTTTTTCCCCTCATATTTATTCTGGTCTATGTATCTTTTCTTCATCGCATTGCATTTACTTTTAACAATGTTGAATATCTACAAAAGAGAAGATAAGAGAAAAAGGAAGGAAGAAAGGGAGACAAGGAGAAAAAAAAGGTAGGTATTTGTTATTCTTGTCTGGGACACTAGCTATAGACAATTCACAATAGGAAAACAAATGTCTTAAATACCTAGAGCTATTCAACAAGATATAAGAACCCATATATATTTTTTAAATCATAAAAATAAATAAACAATATCTGGCCAAATGACAAAGGGACTAAGGCCTTGGATGAATGATTTCTTACTCAGTGATTCTCCACTATAATTCTAAGTAAAATCTCTTAACTTTTTGTCCACGACCCAGAGTAATCCTAAAGTTTATATGAAAGAATTAATGTCTGAGACTAGCCACAAGAAATACAAGAAAGGAGATTTTGAAGAAGGACTATACTTGAAAATTCTAATATAAAACCATCATAATAAAAAAAATGCATGTCCTGGCATAGAAATGGGAAAACAGATTAAAGGAAAAGAAGAAACAGTCCCGAGCATAAATGGGAATTTAATTGTTTACAATACTGTTATCATAATTTAGTAGAGAGATGGAAAGCATTTATTTGACAAACTATAGGACAGCCTACCATCCATATGGAAGAAGATAATGTTAGGTATCTATATTTATAAGCAAAACAAGTTCTAAATGAATTAAAGATGTAAAAATTAAAACAAAACAAAACAAAACAAAAGTACCAAAAATATTGGAAGAAAATTTGAGCTCTATGTACAACCTAGTAATTGGTTAAAACATTTCTAATCAAAACAGGAATCCCATGGGGCGCCTGGGTGGCTCAGTCGGTTAAGTGTCCGGCTTCAGCTCAGGTCATGATCTCACAGTTTGTGAGTTCAAGCCCCGCATCTGGCTCTGTGCTGACAGCTTGGAGCTCCAGGCCTGGAGCCTGCTTTGGATTCTGTGTCTCCCTTTCTCTCTGCCTCTCCCCCACTCATGCTTTGTCTCTATCTCTGAAAAATGAATAAACCTTAAAAAAAAACAAAAAACAGGATTCCCAGATGCTATAATATAAAAAGAAAATAGTCAACATATAAATTTTTTAAGAAAAAAATACATAGTAAAAGATACCATTAGCATTTTCAATATGTAAATAATATATTTGGGAATGTTATCATTAAATATGTTCATCAGGATTGCAAGGAGTTGTAACTGAGAACCCAAGTAACTGGGTGTTGATTTAGGGGTGTTAATTTCCATCACATAACAAGAAGTCAGAAGGTAAGCAAGCCAGAGCTCATACAGCAACCCCATTCAGTAATCCCAGTATCCTTTCCCACAAGGGTCTTGCTTCCACATGTTTTTCACTTTATGTTCACTAAAAGACTACCCCATGTTCAGTATTAGATCCAAATTACTGGAAGGAACAGTAGGAAGAGTAAAAGCCAAAAGTACTCGCCAGCTACATTTGTACCTTTTAAAAGAAATTACCTGAAAGTCTCATCCCGTGGGGTTTGTTTATATTCCTTTGCCATTACTGTGTCTATCCCAGCTGAAAAGGAGGCTGATTAATGCAATTTCTTTTTTTTTTTTTTCCCTCTCTTTAATCTGGGCATAATTTAACCTTAGCATTAGAGTTCTTTTATGGAGAGAAGGGTGATACTAATTCTTGATAGGTTACTGGCAATGCCTCCCACAAACAAATGAAAGTGGACTATACATAGAATTTTGGCAACTTGATTAACTAAAGAAAACAGCCCAATAGAAGAATGGGTGATTGACATGAATAAACAGTTTACAGAAGAAGACATTCTGATAGCCTTTAAACTGATGAAAATATGTCTAATCTGCTTAGTGATCAACTAATTGTAAATTTAAGTAACAGTGAGGTATCACTTCATATTCAACCAATGGGCACAAATTTAAAAGTGTGGTGACTCCTACTGCTGTTTAAGATACAGAAAAAGTTTGACTTGTTTTAATTCTTTTTAAGCTTATTTACTTGTGTTTGAGAGAAAGAGATAGAGAGTGAGCAAGGGAAGGGCAGAGAGGGAGGGAGACAGAATCCCAGGAAAGCTCTGTGCTGTCAATGGAGAGTTCAACATGAGGCTTTAATTCAGGAACCATAAGATCATGGCCTGAGTCTGAGCCAAAACCAAGAATCTGATGCTCAACCGCTTGAGCCCCACTTGTTAAAGATTTTTTAAAACTAAAGATCAACTTTTGCATGGCAATGTCTGTTGAAATGAATATACTCTACTTTTTGACTCAGGAACGCCAATTATGACAATCTACTTCATAGAAATAAAAATCCCAGTGTCAAAGTATATACACTCAAGGATTTCATTGCTATGTTTTTTTATAATAGTTAAAAAAAAAGGAAATGTTAAGTAAATGTTCACAAATAGGGAAATGGAACTGTTGAGTAAATTATAATAAATCCCTACCAGGGACTGTTAAGCAGTCATTTAGGAGGATGAACTTAATCTGTCTTGGTCTAAACCTTATGATTTAGAGTAATTTTCACAATGCATTTTAAGTGAGGAAACAAGATACTAATAGAGAAAGATAAGAATGATACACATTGTTAATCTGGGTTGCCAAGATTTGGAGGGAGGAGGGGAGGCAGTAAGGCATTTTGCGCTGGAGAAGGGGAGAAGAAACAAAATTTTAGATACATGCATAACTGAAATAACTTAGAATTCAACTTTTTAAAAAAGAGCCAGACTAAAGAAGAGAAATCACACCACACAAACTGAGTCCAACAAGGCCAGCGTGAGATAAAAAACAGAAGATCAAGAATTCACTTGGAGCTATGCTTGATTAGATATTATTATCAATTCTTTTTTCCCCAAATAAATTATTTATTTATTTATTTATTTTTAATATGAAATTTTTTGTCAAATTGATTTCCGTACAACACCCAGTGCTCATCCCAACAGGTGCCCTGCTCAATGCCCATCACCCACTTTCCCCTCCCTCCCACCCCCCCATCAACCCTCAGTTTATTCTCAGTTTCTAAGAGTCTCTTATGGTTTGGGTCCCTCCCTAACTTTTTTTTTTTTTCTTTCCTTCCCCTCAGGGTAAGTTACAGGGGCACCTGAGTGGCTCAGTTGGTTAAGCATCTGACTTTGACTCAGGTCATGATCTCATGGTTTGTGAATTCAAGCCCCATGTCAGGCTCTAGACAGACAGCTGAGAGTCTTGAGCCTGCTTTGGATTCTGTGTCTTCCTCTCTCTCTGCTCCTTCCCCATTCATGCTCACTCTTTTTCTCTCTCTCTCAAAAATAAAAATTAAAAAAAAATAAGAGGATAATTTATAAACTAGTAAAGAATTCACTGTATGTCTTTTATATTCTGTTGAATGTAAATCCGAATAGTAAACTGTATAGAGTTCTCCTTTAAGAAGTGGTAATTTTGTGAATTTTCTCACTTAAAATAAATCCTATCGCCAACAGAGGGATACGAGAGGACTGTGTGATATTGCATCACTCCGATGCACGACTTGCATACTTGAAAAGTGTAGGCTACTTTAGAGTAGGAGACAGCTCTGCTTTTAACTGAGTCCCAGAATTTTCCCAGCCATCTGATTCCCAAGCCCAGAGTTTTGGCTTCTGGGCTGTGTTGTTGGCAGTGAGGAAGTGGGATGGCGTGTTTAAATCACAGCACTTCTCTGTTTCCTGGCTAAGTTACAAAACAATGTCGTAGTCGTGAAACTGAATGTCATCAGCACACATTTGTGGCATGCACAGAGCATGCACAACACTGTAGTAGCACTCTAGGCAAGCATATGATTACATTTAAAAGAGGTGTTGCTGCCTTTAAGAAGTTTACTAACTAGAGAAAGACAAAAACAAAACAACCAAGTACAAAGTAACCCAGTAGACTTTCCATTAAGACAGTTACATGATTTGATTCTGAGCTTAGCTCAGGGCTTTGCACATTTTAAGTATTCAGTAATATCAGTTGAATGAATGAATAAACATATTAACAGAAACTGCACTGGTAGAGCAGTTCTTAATTGATACTTTTGCCTTCTGCCTCACTTCACTAGAATCTGTCTTCCATCCAGCCAAATGCAAATATGATAATATGACTCCCTTAATTTTTTCCCTCTGGTTTCCAAATAGCTTTAGGAATCAGAAAGAAGCACTGAATCTGAACCTGGAAGTATGCTTTCCTGAGCCTGCATGATGCTTTAAATATACTGTGAATTAGAATGCCTTTTCATGAGACACTCTCTAGTTTTCCACAAGGAATACCCTTGCCCATGGAGTTGGGTGAGCAGTCCCTCAACTATACCCTCATTCAGACTCCTTGATATGGTGTAGCAGAGCCTTTCCACTTTGCCCTTTGCTTGTTATTTCAATCTCGAGCACCACCATTTTGCCATGTGCCACCAGTACTCCAGCCATACTGGTTATTTGCTTTCCTGAACAGACTGTGCTCCTCCAGTCTTCTGAAGCTTTGCTCATGCTGCCTCTTTGTACTGAATTGCTTACTCTGCCCCAAGAACCTAGTGAACTGCACCTTAGCCTTTCACGTTCAGTTAGACACCACTGTCTTTATGATGCCTTTTTTTAAAAAACAAGTCTAGAAAAAGTTAAAGTTAAGTATTTGCTTCTTTAATATTTGATCTATTTATAAATTGTGGCACTTTTCATATGGATATAATAACGTGTTCACATATGTGACTCTTGATTGAGAAAGATGGGGTACTCTGCTTGTATCCCATTGGCCCATCCTTGGCTTTCTCAGAGGATCTCTGTAATGGTGTTTGTTGACTAACAGATGGATGCATTGTTAGATGGGTAGGTAGATAGATGGTCTGGCTGATGAATGAATGAATGAATGAATGAATGAATGAATCACTAAGTGAAATTGGGAATATTATAGACCTGACAAAAGGAAGGTTACTGTTGGTATAGCTCTAGAGAAAAATATTTTTTGTTAAGACTTTTGTAGGATAAAATGAAGATAAGGACGACTTCTCTATTTTTTTATCTTTGGAAATTGTGAGTTAAAATTTGTAAACAGGGTGGATATTTTGGACAGAAAGTGCTACATAACTACCGTGCATTTATTTATTATCCTCTAAAATAGTCCCTTTCTTTGGCATGTTTAAAACCTGAAGTCTGGTTGGCATTATAAATATTCATGAGCTGTTGGGGAAGAGAGCATAAAGTGTGAATCACACTTCAAACAGACCCACCAGCTCACTCCTGACTTCAAGTTTTTCAGAAGTGTGAAATGAAAATGGTTTTAAAATTAGAAAATGTGCCATCAGAACTTTTATCAACCCTCAGAGAAAATAAATAATCTCTTTAAATGTGGGGAATGCTGGGATATTTATTTAGTTAGTTTCACAGTTAAGATGCTTTGATAAGTTTTTGTGTCATAAAATGCACAAATTATTTTTAATGAGGGGGGGGATATCTTTTAAAACAGCTTAAGTACCCAATGCCACAATCTAAGGTTTCTGAGGGATTATTTAAACCTAATCGGTGAGCAAATTGTTTCATTGGGGAAAAGAAGCTCTCACAGGTGTTTTTTCCTTCTGTTACATTTACATTTGAAAAGTGATCTTGTAGCACTTGAGGAGTGGGTGAATTCTGGGAAAAGATACTTGGATCTTAAATTGCTAAATTTTAACAACAAAAATGAGAGGAAAAGAGTATAGTTAGCTGTTTGCTTTCAAGTTTGTGGTAAATGGGCTTTTTATCATTGTTATTCTGGGTTCTTTATGCATATCAAGATTGAATTGAGTATGAACAGAGAAGAAGATCATAATAAAAGATAAAGGATGACAGGGATCTTCGTTATTGTGTATCACTAATAAGTTTAAAGAATACCCATCATATCCAGAAACTATGCAAACACACAAACAAACAAACCATGGCTGTTTGGTTGTGCAGGGAAAAATGTGTCATACAAAGCCAGCAATTGAGAATAGAGACAAAGAGAGAGGGCCCTGTATAAAAGTGGTTCTGAGCTCTCTCGGTCTATTGGCATCACATTGTGGGCTTGGTACAGCCCGCATTCCTGGGCCCCACTCCCAGAGTTCCCGACGAGGTAAATGTCAGCAGGGCAGGAGAGTTTGTGTTTCTAGCAAGTTCCCAGGTGAAATGGATACTTCTGGCCCAGGACCACATTTTGGGAACCACTGTTCTGTTACAATACTTAGATAAGGCTAAAGGAAAAAAAAAAATGCTGTAATGGCCAGCTGTGGTTAAATGCTGGGCTCATTTTATAAACCTTAAGAGTCTTTAGTGAGTTTTTCTTTCTTTTCTTTTTTTAATTGATATTTTAAAATAACATTTTGTTAACTTACTACTGTGAAGGTTGAAATTCTAATGTTGTTACTGTTAACTGCCATACATTTTCTGAGACACCATGGGACAGACATTTTATTTTTTGTTTTTGTTTGTTTGTTTGTATTTTTGTTTTTTTGAGGTAGAGAGAGAGACAGAGGCAGAGGGAGAAAGAGAGAGAGAATCTTACGCAGGTTCCATGCCCAGCATGGAGCTCAACATGGAGTCCAGTGTGGAGGAGATCATGACCTGAGCCAAAATCAAGAGTCAGACACTTAACTGACTGAGCTACCCAGACAACCTGGGACAGATGTTTCAAAGGAATGGAAAAACAACATTAACTTTCATAAAATTGTTGTCTAGTATCTTGACTGAGTTGTAGTTTTTGTAACAAATTTATCGCTATTATTTGAAATACACTCCTGCAATTTTTCTCCATGTATCAGACTGGGAGTAAATCTGAATAGATGAAACCTGATTTAAATAGATGCTGTCATATTCTGTCCTTCGGGATCCAGTAAAGATACCAGAAAAGCCATAAAACAGCACAATCTCCTATGGCCATGCACACATTCAAGGTCACATCTTTAATCAATATCTCTCCAAAACACATGCTTTGGGGCATCCAGCTGGCTCAGTCAGTAGAATGTGTGACTCTTGGTCTTGGGGTTGTGAGTTCAAGCCTCATTTCGGATATAGAGATTACTTAAAAATAAAATCTTAAAAAAAAAAAAAAACAACAAAAACATGTTTTGACCATACCACACTTTGGATACCAAGAGATAAAATGACTTCATTCTGTGCTGTGAATGTCATAAGTCAGCAGCTTTCTGCCAAATCATTAATCGCTGTTCAGACCCAAACTACTTCAGAGATTTCTTACTGCTCAGCATTTTTCCTCAGTGAAGGAGCCTTCCAACAGAGTCTTCCGGCTTCTTCTGCTTACTCTCTCTAGAAAGGAAGGCTTTCTCTTAGCAGCTCAAAATGAGGACAGTGGTAAGAGTTACCAGGTAAAGAGCCCTACCTGTAGGGTTTCTTTCCTTCTTTCACCTGCTGATTCTGCTTCTTATTTCTCATGCCTATTTTCATACCTAAAGGACATATTTCTCAATGATTTCAGTAAGTTTTATTCTGGCATACCTGATGCTATTCATTCTTTACTCACCTTGAAAGATATTCATTGTATCTCAAGCTCCTCCATGAGACATAGACAAAAGGCAAGCGGGGGTGGGGGGATATCCTCCGTGGTCTTTCTTGGGAGTAAGGAATAATACTTGACCAGGGTTATAGTGTTAATGCAACTGTTTCACTGCCTTTCTTGTTCCCTTCTGAAGTATGTAGATTTGAGTTATATTGTTACCTTATTTGAGGAGAGATTACTATTATGTTTTTAAATGAAATATCTTCTGAGGGACACCTGAGTGGCTCAGTTGGTTAAGCATTCGACTATTGATTTCGGCTCAGGTCATGATCTCACCATTCATGAGGTCGAGCCCTGCATCGTGCTCTATGCTGCCAGAGCACAGCAATCCAATGCTTGGGATTCTCTCTTTCCCTCTCTCTCTCTTTCTGCCCCTCCCCTGCTTGTGCACATGTGTGCAGCCATGCTCTCTCCCTTTGTCTCTCTCTCTCAAAATAAATAAATAAACATTAAAAAAAAATTAAGTATCTGCTGAGATTAGTGGCAAGCTATGGTTCTGAAAGTATGGTCCCAGAACCAAGAGCATTAGCAAATTCTCAGGACCCTCTCAGGCCTGTGGAGTCGGAAACTCTGAGGGAGGGGCCTAGCAATTTGCATTTTAACAAGTCCCCAGGTGGTTCTCATGTACAGCTTGTTTCAGAACCATCAGTTTAAGGATTTGGAAAGAATGACAGGACTGGGTGGAAAACAGAAGTCTAGTCCTCTTTATGTTTGCTATTCATGTATCCCCGACTGAAATTGATGTCTGCATGGGATTCTTTTATTTGGTGGCTGCAAATACCTAGAAGCTTGGCAGTGGTGAAGAGGAGACCCAGAGGGTATTGTGCACACATACTGTATTTGCTGAACCCCCACAGACCAGGAGACTTTATTCTGCACTCCTGCATGGGTAATTCCCTTCAGGAAGAGAGCCAGTGTTTCTCCCAAGCCCCCGGTCAGAACTGCCACTGCATTCTATTTTGCTTCATGTTCAATCAGTGCCCCTGACCATTTAAGGCTTTTCCTCCCTAATAGTATAAAATATTTCATACAGATAGTGCAGTACAAGTTTGTTTCCCTTCCATTCTAGCAAAACTTATAGATTGCTACAATAGCCTATGTCTGTCTCAGACCACAATTATAAAAATAATAATAAATTACCTCTCTTTCTCTAGATTTTCTTTCAGGCTCAAAATGTGGTTTGCAGCTTATGGGGTATTGATTGTGCATTATCAGTTTAGCTCACACACTGACAATTACATGTAGCGCCAAGGTAGCCGTGACAATGCTGTCCAGTTGCCATAGCAATGAAAGGAGGTCTAGTGCTGCTACCCACAGCCTGCTCTATAGCGATAATAGCTCTGCTCATTCCATTTTAATTGAAATTTGAAGTCATAGTCTCTAGGAAGAAATAAAGGCACTCTCTCCCCATCTCCCCCCTCCCCCACACAGAAAAAATAAGTACAAATGAGAAATATTTGAGTATTCTCTTAAAAGTAAATATCAAGGTTTTTGCGAGTATGTTTTCCAGCATTTTATGAATACCAGACACATTTGAAAAGTGACATAATGCTGAGTAAAAATTGAATCAGCTCTTATATTTTTGCATTCTTAATTAACTGCTATTTATTTATTTTTCCAAGTCCCTCATCTTAACAGACTATCCCTCATGGTATATATTACTTAACAATCTCTAATGGATTTATTGTTGAGTTTCGTTTATCTCTAAAATCTCACAGGAAATGTCCTATTTTAAAATTAGCATTGTAGAGCACCATGGAAACTTTTACATAATTGAAAAAATTGACAATAGTAATAAACATTTAGCCACATAGGGCCCCAGTTCTATGCCAGTACCTCTTCTGCTGTGCCTTTGATCTAATAATATTTATGTGGTAGTGCAATTACATACCACACTCGTGGATAGTCCATAATGCTCCATTTAGTAGAGGCGGGGAGGACATGGAGAAGTGTAGTCAGGAATGAATGGCTTCTGTGTCAGCAGACATTCCAAATGGGATAGAAATCTAAAATGGAAAACAAAGCAAACAACTCTCCAGGTGAAGGAAAACAAGGTAGTAATTAAAAAAAAAAAGTTACAGTCATGAGGTCCCAAGCTATATATACACATATATAGTACATACGTAAGTATGTACATACATTCATATATAAATTTGATCTAAAACTAATGAACATGTCTGTAGAAAAATGGGTCAATTCTGGATTCAACTTTGATCTTTTCACCTTTAACTAGTATTTCATTTTCCTAATCTGGTATCTTTTTATTCATTTTTTAAAGATGTTTTAAATGTTTATTTATTTGAGAAAGGGGGGGGAGGTGCAAAAGGGGGGCCCAGGGGTTCTGAAGCGGGGCTCCAACCCCCAAACATGAGATCATGACCTGAGCTGAAGTCTGACGCTTAACCAGCTGAGCCACCCAGGTGCCCCCGATATCTTTTTAAAAAAGTAATCCTCTTCTAATTTTATTTCCCCCTGATTTCTTCTTGAAAACTTGAAATCATAGCTAGATGGCTCCAACCTCCTTTTCCCTTACTGCCAATTGGTGGTGTACATAGTGCTGGGGTATCTTATGTGAAAAGCATTTCAATCGTGAATTCCAAAGTTCAGCTTTTAGTAAGGGTAATGTGACTTAGAAGGAAATTTGATGGCTCTTTTGCAAAGAATATGGAGACATTTCTTGGTTGGTGTGACTGTGATATAAAAGAAAAGATCCATTATTTGGTATTTTCAATCTTTGCTGTTACCCCTACATAATCACGGTTTTCCCTGTAAGTATGACATTGACAAAATGGTTGATGTAATGTTTTTTATTCACTTATTAATAATTATTGAGTATCTACAATTTGTAAAGGCAAAAATATGCTAAGTGTTAAGACAAAGTTTAAAGGAGATGGACATCGTCACTACCACCACAGAACTTAGAGTCGAGTAGGCTTGAGGCACATTAGACAAGTAATCACACAACAAATTATTTAAGTTCGGTTATGATGAGGAGAAATAATAGATTCTACAAGAGGTCCCCCCAAAATTTACTGCAAAATTCTTTAGTGTTATTAAATAATTTACTCATCATTGAAATCCAGCATCATTGATTAAATGAATTGTTATGCAGGAAGTGACTTTGAAAAACATATTCACCACAAATAAAAAGCATAAAGAAAAATCTGAGATATATTAAACAAAGAGAAATATTGCTAGGCACTAAGACTATATACTATAAAAAAAAGTCTACATTTGAATTCTGCTATGGATTGGGTTTTTTAAGGATATATATAGTTCTAAGATCTGATCATTGTTTGCTTTAAACACACTTTTTTAATGCTCTTAATTCTGATCCTTTTGGATTTTATTATACTTTAAAATCCATATATTCATTTGGGTTTAAGTCCTTGAAATTATTAGCAAAAACTCATTAGTAAACATAAAACAGTAGTTCCCCTATACTTCAGTTTTCCCCATGTGTTATTGCAAGATTTATAGTAGAATTTGCTAGGTCAGCCCAACCATATCTTCTCTCTTCCATTCTTGCCTCGATCGTTACATACTTCAGTGGTTCTCTATATGGTATATGGACTTACTTTCCGTATGTATGGAAATATGGAATATGTCTTCATTCAAGTTGCAAGATAATTGAAAAGAAGGTCCAAATACTCTCTGAAGCCCATAGCAACAGGTCAAATGCCATGCATCCCATGGATGCTCAGTAAACATTTGCAATGGGGAATCTGATTATATCCCTTTAAACAATATCTACTTATTTAAATTAGTAAACCTGACATCCAAAGGTGAAACTTTTAAAAATTCCATCAGAGTTCTCACTCGGGCCGATTCTAGTCTATAATCACAATGTTTTGTTTTGGTTTGGTTTGGTTTGGTTTGGTTTGGTTTTTTCTTGCTCTAATCTCACATAATGACTATGCCTTTCACCACTCAAGTTCAAACCACTGCCTGCAGCGTCACCCTGTTTCTTAACCTATTTTTCTTTTCCTGTCTCACAGACCCTCTCCATTCAACTTCATTCAGAGATTCCAACTCAGTTTCTAAGCCTCTAAGTTGACTTCCATAATGCAGCCTAGCACATTTGTCCATGAAAAATCGGGAACCTTCAAGTGGTTTTGAAACCATTATCACCAGTAGGTCTTAGATGATAGTAACCAAGAAGAAAATTGAGGCTTGAGGATTAAAGAGGGTGTGTCCATAACTTCAAAGTAATATCAAAGCAACAGGAATACCAGAGGTGGTAAGAGATGTGAGCTTAGGTTTGCCAGGAGCTCTGACAACCTACCTTCCCCACACAGAAGTCCCTACTTGTTTCAGGCTCCAGATCCCTCACAGACAGACAGAATTCTTAATTAAGTGTCAAAGAATTGATTAGAAGAGCTCCTGCAATGCAAGCTCATTGATGAAACCATTTTGGCCGGGTAGATGATATAATTAGCCAAAACAAGATATGAAATCTGTAGTGTTTTAGGATACTGTCCAATACTTTTTAACTTTGTAATAAAAAAGGGACGAGGAAAGGAAATAGCATGAGGAGATGATTTATGCTTATCTACTTAAAAAAAGATAGGAGGAGAAAAGATTCCATGATAACATCTGCCAGATATAGATAGTAGCTTTTGGTTTCCATTATCCTTTTCAGGAAGTATTTCAGGAAACCTGTGTCATTTTTACCTTTATAAAATTTGGCACTGTACCAATACAGTATTTACCAATTCAATACAAGTATTCCTCAAACCAGTGTATTTGTATGTATCTCATCATGGATATTCACTTAAGGAACATTCCCTTACACATGCTAGCCTGAGTTCTCCGGAGGACAATAAAAGAGAGAAGATCTGAATAATGCAGGGTCTATCTCACTAATGGCCAGGAGCCATATTCTATGAAAAGAAAATGTACTTGAGACTTCACTGTTGATGCTATAACATGGTGTTTTTGTCTGTTTTGTTTTTCTATCAGAGACAACCCTTCATTGACCATTCTTAATGGATATCACTCCTCAGTTCCTCTAGCCTTTTATTTGTAATATTTCTGTATGAAAAGATAATATGGATAGTTAAGGATGCTGAACAAATATTTTGGCCTAACTCTACATACTCTCAAGTTTTTGTCGTATCAGTGGTAATTTAATGGTCCTGTATTTTTGCCACAAATCTTGCCATTTCAGGATACTTTACAGAGGTTCAGCTCACACAGTCAACTTGTGCTTATAAAGGATGTCGTCATCTTAAGATGTGATTAAATTATTATTTGTGCCTTTTAAGCATCGATTTTATCGTGGTTCTAACAGGCTCATTTCTCAGGTGGAAATATTAACACATAGGAGATTTGCTGTGGACTGGCTCACTTATCATCCAGGAAAGTCACCTCACACTCACTAGGGGTCTTCTACCAAAGTAAAATTCTGGATATTTGCAGTTTCACAAGTACTTAGGGATTATCAATCAAATTCATTTTAATAAAGACTGTTCCAAGAGGTGTTCATGGCAAACATTTTTATTTTAAGAGATTCATAGAGAAAGCAATTCTGCAACCTGTACTTTCTCTATTATTTCAGCAGTTTTATTTTGGGGATTTTTCCTATAGCTAATTAATTTTTTTTTTGAATCCTATTATATATATGATGATATTATTCCTTCCTTCTTGTTAGCATTCTGGGTTTTTGTTTTGTTTTGTTTTGTTTATTTATTTTGAGAGAATGTTACAGCAAATGCTTGGCACCCAGGAAGAGACAAACAGCACACACTCAGGGAATCAGAAAAGCCTGTTTATTCTGCAGTGATGCTGGCCCAGTGAAGTCATCTCCAAAAGCTGAGCCCCAAACCTTGGCGTTGGCTTTCTTTTGTGGCTGGGATTGTAGGGGCTTGAGAGGTAAAAAAGAAAAAGGGGGCACTTTCTATATAGACTGAGGACCTAAGGAGGAGGAGGTTGGGGTGTAAGACTTCCCTTCCTCCTTCTCTGGGTCTGCTTTAGATATTGGTAAGGAGCCCTTAATTGTCTGCCCTCCTGATTGCTGGACTTCAGAAAGGATAGCCATTAAATCAGGATCCACCTTATCTTGCTTACATATATCTTGATTTTTTAAAAATCTTAAACCAGTGTACTTTTAAAATCCATTTATTTTAACCTTAGTCCATTCTGACTGTTTATAAAATTTCTTTTTAAAGGTTTTCCTTCACAAACCTTCTACAACTTTCCTTTGCATTCAAATTTTGTCCCAAGTCATTTATCTCCAAATAACCAATCTCATCTAGGACAAAATTACTTTCTTTTACTTTTAACAAAAATGTATTTCCATTCCTTATATCTTTTTCACATATCTACTTTTCTATATTTAGAGTTTCTTTATTTCCATCAGTCTTAACTACATTTAGCAGAATTTTAACTCTTAGAAACCTTGGTCTCTAGTGAAAACTAAGTAGTAACCAATTGTGAACTGTCTGTTAACACCAGAATTCCTTAGATGGCAAACTTGTGAATCAGTTAAGCACAAATCATGTTTTTCAACAGATCTAAATATCCTTAGTTTCTCTGCAACAAGTTAAAAACACAAACCTACATCTAGTAATTAATACTTTTGTCTCTTATCTCCTTAGATATCCAATGAATTCAATCCCAATTTATCATGCAAGCAAAACTTTAACATTTTAGGCTACCAAAGATTTTGAAAGCTATCTTAACAATTACCCATGAAAACTATGAGACACACAAAGTTAACCATTATTTAAGTCAGTCTTTTGCTAATAAATTGGAACAGCAATAACATGAGCTTATTTAACCTTTAGCAAATCTAGGTACGATAAAATTTTGTTTGTTTTACCTAATGTTGATAAACAGGTCTATCTTTTTTTTTAAAGATTTTTTTTTAATGTTTATTTATTTTTTGAGACAGAGAGAGACAGAGCATGAACGGGGGAGGGTCAGAGAGAGGGGGAGACACAGAGTCCGAGGCAGGCTCCAGGCTCCTCTGAGCTGTCAGCACAGAGCCTGACTCAGGGCTCGAACTCACAGACCGTGAGATCATGACCTGAGCCAAAGTCGGACGCTCAACCAACTGAGCCACCCAGGCGCCCCGATAAACAGGTCTATCTTAAACCAACAAACTTTTAGTTTAAACATTGAATATGTTTTACTTGGGTCCACTGACGACAGTTTGTTCTCCTTGGTTAATTTTTACCTGGAACATTGATGAGGAAATCTGAAGTGGGTGGTGTTTGCTCCCAGACCTCTAGGCAGGGAGGAGGAGCTGATGGTGCCTGGGGCATTGAGCAGCCAGTTAGGCAGGCGACATCTCAGCTGGTGCATTAAACCACAGGATGGGGAAGAGAAGGCAGAAGAGGGGAGGTGCCAGCAGAAGACAGAGAAAGAGAATTCCCAGTTTTAAATCTTGTCAGTTCAGACAGAGGAGCAGACTCCAGGCTTTTGTTTTGTTTTCCACTAGTGGAATTATGCAGTCCATGTGAATCCAGAGAAGAAAGGGAATTTCCCCCAAACAAAGGGAGTTTCATCAGTTTCTTGGAAATATTTCTTAAAGTCCCCATTCTGAGGTAGACTAACCAGAGACAGTTGGCTCTAACAGTTGGTTTTGAGGAATTCCCCCCAACCTGGTATCCTAGATGGGCCCCTCCCAGTGCACGGTGTTGCAGGACAAACATGCGGGAAGAGGTTGTTTCCTCCGCCTGGCTGCTCCCCTCGTGGGTGTTTAGATGCCTTTTAGCACTGGCAGGTCAGTATAAACCCCTGACTCCATCAGGTCTCAACAGACCTGATTCTGCCTTCAGTCATATGAGATCATCACAGAATCGCAGTGTAGGACCCACTCAGGGCCCTTAACCAAAACCACGGAGCATAAGCACTCACACACACATTCAGACAGATTGCAGACTTCCACCCAGGACTTCCCTGTTCTATGTGGCAACTATGTTGTCTGGGAGGTGATCAAGCTACCCTTCTGCCTCTAGGGTAGGCCTGAATTGGTACTGGGTCCCCAGGACCATTTACCTGATCTGAGGTCGTGTCCTGGCAGAATTTTCTGATTCCCCCGGAAGTCCGTTCAAGCCCAGCAGCGGCCAACTATTGTCAGGCCCAGCAAGAGCCAGGGTCCAGTGAAATCACCAGTGACGCACCTTCCTTTCCATCCCAGGGACCCAATATGAATAGCCTCTCCACTGGCCTCCAACGACAGTGACTCAAGGGGCCAGCATGGCTTGTTGGCTTACTGGCCCCTGCACCAAAAATGTTACAGCAAATATTTGATGCCCAGGAAGAGACAAGCAACACGCACTCAGGGAATTAGAAAAGAATGTTTATTCTGCACCAGTGATGGCCCGGTGGAGTCATCTCCAAAGGCTGAGCCCCAACCTTGGCGTTGGCCTTCTTTTATGGCTGGCATTGTAGGAGCTCTAGAGGAAAAAAGAAAAACGGGAGGAGGGGACGTTTATCAATGGTGCTATGCTGGCAGTTGGTGGATGCAGGAGGCGAGCAAGATTCCACAAGCCAAAAACATGCAAGGGGAGTATTCGGTCTCATATATCTGGCTGGCCCCCTCTTTTTTATTTGCCCTTGCCAGATTTCCTTCTCACTTTTGCTGGCTTCCCTTCTCAAGAGAGGGGGAGTGCATGGGGCGGGAAGGGCAGAGAGAGGGAGACAGAGAATCCCAAGCTTGCTCTGTGCTGACAGATGCTGGACTTGACATCATGAACTGTGAAATCACGACCTGAGCTGAAATCAAGAGTTGGATGCTTAACCGACTGAGCCACCCACGCACCCCATTGGGGTTCTGTTTTCTAGATGAAAAACAAGCAAACAAACAAACAAACCAAACACTTTTTATTTTCTCCCAAGATATTATAAAATGGTCTCTAGCAGTTTTCTACCTGTGTGCTAGTTTGGGATATCCTGGAGCCAGATGAATGGGTCAAAAATTGGCATCCATCTGACCTGGAGAAGGTATTTAGCCTCTTGGTGCCTCTGTAGAGTGAGATAGTGATAGGACCTACCTCAAGAGTTTCTGGGAGGATAAAATGTGCTACTACGTGCAAAGTACTTAGAATAATATTTGGCTGGTATGTATTAAGCACTTAGTAAATGTTAGCTATTCTGTTTTATCCTATTCCATTTCAGTGGTTTAACATGAAATCAATAGACTTGCCAGTAATCACTTCTATCAGGATGTACCTGAAAAGAAAAAGAAAAAAAAAGTGTTTTTTACTTAAATACACTTGGTAAATACATGGTGGCATACAAATCTCAAAATTCTGCTTCACTGTGGGACTTTGACCTTTTAATATACAAATATACATTGTGCATATGCATTATAGCTAATATTACATGTTTCTCTATATTATTTTATCACATCTCCAGTGAATTCAGTTGGGAAAGCAATGGTCCAGTCATGATAAGATCTATTACTGAAGACCTCAGAGTTGTTGCCAGATCTTTCCATGCTTCCCACGTTATTTTATTGAAATTGTCTTAAAGCAGATAACAGGAAAGGGAATCCAGTCTCTAAAACTTTTTCATTCTTTAAAAGGAACCTCCCCTTCAATTATTGGTGAGGAGTGAAGGCTCCCACTTTGATGGTAGTTGTGTTTTGTGATGTATGGGCCTCGGGTTTCTCTGTAATAATTACCTCCTAAGAAGGGAAGGGTCATTCAAATCTAGCACAGCTCCTAACTGTCTCTGTTGGCATTGCAGATTACTTTCCTTGTGACCCTATGGGGAATCCATGATGTAGATTTTTCTGTATTGGAGCTGGCAAAAAGATATAGATCAAACGTTTAAGACCATTGACAAGAACTTAGATCGGGAACACTTGTATAGAGGCATTAATTCAGGGTAAGCACAAAATGTGTTGCAGCATCGATTCTGGCATTTTCCTCTGCTCCTAATAGCTTTGAACATTTGATCTATATGTCTTACAGACCTAAATGAAGGGAAATAAACATCTGGACAGATTACTTCCTGTCGAGTTTCCTTCTCACCATTTGTTCTGCTTTGGTAGTAAACTAAGGCCATGAGTTTCATTCACCTAGAAACATTCTAAAATTGAGGATGCCATCCAGAGCACCAGTGTGGTGTTTGTACTTTTCAAGCATGTAAATAATTTATTTTTGAACAATTCCAGACCAGTGAGCAGAATTGGAATGCCTCTTTAAAGCAGGTAAATAAATTTCTAGAACCACTTAGCAGTTTTCATAGGTGGCAGGACACTATATTGTCATTTTTATTGTTGTTAAGGGCTAACTTTTATTTTCAAGAATGGGTCTAAGTGGCTCAAATTCATTATCCTATTTAATCTTCACAGTGTACCAGTGAAGTAAGAAGTATTAGTATCTTCATTTTATTGAAGCAGCATTGGAATGAAAACAGATTAAATGATCCTTTCCCTTAGGTTCTGACTAAATGTCATACTGCCCTCTAGAATAATTCAGTGCCCAGCATAAGAGTTTACCCTATTGACTGATAATTCTGTTTCCAACAATTATTTATTCTAAAGGGTATGTAAACATGGGGGAAAGTAGCATATGTTGTTCTTCAGGATCACAATAGATTTTAATGGCTAATATATTGTTATAGCAAGATCCTTTTTAGATTTTCAACACTGAACCCTAACTGAATGGGATTGAAAATCATCTCAACTGGGTTACTAGATGGTTTCTGCTTGAGAGCATGGGTCCATGCCCTGTGTATATACCATTGCCCATACTTCTTAGTAGGGTGCTTTCCATAAGCAGGAACTCAGGAAGTATTTGTTGAGCATATGGATAAATACCAAACTTTATAATCCAGCAGGTTTTATCTTTTTTTAAAATATTTATTTATTTTTGAGAGAAAAAGCGAGAAAGCACGCACATGTGCACGTGCACAAGTGGGGGAGGGTCAGAGAGAGAGGGAGACCCAGAATCTGAAGCAGGCTCCAGGCTCTGAGGTGTCAGCACAGAGCCTGACACGGGGCTCGAACTCACAAATGGTGAGATCATGACCTGAGCCGAAGTCGGACACTTAACCGACTGAGCCATCCAGGTGCCCCTCAGCAGGTTTTATCTTGGTGAAACATTGGTAGGTTTTGTTTGCCTTTGGTAGACATAAGGTTTTACCATAATAAGTCAGCTAGAATTTCTGTCATGTTAACACAGAGGGAATTATACATGTTTTCCTGGCTCCTTCATTCAACAGTGAGAAGAAAATGCCTATAAAAAGCTTTGAGTCACTTTTACAAGACATTGCATTAAGTGAAAAAGTAGCATGGATTTATTGAATTCAGTACTTTGGGTAACAAATTCAAGGTGAATCTTTATTGTAAAATTGGTGATGAAGGTGGTGGTTGTGAACCTGTTTCCAAACACTATGGCCAAACGTTAGGATTTCCAAGTCCCCTATTTCAGACACCTCAAAATATGTGAAAGAAGATATGGTTGTTTGAAGCAAATGTATGTTGCCACTAGACCTTTAGCCTATACAGCACATGATGTTTCTTTTCCTCATCTGAGGAAATCTCAGATGAAATCTCAGTGATGAAATCCGTAGTAGAGACTTTCTGGGGAATAGCCTTCAGAGACATATTTATGGACATAGGGTCTCCATTAAATGATAATTTCTTGGCCTAAACAAAGCTATTAAGGCAATAGAGTCAGATAACTTCAGACTTCCTAGGGGGAGCACCAGCCACCCTTGAATCTACCACACTTTTGAATGGCTACAGTCGGTTATTATGTTCCAGTTGGCTGAGGTAAATAAATATTTAGGTCTTGTCTCTTGGTCTTTGCTGAGGGGTCATGTGATTTTTCTTGAGTTGCATAGTGAAAAGAGGGATAGGACAAGGGGAAAGAAAGACATAAAAGGGAGGTACTAAGCAGCAGTTTTAAGAACCTAAAAAATGGAATGGAGGCTTTCCACAGCAAAATTCAAGTCATCTAGAGAGGAGTATGGCTGTTGCTTTTGTAGTAAAGACTTTTTCTCTGGAGTTCCTTCCTAATAAGATATATACAATGTAGGCCTATGAATATAACTTTCTGTAGTGACACACAACAGTGAAAACTGTAAGTCAATCCATGGTGAATGCAATCCCATAGTATGTCATGCACAAAAAAAGTCATATAACTATATACATATATAACCTATTTCATAGTAATAATAAAAACATATTTATCAATTCATCAAAAAGGAGACAGGTTTGTTGTGTCTATCCAAATATATTATACTGTGATTTTTCTCTTCCTTGAGAAAGATTTCCCTGAAGATGATATTTATAACAGGGGCTGGGGTTTATATTATACTTGAATATATGTTCTGACTAGGAGGCACATTACATTTTGGAGTTGGGCTGTATTGGATGTTTCTTCAAAGATCCTCTAAAGGGAAATAATGTTTCATCTACTTATTTGCTCAGATTTCCTTATAATTTTCAGTGATGGTTATTGCCAGCAGTCTGTAAAGATTAGATATTGCATCAAAAGGGAGAGGGAAGTATTCTTACCATGGAGACATTTTCAGATTAAGTTTGAAAAGGTCCACAATTCTTACTGAAAATTTTCTTTATTGTCATCATACTATTCTTGACAGTCAGTAAAGTATCAGCTTTTCCCAATTTAACTGACATATTCCTCTCCTTTTTCTTTCTTTCCCTTCTATATCCATTATCTCCCCAGTGCTCACGATGCATAGTAAGTATTCAATAACTCATTGAAAAAGTGAATTGAAGTCAAGTTTAACTTATACATACTTGTAAAAAAACATAACCTTTTTCTTTATTTTAAAGGCCTTAGTCTTTTTTTTTTTTTTTTAATATAAGGTTAACAATTTGTCATTCTTTAATGGGCACTTAGTTGTTATTTTCTGGAACACAGGATCCGTTCAAGTCATTGTTGGCATTTGGATATCTTCAATTTTCATGGCCTTGTTTTGCTGTGAAGCTAAATGTATAAACTCTAAGAGTGTTTGATTTCTCTCAATTCTCCAAGGTTACAGACCCAAAGAGGCCATAGCCATTCTAGTTCTAATGCAGAGAATCCTTGAAAAAGCAAATTATTCTAGAGGTTCTCTGGAATTCTGAATACGTTGGTGGAGATACGTGGAGGGAGAAAGAGAAACTTGACCTGGTTTATTCAAAACCTCTTCATTTTCATCTTAACCTTCTATTGAGTCATTTAAGAATTATTGAGAATAAGTACACACAGGCATTATGAAGGAATTATGCCATAGCAGGAGTCTTTAAAGTCTTCAGAGTTTTCCCTTATCAAATTCGCATCTAACTAAAACAGGATAACAGCAAGGGTCATCCTGGATCAAACTTGCACATGCATGATACCCCATAGATCCTCCCATCTCCAGTGAGGCAGGGTTACTTTTTGCCTTGGGTATAGAGAAGAAAAAAAAAAGCCAAAAGGGATCAGCTGAGAATTTCCCAGCATAAATGACTCTCTTCTGAACTGAGTGAGGGCCTGAATGTCAGCATCAGCTGGAATGGTATTCTAAAGTTAGTGCTGTATCCATCACATAAGATACATGAACTATGGAGAAGTTAGCACTTACGGTTTCACAAGAGAAACTGACATGAAAAAACAGGTCAGACACCAGATCAAATAAATCATGCAAGTAGAGAGAGCAAGCTGAAATACAAAGGCATAGCCAATAGCCTGATCAGGGGCAAGTCAGACATTCATGATAGGTAAAGACAACTGGTGTAACCAGTTTGGTCTAATGGCTGCTCTGTAGGGAGCCAGCTTTTTGATGGTGATGGTCCAAGGTGTCCTGGGGTCTCCTGATGAATTTTAAAGACGCCATAAACCTTTATGCCTGTGGATCTATCCAGGTTCTGACTTCCAGAATCACCATGTATCCACTTACATTGCTGTCTTGACATAATTTGTCCTCTAATGGAAAGAAAATAGAAAATGCCCCAGATTCGCATCTTCATGGCAAAGATAGGGAAAGAAAATAGAAAATGCCCCAAATTTGCATCTTGATGGCAGAGATAGGCAAATATAAGAACTTTTCATTGAGCGACAATAATAATAGAGACTGTTTATTGACAGTGTCCTATTTGCAATGCATTTGACATAAGAATTTGAAACCTTGTTGCAACTCACTCTTGGAACATCCTACTGACACTCAAAAAATCAAGTTTGTGTAAAACCACACAGCAGAGAATTGGTAGAACATGGATTTGACTGCTAATTTGTCCCAATTCAAAGTCTCTGAATTTTCTACTGTGTTAGATATAAATAAGCTACATATAAATATTCTACTGTCAGTGGGTAAGCCTGTCTTCACACTTGACAGAAAAGTCAACTCTGAGAACAATGTCAAATAGAAGTGTTCAAGCAGCAGTAGAAACCAAAGAGATCCCAGAAAGAATAGTGCTCACTAGATCCTGGACGCTTTTTGCCATATAAATACAGTGAGTAGGAACATGGGCATTAGAGTCAGAACTGGATTGGGATCTTGTTTCTTCTATTTACTAGCTGTGCAACTTGCACAATACTGAGCCTCTCTGGTATATGATTCTCATTCTATCAACTGTGATAATCCAGAGATAATAACGGTACCCCCATTAGAGTTGTCAAGATTAAGACACTGTGCTTGATACGTGGTAAACATTCAATATATGCTCTTAATCATTTTCACCATTATTACTTCACCAAAGAATTAAGCAGTGGGTATTGGCCATATGTAGCTTTGAAGCAGGACATTTTTTGTGGTCAATGGAACCCAGCAGGAAGTATTCAGGGATGGTTTAAGCAACTTTTCAAATACACATATACAGTATTTACCAAACCAGTGTTATTCAACATCTAATCCAGCATAGTGAAAACACATTAATAGGTAAACTGGTTTGTCTCCTTTATTCTCAGACCACTACTTAAATGTTCCTGAAGGTCCCTTCCAGCTCTGAGATTGGTGACTAACTTTGTTAAGCACCTACTATGCTCAGAGTTTATCACTGGGAAGAACAGGTTGATAAACTCAGAGAAGCAGTATGTAAAAAGACCTATCATTCAGCTATAGAATTAGCCAAAATTATAATCCTATCCTTTGGCTTTGTCAGAGAAGGGTTTTGAAGATAATAAAAAGATATTCAAAAAGAGTTGAACTTCTGGGAAGAATGGTGGTAATAGAGATATGCCATAGCCTCTAAATAAGAATGGTTTGTTTAAAGAAACATAAATTAAGGAAAGCACTAAAGGGAAAAGAGAGATGGATTTCACCCTCTGGGTCTGACTTTTTTTTAAATTGCACCAGCAAGGGATTGGTCAGAGAGATTTATTTCAACCTTTACTAGTGTGTTAGCAGCGTTAGAGCAAGAGATGTGGTGAAAAGAAAGAGGGAGAGAAATGTGAACAAGCAAGAGAGTGTCTTGGAATTTAATTTATTTAAATTTAGATTATATTGCTATTGCATTAATGTTTCAATAAATCGTAGTTCCAAGTACTTTAAGTACATGTTACAGTCTATTTTTGATTTTGCCAATTTTTAGCAGTGTTTTTCAAAAACATTTTATAAGCCCTGAGCATTTTTTTGACCATTGGGTAGACCCTTCTCAAATGAAATTGAGCTTCCAAGTGGCCAAGGTAATTAGTAGGTGGGGAAAAATCTGTTTAGACACTCATTTTAATCACAGTTATATGGAAACATCTTGTGGAGATCGGTATAGAAAATAAATAAATAAGAGAGATGGAGAGCATACGTTGGAGGAGAGCCCTGAATGAGTAAATAGTTTTCGAACGTGTGTTCCTTGTATGTTCCTTGTATGAGAATATTGTACAATTACTACCAAAAAAAAAAAAAAAGCAACCTATTGTTATCCCTGAGTAACAGTGCCTCATAACATGTTTGTTATCTGGAGATGTGGATAAGTTCTATGAGGACTAGATCTTTCAGAATGCAAATTTAATTAATGTAATCCAAAACAAGGTAATCTCATTAATATATTAACAGAAATAACTATTTACAAATTTTATTTTTTTAATTTATTTTACTTTTTTAATGTTTATTTTTGAGAGAGAGAGAGAGAGAGACAGAGAGACAGAGCATGAGTCGGGGAGGGGCAGACACACACACACACACACACACACACACACACACACACAGAACTTGAAGCAAGCTCCAGGCTCCAAGCTGTCAGCACAGAGCCTGATGTGGTGCTTGAACTCATGAACTGTGAGATCATGACCTGAGCTGAAGTCGGATGCCCAATTAACTGAGCCACCCAGGGGTACCTAGGTACCCCTACAAAATTTTAATTAGAAATGTTTTAAACTTTAAATTTCTTCAAATACTTAAACAATGATACAATTTAGTTTAAGGTGATTAGTGCAATTTTAAGAGGATATGTTTATATCAACAATATTTCCATTGGAGAAAAAGGAACTTTGTAGGAGAGGTTTCTAGGCTCCTTGAATAAAGATAATTTTCATTTGACTGAGACCCCCCCCCCATTTTCCCAGAATTCCTCTTACCTTAACCTTGGGCTGTTTCCAGCAATTGCTCAGATTATTGTAACTGATGACACACATTTACTTCCTTTGACATGCAAGTGCCAGACCATCTTTATCTTCCCTCAGTTCCTGAGAGAACTAGGAACTTCCTAGCCTTGGGCTAAATTGTGAAGCTGACAGTTTGTTTTGGGAACTTCCAAGTGAACGTATTTGGTGGTTCACTGAGGCCTCCCAGGAATGAGATTCTTTCACCTAAAGAAACAGTGCTACTTCTGGGAATTTCTAGCACACCAGAAGGTAGCTGGAGGGCATTTTTGTCTGGGTAGTTTGGAGGCCAGCCAATGCTGTGGAAGAAAGTAAGGCAAAGACAAAGATATACTTTGGAAGACTCCTACAAAAGAAAGCAGGAGTTATGGAGTCTCATTCCTGTGATAAATAAGCCTACTGACTCAATCAAAGGTGGAACAGGAAGACTAGGAACACAGGTGAAGCGAGGCTTTAATCAACATTCTTGCAAGAGCAGGTGTCTGATGGACAAGTGCACTTTGGCAGGTACATTAGACAATTTGTATCTTAGCATGCAAGTCCCTCCCCTGATTCCTCATTGGCTGAGTACTAAGGAGTTTGCAGCCTTACCCGGAATTCACCTATGCCCATGTAAGGCAAAAAGTAGTTGGACTGGAACAAACTTACCTTCCTTGAAGTGAGGCAGAGACTTCAGTTCTTTGGCACATGCTTATCACAAAGCCCATGAAAATTAACCTGCCAAAAGAGAGGGGAAGAACTAGGAAGTGAAATGTCTAAGGCTTTGGGACACGATTATGGGGGGGGGGGGGGGGGCGGGGTTCATACATATTTCCAGTAGGTTGTAAATCTATTGTTAGCTAGACAGCACAGCTTTTATTTGGTATTTCTGAAAACGAATCATCCCCCTTCTGTCTCACATTCCCAGAAGGGACAGACAGTAAGACCCCCACAGGCCTCCCTGTCTCTGTGTGTTGGCTAGAGTTGCTTTTTGTCATTAGTACAGAAACAAGGCACACTAGATAATAATGAAACATATGTGCAGAAACCTGAGTTTGGTTTTCAGAGATTGTCTCCTATATCTTTAGTTCTCCTGGATGTGCTGGGACCTCCAGAAAATGCAGGTCTTGAGCTCTGTTTGTTTATTTAACGTTTCCAAAATTTCAGATTCTGCCTCTAAGACATATGATGTGATTAACTGATTCTTTCTAATTTAAGATACAATTATTTTCTGTGTAGGAGGCTATAAAGTCACTTTAATTTTAATATATATTTTTTTTACCTTTCTGCTCTGTTTTTCACATTGCTGTCATTGTCAAGACTGGTAATTAATCAAGACTCAGTCTAGGATGGCCCCTTTTCCCTCCTCTTCTTATCCTTCCCTTGCCCTACTGAACAATGAAGAATGATGTCTCTCCTCCCCTGCCCTGGCTCCTTGTCCTTGGAGAACTCAAGCCAGGCCCCATGACAAGTAGTTCCCACTGAGGGGAAAGCACTAGGAATGAAAAATAAGATTCCTGTAGCCTAGGCAACAAGGGGTGGACTTCCTGATCCTTGTCATTGGCCACCATCCATCTCTCTATGTCGGGAGGCCTTTGGGAAAAGCAGAAACAAAAAGGAAAAAAAAAATAAGTTTTCATCCCTGCATTGCACTTCTTACATTGACCTAGGTTTTAGCACTATGAGAAATCTCGGGATGCCTTTGCAATAGTGCTGTAAAGTGATGAGTATTGAGTTTTTCCCAAAGTTTTCATACACAGGTTTCCTTTCACCTGCCAACCCATAAGCACACATGCAGGCATACTCATACTCTCTGTTCTTTCTGCAGTTTTGTTTTTGCTAAGCGTTTCCAGGGAACAAAAGCAAACATGCTCTGTAAAAAAGTTTTACAGATCACCCTTTCAATATATGATTGGTTTACATCTTTGGACACTGTAGAGCCCAGTCTGTTTTCTTATTTGAGATGAGGGAGAAAACTTCCCCATTCATTGCATGCCTGAAACTCTATAAGAGATCATGCCTTTGGATTAAGATGTTGCATCTTCAAGAAGCCACATGAAATAGCAGTGATTCTAGGCAGAAAGGATGATATAATATGACTTAATCAATCATACCCTCCTACAGTTTTAGCAAATCCATTCACAATGGAGGTCATTAGTGGGCAGCATGACCCCAGGAGTGAGGAATAGAATAGATAAGTTGAGATGGGTTGGAAGAGAAATTTATTTCTAAAAAAAGATCACCACACTGTCTAGGGGCAGGATGGGGGCAGGAGAGTGGAGGAATGATGGAGAACTGAAGTGAGGTGTTAGGCTAACTGAATGGAGTAGATGACTTGGTGACTTAGATCATATCAATCTGTCATTTGCACAGGAAATCCCACATTATAGTTAAATAAAATATTTGTCTTAGTATATAGTTAAATATAGTTAAATAAAATACTTAAAATATAGTTAAAATAAATGTTGTGGTGATTTTCTTTTTTCTTTTAGTGTGTTTTAGTGTATTGGTCAGGTGTCGTTTGGTTGCTTGAACTGATTTATGCAAAAAGGAAATATACAGGTCGTGAGAAACTCAAATTAGGTCAGAGATGTTATTAATTGAATTCAATTAGCTAATTCCACAACATGCTATATAACCTGCAACCACAATATCTCAGCAGCATAGGACAACAAATATTTATTTCTTGTGGAGCTGTGGGTTGGTTGAGGGTCAGCTGTTGAAGGTAGGGGTTAGCTGAGTGACTCTGCTGATCTCAGCTGGGTTCACTCATGGTCTTGGGGGTCAGGTGGCATTCAATGATGTGGGTGTTGCTCAGCTGGGGCAGGTCAGTGGTAACTACACATCTTGCATCCTCTTCATGTGTAGCTGACTAACTTGGGCATTTTCCTCTCTATTTTTGCAGATTAGTCTTTGCTGCTTCCTGGTACAAATAGCTATCTATATATGGCAATTCTTTTTCACAGGTTTGTCCCTCATACCTATTTAAGAAAACAACCAGACTGTCTTCACCAAGTATCTCCTGGGGAAAGAACTTCCTAGCCAGGAGCTGTGGTCATATTAGGCAAAGTCAACTGCCTAGGCTTACTGTAACCATATGAAAAATGAAAGAATGGACAAAAGACAAAAATAGTCATGTACCACATTAATGACATATTCATTATTTGAGTTAGTTAATTTTGTTGTAAGTGGAGATAATGAGGGGATTATCCTCAGTTATTGCTTACACAGAACAAGATTCTTAGTAAACTGATGAATTTAGTCATTTGAACATGATTTTTTTTTATGTTTATTTTTGAGAGAGAGACAGAGTACGAGTGGGAGAGGGGCAGAGAGAGAAGACACATCTGAAGCAGCCTCCAGGCTCTGAGCTTTCAGCACAGAGCACAAGACAGGGCTCCAACTCACAAACCATGAGATCATGACCTGAGTCAAAGTTGGATGCTTAACCAAATGAGCCACCCAGGCACCCCTGAACATGATTCTTAAAAGGAAGACCTTTGGTTGATTTGTTCAGAGCTTTCCTTCTTTCCTTCCTCCCTTCCTCCATCCCACTCCCTCTCTCTCTCTTTCTTTCTTTTTCTTTCTTTCCTTCTTTCTTTCTTTCTTTCTTTCTTTCTTTCTTTCTTTCTTTCTTTCTTTCTTTCTCTTTCTTTCTTTCTTTCTTTCTTTCTTTCTTTCTTTCTTTCTTTCTTTCTTATTTTTCTATTTTCTTGTTACATTTGTACTTTCTGGGTTTCTTTCCCCTCATTTCATCACTTAGTGGAAATCTCAAAGAATGCTTGAATGAACTCCGATTTTTCATCCCTTTGTTGTTGCTGGCTCCACAAAGATCCAAGCCAGACATCCCATTAGTAGCCTTTCAACATGCAATGCTCTTTCAGGTTTCTGTCTTCAAGATCATCCAAAGTTGGATTATCAACACTGATTTTTCTCTACTGTACAATACCCAAGCCACTTCTCCAATCAGGGTGGCTCTCTCTACTGCCCCCCGCCCCATCAATCCTGTCTCCATGACTTTTCTTGAAGTTTCTCATTGAAAATGTTCTCTTGCCTATTCTGATCACTCAGGCAAAGTGCACTGATTCCTGAAGGCCCCATATTCTCCATGACTCCTTTATGAAGCCACATGAGCTATTCCATTATCAGCTATTTTGAAGATACCTAATCTTGTGCCTTGTTTATGTTTCCCAAGAACCAGGACAATGCCAATCACATAGTAGATGCTTAACACAAATTTGTTATCTGATTCTAGAGTCCTTATTAGAGTATCAAAAGGATGATTATAATATCAGAAAATTATCTGTCACCATTCTCTGAATTATCACATCTCCTAATCAACATTTCATACTTAGTCCTTATCTCTCTAGAGACCATTACTTTCCATTGTAAGGGCAAGGTTTGGGAGAGAGATACTGTTCTACCCTGCCATCCATTTCTCCATGAGTCTGGTAGAAAATGGATGATTCAAATAACTTCTTCCTAATATAATTTATATGAAAGGGAAGTATTTTCTATTTCTCCCTTATGTGCTCTTGTTTTGAATTGCAAATATTCACTTTCACATATATTTAAAAGTTATTTTGACAGTATGTAATTGAGATTTAAAACATTCTGAACTTGGTTGTTTTCCCTTGATCAAATCTTTTTTTAGTAGAAACACTGTAAATACACCAACAAGTGTCAGAACATACAGTATAGTGAACAGCCAAGGACAATCTGTTATGATATTCTGCATATTAAAGACCAGTTTGTTTATGCCACCAGGAGGAATTCATTTTTGGTATTTCAATTTGATGGATTTAGTGAGAAAGATATAATTTGCTTCACTTAACAACAGTGCCACAGCAGAAGGGTATCCATTACTCTTTACTCAGTGCTAAAAAGAAGAAAGTGTAATGATGGAAAAAGTTAAGGTATCCAAAGAGGTAGTATTCCTAGAATCAACAGAGGGAAATTCAGCTTAGAAACTGAATGGCAGTAATTCCATTCAAACAGGTTAGTGGAATGGATCAGGAACTTGCTTCATGTTAAGAGACCTGGAGCTGCTAGCTCTTTTATGTAGGGACTGAGGAAAGGACTCCAGAGAATAACTGATATGAGCTATAATCTTCCTGACTGACTTTCCAGAATGGGGATTGAACTGTGAGAAGGATCATGAGTGATTTCTGAGTTGTCAAACTTAGAGGAAACAAAACCATAGGACTTTCTTTCCTTATATTCCTCTTCTCCACTTCCTTCTTCTCTAACTTTAGCTTATACTTCCCCCCTTGCTTCTTCCAACTTTCATATCAGGGATTAGATAGGCCCTTCGAGAGGAATGATTGATTAAAAGCTACCAGTCTTACGAGAAGGACAAAATCAAATGTGTTGGGCATTGTTTTTGATTATTCTGATGGCACAGAAAAAGAAGCAACACTCAGAATTAAAGATGAGCAAGATTAATTAAATCAATATTCATTAACATGCATTTCTTAAGGGAGAAGATATAAAGATATATAAAAGTTCATGCTGTTAAATAGTTTGCAATCAATTTAAAGTTAAAAAAGTTATGTACTGAAACAGATACATGAGGGAAAAAAGCAACAAAAGTTTAAGAGAATATGTGTTAAGAGCAAATTAACTGTTACAGTTAGAAGTGGAAGAGGAGATCATCATTGTTGACTGGGGATGATCCACGAAAGGTGGGCCTTGAGCTGGATTTGGGGCAACACTGTATATAAGACTCAAACATATAAACCACAACTGGGACTAAGTGTAAGCAAAGGATCAGAGGCAGCTCGATAGGTTTGGTTCAAGTAGACAGATTTTAAATGATGGAAAAATTGTGGGAAAGTAACTTGGGGTCAGCTTCTATAAGTCCCTGAATGCCAGGGTGGAGAGTTTGGAGCCTACTCAGGATGTGCTTGAAAACCATTGCTAGTAACCATGGGAAAGAAAGATGTGAGCAATATAATAGAACAAGAATTGAGAGGCCAGTTCACTGATCAGGCCCTGGGAGAGTTAGATAGGGAGGTACCTAGATTAGAGAAGGGTCAAAAGGGATGCATTTTGAAGGCTAGCCTAATAAAGTAAATGGAGGCATCCATGAAAAATACTAAAAAGTCCAGAAAAGGAGTGGAGGTGATAGTTTTGAGGTTTTGATGACTTAAGAAATAGCCAAGTGAGAACATCCATTTATCAGTAAGGAGATCCTGGACTAGAATTTGGGAGAGAGTATCAAGCTAAGGCTGTGGATTTGTGTTAGCCACCCAAAGATGGTGGTTGAATCCATGAAAATGGATGATATTTTCCATGAAAGAAGTGTTGTCAGAAGGTTTGGCATATTCATGATGAGTGTGTAGTAGAGTGAGGAACAGTGAGGGAATAAGTGGCCATTAGAAGAACAGGAGAACCCGACTGGTGCTTGGAATAATGAGAGTCTCAGAACCAAGGGGGATGTGGAACTCTAGGGCCAACTGGGTTATCATGAGACCAAGAGGGTAAAAATGAGGATTACCTGGGATGAAGAACCTAAGGAGTCTCAGAGGTCTTTTGTAGTGATCATTTGCTTGTCTGCAGAGTTACATCCCTGGGAAGGAATGGGTTAGCTTTTTCTTATTCATTCTTCATTAATACAAATAGAAAAAAAACCCCATAAAAAACAGGTGGTAAAACAAATTAGAAAACAATGTACACACAACTAACACTCCTGGAGAAAAAGATTTCACACTGTCTTTTGCTAACCTGTTCTGATACTCAATGGCACTTGTTATCCCAGAGTTCTTTTTAAAATCATTATCCAAAATTCCCATTGCTCTCATTTGAAGTGAATTTTTTTGCTGGCTTGCTTTTGTTTATCCTCAGGGGACATGAAGAACATATGGCAACTATCTCTCAAGTAATAATATTCATATTTTTGAAATAGGTAATACACAAGATTTTTTTTTTTCTTTCTAGCCCGCCATTCTTCAGGCTAAATAACACTAACTAGTTTATCTTTCTTATGGGCATTTCTTCCCAGGACGGTGGCTTAGACTGAGTCAAATTTAGCTCCTCAGGTTTGGTGGAAATTTATATGGAAGTCACTGGTTTGTATCAGTGAGCAACAGTGGAGTCAAACTTGCCTAGTAGGTAAAAATTCAAGAGTGAAATGATGATGGCACCTTTTGGGAACAATTCTCTGTGCATCTTTTGTATCCTTAGAGCACTCATCAAAATTAATTGGTACACAGTAAATCTTTCAAAGAATAGAACTTGGGGAAAAAGGGGAAGAAACGTAGCTTTTATCTTGCATTTCCAATGACTACCATATATCAACTCATTACATATTTGAATGAAAGCAAAGATTAAAAATATGCACTAAGATGTAAAATTATGAATGTGATTTTATTTATTAAAAATTATTTTTAATGTTTACTTGTTTTTGAGAGTCAGAGCACGAGTTGGGAGGGGCAGAGAAAGAGGGAGACACAGAATTTGAAGCAGGCTCCAGGCTCCTAGCTGTCAGCACAGAGCCCGAAGCAGTGCTCAAACTCATGATCCGTGAAATCATGACCTGAGCTGAAGCTGACTTAACTGACTGAGCCACCCAGGCGCCCCAAGAATATGATTTTTTTTTAAGTTGCTAAAAGTCAAGGCTAGTCTGTTGGGCTGTTTCTTAGGAATATGATACTTTATTTATTTTAATATATTCAGAAACAAGCGTTATAAGCTCTGAGATTGGTAAGAATGAATGTTAATGAATGTTGCCTCTACTTCCTCTCTAGAATTTATGTACCGTAATATTTTTCATGGAAGTCTCATTAAAAATCATTGAAGGACTATAGGTCTCAATTCATCAAAAAGTACTTGTTATAGGCCAACCAAGATTTTGTCACTGTGTTCCAGGGGAAAGTTAAATAAACAAAAAATCTCAGACTATTAAAGTTGATAAAGTTTCTGATTTATCTCAAAGCAGGTATTTTCTTGACATCATAACAAGGGTGAATGTTTACATAGGTCAGACCTTGTGCTAGTCACTCTTCTAGCACTTTCTATGTAATGATGTACACTATTTCTTTTTATATTTAAACAACCCATTGAAGTCTGTGCTATTACTGTCTTCATTTTACAGATGAGAAAATTGGTAAGGCTTGCCTAAGATCATATAGCTGGTAAACAACAGAGCTAGGATTTTAACCGGGGTCATCTGGCTCCATATCCTGTACACTTAATCATTACTCCATGAGAGATACCTTCAATGCTCTGCTTGAGTAAATTGAGAAGTGAGCAGTGCACCACCTTGTACTTAAAAATTCTAACTCCTTGCATAGGGCCACTTGTACCCCAATGTTTATAGCAGCACTCTCAACAATAGCCAAATTGTGGAAAAAGCCTAAATGTCCATCAGCTGATGAATGTATAAAGAAATAGTGGTTTATATATACAATGGAGTACTATGTGGCAATGAGAAAGAATGAAATATGGCCCTTTGTAGCAACGTGGATGGAACTGGAGAGTGTGATGCTAAGTGAAATAAGCCATACAGAGAAAGACAGATACCATATGTGTTCACTTTTATGTGGATCCTGAGAAACTTAACAGAAACCCATGGGGGAGGGGAAGGAAAAAAAAAAAAAAAGAGGTTAGAGTGGGAGAGAGCCAAAGCATAAGAGACTCTTAAAAACTGAGAACAAACTGAGGGTTGATGGGGGGTGGGAGGGAGGAGAGGGTAGGTGATAGGCATTGAAGAGGGCATCTTTTGGGATGAGCACTGGGTGTTGTATGGAAACCAATTTGACAATAAATTTCATATATTAAAAAAAAATAAAATAAAAATACCAACTCCTGTTGAAATGGAATCTTCCTTGTCATACCTCTGTTTTATTGGTTGAATTTCACTCCTTAGAGAAAGATGGAAGAGTATCTTTCTTCAGAAGCTGAAGACAGCTTTCAAACTCCTCCAGAAATCTTCTCAAGATTCATGTCATCCTCTCTTTTAACTGCTTATCTGTGACATTTGTTTTATTTATAAAATTTGCCTTATTCCAAAAAGGATTATTAGATGGGTCATACAAACATACATAGTAGACACTGAGATAATATATCCTTCCAAGTTTTGTAGCATAAACAGATTTGATAAGCAAGGCTTTTGTGTCTGTATTTGAGGTCTAGATAAGCAGATTAGGAGAGTAAAGAGTAAAGATTCCTGAAGCATGTGTCTCTAGATACTCCCCGCACCCACCCAGGCCTTCTCAAACTCTAGGCTGCATCCTCCGTACAATGTTGTTGACTGGTGTGTTTATATCAAGAGTTCCTTGGACAGTATTTTTTCTCCAGTATCTACTCACCCATTAACCTTGGAAGACAGCACTGTATAGTGATACAAAAGTGGATTTTGCACTCAAAATATATCTTAGTGAAAGCTTGAGAAAATTGGGAGATTTACTTAATCTTTGAGCTTTTAGTCTCACTGTCTAGCAGGGATAACCATGGGTATTTTGCCCCTCCTTAAGGATAGTTTTGAGGATTAAATACAATAACAGGTACCAGCGTTCACACATAGTAGATGCTTAATTAGGATTCCAGATACATGTCAAGAAGGCTTTGGGTGGCCAGTGGAGTCTGGTAAAAAAAAAAAAAAAAAAAAAATATATATATATATATATATATATCTATATATAGATATATATAGATATATATATATATATAGATAGATATATATAGATATATATACACACACACACACACACACACACACACACACACATATATATATATATGCATATGATTAGCTTTATGTGGAAAAGTAAAAAAAAAAAAAAAAGCTCTAGTTAGTGATATTTGCTGAGTTCTGGGGTGAGAGTACCCCCCAGCAAACCTGCATCACTGAACACAGAGCTGGGAAGCAATATGGACAATCCAGCGGCTCTTGGGAGCCAGTGCAAGCCTGATCCAGCATGTCCCTATGTGTGCCTAAACACCACTCCCACCCCCAGCCACAGTGTATATTTGTAGCATTCATAAATGAGTAAAAAGATACGCAGAAAAAAAATTCCATTGCAAGGAATTCCCATCAGATACTGATGCTGCCTGAAAAAGAGAGGTGATGATTTTAGTTGCATTTATAATGGTGAATCTTTTGCTTCTTCTGGTATGGAGGGTCCAGTTACTTTTTCTAAATTAGCTTGCTTTTTTTCCCCCTTTCTTTATCTCTGTCTCAACCTCCCTCTCTACCTCCCTCTTCCAACACAATGCTTTATATGGCAACAGTTACCAAGGAAAGTGAAGGATCTTATGAAAAATTCCAAGGTTCAGTTAGAAAAATGAATGCAAATGCCCATGTTTTATCAATACATACTGTTCAGCTAAGAGCTGGTTGTAAAAAGAAACATTTGCCTGCCCAAAGAAACCACCATCAACATCTTGGCATAAGAGAAATGGATTTGTTTAATATTGGCTATTTGTTCTTTCTTTCTGAGGAGAAACGTCTGAATATGTTCATTTTCGTACTTTAAGTCATCATCGATTACAGAGTTGCAGGCACATTTCATGCGGGCTGCCTCCAGTGGCTGTCAGCAAAAACCAAAACCAAGCAGCTGTTGGGTAGATATTGGAGAAAAGCGCTCTGAATGCTACCCTCCCGTTTTCTTCTCCTGGCACAGGTGAAGATATTTATGCACAGGGAAGGAAATGAAGGGCATGCATCCAGGTTCTTCCCTAGCTGTCTCCTTAGAAAGCACTGCTTTTTGGACAGTCCTCAAAGCATGACACAGCTGACACTTGGTGTAGATACACACACAGTGTCGTATTTATTTGTGGCCACTTCCTTCTGGCAGTCCTTTGGCAGGTAGAATCAAATTCTTCTCTTTGAACAGCACGACCAACTGAGATTTTCCTTTGTGTTTAGTAAATATTTGGGCATTGTAGATTGTTATCAGCAGTGATTCCTTTTATACTTCAGAGATGGAAAACTTTTCTTCCTTGACACTTGGCTGTTCATTTGGGGAAGTGGGAATAGCCAGGTGGAAACTGGACAGGGAATTAGGATACATAAGTCTCATTAATAATAACTTTTCCTTAGCCATTTTATCATACTTGAAAATAGGATGTGCTCTAGGTTAGAAACCTAATTTTACAAGTGACTCTACTTTTGGGGTGTTTTATTGTCCATTTATCAGTTTTTATTTTTTTAGTGTATATTAATGTTGAGATATTTTAACATACACCTTAGCAGTGTAATTTTTAAGGTAAAGAGTCCCACCATATAAATAAAGCAAAGGTGAGTAGAGATATACAGGAATACTTCACAAGTGAAACAGATCAAGTGGACTTCCTCCTGAATTGCTGTTTAAAAAGTTGGTTAGTCACTATTGTCACCACAGTTCAGCACAAAGTTAATGAGAATAAGACTGTATAATTTTGATGTAAAACATCAAACACCTCATAATTGTCATCATCATCCATCTTTATACACCATCATCCATCACCATTATCACTGTATTTTTATTGCTTGGATTAATGCAGTCCTAACAGAGCATAATGGTATGGAAATTATTTAATTACAAGCACAAACTTTATCAAGTCTAAAATCATTTAATCCTGTGACAGAAATCCAGAAATACCACCTCCTGAAAGGACTCGCTATATAAGCCTTAAAGGTATTTTAACTACTATTTCTTCTGATTTTTCTTCGATTTACTCTTGTTTTAATTTTGCCTCTGTATCAAGGAATCTTGAACTTTCATGGTCAGAAGAAGACCTTTGCTAAATATGCATATTTGGGGATCTCATCATAGCAGGTCTCTGGGTGGGGCTTTTGGAATCTCTATGTTTTGTTTGTTTGTTTGTTTGTTGTTTCGTTTTTGACAAGCAGATGTTTCTGATAAAGGTGGTCTAGAAGAACACATTTTAAGGAATATCCCACTCTTTGCTCATAAAAAGAATTCATTATTTTGCCTCTGTTTTTGTTATATTACTATCTAAGGGAATGTGATTATAAATAGAAATCATCACAATTACTATTATATAAATTATTCTAGTTACATTGGTCCAAATTACACTGGTCATTAATAATTAATAATAATGAGAGCAGTAGCATATATATGGTACTTATTATGCCAGACACTCTTTTAAGGAATTTGCATGTATTAATATCACAGTGGTTTTTTGAGGCAAATAATGTCATATACCCATGTTCTAGAAGAGAAGGTTCATCTGAAGGAAGCTGCTCACTGATTTGTAAAGAAGTAGGTCTAGAACCATACCACATGGGTTCAAAGTCTGTCCTTGCCACTTATGAGCTGTATAAGTGACAAATGTCTTTCTCTCTCTGACTGTGAATGACAACTGTGGATCTGACCAATGCTAACCTCCCAGGGTAGTGATGAGGATTACATGAGCTAAAGTCTACCAGTGTGTAAAGGCTAGCCTGGAAAGTCATCCATGCTCTAGCAATGTTAACTGTTTCCACCCTCTGTTGTGACCTCACCTTTCATCCCCCTTTTCTAAGTTGTTGTCATTAACATCCAGTGTAGTTTTCTGAGTTGTTAGCCAACTAGTTAACTACTAGGAGTGCTTCTTTTTTTGTTTTTTTATGTTTATTTTTGAAGGAGAAAGAGAGAAAGAGAGAGAGATATAGAGAGACAGTGGGAGTTGGGGAGGCGGGGAGAGAGAGGGAGACACAGGCTCCACAAACTCTGAGATCATGACCTGAGCTAAAGTTGGACGCTTAAGTGACTGAGCCACCCAGGCGCCCCCTCCCCTGTTGTTTTCTTTTGTTTTTGATTTGTTTTGATTTGTTTTGTTTTTGATCATTGGACGATCACTGTTTCAGGTGTTTTACCCATATTCCATTATATGAAATAGTATAGTTTACTTTGATTAATCCAGTGTTATTGGTCATTACGGTCATTTTCCAGTTTTTGCTATTATAAACCATGTTGCAGAAATCATATCTGTAGCTAGGTTATGTAAAATGTTTGTAATCATATCCTTAGGATGCATTTTAAGAAGTAGAATTGCCAGTGTCAAATTGTGTATTTTCAAGTTTTTAGCATATTTTTTTTTAAGATTTCCTGCCAGGAATGTTGCAACAGTTTGTATTTCTACCTACCAACAAAATATGAAGATTTTTATAAAAGGTTTGAAGGAGGGGCACCTGGGTGGCACATTCAGTTGGGCTTCTGACTCCTGATTACAGCTCAGGTCATGATCTTAGTCAGGGTCCTGAGATTGAGCCTCAGGTTGGCTGTGTACTGAGTGTGGAGCCTGCTTAAGATTTACTCTCTCTCCCTCTCCCCTCTCCGTACCCCCCACCCTCCCCTTGGCCTATACCCTGTCCCCCCTGCCCCTGCTCTGGGGTGCACACACTCTCTCTAAAATTACAAAAAATAGTAAGAAGAAAAAGTTTAAAGGAAATGAATTGCAAATCGACAACCTGTGAGTTCTTTTTTAGCCATCTAGCAGTCTTTATCAACAACCAGATGTCAAATTACCTGTTTGCTTGGAAAAGAGAATCAAAGCTATGTTTCAGTCTGTTTAATAAACTGCTGTGTAAGTTCTAAGGAAGTGTCTCTAAAAGTCACAGAGGGGTACAGTGTTATAAATTCTAAAGAAATAAGGAAAACTCTTGGTACCTGAGAGACTTTTATTCCCTGTTGTCAATTAGGTCATTCAGGTCTCGGTTCAAATGTCACCTTTACAGAGAATCTTTTCCCACCACCCTTTCTAAAATAGTCTCCCTAACCTACCATCACTCTACCCCATTATTCTGTCTTTTTTTTATAGTAGTTCGTACTATTTGTTTATTACCTTATTGCCTCTCTCCTCATTACAATATTGCTCGTGAGCTTCTGGGAGTCAAGAGACCCTTCCTGTACCGGTCATCTTATTGCTGGAACCTAAAATAGTGCTTGATACATGGAAGGTATTCATATATGATGTGAATGAATTAATGAGTGAATGAATGGATGCAGTCTTTTAAATCCTTACTAAGTTCACCATTCGCTATTCATGCACAGCTGTGAAGTCTGCAGTACAACACTGTTAAGGGACAAAATATGCATACAGGGCAAAGTATCCTTTGTGACTCATCTGAGATATTCAGCCTTGTAGATGAAGATAAGCAGAAGAGGACTAATTATTAGATCATCAATAGCATTGGCCCTTTGGTTACAAATGTGAGTTAATTTCCCTTTGGATTTATCCTATGAGTTGCTTTTTAATGGTCTAGGGCTTTTGTTATAGATAAGTTCGGCTGTACTTTTCTCTTTGCTTCCTTAACGGCTGTGCCCTTTGGGTAGCTGTTTTAATCAATTTTCTCAGTCCCTGTCTGCCATGGGGATAAAGCTTTTGCAGAACTATTAAAGATCCTAATGTCAACTTCTCTTAAGATTTTTGTGTCCAATAAAGGGTGTCCTGAGAGTTACTGTTCTGAGAGTATCTTAACAACTTGCCATGCACCTTAACTAGGAGAATATGTTTGTTTCACTCGGACAGGTACAGAATCTATGAGGTTCCCTGTGGTATACCCAGCTCTTGCACAATGACTGGGGCATAGGAAGCATTCCAAAAACTGTTGAATAAGTGAACAAGATAATCAATATCTTTCCTACCTATCAAGAAATCCAATTGGGATCTATTATGTGTTGTAGGTAATTCCTTTGAGCATTGAGAATCTGTGTGACTGGCTCTCACTTGCTTATCATCTAAGTTGAACTGCTGAGTGTGGGCAGTAGAAATTATTTCAGTGGAGATTTAACTGGCTTGAATTTATGAGAATATTATTTGTCATATTGGGAAGAATGCCTACGGACTTCCCTGGTTCTCTAAGGAGGCTCAGGTCTCCCCCAAATGACTGGCATATTACAAGTTTTCAATGTTATATTGTTTTTATTGGAAAGGGATATACACACTTACTTGTCTGGAGTTAAGGAAAGAACCACTAGCATATTCCAACTCTAAGATAATGACGATGATAATTGCAGTAGCATTTATAACACATCCACTATGTGCCAGATACTGAACTGGGTGCTTTGTATTCCTTATGTGGTTTAAATCTAATAACACATTGAAACAGTTATTTTTATTCCATACTACCAATGAGAAAACTGGAAATTTTGAAGATTGAGTACTTTGCCTAAGGTTAAATAACTTGTAAATGGTGAAGTTTGGATTTGAATTCAGTTCCATCAGACTTCAAAACCTATCCTTATGAGTATTATGCCTTGTCGCATCTCCAATCTTCTTTCATTCAATCTTAGTCTTTTATTATAGCTAAATTTGAATGGCTATTCCAGAGGAATCTTTCACAATTTTTTCATTGATCACTTTCAAGCCAGTCTGAATCCCCAAAACATAAGATTTTTATAAACTCCATCAGTGTAATCCCAAACTAGATAAATAACTTTTAAAGATCTTGAGCTAAAATGCCTCTCCCTCTGTTATTACATTAATGATGTAACTTTCTGTGGTGTTGCTCTGAGCATTAAAAGAATTAATACACTTGAGGCTAGATTTGTCGAGAGATAATTTTTTGTTTTGTTTTATTGCAGTTACTGTTGTTTCTGGTATTTTTCTCTTCCCTCCATTCTACTTTTTCTTTCTCCAATATTGGCTTGAAGGACAACTTTCTGTGCATGTTCAGGAATCTGGAGCAAAGGAAACAAGCACAGTAATTTGTCTGCCACTATTTGGATGTTAATATAGCACCTCAGCAGCCAGCAAAGCAGACAGAGCCCCTGTGAACATCATTGTGTTTGGGCTGCAGCTTTGGTTGCCAAAGTGCAGTTTTTACTGTTGGCATTTCTGCCACCTGCTATGGGTAATAACCATCTAAAGGACAAATCCCCCTGTCTGTGATTTTTCTTTCTGGGCTTCATTGGAGAGAGACTGTGAAATGATTTATTCCTCTGTACATGTGAAGCTACAATGTATTCTCAGGTGCAGAGTTTTGGCCTCTGATACTTTATGTTCTTAGGTTAATCCATTAACTTGCCTGGGGGGAAAAGGACAGGCAAGATGGATGAAGGTGTTACAAAAACCTAGATGAAAAGGATCTCAAAAAATCTCAACCACTGCCTCTTCCTCTCTGTTCCCATCTGCTCCTAGGAAGTCCTTTATAGGAAATGGGGTCTGTTAATAACAATGCTTTGTACCTGTTGTTATAAATGAGACCAGTTATTTTTCACTATGTGGGTATAATGAATATTTTACTTGTCTTCCCATATCCCCCTCAAAAGAACACACATGCACACACACACACAAATGGTTTTGTGCCCAAATAAGTGTGAGGAATACCGGGGGGAAGAAAATTACAAGTCTGTTTGCTGCAGACCTTGTCAGAGCCTTAAAAAACATCACACAAATTATGAATCTCTCTAGAAGGGATATATAGTATGCAACATTTTTCAACTTTATTTGATCTCAAAATGCTTTTTTATAGGAGCAGCTTAGAGACTAATGTTCTATTGAACACACTTAGGAGAGCATTGGACTTGATCATTTTCATTACAATTTTGTAATTAGTTTGCAAACTTATCTTGTTGCTCTTAATTGGGTTGTTAGTTCAAGTGAAAATGTTTTATGTATAATTTTTCATGTTGCAAGTGTGTTTTTATACTAACTACTGGAAATTGTAGTTCTAAAAAGATTGTACAAGAGCATTATCTCAGTGACTACTCAGTTTCCTCTCCCCACCTCCATTTTCCTCCTGTTCTTACAATGCCATTAAGTATACCTAAATGGAAGAAAGCTAACTTGGTGGTAGAGGTACATGCCACTGTAGGTGGATTGGTGTGTTAATTATACAGTATGCAAGTAATCTGTGGATGGGCTTTATTAATTAGATCTCAAGAAATTGTATAAAAAATAAACATACCCTGGAATTTCTCTTGGTGTACATTTTTCAAGTGGCTTTGCTTTTCTGTTGGCAGAAATTGGTCAGGCTCATGGAGTCAACATAAATGTTAGAGTCAAACATAACGTAGTAAATTTACAGTGTAATTTTTAAATGTAATATTCTTAACACACATTATCAATGAAAAGCAAAGAAAAATTCTTCAAAGGAGATTCTAATCATGATAGAGGTCAGTACCTTCCCTGAAGATGTCAATATTCCTGTCCCAGCTCATTCCCTCACTGTAGCAGAACTGAAAGACTGGCCAGGAGAGATTGGTCATTGTGACTGCCATAATGTACTCACAGGACCACATAGCATTTATATTCTTGGAACATTTTGCTATTTGGTTTTAAGATCAAGCATAAAGAAATGTTTTTATTCCTTTCTAAGTCAATTAATTTCTTAAAAAATAGCAAGCTGAAATGAAAAAGCTTTATTGTTAGACTCAGTATAGCCATAACTACATATCTCCTATGTTGGGCTCAGTCATAATATCAATTTTTCATGGGGTTCTCAGTTTAAAAAAAATCACACACAACTTGTTGAATATCCAAGAAAGAAATACATGCATTACACTGTTGTTTTCTGAGTGTCACTGTTCTCAAAGCACATGTAGAGAAAAGGTGGTTATGAGGACAGTTCTCTGGTCACCTGGAAGGGCTTCCACTGTCACATGAAGGAAGGCTATCCCATTTTCTGGGTGATAAAGAACCTGAGCTTTCCTAGAGATATTTATCTCCAGTGTTGTTGGTCCATTTAAGCACTCTTTATGTATCCTTACTCAAATAATATTTGTTAAATGATTAAATAAATGCAACAACTATTAGAAATAATAGAGATGGAGAATGGAGATGTGGGTTTTATGTGTGTATACCTAAAGGGATCCGAATGGTGTCAGTCATAGAAGTAAATGTTAGAAAAACATTTTGTGAAGTTGAAAGACCAAAATAGTGAAAGAATGAAACAGACGTTTTCTATGATGCCTTTTCTAATGTGACTGTCTTGAGATTGTACTGTTTATTTTTTGCTGCATAACAAGCAATCCCAAATGCAGTAGGTTATAAGTAACAATTCTTTTATGATCTCACAGATTCTGTGGGGCAGGAATTTGGACAGGGTGCTATGGCGATGGTTTATCTCTGCTTCTGGGTATATGGGGTCTGACTAGTGTGAGGTGGTATCTCATTATGGTTTTGGTTTGTATTTACATGATAATGAGTGATGTTGAGCATTTTTTCATGTGTCTGTCAGCCATCTAGATGTCTTGTTTGGAAAACTGTCTACTCATGTCTCTTGCCCATTTCTTCACTGGATTGTTTGCTTTTTTGAGTGTTGAGTTTGATAAGTTCTTTATAGATTTTGGATACTAACCCTTCATCTGATTTGTCATTTACAAATATCTTCTCCTATTCCATTGGTTGCCTTTTAGTTTTGCTGATTGTTTCCTTCACCGTGCAGAAGCTTTTTATTTTGATGAGGTCCTGTTAGTTCATTTTTGCTTTTGTTTACCTCGCCTCTGGAAACATGTGAAGTAAGAAATTGCTGTGGCTGAGGTTAAAGAGGTTTTTGCCTGCTTTCTACATTAGGATTTTGATGGCTTCCTGTCTTACATTTAGGTCTTTTATCCATTTTGAGTATATTTTTATGTATGGTGTAAGAAAGTGGTCCAGGTTCATTCTTCTGCATGTTGCTGTCCAGTTTTCCCAGCACCACTTGCTGAAGAGACTATCTTTATTCCATTGGATATTCTTTCCTACTTTTTCAAAGATTAGTTAGCTATACATTTGTGGGTCCATTTCTGGGTTCTCTATTCTGTTCCATTGATCTGTCTGTTTTTGTGCCAGTATGATACTGTCTTAATGATTACAGCTTTGTAATACATCTTGAAGCCCGGAATTGTGATGTCTCAGCTTTGGTTTTCTTTTTCAGGATTGCTTTGGCTGTTTGGGGTATTTTCTGGTTCTGCAGAAATTTTAGGATCATTTGTTCTAGCTCTGAAAAATGCTGGTGTTGTTTTGATAGGGATTGCATTGAATGTCTAGATTGCTTTGGGTAGTATTGACATTTTACCAATATTTGTTCTTCCAATCTATGTGCATGGAATACTTTTCCATTTTTTTGTGTCTTCTTCAATTTCTTTCATAAGATTTCTATAGTTTTCATTGTATAGATTTTTCACCTCTTTGGTTAGGTTTATTCCTAGGTATTTTATGGTTTTTGGTGCAACTGTAAATGAGATCAATTTCTTGATTTATCTTTCTGTTGCTTCATTATTTGTGTATAGAAATGCAACCGGTTTCTGTGCACTGATTTTATATTCTCTGACTTTGCTGAATTCATGGATCAGTTCTAGCAGTTTTTTGGTGGAATCTTTTGGGTTTTCCATATAGAGTATCATGTCATCTGCAAAGAGTGGAACTTTGCTTCCTCCTTGCTCATTTGGATGCCTTTTATTTCTTTGTGTTGTCTGATTGCTGAGGCTAGGACTTCCAATACTGTGTGAATAACACTGGCAAGAGTGGACATCCCTATCTTGTCCCTGGCCTTTGGGGGAAAGCTCTAAGTTTTTCTCCATTGAGGACGTTATTAGTGGTGGGTCTTCCATATATGACTTTTATGGTCTTCAGGTATTATCCTTTTATCCCTACTCTGTTGAGGGTTTTTATCAAGAAAGGATGCTATATTTTGTCAAATGCTTTCTCTGCATCTATTGAGAGGATCATGTGGTTCTTGTCTTTTCTTTTATTAATTTGGTGTATGACATTGATTGTTTTGCAGATATTGAACCAGCCCTGCATCCCAGGTATAAATCCCACTTGATGGTGATGAATAATTCTTTTAATATATTGTTGGATCCAATTGGCTAGTATATTGTTGAGAGTTTTTGCTTCCATGTTCATCTGGGAAATTGGTGTATATTTCTCCTTTTTAGTGGGGTCTTTGTCTGGTTTTGGAATCAAGGTAATGCTGGTCTCATAGAATGAGTTTGGAATTTTTCCTTCTACTTCTGTTTTTTTAGAACAGCTTCAAGAGAATAGGTGTTAACTCTTATTTAAATGTTTGATAGAATTCCCCTGGAAAGCCATCTGGCCCTGGACTCTCATTTTCTGGGGAGATTTTTGATTACTAATTCAGTTTCTTTACTGGTTATGTGTCTGCTCATTCTCTATTTCTTCCTGTTTCAGTTTTGGTAGTTTATATGTTTGTAGGAATTTGTCCATTTTTTTCCAGATTGCCCAATTTGTTGGCATATGATTGCTCATAATATTCTCTTACTATTGTTTGCATTTGTGCAGTGTTGGTTGTGATCTCTCCTCTTTAATTTTTGATTTTATTTATTTGGATCCTTTACTTTTTCTATTTGATCAAACTGACTAGGGGTTTATCAATTTTGTTAATTCTTTCAAAGAACAAGCTCCTGCTTTCATTGATCAGTTCTATTTGTTTGTTTTGTTTTGTTTTGATAGCATTTATTTCTGCTCTAATCTTTATTATTTCCCATACTCAGCTGGTTTTGGGTTTTATTTGCTGTTGTTTTTCCAGCTTTTTAAAATGTGAGGTTAGATTGTGTATCTAAGACCTTTCTTCCTTTTTTAGGAAGGCATGGATTGCTGTATACTTCCCTCTTATGACTGCCTTTGGTGCATCCCAGAGGTTTGGGGCCGTAGTGTTATCATTTTCATTGCCTTCCTTGTACTATTTAATTTCGTCTTTAACTTCCTGGTTAACCCATTCATTCTTTAGTAGGATGTTCTTTAATCTCTAAGTATTTGTTATCTTTCCAAATGTTTTCTTGTGGTTGATTTCAAGTTTCATAGCTTGTGGTATGAAAATATGCACAGCATGATCTCAAACTTTTTGTACTTCTTGAGGGCTGATGTGTGTCACAGTATGTGATCTTTTCTGGAGAATGTTCCATGTGCACTCAAGAAGAAGGTGTATTCTGCTGCTTTAGGATGAAATGTTCAGAGTAATACATCTGTTAAGTCCACCTGGTCCAGTGTGTCATTCAAAGGCATTGTCCCCTTGTTGATTTTCTGTTTGGATGATCTTCCCATTGTTGTAAGTGGGGTTTTGAAGTCTCCTACTTTATGGTGTTATTGTCGATGAGTTTCTTTATGTTTGTGATTGTTTTATATATTTGGGTGTTCATGTTGGGGACATACATGTTTATAATTTTTAGATCTTCTTGGTGGATAGACCCTTTAATTATGATATAATGCCCTTCTTCATCTCTTGTTATAGTCTTTATTTTAAAATTCAGATTTTCTGATGTAAGTATGGCTACTCTGGCTTTCTTTTGGCAGCCATTAACATGATAGATAGTTCTTCATGCCATTACTTTCATTCTGAAGGTGTCTTTAGGTCTAAAATGTGTTTTTTTGTGAACAGCATATAGATGTATCTTGTTTTCTTATCCATTCTGTTACCCTTTGTCTTTTGATTGGAGCATTTAATCCATTGACATTTAAAGTAAGTACTGAAAGATATGAATTTATTGCAATCATGTTGCTTGTAGAGTTCGAGTTTCTTGTGGTGTTCTCTGGTCCTTTATACCCTTTGTTCCTTTTGGTATTTTTTGTTTTGTTTCATCTTTTCTTCCCTCAGAGAGTCCTCCTTAAAATTTCTTGCAGGGCTGGTTTAGTGGTCATGAACTCCTTTAGTCTTTGTTTGGGAAACTTTTTATCTCTCCTTCCATTTTGAATGTTAGCCTTGCTGGAAAAAGAATTCTTGGCTGCATATTTTTCTGATTCAGCACATTGAATATATCCTGCCACTCCTTTTTGGCCTGCCAAGTTTCTGTGGATAGGTCTGCTGCAAACCTGATCTGTCTTCCCTTATAGGTTAAGAACTTTTTTCCCTTGCTGCTGTCATAAATCTTTCCTTATGTGTGTATTTAGTGAATTTGACTGTGATACGCCTTGTTGATGGCCAGTTTTTGTTGAATCTAATGGGAGTTCTTCATGCTTCCTTGATTTAGATGTCTGTGTCTTTCCCCAGGTTAGGGAAGTTTTCTGCTATGATTTGCTCACATAATGTTCTACCCCTTTTTCTCTCTCTTCATCTTTTGGAACTGCTATTATTTGGATGCTATTGCTTTTTAATGAGTCACTGAGTTCTCTAATTCTTATATCATGATCTTTTTCCTTAGTTTCCCTCTTTTTTCTGCTTCATTATGCTCATAATTTTGTCTTTATCACTTATTCACTGCTCTCCTTCATCCATCCTTGTTGTCATGGCATCTGTTTGAGCTTGCATCTCAGTTATAGCATTTTTAATTTTGTACTGGCTAGATTTTACTTCTTTTATCTCTGCAGAAAGGGATTCTGTGCTTTTTTCAACTCCAGCTAGTGTTTTTATTATTGTGATTCTAAACATACATCTTGCTTATATTTATGTTGATTAAGTCCCCGGTTGTCATTTCTTCTTGTTCTTGCTTTTGGGGTGAATTCCTTTCTTTTGTCATTTTAGAGGAAGAAAAAGAATTAATAAAATAAAAAATTAAAATTAAAAGATTAAAAACAACACAAAAATCAAAGAAATGAAGCTATTTCCTAGGTTTGTTTTGATCTGTTTTTTGAAAGAAGCCTGACAGAATAGAGAAAAAAAGGGAAAGAAAAGAAAAAAAAAAAAAAAAGAAAACCAAATAAGAAAATGTTTAAAAAATAAAGAAAATGCATATAATAAAATAGAATAAAATGAACAAAGTAAATTAGATTTGTAAAAATTATAAAAAATAAAAAACACAGTAAAAATAAATTTTAAAAACATTTATAAAAACGGAAAATGAAAGTAATTGTTTTCTCTTTCTATATCTAAGAAGAAGAAAAGAAAAAGAAAAAAAATGAATAGATGGACCAGTGAACAGAATGAAATCCAAATGAAATTACATCCAAATTTCCCCTTTAAGTCAAACTATGAAGCATTTTATAGTCCATACACTAAACAGACAGAGAGACTTGTGGACATCGTTTATCGCTTGGTCGGCGCAATTGGACGGGTCTTGGTGTAATGGCTCCATTTCCACTAGGTGGCGCTGATTAGCTTATTGGGGTGAATTGGTTTAGTGCACGTGAGCATACACGTGCAGGTGTGGAGTGGTAAAAATGGTGTCATCCAGCTTCCCTGTTTCTAGCCTCAGAACTCTCTGCTCTCACCCATTGGCCATCAGGCCACCCTCCTTTGTTTCCATCTTCCATCCACTGCCTGTTTCTACACTGTCCACAACCAAGTTGTCAGCCTGTCAGGTGGCACCTCTCTCCTGAGTTTTCCCTCAGATGGGACTTTGTTTCCAATCCCCTCACTTGTGAGGACTCTGCATCCTGGCCTGCTATGACCCTCTGGGGAAGGGTCTCACTGAGCAGTGGCCAAGTGCCAGCTTGCCCCTGTGATTGCTCTCATGGCTGTGCTGCTACAGAGGCCCAGAGACTCAGTTTGAGGGCCAGACTGGCCTAGAAAAAGTTTGTGCGATTTGTAGCAGCAGTGGTTTAAGGACTATGGCAAATCACAACACATAAATAGTGCCGGGCTTCACCCTGGCCTCTTTGTTCCAACACCAGCAAATATGGCTGTTCTCCAGGGTCCGCTGGTATATTTTCCCCGTGGGGAGGCCCTACGACCTCTACCAAATGTCCTCCCAACAGGTGAAAGACTTTATTTTTTAAAGAACTTTTAGCTTCATAGCAAACTTGAGCAGAAAATACAGATTTTTTTATATACCCCCTCTTCTCAGACGCATAACAACCTCCTCTACTGTCATCATCCCTCACCAGAGTGGTACATTTTTCAAAATTGACGAACCTGTACTGACACATCATTATCACCCAAAGTCTATGCTTTACATTAGTTAGGGTTCATTCTTGGTGTTTTGCATTCTATGGATTTTAACAAATGTATAATGACACGTATCCACCATTGTAGTATCATATAAAGTAGTTTCACTGCCCCCCAAATTCTTAGTGTTCCTCCTTTTTATCCTCTCACACCTTCGTCTGGTAACCACTTATCCTTTTACTGTCTTTGTAGTTAGGGCTATGAGACTTGCATTCCAATTCTCTACCTAAAGGGAAGGAAAGGCAGAAACTATGTAAACAGTTTATTTTAGCTATACTGTGGAGCTGGGGACATCCTTCATTACTCTGCTGGATCTATATTATGGATTTTTCCCCCATCCACACAAATGTTTCCATGATCTAGGTTAGATTGTTGAAATAGGGCTCCTGCTGGACATTTCTTGGTTCTTGTGTTTGTTTATTTTTTTTAATTTTTTGATTTAGTTTTGAGAGACAGAGAGAGAGTATGAGTGGGGTAGGGGCAGAGAGAGGAAGACACAGAATCTGAAGCACGCTCCAGGCTCTGAACTGTCAGCACAGAGCTCAACACGGGGCTCCAACTCACAAACCATATCATGACCTGAACTGAAGTCAGACGTGTAACCAACTGAGCCACCCAGGAGTCCCCTAAGTTTTTGTTTTAATACTCTCCTATCATGTTCCTGTTACTCTTTTCTTACCTTTTAGAGATTTGCCATTGTCCTCCCTTTAGAAATTCTTTTGACAGTTTAATGAGAATGTGGTGATTTATCTTCATGGGCAATTAAATACTTTTAATAGGAATGCCATGTTATAGACTAACATTTCTTATTAAAAATAAAAATTAAAAAAAAGGTGTTTCCCCAAATATATATGAAATAATGGTGATACTGACCCACTAGCAGTTGTTGAGATCATGGAGATGAATAAAGAGCTTCCTACCCCCTTTCAAGAATGAAATCCATGGGTTACACTTTTTTTTTTAGCACTTCACTGCAGGAGTCACAGATTATCAACATTATGCATGATGATAGTAACACGCTATTTTAAGACACAAAGGGATGTTTCTCTCAGAGTCATATGCAACATATATGTTTGAACTTTTCATATGACTGTTTTTGTTTTGTTTTGTTTTTAAAAACTGTGTTTTTAGTAACAGATTACCTCATGTGATTAGATTATGCTCATGCATGTTCTATATGTGACAGAACACAGAGAATGGTGTTACTATACATTAGTACTGAATTTCTATTTCATTTTATTCTGGAGGGGAAAAAAGAAGAAAGGACTAATAGGCAATAGGGCAACATAGAGAAGACATGTAGATACCATATAGCAGTGATCAGAGATTCTATATATCATCACTATGCCCTTTTTAACTCTTAGGAACAGTCTTTTTTAAACAGTGGGGGACAGAAATAAGGGTTATTATTTTTTTTTTTCTGTTATGATTGTAAAAAGAATACCCAGAAATTGGAACCTGAAGGAGGAACTCTTCTCTTTAGCCTGTTAGTTTAGGTTCTTAACTAACTGTACAAAATGGAGATAATGTGATTTGTACTATAATTGTCAATATGAAGCATAGATGAAATAATACATGTGAATTACTTGGGGATATATAAATAATTTATAAGTTTAATAATATTCTTTAATGCAAAAAAATAAATGTAGGTTCAGTTCAGTTTCTCACACATGATACTCAACACATTCTTACTATTTTAGAGGCAGTGCACTATCGAGTGATCAACCTGATAGCGGGTGGAAGAAATCACTCACCTGAGCTTTAGGAAATGCCAAAAATCTAGGACTTATTCAGAGTTAGTAGTTACACTGAGTTGAACATTGCCCCCTCAAAATTTATGTCTTTTCTACAACCTCAGAATTTGACCTTGTTTGTAAATAATCATCATGCAGATGCGGTTGATTCAGATGAGGTCATATTGGAGTAGGGGAAATTCTTAACCCAGTATAATTGGTGTCCTTATAATAAGAGAAGAGACAAAGAATCACCCACAGAGAGGAGAACATGGTATGAAGACACAGACTCACAGAGAGAAGTCACCTATGAAGGCAGAGATTGGAAAGAGGCAGGGGCAAGCCAAAGAATACCAAGATTCGCTGGCAAACATCAGACACTGGAGGGAGAACATAGCTCTGCTGACATCTTGATTTCAGAATGCTGGCTTCCAGAACCATGAGAATTTTTATCTCGATTGTTTTAAACCACCAGTTTGTGATACTTTGTTGTGGCAGTCCTAGCAAACTAACTCAGCAGTCAAGGAGGCTGCTGAGCCAAGTTGACCACTGAGGGACTTCCACAGAGGCCACTGAAGTGGAGTGTCCATAACTAGATCTTGGAAGCCAGGTATGCAGGCATGGATCCAAGAGCCAGGGAGTCTAATGAGGAATAGTCATCAAAAGAATTCTTGGCCATCACCCGTTCCAGATGTCAGTGTCACTGCCAATTTCTATCTGCTCACTACCCAAGTCACTTTAATGGAATGAGATAGATTAGACAAGTTTTGGGTTGAATAAACCCTTAAATATGAAGTAAGTTATAACCAGAAACCTAATTATCTTGCTTTACAATGGAAAAGGAAGAAATTGTCCCTGATCACATAGCTTCCTTCCTTGTTTATAGATAATCTCCTGTACTTTTAACACAGTTTTATTAGAGGCTTTTCTTCCTACTCTGTCTTTCACAATAGAATCCAGGGTCATGTTTTAAGTTTCTGTTGCTGCTGTAACAAATCACCACAATTTTGATGGCTTAAAACAACACAGTCCTATTATCTTACTTTTTTTTCTGGTGAGTCCAGTATAGGTTACACTGGACTGAAATCAAGGTGTCAACACACCTTGATTCCTTTCAGGAGGTTTCTAGGGGCAAATCCATTTCCTGTTCATTTGGGTTGTTGAAAGGATTCAGTTTCTTGTGATTATAGGATTGAAATCCCTGCTTTTTTGCTGCCTATAATGTGAAGACCATTACCAGCTCCTAGAAGTTAATACATTCATTGGCTCATGGCCCCTTTCCTCCATCTTCAAAGCCAGCAACAGCTGGTCAAGTCTCTCTCCTATCAAATATTTCTAACCCATTAGTTTGCTTCTGTATCCAGTTTTAAAGACTTGTGTAATTACATTGAGCCTACCTGATAATTCAGGATAGTCTTCCTTTCTCCAGCTCAGGTGATCAGCAAACTCAATCCCATCTGCAGCTTTAATTCCCATTTGCTATGTAACCTAACATGTTCACCGGTTCTGGGGATTAGAGAATGGACATCTTTAGGGTGCTATTATTTTGCCTACCACAGATTATCTGCAGCTGAGCATCCTGTCTTCGCCATGGGAGTAGTAAGGGGGATACAGAGCTTTATCAAAACAACAAATCTGAATTATAAGCATGGTATTTAAAAAAATCTATCTTTACCAATTTGCTGAATTGAAAATTAAAAATTAAATACACTTAATGGAGAATATTTGACTTTTAAAACATCAGACATATCTTTGATAGGACTGCCTTCTTATCAGGGAAGAAGTTACTTTATACATAATCCAATATGTATAAATAGGAAATTTTTAGAAATTATTGGTGGCCTATGTTGAGAGCTCCTTTTTGGCCTTAACTTTGAACACATTAAGTGTGGGCTCCACTTGTTTCTCATCTGATTGTTCCTCCAAACTCAGTATATCCCAATAAAGGGTAACTTATTTTTTACCTTAAATTTTCTTTGCTTAATTCCATCTGATTACCATTAGAATGAATTCAAATCATCAATGTTTTATACCATGAATATATCATCTTCTAGTTTCCTGACCCTTTTAAACGTCCTAAGAGGTATATTATGGATAAACAATGACTGCCATTTGGGTTTCAAAATCATTTAGGGGCGCCTGGGTGGCTCAGTCAGTTGAGTGGGTGACTTCAGCTCAAGTCATGATCTCACAGTTCACGAGTTCGAGCCCTGTGTCACGCTCTGTGCTGACAGTTCAGAGCCTGGAGCCTGCTTCAGATTCTGTGTCTCCCTCTCTCTCTCTCTGTCCCTCCCCTGCTCAAGCTCTGTCTCTCTCTGTCTCAAAAATAAATAAACATTAAAAAAAAATTTTTTAAATCATTTAGTGACTTTACCACTAAATGTGGGCAAATACTCCTTTCTAGTTTTCCAGTACAGGTTTTAGGCATATTTTGGCATCCCTCCTCTTCTCACATCCATCTAAAATTAAATAATACAAAAATATACCTTAACAACTTATTTGAAAAGAGTTTATTCATGTAATAATTATTAAACACCTGTTATGTATTAGGCATTGTTCTAGGCGCTGGAAATATCCAGTGATTCATATGTTTAAGGTCTCTGTTGAGGGAATTGCCTTCATACACACCTGTTTTGATTCAGTCTTCTCTTCCCCTAGAATCTTAATGGTAACCCTTGCTTACTTAGATTTTTGTTTTCTTATGTTGGCATCTGTACATCTTTTTTACCCTTTCTTTTATCCAAATTCCATATCCGGGTCTTGATTACTCATGGCTTAGCTTTTGAGTAACTCTACTTGGAAAGGACCTGATTAAGAAAATGCCAGCAAAAGGTTAATTGTGATAGATCTGTATGCATTTGCTGTTTGTCAAGGGGTTGCATTGTAGCACAAATGAATAAACTCTCCGTTGCTGAAATTACAGCCATCCTATTCTGGCCACTAAAGACAATATATGTTTTGCTATTTACCCTCCTGGTGCCCCCCACCCTGGTTTTTTGTTTGCTTGTTTGTTTCCTCTTTGGAAACCATTCACTTAATATCCCAAGTGGTGAGACAGCCCTGACCTCCATTGTGACAGTTAAGCACATGCCAATGACACCTTACCCTAAAGCAGCAGAAAGGCCATTTTTCAAATAATGATTTAAGTAGGTCAGAGCAAACAGGATACTCACATTAAAGGAAAAAGAAAGTATATATTTCAGAAAGACCTGTGAATTTGAATTCCTTTGCCTGCCCTAATGTTTAAGTTTTCAAATTAGTTTGCCTGTTAGATGAGAGACTCCTCCCTGGAGGTGATAGTGGGACCCCCTGGCCTTGAGTGGCTCTCCAGAGACAGCAGATGCCTTCCCTCAAGTGTTAACCGTGTAGTAAATCCCTTTTGGGGCTGTTCAAATCTCCCTGATAAGCCTTCCTGCACTTGAATTATTGGATGTGAGGAGTGGAAAAATGAACAGTTGGAAGACCTTTTTAGAATATTAAATAATTGGTTGTTTAAAATCTAAAAAAAAATAATTTACTAGCAACCATTTTGAGGAACTCAGTTAAATATAAAAAATGTATTAAATTTGTATATGACTAAGCAACAAAATGTTTGATGTTCCAGTGTCAGGTACTTGACTAAAACAAATGGTTAATGCCTAACTGCTTCACCAGAAATAGCTTCTCACCCCACTGTCAGAGCATATTGAATTGTGCCTCTTGAAAGAAGTCTTAGAAGAGTCAGTTGGTAGGCAAAGAGAATTAAAATGAAGAGACATCCAACATATCTTGAGTCCTTTCTACATATATATGGAGAGAAAGGGTACATTTGTGCCTTGGGCTCATTAGCAAAATACATTAGCTCTAGCTGACTGATTTGCACCTGGTGCCTGCCTGAGGTCTCCAAAGAGAGGAGATTTACAATTAGGTTTGAGCCTAAGAAGCTTTGAAAGCTTTCCCATCAAAAGTAGGTAGACATTTGGAAACATAAATATACCATATTTCGTTCTGGATTACACATTTGCTAAAGTTCACCTTTTAATTTTTTTAGAAGTCAGCAGTCATGGTGCGTGTATCACACTCTTCATGCACATCACCTTTGAAATGAGATCCCGGATGGAGTGATACTCCTTGAATGGAGCAAAGAGATTATCTATTACAACCACCTTCTTAGAGATTAGCAAACTGAGCCCCAGAGAGGTTAAAAAAAGAGATTTAAAATCTTAAATATTTAGCAGCCTGGAGCCTGGCCAGGACTGGGAGCCAGGTTAATCTAATTGCCAGCATAGTGTTTATTTTTTCCCTTTGCCTCATTGACATGATAGTTGCTTGAATAAACATTTAAATTTTTTTAATGTTTATTTATTTTTGAGTGAGAGGAAGAGAGAGTGAGCGAGCAGGTGGGGGAGGTGCAGTGAGAGGAGACACAGAACTCGAAGCAGGCTCCAGGCTCCAAGCTGTCAGCCTAGAGCCTGATGCAGGGCTCGAACTCATGGACTCATGGACTCATGGACCATGAGATCATGACCTGAGCCGAAATCAGCTGCCCAACTGACTGAACCACCAAGGTACCCCATTTTGAATAAACTTTTTAACTATACAGTATTTCTTTTTGTTTTTTCTTTCCTTTTTTTTTTTTTTTTTCGTTTTTTTGGCTTAAGAGGTCACCTAAGATAGTATATTTTCTCATTGCCATTAAGGATAGTTTGTAAAATTTCTGCGCCTTTAAAATAGTTTAATGAGAATAAAATTTAACAAGCAGCGATGCTTCTCCAGGTTGAAAAGTCCATTCTGTGTTGGTGCTTAGCTTAGTCATTCCCCATTTGTTTGATTTAAAGTGAGGTTGAAAGGGCAGACAGCCAACTCTGGCTAGATGCGTTTATCCAATCACCACACTCCTTGAGGTTTCTGATAATTATCAATAAGTTAGGTGGTAGATAAATAGCAGTGTCACAAGAGAAGGGAAGTGCTGAAGGCAGGCTAGGGGTGACTTCTTAAGCTTGTCAGTAGGAGGGAGGAGTAAAGACAGATCCATCCTCTTGTCAGGAGCAGAAAGTATGTTGGAGAAAACTAACTCCCAGGAAGAGCATGTGTCAGGAAGATGGATTACCCCAGGAAGTCAGGACGGCTCTCCCAGTGGGCAGCAGCCTGCTTGGATATAATTTGCCAGCTGTCCGTCTTGTCCTAGTGTGTCTCTGTATTTTCCCTCCTTTGTGCTGCCAGCGACAAGCCTGTGGTGATCTAATGCAGCCAAAGGGCCTTCAGAATAGCTAAAGACCTGGACAGAGGGGAACATGTATGCAATGAGTGAATATTTAGCTTGCAAGGTCTTCCTATCTGCACTCCCAGGAACTTTCAGAGAGGTGTACCCTGTGGGGAAAACTCTTTAAATGAGCACCTTATTAGAGAATGATCCTGTTAGGTGAATAAAAGCCTGATTACATACCCAGAGGTGAGCCGTAATGAGGCTCAGAGTAACTAAATGAAGCAATCTGCTGCACTTTGTATCTGGACTTGAGCCTGAGCATTTCAAACTGGCATCTGGAAAAGGAAAAAGGCTCTGGGGAAAACCACAATAGACTAGAAATATTTCATTTTTTTTTTCCAAAGGGAATTTAGGACAGATTTCTTGGGTAACAATTCTGAAGAAAGAAGCCTGGCATAAGAGAGAAGCTTGGTGTGGGCATTGCTGTCTTGCATAAGCAAGCCACAGATACATACCTACCTTTTTTGGAGGCTGAGCGAACCCAATGGACCCTGCCTGTCTTTTTAAAGCTATAGGGTGTTCTGGCCAAGGATTCTAGCACAGCATCTCCACTCCATTGACTGAAGATTGGTGAGGAAGTTTGAAGCAATGGTCACTATATTCCTATAGGTGTAAATGAGACATGAATCTGCCTTCTACCAGTGTGAATTAGCTGCATAAAGCAATGGCTACAGGTTGAAACTAAACCTTGGTTATTGCTCTCTGGTCTTGTTTATATTTCAGATCCTCTGTGGAAGCAGCAGCAGCCCCAAAGCCATTCCATTGAAATGGCCTCTGTGATCTTTGAGAAGGGATTTCTTATTTGGTGAATTATTACCCTAATTAATTTAGTTCATGGGATAAGTGTCTTTGTGATTCATTCCTCTGCTGCCTACTTTCTCCCTGAGAGATGAAGGCAAGGTACTGAAGTCTGGAGTACACTCAGCTCTGAACCAGAAGATTGGGTTCTCAGAGTAATGTGACCTCCTGCTCTTGTTCAATATTTTGGGGTCTCATTTTACTCCTCTATAAAATCGGGAGACCAATAGTTGCCCTGCACTTTATCCCTTCCTTAGCATACAACAAATATTAAGAGTGCTTGATAAACTACCATGAGTCATTGTATGGTAAGCTATGTTTATTCAAGCCATCTTATTTTTATTTTAAAATATTCTTGAATATCTTATGATTCCTGGTTAATCATACCCAAGACCTTTCTTGTTCCTTAGTCCCCCTTCTTTTATAGGAGGGTGTTCAAAAGAAAGAGCACACAATTTGATTCCTGGATCATGCTGTCATGCTCTCTTGAGACTCTGTGACTTTGCTTTCCCCATCATTATTTCCCTGGGAAAAACTGGGAGCTAGGTAAACATTTATCCTGAGGCTAAAGAGAGCTCTTTAAAATGACTTCAGGGGTATGAATATACACCAGTTGCCATTTATCCCCTTAATATGTTTCGAAAATGTACAAGATTGAGATAGCATTTGTTCGTCATGGGTTTTAGTCAAAGCCAACATGAGAGGTTTGATTGGTGGGAAAAATAGTTAAGCTGATAATTGAAGAAACCAAATATCCTCCGTATGCCCTACCTCACCATCCATGTAACAGTCCATTTTGGTATAAAACTGTCCCACTGTTTCAAAAAGATAGTCTGGTGCTCAGCTGTCAGCTAGTTGAAAGATGGCAGTGCTAATTTGTATCTTTTGACACGCTTCCCTCATACTAAAAACTAAGGCTGCCACGAAGCTTTCAGTGATTAAATAGTCAATGTGTTCTGACTTCTCTGTGAATTTACCAAAGAGAAGAATATTTGCTCAGTTTTGTTACTTACTAGCAGCAGCCAGCCTTCATCTGAACAGATAAACACATTTACAGCACAAGTTCGTAGGCTTTTAGTGGATGAAATGGTAGTGCTTTAATCAGGACAACTAAAATTACCGTTCCATTGAAAAGAAAGTGCTGAACTGGTTGTGGTAAGGGTGGAGGCTGAGGGGTGGTAGGAGAGGGAAGTTGAAATTTCAGTAGCCACATGAAGAAGAGAACAACAAATATTTAGCATTAAAAAAAAAAAAAAAAAAAAAAAAAAACCAGCTACTTCCATACTGGTCACAGAGAACATGAACACCTAGGGAAGTGAGTGGAAAGGGAAGATGCATTGAAAGTATTTTATATCCCGTGAGGTGAAAACTAAGGCTGAAAAAGCTTCAGTAAATTGCCTCAGGTCACATGGCATGAGAATGTGGTAGGAGAGCATGGGTTCACTTGACTATTAGCTCTGAAGGGTGAACTGGTCAGCTTTGTGTCCTATAGAATCTGGGATTGCTACCCCTCGCCACTTGTTTTCATCCTCTCCGTTCATCTTCACCTCTCATCTGGTCTTTCTTTTTTTTTTTTTTTTTTTCAACGTTTATTTATTTTTGGGACAGAGAGAGACAGAGCATGAACGGGGGAGGGGCAGAGAGAGAGGGAGACACAGAATCGGAAACAGGCTCCAGGCTCTGAGCCATCAGCCCAGAGCCCGACGCGGGGCTCGAACTCACGGACCGCGAGATCGTGACCTGGCTGAAGTCGGACGCTTAACCGACTGCGCCACCCAGACGCCCCTGGTCTTTCTTTTTTAAAAACACGTGAAAATCATCATCAAAACACAAAATGTTGGATGAGTGAGTTGATATTTAGGTTATCTGCTATCTTGAAATTGTATTAAAGAGAAGACTTTATTCTTAAAAGTCTGAAAATCCGTATCAGTTGCACAGCCCCCCATTGATTTTTTTTGTCTCTTTTGAATGCTGTGGGAAAATGCTTCGTATTTCTTGGCTGTTGAACTTCTCAACGTTAACTTAGAGTGCATCTCTTCTGCAGTTCTCTTACAGGTTGCTCATTTTCAATGACACCTGCTTTCTAGTTGGAGAAATTCTTGAAATCATGGGTACCACATCAGAATTTCTTTCAGTTAGGCTGACAAATCCAATAAACTGCATGTGTGTAAAGTACAGATAAAGGTAATCAGATCTCATGCTTCAGGGAATAAACTGATTACCTATGATGGCCAGGAAGGAATTTTCCCCATTAGCGTCCTGCAGATACACAAGCCTTGCGCAGGATCCCACTTTCTGCTATGCTAGAGCTTCCTTATAGAATTTCATTATGGACGTGGTATAAAATCTGAACCAGTGACATAATGTGCTGTGTAGAATGGTTGTCATACATGGATAAGTATTTAATATGCAGCAAAATAAATACTGTTAGCATTTGAAACAGAGTTCTATTTAGATAACTGAGATAGTGGTTCATTAAAGATAAACTACTTAAAATCTTTTCATGTTTCCTCTGGGGATCTCAAAGTACATTCCCCAAACGAGACCATTAATCCTCATAAATATTCTGTCACATAAATTCTGTTAAATTTCTCTAGGAAAAAAAAAAAACAAAACAGGTCAGTCAGTTTTACTAACCAGTAAGTCTGTATAGCATCAAGTTTGTATAGCACCCTAGCAATCTTTATTACCTTGAAATCCCATTAGAGATTTGACTTTTAAAACCAGCATTCTAGGGGGCGGGGCGGCTCAGTTGGTTAAGTGTCTGACATCGGCTCATGTCATGATCTCACAGTTTGTGGGTTCGAGCCCCACATCGGACTCTGTGCTGACAGCTCAGAGCCTGGAAACTGCTTCATATTCTGTGTCTCCCTCTCTCTCTCTGTCCCTCCTCCACTCACATTCTGTCTCTCTCTCTCCAAAAATAAATAAACATAAAAAAAAGACCATCATTCTAGTGGAAAAAAAATTTTTTTCAGCCCTAAGTCATTATCTATGTTTATCCCTCCAACAAACATCCGATGAGAGTCAACAATGTGCAAAGTGCTGGATAGAAAAAGATAGATAGGGCTCAGGGTCCAAAGGGAGAGAGTTATTGATATAATACTTGATAATATCTGGCTCCTGGGAACACAATTTGGAAAATACTATATTGAAAAAAATACACACACACACACACACACACACACACACACACACACAAACTAAGATGAGGGGATCCAGGTAAGTGATCAAGTGCTTAATTACATTAGTAAGTTGTCTTATACTTTATTTATGCAGAGTTCCTTTTAATGTGAGTTTTTCAAGTGCATTAAAATAGCATTTAAGTGATTTAAAAAGATATTCAGTTTTGAAAAGATAATAAACACATTGTAAAAAAAAATTCAGCCTGTACCAGTCCCCACTTCTACCCTATCTTCCTTTCCAGTATTTCTTCTCTTCAGAATTTGATTTATGAAAGCTCAGTTTGTAGTCAACTTTTCAGGGCATTTTTCACACTACAAGAAAGATAACATACCTATATTTGTGTAAAAAGAGGGGGGGAAGCTACTTCTGAGTAGCCATTAAAAACTATGTGACAGTAAGGATAGGAATAAGAGGAAAGTAATTGGATAAAAGGGTCCAGAAACCTTTATTTCCCTTTGTCTTGCTGTGAGATTTGGACCAACAAGTAACCTCCCTGATCCCTATTGTGTAATTAAAATGACTATTACTTCCTACCACCTGAGAGTGAATGATGTGGGGATTAAGCAAGAACATTTTGCACATTTTCATTTACTGGGCCTCATGAATTATATAGCAAGTTTCAGTTGTAGACAGATTGAGTATATAAATGCTTAGATTAGTTACGTTGCAAATACATCAATCACTAAGTTATTTATTTATACACCTGACAGTTCTCCATCTATTTGTTCATATTGACATATTATGTAACTAGGCTATGAAGCACTTGAAGGGTGTAAGTCTGCTGTTTGGGTCTGTGGCCCAAGAAAGAAGGTGAACCTGAAAAAAGACATTTTTAACTGTAACAAATATCAGTAAATGAAAGCCTGTTACATTCCACGGCAAGAACTATATATGTGTGTGTGTGTGTGTGTGTGTGTGTGTGTGTATGTATATGTGTGTGTGTAAAATGAAATAAATGGTAGCTATTAGTAATATATCTTATTTTCTTCCTTTCCAAAATTTTGCAATGCAAGTAATCAGTAGGTCTGGAATTTGGTAGGAATCTGCATTTTTGAAAAATTACCCCAAGGGCTTCTGATGAAGGTGTTTTCCAGAATGGTTTCCAATCACTGAGTGAAAGGATTACTCATGCTGTGTTTCTAATATTTATGTATAATTGGGAGAATTAGGTGATTTTTTTTCAAGTATTCTTTAGCAGCAGTTCCAGAGAAATCATGTTGTAACTAGCATTTCTCTGAGTTATTTGATTCCTGCTTCAAAATCACTGTAAGATATTGGCTTCACCAAGCAATATATTGTATCCAGTCCAGTCCCTCTTGTATGTGTAAGATTGTTCACAATGCAGCTAACCAAATTAGAGGCAAGTACATTTTGGAAACAGCTATTCATGCTGTATCAGAGGTCTTGACCCACATTTTCTGAAAATTAAACCTTTTTAACTTAGATTATTTTAATATACCCATTGGAAATTCTATTCTTTTTTTTAATCTCCCCCCCAAAATCTTCTTCTCCCCTTCTCCTCTTCATTCCTTCCCTCCTCCTTTTTCTCCTTTCTCCTCTTCTTTTTCATCCTTCTTTTTATACATAAAGCTATTCTTAGCATTTTAGAAACTTCCCTAACTTGATGTATCTATTTTAATAATAATTATTTTTGAGCACCTCCTATATGCACTGTACAAGACACTACTATAGTAGATAAAAATGTGTGCTAGAATTCACTCAGCAAGTATTTACCAAGAACCATTTTGTGCCAGCTCACTTTGTGACCTCAGGATTTAGACCCTACCCTCAAGGACCTTGTATTTCAATACCTACATGTAATGACTCTAATAAAAAATTAAAAAGGAATCTGTGAGATATAGATCAAATGTTACGGAATTTCATAGGCAAGGAATTTTTCAATCTAAAGTAATCAGAGAAGGCTTCATGGATGAATTCTATTTGATCTGTTCTTTGAAGAGTATATTCATATAGGTAAAGACACACAAAGACAGTATTTGAAATAATGGGAATAACATGGCAAATACTCATGGTGAGAAGATGTGGGATTACCACCAGGAATATAAACTAGTTAATCTGATTCCATGTATACAGTATATAAAAAGGCATACTAAATAATAACAATGAGAACATAGTTTGGGGCCTTGAATGTTGGTGATAGAAGCTAAGGCTTTTATAGAAGGCAATTGGGAACCATTGGTTATACAGAATGAAATAAAAGAGGAAGAGATAAAAGGTAAGGTGATGATTTAGAGGCTATTAGGAAAATGAAGAGATAACAAAGGCTGAAAATGGCACTCAGGGTAAGAATTAAGAAAATTAGAATGCTATCCATCTAGATTGAAAATCACCTTTTTTCAGAAAGTCCTTCTCTCTAGAAAAACCCACCCTCCTCCCTCTAATCGTGCCTCAGGTCCACAAGAAATTTCCTTCCATGGTACTTTGTAAAACCAGGCTCTTGGGAATTTCTCACTTGTTCACCCTGAAACACTCTGAAACTTGTTTCCCGTAGGCTTCCTGATAGCCGTCACCTGTTCACCAACCATGCACCAAGTAGTTGCTGAAAGTCCTTTTTTTAAAAAAAAAGTTTTAATGTTTATTTACTTGTTTTGAGAGAGAGAGAGAGTGAGGGGAGGGGCAGAGAGAGAGGAAGAGAGAATCCCAGGCAGGCGCTGCACAATCAGCACAGAGCTCCATGTGGGGCTCAATCTCATGAACTATGAGATCATGACTTGAGCCGAAATTAAGAGTCAGAGGCTTAACTGACTGAGCCACTCATGCACCCCTGAAAGACCTTTTTTAAATCAACATGGTTTTATATTTTTTAAAATCAGTGGTCAAGGCCACAGGAAGTCTTGACAGTCTCTGGACCCTTAGTGAGAAAAGAATAAACTCAGGGCATACCAGTGAGTGATCCTGGCCTTTCCCTCTGACAACTTTGTGCCATCTTTGGCTGCCCTTTTTATGTACTTGTCGTTGTGTTCCCCTACATCAATCTCATAAAACATCCTTTCCTCATGCTTGACATATTGATATCATCCTACCACAGATAAAACATAGAGCGATGTAATATGGGCAGGTGATGGAATTATTTGCGATACACAGAAATCCCTGCTGATGTTTAAGACTGGTGTGATATTAAACACATTACTTTCCCTGACAGGCATTTTCATTATACCTATGCCATACAGGTGAAGAATATAAAAGTGAAATCTTGTTTCTTCCAACTGGGTTCATGCAATAAAATTTAAAAAGTGTGTGTGTGTGTGTGTGTGTGTGTGTGTGTGTGTGCATGTGTGTCCTTCTTTCTATAAATATTTATCTCGGAGAAATGGCACAAATCCCAGAGAACCTATAGTAAAAACAATTGTCTTTTATCAGACCAGTATTTTTGTGGTTGGTGGTATCACTTGGGAAGATTTGGAGGACCATTCTTACATGGGTCAAGACAATGGTTGATAATACAAAAGTCTATAGTGATGAAAACAGCAAGAACAACAACAACAAAAAGTGACACTTCTTGAGGATTTATTTAAGAAACGTTTTAATATGTTTCGCATTCATGTTTAAAGTTAAATCCTCAAAACAACCCGATGCAGTAGATAACTGGTTACTACCTATTTACCAGATGAGAATAACAAGGCTCATAAAAGGCATGCAATTTATCCAAGGTGACATCCAGTGATTCAAGCCAAGTCTGTCTGACCACAAAGCTTAGGCTCTTAACTGATCAGAATTCTGTATGCTTATGGGAAGATAGGGCCCAGATCCTAGAAGATCCACTGGAGAAATGTGTAAGGCCTATCAGCACGGGTGCTGATTCACTGAGGCGTGTTTCTAAGCCTAGAAGGGTACCTATCTACTGTCCACCACTTCTGCTAAATGTTCAGAATCTTTTAGATAAACTGTTGCAGCTCTATGAGATGTTTTAATTGTATATATGTTTAGATTCTATTGCTGGAGTTTATTTACTCTACTTTGGGCCTAAACTTGAATAAGGGTTGTTACCTCCAGGTAAGGAACAGTTACAATTTTGACTAACGTTCTAATGGGATTTCCTTTTAGTTCTGTGTTTTTCCTTGTCCAGTCTTTGGATGAGGTCATTAGGAAGTGTGAGACAGGAAATCTGAGGGTGAAATCCCTTTCAGTTTCATCAGACAGATCCAGTATGGCAGAGCAGGGGAGGGGGGCCAGTATATCTCTCCCAAATGACCTCTTACAGCATCTGCCTAGGAGGAAGTACTTTCTAAGAAGGAACTTGTGGTTCATTCGTTATGAACTTATTCTACAATAACACTGGAGTTATTTTGCAATGGATTGTAATATCTTTACATCCACTATTAACATATAGGAACTTAAGAGCTCCTTCTTCCCATAATTTTACTGAGAAAAAAAAACCCAGAAGAATCTTATTTGAGATTAATATAACACAATTAATAATTTATTCAGTTGCTCTTTCAACCTAGAAGTTGAGACAGTAGTCTTTTCTGTGTTTCAGATGACCAAAATAAGACATTGTATGCACACATTTTATATAACCACCCATATAATAGATACTGTATGGAACTGGGAGATAAATACAATGGAATACAATATAAAAATTCAGATTTGTTATTCTTAAGGCTTTTTATAATCTACTGGAGGAAGCAAACACAATGGCATGGTTTATAATATAATTTGCTAAGTGCGGTGATTGAGGCATCCACACAGTATCATGAGAATAGAGCAGATTGACAACTGGCTCAGCTGGCCTGAGAAGGTGGGGGATTCTTGTGGGGTGTTATTCTCAGAGTATTAACAAAGAGTATGGTTTACGTAAAAGTAACTAATCTTATTTCTGAGAGTTTGCTATGTATTTGAGTGCTAAATGCTTTATTGTTCTGTGTGTTTGATTGAGTGCTAAGTGCTAAGGGCATGCATTGTCAAGTGAATCCTATTCTTAAAAAAACCCAGTGGAAAGTATGCTATTACTATTACCACTCTATAAACTTTGCAAGAAATAGAGCAGAGCTTTGAACTCATATTCTCTGGCGTCAGAGCTCAGGTCTTAGCAAAGATGCTACACTATCATTACCCACAGTGTATCACATAGGAACATCACCAAGAAGGCTGTTTGTTCTTCTTGGACCCAATAATCACTCTTGCCCTTGGGCAAAAAGCTCAGTTTTAGCTTTGATGAATTTCCTTTTGAAACTGGAAGTTAATAAGTTGGGTAGAAAATAAACCTGCAGATATGAGCTTTGATAATGGCAGATGGGTCGCAAGATCTAGGCATTGGAGTTTTTTTTTTTTTTTTTTTAAGTGTATCTATCCAGTGTTCTACATTATTCACTTCACATTTCTCCAACATGGCACTGTATTATACAGGTAACACATGACCATGGCAGGATCTCGCTCAATCCCATGCTCCTTGGCATCTCAAATGGGCACATCAGCAAAAGAATTTGTCTGCCACTTTGGTGCTTTTCTGAAGACAAGCATTTTCTTTATATTCTGGAGACAAAAAAAAAAAAAAAAGGAAAAAAGAAAAAGAAAAAAAAAGAAAGAAAAGAAAGGAAATAAAAGGAAAAATCTCTCATTAACTTGCCAGAGCCTTATGAAAATTTCGAGAAGTCAAGTTCAGTCTTACAATGCGTGAATGTTATTTATCTTGAATACTCCAAATTTGGCATGCTGGTAGGGCGGTTGGGGGCTGGGGGGGGGGGGAAGGTAGGTGACAAGGTTAGGTAGATTTATTAGCATCCTGTCAGGAAATTTCCCATGAGCAGATAGAGGTTTGCCAGAAAATTCAGTGTAATTGATGGGAGCAAGTTGGACTAATTCTTAGCAGATCTGCACTGGCTCTCTGTTCACACCTTTCCTTTACAGACAACAAAATGTACTGAGCAGAGAGCTCATTAAGAAGACTTTCCTGCAAACACACACTTTGCACCAGGTTTCTTTCCCCTTCCTTTCTTTCATATAATTATTTCAGTTACTTGAGAAGATACAAGCATATATTGGAAGCATTACTGAATAGGCAATGATTTTTACTCATTTGTATGTATCTTTTATCTCTCTAAGGGAAAGACTATACTTCAGGGAATAAGGATTAACAAGAAGCTGGTATCTGTTCTGTGTTTCACTCTGCTTTTACTAAAGGATTAGGGGTTTCAACTCTTGGGTCTAAAAGCTAACAGGGCAGAGATGTGATAGTGGGAAGTTAGCCTTTGAATTAGGATAGTTGGGTCCCAGTCACAAGCTTGCCAGCTCTCTGGCCCTGAGCCAGCTACTTAAACTTGCTGAGCTTTGGTTTCCTCGTTTGAAAGGTGAGGTTAATGATACCCATCTCACAGGGTTCCTAATAAATATTAAATGAAATGAAAAATGTCATAGTTACTTGACCTGAGCATCTTTCAATTTCTAGTTCAAGCACTGCCTCCCCTGAAAAGCCTTCCCTGATGCACCCAAGCAATGATAGTCCCCATTATTGAGAAGTTATGATGTTGCCACACACCATGTAGCACGCTGTATATGCTGTAAGTCATTGACTCTTGAGAATCCAAAGACAGAGAAAAAGACTGTGGAAAAGGGAAAGAGAAGCGGGGAGGAAGAGAGAGAGAAAAGAGAACGAGTTCTCACATAATTTTGGTCAAGATATCCATCCTTTCTAAACTTCAGCTTCCTTATCAGTAAAACATTAAAATTATAAAGCCCAGATCTTAACTATTTTCATGACTAAATGAGATGATTTATATTATATGCTTTCCACAGTGCATGCATAGCAAACTAGTAATACATGGAATCTAATATCCTTGTTTCTGATGATGAGTTTCATTTTCTTTTGCAAGGATTTCTAGCATGTGTTGTATTCTGGATTCCATTCTCTGATTTCCCTTGTTCATTTCAGTTTCTACCTGTTTTACAAGTCAGTGAGGAGGTTGGAGTCCATAGTTTTTTTTTTATCATCTCTGGATAGCATCAATCACACAGAAATGCTCAAAAACTTTTTTGAAGAAAAAGTAAAGAAAGTGAGGGAGAGGAGGAAGGATTGAGGGATGATACTGTAACATACTTTGTAAAGTGTAAGTAGCTGCACAATGTGAAAAACTAGCACAGGAAACACCACAGGGGTAACAAGTCAACCTAAGTTCTGGTCAGACTTTTTTTTCATAAAGTTGTCATTTCTATTGAAAACTATAGCTCTGCTCTGAAAATGCTCAGAAATGCTCTGAAAGCATTTCACAAAGACCAGAGGAGCAAGAAAAGAAAAAAATATGTTCAAACATTGCCATGTGTGAATTTTAATGTATTTTTTCCCATTCCTTTCTTCTATAGGAGGAATTGATTCTCTAAGGGAGACTTTTCACAAGGTAGCATATTCCCATGGCTGGATCAAATAGCTAACATTGCAAAGGGAGTTGAAGGACTTCTGATTCTTGATAAGCTGAAATGATGTGGCCCAGCCAAGGGTGATTTTGGCCAAGGAAGCTCAGATTTCTAATCCAGCCTGATTAGCCTATTCCCTGTTCTAGAATTTTACACACACCTTCTTCTCTCTTGACAGAGTAGTTTCAAGAAACCAAATGAAATGCCCTTAGTGAGAGTGTTTGGTGTCAGTGGTGGTGCTATCAACTCTGTTCAGAGCTCAGCTTCCATGTTGTGTGGCTGAGGTACCCACCTCTCCTCTCCACCTGGTCAAATACAGCTATGTTGTTGCCCAACACAAACCTCTCTTCCCTTGTTAGTCATCAAATATACAAACAGCCATTCCTTTTTTTAAATTTTTTTTTTAATGTTTATTTATTTTTGAGACAGAGAGAGACACAGCATGAACGGGGGAGGGGCAGAGAGAGAGGGAGACACAGAATCGGAAGCAGGCTCCAGGCTCTGAGCCATCAGCCCAGAGCCCGACGTGGGGCTCGAACTCGCGGACCGCGAGATCGTGACCTGAGCTGAAGTCGGACGCTTAACCGACTGAGCCACCCAGGCGCCCCCAAACAGCCATTCTTGACACACACATTTCTGTCTCTTACCACATTATGGCCTTTAGAGGTTAGGAATTTTGAAAGGAAATAGAAATCTCAGAAAGTGAAAGATAAGGTTTCCTCTGCTCTGCTCTGCTCTGCAGTTTAGTGGCACCAATTAGTATAAAGCAGAGCTGGGCGAGGCTTACAGATGACTTCTGTTTGTTGCAACAAGGTTGAAAAATAACTTTAGATAGCATTTTAAAAATGGGATATTTCAAATAAAAATGAAAGTCATTAGCTACTCTTGGCGAATCAGAAAACATTGCAATATTGGTCCTGCTGCATTTCCAGGACACAGAAATTTTCAAGAGATCAGTGGCAATGGGTTTAGACATTCTTCAGGTGGCTGCAGCCCCAGTGTTTCCTATCACCTCACCAACACCACAGTTGGTGGCCAGTTCTAATAACTAAATGTGAAAATGCTTAAACTCTAGAATTCTTTTTTTAAGTTCATTTATTTATTTATTTTGAGAGAGAGAGTGAGCAAGTGGGGGAGGGGCAGAGAGAGAATCTCAAGCAGGCTCTGCACTGTCAGCTCAGACCCCAATGTGGGACTGGATCCCAAGAACCAAGAGATCATGACCTGAGCCAAAATCACAGGTTGGACACTTAACCAACTGAGTCACCCAAGTGCCTCTACATTAGAGTTCCTAAGTCAAATGTACTTTATGGATTTGCTTTGCCTGCTTCACCTCTGGAGTCATTTGACGGTGTAGCCCATGGTATAAAGGAGAGGAAAAGGACATTCCAAACTAGATGTGTTACATAATATTATTTCATTAGAGTATCTCTTTTTCTTCTCTTCCTCACTCTCTGCTTACATTTCCCATCCCCCCCCAGGGATAAATAAATATCTTTATTCCCAATGAAAGATGAATAATCAAAGACTTCCAGCTTGTGGGCCAGAGAAAAATTCTGCTTCTAAGTCCTGCAGTTTCACTTCTTGTTTAGGGCATTAAATGTCACTAAAATCAATAAGAGGTTAAGGAAAAAAAATAGCAAAATGTCTGTTGTCATACTAACAGGCAATAGTAGAGCAATAGTAGAAAATCGTAAAACAATCATGTTTCCACTTTACAGGCCCACTTTCCCCAAACTAATCAAACCCTTCAATCCACAGAACCTTCCACAGTAGGTCTTTTTTTGCAAAGAAAGACCAAGGTTCCCCACACATACTCTTCCTGGCAGAAAATCCTCATCTTATTTTTTTCTTCTAATTCAAAAATAAATATTTTTCCCTTCTAATTTCTTCCAGTCTCATTTTAAAATGGAAATGGTCAAAAGCCAGATGGTTGCCTTATCCTTTGTTGTTTTTATTCATTTTTATTCGATCCATTCTCTACTTTTTTTTCATGTTTTATTTTTTTCCAAAATTTTGCTTACCTCACTAAGCTTTTCATTTTTTAACTTGCATTTATATTGCTCTTTAGCCTTATGTCCATAACAGATGAAAAACATGGGAATTCTTCTACCTTTATTATTCTGTATTACAATGCCTTAAGTTGTGTGTGTGTGTGTGTGTGTGTGTGTGTGTGTGTGTGTGTGTGTGTTGGCCTTTACGAAATACACTCTACATTGACGTTTCACCATTTGTTACCCACCCCACTCTGTCATAGCTTTTGATGTTTTTAAATGCTTACAAAGTAGCCCAGCCCCAGAGTGAACTTTCTAAAGACCACATATGATCAATTTCTATACCCACTTAACAACCTCCAGGTGACTCTTCAGTGACCTCAGATTGAAATACAAATGCTTTATCACTCACAAGGCTCATCATGGTCTGCTGTCTCTCTTGCTTCCCAACAACATCTGTTTCATTCCCCCATCCAGATACCAGCCATAATGCACAATCCAGAGGGTTTTGAATGCCATACTGCAGATTTGGAACTTTCTGCATATGTGCATTGAGCATCTCTGAAGGATTTTAAGCAAAGGAGTGCAATTATGTGAACTGTGCATTAGAAAGATTTCTCTGGGGAAAACTGTACAGCAGGCCCTATTCAAAAAAAAAAAAAATGATGACTAAGAACTGCATCAGTGTGTTTTTATTTGTTCAGACGAAGAGGTATAGAGGGACTGAATCAGGCTCTGGGAATGGGAAAGAGGGGCTAGAGCTGAATGTGGAGATAGCCAATTCTGCAGTTTACAGAAGTTTAGATAAGAGGGAAGGGAGCCTACCAAAGAATGACTTTAAAATTTTGAGCCTGAGTAAACGGAAAAATCGTGATGTCATTAAGGTGTGAAACATACATTAAGTTTGGGGTAAGATTGTGGGGAGGTAGAAAGTAGTAATGAAAATGGTGAATTGGGGTCATCTATGGAGAGAAATCTAGCAGGTGGTTATAGCTCAGATTATCGGATGAGATTAGAGATACAGATCTAGGGTCCTCTACTTAAAGGCAGTTGTGGAATCCATGGGATGATTCACATGAGGTCATCAAGGGAGAGAATATGGAATGATATTATTAAGGAGAGAAATTTGGTGGGAACACATTTTTTAAATGATAGGTAATGGAGGACAAACCAGACAAAAATTTGAACATGAGAAATTGGCATGTTCATTGCACCATTACTTTCATTTTCCCCCCTATTGGACAATACTCATATCCAGAACTTATAATACTGGCTAACCAATTCCTTCCACCAGACAAGAACTGTTTCTTGAGTCTGTACTTGCATATCCCACTGTGTTAACCAATGGTATTGCCCATTAGAGTAGGTAAATCTGATGCCTCCAGTTCCATTTTTTCCAATGAAGTACATCTGGATGTCAAAGTGATTGGCATAACACTAACGCATAATAACCAGAAGTTGAATTTATCTTCCAAGATCTTAATAGAGGATCCTTCTCAGGAGGAAACCTTTCAGACTTATCTGTTTTAGAAAAGAAATATGTTTGCTTTTCATTTGTTTTTCACTCTATTTCTGTCATTTTTTTCCTTTTTAATTACCAGAGATATTTATATGGAAACCTTCGTATTTCTGTGAGATTTCATGGTTGATACCTTATCTCTTCCCATCATGCTAATTATTTAAGCTGCAGCAGAATTTCCTTTTAGTATATACAGTTTCCTTAATGTGAAGGGCATTAGATGTTAAGAGTCGAATAGATGAATAGAAACAGGATATTTAATGTGTGATAGGGTGGGAGGGAGGGGGTTGGAGGTGACTGGGAATATACCTCAGGAACTCTCAGATCTAAGAGAGTTGACTGGATTTCAGAGGGAATTGGAAAGTAGGATAATGCAAGAATTGCACTGAAAGAGGTAAGTGAGAGCTCCAAACCAAAACACATTAGAGGAATAGGGGCTGATGAGTTCAGAAACAAGACTATTCTAGAAGCTTGTGGAGCTGGAACATACCTTCCCACTGTGTTCTGCAAAGATGAACCTCCTCCTTGTCATACAACATTTGGAGAATTTTTTAATTGCCAAAGAAGTGTTCAGAATGCACTGCAAGAGTTGTCCAGCCACGTGCATTGATTTACATGGAACCCATGGAGTTCAGTCACATAGAGATCTGTGTAAAGACCTGAAGGCCTCCAAGAAGCTTAGACCAAAAGGAGATAAGGTGAGGTCCCTAGGGAGATTTACCACCAACGAATTACAACCTGACCTTAGGCAAAACTAAGTGGTATGACTAGGATGTTGAAGAAAGAAAGTATTTCCAGGTCAAGTTTGAAGCTGGTTCTAAACATCCTTAGATCTTCTTTCCCTGCATGTCTGTTTTGGAGAAAAGATTATTTACAAGGGAAAGAACTGTGCCACTAGGAGCTTTACTGTTTTTCTGTGGGAGAGACCTCTGAAAGCACTGCATTCCGACAGGAGGAAGATGTTTTACTTCTGCTATGAGAGACAAGGGCCCTAGAAGGCAGTGGTCTAGATGGTTGCCACTGCATGGTTAGGGGGAGGGCACAGAATAAAAGCTTTCAAGTACATGTACATCCTGCAGAGCATGGGATTGGGACCTGATACTTGTAAGAAGCTCGTCTCCCACTATGGAATCTCTACAGAAAATAAGTAGAGAAGGAGATCCTAGGGCAAGACTAGATGTTTTGCTAATCAAACAGATGAGCGCTGGAAGCATTGCAGCAAATTACAGAGTTCTTCTAAGTAGGGTATATTGATATCTTCATGATTTTAGTGCATGGGCTTGCTCATATTTGGTCAGCATGATGGCATCTAAAACAAAATAAGAAAACTGTAAAATGAATGGATCCACTCCTCACCATTTGTATCCAGTGGTATAAATTATGTTTTTCTTGGCCACCTGTCTTCCTATAAGCAAGATGGGATAGTTCTAAGAGCCATATGTGTCTCTCGGGACACCCAGGACACCCAACCTGAAGATTCTCTTCCAAAAGTGCCCTCAGCCCTACTCATTGAAGAGGTTAGCAGAATGGCCCATGTTACTATAACAGCAGCAAGAATGCATGCATGCAGTGATGCCCTAAGAATGTTTTTAGCCTCACTGATCCTGAGGATTGTGTGTCACCAAGTCACTTTCAGAAATCTGTTGTCTTTTAAATAAAAAGGAAAATATAAAATCAGTTGGTCTCAAGCAATGGGGAAAATCATCTCATTTGCAGACTGTTACTTAATGAGGCTTCTTGGTAACTTTTCAGAGACAGTTTTATACATTGAAAAGGAATATTTCATCTCCTCACTGTGCTTTACAGGCTCAAGAAAGAGGAACTATTAAGTGTGTTTCCTGAAGTGATGCTAAATAGGTGAGTAGCACATATTCAGACCAGGAGGAAGCTGTCTTACCATTGGATCAGGGACTCCTGTTTCCCAGGCAAAGTTCATTATCATGCTGGCTTCAGCCCTTTAGCTGCAATCATTTGAAAGGAAAAGAAAGAAGTATAGGAGGAAAAAATTATGTTACACTACAGTCTTCAGTAATTCCAGTTAAGAAAACAAACAAAACAATACAAAAGAAAAAAACCTGCTAGTGCTTTGGGAGGCATAGTTCTTGTTTTGTTTGTTTGTTTAAAGTGATGTCTCTTTGGTTCCACCTCTTCTTTCACTTCACCTGCTGCTTGACAATTGTGCCTGTACTCCCAAATATCCCCAAAGGACCCTGTTGATGTAAGGGCAATTTCATTGAAAGGGAATGGCGTCCTTTACTCAAAGCTACAACTCAGTTATTTTTTCTTTCTAGAAGCTTTCCTAGATTTTCTGACCCTATTTTGAAATGGAACTTGTCTTCTTTAATCCCCCTAAACTTCTTGCACAGAAAGGAACCCTGTTGGGAAGTCACACAAAGTCACACTGTTGGGAAGTGGCCCAGGCCATCTGGTTCAACCATATTTTCAGCTTCTGTAATACAGCAAAGGATACTTTCCCAGCATTCAAGAAGTATGCTGGGCCTTCTCCACAATAAGTTAGATCATCCTAGCATGAGGGAATAATCCTAGCTAATGATACCTAATCCATACAGATTGCTTACTATGACTAGAAGTTTCACAAGTATTATTACAAGGCTGTATAGGGTACAGATTAACCGTGTGACTTTCAGAGCCAGAGACATGGGGTTCAAATCCTGCTATTTAATCTCAATGTGACCTTAGCTGAGTTGCTTAACTTTTCTAAGTCACAAATTCTTCCTTAATAAAATGGGGATAATTGTAGCTATTGTAAGTTGTTGTCAGGGTTAAATGAGATAATGAAAAATAGAATAATTATCATAATATTTGACATGTTAAAAAATGTTAATTATTTTTTACTATCCTTTGCTTATGTCCAAACGCTTCAATGTAATTTTCAACACCCTATTATATGCAAGGATCATAGACCTTGAAATTGATACCCAGTAGAACTAATAGTTGAAGCACAATGAGATGATAATTTTAATTGCTTGGCACATATTTTTCTTCTCCAGACAATGGATTTTAAGTCCGCTCAAGAAGCTTATTGGCAATGCTGCTCTAGATTGGCGTTCTCTGTTTTTGAAGCAGAGGATGATTCAACCAGATTTCCCTAATTTTGAGCTTTGGAATCTAGGATTGAATATTTGTTGTAGGGAATCTAGGGCACATAACCAGAGAGACCAGAATAATAAATACACTCACTTTTGGAAAGGGAAAAGATAAAACTTTGTCTCGGGACTGCTTGAGGGTGAATACTTTGTCTTCCCATATTAAACACATTTTTTTTTCTTTTTTGGTTTCTCTCTCTGTCTCTGTCTGTCTGTCTCTCTCTCTCTCTCTGTCTTTCACACACACACACACACACACACACACACACGCACACACACACTTCCCAGAAGAACAGTTCAGGTACCTAAAGGAAAGTTATGAAGAATTATAGTATTGATCTCATAAAATATTTTGAATTGTTCCAAGAAAGGGTGAAATTCTCAAACTCTTGGAGTTGTGTTCTATTAGCACTATTCCTAATAATAATTACTGTGGTCATTAGTCTACATTGGTATCACCACTTTCTGTGATAACCCTTATTGAATTGCTAGCAATTACACAGAACTCCCCAGTTCTGCAGGCTCTGTGCTAAATCGCCAATGCCATTTCCTGTAGTAGAGCGCCCCCTAGCACCTCCGCACACCTCTGAGTTAAATTTGTTCTCTGAGACCCCCAAGAATAGCTACTAAATATCAGGGGCAGTTTTCACCATTTAAGGATCTAGGTTCTAGAAGAGCTTAAGTGCTCAGCGTTAACCTGCTTATACTTGTTCATCTGACCTCATAGCAGCTGGAATAGGCAAGGAGAGTTTTTGTACAGCCTAATCTGCCAGAAGCAAAGCAGAAGGCTTTCTCTCAGGTCACAGTTGAGTATAAAAATCCCATTAATTTTGTCAACTCAACTTAATTCTTTTTATCTACTAATGATTGTCCTTTGGAATGATTGCAGTAAAGGAGTGGGCAGACTTTTATTAGGCAATGTTTAAAGCTTGAGTGTGTGTGAGACGGAGACAGAGACAGAGATAGAACAAGCAGTAGAGACTGACTTTAGGCTTATGAAGTTCACTTCTTAGTTTATCCCTGAAATGAAGAGATTTTGGCTCCTGTGTTATTTGTATTTAATTTGTGTGGCCCACCTTGGCATTAGATCAAAGCTTTGGGTCCTGTTTTAAAGCATTTGCATGTCTGGGAAGAAGGTGGTAGGCTCACGCAGCAGAACATAAGAACGTATTGCTTAAACCTCTCTCCGAAGGCAGGGAGGGCGAGGGGGAGGTGTGAGAGATTTTAAAAATAAGACATGCTGCTAAATTCCCTGCCAACCTCCGTTCATGCTGAGTGGAGTGTAAGTAACAAGTATCAGATAGTTCCTCCAGATGTCAGCTATTTAAAGAGGCACGTGCTGGAAGTGCTGTGGACTTATCCCTGGTAGCAGTAAGGTGATGGTGGGGATGCTGGGGGTGGCAAGTATTGGAAGGGGTTGTCTATTGTGAAGCAATTTTATCAACAGCAAATGCATGTTGGAATATATCTGTGCCTTTGGGAAGTAAGAAAAATTAGAAGAAGAAATGACCTAATAACTTGGGAAGGCCATCATATCAAACTTAATGCAAGTAACATCTGAGTTTTAAATGTATGAAGCAAGAGGGATATCAGGAACCGTCACTCCCTGTAGAATTATCATATTATCTTGGAGAAATTGACTAAGAAGCCAAGAAATAGTATAATGAGACTAATGATTATTCCAATTCAATTTTAAACTGTTCTCTATTATTTACCCTAAACCAGACTGAAAAAAAATAAATACAAAGGGATAATCTTTTGTAATGTTTTGAATCTGAGCAGCTAAGGATTTCTTGTAAGACCTGTTGAAGATAGTAACGATTGGGACCAAAATGTAGGGTCACTTCGGCTTCTGGTTTTCAGAATTTGTAGCATCAGTTTCTTAATCTTTATCATAGTAAATTCTCACTCTCCTCCACCAGCTCATTTGGTGTTTTCTTATCACATTCATGCTTAAAACTCTCTGCAGAGGACCATACAAAATTTTAAAACAATCTGTTCTTCGGTTTCTACAAATTCAGACTCAGTTCCTTTCCTTAATTCAAATCTCAGTGCTGTTTCTTAATAACTAGAGGAGTTCCAAAAGCTGTTGTTTTGTAATTTCTCTGAGGCTTAGTTCTTCAGGTTTTGTGTGGTAATGAAACCAGCAAGCTTTCTGCTCCTGGCTTATTGTCAGTAACAAACTTACTTAACTAGTCCTTCCTTTCTGTTTGGAGATGACATTGGGTTCAACTCATCCTATTGCTTTGTGTGAATCAGATACCCAAATAAAAACACTCACCTCAGGGCGGAGGGAGAAGGAGGTGGGTAAAAAAAAAAGTGGGTAGCCAAAAAAAAAAAAAAAAGGAGTGTATGATTAGGTGAAGGTAGCCTTGCTAGAATAGAAAATCTGGTCTGTTTCTTAAACCCCACATCTGTCCCTTTGAGAAATTGAACAAAATGGAGGTATCATTTGGTTATGTCAGACACAGTGGGATCAGATGCCCTTCAAACAAACCGAATTTGAGAGACACCGTGGTCATGGTTTGTGGTTGTTTTTGTTTGTTTGTTTGTTTGTTTGTTTGTTTGTTTTTGCATGTTTGTTTCTTTGTTTTTTTCCTTGCCTTTCCTTTTCTGGGTTCTTCTGGAGGCATCCCAGGTTGACACATTTGCAGAAAGAGATAAGAGGCAACCAAACAGAGAAGAATCACAACCTGTGTAGTCACTGTGTGGTTGCTTGTAAAACGGTCCCGGTATCCTATCTTTAGTTAGTCCCTTGATAGGGCAGGAGAGACTGTGAGCTTTTGTTTATGATGTTAAATGAAGAACGCCGTGTGTCAGAAGGACTCCACTTCCTTATCTGCTGTTCACAGCTACAGGAGGGGAGCTGTTGGTTTTTTCTTCTGAGCTCTTCTTCCAGTTTTTTTTTTCCTACCTTCTGATTCACATTGTCTCATAAAGAAAACTTCTGTCTTTTGAATGAAGAACTTGTTCTGTTGTCAAAAGTTACAGCTTCTCTAGTGTTTTTCTAGGACCCTTCTATGCAAGGAACATCATCATGATTCTTGTATCATTAGAGTAATGCTTTAGTTTTTCCCATATTTATACCAAGTTTTTCTTCTTCAACTTGGAGTCATAGCTTTGAATGAATACTGAGTCCAAGATTAATAATTTGGAATACTCTGGAAGGAGCAGTGTGCTATATTCAGTATATTACATGGGGAGAACTTGGGGTAGAACTTGGTAAGAACCTTAAGCCCATTTTATTTCTGTGATTCCTCCTCCCCCACACTTCTCCTTTCCTATTCAGTCTGTGCAGAGTGCCATTCAGTCAACTGTACCAGAGGGCAGTTGCTGATGAATTTGTACAGTGGAATGAATGACACTACTTGTGGATTGCCCTGAAATTCCTTCAAGCCTTGTAAATATATTTACTATTTCATATTTTTCTAATATCTGTGATCTGCAAAGGTGTATGTCTACCTTATTACTGCCTTAAAGAGTTGCCAGTCATGTTTGTCATAAATAAATACACATAACATACTATGTATTTAAAGAAGATTCATATCTCTACACATTCTCTTTTATAAGGGTCTAGCCAAAATTGAGTAATGTTGTAAGAATGAAACATAAAAGACAAATCCTGGGGTCCTGACAGGTAGGAAGGGTGGCGTATCTTAATAAAGCAGTGAAAATCAAGTGATTAATAACAAATTAAAATGGAAAAGAAAACTCTCCTTCATTTAAGGCCCATGGAACTAGGCTAAACCAGAAAACAGACCCACGTTCCAGAGTACTTCTGACAAGTCCCCCACCCCACCCCCACAGCCACCTACAACATAGGTGTATATTGTCTCTGCACGATTTAGTATCTTGTGCTCTTCTGCATTTCTCAGTTTGAGGGCTGAATTCCTCAGTATCCTTGCCACATTACAAAAATAGAAAGCTCCGTATCATAGTCATACCATCACCTCACTTGCCGCCCACAGCGTAACAGAAAAGCAGGCAGGCCTCAGTTTTCAAAAGGGTTGTATTCCAAAAGTTATTTGATGAATTATGAGAGCTCAGATTATGTTTTTTCAGAGATACAACACGTTCTGTTTCCAGAATTCAGATACCTGCTAACTTAGAACATTGCCAAGTATCCCAGTCTAGAGCTACTATAGTCAAGTACCTGGCCATATAGGAAGTGTTTTCTAAAGGGATAGTGTATTTGGAATTCTAGTTTAGAACACATCCCTTGCCACTGGAGATTTGATAACAAGATCTGGTCTACCCAGCCATGAACCTGTGTCTCCAAAGATTCCAGTCCAGGTGGTTTTTGTATCTGGGTCAAGGTCAGAGTGAAGAGGAGACTCAAGAACAAGAAAAGGGCTCCAGCTGGAGAAGATACGAGATGTTCTAGGACAGAGTGAAAAAGAGAGTTGGGTGTATTTGAGGGGAATAATAGGCATAGGAGAGATGGGGAGATGAAGGGAGAAGAGATAGTAGTTGAAGGAGAAAGGCTTTGGTGGTTAATAAAGAATAAAAAGCAGAACAGAATTCAGTTAAATTCCAGTTGGTTTTTTTTTTTTTGAGCACCCAATTCTGTATATATCGGAAAGTGAGCAAAGTTGAGTGAGATGCTAGCTCCATACCCAAGACCTCCCGTAAAAAGAGGAGAGAGGAGGGGCGCCTGGGTGGCGCAGTCGGTTAGGCGCCCGACTTCAGCCAGGTCATGATCTCGCGGTCCGTGAGTTCGAGCCCCGCGTCAGGCTCTGGGCTGATGGCTCAGAGCCTGGAGCCTGTTTCCGATTCTGTGTCTCCCTCTCTCTCTGCCCCTCGCCCGTTCGTGCTCTGTCTCTCTCTGTCCCAAAAATAAATAAACGTTGAAAAAGAGGAGAGAGGAGTATATGCAGATTAGCATCACAGAGAGAATCTGTTCGGTCCCAGTTAGAAATTCAGTAAGAGTGCAAGATGGAGAGATTTGTTCCTTTTTTTTTAAGTTTATTTATTTTCAAAGAGAGCACAAGTGGGGGAGGGGCTGAGAGAGAGGGAGAGAGAGAATCCCAAGCAGACTCTGCACTATCACCATGGAGCCCAACACAGGGCTTGGACTCATGAAACTGTGAGACCATGGCCTGAGCTGAAACCAAGAGTCACACGCTTAAGCAACAGAGCCGCCCAGGTTCCCCAGTAGAGATTTGTTCTGACTTACGGATTGGGAAACATTTTGTGGAAGAGGAAATGTGGGGGGTGGGGCTGAGGACTTCAATTCCCTGGAATAATTAAAGATAGAAGGATAAGCACAGTCCAGGAAGAAGGTGGGTAAGATCAAAGTCCAAAGGTGAGGAGTCGCAGGGGAGGTGGGGGTGAGAATGAGGATGTGCCTAGAGAGGAGAGGATTCCAAGTAGTGATTTTACCTTCTGGAGTGGATTTTCTCCTTCAGCACCATGTATTCTCTTTGGCCTCCAAAGAGACCCTGGCCCCATGGGTACGTTGTAGCCATAGTGGGGTAGAAGAAGTAAAGGTGAGAAAGGGTAGTGAGGAGAGGATTGGGGGCTCTGAGAATCTGGCAGCTGGGGGCTAGAGGTCAGGAGATTTTTTTGTTTGTTTGTTTTTCCTACAAGTTGACTCTCCTCTCTCCCAAATGTCCTTTGTGTGGCTCTCAGATGCCAATTAAGTGAGAATGAGGAGAGAAGCATGGTTTTGGATCTCACATTATGTCTCAAAGTATTTCAAACAGCAGCAGGGAAACACAGGGGAAGAGAATTTTTAGAGAAAATAGTTAGGGCCCAGAATGCTGGTTCACACATTGCATGAAGTTGGTTGTAAGAAAGACTGGATCAGTCTGTCTGTCATGAACTAATAATCTGTTTCCGTTCGCTTGGGCTCTCTTGCCTACAATTTTTATGAAAAGGTTAAGTGAAGTGCCCAATTTTTAGATTTCTCTTCATGTACATAAACCCCTGCAGTATGCCAACCAGGGTCGGGGGTGCTCTCTGATCACTGAATTTAGAGACATGGCAAGAAGGGAGTAGAAGAAGAATCTTTGCAAATATTTGTCAAAGGTATAAGGTTTTTGTTAAAAAGTTGAAATGGCCATTTCTATTTCAGGAGTTAGGAAAGAGGACACATGCAGACAGAGAGGCAGCCACACTGACTACAAGGGCTGCACACATGAAGAAGCTCCCTAGCAGAGAGAGAGAGAGCTCTGCATTACACAGAAGGCAAATGGCTACTGACATTCACAGAGGTCTGGGGAAAGTGGATGTTTCCTGGGTCCATATCAGCACAGATAGGTACAAGGTGTGGGTGGAGGCTTGTAGCCCTCAGCCTCCACTTCTTCTATTGGCTTTTAGGGCCCATGTATAAGATTGCTGCTGGGATTCAATCTGCAAGACCTCTGCAGCTGGAGGTTAAGAGTCTAACACACTTAAAATGGGTGTATGTGTAAGTGTGTGCACACACATACCTTAACCCTGAGTTAAGGTGAAATGTTCAACTTTTATGAAGTCATGTTTTGATATCTTTATAAAGAGTGTATATGTGTATCTTATTCAGTAATAACTAGGAATAAGCTGGAACACGTTAACAATCAAATTAGGAGGCAGGAGATTTGGATCTTATTTTTATTAGTGTTTTTAATGTGTCTTTGAGCACAGTATCTTCCTAGGATTCAGTGTTTTCACCTATAAAATGAGGGATTTCATAATCAGTGGTTCTCAAATATCTGAAGGTTATAAACTTATTTTGAAAATATGAAGAAATCTTTGGACCTTCTTTACAGAAAAGAGGAAGGAAGGAAGGAAGGAAGGAAGGGAGGGAGGGAGAGAAAATGTACTCCCAGAGGAAACTGAATGCAGTTTCAGGAAGGAGCTTTATACACCATTTTCAGGGCTGTTATATACATCCATAGAGATTATTCATTAAATAATTATGTAAGATAGACTTACAGAACTCCAAAGGGCACAATTTACATAGAGTAAGGTATAAAAGGCACCCCTTTGGAGGTGTACAAAGAGATGTCCTTCTTTATAGCAGTTTCCTGAGCTCTGGCTTAAGAACTCTTGAGCCAAACAAGATGTAAAGTTCTTTATGGATTTAAATGTCTCTTATTCCACAAATGTCATTGTAATAACAATAACAATCTTTAATATTAGTCTAGGCTGCGTAACAATACAATAGACTGAGTGGTTTACACAATAAAAATTTATTTTCTCATGGTTCTAGAACTGGAAGTCCAAGATCCAGGTTCCAGTAGGTTAGGTTTCTCCTGAGGCCTCTCTCCTTGACTTGCAGATGGCCACCTTCCCTCTTATCCTCACATGGCCTTTTTCTCCATGCTCACATACTCCTGGTGTTTTTTTCTTCTCTTCATAAGGACACCAGTCTGATTGGATTAGGGTCCTATCCTTTTGACATCATTTAACTTTAAGTATATCTTTAAGAGTTCTTTCTCCAAATATAGTCACATTAGGGGTGAGGGCTTCAACCTATGAATTTGGGGTAACATAGTTCAGTCCATAACAAAGCCCAGACTGATAAACACATTGCAGATAGTAATAATTAACAACCAAGATGAAAGAACATCTTCTAAATCCCCTGCATGTCAGAAAAACACACCAATAAACCTATCAAAAATTAGAATGAAATATGCTGTTTTTTAAAATGGGGATTTATAATTGATAATAAAATCTATTGGCAACTGTCCTTATTAAAGGGAACATTCTCAAAGAGGTTTATTTAATACAGTATTCCCCCCACCCCCATCTGTGGGGGATATATTCCAAGTCCTCCAGTGGATGCCTGAAAAACCATGGATGGTAACAAACCATATGTATACTATGTTTTTTCCTACACATACATACACACATATAATTAGGTATCCGTAACTAGTAATTAGACAGAATAATTATAACAATATACTAATATAAAAGTTATGTGAATGTGATGTCTGTCTCTTTTGTACTATACTCACTCTTCTTCTGTGATGATATGAGATGTCCACATGATGAGACGAAGTGAGGTGAGTGACATAAGCATCACGACCTGGCATTACACTGCTACTGATCTTTTGAGATACATCAGAACGAGGGTCATTTGTTCCTGGACTTTGATAATGGGCAACTGAATCTGCAAAAAGCAAAACCATGGATAAGGGAGGACTACTGTATTATTATTTTTTTCAACTTGATGCTATAAAAACAGAAAATAAACTTTGTTTGGAATTGGTCTTCAAGAGACCTGGTTAAAATGTATATACGGGGGATAGGAATAAATTAGGGGAGAAAAAATTGTAATAACTTATAAATATTTTTAGTTTCTGTTTCCTTTTGGGCCAGCATGTAATCATCTTCATATGATACAAATCAAGCAACCAAAAGTCTCTTCCACATCTGGTAAGTGGGGGTGGGGGCAGTTGGAAGTTACTATTTATGCTAATCTTGATTTTCCTTTAATCAGTGGTGGGAGAGTGGGGGCTGAAGAGAAAAGGCCAAGAGTTTCTTGTAATTTTTTAAATTTATTATTGCTCCCCCAGGATCACATTTAGTAACCACCATCCTCTGAGTAACTCCCCAAAGCAACAACCATTCTACACCCACCCCTAACTCCCCTGGTCCCAGCAGGAGCCAAATAAGAGAGACATTCAAGGAGAAGAGGCTTTGGAAATTTGCTAGATGTTGTTATTCCTAAAGCTTCACCATAACTGTGTGACAGTTTAACTTAGTGATGAATCAAACCTGTCCCTTAGTGGAGTTACAGACCCTCCAGAAATATTCAGCACCACCCAATAGCTCACCATCCTGTTGTCCTCCTTTCTTTAGACACACCGACCTTACTCTGTTCATCTTCTGCACACCAACAAAATATACATTTTAGAAAATTACATCTCTGAAGCACAATGACTCCCTCAGGGATGCTTTACTTCCACACAGATACACTCTCTTGGTTGATATGGCTCACCCTCTGCCTGAACTGGGCTAAGATATACGCTTCTGAAGACTCTACCTTCCCATCCCTCTTCTATCACCACTCCCTTGTGAATTGTTTTCTTGATTCCTAGGGAATTCACAGTAAATACTTTGCTATCTACATTCATTTACTTGAATTTAACAAAATAGGTGCTTGGCCAAGCCAAGCCGGGGTGAGAGACAGCTGGGAAAATAAATAGTAGGTACAAGCATGCTATCAGGTATTATCATTCCAAAGTTGTACATCTCATTCACCTCAGTTTCTATCATAAAAATTTAAATTAAAAAAAAAACTGAGACTCTACATGAGACAGTATATGGTTAAGTGAATTGCCTAGTATCTGGCAATTAATGTTAGAGCCAAGAATCAAAATCCAGATACTTTCATTTCTAAAGCACTGTGACAATATCTCTCTCAACCATACCACATTAAATCATTGGAAATGATACATAATGGGGTCCCTTCTTTATTGGTTTAAAACTTTGTTTAAAAGCACAAAGATAGACCTTTCTCTGGTATAACTGTTTAAAAGCTTTCTGATATTCTCTGGCTCCAAGTTATATATACATGCTTTTTGTCTTCTATTTTTTCTTTCTTTTGTAGCTTAAAAATAAGCTCTGTACTCATCGTTGTCACTGATAATATTGCTCATATCAAAGTTCTCTTTTGGAATGTTATTTACAGGATTTTTACTCATATAGTACCAAAAGGAGCATCAGATGCATTTTCTTGGCATTTAGTTTCCAGGTTGAGCAGTACTTTTAAAAAACTTCTAATTGATTTTGTTAGGATCTTGAGTTTTGGACTAGAGACTGGCAGTCACAGGAAATGAACATCTTCCCTCTTCATAAAATAATTACAATAATGGTATAAATGTTCTTGGGACTCACTCTGACCTACAAAGGGAAGGAAGAAACTTCTGAGATAAAGAGCTTGGCTTTTGTTTGTGACAGGAACACAGGCAGTAAGCCCGTTTATTAATATTTAATAATAATATTATGAATAGGTATAAGTTATCTAAGTATGGAATGTATTGTGGATTGTTCACTAATTTAATGTAACTGTGGGTGGCCTTTCCCATTTTCAGATAGTGAACATAACTATTTTTAATCTCTAAAGTGTAAATTGCCCAAGCACCATGTAATAAGTATCAATATCTAATGCAGAGTTTTAATTATCATTCATTTCTAATGTATATAATTGCAAGTTGTTTATGTAAAAACATAGATTTTTTTTTTTTTTTGCTTTAACACAGGAGAGCACAAGGGATGTATACATTATCAAATAGCACAACATTCCAAGATAATCATTTATATGCCATTTGCTTTATTTCATTGTAGAGTATACATTTTGACATATGTTGGATAACTTCTGATGAACATTTTTATAGTAAAAAAGAAGAAAATTAAAGAATTTGATCACAGGTCTCTTTCTAAAAGCACCCCTGTAATATTTTATTGTATACATAGATAATTAAGGACATAAATGTAGATTGACAGGTATATTTTTTTCAACAAAAAGCTATTATATTCATTCTCTTGGAGGCTCTACATAAAAGTAATATGTTGATTTTAAGATTTTTATCTTAGTTGTGTGTTCTTTGATTTCACTATAATGAACCAATGTGTGGCTACTTTTCTTTTTCTTTCTTTTATATTTCTAAAACTCTTTTAATCTCTGTGCTGTATTTTAGGAAGTTTCCTCAGTCTTGTCTTCCAGTTCATTAGTTCTCTCTTCAGCTGCATTTACATAATAAAGCCACTGACTAAAAAAAAATATTGTGTTGCATTTTCACAAGATTTTAGTTCTTATGTTTGTCATTTACCACAGTACCTTTTTTGCCTCTGTGATTTCTATAATTTCTTTATTAATCATTTCAATTATATTTATTTTACATAATTTTAATTGCCCTGTTATCGCACATTATTAGGTTCCTATTCTCTCATTGTTATCTATTAACTCTCTCATAGTGGGTTATCTTCTTACTGGAATATTTTATTTTTATAATCTTAGTTTATATTGATGTTGGTAGAAGAGCCAAGCATTCCTGACTCTAGAGTTTTATTCTAGAGGAGTTTGCCAGTTTATGCTGACTTTGAAATGCTGTGTTATGTTGTACAAGTCATTCTATGTCTCTGTATCTTAGTTTCTATAATTTTCTTAGGTTTCTTCTGAGTACCTAACTCTCTTTTTCTTGCCCATACCAACTACTGAAGAGAAATGGCCCTGTCTTGGCCGAGTACTTCTACTTTTTGTCCCAGGATTTTTAAGATTCATGTCTTTATTAAAGGGGGTTTGGTTTTACTTGTGTTCAGTCTACCAGGATTCCCTGCTGGGTGGTAAAAGGACAAAAGGGCAAGAAAGTCAGTGTACTCTCCCCATAGCAATGATTTCTTCACCAATGAAAAATGACCTCTCATATCACAGAAACAGCAGCTATGTAGGTGTTGCTACTGGAGAAAAACAACAACAATGATCTTTGGTATTTAAAATAGAAACGTAAAATTGTTAATGTGTCCATAGACAACTTGTACTGCATACAAAAATGAAAATGAAGTTCTAATGAAATAATTCTGGCTTCATTTTACAGAAGTTTAAGATTTCTCACCACCATGTATGAGGTTTAATAAACAGGTGTGTGTTATGATTTTTGCAGTACTCAGGAATTATGTCGGAGCCTCAAAATAAGGCCAAGAGATCACATTCAAGTAAATACTGAAGTAAAGGGCAAAGAAAAATTTATAAAGAAAATCTAATCAGTGTCAGATATAAATTTGAATAGAAACTTAGAGGTTATGACTCTATCCTCTCTCTTACTGAAAAACAGCAACCTCAGTGTCCCTAAAAGACTTCTGCTGTTTGAACATTTCCTGTGATGGAGAGCCCACTGCCTCATGAGGCATCTCTTCTGATTTTGTAATGGCTCCACATGTTGAAAGTCTCTTCCTTATTATGACATGCTTGTATATTTCAGAGTGTTTTGTTTCGTTTTATATACAGAAGAAATGTTCTCACCTACAGTAATTAAAGGTGTCTCAATACAGTTTCACACACATTCATTGAAGGTCTCTTATTGGCCTGGTATTGTGCCAGGTTTGAGATAGGAAGTGTTGTGATCTCCCTTTTACTGATGAGAAAATAGGTTTTCAAAGGTTAGGTAACTTGCCTAAGGTCACACATCTAGTAAAGAATGGATCAGAGATTTGAATATAAGATGTCTTCCTCTATAAATTAAGTTGTCTGAGCCTAGGACCAGGACCCTGCTCCCTGCATGATTCCTCTCTAAATCATGTAAGGCACCCAAATATAAACCTAACTGATTATAAAAGAATGTGACAAATGTTAACAGAAGACAGGAAAGAACAACTAATACTGCCTATCCAGATTTGGAAATGGTAGAACTTGAAGACCTAGGTATCATCAGTGCCGATATATTGTTATCTTAATATTGTTTTATCTGTTTCAAGAATAGTCTGTTCCTCCTACTATAGCATAAACTTGCATCACAGTATCCTCGTGACCTCAACATCAGTTTTGGAAAGTGCTAAATTCTCAATATCACTAAGAAATGCCCTTATTACCCACCTGGTAAACATTGTTGGAGCTGCTTAGATAATAATCTGTACCTTCTGTTCAGAGAACATGCATCTTATTCCCCTCCAAGATTTCTCTAATTTAAGACTACATAGTGTCAAGGGGAAAGTGGTCAATTATTTTAGATCTCTGTCCCCCCATCTTAGAAGATGTGCCCTTCTTCAAATTGTGAGTGAGAGAGACACTTGAATGCGATGAGTGCTTGAACTATGATGTTCCCAGAATGAACTGCCATATTACGAATCAGATCCAATGGGTATTTTAGCATCTGAAAAATGATTTCATGGAAGAAATTGAACAAAGGAAAACTGGCTATGCTACAATTTAACTTTTTATTTATATGGTGTTTATTCAACGCCTCTGAATATGGCCAGCCTGTCATTAGAGATAAAGCATGTAGCTTCCAACATGTGAGTTTCCCCTCCCGTTCCCTTCTTTTGCTTTTTCCTTGTTTTCCTTCCCTCACTTTCCATTTATCTTCCTTTCTTCCCTTTTACTTTAGTTGCCTTTCCTTATCCCATGAAGCACCTGTTTTGTTTTGTTTTGTTTGTTTTTTGAGTCAAAAGAAAAGTTGACACCTTTCTGAGATTCTCAGGCTTTACCAATGTAAGTGACAACTGAAAGCTAAGCTTAGGGTTTGACTCCTATAGGAAGCCCTCCGTGGATGATTCCACCTCATATTGATAATCTCCTTCATTTGCATTCCTGTTTCTCTACCTATATGAAATTATTGAGGGCCGGGTTCATAATAATAATGAACCTGAATATTTGCAATATTCTTTTCAAATATATCTACTTGTTTAACCCTCAAAACAATCCTGTGAGGTAGAGATTCATAATTATACTATTAAGAGAAGATACTTACTGAGTATAAAAGAACTTGCCCAAGGTCGCACATCCAGTAAGTAGTAGATCAGGATTTGAACTCTAGTCCTTTGACACTCAGTTCACATGTCATCTTGTGTATGAATCCCTCCTGATCGTTCTGATAGTACCTCCTCTCCCTACATTGGATTAATTCAATTCTCCATTCTTTTGTATACTTCATTTGCACCTTTATTCTAGCATAAATCACATTGTATTTGGGAGGCTGTATATATGAATAGAGTTTATTATTTTATATAAATATATACATATATAAAATATTTCTGCTAAGTTATACACTTCTTAGGGCCTTAAATCTTCTCTGAGTCCCCAGGACTTTACCTGATGCCTAACCCATACTTAGCATAAATTTAATGTTTGTGAAATAGATGAATTGATGCACCATATAATTGTTTCCTTCTATAGTGAGTAGAACCTAGTTCAGAGATACATTCACAGTAATTTGAAAGAAAACGTTTACTGAATAAGAATACCAAATAAGTCCAATGGAAATTATTATAAGATTTAGAGGGGATGTCTTTTTTGGGGGGGAGGGAGGCTAAATAATTAAAATGTACTATTTATTAGAGAGGAAAAAAGTAGGAAAAGAATTGGGAGAGAGAAGTAACCAGAGAGACCTTCAAGACCCCCAAGCAGACTGAGATTGTATGCGTTCCACCCTATTCTAGAAAATTATTCCTTTTACAACAATGCTGGGTGTCCGTAGCTCATATTATCTGGCTCTGAGACCCTGGTGAGCTTTATTATTTCGGAGTTGGCTCGAAGGATATTTGTGAGAAAAGACATGATTAAGCTACTCTTCATTCTGTGAAATATAGGCGAAGAGAATCCAATGAGTCAGGCAACACACAGGAGGGACTTTCGACATTTTGGAATTATACGGGAGCCTTTTTGTTTATCCAGTCTTCCTGAGATTTGCATCAGGAAGAAAACTATCTGCAGGGATGATTTTCAAGGAGTCATTTGGAGAAAGAGATAATTTTGTTCACATTTATTGATTATTGGTTTATGTGCCAGGCACTGTTTATACACATTTTACATGTATTTCTGAATTCTCACAGCAATCATTTTAAATAGATAGTATGATTATTCCTATTGTACAGATGGAAAAGCTGAGATACAAAGAGGGTAAAGATCCTGTCAACATTTTCACGGCAGCTAAAAAGCAGAATCAGGATTTGAACCTAGGAAGTCTTGAGCACCAGGGGCCCAAATCTAAAGCTGTGTGCACTCTCAGCGTGCCCTGTAAATCTTTAACTTGGCAGTTATTGTATAAACATACAAATTATCTTACTAATTCTGTTATTGTATAACAATAATTCATTTTGTTTGAGTCCTTAACACTGGATAAAGATTTACATGATGCTGAGGATATGAAATTTATATCTCTGATATCCACTGTAAGCTTAGTGAAGACTAATAAGGTTTTAAATGCCCAAATCTCTATGAGCAACTAATTGAATTCTGTCCTGGAGTAAAAGGAAAATTTGCTTCCATGATGAAATAATTTCACTTGGACTTTGAAGGGAGATGCTACACAGGAGAATTTCCTATTTTTCTTCTCCTTGAAGAAATGTGTGAAATTCTAATGAAGTAGATATCCCAGCAGTATTGACCAAACTCAAGAAATTTGGAAAATTTCCTAGAGAAAAAAATTTTAATGTCTAAACTCCTGATATCCCCATTTCAGCCACAAGGAGGACAAGAGAATAAGTGTGGATGTTTACAAGAAGGCTAAGTTAAAAGGAAGAGAAGTAATAAATACATTCTCTAAACTATAAAATTATGCAAGGATGCATAATTTTAAAATGTATTTTTAAATCAAATACATATACAAGTGATGCTTAGAAGAATAAAGCTGCTATTTTATACCCATAAATGGGAAATATAATCAAAATCTGCATTTTTGCAGGATCACTTTCTCAAATAAATGAGCAGAGGGATGAATTATATGGCTATAAATAAATCTACTGACATAATAAAGCAGACTTATACTGTTTTACGGTTGTCACTGGAACCCTTGGATATATTTATAGGCATGTTAACAGCCACCTGTATTTTTTCAGGACTTTTATTTCATTTCACATTATGAGAGTTTAGTTGTTTTTGTTTTTGTTTTTTTCCCCTCCTCCTAAACTCACCTTTTGTGTAGAGAGAAAACTTAAGGAATTCTATTCTTCATATTTGGGAAAAGAGGGCCCTTCCTAAGAGTTTCAGGCTCATGCACAAATAGACTGCTCTGGTAATTCTCTGTGTCTGTAGAGTCATATAAGCTATGCCCACGACAAACAACTTGACAGGTGTCTCCTGCTGGCAGTGAAGTGGAAAGTCAGAGTCTATACAAGTGAGAAGAGACATGTGCAGAGACAAAATGTATTGTGAGACCAGAAGGGCAACTTCACATTAGGTTCTTGGCACCTGGCATGATGAAGTACTATCACGAGGCTTATTTTAGAAGCCAAAGATTCCCCAGACTATTTTATAGCTGAGGTACAGGCCAAAGCAAGATGAAGAGCTGGGTAAGGGTTGGCACACCTTGTTCTGGGAGTGTCCTGGAAGTGAAAAGGAGCAGGGAGATTGGAACAAGGAGAGGAAGTCTATAGTTGCAAATTCTGAAGTCTGGAGTAATAGAGAAACCCAGCTATTAATCAAGCAGATCCAGCTAAGGCTGTTTTGTTGTTGTTGTTTGTTTGTTTTGTTTTGTTTAGTTTTGTTAATTTTTGAAAAAGCTGCACTCCACTAAGAAATGTAAGGTTCCCCAAAGTCTGTTTAGGATTCTGTGGGGGGTTGTCCAAAGTGTGGTTGTTCCTGTGAAATCATTTGTACTTTTCAACTTTAAATCAATGGTGAGCATAACATTTATACATCCCTTTCTTTTCTTTTGTGTAAGTGTACTGATCTTCATTGTACATCTGCATGTCCTCATGTAAGGAGCCTGCTAGAGAAGACAATTCCAGAGAGAGGGGAGCTTTCGATGGTAGTACAGGTGGTGATAAATCCTTCAGCTGGAACTCTAGCTGTCGGCAGTGTTTAGAATGTATCACTGGAGCTAAAAATCTAAAAAAGAAAACTACATATTTAATAGATCAAGCTAATGTAAACTCTAGCAAACCTTGAGAAGCATGAGCATTAGAAGGGAAGTCTCAGTAGAAATGTGTAGACTAGGCAAAGAGAGGGATAGAAAACATGAAAAAAAATCAACAGTGTGTTAAATTGGAGAAGGACATGAATTTTATCAGGATAATTGGGTTATCTCTTTGGAGTAGAAGAAGGAAAATAAACCAGTCTTGATTTCATCCTCAGTTAAGTCTCCTCAGTATTCAACTGGGTCTCCAAATGGAATCGGCATTACCAGAATCCACAGCTACTTCTTTTGACATTTTGCAAAAAGTAAATACATAAATTATAAGTATGACAAGTAAAATGAATAGTTCCAGCTGTGACATACCAGCAGCATTTCCAGATTTTGTACTGCATTAAGGATTTATTTTCACTTTGTTTCCTAGCAGAGAGCTAATTGAAAGGTCCATCTAAGATTCCCATGCTTCCTCGGAAGAAAGTCAGACACAGAATCTCCAACACTCAGTGCCAATTTAGAAAAGTCGAAAAACATTAAGTGGGTAGGTGGTCAGCTCGTCAACTCTGAAAATACATGTCTCTGGGGATCAATGGCACCCAAGCCAGATACTGCATCAGTGAAACAGAATGTGTGAATAGGAGAGTGGCAGTTGATTCATGGGATTCATTCACCCAGCAAATATTGACTGAGTTCCTACTATGAGCTAACCTACTCTTCCACACCCTGAGGACATAGAGAAAACAAGACAAAGGCTCACCTTTTAATGAAGTTAATCTTTCTTAAGGAGCTAGAATACACACACACACACACACACACACACACACACACACACACACACACACACACACAAAATACAGATAAAATTATTTCAGAAAGTGGATAGTACTGTGAAGGAAACAGAGAACAAGGTCAGGGGATAAAGTGCCTCTCAGGGGTGGCGGTGGCTAACTTTAGACGAGGGCCAGAGAGGTTCTCTGGGAGGTGACATGAAATGAGCCAACCACGGAAAAATCTTGGGAAAAAGGCTTCCTTACAAGAGGGGCAACAAATATGAAGGTTTCAGGTTGGGAAAGAATTTGGCACAAAGAACAGAAGGAGGGTCTGGGAGACTGGAGAGCTGCGAGTGAGGGGTCACCTGGCAGAAGGTGGAGCTGGAGAATTAGGCCAGGTCATCTGGGTCCACTGAAGGCCATGGCAGAGGTGAATAAATCCAGAGTAGAGTGAGAATCCATCTGGGGGACCAAATTAATGACCAGTTGGATTGAAAGGGAATTATCATCTACTTTAAGGAAGGTGCTTAGGGTAGGAAGGTATTTTTGTTAGTTTTCTTTTTTTCTAACTTTCCTAGTAATAGCATAAGGCCCTAACCACATCATGCTTAACTGTCTCGGAATTTCAGCTACTTTTTCTACTGAACAGAGCGCTGCAACTCTTGTCAAATGCTATTGCCGGATGTTGTGTATGCATTATCCCATTTAAAATTCCCAAGAACCTCTTGAGAGAAGGCATTATCTACATTTTATGGAGGAGGAAACTGAGGTTTAAATTGAGTCTCCATAAACTACCCCTCTTACTTGCTGTGGTGTTCCTAGCTACATGTTGCTAGTTAGGACATGTTTGTGGGCCATCATCACCCAAGGGCATGAAAAACCTTGAAAGATGGCCACCTCCTTTGACAAGGTTTGTGGGTCCCAGATCAGCCTTACAGCTGAGAGCCCAAGCAGCTGGGATGACTGTGCACCATTTACCAGGGGACAACATGGACCTTTAGAACACTGATTTCAGAACCAGAATACCAGTCACCAACATACATTCTAAAATGGACTTGATATTTGACCTGGAAGCTGAAGCATCCTTGAATTTGTTATGTTTATCTGTTAGAAATGCATATAATGCTAACTTCTCAACATCTCCTTGGGGTGTCCGATGAATAGGACTGCCTTAATCCCTATTCTTTTTCCTCAGGGAGTTTGAAATGCTCATTGAGATCAGGAGTATAATAGGTGCTATAAGATCCTTTTAAAAAAGCAAATGCCACCTAAATACTGTATCTATCTATCACTCTGTCATCTATCAAGAGACATATAGATATATCCATATATATAGACATCTGAAATATATACAGATACACACATATATATACTTTAACATATATATGATTATCTGTGATAGATACATGATTTAATCAGCAGGTTATAGTATACATATGATTTAATCATCAAGTATTATTCCCTCTGCTTCCTCTCGAAGCCTTTTAACCAAGGTGAGTAGGAAGGAAGAAATAAAAGCTAGCAAGACACCTCCCTCCTCCCTCCCCCTCCCCCAGGCTTAGGAGTGCTGCCCTTTGGGTTTATGCCTCCAGCACTCATCATGCTGGGCGCGGGGGAATGGAGAGGCGGGGGTGGAGGCTGCATCCTTCAGAATGTCACTGTTCCCTGGCAGAGCCCTGGGTCAGCTCCCTCCTAGAGGCACAGATGGCCAGGACAGGCGCGCCAAGCCTCTTCCTGTCACTCCCGCTCTCCCCTGCAGGTTCAGCCTGGATGTAAAAGCCACGCTCTCTGGTGCCCGACGCCCCGGAGGCCCGGAGGCTTCACCCACCTGGGGCAGTGGCACTGAGGCCAGTCAGGAACAGGTCAGCCACTGCCTTCCTCCGGCAGAAGCAGCCCTCACCCCTTCTGAAGTTCTTTGCCCAGGACAGCGGGCGTGGGCACTAACCTCTGGGTCCTGAATTTCCAAGAGTGTCCTGTCCACTAGGGGGGTCGAAGCTACCTTCTCCAAGGGCCTCCAGCGGCCAAGCCCCTCACCCTCCGGGGTCCCCAGGCCACCTCTTCCGTTCACCGTATAGAGTCAGGACGCGGGTTCCCGCCTTTCCCCCTCTGGGTGGGGTCCTGGGAGAGTGGCCGCGCTGTGCTGATCGTCAGGCCAGGGGGAGCGTGCGGGCGGCACGACAGTGTGCAGGCGCTCCAGCGCTCCTGCTGACTCAAGGGGTTTATTTTTATTTCTATCTGGGGCTACTTCAGCCTTAGCCACCGCCTGCATTTTTCTTCCCAAACTGTAAAAGGTGCCTTAATCATCCGAATTTGGCTTAATGCGCCTGGGAGAGAAAAAGGAAAGGGTGGTAAAAAAAAGGAGCAGCGTCCATCTGTCGGTCTGTCGGTCTCACTTATCCACGCGCTCACACACGCTCACTCTTAAGGGAGGAAGCGGAGCTCGGGGAGGGCGCTGGTGTGCGCGGGAGGCTCGAGCGGGTGTAGACGAAGGAGCGTGTAGTTGAATGGGGAGGGCCGGGATTCCGGGTCGCTCGGGCCCCTCCTCCCTCCCGAGCCAGCCAGTCCCTCGGCAGAGCGCTCGGGCTGCACTGATTTGCTCTCGGGAGTGCGCTATTTGCATATGACTTGCCCATTTGTGAATTTGGCTCCCCAACTCCTCGCTTCACTTCACCTGTGCCTCCCAGTTCCGCGCACTTTGCAGGCGCCCGCCCGCCTCCCGGCCACCTCTGCCGCCTGCCGGGCACCTCCTCCTACGTTCTCCGCGCTCGCCCACCCACCTCTCTCCGCCCAGGGCCACGTTGGTTTGGGTGGCTTCTCCGCGCTGGCTTCCCCCTCCTTGCCTCTTTCCCTCCGGTCCTTCTTGTTCTCTTCCTCCGGCTGCTGCTGCTTCTGCTGCCACTGCTTTACATCCAGTTGGGAAACCCAGGACGCAGGCGGTTGCTCCGTGGCGCTCTTCCAGAACGCGCAGGGTTAACAGCCTCCGCGCCCTTCCATCGTGACTTCGGGAACACGCGAAAAACTCTCCCACCTGCAGCCCCCTTTTGCCTGGCAGTTCTGCATTGCATCGCATGGAAGTGGAAAAAGAAAAAAAAAATGTTCAAACTGCCTGGATGTTGGGATAAACTAACCTGAACCTTCTTGGGTCTTTTACTGCCTCCCTTTCTTGCTTCGTTTCCACCTTTCCTCTGTGTGGCTTCCTGGAGTGTGCAGTTGAGTCGCCTGGAGATAAGGAGGAAGCCGCGCCGGGCCTCCCCTGACATGTGTGGCATTCCGGGGCTCCCTAGGAGGGTTGCTATACCTGGGTGGACTTCGGCTTTCTAAATTTCAGCCTTGGGAAAGAGAAGCTTTTTTGCCTTCTATCTCCCCCCACCCCCCAACCTTAACTGATTCATCATCTGTCTTGAAAGCGTTTATTCCCTCCCTCTTTCCAAAATACTGGCAAGTATTCCTGCTGCTATGATGGGCCCCTGGGCATCATGAACTTCATTATTCCTCACTGGCCGGAATTCAAACTGCCCATCTGTAGTGGTCCAGTGCGTTGACCATGCACCTGAGAATCCACGCGAGACGCAGCCCTCCTCGCCGGCCGGCTTGGACGCTTGGAATCTGGTCCCTCTTCTGGGGATGTATCGTCAGCTCTGTGTGGAGTTCCTCTAATGTAGCTTCTTCCTCCTCCTCCTCCTCTTCCTCGCCGGGGTCTCACTCTCAGCACGAGCACCATTTCCATGGCAGCAAGCATCACTCAGTGCCTATTTCTATCTATCGCTCCCCTGTTTCCCTTCGAGGAGGGCACGGTGGGTCTCTCTCCTCTTTATCCTTTTAATGGGGCATAGCGATTCCTTAACCCACTCGCCTTTCAGGTAATGTCAAGGGTGGGAAGATAATAAAAATTTGAATTTAAAATGATAAAAGCATTGCATGTGCATGAGAGAAGAAAATGTTCAATTTCTCTTTAAAGGCTAGTATTTTCTGCCCTAGCGCCCCCCCCCCCCTCCCCCCAGTTTCTCTGATGGGTTCTCCTCTCCTTAGCTTGCTTATTCATAGCTTCACAAACACTACATTTTCCCCTTTGGAATCTTCTACTTCCTTCATCCCCCTTCCCCGTGATGGCAAGCAACTTATCAAATAAGTCTCAGGTTTTGTACTTTGAGAATATCCATCCATTCACCTTGCTTTCACCCTTCTTCTCTCTGATCTTGTGTTGGAGCTAGTCATGGGAAGTAGACAGCAGGGATCCTTTGGTCCCCAGCCTGAAGTTGATGGAACTGCTGTAAAGTGGCCTCAGGGAGGAGAGTAGCTGAGTGTAAGAAGGCAGAAAATGTAATTAATAACCAGTAGCCATTATTGTTCATTTGGGCAGCTTTATGTTTGTCCACATATCTGATGGGAAGAGCAGCTGTCTCAAAAACTACACATCTAATATTGCTACCTACTGGGTAGGAAGTGATAAAATGGGTAAGACAAAGTCCATTTATAATTTACCCAAGTGTAAATCTTAGTAACTTTGATTCCACCATTTATACAAATGTTATTTCAATTAAAGGCAGCACTGGTGGGCTTGTTCACACAGCACAGGTATGAGATGTTTTATAGCCCTCCTTGCCTAGCTATTGAAGGAAGAGATCTATGGCTCTTAAAAATATATTCAGCTCTGAGCAGGCAGCCTGTAAAGGGCAGTGTCTGCCACCAAGGTGGGAGCTTGCCATAGTAAACTGTTCTAAAGAAGGGATCTTCAATATTTGTTTACTATGCAGTCTACTCCAGTGGTGAGGAGAGTAGGAATCACAGAGCCCAGCAGCAGGAGCAGCCCTCCAGGGAGCTGCACGAATGAAGCACACTAGAGGTCCCCTGCCCTAGCTTGTATTTTGAAGACCTACAGCACGCAGACCCCATTCGGAATGTCAGTTCTTCCCACTGCCTCCTAGCCGTGGGCTGCTCCTCTGTACTGTCTATACTGTTAAGTGGAAGCACATTGAGAAAATGCCAGCACGTACTCTGGCTCTTTCTGGCTCTCTCTTTAAATTTTATTTGATGGAGTTGTCAAGCAGCTCAGAGCTTGTAAGGTTGGTGGAGATGGGTGGTGGGAAGGAATGAATGCTTGATTCTGATCTGGTTGCTGTTTTCTCTGTGACTCCTGCTAGGTCTGGGGTAGGCTTTCTTTAAAAAAAAAAAAAAAAAAAAAAAGGAGAGGGAAGAACTACAACCACCAGAAAAGCAAAAGCAGTTTCATTGAAATGGAAACTGTTAGCTCCTAAGGGGGGGAGGGACCGTGAATGGGGGTGGGCTTGTAAAGAGTAGGAAAGAAAAGCAGGGGAGTGGGAGATGGAGGAAGCCAGACAGACGATTACTAATAGCCATAATTAAACATGCAAAGGCTCACGATAATTAGCTAAATTTTGCTAATTAGTGTAAATGATCAGCAGGGAGATGGATATTATGCATTAGTTAGAGGTTATAAGCTGGCAGAGTCTTGGTGTTTTCTGTTCAGGATGTAAACAGTTAAAAGCAGCTGCTAGTTAAGTGATGGTACTTGCAGAGCCATACTTCTGGAGGTTTCTAAGTCTGTCAGTCTCTCTGTTTCTCTTTCTCTCTCTCTTTCAGCTAAAAGGGCTACAGGGGTTGAGCCTGGCACAGATTAAACACAGTTCTTTTCTGTTTACTTTGTTCAAGGATCAGTTGTTTAGTAACTTCTGAATCTTTTTGACTCCTTCCAAGTCTGGTTTCTCATTAACCCGTATCTGATAAGAGTCAGTGTGATGGAAATGGAGCATGAAGTAGGTAAATGACCAGAGACCCCAGAAAAGGCCCTCACCCACCAGAGCTGTAGAATGCAGTGAACCCCAAGGTCTGCCATGGCTAAGATAAGAAAGCTCATGAATTCAACTCTTGAGTATCTTCTTTCAGTTCTGAAGTCCCATCTCATTGATTTGGGGCTTGGAGAGTGAATGCATCTATATTAAGTAGACTCTTTGCATATTTAATTAATGTTTTTGAGCTTGAAAACCTGAGAAGTGGCAATCAACAAGATGACCCATCCTCTGACTCCAATCCCACATCCAAGCTGCGACCTTCTGTGTCCTGAGAAGACCAGGAGACCCCAAGGTGCTTTGCTAATGCACTTCTCATTTTTACTTGGAGTACACTTGCTTCCTCTTAGTCCAAGACAAAGGCTTCACTAAGAGCAATTGTTTTAAAAAATCTTTTGGACGGAGGCTGTAGGAGGCACAGCACCATGAGACTAATGTTGTTACTAATAGTTTTCTGCCAACCTCATTCCAGAGCTAAAAGCAGCAGTCTGTATTGTTTGTGAAGGAATAAATGCTCTTCATTCTGGTATAAAATGAAAACTAGAGCCTTGAGTCCAAGAACTTTCTTGAACTTGGAGATTTTTGTTTGTTTTACTTTTTTCCCCCTTTCCCATTTCCTAAGAAGCCGGAGGCCTTCAGAGTTGTCCTGTTAATCAGTTATGGTCACCATTCTGTCCAAACTACCTTGCCCTGTAGTGATGTTTACACTAAAACAAATGAAGAAACAGAAACCTTCCCAACAACTGTCCTTTTATCCATACTTGGTTCTTGTCTTTAGAGAATCAATTATGTATAGATTTGCCTGAAGTCTTTATCCCAGGGCAGCCTACAGAAGCCTGAGCTCCTTTATCAGTTCAGGAGACTAAGACCACACCTACCTTAGGCACCCAAAATACTCTCAGGTTAGGACTGTGTCTTGGGAGAAAATTAACTCTCTTAAGTGGTATCTAGTACATTTTTTCCCATTGTTTGGTCCCTTCTCTCATTCAGGCTTCCCACTTTCTTTCATGCTTTTACCTACTAGTAGTCATTCAGTTAATTTATTGAGCATTTACTATATGCCAGGTTGTGTGTGCCTTGCTAATGCTGGAAATATAAATAAAACATTGTGTTCAGCTAGGGATAATTTTAGAAGTATTTTGATCATCTATGAGAGATAAGTGCTTCTATAATGGAAAAAAATATGAGGGTTGGGGTGAGGATCCAGGTACCAAACCAAATTAATTAATATGAAATTTAAGTATTCTATATTCTTTATAAAATATAGAAGTAAATTCTTCTATTCTTTATAAAATATAGAAGTACATTCTTCTGTCATTCAGAATATTCCTACAAGTATTTTTCATCCTTAACTTTATTCACATACTTAAGTATCATGCTTATCAAAGCTCTTGGATAGTTTAGTGGTATGGAAATATAAATACTAAAATATATTTGTTACCAGCCTTCAGTCTTATAAAGGAGGTTTGTACATTTTTTCCCCTCTCCCACCTTTAAGAACTCCAGTGAGCATCTGCCTAAAAAATGCCTTAATACCTAATAGTTAGGAAAACCAACTTCTGGGGCGGCTGGGTGGCTCAGTCAGTTAGGTGCCTGGCTCTTGGTTTCAGCTCAGATCATGATCTCATGGTTTGTGAGTTCGAGCCCTGCTTTGGGCTCCATGCTGACAGCATGGAACCTGCTTGGGATTCTTTCTCTCTCCCTCTCTCTTTGCCCCTGCCCCACTCGTGCTCTCTCCCTCTCTCGCAAAATAAATAGATAAACTTTAAAAAAAAAAGAAAAGAAAATTGACTTTTCTGTGAATCTAGATTTAGAATATGACTTACATTTTACCCTCTGTAAAATAGCAGATCTTCCTGACTCTGGGCATTTGGAGGAACAAGTTGAAAACATAGAACTCAATTTAGAGGAAAGTGTCTTGCTCAGAAATCAGGGGTGTGTGGTGTGTGTGTGTGTGTATTACTCTGATCTGTTGAGCACTTTCTTCTCCTCAGCCAGCTGCTTCCTAACCACATTCTCTCTCCCTTCTTTCCTGGGATTCAGTTTACTGAATAATTCATAGTGTTGGTTGACAGATAAAATTGTAAGATTTATATGTCTTTGGCCTTGGTGATGAATTAATTAAATTGGCTTCTCCTCTCTCTCCTCTAGATGCATTATCTTTCTTCTCTAAAATTTGCTGGCAAGTGGTAGGTCTGGAGATTCACTTGTTCTTGAAAGATCACCAAAGGAAGATTATAATACCCTACTGTAAATTTCTTCAGGACTTTCAATGCAGATCATTGAGCGGGGTAGAGATGAGGGCTGCATCTCAAAGGAAAGGGGCTGAGATCATTGGAACAGTTGCCTTCAGGAAACAAAGAAAGAAACAAAAACCTTCACCAGACTGGGTGATGGCTGGAATTCCACAGTAAGAACTTGATTCTTTTGTTATCTGATTTTGAATCTAGAAGAGGTAACATACTCCATTTTACATTTTAGTGAATAAATTTTGCAGATCTCTGAAGGCTTGCTTGCTAGGACCCTGAGTGATCTGAAAGGGAGGCAGATCTCTGAAGGTAAACCTTGCACTTATCCATACTTCCCTCCCTGTATTAGTTTGTTAGCGCTGCCATTAAAGAAGAAATCACAGACTAAGTAGCTTAAACAACAGAAATGTATTTTCGCACAGCTCTGGAAGCTAGAAGTCCAAGGTCATGGTGTTGGCAGATTTTGTTTCTTCTGAGGCCTCTCTTCTTAGCTAGTAAATGGCTACCTTCTCATTGTGTCATCACATGGTCTTTCTTCTGTGTTCATGCACCCCCAGTGTTTCCTTGTGTGTCCTAATATCCTCTTCTTGTAAGGACACTGGCCTGACTGGATTAAGTCTCTCCCACATGTCTCATTTTAACTTAATTACCTTTTTAAAGGTACTATCTGTAAATGCAGTCACATTCTAAAGTACTGGGGTATAGGGCTTCAACATATGAATTTGGGGAGGACACAATTCATCCCCTAACACTCCTCGTCTTTTAGGACCCAGTCATTGGGAAAGAAGTAAAAATGTACCATTCAGTCAATATCTGCTGAACGCAAACTTTGACGGTGGAAAAATAAAACCTTCCATGACATTGGTAACAGTTTACAAACTGATAAGGTGGTGCCTCAAGAGGAAAAACTCTGTTTATTTGGAGAAAACAATACCAGTAGGTTTGGTTAAAACTTGTGTTTACTTTCCTCTCAGTTTATTTTGTGTGACCCAGTCTATGCCTTGATGTGCATGTAGACTAGTGTTGTTTGACTACAGCCACGTGCTCTGCAGACAGACTCCAGTGTCCACACTCCAGGACTCTCTCGATTTAGACCTGCTGCCATTCCAGGCCAGACCTCCCTGCCTGTCTAGTGACCTCCTTTATGAACTGCCATTGCTCACTCTTTTCCTTTCCTGAGATACACACCATCAACTCCCTTCACATCTCATCCTCCATTGGAAAAAAAAAGAAAAAAGAAAAAACAGGTGAAATCAGTGCAAATTACATGCCCACTTTTTTTTTGCTGCTGAAAAATATGTACTTTATGAATAAATTATACACACACACACACACACACACATACATATGAAGTAATCTGTCCACTGTCCACATCATGACATATCATGAGCCTTGGGTGAGAGAATGTCTTATAACTATAAAGCACCTTGCTGGTATAAATCCCAAGCAAGATATTCAATTCTTTGCAGGGAAAGAAAGGAGTTTATTGAGTGTTTTGTGTTTTTGTTGTTGTTGTTTGGTTTTGGTTTTGTATTCTGTATTCTGATACTTTGAAAAATGACTTTGAGAATATATGCTCATGTGGAGGACAGGTGAATGATAAAGGAGTTCTGGTAGGCAGTGTGTTGGTAGGTGGGCTTGGGAACAGTCAACAGCAAGATTTAGGATTGGAAGAAGTGGTGCTCTGTCTTTTTTCTGTCACTTAGGAACTTTTTGATCTTGGATAAGTCATGAGACATGACTCTGAGTCAGTTTCTTCATCTCCAAACTGAGAATAGCAATAACAATAGGACACAGATGTCACAGAATTGTGTGGGACATTAAATAACTTGTACCTTACAACTACCGTATACGGGTTAAATAGTCTATGAGAAATACTTTAATGGTAATGTTCTTTCAATTTTGGTACAAAGTGAAGCTTCAGTGTTGAATGTCTACTGGTTGGTAGTTGGAGGTTAAAGAACATGCATCTACTGGTTCCCCTTATTTTCTTATCTGCAGCAACACTTTTTGCCTCCAAGGGAAGAAAACCTTAATATGTATTTCCTTGTTTACGGCACTAAAAGAAAATAGCATGCATGATTAGCTTGTGCTTTTTTGATAACATGTAAAAAAAACATGCTAGGCAAAATTTAGCCCAAAATAACAAATAGCCAACTGTTTAGAAGCTAAGAGATCTGGTGAAATAAAAGGGAAGAGGCTCCTAAGAAATATTCTTGGATCATTTTGGAAGTACAGAATTGGATCATGTTTCTAAAAAACTGCTGAATTTAAACATTCCTATATGATGCTCAGCATCCATTGAAACCTTGAATTTTTAATCTAGCTTATACTAGGAAAAAGACAGGTCTTCTTAGGACTACTATTTTCAGATCTGGAAATGGAGAACTTCTTTTAATGTCACTTCTAGTGCTTTTACCCACCAGGACTCAAAGGTATAGAGGAGGTGGGAGCATGGGAGGTGCTGGAACACTTAGAGTTGACTTTGTGGAGCCTAAAATTAAACCAGAATTCTTAATGGAGAGAACCTTACTCCGGGCCATAGACATCACTCGTAGTTTTCTTCCTGACAAACTCTGTGTCTTTGGATATGACATTATGTTTTTAAATTATATTAATCATTTAAAATTTAGGTACTATACAGAATATCTTGATCTTCTATCCTATTTCTTTTACCTGTAGTTTTCTGTATGCCACATAGTGTGTATGTGCCTTAACACTGCTGTTGGGTAAAATTGTTTTTTTCATTTCTTCCTCATTTGTACAATGAGGGGGTTGAATGAGATGATCTCTCCACATGGTTCTTGACACAAGGACTGCTTCTGCAGTTCATACGTCTTTAAACATACCACTGTAAATCCTACACTAGTCTGGGTTCCATAGGTCTGTAGTATTTTATAGGTCTGTTTTCTAGACTAATAACACATGCCAAAGTCACCACCAGTTTTTCTCTTTTCTCCTTTGAAAAAAGCAGCATCACATACAAGAGTGGCACACCATGATGTTATAATGCCCGCTGTCCAACTTCGCCACAGAGTCACGATGACACAGGAAGAACACAGCTTTCATTGACACACATCTTATCAATACTAGAAAGTAGTTCTGTGTTATGTTTAAAATTCTCTGCTGTGTCTAGTCATATCAGAGCAGAGGGCAGCATAGTAACTGAGTTGATAAAGAGCAAGTGGTATTTATTTCTACTCCTGTTAGAGTTTTAAGATACTTGCTTGGATCATATACCTTCACATTATATTCACCTACTGTGTATCAGGTACTCTTCAGTGCTTTGCATATATGATTCCATTTAATCTCCACAATCCTTTGATATTAATGAGGTTACCACCACTTCATGCATAGAAATAACACTCAGCTTATGCACCTCAACCAAAGTAATGTGGCAGTAGAGCCAGGATTCAAACTCAGTTCTGTGCACAAAGCCCTTGGTCTTTCTGCATTACCGCATAGTCCATTATCTCAAGAAACAGGAAACAAACACAGCAGCCTCTTTTGTCAGGAATAGGTTGCACAGGTTAATGAGGCATTCTGATTAATGTAGGAACACCTTTCCAAAGCATGTACAAGAATGTCCAGTTCATAAGTACTTGAATGTTTATCAGTCGGCCTGAACCCATTCTGACCCAAAGAGATACTAATTAGAAGGAGCAGATGGATGAAACATTCCCACAGATACACGCTTTTTGAGGGAATAAGTAAATGAGTGAGTGAGGTGCCACATGATTGGTTTTTGTTTACTAGGGTAGTAGTGGTAGTTGCTTATAGAAGAGGCAAAGGGCAGGGAAAGTCATGTATTCCTCAAAAGCACACCAACAGGTTTGTAGAGTCTCAGGGCTAAAAGAGATCTTAAGGATTATCTGACCTTCTCATATTCTAGATGGGCAAAGTGAGGACTTGGCCGAAGACATCCAGTCAGTGTCAGAGACTGTTGTGATTGGGCAGTATGACTCCAAGTCCACCATCTTTCTTTTACTGTTCTGTAGAAGGGCCAACTTCTCACTGCTTCAAGACCCTTATCAAACTGCAACCTTGTGGGCCATCTCTTTTTCTGCAGACTGATCTCTCTTTAATCAGAATAAGTCCTATAAGAATACATTCTGCCAGCATAGGACATTCTTGAGCTTCTGTAATAATTAATTTTTCATGTGAATTTTTCTAATAGGTGCCAGCTTTGTGCTAAGAGGCAGGCTTTCTTGGAGTGTTCCTAAGACTCTCTCTGTATAGGAGACTGCAGTGTGGGAAAGTACTCAGATTCAGGTCCCTGTGCAGGGAGACACTGCCTGTCCTGGTAAGGTCTCACTCACCAGAAAGCAGGGGGTGATAGCCTGTGTACTCACCTGTCTGTTTTCCATCTGGAAGGCACAACTGAGTTGTTCAGAGACATGTCCCCCAACCCAGTCCCCACCTCTTGCTTACTAGCTATTAAGTGGCTATATGACCATAAAACTCCTAGAAACCAGCAAACTACATTTTCTGAGCTACTGTTCTCATTCTCCCTTTTTTTTCAATGTTTCTTGAAATATTTCTGTCACCCCCCCATATTAAAATATAACTATGTATACTCCTGAATGACTTTACCCCAAAATATGAATTTCAATTCTTTCTGAGACAGTCTTTCAGCATTTGAATATAATTACATGCTTTGGGTGCAAATTGTGGTTTTTGCTACATAAGAAACGAATGGAAATGATCCGCCTGTTCCTGTAGTTTACAGATTATATGATTCAGAACTGGGTATATATTTAGGCTGCTTTTCTGTATGGCACATAAAATGAGAATGAACTTGGGGTGAGCCACCTCAGTTGCTAGGCGGTAGAGCAGGTTGAGAGAACACAGCATTCAACTGTGTTGAATTCACCCTGTGTTGAGTGTTTCACTTCACATTTGTGTGCACCTTTGTCACCTGATGCTGTCATGGAAGGGGAAGGGGAGGACATAGGCAGGGCCAGGCTGTCTTCAGAGATTCAAGCAAGGAAGAAGAAATAACTACTTCACACATCCAAGTGGAATGAGTACATTTTAGAATTTGAAATTTGCCACACAGAGATGTCTTTATGAAAGCAGACAAGAGTCATAGAAGTACACAGGTGTGGCTGACAGCTTCAGGGACATGGACTTGGGCAGACACTTATCTTTAGATTAGGGCCAAGGACTAGCAAAGAAGAACTATTTCCCCCAGATTTGGCCTTGCTTCAGTGGTTCTAGGCAAAAGGCCATCACTCAGGTTAAAGCTTTTTAATTTTTTTAATGATTTATTCATTCATTCATTCATTCATTCATTCATTCATTCATTCATTGAGAGAGAGCAGGAAAAGGGCAGAGAGAGAGAGGGAGGGAGAGAAAGAATCCCAGGCAGGCTCTCCGCTGCCAGTACAGAGCCCCATGCGGGGCTCAGACTCATGAACCATGAGATCATGACCTGAGTCAGAATCAAGAGTCAGATACTTAACCAACTGAGCTTCTCAGCACCCCTGGTTAAAACTTTTTAATGTGCTTCCACAGTCCATTTAATGCCGTGTCTCAAATCCCAGACATATGAGCAAGTAGTAATAGGCAGGAAAGGCTTTGGGACTTCTTTATACATGACACCTAATAAAGTAACTGCAATTTATTTGGACCGTCAGTTTTAATTTTTTTTTTTTTTTTTTTTTCAACGTTTATTTATTTTTGGGACAGAGAGAGACAGAGCATGAACGGGGGAGGGGCAGAGAGAGAGGGAGACACAGAATCGGAAACAGGCTCCAGGCTCTGAGCCATCAGCCCAGAGCCCGACGCGGGGCTCGAACTCACGGACCGCGAGATCGTGACCTGGCTGAAGTCGGCCGCTTAACCGACTGCGCCACCCAGGCGCCCCTGGACCGTCAGTTTTAATGAAAGCTTAAAGGCTGTCATGAAAAACTAGATCACAGATAAAACAAAGCAAGACCTACTTGGATTCTTAGGGTCAATGTTAGCAGCATTCTGATAATTTACAAGTTTGAAAGGATGGTTAAAGCCTTAAATCTCAGATAAAAATTTGGCCTCCAGAATAATTTGGGTGAAAGGAGGGTCCTGTGATTTGGGCAGTTAAGGTTTTGTTGCATATATTTTTTTCCTTAAACCAATTATCATATATCTCTTTCCATGAGCCACTATCTCTGCATAATTGGATGGGGAATTATGTGTTCACTTATATCCCATTCAATCTTCTTGGATAAAATAAACCCATGAGAGGACACTTCTATGCTTTCAAAAGAATGATAATAATACCTATCTTACTCTTAATAATAACAATATATCACTTTTGTGTGTGTTCTTTCAATGTGCCTGACACTCTTCTAAAACTCTTAGCTTATTTAGTTCTCCTATGAGGTAGATATAGTTCTTTTCTCATTTTAAAGATGCAAACACTGAGGCATGGAATGTTTGAGTCATAAAGTCAAGTCAGAAAATAATACATGGCAGAGCCAGGTAGGATAGCTAAGCAGTCTGAATCTAGACTTGTGTTCTTAATATTTAAATATTTATGCAGTATTACCTGAGATGGTGTGAAAAACAAATCTCAAAGTAGTATTTTCAAATGCAGTGTCTGTCTCTTTTTAGAAGGTCTTTTTATGTTCTGCCTAGAGCCAAGATTAATTATGAGGACTTTGAATATTTACTAAACCTAACAGCAAACAGTATGCACTTACTTCGTTTTTGTCTTCTGGTTCCTGCACCTAATTCCAGCCTGTGTGTTTGTGCAGTGGGCTTCCCACACAACACCAAGCAATTCTCTCAAATACCAATCCAATTCCATTCTGATGCCTGTCTACCTGGAGATAGAATCAGATTTCATAGGTTAAGGGTTCAGTCCTACAGGACTGCCACCCCTACTCCCAACCCCTGCTTCAGATGCCAGTCACTGGGCTAGGTTGTTACCTGTACTTCTGACCAACGAGCTCTAAATCAGAGTTTCCCACAACCCTGTCTTTGCATTCAATTAATTTTCTAGCATCTCTCATAGACCTCAGGAAAGCCATTTACTTATAGATTATCGATTCATCATAAAAGGATACAACTCAGGAAAAGGCAGCTGGAAGAAATGTGAGGCTAAATTGTGTGGGAAGGGGTGCACACCTTCCATGCTCTCCCAGGTGCTTCGTTCTCCCCAATCTCCATGTGTTCAACCTGGACTCTCTCTGAACCCTGTCCTTCTTTTGAGTTTTTGTGGAGATTTTTGGTCATCTGAATTACCTAATAAATATTTCTATAAGTCGTAATACTACAGTTAGGTGTTAAACCAAATGCTTTATCTTACCTCATTTAATCTTTATCAACCGTCCTTCAACATAGGTGCTATTATTATTAGGAATTTAACAAGAAAGGAAATGGAGACTCAGAGTTAGGCAGTTCATTCAAGTTCGTCCACGTACTAAGCACTTAGCCCCTTGCATCTATTGAACTTTTAGGTCAGGCAATCTGTACAAACCTCAACCTATTTCCTGGTATTGACAGCAACTGATCAGAACACTTCCCTATAGTCACAAATCCTATTATATTATAGGAAATTATCTGTGCTTTCTGAAACAGCCTTTGGAAACTCTCAGAAGCTTCAGAGTCAGCTGGCAAAGAATGGTTACATATTCAATGAAGAGTGAGGGGCCCCTTCATTGATAAGGGAGCCCATTGATGACTCATCCACCTCATTTTGGATTCACTGTAAGAAACTCATTTATCAGGAAATTTAGCTTCCAACAGTTACTGTGGGCTTTCTCTTCACATTAGAATTTTACTCAAACCTCCAAAACTTCTGGTTTTAGTTCTCTTACCTACAAAATGAAGGAATTACAATTGATGATCTTGAAATGTCCTTTGTCTTTGCAAGTTTGGTATTCATCTTTCTATCAGTACTGACGGGCAAAACGCTAATGATTTCTAAAACATCTCTTCACTCTTATTAGGTCGTCTTTGAATCTATTTTTATTTTTGGCCCTTTATACATATGGCAGAAGTCCATTAATTTAGAGGGTAAAACTAATGAAGCAAATATCCAAAAGTGGCAGTGGTTTTCAGTTTGGGTATGTGTGTGTATATGTATAAATGGATGAATGTGTGAGCCAGAAAGAAAAATAATGTAGCATAAAAACCTTTATAACAACCTAATTCACTCCTGACCTGGAATGCAAAGTCAGATATGAGTTAAACCTATGCATTACAGATGTAGGGATGTTTCAGTACCTGCTTCTCACTGCTCTGATGTCATTTGTCAGCGCGTTGTGTCACGGGTGTTAGTACGTCCATTATTATTTAAGAGGGGGGCATATTTAATGTGAGATAAGAATGTAAACCTGGAACCCTGGCCCTCTATGGCCAGTCCCTCTCTTTCAGATGATTCATATTTTTAGGATTTACCATGTCAGGGGGCTGTTTGGTAAGTATGCACCTGCTCCCTCCATCATCTGTCAGTTACTAAGGACCTATTAGACTAGCTATCATATAAGAACACTCTTTCAGATGATGCTGAAATAGTGAATTTTTATTTTTTTGTGCAAGGTATCTCAATAATAGTAACTGAAATAGACTCACCACCTGAGCAGGAAGTTTCTCAGGCCCTGGTTGATGCCCCTGAAAGAATACTCTGATGGAAGACCCTCATGTACTCAAAAGCTGCTATGAATTTGTGGAATTGTCTTTGAATTTGTGGAATTTTCAGACACTCAACTTGGAAGGAATCTTTAGAGAAATTTTTCACTCAAATTATTTTTCATATGAAGAAACATACAGCCTAGGAGTTTGTGAATTGTTCTCAAATCATACTTTTCAAGGTAAAGGCATATTGGGGCTAAAACACACATTTTTAGATTTGACTTAGTACTCTTTTTGCTGCACACAATGTTAGCACTCAAGCTTTCCAGGCCACCTATTCCACTGTGGACAAAGGGATTATGATAGTCTCTGGTACAAGTGGAGTAATAAATCAGAGATATCAGAGAGCATGATAGCCAAGTTATTTCAAACCTTCACTCCATTTCCCTTAATTGCCATCACAGAATGTGGTTCCCACTCCATCCCTGGAATGTCATGCCCTCACAGGGTCCCACTTTCTGTCTGCCCCAGCAGCTTCGAAGAGAAATTCAGTGTGCTGCAGTTCAATCAAACCATTTGATGAGAGCTTTCGAGCCTAATTACATGGAAGGTTTCATCCCGCGAAAGGAAGGAGGAAAGAGAAAGGGAGAAATTAAATTGAAGTGTAAATCAGTCAAGGACTTAGATCCCGCACTTTCTTTCTTTTTAATCAAGAGTAAAATGAGAGAAGAGTTTTAAGGATCATCACAAGACACCATTAACTACCCAAGGAGCTCTTGACTGAAGTTGGTTTGTCATGAAAAGAAAAGTGTACCATCTGTCCAAAAAAGGAAGTATCCAGAGGTTGTGCTTTCGTTTAGGAGAATGACGCTGAGGGGCAGGAAAATGTGTTTTTCTGTGACTGTTTTATTTTTTTATTTATATATTTTTTTAATGTTTATTTATTTCCAAAGGAGAGAGAGACAGAGCGTGAGTGGAGGAGGGGCAGAGAGAGAGAGACAGACAGACAGACAGACAGACAGACAGTGGCTCGAACTCACAAACTGTGAGATCATGACCTGAGCAGAAGTCGGATGCTCAACCGCCTGAGCCACCCAGGTGCTCTATGTTTTATCTTTAATTCCTCTAAGTGGCTAGTGCATTTTCTTGCTAATGATGTAATAAATATGTAGTGTATAACTGTGGTAATTATATATTGTGTAGTAAAAGAATAATGTTTTCAGTTCATTCCATATTGGACACTACACCTGAAATCACTATTCACAATTTTGGCCCATTTCTCCTGTGGTTGGCATAGGTCTTGTATATCCCCTAAAATTACTTGGTATTTGTAGAATGCTTTATCGTTTTGCAGAGAAAATTCATGATCTTTTTTTGAGCCTTGCTACAGCTCTCTGCGGCAGAATGACGAGTGATATGGTTGTTCTCCATCCCATTTTTTTAAGCTGATGTAATCAAAACTAAAGAAGCAGAAATGACTTAACTAAAGTCATTCAAGTGTTAAGTGACAGAGCAGAAACTGATACCAAGTTTCTTTCCACTACATTGCTTTGTATGACTTAGTATCTTGTATAGAATTCCTGGGATTTCCAGTATGGGAAGGGGAGGAGAATAGCAGAGAAGACAGTGTTTATCAAAGAATGGTTAGGACAGAGAAAGTGATGTGCCTTAGTTATTGAATACTTATGGTGAATAGTGCAAGATCCTGGCTTATGTTCTACGTGAACATTGAAACATGGACCCTATATTCAGAGGCTTGCAGTATGGTTATAGATGTCTTAAACTGATGCTTAGATCTATTGTTTCCATCCCTACATCATCCCCAACCGTGTCACATGGACAGTTGCAACAACCTCCTCAACAGACCTTCCTAAGCTTCCAATTGCCCTTCCTGTCCACCACTCACCACTGGAGCCATCCATCTGAAGTACTAGTCTGATAATGTCACTCTTTCAAAGGCTCCTTGTGGTCTATAGGACAAAGTCTTATCAGATCATGTACCTAGAATGAAAGCTAACCTTGTACCTTTATGATCTGGGCCCCACTTATCTCCAGCTTCATTTCCTAACATGATCTTTGACCACCTTGGTTGCCTTCTTTTTGTTGTTATTCTTCTTGAACATGCCAATTGTATTCTCACCATAGGGTCTTCATATTATCAGTGCCTTTTCTCTGGAATGTTTTCATTTTCATCCAGGTTGCCATATGCCCATTTCCTCTTATCATAACATCAGGCTTCAACTTCTGTGTCATCTCCTCAAGAGCCCTTTCTTGATGGCTCAGTCTTAAAAATATTCTTTCAAATCCCTGTCCAGCATAACATTGTTTATGGACAATGCACAAAAGAAAAATTGTTTTCTTTTCCTTATAGCACAAATACTTCCATGAAAGTTCTTTTTGTGCACATTGCTTCCATCAGCTTGCTAGAATGTAAGCTCTGAGACCAGAGACCTTATCTATTTGTCCATGGTTCTATATCCACAGCCTATAACAGTGACTAGCAAGGAGCAAGTTACCATAAACATTTGCTGAATGTATGGATATATGAATAATTGATATATATACCCCTTCAAATACAGCTGCCACCCAGCCTTTAGCCTTGCTTCTCATGAGGGTCTTATGAAACTCCATGACTTTAGAATATATTGCTCCACTGATTGTGAATCTCCTACTCATTTTCACCTTATAGCTCACTCCATAGTGTCTGATCTTCAAAGATTTCCCTACCTCCTATTGACACAGTGAATTTCTCAGATTCCTGTGTTGTTCTCCTTAGTGCTTTCTTGTTGAATAGTTAAAATTATTAAACACATATTAAGGCTTCTGGTACATTCTAGGCACTGTCCTACGTGCCAGATAGTTAAGGTAAGTACAATTTAGCCCTACAAGATGCTCATGATTTGGTAAAAGATCTCACTCATTTTATTAAACATACAGTACTGAATTGCTATTATTTGTTAATAGTGATTCTTTTTCTCACTTGACTCTGATTTCTTCAAGGGTAATGAATGAATTCTTTAGCATGAGCAACATCATTCTTGTTTGATAAAAGGTGCTTGATTGTATTCATCAACAGAAGAATCTAGGGAGTAGATTGAGAGAAACAAAGTTTTTTAACATACAGAATAGTATGGCAAATATCATGAGATGGGTAGAAACTATTGTGGGAATATAGAGGGGGAAATGTTATAACCCATTAGGCATTAAAAAGTGCTCTGTGGGACACGGAAACTTTCTATTGTGTTTTGAAAAATGATTTCTATAGGCATGCAGGAAAGAGGGTAGAGAGTATATTTTGTAAAAAAACAAGTTATTCAGGGATCAGTGGCCCACTTTGCTGAGTGATGGGCATGTGGAGGACCATTGAGAGAAGAATTGGCAGAGGAGACTGGCTATTTGATGGAGGATATTGAGAAATATTCATGATGACTGTCAACACCTTTGACATCTTATAGTGTGCAAACTCATACTATGAGCATTATCTGATTCATTCCTTTCAATGACCTTGTGTTTTTAAATCATGTAGAAGAGAGGAAAAGGGTCAAGACTGAGAAGTTGATGTTTAATTCTGGTTTTGTAACTCCCTTACTTAAGAAAAAGAAGAAGCACACAAACAAAAACCTTTTTCTTCACAGGCTTCCACAGTCGTTCAAACAAAGACAAAATTATTTGATGTGATTTGGGAGTCCCTGCCTGGTCCCGCCATTGCTGGCGTTTTTAGCCTCATCACCCACCAAAGCTTTCCTCCATTTCTGTTCCCACTCACTGGCCTCCTGTTGATTATTGCTACTCTTCTTCTAGCAATTTGCCTTTGCTCATTCCACTTAAGCTCTTTCTCTGTTGACACCACTTTGACCTGAGGTTTCTGCTTTAGTGTAACAACTCCTCTAGGAAGCCCTCCTCCACTTCTTTTAGAAATTCAAATTCCCCCAATACAGGTTCTCATAACCTCCGGGAACTCTCTCCTTTGTATACAGTTGCTACTTTATATTTAGTTGTGAGATTATTTGATCAATATCTGTTTCCCTGAGTAGATTGTAAAGTTATTTTCGAGTCAGATAGGGTTGCAAGATTTAATAAGTAAAAGCATAAGACACCCAAGTTTGATATTCAGATAACCAACATTTTGTCTTTAAGTATAAGTATGTCCCATGCAATATTTGAGACATACTTATACTAAGAAATGTGTTTTTTGTTGGTTGTTTTCTGAAGTCCACATTTAACTGGGTATCATGTGTTTTATCTGCCAAACTTAGCAACCACATCTGCTTTTGCTCCTAGCACAATCACTGGGGGGTACAACGAACAGGTGCAATTTACATCCAATGTTTGATGAATAAATGAAATTGGTTAAAAAAATATTTTGGAAGGGGCATGTAGGATGAAATAATATGACAAGAGACTAAGTTTGGGAGGACTAATTAGCATATTGTCACAATCTTGAAAGGTAAAGGTAATAAAGGCTCAAATTGGATGGTGGCATTGAGGCCAGAGAGATGGAAATGTGTAGGAGGAACATTTCCAAGTGGGGATCAGAATTTGCACAAGTGTGACTATGTAGCAAACTAACACCTTAAGGAGTAAGGGAAAGGGCCTTTTAAAATTACCATGATCAGGACCAAAACAACGATAAAGATAGGCATAAATATAACCCCTCTCATTTATATAGTGCTTCACAACTTTCAAAGTACTGTTCCATGCTCTGCCTTGTGCCCCTTTGTAGGAGAGGCTTGTTTCTGAAAAGATGGCCATTTAATTATCTCTTTCCCTTGCAAATTGAGTTACATATCCCAATCAATACAGTTTATTAGTTCAGAGATGTTTGTCTCCATTTCTGTGCATTCTTAACGAATTCCTTTTCCTTAATCTCCATATTTCTCAATGTTGAATCCTTTATTTCTGAAGCACTGGGTAATTTTATATTATGCATAACAAACCTCAGATGCATTTATATTAGCAGGTGGATTTTTTATCCATCAACTTTTCTAAAAAGGCTATAACTGGCCTATAATGAGATGACCAGCTAGAGGCTAATTTCTGTGGTATTTCTTCCTGATGCCAGAACAGGTGGAGGTTGACAAGTCACAAGGTCCCACTTCAGATAATAAAGATGTAATTCTAGTCATTCAAGTTTGTGTTGAAAGCAAATCTTTTCATTTCTTATTTTTCAATTAGTGCCGAGTGTAGCGCCATGGCCTCTAGCTACAGGAGGCCAGATGAGTGTGTGTTCTTAACTAGATGCATTCACAGAAACCATGGTTGACATTTCCTCAGCTGCTTTTGCAGAGGTCTTGAACATTTTTCCTCAGCACATCCTTGCCTTGGAGCTACTATTTTAAAGATCAGGTGTGATGAGTGAATGATTAAGTGTTGGAAACAATAGAAAGCCAGCATAGCTTAGTGGAAAGAACTCATGCACTGCAGCTGCACACATCTGAGTATGACTGGTCACTCTCTCAGCAGATGACTCTAGACTAGGGGTCAGCAAACTCCTCTAAGGGACCAGATAGTAAACGTTTTCAGCTTTGGGGCCCATATATTCTCCATCTACCATAACTACTCAGGTCTTCCATTGTAGTATGAAAGCAGCCACAGACAGTATACACACAGATGAGTATGGCTGTGTCATAGTAAAACCTTATTTACAAAAACAGGCCAAGTTTGCTGACTCCTGCCCTAGACTTCAGCTTCCTGATCTGAAAATGGCAATAATAAAACTTGTATTACAAGACTATTATGATTAAAATTTTCTGTATACACAAAGAAACTAGCACACAATCTGACACATAAATAAGTGTTCAGTAAATGTTAACCACTGTTGTAATTATAATAAATGAATTTTAGGACTTGCAAGGATTCTTAGAGAACATAGGCATTTTTTTCCTTTTAAAGGATGGCCTCAAATGAAGGACACAGGAAATATAGGGATTTAACCGAGGTTACTACAGTCTGTTTCCCCACAATTCTGTTCATATCACTACTTTGAGAATTGCCAGTAATATGGCGGCATGAATCCAAACTCTATCTTAGGGGATATTTGAGCATTGATTCAACTGAATGCATTGAATATCAACCATATATCAGATGCTGTATTATATATTACAAGTGATTCAAAAATCAATGAAGTTCTTTCCCTTGAAGATCTAGCAGCTTTTGTTTACCCAAATAGCTTTATTGAGGTGAGAAGTGACAAATAGTCTAAGTGTCTCATGTGTGCCAAGCCCTATGTTTGGGTGCCTGTATATGTTATCTTATATGATTCCCTCAACAATTCAACTTACTGTCTTTTATTCTTGCAGATACTAAGGCTCAAAAGTTAAGTAATCTGCTCAAGGTCAGAATTTGCAAGTATGGGAGCAAGGATTTGAACTTGTTTCTCTAATTGCACAATATGCTTTCTACCAGCCATTAAAGAAGACTGTCTTCTTGAAGTATGGTTCAGTTAGCTATTGCTACATAACAAACTACTCTTAAACGTTGTGTTTAAAACAGCTACACTATCTGCTCAAGATTCTGTGGGTCAGCCATTTTGGCTGGATCCAGCTGCATAGTTTTGAAGGTGTCACGTGGGGTCCCTCATGTGATTGTACTCATCTGGCTGATTGACTGGAGATGATGGTCTAATATTCCAGCTGTTGGTTCTGGTCTTTAGTCTTAGGAGATCTTAGGTGGTGTGGCTATCTCTGTTCCACATTATCTCTTCCCCCCATCTTGGCTAACTTGGGCTTCTTCACATGGTGGTCTCAGGGCTGCATTCTAAGAGAGCAGTAACAAGGACAGCAAGAACTTTCCAGAGCTTGGAAGTCACACAACAGCACTTCCATTGTGTTCTCTTGGTTAAAGCGATTCTTAGGGCCAGGCCAGGTTCAGTGGGTAGGGAAATCAATCCCACCTGCTAGTGGGAGGAGTGGCAAAGTCCTACTGCGAAAGGATGGGGATGCAAAAGTTTTCAGGAATGGGAGGAACTCTCATCACATTTGCAAACAATCTGCCACCAGTAATAATAGAGTTGCAAGTTGGCTCTTAACAGAAATATAAAAATTTGGAAAATGTCAACTTTCCCAGAGCAGAGATTATAAAGAACAGCATTAGTTTATAGATGAGAATGAGTCCACACACTTGGGCTATTCTATCTAGGAAATTTCCTCTTACTTTTGCTCTAACAAAGGAATTGCTATTATTATTTGTAGGGACATAATTACAAGAGTAGTTTCCATATATATGATTTTTCTAAAATTTCAGAGGATTTTAATTTCTATTATATCACATTAAATATGCCATATAGTTTTGTTTCATTTTATTATTCAGAGAAAGAGGGCAGAGCTACTCCCTCCTTCCCTCTCTGCCATTTGGTGTCATCTTTGCAGGAAAGCAGATTCCCAGCTCACTTCCCCAAGACAATCATCTGGACCGTCCGTGGTGATTGACTGGCTGACTGTTTGCCCCAGCAGCTGTTCTGTTGTGAGGATGAAAGTTTGATGGACTTTAAGATGGAAAGGAAGGAAAAGGAGAAGTTTGATTTCATCGGCAGCTGTCTTACCCATCTTCATTAAGCTGGGCTGTGGACACTGCAAGGCCATTCTGAACCAGTGGTCATAAAACTAATAGGCACCACTCAACCCAGGCAGCTCATGTTGCTGCCTGAGATCTGTCATCTTGGTGGTTATTGCACAGGAGAAGGAATCTCCTGTAGGGAACACAACGGTCATTGTGTGACAGAAGTGAAACTGAAAGAAATAGATTTTTCTATTAGCTGCAAATCAAACCCTTACACATCATCCCTTGAAGGTGACAGCACCTGATTCTCTAAGGCAGGGTTCAAGCAAATCTCCCAGGCTTCCAAAAGACAATATGGAATTAATATCCACATGCAAGCACATGCACAAGTGTGTGTATTTGTGGTGTGTGTGTGTGTGTATGTGTGTGTGTGTGTGTTCACACGTGTAGGTGTGATGAGAAACTGTGATTCCTCACTTGAAGTCTTGGACTTGGCTATCTTTGTAAGGGGTGGACTGGGGGTTGGAGCAGGGGAACTGAAATGTACTGTGAAGAGGATCCCGTCCTGATTAGGGGAATCTTGAAATGAGTGGGCTAATAATATTTGTTCCTCTAGATTCTGGCTCTGAGCTCTTTCCCTCCGGAAATGTTTGCTGAAGGGCGGCAAGTAAAATATTCTTTTCTTCTGACAATCAAGCATTTCAAATGGCAGCCTGCCATGAGTATTTCTCTCCATTCCTGAGGTTCCTTTGTATTTCAGTCCAACACCTCACATCCTGTGGGTTGTAATAATAATGGTAGCAGTTACCATTTATTGAGCCCTTGTCATGTGCCACGTGCTCTGCATTATTATAGTGGCTGTGATCCATGAAAGAATTCTTTTAAGATAACAATATCCCTAGGAAACTAAGGCACAGAATGGTTAAGTTCCTTACCCAGGAACACACAGCTTGGAAAGTAACAGTGTAGGGATCTGAGCTTCCCAAAGCCCATACATACCCTTCCATTGTATTACCCTGCCTCTTTAAGGGGTGGGAGGGGATGCCCTATTTGAGTGGTATTAACATTTATAAGGGTTTTTTTTTTTAATTTTTTTAATATGTATTTATTTTTGAGAGATAGAGAGAGACAGAACATGAGCAGGGGAGGGGCAGAGAGAGATGGAGACCCAGAATGTGAAGCAGGCTCTGGGCTCTGAGCCGTCAGCACAGAGCTGACACAGGGCTTGAACTAATGAACTGAGAGATCATGACCTGAGCTGAAGTCACACACTTAACTGAGCCACCCAGGCACCCCATTTATAAGGGATTTTTAATTCAATTCTTGTATAGATCTTTGGAAAGTCTTCTCAGCTAACACCAGGTCAAAAAGCCAGCTATCTGGGGGTGTCTGGGTGGCTCGGTCAGTTGAGCATCTGACATCGGCTCAGGTCATGATCTCACGGTTTTTGAGTTCAAGCCCCACATCTGGGCTCTGTGCTGTCAGTGCAGAACCCACTTCGGATCCTCTGTCCCTTTGTCTCTCTGCTCCTTCCCCACTGGCACTCTGTCTCTCTCGAAAACAAATAAACATTAAAAAAAGAAACAGCTATCTATTCTAATAGTGTTATTGGAAAGAAAATAAAGATCATGGGCAGTGAAGACTTTTGGAATCAGAAGGGACTTGTTAGGTTGCCTAGTGATTCTGTAGTCTAACGGCTTCTCCGGCCACTGTTGCTCCATTGCACAGAAAATGAGGTCTGGACAGGTCAACCATGGTGTTGTAGTTAATAGCAGAACAGAAGGCCTTTTCTCTGCTCCTTGCCCTTTCTCCTCTGCAGCATTGAACATCTCTTGTGGGATTTACTTTTTCAGGTGTCATATCAAGAAATAAGGTAAAAGCCACTCACTTGTGATCAACTTAGGCCAGAAGTTGGCAGACCTTTTCTGTAAAAGTTCAGTTAGTAAATATTTTTTGGTTTTTCTGTTACAGCTACTCAATTTTGTCATTATAGCTGCAAAATGACCAGAGACCATATGGAAATGCATGGGCATGACTGCATTCAATACAAATTTATTTACAAAAGACAAGGAAGACTGGGTTTGGCTTGCTAGCCCCCTGCCTTATGCCATTAAAGGTGTGGCTGACCTGGGGTAATGTCACTCTCAATCCTTTGGGATTTATGCTCCCGTAGTAATAATATAGCCGTCATAATAGAGGGGGTGGTGGTACTGATAACAGCAGTAGAGGCATCAGGAGCGACAGTACAACCTCTCTTACTTTCGCTTCATGCTTTAGGATATACAAAGTCCTTTTACTGTTATCTTTCACGTAACCCTTGTTAACCCCTGCTCAAGAACTACATAAACAAGGGAGACTCAGCAGATGAGGAGTGTGGGACAATGAGCAGAGAATGAGATACACTGCATTTGGTGATAGAAATTGGGGAAGTGGGGGCCTCTGGGTGACTCAGTCGGTTAGATGTCCAACTTCAGGTCATGATCTTGCAGTCCCTGAGTTTGAGCCCTGCATTGGGCTCTGTGCTGAGAGCCCAGAGCCTGGCGCCTACTTCGGGTTCTGTGTGTGTGCCTCTCTCTCTGCTCCTCCCCCACTCATGCTCTGTCTGTCAAAAATGAATAAACATTTTGGGGCGCCTGGGTGGCGCAGTCGGTTAAGCGTCCGACTTCAGCCAGGTCACGATCTCATGGTCCGTGAGTTCGAGCCCCGCATCAGGCTCTGGGCTGATGGCTCGGAGCCTGGAGCCTGTTTCCGATTCTGTGTCTCCCTCTCTCTCTGCCCCTCCCCCGTTCATGCTCTGTCTCTGTCTGTCCCATAAATAAATAAAAACGTTGAGAAAAAAAATTAAAAAAAAAAATGAATAAACATTTTATAAAGAAAAGAAAAAAAGAAATTGGGGATGTAGGATGCAAATGCCCAGAGAAAAGAGGTGCATGCCTCCTGGCCCCGTTAGGGGATAGTTCATTCAGCAGCCTGATGGATGTCAGAGTTCCCCAAACACATGTTTGCCAGCTAATCCCATCATTCATAGGAGCTTTACATTTAACCCTGTCCAAAAAAGAGAGACTTGATCTAGGACACTGTGGTCTGAGGGGAGCTCTTCATCTCTGTGCATCACCTTTTTGGGTCTCAGTAAGTGAGTCGTTATGAAAACTGACCTGTTGACACCATCCATTCAACAAACATTTGTTTAACACTTGGAGGCCTTTGCTTGGTGCTAAAGGCAAACAGGGGCATGAGCCCCCTGCCCTAAAGCATCCTCATTTCCACACACACCTGTAGGAACACATTGCAGGCCCTGCTCACCTCCCCTGCAGCCTGCCAGGAGCACAGCAGTGCTTGTTGGGCTCGGGAGGCAGACCTCTGGCTCAGCCACTTGCTAGCTGTGGAACCTTGGGCAAGTTCCTTATTCCAGTCCTTTTCTCACCTGTAAAATGGGGATAATTTTCTTTTTAACTGTTTCTGGTGAGGATCTAAAAGCTAAGGCATACCCATGCAAACCTGACTTTTTCACTATGGACTTCACACATTTTCAGAATCCTAGTTACTTACTTCTTAGGTGTTTCTTTTTTTTTTTTTTTTTTTTTTTTTTTTTAATTTTCCCAGCACCCAGGCGTTCCATAGCCAATTCGTCTTTTAAACCTTGTTGACAAACACAGAGTTAAATGAGGTAAGCAGAATTTGTCTCCTGATATTTTACAGATGGAAGGAATCTTAGAGGTTATCTAGGCCAGAGACACATTTTGGAGATAAGGGACGGAGCCTTATAGAAAGTAAATGACTTTGTCAAAGCAGTACACTTGGGAACAGAAGGAGCGCTAGGACTCCAGTGATTAGACTTTTCTTTGGGCTTAAAAATCCTCCCACAGTCATTTCTAAGTTATTCCTCTTCACCCAGCACCATCCTCATGTTTATGTGATTATTTTAAGGATTCCACTGACTATAAAAGATAAAGAAGTTAGCCACGTAGCCCTACGAAACCCAGTATCTTTGCCTCCCCTGTCCTTAGTTTCCTCATCTGTCTCTAATGAGGCAAGCTCACGTACATGGACCTGTAGGTGGCTCTCAGTGCTGATGAGATACCATCTTAATGAATAAGATGGGATCAGAGTGGAATGTTATTGTCAGTGGGACTGGAATATTGCTCTAAATCTATGCAAAGTTCAAAAACAGTCTCCTTTCTTCCTCCCTCCCTCCCTCCCTCCCTCCCTCCCTCCCTCCCTTCCTTCCTTCCTTCCTTCCTTCCTTCCTTCCTTCCTTCCTTCCTTCCTTCCTTCCTTCCTTCCTGAAATGATCATTGTGTTCTACCATGAAATAGGCACCAGGAGGCTGGGCAAAGATGTGAAATGTGAGTCCATCATTGAAATGATCTGCATGTGTTGACCCTAAGTTGTTCGCTGTTTCTCTGGAGATTTTTGTACCGGTGCAGAGCTTCTCTAGGACTGGAGTGTTTTGTCAGCTGAAATTCTGTCCAGAATGATTAGTGTACATCAGTGCTGTTGTATTTGGGGGATCCAAAACAAGACATCATAGCCACACCAGACTGTATACTCCCTCTGGGGACAGTGCAGGCATTCTGGTTAACACCTCCTCATTTTGACAACTATTCCTTTCTATTCTCCATTATGACTCCTCTTCCATGCCCTTTGCTCTTGACATTAGGCACTTGCTTCACAGTAGCCAACAGGACTTTGTGCTTTCATATTTAAAGGCAAATGCCATTTTAACATAGTTCCTTCTCCCATTAACATATTCAGTTATAAAGAGACTCTGACTTAAAGGGTAATTCTAGATGGCTTTGGCAGAGATTCAGGTATAGATAGATAGGTAGATAAGTAGATGTAAATACATAGTTATTTAATACAAGGTTGTTTGTCTGCTTGGCTGTTTTTAATGGCTATTCATTAACACCATGATCTTATCCGGAAAGCTCATTTAGTCTGCACAGAAATTGGAAGGTGTTGTTCACATCCCCTGCTGCCAGCTTTCCAAGGTCTCCAGGCGGCTGGTTTCTCACCTTTCTCTCAGCCCTGACACCTAGTTCATCATCAGAGATAAGCCTCAGTTGTCTGCAAATTGCAATCTCATCAGGTCTGCAAGATAGCATCTTGTTTGACTCTTCTCTGCACCTTCCATTAACACTTTGGGACTAAGGCTTTGGGAAGAGCCAGACCTCACCACACTGGTGACTGTGGTTGATGAACAGATTCTGTTTTTCCCCATTATTGGCTTCATTAAACTTGACAGTCTTTTTTGTCTCTAGATAGGGTGAGCCGTTTTCACTGACCCTTATTAAGAGCTGTCTCCTTAAGAAGGGTCACTTGGGAAGGGGTAGTTGGGGACTACTACTTTTATTTCCAGAAAGTAGTTGATTCTCGTGAACAACATTCAGCTTTTAGAGTTCTTTTACCTCCTTAATTATAATAGTCACCATTTATCACAATGCATCAGGCCCTAGGAATGCTTTAATTTATTTCTCCTTATACATTTTCTCATAAGGAAACTGAGTCTCAAAAAGATTGAATAAGTTGTTCCAGATCTTACATTAATAAAGGGACAGAGCTGGAAATGCCATCTAATAAGTCTGACTTTAGAGATGTATTTTAACCACCATACCCTACCACCTTCATACTGCTTTTAGCTAACATGACATTTCAGGATTACACTTTGATTAGTGGTATTTAAATTCCCTCAGTGCCTCCTTAATTTGATCAGGTATATTAGTTATCTATTGTTTCCCAGTAGCTGACACCAAAACGTAACAGCTTAAAACAATAAACATTTATTACATCATCTTGTTTCTGTGGGTCAGGAATGTAGGAGTGCCTGAGCTCAGGTCAGGGCCTCTCATGAGGTTGTAGTCAAGGTATTTGCCAGGACTGTAGTCATCTGAGGATTGATAGGGCTGGAAGATCCGCTTTCAAGGCTCAGTCACATTTCTAGAAGGTTACTTCTGGTTATTGATAAGGAGACTTTATTAGATCCTCAACAACTTCTAGTAATGTCTGGTCCTAATTTTATTGTACTCATAGATCAGTTGAATCTTCAACTGAAGTTTCATATGAGCTCTTTTTTATTGTTGTTTTTTCTAGCAATCTTTCTCAAGTCAGGCCATCTGTATTACTTTTCTCAGGCTGCTATACCAAAGTACAACAAACTGAGTAGCTTAACCAATAGAAATTTACTTTCTCACATTATGGAGGCTAAAAAGTCTGAGATCAAGGTGTCACGAGGGTTGCTTTCATTGGACGCCTCTTTCCTTGTTTTGTAGATGGCTGTTGTTTCCTTGATTCTTTACCGCATCTTCTCTCTGTGTGTACCCCTGCCCTGATTTCCTCTTCTTATAGGGACACCAGTCATATTGGATTAAGGCCCACCCTAATGATCTCATTTTAACTGAATTACCTCTTTTAAAACCCTGTCTCTACATATAGTCATATTCTGAGGAATTAGGGTGTTAGGACTTCAACGTATGGATTTTGAGGTTTCATGATTAAGCCTGTAATACCATCTTCAGCCTTTGCCTGCCTTGGGATTTTCTTTTACATTTTCTTGCCTATAACTCAAGTTTCATTTCTCTGTCCTTAACCTCTCTTTACTTCATATCCCCAAGGCTATTCAGTAGCCAACCCTAACAGTTACTTGCTTGTCTTTCTGGCTGCCCATTATACCTAAAGTACTTGGGATCCTATGCCTTAAAGTCTTAGCAGGATAGATTGGTCCTTGAGGTCTCTAATGAATTCTCTAGAAACTTTTAAAACTTAAGTGTGGTGTTCTCCTAAAGGAGCAATAGCTGTTGTTATATACGTTTGTGTAAACTAATTTTGAGCACATACTGAGTGCTAAGAACAGGATTTTTTTTTTTTTTTTAATTTTGAGATCTGGGTCTATGCACCCTATCATCATCTTTGCTGCCCTATAGATGTTCCAGAAAGATTTGATGCCTTGTGGGATGACCTGAGGACCAGGTGGAAGCTAGCTGGAAAACAAAATCAGAAGCATCTGTCTTATATTAAAGAAGCTATTATCATTAAGCAGGTGGTAGAGAACAAATTATTAAGATTATGCACTCAATGTGTGCAGTTGCCAGTGTTTGGTGCTCATCAGCACAAGGCAAGTGTTGTAATCTTTTGCCAGGATACCTGCTTATTGCATGTCTGTGTCTGTCCAGATCCTCTGTGGCTGCACCATAGTTCAGTTTTCCTTTACAACTTGACAGCCCATGAGTTATGTTGGAATTCCCAGGTGATCTCAATTTACCTAATTTTCCTCATTGTACTCCTCTTATCCTGTAATGTGCTATTGTTTCCAGTTATTTTAACATGATGGGAAATAGGATTATTGCAATGGCACCATTCAGTCCATTAAGGATTAAAATATGCTTAGTAAGAGTAGAGAAAGTTATAACACCTCATTGCAACATGGTTATTAGTCTTTTCCTCAAGTAAACTTTGATAGGTATTTGGGAATAATTCGTTTCAAGGACTGAAGTGTGTGGAGTAAACTATATATTATTCTAAATGCAGGAACAAACACTCCATTCTATTAGAAAAAAGAAAAGGGGTCTCTGTGGAGAAACTTTAAAAGATTAAAAGAGCCTTTTCTGAATGTGGCTTGGTGGCAAAGAAAGGGGAAACCACTACCCCATTCAAAAGTCACCAGAAGTACTCCCTCTCTCTCTGCCCCTCCCCCGTTCATGCTCTGTCTCTCTCTGTCCCAAATATAAATAAAAAACGTTGAAAAAAAATTAAAAAAAAAAAAAAAGGAACTCAACTTAGGGGCGCCTGGGTGGCGCAGTCGGTTAAGCGTCCGAGTTCAGCCAGGTCACGATCTCGCGGTCCGTGAGTTCGAGCCCCGCGTCGGGCTCTGGGCTGATAGCTCAGAGCCTGGAGCCTGTTTCCGATTCTGTGTCTCCCTCTCTCTCTGCCCCTCCCCCGTTCATGCTCTGTCTCTCTCTGTCCCAAAAATAAATAAAAAACGTTGAAAAAAAAAATTAAAAAAAAAAAAAGTCACCAGAAGTGGGAAATAAATCAAATAAAATTGGCTATAAACAAAAATATTCTGATCATTGAACAAAATTGAAGTACCAAAGTACAAAGTGGAGAGAGTAGTGTTACCAGAATAACACCAGATTTTTTTCCAAACCAACTAAAAGTTATGTAGTTTTCGTTACCAGGTTAATCATATTCCTCATCTCATTATCCTTTAATATAAAAAAGAATATATGAAATCAAACCTGAATGAATTCTTGTTAGCTCTATCCATTGTGTTAGGCCACCCAGAAAAAGCTACAACAGAAGGCAGTTATGCCTTAGAAAACTATTTAGTACATTTCAATGCTACACAAAGCTTTATTTTCTAATATGAGCTGTTATTTGTTACTAGAAAGAAAGCAGAACAAGATATAGCCCTTTGGGGAGATAGTTAAATAAGAAATACATTTCCAGATGATATCACATGCAAATAGCACTGTGAAATCACTAGACATCAAAATTAATTAGGCTGAATCCATTGCTTTGTCAGGTATAAATCTCTAACCTTACCTTGGTGCTGGGAGGAGTGACTTTTGCAGCAAGTGTGTCTTAGTCTGTTCAGGCTTCTGTAAGAAAATACCATGGACTGGTAGCTTATAAACCACAGAAATTTATTTCTCATGGTTCTCGAGGCTGGAAAATCCAAGATCATGGTGCCAGCAGATTCTGTGCTTGTTAAGGGTCTATTTTCTGGTTCATAGATGGCACCTTTTGCTGTGTCCTCACATGATGGAAGAGGCAAGGGAGCTGTTTTAATAGGAGTGCTAATCCAATTCATGACAGCTTCACTCTCATGACTATAGCAACTTTTAAAGGCCCTACCTCCTAATACCATCACACTGGGCATTAGGATTTTGTCTCTTCTGTTCTTATAAAGACATCAATCATGCTGGATTAAGGGCCAACCCTACTCCTGTATGACCTCATCTTAACTAATCACATCAGCAATGACCTCATTTCCAAACAAGGTCACATTCTGAGATACTAGAACTTAGGACTTTAACATATCTTTTTGGGGAGACACAATTCAACTTGTAATAGGAAGGAAATGCAGTGGCAACAGAATTGTGTGTTTTCATTAGGATCCTCAAAATTCAGTGTATAGGGTAATTGCTCCACGTGGGGTACATATATTGGGAAGGGGTTGTATAATGAAAGTTTCAAAACTTCTGTTTATGTTTACTTTTGCCCTATTATTTTACATTTCTGTAATGCTGTGTAGTATAATATACTTAATGGATTAGTTTAATAGTGCATGTCTATGTGTTATAAATAAATGACATGCATGGGGGATGCACACTCAGAAACTCTCACTAATTGTGGTTGGAGGAATATGATCAAAGTTTTTCAAGCCAATGTCATATTATGAGATATAATGACATCATTATTTCAGGGAAAATCTCTGTGGAGAATTTTAACGGACCCAGAATTAAATTGGACAATCAATGAGATTATCAATGCAAAACAAACAAACAAAAAAGGTACTAAATTCACTAGCAGTTTGAAAAATGTCTTTTTTCAAGTCATAAATGAAATACCAGATTATAAGTGCAGGAGTCCTCAAAGCAAGGGAAGGTGAAGACGGTCTCTGGAGATGAACAGATGCGAAGAAACAGAAAAGGAAGGGGCAATTGGGATGCTTGTCCTACAAGTAATAACACAGAGTGGGTCCATGACTTGCTTTTTCTTATATCCAATGCCAAGATAATGACTTTGTTGATCAGGAGAGGGAAGTTGTAATGTGTTTTCATTGGAATGTCACTGAAATATTTCTTTCTCATTTAACATTGTCACCAAGTTTCTAGAACTAAGCAGTAATGATTGTCACCTTGAGCCATTCTTGAGCTGCTGTCATGTTTCAGTGTTGCTAAGTAATACTGTATATTTATTAGGAACATCTTATTAGATAAGTCTAGGAAATTGGAACTAAAGATGAGCTTGGGTGCTTCTGCTTCATTTATTTCTATGGCACATTCTTTGGGGTCAATTTTGAATAATCATTTTGCATTATTGGATTTCTTTTGCTATTTTTGCATATCCCTGTAATTGTCCACCAGGGAACTATTTCTAATATTCATATTAAATTTTTCTTTCCTAATTTCTTGCTTCATTACTCCCACTTATGTTAGCATCATCGTCCAAGCATTATTACTTCCTTGTGGTTTGTATCCTTACCATTGAATATTGGTGTTTTCTTTTTTTCCTCTCTCTCACTTTATTTATTTTTTATGGTTTATTTATTTATTTTGAGAGAGAGAGAGAGAGAGAGAGAGAGATGGAGGGAGAGAGAGTAAGTGGGGAGGGGCAGAGAGAGAGGGAGAGAGAGAGAATCCCAAGCAGGCTCCCCACTGTCAGCACAGAGCCTGACATGGGGCTCAATCTCACGACCGTGAGATCATGACCTGAGCTGAAATCAAGAGTCAGAGGCTTAACTAACTGAGCCACCCAGGTGCCGCCTTCTCACTTTTTTTGGCCAAGTTACATAGTTATTTGGCTTCCAGGTAATATTTTCTTACAGTTACTTAAGAATGTATGGTAAAACAAGATTGCCCACAACTGCTTAGAGACTGAAGAGTACATTTTCTTGTTTCCCATCCATGTTGCAGTTCTGTTTCTGAAAGATCATCTATTATAATAGAATAAACTCTGTTGGACCTGCAATTCTCATCCTTTTGTCTAATTAAAAGTATCACTATGCTTTCAAGTTTTACATTCCTTAGCATGATCCTTTATGTCTGTGAGGACAGAAGAGGGGGCAGAGAATTCTGATTCGTCACTTCTCATGCTAGTGGGAGCTATAATACTCCCTTTCTCCATCCTTTCTAATTACTTTCTCATAGATACTAAACTACACACCCCTGAGCATCGAGAAGGATTAAACACTGATCAAAGGCAGGTTTAGCTGTATCCCCAGGACAAACTGATTCAATGAAGAAAAGCTTGGGCTCTGGGAGAGCTTTGGAAAGAGAAATAAATTAACAATTAGCATTTTAACAGCAGTAAAAACTGCTGAGTGGAAACAGACCTGATGCTTTATGGTATTCGAGATATACGGAGTAGTGGGACAGTAGGAAAAATTGTGTTCCAGTGAGCAAGACACAGTGCAAAGGTGTGAGATGTGATCTTCTAGTGCATTCCATTTGTGATATATAGCCATTCCTATGACAGACTTTGAGCAGTCATCAATGTTATAATCTCTGTTGAGCAGTCATCAATGTTATAATTCTATGCGTGTTGCTTTTAGGTAGGTTTAGGGTTATAGTTGTGGCTCAAATCAATTATGAAGTTGGGTGGAACTCATTGCAGTTGAGCATTAGCATTACCATTACCTTTGCATGAATGACATTCTCTTCTGACCAAGTCTGTTAATGAATGTCTTTATTTACAAAACTGATTTTCTTACTGATCTGGCAAAATTCTGTTTGGTTAGAATATGCCTGAAACATTCAAGTGTGAAGTATTCTTCCTTAGATTACATAGGGTATACTTTTAAAAATCTTAGCTTAAAGGCATGCCTGGCCTTTTTTTTTTTTTTTTTTTTTTTTTTAATTTCAGGATAATATATGCCTTCTGGTGTTAGGTGAAAATGTAAAGCCATAGCCATACTGAAAAAATTAAAGATGACATTAACAAACAATTGAGATTAAAATTTGAAAATTCAGGTCTTTGGCAAATACATACAAAATTATGGTTTTGTTTAAGGTGTCTAAATAATTACCACAGCTTTCCAATTTCCAGTGTTCAATATGTCCATGAAATACTATTTATGAAAGCATAAGTCATTAGCTATTAAACATGCAAATACCCATGATTAAATATACAACACATTTTTGCTTATAAGGAATGCTGTCAGTAGACTAAATAAACATTGGACATTCTACATTGAATATCCACTTTATTGTGCAGTTTGATCTTAAAATGTTAGTGTTGGCAAGGGCCTTGTTAGTTATTGGTGCAGTCTCTGCATTGCTAATCAATAAGACAAGTTCAGGAGAGGTAAAATGATATCCATAAGATGAAGCAACCAACACAAACTTTCCAATTCTTCCTGTATAGCCAAAAGAATAATAAACACATGAAGAGTGCCTGTTTTGTACAGTTTTAAGTCTGTATCTAGAATATCAATGTAATATGTTATATGTAAACCACCAGCAGGGATTTTTTTTTTCTTTCTTTTAACAGCATTCACTATTCTGGCTGCTTAATGTCAGGAATGATTCCTTAATTGACTTTTAAACTCTAATACCTATATCACAGTGCTTGTTGCTTAGTTGGCACTCAATAAATGTTTATTGAATGAATACATGCTGTATACTTTTGTTTTAAAAAATATGTGAGTAATTTTGTAATTTCATCCAGGTTGATGATGTTCCTTATGCCAGTGAAATTTTTCATATGCTCATGTGTGTTTATTTCTCATATCAAAAAAAGTTTCCCTTTCTTTGTGCTTTGTAGTCCCCCACATTGCTGTGCTTAGCATTGTTGATATATGGCTATGGCCCATTCAGTACCATTTTATATATATTTTTTCAGGAAGATGAAAAAATGAATTGTTAGATTTTAAAACTAGTCCTAACTAAAAATCACTTTCCTTGCCAGATGTTGTTACTCAGATGGTGTGATGCAGTTATAGCTTAATGAAACTTTTTTTTCCTCTGAACAACTTAGAATTCAGTGAGCAGATTTATTAAAGTAAGGACACTCTATTCTTCATTATGATATTAAGAACCCTGGGACAAAAGTTTTCTTTCCATTGATGTACTTGAGTTCAGTTGAATTACTTTGTTGGGTATTGGGAGGTAGCTGGGAATGTTTCAAAGGCTTTATAATATACATTACATTATACCAGAATAAGTTTAATATGTATTATAATATAAACATGTGTGTGGTAATATATATGTGGTAAAAATATGGAAGGCAATTTGTGGGAATAATGATTGAATGATTCTTCTTTAGTTAATCAAGTAATATTCATGTATGAGACATGATTTTAAGCAATATTATGTACCATTACCTTTTTCATCTTCTAGGTAGCTGTTTATCCGTACAGTTCAATGATGATAAACTCAGAAAGAAGTAAACAAATCAATGTTTTGCTCATGGAACTTTTTAAATCCCTTCACAAGCTTGGGCAGTATTTTGATGAGAAGCCCTTGAATGCTGTCCTTGGTGCTGACCCATCTTTTATTGATGTACACAGCTCACAGAAGGCACTGAACACATGTGTAACCAAATTTACAGATGGCACAAATACCAGATCAAAAAGTTATTTGATAATCTCTACCAATCAACAGGTAAATGATCAGGGAACCAAAATTTCAAACATCTCTCTCTGCCAGGTATTGTATATTTCTTACTTCCTTGACAGAACCTATGATATGGAATTATTATTATTTCTTCCGGTTGAGAAAACTGTAAATGAACTATGTTGAATTAATTTCCCAAAGTCATATGGCTTGAAGATTTTGTGTCTGGAGTAGAATTTAATTCTTTCTGATTCTAGTATTCATCTTCTTACATTAAAATAAATAAATGAATACACACAGTTAGTTCAAGGGAGACTGGTTTTGACAGAAATTCATGCCAAGCAGGCATGGGGATTTTTTGCTGACCACACACTCAATGTGGACCATCAGCTGCTAAAATAAACCTGCACAGTAAGTAATTATATTGTACATAGTGCTGGTCAGACCACATAAAGTGTATTATATTTACACACCTCACTGCACTCATACTAGAAATTATTCTGAAGAAGAAAACCTCATGAGCTGGGTCTTGAACTGTATGGGTAGATGATAGTTAAAGGACCACACATGGCTCAGGTGTGTAGTGACTGGAAGGATGACAGGGGATGGATGACAGATAAAACACCTGTTACTGTGCATATGCTAAATGGTCATTTTGAAGGAGAAATTAACTGTGGTCCATAGGGCTTTAATGGGTAGTAATGGAATCCATGCATAGAAGTAGAAAGGCTAACTATTATTCAGTGTAAAGAAGTTCTTTCTGACAATTTGAACTAAGGCAGAGGTAATGGGGCATGGGATATTAGCCTACACCTAGGTGGCACTATTCTTAGAAGGTTACATTGTTATTAGTATTTTATATATAGTACTTCTAATAGTTGGATGCTCCACTCTCTTCAGAAGTGTTTGCATATAGAGGTCTTTATTTCACTAGTATGGGAATAAATTAATAGTGAAACATCTACATTATATTGCTGGCTATGCAGGAAATATTTGCTGAGTACCAAGAATGTGGAGATGTAGGGGCGCCTGGGTGGCGCAGTCGGTTAAGCGTCCGACTTCAGCCAGGTCACGATCTCGCGGTCCGTGGGTTCGAGCCCCGCGTCAGGCTCTGGGCTGATGGCTCAGAGCCTGGAGCCTGTTTCTGATTCTGTGTCTCCCTCTCTCTCTGCCCCTCCCCCGTTCATGCTCTGTCTCTCTCTATCCCAAAAATAAATAAACGTTGAAAAAAAAAATTAAAAAAAAAAAAAAAGAATGTGGAGATGTTTGATGCCTGTGGAACTAAGGATTTTTCAAAACAAACCAAAAGACAAATCTGAGTTTGAGTGTGTAGGCTCTTGCCTTATTTACCCTTTACTTCCCTCTCACCCCAGAAAGAACTTGACCAGAGATTGTGTCACTGTTAAGGAATTAAGGCAGCCAGAATCAGGCTTATAAGAAGAGCAAGCTAGAAAAGGAAATTATACTGCCAAAATTTTAGATTTGGTAACTGACAAATTAGATAAAAAGTTTTGGAATAAATACAAACATATATGCACACACAGAGTTTACACTCAGTTTCAGAGAAGCAATAATTTCTCCCTAAAGAACTCCAAATATCAATCAATAGGTTTGAAAGAACAGGAGGAGGTTTGCAAAAAGAGAAGAAACAGGTTTGCAGGAAGAGAAAATAATATGTCCAGTTAGATAGATAATATTGGCATAGAGGTTCTAGCTAATATGCCTTAATATATAATATACCATAAATGTGTGGATCAGTTAAAGAGCTTTGTGAATTTTTTTTGATGTTATTTGGCTTCTCAGCAGAAGCAAGGAAAATTCTAGAATATACACTAGATCTGAATACTAGCAATGAGGGTATGTCAGAATATTGGGTGGAGAAAACAATCCAGAATGTATGAAAAGGTAGATTTAGTCAGGCATATTTGAAATGGTGAGCCATTGGGTCAGGATAGGATAAAGGGAATAAAGTCAGAAAGCTGTCAAGTAATTTTCTCTGAAAAAGAGAACACCTATGGATTTCTAAGTTAATTTCCTAAAATTTAATCTAATAGCCTTACTCAATGCTTAGAACACAAGCTTTGTTATGTCAGTATGTATATGTATGTCATATGAATGTATGTATTGAATGTATATGTGTATTTGTGTGTATATGTGCACTTGTGTGTGTATGTATGTATATAATGAAAAAAGAAAATAGCTCTGAAGAATTTCTGAGGAGTTGTCAGAGGTCCTTGTCCTTTCAAACCCCCAGATGCCTTCCTTGTCTAAATGATTCAATGCTGAGTCCTGAATTATTCATGGAAACATAAGGCCTGTATTTGTCTGTAGATGTTCACATCTGACTTTTTATTTCTATCATCTCCATCCCATTCCCTGGCCCTGCTTTACTTACTTCTTTTTCTACTTTTCTTTTTATTTCTTTTTTTTCCCTGCAGCTTTAGAAAGGAAATATTAGAATAAGCTATTTTATTGCTGTATTCTCTCCTTTAGCATATGGCATTTGTTTAACCTCTTGGAGAGTTATGATTTCCTGGCCCTGGAGTTCTGATGCCAAAGATAATGAGAAGTGTTAATCTAGGGCTCAGAGGCCAGGAAGCTAAGAACAAACACGATGCCATGCTGGCCTTGACAACGTGACAGAGGGTTCACACTTGCCTCACATGCTGGCACTTCCCAATTCTATATTACAGTTTGCTTTTGCTCTAGGAGTGACTTTGTTGCTTACTGTTGGGGATCTGGGAATAATGGTGGTAGATTCTAAAAATCATACAAACAGTGGTGGACAAATTATAATTGTGTTTAAACTGGAAAGTAAAGAGTCAGGTATTTAAATTATTTACTGATCCCCACTGTGATGTAGTGCCCTAATGACGATTTTCAATCTGTCTTGCTTTGTGCAGCGATCTGTAAGTAAAAAGTCTAAGAATTTTTGCCCCAGGTCAATGTGTGTGTGTGTGTGTGTTTGTGTGTGTGTGTGTGTGTGTGTGTGTGTGTGTTCAAGAAAGCTTCCTTTTCTTCTTGTCAAGACTGCAGCTGTCAACCATTCCCCAAAGGTGTTGCCAAGAATCAGCATGCAGGGCTGTAAGCTGCCTGCCACTTAGATGTGGCACCTTGCATATGTGCTACGTTCACGCTCTGACTTGCCTGTGTGCACAATTCTAACTTGTCTATGAGAGGACAGGGTTATTGTGAAATATAACTTCTCTTTGAGATGCATAACAAGGGAGAAGATCCAAAAGGGAGGAGAGCTACCCTTGCTGGAATGGCAGAGAGAAGGGTCTCTGTGTGCCTGCTACCATTGTGGTTTTGATGTCTAAATCTTCTGGAGGGGATTGCTGCAGTGATGAGATAAAAGCGGCTGCCGTCCCAAGTACTGTCCATTTGCATTGATATTTACATTCTTTGCCAAAGTGACATCATTACTATTTGCTTGGTATTTGCACCAGAGGGATGTGTTTTACATAATTTAAGACTTGGAAGTGATGATAATGATGATAATGTATTTCAGATGGAGAGTAGAGGCCACAGGGTGCTGAATCTCATCCCTCCTTCTCAAAGACCCTAGTGCATAAAGGAGTCCCCAGTCCATATCCTTAAATCACATTAACAGCACTGCTTATTGGGTGCCAACAATGTGTCTGGCACTGGGCTGGATTATGACTTTATATATTATTGTTTAACCCCCATGACAACATAATGAGGGTTAGGTATTATTATCCCCATTATACAGTAAGGAGACCTGGGGCTAGAAAAATTAGTAGCTTGCACAAGTTTTAATTCAGACACATCTAACTCTAAGGCCTTTTCCCTTTATTCTGTGCCACAGTCTCTCCCATCCTACAGCCTACTTGTTCTTTCAGATTTAAGAAACAGAAAACCTTTGTACTTTCTCAGGAAATAACAATTGGGATAAAGAGAAAGAATGCTAAAGAACTCTGACCCTGGTCCATTTCTCTCTCTTTCATCCTCATCCTTACTCCAGGTGCCCAGAAACTCCTCTTTGAAATGAGTATAAAAGAGCCATGTTTGCCTTGAGACAAAGCTATATGGCGATGTTCGAAGCCAGATTATAGAATGCTGCCAGATGGCACTTACTTACCTGATTGTGTGTCTTCTTGGATTTATCCATGGGCAGAGACGTTTAAAAGGAAGACAAGAGACGTAATTGTTTTTTAACATCTTGGATAGATATATACTTTTTGCATGATTTCTAAGGAGGTTCTCTTGCTGACGGTAACTTTCTCTGAGCCCTCTTTCCCCCAGCCCCACCATCCACCATCATCATGAAAATGTGGGACCCCTTTTTCAAAAAGCAGCAAAAAAGTGTATAGGCTTAAACTTGAGATGGAAAATTAGAAGAAACTTTTCCCTTGCTTTTCTTCCCTCCCTCTCTCCCCTTTTCTTTCTATTTTTCCTTCCTTCTTCTTCCCACACCATGTGTCCCACAATGATAGGTTAAGTGCATTATAAGCTAAACAGTCTTTTCTTTGATGTCCCTCAAAGGGTTCCTTATACTCAGAGGATATAATTGCATTTGCAACTCCCTCAGCAGTGCTGTAGTTTGGAAAAACTTATTACTTTGCTTGAAGCTCCTTGGTGTAGCTTCATAAATACGTTTTCACCATTTCCCTGTAACACCTTATAGATTCTTGATTCAAGGATAAGAAGTAGAGAGATGAGAGTTCAAACTTCCTTAGAGCCTGTCTCCCTTACTGAAACCACAGAAGATTCATCTGGATCTTCCCATCTCAGAAGGGAAGACCTGGTGATAGCAGGGGAAGACCCACAGGAATGAGTACATTTCCACATGAGCACATGTACTGAGATTCCTGAGCCTTTGCTTGTCCAGTTTCCTCCACCTCCACTGCTCCTCCCACACCCAAGATCCAAACCCCACTTTCTGTCTCAGCCCAGTTCAGACACCATCTTTGCCCCATGAAGTCTGCTGTACTCTGTCACCACTGAAATGCTTTGATTCCCATAGAACTGTGTCCTGTACCTCTTATTATATTAATCCCGTAGACCTTATATTATTATGTGAACATGTTTGTGGTCCTTATTGCATTATATATGCCCGGAGGGCAGAGGCTTTCTCTGGACACCACAGACTCTGGGACAGCATCACAGCTGCCCAAATGACAAGTTCATGAATGTACAAATGAGAAGAGTCTTTACTGACAATGGCTTTAACTTTTTTCTAAGAACACCGACACAGTTTGTTTTCTCTTCTTATCTTTCCCTTATTTATGGTTGCTTTTCTTGAATGGCTTACAAATTAGTGGCAGAAATAATCAGGAAAGGTAAATAGTTAATGGTGCTTTATTATATTTAGCAGCAACAGCAGGCATCACAAAGATGAACATGCTTATTTCTCAAATGAAATGCACAGATAAAATTTATAAGAGGAGTTACTTTAATACCAGTGGTGAGTGTAAAAAGATTTTAAGAGGGAGCTGAAGTCTTGATTGGGACTTGAAGAAAAGGTGTGTTCTTATGGGCAGAAAGGAAGTTGGAAGGCATACCATTCAAAGAATCACATTAAGACCAATGGCAAAGCATTTTCAGTAAAAAGAGTAAATATTATAGGCTTTTTCAGAGCTACTTACTTAATTTGCAAGCACAGTACAAAATGAAAATGTGGGCTCTTTGTGAAAAAAGCAAAAACAAAGCACCATTCAAGGTACTAATATGTAAAGCTTTATCCTTCTGTCCATGGTTTCACTCCTTCAACTTGTCATGGTATTTTATATTTGCTATTTAATGTCATTCTAAGTAAAGACAATTTTAAACTTCAAATTATTAGCAAGAATTTTGCCATCCATCTTTATACTGTGCAATGTCAGTTTTAAATGCAAATGTAAGAGCTTTCAACTCATATAGAGAATTACTAAAATAGGAAACATTTCCTATTTCATAGGTTATATAGTGCATATTTATTTTGTTCTTATCAGAAAAGTAGTAACATTCCACGGACTAACTCAACTTTTTATTTCATTTCTTGATATACATTCTATGAACTCTCTCTACCTTTTGCTTACCAATGAGGAAGAAAGATTAAGAAGCAAAGAAACTATGGGTGACTTATCTTTTACTTTCTTTCTCAGTTTTCAATTTAGGTAGTTGGTTGATTCATGGAAATAATGCAGGTTAGAAGGGAAATGATAGGATCCATTGGTCATCTGTCTTTCTTAAAGTGCCACTGTTGTCTTTCCGTGTTTGAATCGAGTTGGGGTTCCAACTAAAAACATGGCCTCTGAGAACTTTCAGTGTCCCGGCTTCCTCAGTATTAAATATTAACACTTGCTTTATACTCACTTTTGAGATTATACATCTGCCTGCCAGAATCCTGCACTCATGGGGCATCCTGAATGCTGTATGGTAATGGGGTGGCCAGAAATGGTGGACATGCACATCGTATGTATCTCTTTTGTGCTTGTACATGCTGAACTGTCTCTTTAGATTTCACATTTTTTTAACATTTTTTCATTTTTGAGAGACAGAGAGAGACAGAGTGTGAATGGAGGCGGGGAAGAGAGAGAGGGAGACACAGAATCTGAGGTAGGCTCCAGGTTCCTCACTGTCAGCACAGAGCCCAACTTCGGGGGTTGGGGAACCCACAAACCATGATATCATGACCTGAGCCAAAGTCGGTTGCTCAACTGACTGAGCCACCCAGGTGCCCCACATTTCACTTTAAAAACACAAGTTCAAAAATAAAATTATTAATAGGAACAGGAAAGCCAAGTATAGGTTGTATGAGGCCCTGTGTGACTATGTATGTTGCAAATCCATGAATCTGATCCTGGGCTTTGCAAGCCATATGACCTCTGTCTTAACTGTTGATTTGTTGTTATATGAAACAGCCATAAACAATATGTTAACAAATGGGCATGGTTGTGTTCTAATAAAACTTTATTTACCAAAATAGGTGGCGGGCACAATCTGGCTGTGGGCCATGGTTTACCATTCCCTAGTTAGGTCAAAACATGGAAGTGAGAAAGTATGAGATATATCTGAGAACTGCTTATAGTGGGAGATAAGTTTGGGAAGGTCGTATGAATCCCATTTAAAAGGGCCAGGCTAGATCATTTGAATGTTTTCCTGTAGGTAATAGAGAGTGATTGATGGTTTTAAACGTTGAGTTAACATTATCAAAGGAGATTTTTAATAAATTAATATGGAAGTGTTGTGTCAGAAATATAGACAGGCATGAATCTGGCAGCATTGTGAACTACACATGAGCTGATAGGAAGCTGGAGAAGTGCGTAAGGAGCTACAATGGTAGAAGAATGTGATTTGAGAGAAATTTTAGATGAAGGGCCATCAGGATATGGTGGGTGGGGGGGTGCTGAGAGAAGAAAAGATAGAAAGACAAGACTAAAATTTTGTACTCAGAAGGCTACAAAATAGATGCTTAGTTCATTCCACAGACCTGTGTTATGTGTACCTCATGTTTGCCAAAATGCCCATACACAGATTGTTAGTAAGCTGCCTAGTTTAGATGACTACCAGATTTTTGAGCTATTGGCATTGGTCTGGGGTTGTTGAGTTTACATGATGCCCTACAGGACATTAGATGTGTGATGGTGGCATTGATGAAGCAAGTAAGGGGGCAGCAATAAAGAGGCATGGTACATTCTCACAGAAAGGAAAATTGAACCAGTGACAGTGAATAGGATCTGCAGGGGAGAAAGCAGGGAGGAGAGAAAGGAAAGGTACCCTAACAATGTACATACTTTGATGTAGCCCTTTCTGTTTTTCCAAATAAGGTGATATTTTACCTCCCTATTTAACCTTTTTTTAGAAAAATTAAGAAACTCATGTTTGATCACTACGAATGAAATGAAACAAATATCATGTGAAATAAGTCACATAAATCCCCCTTCATCTTCAGATGAATCAGATGCCAAAGCAATTTGGTGGCTCATGTAATGATTCACTTAGAGAATTAAATCTCACTTTTGGCCAAACAAGTATGGTGTCCTAGTGTTTTCCCAAAAACACACACTCAGTTTTGTCCCACCTGATGTGGCCGGCTGATTGGCTGTTTTCTTTAATGATGCCTTTTAGGGATGACAAGGACAGTGCCACAGATATCAAAATATCACAGATATTGTAAATGTCACAGATACTGAAAGCCTTATAATGTGTTTGCTGTAGGAGCTTAGAATGCTGTATATTAAGCTTATATATTAGCAAATACTTTGTGTACTCAGGGAAATGTAAATGAGATTTCTTTGTATCATTCTTATCCACAGATGTGCATTAAGAATGCACTGAACCATAGCCCTATGCTTATGCACAGAATATATAGGTTGTTTGTATTCCTAACCTCTCCATAGACTTGCCTAGACAGAGAACCATCTGGCTCGTGCTCCACAATTTAGTTTCCTTGCTTGGCTGGAATTTGCCTATTGAACAGGCATGCTGAAATACAGAGGCCCTAGTTTGGCTACCATTAGACTCAGAAAACCTGTATCAAACTAGACCAGACAAATTAGAAAGATGCACCTCAGACTTTCTATGGTTACTGTTAGAACCAATATTCTAAAATTTCAACTTCAAAAATGGTAGAGAAATTTTCTTTATGGGCAACTCTGAATTGGAAAATGCATGACAGTTTTTAGGACAATTGCCTTTAATTCCCCACCATTCTTAAGATTTAGGAGGTACTGAAATGGCGATTTTAGTGTATTTTTCAAGAATGATTTTCACACTATCAAAGTATTGGTCTTTATCTCTCATCCTGTCTGGTTCTCCATCAAGGCATATCAAAAGCATGTGTCTCCTTGCCCAAAGTGTAAAAACATCACCAAGAATGTTTTCTTCTATTGTGTGTGTGTGTGTGTGTGTGTGTGTGTGTGTGTGTGTGTGTGTGTGTGTAAGTACTACACAGTTTAGTTGCTTTGTTTTTGTTATTATTGAGATATTTTGACTGTATTTAATTCAATCAGATATTGGCTCTCCTTTATATTCACAAATAAGCAGATCTGTTGGTTAGATGGGAGAGCATGTGTATATTTTATGGTGACGCATGCTTTCAGTTCTGTTACCTATCTGCATATCTGCCTTACTACATTTACTCCTCTTGGGCATGTGTTGATGTAAGAATCATCAAATCTTTGAATTGCATTGCTGAAGGAGACCTTAATTCCAGGGCTCATCAGTTCGTTCTTTCTTTCTTTCTTTCTTTCTTTCTTTCTTTCTTTCTTATGTTCATTTATTTATTTTGAGAGAGAAAGAGCTGGAGAGAGGCAGAGAGAGAGGGAGAGAGATAATCCCAAACAGGCTCGGTGCTGTCAGCACAGAGCCCAACATAGGACTTGATCCCAGGAACCGTGAGATCATGACCTGAGCTGAAATTAGGAGTCAGATACTTAACCAACTGAGCCACCCAGCCACCCCAGGGCTCATCGTTTCTTATCTCTTCTATAATGACAGGGTTCTAACTGGCTTTGTTTTTAGTTTTCTGTGTAAGCTTGGTCATACCAAATTTCTACTTTGCACTTTTAACTTACCAGCTTCATTTCCTGCTACTCACCAGTTCACACCAGTGGCTTCAGCCCTCATCCAGATCCTGGCTCTCAGCATGCCCTGCACGGTTGGGCTTACATACCTTTGTATGTGCTCTTTCCTTTGTGTGTAGTGAATTTCTACTCCTCCTCCAAGACCAGACTCTAAGGACACCTCCCTTATAAATGGATTGATTGATCTATTGTTTTATTGATTCTCTTCTCCAATGGCCCCTTCCTTATAAATGAGTTGATTATCTATTGTTTTATTGATTGTCTCATTTGAGAAACATTACTTGAATGCTTGCTGTGTTCTGGGAAACTTTCTCTGAACAGTCTCAAGTATTCCTTCCTCTGGGTTTTCTCTAACTTGGTGCTCATAGTCATTACTAATCTATTCTGGGTTCTAATAATTTGGGTTGCCTCCCTTAATAGAGTCTGAGATCCTTGTGAGTGCAGACTTTATTTATTATTTAACTCCATGTTCACAGCATCCAGCCTAGTGTTGGCATATAGTTGGGGACTACTAAATGTTTGCTGTTGACCAATAGGATTTGTTTTGGCAGGAAACCTTCCCGGGAGGTACTAAGTGGGGTGCCTTAACATTGCCTAACTAACATTGACTCCTGAAGTAGATAAACTAGAGTTTTCTCCTTACTAGCCATCCTTTTCTCATCCCCATCCTGCTTTCCCAGCACTCCCCTGCACCCTCCTGCTGTGTGCAAAGCTCCAATCCTGGGAAAATACCATGCAATGCTTTCATTCTAAAAGGGAGCAATTGAAAGCATTTCTCTGGTAATTTAAACACACAGCAGCCACCTTTGCAAAAGCCTGGCTGCTAAATAACCCCCTTGTCTCCTCATTTTCCAGGAGGGGAAAGAAAAAAACTTGGGGTTGGGGAGAGACTCCAGCAAGACAAGACAACCCTGTTTTCTTTGGGTTTAGCCTTACTGGTCTCCACCTCCACTCCATTCAGCAACTGTAGGGCTCCTGGTGTGGCACGTTCTGCTACTTTTCCTTTTAATGTTTTGAATGCCACAAATGCCTGTCATAAACCACCTTCTTAATTATGCAGAAGTGGAGCTGAATGGTTAGTTAGCAGCGCTATTGCAATTACTGCACTTTTTCAGGTCTGCTGCTGTTTTATGTGACACTGTTTTCTAAGTTGCTGATTAAGATGATGTAGTGGGTGGAGTCCTTCTTCCCACCAGTGGAGAGAGGCCTTGGAAGGCTGGGATAATGAGTCCTCAGGCAGTAGTTTATGGCCTAATAGGAATTACGGAGGGGAGCTAAGGAGGGAGTGTGGAAGATATGCCCATTTGTTTTCTTCTTCTTACAAAAGAGGCTCTCTGGTCTTTTTCAGCTTTCTCCTCTGTCCATTCCTGATGCTGAAATTGTTAGAGAAACATCCAAGATGGCACTTAGGGACAAGTCCCAATCTTAGTTGGAATGTCTTGATGCTTTCAGACATCTTCAGATTTCCTTGTGCAATAAAAGAGGCTTTATGCTGGAGTTAAATGCTGGCTGAGAAATTTAAGAGAAGTGAGGATTTGAATTAATCTCTATAACTCACTGTATCTCTCTCTCTCTCTCTCTCTCTCTCTCACTCTCTCTCTCTTCTTCCAACCAAATATGAATAATGCTCTGTACCCATATTGGACCCTAAGAGGTTATACTTCTAGGATTGTTTTAGTTACCAATTGGAAAAGAAAAAGAAAATATGTGAACTTGATATCAACCTGTGATTGCAAAAGACTGGAGTCATTCATTCATTTATATTTATTGAGTTCCTACTATGTCCTGGGCCCTATGTGTGAGGACCCAACAGATGGGGCAGAAGCAATGCAAAGTCTTTGCTTTTGCAGAAATGGCCTTCTAGTTAGGGATACTGATATTAAACCCATCAAGAAATAAGAATATACTTTCAAGTGGTGACGAGTGCTATGAAGAAAAATAAAGCAGGATGAAGAAATGGAATATACTGGGGATGCTATTTTGGATGGAATGGTCATAGAGGGCTTCTCCTTGGAAGTGACATTGAAGCAGGTGCCTGAATGACGAGAGGCAATAAGCCATACGAATATCCAGGAGGAACATTCCAGGCTGAAGGGATAGCTCGTATAATCACTGAAACAGGAATGCACTTGGCTTATTGGAGCAAGGAGGCTCATGGCTAGAACCAGGGAGCCAGCAGTAAGGGGAAAAATGAGATCTGAGAGATACCCAGGGCCCTGCCACATATGGCCTTATAGGAGAACAAAAGGTCTCTGGATTTAAATAATCTTATTTACATTTTTATTTTTATTTTTATTTTTTTTTAATTTTTTTTTTCAACGTTTATTTATTTTTGGGACAGAGAGAGACAGAGCATGAACGGGCGAGGGGCAGAGAGAGAGGGAGACACAGAATCTGAAACAGGCTCCAGGCTCTGAGCCATCAGCCCAGAGCCCGACGTGGGGCTCGAACTCACGGACCGTGAGATCGTGACCTGGCTGAAGTCGGACGCTTAACCGACTGCGCCACCCAGGCGCCCCTCTTATTTACATTTTTAAAATGTGTATTTATTTATTTTGAAAAAGAGAGAGAGAGAGAGGGAGAGAATCCCAAGCAGTCCCTGCATTATGAGCCCAGAGCCTGATGTGAGGCTCGATCTCACCAACCGTGAGATCATGACCTGAGCTGAAATCAAGAATTGGATGCTTAACCAACTGAGCTGTCCAGGTGCCCTAAGAACTGTCCGGGTAGCTGGGTGCCAGTTATGCTCAAAAGGGGCAAAGTGGAAGAAAGGACATGCTGAGGAAGCTAGCACAGGAATCCAGGCAAAAGCCGTTTTAGGGTGATAGTGGTGAATGCATTAGGACATTATTTTGATATTCTTTGTTTTCACAAGTGTTTTCTTCATAAATTAGCAGAGTGTTAAACTGTGACTTGGACCTACTAATGAATCATTGTTTCTTTTAAAATTGATACATGAAATAATATTCTTTTTTTGTAAACTGATATAAATGTTGAAGGAGGATTAGTCTTAACTTTCTATCTATTTACTTACTAGCCATTTGGAGAGAAGGCTGTGTGGCCCTGGAGTCCAATAAATACTACTGGCTTTTCCTACCAGACTGCGATTGAGAGTCAAGGTTATTCAACCTCTTTGTTGCCCCAGGGTCACCCTTCCCTGTCCTTCCCTAGCTAGTAGGCAAAAAGCTAAGCAGTGGAACCTGAGTGATCTTCTAATTGATAAAAAGAACAAGATTGTTTCTCCATCAAAATGTTTATTGCAACTAAAGGGGATGTACTCTTATGTTACTGTCTGAAGGGTTTTTATTTTACCGAAAAGGGATTTGTTGGCACTGTGGGATGTGTATATTTGTGTGTATAAGCATGTGGATAGGCTTGTACTGGGTAACTGTTTTACTTTGCTTTTTTGTTTGTTTGTTTGTTTGTTTTTCTCTCCAATTAAAGGAAGTAATTTTGGAGGAAAATAGAATGACAGCCCTGGAACTGGTTGATTTTTTTCTTATTCACAGTGGGTTCAGTAGAAAATGCTGAAGTTAAGTTTGCCCTGTGTTTTCTCCCTATTTCATTTCCATATGATCACATCATTCTTTTAATAGGCATCTTGAGAGAAAATGTATGTCATATTTTATATTCCTTTTACCCCTTTTATTAAGAGGGAAGTGTCTTGGAAGAGAAAAAATATATATATATATATATTCATTTGAATATATATTCATTTGATTTTCCATCTGAAGCTTAAAGGAAATATGAATTATCAAACTCATGAAGGTAGATAGTGTTAATGATATATATGTATCTAATATATACATATATGTGTATTTTCTTGTATAATTATTTGCTTATATTACTCCCCCAGATGTTCTTCTGCTTTTAGTTGATTTAGATCCTATGTTTGTACCATGTTTAGGAGCATTTCTATGTTGCCTACAGTCATTGTCTTCCATCCCCAAACTGGTGGCATTTATGTGTCACTTAGCCTACCTCATAATGCTGTTCATTCTTTTTTGTGCATTTGTTATATTGAGCCAGCTGGGTCATAACCTTATTTAGGGAAGAGAGCATAATATGTGCCATGCCTTCTTATATGCTCCAGAACTGTATCAATTGAGATTCTTTGGTTACAAGCAACAGAACCTGGCTTAGACTACCTTCAGTAGGTGAGGAATTAATCAGGCGGCTTTTGGGTAGCTCACAGAATCAAAGCAAAGACTGGGGAAAAGGCTTCTGAAAAGAATTAGGGAATCTTGGGAGGTATAGGTAACAGGAAATAATAAGTTTTTCAGGCGACTGCTGTTAGAATGCATAGACTCCAGCTATTCCCCCACCATCCTCATTCTTGAAATAGTATGCTGAATCCTCAAAGGTGTTGGGTCATGTGTTCACCCTTAGGGAAGTAGAAAATCACTTTTTCAACAGTTCTATGAGTTTATGAACAATGAGTAGGAGATGTAATTGCCCCCAACCCAAGAAACCAAACAAAAAACCCAGTGGCCCTAAACAACTGTTCACTACAATATCAAACATAGTTTGATGTTCATAGTTGTAATTCTCTACAGGTATGGTGACAGTGATGGTGATGATGATGGTAAAGATAAAGAGAAGGACAAATAATAAATGGTTCTGCTCTTTTGAGGAAATAATCACAAAATGTCCTTGCATTCAGAATGGCAAACAATTGGTATGGCCTGTTGACATTTTAAGTTAATATAGGCTAGCCATCTTTTCTTTTTGATTTGGGTTTAAACAGTGCTTTCCCAAAGGCCACAGTGATAAACAGAATTATGCTATATAAAGCAGGTGCTGTATTCATCGAATAAGATTGCATGCACTGGAAACAAGGATGCCTAATTGAATCACCTGCATTATGTCCCTTTCAGCCCTGGAGGCATAATTGAAGCATTATCTGAGTTGTCACTTTTGTGATTTCCATCCCCATATTCTCACATTATGGTAGCTGGATTATGAACAATCCCAAGGTCAGACTGGTGTACAGACCAATATCTTACATATTTGACTATTGATATGATACATCCTGATCACAATATTCATATAGCACTTTCTCCCATCACTGATTTTTTTTTACTTGTGACCTTGGCCACACACTTTAAATTCCTCAGGAAAATATACTGCCGTTAAAAATGCCTCACCCATAAAAAAAAAAAAAATGACAGGCCAAAAAAGACGCTTTTTTTTTTCCTTCCAATTCTATCATATCATTTCTGTTCCTTAGATTTGAATTTCCTGCACTTAAGCTGCCCTTATAGTTAGCAGAAACATTATTTTAAGAACAATTTAAATTGGACCTTGTTTTGAAACTGGCTACTGAATCTGAGTCGGGACCTTCTTCTAGAGGGAGGTAATTAAATATTCTTCATTGATGCTATTTTAAATGTGTTGAATGAAAGGAGTTAATTATACAGCAGGGAACATGGCAGACTTCTGACTAATAATGAGCTCTATGTTTAATATCTTCATCTTTGTTAAAGTTGTTGAAACCAATCAGATTGGCTTGAAATGAATGCAGAGTTATAACTAACCAAGTACAAGTGGAAGTTCGTCACAGATGCAAGGACTTGCATTTCTAATGATGACTTCAGGGAAGGGATGCAGATAAGTTGCTTTGTTCTATGCAATATAATCTGTTTCCGTTAGCCTTCTATTGTGATTGTAGAAAGAGTAAGCCTCATTGTTTCTAGAGATTGCATCTGTTATAAGGGACTGATATGTGTGTCTGAAAATTATTAAAGAGGAGGTGATTTCTTTTCTTCAAAGCTTTACATGGCCAGTCCCTCCAGAATCTGGTGCTGCTGTGTCCCCATAAGATGTGTATTAACCCTGCATCTTGGGATGTCCAGGACTCACTAGAGGACACAGTGTGGCCCTTAAAACCAAATCTGTTGTGATGTTGAATTGGAGAAATGTGGGCCTTGAGGTCAAGTTTTACATAGTCTATTACTGATTGGTTCTGTTTGTTCATTAAATGAGTCCTGTAAACTCCCAGGCATTTCTTTTCAATTTCTCCTCCCTTCCAATTGCCTCACAGAATCCCATGTGGCTTTGTTCTTATTTATAGAACTCCCAGAGTTCCGTTCTGCCCTTCCTATGTTATAGTTTGTAGCTTTGCTCTTCTAAGCCAGATCAAAGAAACTTTCTTCTTCCATCCTTTTCTTGATTTTCCAAGGGAGTGTTGTTACCTGGCTGAGGGGAGCTGTAGCTGTGACCGACTGTGGGATCGGCCTGTAACTGATGTTCACCTGAAGGAGTTGGGAGATATTGAGGAAGAAGTAGGGTGGGATTATCTGGTTCTCAGGTGGTCCCTGGCCCCTGATGGTATGTGTGAAACGGGAGGAAATGCTAAGACAGAACAACCACCATCATAGGGAAGGAAAAAAAAAAAAAAAAAGACCTGGATTAAAGTTCCAGCTCTGACTGTCACTTAGTGTATGGCCTTGGGCATACACTAAGTTTTGTTTTGCTTTTTTATCCTCTCTAAACCCATTATATAATCCTTAAAATGGGGACAAAGTTGTACCTGCTGTGTGGTATCACTGCTGGGACTCAGTGAGATAATTCATGTAAAACGCATTGCCTGGTGCTCCATTTATTTTTTTATAATTTATTAAAAATGTGGTTATAGATTGTTTTTGTTTGTTTATTTTAAAAATTTTTTTAATGTTTATTTATTTTTGAGAGAGAGAGAGAGTGTGAGTGCCAGTAGGGGAGGGGCAGAGGTGGGGGGGGAGACACAGAATCCAAAGCAGGCTCCAGATGTTGAGCTGTCAGCACAGAGCCCAACGTGGGACTCAAACCCACAAGCTGTGAGATCATGACCTGAGCCGAAGTCGGATGCTCAACCGACTAAGCCACCCCTTGTTTGTTTGTTTAAATAAATCCAATTAAAATCTTTCATTTTTGTTTATCTGAGTCTTCCGATCACTATAATTTTCCTCTGAGTCTTACTGCTCATCCCAACTGGAGATCCAAGATAACTATCTTTTTTGTGTTTGATAATTACTTGACATGTTTCCTCTCAAATTAAGAAAAAAGACACTTATTTCTTAGTCCCTGTTCAGAATGACAATGTGAGACTAAGCATTTGTTTTGCAAACCCAGTAGACTAGGGAAGATAAATGGTTTAGGTGCACTGTGGGGAGATCCTTTGAGAAAGAAAAATACCTACCCATTTTGGAGGGGGGAAATTAATAAGGTGAACATCAGCCGTCTCCCCAGGGACCTCTCTCTAGGGTCACACACCACAGTCTGTGATGCACTACACCTGTGGTGCAGTGGTCCAAGGTTACCTTTATGGTCACAGTTTTGCTTTAACCAGGGCACCTTTTAACCAAAGTCGTGGCAAATCAGAAAGCATGACCTAGTATAACAAGAGGAAATCACATCTGCTCAGCTAAGACTCTTCCCAGATTGTATAGAGTTTGGTTGTTCACATCTTTGGAACGGTTGGATACTAACCATTGGTTCTCAAACTTGAATGGATATGAGAATCCCCAGGAGGGTTTATTAATTCATGGACTGCTGGGAGCCCATTCCAAAGTAGGTTTCAGGTGGGGCCAGAGCATTTGCATTTCTAACAACACCCCAGGTGATGCTGATTCTGTGTGACCCAGGGACCATACTTTGAGAAACACTGTCAAAGTGCCTTGCTATTAAAAATATGGTGTCTGGACCTCTAGCATCAACATCTCCTGAAAGCTTGTTAGAAATGCAAAATCTCAGGCTCCACATCAGATACACTGAATCATGGTTTGCATTCTAACAAGCTTCCTAGGTGACTTGTTTGCACAATAAAGTTTGAGAGACACTGATCTAGTGGTTATAGGTAAGGGCTTTGGAGAAATCAGAATTTGAATCCTTCAGAACTGGGTTCAAGTCTCAGGACTGCAAACCCCAAGCCCTGTGACTTAGGGAGATGTTGTTTTGTTCTTAAATCCCCAGTTTCATCTGAAAAATTAGGATGATTATGCTTATAAAGTTTTTGTGATGCTCAAATGTGATAATATATGTAAAGTGCATACAATTAGTAGCGTTGTTAAGTGATGTCCTCATTCCTTTTCATGTGTAATCTGTCCTGTGAAACCATTAAAAACAGCTGTTTGAAGGATGTGTTTGAAATTCTCTCTGAAGTGTTTTCATATGTCCTGTTTTGAGAAAAGCTATTTTCACAGTATAGAATTAGGTTGTCCTCCCTGTGTTATTTTGTCTGTGAATCACAGCTGTAGAAATATGGAATGGATAAAGTTTGCCGTATCCCAGCCTCCTGGTTTGACCTCTGAATTTGAGGGTGTGTGTGTGTGAGAGAGAGAGAGAGAAAGAGACAGGCAGGCAGTTTTTTGGAGGTGGGTGTGAGAAAAAGCCCAGAGTGTCTTCTTTTCTCTCTAATAATAGAGTATGATGTGCATTTTTAAAGATAAAATTAGATTTGTAATATTTGACAACATCTCTTAGTAGGTTCTAATCTCTCTGAGGTGTTATGAAAATGAAGGTTACACCAGCTAATAAAGTGTGTTGAGAGCCCTGAAAGGTGCTATATAAAATAGGGTGTTGGACACTATTTAACTTTTTAAAGTATAGTCCTTAGTGATTTTTTTTATTCTCTAATCAACTGCAATTCTAGTATTTTGGCAGCTGGAAGGTACCTTAGCCCTCTCAATGCCCTCATCATTTGAGAAATAAACCTGTTACCTTTAGTATTTTATGTTCTGAAGGCTGAGAAATTTCAAAGTCATGTTAAGAAAAAGTGAAATATAATGGCTATAGAAAAATAGATTAAAATAAGAATTGTGTCAGTGTAATTTAAGAGGGTTAATGAGAACATTGTTTTTCTGGGTTACAGTGTAGATCTCCCTGCAGGTGACTAAGGGGTCTTTGGACCCTGGGTACTGTTTCACATGGAGGGGTTCTTTTGTGAAATTGTTGTCTCCTATACAAATAGGCCACTTAGGACTGGTTATTATTGATGCACACCTTACTCTGTAATTACATTTTTAGCATTCACAGGTAGGGCAGTGGAGCTCTCCACTGCTTAGTTATTAGCATCCAGGGTAATCTCCATCAACTGTAACAGCACGTCACCAAGTTCTTAATGAGCATCTCCTGCTGGTGCCTTGCAACAAGGGTAGGTGTGTGGGGAAGAAAAGCTGTTAGACCTCACGGACTGCAAATCCTGCAAATCCGTCAAGTCCTGCTACTTAAAGTGTGATCTGGGGGCGCCTGGGTGGCGCAGTCGGTTAAGCGTCCGACTTCAGCCAGGTCACGATCTCGCGGTCTGTGAGTTCGAGCCCCGCGTCGGGCTCTGGGCTGATGGCTCAGAGCCTGGAGCCTGTTTCCGATTCTGTGTCTCCCTCTCTCTCTGCCCCTCCCCCGTTCATGCTCTGTCTCTCTCTGTCCCAAAGATAAATAAACGTTGAAAAAAAAAATTAAAAAAAAATAAATAAATAAAGTGTGATCTGTAGGAACAGCGGCAGCAGCATTGTTAGAAATGCAGCATCGCAGGATCTACTTCAGACCCACTGAGTCAGGGTTTGCAGTTTAATAAGATCCCCAGGGGATCTGTATGCATGTTAAAGTTTGAAGAATACTGCTTTCAGCAATATTGAAGGGAAGTTGAAACTATTTGAAGTTCAAATTCAGAGAATGAGGTTAGCTGTTACCAAGATAGAAAGTTTCGTAATTGGTTATAATCACTCTAATAGTTGCAGGTCTAAAGGAACTTGGGTGTTTGAGGTCAATTATCTACTCTATCCCTGGAAAGGATATGCTTTACAGTTAGCCTCATAAAAGGAAGTCTGATTAAGCTCTGTCAACCTGTGTGGCAGTTCCAAGTAGACCCCGAAGGCTAAAACAAAACAATACAAAAAAGGGCAATGCCACAACAAAACGCAAGGCAGAGATAAGCTCAAAAAAGAGGTGAGGTTTTTTAATATAATGATAATGGAAATCTGATTTCAATATTAATGAGGCTCCCCACTATTTGCAGCCTAGGCTTAGGAGACAGAATCCAGGATTTTGTCTAGAACTAGGGTATATTTTTACCTAAGCTAAAGAGAAAACTTTGCCCCTGTCCCATGAACCAAATCAATAGCATACCTGGGACTGGGGGCACTGGTAGAGGTGTGGATGGGAAGCAGTTTCATCCCCTGAGCACATTTTCCAGCAGCTTTTGAAACTGGAGTGTAAATAACAGCAAATCTGACTTAAATTGCCCTAATCAATAAAACCAAGTCACTGACTCATGTAACTGAAAAGAACATCAGACTCACTTCAGGTCAGACTTGAGCCAGGATACAAAGAAGTCACCCAAGACATCATTTGTTTCTCTTTTCCTCCTCTGCCTTTTTTTTTTTTTTTTAAGTTTATTTATTTTTAGAGAGAGAGAGGGAGGGAGGGAGGATGAGCATGGGGAAGGGGAAACAGGGGTGTGGAAGGGAGAGAACCTCAAGCAGTTTTCATGCTGTCAGTGCAGAGCCAGATTCAGGAAGCTATCTCAAGAACCATGAGATCATGAACTGAAATCAAGAGTCAGACACTCAACAGACTAAGCCACCTAGGCATCCCTCCTCTGCTTCTTCTGATACTGACTTTATACCAAGGCTGGACACTCATGGTTTTCAGAGGGTGGCCAGCAACTCTTGCCCTGCCTGCTTTCTCATTTGTTCAGAGAAAAAGACAATCTTTGCCCCATCAATATCAGCAAGATATTTTGAGGTTCATTGAGATTGGACTGGCATAGGTCATATGCACAGTCCTGAAAACACTACTTCTTTGGTTGTTTTGTGTGTGTGTGTGTGTGTGTGTGTGTGTGTGTGTGTGTGTGTGTATTTTAATGTTTATTTGTTTTGAGAGAGAGGAAAGAGCGTGGGTGCCTAAGCATGGAAGGGGCAGAGAGAGAGAGGGAGAGACAGAATCCTAAGCAGGCTCCACACTCAGCGCAGAGCCCAACGCGGGGCTCAGTCTCATGAACTGTGAGATCATGACCTGAGCCAAAATCAACAGTTGGTCGCTGAACTGACTGAGCCACCCAGACACCCCCTGAAAACACCACATCTGCCAGCAGAATACAGTTATGTTAGAGTTTAGTTAGAGTGTGTGCTCGATCCCTAGAGATGGGCAACTTCCCTCTAACTTCATGGATTCTCGAATGGAATTTGATTCTGAGGCAGGAAGTAAAAAATGACTAGCAACCTAACTTTCCCTGCATGCCTGCTCCGGTGCCTTTTCACGCTACTTTCAAGATCTCATGTCTACACCATGTGGTAGGTATTGCTATTATTCAGATGAAGGCTCTGAAGTCGAAAGCCCATAAATGAAATATGTGGGGTTGTGGCACAGGTCAGCTTATCATGAAAGAGTCCCAGTTTATGGAGGAGGGGTACCCAGCTGGGGGATGAGGAAGGGATAAGTAGGAAAAGAGCCAGACTCAGCCTTTCTTCAGTGAGACTTAGCCCTTCCGTGTGGTCTGTATGAGCCATACATTTATGTGTTCAGTGCCTGTTTTTATCAAACGCTGTCTGTAGTTACATAGGAAAAGTAGAACTTTTTCCAACACCATTCAATTCCATTAATTTAAAAAAAAATGCCATGAGTTGTTTATATGAAATAACTAAAACAATAGATTAAAACATTTTTCTCTTATAGTTATTTGATTCTTAGACTATGCCATGAGCACAGACTTGAAACCAATTAAAATGATCATGCATTGACTTTCACAATGCTAAATTAATCAAGGTCTTTACATGTGGTGAAAATAATAAATGGATTCAGATCAGAAAAATAAGCTATGATTAAAAATTGTTATTTTTTTAATTTAAAGTACCTCTGAAAAATTTATCCTTTGTAACCGAAATATTCCTCTTAATAAAAGGTTGACAAAAGAACTTTTTGTAACACCGTCTGTATCAGGAAAATCTTTGACGGAGCAGATGAAAGAAATTCTTTCAAAATACATAAGTCACTTTAGTTCCAGAATTCACCCTGGGCTAAGATTTTTATAACTCAGAGGTAAATATTGTTGAGACTTATGTATTATAGAGGGAGTAAACCATTTGATTATATCTTATTCTGAGTATAAGCTCTATGCAATAGATTCTCATGGGCTTTATTCAATATGCTTTCAATTTTTTTTAAATATGTCCTCAACTCACCAGCAAGAAAAGAAAACATTTCCAATTTAACTGCAGTTTTTGCTGTGTCTATTAAACTACCCTTTTGGATGGGTATTTGCAGGTTCTGACTACCCACACAATTATTGGTGAAATCTTTGCCTCGTAGCCTCTGTGGCACTTAGTAGAAAGGAAAAGACTGAACATTAAAAACAAATTTGTGTGGTTTGTTTGATAGAAATTGAACACCCTTTCATGTTCCAAATATTTCTAGAAAATATCTAGATTCAAAATGTAGATAAGAAGATCAATCTCCACTTTAAAAGTAAGAGAGTAGATACTGCTTAAATTACTTGCCTTAGAAGAGTAAGGGAAAATGGATTGATATTTGTTCCATATTGACTGTCCTCAGCATTAGGCTGTGTAATATGGAGTCACCAGAAATCTGTGACATAGCTCCTGTTTTCAGGGTGATTATGGTAAGGTTTTGGTAAAAGAGAATTAGACTCTATGTTAACCATGAGCAAGATTTGTCTCTTCTACCTTCAAAGTAAATCTCAAATTTGACAACTATTCACTGATTCTGCCTCAAACAACCTACTTTGGATGTAGGCCAACATCATTTCTTACCTAAGCTTCAACTCTTCCCCCAACACATGTCCCTGCTTCCTTGCTTTGCACCAATCCCTCATATAGTAGCACAGCCAGAGTTATCATTTAAAACACAGAGTACATTGTAAAACCCTTTCTTGCCAAAAAATGGTCCAGTGATGTCCAAATATGCATTAAGTAAAAAACTAAACCCCGTCTTACTGCCTGGGGTACTCCCTTTACATAATTTGCCCAAATCTCAAATTTCATATGCTACCACTCTGCCCCTTGGGGTCACTAGCCTCTGGTCACATGATCTTACTGTTATTTGATGGTCATAGAACTTGTTTCTGTGTGAAATGTGCTTTTCCTATATGTTTAGGTGGATGGTTCTTCTCATTATTCAGGTTTCATTTATATATCATTTCTGTGAAGAGATTTTGCTTGACCACCCTGTCTACAAATATCCTATTTGTTAACTTATTTATGTGGGTATCATCTGTCTTCCCTAACTTCGATGGGAAGTCCCGTCTGTGAGCTTTTGTGTTTCTGTCCTATCACCCTATCCCCAACATCTTAAAATAACACCTCGTATACAGGAGTCTTTCAATAATGTAAGAAGACACTAAATTAGTGTGCTGAAAATGCTACAGGATTTTAGACAAATGTAAAAACACTCAGGCCTGGATTATTGCATGAGTATTTTGAGGAGTTCCATCTATTGGAGTAAGAATCTTCAGGTTCAATAATATTTTAATGGATTCTGAGGGTAAGAGAGGGTATTGATGATTTTTTCTATTATCTTTACCTCTACTCTAATAAAAAAAAATACAGGATGAATTACCTTAGGATTAAAAAAAGTAATCCAAACTGCTGCAGTTATTTTCAAAATTTCTAAGAGAACTCTTTTTTTTCTTTCAATTTGGTGATGTTTAAAAATTACATAAAAAGTAAAAAGAAATGGTACTTAATGTCTTAACAAACTATTAATTTGATCGAGTTTCAGAAAAAACCTCATTAAGCTCTGTGATTATTCAGTGTCACTTTCATTGGGTTTTCAGCAATGATCTGGAACAAGTTTTAGAATGAGGGAGCATTTCCCTTTTCAGTAGCACTTGAAACCTCCGTGATGTTGACACAGAAATGTTGATAGGAAAAGATGGTGAAGCAAGGGCTACAGGTCTTGATTCACCCATGTTCAAAATATCACACGCACCTCAAGAAGGTTTGTCAAAGGCATTCTTGAGCAGTTTTCTCCCATTAAGACCATTAGCAAAAAACTTTTGAGAGTGAAATGAAATTTTCCTCACTCAAGTCCTAGCCCATCTCTGAGCATATAATTGGAATTAAACCTTTATATATAATTTTCTAATTATATTTTCTCCCTCCTTTCATGGCCTTTCAGCTTTACATAACCTTTGTGCTGCCTTGTTCCATTAATCCTTTAAATGCCAGCATCCTGTTGAGAGGGGATTCATTGCAGTATTTCCATCATTGTCAACAGAGTCACAAGATCGTTCTAATATATTGGAATTACCCATGCGTGAGAAAATGCTGTCTGGGATTTGGAGTTATTAGTTGACTCTTATTCAACTCTGTGATGAAAGTAGAATTTCTCCTCTTAATGTTTTATTACCAGGTAAAGCACAGACAGGTATTTTATTTTAACTTGGGTAAAGAGTACATAATAGAGAGCTGGAATTTCCTAAATTATGTACATTTTTGGTAGTTAGTTATATAGTTAATCTTCTTAATTTATCACTTAGAGTAGGGCAATTACCACAATATGGAAATAAGCCAGGATTATTGTATCACTGGAAAGTGATTGTAACTTGTAGGTTTGTGCCAAGGAAGTATATTGAATTGCTTAAACTCCTGCATTATCAATTACTGTAGTTGTGTGTGTGTGTGTGTGTGTGTGTGTGTGTGTGTGTGTGTGTGTGTCTGTCCCAGTCCCCTATGTATTGCATTACATTTCAAAAGATTATTTTTTCTACCTCCTTATCAAACAACCTTAGGAGAAAATATTCTTCTATCACTACCCTGTTGAAGTTGATTAATGCTGCCTTTAATTTAACTGAAAATGGTTAATCAATAAGGTCAATTTTTATGGATTTATTTTCATCAGTTGATGTGGCAAATCATTAGTTATCATTATCTCAATTAGCACAGATTGCCATGAAAAGTGAAGGGAGGAAATTGCTTTATGGATTTCTGAGAGCATAGATACACATAACTTTTCTGAACAGACATACTTTTCAGCAGTTACCTTATGCCATATTTCAATTCCTATGCTGCAGTTTCTCTAGCGATCTAGAGATATCTTTGGCAGATAGGACATGGTGATCAGACCAAGTTTGAAAAAGTACAAAAAAATGAGGTCTTTGGGGTCATAAAAAACTTCATGTTATTATAGGCAGAATTTCAGTGAACACTATGTAGGGAACACCGGTGGGGACGCATTAGGATGAAATCGACCTGTTTCAAGAGAACAAACTAGACTGGACTTTATGAAAAAAGATAAATTAAGGTAAAAAGAAAGGAATGTAAATACTTCTCATCTCTTATTCTGAAGACCCATGTTATGGGTTGAATTGTGCCCCCTCTCCCTGAAAATTCATGTGTTGAAGTTGCAACCTCTAGTATTCAGAATGTTACCTTATTTGGAGATAGGGTCTTTACAGAGGTAATCAAGGTAAAATGAGGTTGTTAGGGTGGGAATGAATCCAGATGGACTGGTGTCCTTATAAAAAGAAATTTGGATACAGACACGTATAGAAATAAGAGTAGTGGGGCGCCTGGGTGGCTCAGTCGGTTGAGCGTCCGACTTTGGCTCAGGTCATGATCTCACGGTCCGTGAGTTTGAGCCCCGTGTCGGGCTCTGTGCTGACGGCTCAGAGCCTGGAGCCTGTTTCGGATTCTGTGTCTCCCTCTCTCTCTGCCCCTCCCCTGTTCATGCTCTGTCTCTCTCTCAAAAATAAATAAACGTTAAAAAAAAAAAAAAAGAAGAGTAGTGTAGAGACATGGGAAGAGGACCACTATCTCTAAACTAAGGAGAGATATCTGGAACAGATCTGTCCCTCATAGCCCTCAGAAGGAACCAATGCTGTCAACACCTCGATTCTAGACTTCTGGCTTCTAGAACTATGAGGCAATAAATTTTTGTTGTGTAAGCCACTGAATTTGTGTCACTATGTTATCGCAACCCTCTCACACATATACAGCCCCTACATTATGGCTAACATTTCATATTAAACAAACTATACAGAAGTTTCCCCAAACACCAGGTACTAAAATCTATAAGATTTTTTTATAAACATTAACTGTTTTCCCTGAACTTTGAAATATAGAATCCAAAGAAATTTAGAATCTAAGCAGAGTTGTATCAAAGCACTTTGCAATCAAAGCACTGATTGGAGGAATTGATCTCCATGTATATCTTTAAGAAAAGGAACCCTTTTTTTCCCATTGTAGTGATGAGAACAAGGCACAAATTTTGAAAAGCCTGATTCTGAATGTTAAGTAACCCAAGGGTGAAGAACTACAATTTATGGGGAATTCAGTCAAATAGCGTCTGTTGTACTGGGACTCTGGTGTTTGAGTTATAAAATGGCAAAGTGAATCCATCATAGAGATTTATCCTGGACTAGCTTGCATCTGGACCAAAGGTGATCCATCAGATTTGTCATTTTATATTGAAATCCATAAACTCCCTGGTCTACATACCCCGGTTTTTGTGCAGGTGTGGCATAGCATAGATCAGTCTCTGGGGCATGCTGGTGGAAAGGGTGTGTATTTTGTTTTTATAGTTGAAAGTTTTTTTGTTTAGTTTATTTTTAGTAGTGACAATCAAAAATATTATTATTATTATTATTATTATTATTATTATTATTATTTGGTTCCTCTAGATATGAAGCTGATCAGTTATTGATAAAGAGTAGAATGGTAGAGTTCAGAATCAGGACAACCCAGAGTCACAAGGTGAGGGGTCAGAAGTACCTCTCTCTGGCCCCATCCATCTCTCTTCAATCTCAGATCCTTCGTGAAGTCCTCCAGCTACCCAGAACTCCCTCTATGTCTTCCTCCCCAGGAGCAGTAATAAGGGTTAGTGTTAATTGAGCACTTAAAAGATACCATGTGCTGCACACAACTCATAGCAACTCTTTCACATTAACACTTTTATTATTTTCAATTTACAGAAGAAGAAGCTGAGGCTTAAAAGGTTGAATTATTTGCTCAGTGCCACCTAGCAATAAAAGCTAGAGTTAGGATTCCAACCCAGGGCTAAAAACTGATATTCTTAAGCAGTGGTCCCTGATGCCTCCCCTGACAACCTCCTAGGCATCTCATTTCTCCATCTAACCCAGTCTGTTCTAACCACTGATAATGTAACAATGGGTTATAATGGATCTCTTCACTTCTAGAAAGGACCTTTGTAATTAACCGGACATTTATAAAATAATGTGTTGGCAGAATGAAATGATACTCATGGTGAGAATTTCTCATTCTCATTCTGGCAAAATGTGTAATCTTCGACAAACCATGATCTCCTGAGCCTTGGTTTTATCATCTATAAATGTCAGAGTTGGATTAACTACTCTCTAAAGATCTCTTCCAGGCTTAAAATTCTAAGATTCTTTCACATTAAATGTAACTCCTTTTCAACCCATATGTACACTTGGCCCTTCATTGAATCTTTTCATAAGTTGGCAATTGAAAATACAAAATCATGATAAATATGAGAAAATAGGAGTTATTTGATAGCTCTTAGCCTCAGCTTCCTCATCTATAAAGGGAACATACTTAATGTCCCTACCTCATAGGGTTAATATTAAACATGCCAAGTAAAATGCCTGTATCAGAGCAAGTATCACTAGCTATAGCTATAATAACATGATAATCACTGGTTTGATCAGTTCTATTATTATCTCTCCAGGGAAATCACAGAATGTCCAGGGTTATAGAAAAAGCACCCATCATGACTACTTTTTTTTTCATAAGGCATTTTGTTCAAAGTGCATATTTTAACTTTGTATTCTATAGCCATTTGTATCTCACTAAAAGCTGGGCAATATTTATATCAAGCAGTATATCATCCATGTGTTCATTTATGCCTGCAGACTTTCAACCCCCTCCAAGCTGTGAGAACAATAGGCACTTTAATAGTCTGAAGCAAGAAGGATATTAGCTCCATGAATCTTTATTTTAAATTACATTTCTGAGTTAGAGGTGTCAAAATGGTAGAGCAAGTTAAGCGAGATTGTACTCCCCAGTAGGGCTATTGATGTTGGTTACAAATAAATTGCTGGTGCAGGTGATGATAGCAAAGTCCATGCCATCTTTTATTTAGCAAAGTATTTCTCTTGTTAACAGCTCCTTCTGTATGCTTTCCTTTCTTCTGTTTCACATCAATCATATTTGACACGTTGCCCAATGTCAGGGTAAAAAAAAAAAAGTAGTATCCAGTTAATAAGCCAGATGTTTATCCCCACACTGGCTGAAACATCTGGATGTGTAACTAAATGTTACATTCTTTCATCCAGTTATTTTATGTTGTGTTACTAGAAAGAGCCAAAGAATAAAACCCGGAATTCTTTCTTCTATTAGGAGAAAGATCATAGCATCTTGATGTCCTGGGGCCACAGCGTAGTTGTTCTTCTTAATAGTTTGACAATTGTGGGCATAATTAGAATCATCTGAGATAAAGTGTGGAAGTGTTATGTAGATTCTAGAAGCCATGTCATTAAAAGAATCCTAGTCCCTTTATTTATTTATTAAATATATGAAATTTATTGTCAAATTGGTTTCCATACAACACCCAGTGCTCATCCCAAAAGGTGCCCTCCTCAATGCCCATCACCCACTTTCCCCTCTCCCCCACCCCCCATCAACCCTCAGTTTGTTCTCAGTTTTTAAGAGTCTCTTATGCTTTGGCTCTCTCCCACTCTAACCTCTTTTTTTTTTCCTTCCCCTCCCCCATGGGTTCCTGTTAAGTTTCTCAGGATCCACATAAGAGTGAAAACATATGGTATCTGTCTTTCTCTGTATGGTTTATTTCACTTAGCATCACACTCTCCAGTTCCATCCACGTTGCTACAAAAGGCCATATTTCATTAAAAGATTCCTAGTCCCTTTAGTTAGCCATACAATGGCCACACAGTTTATACTTTTTGGAAAGAAAGTTAAAAAAAGAATAAAGATAAATAGCCATTAACCCCCCAAATTTCAGAGCTAGACTGATAACAACACCTAAGATGTATCAGGTGCTGACTAGGGGTCATTAACTCTTTGAAATGCTTTGCATGGATTTAAACCTGAAAACAGTCCTGTGAAATAGGCACTATTATTTTTCCCATTTTAGAAATAACATAACTGAAGACCAGGTGGGAGAGTAAATAGCTCACCGAAGATTTGAACTCAGACAAACTGATACAAAGTCTGTATCCTTAACATATGTAATACTTTCTATACCTCCTCTCATGCTAAAGTATGTATTCTGTTTCCAGCACTATCACTTACTAGCCTGGGTTTATCATCTGTGCGGTGGAAATAGCATTACCTACCTTAAAAGTAATATTACGAAGATTGAGAGAATGCATGTAAACAATGCACGAAGATTGAGAGAATGCATGTTTAACAATGTTGATTTATGATAAGTACCAATTAAAGGGTAGCTATGTTTACTGACTAGGCCATACAATACTTGTGATCAAATACCCCAATACTGATTTAATATGAATAACAAATTCTAAAAATGTCACCTCTTGAGAACTCATCCAAGAAAAATTTTTTTGAAGAGTTTCTATAAGGTTAAGCATCTTTGGTCAATTCTTGATACAGGCTATTATCAGAATAATTGAAAGCCTTCAAGTTATTGTATTTTTCTGCTTCATTTCCAATAGAGAAAAACAAAACAAAACAAAACAAAAAACATGTTCTAAATATTCTGCTCATGTTTTCCTTCAACTTCAGGTTCAATGAACATTTATTGAGTGCCTGCTAAAGGAAGGAATATTCTGGGTTTTCTCTTTCTCCTTTTCTTCCACCTTCCCTTTTTTTTCCTATTTCACTTAATTTCATATTCATAACAATCCTATAAAATACAATTTTTTTTGCTTTTTTTTAAGTTTAGGAATCAAGACTTTAAATAAGTTACATCATGTTTCGTAAGTAAAAATGAGAGGGGCGCCTGGGTGGCTCAGTCGGTAGTGTCCAACTTCAGCTCGGGTCATGATCTCACATTTTGAATTCAAGCCCTACATTGGGCTCTGTGCTGACAGTTCGGAGCCTGGAGCCTATTTTGGATTCTGTGCCTCCCCCTTTCTCTGCCCCTCTGCTGCTTGCACTTTCTTTCAAAAATAAATAAACATTAAAACAGATTTTAAGTAAAAAATAAAATAAAATGATAAGCAATATCTCAACCCATCGTAGGAATGAGGCCCTGTGTTTTATCCGACAAAACAAGAAATACTGCCATATGAGTAAGTGCAATGATGAAGGCCACCACTTACTGGATATCTGCAATAGGCCAGATTTATTGCTCTGTGCTTTAAATACACTTTCTAATTTAATTACTACAAGTTCCTGTGGTTGACACTTGGGTATCTTCAGGGAACTTTCTGCTCACCAATTTATCTTCTGATCTGGGGTCCTTAGTCATTTTCATTACTTTTGTTCAGAGTGACCTTTTCTTGATTGATTTGCTTCTCAGAATCCTCCAGTCCCCATGTTGTGAGGAACAAGTTTATAATTGGGAAGTAAATTTGGTCATCAGCTTTGATAGGACAGTGGGCAAAGCTGACATGTTTTAAGAGACTTCTCAGAGTGTGCTGACTTTCTCTTGGCCTGGTTTCTATAAACAGCTAAAACAGCTTTTGTCAACACTCAGCCTGATTAAATTGCAAGATTATGATGTTTTCAGACCCAAAATGAAAGTGACGCATTCTTGTTCTTTTAGTGGCCTCATAAAAGTCAAATGTTTAATCTCGGGAGAAAATTTAGAAGATGGAAGTAAAACCTTAATGAGATGCAACATAAATAATAGAATAAATCCCTTTCCATGAAATGACTTGTGATGAGGTTTCTTCAAGGAAATAAACTATAGAAGAGAACATTTTAGAAATTTTAAATCTACTGGTAAACATTGCACTTTAAAAATACAGTGTCGGGGTGCCTGGGTGGCTCAGTCGGTTGAGCGTCCAACTTTGGCTCAAGTCATGATCTCATGGTCTGTGGGTTCAAGCCCTGCGTCAGGCTCTGGGCTGACAGCTCAGAGCCTGGAGCCTGCTTCAGATTCTGTGTCTCCCTTTCTCTCTGCCCCTCCCTCGCTCAGGCTCTGTCTCTCTCACTCTCAAAAATGAATAAATGTTAAAAAAATTAAAAAAAAATATAGTGTCAATAAGCCTAAACACTTAATAGATAGAAAGGATTAGACAATTAGTATCCATATAAGTGTTATTTTTCCAAACACTAGAAATGCATCACCAAATAAACCATATTTCAAAAAATGATTTTTTTTAATTTCAGTCCATAAAACCTGAGAAGTTACTGGCACACAGCAAAAAAAGAGGATTCTTTCTCATCCTTTTTTTTTTTTTAATGTTTTTATTTATTTTTGAGAAAGAGAGAGACAGAGTGTGAGCAGGGGAGGGGCAGAGAGAGACACACAGAATTCGAAGCAGGTTCTGAGCTGTCAGCTGATGTAGCTGAACCCACAAACCACGAGATGTGACTTGAGCTGAAGTCAGACGCTTAACTAACTGAACCACCCAGGCTCCCCCTTTCTCATCTTTTGTGTAGACTTTTGTATACTAGAATTTTTCTTTCACGTGCATGCACATGTATATATGTGTACACATGTATCCATGCACACAGATATTCCAGCCATCTTTTCTCCCAGTGCTTGGTAAATGAAAGGTGCTGGAGAAATGTAACTATCCCCATTAATTACATTATTTGTCTTCTTGTTCAAATGAAGTTGATATAAGGAAAGAGTAAACCTGGGTTGTTAAAATACTACAGGGGATCTCTATAATTTTTATACCCTCTCATTTTATTTTTCTAATCACCCCAAAGTGCCCTCCTTTGTTGGTTTAGAAATAACATAACAACACAAAATTCTGTTTTGTCTCCAAAGAACATGTTTGTTTATGGGTGTCTAACTTGTATATGACATTGTAGAAAGTGCTAACACACAGGGTACGTATAAGAAGAATGATGATACTTGGCTTCTCCTCCCCAAGTACAGATCTCACTCAAGATACAAATGATTATTGTTGGGTTTAATGATCACACTTGCAGAGTCAGATCCATCAGTATAGGCATGTATTTTTATGGAAATTTCGTAATGAATATTGCCTTAAAAATTTAAATCAGATTATTTGCCCAAAGAGAGTGACAAGGTTTGGTTCCTGGCTGAAAGAACACTATTAATCTAGATTTCTAGGCTGGATTTCAGTACTGATTTTGAATAAGTCATCAATAACTAATTATAAGGGATCAATCTGCTATACCATAATTGTAGTCAAAATAAGATTCCTCCTCCCCATTCTTAGGCTTGCTGCCTCCCTCCCTTTCCTTTCCTTTCCTTCCTTCCTTCCTTCCTTCCTTCCTTCCTTCCTTCCTTCCTTCCTTCCTCCGTCCCTTCCTCCCTCCCTCTTTTCCTCCCTTTTTCCTTCCTTCCTTCCTTCCTTCCTTCCTTCCTTCCTTCCTTCCTTCCTCCCTCCCTCCCTCCCTCCCTCCCTCCCTCCCTACCTCCCTCCCTCCCTCCATCTTTTCCTCCCTTTTTCCTTCCTTCCTTCCTTCCTTCCTTCCTTCCTTCCTTCCTTCCTTCCTTCCTTTCTTCCTTCCTTCCTTCCTTCCTCCCTTCCTTCCTCCGTCCCTTCCTCCCTCCCTCTTTTCCTCCCTTTTTCCTTCCTTCCTTCCTTCCTTCCTTCCTTCCTTCCTTCCTCCCTTCCTTCCTCCGTCCCTTCCTCCCTCCCTCTTTTCCTCCCTTTTTCCTTCCTTCCTTCCTTCCTTCCTTCCTTCCTTCCTTCCTTCCTTCCTTCCTTCCTTCCTCTCTTCCTCTGCCTCTACCTCCCTCCCTTCCTTTGCATTGCCCAATTCCACAATTAGCTTATTTTCCGCTGCAACCCACATGACCCTAGTTATAACCTTAGTTATAACTCTAGACAGAGTAGATAGAAGGTGAACTCAGAAGAAGTGGAGTTGAAAGCCCACAATTGTTCCTGGTCTTCTGGTGGCATCAATGTCCTCAAAAAGCTAAGACACCTTTGGGTTCCACAACTGAGATCCTTAGAACTCACTGATATCCATGAATGTTAGTCCACCATCCATTGGTAACAAAGACAACTGTATGCTAGCTGGGGATATGTGGCCCCCGTCTCCCTCTGCTTCTCCCTCTCCTGTCACTAACAAGTGCCCCCAGACTTAACCAGGAGGCAATATAGTACCCTGGGAAAGTCCATAGGCATGGTGGGAGTTAGGCTTATCAAATCCAGTCCCTGTTTGAGCACATGCTGATGTGTGCAACCATAAGCAATTACTTAAAATATCTAGGCCTCTTTTGTTCCATTTGTAATAATGGAGTAATACTAGTACAATGTTTTTTTCCTCCTGGGGCTGCTGTGAATGTTAGAATGTTAGATGCAACTTATTTAAAGTTGCTGTTCAGGGGTTAGCACTGAGAGTTGCACATCCTGAAAAACCCTCAGTCCTGGGCAAAGTACAATAGTTGATCACCCTAGCACTAACTTATCAAGTATTATTCTTGTTATTTTTATGGTTATTAGGAAAGCCCTTCTCATAGTTCTAAAGTAAAAAGAAGCACTCACTAAATATTGGTTATTTTCTGACTTCTGTGCTTACAATATTTTACCTGTAAATTCTGGCTTTTCATCTCTCTTCCTATCCTCCTTTCCATTCTGTTCATTTGAGACTCAGATGACCCTATTCATGTCTTTTCTATTTTTTTCTCTTAACTGTAGTTAGAAATTTGCACAGTGGCTAAAATCTCTCCTGTAAACCTGTGTAAAAGAGCCAAGGTCAAAGACTGTAATATAAGTAAAAGTCTTTTCCTTTATACATGATGTAGTTTATTTGTGTTACATAATATGAAGTCTCAGTGAGAGCAGAGGAAATAAAGCTCTCAGGTATGATTAGATTCTCATTTGTTATGTGTTCTGGTAATATTTTCTTTCTTATTAGTCATAAACAGCCCTACTTTTTTCTCCCCAGCATAGCCTAACAATGAAGAAGTGTCTTTCAAAAAAAAACTAAATTAAGTGAAATCTATCTTTTTTATTAAATTATCCTAATCTAAAACCAGGTGACCTGATTAAAACCAGCCTTCTTTACTCTCTCCTTCCATTTCAAGGAAAGGTCACGAGGACACTTCGTTTCTCTTGCCATCTTTTGTTTGGAGTAGGTTTGGTGGTATATTACTCAGGTAGGCGTAGTTCTTTATTATGGGAACCATGAGAGCCCAACTGTTGTTTTTTAACACTCCCAGCTGTGTTGTCCTAAAGCTCTTGCTTTCCCTGGAATGCAGAACTTTCCTCCAGCTCCCTGGTTCAGCCTTCAGTGCCACACCTTCATGCTGCATCTTTTTGCCTTTGAAATCGTGTACAAAAGAGCATTTGCGTTTAAAATCCATTTACAATCTCACTGCATTGAAAAATATTGCAGGAGGTAAAGCAACATTGATAGGGAAAACATCCATTAATCTCTGTTATTGTTTATTTTATGCACACAGCAGCTTTTGTTGTTGAATGATAATCCTTGCCTATTGTGGTGGTCTTTATCCTGCCCTCCACCCCCATTTAACTCAAGTTTCTGCTGATGTGTTCAGTTTTATAAATGAATGTGTTGAAAAATATCATAAAAAGGTGTTAATCTCTAATTGCATGTAGCTGTGATGTTTAATGTGGCTGATTCTGAAATAGTTGTGGACCTGAGCTTTTATACAAAGTCTGAAAGCTAAAGAGTGAATGTTAATATTGTTGACTTTTGTGGAACATCATGAATGGAATATTATGAATATTTCTAGTAAATAATATGAAAGACCTTTCAACAAAAAATCTTGCAATATATATTTCCTATTAGCATTGTCCCTTCTGTATAACAAATGACTGGGTGAAAACAGTAACTAAAAATACGTGTCCCTTTCTACTTCAAGGATTTGTGACTTGTTATAAAGTTTCTTTTAAAAATCTTTAAGGAAAATGTTAACTTTCACTCCCTTAACAAAGGAAAGCAGAGGAGCGCAAACATCAACTAATGCCATTTGAACTAGTTTTGGTGTGGTCAGTCTTAGGGTGTCTGTCCCAATTTTAGCACTGAAAACTCCATGTCCTGAGATGACTCTTGCTTCTGGGAAAAATGGGATCATTGGTTACCCTAATTTTGATAGTACCGATTAGCATATAATGTGTAAGCAATGATGAAAGAGATATGCATATTATATTTTAACCTGATTCTAACTTTTAGACACACATCTACTGTTCAACTGGTTCTTGAGAAATAGGTTGGTGGATGGGTGATGGACTGGCTCTTGAGGGGAGGAGGGTAAGGTATTTGTTAGAATAATATTCTCTCTGTGTTTCTGTATAGTGGTTCTAATACCTGTTCAATCTACTGGTCCTTTCTTTTGAGTGCTTACTGTTGACTGCTAGGTGGCCAAACCTTAGAACTTGTTCAAGAAGGCCATGTAATAAGATGATTGAGATCCTCTAGGCTTCCCAAGGGTCCCCCGTGCAAGAACTTCACTCCTTAAGGTGGTTAGATTAGGTCTAATTTTCTCAGTTTCATTTTCATGAGAACTATACTTCCTTTATTTTTAGGATTGAAGATGAAGAAAATACTGACAGTTTATTTCCCTAAAAATGAGTCTTGAGAAGGATTCTGGAGGAGTAGCCCAACATGTCCCATAGATGTGTATGTCACCCCTATAATTGGTGTGTCATGTTTTTAACCTTGCATCCTCTGTGTTAGGATCTTCTTGTTTTGTTATATTAGTAGAATGTTCTCTCTTTTTCTCTGTTTCTTGATTCCCTTCCCTTGCTCAGTTTCCATGGGAACATTTCTGTCACACTAAGAGGGGCTGGAGGTTAGTGACATGGAGCAGTGAGTTTTGAAGTCAGTGTGTGCCTTGGTTTTGAAGTGTTTGCTCGGGTCTCTGGTATACAGGGCACTGTGTGATAGTAACTCTGGCATTGACTACACACAGCACATCAGTTACTCTTAAAATGTGTAAAAGGACACAGTACATCAGTTATTCTTAAAATGAGCAAAGGCCCCTTAGAGGTGAGCCCCAGTACTTTCATCTCCTGCAAGCCAAGCCTCTGCATTTCCTTCAAATTAAACAAAAACAATGGGAAATGTTGCCACTGAATGCTCAGATTGGGCTGGGAGCAAAGAGCCAAAGGCTGTTAGAAGAAACAATACTGAAAGAAGTGGCTATATCTTTTGAGCATTTTTGGTGTCAAATAAATGATGATTATTCTGTTGTTGGCTAAGATTTATTAATGAGCCCCCTTCCCCAAACCCTCCACCATTCTCCTTTCTGAACTCGGGCTGATTATCGTCTTCTGCCCATGAGTCTGTGGGAAGGCCAACCCCTACAATCCCCTCTTCCTTGTCCTCACATCCTTAAGGATGTGAGTTAAAAGAGAAAAAAATGATATTGTTATTTTCCTCAGGGCAAAAGGAAAAAAAGTCATTTTGATACACAAGTTAATAGGAGATGAGAGGAGGCTACGGTTACAATTCCTGTAACACACTAATGTACATTTAATATACCACCTTGATTTGTGGCCTCAAGTTAAATTTTAACAACATATGTTTAGAGCATAATTATTTTCATAATTGTGTTAGCCTCAATGGGAGAACATTTGTATTAGTTTCCATAATTGAAATGCCAAATGCCTACTTTCATTTACCCACCTAGTGTCTTGGTGTGGGTAGCAAAAGACACAACTCTTCTAATACATATCAATTCTCTTTATTTCTAGTTGCTTTATAAAGATATTAAGTTTTTTGTTTTGTTTTTCCTTTTTCTGCTATGTGAAAGTCACCTTCAGAGTAAGGATGGAGTGACTCTTCTTGCCAATTTTTAAGTAACTTGCTTGCAAGAGTGGTGATTCCCTACTGAGCTATTTTGTGTGTGGTTTCCCTCTGGGTGGAGATTGTGAGAAGGTAAATACAATGCATTTTAGAGTAGTCCTTTGCTCCATTAATTAGCATCTTAGTGCATTGTGTGGTCAGCTTCCTGTTGAGGCATAGATATCTGCATAAAAGGTGTATTTCCCTGTTTTCCTACTAGACTGATTACACGTATAATTCTTGGATTTGAGCAAGAGATTTACGCTTTTATCAGAGTGAAAGTCGGAATGTTTATAGAGCCCTGTGCTTTTTCTTGTCACTAGCAGTTGTTCCAGGAGCATCTGGGTGGCTCAGACTGTGAAGGGTCCACTTCAGCTCAGGTCACCATCTCACAGTTCAAGAGTTGGAGCCCCTCATTGGGCTCTCTGCTGTCAGTGCAGAGCCTATTTCGGATTCTGTCTCCCTCTCACTCTGTGCCTCCCCCACTCATGCTTTCCCACACATTCTCTCTCTCTCTCAAAAATAAACATCAAAAAAAAAAAAAAAAAAAAAAGAAATACAGCTTGTTTCAAAAAAAGTTGTTCCAGTATCTATGTACTCATTCATTCTACACATATTTATTAACCATTTGCTATGTGCCATTGTTGCTGATTTATATGTTAGCCATGACCTTCAAACAAACTTCTGGAATTTATGCTGAATAATAGATCCCCAATAAGTGATGCATGTACCTTAAGAAACGGTTGACCAAACTGTAGAGGTAAAATGTCTCATGGAGTTCTTAATTATTCATTTCTTCTTTAAAAATAATCACATGCATTTTAGATAAACAATTCCTGAGGGCGCCTGCCTGGCTCAGTTGGTTAAGCATCCAACTTTGGCTCAGGTCATGATCTTAAGGCTTGTGAGTTCTAGCGCCACTTCGGGCTCTGTGCTGACAGCTCAGAGCCTGGAGCCTGCTTCAGATTTTGTCTCCTTCTCTCTGCCCCTCCCCTGCTCGCACTCTGTCTGTCTCTATCTCTCTCAAATATAAAATGAAACATAAAAAACAAACAAACAATTGAAGACAAAAATGTCTGTGTGGCTAAATTATTTTTTCTAGATAAACATAGGAGCCAAGGGACTAAATGGGTGGGAGAAAGATTCTTTAGGCTGTACTTTTTTCAAGTTGTGTGACCTTGGCATATTTGTCTAATCTCTTATGTGACTGTTGTGAACATTGAGATGATTTGTGAAAATTTTCAGACGTAGTAGTTGTTCAATAAATGGTAGTGATTTTTACAGATATTTAAGGTATGATAGGATGTAGAAAAGAATGTCGTGCAAACTCTAGTCATTCCAATGGAAATGAGGAAGAAGAATCCCCTATATATGTGTGTGATTGATGGTTGTGATCATACTGTGAGGAGTATACAGTTTTTCTCTGGAGGGTAATTTGATTACAGAGATATTACTTTGAAGAGGTAATATGCAAAATTAAATCCTCAGTGGCCTGAAAGTGTTAACAGGGTTCTATGAAAGGAGCCGTTTACCCTCTTTTCACCTCTACAATAAAAAGCATACTGCACACGTATATTTAATAAACTGTGAGAGCTTGTGCTGGCTGACTGGGGTAAGCTATCATCAACCCATTTTTCTTTTCTCCCAGCTTTCCATTTCTAATTCCCCCAAATTTTGTAAGAATCCATTAATGAGTCCAGCTGACTGCCTTGCTTGCTGCATACATAGAATGCTTCCTCTTTTCCTCCATCCCCTACCATCAAAAGTGATTTAAAAAGACAAAACCCCCAAAATAAAGAAACTTATTCAGTAATGTTCCAAACAGGCTAATTGGAGGACAAAGGAATGAAACCAAACATGAAATGTTTAACACAACAAGATGTTAGATGTTGATTGATGACTTTGAGAGCAATGAGCAAATACAAGGGAACAACAAAAATGTTTTTACCTGGATTATATATATCAAGATTCCAGGAATCCATGAAATGGAATAATAAGGCTGAAGACACTAGGCAGTATGACTGAAATCTAAGTACATTCTTGTACTGATGTAATTTTTTAAACTTTTAGTTATTTCACAACCGCTAAGACCCTCAAGGCCAAGAGTATACCTTTTATACTATTAATTCTACTTTAAAAGAAATTCAGTACCATGAAAAGAAAATCCATTGTTTTGTGTATATATTCTTTTTTGGGGTAATTCATCTGTTCTCCAACTTGGCCTATTTGGAATAGTAGTAGTTGATCTCAATAACCTCATAAAATTGTCAATTTGATTTGACTACCAACTATTCTAATGATTTATAAAAAATTGTTCAAGGGGCCCCTGGGTGGCTCAGTCAGCTAAGTGTCTGACTTCAGCTCAGTTCATGTTCTCACAGTTCATGGTTCGAGCCCCGTGTTGGGCTCTGTGCTGACAGTTCAGAGCCTGGAGCCTGCTTCCGATTCTGTGTCTCCCTCTCTCTCCGGCCCTCCCCTGCTCACACTCTGTCTCACTCTCTCTCTCAAAAATAAATAAGCACTAAAAAAAGAGAAATAAATTGTTCAAGTGTTGTGGGGAAATAAATGTATCTAACCTAAATACTAAAATCTAGGTGGAGGGGGAGTTGATTAGATGTAGACAATTTGATGCTTAGATGTAGAACAAAGGTTTGGTTAAATAACTTGCCCCCAAATAGAAAATGGAACCTATACTCCATAGTGAAACATACTTTAGAAATGTTGAGAGAAGCCTGAGATTATCTTTACATAATTATGAAAAAAAAGAGAAAGTTATGCAACTAGCTGCTATGAAATCAGACCCAGGCACCACACGCAAAGGTACCAGGAAGGTGAAGTTCATCAGTCCTATTGAGTCTCTGAAACTGGGCTTTATTCAATGGCAACTTAACACAGTTCCAGCAGCCATGTTAACTCTGTCATAACCAAATCACTGAGTCAAAAGGCATCTATCCGCCTTTATTTCAGAAAGATGCATAGTGACATTCCCATTTAAATAATTTTGGCAGAACAAGATTTGGATTAGGGCGAAAATCAAAACAGAGAGGGGATATTTTCAGATGTATCTGATAGATGGAAATGGTGAGGAAGCATTTAGAATAGTCTTTTTTAGTATTTCCTAGAGCAGTCTGACTCATTTAGATTGAAATATCTGTCAGAAGCTACATCCCCGTTCAATTGATCCCAACATTAAAATGTCTCTACATATTCTCCCTCATCTTTCCCCTTCCAGCTTGATAGCTATAATTAGTACTATGCTCCCTTGTGGGGGTGGAAGACCAACCGAAATACCAGCCATGCACTCAGCAACAGCTTAAAACAGTTAAGAGAGCTGCTTCTCATTTGCCACTGTCTTAAGTGGTATCTGCATTTCATCCTCCTACTTTACTTAAAAAAAAAAAAAAAAAAAAAAAAAAAGGAAAGAAAGAAAGAGAGGAGAGAAAACGCTAAAGACAAATTACTCCTTTAAAATTTTATCATTTTACCTTATTTCAAAGGAATATTTGTTATAGCACCAATCCAAAGAGATTGAAAGAATAAGATTTTGATTCCAGCTCCTGCATAGAATATCTTTGTGATTTTCAATGGCTTTAGGGAGCCTATGAGAAAAAAATTCTGTTAAATCTAATACCATTTTGAACTATTCCTTGCCCATATTCTGATAAGAAATTTATTCTGGCACAGGTTTATCTCTTGATAATGGGCTTCATGGCTATAGGGAAATGTTGATACAGTGAGCTAGCATCTATCATTTTGACACCTACTCTTTAGCAGATGAAGAGAATAATGGGTGCTTTGGGTGCCACACTGTAGAACAGTATCAGTGATCAGCATGCACAGACCCACCGATATCTCTGTATTTGTGCTGTGGCTACATATCTACGGCTATCATTCCTTCTTCCTCTTTTATTTATTTTTTATTTCATTTTCCTTCCATACTCTGACATTTGTTCCTTCAATTCACTTCATTTCTCTCCATTTCTTGCTCTTTTTGCTGTCTACCATAATTCTGCATAAAATTAAGCAGTGCCTGAAAACATCCTCCTTTCTATCCTTGATTGCTTTCAATGATTCTAGTGACCCCATTGGAAATTTGGTGATAACTGATTAGGCTCTGAGAGAGGACAGAAATAGAAATCCATGTCTACCCTTCATGAGAGTTACGGAAAAATGCGCTTACTTAATAAACATTTCTAAAGCTTTGTTTTTCTAAAACTTTATTGTTTTCCTCAAAAAAAATTTTTTAATGTTTATTTTTGAGAGAGACAGAGAGACAGAGTGTGAGCGGGGGAGGGGCAGAGAGAGAGGGAGACACAGAATCCAAAGCAGGCTCCAGGCTCTGAGCTGTCAGCAGAGCCTGACGCGGGGCTTGAACTCATGAACTGTGAGACCATCAGACATGGGAGATCATGACCTGAGCTAAAGTCAGATTCTTAACCTACTGAACCACCCAGGCACCCCTTTTAAAAAAATTTTTTTTAATGTTTGTTTATTTTTGAGAGAGAGTGTGTTTTTTTTTCCTTAATTCAATTTCATCTAGTGCCTGAAAATTTGTTACCTCATTCATAACCTAAAGGCAAACAGTTTCATGCTTTTATTTTTATGAAGGAGGGTTATATAATGCAAAGGTGCAGGAGTATAAAATCAATCACAAATTTAGGAAATTAAATGCAGTAAGTTTAGATTAAACCAAACAGAGGGGGGAAATAATAGTCTTTTTGCAAATATATAACAATATTCTATTTTCAATGGCTCACTTAGGTAAAAATGAAATATTCAGAGAAAATAAGTATAAAGAGAGTTCTCAAAAAATATATCTCTTTTGTATACAGGTTGAACATTTTGTATGTATCTCTTTTGTATACAGGTTGAACATTTTATTAGAATGATAGTAATTTAAACTTATTTTTCGTTCCAAGACTATATAGATCTAGAGATGCTAAATGGGGGTTCTTTAGATATTGAAAATTTAACTTGCTTAGATAAGTTAGGGGGGACCCTTTTCTTCACAGCTGAATATGAGTGCCCTACCTGCATTTCAGAGTCCCAAACCTGAGCACTCTAATAATCATGGTACCTGGGAAGAGGTTACATTTTTCATTGACACTCAATATTAGACATTTTATTTAAATAAAGTCTAAAACAAGTTATATTCTGCCTTTCAGATACTCTTGGTTTCTCGTCCTAAAGAATTAGCTAAATAGTTAGAATATGAAAGGAAAAGACTGGAGTATTGTATTTTAGTTGATGAACTTTAGTTCTTTCCCATGACTGTGGTTCATCTGAGTAGTAGGGAATCATGGGTTCCATAGAATAGGATGATTGATTTCATAGTGCTTTCTTTGGGATCTTCATTGGTAGCAGTGACACCATTGCAGACTAAGAGCAATGAACAAGAAGTAAGGAAAAGCACAGCATTTCTACTTGGTCCAGCTAATGCAAAAGTACACGGAAAAGGGTTTGCCTTTAATTTAAAAGATGCTGATGTTACATTTTTTTTAATCCTTTATCTCAAACATATTTAAATGCTGAGTCATTACAGAGAACAAGTTTTGTTTATCTTCTTTATATTTGCTATCTTGCAATAGGAGAATTTTATCCACTAAAACATCTTGAATAGATATTCTGTTTTGGACACAAATAGCACTAATGATTTCAATTTATATTCAAGTGGGTTTTTTAAGGTGCCTCCAAAATTTCATATATATATATATGAAATATATATATGAAATATATATATATGAAATATAGATATATAAAATTATTTCATATATATATGAAATATATATAAATTCATAAGACATTTCTATGAAAGAAGCTAAGACCAGACCACTTTCTGTTTATATAGATAAAATTGAACTTAGTTCAACAAATATTTATTAGACATCTATTATGTGGCAAGTGCTGCATTAAATATTATAAAAATGATTGAAAATACTCTGACTATGTCCCTTCTCAGACTCTTCAGATTAAGTGTAGAAAGGCACAGAGTATCATGATTAACACCAATGGAGTTTAGTTCTGGGGTTCTTGGCATGAGAATCAGATCACTTGTGCATTTACCAACAAGTGATTTAGACCTCTTTACTCTTTCTCTGTCTTCTTTCCTTCCTGTATCACTTTCTTTCCTATATCGTAGATCCTTTTAGCATCTCATTTATATTATTGTTCTGCCCTTTAGTCATCATTTATTACAAGATATAATTCCACCCAGAAGCCCAAAGAACTATAGGTTTTTTTGTTTTGTTTTGTTTTGTTTTGTTTTGTTTTGTTTTTACAGCGATATTCTTGGTTTAGAGAGAAGTCATGTGCACAGTACAAGGAAAACATCAGGAATGAGTATGTGCATCTGCTGGCATACACTCTCCAATAGCGGTTTGATGAGAGCCACATATGTGATTTTTAAAAAAATTAATGTTTATTTATTTTTGAGAGAGAGAGCATTAGTGGGGGAGGAGGGCAGAGAGAGAGGAAGACACAGAATCTGAAACAGGCTCCAGGCTCTGAGCTGTCAGCATAGAGCCCAACGCGGGGCTCAAACTCACAAACTGGGAGATCATGACCTAAGCTGAAGTCTGGCACTTAACCAAATGAGCCACCCAGGCACCCCTATGATTTTTAATTGTCAAGTAGCAACATTAAAAATGTTAGAAAGAGAGCTTTTTGAAAACTGAATCTATGATCAGTTGTGTAAATCTAAAGTCCAATTAATTAAAATGAAATAAACTAGAAACTCGGTGCCTCAGTCTTATTTGCTACTTTCATCTACTCAGTAGTTGTATGTGGCTAGTGAATGACCACTCTATTGAGTGGGTGGGGGCTAGAATGCTCTGCAGGCTTAACCATAGATATAAAATTTTTGATACATATATTAAGGCTTAAGTTCTTAAAGTTGTGTCTCTTTCTTTGTCTGTCTGCTTACACACAGAAGGGAAGGAATATGATGGAGAGCTTACTCAGGACCCAGATCAGAAACTCAGATTTCCCAACTTGGGGTCCAGTAGCATATTATGTAATATCACACTGGGGACAGGAAAATGTAGGGAAAGAGGAAAAAATAAGAGATAGCATTGATTGTGCACTTAATTCATGTCAGGCACAATGCCAAAATCTTTATTTGTATTGCTTTTGTTTGTTCCTTATAAATAACCTAGCATATATTATACATTCCTCATTTTACAGATGAGGAAACTGGGAATTAGCTAAATGTAATAACCTTACCAAGGTCATTGAACTAGCAAATGGTAAGTCTAGGATTTGAGAAAGTTGGGACTGATACCAGATTTAATGGCTTAACCCTCCCTGTGGGAACAGAATCTAAAGGGGATTCCCATATTTCTGCTTCTTCTGATGCTTCAAATCTGTATTCTAGAGTGAGTTTGTATCTCGAGCTCCTGATACATCTGTTGGATATACTATACAAAAAAAGCAGGGTTTTCTAAAATTTCCATCATCACTTAGAATATTATTACTTCAACTCTTATGGAGCTTGATAAGATACAGACATTAGCAATAAAGGAACATGTCAGGATCGGGGCTCCTGTTGGGATCAGAATGAGGAAGCATATTCTATTTTCCTTTTAAATATCCTAGCTTAGAAATTTATTTTCTGCATAATAAAGCTGGTTATAAGAAATTAAGAGAATTGGAGCAGACTATTTTATGGGTCCATTTCTCCTTAGTCCCTGAAATGAACTTACATCCATTCCACAACTATTTATTAAGTACCTACTCTTTGCCAGATTTGTTGGTAGGTGTTGAGGCTATAAATGCAAATTAATTATATATTTTTTTTTTTAATTTTTTTTTCAACGTTTTTATTTATTTTTGGGACAGAGAGAGACAGAGCATGAACGGGGGAAGGGCAGAGAGAGAGGGAGACACAGAATCGGAAACAGGCTCCAGGCTCCGAGCCATCAGCCCAGAGCCTGACGCGGGGCTCGAACTCACGGACCGCGAGATCGTGACCTGGCTGAAGTCGGACGCTTAACCGACTGCGCCACCCAGGCGCCCCCAAATGAATTATATTTTAATAAGCAAAGTATATTCAAAAGAAAACTTGTCTTCCTCGTTTTTGCTTTAAGAGACTTAACTCTCTTCCCATAAGTGTCATTATTTTGACAAGCATGCTGCTCTAAATTCAGTGGTTCTTGGCTCATACTGGGTCAGTACTCTGCTTAGCATTATTGTGGTTTTTGATTAATCAGCGAATAATGAGTTAATTTGTGGACTCTTCACCTGTGCTGTCTTCCAAGCTATGTTTTTGACCATTCCCTGCATATTTCTACCTCTGTCAGAAGATATGTGGCAAAATAAAAGCAGCCAGAAAACACAATTTTCCTCTTAGTCATCAGTCCCCCTGAGAGTTTGGATGGCAAAGAGATAATGTTAATTTAAAACAAAAATGATATTATATGAATATTCCAACTATTCATTCCATATAATCCTCATCTCCCATCAGTGAATTTGCTCAGATTAATTTTATTAATTGCATTTCCTAGAATGAAAGAAACATAATTATACCAAAAGTCCACCCAAAGAAGACAAATTTTCTTCCAGGAAATTTACTTTGTACTAGCATTCTGAGACCAAAATACATGAAAAATACCTTATGGCGTTGGATAATACAGATGTGGATTTGGAATAACAGATAATAGGTAAAGAAGCAAAAGGTATGCAAGCAAAGGAAGGAAGAATTGTTTTGAAAATGGTATCTCAAAAAAGATATAGTGATGATGACCTACTGTGATGCTGTAGAAAATTTCAGAAATAGGTACAGGATATAAGCAAGGTTGGATACTATAGAACAAACCTGGAGGAAAAGACAGACCATTGAAAAGAGATTGGTTTTTACAGGGAAAATTAGTAGAGACTTTAGTAGAGTGTTTGATAGATCCTTCAACCCATTACGTTTTGGCTTTTATGTCAAGGAGGATGACAGTTACTCATTGCACAGTTTTATAGGAAAGATGACTGGAAGTGACTTCAATATTAAGAACTTGGAAAAGTCCATAAAATCTCCATACTACATGACAAATATTTTATTATGAGTGGTACTCAATATGTATTTGAAATAGAAGAATCTCTTAAAACACATTCATGAAAGGCAGAGGTTTCATAACCCAGTGGATGGAATGAGTCTGAAACCCAGAAATAGTATCAGTGAGAAGGAGAATACAAATCTTATAAGAACATTTTATTGGAGTGGGGGTCGGATTCTTCTTGCAGAACATCAAGGAACATGGAGGAAGAGATTTTTCAGCTGAATGTATAAAAGTTCCATTTCTGGCTTGGCCACTGAATGAATGACTCACTATTTGCCTTTATCAACTCACTTAACTTATGGATGCCTTTAGATTTTTCACTTGAATCATCAAGATTAATGTGATACATTCTAGCATAAAAATTCACAAAGTTGGATTAAAGGAATTTCATATAGAATAATAGAGCTGGAAGGGGTCATCTCCCCTGGCCTTCTATCTCTATTTTAAGTTGACACAGTATTCAAATTTTGACTGTGTAAGTATTTTGGGTTTGTTTGTTTGTTTGTTTTCTGAACAACCCATTTAAATTCTGTAGCAGTTTTGGCCCATGTATTCTTTTGATACTCATGGTTACATCAGCAGTGGAGTCAGTTTCCCTTTAATAAAAGCTCATTGCAAAATCATAGACACATGTCACTTCACAATTTTCTCTTTTCCAATTAGTTATGATCCTTTCACTTTAACAAGTTTGCTTGGTAGTTCTGTGTCCGGTTTAATTGCTCCAGTCTTTTGAAAAATGTGAAGGCTTGAGCCAGACAAAAGCACTTCAGCAAGTATATTAACTAATCTCTAAGACACAGAGCATGGCTGATAATGTATGCCAGTGACTGTCAGTTAAGAAATAATGATTCTGAATTGCTGACTCATGGTCAGCTAATGGTCACCCTCAGCCCCCATTTAGATTTCAATACACTTTCCATATATTGAGCTTATATGCTGATTTTGGTCCTCTAGACCTTCACACGCTTGTTAATTTACAGAATTCAGTATTAATCAGACAGACAAGCCAAAGTTGTGGAGTAAGAAAAGTCTGTCTTTGCTGGCCTCCCTTCAATTTGGCCTCACTTCTATCCCTACTACTTTGTTGAGGAAGAATAGCCCCAATGTACTGAGTTACTATGGGCCAGACCCTGTGTATGTGTTTTGTAACCATCGTTGCATTTAATCCTTACTAGATGAGTTGACTATTATAATATCTGTTTTATAGAAGAAGAAACTGAGACTTAGGTAAAATGATTATTGCAGGACTATTTGCTGGGATATTGGATTGTAAAATCCATAGATTTTACTTCCATGGCTGATTGTCAGCTTGGGACTACCCCTTAACTTACAGGAGAATCTCAAGCGAATCCTTTCCTCACAAATTAAAAATATGTTCCCAGAAAATGACTTACTTCATTCACAGTTAGGTATAAGTTACTTAATAAAAATAGCTTTTATTAAGAGCCTAAGTTCTAAGCCCTAAGTCAGATAATTTACATGTGTTGTTTCATCCTGTAACAGTCCTACAAAGTAGGTGTTACTGTTTTACAGACCAAACCCCAAGATTCTAAGAGCTTAAATAACTTTCCCAAAGATATAGTTTCAGCTGAGGCTTAGTATTATTTTTCTCAAATAATTTGAGAAAAGTATGCCAACATCAAATAAATGTTTTTCTAATTGTTCCAGATTATCACTAAGCAGTAGGGGAAGAATACAGCAAATCAGGTGGGCTTTACTATCAGTTCTGGAAGCCCACAGCTGGTAGCTGCATAATCCATCGCCTCGCGGAGCTTTCTTTGGCCACATTGTTTTCTATTCTTCAGTCATATTTGAATTTATAAGGAATAAATTACTTAATACAACATGCCATTTAAAAAGATAGGGTTCGGGGCGCCTGGGTGGCGCAGTCGGTTAAGCGTCCGACTTCAGCCAGGTCACGATCTCGCGGTCCGGGAGTTCGAGCCCCGCGTCAGGCTCTGGGCTGATGGCTCAGAGCCTGGAGCCTGTTTCCGATTCTGTGTCTCCCTCTCTCTCTGCCCCTCCCCCGTTCATGCTCTGTCTCTCTCTGTCCCAAAAATAAATAAACGTTGAAAAAAAAAATTTTAGGGGCGCCTGGGTGGCGCAGTCGGTTAAGCGTCCGACTTCAGCCAGGTCACGATCTCGCCGTCCGTGAGTTCGAGCCCCGCGTCGGGCTCTGGGCTGATGGCTCAGAGCCTGGAGCCTGTTTCTGATTCTGTGTCTCCCTCTCTCTCTGCCCCTCCCCCATTCATGCTCTGTCTCTCTCTGTCCCAAAAAAATAAATAAACGTTAAAAAAAAAAAATTAAAAAAAAAAAATTTTTTTTAAAAAGATAGGGTTCAAGTATTTAACTGTATGTGATCTGGAGGGAAACCCATTCACACAGGTTCTATGAGGTTTGACATTTAATAGATCAAAGTAATGAAACAGACCTTCTCACTTCACAAGCATCATGGATTCTCTCTAGGTAGTATAAAATCTATCAATGTTCAGCATGGGCCATTGGATAGCAGTGAAAGTATTCATTTTATGGGGAAAAGTGTTATGTGCCATCATTGTAATGATATTGCCCATTCATTTTGGGAAAAGCACATATATACACAGATACACATACACACACATGCATACACATTCTAACCTTTATCATAGATATGTGTTTGATTTCACTTAAAATAGACAAGACACAACATTATTGAACTTCTAGTGGAATATTTATAAATGAAGCTTTTTAGAATAAAATATATAAATACAGGTCAATTAAAGTAACCATGCCTTTAGAATCAGTCTGCTAAATATCCTTTAAAATTTTATTTTACTCTTTTGCAGAACAATTATTATGCTAATATACATGACCATTCTAGCAGTGCTTCCAATGCATTTATAATCCGCACATGTACATTTAATTAAACCTACAGATATGTATAACTGAGACCCCTACAGAGAGAGACTATAAGCATCATAATTCTAAATATAAAAATTTGAACCATTGGAGATTAAAGCATACTTTATTGAAGTGGGAATTTTTAAATTTAGAAAACAGATTCTCACTGTTCTTTCAAGGCTTCTCAAAGATTGATTAGAATTAAAGATTTTGGTGTGCAATGTCTCTATTCTTATACTTTTCCCCTCAGCAGCTTATCTTTCTCTCTAATACATGTCCTTGCCATTCCTTCTTTTCTCTCTGATAGAATAAAACTGATTTCCAAGGTCAGATTCTATATTGCAAGAGCATTTCCCAAAGGAGATGCATGCATCTTCTTAATTTATTATATCTCATAATAATCCCTCATAGGAAAACTGAAAGCAAATTAAAACCACACAGAGATGTGCTTAAATAGGCTTTAGACCATTTTCTACCACTGGCTGTTTGTAAAAAGAGTGAATACCCATCTTCTGATTGTCCATTTTATGGATCCTACAATGTGATATTTCTAATTCTGTGTTATCTTCTGTGCTTTTTATTAGTCAAGGGTGCACTTGGATGTGTGGATGATTTTAGTATTAGCTTAAGTAAAATATTATTAGGAGGATTCATATGCTGAAATCTCCATTTTCCTCTTCCACTTTCCTTCAAAGAACGTACACATATCATTCATTTCAAACAAAACATGGACTGATATTTATTATTTATTATTATTTTGTATCATGAATATTACTCCTCCTTAATGGCCAGTAAAATTGAGCATTAACTATGACCTAATTCTGAGAACAATTTTGTTTTCATGGTATCTATTAAGACACTGCCCCTGAGAAATATAAGAACAGACTTTGAGTTTCCTCTGGTTTCAGTGAGTAAACTGATTTCCTTTCCTAATTCTATGAATCTGACACTTCTTATCAATACCCCAAATTGCTCTCAGCAAATCACAAGCCATCTACTGATGAATGAGATGCTCTCATTGAATTCTGACTAGGCATGCTCATTCTCGTACAGGGAAATACCTAGACTCTCCTAAACGTAGTTATGATTGCTGGGACTTGTGGCTTCTAAAAAGCAAAGATACAAATTCACATAATTCAAGAAATACCAGTGAAGTGCATATTATTGCCCTCATTACATAGAATGCTTATAGGAAACACTCTATCAATTCCAATTATGTTCCAGAAAAAAAAAAGGAAACCAAATAAAAAATAATCCTATAATATTTGACTGAGCTGGTTATAGCTACTGAACAATATGTAATTGTAAAAAGTGTGGCAAAATGATAAAAAATAAGCTGAGTATTTGTGAAAGAAGTGAAAACATGGCAATAAAAGATGCCAGAAAGCAATTTGGCTTCCTACATTACTTCTTCATCACTTGATTATTTTAGTGTTTCATTTCTATTTACATACCAAGTTGATTCTTTTGCATCTGGATTTTGCACAATTCTTTCAATAATGTACGGTTCAGTGGCTATAATTACAGGATTGTTAAAGTTCACATTTTACTATTCATCTTGTTATCTCTAGTAATGGAAGGTTGGAATAAATGCACATAATTACACGGTTGGTCCTAAATTATTTTTATATTGCTCTTGCTAGGATACACTCGAAAAGCAGCATTTATTCTCTAAGATTTATTTTTGGTGGTAGTGGGTTCTAACAAAATGGAAGTAATAAATACATAAATGGACTGGTCCCATGAGCTTACTATCTATAGGTTTTTTTTCAAATTAATTTATCTCTTTGAGCCTGCGGGGATCAGGAGGTGCTTGGAAGCTATGGAAGTAAACACATCATGTATCAGAACTCTGATAACAGGAAAACTTCCCTCATGGTGTATTCATTGTTTGCTGTATCATTTACCCTATCCATAGCAGACTAACTCAGCAACCTACAGATCTATGGGCCAGCTTACTCTAAGAGGCATTTAAATAAGTTTGATTTCAATCTAAAACAATGCATGCTGTGAAAGTATGGTGAATTTTCTTTTTTGAATCATGCTGGAAATAGTTTAGTAACACCACATTTATAGCACTCAAAGCATTTTGCAGAAATCCTAACAGCACCCAAAAGATCCAAATTATTCATTTTTCAATCAACTTATTAAGTGTCTATTATGTGCCAGGCATTGGGCCACATACCAAAAGTAGTGTTATCAGACACTTATGTAGTCCTCACAAGTTAAAGATTCTACCTTTAAGGAGATAGAGGTCCAGATATTTAAAGCATTTTCCTGCACTCACGTAGCTAGTCAAGACAAAAGGGAATTAAAACATACATCTTCCAATTATATTATCATTCAGTGTTCTTACTACTAACGAGTACTTTCAAGTTTGGTCTTTTGCTTCCCTTAACACAGAAATCCTTCCCCCTCCCTTTCCGTTCCATAGGAAAAAAAAATGGTGGGTGGGTAAATGGTCTTTAAATGAACTCACTGGTTTGGCTCTCCAGTGAAATGCCATAGAAAAAAAGAATAGGGAAATTTTTTAGACACTCTGTTACTCATGTGGAGCTGTCTTCATAATGTCTCCTGAGTGCCCCCAGTTTGTAGTTTGAGACCTAAGAGTTAAAAAGAAGAGTGCCTTTGGAGGAATATGTGTCTGTTTCCACAGTGGGATGTGTACTTGTTACCCATCAGTGGGCATGGAATCAGTGCCTCCCAGCTCATCTTTCTCTTTAGGGTGGCTGTGTTGTTCTTCAGATGAATAGTTTGCCCTGGAGAGAAATACTGCCTAAATATTAAGATTAGATTAGTTTTCACACTGGCCCGTTTTACCACTAAATTCAAATCCCTCAGCAATCTGCTTTCCAATCTTCTCCAGGCATAAAATTCAGTTTAATAAATGGTTTGTATGCCATTATTTTTCATCAATATGTAGAAACCAGAAGGAATTTTAAAAGTCTATACATATTGGTTAAGATATGAAATGTAACTGATGAGAAAAGGACATTCTTAGAAGTGCTTCTAATTCCTAAGCAAGTCATTGATTTTATATATATATATATATATATATATATATATATATACACACACACACACACACACACATATGTGTATATATATACATGTATATATATGCATTCAAAATGTAGAAGCACAGTTGAAAGAAGTAATTTTAAAAATAAATATTAATGTATATGTGTATATAAACACATCATATATGTGACTCCTAAAACAGTTCCTCCACAAATTGCTTGACCCATTACCTCCCCAGCTTATATCATGTGGATGTCAAACAAAGATTGTTTTGTTGGTACCATTGAATTCCTTCACATGGAAACATGGGATCGATTCCTCCCTTTAAATCCTCAACTTCCAATTAATTGGCTGTAAAACTGACTGCATCTATGATTCTCTAAGAAGCACAGGAAAAAAAGAAATGAGAAATAAGCTGTCGGTTCATTACATGAATTCAAAGAGCTCCCTTTGAAGAGAAACTTGTTACTGAGGGAGTTGACATCACCGATGAGGTTGCACATTTAGGAATATCGGTACAGGGGTGGGCTCCTTTCTAATTTTGTTTTCAAAACTATCAGGCTAAAATTTTAAGAATCCAGTTAATATGGCACATGCATTAGATAAAATGCATCTTTTTTTAAAGGACTAGGAACTCTCAAAGGTGTGGTGTATTTCATATTTGCTATGCTATGAATATTATGACTGTGGGTAGATGGATCTGAAGTGTTTCATTCTGAGTGTACTGTGGCCAGGACACATTTACAGCCAAGAAGCAAAGATGTTGATGCCATGCAATTCTATTAATCTAGGATATTGCTTTTGTAGATTAGAGCTACTCAGACTCTACCTTTTAGTTCTAGTTACTTTAAATCTCCATACTAAGCTATCAAGTTTCCTTTTATGACATAAAACTGCTAAGTGGAAGATACTTGAACGTTTCATCGGCTGACTGACAAGAGTTTATTAGGCACTTACTCTGTGCCCAACACAATGATAAACATTGTCGGAAGCTTCATACAGCATCCTTGGCTTCCAGAAACGTGCTGTGTTTTTTTTTTTTTTTTTTGAGAATACATAAGAACACATATGAAAAAATTAAGCTTCATGTAATACCTTAAGATCCCGAGGTCGGTAGTCTGGTGTTGAAGTGTCCCATCCACAAGTTTTTCATAGATGACATTCAGTTTAGCTTTTCATTTTGCCAGCAAATTCATGACAAAGAAATTTGAGAAAATACAATCCTGGTAATGATTGGAGCCTCTGAAACTTTTTAAATGCTTACATACATGCCATGACATATTTTTTTCTTTCCAGTTTGAGGGTCTGATGTGGCAGCAGGTGTGAAGTGGCTTTGTTTTTGAGATGTCCGTTGTTCGGGGTGATATGTAAGAGAAATGTCTCAGTGGTACAAGCATCTCTCTGTGGTCTGGTATTGGAATGGTATAGGAATGGTATTCTGCATTCCCAGAATCAGCTAAATTAACGAACAGATGAGAGAATAGATTCTGTGAAACAAAGATGAGTCACATGGAAGTGAGGAGTTTTAAAAGAGCTGGCTTGTCTGGGATATCAGTTACACAGTTTGAAAGTTAACATTGGTACAATGACCTGTTAGTTATATTCTTGAAAGTTGTCATTGACTGGGTGTGTAGTAGATGTTATTTTGGGCACTTTTATTTATAAAGCCCAGTGTCAATCAGAAGAGATTAAATACTTGGCATGGATTCAGGCTAATGACCGCTTCTAATATGCAATTCTGCTTGCCTTGTTCTTAAACCAAACCAGATGCCCCGATGATTTGCCCAATGCCCTTTTGCTAATGTTCATCCTCAGTGTCTTCACTATCAATTTCTTTCATTTGACATGCAAAGATCTTTTTGTTTTTTTCCCCCTTGGCTCACTCCAAAGAGTGAGTAGCCAGACGGAGGTTCTTCTGAGAAAATGTTGATGGCTCTGGCACACAGGACACATGTAATTTGCTGTTCCTCATATTCTCCCTGATGCTGGCTAAGGTGCAGGAGAGAGAAACCCTGAGGTCTGACCACATCCAAAGCCAGTCATCAGGGAGGACTGCCATCTGATCCCTCCTGCTGTGTGCCTGATTAGAACTGAATATCAGCAAAGAGACTGGTGCATCTGTCATTGGCTTTCTTGTTCAGATGTCAGAGCATCATCACTGGATACACATGGAGGAACACGGGAATTGTGAAAATAGATAGTGCAGACAGAAGGACTGAAAGTACAGAGGAGTGTTCCGATAGCACTTTATGCGAAGCTCTTTTATTGTGGTGCATTATCATTATATGTTTACGTGTCTGTTTTCCCTTCAGACCGTGGAATTCAGCAAAGCAGGGGCTATGTCTGATTCATCTTCATTCCCAGTACCTAGCACCAGTCAATGTTTTTAGTAAGCATGTAACAATTTTGTTGAATGAATGGATAATTTGTTTTCTTGAATGAATGGATGATGATTAAAATTAAAGTTTGCACCTCTTTATAATTGGAGCCTAACTCATTGTGAGCACACTGACACCATGAAATACTAGCTGAATGAAAGAATAGGCACATGGATGAAGAAATAACCCTGAAAGGCCAAGCTTAAATCACTTTTTAGGCTTCAGTGTTGCTCTGTGTGGTCTTTTGTTTTGAATTCGATTGCAAGGACAAATGAAGTACTTTGCAAAGTGTATTACTTTTTCTGCCTAGTTCTTTGGAGGCTCTAGGTGTCTTCCCCCACACCCCTCTCCACTGTGTCTATTTTGAATAGCAGTGGCTATTCAACTGCAGGCCTCCTTAAGAAAATGCACCTACTTCTTTCAAATTTTTCCTAAAAGCTAGAAGGTTTTTCAAGGCAAAAATCTTAACCTATTTGAGAGCAATTTCTTTTCTTAAAATCATTTCTGAGCTGAATATGCTCTAGAATCTAGAATGATTTTGGTGAATCCTTAGGCATAAAGTGATCACTGTGTCAATGGTGTTTTCCATTGAGTGCAAAGTGGTAGAAAGAGGGGTCCTGCTAGGATGTGCAGAAGTGAGCCTCAGGCCTAAGGTACATTCAGTAACATGTTTGTGGCAAGTGGGTATCGAGGTTGAATGCTCCTGTGAGGTCTGGGCTCCTGGGGTTCTGCCCGTGTTTGTAGGACAGCTGCTTCCTCAATAATGTGCCAGGTGCATGGCACACATTCTGACTACTCTCTGTGATTGGACAACCTTGCATGTATCTAAAAGGCCTCTTCCATAGTGCTAGAATGCCTCTGATAGCATTCCAGAGTTGTGATGGCAGGACTAGAGCTTCATGGTGGAAGGCTGTCATTCTTTAAAATGCCACTGATGTCAGCTGACCATAACCATTTTTATCCCATTGTCAAGTGGAATAGATTCAGAACTCGTGGAAATGAGAGTTTAATTGGCTGCCTGGTCATTACCCCTCCCCCCTCTACCACCTTCATTTTGTTTCTTCTTTTCATGAAATATGCTTTCCAGTTTCCGCCAATGAAAGCCTTCAGTTTTTTAAACTCGTCTTCTCTTTGTTTCTACATCCAATTATTATTCCTACTAAACTGGTAGAAACACAGTATCTGTAAAGTGCATTCTCTGGTTATAAGGCCGATATATAGGTAGGAATCCTGCGGAGCTAAAAAGAATAACAAGATTCTCATCAGGATTTCTGATTATACTCTCCACTTGTACCTTTTAAGCATTTTAGAATTTGTGCAACCATGTTTTTCCAACAAAGAGAAGGCTGTGCTCATTTGGGGGACATTGCAGGGAAATATATTGTATTGGATGTAGGAGTCAGGGGACCTGGATATTAGTTCCAGCATAATATGTGATAATGTGATATTAGTCATGCCAACTTCTTCAGACTGTTATTTGCTCTTTGAAGTCAAGGGCAGATATATCATGTTGGGGGCAGTCAGGGTGAGGGGAGATATGTGTGTTTGGGTTGTACCAGTACTGGATTCTCAACTACATCAGTGTTTCCAAAGAGGACTCCTAGGCTATATTAGGCTGTATTTCCAGGAGAGAATGTTTCCTATGAGAATCAGTTGGGAAAAGTTCTAGGTAAATGAAGTTAAATGATTTTTGTCTATTTTTTATAAGGCCCTCGTGAGTTCTTAACATGATAATATGTTCTGTGTATTTCCAAAGAGGGATACACAGTATTGCACAAACTTTTGAACATGAAATGCCTTGGAACATATCTCTCAAGGCCAGTGCTCCTTGATAGTCTGAAACATTGAATTGTATGATCTCTGAAGGTTCTCCAATTCTATTGTCCTATCAAAATAGCTGGCACTTCCAAGTCTTTGCCCTTCTGTAGAGTATTAGTTTTGCTGCCTTCTAGAATTTGTCTTTTATGTTTCTTTTTCTCTGAAGAAAATGGACCCTGCTTGCCCTGTCAGTACCCGTAAAAAATGGGAAATTGTTTTTTCCCTTTTTTTTATGCTAGACTCTATGTATAATTCATCATCCTCAGTCAAAAGGAAATTCTTTACTTAAGTGCCCCCCAATTTTTGCCCTGTCAGTTTTTGTAAGGTAATTCACAACATCCAGATCAACAATTACAAAATAACAGTTGTAAAACAATTTTTCATGAGTTTTATGGGATTTAATACAATCAATGATATATCATCACATGAAATATCAGGAAAATTACAAAGCCATCAGATAGAAAAACAGCAACCAATCAGTACAACCAATTTGCACAGAATGAATTTGAGTTTGCATTTTACTTCCACATTGAATACAATTTATAGTCTCTCATTTTATCCTCCAGAAACACTCTGAATTATCATCTGAATAGGAATTATAAGCCTTTGTACCTGAAGTCACAGTTACTAGAACTCTAGTATTTATTCAACAGTATTTGAGCAAGATTGGTGGGTTATCATCTTGCCTTCACTACATTCTAACCTGTGTGACTTCTCTGAGCCTCACTTTCCTCCTCTGCACAATAGTATAACAGATTCCTTCCCATTAAGTTATTTTGAGAATAAATGAGAGAATACAGGTAAAACACATAGAGCATCCCTGGTGCATAGTAAGTCCTTATGAAATGTTAGCTATTGTTATTATCATATCTACACTGTCTCTGAAAGGATATGTAAGATAAAGGTAACTGCCATTGCTTCTGTAAAAAGGTATAACAGAACTGGGGGACTGGAAGACAGAGATAGAAGTAGACTTATTTTTCCCTGCATATGGTTTTATGCTGCTGAATATTTAAAAACTATATATATGTTTCCCCTAATCAAAGAAAAAATAAAAATAAGTGTCAGTAGTTCCATTTTACAAGTGAGGAATTGAGGTCCTAACTTTATCATTGGCTCTTCCTATTCCATATATGTAAGAAGAGAGTAAAGTCAGAATTTGAACCAGGGGTTCAAACTTCAAAAACAGTTATCTTTCTAGTCTGTCATCTTTAAAGAGCTAGGGAAGAGGTGAGAAGTTGGGGTTGGGGGAGTGTAGTGAGGATGAGAGAGTGATGATGGTATTGGATACATCTGGAATTTTTTATGTAACATTAAATTCTCTTTTAAAAGTATTTATTTTTGAGAGAGAGAGAGAGAGAGAGAGCACAGGGGAGGGGCGGGGGGGGTGGACAGAAGATCCAAAGCAGGCTCTGTGCTGACAGCAGAGAACCCAAATAGGGGCTCAAACTCAAGAACTATGAGATCATGACCTGAACTGAAGTCTGATGCTTAACTGACTTAGCCACCCAGGCACCCCTTTATAATATTGAATTCTTAACTGAATTTCTAGAGTTTGGCCCTGATCTATTTTTTTTTTTTTTTTGTCATCTCTACTGTAAGTAAGCACCCATTCCCAATGCTTCCCTTCTAACTTGGACCTAGGAGACTGGGCACTGTGGACATGCTAAGGCGAACCTGCATAGAGACATAGAGAAATATAATTAGGTTGGCACCATGGAAGTTAGCATATGTTTGCTTGGCATCCAACCCTCTTATGCCTTTCACTTGCTTTAAACATTAAGCTTCCCATTTTTATCTGTCCTCTTTTTGATGAAATGGACATGCAAATTTTCAAAACCCACTCAGCCCCTTCTCTCTCTTGGACAAAAGAGGTAATTGTACCATGAATCCATCATGTGTCCCAAGGAGGCAAGCTCAATATTTGTCTCTAAAAAGCCTTTCATTCATTTCTTTTCATGTTAGAAACAAAATTGGCAACTTGTTTTTTCACAGCTTGTAAATTCTAAGAAACTCCATATCTTTTCTTTTCATTTGCTCTGTAGCCAAAAACAGAAGGGTCTGTATTGTTCAGCAGTGCAAATCCACAATGCTTACAGCAACTCCGTCCTGGCTTCAGCATGATTTCAAAAAGTTTATGCAGAGACCATCTGAGTAATAAATCACAGAGGAGAAGGAGTGCTTCAACCAGTCACCCCTTAGCTACTGCCTGAATGAGCTCCATGCTTTATCATCCCAGAATGGAGCTGCTTCAAATGCATGCTTCATTTTACTACCCAATGTAACCCATCTAGATAAATTTAACTTCTTATAGATTTGCTTTCTCTTAGTATTCATGTCTTCCCCAGACTTTTCATTAATATTATGATACTTGAATAGGAGTGTTCCCCTCCCTTCCCTTTATAATGTAACAGCTCTAAATTGGCATTTGGTGAATTTATCATCATTGCTGCTCAAATTAGGTCAGTGTTTTTATTTCATTATGTTGGAAGTCCTCTTAGCTGCAAAATCAAGCTCCCTGTCTTTTACCTGAAGCTATGCTTCTGGCAAATGTTTCTTAGAGGTTTTTGCAAACCAAGAATTGGCAGACGCTTCCCCTCCCCCACCTGTTTTTTAATCTTTTTGGTTTGGTCCTTGTAACCATTTAACATTTTTGTTAAGTGGTGGTTGAAAGGGATTTGAAATAGGAGAAGATTAATAAATTGCCCTCAAGGGGCTTTCAGTTCAGGCTGTGGGTGTTGCAATGGGGAAAGGCAAGGAGGCAGAGGGTGGCAGACAAGCCAACAAAAACCACACTATGCCATGGTTTTTGCTATACTGAGTTATGTCTACGGTGTAGTGGGATCATGGAAGAAGGAGCTTCTCCAAATTTTCTGAGACTTGACAATGAGTTTTATTCTTAATTTCTATAAACTGAAGTCCCACTCATTCTAAATTTGCCTTTGGATCACAGATTTAGCACTGTCCTTTTGAATGAGAATATGCAAAAGAAAAATAAGCTAAATTTGGGCTAAGATTGAGAAACTAGCCATGCCAAATCAGCTATCTTTTACAGGCAGAGACAAAAAGGCATTTGCAAGTTATTAACCTGGAATTTTGGCCTTGCTTCTCAATTAGGGGCTATACCTTTTAGACTACAGGTATTTTTTGAGGGGGTTGGGATGGGGAGGAGACTGGCTTTATAATTGTGAAGATATTTGGGATCTGAGAGCTTTTCAATAACAAGTTTGAGAGCCTGATACACCCTTGGATTTAAATTATCTCCTAATGTAATCTTCAGCAAATGATTTAATTTTATTGAGTCCATTTCCCCATCTATAAAATGAGGCTAATTGGGATGCCTGGGTGGCTCAGTCAGTTAAGCGTCTGACTTCGGCTCAGGTCATGATCTCGCAGTTTGTGAGTTCGAGCCCCACGTAGGGCTCTGTGCTGACAGCTCGGAGCCTGGAGCCTGCTTCAGATTCTGTGTCTCCTTCTTTCTCTGCCCCTCCCCCACTTGTGCTCTGTCTCTCTCTATCAAAAGTAAATAAAATACAAAAAAAAATTTTAATTGAGGCTAATAGTGTAACTTCATAGAATTGATTGGATGATTAAATAAAATAACACACGTAAAGCTCTTGGCACAATATCTAGTAAATGATAAACCCTCAGTAGATCTTAGCCTCTGCTATCATTCTTGTGGTTCTCACTTTTTTTAGGAAATTCTCTACCTCCATTTCTCAATTCAAGTACCTTAAGACTGGTTATTTTACCCACTGATAATTTAAGTAGTTTCTCAGTCTCTGCTTTGATTGTTTTGTTTGTTTTTAAAAAGTGGCTTTTTAAAAGTGTGTTTCATGTTTTGCTGCAGCTGTTTGCAGATGATTTGTGACTGTGTCTTACCTTGTTCGGCCTTGGGGAGCTCCAGCCTTTGTGAGACCTCCCCTGTTTTCCCTAGGAAACCAAGACAGTTCTCTTAGATGATTCCGTCAGCCCAATAGTCCATGGTATTTTGTGATGCAGAATGACAGAGCATGGCAGGGAAGATCCCAGCTCTGAGCTCTGTGCTGTACCGGGCTTCATTCTCCATTCAAGCCATCAATTTATCATTGCCATCTGCACGCAGTAGTGTGATTTGTGATTATCAGGGTCACTGAGTAAAAGATTGAGTTACTTATGATTACTTCCTCCATTGTGAGGCACTGATGGAAATAAGTCCATGAAAGCCAGCCCCAAAGACAGTCACAGTGGGCTGTGTGAAGGAGGGTAAGGCCATGAAGTGAGACCTGGGTGTGGTCTTGTCTTGGCTGGCTACCCCTCAGCTGTGTCCTCCTTGGCAAGCTGTGTCCCCCCTCATCTCTTAACTGGGAAAATAATAGTAATGACTTTGTGGAAGTGTTGTGAGAATCCAATTGTAAGGACTCAATAATTGTGAGTTATTACAGTATATCATCATATATGCTTTTTTTTAGTTGTACAAACCTGTTGCTTTTATCCGAGACTCAATGAGAGGGTTCAAGGACTAAGGCTTTATCCTTGAAGGACCTTTGAAGGATATGGGATTAATGAAAGGTCTTTGTCAGAATAACCAAAAACTAAAAGGAACCAGTGAAAAGTCAGGTTTGAACAATTCTGTGAGGAGTAGCCTTGGAAATAAAATGCAATATAGGCATAAAGAAAGAAAAGTTGTTTCTAGGTCAAATTTTATCTGTATTTGCTAACTGGAAAAGGGTAACCAGTCCCTGCTGTTGAAAGAAGTTTGGAAATACTAGTGCCAAAAACCTGCCTGAAACATTCTACTTGTGACCTGTTTCTCATTCTTCATCTTTTCTTTACCACTCCCATATTTCACCCCCAGGCCATCTTCAGTTACAGCACAATGTATGGCAGATTGTATTTCCAAAGCATATAAATGAAAGTCGGAAATAAGGCCACTCAAAGTGTGTCAGTAACATTGGTTTAAATCTTTCTAAAGGCTGGGAGGAGGAGTCTCCCAAATTCTCCCAAATTGTGCCTCCTCCCTAGACTCATAAGTGGTTGTCCCTTCTTCATATGCTAGAATGCCACTAAGTGAAGCTTTGGGCCAGGGTGGTGACTGCATTTGAGACAATGACAGCTCCTTGGGATGTCATATAACATTTATTAAGTCAATATGTATACAGATATTTATTTTTAGTTACCCTGTATTTACCTAAATAATATAATGAACCGGAGTGGCTTACATTTAAAAATGTGATGAGAAGATTTTAATATTTCATTCCATAGCAAACTCTAGAGCTATTCAGATATTGGAGATTTTCCATCAGGTACATTCTGCCGATTCAATAGGATTCATTTGGAGAGGTGGCTTTTTGAAGTGGACAGAATTTTGTACTCCAGGCTCATTAATTGGGTTCCAGTCACAGCTCTGCCATTTACTAGGGGGAGATTCTGGGCAAGTCATTTAGAATTCTTGGGCCTGCATTTCCCTTACCTTTAAAATAAATTTAATGATTTTTATCCTGCTTCAAATTGGCATAGATGTGAGGCTCAAACAAAATAGTGTTTTTGAAAGCACACAAACACTATAAAGCATTCTGCAAATATTATTATCTAACAAAATATAGAAATGTATGTATAGTTAGTGTCTTCAAGGGATGTTATAAATGTCATAAAACCAAAATGCATGCTATTTCACAACTTGGAAGAGATCAGGATGAAATCAAACTATCTGTAATAGAATGTCCAAATACCAAAATGTAGGTCATCTCTGATGTTATTTTATTTTATTTTATTTTATTTTATTTTATTTTATTTTATTTTATTTTATTTTATTTTATTTTATTTCATTTCATTTCATTTCATTTCATTTCATTTCATTTCATTTTATTTATAGGAGTACATTAGGACTTGGTTCCAGAAAGAATTAATGAGAATTACACAGATTCAAATCTTCTCCCTTACCCCATCAGTCATGTCTAATAACTTGCCATGAAATTGCATTGGTTTCTACAAAGTGATTGCATATGCCAGTTCCCCTTTCTCAGCTGAACATGTCATAATACAACCGTCTACCTCAGCATTCCAGTTTTAGGAAAAGGTACATGTAGGCTTTTTTTCAGAGGGAAGGGTTTAAAAACCTATGTCCTATATCATCTCCTAAAGAAGGAGGAATTCTTCAGTACTCAGCAGTAATCTCTTTTGGTGTAGGTAATAAGGAACCTGACTGATAATTGTTATTCTAGGTAGTGTTAAGAATAGAGGCTTGCTCACTTGGTGCTGGTGTATGCAGATAGATGTAATTACAGCAAAGCAAATTACCATACTCTGAAACAGAACAACACAGAGAGGAAGAAATACAGATAAAGAAGGCTTTGGCCCAGAAATGACGAGGAGAGCAAGGAATCAGAGCAGAATATTCCAGTTACCTTTTATGGAAAGAAACAAGAGTGGCAAAATGGAAAGACTTTCATAGAAGTGTGGGGTAAAAGGATGGGAGACATGAAATATACTCCCCTCTGTATAAAGGTTATTATATGTGTAATGGATTCAATGAGATTGACTGTTTTTTAAAAAGTCTGTTACCAAGAAGAACAAATTTAATAGACTATTAAGAAGAAAAGGACATTAAAAAGCACATATTGATTAAAGCAAAAGTTAAAATTTGGAATATTTACTGTATACAAGTCAGCAAACAAAGTTGACCTAGATACAAGGGTATTACTGGAATTCGTTAGAGTATGCATTGACTGAATTTTGCTATTTTTGTGCAATAATTACAACTAGAATAGAATCAGAAATGTTGACTTAAATCAGTTGATTGAATTACTTACTTCAGATTATCTTGATATAGCTTGAATACAAATATTTTGTAAAAACTAATAGCATTATTAGGCAAAATTTATATTTTGAGGCACATAGAAAAATCTAAAAAGTAATGCATTTTCAAATTGTGTTGAAATGCATCATCATTTACGTTAATACATTATTCAACTAAAATGTATAAAGAACACACATCACTGAGACTAGTTCTGGGGTCAGAGGGAAGTGGAGATAATAATAATTATAATGACAGCAACAGTTGATGATCCAGTTTCTTATATTTCATCTGCCACCATGGTGAATGCTTTACATAGAATATCTTTGATTTCTCACAACATATTAGGTAGGGGCACTTATTACCTTGTTTTCAGATATGAATACTGGAGTCCTGATAACTGAAAGAACTTGCTCAAAATTACAATTTATTTAACAGTAGAGTGGGATTTTTACCCAGGTATTCTCAAGATCATATTTGTTGAAGGTCTGTTAATAACCAAGTATTCAGATAGTATTTACAGTAGTTATCTCAGTGTTCTTAACCTGGGGTGCATATCACACTCACTGGGGAAGCATTTTAAAACCCTAATACTCGGGGCGCCTGGGTGGCTCAGTTGGTTAAGCATCCGACTTCAGCTCAGGTCATGATCTCAGTGTCCATGAGTTCGAGCCCCACGTCGGGCTCTGTGCTGACTGCCCAGAGCCTGTTTCAGATTCTGTGTCTCCCTCTCTCTCTGACCCTCCCCCGTTCATGCTCTGTCTCTCTCTGTCTCAAAAATAAATAAATGTTAAAAAAAATTAAAAAAAATAAAATAAAATAAAACCCTAATACTCAAGACCCACAGCAGGCCAGTTAAATCAAAACCTCTGGGTACAGGAGGCAGGACTTGGCATCAGTGTTTCTTAAGTATAAGCATCAGCATATATAAATATAATGTAAATATCAGTATTTTAAAAGCTTCCCAGGAGATCTTAACAATCAGTCAGGTTTTTGAATCACTTTGCATTTAATATTCAGTGTAAAATCTATACATTTATATCATTCCTATTTTATTTATGAGGACTCTGAGAATCAATGATGATGACTGACTTGCTCCATCAAGGTCACTTACCTGGTAAATGGCAGAGCTGAGCTGCAAATGCAGTGTTGTCTGGCTCAGGAGCCCACATTCTTCCCAATGCCTTGATGTCTAGCCATTTTAACCAGGGCAATAAATTTACTTGTTCTTATTATTTAGTGTTTATTTTAGAATTTAGCTCTAGCCTCAGGTCTCATCTTATTGTATCCACTGTTGAATACACAGAAAGGGAGCCAGTTAATGGCATCTTTTGAACAATCCCTCTGAGTGAATCATTGTACTCCTTGCTGTGGGAAAGCACAGGAATAGATATGTAAATATTCCCTCTTCAGAGATCTCTACCTTTCTGTAAGGGTTCAAACCTGAGCTCCATGGCCTGACTTCTGGGTGGCCCATCCAGTCCCATAAATTGTTTGCAAAATATGCATAATTTTCATAAGACTATCCCAGAGGGTCTTGAGCAAAAAAACTTAAGAGCTACTACCCTTCTTGGTGTACAAGGGGTGTGGTACCAGAAGCACTGGCCCTTTCTCTGGAGGCGCTTCCTTTGCTTCATGAAGGCAAACCAGTACCCTTCCATGGTGTTTTTAAGCTTGGTAAACTGTTTCAAATCATTTGCAGTTAAGTCTAGGGAAAGCTGTTGCATATGTATGTGGGGTGTGTGTGTGTGTGTGTGTGTGTGTGTGTGTGTGTGTGTGCGCACGTGCGCGCACATTTAATAAAATGCAGGATGTGAATATAAAACAATAAAGCAGATTTCATTACTGTCTCAGAAACTAGATCTGAACAAGGATTTTCTTGTTTCTAACAATAAAACATTATTAAGAAAAGTGGCTGACAGCACAGTTTTGAAGAATCGTATTCATTTGCACATATCAATGTGTAAAGAAGTTCACACATACATACGTGCATCCTACATGCATATATACGATATATAAATATACACACACACACACACACGTACACTATATGCATGCGCATATACACACTGGCATATTTTAGAGAAAATTGATTTCATTATTCCATTTCAATTCCTCCTATATAATCCATTATTTTAAAATATATTAATAATTGTATATTTCAATAAACTTAAATGAGAACAAGTTTTATATATGCAACATGATATGGATGATGTACATCTATAAATATGTTCCATTTTCTGATATGTTTGCCTATGCAATTGCATGCACATATTTACTGATATGAGATATATTGATATTTACAAACATGTGCCTTGTGGACTCTCAATTTGGGGTAGGAAAATTGTTCTCATCTCTGGTGAATTATCATTTCACTTACAGAGCTTGTTAAAAACCTGTCTCATCCACTCTAATTCTGATTCTGATTCAGTAGGCCCAGGGTGGCCCTGGCATCGGTGTGTTTAGAAAGCCCCTTGAATGATTATACTTTGCTTGAGAACCACTGCTGTGTCCTGTGCACAGGTAGAATGAGGAAGGAAGGATGCCAGACAACAGGTATATGACTAAGTAAAGGAGAAGAGTCCAGGAGAGCTCCTCCCAGGAAGTGGCAATCTGAGTGCTCATTTATGTTCAATCTGTTGAGCCTGTACAGTTTTTATTCGTGTACCTGATTTTACACAAACGTAATGCCAATAGTAACAATGTCAGAAGAAGGGAATTTTTTTCTAAACTGCTTGTTTTCTTACTACAACATATCTGACCTACTAGAGGAAATCTTGGTGACAAAATAGCCACTTTTATGCTACCATTCATTGGCCAATGCACTATTTATTAAACTTTATTTTCCCAGTGAAGAAAGGAAATCTTACCTTCAGGGAATAAAATAGAATTCCATTTTCTGACCTCCTAGCATAATGCAAAGGGAAAAGACAGCTGATCTCTTTGGGGGAGGGACATGTTAGGAAGGCCAGAGACAGCTGTCTCAGAAATATAATAGAAAGGTGTCATAAGGACAGAACATAATTTAAAATAGGTGAGTTTAAAGGGAGGGGTTTTTTCCTTCCCTTTTATTTTTTCTTCTCTCAAACATACATAGTTCTCCAGGTAGTAGTATCTTGTGATTAATTATAAAGCTGGTGAAGCTCCTCCCCAAATTCATCTCAGCACCTAAATGGATCATTTATCTTTTTTATACCCTATGCTGACTTCTGTCTGTACCTATCTTGCATATAATCACTTGCCAGTATATCTGCCTTTAAATTGTAAGAGCATTGATAACAGGACCCATATCTTTTTTTTTTAATATTTATTTATTTTTGGGAGAGTGCAAGCAGGGAAGGGGAAGAGAGAGGGAAACAGGATCCAAAGCAGGTTCCGTGCTGACAGGCTGACATCAGCAAGCCTGATCCGGGGCTTGAACCCATGAACTGTGAGATCATGACCTGAGCCAGGGTCTGATGCTCAACCTACTGAGCCATTCAGGTGCCCCTAAAAAGTCCCATATTTTGATCTTCTTTTTTTGTTCTCAATAAATGTTTTTTGAATGAATGAATGAATGAATGAATGAGTTAACATTTAAATGAGCAAATGAACTATAATGCTTAGTAGTAACTTCTTGAGACTTATACATTTCTTTGAAAATGGGACTTTACCACCTCTCCTTCTGCTGAGTTTTATGATTCGGTATCTACATCACAGATGATCTAGTGTAAGGTTAACTAACAACCCCTAAGACAAAAAGCAAAGATCTTAATGTGTGTGTACTACCTGGATATAATCATAAAATAATGGCCATCTGTAATTTAGGGAGAGATTAAGTTGTGAAACCCCAGGATCCATGAATTCATGGATTTGTCCTGGGTATTAGAGTCTCTTCCCAGCATGGAAGGTGGAGGTGCACAGAGAGAATGTTGAAAGAGACTATATGGAAAATTTCACAACCCATGAGTGATTAGGGCTTGGACTTTTCTGTCTTCTAGGAAGGCACATTGACGATAGGCAGAAAATCCTTAGCTAGAATTCATCATCTGACAGCTTGGCCAGAGAAATTGTGAATTTATATTGAATCCAAATGAAGTATTAAGACAACATCTCCAGCATCTCTTGTTTAATGAGATTCTGTACCTGGCTATCAGGTCATCAGTCTGATGTACCAGTCAGATTCGCATTTACAGATGCGGTCTTGAGTAAGGACCTTGAGCTCACATATGACACTTTCCTTTCTTCTTTTGCTCTGATGGCATCCATCAGCTTCCATGGCTGTAAGCAGGGAAGTTAGATTGACAAGAAGTTCCATCTTCAGAGCACTCATGCTGTCACCTCCCCCCTCCCAATTTTACATAAATGGACACAAGTATAGTTTCTCAAGAACAAAGTGTTCCTCAAACAGGTATGTGTGTCTTCTGCACAATTGCCTAGTGCCTTGTGAAATTTCCAAGGCTGAGTTACAAACTAGGCAGCTCCCTCATCTTCTTAAATATCAGCTATGTAGGCCTAGGATCCTCTTAGCAGCCCCTGTCAGGAAGTTGTTTTAAGATGTTTAAACTGAGCAATGAATCTATAGGGAAGGATCTGAATGAACAGCTTCAAAAATGAACCAAAATTGAACTCGAATCATGTCGTTGATCTAACAATCACTGAGCCCCACACAAACAAACTCATCTATTCTCTGCACATATGCTCACACACTGAGGTAAGCATATGGAAGATACCCACTTGCTTCTACCAATGGAAAAGGAGAAACAAAGAGAATGTGTAAAAATTTTTCAAGATCTGTAGAGGCTTGACAATAATGTGTCTACCAAAAGTCTTGGCTTTCTCCTTGTTCTCAGTCTCTGTCCATTTGAATAAAATGAAATTATGGTATTAATGTAGAAGAGAAGCATGTTTTGGAAGACTTCAAACTGTTCCAGTCTTTAGACATCAAAGCCGGGGTTTCAGCAACATTCCAAAAGGCAGCCCCAACAGTGTTCCATAGGCCATGCCCCTAAAGGGCCTGTCATTCTCAGAATTCCAGAATGCATATGACTCTTCCAATTCAATAGAGGCAGTTATGCATTCACCTGTCTCATACACTGGTATTTTCTCCACATTCAAGTGTGCTGACAATATACAGCATCTTTGTGGCTCCCAGAGTTGATCTCATTAACTGGTCTCTCTTAAGCCCACTCAAAACCCTTGACTCTTAGTTTAGATGCCAGTATGTCACCCTCATAATATTCATTCTCACAGAATTCTGAATTCCTCAGTCTCCTACACAGCTCCCAAAGCCAGCTTATTTCACTGCTGAAAAATACCTCAGTACTCTGTCATTGCTGATCCTGGTTTCTCCACACTCCCCCACAGATAGTTCACAATATACATGAATGCTATCTCAAGGTAGGCACCCTTTTCCTAACTGGAATTAAAAAAAAAAGTTCAGAGTGTTGTAACATTTTTAATGAAGTGCACATAATGAAGTCAGTAATCATTTATTGAGTACTGACTACATATCCACTGCTGAGCTACACATTGAGAACAGAAGAATAATAAAGTGTGGTCGCTGCCTCCAGGAGTCTACAGAGGGCATGCTAGGGAGCAAGGGGCCAGCCTAGTAGATTCTGGGAAAATAATGTAAGTCAGCATAAACTCCAGAACTAAAGTAATGCAATGATTCATAAGACAAATATTAATTGAGGGGCACCTGGGTGGGTTAAACAGCTGACTCTTGATTTCAGCTCAAGTCATGTTCTCATGGTTTGTGAGTTCAAGCCCCACATCGGGCTCTGCACTCACAGCACAGAGCCTGCTTGAGATGCATTCTCTCTCTCTCTCTCTCTCTCTCTCTCTCTCTCTCTCTCTCTCTGCCCCTCCCATGCTCTCTTTCTGTGTGTCTCTCTCAAACATTTTTTTAAAAGAAAGATATTTGTTGAGCATCATATTCTTTGAAAAGTGTTACACTTAGTGCTAGAGATAATGAAAGTAGGTTTGTAACATGACGACTTGTATGAGTTTGCAGAACTAGTGTAACAAATTAAGACAAGTGGTCACTTAAAACAGCAGGTATTTACTTTCTCACAGTTCTGGAGATTAGGTGTTCAAAATCAAAATCAAAGTGTTGGCAAGGCCATGATCTCTCTGAAACCTGTAGGGGAGAATCCTTTCTTGCCTCTTCTAGCTTCTGGTTGCCAGAATTTTTTGGCATTCCTTGGTTTGCGGCTACATTACTCCAGTCTCTGTCTCTGCCATCACATGTCCTTTCTCTCTGTCTCTCTCTGTCTCCCTCTCTCTCTCTCTCTCTCTCTCTCTCTCTCTCTGTGTGTGTGTGTGTGTGTATGTGTGTGTGTGTGTGCGTGTCTTTATATGGCCTTCTTGTAGGGATACTAGTCATTGTATTTAGGGCCCACCTTAATCCATATGACCTCATTTTAACTATTCACATCTGCCAAGATCTATCTGCAAGTAAGGTCACATTCTGAAGTTCCTGGTGGACATGAATTTTAGGGGGATACTATTTAAGCCAGTACATTCCTTAAAGATCTTGTCTTTTTGAAGGTTACCTTATGAGGTTCATACATGGTGTGCCCTGGCTGTTCAGAGAAGGAGGGCCAGTGTTCATGTACAGACTCTAGAAGGGCTACATGGGTGTAGGTCTGACCGTTGCCTCATTTTTTCAACCTATGGTATCCAAAATAACATTTTATACTGCAATCTATTGTGTGCCAGGTGCTGTGCTATGCAAGCTCTTACTTGCTTGATTTAATCTTATCTTCACAACTGCATTTTCAGTGAATATTATTCTTTCCATTTTGTAGGTGGAAACTATCTCAGAAATTTTAAGTCACTTCCGTGAGTTAAAGTAGGAGCTGGGACTCAAACCAGACCAGCTGCAAAGTCTGTTCCTCAGGCAGAACGTACACCTTTCTGGTGGAGAAAACACACCTCACATCAGTCACCTTCTGATTTAGACCATAGTTGAAATATTTGTCATTATCATATTTGAAGCTAGCTAGTATGGACCTGTCATTCTGGGCATGCACACTGCATTGCAATTTGCCAGATCAATTAATTATTTCTTGGCATCTGAGAGAGAGGAGAAAATCAGAGGCATATCAGAATTTATCATCTTTATTGAACCTCCAAACCCTTTAAAGATCGTAGTAGTTATTTTGAACTTGTTCATATTTATGTGGTCACCCTCCTACATCCTCCTTGTCTACCTTTGTGTTTCTAGTGTATGAACAGGACAGAGATGGTTACTGCATACATTGCAGGGTCCATGTGAAACGCTGCAGTCACCCATTGGATTTTATAGACTGAAACATTTGCAGTATTGTACTGGTAATTCTCAAGTGTCAGGTACAGGAATCCACAGTAGAGTAAGTAGGTATCCAGGGAACCAGTGTCCAGTCTGATCTCTTCACCAACTTAGTGTGTGAGTCAGGAAAGGTCTCTTCATGGCCAGATCCTACCCATGGACCTGTTTAATTTGGTAAAGAGTTTTTCAATAAGTTTTGGTTTTGAATGCCTTAAAGGAAGACAGGCTTCCTCCAGGTTCTCACAAACCTCACCCCTCCTCATGTACCCCTGGCCTGAACTATGTGTTTATGTGAGCACTGGAGCACCTGCAAGTACTTCTGTTTGCCACCCTTAGCTTAGAACAGTGGTTCTCAAAGTACAGACCCCAGGAACCTGTTAGAAGAGCAAGTTCTCTCCTCTCTAGGCATGCTGACTCAGAAATTCTGGTGGGGGGGACAGCAATCTGTTTTAACAAATTTTCCACATTATTCTACTGTACTCTGTACTTCGAGAACCACTTAGAGATAAGTTTGAGTTTTTCACAGAAACTCTTGCTTTCTCGGAAGACTACCTACTGATGAACTTCTCTTACAGCCTCATGGCCTACAAAGGCACCTTACCATACTGTTTTCTCACATGACTGCGTCAGCAGTGATTGGGGGGAGGGGATGCTCTCTCAGCTCTACTCAGAGATGCACAGCACAGTGGCTTGTTCAAAGGGGTACCTGCCAGTGCACGGCATCTCCAACCCAGGCCCTTTTTTCCTCCACACATCCCTGCTTAACGACAGATTGTTTTGTATATTGGTGAATAAATACAAACAAGTGCTTTCAGTTTGTCTGGTGAGGTTGAAGAAGAAATTATAAAAATTGTTACTCTTGCACTAATGCACCATTTTTTGTTGTTTTTCATTCATTAATTGTTCTCACTCATTCAGCAGTTAAAAATGCCAGTGCTACAGCAAGCACTATGCTATGTGATTTTTAAACTTAAAAATGTGCAAAGCACATGCATATTCATGAAAAAAAAACATCTTTTCAACTCCTAAGAGATAAGCAACAACTTATTTTACAGCTGTAAAAATCACATAATTGGGGCCAAAAATCGCATATTGTCTACCAGGCTATACTGACTCTGAGAGGGGTTATATTTAATGGTGTGAATTAGCATAAGTAAAGTAGGTCTTAAATGTAAATGCAAATGTATAGCATTCCCAGAAAGGAATTCCCTCCACCTTCCTTAATTGGGCAGGTGAAAACATATGGCAGGGATACTTCAAGTCAGCTTTTCAAAGATGTGTTTATTGGCTCTTTGTCACTGTTTAAAACTCAGAAAAAGTTAAAGGGATCGTCAGGAGGGGCTTAAATAGCCATTACATCCATCTGTCTGGCCGTCCATCTGTCTGTCCATCCAGTTATTCACTCACGCCCACAACGGTTATCTATTAAATGCCACTATATATCATGCACGGTGCTGGGCCCCGATGAACAAGACAGATTCAGAACCTCCTAAAACTCTCTGTACAGAAAAACAAAACAGCCAGCTAATTAACTTACTAAATTAATGTAACAATTGATAATTAATAATATAAATAGTAAGTAAATATTTAACTACACTGTGAAAGAAAAAAATATAGTGTGTACTAGGAGCCACACATTTGGGTACCTCGTCTACTGTGGGGATTGTGGGAGGACTATAGTATTGAAAAAGAGAAAATAATCTGTTAGATGCTTTGATTTGTTTGGGGAATCAAGGCCACATTCCATGGTGGGCATTAGTTGGAAAACCATAAACAGTGAGAGTCAGAAGAAACATTAGATGCTACAGTATCTGTCCCACTTTAAAAAATGAGGAGACCAGAACCCAGAAAAGGTGAAAGGAGGTTACTCAAAGTTACAGTCAGTGACTGGAAGATGTGTGAGTAGACACTGGCTCAGGCCTCCTTACTTGTAGGTTAGGGATGAGGATGTGCCTCTCTCAAAGACAGGGGAAATGGCAATATGATAAAAGATATCTCCCATGATTAAGGGTGGGGTGGAGTGCCAGGCTTGGGAATAGTAGAATGAGTCAGCTCAGTGGATGGAAGGAAATAAAAGGAGTGAAAGAGAGCAACAGACCCCATGGAGCAAGAGTCCGTGAACCGTGTTACCCCTGTCACTCCCTCTTAGTCACTCGAATGTTTTGCTCTTTCTGCCTCTCTTTCAAAAGCAGCTGCTATAACTGGGATGCAGTGCAGTAAAAGCACATCATGATCCACTTTTTCATTTTTGGATGGAAAGAATGACTAAGAGCCTCCTAGTTGGGCAATCATCTTGCTGTCCATGTGTGACAATCTAAGTCTATGGGATCGAAACTTGTTGCTTTATGCCAGTCTCTGTTCTGGTATAACTTTGACCCCTCAATGTGTGGGATGGTGAGGGGAAGCTCTGATAATCATCCAGATATAACATATGTGAAATTCCATGTGGGTATCACATGCTGGAGAGATCTTGCTGTGCCCCAAAGGTGAGACCAGACGCAAAACAGACATGATATGGCTGGAGGAAAGAAAACGTGGACAGGTAGAAAGTAGAATGAAAGGTCTTTCTTTGGCTGTTAGATCCTCAATTTTTTTTCAGATCTTAACTCAGAGAACTAGATTGTATTACTGGGCTCCTAAATTTTTTTGTTGAAAAGGTGGCAGCTGAAGAATAGCCTTCATAGGTGTATTTAAAATATAATTTAAATGTTTCAGAGGATCTGCTTGTCAATATTTTTTCTTAACTTTTGTTTTGTTTTTTTTTTTAACTGATTTCAGCTATACAAAGACTCTTTGGAATTGATATTACATCTACTTCATGACTGGGAAAATGAGTCACAGAAAGGCCACATGACTTGCCCAGAGCTGCTGGTTACTAGTTGTATGTCTTTTCCCCACTACTTCACACTAAAGGAAAGCTGTATTAATAGGAGGTGATTAAAGGTAGAGAGAAATCCAGAAGACTCATGGAAATGAAAGACAGATAGGTCTTTGAGTTTCTCTAATGAAAGGTAGGGGGCAATGGATTTAAACCAGGAGCACACACTATGATTAAATTTTGAAAGAAACACTGAGATTTTAAAATGTATGAAGGGCTTATGGGAGCAAAGAACTAGAAAGAAGATAGGAGCAAGAACAAACGGTGGAGATAGAACAAAGCTGTGAGATGTGTGCCCGGTTTGTTTAGGCTTTAAAACTGTCTAAGTTTACCGACTTTTTAAGCTCACCCTTTCAAGAGGGATGAAAGAAAGGATGCTGCTTCCGTGAAGTTTGTTTGTTTTCTTCTCTCTTGTGTCTTTCCTGACAAATGTATGTGCATGTGTGTGAATGCACACACACACACACACACACACACACACACACACAAATAAAGTGGAAACTGAGAGAAGTCGGTGGGTGGTGGAGAAAGATGGGGCAGAATCGGTGCATCAGGGGGCCTGAATCCATGTGAGATCAAGTTCATAGCAATTTCCCCAGGAGACTGTATCATATTCCAGTGAACAGAGTACAGCAGCAGGTTGCCATGGCAACAAAAGGCTTGAAATATTGACTCTGACTAGCAACAGGCCAGTGAAACAGCCTAACTAGGATTTATGGCACATTATAGTGTGAAAAGCAGGAGAAAATTACTGTAAAGGCAGGAATTATAGCACAACAGAACATATAAACTCCCAAATCCATCTTCCTAATTAAAACTGAATACTCAGGGGTAGAGCGAATAGTAAGACTGTTAGCTTAAATGGGGATGTGTTATCAGTGCCTCCTTATAAAGTTTATTGTCCTTAAGACTAACTGTGTATGTATTTGGAGAGCAAGAGGGAGGGTGATACAGAGGAGGGATCGAAGCAAGAATCCTGGTCAGTTAAATCTCTTCACCTTTATTCTTAGTGACATAAAATTTCCTTACATTCTAGTCTCGGATCTCACAGGCTTTTCTGAGCCAGAAAAGGCTCAGATTCCTCTATATGTAAATAACTCCTCACTTTCAGGCCCAAAAGTCCAGAAGAGGGTATCATACTCAGGTTCATTAGAACTCACCATGGGGTGGGGGAGAGAAAAGGAGGATTATAAATCAGGTTTATTGTTGCAAAAAAAAGATCTTGGGTTTCCTGACCCCATACAACAAAAAAATACCTTACTGTCTATAACAGATTTCATCAAAGTAATTTAAGAGATATTAGATTAACTTCCTAAAGACATTTCATATTCTAAACTCCTAATTGAAAGAAAATAGAATAATCTTCTATGTATTCTATGTGTATACAAGGTATGTCCAGTTGGGCAAATGTATGTTTACTGTAGAGAGATGGAAATCTAGGCAGATTCCACTTTGGTAAGTGACATGTACAAACGTAGAGGAACAAGACCAAAACTCAAAATCATTATTCAATAGACAAATGGCTATTAACACACCATGCCATTTAGAAGTAGTCAAAGAAAATCCAAAAACACAAGTTCAGCATAATTCTGATGCATTGTTGTGTAAACTATGATGCAGAACAGAAACCAGAGGCAAGGGGGATTCCTCTTCTAGGGTGCATATGGCTATTCAATAGATGAGTTTCAAAAACATGGTCCCTAGTGTTCTAAGGGGATCCAGATATGAATTGAGGACAACAGTTAAGGAAAAGTAAGCAAAAATAAGTGAGATGTTGCTCAGACCTAAAGAGCACCAAGAAGGTGAATCCCAAGAAGCTGAAAACAGGTGCTCCTTGGTCAAGTTCAACCTACAGATGTGTTTTGCTTAATCAACTTTTTAAAAAAATATTTAATGTTTTATTATTTAGAGAGAGACAGAATGTGAGCAGGGGAGGGACAGAGAGAGAGAGACAGAATCTGAAGCAGTCTCCAGGCTCTGAGCTGTCAGCACAGAGCCTTACCTGGGGCTTGAAACCACGAACCATGAGATCATGACCTGAGCTGAAGTCTAACACTCAACTGACTGAGCCACCCACATGCCCCAGTGAGTCTCTTAAGATCCCAGAGAGATTTTTTTTAAGTTTATTTACTTATTTTGAGAGAGAGAGACAGAGACAGAGAGAGCACATGCAGGAGCAGGGGAGAGGTAGAGAGAGAGGGAGAGAGAATATCAAGCAAGCTCTGTGCTCTCAGTGTGGAGCCTGATGTGGGGCTCAATCCCACAAGTCATGACATCGCAACCTGAGCTGAAATCAAGAGTTGAATGCTTAACCAACTGAGCCATCCAGGCATCCCTCAACCTTTTTATTCAGGTCTTATCAACCTGCCCCTAACTAAGCATTTGGGTTTGTGATGCCTCCATGTCTTCCCCACAAGTCTTACTTTATGTGAAAACCTTTGCCTTTTTATAATTCTTTTAAGTGCTCCTAATCTCTCAGATTCTTCTTCAGAGCCTTAGTTCTCAGTCTGGAGATCAGTCAGGGAAAATGGGAGAACCATTATTCTACAGTGGTTAAGTATTCATCATTTATTCAATCAGCCATTTAACAAGTATTTATTGAATACCTACTAAGTTTTGGTAAATGCTAAGAATACACCCATGAACATGATCAATGCAATCCTTGCCCATCAGGGGAGGGCAGACATTACACAGATAATTACATAATAAATATGTTAAATATGCCAAAGAAAGTGCAGAATGTTCTGAAAATTATGATTGTTTAACCTCATTTGTATTTCCCTATAACTGTAGTTGCCAAAGGAGCCCTACCTGATATTGTCTAGGTTTATGAGATTATTGAGCCCTACATTCCCATAGCTTATGTCAGTGTTATACTCAAGATCATAAGAGTCAGCTATTATTGTTTTTTTTTTTTTCTATTTTAAATACAGGGCCTGGAGGACATTTAGAAGATTTCTAAATAAATGTCTATATCTGTGCATTTTCATGTTTTTCACCTCTTTGTCCTAAAGTTGCAGTTTAGGAAAGAATTATTATTGAGGCCTCTTAGCAATTGTGATGAGTTAATGCAAGGTTTTTCTGCAGCAAAGCAAACATATGTAATGAATATGGTTAAGCCATATATGATTAAAGCATTATTTATGCTTTATTTATAAGTATTTGCTATTGATAATAGCTCCCCAAAGCAAGATTCACCAGTATTGCTACAGCATATGGGACTTCTGCTATAGATTAATAATGCCATGATATTTTCTTTAATGAAGGTGGAAATGATTGCTTTATTTTAACAAAGGGACCTCTATGTTCCCCCTGAGTTTGAGCCTTGAATGTAGACGATCGGGGATGCTATATCACAGCTGTCACCATGCTGATAATGACTCTCACTGGGATTTCATAATTTCTGCCCACAATCCATTGTTTCCTCTCAGGAGGTATGGAGCAAATTTATAGGGAGATTCTTCAATCCAAGCACAAAAGAGGATTTTTAATTTTTTTTTTTTTTTGTCCTCACACATTTGGTTATTTGACTGTCTCTCATTCTTCACATTTCCTTTACTTTTGTGTTTGTGCCTTTTTCCTACAGTGCCAGACACATAATGAATGCTCAGTATTAAGTATTAACAGATAGTATTATTACATGTTATTTACTTTATTCCCTCCTTTGTTTTAAATAACCTTTCATTGTGCTTCTAATGCCCTCTTGTTCTTATTAGTTGGCAGAACAGGCATAGCAATGCTAAAAGCAATTAAGACAAATGATAAAAAAAAATAAATAAATAAAAGCACAGAACTAACTGTGGGAGCTCCTGGTGCTGCCACTTTCTAGCTGTGCTTTGGGCAAGTTATTCAAGTGTTCTGTGCCCTAGAGAGTAGCTGGGAATGTATGTGCTTTACTTAGAACAGTACCCCACTCTTAAGGAATGGAATGCATGTATTAATTATTATTATATTGTTGCAGGTGTACAGAATTTCATCCACACATTGATATCATGTATTGGAGAAAAATTATATTTAGAGAGTTTAGATCTTGTTTTATTTGAAACAGAAATGGAATTCTGAGTTTGCAGCTGGTAAACTGAAATTAAGCCAGGCCTCAGGCCCTTTGGTTAATCAAGCACATATTGCAGTGTTGAATCATCTATCAATATCCTTCCAGAAACCCAATGGGGGAGCTCCTGGATCCAGGACTATAATATTGTGTGCCCAGCAAGGAACACGTGCCCAACACATAAGGAGTACCCTGCAAGCGTTTGTTGAACTGCACTAAACATGGTTTCTCTTTGAATATGATGCAATTTAATATACTCAAAGGAGGAAGACTCATGTCTCCCTTCTTCCTCACTGCTATACTCGACCAGTGTCAGAGTAATACTCTTATTCAGTCATGTTGGATGCTTCAGAGTCCAACCTGAGTCTTTTAGGACATAGTAAATGAACTGAATTTTTACATTCTTTTTTTTTTTTTAATTTTTTTTTTCAACGTTTATTTATTTTTGGGACAGAGAGAGACAGAGCATGAACGGGGGAGGGGCAGAGAGAGAGGGAGACACAGAATCAGAAGCAGGCTCCAGGCTCTGAGCCATCAGCCCAGAGCCTGATGCGGGGCTCGAACTCCGGGACCGCGAGATCGTGACCTGGCTGAAGTCGGACGCTCCACTGACTGAGCCACCCAGGCGCCCCAATTTTTACATTCTTGAAGGGTAACATCACTGTGGTTAGTGTTGATTATAACATGGCATGAATAATTTTTCACTGCTTGCAATTTTTCCTGTGAATTTATAGAATTGTGAAAACATTTTTTTAAAGTAATGTGTAATATTTCCAATTTTATATTACATTCATCCTGTGAATCTAGCCTAAAGTGCTTACAGACACCCCGTTACATATTTTTAAAAAGAATTTTTACTAGGAAGTTCACCTGGGCCAGGTGAAAATGTTTACATAAAAGTCACTCTAAATGCAAACATAGAAACCCATTTTACTTCTCACACCACCCCTCCTGACTGCCCCTGATTTCCTCCTCCATGTCCCTAGACTTCAGCTTTTCACCTTCTTTCCTCCCAAGAGCTGGTTTTGTCCTTCCTGATATCTCCCCCTCCCCCACTCCCTTTTCTCATCATCTGTTCTGTCCCTGGGACTTCTTGTCTTTTCTGTTAGCTACACTTATGATAAAGACTTCTTTGATGCTGAATGCCTCCGAACATCATTAAATTAAAGTAAATTCACCTTTTTTTGCCCTTTTATTAAAACACACTTCTACCTGTTAAATTAGTTACCAGAAATCTGTCTCTGGATAACAAATTCTGCAGAATTTTCCATCCAAGTGATTAGATTAGATTATGTCTAAATGGGTGCCTCCTTCTTATCTGAATCTGAGTAGGAGTATCAGAGACTGTTAACACCTTCTACTGGGTAAACTGTTTGCAGCCTTCTCAAAGTTAATTAATATGTAAATACTTGCTAAGGGAAGGTAACACATTTTTCAATTAACATACCAATAGGAGCTCAGGGCAGCAGATTATAGGTGTGTGTGCATATATGTGTATGCCTGTGTGTATATAACTTCCTCAGTGTTTCGCCTGGAGTAAATTTGAAGTTAAAAAATACAGTGTCTAAATTTTGTAAAGACTCCTATGCCAAAAGTAATTCCGTGAGCTGGGGCATATTCATCTCAATCCTCCACCCCACCCCCACCACCCCATTTCCTATTCTCCAGCGCTTTGTTGTTAGTTCACCAGCCCCAGCTCCTCTCACTGACGTAGAGTAGACTGTTTGCTACTTTGGGAGCTTTTGATTGGAATCAGAAGGGTCTCATATTAGTGTCATGAACATTTTCATCCTCTCTTAAGGGTTCCAACCACAGGGTTCTCTCCTCCCACCACTTTTTTGTTTTGTCTTTGGGTGAAGAGGAATAGGTTACGTATATATTTGTCATAAATTTTAAGTCTACAAAATGGCCATCTTCACACTTTCTTTAGATTTCTCCCACTTCTTTTTTTTTTAATGTTTATTTTTGAGAGAGAGACAGAATGTGAGCAGGGGAAGAGCAGAGAGAGAGAGGGAAACGCAGAATTTGAAGGAGGCTCCAGGCTCTGAGCTGTCGGCACAGAGCCTGATGTGTGGCTCGAACCCACAAACTGCAAGATCATGACCTGAGCTGAGGTTGGACATCTAACTGACTGAGCCACCCAGAGCCCCAAGATTTCTCCAGCTTCTATTTAAGGTTCCTCTTGCTACCTTGAGCTCCATATTTGGCTGTTACAATCAGAGTGATTTAAAGAAAGAGCACCTTCAATATTGAATGTCTAACATAAGTTTCATAAATCTTCCTCTTTGCCATAAAATGTAATGTTTACTTGAGCTTCTCTCTCTTCTGTCTCCCCCTTTTCCTCTTTCAGCTTAAATCAACCACACATATTCACTTATTTCATCTTCCCATTAATTAAACCCTCCAGGGTCCTAATGTTGCTTTCCTTTCAACACTAATTTGTTAAGTTATTTCTAACACCACAGTTTTCCAAACCGCGTCAAAAACTCAATCACTTATGTATTATGTGTAGGGGCTTCTTTAGTGTGTATGTGTTTAACATGTAGTCAATTGATGAACCTATTTAGTAAACTATTCCCAAACGGTCTGGGAGGATTTGTCTTGTTTTTGTCTTGTTTTGTTTTTGTTTTTGTTTTTGTTTTTTCCAGAACTCGCTGCCTGAGATCCTAAAACTTGATCTTTTCTAGGAATGGCAAAAATACTCAGAGGGATAATATCAGGAGTCACTTAAAGTCACAGGCTCCTGATTTGGATTCTGGCACCACTTGTTATATGACTATAGCAGAGGAAAAATAATTTTCCCTCTATCCTTCTAGGTTCTTGGCTGAGACTACCATATAATAAAAGACAGGAGAAAACAAATAGAAGTTTAATAGCATATATGTCTCCTGTATACATGGGAGATACCAGGAAAACTGAGTAACTCTTAGAAATGGCTCAAGTCATCATCTTAAATACCATCTGTATCTAAAGACAGAAGGAAGATGGGGGAGATGGCAGGGGGTGAGGGGAGGGTTGGGCAGAAGGAGCTACTTACGGGAGATGAGCAGGGAAGGCATAGTAAATAAGCATAAGGACATTATGCAGTCTTAAATCTTTGACTTCTCCATTGATAAGAATTTCTAGAGATTCAGTCATATTCTGGTACAGGTAGGGAGACACCCTTATAAATGGAGATTTCCCTTGTAAATACAAAAGGCTAACTTCTACTCAGTTTTCAGAGCTTCTCTTGATGTCTGCTTGTTTAAAAATAACCAGTTTAACATAATCCCATGCCAAAAAGCCTATTTTGGGGTGGCAAATTTTGCTCCCCTTTATGAGCTTGAGCAAAATTCTTGAATTCTCTGATCTTCACCTTTATCATTTGTAAAATGGAGGTTAAATAGCTTTTATGTCCCAGGTAAGGTCCAAAAGCCGGATTCTTTGCCCATTAGAATGATATATTATTCAAATTGTCATTCATTTATTCATTCATTTACTGTACTCACCCATTTATCACTTCTTTGTTGAGTTCAAGCCACTAGTCCTAGGTAATGGTGATACTGTTTTATGTTTTAAAGCATGCCACAAGTTTAACACATTCTTTGATGTATTATCTTTTTGGAGCCTTCAGGAAATATTTTACAGGGCTGTGGAGATATGTCATCAAATATAATAAGTGAATTTACCCACAGCCACCTAGCTAGTGAAAGGTATGATCCACTGACCTCACAGTCCTTGCTTTTTCCACTCCATCTTTTAGGTTTTGCACAGGATGATTTTCTCCAAGCAGTTGCTGTAGGGGTCCTGCTTATAATCTTTATGAATGATTATGTTGCAAACATACATGTCAGATCAAACACATGGTTCACTCCAAAGACAGCCTGTGCAATATTGTACAATATTTAATAATTGGGATATTTCATACCACAATCTCGTTTTCTAGCTTCTTTTGAAAAACTAGAGTATTTGACATTACTGGGTTTCTAATCAGACCAGGTAATGACCAGCTGAAGCTGCCCTGTTTGATTGAAGCATATGCTAACTCTTCTTAATTACTCCCTGATACTATAGCATACAAAGAACTTTTAAAAAAACCCTGTGCTATACTGTTATCTTGATTTTATAGCAAGTTGCCTGAAACCATATATAAGCACAAATGTGAAGGAGATGTGGCTCCAGGCCTATTTAGGGCCAATAGATAAACAGATTGATCTGAGTGCATTATGATGTATGTATAAAAGCTATACACTATGTGCCATGTTAATATCAAAGAGTATGTGATTAATTTTGTCTGTGACTTAGACATACCTCTGTCATTATAAGGAATAGTGTGATTAACATGGAGCCTTACTCAGCTTCTCTGTGGTGAGGTGATTAATCTATAAGCCCTTGAGGAGCCTGGTCTTCCCAGAAGCAGGAAAGACTGAAATGCAAAGAGTACTGGATTAGAAATCAGGACAACAAGTGTCTGCTCCTGGCTCTGAAAATTTCTAGCTACCTAACCTTATAAAAGTCATCAAGTTTATATGTGCTTCAATTTCTTCATCAAAAAATAAACGGGCATGAAAGGGAGATACCAGATCCCAGAAAATAAGCAGGTTTCACTCACAAATACTTAAGGTGGGGACCCTTTGCTAAGCTGTGAAGGATTTGAAACCATGCCTGTGCTTTGTAGTAAAGAGTGCTGCAAACAAAGAAGCTGTGTCTATTACAGGCAACAGGAGGAGTCTCTGACATCTAAGGGAAAATGTGATTTTTGAGAGTGAAAGTGAATAGCAGAGCTAGGATCAAATTTCTACTGCAACAGAGATCGCCATTGGTGAAAGTAAAAAGAGGTAAATACAAATAGAATGCATAGCAAGCTGAGGACTCAAACCAAAAGACTTCTAGTTGAAAGTGTGTCTTTAATTGAAATGATAGTAGGGCTCTGAAAATCACATGGTGGGAGATTCTAAAAAAGTCTAGTCACTTTGTGAGTTACCAGACTGATTTGATTATCCCTGCCCCTCTTATAATGTTCCAGTGGACTCTTGACTTAACTCCAATTCCTTGAATTTGGCAAAGTAATAATTATATTACATGTGGCTACTCTTGGCTCAGCTTATTTATCGCATCACTTTCACCATGATTACTTGCCACAAGTCTTTCTTTGGTTTCTTTTCCAGTGTAGTCCTCACAATAAAATCTTAGCATCTCTTCAGATATTGCTTGGAAATCACATCCCTGGAAATCTGGGAGGTGATTTGCCCTGTTGGATGATGGATACATAACTCAGCAGTTGGGGGCTGTATAAGGAAATCATGTCTCTTAGAAGTGCTCTTCCTCCCTCCCATCTGGACCATTTAGTTGTACTTGTTATTGGATATGGGAAAACATGACTTTTCTCCCAGTCACAATTGCTGCCATTACACAGTTTTAGGTTCTTTGCTGTGTGACACCTGTGTTGGTGGCTATAAATAAATGTACATGGTAAGAGTACTATGGTGAAACTCCAAGACAACTGGGCACAGAGACCCCAGCAACAAGATCCCTGGCCAGTCTACACACTACTGCTGAAGTTGCCTGCTATGTTACAGTCTACTCCTCCTTCCCCAAGGTAGAGATGTGTCTCTCTAGGAGATACAGCAGATCCTGGTCCAGTTGCATTAAAAAAAACCTGCTCACAACTTCCTTTCTTCTTATATCTTACCAGTAGTGTTATGTTAGTGAGTTATAAGGATAACGTATATGTGCCTTTTGGGATTTATGGGGGTGATCGCTTGGGTGTTCTCAACTAGAATTAACATTATAAGAGTAGACCCTGTCATGAGATGTACAAGCTGACCCAGCAGCTGTGTGGGTCTCAAGTAGATGCATCATATTAACTGATAGTGCCTAGTCTTTCTGTCACTGTTTACTTCCTCCATCTTTGCAAAATTCTGAAATATTTGAGGGATGTGAGGACAATGGTGAAATAATGTTGTTCTCAGAGTGGTCTTTTACCTCTTTTGCTAGAAGGCCTGTCCTATTTCTATCTCAACCACTGGCTATACTTTTAAGGATGCCATTCATATTTTCTAAACCAAAAATTGAAATTCATAGTCTAACAAGAGATTTTTATGCCTCTTCAAGGACGGGGTTGGGTGGGGGTTGGTATGTGAGACATCCTTGAGCAAGGACTGACAAACTCACTGTTTTAGAAATAAAACTGTCTTGGAATACAGCTATGTGCATTCATTTACATGTTATCCATGGCCTATTTTGTGCTATAATGGCAGAGGTGTGTAGGTGCCACAGATACCTTATGGCCTTCAAAGCCTAAGCTATTACTATTTGGTCTTTTACAGAAAAAGTTTGCTGCTCCCACCCTTGAAGATGGAGTGTATATACTATAATGATATACGTGGAACACACCAGAAGTTTATTTCAGGGAAAAAGATAACATATTTGAAATAGCCAGTGCTTTAATTCAGATTTTATGTCTATGAGATTATGGGGACTGGAAGCATTGGTCCATGCTGTCCTTGGAGGTTAGAGGATTGATGTTTGGGTAAGAAATGTGGAATAGGACCATATGCTAGGCAGTGTAGTAGAGGGTAGGGCAGGTCAGCTGCTTCCAGCTTGATGACTTAATCATCACAGTGTTATGCCATCTGGGCTCCAATGCTGTTCACCTCAAATTTTTCCTTTAGGAAACATCTTTTTCTTACAATTCTTAAAGTTTGACTCAGGTCAAAGGGGATGCTCTTTTTTTACTTTCTTTATATTTCTTTTTTCTGGTTTCTTAAGATATTTTAGGTCTTGTGGCCCCAAGTTTAAAATACATTTTACACCTTCACATTGCAAATCTAGATATGAAAGTTCAACTTTTCTTTCTCTCCCAGTACAGAAACTAGAGCAAATCTGTAGCAAACAAAGACTTGGATATTATTTTTTAAGATGTATTTAGTTAGTTTGAAAAAGAGAGAACATGACCAGGGGATGGGAAGAGAGAGGGGGAGAGCGAGAGAGCGAGAGCCAGAGTGAGAGAGAGAGAGAGAGAGGGTGGGGGAGGGAATCCCAAGCAGGCTCCACACTGTAGCCCAGTGCAGGGCTGGATGCCATGAACTGTGAGATCATGACCTGAGTCGACATCAAGAGTCAGTTGCTTAACCACCTGAGCCACCAGGTACCCCAGAGATTATTTTCTTAATGCACTCATATGTGTTCTAGTGTGTGTGTATATGTATGTGCGTGTATATATACAACTGTGAGTTTCATTCTGTGACATGTCACATGTGTACATTCATGTAACCATCATCACACTCAAGATACATAACTTTGGGCTAATGTTTTAATTGGCATTTACAATTTCTATCTGCTTTGGAGTGGTCACCATCTCATCTCCGAAGGACCACCTGAGAGCATGTTAGAAATGCAGAACCAGAATCTGCATTTGACAGATCTGGTCATTCATGTGCATGTTAAAGTTTGAGGATGTTGTTCTAGAAAATGTTTTAATTTCTTAGTTCATTAGCTTGATAGAATTAATTGGGTAATGGAGGGAGCATATCAAAATCACTGTGAAGCTTTGGATAAAAGTATTCCTGCACCTTCGACCTCAAGACTAAATCTGAAATGATTTTTTAAGGATTCTAGAGGCAATTTTGATGTATACAATGTGTGAGAAGAGTGCATGTTGCAAGAGTTCTCAGAATTATTGTTTACACTTTTCTTTAAACCCCCTAGCAGCTACCTCTTGCCAGGCCAACAAAGATTATCTAATATGTTTGATCAGCCTTTCACTATCCTGTCCATTGTTGTGGCAGTTTGTCTCAAACATAACAAATATTAAAAAGGTCCCTTTTTAAAGATAAACATTCTCATACAATACATCCTTACCATTGACTCAAAATATTTATTATAATTTTTCCTAAAAATGCACAAAGAAAATAAGTACAAAAGCTATAAGCTAACAGTTCTTTTTTTTTTCATGTTTATTTATTTATTTTGGGAGAGAGACAGCACACACGTTGGGGAGGGACAGAGAGAAGTTGAGACAGAATCCCAAGCAGACTCCGTGCTATTAGCACAGAGCCCTATACAGGGCTCAAACTCACAAACCTTGAGATCATGACCTGGCCCAAGATCAAGAGTTAGATGCTTAACCAACTGTCTATAGGCTCATAGTTCTTATATGGCCAGAAAAATCATTGCAAATTTACAAATGAAATACAAAGAATTCCATTGAAGGGGAGCCTGGGTGGCGCAGTCGGTTAAGCGTCCGACTTCAGCTCAAGTCACGATCTCGCGGTCCATGAGTTCGAGCCCCGCGTCAGGCTCTGGGCTGATGGCTCAGAGCCTGGAGCCTGTTTCCGATTCTGTGTCTCCCCCTCTCTCTGCCCCTCCCCCGTTCATGCTCTGTCTCTCTCTGTCCCAAAAATAAATAAACGTTAAAAAAAAAATTTTTAAAAAAATAAAAAATTAAAAAAAAAAAAAAAAGAATTCCATTGAAATTAAGATCATTCATTTAATGTGACAGAAGACATCTTTCTGAGAATAAATTACTGCTTGCAATGTGAATACCTGATTACTATGGTGTAGATTCTTTGGAGTTTGGCACATCTCTATGGCTGTAAGCCTTGTGGCATCTCAGTCCCCTTACTGTTTTCCTGTTTGAACCTGCAGAACTTTCTGTGTGGTTCAAAATCCCATTTGGTCTTCTCTTTCCACAAACATCTAATGTATGTCTATATTATGTTCACCTCTCTTCCATTTAGATTTCATCAACTAAAATAGTAGTTCTTACTATCAGTGTGCTTACAGACCTAAACCCAAGGGATAACATTATATGACAATCCTCAGTTGGCAACTGTGTGACAGTACTCAGTTGGAAGATGATCACCCAGAGTATGCTTAATAGTTGTTTTTTTTTTTTGAAATAAAACATCAAATTAGAAAAATGGTGAAGGTAACTCTGCATACCTAAGTGTATTTCATTGATATCTTCAGCTCAGTGTGCAGTGGGGGACAGAATAGAGTGGAGTTTATAAACATGGCCTTGGAGTGAGCAAGGTACAGAATCAATTTAAACAATTCCACTTACTAGGTGCATCTCCATGGTAGAGTTTCATTTTTTAGCATCTCTGTATCTTGGTTTCCTTATGTGTCTAATGGAGATGGTTATTCGGTACTTTATAAGCCAATGCTTATATGCAGGTGCAATATGCAAGGAAAGTCCTTAGCCTAGTCTTAGCACATCATTAGCACTCAATTATGAGTAGCTATTTTAACCATAATAATAATAAAAATAATAATAATAATTGTTACTATTATTATTATGATTGCTGGGTTTTTTTTTAAGTTTATTTATTTATTTTGAGAGAGAGAGAGCACGTGTGCAGGGAGAGACAGAGAGAGAGGATAAGAGAGAATCCCAAAAGAGAGACTCTCCATGCTGTCAGTGTGGAGCCCTGAGCCTGAAGTGGGGCTCAAACCTCATGAACCCTGAGGTCATGACCTCAGCCAAAATCAAGAGTGTGATGCTTAACTGAGCCACCCACACACCACTATTGCTGTTTTTATTATAGATCTGGACATTATATTTTTTATTAATTAAACCTGACACCTATTTCTTTCTTTTGTTTGCTTCATCATATTCTTAAATTATTTATTTTTTCTCCATTGACCTCTTGTTTTAACCTGATTGTAGCAGAAGTAAAAAGTCCCATCAAAATCCTAGGGTATTTGCCACCTGACTCAAAGCACCATTGTTCTTGCTGTAGCTCCCTCCTGAACTGCTTCTGTTACCACAACTTCTACATGCTGCTTAGACAACTTCACCTATTTTCCAGTGTAGCCAATCTGGTGAAGGAGCACCTCACGATGGTGGTGTCCTGGGGCAGACATTACTAAGGTAATGCTGATTTCATTCATTGCCCCTTGTGCTTTTAATTTTTGCTAATGAAGCCTGTAATAAACTGATTGAAGGTGAAAAAGATAACTCAAAACATAGAGAAGTACAGTATTTTATTTTGCCATCAGCATATCCCTATGTTTATGCAGTAGGGATTTAAAAAAATGAATCCCTACACTTGACAAGGCATACTTCCAGTTCTCTGAGCTATGCCAGGGCTTTTGATTAGAAGCCCTGTTTTTGTTATTTCTAGCTCCTGTATGAGTAGAGACTTCATTAACAGAAGTAGGTTCAGGGTATCCATTGGAGCCATAGAGAATAAATTCAAAAGGAAGGGAGGGAAGGAGGGAAAGAGGAAAGAAGGAAGGAAGGAAGGAAGGAAGGAAGGAAGGAAGGAAGGAAGGAAGGAAGGAAGGAAGGAAGGAAGGAAAATAGTTTTACAACTATTTCACTAAGAAGAGAAAAAGGAAGCTTATGAATTAAATCAAGACTTTAAAAAAATCCTAAAACCTTCATCTGCTTTGCAATTGCACATCTTTGACATATGCATGAGGCATGAAGGAAATGTAATACTTTGGGATGCATGGCCAACATCCTGATTGTTCATAGTCATTAGACAATCTGGTAGTGTCTGGCAGTTTAGGGGTGCTCACCTTACTGTTTTCACCTAATCATAGTGTTGTGATGACCTTTTGCATTTTTTAAGTGTTCTTTGCAATTTCAGGTTAGATATGCAACAGCAGAAACTATTTGACCTGACAAATGGCTCATTTTCTGAGGCAGCTGTTAAACACCTGTCAGAGGTGGTCTCATTTTAGTGACGAGTTAGGTAATTCTAGGGGTTTAAACCATGGGCAATAAATAACCATCCACACTTATTGAAGGAAGTGTCTTCTTAGAGAAGAGAACAGAGCTGAAACTGATAGGGACATTAGTCCGGTAACGAAGTCACATCAGCGAAGATTTACCTCTGAATGATTTGGATAGTGGAGAAGTGTCTGCACCAACACCTGCCCTTGAGCATAGAAAATAAGAAAACACAAACCAGCTCTCCTGAAAATAGTGATCACTAGCCTGTGCTCTTAACATTGTAGGTCAGTAGGGAATAGCCATCACAAAAGTGCCATGGCGCCAGTAGCCAAGGCTAAGTGTGCCTAACACTGAACTACAAGTCGCTGTCAATGCAGAAAGTATAAAGTATGAGAGTAAACAGTTCGTGGCAACAAACTCAGGCGCACAGACAGGCAAGACTGAGGCTGTGGCCATGGTGAGATCACTTACTCAAGACTCCTCGCTGGCCAGTTTCACAGGCATGGGGGATTCCCTCTCCATATGTATTAACTATGGACAAAAAGAAGTTAGAAGCATAAAATAATTTCAAAGATGGTCACCAGCAGAGTGAGTGCAGCAGGGACCTTATTTCTCTCTATATAATGGAAGATAGAGTAGCATTGTGCAAAGCTTGGCTTTGAAGCCAAGTGGACCTAGATTTAAATTCATATGTGCTTTGTGTGTAAATTATTAACAATCCACAGCTACTCTGTAATATCTGTAAAGTGGATGTAAGAATAGACAAGGTTAATTTGTGAGGATTAAATGAATGAGGTATTGCACAGTGCCAGGTGTTTAGAAATCTGTGTTAATATCTTGAAAAAAAGGTCTCTAGATATGTGTCTTGGGTCTTTGTACTTTTCCATTTCTATTTGCTTGAAAATATACGGTCAAACTAAAGAGCTGGTACAATAGCTCAAATGTTAAATGACAGACTTAAGATTCAACAGGAAGGATAAATGATACTAAAATGAAATAAATTGTAATAGGGCTGTATAAAACTCTGCCCTTTTAAAAAATAGTTATTACTCTAATTCTGGGTAGAAGATACCTCATTTAAATAGGTGTTTAGATAGTAAAAAATGTTAGATCCCAGAAAAAGCATTTTTTAATTTAATTTTAAGTTGCTTATGTATGAGTTCTGTGCCCTTTCTGCTGCTACATTTTAAGAAAACATTGACAAACCAGGCACATCCAATGCCAGTGCAATCCAGCACTATGTGCTGGTTATCAAATCTTGGCTCTGCCACCATGGGTCCATGAACAAGTCAGTTACCTCACTGATAAATGTGCATGGAAGTCCTCACCCTGGTCCAAGCTAAGGGTTGCATTACATAATGCAAGTAAAGGGTTCATGCAGCCTAGCGCTTGGCTCGTAACTAGGAGCTATTCTTATTCACCGAAGAGAATGATGAGAATGGTGGCAGCTTCAAGATAAGGAGCTGAAGAAACTTGAAATATTCAGCCTGTAAAAGAGAAGCTTAAGGAGGGATATGGCAGCTGTTATCAACTATTTGAATGACTGTTAGGTAGAAAAGAGATTCTCATTAATCAACCTAACTCTAGGAGACAGAACCAGGACCAATGGGTAGAGGTTGTGGGATCTATTTGGGCTCCATAACAGGAATAATTTTCCATTTCATGGTGTCCTAATCATTAGAATAAACTTCTTTAGGAGGTAAACTTCTTTAGGAGAATAAACTTCTTTAGAAGTTAGGAGTAAACTTCATTGGAGGAAGGAAGAGGAAGAGATGGAGGAGGAGGAGAAAGAGACAGAGGAGGAGAAGAGAGGGAGGAGGAGGAGGAAAGCAATAGTTCGTAGAAGCAGCAGCGGTGGTGGTGGTGGTGGTAATGGAGAATAAAAATAACTCTTGGGGTATTGTAGTTACTGTTCTAAGGAATCTGCATTCATACTTAATCCTCATAATATCCAGCCAGGTTCGGCAGGTACATTTATCATTCCCATTTTACAGATGAGGAAACTGAAGCACAGAGGTGCAGTAAATTTTTGAGAATACACAATTCAGATATGGCAGAGGTGGCATTAGAGCCCAGACTTCCTGACTCTTGGATCCACTCTCTCCACCACTATAGGAAGTATCTCTCAAATACACAGGGAAAGCTTGAGTGACCACACATCATGGAGGTTAGAAAAGGAATTCCTGCACTGAACTTGGGATTTGGCTGGATGACCTCCACAGTCCTTCTTATTAAATGTCTAATTTTCTAAGACCAAAAAAGCAAGGAAAACACACACACACAGACACATAGACACACGCACACACACAAACACATGCACACACACACAATGGCAAAAGATGATACAAAATGTAGACACAAATTGTCACAGATTTTTGTCAACATAAAAAGCTCAAGGTGTTCACCTAGAACCTATCTTCTACTTTATACTCAGTAATAAAAGAATGGACATCCATTGTCTTGTTCCAGGCAGAATAGAAGGACATACATTTAAATAAGGTATTGGTAGTAGAACTAACAGTAGCAAAAAGAGATCACTGAACCTCTGTGGGAGAGAAAGGGGATACTAACTTATTGAATAAATATTAACTAAGCACCTACGCTGTGTTAGGGTCAAAAAATTTATGTAAAAGAAAATAGCACAACAATCATTGCAGTCTTCATACATTTAGATTCTAGTCACCTTTAGGCTTTTTCTGAACTTTGATATGCAATGATACTTTTTTTCAAGTCTTTTAAGAAAATAATAAATTATATTCAGTTTTTGGAAAGGAGGCACACATGGTATTTTCACAACCTGGGTAATTTCACCTTCAGTTTGGGTGCTAAAAAAGTGTACACTCAATTCGTCTCAGGCCAGCTTACTATCCAGGAAAGACAAATATAGGTCTTATTGTAATAAACTATTTTAATATCCTGCAGTGGGAAAGCTCAGGAGTGGACATTTAAAGTTTTGCTACTGCTGTCATTTATGACAAACTTTTGTCTTTGGATCTCAGTTTTCACATCTGTAAGTGAGGAACTTTGACTAAACTCTCTTCGTTTCTGTAAGGCTCTAATGTTTCCTATTTGTTTTATTTTTATAATTATGCTTATTTCGTCATGTAGATGCCAGATGGCAAAACGCCTTGGCAGTGTGTGCAGGACCCAAATTGATTCTGGGAAATGGGGCACCAGTGATTCCTATGATATGAGGAGCTGAGGTAAACAAAAGCCTCTAAGTTCTAATTCTGTTTCTGTTGGCTATAAAATGTAAGTATGGCTCAATGTTAGGAGACATCTCGTAGCTTTTAATATTAGATTTTTCAGGTGCCTAACAAAACCATTGAGGCTGTTTTGTGCTTAGAGTACTTTAATGCTATGAGGATGAAGTAGGTGTAGTGCCACATATAAGGCTTAATTGTCTCCTCTCATCTTTAATTTCTGTCAACTTTTCAAAGCATTAAAGAAAAAAACGTTATCTCTTGGTCTGTTGCTATGATTACTGTTTACTGTCTTTATATGTTTACATGGTTTACGTGAGTGGAAGATAGTCATTGTATTCAGTAAAATTTCTAGAACAGACCTGCACTGGTATCGTTTCCTGGGCATTACTGCTTTGTCATCCGACTTTATCATGTAGACCTCACAACCTTCTCTATGTTGGTCTTGCTGTGATTACTTCCAAGTAACATGTTCAGTAAGGCCACAGGTTTCATGGTGTTTTAACAAAGTCATCCTGTCTGCTTTTCATTAGTCGATTAGTCAATGGCATTTTGAGGCTCACTACCTTAACTTGTTTTAGTTTCATCTGCCTTCTTTAAGAAACTTCCTTTGGTAATTCTAAGACTAAGGCTAATTTAAAGGGGACCAAGGGAGAGTTTCCCCTCATACGAGTACTGTATGTACTCGTAAGGAGCTGATCTGTGGTAGGAATAGATTAATGAAGCCTCAGAGTCAATTTTAGTTGTAAAGATCAAACTCAAAAAAATGAAAATGATATCCAGATCTGAGTAAGAAAGTCAGAGAAATGATTTTATAAACTGAGTATTAACTTTGTTATGGACTCAATGTTTGTATCCCCCCAACACTTATATATTAAAACCTGACTCCCAAGGTGATGGCATTAGGAGGTGGGCCTTTGAGAAGTAATTAGGTCAGGAAGGTGGGGCCCTCATGGATGAGATTAATGCTCTTATAAAAGAGGCCCTGGAGAGCTCCTTTCCGCCATTTGCCTTGTGAGGACATAGCTAGAGAACAGCCATCTGGGAACCAGAAAGCCAGCTCTCACCAGACACCAAATCTGCTGGCACCATGGTCTTAGACTTCCTAGCCCACAGAACTGTGAGAAATAAATGTTTGCTGTTTAAACCTCCAGTGGTATTATAGCAGCCCAAATGGACTAAAACAAAATTATAACCCTCCAGGTACACATTCTTATTCTTAAAGATTATTTTAGTTTTTCTTTTTTTTGAGCAGAATGTCATGGAGAAGGACTTTCTCATGAGTTCCTTCTATCAGTTTCTTGTAACTCTGAATGAATACTAAGGATGTCTTGGCTCTCCTAAAGACCTGTTGTTGCACATTCTTCATCATGGCCAGGGATAAAATGTCTTTCATCCAGTTTAATGCTCTGCCACGTGTAGCAAACATGGCAACTCTCCTGGGCTGGTACACGGAATTTGTCAGTGCAGCGGTGTGTAAGGAATTTGCCATTTGTTATAGAAACAGAACCAGTCCTCCATTTTCCTTTTTTGACATCAGGCTCTTCTCTGATTATTTACCTCTTTTTCATTTTTCTTTCTGATCTCCATCCTCATCCCAATCTATTGGTAGTAACTGTGAGAGGTGCTTTGCTAACATCATGATACTTGGGACTAATTAACAATTTCATAATGAGATTGTACCCTCAAAAAGGAAAATTTCAAATGACCAGAAGACTAGTGATGTCTAAGAACAGCTCTACCTAGAATGGTTAAGTTACTGGTTCCGAATCTTAAGTGGGCTTCTATTCTTTATGTGGGTTGCATTAGAAAACTCCATTCACTTTTCCTTCTTGAGTGCTTCTCTACTGAATAGCAGAGCAAAAACGTCTGTTGTTTTCATTGCCTCACAGTCATGCCAGTGAAGCATAACTGCTTTCCTGGTAAATCTGTCTCTTAGTGAATTGCATTCATGGGAGGTGGCTAGCATGTGGTAAACGTGGTATAGACAGACCAATACTAGAGAGAGATAGAACATTTGCTCAGAGGAGATGCAAACAAATTGCCTTTCTGCTGGCTCTGAAATATTTTCTTTCAGCATACTTCAATACGAAATGGGAATGAAGTTAACTAAAACTTGACCCAAACAACCTCTTCATTGCCTGGCTTCTGATGGGAAGGCTATAGGTAGCAGTTTGCTTTAATGATTGATTTCGCTCATACTGACTCACAGTGGACTCCTCTTGAAGTTGATATATGACCTTCATGGAATTCACTGGAATTAAAGTGATTGTATAAGAAACTCGATTGGAATTATCTGGATGCTAATATACAAATGTATTTCTTTTCAGAAAATGGAATCATATTTCAAACATGCACGTATTTAAAACACCTGTGCATATGCACGCACATACAGAGACTGTCATATAGGTTTATGGAAGGTCATTAATTAAGCCAAATTGATTTATACTCAAAATAAATACTCATTGACATAAACATTAACCCCTCAAAGTTGTGACTAGAAAGCTATGTGTAGGTGGATACAGATTTAAGAATCTTCCTAATCTGTATAGTAATCGGCTATAAGAATTAAAGAAAGAAGTAGAATTTATGAGGACAATTATAATAATAGATAACATTTACTAAGCATCTGCTCTGTGTCAGGCACACGTAGTGTTTCACATATATTAAATAGTTTAAGACTCATATTAACTGCCTGACTTACATTCTATTATTTTATGACTCGGAAAAATTTATATAACTTGCATAAAAGACCCAACACCATTAAAAGGAAAATTGGAAATCGAACCCAGGTTTCTCTAATTTCTGAGCCAAGATCTTAATTGCTAGGTTGTTACCACATTCTTGGGGCCTTTTACTTGAGATAACACCACTTTATTCAGGGTTTGTATTATTCCAGTAGTTTCTTCCTCTGCAAATGAGTATATCAAAATACAAGCCCTTCTGCCTTCAATATTTTTGGATTACTCAAGTGATAGTTTGTTTTTGGAAAGAGAGAAATATAGGCAATTGACAGAAGCAGAGTGCCTCGCTTTAGATTATTTTTCTTTTTCCATTTTTTCCTTGATGAGAATAATCATGTGAATAATTAAGCCTCAAGAGCTGAATGACTGATTGGCAGCAAGTGACTAACTGTTGTTTATTTATAAGGATATAGCTTTCATGGAAAATACAAGATGTTTTTCATAACATTAGAAGTCTTGTATGAGACTATAAATAACAGAGGTGGCATAACTTAGGGGTTAAGCTCACAGGCATTTAAGTTACACTGGCTTGAGTTCAAGTCTTAAGTTGCTGGCCCTTTGAGACTTTTTTAACCTTTCTGTGATTGATTTCTGTAAAGTGGAACCAATAGTCGTACCTACTTCTTAGGGTATCTGAGAGCGTTAAAACAGCTTAAGTTATACAGAGTGCTAGCTCAGTGCCTGGTATGTGGTAAACATTCAATAGATCTTTGTACTATTTTATTTTATAAAAGTGACAAAAAATATTTATGTACCTTTTAGCTCTTAGGAGAGACAGGTAGAGTCTTGGAAAACCTATAGTTCCTGTGTCAGAGGCTTACAAAGACTGTTCGGGATGTGTATATGTTGATAATTTTTCCCACATTTATTTCTCCATCAATCTTAGATTCATTATAAGGATCAGTTATTCTTTCTAAAAAGCGCTAGTACTTTTACATTACCTCCTTTAATTGCCTTAATAATCCTATTAACTAGAGATTATCATGCCCATTTTTACAAATGAGGGAACCAGATATGAGAAAAATAAATAGAAAGCCACCCAGTTTGTAAACTAAGCTACAACACTAATCTATGTCTTTGATACTAACGCTCCAGTTTCATTTTAAAACAGGGAAGCCTAATTTGGATGTAAATTAAAAACAAGTAAATACATAAAATAAAACAGGAAGATGTTGAGACCATGTGGATCACTCCTCAGTCCATCTTACAGAGCAGAATATTGAGGCTTTAAGATAGAAAAACGGTTTGTCTAGAATCACACAGCAAGTTAGAAACAAAACTGATGCTAGACACTAGGCCTTTATTCCAAGCCTACAGCTCTTTCATCCTCCCTAGGCTACTTCTTGTGTCTTTGCAGTAATGTGTATGCTCTGTAGAGGAAGAATGAAAAGATAAGGCAGACATGAGAGAATGATGGGGAGGGGGAGAAGGAGAGAGAGAAAAAAAAAAATAGACTCGCATACAAAGGTTAGATCCAGTGCAGGCATCAAGGGGTGATCTGCATCGAACACCAGGACTTTCTACTCTCAAAACCAGTCCCTACCTGGCAGGAGAGGCAGAAATAGCCAGAAAGAGACCAACTCTGTAATTTATTTATCTCTGCTTTCCTTCCATCACTAATATGACCACAGTGATTATAGGAGACATAGGTGACAGTAGTGAGCGTGACACCCCCATTGTCATATGGCACCCCTATCACCATCTACAACAGCCCTTTTGCTCAAGATTTGGCTTTCCCTGCACTGGTCCACATTACGGGATGTCAGAACCTGGCTGATGTGGTTTCTCAGGAGACTGTGGTGGAATTCACTCCCACAGACGCATTTTCTTGACATTTTGACATTCGCTCAGAGAAAGGCAAAAGGCTGGCCAAGGGCCCAATCATCAGGCCCATCAGAATCAAACTATATTTTCTGAGCAGCTGTCAATAGAGTGTGCATGAGATTATTATTGTTTGCCAACGCTCTATTGATCTTGGCTTTGTGAAGCTCAAAGTCTGTTTACAGCCACCTATAAAAATGAACGGCCACTTCTTTTACTGAAGGTTAACATGGTGTGTTTATTTAATTGAATGGAAATGACTTTGTGTTTTTCAAATGTCATTGTTAATAAATTTTCAGAGGAATCTGAGTGACTAGTGTGTAGGGGTTGGGGATAGGAGAATGGCTAGTGGGGGTGGGAGTCGGGGTGGGCTGTCTGCTGGGTTTGGGAGTTGCTGGAGGCAAGGGATATATGACAGAAGCACAGGAAAGATATTAGAATAGCTTCCTGACTCTGAGAAGTGCTACAAAAAATCCTTATGCTATATTAGCGTTGTTTTTTACAGTTGTCAGCTGATAGTAAGAATTCTCCCCTGGATGTTTAATTCTTTTGCCTACATCTATTTTTGTTTGTTCTTTTGGATTTCCCCAAAAATGCTTAAAGGTGACACTGAATATTTTAGTTTATTGTGAATTTTGGAGTTGGAAGTTTTCTGTCATCTGATTTTTTTTTTTCCTTTTCATAAGAGATTTGACAGAAATGGCTAGAATTAGGAGTTCTGTCAGATAGAAGCAGATACTGGCAATCCTAGTGACCTCCTTTTTGAGAGGCGTGTTTCGGCTGGCTGGAGGGAAATGCACACAGCTCCTACCAAAGCAACCAGAAGAGCTGTAAACAGTCTCAGCGACTGTGAAAGTCTGCCGGAGCCTCCAGGATGCTAGATGAAAAGCAGAAAACAGTCAGTCAGTGAAATGTTTCAAATGGAAATATCAGAATAATTCACCGGGATTTTTTTGTAAACCATCCTCAAGAGGTTTGTCCTTTTATGAGGTCAACATTAGCAATTTCCATTTTAAGTTTTACTTAACCCATTCGGTCTTAGTCTCCTCAGCAGGAAGACAAACAAACAAAGCCTGTTATTATTACATACATGTGTATCATTGGTGATTAAAAATGAAACAAAACAAAACAAAAAACAGTTGTAATCTCAAAGCAGCCAGTCTCTATTCCTCTCTTCAGGGAATTGCTGAGCCCCTCCAGGGGATTGACCACTGCACTGGGTGCTAGGGCTAGACAGAAAGGTGAGATTAGACTTTGTACTCAAGGATCCCATGATTGTGTGTGTGTGTGTGTGTGTGTGTGTGTGTGTGTGTGTGCGTGCGCGTGTGCACGCGCACACGCACGCACATATGTGTTGGTAGGGTGGGTGTCTATGAAAATACTAAACAACTTAAGAAGTTTTAGGATAAGTGTGCTCGAGGATTGGGAATGCCTGAGTCTGACTGAGGGTATTACTTTAATCTGGTAATGGGGATATAGCCTTGTCTCCCCTGTCTCCTTCACCTCTACATTTAATCCTATGATTAAAGTCTGATTCAAATAATCAGCCCATTTTTTGAATATTTGATTCTATTCCTTCAGGAGCCCAACAGAGAATATAAAGTTGTCAAGCATTTTGGGGAACACAACTTCTAAAATTTATTTGGGGTCTCAGGTTTTTCTTTCTTTTAAATACACAAACAAAGTCAACTTGGGCACAAGGGTTAAAAATGTGCCCTTTTTCTAAGTGGTGCAAAATATGGGGAATGAGAAGTAAGCAGGAAATTAGAATCTCAAGATTTGTTTCCTTATCTTACAAGATGTGAATTCAATACCTGCAGATCTCCTTCGTTCTGAATTTGAAACATATCTTTAAAATCCTGTGTTAAAAAGAATACAGTGGGGATTAACAAGGATGGGGGACCGGGAGTAGGCAGGTGTGTTCTTGAAGAGAACACTCTAAGTGCAGAACATTCCCTTTTGTCAATTAATTTTACTTTTTATAGATGGTTAGACTATTAAACAAAGTCTTAGGAGAAAAGAGGGTTTGAGTGATCTCTAGGAAGACATTCCTGATATTAAATTAAATTGGACTGTGCATTGCGGGGCCCCCACCAGTTGTACTTCCTGTGGTGAACATCGTTAATACCTGATGCAGCCTAGTTAGAGATGACATGGAATCACAGAATTTGATTTTTTTTCCTTCAAAGTTAGGCAAATAGAAATGAACTCTTTTGGTGTATCTAAGATGCCAGATGCTGTTTTTTAAGAATTTGATTTGGGAAAGATGCATGCCCAGGGAAATAGGTTTGATCCCTCTTTAGATAAGGGGACTTCCTTTTCCTATTTAACAATAGGGCTCCTTAGTCTTTTCCATTATGTCTGACAAAGCAAAATATGGAGTCATGATTTTGAGTTTTGCCTCTAGAGTGAGGTTTTTTGGGTTTGAATCCTTTGATTTTGGAAAAATTATTTAACTTGTTTAAGGATTAGTTTTCTCATCTATAAAACATGAGTAACAAGAGTTACTTGTAAGAACCACATAAATATAAAATAGAAATCACCCAGCATGGTGCCTGGCACATAATGCAGTTTTGTAAATATTAACTACTATTATTAAACTGAATATTTTAATAGGTATTATCCCAGAAATTCCCAAGCCTGAGGTTGTTGTTATGGTGGCTAAGTTATAAGGGCCACAAACTAATATGCTAAGCTGTTTGCAGATGCATGAACCTCTTCACAAGGGCTTCTGGTCATTAACTTAAAGATTGATGAGTGCACATCCATCATCTCCTCTTGAAGAAATAACCAGAAAACACTCACCGTATTTATAGTGCAAGAATTGAGTGTTTTTCTTTAGAAAGACTATTACTTCTTCATCCAAGGGTTCACTGCCACATCAGAAAAATTGTCTTGTGCACAATATCCTTGGAGAGAAATATTTTTTAAGAATCTTGATATTAGAAGTAAGGCTATAATGAATTTAGGTTGTCTATGCATTCTTCATATCTGTATTGTCAGAAATAAGAGTAATTACTTCAGTATTAAATTTGTCCCACTCAAGGGGCTGGGTGGCTCAGCCACTTAAGCGTCTGACTCTTGATTTTGGCTCAGGTCATGATCTCACCATCCGTGACTTCGAGTTCCGCTTCAGGCTCTGTGATGACATTCCAGAGCCTGCTCAGGATTCTTTCTCTCTTCCTCTCTCTCTGTTCCTCCCCCACTTGTGCACATGTGCTCTCTGTCTGTCTCAAAATAAATAAAAAAATAAACTTAAAAAAATTTTTCCCTACTCAGGATGTAGATTTTGTCGCTGTTGTTGTTGTTGTTGTTGCATAACTTCCATTGTTTAACTAGATTTAAAAGATCCATCAGTATGCACCAGAAATTTATTTTCAAAATTCTTCACCTAATACCTAAAAAGTAAGCTAACCCTAATCTGTTTTTCTGTGAAATTGACCTCAGCAGTATAAATAGTACAGAAGAAGAATAATTCCACATTTCTTTATCTGTGCTGACACTTAAGACTGCATTTATAAAGCCTCCATACATGGTAAAGGCAGGTGAGAATTTCACTGTTCTGAAGTCTGTGTTGAGGTTCCTGTGATATGTTGCGTGATAGAGGTGATGCTTTCATTGTATCACAGTTGACTTCCCACTCCTTGAGGATAGATTCACTTGCCTGAAAAAGTAGCAGGTTTATTTGCACAAACTCTAGTTGCACACTGGATAATTGCTTCTGGGTTTCCCATGTGACCAACCTAGACTCAAGGTGAAAGGTTGGCCTGCAGCTGTGGCGAGCGAGGCAGAAGTTAATGAATCATAAAAGTCAAACATCTTCTTGGATTTCCTTCTCTTTCTTCACTTGTTCTGGTTGCTTAAAAAAATACATCTCTACTGCCTGTATGTTCTTATCATAGACAACTCCATAGCAGTATTTGGTTCTGTTAATTAGATAGGGAATTCTCCACTCATTGGGAAGGCAAAGTTCTCTAGGTACCACACAACTGTCTCCATTGAGAAGAGTCTATGATGTTTGAAATGTATTGTGGGTCTTTTAAATTATTGTTCAGAAAAGGTAATATAAAGAGATTATTATCGATTAGCCTGCCTCTCCCCTGCTGTTCTTTTTATTCTTGATAATTTACATGTAAGCAATACTTCATCTTTCCAGAAATCCATAGGATTACGACTATTAATTTTGAGAATAGTGTTAATCTACCAACACAAATTATTTTCTCCACAGGGTGACCAAATTGCTCTATAACTCCTCCTCCATAAGTTTGGGGCAGCTCAGGAGTCTCTGACTTCACTGTGGGATTTAGAGTTATTATAGATCCTCTGGCTTTCACCCACTTTATTAGAACCAGGGCTGAGTACATAGCAGTGAAGATTACTTTGGTCTTCATTTGCATTTGTAAGCTAAAAAAGAGTGCATTAAAAAAAAAATTTCTTTCTTGCAAATGAAGGAACTGAGGTACTACGTGGTAAATATCTACTTAAGAGTAGTACATTTGTGAAGAGAATGCCTGGTTCTAGCTTTTTGCCATTAATTTCCCAATTGGTGTAGCCTTTTGTCTGAGAATCGGTTACGTATAAAGCTATTCTTCAGTAGATTATTAGACCTAGACTTAATATTCAGTAGAATAGTAGACCTAAATGATGTTCCATAGTTCTTTCTTATGATTCTGTAGTTGATGTTGTTAAAATAAACATTTTAGAGCATAGTATAGAGAGAATGTTGATTGTTGGTTCTATGTTGACCCAAAATGAAGCTTTCTAAAAGATTATCTCTGTGTTATATAATTGTTTTACATATAACCAAAGTCACATAAAAATTAATCAGAGTTTTCACATGGAGAGTTTACAAATAACAATAGATGATAGAGTCTAAAACTGATATTAACAACCTTGCTGAAAACATAAAAATGAAAAAAAAAAACTTCATATAAGCTTTAAAAGAAATGTAAAATCCTATATTTGAGTTAAATAAATCAACTTTGCAAGTACTGGATGTAGGAGGTCTGGCTTGACAGAACTTTATGCAAAATAAGATCTGAAAGTTTTAATTGGTCATAAACCTAATATGAACAAGCTACAGTAAAGGGAGGAAAAAACTATGAAGCCTTAGGTTCTATTAATAGATTTCTAATCTGTTAGTAAATTCTGTTGACTCTTCATCTGAAATGTCTTTCTTATTCCTCCACTTAGTTGCTCAACTAAGACTGTGTCAACCTTTAGCTGACAGTGGCTTCTTAATCATATCTTTGCTTCTTTTCTCCCCACTCTGATCTGTCTTTGCAGGAAACCAGTATTATCACTGATGAAAGATCTGATGATAAATTTCCCAAGTAAATAAGCCACCAGTGGTTCATAATAATTACAAGAGTGATTATTTCCTGAGGAATAAGAGCCTTTAGTATAATTTCTAATCTCTATCAACTTTTCCTTATTTTTGCAAATAGCACCTGCCATTTCTAAAGATGTGTCTTTAACTTGTCTTAAGCATTTTGGACCATGGTACCCTGAAATTGCATTTTTATTAATTGTATTTTTATATTTCCAGAGTTTTGTTTGGTATTTTAATTTCCTCCTTCTTCTCCCCTCCCCCTCCCCCTCCTCCTCCTCCCCCCTCCTCCTCTTCTCCTCCCCCCACTCCTCCTCCTCACATTTCCCATTTCACCTTTGACCAGCCATTGTCACTGATCCATGAGGTTCAAATGTCTGCTCCTGTATGAAGACTTTCTGAGAGCCCTCCACTCGAATTCCAGTAGAAACCAATCTCTTAATCTGTGCTGCTTACATACTCCTATACCTTTAACGCAGAGTATAAGATGCTGTTATTCTCCTCAGTTGATTAGAATTGTGTATTTATTCTCATCTTCTGTTATCATTTAGATTTCCTAAATTGTGCTAGAGTACTAACTCTAAGGATATTTCTAAATTGTGTTAGAGTACTAACTCTAAGAAGATCCTCAATCTGAAAGGAGAATAATATAGAGGATATTTCTCCTTTTCTTTCCCACTTTCCAACCATACATATTATTTAATAGGTTGTGTTAATATCTTTGATATTACAAAGTGTGTTGAAATATTTTATTTTCTATTCTCAGAAGCAAGGTTTTCCTGATAAGATTGAAAGTTCTATATATACTATGAGCCTTTGACCCGAGGATACAAATTTAAAGATCACGAGGTCTTTATGTCATGATTTTGAATGTCAGTCTGCTTTGTCCACTGCATTTCTGATTCCTTTGTGTTTGGCGCATTTTACTGAGATGCAGAGACAACACATGCAGTCCTGGTGACTGGTTTCCAAACTACAGTATATCCAAAAGAAAAAAATGTGTGAATGGAAGTTGAGAGGACTGTCAAAATATCTGTTTCATAGATGCCTGAATAATTCTCCTTTAGCCATTCACTTTCATCTTAATTTAGAGTCTTATATTTCTTGATACCTTTTTGTTTTCTCCTGACACCTAATAATGCAATCTCCACAATGTTGTGCTACATTCCAAATGTATAGTGCAGTAAATGAAAGAGGTTGGATCTATTGTCCTTCATAATTCAAAGCAAAGAAAGTCAAAGGGAAGGTATGTTGATGTCCTTTAGAATGCCAGCTGTTCCGTAATTGAAATATTTTGAAGAATTTCCAGTTTTCCTTCTAAGGAAAATTCAGCTTTTTGTTCTTTCTGTAATGGAATTGACCATTACAAAGTTAGGAAATCCTAGAAGAAAAGGAGGAAGATGGTTGAGGCAGTCTGTTTGTTTGGAAACTGGGCTCAAACCATAGGACACAATTCTCCTTTTCTCAGATCACAGCACTGAAGTTGCTGAAGGTATATGTAGCCCTTTAGAGAATTTACTGTGAAAGATTGTGTCCCTTTCATCCCTCTATCTACTGTCAGTCTTTCCACCAAAGTGTATGGATACATCTTTATAATCACTCCAAGATCACGTCAATTTAAAAAACTAATACAGGGGCACCTGGGTGGCTCAGTTGGTAAAGTATCCAACTCTTGATTTCGGCTCAGGTCATGATCTTGCTGTTCTTGAGTTCGAGCCCTGTGTCAAACCCTGCATCAGGCTCCGTGCCACTTACAATGCAGAGCCTGCTTGGTATCCTCTCTCTTCCCTTTCTCTCTGCCCCTCCATACCTCTCAAAATAAATAAATAAACTTAAAAAAAAATCTAATACAGACATAAGTAGCAATGGACACAAAATCTCTATTTGATGCCCTCCAGATTTAAAACAATAACAACAACAACAACAACAACAAAACACCTCTTTGAAATGCCCATTTTCTCATTTTACAGTATCTAATATGTATTACATTATGATACCATGAACTGAGGGAGGGGTATGAATAACTGGTGTGATGACTCTTTTAATACATGGCAACATTTCATACAGATGACTCTGGTCCATTTGGATGCTTACTATTTTTTATTCATTATGTCTGGTCTACATGGATTTTGCTGAAACTTTATTCAATGCAGCATAGACCCTGCTTATTTGGAAGCCTTCAAACTAACTGCAGGTATAATTATCACATTTGAGTTGGTTCTTTTGTAGAGAAAGCAAAGAACATAGAGTCCAGTTTTTCAGAATGCAGGGGTTGAGGTCACCAGGAGCTTCTGGATACTTGGAGGAAATTTCAGATGCCTTTTCTTCACCCCAGACCTATTGAAATAGGATCATTGAGGAATGGCACCCAGGAATCTGCATTTTACAACTTCCCTACTCAATCTGTATGCATACTGGTGGTTAACTATCACTGTTGGCTCACTTGTAACATGTGGCACTAATCAAACGTGACTCAAGTCCTGGCCAGACTTGTAGACAGCAGTACCTACGAGCAATAACATTTCCTGAAGCAAAACAAGTGGCATATGAGATACCATGAAATCTTTGGCACTGGCTATCTAGTATCCACGTGTGCCCCACTTAGCTCTAGATTAGAAAATAAAGAATGGGATTCAGCCCAGTGGCAGCCATGAGCACAGGTGCACAATTTGGAAAAACGAGATCAATTTTATAAAAAAAAAATCAAGGTAAAGTCAAAAAAGTTTAATAAAAATGTAAATCCCCTTACAACAGGCCCCATGTTTTCTACCTCTTAATGAGCACCTGTCATCCGGTGAATAATGACCAGGCCTCTGAGAGTGAGTCAGGCAAGCAAAAAGGCCTGTGGCCGGAGACCCTGTTAGGCATTTTAAAATGAACAATCCATCTAACAAATAAAAACTTGTGTCAGTGATGCAGGTATAATTGCATGATCTCTTCAAGAGAAATAATATGCAAATGAATCATAAAGCAAGAAGAGGCAGAACTTCTCACTGTTGCCTTGGGCAGTGTTTCCTGGAAACACACTCTTGAGCTGGAGATTCTGTGCAGGAGGCTTCTTGGGGAGTGGGCTATGAGGCAATCCCTGAATGGGAGTGAGGGAAGCAACCTTGAGGAGAGGAAAAATCGAGACAGATGCCAGTGCGACAGAAGACTCAGTGATTCTCAGAGCTAAAGCTGGAGTTAGGTTAGTTCTTCTGAGATGTCCCAACTTGAGCAAAGGGAGCTGATTCTCCGTTACTGCCTCCCCATCCTCACTTCGCCATCCAGTCACTGCAAGAGGCAACCCCTTTGCCTGAGGACATTGCCAGAGAGGGACTGAACTGTGAGCTGTCAGTGGCTGGCACTGCCAGCAACTGGGGGAATGAGCACTCCAGTCTTGAAGGAAGAATCCAGAAGCATATCCACTACAACTCTGTCTGGCTCAAGGCCAGAAATTATGGAGCTGAGAGCCACAGCAGGCTTCTGGTCTTCCACAGTCTGCTGAATGTCCCTGACAGTCCACTGAAGTGATGATGTTAAGGAAGGAAATGATTAGAAGTAATTTGCTGAGGGACCAGGTTTGCATTTTGAGTCGTCAGCAAGTAATGAAGCAAGAATGTCAATCGACAGGTGAATCAAAGTCGGAGCAGAAGGAAAGGAGTAGGAAATTAGCTCCAAAAAGAGCATTTGCTTTAATTGAAGCTTGTGATGAGGTAAGTAGACAAAGTTTGCAGCAGCCAGAGATTGCTAAGAAGGAAGAAACTTTGTGGCTGGTGGATTGGGACATGAGAGATTTTGTGGGACAGAATCTCACTTGAAAAGTCAAGTCAGGATCAAAGCTACTTTCAAATAAACTCTTAAATCCTTTAAATAAAGGTTTCCCTGTTTTTATATTAGCGCTAGCAATGAATACTTCTTTCTTCTCCTTTAATTATTGATTGTCAAATGTGTAGGCTGCTAAGAGATAAACATATTTAATTGTCTCATTAAAGAGGAAGAGTGGTTATCCTTGATAGAAGCAATAGGGCCAATGGATTTTTCTGCCCAGTGCACTGTTCTCTGCTCAGAATGACCTCCAACCACTGCCTCTTTGTGTATAAAGTAACCTATGACATCGCTCATAGAGGGGCTGCTTTTCTGTTGGGGGGGCCACTGCTCCAAAAGATGTCTGTAACCAGGTCAAATAATTGAGATTATAGGTACACAGGGAGTGAAAGTTCTTTTATAATAAAAGGCCATTTCTGTGACTATGTTCAAAACTGATAAAAAAAACTTCTGTCTTTGATGTCTTTGATAGTTGTGTGTGTGTGTGTGTGTGTGTGTGTGTGTGTGTGTGTGTGTGTGTAAAGACTCTATTCCTCTTTTCCTTTCTGGTTTTGAATGCAGACCAATCTCACTTTATCAGTTCACACTGACATGCTGAAAGGTGTCACAGAACTATGGTATTACTCTGTGGAGCTCCAAGGATATATTTTCTAATTATAATCACTCCTGAGCTGTTTGTAAATATGTCAGGCCGTCCACCTAGCTGCACACCACTGGCTTGTTTCTATTTCAGGAATGATCATCTCTCTTCTTTCGCCTCTCCTTCCCCTCCCCCACCCCATATGGAAAACCTCCACATCCTGAGTGGCCAACAATGTTTCTAACACAGTGCATGTGTCAAAGTGACGTTGATCTCCTGGGAAAAGGCACACATACTGTTTGTTTTATTGGACAAAGCAGAATCTTAGAGAAAAGGAAAATTGAAAGACAGTTTGGTTAGAAAGCACGCTTTTTCACGACAGTTAGGATGGCAGTTGCCACTGCGATCATTGCCGCTAATCACTAATCTGACTAAATTTCCTCCATTCTGCCCCCTAAATACTTGAAATTTTATTCTCTGCTTTCTGTGCAGAGACTGCCTTCCCTGATCTATGTCTACTTTCCAGGCTCTATAGAAATACCTTTTAACTACTCCTGTGGCTTCTTCCTGGGACCCTTTTTGTCCATTCTACACACAGTTGCCAAATCAAACTTCCCAAAGTATCACCCTGACTGCATCTTTTCCTGTGAAAATCCTTCAGTATTTCTCATCTTAATTAAAAAATAAGCTGTTATTTAGTAGAATATAGAAATCCCTTCAGAAACCTGTCTCTAGCCCACCCATGTTGGTCTCATCACTCGCCTGCCCATCCCACCTCTCTTGCCTATCTTTCTTGCTCCAAGAATTTTGGGTAGCGTATGTGTTCTTCCCATTCACCACAACGTGTTACACCTCAGTGATTTTGTGCATGTGGTTCCCACTGCCTGGAACAATCTGTGGATAAATAGTAACGCTTCAAGAAATGTCTTTGTCCCAATTTCAGAAACTAAATTTTCATTCTGATGAATAACATGAATAGCTCCCACAGTATTTCCCCAGGCTGTTTTACAAGTATAGAGGATTCACTTGTTAATCCTGAATTGTGCTTTCTAAAACAAAGCTTCATCTGAAAACCCATTAAAACTCTAGTTTAAATACCTAGACATTTTCAAAAATTGAATTTGTGTTGTCTTTGCAGTAGTGTCTTCTCAGGTAACCAATGTGGTCATGTCAGATTAATGCAACTTCATGTTGTTATGACCCCAACAATTTCTTGGACGATAGGAAAGGTACAATTACTGAAGGAAGCATAGCCAGAGACTCACTTCAGAAATTGAGCTATGCTCCTGAACTTGGAGTGGCTGCCAGACCACACAAATAATCCTGAAGTATGGAATACGTAGACTTCAGGATTGATTTGACCATGTGAGGCTTTTGCCTGAAGCTAAGAGAAATGGGAAGTCCCCTGAAATGGAAGTTTGGAGAACTGTGTCCTCACCTGGGTCTTCTGCATGCAATCTATGGGGATCCTTGGGGAAGTCATTTGACCTTGTTGGATCATGTTGTCCTCAGATGTAAAATAAAGTTTTAGATTTCTGTTCTCAAATTTCTTTCTAATGTTTTTGATTAAATAGCTACCTATCTGAAAAACAGGCATAGTTGGGGGGGGGGTTGGGGTTGCACCTGGGTGACTCTGTCAGTTAAGCATCCAACTTTGGCTCAGGTCATGATCTCACGGTTCGGGAGGTCAAGCCCCTCATCGGGCTCTGTGCTGAAAGCTCAGAACCTGAAGCCTGCTTTGGATTCTGTGTCTCCCTCTCTCTCTCCCCCTCCCCCACTTGAGCACATGCGCTCTCGTTTCTCTCAAAAATAAATAAAAAACATTAAAAAATGTCTACCTATCTGTATCAGGTAGTGTTGGTTCCCCGCTCCCATCCCTTTGGATCTCTTCTATCATTTTTATGGATCCCCCAGCTTCCACTTACTTTGTCTTGCAATAACCAGCATATTTTTCAATGTTAGGAATATTGTCCTTAGTCTGTTACATTTTTACCTCTGGTTGGAAAAACTCTCAGGTGTTTGCCAGATTTCTTGCAGATTCAGGCTGCAGCTATCTCTGTGGAATCTCACCTGAGGCTGTTCTCTTGTTTGACTTGCAATTTCCCTGACTTACCTACTGTCCTGCCTTATTGGTTCCCCTGGGAATGCTTCCTTATTAAAATGTTTGCACATGGATCATTGTCTCATAGTGTCCTTATTCTTTGGACTCAATCTAAGGTATGATCTATCTATCTGTCTTTTTGAGGCCATTAATGAGCATTTGATTGGAGTTTATGAGAGCCATTCTGGTTCAGGTAAAAAGAGGAAGAATGTGCTTTGCCTACTGAATTGTGTATGCTAAGGTATTTGATGAAGATGGCTTCTGAAATGTTCAAGTTAAAGAAATAACTACTAAAAAGGTTCTCTTTATTAATGTATGGATTTTCTATCACTGATGTTTGTCTCCCTATGAATAGTTTAGACTAGATTTTTCAAGTAAGCAGTTTATAACATCTGTTACTGTTTCTAAGAGTTTCATAAACAACTGGCTGTGTAGAGAAATAACAAGGGAGAACTAGGAGTTTTCTGCCAGTATCTTCTAGTTTTTACCTCAAAAGCTACTTTTAAAAAATTATTTCTAATTAAATCTCAATGGAATGTGAACTGAGAACTGGAACTTGAGCCAAAAATACCTGAAAGAGCATTTCTGGGAAAGACTTTGCTGGTGCCATCTGTGTATGTGTAGAGTGAAGCAAAATGTATAAGATAATGAAGATGGGTGTAATTGAGCCTCAAAGTGGAAGCCTGATGCTTTACTTCACTAGTGCCCACCGAGCTGATCACCAAGGAGTACAGTTTGTTGCAGTTTGATACCTGTTGTAGATTAAGCCTTATGCACACAGTTTCTACCCTGATGTTTGGCATAAGTCATGTACAATACATTGAAACAAGGCATTGAAATAAATAGAATGGCATTTCCCACTCACTTTCATGCTGTTATTTTCACTGCAAGATACATTCTGGTTCCTTTTGTGAATCCTCAGATTTGAGTCTCTAAGATGTGGAGAAATGCAACACCTTTATGCCACCCACAAAAGAGTTTGTATACAGTCTGTTGTATGTAGAAAGTATGTGGGTGTGCGTGTGTACGTATGTGTGATGGAATAGTTCATTTGACATTGTACTTGCAATACAAACCATGCTTGTCACCGATTATGTGACCACTCTATTCACAAATAATTACATTACGAGTTTTAAGTAGAAGCTAAATATCAACAATTTAATATAGAGTTAATAAAATTTATATATATATAAACTTAGTTGTCCTGGGCATTAAAAATGGAAAATAGCATTATTCCTTTCCAAATGCCAACTGCAGTGTCATGCAGTTACAGATCTGATGAATTGCATCCCAATGACATTGCCCCAGGACCAGAGATGAAACCTTTTTTGTTGTTGTTGTTTCCATTGAGCTAAGTATTATTTTCATAAAACCAAACCAAAACCTATGTTTAGCTCTCTAGCTTATAGTCTCTAGAGACCCTGCCAGCCAGATATCATTTGTATGTTTTATTTAAAGAAAAAGTTCTCAGAGAATTATTTTCTCATTCTGTCTGTCCACTCATGTGAAAATTTTAAAGTTATGTTCATTTCTATGTGTTTTTTCTAGTTTGTTTTACTTCTCTTGAAATGGGTTTAAATTTTGTTATCCACATAACGTATATGCAAATAGATATAACTCAGTAATTAACATATCATAATAATAATCAGTAATCAATACAAAAAACACCAAAGAGTTAGCTTTCCAAGTCCATGTAGTTCTTTGTAAGCCCTCACGCTGGTTTGGCAATGTGACATGCCTTTTTTGTAAAGTAAGGAAGTAGAGAAGCGTAAATTGTACAAAGCAAGTATCGAGTACTAGAAAAGTTCCCCATTCCTTAGAGAAATGGGCTGTGCATTTACTGTTTAAACCAAAACTTTAAGAAAATATTGTTTGGGCACCAGCCTAGCAAAGGAGTAAGGGGCCATTGAGAAAAGAGTGGATGGTTTTAGTTTTGTCCTTTTTGAAGCTTACAGTCTGAATGGTGAAATAAAATTAACATAAGGAAGCCATTTGGTATGAGTAAGACCCTGAGGTTTAGAATTAGGCAGAAATTAATTTGAATTCTTCTTTGGCCCCTTTATAGCTGTATAATTTTGTGAAAGCCCCTTACATTTTATGGCTCATTTTCCTCATCTTTATTTCTTATTTTTTTTAAATGTTTATTTACTTTTGACAGAGAGAGAGAGAGAGAGACAGAGAGACAGAGAGACAGAGCCTGAGCAGGGGAGGGGCAGAGAGAGAGGGAGACACAGAATCGGAAGCAGGCTCCAGGCTCCGAGCTGTCAGCCCAGAGCCCGATGCAGGGCTCGAATTCACAGACCGTAATATCATGACTTGAGCCGAAATCATTCGCTCAACCGACTGAGCCACCCAGGCGCCCTTCCTCATCTTTAAAATAGAGATGCTGGGGTACCTGGGTGGCTCTGTTGGTTAAGCATCCAACTTTGGCTCAGGTCATGATCTCACAGTTCTTGAGTTTGAGCCCTGCATCAAGCTGTGTGCTGACAGCATGGAGCCCGCTTCTGATCCTCTGTCTACCTCTCTCTCTGCCCCTCCCCAGCTTCCACTGTCTCTATCAAAAATGAATAAACATAAAAAAATAATAAAAAAAATAAATATGTAAAATAGAGATGCTAGTATCTTCCTCATGTTGAGTTGAGTAGCTCCCAGATGTTTTTACAGAAGTGGCATCCAAACTTTATAAATCTCTATAACCTCAGAATTTAACCCAATGGCCAGTGTGTAGAGTCTTAATAAATATTTGTTGTAATTTTAATTGTAGCAAAATAAAAAATATGCTCCAAAACAAAAATCCAGATTTTATAAATGGCCGCTTTCAAAGATTTTTTTTTTCCCTAGAAACCAGTGTGATTGCTAGGAGTATTAATCACGAGTATTTACAGTAATACATTTATTAGGTAAATTTGGCACCATATGGTGTGCTGGTTTAGGTGGTTCTAATTCTTTATTAATAGGTATATGGGGCTCTGGGGTAATGGGTTGCTGGATCCATATGCTATTCAGGAGACAAATTTAGTATATGGTGACCTTGCTACAGGATCAAGTAGTATAAAAAAGTGAATTGAAGTGAAAGAAATGCTTAGGTTAACACAACAAATCTGATAATTGACCAATGTGGCGAGGACCATTCTGCTCCAAAAATAATCAACAATATGATCAGCATGAATTAATGTTGTTATGGGCTAAAGGTTTCAACATTTTCCTTGTTAGGAAAATCACCTTTTAAATGATCTCATGGGGGTTTGAACAAACAGCAAAGCTCTTTTATAGAAACCCCACACTTTAGAAGCCAGCAAAGAGAAATGGATCTCTCTGTAATAGTTTCTGGGTGTGGGCTTCCATATTCAGTTCCAAAAATCCTAAGGGAAATAAACAGCTGTCCAAATGAAATGCTGAAAGGATATTCCTGGACTAATAGGTAATCTTAGAAGGGCATCACTGCAAAGCATATGGATGGTGGCTGTGAATATTGAAGAAAGGGATATGGACATCTTTAGCCAAGACAATGCTTAGAATAATCTATTAAGTAGTACTTGAACGGTGCTATGTTGAAGGCAAACTGACTTCCTCCTCATCTAAATTCAGTATACATGTTTTACCAACCCCTGAGCTCTTAGTTTATTTATTACTCTTCTATCTAATTTTCCCTCCCATCCTTTCCTCATCCCCTCTTCTCATTCTGGGTGAGTAGAGTCACTGTCAGGGCTGGGGTCATAGATGGCATGTAGTCAAGAGCATGGCAATGAGGAAGACAGGAAATTGTAGGTTCCCCATTAATTATGTTTTCCACCAATTTAAGGATTCACTGTATAACAGCTAAGAAAAAGGAAAAGACAGCAACAGTAACGTTAATGATAATACAATAACCAACAGTTACAGAGCACTCATGAGGATCTAATCATTGTGCTGCTTGCTTAGATTATCCCCTCCAGTCTTCTTAACAGGCTTGCTTTAATTTGGAGACACAAAACTAAACTAAGATCCCTTAAGTAATGTGCATGAGGAGTTTGTGGATATGATTTATCAGAAAGAAATTCTTTCACCAGGGCTCATAATAATGATGAATGCACTGAACTAGGTGCTGAATCTATCAAGTGGCTGTTTTGGACTCCTCTAGGAGCCACAAAGCCAATGCGGGGGAGTCGGGGTTTTGCTACAACCTTGATTATTCAGAGAAAATAGTGTTGCTGCTACACATTAAGAAGAGGACATGTGTGGCAACTGGGGAGGATCTTCACCAAATATTATAGGTACTGGAAGAAATATGGGTAAATTATTTTTTTTTTTCATTTTTATTCACAAAAACGAGACACTTGACATTTTATACCCAACTTTAGCTAAAAGAAAAGACACAAATGTTAAAGTCTATACACAAGGCCTAATTTGCTAATTTTTTTGTCTAGTTATTTTGTTTTTTTAATGTTTGTTTAGTTTTGAGAAAGAGTGCAGGTAGGGGAGGGGCAGAGGGAAAGGGAGACAGAAGATCAGAAGCAGGCTCTGTGCTAATAGCAGTGAGCCCAATGTGAGGCTCGAACTTGAGAACCAGCAGATCATGACATGAGCCAAAGTCAGATGCTCAACTAACTGCCCTGTCTAGTTATTTTCGTGTCTCATAAATACAGACTTGCCTTTTACTTCATCATTTTATCTTCTGGAAGATCCTTGTAAGTGAGCAGAGATGCCCGAGACTTCAGCTGGCTCATGTATTGGGTGTCTGCAAGCTTGCTCTGAAAAGTCTGAATCCCTGCACTGCGCTTCCCAGTAAAGTTTAGTGCTTATGGCAATTCTCCCATTGGGGAGAGAAATGAGCAGGTGAGGCCAAAAGCAGCATCTGTGACTTGCTGGGATCTTCTGGCATTGTGTGCATAATTTCCACTTCAAAGAGCTCAGAGACAGCTTGGTGATAGTCAGTTCACTGCAGCCCTGGCTTGTCAACTAGTCAGAGTTATCTTTGGTACAATTACAGTTGGTAAAAAATTATTTACAGTCTTCTGATGTCAGAGAAATGAAGACCCTCAGAGTCCATGTAGTTTCATTTCCTCAAAATGCAAATGAAGAAATTATGAAATTCATGTGTTCAGCTTCTTCACTCTACAGTATTCATTGAACCCCTCTAATATGCCAGAAGAAGGATAAAAAGATACAAAATCATTCCAGGTTGGTGGTTGGAAAGGCTAACTTTTTTTTTCTGTTTTTTTTCTCTGTGTTCCCAGCACCTATTTTAAGTCTGATCTATAGTAGGTGTTAAGTATTTGTAAGAAACACAAGGTTTTTTACCTATGTGTAATTACAGTTAATAAATGTCAGTTAAGTACGATGAGTGGGAGCTGGCAAATGAGCAGCCTCAAAAAAAGATTAAGGAAATCAACCAATGTTATAGTCCAGCCAAAAGCAAACACAGAACTAAAATAATTACCTAGACCAGAAGTCTTTCTGTTTGAACCAATAGGCTTGCTTTCCAAATGAAAATGTTCTAAAGCATTTAAAATTGCTTAATAAAGAAGAATTTCTTCATGGTGTACTGAACGAGAAATCTATCAGAACAAGAAAGATCTCAAACTATTATTCTTTAAAAAATACCTGTTGTTTTCAGTTCTAACATTACTTCTCATTATGAGGTAAATAATTGGATTAACTACCCTCCACTCACCCTAGTTCATCCTATCAGCTGCCAGCACATTTATTCCTTAGAATTTTCCCCCATTGGCCTTGGACAAGTGGAAAAGATTAGGATAAATAGAAATGGAGTGTTTTATGTAATAGTCATCTTATTAATCCCAGTATCCAGCCATCAGGGTCCCGGGTATAGAAGGAAAGAGGAGGAGAAAAATAGGAGTTGTTCACCTAGGGGGTTAAGAGCTGCGTCAGCTCCTTGAGATGAAGAGATGAAAATAAATCCTCTGTATCACCGAAGCATGCGAATGCCATGAAATAGTTGGACCTGAATCAATATGTTGCATTTATAACAGAGAAAATAAAAGTATTTTCATAGTTTATATATCTAGCTCCTCTGAAAAACATATGGATGAACCACTGGGCTGAGAATGTTGATCCCATTGTATTTGACTCTTTCAAGACCACACCTTTGGAGAGAACATTACCCCAAATAGTCATATCCAAAAAGCAATGTGTCTTCCATGCCTTCTGAGTGGCCCACTTTTGGTACTCCATTGGTGGGTCAAATACTAATAAAATTTTGTGTTATAGAAGCCACAAAGTAACGACAGTCCTACTACTGCTTTGGATTTGTGGTGTCCCTCCCCTTGGATAAGTTCAGTCTGATTTTGTGTATGTTAATGAATTCCTCCAATAACATTCAGAGTACAAAGTCTGCATTATTCTTTCCATTTTAGGAATGAATTAAATAAAGATTTATATATGATAGAGGATGATAGAGGTTGTGAAAGTAAGCATTGTGTTATGTGTTCTAGGTTTAACGGCAATCTAAGTAGCAGGAGTACATGGCAGTGATTGCTATAAGTGATAGCTTAAAAGGACTTTTGGAGTATTACCATCTTATTTTTCAGAACGGGTTTTCTTAAAGATGTATTCATTTGTCCTCAAAATATTTCTGAGTCAAAATATTGTTTGAGTCATTGAGGCTTTGGTGGTAAGCAAGACACATGGACATCTATTTCTCCTGTACTTGCATTCTCATCAGAGGAGAAAGGATGTTATAAGTGACATGGAGAGAATAACACTGGTTATGGTTTAGATAGAGGATAACCACCAAGGATGGTGGGGGGAGGAATTATTACCTTTGGTTGTATAACCAAGAGAGACCTCTCAAGAAATTACCTTTAACTTGAGACTTGATTGATGAGATGGTGTCACCCATGTAAAGATTTGGAGGAAGAGGAGAGAGCAAATACAAAGGTTCAGAAAGCTATTATGGCATTTACTTGTTGGAAGAGTGAAGAAACCCCAGTGTCTGGAGTATAGTGAGCAAAGGGAAGTATGATGCCAGCTGAAGTAGGAGGGGATGGCAAAAGCCAGATCATGGAGGGCCTGTGGGCCAATTTTAAGGAGTTTAGTTTATTCTAAGGCAATTGGAATCCATTTGAGAATTGTATGCAGTAGATTAATAGGGGTTGCTGGCCAATGTGTGATGATAGATAATCTGACCTATGCCTTATTTTTTCGAACAGTCCTCTTTCAAAAATCATTTATTGATTTGACACTATTAAAGGAAGTTTACTATACACTTTGCAATGTTCTAGGGTTTTAGCAATGAGTAAGACATTCAACTGAGGATGGGGGAGAGACAGACAAAACCCGATAAAGACCATGAATAAAATACAAAGGATTCAAATGATGAAGAGTGGTGGAGTGAGATGGTTGAAATTTTTCTGGGTTTGAGACTTCTAGGTCTAATTTTAGTTTTTTTTTTAATTAAAGTTTTTTTAATTTAAATTATTTTTTAAATGTCTATTTATTTTGAGTGGGGGGAGAGGGGCAGAGAGAGGGAGAGAGAGAATCTCAAGCAGGCTTCGCACTGTCAGCACAGAGCCTGATGCAAGGCTCAATCTTGCGAACCTTGAGATCATGACCTGAGCCGAAATCAAGAGTCAGAATCTTAATGGACTGAGCCAAGTTTTATTTTTTTATTTTTGAGCTGATTTTTTAAAACCCTGATGGCTAAGAGAGTCTTTTTTGTTTTGCCTGCTTTTATTTCCATTTGTTGCTTTTTTCCTGTTGTCCCCAGCTTTTTTTGCTGAAAGTCTTGTTTCAGGAAAACACTTTCTCTTCCCAAATAGAAATTAATTCATTATTTTGCTTTCTTTTCTAGGGACTCCTTTCCCTAAACTTTTCCACATTTATTCTATTTATGCATCCCTTTTATGATTTTTTTTTTGTTCTTCCTTAGCCGTGTAAAAGTCCAGAAACTTATCTTGGGGAAAAAGTATTAATTCATTTATATTTTAGGCAGAGTATACCAGAGGAGTTACTTTATGATTATTATAAAAGACCCACTAATCCTCCCTTTTTCCTCCTTCTCTCTCTGTCTTTTCCTTCCTTCCTTCCTTCCTTCCTTCCTTCCTTCCTTCCTTCCTTCCTTTCCTTCCTTCCTTCCTTCCCTCCCTTCTTCCCTCCCATCTTTCTTCTTTCCTTTCTTCTTTCCTTATCCTAAAATACTTTCTCATCTTTAAATATTTTAAATGCAGCTTCTTCATAATTAATTCTGGTGTATAAGTTTTTTTTTTCCTGTAAAGAAGCAGTGGGGCAATAAATATAAGACCTTTTGAAGATCCTTTTAAAGAAAGGTTTCTTAGCCACAGCAATCTCTTACTTGTGAACTCTAACTTTTGATATTATTGGTGCTTTAGGATTAAGTTCCATTAAGAAAGAAAATGTTAGACGTGGTGCAAATTAATAGTGAGGAAATGTTTTTGCTTGTCCACTAAGACTTGGAAAGACCATTTTTAGCCTGATGCCTCCCCACCACTTTTTTTTCTGGTATTTTCATGATAAGAAGAAAAGAACTGCATTTGGCTGCTCTTTTCAGTGATCAAAAACATATATTTAAGTAGTTGATTTTATTAGTAGGATTTTCCTAGAAGCTGACTCTACACCAAAAATATCCTTGAGGATATAGCCCTCAAGGATGTTTCTGCCAAATGTGTTAAAGTATTTGTAGGGAAAATATGGCTTTATAGAATTTTCATGTTTTTCAAAATGGCTACTGATTTTCTCAATGAAGATGTAGCACTAATTTTCTGAAAAGAAAATCACTTTATTAACTGAAGAAAACTGAGATAATTAATTTATATAAATGTGTTTGCTCTACCAGAGTCCAACATTTCTATTTCATATATTCTTCCTTTTTTGAAAGGTTACTTGGGAACCATCTAGATATGACCTACAGACATCCCTGAAAAGTGACTATTCAGTCTCTGCTAAACACATCTGGGGATGATTTTTTTTTATCATATTTGGGGGAAGGGGTCTCATTCTTTCTCTGGATAGCCCTAGAAAATATCTCCACACATTATGACCTGTGACCTTGAGTCCTGTTATTTTTACTCATCATTCTCCATTCTACCTTCCTGAGCAGCATAGCCCTTCCATATGACATCCTTTGTATTTGAAGATGGCTGCCAGGGCTTCAAGAGCTACTTGTTAAATATCCTGAGCTCATTCAATTGTTCCTCATGTGACAGCACTTTGAGGTCTCTTTGCATAATGGTGACCTTCCTCTTGAGTCTGACTTTTAGGATCCTATTAAAATAGTAAGAACAGAGCTACTTAAAATAGTATGAACAGTGCAATCATCTCAGAGTAGAATCAGACCAGGACCTCCCTCATGAAGTACCTACTAGGAGACCCTCTGTAATCTGGTTTCTTTTTTTACTTCTCGAGTACTTTTTCTCTCGCTCTTTCCTCTGTGCCTCCAATCCAACCATACTGGTTTCCTTTGCTGCATCTCCAGCAAGCCAAGCACATTTCTGGCTTTAGTCCTTGTCCTCGCCCCCCTTGCCTTCAACCTTATGTCCTCAGAAGGCACCTGATGTCCTTCTTTCTGCTCTCATCTCAGTCGATCACCTCAAAGGGCCCTGCCCTGCCTATCTCATTTAAAATAGCCTACCTTTCCCCAACGTGACTATCCCCTTATCATGCTTTATTAGCACTTAAAACTCTCAGACATTATGTTAAACACCACTTTGCTAGGGTTTTGCCTGCCATCATTATAATAATAGCATCGTTATTAAAGCAGGGACTTCATTATGTTCACTCATGTCTTTCCAGAACCCAGAAGAGTACCTAGCATATAGGAGCTTAATAAATATTTGTGAGTGTATCAATTAATTTACTTACCCACACACAGATTATCTTTGGGCAGAGGACACAGAATAATATTTTCATTACATACTTAACAGTACATATAGCCATGCACTAAAGAATTATCTGACTTACAGTAAACCCTAACAGCATTTGGGCTTTCGGATATTAAAGAGTAACGTGTGTGTGTGTGTGTGTGTGTGTGTGTGTGTGTGTGTGTGTGACAGCACGTGATTTGAAGACCTGTGTCGAAGCCCTCTCGATTACAGAACCTGGAGAATGACAAAAGTGCATGAAGTGAAGGAAAGTAAGCCAGCAAGACTGCTCACTGCACATGAATTTCCAAGGATATAGTTGCTCTTGAACAATCACACTCAGTATATCAAAATAAGCGCTTTATTGAGTTGGGTAAAAGGAGTTACTAGCGAGACTGTAAATTCTCTTTCAGAACAAATGATAACTGAGCCCAGGAGCCCTTTTGTCCTGGGGGGAGGGGGCATAAATTCCCTGAAAGTATCTGTCGCAGGGAATTGCTCTGCATTCATCATGTCCGCCTCCTGCATCATTCATGAATGTCATAAGAGTCTAAAGAATTGGCACTTCATAGCGAAGATGATTAAATAGCCATTATCCTTGTCTCTCCTGCTGCACATTGCTTTTAAAGAGATCCCATTCAGGTTGTGGCATTCCCTGTCCAACCCCCTCTTGTTTCTCACCTCCTGAGGTCTCAGTGTTGGATCGAGGAAGCATTGTGCATACTCAGCCTTGCTTACGTTGAGACTTCTGAACAGATTTGCGGACTAGCACTGTTCCTCTATAATAAAAAGCTTAGGACTTGGAAAAAATGTCATAAAGCTCAAAGTATATCCTCTTCCACGGAGTACAGAAATTCCAGCTTTAACTTAGATGTTGTAGTGATTAGGCTGTAACTTTTTCAGATATTTTCACTCCTCTTTGCTTTTACTTCCTTGTGGACTAAGAATAATGAGTCAGAACAGGACTCCTTTATATATGATTTTTTATTTTATGTACTCAAATGTAAGGCTTCAGATCATTATGTACCCAATAAAGCATATACATGAAGAGTAAATACTGATGTAACAGAGTATAAGATATGAGATCTTAGTTCTGTCTCCTGACCCATTTCTTGTCACATATACACATATTTCTATATTCTCTCCCTCTGTCTCTTTCTCTGTCTCTCTGTCTCCCTCTCTCTCACACACATATACACATACACATACAGTTAAACCTGCTCCGTAGTGATTCTCACTACACATCCTTAAGTGATAGAGTCTAAATGGATGAATTAAAATTGATCAATAAACAATTTTTAAAGCACTTACTTTAGAGGCAGCATGAAGAATATAGGAAGGGTACTGGACTGGAGTCAGGAGAGAGTTCTAATGTGGCTCTGCCACTCATCAGCTGTCACCTTGGACAAATTCTGTAACCTCTTTGGGCCTCAGTATTTGCATCTATAAATGAGGACACCAAATATTAGCCCTTAAATTCTCCCTTCAGCTCTTACACTACATGATTTTATGTGTCCATCAAGGGACTCAGCCATCATGGGGACACAAAGAAGAGCATGACACCTCCATCGCCTGAAAGGAATTTTTAATATGATGATTTCCATGTCCATGTAACCCCTAACCCCTTCTGGGCAACTGGGCAACGAGCTTCAGCATTATGCAGGTGCTGGACCCATATTGTCATCTTTTTTTTTTTTTCTTTGTTTTACATCTATTTATTTTTGAGAGACAGAGAAAGACAGAGCACAAGTGGGAGAGGTGCAGAGAGAGAAGGAGACACAGAATCCAAGGCAAGCTGCAGGCTCCGAGCTGTCAGTACAGAGCCCAATGTGGGGCTTGAACTCACAAACTGTGAGATCATGACCTGAGCCGAAGTAGGACACTTAACCGACTGAGCCACCCAGGCGCCCCTCCCATATTGTCATCTTTGTGAAATATAGATTATTTTAAAAAATAGTAGTGTGATTTATGACTGTAGTTTTCACATAGTTAACACAAGATATCTTTATATCCCTGTTGTTTGTGGGCTCCTCCCCAGAGATTATGACTTTAGGAAGAATATTCACTCTAAAGTAAAACTTTGGACACATGTTAAGAGGTCAAGTCAGATGGGTAAATTGGGGAAATGGAATCACCCCTGGTTGGAATCAGTAAGAGGAGCCCCTTCAGAGAACATGTGCTCCCCTTTTGCTGAAGAAGTCTTACCAGCAGTGCCTCTAGTTCACCAGTTGCTTCAATGCAGGTAGACACTTGGAGCTTTACTTTGTCCCCTGGAAGGAACTCTTCACTCCGTGTTAGCCTGGCTTTCTCAGAAACGGGGAGGACCAGATTAAAATGCCAGCCTTGGCACTTTACATTCTGCTGTTCCAGCCATGTGAGTCTGATTCGTTCTTGTGGCTGGTTTAAAAGAGATTAAAAGGAGCAAAGGTGTTCTCTGAGTGTCTTGATCTGCACCATGGCAGCTAGAGTCAGAAGCAATGATGACAATGGGAAAGGGAATAAATCCTTGAGAGTGATGTGTATGTGATCTCTGGGAAGCAGATCCTGTGTTCACATGGAGGCTTCAAATACTAGGTCATTGCTTTGGAGAATCTTGCATCACCCAATAAAACCTACCACCTATGTGACACAATGTGAGGCAAAAGCTGAGCCTGAGAGATAAGGACAGACAGGATATATGGCTGAATAAAGAACTTTCAATTTCCTTTACTTAGTAGATGGACAAGTATCACATCATTAAAAAAAAATAGCCACATCAAAAAACAGCTTTCAATCTGAGCACACATGAGCAATGCCTGAATCTTTTCACATGATTGAATTAATCAGAAGCCCTCATCTAACAGGGAGAAGCACTGTATTAATTTAAATATGGCAGGTGCTATCTAAGTTTATTGCAAGAGCTAAAGACCAATTATCTTGTATTTTTCCATAAAATTGCATTTTCTAAAAAGAGACTGGTGTGTCTGAATATATCCATCATAACAAGTCTTTAAGCTTTGATGGAAGTGACTGCTGTTTATTTGCAGAATGTCATATCTGTACTGTTGAATCAATGCTAAAGATCCATATTAGAACTAAGAAGAGGACCTGGGAAATTAGTTTTTATGGACTTGCAGAATGGCTTTGTGAATAGACGCATACGGCCAGGACCAGGTGTACAGAAAGTGCCTTGCTCCAGGGCTTGGGGACTAGAGAGAAGTTTTTAAAATAGGGATAATGCAGTCACCTCCCACAGGGCACACGGTGAGGAACAAGTAAGAAAATTGTTTTCATTATCTGGTCCTAGAGCATAGGCACACTTTCAGGGGATGTGGGGAGGTGCTGCGGGGAGACAGAGAGACTGAGGTGGAGGATGTGTTTGAAATATATTTAATTAGGCAGGAGAGATGAAAATCACCAAGTATTAGCAAAGGGCAATTATCTTCCTAAAAGTAATAAAGGAAGAAAAATAGAAGCTATAAGCTGAAGCTTTGAAGGGGATAAAATATTGAGAAAATGAGTAGCTAATGTATTCAGAGGAAATCGGTTTAAAAAATAAACTGTAAACTAATTACACAAATATTATGTAATAATGCAATGGTGTGTTTGTCCATTGGTAAAAGGATAGAGGTTAAATTTTGTGGAGTGAATAATGAAAAATGGCTTTGGACTAGGAATTGACTTTGACCCATTTTGTTCTCTTATGTGACTCTTGGCTGCAGACTATCTTTGTTTTAAGAAAAGCAAAACCATCTAGACTAATATTCCCAGAGATTTATTTCATTTTCTTCAGAAGAACAGAAATTTTATGTATATTAAGCAGAGTTACTATTATATCAAATTGCCTTTGCTGCCCCATGTTATACCCACAGCCAAAACAAGCAACATAGGGCTCAGCAAGAAAGTAGTGCTAAGTTACAGCCCATCACATCGTGGAATATTATGCAACCATTTAAAATGGCAACTATGATAATACAGAGAGGTTCAAAAACCGTATTAGACAAGCAATGCAAAATTACGTAAGCACTATGATTACAACCGCATGCAAGCTATGTATTTCTGTCGCTGAAGACTGGAGAAAAAGGCAAATATCTATATGTTCAATGAGTACTATTTGGGCACATCAGTTTTACATTATCATTCAGGTTTTCCAAATGCCCAATAATACATGCTTGGGAAATTGGTGTGCAGGATCTGGGTACATTCTATCATGACACAATAGCACAGCCTCCCTTGGGACTTAAAACCATGGCACTGGTCCTTTATAATCCTGGAGCTCTAACCAAACCCTTGACTGTTACCGTACAGCACACGAAACTCAGTAACCCCAAAATTACTTTGTCATTTTTATGCCCTAAACGTGCTTCCTTTTATATCTACAATTTTAGTTAGTTACCCAAACTTGAACATTCTGAGTCAATCTCAATGCCTCTACTTTCTCTTCCCCAAATAACAAATGGATCACCAAACCCATTCACTCTTCACATCTTTATTACCCATTTCTTCCTCTCATTTCTCTCTTTCACTGACCAGGTTCAGCTGACAACTCTCATGTCCTGGCTTTGGCACTGGCCTCCATCTAAAGAGACATGGACACAGTTCTCTCCTTCTGTTGTCTGCACCAAAGACAAAATTCTTTTCCTGAAACACAGATAAGGTCGTGCCTTCCCGTTGACTAAGGCCATTTTCAAACGGTTTAAACATTAAAATCATTCTTAAAAAATTTTTATATTGGGGTGACTTTAATATATTTGCTAAACAAAAGTTATGTGTTTCAGAAAGCTAAACATGATTTGGTGGAAGATGCTGTATTGTAGGGATAATCCTTGAAATAGCTCTGTTACTAAAATACAAAACCAAAATTACTATGAGGAAAACACTGGCTTGCCTATTAAGATACTGGCTCATCTGGTAAGGGACAGATAACTTCATGTGGCCTTTTGTGCTCTGCAAAGCTCTTAGCAGCCTATTTTCTAGACCTGTCTTTGCTATTCTCAGCCCTTCAGCCTACACACCACCCCAAAGTTATGATGTTGTTTGTGTTCCCAAAAATATATTGTGTCTTTTACACCTTTACTCATGGCCTCCCAGTGGAATGTCCTTCCTCTCCTATCCCAACACTTAGCTACAAGTCTTTTTTTTTTTATTTGATATATTTCTTTGACATATTTTCATTTTATTTTTATTCTTCCCAGTTTTATTGCGATATAATCAACATGACATATAACATTATATTGGTTTAAGGTATATAGCATAATGATCTCACTAATATGTGTAATCTAAATAAAATGAATTCAGGATTGATGCTTGTCCGAAGCAGGGTGAGGGGCATGGGGGAAATAGGTGAAGGTAGTCAAAAGGTTCAAACTTCCAGTTGTAGGGGACATCTGGGTGGCTCAGGTGGTTAAGTGTCCAAATCTTGATTTTTGTCTCAGGCCATGATCTCATAGTTCATGGGTTCAAGCCCCATGTATTGGATCCTCTTTCTGCCCCTCCCCTGTCCATGCATTTTCTGTTTCTCTCTCTCTCTCAAAATAAATAAACTTAAAAATAAGACATCTCAAACTTTCAGTTATACGATAAGTAAGTTCTGGGGATGTCATGGACAGCATGGTTACTATAGTTAACAATATTGTATTACATACTTGAAAGTTGCTAAGACAGTGAATCTTGAAAGTTCTCATGACAAGAAAACATCTCTAACTATGTAAGATAATCAATGTTAACTTATTATGGTAATTATTTCTCTCTCTCTCTCTCTCTATATATATATATATGTATATATGTATGATAATTTCTATATCATGTATATGTATGGTAATCATTTCTGTATATATGTATATATATGTGTATATATGTATCTCTCTATATAGATATATATCTCTTTGTATAGAGATCTCTCTATAGATCTCTCTCTCTATATATCTCTCTATAGATATATATATGGATATATATAGATCTCTCTCCATATATCTATGTAGATATAGATATATCTATATATATAGATCTCTCTCTCTCTATCTCTCTATAGAGATGTATATATAATATACTACATATTATATTTAATATATATAATTATTATGTAGTACAAGTCTTTATTTAAAGCTGCTGACTTTTCTCTGTGAGTTCCTATCTCATTTTGAACATATCTCTACTATAGAACTTGTATTGTATATACAATGTTCTTAGTACATAGAAAGGACTCAACAGACTTTTTTTTTTGGTCATATCATTGTGTTTAATTTTAACTGATTGAGTGCTCTGTTTTTCTTCTAAGAATAGATTACTTTGACTATACTCACTTTTAGTTAGTTTTAAAGTCTACTAAAGCTAGTCTCCATTCTTTATTCTTCCTTTTAAAATTTTCTTGGAAAATTTTACACACTTATTTTTCTTTATGAACTTGAGATTCTGTTTAGAGGTAATTTAAAGATTAACATGCTGGGGCGCCTGGGTGGCGCAGTCGGTTAAGCTTCCGACTTCAGCCAGGTCATGATCTCGCGGTCCGTGAGTTCGAGCCCCGCGTCAGGCTCTGGGCTGATGGCTCAGAGCCTGGAGCCTGTTTCCGATTCTGTGTCTCCCTCTCTCTCTGCCCCTCCCCCGTTCATGCTCTGTCTCTCTCTGTCCCAAAAATAAATAAACGTTAAAAAAAAAATTTTTAAAAGATTAACATGCTTATTGATGTATTCACATTTTCCTTCAGTAACATCATATGTATCTTCATATATATGGACATGTTTTGTGTGCTCCAGAAATTATAGTTTCTTTTATATAGCTTTTCTTTATATAGCTTTCTTGTTATATTATTTTACAATATTTTATAGATTTTTGTTACTGTGGTTGGGATTTCTCTTTCTCACTTCAACCTGGTAGTTACTATTATTTTTTTTAATGTTTATTTATTTATCTTGAGAGGGAGAAAAAATGCATGCATGTGAGCAGGATAGAGGCAGAGAGGGAGAGAGAGAATCCCAAGTAGTCTCCACACTGTCTGTGTACAGCCCAACATGGGGCTTGATCCTGCAAATCATGAGATTATAACCTGAGCCAAAATCAAGAGTTGGACGCTTAACTGACTGAGCCACCCAGGCAGCCCCATAGTTACTGTTATTAAAACAAGCTCTTGATTTTTTTTATCGTGGTAAAATATACAGAATGAAAAAAATTATAGTTTTAACCATTTTTACACGTACAGTTCAGTAGCATTAAGTACATTCCCATTGTGATACAACCATCACCACCATCACCAAAACTTTTTCATCACCCCAAGCTCAAACAGTTGTCTCTGATAGAAAGGACTCTCTCCTTTGATAATAGTTGCCTATCAAACAGTTGCTTCCCACCCCCTCTCTGTTCTAATAACCACTATTCTACTCATGTCTCTGTGAACTTGATTACTCTAGGTATCTCATATAGGTGGAATCATATATTTGTCCTTTTGTATCTGGCTTATTTCACCTAGTATAATGTCTTCAAGTTTCATCATATAGTAGATTTCAGGATTTCATTTGTTTTTAAAGCTAATATTCCATCGTGTATACAGACCCATATATTTTTTTTTTTTATCTATTTATCTAGTTACCACTTTGGGACTACTGTGAATACTGCTGTTTTGAAGATTGGTGTACAATTGTACAATGTCCGGTTGAGTCCTTGCTTTCTTTGTTTCTTTCTTTTTTTCTTTTTGTCATGCACTTAGAAGTAGAATTGCTGGACCACTGGACCATATGGTAATTCTATCTTTAAGTGTTTGAGGAACTGCCATACTCTTTTTCACACTAGCTGTACCATTTTATATTCCTACAAGTGGCATAAAAGGGTTTCAATTTCTCCACATCCTTGTCAGCATTTATTTTGTGTCAGTTTGACACAGAATTAGAATTACAATCTAATAGCCATGGAATATGAAGTGCTAACTCATTATGATTTTGATTTGTAGTTCCCTCATGATTATTGATGTTGAATATCTTTTCATGAGCTTAGTGGCCATTTATATACCTTTGGGGAAATATATATTCAAGTCTTTTCCCCATTCTGTAACTGAGTTGTTTGTTTTGTTGTTTGAATTGTAGGAGTGCTTTATATAGTCGGGATATTAATCCCATGTCAGACATATGATCTGCAAGTATTTTCTCCCATTTTGTGCGTTATGTATTCTGTTGATAGTGTCCTTTAATGCACAAGTTTTAATTTTCAAAGTTTAATGTATCTATTTTATTCTTTTGTTGCCTGTTCCTTTGGTGTCATATTCAAAAAACAAACAAAAGACAGAACAAAAATCATTTCCAAATTCAGTGTTTTGAAGCTTTTCTCCTATGTACTCTTCTAAGAGTTTTATAGTCTTAGCTCTGTTAGGTCTTTGATGCATTTTGAATTAATGTTTGTATATGCTATAAGCATCCGACTTCACTTTTATGCATATGGATATGTAGTTTTCCTAGTGTCATTTATTCAAAAGATTATCATTTCTCCATTGAATGGTCTTGGCTCCCTTGTCAAAAATCATTTAACCATCTATACAATAGTGAAAAGCTATTGATTTTTTATGTATTTATTTTGTATGGGACCAACTTATCAATTGATCTCATTAATTTTAAGTTTTTAGATGAGTTATTAGAGAGATGTATGTATCCAATCATATCTTTAAAAATTATTATATTATTTCCCAATATTTTACAGCTTATTTCATTTTATTGCTTATTTTAATAAGAACTTATAAAACAATGTTGAATAATGTTGCAGTAATGAACATCTCTATGTTCTTGATTTTAATGGCAAAGAATATATAATTTTACTATTTAATATGATGTTCAGTGTGCTTTTAATAGTCTCTATCATATTTATAATGCTCTTTTCAATTCCTATTATAAGTAGAGTTTTTGAAGGAATGACTGCTGAAGTTTTTCAAGTACTTTTTAAAATCCTAAATAGAATTACAATCTAATTCTACCTTAATTAGGTGATATAATGATCTTTGCAAGTAGATACCTTTATGTTGAGATACAGTATTTCTCATATTCCTGAAATGATATATTATTCTTTTAATGTATCATTGAGGTTTATTCAGAAGAAATCTTTAGTCAGTATTCATAAGTGAAATTAGTCTAGTGTTTTATTCTGTTTTTATGCAATATATTTATTAGGTATCATTATTACAAATATGTTGAATTTGTAAATGAATTGGGGGAGATTTCTGACCTTGCCTGTGGTCTAGTATGATTTGAATAACTTAGGAATTACCTTTTCTTCGAAAGTTAGATAAAACTTATTTGTAAAATCATCTAGTATCTTTTGCATCACCTGTATCTTTTTAAATAGTAGAATTTGAATCACCTTTCCAGTAGTTTCTGAGGTGATTTGTCTATTAAATGTATCTACTTTTTCTTAGAAACCTTTGGCAAATCATATTTTCCTAGAAGTGATGAGTTTCTTCTGGTTTTAAATATATTTATCTAAAGTTGTATAAAATATTCTTTTTTATTTTATATATCTGTTGTTATATCCCCTTTATAATTTCTACCATTATACTTTTCCTCTTTTAATTTTTCTTATTTATGGTTTTTCAGGGATTTATATACTTTCTGTGACATTTTAAAGTATAGGCTTTGTTTTTTTTAACTCGTCTATTAGTTTTTAAATATGTTGGATAAATTTCAGTTTTTATTAATCATCACATACTAGCTTATTAATTTTACTTATTTTCATAATAGTGCCTTAAGTTGAAAGCTCAGTACATTTATATTCATTTTCTTTATTATTATTTGGGGTATTTTCTTCTGAGTAAAGCTTCATCTGTAGTTTATAGGACTTGATATAAAGCAGTCTCTTTTCATTAATATTCTATTTATTGGGGATATATATATCCGTGTGTGCATGTGTTGTTCTATAGCAATCATTAAGGATTTCTATATCAACAAGAGTATGATCAGTTTTACAAGTGCTCCAATCTGAAATGTATATGAATCACTGAATGTGCTCCTTTTCTTAGGTCAGATTTCTGTGTAACTTATTACATAATTATCTTGGTCATCCTTTGCCAATTTATTTAACAAGCACTTCTTGTGCCCTTTTGTGATCTAGGCACTATGATAGTTGCCAGGTTTTCTTTACTATTATGTACTCTTCTAGGTGTGAAAGAAGAAAATTAGAATTCACTTAGACTAAACAAGTTAGCTATTGAGAATTTTATATGAGATGGACAAAGTTGCAACTTTATAACACAGACCATTAAAACCATGTATTCAAAAAGTGAATACCTTCTTTTCCTGCTTTGCCCTGACTTTACTCTTGGGTCAGGGTTTATTTTCATCCAAGTTCTTTCTCACGTAGGAACCATGGCCACAGCAACTGTGTAACTCTTATGGCAAAATTCTATCATAGGGAAACTGATGGAGTGTTCCTGTTGTTCTAGGTTACAAAAAAAAAAAAAAAAATTCAGTAAAGTTCTCTGACTGGTCCAACTTGGGTTTATTTATCACATATTAGCTAATAAGCTGTATGTAAGGGGCAAAATCTTTTAAGGGTTTGACAATTTCCATTCAAATCACATGATATGGAAGAAAATAGTCATTTCCATATGAAGGGGCTTAATGTTGCAACACAAAGAGGGAAGATGTACTGGGTATATGGAATAAATAAATTCCCCTACAGATACAAAAAACTTTAGGCAGGCTCTTCACATTGAGGTGATCACCATAAATAATTTAAAACTAAATTATTTCTAGAGTTCTGTATAGTGTGCATGGTAGCTATTTTGATCCTTACTGCAACTTTTTGAGATGAGTAGGTAGAAGTATCATCATCTGCTGAATAATGGGGAAACTGAGGCACAATGAAGATAAATGATTGTTATAGGAGAAGAGACCATAATATTTGAAGTTTCTTTCATTTTCTTAATACTGGCATGGGTTTTATGATTAAGAAATATGTATTTCATAGAAGCAAGAGTCAATGCCCTTAAAAATATTAGCTGACTTTCCCAGGAAAATCTTGTCTTATGAATTAGAGCCTCAATACACTGAAGTCATCTGTTTATAGTCCTTGGTTCTTTGAAAGTGTGAAGTCCATATAAATCTAGCATTTAAGTCAAACACTATAAATAAGCAACCACTCTTCATCTGTATTTCTTTTTGAGAGAATATTCAGTACTTAGAAATCCCTTGATTGCTTTTATTAGAGAAGGTATTTCAAAGCTATGGAATAAAAAGAGGAAAAGGAGGCAGATACATGCCCTCTGAACCTCCCTTTTATTTTGTGTCCCATAAGATGTCATCAGAAGGAATGAGTTTCTTTCTTTCTTTTTTTTTTTTTAGTATAATTCATTGTCAAATCGGCTAACATATAGTGTGTACAGCATGCTCTTGGTTTTGGGGGTAGAGTCCCGTGATTCATCACTTACATCCAATACCTAGTGCTCATCCCAACAAGTGCCCTCCTCAATGCCCAACACCCATTTTCCCCTCCCCCACACCCTTCATCAACCATCAGTTTGTTCTCTGTATTTAAGTCTCTTATGGTTTGCCTTCATACCTCTCTGTAACTATTTTTTGTCCCTTCCCTTCCCTCATGGTCTTCTGTTAAGTTTCTCAATTTCCACATGTGAGTGAAAACATAGGATATCTGTCTTTCCCTGACTGATTTCACTTACCATAATACCCTCCAGTTCCATCCATGTTGCTGCAAATGGCAGGATTTCATTCTTTCTCATTGCCAAATAGTATTCCATTGTGTGTATGAAGCACATCTTCCTTATCCATTCATCAGTTGATGGACATTTAGGCTCTTTCTATAATCTGGCTGTTGTTGAAAGAGCTGCTATAAACATTGGGGTACATGTGCCCCTATACATCAACACTCCTGGATCCTTTGGATAAATTCCTAGTAGTGCTATTGCTGGGTCATAGGATAGTTCTATTTTTAATTTTTTGAGGAACCTCCACACTGTTTTCCAGAAGCTGCACCAGTTTGCATTCCCACTAACAGTGCAAGAAGGTTGAAGGAATGAGTTTCTTAAAAAATGCTACAGAGAAGTCTGATGAATAATTATAAAATGACCATTTTTATTTTTATTTTCATTCATTTATGTTTTGTCTAAGGACAAATGTATACGTGATCTTTGCACAATGTAATATAAAATAGAATAATGGCATTGCTATTCTTAAATATGTTGCATTTCTTTTCTATTGTGTATTCTTGTTAGGTTAAATCTAAGATGTTTTCATATATACGTATATTTTACTAAAAACAGTTTGCAGCGTGATTTAGGAACTGAGGGGTATCATAAAACAATTTGACTAAAGATGGGTGTGAGTTTATTCTCTGAGCCTGCCAAAAATTCACCAAAGAAAAATTATTCAAATGTTTTTGTAGTTGCTTTCTTTTATAATTTGGAAGCTCTGTTCCCCTCCACCTAGGAAATATTATGAACCCTAACTGATGAGTATTTATAAAATATTTCCTCATGGTGATGAAATGACAAAAAGCTGAGAAGGATTAATGGGCAGATACCTGAATGACAGTGTGAAGATATGAAAGTATAGGTGAGCCAAGTTTTATTGATTAATTCAACAGCATTTATTTCCTGAGCATTCAGTGTTGATAGAGAGATAAATTAAACAGCCCTGTCCTCCAGGAGCTCATGGTACAGAAGGGTTCTGGATTTTCATTTTGTTTTGACAATCAAACTTAATATTTATTCTCTTAAACCTGAATACTGTGCAATTTCCTAGGACTTACTTTGTGTTTCTATATGAGAAACAAGCTTGGTTATGAAAGTTAAATTAAATTGGCCGGGAGATAATCTCCAAAATAAACCTTATATAGAATCCACCCCTTCAGAATTTAGATTTTTATGAGTGTCGTGTAATTAATGAAGAGCAGCCTATTGTCTGACCTTGCTTTATGTACTTTGCAGAGAACAAGCTCATATTAAACCAATGTCATTTAAATAAAATAAAACGATCACCCCTATACTGCCATTTCCATTGTGAGGGAATTGAGTTTCCATCTTGTTTGTGGTTTTGTTTGGATTGATTTTGCTTGGATTTTTTTGCCAAATGTTAGAAAGCCATTGTTCTTCTTCTCTTCATCATCATTGCCATCTCTACACTCAATATACAGGTAAAAGGTAAACATATTAGGGATACATCTTGGCATAATGAAAAGAATGTAGATCATTGAGTTATATAGATCTGGATTAAATACCTGATTTCATTAGATCTTAAACAAGTTATTTTACCTCCTTCTATCGCTTCCCTCACCTTTAAAACTGGGATGGTAACTGTTATGGGCTGAATTGTGCATCCCCAAAATTCATACATTGACGTCATAACCCCCAGTATCTTCAAATGTCACTGTACTTGGAGACAGGGTACCTGAAGAGGTAACTGAGTTAAAATGAGGTCATTAGGGTATGCCCTAATCCAGTATGACTGGTGTCCTTTTAAGAAGTAGAAATTAGAACACTGAGGGGTAAAGAGACTAGGCCATGTGATGACACAGGGAGAAAACAGCCATTTTAGAAGAATCTGACCTCCCTCAATATCAGAATTCTAGCCTCCAGAATTGTAGGAAATAATTTTCTGTTGTTTAACCCACCCAGTCTGTGTTACCTTGTTATTGTAGCCCTAACAAACTAATTAATACAGAAAAAGATATCTAAAGTAGGGGCGACTGGGTGGCTTGGTAGATTAAGCATCTGACTTCAGCCTTGGTCATGATCTTGCAGTTCATGAGTTCAAGCTCTGCATCGGGCTCTGTGCCCACCATTCAGAGCCTGGAGCCTGCTTCAGATTCTGTGTGTGTCTCTCTCTGCCCCTCCCCCTTCTCCCCGGCTGCTTGTGCTCTGTCTCTTAAAAAAAGAATAAACTTTAAAATTAAAAAAAAAAAATCTAGGGGCACGTGGGTGGCTCAGTCAGTTAACTGTCCAACTTTAGCTCAGGTCATGATCTCGTGGTTCATGAGTTCAAGCCCCGCATTGGGCACTGTGCTGACAGCTCAGAGCCTGGAGCCTATTTTGCATTCTGTGTCTCCCTCTCTCTCTGCCCCCTGCCCACTCACACACTCTCTCTCAAAAATAAATAAACATTAAAAAAGTAAATAAATAAAAATAAATATCTAAAGTAAAAGTTACAGGAATTTGAAATATTGTATTATAGTGTATTATAACATATAATAAATGATTCATAAATATAGTTGGCATAGTGTTAATGTTAGTAGTAACATTAGTATTACAATTAGTATTGTTAAATACTACCAAAGGTTTGTGAAGGAAATAATCGTCCCAAACAAAAAAATCAATGAGTTTATAAAAATTATTTTAAGTAAGGGGAATTTAAACATATCCCTGGAAGCTTTATTTTTAGATTATTTCTTTTTTTTTTTTTTTAAGTATATTTTATTTTGAGAGAGAGAGACAGAGAGACCACAAGCGGGGAAGGGGCAGAGAGAGAGGGAGAGAATCCCAAGCAGGCCCCACACTGTCAGCACAGAGCCCATTTTTGGGTCAATTTCAATGTGGAAAGCATTTGAATACTCTATCACTAATCCATTTTTTCCTAGTGCAAGAGTTCTGAAATTTGATGAGTGAAAATAACTTTGTAAAAAATGTTTTGATGCAATGTGTTTCTAAAAATTTCATTATCTCTCAGACTCAGAAAGGGTCATAATTTACTTGTCAGTACTCATGAATGTATCCAGAAACTATGTGTGATTTTCTTTTACTCAGAATTTGAGGGAGCACAGGTGTGTATAAGAAATCGTAGCAGGAGGTCATCTCAATTGTTGGCATAAGTTTTAGAAATAATATAACTATTTGGTTCCTCTTAGGATTCCCTGGAAAATTCATAATAATGTTCCCATAAAAAGATCCGACCAAGTATTTTGCCAAAATAGGGTTTGTACACATGTAATCATCCATGAAGAATCGTTCTTTTGGATAATATGACGAGAATTAAATAGTAGTAGACGTTTTTATTTTTAAAAAATAGGTTAATAGGTTGAATTTTAATTGGTTTCATATTTTTCTCTCACCAGCTTCTATGGAAGCTTTGGCCTTGGACACAATATATATAATTCACCATATGCACAGGCTTGAGTTCCAGTATTACCAAGCACATTTTATAACACACTGAACCAGTATTGGTTCTGCTGGGAAGTCTTTGAGTTGCAGTTTTCATTCCAGAATACTGGAACATGGTCTGAAATGTTGCTTCTGTGTTTCCGGGCTTAATGCCCTTTGTTTTTTGTTTTTGTTTTTGTTTTTGTTTTTTTGTTCCCTTTGGTTTTCATCGTGCTCCCTTCAAGAAAGAGGAAGAAATTGCCTCATACAGAGGGAGCCCTCACCTTGCCTGAGCTTTGTTTAAGAAATGGGGCTTGGTGGGACGCCTGGGTGGCGTAGTCAGTTAAGCGTCCGACTTCAGCCAGGTCACGATCTCGCGGTCCGTGAGTTCGAGCCCCGCGTCAGGCTCTGGGCTGATGGCTCAGAGCCTGGAGCCTGCTTCCGATTCTGTGTCTCCCTCTCTCTCTGCCCCTCCCCCGTTCATGCTCTGTCTCTCTCTGTCCCAAAAAAAATAAATAAACGTTGAAAAAAAAAAAAAAAAAGAAATGGGGCTTGGCTCTCCCTGATTATATATTTGACTCCAGGCGCCTTCTCAGCTGAGCAGTAAATCTGATCATTTCTTTGCCAAAGATAAAGGATGTTCTTTAAAATAGATGAAATTTCTCTCTTAACATTCAGTCGCTTCACTTTTGCTTTATTTAAGGCTTCTTTATCATCGGTTTTAGTGTTTATTTCAAAAAATTCAGAGTCGACAAGATAGATCATAATAAACCGCCCATTCAATAAATACATTGCAGGACTGTTTGTAAAATCTTTATCACTTACTTTGTACTCCCTAGGGGCTGCCTCTGTAGTGAAGAGGTTTTGATCATAGTTTTTCCATCTGCTGTTCCTTCCTGTGGAGCTCTGGGTCCCCAGGGATTCCTTTAGGGAAACTTCATTCTATTGGCCAGCAGGCCAGCTGGATGAGGGGAGTTGAGGGCAGAGTCAAGGAAAGGAAGATCTGGTTCTGCTCTCATCTCCACCACTTAACATCAGGTCAAGTCATTTAATCTCCTTGAGTCTCCATTTTCTTTTTTATACAAACAGCAATGAAAATATTTGCCATTAACACTTCAGTGGGTATTGGGGTAAGAGGCATCAAATGAGATGCTCCCAAAGAAAACAATTTGAAAACCATTCAGTGCTATGAACATATAAGGTCCTGCTGTGATGAACATTCCCAAAACATCCAGGGGGTGTGTGTAAGGGGAACCATAGAACCAACTGAGTAAAAGAAATTGAGAAACTGCTTTTTCAGGCCATCAGTCATTATGAGATCTTTGAGCTTTATGTCTCGGTTTGCTAGGAAAGATATTTGTCACTTCCAAGTCTTTCCATTTTGGTTTTATTAGCTATATAGTTAATTGATATGAATAAAATGTAGTTTTAAGTTAATAGCAATAACTTCATCTACAGACATAATATATTTTATATCATTGATGGTCCATTTATTTCCCAAAAGGATTTACCAATTTACAATAAAGAACACAAATGTGGATAAAGTTGATGAAAGAGTAGTAACAATAGAAATTAGGAATAGGGAGCCTGAAGTAATAGAGGAAGACAGATATATACCTTGGTATCATGAGATTTTATACTAAGTTCTTAGGCAATGTTCAAAGAGAACTGGAGTAGGAGTTTGACCTCATGTTTATTACCCTAGTTTACCTACCAGATGGTTTCTACCACAAGAATTATACATATTTTATTACTTAATTTGTTATTCCATATCTTATACTTGTCCATGAGTAAATTACCTAGTTCTCTTTAAATTTAATTTTCCCAGGTTTCCCCTGAGAGATGCTTGCAAACTTGTTCCATTTTAGTGCCAACCATAAATTATTTCAGGGAAAGCTGATTTTCTTTGTTTTCTTTCTTTTTTTAATATATAAAAAACACACATAAATATACAACCAACATTATATTTAGATGCATTTCTAAAGCCTTATATCTGTGATTATTTGATGGAGAACGTAATAAATTAATTCCAAGTATTCTATTTCTGACTAAACTTTCTTACACACACATACACATATGCATAAGCATGCACATATGTATGTATATATTATTTTTATATTGAATATAAATCCTAAGAGGTCCATGATTCAATTTCTGTTAGTACTCCTACTAAAAAGTAATATGCTATTTGGATATGGGACTAGAAATAAAAGTTATGTCATAATGGCAGGACCATGAGGTTAAGAAGTCAAAGCAACAATTGTAATAATTATCCAAATAGTCTAAATAAAGAAAAGTTAAGTTGTCATCAATAATTAAATTCAATTCTATTAATAAGCAGTAATATGCACCAAGATTTAAGAACTATTTCTTGGAGAAATGTATGACCTAGAAAAAACTTTACCCTGTATTCTTCTTGAGAACTCATAGATCATCTACTTGATCAGATTATTGTATGAGTATATAAAGCTGCTCCCCAGGATTCCTTCATGATCTCAGTGGAGACTGTTCTACCCTTTTCTTCCCCCCACCAATCCCACACACAGAATACACACCCAAACACACATATTTATACCTTCACATATCTGGCTCTTCCAAAACCACCATCAGCCCCATCCCAGTAAATAGCTTGCCAGTTAGGAAAACAATAAGCCAAACTTACTTTTTGGGATCTTTGAGATGAAAGAAGTTGTGTGTTAAGTAACATGTCAGGCTGGTTGACTGTTTAAAAATAGCGTGTATCCACTTAATCTTTGTTAATGGTGACCGTATGGAAATTTCATTCCTGAAATATTCTATTGGTGGGACTCAGCAACCTCAGCTGCTTACAAACTTGCAAGTCCTGCAATGTGAAATAGCCAGAATGCCACCGTAGCAGTTTTTCTTCAGTTGAATTGATCACTCTTTGCTAGCAAGCAGGAAATTTGCATGGTTTCAATTGTTAATAAATGGAGGATGATCTTAGCACCAGCATACTTTGCACAGTGTGAAACCAACAGGGCTGCTAGGCTCAGGGGAGAAAGCATGTGATGTCGTATTGCATGGCTTGGAAATGAAAATCTTTAATGGATTAAGGAGGGTTCTCATAGTTCTTAGGATGTTCCCAAAATGTTGATTTGTAATCCACATTTTAAAATAACAAAATTAACTTTTTAATTTGAAAATGTAAAGCAAAATAAGACCATGTTCCCCCTAGGACTCTAGGCATTTTATATTAAAATTAACAGAAAGTGAATATTTATCTTTAAAAACCATGCAAGATAGCAAAGCTAACTAAAGAAGGGGAAAAAATAACAGGTTTTCAGAGTAGAAAGTTGTAAGTATTAATTCACTTTCTTTAAAGCCAACATTAAACTATGGGAGCATTCAGGGTCTTTATTTACCCTTAGTAAGAAATTTAGTACCAAGAATACATATTTTAAGATTTATTTCCATATAGCAGAATAAGCCATATGCTAAAGACTTTGTACTTTTTTGCCTTTTTCACCTACAAAGTTAGAATTATCTATCATAGTGACATTCCAAATTCAGAACAATAAAAGCAGTAAAAATAATTTTTAAGACAGATTTTGTACCTACCCTGATATTGTCATAATGAGGTTTCGTTCTTTGTTTAAAAATTAAAGCCATGGTGGCCTCCAAACCACTATATAGAAGTCATATATTTATCATTTAAAATGCACTTTCTCTTTACATTAAGAATTACTGAACAGTCAATGGATAAAAAAGTATAAGCAGAAAGTTTGTAAACATATTTATATGGTTAGAAGGCCAACTAACTTCTGAAAATACGCCAGGTTTGGGAGGATATGACTTTGTTTTCATTCTACTTTAGTCTTATGTGAAAAGGATAAAGAACAGTCAATTTTGCATCACTGATATAATTTATTGGATAGTTTTATTAAGCTAGGATTGGTATTTAGTGAAGACAGGCTTTTGGAGGAGGAGGATGAAGCTGGAGACCTAAAGAGGTACCACTTTTTTAAGTCAGATGCTTGGGTCTCTTGTTTCTAAACATTGTTAAGAAATGAGAGATCCCAGAGAATTATTGCAAAGATTTGGCTAATGAATTTGAAAAGTTTTTCTCAAAACACCAGGCATATGTGTTGCTATTATCAACTTTGGACTTGTTCTTTTTGTACTGGTAAAATTATTTTCTGATAGAGTATGGGAGTATAGATTTATCTCTGAGGCAGAATCCACTACATATTTAGGATAGAATAGGGTAAGATTTTATAAGTTGCCACAAAATGTCACAGGCTGATTTGCATTCTTGGTGATTCTATACATTGATCACTGAGTAACCTTCACTTTTCCAAATAAAGAATAGAGAGAGTGGCGATGACATTTGTAAGCATCTACAGAAAAGGGAATTATTTGAATTCTTCACAGATGGATAGATATCAAGGGTAAATTATTATATCCACATTTCTAATTTTAAGAAGCGTTGAGGGTACCTGTGGATAGTGAAGAGCAAACAGTTTTGCATACAGAATTAATTGTAAACTTTACATACCACAATCCCAAATTCTCCAGATTGACTGTGGAGGTCTTTTCAGACACCATCCCCTAAGGATTGGGAAATTCATAAAAGGAAGATAATGTCATGCTACATGTAATACACAAACTGAGCATGCTGGTCACTAGAATAGTGACCTTTCAAAAATGACAAATTAGATTCTATATGCCTCAGAATATAATATGGCTTAGTGCTTAAAATAAGCATGAGATGTGACATATACTCTTAATTCTAGCCTCATAGCAGTTGACTTTATTATTTATAAATAAGCTGCATAACTCATTTTTTTTCTTCAGAGAACATAATTCAATCCAGTATTCCCTGTAAACTAAATGTGGACCAGTGCTTGAGACTTTTAGTAAAGCTGAAGAAATCTGCATGCTTTCCTAATGCTGCTTTAAAATAGTTTCAGGGGCACCTGGGTGGCTGAGTCAGTTGAGCGTCCAACTTTGGCTTAGGTCATGATCTCACAGTCCATGAGTTTGAGTCCCATGTCAGGCTCTTTGCTGACAGCTCAGATCCTGGAGCCTGGCTCGGATTCTGTGTCTCCCATTCTCTACCCCTCCGCCACTCACACTCTGTCTCTCTCTGTCTTTCAAAAATGAATAAACGTTAAAAACATTTTTTAAATAGTTTCGGAGATTGAACCATGTTCAGTGGGAACACACAAGAAAATCTGCTGCCAAATGTTCTTTGAACTTTGAGATGAGTAACATATGGAAGTACTCACTATGGGTAAAGTACATATAGCCATAGAAGCTACAATGATGTAGTCCGTTCTGGCTACCAAATCTACATGCTTTTCCCCAAATTCGTATTTAAAAACTTGTTTTTAGAAATAGACTTTAAAAATTTATAAGATGCTAATATTTTATTTCTCTTCCTGTTTTCTATGTTGTTTTGTTTTTTGTTTTTTTTAGTTTTGTATTTTGTTTTCTTTGCATTTTTTGTTTGTTTGTTTGTTTTGAGAGAGTGTGCGCACAAGTGGGGCAGGGGCAGAGGGAGAGAAACAGAGAATGTTAAGCAGGCACCACGCTCAGCGCAGAGCCTGATGCATGATGTGGGGCCCTGGGATCATGACCTGAGCTGAAATAGAGTCAGACACTCAACCAACCGAGCCATCCCAGCACCCCTCTATGTACTTTTAAATTAATATATTCTTTCTAATCCCTGACTTTGTAAATAATAAGAGTGACAGCACAGTAAGTACTAAGAACACTGACAAAACCACCGTTCGTAAGTGACAATACCACTTATGTTCCAAATTCATCACCCTGAGATTTTTTTTTCCATGTCTTCTATATTTCTTTTTTGAAATTTAGTTTGTGAAAGAGACAGAAGCTGTTATATAATACCAGATAAACACCACCACCAGGGGAAAAATTAAGTTAATTTGTAAAACGCCTCTGGAATTAATTTTTATCACGTTTTTTATAACCACATAATAGTGAAATAGGCAAATGCTTTTAGTCACAGAACTTGGTTTCCTCAGACTACAGCTCTTTTCTGTGAGGGTGGTAGACGATCCAGGTGTGAAAGGGATAGCGGCTTTAGGCTTGCACACTCCCTTCAGTCTTGTGAAACATTTCTGGGACCGCCCCTGGCTCCACTGACCAGCATGTTCCAGTAGCTGAAAGAAGGGGAACTAGTTTCCTCTCCCATGCTTGTCCTAGCCGAGACGGAAAATTAATTCTGCTGTTCAGGAGAATGGGAAGGTTGTTCGTCCCAAGATACCAAAGCTCTCAGACACAGCGTGTTATTTGCCTTCTGCCGAGATACAGCAGGAACTGAAGATGTTAGGGATGCTTCTCGCTAACATCTGCTTTGTTATTAATTCATTTTGCCTACATCTTTAATTTAGGGTGACAGCCGCCTTCCCAGACTTTGGATTCCATCCCTCTCCGTAACCAAACAGGGACATGCGGGGGCCCATTTCCTCTCCACAGCTGTCTGTGCAGGGTCTCAACAGTGTGCCTAGAGCTGGCAATGCACAGTACAGTGCACTGATGGCTCCGTCTCTCCTTGCTTTCGCAGCTGGCGCTACCTACATCTTTGGGAAAAGCGGAGGCCTCATCCTTTACACCTGGCCGGCCAATGATAGGCCCAGCACCCGCTCTGACCGCCTTGCCGTGGGCTTCAGCACCACTGTGAAGGATGGCATCTTGGTGCGCATCGACAGCGCTCCGGGTCTCGGTGACTTCCTCCAGCTTCACATAGTGAGTACTGGGCCTTGGCCTGGATTTCCTTGTCCTCCCGGTGGTGTGAGTTGGTGCACCAGAATGCAGCAGAACATCCTAGATAGACTTGGAAGAGAGACACATTTATAAAAATTGCCTACATGTGTTGGAGCCACATCCAAGCATTAGTCCACGTGTCAAGCCTCATTCTTCCCTTTAGACGTGAACCTTGATGCTCGTAGGGTACTTCAGGGATAAAAAATGAAAAACTCCTTCAGTCTAGACTCGCTTGCCAGCTGTGTGGTTTGGTCTGTCATGAAACATTTAGCAGACTGCTTCGGAGTGCATAAGAGATTTACCTGGTACTTTGCCTTAACCCGGTGCAACTAGCAAAGCCTGCCCCAATGTTTGCTGGAGGGTCAGCAAAATTTTTCTGTAAAAGGCTAGATAGCAAGTATTTTGGGCTTTGCAGGAGATAGGGTCTCTGTCAGAGCTCCTGGGAAGTGCCACAGTAATGTGAAAGCAGTCATAAATAACATGCTTTTTTTTTTTTTTAAATGCAGGTGACCACATTCCAATAAAAATTTACTTTGTAATAGCGGGCTACAGGCTATATACTTTGGTGACCGCTGCCCTGGGCTGAAAACTTCCTTGGGGAGATACAAAGAGCAAAGAGTGATAAAACTGAGGGCAGAGTGGAAGGGGCAAAATGAAACAGCGCAATAACCAAGAATTGTTATATTCATGCATACTGTATATCCAACATTTTGCTTGTATATATAGGCCCAATAGGACCGCAGCCTCAGTCACTGCACATCGTTAAGAACACAGTGCAATTCTAAGAAATTAAAATGATTTGGAGGAAAAAATTACTTCGTTATGAGGATAGAAAATATTTTTATAGCAACAATTAACCCATTTTATCACCTGTGCAGTCTGCAGTTAAGAAAGTAGGCTAAAGAAGGATATGATTCTCATCCATAAGTACCCAAAGTGCAGCTACCAGGAGCAAAGAGAGGAATTGTTCTCATTAGTTAGCAATGACAAGGCCAGAAAGAATGGATTTAATTTGGAGCAATAAGAATTCAGTTTAAATAGCAGGGGGGAAAAAGCAGTTAAGAGGAAAGATCAACTGGGGATTACCACCAACCTCCAAAAAGGAGGGAAAGGAACATTTACTGGGAATCTTTGAATCTGCGTTTTGCTAATGTGCCGGTCTACTGAGGAAGGCACAGAGTGGGATTTTATTGCCCGTCTCTGGAGTGGAGGTGGCTGGCTGGAAGCACCAGCAGCCAGTTCAGCCCTGCAAGCACTGCCCATCTCCAACACCTGCCCTTCCAACATGCCTTGGAAACAGGAGCAGCTTGAAGTCTAAGGCTTGAGCTGGAAACTTGTCTGGCCTGAGTGTGAGCCAGAGCCAGACAAGACTCCGCGTAGGAGTACAGGGAAGGACTGGTGAGGAATGATCACCTTCAAAATGTGGAAGAGGGGTCTTAACAGAGTTGTGAACCTTTATGCCTTCTCAGATGCTTTGAGAACCATATGGTACTGTGAGCATAAGCTTAAGCATTTTAAAAAGCCATGCCAAGGAGCACAGAGAAAAGCAGCCATAGTTTGTACGGTTTATCTCTATTTGGCCTCTAAAAACCACCATAATTTACAAAATTCTGTGAGATTTATGCTGCATATAACTTAATGATTATTTCATGGCAGCTATAACTAGGCTATTATTACCAGCTCACTTGCATTTTCATGGTGATTTATCTTCTTTTTTTGTTCAGTGTGACTTACTAAGAAAAATATGATTTGGCACAGCCACGAGCATCTTTTTGAGTCAGATAATGGGCTACCAGTTTATCCATTTCTCCCCATTTGTGTTTTGTAGAGCATCTCTACGTTTAAGAGAAATGTTTGTTATGTTCTGAGAGTTTACTTAAAAGTTTTGTTTTTACAAAAGGGGTATGAGGATCCTAGGAATTTCTAGGAGGAACCATAGCATTCTGTTTTAACATTTTTAACAGCAAAAATACAAGAAATTTTACTTTAAAATGCATAAGCCCCCTTGGGTACTGTGGACCTTTTCCAGTGATGCTATCATTGCTTAAACATTCTGGAAAATCCCAAAAGATTTCCCTTCATCAGATTGACATCATCTGACCTTCTTAGAGAAAAGAAAGACAGACCATACAAAGTAGAAAAAACACATCGTTCTGGAATGGACCTGACATGGTCATGGCCCTCTTGAAAATGACATCACTTAATTGGTCTGATAATTGGAAACTTTTTTTAATTCTCTGGTGTTTACCAGAGATAAAAACTGTGTGTATTCCAATAAAAATTCATTTTGAAGGCAGGCTGCAGGCTGTACTTTGGTGACCCCTGCTCTAGGCTGCAAACTTCTTCATAGAGATGTCCAGAACCTCTTACAAAACCTGAGGTCAGAGTGGGGACAGCAAAGGGACGGTTCCTCACCACACTCAGCAGTTAAGGAATACAAATGGAAGATCAAAAGACTTGATTACAAACCCTGCTTCTTGTTTTGGACATTTACATAGATGCATCAGGAATACAATTCCATAAATACTTACTGAGATACTTTCATTGGACTTTTACAGTCTGTAAAATGTGGATTTATTTAATGGATATAGGTTGTTTCCTTGTACTAAAGAAAATAATTTAAGGACCATTAAGGAAAGTGGGAAGAGTTGGGGAGGAGGCCAAAGATTCCATTCCCACTTGCAGTTTGCCTGGGAGAAGAGAAACCCACCAGAGGAAAAAAAAAAAAAAAAAGAAGAAAAAGTGATGGCAGACACAACGAAGAGAGGGAAGCAGGGCATATCCCAGGGGCAGGGGGAGTAAGGAGGCACTGGGCCTGGAGAAGTGGACCCATCTGCCTAGAGATGTGTTCCTAGCAGGGGGTTACATGTGTGTAAAGCCTCATTCTTCCACTGTGGGCGGTGTGAAGTCCCCAGAGCAGGAATGGGCAAGCAGATTTCATGTTGTCTGCCAGCTCTGAGGGCCTCTCACTTCCTCACTTCAGGCTTTCCAGTGGAAGGATTTGTGAGATCAGCAGGTAAATCCAGCAGGTAGGAGTTCCAGCTTCCACTAGGCGCATCTATCGCCTGCATTGAAATGAGACTTGTGGACAGATGCATGCTGCCTGTATTACATTCGCTCTAGGCTACCTGCTATCCTGTTCCCAAACTTTCCCATTTCTCTTCCTTTGTCGTCCTGAAAGGCTCACACATTAAAAAATCTTTAGGAAAATTGGAATCTTCTTAAACTCCTTTTCCACGGGAGGCTCTTGAATCATTTCCTGATTCGTTTAAGTCATTAGTCTTATGATCCTTCTCACACTGGGCCATGGTCAGCCGCTCTAACAGAATTTGAGTTTTTTTCGAGGGCTAGGGAGAAAGGAGGAGAAAGTAACATGACTAATTTGGGGACATACAACATTGGAGCAGATGGTGAGAGAAATCCCGGGCAGAATGAAAGCAGTGGTGCCCTAGGGTAAAGAACCGATGTAAAGAAAGGGACACCAAGACAGAGGTGGGGAGGTGCAATAGGTGCAATTTTTCCTATTTCACAGTTTGCTCAGATTATCTGTTCTTCTGGCCAAAGGAGCAGAGGCTCTTCTTTCTTTTGCTGGTTTCTTTTAAACCTGAAGTCCTCGCACTCACCCCGGGTGCTCATGATGGTTAAATAGGCCTTGATGATAAGTGTTGAATAAGACAAGAATTAGATCATTAAAAAAAAAAATCAGAGAAGTCCAAGAGATTAAAATAATTTAGAGATGGTTTGCTTCAAACTAGCTTCCATTTCTTCATTTTTGGTTCACACTCCTAGGATGCACTATTTTCTGAATCAATTATTAATCATAATATTAATGGAATCACAGATGAAGTGTGTTTGACAAAGGCAAAAAGATCTTCACTGAAGTGTGTATGCATGAAATGAAATTTTGTGGAGGGAGGGTGTCTTAGGGCAGAGGGGTTTGTAAAGAAATATTACTTTGGATATGTTTCCTGCCTTGAAGTCTATTGTTGAGGAATTAATCCGCTTGATACTTGGAGAGAAGCTGCTGTCACTTGGAGGTGACATCTGCCTATAAAATTGAATAGGACCAGGGAAAGGATTACCATGAAGTGCTTGTTAGTCTCTTATGAAATTCTTGACAAACTCCTTTCACCACCTACAAAACAGAAGGTCGGGCAAAACTGGGCAACAATTAGCTTCTCTTTATGTAGTTAATACAGGGCGTAAAAAAGATATGCTATTAACTTCTTTCTCCCTGCATGTAATTTACAGTAAATCCTTTGGATTCATTTTTTAATTATGAACCTTTCAGTAAGAGTGAAAATTTATGTGTCAGGACATCTGTTTTGTTTGACAAGAATCTATAACCTTCTCCAACTGTTTCTCTCCTGACTTATAATGTAGATACCTAGATAAAATGGGGTAGGAAAAGACAAAGGGCTGCTGTCCTGACTTACCCCCTTTGCATGATGGCAAAGTGTTCCCCTTACAAAAACTGCTTTCCTCACTCCACAAATGAAAGGCTCATAGTATTCTCTCAGTGTCATGTTTGGGGAAATAGAATATTAAGTTCGATATGTATAGTATTGTTTTTCTATAATTTATAGCATTTGGAAAGACTCCTGGAGAATAAATGGGAGCCAAGCTGAATTATGATAAACGGCCTGTTCCTCACATCTATTGCATCTATAAATTGCTGGCCTGGATGCTTCATCTGGCTGTCTCTGTGTGAGATATTTACAGTGAACCATCAACATCTGCTGAGTTAGTCTTCAGAGAGGCTAGGTGGCTGTTACCTTAGACTCGTGTCTGGATTTGGCTAGTAGCAGAACTGGATTTGACTTAGGAATTGTGTTTGGGGGGATCCGCAGAGGAGCACAGAGGAGCATTGGCATTTTTGAGACTGGTAAGGCAAGTAGAGAGGGAAAGAACAAGAAAACAACAAAGGTGTCCAACAGATGCAATTTTGTTTCCCACAGAGTGCTATGCACTGCAGGTTGGCTCTGTATTCCCTTTCATTGCTATTTGTTCTTAGTGAAAAAAGCCTCTTTGGGTTTTCCGGGCTTAGGAGCTTTTCCAGATCATTAGCCACTTCTGTGGAGAGGGCCTGCTGGGGATCCTCTCTGCAGCTTCCAGCTTAGCCGTTCCATCCCGGCTGAGTTGGAGAAGAAGGTGGGAGAAGGCAGTGGAAGTAGGGATTTGATGAAGTGAGCACTTACGCAAGCTGGACCAGATGCAGTGCCCTGCATGGGAGCTGGGGTGTGTTTTCTCCAATCTCTCTTATTTCCGAGGTATTTCTATCTAAATCTGTTTACTTTGACTGCACACTTAGTTTTGAAGGGCAGCATGCCATAGTGGAAAAATGTACTTAATCTGAAATCAAAAGACACGGATTTGAGTCTCATTTCTGTCAGCATCCAAGGAGCTCTTTGGCTTTGAACAACTCATCATTGCCCTGGGCTCCACCTTCCTCTTCCTTTAAATGGGCACAAAAACATACCATACTACTGGGTTTTTCCGAGATTCAAGTGGAATCCAGTATTTAGAAGTTGTTTGTTACCGGCCAAAACCTGCACAAATGTAGGATGATGATTTTCTTCATGAAATATCCAGAAGGTAATAACTTCAACAGAGGAAAAAAAATAGTGAAAGGAAGAATTTTTTTTAAGTTTATTTATTTATTCTGAGAGAGACAGAGACAGCATCAGTGGGGCAGGGGCAGAAAGAGAGGGAGAAAGAGAATCCCGAGCAGGCTTCATGCTGCCAGCACAGAGCCTGACATGGGGCTCGAACTCACTAATCATGAGATCATGATCTGAGCTGAAACCAAGAGTCAGACACTCAACTGACCCAGTTACCCAGGAGCCCCAAGGAAGAATGTTTTAAAATTAAAAGTAGAGTGTCATTTTAAGTATTTTTAAAAGTCTGCCAAGACTGTTTCTGCAAACAAATTCCTATTTTATCTGATCAAAAGTGATTTTTTTTTTAATTAATCAGATTCCTGATTGAGACTTTTGGAGTGTCCTGTTAAGACAGGGTACAGAACCCAGTTCCCTCTGAGAGAGACCTGGTTAGATCAATAGGATATGACCTGGGGCTTCTTTGGCATGTCCTTGTAAGCTGTTATGTCTCTATACAGTGACACAAGGTGATGCATTATGCTTCTGCTGCCCTTCAGTATAATGTTCCAAAGGGCTCTCCCCTCACCAGTAAACCTGTAATTCACCTTGCCCTGAAGGTCCTTCTTCAGTTGTATGAGCCAAAGGGAGAAGGAGCATCAGGAGAGCAAAACCTTTCTAGGCAGGGATAGCATGAAAGAGGTTTGAGACCCGCCATGGGCTCCAGATGACCACATAAACAGACAGCCCGGCCTGACAGTTGGGAATTCACAGAGGCCAGAGAGAGTCACTGCTGGAACCAGCGTCCTAATGTGGGTACAGCCAGATTGAGTGGGGATGAGTAGCAGCTGCCGCCAAGTAAAGTAGGAACATAAAAGCACAGGTACAAGTAAAAGCATTTCATAGACTTTGATTCCTCAAAATAGTGAGAAAAGTGCATGATAAATTTAGTGTACAGATAAGATGTATAATAACGCAGTCATAAAAATCGAGTTGACAAATGTGTAGAAAATATGTTATGACTGGTAAACAATTATGAGTAAGCAGAGACCAAATGGCCCTGTCTTTCCCATTTATCACTTACATCAGTGACTCTTTTGCTAACTGGTAACAGTCGTGTTTCAGAATCTTCAATACTTGTATAATGGAAGTTAGAAAAATTAGGATTCGGAGAGATTGGCTCATAAATTTCAACTAGTATATTTAAATTGTTTTTTTTTTTTAATGTGCCAGGCATAGTGATACGTTTTAGGGATACTGTAATCAACATGGGGTCACATAGAACTAATAGACTTGAAACACCCCAGTAATTAAAATATGAGAAATTAGATTTCCTACACCTTATGGGGTGATGTATATAACACTCCTCCAAAGCTCTTGGTATATACGGAGCTTTCAGTTATGGATAGCCTTTAATATCGTTGGTACTTTTTCAGCAGTTAAGTTTTTCTTAAGTCAGGGAAAACAATATATATATATGTATGTATGTATATATATGTGTATATACATATGTATATATATGTATGTATGTATATATATGTGTATATACATATGTATATATATGTATATATGTATATATGTATTTCCGTAAATAACAAACAGACTTTAATCAGGTTTCTGAGATTGCAACTCAAATAATATGAAATTCTAAGGAGAAGTCAGGATGCTACTGATTTAAAGCCAGCCCTTGTGGCATATATCCTAGATTACTGCAGGTATCAAATAGCCGAGCAGGTTCTGAATAGCAGAGTCTTTTTAGACATGTGGATTTGAAGTGCAGCAAGCAAGGCAAATGGTGGCTACTGTAAAGTGAGCGCTGGGGCTCATATGACTTAATGGCAGGCCTACCTTAACACTGTGGGCTGGATGAGTTATCTCATTGCCCCACCACTTACACTGTTACTAGTCATTACTCCTGGGGTATTGTTCACTGCAACAGGGCAAGAAGTAACTCGTGGACTCCCTGAAGCTGTAGATGATACGTTTTAGCTCCCTGGCTGCATTCAGGAGGCATGGAAGCTCAGCGTATTAATGGAGGAATTCATTAGCCACCCACTCCATAGCATCATGTGCTTAGATCCTGACGCTGTCACTGCTACTGTTTCAACTTGTTAGTGTGCCCCTGATAGATGGCAGAGGGAACTGTATAACTGTATTATCCTCAAAGATAGTTCTGACAGCCAGACCTGTCGTTTCCCAGCGTGAGATGACACCTTGGGAGCCTAGAATCACTTAAAGACATTTAGATAAGGCCTGTAGATCGATCAAGCTAACCTTCATCCTGAAGTCATTTCATACTCAGAATGACAGGAGATGATTGGCAATTAAGTCTCTTTTTCTATTCTTGACCCCTTAGTTAACCTCTTTTAATTTGGTTTATTTTGCTACTCCGTTTTCTACAAAATGACAGGTAATTTAATGACATAGATGATTGTTTCTGACACAGACTTAGGACCATCCGTAAATCATCTTATGTTACTACCATTTATTATCACTTACACCACTAATATCGATTGACAAAATACCAGGTACCAGACACTGCGTAAGAATTCTGTTTACATGTTCTTATTATGAACTCACAACAACTCAGTGAGGTAGTCACTATTAATATCTTCACTTTAAGAATGAAGCAACTGATGCTTAATGAAGCTAAAGAAATTTCCCAAGATAGCACTGAGCAGTCATTCAAATCCAGTTCTGATTCTTAATTACTATGCCACTCCTAATGAAAGTTTCAGAGTAGAAAGTATAGTGATGATAATTTTAATTCAACACGTATTTGTGGAACAGCAATTTATGTGGGATTGTTGGAGATGTAAAGAAATTTAATATCAAGGAGGGAAGTAAAAATTATACATGCAATGGTTTTTAGATGGCATCAGGTAGATTCCAAGGAAGGCAAGACTCTTACAGTTTGTAGAGATTAAGAAATGAACACAGACAAGGTGGGTCAGATTTTGACTAATGGAATCTAAAAAAGGAACATGCTAGATGAAGATACCAGCATGAGTATTACCTCAAAGGAAGGAAACACAGACTTTGTTCCCAAATTTATGATGTGTTCAGTTTGACCAGAATAAATGTCTTGATGGAAAAGGCAGACGGTATGGGATAGCAGAAAGAGCACATGTCTTAGAGGCCAGTGGTGTGTAATTCAAGATCTGGCTCTGCCTCCAGCCAGCTCTGGCTTTGGAGGAATTATTTGTCTGCTCTCTAAAATGGACTTAACAGTGATGCCATCTTGCAAGTCTGTGTGAAAATTTATAATAACATATATGAAAATGCTTAATGAGTAACTGGTTCACAGTAGATGCCAAATTAATGACAATTATAATTTTAGGGTTTTTTTTTTCTTTCTAGGTACTTTAGGTCCGTAGTGAGGAGGACTTGAATGCCATACTGATAGGTTGCTTCTTAAAGCAATGAGAGCACATTGAAAGTCTTTGAGCAGTAGATGAAATGCCTAAAGCTTAATTTTCAGAAAGATTATTTTGGCTTTGTTGAAAGAATGGTTTTCAGTGGGTTCAAGGAAAGTAGGTAGGAGGTTATTGTTTAAGTGGTCAAGGACTTATTCTATGATGTGGTCATAGGAAGGTATGGAGATGAAACGGAAGGACATTCCTTCCAGAGATAGAATCCACAGGTGTTGCCACCTGGTTGGATGGAAAGAGAGAGAGGTAAGGAATGTCTAGAATGGAAAGGTCAAATTTCATTAATAGAAACAGTAAAACAGGGCACATACTTTAGGTTAAGGTGGCCAGAGTTTGACGTTAGTGATGCAACACATAAGGCATCCAAGAGTCACTCTAGAGATTTCCAATTGGAAATACGTGATGAATTCTGATAAGAGAATAGGCAGAGGTAGGGACTTGAAAATTTTCAGCCTGAAATGGCAATGGAAACCGAGGATTACTAAGATCTACAGGGACATAAATGGGTATTAACTTGGGAAATATGTACATAATTTTACAAAATGGAGGAAGAAAAAAAAGGAGGCTAAAAAGAAAAGGCTAGAGGGTCACACAAAACCTGAATAGTGAAGTGTTACAGAGGATTAACAGAGGTTTTTCAAACACAAATAGGTGTAGAGCTATTTTTTCCATAACTTTTGGTCAAACCTCTTTTGTTTGCAGTCAGTTTATAGGGATGTCTTCCTTGTCTTTATTGGCATTTATTATGACATGTAATTTGTGTCATTCCAGTCTCCTCATTAGTCATTCTGCACTTCTTCTTTTAGTAGTTGTTGTGGGCATGGCTTACACAGAATCAGAAGACTCCGGTCTAAACCTATATCTGCCACCAGCCAGCATTTGTCATATGGAAATGGTGGAGATATAGATACTGTTCTGCCAAATGAGAGAATGCTTGTGAATGTGCCCTGTTACCACTGAAAGGTCTACAAAGGAAATAAGATCGTTTTCATAATAATATGTGTCTGCCTACCATCCTGCAAAGCTGTTGGTGCCTAAGAGACTGTGGTTGGAGACCCGGAAATGAGGACCTAAGAGATATTAAGGTGGTTGTAGTTTTCAACAGTGGAGTTAGCAATGAAGCAAATAGCAGATCAGAGCCAAAATGTGAATGGCCCAACAGTGGGATCTCATGAACTGCTATGGTCTTCAAATGATGTTTTTATCTGGTACACATCTTCGGACCTTGTACTTCACGCCTTGGAGCATCACTTTAGGGGAGGCTGTCTGGATTTAAGGTCATGCTACAGTTCCCCAAAAAGCAAACTTCCTGATCCCATTGATCCCTTGTGCGGTGAGGCAGAGAATCTGTTACCCTTATCATTATCTTGGCTTGGATAGCTACAAATGTTACTAATGGTCGTAAAATTATCCAGCCCTTTCTTAAATGCAAACTGCAGTACTCAGGTTCCTAAACCCTTTTGGAAATAAACTCTACCGGTTGACTTCTCATCACTACAAACTCACATTCTTGCCTGGGGGCATGCATATTTTTGGAATCACTCCAGTATTTGCTGTTTTACTCATTGTCCAGTCACTGTGCTAGCCACTTTGTATACGTCAGCTCATTCAGTTCTCACACCACTGTCCAACTGGGGAGATAACCTATATTTTAGAGATTAAGAAGCTAAGGCTCAGAGGATTAAGTAACCATTTGTTCCTCGTGTTAAGGGAAGGAAAAAAATGAAATTAGTGGTATGCTTGATTCTAATGTCATACATACTGCTTTTGATGGATACCTATTCAATATTGAAGTAAGATGTGGCGAATTTAACAGGACCTGTGATTTTTTTGTTTTTAATCCACACAGTTAAGAATGGCAAACCAAAATAAAGGGACGGAGCACAGCATTTTGGCTAAAGCAGAATACATAATTGGAATTAGGTCACTTTCTTTTTGGATTCCAAGAAACTCTCCATTTTACATTACATTTTATTGTTTCTCAGCATTTTGTTTTTGTCTCAACAGCTTTAAGGCACACAATTACTCCCAAACCACTTTCTTAAACATCTCTGTGCAAAATGGGCTTGGAAATGAATCTAAGGTTTAAAATACAATGTGGTACAAGAAGAGGCTTGCAGTAGCTTTTCCCCCCAAATTTTAACACAAATCCTTTCAACTGTAGTAGATCTGAGCAGAAATTCCTAGATAAATGCATGCTCGTATTTTAGTGTGATAAATGCCATATCAGAAGTTTTCAAATATCCTTGCTTGAAAACCCTAAATGATCTCAAACTATATGGAAACACTTTTAGTGTCCCTGTAGTCAGTATTTAATTTCTATATTTATAATTTAAAACTAGGTATGAGTATCTTCACAGCAGCACCAGGCTGTCATCCACCGGTCTGTTAGCTTCTAATGTCGAGTAGCAGAATCGAGTAAAAACTTGAAAGGGAGACCTTTACACTGGAAATCACATTTTTTTTTTTTTTTTTTTTTTTTTTTGGAGCGGGAGCAGATTCCATTCATCTTCCCCCTGTCGTGATGCCTAATTCCTAAGGTTCAGAGGCTTTCATGTTTGCTACTTAGGTCAGCAATGCCGCAGCTGGTCTTACTGCATGTCTAAACAGCAAAGCTTAAACACAGTACTAAAGTGTGAAAGAGGAAAATGAGTTTGGTGCGACATGTTGCCCCGAACGCTGAATGTGCAACGATTGAGGGTCTTTGACTACCCACAAGGGACAGCCACCTTTAAGAATAAGGCGAAAGTCTCCCTGAGGTTTAGCTGAGAATAGATACAGGGGTATATAGAAGTACAATATGACGGGGGCGCCTGGGTGGCGCAGTCGGTTAAGCGTCCGACTTCAGCCAGGTCACGATCTCGCGGATCTCGCAGTCCGGGAGTTCGAGCCCCGCGTCAGGCTCTGGGCTGATGGCTCAAGAGCCTGGAGCCTGTTTCCGATTCTGTGTCTCCCTCTCTCTCTGCCCCTCCCCCGTTCATGCTCTGTCTCTCTCTGTCCCCAAAATAAAAAATAAATAAACGTTGAAAAAAAAAAATTTAACAAAAAAAAAAAAAAAAAAAGAAGTACAATATGACAAACCTGGTCTTAGAAAAGAGGCAGGAGGGAGGAATATAATTGCCAAGTTAAAATTAGCCAAGCAGGCAAAGATTAGCAGCCTACTTTAGTGAAAAACAATTCATTCATGTATTTATTCAACCAGCTGCTACTAGATGTCCGGTAAATTCTAGGATCTGGGGATATGAGAGTAAAGAAGATATAAACTCCTATTTTCATGGAGCTTACATTCTAATGGGTATAGGCAGTCAGAACGTGGGTGCTGCAGAATTTTTTGAAAATGCAGTGTCAATATATTTAGTTAATTGACATATGAACAGACTGGTGAATCCCCACCAAACTTTTGTTTACATCTTTGTACTCTTCTCTGTTTCCCAAAGCTGCATATGAACCTCTTTTACTCTTATAATCGAAAAAGAGCAAAGGGCCCTGTCATTAGCCGGTTCTGCTGTGATCCCCATTAGTGACTACTCTAGTCTGTTTTCAGCAGCAAAATGAAACAAAAAGGAACATCTTTACCCTCAATTTCTGTTCCTTTCTCTTTGAAATGACTGTGGCCATCCCTGTTGTTTTGTTTTGTAATTGTACTGCATTCCTTCAGCATATCCATCTCTATTTCACAGGCAGAAAATTACTAGAGGCATCCAAACATTACTAACGGGGTGGGGGGGGATTGGCGGGGGGGGGACAAAAGCCAAAATCAAATAAAAACTCACCCTCCCTGGGAGTGAGACTACAGTTTCCAGTATACTCTCCAAGCCTGCTTATATTGTCATGTCTGCATATTGACCTAGAGCTTCCAGCCTCCCCAAGCCAGTCAATTACAAGATCACCCCCCATGGTGAGAGTATCAGTACAAATTAGGTTTTTCCCTTCACTTAACTGAATGCCACAGGAAACAGAATGGAGCCACATGTTTCGCTTTGATTCACACCCAAACACTGCAAAACACAGAGTGTGCGCTTCCTCCTTCAAGCTGTGTGTGTGCGTTAAACACAGGCAAACATTGGACTGAAATGCAGACACAGTAAGTCAGCTCTAGGGAAAGCCATTCATGTCTTTTTCTTTCCTACATCTTGATCTTTTATTCGAACTAAATCTCTGCAGAGATGCTAAGAATGATATTTACCAACTATTCTCCAAATAACAGTTAAATGTGTTTTATCCAAAATTGGGTATTCACCAAAATCATAACAGACTGCCTTCTGGAACTGGAAACTTACCATCAGCTCTCTCCTTATAAATAGCTCTCAATTTTAATAAAGAAAACCCAAAACACCAACCTTATACGATGGATGTGAAAGAACATAGAAGACACTATGGGAAAGTTTTCTGTATATTTCCACAAAGACCTTCTTTGTTAAAACTGAGTATTTGATATAAGAAATATATTAACAAATAAGTATCCTGGGTATGAACCTCAGCCCTGGCAGGAAAACCAGACTTCTCAACGAGGCCTGCAGCTTGAGCTCTCATCTCTCTCTCTCCAAGAAAACAACCAATATTGCAAACTGGTGAGACTTGAGGCCAAATTCTGTGTACATGGTGTTATAGACAGGAGCTGGTCAGATGGCTTTGTGAGCACAGTGACATCTCTATGCTGCACAGACCAAGATCACCGGATTGACAAAAACAGTTCATTTCACACAGTAGTAAAAATGTATATGTGTGTGTGTTTAAAAGACTAAATAGGGGGCGCCTGGGTGGCTCAGTGGGTTAAGCCACCGACTTCTGCTCAGGTCATGATCTCGCAGTCCGTGGGTTCGAGCCCCGCGTCGGGCTCTGTGCCGACAGCTCAGAGCCTGGAGCCTGTTTCGGATTCTGTGTCTCCCTCTCTCTGACCCTCCCCCGTTCATGCTCTGTCTCTCTCTGTCTCAAAAATAAATAAATGTAAAAACAAAAAAGTGCTTAAAAAATTAAAAAAAAAAAAATAAAAGACTAAATAGAACCACACTGTCTATGAACTCATACTCTACTGCTAACCACCAAGGGCTACTTTATAAACTCAGACCTTGACTAGCTAGGTTTTAGAAGCCTAACCACCGCATTTCATACACCACCTTCTGGAGATTCCCGCTAAGTTGCTGTGTGTGCCCATAAAAAGTCACAGTTCTGTTCTCTTTGTCTTTAGAGTAGTTGCAGATTTGATTCTTTCTCAGGGGGCCTTACTGCTGTTCCTGATGACTGACAGTGAGGCCAGAGCCAGCTCTGACCTCCTTATTGGTCACGAACCAGGTCAGCACACTTATATTCCCGAGCATATGCAGGGCAGCTGCTTGGGGGCATCTAAAATGGAGCTATTGCATTTTCTCCAGCACCTCCTCCCTTCCTGGCTCCATGAATGGCAGGAATGAAGTATTTTCTTCCTTCTCTCTTCCCAGTATTCGGCGGTACAGCACAAACGAGCTCACTTCTTCCACTTAGCTCCAACGTGCTATTCCTGGTTCCTCATCTCAGAGAACAAGGTGTCCTTTTTCTTCAGTTTGAGGAGTTTAGAGAATGTACCCAGCTAGTGTCCCATGGACACTATACATTTACTATACTATACACTATACACAAATACATTTAAAAATTCAGGTATTTCATATACAACTTGAGATTTCCAGTTTCTCTTAAAAAAAAAAATCAGAAGGTTTAGCTACATTGGGCCAATGTTCCTATGTGGTATCAGCCAACTGGAGACAAGGAACAGTTGCCATTTCCAGCCACTGCTGTCTCTACCCTCTCTCTGCCATACAAAATCATTCAGTGTCTCCATTCCTCTCCTTCCATCCCCATGCCTGCCTGTAGACCTTCAACTTCATGACTCCTCTCACACAGAAGCGTTGTTAACAATTTAGAGTCGTCCTTTTGCATTTTATACATAAAATGAGCTCTCAAACATTTTCATAGACACAGCTTTTATAATACTTAGTTTAGAAGAGCCTAGAAGTTGACTTTTACATTGCTGTCCTTAGGGCACATATTTGTGTAGTCAGAAATATTTGGGACTCACAGATGTATTTCATATATATAATGTGTTATTGAGCATAGCACATTCGATGATTTTAATTCAGTGGTTCAATTTATTTGTGGTCTTTGAGGACCTTCATATTGAACACAGAATGGTAAATGAAGATTTTATTTGTTTTCTCTGAGAAAGAATTTTATTTGATTTCTCTGAGAAAAGGTGGGTGTCATTCTTAAAATATGTCATTACACATACTTTGCATACCGTAACACATTTTCTATATCTTAAGCATAATCTTATAATATTGGTGTTTCAGAATGCTCCTAATTATTCTTAAGAGTCTTCACACAAAGCTCTGACTACTTAGCCTTCTCTGAAGGGGACCACCTTTCAGGGGCGCGTCTGAGAGCTCTTAATTACTACAAGAATGAAAGGTGGCATATGATTGAGGAACACATCCTTCATTCCTGTTTCTTACTCAAGGGCTTTAGGCTGTGTGTATCAAAATGCTTCAAATGCTTCCTTCCGCATTGCTTTTCTTGTTTCATTCCTCAGATAGTCAAGAATCGCCCACCCCCTCAACACTGCCCTACTCCTGACAGTATTACCTAAACCTTTTCTTCCATTGCTTCAGGCCATTTTGCTTCCAGTCATATCATCTTCTGAGACTATGAATAATTCTTTCCCTTCAATTATATTGTTACCTTGAAGGTATTTATAGGCTGTGATCTAGTCCCCTGGAGTCATTGCCTTGCCAGACTTTATAAATTTAGCTCTTCCCACCTTTCCTCATATGTTTTATCTTCCAGCCTTTGTAACACTGCCTTTTTTTTTTTTCTTTGAGCCTATCTTTGTAGCTTCTCTGATATTTCAGTATTCTTCCCAAACTAAAGAGGTCAGAATAACACATCATATCCCAGGTATTACTGTGAGTATCTGAATGTAGAGAGGGAAATCAATTGAGAGGATTACTTCAAAACTGAACTTAATCTATTTGTGACTCGAAAAACAGAATGGTAGAGAAAGCTAACAGGGCACTGTCAACATGTTTCCATATATTTTAACATAATGTAAGGATAATCATGGAAGCTTAAGGGTAAGTGATGATTTTTTTTTTTTTTTTCTGAGAGAGAATATCTTGATTCTGTTGGGGACTTGTTCCTGTCCTTTAGAATAATATCTTCTTTAAAATTCCAGGCTTCAAATATAGTTGTGTAATAAGATGGATTTTCTCCCCTACTACATGTGCCTTTAAACCAATATCATCATTAATATTGTTGTTTTTATTAATATTGTTCCTGCCCTGTGGTTTAAAATTAAGAAACAGCATTAAACATTGAATTTTAGGAAGGAAAAATAAATTTCAGTGTGAATCACCTAGGCTCTAGTGTTAAGTTCTGGTCCATGCCGACAGTCATTGGTAGCACTCCATCAGTATAACAAATTGGGTATAGCCTTGGTGGGCCCTGTAAAGAGCCAGGCCTAGCTTAGCTCTCTAGTGCATGGTTTCCGAATATTTTTGATTGTTCACACATAGGAGAAAAAAATTAATCATGTACCACTGATAAAGATGCATCAGTACTAATACTTTGTTTATATTATGAAATATACAAAAACATCAGACTTTCTTAAAGTAAAGATTTTGTAAATAGACATTTCAGTATTGCTCCCCATAACCCCAGTGAACCGACCTTGACACCTTTGGGGGATTCGTAGCCCACTTTGGAGACTGCTGCTCTGGTGGAATCTCTGAACTGACAGAGTAAGTGGCCAATCTCTGCACTTCTCAGTAGGAAGCCCAGAGTGAAAAGTTAAAGGCTGGAGGGCACCTGAGAGCTTTGTCATCCAAACATTCATTTTAGAGAAAAGGGTACAGAGGCCCAGAGAGTTACCTACCTAAGGTCACAGTCTTTTGACAAGAAAGCTGGGGGTAAAACAAAAGTTTCATGATTGTCAGATTGCAAGGAAAACACTGGTTGATGGGCTTCAGCTAGAGTTTGAGGAAGGTGGAGGCTGAGCTCCTGAGGGAGACAGGAGAGGGTGCGTTAAAGGGTTGTTTTGATGGTGAAGTATTGTTTGCCTATGTGGTTTCTGCTCTCTCATGCCCTCTCCTATTAAGCCTTCTTCACAAGTTTTCTTTCTGTCTCAGTGTATCTTTCCATTTCTCTCTCCAACTTAAAATTCAAAGTTTCTATTTACAACAGACCTCTTTAAAAATTTTTTTAATGTTTATTTGAGAGAGAGAGAGAGAGAGAGAGAGAGAGAGAGAGATGAGCACAAGTGTGGGAGGGGCAGAAAGCGAGGGAGACACAGAATCTGAAGCAGGCTCCAGGCTCTGAGGTGTCAGCATAGAGCCCAACATGGGGCTCAAACTCACAGACTGCAAGATCAGAACCTGAGCCAAAGTCACATGCTTAACTGACTGGGCCACCCAGTGCGCCAATAACAGACCTCTTTAATAAGAACATGCTCTGGAGCCAGACTTTCCACATTTGAATCCTGACTTTGTTACTTAACAGTGTTATTTAATAGCTCTATGACTTTAGGAAAGTTACATATCTTCTCCATGCCTCAATTTCCTCATCTGTTGAAAGTGAGGATAATAAAGCTCCATGTGGGTTGATGTGAGTATTAAATGAGATGATATATTGAGAGCCCTCATACACCGCCTGGCCCCATCCTAAGGGTTCTTTAAATGTCAGGTGTCATTATTGTCATCATTTTATTAGTAATTTCTCCTAAAAGCTTAGAGCACTTTGCCTTAAACTATTGTATTTCATTTTGTAGCATGCCCCCATGCTAAACAGAGAAAAGCATTTCCCTTCCCACTGTATGAACATGTACACTGAGGCCTACGTGTATGCTGATGACCCAAATCAGCTCTGAATCCCAGGACAGATTTTCAACTGGTGTTCCATGTCAAACTGTATTTCCTTTCACGGTGAAAAAAATGACACAAAACCCTGTTCGGCAGAGCACAAACACAGATCCATATTTTTGTTTTTCTTCTCATTTCCCTGAAGCATATCCTCTCTGTGCTTGCGGGCCCCATTCTGCCAGACGTCTGTCCAGCCTGAGGATGATGGCAGCAGTAGGGTTAAAGTAGGATCTGTTCATCTGTCTGAACTCTCTACTGCGTGAGAGCCTGTGTTACAACCTTAATAACTTCCTCACATAACTAGCTTTCTCCACTCCCTTGGAGTATTTCCATTTTCTCCAGTGTTCAGTATCAGGGAGTGTTATTAAATGATAAGGGGGTTTGCTTCCTGATGTATATTGTGAGAGGCTGAGAAACAATGAGTGTTGTGACACTTTGGAGGGCATGTTAGCACTGATTACGGGAACTCTGTATCAGAGAACAGATCATGTGATAGGACTGCATCTGGTACGCTGCCTCCCTTCCCCAGAGAGTTATTAATGGGCCTTCATACCTAGTAGGATGGATTACGATGTCGGGGAAATGCGATAATTAGAGATGTGTCACTTATCATAAGCAGGGTCCCAGCACCTAAGGCTGGCAGCTCTCTTCCATGTGTGAGGCGGTCTCCAGAGACAAAAGTAGAACTAGTTGTGGTGACCCGAAAGAGGCTATCTTAAATCGTCATGATGGGTATTAAGTAGTCATTGGCATTGAATATAGAAAAAGAATGGAAGAACTGAGTTTTATCCCTACTTCTGCCTCCATAGAAGTCTTGACCATAGGGTTCAAGACCATGGGGTCCTGAGTAAGAGTTACTTAACTTGCGGTGATCACTTTTTTGATATGAGAAATTGGGAACTATATATGCCCTACTTATCTCATGGAGTTGCAACTCAAAGGTCATTTCCATCAAAGTAGTGGGATAGAGACAAGAGTGTGCCTGAGTGCATAAAAGGAGACATGAGGACATTTTCAGGCAGAAGAGAGGACATCAGTACAAAGTCAGAGATTGACAATGCATGGTGAAGAGGTGGACCAAATTGGCCAATTTAGAGCAGGAGAAGGCAGGGAAAGGGAAGGAAAACCAAGGTAGAAGGTTTAATTTTGGTCACCTCTCCTGTAGAGCAAAGAAGAGAGCAGGGATTAGGGAAGTGAACCAAAATTATGAGTAGGAGGAGTCAAGGAAGTTCACATCTGATATCTCAAACTTACCAGTGAGAAAACTTTTAAGGTCATCTGTTGCAAGCAACAGGAGCAAGTAGATTTGGAGACTGGGAGAAAGTTGGAATCCTTGCAATGACCACGTCAGGAGATCTCAGAGGAAGAAGCCAGCAAGGCATCTTTTCAACAATGTCTTGACCTCTGTCAAAACAACTTGGGTTTTGAGCCTAGTTCTGTCTTTTCCTCCTAGGATGGCTGTAAGCAGTTCCTGGTCACTTCCCCCACCTGTACTACAGGGTTATAATTTATACCCTCCACACCTGTTAAGAAAATGAAATATGAACACATATGTAATGTGCACAACACTATAGTTGACACCCAAAATTTCTTCATTATTTTATTTTAATTTTTAATTGTTTAATATTTATTTTTGAGAGAGAGACAGACAGACAGACAGACAGAGTATGAGTGGGGGAGGGGCAGAGAGAGAAGAAGACCCAGAATCCGAAGCAGCTCCAGGCTCTAAACTGTCAGCACAGAGCCTGACGCAGGGCTTGAACTCGGTAATGGCAAGATCATGACCTGAGCCAAAGTCGGACGCTTAACCAATTGAGCCACCCAGGCACCGCAGCTCCTCATTATTTTAGAAACATAGGCGCAATGGCAGAGAATGCGTAAAATATCCAGGGTTGCTAAATAGGAGTGTCCAATTTAGCAGTTGGGTTGCATTGGCCTATCTTCTTGTGCCAGTAGTATGTAATATTCTTCATAGGTACGAAGCCTCTCAGAGGCTGGACTTCAGCCCCAGTGCTGTTCACGCCTAACATTTCTCTTCTATGCATTTTTCCTTGCATGTGGCCTTATGTAATGGACTACATAGAGGAAGGGAGTCTCTGTACACTATAACGTGTTTCCTGTGCTCCTGAATTGGTGCCAGTGGCACTTAAGCCAATCAGGTAAACCCCAAGCCACACCTGGCTCCCACTTGAGAACGAAAAATTATTGGAGCTTGCACAGGTAGGTCAGGTAGTTTAGCATCTGCATTAGTATTGAACTACCAATCGTAGATACATGGTTCATTTTACTCAAAGGATAGCCCAAGAATAAATGTGAACGACTTCCTTTTGGAGTTCCCTCTTCCTAGAGCCCTTTCCGGAATTCCTCTTTATTATATTTTACATGATTAATACAGATAATCACAAATGTGAACATTCACTGCAGTTGGAGTAGAGGTGAGAGTTCACCTGGGAGAAAAGAAGACCCTTCTTAAGAAGCAATTCAACACCCCTCCATATATCTAATAATTTACCTTTCATGAGAAAGCCCCAATTCAAACACAGTAAAACCTTGGATTGTGAGTAATTTGTTCTGTGAGCATTCCACAAGATGAACGAACATTTCTAATAAATTTTAAGTTCATAATTGAATGATGTCTTGGCAATAGGAGTAGTACGTGACGTCAAATGGCACATGATCACAACTGAGCCAATGGTTCTTGAAATTCACTTTGATATACCAGTGCTTTGGATTACAAGCATGCTTCTGGAGTGAATTATGCTTGCAAAACAAGGTTTTACTGTACTTCTTTAGACCAAAAACTCCTTTTAAATGGAGTGACTATTGTCTTATAAAAATGCCCGCTGTGGGGCGCCTGGGTGGCGCAGTCAGTTGGGCTTCCGACTTCAGCCAGGTCACGATCTCGCAGTCCAGGAGTTCGAGCCCCGCGTCGGGCTCTGGGCTGATGGCTCAGAGCCTGGAGCCTGTTTCCAATTCTGTGTCTCCCTCTCTCTCTGCCCCTTCCCCGTTCATGCTCTCTCTCTGTCCCAAAAATAAATAAACGTTGAAAAAAAAAAAATGCCCGCTATTCAGAAAGCATTGACTGAGTGCAGGAATGTGTTTGTGTAGGGTGGGTGTGTCTGCTTTTGTTTTGTTTTGTTTTTCTCTGTAATCCCCTGAATGATCTCAAAGATAGAAGCTATTATCCTCATTTAACAATTGGGGACCCAAAATCCAGAGGTTAAATGACTTGCCAAGTTCCCTGCCACTTGCAAAGAGCTGAGACAAGATTTAAGTCCAGGTGTACCTACAGCCAAAATCCAGGTTCTTTCTTCTTCCTGGGATTTCCTAATGCCTACACAATCTGTCCCTTGAATCATTCAGCCTCCACACTGTTCTATTCTATGGCACACTCTTGTCATGTTGGCCCCTAGAGTGGAAGGTGATAAAATGAAACCAAGAGATTGTTTTATCAGCTTTTCCACTCATGTGCCTGCATGGTTCCTACCTTTAGTAACGAGAGAAAGCCAGTCACAAGGCTTTGGGGAAACCAATACCGCATACCTGGGAAAATCTTGAGAATTATGTACTGCTAGCAGAACCCTCAAAATCTTGCCAGGGAGGTTTTATATACTCTGATAAGATTTGACGTTACATATCTTTGGGGAAGAGTGTGAGTCTATCTACAAATGCCAGTTAGCATGACAGACAAGTGGCAAAAGTTTCCACAGAATAATTGATTCGGGAAGGGTAATCTATTTTCTCCAAAGTAAGGAGTAAGTTCAGGTAGAGAATATATTTGAACACTAAGAAGCATCATGCTCAGTTTAAATGTTATTTTTGTCAAAATCTTCACTATTTTTATATCATCTTAAGATTATGAATGTCTATATTTAGGAGACAATGATTTGTCTGATAGACATAATCAACTGGCAATTATAGACCGTAACAACTGTGACCCAGACCAGTAATAATTGAGCATCTCTCTGTCTTCTCATAGATGGACTCCTGGAACTTATTAGTATACCTACTGAACTAGAGAGCCCACATCAGGAAGGTACCACTTTTTTGCTGAACTGGCTTGGCCAGCTCAGAAAGAATATCCAAAAGTCTTGGCTCTTGGGTCCTAGTGTATTATATCCAAGTTTCAAAAGAATCAATTAAAATGCAGTTTAATGTTAATATTTAGTTAATGTTAATATTGAGAAAACTAGTTCATGAGCTAGAAAAATCACTCTAAACCAGATTTTATGCATCAGTAAGTCAAGAAAAAAAAAACATTTGAATTTGTCAGTAGGTCCCTATTCTCCAATGCTATCTCTCTTTTCAAAACGATTTTGCAACATGCTTAGTGTTAGTGCTAATGTATCATTTTCTAGAATATATTTACCAATGAAACCTTCAGAGAATTTAGTGGTATCATGAATTACATGAAGTCTCAGAAGATTATGTCTGTATTTCCATGGCCAGGTACTCCTGCACACAATTTTATCAATCATGTATGGAAAGTACTATGACATAGTAAATTCTACCAGGCTTCAATGAACAATCTCATGTGTTTCCTCCCAAAAAGCATGCTTTCAATTTTGGAGATTTGTTGGTAATCCAAGTTTAGAATCTTCCATGTTTACTTATTTTGAGACAGAGGGAGAGCACAAGCAGGGGAGGGGCAGAGAGAGAGGGAGAGAGAGAGAATCCCAAGCAGGCTCCACACTATCAGTACAGAGCTGGATGGGGGGCTTGATCTCACAAACTGTGAGATCATGACCTGAGCCAAAATCAAGAGTTGGATGCTTAACCAACTGAGCCACTCAGGCACCACCAAGGTTTAGAGTCTTAAATGGTGCTAAATGAAGAAATGCCAAACAAAAGCACAATATGAACACCAAAGTATTTTCCATCTGAGTGAAATTCCAGTGTGAAACAGCTTAATATAGTGAACTTGACCATCGGTAGGTACCTACAGGTGAATAATGGACATTAATTCAGGTGGCAACACAGGGGTTAGCATTGTGAGGCTCTTTAAATTCCAGAACTAAATGGATGATCCACTGAGAGGCAATGTCCAGACAGATCAATAATGTACAAAAAGATAATTGCTTTTCTTGGTGAATCATAAGAAAAGTCTGGGGCTTTAGGGAAATTGAGAGAGATTTCTTTTTTTTTTTCTTTTTTCTTTCACAAAAAGGTAATTAATGAGTACAACAGACAATTCAAGACAAGAGAATAGAACCTGAAAGCTTGAAAGCTGTACATTCAGAATGGATTTAGAGATTTATAGAAGGGCTTTAGCCCAGAGCAGTGCCTACAGAAGTGGACAGAGCTATGTTAGTGACAATGTCTTCTTGAGAGATGCATGCTAAAATCTTTGTTTGGGCAAGTATCCAAAAACATTTGAGCCAATGAGGTATTCCTTCCAGCATAGCTACGTAAATGGAAAAGAGGCAAATATTTAGGGGGAAAAAAAAGGAAAAGAAAAGAAAAAAAAGTTTGAAGTTATCCTAAAGGTAGTTTATAAATGAGGTCTGAAATACAATCTACCATGGGATGAATGTGTTTGGATTTTACTCCAGCTCTGATCTGTCATGCTTTCTTAGACTGAAAAGTAGCTATTTCATCCATCAATAATAATATATTAAAAGATGGTTTAAAATGTAAACTCAGAGCCTCTTCATTTCTTAAAATCTCCAAAGGAGTTTGGTTCAACAGAGTATATTATTATCAAGTTTTAAATATAAGGTAAGCATTAGCATTGTGTTTCAACAAAAATTTCCACAAGGTCTATATTAGTTAATGAAAATGTCTCTATTGAATTGAATGACAAAAAGCTGGTCATACTAGGGACAGTGTCTAAGCGTCATAATTTGCTTTTTTACTCATTTCCTTCTGCCAGATTACATGTTCCTTAAAGACAGGGTCCTAGTCCTGTCCATCCTTAACATATATAGTATGTGCTCAATAAATGTTTCTTCAATGAATGTACCAAAAGTGTAATCTAATTGCAAAGTTAATAAGTATGTATTAAATGTATACTTGATGTCTGGGACGAATTATCTTACTAATTTTTTTTTTTTTGAAATTTGACTATATTTGAGCCCGAAGTGGTTTACTTCAAAATATAGATCATTAAAGGGGCATGCCTGGGTGGCTCAGTCCGTTAAGCGGCTGACTTTAGCTCAGGTCATGATCTCACAGTTTGTGGGTTCAAGCCCTGTTTCAGGCTGTGTGCTCACAGTTCAGAGCCTGGAGCCTGCTTCAGATTCTGTGTCTCCCTCTCTCTCTCTGCCCGCCTCCCTCAACCCTGCTCTTGCTCTGTTTCTCTCTCTCAAAATAATAAACAAACATTAAAAAATTTAAAATATATAGAGAAATCATTAAAACAAACAGAATCCTTTCTTTATATCAAAAGATTGTTTCCTGACACAAAAAAATTAATAATGGGTTCTGCCATCTTCATTAACCTCCTGTTTCATCTGAGAAATGGCTGCATTGAGGCAGACTGGGGAGACTATTTCTGTTCTGTAAAAATTTCAACTAATCTCCCAGAAACTTGAAAACTGGTTACATACAGAGAGCAACAGAAAGGAGACGTGAGTTTCCGTTTCATTAAGCATGATCATCCTCCAAACCCATCTTTCTTGGAGGCCTTGCATGAAGGAGGCAAAGAGAACATCATTAAGATCGATCTTTTCTGCAAGGGACCAAGGAGGAAAATCTTTAAAAGACATAGGAAAGAGTCAATTATTTAGAAAAAATAGGGATTGAAGTTGTCACTTTGGGGAAAGGCAGTTGACAAATGTAGTCTGAAATATACTCCACCTACCAAAAATTTCTTAAAACTTTTTATTTTGAAATAATCTTGGATTTATAGAAAATTTGCAAAGATGATAGATATAGAGTTTCTTTACACCTTTCACACAGCTTCCTCCAATGGCAACATATTCTATAACCATGGTACATTTATTGAAACTAAGAAATTCATTTTTATACAATACTATTAACTGTAGACTCTTTTCCTGGTTTTTTAGCTAATAATCTTGTTATGCTCTAGAGTTTAGTCCAAAATACCATATTTTACTTACTCTGTTTGTCTCCTTGGTTTCCTCCAATCTGTGGCAGTCCACAAATACTTCTTAATTGAAAGACTTATCTAAAAGTATATTTGTTAAATCAGTACCATTCTTCTTACCTTTCCTTTCTCCACTGAATTTGAGCATCAGTCACTTCCTTAGCTGTTGATGCTAATTCACACATTGAATGTTTTTCTATAGCACATTATAAGTGTATTGATGTGGTCACACGTTAGGAATGCATATCACACTTAAATCTAGAGAGTATACAAAAATACTCTTCTAGCTTCACCAAACTATCTTCTCATTACTCATTATGACAAAGTATAGAGTGCGGGGTTGGAAACACAGACTCTGTGGCCTAACTGGCTGGATTTGAATCCTCACTCTAGTTGTATGACATTAGGCAAGTCACTTAATCTCTCTGTACCTCAGTTTCTGAATTTGTAAAATGCACAGAAAGTTAAAATGAATCAATGTGCAAAACACATAGAAGAGTTAATTACCACATGGTAAGTGCTTTATAGTAGCTCTTACTATAGTTATTATTGTCCATAAAAAAAATGAAGGAAGGAAATCAGTGTAGGGCAGCAGAACAATTCCTGCACTCTGCATCAGAATGCCTGAGTTAACATCTTGGTTTATTTTGTGATAGAGATAATAACACCTGCTCTGTTTTTCAAGGAGTTATTTTAAGGATCACATTAGGCATGAAAAGGAGATTGCAAAATGTAAAATGCAAACCTGAGCAATAGTATGGAGGAGGGGTGGCTAGAACAGGAAGAGCTTGGGACCTCACCATGTAGCCTGGTCCTGACAGTTGTAGAAGATGTGCGGGTTTATGGGAGTAGTTTGTGTTGGCCACAGGTATTGGTTTGATGGTCCATGTATATATGTCCCTTTTCTTGGCCAAATATGATGGGTACAGGAGGTCAAGGTACCTGGAAAAGAGAGTAACACAGGTGTTACCCCTCATAGCCTCACTGGAGAATGTTCCAGACATTTCTGTTGATGCTCACAAGGGACAGGAATAAGGGGACTAGGTGGGGTTGGGGACTTGGTGAGTTAGCTGTTAATCTGAATTCTTCATTTCACGTTGGTGTCGTTAATTTCAGTCATTACTGCAAAGAACTTTTAGAGGAAGTTATACCTTGCTTTCTTTCTAAGTGGCATCCGGCCACCTGGGGTCTAGTGCTTTGAGAATCTGCAAGCTGACACAGTGGCCAAGGAGTGTTCTTCAGGACAGAAGGCCAGGGTATGGAGTGTACTGGGGCTGCTGAGGCCATGCTCGCCATTGATTTTCTGCTTTGTTGCCAAGCAACTGAGATTTCTTCAGAATGAAAAAGAAAAAGACATACCACCTCCACTTCATAGGGAAACACGTTGAGAAAGAATAAATGGGCACTTTAGTTGCCCCTCAGGGACAAGGATAGCATGCCGCGTCAGAGTTCTGAATTCAGGATCTCAATACAGCAGCAGGCAGATGTGGTAGCTGCAGCTGGAAGCACTACTTCTCCTTCTTCTCCTCCTCTTCCTTCTCTTCCTTCTCTTCCTTGTCCCTGTCCTCCTCCTTCTCTTCCTCCTCCTCTTCACCTTTCCCTCTTCTCGCACCTCCTCTCCTCCTCCTCTAACAATCTGAAATGATAACTCTATAATAAATACAAAGGATCCTCAAAAGACCCAACACTCTTATAAGGTACATAAATTGAGGGACAAATTATATGATTAATAGCTAACACTTATTGACTGCTTACTATATACCAGGCACTGTTCTAAGCATTTTACAAATAATCCTTACAATTCTGTGAAATAGGACTGATTACTAATGCCATTTTACAGTTGAAAAAACTGAAGCACCTAGTCAATAAGAAAATTGTCTAAAGTTGCACAGATTGTAATTTAGAGTACTTTTCCAAAAGATTTCCCATTCTGATAACTATTTTCAATAATTAAGATAATCCATAAAGATCTTTACAATGATAGTGTTATTCTACCCCTACTCACATTAAACTCATATGTGCAAAAAAATTAAAAAGCTATAAACATAGTGACTATGGTTGAAAGTAGTCATTTTATGTTTAAAAGGTATCATCTCCATCAATTAGTCAAATACTAAAATGAAAAGGATTAACTATAAACTGAAATTTAAAATGCTGGAGGGAAAGCATTGAGTAGCAAGTATTAGGATTTTTTTTTCCCCTTGAAACAGTAGCCATGACCCAGTGATCTGGGAGAAGGAGTGCTTTTTTGACAGACTAACTTACAGAGTTTTCTACTAAAAAAAAGAAAAAAAAAAAAAAAGGAAGAAGAAAAGGAAAGGAAAAGACCAGGTTATGACCTAATTATGTATCACACACACATATGATCATGGGCCAGCTAGGTCCTCGGTTTTCAGTACAGTAAACAGTTACCTGAGCTGATCAAAGGGTGGTGTTCTGTAAGAAATCTGATCTCTGGTAAAAAGAGATTCCCCATGGATAACAACCAGGGATTACATATTTTCAAAGACGAAGAAAACAGTGAAATGCCCTCAGCTAGACAGAACATGGTGTAATCGTTCATTCTTGGTTATCCGAAAGGATTCTGCTCTGCCTCGGGGCTGTCATTATGAACATCAGTGATTATTGTGGGAATTTGGGAAGTGCTAGTGAATAGGAAGCTCCAATTACAGAACACTGGATAAAACAGCCTTTGCTATAATTACACTGTGTTTAGATGGATGGGCCTAATGAGCAGTGTTCCTTAACCCAAATGTTGATTTTGGAATGAGTTAAAATTAGGGCTAAAACTGTTAGTAAATGTGTTTACTGGATTGACTATGGGACTCCAAATAGAATTCAAATTATTCAACTAACATCCCTTAAGTACCAAACCATTGTCAGGCCCTGGGCTAGGTCCTAGAGATCCAAGAGTAGATGAAACCCCCAAGGAGTTACAACCCAGTGAGGGAGGGGGAATTTTAATGATAATAATATCAGCTGATATTAACTGAGCCCTTGCCAGGTGCCAGACACTGTTCTAAACACTCTTCCTGTACTAATTCATTTACATGCTCACCATTATAACCCCATGAAGGAGGGACTATATTACAGGTGGGAAAGAAAGCATAGGAGGGCTAAGTAATGGATCCACGGTCATGCATGTGGTAAGTGGCAGAGCAGGGCTTAAACTCAGGTGGTCTGATTTCACTAAATCACTGCTTTGATGTTGACACCTAAAATAGTGCCTGGCTCACAGCAGATGCTTAATAAATAGAGTCACTAAATGAAGGGATATAGAATTGAAAGGGTGAATGCTTTTGTGATATGTGTATAGAGCCTGGAGATGGTGACCAGTGGGATTCTGACACCCTATCTTCCATTTTGTCTGCATCCCTCACCTAGAGCACAAATGCCAAAAGGAAACTTTACTTCTAGGAACAGAGTCATGGCATTGATTTGTTGGTTCATTCATTCACTCATTCTTTCATTCTTTCTTCACTCATTGGTCATTTATTGAGGCCTCCTGCGTTTGGTTTTCTGGCAGTTATCTTAGTCAACTGCATGTGTAAGTACACGTGTGTGTATTGGAGGGAGAATCAAGTACATAAACAACTAGTATAATGCAAAAGGGTTCTTGTTTTTAGTAGCAGTTATGTATCTAGACTTATGTGAATACTATTTTGGGGGGGATGCAAAGAACGGTGCTCCTGTTTCCACTCACTAGAAAGTTAGTTTATAAGCATTTATCTTCACATTATCAGAGATAGATTTTTCTTACAATTGGTTTTCCAAAATTCCAAGGTTTAGCAGATATCAGATCTGGAGGAAAAGGAGAGAAACAAAACAAAACAAAACACAAGAATCAATACAAAGACTAATGGCCATTCATCCAAATAAAACAGATATCATTCAAAACTAGACATGAGCCCCTGGTTATCACTGGTCTTCTTCATCTTGAGTGAGGGATACTGAAGCAGACTGGTTTGGCTGCTGTTTAATGGGGGAGTGATTAATACTTTTCACTAGCCCAAGGGATGAAAAGCAAAATTAGTTTTCATTCTAGAAAAAAAAATTTAAAGGCCAGTTAAAATTATTGACTTCATGCATCACTCAGCAATTATAGGAAGCATTACTGTACCCTCTCCATAGATGATTAGAATAATTGCTGACCTTTCATCTCTCTCATCTAATGACACTCTCCCAGTGCCTTCCACTTCCCTTTGTGTCTTAGCATGCTGTCTATATCTGATTTGCTAAGAGAACATCAAGTCTCAGCATAATTGGGCCATTTCCCTGTCATGCTGGTACGCTTCTAAATCTCCCTCCTCTGTAGGTTGCAGTGAGGTCAATTATATGCTGTCAAATGGCAGAGAAAATATTAACAATACATATATCCTAGAACTGAATATATACCACATGTGTGCTTCCTTTACAGAGGGACTTCTCGTAAGATGTCTTAGATGAAGTCATTGGAAGTTTTCTTGCACATTTTGCCAGTGATTGCTGGCAATCACTAATGCTTTGATTAACAGCATAACTGATACATGATTTATATTGGTCTTTTTTTTTTCCCTGAGTGGTAAAAGATAGAGAGGGTTTGTACTAACACAGTGTTTCCCATACTTGCCTGACAATCAGAATCAACTGTGACAGATAAAAATATGCCCCAGACCTATGAATCAAAGGTTTTCACAGGCCTAGGGATCCATATACATAACAAGCTCTCTAGGTGATCTGATCATCAGGCAAAGGCTGGGAAGCCTTGTGCTAATAATATTCAGTAAGTTTTATATGCCTCATACTTTCCTGATTGGGGTAATGCCTAAGTGTCTTTCTTTGATTAAACTTAGATTAAAATATTCAGAGTATCTCCCACATTGAATTTTTCCATTGCCCATTGCCTGGACTTTGAGAGAGTGAAGTCCATGTAAGGATATTCTATGATGAAGATGTCTTTCTGTTTTTATTCTTAAGCTGAATGAATAAGGGCACTAGGCCATTACCCCCCACCTTTGTCAATGCTATGACAATATACATTGACCTTGTGACATTTGTCAACAAAGCTTTCTCACCAACTAAGCTCAACCAACCTTACTTCTAAAACATTTGAGTGTTTCACAATGTGAAGTCCACTTTGACAGAAGCTAGGGATAGAAAAAGCAACAGATTTCTAAAATATTACAGATAGAAGTGCCATTGTAGAACACCCATTACAAACTGAGAGATATAAAAATAAAGAAATAGAGGCCATTAAGGGACTTAGCAAAGTCAAATGGTTAATTAGAGGGACAGTTTGGACTAAATATCCTGATTCCAAGCCTGATGGTATTCTCTCTTGTTCACCATTGCCTGATTCGTACAACCAATTGGCCTCCCCTCCAAGGGGGAAAAATTAGACTAAATAAGTGACTTAAAACTGTGTTATCTGAGTCTCTACTGAAACTCTGGGTTCAGTATAAGAGCCAGAGAGGCATTGGAGATGGGAATAGAGGTGGGAGAGTGTAGGCAGGTCAGAAGGTGGGGCTTAGACTTCCCTTCATTCTGTTTTTATCTGGTTGGTATTTTAAAATTACATTAAGAGTTTGGGGGAAAAAAAAACCTGATACTTTGTTTTTTAAGTTGTAAAGGCAGAGGACTATATGGTATCCTCAAAAATATATCTGATCTAGGGGCGCCTGGGTGGCGCAGTCGGTTAAGCGTCCGACTTCAGCCAGGTCACAATCTCGCGGTCCGTGAGTTCGAGCCCCGCGTCGGGCTCTGGGCTGATGGCTCAGAGCCTGGAGCCTGTTTCCGATTCTGTGTCTCCCTCTCTCTCTGCCCCTCCCCCGTTCATGCTCTGTCTCTCTCTGTCCCAAAAATAAATAAACATTGAAAAAAAAATATATCTGATCTAATATTTGGGTATTCTGAGAAAAGAGGTCTGTGAAAGCAAGGACACTGTCTTTCTTTGCCTATCCCTGTAGGATTTGATTCTTGTGTATTTAATGAATGGTACCTATTGGCCATTTCTAAGTGTGGCTTGGTCAACTCAAGGAATTCATACTTATAAAGTAAGAACAGAGTGAAGAGAAGCTATTTGGAGGGAAGCTATCTTTTAAAATCCTCTTCGAAAAGCCAAGTTTAAATGTCCACTATTTTCCCCTAAAATGGAAAGGTGACTTCACTCTATAGGCAGTAGTATCATGCATGCTGGCCTCTACTCCCCAACAGGTAGAGAGAGAGGGCATTTACTCAGAGTATGAAGTGCCCTTTCTCTTATCTGAGCCTATTCTGCATTTAGGGAGACTTTGACACTCCTCTTTAGAGTCCTAGGAGTAGTTAAAAGTCTAAGAAAGATATTCTTTGTCCTGAAGTAAGAAAACACAAGAGAAACTAGAAGCAGTTCTCCATCTCCCTGTCTCTCTTTTGCAACCATCAATTTTCAACATTGACCTAGGCTGTTTCCATGTTCTGTGCAGTTGGCCTACGTTCTCTCCTATTTTTGTCAAGACTCAAGAAAGCTGACTGTGTGTCTACCTCCTTTTACTTAATTTTGGTCTCCATTGTCTTATCCAAAAGGGTACTAGCTCTTTGTTTCCCTAACCCAGTAAGATAACCATATTGGTTTTCAAAACTTCTCTGTACCCTGCCACTGCTGTTCTTACCTTTTCTCACTCAACTCCCTTCACTGCGAACTCTCACATCCTCATGCCTCATTTGTCACCAGACTTCAGATTCACTGGCTTGTAGTATAGAAGAATGAATCAAGCAAGCTGAATGGAATTACTTCCTTCTTCTTTCCTTCTTTTAAATGATCAAAGAGTATGCCCAGACAAATGACACGACATTTGGGCATTCTGGTAGCTGGACCATTTGTGTAAGTTTTCTTATTTGTAGTCCTAACTCTTTAGAGTTTAAGTGATTGGATTATCACTTGACAGTGTATAAATTTCTTCTGCAATATTTGATGATTAGTTATCTCTTTCTGATTTTTTCCTGTGTTCTATTATATCCAGTTTAATATTTTTTCCCTTAACTGACTTCTGTTTTGCATACCTTGCTTCTGGATGTACATGGTAGGTATATAGTTTTCCAAAGGTGATAAATCTCAGTTTGCCCATGAAATAACTGATAACACCATTTGGAAACAAATCCCAAAACCTCACTGACATAGCATAAATATGATTTATGGGGCTTCTTGAAGCAAATCCAACTCTCCCACTTCTTTGACCCATCCTAACTTCCATGTACAGTGACCTTATTACCAGGAGAACCAACTAACAGAAGTTATATATTTTTTTTTTTGCTCTGTATTTGCTGTTCCTTAGCCAGAAATGCCTTTCCCTCTATCCTTCATCTGGAAAATTTAGACTAGTGCTTTATAGCCTAATAGAAATGTCATCTTCTCGGATATGCCTTCCCAGATGCCCATGAGCAAAATCAGATGTTCTGCCTTATGTTTTCCCATGATACTTTCCTGGTATCCCTGTGACAGCTTCCTGCCACTCTAGCCCACTCAACTGGGAGATCTTCAGGGGATAAACAAAGTCTTATTCTTCTTTGAATTCCCCATGCCTCACAGACTGCCTGGAATATAGGGCATACTGAGTCATTATGGTTGAGAGACGTGATGAATTAATCAATCTACCTGTTCCCCAGCACCTGGAACTTCTCAAGAGGCCTCTATTCTCCTTTGCTCTCCTTTTCTCCATTCAATATACTAATTAAAAATAATATATATATATATATATTTTTACTCTTGGGAAATCTTTTCTACAAGTCTGTTTTTCTCTAACTTCATCCCTTTTGTAAATATGAAACTACTATTTCCATAGATACCAGTCTAATCTTGAATCTCTTAATCTCAGTTTTGGAATTCTATAACAGCCTCCTGGTGGATCTATCTTCTGTATGTTTCTACTATAATGCACTCTTCTACAATGTACCCAGTCAATTGTTTCAAGACACATTTCTACTCCATTACCTCTCTGGAGAAATTCTGACTTAGCTTACCTATTAGATGAAGACCAAAGCCCACACTGTAAGTACTTAAGGCAACTGATCCCTTTTATCTCTACACTCCTTACTTCTCAATGTGATCTAATGCATCCATCCAAGCCAGACTGTTTGTTATTCTCTCAGTGATCTGTGCTCATTCATTCACAGTCCAAAAGAAGTCCTTGGTTTGCTTATACTGGATCAAGTAAATTTATCTATTCCAAACCAAGTTATGAACTTATCTCTCCTAAAAAGTCCACTAGGATTAATCCAATTATGAATCATCACTTTATTCCTCCTACTATAGGTAGGATTTGGGACACTAGAGCTTTTCAACCTTAATTTTGCCCTTTTCTTGGTGTCCACAGATAATTTAACCTTTGTGTGTCTAAAAATGGAGGTTTTTTTAAAAGACTGTTACACATTTGGGATGTTTCATGATAAAATATAAAGTGTTTCAAATTGAAAATGATGGTTTATTTGGTTTACAAATCAAGAATTCACAAGAGGGTATATAACCTGTTTTTCTCCCTCTTTCCCTATAGGGTATATCTGTATCTTTGGAGTTTGAAAAGCAAAAAGTAAAATTATCATCTCTTTGATTTGTTTGTGTTCATAACATTTAATTCACTTTAAAATATCAAATTACATTAAAAGGAAGGTGTGAAAAATAGGGAAGAGTATTGCTGCTATAACAAATAGGCCCCCTCAAAATATTGCTCAAACATAAAAGAGCTTTATCTCATTCATATATATAGTCCAGTGTGGTTCCATTAGTCAATGAGTGGGGGGCTCTCCTCTACACTGTCATATGAATATGAATTCTGAGACCTGGCCAACAAAGATGGTGTTATCTTCAGCATGACTTCCAGGGGCTTTTGGAGTCAAAATCCAATTTTTAGAAGGAAAGAGAATATGAATACTTTCATATGGGAGGATTTTATGAGCTACACCTAAAAGTAGTCCACATTAATTCCATTCACATTCTACTAGATAAACTCAGCCACATGGCCACCCACAATTTCACTGGATGCTAGGAAATGTTGTCTAGGATGTGCCTAGGAAGAAGAGAAATTGGTTATAATGAAGAACTAACCTTTTTTATATGTTTTTATATATTACCTGATATAGTTTTCAGGGTCTTTCTGGTTTGTACTTTGTCTTTCCTAGTAAGTTGTAAATACTCTCTGAGCAGATGTTTCATATTACTTTCTTATGCCCCACAGCATGTAGTATAGAAGTCTTGGCAGATTGGGCACTTCATATGTGTATTAACTTTCTATTACTGTGTAACAAATTACCACAAATTTAGTGACTTAATTCATGTTTGTTACCTCACAGTTTCTTTAAGTCAGGAGGGTGGGCACAGTTTAACTTTGTGCTCTACCAGGCTGCACTAAAGATATCAGAGATGACTCATCTGGAGGCTCAACTGGGGAGGGGTCTGTTTCCAACCTCATCCAGGTTATTTTATTTCCTTGTGGCAGCTCAGTTCTTCAAAGAACCAAGCATTCATGGAAATTTGCTTCTTCAAAGCCAGCAAGAGACTCTTAGCAGCATAGAGTCTTATATAATGTAAAATAATAATAATAGTGACATCTCAACACCTTTGCAGTATTGATTATAAGCAAATTACAGGTTCTGTCCATACTCAAGGGAAAATATACAAGGAAGTGAATACCAGAAAGCCTGTCTATCATGGTAATCATCAGGGCCTGTCCACCATAGTAAGTGATTGAAAAAATAGGGGTCTTTCTTCCCTAGCCAGGGAATCACCACTTTATCTGTACATACTTCTTCACACAACACTGTGAAGAGTTATCAAAGATCTCAAGAGAAAAGTGTTCCTTGTTGGCCAAAAGCTAGTAACAATGCTGTCAAAACAAGCACTCAGGAACTGTATTTGCTAGGCTTCACAAATATCAACCTTAAGTCATATGATCATCTTTAGAACTGGATCAAGATGAGACCATCTTGAATCTGTTACAAACAAATCTATTCCTGTAATACCCTATGGCCCTCATTATATGACATTTTGAAACCTTGCTGTCATTTTGAATTGTTGTCTTTTTTGGCCCCCTTTTCTCTACTTCTTTGTCAAACTCAGGTGGTGTTGAATTTTTTTCTTCTTAGTCTTCTTGTTTGACATTTTCCTTTCTGGTTCCAGTTATCCTTTAAGATACCCCTTAGCGTATCTTCTGGGGGAAAGTCTGAGGTAAGGCTCTGGTATAAAACTTTAGTCTATGTGTTTTATTTGCTTTGGAGAGTTCATCATTCACTCTTCCATTTCCAGACTTCACTTGCTATACCAGCAAGATATACTGAGAGGAGAAAGTCTGAGAGGATCTGGAATGCTTATTTATATGCCAGCAATGGAAAAAGATACTTTCCAACTACTTCCACCCAGTCTTTGGAACTCCAATAGTGACTTTCTGTGGTTAATTCATCCAGGATGTCTATGATATAGTCCCATGGATATAAAGGTTCAGGGCATCAAACTGAAAGATATAAAGGGTCTAATAGAGTGACATTTCTAAAAAGGAAAACCAAATTCTGAAGATATCTTCTGGCTCTGTGAACAGCTAAAAATACAAGGATAATCATTCCTACAGTCCTGGACTTTTAAAACCAAAGCTAACCTGGAAGTGAAAATGACACTGAGCTATAGGGAGAGAAGAATAGAACAGACTTCAGAAAAACCAGCCTCTTTTCTTTTCAAGGCATTCATTCCTAGATTAGCCCATCTATCTTTAAGTTTCATACGATTCTTATCTATTTGGTGTGACTTGCAACTGGCAAATTGGTGAAAGGGACACAGAGGCTCTCTGTACTATTTTGCAACATCCATGTGTCTAAAATTATTTTAAAATAAAAGGTAAAACAAACAATCAAAGGAAATTAGTGAGTTAGGAAATAGCTCCCCTTGCAAAAGTCTTGCAAATGAAAGCAAACCGTTTCTCTGAACACAAATACCTGTTCTGTATTTAATAATATACCAGGAAGAGGAGAAGAAAAGGAGGGGAGGAAATAGAGAAATCAGGATTTCCACCTGCTTATAGGTGTCTAACCATGTGGTATCTAATTGCATGTTTTACTTAACTGACCTTGCCTCAGTCAGAACCCAAAAACACAACCCAAGAGTACTTTGCATCACTGGTATTTGTAAATTAAATCTTTGTTTGGGGGTAAAGAGCTGCTCCTAGTGTGGCTATTACACCCTAGTCTCCATTCTCTGAAGAACAAGGCAGGCCCACTTGCCTACAGAACTACAGAATTAAGGCCCACTCCTTTGTCTTTTGCAAGATTTGTGATGTTTTGTTGACATGCCTTGGCCCATGCATTTTCACTTTGTAACCCAGAGACTTCTCTTTTTGTATTTTTTATCACAGTATTAGAGTAAGCAAATACTTTGTCATTAGCATGTCTTAGGGAGTAATTAAGAGCCCTGGCTTTGAATTCAGCCAGCTTTGGACTCTGTTTTATGTTCTGCCACTTATGAACTGCATGATCTTGAACAAATTCCTGAACCTCTTCCTTGACAGTCCAGTTTATTCATCTGTTAAATGGGACTAATAATACCTAATTCAAATGGTTTTATATTTTCCAGCATCCTGTAACTTCCAGTGACTACAGCCCTGTGACCATTTGGGAATCTTTTTAGAGCTAAATCCTATCAGATTCTTTATGAAATAATAACTTATTTAATGAAACACATTATTTGTCATTCTTGTCAAAACAGATTTTTTTAAGGGTGCAGATTTATTTTCAGCTCAGTCTGACCATTAGATCCATCGTTGGCCTGATTAGATTTTCAGACAACTGAATTTCTTCTCTGAAGAGATGGTTGAAAATCAAAATTAGAGCAAAAGTTGGTGTCTGTGCAACTCAGTCAATGAACTGAAGGTTTTAGAAAACAAAATAGATAACCCTCCACAAAGGTAAAAGAAGGCATCCATGGTAAGTAAGCCCAGAGCTTGCTGTAGCTCTCCACCAGCCTTCACCTGTTGTTGAAAATGCAGTGCTCAGACATATTGGGAGCACGTACATACAACATAGTCCTCAGGGAGCTGAAAATCCAGTTGCGATGACCAAATGAAAATACGTGCCAATAGAAAACATGTGAGGGTAAACCAGAGCTTCTTTTCCATTTGTCAAAGATGTTTTTAGGGGCTTAACCCTAAGGGAATCAAAGTTAAATGATACTACTGTCAAAATGGTCTTGAGAAAAAGGATCTAGTTCAGGATAGCCAGGATTAGTTGTATTTGAGGCAAGGGCTGAAAGATCAAGTGGTGCAGATATACTGCCTGCTGTTGGAATGGGTATTTAGGCAAGATATCAGGAAGGCATAAACATACACATTTAGGAATCCAGTATAGCTGAAAGTAGGGATGTTGACAGGATCATGAGAAGCATAGCTAGAGGACATCCTAAATAATCAGCACAGCCAGGTAAGGTTTATTACAAGAAGGGAACACCTGTCCCTTTCCCAATACACCGCAGCTCTCCTGTGTGATAGTTATAAACATGTGTGCCCTTCACACTAATTGAGAAACTGAAGGCCAGAAAGGAACGCAGACCTGGCCAGAGTTGCCAGCATTATGACTGAGAAATAAACCAAACCAATTTTTTGACCAGTGGTGACTGTCTAGAACTAACCAAGAGGATGGAACTGAGAGACACTTATATTTCTGAAATACCCAAAATTCTGACAGTCGCATTGACTCTGCATTCTACCATTGGTCTCTGAAGGACACCTCTGAACAGTTTCCTGCCAATATATCCCTGAGGTCTTTTGGGAAATAAGACTTGTTTCAGCTTAGCTATGTCTCAGGGCTGCCTGGAATGGGAGAGGAGGCTGAGAGCTGAGAGTAATTAAAAATAACTCTCAGCTCAAGCAGGGAGAGCCCTCTCTCTGCCTCATCAGTGTTCCTGTCACATGCTCTGCTCCATAGCGAAACCCCAGCTGTTGAGCAAGAGACTCATTGTAGTATCCGATCTGCCCAATCTTGAGTTGATCACAGAAGAATATTAACAAACAAGGAGTATTTGGTTCCAGATTCTGGAAGGATTCTTAATTACTTTTTTAAAAAGAAAGAAGTAAGAAAAGAACAAAAAGACAGAGGCAAAGAGAAAAGTCCAACCTAGTTCTATTGCAGAAAGGGTGGTCCCATAGCTTTACCTTTCTTGGCAGGCTGATCCATTCCATTTGAAACACAGCAAGTGAAAAAAAGCCTGCAGACAGTGATGTGAAATTTGTATTGAAGCTTTAGCTCCCCAACACGTCTCCAAGGGAAATATTACTGAAACAGCTGCTGGGGATGTAAACAGAGACCCAAGAACATTCCTTCCACAAAGGTCAGGATCTGACACTCATACCAGTGCACACAGGAGACTGAGAAAAGTACACAAAAGGGACATTTGTTTCCAGGCCCTCTTGAGTCTCTGGATTGTTTCTCCTCCTATTCTGTGTGCTTGAAAAGTGCCAGAGCCTGGGAACTCCTAGTGATTCCCTTACCACCAATCATCTCAGGTTACCAAAGCAGGTGATTTGCTGTTAAGTGTAGTGCTGATTTGAAACTAATCAGCCTCAGTTTCTTTCCCATTAGGTAACTGTTTTACTAATTAATTCCAAACTGTACCTCCCATCTCTCTCAGTCTGAACATTGAGCTCCCTTAGTCCTTGCAAACTTGCCCACATTGAGTAGTTCAAGTGACTCCATCAATGCAATAATGAAGCAATAATGAATTGATCTATACTTAAGGTATGTGGCTTACGTCTTGCCCCAAATGCTACTTTCCCTCTGATTTCAGAATTCTTGCCTCAACTGGATGACCTTTCGAAGCTCAGAGTAAATAACTTAAAAGAAAATTATTACTCCAATGTTTTTACCTTATGAAAGTTTTTTAAATGGCACCCAAAGAAGTGCTCTGTAATAGTTTTATCAATTGTAACTTATGAGCACTCAAACCAATAGTTGATAAGAGTATGGGTTTTAGAGTGTGCTTGGAGAAATTAGATCCTACCTTGGGACAATCTTCCCAGTATGTCCATTCTTGTTTCCTTACAAAAGAGAGATAATTGTAGGCTGCACCCCAGCTGACTGTTGTGAGATGATACATATAAAACTTAGTACTATGTCTGGCATAGAATAAGCCCTCTATAAAATGTTATCTACCATTATTGTTATAAAGTATGGAAATAGAATATAGTGGTTTAAGTGACAGATGTATGTTTAAGCTTCAGTTCAAAAACAATAAAATGTCGCTTCACAATTCTTACAATGGACACTTATTCCAGATATAAACAGTGCTATTTATGGGCAAATTGGCCAAACTAGTCTAGTTCACAATAGTGGGATTGTAGCAGAGCCTATAATACGCACACTATATTGAATGGTATGTTTAACGTTTATTGTGGTGTTCATATATGTTGTCCCAAATTCTTCTGTTCTTTGTCACCACTGCTACACCTCCATTTGATCCACATCTGTCTCCTTTAGAATGGAAGCTCCCACCGGTTAGAAATTACATGTGTATAATCCGTTCTGTATGACATGGCACTTATGTACTTTTCCAAAATTGATGGGGGGATATATTTTGACATATCAGTCTGTGATGATCTAATGAAACATCATGGAACACTTAAAGTCTTTGCAAAAGGAAAAGAATTGATAATATATAAGAATTTGCAGATAAATTATTAACATGGAATGAAGCCAAAATAACACAGGAAAAAAAGTAAAATGATTTAAATAGGCCTGGACTTGTAAGGTAATGTTCCCCTAAGAATGGAGTATGAAGAAGAAAAGTCAATGAATCATTAGTAATTCATATACTACATTTTTTTCTAAGGTGTTCAAAACAAGTTATCTATTGTAAGGATACTTTCCTTGGAATCTGATGTGTTTCTCAATTCTTGCAGTGATGGATGCTTCATGTATCTAGATGTGAGAAGTCCTATCTTGTATTACCAAAAGAGTTTGTGATGCTTTGAGGACAGGACAGCAGAGTTTCTGACTCCAAGGACATTTCACTACCCACTAAACCACCCTATGCCATGAGCTCCAAGAGAGAGCAATTGTTCAGTCTGGTACATTGAGGGAATAATCTGTCCTTAGCACTGGAGGCTGAGCACAGCAATGAATAAAAGACAAAACCAGTTCTGCAATATAAATGACACTTTCCATTAATGCAAGTGGATCCAAATGAACTAATTTCATTCAATAGTACTTTTATATTCTGTAGCTATATAGGCTTGGATACAAATTGTAATGTCAGTCTGTCAGGAGAGTGGACTGCGGTGCATAATTACAAGTTCTTGTTCAGCACTTCAGGAGCTAATCAGAGCAAGGATGTGAATCTGTAATTTGCAAATGTGCAAAGACAGAGGTTACTGGGCACTAATGGCTCTGCGGATAACATTCTTGCCACCAAATCATAGGACTATGGGTGCAAGTTCTACATGATAATTTGACCGCCTGTTTAGCCGTTTTATTATGAGAAACCTATCCTGCAGGCAGCACCTAGGGGTATTTTTAATTTAATGTTGCTTAATAATACAAAATATCATTCAGTCAATAAATTAATATTTACATTCCAAGGTACTATATATAATCATAAAGTGATAAATAGAGCAAATTAAATATAAAAATACAACACAAACATACAGTTTATTTCCTCACGAAAGCTGGTTCTAAACAACCATTTACTTCATAGGACTAAATCAGGAGAGATTAAACAAGGGATTGATAAAAAGAAAATATATATATATGTAATTATGTATAGGATGTGTGTGTGTTTTATTTTTTCTCCTTTATTTTTCATTCTTCTAACATTCCTCCCTCAAATCTTCAAATAACTTGTTTTCTTTCTCCAACAATTCCATCCAGTCCCATTCTTGCATAAGTGGAGAAACCAAGCAGCATGTTGGAGTACATTGGTGGCTTAAAATGTAAGCCTTTCTCTAAAAGATTCTAGAACTTTACTGTCCTATCAGTTAATTCCATGGAAAGTCAAATGATTTCTGCTCATTGCTTTGCTCAGTTTAGGACTGTAAAAATAACATCATTGTCTCTGCCTCCCTCCTCCCATTATTATCTGATTGTGAGCTAAGGTAGTTGTAAATAAATACCTAGAACATCTCCATCAGTTTCTTTGGCATTAATAATCCTTGAAACCTAAACTTATTTCTTATGTAGAGAGAGATGCTCTATGTGGGACACTCTGTTGATGCTACATTTTGGTCATCCCCAACTGTAAAAAAATAGGAATCGCCACCTGTTACACTGCTTTCAAGTTGAATGGTTTTACCTTGGGTGCTGAAGCAAGAAAGACCCATAGCTTACAATTACCTTTCCAAGTAATTGCAAGAGCTCAGCCTAACAGAATTTTCAGATAATGTGGGTTCTGCTTTCTGCTGAAGAATGGAAGACCTGTCTTGTTTTGCAGTGAAAGGACTCTCTTCAGAAAGTTTGGAATGATGCCTTTTATGTCACTGGTTCTCTGTGGGGGGCAGTGTGTTGGAGTGCAAAGAATAGGTGCTTTCCATATTTGCATATTTGCAGGTTTAGATCTTAGTTCTGCAGTGGACTTATTGTGGACCCGAGAAAAAATTATTTAACCCCCTCAGCCTTTGTTTCCTCATTTACAAAGAAAGAGAGATGAAAATGCCTGGGGCAGAGCACTCTAGGACTGAGGGAGAGAGATGAAAACACCCAGCACATGTTGTCCTGCCTACAGCGTGGGTTCCCAGAGCAACAGGCTCTTAGAATGAGCTTAGCATGCAGGGAGTGTTCAGAGATGAATGCATGTGGAAGGGAGAGGAAGGCAGTGAGGTGGGGCAGAGGGGGAAAGTGAACTGCCCCAGGCACAAGGGCAGCCTTAGCCAACCTCAGAAGGAGCTCTGGAGCTAGAATAGCCGTTGGGAGTCCTCCTCTATTGGGCTGAGAAGGCCAGGCTCTGTGACTCCTGCAATGATCAGTCCCCGTATATGGACTGTTCCAGGAAAGGGGGCAGTGATCTTGGGCAAGAAGGGCCACCAAAACTGAGGCTGACCTGGAAGAGGCATACAGCTGTAGGCCATCTGCTGACAGCATTCCCAGGAGGTGGGGCAACCAGGCTTTCATTTAAGGAAGATCACAGTACCTACATAGCCCCCAGTAATAAGGGCTAGTTTCTTATATGTGCTTACTATCCATACTCTGTTTCTCCTCTTCCTATCCATTTTCTTCTTCATCTCCTTCTTCTCCTCCTCCTACGTCTTCCTTCTTCTCTTCCTCTTCTTTGGGTTTGTTTGTTGTACTTTACAGAATTAAACTTCTATATAAAAAGAATCTTTTTCCCTTTCAGAGTACCTTGAGGTGTTCCAAGTATGAAAAACAAGGGCTCTTCTCCCATTAATGGATAATGACACTTTGACAGATACATGAGCAATTCTGCATTGATTCACCGGGAAAACTACGGCAGAGTGCAGTTCGCATTGTTTAGCCTGGCATAAAATACCTATATTGTCTAGAGGCTTCTTCCTTCCCTTCTGAGGGATTCGTGTGTTTAAATCAAGGGAGACTAACTCAAAACACATTTATGCAAAGGGAAGTCTGGCTAAGAGTAAAAGGTGGACTCACAGGGAAAGTGCCTTGTAGACTATGACCTTTCAAGCTAAACTGTCCCTAGAGAAAGAGAGACCTATTTGAATTTACAGAACATTTTAGAACTCCACTGAGCCCAGCCTCTGGCTCTTTTCCTCCAAGGCACTACAAAACTTAGGTCTTTGCACATCAATTAAGTCCTAGCACTCCCTCTATTGAAGGTTGGTTTTGGTGAGGAGGCTGAACTAGCTGGCCTGCCCCAAATGGCCTAAGAACAGCCAGAGTACTTACTACAGGAAGCAAATGGCAATAATCCTTTGGGGTCAGAGGGCCTCCAGTTAGTAGAGTTAATGCTGCCTGTTCTCCAGGTGACCTCAATCACTGCCCTGGGCGGATTGAAAGGAGATAGTGGACAGGTGCCCTCTAGTCACACAAGAGTTTGTAAATGTGTTTTAAAAATCCGATTGGCACTGTCTGCCCGGCTAACAAGAGTATTGGGAGAGCAAAAAGGTGTGAGAGACTGGATGGACAGATGTGTTTGCATCTTGGGGGATGTTGCATTCATATAATTCTGTCTAGTTTGTTTCTTAAATTTGTTTCTAAAATTTTTGAATACATAATAACATGGTTGCCGGAGGCAAAAAAAAACAACAACAGTGCTTCTTCCCATTTCTGTCTTCTGCTCAAGAAACCAACCAGTTATTGGTTTTGCATGCTTCCAGAGTTTTCTTATATATCTGCAAACAAATACAAGCCTCTATTCTCATCAGGCCCCTCTTAAACAAATAGCATACTGTATATATAACTCTGCATATTGTTTTTCTCAATTAATACATCTTAGGTGTCTTTTTATATCAGTACATTGAGAACTTCCTCATCCTTTCTTTTTTTATAGCTTTGTTATATTCCATTGTATGAACATGCCAAATTTATTTAACCATGCCTCTGTTGTTGGCTATTACAGACAATACTGCCCTTGATCTTCTTTGTACCTGTTGTTATGCCTGTTTAGGTATATCTACCCGTAGGATACATTCTCAAAAGTGGAACTATTAGGTTAGGGAGCATATGCATTTGTAACTTCAATAGATATTGCCAAAATGCCCTTGATAAGCAATGTACAAACCCACAGCTTGTCCTCAATGAATAGAAGTGTTTTCTCATACTTACTGACAGAGTGTGTTGTCAAACTTAGGAATTTTCCAAAATGGTATGTGAAAAATTGCATTTCTCTGCAGTGTAATTTTCTTTCTCTTATTCTTGGTGAGGTTGTGTGTTTTTTTAATATGGTTGAGTCATTTTCAGATCTTTTCCATGAATTGTGCATTGATATATGTTTGTCCACTTTTGTATTTGGTTTTCTGGTTTTGTTTTTTAATTGATTGTTTTTTAATTGTTTTTAATTGATTTCTACTTTCTACTAGAATAACTGTCTGTGATGGGCTCTCTCCCCCAGTTTTTTGTTTGCCTTTTGATTTTGTCTTTTGTCTTTTGTCTTGTGATTTTGCTTATAGCCTTGAGTTTTTGGTTTTCATCAAGTGGGATTATCAAATTTGTTGTTTATATTGTCTATATTTTGAAACTTAGAAAAGAGGCTTCTCATATTCTAGGATTTTAAAGTAATTCTCATATTTTCTTTAGACACTACTATGTGTTTGGTATTTTTATATTATTTTTTTTTAACACATGTGGTCTTTATCCCTGTGTAGGGTATGAAATGTTAATCCAAATTTGTGTATTTTTTCCACATGGTTTCCAGTTATCCCAATAACAATGTTTATATAGGCCATTGTTTCCCATTTAAGCCACTCTTATGACATTCTAAGTTCTCAAATGTTGGGGGTCTATTTCCAGACTTTTATTCTATGTTGGTCTGTCTGTCCATGTGCATTTTTAAATTGCTGAGTCTATGTAATAAATTTCAAAATCAAGGAGGGCTAGTTCTTCCTTACTACTCTACCTTTCAGAGTGTTTTTACTTTTCCCATTTTTTTAAATATATACACTTTAGAATCAGCTTCTTCATTTAACCAAGGGTATGTGTGTATATGTATACATATACATATATGCCATGTAACACAAATAAAAACATTATGTTTTTACATTGTGATTTATAAATTAAAGAGAATTATAATTTTTATCACCTTTATGAGTCTTTCTGTTCAAGGACACAGTATGTCCATTTCTTTTGCTTAAATTTTAGTTTATGCCCTTTATATAAATCTCACATTTTGTTGTTAGCTTTATTCCTAAAAGTTTTTTTTCTTCTTTATGCATAATTATAAATGAGTCTTTTCTTTCATTACCTCTACTAATGAGCTGTTTGTATATATGAAGGCCATGGATTAAAGCATCCTAATTTTGTTCTCTGCCGCCTTACAGAATTTTGGTGATAATAATTGTTTTTTCCATTTGTTCCCTTTGAGAACTCCATGTATTCAGTCTCATCATCTGCAAATAATTTAATTGCTCTCTTTCTGGTTTTTATATATCCAGTATCTCTTATTTAATTGCATTGGCTGATAATCCAATACAATTAATAATGGTATTGTAATTTCCTTAACTTTGTTCCTGACCTTAGTAAGAGTGATTCTGATGTTTCTCTAACAATCATGAGGCCAACTTTTGGAAATATATACCCATAGTTTCCTAACATTGAATTTTCTAGTCCTTAAATTCTCAAATGAAATCCCATTAGTCTTGAGTTTTATTTATAATAAATTTATAATGTGGGGCTGGATTCTTCTTGCTAACTATTATTATTCGTTCTTCTTATACTCTCTTTTACAATTTATTTAACATTAGAATTGTCTATCCTTTAAAGTCATGGAATGATTTTTCTGTGAAATTTTTGGGCCTAATGCTTTCTTTTCTGAATGGGGCTCAAGTCAGACTTTTCTGTCTAATCTATGAAAATGGATGTTTTTATTTTGTCTCTTTTTGAAACTTGTTTTAGTCATTTACCTCTTCCTAGAATATTTTCTCTTCTTCCCTTTTCAAATGTATTTGTACAATGTTAAGACTATATTCTTCTCCTTCTCAGTGTTTACTTCCAATTATCATTTTTAACTGTAGTTATCTATAATTTTCTTTTTATAATAATATGATAATATAATGTTTCACCCCTAATTTTTTTTCAAAACAAACTTAAAATATTGATTCTACCACTTAACGTATATCCTAACTTAATACACCCTTTACAATTTTATTCCTTTATGGTTTTCTTAAATATAGTTTGTTGTTTAAAAAATAGTGTCAAATATTTAATTGTTTTAATTTTATTATTTCCTCCTATTGATAGAAATATTTAAGGCTATAGATTTTTCTCTAAGCACTGCTTTTACTGTTTCCCATAGGTTATGATATGCAGTGCTTTTATAGTATTGTTTTTCTAGGCAACCTGTAAATTTGGTTTGTATTTCATTTAACACAGGAGTTGAGAGAGTATCAAGACTCCCTATTGGAATTGGCTTATTTTTCTGATTTTGCTGTTAATACCTAGGTATTACAGTGTGATCAGAAAATGTGGACTATGCTATTTCTCCTTTTTTGGAAAGGAGAAATTAGTTTCCATTTTGGACAATATATGGTTACAGTTTTGATTGCCATGTGGATTCTTGAAAAGAAAGTATAGTCTTTATTTTCAATGCATAAAGCTTGAAATGCATTATTTGATATACCTTATTAATTGTGTGAATTATATCATTTTTTAGTACTTCATCTGTCATTGAATACACAGTTGGCTAAAAGTGCCCTTCTGCTGGTTGTTTGCAGGGTATTTCTCCTGCTAACTTCTGAATTTTCAGAATGTTATATAATTATGTTGTTTGGTTCACAAATGGTTGTGATTCTGATGTCTTTATTTTGAACTGCAACTTTTAGCATTTCAAAACATACTGTCTTTTCTCAATTAATGGGTGTTTTAAATCTGAATACCACTGTTTCTGATTTTAAGATCCCAACCAATGAATTTTGTTTTCCTTCTCCTGACATACCTTGCTCCATCCTTTTATCTTCATTCTTTCTAAATCAGTTATTTTTAAAAGATCTCTTGTTCCCAGAATAGAGTTGGACCTGTTTCGTGATCTAATGTGAAAGTCTTCATCTTTTAGTAGGTAAATTAAGTCATATATCTAATGATGTGACAAGAAATATTTGACCCAGCTCCTCTCATATTATTTTCTCATGTATTTTCTCTTTTTCTTCGAGTTTTGTCTGCTTGTTTGTTTTAATTATGTGCTCTGATGTGTGTGTGTGTGTGTGTGTGTGTGTGTGTGTGTGTGTGTGTTTGCTATTTAAAGGAGTTTGGGGACACCTAACTGGCTCAGTTGGAAGCACATCTGACTTTTGATCTAAAGGTCATGAGTTCAAGCCCCACGTTGGGCACAGAGCCTACTTAATAATAAATAAGTAAAGATGTAAAGAAATAAGGAGTTTGTATTTTCTCCCAGCTGATCAGTTTTACAACTAAAGCATTATATAATATTTTTAGTGTTGTATATGTTTAAACTAGAGCTTCTCATCCAATGTATGACAAGTCTTAGTGCAGTTGGACAAGCCTCTGGCCATGAATAGTCTTGTCTGCTTCCCTCAGTCCCTGTGAGTATATAATTTTCTTTTAGAGCTATCATTTGAAAAGTATCAGGAAACATTGCTTTAATGAATATGCATTAGCTCCCTACTATGAGCAGTGAATCATAATCTTTCTTAGTGTTAATATAGAAAAAAATATGCATTTATTTCCATTAATTGAGATGAAGCCTTTTTATGTTCTCCTTTGACTCCTGTCAATCTGAGAATTTGCTCTACTTCCTACCTTTTATCCTTTCTCAAATATTTTTAGTAATATTTTTTCTGTATTGTCAGGGCATATGTGACTCTCATTCTGGTCTGTCACATGTCCCCATTATATTAGATAGAGTTCTTCAGGGACTCTAGTCTGTGCTTACCTCATCTATTTGTCATGCTTTCCCTAGTCATGTTTTATTGACTAAATTTGTTCCCTTGTAGTTTCCTCAATATCCCCAGTGTTCTTGTATGTTAAGTACGTTTGTCTGTAGACTTTATACTTAAGCATAGTTTGGCTGGGTATAAAATGTGGAAGATATATTGGAGATATTTCTGAAAATTGATTAATACAGTCCTAGTGATCCAGAGAAGCCTTCTTTGAAGAGTCAATATCTGTGTTTATTTTTTACTAGATGGTTTTCAGGAAAATACAGACAGAGAACATGGTTCCAGGCAGAAGCAATGGAGGTGAAAAAGAATATAATGCTTTTATGGAAGATTGTAGATAACCACAACATAGCAGAAAAACAGATCTGTCCAAGTTGACCCTGGATAGGTAGGAGAAGATAGATACTGAAGGATTTACTACACCAAGGGTCTAGACTTCTTCTAGGAGGACACAGGAAAGCCACTGAATGGTATGAGGCAAGAGAAGCACATATGGTTAGAATTTCTCAGTTTAAGGGAGGGTTATAGAGGAGTCTGTGAGTTTTGCCTTCCTTGCAGCCTGTGGGTTCTAACCTGTGCTCTTGCAGTACAGACTCAGAAATCCCATCTTTCACAAACCAGTCTACTGGTAGCTTCCTTCCCTCATAACTCCTGCCAACCTCACTAGCAGTCTGGTGACTTTTGTACAGGGAAGTGAATAAATCTATACAGTAATAATGTAGTTCCTTCATGCTACAGCTGTATTTCTAACTACTTTCCTATGTAGCAGTAAATAGCAAGAATTAAGGATATCTTAATCATGATTTTTAACAATAAAAAGATACTGGCTCTTCTGAAAAAGGGAAAAAGGCATTATAGTTCTTAGGTACATATTCCTACACCGCTGTAATCTGTGAACTCTTTTTCTTCCAAGAATGTCACATGAAAACCTTCACAAATGTAGTTGATATTCACTATAGTTCTAAAACATTTTCTTTCCCAGATGCTATATTGGGAGCTCTCTGCTATCTCACTGGTTTCCAGCTAGTTTTGGAGATCTACCATACTTCACCCATGCTAAAGCTGCCAGAGTTAGCTAGCTTCAGCTAGAGCATGCTTTTTTATTAAACATTATTTTAAAACTATCTTGCCAAATTCCACGTATTGCTCTTTTATCTTCAGTCAGCTGTATGCAAAACATGTTGTCTTTATAGACAAATTTACATTGTGTCATAGAAACGGTGACCATCAGACAACGAACTGGAGTCTCAGTTCTTTCTTGTTGCTTGCTTGCTTTCCTTTCTAGCTGAATAGCATTATTGGCCACTTCTAAAGGAAACTGGATTGTGGGATTTCCATTGGAGACTGGGGATGGAAACAAAATCATGTTCACAGTGTGAGAACTTGTTAGACCCACATTAGTTAAACTCTGCAGTTAATATTTTTTTCTGATGTCTTCCATTTCCTTAATGCAATTTTCAGGTATGCACATGGTTTTTAATCCCCTCAATATACCTCTTCTCAGTGAGTACAAAATAAAAATATATTGCAGACTAATAGTCAAGAATTTCTTCATTCTCATGTTGAGAGCTGTTACCTAAAGGAGCAAGGCTTTAATAGAGTCTCAGCTTGACTCTTGCCATGTTTGCATACAAAATAGATAAGGCAGGTTTTGTTTTGGAAGATGTTAATTGATTTTGTCCACCATGCTGTCTAACGAGCCAATTCCCTGAAAATGTACTGATGGGAAAAAAAAATCTGTTCCAATTACTGTTTAACTAAAATGCCTCCCTTCCACCTCTATTAAAGAAAAAATGACATTCACTTCTCAGGACTTTTGTGATTGACAGCTAATGCTACACATGGACAGCCCTGCTGTCAGTTGGCATTTGAAGAATTGCTTTATTGTTGCCAAAATGGAAAAGAGAGAGAGAGAGAGAGAGAGAGAGAGAGAGAGATTAAAGAACCATCAGAATTCAAAGCCCTAGTATTTGGTAAATCCTTTTAACATGACTTAGGTAATGAAGGGTAGAGGAAGAGTTGGGATTTCAGGGCCTTAGAGGGCTGGGTAAATTTTCAAATCACAGGAATATATTTTAGACTGGAATAAGTTAATAGCCAAACTATGTTCCTTCAGATTTTAAGGAAGCTGGTTGCTATGGGAGCTTCTTCTGTTTCTACCGCCATTGCTAATACTAAGACTGGGTGGAAGCCTTCACTGACTAGCTGCACATCTAAATTATTGGTAAGGAGAATGTCTTGGACACAACTGTCCTGCAGATGAGAGTTCGAGTCTTACTTGTGTTGCCTAAGGCCCTCCACAAACAAAGGCAAAGATCTAAGAAGGATAACAGGGCATGATGTTTCCAGTAGAACTTGGCAGTGGACACCCTTTTGAGTTTACAGTTGAAGAAGGAAATGGCAGGTGGGAGCATGGACAAGGAGTCAACCTCATTTTGGTTGTCTTTTCCTTTAAATTTCTAAGAGAAGTAGTAAAGCACAAGGCCCCCTCTCTTGTACCCATAATTGACCCCCAGTGAATGTGTCTTATACTGATAACCAGAAGTCAAAGTAGAAAACTTTCTGAGTGAGCCTTATTTCTCTAGGCAGGGGGTAAATATGTTGAGGCATGAAAGTTCCATTTTACATTTTTATGATTTATTTCCCTGGTACCTAAAATAGTTCTGGACCAAAATTTTGATTGATAATAAAGGAATGAAAGCTTATACTTACGATTAAACCAATAAAAAATTATTCTAATGAGAATATTATAAAAATAGATCCCAACATAAATAGGCCTCTAGGATATCATTTTGAGTGTTTTCAGGCAATATTTTTAAGGGCCATCTAACAAGTATTCTCTTTCTTTAGATGTGAATTCACTTGGTGTTGGGTCTAGTGTAAGACTTATAAAATGCCACTTCTCATTCCCTACTTGCATGGGGTGGTCCACATCTCCAGCCCATGAACAGAGATTCCTAGGATGGGCATGTTGTTTAATGAGTCCTACTTCATCCTACGTGAAACTAAACACTCAAGAAACTTATTTTTCTCCTTAGCTGCAAATCTATTAATGTTGGCAGCCATAAAATAAACGTAGCCACAGGCAACCCTCATGAATGAATCCGTCAGCTCAGTCTAAAATATGCCCTTTCCATATTCCTACAGGCTCTTCCAGGTCAACTTTTAAGTGTTCTGGTTAGAGGGTGTGATGCTCAGTTTCCTTTGAGCGTTGCGCTTGATTTGTGAAGTGGGGAGAAGGGGTAGTGTTGACTGCTAGATTAACATCATTAACATTAAGTTTTATTGCCTTGAATCTCCCTCTTATGCACATTATAAATGTTTTAAGTCCACTTAATGCTAGGAAAAGGTGCTGGGTTGACAGACGTATATTATTATCATCTTGGGCAGGGAAGAGTACAAGCTTATTAGGAGCTTTCTACCTTTCTAATTGAGCAGATTTTTCAAAAGGAAGTTCTGGATTATGCAAAATCAGAAAATGAGTTGAACATATTATGAGTGGGTTGGAAAGAGGCAAAGAGTCTGGATATTGTGAGAAAGAAAATGATAACAAAGGAAGTAAGCTTGCAGAAGCTTCTCTGACCTAAGCTTAGGTCATACCCCTGAAGTAGCAAGTTATTTTGGCTCCATATAAAGAAGACAAAGGGTCTTTGCTGAAAAAACACATATTAGCCCTGTTAGTCCATGAGATCTATTAATCCAGTTCATGATTAAAAAAAGAATTCAGATTCTTCAAACTGTTCATTTTTTGTTCTATTATCACAAATCTCCTCTAGCCCTAAGAAATTTTCTCCTGATCACATACTCGTTAGAATTGAAGAAGGGGTTATCATCCCCATGGTAAATTTACTTATTCCTCCAATTCAATCAGCATCAAATATTTATTAGGGACCTGCAATGTGCCAGATACTGAGCTAGGCACTTGATTTGCACAGATATAAATCCTGCTGTCCTAGAGTTTAGACACTAATGAAGAAAAGAAGTAATAAACAAGGCAATAAATGCATGTAACAATGTACAGCTAAGAATGCTAGGGAAGAAACAAATATGGTAGATATTTATCAAATTCTAAATGCAAGCATTCTACTACAGCTACTAGTGTGTGGGGCACAAAATGCAAAAGAAAAGCCTATGTGAGGGAAAGTAAAACCATTCAAAATTAAGCAACAGTTTAAAACAACGAAACAAAAACTAGGGATGCCACAAGGAAGTACCCAGTTAATTATCCAGTAAGTACTAATAAGATAACTACTTTGGAATTTGAGGAATGTAAAGTGCTTCTGGTTAGGGATGGTGGTTAGAGAAGGATGGGAAGCTGATCTCAAAAAATGAAGAGATTATGAATGGAAAGTGGTCTTTCAAGCAGAAGGAATGGCATGGGGAAACCACTGGGAGGAGGAAAGCTTAAAAATACTACGCTGTTGTGAACAGTTATGTAATTAGGGAAAGTAAAAGATACTATCATAAAAGGCTGGGTTTCAATTCCTTTTAGTTTACCAGATTAGAAGGAATTAAAAGTAGTAGCCATGGTGGTGGTGGTAGTTACACCAATAGTTCTAATAGTAAAAGATAAAACCTATCATTAGCAACAGTAGATTCCATATGTTGCTGGGCTTAGAAATTACTAAGTTCCCTGATAGGAAATTGGGGAAAACATATCAAAAGCTTTTAAACTATTTGTGAATTTAAAGAAACAATTCCACTTTAAGGTATTTACCCAATGGAAATAATCATGAACGTAAACAAAGATTTAGCAACTGGGATTCTGATTGTTGTTTCTCATGAAGCATACATTTTTAAGAAGAATTGACTAGCGTAGATATTCCGCATAGTTGGACTGGATAATGGTTGTGTGAGAGCTATAGAGTGGTAAAATTAAAAGTTCTGGTATTATAAATATACATCATGTACTTCATATAATTTACAAAAACATATTTACTACTTTAAGCTAACATTTTATTACATTGGCAGATGTTTATAAAATATGGAGCAAAAAGTAGAGCAATTTATAAAAGATTCTATTTAGTCACATCTGTGAATATAACTGCATCAGAAAAACACTGGAAGGGTGTATATTCACATGAAGAATGATGATGGGATCACAGGTGATTTTGATTCCTTAGTATTTCCTAAAATTTGTACAGCAAAAATGTAGTGCTTACAACTTTTAATAAATTTAGAAAGACAAAAACAAAAGGCAAACAAAAGGACTGAAAGACATTACCGATAGACCTTGTTAAACATGATGTGCCTTTGTGTGTTGGGAAAAAAATAGATGATTGTTTTTTCCTTTTTCAGCTAAACGTGACATAAACCCTTTCAGCAAAAACTGAGCATGACGTAATGAAAACAGTATGAGCTGGTATTACACAGACGTTGGTTTTGTTCCCAGCTTCACTCTCCTTAGCTGTCACATTCTGAACAAGCTGTTTAATGTATGTGAGCCTCAGTCTTCTCTTCAGAAAGCTGAGAATGGGGATTTGTGTATTAAGTGGCTAGTCTAGCACTGACATCAGAGGATTATCCTCAATGTTCATAGGAAAGGAGAAAATATGGCTAGGTCATGTAGTTAATGCAGTATTAAAATACCTGGCCCTACCACAAAACTGCAATTGCCAATTATCCAAGTACAAATAAACTTTAAGTCTCAAAAAAGAAGATGTAGTGTAAATATATATAATGGAATACTACTTATCAATGAAAAAGAATGAAATCTTGCCATTTGCATCAACCTGGGTGGAACTAGAGCCTTTTATGCTAAGCGAAATAAATCAGTCAGACAAAGACAGATAGAGGATTTTACTCATATGTGGAATCTCTAAAACACAACAGATAAACATAGGGGAAAGGAAGGAAAAAATAAGATAAAACAGAGAGGGAGGCAAACCGTAAGAGACTCTTAAATACAGAGAAAAAACTGAGGGTTGCTGGAGGGGTGGTAGGTGGGGGAAGAGGTTAAGTGGATGATGGGCATTAAGGAGGACATGTTTTGGCAGGAGCACTGGGCGCCATATGTAAAAGATGAATCACTGGATTCTACCTCTGAAGCCAAGACTACAATGTATGTTAACTAACTTGATTAAAATAAAATAAAATAAAATAAAATAAAATAAAATAAACCAAATATAAAAAATATAAATTCAATTAGATTTTACTAAAAAAAAAAAATTAAGTTCTCCCTCTAAAATGTTTTTGGTGTGAGATCATGACCTGAGCCCAAGTCAGCCACCCACCTGACTGAGCCAACCACGTGCCCCTTAAATCCCATAAACATTTGCCCCGATTTGCACCTCCCCCTGTAATCTTTCGCTCATAGAACTTAGGTTACTAGGAGACTGGTATGGGAGAAGCTGAAGAATTCATATCAAATTAAAAATGAGGGTTAAGGGTGCCTGCATGGCTCCGTTGGTTGAGCATCCAGCTCTTGATTTTGGCTCAGGTCATGACTCTGGGATTGAGCCCTGTGTTGGACTCCATGCTGAGCATGGAGCCTACTTAAGAGTCCCTCTCCCCAGCCCCTCTCTCTCAAATTAAAAAAAAAAAAAGAAAATGAGGGTTTAGATCTAAAACCAAAACCAGGCCTCTATGAAATTTTACACAGGATTATTTTATTTAAGTTGCCATTAAAAAAATTTTTTTTATATATTCTTGGAGTGTGTACATGTGCGGGGTGGGGGAAGCTGGTGTACAGGCATGAATAACATAAAGGAACTGGTAAAATGAGGCTTCAGCATTCCCTTCAGGTGGCTCTTGGACAAAGAATGGGAAGGAAATGTTTTTTCCATACTTTGTTCATATGGATAATGTAGCTTCCTCTCTCTGCTTGTTTTCTCGGCTCTCCATATTTGCGTTTAAAGAAAAAGAAGTATGTGCTTGCCTTTCTTCCCTCTCTCCCTCTCCTTGAATGTACTGTCCAAATTTTAGCTGTGATTAAAGGAAAGAAAGGAGGGAGGCAAAACTAGTATGAAACCAAGGAAGGGGAAGAAATAGGATTGTCAATTCTTCTCTTACAGTTAGCTGTTTTCTACCAGTGAACAAAGTAATTTTTTGTTAGGATTCTTTTCAGAAGGGAAACTGGGACTTCTAGATATAAATCACCAAACTATCTACCCTGCTCATTTTTTTCTCAAAATTAATGGAAAATATGGAAACAACATAAAGATGGCCCTCTAAAATGAGTGGTCCTTAAATTTGCTCTGTTTATCTCACAGAAACTTGAAGAAATAGTTTCATTAAAGTTTTCTATCTCTGGGCCCCATTTCTTCTTATCTTCTATAGAAATGTCGCCCTGTCCTAACATATGCATTGAGAACATAGATAAGAATTCAACCCTCCAGTTCCATTTATTGCAATTGTATTTAAATACACAGCTTAATGAGCTGTACTCAGCCTCCCTCCCAATCCTCTTTGAAGTGGCAAAGTCCCATTGCATCAATTCAGCTAATTTTATGCTCATAGCCTGCTTTTTGAGCTTTGTAGAAACCAAGGGTATGACTGCTCCATATTATCTCTAAGTCCAAATACTTGGTCCAAAGGAGCATTTTGTTCAATGGAATACATAGAATTAGTTGCCTTGGATTTAAGCTTCAATTAAAACATTCAGTCATCTTTCACCAAATTTACCTTGCAAAATTAATTCAAGTCAGCTCAAGGAAGGATAGGACATTGAGATATACCTCTAAATAACAGAACAGCATGTATGTCATAATGTCTAGGTAGGGAAAGGGTAAGTAGGCATAGGGTTGTGAGAATTTTAGAGTATGCTAATTTTATAAAAATGCTTCTGGGAAAAGTAAAATATTGATGACATTTTGCAGAAAATGCTACATTGAGGTTTAATACATACCAATAAGGTCAAAGAAAAAGCAATATGAATGCAGGATTATGAAAATGATAGGGTTGTGTTTATCTGGGGCATGACCTTTATAGATCAGTAAAATTACCAAGGATGTCTCACTCTAACTTAGAGATGGTTTCAGACTATGATATGTAGTCTGATACCTTTCCTCAGCCTCAGTAACTAGATTTATTTATCCTATGATATTTTGTACTTAGTGTGCCCCTGTCGAGTCTCTGTTGGCTTGAGATATGATTTGCTAAGAACAAAGCATCAGAAGTTACTAAGATATCAGACGGTAATATATCTTCTAAAACTTGAGAGTACTCTGATCAAATGGGGCAGAAATTGGGCACATCAGTTTTCCATGTGTTTTCTGAGTTCTTTGGCCTGTACAGTTGTAGCAAATTTTGATCAATGAACTGTGATCAGGGGTGAAATGTGTCCCTTCTAGGCTGAGGTTTAGAGTCCTTTACATCGATCCTCCACCTCTCTCTTTCTTGTCATCTCTTTAGGCTTTAGAGATTGTGTGTTCTAGAGGGTCCTACATAAGGTACAGGCATGGCACCAATCCATATTAGCATTTACATGAGCAAGAAATAAATGTGTGTGGGGAGGGGGCTAAACTACAGATTCGTTTGTTACTACGGCACAGCATCACTTATCCTAAACCTTCCAAGAAGGTTTCTACTGATACTGAAATTTGATCATATAAATAGACCATTAATTGTAATATTTAAGTTATAAAACAACTACTCTACTCTGAAAGGAAAACAGGAACTATTGCACTTCTCTTTCTTGGAGTCCTAGGCTTCATGACTTGGACTTTCATGAAAGCCTCTAAAGCCAGAACTTCCTAAACAGGATATGTCAGCATGAGATACCGTGTGTTATGGTTTCAGTCCCCTCAGCCTATGATGGTCCTGCCAGATTCTCTAAACAGGTAATCATCATTTTAGAGCAGCCTTGTCTGTTTACCCCAGTGTGTTATGTGAGTATTATCATTTTTTTCTATATGCTGTTTTGTGAAAAAAATACAGAAACACCATGAATCTAGGGTCAGATTTAACAATGCAACTATCTCTACATTTCAGGTCTTATTTTCTTTCTTTTTCCTTTTTTTTTCCTGTTTTTAATTTAAAGGTTTATTTATTTTTGAGAGAGAGAGCAGGTACGTGAGTTCGGAAGAGCAGAGAGGGGAGAGCATTCCAAGCAGGCACAGTGCTGTCAGCATGGGCCCAACACTGAGCTAGAACTCATGAACCCTGAATTCACGACCTGAATCAAAATCAAGAGTCAGATGCTTAACCGACTGAGGCACCCAGGACCCCCTCATCTTATTTTCTTATACCTATTATACCCATTTCTTTACCCTCCCCCATGTCCTCTCCCAAGTGTGCTATTAATTTCACAGAAATTTGAGAAGGAACTGTGAAATGTTTGGCACTCTTAACAAATAAATATTTGTTGAATTAATAAATGAGTATTCAAGGCACTTCTGTATACCTCAAAATTTCTTGCTTTGGGAGACTGCATCTATTAATAGGGGGAGAGTTTCCTAGCAACCCTCAAAATCTTACCAGTTAGGAACCACCATTCTAGTCCTGAATTTTTATCATAAAAAAGAGAAAACACACAACTGAATTCTACTGAAGTATGCAGTGTCCCAATTTGGTTTGCCCAATGTTTTTCTGTGTATCACAAGAAACTAGATGATAATATTGCTTATATTTATCAAGTGCTCACTATATGCTATGCATGATGTTGTATATTTTACATACATTAGCTTATTTTCTTCTCAAACCCTTATGAGATAGATATTGTTATTATCCCCATTAATTTTTTTCTGGTCTTATTGAGAAATATCGGTATACATCACTGTATAAGTTTAAAGTATACAGCATGATGGTTTGATTTACATAACTGTGAGGTGATCACTACAATAGGTTTAGTTAACATGCATCATCTCATATATTTAGAACAGAAAGGAAAAAAAATTCTCCTTGTGATGAAAACTCTCAGGATCTACTCTCAAAAACTTTCATATATATCATATAACAGAGTTAATGACAGTCATCATATTTTATGTTACACCCCTAGTACTTAACTTGTAATTTAGATTTTATATCTTTTCACCATCTTCCTCCAATTCTCCCTCCCTACCTCCCACCTCTGGTAACCACAGATCTATGAGTTTGTTGGTTTGTTTTGTTTTCTTTTGTTTTAATTAGATTCCACACAAAAATGAGATCATATATTATTATCCTTGTCTAACTTATCTCAACACCATGCCTTCAAGGTCCATCCATGTTGATGCAAATTGCAGGATTTTCTCATTATTTATGGTTGAATAATATTCTATTATCTATCTATATATACACACACACACACAAATATATATTTAAATACACACACACATACTCTATAACTTCTTTATCCATCAATGCACATATAGGTTGTTTCCATGTCTTGGCTATTATAAATAATGCTGTTATGAACATAGGAGTACAGATACCTTTTTAAATTAGTGTTGTTGTTGTTTTTTTTCCTTTGGAATTATTTCCACAAGTGGAATTGGTGAATCATACAGTAACTCTATTTTTAATTTTTTCAGAAACTGCCATACCGTTCCCCACAGTGGCTGTACCAATTTACATTCCTGCCGACAGTGCACAGGGGTCCCCTCTTCTCTACATCTGTGCCAGTATTTGCTAACTCTTGGCTTTTTAATGATGGCCGTTCTAACCCATGAGGTGATATCACATCCTAGTTTTCATTTGCATTTCTCTCATGACTAGTGATGGTTATTATCTCCATTTTACAGAGGAGAAAACTGAGAGAAATAAACTTAAGGAGTTTGCTCATGATTGCATACCTAGGAAGGAGTAGAGCTCATATTAAAAGCAAGAAGTCCAACCTCTAGACTCTTAACCAGTATGCTGTGCGGCCTCCTCGTAATGGTAAAGTTCCCAGCCTGATATCTTTGTTTCATTCAGTGTAAACTGTCATGGTGTACCCTCGTGCTGAAAGTCACTTCAAAGGGAAGCAGCTTTATGACTACCAACAATAATGAGGAAGAGGTGTGATTTTGAGTTTTAAGAGCTCATCTTAGTTCAGCTTAAATCTCCTGTTTGATAGTGAAAATTATGCTGTTATCCACTAAAAGAACATCTATTGTGTCACCACCTCTTTAATTTGAGAAGTGATTTCACATTCATGTAAGAGTATTTTGGCATCTGGAAAACAGTAAAAATCCTCCCAGCACATCTAGTGTTCTGTCCAAAAAAAAAAATCGTCATATTTGTTATCTTTGGTGAGGTTCAAAATATGTAAACTTCTTCATTTAGTTGTATCCCAGTAATAATTGCAATTAGTAATAGTTAAACATGTGTCCATTCTATGAAAAACTGATAATGACCACACATGTTAAAAGTGGCAAAAGAGTGGATAAATAATCAGTCTGTTCTAATTAGCCAGAGCTGGAGAAACAACTAAAGTAAAAATCCTCAGCTTACTTAATGCTTTATAGTAATTAATAGTAATTGATAACAACTTATAGCAATTAAGATCTAATACATGCATGTAATTTGCAAATGTGCCCCTTACTTTGTACATATGTTTTGTTTTTTTTTTTCTCTAAGGGAAAAGTCCAGAATTGGGGACTCTTGGGTTCTTCTTCTTTTCATCCTTTTCTGTCTTCTACTGAGAAAATTGTAAAGGGTCTCACAGTGTTATGTTGTTCCTGGAAGAGAGGTTAGAGATCATTGTAGTACCCTGGCATCATTATAGATGAAAACTTTGAAGCTTAGAGAAGTCCACTGACTTTTTCAAGTCCCCTTTCAGGCCATGCATGAATTTCTATTGGCATAGTTGGGTCAGCTGCGCAATTTGTGGCCAGGACTGAGACATAATGTTGTACAGAATATGGAACTTTTGTATAAATAGCTACTTTTGGCTGCTTCATTATAAGGGAGCCTGGGGTTCAAGGGCTCTAAGATTTATAATCACATAAAATTACTGAATTAAAAGAGGTTTTATGTTTAAAATGCCCAACACTTCATTTGTTATTCGTTCTATGGATACTGTGTCTGCTCTATGCTAGACACTATATCTATAGAATAAATAAATGAATGTTCAAACTCAGCCCCTCTAAACTCTGTTTGAACTCCTTGAATGACACAGAGCTCAGAACTTTACATGGCTTTTTATGTTCGCTCTGTAAAATGAAACTCTCCTAGGGGAACCTGTGTGAATTCAATTCAGAGTTTAAAAACACAGATTTATGGGAGAGCCCCAAATCAATCAAAAGCATGGCTATGCTTAAAAAAAAAAAACCAGCAGCAACAAGAAAAGAAAACCATGAAAAGACCCTGCCTGCCAAGAATAGCTTGTTAGCATTTGAAAACACTGAGATATAAGTGTATAATGGAAATGTGGCAATGATCATTTGGGCAAAAACACAATTTGCATAAGAATGAATCAGGAAATGTCCCGGAACACCAGAAAGATGAAAAATCTGGGTCCTGTCTGGCATGTTCACATTGCCGAACATACACCACACCATGAATCTTCCTGTGGTCAGACACCCTAGAAGAAACATTGATCCCTTTCTAGACATTGATAATAGAGATGCACCATGACAGGTAATCTTACATTTAAAGGAAGAATATAATATATAGCTATGAAAACTGTCAAAAATATTTCCTAGAGCTATTTTGAAGATCTGTTTTATTCTTTCATCCCCCAATCTGAAATTCATTAAAGTGAAGAATGCCCCTTAAATTATACTCTGCTATACCCTGGAGGAACACCTGAAAAGTTAATAATAAACCCTTGAGATTAGGCAAGTGAAGAGGAAAGAATTATGAAATAAAACAAAGCAAAGAAATCGTGTAAACAAATTAATTAATTGTCTGGAAGTGAAAAGCACGTTTGTAATTTTGCCCTTGTCAAAGGAAAATTGGAGTTCATTACGCTCACTGACTGATTTAAAAGCTCCTTCTTGCACAGCATCACTGAGAGTGAGTGTGCTGGTGTGCGAAGCATGGCTCATTTGCAGCGTCAATTAAAATAGAAATTCATTATTGAAATCTCCAGAGTAAAGGTGAAGGCTTTATGCTTTAGGGATGGGAAGAAATATTTTTTTGCCTATTTTTAGTTTTCCCCCTCCTCTTCTGAATTGATTTTGGAGACATTTATTTTGGCTTTCTAGTATTAGGTATTACACCATTTTTGTAATAAATCATGTTATTATCTGTCATACATTGAGCACATTCTATATGCCAATGACTTTATATATCTTATCATCTTTAATCCTCAGAGCAATCAGGTGGTAAAAGATCTCAGTATCACTTGAGATAATTGAAGTTCAAGGAGGTAGATTTGAATAGCTGGCAAGCAGTGACACCAAGGGTTTAAGAGTAGCTCTGCTGACTCAGAAGCTCCTGGTCTCTCCAGAACATCATAAAAACTTCTTCTAAGGCAGCTCTACTGTGCTGAGTTAGGGGTGTCAGTATAACAAGGTCATTAAAAGTATGTCATATGCATCCAGAATGGGTATTACATATTCAGTTTTATGTTGGTGTGTTATCAACAGCCCCGTGGGATTACATGTGGAGTAGGATATATGCAACACAGTTGTCCACTGCATATGGTGACCCTTGAACTCCCTCATTGAGCAGGAGCTCAACTACCCTGTGCTTAAATATGCTTTATGAGAGGATTACGTGTTTTGGTGTTGTGACAATTACTCTTGTAACAAATTCAAACTGTCTCTCCAGTCTTGTAATTTTTTATGTTCTCCTATTTTAGTTCACATTACCCTGACATGGGTATAACATGCTTAAAAAAAGGATCACTTTCAAGGGTGAAGAAACCAGCAACAGTGTTCTGAACAACAGAAATTGTGATCCATTCATTCATACAGCCCACGTTATAAGCTGAGCACTATATATATAAATCTTAAAGAGATAAATGGCATGGTCTCCACCCTAAAGATGTTACAGTCTAGGTAGGTTGACAAACAGATAAATCAGGGCTACAATACAGTATAAAAACAGCCAGGATAAAAGAAAGTACAGGTTCTTATGGAAACATAAGGGAGGTCATGTAAATGAAATTGGGGGAAGTCCAAGAAGTCTTTTCAGAAGAGATGACATTTGGAGTGAGTTATAAAGACAAATAGGAGTTAAAAAGACAAGCAAGGCTTGTCCAGGCTGAGTGATAAGCATGGGCAAAGAGAGTGGTTCTGCAAGCTGGGGAAGGGATATATTGGTTTTCTATGGCTCTTGTAACAAATGACCACAAACTTGTAGCTTAAAACGAAGAAACTTATTTTCTCAAGGTTCCAGAGGTTGTACGTATGAAATCAAACTGTCAGCAAGTTGGTTCCTGCTAGAGATTCTGAACGAGAATCCTTTCCATGTCTCCCTTCCAGTTTCTGGTGGTTGGTAGACACATCATTCCCATCTCTGCATCCATCTTTCTCCTCTGTGTTTCTCCTCTTCTGTGTCTTCTGTTCTTCTTATAAGGACACTGTTTCTTGGAATTAGGGCCCAACTACATAATCCATATGATGTCATCTGAAGATCCTTAATTATATCCTCAAAGACCCTTTCCACATAAGGTCACATTCCTATGTTCCAGGTGGGCATATCTTTTGGGGGGCCACCCTTCAACCCACTATAAGTGATAAACATAAATTAGTAATCTGATGAAGAAAGAGGCATGGCCAAGTACTGCAGACTTTCGTGTATGTGGAAAGGAATGAGGCTTTATCATGAAAGACATAGGAAGCCATTGGAATTTCAATGATGGAATTGGCATATCTCTGGAAAATAATTATACACTTAATGCCTCCAACCAAAGACCATCAGGAACCCACCTGTAGTTGATTAAGTTGTGTTTAATACTGGTTACAGAGAGGGAGAACACATACCATGAGGGACTATAGCATCTCATCTGTAGTGTATTAGAAAAAAACTAATATAGGATTTGGACTTCAATTGGATGATTTGGGGAAGGAAGCCTGGTTTGCTCTAGATTGGATGCTGTCAGAAAGCAAGGGCAATTCCAAAAGTGGGTATCTTGATAAATCTTACCTGTAGGGAGAGCAGACTAGAGTAGGGATAAAGTTGTAATTGGTAAAAAGGTAGAAGTCACTAGCCAAGAGCAAAATGTTTGGTATATTGTGAGTGCAGCAGTAACTTTGTTTTCATCTGTGAGTAGACAAAATTAAGATGTAGCCTTGTTTTGCCTCACTTTATCATGGTCTCAGAGTGACCCTGTGTGTGACTGGTGTTCTGTGGCATTGTTCATGTCTAATAGGAGAATAATATCGTCTAGCTGTGGGTGCCAGGTCAAGTTCCAGACATCAGGAGCTGCTCTTTGTTTTTTTTGTTCTCTTAATTCCAAACTATAAAAACAACCTTGCCTAAAATTCTAGCAGTGGTAATGAAGTATGTCAACCCAAGCATTCATACTGTCCCTTAAAAGCTATAATAAAGGTCACAAAATTTTCTGGAAAGAACACTCTGCCTTTGCTTATGTGAGTGTCCTTCAGACTTAATTTACTTCCGATCCACCAGTTGGACAGCATCTATTTTAAAGACAGGAGGAACTAACTTAAAGGCTCCTTGACTGGTGTACTCTTTTATCTAACAGCTGTGATAGCATTTCCTTCAACGTCTCTTTGTGGACTAACCCAACCATGTCCCTGTGAGAAGGACCCTGAAGTCCTCTTTATAAGCCCTCTCTTTTCCTTTCCCTGGGGTGCTCCATCTATTTGAGTGGAAGAAGTAAGTCAAATGTAGTTTTATTTAATGAAAAATAAACAAGGGAAAGGACCCCAAACACTCTCTCGGCAAAGGTCCCTTCAGAACATACAGCCTTCACTGTTAGAGATGTATCTTTTTAAAAGAAGACAGAAATAGGAAAGGGCCACAGAAGGGCAGGGATAGCCAACAAAACTATACAGCAGGTTTCTCTATGAGGGAAGATGAAAAAGGCAAGCATCTTTTTTAGTCCAGCAAGAAAAACTCTATGATATAATGTGTATAGCTGGTGCTCCTAGAAATGATAAAGAAGAGGCTTTCCATTTTCTCCTTGAGAGTATGTGGGGGAGGGGGCTCTCTAAAATTAAGACAGAGACAATCAGGGCCACCTGGGTGGCTCGGCCGGTTAAGTGTCTTTTTTTTTTAACGTTTATTTATTTTTGAGACAGAGACAGAGCATGAAAGGGGGAGGGTCAGAGAGAGAGGGAGACACAGAACCTGAAACAGGCTCCAGGCTCTGAGCGGTCAGCACAGAGCCCGACACGGGGCTCGAACTCACGGACTGTGAGATCGTGACCTGAGCCGAAGTCAGCCGCTTAACCGACTGAGCCACCCAGGCGCCCCAGCCGGTTAAGTGTCTGACTTCAGCTCAGGTCATGATCTCACGATCTGTGAGTTCAAGCCCCGTGTCAGGCTCTGTGCCAACAGCTCAGAGCCTGGAGCCTGCTTCAGAGCCTGTGTCTCCCTCTCTCTATGCCATTCCCCTACTTGCACTCTCTTTCAAAACTAAAGTAAAAAAAAAGCATTAAAAAAAGACATTCAGTTGAAAGGACATATTTTTCCCCTCTAACACATAATTAGCCTGTGATACTGGCTTCTGTAGATTCTTATCAAGACAAATTGTTCAGCATGGTGAGTTTGGCAGATATCATTCACACATGTAAACAATGGGATATCCTCCATAAACACAAGCCAGTTAGCATCTTCTCAGGCATCACCTGATTGCCAATTCAGGCCAAGAAGAAATTATTCCTTTATCTTCATTTGTAGTATTACTCATCACGTGCAACATGGGGATTTGACACCTTCAGTGACATATTCCACCATCCTGTTAAATTGATCAGAAGTCCAATTACATGCAATATATTCTCACATTGAGAGCCAATGCCTATTTCCCAAGGGAAGATATGGTTAGTGAGGCTTCTCAATGTCCCCCAAGCTCCAGGTAGGCTTGTTAATCCTTGGCGCTCCCTGACAGAGAGATGGATGTGTTAACAGTTTCTGGGTCCTGTAGCTTCCCCTTGTGGAGATTCCAGTGGGCCATATGTGCTCCTTGGGTATCAGGGTGATGGGGCTTGCACTGGCTGTGACTGATGGCACAAGCTAGAGAGTTGCCTGCATTTGGCAGGACATAGTTGGCACAGGCCACCTTAGACCTTGAAAACTTGGAGCTGATGCAGAGGTGGATAAACACATTGAAAACAGATGTTGTAAACTAAGTTTTTTATCGGGGCCAGACAGGTAATATGCCTGAGTGAAACTGACAAGGTGGAAAATTGAACACAATAGGCCCCAAATTAAAGGGGACAGTGGCAACTCAGCTTCCACTGATTATGGTCATTCAAAGATGTGAATCTAGAGTTACCATCTTTTCAAGAGAAGCTAACTATGTGGTGTGTATGTTAAATCACTTGTAAATCAATTTGCCTTGTAAGCTACCATTTTGCAACCTCTAAGGCCACTGAGGCCTGGTTTCTTTGCTTCTTAATACCTATACAGAAGCTCTGTGGACTCAAGTTTGAAGACATCATTAATTTCATCCCTGTAAATGAAAACGAATGAAAAAGATAGTCAAGAAAAATGAAAATACCTCTCAAAAGTCACTGTGTCCCCATGGGGTTATGGTGGTTGAATTAAGGGGCCAGCTGTACTTTCAGTTCTGTTTCTATCCCTAAATACTTAGTAACCGTACCCTGGGCCAGGGTTGAATCACTAAAGAAATACTACATAAAAAGCACAATCATCCGTACACAAAGAAGGCAGAGCCCAAGCTGCTTGCCTTTGAAAAACTTGTGAATTCGTTGAGAATATTACATTAATATGCATGGAGTAATTAAAAAAAATGCCAAGATAACATCAGCAAGTATGGGGTAGGCCCTCAAAAACTATGATGATTCAGTTTCCTTCTTTAAAAGTGTCTCTTCCTAATGATGTCCAAAAGTAGAGAAACTAGAAAAGATGCCTGATGGTCATGAATTACTAGATGATTACCATTTCTGTTGGATGAGATTGGATGTCAACAGGCAAAACCAATAAAGAGTTGGCTCTTCCAGGGGCGCCTCAGTGTCTCAGTTGGTTAAGCATCCGACTCTTGATTTTGGCTCAGATCATGATCTCGCGGTTTGTGAGTACAAGCCCTGCATCAGGCTCTGTGCTTATGGTGTGGAGGCTGTTTAGGATTCCGTCTCCCTCTGTCCCTGCCCCTCCCCTACTTGCTCTCTCTCTCTTTCTCAAAAATAAATAAAAATAAACTTAAAAAAAAAAGCTGGCCCTCTCAGACCTTGAAATTCCAAAAGTTATAGTATTTTGGACAAATGGTTCTTCTAAATCACTGGTTTTAAGGATGGCTGTGAATTTTAACAGATCTATGAATTGAAGTCAACAGTATTAAGAGGAAAATAGCCTAGATCACCCTTCCAAGAATCACTGCTTAGAACGTTTATTCTCAAAATACAGTCTCTGGAGGGTAGCCCTCCAGATGATCTCATAAATAATAAGTTTGAGAATCTCTCTTGTTCCCTGGGAGAGGGTTAAACCTCAAATAACCCATGTTTGAGGTCTAGAGATGATCACAGTCCCCTCTGTCCCAGGAAGCCTCACCAGTGAGCTATGCAGTAGACCACCAAGTTAGCATATACTTGGAAAGCAACACTCCCTTTGTTGGTTGGGTTTTGGTCGGTTTTTTCTTGTTTGTGTGTCTGTCTCTGTTTATATTTTGTTTTTAAGCCCCATTGATTCCTGTGTTAGTTTTCTTTTTAAAAAAAATTTTTTTTCAACGTTTATTTATTTTTGGGACAGAGAGAGACAGAGCATGAACGGGGGAGGGGCAGAGAGAGAGGGAGACACAGAATCAGAAACAGGCTCCAGGCTCTGAGCCATCAGCCCAGAGCCTGACGCGGGGCTCGAACTCACGGACCGCGAGATCGTGACCTGGCTGAAGTCGGACGCTTAACCGACTGCGCCACCCAGGCGCCCCACCTGTGTTAGTTTTCTATTGCTGCTGTAATAGATTAGCACAAATTTTATGGCTTAAAACAACATAAATGTATTACTTTACAGTTCAGTTAGTTAGAAGTCCAACATAGGCTTCTCTGGGTAAAATCAAGGTGTCAGTAGGATAATTCCTTTATGGAGGCTCCAGGAGAGAATCTATTTTCTTATTTTTTTTTTCAGCTTTAGAGGCTACCTCTTTCCTTCGCCTGTATACTTCACTCCCTATGTTCAAAAGCAGCAACATCAGGGGCACCTGGGTGGCTCGGTCCCTTAAGCATCCGATTCTTGATTGCAGCTCAGGTCATGATCTCACAGTGCTGGTATCAGCCCTGAGTAGACTCTGTGCTAACAGCACAGAGCACAGGGATTCTCTCTCTCCTTCTCTCTCTGCCCCTCCCCCACTGGTGCACACACACTCTCCCTCCTGTTCTCTCAAAATACATAAACTTAAAAAAAAAAAAAAAGTAACATCAGGCTGAGAGCTTCTTGTACTGTTACCTATCTGGTTCTCTCTCTCTGCTCTGGCTCCCTTTCCCATTTTAAAAGACCCTGTAATGACATGGCCCACCTGGATAAACCAGGCTACTTGTTTTAGTTTCAAGTCAGCAGATTTGCAGTCTTAATTTCCCTGTGTCATGGGAGGTAGCACAGTCACAGGTTTCAGGGATCAGAACTTGGACATCTTTGGAGCTGCTCTTACTCTAACACAATTCCCAATATGTCTGGAGAGACTGTGTAATTTTTTTTTTTTACATTAAGAAATAGAGTTTGGTAATTTGATAAATATATGTTCAGATGTAATATATGACCTCTTCATCCACACTCTAAACTACTTTTCTGTGTCCTGGATAGGCAGTGTAATATTAAAGGGAAAAGACATGGGCTTTATAACCATACAAACCTGAGTTCAGGTTCCTACTCTGGCATTTACTACCTGTATAACTTCTGTCAAGCTATAAACATATTTGAGACACAGATTTATTTCTTCTGAAATGGGGAAAATACTTCCCTCATATGATTGTTTTACTGAAATAGAAATAATGTGCCAGAATCATATTAGAAATATAATCAATGGTATTATTTCCTGATATCCTAGTTCCATTTTTGTACTGCCGGGTAAAACCAATTAACTCTGTGTTTCAGTTTAATGAATTACATTTAATGAAAAACATTTCCCTGGGGTATTTTTCTGATTTGCATGTTAGCATATGTAAGATATTCGAGTTTCAAAGATGAAAAAGTGATTTTTAAGTGCAAAATGGTGTAAATGTCTTTATCAGCCAACAGGTAATACCACCTTGGGGGGAGAGGGTATCTGGAAAAGAAAAAGATGGATACAAAGAAAGAAGACTCAGACTTACTCAGAATTAAGAAAATGAACCTTTACTGTCAATATAAGTCTCCCAACTGCTAGTGGAAGTGGTGGATAGATTTTCTTTTCCACTAGATTTACTTCCTGATATACAAGTTTATCACTCAGGCAAGGACTATTCGTCAAGCCATTTTCCATCGATAACCCCAGCTGAAGCCCAACAGGCTGAGTGTTTATTATTCACTCTTAAAAGGCTGGAGCTCATTTGCTTCTGCCGTGGGGAGAGGAGCGGACTCAGACAGGGAGAGGAATGAGGGCACTCAACGAAATGGCCATTCACTGCAATCAAGCTTGAATAAATACAGAGGTGTAAAACAACCAGGAAAAGCTCCAGTTATGTCTGGAAATCAAATATTGATCAAGTAATCCTCTAATTTACTGACTTCTCATTTAATGATCGGATTCCCATTTATTCATTCAACAAACACGTGTTGAGCCTTTCCTGGAGTCCAGGCCCTATATAAGGTTATAGAAAACATTGTGCCAGTGCCCACCTCCACCCCCAATATGCACACACATTCAATCTAGAGCCATAAGAAATTAAATAACCTTTCGTTTCTAAAGATTGGGTGGTTTTTAAAATGTCAGTGCTTAAAGTTACATCCTATAGTATAAATTCTTGCAATAATCTTTTTCTGAAGGCATCACCTGAACAGTAATGAGTTTTACATCAATCTTCCCTTAACACTATGGAAAATGGAGGGACATTGTGCATAGAGTCCAGAAACGTACCTTCAAATAGCAGCAATGCTACTAATGCCCCATACACTGAACACACTGAAAACTGAATATTGAAGAATCTAAATTCAGTTAATTAGCAAGACAAATCTTGCTTTAAATTATATTAACATTATTTCTTCCCTTGTTGGTTCTATGATGTGCCTCTGAAGCTGAAAGAGAGGACTTCAGGTCCCCTCAAGAGGTCCTTTCTCTCCAGGGAATTTGGGAACCAGCAAGCAGTAGCTGGGGCCATTTCTCCAGTACACTTGTGTTCTAAAGTGAAAATGTTCATGGAGTGGAAGACAGGAGAGAACCAGTAAGGAGATGGGGGACCTGGATGGCATTTTGACAATCACAGCATGGGTTCATTGATTTATTGCAAGGTTTATTTATTCCCCAAACACTTGAAGCACCTATGTTCAAACAGAGATAATGTATGCAACACATGCAATCCAGAGCTAATTGGAAAGAGTTTTTGATGACCTGTATTTTGGATTTGCATTGCCTGTGACTCTTCTCTTCATGTGCACACAGTGGAATTGTCACCCGTGTTTTTGACTTCTGCAACCTTAATGATGCAGGGAATAAGGGGTGAGAAGAGTCTGGAAGACGATGTGCCAGTGAGAGAAAAACCAAGAATAATTGAAATAATGTGGTATTTCTAACCACACTTCCCTTTAGGGAGTGTATGCCTCGGAGTCAGAGTGAATGGGGGACTTGAATCTGTCAAGCCTCCAATTTCTACATTCTTGCTGGCTTCTCAAGGCTGCACATCTCCCTTCTTTGAGTGGAATATAATTCTAGTCCTTAAAGGTACAATACATATTTTTCATGCAACATGATCCCTAAACACAAGCAAATAACTTCAGCTGGTGTCCAGCCAAAGAAACAGAATATGTCTGCTAAAGTCAAAATGCCAAAATTATGTTTCCTGAGCAATGGCACTGCATTGCATTTAGTGGACCAGATAGATTTTTAAAGACAGTTTGGACTCAGTGATCTTCTGTGCTGACTTTATCACCTAACCCTGACCTACGATTAGACACCACTGAGACACAGAATATCTAGCATGTATAAAGTGACATTTTGTCAGGGGAGGGATGGGGAGATCTCTCTGGAGTCAATGCTTTCCATCCCCTAATCACAGATCATACAGCTGTGGGCTAGCACATTGTTTCCACTACCGCTGCTCACCAACAAGGAGTTGGTATATCTTAGAAATAAGAGGAGGAACCTCTTAACTTAAAACTAAGTTAGGAGCACCTGGGTGGCTCAGTTGGTTAAGCGTCTGACGTTGGCTCAGGTCATGATCTCATGGCTCCTGAATTGGAGCCCCAGGTGGGGCTCTGTGCTGACAGCTCAGAGCCCAGAGCCTGCTTCAAATTCTGTATGTCTGTCTCTGCTCACACTCTTTCTCTGTCTCTCAAATATAAATAAACATTAAAAAAATAATAAGTTAGATATGAGTTAGAACCCCAGCTCAGGCATTTACTAGCTCGGTGAATTTGAAAAAGTTTCTTGCATTCTGAGTCTTGCTTTCTGCAACTGTAAAATGGGTTAAATAATAGCTACCTCCTAGAATTGTTAAGACATCTCTTGTAAACCTCTCAGTGCATGGCACCTCTTAGGTGCTTAATAAATATTAGTTCATCTGCTGCCTACACACACATACTTCCTGGCTCCTAACCTTCTCAGAATTTGGAACATCTTAGAGAGGGAAGGAGTGTGACAGGAGATTGTATAGAAACTTTCATTATTATTATTATTATTATTATTATTATTATTATTATTATTATTAATTTAAAAAGAGCATGGACATAGTAAAAAAAAAATGCAAATCCAAACAGTCCGATCTGGGAGGAGTTAGTCTCTCACTGAGCCCAAGAGACACAGCAGTGTTTTCAGTTAATGGGGTTTGGTGGAAAACACAGCTTTAATGAAACATTGGCTATGATTACTCTATCACCATTTCTCCAAATGCTTCTTCCCACTTGCCTCCTTTCTTAAAAGAGAAAAAATCTGGATGGTTATTTCTTAACACATCAGGATTAGGTTTCTTTCCCTAAGAGTACTAGAAAAACCCACAGTGCAGCTTGAGCTAGTGAGAGCTGCCTGTCCTCATTCAGACAGGCATGAAGGCCAGCATTTAGCTCAGGCCCCAGGGACTTGGGGAGGGACTAGTTTTGGAACAGAAGCTGTTCTTAGGGAAACTGAAGCTCCAAAAGGAGGAAGGGCTACTAAACCCTGGGAGGCTCAGGGAGGGGTAAGTTGTTTGCTAATATAACCCTGGGGAAACTTCTAGCGTTTCTGGGCATGGCTCAGTGCACAGCTCATGAAAAATGCACCAGCACATTGTTGACATTTTATTTCAAAAGAGCTACAGTACCAGGAGACAAGGAGTGTCTGTCCTCCTGCACCACCCAGGTGATACACCTGGTTTCCCCTGCTCTCTGTTCATCTGTCCAGATGTTCTCAGTTACTTGCACAGAGAGCCTAATGGGTCTTTGTGTACAAAGTGTTACATGTCTTTCTTCCAGTCACACATTAGAAATGACAAAGCCCAACTATCAATATTATTTCTACTTTGTGCCTAAGAATGTCTCAGTGTCTTTATTTCCAAATATATGTTGTTGTTTCAAATTTGTTTCTCCAGGGGCGCCTGAGTGGCTCAGTCGGTTGAGTGTCCGACTTCAGCTCAGGTCACGATCTCACGGTTTGTGAGTTAGAGCCCCGCGTGCTCTGTGCTGATGGCTCAGAGCCTGGAGCCTGCTTTGGATTCTGTGTCTCCCTGTCTCTCTGCCCCTCCCATGCTCATTCTCTGTCTCTCTCCGTCTCTCAACAATAAACATTAAAAAAAAAATTCAAATTTGTTTCTCCAGTGAATCAAAATAGCAAAGTGTACTGACTGTAAGGCGAAAGGAAGTGAAAGCAGTTAACATCTATTGGGTGCCTGCTATATACCAGGTACTGATACAGCTACTTTGCATATAATATTTAATGTCCTTCTGTTTGAAAGCCCATATGGCGTGCCGGTTTGATTATGGCATGTTACAGTGGAAAGCAGCCCAGTATTCTGGAAAGAGTGTAAGGTTGCTACTTACCAGCTGTGTGAATTTAAGTAATTACTTAACACCTCTGAGCCTCATTTTTCTCTGTATAATGCAGTTAACAATAGTGGTTAATAGCGTTGTCATGAAGATTGAATATGATTGTAATATAAAGGGCTAAAACCTTTCCTTGACTTTGAGTTGGTCAGTATTTAGAGCTCCTCTTACAGGGACAAAACAAAACAAAAAACTGAGACCCAGGGAGGAGACTGGATCATTTAATCTTCCTAAAGACTCGCAGCTGGTAGGGTGTTCAGTCAAAACTCACATCCAGGTCTGTCTGATTTCACACTCTAAAGTGCTATTTGCTAGTGAATTTAGTGTACCCATCCCACTTCACTCTACCCCACCCCACTCGTACTTCCACTGTGTGATAACCACATACACATATCCATCCTGTAAGCAGGATCCTAGCAAATCTGTTTAAGTGACACCTGAGTTGGAGAGGTCACAAAGAAAGTTGGAGAAAAGTGCTAACTGCTCTGAATATTCTGCTTTAGTTTCGAAGACAGCCTGTCACTAAAGGCACAGGGCAGTGGCAGAACATTTGGATATACCTTTAAAAGCTCAATGAGCATCCTTTCATTAAGTCCCACCTTGCACCGTGGCCAACCACCTGGACAGAACTGTCAAAGATGCTTTCAGTCTCACTGTGTCCTCTTTATTATTGTTTTTATTAACCCTCAGTACACTACATGGAAGGTACCTGTTAAGGAATGAGCAGGAACCTCTCCATTGAGTTATAAACACATTATTGTGGGAGTTATGACTGGGTTAGTCTGGGTTAATATGATCATGTGTATCACAGCTGAACTCAGGCTTTGAGGAAAGGAAACGCAGGAAAGTTCCGTTTAATGCAAATTACCTATATTTTGATGTCAGTTACACTGGTTTGTTTTTTGTTTATTTGTTTGCTTGTTTGGGGTATTTGTTTTGTTTTCATAGAAGGTTTGGTCCCAAAGGGGGGAATTGGGAGAATAATTGAGAAAGGAAACTCCAAATAAACAACAGAGGGCTGCTCAGTGAGCCAAAGCCCACCTGAGGGGACTTAATGAGATGCAGGTGATATAGGAAAACTTGGCGAGGGGAGGGCGGAAAGCAGGCTGGAGAGAAGGTACTGGGACTGGCACGGAAGGCTCATAAAATGGAAACCAGGGGTGCTGAAACGCTACCTGCCATATTAATTCTCTACCAAAGGATTCATGGTGCTTTTAGTTTTGTACTCAATGTGTCATAACCCAACCACTGAGCTCTTTCCTGCTCATCAGAACAGAGAGGCATTTTCTTTAGCAAATCAAGGTAAGACTGAGAAAAAGCATGGTTTTTTTTCTCTTTTACTTGTTTTACTTGCTTTTACTTGTTTACTTTGGTCGTCTCTATAAAGATGGGTTAAAATTCATTTGGGAGAATTATCCAGCAGTGAATGTTTATTAGTATACCCATTGGTTTGAGGGAGATATGGGAATTGTCAAATGGTAGGCATCCTAAATGAGAAAGTAGAGGAAATCGTTAATACCAGTCTTATCTGTGGAAGGTACACAGAGGAGAATTCTGGATTTTAGGCTAGGCTTGAGGTATTGCAGAGAAAAAGGCTTACAACATTCCTTATTCAGACTTTACTGGTAACAGCACAAATAGAGTGGATTCCTAGCCTCCTAGCCTTTGTAGTCAGACCGACACTTTAAGTGGTTGATTTTTATGAGCAATACAGTAATGTGCCTACCACTGTCTCCTTCAAGCAGTTTATTCTGTGTGGTTTGGGTGGTCTTCCTGGTTCACATGGAAGAATTATAGCATCATCTAATTAAATATAAAACTATATACTTTAAGAAACTGAGGGGCGCCTGTGTGGCTCAGTCGGTTAAGCATCAGACTCTTGATTTTGGCTCAGGTCATGATCTCGGCTCAGGTCATGATATCACAGTTCATGGGATCAGGCCCTATGTCAGACTTTGTGCTGGAAGCATGGAACCTACTTGGGATTCTCTCTTTTTTTTCCTCTCTCTCATTCTCCTCTCTCTCTCATACCTCTTCTCCCTCTCCCTCTCTCTGCCCCTCCCCTGTTCATGCTCTCTCTCTCTAAAAATAAAGAAACATAAAATAAAATAAAATAAAATAAAATAAAATAAAATAAAATAAAATACTGAGGTGACAGGACTATAAAACCCAGGTCCCATAACAGTTATAATAGGTAAATTTCATCACAGTGTTTTGTGAGTTCAATGGGGGAAAAAAAAACCCTCAGTAAAAAACCCTGGAGTGGCCAGGGAAGTCATCATAGAAATGATGCTTTCTCTCCCCACCCAACTTGACTAAGATATAATTGTCATACAACACTGTGTAAGTTTATAGTGTGTAGTGTGTTGATTTGATATATATTGCAAAATGATTACTGTTGCAGCTAACATCTCCATCAAGTCCCATATTTACCATTTCTCTTTTTGTGGCCAGAACATTTAAGAACTATTTTCTTAATTTTTAATAACTTTTAAGTACATGATATATTTAATCACAATGTTGTGAAATAGATCCCTAGGACTTCTAATTGGAAGTTTGTACCTTTTCACTTATATCGCCCCATTTCCCACCCACTCTTTCCCTGCCCTCCCAGTCCCTGGTACCCATCATTCTATTTCTGTTCCTATGAGTTTGACTTTTTAAGATTCTATGTATGTATAAGATCATATAGTATTTGTCTTCCTCTGTTTGACTTACTTCACTTAGCCTAATGCCCTCAAGGTCCATCCATGCTCTTGAAAATGGCAAGATATCCTTCTCCTCATAGCTGAATAATATTCCATTGTATGTATATATACCACATCTTTTTCATCCGTTCATCCTTTATTGAGCACTTAGGTTGTTTCCATATCTGGAGTATTCTGAATAATGTTGCAATAAACATGAGTGTACAGATCTCTCTTCAATATTCTGTTTTCATTTCCTTTGAATGTATATCCCTAAGTGGACTTGCTGGAACATGGGATAGTTCTGTTTTTAATTTCTTGAGGGACCTCCATACTGTGTCCCATAGTGGCTGTACCAATTTATGTTCCCACCAAGAGTGCACAAGGGTTTCCTTTTATCAAGTGTTTTTGTCAACACTCTGTATTGCTTGTCTCCTTAATGATAGTCATTCTAATAGGTGTGGGGTGATCTCTTACAGTGGCTTTGATTTACATTTCCCTGATGATTTGTGATGTTGAACATCTTTAAATGTACCTGTTGGCTAATTGTATATCTTCTTTGGAAAAATGTCTATTCGGTTCCTCTGTCCATATTTTAATTGAGCTCTTTGGGTCTTTTTCTATTGAGTTGTAGGAGTTCTCTATATATTTTGTATATTTTATATATTATTTATATATTTGGATATAGTTTGCAAATATTCCCTTCCATTCCATAGGTTGCCTCAAAGGTGGTGATTTCTGAGCTGGACCTTGACCATTGCTGAGATTTGAATGGGTGGAAAAGAGAAGAGATGGCATTTTATTCAAAAGCATGATGTGTTTATTGTTTTTAGTGTTTTATTTATTTTTAAAAGAGTGGGGGGGTGGTGGGATGTGAGCAGGGGAGGGGCAGAGAGAGGACAGAGGATTGAAACCAGGCTCTGTGCTGACAGGAGACAGTCTGACATGGGGCTCAAACTTGAGAACTGCGAGGTCATGGCCTGAGCTGAAGTCGGATGCTTAATGGACTGAGCCACCCAGGCACCCCAAAAGCATGATGTGTTTAAAACAAAAACAAAACATCAAGGAGAATTAAGTTATCTAAAGGAGATGGAATTTGGGGATAGGGTAAGACCATGGTAAGATTGGATTTGTTGAATAGACACAATGTCAGGAACTCAGCTAGTTCCTTTATATATTTTATGTGTACTTTGTAAAGTAATAATAACAATGGGTACCATTTACTGAGTTTATATCAGTGGGAGGCAATGTACCAGGTGTGCAGGATCTTGAGAAGGATGAAGTCTGGTATTTGACCTTAAGTCCTCAAAATCTTCATTTTTGATAAAGTCACAGTGCAAGTTTGTTCTACAATAAGAGGGATATATACACCTTATTAAGAGAGCCTGCAGGAAGTACCACTTTCTCTGCCTGTGAGATGCTTTGCACAGATAAGTGAGGTCTGAACGCTGTGATGAAAGATGTCTAGGAATTTGCCAGATTGAGAAAATGAAGGAGTCATTTCAGGCAGGAAGAACAGCATGTTCAAAGGCATAGTATAGTTCTAAATTATGTTTTTCTTTATTTCAGCTCAAAAAAAAAGCCTATTTCACTGATACTAGGGACAATACACTTTTGCATTATACCACACATATTTTCACCTTGCCAACTTGCTTTGTTCGTAGACCATAATTTCTCAGCTTATTCCTTCAGTGGTTTTCCAGCCAAATTACCCCACTAAAATAATTCTAGAAATGTATCCCCTCTCTCTTCTGCTGCTGCTGTCACTAGCTGTGGCCTTACCTTTCAGCCAACCTCCATAGAGACTGGAAAGAGAAATACAGATTGCTCCAGAACTGAACACAGGCCCCTCTCTTCAGCAGTGTGTGGGTAGACTGAAACATTATCACATTATCTCCCACAAACACTGTTTTTATCCACGGTGGTGAGTAAGAGAGAAAAATGCTTGGCCTTTACAGAGAACATCACTGGGAGAGTGGGCTATAGTGTAGCACCAGTTGTTAAAGTCAGTATCTATGAGCATGACCAGAATCTTCCATTCCTTTAGTACGTTTATTTTTAAAGTGGCTTTTATATGTATCATTCTCTGTGAGGCAAGCATGGACAAATACATTCACCATTTTGTCAAGGGGGAAACTGAGTAAAGGGAATGCTTACTGAACGGAGGAATAGAAAATTAAAATGACTTCATTTCAGCAAACACTTTTGAGTATCTATTACGTTTCAGTCATTATGTGAGGGACATGGCATATGGATATAAATAAGACCTATAATCCTATGCTTCTGTTCACATTCTTCTCTGTCCCTGAGATCCTTTTACCCCCAACTCACCCTTAACTAACTTAACTGCTCTTACTTTATTTTTGAGGTCTAACCCAACTGTTGCCCACTCTCTGTGGCTTGGCTTGACTCTTCCTTACCTCTCTCTCCACACACAGTGATTATTTACCGTACTGATTTTCAAAGAATTCTATCCCACATTTTGGATTCTACTTAATACCTTTTTCACTTGACTGTAATAGATTGGGCCATCACTAACAGCTGGCATAACAAAACAGCAGATATATACTTAGTGAATTGAAGCCCCCTTGTCTGTGATGGGCTCATGATCCAAAGGAGCTAAATCCATGTAATTTTATTATAGTGTGTTAAATGCTACACTAATGTATCTGAGGTCTTGAGATTGGAAGTAAAACTAATATCAATTTGCTATAAACTTGAAAAGCTGATTTCCAGGTTTCTGTTCTCTTTCCAGTTTACCAAAAATAAATAATTAAAAAAATAATAAAAATCACGGTCAAAAAAATGGGAGAATACTGAGTACTATATCCTTTCTCTTAGATATCCGCAAGACCAATTAACATATTAAAGTCTGGATATTCCTATAGTTAAGAACCCCTTCTTCATTTCACCCTCAAAAACCTAGTGATTCTCAAACCCATTGTGTCATAAAACTCACAATATGTGAAAACTCATCAGAGTCCCACATTATTAGCAAGCTTGAACACACGTAGGTAAATGCTACCTTTCAAATCAAGTATTCATATTTTGAAAAGTTTGTAAAGCTTAATATGAAACATTACCTATACAGATTTTTACTTAAAACCTGTTTTGTCCTTGGTGGGCCATTGTGTAAACTAGGTAAAAAAAAAATGTTCATGCTGATGGCACCTGGATGGCTCAGTTAAGTGTCTGACTTTGGCTTGGGTCATGATTTCACAGTTCGTGGGTTTGAGCCCCACGTCGGGCTCTGTGCTAACAGCTCAGAGCCTGGAGCCTGTTTCAGATGCTGTGTCTCTCTCTCTGCCCTCCCTGACTCATGTTCTGTCTCTCTCTGTCTCTTAAAAATGAATAAAAGTTAAACAAAAATTTTTTAATGTTCATGCTGGAGACCAGTTGGCATTCCTGCAGGGGAAAGAGAAAAATAATGCCTAAGGGATAGCAAAGATTTCCCTGAGGGTGGGTACTAAAGATCAGATCAAGTATGTCTTGGGAAAGGTCCCCGCTTTGTGAGACCTGAAACTTATTTGTGTGTGTATGTGTGTTGTAACTTCTTTAAGAAAAAGGATTCAAAATTAAATATAAAAATAACTATCAAGTTAGCATGAGAAAAGAAACAATGAAAAATTACAAATCTTAAAGAGCTAATATGTATCATAAACATCACATGCATAAAATAAGATACTTCTTACAAATTAACTGTTTGACATACTCCTAGAACAGTTTCCCCCTGCAATATTCTTTATATTCTCTTTGAATATCTTTTCATATGAGCAATTTTATAATATTTTTTTCTTTTACAGATAGGATAGAAAGGTAATTCTTTATCCTACTTGATCAGACTTTGTATTTTTTATTGTCAATATTTTAAACAAGTTTATATTGGTGAATTTAAGTGAATTTTAAGGATTATGTAAACACTGGGTAAGCCTCTGTCAAGATAAGAGTTGTGATTCTGGATGACCCGAGCAAACTGTTCGATAAGACAGCACTGGAGGTGTTGGAACATTCCTGAAAGCCATTACTACACCTGCACTGGCAATAAGTTAATTCTACAAGAACGTGGTTATGAACTAGATAAAGCCATCCCACCAAACCACTAATGTGTCCCAGTTTAATTGCCCATTAGTTAGATCCCAGGTATGTTGACAGCACTTCCTTACCATGCTACATGAGGGCACATGTGATGGAGGGGAGGTTGAGAGGGAAAAGTACTAGAGTCTTCACCTACTGCAGTTAAAGCAGCTTTCTGAACATTTTTTACCAAAAAAATGTATGTGGATATATAGCCTAGTGAACACATTGCTAAGGCCACTCTCAGGGCTTTGGAAGCCTGGAATCAACACTCTAATGATTCAGCTTCATTGGTGTCTCTTCATGGGAGTGGATGGAAGGGGATAGGCTCGAATTGCAGAGTAATGAGAAAGTTATTGTGCAGCAGGAGAACTTGAATGGAAAGCAACATAAAAATCTATTCAGAGGTCACAGGTCCAGTAAAGAATAATTTAGAGATTATCACCTTGGAACAGCCAGCCTCTCCATGAGCCACTGGGTTCTTCAAGGTACCATCTCCTCCTGGGCCCCTTGCTATCCAGCTGCTCACCTGCTCCATCACACTAGGTGCCACATGGTGTCTCTTTATGACCAGAGGCTGCTTGTGCAACAGAGGCCAGTCCCGCTGCAAAAACTGTATTTATCTTTCCTTTATTTTACTGGAAGTCTTTGCTGCCATCCGGGCTGGTAATTGCACCACACCGTTTCAGAATCGATTGCTTTTAGAGCTGTTGAGCTTTTATTACTGCTACTCATTGGAGAGAGAGGAGGGAAAGAAGCAGGCCAGCCTGGGCGCTGCAATAGATGAGTGTCGTCAAATTGTCTTTCTCCAGCTGTTAAATAAAATTAGCAATGCTGTTCCATAAAACCAAAAAGAAAAATAAAATAAGAGTGTGAGAGAAGGAAAAGATGTCACCAAGTAAAAGAGAGAGAACAAGAGAGCATATGGATCTGACTTCTCTTGGAATAGACAGCAAAGCCATATTGCGATGTTGAGTACATAGTGCAATAATGTTGTAGGAATGTAACAAGAAGTAAAAGACAAATTTAGAAATATCTGTTGGCAGTTGCACAAATCAGCCATCTTGGCAGGTTTACTGATGTTTCCTCATTCTTAGAGCTGTGGAGAAAGGTATATGTTTTGTTTTATTTTTTCTCAGACTGATGGACTGTGTAATTTGATTCAGATATGATGGAATCCCTCCTTAGTTGTACATATTACTGTTATTTCACTGGCATATGCCTCTGTCCCCACAATCAGGCCAGTTTTTATCAACTGTTGGCATCTATTATTGATTTATCCAGGAGCATTTTTTCATGGCTTTATTCTAAGATAGCAAGTGGGAGGGCCACTCACAGGAGAATGAAGAATTCACATAATTAGATTTAGTGAGGGGGATTCTCATTCTGACTGGAATCCATCTTCAAGAAAAAGCTAGCTAACCTAGCTTCTGGTTAAGGAGCATTGGAAAACAGAACTAAATACTCTGCAACTTTTATTCATGCTATTATTGTTCACTAACCCCAACAATACCTCATTTAACAATTTTGTCCCATATGATATCCCCAATGCATGAATTGATTTCTTTCGTATCATCACCTTTTCATCTTACCAGTTTTTCAGAAAGTGCTTAATGACAATTCATGTTAACCTATTTTCTAAAAATACTCTAAGTCAGTCATTACAAATTGGACTTTTAAGTTAAAATGTGCTGAAATGTATTTTAGCATCGTATAAATGTCAGATCTTAAGATTCTTCTCTGCTGAGCAGGTGGCAATACGCCCATTTCAGAATGCCAGTTGAAAGTGCAGGGAACTGAAATGACTTGCCAGGAGTCATATACCATATCAGAGCTGGATGTAAAACCGAGGTGTCCTTATTCCCATTCTCCTACTCTAATAACCAGAATCCGTGCTACAATATTGCAAATTATAGGCTCTACCTTTGCAGTGGGATGCATGTGAATGTGATTTGTCACCTAAATGTATGAATAATGTCTTTCCTTGTGGTTGCTCTACTGCTTTCAGCCTGTCCTATCAAGTGGCATGGACTTTATTTTTGAAATGAAGGGGATACTCAGACCATTGATCTCAATGGCAGTTGGCACTGTGAGAACTACCAGTCTGTTGTGTCGTGTAGAAAGATACTGCCTGGTATACAGATCAGCCAGTAATATCAACACAAATGATGGTATCAAATAGCCCTGCCAAATTGTCATCTCCTTGCCAGCTCCCTGCCTACACCCACACTGGTTCCTGCCCAATAACCAGTGATAATGGTACTTTGAAGTCCCACTGATTTCCATGTAAATGTCATACAATTTTCAATTGGGTTTAGTATCTCAATCTCTTCAGCTTAGAAGTTAGAGTTTAGGAGAGCCTTAGTGTGTGTTAAAGTTAGTTAAAAACTTACCATGCTTGTCCCTCAGATAGAAACCCTACCCTGTATTTATAAGACTATACATATCTAAAAAAGAAAAAAAATGCAACATTTATTGATGGGCATTTTTTTTTTCTGCTCAGTATTTTGACTGACAGAATCTGTTCTCAGTTCCAGCATGGAAGAAACTTTGATCCATAGTAATTCGCAATATGTAAGGCCCTGAATATAAGGAAAATGTTTAGCTTGCTAGAATTTCTACTCACTGTAAACTCAAGGGGTTAAGAATTTCTACTCACTGTAAACTCAAGGGGTCATTAGGGACTTCAGCAGAGTCAGTTTGAAAGGCTAGCTCATTGCAGAGTCCTTTGGTTCTTATAGGAATATAACTTTTTGGGTAGTACACAACAGGCTTTCTTTAATGCTAAGTTCCTATCTATAGCAGATACTGTTATGATGTGGGTCTAGGGTCTGTGGTGTGGGAATGTTATCATTCCCTTTTTATGAGTAGGATACTGAGGACTAGAGAAACTTTAGTGAATATAAAAGTTACCCAAGTGCCATGTGACAGGACTAAGACTTGACTCCGGCCCATCCCAGTGGGTTCTCAGCTTTCACTTTGTGCCCCAATGTCTGTTCACCACTTATTTCACAAAAGACACCCCTTGATGAAGTAGGGAATGATATCTTCTGTAGGTATTACTTTCAAAGGGCTTATGGGAGTAATAAAGATGCTACGTAAGTAATGAACGTGCTTAACTTCCTGAAAATCCCATCTAAAATTTGAGGATGTGGCCATAAAATTGACAGGGATTAACCTTAATATTTGACTAGTTAACTATAAGACTTTTTTTTTTCCATTACAGTGCACTCTGTCAAAATTGGGTCTCATTAAATAAATCTCCATCTTATCAGAGAAGAGCTTCCCACAAGTAATGTGAAGGCTAACAAGTTCAATTAATGACACTTTTTCTTAAATAAAAGGAAAGGAGAAGGCAAGATAAACCTTTTATGCCATTTCCCTTTTCCTAACCTCAGGGTGCACTTTGGCCAGTTGCAGACCTGGGTAATTGAATTCAGTGGTGCAAGCTGACTGCATTTTGACTGTAAGTGGATCTTTCTCTCTTCTATCAGTGAAAGAAAATGGCCTCAAATGATTCCTACTGGGACACAGCAGCCATCCCTCTTGTAAATAGCTGGGCCTTATTGACTTTTCTGGGTAGGGAGCCCAAATTGCTGCCCAGATGAGTCCAAGCAGCAGCGAGGATAGACCAGCTACTTAGTGGATCTCTATCCTTATGGAATAAGTGATCAAGAGGGTCCATCAGAGAGGAGAGAAGAAGTGCCTGGTCAGGGGGGTCGGGCAGCAGTGGTAGATGTGGCAGAGGAACTATGTCTGAGGAATACAGTTTTCAATAATATGTCAGGTTAATACAGTAGTGTATTTATAAGTTTCATAGTGTAACAAATGTCAAGAATCAAAAAAAAGGTGTTCCTGGGTTCTTGGGGTTTTTTTTAATGTTTATTTTTGAGACAGAGAGAGACAGAGCACAAGTGGAGGAGGGGCAGAGAGAGAGGGAGACACAGAATCCGAAGCCTGAAGCAGGGCTCCAACCCACAAACCACGAGATTATGACCTGAGCAGAAGTCAGAGGCTTAACCGACTGAGCCACCTAGGCACCCCCTAGGTTCCTGGGTTCTAAGTATTTTTCTGTGCATAGTGGCTTGAAGTGTGCCAACTTTATGGGTGTGTTAATGAAGGTGAGAATAAAAGAGGGCATTGAGAAGAAGCAAAGATGGTTTGGGTCTCAGTAACCATCCTATCAAATAGCTAACGTAAGGTTTGTAATATAATTGACATTATCTGAATTTACCATGCATCTTTAGTAGAACTTGCTTTATCTAATGCCCAAGGTAGAGTTTTATAAATATTGTGAATCCACTTATAAAAAGACCAAAATGTGAATTCTAGCTGTAATCTTATCTAAGTGCTAAATATAGTAAGTAGTATCATGACCACCATCCTTGCCAACTTTCATTGTTCCCCCACACTTCAGCTGGACTTCAGGATGGTTAAACATTTTGGGATATGGCTCACAGAGACAAATTGCTTATCTAGGAAAGGAGTTCTCACGGGGTCTGAGATCCTGGCAAGGGGCAGATGAACATGACAATCCGAACAATCGTAATGCAAGCATATTTTGAATGATCTAGCCATGACTACTTAATAACATTGCACTGTCACAGAATTTTAATGCCTGTGTTGATTTGTGTTCATGACCACGTGGGAACCCAGCCTTTCTTTCTTTAGTTGTCAAGGACGAATGAGAAAAGAACAGAAGCAGATTGAGAATGTGAGAGATGCATTTGTGCCATGCAAAATGTTAAACAGTGTCAGAGTGCACTTTGAAAATGAAAGTCTTAACAATATTTCAAATGGAGAAAATTGGGGGCAGAATTTCTTGACATGAGCAAGAAGATGTCAGAGGAACCTGGGCATTAGAGGTCAGGAGTATGGTGTTTACTATACAACTGATAATCTCATTTAAACTAAGCAACAGCAGCTGTCATGGTAACTTCATATTCTTCGTTGAAATTTTATAACTTTTCTAGATTTTTTGATATTTAGTTTATAAATCTGGTAATATAAGAACTTTTGAGTGTAAGTGAATTGTAGCTACTCTTATGCTTGTATATATTTATATAATGCTAAAATAATTGGTATAGTCAGTGGGGGGGTCCCCAAGAGTGGCTTTTCCTTTTAAAAGGGGCCTCCAGTTCCATCCACGCTGCTACAAAAGGCCATATTTCATTCTTCCTCATTGCCATGTAGTATTCCATTGTGTATATAAACCACAATTTCTTTATTCATCAGTTGATGGACATTTAGGCTCTTTCCATAATTTGGCTATTGTTGAGAGTGCTGCTATAAACATTGGGGTACAAGTGCCCCTCTGCATCAGCACTCCTGTATCCCTCGGGTAAATTCCTAGCAGTGCTATTGCTGGGTCATAGGGTAGATCTATTTTTAATTTTCTGAGGAACCTCCACACTGTTTTCCAGAGTGGCTGCACCAGTTTGCATTCCCACCAACAGTGCAAGAGGGTTCCCGTTTCTCCACATCCTCTCCAGCATCTATAGTCTCCTGATTTGTTCATTTTAGCCACTCTGACTGACATGAGGTGGTATCTGAGTGTTGTTTTGATTATGCTAAGTGAAATAAGTCATACAGAGAAAGACAGATACCATATGTTTTCACTCTTATGTGGATCCTGAGAAACTTAACAGAAGACTATGGGGGAGGGGAAGGAAAAAAGAGAGAGAGAGAGAGAGGGAGGGAGGGAACCAAACCATAAAAGACTCTTAAAAACTGAGAACAAACTGAGGGCTGATGGGGGGTGGGAGGGAGGGGAAAGTGGGTGATGGGCATTGAGGAGGGCACCTGTTGGGATGAGCACTGGGTGTTGTATGGAAACCAATTTGACAATAAATGTCATATAAAAAATTAAATATAAATAAATAAATAAAAATAAATAAAAGGGACCTCTATGTTATTCAAGTTTGAGAAGTCCTGCCACTAGTAGAAGAAATGTTCAGAGCCTATTGACTCAGAATTGAGTATTAACAGCAGCAGGCAGGGTCTTCTTACCGGGTTCAGTTCAAGTTCCAATTACACTTACTTGCTGACTTCCATTGGGCCATAGGAATTACCAGTAGCCAGAAAAAGACTACTTTGCTATCACATATTAGTTTGGTTTCACAAAGTGAAGGCTGAGCACTACCTCAAAGTTAATTCTGTATACTCCAAGAGAAAAAGAGGTGTCCTTGTGCAGGGAATAAAGCTAAGCCCCTATACTGTTCTTAGAGATAGTAATGGCGGGGGGGGGGAGGATAATTCAGAAGCTGGCCAATTATGCTTCCTCCAAGGAGTCTTATTAAAATTCAGTATGAACTACTTGGTAAATACAAATATGATCTTTAATATTTGTTAAGAAAAATAATTTAGTGCAAGAAAGGAAGGAATCCAGGTACCAAATACAGGCATGTAACTTAATCACTTAAACCAAAGCATGGCATGAATTCTTTCCCCCTACTTTAGTTTCAGATTTATTCTAAAAATTAATAGTTGGGGGCTATTTAGGAGGAATCTGTATGTTCTAGCCATGTGGCCTCTGGCCCTGACATTTTTCTGCTCTAATAAGACCCAGAAAACAAGTCTTTAGCGGACTCTTAGTCTTATCAGAACAAAGGAGTCAAGTTACCACCGTAACTCTAGCAATTAACTCCATTGGACAAAAATTCACTTTATTTCACTTGAGATATGAGCAGAAAGCCTGTCCTTGCTTCATTTTTACATTGGAACTAAAGCTGAACAAGGAAGAAATCTCAAAGATTAGGAGTTTCATTGCTTTTAGTTCCCCTTTAAGGAGTCTCCCTTCCCCCTTCCTTTCTTTCTTCCCCTGATCCATCATAGCTTCTCAGTTAACACCAAATTCTTTTATTTTCCAAACCCTACATCTTCCTCCAGAATTTTTCTGACATAAACTATTAAAGCCAAATCTTGCTGCGAGTTTTGCCCCCATGGAGAAATACGTATTACAGAAACAACTAACCCTTATATAACTTGGGAAACCCTGGGGGGTTGATTGCATTATGGAATCATACAACCATAAATGCACGGACATATATCACCAGGGTTAAATTATTTTCAGTATAAAATGATGTAATCCACTTTAGACATAGCCTCAAGTCCAGTGCCCTTCAGGTGGTGAGTGTTCAATAAATACTTGATTTCAAAGTATTAAAGAAATATAAAGAAAAATGTTATATAGATTACCCTTAGTTATCCATAAAAATCACTTATTTGCAACACTTCATTAATTCTCTACCAATGTGCAGTGAGATAGATATTGTACCCTAATGATATTCTTAATATTGTACATGGGCAGTAAAGATAGTAACTTAGTGTAATTGAGGAGAAATGCATGTTTCCATTGATAATAATTGTATGTAATCTTTAAAGAAATAAAGGGCTATTTTCAAATAATGTAAACTCATAAAAAAATGTTGCTTGTAGAGGTCCTCCTTTAAGGATCTCACAATATTTTGCACATAATGAGCATGCCAGAATACCCACCCCTGAACTTGGCTGATTCCTACTCCCTTTGTGAGTATGAGGTTGCATCAAAGTATTGCAGTAAGTTGTTCTCTGGTAGTTTTGTTTAAGCTATTAATTCAACAGTGATTTTTTTGACCCTTGAATGATATAATTTACTTAACTATAGTTCAGGCTAGCCTGTGTTCAAATTGACGTGGATTTTTAAATTAGTGACTTTGGAGTGAGTGTTAAGTGATGTCATGCACTAACATATTTTGTATATGTGCAAAAAGTTCTCTGTACTGATCAGAACTGATCCCTGGTTGTAAGACAGGAATGGACTTCCATATGTTAATGGGAAATAAAGCAGGGAGGGGGCTCTTACTTACTTCAGTTTATTAAGAATTAATAAGAATCCCAGGGTACCTCTTAGAATGGTAGAGGTGATGTTAGCCCTTATGTCCTGGACATGATCCAGTTTAGGTAATTGCTAATTACAATCTGTCTACCTAATTCCCTTGGCTCTTGCTTCTGAACGTTATTTTTCTTCACTTAGCGATATTTAACTATTATTTGTTCTTGGTATATGGCTTTTAGAACATCTGCTGGTTTCTACTTCAATGTTTAGTATGGTTTGCTTTTTCTTTGTTTTTGATAATTATTATTATCAGATTATTCTATTTCTGTAGACAGAAAACAAAAACCTTGTAAAATTTTTAGCGACTTTTAACTATTTAGGCTGGAAGATGCTTTGTTAATCTAATATGTGGATTTTCCAGATCCATGTTTGAGAATTTGGAACCACTGGCACACAAGAGGCCCATGGCATACTCATTATAAGGTTGAGACAACTCAGAGATGGATTCCAGATAGATCAGGATTTTCAGTGTCCTAATTTTAGGCTTGAAAATCAGGACATGGAGCACAGATAAGGTGAATGTTAGCTCACGACTAGACCCATTTAAGGATCCATCATGTTCTGGAGCCTTCCCCAAATAAGATTATCTCTACTGTGGAGACTGGATCATATTTTAATTTTTTTTATCACAATTAATGGAATAGAAGAACACAGACAGAAAGGGATGAGTCAAAAATATTTTATCCTTCTCAAAATACAGAGCCAAATAATATCTAGGTGTTCCACACACTTCCATCCCTCTGAAGGAAACAAGATTATTCCTGAGTCTGTTAAGATCTGAGCACTTGATTTGGGATATACTACTTGGAGTTCAGGTGGTAAGACATCAGGTTTTATCTGTAATCTACCCTCAGTGTATAAAAATCACCTAGTGAGATAAGTTAGATGGAACTTCATTCATTCCCTAGCAATTTCAGATGAATCAAGCATCTTTCTCACTAGTCATTTGAGCCTTCTCAATGAGCAAAATGCTTAGATCTTTAAAGAATTCTGAAATCATACATTGTAAATTCCAAACCTGACATACAGATTTTGACCTCAATTTTACCTGCTCTGAACAGGTTCACCAAAATACTGCTTCAAAAAGATGTCTGACTGAACCAACTCACCAGGGCTAACCAGAATGTCTAAATGACTCAACTACAGTGTTCCCCTTATTTTCTATTTGCCTGTGTTCTAGCTAGATATGGGAGGACTCTTCCTGTGGATTTTATTAAGGAAGCAAATAGTGTTTGCTGTGATATTACAACCCCGTGACTCAAATGTCCTGTCCATGACTCAGCTACTGAGGGCAGTAACCCATTCTATTGGGTGTGCTGTCTTCCACTGTTGTCCTTCATATTTCAATTCCATCAGAAGGAACACATCACTCCTATTGTGTCTAAGAACACCATTTATTTACCCCCAGCAGCATTTGAAATGGTGGTGAGGAGTAGTAGTAACAGAAGAACATTGGCTAATAATTATACTCAAAATGGCCATTTGGCTAGGTGGGCAGGGTAAGGTAATTGTGTCATAGGTTACTACATCTCTTGAGGATTTCTTGAACCTAAAATAGCTATTTTAATGAATACATTTTAAAATCTGTTATTATGGCTCTTAGACTTCTTTAAAAAGGGGGGAATGTTTAGAATGTTCTGACTTTGAGATAGCAGGCAAGATTTTAGCCTCAGAATGACCAAAACAAACAACACAAACAAAAATATCCACTAAAATTAACTACCAGAGGTCTGAAAAACTGCTGGTTTCTGTGTGACTATTTGTCTAACTTAATATTAAATCCTTTTTTTTCCCATTCTGGAGACACACTGATACATACCTCCGGCCTATTACACTATTACTAGAGAAAACCTATTGCCAGTATACTAGAAATATATTCTTATCTTCTATAAGCAGAAGGCTAGGTAGCTTTATGGTTTAGGAGAGAAAAAAATCCATTTGTTCATTGCCTTTTTACTTGCACTAATGGAGAAAATCATTTTAAAAAAGACTTCCTTTTCTTGAAGTGAAAGAAAGAATAGGTATTGCATCCCAAGATTTTCTGTGTTCATTCTAGTCAGGGATAGATGATACTGATTTTGCATGAAAATTTACTATGCAAGGTCTGGGGGTTTTTGGCTTACATTTAGAAGTGTACAGCTTCTCCACAATACCCTCTGGTATGTTTATTTCCAAAAATGTTAGAAGAGGGTTAAGGAAGAAAAAACTGAAGGGCTTTAGGATGGGCCAAGTGTGGGTATGTGGTGGGGTGGTGGTGGTGGGTTTGTGTGTGTGTGGCAGGAGAGACAAAAGACAGAGAATCCTGAGGGCATATTTTAATATACTAAAAGAAGAAAAATCTTCTGTAAGCATCACCAAAGTGGATGTATTCCTCAGTGCCCCAAAGCCCTTAAGGAAATAAAGCATTAATCCTTAACATTTTCTGGCTGAGTACTCCTACATCAAAACTCCTAAATTCTTGCCCTCTAACTCAACTCCCTTGAAACTTTCTCCCTACCCAATGACAGTGACTTCCAGGTGGCCTCTGAGTTTTACACATTAGTTCACATTTGGTCCTCCCATAGGTTGTGGTTTTTTTTGTTTTTGTTTGTTTTGTTTTCCCTTCTTGGGTTCTTTCTTGATATCTGCTTCCTGTCAATCCATTTTAATTTAAAATTGTCACTGAAATAATCCCTGACCTGAGAATGCTGCTTTCTGTGACCCCCAAACTGAAAGACCTTCAGGGATTAAAGTGAAACTTAATCTCCCAGAGCCAAACACAGTTCTCCACAGAAATGAGATAAAAGTTTTTCTTCTTAGGACTCTAGCTTAGCATGTGGTTTTGGCTGAGGAAGACACAGCCCCCTGTCTCTTTCCCCTCTTCGTTTCTATCATCCACTCCAGAGTTCTCTGACAGGCTTTTCTCCTCACAGGTCCCTCATCTCCTCTTGCCATACAGCCTATTCAGAGTAGACCCTCTGATGCTGGCTGGGTAGGTCTTAAGACCCAGTCAGGCCCTGTCTTAGTTGCCTTGGGTTGCCATGACACAACACCACAGATTGTGTGGCTTAAACAGTAGCTTTTTATTTCTCATAGTTCTATAGCTGGCCAATTCGCTTTCTGGCAAGAGCTCTCCTAGTGTACAGAAGGCTTCTTTCTTTCTGTGTCCTTACTTACATAGCCTTCCCTTGGTGTGTGCATGGAGAGAGCTGGAGGGAGAGTGGAAGAGTGGGCTTTTTGGTATTTCTTCTTACAAGGATATTAATCTTTCATCCTGTCAGATCAGTGTCTCACCCTCATGACTTCATTTAACCTTAATGACCTCCTTAGAGGCCCCATCTCCAAATACAGCCACACTAGGGGTTAGGGCTTCTACAGATAAATTTTACAGAACAGGTACAGAAACATCTAGTACACCACAGTCTACATTTAAACTCAGGTGCCATTGATGCAATTCTGTCCATTCTTCCCTAAATGAGTATTCAAATGCTGCCATGGAAAGTTAACTATCCAATGGATGACTGCAATATGTCATCCATTAAATTAATGGCATAGTTTAGTGACAGTATGAAGACCAATATAGGCTAGCTTTTAATAACCAAATGGACTATTTTACAACCTAAGAAAATGAACAAAATTCCATTTTCACTTATGTAAGGTAAAACATATTGATATGACAAGATATACCCTTATATTTTTCTAATGTTTATTTATTTATTTTTGAGAGAGAGAGAAAGATAGGCAGAGAGAGAGGGAGACCGAAAATCCCAAGCAGGCTCCTCACTGTCAGCACAGAGGCCAATGTGGGGTTTGCACTCATAAACCGTAAGATCATGACCTGAGCCAAAATCAAGAGTCAGATGCTTAACCAACTGAGCTACCCAGGCACCCCAAGATATACCCTTACTTGTAGATAGGGTCATTTAAAATATTCCATTTAACACACAAAAGACACTAGAAGATATAGTAAGACAAGTTAAAATGATAACTTTGCTCACATATGGCTAAAATATGAAACAACATCCAGAATTGATGAAAGACACAAAGGCAGGCATAAGTGGACTCCTGCAAGGCTTCCTCTGGGCCTTGGCTTTCTTTCCAGTCTCTTGAGTTAGTGGTCCATATGATCATTTTCTCAATAGGGAGGAACTCTGGAGAAGCAATTGATATTATTAATTTATACTGTCAATCCTGAAAATTTAGTTCAAAAAATAATTTTAGTGAGTATATCCACAGGTGTGTGTGTGTGCGTGTGTGTGTGTGTATGTGTCTGTGGGGGAGGGGTATGGCTAGATGAACAAAATACAGTAGAAACTTCCTAGTTATGGAGTTGAGAGCCTAAAGGGTATTAGCGGGATGTGTTTATCCTTACACAAGATTTTAGAAAACTGCTGTGGCTCTTCAGTTTAACTTATCAACTTTATAGGGTGCCATTTAGCTGGTCACCAATGAAAGTAAGTCAATGGGCTATTTCCCAATAGATCTGCCTCCACAGAATAAATGAGGAATCTTTTGTGTGTGTGCATAAGGCTTGAATTGGTGACCATTAAAGCAATGAGGGTAGTTATATTATCATGACAACTCTTGCGTGTTGTTTTTAATCACATGAATCTCTCAAATTAGAACTGTAGATCATTACATGTCCCTGTAATAGTGTGTTCTATGGATCCTGTTTTTCATTACTTATATCAACTACAGATACAGTACTCCATGTAAATCCCTTGAAACTATTCTGTTTAACATCGACAGGATGAAAAGGACAGTCAGTAAAACCTAAGATACAACTGTAGTATCCCCAAAGAATCAATAAAGTAAATGGGAAATATTTGAAACATTGTTTTATTTTTCTTATTTGCTTCAGAATATTAATTACAGTATAGTCAGTTATCTTGGGTTTATCTGTAATTGTCCTAAGTGATCCTGGTAACCTGCTGATTCTCCCCATTTGCACATTTGTGTCCATGTGACAAGTTCACAGTACTGCGTTCTCTTGTGTTGCAGGTGAGAAGCAAGGCAACCCAGGACAACTAGACTCTGAAAATAGACTTTCCTTGACTCATCTTTTGAGTCTTCAGAGACGAATAGAGATTAATTTCATTGCATATTTCACTTGTATCAAGCTCTGTGCTGAGAGTTGGGTGGGGATAATGATAAATAAGAGTCAAAACATGTCTTAATAAACATTCTAGAAAGAAGACATGTACATTAATGGTACTTATGACAGGTGCCATAAGTATGTACAAAAACAAGAAGTAGCACAGAAGGCAAATGATTGAAGTATGCTTTCCAGTAAGGCATGACACTGATGAGGTATTGGCTTTTATGCATGAAAAATGAATGAGAGTTAATCAGACCAGAAAGGAACCATTCAGAAGAAGCAACATGTACTAAGGCCCAGAGGTGTGAACCAGGATCATGTATTTGGATAAATAATCCAAAGTGGCTGGAATATAAATTAAAAAGAGGCCCCATATTTGCCAGCCTATGAGCGAGGCTTTATAGAGCTAGATGAGTTTTGTTTTGCTGTGTTTTTCCAGTTTGGTATTTTTCAACTATCTTTTCTGCAATGGCAAGGTCTCACAGATTTGTTGATCCAGTCAGACATCTTGTTTTTCTTTTTCATCACTTTGACACATTTTATTTATTTTTTTAAAAGTTTATTTATTTTGAGAAAGAGACCGCACAAGTGGGGTAGGGGCAGAGAGAAAGGGAGAGAGAATTCCACTCAGGCTCAACACTGTCAGTGCAGGGCCTGACATGGAGCTTGAACTCACAAACCACGGGATCATGATCTGACCAAAATCAAGAGTCAGATGCTTAACCGACTGAACCACCCAGGTGCCCCTAACACGTTTTGAAAACCATGAGTCTTTAGCTCAAATGCGTAGGGGCAGAATAAGAGAAAGGAGAGAGAGATTTTGTCATTTAGCAATTATTTAAGCACCTGCATCTGCTAGACCCTATGCTGAACAGGTATAGTCTTTGTCATCGTAACATTTTCAGTCCTGTTTGGAAATTGCAGCTCCAAATGCCTAAGGGATGAAACAGATGATGTAAAAGAGGGTACCAGGGCAGGTGTGACACAGCAGGGAGTGATACAGATAGAGAAGATACAGAGATCAGGTAACTCTTCTAAAGCGGGCAGTTACTTTCAGCTTCAACAACAAAAACAAAACTAGAAATATCAACTTTTATGTGGAATTCTCCATTTCTAAAAGTTATAAATTAATTCAATCCTTTAAAAACTACTTATGGACCAGCATTGGGAAGGTTATATTTAGCCTTAGAGGCTCCAACTTATATTCTGTGCACCTCCATTGGTTGCTTGGGAGGGTCTAGGAAGGATGTCATCCCTTTGTATGTGTGTGGGTTTTGTGTATTGCTTTCTTAAGAGGACCATAAGGAAACTCTAGTGTTCTCAACTGATTCTGTGGTTACTTGGCCATTCATAAGGCTTATAGATGATAATGAAGTTGTCTTGGAGGGCTGCCATGTCCATGATGTAGTTGCTTATCCGATTTTGTAATCCTTTATCAATTCCCTCAACAGCTTCTTGGCCAGGCTGAGGGTATGGAACAGAATATTAAGTGGTATCAAATCAAGTCCAATCTATGTTAGAATCTTCTTTGTGATAATAAGAGATATTGTTAATAACAATAACAGACAACAGTAATAGTGCGTCGTTATATTGTAAGTTCGCTGTGAAGTTTATAGCCAACACAGGACCTTATCTTATCGGAGCCACACATTTTACATGGTATAAAAGAAAAAAAATTAAAAGCAAACCATGTCAACAATTAGGGAAGGATTTGAAAGGAAGCAAAAAGTAGAAAAAGTAGTCCAGAATATGAGCATATTCTAACAATGGGATATTTGCTCAGAAATCACTTACACTTATCCTCCAAAGTGGATATTTGTTTTGCTGACATTTCCTAGGGAGGATGGTGTACCATAAAGGTTCAGAGTACAGATTTGGGTTTATCACATCTATGTTTCACCACTTACTATCTATGTAGCCTTACAAAAATACTCTGTCTCTCTGAGCTTCAGTTTTCCCCTCTGTAAATCGGGCATAAGAATAGTACTTAACTTATGTACTATTAGTATGATTAAATAAGATACTCTATGTAAATCATCTGCATATCTAGATACACTTTATAGTTATTGCTAATAAATTTTAACATTGTTAGTATAATTATTATTGAAGATTTTGGCTTGTTTTCCTTCTCTGTTTTAATTTTTTTTATTGACAGACATGAAACAGTTAAACCCCATCCCTAGCTTTTCAATGTTATTTTCTTCTACATGTTGCTTTTCTTTTTTTAACCAGGTGCCATCTTCTTTCTACCTCCACTTAAAAAATTTTTTTAATGTTTATTTATTTTTGAGAGAGACAGACAGAGAGCGCTAGTGGGAGAGTGGCAGAGAGAGAGGGAGACACAGAATCTGAAGGAGATTCCAGGCTCTGAGCAATCAGCACAGAGCCCCACGTGGGGTTTGAACTCAGGACCTCTGAGATCATGATGTGAGCTAAAATCAGATGCTCAACCATTTGAGCCACCCAGGCACCTCTACCTACAATTTTAAAAGCCATTAGGATGAACTTCACAACTTAGTGACGTATCTAGAGGGAATGAAGAGAGAGGCTTTAGGGTAAACTGACATAGGCTTGTTCCTCCTCTACCTTTGGCAGGATTTTACTTATACTTTAAGAACTTTCTGGATTAAGGGGTGCCTGGGTGTCTAAGTGTCCAACTTTGGCTTAGGTCGTGATCTCATGATCTGTGCATTCGAGCCTGCATCAGGCTCTGTGCTGATAGCTCAGAGCCTGAAGCCTGCATTGGATTCTGTGTCTCTCTCTCTCTTTGCCCCTCCCCAGCTCACACTCTCTCTGTCTCTCTCAAAAATAAACATTAACTTTTTTAAATAAAAACTTTCTGTATTAAGAAATACCTATAAAATTAGTGTAGTCATAATCACATTTGATTACTGCCAAATAGGAATACAAAACTAGAATTTATTGATTACCATCAAATTCTAACTGCTTTACATGTCATCTCATTTGTTCCCCAGAATGACACTATGAGAAAAGGATTGTATTATCTAGTTTTATTTGAAAAACAACCCAGAAATATAGTGGCTTACAACAATAATTAAATTTGATCTCTTGCTGTATGTATGGGTCAGGAATTCAGTAGTGACTAAGCTGAGTTGTTCTAGTTCAGACTCTCTCACAAGGTTGCAGTGAGTGTCCAAGGGGCTGCAATTGTCTGAAGGCTTGACCAGAACTGGAGGCTTTAAGATGGAACACTCACCTGGCTGCAGGTTAGGGCTGGCTGTTGGCAAGAGGCCTCCATTCCTCTACTCCTGGGCCTCTCCACAGGCTGCTTGAGTATCTTCAGACATGGTGACTGTCTTCCCTCAGGATGAGTGAACTGAGAGAGAGAGAGAGACAGAGAAAGAGAAGAGAGAACAAGAAAGAGAGAAAGAGAGAGGTAAAAGGAGAGAAAGAGAACCAGGCAAAAGTATTCATTTCTACCATAGCTGCTTATTAGAAGTAAGTCACTACATCTGGCCCATAATAAAGAAGAGTGAAAATAGATTCTGTATTTTGAAGGGAGGAACGTTAAAGAATTTTCAGACCTATTTTAAAATCACTGCAAAGCAAAGGGTTAATATCTTCAATTTGCAGATGAAGTAATTGAGACAATATGTCCAAGAAAATAAAATAAGTTGTATAATTTATTCACTGATGTTCTTCCCCAACCCCCAATCTATGTGACATTCTTGCTTTAAGAAAGTAGATTATAAAAGCAGTGTCACCGTTGATTTCTGTGTGTGTGTGTGTGTGTGTGTGTGTGTGTGTGTGTGTGTGTGTGTGTAAGTGAAATGGGCCTTCTAGTGAAAATTTGAAGACTTTATTTTCTAGAATTATTTGTTGTAGTCATGTTTTTGGAGTAGTCATTTGTATGCAATGCATCAGATAGGGAAAGTGAATTTCTCTCTGGAATTTGTATATGTGGAAAACACCATCAATCATAGTCATCACAAAGCAATTAAGTACCTAATTGTGCATAGCGCTGAGTTTGCTACTGAAACAGAAAACTTAGTAGGTAGGCCTGCTGCCTACCCTCTTGGGGCTTGGAATCCAAGAACTCAGTATATGAATGAAGAATGATAAAGAGAGCAAGAACCCAAGGCATAAGCAAATTCTTTTGAAATATGCTTGCAATAGTTGGGGGAGGGTAGATTCAGAGGAAAGAAAATGAAATAAGCTGAGATGGTTAAGAAAGGACAAAAGGTAAAATGTTGAATTAAAAAAATGACCTGCATTTTTAAAGTTTTTTTTTTTTTTATTTTTTAAATTACTTTTTTAGAGAGTGTGTGCCTGCGTGTGAGTAGGGGTGGGGCAGAGAGAGAGGAGAGAGAATCTTAAGCAGACTCCACACTTACTTATGGAGCCAGATACGGCGCTCAATCCCATGACCTGAGCTGAAATTAAGAGTCGGACAGTCAACAAACTGAGCCACCCAGGCACCCCTTGTTTTTGTTGTGTGTGTATGTTTTTTTTTTTAATATAAAAATAATTGGAAAAAGGCACATGTTATTCTTGGGACTCAACTCTCACTGAGTTTGTACCTTTATTTTTAGGTATTTTTTTTTTCCTCTGAAGCAGAATTTCCTGTCATTTTAGTCCCCTTTCCATGTCAATGCTGGTTTATAATCCCTGGTTCCATCCCTACCCCTCAGTGAGATTATTACCTAAGCATATGGATAGATGTAGCTGAGGTTTATGTCTGTTATTTCCATGCAGAAAGGGAGGAGGATGCTGCTTCTGCTTTTCATATTCAGTTGTAAGTATTTTCAGTCAATCATGCATTTATAATCCAACTGGGAAGATATGATTCAGACACAATAGCCGGTCTGCTGCAAGAGTCTGCTGAAAAATTGATCAGCTGGCCAAGTTGTGCTTTTTTTTTTTTAATTTAGATTTTGCTTTCTTTCTGGAAAGAAGACAAAAAAGTCCCCAAACCAGCAGCAGCAGGTGCTGCCAAAATGGTATTTTTCTTATCTGTGCTGATTTCAAGGGGAGAGCAAAAGAATGTGTAATTGCTTCTCTCTCAGGCTGCTGGGATGGCGCCCGTCTCTCTGGCATTATCCACTTATTTGATCTAGGTAAGGAAAGAAGCAGAAATAAATTAAAAATGCATTTTCCCAAGGGCTCAAAGGACGTTATTCACACATGCTTCCTTCCACCAATCTCTGCCAACTGTGCGTAAATATATATTTAGGGGAAAGCAGCGAAGGTCAAAAGCTCTCCTGGATATTCTCCCTCTTCCATTTATTTACCTTCTTAAGCACACATAGAAAGATAGCAGAATAGCAAAGAAATTAAGTAAAAACCATGATCGCACAACAGTGTCTTTTGAATGTGGTAATTTGAGGAGATTCATCTATTTAGACTACAGATGTCAATATCCAAGTTTCTGAAAACCAAAAAAAAAAAAAAAAAAGGCAAATAGTAAGTGATTTGTTTATTTCAAGAGTTGTGTTATAGAACAATTGGATGGGAGAAAAGAATTCTTAACCCAGGAGAGAGACAAATGGGAGGATGGTTCTGTTCTCATTTTGGCATTGGACAGAAGGCAGCCTTATGGCCCTGCTGTCACCTCCTATCTATTCAGGCTTCGTTTTGCTGGCCTCCCATGGATTAGGTTCTGACTCATATCACAGACTCCCTCTCTTGATCCTCCTTTTATCTCAAGCCTTTATCTTTTATTCTCACTTTCCATAGAGTCCCAAAATTCAGAGGAAGCTCAATGTCATCTCTCCTATTGTCCCAAACTTTTGCAGATGTGACCCCTACCCATATTTTAAGATTCTCAGTAGTCATCGATGTCTCTTAACTCTAGCAGTAAGAATGTTCCAAATATTACATCTAAATTCTTCCTAGTATAATAAAATCCATTGCTTTTTGTTGTATTCTCAATACCATGGAGTAATTGTTTCCCATTGCTGTTAGCATTCTCCAGTATAACTAATAAAAGTCTACTTGGACTTTTTGTCATAGCCTCTATTTTTCAATTTTTTGAAGGCATTCTTACTGCTTAATTTAGACTACTATTAGTTTCGATACATTGTTGGTGAATTTACCTTTTTCTCTCCTTTTGCCTGTTAATTATTCAAAACCTGGCTCATATATGCCTTCTTCTGTGAAGTCAGTGACTCACTCCTAGAGAAACTTAGAGCCTTTAAACTCGGCATATGCCATCACACTTTGTACCTACTTTTTTAGCATTTGTGTGTGTGTGTGTGTATGTGTACATCTTTACATGATTTTCTGAGTCATTCCACAATTCCTCAAGTGCAGAGATCCTGTGTTATTATCTTTGTCTTCATATGCAAGATATGGCACACAGTAGACGTTCCATACGTGCATCTCGAGTGGACACATTGCTGGTACCAGATAAATGCCTGATGTGTACTTAGAGATCATGATAAATGCAGAACCAGGATAATACTCTCCTTCACCAGAGTTGTGTAATATCCTGCACTAATGTCCAATATAAGGACTGTCATCTTGCCTGGAAGTGTGTTTCCCTATGTGGAGTCTTTTAGCTTCAAAAAGCCAAACACATTCAGAATATGCTCTTTATTATCATATCAATTCTGGGTGAAGGATAAATGATCCACATGTAAAAAGTTTGAGGGAGCAATCTATAAGATTGCCCTTACTTTTTTTTTTTTAATTTTTTTTTTCAACGTTTATTTATTTTTGGGACAGAGAGAGACAGAGCATGAACGGGGGAGGGGCAGAGAGAGAGGGAGACACAGAATCGGAAACAGGCTCCAGGCTCTGAGCCATCAGCCCAGAGCCCGACGCGGGGCTCGAACTCACTGACCGCGAGATCGTGACCTGGCTGAAGTCGGACGCTTAACCGACTGCGCCACCCAGGCGCCCCTAGACTGCCCTTACTTCTGACACCAGTTCCAAGTTCAGGAGTTTTGCAAAGCCACTCTCAGATTTGATAATTTGGTAGAACTCAGAGAACTCACTGAAAGCTCTTATACCCATTACAAGGGACAAGATACAGATTATAATCAGGTAAGAGACACATGGGACAAACTCTAGGTATCCAAATGTGGAGTTCCCAGTTGTCTTCTCCCCATGCAGTCATAGCCAGCATTTACACCTTCTGGCAAGGATGTGTGACAGTGTGCACAGAATATTGCCAATCAGAGAAGCACACACAAGCCTTGGTGTCCAGAGTTGTTGTTGTTGTTGTTGTTGTTGTTGTTTGTTCTTGTTTTGGGGGGAAGACTTCATCACATAAACATGATTCATTTCCCATATGGCTGACATCAGTCTTAAGCTCCTCAGGAGGTAGAGCTGATAGTGTGTCACCCAAGTCCCCACCTTGAATCATAGTATTGGTGTGGCTCATAGCCCCACAGCAAATCACAGTGTTGAACTTTCTGGCATGCCGGCCCCACCCTTACCCAAGACAGTCCTACCAGGTATGACATTCCAGGGGTTTACAGATTAGTTCCCAGAACCCGAGGGCAAAGGCCAAGCTTCTCCTTGGGCAAAGTTACATTCTTCACTGTGCAATATGCCTCACATTTTAGGCTGTTCTCCAAAGGTCTCACCAAACCCATCATTTCCAAACGAGAGAAACGGGAAATCTAGTGCTGTTTCCACAGCTTAAGACCCAGCAAAAGGAAAGGATTTTTGGATGGTTTAGTCAGGACAAGTATGTTTGCAAGGAGCAAAATCCCCTTAAGTCAATTTCAAGCTGATGTGTGTGTGTGCATGTTTGTGTGTGTATTCAGTGGAACTGAATCCCTAGAGTATGGAAATCTCTTATTAACATCCTCACTCTACTTTCCTCCTATGACAAAATTGTTTTTAGTAATAATCTTTTAATAATTTAGTAACTGTTATGTTTCATTTGTTCTTTTGTTTTAAAACAATTTACAATTAAAGTAGAATAATACATTTCATTTTTGAGGCTATTATTCAAATTCAGTAGAAATATTTCAGACCTAAAATTGGAACTTACCAAACAAGAACATCAGAGGGGTGCCTGAGTGGCTGTCAGTTGAACAGCCAACTCTTGATTTCAGTTCAGCGTCCTGGAATAGAGCCCCACCTCAGGCCCTGTGCTGAGGGTGGAGGCTGCTTAAGATTCTCTCCCCTCTCTCCCCCTCCCTCTCTCCCTTCCTCTCCCCTGTCCCCTGCTTACATGCGAACACACACTATCTCTAAAAATATTAAAATTAAAAAAAAAAAACAGGAACATTACACAACGCAGCTCTCTCCCATTCGCTGAATGGACACAAATAAAACAGTTGAAAATTCTAAGTGGTCACAGAAAATGACAGAATTAAATAACTCTGTCCTCTTTATTTTGTTACAATCACTACGGTATTACTCTTTATTTTAGATATATTGTTTAAATAGAGACATAGACTATCACAAGGTTGAAGTTGCACATTACACCTTCTTTAAGTGCTAATGAATCTGAAATATGACAAACGAGCTCTCCAAGTAAGTGCATGTAGATAAGTCCATGGGTTTTGGGGATTGACTCTATAATTGGGAGTTCTCCGAATTCTCTTCTGTGTAGACTACAATGGTTATTAAATAAGAAGTACTAAGAATGTGTTAATTTGAAGCTTACATATCTAATATTAAACTCAACAGTGTCTGAAGCAATTGTTTAGAATATTGACCAACACAAGATTTTATACGTGTGCGTGTGTGTGTGGAATTTAGAATTGTGGAGGGGAAGCAGAATTTTCTATCTCTTTAAACTTTCAGTCATTTCTTTTATGTAGCACAAAAAAAAAAGATGTTTTTTTTTCCCTCAGTGTCATTGAGCTGTGGAATCCACTCTGATATTCTTTCCTCGCCTGGGGTGGGATAGCTTCTGAGGAGGGGCTAGGATTGCTTATGTGGTGCTGCAGAATATTCACTGATGCTATTTACAGTCCTAATTAAATGGAAGATTATTAGAAACGGGAAGGGGACTATAAATAGTTTGGTCCATTTTATCTGTTTCTTCAGTATGTGGGAAGAACATCGCTGAGCTCCTCCCTTGAAGTTCAGTTAACTCAGGATGTGTTCTGCCTTTGTTATTTTGCTTTGGCTTTTTAAAAAATCTCCTGATGCTGATCAAAGTGGGGGAAAAAAAACCAAAAAGGAATCACTCTTCAACATTGTAGAATATGGACAGAAGGAAAGTGAAATGAAATGGGGTGGGGAGGGGTGTGAGTGGCATAAGGAAAAAAAAAAAAAAAAAACATGGGCCTAATCCTTTCTGACAAGGTTTTTTTTTTTTTCCCCCCCTCAAAACATCTAAAAATAAATCTTATTTTCAGGTCTGTGAAAAATTGGTTCACTTCACCCAGCCATAATGGGATCAACCAATCTGTTCAGAGAGCAGGGCACTCAGGTTGGAAGCTTTCTCTCTCTGCTGTCAGGTTAGGACACCTTTTCCAGGGACTGGGAATCTCTCTTGGCTTCTTTTCATCCACTGTGTAGAGAATAGGAATCAGCTCTGCTCTAGGGGCAGGGCTGGGACCAGAACTGAACTTGACCTTGATCCAATCACCTGACCTGTGCAAATCCCTGATTACCCAAGTTAGGAAACACCTTTAGACATAGTGCCCCCAACCTTGGTTCTTATGCTGAGCTTCCCCACTGATTCTCTGCTCTCCTCTCCCCTTCTGCTCCAGCCTCCTTTGGACAAGGTGCCAGACTCACCTGCTAAAGTTCAGCTTTGATGTCATCTCTTCAAAAGCTTTCATCATGTCTTGGTTATGTGTTTAAAATTTCAGTTTCCTTAACACGCGTTTAAGGCAACCATGATCGTCTTCTAACCCATATATTAACCCTAAGTCCTCCACTTCTCCTTGATTCAGTGGGTTCTAGTCCCAGAGGTTTACAAACATTGCCCAGACTCTGGATGTTTAGTTATTACCTCATTGTTTTTGCTCATATCTTTGTTTCTTTGGTATATCATCTTTGTTCTTCTCATCTTAAATGTATCTCAATGCCAAAGTCATATCATATTTCTCCCACTGCAAATTACTTTTTCCCTTTCTCTAAATTCCTTAAATCTTAATGCTTCACCTTTTCATTTAGCATGTACCAACCGGCTGGTTAGTTATCTTTATTTGTATAGGTGTTTTTCCTCACCAACTAAGTTTAAGGTCCTTTAGAATTGTCATGTCATGGTAATAACTAAGCTACACATTATTCTACTTGGTAATCCATGTAAGATTTTCCTTAAATAGTTTCATTTGATCTCTAAAGCACCCTTTTAAGGAGGTTTTATCTCAACCATAGTTTCACAAGTAAAATAATAGAAGCTCAAGAACAGTGAAATAATTTCCTCCAAGTCACTAGGCTGATAATTGTTAGATCCAAAGTTGAAAATGCTGGAATTCTAGGGGCACCTGGGGCTCATTTGGCTGAACATCTTCCTGTTGATTTTGGCTCAGGTCATGATCCCAGGGTCATGGGATTGAGTCCTGCATCTCAGCGCAGAACCTACTTGAGATTCTCTCTCTCTGTCTCTGTCTCTCTCTGTCTCTCTCTCTCTCTCTCTCTCTCTCTCTCTGCCCTTCTCCCCTGTTTGACTTTCCCTCTCTCTAAAAATTAAAATTAAAATTAAATGAAACAAAATAAATGCTGGAGTTCTGACTATATCCTATGTTCTTTTCATAGCTCATGTCTGCTTTATAATTTTTGTGCCTGCCATAATGCCTGGCACTGGCTATAAATTAATGATACTGGCTTACTGAATAAGGGAATGAATGAATGGCAAGAGCACTGTGCATAACATTGATGAATTTAATAATTCAGCAGAGCTGCACTATGACATTTTCAGATCACCTGCCAGGGACCTGAGAAATGAAACCACTTTGTTAGTGGTACTTGTCTTTCTCAAAAACCGATAATAAAAGTCAGGACAAGATAGCCTTAAGTATGTTTCCTTCAATAACAAATATCACTTAAAAGCAAATTCCACGGTATTCCAAAAGTGTTTTTCTTTTTCATTGCACTTCAAGTTACTACATAAGAAAAAAAAAATCAAGCAAAACAGCAAGACATATGGTCTAATCCAAAGAATGATCTCAACACCACAAACCTAAAGGAGATAATTTCCCTTTAAATTCCCAAGGGGCTAACATAAATATATGTTGAAAGGATAACACGGATACTTCTCTGAGCCTCAGTCTTCTCATCTGAAAATAGAGAAAATAAGAGTACCTGCCTCCCAAAGTATGGAGGATTATTTGAGAGAAGCTAAGTAGAGTCATTAGAACAGTGCCTAGACATAGACATGCTAAGTAGCTACTATTATCCTAACATTACCAAGGAAGGAAAGGCACTTTGCTCCCTTCTTGCAGGGGGGCAGTCAGAAGTAAGCTTCTATAGTGAATGTTACCTAACTTTCTCCTGTATTCTGAGCACAGTCATCTATTCTAATAAATTTATATTTGCCCATGTTTTTTATTATTAAGGTCCAGAAAGGCATGTTTTGGTTGATGGAGGAAGAAGGCAGCCCTAGAGAAGCAGCATCGTCTGCTAGAAGAAATCTCTGCTTTCTGGGTCCACTCTTTGTCTTCCTGCCTCCTTTTCTGTGAACTTAAGGTTATACTTAAGTCACTCCAGAAAATGACTGTGCAGTCACTGTAGACAATTCCTCCCAAATCATTACAGACTGTTCGTGTCTGGAGAGAGGCAGCCTCTCTTTCAGTGATAATGACTGTTAGATGAAAGGATTAAGCTGATTACATCTTTGGAGTACCGTGTACTGTAAGCAATGTCTGCCCCAACTCCATGAAGCCATCATGGACTTGCAGTGCTTTACGTGAGAAAATAGATCTTGAAGTAGTAAAGTTTCTGGCCATGACTAGGTTATTTATTTTTTTCCTGGACATTTTAATTATTTTTTTGGCCAGAGTGACAGTAGTAAATTCTATAGAGAGCTTAACTGAGCCATTTTCCAGGTATAAACTGTTTTGTCATCCATTAGTGGGTTCAGCCAAGTGGAAATGTATGATGAATAAAAACTGTGGTCGGGGGGTGACTGGGAAAAAAGCATTTGAAGAGAGGGGATATTGGGTCAAAACAAAAGTCAGGTAAAATGTTCTAAGAGCATATCAGAAATTGGTTTAAAGCTTCTAGTAAAACAAGCAAACAAAACCCTACTTTCCACTATTTGCATGAGTCCAGCTGCATGTGAACCTCTTATCTGGAGGACCAGAGGGAGGTAAACACACATAGGTGATTAGAGGTGTGAGAGACTATGGAGATTAAGGAATAGAGAGTGCAAGCAGGAGATGCTGTCTACAGTTTGACTCAAACCCTTGTGGGACTTGGGGCATAAACACTGTAACTCTGAGGCCTAGGGGACAGTCTTTTATACAGATTTGGAGAAGGGACTATTTCCTCCCACCCCAGGAATGACAGTAACTTCAGCATCCTAGGTGTTCTGCTGATCACCTGAGGATACCTGCCTTGCTTGAGTGACAGTAGAACCCACAGCAGCTGTAAGGTCTGGATCCTTGAGGTTGTGCACAGCAGGAGTAGGGAACTCCATGCATGAGCAAAGAGATGAGTGAACAGGAGAGATAGACCAGGAACCTCTGTGCTGCAAGTGAACACGTAAAACTATCTTCTGCAGCATTTCAGACCAAAGTGGAGATTTTGAGTAATAGCTGAAGTTAGATTGCTGGGGATTCTCTGCTTACCTTTGAGAATAAATGAGGCAAAGCAACTAAAAGTCTGTTCTTTTCTAAATTAAGAGTAACTTCTGGGATGCCTGGGTGGCCCAGTCACTTGAGCATCCAGCTCTTGATTTAGGCTGAGGTCCTGGTCTCACGGTTTGTGAACTCGAGGCCTGCGTCAGGCTCTGCGCTGACAGTGTGGAGCCTGCTTGGGATTCTCTTTCTCCCTCTCTCTGCCCCTCCCCCACTCACATTTGTGCACTCTTGGTCTCTCTTTCTCCCTCAAAATAAATAACTTAAAAAAAAAAGAGTAACTCCTTTTTTCTTTTAATTTTTTTAATGTTTATGTTTGAGAGAGCACTCACGTGAGTGGGGGAAGGGCAAAAAGAGGGAGTAAGAGGATCCAAAGCATGCTCCATACTGACAGCAGAGAGCTCGAAGGGCTCAAACTCATGAACCATGACATCATGACCTGAGCCAAAGTTGGGTGCTTAGCCAACTGAGCCACCCAGGTGCCCTCAGAAAGAGTGACTTTTAATGGCTAAATTATAGAGGATAGACCTAGCCCTCTAAGAGAATGGGCTGTTCATGTCTTAATAAATTTGTTGCATTTCTTCTATCAGTGTAGTATGACAAGTGACCTCTTTGTGTTAGAAACTGCCTGAAAAAAAATGAGTTAATTTAATCAAGTAATTTCATGTCCACATTGCTGGGATGAGTTTGGTCAAAGGAAGGAAATTGGTAGACCTGTGACCAGAAAGACTCTCATCTTCACCTTGTCTACCAGATCTCTGGAGGAATCATGGCCAAGACAATAAGTGGAAGGGTGTGCCACTTTTTGGAAGGATATGGCACAGGTTAAAAAGATCAGGGTGAAATCTATATGTGAACTTTGATAAAGACTGAATAACTCACCAGTCAAGTTAATAGGGACTGAAAGAGAGTATAATATTCTTTTTTAGTTTGAGTAAGACACTTGGTAACACAATCTGGATACCATGACAGAAGAACCTTGACATTCTTTTTCGGAAGTAGTCTCTTATAGACGAGTAATGAGTGGACAGCAAACTGCTACTGACTTATTAATTAGTGTACACACACCACTGATTTTCCTATGTCTTAGCTGTGCATGCACATTGGTTTTACAAGCTATGAAGGCCAAGCTTGTGGCTTAGCATATGGTACTCCTTCAAATAAGCACAACTGCCTGCCTCTCTGCTTATCTAATCATAGCAACAGAGAAATTGACTTTTCATTATTCTTTTCCCCAGGCCCTGGGAGATGTATGTGCCAAACACTTGGCATTCTTAGTAGCAGAGTCAATCATAATTAGGATTTCAAATTAAAAGTGCTTTGCCAGCGAGGACATGTAGTGTTTTATATTATTTGTTTGAACAAATGTAATATAACTTGAAAACAGCAAAAGAATAGAAATAAGTAAAGCTCACATTTTTTTATGTGTAATCTTGTGGAGTTTTATTTTATCAGAATGTTGGATAAACTGAGTAAGCAAAAAGTATGAAATATAAAGATTTATTGAAACTATTCTTCTAAGTAATAGTTTTGTTTTCTTTTGAAATGTCTGTTGTTTAATGTTGGATGTGGTCAGATAGCGGGTGGGAGGTTTGTTGGAAATCGGCTGTGGAAAAAGAATATGATATAGCCAATCATTCTATTGACTTTGCCCTTGGAGTCTGATATGACTTGGTTTTCAGTGGTAGTTGTTTCACAAATGAATGTAAAAAATAATTTCTACTTGACTTCATTCAAATCTCCATTGATATACTTTAAAGAGAGGAGAAATATTCTTGATAAAGAAACCACACTTTCATTTTTGATATTGTCACCCCATTGCCCTTATAAGCCACAATGAATAAAAGCCATATTACACCTTAGGCTAAAAGAATTTTCTGGGACCTTATTTCCTCATTTTTAAAGTGAGAGGACTTATTTGGATGATCTCCATGAGGTTAAGTGTTTTGTTGAAGATCGTAGTAGTTGGTGGCAGGTGCTGAATTAGAACTCAGCTCACTTATTTAAAAGCAAGCAAACAAAAAACCAAACTGACCTACTTCACAGTACACAATATTTGAGAGAGGAGTGGAATAGAAAAGGGTCCATAGACAAATCATTTACCTACATGGGATTCTTTTTTTATTCGTAAGTCTCCACATCTTAGCCTTCCTCCCCTTCCTTTTCATATTGCTCTTTCTCATGTTTTCTTGGCCTGTGGTTATGGTAGAGAGATATCTCTAGAACATATCTTGATTATAGATTGAGAGCAGAATGCCAACAAATTCTATTTCATGGCACTTGAAATTCTGTGAATATTAAAATGAGCTCTAACATTTAGCCTTTTTTTTTTTTTTTGAGAGAAGGTATAGTTAGAATCCTTTTTCATGCAAGATTTTCTGACAATTTTATTCATCTCTACTTTCTTTTTATAGCAACACTAGCTATTCATATGCATTTTCATATTTTAGTTTGTCACCAATTAATTGGCATAAACAAATTATTAGCCTGACAATAGTAGTTGTAGGCTGCATTAACCCACTGCTTCATTATCATCACTACACCCAAGTTACCTGCCAGTAAGTAAATACTGATAACTCCTACTCTTGTCAATAGTTGTCACACTGATTCTCACCCTGGTTGTGTTTTCTGCATTTTCCTCTCAAACTGGTTTTCCTTGACTTATTCATGGGGAGTCATTTATAAGGCCTTTACTATTCCCATGACAGAATACCGCAGCATTTCACTGGCAGTTGTCACAGTTTCATATCTTAAAATCAGCTTAACTACTTGTAGAATGCATTCTTCTGAATGAAAGGTGTTATGCAAACTTAAGTCATTGCTCTTTTTTTTTTTTTTAAAAAAAAAGCAGGATAAATTGCTCTGTAGGATAATTTTGCCACTCTAAGTGTCTCTTCCCTTGACTTCTTCTTGGAAAGCTCTTATTTCAGCTTTCACTGTGAGATCTTTGTCGTTTTCACCACACGCTTCTGTCAAAGAAGCCCTTGGATCACCGCCATGATACATCTTTGCTGGACACTTCTTTCAAGTGCTGTCAACACCTCTCTTAATTGCATGGTTTTAAAATCAGTCTAGCGATGTGTTAAAGTTAGATGGCAAATTTATTTAAAACAAATGTGTAAATTTGTATTCTCCCAAATATGCATTCAACCATACATGTATAGAGTTCAAAAAGAGAGCTAAAGAAAGCTAAAGGGGTGGGGGTGGGGGGGCGGTGTGGGGAGAGAAGTCTGTGTATGTAAATGAAAGAGCTAAATTGTAGATACCCTATGAGTATCAAATTTCTAGACAAATATGCATCACACATATATATGTGCAGTACTTACTTACATAGATACATACATATTGTCTTTCCAAACACCTGCTCTTGGTGAGCAGGATTTAGTAGGCTGTTAATGGTAACACCTAGAACTTGAAGTAGGAAAAAGTCTTTAATTTTTAACGATTATCTGTTTTCGTTTGTGGCACTTTAAAAGTTAATCTGAATTTGAATTCCTGAAATAGTATTTGTGTTTGACTTTTCTTGTGTAGTGTTGATTTGTCTTTGGATTCCAGTTTCTCTTTGAGCAATACACTTTTTAGATGATATATCTGTCTGGGTGACTTACCTCATAGTCATGCTCAAATATGTTACAGGCCATTTCAGATTCATGGCAGGAAAATGCTACCCATCAAGATGTCAATTCTGAGCAATTTCTACATTTTGTCCATTCTATTATAGAAGTGTCTTTCATTCACAAGTAACTTGTTTCTGAGTTTGGTCTATATGACTACTGTAACATTGTAAATCAAATGTTCTTATGACCGTGTAAATAGCTACAATATGGATGTTTTAGAATTACATATTTGGTTTGCTGGATTGATCCCAACTCAAATCTACTTGTTTTTTTAATCAAAGGATAGTTTTACATGTCACTTGCACCTTAGACTCTGCCTGTGAACTTTAAACCCAGCTCTACCCTACTGGTTTCCTAATGGAAGGGGAATGTCTTCTATTTAAATTAAACTGACAGTTTTTGTTGATGAGCCCTAAGAAAGATTAAATACTGTGTTGCTCTTCTGTTGTTCCTGAGACTCTGTGGCTCTATTACAGTAGTAGAATGTTGTTTGTGTCAGTAATGTTAGTTACTGTCTTGATTGAGACCACAGAGACCTGAGATGTTGATTAAGAAGCATGATATTAATCATGGTTTAAGTGCATAACAAATTAACCAAGAGGCTCCATATTTGTCTATCCATGAACCCATTGTTAGCAAATGTGCTTTGGATTTCAGTTCCTTTACTTACTTAGTAATATATTTTAAATATGTGGAGTTATCACAGGGAAATTTTCATTTTTGTCCAAGACTTATTCAGTGTTGTATTCCAGTTGTGTAGACCTCAACATATTATTCCCTTTAGAAATAGAATTGGAAATATTCATAGTAATGAATATTTAAGAAAGAATAGGCAACAAGATAACTAAGAAAAAGAAATAAGCGATGGATAGTGAGTGAGAAGTAAGTATAAGTAATTCAGAATATATTTTATCAAAAATTGCTTTTTAAGTGGCACTTTCTCTTGCTGCAGAAGACATTATTGAACAAAAAAACAAGCCTCATGCAATTCAATTTAAATTTATCACTCTATTATTTTAATATATTTACTCAGGGTTAACAACTCATTAAGCACCAAATTGCTCACTCTTAATGAGTCTCTGATGCTAAAATCAAGCTGACTTAAACTTTACTGTAAAATAACAACAGTACTATTGCATAAGGATGTAATAAAAATTTGGTAAATGCTACTGAGTGCCTGTGGAGTGGAAACCAGATTTGTGACATGAAATAGAAAATAAATCATACATGTGGCTTGCAGAAACATGAGTAATAGATTTTATCCACAAAGACATAAGCCTAATTTTGTTTCACTGTAATACATTCTATAAAACATGAAGTCATATGTATTTTATTTGCACATTTACCTTGTTTCTACAATAAAATAGTTATAGAATCTGGTAAAAAAGAATATCAACATTTAAGCCAAAAGCTCTAGACCCTACCAGGCTGTAACTACTGTCAGGATTATGATGATACTAATCAATACTGGGTTCATTGTTAGAAATTAGCACTCTTAAATTGTTAGCTGGTTATTTTTCCAACTCCTTCAGGTGTGTTCACATGTACCCTGCAATGAGACAATCATCTTAAGAATCATGTTATCTAAATTAGCCTTTGTTTGGGGCGCCTGGGTGGCGCAGTCGGTTAAGCGTCCGACTTCGGCCAGGTCACGATCTCGCGGTCCGGGAGTTCGAGCCCCGCGTCAGGCTCTGGGCTGATGGCTCAGAGCCTGGAGCCTGTTTCCGATTCTGTGTCTCCCTCTCTCTCTGCCCCTCCCCCGTTCATGCTCTGTCTCTCTCTGTCCCAAAAATAAATAAACGTTGAAAAAAAAATTAAAAAAAAAATAAATTAGCCTTTGTTTGTCTCTCCATCATCCCATTGTCTGTGAAGCATCAGCCTCAGATCTCATTGCATATGCCCCACTATGAAAACCATCCATCATGAGAACCACCTATGCCCCTGGTACAGGAGCTTCTCTCTCCCCAAACTTGCAATCCCCTGACTGTCAGAGTGATGATGAGTTTTCCATAGAAATGTGATTGATGGCCTCTTCCCCAGTTCTATGCCAAGGAGGCTTGTGCCTCAAATTTTAACAGTTTCTCTTTAACTTTATAATTGTTCTCTCAGCTTTTGCCTACAACCCATCTCTCAAGCCTTACTATCTTCTTCATCTTCCTAAAGGCTAAGGGCTTTAGCTCCAACAAAAACTCCTTCTTTCTCTCCCATTATAAAACAAATACCCAGTGAAGATCAGTTGAACAACATAGTGATACCTTGTGGATGACAAAGAACATTGAGATATTATTTTTTACAAATAGTATTGGGGCCTCGCACTGCCAACCAAGAACCTTGCCATAATTTTATTCACAGTGTTTATGTCTTTGAGCAATATTTAGATGAAAAATATTTATGAAAATATATGCTACTTATGTTTCTGAATGTAAAACATACTTTTAATGTAACAAGGTATGGAATTTAAAGGAATTTACTTTCTCTTGGTGTTTCTTTTTTTTTTTTTTTCTATGAAGGTTCACTTTTCTATCACCATGTCTTCAATAAAATCTTTATTTAGAAATCATCATTTTCACTAATTGACTCTGATTTCAGCCATGATCCTGTATTTTATCCTTGTCACTAAGCAACCTTGTGTTAGGATTTTAAAAATTATTTAAAATAGGGATAAAAATGGCGTGCCTGGGTGGCTCAGTCAGTTAAGTGTCTGACTTCAGCTCAGGTCTTGATCTCGCAGGCTGTGAGTTTGAACCCCACATTGAGGTCTGTGCTGACAGAGTGCTTCGGATTCTGTGTCTCCCTCTCTCTCTCTCTCTCTCTCTCTGCCCCTCCCCGCCCCCCCGCGCTCTCTCTCTCCCTCTCAAAAATAAACATTATTTTTTTTAAATAGGGATAAAAATAGTTCTTGTTCTACGTTGGTCCACACCTTAATATTTTTACAAACTCACAATTGACAAAACACACACACACACACACACACAGAGTGAAGCTTTAATAATAATAAAATTTATAGAAAAGCTATAAATAGAAACCTTTTTAATATATTTTAAATTAGAGGATTTCTAATCCAAATTTGAGTATTAAAACTAGCTATATACTATATTTGAAGAAACTATAATTTGCATGTTTCTTTCAATGTAATGTGATTTATGTATTTAACATGAATGACTTTTTTTTTTATTTCTTATTGTCATGGCTTCCTAAATTTCTAACATAGTATTTTAAGGATTCAGTGATAATATAGTTTCCATGTATGTGTGATGGGCATTCTCTAATTTACTTTGCCCTTACTACCATGTAAGTAAAAATTATTTTCATGATAGACCCAATTTCTTACATTGGGTTTATTTTGATGTTTGGATAAAGCAGTGGTTTGCTTTGGTTGGTCTTAGTTTTTATTTCTTGAGGTATAACTTACATATAGTGAAAGGTTTACATCTTAAGCGTACTATTCAAGGAGGGAGTTTTGCCAAATGCATACAGTTGTATACCCCACACCCCTAACAAGACACAGAACTTTTCAATACCCCTGACAGTTTCCTCATACCCATTCCTAATCCTCCCCACCCCATAAGCAAGCACTGATCTATCACCATAGTTTTAGGGGTTTTTTTCTTAGTCCAGAATTTTATGAAAATGAAATTATATATTCTATTCTTTTTTGTCTGGCTCTCTTTACTCAGCATACAGCTTTTGAGACTTGGTAGATTGCCTTTTAATAATATACATACAATTGAGTTTCATAGACCTGAGCAAGTCACAGTTTCTTACAAAATTAGACATTGTGATTTGCTACCTACTGAATGATGAAGATGAAACTATGTGTTTCAGTGATTTAAGACCCCGAGAAGGGTTTTCGGCACTGAAATGAAATGTTTTTAATCTTCTCCACTATTGCTTTGAAATTTCAGTATTCTCTTATAAATTAAATAACTTATTTAACCTAATTGTGACCTCAATCCAAAGACTAAATCACAAAGACTTTTTCTTTGTAATATGCATTCATGCTCAGCTTCCTGAATACTGATTAGTCCCATCACTTTCTACTAACTCTAAGACCAAAAAACAAATTTGTTACCTATTTTCATCTTCCTTTTATGTCTTTTGTAAATAATTTGCTAACATAATTTTAAAGACCTTCATTTTCATAAATAAAGAAAAACAATGTGATTAAGATTAGATCACTTGGCTAAAATTTTGGAGCTATTTAAGTATGCAAGTCAAACAGAAATTCTATCATCTGTCAACAAAAAATAGGAGTAAGTTTTTCTCTAAATGGAAAATAGAAGGCAAGGCAAGGTGTAGAAGAATGCCATGAAAAACAGCAGAGGAACCTGGAAGGTCCAGAGGTTTCTAACTGTGGGTTTGATGAAAAATAATGAAACATATCTTACATCATTTAGAATCCTATTTGAAAAATAAGTTATCACGTATTTTAAATTTCTGGTATTTTAAAGGTGACACTATATAGCAATTACTTGTTTTCATTTCCTTATTTGATACTACACATCTTATTTGTGTAGTTAGATTTATTAGGCTGACAGTCCATATATTAGCCCCTTTTCATATAGAATCCTTGAAAAGAACTCTTGACTTCATTTTGAGATGAAGTCTTCCCTCAGCTTAATTGCTTTTAGTATCAATTCAGTAAATGAGAAGAAACTATTATTATAATCATTTGCCTTCTTAAGAAAATAAAACTCCAGAGTTTATAAAATGGGAAGATAAATATATTTCAGAAAGTAATTGTATGTGTATTTATTTATGTGTGTGTGTTACACAAAAATAGTTTTAAAATCAACTTTGGAGAAAACAAACAAACCAAAAAAAGCACCAACAGATATATTGTTTTTCATTGATCCAGTGCCACTTCAGACTAACACACAAATTTAATTGTGTTAGCAGAGATAATAACTTTCAACACGATGGTTCCTTTTTTAACAAAGAGACATTATAGTTTTTAGAAAATATGTTAACAGCAGATATGCTTTCCTGAGTCTCTCCAGCACCACAGGCAATTGGGACAGCTCCACTGGCCTGAATAATAAAATGGTAATAACCTCAGTTAGAACAAATAATTATTTTACTGGTACAGATGCACTTAACTTTACAATAGATGCCCTCCTAAGGTGCTGTGTGTAAATCATTTTTTAGAAGTTAAATAATCATTTAAATGTTTTAGGGCAACTCCTTGCTTAGAAAAACCCTTTGAAGTTTTCTTTTATAATGCAAAAACCAATACTGACTTATCTGTTTTGTAAATTAGGGTGTTTCTATTCTAGTTTTATTGAAAAGTGATATATTTATTTAAGTGTAAAATTTCTTTGAAAATAATGTGTAAGTATATATAATTCAGCTGTTAAAGGACGAAAATGCATTGATACTTTAGTTGTCCTCAGAAGTCTATCAGAATCATTGGGTGTTGGGGAGGGGGGTGTTGGAATTATACATCTTTCTCCTGCTCTGATGAAAATCAATACCGTGAAGAGTTACTGATACTAATCAGAGTGTGTTGGATCTCTGAGATATCTGAGGACTGAGAAAAAGATGAAGGAATATAACCTAGAGATACTAAAAGTACCACATCTTTTTGGTTCTCCATTCTTTTAAATGAAGATGGATGGTTCCTAGAGTCAGTTATGTTCAAAAGTAGGGCAAGTGCCATCTCAAGCCTAAGAGGAAACTCCAACTCCTAGGGGTACAGGTCTGAGTGAAGTTGGCCCAAACAAAAGCTTGTGGGAGATAAACTTAGGAAAGGTGGAAAAAAATTCTGAGTCTGTGACAGTTTACATAAAAAGTTGATAACAAGAGTAGCCTTGGAACTCATCTGAGTGCCATGGGTTTCCATTAAATTTTTGTTTACTAAACAGGTATGAGTTTCTTCTGGACATGTCTTTCCAAGACATCATGGATTTTTCTTTCTTTCTTTTTTTCTATACATTAGACAATTCCAAGATTATTTGTGTATAGTTTATTCAACACTAAGCAATTACTGATTCCACACAATTGACATCACTTATGCATATTTTAATTGAAAATGAGTACGTGTTCTTTGGTGTTTTATTCTTTTTAAAAATTTTTTAATGTTTTAAGAGAGAGAGACAGTGGAGGAGGGGCAGAGAGAGAAGGATATACAGAATATGAAGCAGGCTCCAAGCTATTAGCCCAGAGCCTGAGCTCTTTGCGGGGCTGGAACTCACAAACCTCGAGATCATGACCTGAGCCAAAGTTGGATGCTTAACCTACTGAGCCACCCAGGTGCCCCTAGTGTTTCATTCTATAGCACTAACAAAAATGTTTTTTGAAAGTTAGTTTCAGAAGTCATCATCCATAGTATATAAGTCTTATCTTGGCCAGCTTGCATTTGCCATTGCCTCCCCACCTCTGTTCAACCAGCTCTGCTTCTCTAAAAGAATGGAATTGGAAGAACAGACCATCTGCCTGCAGTTTAACCATGTCTTGTTCATATTGTAGACAATAATCAAGAGACTAAAAATGCATATGGAATAATTATTTACAGTAAATGCCTTCCATTTTGTCTGTTTTGGACACAAGGGATAATGCTTTCATTTTCATAGTTACTCACTGTGAAAGTCTTAGATATCTTATGGGAAAAACTTATACTATCTGCTCATCTAGAAATGTGCTGTTCAATATAATGGCCACTAGACCTGTGACTATAATTAAAATGGTTAGTATGAATGAGAAAATGAGTTTTAAATTGTATTTAAGTATGATCAACTTGAATTTAAATTTAAAAACTGAAGCAGCGTAAGCTATCTTCCATTAAACACAACTTTATTTTAAAAAACCACACCTTTATTGTTCTGATAGGACTATGTTTCACCTAAAGCTTTTAAAATTTAGCATCTGAATTGCAATGTGCAGTATAAAATATATACTAGGTTTCAACGACTTAATATTAAAAACATATATAAACTATCTCAACAATTTTTATATTAATTAGATGTTGGAATTATAATATTTTTAATATATTGGGTTACATACAATATATTAATGTAACATATTTCTTTGTACTGGTTTTTAATGTGGCTTCTAGGAAACCTGTAATTACATAGGAGATTTATGTTATATTTCTACTGTGCAGAGCTGATGTAGGTCATTCAGAAATGTGTGGCAATTATTCTTCTATGATTTCATAAGGAGAATATTAGTCCGAGGCTGATGATTAGTTGTGCAGATCTGAAAAGAACAGGTTTCCTTCATGGTCTGTGCCGTAAGGGAAAGGGCCTCTTTCCCAGTGTATAAGAGGACCAAACTTGGCCCTGTAATTTTTTCTTTTTTTGGCCCATCTTTTTTTTTTTTTTTTTTTTTTTTTTCAACGTTTATTTATTTTTGGGACAGAGAGAGACAGAGCATGAACTGGCAAGGGGCAGAGAGAAAGGGAGACACAGAATCGGAAACAGGCTCCAGGCTCTGAGCCATCAGCCCAGAGCCCGACGCGGGGCTTGAACTCACGGACCGCGAGATCGTGACCTGGCTGAAGTGGGACGCTTAACCGACTGCGCCACCAGGCGCCCCTTGGCCCATCTTTAAAATTTTTTCCTGTGTTTGCCATTCTGCTTTGTATGTAGTACATACAGAAAGAGTACATTCTTTCTCCCAATAGGTTTAAGGGTTTTTTCCCACCTTTACTTTTTAATCCATGAAGTATGCATTATGAGAAGAGGTGAGCTGATAGTTCAGAAAGACAGCAAAGATTCAGCATGGTATAGTGGGAAAGATGTGAGTTTGAATACTTGTGCTTCCAATTATCTGCTGCATGGCTTGGGAAAATTGTTTTTTCTAAATTTCAGTTTACTTTACCTAAAAAATGATACATAATAGAAAAATTGGGGGTACCAAAATTCATAAGACTTAAAAGATACAAGAAATATTAAAATGCCTCATATATAGCAGGTTCACAAAAGTGTTCTGAACAAAAACAACCTAAGTTTCCAAATTTCTATCTTATTGGCCACACGGGCATATACAATGTTGAGTCTGACACGTATTCCAGGTTCCCAGATTGATCCCCTGCCTAGTGAAGGGAAGATCCTGTTTCTCAACTATCTCATCCCTCTTTCTGTACTCTGTGCAACCTTTCAGTTCTTCCACTTGCATTAAAATTAAATTACCACTTAGATTAGATCAAAAGATTGTCCCTGGTTATGAAGAGGAGAAAAAATACTTTAAGCTAGCACTAATCCCTTAATACACCATGATATTTGGGTACATTTTTTTCCTCGCTTGGAAATTATTTTTCAGCCTTCTCTGAAGTACTAAAAGTCCTTTACCAACACAAGCCCAGTGCAAGTTAACCTGATAGGAGATTTGTTTTGTGCTTTGGAAATACTTGTCAGACAAGCTTTCAACACAGAGATGTGTGATTTACATTAGTTTGCATAAGAAAATGTCACTCCAGGGACAAATTTCTCTCTTTATTCTTTCTTATACTACAGAACAGACAAAGAGGGTGAAGTGGTTGTTTTTTACTGAGTAGAAAATCATTTGACATTCACACACAAAAAAATAAAGTGCTGTGTTATTAGTCAAACCTTAGTTCTCTCCAGCAATATTCCCTAATGTCCCATTTGTCTTACTTTTGCTATTGCTGTTGTTAATTTATTTTTCAGTTTGGGTAACTGGTCCCAACTAAACCCATTATCTCTTTTATCTTCTTATCTCTTAGTATCACTTCATGTTTACAGAGAACTTACTGAAAGTAGTGGTCATTGTGACCCTTTTTCTTAGAAGACCTCATTCTTCCTGAGAATTCAGATAAATGATTCACAGATTGTGTCAGGTTATTGGACCTGTAGAAAACAAAATGACTCAGACACGGCTTTTGGAGTTAGTCTTCTGTGAATGTAAAATATATAGGCAGAGTTGGAGACTGCACCAAACTGATCAATCTCAAGGCATAAAGACTAAAGTTAAGATGCATTCTAACCTCAAGGGTGGACATTCTAAGATACCCATTAGAAGATTCTTTATACGCCTTCCCGTCGCCATCTTCAGTGATAAAGTAGTTATTTTAAATTTTGTATACTTGAACAAGAAAACAAAATGTAGAAGATAATTTATTGATAGATTTTTGAGAGAGATAAAGAGTAGGGGAGGAGCAGAGAGGGAGAGAGAGAATCCCAAGCAGGCTCAGCACAGAGCCTGACACAGGGCTTGATCTCACAATTTGTGAAATCATGACCTAAGCTGAAATCAAGAATTGGAAGCTTAACTGACTGAGCCACCGAGGTGCCCCTGTAGAAGATAATTTTCAAACCCATATGTAGCAGTTGTTGGAGGATGGAGAGGTGAAAGTTGATAGATTTAAGACAGACGTGGTCTGCAAAGATTTTGCAAAGATAGATAAACTCAGTCTTCTTTGCAGTGTAGTATCGTTGGTGCAGAAGGGTTGGGAGAGAATTTCAGTTGTGGCAGAGATGTGATCAGGGATTTTGCATGCAACATCATCTTCTGAAAGTCAGGTTGTGGTAATCAAACAGCTTACCATCAAATCTTAACCCTTTAGTCCCATTTCCTGTCCAAGGCAGAAATTTTCTCCTGGATATTCCTGACAAAAGATCATCTGTCTTGTGCACCATCTAGCTTGTGGGTCTCCTACTAACGGTTAAGGTGGGGTTGATGTTCTATTTGATAGTATTTTATAGGGGAACCTGAGAATGCCAGCATATACTTGCTTTTTAGGGTTCCTGAGGGAGCTGCTAATATGGGAGAGAGAGTGTCCAAGGCTCATGTTACTAATAGCTGTGGAAACTCTGTTATCCACATAGCAGAGCTTTTGAAAGTCTATATTTGGGCTTAAAGCCTAAGCAGAGTCTTCTCTGCTTCCCTCAGAGCCTATTTCTAAGCAGCAGCAAGAACAAATGTGCCCAGCAGGATGTGGGTTTGGGGAAGCAGAAGAGAGATCAATACCATGTAGAATCTGAAAGAGAAAGAGCACATATATTTGTGCTTTTTGAGGTATAGTGACTCCATCCAATAGTAAAGTGTGGTCAAATGAATGGCTTCAAATTTGACCAGGTTATCAAATCTTCTTTTCATGATGAAGAGCTAAGAAGTGGATGAGAAGAGGTGGACTTGGGATGGGAAATACAGCCCAACAATCACCTCCTTTAACCTATTTTTCAATGCAGTCTGTTCTGTGTTTGGACGGCTCAAATTCTCAAATGTTTTTTCTTAAATTAACTTGCCTTTTGTTTCCTATGTTGCACTCATAGAGCCCAACTCTTCAGTCTTGAACTAAGTAGATAATGTAGAAGAAGATTAGAATTTAACTTGGGGTACTTGGGTGACTCAGTTAAGTGTTTGATTCTTGATTTTGGCTTAGGTCACAATCTCACGGTTTATGAGTTTGAGGCCTATGTTGGGCTCAGTGCTGACAAAGCGGAGCCTGCTTGCCATTCTCTCTCTCCCTCTGTGTCCCTCCCCACTGTTATCTCTTTCTCTCCCTCTCCCTCTCTCTCTCTTTCTCAAAATAAATAAGCTTTAAAAAAAAAAGAGTTTTTACAATATTTAAGACAACTACTTACTATCTAGCACCCACTTTGAAAATTGGGCCATGATTTCCCATCCTCTAATTTGTGAATCTCTTTTAATAATTATTTAAAGACTCCTAACATTGGTGCCCCAATCATATATACAAGAAGAATGGCATTCATTTGGGCCTTATCCTTAAACTCATTGGGAGTACCTAATCGCTCCCCTATTCTCTCCTCTCCTACCTTGAGCTTATCTTCCTGGATAACCATGTGTATTCTTTTAAAGTAAAGATCATTCTTTGGAGAGGAAAAATTTAAAGTACCTCGTCCTACTTGCACTGTCTTCACACTTCTTTTTAAAGCAGTATCCCTAAGAATTCTTTGTTATTGCACCAGACAAATCATAAATGCCACAATTTTAACCTACATCAAGGCAAAACAAAACTTGGTAAATTATCATTGGCCTTTTGTGCAAAATTTGGTTGATCCCAATCTTCAATTTGAATATTATGCATTATAATAACAATAATATTTATATAGAGCTTACTGTGTTGTAAGCACTACTCTCAGCATTTTATATATATTTACTCAGTTAACATTAACAATTGCTTTAGGTTTATATTACTGTTATCTCCATTCTATTGATGAGGAAACTAAAACTCAGAGAAGGTAAGTGGCATGTGCATAGACACAATGCCAAAAGGTGGTGGAGCTGAGGTTAGAGGTTTGAATTTAGGCAGTCTGGATTCAGGGTCCACGGGTTTTTTTGGGTTTTTGTTGTTGTTTGTTTGTTTGTTTTGCTCTGTTTTGTTTTTTACCATTACACCATGCTGTAGTTGCAATGTTTACTTACAGGTATACACATCCTTTTATGTTCTTTCCTGTTTTTGTGAACCTTACTTTATCTTTTATACCTTTTAAAATCTGAGCTCCTTAGAGATTTTCCCATGTGGTCAAATTTCTTTAGGTGCTCTGAATAGTCTCTGAATGGAAGAGAGTGTTTTCCACACACATAGAACCCACATGAGTACTTCAGATGCACAAAGCTCAGGGTCAGAGCCTGAAGGAGAACGTATCACAGCATAAGTAATGATAATAAAATCCAAAGGAAGGTAAAACCCCAAATGTTTTAAGGTCAGATTCTGGAATCTACAAAAACACTGTCCTGGTTAAGCAGCAAGGGAAAGGAAATAGCATAAGGCAATTCAGCAGGGGAGCAATGAGAAGCCAACAGAGTTAAATCAGTGAAGCTGGAAGGTAGGCTTTACAAATCCAGTTATGGAGGACGATACCAGACGAAGGAAACAGAGTGGGCTAGAGATTCTCAATTCTCCTGGAAACTTTAAAAACCAGGAGACCTAGCATTCAGATCTAGTTGGTTTTCTAGTACCATCTCCAATAAAAGGAACCAGGGGTCATTGGGAAAGTGGCTGATTCTGAGACTATGCAGGGAATGTACAAGGTAAGCTTGTAGCAACATGTGGTGATAGTAAGAAAGTACTGGGGGGAGAGTGGAACCAGTGAGGGAGAAGGGGAAAAGAAGGAAGAAAGAAAGAACACCCAAACAAAATATAGGGATATGTCACAGGGACATAGGAGCCAATAGAAAGCTCCCAATGGCCAAAGCCAATTTCAGCAACAAACTAAAGTAATATTGGATTATAACCTTAAATACAAAGTAAGTCTATACTGATATGAATAAGTTATTGAATAAATAAATGAGAGAACAGACACATTGCCCATGTGGAATTACAACGTAACTCCCCATTCCTTAAGTGTGGAATGCATGTAGTGACATTTTCCCAAAGAGTACAGGGTAGAAAAGAGGAAAAAAGTGATTTTCACTGAAGAAAACTTACAAACACTACCTCAGCCAGGTAGTCAATGTCAAAATCAGTAGTTGCCATCATATTCATATGATATGATAAAAATGGGCATGTTAGCATTAAGGTCTTCCTTTCCCAAACCCATAACCACAGTCTGATCATTAGAAAAATGTCAGGAAAATCCTGATTGAGGAACAGTCTGCAAAATACTTGGCTAGTATTCCTTAAAACTGTCAAGGTCTTTAAAAACAAGGGAAGTGTGAGAAACTGTCACAGCCAAGAGGATGCTAAGGAGACATGACTAAATTTACTGTGAAATACTAGATCAGACCCTAAAAGAAGGAAAAAACACATTAGGTAAAAGCTAAGAAAATCAGAATAAAGTATGAGTTTTGATTAATAATAATGTATCAATATTGGTTCATTAATAGTTCAAATGTACCACATTAATATGTTAATAACAGGAGAAACAGGATGTGGGGTAAATATGAATTCTATGTACTTTCCTTGAAATTTTTCTGTAAATCAAACTATTCAAAACTGAAAATTTTATTCAAATAAATCAATTGCCCAGCCAATCCTGGAAAGCTCTGGGAGAAGTGGCTACGATACTTTATAACATCATCATTAAAGGGGGTCATCTGAAGGTAAGATAATGGAGGTCCCCTGACATAATAATGTAGCAAAATCAATATGAAGCCAGCCTTTGACTATACAATTGCCCATTCCTTCACTATGGTTCATTCATTATCAAGTTTCTGATTTCAGGGAATAATCTGTAGTCTCAGAATTTTAAGGTAATAACTTTTCTATGTCCTCTTTTATTTTATAGCAGGTGCACGTGAGTTATCTATGTACATGAGTGTATACGTTGATAAAGGGGTGATATTAATTAGGATATAATAATTACTAAGAGGTCTAAAAAGACCTAAGTTAATATTCAGGTTCTGCTGTACACGCTCATATCTTGGCATTCCAGACATTATCACTGCTACTTCTTTATTAAAAGATGAAGTACTAAAATGCTTTAGAAACATGAGAGAGAGAGAGAGAGAGAAAGCCCCTCGAATGTCTCTGTGGCGTGGCCAGACTGTCTACCTGGCCCTTCTAGCTTAGTCTCTGGGGCACGCTACATTTCTCAGATACCTATCCTCTCTGAAAGGTATTGACTCCAAATTTTGCAGGAGTTTTTCTCAATTTCAACAAATGGGATTGTAGTCTGTTTTCCTCCATGTACTTTCCAGCCCTTTCTGTGAGGAATTAGATTCTGTATCTGTTCTTTGTTGGGTTGTTTCTGATGGGGGTCTAAGGATTCCCAAGCTTTTCATGTGATAGGGACCTACCTGTGCTTTCTACTCTACTCTGATCCCACCTGATGAATAGATCCTTCATACTCTTTCTCATTTTGAGTAAATAGCCTGAGTTTACCACATTTTCATTCGAACTTTAACCTTCTTCATTTCCAAAGTATAACACTCGCCTATCTTAGTCCTAATCAAGCCCTCATTTTAAATTTTATTCTGGCCCTTCATTCACCAGAGTGTATACCGAGTACATAAAGATGTTTGCTCCATCATATTATACAACCTGTGCCCTGGGTTCTGAGGTAGAAACAAATCTAGACACCGTGTTGTGATAGTTTTCATTCTAAAATAATCTTAGAGGTCACTTTCAGTTCATTACATTGAAATAGAGGTTACAAATTCATATGTTTACAGGGAGGATATATAACAAATAGGCCATTGACTCTATTCCCTATGCTATATCTCTCATACCTATGATTTACACATTCTGTCACTGGAAGCCTGTATTTGATGGCATTGGAATAGCATTGTGTCCTGACAGTACCTACCTTTGTTAATATAGTATAAGGTATAGAGTTGTTGAAAACATAAAAAAAAAAATTAATGTTTGTTCATTTTTGAGAGAGAAAGGCAGAGCACAAGCAGAGGAGGGGCAGAGAGAGAGGGGGACAGGATCTGAAGCAGGCTCCAGGCTCTGAGCTGTTAGCACAGAGCCCAACGTGGGGCTCAGGCCCAACCAACAGTGAGATCACAACCTGACCCAAACTTGGAGGCTTAACAGACTGAGCCACCCAGGTGCCCCAAGGTATAGAGTTTTTGAATTATTGGGTCATATACCTGAAACTAATGTAGCATTGTGTGTCAACTGTACTTCAATAAATAAATCAATAAGAGCCAGCAGGGGCCGAGGTCAAGAAAACAATAGTTCGGGTACTGACTCTTGGTCTCCCTACCAAATACACAACAGAGAATAGTGAGGACTGTGGCATACTGGAGAACCTAGTCTCAGGAAGGCAGCCACTGCTCAGCTGTTGCCTATCATTACTGCTGGGCCAGTTCTCTAAAGTTTTATTTTTCAATATAAGCCACAAGTCAAGACTTTGGATTCATTACCTGCATTTAAAATTTCTTTTATTTAAAATACCAATTAGGGGTGCCTGGGTGGCTCAGTCGGTTGAGCGTCCGACTTCAGCTCAGGTCATGATCTCACACTCCGTGAGTTCGAGCCCCACATCAGGCTCTTGCTGACAGCTCAGAGCCTGGAGCCTGCTTCAGATTCTGTGTCTCCCCCCTCTCTGCCCCTCCCCTGCTCATGCTCTGTCTCTCTCTGTCTGAAAAATAAACAAAAACATTAATAAAATAAAATAAAATACCAATTAAACTAAATAAAACAAATCTGGGGGAACTGGGTGGCTCAATTGGTGGGGCATCCGACTGTTGATTTCAGCTCAGGCCATGGTCCCAGGATCATGGGATCAAGCCCCACAATGGGCTTCACGCTAAGCATGAAGCCTGCTTGAGATTCTCAATCTCTCTCTCTCTCTCTCTCTCTCTCTCTCCCTCCCTCCCTCTCCCCCTCCCCCTCCCCCTCCCCCTCCCTCCCCTCCCTTCCCTTCCCCTCCCCTCCCTCATTCTCCCTCCCTCTTCCTCCTTCTCTCTCCCTCTCTCTCTGTCTTCCTCTGACTCTCTCTCCTGTGCTCACTCTCTCTCACGTTCTCTCTCTCAAATAAATTTTCAAAATTAAAAAGGAAAAAATTTGGAAGCAAGATCCTACTCACCTACTGCAAGAGTGCTGCCTCCACATTTAAAGAAGAGAGAAGTGCAGGAGACTGTCTTCATAATCCTCATACTGTGTGGACAGGATTAATATCCCAGCTATAGGCTAACAATTTCATAGCAACCATGTAGTTATTATGTGTTTGTATATGTGAAATTATGTCATAATGAGCTATTTCATAACAAGATTGTGCAGGCTGTAAAATCATTTTATGGTTCTGAGAGAGAGCATCTCCTGAGTTAGTTGATAGTGCTTATTGTTTCTTAACACCTCACTTATTTCTGAAAGTAAGAAAATAAATGCTCACCCAACTTTCTTCTCACTTCCAAGTTTTACAGGGGTGTGCAGTGTTTTCTCCTCTTATTTTCTTAAAATAATCTTCCCCTATCTTTTCTTCTGTTATTTCTGTCTATTTAACCTCCCTCCTGATAGTGTTCCCACTAGTGTCATTAATGGGCTGGAGGTGTGAGGTCAGTTCATTGTGGTGTTTGTAGTTAGTTGCTTGTCTATTCTCTTTTTGTGATGGGAATTTAATATGCTAAAGGTTACCCAAAGACAAAACTTGTATTGTGTATACACATATTTAAAAGATTTAGCCAATTCCTCCAGGAACTAGAAGATATTTGAAAATTAGAGATAAGCTCATTTTCTGTAATTTTTTAAAATACACGTTTGCATAGATGATCTTATCCATTTGGCATCCACATTATGTGTAATACTTGAATGATTCCTAAATGTAACTTGTAACCATATTTTCAGCTACCTGTCAGGTATCTCTGGTGGAAATACCTTTTGGCATTTTATGGTGGCTCAAGTTCACTCACTATCCTATGTTCTATATGCTGCTCACTTCCACCTTTATTGAGGCTATGAGCTTCAGGGATCAATCCAATTCATCCTTGCCTTCAAACCAACTAGTAGCCAAGCCCTACTTCATCAACATCTGAAATACATCTGAGATGCAGCCTTTTCTTTGGTCCTTCCATTTCTTACAAGGACTTTTACATGAGCTTCTGAGCTGGTATTCTGGCATCTGTACTGTCTCCTTTCCAATCAATTATTCACAAATTCCCAATGTCATTTCCTTTAAAATAGAATGATAATTTGTTTCATTAAAAGATTGTCAAAACACTCAATTGGCAGCGTGGGGGGTGGGGGGTTGGGGGGGTAGTGAGAGAGAGCAAACACAAGCATGTTCAATCTCTTTATTGTGGTATTCAACACCTAATACATCTTTTGTGCCTCATCTCCTACTTCATTCCCTCCTGAGCCCCAGGCTGAAACCACACCTGTCTTATTGTTCCCTCTTATCTTTCTGCTCTTTTAGACCTCTGTGTCTTTTCTCCTTGTTCTTTCTTCATTTCTGCCTGAATGGGTTCTCTGGCTTACTTTGGATTAGCTAAAGCCTTATTCACATTTCCCTTTTTTGTGAAGCAGCATATTTGTTCCCTTCTCTGAATTCTTTAATACCTAATTGATACATATCTTATATCACTTTTTACAGTTAGCCCTTGTTTTATTCTTTTTTTTTCACATTTTTTCCTTTTTGAGGGGAGGTTATCGTCCAAGTGTTCCTCATCTTTTGGTTTAACTAGTACTTTGCACAGAGAAGATAGTCAATAAATATCTGGGAAAAAATAAATTCAGTAATTAGTTGAAAATTTCTCCTGTTAATGAAAATTTGTTGAAACCAATAAAAAATGGTCAGTATTTACTATGGTCTGTGAGGTATTTTCTCACAGGTGTTGGAATGGTATGCTATAGAAGAATGGGAGAGAGGAAATATAAATAAAATGGAAAATTCCTGGAACAATTTTCTGATTTTTTTCCACTTTTCTTATACCCTCCATAGTTTATTCAAAGAAAACTTTTCTATTCTACTAAGATGAAAGTTAGATTTAAAATCCCACCCTAGGGGCGCCTGGGTGGCGCAGTCGGTTGAGCGTCCGACTTCAGCCAGGTCACGATCTCGCGGTCCGTGGGTTCGAGCCCCGCGTCGGGCTCTGGGCTGATGGCTCAGAGCCTGGAGCTTGTTTCCGATTCTGTGTCTCCCTCTCTCTCTGCCCCTCCCCCGTTCATGCTCTGTCTCTCTCTGTCCCAAAAATAAATAAACGTTGAAAAAAAAAATTAAAAAAAAAAAAATAAATAAATAAATAAATAAAATCCCACCCTAATCTAACTATGTAAGTACATACAATTTAGAATATGGGGGGGGGGGGGGGGAACAAACACTACTATTGCTTTTGTATGTCAGAGCAGAGGTTCTTTGTTCATTTTATTTCTAAAAAACATTATTCCATTTATAGTCATTGTGAAGCTACAGGAATGATCTTCCTTATGGTCTGAAGAGGACTCAGCCTTTCTTCTGAAGTGTCTTAATTAACAAGCCATCTGGGTGAGAATGGCCCACGTGTGTGTGTGTGTGTGTGTGTGTGTGTGTGTGTGTGTGTGTGTGTGAGAGGACCTCAGGCTGTTGTTCTCTTTTTGGTCACCTCGACTCCAGCCTTGATAAACATCTAGGAGTTCTGTTTGCAAGATGGTACCTGGGCCTATGTCAGGATAAACTCTTAAAACATTATCTCAGATAGTATTATCATAAGAAATATTGATAAGATTATCATTTTCGGGGATCATCCTACATATTACTAAAGGGTCTGAGAAAAGGAGTCCCTAGAGTAGATAAGATCCTGCCTTGGGCTTATTTGGCTCTACTTGGTCCTGCAATTCTTGCATGTGCCATCAAGATATTGTACAATTTTGATGGGCAACATCACTGATTGGTACCACTCTTCTGTGTGCCCAGGCTTCTGTCCTCTGTTGGCCAGAAGAAGGAGCAAGAGACAAATGGCCATTTGTTACTGAAAGTAATGGATCAAAAGGTATATGAGGGGATGCATGCTGTGAAGTACTTCTTGGTTAATGATGCCAGAATGATGGAGGGACTCCATGATTTCCATAGCACAAGGGGTCTGAACTTGAGGCTGCAGCTTTGTAGCAGTTGTCTGTTCTGGAATTAGCTAATGAGGCTCTCTTTGTTTGAGCACTGGAAAGACTCCAAAACCCACTCAGGAGGGAAATTAACAAATGTCTTTTTTGTTACCTCCGGATAAATCTTCATGATGAAATGTGCTGCTGTTCCACCTCTTCAGTCTTCTCCCTTCTTCTTCCCCAGTGGACACTCAATTACTGTGGAGGCCTAAGTAAATAAATAAATAGTGCGGAGATTCATTTATTCTTTTTTTAAACTTTGTTGTTGTTGTTAAGTGTGAGGGCTAGTTACAAGCGGTTGTGAGTGAGGTTCACAGTCTTCAGGTCGTACTTTAAGTAGACCACATTCATGCAAACATTTATGAGTATTTCAACACAAGTTATTTATATATGATCACCAGCAGCTGTTGGCATTGTCTCAACATGCAAATGTGGCAACAGTGGCAGTCACCAACTCATTTCTATTAGCATGGGCCATCTCAAAGGGTCACAGTTAATGTTTTTCTCTAATAAGTGCCTGCATGAATGTGATTTTACAAAGTAGGATAATTCTCTCCTAGGCTTTTTTCATTGATTTTACTGATTCGTGTTAATGTTGGAATTTCCAATGTATGAATTGTCAACAGGTATTTCTTGAGCATCTATCAAGTGCCATATAATATTCAGTTTACAGGGAATGCCAAGGTGTTTACTCCAGAGTCATGGTTTTCAATGAACTCAGTAGTAGGCAAAATAAACATATAAACAAATAGTTATGATCTAATATATATATGTGCCAAATTTCTAGGCACACTGTGGCACAAAGGAAGTGGTCAGCTTGGACACACTTTTATGGAATTTACTAGTAGAAAACCATGAGGAAGGGAATTTTAACAGAGGCAGTAATGTTACAGATGCATATGACAACATATGCTGTTGTAAGTAATCCAGTCTGGTGAATTTACTTTCACAAGACGGTAAATATTGTTCATGAAACTGTTCAGTTATATATATGGTTGTGTTTATGTGTATGTGTGCACATGCTCATTTGCATGAGTGTACATGTATGTATTTGTATGTTGATATTCTGTCACTATAAAATATGTTTATTTTTGGATTTAGCAGTCAAACACATTTGAAATCTATTCATGTAAGTGATAGAGATGACAGAATTCAGAAAGCAAGATTTATAGATATTTTGTATATGCAATTTTATTTTCTAAAATCTAGTATAAAGTGTATTATGCTAGTTAACCCGGAGTAGGCTTTTCAGGTGAAAACCACTGGGGTTGTGACAAAGACAGCCTTCTTCCTGGCCTACAATTTGCTCTTCTGACTCTTGGGAAGAGAAGTGTTCAGCAGTGTGTGAAACTTCAGTTCCAGAGAGATAGGAGAGACTGTGTAGATCCAGATGCAATATTCAACTGTGTTGGCAAAGTGTGACTTCAGAAGCTACCATCTCTCACAGTGGAATGGAAAGAAATTCAGGATTTGCCTGTAACTTAGTTTTTAGTTTTGTTTTAATTTTCTCAGGAGCACAAATTTCCTGGGTGGGAAAATAGATAGAATTTAGGTAATTCAAGCAGAGGGAATAAACTTTATAAAGGCCACAGGGAAAATAGCAGTTTGAGCCACATATTTAGATGTTAATCCACAAAGTCTTTTTTTTATAGTAGGCTAGGCTCTATAATCCTGTAAATACTACCCCCCACCCCCCGCCATGGGATCACTCTGGTTATATTATAAGGCTCCTGATAATATGATCTCATTGGTAAATATCCCTGGATGCTTTTTTAGGTTTTTTCTTGCAATTCTGGGCTTATATTTTTTCATGATATTTGCTATAAATTTACTGCTAAACATAATAAAGAGGTCTAGTTAAAGCAAAGTTTAAAAATTTTTGTACAACTAATGTACTTATTCTAGAGGAAATAGTGGTGAGGAGAGTTTGAGAATTTGGTGATCTTTGGGTAACATTACGGACTGTCTTCTCTTTCCTCCTATTAACATGATGCTGTGAAATTTTAGGATTAGGTTTGTACTGGTGACAAAGGAGTGATAGAGCTGGCAGAGGGAGAAAGGATTAGAGAGGTTACAGGAACTGGCATGAATATTGGAGGTGATGAATTGATTTATCTACCATTGATATCGATATTCCTGGTATCTCTTCCTACTTTGTTTAAACAAAAAGAAAACTGAAGGATAGCCTGACTCTTCATACTGGTGCTCTCTATAGCAGCTACACTGTATCCCCATTTTGTAGTGGAGATTAGCAGGGGCTTTCTGTAGATAAGGATTGGAATCTGATGCCCATGGATTTTTGCTAGTACTCGTTCAGCTGCCACCCTGCCTAGGGCACCTCTAGTTTCCTATATCATGGGGCAATATGTTAATGAATAAAAAGTGCCAAATAGAAATGGGAAACAATTCAAAATACTTGAAAATGGAAAACACCTCTTTTTATTTGTTGATGGTGTTCTTTTTTTCTTCGTATACTTTTAAAAAGTATTTTATGTAAGAGTATCAGGGAGTACACTGATTAAAAGTATTTGTTAATTGGCCATTTCCAATTTAGGCCTCATATTTCAAGACCCAGTTCTGGGATCCATACGCTTCAAAATGTTCTCCTATATAATTCAGTTTACAATGATCATCCCCTCCTCTAGAGCTATGATTTCATTGACTCAGTTCCTCAAAGAGAGGCAGTGCCTTAAAGAGAAAATTGAACTGCAGATCAGAAGATCCAGGTTCTAGTTCCAATATTTCCTATTTGTATTTTAGTCACACAATTTGACTCCTAGGTCTCTTTCATTATGAGTCAGAGTGGTGAGTTGCGCAGGAAAGTGTCTACTTTCCAGTGATACTGGACTGAATAGACTTAACCAAAAGAGTAATGATGGATGTCCCAAGGATGTGCAAATGGGAAAAACATTATCAGCTCACATTACAAACTGGAAATGACTCATCCCACCAAAAGAGGTTGAGGTCTTCTTGCCACAATCACAAGACCAGAATGAAGATACTTTCAGTGAAAATCCAGATGGGGGGACAGGGGAAGGAACAGGAGATTAAAGCCTTCAAATGAGTCTATTGATTAGAAGTTTTGGGAAGAAATCAATTTATAGAGTGATTAGTGTCTACTTACAGACATTATTTTGATCATGTATAGAGGAGAAGGCTAATTTATAATAAGGTTTTGAAGCAAGAAGAAGGATTCTACCGCATGCAACTAAGAAAATAAAACAATCAAGTCTGGCAATGCTACTTAGAGATTGTCACTGGATCTTTAATGGGGAGGAAATAAAGACTGATAATTTACTGGGCATCACTTACTGATCGCTTTATATTACTATGTAGAGTAAATGCTGTATGTTTTCCTTCATAGTGTGGATTCATTTGGTTTTCATTGATTCATTTGTTCATCAAATATTGATTGCACATATACTGTGCATGGGCTACTTTGCTAGCAATAGAAATACCAAAGTGAATAACTCAGACATGCTATCTAACTTTATGGAGTTTGCTTTGTAGAGAGATTTTGAAATTAAACTTAGGACGCACAAATAGTGTCACATACAATATACTGATGATGTGGACATGACCTAGCTGTTAGAATCAAGATTCTGATACCCATAGAAAGGAAAAAATCCAAACAAAAAACAAGGTATGCAGCATCCTTTAACAACATCTTCTTAAAGAAAACATATTGTTATCTGGGTAAATTGCATGTTAGAAAGTACAATGAAGCCCTTAGCAAACTTGAGGTGGTGGTATTAGGTAACTAATATGTGAAATGATTTGCATGGCTATTTACATTTTATGTTGCTATTTAACATTTCACATACTTAACACTTTTTTCTGCAATTAAATGTAAAATCCTTAAGGGGAAGGGTGAGAAGGGAAAATGAGGGGGAAAGTTAACATTTCTTGATCTCCTGTGCTCTAGTCAGGGCACTAAGCACTTAACCTGTGTTACTTCATTCAAATAGGAAAGTCAGGAATCACTTCTGATGCTCTAGTCATTCCCTACACCATCTAGTATAATATTTTCCATTTGTAGGTGCTTCAAAATATTTGTGTCAATTGACTTATAATTCAAACTGCTTCTAAAAGAGTAAATGTGATCTTCCCCAACAGACTCATGCCCTTCCTTATTAGGCATGATAATTCTTGCCACTTCACCTTCCCAAAGAAGCAGGACAAAGGTGTGGTAATTTTTATACTAAAATATTTTGTGTTGTTGCTCACTTATTTCTCAGAGCCTTTGTGGAGGTAAAGACAAGTACAGTCCCCATTTATTCTTTATCCTTTGAGTTCTAGGCTGAAAGCTGTCAATGTCTGTAACTTCTCCCTTTGGAGAGAGCAACTTGCCAATGGGATATGATACAGCCCCTTCTAGAGTGAGGTTTCCTAAAAGGGGCACATTCAGCTTTTGGTTTGTTGGATTGCTACCTGCAGAAAGATCAGGCCACTTCACAAGGGAATGTCTCAACTTTTGGAAAATCAAATTTAGGATTTCACTTTCAGTGAAAATAACTATACTTTTTCTTTATTTAAAAAGTGTAGGAAGAGCAAGACCAACTCAAACACATATACAGGTTCTTTAGAATGGAAATAAAATATTATAGAAAATACATATGAGACATGTTAAGTGAGAAAGGCAAAGCAAAATTATTTATGAGCAACATGCTCCAAGTCAGTAAAGACCTACTCCAGGGTTATCTCCTTTCTGTACAATACAGTGATTTTTTTTTTTTTTTTTTTTTTTTTTTTTTTTTTTTTTTGAGGACTGAAAAGTCCTGGGGAAAGGAGAGCCACCCAAAATGTGGCAAAGTGATTGAAAAGGTAGGCATACTTTATGTAACCATGGGAAGAAATGGCCAATTCTTCCCCACCATATTCATTTTCTCTTTTACTTTTAACAAATCCTCAATATTATTTATAGTCACAGCACACCCAGCTTTAAAACAAAACAATAAAAGATATCCCAACCTCCCTAGCAGCTAAGTGGGCAAGTAACTTAAAGTTTGACACATGACATACAAGTGTTCACTGGTATATACAGTTCAACTGCTTAAAGGAATCTGACTTTGGTGCAAGGGACACTCCTTGCCTTTCTTGCTGCCTGGATATGATGCCTGGAACTTCAGCATCCATATTGGATCATAAAGGAAATTTCAGGGTGGAAATCATGTATTGGGTAGAAGTGTCTGGATCTCACATGACTTTGTGGAAAACCCTAAACTATCTAATCCTGGATTTCTTAATGTAAGAGAATAAATCTTTGTAGTGTTTATACTGACATTTTTTGTGTCACTGTTATTCATACTGAACACCATTCCTAATTACTATGTATGTAAGATTTGCTCAGGTTTTAATCAATTGTTTTCCCTCCAACAGGAAAGAGCTTAAGTCTGAGCTGCCTCTGGACTCTAAGAATGTTCCAAGCTTCCAAAAATATGTTTCCAGTTGCTCAGACTGTCTTTGTTTAGCCTTGTTTAGCCAAACCACTTCTTAGCTCCAAGTAGCAAAGAAATAACTTACATTTACCTTAGGCTTGGGTTCTCCTTTTACAAGTAATTGACACAGGTTGTACCAGTTGAATAGGCATTGCTCAAAGATCTTTTAAGGCTTTTTTTTAACATTTATTTATTTTTGACAAGGAGAAAGGGGTGGGGGGAGAGAAGAGAAGAAGGGAGGGGAGGGGGAGAGAGAGGAGGAGGGGAAGAGGGAGACAGAAAGAGGGAGACGCAGAATCTGAAGCGGGCTCCAGGCTCTGAGCTGTCAGCACAGAGCCTGATGTGGGGCTCAAACTCATGAAATGGTGAAATCATGACCTGAGCCAAAGTCAGATGCTTAACCAACCCAGGCACCTCACTCAAAGATCTGTTAAAACCTCGTGTTCCCAAATCCTAAAAGAGACTAACCAACTGACTGACTGATGGCTGATTCACCAACCAATGCTCACACATACTCACTTATTTCAACCAATATGTTGGTCACCTTTTACCCACCAAGAGCTAGTAGGTTCACAGCATTTAAAGATGACTCAGAAACAGTTCCAAGTCAAACTTTCATTGCAGTCTAGCATAAAGTACACTAAACCAGAGTTGAAATATATGCAGGGGCGGGGGGAGGGAGGGCAGTAGCTGGTGGTGCCTCTACCATAGTACAGTATAGTTCACCTAGCATTAGACTTAGTTGAATTAATTCTTTTCTGCTAATGCTGGCCTTTTAAGACTGTCAGATAGATAGATAGATAGATAGATAGATAGATAGATAGATAGATAGATAGATAGATAAGATAGATAAGATAGATAGATAAGATAGACAGTTAGATATGCTGAAAGACCCACGCTCTATTTTCTGTTAGCAAATTGTGCCCAATTATCTATTATCAAAGATATCAACTGCTGTCATTAAAAACTTTAGAAGACAGTAAGTCCTCCAAAAATGCCAGACTTGAAATCTGATAGAGAATAGAGTAAGCAGATAAGAGATGCCTTAAGTCAGTTCACCTCTGTGACAGTTCTACTGAGACAGAACACACATATACACATATACACTCACACACACAGTGTTTGAAATAAGAATTTCCTTCAAGGAGAAACACAAGGGGAACAGAAGCCCCAAGGTTTGTTATGGGCTTTAGAAGAGCTTACTATTCACATATTTATAAATGTAAACAAAGCCCAATTAGTCTTTAGTTCAAGGAAGAGAGACACAAGAGAGGAAATGGTCATGGATGGCCTTCATGATTTTTTTTTTTTTCTTCTTCATCTGAAACATAGAAACTCATTTTCAGTATTGGATTTTGGTTGAATTGTTCTTGTACTCAGAGTCTGACTCTGCAGAAGTCATTATCAAACCTTTGGAAGTAACATTTTTTCTACCTCTGAATATAGATCCCTTTTTCCCCTCCTTGTTTTTCCCTCCCCTCTTATTACACTGATTGCATGCAAAATTAATTATCAGTCCTGTCACATCTTGCACTGCTAACAGTGGTCACTATTGAATTATGGGGAAAGCGAACACAATTTTCAGCAGCCTAATTGCTTCTCCTGTACCCAGCGAAACGTTACATTAAATACCCACAGCAAGCAGATTGTATTCGATTTCCATAACAAACTGGTGGGATTTCATTACCGGAATCCCTAGCATCTACTCACATGACTCTTTCCTAACTGCTCTCTCAGCCTCGTCTTGCATGAAGCAAATTCCTTTCCACAGCTGCAGCTGCCCAGTGAGGTATTGATATATCATGTATCAAGCAGTCCATAAGAGTGAAGTGGATGTATTAAAATGAGACTAGTTCTCTTTTGGAAGATGACTGAATCCCACAGTGCCTCACTCTATTCTAAACAATTAAGAGTACAGTGACAAAGGATCCCCGGGGCTGTCACTGTGTTGTACCTAAAGATTACTAGAGATTTGTCCATAGTGACAGATGACTAATGCTTTCCATAGACATTGATAGAAAGCTTCTACCATCCCATTTTATAACAACGCAGAGATCAAGTAGAAGGGAAGATGAAATGTAAACAAATAATCATAATGCACTGTTTAATGTATACTGATAGATGTATCTTCAGGGTACCTTGGTAACTGAGAAGATACTCGAGTTGCATAAAAATACTGAGATATTTACCGAAATCTTAAAAGAAAAATTAAATTAACACTTGAGTTGGCTGAGGAAGGTTGAGTAGGAGCTCATTAAGCAGAAGTAGTGAAGTAGGGCATTTTAGAAAAAAATACTACTAATAACCAGTATTTACTGAGAGGTTTGTTTCATCCTGGCTTGAAGAAAATTATATATATATTAAGCATTTGATCCCCGTAACAACCCTATGAGATATTATCCACATCTTTTAAATGAGGAAAATGAGGCATTGGGAGATTAGGAAACTACCTCAACTGTGATGACTAATTTCATATGTTAGCTGGTCACAGGGTACCCAAATTAAACCTTGTGTCTGGGTGTGTTTTTAAGGGTGTTTCTGGATGAGATTAATATTTAAATCAGTAGAAAAATAAAGGAGGTTGCCCTTCCTAATGTGGATGGGCATCATCGAGTCCATTGAGGGCTTGAATAGAACAAAAGCAGAGGAAGTGAGAATTTTCCCCTTTCTGGTTCTCAGGATTTTGGACTTCGACTGAATCACACTACTGGTTGTCCTGGGTCTCCAGGCAACAAATGGCAGATCATTAGAGTTCTCAGTCTCTGTGATCATGTGATCCAATTTCTTATAATATGTATTTGATTCTGTGGAGAACATTCACTAATACAGATTTTGGAACCAAGAATGGTTCTAGAGGAACCGACTTTTAAGGATGAGTTTTTTAAATTGGTTCTGAGGTTTCTGGAATTGGCTCTCTCATCTGATTAAAGATGATAATGACTTTAGTAGAAAAGAGATCACTAATTGTGGTGTGAAATGTTTACAGAGATACCCAAAATGTATGCCTTGGACACTCCTAACCAACCAGTTATAAGGTCCTAGCAAAGAGCTAGGTAACTCTCTATGATGCTTTCAAACATTTTTTTTTAGAAAACTAAAGAATATAATGGCATTGATTGATTTTTACACAGCTAATAAGTAACAGAGCAAGAATCCAGACCCAGCACTGTGAAGAAGTCACAGATCATCACAGAAGACAAGTGTAAATAATTAAGGGTCCTATTTGTCATGTTGGAGTTAATCTATAGGCAGTGGAGAGCCAAAGAAAAGAAGCAACAAGGTCAGATTTGCATTTTAGAAATATTATTGTGTATGCCTACATACGCAATAATATTGGTTAGAAAGAAGAAAGAATTGGTTAGAAAGAAGCCACAACTAGAAGTTGGGAGATCCAGACTTTACATTAGTCGAGGCCAGGGCTGATGGTCGAGGGGCTGAGCCATGTGAGCAGCATCTGGGGTGTGAAGAGAGGATAAAAACATGAGAGATATTTAAGGGATGCATTTGACACAACTTGGCAACAGATCAAAGTGATAGTTGTGGGATTAGAATCAGTTAATCTACTGTTTTGACCTCCTTTCCCTATCCCCAAACCCACTAGGTATCTTGAAATAAGAAGCAAGAGGAAAAGGTTGAAAAAAGGGAGAAAGGTTGAAAGAGAACAGGCTTGAGAGGGAGAATTAAGAAATTGGAGTGTCCCGAGGAACTTAGTAAACCTGAGAAATGGCTGCAAATTGTTCATATATTCCATGGCATCTGCATAGATCAGCCATTGAAATTCATAAACCAGTTTAGAGAGCACAGTTTAGAGCATTTACTTTTTGAATAATCTAACTCCCTTGTTTTGTGGATGAGGAATGCGGTCTCTAGATAGATTGAAGTCGCTTGTCTCAGATCACTTAGCTAGGTTGTTACAGAACCAAATGTATGCCTCCCATTTCCATTTGTTTTGGATCATGACACCCTCAAGTAGTAGCCTATTCCCTCCTCCCTGGGAGATAATCCTTAACACTAAGTCTTGGCCTAATATGCCAAGACACATCTTGTAGGGAACACTATAGTGTTCAGATACCTCTTCATCTCAGCCCCAGGATCTACATACTCAGCTGCTGGGAGTGTTGATTGCTGACTGCTCTCACCTCAATACCTCTCTGCTGAAGGACATTACCTGCCTTACAGTAGGTTATACTAAAATGAAACACACACACACACACACACACACACACACACACACACACACAAATACTGTAGAGGATATTTGTTGCCAAGAGGGAATTGGGAGAGAGCTGTGCTTGTAAGATAAATTCATAAAGGTAGAATTACTGGTTCAATGATATAATGAATTTTTACATGTTTTGTACATATTCCCAGAAGGCTTTTCAAAAGTGGACATCAATACACACATAGTAATATTCAGTAGTATTAATTTCACCACTTTCCCCATTTTTTTTTTAGTAGCTAATTCATTTTGCATCTCCAGATTCCACTAAGATTCAGGAGAGGATTTAAAGAAGTATACCAAGCTTTGAAGCATATGAGGTACTTTTTAAAGAGATTATATCTTCTGCAGTCAATGACATACATTAAGAATAGAGAAGATGCTCAAAACTGACCAGTATCAGAAACCCATATTCAAGTCTCATATTTTTTCACTTGAAATGTGCCTCATTAAAGGCAATAATTTTCCCCTTCACTCACTGATGAGTCTTGTTCTAATTAGACTGTGACTAAAACCAAGTGAGATTGAGGACAGGATGCCCGAAGAAGCCCATTAAGTAAACCATGGGATGGTCAGAGGCACTTTAGTCAGCCTACCCTTCACTAAGTGCAGAATCCAAAAGTAACATCAACAAGGTTGTCTGGAACCTGAGGGCTGAGTATTATAAAAACACTAAGACTTGATCATGTCATTTAAAATTTTGAATTCAGAGAATGTGGCTGAATAGCAGCAACACAAGAGAGATTTAAGATGTGCCTGGTGAAATTACACTCTCTTGGTTCAGGAAGAGAAAGAAAAAGAAATCCTTATTGGTTTATTTTGCTAATCAAAGCTGTCAATTTCTACTGTTTACTTCAGTTTTTAACATTGGAGATTGTTTTGTAGTCTCTGGTAAAGTTTTTGAAGATTAATTTTGTGGATAATAAGATAATGTTTCTATTTACCTGTAATACTTCTTACCATAAGATTCTTTGTGATGTTGAAATCCAAAACTGCCCAAAGAAATGAACTATGAATTATTAACTGTACCTGTATTGAACACTTTCCTTACTGCACATCCCCTTTTTGGGGACCATCTTGAAGTAGTAACAGAATTTGTGCCTTACTACGTGATGTTTTCCTCAGTATTACACAGAATACAGGAATCATAAAAATTAAATCAAGAAATATTTATTCTTCTATTGTTTTTCAGTTGCTTTTACAGGTTTTTGATACCAAACACAGCCATAATTGTTGCTCTCAGAGAGCTCCCAATCTACTGAGGAAGCAAGTACCATATATGTGAAAAGATAAATGTCTTTAAAAAGTATGTTTTAATCATGAGTATCTATTTTAATAATCGGTGAGGCTTTTAAAATTTATCCACAGAAATTCTAAATATTAGTTATTACATAGAACCTACTCATTTGTATTTTCAAAAAGCTCTACAGGCGATTTACATGTGAACCTCCAAAAAAGGAATTACTGTCTTACAAATTCATGGGAGGCAAGGCCTACTTCTACCTGGAGTTGACCCTGGAGGTATTTACAAAGTTAGCATTGTGTGATCTGGGTTTTGAAGAGTGGATAGAATTTGGGTAAGCCAAGTGAAAATGGGGATTTTATGGTTCAAAATTAAATGATTTCAAGAAAAAGAGAAACAAGCATAGAGAGTGACCAGAGAATGATGTATTTGGCTGGCAATTGCTATTGTTTATAAGCTACCCAGTTATGATATTTCTGTTATAGAAGCCCCAATAGACTAGGACACTGACCCATTCATATTGGGGGTAGAACTGATTATTTTGCCACTGGAAAGTGCTTCTAGACTCATAAGCATAAGGGTTATAGGATGGTGGTTAGGAATAAAGCTTTAATATAGCAAGAACTGGGAATTTCTAAAGAACTTTGAGTTTGAAAAGTTGAATGCAATACAGTTACTTGGGTTAGAGAATTTTGAATGTTAAGGATTAATCTTTTTGAGAATGCGATACCATAAAGGTATTTTGAGCAGAGAAGTGACCTCATGGGAAAATCGTTAAGGACATGAGCAAGGAGAGATGAGGACAGAAGCTAATTAGGATACTACTGCTGTGGTGTTGTGAAGACTTGTACTAAGGTGGTGGCGTTGGAATGCATAAAAGATTACAGCATTTTAAATGTGTATTTATTTTGAGAGAGAGAGAGAATCCCAAGCAGGCTGTGTGGAGCCCAATGCAGGGCTCAATCCTACAAACCATGGGATCATGACCTGAGCTGAAATCAAGAGTCAGACACTTAAGTAACTAAGCCACCCAGGCACCCCCCAAGATCACAACATTTTAAAGGAATGATCTCCGCAATAGGGAAGCTTACTGGACTTTGGAAGAAAGAATTCATTCCTGAATGAATAGAACACTGGCAGTGCCATTTCCCAAGCTAGATCATCGATTTAGTGGGAACGAGGTTGGGGTGGGGAAGAGAAAATCAGGGCTTTTTCTGATACTTAGATGATAGAGAAGCAGTCAAGCAGACATACCTGGAAGGCAGTTGGACATGTAGGACTGGAGTCCAAGACCATGAAAAGAGGAAAAGGAAGAGATTTTTGAGGGTTTTCCCATGGAGGAAATAGTTGAAGTCTTGAAAATGTATGGAATTTGAAGGGAATGGGATATAGGTAGAGACGAGAATCAATTTAGGAGGTGGTAGGAGGAAGATAAAAAAGTGACTGAAGAAAGGAGCAGAAAAACAGAACCTGCAGGAAAGAGAGCATTTCAGGAGCCAAAGAGTGATTGGCTCTATCAAATACTACAGAGAAATCAATAAAACAAGGAATGTCAGGACTAAGTTCCTTCACCGTGTAACAAGAATGGTATTATTATGAGGTAGTTCTGAGGATTAAAAGAGATTGTGTATATTAAGCATTTAGCATGAGAAAAGAATTCAGCCAACAATATCTGCTATTCTAAATATTATCATTACTCATCATCTCCCAACCATGAGTGCTTTTCTAGTTACTCATTTGAATAAGATGTAACTCTCACTTTCAAAAAGATCAATATGAAGAGAAAGATGTAAGCAGGTAAATACTGTTTTATGGTATTGGTTCTAGCAAAAAATGCATATACAGTAGAAAGAGGCTCTAAAATGGAAAAGTGAACACCTTAAGAGTCCTTTGTCAGATACAAATGATAAGATTAGCCTTATATATTAAATTTCACTCTTGGACTTGTAAAATTTGCTGAGTCAGTTCATGGAGCCTTAAATCTGTGTAATTAGTATGTTCTTTCATTCAAACCTGGAGGGACAAACTCTTGAGAGAGAACAGCCAACATTCAGCATCTGCTATCTCTCCTCTGTGTACAGACTTCTTGTGTACTTTCTCTACCATAAATAAATCAGAATGGCTTTGGACAATGGATGTTTTTGGTAGCCTGAACAGTGGTCGATCTTTAGACCCTATTTACAAATTAGGAAAAGAGATGAATGATTTATAGTATGTCAAAAATAGGATTTGGCTGAATCCAACAGCTTTCTTAGTGCTACTCTTTGCTCTTCAAGGAATGGATCATTTTGCCCTTGGCAGAATCAGGTTTTTTCAAACCTTTCTACTCAAAAAATGGTACTCTGATCAGTAGCATGGACATCACTTGGGTACTTGTTTCAAATGCAGAGTCTCAACCCTACTCCAGATCTACTGGATCAGAATATGCATTTTGGCAAGAGCTTTAGGGGAACTGTGTGTAGGTTTAGAGGAACTTGACTAGAATACTATCTGAGGGGATGAGGAATTTGACCACATTCCTCATATTGCCCCGATGGGTGACGTCAGAGCATCATGAAGGAATCTTGGGTTATGGTTCAGCGCACAGTCCATGCAGTGGAGACCACAATTAAAACAAGGTAACACTGTTCTTCTTATCTGAGTTGTGTTACACTGGTTAACACAAGTGAATATTTCTGATTGCAATAGACTAGATGTTTATGTACCCCCCAAAAAAACATTTCACATGTTGAGCTCTTAACCCCAACATAACAGTATTAGGAGGTAGGGCTTTGGGGATACAATTAGGTCATGAGAGCAGAACCCTTGAGAATGTGTGTAGTGCTTTATAAAACTTACCTAAGAGAGCTCTCTTGCCCCTTCTTCCATGTGAGATTACAGCAAAAAGATGATGATAACATGGATTCTGCCTCTGCCTTGATCTTGGACTTCCCAGCCTTCAGACTGTGAAAGATTAATTGTTATAGTTTATAAGCTACCCAGTCTATGGTATTTCTGTTATAGAAGCCCTAACAGACTAAGACACTGACCCATTCATATTGTATATTATATATTATATATATCATATTATTATATTATTAACAGACTAAGATTAGTCTATATATCATACATAACAGACTAAGATTAATATATATATCATATTACATATTATATATTATATATATATCATATTATATATTATTAACCGAATAAGACACTGACCCATTCATACTGATTATTTTGCCACTGGAAGGTACTTCTAGACTCATAAGCAAGTAAAACCTGGGAGAGTCTTTCCAAAATCAGAAGTTTTGGCAAAGGGCTTCATAGCTGGTTTACGTAAAATTTGCTGTCACCTGAAACTGCATGACTTTAGGCATTTTTTTAACCTCTTGAACCTTTAAGTTTTATCATTCACAGAATGTAGATAATTGTAATACCTGTATCTTAGGTTTGAAAGGAAATTAAATGAGCGAGGATATATATGTCTGAGACCTATTTAGGGCTCAATAAATACTTCCCTATTATTTAGTTTATTATTATTTCATTGTAATTGAGTATTACCGAATCTCTGATACAAGAATACTGAAATAATAGATTTCTAAATACTTTGGATGAAATTCAATAAATTTATGTTAAGCGATATCGACAAATAACCATGATATTAGAAAACTTAGTGGCACTTAGGTATCTGTTTCCTTAGTTTCTATTCTGTGGCCAGTAGAACTATTCATTCTTTTTGTGCCTGCTAAAATTGAGGCAAAATTCTCCCCTCTTTCTCAGGGAAATGCTATCCGTGATATTCCTACTCTGTGCCGGTGCTTTTTCCAGCTGTAGGAGCAGGTTGGAGCAGATGAACACAGCAGTATATGAACACGTGTTTACCCTCCTTTGCCACAATTCATCTTACTTTACATTTCCTGGGAACACAGTTTAGGATGGAAATGCCTTTATTCCATTTATATTTACTCAATTATTCGGCTTATTTTCTGTTTTTACAATCTAATTAGACCCAGCACATCAACTTAGTGGAAGGCGTGACAGCTGTAGAAACTTATGTTCATTGGCTTTCAGAGAAAAAGGACAAGCTGGCAGAGTGTCTTCCCATTTTGTGACTACATGCAATTGAGCATAAGCATGAATCGTATTCTGGCCCTAATATTAAATTCTGCTGCTGAGCTACCATCATCAAAATGATATAAATGACTGTAACCTTACATATTTTCCAGGAAGACACAAGTGATTGCTTCTAACAGAATGCCAATTCACTTTCTCATTCAGCATATTTAATTCTGAACTATTGGCCTATTACCTAGTAGCTATCATTTCTGACATTTCTTGACTCCCTCAATGAGATTGGAAGAAACTTAATTTGTTTAATTTAAAATGTTATTTTTTTTTGTATTCTAGAAACCATGAAAGAAATCCTTAAGCCTTTAGCACAAATATTCTTCTTACATTGTAGAATATGAGAGTATTGCTTATTTCATTGTCTGTATTTTTTATTATTCTTCCACGACTCTTGTAAGTCTATTCTCCATACTCTTGGAAGGCTCTGACAGGAGACTCTCTGCCTCATCAGCAGACGCTCACACATACATGCCTCACTCCCATCATGACCTCTGTTCATTTATTAAAGATAAGGATCGCTTTTGGTTCACTTGCTCCCCCACCAGCAGTGATTTCATTCCTACCAGGTGCAAAGCTGGGGATATTGCAGATGTTGCATTCCCCACATGGGTGAGCCACTGGTAATGATTGAAAATTCAAAAGGCTATCAAAGAACCACATTATTATTCCCTTACAGGGAACCTTAAAAATATATTGTCTAAATTATTTCTTCTAGGGCTTATATAAGTTCCATTTTTAAGTTATCAATGTGGTATCTTTTCGTAGGTTCGTAGAAAAAAGTGAAAGGAGAAAATGCTTTACTACTGACTCAATGTATATACCAGTTTGGAATTTCACTGTATATTCCTTTTCCAAAATTGGATAAAAATACACGGGATAATAGGGCATCTGGGTGGCTCAGTCAGTTAGGCATCCGACTTTGGATCAAGTCACGATCTCACGGTTCATGAGTTCAAGCCCTGCATTGGGCTCTCTGCTATCAGCCAGACTTCTGATCCTGTTTCCCTTTCTCTGCCCTCCCCCCCACCCACATAAGCTCATGTGCTCTCTCTCTCTCAGAAATAAACGTTAAAAAAAATTGTTTAAATACATGGGATGAACTACTAAGTCAGGTAAACCTTCACATCCTAAATTGCTCCTCTCTGAAGCCTCTACAGATTCCGTCTGCTTTCTAGGTGGATGTGAACACGCTTCTTTTTTCTCAACTGTGTTCTGTATCCATCCAGTTTTACAGGCACAGCATCCATAAACAACGCAGCTATTATACACTAAAGTACTGCTTAACGGCTCAGGCTTCCAAGTGACTGTCCTGAATTGAAATTCCAGCTCTGCCATTTTTCCAACTCTGTAGACTTGTACTGGTAACTGAGCCTCTTTGACCCAGAGTTTCTTTATCTATATAGAACAGGGAGAATAATAATTCATTGTCTCATTGGCTCTTTGTGAAGATTAAATGAAACGTAGTTATCAAGTTGGTGTGAAGCACCAAGTATAAGACTAACCCTACAGAGTTATGAAGTAGTTATTTTCATTACTTATTAGCTTACGTATCTGACTACTGAGGGTACATTATAGACTTTTAGAGGACAAGACTTAGATTGTATTTCATTTTCATGTCTCTGAAACATAATACAGTGCTCTGCATTTAGTAGTTTAAATTTTTTAATGTTTATTCATTTTTTTGATAGAGACAGAGCGTGAGTGGGGGAGGGGCAGAGAGAGAGGGAGACACAGAATCCTATGCGGGGCTCAAACCCACAAACTGTGAGATCATGACCTGAGCCTAAGTCGGATGCTTAACTGGCTGAGCCACCCAGGCGTCCCTGCATTTAGTAGCTTAATGAATAGGGAGTGAATAAATGTATGAATGAGTAAATAATAATTTCCAGTCTATAATTTGTCAAACAATTTCCAGATAGATTTTTTTTTTCCACCTTAGAGAGTTTTCTTTAAAATGGTTTCAGTCAGTGCTGGGGTGCCTGGGTGGCTCAGTCGGTTAAGCCTCTCACTCTTGATTTAGGCTCAGGTTGTGATCTCATGGTTCATGAGTTTGAGGCCTGAGTCGGGCTCCACACTGATGGTGCAGAACCTGCTTGAGACTCTCTCTCCCTTTCTCTCTGCCTGTTTCTCAAAATCAATAAATATACATAAAATAGCCTTAGTGCTAATGCTGTAGGAGCCAAAACTAGATCCACAAGGCAGCTGGGGCCTGAACTCTCCTCGCAGTATCTCTGGAGGGTGGCATGGATCTCAGTCGTATTCTTTCATTCATTGGTTTATGCCTTGTCATTTTTTTCACCATGAAGTAGCCCACATGCTCAATTTTCTAATGCTCATTACGGTTTAAGTTTCTTCCTTTTCACAAGAAAAGGAAAAAAAATATGGCAAACCTCTATGCAAACTCACATTCTGTCACATCTTTAGCTCAGAAGAGTCATTATTCTGCATGTAAATAGGCTGCGAATGTTGCAGTGTTCAACAGAACTAAAATATGACGTTGACTCTTATATCCATTACTCATTTGTGGCAGAAGTTATCATTCATCCAGTTTTATTTCTTTATGCCTCACTGTTTGTTTGTGAACTGGCCCCTGGGCTTGAGAGTTTGCACCTCCAAGCTTGCTTAGCACCATTAGCCCTGATAATACCTCTTCCTTCCATGGTTTCCAGATTACTCAGATAGAGTGATATTTCTGTACCAATCATGTTTAATAAATAATGAAAGGAAATTTATGCAAAGTGATAGTAAGATTAATAGGTTGGCCTGGCCAATTATCAGACCATCAAATCCTTACAGGTAGCTTGCCAATTGGAGAGGCTAGAGGAGAAATAGGAAGAATGACAGCTTTGGCTGAATTCTGTACACACATGAAAGATGAAATTATGACACATGGGTTAATTATCAAGCACCTATTCTTTGGTAGCCATAACTATGTAGCTGTAAGAAGATAAGTGTTTTAGTTTTCAAAATGGCAGTTTATGACTTTTCATACCCTCTTCCTGAGGTAGGTTCCTGGCCAGTTGCATAGTGATGGAAAGGTCTCACCAAGAGTTACAAAATGCCTGTGGCAGTTCTGGGAAGAGATTCTTTAGACCACCAGACTATGCCACTTCAGGAATATTATCAGTTACCAACTGCCTGGAGCAGGGGGTGAAGCAGACATTTTTATTATCCTGGACCATTGATTTGCTTCCTGGTGCACCACAACTCATCTTCCCTTTGGTTTAATTGGGGTCCTTAGCTGTCCAGTTCTACCCTGGTTCATTCCAGCCCCACTGCAACAACACAAAACAAAACAAAACAAAACAAAATAGGAATCAACGTCTAAGGCATCTGTCTTAGAATAGGTTGAAAAATGGTAACTTAGTTGCTTACTACATTTATAGATTTGATAATCTGTCATTAAATAGCACAACCTTTATTCAGCCTTGTGTCAATTCAGTCAGAGATAATAAACAAATATCAGATAGAACTGGGTCACATGCTGATCTTACTAACTATTGGCTTTGTGACCGTGGGTATGGTTATTAACCTCACTGAACATCAGTTCCTTCATTACTTAAAGTTTGAGCAATAGTAACTAACATCAGGTTGTTAGAGAATTAAATGAGGTACCATATATAAAGCTTCCAGAAAGGAGGCTGACAGGTAGGAGATGGTGGCTGAAAAGAATATTTATGTTTTTTTGATAGTATATGGGGACAGTTTTCAATACAGGAAGTGTCTGTACTTAAAGAATCTTAATAGTAGCATTTTGAAATTCTATTGTAGAATTTTAAAAATTTGAGGGGCGCCTGGGTGGCGCAGTCGGTTAAGCGTCCGACTTCAGCCAGGTCACGATCTCGCGGTCCGTGAGTTTGAGCCCCGCGTCAGGCTCTGGGCTGATGGCTCGGAGCCTGGAGCCTGTTTCCGATGCTGTGTCTCCCTCTCTCTCTGCCCCTCCCCCGTTCATGCTCTGTTTCTCTCTGTCCCAAAAATAAATAAAAAACGTTGAAAAAAAATTTTTAAAAAAAAAATTTGAGGAGTTGGATTTTGTTCTTCTTATAATATTGGAAAAAAAAGACTAAAAAGCAAAAAAAAAAAAAGTAGGTTGGTTTCCTTTTAATAGACTTATTAACAGAGAAGAAAGCAGGCCTAAGCTTTCTTGGGAATGCAAAATAATAGGAAGTTCATAAGCAAATGCTTCAAATAGGATGGCATGTTTTCCCCCCATAAGACGACAGTTTAGAGGTTTTAAAAAGTAGTTGAGTCTCAACTTTGGGGAGAATTGGAAATAGTATCTTATTCTTATAAAATCGATGAAGAATGGTGGGCTGAATTTACATGATTCTCTTTTTAAATGCTACACTTGTGTGACAGAGAGAATTTTGACCCTCAGAGTCTGACTCTGAGGATTTGGGCTAGGTACAAGTGAAAAGCTGTGTTTTTTTTTCTTATACAGCTGCTATGATATTTTTGGAAGTATCCACTTCCTTTCTAATATGTCAATTCTGTGAGTCTTAGGAGTATCTATATCTTTAGATGATATCTGTATTCAATCAATTTCAAGATTCTTCTGATTGGGTTTTGCTGGAGGTTCAGAGAGTGAGGGCTTTGACTTGGTTCAGGTCCTTTGCACGCCAGACCTAATTTGTCCAGGAGAAGACAGGTGCTAGAAGTGAGGAGGAGAACTATGTTCTGCAGCCTTTGAGACAGGCTGCAATAACACTGTGGGAGGGTCAAGCCGTCTGCTTAGAGAATGCCAGTAGTAACAAGGCATGTTCCTGAGATTCAGGGCACACAGGGAAGAGTAATTCAAAAATCTGGAGTATTCACCTGAAGAAGGGAGACTTTCCAGGAAAAAAGCTATTAATCATGTCTTATGAGACCTCAAGAAAACTAACTGGTGGAAGTTGTAGCATTTCCAAGAATCAATTAGATACTGAATGATCTCTTCTAGGAGAGTGAGTCCCCCACAAATGGAGGTATTGAAGAAAAAGGAAAGGCAAACACTTTTCATAGTTACTAAAGGAATTCATCCATCAGATTCATTTTGATGTTGATAACTACTAAGTTCTCTTCTGTCTTAGAGATTTAATGACTGTTCAAATTAGATCCATTTTTTAAAAAACATATTTCCATTGGATAGTTCTCTAATTTACCAATACAGTCTTTCTTCTTTGGATTTTATGAGAAATGATAGAAATCCAGAGCATTCAGACAGAGGTGATGGCTAATTAACATATTACTGTCAGAGAAATACCCCCGATTACTTTTTTAAATGATCAAAACTGTATTGGGGGTTTTATTTATTTTAGCATCACTCTGATCTCTTCTACTTTGTTAGAGAAGGACAAAGAAGGAGAAAGCAGGAGAGAAAGGGGGATCATATTCAATTTCCCTAAGAAAGGAAGAAAAAACAATAAATTGAATTTTTAAAAAAATAAATGGAACACTATATGTTGGTTGTTATGGTCACTTATAATTCTCTTCTTCCCTTACCTGACTTCCTGCGACTCTGAAACATCTCCCGCAAGAGTATCATCACACAACTTCTAGAAATCCTAGTATGTTGCAAATTTACCACCCTTCCTTCCTAGTATTCCAGCTTGGAGAATTTGCAGAGCTCTGGTTAATTAATGTTGAACCTTTTAGGGTATCTATGAATCTTGGCAGGGGCAGTAGGGGACTAGAATTTAATTAAAGGCACAAGCTATGTGGGGGATTGTGGAGTCTCAGATTCCAGGAGGGAGACTGGCATTGTATGGAGGCTGCTGGTGGGAGGTAAGCAGGGTGGCAGTGTGCAAGGACTGAAGGAAGATAATATCAAAAAACCTAAACAAGGAAGAAGAAACACAGAGATTGGCACGATCCAGCTGAGTTTTGTCAAAAACACTGTCTAGAGAAGGGGTGTGTGTGTGTGTGTGTGTGTGTGTGTGTGTGTTTATGTGTGTGTAGCCCATGCACACTGGCATGAAGGTAGCAACCCTTTCCCCTGATAGAAATTTGATGATGGCAGCAACAAAACCTAAACAGAGAATAATTAAAGAGCAAGGGAGTAGCTAATGAAATGAAAATAACTTTAAAAGGATGAAAAGAAATTGTTGTTAACACACCATGTGGTTAACCTATGAACCTAGCTGCTGTGGAAACATAATAACACAGAGCCAGCTCCTGCAATGCAAATAAGCCCCTTCCTGGGCGGAAAGCGGGCTCTTTGGAAAAAGATTAACTTTTCCGTCCATGGGGGCATGATTTAACTCACTGGAAGGATAATTTGACAAATGGCGCTATTGTGGTGCAAGTGAAGGCTGCTGGTTTCTATTAGAAGGGCATGTGCTACAAAACCATGAAGAAAAACATTCTTGCAGTTTTTAACCCCCTCAGCATAAGGACAGCTTTGAGCCTGCTCATTTTCGAGAGTTCCATAAGTGAAAAGAAAACTCTAAGGTTTTGGTAACCTGTGACTCACACAGCCAAGTGAGCGTGTTTCAGAAAACATTTCTCCAAGGGGGACTGCCTTTTGGCTTAGCCCACACTGGGTTTTGGGATCTTGACTGTTCCTGTCATTTTGGTCCACCTGGTTCAAGTTAAAAATAAAGAGTTTCTTCGACTTGGCAATGGGGCTAGTTGGGAGTATGATATTGAGGTTTGATGGGCATTTCCATACCAAATTACACTTAACATAGTGTGTTGCTGATACAAATTCATTTCTCTTCACCAAGGAACCTGTAAGCATCTCAGCCCAGGTTGGGCTGAGGGAATGTTTCAAAGTTCTGACTGTGTTGGGATTCCTGTTCCCTTATCTCCTTGTTTTTTGGTGTCATCCACCTTAGCCCCAGGCCATTTTGCAGGAAAGTATTCCTCCCATAAATAAAATTAGACCAGAATCTCCATCTCTCTGCTTGCATTTACTGCTCAGTATTCAAGCCTTATGTTCAAAGTTCTTAATTACTTGTATCTGTTGCTATTGTGATTCTTAATATAACCTTGCATAGATGTGTTTAGATCTCGAGATGCTTCAGTTTAAAGAGGGTAACTCTTTTTTTGGTACATGCTCTGCATAGTAACGCTGCTTGAGATGCCTGCCTCCTCTAGATAGCAGAGATAGGAGAGGGTTTTTATACCATCCCGGCTTTTGCCAATGAAAGGAGAACCTTTTTATAATGTTCTCACTCTAAGGTACCCTGTAGTGTGTTGAAGTCATCCATTCACTCAGGCATTTATTTACTGAGTGCTCCTATGTTTCAGGAAGTGCTCTGTAGGGAACAAGGGAGACAAGGTCCTTGTGTCCATGTATACCATATGCTAATGAGAAGAGACAAGTAACACTCCTATAGATAAATCATAAATCAGTTTCCAATAGCATTGAGTGCCAGAGTGCAAAGGAACTGAACAAGGGCAGTAGGTACTTTGAGGATAGTATAGTTGGAGACATCCATTCCATCCAACATCTGAGGATGAGAAGGAGCCAGTGATAACAGACCTGGAAGAAGATAATTCTGGACAGAGGGAGCAGAAGACTCCAAAGATGGGAACAAGGCCAGAGTGGCCCAAGCAGAGTGAGAAGGGGAACACTAGGAGTGAAGCAGAGGGTGACTCCTGAAGTAGGTACCTGTTCACTGACAATAATTGTTGGCAGTTCCATACGCCTTTTACAAAATTCCACTTCATAATAAAAAAATAATATCTCTATTTTTCCTATTTTTGTCTAAGACCATTATTTACTAATAATAACAAAAATAAATCTATTGAGTCCATTGCATGTTCTAGTCACAGTATTTTACATATATTATCTCATTTAACCCTCACCAGAGTGCTAAGTGATGGAACCAAGATGTAGAGAAATTAACCAAATTCCCAAAATTTAGCTAGTAAGTTGCAAAACCTGGATCAATCCCCCCATTGGATTGTTTCCAAAGGGAGAAATTTACTTCTAAACTTTATAGCTTTTCTAGCATTACCATTGTGCTCTTTCTACGCACAGGCACTGTATTTCATACATACTACCTCGATATAGAAACTAATCCTGTGGAGTAGATGTTATTCCTTTTTGAAGTAGGAAAATTGAGAAATGGAACATCCAAAGGATTTGCTTGCAGCCAAACCCCAGTAATTGGCAGTGTTGGGATTCAGAGTTAGGTCCTTCTCAGTCTGATGACTGTTCTGTTAAACACTCTATTGAACACTGCAACCTGCCTCCTGATGACATCAGTGTGTCTAATCCGGAAATGTAGGTCCAGGTTAAGGGGAGCTAACATGATAAAGATCGGTTGTTGGGGCAAAATTTTACACATGTCTTGGAGCTATTTCTTGATCAGTCCAAATCCAATACAATTTCACCATCAGGTGAGCCCCATGGCACTTGTAACTACATCTTGGTTCTGGTTATTTTTCTAAGTTCTTCATGCTTTCTATTCAGGTCCTGTATGCGTATTTACTCCCTGAGAAATAGGGCTGTATCTCCCTTGTTTGTGCATCCTATATAACATCTCGCCTCCTGAGGTGTCACATAGAATAGGTGCTCAGTAAATATTTATTCAAGTAGCTGATATTTTGGGAAGTGTGGGAAATACCCTATTGCTGTTATTCTGTTTCTTGGACTTAAGCATTTGAGAAGATTTGTTTGGAAAGCCACAAAGGAATATTTTTAATGAGACAGATAATGAGAGTGTCTTCTGAGATGGGAGAAAACAACATCAGTACAAGATGGATGGCCACAGAACTGTGCTGTTTTCTGCCAACTGATGTCTGTTCCTCTTGTCCCTGTGGAAAGATAGAACCAAAAGTTTTCTCCCACTCTTGGGTGAACTAACTGGCTGTGTTTTTAACCTCTGTTAATTGAGTTTTGGCCATTAAGCTCTAGGGTTTACCAGGGCCAGACTGAGCCACTCCATGATGGGCTATGCCTCAGGAAGCTCTGCCATCTGAACTTCTCAGCACCTTGTACTCTATCCAGTATCACCTGATGTGTCACTTGGCCACACACACAAAACCAAACCACATAAAAGAAGAAGAAGAAAAAGAAGAAGAAGAAAAGGTGATGAAGAAGAAGATGATGATCTTAGGCTGTCCCTGCCACTTGTTGTTATGACCAAAAAACATTATTCCATGGGGGTATGTGCCCCTTATTTGTTTCTCTACAGAAACAGCTCTGGTTGGGGGAAGACACAAGGTAAAACATGTTCTACTTCAATCTGGAGAATAAACAGAAAACAGAGTGGTTAACCGTAGCAATCTTAATGGCTGACTCACTTTTACGTATTGTATCATTTTATCTATTGTACATTGTCTATGACTGAAAGGGAAAGACAGATGTTAGGATTGATTAGACAGAGTTTATACTCATAAAGTCTCCTGGTTTGCATTTGACAGGTTACATGTTGAAAAATTTTGATACTATGTTGTGGAAACACATGCCTGATAGGAAAGGAGGCCAGTTTCTGTAAAGCAACTCACAGAAATGTTGTGGAGCTGATTTAATTATGTCGATTTTACAAATAAAGGAATGGAGGCTCAAGGTAGTAAAGGAAAATGTCCATGGTCATTCTACTAGTGTGCTGGGGTCTATCAGCCTCCAAGACCAAGGCTCTTTCCTGTTTCCTTTATTGTTTATACGTATCTCAAACCCAGCCAACCTCAACAAACTCTGGTCTCATATTAAACAAAAGAAAACAAGTTTATGAAGAAAACAAGCTGAGTCAGAAGATCCTTTTGTGCTTCTTGATTGAGATTTGACGATAGAAGTATCAAAGTTCAACTCTTGCATGAATCCTCAGACATGGAAGGTGAGGGAAATTGATCTAAGATCAAGTAATCATCCAGGAACCAAGAGTAGGAACAGGGTTCACCAAATGTATCAGTTTCCTTGGGATGACATAACAAAGTATCACAAACCAGATGGCTTAAAACAACACAAATTTATTGTCTCATTGTTCTAGGGGTTAGAAATCCAAAATCAAGGCAGGACTGGGTTTCTTCTGAAGGTTCCAGGTAGAATCCTTCCTTTCCTCTTCCTAACTTCTGATGATAGTTGTCAGCCATTGGTGTTCTTTCGCTTGCAGGGACATCAGTCCAATCTCTGCATATCATCACACGGTGCTTTCCTTGTGTGTCTCTCTTTCCACAGCATTTCCCTCTTCCTATAAGGACACCAGTCATATTGGATTAGGGTGTACCCTAATGACCTCATCTTAATTTGATTACATCTCAAAGACCCTATTTCCAAATATGGTCATATTCACAGGTACCTGGGATGAAGGCTTCAACATATCTTTTGAGGGGATAGAATTCATCTTATAACACCAATTTGTAAATGTGCTTCTTATAGAATTTCTGTGCACTGCTGCCCATGGTCACCAAATGTATCATTGCTAATATGCTGAGGTGTAGGAGGAAATCCAGTGATTTAATCTCTTTGACAGGCAGCCCTAGGATTCTCTTTTCCTGTCACATCATGCTCTGCTGTCTTTGTCAGTTCCCTATCAGTTGCAATAATTTTTGTGTCATGCAGAGTGTGTAGGTTGGCCTCTGATGAAGTGAATCCTAAATCCTTGGGCCCCTAACCCAGGGAAGAAAGGTAAAGACCCAAATTCCTTCTCTGTGATTATCTTTCAGTTATATATCCAGAGAGCAGGCACATCATGGGTATGGTACTTGATCTAGAAATCAAAGTGAGTATTCCCTAAGGGAAACATTAATTCCATTCAGTTATCACTAAGTGTAAAACACCAGGGAGCATTGCATCCACAGTGTCCTCTGACCATCAAAGCAGAAGTTGCTCATGGAGCAGATTCAGCAGCACCCCAGGGACCTGGACTCCTGTACCAAAGGGGCATAGATGGCCGATTTAGCAAAGGCATTTAAGGACCTCTCATTTGTCCTCTTCATTTCACTGCTCTGAAAGGATAAATGACTCGACTAAACTACTTACTGTCAGGTGGATGACCAGGAAACAATGCGTAAGTAAGACCATCTAGTCAGCTGATGCCCCTTTAAGTGATAAAGCAATGAATTTTTTGTTTAAAGACAGGCAGTGGATGGTGTACGTGTCACAAGAGCGAGACATTAAGAGTGTAGCCAGACAGCCTGGATTTTGATCCTGGTTCCTTTACTTAGAAGCTGTGTGATTTGGGACAAGTTCCATCATGTGTACAATGGCCATAATAATAATACCATCCACCTCACAGAGTTGAGCAGGAGTCAAATTCAGATGCATTGAAAGCACTTAGAACAACATTGCCTCATACACGTCAAGTGTTAAGAAAGGGTTAATATTGTGATTATTATTGTTGTTATTCTTTACTTCATAATCAGAGTGTCCTAAACATTGTACCTTCAGAGATGGGAGCCCCACTGCTTTATGAAGACACTTTCATGTCCTCTAAGCCTGGGTAGAATCAGGGTTGTGGGAATGATTATGGAGGCAGAGCATCAAGGATGGACATGTGTCAGATATATAGTCACCAAACAGTGGATCAGAAAGGGAATCTTACTAAAGATACACCCCACCACTGTGGGATTATCAATGACTCCAGAGAAGAGGAGAAAAGTCCTGGGGCTGGCAGCAAACACATGGGAGATCAAAACAGACTCGAGTCTGGTTGGACCCTCAGACCTCAGAGCCAAATTATGAGACTTTTATTTTGTTGTAATTATAATGCTCTGAGGGCTGATGGGAAATATAGGAAACTTACTTCTACATCCTACGCACCATACCTCCGCATGTGTTTTCCATTCTTATATCTGTGTCAAGTGCCTTCTCTTGTACCGAGAATGCATTTGCCTCTGGACAGCTGTCTCTCTTTTCTAGGCAGTGACTTCTCACATGCTATCAGCCTGAAAAACAGATTGCTTATTAGATTTTGTGTAAATCATGCCCCATGCTACATCACTCTCCTTTTTGTTTACCTCAATAAGGAAGTCTGTAAGTAGAGGAAAAATTTGAACAGGATTTATAAAATTCAAATTCAATTTCTGGTTCTTTACCTTGTTGTTTCACGGTCTCATTCAAGTCTCTTAATATCTTCAGATAGAACAAAAACCCACTTTACAGATGTAGAAACTGATACTGGGAAAGATATCGAGCTAGCAAAGAGAATAGGGGTTCAAAATCCAAGTCTCTCCAACTCAGTACTTAGGTTCTCTCTGCTTAATGGCACTCTTTTCCAATATTGAAAATAATTTAAGATACAAATGTGCAATATAGGGACACTTGTATTTTTGTATTAATTAATCTTGGAATAAAAACTTATTTGTACATCTAACTATATTTGTCATGCATCAGTCACCACCACCATCTAGGTTTCCCCAAGACCACATAATGACTCTTAAATTACTATTGTGCAAGGTGAGTGGGAAAATGGACAAGAAGGGAGAGTTTGGGTTGTGGAACAGACTTTGAGCACTGAACAGCAGGCAGCATTGCTGTTGGCAGAGTAACAGAGAAGGCGCTGTGGCTTACCCATGCCATCGTGGCAAAAAATAGCATGGAACAGCTGGTGAGCTGTCAGAATGATCTTAAGGAGGAAATGTGAAATGTCTCTGCTTGGTGCATTAATCGAGAGTTACTTGGACAGAACTGAATTGCCAGGGGAGGAACAAGCAAGGTGGCAACTCACCCTTCCCTGGCCTTTCATCTCTCTAATGTGCTTCTGTGTCACTGGCCTCCTTCCCTTATACACTCCCTCATTTGCATACTCTCTCTCCTCCCTCACCTGACCCACACCCAGAGCTGTCTGTGCATACACGCAAAGAGATAACAGAAGAGAAAACACACTTAAGTGCTTACAGATATTTCAACAAGATAAAATTTAGAGAGGCTTTGAACATGTTAGCGATCATGATTTTTTTGGAAGTGAGACCTTTTAGAATAGTTGTGGTTGAGTCCTAATGTGACTTTGGCTATCCCGTGGAGCAGTTTAAATATGTATCTAAATTAAAAATGTTTAACTCTCCTTAAGACTTTGTAATAATTGGCAAATTCTGAGAAGGGATAAAAGGAAATTCAGACAAGGATAGGACACGTGGATGGGAATGACAGTCATGACCGGGGTATGAACTTATTTGTGCTGTGGGAGAAGAAACAAATTCAGGACCAACCTCTTGCATCAGATTGCAGAGTGGCTTTCTACTGGGAACAGTTTGGGTAACCTGAAGTAGCTGAAGTCATGATTTTTTTTTTTTTTTTTTACAGGTAGCTCGGAAAGAGGAATTGTAGCAGAGAATCAGGTGTTGTGCTTTTGGCTATGACCTTGAATAGAGGCTGCTACCTTTTGGTTTCTATTTCAGATAATAAGTCCTTCTCGGTCCCACTTCCTCTCAGGGAAAGATGAATGAATCAGGTACTTGAGAGACTTCCGAAGGAAGTTTCAGTGTATGCAGCAATTGGACATTGACAGTGGCACAGTTATCTGTGTAGGGATATTATTGACATTATTTATCTTGCTCTCCCTACGGTGCAATTCTTTGGAGTAGAAAGCAAAGAACAATAATTTGTCCAATAGAGAGAACAGGAAGAAATGGGAGAATTTACATAAGCCAGTGAGTCCAAATTAAATTTATAAAGGAGTGAATTGATTTTTTTCTTGGGTTTTAAAGTAAGTGACATATTTCCAGTTTAGAATGGAATCCTTTGCCTTTAATGATACCATAGGAACATTTTTCAGGCTATTGTGGAGGACTGCTTGTATGTGGTTTTAAGTCAATGAGGATGCTTCTATATGACTATTTTTAGCAATTCTATGATAATGAATTTTTGATGGTTTCTTTTGGATCTGGACAAAGAACATGCATATCTGTATTGGGAGCTAACGGTTTTTCCAAAACCAGCAGTCTTCCCATTCCTGATGTCCACACTAACTTGACTGTTACTAAGAGATATGCATGGAGCCCCTGGAAAAGGCAAAGCACGTGTTGTTCATCGTCTTGGCACTACTCCTTTTGCTTAAGTTTTAAAAATGTGGCCTTTCTCTTTTTATACTAATTGCAAGTAGGGTCTTTGAAAAGTCTTAAATGTAGTACCCAAAGTATCTCCATGTATTTTAACTTCTTTAAGGAAAACAAGGTTTGGACCTGGCTGGGAAGTTGAATTTCCTGAAAAAATATACACTCCTCAAAAGCTCAAGCTTGGATTCAGTTCCAACATGGGAAGCTTCTTGGTGGTATATATATTTTACCTGATATGGCCCATCCATTCTTAAGAGAGGCAGAGTACAAATTACATTATCATAATGTGGAGGAAACAGTAACAATTCTGACGACTGATTTACTAACAGCAAAATAGACTAAAGGTCTCAAATAGAAAGAACTCTTCCAAGCTAATCACAATAGCCATAAGTCACTACCATTGGCTTTAAGGTAAGAGAAGTGGTTCTACTAGTGGCTAAGGGAAGCTGATTTTCTGTTTTATCAGTGGCTGTTTAGAATGGATTGTAATACAAAAATTTTGCAAGCTTAATTTAGGTAGCAAAGAAGGAACATAACTTGGCATTTCTTCTTCAATATATGTGGAGCAAAAAGTTGTATAGTATACGGTGAGGCACTTGTATTTGTGTCTCAACTTTAGAATCTTCATACCAGGGGTGCCTGGGTGGTTCAGTCGGTTGAGCATCTGACTTCGGCTCAGCTCATGATCTCATGGTTTGTGGGTTCAAGCCCCATGTGGGGCTCTGTGCTGACAGCTCAGAGCCTGGAGCCTGATTCAGATTCTTTGTCTCCCTCTCTCTCTGCCCCTCCCCCACTCGTGCTCTGTCTCTCTCTGTCTCAGAAATAGAAACATTAAAATAATTAAAAGAATCTTCACACCAATTAGAAAGAGCATTTGAGTCCTTTGTTTCTTGAAGTTCAGTGTGTTAGTCAGTCATTGCTTAATAATGCTGCATAACAAACCACACTAAAATTTAATGGCTAACAATATTAAGTATTCACATGTTCACAAGCCAGGAGGTTGACTGAAGTTTGGCTTATCTCCACCAGGCTCAGCATGGTGGCTCTGCTCTGGGCTGCAGGTGACCTAGGGTTGGTTCCATGCTAGAATTAGTTTCAGCTCTGCTCATTGTGCATTTATTATAGGACTCAGGTTTAGAAGTCAGTGGCTTCCAGAGGCAATTTTTTTTCATGGTATATTCTAGAGCACAAAAGGGCAACCCAAACTATAGAAACTCCTGTGACTGTTCTTAGTGAAGCTGTGCTAGATTATTGTAACTCCCCTTCATCTCTATAACATATAGAGATGAAGTCAAATGCTCCTAAAGGCCCAGAAGGTAGTAAATGTTTAGATCAGAAGCTGGGTGTAATTTGGGTGGTGGTGGTGGTCGTGATGGTGATAATGAACAGAAATATGCATACTTTGCTTAGAAGACTCTTTGCCAACTGCACAAAATCATTCTCTGAGCTAGTTTCACCTACCATTTTCCTATTCCTCTTCTAAATAAGTGTACTTGTCCCATATTTGTGAGGACTCCTTTTTCTCCATTTTGAAAATGAGGACCTTATTGGTACATCTGCCTTAGCTTTGAAAAGGACCTTAAAGGTCTTAGATTAGTACTCCTCAATTTAAAAATTCCTTCTACAATGTCTCTAACAAATGAATGTATAGATTTTTTTTCTGCATCTATCAAATTATGGTGATCTCAGTACACCACAGTACAGCTGCAACTATTTCTCCTTCCTTTCTGTCTCAGTGGAAAAATTGGCTTGCACCTTCCCCACAGTTGAGTCTACCTGTGCCCTTGGCCTCCTGCCCTTTTGCCTCTTCTGGGATCTCATGCCATCTGTTACCTCATCTCCATTTTATCTGTTATATTTCCCCTCCTCTACCTCTTCCCCATCTGCTCACAACATGTTCAAATATTCTAACATATAATTTTTTTTTATGATTTCACTCAATGGTGTCCTAGTATTGACATATTCCTTAATACACCACTCAAAGCCTAAAATGATTTAGCATCAACCTGTCTTTTTATTCCAGCAAAATCCATTTCTCTCTAGTGTATATTATGCTCTCACCAAACTCATCTGCTGATCAGACTTTGTTTCTCTGAATCTTTCCTCTGATTATGTTAGTCTCATTGCATAGAATACTATTTCATCAATCTTGTTTTCACTCCTTCCATTTGTTGAAATCTTAGGTGTCTTTCATGACCTAGCCTATGAGTCACATCTGTGATGAAGTTTTCCCTGGTCTCCCTTGGGGAATAACCATTTCCACTGAAATCCTGTTGAATTTTGTTTGTGTATGTTACTGCCTTTACCACTTTCTATTCTTGAACAGTTTTTATTTTTAACCTATGTCTTATCTCATCTACTCAATTGTAACCTTGTAAAAAACCTACACTGTGTTCTATCCATCTTTATATCTTTAGTATCTAGAACAATTGTTAGAATATAATGTGGGCTCAACAAATGTTTGTTGATTAATGAATAATTAATTATGGGACTTATTAATAATGATTGTTTTTCAGAATCATACTCAATTCACTATATTTCAGGACAACTACCCTTGAGATTTATAAAAACCAAATGCTTCCCCTATAAAACAAACAAACAAACAAAAAAGATAGCCTTTACTCTTCATTTGATGGGTTATAGATACTGAACTAGGTTTCTTTCATAAATATTATAAATGTCTTATTCTTTTTTATCTCCACAAAACTCCTGTTTGCCAGCTTTTCTTATTGTTGCTTAAATGAAGAAACAGAGGCTTTAAAAGTTAAATAAAGTATTACTTGTTTTGGAGCTGGAAAGCCAGATCTTTACTTGGAAGTCTACTGGGAGAACAATGTTTTTGGATGCATATAATGAGGAGAGTAGATAATTAGATAAAGAGATGCCTGGGTCATTTTTGGATTGCTCTACTCACTATGTGACTTAGGAAAGTTTATGTTAGGCTTTTCTATTAGTAAAATTGATATTCATATATACAACTGTGCAAAATATGTGTCTGCTTACTTACCTCCCTCCAAGAGATTAATGAGATGATTGCCAAGGAGAACTTTGATTTTCTGTGATAAAAGAAATAAGTTAGTATGAAGCAAAGGGTTTCCTGCTTCTACTGAAGATTTTAAAGAGGCTGAAAACAGCCTTTTAAAAATTATCAAAGTAAAAACTAAAAAAAGAAACAGCCATGTATATTCAAAGTCAAATCAACAATTAATGTACAGCACCTAATGATCTTCTGATATGTGTATCATGCATTACAATTTACAAGGCACTTTTACATACATTATCTCGGTTCTCAGCACTATCCTATGCAGTATATAGACTAAGTATTTTTTTTTTTAATTTTTTTTTCAACGTTTATTTATTTTTGGGACAGAGAGAGACAGAGCATGAACGGGGGAGGGGCAGAGAGAGAGGGAGACACAGAATCGGAAACAGGCTCCAGGCTCTGAGCCATCAGCCCAGAGCCCGACGCGGGGCTCGAACTCACGGACCGCGAGATCGTGACCTGGCTGAAGTCGGACGCTTAACCGACTGTGCCACCCAGGCGCCCCTAGACTAAGTATTTTTAATATTAATAAAGCTAATAGGCTAATCAGCTTCTTCAGTGTTACCTGACTCATATGAAACAGTCCAGGGTTAAACCCTGGTTTCCTGGATTCCAAAGCCAAGTTCAGGGATCTTGCATTCCTATAGTTCTGTTAACACAATAGCATCCAAATTGGGCCATCCACATTCTGTCCACATTCAAAGTTGAATATAAATTCTATTTCCATTATAAAGCTTTCCCATATCACTGTAACCTAAAGCTAGTTTTTATTTTTCCATATTTTTGGTGGTTCTCAAATAGATCATAAATGATCTCTTAAAGTTGTTGCGAAAATCCACAGATCCATCCTATCAGGTGGTTCCCTGGAAGCCTTTAAACTGAGGTCAGTTCTTTATATTCTCGTCTTCCTTAAAGTAGACCTTGAAATTCAGTCCATTTTCCATCCTACTGATATTTACCCCCATCCATTCCATCCCTGAGACTGAGCATCAGCACAAGGAATATTTGAACGGTAGAAATGGTTCTGTTCATTTTGGAACCAATGCCTAGCACAGTGTCTTGTACAGAGTAGATAATACATACTTGCTGAATGAATGGTTGGATTAGTCAGTGATTAAAGATGGGGAAGAAGATTCAGGAAGTTTGGTAAGAATACTGGAGGTAAAGGTTGGAACCTGATAATGGAAGATCTGGCATACCAGTTTGGAATTTGTCCAGCTGGCAACAATTGAATCACTGGAGCCAAGAAATGCTTTTTTTCTGAATTTTCTGCTTCTGGGGAAGATTCCATTTTAGAATTTTAGCAAACTCCTTGCTTTTTATTTATTTATTTTTTGTTCCTTTTTTTTTTTTTTTTTTTTTTGCCCTTGTCTTTTCAACTCCACTGGGACCTCCTCCCACCAATGCCACTTTGCTAGAGACTTGCAATATGTAAGACAGGTGGAAAAACCCAAGTGAATCAAGGAAGCCTGTTATAAGCACTGATTTCTATGATGTCTCAGTTTGTTAACTAAATTGCAGGTTGTATCGCTTGGCCAGAGACAGCTGACAAGCAACTCTGCCTGAACAAATAGCATCTCCAAAATGACACGTGCACTTTAGTTTCATTAGAATCGGTGGGTGTCATTATTGCCTGGGCCATCACAGTAAATATGGTGATTATATGCATCCCTTGAGATTTGGGGTTGACAGCATAGTTGGGCTGCACTAAAGAGTCTTGGCTGGTGCATTGACATAAATGACAGCAAAGCAGATCTCTGGGCCCTTAGGAAGGAGGCAGAAGTTCATGATATAAAGAAAGTTCCATGAGCCTGCTGAAATCTTACCAATTAGGACTGTAATTTCTTGGCTTAAAAGTCCTATTTAACATTCCTCTCTCTAATATTTTTTTCTGACACCACGATTTCTAAAAATCCAAGACATCAGCTGTATGTTGCTAAGATTTTCAGCAATCAGCAGAAACAGTGGTCGTTATTAACTGGTTAGTGAGAGGAAGTGTCACTATGACCATGAAGTAATATTTCTTTTTTTTTAATTTTTTTTAATGTTTATTTATTTTTGAGACAGAGAGAGACAGAGCATGAACAGGGGAGGGGCAGAGAGAGAGGGAGACACAGAATCTGAAATAGGCTCCAGGCTCTGAGTGGTCAGCACAGAGCCCGACGCGGGGCTCAAACTCACGGACCGTGAGATCATGACCTGAGCCAAAGTCGGACGCTTAACCGACCGAGCCACCCAGGCGCCCCAATATTTCAAGATTCCCATACATATTATCAACCTTATATTAACAAGTCCTCTATAGATGCCTGAGGATTAGTTCTCTAGCTCCTCTTAAAAGTCAGTCTGCTTCAGTAGGGTTGCCTGGAAAGGCTTTATTTGGCTTCTGGTGTTAAAAAAGAGATGGTTTCCCCATCCATGCTATACTATTAAGCAACCACTGTTCCCTGGAAGGAAAATATTGGGGTAACACTTCTTATCCTTTCTCTCCAATCCCTTATCTAGTTGGTGGGATTGGATAAAGGATCTGCATGTCTGATGGGACCCCTTTCATTTCTTCTTCCTGTTCTGAGGGCTCTTCTCCCTACACTGGGAGTACCCAGCCCCAGGCCAGTTTCCTCTTTGCAGGGGGCAGTGGGGAAGGGGACAGGCCTTGAACTATGAGCAGGAAGCCTAATGTGTGGCTGGATCAGAGTGTTGTCCCAGACCTATTCCCGCATTCAGCTCCACAAGCAATAAAGTTCACTGATCCTTTCGCTTGTGTCTATTTCTCAATTGGCTTGGAATTCAGAATGGAGAGGGCTATGATTTATTGCCCACTTAAATCTCAACATGGTAGAGTAGCGATTCTGTTTTTTTTTTTAGCTGTTATATTGCAATGAATATTTTTGATTTATTTGGCAAGTGTGTTATATAACTAAAATAATTTTTTTTCAATATCATGGTCTGTTCAAAATTAAATGGTAGTTCCAGAGCAGTGGCCTACATTAAATTTTTCTTGATGGTTATAGCCATGCAGATATATGAACTCATAGAACTAAAAGTGTGTTTGCATAAAATTTATATGTACCTTTCTATACTGAATGGTCTTCTCTTATGCAACTTTCAATAATGCATTCTATTATCATTATCTTTGCTGTCATTTGTTAATCCTATTGTTCGTTGGCTAAGTGTATGTACATTTCCTATTGGTGTGTTTCTGAGTCAAGGTGAAGGTAGCTACCACACTTTGGACTTCAGAAAGAAGTCTATTTTTTTTTTTTAAATCAGACCTTCTTATGAGGTTGCCTAACAGTGATAGATTTTGTTGTTGAGCTTCAGTCCATGAAAAGTACATTAAAACATTGAGCTGAGCCATCTCTCTGTAGCAGCAGTTGGGTCATTACAGTTTGGCAGGCACTTTAGATGTGTATGTGTGATTTTATGATAGTGACTGCTTGATTCATCCCAACCCTTCAAAGGGGAAGGGAAGTACAATTCCTTGAGCATCTTCTATCATGTGCTAGTTGCCTCCATATATTGTTTTATCCTCATAACAAGCTTGTGTGGTGGGTAATATTTTTCCAACATTACAGGTGACAAAATTGAGGCTCAGGGAGTCTATACAACTTGGTCAAGAAAACACAGTAAGTGGTGGAATTAAAATTCAAAGCCAGATCTATCTTACTCAGAAGCCTCTGATTATTATATTACATTAGGGGTTAAAAACCAGAAAAGTCTGCAAGGGACAGACTAATAATATAAATGATTAAAATGGAATGGAATCTTTTTATTTTATTTATTTATTTATTTATTTGTTTATTTATTTATTTATTTTTTCAATATATGAAGTTTATTGTCAAATTGGTTTCCATACAACACCCAGTGCTCATCCCAAAAGGTGCCCTCCTCAATACCCATCACCCACCCTCCCCTCCCTCCCACCCCCCATCAACCCTCAGTTTGTTCTCAGTTTTTAAGAGTCTCTTATGCTTTGGCTCTCTCCCACTCTAACCTCTTTTTTTTTTTTTCTTCCCCTCCTCCATGGGTTTCTGTTAAGTTTCTCAGGATCCACATAAGAGTGAAACCATATGGTATCTGTCTTTCTCTGTATGGCTTATTTCACTTAGCATAACACTCTCCAATGGAATGGAATCTTTTTAAAAAGGACTTTATTTTTTTTCTTGAATCCTATGGCCCTCAATCTATTGGCTGTTGAGAGTCAGAGAAGTTTCCCTTTCTTCTTTACCCTGTTATACTAGAGGGAGGGAGAGAGAGAGAGAGAGAGAGAGAGCGCACACTCAAGGAAGACTTGATGATAGATGGCCACCAGCACTCAAAACTTTGCAGGTGATAGGCAACAGAGGATGGTGGAGACTATGGTGAATTAAGGAACTTGTACCTTTCTTCCCCCCAATCAACTCCGCCCTTTAATTGTGTTTTAGAAATATTATCCCAGTGTGGCTAAATCTTACTATTTTCAAAAAAAATTTTTAAATGCAAACTATTCATGAGAGACTGATTTTTAAATGTTGAAAACTAATTCCCATTTTAAAAGATATTATGAGTACCCCTTCCTTTAAAAAAAATAAAATAATATACATCTGAGGGCCTGATCCCACCTGTAGGTTCTGAATTGGTAACTTCTATATTACATAATGCAGTTAATAAGCATCTACTTGGGAAAAATAATCAAAAGACAAGAACCAAAAAAAATTTTCAGTACCTTTTTGAAAAGTATGCCCCCTAGATTCAGTATAGTTTTTTTACTGTGTTCCTCTGGGGTAGATTCATGATTCCTGGTCCTCTTTCTGTGCTTCACCAGAGTGGAGATGAGACCTGTATGTCATGGACATTTGGGTTTTAGGTCCCCTGAGTGCTTGTTTCTGTGCATTCGTTATTGTCTGGTATGGCTCGTCAGCAGGCATCCTTTGGCAGTTGAATCAGAAGTGCACCCTGCTGTCTACTAAAGAAGGTGTCTCTGCTTGTAGCTGGCTTTCTAAGGTGTTTGCCTCTAGATATTTGCCTGCAGAAAGTTTCTTGAAGTCAGCACAAAGTAGAGCGGCAAGAAATACATCTATGTTTGAGAGTTTGGGGAGCTGTTTTTCTGTATTCTTTCAGATGAGGCTTGGTGGATAGAGTTACTTCCACTCATCTAATTCCTTGTCTGTTTCCCCATTACTTCCTTCCCTCTTTTTTAAATTTTTACCTTCTTCTGACCTTACTCACTACCTTAAATAACTCAAAGGTATCACTGATACTGTGGATGTGACTAGTTACCTACACTAAAATTACTACTAACTGCTGAAAGGGGAGTGTTCTAGCATCACTTGGGTGATGTCTTCCCTGATGGCCTTGAGCCTCTGGGCCAGCATCAGGTGTGAGCACAGCATAAACCATTGCCCTTCCAAACTCTTAAAGCTCTTCCTTTGCTAGAAGTAGATGCCTATAGCAAAAAGTAAGGGAATTAAGAGCAGGGCATACTTGGGGGAAAAAGGGATTTCATTTATCTTTATTTTGAGCCAAGTTTTCTTAACCCCATAACTACTCGTGCCATCATCAGAGAAACATTTGCCAGGGATGTGGGGAGGGACCTTTGGGCAAGAGAGAAGATATTCTCTAAGATGTAGCATGTTTATGAACCTTAAAAAATGCTTTTACTTTGTTAGTATAAGTATTAAGCCCTGAGAGTCTACCTTAACATTCAAAGGTTTCTGTCTCGGCAACGTTACTGAAATTTTACAAAGCAGACCAGCTGGTTGATATTCTAAAATGTTTATATGTCAAGTATTTATTTTTCCCTTTCACGGACTAAATCTCATTTTTATTACAATAACTTCAACCTCCTAACCTTCCCCTATTCCTCCTTACCTCCTCATCAGCAGCTACCTAAATATGTCTTCTCTAACCCCACTTTTTCCCAGCCTTCCCAAATAAGGAAGCATTTTCTGTCTTGAAGGGCACATAATGAATCCTGTGCCTCTGGTCACTTGGGAAATTTGTCAAGGACTAACTGTGGATGTTTACTTAGAAATATTATATGGTAATGTCCTTCAATCCTTCTGTGTTAATTAGGGAACTGTGTGCTTGTTTCTGTTTGTCTTTTGTCTTCATCTATTCTGTAATGATGTATTTTTTCCAGTGCCCCATTTTTTCACATCACTGCCACAAACATCTTTTGTTCACCTACATATCATCCAACAAGCTCAGGGATGCCGTCTGTATCTTCCCCATGAGGACACTATGCCCAGAGTACTTGTGAATTGTTCCAGGACCTGCATTAAGTGAACAATTAGAATTTAGATCCGTGTATTCGGACTCCAAAGCTGTTGCCCTTTTCCGCAATACTGGAATGGAGTTTATACTCTTGAGGGCTAAATAATTCCAACTACATTTGTGTAGCTTCTGATAGGCCTACAAAAGTGCCCTATGCAGAGTGTATAACTGGTAGGTAGTTGACTGGAAAACTTCTATTACTTGTCTTTGATGTCTGCAACATTGATTTGGAGAAATAAAGGTACTGTTTAAAAAATACAACTATGTGTAAACATCCTCAATTAAGCAAGTCTAGTGCAAACTGAAAATGGATGGTAGTTGTAGTAAAGGCAACTCAGAGGTAGCCCTAAAAGACTATGATGAGGAGACGGGCTCCCAATGGGCAGAGCTTGAACATTACACTGACCAGCAATCAGACACTGAGGAGTGTAGAAGAAGGCCAGAAAATGAAAATAAGTTTCTCTAGAAGTCTTAGGTAGGTAGGTAGGTAGGTAGGTAGGTAGGTAGGTAGGTAGATAGATATCTTAGATAGTTCAAGCGTTGAAATGATTTTGAATGGGAACTAAGTGGCTAAAGAAACTGATAATGGGATCGTAGTGTTCACTTTTAGGACTTTAGTTTGAATCTCTCCCAATAAAGAAGCTGGGTAGATTGAAGGCCTTGGAAATGGATCACTGAACCTCTCACTTCCAGGTCAACAGAGCCACAGAGGTGTGTTGGCAATTATCCTGAAGACTATTCAGTAGTCTGTGTGAAGTAAATTAATGACCATGGTCTTCTGAGACATGATCATGGTCCACATTTTCAAAAGCACTCTCCCAAAGCAAAATCATAGCAAATTTAAAAGCAGTAAATAAACCACAGATGGAGATACTGTGCTCTGTCCTAAAGTGTTGCCTACTGAAAAATGCAAAGATGCTTTTGCCATTGTGTCAGGCACTCAGCTAAACATTTATTGAGTCCCCCATATTGAGGAAGACATAGAAAATAAAAATGAATTTTCTGCCTTGACAGTGCACATTATCTGTTTGGGGAAAGAATAATTCTATTAAATGTTGAAAAGAATCAATGCAAACAATTTATCTTAATGTTGAATAGATACTGGAGAAGTTGTGGGGTAATTGGAAGATAGACCTAGTTAATCAAAGATAGCTCTGGGAGGGCATACATGTAGAATTTCATTCAGCTCTATACATCTATGCACACTGGTTATGAAAGCTGGACTCTTGGGCAGAGGGAAGTCCCTTCTCTGTATGGGAAAGGGTACCCCATACAATTTTGGGCTAAACCAGGCCTAGAGGAGCTGTCCTGTCTTTGAATAATTACTGGATTAATGATCCCTAATGACCAACCAGTTCCATTGCCTAGAGGTCATGTTGACTCTAAAATCTTCCTCATGTTTAATGTATTCTGAAATACACAGTTCGCTCTGAGTCTGGTCTATGATAGGCTGTATTAGAACTTGGCTATAGATGCTGTTTGATGGGTACAAAGGGACCTGGATTCTCCTGAGCCATCACCACTTGATAAGCAAAAGAGAGGGTCAGAGAAACCAGCTTTTGCTCTTTTTTTTTTTTTTAATGTGTATTTATTTTTGAGAGAAAGCGTGAGCAAGGGAAGGCTGGAGAGAGGGGTGGGGTGGCAGATGGAGGATCCAAAGCAGGCTCTGCACTGACTGCAGCAAGGCCAGTGCGGGGCTCAAACTCACAAACTGTGAGATCATGACCTGAGCCGAAGCAGGGAGCCCAATGCAGGGCTCGAACTCATGAACTCTGAGATATGACCTAAACCAAAGTTGGATGCTCAATTGACTGAGCCACCCAGGTGCCCCAAGAAACCAGCTTTTGGATATGTTAAGTTTTAAGGTCTCATTCAAACACATGCACACACTTACATGGGCATAAGTAGACACACAACTCTATTTCTCTAGCGCTGTGTTCCTTAACCATTTGGATAAAATCATGTAACATCTTTATGTAAATGAATAAATTTGTAGTGCATCCATAAAGAAGAGAGAGAAAGAATGCTTGTGCCCTTTAAATGTGATAATATAAACACTTCTTTATATTGTGTATTGATTTATTGTGAACTCAGTGGGTAATTTGTGTATCTAAAGCTGTGGCTGCTGGCTCCCAGATGGCTCCCAATGCCTGCCATACGATAGGGGAGTGATGACTCCCTAGTTTCTTAGGGGTATGTTCCCCATTTGGCTGTAATGTAACTCAATTTACAGTTTGGTAGGAATACTAAATTCAAGTAAATTAAAATAAAGAGTTGTGTTTCCTAATTATTCTATCAAAAGAGCATGCAGCTTTGAAAAAACTTTCAGTTGTTGATATGTTGGACTCTTTTCCAAAGCCATGAGTCAGCTCCCTGTGGCATGCTTTCAAGTCTCCTGTTTGGGGTCACCTTTACCAGTCTCACCCAGGGCCCAGGAAAGGTGTCGTCTTTATATACTTCTGCTCCTTTGTCCGGATTACTTCCCCTGCAGTGGCTTTGACGCTGGCATGGAAGCCAGCAGGCCCGCTTTCTCCTGATGTGTTGTAGCTGTTTAAATCTCATTTTTTTTTTTCCCTCTGTTGCTTTCATTAAGGTGGTTGGGGATAGGTCAGAATCAATGTTTTGAATTAGAAATGCTGATATGATCCCAGAAGGAATGTTACAGTGGTGATAGTTGACAAAGAGGAGGACCGTAAAGTATCACCTGGATGAAATACCTAGCTGCAACACTATCTCCAGGACACACACACACCATCGTCCCTGTGTGCAGACAGGCGCTGCTGATATATTAGAGTGTGCTGGCCATTTTGTTTACGATAACCAGGAAAGGAAAAATGAGCCCCTATTTCAGTGTGTTCATCCATAGATGATGACACGGTAGATTCTCCTTGCAGGTAGACCAAGAGAGTTCAGTTAATCACCATTTATCATTCAAGGGACTCAAGTCTCTTGCAGATGCATTGGAGCCCTGGAGACGGAGACATACTCATTGGGTAGCAATGCTTTTCTCTTCTCCCATTCCAACTAATGTAATAAACTGAAGTCCCGGCATCAGAGTGATGTGTGCTGGCTTTTAGAATCCCAATACTTTAGCATGTACATGATCACTCCACAGAACTAGATAAATTTTCAGAAAGAAATGTCATATCATTATAATTTTAATAACTTTACAACTTCGCTCCATCTCTTCCATTACCAGACTATTTCTAGCTACCATCATCTTTTGCCAGAAGCCTCTAATTTATTTTTCTGTATCCTTGGCTGCCTACCTTCAAACAGTGCTCTGTTGAATTGATTTTAGTATCTAAACCACCCTTAATGGATCCGAGATAGATTAGTTCATACATACATCGGGTGAATTTTTTATGTATGTTGTCTTATTAGAAATCTGTTCTATATTCCAGGTAATAGTTGAATGAACAGGTACAGGCTCCCCATTTGACGCTCCCACTGGTATTTATGTTATTCTGACCATGTAAATATAAACTATAGATCAAAAACTGAAAACAAAACAAAACAAAAAACATGGCTACCCTTAAATTGTGCAAGCTTCGATAATAGGGGTCAACAAACTTTTCCTGTAAAGGGCCAGGGACTAAATATTTTAGGCTTCTGGGCCACAAGATCTCTGTTGCAACTATTCAACCCTGCTGTTGTAGTGCAAAAACAGCCACAGACATTTTGTAAGTGAATGAACACAGCTATATCTGCCAATACAATTTTGTTTACATAAACAGGCAACAGCCAGATCTGGCCCACTATTTGTTGATCTCTCTTTCAGCCCAATCTGTCTCCTGTAACTTTTGCATGCCCATTCTCCAAAGCATCATTAAAACATGCAATAATCTGTATTGTATTTTCTGATAATCCAGAATATGAAATCTCTCTCAGTTCTGAAACATGCATACATTTTTCCCCCATCTAGAAAATGGGGTAGGATTTAGAGTAGGAACTCATCAACGCAAGTGACTGAGGATGCCTTACTTATTGAACCAGAAATTTTTGTTGATGTTTATTATTCACATAGGTCCATTCACCTTGAAGCTATAATGTTAACTCAGTCTGTCACTTAAAAGACAAATAAATAATAAAACACTTTGGAGAATCACAAAAGGTTTCCTTACAGCCACAGAGTAGGTCTTGAAAGGTTACTACTGGCTGCTTATTCGTCTCTTTTCTGTAGAGGAGCTGCTGCTCATCGTTGGGCTGGAATATCTAGTTTGGGGAGAGGAGTTTCTCCTTGGCAGTCCACTCAAAAGTGATCATCCGTCTTTGTGGAAACTGACTAAAATTACCTAGTCTGGAATGAAGAGTCAAGGGACGAAATTGGAATTGGAACTTTCAGCTAATGTTGATATACTGGGACACTTCGTTAGGGGCTAGTTAAAAGAGAAGGTGGTTACCAAGACCAGACAGGGAAAATAACACAGGGCATGTATTCCGGACCTGCCACTCTGTGGTCATGTGAGCTTGCAGTTCCAATTTTACACTTCTAAAATGGACATTTGAGTACAACAAGGAGTAGGGAGAGAGTCCAAGTATTCAAAGATACTCAAAGCTCACCCTGTGCTTTGAGGGCTAAATCACAATTTTGGACCAAATATGTGAGAATTCTTGGGGCGCCTGGGTGGCGCAGTCGGTTAAGCGTCCGACTTCAGCCAGGTCACGATCTCACAGTCCGTGAGTTCAAGCCCCGCGTCGGGCTCTGGGCTGATGGCTCAGAGCCTGGAGCCTGCTTCCGATTCTGTGTCTCCCTCTCTCTCTGCCCCTTCCCCGTTCATGCTCTGTCTCTCTCTGTCCCAAAAATAAATAAACGTTGAAAAAAAATTAAAAAAAAAAAACAAATATGTGAGAATTCTCATGTGTGTACACACAAGCATGCACTTATATACACGTGCATTGTGTGTGTGTGTGTGTGAGAGAGAGAGAGAGAAAGCATTGTGTGTATGTATATATGCATATATACCTCAAAGAAGGAGCATTGTGAGGAATAAAGTAGACCCATATATAAAAATGTTTGTAGAATAGTTTCTGTGATGCCACACATGCTTTATAGATAGATGTTTCTTGTGTGAAGTTTTGTCCTCCCTAGTGCAGTTTCTCAATGGTGACACTTTGATATTAGAGGCCAGATAATTCTTTCTTGGGTATTGTTGGATATTTATCAGCATTCCTGGCCTATATCCACTAGATGCCAGTCGCACCTCCCATTCCCAGATGTGACCACCAAAAATGTCTTCAGACATTGCCCGATGTCCCTGGGCACAAAATCCGTTGAATCCACTGGCCTAGTGGAACCAAGACTTAAGGAAGTGGTTCCCAGACTTCAGCAAGTATCTGAATTACCTGGAGAGCTTGTGATAATACACATTGCTGGGCCCCACTTCAGGGTTTCTGATTCAGAGGGTCTGGCGTTAGATCCAAGAATTTGTATTTCTTTTTTTTTTTTTTTTAACTTTTTTTTTAACGTTCATTTATTTTTGAGACAGAGAGAGACAGAGCATGAACGGGGGAGGGTTAGAGAGAGGGAGACACAGAATCTGAAACAGGCTCCAGGCTCTGAGCCGTCAGCACAGAGCCCGACGCGGGGCTTGAACTCACTGACCGCGAGATCTTGACCTGAGCCAAAGTCGGCCGCCCAACCGACTGAGCCACCCAGGCGCTCCAAGAATTGTATTTCTAACAAGTTCCCAGGTGATGCTGATGCTTGCTGGTCCCAGGATCACACTTTGTAAGTATATAAGTAAGATGTAAGATGTTCTAGGTGATTTGAAATGTGGTTTTTTTTTTTTCATTATTTTGAGGATTATAGGTTGTTACTGTGAGCACAAAACCTAGGATCTCTTTATTAAAGCCATTGGGGGGTACCTGGGTGACTCAGTCGGTTGAGCGTCCGATTTCAGCTTATTAGGTCATGATCTCTCGGTTCATGAGTTCGAGCCCCTCGTCAGGCTCTGTGCTGAGAGCTCAGAGCTCAGAGCCTGGAGCCTGCTTCGGATTCTGTGTCTACCTCTGTCTCTGCCCCTCCCCTGCTCATGCTCTCTCTCTCTCAAAAATGAATAAACTTAAAAAAAAATTTAAAGCCTTTGGGTAGTTCTTCACAGCTGCGGTAGAGATTTGGGGGGTAAGGCAAGGCACTTATAGGAGATATTCAGCCTGTACTGGGTTGTAGTCATCAGTGCCCTGCCAGCTGTTGCCTGAATCCTGTCAGAAGACTGTTTCTGGTCCAGGTGCAGCACTGGGGCTTCTACTGAAATGAACTTTAATTTTTTGCTTTGTGGTCAGACTTAACTACCAAACAAGGTAGGATGACATTAGGTCTGTGGATTAGAAGTGAGCATTCAGAGTAGATTTGAAGGACATGGTGACTCAGGATGCCATTTGCGACCAGTGACGTTAGAGCTGTAGCTCTGACTTGCATCTTCTTTACTTGCATTGGCTGTCTTGTCCTTCCTTGACTGTCCCCATTCAGGTCAGAGTTCCTGTTGTCCTGAGCTGTCATCCGTGCTTGCCCTTTTTTTTTTTTTTTTTTTCTCTCTTTGCTTGGAGTTAGAGATGGAGCTGTCTTGAGCTATTTATCAGTCTTATCTCTCTTGGCCCTCTGTTAGTAATTCAGTCTGTGGATCTAATCCACTTTAATTGATTGACCTGGCACAACCAGACGTCAGTTGCAACAACAGTAGAAGCACAGCTGCAGGTGGAAAGGTGGATGCAGTTTTGCTGGGTGGGTGCAAAGGTCATTGAGACCTGTGCAGATTTAGGAAAATAGGATTTGTTTCCAAGCCATGTAACATAAATTTTCTAGGAACAGTCAGTACAGATTGTGGAGTTGATGATCTTGAGTGGCAAACAGGCATTTTAAATAGAGTGGTATCCTGTAAGGTGTGTGCAAAAGCCTCTAACTCATTCATCATCTGTCATACTATTTCCCTGTCACCCAGTTATCCCCACCATCTTCACTCCCCACCATTGACATAATTTTTATACCATCCTTTGAAAACACTTGAGAATTTGACAATATTTTATTCATTTCTCTTAAATTCCATTTAGCACAGGTGTTATTGTTGTGTCTTGTATTGTTGTTCTCATTTCTTTTGTACAGAGAGTTGAATGACCCGCTCAAGATGACCTGGACAACAAGATGTGGAGCCTGAATGGGCTCAGGTCTTCTGATTCTAAATACAAAGTATTCTGAAAACCAGAGCAGACTTTTTCTTCTCCCTTCCCCTTACTGTCACAGCCACCTCACCCAAGTTCCTCAAGGCAAGGGGACTGGGATGATAGTGAAAGTCCAAACCATCTCCAAGCTCCACAGCTGGAGTCTTGTCAGCTTGGGTAATTCCTGATGGGCTTAGACTTCTTGAGGGAGAGACCTGGTCTCTTACTTCTCTTGAATCCTTCAATAGTACATGGCTCTGCACACAGGAAGTACACACTCCCTACTTATTAGCTGACAATTATCTTGGGTCTAGAACCTGGACACTGTAACATTGAAAGAATGGCCTGATGATCTTCACTGGAAGATAGTGATTAGCTATGAAGAGTCCATACTGTGTTCTCCTAAACACAAGGGTGTTTTATCCTAGAGAACTTCAGTAAAATTCTCCCTCAGCCAAAATTATCTGATGAGTCAAACCATACCTTATCTCTTTGTTTTTTATTGATCGCTTATATAAAGCACAGTGAGACTATATGTTTTAAGATTTATTGCAAAAAAATGTGAATATGGATGACCAACTCTTTTCATTATCATATACTATTCAAACCTATTTAGCCTCCCAAGTTATAAAAACTTATCAGCACAATTTTTTTTTCTACCAAAGCCACACATTCTACTTCATTATTCATTCATTCACTTATCCATTAACTTAACATTCACTGAGCACCTGTTAATGTCCCTATATTTGCAATACCCATAGTTAGGTTAGGTATACGGGTTAGATAGGTTAAGCAAACATAAAGTTATGATATGTATACACTGTCTTATTATATAAATAACTCAATTGCAACATGTAATACATGTGCCTGAAACATAACATGGTAGAAAATACATGGGTTTTAAAGTCAGACCTGAATTTAAATCTTAAATGTATCTCCTACTGGTTGTGTGAATCCCCTATTCTCTGAATCGTCATCTTTCTCACCTAAAAAATCTGGAGGGTAATTGTGAGAATTCAAAAATTATTCTATTAAAAACTACTTGCCAAGCACCTACTCTGTTCTTTGAAGTAGTTTGGATGATCCTACAGTAACAAGCAGATTCAATATTTGGTGGCATAAAGCAGTCACGCTTTGTTTCTCGTTTTCCATGTCCATTGCAAGTTGGCTTGTTGCCATCCTCACTCAATGGCCCAGGCTGAAAAAGAGGCCACGGCCAGGAATTTGCTGGATGCAGTGGTTGAGAACCATGGGAGAACTCTGGTGGGTCTCACACCAGCAGTTTAATGGGTGGCTTGGAAGTGACACCTAATTTATTCATCAACACTGTTCTCTTGGCCCTCCATATCCCAAGGGGAACTAGAAATTCTCTCTTACTATGAGCCCATAATGGGAGAAACTAGAAGAATGTAATAAACACTGCCACTGATTTATTTACAGTGACCCAAACTTTGGAATGGGTGTGCCAGACCTGACCTGTCAGTGTCTGGCCCCAAGGAGGATCACATACCTGTTGTTCTTCCTGTATTATTGCCTAGCCCTGAACTCACAGATTCTGTAGGAAGCCTAGAAGTCAAGATATTCAGAACTTCCTTTGCACATCTGTTGGGCATACATTTGAGAGTTCCAGTTCTGTTTCTGTCAGCTGCAATTTTCTAAAATAGTGATGGTGCATTCTGCCTTCCCTGGGGGCACTCTGGAATGAATGAAGAGACTGCCTTCAGGGAGGTCTTTATTCCTGAGGATTTGTCTTGCCCCTGTGCATCTCGGCTTCTAAAATATGACCTTGGTGTTGGCAGTATCTTATGGGTCACCTTCACAGCAATAACTATAATGTGGCTGATGGAAGATTAGAAAGCTGGAGCCAGACTAATTTGAGGAACCAGGTGGGCTCGTAAACAGTCATTATTGATGAAGAATGACTTACTGGCTATTTAAAGACAGCTGTTTTCTTGTGCTGTTCAGTCTTGGTTTTGTGTTTTTGTTTTTTTTTTTTATTGCACTTGAGGATTCTTTGGTAATGTCTTTTGATTTACCACTTGTCTGTGTTTTTAATATCAAGGAAAAACATACATTGAACTGATTGCCTTTGGTAGCAACTTTAGTGGTGATGGGCGTGGAGTTATTAAAATTTATAGTCATGCTGTTTTGTAGCTACTCTTTGCTTGTCTTGAAAGAGCTCATAAAAGGCACCAAGGAATGTGAAGAGAGAGCAACTACCAAATTGTGACAGGAAAACAATGGTGCAAATTTTATTTTTTGATGTTCTGTTTGCTAAAATTTACATTTATTTTGATAATATTTCTGATGACACTCTTGCCAAACTAGCCAGTCCTTAGTTCGTGCCACCACTTTCAACTATACTAATGAGGGGAAAGAAAGGGACAAGATGACTGACATTTATTGAAGTCTCAAAGTATGCACAGCCACGTGCTAGCATTTCCCACATGTGTGTTCTCCTAAAATCCTCACAAAAAGCTTCAAAGGTAGCAATTCGCTGTTCCCTTCCTCCACAGATCCCTTTATAGCAGGGAAATTAGAAGTTAAATAACCTGCCCAAGGTCATATAGCTTTCAGAACCAGAGAGAGGTATTATTTGAACCATGTTATGCTAAAACCATGTTTATCCTATTGAACCAGTTAATTTCTCTGGTGCTCACAGGGTGTTGCATGTGGTCAAATGTTTAGATTTTTTTCCTTCTCATGATCTCATTTATCCCTTATATTTGAATGATATTTTCCTTCTTATAAAGTGGTATATTAATGATTATAATCATATCATTTTAGCCTTATAACGGTCCTAGGAAGCCTGGAAAACTCGTTTCCTGTCCCCGTAATACATTATTAAGATATGGGTTCAGAAAAATTAAGTAACTTGCCCAAAGGTCAGTCAGGGCTGTTTCCAAAGCCAATGATTTTATCCCTCAAATGTTCTCTGGACACATGAGCCAGCAGAGTTTATCTTCATGGCAGCTGAGTGTGATGGATTCAACCATCGGCAACTGTATGGGCACTTGCCACAAGACTTATAATGAACTGAGACAAAGCAGTTAGCCACAGATTATAAAGCCACTGTGGTCCCATGACAAATGACAAGGAGGTTGCAGTAATGAAATCTTATTACTGCAAGTAAAGAGACCACATCTGAGGTCTAGCACAGCCACATTTACCACCGTGGGGAAACACAATGAAACATCTGGGTATAAGGGTCTCCATTGACATTGGCGGTAGAGCTAGCAGGATTAAGACGATCTCTCCGAAGCAGTGATTGCAGTGGCAAATGTGTGGCGCCTCAGATAAGGACCAAATATTTATTCTGGCAGAGATTAAATCTTTTCTTCCCCTGAATCTATTATGGATCTTGCAGAAAATCTGCCCAAGAATATATCTCGCTGATCAGCCTACTCACTCAGCCAGAACTGTACTTTGCCACTGTTGTTGCTGAAAAGCAGCAGAATGCTGGTTTAAAGGTCTCCTCTCTCTGCCTAAAACTGTTCTCCATCCATGATTAATTAGTGACTCAGAGGTGAATTGAATCACCAGCAGTCCTCTCCATGTATCCAGGATTTATATAGTGGTTTCTCATTGAAGAACTGTGGTGCAATAAACAGCCCGCATTTGCGGGGTGGGCAGAGGAGTAATGGCGTCTGCAGTCATGGTTTCTTAACTCCTCCAGTTCTCTCATTCTGCTAAACAGGTTATGACTGAGGTTACTATAGCCCTGCTTATTTAGGTATAAGGATGAGTAGGTTCTAACACACACAAACCCCCTTAGAAATGAAGGCCAACGCTTTAGGGGAATGCAGAAAAATCATATTATCTTTTCAGAATTCCTAGAGAATTAAGGAGAAAGAATAAAGTGGATCATAGCATTATTAATTATGGGCATGGAAGATGCAAAAAGAAAACCTTATCATCAGTTTCATTTATCCATTGTAATGCTAGGTACTTTATTTAGTACTGGAGATGTAGAAGTAGAAAAAAAAAACCCCAGAGAACATAGTGTCACAATAAACAGGGATTTGCAAACTCATAAGTGCATTTAGTCCCCATTTGAGGAGGCACCTTTTCTCAGAGTACAGAACATGGGAATTGCAGACATCATTTTACATTGCAAGCTGTGCTATCAGGGCACAAAAGAAATAATGATGTCCGCCCTGTATCACAGCATCCCTGCATGCTGAAAGCAGCCTTTCATAGCTTAGGCTCCTACTTTCTAAAATCAAGACTCCTGGAGGGCACCTGGGTGGCTCAGTCGGTTAAGTGTCTGACTTCAACTCAGGTCATCATCTCACAGTTGGTGATTTTGAGCCCCGCATCAGGCTGTGTACTGACACCACAGAGCATGGAGCCTGCCTCAGATACTGTGTCTCCCTCTCTTTCTGCCCCTCCCTTCCTCTCAAAAATAAATAAACATTAAAAAATTTTTATTTTAAAAAAGACTGCTGGGTACCTGTCGATTCTTTTATCAGGAATAAGATGTGTTCACATACTAAAGGAAAATTGGCAAGATGAAGAAAGCCTGTCTTTTGAAAAAATAAGTGAAGTGTACCAAACTATATGGAAACCAGTGCCTAAAATCTCAGCATAAGTCTTAATTTATTGACTTTAAGCATACCAAGTGCTTAATAAATACTGTATTTATGTAATGAATTAATGAATGAACCCAATTACTAAATCTGAGATTCTGTGAAATCTTTCCTACATCTTGTTTATGTGGATTCTGGACTTCCCCGCCCCCCCCATATCTTTTTCTCATCCTTTGTCCCCTCCTTCTCTTCTTCCTGATTCTCCTCCTCCCCCCTTTCCTCTTTCACCTCCTCCTTTTTATTCTCCTTTTAATTCTTGAATAAGGAAATAGAATAATGAAGACTATGTGAACAAATAAAATGGCAGGGTTACCACTAAATTTTATTGTCCTTGCATGTCCAACCTATTGCTTAGCTAGTAGGTCAGACAACTAGAGAAATGGAAAAAGGTGTCTCCCTCTCTCCTTGCCCATCCATCCTGACATCCCACATGCTACGATACCCTTCTACAAGGTTGAAATATGTGATCAGTAGGGTTACTTCCATTTTGTGTCTCATTGTGAATTCCAATCCCAACCCTTAGTTATTATAAATTACTGGAGGAGAAGAAAGAGCAGGAGTTTTATTCGCATTGTTTATGTTCGCCTCCTCCACCTTCACCATAATCCTCACGTTCATTGCCATAGTGTCACTCTTCTGGAATTCATTGTGTTCCCCCCCACCAGAAGTCTTTTTGGGGGGCCATTGAGGTTCTCTTCTGCTATGTAGCATAAAACTATAGGACTGAAGATGACACCCTTCTTTGGATGAACCTTAGGAATAGGGTTGCAAGTGTGGAAAGAGTTTCAGTCACCTGACCCTGAAAAGTCAAGCTCAGTTTCACTGGCCTCTACTGAGGGTACATGTTCTATGTGTTTTAGACCTAAAAAAAAAAGTATCATCAGGTGCTGACCTATAATGCTAACCCTTCTGCCACTGCTTTCTAACCATTCAATGTACACTTTCCCTTGGGCTTGATCCCCTCCCACAACGCACAAGCATGCGTATATTTCCTCCCTAATCCTTAATCTAAACTAGAGTCCACTGTCTAATTACCTCTCTTAGAAAACAGGTTTCATTCATCTCACAGAAATCAACTTTGCAGTGTCACTACACAGTTGTTAGGTAGTTCTCTGGTTCCAGCTTTGATATCTGTTGAGAGCAATCAAATGATGTAACCTGTACAGTGCAGCCTGTGAGAGTAATTTGGGTGGCTTTATACCATTGGTTTTTATGTTCAGGATGAAAGCCCATGGAGAAATGTGGGATACTATTGTTAACTTCATGCTGACAGCTCCCTCTGGGTACCTACAGATTTATTGTTAGTTGGAGGATCAACTTTAAAGGGAGAAAACCTTATGGTTGGTGATAACTATGCCTTTTGTGTTTCTTTATCACAGGAACAGGGGAAAATTGGAGTTGTCTTCAATATTGGCACAGTTGACATCTCCATCAAAGAGGAGAGAACCCCTGTAAATGATGGTAAATACCACGTGGTGCGCTTCACCAGGAACGGCGGCAATGCCACACTTCAGGTGGACAACTGGCCAGTGAATGAGCATTATCCCACAGGTACATGCTTTACTGTCAATGACCACATACCATCTTTTGCTCTCCCATTCTTACTCTAAGTGTTGATTTCTCCTAACTCTCACCAAATCATGAAACACTGGATATTAAGCACACATTCATGTGTGTTTGTTTGTTTGTTTTTGTATGAGAAGATAAGGTATTCCTGTAGGGCTTGGTTCAGTGTAGGGAGCTTCTGGAGACTTACTAACTGTGCACTGAACACTGTAGGTTAACCTGAGGAATACTGCCTGACTGGTCATACTAAAGATGATTACTGTAGGTTTTCCAGGGCATTGCGAATGATGACCAATGGAGGGAAGGGGTGCCTTCTCTATCAGGAGCTATTGTTGATAATCACAGGATAATCAGTTTGAGATCTGGACTCTGTGGTGGCATTTAGTCAGATGAAGTTGAAGATACAGATGGTCAGAGATTTCATAAACACTGTAAAATGAAGTTTACTAAACTTAGAATGATGACCATCAAGTCAGGGTAATAATGAGAGAAAAACTGAGAGTGGAGTTTCATTCATCTGGTTGACTTGGCCAATTTTTTCTTTCATTTACACTAAACCTTCCTTGATAATTCAGAGAGTGGTCCTAGTAGGCATTTTAACAGCAAGCATACTGGTGTGGGAGGGAGAGGGGTTAATCATGTGTTTAAATTTTATGGTCAAGGAACATTTGCCAACAAACTCCCAGAGCCAGATGGCCAAATCAAGGGCAAAGGGAGGAAAGGTCGCTTTCTTTTAAAGAGATCATTCAAATGATCCATTAGCTTTCCCTCTCATCTCTCACTTCTCCCAGGAAAAGTGCCCTCAATTCTGATCGTAAAAGTTCCAGGAGTAGAAGGGAAAATACTGTGGCGAAGGGCCTTTGTTCCACAATTGTATCATCACCTGGATGCAAGAGAATAGCTCAGAATACTGAATTTTTCACTAGTGTGGGCATGATGCTATGTTTTACTCTGTCTCCTACACTTCAAACTCTACCCCATAATTCTCTCACTGCCATCCTGTCAATTAGTGGAGTGAGCACAGAGGAAGGAAACCCAAAACACACTTCCAGAAGTTTAAGAGCTTCGGAGCTAATAATTATCACACTTTGGAGATATGCATCAAGTAAATTTACCTATTTGTGGCCCAAGAATTTTGAATGATTTGAGGGCTGTGATTGTTTTCATGCCCAATTCAGGATTCATTTTCTTTAAAAAACCAATCAGAAGTAATTGTGCTACTGTTTCCCATCCCATAGCCAGAGTCTTCCTATGTTTTAAGAATCATGAGAGCATCTACAAACAGCATACAAGACTCCCAAGTTATTGAAATAAAAAGCCTCACCGACCCATTTATCTTCCATGTCAGTCTCCGTACAATAGCCAGCTCAGCCTTTACTGGGAGTCTCTTGTCATACCCTTAGCACTTGTTAGATTAAGGCACAAAAATGACCTCATGCATTTATCTTTGAGCCTTTGAAGAGAGCCAGAAGTATTAGCAGGTACTATGAATTCTTATCATCATCCAAATTTGCTAGACACTAAGAGACCTTATTTTTAAATGTTTTGTGGTCAAACTCTGGGGGATGGGTGGTCAGGGGAATCAAAATAGCCTGAGATCTTAAAAGCTGCTCATTTGCTCAATGGAAACATCGCTCTTTCTCCATGCATGTTATCATTGGCCCCACTGGTAGTGCTGTAGGATTTGTTGTGTTTCTATTAGGAATTTCAAAGATTTCTAAATTTATATTAGCCACTTTCCCTGAGCCAGTATAGAACCCAGAAGTTTGCTGAACACTCTTTAATGGCCATTTCATAACCACAGATATGTAAGAAAACCAGTGACCCTTGCTGTGTGCCTATCTCTTTGTGTCTTTAGTTCCAAATTATGGGTTGCTTACTATGTTTTCAAAACAGAATAAACCTTTCTTTAATGTCATTGCTTACCACTGAAAACAATTGTTACTAGTAATCCTTGGTAACTGTTATTTAGTAATAATAAGTATTATTATTACAGAGCATGATACAGTATGGCAGTTATAAGTATGGGCTTTGGAGTCAAGTGGCTGGAGTTGGTCAGCTGTTAGTCTAAGGCAGGCTAGATTAAGATTTTGAAATGCCATAAGCACTGAAATACTTAGTGCCTCTCCCCACATGTAATTCAAAATACAACAACACTGTACCATAAAGTAAGTGTGTAAGAATTTCTAACACATATGATTTTTCTTCTCTGTCACGTTATGCTTTAAAAATACATTCTTTCTCCCCACATTCTCATTTTTTACTATTTTGTTTGGTTCTCTAAGTGTGTATTTTTCCTATTTGTGGATCCAGCTTCCTACCAGTAACCTTGGGCAAGTTATTTAACCTCCCAACCTCTGTTAACTAGTCTATAAAATGGGATTATGGTAATACTTTCCAGGGCTAACATGAAGATTGAGTTGAATACATGTAAAATGTTCGACCTAATACTCTGTTACTTAATTCAGTACTCAATGAATGTTAGCTATGAGAATGATCAACCATTTGGGTAGCATTTTTTTTGACTGTTACGTATTCACTCAAACAGATCACTTCACTGACTATTAAACAACCCACTCTTCCCATCTCAGGGAGATGCTGTGTCTTTCCTAAAGTCACACAGTAAATGTGAAAGACCATATTCTCCCATTCTTAACTGGGCACAATTTCCACTATTGCTCCCACAAAAATTGGGGAATATTTTGAAAAATGCATGGATAGAAATGAGCATCTCTCTTCTTGTGTCATCTTAAATTTATTCTTTTTTTTTTTTAAGTGTCCTATTACATAGGTCAGTACCAATCACCACGCAGAGGTGGTTATTGTAAGATGTGGAGTCACAGATCCTTTTGAAAAGAAAAGGTTTCTTGAGCTGTGTTGAAAGACTCATTTGTAATGAGTCCAAGCTGTCCTCCTGACAACAGGGACAATATGCTTCCATGAAGCAGTTGAAGGAAGACTGAGTATTTGAAGGAGTGACCATCATACTTCATTGCCTAGATTGGAAAATGGCGTTAGAAAGTCCAAAACTATTTTTAATTTTTTTAAAGGGTAAATGTTTATTTTACCCTGGAAACATTTTACCTTTGAAACATTCTAGTCTTATGTTCCGCTCGATTCCGTAGGAGTGGTCACCTTTTGATTTTTGGATATCTTCTTTCTCTCCCTCTGCTACTGAAAGGATCCTCTTAACTAAATTTAAAGCATCCTTAGAGCAATCTGGCAAGGTTTAATTTATATTAAACCGTGAGATTAAAATACACCCTGTATCTGGGCATCCAGGAACAAAAGACATCTGGTCAGGCAAGCTTGACACAATTTCTACAAAAGTGATGTATTCTTTTCCCAAGCTATCCTATTTCATTCACTGTGATAAGTATAGAAACCATCAAAAGGACTTTAGTTGTGCTACTTGTCTCTTGCTAATGTCTAAACAGTAAAGAAATATGGAAGAGCTCCTACAGCATATTCACATAAGTTATCTCATTTTGAGGGCATGCTCTCAGGAAGTGTTCCTGCCCAACAGGTCCCTGTGTATCACGATGAATGGGTCAACTCCAAAATCTTCTCATGGACATTCATAGGATTTTATGTGGCTCTACTGAAACATCCCACTGTGAAATATTTAGAAACCAGCTGGGTCCAGGGCATGCGGTATTGACTCTTTGTGAATCAGGAAGGATCCAAAATGAAAGTCGTTCTATAGCCATTGGGATCTGATATCACTTAATTCTCAGGATAGAACTCAAAAGCAACTTCTTTCTTTGAACCTGAAAATAGAAAGGCTAAGGAACAGGAGAGGGAAATAAAAGAAGAATCAGCCCAGAGCTGGCATCCAGGTGCTGACAAATGTTCCTTATAAAGCCTCTGATTACTGTCTTGACACAATGCAGTAGTGGGGACAAGAGAGGGGAGGTGAAAGGTGAGTTAAGCGTGAGGGATTAATTTTAGCCCCAGCTCCAGGCAACCTGGGAGGCTGAGCTGACTGGGATTGTTAAAGATCCTCTCTGCCATGCCTGGGTGGCTGGTTATGTCACTGGGGCCACTAGAACCCTGAGCAGGGTGCATGCAGTAAGAGGCCTTTTAGGTCAGAGACAGGCTTCCTGGAAACTGAAGCCTGAGAAGCAGCTCTGATGTATAGGACTTTCTCTTTTCCCACTGCAGATGGTGCTGAGACCAGAGTATCCATTGCTTTTCTTTTTTTCTTGATATTACATGCCAACTCATTGGAAGGGCTCTTGATTGGATTCCCCTATTCCAGTCAGTAAAATGCCCCCTGATGACCTGAGCTTAAATGTCTGACCACCCAGCTCAGAACATGAAAGATGTAGAAGAGGTTCAAAAGGATGTTGAAGTGGTTCTTCTTCTAGGACAGTAGATTAGAAAACTCTTCATATTTGAATATGTCAAATTCCACAGAATCTTGTCTTTGTAAGTATTGAAAGCACAAACATTGTTATAGTGCTTAGTGACGCTCAAAGTGCCTTCATATGCATTACTACATTTGAGCATCACTCTGTCCTGTGAGAGGGACCAAGTTTGGTATTATTACCACCATAGCCATATTCAGATTACATTTGAGGCTGTGAGGGGCTAAATAACTTACCCAGTATTCACACAGCTGAAGGAGTAAAGCCAAGATTCCTATCCTGATCTTCAGATTGCACTAATTCAAATTTCCTACCCATTTTCCTGTTTCTTAGAGTCATGATTTTATTGATACTAACATTAGGTTATTAGGGTTTTGTTTTGTTTTTTTGTTTTTCATTTTTTCACCAGGAATATTCTCAAGTAGAAGTGCCTGCCTGGACCAGTTCAGTTAGTTAGGGTTTCTCAACTTTGGCACTCTTGACATTTGCGGCTAGATAATTCTTTGTTGCAGGGGGCTGTCCTTTGTATTGCAGAATGTTTAGCAGCCTCCCTAACTTGCCTACTAGAGGCCAATAGCATGTCTCCAATGCCAGGAGTCCTCTGGGGGACACAGTTACCCCTGGCTGAACAGCACTGAGTATGGAAAGTCTCCAACATATTTTATTTCAAATGCTTATTGTCCTTTTATAGCTTACACAGTACACATGCAATAAGAGAGATCTCTTTGTCCACATCTCATCTTCAATTATTGAGATTTTGAAGAGTTAAAAACAAGTCTATGTTCTTGACATGATGCTGAAATTTCTCAGGTCTTGGGTTTTCATTAATTCCTACCCAGGAGGTTTTCATTCCTTTTCTTTCTCTTTGCCTGCAAACATTTGAGGCCTTGCCAGATTCGAAGCAAGCATTAAAACAAGCCCCATCTACTTGCTCATTCATCCATTCAGGACCAGTGTTGCTTTCAGTTCAACTGGAGGAAAAATAAAAACCAATCGTGAAGTCCTGCAAGGGGAATAACAAGTGTAAATACAATCAAGAGGGAAAGCCCTATTTGAACATGTTTTCAAGACTGTACAGATATAATGGCAACTAGAGAGAGGCTCACTTAATGAATGTGTTTGAACATTGCTAGGTACATTTTAAAAACCATCTTATAAATATAAGTTCTTCGAACATTTGGTCACAAAAAGTATCAATCGCTCAAACCAGTGCATCCTGAATACTTGGACTGCTAAATAGTTCAACTTGTTGTCAGGAATGAATTAGGAGTCACAAACAGGTGAGTTTCTACTTATAAGGGACTTGTAACTTGTTGGGGTTAGTCTTTGGTGAAAAAAAATGTTTAGGGGTGCCTGGATGGCTCAGTTGGTTAAGCGTCAGACTTCCGCTCAGGTCATGATCTCCCAGTTCATGAGTTGGAGGCCCTCTTCAGGCTCTTCGCTGACAGCTCAGAGCCTGGAGCCTGCTTCTGATTCTGATTCTGTCTCTGTCTCTGTCTCTCTCTCTCTCTGTCCCTTCCCCACTCACATTCTGTCTCTCTCTCTAAAAAGAATAAACGTAATTTTTTTTAATGAAACTATTTTAAAAATGTTCAAAATCTTTTCACTAGATTTTTTTTTTTATTTTTATCTTTTTATGAAGCACTGTTCTTTAACTGGGCTACAAATGAGATTCTCCTGGAAACTATTATAAACTACCAGTTCTCAGGCCCCAGTCTCAGGTAATCTAATTTAATTGGTCTGGGGTGTGGTCCTTAGATCAGCAGCATCAACATCACCTAGCAGCTTGTTAAAAATGGGGCATCTTGGGCCTCACCACAGACCCACTGAATTAGAATTTGCATTATAATAAGATACTCAGGTAATCCGTGTGGAGTGTTAAATTTGAAAAACACTGGTCCAGGCATCAGTAGTTTTAAAAAGCTCCCATGGTCATTCTGTATGCAGGTAGGTTTGAGAATCACTGTTATTGAGAAAGCTAAAAATGACTCTTTTTTCTCCTTTCAGACTGACCACAGGGTTGTTTGACATGGTAACCACTAATTAACCACATTAGCCACACTTGCAATGCAGCTGATATGACTGAGACCCTGAAAATTTATTTTTATTGAGCAATTATTATGTCCTAAGCACTGAGGATTTAAATACATTTTTTACATTCAGTCCTGTGGCCAGCACTATGAGGCTAGTGGCTGATGGCTTATATTGGACAGTGCAGGACTAGAATATACTCTCTCTTATTTCCTTTTACTTATTATATAAATGTAAATATTTACATCATCAATAAACTCATGGGCATTTACCTTCATTTACCTTCTGAACTCACCTAATGTATTTTGTCATTGTACAATCACTGGTTAATCACTCCACTTGAATCATGGGATTGTTATCCCAGAGATATAGAAATGGCAGATGCTACTATCAACCAAATTCATCCAGATGGTGATGGCTACCCTTTTTGAGCATTTCCTACCTACTTCCCACTTCAGGTATAACATATTATTTACCCTCGGTACAACCCTTGAGATCGCTGTTAATTTTATGCCCATTTCCTAGATTAGGAGCCGTTCAGAGACTTTAGGTACTTGACTAGCTCACAGAATTTTTCTCTCAGGTTAAATCTCTAGTTTCTGCCAAGTTACAAATTAGCATTTCCCTGGGCATTTATGACATTTGCTTTGCTCCACAACATTGGTTATTTCTTTGGGGACTTTGGCAGCCTCTTTCTTTTCACAATCCTCTTTTACCTTCTAGCACCATCTCTACATGGATGGGAAGGGCTTTATTAGATGAAAGTCTGTTTTACTGTTTAATGGTCTTGCTTGGGGGATAGGAGAGTTTTGAGAGGGTGCATAGTATTTTTTTTCTTTAATTTTTGTTTTATCAGGCAACCTTCCTTTCTCTTCTGTGAATTCCCAGCCACAAGATAAATAGCCTCGTCTCTTACAAGTTAAATACAATTACTGCTATCAAACCTAGAGTCTTCCTGTCCCTGTAAATGTCTCTTAGAAGCTGATAAGTGTTTCAAGGCAAACTGTGAGCTTTTGGCTAATGCTAAAATTAAACATAACCACCACAAAACGACAAGAATACACACACAAGCGCAAGCACATTTATATACACATACATGTTTACATGCACACACACCCTATGGAAGGGAACATTTGGGATAGAGGGAAAAGGAACTCATAAACACATGACACATGGACACAAGACACATGTCCCCGAGACACTAAACCAACACATGACTCAAGGTTATTTATGATACAAGTAAATAACACGCAAAGGAGTTTGTAACCATTATGAAGATTTACACCAGATAATATGACAGCAATTATAGTGACTAAAGACATTATTTATCCAGAATTCATTTGTAAATGGGGCAGTGCTTTTGATATAGAGAGTTGTTCATCAAAAGAATAGTGTTTCTGGAAACTTCTATAGGACTTTATGAGGTACACATCTTGGGTCTTGGTTCATGCTTTTCTCATCTTTCATAGACTGCCTTGAGATTTAGAAGGGAAGATGGAATTTAACAAATTAAAAGCCATATGTTAATTATTTACTTAATCATACATTAAATGGTATATATGTTATAGTCTAGGAACTCAGTGAGAGAAGTAAAGAGAAAATTGAGGGTCACTTCCAGACCATTAAGGTCATTCAACTAGATACGTAAAGAAAAGGATTTCTTAATTTCTGTGAATAATGAGTACATGTACATATGAAACCAAACACTTTCAAGATTAGAAATACAGTGTGGTCACCTTTTATGTGATTTTTAAATGATGCTCACTTGAGATTAATGTGACATAAAAGTACTAATGACATCTCACTCTATGCAAGGCATCTATAATTAACACAGATTCTTCCAAATTAAACCAATCATCAAATGTTGCATAATGTCAAAACCAGGCTAAGTGAATTGTGTTTGATTTTTCCTATTGTCACCAAGAAGCTCCAGTTTAGATAGTAAATAGAAATTCTGGTCTACAAAATGGGTCTTAATTATTAAAATTCAGAATCATTATCCTAACCGTAAAATGCAACTACCCTGTACTGTTTTCTCTCTGCCCCAGAGTTAGATGGACATCAAATGCCCTAAGACCTGTCCAAGAGTGTAGCTTTATTTATAGAAAAATTTCCCACTTCAGTCTCTTCAGTTTAAGTCTTATACAAGGTTTCAGGGTCCCTGTAGTTATTTAAAGTCTAAAAAGAACATTGAGCTTCTTATAGAAAGGAGGTGCATAAATATCCAATAATAATAATATATATTCACACACAGTATGTCATTTATAATTCTATAAAGCACGGAGGGTAATGAAAGGCACTCTAAACTGTAAATCACTCAATCGATTGTAATCATATTGCAGCTCATCTCAAAGAGATAAAGACTTTCCACTCCTCTAAAATCCCTGTCAATACCCCAGCAGGCTGAAGAAGGAGCAAAGCAGGGTCAGAGGAGGAAAGAGAGAACGAGTCAAGGACAAAGGGACACTTTTAATCTTCAGTTCATGGAGTGAATGTGGACTGGATTTGATTCCCACTGATACTTAGTTTGGTTTATGAGATGCTTTCTTTTTCACATGGTACTTTTATAGCCTTACAGTAAGTCCCTGATGCTCTGTGTGTGCCTCGATGGAGGGGTTTGCCACATACCAATGATTGATATACGGTGCTGCAGAAGAACAATTGGGAACTTAGGCATATAAGTGGAAAATGACAGTTCAAGCCAAAAGCTAAGGTTATATCAAACTGTATGTTGGAAATGAGTTGATAATGGGCCAGAAGAAAATTTATATTGTATTTTCAAACAGCAGTGACACTTCAGAAGTCTCTTCACTAACTGATGTTTCCTTTTATTAAGAAGAGATGTTGCTAATCCCCCATCCTCATCAACAGGGTGAGTTTGAGTGGAGTGATCTCCTTATTATGCATTTATTCATTCCACCACTCAACAAATATTAATTCAAAACCTACTTTGCATATGAATCCATGCCAAATGATGGGTAGATGATGGGAAATAAAACAAAGCCTCTGCCCTCAAGGATCTTATAGCCTAGTGAAAGAGAAGGGCATATACACAAGCAAGATAATTTTCATACTTAAATTTTATTACGCAGTTATTAAGTGCCAGGCATCACACTAAAACTTATATTAAATCTCTAAAGTAGCCCTAAGAGGAAGAGACTATTTTTATCAACATTTTATGAATGGTAACATGGAGGCCTGTTAGGTTAGCTCTCTCGGGGTTTTAAGCTAGTACACAAATACCTGGAATTCAAGCCTGTATCTCTTGGGAGGCAAATGTAATGCTTCTGTGCACTAGACCATATTGTACCTACAGTTCTAAGTAGCATAAGAAGGCACTGCAGGTGGCATCTGGATTCAGTGGCACACATAAGTACCTGATGGAGCCTGAGGACCAGATAGGAGTAGCATGGGATAGAATTTGGGATGTGACCTAGGGTCCTCTAGGACAACGCTAACCAACTCTGCTCCCCTACTTACCTAGACATACAGAAGCATAAACTGTGACATGACAACCTGCAACATTCACACTGAAGGAACGAACGGGCAGCCATTGTTCATACCTTATTTCACTTAGTGTGATCTGCCCAATGGTTACAGGAGACAAGTATTAATCTCTTTCTTTTATAGAAGAATAAGCCAAGGTTCTGGGAGCTGATCACATTTGTTGCAGTCACAGGTGCATAAGGTGTCAACACTGGGATTCTATATAGATTTTTGTTTGTTCCTATACTCCTCTCTCTTTCTCTTACCCCATATTTCCATCTGTTTCCTAGGGGTACTTCAGTTTGTATTGTGTATAGAGCTCAAAATCATTTGGCTGACAGAGGTAAATTCACATGCAAATTTACTATTGTTTTCCACATCCCAGTGCATGCAGTACACTCTGTAATCACATTATTAAACATTTACTAGAAATGTGTTTCTGCCTGATGCACAATTGCCAGTCTCAATGTTTAATTAAACTAAATTTGTTTTCATTTTAATCACATTATTGAAATGTGGTTTTCTCGGAGTTCAATGGTGAAATCTTCATTCCAAATGCCTGCAAGTATGTGAGAGCTGTGTATCCTGGACAAGGGTATGAGGATATTATAACATATCCTTGAATAAGGGATTTTAGGGGAATAATGTTAATTAATAATACGTGACACTGATATAGTACTTATTTTGTGTCAGGCTCACAGATTATCACCTTGAATTCTCACAGCATCCTAGAAAGTGATTCTATTATTATTCTCATTTTGGAGATGAGGAAACAGAGTCTCAAAGAGTTTGAGTAATATACTCTCCAGTATCCTACAACTAGTAGGTGATGAGGCCAACTTGGATTTGAACATAGGCATGGAAAACCTGATTGATTTATTTTATTTTATTTTATTTTAATTTTATTTATTTTATTTTATTTTATTTTTTAATTTAATTTAAGCGTTTTCTACACCCAACATGGGGCTCAAATTCACAACCCCAAGATCAAGAGTCACATACACTTCTGACTGAGCCAGCCATGCGCCCCCCTGATATCTTCATTTAGAGAAACTTCTTCTCTAAAAGGCCAAATAATAAAAATTATAGGCTCTGCAAATTATGAGGTCTTTGTTGCAATTATTTAACTCTGCTGTTGTGCAAAACAACCCTAGACAACACATAAATGAATGGGCAGTGCTGTGTTCTAATAAAACAATTTACAGAAAGAAACTATAAGCCAGATTTACCCATTGGTTGTAGTTAAGGAGTCCTCGATCTAGATCATGCATATTTTGAAGCCTATAGCTCTGTTGTTACTGATCCATTAGCTTTATTTTGTGGATTGTTTTATCTCTGTTAAGAATAAAGGGAACAAGATAATCGCTAAGTGGATGAGTTAAATCTGAGAGACATGAGGATAGTATTGTTAAGTAGAGTACTGTAGACCCACTGGTGAGGTTAATTCAGGATAAAGAAATACACAAGTGGGACACACAATCCATGTACCTGTACTTAAACAAAAATCCAACCATACACTGTTTTCTTAACTGAACACCAAAGACACAGATTCAGTTCTACCTTCATTTATGTTATGTCGTACATTGCTTAGAACAAGTTCTGAAAATAACAAACTAAAAGCCTTAATATTTCTCTAGTTCTGTTACTTCTACTTGTAACGGTAAGTGGTAGTGATCCAAATACACTCTTTCTCACACACTTCTTAAGGGAGTTGCATACTTTTCTTTTGAATTTATTTATTTATTTTTTTAGCCGGCTCACCTTCCCTAACCTATTCTCCATAGCCCTTCTGCATAAAGGCTCCACCTGACCTCTTAGCATTTATCTTTTCTTTTACCCACTCACTGATATGTCCATCTTCTGAGTCCCAGAGAACCTTCTTTTCATTTTCTTGGCATTGGTTGTCCCTAACTGGTTGTTGGGAGCTTCCTACTTATGCTTTTATTCTGTTTTTGGCCATTGATCTGCCATTTCTAGGGTGGACTCTTCTTAGATGTGATCCAGCTTATTTCTTTTTGTTCACTTCTAGAGATTTTAGAATCTGTTTCTATTTATTAAAGGAACAAGTACCAGATTCTACTTTATAGATGTATGTATATGTGTATGTATATGTATATGCATAGCATGCACAAGTTTAAATTTTTAAAAATCAAACTAAGGAAGACCAGATTTTACTGATAGAAAATGGCAGCCCCTCCACATTTTTCTGACCTCAGTATTGACTCTGATAAGAGTCAAAGTTTCCACTCTCAGAGTAGAAAGCATATACCACCAGACTTTGCTCTCTACCACCCAAGCAAAGTAGTCACAGTGAGGGAATCTATTAATTCCCCCCACCTCTTTTTTTTTTTTTTTTTGACTCAAAGTGGCAATATAGCAGGTGTTCAATAAATGTGAAACTGCACATCTGTGCTGAAATTATTGGAGACTTTTGATTCCATTGTGTATATACAACAGTGTACATCAAGGTAAAGAGTATCCTTTACAAGCATTACATATGCTTAATTTCGGGGCACCTGGGTGGCCCAGTCGGTTAAGCCACCTCTCTCTCTGCCCCTCCCCTACTCACACGGTCTCTGTCTCTCTCAAAATAAATAAATAAACTTAAAGAAATTTTAATATACTTAATTTCATTTTAAATAAAATCCAAATATGACAGATTTTGTTATTATGAAAAGCTTTTGAAATTTTACTGGGAAATTTTCTTTGTTGTCACAATTAAATCTTATTTGAGATGATTCACTATAGGTCTTGAAGAGTGAATTTCCCAGTGTACTTAGACAAAATGGTAGAAGAGAAAAAGAACATTCAGGCATCCATGAAAGTTTAAAAAATAACTAAATATAAATCTGACATAGATATATATGTAGAGTAAAAATAAATCTAAAATCTTCTCAGACAGCCAAGGTTTAGAAATACTTAGTAGGTCATTTTCAAACCTATATAAAACTGTTGTGAGCTGTTGACTATTTCAAATAAAATAGGAATTTATATAAGTGAAGTACAAACTGAAATAGAACCAAAATGCTTTTAGACTTTCAAAATGAATAGCCGGAATTTTACTGAATTTTCTGTATGGTGAGGGTGGAGCTGGACCTCCAGAGAGGAAAAAAAAATGAAGCTAATACATGGAAAAGAAGATATTGCTCCCAGGGGGCAATTGAGATCTCCTAGAGGGGAGAAACCAAGTGAAATCTAACAGTCTTGCTTCATTTTGTAGCTTTCTTCTACTAAGACCTCAGAGAATTTTGAGTTCCAAGAAGGTCCATAAAGGGAATTTTGAAATACTCTTAACAGATCTGTTCTTGAAATAAGGCCACTGAACTGAGCAAGGTGCTTTGCCAACACATTGACTCAGAGTCCTGACCAACCCTGATCCCAGGCCTTTACGACAATTCTCTGGCCTTATTCCCATCCCCAGTAGCTGTACAAAATTCATCCACAACACTTCTTCCAAGCCCTACCTTCTAGTGATCTGGTTGAAATGCACTAGTAGTTGTAGAGGTCACCAATAAACACTCAGGCCAAAACATTAATGAACTTTTCAGTCAGTAAATCCAGCTCATTCTGTGGCTGCATAATTACATAGCTGCATCATTCTGTCAGGTTGTAGTTGCTTTAATTTTTTCTGGTCAATGAGAATAATCAATATAAGTATACTTTGTTCCTCTTGCTTGTGGCTTTGATTTCTTGATTTGTGTCACTCCCCTCCACGGCAGCTACTTTGAACAAGTGAACTGTTAACTGCTCAAGAGTTTGAGCAGTAATTGTGTACCTTCAAACCTCACTGCCTTTTAAATGGGTACTAACACCTGAAATCCGAATTGTCACAGCCAACTTCTAGGGAAAGAAGCAACCCTAGTATCTGCATTCCTTTGTTAACAGAAACCATGCAGATCCTTCTGTGTAAGTATTTATTAAGCATCCATCTCTATAAATCTTTGTACTAGGAAGTGAATAATAAATAGGAATTGGGCCATTATTCAATCAGAATATATATATATATATATATATATATATATATATATATATATATATAATTTATTTATTTATTTTGAGAGAGAAAGAGATTGCAAGCTTGAGCAGGGAGGCGCAGAGAGAGAAGAATAGAGAGAAAATCTCCAGCAGGCTCTGCACTGTCAGCTCAGAGCCCATCATGGGGCTTGAACTCACAAACCATGAGCCCAAGACCTGAGCTGAAACAGAATTGATCTCTTAACCAACTGAGCCACCCAAGTGGAAATTTATTTATTTACTAATCACTGTGTCTAGGTTCCCTTTCAGAGTCACACCCAGATACAAATCTTGGAAAGAAAAAAAAATAATAAGATACATCTTTGGACAGCATCCCTGAATTTGGTTAGATGGGAAATTGCAATCCCTGTTCAGAAATCTAAAAACCTGTAAGGATTCCAATGTGATTTAAAATAAGCCACCATCGGGGCGCCTGGGTGGCGCAGTCGGTTAAGCGTCCGACTTCAGCCAGGTCACGATCTCGCGGTCCGTGAGTTCGAGCCCCGCGTCAGGCTCTGGGCTGATGGCTCGGAGCCTGGAGCCTGTTTCCGATTCTATGTCTCCCTCTCTCTCTGCCCCTCCCCCGTTCATGCTCTGTCTCTCTCTGTCCCAAAAATAAATAAACGTTGAAAAAAAAATTAAAAAAATAAATAAATAAATAAAATAAAATAAAATAAGCCACCATCCCTGATAATCCAAAATGAAAACATCAAAACAAGAAAACTGCATGTGCTTCTCTCACCTGTTTCATCTCTGGTCCTAATTGTGCCTTGTACTTAGTCATGTTCTCAGTGCTTTTTGACAAGAAAGCAATGAGGCATCAGCAGACACTGCATGAACTTCAGTAGGCAAATCGAGTCACTCAAGGGCCTTCTTTTAATATCTTGGATCATTATTGCAAAGATAAAAGTGGGGTTTCTGAACGAGTAAAATTCAAAGGAACTTAGCAATTAGATTGGTGATAATACTAGATCATCTGGTACATTTTCTTGGTTGGTTCAGAAATTTCTACACAAACGGACTACTCTGATTTGACTAGTATAATTTGCAATGTTACAGATGATACAGTTTGCCTTTCTTCTACCAAGAAAATAGATCTGTCTTATTTCTCCTCTTCAGCTTGAAAAGCATTTTTGTTCAACTCCATTATCACTAGGAATGTCATTTGAAATTATTCTCAGTCATTTCTTTAAATCCTAGATATTTTTTTCTTACAGATATCTAGGAGCTGTTTCTTGTGGAAAGGTGCAAAGTTCTATGGAGAATATATGAAGACATTCTTTCCTTTGAGATATTTATAAATTCTCTCTACACAAGATACACACACACACATCAATGGGTAAATACTAAAAACCTTGCATTTGCGTCAGCACAAATAAATACGTGGAAGCATAAAATAGCCTAATGATCTTTAGGTAGTCCTCAGATAACCAAGATTTAATATCATGTTATTTAATATCTTATATTAAATAGTTAAAAGAAGGGAGAGTTATTAATATTTTATTCATATATTTCAAATTTGTAGGTTTTAAGAGGTTATAAGAACCTTGGTAATCATTTAAACTTTCAAAGATAATAAGTTAATAATTCATTGGAGTCAGAGCACCTGCCTCTGTTTGAGGTAGCAGTAGTCTAGTCATCAATTTCATGAATATTCTTGAGCACTTAATATGTGTCAGTATTTCATGTCACTCTGTGTTAGAAAAGGGATTGTGGAAGTAGGATGGTGTGAAAAGATTTTTCTTTAAATCTTGTTTGTAAGGTGATTATAGTTTCATACCAAACAATAGCAACAGCAACAAAACATGCCCTCAAGAACTGATATTCACTTGCAGGATAGAGGAGTCTGGGTTCTAGGTAAATATTTTAAATGTATGGATAATATTGCAGAATTGTTGACCACTTTCTTAAAAGTATTAAAAAAACTGATTGTCTTTTAAGAAATTGATATTCTGGCCAATACATTTACAATTTGAGCTAATACTCGAGGTGTGACTTAAAACATGACATACTTCTAATTATTGACAACTATGTGTCATTGGAGTTGTCAGTCAAAACATCTAGATGTTAGCTGTTCTTACTCTTTATTTAATCCCTTAGCTTTTGATTGTTTTGATGCTTCTCTCTACAATCCAACTGCCATGCTAATGTAATACAATTCTGACACCAGCTATTAAGTCCTGGAAAAATAACTTCTAAACTCTCTTCAGTGAGTTTATGAAGGTCACTTTTCGCTGATCCATTAGCTTTAAAAGGAGTTGAAAAGGCAGGGCCTGCTTTGTAAAAGCCAAATTGCAAGGTGGGAATGTTGTTTTGTCTGGTTTTGGTCTTCAATTCAGTGTTTTGCTTTGGTTTTTATTGTCTTGTATTAGTAGGGAGTGTGGTGAAGTGGATCTTTCTATTCTAAGCCTCAGGAACGCTATTTGTAATCAGTGATTATTCATATCCTGCAGGAACATCAATGGTTTGCTTTGGTTCAAAGGTTGGAGTAAGGGATGGGAGTAAAGGCAATGTTAGCTCAGAAAAAAAGGCAATCCTTTTCTATTCCCCACGGAATCCTTTACGGAGTAAAAAAAAAAAAAAAAAAAAAATCCATTGGTAGGTAGGGGCTACAGTTCCAGAACATCTTGCCATTAAGTCCAGCCTGCTTTTCTTACAAGCCTCTATCTACCCCTCATTTGAATAGTGATGACAGGAGGTTACATAAGTTGCTGAATAGCCCCTTGTTACCTCTAGAGTCAGCCCCACCACCCTCCCACTCTTAATCTGGTCCAAGCTAGAAATGGGGACCAGAGAAGTATCAGCGCTTCTCTGGTTTTCCTGCCCTGTCCCGGCTTCCTCAGGTTCCTGACCTGTCCCTCTCCTCTGAGGAGCTGTGTTACTGCATCCCTTTCCTTCGAATAGATAATTATCTCTTAAGAATGAACAAGAGGGCTAAATATAGGTCGCAGGTCCTTCCTGATGCCTCCCTGTCTCCATTCCAGGACCCCTAAGTCTTGCACCACACAAGCTCCTCTGACTCCACAGATAGCAGCTGAGCACCTCCCCCTCTTTCTGTTGGTCCTTGATGGAAACCCTCACATAGGAAGCTGCTTCATTTACCCAATCTCTGCTTCCCAGTCTTTGCTGGATTTCCCAACTCCCTGGCTGTATCTGAATAACAGAATCGTTCCAAACCTTTGTTACTGATTGGCTCATGTGTCTGTGGGTCTTATAGGTGTGTTTTTCGGCTGGCTTGGATGGAGCTAGATGGTCTTGATGGCCTCCCTCACATGTTTGGGGCCTCAGCTAAACTGGAGGAGTGGCTTGGATGGCTGGGGTCTTTCTTCTCATGGTCTCTCATCCTCCAGGAGCTGAGACTGGTTTTGGCTTTCTTGATATGGCAGTCTCGGGCTTCAGCAGCGTGAGAGGGCAGCACTATCATGCCAAGGCTGTTCAAAACTCCACTTACATCCTGTTTGCTAATGTGCCCTGTGCAAAACAAAGCAAGTGTCAGGGCCAACCCAGAATCAAGGGGTAGAAAAGTAGACTAAAGCTCTGATGGGTGGAGTGACAACGTCTCATTGCAAAGGGGCGTGGATATCAGAATGGAAATGTAGCTATTTTGCAGAGAGGTTTAGTAGGAAGCTTGGGAAAGGTTGTCACAACTGTAATTGTATTTCCTTACACATTCGTTCTCTCAACCCTAAATTCAGGACTCAATATGAAGTTGTAAACTAGTGGCTTTCACTGAGGAATTGTCCCCTCCCTACTTTTTTTTCTTTAAAGTATGACACTTTGGAATTAATCTTGGCTCTAACTGCCATATCATATGGCTGCCTTCTTTTTTTTATTTTCCTCAGCATGTCTTATCACTGTGCCTAAATTGAGTTAATTGCTTTTTTAAAAATTAAATGTCCATTTTTTAAAATTTTAATCTTGTTTTTATATTCCCTTTGGATACTTTCAAATACTTTATCTGCTTTTGTTTTGAGTATTTGTGATATATTGGTGTTATTTATGAAAAGAGTTTTATTTGCATAGGCTGTGTTGCCCAGTTCAATTTTTTTCCTTTGCTTTTCTTCTCCCCTCCCCACCGCCCCCCCCGCACCTTTTTTTCTTCTTTTTAGCAAAGATAGTTATGCTATAAAAACAGTCCCCTTGCTGATCTATAATTTTCTCTAGACATTTTCTCTGAGCTCCATGCATTGTTTATCATTACCCTTTGTTTATAGCCAGATTTGGGGCCATGCTGCAATTCTCATAAACAAATCAATTTGAATTAATTTGCCAAGTAGAGTTAACGAGGCATTGTATGAATTCAAGATATACTACAACTATTGCATTCCCTGAGGTCATTTCCTCCCGGGGAAAATTTTGATTCTTGTACCACATTGCAGTAGTGTATATCTGACCTTTGAATCTTGCACCAAATGATGCGTGGCTGCCAACTGGTTCATTTTTTGAAAAGCCTCGGAAATGCCATCTAACCAAACAAATAGGAGTTCAGACAATTCTTTAATTAATACCTTTGATGGGGGGGGAGGGTTATCTTTAAAATCTGTCTCTCTGATGCTTGCCTATGCTAGGAGTCCTATTTCCAGTGACATTTTAAATGGGAAGGTTGAGAAACATTCAAATAGGGAAAACATATTTCTTAGATAATCTTTGAAATCCCTTCCACCTTAATATTGTACACCCCTTCTCCCAAAATATAAACTGTAAGTTCCAAAGAACTCTACTCCCAGAAGCAGCATTTTAAACTATAAAACATAACAACATTTGCTTAAGCAGGATCTCTGTGGTTGTGTATCCTTCCCTTCAAGCCCACCCCTTCACCGTTATACATCATCTGTCACCAACACGTCATCTAGAAAGGAAAATTTTCCCTCAGAATGTAAAAGCTGGGGGGAAAAAAAGGAATGTAAAGGCCAGTACGCACAAATGAATAGGAAAATCCAGTTCTCCTTTACTCTGAGGAAATGGTTTAGGAAATAGAGTTTCTCAAGGGAGTTCAAATCTCTGGGTGTTAGATGTATAATTTCCCTGATGCTTAAGGAATTGAACCCAAGCCCCCATTAATGTCTGCTCAGTCAGAAGACAAACCTAGGTTGGGAAAAGTGTCCCAAATTTTACATTGTAAAGAAGGATGAATCTCTTAAATTTGAGACTGATACATACAAATTCTCAAGTGTTTTGTGTAACAGAAAAATCATTATGCATTTAACTGTATTTAACAAAGAATCTGATAATGGCTAAGGACTAACATAGGCTCATCAAAACAAGTCTTACCAAACTAGTCTAATTCCCTTTGGATGACATTAGCAAACTGGCAGATGAGAGAATGTTATAGACACAGTGTATCTTCATTTCCCTGGAAGAGTATAATATCAAGAGAGCTATGACAGTATCTTAAGAAGATCTGCCTCTAGTTGAACTGAAACAGTGAGATGAAGCTTTTTAGTTCCCTGTGTCTATTGCTGTGTAACAAATCACCCCAAAACATAGTGGCTTAAAACAACAAAAACTTACCATTCCACAGTTTCTGTAGGTCAGGATTTGGTAGCAACTTAGTTGACTGGATCTGGATCAAGGTGGCTGATGAGTTGACATCAAGATCGCAACTGGGTCTGCAGTCATCTCAAGACTTACATAGGCATGGAGGGTCTGGTAGCCTCAGGTCCTTGAACATGTAGGTCTCTCCAAAGGGCTTAAGTGTCCTTATGATATAATACTAGCTTCCCTAGAATGGGTATTGAGAGGGAGAGGGAGAATGAGGGAGGGAGAGAAAATGAGAGAGAAGTCACAGTGCCTTTTTTGACCTAGTCTCTCAAGTCACACACTGTCACTTCCAACATACGCTGTTCTTTAGAATTGAGTCAGTACTAAGAAGAGCCCACGTGCAAGGTTGGAGAATCAAGCCCTGTGTCTTACAGAAAGGAGTTTTAAAGAATTTGTAGACATTTTAAAGCCATCACAAAATCCTATTCTGTAAATTTTTCAGGGTCTTGAATAAAAGCACAAAGTTATGCTTATCAAATTTGCAGATGGCATAAAGCTGAGAAATGTGTCTCCTACAAGAGACAAAAGGCCTAGAGTTAAGCATTTTCTTATCAGGTCGGAATGCTGCTATGAAAGAAAAATGAATAAATTTAATGGGGTGTAATTAAAGTCCCGCTTTGAAGTTCATAAAGTGTGTTGCGTGACCGTAAGATGGCCAAAACTTTGCAGAAAGCAATTCAGTTAGAAATCGTGCTGGGTTTTAGTTGGAAATAAGCCTCATGTGTGACAGTCCCATGATGTGGTTGTTTAGACAAGTGTTGCAAACCAGTATATTAACCAGATCAAGGGTGGGTAGTACACAATACAGTGATTGTGGTCTTTAGATCCCTTGGGAATAATATATTCATTTGTACGTATAAGGTTTGAGGTTGGTCTAGAAGACCTATAATTTATAAATACCAGCAGTTCCATCAGATCTAAACAGAAGAATTCCGACAGCATCGGTTTATCATGGCATCAGACATGTTGATATTGGTGTGACTTTCCTATTGATGAGGATGAAAATGTTTATATTTGTTACCCATTAAAGTTGTCCTTCCATACTTCCTTCCTATCCTCTGAGCTGTATAGGAACACTGCACATGCATGATATTTTTTTTTCTTTTTACCAAATATTCTAGCATACTGCCGTTAAAAACATTGAGGTTGATTTCCTCTGCATGACAGGAATGAAAGGGAAAAGGGAGTGGAGAGAGGAAAGTTGCTAGAAAGAAATGAAAGAAGCAGATTAAAGAGACACAAGAAGACAGAGGGATGCATGAATCACAGGGAAGAATGACCCCAAAATAACACTGTGGCTTTTGCCTCAAGGAGGAAATAAGTGATAAGAATGAAAGGCACCTGGGGGGATCTGGAAGGGGTCATATGTCAAATGGTTGAAGACTGGACATTAGCGCTTCATGTCAAAAGGAAATTTGAAAAGACTTGACACTAAAAATTGTGTAGTGAAGTAATTTTTGTGAGTTTACCGTCTTTTGAGTTTAACCCTTTTGAATTGGGCACTATTTTAATAATAGCAACAATAGTGACAAGTCCTGTATTGAGCACTTAAGTTGTGCCACACATTGTACTAAGGACTTTATATACCTTTAGTTCTCACTGCAACCCCATGTTGCGGTTATTATTATAATCCTCATTTTATATATGAAGCAAATACAGCTTGAAGACACAAGACATAGATATTTTAAACATGTTTACCAGAAAGGAACTAGACAACATTCAGACATTGCTATTGACTAGTCTAGCTTTAGTTCATATTTTGGAATAATTATGGAAGGAAATAAAATTTTGTAGCCTATTTATATTTTAATTTGTAGCATGTCATTTTTGAAAGTGGCTCTTAAATAAAGAATAGATGCTACATAGATCTATTGTACTGAAGCAGATTCCATTAGAAATTGCTTGAAAATATTCCTTTAAATTATGTAAACAAATAAAGATATTGCAGTCCTGTTTTAGTAATATTTCTGGGATTGAAAGTATCCTTTATGGGTGAGGAGAAATGAGAAATTTCAGGGGAAAAGGGCTTTAGAAAGAGAGTTGAGACTGGCATCAACATGCAGGGAAAGGGTAGGGACTGGTAATATATGTTCTCATTGTTGCATCAGGGTAAATGGTCTTTAATATAATTACATTTCAACAGAAATGGCACTTTCATTTAGATTTGGGATATGAAAGAGAAGTTCAATGTTAACGTATTTGCACAAAAACTCACCTCAGCCAGGAACAAAGGTTAAGGAATTGAGACATGGTCACTTGGATACCTGGACATTGACCAGGGTTACATCTCTAACATGGTCCTCATCTCTCAACATGTGTTAGGGAAAGATCCTGAGAATTAAAATAAATTGTAAACTCTCCCCATTCTCAACCTCTTTGAACACCTCCTAAACTAAGCTCTTTCCTGGATTATTGCATTTAATTTGTATAAAACCTTGCAATAAAGGTTATTATTATCTTCTTTTTTTTAAGTGAAGAAACTCTAGTCATCTAAAGTAAGTAAGTTGTTCAAGTTCACAGAAATGGTAAATGTCTGAGATAGGATTTCACCCAGAGTCTCTCAGACTCCACAGCCAATGCTCTTTTCGTTCATGTTTGAGCCATCTTTGCTTCAACAGCTTAACTCCAGTAGCCTAGAGATGGTGAATTGATACAAAATTACTTTGATACAGGAAGGGAATAATATGGTTTTCCACATATGTCTTCCATTCCTGAACATTTCCAAAACACATGAGATAGTAAGATTCCTTGGCCAAGTTAGGGTATGCCTGGGTGACCCATACTGCTTTCCAGAAGCAAACATCTCATCACTTGGGAAAGGTGGATCCCTTGGCTCACAGAACCACCCAACTAAGTCTGGAGAATCTTGCTTACTTAATAATGCCCTTGTGCTCTTAGTCTGTTAGTTCACTTCCCCCAGTTGATCAGTTTTCTCCTCCAAGAGATTAATTTCTTTCCTTAGCACATGGTAGGATCAAGCTCATAGTATATAAATAGTTCTTTTTTCTTTAGCCCCAAAGGTGTGTTTTGAGGATTAATGAGATGATGCTTATAATTGCATTTTGAGCTTTTTGGTTGAAAGGCGCTTTATAAATACTAGTTATTTGGTTTTTGTTGAGGTCTAATCCATCACTTACAAGTGGCCAAACATTCAGGATGCCCTCTGGGTAGCACAGTAGCCCACTTTTTGACTCCGAGGGGAGTTCATCTGAGTCAACATCAGGGAGGAGACCAGAGCCAAGCTTAGAGAATTTCCCCAGTTCCTTTTCTTTAGTGTCTTATATTTGCTTTGAAACTCACGAAGTGTTCTTTAGGGAGAGAGACTTTGTAAGAACCTCTGAAAGCCCTACTACTTGAGCCTACTCACATCGATTTTCTTTTGCCTCTGGCTCTAATACATAGTATTCATTCTTTGACTGTTCGTTAGACCCATGGTCTCATTTTTTAGTGTCAAGAAAACAATAAAAAAAAAAAAAAAACCTTTTTTTTCCCTTTTATTCTAGGACTCAAAACAAAATGCAAAAAAAATACCTCTGGCATTAATTTTGCACAGATGAATGCTGTTACAGTATTCCTATTAGCATGTCCATGTGCTTGACAACATTTCAGATGGTATTTATAGGAATTTTCTGCCAGCCTGGTGCAAATTGCCAGAACCTTTAGGACACTCTTCCTCAACACAGAAGCAGTATATCCTCATTACCTGTGGCTGGACCAAGAAATCACATTAGTCAATGCCTGAATTGTTCCTTTACTTTCAGTGGTTTAAGAAACCCACTTTGTTTTGGAAATGGGGTTAGCTGAGTATATTTTAAAAGACTCAGAAATCTAAAAAGAGCAACAGCTAGGAGATTTAGGGGATATTTAGGATGTTTTATTTTTCTATGTTTCATTGATCTTTGAAAGATAACCTTTGTCAGACCAAATGGAATATGCCCATGTTTTGAATGGAGGCCTGGTAAAGTCCTGAGGCCATGGAAGTACACCCTTTAGATCATTAGGGAACAACTGAATTGTATTAATAATGGTTTTTAAAACTTGAATGTTTTTCATACCCGTGTTCTGAATATGTCGTACCTCTTATTATCTTATACTAGGTCCAATGGTGAATTGGGAAATGGGGAAACTGAGGCCAAGTCACTTGCATGAGGTCACACAGCTATTAAATGCTAAAGTTAGAACCCAAAGCTAAATTGGTCTCCAAAGCCCATGCTTTTAACTCCTGTGCTGTATTAATTATGGCTTAAAGAAACTAAGTATAATAGCTAATGAATAGGATCTGCGTTTGGACCAATAGAGTATATAAAGGTGTTGTAAAATTTATTTTCCTTGCTATACAAAAGTTCTCTGTATCATTTCATTCTTCTTTTTAAAGAATACTTATTCCTTTGGGACTGACAACAAATTTCAAATTTACTCCTCTGGGAGTGCTTGACAACAAAGAGGGTCTGATGTATTGGGGAACTGTTGAAGGGTCAACTTGCCTTCTTTGTCTTACTTACTCTGTTCTCTTTTTTTTATCCTAAATAGATTCACTCAAATGTAAGAAACATGAGGTATTTCTGAATAAAGTTTGAAGCTATGTATGAACCAGTTGGGCCTCAATAATCTCACCTCAGAGTATTCTGTTCTTCACAATATTATAATTCAACAGTGCCTGTTGTATGCGTCTCCAGGAGTTGAAACACTTGATAATTAGAAGCAATGATACAAATGCAAGTAAATTTAGGAGGCCAGTGGCATAAAAATATCAATTTCTGATAAAAACTGCATGGACGCACACACAAATACACTCACCTACACACCTTTATTTTAAGTAGAATAAAATGTGACTAATTTCTTTTCTAAAGCTCAGTTCTTTGTAGGTGAGTGTCACATCTATATAGTAATTTAAGAACTGTCTATTTAAAGATCTCATGGTATAATTTATAGATTTCTCAGTGTGTTTGAGAAGTGTGGTCATTACATTTTGTTGGTCTAATTAGTAATGCACATATGTCTGTTTTTAGTGACATCATGACATTACTGTTCATAAGGCCATTCTTTCTTGAGGATATCATTACTTTCTATTGAAGAATTGATTTCACTCTTTGTTTAAATTTTCATACTGGTTGCTATATGAAATGTACAACTGAATGTCATGAAGGATTTAATACGAATGTACATTAATTTTTACAAGGTTTGCTCAGCTTTCAGGGTACTCGCTGTCTATGAATTCTTATGTTTAGAAGGTTGTTTACTCTTTAGTCAGTCTAGCAAATGGGGCTTGGGGTAAATGAACTCATTCTCATGCACATGTTTCTAAAACAGTTCTTACTAATGTTTCAGATAAATTAAAATAAAAACCAACAAGAACATGAAAAGAGACTAAGAACAATGTTAATGTGGCAATTTAAACCAGTTTGGTTTTCCAAATGACCTTCCATCTTTCACAACTTTTAACAGTATGCAAGATCACTATCATTAGTGCCAGACACTATCAGTCTGGTGTGGAAAACTTAAAACTTTTTTCTAAATGTCTTTAAAGCTGAGATGGAGAAGAATGACTCTCTCTCTTTCACTTCCCCATGGGTCTAAGGTTGAATCATGGCTATGCTGTCCTCCCAACATATCACTTATTGATTATCCAACATAGTTTTCTCTTTTACTAGCGTGTACCATGCCTCAAAATTATCTTCTGTAGAGCTTTAGGTTTGAGACAGAGTGTATGGGGAGGGCATGCTTAGGAGGACCAAGAGCCCCTATGTATTTAGAGAAAGTAAATCATTGTGCTTTCTAATTTACTTAATTTACTGCATATAGAACTCTGGCAGTTTGGAATTTTGGATACTACTGATTTTACCCTGCATGTTTCTAAGAATATTTAGCTTTATATTTGCTATCGACTTCACTAATCCATTCCACAGTGAGTGGAGAGACGGTTATCACTATATTAATGTTGCAGCCAACAACAAGTTACAGAAAACCCAAAGTAATAGAATATATTTAAGGTGAATCTGGCACAACCCATTTGCCATCTTTCAGTATAATGCTTTGTTGTAACTAAAACTTGAGAGGGGTCAAAGCTTATGAAGATGGATGGTATCCCTCGTGTTGTCTGTCTTCTTTAGGGGTAAGATTAACAGTTAGAGATATAGGTTCTTTTCAGAAAAGTGCATGCTCCTTTTCTGTGAATACATGTAAGAATTTACCCAACTTCATTTTGGATTAATAGAATTCTGAATACCCAAATCTACCAAGGAGGATCATTATGATAATCTCTAATTGGTAATTACATTAGCAGATAAAACTAACTTCTTTTGCCCTGAAGTTTGAAACACCAAGTTGCCTTTTTTTGCTTTTTTAATTTTTTTTTTTAACATTTATTTATTATTGAGAGAGAGAGACAGAGCATGAGCATGGGAGGGGCAGAGAGAGAGGAGGAGACACAGAATCCGAAGCAAGCTCCAGACTCTGAGCTGTCAGCACAGAGCCCAACGTGGGGCTCAAACCCACAAACTGGGAGATCATGACCTGAGTCCAAGTTGGACGCTTAACCGACTGAGCCATCCAGGCGCCCCAAGAAGTTGCCTTTCTGTTTTTTCTCCTTGCCTGCAGCCTCTCCCTTTCCTTTTTATTTGTGTAAGAAATAATACTCCATTCATTGTAGTTTATCCTTTGATATGTTAATATTATGTTTTATCCCAACCAGAGAAGATACCATGATGGAGGCTGGATACAGATCCGTAGTTGTCTCTTTCATGAGCTTTGTGTTTGTTGTTGTTTTTGTTATTAGTTTTTATTCCTTGGGAAGGAGAATGAGTCACTTTCTTAAATCGTTTGTTCATAGCAGAAATGAATGGGAAATCTTGGAAACATCTCCCAACATAGCCACCCCTTTCCCATCTTATACCTCACGGAAGGCAGGTACTAGTTTAGTCACATGTGGAATCTTCTCTGTCAATAATTCCTATAAGAAGGTGGCTCTGAGATTGAAATGCCATGGTGACCTTCTTTTAACTTGGCCTGTTGCTATATTTAATCCTAACATTCTTTCTGGCTTTTAGACTTTTTTGTAAATCGTTTCCAAGAGCATCTGTTTTGAGATTTTTATTTCATTTTTAATGTTGGTAATTTGGAATGGGATTCCCTAAGTTCCAGTATAGGGCTGTGAGTGAAAATTCATGAATTAAAATTCACTAGTTTCTGCTTGATCACTGTGAGGTTGGTTGATGAGACAGAACAGTTCCCCAAACATGGCTTCATTATTTTGTGATTTGAAGCATATTCATTAGGGGTATATCTCTACAATACTACTCTCCAAGTCTGTCCTAATTAGACAAATCATCCAGGGGTGGTAACAACAGTTACAAAAAGAATAAGGGGGCATCGTAGCAGTTAAAAGCATTATGTTTGAGGCTTGAAATTAATTAGATATTTCATGCCTGAAGGAGGTATCCTGAACAGGCTTTATGAATAGATACTTGTTCAGAAAGGACCTCTCATAGAAAGGTAAGAGAGAGAGAGACTAGATAAACATATAAAGCTTGCATCTATTAGTAGTAATAAAATTTAGGTACTTAAAAGTCTGCTAATACTCTATCACTATATTTATAGCTGCTTTGATTTACAAATATTTACTTTGGGTTTTCTTCTTTTTTAAAATGTAGAACAAGTCCGGACAGATGAATAGAGATGTAAAGAATCATCTGTGATACTCTATTTAGCATAGTTGATGAGATACCAAGGCCTCAGAATAAGAAGTCACCCTTGGCCATCAAGACTTAAATTGTCTTCTTCCCTCCACCAGAAGTTAGAGCAGTTACAAACACTTGAGAATAAGGAAGGACATGACCCCATGCTTCTGATAGGGTTCAGTACTGTGAGAGTAGATCATGCAGGACTGAGACAATGCAAGTTTCCTACCATAGAATAAAGCTGATCTGGTAGGCAAATTATTCACAATCCAGGAAAATCCTGTGCCTCCATTGGCCCAATTGAGGTGTGGTTGGGGTGAGATGGATTCCCATCTCATGCTCCATTTCCAAAATATGATGATGGAGCACTGCATAGCTCAGACTAGCCTGACCTCAAACCTGTCAACCATGGGCAGAGTGACTTCGACTCCACCTCTACTAAAGATAAATTGATATCTATCTCTAAAAACTTCATAAACAAACCAACAACCTAGGATGTTTTTAATGACGTATTGACTTTTCAGATTGTTTTTTAAGCTGTTTTTTAAACTTTAAAGGCAACACTGATAATGAACGCTTCCAAATGGTAAAACAGAAAATCCCCTTCAAATATAACCGGCCCGTAGAGGAGTGGCTGCAGGAAAAAGGTAACCGTCGTTAAAACTTTCATTTTAAAATCATTTGATTCTAAACCCTCATTTTTAAAGCCTGCAAATAAATGTTCCTTAAATGATAATCGCCTGCTGCATAAATGACTGTTTTAATTTTCATTATAATTTGTGTCAGCTTCCACCTGCCATATGTTGATAAATCATGCTATAATACATTGCCATTAAAATACAGTTAAAGGGACTAACATCTAGCTTGCTATCAGCGTGATAACCACAAACAAGAAATTCCAGGATCCTCTAAAAAAGAAATGTATTATGGCAATTTAACCACTGCATGACATTATTTGTTAATTTGTTTTAAATTACCTCTTATACCAAAGCTTTCTAAAGAAATTTCAAAAGTACTCTTTAAACTTACATCTTGAGGCTGTTTTGGCTTTACTCTCTAGCATGGATAACAAAACAATCATCAGATCGACTCTTATAACATAAACTGCCTAAGACAAATGTTATTAAGGGGAGCAGTGTTTTTTTAACAATTTGTTTTTAAACAAAGAAAGAACGAGAAAGATGAATTTTGCCTTTAGATTCAAACTTACAGAGGCAAAAGTATTTCATAAGAGGTTAATTGTGTCCTAGTTGCTGGCTGAAACTAAAAAAAAAAAAAAAAAAGCTTATTTTACACTTTGGTTGTATAATACCCTTATGTGTTTAATATTTATGCAACAAAAGTGGAAGTGGTTAAGACAATGCGTTGGAAAAGAAAGGCTCATGAAAGGCAAAACAGCAGTTCTGATTTACTGAAGAAAACAACCACTTTGTTAATAAAAGAGGGCAGCGGTTATACCTGATGTTAGAATTTTCTGTGTGGCTTCTATTTGTTACGACGTAAACTATTATCTTCCAATGAAGAAAATTCTCTATTTTCAGAAGCTATTTATTCCCTTCTTTCCTGAGCCAGTGCAAGCTACTCTTGTCTCAAGACCTTCAGTGGGTTCTTAAAATTCGTAGAGATTTGATGTAGTTACACATAATAAGTAATTGAATATATTAATATGCAACCTAAGCAAGCTTAATTACAGTCTTCAGTTGGGTGACAACATTCAGACCCTTAAACACGGAAAATCCTCACTGAGACTTAACTGTTTGCCCTGTTTTTAACGTATGTGGTCTAATTAAAAATAAATTAAGAATAACTCTAAAAAGCAAATAATTCGTTTAGTAATCACCAGCTCATAAAGTCCCTTTAACATTAAAGACTATGATTGCCTCACTTTTTAAAAAAGGAGAAGAAAACTAGATGCATGTCTGAGTCTCATGTGCCTGAGAGAACTTTTTTTTCTTTCAATTTTATGTTAATAATATTTTCTTTTACTCCATTGCCTTTTGAAGTCTAAGTTGAAGAGCATGCCAGGCGTTTTCATTTGTATAAACCATTATAAAGTTATGAGTAGGCTTTTAGTTTTCCTGCTGATAGCATTGTTATCAGTTGGCTTTCATATAGAAAGACACTTTGAAATATACAACAAATCGAGGGGGAAGGGTGGTTCAGGTGGGATGGAGGGCGGCTTTCTAGTTTCTTAACCAAATATGTATATGTTCATATATGCATATAATATCGAAAATGGTGTTTGCAATCTTGGAGTTTCTCTCTTCTGCATTATTTTAACGGAAATTACTTTTTTTTACACTTTGGGTGAGTAACATCTATTCATTCTATTGCTTTACCCCTTCCTCTGTCTAGCTAACCTTCCCTTCAAAAGGAGTAGAAAATATATACCAAAAGACCTTGTAAAGACAATGAGTGAAAAAGGGTAAAGATGGAAGGATGAATAGGCAGACGTATCAGGAAAGTACTTGGAATGCCTCTTTGAAGTTATTTCTGTCATTGGAGAAGAGATGTGGGTCACAACATCCCTGAGTCTGTTTTCTGGCTCTGTCTACTATTGACTGATACTTTCTGACCTTAGACAATCCACTTAACCTCTTTATATCTCAGATTTCCCATCTGAGGAGAGGAGAAATAATACTGCCTATTCCCCAAGGGTGTTCTGAGGTTTAATTAATTAGTCTTTGTGTGACACTGTCTGGAGACGTGCAAAGATTTAATTTAAGCAGTATGTGAACTTGATATCCAAATGAGGTAGCAATAATGACTTCCAAGAACATGGGCACCTAAAACAAAACAGAAAGTAACCTGCTACAAACCCAGTACTAGCATAACCAAATTGAGTATTATGGATAATAGAACAATTCTTAGCTTGGGTTATAGATATAGATATAATGGCTGCCTATTATAAAAAAACCACAATTGATCGTAATGAATAACAATAATGAAATCTGGCATTGATTTTGAGAAATCTGGACCAAATGATAAAACTTTCTCCAGTCAGTCCCTTATAATACCGCTTTTTAGGGAGAGGGTAGTGATGACTGATTCCCAGTTTATTCCCTTACTCCTGCTTACGTTGGAGAGGTAAAATGACGAGAGGAAGAGATGGTGGGAAACTGAGAGTTTCCCACTATTACTTTAGTGATTGCCAACTTTACTCTTAACTTCCTAATCCAAGGTACAGAGGGCTAGGAAAGGGTCTATAACCAAAAGAAAAATAGATATAGCCAGAAACAGACCATGAAATAGACAAGCAAACAGAAATCCATACACTTCCCATAGCATGATGGAAAATTGAAGCATAGACAACCTCCTTCCCTATTTCACCCAACTAGTGTCTTCTTCTCAAGAAATAATTACTCAGATCTCTCTGAGATCACAACCATAGCCAGAAGTGGAGCAGTGGCTTAATCCTGTAGCCCAGAAAACATGCCTTGCCCTTCTCCATGCTTCGGTTAGTCTTGAACAAGCAAAGACCACTTTATGGAGTGTAATGTGACAACTGGAATGAAAGAGATCCATCATTTCTAGCTAGTGTAATTCAACTTTGCATTTCAATTTTATCTCTATTTTTATTTGTAATAATTGTCAGAATGATATCACCAGGAAAATAAGGTGAGGACTGTTATTGATGTGAAGTGCTTTCAGAAATACTAGAAATATAAAATCTCTTACCTATAACTAGCTATATCTATTAACTGATCATCGATGCTAAAGCATATACGAAAAAGGAGATGAGTAAATATTATTGTTGGCCAACAGTTGTGTGAATGGAAGGGATAGCTTGACGTTGGGCTATCTGGTGTAAGCTACTGAATTGAGTCCTAGAGATCTCCTTTTAGGCAGCTTCTTCTTTATTATGTTAAGCTGTCCCCAATGCCTATGCCTATGCCTATACGGGTGTATTTATTCTCCCTTTCCATCATGACATTTCTTATGCAATAAGCTTAGGGCTCCTAGATAAAGCTGTAGTCAAAAAAATAACAATAAAGAGATTTGAGCTGCAGGTCATTATCCAGTGTTACTGTTCATTGAAGATTTTGCTGCATCTTGTGTGAGAAATGAGAGACCAAAGGGCAGGTGATGATGTATGTGCACAGAGCACTGAAGAAATTGGTGAGAAAATAATGGAAATCTATTAGATCTATTTTGATTGTTCCCTTAGCATCTGGACAATTCTGTTATCAAGTCCAACAGATTCCGTTTCCATGCTCCAAATATTTTTATAGAGTGTAGATCATTTTCACTATAACAAAATTCTTTGGTCAGTTCTCCATACTGCAGTGTTTGAAGCTTCCAAAAAGGTATTATTTATAAATTATTCTTGACTATGCTGTTAAGAGTTTCCTCATGAGCAGAATTGACTCTTGTATAAAGAGTTCTCTCTGAGCAGATGCATTTTCCCTTCTTTGCCTCTTTTGTTTCATCCATTATTATGCATTCAGAAGGCATTCCACATTATACACCAGAAATTCAAGGATAGGTAATTATTGTATAGAGTTAAAGAACATGTAATAGTGGTAGAGGATAAGAGCCCAAACATCAGAGTATGCCTCTATTCAAATTAGAGATTGTGGAGCAGAAACCCTAGTCTTTTAAAAATAAACTCCCTTTTAATAATCAGGCAATAATAACAGAACATACCAGTCATTTATAGCTAAAAATAATCCAAGTGATTAGATTGAGAATTTGTGGAGCATTGTTTTATTTCTGACTTAAGTGGAGAAAAATTCAAAAAGGATATATTTAATTCCATTAATAAGTTTCCCCCACTTCTCCATATGCAAAAGCAGAAGGAATTATCTGGAGAAATAATAGCATAGAATGCCTTGGCCTTAAAAAGCTGTTTGGGTTTTTCTGGGAAAGACCTGGCACTAAAGAGGCTTTTTTAAGTGGAGGTAGTTGGGAGGAAGATAAATTGAGTTGCGCTATTCTAGACTCTGTTCTGCCATGATTTCATTCTGATAATTTTCTATTCAGAGAAGCACAAATGGTTCTCCAAATGGGAACTCCAAATAAGTTGAGCTACTGATAGTCTTCAACACATTAATATACCTTTATATCATTTTAAGGAGTTTTTTGTGTCTCTTTTTTTCGTTAATACCCATCCTTTCTTTTATAATGCATTGATTTGGAATGACATTTTCCCCCGCCCCAGAAACATTATCAATGCCTGTTTATTTCCCATATTTTAGGGAGAGATATAGTTGTGTGACCATAATCCGCCCTCTCCAAAGATAAAAGAGATAGGAAATTATCTGTCATGATGTTTATTGTTTAATAAACATCAAGTATAGATAGAATATTATGTATTATGTAGGAAATGAGGTATTTGGTGAGTAAACTATTCATATCTATAATGAATCCAAGTCTTTAATTGAAATTTAATTTCAGTTAATTTAGTTATCAGACCTATTTTTTTAATCCAGTGTCATAAGTTACCTCACAGAGTTTTCGTTTGCCATATATAATTCTTTTTAGTTGTTATTCTGTGACACTGTAAGTTAAAAATGAATACAATAGGTATTTATTACTATTATCACCTGATTTGGGGGTTACTTTCTGTCATCCACAACTACATACCCACCAAGAATACTGCAATGCTTTGTATCATTGAACCAAGATTTCTCATTCATCACAATAATGAAATAGAGACTCAATTATTCAGTTTATCCAGGATATTCAGCTAGACAGTGGAAGAGATAAACATAGTGAAATGTTACTTGCTACTATCTATTGAGTTTTTGCTATCCAATTTTCTCCCCTTTAATTGCTCAAGGAAGGCTGTTTTGATACCTGGTCCATTCAGACCAGGTAAGACAAAGAAGATAACATATGGGAATAATAATGTTTCCTCCACCCAACCCACTAGGACGGCAGTTAACCATCTTCAACACCCAGGCGCAAATAGCCATTGGCGGAAAAGACAAAGGACGTCTCTTCCAAGGGCAGCTCTCTGGGCTCTATTATGATGGTTTGAAAGTACTGAACATGGCGGCTGAGAACAACCCCAATATTAAAATCAATGGAAGTGTCCGGCTGGTGGGAGAAGTCCCGTCAATCTTGGGAACAACACAGACGACCTCCATGCCACCAGAAATGTCTACCACTGTCATGGAAACCACCACTACAATGGCTACTACTACAACCCGCAAAAATCGTTCTACAGCAAGCATTCAGGTAAGCCTTTCTACAACTATTAATTGAGTCTTCTTGATTGTCTTTGAGACATTACTATAATGTCAGTGTTGCTATATTGCTAAAGTATCTGACTTACCATGTTTGTAAGAAGGATGCCTATAGACACTTATAGGAGTAGAGAAAGACAAAGTCATTGCTAAAGAAGTTATAAAAGTTTTATGTGCACTCATGGGTTATTATCCCTATCATATTTATCGCTGAAATGGTAAGGCTGTTATTCAAAATGAGGAATGGCTAACACTTTCAGTATGAAATACTCCCTCCTTTCATTTCATTTCTTTTCTTTTCAATAGCAAAAAAGGAAAATTTGTTATCCTAGGAAAGACTATATCCTACTTCAGTTCTATTCACATCCTCTTCATGGCTTTGCTGAAACATGAACCATTCACTTGAGACCAATGAGTGGCATTAAATCAAGGACAATTGAAGCTAGAAGTTTAACTAATCCTTACAAAATGCAGTTTTTGTTTAAATTTTTAAGTGTTGATCAATCACTTATTTTTTATCCATTTTGTTTCCTTTGTATTTGACCAAGATCTTAATTACATTAGAAATTGTGAAGGTCTGAGTTTAGCTACGTAGGAAGTCCTTAGTTTTGTGGAAACACTTTTTGTTTTTTCACTTAAAAGTAATTATACCCACGCTAAAGCTTAATGCTTTGCTGACTCCCTTGGCATTTCATAAATCTAGTTAGTAGGGAATAGGAGGTTAATCGAGTTATTAGCCTTAAATGCTGTGGCATAAAATAAGACATTCCAATTGCTTGTGGGGAAATTACCCCTAGCCTAGTTAGTGTTTATAGATGATTCAGTAGATCAGTACTTGTCCTTTCTGTTTCTTAGTTTTAAGACATTATCCAGGGGCTCAATTGAGTCTTTGACATCACCCTGCCATTGGCTTCAGTGGGCATTGTAAACATAAAGTCAATAATCAATTAAGCCCCCTATGTGTTCTCATTCTTCTGAATTAAGTTTATGTGAGTTAAGTAGAGGTAAAACCGTTGTCTTCCTTTTCCCTTTTCTTTAAGCAGAAATATCCAGACAGCTCCTTACAGGATCCCACAGTAACAATTTGAAGCTGTATGCACTGATGATGTTACCAGGCCAATTTTATGTGTTTTAGAAAGGCTAAGAAGCTGGTTAACATAGCAATCGTATAGTTGTGTGTGCCCTTGCATGTATACCTACATACATGGTGGAAAAAGAAATAGCTTCTTCCCTACTGATATTAAAGCAATAACTCCTGACACTTCACTCTACTCACTGAAAAGAAGATAAAAGGCAATATATATTTCTATTATGACTCTCTATAGCTCAAGAGCAGATCTGTTTATGGTTGGTGAAAGGATAGTTCTGTCTGCACAGGTCCTGGCAGACTTGTTCTGTTTCTGTCATAATACATTCTGCTAACTCTGTGGGAAGCAGAGGAACAAATGGCTTTTTCTTCATAGGAATGGCTGGTCCTACAGTCTTTTTCAAGACCAAATTTTTACTGACCTCAGGACGATTTAATGATACATAGGGATATAGGGACTAAGCTATGGTAATTATCAGTTTTTGGCTTTCCCTCTTATAGCAAATATTCACATAGGAGCAGACTGAGTGAGTCTTTCCAAAAACTAAGGAAGCCAGAGCTTCCAGAGAAGAGTAGGGTACAAAGTACAGAAGTCTTGCAAGTGATTATGACTCTGAACATCATAGAACCTGTTGTCATCGTGAAGGATGTGGACAGCTGGAGCATGCTCTCTCTAATAGCCTCCTGTCTGGTGTGTTTCTTTCCCTTTGAGTTCAGTGATAATTGGATTTCATCTACATGACTTTCCTTTTGCTTCTGCAATGGCTATAAAAATGACTTATAAATATGTTGACATTCTTTGCTTTTAAGGGTTTGTAAATACAAACTCTTAGAGGAAAGACAGTGGACTAGCAGAATTGGATGAAACTGGAATGAGGGATTAAAAAGCTCCATATTCTTTGTAAAGATTAGCTAGAGGAAATAATACCATGCCAAGGATTTCGGACTTTTTGGTTCTTGCCAACTAGCCAGAAGAACTTTGCCCTGACGCTTGTTGTAATGAGCACTGGGTGTTACGTGTAAGTGATGAATCATTAAATTACACTGTATTATTATTATACTGTATATTATATTATACAGTATACATTATGTATACAGTATACAGTATACATTATACTGTATACATGTTATTATGTATACATGTATACAGTATACATTATACTGTATATTAGTTAACTTGAATTTAAATAAAAACTGGAAACTACAAAAAATTAAAACAAATAAGAACTTTGCCCTAGGTTACATAAAAATGCAATAGCCTGCCTTGTCTCCAACCCTTTTCTGATCTCAAGTACAGATTACATCAAGTCTGTGTTTGGACTGGGGACCCAAGATTTAGGACAATTCCCAGACTCTGAAGATTTTCGGTGAGGAAGGTCAGTCTCAGAAGCTCTAATATGCCCTATGTGATCTAGCTAATTTTCTTGGGTGAAATAGACTCATAAAATTTTGACCTCTGGGAGAAAAAAAAAAGTGGGAAAGACTGGATTTCACGTTTACCAGAACGATCATGTATGAAATCTTATAGCCTTTTCTAGATGATACTCTATTCTGGCTTCCTTTGCTTTGATAGCCTTGCTGGACCAGGGTTGTCCTAAAATTAGACTCATCCAGGAAAAACAAAATAAGCATCAAAACCTGGTGTAAAACCATATGGTTATACAAAAATCCATTGGTTCCTTTTTTTTTTTTTTTTTTGAGTTTATTTTGAGATAGAGAGCATACACATGTGCATGCACAAGTGGTAGAGGGGCAGAGAGAGAGGGAGAGAGAGACTCCCAAGGAGGCTTCATGTTGTCAGCACAGTGTCGGACACAGGGCTCAATCCCATGAACTGTAAAATCGTGACTTGAGCCGAAATCAAGAGTCAGACACTTAACCGACAGAGCCACCCAGATGCCCCTCCGGTGGTTCTTTCTTTAAACATAAGCTAAGAAAATATCATTCGGCAGTTTGTTTCCGATTGGCTTTGATTTGTGTTGATTTCAGATCAAAGGAAACCTGCAAAGTGCCTTCAGTGCTGTTCTTACCTGTGTGTGAACATAAACAAATAGCTTTTGAGTTGACATGGCCCTTCAATGCCCCAGCCTCCTGGAAGTAATCACTACTTTGATATTTCTGATGCTCTTCTTTGTTCCAGAACTGCTTGTGGATCATATGCACTGTGTAAATTACTCACAGCTATGGTGCTTGAACATCAGGTCTTCACCCTATATTAAGGAGAGTATCTCCAGGTCCTCTCCTGAACATTAAAAAAAAAAAAAAATTTAACATTGAGAAAGCAGGTGGGTGCATTGAGAAGCAGATGAGTACATTGAGAAAGTGAATGCGTGGGTAATAGTACTTAAATAGAGGTAGGTGCTCAATAAATATTTATTGAATAAATTGGAAAACAAAAAAGGCTTTATTACATACCTGTCACTTAGCGACTGAGGCATGGCTTACAGACAGTTTTCCCTACAGGATGATCAACGTGCTTTGGATAGTTTTATTTTTTTTTTCTTCAGTGGTAAGGCTATAGCAGTGGTTAAATGCATGTACTTGGAGTCAGGCTGCCTGGGTTTAAAACCTAGATCTTCATATGAGTTAAGTGACTCTGAGCGAGTCACATTGTAGCAGGATTCTAGCACAGAGAGTCATGACACCCCAAGGCTTTTCTTTCCAAGCAGCAGCTTTATTCATGCCGGCACTGCTCGGTTGGGTTCATACCCAAAGAACTGAGCCCTGAACACCACCTAGCATAGTTTTTTATATATTTTCTACTTGTTTGTCTCCCATATATGGCAACACACACAAACATGCAGTCTGATTAAGTGGTCTCATGTTACAAGGTCATGAGGGATGTTGTCACGTACCTTGTTACCTTGAGTTTTTTGTCTTTTTGTGTTTTCTTTCCTTAAGGAGGGGACCCTAACACAACATATATTCTAGTTAGCAATTGTTATGAAACAAATTTTCCCATGACTTAGTGTTTGGGCAGGGCTCAGCCAGGCAATTTTTCTGCTCTACATGGAACGGACTGAGTTTACTCAGTGACTACTCTGGTCTGGAGAGTCTGGCTCCACTCACACACCTTGTGACTTGGTGGGTTAACTAGAAACACTGGACTCAGCTGGATCCATGACCCCCTATATGTAGTTTCTAGGCTTTCTTTCATAGAGGTTTAGGGCTCCTAGAGAAAGTTGTTCCAAGTTTCAGGGAAGGGAGCCATTAACCTCACTTATCGATGGGAGGAGAGCAAGAATTAGTAACTAATATAAGCCTACCAAGTTGTAAAATTAGAGAGAGGGAAGGGTATTCCAAGGTACTGCTGACACCATGGGGTTGTTGTGAGGGTTAGCTGAGTTAGTAGAAGTAAAATTCTTAAAACAGGTGCATCTTAAAGAATAAGATTAAATATGTTTTAACCTTATTATTATACTCTGCCCTCAACATTTGGTATGTAAGTCAATACCCTCTCAGGCAAGGATCTACCTCAGGAAATGGGTCTGCTTCCACTGTCAGTAGCATCTGTAGTTCACAGTGGGGGCTAGGCGGTTTTGGGGGGATAGAGATTTGAAGGAGGGTCAAGGTAGAATTTGAAGGCTGGAATGTGTCCTGGCAAATGAAAAGTTTTTAGGATCTCAGGAATGGACTTCTCTGATAGCTCACTCCTCATCTTTAATTTTCTCTTCCATTTAAATTTTTTTTTACATTTATTTATTTTTCAGAGACAAAGAGAGAGCACAAGCGGGGGGAGGGGCAGAGAGAGAGAGGGAGACACAGAATCCGAAGCAGGCTTCAGGCTCTGAGCTGTCAGCGCAGAGCCAGACGTGGGCCTCAAACTCACGAACCATGAGATCATGAGCTGAGCCGAAGTCGGACACTCAACCGACTGAGCCACCCAGGCGCCCCTTTTCTCTTCCATTTTAAACCACCATGGGGTTCTATGGGCCTCAAAGAATATGTTCTGTTATGAAATGTATCCACACATATTTTTAAGGTTACAAAGAAGAATCAGAAACATTGCCATCATGGAGTTTGACATGAGCAATCAATATGAGGTAGTGACCCACAAATGGTAGTGGTATGGGGACAGGAAGGGGTTAGTATGGGATGGCTTGACTGGATCCCACAAATTAGGTGGGAATGGAACTGGACCTTGTAGGATGAGTATAATTGGGTACATGGTGATGAGAAACAAATCTCAGTTGGCTACACATCAGAAGCTAAGTGTCAAAATCAGGGATGGTAATTCCTGAGAGAGAGAACCAAGTCCAACTGGAACAAAGAATGGATAGAGGAGGTTTGTGAGAGGCGAGAGATCCAGATTCTGAGAGTCATGGCCCCACACTCCCCTAAATGAGAGAGGACCAAGAGGAGAGAACTGCACTGGGTTTCCTGTTGGTTTTACTACCAGGGGTGCCCAAGCAATTATGCAGGCATTTGTATTACGACTGACCTCTGTGTCAGGGTTACTCTCATGACACTGATAGGTCAGCTTCTTAAATGGAAAAGTTTAACTCAGTCTGTGTTCAAATTTCTTGATACCCATTCAGAAAAGAAGGCAAAAGTGAGAAATAAAAGTCTTTGGTAATTTGTGGTCACCAGGACCAAATTGTTCCTATGAGGCAGGAAATGGCTAAGAGGAAAGTAGTTCCAAAAATAATGTGTATTCTCTTACCTTAAGCCTACAGACCTAGTCGTTATCAGTAGAGAAAGAATTCAGTGTGTTCTGTGCACATCACCATTTGGAATCCTTTATATGCTATTAGCAGGATACTGATCGTGACCCACTTTTTCTGTGCTGGGCATTGGTAAAGTCACCTTGACATTGGCCAGTGCTGCCTGGCACCAGAAAATTACCAGAAAATCACAATGTTCAGCCAGATTGGAGCTATCCTAATAAACAGAAATGAAAGACTTGAGAGTTTTGTGAGATTTCATTCTTACCTCGAACTCATAAATTTGGCAGTTGAAGATGAACCACTTTCAAAAATTCCAGAAGGAAGCCAGTTTTTTTAGGTTTTGTAACAGCACCTATATGGAAATTCCTCCTTGTGGTCTGCTTTCAGTTTTAGGCTGGGACTAGTAAAAAACACACTTCAGCTTTGATATTGACTATTACAAAACAAAACAAAGAAAAAACTTAGGATTAAAAACTTGCTCCTTCAGGGGTGTCTGGGTGGCTTAACTGGTTAAGCGTCTGACTTCAGGTCATGATCTCATGGTTTGTGCGTTCAAGCCCTGCATCGGGCTCTGTGATGACAGCTTGAAGCCTGGAGCCTGCTTCAGATTCTGTGTCTCCTTCTCTCTGCCCCTCCCCTGCTCATGCTTTGTCTTCTTTGTCTCTCAAAAATAAATAAAGTGTTTAAAAACTTGATCCTTCATACTGCCTATTTCAGGTAGAGTTCCAATATATTTGAGGGCAGTGGGTGTACTCTAGAGTAAGAATTTCTGAGCTGGATTCCAAGTTCTTCTAGTTACTTAGCTGTGTATCTCTGGGCAGGTTGACTGGCCTCTTTAAGCCTTGGTTTCATTATCTGTAAAATGGGCATAACAATAACAGTACTTTTCCTATTGTGGTGAGTAATAAATATGACTATGCATGAAAAGAACTTAGGCCATGACCTACCCATAAGTTTTCACTAAATCCTAAATCCTAGGATTTCACTAAATCCTAGACTTAAGGAAACCACTTCAAACCAAGAGGCTCTCCCAGAACTCACAGATCCCCATAAGGCTTAGATGTCCTGTATGATTGGTTATATAAGCATGTTAACTTTAAAAATAAAACTCAGTTATTTTACCAGCAAAAATGGGTTAATTTGGGAATAGCAGAGAATTACAATTTGGGACAAGTAAGCTATAGGAAAACCATAGGCACGTCTGGGAAACACAGGAGAGGACAGGTCTCATAGAGAAAAGAAGGGAGTTGGGAAGGGTGTCATAAACAGTAAGTGTGTTGGAGTGAACTGGGAGTTCAAAGTTTAGTGGCTGTTCATTGGCTGAATTGTGGAGGTCTCTCATTTGCTGGGCTGTTACCAGGGGAGGAGAAAAGCTTTCTTAACTCCTGCTGGGAGAGTACAGTAGTAGCTAATGTATTATCAACTTACCAGGTCCCTCTCTTCTTGTTGGACCTGAAATTGACCAAGAGTGGTAGAGCTTGGCCTCCTGGTTCCATTTTAAACAGTTCCCCTTTTTAATTTTCCCCAGTACAGGAGAACAATTTTGTCTAGACCTATACAACCCCATAATAACCCAGGATTTCCTTTGAATGTCCCAGATTGAACCAGAGCCCTCAACTCCTCAATTAGAAGAGATTTCTGTGGAAAAGTCTTTCATTTTCTGATGTAGGAATTGGCTTTGCTGAATGGTTATTACATCAAAGTGTTCTATTAGGGCAAAGTGTATGAAATTGCCATTTTTATAGATTGAAACGGTCAAGTATCAGGAATTTTATATGATTCAACAAAACACATGACCCACACATTTACAGAATACAGTTATCAATGGCATTTTGAGATTTTGGCTAGAACACCAAATTTTCTCAAGGTTCTTGGAGTAACCAAACTGTCTTAGATTGGGATACGAGATAAGTCTATTTACCTCATCCTAAATATCATGCTTTATAATAGGAGGTAGATCACATGGTATCAGGAATGGTTGCACTTGCCTAAGGAATTATCCCCTCAGGGCCCCTCCACCTTTTTCTTGATGCCACCAGCTTGACAGAAGTGAGACAGTAGTCTACACAGTTTCCAAGCCCTCACTTTTACCACTAGACAACAAAGCCTCCAGGGGAAGTTTATTTTTAGGATTAGGGCTCAACTAATATTGATTAACAGCCTTACATAATGTGCGGCTCCAGGGCTCGTTCCTTTCCTGCCAAGCCTCATAACTGGGGAAGGCGCTGAAGATTTGTCAGTCTAATTAGACTTAAGCTGCCAGCCAAGAAATATCTTCTGTCTTCTCCTTACCCTCATGCAGGTACTTTCTTTTCCCCTCTCAAAGAATAGTTTGAGGGGGAGAGAATTGGACTCTAATTTTCTCATTAGCTGGTAAGACTCCAGTGATAATTTCTCTCAGGGATTACATCATTCTCATGGGAAAAAGAGAGAGAGAGAGAGAGAGAGAGAGCGAGCGAGCACGCTTGGTGGGTTTACCTACCTCTTAAAGACCTATATGTTGATAGTACAAGTAGGCCAGGGAAGAGAATACAGTGTCATTTCTTTTGGTCCCCTCTTTAATAGTTTAGTTTTAGTGGATGGGATCAGTACTTCCCAAAGCTGAGGTTAGTCCCTTAAAGGGTCCTAGGAAAAGGTCCTTATCATAGACAGGCAGGAAACCTACAAATTGTGAGAAGTTGTAGAGATGTCCTTCTAATTAGGATGTAATATTTCTAGGATAGAAAGTTCACCAGACCTGCTGATCAAGTGATGGTTCTTATTTTGAACAACCGGGAGAAAAGTGGGGTCAGCTCTTGACTACTCACTGTAGAGGACCCTCAACGTTTCTAAAGCTCCAGGTGGTTTTGCCAATCACCCAACATACTACATGGCTAAGTCTGAAGCGAAAATCCTTACTGTGTGATGTATGGATTTCCTCCTTGCTCTCTGGCCTTCTTTTCTGCCACACTGCTTCAGGTACATAGGTCTTCTTGATCTTCCTTGAACATAGGGCCCAGATAAAGGAGAGGCGAGAAGGGTTGTACAGTTGCAAGTTGGATCTTGTCTGTATTTAAAATGTTGATATTTTGCTTATGGAAAATTGTTTGCATTGATATTGACTCCAAAATATTGCAATATAATACCATGTGTCTTGAATAAGTGATTTGGGGTGGCACCCCCTTAAATGTTATACCTTACATGAATACGTCATTAGTGCCAGCCCAGCTTGAACGTATCAAGCACCTCTGTATCTTTTCACTGGTCATTTTCTCTGCTTGAAGCAGCTCTTCCAAGGTATTTGCATGACTCACTGCCTTACTTCATCCAAGTTTCTGCCCATTTGGTACCTTAACAGAGAGGACCTCCTTGACCATCTTCTATAAAATAACACTCTCTACTACCTGGTACTTTGTTGTCTGCCATAGCAGTTATTTATACCTGACATTATGTCACATATTTATTTGTTTATTGTCTCTACTTCATGGTATGTGAGTTCCTGGATGGCAGGATCTTTGTCTCAGACACTGTTAGAGCTCTGCAGCATAGGTAAACCCTCAGTCGGTATTAGTCAAAACATACAAATCTACCAGCGCCTTCTCAGGGAATACACACACCTCTTAATACTTACAGGCTGGATCTCACTTCCAAGCACCTTACCCCTGACAGGTCCCCTCCCTGATGGGGCTCACCAGTGACAGTGGTCATTAGCAGTGGTTTTGCTGCTCTTAAATTTTTGCCTTAATAATAATGAGTCCCAGGAAGGTCCCCTTGTATCTGGTGCACATATTATTCACTTCTGGTCTTAAATTCTCTTTCCTTAGGGCTTGTTTGTTGTCATAATAACAAGGGCTTCTTCTAATGCTCAGAGTTTTCAGAACACTTTGGGAAATATAATGTTACCCATTTTGCCTCTCCAATTTCTTCTCCTTCTTATTTTTCCAAATTACTTAATTCTTAATTCTCCTAAAACCTACCTTTAAATATAGGTAAATAACAATTATTTCTAATGACCCACTGCTTCTATTCATTGGTATGGAGAGAAAATTTACTTGAGGTTCATTTATCTGGTTGTATGTGTGTGTGTAGGTCGGTGGGAATCTTCGACCTGCTTTTGTTAGCTCTTTTGTTTTTGTCTTATGACTGAGTATGTTATATGAACCCACTTATCCCTGGTCATGACCCTATGACACCACTGGCTCCACAGTCACCTGTCTTCAGAATCTTTTGAAAGAACATTGATGGAAGATACTATGAGAAACCACTACACGGAGAGCAAGAGCATTATGCAGCTCATCACTCAGCATTGAGGTCCTGGCATGGCACCTGCCACAGAAAGGGGCTCAGTAATGTTTAGGAAAACACTTTCTTTCCTCATTTAACAAGTATTAAGAGTAGATTCACATTTTTTTCCAATATCTTCAACAGTATCTAATATGGTGCCTTGCACATACCGTGACAGCTGGTGGCTGGATAAATGAACTGGAGTAAAGACAAGGAAAGTTGAAGAAAGGAGAGGAGATAATAAGCATAAATACTCTGTAATTATGTTGCTTAAGAACCACCTGCCCATTTCATGGATTGGATGGCTAAGGTTGAGAGAAATTAATAGAATATCTTTGATATAGTTAAAATCATGATACAAATAATGATGCTTTTCATTTCCCTCTTCTTTGCTGAAAACTTTCAGAAGGAATTCCACAATGACCACCTCTATGTAGAAGATAAACTACTTAATGTCTCTTGAGTCGTCAGAAAGAATCAATGATTCTTATTTAAACTGAGGTCCAAGAATTGATTCTATTTTTTTTCTTGAAATGCGTCCCTTTATTTCTGTTTATATATGGCAAGGAAATGACTTCAAATAGCAGTCATTGCTAGCCAGCTTTCAAGATGGATATTTCCATTCTGTCTTTGACAAGGCAGTAGGAGGGCTGGGATGTGCTTTCATACCTTTCTGGTGCATGTTTGAATGATTGTAAAAATTAGAAACACACTGAAGCTGTTATGACAGCCCTGCCTTTTGAAACCATCTAATTAATGCCTTGGGTTGTCTAGAGAGCTAGTTCTGTTAGCTAAATGGAGAATGCAAGGTTCTCCTTGGTTTTCTCATCATGCAGGGATGAGATGGCTGGGGAAATACATGCAAACCTTATCTGTGGTGGCTAGCAGTCACTGAGAGAATTACTTGATGGAAATTTGATTGACTTGTGTACATAATGCAGCCTCTTCTATCTCTCATCCCAACTGTGTGTGTGTCTGTGTGTGTGTGTCTGTGTGGGTATGTGTCTGCGTAAGAAAGAAAGTAGGCAGCACCTGGGTAGCTCGGTCAGTTAAGCATCTGAATCTTGCTTTTGGCTCAGGTCATCATCTCATGTTTTGTGAGTTCCAGCTCTGCATTGGGCTCTGCACTGACAACATGGAGCCTTGGGTTTCTCTCCCAATCTCTCTCTCTCTCCCTCCCTCTCTCTCTCTCTCTCTCTCTCTCTCTCTCTCTCTCCCCCCACCTCTGCATTATCTCTCTCTCAAAATAAATAAATAAAAATTTTAAAAAAAAAAGAAAGGGAGGGAGAGGATGCTCATGTGTTTGCATGTATTGGCTAGAAGAGTGCTTCATAAACTGTTTTGTGTACACAAGTCACCTGGTGACCTTTTTAAAGCACAAATCGTGACTCCATTCTGGGGTGGGGCCTGAGATGATGCATTTGTAGCTAGCTCCCAGATGCTGTCATGTTGCAGTATGTGGACCTCACTTTGGGGAGCAGGGATCTAGTAGGTATTTACAGCTCCTTGCTGAGCAGTTGTAGCCTCTGTTTAGCCGTCTCTCCCAGACAGTCTCCCCACACTTCATTCAGGGATCTTCAAAACAGGAATTGCTAACCCAGAGCATTATGTAAGTGAGGGAACGGATACCCAATTGAGGATTAACAAGGAAAAACATATACCATCAGACAGTCCTGCTCCTGGTTCCACAGTCCCCTCCTCCTGTCCCTTACTCTGGTACATGCCCCCAAGGCAGATGGGTTAAAAAAAAAGTAGTTAGAATTTAACTTGTCATAATATTTATCCCACTTTCTGAGAGGTGACCTCTGATGAAAGCAGAAGGACGTGAATGATTTTAATCCGCAGTAACAATGGGGAACCATTCCTGACCATCTTGAGCAGTATGAGTATATAAAATGACAGATTTTTCTCCTTTGCCTCTCCACTTTCTCCTTCCTGATACTGAGAGAGACACATATTCATGCACCCACAACTCACACTATAATGCACAATGAAATTTCACCCAGGCTTTATCTCGGAGCTGCTGTTCTGATGATTAATGCCCCACTGGCTGGGAAGCTATTCCTCTGAAGAAAGACAAGGAGAAAGAAAGAAACGTGAAATATATCTCTGAGGCCATTTCTCATTATTATTATTATCATTATTAGTTTCTTACTGCCCTATCTATTCTGTTTGGCAAGGGGGGGGATGACATTTCAAAGCAGATTTCATGTGGGAGAAATGAGCAAGGACAAGGTAGAAATAGACACTTTACACTAAAGGGAACTGACCTGGATGGGGTTTTGCTGTTGTTGCTGTTTACTTTTGGTTTTGTTTGCTTTATTATTTTTGTTGTTTTATTGTAAAGCCAAATATAATAGATGCCTCCATCTGTGTCTTCTGTATTTTCCCTCCTAGGCATTTATTTTTGCATGTGTTCTTTTGTCTTTATTGAGTCTCTGTCTCCAAGAATCAATATGATATAACATATGCAAATGTTATTCCTGACCACTTATGCAAAAGACTGGACAGAATAATTTCATTGCTCTGTAACTCCCGTAATATAATTGCCTCCATATCCTAGTTGATTTCAAGTTTTGAAAGGATTACTTTTTTTAAAAAATAATTCTCTCTATGTAGGTATTGTGTTTCTGATTCTGCCCTGTTTCTCATTCAAAGAAAAGGTGATTGCCAAGTAATTTCCGGCTCTGCTATTTAAGAGGACTACAGAACGGTGGTCCTTGTTGAAAAGATGGGACCATAGTAAAAGCATTATCACCACACATGTGTCTACTGATAAAGTGGCAAATTCATTAACACAAACCGAAAGTACTATAATCTGATTTAGAGAACGCTGTATTTCCAGAGTTGACTTTATGAGAATATGGAATGTGTAGCTGCAGTGCCAAACGCAACTTCAAAAGTTGGATTTTGTATTCAATTAACAAATGTTTGAGTAAATTAAGTACCTAGTATGGGCTAGCTACTATTCTAGGCACTTGGGCTGCAGAAATCCAAAACAGACAAAACGCCTCTTTTCTCGCGGGGCAAATCTATTACACAAACATTGGGCACCTGAAGAGTCCAGGCTTTGGAGAAACAAAGAATGAATATCTTTCGGCCTTCATGCACAATCTGGTAAGGCTCTTAAATATTTTCTACGTATGAGCTCATTTTGAGTTCAGGTTTTCTACAGAAAGTTAGCATACTGATCTGCTATTACAGGTATAGACGCAGGAGACAGCAGCCACCTATATTTAAACAGGTCAGTTCTAAGAATAAGGTCTTTAATGTCTACTCAAAACAGACAAGTTTCAAATTTAGACAGTGTCTTTGTTGGCTAGCCAAGATGGCAATAGTAAACCACGTTATAATAAAATGATTGCATCTGAAACATATTTTCCTCTCAAGGACTAAGTTTACAATAGTTATTGCAAAGATTTTGCTTATTGCCTTGAGATTTTAGTTTCATGGAATGTTTATATGGGAAGAATCTCAGAGATGGTTCGGTTATTCAATCCCACACAACTAGTTGAGATTTAGAGATGGGCCAATCTGGTTTTAGGTTCTGATTTCATCATTAAAATCTGTATGTCTGGGGGCAGATTGTACGCCCGCCTTTTTTAAATGTAAACAATAAGCATGTATTAATTTGAAGTTTTAATTTAACATTTGTCCAAATAATACCTCTCCATAGCTCAAAACCTTACCCAGCACCCAGATTTCCATTACTTTAGTGCAGAGACACCATTACTCTGGAGCAGAGGCATAGTCACTTCGACCACTAGGAGTGCCAGCTGGTGGCTATCAGCTGATTCCTTCACTGGAGCTGTCCTTGACTAAAGAAGCCACTTTGCCCAAAGTCAAGCCCCTTCCAGTGGATGTGCCCATATCCAGTGAGTAGTGGATGGGGCTGAGAGGATATATAAAGGATCCAGCTGTTTGTTCAAGTCTGCACAACTGGGAAGGGCCTCCCAGCTAGAGAAGCCCCATGTGAGTGTTGAGGTCAGCTAAGGTCTTTGTTGTGACTGCTTTGAAGTTCACCTCCTCCCTGTCTCTAGACTTGAACAGCATTCCTCCCAGAACTTCCCCACACAGAACTAGCTCTCAGAGTCTGTTTCCTGAGAAACCCAAGTTAAGAAAGTATCTAGAGGGGCGCCTGGGTGGCGCAGTCGGTTAAGCGTCCGACTTCAACCAGGTCACGATCTCGCGGTCCGGGAGTTCGAGCCCCGCGTCAGGCTCTGGGCTGATGGCTGATGGCTCAGAGCCTGGAGCCTGTTTCTGATTCTGTGTCTCCCTCTTTCTCTCTGCCCCTCCCCCGTTCATGCTCTGTCTCTGTCCCAAAAATAAATAAACGTTGAAAAAAAAAAAATTAAAAAAAAAAAAAAAAAAGAAAGAAAGTATCTAGACCGATGGTAGCTCCATTTATAATGGTGATCACTTTGTAATATATATAAATGTTGAAAATACTATGTTGTATACTTGAAACTAATATAATATTGTATGTCAACTATACTTCAATGGAGTGGAGGGGGAGGACAGTGTCTAGAAATCTAAAAGAAAACAAGCAAGCAACAGCAGAAGCACAGCAGTCTCTTTCCACATCTTCCTGTGCTTCGTGGTCCTACTCCACACTGGAAACCCTCTTAGTTGCTTTTTTGGATATTTTCCTCTGTATGTCGGATGATATGCTTCTATTTCTTGACTTTTTCAGTTTTACATATTAGCTAATATCTGACTCTGGAATAAAAGAATTGCATTTTCTCACCCCCTCCGTCTTCCAACTCATACACATTTCCTCACCTTCAATTTGCCAATAAAATTCTGTCACATTTTGATTGAATCAGTGTTATGAGTTTACATTTTTATGACTTTCATTTATTGAGAAAAATGTAAAATCATACATGTACTCATTTATTCCACAAATGTTCACTGGGTGCTTAGAATATGCCAGGTGCTATTCTAGGAACTGAAGGTACAAGCAGTGAAAAAAAAAAATGGAATAAATGCCTGCTCCTGACATAACATTCTACTGTTATGATGATATTTCCTTTCTTCTGCAACTCTGTTAATAAATACCCTCATCATCTCATAACTTATTTTTCTAACGACTTATCAGTGTTGTAGCCAACATAGCTATAAAACTTCTCTCAATATAAACATGCAGGTAGTGTTTTTGTTTTCTTCAGGTAAATACCTAGAAGTGGAATTTCTGGCTGGTATGATAATTCTATTTTTAATTTGTTGAGGAACCTCTATTCTGTTTCCCATAGGGACTGAACTGATTTACATCCCTACCAACAGCACACAAGGATTGCCTTGTCTCCACATCCTCTCCAACACTTATTATTTCTTTCTTGTTGATATTAGCCATTCTGACAGGTGTGAATTGACACCTGATTGTGATTTTGTTTTACATTTCCCTGATCCTTAGTGATGTTGAGCCTCTTTTTGTGTGCCTGTTGGCCATCTGTATATCTTCTTGTAAAAAATGTCTGCTTGGGTCCTCTGCCCATTTTTTAATGAGATTGTTTATGAGATTGTTTTATATTGAATTTTATGAGTTCTTTGTATATTGTAGATGGTAGTCCTTTATTGGAAATATCATCTGTAAATATCTTCTCCCATTCAGTAGGTTACCTTTTCATTGTGTCGATGTTCCTTCACTGTGCAAAAGCCTTTTAGTGTGATGTAGTCTACTTTGTTCATTTTTGCTTTTATTGTCCTTGCCTGACGAAGCAGATCCAGAAAAAAATCACTAAGACCCATGTCAAAAACTTACTGCCCATTTACATCTGGGAATTTTATGGTTTTCAGTCTTATATTTAAGTCTTTAATTCATTGAGTTTAGTTTTGGGTATAGTATAAAACAGTGGTCTAACAATTCCACGTCTAGGTATTTATCTCAAGAAAACAAAAATTTTCTTTATCTCAAGAAAAGACAAATGCACTCCTATCACAGTGTTATTTACAGTACCCAAGATATAGAAGCAAACCAAGTGTGCACATTTTCTTTATGTACATATATAAATAAGAATATTACTTAACCATAAAAAAGAATGAAATCTGACATTTGCAACAACTTGGATAGTGCTAGAGGGTATTATGCAAAAGTGAAATAAGTCAGAGAAAGACAAATGCTATATGCCTTTACTTATGTATAGAATCTAAAACAAGATTCATAGAATCATAGAAAAAACTAATGGTTGCCTGAGGGGAGGGAGGGGAGGGTGGGCAAAATAGGTGAAGGGGGATTGAGGGGCACAGTCTCCCAGTCATAAAATAAATAAGGCACAGGGATGTAATGTAGCCTAGGGAATATAGTCAATAATATTGTAACAACTTTCTTTGGTGGCAAATGGTAACTACACTTACTGTGGTGATAATTTTGTGATGGACATAAATGTTAAATCACTATGTTGTACATTGGAAACTAATACAATATTGTATGTCAATTATTCTTCGATAAAAACAACAACAAACAAATACCACACAGGTAATCTATCATTAATACTTTTTTCTTGGCAAAATCCTTGACAGTCTTCTTTCTGTCTCCAGTCTGATATGTCTTGAGCCTTACAGCTGTCATCTTGGATCTTCCTTGCTTCTCATTCTGGGAAATCCCTGGGCTTCACTTTTATGTTAAACCTCAAGTTTTGTCTTAGTTTGCTCACTCATTCTAAAGATGTGTGTCTTCCAATAGCATTCTGAGAAAGGACAGGTGAAAAGTACAACCATTGAGATTTTGTCTATCTGAAGAATGTCTTATCCATTCTTACCCCTACTTAATACTCTCTGTGGGAGAAACTTATAGGTTAGAAATCATCTTCACTAATAAATCTGAAAGCATTTGTCCAATGTCTTCAGGCATTCAATGTTACAGTTGTTGCAATAACAGTGTGATGTCTGATTCCTAGCATGCACCTGGTTTTCTTCTGTTGTTATTTGTTTGTGTTTTGTTTTTTTTCTCTGAATCTCAACTTCTTATCAACAGACCTCAAGCTGGCACTTATAGCTGGGATCTCCAGAACTGCCTTCTGCCTCCCCCTGAGCTTTGTGCTCTTGTAGCACTGTTGTTACTCGCCCGTTAGCTGCCCTACATTGGCACCCTGATTTGGGTATAATTTGTTCAATTCAGCTATTACTAAGTATATATGAAATACACACAAGGAACAACGATAGTGTCAGAAAAGTATGGAGTTTGGAAGGTAATAAATGGTGTAGTGGAGCCTTGAGTATTATAATATTTCATAAATGTATTTTATATAGTTTATATATTTATGAAATATATATAATCAATACATATTACATATTTTATATATAACACTTTTATATTTCATATTTATTATTAGTGGTATTATATAGTAAAACTTACTATCAGTGCAAAATTCTGGTAAGAATTATACTATCAACTCCTTCTGTATACTGAGGCAAAACTGAATATTTTTGTGTTTCCTTAGGGCGTCTATTTTTGTGTATTTTGTTTTTTTTACTTTCATTCTAATACTCATTACCTGGCCACCTCAGAGAGAATATGAATTAAGTTATTATATATACGTGTGTGTGTGTGTATACACACACACTTGGAATATTTTGCACCCAGAAATGGGCATAGCTCAGTCTTCTACATGTCAGATGTGTATATTTTTCAGAGGGACAAGGATTGGAATCATCACTTCAGAATTGTTATGCTATGAAACATAAGTCAGTGTGTTGGCATGCCATTGGGTTTCATCATACAGTGTTTGGCAATAAAGTTTGTTCTCTTGGCTCTCAGTTTCCATCAGTATTAGTTAGCACTGTAACATATTGATTAGCTTCACTTCACATGTGCTGGTTAAAAGGTGCTGCAGAATTACCCCCACATATTTTCTGCCCCTCATGAGGAGTAATTCATTCTAAGAACACAGATAGGGCTCCAAAAAAAATCAGTGAATTAATGTCATGGCTATTATGGGATGTGTATATATATATATATATATATATATATATATATATATATATACATACTAGAAATAGGTTTTGATTAAGTAATTACACTAAGTATGAGCCAAAGGTTTACATTCATTGGAGGAGAGATGATTGAAGGCCAGAATGAAAAAAATCACAAATAGGAGGTTTCAGGGGAAATTTGAGTGTAGATGGTGAGGATACTCCCAAGGCCATTTCTACAGCGAATCATTTCTATCAACATTTCCAACCAGAAAACAAAGATTTCTGGAGGCTCTGAAGTAGATCAAAATATTTGAAGAAGGGGATAAATAACAAAATTCACTTCCAAAGCCATGAAGAAAGTACCATACAGCCATACAGAAAATTCCTATAAAATGTTCTTTTGACTCTAATAGCTACAGGGAGATTCATGTTTTTTATTTTATTTTATTTTATTTTATTTTATTTTATTTTATTTTATTTTATTTTATTTTTTAATTTATTTTTTTTTAGATAGGTGTTTTTTTTTTTTTTTTTTTTTTTGATTGAGATTTGCAGTAAATGTCTTAGAAAACTAATCTTTGGTATGTTGTGATTATGTGCATAGTAATTACAGGGAAATATAAATCACATAAAACAGTGCCAGTCATGTCATTGATCAGAGGGGAATTAAGGTGTGTTTCTCTCTCTCCCCCACCCTCATTTTCAGTGAGCTACATTCTTCTGTTTTCCTCTTCACCATGTTAGTTTTTGTGTAAGAGAGCTTCCTCTCTCTTCTGTTGTGAACATTTTCCTATCTCAGCATTCTTTTTAAATTCAAGAGACATTTTCCTTTGCAATGTACAATGAAAGGCGATTATGTTAGAAAATATCAGAGATGGCTTTGTCATGTCCGGCGCTATTAAATCATGTTGTGTCCCAAAGAGCTCAATAAATGAGGCTGAGGGAATGATTTTACAATTGAACAAGGCCTCCACCAGATCTCCCAGCCTTCTCCAAAACTCCTTGAGGAGAGAGAGACCCAGGTGGTAGGTGGAAGTGTTTTTTTTTTTCCCCCCTAAAGGACTGTGGAGATTCTGGCAAACCTCTTGTAAGGCAGAGGTGGCATTTGCAAAAGGGGTCTTTGTAGTCTTTTTTTTTCTTTTCTTTTTTCTAGTATTTAATTTGAATTCAAGATGGTGGTAGGGAATTGAAAAAGGAAGATTAATTGCTTAATAAATATTTACTGGCTACTGCGTACTGTGTAGAAGAATCTAGATTGAGATGAAAGACTGAATAAGACAGATGTATGCTGCCTGTCTTCATAGAATTACGTCATGGGAAGAAGCCATAAAACAAACCAATTTCACAATTATTTCATCGCAGTCTTGACAGGTATGATGGAGGACAGGATGCTAAAAAGCATAAAGGGACCTGAGCTTATTTTCTGATCTGGAAAGATTTTCTTGAGGATGCAGTGCAGGAACTATGCCATTTAGGATGACAAGTTGGTGAGACCAAAGAGGAGGGGAAGGGAGAGTATTCCAAGCAAAAAGAAGAGCCTGTGTTAAAGCCCTGCAGTAGGGATCATACTGCATCATGTTTCTCAGTCTTTGGTCTACAGTTTGGCTCTAAAGTCTGGAAATATACCAGATCCGACCATGTTAGGTGACCCAGTTAATGCCCGTACTTGAATGGCTAATAGAAGCCCACTCAAAAGGTTTCCCACAGAATGAAGCACCATCCCATTATTGTAACAAAGTGGTATAGGACTGACCGAATAGAATTTTCCAAAACTGGAGTGAATGGCATGGCCATGTGGAATAGGCTTCATGTCCCCCAGTTCTGAATACTCTTGATTACTGTCTCTGTAGCATGCCCAAAGCACATGTTTCTTAAATGAAAATCAGAGGCACAAGTAATTTAGGGCAGAGCCTCAAAGACACATATGTAAAGATTGTTGGAAAGACATCAACATACTGTGTTTATCACAATTTTGCACAGTATATTGAACTACGTTTGCTAACGGGTGACTGACTATTCACATTGAACAGATCACAATACTCTAATTGTCATGGATGTCATGTCACCAATGTCATGAAAACTGTCACGTATTGTAATATCAGGAAAACATTTAGTATGTGTCTGTGTCTGGGTTTCCAGGCTTGACAGCTATCCCGTTTTTCAGTTACTTGTTTTCTCAGTGGAACACTAGTAATCAGAAATCAGTAATTTGAAAACTTCTGATTCTTCTTCCTATTTTCTCATTCCTTGTTTGGCATTTCTTCTTGCCTGATGGAAACTGTGGAGTTCGGTGGAAGTTTTCCTGCAGTATAATTAGCCTCTCTATTTAATTTTATAATACAAACTCTGAACCAGAAGCTGGAGATAATGTGCCTGATTCAATTCATATATGTCAATTTCTTTTTAATTGTAATTCCTTTCTCCAGTTCTTCCCACTCTCACTGCCCAGGCACAGCTGAGACTCGGGTAATTATAAGACTTGCATGCCTACACTGTCAATTATACCTCCTGCTTTAGGATTAAATACATTTATTATCATTGTTCTGATTATTAGTAATAATAACAGTCACCTCTCCCCAAACCTTTTCCTCTGAGACTCAAATCTGTTAATACTGGTTTTCATAGTCTTTGCTTCCAAACTTAGCTTGCAGTAATTTTTCACCCAGATGATTCCTTCCTTCTTAAATGGCATGGAGAATTCAATTTCCTATGTTGCATTTAAATGCTATCTTAGATCATTTAGAAGGCAAGGCTTTCTTAAAGATTCCTCTTGATATGGGGAAATGGTATATTTCCTTTGAGTAGGATTCACCATCTAGTGTATATCAATGATATCTTCTGTTGGTAACAAAACTACTGCTTTGAAGAAGTGTTTGAACTAGCAAAGGGCACCTGTCAGCTATCCAATCTCTTCCTTAGAAAGGCCCCAGGTCCTAGTCCTTAAAAGCACACATGGCTTTGACTCCCATGCTGACTCTAAAAGGAACTCTTATTTTTCTGCCTTTTTTGTTGGAGATGTCCCCAACACCATCACTAACAGAAGAGGCACATGGTTCAAATAACTTAAAAATTGTAATGGCCCCTCAGCAACATGTTGATTCTTTCAAATTTCCCTCCGAGACTCAAATCTCAATATGCCTTCTATGTTTTATTTTTTTCTAATTTTTGTATTTATTTTTGAGACAGAGAGAGACAGAGCATGAGTGGGGGAGGGGCACAGAGAGAGGGAGACACAGAATCCAAAACAGGCTCCAGTCTCTGAGCTGTCGGCACAGAGCCTGACGCAGGGCTCGAACCCACGAGCCATGAGATCATGACCTGAGCTGAAGTCGGACACTCAACTGACTGAGCCACCCAGGCGCCTCTACCTTCTGTGTTTAAAACTACTTTTGTAGTAAGATCATCCAGAAACTTTAAGGAACAAAGATCAGAGAGAGACTTGGTGGGAAGTCAAAGCTTTTATTACCTTACACTTTATCTTTTTAGAAAATCAGAAGAAAGCAATGCAATTTAATTCTGAGTGTGTAAAATGTTTGTATTTTACATTATAAGTGTCTCTCAATAATACAGCTTTTGCAAATAATGCTCCCTGGACTTTTTAGAAGATTATGATGGCTCATCACTAGGTTTAAGGTGCCCACGCTACTGTAGTGCCTTTTCTTATGTTGGTTTTGTTTTCTCACCAGGGCTCACTGATACAATTTCTTAATTGTCCCTATCTTGAACCATAGCCTCTTAGACCATCAGACCTTTGCCTATAAGATTAAGGGTTTGGCTCAGAATCCAAAAAATTGGACTGTGTTTCACAGGCCCAGCCTCTCAGCTCACCCATCCAACAAACATGAGTGGAGAGGGTAAGGTGATTCCTGCCATGGATCAAACACTCTTATAGACTCTGAAGTTGCAACAATTGTAATTGTTATTCTAGTTCTTATGGAACATACATTTTAAGAGCAGGAATGGAGACTGCCAATAAATAAAACAAGAGACTATAGTATTCTCTGACAAATGCTGTCAAGAAAATAAAGCAGGGAGACATCACAGAGGGTTGGTGATGGATGGGTAGCTACTTTAAGGACAGTCTCTCTAAAGAGGAGACATAATCTGAAACATAAGTGACTAGAAGACTCAGACATGTAAAATCTGGAGGAAGAGTGACATAGGGAATGTGAAGGCCCTTAGTTGAGTGAGTTTGTTGGGTGAGTTTGAAAGAAGATAAGTAACGAAGATCTTGTATGAGAGGTGGACGGGGCCTTAATGATAAAGGGCCCGTACACCATAAAAAGGAGTTATTTTGTTAAAGTTCATTGGCAACTATTAAAATGTCTTAAATAGTGGAGTGGCATGAGGTGATTCATGCTTTTTAAAGATCACTCATGCCACCGTGTTGGAAAAGATGAACAAGAGACAAGGCATAAATGCCTGTTATGTGACTATTGCAACAGTTCAGGTAAGAGAGATAGTGGCTTCAGCTAGGATGGCAATAAGACACCCTCCCCTCTGCAATAACCCAGCTTGATGGCCTTGCCCTGCATTGCCCTGAACTGCTAAAGTTTCAGAGATTTAGCAGTCATATTCAGCATATTCAGCAATCATGAGTTTCTTTGAATTCCTGTACCTCTAAGTCTGCCTAGGTCAGTGCTCACTTTAGGAGAACCCCTTCATCCCCTTATTCAGAATCTTGTGCCCATCATTCTTCCACCCTGGCTTCTTCCCATGCTTTTTGACATCATTTTATTGCCTTCATTTTCCAATGGTGTCATTAATATCATTCCTTTGGTCTGTAAATATATCCAGGACTTTCCCATCTTAAAAGCAAAATCTAAATAGTGAAAGTGCCTTCTATGAATCTGCTTCCTACCCCTTTCATCAACTACCTACTGTCTTCATATGAGAACACTGTTTCTATCCCTCATGCTCAAATTCCCAAAGTTGTTTATACTTACACTGATTTTCCTTTCTAAATAAGTAATACATATGTATTGCAGAGAAAATCACAGTTACATAAATTCCAGTGTCACCTTCCAAGTAGAATCATACTTACAAGGCTTTATATCCCACCCCTGCCTCTTTTCCCTTTCTTATCTACTAATATTTCTCCTTTGTACCTAGCATTCTAGTCATACCCTGCTATACTTTTACAAATGTCATTCTTTCTACTCAGGAACATGTAACGTGCACAAAACCATGTTTATTCATCTGTAAAATGAAGATAATACAGATGCCAACATTTCCATAAGGTTATTGAGGATAAAAATGAGTTTATATATTTCAAAACTTTGGCTAGTGCCTGGTACATAGTAAGCACTCAGTAAATGTTAGTTATTATTATCATTATTGTTCTCTCTTATCGACCCTCTTTGCCTGTAAAAGTAGTAACTCCTCAAGACTCAGTTCAAATACTGTGTCTTTGGTGAGTTACCCACCTTCTCTGCCACTTTGTCTCACTCAGCTAACCCAGAGTTGGTGCCTTTATCTCAGGGCCTCTATAAGTGGTTTACTTGTAATGATGAACATCTATGCATACTTTATATAGGCACCTCTTCATATTTCTCAGACAGGTAGATTAGGTAAGGAGTTTAAGGACCTTCACCATGTTTTAAACAAGCAGTGGTTGGTCTTGCTGTTTAACCCCAGAGCCTCCAGAGAACCCATCTGTGCTGCTATGAGAGTCCATATTGACTCATCAGTTAGATTCCTAGTCCATTTCTAAGTCTTCCTTCCCATTGAGATACTTCGAGCTGATATAAATGAACCATAAATAAGTAACCTAAAGAGAATTAAACCCATTATATTCTTCTCAGTATCATTCGAGTATTTCAACCAGATAGAAAGAATTCTTCAGAATTGTGGTGTGTGTGTGTGTGTGTGTGTGTGTGTGTGTACATACCATGGGACATTTCTTTCTTAAGAGAATCAAAATTATATTAAGATAAATAAATGGTAAAAGTAAGGAGCTTTTCAAGCATGTTTGAAACCCCATTTTGGAAAATATGTGTAGACACAGAAAACTCAAGAGTTAAAATATTGAGTGAGTTTCACTCTGTATGTTTCTATATCTATGATAGTGGAGGCCATAAAAAACAGTATTTATCTGTATATGTGTTCTATATCGATGTGATCTATCTCTCTAATTAGATAGTCAATTATTTTTAAAGAGCTGCAAATAAGCCCTATAAGAATGTCATAAATGCATTCCATTTAGAAACATCTTGCAGATAAATTTTATTTTTATTCTTCCTACATCCTCCAGAAGCCTTAAAAGAACAACAACAAAAAAAAAATCTCACTATCCAACTAATTCCAGAAACAGATCATTACTGCTTCGTAGTATGTTAATCATACTTACCATTCCTTCTCCTTCAACATCATTATGCTTTGGGATAGAAAAGGTGGGTGGTGTGTAAGTCTCCTTGGAGAAATGAACAGTTGGAGCAGACAAGTTTCTCAAGAAATACAATGTGATTTTCATGCAGAAATTCCCAAGTAATAAAAAGGGCTTGAAAATGGTGAAAATACATGATATATAAGCAGAATTATTAATAAGAGCACTGTATCTTTGGCTTCCATAGGATTTTTCAAGATGTAGACAAATTGGAGGTAGGCCAGGAAGAAGCAACAGAATTCAGTAGGGAATTGAAGGAAAGACTTATGAAGAAAGATTAAAGGGGCCAAATATGTAAAGTGAGAAGGGAGAAGAAAATGGTCTTTGGAAGTAGACATCGAAGGTTTTATGACATCTCTGCTACTTTATTATCCTATGATCCTAAGCAAGTTACTTAACCTTGCTAAGACCTATCTGTAAAGTGGGTATTAATATCTACCTTATAGGATTGATGTGAAGTTTACATGAGTCAACTTGACATCCCTTTTTTACCTATTTAACAGCTACTAAGTCCATCCCTCCTCTCTATTGTCACTGCCATTGTGTCATTACCTTAGTAGATTCATAGATGTTATCCTAGACTCCTGCCCATCCTCAGTAGTCCCCACAGTGTGACCAGCGTAACTTTTTGCAGAGCTTGTCTGAGGAAGCTGTCTCCTAGCTGAAAACTTCCAAAGGATCCCACTGCCTTCAGGGTAAAAAAAAAAAGTGATCTCCTTTGAATGGCCTACTCATGCTAGCATCTGCCTTCTTTCCAGTTGGAATTCCTATTACCCCACCCCTCAACATAATGCTTTAGTCATGCTGACTCTCTTATCAGCATGAATCCCCAAATGAATTTCCTCTTTTATGCCATTGACACACTGGTCTCTCTGCTGACAACTCAGCTCTTTCTTCGCGCCCCCCCCCCCAAAAAAAAAACAGCTCAGATTTGGATACAGGTGCCTCTTCATGTGTTTACATAGTAATAGAACTTACCATTGTCCTACTATTAATTCTGTATTATAATTGTCTCTTCACATCTGCCTCTCCTAAGAGACTTTAGGCTTCTTTTGGTCAGATACTTAGATTACTGCCTTCCTTGGCACACATCCAATGTATTTTTTTTAAATAAAAGAATAATAGATCAATGGAAGGATGAGTGGAGTGTAACAGAATACCTGGAATATCAGTTGATGTCGATTCTCTTCCTTTCAAGTAAGGAATGCACTGGTTGTCTCTAATAGCCATGATCTTGAATGAATTTAATTCAAAGCTATTTGTATGTATCGATATCTATACCATCCACCCTTGTCTGCCACTTTGGGAAGATATTGGGATCTCAGGGAAACAGAAGGAGTCTAGGAGACCTGGGACATATGTCCACACATATCAGAGAGAAATAAAGTATAGTCTATATATAGTAGCCATGTGGTAATAGTGGAAAATATCCTAGGTAAATAGGTAAATGCAGAGAGATATTTCTGAATAATTACAGATGCTTATCTTTGCAACTAAGTGCTTTGTGAATTCTGGGAGCCTGACTGGAGAGAGGTGGAAGTGGGGACAAAGGGGACTGAAATGCAGGTACAGGGAGGAATGGGGGAGAGAAACAAAAACCAGACCTTTCCTTGTACACTTTCCTTCTGCTCCTCTGGGTGCTTGCCCATTGTCCAGCTGTTTGACCTTAAAACACATGGCCAGTCCCCCTTGTCTAGAGTTTGCCCTAATTGTTGGGTGCATTGTAGCATTTCAGATGATCGATTGCTCATGCCAAGAGCAGATGTTAAGATTCATGAAATTCGAATCCGCACCATTAATAACCTGAGCAGGGTTCTCATGTATCCTTTCCTTTTGTTCTCCCTGTTGCCAAGTCGCCATCCTCACTCGTGTGTGTGTGTGTGTGTGTGCACACACGCAAGGGAGACAAATGAACTTCAGACGCAGCAATGAATTGCCACCAAAAAGTAGACCGCAGGGTCTTCTGTGTCCCTATGCAGCCATGTGATAAATTGCCATCTTTAGAATTAATTGTTACCTTCTCAGGAAGTGTTTATACTCATTTTTGTCTTTTTACTGGTTCACCAAATGATCCTCTAAGAAGAGTCAGACTTTCTTCCCCCCAACCCCTCAGGAGTTGCTACGAGGCAATAACACTATTTAATGGAGCCAACAGGCAGGAGTGGTGCTTCCGTACCAATTCCGTACCAATTCCGCTTCAGCACACGAATTTAGTGTAAACCTAGGCTATGTCATTTCAAATGCCTTTTTAATAGAATAACTCGTTTCTCTTTTCTTTTGGCCCTGAGTTCAAATTTCTATGCCATTTTACTCCAAGCTGGATCTCTCAGGCTCAGGGAAGGAGGAATATTCTTTCAGCAAAGCACTTTCTTTTGTCAGATTGCTGCTATGTTCAAGAGCTGAAAGAAAAAGAGCTGTCTCTCCAGCACCTCTTTACAAACATTGCTAAGACGTCAGGTTTACACAGAAAGCACTAACACACAAAAGTGGCTCAGTCCGTATGCTGTCCTCGGAGATAAGTTGCCTAAAACAGTCTACATAAAAGATGGCCCTTGATGGGTCCATGGGTGAGAATGAGCTTGAGCTGTGTTTGAGCTATATTTTTATCCACATCCTATCTCTCTAAGCCACAAAGATCCAGAAAGGTTACAATATATTCTTTGTAACTGGTACCTCTATTATGGCTGTAAAGGTAATATATTCAGTAGTTCTGAGTCAGGGATGGTTTTCACTACCCCACCCCACAAGGGAACTTTTGGCAATGTCTGGAAACATTTTTGGTTGTCACAGTTGAGGTAGGAAGAGCATGTGGATGTGCTACTGGTATCTAGTTAGTAGCTACCACAGATACGGCTACACATCCTATACCGTACATTCATAGCAAGTAAATCTATGTGTCCTGCTTAATATGTTATGGGAAATACTCAAAAAGTATACCTTATGACTTCTATTCTCCAAGCATTAGGGATAAAAGCAATCAGTGTTTACTTTTGAGTTCTGACTCTGTGCAAAGCTGTATGAAAAGTACAAAACAATGGCATGACCGTGCCCTTAAGGGACTTAGAGTCTACTGGAGAAACTTTAAATCTAGTAGGAAACTAAAGCACCTGTACCAACACTGAGTGACATCCAACAAGCTTAAATTCAGTGATGAATTTGATGATGTAGTGAAGGCTGAAAGTTTTAAGAAGACTTAATGGAGAAAGGAATTTGACCAGAGTCTCAAGGTAACTAAATAAGGAGGCAGAGAGGTGGGATTGACCATGATGATGTGTGCATAGAAGGGGTAAGAGGGCAGAGAGCCTGGGGTAAGGAAGGGAAGCCCAGTTTCCTGCACTCATTGGCAAACCTTCAAGCATTGCCTGACAAGTGCCAGCTGGAGAATTGCAGAACCATTTGGGAGATCAAAGAGGAAATGTCTGTATGGTTTTCAAATCTTCTCAGGACTATTTCTTAGAATAGCTGTCTCTGGTCTTGAAAAATGGGTAAACATAAGATGTAGGCCAAAAAAATTAGAATTCCTGAGGGACTTGTACATAGACACAGGTCTGAGAATTTCCCCCTCAGAAAACAAGACAAGGCAAAAATGACAAGCATGGAAGATGGTCAATCTTTGGCACTCCCTTTGTTTCAGAATAGCAGAAGTGAGGTTTTAGACACACATACCTTAACGTGAGTTTCTTAAGGAAACCTGCAATCAATTTGTGACTTCCTTCTTTCTTAGTCAGGCATATCCCTCACTATTCTTCTTCACCTCCAGCTCCTATTGGCTGTCAGATGGGAGTGTGGCTTTACAGAAGGACTGTAGGATTGGAAGTGGAGACTTGAATTCCATTTCTTATTCTCCACTATCTAGCTGAGTGACATTGGTCAAAACTGCCAGTGTAGGATTGGACTGGGCTAACTCACATTTAGCTCTAACTTTATGTATCTGTTCCCTCATTGACTTTCCTGTTCCATTCAAAGGGGTTAAAGAAAATGCACATCCTAGGTACATTTTGTGATGTTTCAGTGAAAGGTTGAAATGAGCAGTGTCAGCAGCCTTATGTTCTCACTGGCGGTCCGGTATACCTTGTGAATAAACACCAGTTTCTGTTACTGGATCTCATTCACAGCATATTTATAAAGTCATACCTCTACAGTGTTTTTTGACAGAGATTCTGGAAGGGGAAAAATGACAGTGCAGTTGTTGGCTAACATCTGGTTGTACTTTTTGCACACGGGGATAGCCCCAAGGAGAATTGTTCCAAGGCAGGAAGCTAATCTGATTCATATCTCTACCTAGAGGCACTTAAAGAAACTGTCCGCTCCCAAAGTGACAAATTTGAGTCCCAGGGACCTTGCAGAAGTGGAGTGAGTTCAGACACATTTGGGGGGAAATTCCTACTATCTTTTCAAGGGAAAGACTTCTGAAAAATTTTTGCCAATCTCTTCTTTACATCCTCCACTCACAGATGGAGGCTGGACTTTTCTATTTCTCTTCTTCTCTAATTTGTCTATTTAAAAAAGAAAAATTTGGGGAACGTGGGTAGTCAGCTGAGCATCCAATTCTTGATTTTGTCTCAGGTCATGATCCCAGGGTCGAGGGATCGAGCCCTGCAGTGGGTTCCACACTGAGCATGGAGCTTGCTGAAGATTCTGTCTCTCTCTCTCCCTCTGTCCCTTTCCCCTGCTTGCTTTCTCTCTCTCTCTCTCTCTCTCTCTCTCTCTCCCCCCCCTCCCTCCCTCCCTCCCTTTCTGTCAAAAGAAAAAATTTTTAATGGAAAATCAGTCATGTGACTTAGAGACCTAGCTTTAAGGCCTTAGCAAGGGTTTGCTTTAAAACATCTCCTCTGACTTTCAGAACTCAAGTGATAGCTGCCTTAGAAGTATTAGTGTAGTTTTCTCTATCAGAAAATCGGCATGCTCTGTCTGGATAAGAATATTTTGTTACAGAACTGCTTCCACATCACTTCATTCCATCATGATAATTCAACTAGAAAAAATAATTGTAAATGCTCTACTTGCAATACTTGTACATTGACCACAACATGTTAATTAGACAAAAGGACTGATATGCTGAATCTGAAGTGCATAGAGTTGCTCTTTTAATTGACTTGTACAACTTGGTTGCTAAGTGCTAAGAGTTTTGTAATTACTTAATCTGAATTATCTACTGAGTATAACAATCATTTCCCTAAATAGGCCGTTCACTGGGTGCTGAGAGCTTTACCCATACCATACTATTACTTCCTCAGTTTACAAGTTGAGGGAAGCAAAGTGCAAGTCGAATGATGTGTTGAAAATCCAAGGGAATAAATGCCTTTTGTTTAATCCCTTGCTGAAAATCTCTTTAGGCTTTGGATTACAAAAAAACAAATATAGTCATTGTTCTCTGACGATACAGGTTCATGCAGTAGAGCAGCTTCCTCATTGTGATTTTCAAGCAATTACACAGGAGGTGGATGACAAGGGGAAAGAGATTGCCTTGAGGTCAAGAGGCCAATGTCCACTTCTAACATAAGTCATGCGACTGGCAAGATTACCCTGTTTCTCTATTTGCTGTGTTGCTGGGGAGATGAAAAATAATTTACATAAAGTGCCTGGCATAGTGTCTAGCAAATTGTAAGGATTCAGTAAATGTTGCTGATACTCTTTTTGGTACTGATACCTAGCCATATAAGCACATAGCACTGAAGAAGATTACACTACACTGATAACGGTAGCATTCCTAGATATTTGCTGTATGAAATAGATTTCTGATAAACTTAGCATTTGCTGCTTTCTACTTTCAGAATAATAAAAATAAATAAATATTTCATCTTTGTCCCTGTTCCAGACACAGAGCTACTAAAATCCATTGGAATTTCCTGAGCGAAAGGAGTATCTTTGTTATTCATAGCAAGCCTCTTTCAGTAACACCTAAATTTAAACCCAAGCAAGAGTTTTGAAGTGTATCCTAGATAACCTCAGGGTGCGGCTGGTCTCCAAAAGACCAGGTGATTAGAGGGTGGGAATTTTGAGTTCCAACCAGGAACTTCAGGGACGGAAGGAGATGGGGGGGGGGGTGCGGTGGGACTGGAGATGGAGCTTTATAAAAACCCGGAAACAATGAGATGTGGAGAGCTTCCAAATTGGTGAACATACCCACGTGCCAGAAGGGTAATTTACCCCCAGTCCAGGGGGACACAGGTTTTGCACATAGGACACTTCTGGACCTTGTCCTATGTACCTCTTAATCTAGCTGTTCATTTGTATTCTTTATAGTAATCTTTAAACATTATATATATATATATATATATATAGAGAGAGAGAGAGAGTGTAAACATTAAGTAACATATATAGAGAGAGAAAACATTAAGTAATATATATATATATATATATATATATATATATATATATATAGTAAACATTAAGTGTCTTTCTGAGTTCTATGAGCCATTTGAGAAAATTATCAAAACTTAAGGAGGGTGTGGAAAGTTTGTAGCCATGGGAAGTGTGGGAACTTAGTACCTGGGACTGGCAGCTAAAGTGGGGATAGTCTTGTGGGTCAGAGCCCTTAAGCCTGTGGGCGCCAATGCTAACTCTAGGTAGTTAGTGTCAGAACTCAATTTCATTGTAGGAAACTCAGGTGATGTCTGACGAAGTGGAGAATTGGTTGCTGGTGTTGAAAAATGCCCCAGACTACTAAAATCTGAGTGAATCCATAGTAACAATACAGTCTGTTTATTTAAACCTTCAGTTGGTTGACCTCTGGTTAATTGTAGTTTTATGAAATTGATGGTTATGGGCAGCTAGTTTTAAAGGAACCATGAGCATTGTCCATATAGAAAATCCTTGCTAGCTACTCATGCTATAGACACAGGAGATGTTATTTTCTGAAATAAAGATGTGCTCTTCTGGAGACCTATCCAGTCGTGTGTTACCACTTGGGGTCACTTCAGCTTTTCAGTAAAGAGCAAGGGACAGTAACTGCAACCACAGGGTAGCAGAGAACTTGCCTGTTGTCAGTCCCAGAATGACATAAATGTAGAGGAGCACAGCCCCAAAAACTTACTTGTTTCAGGTTGTTTCAGGTTGCAGACTCATGTATGCCCGCAGGTGACTAGATGTAAGGAAAACCTTGGGTGGCCTAACCTTTGAGGCTAAGAAATTGCATTGGCTGATGTCTCATTTCTCTTGCCTTTGGCTTTACTTCATCGGCTATGAATGACCCCTATTTTCTCATAGCTGCTTTATGGCAATAAAAATAACTCCCACTATGCAAATATTATACTCTTCTTTTTGGCCTAAAGGGAAACTGCTGCAAGAAAAATCCTGGATTTTTTTTTTTCTTTTATCCAGATCTTAAAGGAAAGGCCAGGTTAGGAACCACCCTTGAGTCAGCCCCCGATCGAAAGGTAGGATCCTTCCTGACAGAGCCCTGGGTGAGGAAGGCAAGGCAATTCACATGTGGGCATATCAGATACTGACATTGCACGGGGCTCCCCTCCGCAGGAGAAATGGACCCCTGGTGTCAACTGAGAGGAATCTTCTCCCTGAAGCGCAGTGGGAGTGTTTCTTTGAAGCTTTACACAACTCAGCTTCTGCTTTAGGGCAAAACAGGTTAGAGCTAGAATAGTCCTGCAGTATGTTAACTGAATAGGTGTTTCTATTGCACCTTTAATTTAGTAGAAAATTTAAAGCAAAAAATGACTGCATAGAACTGCATGTTTAAAATTTAGACCAACTAGCTGAAGGCCTATAAGCCTTCCTTCTTCAAACCTGGGGTGGGGGGAGCCTGCCATGAGCATGGTGTTAGGTGGCTCCAACATTTTCAGGGCAGAACCAGGCTGGAACTAGAGCCCATCCTGTTGACATCTGCCAAAATCTGTCCCCTGCCAGGAAGCAGCTTCCCTTCCTCCCCAATTGCTTTGTCTTAGGGGGAGAAGGTCATTGGTGCCCACCGTTTCCAGGGCAGCCCTTGGCACGAGCAGTGGGTGCCTTTGAAAGGCAGACTGCAACAGGAAGACTTTGAAAGCAAGAAGTAGCTTTTCATCTTTGCAGGCCCAGCCGGAACACTGGTTCCTGTGCAGTACAAGCAGTTTCAAAGTTATCTCCCATGCTGATAGGAATGTGATAACATGGAGCAGAGAGGTGCCATAATGATTTCCTTTCAAATGGCTGCCTCCCCATTTATCTTTGCACACTGTCAAAGACTGATATGGTCGGGAGTTAGCAGTGGCATGGAATAATTAATCTCGCACTGGGGAAGTAAGTTCCTCATTTGTCTCCTGAGAAATTAGCACTGAGTTGACAGGAAAAGTAGATGATACAATGAGAAAGGAGAAGGGGTGTGGTATTTTTAACTCCCGGTGAAAAATTGTAAAGTTTTGGTTGAGCACCTACTATGTGCCAAGTGCTGGGGATACTGATGATTCCTACGCTAGAAAAACTCATAGCCTCTACGAGGTCATGTATTATTTTTAAATGCCTGTCACTTTTACAAAATGCCCAAGGGATACTATGGTGATACTTGTACCATCACCTAAAGAAGAGCTGAATTTCACTGAGTTCACCAGTTACTGGAAAGGCTTAACCTCTGTAACAAAGAACCACCACCACCACCAATACCAAGTGGCTTAATAAGGTAAGGATCCACAGGTTAGGGGTCTGGGACTAGCAGACCATTCTGCCACTCCTAACATGTGGCTCCCATCCCTGGAGGCAAGCTTTCCTATTTTGCAGCCAGTAGGGAGAGGAAGAGGGAAAGAACATGCCTTAACATGTTTAAGGGTAAGACCCTGAAGCAGCACTCATCACTCTGCTTCTATTGCATAAGGCTACACTTGTCTGCACAGCAAGAAAGGCAAGAAAATAGTCACTAGCTGGAGAGCCGTGTATCTTGCATAAAACTTTTTAAGGTGTTCTCTTCCACGGCAGCCATGGGAAGCTAGGCATTTGGAACAATACGCAGTCTCTGCCACAGAGATATTAGATAAATTCATTTTTACTTCTCTAAATTTCTAGCAACTCACCTCGTAAATGACGGTATTGAAGGAGGTGAGCTCTGCAATCCACTTCAGTTCCAGAGTCAAGATAACAGCAGAAGGTTTCTTCCCCAGGCTCTGCCATGTAGGAGGCACAGTGATGGACTTTGTGCTGGGAATTTTGTTTCGAGCTGGTTTCTTTTATTTGGAAATATCAGGTGCTGACCTTACTCTGGATTCAAATGAGAGCAGGTCATGGCTCTAAGAAGCAGCTTCTGGAAAGAATCAAGCCTGTAATCCTCTTTCTTTGAGGTTGTAAATGCACTAACTGAGCCAAGCAAAACAATGGTGTGATCCATGGGAAACAGAAGCAAGATATTTTCCTTAGACAGTGGTGGGTAGCCAGGGAAGCCTTCTGTTGTAGAGAGAGCAACAAAGACATGTTTCCTCAGAAGAAAGAGAGATGCTGATCTGAGGAATAAAGCATAGGACCAAAGGAAGCATATACATGGGTTCAATGGCCAAGGCAAGCAGCCAGATTACACTACCGTGGAATCTATTGCTGAGTGGCTTTTCCTACTTGAAGAGATAGTATTTTCTACAAGAGCCAGGAAATGTAGGCCACAGCTTCCTAGAGGGTGCCTTTGGAACTTTGGTGAGCCAAACCAGGTTGCAGACCATCTCTTTAGCTCTTGAGGTGGCTGAGCATGGCCTGAGGTCACCCAAGTCCCGGGCAAGTTCCCTCCAACCATGTAAACCTCCTGAACTCCCTCATTTCCTACATGTACTATGATGTGGAAAAGATTGCAAAGCATTTGATAGAGGCTACCACTGAGGGCGTTCCATGCTTAGGAGGTAGCTCAGCTGGTCACTCTGGTGAATAAATTGTCTCATGGAGACGCACCGGCAAATCAGGGCTGGCATTTCGATTTCCTCTGTAAGGTGAATTGTCGAAAGAGGTTCATTATAATGATTAAGATTTATGCAGCGAGTACATTTTCTTTTCCCTGTATCCTGTTACATTCCTGGTATTTTATGACCAAAACATGAGTTCTAGATATTAACTATTTGCTTCCAAAAAATGTGCTCCTAAATGAGTTATTTAGAAGTCAGAATTTAATAAGTGGAATCTTTTTTTTAACGTGCCAGATTTTAAAAACAAATTTAAAGGAAACTTACTGCAACTTCTTTAACAAACAGAATGAATAACATACCCCAAAAACCTAAATATTGGCTTTGACACAGTCAGTAAATTAACTCTTTGGCTTTAGGCAAATGTCTTCCCTCTCTGTAAAGGAAAGTCGGTTTCCTCCACTGTAAAATGATTCTCAGTAGGGAGGGGGCATTAGCAAAGTGATCTGACCATCTACTCTATTCTTCTGATTTGATGTTCCACAACTCAGAATACATTGAATGAAAATCTCCCACTATAGGAAGCAATGTGTGGGTTGCTACAGAGTGTGGTTTCTGTGGTCAGAGTAGAGAAAAACGGTGTTGTTTTCTGAGCTCTTGACTCAACTGCACAGGGTAGATCGAATGAACAGAGCAAACCTCAGCCACTTGTTCTGCTTCTGGCCAGTTTGCTCCTCCAGAAATTTCCCAAATTACAAGGCCAAAGTAGCTATTAGCTATGACAGAGACACCTCATAAATTGTTAAAAAGAGCTCAAGTTTAAAGAATTGCCTTTTTTTTCTGAGCGGTGATTTTACTTGGGTTTCAGTCATTTCTTCTGACTTTTTATTTTAAAAATATTTCACAAAAACATCCAGAGAAATGATAAATAATAAAGCATTCTTTAAGCCATGCATCTTGCCTAGTACTGATCGTTATTATTTTCTGATTTTTACATCCATTTCTTTCAGATAATGTGTTCTTACTCATTTAAAAAAAAAACTATCATAAATTGAAAGCTACCATTTAAATACAAAACTCTTAACTGTGAAAATGAACCTGAACTCATTAAATATTTCTACACAATGAGTTTCTTGGCTCTCCAAATGACCCATTTTTCCTTTCTTTTTTTTTATTATAATTTTCCTTTTTTTTAATCTCTGATTTTCCTTTTTGTTAAATTACAATTACCTAGATTATCCTCACTCTTCTTCTATTTATTGTAGCCCCAATTGTAATGTATCTGCTTTTGTGGCTTTTCTATAATATTTGAAATGTAATTAATTAATTGACTCTAATTAATTGAATATAAGCTCTTTATCAATTAATATAATTTGAATATATACCTACCCTTTTATTCTTAATTGAATATAATCCCCTATTTTTTCCCCTCACGTCCCCTAATAAGTTCCACCTATAGGTATAAAAAGAGTAGTGAAATGAACTGGTCACATTTTTGTGCCTGTTCTTGCCCTTTTGTTTCCATTTCTGCCTCTAGCACATAGTCACATGGCAAACTGGATTATTTCTGAGCCCATGGTATGTATTGTACATTACTTACTCTTAGATTCTCCATTTTTATCACTAGGGTTCTTTCCTGGGCACCACGTCCTTGAGATGCCCCTATGTCTGATAAGGTAACTCAGGCTGAGGTCATTATAATCAATAAGGTCTATATGTTTATCCTAAATTCAATCTAGTAACTTAGTTGTTTTAATTGAAAATTGTAAGTCCTGTGTGTATGGGTAAGGGAGGGGTCTGAGCAAAGGGAAAACAGGGATATTTCTTGTGAGGTCCTACCTGGCGGGCTTAAATTGTGCCAAGCAGGTTTGCATCTCATCTGCTTATATGTAAGGCCAGCCTTGTCTGTTAGGCAAGAGGAAATTTAATTTGCAGCCTGTTTTATTAAAGGATAAATTAAGGTACCAAGTGGGAATTGAAATCATCTAAGGTAATGGAACATTGGAACTTGCCTAGATTTAAAACTGGGTCTTTTGTGAGTTTCATTCATAATGACACCATAATAATAGCTACATGTGTTAAGCACTTATGATCCAGGGACTGTTTAACATACTTTTACATTTATTAACTCACTTAATTCCCATAGCACCCTTATGAATAAGATTCTCTTGTCTCCATTTTATGTATGAGAAAACTGAGGGGGTAAAAAAGCATACGAAGGTTGTCTCGGTTCATATAGCTGATAGACTTTAGAGATGGGATTTGAACCCGTATACTGTTAATCACTATTTATACTGTATTAATGTGGTTTGGTGAAAAAGATACAGACAGCAGTGACTCGGGCTCAAAGGGAACTGCTCGAACCCATATTTTGGTATTAGTATTAACACCAACAGGATCAGCTGTTAAATAAGTATTATATATAAGGGTCTTGCCCTTGGATAAAATTAAATCTTTCTCATGAATCTACTACTGTGACCAAACTTCAAAATACGTGGTGGATGAATAATGAAATCTAGATGTCTCCTCCAGCAACAGCAGCAGCAAAAACTGGAGGTGGGGGTGAAGGGAAGATAGGAGTAATAGACATTCACAGCATTTACAAAAAGCATGATAACTAATTTTAAAATAAAAGTGTGTTTTACTTTTATCCTAATTGCACTAATCCTAAGAATTGCAAATAAAAAATAAAGCCCACCTGCCATTTAACAGCCAGCAATATAAAAACCTTACCGTGTCAAGTGTCATATGCATAACTGAATTCACAATTTGGTTTTCTTAAGGAGAAATAATTTAGTTATCATTAAGCCTTTTAGGAAACTTGTTTTAATAATGTTCTTTGGTTATCAGGGGTATCATGTTTCCTTCAGGCAAAGAAGAGAAAATGTGCAGCTAAAACCTTTACTGTATGTGATAATGAAGTTGGTCCATTTTGGTACAGGATTGCCACAATTCTTTTTCACTCAACATGAACAGAGGTGTGAAAGCAGGCGGTTTGTTCTAACTGTAGGAAATTGCTGAATTCACAGATTTCTATCTCAACACAATGAACTGGCTATATGTTATATGAGGCTCAAATTTGTTGTTGGTTGTTTATGACTATCATTTTTTGACGGAATAATAGTTGGGAGCATAAAAACTCGTAAGAGAAGATGTTGGTACCACGTGTGTGTGGTTTTTTTTAATTACAGTAGGTGAGAAGGGTGAAAAAAAAAAGTATCTAAGTTTATCTTCATACTTGTGCCCCTATTTCCCTGTGTGATTTATTCCTGCCACTAGAGAAACCTAGGTATTCCATTGCCTTGCTTGCTCTGAGAATATGCCAGGAGCTGGTCCCTATTGTGATACAATTAATTAAATCTATAAACATGATGCTAGCTAACTTTAATATAGTCCCATCACCACAACATTTTCTGGATCATTTATTTAATATTCATTGACTCACAGTCACTGAAGGCACCAAATCTTTTATCAAATATCTTTCATTGGGGATGGTAAAATTTATTTGGACCAGCTCCTGATCTGAACGTTCCCCTACCTTGTGCATTTCCGAGCAGACTTATTTCTCCTCTTCATTTCTTTGCCAACCCAGCCACCACTCCAATATTCCTTTATATTTTATAAACTCTTTTCTGCTGTTGGTAAAAAGGGGATCCAATTTCTACACTCTGGAATTCTGTTTCAAAGTGCTGACTTTTAATTGAGGGACCAAGGCAGGATGTAGGGTGTGTCAGTTTGGGAATGCTGAATGACTGAAATGTCATGACATTTACAATCCAGATGTCATGGCAAGCTGGGAGACAAGGCAGCTTGGTAGATAATTAGATGGCAGATGTCCAAGTAGTTTCACACGATACACATTATTTTTGTATATTTGAGACTCAGGACCCCAGCCCTGAACGATAAATGAGAAATCACCTCACCCATACCATTTAAAAAACAAAAAAAAACCCCAAAAAACCAAATTAGTTCTCATAGTTTTATTGCCTTTTAAAAGTGTATTTATTGGAAATAGCATACCTAAGAAAACATAAATCACTTAAAATTCTTATGTTTGGTTATATCTCTATGAAAGTAAATATATTGATAATCATCATTTTTTTTTACTTTTTTCAAAAATTAAACTCTTACATTCTACAAATGAGGAAACTGAGGGCCAGGGGAGTTAAGTGATTTCTAAGATCAATTTCTAATCGGTGGTGGAAATGAGACAAGAATCCCTGATTCTCATACTAGCATTCTTACTAGAAATACCTTATTCTCTCTTTTTTTTAATAAAAAAATTTCCCTCAGCTTTATTGAGATATAACTGACATATAACATTGTATAAGTTTAAGGTATACAACGTGTTGATTTGATATATACTACCAAGTGATTAGTGCTAGAACTGGCTATAACACCTCCATCAGGCCACATAATTACCATTTCTTTTTTGTGGTGAGAACATTTAATATCTACTCTCTCAACAACTTTCAAGTATATAATACTGTATTAACTATAATCACCAGGCTGTACATTAGATCCCCAGAACTTATTCATCTTATAACTGGAAATTTGCATTCTTTGATCATTTCCCTATTTCTCCTGCCCGCCCCCCCTCCAAACTCTTGAATTCAGTTATAAGTACAAAGAAGCCCACTCTTTGATTCCCTTCTGAGTAAATGCTTGAACCATATCCCCAGTGGCTCCTTGAGAGAGCTGGGTACAAAGCTTTAAAGCCTTGGTGGAAAGCCTGATTAAACCTACGTGGTACCAACGCAATAGCCTAAAGTGTGGAACAATACTAGTTGGTGGGATTCATTATTTAATTTAAAAAGTGCTTGGGAGAAAATGTAATAGATTCACTGCCTAGCTGTTCTTGAGTCCCATCTATTGAACCCCCTATTCCTGATATACATACAGTCTTATAATTCTAGAATAGTAAGGTTTGTTGGATGTCCCTAGCATTTTCCATATATTTAATGCTTCACATCCAAGACCCTGTGGTTTAAAGGCAAAAGCCAAATCTATAACCACGTTTATGGTTTTATATACAAATTTGGAAAAAGGAGTACATTATTTTATAAAACAAATACATTACTTGCCAATTAATACACAAGAATAATTAGGGGTGCATGGGTGGTTCAGTGGTGGGCGTCCGACTTCAGCTCAGGTCATGATCTCGCGGTTCGTGAGTTCAAGCCCCGCATCGGGCTCTGTGCTGACAGCTCAGAGCCTGGAGCCTGCTTTGGATTCTATGTCTCCCTCTCTCTCTGCTTTTCCCCCACTCACACTCTGTCTCTCTCTCAAAAATAAATAAACATTAAAAAAAATTTTTTAAAGAATAATTTTCTTTTTTCATAGCTACAGGAGAGATAACTATATTTATAACATTTCAGAGTGATGTTCCAGTTGAAGAGAAACATCTCTTGAAAAATCAGACTTTAAAGTCTCAGAATTCCTGGGCTTGACATTGACTTAAGCTCATTGTCGGTGGAAAGGAAAATTTTAGGAAAGTCTGTTCACCTGTCTTGTGAGTTATGGAACTGGGGGGAAAAATGGGTTTTCCATACTGCCCAGAGGTATTTTGTGTACATACACCTCAAAAGCAGCTAAAATTTCAAACCTCAAACTTCGCACAGAGCTGTTGTCCTCTGAGGAATAGTTGGATATAAGTCAGAGAGGATTGACTGGAAAAGAACAAGGTTATAAAGTGTCTGAACACTTCATGTGAGGATTCTGAAGAACTTCTGTAGTGCTGAAGTTGCATTCTTTACTCTGATTTAAGAGGGTGTTTGAGGGGAAAGTCTTTCCATTACTCAAGTTATGGCTGGTTTCTGCTGCTGTGTCCTGCTCAGTTCCCTGTCCTATTACCCTGTAGTCTTTTATGAGGGCCTGATGACTCTCATCAATGAATTCCACCTTGCCCTTGGCTTGGGCCCATCTTGTTCTGGGGCAGGAAGGAGTTTGGCCCAGTCTTGCTGCTGGTTCCTCATGGACTTCTGGAAGTCAATACTTCAGTCACTTACTTTTCTTGAAGGGAACATCTCTGTTTTTCTTATCATACCAGGATGCTAGTTACTGGAGTCCTACCTTACTCCATTGATCTGGTACCTTCATGAATAGTCTTCTTCAACTAGCTGAGTCCAGCTTAGCATGATCTTGTATTTCCTAGTAGCCACTTTTAAAAATTAAAAAGAAACAAACTAAATTAATTTGAAGAATATAATAAGGTAGATTTTATTATATCTTCTGAACTAAAATACCACCAATACAATTTCCATGAATGCTGCGGAGGGTGAGTATGCCAACCTAACCTAGATGAGTTGTCAGAATGTATATTTTGAATTACTTATTTATGTATTTATTTATTTATAGAGAGAAAGAGCATGTGCATACACAGGTAAGTGGGGAAGGGGCAGAGAGAGAGGGAGAGAGAATCCCAAGCAGGCTTCACGCTGTCAGCACAGAGCCCAACACAGGCCTCGGTCTTATGAACCGCAAGACCAAGAACTGAGCCGAAACCAAGAATCAGATGCTTGACCCACTGAGCCACTCAAATGCACCTTGAAATATTAGTTTAGAAGATTCCTTGATTTTCCTGGTTTGGTCAAATATCTTTAACAAATTTTGTATTTGACTTGCAGAAGTGTACAAGGAGAGGTACAATGCTAGACAACAAAATAAATGAGAGCATCCTCTGCTGAACGCTTAGGTCTATCAATAACGTGTATGAAGATGTATGTGTAGATGTATTTGAATAGGGCTTGTAAAATAACAGGGCTGACTCCACAGGTGAGAAGAGACATGTAGCTTCTTAATACACTTGAAATGACTAACATATCCCTCCAAAACCAATCATTAGCTGTGCCCACATGGCTCGAAAACTAGTGGATTAAAAAGTAAAAAGCTTCACTTAATCCTCTCAGCTGTTTGATATACATCAAGCATCCAGATGTTGAAAACATCCAAGCTGCAATTTAGAAGTTTTACACTTGCATATATTATTACTTTTCTCAGAGACCATACTTTTCAATTTACTCCTTAAAAATGTAGTAACATCTTTCCAGATTCATGGAGGTCTCTCTCATTGGCCTGTGATCTCTTTATTTGGTGTGGGTGTTGAGAAACATAGTTTTTGTAATGTTATTTTAGTTACTTAGCAGTTACCCACCAATAACTTAGATTATGTTTAACAAGTGCAACCTAATATTAATGTTATTCTAAAGCTGCTTCAAATGGGCCTGGGTGGCTCAGTCGGTTGAGCGTCTGTCTTCGGCTCAGGTCATGATCTTGCAGTTCGTGAGTTTGAGCCCCATGTCAGGTTCTGTGCTGACAGCTCAGAGCCTGGAGCCTGCTTCTGATTCTGTGCTTCCCTCTCTCTCTGCTCCTCCCCCACTCACGCTCTGTCTCTTTCTCTCTCCAAAATAAATAAACATTAAAATAAAAAAAAGATTCTTAAAGTTGCTTCAACTAAATAATGGAAAATTTGACATACCTAATAAAATTAAAATTTGAGTTATCTACTGTCAGATCTTCTATGCCGCTGACCTCCTTTTTACTAAAGTGATTAAAAACATAGACTGCAGTAGTATTTTATTGCTATCAGCAACTATTATGCCACGGTATATATCTTTATTTCTGCCACATATATTATGTCTCAGCATGGAGTTTATATCCTGCATTTCATTTTAACAATTTTCTAATTGCTGTCACGTTTTGTCAGGTTGCGTATTTTGTGGCCTACAACATTGATTTCATCTTAATGTCACCAGTGGGAATTGATGATCCTAGGCTTGGCATAATATTAATTAAATCCATATGTCACATCATTGTGCAGTGTTCTTATGAAAATATTCTAATACTTAAATGCAAGTTGAGGTTACTTATGAAAATGGTGGACTTCATATGGAGTCCATCATGCAGTAAAAGTGTTTTGAAACCTGGGATGAATGGGTTTAGACCAACATTGATATTAAAGGCCAGGTCTTTTTCATATGAAATTCGTATCTAAGGGCGCCAGCGTGGCTCAGTCTGTTAAGTGTCTGACTCTTGATTTTAGCTCAGATCATGATCTCATGGTTCGTGAGTTCGAGCCCCACATGGAGCTCTGTGCTGGAAATGCAGGGACTCTCTCTCTCTTTCTCTCTCTTTTTCTCCATCTCTCAAAATAAATACATAAACATTAAAAAATTCATATCTACGCTAGCAACTTGACATTCAGAATCCCACAAGGAAGTATAGCTGGACATGTTACCCCAGGTGTCTTGAGAAAGTGCATTAGCCCACCTGTGTATAGTAGGCCGAAAAACGTCCCCCAAAGATACCAAGTCCGAATTCCTGGAACCTGTAAGTTTTGCCTCGTGTGGAAAATGGGCCTTTACAAGAGTGACTAAGTTGTGGATTGTGAGATGAGATAACCCTAGATTATGTGTTTGGACCTAAATATCATTGTAAGTAAACCTAGGAGAGAGAAGCAGAGGAGACTCTCCGCACGCACAGAGGAGAAGGAGGTGTGAAGATGTCGCTGATAGTAGAGTGATGCAGCCACAAGTCATGGAATGCTGGCATCCAGCAGCAGCCGGGACAGTCAAGAAACCAGCTCTCCCTCAGGGCCTCCAGAGAGAGTGCAGCTCTTCTGATGCCCTTACTTCAGCTAAATGATAGTGATTTGGGACTTCTGGTCTCCAGAACTATAAGGGAATAAATTTTAGTTTTAAGCCATCCAATTGGTGTTGTTACAGGAACCATAGGACACTAATACATCAGACACTTTAAGTGATAACAACAGCAGTAATTACCCAGAAAAGACAAAACATATAAAGTGGGAGCGTATGTATTTTTAGAAAGTTCTATTACTCTAACATACAGTGTAAATAGAAACAGGTCTTAGTATAAAAATTGCGGTTTCAAAGTAAGTCTCCTGATCTCCCATTCCAAGTGCCCTGATCATCTTAAGCTGTTCTTATTTAGAAATTCTGAAGCCATCACTGCCTGCCTATGGGTTGGGTTGAAATGAAGGCACACTGGTCTTTCAAGGGTCTATTGTATGACAGTGAAACAGAATGGAAGAATTCAAAGTCATAGCCTGGAGCTAACCAATACCTGAGAAAGTTAACAATTGGATAAGGTCCATAGTGCAAGTGTGAGAGAGTCATTGAGAATTCTGCCCTCAAATGGAAAGACCGGTGCCAGGCTGTCTTACCTGTTGTGGTCAGCCTCTGCTACAAGGGCAGTGCTAGCCACTAGAAAGGGCATTCTGGTAGGGGCGACCCGCACTTGATATATTGTATGTTGTTTACCACCGTTCCCCATATAAAACTTGTTTCAAAGAATTCCAACTTTGATGCTCCTCACACAAGCATGCTCTCAATTCTGCATCCTTTCTCATGCTGTCATATCACCCTCTTTTAAAACTCTGTCTTCTCTCAGGGTACCTGGGTGGCTCAGTTAGTTAAGCGTCCAACTCTTGATTTCGGCTCAGGTCATGATCTCTGGGTTTGTGGGTTCCAGCCCCATTGGGCTCTGCTCTGACAGCACAGAGCCTGCTTAGGATGCTCTCCCTCCCTCCCTCCCTCCCTCTCTCCTCTCTCTCTCTCTCTCTCTCTCTCTCTCTCTCTCTCTCTCTCTGCCCCTCCCTTGCTTGCTCTCTGTCTCTATCAAAATAAATAAATAAACATTTTTTAAAAATGTCTGTCTTCTCTCTTGAGTTCTAGTTCCCAACTGCCTCCTGAATATGTCCAGAGGATGTACTTCATACTCACTGGATAAAACGGCCTCATCCCATTGTCTTCTACTACAGCCTTGCCTCTTGCTTTTCCTTGTCTGAGTTAGTGGATCACCCTCTTGTCTGGTACATTTCAGCCCCTCAGCTGAAACCGTGGAATCATCTTTGGCTCTGCTCTTACCCTTCATATTCAGCCAATGGATAATACCAATATTTCTCCTCTTTTCTCATTTATTTCTTTTGCCACTGGCCTACTTTGAGCCCTCATCTCTTTTCTGAAAAATTATAATAGCCTACCAACTGACCTCTCTGCTTCTAGCTCCTGGATGGTCCAATCCCCTTTGTCACCTGAGTTATCTTCCAAAACGCCGTCACTACCTGTCAGTTCATCAGAAGCTTTTGGCGACTCCTGGGCTTACAGAAGCATCCATTTCTAAGTGTGCATTCACGGCTCTCCACAACCCTGCCTCAGTCCATCGTTCCAACCATCTCTCCTGCTTCTAGCATCATTTGTTTCAACCAACATGCCTGCCACTTTTTACACCTCCTTGGATTTACTCATTGTTGGCATATCTTCCTCTGCACACACCTTCTTTGACATACCTGTTTGTCTCTCAAGGCCCAACTTAGGACTTCCCCATGAAACCTCTTTTGATTCCCGTCCTTCACTAACAATACTTATTAACTACCATATTGTGCATTTAGTTATATAATAAAACTTCTGCCTTTTACCATAGGTCATTTCCCCATATCTGTCTATTCCTTCTCTCCAACACTAGATTATAAATTCCTACAAGCTAAAATGTGTGTCTTCATCCCTTAAAACAAAGCTTAAATGTCACCTTGCCTATACTGATTAGTGCTTTTTTTCTTTATCTTAGCTCTAAAATATTATAAATGTATGTTACATAATTTGATGCCACTTTAAAAACTAGTTCTTGTTCCGCTATCTTATCTCCCAAATTAGATTGTAACCCTCTCAAGGTTAGGGAGCATGTACTATATTGAACTCTTATATAGTCCCCACTATATTATGCAACAAATGCTTGCTGGATGAGTCACTTGACATATCTTCTTAGCAAAATAAAAATACCAGGCTCTTCAGATAATTAGCTTTGTGACCTAAGGCAAACCATTTCCACCAGGGGATTTAGTTTAATATACTGTGAAATAGATGACACCTTTATTTTTTTCAATATAAATAGTCACTGATGTGTTTCTTTAACAGAATTTGGTTTCATGCTAAATCTAAAAACAATAAAACAAACCAAAAATTCAGAATCAACTTCATGCTTTCTGAAAGCAATATGAAAGGCATTATTTAATCAAATTATGTATTATTCTAATTTCCTCTCAGAATTTTAGAAATATATCAGACATTTTCCATGTCATTGTAAGTTAAAATATGTATTAAATATGCATATATGCACATATATTCATATATTTTTTTCTAACCAATATAAGGTTATTATACTAATGTTTATGTAAAACAGCAGTTCATAGGCTTATCCCTCATGTCAAGACCCTCATATACCTCTGTCAGCCACTATTTTTCTTAAAATCCACAAGAGGGGATTATTATTGTGTATTATTGTGGTCATTATACTTTATTCCATTTTGTTTATTACATTCCAATATATTGTGGCAGATTGAGCAATATATGAGATTAATTCTTTTGGTTTAGATATAGTCTGTCATCATTAGAGCAGGGATTACATTAACTCTGCCTACCAAAGTCAAATGTTCTGGACATATCAACTATTAGGTACCAATAACAGAAAGCATTCTAAATTTTTGGAGTTTTCCAAGATATTGTACCTCTTGTTAATTGAATTGGGAGATAATTGCCCTATGATTACCTTGATTCATATGCTGTATAATTTACCACAATGATAATTAACACCTTGTACTTGATTGGGGTAAAATGTATGCATAAGTTAGTCTCTCTCACCCTTTTTTCTCCCCTTTGTCTCTTTCTCAATCCTTCCCTCCTCCTATTTATATACAGCACTGTAAACAAGCATTTTACATGCCATCTGACAGGATTTGTTATGGCACCTTACCCCATATTCCTATGTCATTCAAAATATCTCTAAAAAGTAAAAGCCAATTTTTTAAACATTCTTAGGTGAATTGGCTGCCACTTACTGATTTGATCTAATAATGCTTTGGTTTGTGAAAGAAAAGCCATAACCTCACCCATTATATAATATATATATATATATATATATATATATATATATATATATATATATATATATATATTTAAGTTTGTTTATTTATTTTGAGAGAGAGAGAGAGAGAGAGAATGCACATGAGTGCATATGCAAAGGCACATGAGTGGAGGGGGAGAGGGAAGGCAGAAAGAGAGAAGATCCCAAGCAGTCTCTGCACTGTCAGTGCGGAGCCTGACTCAGGGCTCAAACTCATGAACCATTAGATCACGAACTGAGCTGAAATCAAGAGTCAGACACTTAACCCACTGAGCCACCCAGATACCCCTATGATATTTTTTACTCTAAGTCCATTTGTACCTAAATTTCCCATAGTGCCTCTGTATTTCAGAGACTATATTACCAGTGTCTTCTATACTTAAACAATTTTGAAATTGGTCAGATGATCAAAGTAACATATGCTTTATCAATCCTTCTTAATTCTCAGATAAGGGAGAAAGAAGTATATTATAACTCACAAACAGAAATGTCTTCACAAACTTGATATTTCATGGTTCCAATTTATTTAGATGAAAAATACAGACGCACAAAGAAGATAAGCAATATTAATGGGTTCTTCCTTACAATGCTATAATCAGGCAAATATTTTAGATGAAATGATATGATCCTGGAGTTGTCTCAGAATAATCAGGGGTCGGGTGCCTGGGTGACTCAGTTGGTGTAGGTCCAACTCTTTCTAAGTTTGCATGCGTGGGTAGGTGGGAGAGGGGCAGAGAGAGAGAGAGAGAATCCCAAGCAGGCACCACACTATCAGTGCAGAGCCCAACATGGGGCTTAAATTTACAAACCTGAGATCATGACCTGAGCTGTAATCAAGAGTTGGTAGCTTAACCAACTGAGCCAGGCACCCCATTTGTCCAACTCTTGATTTTGGCTTAGGTCATTAGGTCATGATCCCAGGGTCTTAAAATCAAGTCCCGTGTCAGGTTCCATGATGAGCACAGAGATTCTTGAGATTCTTTCTCTCTCTCTCTCTCTCTCTCTCTCTCTCTCTCTCTCTCTCTGCCCTTCCCCCACTCTAGCACACATGCTCTTTCTCTCTCTCAAAGAAGAAAAAATAATAATCAGGGACTAGTATAGAGAGGTGGTTTGGATGTAGATGAGAAAAAGTCAGCCATGAATTAATTATTGTTGACCTTGAATAATGAGTACATGAATGTTTGTCATATTATTTTGGTTACTTTTTTGTGTTTGACTTTTTTTTGTAATAAAAAGGTGTTTAAAAAGAATAAAGTCAGTGTGACACATGTCAAAAGGATCAAGTTAGAGTCCTAGCTGTGCCAGTAACATATGCTGCTTGACTTTAGGTGGATCACAACTTCCTACACTTTATTTTTCTGTCAGTAAAATGAAGGCATTAGATGAGATCAGCAGTTCCCAAGGTGGAATTGCCTTGAGAGTTTTTTTTTTTTTTAATTTCACTGCCAAGTCAGAATTTTGTTTGGATTTAGGAGATAGAAGGGAATACGTATTTCAAAATAACTTCCTAAGTTACTATGATACCACCGTTTCTTAACATGCACAGAAATTTGAAGGCAACAAAGAGTGGCCTAAGGCCCTACCCCACAACACTGTACTAAGTCTCAGATGAGTTCTGGGAATATGCATTTTTTAAAAACTCTCCAGGTGATTCTAATAGGGGTCAATGTACCATACTTGTAGAAACATTTTTCTAAATTATCTCCATGGTTCCTTCTAACTCATCACCCCCTAATGTTACATGAGCATTATATTCTTTCTGCTTTATATTTTGTACTATTTCATGAACTACTGGCCATTTAATTATACATATATAATGGTCAGGAAAATGATGCTAAGTTTCTTGCTTTGAGTCATGAGGCAAGGTAAAAGCAGACTCTGATTTAATTAGGATTCATGTTTGACACCTCTGGGCTATTACTAAGAAAAATAATCAACATCTATTAAGCAAATATATATAAATATATCCAGACTTCTTCTTGGGGAAAAGATTTTCCAAATTAAAATCAGCCTATCAATTTTACGCTGTTTGAAACAGATAAATTATTTCGGTGCCTTTTTTTCCAGCCTTGCTTCCTAATGCTTACATTGCATGGAGTTATATTCTTTATGCTGCTCCTACTAGATAGATTAATAAATTGAGATTAATGAGATTCTTTCTTTTCTTCCACCTGTTTTTAACCAAACACCTATATGCTACATGAGCAGGGAATTGGGTGACTGCTTATTGTTGATCACCAAGCATTTTTGCACAGTGTGCAAGGGTTAGATGTGAATGACAGAAAGAACATTGTGATAAATCTCTGCCTCCAATTAGGAACCATAAACATTGGTCAAAAATGTTCTAATAGCCTCTATTACTTTAAACCACTAACTTGTCTTGTAATCTCTACCCCCAAATCTAGAAGTTATAGTTGTCAGTGGCACCAAACTACATTTTTGTAGAGAGGACAATATAAATAAAACTGAAAAGCAGTCAAAGCCTTGAGGTATTACCTACTTTACCTTTCATCCACTCACAAGTTTCCTCCCATCGAAGAAATGACTTTATGAAACATCATACTGTGCCTCCAGTTGATTCCATATGGTATTGATAAGGGGTAGAATAATGAAATGTCCGTATGTCATTACAGTGAGGGCTGAATATATAGAAAAATTAACTCCTCTGTGGAGTGTAACATTTGCCAGTGATAATGAAGAAGTTTGCACCAGGTGACTTTACCCACTGTGCTTTGTCTCGTCAAAGCTTTCCTGAGCTCAGAAATAGCTGTAATGTCCTATAAATGTATTTTATATTTTACGTATTTTGAAAACACATTACTGAGTAAGGGACTTAAATAAAATTTTAACTAACTCTTAGCCTCAGCTCCAAATAGCATCACATCAGGGATTAGGATTTTAATATGATGTTGGGAGACACAAACATTTAGTCCATAACACTTGACCTACAGTTGTGTAACTCCAATATCTGACTTCCTTGTCACATGGCTCTCTCCCTGTGTGTCCTTGTCTTCACAAGGCTATCTTCTTATAAGGACACCAGTCGTACTGGATTGGGATACCAGTCATATAAGTCCACCTTACTCCAGTATGATTTCATCTAACTTAACTAATTACATCTGCAACCTACCTATTTCCAAACAAGTCCACAAGCTAAGGTACGGGCATGGGGCAGGGAGGGGGGTTAGGACTTCAACATATCATTATAGGGTAGAAGAAATTCAACCCATAACAGTAGGCTTTTCCAGATCTTTCCAGTTTGATTCGGTCTAGATCCAAATCCATGGGGTTTGGCCAATGAATAGAAGCACTGTTCCAAAAACTTGCTATACCACAATAATCACTTAAGACCTTTAGTGAACATATAGGTTCCCAGACCTCACTGCAGACTTACTGAATCAAGATCTCTTAGGAGGATGCCTAGAATTCTGTTTTTTGACAAGTACCCCCAGTTCGGTTTTATGATCAAGCAAATGTAGAAAACATGGAGTTAGCGAGTCTAGCACTTACTGAGCTTCTGCCATGTTGTTCCTGGCTGTGAAAGACATTTTGTAGATACCATCTAATTTGACCATCACATCAGTTTTAGGAGGCTTGTCTTATTCTCATTGCATACATGGAGAAACTGTGTTAGAGAAGAATGGAGCTGGAATTGGAGCTAGGTCTGATCTCAAGATACACTCTTCCCATCATGCTAGCAGTAAGGTAAAGAATCTGAGATCATCCAATGCACTGCAGTTTACTCTCCTCTTATTCCAGGGTTAAACCTGCTTTCTTTTGTTCTTGTGCATGTAAGCAACAAGACAGCTGGTAGCTGTCCTCCTCCATTTGGTTTTACATGTACTGAAGAACATCCTCTTCCCCACTCCCTTAATCCTTTACTTTGGGATCATTGGTTTGTTTTAGTTCCTTAGGAACCTCTAAAACTACTCTATGTTCCTGTAGAGAAGATACAACCTTGTTGAAGCCGACTTCCCTGCTATCCTACCTTTAGCAGGGCTGAAACAAAAGCTACCTGCCACTATGTCAGGTACAAAATAGATCATGTGACTCAGCAATTTAGGTTAAGTTCTGCCAGGGAAGAAATGAGACTTCAAAACTTTCTACAAGTTGAACTTGAGTATATAGACACAAATATACATATATAGATATAAAATTATATATATAGGAGCTCCTGGGTGGCTCAGACATTTAAGCGTCCGACTCTGACTTTGGCTCAGGTCATGATCTCACAGTTCATGGGTTCAGGCCTCACGTTGGGCTTTGCTGTGACAGTGTGGAGCCTGCTTGGGATTTCTCTCTCTCTCATTCTCTCTCTGCCCCTCCCCTGCTCTCTCTCTCTGAAAATAAATAAACTTGTAAAAGATATATATATATATATATATTTTTTTTTTTTAAATAAATAAAAATATAAAATTGTTTAGGGGCACCTAGGTGGCTCAGGCAGTTAAGCGTCTGACTTGATTTCAGCTCAGGTCATGATCTCATGGTTCATGAGTTCGAGCCCTGGATCAGGGTCTGCACTGCACAACACAGAGCCTGCTTGGGATCCTCTGCCTCCCTTTCTCTCTGCCCCCCCCCCCACTTTCTTGCTCACTCGCTCTCAAAATAAATAAACTTTAAATTAATTAATTAATTAATGTAAAACTGATCAAAGGGCAGATAGTTTTTAGAAACTATAACATAGAGGAACCAAGCCATTGTTTTCCTAAGAACTTTGCCACTAGTATTTTATTCTCAGTACAATAAAAGCCTTTAAACCAAGTGGTGACTTGATAAAATTTGATTTCTAAAAATTATGATGGCTATTGGAAAAAGTGGATTGGAAGAGGCAAGAAAAAGCTAGTAGGTGTATTTCACAACTTCTCCAGGAAAATAATGCAGCAGGAGAGCCACAGACACTGAAAATGAGACTCATTTCCTGCAATATTTTCCCAATCCAAAATATTCTGTTGTGGAATTCTACATGATTATAGATTGTAGATTGTATTAGTCAGCCCTTTAGTTCTGTTGTGGAATTCTACATGATTGTAGATTGTAGATTGTATTAGTCAGCCCTTTAGTTCAGCAATGTACAAGGACTGATCTACTAAAGTCATGGAGTAAATAATGGAGTACCTTTAGAAATTTGTATAACTCGGCCAATGTAATGTATCAAGATCCAACCAACTACCAGATGTTGCTACTGACTTCCAGTTGTTAAGAACTGGTTTCTTCAAAACAAAAACAAAATTAAAGCTCTCTCACAGGAGTAACTGGGTGTTTAGTGTTGAATCACTATGTTTATCATCAGTTTAGCACACAGTGGGGAAGAACTTGGGCCCTGGCGTCAGACTTAGGTAGCTCTGCCATGTTCTTGCTGTGTGGCTTTGCATGGGTTATTAAAACTCTGTCTCAGGTTCCTCATCTATAAAATGGGAATAATCATATATACCTAGTAAGATTTTTGTGAACTCTAAGTGAGGTAATAAATGAAAAGGTAGATAGAGCACACAAGAGGTGCTTAGTAAGTATTATGGTGGCAGTCTTATTAATAAACCTTGATAATTTTATCCAAATTATTAAATAAAAAATTGGACTAGAAGAAGTGTGTGGCTTATAAATGTTGCCAACAGAAAAACAAAGAGTTAGATATGTTCCACAGAGGTCCTTGCCAAGCCACCCAAATGTTTACTCTCCGTCCTTTTGGTCATTTTCTCCCAGTAAAACAGTGTATTTATTATCCGCTTCTGACAACCCCATGAAGAACTGCTTGCCTTCTGTGCAGTGCTGAGTTATGGACAATGTATTAGGAGCTATATATTCACTCTGTCTTCCCCACACGTACCTGAGAACCACACCAGAGCTCGATCAAGAAGAGGGCACTGGCAGGTTTACTCATCTTTTTATTTCCTTGTTGTTCTCTCTGCTGTGATCTCCATGCCTGGAAGTGGTGCTCCTGCCCTTTCACCCCCTTTCTTGCCTGAGAGCTGTTGTCAGATGTATAAATACACAGTGAATTGGAATGGCTTCAGGGCCGACTGAGCACGCAGGAGTCCGTTCTCCCCATAAATATGCTGTTGACTGAGGAGTTTGCAGAGATTGTGATGCAGCTGATTAAAATAGAAAGCAGGCTAAACTGAAAGGGAGGCAAATTGCAGAAGGCTGAAGCAACCTTTCAACTCCAGGTCACAAAGAAGTCAAGGATTTTGTTTTGTTTTGTTTTTTGTTTTGTTTTGATTTGATTTTTTTTATTTTTTTTAATACTGTGCAGAGAGGGAAAATGTTGTACAATAAATCTATTGAGCAGCTTCAGGAAGCCTTTCTCTTGATCTAATTGAGCTATTTGAAGTGTGCTTGAAAGGTCTCATCCAGCCCGTATCAGCATGCTGCCTGCTAGGAGTTGTGAGAAGTTAATCGTCTCTGGCATCCTTAGGAGAGATGGTCAGGTGTCTGATGGCTGGCCATTCTCAACTATAGGTCGGGTATGGAAGGTGTGTCCACATTTGTCTTTGGGGCATGGGGCTGCTTGACCTTGCATGAGAACTGTAGGGGAGGAAAAAAAAATCTTCCCTCTACCCATCTTAGGCTCTCTGGCTGGGTGCTGTTAATTAGACCAGCTAGAGACAGATTAACAAGAGAAAACCAGAAGTTTGTTATGCACATACACATGGGAACACCCAGGGATGGTGGTTAGAATTTGGGGTTGTATACTATCTTAGGCTAAACAAAGGAAAACTGGATTTGGGCTTCTGAGGGAGGGAGGCAAGGTATGGTAAGCAAGAGTTGTTTAGTAGGTTTGTTAAGGGGATTTAAACTAGAGTCTTCTACTTCCAGGAGTGCCTTTACAAATGTAAAATTCCTTTATAAATGTAAACTACCTTTATAGAAGAAAAACATAGCCCCATTTGTCAGAGCTTTTCCTATATCTGCTGGTTCTCAGTGGCCTTTAGCTCAAAATAATCCATAGGCTGAAGAGGCATATTTGGGGATGGCATGTTCTGGTACCCTTCAGAACCAAGCACACCCACACCTTCATCTAAATGGTGCCTGCTAATAATGTCAATGCTACATAATTAATGTCCAGCAGGCTGATAAATCCAAGACAACTGTGATTATCTATTTACTGTACAAGCCTTTGAACATGTTATTCCTCTTCTGAAACTATCTTGCACCAATACCACTGGCTTCAGCTCCCATCCGCCTTTGCCTGTGGTCTCAAGTCAGCTGTCAGTCTGTTTGCCTGTGGTCTCAAGTCAGTCTGGAAAGCCTTTCTTTACCCCTCATGACAATGATATTAGGAGCATCCTCTATGCTCTCCTAGGACCTTGACTTGCCATCATTCAAAGCACTTGATGCACAAAACTGACATCTTACTTCTGTATCTGACTACATTCTTTTTAGTAATGCATACATTCTGTGAGGTTATATCATGTTTATCCCAGAATTAAAACCATTCCCCCATATGTAGCAGGTTGACAATAAATTACTCAAATAATTGAATAACTGCGGTTTGGAGGGAGAGAGGTTGTCTGAGGGGCCAGAATACTAGCTCGTGATTTGTGGATTGTCAAGAGTCACTCACTCTCCAGTAATTTTGATGACTCTTACTTCATGCTTTTCACTTTATGCATAATCATGTCCTTAATAGACTGTGAAATTTCCAGCATTTGCAGTTGACCAGCACCTGGTAGTTGAGGGTGGGTGCACAGAGTACCTAGATTAAGACAAGTTCAAACTCCCCTTTTCTGATTAGTACTCAGCGTTGGGAGGGGCTGAGGACTCCACCCAGGTGGAGAAGGACTGTATTAGGCTTGTGTAGGTTGAGTCTGGATGAGGAACCAGGGAGGAGAGCCATGGCAACTAATTTCAGATTTTTTTATCTTACACATTACACTCTTAATGATTATATTTTTTAATTGATAAACTTGACTGTGTCCATGTATTTGTACTTTCACTAATAGACTATGCTATGGATGTAGCCCTTTCCATGCTGACTTCAGACTTGAAATTCTTTTTGTCCTTGTTTGTTTGAGTTGAGACTTTCAGCAAATTGTCTATATGATTCTCTCTTCTACCTCTGGCATACCTTGCAAATTCACCTGTAACCAAATCTGTTTAATGAAGGTCACAGAAACTAAGTCTAAGTCAACATGAGACCTGGGAGTGGAATCCAGTGGTCTTGATTTTTCTGTTTGCTGTGGAGCAGCCACCACCCCTCTCCCCCTGCCTCCCCCACCTACTTCCACCCCTGTCGGGGCAGGTTATAGAATTTCCTGCCATTTTGTCTTATTGATCGAGTCATCCATCTCTCATTCTGCAAAGTCAAGGTCTTAAGTATTTCTGTGGAGCCACAAGGACTCTTCCTCAGCTATCTTTAACTTTGTCATTGATATAATTTACTACATCTGATAATTTTTTTTTTCTTTTCAAAAAGTGAGATGTCAGGGTGACAAGGAAGGATCATAGATGGAACACAAAATCTCTCTCTTGGAGAAAGGTATAAGAATGCCATCCTCGTATGAGGCTGATGTTATTCCTCTGAACAGAACCTTAACTTCTTTCCTTGGAAATTCTTATTCAGCTTCCTAAGTCTGCCATTCTTATATACCTAAACTATATACTTTCTTTTGGTCTTCAGTGATTGATAAAAGGATTTTATTTCTGTCTTGGTCTAGAAATACCTCGTTAAAATATTTCATGAAAAAAAAGGGATCCTATGTGTGTGTGTGTGTGTGTGTGTGTGTGTGTGTGTGTGTGTGTATATATATATATAGGATATTATATGTATATAATACCATCATATTAATCACAATATATACATGCATATATCATATATATGTGTACGTATATTTTTTGCCAGAATGAGTTTACTGTTTTTTTCTACCACTAATTTATAATTCTTTTTTCTTAAATCTCTCTACCATTCCTGATATATTCCAGCAATTTCTCTGTAATTGTGTAGAGAAACCTGCAAGCACATTTATCCACATCTTTTACATTTACCTGTGTTTATTTTAAACCATCAAACAAAAAAACTTGTCAATTATTTTGCTAGCAGAAATGTGTTTATTTGTAAACAGCAGAAAATTGCAATATAGGACATGAAAACTAAGGCAAAACCATAGGCAATTCCAGAGAACAAAGGAGAGGAATGTTCTTTTATAAGCAGAAAGGGGGAGTTGGGAGGGGCTCTTATAAATAAAAAGTGCCTTGGAATAAACTGGGAGTTCAAAGTGTAGTGACTTTTTATGGGCTGAATTGTGAGTATCTCATTGGCTGGACTGTTGTGTGTGGAGGAGAAAATCTTTCTTCTTCCTTCTGGGGTATCAAAGTATAGGCCTCTTCTGGTTGGGAATGCAAGGTATAGTCACTCTCTGTTGGGGTCTGCAGTTAACAAGAGGGGTAGGGCCCAAGAGCGCCACCTTCTGGCCTCCCAACTCCATTTTAAATGAGGTTTCTTTCATTTAGTTTCATACCTCTGGCTTTGGAGCAGCTTGCTTTATATGCTGAGCAGTTTTTAAAGAGGTAAGCAAGAATTGAATTCTTGGAAATCAAGTCCTTGTTTAAGGATATGGAAGATCTTGCTATTTGAGTGAACCCTATAATGGATCTTTTTTTTTTTAAGCAAATAATCACTCTTTATCTTATCTTGTATGCAAATCCTGATTTCCGCATTTAAGCTTTACTTAATGCAGTGCCTATTTGTATAGTTATCTTTACATAATGGTCATTCTCCAATCCTGTAATTGAAAATTAGGTCATTTTCATTTACTCTTTGACTTTTATGCTTGAAAATCTCTTATCTCTATCTTTATTTTGGTAATTTTCTTGGAAGAACTATAACAGTTTCTGCAAAATGATCATACCTCTGTTTTAGTCTGAAAACAAAACAGGCGGAGCATACACTAGGGAATTCAGTAGCCAGGATCAAGTTGAAGAAACTGTTGATGACTTTTTAGAAAATTGCAGTAAATCATGATTTCCTTATGGAATATAGAAATGTCTGATTTTGGCATTTAATTCTCTAACATACGAAGATATGTTTTTCTTCTACCTCTTCTGCTCTGGGTTTACACCATCATATTAATCAGAAAAAGGTCATCTTGCCTTTGAGTCATTCGTGAAGAATGCTTTGCTTTTCTAGTTCTGACAGGAGTGACTCTTGCTTTTAGAGAGGATCTCTTCTTTGGGGCCAGAGGAAACATGTGAATGAATTAAGTATCAGAATAGAACGTGAAGATAAAGCTTAACTTCTATTGTCTTTTTACCGTTAAATACATATTTGAAAAATGTAATCTTCATTTACCAATGTCCTTTCTTTGTCACATCAGTACTTGATTCAAACCAGAGAACTAAATCTTAATATGGTACCCAATAATGTGCTGCTTTTCTGTCATGTGCAAAGCAGAAGATGCCACTGTGGAGCTTCCAACTCAACTTGGTTACACTTAATGGACTTGGCCATTTCCAAAAATGTCTGTGGTCAGGGTACTCCTAGTAAGTGCATATTTTGCCTGATGAAACTAGGCTGGAATCTTTCTTCCTTCTGCCCCCGTCCTCAAGTCTGCTCACACAGAAGGTCTGAAAATGAAGCCAGGTGTAGCAACTGGCTGTGCTACTTAAAACCTGTAAGTTTAGCTTGTGGGAGAAAAAGAAATAAGACGTGTTTCAATGATTCTGCTTTTGTGTGTCCCATGCCCCTGTCCTATTCCTTGGCTAAGGGTTCACATGAAATATGCCCGCTGAGGGTTGTGGCCTAGTGGGGATACCTTACCAAATCATGATTCCCAGTGCTTCAGGAGCCAGCTTTATGTTCAAAACCAGTCAGGTGTAGTGCCCACCAAGCCCCACGGGTGCTCAAGCCTTCCATTTCAGGAGAGTGTTTAGGTTGGATGCACCTCTTCAAGCAGACTGATGAACTGCAGCTGTGTGCAAATTAGCTTTCCTCAGGAGTTATTTATTGCTCTCAAATTGGCAGCATATTCAGATGGAAGGAAAAACAAAGGCAGTTGTAAAATGAGGACACAAAAGAGATGCAATATGTCTGGCCTTTGTTGTGCATTGATGTCAGAGCAATGTGGGGGTGAAAGAAGACCACCCCGGTACTTTTCATCACTGGTTTGTTGGTGGTCCCAATTGCTGAAAGACTTAAACTGAGGCCATGGCCATGTCTGATCATTGATGGATTTCCTGACATTATTGAGAAGGACAGGCCAAATTAATGGTGATATTGTCTGGATGATTTATCATAAATTCTCCCTGCACTTTTAATTAGCTCTGCTCTTTTTCTCCTCCCATTTTAATCTCAAGCATATGTGTATTTTTGTACCATTCATTTAAAAAGTCTGTAATGTATTTGGTATCATCCATCTACTTTCAAAGTAGGTACAGCATGATTGGTAGGAAGAACATTGGACAAGTCAGAACTCCTAACTTCCTGTCCAGGTCTGTCATTAACCTGTAGTGTGCCCTTGGACACAATCTTGCAGCCATGTTAATTTTTTGCTGTTGCCAGCTTACAAATCTACTTCAAGTCTTGGGCAATAAGAAATATACTTTTTGTCTCCATTACATATACAGTCTCCTTTTTTTTTTTAATATACATTCTCCTTTTTTTTTAAATATACATTATCCTTTAAAGAAGAATGTGTATGAACTGATGGGAATTTTCTAAGTACAGTATTATTTTTTTTTTCCAGGAAGGTAATCCTTTATGGGGCAGGATAAGATTACCTTCATAGCAAGCTCAAATTCCCTTCATTTGGGTGATTTCCAGATCACTCTTGTTCTCCTTTTTCCTCCATGACTTCCTAAAGGACAAAAAGTATGAGTTGCATACGGTTGCTACATCTCTAAACAAATGCCTGGGTACACTTAGGAAACATCAAGCACTGTGTCAGAAATCCAGAAAGGACCAGAGATAGAGTAGCCAAATAGAAAGTGACGTGAACTTTTTACACACCCGGTATTAGAAAAGACACCTGAAAGATACTTCATTCCAACCCCAAAATCATTGTTCAAAACACTTTATACCTCCCCAAATTTGTCTTTCCCTTTTTTTCTTTTAAAGTTTATCTACCTATTTTTGAAAGAGAGAGAGAGAAAGAGAGAGCAAGGGGACGTACAGAGAGAAAGGAAGAGAGAGAGAGAATCCCAAGCAGGTTCCATGCAGAGCCCAATGTGGGGCTTGATCTCATGAACCTCGAGATCATGAGCTGAGCTGAAATCAAGAGTAGGACATTTAACTGACTGAGCCACCCAGGCACCCCAAAATTTGTCTGTCACAGGTTTCCCAATTATAACTTCCCAAGGAAACCATTGAAGCTCCAAGAGACTCAGATTTCTCATCTATAGGAAAGAGACACTGGACCCAATTATCTTTAAATCTTTTTTGCCTTAATATTTTCTTATTCTACTAGGCATTGTAAGCATTTCAGAAATCTGCTGTTGGAGAAAAAGACATTGAGGAGAAAGCAAAATAGGTGTTAATGAGATTTTTAAAGTAGTAGTAAAATTAATGCTTGGAGGGTTGGCGTAATGATCCAACAGTTTAGTTACTCCCTGAGAGCCAGAAGTTAAGGAGTTCCATTTACCCTCTCAAGCCAGAACTTCCTGTTATAACTGGGTAATAAACATACTTCTTACTTAATAAGAAGTGGCTAAACTTAAAGACCAACTGCTAATACCCACAGGCAGACAAGTAACACGTCTTTATTACTGACATTGCATACTTCCACAAACTCTATCTGTTACTACTGAGAGTATTACTTTTATGCTGTTTTTTACAACAAAAAGCCCGATAGAATGTCAACCTCATTTTCCCAAATTATTGCTCCTGAGGTATTCAGATTAAATAGAAAAACACCCCACATATATTTTGATAAAACCTCTTGTTCTGAGCAATTAAAAGGAGCTATTTTATTTCAGTCTTGTCAAGGAAAGCAAATTCCTCCTAGAAGTCATATTTCTACTTCTAATGTCACAGTTGCTTTATTATGTGACATTCAAAGGAAAGATTTGAAGTCATATTTCTAGTAAAGTATTTAATTTGATAAATAATTTAGACGATACTTCAAACTAAAAATTTGATATTCCTGAAATAAAGTTTTAACTCAAGCTTGGTAATAAAGTTATCACATAACTAATAAGGATTATTCTTAGGATGGAATATGGTGTCTTGATTAGAAAGAAGCACAAATACAAGGTTTATTTCATGAAAGAAAGGAAATGTGTGCTGTTTATTTGGCAATAGGAAACCAGACCAAAGTATATTTGTGTGACATTTGAATAGGGTCATGTGGGAGGAAAGGATCTGTCTTTACAAATATTTTCAGCCCCTGACGTGAGAATGGGGTTGGAAAATGAATCCTGTGTGTTATATGACTGAGATGCATATTGGAACTTAGGCAGGATGATTTCTGAAGTTGGTCTACTGGGAAATTACCTTTCACACAGCTTTCAGATATGTTTCTATATCTATCAATACATATCTATATATCTACATATCTATATAGATATATAGATATTTTTTTTAATCTCCTGACCTGGGTACATCAACACATAAAATAGAATTGCCCGATACAAAAAAGGCCATTTTTAAAAGGGCAAAAGTCAAATGGGATTATAACCAACTGTGGGCTGGCAAGAACAATACTTCTCTTCAGAAAGAAGTGAAGTGAGGTAAGCCCTAGTTATAGTTATTCTGAAATAGTCTGAAGAATATTTAAGTCTAGAGATAGGGCTAGTAACTGAATAAATAAAAGAAGGACCCCAAACTGACTGGTGCAAATATCAGTTCTATTTCCAGAAATTAAAAAAAAAATCATTATTACTTTAAATTTTAAACCCTTGAGCTTAAATTTGAATAACTTAACCTTTTTTTTAAACCTCTCTGAGGTTTTTCAGGAAGTTTTTCTTTGGAGGAAAGAACTGAGGAGGACAGAAACAGTGTGGGAAGAAGTAAGGAGACACTTGAAGCAGAGGAAATAAGTGAAAACATTCTTTCATAAAGAATTGGGGGTGGGGAGGAAACAAAGCAAACAATAAGCTCGCAAGGATAAATTTTTGCTTTGCAAAAATGCAAAGAAAGAGCACTACCCCAGGATAAATCTTTTAGTTCTTCCCTTTTGTTGGACTCTAGTCTGCTTCCTTCTACTTCTGCTGACTTTGATTGTTGCTGTCAACAAAAGAGCTTCAAAGACACCAATGGCACACATTCTTTTCGGGGTTATGGGGACTGGTCTTTCCTCACATCAACAAGGGGTGCCTTCATAAATGACAGCAGCACAGAGACACGTGGGCATGCCAGCAAAATCTCAACTGGCAGCCAGGCCCAACCTCAACCTCACTGGCCCCTGGCTTATCCATGCCCCACCATGGTCATTGAAGGTAGTCCCACAACGGACATGCTTCAAAATTATTTGCCATAATGATGTGAACAGCAAATGGGCTATAGCCAATAAAAAAAAAACACAATTATTACTTCCTGAGGGGATGAATGAAGAAGAGTGTGAGATGGCTGAAAGAGAAAGAGAGAGCAAGAGAGGGGGAAGGAGGAGAGATACAGCAAAAGAGAACCCTCTGGTGATTTAATGGAATAGTGAGAGAGAATGCAAATAAAGAAGACACATTAAATATATTTTAAATATTTAATATTTTATTATTGTTGTTGAACTCAGCTTTTGATACACTAGTAACAAGCTAGGAAATATTTTGCCACCCAGTAGACCTTCCTTCACTGGCTTTCCCTGTTACAATATCTGATAAAGAGGCAGTGAACCTAGTGCTCAGTTCAACACAATTGACCTTCATCATAGCAGGGTGGGAAGAATGTACTTCTCTCAGATGTGACACAGATTGTGTGGCCTGTAGATAAAAGAAATGTATTCTGTTGTCTTCCAAATGCCTTTCTGGTTGCACCATGGAAATTTGAGCAATGACATGATGGATTTTATGTAAATGTTAAATCTCAAAATTTCTATACAAAAACATTCACTAGAATTCTTCCCAATTGAATAATAATATCCAGTCTTCTATCAAATAATTTGTATTTTGATGATATATATTATTTTAGTGACTGAATCAACTCATATACAAAAAGGAAATCTTTAAATTTTCTTGAGGGCTATAAAGCCAGAGTTTAAAAGGAAGAAGACCATTTTAAGGCTCTCCTTGTACCTTAAGAGGCTATTTGAAGCCATAAACTTGAGAGAAACTCTAGCTTATTCCTGACCCCAGTCCTGCATTTGGCATGAGCCATATGTTTGTGGCAGTCACTCTTGTGTGACTATATAAATTCACTGTGTCAATAGTTTGCATCCTGAATTAATTTGTATAAGGTGTCTGGGGGAATGCTGATTTCATATTGGAACCAAGGTTATGTGGAAGCCTTGGGACTGCCTTTATGGAGTTCTGTAACTCAGCACGTAGTAATTCTCACTTCTACCATGCTCTGGAGGAATCGGCCTGGTGACTTCAAGAGACTAAATTTTGGGGGAAAAATTGCTAGCACTATAAAATCAACCAGGTACTAGCAGTTTACTTCTTGCAGGAAAATTAGAGCATTAACTCTTTCCTATTACTGATTGAATTATAGCTGTGCTTAATCTGGTTTGTGAAATGCTACACTTGCATATGTGAGGAGTTAGAAAGAGAAAAGTGTGCTGAACCAAATGTTGTCCTAAAGAAAGAAGACTGCCTGCAGTGTAAAGGTGGTATAAAATGGCTTACCCATGGGGATGACTTAGAGCTTTCAGAATTCTCCTGGTCTCATACCATTCCCAATTTAATAATTTTCTTTTCTAAAGACAACATTTCCAATGAGCTAAGTGCTCATGCTCTGACATCCAGTACTGAGTTCCTATATGCATCAATTATTAGCTTGATTATCTTTATCACTTTATTTAACTTCTCTTAGTCTCCGTTTCTTCATTTGCAAAAAAGGAGGATTGTTGTGAGGTTCCATTGGGGGAACCCATGTTTTTTATTTACTGCAGCACCCGACATGAAGATAGACCCAATAAGCAATAGTGGCCATCTGACATCTTGCCATCATTACATTGCAGATGACACACTGTGATGGAGAAGTTAAGTGGGCATATGCTGTTTTTCCCCCTCAAATGTTTTTAAAAACAACAGGGTTAAGCACCCAGGTTGCATTAAAGATATCATGCCATGCATGACAGTAGGTTTGAAGGGAAGATGGAACCTAGGAGGAAGTGAATTTGAATCCTTCATTTGCCCTGAACAACTTATCTAACCTTTATTCTGCCTTGTCTGTTTTCAAAATGAAGAAATAATATTGAGCTACACATAGCAGTGGCAAAATAAGTTATTTCTATAGTAAAAACAACTCTTGTAAATGGCATATTATTAAATAATGATTTTCCTTGTCCAATAATACTCAGCTTTTTTACTTCTGGGAAAAAAGTTATTAGGTTGTCTTTTTTTTTTAATTTTTGGTAAGGAGTTTTATCCTTAGTCCTCAAAACACTTGCACATGAAATATCTGCCTTCATTTTCAACCTTACTTCTTCAGCACCAATGGCAGCCATGTTTGTAATCTTTGTTTTCATCCTAGTCAAGCTGAGGGAGGACAAGTGGAATCCACTGAGAAAAAGACTTTCCCTGGAGGCCAACTCAGCTTTCAAAAAGAAAATTAGCAATGTGAAAGGGGAAAAATGTTTAATCACTGAGAACAATAATTACATGCTAAATATTAACACAGCTGATAAGGAGCAGAAACTAAAAGATGAAGGAGCTGCTTCCTTGTCTATCTTCCTTGACGCCTGCATTCCGTGCTCTAGCGTCAGTGCCCTGTCTGCAGAGGAAACCCATCACAGCTACTTTTAGAGTCACCTAAAAATGATGCTTCTTTCTTTTCTTCCAGACCCCATTCCTTCCTCTTCTTCTGAGCTCTAAGCAAGGGAACTGCCAGTATACAGCATTTCCGTATGCAATTCTATGTTACCATTGTAGAAAGGATTCTGAATGGCATGTTGATGGACAGTCTGCTCCGAAAGAGAACAGTTAGCTGTGTGACTTGATTTAGGCCCCCAAGATATGCGATTAAAGCATTCATCTGTATAAAAAAATATTTTTTTCCCAGGTTGGCTTGTTTATTTTGGGAGACAGAGTGTGAGTGGAGAGGGGCAGAGAAAGAGAGAGAGAGAATCCCAAGTAGGCTCAGCACTGTCAGCACAGAGCCCAAAGCAGTGCTCAGTCCCATGAACCTTGAGATCATAACCTGAGCCAAAACCAAGAGTCAGACTGAGCCACCGAAGTATCCCTAAAAAAAAAGTTTTAAAGCAACATTTATCCTAGTTTATCTGCTAATTCCTTTAATGACTGGAAAACTGTTTTTCTTGACACTTTGGGAATATCTTTATACTATTTTGTTTCCTAATATGTTACTAGTATTCTGATTTTTATTACCTGTGTCTTTGTATGTCTTCTTTCAACATACACACACACACACACACACACACACACACACACACACACACACACACACACTACACACATACCACACAACTGTAAGTCAGTTCAGACCAATGTTGTCTAATTCAAGGTAGCAATTCCAATCTATTATTTTTCAGGTTGAATGGAATGTCCATGCTTGAACCTGCTGACATTTAGGCAGACTTTTATAAAATACTAGGGGCGCCTGGGTGGCGCAGTCGGTTAAGTGTCCGACTTCAGCCAGGTCACGATCTCACGGTCCGTGAGTTCGAGCCCCACATCAGGCTCTGGGCTGATGGCTCAGAGCCTGGAGCCTGTTTCCGATTCTGTGTCTCCCTCTCTCTCTGCCCCTCCCCCGTTCATGCTCTGTCTCTCTCTGTCCCAAAAATAAATAAACGTTGAAAAAAAAAAAAATTAAAATACTAGATTATTTCTAACTGGATAGGAAGTTAAGGTCCAACCTATCAGATATGTTGCTGATTTATACAGTAGAAAGCAAGAGGAAAGAACTATGGGTGAGCATGATGAATAGAAGGTAAAAATAATCCTAATCATTTAACTTGCTGCCTATTCAACTCTTGCAGGCTCTACCTTTATACCAAAATTTGGTTCTCAATGCCTTCAGACATAATCCCAATTCCTTTTCAACAGAACAGCTTGTTTTCTTTTCATTTTCTACTCTTTAGTAAACATTTACTATATTCCAAGTGCTAGAGTGAGTACTTTGCATTTATTTGATTTATTTACTCTTGCAGTAACCCTTTGTGTAATATCTCATTGATGGTGGCTTCTGTGATACCATATGGGGAGAGATACAATGGAAGTGTGCCTGGCAATGCCTTCATCATGTTCTGTTATAGTAGATTGCTCCATTTATTTGCTACTTCCCCCATCAAATTAAATCTCATTCATTATTGCATCTTTAGCAAATAGTAAAATGCCAAGTAATTCAGTATTTCCCACATGAGTGAAACCCTGCTTATAAAACGTGGGAAGCCTATGCATAGTCACTCTGATCCAGGATTCACCGCCTCTGGCAATATGAGACCACAGGTTCAACATGACCAGTTAGGAAGAAAGAAGGAAGCTTCTCTTACTTTTTACATTCCTCATTTTTATTTCAAAAAGTTTTTAAAAACTTCAAATATTGGAAAACATTAGTGTTTATATGATCTTAATCTTTGATTTCAGCAATAACTGCACACACATAGCTTAGCATGTAAAATGTTCCCAAGACGACTATAAGTAGGGTGGGGGGACCCAGGTTTCATAATAGTGTACATAGAAGAAACCAATTTTGAACATAAAGATGTATATTTGTATACCCATATCCAGGCACATTTTTATTCTTCATTCAACCTTATTTAATCAATCTGCTATTGTTGGATACTTGGACAATTTCTAATGTTCCGTTATTATTACAATTGGGGAAAAAAAAGTCCTGCACCAAATATCCTAGCACAGTCTGTCTGTGTGCTTGTGTAATTGTTTTGTCAGGAAAACGAGACCCATATGTATCTACTTCAACACAGCATTTTGGTGTGAGTTGCTTCTGTGCCTCCAGGAATGGGCTTTTCCTCTGGGAGTAGTGGCTGCCACATTATCTAGTGACTAGAGTAATATGACTTCATGTGACATGATTAGCAAAGCATGACAAAGGTCGTCTGCATCTTATTTATCAATGAGTTATCTGACACTCCTGTGAGACACTTATCTTTTTGAAAAGCCTGTTCCTGAGCTGAATTCCTGAGCTCAGATGGCAGCAAAGGCCACGTCTTCTCCTATAAAGAGTATCCACATCTAATCTAGTGCACACAAGCATTGAGCTGAATGCCCTGTCAACTTGTACATTCTGTAGGATTGGGTTGAATTAGAAAACAGAAGTGCCTTAGATAGAGCACAGAGAACCAATTGTCATAACTAAATTTACAAGTATTTCTGAAATGAGGAACTTAAAAAAGTAGAAGCTTCTTCCTGGTTGTCTTGCTGGTTACATTGAGTGTGTGTCTTCACAAAGACCTTCTCAGCCCTGGGACAAGCCTCTCCTGGATAGGGCCCTCCTGTTAAAAGGAGTGCAGATTCATTCGTGCAGACAGCACCCATTTCCCGAGTGTCTGCCGTAGCCAGTGCCATATTATTTGCAGCTATTGAAGTGTACCATGAAGGGCCAGTGGGAGTTACCAGGCAGGTGAGAGGAAGAAGGGCATTGGTGGCAGTGGAAGCCACATGCACAGAGTGCAGAGGTGAACCTACCTGGCACAATTGGAATTGTAAATAGTCTGTGCTGAAGGTGGTTGTGAGCTGAAGAGTAATGGGAAATGCAGCTGGAGACCATAGTAGGAAGTGACAGATGATAGAAGCCCTTGTATCTCTGTGGCATTTATCACACTACTTGCTCACTTGGTGTTTTGATGAACACTGAACCGGGACCTCAGTATGAATTCTTGTTCTCATCTGTAAAAGTCACATCAGTGGTTTACCATTGCTCTTAGAGAAGACAAAGTCTTTAATACAGCCCATACAACCTGGTATAATCTGTATCCTGTCTCCTTAGTCTCTTTCCTCACCAGGCCTGCCTTCTTCTTCCAGACCCGCTATCTGGGCTCAGACCATACTGACTTTGAGTTTTGCTAATAGGCCATGTTACCGCCCCCTAATAAAGGGCCTCTTTGCACATTCTCTTTACCCCACGTGGGATCCTCTTTCCCCCTGCCCCCCTCTTTACCCCTCTGGAATCCTCTTTCCTCCCTGCCATTCTTGCCTATTTATTTCCTCTTATTCTTCAAGTCTCAGTTCCTTTTTACTCAAGAAATGCTTCCCCAAGTCCCCTGACTGGATCTAATTTCCTGCTTATATTCTCTGTAACACCATGCACTTCTCTTTCACAGCAGTACAGGAGGAGTGCTATAATCATTGATATATTGTATAATTATTTGAATAGTGTTGGTTTCCTTCTAGTAACATCATCACAAATGCCATAATCATTAAATCAGCCAGCATCATTTGGGGTGCTTACCATGTGCCTTACTCTATTCTAAGTATTTTATATGTATTAACTAATTTGATTCCCGTGACATTCCCCATTATACAGATGATGAAACTGAGGGATAGAAAAGTAATTCACCTGAGGTTACACAGCTTGTGTTTGATGAAGTTAGAATGTGAATGCAGGCAGGCTGGGTGCAGAATCTATGCTCTTTAAACACTGTATTTCTGCTGAGCCATAAGTTCAAGTCCTAACACACGGTTTTTGCTCAATAAATATTTGTTGAAAGTATGAATGGATATATTAATAAAATGGATAAATAAAAAAATGAAAATATATACTTAAGTCTTAACTGGAAGCAACTGGGTATGGCACAAAAGGACCATGATAAACCAACCCTTCATAGACAGGAGTACATTCTAGAGAAGAATTGGGGGGAAAAAACCCTGGAGCATTTTATGTGATTTGTCATTAAAATCTTGCAAGATGTCAACCAAAGAGATTAGTTTAGTGGTCTATGTGCCCTTTATTGTGACCTTTGCTGATATGGACTTTTGAGTTTTTCAGGGTCTATAATCCCATAGGCTGATGTTTATAATCTTGGGTTCTTATGCGGTATTCGCTAAGGGTTTCCAATACATGAGACAGCCCTTAAAAACTTTGAAACAAAGAGAGCTAGTCAATGGTGGTATCATCCAGGGCTCTGCCAGGCTGACTGTCTTACCCAAAAAGCAAATCACTCTCCCCTTTCTCATCTCTATACAATAAAGTACTTCCCATCTTTGTATTTTCATGCACTGACATTTCTCCACGAGTATGAGAAGGCATCCAGATAAAACGAGGTGGAAAATTGGTTGAAACTAGTTTTAGCACCTTAGACATTTCATTATCAGAAATCCGTATTGAACTCCCTTTGTATCACCAGACTGTGATAAAAACATAGTCTCTTCATGGACTTGCCTTCACGTACCCTGTGCTGGGAGATCAGGTGGAAAAATATACCCAACTGTCATTATTTCTATGTGAATAAGAGGGCATATGTGGTTTCTCTATCAGTGTTATACTATTATCAATTGTATCTCAAGCATTGCTAACTGGATGACTGATTCTTCAATTTTACTACATAGCCTTTGCTCTCTGAGTTTGTTATAGGATAAATGAGGGAAATATGTGAAGGAAACATTTGGTGATGGTGTGAGAAGGGTGGTTTGTGACTCATGATACTGGGATGATGAATTCAGTATGTAGTGTGTGTGTATGTGTATGTGAATTCAGTATGTAGTGTGTGTGTGCGTGTGTGTGTGTGTGTGTGTGTGTGTGTGTGTGTGTGTGTGTATAATGAGTTAGTTTGTTTTTACCACTATTGAAATTGTTGAAAGGAATAGTGACTTAGGTACTTGATTTCTCTGCTCCTGGATTTACTAATAAAGGAAGAATGTAGAATAAAGAGTAAGGAGACATTGGTCTTGGGTGGTAATAAGTGTATAATTCTGTGATCTATTCGTGTCACAACAAGTGCACATTTACATTTAGTTGGCATTTGTATAAGATTATGCATAGTACTGTTTCATATCAAATATCACTAGAGGGTATTTAATACATAAAACAATGAAATTGATGTTTATGTATAGGTACTCATACTAGAGTTGAATGTTCTGACTCAACTTAGATGGAAAAAGAGAGATCCTGAATCTAGGACAACTCTAGGCATCCTGGACAACCTCCACAAACATAGCAAACTCATGATCAGTTCATAATTGATCATAATTATTCTCGGTCATCAATTTCAAGTTAGGTGAGTAGGATATAGGTTTGGGGATGATTTTTCATGCCAGATAAAGATTGGATTATTCAGAGGTGCCCGGGTGCCTCAGTCACCTAAGTGTCTGGCTCTTGATTTTGGCTCAGGTCATGATCACGTGGTTATGATATTGAGCCCTGTGTCAGACTCCATGCTCGGCATGGAGCCTGCTTAAGATTCTCTGTCTCTCTGCCCCACCCCTGCTCATTCTTTCTATCTCGAAAGAAAGAAAGAAAGAAAGAAAGAAAGAAAGAAAGAAAGAAAGAAAGAAAGGGAAAGAAGGAAGGAAGGAAGGGAAGAAGGAAGGAAAGGAGGGGGGAAGGAAGGAAGAAAAAGAAAGAAAGACAGAAAGATTGATTATTCATAGGGAAAGCTATTCAAAGTAAGAAGCATAAGACTAAATTCAAAGTTCTTCCCAGAGAATAAGGTTACTCTGAATGAGACAAAAAGCTAGACAAGTGTATGGACTAGAGCACTGGGATCTAAGTGAGATAAACCAGAAGAAAACCCAGTAGGAATTGAATGAGAAAGCCATGTTCACATATCAGCTGGACTTCAGAGCAGAATTCAGGGGTTCACATACCACCCCAGGTGGGAAATAGAGGGGTGGGGGATGGGGTGAAAAAAAGAAGGGGCAGTTGGGCACCAACGGACCAATTACACATTCTGGTCAACTCTTAAAAGGGATCCCATGGTAAAAGAGTCAGTGAAAAGGCTAAGTTTGGAAGTTCTGTCTGATTCTAGGCACAATGATTCTGTGTATATGACAGCCACAAATTAGATTATTTCCAGATTCTAACTGCTCATCAGTAGACAGCAAACAATGCACACCTATCACTTGCTCCATAACTGGTGATGCTAAGTCATCATTGGAACCCCAGGTCCTAGTACAGAGCCTAGCAAAAAGCAGGTGCTTCATAAATGATTAAGGAGTGAATGGATGAGGGATGAAATAAATGTGAATGGATGAATAAATAGCAAAATGTTTGGGCAGATAGAGTGGGACTGTGGCAGGCAAGGGCTGACATCCTTCAAGGACCAACTCATAATGCCACATTTTCACTACAGCTTTCACTGAATTCGTTACTTCTCTCCTTTGTTCCTATGGTGATTTATTTGTTCTGCTTTTATAGCATTTATCAGTCATATTGTAATTACATTGCACAAATCTCCCTCTTTCCCAGACTATGTAATCCTTGACCAGAAGGATTATTATTTTGTACCTACACTGCTGCACATAGTATCTGGCACAGATGAGGCACTCAGTAAATAATAACCAAATTGAGTCTGTACAGTTTGTAAGGTACCCATTTGATTTGCAAACCGTGCTTTACTCATCTAAATAAGATCACACAGCTTTGTAATCATGTGACAGTCACATTGCAAAATCAGAGTGGTAACCTCTCCAGTATCAGGATTTCTTCTTCCAATCAATCTTCCAGGTTCTTTTTGAGCAAGGTTATCTTTTCCTTTACCTCTTGGGAATCATATACTGGAGGAAGTTGTCGATCTGTGCTATTCTAGATTGCCCCATGGTTCATGTACTTCTCTGATGAAGAGACATGAGATCTGTATATAGAATTACACTGTGTTAGGGGCGCCTGGGTGGCGCAGTCGGTTAAGCGTCCGACTTCAGCCAGGTCACGATCTCGCGGTCCGTGAGTTCGAGCCCCGCGTCGGGCTCTGGGCTGATGGCTCAGAGTCTGGAGCCTGTTTCCGATTCTGTGTCTCCCTCTCTCTCTGCCCCTCCCCCGTTCGTGCTCTGTCTCTCTCTGTCCCAAAAATAAATAAACGTTGAAAAAAAAAATTAAAAAAAAAAAAAAAAAGAATTACACTGTGTTAAAGGACCCTCCGCACAGACACAGATGCTGGGACCACACTGAGAAAACAAAGAATGTGGTCCAAAGCTAAGAGAGACAGGGCAAGGAAAGCATAAAGGGTGTGAAGAAGGGAGCTCTGCTCTTCTTCCCAATGTACTAGGGATTCCAGAAGTGGCATCACTTTGTACTCCAGTAGTGACATTTTAATTTATAAGCTAAGAATGCACTGATCGCCAACTGCAAAAATTGATTTGGTTGTTCATCTGATTCAACTCATGTCAGAGTTTGAAAGTAATTATGATAGTGGAGCTGATAGTCAGGCAATTACATTGTGTTCTCTTGCTTCCCAGCTCCTTCTCCCTGTTGTTTCCTCCCCATCCCTCCACCTCCAAGGCATTCTTGTGGGAAAACAATGTAGGCACCAGACAAGAGAGTAATCTTTGGAGAAGTGGTATGTGGAGTCCTACAGCACAGGTTATAATAAATAGCATGTTGTCTGGACTACTCCTTTATCTTAATCTAATTTTTGTGACTCTCCTGTGAAATTTAACCAGGTAAAAGATACAGACTATTTTGACCCCTTCTTGAAAATATGAAGTCGTGAACCACAAAATATGTACTACAAAATAGTTACTGTTCCTGACTTGAACTTGAGTTGTGTTCACCTTACCAACAGATACAGGTTGTCTTTCTAAAAAGATTTCCTCAAATCATAATGTCAACAGGAACTTGGGGAAAAGAGAGATTTAGGCAAGGTTGAAATCCAGGGCTGTGTTGGGGAATAGATTTTCTGGGAGATTGAAAATAGGCCTTGAAATAGTGGTGCAAAAAAAAAACCAGAACAAAGTATAGAAAGAAAGAAGATTTTTTGCTGGAAACAATCTCTGGAATGTACCCCTAAAATAGTGTAGAAGATGGAGTTGAAGAGTATATCACAAGGCAAAAATTACTTTTTAGACGGATGAAGAGATTGATGGATGGACATGGATTCCTTGATCTATTTCTATTTTAAAGGATATTTTTTTATTTGCAAACAGTGAAAAATTCAATGTTTTTGACCTAGCGGAGTGGGATTTTTTTATCCAGAGCTAGTAAAATCAGAATTTGAGGATAGAGAGTCTACTCTTTCCAGAAAACATTGGGATATCTAAATTATTTGAACATGTTTTTCTCTTGGCAATATAGAAAAATACTTTAAAAGATTTTATACAAAAGGCTTTAAAAGATTTTATACCAAGGTTGATGGTATTCGGAATCATATTTCTCTTCCAAGGGAAATTGTGGCTTAATAATTCACTATGACTACCTTAAGGCTTAAAAAAAATGAGAACTTCCCTCAAAAACTACCCTATCCCAGATCCAGGTTTTACTATATACACTCTCTTAGCTTATTTGTAAGCCTCGCTTCTACTGTCTGTTGCACTGCAATTTGGCACAAATAACCTTTTAATGAGTAAGCATTCTGTACATAGCAAATGTGTCAGCTAAGGTTGACAGAACTGATGTTAAGACTGGTGGTGTAGAACATGCCGTTGGCCTGTGGCTCTACTAACCTGCAGGAAAATGTTAGGGAACAAACTAGATATATCCCCCAAATATTTCAACTGCAGTTTATGTTACATTAAATAACAGAGAGGCATTCTACATTGTTATTTGTAGACCATCTATTTAAAAAAAAATTAAAAAAGGAGTGTGGGAAGAGACCCAAAATATAGATGTGTAGACTCTCAGGTCTATATAGAGTTGATACCCATTCTCAGGTGTCTAGTTCAAACTACAAATTCAGTTGTTTATACATTTTTATCTAGTGATATTAACATTACTCCTGAGCCTCATAAGGTCCACATCAGTATCATAGATTTGCTGAGGGTTTAAAACCCTTTTATACTCTTCTTGAGCTTCCTCTCCTGTCTATGACCACAGCTTACTGGTTAAGAGAAAGAGCTTGGAATCAGACAGAATTGGATCAGAATTATAGCTTTGCAACTTATTATCTACATTCTTCAGTCTCTCAGAACCTCAGTTTCCTCCTCTGCAAAATAGAAAGAGTAAAATGGGCTCCACAAGGGGAGGATTAAATGGAACAGAATGCTAACTTGGCACAGTGCTTAACACACAGTACTTAATAAATGGTGTGCAATTGTTACTGCTTCGTTACTGTGGTTGCTTTAAATTTACCTTTCTACCCTTTCTTCTGTAGAGAGACTATAGCTTGTCTCTAAGTCTTTGAAAATGTCAGATTCTCTTCTGTTTGGGCTTTGGGGCTTCTTTTTGTTTTAATCATATAACCTCTGGCTACATCCTCCACAATGGCAGCAGATGACTGAAAAGTCTCTCCCTATGGATTCTGAGTCCTTTTTTGGCCTATCTCACTAGCTTCCTGATTGATATTCACCTATCATTCCTGAAGCTGTCTATCCTGAGCTGTTGGTCTAGAGTAGACTAGAATATCTATTTTTCAACTCATTTCTCAGTGAGGCAACACCGTGGACAACACACATTCCTTGGGCCTCCATAATTTTAAATGTTATCTCTCCTTATACCATCCCCCTAAGGGAGTCTACAATTTTATACTCCTACTCTCTTCTAGAAAAGAATGCATGCTGAAGGCCAAATACATACCTCTGGCCTTTGGGGAAAAACCAAACAATTCATGAACACTTTTTGAGGGTAATTATTTCTTTGTTGTTTCCTTGCTATTCATTTTAAGAAAGCAGCTCTTAGTTTGTATACCATCTTCAAATCTATATGGATTCATTGTTTAATAATCACAAAATCTCTACTATGTGTGTTGAACTGGGTCCAATACAAGCTCAATTTGGAACACTCAAGAGGTAGAAAGTTCCATCAAATTAATATCCTGACCAACAAAAAAGTCTTTATTTAAATGTAGGGGATGCAAATGTTTCAAGTGCACATGATTCATCTTTTCTATCTTAGAAAGCTATCATTAGGGTCCCTGGACTTCATTTCAAGTTCTTGCCTGACTAGGGGTCTTTTCAGTGCCCCAAAATGTGGAGATGTAGTAAATTGAGCTGCATCTGTATCATCTACCAACTCAAAAACCCTGTGGAGAGTTTTCTTTTAGACAGTCTCTCTAACAATACCTTTACTTTTGCGTAAAGTGCATCTCTCTCTCTCTCTTTAAATTCAAGCACATTTTTAGGGTTCCTGAGTGGCTCAGTCGGTTGAGTGTCCAACTCTTGATTTCGGCTCAGGTTGTGATCTCACGGTTCGTGGGTTTGAGCCCTTCGTCGGGCTCTGTGCTGACAAAGTGGAGCTTGCTTGGGATTCTCTCTCCGTCTTTCCCTGCCCCTCCCCCACTCGTGCTCTCTCTCAAAATAAATAAATATAAATAAATAATAAATAAATAAAGCACATTGAAACTTCTGGTTCAAAAGATAAATTTCTTTTTTCAAAAAATAATTGATGAAACTCTTAAAACTGAATGAAGTTCTGATTCTGTTTTGCAAATTAACCCCATGGCTTTAGGGGTTAGTATAATTTTGTTAGATGCTAAAAAGTTCTTTCTCTTGATTCTCAATGTTCAGTTTTTCTGCCTACCCATTTATTTATTTAATTGCTGAATGGTAGCCAAACTGTATACCGTAGGTTTGTTGATCTAATTCAAATGGCCAGCCTGTAACTAAGGAAAGAAAAATACATTGGGGGGGGGGGGTGTTGTTGTTGTTGTTTAATTTTTTTTTTTAGGGTGGTGGGAGAGAATGAGTTGGGGAGGGGCAGGGAGAGAGGGAGACACAGAATCTGAAGCAGGCTTCAGGCTCTGAGCTATCAGCACAGAGCCCAACATGGGGCTCAAACTCGTGAACTGCAAGATCATGACCTGAGCCAAAGTCAGACCCTTAACCGACTAAGCCACCCAGGTACCCCAGGAAGACTACATTTTGTGAAGAATGGGTATGAAATAGAGAAGTTAGTGGCGATGTGATACAGGAGAAAGAGTGGGACCAAAATGCATGGTAATTCATACGATATGTTGAAGGGCAGAAGGAGCCAGGAAAGGAAGAGAGTGGGCTGATAACCGTCACTATCCAACAGAATCTGATTCCAGCACCCACCCCTTTGCTCATGCTCCATGAAAATATAGGCCAGAATAATTCACGCTCTCAGTCTTCTCTGGATACCAGGGTTCCAGCTCCCTGATCCGTGGTTCCCTCACAATATTCTATGGATATTAGAAAAAGCTGCATTTCACTTGATCCAGTTCACTTTTTTAGTCTGGATCAAGGACACAGTAAAGTTCAGCAAGGACTGATATTTATTGGCCTTTCGTGTGACTCAAAATACAGATTGAATCCACTGCTATGGAAGCAGCTTTCCACACAAATCCAATCCCCATGCCCTTACCCCCACACGGGAGCTAATGTTCAAATGCTCATATTGCTGATAGCAAAAGTCCAAGATCATTCATGTTGTTTTACTGGGGCTACTCATTAAAAGATATTACTTGTCTCTTCTGCGGGTGGGAAGGTGGTGACAAAAAGTCTCCATGAGTGTTCTACATAGTTTTGTTCTATGCTGCTTCACATGCTTTGAAGTAATATGATCTCTATTTTACCTGCCTTGTTGCAGGTGAAGGGTCTTGAAAACGTGTCCATTGCATGAAAACAAACCTGCCTCTTTGTATACCTGAAATTAATATAACATTATATGTCAATTATGCCTCAAAAAAAAAAGGACAGACCTGCCTTATTCATCACCACTGATAACATAACTTTTGGACTCCCTCCACAGCTTGCAAACTCTTCTGTCTCTTGAAAACATCATGCGCTGTGCTATAAGTAATAAGTGTGTTTTTATTCCCTGAAGTATGTATTTTAAACAAGTTGCCACTTAAAGAAAAAGCTCACAGAAGGTTTAATAACAAGCTGACTGAAATTTAGAAGATATGAAGTACCCCTCTCTCTTCTCTCTGGTAGCCATGAGCCAGATTCCTAAGCCATTAACCTTTGTTACTCTTTCTCATATCGTCATGGAGTAAAAATAGTTGATGGAGACCAGGAGACTTGTTTTGTCTCCTCTGTGTCACAACTAAGCCTATGACCTCTGACTAGTCCTGATAGGACTCTGCATCATATTTAAAGAGTACTCTGAGTAAAGTCCCTATAGGAATGAAAAGCATGATCATCATAATGCTTTGAAGATTTTTAGAACAATTTCATCCATTTGATGGAGCTAGTGTATGGAATCCATGATAAATGATATTCAAGTTTATTTACTCCATCATGGACTGAAGTCTTTGGGGGCATTAAAAAATGAATGAGGGGCGCCTGGGTGGCGCAGTCGGTTAAGCGTCCGACTTCGGCCAGGTCACGATCTCGCGGTCCGGGAGTTCGAGCCCCACGTCAGGCTCTGGGCTGATGGCTCAGAGCCTGGAGCCTGTTTCCGATTCTGTGTCTCCCTCTCTCTCTGCCCCTCCCCCGTTCATGCTCTGTCTCTCTCTGTCCCAAAAATAAATAAACATTGAAAAAAAAATTAAAAAAAAAATGAATGAATGACAGATTTGGTAACATGGTAGTGATTTTCATCATCTCTTGCACTATAGCTCTAAAATATTAATCAACAAATGATTTTCCTGAAACTTTTAGCCAACAGCATTACAGCTTCCAAGATATTGCCTAGGAATGCTAAAGAGCTATTATGTAATCTCATAAATTACATGAGATTACAACATATGGAGAAGAAAAAACTGAATCCAATTAAACCTAGTAGAAAAGCCACAGGACATAATTATCTAAATTTGGATTTTTTTCTAAGATTTATTCCCTTATGTGATAGGACACTAGCAGGAGGTCTACTATGACCCAAAGAGATAAGGACTTTGGCCACATGCATAGGACAGCATTTGGACCCAGAAGCTCCTCCTTGAAGTGTCCCCATTAAGTCTCCATGGGGTGTCCAATGTTCACTCTCTCACAGACCAGTGGAGATGAGGGGATTTGTCTTCTCCAGGCAAAGTCCCTCTGCTGAGAATTGGAGCAAGGAGACACATTGCCATTTGCCTATCTTTCAGAAAAACCACTGAATAGCGTCAATAGTGATAGCGTCAATGTCCCGAGAGCCTTGCCTTGATGGAAGTGTGTTTTTAATGATATGATTTTGGTATCCAGCCCTCTGTGGATAGCTTGGCATATGTCTTGTTATATTTAAACAGCACTGACTGAGAAAGTGGATGTTAATTGGCTGTTAGTGACTAGGTTGCAGGTCTTTGTTACCCAGCCTTTCAGCTAACTGATCATTAACTAGGAGGAAATGTTTGACCCAGAAGGTCATTACTGTTATTAAGTGGGAAAAGAAACTAAAATGCTCCAAATTACTTTTTTATGAATCAGATGAGGATTGGAAAAAAAAAAAAAAAAAAGAATGGTAGAAAAAAGAAAAAGAAAAAGGCTTGTGTTACATAGAGTCAGTATTCATAGCCCTCTTTTCCTCTCCCTTAAAGATCAAATTGTAATGTTTATGGGGGGAAGGCTGTATTTGCAAATTCTCATTGCTTTATTCTCCAGAACTTCACTATTTTGACATTCACTAAAAAAGAGAAATTTCAAAGCATTCTTTAACTCCATCCAGAGAATGTAATTCCCAAAATTTTCAAAGCAAGTCATTTTGTCCAGATGCCACATAGCTTCTTTAACAGACCTTGTGTAATTTTTTCAAAATAAATAAATAAAGATGTGATTAAAAGTAATGTTATTACATATATCTGTTTTCGAAGTTTATTTATTTGTTTTGAGGGCTTGAACTCGCGGGGCTCAAACACCTGGGCTCAAACTCACGAATCATGAGATCATGACCTGGGCCGAAATCAAGAGTCAGACACTTAACCAACTAAACCATCCAGGCACTCCCTAACATACTTCTTTTTATGTAAAATCATAATGCTATTATATATGTCTTTAGAAGTTCCTTTATCATAAACTAGTTGTGTTTTACCGAATTTGCTGATTAGGCCTTAGGACTCACTGTATACAGGAAGTATGAATCCTACGTGTCTTCTGGACTCAATCTATGACCTTTGTGATTTTACCTCTTTGGTGATCTCATTACCCTTATAATGCAAAAAGAAAAGAAAAATGGTTTAACGGGGTACTGTGAGTCTTGGCAATTAAAACTTCACATCAAAATTGTCTCCGGAGAGAAAATATTACTCTCCCTTTTAATAAAAGGATACAATTAAACCCTCTCTCAAACCTCTCTCCTTCAGATGTGTTAATGTCTGATGTAAAAGATGGAGGTGGATTCTTGTTTAGTTGAAAAATGGAAGCAAAAGCCAAAAACATTTCTACCCATAAATTGGTTTATGAATATTAAATATCCCAACCTTGATGCTGACTAATTAAAATAAGAAACTGAAGGTATGGTGTTCTCTGTGCTTATTACTCTGTTGTTTTAGTCCTGGGTTTAGTTCAATGCCCTTAGCTTTATTGTCTTCTCTTTCTTTGGTTGCACGATGCCGTAAGGTTTGGAAATGCCTGTGTCTTACCTGTGGAGGTTCATGGGTTTACCTTTCACCTCTGAAAACTATAGAAAGTAATTGAGTTGTTTGGAAATCTCTCTAAATTGGGCCTAATAGTACTGGGTTTATTTTTCACATCTTTTCATTTTTCTTCCAAAGATTAGGACTAGACTTTAGAAGGCTCTTTTAGCTACTTTAGAAAGGAAAATGTATCCTTGAACCAAATAGGACTGAAGGCTGCCCATGTTTGAAGGCAAGAGCATCTGATCTCCAAAGAATCAGAAAATCTCTTCTCTAGTTGTATTTGTAGGTACTTTTTGTTGTGCTGCTTTTTTTTTTTAAATAGGTAAAGCTCAGATGAGCGCAGCATGGCCCAGATGGTGTTTAAAGCTACCCAAGTTTCTTTTATGTAACTTTCTTTTCCTAAAGTGTGTTCCAGCTGGGAATCTATGGGGCCGTTAAAACTTTGTCCCTTTTATGTTTTTGTTATTCTCACGCACATGCGCACATGCACATGCGCACATGCACACATGCACACACACAGGCATAAACATGACCATTCCAAATGTATGGCATTTAATCGCCTCCAACAGGGTGGGAAGTAACTCTGCAGAGCTTTATTAACTGTCTCCCAGGCTAAACATTTTCTTCAGTTGGAAGACAGAAAAACCCAGTGGGATAAATTTCCAAACAGGAGTAAAATGCTTACCCACAGATAGGAATTATTTGTAAGGCTTTGTGGAGGCCTTACTTACAAAGAGGTACAGTCAGGCGTTCCATTCACCTCTGGAGTGTCTATAGGAATGTCCTCATTCAGTGGAGTGTCCCCAGCAGTGAAAATTAGCTTGACCTAACAGTGCTTTTAAATGCTTGGAATGTGCATTCTTCCTGGGATTAAACAAATAACGTGTACTGGCATTTGTGTAAAAAGATCGTCGTGCTGGTACAGGATTAGTGCATATTTGATTTGGTTTGTGTGTCAGGTAACAAGGGTAAGTTTCCCTGGAGCCATCAACATCTCCTCTTTCTTCATGTCTGTCTCTCTCTCTCTCTAAATTTTTTTTCATGCCACAATCCAACTTCTCCATATTTACTCAATGCTCCAGACAAACCACATTAGTCTCTTACTCCCATTCCCTCCTTTTTACTTTCCTGCTTCTCTGCAGTAACTTGTGCCAATCCCTGGACTATCTGTCCCCACCTCTGCCTATTAATACCCTGTATCTTGTTCAAAGCCAAACCCAAAGACCATCACCTCCATGAATTATTCCTTGCCATTCCAGTCACAAGTTATTGCTCTTCCCTCAGAGCCCTTTAAAAAATTTTTTTTTCTACGATTATTTAAAGACATTCGTTGCAGGCACTTTCCTACCTAATTATAAGCTTGAAGACTGGGGCCATTTCAGATGCCTTTCTGTTTACCCCAAAGCAGAAAAGACTTGAATAAGCAAATGGTGAGGCATCCACCTAGGCACAGCTGGGAATATCCTTGGAGACTGCGTAGCAGAATTTTTCTCAGTGCAGAAGAATTTATTCCCAAATTTAATGTCTCACCTTGGCATCCTTAGTGTCCTCTCCTAACCAATCTGTTTAAATCTGTTAAAATTATGGGAACACTTTGATACTAGTTGATAAACAGCCGCTGCCTCAAGACCCCAAGCGTCTTCTACTTCCACCTGCATCCCTCCCACTCAACATCTCCCTATGTCCGTACCTTAAGGCCTGGGGCAGCCAAAGCTGCCAGAACCCAGCTCCAGTACTATGGCCACTGTCCGTTCTGATTAATCCATTCTCCTGCTGCACTGGTTGTTGAATATTGACTTAAATTTTATCCTGCCCCTGATGATGTTGTTATAGCCAGCATGACACCCACGGAAGGCAGTTAAAGCCATGCACTGTTTATGGGGTATGTCTGCCCTTCACTTGAACAGAGAGAAGAAACTAGTGGTTTGAATAGGTATTGGGGATCCTTGAGAGTTTTCCCAATTTGATTGTAAAAGTTAATGAAATTGAGGCCCAAGCTTAAAAATACAAATATAGCTATAGATATATCCTCTGACATAAATACGGAGATATATTTTTTCTAGACACGTAAGTAGGGTATTAGATTCCATTTGAACCTCTGTGTGCTGAGCGATTGGAAGCATATGAAAACAATCTTAAATATAAGCATGTGTTGCCTTTGCCTTTAAGATGTTACTTATGTGAGAAAGTAAGAGTCCAGTCTGATGTGTTCTTGGGTATACAGCCTATGAAGGTATTTAAAACCTAAAGTATATTTATTCTGAACTTAAAGATGTTTAGAGACTGCCTTGCGTGTTAATGTGTGCTCTGTGACTAATACCATTCAAATGCTCTCCCCCTGTGTGCATTAATGTGTGCATTGAAGAGAAGAGCAAGGGATGATAAACTGCACAGTGTTCAAATAAGATTTATCTAAGAAAGAACAGTCTAGTGCATTAATGTGAATATTCAAAGATAGATGTTTATCTTAATGGACTCAGAGGTACTTACAAACAGCATAATTGCTGAAGTCATTTTACAGGGCATTTATTCACAGCGATTATGTTTACTCTTACTTTCTTTTATATAAAGAATTCTACTTAAAGGTTTAATTGAGACAGGACTAGTGTGACCAAAAAACCATGGGTCGTTTCTCCCTAGTCTCTGCTCAGCCAAGGCTATTTGGAATAATGAGAAGCAGAACTCCAAATCTTGCTTTTGGTACTTGCTGGACTATTTGCAAAGATTGGTCTATTAAAATTTTAAATTGTCCCGGGGCTCCTGGGTGGCTCAGTCAGTTGGGTGTCAGACTTCGGCTCAGGTCATGATCTCATGGTCCGTGGGTTCGAGCCCCGCATCGGGCTCTGTGCTGACAGCTTGGAGCCTGGAGCCTGCTTCGGATTCTGTGTCTCCCTCTCTCTCTCTGCCCCTCCCCTGCTCAAGCTCTGTCTCTGTCTCTCTCTCAAAAAAAAGAAAACATTAAAAAAATTATAAAAAAAAATAAAAATTTTAAATTGTCCCAGTATCTATTAGAGGTAGACTTACCTTAAGCCTATAGTCCTGAAGGTAGGGAATTGACATGCTGGTACACAGTTGTGGAATTGCTGGGCAAATTGCCTATACGCTTGTCTGGACCAATGAGACATATTGTATCTTGAAAGCATATATGCTCTTCCAGAGCAACTCCCATTCTTGACAAATAGCTTATAAAAGTATTCCTGTCCTGGACACCTTGTAAGGTAAGAATTCCTAATAATCTGACAAGAATGGGAAGTGCTTCTCTCTTGCATTCATATCATTTCCACCCTTTAAACATGACTCCTGGATTATCCAATTCTATTTAAATCCACAGACATTCCCTGAGCACCTGCTATACATTTAAATATATATCCTGCACCCAAGCTCTGGTCTAGCGCTATAGCCCTGTGAATAATTTCAAACCAATTTTAAATAGTATTAAATATTAACAACACATCACAGAATGGTAACATGTCTAGTTGTCGATATCCATTTCACTCCACACAACAAAGCATGAGGTAGATGTCATTGTCTCAAATTTACAGGAGAGCAAACTGTAGCTCAGAGTGCTTGTGATCTCCCTGGGCTTCCTTCCAGGGGCAGAGCTCCTGTTTTCTGACCCCACACATGACACTTTTCCTTTGATGGTATAGTTGGCTCTATCTTTGCTTAAGTAGCAATCAAGTAGAAGGAAAACGTAAGTCAGATGTGTATTATAAGCCAGAATACAGTAACTACATTACATGAGATTAAGTTGGCCTGCTAGAATATTTTATTTTTCAGCCATAGGACCAGGAAAAAGCCTAATGAAAATGTATTTAGGTTGTGTTCTAAAGAAATATATAATCTTACCAGGTAGAAATGGAATAAAATTCAGATAGAGCTGGGTAAGGAGCAATATAAGTCAGGACATTGTCAGAAACTTAGCAGACTTGTTCAAAGCATGGAAAACATTTTTTAAAAGTTTATTTGTTTATTTTGAGAGGGAGAGAGACGGAGAGAGAGAATGGGTGGGGTAGGAGCAGAGAGAGAGAAGGGGAGAGAATCCCAAGCAGGCTCCATACTGTCAGCACAATGCCCAACATGGGACTTGATCTCAAGAGCTGTGAGATCACGAACTGAGCTGAAATCAAGAGTCCGATGCTTAGCCGATTGAGCCACCCAGGTGCTCCGGCAAATTTTTATTCAGTAGTTGTAGTGAGGAGATGCTTACAGGGGCAGGTAGTAGTGAAAAACAGTGCTACAAAGTTACATTGGAACCCAGTGGTGGAAGATCTTGAATTAAAAAAAATAATAATGATAGTAAGTGTAGAATTCATTTGATGGGCAGTGGAATACATTTGGAAGAAGAGAGTGTCACATATAAAGCCATGTTTTTATTCTGGCAATGCTTTATTGTGTTCATTGAAAATAGACAGGTGAGTGGAGGCAGGGAGTCTGATTAAAGATTCTCAAGATTCATCCATATAAGTAGCCAGAGCCATATAAATGAAAGGCAGAAAGACATTTTAGAGATGGCCTTTGAGCGATTTGGTGCCTGGAGGGTGATGCTGAGCAGGGAGGATTCAGGGATGGCCCTGAGGGTTTGTGCTTGTTCCTGGTGGGTAATGGTGCCATAGACAGAGACAAGAATGGCAGCAGTGGGAGGGGATGATCACTTCAGCCTGGGATATGTGAATTGCACATACTTACAAGATACTCAATTCAAAATATATTCTCTCACTAAGGTGAAAATGTTTATCCCGTCTTATCCAACTCCAAAATGATCTCTCCTCTCAGACTCCTTTTGAACTCTCAATTGGGCCATAGAGTTGACATATAAGAGCATGGTAATCACTGTGAAGCTTTTCAAGTCCCACTCCTAGATACTATTAAAATGCTACCTGGGGCCTAATGTCCACCAAAGGCAGAGATCACTCACATGACACCTTGCATCATCTCTGTCTCTGGTTGCTTGCTACACATTGCTTTTCCTGTTCTGATTGTGTTCACCTTCTAGTAAGAGAAAACTTGATCTGAAGTGATGGAAGAAGGGATACATTTTCTCACTTAACAAGAATCCTGGCATCTGGACAGTAGAAAACTGCTTGTTTGGGCTCAGATTGCACATTTGGCAATATCAGAGTTAGCTTCTCAGATCTTTTGCTCTTTCCCTCACACTTGCCAACTTCTGGTTACAAGATGGCTGCTGCTGCTTCACATACCCCATCATAACCCAAGGAAGAAGGAAAAACAGTGGGACCACCATTTCTTCCTCTTTTATTGGGAATAGGATAAGTATTTCCAGAACCTCTAGCAGATTTCTTTACTCACCACATTGTCCAGACTGATATCACATGGCTAGTTGCAAAGGAGACTTGGTTAGGCTGGTCATATCACCAGCCCTAGAAAGGAGGAAGAGTAGAGTGGATATTGACAGTGTCTCCAACACTTGTGTTTCCTGCTATAGTGTGAACACTTTGAAGGCAGGGACCATGTTCCGTCAGGCCCTATGCCCCTATTATGCCGTGCCCTTTTCCTTCCCTGGAACTTTGCTGGACACAGGAACGTCTGGGAGGGAAAGAGCTTGAGAAACTAATCCTTGCCTTTTATGCTAAGCACCTTCTTTGTTAGTTCCTCTGAGCAGCTTTAGGAATGTGGGAGCTTCTGGATATATTTTAGAGAGACTTTTTTCAGCACCTCTTAAAAAAATAAAAATTAAAAAAAAAGAAAGAATTAAGGAAAAGCAAAATTTAAAAGAAAAGACTACATGCTGGGAGGAAATCTATGCTGTTGTAAAAATAGAATAGGGCTCAAGTGCATTTTTCAGTAATGAATGCATGAAAAGAAGCTTCTTAAATTATGAATGTGGCTTCTCTTGTTTATTGCCCAGTAATCCTGTTTTATTGATTTCTGTTTATTTCCAATCACCTAGAATGAGAAACTATGTTGTTTAGAGATCTTGATCCCCAAAAGATTGTTTAAAGCTACTCGGCTCTATTTAGTTGTTTATTTTTTGCTCAAAGTGATCGAATCAATACAAATACAAACAAAACACCTTTTCCTTTGCTCTCTAGAAGACTAGGGGAAAAAAATACAGGAAAGCTAAATAAAGATGCTTGGATAAAAAAAGTCCCAGCAAATGACATATTGATTTCTTTCAAAGAGTCAGAGTGTAAATTAAAAATATTCTTCTGACACAGTTTTTAAAGATGCACCGACTCAGCAGTGGTGGCACTTACTGACTTTCTCTTCCTAGAGGGTCAGTTTGGAAGCACATCCCACTTTCCCAAGATCCCGAAATAACACGATTCATATTTCATGGCTCATATATGCATATGTGTATTATTCTTACCAGAAGAGTAGAGACTCTCCATCTGTCCTTATTTCACTTAAAAAAATTCTTTTAAATGTTTGTTTATTTTTGAGAGAGAGAGAGAGAGAGAGAGAGAGAGCGCACACATGTGTGGGAAGGGCAGAGAGAGAGGGAGACAGAGGATCTTAAGCAAGCTCTATGCTTACAGCACACCATGAATCATAAGGTCATGACCTGAGCCAAAGTCAGATGCTTAGCCAACTGAGCCACCCAGGTGCCCCTTTATTTCACTTTTTTGATGCGTGTCTCTTCTACTGACATTCTACCTTCACCTTACTGATGAATAAGCTATAAAGAAAGGAAAAAATCTCTGGGTTGTGTTTTCCCTTTCTATTTGTTATTTTTAGTGTAAGTGGTTAGCTAATAGAAGTAAGAAAGGATGTGATAGATTTCCTCAGTTATTATGTTCTTAGAACACCATTGCCTTCTCTCTGCTTTCTAAGCAACTTCTGATTCAAAGGAAAAGCAATAGCCTGTTGGAGACCCACTTACTCAGCAGATATAACACACTCAACACTCATATCAGAGGACATGGTATGAAACCCTAAAAGACAGAAATGCAAAAGTGGTCACCTTTGGACAAGACTTTATCCATAGTCACTCTTGTTTCGAAGATAATACCAACCTCCCATGAAGAAAGACTGGGGGATTCATTCAGATAAATCTGTTTGATTCATCTTATTTCTTTACATTATGGGTCCACAGAATCCTATGCTCACAGGGCACCAAAAACTTTATATGTAGATGGGGTGGCAAGGAACAGGGCTGGACACACACATTGCATGTATCTCCTTTCCTTATGCACATGCTCCGTTGTCTCATTGAACTTCACTTATAAAAGGCAAGTTCAAAATTAAATGGTTAAGGACTTCAAGATGGTGAGAGCAGAGCATTAAACCAAGCCCAAGGCCCTTGTGAGCACAGAATCCCGTGTGACTACATAGATCTCCAGCCTGGGATTACATACCTGCGAGATATCACCCATTTTTACAGTGAATGAATTCTGTTGCCTATAAATTTGGGAAAATGAATAGCCTTGCTATCCATAAGAAATGAGAAATGAATAGTCTTCTTTTCCCACACAAAAGTTCTGTTGTGTTTGCTTTTGAATCTGTATCTAAGATGAGATAATCCACTATGGTATGCTGTAGCCTGGGAATGAGAAAGTGACTTCTGTGGTGTGAGTCCATCTGGATTCCTGAATTTCTCATTCAGCAGGACCTAAAAGACTTTCTCTAACTTGGGATTTATCATACAAATTGAAGAACTTTATTTGAATCCATCCCCCAATCTTCTTTGTGGGAGGTTGGAATTGTCTTTGAGACATGAGTAACTGGGGATAAATTCTCAATCCAAAGTCAAAACCCTTTGACTTTTCCCTCTCTTGGGGTTGGATATCATGTTATTCAGTTGGCTTTCACTTTTTCCTTATAGTTCTGACTCAAACTTACTGCAGATTACCTGTAACTCCATCAGTATTTTATTAAATCATATGTCAAATGCACAAAACTGGCTTTAACTGCTGCTGTTGCTCTGACATTTGTATCTGACTTTTCTAATATTATGTCCCTTGGCTGAGTGGGAGATATTCTCTTCAGTGTAATAAGGAAAAAACATCTTGTCTTTTTATCAGTTGTATTTTACATTCAATTCATTGCATTCGATTGCTCTTGGTAAATTTGCTGTGCCACATGCCAAGCTCCCGGTTGTGCTAATGTGCTCTTCCTTCTTGTGTTTATATTGTCTTGAGCTTGCTTTTTTTTCATAGTTTCTTATGTATTGGCATGAATCTGTCATACTTTTAGTTCTTCAAGATAGCCATTCTCAACTGTTTTCTACATTGACAGACACAACAGATGTTCACATGCATTGCACGCTCTTTTCAGTAAAAGCGGCTTTCCTTAGACAAAAAAAATATATATATATATATATTAGGTTATGTTTGACTCCTAACATCTTGCTCTTTTTTCTACTCCTTTCTCTCATGCTCATCTAGCATACCTTAATTCATCAGTGACCAAAGATTGAGAACCATGGCTATTTGCTCTGTACCAAATGGCTACCTTACATCTTTTTTCAGAATTGCTGACCAATATCCAGGACTGGCTTTATCCTGTAACTCATTGCTCTCCACCAACATTTTGTTCTTTTATTAAGCCTTTTAAAGCTGTGATCTCAAGCTGCCAAGAAGGGCTGTTTCTCCTGTGTTGAGTGGTAAGGTTAGGCCACAAAATAGAGGGTCAAGAGAAAAACCATCCCACAAAGTAAATGATTCTATTTTTCCTATTTTCTTCCAAAAACCCATGTCTTCTCCCTGAACTACAGAGCAAGAGAGGACATGGAGAAATGAATAATGGTAAAATTTCAGTTTAAAAACACACATTGGTCTTCTCCATGACTTTTGAATTTTACCATCCATTAACGGAGACCTACATCACTTTTTATGGATTATATTAATATTTGATCTGGTCACTAGCCTGTTAAAAACAGAGGCTTGATTTTGGTGATAGTATTGGCATAAAAACCTCACTTAGCATGGAAATACCACAAAAAAAAAAAAAAGAAGAAGAAGAAGAAGGCAGTGGCAGGGAGACAAAAATATAAACAACAAAACTAGATTGGGTCTTTGGAGCTTTGGTTATAATTTTGGCATTCCCTTGTAATGGGTAGACCCTAAATACTCAACAAAGTTTGTGGGAAAAACCAAAAGACTTAACAGTAGGAACACAGCCAAGCCTTACTGATTAGCTGTCTTAGAGAGGACTGCACCAATCAGAAAAAGCTATCCAACCCAGACCTTAGGTGTATGTAATCAATAGGCTCCTGGTCTAGATTCCTAGAGATGGTGTGTGGTTGAGTGGGTGGTTTGTATTTTCTTCTTCCTTGCCTCCTAAATAATATGTAATTTCTCCAGGCCAAGAAATAAATTGAAAGGATTTAGAGGGATTTGCTTATCAGTGGAACACCACGTAGCATTACATTTCTCCTGCTTTGGGGAAGGTACATTGAAGTTTGGTTAATCTTCTGTGGTTCAATACTCCTCTTCCCTCTGTCAGGATGCCTTGAACAACAGATAGATTAATCCCCCTTCTACCCACTCTCTTCTTCCTCCTCCCTCCCTCTTCTCTTGATCCACCCTTCCTTTTTTGAGCAGATGGAAGAAATCTTAAAACTGGAAAGAAAAGAAAAAAAAAAAAGATGCCACACCACATTTATTTATGTAATCCTAGAAGGCCTTCAGGATAGAAAGAAAGACCCCCAATCCTTGGCACAAAATTTGGCTAAGCTTAGCTTGGTTCTTCCGCTGTTAATTAAATCTTCAGTCTGCAAAGGGATTTCCTTAAAGGTTAATTCATTAGTAAAAGTTACTATGCATCATGTTGTTTTTTATTCTCCTCCAGTATATGCAATGTGGAAAAGAAGAATAAGAATATGGAGGCTGTTGAGGATGAGCAGAGTTTAAAGGGAATCTGGTGGTACTATTTGGTTGGATTCCTATATGATCTGCTCTTGTGAATGACTGTGAATAATCAGTTTTTGTTACAGTGGGTACCACTTATGGACTCACGTTAACTTTACATTTTTGCAGCTGATGGTGTAGCAGCCTATCAGTTTTTCTAGTGTGGCCTGGCTCAAATCCAAGTAATCTGTAAGCTACATGAGGACAAGGACTTGGTCTGTCCAGCCCCCTTAGCACAGCGATTGGCACATCGTAGGCAGCTAATAAACATTTGTTGGGTGAAGACTGATTGAATAAGTAAATGTATGCATACTTAATATCCTATATCAAAAACAATTTTCTGTTTTTATTTTCATATTTATTTTCTTAGCTCCAGTCCAGTTAACTAAATTTGGTGATACCAAATACCATATCTGTAGCCCAGGGTAATTCTCTTGAAAGCCGCCTCATTTCATGGAAATATGAGTCAAGTAAAATATGTACACATTCATATCTAACTTGGCAAGTGATTATCTCCAGGAGTGGGCAGGGAGAAAAGAGGAAAGGAGTATTTTGAAAAACCACAATAGCTTGAACTTCAGAAGACAGTTTTAAAATTCACAGGGTGTTCCAATAAAGTTATGTGGGCACATAGATGTAAGGCCTGAGGGGAACTCAAAAAGCATCTTAACTAGATGGAACTTGGTCTCTTTGTCTCCATTGTTCAGAGCCCGCCTCATGGGATTCCCTGAGCTTTCACACTCGAGCATGACAAGTTCAACTCATTTGTTGAGTTCAACTCATTGTTTCATTTTCTCATATTAGTGTCAGTTGTTTGTCTTGAAAATGTCTTGAAAATGACTATGAAGAGGATGTTCAGAATAAAAGGAGGGTATTGATAGTCTCACTCCTAGGTCTTGTTTCTGTATTGGGCTTGAGTTGGAAGAATTGATAGGGTGGTGGGAGAGAGGAGGAAGGGTGAGATTATTGCTTCTAACAAGCTTGCCCAAGCTCCAGGCCTTTTTCTATCTTTGGTTGAGTCTAAAAACCATCCAGTAGTGTGTGTGTGTATGTACTCCAGAGTAAACCCCTTCAGAGTGGAGGATCTATAAGCATCAATCCAAAAAGGGGCTATGCAATGGCAACAATTTGATAAAGCCCTAGTAGATAAATTTTAATTGTGATGGTCAAGGTTTCCAAATCTCATTAAAGTTTATAGATTTACCTAGAGTCTTTGGGTTCTTATTTAATTAAAAGTATCTCAGACATGATTTAAATAGAGAATAAATGTTCATAATGAAGCTGTATGATTCCCTCTCTCATATGAGATACTTTAAACCTCAACTTTATCACAGAATAGAAGTATAGAGGGGAAAAACTAAAACACCAAGTATTTTAAGGAATTGAATTCTTTTCAGCATGAAGCAGCTGCAGAGATGTATGGCTGTTTTCTGTGGGACTTCAGAATATTTATGGGCCTTTCTCTTTTCCTTTTTCACTGGAAGAAAGGCGATCATCATTCTTGAGTGTGTTATTTATAATTTCATAAAGCTGTTCTGTGGCAAGACTTATTTTATCTTGCGCTTAATCTCGGTCAAATAACTGTGCTTCCAAGGAGCTGGGCGGAGAAAAATGATTATCCCCCCAAATGATTAGCCTCTTCTCAGTATAAGATAAAGGGCTAAAGGTTGGAATTTGAAGTCACAAATGGGCATGTGGGCAGGAAGGAGGGTACATGGCGAATCTACCTCGAGCTGTTCTGACCATGGTAGCAGACATTTTTCTCCATGCCAAATAACAGATAGCAATGAAGAATGAAGTAGAGCCACCCCTGTGCTGAGATGGGTAGACCCCTTCAGACTAAATAATTAGAAGCAGTTGATTACAGAAACAATAACTCACTGGAGGAAAATGAGAAGCCAGTTCTGTGAAGCTGAGGGAATTGGAAGGTAAATATACCTATAAATTTACCTGGTGGGTAGAGTTTTGAGCTTTCTTCTGTCCCAGTTTATTCTAAGGTAATTTCAATAAACATTGGTAGAAAAAAAAAGAATACAAATGCAATAAAAAAATCTTTCAAGAAAAGAATAAAGAGGACTCCTTCCAGACAGATATTTTATTGAAAGTTATTATAATACCTATCTTTAGTTTTATGAATCCTAATACAGAACCAAGTAATTTCAACATATGGATTAAAAATATGCAATATGTATTTTTAAATGGAGTAATATGAATTATTACTTTTAATATGGAACTTGGCTAATGCACAGGGACAGAAGAACATTTTCCTGCTCTTGAGAAGGTAAAGTAAGGTCTTTAATCCGCACTGTGGAGGGATGGCACAGCGAGACCCATGCATAATGTTCTGGAACCATGTATATGAGCTTCCAAAGGAAAGGTGACAGGTGATGCTGATGAGATGTGGGGAGGGGAAGGAGAGATGTCTGACCGGACAGGATATGAAATTCGTGCTCATTATCTGAGTTTTCAGAAACAACAGGATAACTCAGGTAGCTGTTGTTCTGTCATGCTGGTACATCCTTTCACCCCTGCACTACTCCTGGGTAGACAAGTAGACTGTGCTTCTTCATGCCTCTGAGCCTTTGCAAAGACTGTTGATTTCATCTAGAATGCCCTTCTCCTCCACCAGCAGCTCTCCATTGTCCTTGCTTCAGGGTTTCCTGTCCCTCAGGGCTCATTACCACCTCCCCCTGCCATTTGCTCTCTTAGCACCTTATGCTTACTCTTGTCAAGGCATTCAGTTTACCCTGTCAAGTTTGCCTGTCTACTCGGTCCTCTCTTCAGAGACTGTGAATCCCCAGAGCAGAGGAACTATGGTTTATCTATCACTTTATCCCTCATAACAGTTACAGTGCTTAACACATAGGTGTTCAGTAAATATTTATTACAGTAATAAGTGAATGGATGAAAGATGAATAAAGCACTTCGATGATATAGTCATATAGCATAGATGGTGGATTTGGGAGTCCATCCACTATCAAACTATTTGGTTTGGAGGCGGTCACTGATCTTGTATTCTTTCTTGAGGGACTTACGAATAATGTGGATATTTGACATATGGGAACCTAATGTGTAAATATCTTAAGTTCAGCCATTGGGAATTATGAGAGCTTTAGGCAATCGTTGTGAGGGAAAGATATGAGGATGACATAGAAGGCCCTTGATAAGCATTCCCAGCATAACTATACAAATGGAAGAACTTCTAAAGCAGTACTCTTCCGTGAAGGAGCATGGATGGTGGGCAGTTAAAAATAGCAGATGTCACTACAAATTTCCACACCCTTGGTTATTATGAGTACTAAAAGTTTTAATATGTGTTAACTGCTTAGCTGACATCCGAGTATAGCAAGTATTTAATAAGTGGTAAATGTTATTAGTAAGCATGATTCTAGAAAGTTCAAATATCTTCTCAAGAGTACTAACTTCTCCTTTTCTCTAAGGATTATGAGTAATTATGAAAAATGGTTATCATTGTAGGAAACACACACAAACTAGTACTACTACTGTATTTTATTTAAAGATAAAATTCCATAGTTCCATTCTATTCATAATAATTACATCCTGATTCTGTATGTGTCTGCAATAGTGAAATAATTCACCAGCCATGGGAACCAATAGTCAAAAAGTGTGCCTTTTTCCCCAAAGTTCAGAGTTAGACCCTGCATTTACTTCTATGTAGGGAAAGAGACAAGAAAATTAAAGAGCTACTAAAAGAAAGCCTTGGGTTTTCCAAGAGTAATTTTGGATCATATTGTCATTACTTTAGGAGGTGATTCTAAGTACATATGATCCCAAAACTCTGGTTTGTAATTTGGGGATTTTTTTTAATGTCAGGGATAGGAGTAGTAAAAAAATTTTTTTAATCCCTAAATATAGTGTTCTAAATCCTGAGTCCTTTGCAAATCAAAGCTTACTGCCCCTGGCAGAGCCAGGATTTCTGAAACCACAGTGTTCTGTGGCAGGCGTGGTAGCATTGGATGCCAGGTTCTCCAGGCAAACATTGGTTACTGCGTTGGGCAATGAGGAGATTGAGATGTTTGTAATGGCTTTGGGAATTTCATTGGCAGTGGCTGTAATTGGTGATGATGGGGTCTGAGGGACCAAAAGGAAGGGGCTGACTTCACATAAAACCCACACAAATTGTCTGGACCCAGAGCCATGGGAAACAGATTATCTTCCAGTGATTTTTAAGCTCTCTTGGCATCTCTATGAGTGTATTTTTCTTTATCACTCTTCATGACAGATGCAACCAGAGGTGATGAATGAAAGTGGAGTTAATGAATTATCAGTAAGAAAGAATAGTTCTAAAGGGGATGAATATTTGGAGATAGAATGCATAGGTGGATGGAAACTTTATTTAAACTAGGAATGGCAACTAGGCTTGGCATTGCTGTTATTGATTGATTGATTGATTGACTTAGTCTTAGCTAATATTTACTTATTTTATTTAAAATTTATTTATTTTGAGAGAGGGTGTGCACACACGTGCAGAGGAGGGGCAGAGAGAGAGGGAGAGAGAGAATCCCAAGCAGGCTCTGTGCTGTCAGTGCAGAGTCTGACGTGGGGCTCATTCTCACTAACAATGAGATCATAACCTGAGCCAAAATCAAGAGTCAGACACTTAACCACCTGAGCCACCCAGGCACCCTGCTTCTACTTACTGAGTGTATACCATATGCCAGGAACAGAGCTTCACTTTTAACTTTTCACTTAAATTGATGACAAGACACTATGTTTATCCCAATTTATAGATGGAAACATTGAGGCTTGGAGAAGGGAAGTAACTCTACCCCTGGTCACTGACTATAAGTGTAGGAGCTGAGAGTCACAGCTATGCTCAGTGAAGAGTCAGTCCTGCTCACTCTGTGGTCTGCTAGACTGCCTGTCATGGACCCTCCTTGAAGTCTAGCCACTATTAATAGGAACTACTGGTAAAATGTACTTCTGTTTCTGGAGGAACATTGTATTCATCCATATTCACATAGAAGATCAGCAGAAGTAAAATCTCTGGGAAGTAAGACACAGGGTCAGTTTACTGGGGATAAAGGGAGTAAAAATGTGGAAGAGTGTATGTGTGGGGTCTACATTGGTGGTTGAGCCCCATCTGGGGGACACAAGTGGAGGTGAAGATAGGGAAAGAGAGTGCTGGGGACAGTGTCACCCAAAACACGGTAGCGGGGAGAACTTGTGCAGTACTAGAGGAGGCAGGGGAAAGCTGAGAGGAAAATAGTAAATATTTTTCAGCCTCAGAGTCTGGTACTCTTCCTGAAAAGAAACTCTATGTCATATCTTTGGCTAATCAAAATGGCTACAACTTTCTTATAATTGTTAAAAGTTTCCATTAATGTTTCACTAATGCCTTTTTTGGTTTCTGTTGGAGTTATGCATTGCTTTCTCACATTCTGAATGACCTTAAATTTTATTGCCTGGCTTTCAGTTCTTGGGATGAGTTCACTAGATTTTCATTTAACCCACTAGCGTTCACTCAGTACTAGGAACCTATGCTAGTTATGCCACATACAGGCCATTCTGCAAGGTCCTTATAATGAAGTCACCAACAAGTATAATTGATTACACTTTTGAAGTGTATTCTAGGCCTCTTTTTTATTACCATCCTCTGAAGAATTTTTTTAAACAATCTTTTTTTTCCCTAATTGCCCTCGTCCCATAAAATTTTAATACCACAGATATACTGTCTATTTGTTTAAGCACTGTGGGCTTTTTGGCAGGTCAGAAACCATTTTAATACCTAAGATCCATCCCCCCTACACACCCAAAACAATTTTTGCTTCCTTGAGGGAGGTCTTCCCTCCATGCACAACTCATGCTTTAGAACTATCAAAGAATGATTGCGACCCTTCCAAAAATGCTGTTTGCCTCTTATGATTGCCTCTGCATTTGCACAGTTAACGTGTGTTCCCTTACCACTTCCCTTCCCTCAGTAACTGAAAGTGGGCCCTGTACAGGCCCACACACACCAGGAAACTCCCAAGGAGGTGTGCTCACCATCTCTGTCTCTACTGCAAAAACATGGTGGCTCTAGGACACAACTGCCAGTTTTGATTTGCTGGAAGTGAAATGCACACTTCAGTACTGTCTAATTGAAAAAAAAAAAAAAGTATGTTTGAAAATCCTTTTTTCTATTTACTTGGAGGAGGAGCAGGGGTTGAAGTATCTCCCTGTCCAATGTAGAATCAAGATCAATGACATGGTTTAAGGCACCTCTCTACCACTGTCAATTAAGCGAAATCAATTACCTAGTGTGGTTTTTCTACTAATCTTTGTTGTGCCCAGTAATTCTATGCTTAGCGTGTGTACTTCAAAAAGGATGTTCTCTGGAAATACTAAGCATATGGGTTGTCGTGTTCATTTCTTTGCTAGGACTGCCATAACAAAGTAGCACAGACTGAGCGGCTTAAACAACAGAAATTTATTTTCTCACGGTTGTGGGAGCTGGAAGTTCAAGGTCAAGGTGTCAGCAGGGTTGTTGTTTTTTTCTGAGAACTCTTTTCCTGGCTTATAGATGGCTGTCTTCTCCCTGTGGCTTCACACAGTCGTCCCTCTGTGCATGTCTGTGTCCTAATTTCATCTTTTTATTAAGGACCCCGGTCATATTTGATTTGGCTTACCCTAATGATCTCATTTTAACACAGACCCTATCTCCAAATATTTGTCATATTCTGAGGTACTGGGGGGCTTAAAACTGCAGTGTTTTAATTTTGGAAGACAGAGTTCAGTCCATAATTAACATCATGTAAGAAGAGGTGTAAAAGAAGTCTATGTGAGCCACAAGTACAGACTTTGACTAAGCTGTATCTGTTCAAATCCTATTTCTTACTAGCCGTGTGTCCTTTCTGAACTTCAGTTCTCCTTAAAAGTATAATAATTATATCCATCCCAAAGGATTGTTGTGAGAATTATATCTAATCAATTAATAATAACTATAATAAATATATATACATGTCTAGCTCAGCATCTGGCTTGTAATTGCTTTTCCTCTTGAATATGGATTCAGACTTCAGTGCACTGAGAATAATAAAATCAGCAAGTCAGTTAACATTATTAATATCAAGGTGGGAAAGAAATGGGAATTTATTGAATAACTGTATATTGAGTACTCTCATGCACATAGTAGGACATAAGATCTGTAGATTAATTATTCAGTAGTATTTATTGTGCCTGCAATATGTATCAGGTACAGAAAATAGTCTTCTCATCTCCTGTATCGCAAAGGCCCTTCTTACTACCCATACATACAGTTTTCTGTATTTCTTGCAGCAGATTCCCTGGCACTGGGGAGTTTCTGCAGGATCCAATAGAAAAAAGAAAATGTTTCAAATTGAGTTACTATTGTTGCAACTACATTTTTTTCTGCTGTCCTCAGAAACAGTCCTACCTGTGTCCAGAGGCTGTCATGTGGTATTTCTCTGCTGGCCTACATTACTAATTCAGCTAATTGCAGCAATTACACGAAGAGATCGCTGCTAGCGAGAAAAGCCATTATACTGTTCCTGAACAGACTGCATTCCTCAGCATTCATTAATTATGCCAGCCTATAGATTCACAACCACCAAATCATACACTTGAGACCACACACCATATGCATTGAAACCCTCTCAAAGCTTGCAGTGCCTTTCCGTGCTGGCTTGCACTCGTGTATTGTCCAAAATTTGCATAGCCCTTCTGCTGCCCTTTGGATTCTCAAAATTGAAATTACAGTCAGAAATAGAGTTAGGCTGTACAATGTGACTTATGGGGATGGGATGATCTTGAGCCTCCTGGAACCACTCTGAGTCTTTCACCTTCTCATAAAACCCATACAGGTTGTCTGACCCCATAACCATTCACAGCCACACAAGAGTTTAAAATTCTTTATCCTACAGCATGCCCTCTTTAGAGAAGAGAAAGAGTAATAATGATGGAAGGCAAGACATAGTGATAAGTCTTTGATGCTTTTGTTCATGGGTTTCCTTATCTCTCTCTCTCCTCTCTCTTCCCCCACCCCATTATTTTTCCTTTGACACGCACAGCCCACATCAGATGACCTTGTTTCATCTGCTGAATGTTCAAGCGATGATGAGGACTTCGTTGAGTGTGAACCGAGTACAGGTAGGTTAGGTCAGTCTTGTTTTGCTTGCTTTCTTTTTACATTTGCAAAAAACAATACATACATATATGTGAATATACATGTGTTTTATATATATATTATAGTGTGTTAATGTGTGTATTTCCTATATCTATATATGTATAAGCATACATATATAAATATTAATATATAATCAAAAGCATCAAATCCCATGGAAGGAGCAGATAAGATCCCAGGGAAATTTAAAGTTATTTCCTGAAAACTAAAGAAAAAGCCATGGTGTGCCGCCTAACTTTGAGCAATCAGACACCCAGCTTAACTATGGGAACAAGAAAAGTACAGCAGCCACTGGCAGTTATGAAATTGACAGGGTGTGGGATCATGAAGATGTCTATACAGAAATAACATCAAAACACCATGAACCCAAAGTGGAACTATAGAGGTAATTTAAGCCTCATGAATTGTTCTGAGTCTGCATGGCAAACAAAACCGGAAGCCAAAATCAAACAAACAAACAAATAAATAAATAAATAATAAATACATACATGCATACACACATACATACATACACACATTTTCCATGGGATTTCAACAGCAGTTAACATGGTATTATATTTATACTAATTTTGTTCATTGTGCGTTTAGAGAAATTGTGCAGTATTATAGCTTAGTGAAAACAAAATTAGTACTGAACCATGCCATGTCAATAGCTGAGATGCTTCAAAATGTATCTATTGTGCTGAAGTTGAGAGTTGGCAACTTGATGCTTCAGTGTGTTCCCCATTTGCACCCAGATACATTTTGATCTTTTTATGGTCTTTCTTTATAGTGAGCTATATATGATATAATGTCCAGCAGGCAACTGCAGTCCCTGATTATTTCCTATCAATTTTTCCAAGTCGTCTGTTTTGAGACTTGCTATAAGTTAAACATTTATATATATATAATAGAGAACAGATATCATCGAATTTCTGTGTATGTTTAATAGAATTAAAAGCTGGAGTTGGGTCAAGATCTTATTTCTGCAAAGGCTAAGAGAAATAAATAGAATATTCTAGTTGATTCTTTGGTTTGCTTGATTTTTTTTCTTTTCTTTAAAAAAAGAGGTGAGCCATTAAACATTTTCTTTTGCTAATTCTGGAGAAATTCAAGGTTTGTGAAAAAAATAATATAACCAAAGAAAAAACCTTCCAATTCTTACCCCAAGATGATTTACATTTTCTCAAATTTTGTTGAAGGACTGACTGGTGTCTTGCAAGTGGCTTTGAATCCAGGAAGTTCTGTGGGTTCCTATTTTTAGCATTACATAGGGGTATAATAATAGGTAGGACCTTTCCATTTTGGAGTGTGACCTGTTTCTTTGGGAGCTCAGTTGTGTAGAAGGAAAGTAACTGTGGCCTGGTGGTCAGATTTTTTTTTTCCAGATTATTAGACAATAATGTACTACATGAGGCTTTACTAATACTGGAGGTTAGATACATCCAGTCTATACCAGAACTTGGACACCAAGTTTTTATTCACTCATTAATTCATGCATTCATTCATTCAATATTTCTGAGTGCTAGGGCAGGGTACAGTGTATCTCTAGAATTGAGGCCCTCCTGTTCTAATAATTTTCATAAATGAGCTGTTGGAAAGTAGAATTAGGAGCTTTGCTACCTAAATTACCTCTCCAAAATAATTCAGTTCAGCAAGTATTTTTTGAGTTAACTGTGTGTTAGGCATGTGCCCCGTCTTAGGAATTCAGATATAAATATGACATGTTCCTCAATACATATGTTAAGTTAACTGATTTCATGGCCAATAGTTTCAGATATCTAGACTTTAATTTGGATTTTTCTATTTATCCTTTCTCTGGTTTTCTTGCTTTCATAGCAGAGATATCTGTATATATGCAACAATGTTGATCAAACCTTTAGATTTCAAGTCTTCTCGTAAAAATTAAGACTTCACCATTCCAAAATATTACCCCTGTCTTCCCCTACTACTTCCCTGCCTCTTATGCTAAGTCATTTCCATAGCAACCTCCATAACAAAACAGAGGGGGATTCCAGATCTGATTCATGAGTACAGCTTCCCAGGTTGTGGGTGTATATTGCCATTTGGTATTGAACTTGAACAGGCCCACACTTGAATGGCCCCAAACTAAGTCCATTTGCTTTTTTAGTGGCTGCACAGGTGTTTCATCTGATTCAAAAGCAGAGGACAGAAATTCAATGCCAGCATTTCTTGAGTAATATAATTACATGGGGCAGGTGGGAGATAAAAGCTGTTTTTAAAACAATCTGTTGTGTTCTCTGAGGGGATGTAGGAGGGGACATATAAATAAAGTAGGTGACAGAGTGTTTACCCTGAAGGAGCTAACATGTAGCTCTAAGAGACTAATATTGATCCCTTCTGCCTGGGATTATTCAACTCATCACATTTGAAGAAGGAGCATTTCTTCTTTCTAAACTTATTTACTCCATAAAGTATTCCTGATAAGTGATTCAGATATACAGGGAAATAGGTCAGAAGCATATTTAATACAGAAAGGAGGTAGATATTCCTACTGATGTAGAGGTTTTACCCTGGAGGCCTGATTAACACTGAGGAAGGTTACACACATAGAGATACAAAGCCCTCTTCTGCATCCCATGAGAAATATCTCCATAGCCTTCACATCTTCCCAAAACAGTGTGGGTTAAAAATCAGAAAAACGTAAGCCAGTTGTTTCTGGGGCTAGGTTTGCCCTGCCTAAAGAGAAATCTTTCATTGCCCATGCAACAACAGATAATAATGGCAATATTTGGATCTCTTCGGCATATATGATTACTCTGAGATTCTGTGTGAATATTGAGATTAAAATTTTGGGTTTGAACATTCTAATTCACTGCCTCGGTTTCTCAAATTTTATTCTTTCCAGGCCTGATGTTTGATGGAAATACACTCAGTTTGGTTAATAACCCAGGCCTCATTTTATCTTATTTAACAATTACCTTGTCTTCTCTCATTTTGTTGGCAAGTTGAGGATTTTCTAGCTGTCTCAGTTATAAGGCATTTAACTTCTACTGATTCTTTCCTGATTATTTAGGTTCACTAGAAGCTCTTATTTTTCATAAATTTGCATAATTTAGAATTTGCTCTATTCAACAACTTTTGTTTTCATTTGGGCATCAAATTTTAAATGAAATTATTTTTATTTTTAATCTTCAAATCAAAATGGATTTTAAAGCTTCTGGTTTTGAGTCAGATGTAAGCAACTGCCTTTTGTGCCCACAACTCACTTTGGCACTTAGAGATCACGCTCATTTGTGTAGCTTAGTTATATCATCTTGAGGGACCACTTAAATTTTTTTGGACTTTGGCTGATGATAGTCTAGAAACCTTTAGATCTAATGGGTCTCAAATTTTCTCTGGATGGAATGAGTAAAAAACGAACAAACAAAAAACCCCTGCACCTTTAGACCCACACAGAGAGTGAAAGCTCAGTTAGTATTTGACTGAATTTATATGACCCTCAAAATACCTCATAATCTTACATTAAAGTTGGAGATGTTTCTTACCTCTAACTTCATCTGCCTTTAAAGAGCCAAATAAAACCTGTTGAATTATTTAAAATATATGATTCCATGCAAATAAATATCACCCTAACAAAATCCACATTTCTTAAAAAAAAAAATCCTCTACTTTTTATAATGAGTCACAGGTAAAATTACATTTTCTGAACATTTACTTTGAGAAACCAGCATTGAAACTGTGGTAGGTTCCCCTCCCTAAGGAATGTGAGGAGGAAACACACACACACACACACACACACACACACACACACACAAAACCTCAAAGCAACCAGGCTGGAAGAGTGAGCATGTGACCTCCCTCACGACCTTGTAACCTGAGACCACCTAATCAGACTGCATGTTTGTGTGTTCCCATATATGGGAGACAAAGAAATAGAAAATGTATAAAAAACTACACCACATGGTGATTGGGGCTCAGTTCTTCCATATGAACCCAACTGAGACCCGCTGGCATGAGTACAGTTGCTTCCCAGAAAGAAAAGCCTCAGTGTCATGAGCCTCTGTGGGAGAATCCTGGTACAAAAGTTTATAAAATCATAATGAAGGTATTTGCATCAAATGAAAATATGCAGAAGAATATTTGAATAGCTATTTCAGGACTTAAAATTGGGGGTCAGGGTTTTAACTTTCCTAATTTGTGCACATGAATTGCATTCCCCACAAAGGAAGTCAGTATCTATTTAATATCTCAGACTTTGTCTTTGCGTACAAACCCTTTTTTTCCCAAGCACACTTCTGTTGATATTAAATCATGCTGTAAATTCCTATTTCATTGTTCTCACCTCTTTGGATCCAACAACAACAACAAAGTAGAGAAGCTGGAGAGGATTTATATGACCACTAGAAAATGGGATTTTTGATAAATGAAATTATGGAAGTCAAATTACACTTAAGATCTGTAGTCAGTTCACATCTGTGATTTAAAATGTGGGAGTCAATTCTGAAACGTAGAGAAATTGATGATGAAAGTCACTTCCTAAATGGAAAAAATAACTTCTCTCCCTTCCTGCTCCTATCCCCACTCTCTCCATCTTTAGAAATAGAAAACACTGTAGTCTTAGGTGAGCGTTTATATAATTAAAAATTACCGGGGCGCCTGGGTGGCGCAGTCGGTTAAGCGTCCGACTTCGGCCAGGTCACGATCTCGCGGTCCGTGGGTTCGAGCCCCGCGTCGGGCTCTGGGCTGATGGCTCAGAGCCTGGAGCCTGTTTCCGATTCTGTGTCTCCCTCTCTCTCTGCCCCTCCCCCGTTCATGCTCTGTCTCTCTCTGTCCCAAAAAAAAATAAATAAACGTTGAAAAAAAATAAATAAAATAAAATAAAAATTACCAACTTTCTGAATTTTATATATTTATGATCTCAGTATTCTAAAGTCCTGGGGCAGGGGTCACAGAGCAGAGAGAAAAATACAAAGAAATGCCTTTTACACCTGAGAAGTGGGCATGGCAACAATTAGCAACAGTATTGATTTACCCGGCCATTCCACAGGGATACATTTTTCTAGTTGTCAATTAGCCAGGGGTTTTGCCTCCACTTTTGTTAAATGTCCTTTGATCAAATCTCAAGGGACAGTACGTCCACCAGCGGGCAGACAGTAAAAGGAAGTAAAGATGAAGCAGATCCATCCATCAATAGACCTGTGCTAAACAATTTTCTTAATGGTTGGATTGAGGGAGATGTTTAAACTATTGGCAGTAATTTGAGATCACAAAATAATTACTTTTCCCAGAGTGGCTCTCAGATGTGTTTTTACTCCTCAAATCTACAGCCCTCGCATTTGCATTTGGTGTTATTGCTACTTTGTTCCTCTTTGTTAGTCGCACTATAATATTCAACCCAGTGTGGGTGAAATTTAAATTTGGCAAAACACCAAGAGCATAGCCTTATTTATGTTCTCCAGGTGGAACTGGGTTCTTAATCTTTATCCGTTTGAGACGCCTCAGCATTTATAATAGGAAAATCTGGCGCTGAATTGTGAAAAGTTCACCAAATCCTTAGGTTTTTATTTGCTGGAACACCGTGGAAAATGCAGCTGAAATGTTAAGACAATAATAATTTTAGATCAGAAGGATAAGAAGAAATAGAGTCTTATTTTTCAGAATCCATAGTTTAAAAAAAACTGAATGTGCTGGTCATTGACATTAAATATGATATTTTTAATCTTATGTGTGTATAGAAATACATTTTGCTATTAGTGTTTTCAGCAAGCTTGAAGAATTAGCAACTTGTACATTTTATTTGGGTTTTTATTCAATTTTAGAAATATTGTTCCACATGGAAAAATTGGCTAATGACATGATAATTCTATTTACAAATCTTGAATCGCCACATGGAAAAATTTTTCTAAAATTAAATGAAAATCAAGTGTATAGTAATATAGTCAACGCATAAATAAAATGCCATAGGAATGTTTGAGCCTCACGTGTCCAGAATCCACCGTGGAGCCCAAGTCCACTTTAAAACACTTCGAATAAAAGGATAATGGGAAGTAATCTCAAAATGGTTTTACTTTTGTTAAGAAGAATGTACACAGATGTAAGTTTCGTTAGTTCAATTAATCATTGTTGGGTATAGACTTTAGTCCCTTTTACATTTGAGTTATAATACATGTCTGGTGTACACAAAGGGAAAGAGTTATTGACATCTTTAGATCCAGGCTAAATTAGGGTAAGAATAGAAATATATAGGAAAGCCTACTAATTGGCTGGTGGGCAATTGATAGCTCAGGCATGATATACAGAAAATATGTGACTCATGGATTGACCATTATCATGGTTTTCATAACAAATACAGTAAATCTAATAACCAGAATGATAAAAATAAAAAAAAAATTCCATTTATGTCCATTACTCAACATTTTGTGGTATGTTGACAAGGGAGGGGAATCAATGAGATCAATGTGTAAGTGTACACATTTCCATTTGAAAGTTTTGGAAATTATTTGTACAATTACTTTTAGTGACTGCTATGTGTAGCCACTAGAATAGGTGATAGGAAAACAAAAATAAGGGGCACCTGGGTGGCTCAGTCGGTTAAGCGGCCGACTTCGGCTCAGGCCGTGATCTCACGGTCCGTGAGTTCGAGTCCCGCATCGGGCTCTGTGCTGACAGCTCAGCTCAGAGCCTGGAGCCTGTTTCAGAATCTGTGTCTCCCTCTCTCTGACCCTCCCCCGTTCATGCTCTGTCTCTCTCTGTCTCAAAAATACATAAACGTTAAAAAATTTTTTTAAAATAAAAAAAAAAAATAAGACATAACACCTCTAAGAGTTCATAGTCTTTTAGGGAAGACAGATACAAAAATAAAGGGAATAAAAAGGAAAGAAGGGAAAGAAAGGGAAGAAACAGTGTGGACGATGAATGGAAATTCCTAGAATGTTATCCGAACTCAGAGGAGATGTTGCTAATTCAGCGATAGCGTACCCCACTCTAAGGATGGCCAAGAAAAATCATAGAAGATGATACCAGTGACAGAATCATTTAACCCCGAAGATCATTCTTTTGTATCTTAGTTTGGGGGCACAGAATTTCAGATTCACTATGATTGAGAAATTAGTGCAGTTCAGTAATAAACGTCTCTTTGAACACGTGTGCAGTATGGTGTAGGTCCAGGGCTTCTTAGGTCGTGGGGTAAGGATGGGCATGGCTAAGGGAGCATTCCAAGACAAACTCATGAGAACTTCCTGATTTCAAACGCCAGTGCAAGTAGTTGACAACATGTGAGCTGAATGAAATCATTAAGCAAGCGTTCCCCCTGCCCCCACCAAGTATCCTCCAAATTAATAAAGAGGGATTGGGTTTCTAAAGAAAGTTTTTTATGAGTTTTTCTTTGTTTTTGTTCTGTATTTTTTCTCCCATAAGTCCTAGTATATATACTGTGTGTATATATATATATATTTATATATAATATGTGTGCACACTAAATATATAGTACCTATCCCTCTATATATATGTAGACACAGTATAAGTGATATTAGACTAATGTAAACAGAGATTAACAACAGTCCCTGCCATCAGTCATGTGTTTACACAGAAATTCACACCATCATCTTTACATCAGCCAACATAGACATGCATGATACTGTTTTAACTTGGCAAACAAAGCATGTGAACTTTTCTTTGGGTTTTATTTCCTTCTGTATCATAACTACAGTGATGACTACATAATTCAGTTATCCTTGGGAGGGGTGGAGAGAAAAAATTATACAGATATATCTATCCATATATGCACATTCCTGTGTGTATATATATAAATAGATATATACCTTGTATATATTTGAAAAGCATTTTCTGCTGTTTTCACCTCATCTTGTGCCGCATGAATTTTTGGTGTTCAATTTACTTTATTTTGTTTTGATTCATATTTAGTCTTTGGTCATTATGGCTATGTTAAACTCATTGCTATATTTATTAGTAATTATAATCATTTTTTAAATACTGAGAGATATATACATATACAAAACAAACAAGGCAACAAAATCTTTTCTTGCCATCCTAATCTCTAATTTCTCCCCCTTCAGCATATCCCTCCAGTATTTATATTTATGTTCAAAACAAACCCCAGCAAATCCAAGAAAGTTGTGTACAAAAGAATGAAACACTGTGTTTTCTTCTTCTCCCTCCTATACATATTTTTTGCTTTAATTTCCTTCCTCTTCCCTTTTCATTTTTCCCCATATCTGCACAGGCCACTTACCTTTACTCCCCACCCCCCCTTAAGACCATGTAATTAATTGAAAGGAGGACAGATGAGCCAGAAAAAAACATAAAATAAAAAAAGAAAGAAAAGGAAAGACAGACAGACATCCAGATACAACAGAGAAACACATCCCTGTCCACAAATTTCAGATGGCATAAAAAGAATTTTATTGCAGATGTAGAATATTTGTTGTATCTTTTATTTCTGGACAAGCCCAGGATCATTGTGTGGCATGCAGTGACAGTTTTGTAGCTAATCAACTAACCATGGCCTTCATCACCAATGCATGGCTGTAACGATGCCATCTTGTGTTTCATCCAAGTGACACATCCAGGCTAACCCAGCAAGTCCAGTTGTATGAATTGTGGGGGTAACTTTTGTAGTTATAATTTCACGGGTTCTCGTTTTTATTATTTCCATTGGGTCACGGCGGCCCATGAGCTGCTCTCACGACACATCTGTATGCTTTTGTTCTTGTGTTTGCTTTCCTCAGCACAGCAGTCAGGCATGTGTCTCTTGTCTGGCACATCTGTCTTGCCATCTTGTCTTGGAGTCCACTGTTATGCTGTCGTTCTGTGATTCTGTTCTCTGTTTGTAACATGTGGTTTGAAATGCCCTCCCTTTATTTCTCACTCCTCTATTGTTTCTACTTTGAACCTTACCCCTAGGGAACTTCACAAAGGAGCAAAACAAATTTTCAGTCGAAATGTAAGGCTGATAACTGTGGTTTGCATCTGGAAGTCATAAGTTGCACTTTTTACCTGGCAAAGGGGGCAAAACTTATAGTGGGAAACTGCTAATGATAATAGTCAAACAACCATCCAATCAACAACAATAAGAAACCCTTGTTGATTTTTTTGACATAATTAAATGGGCTTACTGTTAAAGAGATTCCGTGTAAGAGCTGATTTCCAAAGAGTTTTTCTATTGATTATCAATCTGCTAGTTAAACCTTGTCTTCAGGAAGAGATCAACAGAAAAGTTTCTCAAAAAGTGCTAGTAAGGGAGCATCATCATCATTTCTTCTACATAGAGCAATGCTTGTTCCTGAATTGGTAAGGAAGTTTTGGAAATCTGAATGTGTTTTATAATGAAATTCATTTATTTTTATATATTTTAACCTAAAATGTAAATGTGTTTGGCAACTGATTGGAGGGAGAAAAAAAAAAGCTTCTTAACTCACTGGTTCTACCTCATGCATATTTTGAAGTAAGATTACCTTTTGATCTTTCAAAGTCAGATATGATATGTATTTTATATTATTTTTTAATTCATGGAAGCATTATAGAGCCAACACTTCAACTTAGACCCAAATCCTTTCTTTTCCCAAAGAACACAACATACATAATAGTTTTGTTTCTGAGAATAGAGTGTGAATTTCTTGAGACAGAAGTGGAAGAAAGTGCCCAGTGACTTATTCAGGTGCTGGATTATACTTCTGATGATCCAGGAAATTTGCAGGATTACTTGGAATGATTTGGTTTTCTTGACACTAGCATGAGGAAAATGAATCTTTGTAATAGGCTCACCTCCTTATTTATCAAGGTTGAGCAAGAGAATACAAAATAGGTACCATAGATTCATAGATTAAAGACTTTAAAAATAGGTCTAAGATTTCTAAAAATCCCTATTTCTAATCTGGACAAGAGAAAGCATTTCAAGGCAGATGGTTTTATGAGATGTTTCAGTCATCTTAGGGTAGCTCTGTGCTGTTCTTTAGGGGAAGAGGACTGAGCACCATAAAGTAAGAACTTCTTAATAAAGACAGGAAGGGAGAGAGGGAAGAAGGAAAAGAGAGAGGGAGAGAGAGAGAGAGAGGAGGAGGAGGAAGGGAGGGGCATTCATGATGAACGAGGTAAAGCACCTTGTACATGTTAAGAAACAGCACACACACACAGACACACACAGCCCTAATTTGTTGTGTCTGTAGTGTACAATATTCCCACCATGGCTAACATCAAGCCAAAAATATGACACCTCTAAACAGAGAACTACTACATGAATATATAGTATTTTCACTAAATAGATACTACAGATATCAACCATCTCAGGGGCATAGATAACAGTAAAATGTGGTAACATACTTAGGAAGTAATGAGTTTAAAGTTTTTATTACCTTTGTTTTTAACATAATGTACTTGTCTGCAATTTTATATACTTTGATTTTTGATGATGGCTGTTAAACAACCAACTTGCAAAATACCTGAAAATGTGCTAGTAATCAGCTGTCATGAGCTGGTTTGCATCCCACTGGCCCAGGTGCCATGCTGGGGGCATTCAAACACCATATTTATTTAAAATGTTTTTAAGTTATTATGAGTGGGAGACTGTTAGGGCCATCTTACAATTGAGAAAATCAGCACTCAGAAACTTTGTTTTTCCAAGATTGCATTATCTGCACATAGTGGCAGAGGTAAGATTCAAATCCAAATGTGTTTGAAAATGGATGCATTTTATTTCTACCACAGTGTGCACAGAGGATCAGGATTAAACGCTTATTAAAACACTAAATTTTGGAACTATCATGTGCTCATTTGTGGAGCATTCACTAGTATTGTTTCCTGAAAATAGAGTTGCCAAATATCCTCCCTTAGTAACTGAAGATGAGCAAGATATTTCTTAGGTTTGCTAATCTTGCTTCCTGAGCTTTAGAAAAAATATAACAGGCGTGCCTGGCTCAGTCAGTTAAGCGCCCCACTCTTGGTTTCAGCTCAGGTCATGATCTTGTGGTTCTGTGAGTTAGAGCCCCACATTTGGCTTGTGCTGACAGCACAGAGCCTGCTTGGAATTCTGTCTCCCTTTCTCTCTGCCCTTCTCCTCTCTCTCTCTCTCTCTCTCTCTCTCTCTCTCTCTCTCTCTTTCTCTCTGTCACACACACACACACATAAATAAATAAACATTTTAAAAAGACTATAACAGATGCATTTCTTAGTGCATAATTATAATCTCCAGCATGATTCCATGAGTCAGTTGTTATGATTTTGTAACTTTTAGAACATAATGAACTTTATTTAGTTATAGTATTTGAGGCATGTTAATTAACCAAATGCACAGTAAAATATATCATTGCCCTTTACTTCCACATTTTCTCCTAGAGTAAAGTAGTATACTGACACTTAAAACAGCATGAGAACCATTGTATTGCAGAAAATATTGAAGCTTAAAAAAGTCATTTTCCTGTTACATACTTAATCATTGCTTTGTAAAAGAGTTTGAGAGACCTGGGAATTAAAAAGGAAAAGAGTTGGATCTTATTAGCCCTTCTAATTTGATGAAAAAAATTCTCTGATTGGGTTTCCGATAATGCAGTATTTTACTCTGATTTGATGTCAAGTTTAGTTGCCCTGTGGTCTGACTTTCAGTGACAGTATACACAATATTGAATAAAGTCCCCTTAAGTGATTTCTAGGTCTTTTCCTCTAGGTTTGCCACTGCTACATCTTTGTTCCTTCATTCAGTAAGTACTCCTTGAACACTTAAGTAATGGTCAGGCATAGTCCTAGGTATTTTATATTTTTAAACTCTTTAATCCTCATAATAAGCCTGTGTGGGGCTATTGTTGTTGTTTTTATTTTAAAGATGAATAAACTGGGCACAGAGGAGCTAACCAAATTGTCTAAGGTCACCCAGCAAAGAAGTACAAGAAATGGGATTTGAACCCAAGCCAGCTGGCTTGCAAGTTCACACACTGCTCACTATGCTATACTCTTATTATGTAGCACTTACTCTCCGTTAACCTCGATATATGAAAGTGCTACCTGCTTCCTGCATAACAATGAAAGAAAGTTTGTGTAGTGAGTATATTAAGTGGTTGGGTAATACTGGTTAAACAGATTAGTTACTGTGTATCTCAAAGGCTTCAAAAACATTGCTTGATTGGGGTTAGGAAATTGCTCAGTTATGATTTATCCACACAGCTGTGGTTGAAACAACTTACCTGGTTTCCTGTGAGGTGGAATGGTTCCAATATTCAGGATAAATACCATCACTTCTGTGAGGTTATTCCGTCTTGATTTGCCTATGTAACAATTTGTGCAGTGCGCTTCTCGCTCATTACTCATCAGCAGCCCTGCTTAGCACATGTGATCAGACAAGAGCCCCTCCAAGAACACAGGCTCTCAGTGAGAGTTCTGATAAGATGCTGTATTTTCTTTATTTCAGAAATAATTATGTTCCTTGGAGCACAGTGCTTTCGATGTTACAGCTAATAGAAAGCAACAAAATCCACGAACATGGACCTCAGAGGACTTCTTTCTTACCTTAGCATCTTTTCTGTTTTAAATCCACCTGTTTATCATCTCCTTCATTTTTTTCTCATGTTCTCACAGTATGTATCTCAAACTATAAAAAACAATCAAAACCAACAACAACAACCAAAAAACCAGAACCAAACCTTTTTCGGGCCCTTACATTTTCTGAAGAAAAGACTCTTAAAAGGGGTTATTAAAAAGAAAGCATCTTTTTCAAGCTGTGCTTGCTTTTATTAGAGTCCTTTCAAGGAAACTAGAGCTTGCCCAAGCATCTGAGCGTCTCATTACAAGTGACATCCTTCCTGGCCAGTTCCGAAGCCAGATTCGAAACCAGAAAATGTGTGCAGTTGAGATTGCTTGAGTAATCCTCTATTGTCGAGTGCCATGGCCGTCTTAGCTTGGAAGCCAAGAGACACCATTTATACAAAAACATAATGAGAGTTGGCAACATTGTATTGCTGAGTGTTCCAACTGGTCTGATCAATCACCCAGGGCAAAGGTCAGGCGAACTTTTTTTTTTCTGTGAAGGGCCAGGGAGTAAATATCTTCAATTTTAAGAGGCTTCCCTTACCCATCATAACTATTCGTCCTTGTTGTAACATAGAGGCAGCCACTGACAATAATACATAAATGAACGAGTGTGGCTATGTTTCATTTAAACTTCATTTTAAAAAGCAGTCATCAGACCAGATATGGTAGTTTGCTAAACCCCTGATGTAAAGAAATTTGATAGGCTTCTCATAGTGTGTTTCTCTCTCTCTCTCTCTCTCTCTCTCTCTCTCTCTCTCACACACACACACAATTTCCTAATGTCTATGCATATATGAATCCTTGCTCTTTTTACAGTCAATCCTAACAAATATTTGTTGAGCTCTCCACTAGGGCATGAGAACATGTAGAATACAATAGGACGTTAAGACTCATTGTTTAAGCATGTAATTATCTCAGGGGCACCTGGGTGGCTCAGTCAGTTGAGCATCTGACTTCGGCTCAGGTCATGATCTCACAGTTTGTGGGTTCGAGCCCGGCATCAGGCTCTGTGCTGACTGCTTGCTCAGAGCCTGGAGCCTGCTTCCGATTCTGTGTCTCTTTCTCTCTCTGTCCCTCCCCTGCTCACGCTTTGTCTCGCTCTGTTTCTCAAAAATGAATAAATGAAAAAAATTAAACATGTAATTAGATATGAAACAGGACAACAAACACACATACACTACCAGAGTCATCTTCCATCAGGTTCATGTGCACTGCATTTCTGGTAAGAGCTTTATGCTTTGCCCTCCCTTTTGCAAATCTATCTTTTGGGCTGGGCGTGGGCTGCCTTCTCCTCTGCTTCCAGCACTCTTTGGCAGAGATTCCTTGAACTCCAGCCCACATACTGTGTCACATCCCAGCAATTCTTCTCCAAACCTTGGCTGTGGGTTATTGAGCTGACAAATGTCTAAATGACTGAGATACGATATTTGCAACCTGCTGAGAACCTCTTCTTCCCCTGTACTTTTTGATTTGTAGCTTTATAAGTTTTACGGAGAAAAGTGAGAAAAATGTTTTTGGTGATACCGGCACTGAATGGGGCAGACAAAATTGAAGGGATGCAATATATAGGATTCCTTCCTGCATCGAGAAGAAAAGCATTTATTTATGTCTTAGCCCTCTGCGTGTCGGAGGTAACAGATTATACAGTGGGGTGCAGAAAGGAGCGTCCTATGTCCTGAGGAGAATAATGTGTTCTATCCACCTGGCAGCAGATTAGGTAGGAACACACTATGAAAATACAGGTTCAAAGCCATATTTAGTATGACTGTGAAAGTGACATTTGTGACTGAAGCATTTTATGCATCAGTGTTTTGGCATCTTTAATATTAGAAATCTGTGAAAAACAAATACGAAAAACTCCTGGATGAATATTAGGTAAATTGTGAAGCCAGAATCTACTGTATCCCAAACCCCCAGGGGGAACGTAAGATTAACTTTTGGGAACCAGGATGCTTATTAACAACATTAAGAGCTTTCTCCGTTATTAGCAAGGCCCCCTGATGTGATATTGTGCCTGGAGTTGTAAGGTCCCAAAATGGCTCAGAAAGAAAACAGAAAACTAAATGAAGAGACAATGCAAGGAGACAAGAAAGATCAAGCCATTGAGAGGCTTTGGGGACAGGAGGTGTAGGGATGGGCTTCTAAAGCAACATCATCTGGCATTAGTGTTTTAATAAGACCCTGAGATAAAAAGGATTGTAGAAAACAGAAGTAAAACAAGGGTAAATTAAGGGCATTGATGGATGACCTGATAGGAATGTAACAAAATGAAGTCAACTTCTTCCTCTCCCATTATGTTTGCAGTAGCCTGATACTTTACTATGTGGCTGATTGGTGGGTTTAGTGTTTTTGTTAGCTTGCTTGTTTCTTTCTTTCTTTACTTATGCTTATGCATTACAAGCTTGCCCCATAAAGCGAAGGGGCAAACAAAGTCGCCAGGAGCCATTTGGGTAATATGAATAGGTGAAGTAGACCAAGTTTCACAGAATCAGCAATAGCAAGAACTCTGATAAACTGCAGAGACCATGGCCTCATTTAACAGCATTGAAATTGAATATATTAAAAATGTGAAAATAAAAACAGACCCTATGAAAGTCAAAGTACAACAATGACATACATAGTGTTTTTAATCCTATTTTTAAAAATTCCCTCATAAAGTTTGAGGAACATGCTCTCAGTAAGATTTCTGGTGAAGGTATCACTTGGTAACATTGAGTATCAAGTTAAACACAGCAATTCCTCTTCCAAACTCCCATAAGCTAAAGGTCTTTTCCTTATCTTTTTTCCTTTTATTATAATCTTAAAGTCTAGGGGGTGCCTTGGTGGCTCAGTCAGTTAAGCATCCAACTCTTCATCTCGGCTCAGGTCACGATTTCATAGTTCATGAATTTGAGCCATGCATCAGGCTCTGTGTTGACCGTGCGGAGCCTGCTTGGGATTCTCTCCCTCTCCCTCTCTCTCTCTCTCTCTCTCTCTCTCTCTCTTTCTCCCCTCCTTGTGCTCCCTTTCTCTCAAAATAAATAAAGTTAAAAAATAAATAAAGTCTACATACCTCTAAGAGTATACACTTGAAGAATTAAGAGTTCATCATAATTATTTTGTTTTAGGTGACAAAACTAAAGCCTACATAGGTAAATTGATTTGCTCAAGGTTACTGAGCTGGTTTTTTGTTGGTTAGAATTAAATCCCGGGTGTCCAAAATCCATAATCCATTCTGTTTTACTGATGCTGTGCTGTGTATTAAGGTTAAAAAAGCAAAAAACTCAAAATTTTATTTTAAACTGAGATAGTATCCAACAGAAAATTCAGAGGATGTGTGAAAACTTGTTTTGTTTTTTCTTTCTTCTTACTGGCCATGCAGGGGTCAACTCTACACCTCTCCATTCTGTTGGTCACTAGAGGAACCAGCTAAAAGATTTTAGACAAATGGTGAAGTAATTAGTGGGGACCAGAAGTGACTTGTGGTATAGACTAAACCAGTGCATGCACTAGTGAGAAGTTGTTCCTTCTGTCACCTTCCTCCACTGAGGACAGATGGTTAGGCAAATTGGAGCTATGTTTCCAAAACTCAAACGTAAAAACCAGTGTCAAGCCATGCCAAAACTTTTGCTCATCCATGGTGAAATGAGAAAAGTAAGGACAGTATATACAGAATTTCCACAAAGTTAAACTTACAGAACTGCCCTATCTTCTGAGATTATATCTTCTAGGCTTTGATGGCTAAATCAGTCTTTTACAAAAATAATGTTTTGTCCCTGTTTGTAACATCTTTAATTAGCAAATGAAAGTTGGCAACTGATGTTAGTCCTTCCCCACAGACTTTTCTTTGTCATTTTACTGGTCTCTTTAAAAACAAATAAACCAACATCCAGAAACCGAAAAATGAGGTTTAAAGTATTATCTATACTGGCACACTAGATTTAATAGATTTTGGAGACTAAAGACCCAAGTCTAAAATTTTATTATGAGCTAGATGATCTGAAGATCAAGCCATTTATTTCACTGAGGCCCCAGGAAGTTATTCTATGCATAGGTCACTTAGATGTGAAGTATTAAGAGAGTTTTGATTCCCAACCAAAGAAATAAATGAAAGCCACAAGGTAGAATGGGAGATCCTAAAATATTCCAGAATACTTGTTATGAGACAACCAAAATCGGTTTATAAGCATAAACAGACTTAAAGAAAAATAGAAATTTTTAAGCACTGGAATCTAGATTGCGAAATTTTTTTTCATACGAACCTTTCTAGCTGAGTAGAGAGAATGATTTTGCCGAGTTGAATTAGCCTACATTTGAGTTCACATGATCCATCTTTAATGTCAATAGAAGGTCAAAAACCTTAGTCCCCAGCCAAAATAAAAGATATGTTCTATACTAAATACAATTACTGGATTCGTATCTGTAGTTCTCATCTCCTCCTACCTTTTCTGTCTCTTGGGTAATCTACACCAATATCCTCTTGCTTAACAAAATTTATTATCTAAATATTGAAAATATTATTTAATATTTAATATTAATTTAGCCTAATAAAAAGCCATGCCAAGTTTACTGAGTGTCTATTGGAAATCAGAGATTTGATGTCCTGAATCAGATATAAGGATTCTATTATCAGTAATAGAATCAACAGTGCTTATGTTTAGGTGGTGGCCCATGGGTGAGTTTTATTTTGTTATTCATACTTCAAAATTTGTACATAGAGTATGTATTACATTTGTTATCAGAAAGCAAGGAATATGTGTGTGTATATGTACATATATAAATACATATATTTTATACATATGTATGTATAAAAGAAGTCCGGCAGGGAAATCTTGGGTGGGGAGACTTAGATATAAGAATTCTGCCAGACCATTAGTTTGAAAAAATAGTGAACCCTATTTTTCCAGTGAGTTTGAATTATGTTCATGGTGTAAAGCTCTGTAAAGAAAGTTGATGAAGGAATTCAAGACGATGATGATGATGATGGTGATGATGATAGGTAGGACTCTGTGTAGCTGAGCATACACCAGTCCTCTGGGATCCATCCTGTTCATCAGGTGACAAATGGTCCATGGATGCACCAGGTGGTCATATAGCAGCAGTAGGCATGAGATAGCCTGTAAATGACCCATTACCAGAAAGTTTAAAATCTGTGTTTGGAAACCAGAAACACAGATGGGACATGAAGTGGCCTTCACCAGACGCTTGGGAATATGATTGATTTTGTAACTCAGCCTTTAGGTGCTGTGTACATCCCCACCGCCTAACCACCCTCAGTGGTACACCTGCTTATTAGATGTAATACATCGATGAAAGAATGCAGTTGCAAAGGAGTAATTAAAAACTTTGTATTCCTCTCTCTCTACCTCCCTCTTCTTCCCTCTCTCTCTTGATAGGATGTCCAGAAAATTAAACCAGCTGTAGATTAATTGAGACTCTCTTCCATGTAGGGAACATCTGTCACTGCTGCTACAAAGATTGTATTAACGAATTGAAACATTTGATTACCTTTAATCCAAAAGAATTCAGCAGCCTCTTCAGTCATTTCGTTTATTGGAGTTTTTTGGTGGCTCTTTTTTTTCACATGAAGCTTATGACTGTAGTCCTTCCCTGAAGTCGTGAGATATTTCAGCAGATGTTGTTTTCCATATCTCTACCCTTTCTCTTGTGAGAAGGGGGGGGAAGCCTCAACAAAAGCAGTTTTGGAGATAGACAGAAAAGGTCTCCTTTATGAACATATTTTTAGAAACAGCTGGTAAAGCAAACGGTCCAAATGTGATGCCTGGAGCATATCTATTCAAAGAACAGGGTTGTTTAAAGATAAAAGCAACCACTTTTAAATATCAACATTAGTAGCAATTCCCACACTTATGTTTAAGAAATGGGAGAACTTGCTAAGACTTTTTGATTTCGATTTTGCTTTCTGGGACAACTTTTTTCATTCTTTTGGTTTTGTTAGTATGTGAATTTATTAAAAGCTTCCTGTCAAATTGTTTAAATTGTGACTATCATCACAGATAAAATATTTTTAAACTTACATACGATACATTTTTGAAATTTCATTTTATGCTTCTGAGAACGTTCCTTTTTGATAGCATCTATGTGTGGTACAAAAGAATAAAATGGGAAATTGATAATGTGCTGAGATTATCATTGATCTTATAACCCATGTTTTGGAAAAAGGCAGTGCTACTAAAGGACAAACATTTGTACTTGTAGCCATTAAAAAATCTAATTTCACTTTCATTGGCCACATTCAGAGTCGGCTTTATGACCTTCCCTTGTCATGACTTCATTTGTTTGCTGAATTGTTTTGTTCTGGAGCCACTGCCAAATACTATTACACAGCTTCCTTTATCACACTGATTGGCGAAATAATTCTTTATTATATTTTTTACAGTAGTTCCAGTTTTCAAATTACTTATGAATTCTCTCTGGGTCAGGCATTACATGAATGCTGATTTGTTATGATCGAACTTGATAAATGAATGTGCACCTTACCAGTTGCCATTCATGTTGACTTTTTCCTATACTTTGTTCATGATGGTTTTATTTTCATTTAAGAAAATTGCAGAAGTAGTGCCTCAAGGAGAGGTAGTTAGTCATCACATTTGATCTAGTGGGCTCTTACCCATTCGAGAGAGGTTCCATTTTAAAATGTTGCACAGGGCACCTGGGTGGCTCAGTTTAAGCACCTGACTCTTGGTTTCAGCTCAAGTCATGATATCATGGTTTGTGAGGTTGAGCCCTGCATTGGGCTCTGCACTGACAGCATGGAGCCTGATTGAAATTCTCTCTCCCTCTCTCTCTCTCCCTCCCCCATCCCTCTCTCTCTCTCTCTGTCTGAAAATAAATATATAAACATTTAAAAAAGTAAATAAAATCATGCACAGAGAGGTGCCTGGCTGGCTCAGTTGGTGAAACTGTTCAACTCTTGATTTGGGCTCAGGTCATGATCCCATGGTTCATGAGATTGAGCCCCACATTGGGCTCTGTGCTGACAGTGTGGAGCCTAGTTGGGGTCCTCTCTCTCTCCCCCCCTCTTTCTTTCTCTTTTCCTCTCCTCTACGTGCTTGCTTGCTCACTCTCTCTCTCTCTCTCTCTCTGCCTCAAAATAAACTTTTAAAAAATTTAAAAAATTAAAAATCATGCACAGAGAATAATCTTCAGTCCTCCCTCTCCTCACCCCCCACCTGTCCCATGGGGCATGATCCTTACTCCATAGATGGAACAGAGAAATTTGAAAAGTGCTTCACTTATTTTTTCCACTAAATACTTACAACCAAACTATATTTCCTATAACTCAACACATCCACAAGCATGTCTCTTTGCTATTTAACCCCAAACTGACCTACTTGATGCATAGTTTTGATGTTATGTAAGATAGTTTGGGACTGATTTTTTTAATTTTTTTCTGTCATGCTGGTCCTGGAAAACGTCATAAATACAACCCAGATTTTTAAAAATATATGTATCCTTATCTTTATATGCTTGCAGTAAAGTCTCAATCAGTAACTTTCATGGGTGGTTCTTTTGATGTAAAAATAACTCCATACTGGAGTTACAGATCCTCCAGCACTTATCACATTGGAAATCTGACCATGATGTCTGTATATTTGTGTATTAATACCATTGTGATCACACATCATACATACACAAAATTACATAGACATACTTTACTTCCTTCCTTGGAGATTTTTTTTCAACTTTTGATATTGAAATAATTTCAAAGCTGTGACAGGGGAGGATGGGGAGGACGGTTAGGATGCAGGTGAAGGTAGGGAAACCTTCACTGAAGAAATGACATTTGAGGTGAATTATGTGGGATAAGTGAAAGTTAACTGGAGAAAGAAGAAAGAAAAGGCATTGGAGCAGGAAATTTTAGACATTGGGAAAAATCAGTCATCTCTGAGAGGGGATCATTTGGGAACAGCAACTACCTCACAGGATTCTGTCTAAGGTATAAGAGAAAGAACCTTCACATAAATAGACTTTGGTGTCCTTTTGCATCTTTGGGTAAGTGGAGATGAGAGCAAATTTAGTGACCCTGCAGCGTGCCTCTTGGTGAGGCGTGAGCGGGCTCTGTGAAGAATGGGCATATGGTGAGTAAAATGATGTGGTCCCTGGAGGAATGTAGACTTAAAAAAAAGAAACAAAAACAAAAAAACCAGTCTGTAATGTCTGGTACACCAAATCCTACCAATAAAAGAGAAGGTGACAAGAATATATGCCTTAGATGGGAAATGTCACCAAAGCCATTCCCAGGGTCTTAAATGTGAAGCATCTTAGATGATGCTTTACATTTCAGTGTATAATTGTGCATTATTTCTTCAAACAAATGCAACTTGGACGTGAGAGACTTAAGACAACATGCAAATTCTAGGTATTCTTACATCTTGCAGAGCCTGTGAGTGAATCAGCCACACAAGAGTTTTGTTCTGTTTTTTGTGTTTGTTTTTGTTTTTCCTTTTGTTTTTAAGGAAAATAGACATTGCCTCCAAGTGTTGTGTTGGAGATGAGAATTGCATATTGGCGATGGTAGCGAGGAAGTAGAGCCAAGTATCAATCTCCTTATAATTTACACAGTTCCGCATTTCCCCACTACCATCCTCACCATGACAAGTCATTATCAGTTAAGTCATTGAATATGTTACTTTAAAGTTACTGATCACTTCCCAGTGTGATTAATGATTTTGAAGGAAATGGTTTGTATATGCTTTGATTTTTTTAATACTTGCCCACAATAAAAATTTGCCTGTGCTTCTACACTTGGAATAAAAGAAAAACTCTTTGTACTAGGACTTATAATAATATGTTCTATTTATCACATTTTTATTATAATTAATAATCGTTGGGGTGCCTGCGTGGCTCAGTCAGTCAAGCATCCAAACTCTCGGTTTCAGCTCAGGTCACGATCTTACGGTTCGTGGGTTCAAATGCCACATTGGGCTCTCTGCCGACTGCACAGAGCTTGCTTGGGATTCTCTCTCTCTTCCCCTTCCCCACTCTCACATGCAATGCACTCCCTCCTCCCCTCTCTCTCAAAATAAATAACCATGAAAATAAATTTTAAGTAATAATAGTTATTATTACTATTATACAGAAATACTCATTTTCCAAAAGGGAGATAATAGGAAATCTATTCCAGAATGCCCACAGCAGGAGTTTTCTAAGTTACATTTTGGATTGCTAACAGCATCTCAGTACTGGGTAGGAACCAAGTCTTCTTTCTGCTCATTGGGAAAATAGCAGTTTTTCTTTGTGTCTGTCATTGCCCATGTGTGGCTTATCTTCTGCTGATAAAAAGCCATTCCTTCCGCTGCCTATTGCACTTTAGAGGATTACTGCTGATTACCATTTAGATTTTTTAGATTTATTAAGTGTGACATAGTACATTTCATGGAATCAGAAACCAGTAGCCATCAAGATCAATAGTAGTGGCCTGAATCCGTTATAAATGAATTGTTTTATTGCCTCCACAATGAGCAGTATATGTGCTGCTACAAAAGCTTGGTTCTAGCCCCTGAAAGAAAAAAATATACATATTTATTTATTTAAATGTGTGTGTGTGTGTGTGTGTGTGTGTGTGTGTGTGTGTGTATTTAGTTCTATGGGATAAGAGAATTCTCTGAAGTTTTCTTCCCAGAGAGAGGTTGCTAGTAAGCATCTTTTTCAGTGGAATAGAGCTGAGTTATGGTAACAACATCATTTACCCATCCAGCTTACCGTGGCCACAGAACCCAATGATTCTTTTTTTTTAAATGAAGGTGTCTGCATATCCACAGCACTGCTCACTGTATTTCATTACAATGCAGTGCTTCACTCAACACACTCTGAAAGAAGAAAATATACCTGGAGCTTCAAATTCAGCCACTTCCTCCAAGCTGGGCTTGTTTATCTGTCTGCAACACACTTGGTGCATTTGAAAGACTAGTGATGATGTTCATTCATGCTGTAAAATGTGTTGAGCATCATGGCCGCTTCCTTCACAATGGCCTGGCATGGAAGGATGGAGAAGGCCATTGTTACTACACAAATGACTGTCAATTTGCCTCTTCTATGACTTGCCCAGGGAAGTGGCATCATTTTAAAGTTCTAGGGAACATTTATGACTATAGTATTTTAGTTGTAATTTTGTGAGACTCCTTAGTAAACTTGCAAAGGGTAAGTTTGGAATCTAGAAATACTTTGTTCTATTTCAACTAGGAAGGACGTTGCTTTATACTTCTGTATGATCCTTTATCTAGCCATGGAGTTTGGATTCAGGCTTAAGAGTAGGCTTGAGAGTCATTTTCCTTTGGCTCTAGATAATGAACAAAATGCTTTTCTCTTTCAATTTTAGAATGAGAGCACCTTTATTTTTTGAATTATACTCAGTAAACCTCAAAATGTATGATAGCAGAGAGCAAGAAAGAACAACTTGGCATGTGACTGTTTTCCTTCTGCAAGTACTCAACCAGAAAAGGAAGTCTGTGGCACTCAAAAGGAGGTGTTGCCTGTTACAAAGCCTGGAAGTTAGAGACAGCCCACAGGCCTGAGGGTCCTTCCAGACCCTTGCCTGATGCCACTTGCCAGAACTAGGGAAAGGAATACTTAGTTTACTGTTCAGTGGCACAGATCCACTCATCTTATAATGGAAGAGAGCTAGTCTACTTGTCCCCTTTCTATAAAAACTCTTCTTTACCAGAGTTTGGGTAAATATAGACAGAAGCAAAGTAACCTCTCCATTTTGTCTTAATGGACTAAACCACACTGGTCCATTGCCTACCTCCTAACTTATTTGCTCTGTAAAAGGCAACTTGCTCAGTTAACTATTCAGGCAACTTTGTGAACCTTCTGTGTTGTTTGGCACAAGGCATTGTTGATAGCTGTAAGCCACCTATTTTTACTCCTCTCTTCATTTCCTTCACACTGATTGATGAAATGGGAAAGAGGTTGAATAAGCTCACTTTTTTCTTTAGATGACACAAATATTAAATTGACAGATACACCCCTAGGAAGTTCCAGTCCATTTCAGGAAAGTGTTGATATGAGGTCTTTAAGGGTCAACAGTCCTATTAGAGAGAGGGAGACCACCAGGGAATCATGAGGAAAAGAAAAATGAAGGAAACATCTAGATTCAATAGGAAATTAGAGGTGCTGAGAGCATTTTAAGAAAAACACTTGCTTTTTCACCAGCTGTGTTGTTTTGTTCAAAGGGACAAGAAACTTCATACATTCTCTGAAATGTAATAGAACTGCAGACCTAAATTCACAACTTTTTTCTCTTTTACATAATTGTTTCTTTCCTCAAGAGCGAGTGAGTGACTGTTTTCACATGAGAACTGGTCGTGTACAGGATGTTAATGCACAAGTGGGTCAGGTAATGGTGTTTCACACATGCAAAGTAGGGAAGTTCCTCCTTTGGTCACATTAAAGTGTGTGGATTGTGTCATGTGTTCCATCCATGCTTCTGGGAAGCTCATGTAATCCTGAGAACTGAGGGTATATCTACAGCTTCCTTAGATACCAGGCTGCTGGGGGCCTAGGCAATGTGTCTGGTTTTATTTTTATCTTAACGTGGGGTTTTTCCAGCTTCACTTAATATGTCCAGAGAATAAAGCTATTTTAGTTAGGCATAGCTCTGCCAGTCTTAGAAACATTGAGGATGGGTTTCCTTGTTGGTACCTTAAACTCACTAAAGACTAAAAGCTGAGAATTTGGCTGCTGGCAAAATTCCACTACAACAGCTAATAGAGAGTTTTGGAAAGATGCCAAGAGCAGCCAGCTTGCATTAAGTACTTAAACTACTATTTAAGATCAGTTCTGCAGTTGGGAACTTGAAATCAGCCACAGATCCACCTTCTAGCTTCTAGCCTACTTTGCTCTGGGTTTTTCATGTCTTCTGTTATTTCCTCCAAATGTTATCTCAAAGTAGATTCTCTGTGTGTGCCTGTCTCTCTTCATACTGATGTGCTTCTATGGAAATTCCACAGTACTTTAGAATTTAACAAGCACTTTCATATGTGTTACCTCTTGCCTTGTACAAAACATTAATGATATGATATTACCTATATTAATGATATTCATAGTTGAAGAGAAATCTAAAGGACTCATGGTATGGAGTATGTCCTAAGTCGCACTGTAGATCATGGCAGGAAGGGAGAACTAGGTATCATGGGCATGGGCTGTAGCCCTCGCTCTATTACTCAGTGTCTTTCTGACCGTGAGCCAATGTCTTAAATTTTCTGTAGTTTAGTTTCTTTACCTTTAAACCAGCGGGTTTTTTTATTTTTTTTTTATTTTTTAATGTTTATTTTTGAGAGAGGTACAGACAGAGCACGAGCAGGGGAGGGGCAGAGAGAGAGGGCGACACATAATCCAAAGCAGGCTCCAGGCTCTGAGCTGTCAGTGCAGAGTCCAACATAGGGCTTGAACTCATGAACTGTGAGATTACCACCTGAGCCGAAGTCAGACACTTAACTGACTAAGCCACCCAGGAGCCCCTAAATCAGAGGTTCTAAACTGAGGGTAATTTTGCCCCTAGGAGATATTTGCCAATGTCTGAAGACATTTTTGATTGTCACAACTGGAGAGATGCTATTGGCACCTAGTGGGTAGAGGCCAGGGATGTTGCTAAGCCTTCCACAGTACATAGGACAGTTCCCATAAGACAGAATTATCCGACCCAAAGTGTCAATAATAATGAGGCTGAGAAACCTTGCTTTATTATGTAAATAATATCTACCAGATTCATCATAAGAATATTAGGGGGCTCACATATATATATGAAAACATAAAGTGGCTCCCATGTCGGATATTAATATTATTTGGCATTACATATAGACACTGCAATCAAATCTAAAGAAGAAAATGGATTTGTTCTCCTAGATTAAAAGTCATAAATGAAACTATCAGATTACAATATATTCAATACATCCCCTAATCTCGATCCATAATTATGGCTTTAAACCAATTCTCTAAACATAGAAGAAACAATGAAAAAATATTAATCTTAGAAGAAACTTACCATCCAGTGACTAATACAGATAAAGGAAATTGGAATCCATGCAACTAATAGACTTTTCTATTAGCATACAGTTGTAACACATTTTTCCTAATAGAAGCAAACTTGAAATAATAAGTTGTTTGGATCACATTAATTAACATTCAGCTCTATTAGATTTGTACCTGAGGTTGGGTTCATTTTACCAGTACTGATGAATATCAAACTTAACAATATCTAGCCACATTATATTAGAATAAAATATGTTTTACTTCAAAGGCAAATTTTAGACTAGACTCTTAATAATGGTCTTTTATATTGACTCAGATAACTAGAGATAGTAAAAAATGAATTAAATTTCAGTGATCCAAACTACAACATCAGCTATAATAGTAATGAGAATTAATCCTTTTTGTAGCTTTTATCGTGCAGTGGCCTCATATGTATATATAACTCTAGAGTTTACAAGTCATTTCTACAGAAATGACTTATTTTTGTAATGCAGTCCTCTTAAAATTTTAGCTTAAGATCCATGTACAACATCTGAATTTCTTCACAAAATTTTATTTACATGAGCATTTTTATTGGAAAAGAGCATGAAATCCTTATCAAGTTTTCAATAAGGTTTGTTATCAAAAAAATCGGGAGATCACCCTTAAAATAAAGGCTAATCTTTTCCTAAATGCACATTTTCACCAAAGTCCTCCTTAAATGATATTGTATTTATTCAATATCTATATTAGCAGATCATCTCTAGAGTCACTAAGTGACCAATACTTTTAAAATTCTTAATTGACATAGACACAGATTTTTTTAAATTTAAAGATGCAGATCGGAAGCTCTGCCATATAGCTAAATTGAATAATTATGCAAATGTGTCACAATATTATTTAATTGGACCTTTTGGAATGAAAATAACCCAGGTGTGCAAAACTCTTTGCAATCTGGAACAACCATTCTAATATATATCTGCCAAGTAACAACATCTTGTATGTAAACAGGCAGAAGAAAACATCTCTGGCTGCCCCTCCCCCCCCCCACCGAGAAAATATATATGAGAGAGCATGCACATTATGGTACTGCAAATTCTCAGGTTGCTTGTTATGGAATTCACACTGTATAAGAACAACTATATAGACAGGAAATCCAGGGAGTTGGTAGTTAAATAAACAGGATTGTCCCACACCCACCAATAATAGTAACAAATGCTATTAAAAGCAAACTCTGTTACAAATGTTGACATTCTACCTAGAGCCCATTCTCTTCATTTTCTTATTTCTATCTCTCCCACCTTTCTCTCATCTAATAAGAGATTTCCAAGTACTGCTCTTATAACTGCTAAATGAGTTACTTGCAGTAAGATGCCTCTTCGATTCTCCTGGAGGGTCCAGTTCTCTTAACCTTTCCATTTGTGGAACCAACAATTTAACTAGATATTATTTGCTGCTCAACTTCCCAGCTACAGACACAAAAATTTGCCATGGAAGGTCTATTGAAGATGTTATGTATGTTGCTCAAAATATAGCCACGTGTCTGTACTTGTTTATGTTCTAGTAGAGACTATAACATGCAACATGACATAAAAGAAGCTAAATACTTTGGGAAGAGAGTATGCTAATGAATACCAAATTATTGAAAATGACAAGGTCAAAATCAAAATCAGAAGACTTTGTATTCTTTCCCAACCATACTTTACCAGGACTTGGGTAGCCAGATTCAGATACCCTTTATCTTCCTTTGCCACATTTTCCTATTCATACCCTGTCTTCTTCCGGGGACGAGCAGAATCATGGTATCTTTCCCCAAACACTGAGAAAAACTTGTAAAGTAAAAGCAAGAATGTTCTTCTTGGTTCCATGCCCACAGTGACAAAATAAAAAACCAGTTCCCTCTTCAAAACCTGCCATATACAATTACCACTCTAAGAACTTTGAAAGTGAGGCTGCAGGACTGTTTGATTTTAAATTCTTTTCCTCTGTACCATAATACTTTTAATTTTAGTGATATCTAAGAATAAATATTAATATTACTCTCAGAATAGTTATTTTTTTTAACTTTGGAAAAAAATCAACATCTGAATATTTGTATTTTGATTTTTTCCTTGTACAACCTTTAGGCCTCTATTTCAGGATTTATGGCTACCATTGTTCATGGGGAATCCCTTTTTGGAAAAGCCTTTGCTTCTAGGGGGTAAAATGTAGTGTGCAGAATGAATTGAAGCTACATACCAGATGACACAATTGAGGGATTGCATGGAAGAATTTGTGGCAACTAATTATTCAAATTGGAATGTGGCCACTGCCCTGGGGTTCATAGTTTGCTTTATACGCAAAGTGGATTGAGATTCAGTATAAGCATATGTAGTTAGAATTTCAGCACTAAATCACATCCCTGTATGGGGCATGTGGGTTTTGTTGTTGATGATCATAACAGTTACACAAGAAATTTGACAATGATGGCAGGGGAACATAACCCTATCAGACTTGGCCACTGTTAGGAGGATGCAATTTAAATTCTGCCATGCATGGAATAGCCTAGCTTATCTGTGGATGGTTATTAAAAACTACATAGTAAATTTCAATCAGAACTCAGTCCTCTGCAACTGACTTCTAAGTTTTCACAATTCTGCATTTTTTAGGGTAGAATGCTTTCTAGTGAGGTTTCTTTCTAATGTTATAGAGAGAAGAGCAGAACAAATTCAGTTATTCTTCTCAACAAAGTTCAACTGGGTGCTACTAACGGTTCAGAGAATTTGGGCTGAAATGGTTCTGGACACTGAAAGAAACCCAGTGGTAAAAGGCAAAGAGGTTAAGTGTGATCCTTAAAGTGAAAGCATAGCTATCACTTTAATAGCCCATGCACTCTCCACTTTGCCTTCCCAGTTTGCTTTCTTGGAGCAACCAGTTCCATGTTTAAGACCAGAAAGTCATACCTGAGTGTTTCTCATTGAAACTCTTGCCAATTGACATCAGATACACTTTTTGGTTATTAAAAAGAGCCCTGGGCATGTGAGTGGCTCAGTAAGATAAGCCTCCAACTTCAACTCAAGGCATGATCTCACAGTTCATGGGTTCGAGCCCTGCATCAGGCTCACTGCTGTCAGCACACAGATCTCGCTTCTGATCCTCTGTCCCTCTCTCTCTCTGTCCCTTCCCTGCTCATGCTCAGTCTCTCAAAAATTAAAATAAAATAAAATAAAATAAAATAAAATAAAATAAAATAAAATAAAATAAAACCAAACCAAACCAAGAACCCTTCAGTGGAAGGGTTACACTTTTATCATCAAGCCTGGCTCATGAGAAAATTCCATCCACTATTCTGGACAACAGATAAAACCAGTCCAGATGACAGAAAGTTACCTATGGTGCTTCCTAACTATGCTTTTCAAAATCTATGTAGCTTTTTTTATTTGGCCACCATTATAATATGAGCTATCCAACAGAGAAAGAGCTGCTTGTAGCTCTAGAATACACATGGGTAATTATTGCCAGGCACTCTCAAAACACCTTAGGTTGAGGGCTCCAGAGAACCTCATGTATGTGAACATTAGCATAGTACAAACGAGAGATGTAGAGTTTTCCAAAGCAATAAAAATCAGTTGTGCCCAACACTTACTTCTAAAAGCTGGGGTTGCTAGATTGAAAATTTGTCAGTGTTTATGTAGCAGCTAAAAAAAAAAAAAAAAAAAAAAAAAAGAATCCCTGACCCATTAGCTCCTATGTTGTCTCTTTTGGTCTTTTGGTCTTTTGCTGTCTAATTTCCATGGTGGACTCTTTCATTCTGCACTGAGCATCAACTTTCAAACCTTAATCCTTAGATTACTGGATTCCCTTCTTTCTCTGCTCAACGTCCTATGTAGCCAAGATAATTTTCTTAGCATCCTATCCCAGGATGTCATCTCACTACAAGAAACACAGAAATTATTACCCCTTCCTAGGACCCACTAAGGAAGGAGTGTTGTGGACTGCTTACGTAATTGACTTTTGATTCTTAAGAGAGAAGGCAACATAAGATGCGTGCTTCCATTATGTAATGGCATAGTGTTAAGTGAATAGTAATTACACTCAATTAAAAATGTTTGTGAGGGGCGCCTGGGTGGCTCAGTCGGTTGAGCATCTGACTTCGGCTCAGGTCATAATCTTGTAGTTTGTGGGTTCAAGCCCAGTGACAGGCTCTGTGCTGACAGCTCGGAGCCTGCAGCCTGCTTTGGATTCTGTCTTCCTCTCTCTCTCTGCCCCTCCCCCACTTATGCTGTGTCTCTCTCTATCAAAAATAAATAAATGTAAAAAAAATTAAAATTTTTAGTATTCACTTTGGAACAGTTTTGACCTCTATTAGTGATAGTGTTTACCTTTCTTAAATCATTGCTTCTCTCAAAAGATCATCTTAACCAATCTTTACATTTTATAGGCAGTAAAACAGGACACAGAATTTAAGTCATTTACTTGAAGTTACATTATTAGTAAGTAAAATTCTCTCCCCATCCTGCCTAATTTGAATCTCTTCTAGGAAGGGCAAGAGAGCTTACTTTCTGAAGTTTTGCTTGTTAGTAGGACATATAACCTGGGGGAAAAGACCCAGCAGCATCTGATTTTACCCATCTCCCTGGTTTCTCTGGAAGCAAATTCTCTGAATAGCTATTCCAATCTCCTTATCCCTCGTGGTTTTATTCTTTGGGCCACAAGTAGTGAACACCATTGCTTTACAAAGTTATTCTTTTTACCACTAATAGTTCTTTGATGTCACTTTCTGTAAAAGTATCACAAAGAGTTATTCTCTAGAGACTTCCACACAGTTAAGTCCTTGCTTTTAAATTCTTCTCTTCTAAAGAAGTGTCTCAGGGACTGTAGGTTAATCAAAGAACTTCAAATATGAAGGCTGTTTAGAAGCTAAAATGCACAGACATTTTCCAACACTGTTAGCTATGCATAACTGTATATTTGTATGTATCTTTGTGTCTTGATTTATACCCTTTAGACAGATCCACAGGGTACATTGGGAAATGTCTTTTTATTTGGGAATAATTATTTATTGGGTACTTATCAAGTGCTATGGCCATATTCCTCTTTCACTGGTTTTATCCCTCTGGTCAACACTACCACAAACGTATGTAGCAGTGACCAAGGATAATTATCCACTGTATGTTCCTGTCATGTCCAAATCTTGGCTGCCCTCAACAAAACTGAAAGGAGGAAAACCCAGAGTAAATAGGCCTTATTCAGAGTAGTTACAAATGCTATTCGTAAGTAGACAGGTAACTTGACCAGGGTTGTTACATAAGGCTTTGCAGGCCTTGCATTGTTTAACTCTGGGGAACACTATTTACGTAGACTGCAACAGGGACAGCAGCCTCTACAGTTGTACCATGAAGCAGCCCTAACTTTCAAGCAGATAGATGCACACATCAAAACAGAATGTTCTCCTGTTTTTTTGTTGAATAACGTTCTCTTTTTTTAACTCATTTATTTATTTATTCTGAGAGAGTGAGCATGTGCAAATGAATTGGGGAAGGGCAGAGAGACAGGGCAAGAGAGAGAATTCCAAGCAGGCTCTGTGCTGTCAGTGCAGAGCCTGATGCCAGGCTCGAACTCATGAACCGTGAGATCATGACCTGAGCAGAAATCAAGAATCAGGCACTCAACCAACTGAGCGACCCAGGCGCCCCATGTTGAATACTATTTGCCAGGAAACAAGACACATCCTCATCTGCAAAGAGAATTTGGGTTGAGCCAAAACAAAGATAAAAACAGAACTGGTATGATAAGGACGAAATGATTTCTCTAAGTTTTTATGATCCTGCTCTGGCCCTAGGCCTTAATCCAATGTATATTTCAATTGCCTACTGCCTTCCTTGCCTATTTGCCCTTTAAATTATTAGGAGACCTACCACTATCAAAAAACTGCCTAATGATCCAAGATAACAAGGATTTTCCTAGTGAGTTGTTTATAAGGGCTAATATAGTTTGTAGTGAATAATATAAAATAAAATTTTAAAAAACAGCTTTTTTTTTCCTTTTTTTCAACAAGAAGTACCCTTGCGAGCCTAGCCCTAGGCCATGTGATTTTGCAAAGACAATACTTGGCTCTTACTGAGGTTTAAGTTTCAGCTTTCAGTACTATCCACCCATCTGAAACAATAAATATGACCTTTTAGCAAATAGCATTAAAGGAAACATTGCTATAGATTAATACTGTGAAATAATAAAATTAATGAGCTAATGTTCTAACGGAGTCACTGGATGTGAGCACATTAAACTTGTGCATAAAGACAGAGATTGTTAAGTGGGTTTCATGGTTTCATCATGCTGACTTTCTTAATTAAATGTGGTATAACTGCTAAAAGTAAAACCTTTAATGTTTCTCAGATCTTTTCTTTTAAGATACCTCATATGGTCATCATCTGTAGCGTGAATACTAAAAAATCAGGTAACCTATCCATCTAAAACAGCACAAGCAAAATATATCATGATCTATTTATTAATACTGTGAAGAAATAGTATGGGAGCCCACAATGATAAAGTATGACATAGTCTAGCCGAGGAGATATTAAAAGCAATCAGGTGGATGCTGGGACTTCTGTTTTCAAAGCTGCATGTAACTCCTTCTCTTTGTAATGTTCATCTATAGTCTGTTAGTGTGTTACCCTCATCCTAACCCCATGTTGCTGTAAAGGACATGGTAGACTCCATGGTTCTGAAAGGACACAGGAGGAAGCTAATTCTTGTGTCTTCTGGCCTAAGACTGTGCTAGTAGCATCTGAGCCTATTCAGTGAGTACAGAGAAAGCCATTTTTTAGTCACACTTTAGAATGATTAGTGGAGCTTTCCAGTTTGGGGTTAAAATGTAGAATAAAATAATAGGGTATGAAACAGGAACAATGTGATGATCTCCTCCAATGATTTATTGGGCTTTTAAAAAATTTTTTGTATAGAGTCAGTGATGGATTAGGATATTATATGAAAGAAAATGACATGGGACAGATAGAGAACGCTTGTAATTTAACAAATCAGGAAAATAGCAAAGGAATAGACTATTTTGATAGGTAATTATTAGATAACTGAAGTATCTACCATGTAACATTTACAGTAGGTAGAACATCCAAAGCTTTTATTGTATGGTCTTAAAATCCATGTATTAGAAACTGTTAGGTAGCTTTTTATGTGTAAGATAGTTATTACTCTTTTAACATATCTGAAAGTACACATATATGTTTGTATTTTTTAAGATGTTTCTATATCTAATGTCTCCTTTGATTGATTGAACATCCAGTGAAGTTTATCTCCATTTTACAAATAAGAGTTTATGTTTACTCAAGGTCACAGAGGGTGGATCAGAGCTGGGATTTAGTTCAGGTGTTTTGACTATAAATTCAACCTAGTTTTGCCTAAGAGCCCCTTGGGGGAACAAATGCAGATATCCAGACATGCCTGCTATCCTGACCCCACCACCCCTACTAGAGTGATTTAGTAGATTAGTGCACTGAAAGAAACCCAGTGGTAAATGGCAAAGAGGCCAAATATAATCCATAGCTATCGCTTTAATAGTCCATGCATTCTTCACTTTACCTTCCCAGTTTGCTTTCGTGGAGCAACTAGTTCCGTGTTTAAGACCAGAGAGTTTTAGGTGACCTAAAGTTGCACAAACAACAACAACAACAACAACAACAACAACAAACAAACTGAACAACAAAGAAGAAAAAAAGGACAACACCAACAAAAACCCCTCAGAGCCCCTCTGAATATCTCAGTGTGCAATAGTAGTTTCAAAGGCATAAGAGTTTGAAATAAATCTGTAGAGTTCCTGGGATCTCCTGCAGAAGTTGTTTTTGTGTCTAAAGAGTAGCTTGTTTGTAATTTCCCATACTCACTGAGAACCAAATACTAAAAAACATTCTGTTTAAGGATTGCATTGTAGTTTAATGTAAAAACAGATAGGATTTGGTCCATTCATGCCTATTCACCTTTCTAGTTATATAATTTTAGGCAAATTAACTTCTTTCAGCCCAAATTTACTGATGTGTAAGATATAAAGATTAACTGAAATAAAATATCTAAAGCATTCAAAATAATGTCTGGCAGAGAATAAGTTTTCAATACCTCTTAAGAACAACTCCTTCCAGAAGTAGGCTTCTGATTAGTGTTTAAACTATATAATTTCAATTCATATTTTCCTTCTCTTTCCTCATATTTGCAAGGAAATCACTATCTTCATCATTTGATCATATGCATTTGTCCCTAAGCATCTATCTTTACTAATCTACAGGCTCGTATGCATTGAATTTTTAGAATGACTACGGAATTTCGTATAGCTCCTTCCCTAATCTACAGGAATTTAGTTCACAAAAACTAAGAATAATCTCATGATATGTGTCTTGCCCATGCAAGCATCTCTGCAGTCTTCCCTTGGAGGCTCAGGTCAGACACAGTCAAAGCCATGTAGTCATAGTACAGCATCTTGATGATGTGTATGAGTTTTGGGCAAGCTCTTCATCTTGTTTGCATAGTACTAGTTTCCACCGAATACAAAAATGCCTCGGTGGTGTTGATTTACGAACATTGTACATTCCTTACAATGAAGATACATTTTAAAGGAAAAAAGGGTGATTTCAGGATACAGTGAGTTTTAGCATAATGTGTTTTCAGGTTCAGCTATGTCTCATGGACAACTTAGAGAATGTAAGGGGTCTGTGGAGAGGAGGTAATAGGTTAGGATGCCCAGCTGCTACCACCCAAAGAAACTCTGGGACAAAGAAAACAGTCAGATTTCTGGTCATAATGACAGAGTAAATGAGCTTTTGTGGACAACAGAAGCAAAATAAACCTTCTTGAATAATTTATTACTCTATAAACATAGTCATAAAGTGTCATGGTACCAGTTCAGGAGACAGGTCCTACAGCTGCCAGATTCTGCTGTCAGGGGCTGCAGGGCCACAGGAGGCAAAGATAACCGAGTACATTATTACTACCCTGGTCACCATTCCTCCCACTGATAATTTGTTTGGCCCATTCCTTCCCGTTGCCTAAAGACAAGCATCAAAGTTTGGCAGCTCTAGGGATGAATATTCTGTTTATTTTATCTTTAGCTTTCACAACTGCAAAGGAAGGCCTGAGTTTTTAATAAACATCCCAGCACCAGTTTATGAAAGGGAGAATGAGTTAGTTAGTGCTGTATTTTTTTCAGAAGGCTTTTTAGGCCAGCTGTGGATGAGAAGATCCAATTTGCATTGGAATTGCTAACTAGAACTCAAGGAAATCCCATATGGTTTAGAGAGGAGTAGAAGAAAACAAAACAGAATAGGGAATGTAATGTCTCAATAGTTAGTTTACAAAACATTTACTCAGTGCCTGCACTCAGGAATGATGTCACTGAGTAAAATCATTCAGCAGTGATTTCCTAAGTTCTTACTATGTCCAGCTCTGCTCTAAGTATAGTGGAGAACAGGACAAAGTCTTTGTTCTCATGGAGCTTATCTTCCAACGAGGGAGGACTGAACAAAAATAAATGGGTAAGAGTCAGCTATGTAGAGAATCAAAATCAGTTAGTGAACATATTGCTACTTTACTGTGGAAGTCACAGAAGGCCTCTTGGAAGAATAAAATTAGAAGAGAGACCCAACCCCCTGGAAGAAACTAACCAGGCAGAGAGCAAGGAAAGGAGTGTTTCTGGAAGGGAAGTTAGATTGTATGGCCAGAGTCTGAGACATCCTGGGCCAGACGTGCTATAAGGGATCTGTAGGAGATGACATGGGAGTAATAGTAGGCAGCTGGCAGGTCACAGGGCACTTTCACAGAGGGTCAGCATACAGAGTTTTGGTTTGGGGAAACCTTTGAAGATCTTAAGAAACTGACTTGATCTGATTTATAGTACATACCTTTTAAAGAGCACTTGAGCTTGTTAGGGAGAATGGATTTTCGGAAGTGAATAGTGGAGGTGGAGAGATCATTTGGGAGGCTACAAGCAAGGAATTATGGTGGCTTATGGCATTGGAAAAAGTAGACATGTGAGGAATTGTTGCCACAGTAGAGTCAATAGAATTTCCTGGTACACTGGATATGTGGAGATGAGTTGGGGAAGGGGCTCAAGTAGATGACAAATTTAGGGTCTGTAATCTGAGTCAGACCAAAGAGATGGGAAATGCTAGGGGAGGTACAAGTTTAGTAGGCAAATAAAAGCTAAGGTTCTGTTTTAGCCTTTTTGAATTTGAGGAGCCTCTTAGATATCAAAGTAGAAATGTTGAGTAGACGGTTGGAGATGGGAAACTGGAATTCTGACTGGAGGCGGGGGTAGGGGAGGTGAACAGGAAATCATAGTTATATAGATGGTAGGCATGTATAGCCAAGGGGCTAGATGGGATCACCCCCAAAATTAAAGCAGCCCAGGGCCAAGCCTGGGGCCAGCCAAAAGGCTGAGAAATAGAGGAGGAAATGAGGAGGAATCTTGGGCTAGTCAAGCTATTAGAACAAAATATTTCAGACAGAGCTTTCATTTTTCTGACTGGCACACAGGTGACTCTTTATGTTGATAAAATAAGTATTTATATTACCAACTGTCTTGAACCTTAATAGTATTCCAAGGACATAATCATTTGCAAATAATGAGCTATATGCATATATTAGCCCTACAAATCTACATGGAGGCAAGGCTAAGAGCAGGAGAGCAGTTGCTGAGTTCATGGCTTTGAGCCCTATTTATACGCTCTTTCTCATTGGTGCACTTCATAAATATATTGGCTCTTAATTAAAGAAACTAGTGCCAGCAAGGATAGCTTTTTTGAATTCCACCCACTTCACAAAGCAGAGATCCAAGTGTTGCAAGCTGTTCTATTTTTATAGTTTAATTCAACACATGTGCACTGAATACCTATGGTGTGTCCTGCTCGATGCTAGACAGATTAAGAAACACAAAATAAGCCTACAGATTCAGCTTGTGAATCAGGGAACTTTTAATATCCTGAGTGAAGAAAGGTTTACTTAGACTAATACCTGATTAACATTAAAACAAAATGAAAATAGTGATTCCTCAAAGTTTCTTAATTGAGTTTTCCTTTTGTGTGTCTTACTGTATTAACACTTTTGGGAGGAAGGAACTAAAATACTACCTTGACCCTCTGTTCCCTCACATCCTCATCTTACCCTCCAGTTCTGATGTCTATTAAGATATGTGTCTCCAAGGGATTTAAGGGAGTGAAGAGCAAGTGACTTGACTCAAGTCACCTGGTTTGCTAGGGGACAAGAGCTCACTTCCAGGTCTGTGCTCCTGCCACTAAATAAATATGTTCTTATGAAAATGTATCTAAATAAGAGCACTTCAGCAGGTAGTTCTAACCCACACGAAGGGTAAAATAATTATAAAATTACATGCAGAAATAATAAAACTTCACCATTAAAGATGAACTAATCATGCTTTAGGAACTTAGCATTATCTGAGGGGTAGAGACATGGGTTCAATAGAAGTAGTAACAATGGCTGTTTGGGTTAAGGTTTTGGATTGAGGTTATTTGTTTGATGCTGAAGTAGATGTTCCAGCATCTGATTTCAACTTTCAGGGACTCAGCCTCCTCTGTTGAATATGAAACCCGAATTTTACAGCTGATGCTATGGTGCCAGCTTTGAAAACAACAGTAGCAAACATTTGAAAAGCCCTTTAGAATTTATAAGCACTTTCACATTCAAATTCTCATTAGTCATACAAACTTACCCTGTGAGGTGGGTTAATTGACCAGACATCACAATCTCCCTATTACATCTGAGGAAACTTACTCAGGGAAGTTAACTGATTTGTTCAATGTCTCAACAAACTAATACAGTGGTCAGTACATCCAAGACTGGGACTTAGGCCTCCTGACCCTAACATCTCTATCCCATATATTACATTCCAGGCACAAGGCAAGCCATGGTGGTGAAGCATGATTTTAATGCCTTTATAGAAGCTGTAGCCTAGTGTCAGGGTAAAAAAAAAATGAGCAATTGAATATATTAACTAATTTACTCCTTCATTAGTTCATTCAATAAATGATTGGTGATTAGTATCCTGGTTGGTAGGCAAATAAAGATAAAAACAGTCTACACTTGTGCTAAAGTTCTTATAGTCTTGTTGAGATTAAGAGGAAAACAAGTTGAATGCGATGGAGTGTTGGAGTCAGTAGAAATCTGTGCAGCACACAGTAGGTTCACAAAGAAGAATGGAGGTGATAGGACTGAATTAAGGTGCAAGTTAAGGGTTATGTGAATGTAGGGAAAGAAGTCATTAAGTTAATGTCCTTCCACATCTAAATGTTCTATCTTAGCAGTTTTTAAAACGTAATACTAGTCTTTGTGATGTTTTATCCATTCTCATCTACTTAAGTATGAAAAATTACTCTAAATCAGGCAAGCAGATCATTAATATAGAAATACAGTTCTGAGTATTGAGCTTGATGGTGTCCTGGACTCCCTTTGCCATTATGGAGGCTTAATTTTTCTGTCTCTCCCTCTCTACTATAATAATGTGTGGAAACTGAGTTTGGGAACAGATAGTATGTAAACTTTTTACTGGGGGCATTTTTGTTCACCATTAAAAAGAAAATACTAAACTTTTTATCTAGAAATAAATACCATGTACAAAGCAGGCTTCTTCACCCCTTCCTTGAGCATCACTCATGTCTTGAGGAAGAGGTTGTGAGAAGTCCGAGTATATGCAGGACTCATTTTATGACACAGGTGACAGCCATCCTCACCTTCCTGGATTCCATATCCATTCTCAGAGTCTCCATTTTTATTCTAGTCCAAACCATGATTCAGAACTGAGCCATTGGTTCTCCCAGAAGAATCCCTCCCTTCTTCTTGTGGACATATAAAATAGCAATCAGTGAAATGTTTTTGTATCTTTCAAAGGGACAGATGAGGATATTTACCTGATATACCTAATGCAAAAAAAACCTTGAAACCCTCAGGAAGGATTTGTTCTCCAAACTTCTCTCTTAGCCCACCCTACTTGTAATGTTTCAAGTCTTTCCCTGGAATTGCACTCGGATTCCCAAGAAGGTTTCCTTTTCCTTCCTTTCTCCACTGTTTTCCCTCAGAAACTTAAAATATTTACAGTTATACAAAGTAGTTCATTTGGGCCTCCTCTTGGACCTCACTTGTACACACTGAAGACAATGTCTCTTAGACAGCAGGATCCACTCTCCCAAAAAGGTGGGTCTGTAGCTTGAGTTACCTGATCATGTCTTTTGAATGTGTCAAGCCCAACTCGAGGCAGTTTAGAATACAATTTTTTTTTAACAAGTGCATTCCCCAAGGTGAATCCTGATCAATGTAATTCTGTCTTATTGCATTTGATGTTTTTAAAAGTTTGACTTTACATTTATACAGGTTATTTGGACATGGTGGGATACAAATGGTTGCATCAAAATATGCTGTTTCAAGTCAAATTATTGTATTATTTGTTCTCAATGGCAAGCATCATTCTAAAGCATTCTTAACACTCACCGTGTAGAGGCATAGGTGGAGAACCATGTAGTTATTGATAATAAAACCTAACACACATAGCTAATGAAAGATTAAAATAAACCTGGGACATAATTATGAGCTACTAGCAATATCACTTTTTATCTTACATTAAAAATCAAACAAGCTTTGTGTATGTAACTGATGGCTGACTTATAAGCATGTATGTGCCCTATATTCAGGCTGTGTTGGCTTCATTTGAAACTATGGCTTCCATGGGTTTAAAAAATACATATTTTATTTGCAAAGTGACAACCCCAAATTTTACTATGTTCAACTGTTTAAACCGGTGATTTCCAGAATGTTAATGGTGTCCTACTTGTATGACTTTTAAAAAAAGCTATTTTGAAATAGGTAAATTACCCAAATTATGATAGATCTTCTCAAAACACCTCTTGACACCTCTTGTTATCCAGGAGTATGTATATACTGGAAGTATCTTATTCTTTAAGTCTTGTACTTAGTCCAGTATGTTTCACACTTTAAAAAGTTGCCTACGGGCACCTGGGTTCCTTAGTTGGTTGAACATCTGACTCTTGATCTCAGCTCAGGTCTTGTTCTCAGGGTTGTGAGTTCAAGCCCCACATTGGGCTCCACTCTGAGTGTGGAGCCTACTTTAAAAAAAATTGCCTATGAAACAAAAAACAGCCTATCTGAATATTATCAAAACCAACTTTGTTGTAAAGAAGTCACTTGATACCTTGTGAGGCCATGTGAGCATTTATAGAGTCTTCTCATACAATACAATTCATTGTTAAAAGTATAAGTATTCAAAAAAATCAGTGCACCAAGGGTTTTTCTCTTCCTATATTATTGGGATGTTTTTTCCCTCCTTCTGCAACCTCCCAGCCGTCCTTTGTGAAGTTCCTACTATAATGATTAACATTATTAAACCAGAGACTAAAAATCTTGGTACGGACTGACCCATGGGGACACGTTATTATACTTATTTTAAAATAAAATAATAAAAGGGGCGTCTCATAGGGGGCAAAAGTCTAACTCATCCTCACAATTTATTCCTTTTCGTGAAAGTCACCCAGCAAAGTTCTCAGGAGTGACTAAGATTGTGTCAGAACCAGGTGCTCTCAAGTGTCTCACCTTTGTGGTTTGCCGACCTGGGTTTCCCAGTCCTTGGTTGGACATTAATATTCTCATAGGGATATAGTATTGACTATAACTCTCGGGATCTCTTCCAGTAGAGGCCGAGGCCATTTCTAAAAACCCCTTCCACGCGCACACACACACACACACACACAACACCTACTCAAACACTCTCCCTTCTCCTTGCCCCTCACCTTCCTCCTCTCCCTCTCTCTTTTCCATCTTTCTCAATAGAGATTGAATGGAACATCTGTTTCCCACATGATCTCTAGAAGACTGGAGATAGTATAGTTTCCCCCAATGCAGTTTGAATATACCCTGCTCATTTCCTATCTATTCTGTACTCTACAGATACTGACACTGTGCCGCTGTGTTCTTCGGAGTAGAGAGGGTGTGAGCCCGATAAATGGAATAGCGTGTGTGGAATACACACACACACACGCATGCTATCCCATTTATCAGGCTCATTTTATGAACACTCTGTTGTCACTGATGGTACCCCAGCAATGTGGCAAAACCCAAGAAAATCATATGGAACACTGCAATTATATCCTCTCTATGACTTACAAAATATGCCTTGTAGGTCTGTGAATGAATATGGGATAAGCTTTCTAGAACAGAACCCATGAACCCATGTATATTTTTTATTTCACTTCCTATCACTACAGTCTCCACTTCAGCCCCCAACATGCATATACATAGGCACATGCTTTCCTTCTTATAATTGGCAGGAAGCCTTGGGATGCCCTTTGCCCCTACTGGAAAGGCATGAAACTAAGTCTAGTACTTTCCTCCCACCCCCAAATCAGTTTTGTCTTGCTAACCTCTCCCCAACCCCAGCTTGCTGTTCTGTTTTTCTATTTTCCCTAAATGCAACTTACTTTAAGCATGTATTAACTTGATTAACATTCCTACAGTTAAAGGCTAATAGAAGATTACCCATTTGTCAGTCTTAGCCACTTTCTTCTCTTTCAAATGTCTACTTATGACGTACATCCAGACTGCACGCCCTTTTTATTTTTTTTAAAGAAGTGAAACCAAAAAATATTTTTTTTAAAAAATGCAAAATTCATTTTTAAAGGAAATGCAAAATTTATTTTTAATTTTGGCTATCACCAAAAGGGGAATCAACAAGCCAGAAAACAAAAAGCAAAAAAAAAGTGTCCCCTGACTGCTCTGTCTGTGCCTCCTCAGAGTGTGCATCTGGTTGTTCATCTCTGAAAGTCTGTGAAATCCTTTTTCCTTTAAACTTTTTTGTTCTTTTCTCCCTTTTTGTTTGGGAATTAAGTGCTTTTTGTATTATATCTATCTATATATATATATATATATCAATATGTTTCTTTTGATTGCTAGATCTTTAACTTTAGATTTGGTTTTATCCAAAATTATGAGAAAAAAGTTATGAATTGTTTTCTGCAATTTCCCCCACTCCCTCTTTAAATGTGGAACAACTTCAGCCGCAGAATCCCCACATCCACATCTCTCAAATTAGCGCCTTCTCATTGGGAATCCCGTGCACCCATGGGTGGCAGGGAGAACGTGGATGATGTCATACAGACAGAACCATTTCTCTATAAGGAAGTGACTAGTAACCCAGCAAGTGGGCTCCCTGTACACTTTTGCCTCTCCATCACCTCTGCTAGTCTCCAACCCTCTCCCCTAACTCTAGATGGGGCTGTGTGGCTGCCGGTGAAGTTGTTCAACTTGAATGCATAAATCTAGTCTTCTTGTTTTTGCTTTTAATCTTTTGGTCATTATTATTAGTATTATTATTTTATGTATTTTGGCGACTTTTAGTAGGAAAAAAAGTTTAACTGTTTTTATTATTTGAAACTCTTTAATGAAACTGTAATGATTTTTGGAGTAATTGCATGTTGAAGAAGTTGCAGCTTAGGGTGTGTGAGATTGTGTTAGAGTTCTGTTCTTTATTTCTGTAGATGGGCATGTGTAGGCTCATTTGTTTTTGTATATTGCCCATCCCTTCCTTACAGCCAGAAGCTCTAATGCAGCTAGATCACTCCGTGCCGCCCTTACATGGACATGGCGACTCACTTACACTTTCACCCCCATCATCTTCATTTCTTGTGTCGTACACTCATAAATATGACCCTGCCCTCTCTGCATCCCTCCTCCCCACACTTCCCTTCCCTTAGCATTGTTCAAATTTATGTGCTGCCATCCATCCCCTTAAATCTAAAACTTGTCAAAAAGACAAAAATATTTAAAAGACAAATATATATCTGAGAACCTATAACAGTGCAGAAGTTCATTCAAAACCCTCCAGATTCAGAGAATTTTTTAAAGGCAAATTATAAAAGTAAAAAGGTTTTTTTTTTAATTTTTTAAATCACTGCAATCGGAATTATTTCAAATTCAAAATCGATGCCCTCCCAAGCCCCTCAGAGAAAAACTTCGTTAAAGTGCAGATTTTTTTTTCTTTTCATGTTATGTGGTGTGGATGTATGTGTTGTTGCCTCCCTGTATCATCCTCTGTTGTAAATTATTATATTTGAAAAATTAGACATTTTGCTCAAAAGTTTTTTAAGAAATGACAACAAAAAAGCAAGTTACAAGAATGTGGCAATCCTATTTGTCCAAGAGCATTCTTACACAACTTTCTTTTGTAAATTTTTCTTTCATGCCAAAAAACATGCGGGCAATTTGTTGATGTAAGTTGACTATAAATTAATATGGTATGCTTTTTTCATTTAAGTTATTTTATCTATATGGAAATGACTGCTTTCTTTGTTTTCCAAAAATAGCCTCCTTTTTTTTTTTCAATTTGCTTTTACTTTTTTTTTCCCCTGCCCTTATACTGTGAATGCCTTGTGAATGTTATTTGCTCTCCTTCCCTCTAGTTTACTTTGGCCTTGATGTTAGTTTTATTTTCTACTATATGCTTTTGAAGACAGTATTAAATATTTTATTTCATTTGTGCCTATCTGCTTAATTTTCACTGTTATGTTTTGTGCTGAATTGCTTCTAATGATCAATGTGAACTCTACTGTTCACAGAAGGGGTGGGTAAGTTGTTCTCATCATCCAAAGGAAGCCTAGCCTCTTTGCCTGAACCAACTTTAAAGCCTTGAGAATAATGATATGCTCTACAGTGGGATGTTAAATTGGTTACAGCCTATGGGAGGCCTGTACCCCCAGAAGAAAAGAAGTTAACGCCAAGTATTATCAGTGGTAATACATCCTAATTTAACTCCTTAGAAAGCATTCAGGGAAATCAGTCCTTTATTGTATTTTCCTTCAGCAAAGGGAAATTAAGGTGCTCTCAAGTGACAATAGTAGAGTTTGGTTATCCAGGATTTTGCCACCATCACTGCAGACTCCAAAATTGATTTTATTGAGAATGAAGGCATCAAGAATCCCAGGTGTCTAGGGTATTATCCTGTGATAATGATGGCTTTCAATGTATAGAATTAACTACTGGTGAAAACAAACACTCATATACAGAGAGCACACAATTCTGTCTCTCCTTCTCCCTCCCTGCATCCCTCCCAGCTTCTCCCTCCTCTCTCCCTCCCTCTCTTCCTGCCTCCCAGCCTGTTTCTCTCCCCCTCAGCCTTTCCCTCCCTGTGTCCCTCCCTGCCTCTTTCTTTCTCTTCTTACCTCCTTCCTTGTCCCTCTCTCTCTCCCTCCCAGCATCTTTTCCTCTTCCCTCCCTCCCTCTCTTCCTGCCTCTTTCTCTCTCTCCCTCTGGCCCATTCTCTCCCTGCCTCTCTCCCACTCCCTCCCTGTTTCCCTCCCTGCCTCTTTCTCTATCTCCCTCCCTCCTTTCTTGCCCCCTCTCTCTCCCTCCCCTCCAACTTCTCTCTCTCGCTCTGTCTCTCTCTTTCTCTCTGATCCCCCTCCTCTTTTCCATTTCATTTAATAGTTGCTATTTCTCTCCTGGATTTAATCAAGTAAACTTTAAAAGGATCCTAAGATCCTACCGAGAAGAAACATGATAATTTTAACATCTAAAGTTTTATTTAGGAAATCTTTCAGGTAGGTAAGTACTGCCATTTTGTGTGACCTTAGAGGTGAAAATACCCCCTGAGGTTAAAGGTATTTGGATTAATGTTGCCTTATGCACTTTGGGAAAGATAAGATGGATAGGTAAGGAGTGCTATACCAGGAGCACTTGGGTGGATCTGTTGGTTAACTGTACAACTCGATTTTGGCTCAAGTCATGATCCCAAGGTTCATTTGGTGGGACTGAACCCCTCATAGGGCTCTGTACTGCTCTGTCTGCTTGGGAGTCTCTCTCTCCCTCTCTCTCTACCCCTCCCCTACTCATGTTCTTACTCTCTCATTCTCTTTCAAAATAAACATTTTAAGAAAAAAGAAGGGCTGTATCATTTTTAAATAAACAGATTACTTGTTTCACTTTAATTTCAGATATAGTGTTATCTGAAACTGTTACAGAAATATCCGACTGAATGGTGGGTAATAGATGTATTTCCAACACAGTAGCTTTAATGAATGGGCTTTCTCTGCCTCAGTTTATATTATTTTATATTGTTTCATGTGTTGGATGATATTTTGGGCTTAAAACTAAGAACTTCCTAAATGGGGTGTTATTTTATCTAGTAGAATTTATTTTTGTTGAGGAAGCTATCCATTGGTCAATTTAATAAAGGGTTAATCATTTTTTTAAATACAAGCTTTTTGAATTAGTAGTTCATTCTTCAAAGCTGCATTTAAAATAGCCCCAATAACCTAGATCCTATATTATTATATTTGTACCCTAGCATGAGGCTACTACATTAAAAAAATGATCAGAAGAAAGTGATCAATGATGTATAGACCCAAAATGTTAATAGAAATAATACTATAACTGGCATTTTGAAGTAACAATGGATTCTATGCTAAATACTTAGTATGCATATAATTAACATTAACATGTATTATTATTCACACTGGTGTTTGAGATAGGCGTGTTATTATTTACATTTTACAGAGAGTTTAAGAAATTTCACTGAACTCACATGGCTAGTAAACCACAGAGCTCTGATGTTAACCTGAGTATGAGTGGCTCTAGAGACAAAGCCCTTAATCAATAAGGAAATGAAAAATTCTACTTGGCATGCCTTATTTTACAATGTATAATGATATCCAGGGCCTTTGTCTCATCTTACCTGGGCATATGTTGAAAAATCGAATCTGTAGCCTTTCAGAATCAAATCCATTTCAGACAAACTGGGGGGAAAAATGCCCCACCTCAAGATTCTCATGTTACTAAAATGTAAGTTAAGCCCCTTTGAGCCCCTTGAGTTTTTCTGGAGCCTTCTCCCCTGGTACTTGCCTTGTTTGTCCATGGCAATTTTTCCTGAAAGTGGAGAAGAATTTCATGATTGCAGACTTCAGGATCTTTATGTGCTACAAGTACACACTGCTTTGGCACCAAGTAATTAAGTAAATGTCATTCAACAACTAATTTATGGGGGAAAAGGATGATTTTTCCGTATTACATGACTATATCTCAGTAGTGAATTAGAAACATGCAAATAAGAGATGAGGTAAAGAACCTAAATATAAATAAAATAAATTCAAGGAATTGGAGCATGGTGTCCTCTCTCAGTCTGGCTCTTTAGTGTCATTGTTTTGGTATTTTTGTGACTTCTCAGACTTGAATGTCTCCAGAGAGGAAAAGGCTGGAGCCACATTGAAATTTCATGCTGCCCTTGTTTTTTCAGATGACCCACTACATTCACTATCACCTGCGAAATTCTCACTGTTCAGAAGAGTTCTATTAAATTTTTAATACACTGTCTTTTTCGATGGCAGAGAGCCCCTTTTGCTGGATATCAGCCCTAGACACATGAATTATATATCTATAAATACACTCATAAAGCAAAAAAGCAGGGCAGCCTTCAGGGCTAAAATAGACCTTTTATATCCCTAGTGATCTCTCTAGTTTAAAGAAAAGCACAACCCTGTCAAAAACGGGTATATATTCCTGATTTAAAATGCTAAGGTTAAGGAATAAAGATAGTTCTTATTCCAAGCCAAAGACAGATTCTGGGGAGGGAACAGGAAATTAGGGTGTTGATGTTCTACAGGTTTTCTGTCCCTCTGCCTGTAACCCCTTATGATTTTAGGCTTGCTGCTTCTATGAATATGAATCTTTATAAGCATAGACATCTGGTAGATCACTGACTCCATAGTCTTTGGACATTGGGGAAAAAAACATAGCTGCTCCAACATTTCTGAGGACAATCACTTTGGATTAAAACAAACATAACATCTTAAATAGCTTCCTACAGTCTAAGTTATTTCTGTTAAGGATCTAATCATGGAAAAATACATCCCTCATCTCATCTCAAAGGATGTGTGCCCTCATATTCCCTAGGACACTATATAATCATCCTAAATCTTAAAGATGGAATTTGATATTAAAGTAGATTATACACCCTCACACACCTGTCCCAGGCACCTTGCACTATTCTCTAAAATTTTCCACCTATTTTTACTCCAATTTCCATTTGTAACAACAATTCCTACATCCCAGTTGACTTTCTTTTAAGCTGAAGACACTCTTCCGATTTTCTTGAGAGGGCAGGAAAGGGGGTGGATTATGAAAGCTTCTACTATTCTCCCACTGGAATTGGGGCTCACATTTCCCTGACAGGGGGCATCATTTATCATTTTCTACCACTGCTGCCAGGATTAATAACAAAATGGCAAAGAAAACTGAAGATTAGTAATTTGGACACATTCTTTTGTTTAAACTCTAAAATAGCATACCTAACATTTTTGATTTGGAAATAAGCTCTTATCATTTCACTTAGGGGCTCATGAACCTTTTAGAAGCTCTTTATAAATCAGCGAGCTTTAGGACTCTCCTTCCACTTCATTATGAAAGTGATGGTTTTCAGTTATTTTTTTTAACACGAGAAAGATTAAAAGAAGTGAATAGCAAAAGAAAGTGGGGGCGATTCAACTGCAGAGTGAGCAATTTGTAGATTTTGTAGATTTTTTACAACAAAGACACTGCAGAAGCTTTAGACTGCCTCCTTCCCCCCCACCCCTTTTTTTCAAATTTAAGACTGCAGTTGGGTGTCACAGATGGTACACTAAAATTGCAAATGAATGCCACTCTGTAATCATGAAGACAGTAATCTTAATCTCACTTAAAGGGACACCAGCACACTACTTAACAATTTGCCTTTATATTTAAGTTATCCATACCAGGCTTTTGCCTTTCAACACATCGGCTATTCCTGATCCTTTATCCCAGTTTCCTCTCTGCTTAATATATGTGGAGTGGATTTTTTATCATTTCCCTAAGGAACAAATACTGTCAGTATTTGTGCCAGGAAAGAGCACATGTGCTAAACCTTTGTTCTAGGTGGGATGGGTAAAAAATCCTGTCTTGTTCTCTAAAGGAAAGTAAAATCATCCCTGAGTAATCTCTAGAGAACCTTCAAACAGATTGTATGGGCCATCTCATCTCTCTTCTCATTGCCTTCTCTTTTCTACTTACACACTGCCTTCTTCCATGGGTCACCTTAAATATAACACTTGCCACCCCCCACCCTACTAGAAGAATAAGGAGAGAAACTCAGGGTTAGTTTTAGTACTGGCTTACCTTTAGGGAACTGTGCTCCAAATCCCATTTATAAAACCTATAAAAAGTTGTAAATTATGCATTAAATCAGTTGCAAGATATATGAATTATATATATTCACAATGTAAAAAAAAAAAAAAAAAAAAAAAAAAGGCATGTTGGTCCAGTAAAGCAAGTCTGATGACGAATCTGCAAAGATCATTTTACTCAATAGTTTGAAACACCAAGCACTGGAAGAGAAGTTTGGGGTTAGAGCATAACCCAAAACATCATCCTGAAATTCTCAGAAAGGTTGTTTTATTTTGCTACGTATGGTAACATCATCAGGTAGGACAGAGATGATTATCCCTTCCAAATAATACACATCATGTACATTATTGCCACCCTCCCCACCTCAGTTTCTCTCTGTATAACACAATGCTATTGGCTAAATATGGAGGAAGTAAAGCTTCTGAAATGGGTACAAATGGTTCTTCTCGGGTGCTTTGAAGGTATGCAATAGCTTTCCTCTCAGAAGGCCCTTCTTTTTAGCACACCTGAAATCTGGACAGTTTACATGCAGCAGTTCTAACTGAGGCACAGGGAAATGTTTAAAGACACATGGATGGAAAGCTAAGCAGGAGAGTTCTTATTTGTGAGTCCATCTTTATAGGAAGAACCTGGGAAGACCATGTAAACTAAAGACTTGTGCACTTAGAACTTGTGATATTATCACATGTCTGGCTTTGTCACCAATAAGGGGTACCTCAGCAAAAGTCACATCTGATAACAGGCGTTCACACCAACCATCCCATCAGGGCAGTTGCTATGGAGGGCAGAACAGACAAGAACATTGTACCTGGCTGAGAGCTTAATGACCCAGCTCAGAAAGAAGCCGTCAACAATAATATCATATTAGCAACTCAACTGTCTAACTGAAACAGGGAAACATCATGCCCTCCCGGCTAGTGTTTTTTTTAAAACAATACATTTTGGAAATAAATTCAATGAGGAGACATGAACTGTAACTTCTGGAGATTCTTTCTCTGTTTGAAAAATAACATTGTAAAGAGATACAGAAGACCTTGATTATCTTGCTTACATACATGAGTAATAAACTTGGCCCTACAATTAAGTAAGCACCACAGAATATTTGTGGTCCCCATGATTTGAAGGCACTCTGATTTAGTGAACTATTCTGCACTGTCTTTCCTGACCTAGTCCACATGTTTATAAATGCAATAACTAGGGTCTGTGGGTAAACCAATTTATTTTTCCCATTTTGGATAAGAATCACTGATTTGAAAAACTCACTTTGCTATCTCTACATCTCTGAATCTAAATTTCCAGTAAATCATGGGTATCTAGTCAGGGTATTTAAAAAATCTAGTGTTGAGCTCAGCATATATTGCATATAGCATAAAAGCAATGCATAAACATAATGTGAGACCAAGGTGAGTTGTCATTTAATAGGGCAATTTCTGGAAAAGATAGAATGAGTTTGTTAGATGAACATTTTAACCACTTATGAGTTCCCTTTACTTAGCATATAGTAAATGTACACTGAATTTGATAAATGTTAAATAAAAGGTAGTAGCTTAAAATACTAAAGACAAGGTCTTTTACATTCCTTGATCTTGATCTCTGGGACCTGGAGAATATGTCGTACTCATCCTCATGGGAGCAAATACATAGAAACCCAAAAAGAGAACAAAGAAATGCTAGGGTTCATAAATTAGTCACATGCGTGTGCATGTACGCACGTACACACACACACACACACACACACAGTTTTGCTAGCCTGTCAGTTTTTGCAATAGAATGATTGAATGCCATTAGCCTGTAAGCAGATCCTGGAATCAGCGTATTTGAATTCTATCTAAATAATTACTTGAGAGTATCTTAAAAACCTAAGAATTTCAGACTTCGGTGGCAAGAGGCATATAATGGGCTCTAAATCAGCTTAGAATGGTTAGCCTACAATAAGAAAGGATCCATGTGTGGACATAGGTCATTCTATGATAATCTGTGATACCTAATCAATCAAAAACAGTCACTGAGAATGACTATGGATCGTATCTACAAATATACTAATTCTGTTTTTCTTTTTCTTTTCAATCCCAGGAGGTGAATTAGTTATCCCTCTTCTTGTAGAAGACCCTTTAGCTACCCCTCCTATTGCTACTCGTGCACCTTCCATTACACTCCCCCCTACCTTTCGCCCCCTCCTCACCATTATTGAGACCACCAAAGATTCCCTGTCCATGACCTCTGAGGCGGGGTTACCTTGCTTGTCGGACCAAGGCAGCGATGGTTGTGATGATGATGGCTTGGTGATATCTGGGTATGGCTCAGGGGAAACCTTTGACTCTAACCTGCCCCCTACTGATGATGAAGATTTTTACACCACCTTCTCCTTGGTAACAGATAAGAGTCTTTCCACTTCAATCTTCGAAGGTGGCTACAAAGCACATGCGCCCAAGTGGGAATCCAAGGACTTTAGACCTAACAAAGTCTCCGAAACTAGTAGGACTACTACCACATCTTTGTCCCCTGAGCTGATCCGCTTCACAGCTTCCTCCTCGTCTGGGATGGTGCCCAAATTGCCAGCTGGCAAAATGAATAACCGTGATCTCAAACCCCAGCCTGATATAGTCTTGCTTCCGTTGCCCACTGCCTATGAGCTAGACAGCACCAAACTGAAGAGCCCACTAATTACTTCCCCCATGTTCCGTAATGTGCCCACAGCAAACCCCACGGAGCCGGGAGTCAGACGGGTTCCGGGGGCCTCAGAGGTGATCCGGGAGTCGAGCAGTACAACAGGGATGGTCGTCGGCATTGTGGCTGCTGCCGCCCTCTGCATCTTGATCCTCCTGTACGCCATGTACAAGTACAGGAACAGGGACGAGGGGTCCTATCAAGTGGACGAGACGCGGAACTACATCAGCAACTCGGCCCAGAGCAACGGCACGCTCATCAAGGAGAAGCAGCAGAGCTCGAAGAGCGGCCACAAGAAACAGAAAAACAAGGACAAGGAGTATTATGTGTAAAAAGGACACCGCCAATCATTACGTGAATTTATGACACAGAATTATTTCTATAGAAATCTATAAATACTTGGAAAACGAGGTTTCACAGATGTCAGAACTGTTACAACTATGAGATGGGGTGTACCATGACCATGGTGGGGAAAACCATTTTTAAAAGGACACACACAAAGATGTACCTAAAACGTTCAGCCATGGCTGCTTTGATTCAGTCATCGCTCGGAGACAGAACATTCTTTCTGCCCTGCTGTATCATAAAGCACACACTTCGCGCTCTGGAGCAACCAGATGGCTCCCCCACTTTCGCGGACTTGGAAGCTTCCTTCTCTTGAGGACTTTTCACCCAAGGTAGAAGACTTCATGGCTTACTTGTTCCATAACTCCAAGTGAGTCTGTAATGATGTTTGTGAAGCTTGACTGTAACAATCTGTAACAATGTTTTCTTTTTTCTTTTTTTTTTTTTTTTTGGTTTATGTAAAAAACAAAAACAAAAAAAATGAAAAAAAATGAAAAACAAAAGCAAACAAACAAAAAAACCCACCCTTATCTGGTTTTGGCCAGTGTACGTGTAACTTTTCAAGATCTGAGGGGAAAAAATTGCTTTTGGGTTTTTGTTTATTTTTTGAGAATGACTGGACATAAGAAGAAAAAACAAAAAACTCAGAAAACAAAAATAAGAGAGACTATTGCCATATGAACTCAAAAGCTACCATGGTGTTCACTCTACATATCAGGTTGTGGTATTTCTAGAATCTGTTGTTTGTCTCCTATACGATGCTTTGCTGAAACACATAGCAAAATCACATGATGGATGATAGTATTGGTTTGAAAAGCTGGTCCCTCAGGATCTAATTGCAGAATTTGCCACCCAAACCCTGAATAGATGGGGTTAGGGCTGGCTTTATTAGAGCTATTGGCTTTACTTAACAATATTGTTCCTGTTCATTAGCCCAGCCAAATTGTGGTAAAGGAGAAAGCCCCACAAACTAACACAGAGCCTTTCCTAGGGAAGGTGAAGAGGGGGTGGGCTGGATCTGCGACTGATTGAAATGCATGCAAATATAAAAAGATGAGACAATACTAATCGTCTGTTAAAGAATCAAAACAGACAATAGGGGAGTTCAATGTGTGATGGAACAACAAAAGGTCACACAAGCCAAACATGGCATGACAGAGTGCAAAATACATAGTTCTTCCCCCACCCCCAACATGATGTTTTTCATAGTGGTTTAATTTTGTAGCCTGACACTTACAGATAACTGTCCTTCCATTTGCTCACATCTCCCTTCACCCATCTTTTCTAAAAACAAATAAATAAATAATAAATGAATAAAGCTGCTGTGACACACAAAAAAAGGAATTTAATAGTATAATATATATATAAATAAATATATATACAGATATATTTATCATGGTATGTTTGATGGGATGACTGAAACAGGAAAACTGTTAAAGTCTTGAAGTGGAATGAGAATGTTGTTTTAAAAGAAAATAACAAAACAACAAAAAGTAAACCTTAAAATGTGAAGAAAGTGTGAGTTTTAGTTTTGTCACAGTTAACTGTGTCAAAGAGAATAAACAATCTTCTCAGATTTTGTTTACATATTTTACTACATTTTTGCTGGTATAATTCCTTAGCCACCTATGTACATACTGCTTTAAGAACTGTTCTTTCCTTTCTATTTGTTTATTTCGTTTGGTTTATATTCCAGTTGTATGTCTTTCTTTTTGAAAAGAGGAAACAATGTACAGAAAAACAATAAACTGGTTGTGTGGCCATAGCTATCCAAAAAGCAAGAGACAAAGCAAGACAAATATTCACACAAAAATGAAGTATGTCTTCTGGAGGGTAGGATATATACAATTTCTTTTGTACAGATGAAAATCAATCAGCTGTTTAGATTTAGAAATCTACTCTTGCTGGTCTTTGTAAGTTGCATGAATATTTGACTTTGAAAAATACCTTAAAGACACGGGGCAAAAAGCGCAATCTAAACAATGGTAGCCTTTACTAATGTGTATGGAAAGAGGTGTTCCTCATTATCTGATATTTCAATGTGTTAAGAGTTTTGGATTTTTTTGTTGTCATTAAAAATGACAGGATTATAAAGAGATATCAAAGCACGATTTTAGATAACTTAAATGGCCCAACCTATATGAAGTTGATTATATCTCGATGTCTGTAAAAGATTGCTGTTTTTGGAGTCTTGAGGTCTTGTGAACTGATTTCCTGCTTTCTTTCTTTACATTTTTTTTTATTTGAGTAAAAATACATTTGTTATATTCCTTTTAGTGTAAGTTTCTATTTGGACAATTTTATGGGAACATGTGCATTCTGTATGTGAGCTTCTATCATATTCCTGTTGTTTTATGAGCAGACTCTTAAGGAATTTATTTTATGATGTTGTGAAGTTACTGCTTTTTCTTTTTCCTTTCTCTTTTAGTTCATATTTGCATTTTCGTTCAAGGATATGCTTAGCAATAAAATGTTCTTCCCAAAACCTTGTATGATGATGGCATTTTTATTTTCTAAACATTTTGTAAAAGATCTTGCACTGGGGCTAAATGTGTCATATCTTATAAAAGCCGGGTAAGCTAGGACCATGTGAAATAAAATATTCTAACTAGTTACTAATTACTTATATAAATTTATCAAAACTGGCATATTTATGGGCTAAACAACTATGTCTGTCAACTGAGACATTATTATTTAGATTGCTATGATAGGGTAAGCAGGAGGGAAAACCCTTCTGAACAGGTAAGAAGATAGATAGAAGCATTGTATTCTGGGAAAGATGATTAGATACTATATATATATTTTAAAATGTTTGGTAGCTTTAAAGTATTTTCTGCAAATCAACAAACTGAATAGTTTTCCAGAACCTTGTTTATATAATGCCTTAAGCCCTGGAAAGCTTTAGATGCCTTCTCTCCAAGTCTCCTGGCATATTGAAATGTTTTTTACAAAAACTAAATCCAAAAGCAAAATATAAATGAGTGCTTAAATTTTAACAGCTTCGTTTTAGATTTTCAGATTATAAAATTCTGCAAACATTCATCATAGCTGGAACTTTTCTCATATCTCAGGTGTCCTTGATTTGCTGGTTCCCTAAGCACACGCTTACTTTGCCAATTGGACAATCCATCATGATACTTCACACATTTCACCATGATCCTGAAATGTGGGTTAACTCAACTGGTATGCTCTATCCATATATCGGTTACCAGTTTTTAAAGAGAAAAGCAAATTTAGTTAACCTTGTTCCTTCACATTACATTGAATGGTTATGCTATTGATTCTCAACAGGAATGGGAAAAAATGAGCTCAATGATGTCAAACTATGGAAAGTTCCTTTCTTCCTTTCTCTTTCAGATAATTTATGTAAGTTAAATCAATCATTTATTTCCATAGTTTCCATAGTGTTCCAGGTACTGTGTCAAATGTTTCAGATCTGTGTAATGTGTTTAATCCCCAAGTGGTAGACAGTATTTTCCTCATTTTAAGATGAAAAGAACAAGACACAAAGAACTTAATGACAACTTGGCAAATACACTTCTAGTCATGTTAAAAGTTAGGCCTTTTTGACATGGAGGTTAGGGGGAATGCCATGGAACAGGTACAGGCATTGAGACCAGAGAGGGTTGAGTTGGAACCCCAGCTAGACTACTCACTATATATGGGAAATTTCACAGTCTCTCTGAAATTTGGCTTCTTCACCTGAAAAATGTGACATCTCAATGACCTTGCCTTGCAATGTACTTTGCAGAAAAATGAAATAATAAGGTGTTTTAATTGTGACTGATACAGAGTAGGGGCTCAACAAAGTTACACTCCTTTACTTCGAGTCCTGTGCTATTCTGATAATGGTAGCTGTCTTTCAGAATTAGAAATCCTGCCCTAAATTCTACACTAATAACAAGATTTATTTAGTTGTCGTCAAACAATGTTGCCACATCATGACTAGGGTTTGCTACTTACAATACACAAACCTAGTCTTTTTCTAGTCATATGCTTTTATTGCAAACATGATTGCAATGAGTAAATATGTGACGTTGAAATATGGTAGCATTCATTTTTTCTGACAGCACATTTTAAGCAAGTGGTCAGAAGTTGGGTTGTGTATGTAAAGGGAGTCTAGATTTGAGAAAATTTGCCAGAGAAATTTCCAAATAATGGTTAATATGATATATTTATCAAGATCTAAGTGACATTGGTTAAAATTCACCGACAGAAGTACTTTTTCACTGTCTTTCCATGAGAAAGTGTTGAGATTAACACCATCTCTTTTAAATGTGCTTAACTTTGGCAGTAGGCTTTGGAATCAGAAAAGCTTAGTTCAGATCTTGGCTCTGAATCTTGGGTCTGTCCTTCACTAGCTGTGAAACTTTGAGTAAGGTGTGCAGTGACTCTAGCTTCATCTGTGAAATTGGAATGATACTGTCCTCCTCTTAGTGCTGTTCTATACTTAAATGAGCTGATGTGAATGTAAGTGCCTGCTTATAAGCACAGTGCAAGGCCCATAGCCCTCAAACAATGATGGCTAATATTGCTGTTTTAATCATCTGGTATTATCCTAGGAAAAAATAAGGCAAAATTCCTTCTAAAAGTTTAGAAAGGATACATATTAGAGAGCCTCAGAGCAATCATACTCTTTCACTTAAAATCATAATTGTTTTCATTCCCCTATAACTGAAATCACATTGATTCTTTGAGCTCTTCTTGAGTATTCCAACAGAAATGTTCATACCCCTACAAAACCCATTACTTCAGCTCCTTCCATATAGGGAGCATAAGAAAGATTCAAATGGTAACCTGTTCTGTACCTCAAAGGATAGTCTTCTATCCCTCCCAAATACAGAGTTGTCATTGCCTTAGACACCCTTTCAAAACTCTATATTGGCTTTCCCGCCATAAACTTTCTAAATATCACTATTTAATATATAATGCAAGAAGTACTCTAAGCATTTATTCTTTTGATAATTGAACCAACACTTAACACTTCTGTGCCACCCAATCTACTATTGGCTGTTGCTACTTGTTTCAATGAAGACAGATAATGGATACAAGACTTTTTGTATGGTGTAGACCCAGATAGGCCAAAGTTCTCTTTACTCTATTCAAGTTGAAGTTTGATCTTTCTTCAAAATATCCAAGCCCTGTACTTGTCTCAGTTCAGTTAACATCTTGATGATTCAGTTTGAAATCAGTTTGGTTATTAATGTATTTATTGGACATTGACTAAATGATGACTCTATCTTAAGTTGAGAGCTTAGGGAGTTTACAATATACTAAAGGAACACAAATAATGATACCACGGTGAATACAAATTGGCTGTCAAAAAGTACAGAATACATTCTTTGGAGGTTCAGAAGAAATTACTTAAGGGAGTGTTTCACAGAGGAGGTGACATGTTAGGTAAAACTTGAAAAATTGATAAGCAGAGATCAGGGCTGCATGTCGTTCCAAGCAAAGCATTAAAATGGAAGCAAGCAGGATCAAAGCCATAATTTGGATGGATCACAGACTATGTATTAAGTGCATTATGGATGGTGTGGCTCAGAAGATTTTTGGAATTGTGTCAGTGCAAGGAAAGAATGGGAGAGTGTCTTGAGAAGTGCTCAAGGTCAAGGGCTACTTTGTTGTTGAGTGCAGAAGACACAAACATGTTTGAAGAGAAAGGTAATAACTGATAACATTCTCAGAGAATGTAAAGGATGATTGGAGAGATCAAGTTTCCATATAGAGATGTTACTCTGAACAAAGCAAAGGAAGATCATTCTTCTGATGTAACAACAAAGGAGAGAGTGGGATTAAAAAACAGCAACAACAAAAAACAGCTGATAATATTGTAGTGGAGGTGACAGAAGTTGAGACAGCTATAGTGAGAGTGCCTCAATGTTCAAGATAAGGGCAAAGTCACATAACTAACAGTGAGACTATGAGCACATGGCTGAAGTCTGTTGATAACCCTATTAGGAAGACAGCTAATAAAAGTATCAGTAAGATGTCAATTGTCATCTGGCATTAAAACTAATACTTTATATTTTTGCTACATTTTTTTAAAATTTCTTCACTTGAAATCTGATCTTGTGGTTCTAAATTTAGAGTTCTTTCAATCATATAATGCTTTCTCTAGAGAAGCAAACCACTTTATCCTTTTTTTTTTTTTTTTCCAGAAGCATTTGGAGTGGAAATTCAGGAAGAAGATGATAGGATGCTGCTTGTAGCCTACTCAGGCTGCCACAACAAAACACTATAAGCTTATGCAACAGAAATTTATCTCTCACAGTTCTGGAGACTGAGAGTCCCAGATCAAGATCTGGTAGGGTTTGTTTTTTTATGAGGGTTTTTTTTTCTTGCCTTGTATAGAGCAGCCTTCTATCTCTGTCCTTTTGTCTATGCTTGTTCTAAGAGGTGGTGAGTGTGAAAGAGAGATCTTCCTCTTTTTATAAGACACAGTTCAATTGGATCAGGGTCCTACCCTTATGACCTCTTTTAACTTTACTTTCTAAAGATACTTTCTCCAAATACAGTCACATGGTGGATAGAGCTTGAACATATGAATTTGGGGTAGGGAGAAGACACATTTGGTCCATCGCAGATGTATATGGTATTGGGAATTGATAAGGTGAAAACTTCAAGAGCTCAAAGAAATAAAGGAATTCAGAATCAATTCTAGCCTTGTTGAAGTGGCTGCATGGGTGAGGTAAAACTGCATATAAATCTGTGAGAGAATAAACCACAGAGCAGGATAGAATCATAGGAATAGGTGCCAGGATTTGGAAGCAATGTTAGGGTTATATGAGAGAGAGACCATAGGAGACAGGAATAGCTAAAGGGAACCCAGGGTTAGATTTGGAGGTATATTAAGTGAATAGTGTGAGCTTCAGGAGGCTGTGAACTTTTGCAGTAGTTAGGTACATGAGTTCTGGAGTCAGAATGCCATAGCTTGTATTCTAGTGCTATAACTTGAGATAAATTATTTGGTCCATCTAAGACTCAGCTTTCATTCCTAGAGAAGGAAATTTTATTGTCCACCCTTGTTGCAGTCTGGAATTCTCTCTTGTCCAGCAAGAGAGCAGGCGCAGAATTGGATATGAGAATGCTAATGCCTGGGAGGAGACAAGAGTGCCAAACAGGGGTTTTGTTCCCATTATTTATTGAGCTCACAAGATATTATCCACGTGGTGAATGTGAGGAAAACAATATCTTACACACGTGAACATGGAGAAAACAATCAGATAGTAATCATTAACTTGTATGTGTAAGAAGCAAAGGGTCTGGGAGGCAAGTGGAGTTTGTGATCAAAGTGCAATAGTATATTGGCATCAGATGGAAAGTAATTTCCTGCAGGTGATAAAACAAGTTACTCGTGATACCAATACAATATCTTGCTAGCTAACCTCAGGCACTTTTGCCCCATGGTGGCGGCTTTCTGCCCTAAGCTTTTTTTCTAACCCATTTATGTAAGTAGAACCTATTTCCCCACAGCCTAACTTGTAGGTATGTCAGGAAATATTGAAGAAAATAATTTATTTAAAATGCTTAGCTTGTCCCTGGCACATAATAAACCTTACTAAATGTTGGTCATTATTAAAATGTGGCCTTGTTATTTGACTCAGGCAGGATCAAAATTAGCTACTACTCACATGGCTATCCAGCACCAAAAAGGGCATAAAAATATAGAAATTAGGCTATCACCCAGAGTATTTCCCTAAGTTTTTCATTTTCCAAGAAAATACAAAATTCATTTGCCTACTCATTGGCAGTTTTCCCTTCACTGCATGACAGTCCTCTGTTTCCAGGCTCCAGCTTGGATCATGCCCATACCTGCTCACATCTAAGATTTCCACTCCTCCCTCCATTTCCAGCTCTCAGCTTTCCTTCAGCAGCTAGTCAATCAGACAATGAGAAGCCAAGAGGCCTTCAGTAAATCTTGTACCCCATTATTGATATGCATTATTTTTTTTAATTTGGCTTTTTATTATAAACATTTTAAAGATTCTCAAAAGTACAGAGAATAGTATAACAACCCCCACAGCTCTCATCTGACTTTAAGCAGTATTAATACTTTGCTTGTCTTGTTTTATCTATGCCCATCTTCCCATGAAAGAATATCTTTTAATACCACACAGTGTTAAAAACAAAGAAAAAAGAACACTGAAAGAGTAGTTACTATTGGGTCCCTTGACCTGAGTCTTTTTCTTAATCAATGTGTTTCAGAGTAACTCTACCTAACATTCTTTCTGACAATTAATGGCATAATTCCAGTTCTTTATTCAATGGCAACATAAAAGAGCAGATTAACTGCTAAGTACACTCTTCGTTGTTTAATGAGATTGCCTGAAAACCAAAAGGATTTTTCAGCTTGTACATTATTTCAATTCAACTGTGCTCAATCACTTTTTGAAATGAATAAAAGTGTCTATAGATTATATACAGCTGCTCTATATTTTGTAAAACATGACATCTTGCAATAGAATCTATACTCTCCTTCAAGGGAGTGGGTGAGGGAGAATACTACTATTGGCATCTGTGGAAGCCAAGAAATATTCACTTTTACCTCTAGAAATGTGATCGCAAATCTACTAGCATATTTCCCTGGGGCTGTATTCATGTATTTGCAATAAGTATAACTACACTGAATTTGCATGAGTCTACATAGAAGAGAGAGCTCATTAAGCACATTTCAAAGTTATGATTCTATTACTACTCCATTGTCTATTGATAATGGTGATCTTCTCTTCTTTGCCCTCACTCACCTGCAATTTTTGACCTACAAATTTAATCATAAAAGTATCATGAAAGATAGAAGGAGAGAGAGTTATAGACTATTTGATAGTATACTCATCTTTATCACAAAATCATACTAAGTGTTAGGGAAAATGGCTAGAACCACCACAAAACCTTGCTTCTTGGTTTTATGGGACAGAATGAGAAGTAAAATAGTAGGTTTCATTAAGTAAACAATTTTCCCATTCCTACTGTGCTTAGCAATTTGCCCCATTTTATTTATTTAGTTAGTTAGTTGGTTGTTAGTTATTTTGGAGAACCTAGCAGAGCACACATAAATATTCTTAAAACAACAGCAACATGAAGGTTGTCTAAGTTTGCATGAAAGGAAAATTAGGCAGGTGAGAAGTGGGGTGGAAGATAAATTAAGGGTGCTATTAGAACTAAAAATCTACATTTCTTTAGTATTATAGTGTTGTTTTCAATGTCCATACATCACCCAGGAATATGTGCTTATGTGCATGCATGCATATGAGAGACCAGATTTGTTCTGATGTCAAATTTGAAATGGGAAAACTATGGGGCGCCTGGGTGGCGCAGTCGGTTAAGCATCCGACTTCAGCCAGGTCACGATCTCGCGGTCCGTGAGTTCGAGCCCCGCGTCGGGCTCTGGGCGGATGGCTCAGAGCCTGGAGCCTGGAGCCTGTTTCCGATTCTGTGTCTCCCTCTCTCTCTGCCCCTCCCCCGTTCATGCTCCGTCTCTCTCTGTCCCAAAAATAAATAAAAACGTTGAAAAAAAATTTTTTTAAAGAAATGGGAAAACTAGGATATTCTTCATAATCCAAACAAAAACGACAAGGGGCAAGGGGAAGAGAGCAGAAGCAGAAGAATTGCACTTAAGCTTCTGTTTGTAATTGCTCAGAAATTAGGTATAGAATTAGAGCATCTAAAATAATGATGTCTCTCTCTCTTCTCTCCCTCTCTCCTCCCCCACCCCTCACCTCCCTCTTCTTCTCCCTCTTCATTCCAAAAATAGTGTCTGATGTTAACAAATAAGCTCAGAGTTTACATACCCCCACCCCCCACACATCCTGCACTTCTTTTATAAAAAAAAAGAAAAAAATTTGAAAAGAAAAAAAATTAGGTGTTTATACTTTTAGAGCAATAAATTGTAATATGCTTTAGCTATTATACTAGTATTTTGTGCTGGTCTTTATGCACCTTTTCTTTTTTTTCTTTAAAATTAAATTGAAATTGAAAACCTTGTTGAACACTGATATTATAAACATCACTTCTATGGGGTGCCTGGGTGGCTCAGTTGGTTAAGTGGCCGACTTCAGCTCAGGTCATGATCTCGCGGTCCGTGAGTTTGAGTCCCGCGTTGGGCTCTGTGCTGACAGCTCAGAGCCTGGAGCCTGTTTCAGATTCTGTGTCGCCCTCTTTCTGACCCTCCCCTGTTCATGCTCTGTCTCTCCCTGTCTCAAAAATAAATAAAACGTTAAAAAAATAAATAAACATCACTTCTCTAAAATATGTTGTAAAAACATAACTACACATGTTTGTGTAGTTGGACAGAACTTTTTTGACTTCCTCACTTGGCAGGTGACAAGCTGCAATTTGATAACATATGCATGCACTAGAGCAAAATGTGTTTTATTTTGATGAATTCTAATTTTTCCAACTTTATTGAGACACAATTAACAGATAGCATAAGTTTAAGGTGTGCAAGGTACTGATTTTAATGCATATATATATATATGTATGTGTGTGTATATATATATATATATATATATATATATATATATATATATATATATATAATGATTACTAGAATAAGGTTAGTTAACAGATCTATCACCCCATATATTCACTTTAATTTTTTTGTGTGGTGAGAACACTTAATATTTTCTTTCTTAGCAACTTTCAAGTTATAATACAGTATTATTAACTATAGTCGACATGCTGTACATTAGATCCCCAGAACACATTCATCACATAAATGTAAGTTTTTATTGTTAGACCAATATCTTCCCATCTCTGCCATCACCCCACCACTGGCAACCATCTATCTACTGTCTGTTTGAGTTGGAGTTTTTAGATTCCACATATGTGTGATCATACAATATTTGTCTTTTCTTGTCTGATTTATTTCACTTTATGTAATGCTCTCAAAGTTACTGAAATGTCTGATTGAGGTGATATCAGAAGACAGGTCCATGATTAAAGCATCTAGAGTGATGAAGTCCTGAGGATTTATAAGATGGTGGCAGAGTAGGAGGACCCTAGGCTCCTCTCATCCCACTAGCACAGCTAGATAACTGTCAAATTATCCTAATACCCCCAAAATTGACCTGAAGACGTAAAACAAACTCCACAACTAAAGGGAGAGAAGAGGCCACATCAAAGAAGTCTGTATTCTAAATATAATCTACTAGTAGTTTTTATCCATTGTTAGCTCACAATAAAACCAGCTCTCCATCTTTCCTGCTTGCTAGAAAAAATGGATTAGAAAGTGATTCTCCTGTTAATTTTACCAGAAGCTAAACTGTGAACTGTGCAGCACGCTACACAGATTTCTGGACTTTTGATTGTGTCTATGTAACTGTACTAGGGATGATAGTTTGCAAATATTAAATCAATGCATTTCATCATGTTCCTTTAAAAAAAAACACACACGATAATAAAGTCCTAGTCCCTTTCCCTTGCCCCTCTTTCCTGATGTTTTGATTTTTCTGATGATTACTGATATTGAGCATTTTGTCATGTACTTGTTGGCTACTTGTCTGTATTTGAAAAAATGTCTATTCAAGTCCTTTGACTATTTTTCACGTTAAATTCTTTACATTAACCATTTTTACATTCTGATTATTTATTTTCTTGCTATTAACTTAAAGGAGTTCCTTATTGATTTTTAGACAGTAACCCCTTAATAGATATATAGTTTACAATTATTTTCTCCCAATCTGTAGGTTTACTTTTCATTTTTTTAAAATTGTTTCTTTTGTTGCTGTGCAGAGAGGTTTTCAGTTGGATGTAGTTCCACTTGTTGATTGTTGCTTTTGTTGTTTGTGCTTTTTGGTGTCATATTCAGAAAAGCATTGTCAAAACAATGGTCAAGGAGTCTTCCTCCTATGTTTTATTCTAGGAGGTTTACGGCTTCAGGTTTTACATTTAAATCTTTATTTCAAGTTAATTTTTGTAAGTGGTGTAAGATAGGGGTCTAATTTCACTCTTCTGCATATGAATATCCATTATCCAAGCACCATTTACTGAAGAGACTATCTTTTCCCCATCAATTTTTTTTGGTTCTTTTGTCAAATACTAACTCAACCTATCTGTGTGGGAGTAAAGGGTCTCTATTTTATTCTGTTGGCCTGTGTGTCTGTTTTTCTGTCAGTACCATGTTGTTTTGATTACTATAACTTGGTAAATTAGTTTTAAATGAGGAAGTATAAAACTTTCACTTTGTTCTTTTTCAAGATCACTTGAGAGTCTTTTGTGATTCCATATGAAGTTTAAGATTATTTTTGACGTTTCTGTGAAAAATGACTTTTAATTTTGATAGGGATTTAATTGAATCTATAAATGGCTTTAGCATATGGACATTTTAACAATATTAAGTTCTTCTGACACATGAACAAGGAATATCTTTCCATTTATCTGTATCTTCAATTTCTTTCATCAATATCTTATGGTTTTTGGTGTAAGAATCTTTCATCTCCTTGGTTATATTTATTCCTAAGTATTTTATTCTTTTCAAGGCTATTATAAATGGGATTGTTTTCTTTATTTCTTTTATGAATAGTTTATTTCTAATATATAGAAGTGGAACTGATTTTTGTATGTTGATTTTGTATCCTGAAGCATTATTCATTTATTATTTCTAACAATTTTTTGATGGAATCTTTAGAGTTTTCTATATGTAAGATCATGCCATCTGCAAACAGAGATAGTTTTACTGCAAATATCATATGACTTAACTCATATGAAGAATTAAAGATACTAAACAGATGAACATAAAGGAAGGGAAGCAAAAATAATATAAAAACAGAGGGGAAAAATGAGACTCTTAAATATACAGAACAAACCAGAGGGTTGCTGGAGGGGTTGTGGGAGAGGGGATGGGCTAAATGGGTAAGGGGCATTAAGGAATCTACTCCTGAAATCATTTTTGCACTATATACTAATGACTTGGATGTAAATTAAACAATTAATTAATTAATTAATTAATTTAAAAAATCAGTAGTTTCTTAGCATGGCTAGTACTGTGGCTAGTACATACTAAGTACTCAATAAAATTTGTAGCATGCACAAATAAATGAATGAACATGCCATGTTCTCTTTCATCTCTGTACCTTTGACAGTGTGGTTTCCTCTGCCTAGAATGCTCCACCCATACTTGGACACCTCATTTGATTCTTCTTGGTGCCATCATCTCTCTTTGGCCTCTTCTGAAGACCTCAGGCAACCTAGATGCTCCTTTCGTTAAAGATCCTTATATATCTCATTTATACTTCATTTTTAGAAGTTAGGTACAAACACGAGTACCACAACATGTCTTCATATACAATAGTTAATTGCTTGAGGTCCAGAACCATGCCTCTTTCGGTTCTCTCCCTAGCACCCAGCATAGGGGCTAGTTCACAGTATTTGGTCAGTGAACATGAATTGGTAAATGAGAAAAAAAAATGATTGAAATAAGTTACCCCTAAAAAATGAGTTTGCATCCAAAGCTTACCAGGATTTAGCCCAAAATTTCCTCTCCTGTATATCTCCCATTTCTCCATATGTCAGCTAAGATGCAGCCAACTTGTTATTCTTGGATTTGTCTTTTACTTTCTTATCATTATGCCTTTTACCTACTCTTGCCTATAAACAAATGTCCCTTCTACTTCTACTACTGCTAACCACTCAGACTTCAGAACCTCTGAAATGCAAACTCCCTTCCCTACTTTTACCACTCTCTTTACGGTCCTAACTCACCAAACATGCCCTCATTCGTAGCGTATTTCCCATCTCCTTATCTGAAATTATTTAATTTTCCCTTGAAGCTCTGTCACATTTTTCTAATAAGGTCATTATAAATCTTCTGTATTATTACAGTTTAAGTTCTTTTTTTTTATTTTTTTTTAACATTTATTCATTTTTAAGACAGAGAGAGACAGAGCATGAACGGGGGAGGGGCAGAGAGAGAGGGAGACACAGAATCGGAAGCAGGCTCCAGGCTGTTAGCCATCAGCCCAGAGCCTGACGCGAGGCTCCAACTCACGGACCGCGAGATCGTGACCTGAGCCGAAGTCATACGCTCAACTGACTGAGCCACCCAGGCGCCCCCAGTTTAAGTTCTTATCACATGTGCCACAGTAGATTCCAAGCACCCTGAAAGGAGGAAGTGTGCCTTGCAAAAGGCATTGCAAACAGGAAGTACATAATATTTATTCACATTGAATTTGTTCATTAGCTTCTCGTTAAATTCAGGTAGACCATTTGGACAAGTAGCAATTCTCGTTCTCTTTCTTCCTCTCTCTCACGCAGGCATGTGCGTTGTGGGAATGCAGGTCAAAAAAGGAGGGAAAATAATTATTTTTGATAGATTTTGGAGAATATAATTTCTATTTTCCTCTCTGACAAAATTGTCACGTTCATACTGTAGCTGACCCAGCAGCAGTTACCAAAGCATGTCATCCTGGCATTTCAAATACCAGAGATAAAGAGAAGATTCTGAAAAACCAGATCACACACAGAGGACAGAGAACCAAAATGGCACTGATTTACTCAACAGCAACATAGGAAGCTAGAAGGCCGTGGAGGAGAATTCTTAAGGAAAAGGATTTTCTACCTAGGTTTCCATGCCCTAATAAAACCATCTATAATTTGGATACAAACTTTTCCAGGTATGCAAAATCTCAAAGATTACACACCATGCATCCTTTTGCAGGAAGCTACTGGTGAATGTGCTTTACTTGACAAAGGAATAAAGTAAGTAGGAAAAAGATACGGAACCCAGAAAAATGGAAAATCTACCACAGAAAAGAATGAGAAAAATAGCAAGTTGATAACAAAGGATGATAGCTGTGAAGGTGGCTGAAAAGGCAGTTAGCTCAGGTTGGAGCAAGAACACAGAGAACACTGGAAGGAATATCCCCAAGATTTACAAAAGAAAATTACTAGATTATTGGACAGAATTGGCAATTGGACAGAGCTGGAAAATCACCTTTAAAGGCTATTAAAGGAACTGAGAAGATTTAGCTATGTCCAAATGAACCTAAGTAAATGGAAAAGATTAAAGGTTATTATTAACTCTAGAAAAAGCTAAACATTATACAAAAAGAATTTATATGGACAACTAAAAGTAATCATACACTACTCAACAGAGAATATTTATGTAGTCATAATCATGAAAATGCCAAAACATATTTAATAAAGTGTATAACTACATTGAAAGAGTGAAGAAGAGTAAGAGTGTGTATAAGAGAGAAAAAAAATCCTAAAGTTGCACATTAGGAAGTCAGTGAATAATGTTTTAAATCCATGAATCGAAAGATACCTGCATACTGTATGTAGAAATGCAGACGCAAATACCAGATAAAGTACCTCAGAGTAGAAGTGGCTGCCTTTGGCAACCAGGATGAGCATGGAAGGAAGGATAAGTGGGAGCAGGGGCTGTTGTTATTGGTTATGTAGCAATTATTTGTCCTATTGAGCTATACGTATATATTGCTTTGATACAAACAAAATCAGTTATAAAAATAAACATGTTCTTGGACCCAGTAAACCTATGGAAAACGCACATCAAATTTGACATTATATATAAGGTGGCTCATCACAGTATTTTTTCTGCTATCAAAGGGGAACAAATGAATTTTCATTTTGTAGAAACTTACAGTTACGTTAATGTAATAGTATTAAATATTTGGATTGTTACTAAAAGGTCTATGAAGGGGATTGCTTAATATTAGGGTTTTCTAGTGATATATAAACAATGTGGGCTTTAGAATTTATAATCCTTAGTTCATATCTTGTTAACTATATAGCCTCAGGCAGAGTGTTTAACTTCTCTGGATTTTCTCAAACATAAAATGTGGATAGAAATACCTGTATCATAGGACTTCTTAAAGCTAATACTTCAATTGCTATAATAACAGGTGGCACCGTTATTATTGCTGTTAATACTGGTTCCTCTACCTTGGCCTATTTGGAACTTGACTAACGTATTTCAAATTCTTGGGTATCAGGAAGGATCAAGTTCTGGCTCCACAACTATAAACGTGACCATGGGCAAGTCGAACTCTTTATACCTGACTTTTCTCAGTAACATGGTAAGAGAAATAGTGCTGATCTCAAAGGATTGTTATGAAGAGTGAGATAATGTGTATAAAGCGATTAGCAGAGAGCTTGACAAACTGTTAAGTGCTCAGTTCACAGTACTCTTTTATTTTATCATTTGCTTATAGTAAATTAGCTCCCTTTCTATCCTATCAATAGGGATCAAAATAATCAATCAGACTCAAAGAATTTTTAAGTACAAAGGCATCTGAGCTATCAGGCAATAAAGGCTTCTAATCATGTGTTTTTCCCCCCTTTTAATTAGTTGTAATCTTTAAGCTTTAGGAAGTGGAATAAATCAGAAGGCAAGTATGTAGGAGAATGATTTTCCAATGTTTCTCATGAGAATCTAAAATTTTAGATTCTTCTGAGTAAAATCAGTCTTTACTATTTACAGAGTTATTTCTGAGTTGCAAAAATTCTGTGTGTGTGTGTGTGTGTGTGTGTGTGTGTTTTCCTGTATCACCATGTTTTTCTCTGAAATTTCCCTATTGAATCTTGGCTGCCACACTCAGACAGAAAGCATGAGGACACTTTCTTCTCGCGACTCTAGTAGAAACTTTAGCAAATAGTAACTGCACCAAATCTGTCAAATAGGTGGAAAAAGTCATGCTTTTTAAATGAGCAGAGTTGAGCACTTTTTGGTCCTCGAATGTACAATTTTTCTTTCATCTCATTATAAGCTACAGTACTTCTCAAAACATGTTCATGCACCAGCATCATGGCATCATTTTTGCATGTTAGAAATGCAACTTCTCAGACCTTTCTGCAGACCTCTTGAATCAGAAACTCTACATGCAGGGCCCAGCAATCTGTATTGTAAAGAGCCTTCCAGCTGATTCTTGTGCATGCTAAAGTTGGACAATGGCTGGGCTAGATCATTCTAAGCAGAAAAAAAAAAAAATGCTAGTAATGTATTGGTACACTTCATGAGTATCTGGTGAACTGTATTTAATTCCACAGAAGCTTACTGGGCATCTCTTACGTGTCAGACATCACAATAGTCACTACGTATTTAAGATGAATTTATCATGGTATATCAAATATTTACCTGGCCCTCTATAATTTCCATAAAATCATTCTACATAACCTAGTGGACTCACTAATTGGCTTTCTTATACATATGGATGCATGACCAAGCCCTCCAGGATTATTTCCTGGGATGTAGCTTTCTTATTTAAATGATCATATTTTCTGGGGCACCCGGGTGGCTCAGTCGGTTAAGTGTCCGACTTTGGCTCAGGTCATGATCTTGCGGTCTGTGGGTTCGAGCCCTGCATCGGGCTCTGTGCTGACAGCTCAGAGCCAGGAGCCTGTTTCAGATTCTGTGTCTCCCTCTCTCTCTGACCCTCCCCTGTTCATGCTTTGTGTCTCTCTGTCTCAAAAATAAATAAACGTTAAAAAATTTTTAAATGATCATATTTTCTGATGTGTCATGTCTATTTTCTTGAAAGCTGATATATTGTGTGCAAACTCATCTGCCTTGTTGAATGTTTTACATAGCAGTTGGCTATAAAATAATCTCCCGTTTTACCCAAGTAAACATATACCTTGTGGCAAATTATCTTTGGTCCAACATGGCTCTAAATTATAGATAATTATAGCTAGGGTGTTTGTGATCCTTCACAAGAAATAATTCCAAATATGTACATTTTGCTCCAGTTATCAGAAAAAGTCCCTGAATATATTTCACTCCCCCCCCCACCCCCACCCCAATCCCTCTGGGTTGCTAACCAAGGACTCAGTGTTCCCAAGTCCTTAATGAGCTACATATATGCCTTTGCTGCTCCCTGGCTCCTATGAAGTCAGAGAGCTTCCAAGGATTCAATTTTAATAAAGAATAAAAATCTAAGTAGATTCATCTTTAAGCTGGAAAATAAAATAATAGAATATGGGTTTTGGAGGAGGGAAGAAAGGATGTGGAGGAGAGAGAGGCAAAGAAATAAGCATAATCGGCATTTTAATGGGAATGAGTAAACAGTCTGCACTATAATAAATCTCCCAGGCATTTGATCCCAATAAACCATCTTAATCCTTAGGGCTATTCTGGCAGCAAGAGATAACTGCTCTGAAACCAAAATGTATTTAGCATAAAACTCACATTCCGATGTTTACTGTGTATCTGCTTTTAAAAAATAAATTGAAAATCCAAACTTTGAGGTGGTGTAAGGGGAAACAGCCTCTCAGGGCTCCTTCTGTGTGTGATCCAGTACCTGCCTGCCAAAGCCAACACTTGAATGCCCACTGGCCGGGGAACTGGAGGCCTTGTTAGCTGAGGCCCTTAAAATCCCTCTTTCATCTGAGCATTGTTTGACTGGCTTGGGCTGTGGACATTTTCCCTAGCTTGTATATATGCAGAGGGCTTTTTGGTGAGGGTATAGCTTTCTAGAATCTCTTTCTTTGAGCTTCACAAAGTTGACTTAAATAACCCAACAATCCCATCTCAACAGATATATGTGATGGAAGTATCAAAGTCACATGTCAGTGTAGGGCTGGGCTGTAAAATCTTTAAACTGAAAAATAAAATAATTACTGCTTTCAGTGTTAACTATGATCAAGGAATGGTCTAACTTACTTTTCTTTTGCTTAGACTATTAACTTATCTATACCTGGTGTTCTTAATAACACATGCTTGCCAGCTATTGCTACATATAACATCAGTCTGCCTAGTTATAAAAACTATTGCCTGAAGTGGTGTCAGGAAGATAGGGAAACAGGTTGTTCTTGACTTGAGTTCCCCTCACAGAGCAACTAGCAGCTATCCAGAGAAAAGACACATTTGTGAAGATCTCAGAACCCATGGGTGAGGCTGAAGTATACCTTTGGACCATAAAAACTGAAAAAAAATCCACATTTGAAGGCTAAGAAAAGTGGTTTCGCTTTGACTGCATCACCCCTCCCCCAGACCTGTGCAGCACCATGCTGAGGGCCTCACTCTGAGTCTACAGTGGGAAAAGGAGAATCCAGGGTGGACACTCAGCGTGTCCACTATTCTGGGACACTTTTAGGAAAGCTCACTTAGGTACTGCCTCGCCTGAATCGCTGCAGGAATCAGCTAGAGAAGAGGAAGGGGCTCTCACAACAATAAATTTGTGGATCTTGGCCAACCAAGTTCCTCTTGGCTTTGGTGCCTGAGTGGAGAGCCCATCCTGTGGTGCTTTGCTGGTGGCTCCATCTGACCAGAGAACTCAGTCACCAGATCTGCTCGCTTTGGGTCCCCAGCTGGCAGTTTGTCCCGACCTTAGAGTGCAATCCAGAGCCCCGCGCATACAGGGAAGCAAGTCATTAGCCCTGCCCAACTGCCAAGTATGGCCTCCAAGCCCCACCAAACCATGAAGTAAGGCCAGAGATGCCAGGAAGCTGTGCAGCACATCTGCAACTGATTTGCATCTAGATTACCATGTCACCTGTGAAGAGTGAAAGTTTGACTTCCTCCTGGTTGATTTGGATGCCTTTTATTCCTTTATGTTATCTGATTGCAGAGGCTAAGACTTCCAATACTGTGTTGCATTAACAGTGGTGAGAGTGGACATCCCTGTCGTGGGAACTAATGATTTTTAACATATAGCATGGTGTTCTTCCTAGGCTTTTACATTAATGAGAGTAAGAATTATGTGTGTCTTATTTGTTTTGGGGCCTAGTACTTAATATTTATACAATTAATATATGTGGAAGCATGGTAATGGACGTCCACAGGGAAGAGGGTAACTACGAGATGATAAAGAAATTCATGAAAGAGATGTTTTGAGAATTATGAGTAGATTATGTTAATTAAAACTAGGAGTATGGACAAATTGCTCAAAATTTATACATATATAAAGAGAGTGAAGGTAGAGAATGGAATAAATGGGAATTCTAACATTTCTGCACAAAAGAAGAAAGCACTGTCATTAAAAAGAGTGGGTTTCAGGGCACCTGGATGGCTGTCAGTTAAGCATCTAACTTTGGCTCAGGTCATGATCTCACAGTTTCATAAGTTTGAGCCTGGCATTGGGATCTCTGCTGTTAGCACAGAGCCCACTTAGGATCCTCTGTCTTCCTCCCTCTCTGCCCCTACCCAACTTGAGTGCACACATGTGCTCTCTCTCTCTCTCCCTCTCTCTCTCTCTCCCTCCCTCTCTCTCAAAAATAAACATTAACAAAATTATAAAAGAGAGAGAGAGAGAGAGAGGGAGGATTTCTACCATGCCAGAGACAAGTTTTATTTGTTTGTACTTGCCCTGACTGATAATATCCAACTACTTGTTTTTGGAGAATTTTGTTAAGTGTCTCCTTCTGAAAACCCCAATGCTTGAACATTTGGTTCTTCAAGTCAACATCAAAACAAAACAAAGCAACACAAAACAAAACAAAAGACAAAAACAAAAACAAACAAAACTGCCCCTGGAATTTGTATTTCCATTAAATCTTAGTTTTATTCAGATCTGAACTCATCTCATCCTTTGGGTTCCTAGGCCTATGTACCTCATAAAATAGAAAGTGATCTCTATGCTCCTTCTCCAAGGAATATAACCATAGTCTTAGCCACTCAACCAGTATCACAAATAAGACCTCATTCCCTCTCTTGAGCTTTTTGACTCTAGGACAGAGTGGTCACATAAGTAACAAGCAAACCACTTAAAACGTTCTCACCAAAGCCCTAGGGAGGGGAGAAGCTTTAAGGAGGGAGACGTTTCTTCTATCACAAGTCTCAGAGCAATTCAGATAAGACCTGAAAAGTATATAAAATTCTAGGGATAAAGGAAAGACAAAGTTCTCACACTCAAGAGACTTGCTGCCTTATAAGAGGCACCACTCTCTACAGAGAAATAGAGTTCTCTTGACATGCCTTAACATCACACTGTGATGATGTGTACCCAAAGTGTATTTATAGAATGAATAAGTGCTCATGACATACATTTTCCCACTGCTGTTTCTTTGAATTGGGTTTGACAGCTAGGAGGTCATTGATGACCCAAATAAGAAAAGTTCCCCGTAGTAATAGAGGCAGAAGTCCAACATCAGGAACTGAGGGCTGAACAAGAAGTGAGGAAGTAGAGAAAATGAGCAAAGGCAACTTATACTATTGTAGATAGATGATGTTTTTAAGAAATACATAATTGATTTTCTTTTTGTTTTAAATGTTTATTTTTGAAGGAGAGAGACAGAGTGTGAGTGGGGGAGGGGCAGAGAGAGTGGGAAACACAGAATCTGAAACAGGCTCCAGGCTCTGAGCTGTCAGCACAGAGCCCCATGCCGGGCTGGAACTCACAAACCGAGAGATCATGACCTGAGCCGAAGTCGGACACTCAACCGACCAAGCCACCCAGGTGCCCCATAATTGATTTTCTTGATGGCACTTACTTGAAAATTAAAATCAGAATGCCCCTTGATTTATAATGAAGGAAGATTCTCCATATTTTCTCCCTCAAAAGACATAAAAGACAAGTAGTTATTCTGCTAGTACTCAGTAGCCTGAAAATTACTTAAGGACAAAGACAAGATGTTGTTTATCATTAGATTTCCTGCAGTTCTTAGCTCAGAGTTTGGTACATACTAGGTGCTCTGTTAATATTTGTTGAATAAATTAATGCATAAAGAACACATAAATGATGTACTGGCCAATTCTGCTTATCTTAGAGTATAACCAAGAGAAGAGGAGAAAAACAGTAATAGTAAAAGATGGAAATTGGATAAAATATATCACTTTGCCACATTTCATACATGATGGCACCAAAAATTGTTGGTAATAAGTAACTGAATGAATCAGCAAAGGGATGAAACATTAGACAGAAAATAATTCAATATATGTACAACATTCTGAATTACTGGGTTATTTTAATGGTCAAAGTTGCTGATGTGCTTGTTTTGTCTATTTATGTGTGTTTATTAGCATATTACTTACAACTATTCACCAAGAATTTTGGGGTGAATTTAGCAAAACTGACTATAAGCCACATTTTTTTTAAGTTTATTTTGAGAGAAATTGAGAGAGAGAGAGAGAAGGGGAGGGGCAGAGAGAGAGAGGGAGAGAGAGAATCCCAAGCAGGCTCTTCACTGTCAGTGCAGAGCTTCATGAGGGGCTCAAACTTATGAACCATGAGATCATGACCTGAACTGAAATCAAGAGTCAGTAGCTTAACCAACCGAACCTCTCAGGTGTTCCCTATAAGTCATCTTTGAAGAGAAAACACATAAATGTACCCAGAAAGAGAAGAAACATGCTACTCTTCCTACCTCACATTCTCTTACCCAAAGAAAGTAATTGATTGACAAAGAGCACCACCTCTCTACTTCTTATTTTTATTATTCAGAAGAAAGTGGGAAACATGGTCCTATCCTCTTGGCAGATACAATCAATACCTGCTGTAATTGCTGTATAAAGAAGGGAACAGATTTCCATAATTCCTTAACTTAGGTGGAAAGCAGTGCATGCATTATGTACTTTGCCTTGTAGGTTGTTAAAGTGATTGATGCTGTAGGCTACATCATATTTTCCCTTTTTTGTTTGTAAGAGTGCATAGTTCTAGATCTTATGTTTGCCAGCCTACAGCATGGGGCATTCTCACTCACCTTAAGTTCTCTTCGCTAAACTCCTCCTCCTAAAAATAAAAGTGGCAGTACAGTAAAACCTTGGTTTGTGAGCATAATTCATTCCAGAAACATGCTTGTAATCCAAAGCACTTGTATATCAAACGAATTTCAAGAACTATTGGCTCAGTTGTGATCATGTGACATCTGGCATCACATACTACTCATATTGCAAGACATTGCTCATTTATCAAGTTAAAATTTATTAGAAATGTTTGCTGGTCTTGCAGAATGCTCATAGAACAAGTTACTCACAAGGTCTTACTGTACTTGTCCCCATATCTATGTCACCATTTTGCCTTCTTTGCAAAAGAGAATGCACTGAAATAAGCATTAAAAAAGGATTTATTCCATTAAAAAAAATTACAAAACCTGTCATATGGACTACATCAAGTGATAGAAACTTCTTCCACACTGTCCCTTATAATTCATTCACCAAAGCAGCCAACACTCTATCCTGGGACCAAAACACAAGCAACAGCTAGCCCTGTAAAGAATCAAAATCATCTGCAGAATAGAAAGGCATTTTTTCCCATACAAATATCTATTTTATGTTCTAAAATATCATTTTAGTTTTAGGAAGATGTATTCACAAGACCAGGAAGTATATCCTCAAATGGAGTTAATTGTTATTAATTGGTAACTGGCCCAACTTTGCTCAGCTGAAGCATGAGTCTACAGTCACTGGTAACACATATCAAAACCTATGGACTTCCTCTACTGATGATCACTCTGGAACTTGTGGCACCTTGGTGGAAAACTTAGGCATTTATTTTATTTTTTTGTTGTTGTTGTTGTTTAATTTTTTTTTTCAACGTTTATTTATTTTTGGGACAGAGAGAGACAGAGCATGAACGGGGGAGGGGCAGAGAGAGAGGGAGACACAGAATCGGAAACAGGCTCCAGGCTCCGAGCCATCAGCCCAGAGCCTGACGCAGGGCTCGAACTCACCGACCGCGAGATCGTTACCTGGCCGAAGTCGGACGCTTAACCGACTGCGCCACCCAGGCGCCCCTAGGCATTTATTTTACAATAGGCTTCCATTCCCAGAAGATGCAGGACAGAATTACCTTTACCTGAAATGTTACCTAGCTGGCAAAATACCCAGTTATGGCTATATCAATAGAGACAGAAATTCTAAGAAATAACTATTTTCAGAACAGGGTTAGTTATTCCATCAGTAACTTAACAAGGGTAGAATGGCTGATTATTGAGAGTCTTCCCAAAAAATGGCCAAAGAATTCCAAGTTGGGACATTGAGTCACTTTTTAAATTTATGAGTGCTGAATAAAAAGTAGTAGAACAAAAATGAGTGTATAGAAGAATACTTTTACAGTAAGTATAAAGCAGAAAGAACACTTGTCTGTGTCCAGAGTAGGTTCCATTTAACTCTTAGGAATGTCTAGGTCATTTTAAAAACAAACCTACTTGAAGAAAATTACAGCATGTAATTTTATTTTTCCTTTATTTGTATAAAAATCTGATTTATATTTCCCTTTTATTACTCAATATATAGTTTCATGAAAATAGGGTGTTATTTTCTTACAAATTATTATCTTTTCCCATTTTTAAACCTAATTTAAATTTTCTCTTCCAGTTGCTAAAGCTGGACATCATGTGGATTATGGCAAGGGAACGAGAAATAAGACAGAAGATGTATTAACAGGGAACTTTGATTTGGTGAGAGTAGAGAGTCATGAGACATGCCTGTCTTTCAAGGTGAGCAAAAGTTAAAGTACCTGACATGAGGCAGGATACACCCACTGTCCCATGTTATGAGAATATTTTTATAGGTAGCTTATTTTTATTTACATTATTTACATGATTATTTTTAAGGTATGATGTGTAGCATGCTCTAATAGGAATTCTAATACTTTTCATTATTTTAGGTCAACCTATTTTTTGGATTGAAAGTTGATGTCTCCAGACCTTTAAACCCCTGATGGCTAATGATCCATTTGTGTTTCTTTGATCCACATTGCTTTCAGCCTTTCTCCTCTCAAATAGCCTTGATGAGTTCCCATGTTTTGTCTTGGAGAATTTTCCTCCTTTTTCCTTCTATTTGCCCTCTTCAATCCAACTTCCTTTAAAAAAATGTGCTGTCAGAAACAAAAATTTTCCACCTCTGGGGCCTCACGAATTCAAGAAGTAATGACTGATTCTTACACTTGTTCACTGCATTCTAATCCCAATTTAGGGCAACTCATTCTACAATTTTATGACTCACTGATAGTACCTCATGAATAACAATGAAAGAATAACCTATCACTGCAGATTCCCTGACAAAGTGGTAAGATGTAAATGCAAGTATAATTGCCATTTGGAAATGAAGGTTCTCTTTTTCATGCTCTCTCTCTTTTTGTTTTTGTAAACATAGTCCATTGAAAATAAAAACTAGTCAAGATATATGCATCGTACTGCTGGCATTTTAAAAAGTTGGCTTCAATTTGATTAATGTAAATAGAATTTGACCCAAGAATACTCTTAGAGAGTTTCATTGATGTATAGAGAAAAGTAACAAGATTCCTACTTAAAAATTAGCATTATGCATTAGATGCAAGAAAATATCTAATAAAGGAGATGGGCATATATGCAGTTCGAGATTCAAGGATCAATTGCACTTTTAATTACTCAGCACATCAGGAACCTGATCTCAATTATCCAAGCCATGTAGGCAAGTCTTAATTCTTATGGTAAAAATGATCTGGGTAGTTGGAATAATTAAAAATCACAGATAATCCCAAACCCTTCTGGCAATGATTCATTAAAGTCTCCTCCCTTAGAGAAATGGTTTTATAAAAGCTACAAATCATTACAAAACTGTCTGGCTTATGTCTCCTCTCCTTTGATTATTCCAATGCAATCTCTGGGGAAGGCCATCCAAACAGTGAAAAAGCCCAGTCAGGAAAGAAGAGGAAAGGGGCAGAGCCTCGAGGAGAAGCCATATATCCCCCAACAGACTCAATATAAAGCAAAAGACTGTCAGTGGTAAACCTATCCTGGAGAATAATTGAGAGTAGGATTAGTATCATTCTGTTTAAAACAACAGTGAGTAGTCAATGTATTGGATAGGGTGTGTGCACAGCCAGGTGGCAATGTCCTGACTAGAACATAAATAACTTCTAGTTTGGTAACTATGTAGAGGGACTATGATTTAGATATTCTTTTTTTCCTTATTTTCTGCTCCCCTCTAATAGTTCAGTAATACTAGCATATAAGATTCTTTGTTACACTCAATTAAAAAAAATCTTTTACTTTACCTTTTTTCTCATTGTTATTTTAATATAATTTATTGTCAAATTGCTTACATACAACACCCAGTGCTCATCCCAACAAGTGCTCTCCTCAATGCCCAACACCCACTTTCCCCTCTGCCCCACCCCCATCAACCCTCAGTTTGTTCTCTGTCTTTAAGAGTCTCTTATGGTTTTCCTCCCTCCCTCTCTGTTTATAACTATTTTTTCCCCTTCCCTTCCCCCATGGTCTTCTGTTAAGTTTCTCGAGATCCACATATGAGTGAAAACATCATGCCATTTGTAGCAACATGGATGGAACTGGAGGGTATTATGCTAAGTGAAATAAGTCAATCAGAGACAGACAGATCTCATTGTTTTTACTGGCGTACCTGCTACCTTATCAGTACCAACATGGGCTGAGCCATAATCCATTACAGACCAGATTCATTCTAATCTGACTTCAGATTCATTTCTAACTTCAGATTCAGTAAGTTTCTTGATTAATCATTACTTTTATTTTTAAAATTTCATTTTACAAAATCTAGATAAATGTCTGCCAGTTTCTGCCTTCATGCTCTCCATTCAACAAGGATCTAGAATACTCTAAGCAGTCTTCATAATTCTCTTTCTCTTTTTCAGCCCTAGGTCAAAATCAATGTATGCACCTTGCAGTAATTTTCATCAGGATGTTACAAATACATTTCCCATAATGGTAGATGAAATCATGCTTAGGGATGCCAAAGGAGCACAGTGACTCATAGACAATTGACCCAGGAAAGGTTTTCTTCTCTCAGAGGCATTATCTTTGACCAAGCATGCAGTTTGTAGGAGAGGTAGGTGTAGACAATACACATGGAGTAGTCAGGGAGGAAGGGGTTTAGACCTAATTATTGAGATAATCAGCTGAGCCAATCTGGATAATCAATATGGAACAAATACAACAATCTCATTGTTGATGCATTCTGAAATCTTGCAAAAAATATTTCCTCCCTCCCTCCCTTCCTATCTTCCTTCCCTCCTTCCTTTCAAAAGTATTTCTTAAACTCAGTTCCAAATACTATAAGAAGTACTTATAAAATAAGGTAAGATAAACTCAGGCCTTCACCTGTAGCTTACACTTCAGTAGGCAAGTCACCCAATGATAAGAATCAAAACAAGAAAAAACAAGGTAAAATTGGTATATGCAGAAGTCATTTGTAACTAATTTAGTCTAGGGTCTGGGTGGTAGTCAAGGAAGACTTTCTAAGGAAGTGACTTTCACAATGAGACTGGAAGGATGAATAAGAGTTAACTAGACAAATGGCACTGTGGGGAAGGTGGAAAGGTAAGCAGTAGGAGTCTCTCAGGTAGAGAAAAATGGATATAGAGAGGAATCCTCTAAGAACATGACTCCTTTAAGGAACAGAAATGAGTTTGGTCAAACTGGAAATGAGGAGTGATGAGAATATAGATGTAGGCAGGAACCAGGTCTTTTTTTTTTAAGAGAAAGAGAGAGAGAGAGAGAGTGCCAGCAGGGGAGAGGGGCAGAGGGAGAGGAAGAGAAAGAATCCTAAGCAGACCCCATGCTCAGCGTGGAGCCCAATGTGGGACTTGATGCAGGGATCAATGCAAGGCTTGATCTCACAACCCTAAGATCATGACCTGAGCTGAACCAAGAATTGGAAACTTAATCAACTGAGCCACCCAGGTGCCCCAATCTTGAATATTCTTATAAGGTATGTGTTGATAGTATAAATCCTCACACCATAAAATTCAGACATGAAATGTTTCTAACTTAATTTTATTTTATTTTGAGCACTATGATAAATATTGACTAGCTGTTTACCAAATATATTTCCCATTCCTCTTAGACATGTGGTTAGACAATGTTTTTCAGTTTCCCTTGCAATTAGCTGTGGCCATGTGTCTGAGGTCTGACCAATAGAATGAGAGAAGATTCTTCTAGGCTTTGCCAATAAAAACTTCCTGTGCAATGCTCCACTCACTCTCTTCCACTGTCAGAGAGCTGGATATCAATGCCCAAGGTGACCTTGAAAGCCATGTACAAAAAGCATCACTTCTCCCTCCCCCATACATACATACACACATACTACCATGTTGAGTAGATATTCTAAGGAACATGTTTCCATTGTACTAAGCCTTTGAGATTATGATGTTTGTATATCACACCAGTGATGCTTAAAATGTGGTTCTGAGAGGAACAGCAGTAGCATCACCTGAGAACATGTACGAAATGCAAATTTTTAGGCCCTACCCCAGATCTACCTGCTGAATCAAACTCTGGAGGTGGGGCCAGCAATCTGTGGTTTATAAGAATTCCAGGTGATTCTGATAGGAGTTAAAGTTGCAGAACACTCTTTATCATTTTACATTACCTTAACCATTCCACCCTGTGACAGAGTCGAGTTCAGTTAATTCAGGGAAGTCAATTGATGCAGTGTTTCCTTTGTCAACTCAACTCACATCCGTTATCAAGGCATAAGATTGGGTCCATCTGACCCTTAGTTATTATCCTTTATTCACCTGTGGTCTCCTCTGTAATTTCTCTCTTGCTCTCCCTGTGTGTATTTATTTATTTTTGAACTGGTTCCTGTTTTTCCATGATGATTGCTACTTTGTCTTCCTTATGCTAGCCTCTTCAGTTTGGGCCTCCTGCTACTTTGCATCATCCTTTACATGTGAGAAGACTTTCATACCCTCTTTAAGAAAATACAAATTTCCACATAGCTCTCTCTACCCTTATCATGCTATGCCATGAGATTGGGGAACTGTTTAAGGTATTCAACCCCCTCAGGCTCTCTATGGGATATTAGGGACAGGTGTTGTGTACTCTACATTTTATTCTCCTTCTCTATCCAGACTTATCTAGTGGAAGGGCAGGAATGGGACTCTGTTTTAGGGACAAATAACATAATTTAAGTGTATGGCTTCATTTTTAACTATATCTGCAAATTTCCCTTCTCTGGCCTGTTATGGTGCTAAGAAAATTGGCTCTTAAATATGGTGACTGTGTCATGCATTTTGCTAAATCTATTCTTTATGGTATAAAATATGTCTTTGTTTTTTTCTTCAAGTTTCTTCTTGTTTTTGTCTGACACATCCATAATTCTCTCAACTCTCAACTTCCTTATAAGAAAATTATTCTCATGAATTTTCAGATTTCACAGTTCGAAAAGCTTAAAGGGGCATCTGTGTGGCTCAGTTGGCTGAGCATCTGACTCTTGATTTCAGCTTAGGTCATGATCTCATGGTTCATGAGTTTGAGCCCCAAGTTGGGCTTTGTGCTGACAGCATGGAGCCTGCTTGGGATTCTCTCTCTCCCTCTCTCTCTCTCTTGCTCCTCCCCCATGCTTGCTTTCTCTCTCAATCAATCAATAAATATTTTTAAGAAGCTCAGATACACTTCTGAATGTGACTTATTCCAATAATCTTTCCAATTTCTCCATGATATCTACTCAGTTTCCTACAAGTAAAATAAATTCTTTTCCTATATGTATATAGTATGTATTAATGGATATTTATCTTGGGACTTTTCTAATTTTTTTTTTATTTTTGTTAAGAACATTTAACATACTACACTCAACAAATTTATTTAAATATTTATTTTGAATGAGAAAGGGGGGTGGCGAGGGGCAGAGAGAGAGAGGGAGAGAAAGAATCTCAAGCAGGCTCTGCACTGTCAGCATGGAACCCAATGCAGGGCTCAAACCCACAGACCATGAGATCATGACCTGGGCCAAAGCCAAGAGAACACTTAATGAACTGAGCCACCCAGGTGCCCCTCAACATACTTTTAAGTGTACAATACATTATTGGTGACTATAAGTACAACATTATACAGCAGAGTTCCAGAACTTATTCATCTTGCTTAACTCCAACTTTATGCTTATTAATTAGTAACTTCTCATTTTCCCCTCCCTTTAGCACCTGACAACCATCATTCCACTCTTTGATTCTATGGATTGAACTATTGTCAATACCTCATATAATTGGGATCATATAGTATGTGTCTTTCTATGGTTGGTTTATTCCACCTAACATAATGTCTTCAAGGTCCCTCCATGTTGTCTCTTACTGTAAAATTTCCTTCCTTCTAAGGCTGAAAAACATTCCATAATGTGCATGTACTAACTATTCTTTACTCTTGCATTCATTGATGGGCATTTAGGTTGTTTCTACCTCTTAGCTATTTTGAATAGTGCTGCAATGAACATGGGGGTACAGATATCTCTTTGAAATATTGATTTCGTTTCCTTGGATGTATATCCAGAGGTGGGATTTCAGGGTCATATGTACTTTTATTTTTAATTTTTAAAAGAACCTCCATACTGTTCCCATAATGGCTGTACCAATTACATTCCCATCAGCATGTGGAAGGGTTTCAATTTCTCTACATCCTCACCAACACTTTTGCCCTTAGCCATTCTGAAGTATGTGAGTTGATATCTCACTATGGTATGGATTTGTATTTGCCTGATCATTAGTGATGTTGAGGACCTTTTCATAGACCTGATGAATGTCTTCTTCTGAGAAATGGCTCCTCCTTGGTCTCTTGGAGGATGGGGCTGGTTGTACGACCATGGTCAAGTTGGGCTGGAGCTGAGTCTAGAGGGGAATATGGATGCTTTGGGCCTGTAACTGGAATTACATGCAGCAAGCTTGCTACCAGGGTGTGGGCCTGCCCTCTCAAAGCAGTTCTCCTTAATCTTGGACTTTGTTGGGATTTCAAACCTCCCACCTAGATCCCAATGTTCCCATAAAGGCACTTTTGTTTATGGATGACTATCAGATTGTTGTTTGGGTTGTGGATGTGAGCTGGGGACCTTTTATTTCATCACCTTTGCTGTTTTCACCCTCCCCCAGTGGCATTTTTTACAGAGATAGGAAAAATAATTCTGCATTCATATGGTAAACAAAAAAGACTACACATACCTAAATCAACCCTGTGTCTTAGTTTTAATAATGTCAACAAGATACCTAAAAGAAAAAAAGATGAAGAGAGCAATAAACTAGAAGAATACATCTGTAATATCTAGGTCCACAAAGGAGATATGTATACACACATATATCCTACTAATCAATATAAAAATACTTACATATTTATTTATATATGTATATCAGTATGTATCTTACTAGTCAATAGAAAAAATTAAACATATCAGGGGTGCCTGGGTGAGGTGGCTCAGTCAGCTAAGCATCTGACTTTGACTCAGGTCATGATCTCATAGCTTGTGAGTTTGAGCCCCACGTCGGGCTCTGTGCTGACAGCACAGAGCCTGGAGCCTGCTTCAGATTCTGTGTCTCCCTCTCTTTCTACCTCTCCCCTGCTCATGTTCTGTCTCTCTCTCTCTCCCTCAAAAAAAATTAAAAAAAATTTTTTTAATTAACAAAAAAATTAAACATATCAATAGAAAAATGGAGGGAAAAGCAGAAACAGCCATGAATAGAGCAAAAAAAAAAAGACATATGGCTAATCAGTGTACTAAACCACATAAATGCTTTCAAGAAGAAAATCAAGCTGTAAAGATAAGGAGATCAAGACCACACAAGATACAATTTGATTCCATTTAGTGGGTAAAGATAAAAAAGCTAAGCAATTCCAGAATAGATTAACAGGCTTCCTTAAACAGAGCTCATGCTTCAAACACCTTAGCATTATTTATTAGGATTGCATAGCTAATAAAGTTGCTACCCAAGTGCAACTCTTGCTCATGTGTTTAAGAGTCAGATTTTAGGGGTACCTGGGTGGCTCAGTTGCTTAAGTGTCCAACTGTGGCTCAGGTCACAATCTCATCGCATGGCTCCTGGATTGGAGTCTAGCCTTGGGTTCGGAGCCTAGAGCCTGCTTAGGATTCTGTGTTACATTCTCTCTCTGCCCCTCCCTACTCATGCTCTGTCTCTCTGTCTGTGTCTCTGTCGCTCTCTGTCAAAAAATAAACATTAAAAAAAAAGTTTTTAAAAAAAGACAGATTTCAAGGGAGTTATAGACATGAAATTTGGGAGAGGATAACCTTTGGGGAAAAGGAAGGATGATGAGACAGAATAGGATCATATAAATAGATGCAAGTTATTGGTAAGGCTTTTGTTCTTGGAAAGTATACTAGGTTATAAGGTGCTCTTTACATTATTAAAAATAAAACAAAATAAATGAGGTCCTTGTACGAAAAAATGATACTGTGTTTCATAAACCAAGTATCATGACTCATTCAATTATAAGCATATAAGGTCAATAAAAAGAAAGAAAAATAATCTTCAGGCTTTTGCAAATCAAAAGCTCTGGTTTCTGAAACAGATAAGATTTATTTTTAATAATAATAATATTATTATTATTAATGTTGTTGTTATTATTTACCACTCTTACCAGATTTACTCCCCTAAGGCATTAGATGGATTCCATGGAGTAAAGTAAAGTCATTACAGGGAGCAAAACAAATATTTGGTTAGTATATGAAAACAGTATGTCATTATTAATGATAAGATGGTTAGATTTACACTGTCAAGGGCTTTTGATTTAGGCAGAATTACAGAATTTTTGTGAACCATCTTAAATATTAATACATTAACATATTCTATGTTTTTCAGAAAGTCTGAAACAAATCAACTTTGATTAGCTACTTTCTAGTCATTTATCTTGAGACAAAGCAATTATTCCCATCCATTTGTGGGACACAAATATGCACCAACTACTTAACTACCTAATGGACATCCAAAGAGTAAGGGAATTTTCATTCTTTCAAAGAAAGCTGATGTGCTGTGAAAAGAATAGTGAAAGAAAAACCTGATATAGCTAAACAATCTAAAAAACATACTGTAGAATAAAGGCTCTCCATAACACAGTACCTGGGTTAAAAAAAGTTTCCCATACTGAAGCATCATTAGGGGGTCCCTTTGCAGTTCTTGTCCAACAACATGAAACACATCTTTAAAATATAAGTTAGTACTGGGATGCCTGTGTGGCTCAGTTGGTTAAGCAGCCAACTTCAGCTCAGGTCATGACCTCGTGGTCTGTGACTTAGAGCCCCACATAGGGTTCTGTGCTGACAGCTCAGAGCCTGGAGCCTGATTTGGATTCTGTGTTTCCCTAACTTTCTGCCCCTCCCTTGCTTGCTCTCTCTCTCTATCTCTCTCTCTATCTCTCTCAAGAATAATAAACATTAGAAAAAATTTTTTTAAATAATTTAGTACTTATAAAAAAGAATATTTTCTCTTTACATGTTTTTGAAGCATGAAAGCAATTTAATATTAGTTCTTCAATGTGGAAAATATATGAATTATAGAAAAAGAAATAGAGGAAATAGAACTAAAGGGAAAATTCTGACATCATAGTCCATTATCAACCATAATGAACATGGTTTTGAGATATACAAATAAACAATCATCCTTGGGGAGGAGCCAAGATGGCAGAACAGCATGGAATTTTTTTTGTGTCACATCCATGAAATAAAGCCAGATAAATGCTAAACCATCCTGCACACCTAGAAATCTGATTTGAGGATTAACACAACAATCTCCACAACCTGAAACACAGAACTCAGCAGGTACTCAGCATGGAGAGGTGAACTGAGGGAGACAGAAGCCTCTTAGGGCAGGGGGCTATTTTTGTGTCCAGAGAAAGGACAGAGACTGAGGGGGTGATGGTGGGGAGAATTTGGGAAAGCACCCCCCCCCAAAAAAAGCAGCTAGAAAGAAAGTGGAAAAGTGGAAACAGCCACAGGTACTGAACTAAAAAGGGAGAAAGGAGAAAGGAGAGGGTTTAAATTACATTAAGACTCTATAAACAGGGGGAGCACAGAGTCTGAAACTCCACAGCTTGATACCTGGCAGTACTCTGATGAGAAGGGTGAATCCCCAGGAACAAAGTGAAGTCCATGGGTCTTTGGGCCACATGGGGAGAGGCGGTTCCCCTGCTGGGAGGACATCTGGTAGAGACTGTGTGGCTCCCCCACAGGCAAAGGCCCCAGTGGACCCGAGAGAACAACCACATTCACTGGTGCTGGAACAAGGTCATTGGGGTAAAGCCTGGTACCAGAGGCATGTTGCAATTTGCCATAATCCCTGAAACGGTGCTGCTACACAATTGTGTGAACATTTTCTGGGGCAGACTGACACTCAGCCACAGTCTCTGGGCATCAGCAGCAGCACAGTACCACAAACATTCCTGGATGCGGCCGGCACCTGGCCATTGCTTGGTGAGACACTCCCATGGGGGCAGAAGGAGTCAAAGCCACAGTCCCTCAGTAGTAAGGCGTTGGGAAACACAGCCGCATCTTAGATAAAATTCAGCAGGACGGTGCTGCCTGGGGCTTGGTCACGGACAGTGTAAAAGCAGGGAGTGGACAGAAGGCAAAGACAAAGGATGGGTGCATGCTTACTGATCAGGGAGAACAGAGTTCTGATACTAGAGACTGGGTAGCTGGGTGACACCATTTTCACCACTCCCTTGCATAGGCGTACACACCTACAAGCACCACAACAATCCACCCCGTAAGCTAGGCAGCACCATCTAATGGAGAAGGGAGCCATTACATAAAGTCCCACCCAACTTGGCCAACTTTGATATTCAGGAACACAAGTCTCTCTGCCTGCTTAGTTTACAGACTCTAAAGTGCTTCATATTTTGACTTCAGGGGAAAACGAAGTAATTTGAATCGTATTTCAGACTGTTCACTGGTCCATATATACAATTTTCTTTTTTTTCCGTTTCTCTCTTTTTCATTTCTTTTCTTTTTCTTGAATACAGAAAGAGAAAAAAATATTTTTATTTTCAATTTTTATTACAAATATTTTATTCAATTTTTTCTACTATATGTTTTACTTTTCATAAAATTTTCAAATTCTATTTTACTTTCATCACTTAATTTTATTCTACTTCAGTGTATTCATTGTTTCAATTTTCAAATGATTTCCTTTTTTTTTTCTTTCTTTCCCTTTTGCTCTAATCTCTCAAGCCCATTTCAACACTCAAGCAAAACACACCTAGGATATGGAATCATTTATTTGATTTTTTGTGTGTGTTCGTTGTTTTCAATTTTTTATTTAATTTTTTTATTTTAATTGTTTTTTTTTACCTCATTAATTCCCTTTATCCCTTCAAAATTACAAAACAAAGGAATTTACCCCAAAAGAAAGAGCAGGCAAAAATGACAGCCAGGGATTTAACCAACACAGATACAAGCAAGATTTCTGAACCAGAATTTACAATCCGGATAATAAGAATACTAGCTGGAGTCAAAAACAGATTAGAACCCCTTTCTGTGGAGATAAAAGAAGTAACATCTAGTCAGAATGGAATAAAAAAATTCTATAACTGAGCTGCAATCTTAAATGGAAGCCATGGTGGCAAGGATGGACGAGGAAGAGCAGAGGTTCAGCAATATAGAGGCCAAACTTATGGAGAATAATGAAGCAGAAAAAAAAAGAGGCAGACTAAGGCAAATGATCATGATTTAAGAATTAGAGAAATCAGTGACTCATTAAAAAGGAACAACATAAGAGTCATAGGGGTCCCAGAAGATGAAGAGAGAGAAAAAGGGGTAGAGGGTTATGTGAGCAAATCATAGTGGAAAACTTTCCTAACCTGGGGAAAGACACAGACATCAATATCCAGGAAGCACAAAGGACTCCCATTAGATTCAACAAAAACTTACAATCAACAAGGCATATCATAGTCAAATGCACAAAATACCCAGGCAAGGAGAGAATCATGAGAGCAGCAAGGGGAAAAAAAGTCCTTAACCTACAAGGGAAGACACATCAGGTTTGCAGCACACCTATCCACAGAAACTTGGCAGGCCAGAAAGGAGTGGCAGGATATATTCAATGTGCTGAACCAGAAAAATATGGATCCAACAATTCTTTATCCAGCAAGGCTATCATTCAAAATAGAAGGAGAGATCAAAAGTTTCCCAGACAGGGGCGCCTGGGTGGCGCAGTCGGTTAAGCGTCCGACTTCAGCCAGGTCACGATTTCGCGGTCTGTGAGTTCGAGCCCCGCGTCAGGCTCTGGGCTGATGGCTCAGAGCCTGGAGCCTGTTTCCGATTCTGTGTCTCCCTCTCTCTCTGCCCCCTCCCCCGTTCATGCTCTGTTTCTCTCTGTCCCAAAAATAAATAAACGTTGAAAAAAAAAAAAATTTAAAAAAAAAAAAAAAAAAAAAAAAAAAGTTTCCCAGACACACAAAAATTAAAGAAGTCCGTGACCACTAAACCAGCCCTGCAAGAAATTTTAAGAGGGACTTTCTCAGGGGAGAAAAGAAAGACGAAATCATACATACATACATACCAAAAGCAACAAAGACTAGAAAGGACCAGAGAACACCACCAGAAACTCCAACTCTGCAAGCATCATAATGGCAATAAATTAATATCTTTTAGTACTCACTCTAAATGTCAATGGACTAAATTCTCCAATCAAAGGACATAGGGTAACAGAATGGATAAGAAAACAAGATCCATCTATATGCTGTTCACAAGAGACCCACTTTAGATTTAAAGACACCTTCATATGGAAAGTGAGATGATGGAGAACCATCTATCATGCTAATGGTCAACAAAAGAAAGCAAGAGTAGCCATACTTATATCAGACAATCTAGAATTTAAAATAAAGACTGTAACAAGAGATAAAGAAGGGTATTATATCATAATTAAGGGGTCTATACACCAAGAAGACCTAATAATTGTAAAAATTTATGTGCCAAATGTATGAGCACCCAAATATATAAATCAATTAATCACAAACATAAAGAAACTCATTGATAGCAATAGCATAATAGTAGGAGACTTCAACACCCTGCTCACAGCAATGGACAGATCATCCAACCAAAAATCAACAAGGAAACAATGGCTTTGAATGACACACTGGACCAGATGGACTTAACAGATATATTCAGAACATTTCACCCTAACACAGTGAAATATACATTCTTCTCCAGTGGACATGGAATGATCTCCAGAATAGACCACACACTGGAACACAAATCATCCTGCAACAAGTACAAAAAAAACAAGATCATATCATGCATATTTTCAGACCACAATGCTATGAAACTCGAAATCAACCACAGGAAAAATTTGGAAAGGTAACAAATACATGGAGACTAAAGAACATCCTATTAAAGGATGAATGGGCTAACTAAGAAGTTAAAGAGGAAAATAAAAAGTTCATGGAAACCAATGAAAATAACACCACAACACAAAACCTCTGGGACACAGAAAAGGTGGTCATAGAGGAAAGTATATAGCAATCCAGGCCTTCCTAAAGAAGGAAGAAAGGTCTCAGATACACAATCTAAATTTATACCTTAAAGAGCTGGAAAAGGAACAGCAAATAAAACCCAAAACCAGCAAAAAACAAGAAATAATAAAGATTAGAGCAGAAATTAATGCTATCAAAAAAAAAAAAAAACACAACAAAAAAACAACAACAAAAAAACAGCAGAACAGATCAATGAAACAAGAAGCTTGTTCTTTGAAGGAATTAGCAAAATTGATAAACCACTGGCCAGTTTGATCAAAAAAAAGGAAAGGACCCAAATAAAATCAAGAATAAAAGAGGAGAGATCACAACCAACACAACAGAAATAAAAACAATAATAAGAGAATATTATGAGCAATTATATGCCAATAAAATGGGCAATCTGGAAGAAATGGACAAATTCCTAGACACATATACACTACCAAAACTGAAACAGGAAGAAACAGAAAATTTGAACAAACTCATAACCAGTAAGGAAATCGAATTAATAATCAAAAATCTGCCAAAAAACAAGACTCCAGGGCCAGATGGCTTTCTAGGGGAATTCTACCAAACATTTAACGAAGAGTTAACATTCTCTTGAAACTGTTCCAAAAAAATGTAAATGGAAGGAAAACGTCCAGACTCTTTCTATGAAGCCAGCATTACCTTGATTCCAAAACCAGACAGAGACCCCACTAAAAAGGAGAACTATAGACCAATTTCCCTGATGAACATGGATGCAAAAATACTCAACAAGATATTAGTCAACCGGATCCAGCAATACGTTAAAAAAATTATTCACCACAACCAAGTGGGATTTAAACCTGGGATGCAGGGCTGGTTCAATAACCACAAACCAATCAATGTGATGTGATTGATCACATCAATAAAAGAAAGGACAAAAACCATATGATCCTCTCAATAGATGCAGAGAAAGCATTTGACAAAATATAACATCCTTTCTTGATAAAAACCCTCAAGAAATTAGGGATAGAAGGATAATCATAAAAGCCATATAGGAGCAACCCAATGTTAATATCATCCTCAATGGGGAAAAACTGAGAGTGTTCCCCCTAAGGTCAGGAACAAGACAGGAATGTCCACTCTCGCCACTGTAATTCAACGTAGTATTGGATGTCAGCCTCTGTAATCAGACAACACAAAGAAATAAAAGGCATCCAAATCAGTCAGGAGGAGGTCAAAGTTTCACTCTTTGCAGAGGACATGATACTCTATATGGAAAACCCAAAAGATTCCACCAAAAAACTGATAGAACTGATCCATGAATTCAGCAACGTGGCAGGATATAAAATCAATGCACAGAAATCAGTTGCATTCCTATATACCAACAATGAAGCAACAGAAAGAGAAATCAAGGTTTGATCCCATTTATAATTACACCAAAAACTATAAAATACCTAGGAATAAATCTAACCAAAGAGGTGAAAAATCTATACACTGAAAACTATAGAAAGCTTATGAAAGAAATTGAGGAAGACAAAAAAAAAAAAAAAAAAAAAAAAAAAAAGGAAAAAGATTCCATGCTCCTGGATAGGAAAAACAAATATTGTTAAAATGTCGATACTACCCAAAGCAATCTACATATTCAATGTAATCACTTTCAAAATAACACCAGCATTCTTCACAGAGATAGAACAAATAATCCTAAAATTTGTATGGAAGCAGAAAAGACCCCAAAGAGCCAGAGCAATCTTGAAAAAGAAAACCAAAGCAGGAGGCATCACAATCCTGGACTTCAGGCTGTATTACAAAGCTGTAATCATCAAGCCAGTGTGGTACTGGCACAAGACACTCAGATCAATGGAACAGAATAGAGAACCCAGAAATGGACCCACAAACGTATGGCCAACTAATCTTTGCAAAGCAGGAAAGAATATTCAGAGGAATAAAGACAGTCTCTTCAGTAAGTGGTGCTGGGAAAACTGGACAGCGACATGCAGAAAAATTAACTTGTATCACTTTCTTACACCATACATAAAAAGAAACTCCAAATGGATGAGAGACCTAAATGTAAGACAGGAAGCCATCATAATCCTCGAGGATAAAGCAGTCAAAAACCTCTTTGACTTTGGCCACAGCAACTTCTTACTCAACACATATCCAGAGGCAAGGGAAACCAAAGCAAAAATGAAATATTGGGACCTCATCAAAATAAAAGGCTTCTGCACTGAAGGAAACAATCAGCAAAACTAAAAGGCAACAGACAGAATGGGAGAAGATATTTACAAATGATGTATCAGATACAGGGTTAGTATCCAAAATCTATAAAGAACTTATCAAACTCAACACCCAAAAAACAATGAATCCAGTGAAGAAATGGGCAAAAGACATGAATAGACACTTCTCCAAAGAAGACATCCAGAGGGCCAACCGACACATGAAAAAATGCTCAACATCACTCATCATCAGGGAAATACAAATCAAAACAACAATGAGATACCACCTAACACCCATCAGAATGGCTAACATTAACAACTCAGGCAACAACAGATGTTGGCGAGGATGCAAAGAAAGAGAATCTCTTTTGTACTGCTAGTGGGAATGCAAACTGGTGCAGCCACTCTGGAAAACAGTATGGAGGTTCCTCAAAAAATTAAAAATAGAACTACCCTACAACCCAGCAATTGCACTATTAGGTATTTATCCAAGGGATACAGGTATGCTGTTTTGAAGAAGCACATGCACCCCAATGTTTATAGCAGTGCTATCAACAATAGCCAAAGTATGGAAAGAGACTAAATACCCATCGATGGCTGAATATATATATATATATATATATATATATATATATATATATATACACACACACACACACATACAATGGAGTATTACTCGGCAATCAAAAAGAATGAAACTTTGCCATTTGCAACTATATGCATGGAACCAGAGGGTATTATGCTAAGCGAAATTAGAGAAAGACAAATATGACTTCAGTCATATGAGGACTTTAAGCCACAGAACAGATGAACACAAGTGAAAGGAAGCAAAAATAATATAAAAACAAGGAGAGGGACAAAACATAAGAGACTCTTAAATATGGAGAACAAATGGGGGCCGGGTTGTGGGAGGGGGGATGGGCTAAATGGGAATGGGGCATTAAGGAATCTACCCCTGAAATCATTGTTGCACTATATGCTAACTAACTTGGATGTAAATTTAAAAAATAAATTAAAAAAAATCATCCTCAGTGATAAAGGCCTGATGATATTGATTTAAATTATAAAAGCTGATTATAGGTAACCTACCCTAATTAAAGTTAATAGACAAAAAGACGCAATATAAATTCCTAAGTAAGTTAGGATTATTTTTAGATTTTATTTATTCATTTTAATGTTTACTTATTTATTTTGAGAGAGAGAGAGAGATTGAGAGAGAGAGAGAGAGAGCACAAGCAGGGGAGTGGCAGAGAAATGGAGAGACAGAGAGAATCCCAAGCAGGCTCCTCACTGTCAGCACAGAACCCTATGTGGGGTCTAACTCATGAATTGTGAGATACAACCTGAACTGAAATCAAGGGTCAGATGTGGGCACCTGGGTGGCCCAGTTGGTTGAGTATCTGACTCCAGCTCACGTCATGATCTTGTGATCTGTGAGTTTGAGCCCCAGGTCAGGTGCTATGCTGACAGCTCAGAGCCTGGAGCCTGTTTCAGATTCTGTGTCTTCCTCTCTCTCTTCCCCTCCCCCACTCACACTCTGTCTCTCTCAAAAATGAATAAACGTTAAAAGAAAAAAAAGAGTCAGATGTGTAACTGACTGAGCCACCTGTGTACCCCAAGATTTTATTTTTAAGAAATCTCTACCCCCAGTGTGGGGCTCGAACTCACAACTCTGAGATCAAGAGTTGTGTGTTCCACTTACTGAGCAAGCCAGGTGCCCCCTAAATAAGTTTTTAAAAGCAAATGGTTATTTGAGTAATAAAAACATATTATACTTAATATGCTTTCAATAAAGGCCCAGTTTGTGCTTTGTGGGATTTGACTTTTTTTTTAAATACCTATATTTATAATTTTCTAAAGTTCTTTATATGAAAAGAAATTGCCTGTAGTTATGAGTAGCTTGCTTAAAAAATTAAGCATCCAATTGTTTGTATCATTATTTATAATATTAAATAAAATGAAAAACATATTCAACAACAGAGAATTATTTATGTTACACCGTTAAAACAATGCAATTAAAATAATGACTTGCCTTAGCAGTACTTGTTTAAATCATTTTAAGGACATTAAAATTCATGTGTATAACAATTTATCTATATGAGAAAAAGCTTTTGACATGATATTAAGTTTAAAAACATATAAAACAATAAACAATTGATGACAATCAGGTACAGCTATGATTAGTGAAACAAAGATTGGAAGGCAAGTGCATCATGTTTCATTATTGCCGTGTTTTCATGTTGAAATAGCAGGTGGTACTACCAACATTTTTAATAAAAATTACAATGATTACCATAATAAACATCCTCGTGGGAAAATTTTTGTTCCTATCATTTGTAATTGCCTTACAACAAATCCCATAAATAGACATATTAGATCAAAGAATGTTTCCAAAACTTCTTATCTAGTGCCAATTGCTACTCAGAAATTTTTATATAAATGTACAGTCCATCAGGCAGTAAATAGGATGCCCCCTTGTAACTTTCATTTTTATTTTATTTATTTCTGATTTATTTTTATTTACTTATTTTTTTATTTTTAATGTTTACTTTTGGGAGAGAGAGAGAGGCAGAGGCAGAGAGAGAGAAAGAATCCCAAGCAAGCTCCACACTGTCAGCTCAGAGCCTGACATGGGACTTGATCCTATGAACTGTGGGATCATGACCTGAGCTGAAATCAAGTGTCAGATGATTAACTGACTGAGCCACCCAGGTGACCCCCATTGTAATTTTTTAAATGGTTTTTTGTTTTTTTTCAACGTTTATTTATTTATTTGTGGGACAGAGAGAGACAGAGCATGAACAGGGGAGGGGCAGAGAGAGAGGGAGACACAGAATCGGAAACAGGCTCCAGGGTCTGAGCCATCAGCCCAGAGCCTGACGCGGGGCTCGAACTCATGGACCGCGAGATCGTGACCTGGCTGATGTCGGACGCTTAACCGACTGCGCCACCCAGGCGCCCCCCCCCATTGTAATTTTTAAAAAGAAAAGAAAAATGAAGTAAACCATCAACATTTGAGTCTTTTTTTCCCAAATGTGGTTCTAAGATCCATTGTGTTTTATGATTACTATAGAAAATATGCAAAGAAGTTGAGAAGACATCATTGTCATGTACTGCTGCTTTTCAGCATAGTAACAAGTGTGTTTGGAAATTGCCTGTTTTCTCTGATTAGGAAGCTTTATAGAGATCCGCAGGAAATATATTTCCAGTAGTTTCTGTAGTCAAGGTGAAGGAAGCCATGACTGCTCTGAGTGATACCATTCTGTAATTATCGCCCCTTGAAGACCACTTCCAATCTCTGTAAGCTAGGTAAAGTAATTTATGTCTGAATATTTCTCTTTTTTTTTTTTAATTTTTTCAACGTTTTTTATTTATTTTTTTTGGGACAGAGAGAGGCAGAGCATGAGTGGGGGAGGGGCAGAGAGAGAGGGAGACACAGAATCGGAAACAGGCTCCAGGCTCTGAGCCATCAGCCCAGAGCCTGACGCGGGGCTCGAACTCACAGACCGCGAGATCGTGACCTGGCTGAAGTCGGACGCTTAACCGACTGCGCCACCCAGGCGCCCCTCTCATTTTTAAGAACAGTTCTTACTTTCACTGAGTTCTGTTTGTCTGGTTTTCCCATGCTAATGTTTAAGTACTTTATAGAATTTTGGCAAAGTCCTCATTTATATCTTTTAATATAACTGTAGGATTTTTAAAAATGTAATCACAATATAATCACTTTGCATTTAGTCCTTCAGTAAATCCTAGGAAAATGACAGAATACCTGTTCAAAATGAGATGTACAGCTTTATTTAACTTTTTTGTTAGTTTGTTTCACCACAAATTGCCACACTTATCTTTGCTTTGGACACCGCTGCCTGAAATTTTCTGTAACTGAAACACACCGATAAAATGTAGAGTTTAAGGAGACATAATAACGTCTGGAACCAGGATACTTATATTTGACTTTTTCTCTTTATGAAGTTCCAGTTCCTTCATCTAACATGAGGATAATAATAGTAAGTGCCTCTAGGGATTTTATGACTTTCAACAAGATAATGTAAAACATACATTTCTACATATCACTAAGTGGGTGCCAGGTCTTGCTTCATTTGTCATCATTATGATCACCACCATAACCAAACCTGTGGTGGATAAGCTTCTTAATCAGTAGGTCTCAGATACTGAAAAGTGGGTTTTGTTTTGTTTGTTTGTTTTTTGAGAGAGAGAGTGCAAGTGAGCAAAGGACAGAGAGAGAATCCCATGAGGGGCAGATAAAGAGAGAGAGAGAGAGAGAGAGAGAGAGAGAGAGGGAAGGAGAGAGAGAGAAGCGAGGCTCACTCAATGCAGGGCTCAAGCTCACCTGATGTGGAACTTCAACTCACGAACCATGAAATCATGACCTGAGTCTAAGTCAGATGCTTAATGACTGAGCTGCCCAGGTGCCCTGGAGAGGGGTTTCAAATGAAGATTCTTGGACCTCATGTCCAAAGATTCCGATTCAGCTTGTGGGGCTGGGCCCAGATAATTCTGATGTAAAAAGGTTCCACTGACTACATTTTGAACTTCTGACTTACAGCTGGTCTAGGAATTAAAATGACATGAGACAAATTAACAGGAGGAAACAAAGTTTAATTTTGTAAATATGATGAATTCACACAGACATGAGGTTCCAAAGACAGGCAAAATGAAGGACATAAGCCATCCTCATCCAAGAAGGGATGGGGTATGGGACTTCAAAGAAAAGGAAAGCAATTCATGGGAAGATGAAAAAAGAGTAAATGTTTGACAAACAAATATTCACTGACCCATACGGAAACAAGGGGACGAAGAAAGGAATTTTAACACACAGACTTTGCTAAATTCCTCCCTGTCTACCTAATTCATATTTTACTGTAGTTATCTATGGTGATAGCTCCCTTCCTGGAACAGGTCCTTTATCTAAATTCTTTCAGGCAGTTAGGGGAAGGTCACAATTTCTTCCTGGGTCATTTGGATCCTGATTGTTTTCTGTTTGAAATATAATCTGCATGCCAAAGTGGCACACTGTGGAGCAACTTGCCCTTGGTCCCTACAAGGATTAAGGTAAGGAGCTTAGCTCTCCTTTTTTTTTTTTTTTTTTTTTTTTTTAAGTTCAATCACATGGAACTAGAAAAAAACAGAAAAACTGTTTCAACAAGGCAACCTGTTTCCAAACTGATTATCCCATGTTAAATGTAAATAACTATTGATGATCTACCAAATAGTACACATGTTGGGAATAGAGAGCCCTCTTGCTTTCTTCCTGTTGCTTTCCTTCTGGGGAATTTTATTGCTCTGTGGGTGGTGGATCAGAACAGACAAAGGAGTGGACCCATAGCAGGATACCATCAGGAAGCACCCAAACAGTGGTCAAGATTGGAATACAGATGCTGCGTGGCCTAGGTACATTCTTAAATCCCCTGTGGCTTAATCACTTAAATCCACTGTGCCCACTTTCTCATCTGTAAAATAGGGAACTAATACTATCTACCTTATAGCATTGTTGTAACAATTAAATGATGGGATTTTGAAATAGGATGACTAAAGTTGAAGTGCATTTTAATTAATCATCTTTGTTCAGCTGTCTTCCTCCCTAAAGGTTGGCAGTCATTGATCAAATAATGTATCCTATCTCTTCCTCTCCCCAGCCAAAGATGGTGCCTATGATACTGAATACAAATTATAAAAGGAAACATGGAACACTGGTCAAGCAAAATGTATTGCTCTGCCTGCAATTTCCCCTTCTCTACTCCAGATATTAAAAACTAATTCTCTCAGTTATTCATTGCTGGCAGAGATGATTAATTTAATCTTTATAGATAAAGTAAAATGTTTGGACGAAAGGAGCAAATACTCTGCTGAGGCTAATTGTAAGGCACATTCGGGTGAATAATTCATTGTGTGCAGTATAATGATATCATAGATGGTTAGCCAAGAACAAACATCAATTCTATAAAGAGAATTAAACTAAAACCAAGTCCATTTGGCAGCAGAAAATGAATATAGTCCTTACAGCCAATATGGATCTCGTTTTGGTAGATCCTACCAGGGCCCAGAAGGATTCAACTATTAGCAATTTATGATAGTCTTCTTTCATGATTGCCTTTATTTCTCAGTGCTGACTTTTCATATTCAGCAAAATATTTTGAGTATCACCTGGTGTTTAGAATTGTGCTAGTGTAAGAGGGACATTGGAAAAATCCCATACTGCTGCTATGCGTGGTGGCTGTGTATGTGACTTAATCTCAATGAGCTTTCAGTTTCTCACCAGAAAAATGGAGAAAACAAACATGGGATTGTTATGAGGATAATATGAGATTTATTTAAAACATCACTTAATATAGTGCTGAGACTGTAGCAAATACTTGGTCAGGGAGAAAGATGGAGACATGTAATATGTGTACATGGGTATATCTATTAAAATATACATGCATATTATAAATAACATTTCTGTCTATCCTACCATCCAGCTATCTTCCCTTTTACCACCCAGCCTTATTCATTTTTCAAGGTATTTTCCTTTCTTCCACACATTTTATAATCCTCATCAACAAATACAAGAAGAAAACAGATGGAAAGATTCTTTTCCTCATTAGTAGTTAAAAATGCAAATTATAGCACCCTGGAAATGAGGATTTAAAAAAAAAAGATAACATGAGCTGATGTGGCTAAGATAAACTAGTTTCTTACTAACAATACTTTACAATCTTTTTGTAAAGCAATATTTCAAAAGTAAGAGCCATAAATGTGCTCTTAGTCAGCATCCCTTCTCAAAAAGTATATCCAAATGTGCCAGAAGCAAAAATTTAGTGACACAATTAATATCTTCATGGGTAAACCTAAGATGGAAAAGTTTTAAAAAACAAACATCACAAATGGAAGACTATGTAATTTATGGCACAACCAAACAATGGAATGTAACAGAACAATTAAAATGGTAATAACATATAAAACATGTAAAAACATGAAAAATATTTGACAATGTTAATAAAAATGCTTAATAAGTTCTATATCAAGATTATGACTAGACTACGCATATGTGAAAGTTATAGTGAAAAAAATATACGAGCTTTTAATGAGGTAAAATTAGCAATTTTTGTGATGACAATTTTTTGGAATTTTTAAAAATCTTGGCATTTTTCTTTATTGAAAAGTGAAGATCAAAGTCTTAACTACTGTGTGACAGCTTCTCACTGAACTGAAATTATATGTACTTTCTTCCCTTTTTAAAAATAATACAATGCCATTTAGTTGTACTTCTTATTCTGGACTTTCCATATATTATTTTTTATTACTTCCACTGACTTCCTGCTTGTTTATTTCTTCCCAGAAAGCCTTTAAACCCTTTAAGGGCAGAGGTTGGGTAATTTCCATTTTACAAATAACTCACAATATCTTGCCCTGACCCGAAATTCAGTAAAGATAAGATAAACTGAAGAGAGTTGGCAACAAATATGAATGAATCACAAAAGTATTACCAATAAATTTAGATAAAACTGATTTATCAATTTGGGAGCTGGTTAACCAAACCAAAATGCTTATTAGGCACCTTCATGCAGGATAAGGATAAGGAAAGGCACTTGGGGCTTTGTTCTCTTGATCCCTTCAAGGTTCACCTTCAGTCTGGTGTCACTAATGTACTGCCTCCTGCTGCTGTTCTTTCCATCCTGGATTCTTACAGATGTGTTTATTTCCTTGATTTTCCCCAAACACCATTCAGATAAGCCATTTGCATCTATGTCAGACTCACTAAAGATTTGGCAAAATAGATACGCACACTCACACAATGGGAACTTTTGAAAATGGAAGGTTAGATACTCTTTGTATCAGTCACATTCTAGTCAGGAAAGCAGAAAGCACACTAAACATTTAAACAGAGAGGACTTAACAGGGAATTATCTGAACAGGCATCTGAGGTGAGCAACTGGGTATACAAATGAACAATGGCCTGGTATGTATTACAAAAGAACTCTGACCCTTGACCTCTGTAGAAGTCAGCCCAGCACGGTCAAGACTTGACCAATGAACACTAGTTTCCCTATTTTCTTTATCCACTATCCACCCTTCCCCCAACTTTGGGGAGTATGTCCCAAACCAAATATGCTCTCCAAATCAATCCCATGATACCCTGCTTCTAACTAGCCTGCCTCCAAGATTCCTCATTCCAACAAGCCCCAGTCAGAGCACACCTGAAACCTTCCCCTTCTTTCACCATAAAGATTCTCCACTCTCAGTCTGTCTTGGAGTTGCTGCCAAGTGCACGTGATGGTGGTTGACTCCTTTGCTATGGAAAGCATTGGATAAATAGCCTGTTTGTTCTCATTTTGGAGTTCTTTGTTTTTTGCCACAGTTTGGAATTTAAAAATGAGGTTACACTGAAGTAATACAAAGTTAATAAGCACTGCAAGTCACCACCACCCTTAGTGTTGGAGGAGAAAAAAGGAGATATTAGAACCTAGAAGCTCAGACCCCACACAGTTGAGGAAGGGGTTACCATCTGGCTGATGATAGCAAATCAGGATCTTGGAGAGGGATCTTGGCTTATGGCTGGGGCTGAGCCCTCTGAGACAAGGATGCTGCCCCTCTAGTCTGGTACATCTAAGAAGGTACAATGAGGCTGGTCCTGGAAATGCCAGAAGATAGGCACTGAAGCTGACTGATGCTATTTGAATGAAGTTCTTTGTCAGGTGGATGGTTATAGAAATAGCAAATGGCTCCAGTGACAAGAATAGCAAACAAAGAGGAAGGAGCAAGTTCCCAGCAAGTCCCCAGACTCATTGTGGCAAAAACTAACAAAGGCAGCTGACAAAAGAAAATGCTTAGATATATAGCATCTAAGCAACACCACAGCAAAGTAGAGTATAGAAAGGCAACAGAGGAGAAAGACAACCTCTTAATAATTAACACCCTCTGTCCTTAAAAGAAGTTTAGCCACCCACACTGCCCAAAGCCATTATTAGTTAGCTTTTTCTTCCTTTGTTTTCTTCTCATTCCTTCCTGAATCATCTTTATTTTCTCCAAACTCCCAAGAAACATGACTCTTTTCTTTTTTTACATTGCATTCTTCTAAACTATGCCCTGGGAGACTCACTGTTTGTACCCTAAATCTGCCAAATGGAGGCATTTTGCTTTACAAAAACCTGTTGCTCTAGAGGAAAAAAAAAAAAAAAATTATACTACTCCCTTGGGAGACAGAAGCAGCTGCCGCCAATTGGGACTTCTAAAAGCCTTTTTGTCCTTGTTTACTTTGTTATGCATGTTTCCATGATATCTGTGCATATGTGCTGGCAGATGCTAGGGTGACTGCAAACGTGAGGTTTCTAGGAAGTGGCATCTCACTGTGGGAAAATGCATGTTAACAAAGGTAAGGGCAAGAAGATTCAGTGGTAGGGGAGGGTAAAGGAATGCAGATATGGGGAATGAGGTCAAAGTTGGGAAACTCTCAGAGTCCATACCTGCAGAAGAATGTTTTCTTCTGTTAACTTTTCAAAGTAATATAATTTGAAAAGATAATCCATGTTCATTGTAAACAACAAAACAGCATTGTTGGTATGTAAAGATGTGAAAATCCTCCCTCATCCTCCATTATTTCCACTTCCCAGGTATATCCACATTTTATTGCTTGGTATGTATTCTTTTTTTCAATAGGTAGTCCCCCTCACACTGTCTTGGGTTTAGCCACATGACTTGCTTTAGCCAATGAGATGATAGCAAATCTTATACAAGTAGGAGCTTGAAAAACGCTCCTGCATTAAGGTTTGCCCTCTCCTGCTGTTGGCAACCTTTCTACCTCATGTGAACAAGCCTAGGCTGGCTTCCTGAAGGGTGAGAGACCACACGGAGGAAGGCCTCAGTCACCCTAACCATCCCTGACTTTCCAGCAGAGGCCTGGGCATGTAAGTGAGGCCATTCTCAGCCATCCATCCATCCTCAGCTAAGTGAGAACAACTTCCAAACCCATTCATTGACTCATGAGAATAGATGTTTTAAGTAACTGAGTTTTGAAATGGTTTGTTGCACATTGTAAGTTAGTTCATAAAGATGAAAAGATATAAATAGGTTTTTATTTCTTGTATAAATATTACAGGTTTAAAAATATTTTTTATTTATAGCCACGTAACATATGGTTACATTCTTTAAAAATCGCAAGCATCCAGGGGTCCCTGGGTGGCTCAGTCGGTTAAGCATCTGACTCTTGATTTTGGCTCAGGTCATTATCTCACAGTTTGTGGGGCTCCTCTCTGACAATGCAGAGCCTGTTTGGGATTCTCTCTTTCTCTCTCTTTTTTTTTCTCTCTCTCTCTACTCCCCCCCCCCCCCCGCGCCCTTCCCCTGCTCTCTCTCAAAATAAATAAACTTAAAAAAAGAAACAGAAAACATTCTCTCTCTCCCTTTGCCTCTCTCCCCTTCTCATGTGCATGCTCTCTCTCTTAAATAAAAAAAAAATTTAATTTAAAAAATCACAAGCCTACACATAAGGTGAAAGAATCCCTTTAATCAGTAGCCACCATCCAAGTCATCAGTGGGTATGTGTTCTTCTGGATCTATACCTGCTTGGTGAATTAGAAAACAGAGATTTTACTTTCTTCACTTTTTACTTTATTCACTCAACAGTATGGCTTGGAAATATCTCCATCTCAATGAACTTAAGTCTATTCCTACATGCATGCACACACGTACCTTACTGCTTTACTACCTAAATCTTTATAATGTGAAATCTGTTAAATCAAGTTACTCTCAATTTATTCTTTTACAAAGCTGCCTTTACCTTCTTTCACATTTATTCTTTCACTTGAATTTAATATTCATCTAGTCAAGATAGATGAAATATCTTGTAGGGAATTCTGGGGGATTACACTGAATTTATTAAGTTTGAAAGACTTAAGTTTATCGTATTGCACCTCCCATTCACATATTATATTTCTCTTTTATTTAGGTCTTTTCATCACCTTCAGCAAAATTCTATAACTTTCTATATATTATTATACATTTATTTCTAGACTCCTTTATCGTTGGTTTATATATTGTGTTTCCATCAGAAGAAGGATCTTTATTTTGTTTAATGCTTATTTATTATTATTTATTTTGACAGAGAGAGAGCAGGGGAGGGAGAGAGAGAGAGAGAGAGAGAGAAAATCCCAAGCAGGCTCTATGCTCAGCACAAAGCCTGATGTGGGGCTTGACCCTGTGAGATCATGACCTGAGCCAAATCAACAGTCAGACACTTAACCAACTGAGCCACCAGGCACCCCAGAAGGATCTTTAAGTCTATTATGTTCCACTGGTACATAGGAGAGCCCTAGATTTTTTTGTTTTTTGCGTTATCTTTTATCAGGCCACAATACTGAATTTTCTTATTCATTCTAATAGGAAAACTAAGACAATCAACTGACAAATTCTAGAGGTAATCTTATCACTTGTAAATAATGATTAATTCTTCCTTTCACTATGTATATCTCATATAATTTTTTTTCTTTTATTAGATTAGAACTCTGTTGTAGAGTATTAAAGGTGTTAGTAGGCATCTTTAGCTTCTGACTTTGATGGGAATATTTCTAGTGATTCACCATTGATCATGATATTTGTTATGGGTTGCTGGTAGCAATTTTATTTCAAATTAGAGTTGTTTCTTAGTTCTCATTTTCTTGGAGTGTTTTTTTTTTTAATAAAGAATGGGTGCTGAATATCATCAGATGCTTTTTCACTATCTATTGAGATAGTGCTTTCCTTCTTATTTATGAGCTGAATTATCATAATAAATTCTATTATTAAACTACTCTTGCATTTCTGAAATAAATACTAGTTTATGTTGTATTATTTTCTAAAACACTACTATGCCTTTTTAGTAGTATTTTACTTTAGTAAAATACTGTTCACAAATGAACTTTTTCAATAGTTTTATTTTCTTATTGTCTCCTTATCTACATTTAATAATAGATTATAGTTGACAAGAGAAACAAGAGGATTCGAACTGGAAGAGTCCATTTATATGTGGATTTTTTTTGATACAGTGCTGTAAATGTATTTTCTCTTATTATCTTTTTTTAATGTTTATTTTAGTTTTGAGAGAGAGAGAAAGAGAGAGTGTGCACTCACAAGCAAGCCAGGGGAGAGGCAGAGAGAGGGACAGAGGATCCAAAGCAGGCTCTGCGCTGACAGCAGAGAGTGTGATGTGGGCTCAAACCCATGAACCATGAGATCATGACCCAAGCCAAAGTTGGGTGCTTAACCGACTGAGCCACCCAGGTTCCCCTCTTTCTTATTATCTTCTTAATAACATTTTCTTTTCTCTAGCTTACTTTATTGTAATAATACAGTATATAGCATAACAAAATATGTGTTAATTGACTATTTATGTTATCTGTAAGGCTTCCTTCTGGTCAACAGTAGACTGTTCATGGTTAAAGTTTTGGACTTTCAGGGTGCCTGGGTGGCTCAGTCTGTTAAGCGCCCAACTTTGGCTCAGGTCATGATCTCGCCATTCATGAGTTTGAGCCCCCGGGTCGGGCTCTGTGCTGACAGCTTCAGATGCTGCTTCAGATGCTGTCTCCCTCTCTCTCTGCCCATCCCCCACTCATGCTCTGTCTATGTCTCTCAAAAATAAATTTTCAGCTGCATGTGGGGTCGGCACCTGTAACCCTCATGTTGTTCAAGGGTCAGATGTAATTCAACTCCTTTATCCTTGATGGTGTAAGAGTGGCTTATAGTTATCTCTAGGTATAAGGTACTGTGTTTGTATGTCTGTTTGTATGTGTGTGTTTTGTTCTGCCAGTGACATATCTACATTAAATTCATGCAAATTCTTCTCTCCTCATCTATCTCTCTATCCACCATCTTTCTCACTCTCCCTGTCTCTATAAATCTATCAAGTATTCATCTATATATATACTATTGCCTCCTCTGAGTAATTTTGATTTTCATCTTCTAAAATAGCTGCTGAAATTTTTATTTGTATCTTCAGTGCCTCCCTTTTTTCTTGTGTTTTTCTCGGATTTTTGAGATAGCATTTGAAAATGGTAGTGAATACTCACATAGCTCTTTATAGACAGGCACTGTTCTCAGTGTTTTTCATGTATTGACTCAATTCAATCTTCATAGCCACCTACTTCTGGTTGAACATGATAAACTATATTAGTTGGGATTGATTTGGGAAAACAAAACACCCCAGATATTTCAGCAAAGAGTACTTAGGGGATTGGTTAAACAAGTTTGGAACACTGAAAAATCAACATGAGAACAGTGAAGTAACCTAGAGCCATATGGAAGTAATAGTGGCAAAAAGTGGCTGCCACCTATAAGTGTAGGGAAATTTATGAAAGAGTTTCAGAACCTAGAAACTCCATATAATTGGAGGGCAGAATTCTGAGCAGGAGATGTCAGTGTAGGTCAGGTAGGCAGAGGAGGGGTCTCTTGGAGATGAGGCAGTGCCCACTGTATGGATATTGATGAGGGAGAGTGAAGAAGCTTGTTCTGGGATGCCAAAAGAAGGTAGAAGACTAGAACCAACTGCTATTTCCAGGATTACCTCCTATTGTTAGGACCCTGGTAACATTAACTACAAACAAACCAGGAAATTCCTACCCCTGCCTCTTAGTTGTGCTTTTTGTGCTCTCTGTGGGCATAACTTTATAGTTCATAAAATGACAAAGAGAAATAAGTTTACAAATTCATAGCTCCAGCTTCATAGAGAAAAATACTGTAGGATATACTTAGAGTTTAAAGAAAAAACCTTAATAATGAGCACCAAAAATTTAAATAATTTTTCTAATGTCACACAGCCAGTAAGTATAGACCTAGTATTCAAACCTCGGCAGTCTGTTTCCAGCATCTGTGCTCTTAACCACCACACAATATTACCTCTCCAACTGTTTAAATTCCAGAAAATTACTTAATTCTATCTCACTAGTTTCTCTCGAACTATGGTCTTTCTTCTGTTCTGCCCAACTACTGGGTATTATTTCAGTGATGAGAGTTTTGTTTATTTTTAAATTTTTAAAATTTTATTATGGTAAGAACACTTAACATGATGTTTATGCTCTTAAATTTCGAAGTGTACAATACAGTGTTGTTAACTATAGGCCTAATGTTTACAGTAGATCTCTAGAAGTTGTTCATTTTCTATTATTGAAACTTTATACTCACAGAGTAGCAACTCCTCATTCCCCCCACCAGGCCCTGGCAACCACTATTCTACTCTCTTCTTCTCTGACTTAAACTATTCTAGGTAGCTTATATAAGTGGAATCATGAAGTGTTTGTCCTTCTGTGGCTGGATTATTCTACTAAGTATAATGTCCTCAAGGTCCATCCATGTAGTCACATATTCTTTTTTAAGGCTAAATAATATTCCATTTTTTTCTGTATAACACCCTTTCTTTACCCATTCATCCATCAATGGGCATTTAAGTTGTTTTCACATCTGGGCTATGTGTGAATAGTGCTGCAGTAAATATGGAAGTACTAATATCTCTCGATTCTTTTTGGATAAATACACAGAATAGGGATTGCTGGATCATTTGCTAATTTTATTTAATTAATTATTTGTTTATTTGTTTAGTTACTTATCCTCAAGCTAGCTAACATATAGTGTAGTCTTGGCTTCAGGAGTAGAACCCAGTGATTCATCTCTTATGTATGACACCCCATGCTCTTCCTGAAGAGTACCCTCCTTAATGCCCGTCACCCATTTAACCCATCCCCATCAACCCTCAGGTTTTCTGGTTTGCCTTTCTCTCTGTTTTCATCTTATTTTTTCCTTCCCTTCCCCTATGTTCATCTATTAAGTTTCTCCACATGTGAATGAAATCAGATGATATCTGTCTTTCTCTGACTTATTTTGCTTAGCATAATAGCTTCCAGTTCCATCCACATTGTTGAAAAGGCCAAGATTTCGTTGTTTTTTGTAAGAACTTCCATAATATTTTTCATAACAGCTACACTCTTATATTCTTATCAACAGTATTCAGAGGTTCCATTTTTCCCCATATTCTTGCCAATAATGATGACAGCTTTTCTTTATATATTAGGTTAATTTTATTATGGGTCAAATATCTTCTTACATTTCTGAGGATATAAATTATACTTACCCTAAACTTCTTGTTATGATTATTCTTCTAAGTCTCTGTCCTCATGATTAAGTTACTCTTTTATTGAGGAACAACAAACTACTAGCTTTCCTCAAGTGGTCGATGACTTTTTTTAAGTAAGTCACTTTAATGTTTTTTGTTTTTTGTGTGTGTGGTTTTTTTCTACAGTAGAATAAATAGTTCTCTTGGTAATTGCAGACATATGAGGCTCTTGGGTAGTATTAAGAAACATCTCAGTAATGCTGGTTTTCCAGATTGGCGTGTAGTCTTCAATAATTGTCAGGAGTTACTTACGTGAAATTGATGCCAAAATATAGGGCCACATTTATGCATCCATTATTTTCAAGATTGCTGGTAACCTGTGGGTATAATTTCCCCCAATACTTTGCCTTCTTGTGTCCCAAGGTCCAACCTGCTCATGTTCACCTCAATGACACTCCTTTGGTAATGATACCCAAAGTTGCATATAGTGGGGATAGGACATTCTTATTTATACCAAGTATTGATAGGCAAAAGGTGCTGTTCAGTTCAGGATGAGTTACGTGCACTTTTGAAACATAAATCCATTGGCTTAATGAGTCTTTCATATTTAGGTGGTTTTTGAGTAAAGCCATTTCCAACAAAGCAGACTTTAGTAAATATCCTCTTCCACATCTTCTCCTTTCTCCTTTCTGTTCAAATAACTTAATACTTCTGTTTCTTTCCAGACAGGAATTTGGGCAGAACTTTCCTGCTCTCATTTTTTGTTTTTGTTTAATCATATTAGAAAGTATTTTAGCTCAGGACTGTTCCCCTCTATCCAGTGGATTTGCAGGTACTGCTCCTTGTGGAGTCTTTTTTTAATCATTAGTTTGTTTGGTGCTTCTCTTTTCTTGCATCTTGGTAGTTTTCATTTGTATTTTGTCAGCATGGCTCTGTTTATGGTAGAGCTTAGCATTCAAACCAATCATTATTTTTGCCTTTGAACATTTATGAGCCTCTTGACCTTCCTTCTTTCTCCTTTTCTCATGCTAATCCAAATTCAATATGTTCCTTTTGTGGCATGGTGATAACTGCCAAGCGATCAGGTGCAAAGAAGCTCTCAATTTTGGGGTCTCAGAGATGTATGAGCTGACTCCACACCAGCCACCACAGGAAGGGGACAGTTGTAAAATGACCAGTTCCAGAAAAAGCATGATGTAATTGGTAACTATTGGTGTGCTTTCATGTCTATAGCCAAAATACCTTGCTGGATTGACTGTCCACTTATGGGGAGAGGTGAGATGAATTGCTGTGGCCTGGATTGAGCAGGTTTCTTTCAGAGTAGAGAGGCTTGGGTGCAATATGGCAGCCTTCAACATTATCCCATTTCCTTGACCCCAAATTCTTACAGCCTAAAACCCTCCTACCTCCATCTCACCTGAGTCTGAAACCTCTGTGGCTGTTCTCTGGACTAAGAAGGTGGGTTATGCAGAATCTGTCCTGCTTGGTTCCCTCTTCCAATAACCGTTTGGTTACTCTTAGTACCTCTCTTGAACCCAGAGTCCACTACACTTGGTTATGAAGCTCCTTTGGGACTGCTCCTAACTTTTCTAGAAGCAAAATATGTTCTATGTCTTGGGAACTTAAATTTTTTCTCACTTCATTCTTCTCATTTCCCATTTTTCAAGAATTTTTCATGTGTTATGGTCCATTAAGAGTTTTCATTCTTGATTGACATACCAGATGTGAATTTTAAAAAGACAATACATAATCATTTGTAGAGATATTTTATGACATGGAGTAGCTAAAGTAGTGCTAAGTCTGCCATCCAGAATGAAATTTTACATCTTTTTTTTAAATGGGTTTTTTTACTCTTCATAATATTTTGGAACATTTTTAGTGAATCAATTAAACACACTTCCATGAGAGTAGGTACATGTTATTTTAAGGTTGCAATAGTGTTGTAGATATGAATATACCACATAGACATTCCCATTGATGACCATTTTCATTTCTTTCCAATTTTTACTGTTATAAACAATACTGAAATAGTGCATCACATACTTTTGAAATTGTCTCTATAGAATCGATTTTTCAGTGCAGATTTATAAAGTCAAAAGATATATTCATGGGATGTGGTTTTCAGAGAAAGAGATCATTCTTTCTTCTCCATGTTTTTGTTAACCCCATTTGCATTAGATCAAGGTGCTTATTGTTCTGGCTATTTCAGTCCAGGGAGTTGAGTGATGGCCCGTCATCTATAAGTATCCTCATTTAATCAGAGTAGTAGAACCAGGACAGAGATGGGTATTCAAACACACAGAGAAGCATGATGCAAAAAAGAAGCATCACCCATGGATTCCCAGAACATTAAAATGGGGCTACAATATCTGTTGATAAATAAATGACAGTGTTTTTCATTAAAATGTTTACTTAGAAATATGCAGAAAAATAACATGTCCTGAAGTCAAACAACTAATTTCTAAAAATTATCAGAAGCTTTACACACACCAAGAAACATTTAATCCTTTTCAGCAAAGAGATCTTTTCTTCACATCCTAAATCCTTTTTCTCAATAGACTCAAATCCCAACATCTGTTTTCATTCCTCTTTTAAACATCTTCTTACCCATTCTGGACTTCTTTCCAACAATTAACACTTTCAAGTTCTGTTCCTTTCTCTTATCCTCATGTATAAGCTCCAAAATGTCTGTGTCAGAACAAACATCTGATAAACCTACCAGAATAACCCTGGGTACAAAAGTTATTAATCTGAGATGAACTAATTCATAACAGATGACCAAAATGTCACTAGAATTTGCTAGAAATGTGCTGTGTGTGACTTGTTATTTTTTCTAGAAACTATAAGAAAGCACAGGCAGGACATACAAACACACACACATACACACAGGAAAGAAGAGAAGGAAAAAAAAAAAAAACAATTGCTTTGGCAGATGGTGTTTCAAAAGCCATGTTTCCAGTTCTACAATTGCAGAACCTTGCCATTTCTCCCATCAGAAGGTAGAGTCTAATGTTCACTCCTTGAATGTAGGTCAACATTTGTGACTGCCCAATAAACAGAATGCAAAGGAAGAGATATTGTGTGACTTTTGAGGCTAGGACACAAAAGGTGATAGAGCTTCCATCTGGCTCTTTCTCTGGGACACTCACTTTTGGACCTCAGCCACCAAATTTTGAGGAATCCAAGGCTCCATGAAGAAGCCACCTGTAGGTGATCTGGTTGACAGTCCTAAATCAAGTCCCAGATGAAAGCTATTATCAATTGCCAGGCATGCAAGTGAATAGCCTCCAGATGATTCCAGTCCCTAGTCTTCCTTGGTAGTATCTTCCAGATGAGGCTTCATCAATATGGATCAGAGACAAGCCATCTCTCCTGTGCCCTATTCAAGTTCCTGACACATAGAGAATCTGTAACAAATGGATGTTTTTGCCTTATTTGGGGAAATCATGGAAAAACAACCTTCACCCTTATAAAAATGGAATACTCACCTTGAGTTATTGAAATTAATAAATATTGAAGCATATATGTTTAAAACATCAGGTTTGAACAAGGCTGGACACATTCACACCCTTCCATCACCAATGCTGGTTCTAGTGTAGAATTAATTATTTTACTAGAGATATGAATCAATATCAATGGATCTCAGATGTTTCAGGTGGGCATTTCTTCCTGTCCTTTGGTATTTTCTCTCCTGTGTAGCTGAAAATGTTTAAAATTGCAATAGATTCTCCTAATGTTTAATTGAAAATTTCCCTTCCTATGTTTTAAGGCATTGTCTCTAAGGTTCCTATCTAACGTCAGCCTTGACCCTCCTATTGCATGCTGTATACTCTACTGAGATTCATTTCTCTTTCTTGGCACCTGCATTCTCTGTTAGGTTGGTAGAGTTGAATGAGAATTAATAATTTATTCATTTGGAAGTAATTGATAAGTTTATTATTTAGCAAGTATATTTCAGAATGCCTTAGGCTTATCTATTAAGGATTCCTACTCCTTTAGATCATAAAAAAAAAAAAAAAAAAAAGCAGTAAGGTTTTACCCAAGACACCTATTAGGTCAGCCCTGCAAAAAGAAATCAAATTGGGTAAGACCTTGTTTTGTTTTTAGTTTTAGTGAGCAAGACTCTTTGCTTGGACTCAGGCTTGATGCAACAGTTAATGGGAAATTTTATGTCTTTCTGATGATGTGCAAATAGTCACACAGTTGAGTGTGAGTCTTATATTCAATCAAAGATTAAAGCCTACGTTCATTTATGGTGTCTCGGGTTCTGTTTTGGTAATGAAATTCAGTGTTTTAAAAAAATTTACTCTGCAGCTTGTTCTAACACAATTGCTATCTGACTACATTTATAACCTACACCATACCATTTATGGATAAAATAATGAAATTTCACAGAGAATTAATTTAATATTCTCAGAGGAATTTTCCATATCTGTTTTTTTCTTTACTTACCAAATATGGCTGTGTGAATAAGGGAGGGGAAAGACATGGGAAACTAGATTCTATTCCATTGCTGCGGTTTGATCTAAAGCAACTAAGAGACATTCTTTTTTCAGGTTCCTCAGATGGAAAATTTTCTACTCATTTGGTCCTTTATCTTCCTAGGTGAGGTATAGATAATGAATGGGATACTGTTGCTTATTTGAAGATGAATATGTTAGAGAGGTGTTAGGATTAAATAATAATTTGTAATTTGTGGTATTAAATAGTCTAGTGTTACTTTTAAATCACTACCTCATAAATTAGAGTTGCCAAAAGTGATCTAAAATTGGAAATATGTAGGGGCATCTAGGTGGCTCAGTCGGTTAAGTGTCAGACCCTTGATTTCAGCTCAGGTCATGATCTCACAGTTTGTGAGATGAAGCCCCATGTCAGGCTCCATGTTGACTGCACAGAGCCTGCTTAGGATTCTCTCCCTCTCTCTCTCTGAAAGTAAATAAATAAACTCTAAATAAAATGAGAATATGTAGCATTAATACTCTATTCCTTGTGTCTTGAAAACCAGACATGTTTGCTACTACAGCTACTTTATGATTCTTGGTGTGCATGTATATATACATGTGTATGTTTACAAAATGAAACAAAGACCAGAGAAGTATACCCTTTGAGAGAAAGTGCATACAAATAGGAAAAGCTTTTTACCCTGAGGTTATTGATAACTTTCTCTCCAGTTCCTTTCAGGATTTTTCCTTCAGATAATCATGAAGCTGAGAGAGTAGGACAGAACTCACCCATACTGGATGTTACACTTGCTGGATGTTTTCTACTCCTTTAGTGTAGCTTCTTATCTCAAGCAGGCTTCCTTTTTGGCAGTATCCAATCATGACAGAACTATGTATGTAAGAGAACTCAGAACATAGACATAGCTAGAACATCTTCGTTCGTTATGAGCTAAAATATAAGTGTGCTTATATGAAATGTGTCCTTGTGTTTGTTTTGGTTTAGAGTAGGTTTCTCTGATTCTGGGTTGAGCTTCATATTCTAGCCCATGAAAATAATCTTCCAGATGGATTTATTAGGCAGTTAATTTAGTACTTTCTAGTCATGGCAATAGAATTTTGAAGTGGCCCTATTTTTTTCCCTCTTTTTGGACTACTGCAAAATATCCTCCACTCAGTCAACATTTAACTGTGAACTATGGTGTGTGACCAACTCTATTGGTGAAACTATCTATTCTTGCAAGAAATAAGGGCATGCGGATTTGGGAGATTAGTTTGTGCTCCACAGTCACAATTCTTTTTCTTTTAATGAACTTACGACATTATTCTCAAAGCATTCAGGGGGCATTTTTTCTTATAATAGCCATAATCACCATTAGTACTACTGTCACTGCATTCTGTTTTGTGGATACCTACCAGATGTCAGACATTGCTCTCCATGTTCAATATGTTATCCTCTTAAACTTTGTGAAATAGATATAACCCCTTGTTTTACAAATGAGTAAGTCATAGTCACCAAAGCATAGTGGATATAGTAAAATTATTGGTGTCACAGAGACTTGAACTCAGACTTGAATCTCTGCCACTTCAGAGATGTAGTATTATTGCTTAAGTCATTGGATTTTTTTTTTAATCTCAACGTCATAAAAGATTTAAAAAAATGTTTGGTTTGAGGGAACCATGAAGCAAAAAACAAATGAAAGAAAAACAAAAAGCAAAAAACAAAACAAGCAAACAAAACAGATAACCAGACTTTAAAGATTCTTTCCCCACCCCACCCCCCTTCAGGTGTCTAAACTGTTGTAAAAATGACCAACACCCATGTTGATCAGGTGAACTTGAACTTCTGATTAATTTCCCTTGAAGTTTAATAAATTAGTCATTCTTACTGATAAGCTGAAGTGTTTAAGTAACCAAGGAATTCATTTTATGTGTTTTTATATATGTATTTAATTTCTAAACTGCCTAAAAATATTATTTTTGTCCTAATTTTAAGCTACCATGAAGTTATGACTGAATCTCTGGTTAATAAAGAGTTTTTATCATTTCAGTTTAAATCATTCTCTTATAGAAGAAAACAAGTATTAATTGGAAAACCGAAGTATTAACCAAAGTTGATTTTAAGTTATCATGTCTCTTGGCACCCTTTCTCTTCAAATGAAGTTCTGTTAGCTTTTTCACTTACACTTTAAACCAAGACATTTAAAAATTTTTTTTAACGTTTATTCATTTTTGAAAGAGAGAGAGACAGAGCATGAATGGGGGAAGGTCATAGAGAGAGGGAGACACAGAATCTGAAACAGGCTGCAGGCTCTGAACTGTCAGCACAGAGCCCGATGCAGGGCTCGAACTCACGGACCGCGAGATCATGACCTGAGCCGAAGTCGGACGCCCAACCGACTGAGCCACCCAGGCGCCCCTAAACTAAGATATTTAAACTGACAATAGCCAGAAAAATAAAGAGAGAGACACTATGGGGTTTTTTAAATCTCAGCTCTGGAAAACCAATATGCGTATTCAGTCTTCCAGGTTTCATACTTAGTCTACAAGACACAGTCCAGATGTGCAATGCTCTTTGGTGAGATTTAAAGTCTTCATCTGGCCCAGGGTATGTGGAATCTTTGAAGCTTCCTCTGAACAGAGGTATATGCAGTAAAATATCACCTCTGGTTGCCCACAAGAGGAGCTTCCTCACCTTCTAATTTGGCCAGATTTCTGTGATAGCCTTTGTTCAGAAAGGATGAGTTGTGTATTAATGGGTACTAAATACCTTATGCTACCAAAGAGTGTTCCTTTTCATCTTCTGGTATCAGATGATCACAGTAATCTAGGGAGAACATTATTTTGTGCTGAGGTGACTTTTTCTTCTGAATACTTCAAAGTGAAACTATCATTAAACCTGAGTGGCAGTCATTATTTGCCTCTAAAACCCAAATGAGTAGATGAGTGGGGACTGTCTAAATGGCAAAGGGCGTGACAACTGACAGAATTCTAAACCTGATACTCAACCTATCCCTTGTCATGAGGACAATGATATGGAGATAGATTTTATACTATGGAGGGTCCACATAAGAGAGATATTCTCCAATTGTGGTCTGTCAATTAAAAAACACTCAACAAGAATTTGTTTAATGCCTACCATGTGCAGTGTTGTCCCTGAGCCACATCACTCTCTGGGAACTGTTCTTCAGAGCAAACAATAAGCCACACTCATGAGCAACTTCTTAACAGCTATGACCTTAAAGGATAGAAGTGTGGTTTCACATTAAAGTTTTCCAACTGGAATTAAATGCTGGAAAAGGCATGGGAGTCAGAGACACAGCTAATCCCACATCCTACAGACAGATACAGAAGACTTACTTAGAAAAGACTTTGCTAGAAACATGATTCACCCCAGTTTGAAATGTCTTAAAGGGAGATGTTCACAATTTTCCATGGAAGCTCAAATTCATGGTCTGTTAGAAGCTGGTATCCCCCTATTTCCTTGAATTTAAAGGAGAATATTTTCCTTTCTCTTTTTGAATTTTTCACCTCCTGTTATTTCCTTACAGTGTAATGCTTACCCTATTCCATTATCATTTCCGTGTAACTGTGGTTTGGAAGTTGATACCTAAGGATTTCTAAAGAGTTGGCCAAATATCCTTGGAAGGTACCTTGATGATTATCTCAGATCCACTAAGATATCTGCATTTTATATCGCATACAAATTAAAAGTAAGTGCATTTTTGCTATAAAAAAAGGCTGAAAAATCCTATTTAAATAACCCTGTGTGGAACTCTTTTATAATCAATTCTTTAAATTATTCCCTTACTAAAATTTGAGGTAAATGAAGGTAGCAAGGTTCTCTGGCACTTGGATCATTAAGTATCTGCCTTCCTTTACCATATCATAAAAGATAGTCTTTTGCCTTGGTTTTCTTTCCTTTGTCTATTTAAAGAATGCTTTGCCTGCATGCCTTTGGCACATTGCATTTCATACCCTGCTTAGCCTTTGCTGGTCAAGAGAGCTTGGGTTTTCTTTTTTAGAAGGTCCATTTGCTTAGAGACAAATTATATGAAATGATATCAGTAAAGGTGGCCTTGGGTGATGAACATGTGCTCATATCATTCATGTGCATGCCCTTCAACCCAGTACAAATTAACTTTTAATATGTTAATTAAATCATTGGCTCCTTAAGAACAGAGAGCACATCTCTATCCTCCCTTCTCTCTCAGTCTTTCTGTCTTCTATCGTGCCTAGTAGGGTGTTGTATACTTTGTGATTGCACTGAGGAAAGGGTGCTGGCACACTTTGAAGACATAGTAATATAATAATAATAAAACCTTCTATTTTCTTTCCTAGTTTCCTAATCTAAACTCTGTATCTTTCTATCAATCACTCTTATGGTTCCCCTCAGCTCCCTTCATTTCAATTGTATTCTTCCCGTAAGAAAATGAACAAACCAATGTCAATTTTCAGGTGGCAATCTCATGCATTTCCATGGCTTTATTTACTATGTATGCAGGTGACAGCCTGCTCATTCCATCAATCACAGAGGTAAATTCCCATGAGTCCCCGAGATGCCTCGATTTATTATCCCTGGACTATTCCCTTTGAGAGATTTATCAAAGAAAGGGTGTTTCAGAGAAACCTAACAATCTTTGCATTGAGGTTCACTCAATCATTCAGACAGTCTAAGGAATCACATTTGTGAAGCCTCTTGATGCATAAAATAATGCAAAGAGAGGAATAAAACTTACCCTGAACTTGCACTAGTGGGAAAGCCATGAATTGTAGTGATTAAAAACACAGACTTTGGATTCAGCCAGTCTGGATGCAAATCACAGCACACCAATTACTGGCTGTGTGATGAGGGCCAGTTCCTGAATCTCAGTTTCCTCATATGCGAAAAGAAGTAAGAATATCTACCTCATAGGACTGCTGAGAAAATTGAATGAGATAATGGTTGTAAATATGAAACCTAGTAAGATGTGCATTTTCCTAAAACTATAACTATAGTTATTCTTAAAGGCTGCAAAATGGCCAATCTCATTATGAGAAGGTTTCTTATTTCAGTTTCACAGATTCCTTTAGTTAAATCTCATTTTTCAAAACATCTCTATTGAACATGGTAGGGAGCACATATTATCAGACACCACCAGTCCTGTTTTGCCATCTGCAGCATTATCAAGGGGCAGGGGAGCCATCTCATCACATTACGAATTTGGCAGAAGGATTAAAGATGTATATAGTTTGAATCATAGGCTATGTGTTAATTAGTATAAAAGCCAAAGGAGTACTTGATTTTAAGTTCAACTTGAAATTTTTAATTTATTTCTCAGTTCAGTGGGACAGTAATATTAATAGCTAGCATTAATGGAGTGATTACTCTGTGCCAGGCACTAGATTCCCTAGCACAAATATTTCTCAATTTAGGGGAACATTCTGTAGGTCTCTGGGACAACAATCCTTGGGTAGGGAATAATTATTGTGCCTTCTCCTCAAGTGAATCAAAATTCAAATTAAGTTCTCCTTTGATTTTAGATATGCCAACATCTGGCATCTACTTTGACATCTATGGTCTCACCAGGCCATTTATAACTCTCTGATTTTGTCTTCATTCTGAAGGCTGCTTTTTAATGAATTCCTCACCAATGTACAAAGGCCTTAAAGTTCCGTGCATTTTCACAGTCAGAGGCAGATTTTTAGGGATCAGCTGTGTTATCATGTTGGGTCATTTGCGACATCACTAGGATAGTCCTTATTGCCCAATTTTTATTTATTCAATGAAAAAGCAGAGGACAGTTAACACTAAATGACAAATCTGAAAAACTTATAAATGGGGTAACTAAGGGGCTACACTAGGCTGAAAGCAGTAATTTCATGGCAGGAAGAATGCCTAAAGGGCTTATTTCAAATTCTGATGATGCAGCAGATCTAGATGCTAGCATTTTATAGCAATGCCTGAACTGACAAACATTAACCAGAGATCATTGCCCATGATACAGGTGGCAATCTATCATGGTAAATGTCAGTCTGGGGAAGACTTTAAAAGCCAAAAAACAAAAAAGATCAGACACAAAGCTCATCCAATTGGACTTTGCTCCCTAGAGGACTTGTAAATTCAGATTATAATTGGGTGACCTCTGCTCTTTATAAGTTCTCAAAAAGTCCTCTCGCTCTGGGTGGTATTGTTTATTGCCCTACATGATTACATATCAGTAGAAGAGAGGCAATCTTTGCATGACACAAAGATTTCCAGGTTCTACATGACGGCCCACGTATTCCAAGCTACATTCAAGTCAATAAAATTTCAAAGTAGCACGAGTGATGGAGTTGGATCCATCCATGTGAATCAGTATTAATAAAATTTAACTCTCAAATTTATTTTTTTTTTCAAATCAGAAAGCTAATCCAAAGATCCTAAGCAGAATATATCAGCTTCCCCTTTTAGATCTAATATCCTTATTTCAATCAATAGTATGGTAGAAATCTCCTATTAATATGTTTTTAAAACATAAAACTGAAATACAACACTCAACTGATGAAAAAATTCTAGGACTCTTGTTCCAGAAATAAAGCCTAAATCACTGGCAGAATACAAAATCTTTCAAAATGACCTCAACTTAACTTTCCAATCTTTTTCCTACATTTCTACTCATCTCCAAAATTTATACCTAACCTATAGCTACATGGATCTGTTGCAGTTTCTCTAAAATGTCATGGACTTTTACCTGTTTCTTGCACTTAAATGACCCACTTCCCTTCTCTGTATGAACGATTCCAAATCAGTCTTCAAACTCCAGCTCAACTACAACTCACAGAGCTGGTTGCCTCCTCCACTATCTGTGCAGAGTCGATCTATCAGAGCCTCTGCCACATTGTGCTGGCCTCTGACCACATCACAGAGAGTGAAGAACTCTATTTTGCCTTTGTATCTGCAGTACTCAGAATTTCGTTTAAGAGTCAGTGGACAATAAATAATATATATATATTTTTCTGAATGAATCATTCCCAGGGATGTTGTGTATATCTGTGCAGGTTATGCATAACATAACTCTGAGAGCCCCAATTCAGAGAGATTATGATGTGAACAGGAGGCCTGCAGTTGTGAGGTGCACACCAGGAGCAACAACATGTGGCAGACTCAGTCATTCAAGATGAAAGTTCTATATTCCCTCATGCTGAATGTTAGTATTTTACGCTACTCAAGCCCTCTTCCATTGGTTGCCAAATCCTGATAAATCAGGATTTGCTAGGTTTTGCTGTAGTAACAAACAGTTCCAAAATCTCATTATTTAACCCAAGAAAAGTGACTCACTCATCACACATGTCCAATACAATTCTTCTCAAGATTGTCTTTCAGAGAACCAGACTGACATAGGTTACAGCTTGACATATGGTCATGATCCTTGAGATGTTAAAATCAGAATGTGGCAGATGATGGCAGAATGTGGCAGCTTTTTGAGCTTCTGTTTAGATGTGGCACATATCACTTCCAGTAACATCTCAGTGACCAAAGAAAAACATGTAGCCATGATACAAAGGTCAAAGAAAATGAAATTCTACCACATATTCTAAAGAAGGGGAAAATATTCATAAATAGGAGTATCTCCTATTTCTATTCCATTTATCTGGTTTAATTCCTTCATACTTTATCCTTGGACTATTACAATCACCTACATAGCCTCTCTGCCTCCCTTTTCTTTCTTCTATCTTGCCCTCATACCTTCTTTCCATCAATGGCAGACTGATCTTCTTAAAACACAACTCTTTCTTATTTCAAAGAAGACATTTTTAATTAAACACCTTTAGTGATTATTCCACTGATTACCAAATTAAGCCTCAATTTATTCATCAAATCCCTCCTTTCATTCATTCTATAATTTTTGTGTTCTTAATGGGAATCAGGCATTTAAGAAACAAAGAAAAGAGTTCCTGGATTTAACAAAGCTTATAGCCAGGCATAAAGAGAAAATGAGGGCATTTCAGAGTGATGCTATAGTGGCATAATTCAGTGGTAAGATCAAGAAGTGAATAACTTTGATTGGAAGTCAGTAAGGCATCTCCGAGGAGGTGATGCTTAAGGTGGTTCTTGGATTTTTAATATATGCTTTCTAGGCAAATATAGTTGAAAATGGGCAAACTAGGGAGGAGTGAAGGAAGAGGGAAGAGAGTAGATAAAGATATATGGAGGCATGAAAATTGGTGTGGTGTAAGAAATGTAAATGGTGAGGAGGAGCCAAGATAGTGGAACAGCATGGATGTTTTTTGTGTGTTTCGTGTCCATGAAATACAGCAGACCAACACTTAACCATCCTACACATCTAGAAAACTGATTGGAGGATTAACACATCAATCTGCACAACCTGAACCACAGAATTCAGCACGTATGCAGTACGGAGAAGTGAATTTGGGGAGCAGGAAGCCGCAGAGGGTAGGGAGCCACTTTTGTGGGCAGAGAGAGGACAGAGACTGGGGAGGGGAGGAGCATATCGGAAAAGCACCCCTCCCCAAAAGCAGCTGAAGAGAAAGTGGAAAATTGGAAATAGCCACAGGGAGTAAACTAAAAAGGGAGAAAGGAGAGAGGAGAGGGTTTAAATTCCATTAAGACTGTAAACAAGGGGAGCGCAAAGGCTGCAACTCCACAGCTCCATAACTGGCGGTGCTCTGGTGGGAAGGGTGAATCCCCAGGAACAGAGTGGGTTCCGGGAGGTTCTCAGGCCACACAGGGAAAAGCGGTCCCACTGCTGGAAGGACACTTGGTAGAGACTGTTGAAGCCACCTGGTCCCAGCAGACCCCGGAAAACGGCCACATTCGCTGGTGTTGAAACAGGTTCGTAAGGGTGAAGCCTGGTGCCAGATGTGTGTTGTGATTTTCCATAATCCCTGAAACGCCGCTGCTACACTATCTCATGAACTTTATCTAGGGCGGGCTGGCACCTGGCCATAGTCTCAGGGACCAGCAGCAGCAGGGTCCAGCAAGTGTTCCTGGGTGCAGCCGATATTCGGCCATTGCTCAGTGAGACCCTCCCACAGAGGGGCAGAATGGGTCAACGCCGCAGTCCTTCAGAAGGAAGGGGCCAGGGAAAACAGCCACATTTGAGACAAAACTCGGGAGAGAGTTACTGCCTGGGGCCTGGTCACGGAGAGTGAAGAAGCGGGGAGTGGATGAAAGCTGTAGACAGAGGACCGGTGTGCGATTGTTGATCCCATAGAACAGACTGGGTAACTGAGTGGCACCATCTTCACCGCTCCCGCGCATGTGCATACGCACCTACGAGCCTTGCAACAATTCACCCCAGTAGGCTAGCAGCACCATCTAGTGGAGAGCGGAGCTGTTACACTGAGCCCTGCCAAACTGGGCTGACTTCGCTCTTCAAGAACACAAGTCTTACCGCGTGCTTAGTTTATGGACTATAAAGCGCTACATAAACAGACTTCTAGGGGAAAAGGAAGTAATTTCAGTCCTACTTCAATCTGTTAGCAGGTCCATCTATTCAATTTTCTCTCTTTTCTTTTAAGTTTAGACTTCTTTTCCTTTTCTTGAATACAGAAAGAGAAAAAATTCATTTCTATTTTCATTTTTTTTTATATTTTTAATTTTTATTACTAAGTTTTTAACTTTTGTGTAATTTTTTCAAATTCTATTTTACTTCCATCATTTTATTTTAGTCTACTTCAGTGTATTCAATTTTTCAAAATCTCAAACGATTTCTTTTTTTTTCTCTCCCTCCCATTTTTTTCTCTAATCTGTCAAACCATTTTCAATACCCAGACCATAAGACACCTAGGATCTAGCATCATTTATTCGATTTGTGTGTGTGTGTGTGTTTAATTTTTTAAGTTTAATATTTTTTTAATTTATTTTTTTAATTTCAATTTTTCTACCTCATTAATTCCTTTTCTCCCTTCAAAATGACAAAACGAAGGAATTCATCCCAAAAGAAAGAGCACGAAGAAACGACAGCCAGGATTTAACCAACACAGGTATAAGAAAGATATCTGGACCAGAATTTAGAACCATGATAATAAGAATAATAGCTGGAGTTAAAAATAGATTAGAATCCCTTTCTGCAGAGATAAAAGAAATAAAAAATAGCCAGAATGAAATTAAAAATTCTATAAATGAGCTGTAATCACAGATGGATGCAGCGACATCCAGGAAGGGTGAGACAGAACAGAGAATCAGCGATATAGAGGACACATTAATAGAGACTAATGAAGCAAAAAACAAGAGGGAGATTGAGGCAAAAGAGCACGATTTAAGAATTAGAGAAATCAGTAACTCATTAAAAAGGAACATCAGAATCATAGGGGTCCCAGAAGAGGAAGAGAGAGAAAAGGGGGTTATGTGAGCAAATCATAGTGGAAAATGTTCCTAACCTGGGGAAAGACACAGACATCAATATCCAGGAAGCACAGAGGACCCCCATTATATTCAACAAAAACCAACCATCAACAAGGCATAGCATAGTCAAATTCACAAAATACTCAGGCAAGGAGAGAATCATGAGAGCAGCAAAGGAAAAAAAAGTCCTTAACCTACAATGGAAGACAGATCAGGATTGCAGCAGACCTATCCACAGAAACTTGGCAGGCCAGAAAGGAGTGGCAGGATATACTCAGTGTGCTGAATCAGAAAAATATGCATCCAAGAATTCTTTAACCAGCAAGGCTGTCTTTCAAAATAGAAGGAGAGATAAAAAGTTTCCCAGACAAAGAAAAATTAAAGGAGTCTGTGACCACTAAACCAGCTCTGCAAGAAATTTTAAGGGGGACGCTCTGAGGGGAGAAAAGATGAAAAAAATATATATAAATACATATATGTGTAAATATATACATATACGTATAAATATATATACATATATGTATATATATGTGTATAAATATATATATATTTATACACATTATAAATATATATATTTATATAAATATAAATATACACAAATATTTATATTTATATATATATAAATATTTATATATATATAAATAAATGCCAAAAGCAACAAAAGATTAGAAAGGACCAGAGAACACCACCAGAAACTCCAACTCTACAAACACCATAATGGCAATAAATTCATATCTTTCAGTACTCACTCTAAGCGTCAATGGATTCAATGCTCCAATCAAAAGACACAGGATAACAGAATGGATAAGAAAAAAAGATCCATCTATATGCTGTTTACAAGAGACCCACTTTAGACCTAAAGACACCTTCATATTGAAAATAAGGGGATGGAGAACCATCTATCTTGCTAATGGTCAACAAAAGAAAGCTGGAGTAGCCATACTTATATCAGACAATCTAGACATTAAAATAAAGACTGTATTGGGGCACCTGGGTGGCTCAGTCAGTTGAGCATCCGGCTTCGGCTCAGGTCATGATCTCATGGTTTGTGAGTTTAAGCCCTGCGTCAGGCTCTGTCTTGACAGCTCAGAGCCTGGAGCCTGTTTCTGATTCTGTGTCTCCCTCTCTCTCTGCTCCTACCCTGCTCGTGCTCTGTCTCTTTCTCTCTCAAAAATAAATAAGTAAACATTAAAAAAAATTAAAAAAATAAAATAAAGACTGTATCAAGAGATGAAGAGGGGCATTATATCATAATGAAGGGGTCTATCCACCAAGAAGACCTAAAAATTGTAAACATTTATGTGCCAAATGCGTGAGAACCCAAATATATAAATCAATTAATCACAAACATGAAGAAACTCATCGATAGTAATACCATAACTGTAGGAGACTTCAACACCCCACTCACAGCACTGGACAGATCATCTAATCAAAAAATCAACAAGGAAACAATGGCTTTGAATGGCACGCTGTACCAGATGGACTTAACAGATATATTCAGAACATTTCATCCTAAAGCAGCAGAATATACATTCTACTCCAGTGGACATGGAATGTTCTCCAGAACAGACCATATACTGGGACACAAACCAGCCCTAAGTAAATACAAACGATCGAGATCATACCGTGCATATTTTCAGACCACAATGCTATGAAACTCGAAATCAACCACATGAAAAAATTTGGAAAGGTAACAAATACTTGGAGACTGAAGAACATCCTACTGAAGAATGAATGGGCTAACCAAGAAGTTAAAGAGGAAATTAAAAAGTATATGGAAGTCAATGAAAATGATAACACTACAACCCAAAACCTCTGGGACACAGCAAAGGCGGTCCTAAGAGGAAAGTATATAGCAATCCAGGCGTTCCTAGAGAAGGAAGAAAGGTCTCAGATACACAACCTAACCTTACGCCTTAAGGAGCTGGAAAAAGAACAGCAAATAAAGACCCAAACCAGCAGAAGACAGGAAATAAAGATTGGAGCAGAAATTAATGCTATTGAAACCAAAAAAAACCCCGAAAAAAAAAAACAAAACAAAACAGTAGAACAGATCAATGAACGCAGAAGTTGGTTCTTTGAAAGAATTAACAAAATTGATAAACTACTAGCCAGTTGGATCAAGAAGAAAAAGGAAAGGACCCAAATAAGTAATATCAAGAATGAAAGAGGAGAGATCACAACCAAAACAACAGAAATAAAAACAATAATAAGAGAATATTATGAGCAATTATATGCCAATAAAATGGGCAATCTGGAAGAAATGGACAAATTCCTAGACACATATACACTACCAAAACTGAAACAGGAAGAAACAGAAAATTTGAACAGACCCATAACCAGTAAGGAAATCGAATTAGTAATCAAAAATCTGCCAAAAAACAAGACTCCAGGGCCAGATGGCTTTCCAGGGGAATTCTACCAAACATTTAAGGAAGAGTTAACACCCATTCTCTTGAAACTGTTCCAAAAAATGTAAATGGAAGGACAACTTCCAAAGTCTTTCTATGAGGCCAGCATTACTCTGATTCCAAAACCAGACAGAGACCCCACTAAAAAGGAGAACTATAGACCAATTTCCCTGATGAACATGGATGCAAAAATCCTCAACAAGATATTAGCCAACCGGCTCCAACGATACATTAAAAACACTATTCAACACGACCAAGTGGGATTTATACCTGGGATGCAGGGCTGTTTCAATATCCACAAAATAATTAACATGATTCATCACATCAATAAAAGAAAGGACAAAAACCATATAATCCTCTCAATAGATGCAGAGAAAGCATTTGACAAAATACAACCTCCTTTCTTGATAAAAACCCTCAAGAAAGTAGGGATAGAAGGACAATACCTAGAGATCATAAAAGCCATATATGAAAGACCCAACGCTAAATCATCCTCAATGTGGAAAAACTGACAGCTTTCCCCCTAAAGTCAGGAACAAGACAGGGATGTCCACTCTTGCCACTGTTATTCAACATAGTATCGGGAATCTTAGCCTCTGCAGTCAGACAAAACAAATAAAAGTCATCCAAGTCACACAGAAGGAGGCCAAACTTTCACTCTTTGCAGATGACATGATACTCTATATGGAAAACCCAAAAGATTCCACTAAAAAACTTCTAGAACTGATCCATGAATTCAGTAAAGTAGCAGTATATAAAATCAACACACAGAAAACAGTTTCAATCCTATACACCAATAATGAAGCATCAGAATGAGAAATCAAGGTATCCATCCCATTTATAATTGCACCCAAACCAGTAAAATAACTAGGAAAAAAACCTAACTGAAGGGATGAAAAATCTATACGCTGAAAACTATAGAAAGCTTATGAAAGAAATTGAAGAAGACACAAAGAAATGGAAAACATTCCATGCTCATGAGAGAAAATATTGTTAAAATGTCTATAACTACCCAAAGCAATCTACCTATTCAATGCAATCCATAGCATTCTTCACAGAGCTAGAACAAATTATCCTAAATTTTGTATGGAACCAGAAAAGACCCTGAAGAGCCAGAGCAATCTTGAAAAAGAAAACCAAAACAGGAAGAATCACAATCCCAGACTTCAAGCTATACTACAAAGCTGTGGTCATCAAGATAGTATGGTATTGGCATAAGAACAGACACTCAGATCGATGGAACAGAACAGGGAACCCAGAAATGGACCCACAAACGTATGGCCAACTAATCTTTGACAAAGCAGGAAAGAGTATTCAATGGAATAAAGACAATCTCTTCAGCAAGTGGTGCTGGGAAAACTGGACAGCGACATGCAGAGGAATGAACCTGGACCACTTTCTGACACCATAGACAAAAATAAACTCAAAATGGATGAAAGACCTCAATGTAAGACAGGAAGCCATCAAAATCCTCAAGGAGAAAGCAGGCAAAAACCTCTCTGATCTTGGCCGCAGCAACTTCTTACTCAACACGTCTCTGGAGGCAAGGGAAACAAAAGCAAAAATGAACTACTGGGACCTCATCAAAGTAAAAAGTTTCTGCACAGAGAAGGAAACAATCAGCAAAACTAAAAGGCAACAGACAGAATGGGAGAAGATATTTGCAAATGACATATCAGATAATATCAGACATATCCAAAATCTACAAAGAACTTATCAAACTCAACACCCAAAAAACAAAGAATCCAGTGAAGAAATGGGCAAAAGACATGAATAGACACTTCTCCAAAGAAGACATCCAGATGGCCAACCGACACATGAAAAAATGCTCAACATCACTCATCATCAGGGAAATACAAATCAAACCCACAATGAGATACCACCTTACACCTTCAGAATGGCTAACATTAACAACTCAGGCAACAACAGATGTTGGCGAGGATGCAGAGAAAGAGGATCTCTTTTGCATTGTTGGTGGGAATGCAAGCTGGTGCAGCCACTCTGGAAAACAGTATGGAGGTTTCTCAAAAAACTAAAAATAGAACTACCCTATGACCCAGCAATTGCACTACTAGGCATTTATCCCAGGGATACAGGTGTGCTGTTTCGAAGGGACACATGCACCCCCATGTTTATAGCGGCACTATCAACAATAGCCAAAGTATGGAAAGAGCCCAAATGTCCATTGATGTATGAATGATAAAGAAAATGTGGTATATATATACAATGAAGTATTACTTGGCAATCAAAAAGAATGAAATGTTGCCATTTGCAACTACGTGGATGGAACTGGAGAGTATTATGCTAAGTGAAATTAGTCAGAGAAAGACAAAATCATATGACTTCACTCATATGAGGACTTTAAGAGACAAAACAGATGAACATAAGGTAAGGGAAACAAAAATAATATAAAACGAGGGAGGGGGACAACACAGAAGAGACTCATAAATATGGACAATAAACTGAGGGTTACTGGAGGAGTTGTGGGAGGGAGAATACTCTAAATGGGTAAGGGGCACTAAGGAATCTACTCCTGAAATCATTGTTGCACTATATGCTAACTTGGATGTAAATTTTTAAAAATTTTAAAAAAATTAAAAAAAAGAAATGTAAATGGTTCTGTAGGCTGGAAGAGAAGGAATTCATGTGGTAGATTGGATCAGTTCTGAGGAGTAGAAAGTACACTTGGAAATAGAGATTGAAGTCAGGTGAGAAATGGAGGAGGCTTATAGGTGGTTTTAAGGAGTTTGGCCTTTGTCCTTTGGGAAATGTAGAATAATTCAATAGTTTTAAGCAGGATATGATGTAATCTGATTTGCACTTAAGGTTTACCCTGGTGTTAGTATGAATGCTGAAGTGAAAGGCAGGGAAAATCTATTTTGGGGTGACTTTTACTGAGTGTGGTGGTGAATTTTATGTGTCAGGGCCATAGCGTGCCCATATATTTGGTCAAATATTGTTCTGGGTGTTTCTGTGAAGGTGTTTTGGATGAAATTAACATTTAAATGGGTAGACTTTGAGTAAAACAGATTGCTGTACCTAATGTGGCTGAGCTTCATCCGGTCAGTTGAAGACCTAAGTAGAATAAAAAGACTGGTCTCCCCTGAGGAAGAGAGAATTCTTCAGCAAACTGCCTTCAGACTTTATCTGCAACATCACTTTTTCCTGGTTCTAGAGCAGAGTACTCCTAGACTCAACTGGAACATTGGCTCTTCTGTGTCTCTAGCCCATGAGCCCACTCTGCAGATTTTTGACTTGTCAGCCTCCATATCAGTGTAAACCAAGACTTTATAATAAATCTCGCTCCCTCCCTTTCTCACCCCCTCCCTCCTTTCTCTCTCCCTTCTCTCTGTCTCTCTTTTCTCTCTATCTCTCTTTTCTCTCTCTCTCTCTCTGTTGATTCTGTTTCTCTGGAGTATCCTGACTAGTATAAATTTTGGTACTGGGAGTGGTTCTGGAAGAACAGAATCTTAGGGATGAATTTTCTGAGTTCACAACAATGTGAATGTACTAACATTACTGAATTACACACTTATAAGTGGTGAAGATGATGAATTTTATTTTATGTGTTTTCATCACAGCTAAAAAGTATTTTTTATTAGTAAAAAAAAAAAGAGAAGAAAGAATCTGGGTGGCCACATATATAATACTTTTGGATGTTTTTGTCAAAGTAACAATCTTAAATGGTTTAGCATTTGACAAGTCAGGAAATTGTCTAAGAAAACTTAATTGACTTGCCCAAGGCACCAAAGCTTAAAGTGGAGGAGGTATGTCTTGAACTTACATTTGCTGATGTAGTTTCCTATATTTTCACCCATTACTCCAAAACTGAAGGAAAACCTTGATTTCAGTCCAAGGACTTTACATTTGAATTACAATTTGCAGTTCTCTGGAAATAGCTCAGTACTTTCCAGGATGGCCACAATGTAGATGCTGACTAAGGATTTATTAACAATGGAGGTGGGCATGATCTGATGGGATTAATCAGGTATGGGTCACGCTGCCCCAGAAGTAATTTCCATAAACTACACAGAGAACCTAATTATGCAAATCACTTTAGAGATCCCCAACTGACCTTCTTGACAAGACCTAACCAGCAGTAATGAGTGGAAAAAGAAAATATTGAAAACTGGATCATTTCCTCAGACAAATCCAGAGTTGACTACAATGCTTCTTGAATTTGAGTGCTGTAGTTGCATACTGGGGACTACAATTGCTAATTCAAACTCCCTGAATGTGACATATAGATTCACTAGGAAGTAAACTAAAAAAAGAGCTGTTTTCTGTTTCTGAATGACCTAGCTTTATTAAAACTTGAAATGTTTCTCAAAGTGATGGTAAACAAACTTCTTGAACTGGCAAGGAAAAAAAAAATCACTCTGTATTTTCTAATCAAGGAGGATTAAAAGGCTGTGAAACTATATCCAATGCACAAATGTTGTAATTACGATAAATATTTGTCCTTTCTGTTTTCACTACAAACTCAAAAATCCTAGAGTCTGTGTTTGGCACATGCAGGAGATTACAGCCATCTGCTGAGAGACAAAGCTGTCAATTATAAAACAATCTGGCTTTCCATTTCATTCCATTTCCAGGTTAAATCTGGCCCAGCTGAGGTAGAATCATACTATTACTACTATTAAAATTGAGAAATTTGTGGTGCCCTCTGCCCTGTAAACCTATTCTCAGGATCCCAAGAAATTTGCAAATCTCTGAACTTGGACTTTCAAACTCAAGGTCAGCATGTCTTGTACAGGCCATTAAATAAGGGAAGACTATGAGCTTTATATCTAACTTGAATACAAAATGATGTTTTTATTCATTTAAAATGTACTTTAGGCTAAGGGGAGAAATTATGGCAAACAGAAACAACTAAATGGAGATAGGGTTGTTCTCTCTCAGCAGGACTGGTGAACATTTAAAACAGAGGCTTTGAGGTTAAAAAAGAATAATAAAACAATGAAACACAGGGGGCTCCTGGTTGGCTCAGTTGGAAGAGATTGTGACTCTTGATCTTGGGATTGTGAATTCGAGCCCCACATTGGGTGGTAGAGATTACTAAATATACAAACAAATAAACAAACAAATAAATAAATAAATAATAAATAAACTTAAAAAAACCAATGACACATGAAAAGCAGAATGGTCAATTTAGTAACTTAGGATTTGGCAACATTGAGGAGGGACAATTCAAAACCATAGCAGAGACATTTTAATGGAAGAGGCAGTAGTCCTAAAATTGTGGCCATTAAAGACGAAATGGAAGTGAGTTTGCCTTTGTTACAGCCAGATTCCATATTAGAAAATTCACTCTGCTTTCTGAATTTTTCCTGCAGTTTTACTGGAAACAGTTATCTTGTGTTTTGCCTCAGACAGTTAAATTACGGTTTTTTTTTGTTTGTTTGTTTGTTTTTTTTTAATTTTTTTTTCAACGCTTATTTATTTTTGGGACAGAGAGAGACAGAGCATGAACGGGGGAGGGGCAGAGAGAGAGGGAGACACAGAATCGGAAACAGGCCCCAGGCTCTGAGCCATCAGCCCAGAGCCTGACGCGGGGCTCGAACTCCCGGACCGCGAGATCGTGACCTGGCTGAAGTCGGACGCTTAACCGACTGCGCCACCCAGGCGCCCCTAAATTACGTTTTAAAAGACTGCTCAGAAACTCTTCCATTCCTCAGCAGCAGTGGAGGAAGAATTGGCTTTTAAACAGACACCTCACAGTAGAGAATAAACATTTTCCCACCAACATCTGGGTGTGGGTCAGGCCTGAGGACACTTCCAAGTGGCCATTGAGAGCCTAGATTAAGACTCTCTTTACATAATGCTAATCATAGTGTTTTCTGGAAGAGTTCTTCCTCAAGGCCATTAGTGACCAGACAGAAATGAAAGAGTTTGAATTTTCTCAAGTGCGTGATTCCTCCCCTTAACTCAATTTAACAACCATACTTTGCATTTCATACCAATCTTGGGTCAATAATTTCACCTACTGACTCTTGAAATCAAAGCAAAAAAAAAACCCACTCTATTTTTTTATAATTGAAAGGCCCACTGAAACATAATTCATAAAGTTGCTAATGCTTCTCAGTTAACTATATAAATGCTTATCTAACAGGATTCAGTATAAAGCAAATTGGGTAACAATTAAGGCATCTGGCTCTAGCCTGCAGAAGCAAATTTGGCCTCCTGGTTCAGGGAGAAGGTTAAGTTGGATTTCAAAGTTACCTTCTACTTTCCAGCTGGCTCTGTCCTCCCATATGGTGACTGCTTATCCTAGCAGCATCCTCACTGTTACTATTTCATTTTCTCTTCTCTCTGTTTCATACTCAACCATCAACACTGTGTGTACTGGATCTTATTCCATCCACCAGATTAAATGTTAACCCTATGATAAAAAACAGTTGACTAACCTTATTGTTTAGTGCAGCTGTTCTCAGCTTTCAGTGTCAATATATTCCTGGACCACAATCAGCTGTGAAGTTTATTTATTTACTTTTTAAAAGTTTAATTATTTTTGACACAGAGTGCTAGTTGGAGAGGGGCAGAGAGAGAGAGAGAGAGACAGAGAGAGAGAGAGACAGAGAGGATCCAAAGTAGACTCTGAACTGACAGCAGAGAGCCCAATACAGGGCTTGAACTCATGACTTGCAAGATCATGACCTGAGTCAAAGTCGGATGCTTAACCAACTGAGCCATCCAGGCACCCCAATAAACTGTGAAGTTTACTATAATTCATTTGACACCTATACAGAGACTCCTCTACTTAATGACTTTCAACTTCAGACTCTTTTAGACAAAAAATTTTCACTACAGAATCGTCAACTTTTCTTTCCTCAACAAATGATAATATATGGGGGATCCTGCAGATAGGTATTGAAGGATCAGATGTACCACCTAAAAATATACCATCTTGACATAAGGATTACTTTGAGTTGAAGGCAATTGAGAACTAACAGATGCAGAAAGTGTTCTCTGCCCTCCCCTTATCTGCCTAAAAGCAGAACATAAATTTCCCTTTGTGAAGGTGACCTCATTTTATCAGGAAGAGAAGAGTGACTGTCACCTGAGACAGAGAGCCAAGGTGAGTTTGCACAAACTTTACTAAAAAGCCCTTATCTCCCTTCCATTGCCCCATATATTTCCTAGTCCCTTCCCCATAATTTATTGCCCTCTGAAGCTCAAACTTCCTTTCCTTTGTTAAAATGGTATACAAACCCCTGAGTCTAACCACTTTTTTGAGTGTCATTTTTCTATGAACTCTTATGTATGTAACTCTTAATAAAAATTCTGTGCCTTTTCCCCTCTTAATCTATCTTTTGCTAACTTCACAGACCACGCCTTCAAGACTGAATGTGAGAATTATGATATGGAAGAGTTTCAACACTGCGTGCCTAAGGTTGATACAGGAGAAGGACAGGAGTATGTTTGAGACTTAATTCCTACATGTAGTAAAGTTACTGCTGACGGAAATTTTTCTGGGGACCATGATGTTGGTTCACACTCAAGACAATTTGCATCTGCACATCATGAAGGTTAACGGTAAGACAGAAAATAAACTTGTGAAGTTTATTAATGACACGTGGCTTCCACTACTTGTTAACCTACAATATCTGTTTTCCTATTTTTAATTCATAACTTGAATTTCTTATCATAATGAATTTTTTTATTTATAACCCTTACTTCCTTATCAGCTCTGATTTCATTCCAAGTAGCAGTGATTCACTGTTTAGGCCAAAGAAAAGAACTTACCACCTTAGGCCTCCTTGAAACTAGAGGATTATATGGCCCAGTTGTGGCTAATGAGGGGAGTTCTCCAAGTGGAGATTTTGAGAATAATATTGTTTTCCTGTCAAAAGAGACAAACTCATTTGACATGAATCATATGAACCGTTTGCTGTTTATTTTTCTCTTTTCCTCTTGCTGGAATACAGATGCAATGTCTGAAGCACGGCCATCTTGCAATCATGAAGTTAAAACAAACAAGCTAAGACCAAGAGGAAGAAGGAGCCTTGCTTTTGATGACTTTCTAAAACAACTGTCCCAGTTTTGGACTGTCTGTCTCTGGAATTCTGGTCGTGTGAGAAAAGTCTCTGTTTGAGCCACACTTGAGGTTTCTGTGATATGAAGCCATTTGTAGTTCTGAGTGATACAAACTGCTCCAACAGATTTTAATATTGATAAAAAGTGTGCTATTTGGGGGGAAAATGCTTGGAAGGTCTTTTTTTAAGACTCTGAGGACTAGCTCAGACTTCTATGCAGGAAAGGGTACTGGCTGAGCAAGTTCAGTTTCTCTCTGAAACTACAGACTTACATAAAGGGAAGAAGAAAAAGACAAACAAATTTTGGCTATTCTCTTTCTTTGCCAAGGGACTGGCATTAGTAAGTTATTTCTCTTTATGCAAATTAAAATGCATTGAATATTTTTCCCACGATAATGCCTCTTTCCCTCACTTGTCCATTGAAGTTCCCTACTAGTGATAGAAGGGAGGAACTTTAAGTAGCACTCCTGGAATCAAACACACCCTGGGAGTTTGTCCTCAAAGGGAATCTCCTATGCTATATTTGTCACAGGGAACTATTTAAAAACTGCTGGAATAATACATGTAGCTATGATTAGTTTTCTAAATTCACATGCTGATTTTAATGATCCTTTCTTTAAACGCAAAGTCTTAACCCAACAGAATTCTGTAGAAGAATGAGAAGGTGGGTGTTTGGGGAACTGGTCCTTTCAGTATTCAAAATTGGTTCGCCTCCATGGGTAATCCTCTTTTAGAATATGAATGCTAGATGGAGGTAAGTTGGTGGAAAAGCGAAAGGGAGAGGAAAGAAGTGGCCTCCATCATAATACTTTGCATATGGCTCCCAAGCTTTCTCAGTAGGTTTATTTGCACAGTGATCATTCCTTAGGGCTCCCTGCACCAGGTAAAGATTCCATCATTAGGTTTGTGATTTGTAAAACTCCCTTGCTGCCTCACTCTCACTGGAAGGGACCAAATGAATCAATCCGCATCACTTTCCCAAGGCTCTGTTTGCAACCAAAAGGGCCAAAGGTTTTCTTGTTTATGATTAGCAAAACATCCTGCTAGAACGAGCTCCACAAGAAGGTTTGCCAGCAGCACACATCCTCATCCCTACATCCAACTCATAAAGAATATACACTCTTTGTGGTGTATAGAATGGTGCTTAGCAGCTGTTTAACAGCACAGCAACTGTACACAGGACTAAAAAGCAAAGGAAAATACCAGATTTGATTGAACCTACCGGGAAAATTTCAGGTGGCATAATGTAATTACCTGAGTTAGGATATTGAGGTTAAATAACACCTATGCTCTCTTACCTAAAAGTATCTAGGATCTATACCAGCCATAAATGACTTGGATCTTAGTTTTATAACCTGGTAGTGGAAAGGGAGGCAGTTCTCCAGCAGCACAGCAGTCTCTTGTTGGAAACCCTGTTTCTCATCCGGCACCACCTGTGTGTCCCCTTGGCTGCCCCCCAGCACAAGGCACTGATGCAGCCAAACCCACTGAGCCTGTGAGAGTGGCCAGAAACACAGCAGAAGGTGTTGGCTTCCTGGCCTCTCGTTGAGGCCATCTGGACCCTCTAACACACCTGTTTGGGAGGGTTTCCGTAGCTTCGTTTACAAATGTAAGTGCAGCTCAAAATGTTCCAGTCCAGTGCTGATCATTCGCCCTTACTTTTTGGGATGTTAATTATGCAACAAGATCATTTCTGTGCCCATTTTTCTCCTCCGTTATAAACTTTAGATGACAAAAATGTGCTTCTCAGTATGGTTTTTTTTTAGTAGAATGAACAGATGTAAAAGTGTTTTCAATTCCTTAATAAAGGTGACATTAGGCTAGATTTGATATTACACTAAGTCCCACATAACATTTAAAAATGGGTTTTTTCAACCATAAAATTACTAATTGATCTGTCTTGTAAAAAGATAAAGGAAATGAATGCCTATTTGAGTTTCATTTCTGTCAGGCTTCCGATTCCTTATTTTATGTAGTGCAAAATGAATTTTAATGAACCAGCCTCCAAATTTCAAAATACGCCATTACCCTTCCAAAGTAATTGGCATATTTGACTGCCTTTTCCTTTCTTAGAGTCTGTCTGACTTTCTAATCTTAAAGTCAATGTTCCATTCAACATGTTCTTCTGCATGCCATCTGAAAGAAGTAAATTAAAACAAGAGGAGAGACTATACCAGGAAGAATTCATTCATTGAGTCACTCAACAAATATTTATGGAATTCCTGCTGTAGGTCAAGCACTGTTCAAGGTGCTGTAGAAAGAGGGGGACATAAGTGAAAAATCCCTGTTTTCATGGAGTTTCCATGTCAGTGCAGTAAGTCAGTATAATAGACACACAAATATATAATATTCAGGTGATCAGAGCTACAGAGAAAAATAATGAATGTTGATGTGTAGAAAGGCACAAGATGGAGAGTCTCAAGCAGAGACTCAACTAAAGCAAAAGTGTGAGCTATTGGGGGATGAGAATCAGCAGATAGAGTAGCCTTTCTTCTTCCTCCCATTTAAAAAACAATTGTTTAATGTTTTGTTTTGTTTTTTTGAGAGAGAGAGAGAGACAGAGACAGAGGGTGAGTGGGGGAGGGGGGAAGAGGGAGGGAGAGAGAGAGAGAGAGAGAGAGAGAGAGAGAGAGAATCCAAGGCAGGCTCCAGGCTCTGAGCTGTCAGCACAGAGCCCGATGCAGGGCTTGAACTCATGAACTGTGAGATCATGACCTGAGCTCAAGTTGGACACTTAACCAACTGAGCCACCCAGGTGCCCCTCTGATCGCAGCTTTTTTGCTTACTTATATACATACAAAACATTTCTGGCTGCATTGTCTAATCTGGGAGGGAAGCTACAGAGGGCATGAGGAGAAAGGCAACTTTTATTGAGTACCTACTTGTGCCACAATATGTATATTTCCATTTTGTGAATCTGTGGGGCAACACTCTGGTCTGTTGATCTGATCCTTATTTTACAGCTGGGGAAGCAAAAGCTCAGGGACATCAGGTAGTTCGGTGGACAAGTGTTCTAGTTATTTATTGTTGCCTTACAAACTCCTGAATTTTGTGGCTTAAAATAACAATTATTATTTATGTTGCTCATAAATATGCAATTTGGGCAAGACTCAAAAGGGAAGGCTTATGTCTGTCCCCTGTGGCATCATTTGGGGAGTACAATTTAGGGCTAAGGATCCATATCCAAGATGACTCATTCCCATGGCTGGCAAGTTAGTGTTATTTATACAATTTATCCAATGACTGTCGGAGGGCCTGTGGGCCTCCTTTTCTCTCCATGCAGACTGGGCTTCCTCACAGCATAGTGACTGGGTTTCTAAAACAATGTTCTAAGAGAAGCATAAGATAGAAAAACATGGCATTATGATGGTGTGGTCTTGGAAGCCCATTATGCCCAGCTCTGCCTCTCACTAGTATTGGGTCCTTAGCAAACTGACATCACCCCAGAGGGAGGGCATTTTCCCAAATAACAGGTTTCTCTGCAACCATTTGTTTAGTCAACAAGCATTTCTGAGTGCCTCTAGCACAACAGAACTCTGCTCTGGAATCCAATTGCTTGACTTTGCATCCTAGCTCTCCCACTTGCTTGCTGACAAATTAGGAAGATTTACTCAATCTCTCTTTGCCTCAGTTTTATTAAATGTAAAGCATCAGGATTTAAGGAAAGTCCAGAGAACTTCTCATGTACCTAATAAGAGCACTAATTTCTACCCCTGCAATACCATCAGCTCAGCCCCAATGCCTTAAAAAATCAACCCCAAGAAGGAAGGTAAAATTAGAATTAATGGCCTACCTTCTCCAAAATTGCCATACATTTTATCTCCACAAGAGGTCCAAGACTTATATGATATCTTTTACAAGAATTCCTATTCCCTTATGTTTTTATATAACCCTGAATCTAATGCAAGCTCTCATCTACCACTACCACCATCACCCTTGCCCCAGCAGAGCACCAAACTCTCCCACTCGTCCTTTTGGAATTCATGGGCATCATAAGGGCAAAAACAAAAACAAACAAACAAAAACTTCTTTTCTAAGCAATCTCCTCACCTTCTTTAAGGGGAAATGGTTTCCTAAAGCTCTTCTCTGCAGTAGCTGTTTCTTCGTTTCTCTTGTTTCTGTTTGTTTGTTTTGTTTTGTTTTGTTTTGTTTTTTACCACATCACCCCATGTGGTGAAGGGCTTTGTGGTAGGATAATCATCTTTCTTGATTTTTCTTACTGTGTCTAAATCATTTCTTTTCTCACATCCCCAAATCCAATGTTCTTCAAAGCAAATGCCATAAGACTATATTGCCTGCCATCACTACACAACACAATCATCCATGGATACCATGCTTTTTCCTTACCATTCACTTGGGACTTTAGCACCTGCCTCAGTCAATAAGTTTTTCTCTGCTACTGTATCAGTCACTATGTTATCTGGTTTTACCACATGTACAGATAATCCACCCATTATCCTGGCCTCTAACAATAAATTGTCCTTCCCTCTTCTAAAAGTCTTGTCTTTTATCCCACCTCTACCATGCACTTTTACAGCCATATTTTGGATCCTATCTTTTCAGCTTAGCACTGGTTCCAATAATTCTTTAGTTCATCAAGAATTTTAATCCACTTTTTTTCAACATTCCTCTCTTCCTTCTTCTTCCTCCTTACCTTGCTATGTAGGTAGGATTCTACAGTCTACTACTAATGACCAATCCTTTTCATAGTCCATCAATGACTTGACCTTTATTTCCTATGCAAACACAGTGGTTTGAAACACCACTCATTTGTTTATTTCACAGTTCTATAGGTCAATGTCTTGTGGGTTCTTACCTGGAGACTCTGAGGAATTATCCACTTCTAAGCTCATTCAGATGTTGGCCAAACAATTCCATACAATTGTAGGACTGAGGTCCCATTTCTTTGCAGGCTGTTGGCTGGGAGCCACCCTTAGCCCCTAGAGGCCACTGTCTGGTCCTTGCACGTAGACCATCACATTTCAAAGCCAACAAGTTCCATTGAATCTTTCTCATACTTAGAATATCTCTAATCTCTTCTTCTGCCTCTCTGCTTTTAATGTTTCATGTGTCTACATTGGGCCCACCTGGATTATGCAAGATAATCTCCTTATCTTAAATTCAGCTGATTAATAACCTTACATCTTCAAAGTTCCTTTATAACAGGAGCTAGATTAATACCTGATTGAATAACCAGGGGATAGGATCCTGGAGAGTCATCTTTAAAATTTTGCCTACCACCATCCATGTAACTTTTACATGACAAACTCTAACTCTGTTTAAACCTGGTTCTTGACCACTTTGCAGCTACTCCATAGCATCTCAGTATGGCTGAAGAAAAACATTCAATATTCTTACAGGGACATTCTGAATTTGTGATGGCAAACCTCAAGCAGGACTCAGCACAGTCCAACAATCATTCTGTGCTTCCCTAGGGACACCAGCATATAGAAGATGTTTAAGACATTGGGACTAATGAGCTCAACAATAGAGAGAATGTTGATAGAGAACAGAAGAGAGCTGATGATTGAGCTCCGAGGAGGTCCAATATTTAGAAGTCAGGAAGAAGGAGAATCAAACAAAAGGAACTGAAGAAAAAAAAAGCAGCCACAAGTACAAGGAGAGTACAGTGATCTAGACAATAAATAAAGAAGGTGTCTTAGGAACTGGGGATTCATCAACTGTGTCAGATGTTGCCAAGAATTGGGAATTGTTCATTGGGTTTGGCATAATGTAGGTCCACAGTGACCCTGAGAAGTGGAATATTAGTAAATGGTAGGGGCAAAGTCTGACTGGAATGAGTTGAAGAGAAAATAGCTATTAGGGAAGTAAAGAGAGCAAGAGTGGACAACTTTCTAAGGAGTTTTGCTATAAAAATGAGCACAGAAATGGGGGCAGTGCTGTAGGGTTTTGTGGGATTTAAGAGCAAAGAAAGATTGGTGTGAAAGCAGAGGGGGGTGTTTGTATTGACTACTAGTTGGTGTGAAAACCCAAAAGAATCCACTTAGAAAATTTTAATTTCAGCTTTTCACTGTTAATATTTTCAAATTACTGAACATTGAATGTGTGGATACTTGCTTAGATCTTTATGCATTACTGGACAAGTTCTAGCACAGTGTAGAATAAGAAGGCCATAACACATTACACTGTACCCAGGAGCCATATATCTTTTCCATGACAAAGTCCAGGGAGGATTTTTTTTTTTAATGGGAGAAATTTCTGTATTTTGTATTGTGAGGTTAGCAATGCAGCAAAGAGAGAAAAAGGATGCAGAACAGAAAGTACAATTGTAATTGGAAAGTCATAGAATAGGCAAGAGGGGATGAGATTGAGTGCATCCTGGGAGGTTGATATTAAATTAAAGCAAGGAGTTAAATAGGAGCAGGGAAGATGAATATTTGCATAAAAATGCAACAGATGACAAGATTTGATAATGGGGAAATACCATATATTTCGTCTGATTGCTTTGAATCTTCCTCCCAGTGAAATAGAAGTTGAAGCCATCATCTGGATATATAATATGAATAGAGTATTGAAGATTAGAAAAACATGTGAAATGCCATGTGGGGCAGTGGAAGCATCCCATCTCAATCAGGCTTTGCCCCTACCATTTACTGATATTCCACTTCTCAGGGTCACTGTGGACCTCCACAATGCCAAACCCAATGAACAATTCCCAATTCTTGGCAGCATCTGACACAGTTGATGAATCGCCTGTTCTTAAGACACCTTCTTTATTTATCTTCTAGATCACTATAATCTCCTGGGTTTTCTTGTACTTGCACTCTTGGCTGTTCTTTTTTAGTTCCTTATGCTTGGTTCTCCTTCTTCCTGACCTCTAAATATTGGACTTCCTCGGGGCTTAGTCGTCAGCTCTCTTCCATTCTCTATCAACATTCTCTCTATAGATGAGCTCATTAGTTCCAGTGTTTTAAACATCTTCTATATGCTGATGGCTCCCAGTTTTAGATTTCTAGTTCTGACATATCCCCTGAGCATTAAACTCATTTACCAATTGCTTACTCAACATCTCCACGTGGTTGTCTAATAAGGTTCTCAAAATTAGCATGTCTAATATAACACTCATGCTCCTCTCCATTTGCTCTCTCCCCTCCCTACCACAAGTCAGTTCTCTGCCTGTTTCATCTTCATCAATGTTACAATTCACCTATCTGCTCAGATCAAAACTGTGTTAGTCAGGGTTCTCCATAAGGCAGAACCAATTAGATGTGTAAACGTGTAGAAAGAGAGATGTCTTTTAAAGAATTATTAGCTCAGGCAATTGTTGAGGGATAGCTAGCCTGAAATCTGTAGGGAAGGCCAATAGGCTAGAAACCTGGGGAGGAGTTGAGGTTGCAGCGTAAGTCCAAACACAGTCAGGAAGCAGAATTCCTTCTTCCTTGGGGAACCATAGTCTTTGCACTTAAGGCCTTCAACGATTAAAGGGTACTGCCTCACGTTATGAAGGGTAATCTACTTTACTCAGAGTCTATTGATTTAAATGTTAATTACATTAATCATGTTAATATTTATCTAAATGAAACTTAAATTTAAATGTTAATTTAAAAAGTATCTTCACATCAGCATCTAGCCAAGCTGACATAAAATTAACCATCACCGTCCACCCCTTATCAACTTGACGTCCATATGCACCTTCTTAAATCATATTTAATCTCCAAACAAAGGCTATAAGGTCATACTTCTGCTTAACATGATAGAGATATCCTATGTACAACCAAAACACACTCATAGTTTTCCTAGAAAAGGATGCAAAGTCCTTAGGTGACATTCACTTTTCTTCTTTATATCTTGTACTTAAATACTGTAATGTAAAATCTGTACATCTTATCTTATGTGATATGATAAAGAGAGAAAAGGGAAAAAAACAAATATATTATATATATTATTTATGTTTATTATATATTCATACATATTTATTAAATATTATGTATATGTAATATTTTTGGTGTCAATGCAGAGCTTGTGTCCAATAATCTTAAACGGTCGCTATTTTTAGTTCTCCCTTGTAGGAGGCCCATAGGCAGCAACCATGGCACCCGTTCAGAATGACATGATCCTGAAGCGTGACTTCCACAAGGACAGGCCAGGGCACTTGGCCATGTGGTTCAACCAGCTGGTGCAGAAGATCCACAAATACAAGACCTGAGAAGCCAAGGCATGCCACAATGCCCAATGCCCTGCATGTGGGCCCATCCAGCCCACTGTGAGGTGCCCTATGGTGAGGTATCACACCAAAGTGCAAGCTGGCAGGGGCTTCAGCTTGGAAGAGTTAAAGGGTGGAAGGGTGGCTGGGATTCACAAGAAGGTGGCACGGGCCATTGGGATCAGTAGATCCAAGAAGGTGGAACAAGTCCACTAAACCTCTGCAGGCCAGTGTGCAGCAGCTGAAGGAATACCACTCCAAGCTCATCCTCTCCCCCCAGGAAGCCCTCAGCCTCCAAGAAAGAAGACAACTCTTCTGAAGAACTCAGATTGGCTACCCAGCTGACAAGACTGGTCATGCCTATAGGGAATGCCTATAAGAAGGAGAAAGCCAGAGTCATAATAAAGGAGAACTTCAAGACCTTTGCCAGTGTTAGCATGACCCATGCCAATGCCAGGCTCTTTGGCATCCAGGCAAAAAAGACCAAGGAAGCTACAGAACAGGATGTTGAAAAGAAAAAGTGCCACAGACAAGTTGTGGAAAAAAAGGGCATTATTTTATTTTCCTCACTACATAGTCACCTTGATAAAAGGCCATATATCCCTTTGGAATACACTGAGAGAAATATTAACAGTATACATTTTTGACAGTGTGGTGAGGTCCTTCCACAAGGGGAACTGTCCTCTCTTTCCTTCAATTCAAGGGGTTCTTAGTCTCTATAAACTGGCTCGAGTTTAGGAATTATGGGTCTGTGATTCTGCTTTTATAATTCAAATTTGTCTCTTGTTCCTGTGACCTAGATATCTCTGCTTATACAAATCAAGTAAGAATTTAGTAGACTTACCATGTGTTTTACTCCTAGAAATACCATGATCAACTAGCCAATACTGTAGGTCTCTGAAAGTCATAATATTCTGACTGCTGCTTTGATTCTGCTGTCCATTATAGTAACCATGCCCACCTTGCCTTTGGTGATTAAATAGCACCACTTGGCCTCTGACATCTTGGGATTCAATTACTTCCATTGCATTTAGGTTTTCCAATTCAGTGACAGATGTTCCCACTATAATTTCTGACTTAGAACATCAGGGGCACCTGGGTGGCTCAGTAAGTTAGGCATCTGATTTCAGCTCAGGTCATGGTCTCACAGTTCTTAAGTTCGAGCCGCACGTCAGGCTCTGTGCTGACAGCTTGGAGCCTGCTTCAAATTCTGCCTCTCTCTCTTTCTCTCTCTCTCTGCCTCTACCACTCACACTCTGTCTCTCTCTCTCTCTCAAAAATAAATATTAGCAAAAAAAAATCACAGAGCTCCTCAAGAATCTTGGGGCTCCCCTCACAAACTTGTTGTTCATGGTCATAGTGAAAATTATGTCCTTTGTACCCTCCTAGGGTGGATGAGCATATCTTAAATGATAAATCCACTCTAACATTCCAGTCTCCCTAAGCTTTTGAATCTCCTCCTTTCTAGTTTATCAAGGCAGTTCTGGCATTTTAGTTCATTTAGTGTCAGTCACCTGTTGGTTTGTGTTTCAGGTAGCCAACCAACCAACCAGTTAGAGCTTTTTCCAACCCTCTAAGTTGCAGCATTAAATCCAGATCTCTGCTTAGTGGGCCTAAATAAATTCTGCCTGATCCAATTTTATGGTCTTTCTACCACTATGCCACACCTTTAATATTTACTCCTACCCACATTTCTTGGATTTCTCTTTATATAAATTGGAAAAATCAAGTAGTTCTTATGGAGTGTACTCCACCTATTTATGGGTTACACTTTGTACCTCACCATTAGGGGCCTACAGGAACTTGAGTCCAGTGATAAATCTAGAAGCAAAGAAGAGTGGTAGGGGTAGGTTCTGAGGAGAATCAGCAGTGTCTTGTAAGGCAACTACCTTAGGGGAGGCCATTACAATTTTTTTCAGGCAGAGGAGGGTTAATCTCCTCAGATAAGGATGGAGTGGTTGCTTCTACTGGCAAAGAAGACTCATGGGAGTTTAAGGGTTCAATGTCCCCAGCTTTACCAGGATCTTCCCATATGTCCCCAATCAAATTTTCAGGATCTCATTCCTTCCCAATCTATGCCCTCACTTTAATAGCAGACACCCTGTGAGGTTGAAAATTCAATTTGCATTGTAATTCAACCACTTGCGGGATGAGACTCTGAGTTTAGTTTTCAGCAATCTCAGCTCTTTGGCTACAGGTGATAAGGGTTTCTTTCAGGACAGACAGAGATACTTTTAGGTCATTTATGCAGCACATGATCTGGGAATTTTTTATCCTTTTATTTCCTTTCATTTCCTCATCCTTTTATTTCCTCACTTTGTCCAGTGCAATTAGGAGCAACTAGCCAATCTCATACTCATTATTTTGATTAAAATGTTCTAAAATATTAAAAACATGGTCACTCAGAAACTTGTCTAAGAGTTTGATTAGGAGTATCCAATGGCAATACTTCATGAACCTCTATTGTCACATCACACCACAGAGTATCCATGCTCTGTTTACTAATGGAGTAGTCATCAGTGCCTTTGATTTAGTAAGATTAGAGAACCAATTCCAAAAGCTGGGCACCATGCTCCAGCTAACTTGACGCATAAAATTAAGCATTATAAAAACCTACAATCCTTAACGTTTTTCATTCTTACCACATTTGATCCATCAACTCCACTTTCAGAGTATACCCTGCCTCTTATCATTTATCACATTCAACATTGTTGCCATCCTCATCCAAACCATCATCATCTCTCACCTACACTCTTAAAATAGTCTTTTTGCTTTCTTCTTTCACTCTATCCCACTGGTCCTACATACACTCTGAGTCTGTAATTTATGCAACAAACAAAATCGTTTATTTAAGATCTAAATTTAATCATTTCACTCATCAGCTCCAAAACTCCAGTGGCCCTATCAAACGCAAAAGTAAAACTCAAACTTCCTATTGTTTACAACTCTCTGCAGTCTGACCCTGCCTCTTTCTCTGATTTTACTTCCATATTCACTAGCATTTTTATTAACTTCCTAATTTCCAACTATAGGTGTGGTTTTTTTTTAAATGTTTCTTAATGTTTATTTGTTTTTGAGAGAGGGAGACACAGACTCTGAACCAGTGAGCAGAGCCCGATGCGGGGCTAGGACTCACAGACCACGTGATTATGACCTAAGCTGAAGCCAGATGCTTAACTGATTGAGTCACTCAGGCACCCATCAACTGAAGGTGTTTTTGCTCCTTTTGCCTGGAAACCTCCTCTCCCAGATGTTTATATGGCTCCATTCAGATCCTTGCTCAGAAGTCACCTCTTCAAAGTCCTTTCAGGGTCACTCCATTAAAATTAAACATTATACACTATTCTCCTACCCTGATTAACATTTCTTCACTACCCTTATCACTGTTTAGCATATTATATGTGTATTTGTTTGATGTCTCCCTTACCAACTAGAATAAAACCTCCAAGGGGACAAGGGCTTGCATGCTTTGTGTCCTGCCAAATCCCAAAGCCCTAGAACTATATCTAATGTACAGTAATGCACAATCATATTCGTCAAATAAATGAATGGTAGTAATAACAGTACCCTAAGGTTAGTACTTATAAGGTTGGGTTAAATTTGATAATACACATATGCCAAAGACTGCTAATTATCTTCTAATGTCAATTCTTCTTTCCTTCTTTCCTAATAGAATCCCCAATTTTTATTTAGTCATATGGTTTCAGTGACTCTGAACTAGTCCCATGCCTGGAATCAGACTGCAACCACTGTTGCACCCACCACCTCATGTTGCCTCTGGACCATGGACCCCACAGTGAACAAGCTTCGGGCCTTGGTGAAAATGTGCAGGCAGGATCTGAGTATTCTGCACACTGAGGAAATGCACTTCCTGCATGAGTGGGTGGAGAGCATGGGGGTAAAATACCACCTGCTATTTATAAAACTAAATCAGAAGACAATATCAAAGAAGAAAAAACAGTAAGAAGGAGGAGGAAAACAAAGACAGATGAATCATAAAGTGAGGAAAGTGGTCTAAAAGTTTACAGTGAAGTGTGATTGAACCAGATACTTATGCCCCTCAAGAAATGGGAGATGAAAATGTAGAGATGACTGAGGAAATGATGGATATGGCAAATGATAAAAATGTAGCTGCCAATGATGCCCTAAGTGATGGTGAACTACAGAAAGCCATTGACTTGTTCACAGATGCTATTAAGCTGAATGCTTGCTTGGGCACTCTGTATACCAAGAGAGCCAGTGTCTTCATCAAATTACAGAAGCCAAATAAATACTGCCACCCAAGACTGTGACAGAGCTATAGAAATAAATCCTGATTCAGCTCAACCTTACAAGCAACAAGGGAAAGCATACAGACTTCTAGGCCATTGGGAAGAAGCAGCACATGATCTTGCCCTTGCTTGTAAACTGGATTATGATGAAGATGCTAGTGTAATGAGGAGAGAAATTCAACCGAGGACCAGAAAACTGCTGGACATCAGAGAAAGTAGGAGAGAAAATATGAAAAGTGAGAGATCAAAGAAAAAGTAGAAAGGGTTAAGAAGGCTTGGAAAGAACATGAGAGAGCCTAGAGGAAAGAAGAAACCAGAGGACTATCAGGAGCTCAGGATGGCTCTTTCCCAGGTGGCTTTCCTGGGGGGATGCCTGGAATGACAGGGGGCAAGCCTGGAATGTCAGGAATGCCTGGGCTCAGTGAAATTCTTAGTGATCCAGAGGTTCTTGCAGGAATGCAGGATCCAGAAGTTATCATGGCCTTCCAGCATGTGGCCCAGAGCCCAGCAAATATATAAAAATATCAGAGCAACCCAAAGGTTATGAATCTCATCAGTAAATTGTCAGCCAAGTTTGGAGGTCAAGCATAATGCCCTTCTGACAAATAAAGCCCTTGCTGAAGGATAAGCAACTTAGATCACCTAATGGACGTCACAATAACACAAACCAGTGTACCTCTGGCCTTCTCATGGAGAAAGCTGGGGTGCTGTGAAGATAATCCCTACCCCTCTGCCCAATATGCAACTGAGACATTTTACAGTGGTTTCCCATTGGGGTATTCATTCAGATAATATTTTCCTACTAGGAATCACAAACTTTAAACACTTCTTAAGTCTTAAAAATATTTGAAAACCATTTAAGAGGGTGTGTTAATCCCTACATTTTTCCTTACTAATCATTTCAGTTTTTTTTTTTTTTTCCTCTTTGGCTTAATTGGGCAAGGAAGATATTTCAGCATGGGAGATGTATTGCTTAGTCTGAGTGAAATAAAGGTTTATTAGCAGGGGGCAAATCTCACATTTAAACACATAGAGTTTAAGTTGGTTACTGAGGCATTTTGACTTCTTTTTAAATGCTTTATTTTTAAAACATGATTTATTTGATAAAATCACTGGGACCACCAGTATTGCAGTAGGACCTGGGTAAGGACCAGAAGTACTTGACAAGGCAGCAGAAACCTTACTCCTTTTATAGGGCATGCATCCTTGTGCAGATGCATTGAAATATTGCACTGTGGTTAAGGGATGGTTTTTATAGTGCTGCAGTAGAGTTGGATTACTTAGCTGTGTTCTTGTCTGATATAGAAAATGAACATTTCACATCATTTGCACACAAAAAAGACTCCATTTCCCACCATGCCTTTCAGTTAGGAATGCTCATGTGACTAGTTTCAGCCAATATGGCATAAGCAAAATTCCACATGAAACTTCTGAGAAGAGATCTTAAAAAAAGTAGGTGAAGAGGAGGAGTTTGTCCCCCTTCTCTTTCTTGGCTGACAGCAATTCAGTCATGATGGCCGGATCTCCAGAAGCTCTAACATCCATCTTGAAGCATGAGATGACCTTCAGAATAGAATTCTACCATGGAGGATCATAAGATACAAAGAGCCTGGGGTTTTGCTACCACAGAGTGACATATTATGTCTAGCCTCTGAACTTCTTGACTGTGAGGAAAAAAGTAGACTTCTTTCATTCTTAAGTCATTATTTTGAGATTTTCTGTTTCTTTCAAACAAGAAATAATTTTAACATGTAAGTGACCAAGACAAACTTTGGACTATAAAACCTTAGTAAGTATTGTCTTTTAGTTGGTATTACTGTCATTATTTAAAAAATTTTTTTTAAATGTTTATTTACTTTTGAGAGAGAGACAGAGAGTGAGTGGGTAGGGGGAGAGAGAGAGGGAGACACAGGATCTGAAGCAGGCTCCAGGCTCCGAGCTGCCAGCACAGAGCCCGATGTGGGGCTCGAACTCACGAACCGTGAGATCATGACCTGAGCCAAAGTCAGACGCTTAACCGACTGAACCACCCAGGCACCCCTACTGTCATTATTTTTTTTTTTCTGTTTCTGTATCTCCTTGTTAGCATTGTTGTTATTTTTATATGCTGTATACTGTACCAAATTTTAGGAATATGGGCAAGAATAAAATAGAGCTTTGATTTAAAGGACATTGTGTTTTGGGAAGGGTGGAGATAAAATGACAGTACAATGTGAAATGTGCTTTAATGCTTTAATAAAAACATGCTATGGGAACACATAGGAAGGAAAGCATAAGTCTTCCAGGAGGAGTAGAGGCAGATTCATTGCAGAAGACATAAATCTTGAAACAAGATGTAAATATGTATAGCAAACTATCATGAGGACAGAAGGTTGGGGAGGGCAGAAAGAAAAGCAAAAGAAATGACTGCATATGGGCTTCCCTATCTGGTGAGCAGGAGTAATTTGGACCTTACCAAAAAAAAGTAAAGCTGAGACTCTAAGCTTTATTGACTCTAAGAAAGCTGAGACTCTTATCTTACCCAATATTTCATTGCAAATGTGAAGTCACTGTATTAAACAAACAAACAAACAAACAAACATTAGCATCAGTTTGCTTGATTACAAGATGGGTTGGTATCTTAGAAAGCAAAGAGGTGATTTCCAGATGGAATGTATATAATCAGGTCTATTAAAAGAAATGACATATCTTTGTTGGGCTTTTTGGGGGATAGAGGTGGAGGAAAAAGGTGGGGAGGTAGCAGGAGAGAATATATAAATGTATAAAATTAGAAAGTTCTTCCAAGGGAAGGATAGCCACTTAAGGTTCTTAAGGCAACAATTTTTAAAGTAGTTTCTAAAAATTAAACTGTAAGTACTCCCTAGTCTGTTCTTTATATTGACAAGCAATAAGGAGCTTAGGATAGTATTCATTTGACTTTATTTTTCAAGGCAATTTTTTAAATAAATTTAAAAATCCTCATCCTAACCTCCACTGTATGTTTTTGTAGTGCAAGTCAGAGGGGAAAGGAAGGAGAACTAAGACAGGAAAACAAGGATAAACAGTTGGGGATTTCTTCCTTAAGACATCTTTACTGCTGCAACCTCAGTGCTTCTGCTGATTCCTAATTTGGACCCTCAGGATTCTTGACATTGTCTGTTTAACCTCCTGAAACTAAGCTGACCTTAAATTTTCTCCTGGAATTTCCTTTTACCTCTAACACTAGATTTAGCATTTATTCACAGCTTCTCTAATACTCACTCTTGATTTTTTATCTTGATACCCTGTCCCACTAGCAAATTATTAAAAAAAAAATTTTTTTTTCAACGTTTTTATTTATTTTTGGGACAGAGAGAGACAGAGCATGAACGGGGGAGGGCCAGAGAGAGAGGGAGACACAGAATCGGAAACAGGCTCCAGGCTCCGAGCCATCAGCCCAGAGCCTGACGCGGGGCTCGAACTCAGGGACTGCGAGATCGTGACCTGGCTGAAGTCGGACGCTTAACCGACTGCGCCACCCAGGCGCCCCAGCAAATTATTTTAAAAGTAATTTTTAATATGTCTCAGAGCCAAGTGTACTCTGAAAATGCAATGGAAATCTCTTGAAAACTATTAGTTGATCTATAAAAGTCTGATTTACAGATACTAAATTTCAAGAATGACTGTATAATAAGAACAAAACAAAGTAAACAAAACAAACAAAAATACTCCATAAGGCAACTGTTAAAGGAATTGATTTCTGGGACTGAAGGGAAGGGAAAATAACATTTGCTTAATATTAACCTATTATAATGTATTGTTCACCTCAGCTTCTCTTTGCCACATTTTAAAGCCGCAACCCTTTTTACTGACCATATAATTCAAATCTTTCTTTGGAGAAATATGCAATAGTTGGTAATTGCATGCATTCTAAAGCATCTCATTTTATGCCCCCCAAATGCATGATTTACTTTGAATGATAAATATGGCTATGAAATGGAGTGTTTCCGGCATTCACAGATCAAATGTAACTAGGGAGAAATAACTCAGATGCATCCTGATGTTTTATATTTCCATGCACTAATATTTGCTTCACACCATATGTCACAGTAACACAAGAATGTGATAAAGTAGAACAGCCCAGTGGTTCTCTCTTCCAACATCTGGTCTTCTGAGGAAGTCTAGCACTTTAGAGATTCATGTTTAAATCCCCAGATAGGTGGGATAATCAAATGCCTTGGTGAGAGGAAGCAAAGGGAGTACTGGAAAGTCTTCTTCCTATTATCAAATTAGCATCAGTGAATACTGTAATAATCTCAATTGAATTAAACAAACAGACCTAGTAGTCCAGTGGACGCTCCCTGAAAAGCCACACACAATGTCCATTCCCAGAGCAGTAAAGAAAACCAGATGTTAGCTTTTAAAATAGTGGCCATTCGTCAAGCCTTCTGACTCTTTGTTTTGTTCAAAGCAGCCGACCCTGGAGGGACCACAGCTACCTAAGGAACAATGGCAAAATCATCTTCCTAACACTGGCATGGCCAGTCTTCCCAGAAAAAGATCAAGACCACATCAGCTAAATTGATAGGATTTGCAACACATACTTATCTCTCCAATCCTTTATAAAAAAGGGGGGGGGGGTATGCTTTCATATTTCCTACTCCCTTTCAGGAGTAAATTAACTATATTTGTTCTCTTCATTTCCTCATATACTCCTTGTTCTTCATGTGGGCACAATATGGCTACCATCCCTACCATTTCATAGAAGCTACCCACTGAGTTCCCAAATGGCGACCATATAAGTGAAATTTCACATACCCTTTCATTCTTTATTTTCTATCACCACCACATTTAATATTGTTGGCTGCTCTCTCCTTCTTGGAATATTGTTTACTTCATGAAATGCCAACTCTCTGCTTTTGTAATCACTCTCTTTAAGTCTTTTTATTATTATTATTATTTACTTTTTCTAGATACACACATTTTGGTGTTTGGCAAACCTTGATCTTAGGCCTGTTTGTCTGCATCTCGTCCTGGATGATCTATTTCTCTCCCAAAATTCCAGGCCCTAATCATTTGTGTGCTGTGTGTGCTGGTATCCTCATTTGCTCCTCCAGGTCTATTGTCCACTCTTCTCTACCCTGTTCTATGCTGTGGGAAACTGACTTCTTACGATGTGCATCATCAGTTCTTTGGTTGGTGGTTTACTTTTGTCAAGGAAAATACCAGTAGGAAAGTAGATAGTAGGAGGGGAGAGGTAAGATATTAACATTTTTCTGGCTCCTTCCCTGCCAGGCTCTGGGTTACCAGTGGTTGCATTGCTGTACCAGAGACCATTCCTGTTAGGCAGCTTTCTCCTACAGCTATAGCTCTTGTAGTTTCCAGTAGCTTCTCCTTTCTCTTTCCCCTCAAGCCTAGAGGTGGTAGCAGCTTTCAGTTGTTGCTCATTCCAGAGTACCTCCTCACTCTTGCTGTGTTCCTGAACCTAGCCAATAACTGTAGAAAGTTCATTAAGGGCTTGTCTAGTGACCTCTTTCCAATACACCATCTATTTTGCTGTCAAAACTCTGACCCACCCTATGAAATTACCTTACTCTCTATCTCAAGTTCATCTTTCTTGCCTGAGATCAAGATCCATAACACTGACTACTGTGGCTACTAACAAGCCCATCTGAATTTTATGGAATATTTAAATACTAACATGAACAGCAATGAACACATCAGCTTCTCCTGCTCTTTGTATATTTCCCTACTCAGCAAATGACATTGCTATTTTCAAAGCTCAGTTTTTCAAGCCAGAACATGGAAGTCACCTTTAACCCCCTCTCTTTCCTTCACTTCTATTTTTCCAGTGAAATACTAAGTTTTACTGAGTCTGCCCTAAATATTTCTTGAACCCAGTCATTTCCCTCATTCTCATTGCTTTTTTGCTAAACTGGACTACCTTCAACTTTTGTCTGCTTGTCCCTACAATACATTTTCCACAGGGAAGCAAGATCTTTCCAAAAGTCAACTTTCATTATGTTGAAATTCTATTTAAAAAGTCCTTAAAATGGACTTTTCCTTTGGATAAAATCTGGGCTCCTTACCATGGTTATGTGCTCACCCACTACCTGATCTATGCAGTGGTATACCATTTATTATACTTTTTTGTAATTTATTTAAATGTCACCTGCCTCCATTTAGAGTGAAAGTCCATAGGTTAGGTATTAGGATTGAATTGTATTCCTCTAAAATTTGTATGTTGAAGTTCTAATTCCCAGTACCTCAGAATGTGACTTTATTTGGAAATAGGGTCATTGAATATATAATTAGTTAAAATGAGGTCATACTGGAGTAGGATAGGTTTCTAATCCAATATGACTGGTTTCCTTATAAAAAGAGGAATTTGGGGGATCCTGGGTGGCTCAGCTGGTTAGTCTGACTCTTGATTTGGCTCAGGTCATGATCTCACAGTTAGTGAGTTCAAGCCCCACATCAGTCTTTGCCCTTACAGTGTGAAGCTTCCTTGGGATTCTCTCTCTCCCTCTCTCTCTCTCTGCCCCTCCCCATTCATGTACACACTCTCTTGCTCTCTCTCTCAAAATAAATAAATGAACTTTAAAAAACAAAAGGCAAATTTGGACACAAACATAGACACATGTACAGGGAAGTTGATATAAAGAGACAGGGGGAGATGTCCATCTACAAGCCCAGAAAGGACGCCTGGAACAGATCCTTCCCTCACAACCATTAGAAGGAATTAATGTGTCAACACCTTTATTTTAGACTTCTAGCCTCCAAAACTATGAGTCTATAAATTTCTTTTGTTTAAGCCACCTAGTTGTGATACTTCTCTAGCAAACTGATATAGCAAGGAACATGTCTGTCTTGATTACTGTGGTACCCTAAGTCTCTGACAGTGTCTCAAACATGCACAGTAGGTATTCTATAAATATTTATTGAATAATTTAATGAATTCCTGTAATTACTGTAAAGTAAAATTATATATTGGGCAGGTAGAACAGACCAATTTGATGGAGCTTAATTATTGAAGTATCAAGAATATCTCATTAAAACCTGAACCCAAATTAAAAATTTAAGGACAATGCTTTAGTCAAACCTCATCACATTCAATATTAATTAATCAAGCAGGAAAATACAGTAAATTTTCTATCAGAAAAAAAATGCTAAGGATCATTACTCAGCTAGAATAATAATTTATTTTTAAAATACCATATCAAAAAATAAAATAAAACAATAAAATACCATATCAGCTTTCCCTTATTCCATTCATAAGCTGTTTAGATTTTACTTAACTAAATAATAGAGTCATTATTGTCATTTAGGGACTTACACATAGAGGGTGGAAGACTTTGAATGGGTCCTTTGTCATTTTTACTTATATCTGAGGCACCAGGCTAGAAGGGTTGTTTAGTTGCTACTTTTTGAGTTTATCTTTTCCTAAGTCAAAGCTGAGAGTTTCAACACCCCCAACAGAGTATTTATGGGCTGAAGTTCGGAAACCCTGTTAAAATTTCATGAATCTGAATCGAATATATTGGTTCATTCAGCTTTCCTTACTGCTCCTAAGGTTCAGATGGTTCAGCTGAGACATGGCCTTGTGGATTTCTTAATGAATAGTGAATACTGTAAGTTTGTGTATACTCCCCCAAAATCACATCGCTTAACACAATACCACATGTTAAACTTAGCTAATATCTTGAAAATCAGAGCCTCCGTGCCCTTTGGAGTACCACAGGTCAACATGTCACAAATGAAATAATCCTCTTTACTTAAATAAAGACTAGTCATGGTGATAAGTGGTCAATATAATTTGAATTAAATTATATCCTAAATAGTTAAGTCTAGAAAAATCAGCAGCCTAATAAAACTCATTAGTATTGACTTTGTACTTGATGACATCAATGATCTTTCAATTTTTATTCTTCAGGTGTAAAATCACATACATGACATTCATGTATGTCTTATGAAATGTCATCAAGCTTTTTCCTTCAAAGAATGGAGAGTACTTAAATTTAGTCTCTTAATTTTTTTATCTTTATTTTTTTTAGAGAGAGAGAGAGAGAGAGAGCACATGAGCAGGGACAAGGGAGAGAAAGAGAGAATCCCAAGCAGTGTGGAGCCCAATTAGGGGCTCGATCCCACAACCGGATCATGACCTGAGCCAAAACAAGAGTTGGAAGCTCAACTGACTAAGCTACTCAGACACCCTGAATTTAACCACTTTAAATAGCATTTATTTCTTATTAACTACTATTTTATATATCCACAGCACAAGTCAAGCCGTTAAGTGCATTTGATATTTACCATGTCATACTAAGATAATTCTATAACCCTAGTCAAGTCTTCCATGAAGAGAAACTAAATGATCAGAATCTGGCACTTTCTTTAAATAATGAATCTGTTTGCACCATGTGGCTAGCTCTCAAGCAGAGAAGTCCTCACTTGCTGGCATATTCTTGGCCTATATCCAACTCTGTCTCATCTGAAATGGAATTCTTTTTCTTAAAATGTTATTTGAATCATCATTTTCTTGAGTACCCCAGGCCCTTTCTCTGATGAGTGACAATGCTTTTTTGCCATCAAATTTGGCTACTATACCCAGCTATGCACATGACCCCTCATATGGTATCACTCTTCCTCTAGCCATGCAGATTTCACTCTTAATTTGAGCAATTCAGATCCCTATACCTTATCACACCATCGGTGTGTAGGCAGAGATTTATGTAGTCCAGGAAATGGGAAATAAGATAATAATGAAAGAAGTATAGTTTGCTTTTGTTGCTAATCTTGGGTTCCCTTCTCTACATCCATGGACCCTTAGGATCCGGGTTCACAAATTCATGGATATGTGTTGATGCCATAATGGTTTCTCCATGGACTCCTACCTGAGTCAGAGTATATAATTTTAAAAAGTTTGTAAGTGTTATAGAATGCTTCTTCCATCAAAAAATATTTTATAATCTTCTTCCTCTTTTAGCCTTCTATCATCATAGCAATTAGAAGACTGATTAGTACACTGCTGCCTGGGACACAAATTGGGAGATAATTGTCCTTGAAAATCTTCTAGCTTAATCCTTGTTGGAGCCATTAGAAATTTGGTTTTCTATTACTTGCAAATAAATGATTTCTAGAAAGTCATCTAATTCAGTCTTTCATATCAAAGAAACTCTAATCCTATTTTAAGATTTTAAGAGTTAGGGGAAGGAGACAAAGACAGGCAAAGGAGAAGAGCAGAAAAGGAATCTGAATGACTAATTGACAATTTCTTGTGTCTTTGAAACACCAGGGTCAGTTTAGCATTTTGCAATATTGTCACATTAAGTATCTTGGTCTCCTCATGATTCAACTGGTGTTTTCAGGTAGCTTATCAAGGTATCCATGAAGTGATCACTAAATCATTGCATCTAATCAGCATGAAATAAAATTATTGTTTTTAAAGATCCTTAAATATTCTTAATTCTGAGCATTCAGAGCTTAAAAAAATACATCCAAAGAATACATTGTTTTTGAGTTTTGATATGAATTAGCAGAAAACAGATTCTGACACTGACCTAAGCTATTAACAAAAAGATTTAAGTATCAATGAATAAAAGCGGAGCATAGATAAGGATGTTTATTACATCTTTTAAAAGAAACACCTTCATCCAGTGAAGAAATGGGCAGAAAACATGAATAGACACTTCTCTAAAGAAGACATCCAGATGGCCAACAGGCACATGAAAAGATGCTCAACATCGCTCCTCATCAGGGAAATTCAAATCAAAACCACATTCAGATATCACCTCACGCCAGTCAGGGTGGCTAAAATGAACAAATCAGGAGACTATAGATGCTGGAGAGGATGTGAAGAAATGGGAACCCTCTTGCACTGTTGGTGGGAATGTAAACTGGTGCAGGCGCTCTGGAAACAGTGTGGAGGTTCCTCAAAAAATTAAAAATAGATCTACCCTATGACCCAGCAATAACACTGCTAGGAATTTATCCAAGGGATACAGGAGTGCTGATGCATAGGGGCACTTGTACCCCAATGTTGATAGCAGCACTCTCAACAATAGCCAAATGATGGAAAGAGCCTAAATGTCCATCAACTGATGAATGGATAAAGAAATTGTGGTTTATATATACAATGGAATACACGGGGCAATGAGAATGAATGAAATATGGCCTTTTGTAGCAACGTGGATGGAACTGGAGAGTGTGATGCTAAGTGAAATAAGCCATACAGAGAAAGACAGATACCATATGGTTTCACTCTTATGTGGATCCTGAGAAACTTAACAGAAGTCCATGGGGGAGGGAAAGAAAAAAAAAAGAGAATAGAGAGGGAGAGAGCCAAAGCATAAGAGACTCTTAAAAACTGAGAACAAACTGAGGGTTGGTGGGGGGTGGGAGGGAGGGAAGGGTGGGTGATGGGTATTGAGGAGGGCACCATTTGGGTTGAGCACTGGGTGTTGTATGGAAACCAATTTGATAATAATTTTCATATTAAAAAAACACCCTCAGCTTATTAATCTTCTAATCAAAAATATTCATAGTTATATCTAAGAGAAAGGATAAGTTATTAATAATCATACATTTAGAAGACTTTGAAAAAAAAGGGAAACATTTTCTAGTGGAGCAAATTCTTCAAAATGCAGGTAAATGTGATCTAGCAAAAACATCGCGAACTCAGGCCTTTTATAAATACATACATATAATTTCATATTTACCTTTTAATAAAACATTGGAAGTTCAGAATGACAAAATGTGCCAGAACTACAGTTCATATTTAGAGGAATAATGATCGTATCTTTCCATGCTTCTTTTAGATTGACATTGGAATAATTATACAACAGTCCACAAATCGATAATACACTATATACATATGCCTTGTTAGAATATCAAACCCTAAAAGTCTGTTCATGCTTTGGTTGGTCAACATTACCCTTAATTTTCTTGAAAAAGCCACACACACACACACACACACACAAACCAAAAAAACAACAACAAAAAAACAAAAACAAGCAATTTTCTCCCTTCCATGTTGGCTTCCCAAATAATGTCTGCATGGAGCCTGCAGGGAAACTTAGGAATTGGAACTCTTTTTCAATTAGTAAAGGAAAATCAAAGAGAATTTCCAGTAGTGACTCAATTAATCCAAGCACAGCAGGGAGTAACATCCTAATAGTTGGAATAAGAAATGGTGGGAGGATGCCTAAAATACATTTCTAATTCCAAAGCTTGAAAACTGAGTGGCCTAAGGCAATTTTACCTGCCTACCAGTCCTTCATGTTTCCCCATTGTCAAAATAAAAAACTGAAATTTAATTTAGTTTCATCATGTAGCAAGTGTTCAGAATATTTACATGCTCTACTAACAGGGTTCATAGAGCACCACAAAGAAGGGGCCTAGAGACTGACAAGACTATTAATTGCTAGTTATGTCCTAAGTTAAGTTTGTACACCTCAGGTCTTCATTGATGTCAAGAATATTTTCACATCTGTCTTCAATTCTCAGATATTTCTACTTTTCAGGATGGGGAGATATTTATCAATGTACCCGAGACAGTTTTGATAGCATAAGTTTCAGTTTTAAACCTCTCTTGAGAGGCTCTCACATTTTGCAGGTTCACCTAGGCTGATTCCAAGGAAGTCTCTTGAGTAACTATCCTCGGGCCATCTGCATGCATTTTAGCTTCTAGCTGAGATTCCACTGAGTTAACAGTTTGTTAAAATTGTTTTTAGAAATATGTTCCTGAGTGGCAAAGCTCCAAATAACATCTAAATTATCATTTGTGAGGCATGAAGGGGAGTGTGGCTGTCTCCACCACGTCCCCCACAGGCCAAGGTCCACCCTGACAAAACACAGGGTGAAGCTCTCATCACACAGGAAATACACAATACCTACAGCAGCTTCAACTCAGATGCAATGTGACAGCAGAGCTACAGGGTAAACACAGCTCATTAGGACAGTGGAGTTTTGCTTGCTTCCTCTTCCCATCTTTTCATTTTCCAATCAAAATGCAGATTAAATTTCATCATACACTACAGGTGCTTTGAAAGTTCAAACTGGTCCCAATAGAACCTACTGAGTAATATTATTTTACGTTTATTGCTATGTAGAAAGAGTCATGCCAATTTTCTGTTTTTGACTCTTCACACATATTCTTTCTTCTGTTTGGAATGTCTTTCCTCTTCTCAACTTGGGTAAAGTCCAATCCTAAAGGAAGAAAGTCTTCCTTGGGAACCTTGTGCCCTCCCCAGGTAATTTGAGTACCCATCTACGGACACCCAGGCCCTCCTTTGGCTCCTATTTCATAGCACTTTTCCCACAATGTTTGGGTCACTCTCTGGATCACTAGATTGTAACCTCCCTGAAGTAGAGAACAGATGGCATTACCTTAGTGTCTACAGGGTCTTTAGTACAATTCCTAACACGGAAGTATATACTAAAATAAGCATGTTTATTGAATTAATATACCTAGCACTATCCAGCAATAAATGTTGTCAGTGACTAACAGGATTTAGATTCATATATTCTATGTAATTACTTCAGCATTTTGAACACACACACTAGCATGTAGATAATAGATTATCTTTAAACTCATCCTTTTCTTAGATTGTCCTCTGACTCAAATGTGCTTTCTTGTAGCCATAATGAATTCTCATTTATCTTTTTTATTAGACTTTAAAAAAAGGGACTGTGCCCTGCTTCCTATGGCTATCAGGGTGCAAAAATAAATATTTTTGGAATGAATAACCAATCAAATCTGAAAAGATAATTGTTGATGCCCATGCCTAGGAAGAGGGCATGGCTATTGTGGATTGACTCAACAGATACACAGCTAATCAGAGGTGATAACTGGAGTTAGGAAGGGAGAGTAGGGTTGGAACCGGGATAAGGAGTTTAGGAAATTCATAATAAAAACCCTTCCACAGACTAAATAACACTAGCCACAGTCAAGATAAAAGAAATTATCTCCTATATAAAGATGTTGCCATAGTAATAGGGGGTGTGAGGAGGAGCCAAGATGGCAGAAAGGCATGGAAGCTTTTTGTGTGTCTTGCGTCCATGAAATACAGCCAGACCAACACTAAACCATCCTACACACCTAAAAAACCGACTGGAAGATTAACACAACAATCTGCACAACCTGAACCACAGAATTCAGCAGGTACGCGACACGAAGAACTGAACTTGGGGAGCAAGAAGCCCCGAAATTAGGGAACCCCTTTTGTGGGTGGAGAGAGGATGGAGACTGGGGAGGGGGGAGCATATGGGAAAAGCACCCCTCCCCGAAAGCAGCTGAAGAGAAAGTGGAAAATTGGAAACAGCCTCAGGGACTAAACTAAAAAGGGCAAAAGGAGAGAGGAGAGGGTTTAAATTCCATTAAGACTGTAAACAAGGGGAGCGCAAAGGCTGCAACTCCGCAGCTCCATACCTGGCGGTGCTCTGGTGGGAAGGGCGAATCCTCAGGAACAGAGTGGGGTCCGGGAGGTTCTCAGGCCACACAGGGAAAAGCGGTCCCACTGCTGGAAGGACACTTGGTAGAGACTGTTGAAGCCACCTGGTCCCAGCAGACCCCGGAAGGCAGCCACTTTCACTGGTGCTGGGGCAAGGTTGTTGAGGGTGAAGCCTGGTGCCAGATGTGTGTTGCGATTTTCCCAGAAACGCTGAGGCTACACTGTCTCATGATTTTTTGGGGGGCGGGCTGGCACCTGGCTGTAGTCTCAGGGCACTGGCAGCAGCAGGGTCCAGCGGGCGTTCCTGGGTGCAGCTGACATTCGTCCATTGCTCAGTGAGACCCTCCCGCAGAGGAGTGGAGCGGGTCATAGCCACAGTCCTTCGGAAGTAAGGGGCCGGGGAAAACAGCTACATCTGAGACAAAACTTAGGAAAGAGGTACCGCCTGCGGCCTGATCACGGAGAGTGGAAAAACGGGGAGTGGACGAGAACTGAAGACGAAGGACCGGTGCGCAATTGCTGATCCGAGAGAACAGACTGGGTGGATGGGGGGCGCCATTTTTCACCGCTCCCGCGCATGCGCACTGAGGAGCACCGCAACAATCCACCCCGGTAGGCTAGCAGTGCCATCTAGGGGAGAGCGGAGATGTTACACCAAGCCCTGCCCAACTGGGCCAACTTGACTCTTCAAAAACACAAACCACACCACCGGCTTAATTTATGGACTACAAAGAGCTACATGGACTGACCTCTAGGGGAAAACGAAGTAATTTCAGTCCTACTTCAATCTGTTAGCAGGTTCATCTATTCAATTTTTTTCCTCTCTCTTTTTCCTTTTTCTCTTTTACAATTCTTTTCTTTTTCTTGAATACAGAAAGAGAAAACACTCATTTTCATTTACAATTTTCATTAAAAATATCTGTCTTTAATTTTTATTACTATGTTTTTGACTTTTGTGGAAATTTTTTCAAATTATACTTCACTTCCATCATTTTATTTTAGTCTACTTCAGTGTACTCACCTTTTCAAATTTTCAATTTCCTTTTTACTTTCTTTTTCTTTTTTCTCTTTTTCATTTTTTTCTTTTTCTTGAACGCAGAAAGAGAAAAACTTTATTTTTACTTTCAATGTCTTTTAAGAATATTTTTATTTAATTTTTACTCTATATTGTTGCTTTTATGTAAATTTTTTCAAATTCTATCTTACTCCCATCATTTTATTTCAGTCTACTGCAGTGTATTCACTTTTTTAAATTTTCAAATTATTTCTTTTTTTGTCTTTTCTTTTTCTTTTTTTAATCTTTTTTCTCTTTTTCATTTCTTTTCTTTTTTCTTAAATACAGAAAATGAAAAATTTATCTTTTTTTCTTTTTAATTTTTATTAAAAATATTTTTCTATAATTTTTTTACTATATTCTCTACTTTTGTGTATTTTAGTCTACTTTAGTGTATTCATTTTCTCAAATTCTCAAATGATTTCCATTTGTTTTTCCTCTCACCCGCCCTTTTTTTTTTTGTTTCTCTAACCTGTCAAACCACTTTCTACACCCAGACCAAAACACACCTAGGATCTAGCATCAACTATTCGATTTTTGTGTCTGTGTGTTTTTAATTTTTAATTTTAATATTTTTAAAAATCTTTTTAATTTCAATTTTTCTACCTCATTAATTCTTTTTCTCCCTTCAAAATGACAAAATGAAGGAATTCACCCCCAAAGAAAGAGCACAAAGAAACGACAGCCAGTATTTAACCAACACAGACACAAGCAAGATGTCTGAACCAGAATTTAGAATCACGATAATAAGAATACTAGCTGGAGTCGAAAATAGATTAGAATCCCTTTCTGCAGAGATAAAAGAAGTAAAAAATAGCCAGAATGAAATTAAAAATGTTATAACTGAGCTGCAATCATGGATGGACACAGCGGCGGCAAGGATGGACGAGGCAGAACAGAGAATCAGTGATATAGAACACAAACTTATAGAGAATAATGAAGCAGAAAAAAAGAGGGAGATTAAGGCAAAAGAGCACGATTTAAGAATTAGAGAAATCAATGATTCATTAAAAAGGAATGACATCAGAATCATAGGGGTCCCAGAGGAGGAAGAGAGAGCAATAGGGGTAGAAGTGTTATTTGAGCAAATCATAGTGGAAAATGTTCCAAACCCGGGGAAAGACACAGACATCAAAATCCAGGAAGCACAGAGGACTCCCAGTAGATTCAATAAAAACCAACCATCAACAAGGCATATCATAGTCAAATTCACAAAATACCAGGCAAGGAGAGAATCATGAAAGCAGCAAGGGGAAAAAAAAGTCCTTAACCTACAAGGGAAGACAGATCAAGTTTGCAGCAGACCTATCCACAGAAACTTGGCAGGCCAGAAAGGAGTGGCAGGATATATTCAGTGTGCTGAATCAGAAAAATATGCAGCCAAGAATTCTTTATCCAGCAAGGCTGTCATTCAAAATAGAAGGAGAGATAAAAAGTTTCCCTGACAAACAAAAATTAAAGGAGTCTGTGTCCACTAAACCAGCTCTGCAAGAAATTTTAAGGGGGACTCTCTGAGGGGAGAAAGGATTATATATATATATACCAAAATATATATATATATACCAAAATATATATACATACCAAAAGTAACAAAAGATTAGAAAGGACCAGAGAACACCACCTAAAACTCCAACTCTACAAGCATCATAATGGCAATAAATTCATATCTTTCAGTACTCACTCTAAACGTCAATGGACTCAATGCTCCAATCAAAAGACATAGGGTAACAGAATGGATAAGAAAACAAGATCCATCTATATGCTGTTTACAAGAGACCCTCTTTAGACCTAAAAACACCTTCATATTGAAAATAAGGGGATGGAGAACCATCTATTATGCTAATGGTCAACAAAAGAAAGCCAGAGTAGCCATACTTATATCAGACAATCTAGACTTTAAAATAAAGACTGTATCAAGAGATGCAGAAGGGCATTATATCATAATCAAGGGGTCTATAGATCAAGAAGACCTAACAATTGTAACCATTTATGCGCCAAATGTGTGAGAACCCAAATATATAAATCAATCACAAACATAGAGAAACTCATCAATAGTAATATCATAATAGTAGGAGACTTCAACACCCCACTCACAGCGATGGACAGATCATCTAATCAAAAACTCAACAGGAAACAATGGCTTTGAATGACACATTGGAACAGATGGACTTAACAGATGTATTCAGAACATTTCATCCTAAAGCAGCCTAATATACATTCTTCTCCAGTGCACATGGAATGTTCTCCAGAATAGACCATATACTGGGACACAAATTAGCCCCAAGTAAGTACAAAAATATCGAGATCATACCATGCATATTTCAGACCACAATGCTATGAAACTCGAAATCAACCACATGAAAAAATTTGGAAAGGTAACAAATACTTGGAGATAGAAAAACATTCTACTAAAGAATGAATGGGCTAACCAAGCAGTTAAAGAAGAAATTAAAAAGTATATGGAAGTCAATGAAAATGATAGCACCACAACTCAAAACCTCTGGGATGCAGCAAAGATGGTCATAAGAGGAAAGTATATAGAAATCCAGGCCTTCCTAAAGAAGCAAGAAAGGTCTCAGATCCACAACCTAACCTTACGCCTTAAGGATCTGGAAAAAGAACAGCAAATAAAACCCAAAACCAGCAGAAGACAGGAAATAATAAAGATTAGAGCAGAAATTAATGCTATTGAAACCAAAAACAGATCAATGAAAGCAGAAGCTGGTTCTTTGAAAGAATTAACAAAATTGATAAACTACTAGCCAGTTGGATCAAGAAGAAAAAGGAAAGGACCCAAATAAGTAAAATCAAGAATGAAAGAGGAGAGATCACAACCAACACAACAGAAATAAAAACAATAATAAGAGAATATTATGAGCAATTATATGCCAATAAAATGGGCAATCTGGAAGAAATGGACAAATTCCTAGACACATATACACTACCAAAACTGAAACAGGAAGAAACAGAAAATTTGAACAGACCCATAACCAGTAAGGAAATCGAATTAGTAATCAAAAATCTGCCAAAAAACAAGACTCCAGGGCCAGATGGCTTTCCAGGGGAATTCTACCAAACATTTAAGGAAGAGTTAACACCCATTCTCTTGAAACTGTTCCAAAAAATGTAAATGGAAGGACAACTTCCAAAGTCTTTCTATGAGGCCAGCATTACTCTGATTCCAAAACCAGACAGAGACCCCACTAAAAAGGAGAACTATAGACCAATTTCCCTGATGAACATGGATGCAAAAATCCTCAACAAGATATTAGCCAACCGGCTCCAACAATACATTAAAAACACTATTCAACACGACCAAGTGGGATTTATACCTGGGATGCAGGGCTGTTTCAATGTCCACAAAACAATTAACATGATTCATCACATCAATAAAAGAAAGGACAAGAACCATATGATCCTCTCAATAGATGCAGAGAAAGCATTTGACAAAATACAGCCTCCTTTCTTGATAAAAACCCTCAAGAAAGTAGGGATAGAAGGAGCATACCTCCAGATGATAAAAGCCATATACGAGTACCCCAACGCTAATATTATCCTCAATAGGGAAAAACTGAGAGCTTTCCCCCTAAGGTCAGGAACAAGACAGGGATGTCTAGTCTTGCCACTGTTATTCAACATAGTATTGGAAGTCTTAGCCTCTGTAATCAGACAACACAAAGAAATAAAAGGCATCCAAATCATCCAGAAGGAGGCCAAACTTTCACTCTTCACAGATGACATGATACTCTATTTGGAAAACCCAAAAAATTCTACTAAAAAACTGCTAGAACTGATTCATGAATTCAGCAAAGTTCCAGGATATAAAATCAATGCACAGAAATCAGTTGCATTCCTATACACCAACAATGAAGCGACAGGAAGAGAAATCAAGGAATCGATCCCATCTACAGTTGCACCAAAACCCATAAAATACCTAGGAATAAATCTAACCAAAGAGGTGAAAAATCTATACACTGAAAACTATAGAAAGCTTATGAAAGAAATTGAAGAAGCACAAAGAAATGGAAAAACATTCCATGCTCCTGGATAGGAAGAACAAATACTGTTAAAATGTTGATACTACCCAAAGCAATCTACATATTCAACGTGATCCCTATCAAAGTAACACCAACATTCTTCACAGAGCTAGAACAAATAATCCTAAAATTTGTATGGAACCAGAAAAGACCCCGAAGAGCCAGAGCAATTTTGAAAAAGAAAACCAAAGCAGGAGGCATCACAATCCTAGACTTCAAGCTATACTACAAAGCTGTAATCATCAAGACAGTATGATACTGGCACAAGAACAGACACTCAGATCAATGCAATAGAACAGAGAACCCAGAAATGGACCCATAAACGTATGGGAACTAATCTTTGACAAAGCAGGAAAGAATATCCAATGGAATAAAGACAATCTCTTCAGCAAGTGGTGCTGGGAAAACTGGACAGCGACATGCAGAGGAATGAACCTGGACCACTTTCTGACACCATAGACAAAAATAAACTCAAAATGGATGAAAGACCTCAATGTAAGACAGGAAGCCATCAAAATCCTCAAGGAGAAAGCAGGCAAAAACCTCTCTGATCTTGGCCGCAGCAACTTCTTACTCAACACATCTCCGGAGGCAAGGGAAACAAAAGCAAAAATGAACTACTGGGACCTCACCAAAATAAAAACTTCTGCACAGAGAAGGAAACAATCAGCAAAACTAAAAGGCAACAGACAGAATGGGAGAAGATATTTGCAAATGACATATCAGATAATATCAGACATATCCAAAATCTACAAAGAACTTATCAAACTCAACACCCAAAACACAAAGAATCCAGTGAAGAAATGGGCAAAAGACATGAACAGACACTTCTCCAAAGAAGACATCCAGATGGCCAACCGACACATGAAAAAATGCTCAACATCACTCATCATCAGGGAAATACAAATCAAAACCACAATGAGATACCACCTTACACCTTCAGAATGGCTAACATTAACAACTCAGGCAACAACAGATGTTGGCGAGGATGCAGAGAAAGAGGATCTCTTTTGCATTGTTGGTGGGAATGCAAGCTGGTGCAGCCACTCTGGAAAACAGTATGGAGGTTTCTCAAAAAACTAAAAATAGAACTACCCTATGACCCAGCAATTGCACTACTAGGCATTTATCCCAGGGATACAGGTGTGCTGTTTCGAAGGGACACATGCACCGCCATGTTTATAGCGGCACTATCAACAATAGCCAAAGTATGGAAAGAGCCCAAATGTCCATTGATGGATGAATGGATAAAGAAAATGTGGCATATATACACACACACACACACACACACACACACACACACAATGGAGTATTACTCGGCAATCAAAAAGAATGAAATGTTGCCATTTGCAACTATGTGGATGGAACTGAAGGTATTATGCTAAGTGACATTATTCACTCAGAGAAAGACAAAATCATATGACTTCACTCACATGAGGACTTTAAGAGACAAAACAGATGAACATAAAGGAAGGGAAACAAAAATAATATAAAAACAGGGAGGGGGACAAAACAAGAGACTCAAAAATATGGAGAACAACCTGAGGGTTGCAGAAGTAGAAAACATCTTTCAGAATTACTGCAATATACTGCCTGCTCATTGGAGGTGCTTACAGTGAGGGTTGCTGGAGGGGTTGTGGGCGGGGGTGGGCTAAATGGTAAGGGGCATTAAGGAATCTACTCCTGAAATCATTGCTTCACTATATACTACTTTGGATGTAAATTTTCAGAAATAAAAAATAAAGTTAAATTAAAAAAAAAAAAAGAAATAGGGGTATGATCCTATAGTGTAGAAGGGCTAAAACTGTTTATTGATGAAAAAGATTTTTATCAAGCTTAGAATTAGAAAAACAAACTTGAGTTATCCCAATGGAGGGAATGGAAGAGAGCTAGTTTGTAGTACAGATCTGTAATAGGCAGTTTTCCAAGGGAAAGGACATGTTGCTTGGACATGGGGCTAAAGGGAAGACATGGATGGGGGCATGATCAATTCCATCCATAGACAGCTACTTGAGAATTACAGGGAAATAAGGCTGGAAAATCCCTTTTCCACCAATCAGGTATGTTCATTTCCAAGTGACTTGGCTTCTTTTTTCAATCCTGGCCCATTGCCTATTAGAATAAAGAATCATTTCAGAGGCCTGATGCACCCAGCCCAGATGCTTTGACAGTTCTGGCATGCTTCGTTATTGCATCAAAGCACCCAGACATCAGAGCATTGTATTGCACCAACTGGAGACCAGCCTTTTATCTTGATGCTTATGTGTTTTTAGGGTACACAAACACTTGGAAATCACTTAGGGGAATTATCAGCCAAGGTACCACATCATGTAGCCAGCCATGATTACTAACAGAGCCCTACTAACACCAGCGCCTGTTCTGTTAAGAAAAATTAATAAGTTACTCAGCTGTGCAAGTCAATTCCCATTCAATTGTTGCTAGCCCCAAAGTGCAGTTACGTAGATCCAAGCTAGCAGTAACACACACACACATACATCCTTCAGTAAAAACTCAGGAATCATAGGATTTGGCATTGAGCCTGGCAAATAACTAGAAATGTTTTTTCTTTCTGCCCCTTCTTCCAGTTGGCCAACAGGTATAACAAGCTGATGAGTCTGCAATCAGCTCCATCAGAGTGTGGATAAAAGAGCAAAAGCAGAAAAATTTTCTGTGTCTAGTCTACCTAGCATCCCCTGGGAAATCTGCAGAAGTAGAAAACATTTTTCAGAATTACTGCAATATACTACCTGCTCATTGGAGGTGCTTACAGTGATTGAAATGTACTAATTAAGTCTCCTATCCACCTTGGGGATTTGGACTGTAAAGGTCATTAAAGCAGGTGTGTAAAAGATAAAGTGTCTGTTACCTATGCCAATAGTGACCCAAGACTCATGTATATGGCCCTTGTATCACCATATTTTTTTTCTCTATAGTCTGTATAGCCAGAGAGAAGTCAAGCCAGGCCTATGTTCGAGGCACCTGACTCTGCTCATTAAAATTTCAGGGATATGGTAAAGCCTATTGTGTGTGGAGGGGGAGGGTGTGTAAGAGGACATGAAATGGCAAAAAGAGAGCATGAAAACTGAGGAGGAATAGTATAGTGGAGAAAGCTCATGGCTTTTCTTACTGACTGGTTTTTAGTAATGATGGCAATAAATGAACTACCCTGGAGTAGTGTACTCCAGTATTGTTAATGAAGAGATTAATTAATATGGCTCATTCTTAATAGGTATTTAAGAAAACCACCAGATTTCAGGAAGTCAAAATGTTTGTTAGTCTTTTTGCTGTCTTAAGAATCATCTCTAAATGGATGATTTCCTTGTGTGTGTCTCAATTTAATCTCAATAATTTCATATGGGCCTTGCCTGTTGAAGTACTTCCTTGCTCTCTGATGGATGCTGGAGATAGTTAATAGAAGAGATGGTCCTCCTCTCCATGAGTCCCTCTGGCCTGTTTTTGAGCGTCCCTGCCACATTATGTATGCCCTTTTCATTCTTCCAGGACATTTCATTCTACAGGACTGTGCTCCTGCTTGAGATCCCACTGGGCAGTTGCTCTTGCTGGCCCTGATGTGACCTCACTCTGGGACAGACTCCTCATCTACAGGAAGGAAGGGAGAGTTTCCTGAGGGAGAAAAAGGAAAGAGCTCTGGCATTAAAGTTTTGTTTTGTTTTTTTTTAATTTCCTTGACTGTGGTCCAGATTGTTTAACCAATTTTGGTGATTATTTATTTCTGCAGTGTGCAGTCCTTGTAGGCCTCCTACCATTTGTATCACCAAACTACATTTCTGACTACCAGAGCATAGGTTCTGGTGCCAGACAGCCTGGATTGAATTTAGCTCTAATCCTTTAATGACCTTTAATGACCTTGGATAAATCATTTAATCTCTCTCTCTCTCTCTCTCTCTCTCTCTCTCTCTCTCCCTCTCTCAGTTTCCCACCTATAAAATGGAGTTAAGAAGCTATTTTTACTTCATGGAGCTGGTATGAGAGTTAGGCTTTCTGAGTTTTCCACAAGCCCCACGTCCCTTTTGCCATAGGCTCAAATGCTTCCTTTATTATATGCCTGGTCCCTAAAGGTATTTGAATTTACAGTTAAATATCTTTAGACTCCTCAATGCCTACTATAAACCTATGTCTAAGAAATAAGCACGGTCATAGGAAACATTAATATTAAATAGATAACTGGTAGAAATATTTTTTAAAACTAGAGATTCTTCTCTCTATTTTCATTATGAGACAGAGCCAGCCCCAGGGGAACTTATATGTCAATTACTCCAATTAGTAATTGATGTATTTAATGGCCATAAAGACTAGTTGATTCAAAACAAATTTATATTCAACTGTATGAATATTGGGAGTTCAAACTGAGGAGGGCCAGTAGGAGCTGCAGCTCACAAGCAAGTCTCATGGCCTTACTCAAGTTCAACAGGAAAGAAGGCAGGAAGACAGAGTGCTTTCATCTGGACAAGTATGAGGAGGTCAAGGGCAGCATAAAGAGCTGTGCAAATTTTTGGTCTAGTTAAATAAACTTTTGCTTTGTAAAAACTTAAAAAAATTTTTTTTTTACAGTTTATTTATCCTGAGAGAGACAGAAAAAGCATGAGTGGGGAAGGGGCAGAGAGAGAGGGAGACAGAAAATCCTAAGAAGGCTTCAGTCTACCAGCTCAGAACCCGATGTGGGGCTCAAACTCGAAAAATTACAAGATATGACCTGAGCCGATATCAAAAGTTGGACGCTTAATTGGCTGAGCCACCCAGGTTCCCTTGCTTTGTAAAAAACTTTTTAATGCCTGTCTGCTCTAAACTTAAATTTGGAGAACTGAAACACACACACATACGCACCACACATTTTAGTTCTTGGTGACATATCCATCAAATATTATTACAAAAAAACAAACAATAAGAACCCCTAAAATCAAAAGGTTCCGCTAACGACTGGAGGCAAATCTATCTTCAGGGCTATGATAGGCTAGAACTTTTTGGTTTTGTTAACTGGCTGATGCTTTACAGGGTTCATGTATAATTTGCTTCTGCCTGGTGTCTCTGGTGTTTCTGCTTTCAGAGTTTCTCTACCTCTTACAGGTTGAACACTAGACCTCTCTTCCTTTAGTGTTTATTTTGCAAGCTAAGAAGACTTCATCTCAAACATCTGTCAATCTTCTTGCAATAAAACCATTTAATAATCTAGTAACTAATGGAGTTGATCTTGATTGCCCCCCAATGAGTGTACCACTTTCCTTGGCCCGTTTGCCATCCCACACTCTGCCATAGGTTGCTATTACCAATGATTTTTTAACTCTATCAAAAATTTTTGGTTTGATCCATATGCTCATATATTTACAGAGTAGATATTATTTTGAAATTGCCTTGCAAAGACTGAAGAGAGGAAGAAAACCAGGGAAAGCTTTTTACTGTTAGATGAGAAGAAGTTGGAAGATTAATTCCTTAGGGTGTATACCAACATAGAAGACAATATAGCTTTGTGAATGCCCACTGGGCATCATTTTGTAAAACATGGCCCTGAAACATACAGGAAGTATATATTTTTGCTGAATTCCTTGCTACTTTCTCTCCTCCCTCTTTCCATATTCTCTTCCTTTTCATTCTTTAAAAAAATTTTTTTAACGTTTATTTATTTTTGAAACAATGCGAGAACAGAGTGCAAGCAGCGGAGGGGCAGAGGGAGACACAGAATCTTACGTGGGCTCCAGGCTCTGAGCTGTCAGCCCAGAGCCCAACGTGGGTCTCGAACTCATGAACCGTGAGATCATAACCTGAGGCGAAGTCAGATGCTTAACCAACTGAGCCACTCAAGTGCCCCTCTTCCTTCCCATTCTTTGTCTGACTAAAATTCTCGAAACCTGGAACTCCGCTTGGAAGAGACATTCATGATATATTTTGTGGATTTATAGAAGTGTCTATTTCTTTTTTAATTTAAAATTTCTTTTTAAAGTTTATTTATTTATTCTTGAGACAGAGCAAGCAGGGGAGGGGCAGAGAGAGAGACGGAGACACAAAATCTGAAGCAGGCTCTAGGCTCTGCATTGTCCATGCAGAACCCATCCTGGGGTTTGAACCCACTGACTGAAAGATCATGACCTAAGCCAAAGTCCAACACTTAACCAACTGAGCCATCCAGACGCCCCAAAGTGTCTATTTTTTGTATCATCTACAGATATCTCCTATTTCTCAAAAGTTAGCATCACACCACTTTGTTCTCAAGTGGTTACATGTTTTTGTTAATACATGTTTTCACTAACCAAAAGAAATCCGAAGCTCACTTTTGCCTTTATGAAAAATCCTGTTACCATAGGAATGCAAAAAGTGGGGATACTCTGCTTTATGCCAACATTTCACAGAAAAGCTTACTTTTGAATAGCAGGGGAAACCTGGTATTCACTGAATTTTGAAATTTAACATAAATTATGTAACATCACATGGGTAGTATTACACTAAGTGGTTCTGCCACCACTGGGCAAACTGATCTGGCAAACTACTGAAAACATGGGGAAAAATACCAAGCAGCCAATAGCTAAACCAAATAAATGTGCTTTGCATTGGAACCCTGTATAGGTGGGTTTCAGTGGAAACTGCGGAGGTAAAGCTTTTGTAAAATTTTGTTGTAAGTACCACTGTTACGGGTAAGAGAGTCTGCGTTTTGTGAATGGAGGTCTTGGTATTTATTTATTTATTTATTTATTTATTTATTTATTTATTATTTAATATGAAATTTATTGTCAAATTGGCTTCCATACAACACCCAGTGCTCATCCCAAAAGGTACCCTCCGCAATACCCAAGGTCTTGGGTTTTAGATTTCCCAGGAGAAGATGTACATGGGGATTCAGGCTAGAAAACAGACAGCAAGGAGGAAAGCAGAAAGCACAAAGAAGTTTATTAAAGTGAAGGTACACTCACAAGGTGGGAGAGCGGGCAGGTTGTGTGCAGTGAAAATGGACCCCAGGTTGTCTTGGGAGTGGATATTATTGGGTCTCTCTGGGCTGGAAGAAGCCTAGACTCACAGTGGGGTGGTCTCTAAATGGAGACAGGTTTCAATCATTTGGGGGACTCCTCCCACAGGTTGGGAGGGAAGTTTTTGATGCTACAATGTTTGTACTGGAACTATCAACGTGGCCTTCCCTCCAAGGGGGTGGGGGGGGGCAACGTCTGCAACACAAATGAATTATAATGAGTCTAGGGGTTACCTTGGGGCAGAGGTGAAAGAGGACAGCACTTTTGTGCACTTGTGGCTCTTTGGTCTGTCAGCCCCAAGTGCTTGGAAGTCACAAGGTCAAGATATTGTGCTCCTGGGGCTTTTAATGTGTAGCTTACTTATCACTGTTCTTGCCTCCAACTCATATCTCTATAATTCTCCTTGAAAGACTTGGGACTCTGCCTTGGGAATTCCTTCCACTGCTCACCTCTAGCTTCTACTTAACACCACAACCCCTTTTAAATGGCAGTAGACATTTTAATTCCTAGGATAACTTAAGTAAGATAAATATCTGTGTCTCTCAGAAACATAAGGAATTGTAACAATCACATGTTTTACACCATATGGAGAGAAGAGCACTGTCTAGTTCATTGCAGGTACAAAAGGCAAACTTTATAGAAGAATATATGGAGACTTTGGCTTCCCAGCCAGGTAGGAGTAAGTGTGATAAGATTTGCTCTCTGATGTAAACAACTGGAAAATAAGTAAAATCTATAAAACAACTGCTTCAGACACTGGACCACAGGCAGCACAGGACTGTGATTCCTGAGGGAAGGAAAACAAATCAGGCTTTCTGCTTAGAATCACCTTCCAAATATTGATGGAGAACCAAGGAACCCAAAAAGACAGATCACAGTGTTTTTATTGCATTGCAGAGATGGAGATCAGAGCACAGGGAAGCTGCGTAGCTGGAATTGTGGATGGATACCAGAGAGAAGAGAACTGCATGGAGAGAAACTTCAGAAATCTGCACCGGGAACCTTGGAAGCAGCTGCCATTGGATACTTCGCTACACATGCATAAAGTGAAAATCTATAAACCAGACAAAGAATTCTCAGGGAGAACAATACCTAGAGTCCAAACAAGGCTGCAGGACATTTGAATTTCAATCAGCCAGAGTGGGGCATTCAGCAGTAGGGTAATACTTGCCCAATAGTAAAAACCACAGTAGACTATTAATAATAATGTTTCAATGGTAGGGTTAATCTTTAAGTAACTTTAAAGCCTTTCAAAACATTTTTCAACACTCTTTGTAGGAAGACCACAAAAAAGTAAAAAACCTAAATAACATAAACTTTATAGTGTCTAACATCCAAACAAAAAGTTACTACCCATGAGAAATGAAGGACAATTTGACCAAGAATCAGGTGAAAAATAGGTCAATAGAAACAGACCAAAGATATGACAGAAATTTAAAAAAAACTGTGAGAAAAAGTCTTTAAAACTGCTGTTGTGAATATGTTCACCATGTTTTAGAGTTAAACAAAGAATATGAATATAATGTGAAGGGAAAGTAAAGATCAGAAGGTTCCAAGTGGAAATTTTAACAATGAAAAATACAATACACTGAAGTGAAAAATTCAGTGAATGGGAATAACAGCTGATTAGATTAATGCAGAAATAAAGACCAATGAACTTGAAGATGCTGTAATAGAAACAATCCAAACTGAAACATAGAGAAAAGATTTAACAATACAGCCTTAGTGATCAATAAGATAATGCCAAGTGATCTAGAATATGTATATATGAAGTCCCAGAAGGATAGGAAAAGTGTGGGGGGTAAAGAAATAATGCCCCCAAATTTTCTAAATGTGACCAAAACCAAATCTACAGATCCAGGGAGTTCACTGGACCCCAACCAGGATGTACATACATAAACACACACACACACACACACACACACACACACACACACAGACATGACCAGACCAAGATGCATCATAAATAAATTCCTGAAAACCATGATAATGAAATTTTAAATCTGCCAGAAGAAGAAAGACATAGCACATACAGAGGAATGAAGAAAGTAATTACTACAGACATCTCAGAAGAAATAGGACAAACCAAAAGAAAATGAAAAACCACCTTCAAAGTGGTGGAAAAATATTTACCAAATTAGCCTTCTAAATCTAGCAAAAAAATCTTTAAACATGAAGGCATAATGAAGACATATTCAGACCAATAAAAGCTGAGAGAAATTTGTTGCCAGTAGTCCTGGATGGTAAGAAATGATAAGAAAGTTTTTTGAGCTGAAGGAAAGGGATTCCAAACGGGAACCTGGATCTAAAAACAGGAACAAAACGTACCAGAAATGACAAATATATGTCAAATATGTAAGGCTTTTTACCTCATGTTCAACTTTATTTAAAAGTTATTGATTTTGGAGATTTTAACGAAGATGGTAGCGTAGGAGAACGCTGGGCTCACCACGTCCTGCTGACCACTTAGATTCTACCCACATCTGCCTAAATAACCCAGAAAACCACAAGAAGACTAGCAGAAAGGACTCCCCAGAGCCAAGCATAGACAAGAGGCCCACAGAAGAGGGTAGGAAAGGCGGAGAGGCAGTGTGCGCTACACGGACTGGCAGGAGGGAGCCAGGGAGGTGAAGGGGCAGCCAGCCCACCTGGCAAGTCAGAGCCCCCAAGTCTGGCTTGCAAAAGCAGAGGGGCCGGATGGAGTGTGTTCTGACAGCCAGCGGGACTTAACATCTGGAATGTTATAAGTCAACAGCTCTGCTCGGAGAGCGGGAGGGCTAGAGGACAACGGGAGGGAGAGGTGTTGAGCCCAGGAAGATAGAGCTCAGCTTGGCAGAGAACAAAGGTGTTGGGAAGCGCCATCTCCCTCGCCCATCCCCCAGCCAAAATCCCAAAGGGAGACAGTTCCCATCACGGAACTTGCTTGTACTGTGCAAACAATGCTGTGCTTCTGTGGATCCATCCCTCTGATGGGTCTGCTTCCCTCCCGGTGCCACAGGGCCCCTCCCAAAGTGGACCACTGAAGGTAAAGCGAGCTGAGGCTGCCCCTCCCGACCCTGTGCACCTTCTGGATCCACCCTGGCTAATACACCAGATTCCATCGAAGCAGCACCACAAGCCTGGCAGTGTGCAAGTAGCCCAGACAGGGGTCACACCAGTCCACAGTGAGTCCTGCCCCTGGGAGAGGGGAAGATAAGGTACACAAGTCTGACTGTGGCCCCAGTGGTGGGCTGGAGGCAGACATCAGGTCTGACTGCAGCCCCGCCCACAACGCAAGTTACTCCAGACAGCACATAGGAAGAGCCCTGCAGTTCTGCGCCACTCTAGGGACTATCCAAAATGACGAAACGGAAGAATTCTCCTCAAAAGAAACTCCAGGAAGTAGCGACAGCTAACGAACTGATCAAAAACGATTTAAGCAATGTAACAGAAAATGAATTTAAAATAATAGTCATAAAATTAATCATTGGGCTTGAAAACAGTATAGAGGACAGCAGAGAATCTATTACTACAGAGATCAAGGGACTAAGAAACAGCCAGGAGGAGCTAAAAAAATGCTGTAAATAAGCTGCAAAATAAAATGGAGGTGACTACAGCTCGGATTGAAGAGGCAGAGGAGAGAATAGGTGAATTAGAAGATAAAATTATGGAAAAAGAGGAAGCTGAGAAAAAGAGAGATAAAAAAATCCAGGAGTATGAGGGGAAAATTAGAGAACTGACACAATTAAATGTAATAATATACGCATAATTGGGATTCCAGAGGAAGAAGAGAGAGGGAAAGATGCTGAAGGTGTACTTGAAGAAATCATAGCTGAGAACTTCCCTGATCTGGGGAAGGAAAAAGGCATTGAAATCCAAGAGGCACAGAGAACTCCCTTCAGACATAACTTGAATCAATCTTCTGCATGACATATCATAGTGAAACTGGCAAAATACAAGGATAAAGAGAAAATTCTGAAAGCAGTTAGGGATAAACATGCTCTAACATATAAAGGGAGACCGATAAGACTCGTGACGGATCTCTCTACTGAAAATTGGCAGGCCAGAAAGGAATGGCAGGAAATCTTCAATGTGATAAACAGAAAAAATATGCAGCTGAGAATCCTTTATCCAGCAAGTCTGTCATTTAGAATAGGAGAGATAAAGGTCTTCCCAAACAAACAAAAACTGAAGGAATTCATCACCACTAAACCAGCCCTACAAGAGACCCTAAGGGAGATCCTGTGAGACAAGGTACCAGAGACATCACTACAGGCATGAAACCTACAGTCATCGCAATGACTCTAAACCCATATCTTTCTATAATAACACTGAATGTAAATGGACTAAATGCTCCAACCAAAAGACATAGGGTATCAGAATGGATAAAAAAACAAGACCCATCTATTTGCTGTCTACAAGAGACTCATTTTAGACCTGAGGACACCTTCAGATTGAAAGTGAGGGGATGGAGATCTATCTATCATGCTACTGGAAGTCAAAAGAAAGCTGGAGTAGCCATATTTACATCAGACAAACTAGACTTTAAATTAAAGGCTGTATCAAGAGATGAAGAAGGGCATTATATAATAATTACAGGGTCGACCCATCAGGAAGAGCTAACAATTATAAATGTCTATGCGCTGAATATGGGAGCCCCCAAATATATAAAACAATTAATCACAAACATAAGCAACCTTATTGATAAGAATGTGGTAATTGCAGGAGACTTTAATACTTCACTTATAACAATTGATAGATCATCTAGACATCGGATCAATAAAGAAACAAGGGCCCTGAATGATACATTGGATCAGATGAACTTGACAGGTATACTTAGAACTCTGCATCCCAAAGCAACAGAATATACTTTCTTCTCGAGTGCACATGGAACATTCTCCAAGATAGATCACATACTGGGTCACAAAACAGCCCTTCATAAGTATATAAGAATTGAGATCATACCATGCATACTTTCAGACCACAATGCTATGTAGCTTGAAATCAGTCACAGGAAAAAAATCTGGAAAACCTCCAAAAGCATGGAGGTTAAAGAACACCCTACTAAAGAATGAATGGGTCAACCAGGCAATTAGAGAAGAAAATAAGAAATGTATGGAAACAAATGAAAATGAAAATACAACAATCCAAACGCTTTGGGATGCAGCAAAGGCCGTCCTGAGAGGAAAATACATTGCAAACCAGGCCTATCTCAAGAAACAAGAAAAATCCCAAATACAAAATCTAACAGCACACCTAAAGGAAATAGAAGCACAACAGCAAAAACACCCCAAAACCAGCAGAAGAAGAGAAATAATAAAGATCAGAGCAGAAATAAACAATATAGAATCTAAAAAAAACTGTAGAGCAGATCAATGAAACCAAGAGTTGGATTTTTGAAAAAATAAACAAAATTGATAAACCTGTAGCCAGGCTTCTCAAAAAGAAAAGGGAGATGACCCAAATACATAAAATCATGAATGAAAATGGAATTATTACAACCAATCCCTCAGAAATACAAGCAATTATCAGGGAATACTATGAAAAATTATATGCCAACAAACTGGACAACCTGGAAGAAATGGACAAATTCCTAAATATCCACACACTTATAAACTCAAACATAAAGAAATAGAAAGCTTGAACAGACCCATAACCAGGGAAGAAATTGAATCAGTCATCAGTCATCAAAAATCTCCCAACAAATAAGAGTCCAGGACCAGATGGCTTTCCAGGGGAATTCTACCAGACATTTAAAGCAGAGATAATACCTATCCTTCTCAAGCTATTCCAAAAAATAGAAAGGGAAGGAAAACTTCCAGACTCATTCTATGAAGCCAGCATTACTTTGATTCCTAAACCAGCCAGAGACCCAGTAAAAAAAGAGAACTACAGGCCAATATCCCTGATGAATATGGATGCAAAAATTCTCAATAAGATACTAGCAAATCGAATTCAACAGCATATACAAAGAATTATTCACCATGATCAAGTGGGATTCATTCCTGGGATGCAGGGCTGGTTCAACATTCGCAAATCAGTCAATGTGATACATCACATTAATAAAAGAAAAGATAAGAACTATATGATTCTGTCAATCGATGCAGAAAAAGCATTTGAAAAAATTCAGCATCCTTGCTTAATAAAAACCCTCGAGAAAGTCAGGATAGAAGGAACATATTTAAACATCATAAAAGCCATTTATGAAAATCCCACAGCTAATATCATCCTCAATGGGGAAAAACTGAGAGCTTTCCCCCTGAGATCAGGAACACAACAGGGATGCCCACTCTCACCGCTGTTCCTTAACATAGTGTTGGAAGTTCCAGCATCAGCAATCAGACAACAAAAGGAAGTCAAAGGCATCAAAATTGGCAAAGATGAAGTCAAGCTTTCACTTTTTGCAGATGACATGATATTATACATGGAAAATCCGATACATTCCACCAAAAGTCTGCTAGGACTGATACATGAATTTAGCAAAGTTGCAGAATACAAAATCAATGTACAGAAATCAGTTACATTCTTATACACTAACAATGAAGAAACAGAAAGACAAATAAAGAAACTGATCCCATTCACACTTGCACCAGGAAGCATAAAATACCTAGGAATAAACCTAACCAAAGATGTAAAAGATCTGTATGCTGAAAACTATAGAAAGCTTATGAAGGAAATTGAAGAAGATATAAAGAAATGGAAAAACATTCCGTGTTCATGGATTGGAAGAATACATATTGTTAAAATGTCAATGCTACCCAAAGCTATCTACACATTCAATGCAATCCCAATCAAAAGTGCACCAGCATTCTTCTTGAAACTAGAACAAGCAATCTTAAAATTTGTATGGAACCACAAAAGGCCCCGAATAGCCAAAGTAATTTTGAAGAAGAAGACCAAAGCAGGAGGCATCACAATCCCAGACTTTAGCCTCTACCACAAGCTGTCATCATCAAGACAGCATGGTATTGGCACAAAAACAGACACATAAACCAATAGAATAGAATAGAAACCCCAGAACTAGACCCACAAAAGTACAGCCAACTAATCTTTGACAAAGCAGGAAAGAATATCCAATGGAAAAAAGACAGTCTCTTTAACAAATGGTGCTGGGAGAACTGGACAGCAACATGCAGAAAGATGAAACTAGGCCACTTTCTTACACCATTCACAAAAACAAACTCAAAATGGATAAAGGACCTGAATTTGAGACAGGGAACCATCAAAACCCTACAGAAGAAAGCAGGAAAAAAACCTCTCTGACATCAGCTGCAGCAATTTCTTACTTGACACATCTCCAAAGGCAAGGGAATTAAAAGCAAAAATGAACTATTGGGACCTCATGAAGATTTAAAGCTTCTGCACAGCAAAGGAAACAATCAACAAAACTAAAAGGCAACCAACGGAATGGGAAAAGATATTTGCAAATGACATGTCAGACAAAAGGCTAGTATCCAAAATCTATAAAGAGCTCACCAAACTCCACACCCGAAAAACAAATAACCCAGTGAAGAAATGGGCAGAAAACATGAATAGACTCTTCTCTAAAGAAGACATCCGGATGGTCAACAGGCACATGAAAAGATGCTCAACATCGCTCCTCATCAGGGAAATTCAAGTCAAAACCATACTCAGATATCACCTCACGCCAGTCAGAGTGGCCAAAATGAACAGATCAGGAGACGATAGATGCTGGAGAGGATGTGGAGAAACGGGAACCCTCTTGCACTGTTGGTGGGAATGCAAACTGGTGCAGGCGCTCTGGAAACAGTGTGGAGGTTCCTCAAAAAATTAAAAATAGACCTACCCTATGACCCAGCAATAACACTGCTAGGAATTTATCCAAGGGATACAGGAGTGCTGATGCATAGGGGCACTTGTACCCCAATGTTTATAACACCACTCTCAACAATGGCCAAATTATGGAAAGAGCCTAAATGTCCATCAACTGATGATGGATAAAGAAATTGTGGTTTATATACACAATGGAATACTATGTGGCAATGAGGAAGAATGAAATATGGCCTTTTGTAGCAACGTGGATGGAACTGGAGAGTGTTATGCTAAGTGAAATAAGCCATACAGAGAAAGACAGATACCGTATGTTTTCACTCTTATGTGGATCCTGAGAAACTTAACAGAAGCCCATGGGGGAGGGGAAGAAAAAAAAAAGAGAATAGAGAGGGAGAGAGCCAAAGCATAAGAGACTGTTAAAAACTGAGAACAAACTGAGGGTAGATGGGGGGTGGGAGGGAGGGAAGGGTGGGTGATGGGTATTGAGGAGGGCACCTTTTGGGATGAGCACTGGGTGTTGTATGTAAACCAATTTGACAATAAATTTCATATTAGAAATATAAAAACAACCAATACAAAAAAAGTTATTGATTTTGGGGCATCTGGGTGGCTCAGTTGGGTAAGCAACTGACTTGGGCTCAGGTTCGTGAGTTCGAGCCCCGCATCAGGCTCTGTGCTGACAGCTCAAAGCCTGGAGCCCATTTCAGATTCTGTGTCTCCCTCTTTCTCTGCTCCTCCTCTGCTGGCACTCTGTCTCTCTCTCTCTCTCAAGAAATGAATAAACATTAAAATTTTTTTAAGTTATTGATTTTTTTGCAACAAAAATGAGAACAAAAGGTAGGGTTTATAAATGTAGAACTAAAATGCTTCACAACATTCGTATAAGTAATGGGAGGGGGAATGGAAATACACTGTTGTAAGGTCCTTATGTCATACGTGAAGAGGCATTATGTTATTTCAAAGTAGACAGAGGTTAAGTTAAAGATACATATTACAAGCCCTGGAACAATCGCTAAAAAGAAGCACACAAATCCAAACAAAACAGGGATGCATCTTATGAACGAACAAAGGACAAACACTCTCAGTTCATTCTCTCTGTGGAATCAATTCTTCAGATCATATGAGCTTTTTTTCCTCTTGACATTGGCTTAAGTAGTAGAAATTCCCCTGAGGGTTAAGATCCAGTGTGATCTGAAGTGAGACAGCCAATGGCTTTCAGATTGAAAAGCCATGATGTTTGAGACACTAAATCATTTGGAAATAGAAATTTTCATTAAGTATCAGCCTAAGTGAAATCTCTTTTTCTCTTTTGTTACTAATAGTATATAGAAGCTGTTGCAACAAAATAATTTAAACACACACACACACACACACACACACACACACACACACATACACACATTTCTCATTGCACTCCTACCTACCCTCCAGAGCCCTCACCCAACTTTGCTCATGGCCTTTTAGCCCCTTCATCCAGAAACTGGGTGCTTTATGCTGTCACTGATGTAGTGCATTAACTTCATTGAATGAAGTCTGTGAGCTTCCACTGTTTACCATACAGGGTTCTTACAGGGAAGTCCTTTTCCTTTTCTGTAATATATTCACTTTCCATTGATTCCTCAAGCTCAATTTCAAATGTGCTCTACCTTTTTCCTCGATCACAAGAATCCTCCCCTAAAAAAAATCTGCTTCTCCTCAAGTCCATAATCTGTTGTCTCTTTCTCACAGCACCTCACTATCCACTCTGTATTGTAGCAGTCTGTATCCACATCTCTGTCTTACTCATTGAGCTGTAACTTGTCCATATTTGTACTTGACAGAGCCCTGCACATAGAGGAGACTTCATAAATGTAGGAGAGGAAGGAAACAGGCTTTTGAGGTTATTTGAGCTATCATTTTGCCTTTTGGTTACTGGGAAGGCACAAATGTCTGAGGATCAAGAAAAAAGGATTTTACCAGTTCACTTGCCAATATAAAGACAAAGATCTATTTCCACATTTGATAACAAAACCTCATGTAAGAAACTCAAGCACAATACATACCCACTTATATAGAAAAACCAAAAGCCAGAATGAACCATGTTAGGGAAGTGAAGGGTTTGAACCCTCTCTTAGAGAGCTTTGATAGTCCAAAGTAAAATTGTTGGAGGAAGTCATGTAAAATCATGTGCAATGCTCAGAGAGGTAGATCAGGAGATTTCAGTTCATCTTGGTCCAGTCTCATGAATGGAGAGGATTTAAAAACAGAAACTGTAACTTGCCCACTTTGAGTCACATGGATGAAGAAGTAAAAGAAAAGGAAAACGGGGGGGGGGGGGAGCCAATTCTGAAGAGATATAATCAAGCAGTCGTGACCAAGAAGCAGCAATTAGAGAAAGTGTATTCTTTAAGATGGTTTCCCATTCGCTGGTCCCAGTACTCAAAAACAGTTGGCTGAATGTCTGCAGCATGACTCACAAATCACAAATGAATCTTTTTTTAATTTTTAAATTTTTTGTTTTGAAATATTTTAAGACTCATAAGAAGTTGCAAAAATAGGGGGCGCCTGGGTGGCGCAGTCGGTTAAGCGTCCGACTTCAGCCAGGTCACGATCTCGCGGTCCGTGAGTTCGAGCCCCGCGTCAGGCTCTGGGCTGATGGCTCAGAGCCTGGAGCCTGTTTCCGATTCTGTGTCTCCCTCTCTCTCTGCCCCTCCCCCATTCATGCTCTGTCTCTCTCTGTCCCAAAAATAAATAAACGTTGAAAAAAAAAATTAAAAAAAAAAAGAAGTTGCAAAAATAGTACAGGATTTCCCTTTTCACTGTGTCCACCCAAAGGTAACATCTTACATAACTACAATACATTATTGAAATTAGAAAACTGACATTGGTATAATATTGTTAACTACAAACTTTATTTTTACCTACATTCATTTTGTGTTTGCTTATAGTACAATGACATTTTATCTCACATATAGATACACAGTATCATGTAACCACCACTGCAATCAGGATACAAAACTGTTCCATCACCACAAAGGAACCTTCTCATGGTATCCCCTTAATGGTCAGACTTTCCCCCAAACCCTAACCTGGCAACCACTGACTTGTCTCTATCTCCATAGCTGTACCATTTAATACTGTTATATAAATAGAGTTATAAGGTATGAAATCTTTTGCAATTGGCTTTTTTTGCTCAGCATAATACTCCGGAGATCTGTTGAAGATTTTGCATGTGTCAATAGCCTGTTCCTTTTTGTTGCTATGTAGTACCCCATTATACGAATGCATCAGTTTGTGGATTCACACATTGAGGGACATCTGGTTTTGGCTATCATAAACAATGCTGCAATGACCATTAATGTGAATGTATGAACACAAGTTTCATTTCCCTGGGATAAATACCAAATAGTGCTGTTGTTGAGTTCTTCAGCATATATGAAATTTTAAAATGCATCTTTCCTTTAACTTTCCTGTTCTTCAGTTGTCTTCTTTCTTACAAACCAAGTTTCCTGAATAATACCATGTCTGTATTCCCCACCAGAAGAGGAGTCTTCCAAGACAGGGGTCCTTCCTTAATAATCATTGCATAGGCAGTGATCATGTCTACCACAGAGTACATATGAAGTGATGTTGCTTGGTTTTTCTCTCAAAATATTCAAGGCTGCTTGGAGTAATTTCTGATGGATCAATCACTCATATTTACACAGTAATCAATCACTCACCTTTTAAAGAAATTCTGAAGTGCAAGGAGGCTATGTGGTATCATTCTGAGCAGCAATTATCTGAGACTAGAATCCCATGTTTCAAAAGAAGTCCCCTCTGCTCATCGTAATAACCATCCTGATTATCCCTTCAATCTTTTTATACCTATCAAGGGTAGCCGCAAGTACCCCAACTTGGGGGTGGTTAGCTGATTTTGAACTTTTTTTATTGTAAAAAGCAAGTCTATATGATAAAATCTCAAGGGAAGTTGAGGATATGGTGTATTAGAGAAGAATTGAAAGGACATTTAAGACATGAGGAACAGGGTAAGCACAATGGAAAACAATCTTAACAGGAATAAAAAGGTTTACAGAGAATGTGACTCCTTAAAACAGCACCAATTTAATGAATTATGTTAATAGCAAAGCCAACTAATGATTTAATCTTTCTCTTGACTTTTCACTAGCTAAATAGATATGATTTTTCTTAAAATATCAAAGCATATCCGTTGCTTTTGTTACCTATGATGTTCCCTTGATATCCTTCTGTCTTTACCAAATTAGGAATTATATAGATGGGCATCCCCATTCCCATTCCCTAATTTGAGCACAAGTATTCGGGTGTTTGCAAGAGTTTCTCACGATGCTTGATGTGATATGTATCAGAGGGCCATCAGCACATGTTACAGGCATCAAGAGTCCCTACAGGGGTTGCCTTATGGCCAGGAAAAAGCTACGTGTCAAATGAGTTAATCTCGGAAATACTGACAACTTAGTAGCCATTAAAATTCCAGTATCTTCCATGCATTTTCCCTGTGTAGGGACTTGGGAAATAAAGTAGGTGGAGGAATCTAGGGAAAGGACAGAATGGGTAGGGACAGTGCTTGGAATCAGCAGTTTGCTATCCTTTCATAGAAGAAAATGCTGCTCTTTCTTTCTCTCTTCTTCTCTGAAATTGCATGTCACATTTCAGTGATTTTCCACTTGAAATGGGTATTAGGGAAGTGATGCTATTGTCAAAAAGTCATAGAAAGGCAGTTTCAACTAGATTAAATGGAAAGCAAACAAAAAAACTGAAAGTGAACTCAAATCTTTTTATTTATGAAAGTGATAATTTTCTTTCGATGTGTGAGTTGTGTTGATCCAGAGTTAGAAAACCAAAGACTTAAATTTCAACTGAAATAAGAATCTTGTTCCCTAATACTTGGAGGATTACTCATCCAATAGTCCTCCCAGTTTAGGCATGGTGTTTTAAAAGACCAGTTTTGGCTACAAGTGAATAAGATGCTCAAATAACAGCAGCTTCAAATGTTATATAATAACAAATAAGAGAGCTTCAAATTGCTCTCAGATATAATAACAAATAATAGAGCTTCAAATTGCTCTCAGATACAAATGAATTCTGAAGATAAGCATTTCAGAGCTTGTATAGTAGCTCTGTGATTATTAGACACCCAGCCTCCTTATATTTTATTGTTCTATCATCTTCAACATGTGGCTTTCACCATGTGGTCCAAGATGACTTCCCAAGTGCCATGATGTCCACAGAGTCTAAAGCAGGATGGAGAAAAATCTGTGAAAGTTCTTAGCCCCACCTATAAGCTTTTCCTAGAAGCTGCACATGACACTTCTATTTATATCTCATTGAGGGAGATTAGTTACTTAGTCATATCTAGCCTCAAAGAAGGCTAGGAAATGTAGTTTCTATTTTGGTTGGTCATAAACACAGCTAACATTCAGAGGTTCTATTATTAAAGATGAGGGATAAATGAATCTTGAGAAATCAATAGCAGTTTCTGTCATAGGTTTTGCACAGTAGGATCTGTTATCGGGGAAGATACGGCTTCCCCGAATCTTTTGACCATGTTGTCTGTTTTTTTGGGGGGAGGGTATGTTATTTGTTTGTTTTCATCATTTCAAGTCCCTAGTGAGAGCAGTTGAGAGGTCAGAAATGAGGCTGGAGAGAGTCCAGAGGATCAATCATGGAGGGACTCATTCATTCTGTCAAAGAGTTTAGATTTCATAGGGATTGGATATAGATTTATCTGGAAGTTAGATACAATAGATGATAGACAGAGAAACAGACATATATATAGAAATACAATGTTTTTGATTACCAACTGTGTTTAAAGCTATTTTAGCGTGGAGGTTGTAACAAAACTAAAATTGACACTCCTTGCTCTTCAGGAGTTTATAATTCTGTAGAGAAAATATATCCATAACTAAAATCCAATTCAAAGTTATAAAAGGTTATAGCCCCTTTTAATTTACAGAGAACTTCTACATCAATGATTGAGTAAATGATTAAAGCAAAGAAATGGAGTCTGAAAAGGAAAGGATATTTTGGGGAAATGAGTAGTTTGTTTTCACTGAATGGGAATACATATAAGAAATAGTGGGAAGAGGGGCGCCTGGGTGGCGCAGTCGGTTAAGCGTCCGACTTCAGCTAGGTCACGATCTCGCGGTCCCTGAGTTCGAGCCCCGCGTCAGGCTCTGGGCTGATGGCTCGGAGCCTGGAGCCTGTTTCCGACTCTATGTCTCCCTCTCTCTCTGCCCCTCCCCCGTTCATGCTCTGTCTCTCTCTGTCCCAAAAATAAATAAAAAAACGTTGAAAAAAAAATTAAAAAAAAATAGTGGGAAGAGCCAAACAAACCAAATTAAGAATAGATTGAGAAATAAATTAAGTATATGTTCCATGTTTCTGAACATTTAAAAAATAAGAATAGAAGACCTAAGGATTCCTGAATACATATATTCAGATTTGTTTGAACTTATTAAGTCTTTCCTAAACCAGATAGTATATCAGACACCAAGAAGTCCAAGCCTCAGAAAACCCACTGAGTCCCAGGCATGTATTATTGGTGATTCATCATCGACTCCATAAGGTCAACTATGTGAGGTCATAGAAAACTCTGACTTGACTGCTCTGACCATTCCACTGGCTGGGACGGTGGCCTGGGATATTTATACCTTGTCTCCAAAAATCCCTACTGTTTCTGTTATGTATCACTGTGTAACAAACCACTCCTAGAGTTATTTATTTTTGCACAAGATTTCTTTCTTTTCTTCTCTTTTCTTTTTCCTTTCCTTTCCTTTTCTTTCTTTCTTTCTTTCTTTCTTTCTTTCTTTCTTTCTTTCTTATTGCACAAGATTCTCTGGGTACTTCTGATTCACATGGTGTCAGCTGGGGTTCTAGGGAAGGTAGAAGGTCCAAAATTACTTCAGTTACGTTGTTGGGAGTTGGTATTGATTGCTGACTGGGAGCTCATCTGGTGCCACAATCTAGGAGGCTCAAGCATCTCCTTGGGGCTGCTTAGGCTTCCTCACAGAGTAGGAGTGAAGATCTAAGGAGTGTTCCAAGTGGCAAAGGTGGAAACTGTACATGTTTAAGGACCAGCCTCAGAAGTAACACAGCATAATACCTGTTTATTCTTTTGTTCAAAAAAGATCACAGGATCAAGCCAAATTTAAGGAGAGGGAAAAAATACTCCATAGCTTGATAGGGGAGCAGAAAGGTTATATTGCAAAGATATGTGGAATGGGAGATATTGTTGCAATCATCTTTGCAAAAAACAATTTACCAATATCCTCTGTCCATAACAATTTATATGCCTCCCACATGAAAAATATTCTCACCCTAGTACCCCAAATTTATCTCATTTTAACACCAGGTTCAGACTCAAGGTCAAAGATTTTTTTCATCTAAATTAGGTCCAGTTAAGAATGAGTCTTCTTGGGGGTGCCTGGGTGGCTCAGTCGTTTAAGCGGCCGACTTCGGCTCAGGTCATGATCTCACGGTCCATGGGTTCGAGCCCCGCATCGGGCTCTGTGCTGACAGCTCAGAGCCTGGAGCCTGTTTCAGATTCTGTGTCTCCCTCTCTCTGACCCTCCCCCGTTCATGCTCTGTCTCTCTCTGTCTCAAAAATAAATAAATGTTAAAAAAAAAATTAAAAAAAAAAAGAATGAGTCTTCTTGGATTCAGAAACCTCTGAAATATCTGCCCCATTTCTACACCCAACAAACAGTGGAAAAATGGATATAGGATAATCATAATACACATTCCAACTCAGAAATGGGAATAGGTAGTACCCAGCAGTCACTTGTTTATGGAAATTCTAATATCCATCCAGGCACATGTTGCTAATCTTTCCTACTCCAGTGCTGGGAAATGTACATTGATTAGGATCCAGTTCTGCTCCCTCTGAGTGATTCTCCTTGATTTTTGGCTCTACCTTCTGAATTATAGGCTTTTCCCATTGAATTATCCTTCCTTTTCCATAATAAATAGCCCACTTTTGTAGTTGAGAAGTTTTCTCATTCTGCTTCTTGACGATAGAATGTTAGGGGTCCAGAAACCATGATTAATTTTGAACTATCTCAGTTCCTTTTAGTCTAAATAGGCAGTGCTTCCTTTTGATATTTCTCTTAGAAACTTTGAAGGTTTCCTATGACTCTTATTGGAGTAAGCATTCTTGGATGGGAGCCACACACATTTTTGGGGGATTAGCATCTGCAAACCAAAGCCATATTCACTCTTAAAGATAGGGTCCTTCCAATTTGGGGGTGAGGTTTGGCTGTGGAACACTTTCCCTAAAATTTTTGCAAGTTCTTTTTCCACCTGCAGTGTCTATTAAGCATGCCCTTAAATTTTTTAGAAGATTTTTTCTTGTAAATCTAACTGACAGTGTAAGAGACATGGGTTTTAATTTTTATGAGGTCTTAATAATCTTACAGACACATCCTTGACTTGGCTTTGACCTGAGACCACATTATATTAGCTTCACCCTGGGCTTGATTTTTTTCCCAGAGTCATTTCTTACTTTGCCAACTTTTTGCCATCTGGAGAGGCTTGGAATGAGAAACAGTTTTATTTTCCAACTTTGAAACTTTTGGATTAGAAAATCTTCTGTAAATTTTGCTTGAAATCCAAATTGTTTCTTTGGATCTTCTTTCTCTTTCATCATTCCATTATCAGCAGTTAAAAGAAGACAACTGACACGTTCACCACTCTTCCTGGAAATCACTCTTGCCAAATCCACAAGTTCATTAGTTATAGTTTCTATCATCCATGTGACAGCAGGTGACAGTGATGTTAAATCTTCCATCACTACCTAAGATGAGTTGCCTTTCCTTCAGTCCCCAGTATTATTCTCCTCATTGCCTTTTTAGCCTCTACTGAGTCTTCTGACCCCTCTTCATTCCTCCCCACAGTCCAATCTCAAAATCAATACCATGTGTTTTAGGTTTTATATTACAGCTATACCCTACCTCTATACTTCTCAAAAACTTAGTTACTTAAAGCAATAACAGTTTATGATATATCAAGACTCTGTCAATTGACAAGGTGTTTTTTTCTGTTTCCTGTGGTGTTGGCTGGAGTGTCAGGGTGAATGGGAAGTCCAAAATGACCTCACTTACATAGCTGGCAGCTGGTTCTGGCTGCTGATTGATAGCTCATCTAGTGGTATTAGCTGGGGGTCTTGGTTATCCTCAACGTGGGCCCCTCCACATATCCATTTTGACTTCCTGGCATTTCATCACATTTATCACATTTAATTTATTTCTTATGTTAGTCAAGTAAGACACAATTCCTGTCCTAGAGGAGTTTATATCTAATGGAGGAGTTAATCAATGATTATGATGAAAATCATATATGGGGAAACAGAAGTTCAGAAAGGTTAAGTATATTGCTTTTCATCTAAAAGCTGATGACTCAAGATATGAACCTAGATCTTCCTGATTTCAAAATTACGCTTTCTCTTCAGTAGCATTTAGAAAGTTAATATAAGTGTCCATACCAATGGTAATGAAGATTCAGAAGTTATAAATGAAAGCAGGGTAAAATGCAAAATATTTTTCAGGTAGAAGAGACAGGACTTAATGACTGCTTGCATGAGGTAGATAAGGTCAACAGAAGAATCAAAGGTAAGTCCCATGGGACAGAAACTGGGAAATCAAAAGGAAGGATGGTGGTTTAAAATGATTCTATTTTGGGGTGCCTGGGTGGCGCAGTCGGTTGGGCGTCCGGCTTCAGCCAGGTCACGATCTCGCGGTCCGTGAGTTCGAGCCCCGCGTCAGGCTCTGGGCTGATGGCTCGGAGCCTGGAGCCTGTTTCCGATTCTGTGTCTCCCTCTCTCTCTGCCCCTTCCCCGTTCATGCTCTGTCTCTCTCTGTCCCAAAAATAAATAAAAACGTGGAAAAAAAATTTTAAATGATTCTATTTTTTAACTTTGAAGGACTTTGAAGGACTACCCAAATATACGGATATAATCCAGCAAGCAGGATAAAGACAGAGAACTTGTACTCATTTATTCAAAATTTTTGAGCATCTACTGTATGTCGGGTACAGGGCAGGTGAATAAGAAACCGTACCCCTAACTTCAGTGATCCAATAGTCAAGGTCTTACAGTCTTACAGGCAGATGATTACACTTTGATATGATTACAGCCACAGTAAAGGTAATTACACTAGTAGGTACAAAGGAACAAAGAAGAAAGTAAAGATGATACTAGGGAAATTAACTGTACATGGATGGCCATTACACCAGGATATGGATGCAACTGCTAAGAGGGGAAAAAGGAAGAAAATGGCTAAGAACACTTATTCAGATGAGGATTCAAAGGAGGTAGGAGGAATGTCCAAGGAGTAGGAAAAGAATCAGCTACTGAAGTCCAGGGAAGAGAAAATTTCTACAAAGTCACCCTAATAGTGCAAGAGTCAGGGGCAATCCAGTGGAATGAGATGTGGTCAGGAACTTTAATATGCAATTGATGTAGGGAAGTCAACGAGGATTAAGACCAAGAAGAAAATTCTTTATTGGGATTGAATTCAGTTCTGTCTGTTTATATGGAAGTCAGATAAGCTATGATAATTCAATCTTTCAAAGACATTAAAATGACTTCCAGATAAACAAGTATATTGGTTATATAGCTCTATCATAATGACTCATATCCCAGGAAGGGATAAATGAACTATAAGCTGAATGAGAAAGAAACACTTAGCTGAGATAATTAAGTTAGCTAGGCTTAATTGAGGGTTCAGAAGCTCTAAGATTTGGAATAAAAATGGTAGAGGATAAGCTTATTTTCAAATATGGAAGAATAATTTCAGTTTAAAAACTGAAGAGGCAGGCCTAAGCATTTAGTATCTGAGCTGTCCCATTTCGGCTTCTTGCTCTCTCTGAAGAAAATTTCATTGTAAAAGCAGAAATAGCTATTTATTTGGGGAAAAAAAGGACAACTATTCATTTAAAAAATTTTTTATTCCCTATAAGAAACTTTTAACTACAACATAAGAGTATTTATAACAGGATGTTAAAATGGGGTTTTCCTATCTCAGTTTCATCTAAGATCACAAAGAATGAGAACAAAACAATAGGTGCCAAATACCCCCACAATCTAAAATGAGAAGCTAGGCCATATATGCAAGACTTGCAAAAGAAGTATTCTGGAAATTTGTTTTGGCAACCCTTAGCATAATGACTGCCTCAAGGATATTTAAAATATTGGAGAGGCCAAGAAATAGGACTATTTTTAGAGAGAATTTTTTTAGAAAGAGTTGTTGGAATGCTATGGAATTCACTACTAATCCTGACTCAAAAACATATACCTCACCACCATGAGGGAAGAGAGAGGTGTCCTTACCCCTTACCTCAAGCCAAGTAAGTGGAGATGAAGGAAAGTACTCAGAGCTTCACCTTTGTCCCTAAAAGTCTGCAAAATACATAGACAGATCCTATATCCATTTCAAAAAAAAGTCCAAATGTGGGAAACGGTGGAGGCTGCATTGGTAAATAGCAGCATGCAACCACACATTTCCCAGTGATTAATTGTAGAGCTCAAATTGGGACCCAGCATGGATACCACCCGAGAGAGCTTCCTGGAGGGAAGATGGGACTCAGCAGAATAGACCACTGGATGTCCATGATCCAAGGAGAAATTTTAAGCAGACACCTTGAAAAGAAGCATTGCCTTAACATCAGAAATGTATTCGGAGCTTCCCAGTGGGGAAATCATTAAGAAACACATGAAAGCTCCCCAAGAGATAATGAGTCAGCTTTGGATATCTGCCAAGCTGAGAAATCAACAAAGTGAGATCATGACTGTATGACAGTACTAGCAATGTTAAACCTTTCCTGCCTCCTGCCCCTCATGGATCTTCTTTCTCTCACTCTTCCCCTCCTGCCACCCCTTCCCAAACTGCTCTCAAGTTGGGCAAGTCAGAGACAACTTATGGTAGTAAGGTGAGTTAAAAACTTTAACCTCAAATAAAGCTTTAAGTCTTGATTATTACCATGGACTAGCCATTTTAATTCTGAAGTGAAATTGCTATTGCACTTAGAAGTAAAAGATTTGTTTTACTTTGTTTTGTTTTGTTTTGTTTTGTTTTGTTTTGTTTTGTAGTAGCTTAGGGCCACAAGATCTGCCTAAGATTTTATTGAAGACCAGGAAAGAAACAGTTTACACAGACATTTTAAGGGGCAATGTGTTTTTGCTTTCTTCCCATACTCTAAGGAGTCTCAGTGGCTCATTGTAATGTTTACACCTAGGTAGTATTCTTTGTACTACAGTATATATAACATGATGACTAAAGGTGCCACTTGTGGAGTAAGACCAAATACAAATGTCAACTCCACCACCCATACACTGTGTGAACTTGGGCAACTAACCGAGTCATTGCAAGCTTTCTCTCCTGGAGGATGGGGATAATAATTATACCTACATGATAGGACTGATATGAGGGCTAAGTAAAATTATGTACATAAATCATTTAAGTACAGCACCTGCCATGGTTTGTACTCTATAGATAGTAGCTATTGTTATCATTTACCAAATAGTTGCAAGTAACCTCTTTTTCCTTGTTCTCAAGAGTTTATTGGTTGATGTTTGTCTAAACAGACTATTCTTAATTTCCCCACCATTCATTAAACTTAACCTTTTAGATACCGATTTCTAGCCCCTCTCTGAAGCAAAAGTTTGCAGTCATTCCAAGCAGCCCAGCGACACTGTAGGATGGGGAATGGAAAGTATAACCAATTGAAAACTGCAGGCAGAACTTGAGCAAGCGGAAAGTGATTACTTTGTCTGGCATCTCCCCAGTTCCCTGCAGAGCAAAAAATCCTCTGTACCCTTGCTAGGAGTGGTGTAGGATTTTGGAAGACTTCTTAGCCATCACAGCGATTTTCCGCCACTTTTTAGAAAATCATTTCACTGAAATTCTAGTTGCATGGACACATGGCATTTTGATACTTTCAAATATTTCAACTTATTTCATAAGGATGGTTGTCAGATTCCTTCCTTATGAGTGGGGAAAGCATCAACATAATTTAAGATAAACATTCTTGAAAATTAGAGCATGCAACTCTCAATCTCAGAGTCATGAGTTCAAGCCCCATGTTTAGCATGGAGCCTACTTACCTAAATAAATAAACAAGAAAATAACTAACTAACTAACTAAATATTTAACAGTGTACATCGAAGCTAAAATATATGGTAGATAATACAGAGAATAACTTCGTGGCTTTAGGGTGGAAAATAATCTCCTAATCAAAAGTAAAAAGTATGAACCATGAAGAATACAATTAATAAACTTAAAGTAAAATTAAGAACTTAATCTCATTTAAAAAGTGGAAATAGCAAGACACAATTAGGAAGAGAAACTTGGAAGCATATGATTGACAAAGGATTAGAATCAATCTAGGCTATATAAAGAATTCCTACAAACTGAAAAACAAATGAGCAAAAAACCCAAAAAATTGCAAAGGCACTTTATAGAGGCAGTAACTGGGAGTGGCCAACCAACATATGAAGAGAGGAAAACTTTGCACGTAATCATGAGAGTGAAATTTCAAACCACAGTGGTTTCCACTTGAACCAACTGCCAAAAGTTAAAAGGTCTAACGAATTTGATTAGGACATGAAGCAAATGAAACTGTATCTATACTAGAACACTACCTATATCATAGAAACCAAGATGGTGCACAGTGTAGAGGTAAAACATTCTCTTTTTTTCTTAAGGTAAGAAAACAATAGACATAAAATTTAGGTGGCGGCTATCTCTCTTGGGTGAGGGGATAGGGGTGATGTCAGAGGGAGTTACCCAGGGAACTTTAAATATTATAGCAATGTTTTGTTTCTTTAACAGGATAGTGGGTACACAGGCATTTACTGCATTATTATTTTTTATAACCTGCCTGTATCAGCTTCCTCCAGCTGCTGTAACAAAGTACCACAAAGTGGGTAGCTTAAAATAATAGAAATTTTTTTATCTCACAGTCCTATAGAAGCCTGAAACCAAATGCTGTTGGATATGGAGAGCACACAAATATAATACAACAGATGCTTCCTGATATTGTCCTTGTTCATTCTGGGGTGCCAAAGCAAGCAGGATGTATTCAGCTGCAGAGCATGCCATCTTCCCCTTTCCCCAGCTGACACTAGGGGAAAACCCTTCCTTTTGCCTCTTCTGAGCTTCTAGCGGCTTCTGGCCTCACAACTCCAATCTCTGCCTTTGTCTTCGCATGACTGTCTCCCTGTGTGTATCGTTCTGCCCTCTCCTCTTCTTGTAAAGACAACACCAGTCATTGATTTAAGACTCTTGCCCTATCAGGGCTGTTACTCTATTTAGGGCTCACCCTAATCCAGTGTGACTTCATCCTAACTAATTACACCTGTAATGACTCCATTTTCAAATAAAGTCACATTCTGAGCTTCTGAGTGGAAATGAATTTTGAAAGGATGCTATTCAGTTCACTATAACTGCATATATTTTATTATTATTCATTTGTATCTACTCATATTTAGCTTTACAAAAAGAATGCATTATGGATCTCGGTGACATGTCATTAGGGACCATGTCCAGCTTGATGCTTAAATGCTGTTGACTACAAAGAGGACACAAATATATCACAATGGATCCTTCCTGATTATTGACTTGGTTCATTCCGGTGTGCTACAGTAAGCAGGACATATTCAGCCCCCAAGGACGCCATCCCTCATTTCCCTCCTCCTCCTGCTTGCTAAATGTAAATATGGATGATTTTAAATAATTATATATATATATATATGTGTGTATATATGTGTGTGTGTGTGTGTGTGTGTGTGTGTGTGTGTGTGTGTTTAGAAACTGAGAGCACACATGAGCAGGGGAGGGGCAAAGGGAGAAAGAGAATCCCAAGCAGGCTCCACACTGTCAGCACAGAGCCTGATGTGGGGCTCAATCTCACGAACCACGAGATCATGACCTGAGTCAAAATTAAGAGTCAGGGGCTTAACCAACTGAGCCACCAGGTGCCCCTGATTTTAAATTATTTTAAATGGATGATTTCATCATGCATTCTCCAGTTCACTTTGTATAGCACAGTACAGTGGTTCTCAAAGTGTGGTCCCAGGACCAGCAGCACCAGCATCACCTGGAACTTGTTATAAATGCAAATTTTCAGGTTCCACCACAGACCTATTGAACCAGAAACTCCAGAAATGAGGACCAGAAGTCTGTTTCAACAGCCCTTTTGATGATGCTGATGCATGCTCCATTTGAGAAGCACTGGAATAGTGGAGAGGGCACAGACTCTGTAGTCAAAATGTTAAGGTTTGAGTCCTAACAAGTTTGTCACTTCTTAGCTATCCTACCTTGGACCAATCATTTACTTTTTTTGTTTTCTCTTCTGTAAGAGAAGAAATGTGGTTTCCTGTTGTGTTGACAATAGCACATTTCTAAAATGGTTCTTATGAGGATTAAAATAGTTAAATCCATGTAGAATGTTTAGAACAGAGCTTGGCACACAAGTACTATATAAATGTTACCTAATTAAATGTTTGCTACTGTGGAAAGGGAAGGGGAAGGGAAGGGAGTGGAGAGGATGAGAGGGGAAAGGTAGGGGGAAGGGACGGGGAAGGAAAAGATCTGCCTGCTTCATTGATGTGCATTAGCTTCCCAGCTCCTAAAAACAAACAAATTAGCATTGCTGGTCTAAAATTCCTTGAAGATACTTTGTCCTCTTTTGGAAATTTTTTTTTTTTAATTTCTTAGCCTTCTACCTGCCATTCCTACCATTTCATCAAGTAAAGGTAAGCTGGTAGTTCTATAATTGCATCTGCAAGTTCTATATGCTGAAATGTAAATCAATTGAGTAAAGGGTACTTCTCCTGGGCTTGGAAATTAAAATTAATTTAAACCATGAGGAATTCTCTTACCAAATACTCACCCATTCCAGGTTTCACTTTTCTCCTAATGATATTTGTTTCTCTCCAATTTGAATATCCTCCTCTTTAATAGGGAATGCAAAAGAAAAAAGTTCTTTCTTTTTTATAATCCAGTCATTTGAATTTTCCCTAATGATAGGCCTCTTACTTCATTGATCTTATTATGAATGGTACTTAGTTAAATTGCATTTAGTCACTTATTCAACAAGTATTTTTTGTACACTTACTATACGCAAGCAGTGATTTGTATGTTAGGAATATAGCAGTGAACAGAATACACAAAAATCTTTGTCATGAATCTAATCTCTAGTTATAGTATATAGATAATATAAATAAATATATTAATAAATAAAGTATTTATTAGGTCAAAAATAAATGGCATAGGGAAAACACATTAAGGTAAGGGGGATTGATAATTTTGGGGGGTAGTATTTTAAATAAGGTGTTCAGGATTGACCATTTTTATGGACTTAACTATTTTATTTCATTATGGTTTCTCCTCTTAGAAACAGAAAGCTAGGAATAAGACTTGATTCCCCGGCTTTGAGCTTTCTAGGATATCTGTTCCATTTAGGATTCAGTGAAGGTGGTTTCCAGGATGTGGTCTTCATAGGATGGTATATTTTTTTCCCAGGGCTCCTAGAACAAATTACCAAAAACTGGGTATCTTAAAGCAATTGAAATTTATTCTCATACAGTTCTGGAGACTAGAGTCCCAAATCAAGGAGTTGATAGGGTTGGTTCCTTCTGATAGGGTTGGTTGCTTCCTTCTAGGGAGGTTCTGAAGGAGAATCTGCTCCTTACCTCTCTGTTGGCATCAGGTAGATGTCAGTACTCATTAACTGTCATTCTTTAACTTGTGGGATCCTTGCAAAAATCCCTGCCCCTATCTTCCCATCACCTCTTATCTGGGTCTGTGTGTCTTCTCCTTTTCTTATAAGGTATTTGTCTTTGGATTGAGGCTCCACCTAGATAATCCATGATGATTGTTTTTTTATATTTATTTTTTTTGAGAGAGAGACAGACAGACAGAGACAGAGACAGAGATAGAGACAGAGTATGAGCAGAGAAAGGGCAGAGAGAGAGAGGGAGACACAGACTCTGAAACAGGCTTCAGACTGTACACTGTCAGCACAGAGCCCATCCCAAGGCTTGAACCCATGAACCATGAGATCATGACCTGAGTCGAAGTGGGATGCTTAACCAACTGAGCCACCCAGGCACCCCCTAGATGATCTTGTTTAGAGACCCTTAACTTATTCACATCCGCAAAGATCTTTTTTCCAAATAAGGTCACATTCACATATTTCAGGTGGACATATCTTTTATCCCAGTAGGTAAGATCAGAGAGTTTAGTTATTGTGGTGAGTGTTTCCTGCCCGTAATAATAGATACTCTAGTCAATAGTTGTAGCTAATTTGAGGACAAAATTAGATTCAAGAGTAGGTTCTCTCCGTTGTAAAATTTAGGCCAACTCAGCACCAACATGTAACTCAAGTCATCTACTGTCTAAAAGCTATTATTTATCTGTGACAGAAATTGAGAGTAGGCTTTTAGAAACTTCTATAACAATTTGACAATGTCTATTGAAGTTAATACTAAAATATTGAGGCTTATGTTTCATGTTTATTAAAACCTACTTTCTAGTAATTAATTGTTACTGTATTTCTAAAAATATTAGCCAGTGATTAAATTAAAAACATGGATTATTTGAGGAGCACTTATAGGCTTTGTTGGTAACACAATTTAGACAATAATTTCTTTCCACAATTATGTCTGTCCACAGGACTAAAAACATTTCAGTGTCAGGAATGGAGGGGATATGTGTCACAGACAATGTGCCTTATAACACGAATAACAATTTCTAATTATTCTCTTGAGGTATCTCAGCATCTAGCTTTAATTTTGTCACTATTATGGTACCGACTCATCCAAGGCTGGTGCAGTAAACTCTTAAAATATCTATGTGTCAGGAGAATTGAATAAAGTTCTGGCTCAGAAGTTGCCATCCACATGGCTACAGACCGCTTTCTTTGCCTCTCTGGTCAAGTTTTCTCACCTATAAAATATATTTCTTTTGGCTTTGAAGTCCTATCCAGGATTACCACCACCACTATCAAAAATAAAGTGTATGACAACACAGGGACTATCACCTAGGGATTAGCTGGAGAAATGGCATTTTTTTTTTCAAAAAAGTTTTCAAACATACAGCAAAGTTGAGCAAAGTTGAACAAAGTTTGCATTGGAAAAGTTCTAGAACCAATTCCAATGTGGGGAGTGGAGGAGAAGTTCCTCACACATCCAAACAAGCAATGCTCCAACACCAGCTGGGGGTCCTATGATTCAACCCAATTCTGATGCTATCTACCCAGAGCAAGCACCACAATGTGAGGGGCTCAGTTCTGCAGGACTGGCCTCTGCTTCACATACCAATCACAAGCCCAGGTTGTTGCCTGTGCTCCTGACTGACCAGGTGCAGATTGCAGGTTCCTATACCCCTTCCTTGCACTTCAGAAGCCAACCACAAGTCTAGATTGTTACCTGTACTTCTGACTGACTGGCTATCAGAGGTTCCCACAACAGCATTCTTGAGTTGGATTAATTTGCTAGAGTATTCTAGCACAGAATTCAGAAATCCATTTACTCCTAGATTATTGATTTATGACAAAGGATATTAAAAGATACGAATCAACAGCCAGATGAAGAGCTATATTGGGTGGGTTCCTGAACAAAGTTGCTTCTGTCCTCATGGAGTTTGGGGCTTGTCATTGAGACACATGGAAGGGTTCTGGTTCCCCAATCTGGAAGCTCTCCAAACCCCCTCCTTTTGAGTTTTTTATGGAGGTTTCATTACATAGGCACGATTGATTAAATCATTGGCCATTGGTAATTGATTTGATCTCAAGGCCCTTTTCCCTCTCAGGAAAACAGGGGGTGGGACTGGAAGTTCCTACTCTATATTCAAGATTGGTTCTCCTATCAACCAGCCTCCATCCTTAGGTGCTTTCCAAAAGTCACCTCATTAACATAAACTCAGTTGTGGAGAAGCAGGTCTGGTTATAAATAAGATGACACACCTTTCACATTTACGGTTCTGAAGTGATTTCAGGGACTGAGCATAAGAGACCAACTATAATAATAGGTGCTCCCATTGCTCTTATCACTCAGGAAATTCCAAAGGCTTGGGGAGTTGTAAGTCAGGAACCTTTGCCTAGACCAAATATATATGAGAAATATAATTTAGTGTTGTGAGTGGCCAAATACATATCTTTATAAATCACAATATTGCAGCAAGGAATACCCATATAACTACAACCTAGATTTTACCATTACTATTTTCTCATACATGTTTATCACCTATCTGATTGTCTCTGTAATCACTAATGCATACATTTTTCCATTCTGGGTTGTATTTTTTAATTTATTTCTAAGATAATAGCAGACATCACTGCACTTCTACTTAAATACTGTAACAAGATTATCATTAACCAGAGCTCAATATTTGACTAGTTCTCTTTTGATATAAAATTTGTATATGAAGAAATGAGCAAATATTAAGAGTATATTCACTGTGATTTGACAAATGCATGCATTTAAGTAATCCTACACCCACCAAGATTTTCAATATTACCATCAATCCAGAGACAACCTAGTCCTGAGTATTCTACCTCAAATCAAATTTTTCTATTCTAGAACTTCATTCACATGAAATGTTCTTTTTTTATGTGATACATTTTTTACACAGCATGATGGTTCTAAGACTCATCTACAGTGTTGCACATATTATTTCCATTTTTTTAAATATGAAATTTATTGTCAAATTGGTTTCCATACAACACCCAGTGTTCATCCCAATAGGTGCCCTCCTCAATGCCCATCACCCACTTTCCCCTCCCTCCCACCCCCCCATCAACCCTCAGTTTATTCTCAGTTTTTAAGAGTCTCTTATGGTTTGGATCCCTCCCTCTCTAACTTTTTCTTTTTTCTTCCTTCCCCTCCCCCATGGTCTTCTGTTAAGTTTCTCAGGATCCAGGTAAGAATGAAAATGTATGGTATCTGTGTTTCTCTGTATGACTTATTTCACTTACCATAACACTCTCCAGTTCCATCCATGTTGCTACAAAAGGCCGTATTTCATTCTTTCTCATTGCCACATAGTATTCCATTGTGTATATAAACCACAATTTCTTTATCCATTCATCCGTTGATGGACATTTAAGCTCTTTCCATGATTTGGCTATTGTTGAAAGTGCTTCTATAAACATTGGGGTACAAGTGCCCCTATGCATCAGCACCCCTGTATCCCTTAGGTAAATTCTTAGCAGTGTTATTGCTGGGTCACAGGGTAGGTCTATTTTTAATTTTTTTGAGGAAGCTCCACACTGTTTTCCAGAGTAGCTGCACCAGTTTGCAATCCCACCAACAGTGCAAGAGGGTTCCCGTTTCTCCACATCCTCTCCAGGATCTATAGTCTCCTGATTTGTTCATTTTGGCCACTCTGACTGGCGTGAGGTGATATCTGAGTGTGGTTTTGATTTGTATTTCCCTGATGAGGAGCGATGTTGAGCATCTTTTCATGTGCCTGTTGGCCATCCGGATGTCTTCTTTAGAGAAGTGTCTATTCATGTTTTCTGCCCATTTCTTCATTGGGTTATTTGTTTTTCGAGTGTGGAGTTTGGTGAGCTCTTTATAGATTTTGGATACTAGCCCTTTGTCTGATATGTCATTTGCAAATATCTTTTCCCATTCTGTTGGTTGCCTTTTAGTTTTGTTGATTGTTTCCTTTGGAGTGCAAAAGCTTTTTATCTTCATGAGGTGTCAATAGTTCATTTTTGCTTTTAATTCCCTTGCCTTTGGAGATGTGTCAAGTAAGAAATTGCTGCGGCTGAGGTCAAAGAGGTTTTTTTCCTGCTTTTTCCTCTAGGGTTTTGATGGTTTCCTGTCTCATGTTATTTCCATTTTGCTGAGCAGTATTCCATTTTATGAACATGGATGAGTATACCACAATTTTGTATTCATTCTTCTATTGATGGACAACTCAATTCTTTCCATATTTGGGCTATTATGAATAAAATTCCTATGAACATTTTTATATAAATCTTTTTGTGAACATATATTCTCATTTTTCTTGATTAATTTGTGCTTCTATGCTTATACATGTGATTTCTTTTGAATTAATTTTTTTGTATGGTACAAAGTAAGGGTAGAGACTCATTCTTTACACAGATATGTAGTTTCTCAGCACTAATTTTTGAAAAGACTACCCTTCCCCCTCCTTTCTCCATTGAATTATCCTAGTACCTTGTTGAAATTTAATTGACCATAAACATGTGTTTCTTTCCAGGCCTTCTATTCTGTTCCCTTGATTTATATGACTATTCTTACCACAATACCAATACCACACTGTCTTGATTACTCTAGCATTATGGTAAGTCCTACAGCTTTGTTCTTGTTTCAAAATGGCTTTTTTACTTTTCAAGATCCTGTACCTTTCTGAATAAATTTTATAATCAGATTATCAATTTCTGCCAATAAGAGCTCTTCATTTCAATCTATAGGTACATCTGGGGAGAAATGATGTCTTTACTAACATTGAGTTTCCATTTTGCAATTAAGGTCATTCAGTGATTATGAAATTTCCAATATTAGGTTTTCCAATTCTAGACTTTCCATTTGATTCTTTTCTTGAAATTTTATTTTCATTCACTTTTTCATTCCCTGTGAGCATATTGCCCTTTATTTTATAGAGCACAGCTTTAAGGGATATTTGAAAATACTTTTCAGCTACTTTTAATATCTGTGTCAGTCATCTTGAGGTTATCCATTCACATTTTCTGGTGTCTTCTGGTGCCAAGTAGTTTTGGATTTATCCTGTACATTATGGAAGTAACATTGTAGATGCTCTGGATTTTATGTTCCTCTAAAATGAGTTGATAGTTTTCTTTGTTTTCTTTTTATAGGTGACAAACTTCGCTAAATTGTAAAGCCTGTCCTTTGGATGCCAATTCAAATTCAGTTCAGTTCTTTTATTCTTAGTTGCTTCTCTTGGAGTCTGGCTCATCCATCCATCGTTCAGGTGTCAGTGAGATCTTCAAGCAATGTTTATACACAGAGTGGGCAGCTTCTCTTCTCCCGTGCTCTTTCTGGGATTCCCCTGCCACCCCCACCCCCCCACCCCACATTTGCTTTTCAGAGGTTGTCATTCCCAAGCTCTGTCCTCTGTTTTTTAGGCCAGAAAGACTGGGTTTTCTGTTAGACTTTCACCTGCCCTAAGCTAAAAGCTGGTAAAAAGGAAGAAGGAGGTGGTGGTGGTGGTGGAGGAGAGGGAGGAGGAGAAAGAATACAGGGTTGAAATATGTTCAGTGTCTTTTACTTCTCCTAAGTGTTGGCTCCCCTTTAGAATCAATTTATGTTAATTCTCCAGTGCTTTCAGGTACTTTGTTGTATTTTTCCCAGAGTTTAGAGTTATTATCTGTGGGAAATCACATTGGGTGATCTTGGCCTTACTAGAAGCAGTGAAAAATAGAATATTTAAAAGATGCTTGTAATTAGAGCCTATTGATAAAAAGAGGACTGCATTTCTCTTAAAGAAAACACTCTCAGGAAACACTTTAATGGTTCTCTTGCTTATATAAATATTAAGCCCAGGGCTAGAGGGATAAGAGGTATTAAAAACAGATGGGATGCAAAAATTGATGTGCATAATAAAATATAGGAATATACAGGAATATGGTTCCCTGAGGATGGTTCTGAAATAAAGAGGAAAAGATAGAAAAGAAGGGTGACACAGAAGTATCAGCAGAACTTTGCTAGAGTCAGAGTACTAAGAGATGAAACAACTAAGAAAATAAAGGAACCTCCTTTATTTTAGAAATATTTTCTATATGAGAAAAAATGTGGTCCAGACTGTCTGATATTCAAATTTAAGTTGTATCTCTGTTTTTATTTTAAGCCTTCTCCTTATCCCAAACTGATAGTATATCCCACTAATTGTAAAAGAAAAAAAAAATGGGAGCATATTCTCCTTTTCACCTGATTACTTTCCTGTATTGATTACATACTACTTCCCTAGCAGGTATATTATTTGAAAAAAGTCATCACTAAATTAACTTGAAGACAACAGCCTCCTAGAAAGATTAATGATATATAATTTACCTTTATGAAAGAAGCAAGCATCCAATAAATTAGAAAATGCATACCATCACCCAAGTAAATTGTTAAATATCCCAAGTGCTTACCTTATTGAGTATTTGACAAATGGATTTCACATTCATTCAATTACATCAGTGCTATTTTCATGTCACTTGCTCTATTGTTCACAGAAATGTATGTCTTTTTACTAACGATGTTATGTGTATTTAATTCCATTCATTCTGTGTCAGGGAGGGATATTCAGCAAGGATAATCATGTGTCATAGGTACTACTACTCAGATTCCTAGGTTTCAATGATAGTCTTATTCTATCTATAGGAGATGCCAAAAGTTTAAGTTTTTATACAAGAGGTTCCTTTATTACTTTTTACACAACCCACGATTCCGTGTTTGGAAATATTCTTTTCCAAACAATAATTTTCCTTCTCATTTAAGTAGTGAAAAAAGGTGCAATTGTCCAGCAGAATTTACACTTGGGTAAGAACAATAACTGGGTTAAAACAATTTCTTCTAAACACAAAATCTCTGTGTTTTAGTTAGTCTAGTAGTGTTTTCATAACTAAGTATACAGCATTTGTTTTATTTTAAAAATAATAAACATGATTTGCAAAGCCTATACCAAGATATTTGTTTTAATGTCCCCCTCCCCCAACTTCCATTCTTCTTTTGATAACCATACATTTCTTTTCCTTTGATAAACAACCTCTCCACCTTTACTTGCTTCCAAGGGTGGCCACAATAAAGTACCACCAAATAGATGGCTTAAAACAACAAAAATGTACTATCTCACAGTTCTGGAGGCTAGGAGTCCAAAACCAAGGTGTCAGCAGGGTCATGGTCCTTCTGAAACCTAAAGAGGAGAATCCTTTTTTTTTCCCCTCTTCCTATCTTCTGGTGATTTACTGGCAATCTCTGGTGTTTTGTGGCTTGTGCTACATAATTCCAGTCTCTGCCTCCATCACATTGCTTCTTATAAGGACATCAGCCATGTTTGATTAAGGACTCACCCTATTTTGGTATGATCTCATCTTAATTACTTACATCTACAATCACCCTATTTCCAGATAAGATCACATTTTGAGATATGGGGTTTAGGATTTCAATATATCTTTTTGAAGGGCACAATGAAACCATAAAACCACCATTCTCAGTCGTCTGGATGGATCTGACTCTACATTTGGCTCAAGGGATGGGCGTATGGCTCAGGTCTAGTCAATCAGAGCATATTCCCCTGCCCAAGCTGCTGTATTTCAGGTCTGTGCACATGTATAAATCAGAGTAGACAAAATATAATGGGTATTTTGCTGCAATTTTAAAAGATAAGATACTCTTATTTAGTTTTGTTTAATTTGAGGGGCTGTATAAAGCCTGGACTCACTGCTAGCAGTTCTCTTGCCATGAATGGGTACTGCTGCATGGAGAATGTGGAAGAGAGAGAGGGAGAGGGAAAGGAATAAGAAGAGGAAGAGGGGGAGATTAAGCAGGATTTTCCTAAGAACCAAGAATTTGATTCATGCAATTATGAAGGTTGAGAAGTCCCAAGATGTGCAGTCAGCAAGCTGGAGACCCAAGATGCACCCAAGATGTGCAGTCAGAGAGCTGGTGGTATATTTCCAGTATGAATCTGAACACCTGAAAACTGGGAGAACTGATGGTATAAGTTCCCATCCAAATGCTGGCAGGCTTTAGACTCAAGAGATTCTATTTTTAAGTTCCTGTCAGAAGGCAAGAAAAGACTGCTATCACAGCTCAAGTAGCCTTTATGTTCCATTCAGGCCTTCAACTGATTGCCTAAGTCCCACCCACACAGGAGAGAGCAATCTGCTTTACTCAAGCTACTCATTCAAATGTTAATCTCATTCAAAAACACCTTCCCAGAAACGCCTGAAATAATATTTGCCCATATATGTGGGCAGCCTGTGACCCAGTCAAATAGGTACATAAAATTAATCATTACAGAGACAGAGAGACCACTTTCTTTGCCATGGCTTGAGCTCCTAAATTCATCCAGCCATTCATGAAGCTCTACCTTTTGAAATAATGATCAATATATTCAACTATTTCTTTTTTTTAATTTTTAATTTTTATTTTTGAGAGAGAGAAAGAGACAGAGCATGAGCGGGGGTGGGGGGGGGCAGAGAGAGGGAGATAGAATCTGAAGCAGGCTCCAGGCTCTGAGCTGTCAGCACAGAACCTGATGTGGGGCTTGAACCCACAAGCTGTGAGATCATGACCTGAGCTGAAGTCGGACACTTAACCGACTGAGCCACCCAGGTGCCCCTATATTCCCTTATTTCTTAAGTCATTTCAGTTGTCTTCTCTAATTTAAATATCCATTACGGGGTGTCTGGTGGCTTAGTTGGTTGAGCGTCTGATTCTTGATTTTAGCTCAGGTCATTGTCTCACAGTTTGTGGGATTGAGCCCCATATCAGGCTCTGCACTGAAGTGTGAAGTCTGCTTGGAATTCTTTCTCTCTGTCTGTGTCTCTCCTCCGCTAGTGTACTGTCTCTCAAAAATAAATAAATAAACTTAAAAAAATAAATATCCATTATTATCTTCATAATATTCTAGGCCCCATTGGCTCCAAGAGGAAATCATTGGTAAATATCATAGCTGAGATTATATTCTTTATCTGTCATCATCCTCAGGCCTTTGGGAGCAAACTATAGCTCTATGCTCCACTTGGCTATAGGTCAATAACCTGAACCATGGTCACCTATTCTTTAAACAATGGAAATAACATACTGTAGTGTTACTTTTTGCCTCACTAAGGAAATAAACTCTTTGGGCTAGAATATGCTTGCTATTTATGCTTTTTTGGAACTTTTCTATCTATTATTCATAGTTGTGTCCCCAGACCAAAATATCTCATTGAAATATTAAAAACAGAATCAGCTAATAGTCCAGGAGAGCAGATAACTTTATGTCTTAGCATAGTGATTAGAGGATTTATACAACCCCATCAGAGATTCAAAATTCTCCACAATTTCATACAGTCTATAAGTTGACATTTTCCTAGCCCTTGAGATGTCTGCATTTATGACTCTATAGAGAGAGAACTCAATCAACCAAGCAATACAATCAGTCTGCTTTCTTTAACACTTGCTTTCTGTAAAGTTTTTTGATTGCAATGACACACAAAACATAGAAAAAAAAATTGCTCTCCACAAGACAGAAACTATACCAACTCAAGAATAAAATAAATCATCTAAAGGAAGTAAGAGTGCCAAGTGTTGCTAAAAAGATTTCACTTTACTCAGTGGTATCTAAAAGTTTGCCCCACCATGTTTGACTTCACCTGGGGTCCTGCTTCTGTACTTGCAAGTTAATTTCAGTAGTCAATAATGGGGTTGGATTCCTGTATCATATGATCATGGCCCAGCCAGCCATATGTAGATGTTTCTGGAAAGTTTCTTAGATGCTGAATCATGTCATAAATCTGCTAGAGGAAATTGCTATCTAAAAGAATTATATAAGAGAATTTTTCTGAAAGAAAAGCATCTATTTGGTAAAATAAAATGTCCTCAGACTTTATGTTTATGTATAAGATTTGTTTTTTTCTTATTTTGGACTTGCGTTAAGCAAGTTTAGAGTTCTCTTTTATGAAACCAAAATGAAACAGTTCACACACCAAATGAAACAGTTTTCAGACTACTCTAAAGCAAGCAAGAGCAGAGGAGGTTGGACCTAATTAACTGAGGACTGTGCATAAGTGAAATTAGTGTCTTTCCCTATTCTTCCTTTGAGGCTGATTTTAAATATTTAGATTGAAATATACATATATTTCACACACATATTATATTTTTATTTGGTAATCAAGCTTATTTTATAAAGTTATAGAAAGGGAGAATATAAATCTTACCTAGAGAGTTTTGGACTCACTCTATTGCAAGTGACAGAAACCCAATTCAAACTAGCTTGAGGAAAAAAAAAAAGCAATTTACCAACTCATTGGATTCTTAGTAGGATAGGAATATCTGGTTCCTCAAAGCCTTGCTGATAGTAAGAACTGCCAACTTTTTATCAAAATTTTTAATGTTTATTTATTTTTGAGAGAGAGAGAGAGAGAGAGTGCAATCAGTGGAGGGGAAGAGAGAGAAAGGGAGACAGAGGATCTGAAGTGGGCTCCACACTGGCAGCAGAGAGTCTGATGCTGGCTCTAACTCAGGAACCATGAGATCATTATCTGAGTCAAAAGAGAGAGTCAGATGCTTAACTGACTGAGCCACCCAGGCACCCCCATCAATTTTTGAAACATAAAAAAGATATCACATTAAAGAATTTCTTCCCCTTATTAGTGATACTGATATTTTTTCATGTTTTTTAGCTATTTGACTCATATTCTTTCATCAGTTGCCTGTAAGTTCACTTTAATTGAAATATTTCAAGAGTGGCAATATTGATCCTTTTGTTATCAAAGGTTGTATACGTTTTCCTATTGTCTTTTGACGTTCAGTATGGATTTTATTTTGCTTGCCATTAAAATTTTTACACAGAAAACTCTGCCAATCTTTTCCTATGTAGAATTATGGGTTACTCAACACACTTAGAACAGCCTACTTTTGAAAAGCCTTCAAAATTATTTTCTTCTTTTTTAAGGTTTTTTTCTCCATTTAAATAATTTATCTGGAGTTTTGATGTAGGAGGTATCCATCTGGCAAAGTTTTCATATTTCACATCTTTGGTGCGGCAACTGATCCTACAAAGTGAAATGGGAACAGAGACAAAGAGATGGCAAATTTGACCTGGCACAAAAAATGATGAATTTGCTTATTTTGTTTTAGTTTTATTATCTAGTAGGGTTCTTATAAGGTAATTACCTGTTGCTATGTAAAAAACAAAAACAAAACCAAAAAATTACTCCTTATAACACAATGACTTAAAATAAAAGTAAACTTTTTCTATCCTCCCAGTTTCTTTGGGTCATGAATTTTGACATATCTGAGTGGTTCTGCTTCAGGGTCTCTCACAAACTGTAGTCAAGATGTTTGCAGGAGTTGCAATCATCTAAAAGTTTTAGCTACAGATTCTGGTCCCAAGGTAAGTCACCCAAATGGCTGGCAAGGTGCTGCCGATGAAGGCTCAGTTCCACCCTAACTGGGGCTTCTCTGCAGGACTATTTGAGTGTCCTCATGAATGGTGCTGGTTTTCCCCAGACCTAGTGATCCAAAAGAGAGCAAGCTAAGTGAAAGATATCCTTTCTATAACCTGATCAAAAATGTCAAATTGCATCACTTCTGCCATATTCAATCTATTAGATGAAAGTTACTAAGGAGTCAAGTAAAGTTGTCAGGATTGAGCATCATCTCCAAGCTCAGCTTTCTATGTTGATTTTAGTCCCAGACAGGCCTTTTCATGGGCTGTAAGATGATGCCAGCTTTGGTGACCACATTCTATCATCTTGATATGTTGATTTTCTTAGCTCTGGCTCACATATTCCACCACTAGAGCTGCTGGTGAAGTCAGATCCATGCCACATAAATTAAGAGTGAAGGAAAAATACACTCCTACACAGAAAACAGATAGTTATGGAAAAAGGTGGAATGATGCTAGTAAGCTAAAACAAACAAATAAACAAACACACAAACAAAAAGCATGTATCTACTATCTATCCAGATATACACACACTTGAAAGTCATATTAGTATGTTTTAGATTATAATTCCTATAAGGCAGAAATTACACTTCTCAAATTTACTTTATAGAGTGCTAATTACCGTATCATACAAAAGATATACCTACCCAATGTTTTTGGATGATTATTGCTGAATGATTTCAGATTATTTGAGCATAGATGTTTCTAGCCAGGAGTCATACAGAAGTATAGAATATCAGCATGCAGGGCATGGATAAAGGCAGCCTGTGTTTAATGAGTATTGAAACAAGAACTGGACATTGTTGGGAGATCTTCATGGCAGCAGTTGAAACAGCACAATTCAATAGGTGACAAAGCCTAGTTCTTGTTGTCCCTATAACCACTGAAATGTCAGATCTCATCATGAACACATGCCTATTTTAAAAAATTGAAAATACATGATTAACTATGCCTTTTTAAAAATTTTTATTTATTTGAGAGAGCTCACACAAGTAGGGGAGGGGCAGAGAAATAGAGAATCCCAAGCACACTCCACACTCAGCGCGGAGCCCAACATGGGGTTCTATCCCATGACCCTGAAATCATGACCTGAGCTGAAATCACGAGTCAGATGCTGAGCCAACTGAGATACCCAGGTGCCCCAATTCATGAGCCACCTTGTCATGTCACAAACTTACACTACAATTTCCACCAGAGTTGAGAAATATTATAGAGATTTGCTAACATTATGCTAAAATTCCTCTCTGCTGTAGAAGACTCTTGACAAGCATACTCCAGAGATTTCTTACCTCACACTATGGTTCAAAGCATCTATTTAGCTGAATGGCTGGGAAGAAACAGAGGTGAAGGACCACACATAGAAAAGAGGAAGTACTACTTTAGTTTCCCACAGACATTACTGTACAGGAAGTGCCTGTGTCAACAGCAGCTCCCGCAGAAAGGTAAAGTTACCCTAGGGTATCCAACAATTAGTAAAATTCATGTTAATTCACACTGTTTCTTTTTAAACAACTTTATTGTGATGTAGCTGCATATTCTCAGGCTTGACACAACTGATTTTGTGTTCAGCCACATTGTTGGCATAACTTGAGGGGTTCCAAAGCCAATTCTGTTCCCCAGATGCCCCCTTAACTCTACACAAAGGCTGAAATCCCATAAGGGTGATGCCTTCAGTTAAGTTTTTTTGTCACAATGCTTAGTAAAACAGAAAGTAAATAGTTCCAGAATGGGTTCTTAAACACACATCAATGTCCAGGAAACGAGCTTACTGAGTTCCTTCTAAGCTGCTTCCAAAGAAAAGAGGCAGCCTCGTGGCATTTTAAATTTCTGCGTGGTGCCATGATGGACACATAAGGATACATGGACCTTTGCGTGGGAGAATAAAGATGATGGTATAGAAGAGGACATAAAAGGGAGAGATGGATGGGATTGAGGACAAACTTTATTTGCTTCAGTAATTTGGCCGGGGGGAGGGGGGCCCTACTCATTTGTTGGGAGGTAGGAATTGAAGCATTAGCCTATAACATCAGATTGGTTAGTCAGCTGTGGCCTTTGATTCCATCTTCACTATATTAGTTGTTTCTCTGGAGAAATAGAACCATATGGTGTATATGTGTGTGTAGAGTGACGATAGAGATGGTAGATACACAATTTCTTTTAATCGCTCATACAGCTGTGGAAGCTGGCAAGTCTAAGATCTGAAGGATATGCTAGAGACCTAGGAAAGAGTTGCATGTTGTAGTCTGCTGGCAAAATTCCTCTTCCTAGGGGGGAGGTCAGTCTTTTTTTTCTATTAAGGCCTTCAACTAATTGGATGAAGCCCACCTACATTACTGAGGGAAATCTACTTTATCAAAGTTATGATTTAAATGCTAATTTCATCTAAAAATAACTTCACAGAAACATCTAAATAATGTTGGACCAAATATCTGGGTGCTGTGGCTTAGCCAGCTTGACACATAACATTAACTATCACATTCTTTGCAGCCACTTATGGAGAGAAAAAATGGTTTTAGGACCATATCTTCTAACTATGTCTTGCCTAACAAACAAAGGGATTTTTGGATGAAGTTTTCAATCACAGTTCTCAAAAGCTATAGTCACAGAAATGTGTCATGCAATGAATATTTGGCAAAATTAATGGCATTTGTCTTATTCAGGGCAGTTCACTGAGCCACATAATTCGAAGACATAAACTATATTGCCCCATGTCAAAGGTAATGCATTTCCATAGATGCCAATTTTCAGCTACTGGGGCACAATAATTAATCTTCAATGATCTGTTGACAGGCCACACCTTATATATTATCTGGAGAAAATTATTACTTTATGTAGTCTTTTTTTGTTTGTTTGCTTACTCAATTTGTAAAAATATTTAATGCCTATAATGTGCTAGTATGTGAGTTATATGCTAAATATATGGAATAACTTGAAAATCCATTTCTTCATAATTAAAATAAAGAGGCAGATTAATATGGGCCCATTCCTCCCCTCAAAAAGAAAATGATAAGTGTTTTGAAGGTCCTAATTTGCTCCAGAGGAGTTAGGTAAAGGAATGATTCTCTGAAGTGATTCTTGAAATGAGACTTAACTGCTAAGTAATAATAATAATAATAATAATAATAATAGAAAAATAGTAAAGATTCCTTGAGCACTTTTTTACACACCAGGCATAGTTATAAACACTTTACAGATATTCATTTATTTAATGAGTAATACTTTATCAGATGACTTGGGGTTGGGTAGTATTCTAGGTAAAAGACACAGCATGTACAAACATGGTGGGCTAAGAGAGGTGGACCCACTCAAAGAACTAAGTAACTTAGTAGTGGAATACAAGGCTACTATGCAGAGTATCAGCAAATAAGACTGAAGATCTTGCCTCCTGGATATCCTGTTAACAGCAGGCATTGTCCCGCTTAGCCTCCAGATCCAGCACCCACACTCAGTGCTTTAGAGTATGCAGTAGTTCACCCACCGATTCAGGTACTCTGAATATAGTTATCCATCTATTTATGGTGTCAATTGTCTCAGGGTCTTGACATGTTTCCTTTGTTACCTGAGTCAACTAGGAGCACTCAGAATCATTGCCACCACTACAGCTGCCCTCACCTTTGGTGCATTTGGGTTATGGATTGTTACGACCTTTTCTCTGTGTCAAATAGATTTTATATAATCTATCATCTATCTATCTATCTATCTATCTATCTATCTATATCATCTATCTATATACATACACATATAATTCGTATCAAAGTCTTTGGGATAACTGGAGACATCAATACATGCTCATTCTACCATTATGATAATTTTGTCTACTGGGACAATGCCTCAATCATCTGCATTTTTTTTTTCAGGTTTTCTGATGATTTTGGTGGCACTGGACTCATGGTGAATATTGAAACCTTCCTGACCTTGGAACCAGTGACTCCATTTGTTTCCTCATCTAAAGACTCAAGAGGCTGTTTATTCTGTCTCTGTACTTTGAGAGCAGAGAGAGACAGACAGTATCTGAATCTGCTGACTGTCCCCCAAGGATCATAAATCTTCTTTCTTGATGGTCTTTGTCTAGTGTCCTTTCAAATACTCTCCATTAGTCCCCTGCTGAGGATCAAAGGATATAACAGAATGGCTTAATATGCAAACATGGTAGCTTATAAACTGCCGACATCCCAGGCGAGAGGCCCTTTGGGTACTTTAGCTTTCCTTTTCATATTCTTACTGTGTTCTCTGTGCCTCATGTCTTTGTCAGGGTCTGGGTGGTGGCGGGGCCAAAGCTGTGCAAGAGCTCAGGGACTCAGATAGAGCTTAGAAAATAGAGGAAATTCTAAAGTCAGAGTGAGGTTCATAACAGAAGTCCCAAAAGTTGGGGAAAAAAACCCTAAGTACATTCATCCCTAAGGTCAATTATTAAAGGAAAAAAGGTCAAGATATTTGAAGTAGACAAATGCCTTGTAGGATATGGTGACAAAGCAGAGTATCAGCTCAAAGGGTCTCAGATTTTTTTCTTAGGTTATCTGGGTTTTCTATCAGAATTTCTACTATTTTGCCTGAAAGTAGTTCTTTGGGGTTACTGAGGGACCCAGGTTTCATCTTGCCCCTCTCCTCAGTTTAAATGCCTTGCTCTGCTTCCAGCTTATTGTTTAAAACGGAATTTTCTTTCCAAATTGTAGAAATGTTGCTCAGCATCATTTCCTCCATTTGCTCTGTCTTACTACTCTAGTAAAACTCTATGGTTCGAATCCTCCATGACTGATTTAAAAACAAAAATTGCACTCTGTTTCCAATAGCATTTTTTAAATAAAAATCTGATTGATACAGAATTTATTTACCATAAAAGTAAGGCTTTTAAAGCATACAATAATTATATTTTAAAGTATACAGTAATTATATTCATAGGGTTGTCCAACTATTACCACTGTCTAATCTCAGGACTTTTTCATCACCCCCAAAACAAATCACATACCCACTAGCAGTCACTCCCCATTTCCCTCATTCCCTCAGCCTCTAGCAACCCTGAGTCTATTTTCTATTTTTATGGATTTGCTCACTCTGGATATTTCATATAAATGAGATTATACATTATGTAGCTCATTTTGTGATGGGCTTGTTTCACTTACCATAATATTTTCATGGTTTATCCATGTTGTAGCAGGTGTCAGTACTTTGTTCCTTTTCATTGCTGGGTAATATTCCATTGTAGAAATATACCACATTTTACTTGCTCTTCGGTTAATGTAGATATGAGTTCTTCCCATCTTTTGACTATAATGAGTAATGCTGCTGTGACCATTTGTGTATAGATTTTATTGTAGACATAGATTTTTAGTTGTCTTGAGTATATACCTACTAGAGGAATTACTGGGTTATATAAGTCTGTTTAACCTTTTCAAGAACTGTCAGACCATTTTCCAAGGAAGCTGCTCTGTTTTCATGTCAACCAGCAGTATATAGATTTCCAGTTTTCCACACTTTTGTCGAGAATTCTTATATGTCTTTCTGCTTACAGCTATCCTACTGGGTAGGAAGTGGTATCTCATTGCAGTTTTGATTTGCAATTCCTTTATGGATAATGACATTGAGCATCTCTTCATGTGCTTATTGGCCATTTGTGTACCTTCTTTGGAGAAGTCTTACCCAAAGACTTTGATCATTTTTTATTGCTGAGTTGTAAGAATTCTTTATATATTCCAGATGTAAGTTCTTTGTCAGATACATTATTTGCAAATCTTTTCTTCCGTTCTGTGAGGTTTTTTTTTTTTTTTTTTTTACTTTCTCCTTGGTGTCCTTTGAAGCACAAGTTTTTAGAGAAAACCGCCAGAAGACTAGCAGAACGGATTCTGTAGCACAGATGAGAGGCCCACAGAAGAGGGGCTCCTCCCAAAGCGAATCACCGAAGGATAAGCGAGCTGAGCCTGCCCCTCCCACCCCTGTACACCTTGCCGATCCACCCCAGCTAATACGCCAGACCCCCAGCACCACAAGCTTGGCAGTGTGCAAGTAGCCCAGACAGGCCATGCCACCCCACAGTGAATCCCGCCCCTAGGAGAAGGGAAGAGAAGGCACACACCAGTCTGACTGTGGCCCCAGCGGTGGGCTGGGGGCAGACACCAGGTCTGACTGTGGCCACGCCCACCAACGCAAGTTATTCAAGACAGCACAGGGGAAGTGCCCTGCAGTCCCGCACCACTCCGGGGACTATCCAAAATGAGGAAGCAGAAGAATTCCCCTCAAAAGAAACTCCAGGAAATAACAACAGCTAACGAACTGATCAAAAAGGATTTAAATAATATAACAGAAAGTGAATTTAGAATAATAGTCATAAAATTAATTGCTGGGCTTGAAGCACAAGTTTTTAATTTCTATGAAGTTCAGCTTATCCATTTTCTTTTGTCACTTGTGCTTCATATTTGGTTCTTGATATGCCTAAGGAATTGTTAGAATTTAGAAAAACTCTGCTCTCTATCCACAGTCTGTTTTTTTAATGTTTATTTATTTATTTTGAGATAAAGAGAGCACATGATCAGGGGAGGAACAGAGAGAGAGAGAGAGAGAGAGAGAGAGAGAGACAGATATGGAGGGAGAGAATCCCAAGTAGGCTCCACGCTGTCAGTGCAGAGTCTGATGTGGGGCTCAATCTCACCAATTGTGAGATCATGACCTGAACCAAAATCAAGAGTCAGACAATCAATGGACAGAGCCACCCAGGCACTCCCACACAGTCCGGTTTTAAAGATTGTTATCTCACTATGGACTTAAGAAAGTTCAAGCTCAAGGCTAAAAAATGACCTCTTTGTACTAGACAAAGATGCAGTAATTCTTTATGGAAGGTTTCCTTTTGGCTTTAAGAGATTGCTTTTTGTTGAGGTAGACAAAAGGCATATCAAAGACATTTTTTTCAACTTAGGGTTTAGATGGAGGAAGATGTATAATCACTAGGGTATCACAGACCTATAGAAAAGATGCAAAGTTGAAAGGGCTAGTTGAAATCTGAGTCAGAGCAGGGAATGTGTGATGAAGCATTGAATGTCAAGGCAGGGATGAATGATATTCTCTCAGGAATGAACCATTAGATATTTTGAAGGGAAAGGTAGGAACATGATTCCTTTGGGGATTTAAGAATATTAATGAGATTACAGTCTAAAGAAATGATTCCAAAAAGATGGCATAGAGGGAAGAAAGCCAACAGAGAACCTATCACAATAGATTAGGTGAGTTAGTGTAAACAGGAGGCTTTCTGGTAACAGTGGGGCAAGAGGAAGGATGATGCAGACACTGGGGTGGTGGTTCTGTCAAGTCCCTGGCAGCTGCTGGTGTGCAAAGTGGGGACTGATGACAGGAGCAAGAAAACAATCTGGTTTAAACAAGAAAAATCTTCTTGATTAAATAGATAAAGAGCCATTTTGAAGTAATCGTGGTGCATTGTTCTGCTGTTCCAAAGGGTTTGGAGCTTCCTTAATCAAAAATAATCTGAATTATATTGTTTTTGAAAAATATTCCTGCAAAGATTTTTTCAGCCCCCAGGACAAAATACTTTTGAAAAGGGGAATTTATTTGTTTTGCATTTTGACTCTAGCTGTAAGTGGAGAAAGGAGCCTAAACTCTGTTTTCAGCTCCTCATGGAAACATCTTAAAATTCTCATTTCTCTATGCAAATTAAAGGCAACTTAAATGGCAGTATGTGTTTCCCTCTTCAAGACAGAAAAAAAAAAAGGTTGTGTATATGTGACTGCAATAGGATATGAATAGTGTTCTTCAGTATATATTTTTGTACTTATACATTGCTCCACTGTAGGCCCTGGGGGTTTCTAACAGACATTAAATTTGTATGGCAGGTCTACAGGAGTGATCTGACTTTCTTTCTTTCTGGCTTTTCTTCCCATAAGCTCAAGAAAAGATAATCAATATTATATCTATATCTGCACAGATATCGATCGATCAATCAATCTATCATCTATCTATCCACCCAGCCAACCATCTATCTATATCCATCCATCCATCTATCCATATTTATGTCTAACCATCTACCCATATCTATATCCATATCTTTAAAAAAAATTTTAATGTTTATTTTTGAGACAAAGAGAGACAGAGCATGAACGGGGGAGGGTCAGGGAAAGAGGGAGAGACAGAATCTGAAGCAGGCTCCAGGATCTGAGCTGTCAGCAGAGAGCCTGACATGGGGTTCGAACTCACTGATGGTGAGATCATGACCTGAGCCGAAGTCAGACGCTTAACCAACTGAGCCACCCAGGCGCCCCTCTATATCTGTATCTATATCTATGTCTATATCTATCATCTGTGTGTCTATCTATCTACCTACATACCTACCTATCTACTTATCTTGAATTAGACCTTATTTACCATATTTCCCACACAGCCATATGATGAAATCACCTTTGGGACTAATTCTAATTGTGTTTCAGTGGTAGTTTTTTGTTTATATGCTTGTTTTGTGTTGATCGAGTTTTGTCAGAGCAACTTTCAGAAACATCATGAATGCTGCGGACGCTTTCCCAGGGAACACACTATATTTTGCATATACTTTTAGGGGGTATGCAGATTTCCTTAAAGCCCAGTCTCACTCTGTGAAGAGGCCTCTCACAGCATCATGCTCAAATGTTGCGGACACTCTAAGATCAAGATGGTTACATTGGCATGACTGCCCAAAAACCATGAGTACAAATTACATTAAAAAATAAAAGAATTAGGGCACCTGTGTGGCTCAGTTAGTTAAACGTCTGCCTCTTGATTTCAGCTCATGTCCTGATCTCACATGGTTCATGAGATCAAGCCCTGCATTGGACTCTGTGCTGGCAGTGTGGAGTCTGCTTGGAATTCTCTCTCTCCCTCTCCCTCTGCCCCTCCCGCACACACCCTCTTTCTCACTCTCTCAAAATAAACAAACAAACAAACATACATACATTTAAAAATAAAAAATAAAGGGGCGCCTGGGTGTCTAAGTTGGTTAAGTGTCTGACTTCAACTCAGGTCATGATCTCCCGGTTTATGAGTTTGAGCCCCGCATTGGGCTCTGAGCTGACAGCTTGGAGCCTGGAGCCTGCTTCACATTGTGTGTCTCCATCTCTCTCTGCCCCTCCCCAACTTGCGCACTGGTCTCTCTCTCTCAAATATAAACATTTAAAAATTAAAAACAAATAAAAAATAAAAACTCATGGGGCGCCTGGGTGGCTCAGTCACTTAAGCGTCAACTCGATTTCAGCTCAGGTCATGATCTTAAGTTTCATGAGTTCAAGCCATGTGTCAGGCTCTGTGCTGACAGCTCAGAGCTTGTTTGGAATTCTCTCCCTCTCTCTGTCTGCACCTCCCACCCCCCCCCCCCCCGCTAGTGCACATGTTCTCTCTCTCTCATAAATAAACAAACATACATTTTTAAAAAATAAAAACTCATATCTTGTAGATCTTAACAAGGTGAGGTGTTAATAAGAGACTGGATAACTTGTGATATTTTAATCACTTAACAAAAACCATAGTGCAGTAAACTACTTATTATTCCCAAATAATATAATAAGTTATATAATAGGACATAAATCAAGAAGATGTGGAGATGTGATGAGCTACCCTATCCCATTTGTCTACTCAGAACTAGGTTGGTACAAGGTATACACCCAAATCAGTATCTACTGAGCATGAGTTATTTTCAAAATTTTACTTGTTCTTTACTTTGGTGGAATTAAGTGCTTTAATTTAAGAGCACTTTTACTAGACCGCAGATAGAAGTAATGTAAAGGTGCTAGTCCTACAGGCCTATAATAAAATTGGAGTTTACTTGATTAGGCCTCAAATGTTCACTCTGGCAACAAGGCAACCAGTGATGGTTGTTAGTGTCCATTGGGAGCAGTCTCTGTCCTAGGATCTAGTCTGGATGGATGAGCCTAAAACTGGAGATCACAATACTGGCTCCACATGGCCTCTGATATGAAAGGGATCCAGAAGCGCTCCATTCCCTTCCAAAGTGGAGAGGTCTAGGAAGATTCGGTGGGTCAGCAAACACCTGGCTTTGAGCTACAGAGATAACAGAAGAGGGCAGCTTTGTAAGAGGCAATGCTGATGGCAGGACCTCCATGAACGATAATACAGATTGGCCCTGTGCCAAGGAGCTCACTGAAGGCTTGCGCGGCTATAGTCTGGTCCATGTTCTGCCTGCAGAGTCATGCCCTCTGGTATGCCCTCTGTGTCTAGCGGCAGGAGGAATTTTTCTCTGATTCTGAAAAATGCCCTGTGTAGGCTAGTGATGGCCCTGATTCAAGGGCACTGGCAGGAACTGCGGTCCTCTCAAAGTCAGTGGAACAGGCTGCATCACCACCAAAATCAGCACTGAAAGAAACTGAGTCTCAGAGAGAAGAGGAAGACAACATGGAAATAGGCCAACCCCAATGCCTCGAGGTCAGCTCCTTTTTGCAACCAGATGCCACCTTAGGAGTAAAAAGTGGAGGGGAGGGTCAGCCCTGGCAGGAATCTAAGCTTGAACTGCCTGAAGATTTACCCAAATGAGATTTTTCAACCTGAAAGAAACGGAAGGAAATCAGAGTCTGCCATAACTCAAATGGTTTGTGTCCCTATTTCCTCCTCAGCAGACACACCCAGCCTTTGAAACTTGTTAGGATGGGTTTCACATAGGAGGTGATGATACTTACAGAAAACAAAGAACTCTCGTTTTGCATGACTAAATGTAGTGGTAACTTTTTGACTTGTTTGTTATATCTGTTCTCCCTTGCAGTCTATAAGCCTCTCTCCACACATTTGTGGTACTTACTCATGTCTTCCCTGAAGCTCTCAAAATGCTTTGTACGTAGAAGATGCTCAATAGATTTGCATAGGGAGTGTTTCATTAATGGCTTAGAATGTGATGGGGCACATTTAGCTCTGCCACAAAAACTGGCTGCCTTTGCAGACTCCAAATAACTTATGTCTTTGTTTTCATCACATTTTATGTCTTTGTTGTCAGTGTCTTGGTTTTTGGCAGGAGAAGAGAGGAGGCAAACCTGTTAGTTATATATGTGCAATACATACACTCAAATGTTGGCATATCCACGAGCTAAGCCTGATAAAAATCTGTTCAACAATCTTACTAAATTAGTTCTTTAATCCTATGAAAGGAGAAAAATACTAGGAGATGAATAGAAGTCTTGGAAGATGCTGGCTTAGCAATTCTGAAAGCTAATTCTGAAGATTTCTCTAATTAAGTTGGAAATAGTAAGGCACATTTCTCCCTAGCGTTCCTATTTCCAAAGCAATACTGCACTCCACATCCTTGGCAGAAGTATGTGATCTCTTAAGAGGGTGACATTACTACCTTCTATTTAGTTTGTGAATGGTACCTATGACACACTCAGACAGAAGAAGCTAGACTAGGCACCAACAGGAAAGGCTACATCTACTGTCTGCCTAGAGTATACAACAGACCTTGACCATGTAACAGTTTACTCTGTTACAATACCTTTGGATATTTATTGATTTTTTAAAAAGATCAGTGATAATTTGAGATAATTTTTCTTTCTAAAATACAAATCTTGGAGTGCCTGGGTGACTCAGTCAGTTGAGCATCCAACTCTTGATCTCAGCTCAGGTCATGATCTCATGGTTCTTGGGTTTAAGCCCCACGTCTGTCTTTGAGCTGATAGCAGGAAACGTGCTTGGGGTTCTCTCTCTTTCCCTCTTTCTCTGTCCCTCCTCCACTCTCTCTCAAAATAAATAAATGTAAAAAAAATGAAAATCTTTATCTTCACTAGCTTTCTTTGATGAATCCCCAATACTTGTATATTACTTTTTAATAATTCATTCTATAAATACTATACTGATTTTTTTTTTGCTAAATGCTTTTTTTCACTGTGTATATAGCACAAATAGATTGCATGGTTTTTTTAAAAATTTTTTTTTCCAACGTTTATTTATTTTTGGGACAGGGAGAGACAGAGCATGAACGGGGGAGGGTCAGAGAGAGAGGGAGACAGAGAATCGGAAACAGGCTCCAGGCTCGGCTCAGAGCCTGACGCGGGGCTCGAACTCACGGACCGCGAGATCGTGACCTGGCTGAAGTCGGACGCTTAACCGACTGCGCCACCCAGGCGCCCATTGACTGCATGGTTTTTAAAGCATGTATACTATCACACTGTACAGTCCCAATATAAGTATTTATCAATAGAAAATGGGTTAATACAGTATTTATTTTTAATATTTTTACAGTTAATGCTGTCATAAGCATCTTAAACACATATTTTTGTGCATTTTCCAGTAAATTTCTCTGGGCTTCTAGAAATATAAGTGTCAAGTCTAATTGTATGTGCCTTTAAACTGTTGATTTGTATTGCCAAGCCAATCTGGTATAATTGTATTACTCTAGACACTAACCTGGTACTTTGTATCCTTTGTTAAATCATGACACATAGAGGAAATGAGAGTACTGAGTTGTCTTAAAGTAAAGCAGAGGCATGTGTTCTCAGCCAGATCAACCAGCTCCAGCTACCTTTAAGGTTGAAGTATCAGGGGGCGCCTGGGTGGCTTAGTCAATTGGGCAACCAACTTTGCCCAGGTCATGATCTAATAGATCATGAGTTCGAGCCCCAGGTCGGGCTCTGTGCTGACATCTCAGAGCTTGGAACCTGCTTCGGATTCTGTGTCTCCCTCTCTCTCTTCCCCTGCCCCACTCGCATTCTATCTCTCTCCTTCAAGAGTAAATAAACATTAAAAAAATTTTTTTAAACGTTTGAAGTATCAGTATACTCATAGCCCATTTTTGAACCACCATTCAGGAAGTGCTGTTCTAACAAACAACAGTATGTCCATGTTTATTATATTTTTAAAAATCTCCATTCTAATTCACAAAAAAATCCTCATTTCTAATTTTGTATTTCCTTGATAATCAGTGATGTTGAGCAGCTTTTTTCCTGTACAGATTGCTATATTTTTCTGAGAATTAGCTCTACACAGGCTTTGCCACCAGGATATTGCTAACCTCCACACTTCTGAAACTCCTTCTGCTGGCCAATCTCTCTCCCCACAAACATTCATGAATCATAGTTTCTGAGGATTCGGCACATGGTGGGGTTGATTATGTTCATTGGGTCAACCTCTGTGGCTGCTGTCCTGTTGAGCACCTGTGTCCCCACTCTGGAGACCTCTCTTTTACAGTTCCAAACACAGTGTTAACATAAGTCTGTTTTGAGTTTAGAAAACCTGGAGAGAATAGAGGCTTACCTCATGGAATAGCCAATAAACTAAAACTAAGAATCAGACTTCATTGTTCCGAAGGTTCTTGCCCTTGTCAACTGGGGGAGACCCTTCGCTGTCCCGCATCTGCTCTGCTCTTGCCCAAGCCTCTCCTCACATCATGGGCCCTTCTTTCTCCCTGTCTCTGCCCTTCTCACAGTTCCAGATCTTATAACCTCTCCACAAACCCTAAAGTTCTGGTCATTGAAATTCAAGGCAATCTCAACCTCATACCTAAACTTTTCAATTAGGCTAAACCCAAAGAGATTTTTTTCTTAGACGATGAAGTCCATCAAGGTGTTTCCTGAACAAAAAGCCCACTCTCTTCTGTGATAATGATAAAAGCACTGCAAGTTTTTTGCTCATTTTTGTTGTCTTTTTGCAGGAGTTCTCCTCCCAATTTTCCTAGTGGGCCCTTTGTTTTTTCCTTTTAATTTGGACAATCAGTTTAATTTATTCAGTGAAAATTCTGGTGTGAGTGTTTTCCTTTATGGTTTCTGGCTTTAACATCAGGCTAAGACTGTCTCCACTCCAAGTGAATCTTTAAAAATTCATTTGTACTTTTATATGTACTGTTAAATTATTGTTCAACCTGTAAATATTTGTTAAAAGTGCCAGAGAGGGAATATAGCACCCCTACTCCCCCAAATACTATTTTTTATATCCTCAGATATTATAAAGAGGTTCTTTAAACTCCATGTTTAATAAAGACAACAAAATATTCACCTTAGAATGACTGGAATTTTTTATCCCATAGCATGGGTTGAAATAACCCAAAATTATAAACCTCAGTCTGTGGGTTCTTACTTTAACTCCTAGACCTTCCTCATGAAGGTATTTGTGAAAATGAGCCAGGTTGGCTGGAAGAAATACCCTCACTTGGAGTTTCTCCTCTTCTTTCTTCCTGTTTAGCATGATCCTCATCTAACTTAGGGCTCCACAATCTTGGTGTGAATTTAGGGCAATTGTAGCAGCAAGACTTAAATTCCTTGATATTAATATAGAATCCTTGATACAAGGGGGTAACTATTCCACACAGACCAAATACGATGCTTCCTCAAACTGCTCATAAACATGTGTCTCTGATCCTGCTGGCTACCATAGATCCTGTGGTAGTGAAACCTAAGAAGATCTATTTTGTGCTAAACTCAGCCACACTTCTGCTGTGGTTGCCAGTAACTCGGTAGCAGCTTCTGTTTCTCCGTACTCGATGTCTCCCAATCGCGTGGAAAGAAGTAGTAGAAGGAAACAACTTCTAAGTGGGCTCCTGCTATTCTACCCAACCCTACAGGGGTCTATGACACTTTCTGGATCATATTATCACATACTCCCCTGCTAGACTTAAAGCTCAGGTTTTGCTCTGAAACTATTTTATGCCCACCAGGGCTAGATTACACTCTCCTGTGTGGGGTCATGTGGGGAAAACTGGCTGTACAAATTCATACTCCAATGAATCCAGCCCTAAGTGTAGGCAGCGTGAGCAAGTGTGGAACAGAGAGATGAAAAATCACTCTTGAACAGGTGGTTACAGAGCCTAGGACTTTATTAACATCCTTTATAAAGGTGGCCTTCTTGAGAATACAAGTGTTTGTGTTTAAATTAAATCAGGTATAACCATTTTTTTAATTGTAAATCAGAAAACTTAGTTTATCTAGTAAATCAGGGCCCATGAAAGCACTAAATCAGAAGAAAATAATAGGGAAGTGACCACAGGGAGGAGACCGGGTTTAAAGGTGAGGAAAGACAAGTTGTAAAGTGTCATTGAAAGACTCCTGGCTTGTAGTCAGAACTCTCATGTTCATTCATTCATACAACAAATATTTAATGACCACTTAGTATGTGCTGGACAATGAGCCTGCCACTAAATACATAAAACTGGCTGTCGGGGAGTTTATATATTGATGGGGAAGACTGATAAGATATATAATTACAGGGGCGCCTGAATGGCTCAGTCTGTTAGGCATCTGACTCTTGATCTCAGGTCAGGTCATGATCTCATGGTTTATGAGTTCGTGTCCCCCCCATCAGGCTCCACCTGCTTGAGATTCCCTTTCTCTCTCTCTCTGTCCCTCCCTTGCTCATGCATGCTCTTTCTCTCTCAAAATAAATAAATAAACTTTAAAGAAAAAAGATATATAATTATAAATGGTGATACCTACCATGGGGTCAAATGAGCAAGGTACAGGGATGAGAGCACACTTCACAGGTTGGGGGTTTTTATTAGGTACATGGGTCAAGGAAGGTCTCTTTCAGGAGACTTAAAATTGAAAATCCAAAGGACGATCAGGCGCCATTATGCAGAAGACAGAGAGAAAGTCGTGTGCAAAGACTCAGAGAGGTGAAGAGTTTAGTGAGTTTGAAGAATTAATGGGACTGATTGGATGGCAAAGCATTGGAAACAGCAGAGAGAGACATAGGTGAGGTTGCACAGTGCACAGGGGTCACACCATGAAGGACCTTACTAGCCATCGTAAGTGCTTTGGGTCTATTTGAAGTGCAATGGGGTCACAGGTAGGCTTTAAGCAAGCAAGGATGGGATAGGATTCATGCTGTAGGATTATTCTCTAGCTGCCGTATGGAGAATAGACTTTTCTCTCCCTTAACTTGCTATTACAGCCACATTTGCAGATTGTAAATGTTCTCTAACTTTCCTTGGAGTTGTGAAACTGTAGACTTTTATTAATGCTAATAAAGAGCTACAATGGAAAAGGTGGAAGGAAGAGAGTGTGTTGCTGGTGGTGGGGATTTGGAGAGGACAGTACATATAATTTAGTGAATAGTTATGCATAAATGTAAAAACTACATGTTAGTAGGGCTATAGTATTGTATCTTCATCCCAATTCTTGGGATTCTCACCAATTGCAATTTGATCTTTTTGTGCTAAAGATCTTCACCGGTCTTTTGTTAAAATGCAAATATTTTTGAGACTCTCAGCCAGCTGTTAGCATTTATGTACTTCCTATAATTAGGTTTGCCTGAGTGGTACCTCAGAGGTAGTAGAGATCTGGGCAGGTATGGAATACAGCAGAGGTAAATTTTGATAAGCATATAGGAAATAGTGTGGGGAAAATAGTCTTAAAGCGGGGGGGGGGGATGCCTGGAAAAGGTTGGGGACAGCCTTTTGTGGAGCCCTTGTAATTAGAAAAATAACATGAAGGCTTTGGGCATCTGATGTAGGGAGAAAAAGAGAAGTCTGGAGGAAGGAAGAAGTTCTACAAAGGTGGGTAGTAGTTTCCAGCTTTCGGTTCACTTCTTCATGGTCTTAGATATGACATTTTCATTTCATCAGTGATCCTAGTTCAGTATGTATTCTAGAAAGGCTCTTAGCCTCTCTGGTCTCTATCTCTCGTCGTATGATGATTAGACCAGATGACATGACAAGTTGCTTTCTTCTCAAACATTCCATGAACTCCCTCACCATTGTGGAAGGTGAAGGCAAAGACAAAACTTCTTCATTCCATAAAAATACACAGGTACACAAAGGGCTGGGCCAACTGTCCACAGTAGAATTCATACAAACTGCACAGAATCTGGAGTATCACAGCTAAGGTTAGGACACTTATCATGGAATAATATTATTCTTTTCAAACATCATCTCAGGGTGCCTGGGTGGCTCAGTCAGTTAAGTATCTGACCCTTGGTTTCAGCTCAGGTCATGATCTCATAGTTCGTGAGTTCAAGCCCTATATCGGGCTCTGTGCTGACAGAGTGGACCTCTTGGGATTCTCTCTCTCTCTCTCTCTCTCTCTCTCTCTCTCTCTGCCCCTCCCCTCCTCAAGCTCTCTCTCTCAAAATAAATAAACTTAAAAAAAAAAAAGTTAAAAAAAATCACCTCAATTAAAATGGAAAGTTGCCAGGGGCAACATGGAAAGAGCTGCAGGTAAATATTTTTGTTTGTTTGGAGAATGTTTGCTAAATTCCTTAGCTGAATTCTTATCATGTATGGTACAGGATGTGGTGAAAACAAAGGCACTCTTGAGATACTCTGAATGAGAAAAACTTCCGGGGGAACATCATGGAGTCAGGGGTCACCCTTCATCCATCCCATAAAACCAATCTATTATAATTGTTTCACGATATTTATATCACCAGGAAAATGTGCTTACTGTAGAAATGTGTTATACAGACATATTGGGAAGATAAGGGGAAAAAGGAATTGTATCTCTAATTAATACTGACATCCTCATTCTCAATTTTTTTATGGAAATTTGACAACTACAGAAGACAACAATTCTTAAGGCTATGAAAACTTTGCTTAGAGGAGCCACCAACACTTACTTTTAATTCAGCTTCTTCATTTGCACTTGAAACTCACTTTAAACCTCGTTAGGCAACAGAAGGGCTTTTTTGTACCTTTGTCTCCATTTACAGAAGCACGTGTCACGCAGGAATGAATGCTGCAGCACCAGGACAGTCTCTCTTTTGAGGACAGCGATGATGAGGGTCCCTCTATTGCAGAAACCACTGGTTCCACAGTTTTCTCAGGTCAGCTCCAGAAACACCTTTTATTTAAGGAAAGGAGAATCAACTCTTCGAAGTGGCTTCATGGCTAAATTACAGTCTTAAAAATAATAAGTGAAAAGACTTCCTACTTTGTTATTTGTTTTTATTTTTTTATTTTTTTTCAACGTTTTTTATTTATTTTTGGGACAGAGAGAGACAGAGCATGAACGGGGGAGGGGCAGAGAGAGAGGGAGACACAGAATCGGAAACAGGCTCCAGGCTCCGAGCCATCAGCCCAGAGCCTGATGCGGGGCTCGAACTCACGGACCGCGAGATCGTGACCTGGCTGAAGTCGGACGCTTAACCGACTGCGCCACCCAGGCTCCCCTGTTATTTATTTTTAAATAAACTCAAAGTAAAAGGAAGTTGATAACCTATTTGTAGGAAAAAAAAAACAAAAACAGTTTATCTGTACACGCTAGCCTTTTATTTTTGGGAAAGCCTTTGAGAAAAAGTTACTGGGTGCTTCGATGCCTCATTTTCTTATCACTTGCAATGGAAGCAGAATGTTCTCTTCTTCCTCCTCTACCTCTCTCAGGTCCAAAATTGCTAATGTGCCTAACACGTGAGGTTGTTGAGAAAGCACTGGAATGATGAGAGTGTAGGCTCTTGAATCAGAGATATCTTGATTAGATTGTTGGTGGTTCCACCACATAGTTGTGTCGTGACCACTTGTAGACCCAGAGAAGAGGGCTCTGTCCTGTCCTGGGCTCTGTGGATTAAGAGACCTTGCATATCCAAAACATGCAACTACATTTATTAAATAACCCCAGGTGGCTTCTGTTCCTGGGGATCCTGTGCTCATCATGGGCACATAACCCTCAAATCCGTTTTCATGGTTAACACAGTTCAGGACCCAAAGAAATGCTTTTCCACACTTCCTGCCCTAAGTCTTCAAAGGAATGTCGCTTCCTCTCAAACACCAGGAAGGCTTGCTGGTTGTGCCGCTGGGGACAACAAAGAAGAACACTGCTTTGGAGTGCAGGGAGGATTGGAGCTGCAGCAGAGGCGTTTAGATAAAAGACAAATTAATTAACTTGTCAAAACTTCCTCTCAGATAGCATAAATGCAATACATTCTTACATAATGAAGTGTCATTTCCAAGTTGTACTGAAACAAATGGCTGCAAAGGCATCCACTAATTAGCACAGTTTCTGCCACACTTGTACATGGTGTCTGAGGAACATTCTGTCCTGCTAAACATTCAACAACTCGTATACATTCTACTTGTACATATAGGTGTGTATGTGGAGATGTAACTTGTAAGAAGCACGAAGCCGTCTCTTTACATAGGTATTTGGGTAGATAGGAACACTAGAAGTGAGAATGGTTTTATTTCTATAAAAACATTTTATTAAATTTCAAGAACTAAAATGTTCAGCTTTCTTTAAATTGTTTTGATATTCTTTAAATATACAACATACTTTGGGAGGGGGGTGCCTGGGTGGCTCAGTCGCTTAAGCATCCGACTTAGCCTCAGGTCATAATCTCATGTTCCGTGAGTTCAAGCCCTGAATCGGGCTGACAGCTCAGAGCCTGGAGCCTGCTCAGATTCTGTGTCTCCCTCTCTCTTTGCCCCTCATCCACTCGTGCTCTGTCTCTTTCTCTTTCTGTCTATCAAAAATAAATAAACATTAAAAGATTTAACCATATTTTGTATTTGGCTCTTTAAAATATTTTAGAAGAAAATAAATTTAAAATAACTGTGAAGCAATGTTTTGATCCTTTATATTTACTTTAATTTACAGTTTTGATAAAACATATTTGATGCTTGGTATGTGAGCTTTGATAAAACACGTTCATATGTTGCATACTCTCAATACAATGATACTTTCCTTTTTAATCTTTCAGATTACTATAACTGATTGAATCCAAATTATGTGAAAAATCTTGTTTAGAACAGGGTATTATACAGAAATGAACAGAAAACTAAGGAAAATATATATAACAATGCTCATTTTCTCATGTTATTATTAAAATATTTTTAGTTCAGAGATAGAATACCCAAAAGTATACAAAAATAATTAAATTTAATCATCTTTAACATTTTGTCAACTTTCAGCAATACAAAAAAGATAGCCTTCCACTTATTTTTTCAATTTGTTTTATGAAAGTATGTGTGTTGAGGCAGAAAAATGGGATATACTTATTTACAACTCTGATAGTTTAAATTATAACTATTAAGTATGCCGCCATGAAGCACAAAACACTATACCCTTGCCCAGATCCTACAATTTCTATGAATGGGGCTGAGTGAATGATCATCAGCATTAAACTTCTTGGCGCTTTAATTTCCTCATCTGTAAAATCAGAATGCTAACACTTCCCGAGATGATGAGAAAGATGGTATGAAATAACGCCATAAAGCCTTTAGCACAGTGAGAGATGGTAAGACTCCAGTCGTGGTGTTTATAATCTCCTTACACGAAGTAACATCTCACTCACTTCTGACATAGCACCGTCTGATTAAATCGTTATTAAGAGGCACGTCATCTCTTTATATAAGCATCGAAAGGTACTGAACCCTGGAAAGTATGAATTTATTTTTATAAAAATATTTAGTGAGATGTTATTAAATTTCAAAAACCAAAATGGAAATTCCAACTTGACTTAAATAAATCTGATAACGCTTCCTAAAGTAATTAGAAAGATAAAATGAAGGGAGACTCATCAAGCCTTAACTCAGCAAGTATCTGAAAGATGGTGAGAACTTGCTTGCCGGCTTTCTCGTTTCCTTTCATGAACTGATCTATGCCATAGCACTGTTCTGATTAAATAACAATCCCAACCAAAATTAACACCCCACCACCACTAAAAACATGAAAATATATTTTGAAAAGCTTCTACTGCTATGGAAAATGGCTATTTTATTTTGTTACCCTCCCTTTATTTACGCAGAGGGAGAACATGTGTGGTGTTCTTGGACTCGGGTATAATTTTTTTAAAGAGGTGTTTATCTGGCTCCTCTTGTTCTCTTTCTTTTCCTTTTCCATTTTACTGTTTTGTGTGGAGTTCCACTTTTATAACACCCAGCATAACACTAAGTGTAGGTGTTTAAGAAATACAAATTTAATTTTTGGGTACTCCTTATTTTTATTTTGCTGAAAAGTCTTGAGTTAGTTAAAAAAAAAGAAAGAAAAAAAAAAAAAAAAAGACACCAGCAGGGACTCTTAAACTAAAGCCCCTACCTAGTCATCGCATGGATTTCTGTTCATGAAATTGATGGCTCTTGTGCTAATCATGCTGCCTATTGACTGAAAAAAAATTTTTTATACTAGAAATCACAAGAGTAAAATACAACTCAGAAGCTAAAAGGACATAAAGGCAGACAGGTAGAAATGAAAGTTAGATGAAAACAAAGCCTAATTTGAGTGGTATCTTTAGCTTATAAACAAAATAACTTTAACAACCATAAGGTTTTGAAAAAATGTTACCATTAAGTTCATCTTTTGCTCTCTACATGATATAATAAAAGCAATGGACATTTCTCCCTTATGAGAATTGTCAGGATAGATGTACTACTTTCTTAACAACAACAACAATGAAAGTCAAATCTAAAAATAGGCTTCATTATTCCAATTAATGTCAAAACTTGACCAGGAAGCTTTCCTAATACTCCCACTAAAAGTACCCAAATCTGGGCCCATATTTCTTATCATTTGAGAAACTCAAATCCATTTACTTCTAAGTTCTCTACGTTCAGTCACTGTCACTTTCAGAAGGTCTATAGAATGTCCCCACAACCTTCTATGATTCCCCATAGCCTTATTCTGACATTTAAGATCATCCAAAATATAGTCACAGTCATTCATACAATATTGTTTTTATCCGAAATGTAGTCATCAAATGATTCAAACAAACCGTACCTTTCTTTACTACCTGAATATTCTGGGTCATTTTGCTTTTGATCCCTATCTGGAATGATAGCCTGTCTCCTACTTCCTACCATAGAAACCCAATTTATCCCTTGAAGCTTAATGTTCTTAATCTATCCAACCACTAACTGAGTTTTTTCCTCTTTAAATTATTCTCCTTCTATCCCAAGGATTTTATTTTATTTTATTATTATTTTTTTTAATATATGAAATTTATTGTCAAATTGGTTTCCATACAACACCCAGTGCTCATCCCAAAAGGTGCCCTCCTCAATACCCATCACCCACCCTCTCCTCCCTCCCACCCCCCATCAACCCTCAGTTTGTTCTCAGTTTTTAACAGTCTCTTATGCTTTGGCTCTCTCCCACTCTAACCTCTTTTTTTTTTTTTTCCTTCCCCTCCGCCATGGGTTTCTGTTAAGTTTCTCAGGATCCACATAAGAGTGAAACCATATGGTATCTGTCTTTCTCTGTATGGCTTATTTCACTTAGCATCACACTCTCCAGTTCCATCCACGTTGCTACAAAAGGCCATATTTCATTTTTTCTCATTGCCACGTAGTATTCCATTGTGTATATAAACCACAATTTCTTTATCCATTCATCTGTTGATGGACATTTAGGCTCTTTCCATCATTTGGCTATTGTTGAGAGTGCTGCTATAAACATTGGGGTACAAGTGCCCCTATGCATCAGTACTCCTGTATCCCTTGGATAAATTCCTAGCAGTGCTATTGCTGGGTCATAGAGTAGGTCTATTTTTAATTTTCTGAGGAACCTCCACACTGCTTTCCAGAGCGGCTGCACCAATTTGCATTCCCACCAACAGTGCAAGAGGGTTCCCGTTTCTCCACATCCTCTCCAGCATCTATAGTCTCCTGATTTGTTCATTTTGGCCACTCTGACTGGCGTGGGGTGATATCTGAGTGTTATCCCAAGGATTTTATACTCTTTATGATATTTTTAATATTATACCTTAAAGTTTTGCTGTTTATTTTTTGGTTTTTGTTTCTCAAGGGTGAGTTACATTTGTAAATTTCCTTTCTGGATTATTTCTACTTTGAAACAAGAATTGGATTTTACTCATCTTTATAACAATGGCAGCTCTCCTAAAACTATTAAAGTAAATATTTGTGTTGACTCCTTTTCCAGATTTTTAAGCTATTCCTAGACATATCTGAATTTTCGAATAGTAGAAAGAACATTACAAAAGCTGAGGGATGCTGGCTTAGTTGAATAATCTCTTGTGTAGGATCATGACTGTGGTTACTGTTCAAATTGTGGCAATACAAGGACTTGCCCAGTGGGCTTCTGTCTGATTTCTGTAATAAGGAAATAAGTCACAGCAAATGTATCTGTTCATTCATTTCAGCACCCCCCCCCAACATTGTAAGCACCTATTATGTCCTACATTTAGCAAAAAAAAAAAATAATAATAAGACAAAGTCACACATATTTTTGTACATTTATCTTTGGTTTAACAGACACAAAACAAAAACCAAAATCCTTTCCAAAATGGTGTAATCCACTTAACTCTGAAACCCAGAGGTTTCTATTCTTTCTCTTTTATCCTCAATGGTCTTATTTTGCACTGTTTGAATCTATAAGTTGCTACATGTCCCTTTGAACACAGGCAAAGGACAAATAGTGAACATTAATACTACATCTGCCAATGCTCATCATCTAAATGTCTCAAAAGTCCTGCAGGTCATATCAACACCTACAAAAAGCACTCTGAGCTATATCCTGCTCTATTTGGAAACAGAATGATGAATAAACTAATCTCAAGCTTTTTTTTTTTGCTTACTTTTATGAAATATCAAGAATTTGGGCACTGAGCACGTGTAGTCATTAATGGTCCCACAGCACAAATTGCGGAAAACGAGATGCTCATAACCCAGACACCTTGGCCTAACTCCAAAGAAAGTAATTACATTCAGTCTACCTGAAATTCCCAGTGCAGTGAGAACTGGAATCAGGTGTTGTATCCTGCTTAGCTGAACTATTATGCAACATCATTGTACAGCAATAAAACAGCTGCTACATTTGACTCACTTCTACTTTCTCCCAGTTTGGGCAACTAAAATGGCTCTGTACAAAATTTTTTGAATGAGAAATTAGACAGATAAGACCTACAGATTCTTCCTTCTTTTTCCAAGAACTAGGAATTTTGATACCAAGAGAATTTATTGATGGGGTTATATCATCTCAACATTAGAAAGAACCTGGTTGCAAAATAGCTTAGACATGTTCAAAATCACCATTAGGAAGTCATTTTTCATCATCTCTATCAGCAAAGAAAAAGATTAATAGCATGGTCTATAAAGATCCTCTAGTTTAGTTTCTTTAACAACAAAAATTTAGGGATGCCTGGGTGGCTCAGTCAATCGAGTGTCCGACTCTTGATTTCAGCTCAGGTTATGATCCCAGGGTCGTGGGATCAATCCTTGTGTCAGGCTCCAATACTGCTCATGGAGACTACTTGAGATTTTCTCTCTCTCTCTCTCTCTCTCTCTCTCTCTCTCTCACACACACACACACACACAAACACACTCTCTCTCCCTCCCTCCCTCCTGTTCCCTCTGCTCCTCTTTCCCTCTCATGCTCTCTCACTCTCTAAAAAGAAACAAACCCAACAATAAAAATTTATACTCCTGTATTGAAACACTTCTCATTATTGTTTAACCAATGATCAGAAACCCAGTGAATGAGGCATCATGATGTCTGCTATAGGTGGCTCTTAGTAGCATCACAGTTCCTTCATTTTTTATTTGTTTGTTTTCAGGCCAGGATAGGTTTATTAATTCCTAGAATTATAAAACTTTTATGTATTTTACTGAGTGTCATTTATTATTTAGATAATTTGGTAAACTACAACAGGAAGAACTTGTAACACCGTTCCTCACTCCTAGATATTTATTTTCTTTTTCACAAGCTGCAAATGAAATTGGCTAAGTCTTTGGGCTTATTGATAAAAGATCAAGAGAAAACGAGACAACATCCATCAAAGGGAATAATTAATAATTGCAAGCACTTATTGGGGAACTTACCAGGATTTAAAGATAAATAACTTGCCTAATTTCATAGTTAAAAAGTGATAGAATCAAAATTTAAGGCAGGCAGTTCCATAATATAGATGGTGGGGAAATATCCAACAGCACAGTAGCATAGGATAAAAACAAAATTTATGAAATACTGGGACGGAAACAAAGCAAATTTCTCAAGTCCTTTGTAAATAAAACTAGCATTAAATTTTAATCTCAATTTTTAAAAGGCCAAAAGGGCTATTTAAGCATATAAAATAATAATCATTGATCTACCAAAGTTTCAAGTATAAGGCCACTTGAACAACTATGATTCCAGATGGTTTGATCAAGCACAGACTATCTTAATCAAGACATTCAAGTAACTTATATTGTTTTGATGCTTGGCTTTAAACAAAAAATAAAAAAAAACCAGAGGGGTAAACAAGAATTTATAAAAACAATCTTTCTAGCGAGTGTTTCTTTATTACTGTGAACTAATCAGTAATACTTAGAATAATATGAGGAGACCAAGAGCACCTGTTTATCAAAAAAGGGTTCATTTAGGTTCACTTTTCTTCACTGAGACATTAAAGTGACTAAGCAAATATAATCAAACACTTTTGTTTGAATTTTGTAGAGAATCCAATATGTATTTCCTCTGGGGTTCTTTTTTATTCCTTTTGTTGTGGTTGTTTAACTCTTAGTTGTCTAGAAAATTCATTAGATAGGACAACTTACTTCTTGGGCATCACGATTAATTTAGGGTTTGTTGTGTTACTCAGTGAAAGAGAATCGGATAGTAAGCTACTAATCCCAGAAAGGAATTTTATTTTATTTTTAAAAATTTATATATATATTTGGGGGTGGGGAGAGACAGAGAGACAGAGGCAGAGAGAGAGGGGGGCAGAGGATCCAAAGCAGGATCTCTGCTGATAGCAGAAAACCTGATGCAGGCTCAAACTCATGAACCCTGAGATTGTGACCTGAGCCAAATTTGTATGCTTAACCAACTGAGCCCCCAGAAAGGAATTTTAAAGTATACTCTCTTCTGACAAGGGGCTGGATGGGGGAGAGGTTTTGTTGAAGGAGTGATGCTTCTTTTATCTTCTATGTCAAGTATGACAAAACCTCTCATGAATGTTTGCAATTACTGAAATTGCTCTCTTAGTTTCTAAGGTAGTGGCTTATAAAATTTGGAGTGTGTCAGAATCATCAAAGAATTTGTTAAAACAGATTGTTGGGCCCCACCTCCAGAATTTCTGATCCCTACTTATAAAGTAAGACCAAGGATTTATATGCCTGACACATTCCCCAGTGATGCTGATACCTCTGGTCTGCACACAATACCTTTGTGAAACACTTTCCTAAGGTACATGGAGGCATCCTTTTGCCAGACTCACACCTTTGAAATCTGTAGTAGATACTTTTTTCCCCCTACTTAACACCCTCTCTCTCTCTCATTGTGCCACACTTTCCAGAAACTCTAACCACACAGCTTCCACAGTACTAGTATGACTCCATAGACAGTCATCAGGGTGGCTCGTCCAAGACTATGCGATTGTTCTAAATTCTGCTGGTCAGGGCATTTCCCTGAGATTTTTTTTTTCAATTTTAGACTGGACATGTGAGAATCTTTCTCTCTGGTGCAATAAGCCCAAGGTTTGAAACATATCAGCTCTTGATATCCATATTTCCTTCATGTGGTGAAATGTAGACTGTAGGACAGAGGATAAAGTAATGTGCAGTGAGAAGCAGACATGAGAGACCAAAGAAAAGCACTGGAGGGTTGAGTTCCAGCTGTTTGTGAAGTATCATTGCACTTCTATCTTTCCTGTTTGGATAAATGAAGTATCTTAGTGACCTGCCAGAGAAATTGTGTTTTCTCCTAGCCAGCCAGAACTGACTTTTTATTACTCACCACTAGAAAGGTAACAGCCCTTTTATCTGTACTTCTCAATGCATGCAAGTTTATTTCTCTTAAGGAGTTAAGATGATATAGAACCAGATAGCAAATCACCTGTATTTTGTATATAATTAAACTATTTGTAGAAACACATCACAGATCATTTGAAGAAGAAACCATGTTTCTAATTACAAGATGTAAAAGGAACAAATGCTCATGTCCATATATGGACTATCCAAGGTTGCCATGGCTATCTGGAAACTTGGACCTAATATAAGTCTCCAGCCGGCAGCCAGACCACCAGGAACCGGAAGAACTATTTCAGAACAAGATGTCCATGTGCTTCAGCAGCCAAGATCACATATATGGCTCCTAGAACTTGGCTTGTTCTTCACTTTGAGGTTCTCCAGTGACCAACTCCTCCCAGTTTAACCAAGACTATCCTGGTTTTAAAAATGAAAGCCCTATATCCCAGGAATCCTTTCACTCCTGAACAAACCAAGACAGTTGGGAAAAATACATTGAACACACTGTTTACTGAAGCAGTGATTCTTTGACCCTTTCTTTGGAGAAAACTGATCTTTCAAAATGGAAGCTGAATAAGAAAACCTGATGATCTTGGTTTCAAGAGAAAAGGAGATGTAATAATATATCCTCCCATTGAAGAACATCAGCAAATCCTAAGTATCTACTCGGCACATTATTGATCTGCACCCATATTATTTTAAGTATTTTTTTCCATATTGAAGACCAGACTTCACAAACTTGGCCTTTTCTTTTTTAACATTTATCTATCACAGTTGAAAAAAGCATCTTAATCTAGACTGGTCAATGCTAAACTGTGTCAAAGCTGAAGATGTTGATGTATTTTCTAGACTCTTCCTAGTCTACTCCATTTTTATTAGCAAATTCACCTTAATATATAAATGGGTGATAATGTGTTACCCCTAAGGTCTTATTTGATTTTTAATACAAGACTCTTATGAATACCTTAATCTCAAGGAAATTTCTGTTACTGAATTTATGAGTCATTAATTGACCCAAACCACATTAGTGTTCATTTTGAACAATACTATATTAAATTTGTTACATTATATTGTAATCCAATTATCATTTAACCAGATGTATCAGGTCCTCTCAGAGATACCTATGTACAGAGTTAGAATTAAACATCTGCTGAAGAAATAAAAATATGCCAATATGACCATTTTGGACATAGAAGCTTTTGGCAAATAATTCAGGTTTGTATACCCCAAGTTACCCACAGCCTCTGGGTTAACAGAAAGCAATGACTTTATATTTCAACCAGAAACTCATCTTTTTCCTCCTCTTTCTCCAATTTTCAAGAATGTCACTATTATTCTTCTACCTTCCTAGGCTTGAAAACTTGGAGTCTTTCACTTTCCATGTCCACAAATCACTGGTCTTGTAAATGTCTTATGGTTATCTCTCTGGTGCTACTATCCTGGTTCAGGTGATATTAACTTCACACTAGAGTTTCATAATAACCTCCTCTCTTGAGATCCTCCCCTGTTTCTCTAGTCTTAAAAAAAATTTTTTTAATGTTTATTTATTTTTGAGACAGAGAGAGACAGAGCATGTATGGGGGAAGGTCACAGAGAGAGGGAGACACAGAATCTGAAACAGGCTCCAGGCTCTGAGCGGTCAGCACAGAGCCCGACGTGGGGCTCGAACCCACGGACCGTGAGATCATGACCTGAGCCCAAGTCGGACACTTAACCGACCGAGCCACCCAGGCGCCCCTGTTTCTCTAGTCTTTAATCCATTTTGACATTATCACAATACTAATTTTCCTAACGTGTCATTTGACCATCCTAACTATGTGTGGCACAACATTAGTGATCTCTATCTCATGAATTTAAAAGATGCATATGAAACAGTTACTATTTATAAGATATTTTCTTTTTTTTTTTTTTTTTTTTTTTATTTATATATGAAATTTATTGTCAAATTGGTTTCCATACAACACCCAGTGCTCATCCCAAAAGGTGCCCTCCTCGGTACCCATCACCCACCCTCTCCTCCCTCCCACCCCCCATCAACCCTTAGTTTGTTCTCAGTTCTCAACAGTCTCTTATGCTTTGGCTCTCTCCCACTCTAACCTCTTTTTTTTTTTTTTTTCTTCCCCTCCCCCATGGGTTTCTCTTAAGTTTCTCAGGATCCACATAAGAGTGAAACCATATGGTATCTGTCTTTCTCTGTATGGCTTATTTCACTTAGCATCACACTCTCCAGTTCCATCCACGTTGCTACAAAAGGCCATATTTCATTTTTTCTCATTGCCACGTAGTACTCCATTGTGTATATAAACCACAATTTCTTTATCCATTCATCAGTTGATGGACATTTAGGCTCTTTCCATCATTTGGCTATTGTTGAGAGTGCTGCTATGAACATTGGGGTACAAGTGCCCCTATGCATCAGTACTCCTGTGTCCCTTGGATAAATTCCTAGCAGTGCTATTGCTGGGTCATAGGGTAGGTCTATTTTTAATTTTCTGAGGAACCTCCACACTGCTTTCCAGAGCGGCTGCACCAATTTGCATTCCCACCAACAGTGCAAGAGGGTTCCCGTTTCTCCACATCCTCTCCAGCAGCTATAGTCTCCTGATTTGTTCATTTTGGCCACTCTGACTGGCGTGAGGTGATATCTGAGTGTGGTTTTGATTTGTATTTCCCTGATAAGGAGCAACGCTGAACATCTTTTCATGTGCCTGTTGGCCATCCGGATGTCTTCTTTAGAGAAGTGTCTATTCATGTTTTCTGCCCATTTCTTCACTGCGTTATTTGCTTTTCGGGTGTGGAGTTTGGTGAGCTCTTTATAGATTTTGGATACTAGCCCTTTGTCCGATATGTCATTTGCAAATATCTTTTCCCATTCCGTTGGTTGCCTTTTAGTTTTGTTGGTTGTTTCCTTTGCTGTGCAGAAGCTTTTTATCTTCATAAGGTCCCAGTAATTCACTTTTGCTTTTAATTCCCTTGCCTTTGGGGATGTGTCGAGTACGAGATTGCTACGGCTGAGGTCAGAGAGGTCTTTTCCTGCTTTCTCCTCTAAGGTTTTGATGGTTTCCTGCCTCACATTCAGGTCCTTTATCCATTTTGAGTTTATTTTTGTGAATGGTGTGAGAAAGTGGTCTAGTTTCAACCTTCTGCATGTTGCTGTCCAGTTCTCCCAGCACCATTTGTTAAAGAGACTGTCTTTTTTCCATTGGATGTTCTTTCCTGCTTTGTCAAAGATGAGTTGGCCATACGTTTGTGGGTCTAGTTCTGGGGTTTCTATTCTATTCCATTGGTCTATGTGTCTGTTTTTGTGCCATATAAGATATTTTCAATAGTAATCAAAATGAAACTATATTGTTTGTGGCAGTTTTAATATAAATTCATCCCTGATATCTGAATCTGAAGTGTTCTAGCATCCAGCATAGGTTTCATATCTCTCATGTGACATACTTACTACTGAACTTTTGACAATTTCTAGGAATCAGTACCATGTGCTACATTCTGATTCACAGAGAATAATAAACTTGTGGTAATAGACCCAGCCTCCCAAGATCTTGTTCCCGTTTTTCATAAATGCAAAACTCCACAGCTGCCAGTCTCATGAATTAGCCCAGTATGGAGTTCTAATTTTTCCATGTGTTTTTTCTCTTGAAAAATGCCACTTATATTCATTTAAGAAATCACAAAGTAAAAAGGCAACATCATATAAAATTAACTGCAACAAAACCTAACTAGGGAAACAAATATTTATAAAAATGAATAAAACTTCTGGACAATTTTAAACAAATGTGAATCTCGAATCTCAATAACCAAGAAAACTTGAGCTGTAGAGCTTAGCACTCTGTTGGGCATTCCAAGGAATAGTGAAGTGTCTCCATCAAAGGGAGGTTACAATAGCTTGATGAACAAAAATAAGAGGCAGAAAATAAAAGGCAATCCAAAGCCAAGCACCGAAGTATATGGTGCAAATATAATTGCCACAGGTCATCCATGAAGGTGAGGTAAGAGAGCCTTTACTAGCCTCAGAAGTGACTTTTTTGGAATAGCTATTCGTTGTTCTAAATCTTGATATATAGACAAAAGGAGGTTAGGTAGAGAATAGCAAAAGTAATTTGGTTGAAGGAAATAGAAGCAGGTAAGAAAGACGTGCCTACTCGATGTTGCAGAAGGGGAAAGAAGCATGCCAAACTGAGGTTTCAAGGATGGGCACAATCCACCAGGAAAAGAAGTGGGAAAAGGACATTCCACAGGAAGGGTATGAACATGGAGCGATGCAAAAGGGTTTTACTTAGAGTATTGCCAGGCGTATAGATGACTAAAGCCCATGATGATAAGAGAAGGCTTAGAAGTGAGATTTATTTGAAGTGCATAAAATGTAGGGTTGCCATCGTTATCAGTAAAAATCATGAAACTCAGTTTCTACCTGCACCTTGCTCAGTTACCATGACTGTTGTGGGAAAGGCATGACCAGGCAGTGTTCCACACCTGGAAAGTACCAGACTGATAGATCAGTACCCTAAGAGAAAATCTAAAGCACTGGCTCAGATGCAATATCCAGGAAGGATGGGGAGTCATTCTCTAGAAAAAAATATATGCACTATATCAAAGGTCTTTATATGGTACTATGTCCCTAGGAGGTAAACATAAATTGGTCCAGAAACCAAGGGACAGTAGTAGGTATGTCCCACTCAGAGTTACTTCCAATGACCCACTGAGGGACTTGATGCTTTTCATCCTCACAGCTTAAAAGCTCTTTTTCTCAAAAATAACATATTTTTGCTTAATCATCTATAGCAAATGTTTATATAATGATTGTCATTTTGTACCAACAAGAAGTAACAATGCATTCAGCAAAAGAAATGGAATGAGAAAGGAATTGAGTTTCTTTTCTTACCTCTTCCTTCTTCTAGAGGTCACCTGGATCATGGCCTTTTTCTGCATTTCTCCAACCTCTCCTTCCATAATAACCTCTTCAACTCTGTGCCTCTTGACTCCACTGCTTCCCTGTTATAAAGACCCTTGTGATTACATCAAACCCACCTGGATGAACCAGATACTCTCTCCATCTGAATATCCTTGACTCATTACATTTCCAAATTCCCTTTTGCTGTGTAAGGTAACATATTCACAGGTTTCAAGAATCAGAACACTGATATTTTGGGAGGCATTCTATCCACTACACTAAACCTCAGTTTTCTCATCTGCAAAGTGGAGATAATAAAAGAAATTGCCTGTTAGGATCGTTATGGGAATAAGAAGTCTATCTATAGCTCTTAGCAGAGTATCTGACATATAATAATTATGGCCAATGTTATTGTGTCCTTACAAACATTATTTAACTGAGGCTATGATATAAATAGTGTTCCCCCATTTATATCCTAGTTAGATAAACTATATCCATAGCATTTTTAGCCATGACTTCTGGAGCTTTATCAATGGTGACACAGAAAGTGCTTCCGTAGTTCCAAGGTACTTCTAGTATGCCTGTGGCTTTGGCAGAGTGAAAGATTTCAACTGGTACATCTTATTACATGGGTGGTCGAGTTATTGAACTCTATTGACAAAGGGCTGGATTTTCCAGCAAGATGGAGCTTCATTAAAATTCTGCAGAGACTGAAAATTCAATAATCTTTCTCACAAAGCACTGCATGAGCAGGGCTGATTAGGCAATTCCTTTCTCATTCCATTTCTTTTGCTAAAAGCATTGTTACTTCTTGTTTGGTACAAAAAGACAATCATTAAATGAGCATTCTCTATAGGTGATTAAGCGGAAAGTTTTAAAGGTGTGCTGACTCCTTTCTCAAGCCTAATTGAGGGCTTGAAAGGGGAGGGGAGGAAAAAAAAAAACAAAACAAACACGATTACCGTATTCTGGACTGAAATATGGAAAGCATCATGACGCTAATAAATACTTGGCAGATTTTTCTTTTAGACTCTAGCTCTTCCTCTTATTTATCAAACTTGCTTTTCCCCCACCAACCCACTTCCTCACTTTTCCCCTGCCTGACCCTCTTTCACTCTTCTTTTTCCAGAAGAGTTAACTCATGGTGGACATAATACACAATTGTGCCCAATGAGCCTTATATTTTCCTGATTAAATCCACTGTAATTACTGGACTTGAGAGCAGATAACACACAAGTACCTATCTTTCTAGCCCCACTTAATATCTAATAATGATTGCATCAATAGAGTAGTGTGAGAAACCTGGGTTGCCACATGTAAGTAGAATTTTAGGATAAAACTAAGGAACTCTTCCCTTTCATTCATATATAAACTCTATCTCTCAATCCTCTTTTCTCTATTTGATTTTCCATCCTGACAGAAACAGGCTTTGTCACAGTAGTTTTCTCTGTAGAATATAACTAACCTGGCTTTGCCATAGCGCATTTTTTAAAATATGTTTTGTTCACCGGTATATAGGAGAATGGCAAGCATGTAGTTGTTAAATATTTGATTAATACATTAATTAATTAATTAATTAATCAACATTGAGGGCAATAACAAATGAGATCTGCCCTGTTCATGTCCTCTCTATAACAATAACTTGATGGGGGTCTCCTGGGTGGCTCAGCCAATTAAGCATCCACTTTCGGCTTAAGTCATGATCTCAACAGTTCATGAGTTCAAGCTCAACATCGGGCTCTCTGCTGTCAGCGCAGAGCCCATATCGGGTCCTCTGTCCCCTCTCTCTCTGCCCCTGCCCCACTCACTCTCGCTCTCTCAAAAGTAAATGAACTTAAAAAAAAATAACTTGATGGGATTCTTTAACTTGAGTCTTTCTAAAAATAGGAAAAGTATGCATTGAAAATATCAATCTATGCTATGAGAAAATAAAGCTAAATGTGTGCAACTATCTATTATTTTATGCTTAATTATATTTAAGAAAAATGTAAATAATATTGACTGAGGTTCTGATGGAAGATTTTCATTTCTCTTAGTTAAGGGAGTCCTTGAATGCTCCTGACTAGGTATTCCTAAGAATATTCTTTCTAATCCAGTCCAAATTTCTCATCTTGCACCATCAAAATCCTGCTGGTCTTCTTAAGTTTGAGCCACTCTGTCCTTGTCCCACAACAACTTGCTCTAGGATGTCACTTTTTCACATCAGCCCTTCATCCTTAATATTTCATGAACTAGGCTAAAGAGCAGATATCAAGTAGCAGGACTTTACCCATTTTATAAAAAGAATGTTTTCATTCCAGCCAATTTCCTTTATAAAAATACCTGCTGCACATTACTCATCTGATTAGTTTCCAGAAGGCTCTAGGCATTACTCACTGGCCTGAGCATCATCAATGTCCTGCCTGTGTCTTGCCTATGCCTCTGCAATGGAAAGGGTATTTTATTCTGCTCCCTTTGGCAGAAAGAGAAACAGGTATGCTCTATATAATTCCCTTTATATCAAACTCCATGGGCATCGCAAAGTATTTGGTTGTATGGGAATTATAAAAAGAACACAAGCCTTATCTGCAGGCTCCAGAGCTTGGTCTCCCTTTGTCACGACTTTGCAAATGAAGGGAAGTGTCCCGAATGCAGCATGGGAGACAGAAGAGGGTAAGCACACCCATCCCACCCCTTTCCAGCTCCAGAGCTCCTGACTTATTTTTTATGGGTTGATACTGTGTTCTGTGTGTGGTCTGAGGAGTGGGATGGGATGGACAGTGTGAAATGACTAGAAAGGGCAGTGTCTTCCTTGCAGCAGGCTGGATGAGAGCTCATCGCAGGACAGATGGATGCACTGTGAGCCAAGATATGGAAGTTGCAGGCAGGGCAGATAGACACTGCACTTGAGGATTCACAGACACCATCTCCCCTGCTGAGATGTTGCCTGAAGCAACCAGGAAACTGCTTCAGCTGGCAGAGCCCTAGAGGCCAGGCTGGTTCGCTGGGGGCTGGACTTGCTATCTCTGCCTAAAGGCTTCAGGCCAGTGATAACCACAGATGGCAGTGAAGAAAACAGTAACATACACTGTAGGTATCAGCAGAGTCAAGCACAAAAGAGAACTAATATTCACATAATTTTCATTCAGCCAAGTGAAAAAGCAACAGGAATAGAAAGTCTTATGGCTCCGAAAAACCCAAGCCCCTTCTTCAAGCTCGCTCTTCCTTCCATGTAACTCTGATGCTCTCTGCAAAATCATAAAGTAGACAATCATTGCATTTAGCCCACAAGTTTAGCTCTTTCATTGTATTGGCCCATCTTCCTTTCCCACCTTGGAATCCCATACCCTCGTTAAAAGTCCTTTCTCTAACCAAAGATGTAAAGGATCTGTATGCTGAAAACTATAGAAAGCTTATGAAGGTAATTGAAGAAGATTTAAAGAAATGGAAAGACATTCCCTGCTCATGGATTGGAAGAATAAATATTGTCAAAATGTCAATACTACCCAAAGCTATCTACACATTCAATGCAATCCCAATCAAAATTGCACCAGCATTCTTCTCGAAACTAGAACAAGCAATCCTAAAATTCATATGGAACCACAAAAGGCCCCGAATAGCCAAAGTAATTTTGAAGAAGAAGACCAAAGCAGGAGGCATCACAATCCCAGACTTTAGCCTCTACTACAAAGCTGTCATCATCAAGACAGCATGGTATTGGCACAAAAACAGACACATAGACCAATGGAATAGAATAGAAACCCCAGAACTAGACCCACAAACGTACGGCCAACTCATCTTTGACAAAGCAGGAAAGAACATCCAATGGAAAAAAGGCAGTCTCTTTAACAAATGGTGCTGGGAGAACTGGACAGCAACATGCAGAAGGTTGAAACTAGACCACTTTCTCACACCATTCACAAAAATAAACTCAAAATGGATAAAGGACCTGAATGTGAGGCAGGAAACCATCAAAACCTTAGAGGACAAAGCAGGAAAAGACCTCTCTGACCTCAGCCGTAGCAATCTCTTCCTCGACACATCCCCAAAGGCAAGGGAATTCAAAGCAAAAGTGAATTACTGGGACCTTATGAAGATAAAAAGCTTCTGCACAGCAAAGGAAACAACCAAGAAAACTAAAAGGCAACCAACGGAATGGGAAAAGATATTTGCAAATGACATATCGGACAAAGGGCTAGTATCCAAAATCTATAAAGAGCTCACCAAACTCCACACTCGAAAAACAAATAACCCAGTGAAGAAATGGGCAGAAAACATGAATAGACACTTCTCTAAAGAAGACATCTGGATGGCCAACAGGCACGTGAAAAGATGTTCAGCATCGCTCCTTATCAGGGAAATACAAATCGAAACCACACTCAGATATCACCTCACGCCAGTCAGAGTGGCCAAAATGAACAAATCAGGAGACTATAGATGCTGGAGAGGATGTGGAGAAACGGGAACCCTCTTGCACTGTTGGTGGGAATGCAAATTGGTGCAGCCGCTCTGGAAAGCAGTGTGGAGGTTCCTCAGAAAATTAAAAATAGACCTACCCTATGACCCAGCAATAGCACTGCTAGGAATTTATCCAAGGGATACAGGAGTACTGATGCATAGGGGCACTTGTACCCCAATGTTCATAGCAGCAGTCTCAACAATAGCCAAATGATGGAAAGAGCCTAAATGTCCATCAACGGATGAATGGATAAAGAAATTGTGGTTTATATACACAATGGAATACTACGTGGCAATGAGAAAAAATGAAATATGGCCTTTTGTAGCAACGTGGATGGAACTGGAGAGTGTGATGCTAAGTGAAATAAGCCATACAGAGAAAGACAGATACCATATGGTTTCACTCTTATGTGGATCCTGAAAAACTTAACAGAAACCCATGGGGGAGGGGAAGGAAAAAAAAAAAAAAAGAGGTTAGAGTGGGAGAGAGCCAAAGCATAAGAGACTGTTAAAAACTGAGAACAAACTGAGGGTTGATGGGGGGTGGGAGGGAGGGGAGGGTGGGTGATGGGTATTGAGGAGGGCACCTTTTGGGATGAGCACTGGGTGTTGTATGGAAACCAATTTGACAATAAATTTCATATATTAAAAAAAAAAAAAGTCCTTTCTCACCTTCCTTGAAAAGACCCTGCTCTCAGACTCATGATGGGGAAGAATCGGTGTTCTGGGTGAGCATTTGAAACAGTAGACTAAGTAAAGCAGATTGTCCTCCTCAATGCAGCTGGGCATCATCCAACCCACTGAAGGCCTGAATATAATACAACTGCAGAAGGACACATTTCCTCTCTGCTTAAACTGAACATCAGTTTTCTCTTACCTTTCAATTCAGACACCATCAGCTTTCCTGGTTCTTAGGCTTGGAGACTGAGCCAGACCCCCAGGTTTCCTGGGTCTCCAACTTTCAGGCACCAGTCATGGTACTTGGTAGCTTCCACAATCATGTGAGCCAGTTCCTCAAATTCCTCATATTCAATCTCTATTTCTACCTATTTCTATATCTATACATCTATATATGTATACATATATGTATATGTATCTTACTGTTCTGTGTCTCTGGACAACCCTAACAAATACCAAATGTGCTCAAATATTTGTTTCTTTCTTAAATATAAAATACTTATCTTAACACTATTCATTTATTACACAGAGGCAGTATTATGAGCATTCATTTTCAACAGAATGTTCTGCAGCTATTTCTGAGATTTTCTGCCTTTCTTCTCAGGCTTACCATCATCATCTCTTACTGATATCAGGATGCTTATCTGCAGTGGAAATAGAGCTAATAGGACTACAAAGACATAAAGTAAAGCTTACAACTGTACTTAACCTGAGACCCAATTTTCTCATCCATAAAATTAAAAAAAATCATTGTGGGAATTAGAAAAAAAAATACATGCAATTGTAGCACACAGCAGGTGCTCAAATGGCAAATATTAGCATTATGATAAACAGTGAATTGAAATAATAGTGTGTCTAAAAGGAATTAGGAGCATGATGGGTAGTTAAAGCAGTGGAGAGATAATACTGAAGCTCAAAATATAAGAACTTCCATATCTTTCCACTTCCCCATAGCCTTGACTTATCTGTTAAATCTCAAACGTCTCTAAGACATAGCTCAAAATCTCCACCACCAAGAATCCAGAATCAACTCCTGTTGGAATATTACATACCTGTAAAAAGTATGAGATCATGCCATTTGAGACAACATGGATGGACCTAGAGGGTATTATGCTAAGTAAAATAAATCAGATAAAGACAAATAGCATTTGATTATACTCATAAATAGAATCTAAAAAAATAAAGAAACAAAAAGCAGAATCAGAACTATAAATAGAACAAATTGATGGTTTGCAGAGGGGAGTGGTATTGGAGATAGGGAAAAGTGGGTGAAGAGGAGAGGGAGATACAGGCTTTGAGTTATGGAAAGAATAAGTCATGGTAATAAAAGGCACAAGAAGGAATACAGTCAATGATATTGTAACAGCAATGTAATGGGACAGATGGAAGCTACACTTGCGAAGAACACAGCATAAGGTATAAACTAGTCAAATCACTAAGTTGTACACCTGAAACTAATGTTATACTGTGTGTCAGTTTTACCCAAATAAAACAAATTAAAAACTAAAAATTAAAAAACGAATAATTACCACTCTTGTCTCCCAAAGCCTCGTAATTGAGACTCTACACATATTTGATTTTTTTTTTTTATTTATATATGAAATTTATTGTCAAATTGGTTTCCATACAACACCCAGTGCTCATCCCAAAAGGTGCCCTCCTCAGTACCCATCACCCACCCTCTCCTCCCTCCCACTCCCCATCGACCCTTAGTTTGTTCTCAGTTCTCAACAGTCTCTTATGCTTTGGCTCTCTCCCACTCTAACCTCTTTTTTTTTTTTTTTTTTGTTCCCCTCCCCCATGGGTTTTTCTTAAGTTTCTCAGGATCCACATAAGAGTGAAACCATATGGTATCTGTCTTTCTCTGTATGGCTTATTTCACTTAGCATCACACTCTCCAGTTCCATCCACGTTGCTACAAAAGGCCATATTTCATTTTTTCTCATTGCCACGTAGTACTCCATTGTGTATATAAACCACAATTTCTTTATCCATTCATCAGTTGATGGACATTTAGGCTCTTTCCATAATTTGGCTATTGTTGAGAGTGCTGCTATGAACATTGGGGTACAAGTGCCCCTATGCATCAGTACTCCTGTGTCCCTTGGATAAATTCCTAGCAGTGCTATTGCTGGGTCATAGGGTAGGTCTATTTTTAATTTTCTGAGGAACCTCCACACTGCTTTCCAGAGCGGCTGCACCAATTTGCATTCCCACCAACAGTGCAAGAGGGTTCCCGTTTCTCCACATCCTCTCCAGCATCTATAGTCTCCTGATTTGTTCATTTTGGCCACTCTGACTGGCGTGAGGTGATATCTGAGTGTGGTTTTGATTTGTATTTCCCTGATAAGGAGCGACGCTGAACATCTTTTCATGTGCCTGTTGGCCATCCGGATGTCTTCTTTAGAGAAGTGTCTATTCATGTTTTCTGCCCATTTCTTCACTGGGTTATTTGCTTTTCGGGTGTGGAGTTTGGTGAGCTCTTTATAGATTTTGGATACTAGCCCTTTGTCCGATATGTCATTTGCAAATATCTTTTCCCATTCCGTTGGTTGCCTTTTAGTTTTGTTGGTTGTTTCCTTTGCCGTGCAGAAGCTTTTTATCTTCATAAGGTCCCAGTAATTCACTTTTGCTTTTAATTCCCTTGCCTTTGGGGATGTGTCGAGTAAGAGATTGCTACGGCTGAGGTCAGAGAGGTCTTTTCCTGCTTTCTCCTCTAAGGTTTTGATGGTTTCCTGTCTCACATTCAGGTCCTTTATCCATTTTGAGTTTATTTTTGTGAATGGTGTGAGAAAGTGGTCTAGTTTCAACCTTCTGCATGTTGCTGTCCAGTTCTCCCAGCACCATTTGTTGAAGAGACTGTCTTTTTTCCATTGGATGTTCTTTCCTGCTTTGTCAAAGATGAGTTGGCCGTACGTTTGTGGGTCTAGTTCCGGGGTTTCTATTCTATTCCATTGGTCTATGTGTCTGTTTTGGTGCCAATACCATGCTGTCTTGATGATGACAGCTTTGTAGTAGAGGCTAAAGTCTGGGATGGTGATGCCTCCTGCTTTGGTCTTCTTCTTCAAAATTACTTTGGCTATTCGGGGCCTTTTGTGGTTCCATATGAATTTTAGGATTGCTTGTTCTAGTTTCGAGAAGAATGCTGGTGCAATTTTGATTGGGATTGCATTGAATGTGTAGATAGCTTTGGGTAGTATTGACATTTTGACAATATTTATTCTTCCAATCCATGAGCAGGGAATGTCTTTCCATTTCTTTAAATCTTCTTCAATTACCTTCATAAGCTTTCTATAGTTTTCAGCATACAGATCCTTTACATCTTTGGTTAGATTGATTCCTAGGTATTTTATGCTTCTTGGTGCAATTGTGAATGGGATCAGTTTCTTTATTTGTCTTTCTGTTGCTTCATTGTTAGTGTATAAGAATGCAACTGATTTCTGTACATTGATTTTGTATCCTGCAACTTTGCTGAATTCATGTATCAGTTCTAGCAGACTTTTGGTGGAGTCTATCGGATTTTCCATGTATAATATCATGTCATCTGCAAAGAGCGAAAGCTTGACTTCATCTTTGCCAATTTTGACGCCTTTGATTTCCTTTTGTTGTCTGATTGCTGATGCTAGAACTTCCAGCACTATGTTAAACAACAGCGGTGAGAGTGGGCATCCCTGTCGTGTTCCTGATCTCAGGGAAAAAGCTCTCAGTTTTTCCCCGTTGAGGATGATGTTAGCTGTGGGCTTTTCATAAATGGCTTTTATGATCTTTAAGTATGTTCCTTCTATCCCGACTTTCTCAAGAGTTTTTATTAAGAAAGGGTGCTGGATTTTGTCAAAGGCCTTTTCTGCATCGATTGACAGGATCATATGGTTCTTCTCTTTTTTTTTGTTAATGTGATGTATCACGTTGATTGATTTGCGAATGTTGAACCAGCCCTGCATCCCAGGAATGAATCCCACTTGATCATGGTGAATAATTCTTTTTATATGCCGTTGAATTCGATTTGCTAGTATCTTATTGAGAATTTTTGCATCCATATTCATCAGGGATATTGGCCGGTAGTTCTCTTTTTTTACTGGGTCTCTGTCTGGTTTAGGAATCAAAGTAATACTGGCTTCATAGAATGAGTCTGGAAGTTTTCCTTCCCTTTCTATTTCTTGGAATAGCTTGAGAAGGATAGGTATTATCTCTGCTTTAAACGTCTGGTAGAACTCCCCTGGGAAGCCATCTGGTCCTGGACTCTTATTTGTTGGGAGATTTTTGATAACCGATTCAATTTCTTCGCTGGTGATGGGTCTGTTCAAGCTTTCTATTTCCTCCTGATTGAGTTTTGGAAGAGTGTGGGTGTTCAGGAATTTGTCCATTTCTTCTAGGTTGTCCAATTTGTTGGCATATAATTTTTCATAGTATTCCCTGATAATTGTTTGTATCTCTGAGGGATTGGTTGTAATAATTCCATTTTCATTCATGATTTTATCTATTTGGGTCATCTCCCTTTTCTTTTTGAGAAGCCTGGCTAGAGGTTTGTCAATTTTGTTTATTTTTTCAAAAAACCAACTCTTGGTTTCATTGATCTGCTCTACAGTTTTTTTAGATTCTATATTGTTTATTTCTGCTCTGATCTTTATTATTTCTCTTCTTCTGCTGGGTTTAGGCTGCCTTTGCTGTTCTGCTTCTATTTCCTTTAGGTGTGCTGTTAGATTTTGTATTTGGGATTTTTCTTGTTTCTTGAGATAGGCCTGGATTGCAATGTATTTTCCTCTCAGGACTGCCTTCGCTGCGTCCCAAAGCGTTTGGATTGTTGTATTTTCATTTTCGTTTGTTTCCATATATTTTTTAATTTCTTCTCTAATTGCCTGGTTGACCCACTCATTCGTTAGTAGGGTGTTCTTTAACCTCCATGCTTTTGGAGGTTTTCCAGACTTTTTTCTGTGGTTGATTTCAAGCTTCATAGCGTTGTGGTCTGAAAGTATGCATGGTATGATTTCAATTCTTGTAAACTTATGAAGGGCTGTTTTGTGACCCAGTATATGATCTATCTTGGAGAATGTTCCATGTGCACTCGAGAAGAAAGTATATTCTGTTGCTTTGGGATGCAGAGTTCTAAATATATCTGTCAAGTCCATCTGATCCAATGTCTCATTCAGGGCCCTTGTTTCTTTATTGATCGTGTGTCTAGATGATCTATCCATTTCTGTAAGTGGGGTGTTAAAGTCCCCTGCAATTACCACATTCTTATCAATAAGGTTGCTTGTGTTTATGAGTAATTGTTTTATATATTTGGGCGCTCCGGTATTCGGCGCATAGACATTTATAATTGTTAGCTCTTCCTGATGGATAGACCCTGTCACTATTATATAATGTCCTTCTTCATCTCTTGTTACAGCCTTTAATTTAAAGTCTAGTTTGTCTGATATAAGGATGGCTACTCCAGCTTTCTTTTGGCTTCCAGTAGCATGATAAATAGTTCTCCATCCCCTCACTCTCAATCTAAAGGTGTCCTCAGGTCTAAAATGAGTCTCTTGTAGACAGCAAATAGATGGGTCTTGTTTTTTTATCCATTCTGATACCCTATGTCTTTTGGTTGGCGCATTTAGTCCATTTACATTCAGTGTTATTATAGAAAGATATGGGTTTAGAGTCATTGTGATGTCTGTATGTTTTATGCTTGTAGTGATGTCTCTGGTACTTTGTCTCACAGGGTCCCCCTTAGGATCTCTTGTAGGGCTGGTTTAGTGGTGACAAATTCCTTCAGTTTTTGTTTGTTTGGGAAGACCTTTATCTCTCCTTCTATTCTAAATGACAGACTTGCTGGATAAAGGATTCTCGGCTGCATATTTTTTCTGTCTAGCACACTGAAAATCTCGTGCCAATTCTTTCTGGCCTGCCAAGTTTCAAAAGAGAGATCAGTCACGAGTCTTATAGGTCTCCCTTTATATGTGAGGGCACGTTTACCCCTTGCTGCTTTCAGAATTTTCTCTTTATCCTTGTATTTTGCCAGTTTCACTATGATATGTCGTGCAGAAGATCGATTCAAGTTACGTCTGAAGGGAGTTCTCTGTGCCTCTTGGATTTCAATGCCTTTTTCCTTCCCCAGTTCAGGGAAGTTCTCAGCTATTATTTCTTCAAGTACCCCTTCAGCACCTTTCCCTCTCTCTTCCTCCTCTGGGATACCAATGATGCGTATATTATTTCTTTTTAGTGTATCACTTAGTTCTCTAATTTTCCCCTCATATTCCTGGATTTTTTTATCCCTCTTTTTCTCAGCTTCCTCTTTTTCCATAACTTTATCTTCTAGTTCACCTATTCTCTCCTCTGCCTCTTCAATCCGAGCCGTGGTGGTTTCCATTTTGTTATGCATTTCGTTTAAAGCGTTTTTCAGCTCCTCGTGACTGTTCCTTAGTCCCTTGATCTCTGTAGCAAGAGATTCTCTGCTGTCAGCTATACTGTTTTCAAGCCCAGCGATTAATTTTATGACTATTATTCTAAATTCACTTTCTGTTATATTATTTAAATCCTTTTTGATCAGCTCATTAGCTGTTGTTATTTCCTGGAGATTCTTCTGAGGGGAATTCTTCCGCTTGGTCATTTTGGATAGTCCCTGGCGTGGTGAGGACCTGCAGGGCACTTCCCCTGTGCTGTGGTGTATAACTGGAGTTGGTGGGCGGAGCCGCAGTCAGACCTGATGTCTGCCCCCAGCCCACCGCTGGGGCCACAGTCAGACTGGTGCGTGCCTTCTCTTCCCCTCTCCTAGGGGCGGGATTCACTGTGGGGTGGGGTGGTCTGTCTGGGCTACTTGCACACTGCCAGGCTTGTGATGCTGGGGATCTGGCGTCTTAGCTGGGGTGGGTAGGCAAGGTGCACAGGGGCAGGAGGGGCAGGCTTAGCTTGCTTCTCCTTAGGTGATCCACTTCAGAAGGGGCCCTGTGGCAGCAAGAGGGAGTCAGATCCGCTGCCGGAGGTTTGGCTCCGCAGAAGCGCAGAGTTGGGTGTTTGCGCGGAGCGAGCAAGTTCCCTGGCAGGAACTGGTTCTCTTTGGGATTTTGGCTGGGGGATGGGCGGGGAAGATGGCGCTGGCGAGCGCCTTTGTTCCCCACCAAACTGAGCTCTGTCGTCCGGGGGCTCAGCAGCTCTCCTTCCCTTTGTCCTCCAGCCTTCCCGCTTTCTGAGCAGAGCTGTTAACTTACGACTTCCCAGACGCTAAGTCGCGCTTGCTGTGGGAACACAGTCCGTCAGGCCCCTCCGCTTTTTGCAAGCCAGACTCGGGGGCTCAGCTTGGCCGGCGAGCTGCCCCTCCGCCCCGGCTCCCTCCCACCAGTCCGTGGAGCGCGCACCGCCTCGCCGCCCTTCCTACCCTCTTCCGTGGGCCTCTCGTCTGTGCTTGGCTCCGGCGACTCCGTTCTGCTAATCCTCTGGTGGTTTTCTGGGTTATTTAGGCAGGTGTAGGTGGAATCTAAGTGATCAGCAGGACGCGCGGTGATCCCAGCGTCCTCCTACGCCGCCATCTTCCTCCAATCTACACATATTTGATTAAATTCCTCCACAATTTAATAAAGAATTCCATTGCCTGGGGCACCTGGGTGGCTCAGTCGGTTGAGCATCCAACTTCAGCTCAGGTCATGATCTCACAGTTTGCAAGTTCAAGCCCCCATCGGGCTCTGGGCTGACAGCTCAGAGCCTGGAACCTGCTTCAGATTCTGTGTCTCCCTCTGTATGCCTATTCCTCACTAGCACTCTGTCTGTCTGTCTGTCTGTCTCTCTCTCTTTCTCTCAAAAATAAATAAAAACATTAAAAAAAGTATTCCATTTCCTATACATAAATTATTTATTTATTTATTTATTTATTAGAAATTAATGGTTGAAGGTAACACCAAAGAGTCACCATTCCTGGAACACCTTGAACTTATCCTTCTATGTGGCTATTATCCCTGTACTCCCCAGAATAAATGAATAAAATAAAAATAATGTGGAAATAATTTTATCCTTTGGAAAATGCAGAAATAATCACACTGTTCCTTGGGATAGGTTTAAGGAGAAAGAGTGGTGGTGAGTGATATTCTAATAAAGAGACATAAATAATGGATAATTGGGAGATAATTAAGGAAATGGATGCCTGTTTAGAAAGATAAGACTCTAGTGTTATCTATAGATGAGAATGTGTCATCTCAGAGAGGGGTGGAACACAAAAGCAGAAGTACTTTTCTGCATTTAATTCTGAACAATGAGAGAAATCCTAAGATATCAAGGTGGCTGAGAAGCAGGCCTGCTGGCCGTCAACTCAGTATCAAAGGATTGAAGGAATGTCACATAACCAAGCTTTAAGTTCCCTAATGGAATGACTCAAGAGAGGGTGCTTTGAAAAGTGCCCAGCTGCTTCTATGCCCACAGGTGGACACAGCAACTCACTTAAGAGCATATTGATGCTGATAATCATGATGACAGGAAATGCTGAAGACAGTCACACTAGGATATGTAAATGCAAGGCCAAGAGGTACCCACTTTCCTGAAGGAAAGTATAACAAAGACTTCTGTAGCTCGATAAAGATGAACCCACTTGTTTCCCTCTGGTAGGCATAGCTCAGGGAGAGGGTGGATTAATATATATAAATACATCAGGGCTTTCTGGGAGGAAACGTAGAGCCAAAACCAGTATGTGCGTGTGTGTTTGTGTTTGTGTCTGTGTGTGTGTTTGTGTGTAGGGAAGGGGGACTGTAGACTAGCATGATCCTAAAGAATGACTGCAGGCAAGATAGGATACCAAGGGTGAATTCATCAAGGGAGAGAAATTCTGGACCAAGCAGCTGAGCTAAACAGTGGCCAACAACGTTATAAGGAAGGCTGCTTCCAGTACAATCAAAGCCCCTTCGTTCACAGTTGTCCTGGGATGACAGCGACTTGGAGAATTGTGGCTGAGTGTGAAATGGTAGTTTCCCTTATACTCAATGTGATTTAGCCTAAGTCAGGACAGGAAATGTAAGAAATAACTAGTTTCACTCAATGAGTTTGAATCTCCTGGCCAAAATAAGTGGTTTTTCTGACAACTGAGAGTCCTAATTTACAAGAGTGCTAAACCATTCATACCAATTATTGAAGAACCTTGATTAAAAGGATAGTGTGAACAGAGAGGATGTGGTTCTGTGAATAATTGTCTGGTGAGATTATTGTCAATTTGGAACGGTTTATTTACTTAAAAGGTGGTTTATGAGCACTTTGCTCACAGTTATCATTGCTCCATTTTTTAAACTTTATTTTTTATTTTTTAAAATTTACATCCAAATTAGTTAGCATATAGTGAATCATTGCTCCATTTTTAAACATAAATTCACAGTGAAAAACTTATGCCATATCTACTTTATTTCATTTATAGATCACTTATATCCTGGTAAACTAGAGCAGAGCCTTGTTTAGAAGTTCTGTTTCTGAATTTTGGCACAGCATCGACAAGGCACCTCCCACAAAATGCTTGTGACAAGATGGAGAGATAAGACTGGATAATACTTCAATCAGGTGGTGTGATAATCTGTTTTATCTTCATATTTGTTTTGTTCAATGTTTCATAATTAATAATCACACTAATAAGAATAGTAACACCTAACTTTTACTGAGTTTTTATACTGTTCCAGATGACACAAGGTTGTGTGTACTTTCTTGTTTGATCTCAAAACTTTGTAAGATACATGTTAACATTACTTCCCTTTTAAATGAGGCAATGGAGAATTAGAGATTTTCAGTCACAGTTAAGTAGCAAAACAGCAGTGATGGTTCACTCCAATGCTTTTTTTTTTTTTAATGCTAGAGAAATCTTAGAAATAAAAGGAAGACACGGATTCCACCAACAGACAATGATAATAGACATATCAAAAACTTGTGGAAAACTTACAGGCTATTTTTGACTAGCAAATTTAGAAAAGTAAGAAAATAAAGACTGGGACAGAAGTAGGTATTTCAAGCCATTTGCTTGTGGTGCCTTATAAGATAATCAGTGGCTGCCAACGTAGTGGAAGAAACACACAGCAGTGAACCAGACCCTTGGGGCAGGTTTCTAAGGGCCAACAGTAGGGTAGTTCCAAAACCATGCAGGAATGAGGAGTTGATGAAAATAGGTACAGCTAACCAGTTCTTAAGAATTCACTTCTCCTTTCAGATCAAAGCCTTCAAGGCTAGTGTTATACTACAAGGAAGCTACCTCCTTTCACTGGCTTCCCAAGGTTAAGAAGATGAATCCATGACCAGAAGAATTACATGGCAGAGTGACAGCAAATGGGAGCAATAAACAAGGGATCTCTACTATCGGAACTTTTCATTCCTTATTCTTATTGGGTTCTAACACAGATGAAAGCTTTTTCCCTAAGTTCTTCTCCAAATCACACTAGCAATCAGAGTAGCCAATGCCCCCAGGGAACATAACTTCCCAGGGTATAATAACTCGACACCAGAGTAGTACAACTACCTCAAAAGGCACACAAGGATTTGGATTATGTATATTCCATCTCAAGTAAAATACTAGAGGTAAGGTGAACCAAAATGTTAAGACACTTCAGGAGATAAGAGAAAACATAATCATTATAAAACAAGAAAACAAAATCATTGCAGAAAAACCCACTAGAAATATTAGGCTTAAAAATTATAATAATTTGATGCCTCTATCTGGGCATGATGTAATAAATAGCATTAATTTTTTCCTTTAATGGTGAACAAGTAGAAAACTCAAATGAATGTCACGCACACACTATTTTCAGACATTTGACAACAGGTCTATGAAAGACTATGGCAAATAAGAGAAGGGGGACCATCTAAGAGAAGGGGAACAAGTGATATAAGCCTGATGATTTCCTTTGATTTCTACCATAAGGCATTTTTCAGACTGTGGCAGGGAGAGCAAAGCAAAATTGAGTTGAATAGCAGGGCTGGAAGCCGAGGCAGTTACAATTTGTGTGATAGATGGCTAGAAATGAGGAATAGCTCCAGAAAATGCAAAGGTGTCTACTTTAGTCTTTGTTGAATTTTGAGTTGAGGGTAAAACTCCATGAGTCCAGTCAAAGAACCACCATAAAGAAAACAATTCCCAGAGCTCACATAATATGTGGCAGTGTTCAAGTTTTGGCCCACTAAAATGGAGAAACCTCAATGAAGATTTCAAAATGGCATACTGTATTTGTAGGCTAACCTACACAGGAGCCATAATTCTCAAAGTGTGGTCTATGGAACCCTGGGGGAACCAGAGACCCTTTTAAGGGGGCCATGATATAAAAACTATTTTTACAATAATCAAAAGACATTATTTTCCTTTCTTACTATGTTGACATTTACACTAAAAGTGCAAAAGCAATTGTGGGAAAAGTCACTGATGATTTAGCATTAATCAAGGCTATATTAATTAGTAATTATATTCTTCACCTCAGTGCATGTGTAGTTAAAAAAAAGTTTCAATTATGGATGTTCTTGATGAAGCTATAAAAGTAATTAAATTTGCTTAATATCCATTCTTGTTTACACATATTTCCTATGCTAGGTGACAAAATAAGATGTACTTCTTATAGCACTTCATATAGCACTTCTTCTGCATACTGAAGTGTGGTGATTGCCTCCAGGAAAGCATTTTTGTAATTGTTTGAGTTACCAGATGAACAAGCCACTTTTTTCATGGGACACAATGTTAGTTGCAGTGTGGAATCTGAAGCCATATAAATGAACTTTTGTACTCTACGAATAGTTGGGAAATTTTTCAAGCTATAAAAACTACAAAAACCGGGGCACCTGGGCAGTTCAGTTGGTTAAGCATCCAACTCTTGATTTCAACTCAAGTCACGATTTCACAGTTCATGAGTTTGAGCCTTGCATCTCCACACTGATGGCATGGATCCTGCTCAGGATTCCCCCTCTCTCTGCCCTTTCCTCACTCCCTCCCTTCCTCCCTCCCTCCCTCTCTCTCTTTCAAAAACAAATAAACTTGGGGCGCCTGGGTGGCTCAGGTCACGATCTCACCTCACATCTGTGAGTTTGAGCCCCGCGTCGGGCTCTGTGCTGACAGCTCAGAGCCTGGAGCCTGTTTCAGATTCTGTGTCTCCCTCTCTCTGACCCTCCCCTGTTCATGCTCTGTCTCTCCCAGTCTCAAAAATAAATAAAATGTTAAAAAAATTTTTTTTAAAATAAAAAAAAAAAACAAATAAACTTAAAAAAACCCTACAAAAACCTACAGCCAATGTCAATATCACACTGAGTGATAAAACACTGAATTTTTTCCCCTTGAGATCAGGAACAAGGCAAGAGTTCCCACTTTCATCAGTTCTGCTCAACATTCTGCTGGAGGGCTGAGCTACTGCAATAAGGTTAAGAAAAGAGGCATAAATATAAGAGGAAACCAATTTGTTCCTATTTACAAAAGAAATGCTTGTTCACATAGAAAATCACAGGAAATGTCTAAAACAACGCTAGAATAAATCTAGCAATGTTATAGGATACAAGTTTAATATACAAAAAGCAATTATGCTTTTAAATATCATAAAAATTAAATTTAAAATATTAAAACTTGTTTTTTATAGTGCCATAAAACATGATACTTACAAATAAATTGGAAAAGACACTTAAGACCTCTACACTGAAAGCTGTACAACATTACTGAGAAAAAATTAAAGATGACCTAAATAAATACAGAGATATGTCATCTTCATGGATTGATTATAAGACTCAATATTAAGGTGGCAATTTGCCCCCAAATGACCTATTAATTTAATTCATTCTTAATACAAATTCCAACAGGCATTTTAGCAACTGCCAAACTGATTCTAAACCTTAGATAGAAATTTAAAGGACATAGAATAACCAAAGCAGTTTTTTTTAAATGTTTATTTATTTTTGAGAGAGAGAACAGAAATGGAAGGGGCAGAGAGAGAGGGAGACCCAGAATCAGAAGCAGGTTCCAGTCTCTGAGCTGTCAGCACAGAGCCCACGTGGTGCTCAAACCTGTGGAGTGAGGGAGATCATGGCCTGAGTTGAAGGTGGTTCCTTAACCAACTGAGCCACCCAGGCACCACCTAAAACAGTTTTTAAGAACAAAATTGGAGGACTCAAAGTATCTGATTATAAGACTTAAATACATAGTTGCTAATCAACACAGTTAAGCATTGGTTAAAAAGAGAAACCCATAGATCTCTGAAACAGAATAGAGTCAAAAATAGAATGCCCACAAATATAAACAATTGAGTTTCAACAGAAGCAACAATTTACAGGGAAAGGAACTTTCAACAAATGATGTTGGATAAACTAAATATTTAAATAATAAAAAATGAATATTAACTCTTATCTTACATGATGCACAAAAATTAATTTGAAATTGATTATAGATCTAAAACCAAAAATATCAAATTATGAAACTTCTAGAAGAAAACAAAAAAGAGTTTTGCAATCTTGTGGTATGCAAAGAAAATATTTGTAATAAGAATATATGAAGAATTCTCATAACTCAATAATTAGTTAAAAAATATAATAGAAATATAAACAAAAATATTTAAAAAGGCACTTCACAGAGAAGATAGCCAAATGATAAAAAACGTACAAGGAAGAGGCTCAAAATCATTAGTAATTAGAGAAACACAAATTAAAACCACAATATAATCTAGAACTAACACTGTTGGAGGAAATGTAAAATGGTATGACTTTAGAAAATGGTTTGACAGCTTCTTAAGAATTTAAACATAATTATCATATGACCAAAGCATTCTGCTGCTAATAATTTACCCAACAGAAATAAAAAATATATTCACCCAAAAACTATTAGGTAAATGCTTATAGCAGCCTTATTTTTGATAGTCCCAAATTGGAACTACCCAAAATGTCCATCAATGGGTGAATGAATAACAGATGTGGTATAACCATGCAATGGAATACTACCCACCAATGGAAAGAAACTATTATATTACACAGGAACATGGATAAATCTCAAAATAATTACACCAAGTAAAAGAAATTTGACAAAAGAGTATGTAAGATATGATTTCATTCATATAAAATTCTAGAAAATGCAAACTAATTTCTGGTCGGTAAGCAGGTCAGTGGTTGCTTAGGGAGCAAAGTGGAAGGACGGATGGATTACAAATAGGCATGAGGAAATGTTTGGAGGGGTAATTAAAACTCAATTACAGTTTTGCAGGTGCTTCCATATGTCAAAACTGATCATGGTGTACTTTTTAAATACTTGGAATGTATTGTCCTTTACACACCAATAAAGTTATAACAAAAATTCAAAGCATATTTTTATCTCTTTCCACTGTAGCAGACTAAAAACAATGGCAAGTGCAGTGGTGCTGAGCACCCGTAGCAGCCACCAAAGGGAATAAAATCTTCCCGGGAAGATAGTAGGTTCCAGGTCTAGAGAGGAACTGTGAATGCCGAGCCTAGAACATGTCATCATATCAAAGAACAAGGACGTTATCAAAGTCTACTAGGCTTTCTATCAAGAGGAATTGTGAACTTTGAATTCATAACTCCTCAACAGAAAAACAAAAACCCCCAGGCCTTTAGACCTACTACCAAACTTTAGGAAATGAAGCAGGCAGGCACCAAAGGGATACAATTAGCCAAATGCAGCCTCTTGGAAACAACATGGTTTACTCCACACAGCATCAAAACTTAGTTATTCATCCATTCATTTAATCAAGAAGAGGTGAAACAGCAACTACATATTTATCCCTATTTTTTATGTCATGAATGTGATTCAAGCATTATTTTTGTTTTCACAAATGAAAGTGTAATATGTTAAAAAAATTTTTTTATGTTTATTCATTTTTGAAAGACAGAGAGAGACAGAGCACAACTGGGGTGGAGTGGAGAGAGGGGGACACAGAATCTGAAGCAGGCTCCAAGTTCCGAGCTGTCAGCACAGAGCCCAATGCGGGGCTCGAACCCACAAGATGTGAAATCATGACCTGAGCCAAAGCTGGATGCTCAATCGACTGAGCCACCCAGGCGCGCCGAAAGTGTAATATATTTAAGATGTACAGCATGGTTGTTTGATTTATGTATATTCTGTGAAAGGATCCCAACCACTGAGTTAATTATCACATCCATTACCTCACATATTTATCTTTTTATTAGTAGTATTATTATTTTGTTGAGAACACTTAAGTTCTATTCACCTAGTAATTAATTTCAATTATATAATACAGTACTATCAAATATATCATGTTATACATCAGATCCTCAGACCTTGCTTATCTTACAATGGAAAGTTTGTACCCTTTACCAAAATCTCCCTATTTTCCAAATATCTGAGCCCCGGCAACCATTTTTTTACTCTCTGTTTCTATGAGTCTGACTTTTGTTTAAGATACCACATAGAAGGGGGGACTGAGGTGGAAGAGCAGCATGGAATTTTTTTTCCTCTCCCATCCCTGAAATGGAGTCAGAACACCACCAAACCATCTTGCACACTTAGAAAACTGATTTGAGGATTAACAAAACAATCTGCACAACCTGAACCACAGAACTCAGCAGGTATGTGGCGCAGAGGTGAACTGGGGGAGAGAGAAGCCACGGAGGGTAGGCAGCTGTTTTTGTTTGTGGAGAGAGGATGGATATGGGGGAGAGTACAGGAAAATCATTCCCCCTGAAAGCAGCTGGAGAGAAAAAGAAAGAATGGACTGAACAAAAAAGGGAGAAAAGATAAAGGAGAAAAGAGAGGGTTTAAATTCCTTTAAGACTTTATAAACAGGGAGAAGGCAGAGTCTGCAACTCTGCAGCTCAATACCTGGCAGTGCTCTGGTGGGAGGGGAAAATCCCCAGGAGCAGACAGCAATGTCCTAAGGGTCCTCAGGCCACATGAGGAAAGGCAGTTCCTCTGCTGGATGGACATTTAGTAGAGGCTGTGTGGCCACCCCAAGTCCTAGTGGACCCCAGAGAACAGCTGCATTCGCTGGTGTTGGAACAAGGACATTAAGGGTGAAGCCTGGTGCCAGGTGTATGGTGTGATTTACCATAATCCCTGAGATGCTGCTGCCACATGAATGTGTGAACTTTTTTCTGGGGTGGACTGGCATCCGGCCATAGTCTCTGATCATGTGCAGCAGCATAGTGGCATGAACGTTCCTGGGGGCAGTCCGGCACCTGGACATTGGTCAGCTCCGGGGGAGGGTCTGAGCATGTCCAAACTGCAGCGTCCTCAGAAGTGAGAGGTTTGGAAACACAGGCCCATCTGAGATAAAACTTGAGAGGGACTTCTGCCTGGCAGGCTGACAACTTGGTCATGGACAGTGTAGAAGTGGGGAGTGGAGAAAAGCCAGAGACAAAGGAGGGGTGCTTGATTGCTGGTCAGTGAGGGCAAAGAGTTGTAATGCTAGCAACTGGGAAACTGGGTGACGCCATTTTCATCTCTCACACGCATGTGCATACACGCCTACATGTGCCAAAACATTCCACCCCAGTAAACAAAGCAGCCCCATCTAGTGGAGAATGGAGCCGTTACTCCAAGCCCCACCCAACTGGGCCAGCCAGCTCTAGAGGAACACCACAGGTCTCTCTGCCTGCTTAGTTTGTGGATTATAAAGTGCTTCATAGTTTGACTTCTAGGGGAAAGTGGATATAATTTTAAGCGTATTTCATTCTGTTCACTGGTCCATCTATTCAATTTTTTTTCTTTTCTTATTCTTGAATTCAGAAAGAGAAAAAATTTGTTTTTATTTTCCATTTTTATAAAAAACATTTTTCTTTATTTTTTTCTAGTATATTTTTTACTTTTTTGTAAATTTTTAAAATTCTATTTTACTTTCATCATTTCATTTAATTCTATATTATTGAGTTCATATTTTTAAATTTTCAAAAGTTTGCCTTTTTTTCTTTTCTTTTCTTTTCTTTTTCTTTTCTTTCTCGTTTTTATCTATTCTATCAAGCTTTTTAAACAAACAGTACAAAAATACACGTAGGATCTAGAGTCCTTTATTTGACTTTTTTGTGTGGTTTTAAATTTTTAAATTTTAATTATTTTATTTTATTAATTATTTTTCTTTCTTCAAAATAATGAAATGAAGGAATTCACCCCAAAAGAATGAACAGGAAGAAATGACAGCCAGGGACTCAATCAACACAGATACAAGCAAGATGTTTGAACCAGAATTTAGAATCATGATAAGAATACTAACTGGGGTTGAAAACAGCATAGAATCCTTTCTACAGAAATAAAAGAAGTAAAATTTAGTCAAAATGAGATAAAAAATGCTATAACTGAGATGAAATCTCAAATGGATGCCACAGTGGCAAGGATCGAAGAAGCAGAGCAGTGATTCAGCAATATAGAGAACAAACTTATGGAGAATAATGAAGCAGAAAAAAAGAGGGAGACTAAGGCAAAAGAACATGATATAAGGATTAGAGAAATCAGTGACTCATTAAAAAGGAATAACATCCAGAAGGGGTGTTAGGGGTCCCAGAAGATGAAAAGAGAGAAAAAGGGGTAGAAGGCTTACATGAGTAAATCATAGCAGAAAACTTATCTAACCTGGGGAAAGACACAGACATCAAAATCCAGGAAGCACAGAAGACTCCCATTATCTTAAACAAAAACCGACCATCGACAAGGCATATCATAATCAAATTCACAAAACACTCAGGCAAGAAAAGAATCATGAAAGCAGCAAGGGGGAAAAAGTCCTTAATCAACAAAGGAAGACACATCTGGTTGGCAGCAGACCTATCCACAGAAAGTTGGCAGGCCAGAAAGGAGTGGTAGAATATATTCAATGTGCAGAAATGGAAAAATATGCAACCAAGAATTCTTTATCCAGCAAGGCTGTCATTCAAAATAGGAGAGATAAAGTTTCCCAGACAAACAAAAACTAAGGAGTTCGTGACCACTAAACCAGCCGTGCAAAGAATTTTAAGGGGGACTCTCTGAGGAGGAGAAAAGACAAAAAAAAACCCACAAAAACCAAAAAAGACCAAAAGCAACAAAGACTAGAAAGGAGCAGAGAACACCACCAGGAACTTCAACTCTACAGGCAACATAATGGCAATAAATTCATATCTTTCAGTACTCACTCTAAATGTCAATGGACTAAACGCTCCAATCAAAAGAAGCAGGGTAACAGAAGGAATAAAAAAAAAACAGATCCATCTATATGCTGTTTACAAGAGAACCATTTTAGAACTAAAGACATCTTCCAATTGGAAGTAAGTGGATGGAGAATGATCTATCATGCTGATAGTAGCCAAAGGAATGCTAGAGTAGCCATACTTATATCAGAAAATCTAGATTTTAAAATAAAGACTGTAACATGAGATGAAGAAAGGCATTATATCATAATTAAGTGGTCTATCCACCAAAAAGATCTAACAATTATAAACATTTATGCTCCAAACATGGAAGGACCCAAATATATAAATCAATTAATCCCAAACATAAAGAAACTCATTGATAATAATACCATAATAGTAGGGGACTTCAACATCCCACCTACAGCAATGGACAGATCATCTAAACAGAAAATCAACAAAGAAACAATGGCTTTGAATGACACACTGGACTGGATGGACTTAACAGATATATTCAGAACATTTCATCCTAAAGTACCAGAATACACATTCTTCTTGAGTGCACATAGAACGTTCTCCAGAATAGATCACATACAAGGACACAAATTAGCCCTCAACAAGTACAAAAAGATCGAGATCATACTGTGCATATTTTCAGAGCACAACCTATGAAACTCGAAATCAACCACAGAAAAAATATGGAAAGATAACAAATACTTGGAGACTAAAGAACATTCTACTAAAGAATGAATAGGCTAACCAAGAAGTTAAAGAGGAAATTAAAAAGTACATACAGACTAATGAAAATGATAACACCACAGCCCCAAACCTCTGCAATGCAGCAAAAGTGGTCATAAGAGGGAAGTATATAGCAATCCAGGACTTCCTAAAGAAGGAACAAAGTTCTCAAAATACACAACCTAACCTTACTCCTTAAAGAGCTGGAAAAAGAACAGCAAATAAAACCCCAAACCAGCAGAAGATGGGAAATAACAAAAATTGGAGCAGAAATCAATGCTATCAAAACCAAAAAACAAAACAGTAGAACAGATCAATGAAACAAGAAGATTTTTCTTTCAAGGAATTAGCTAAATTGATAAAGCACTAGCCAGCTTTATCAAAAAGAAAAAGGAAAGGACCCAAATAAATAAAATCAAGAATAAAAGAGGAGACATCATAACCAACACAGCAGAAATAAAAACAATAATAAGAGAATATTATAAGCAATTATATGCCAATAAATTCGGCACTCTGGAAGAAATGGACAAATTCCTAGAAACATATAAACTACCAAAACTGAAACAGGAAGAAATAGAAAATTTGAACAGACCCATAAGTAGCAAAGAAATAGATTAAGCAATCAAAAATCTCCCCAAAAAAACAAGAGTCCAGGGCCGGATGGCTTTCCAGGGGAATTCTGTGAAACATTTAAAGAAGAGTTAATACCTATTCTTTTGAAGCTGTTCCAAAAAATAGAAATGGAAGGAAAACTTCCAAACTCATTCTATGAAGCCAGCATTACCTTGATTCCAAAACCAGACAGAGATCCCACTAAAAAGGAGAACTACAGACCAATTTCCCTGATGAACATAGATGCAAAAATCCTCAAGATACTAGCCAACTGATCCAACAATACATTAAAAGAAATATTCACCATGACCAAGTGGGATTTATACCTGGGATGCAGGGCTGGTTCAATATCTGATAAACAATGTGATACATCACATCAATAAAAGTAAGGACAAGAACCACATGATTCTCTAAATAGATGCAGAGAAGGCATTTGACAAAATACAGTATCGTTTCTTGATAAAAACCTTCAAGAATGTAGGGACAGAAGGATCATATCTCAAGATCATAAAAGCCATAGATGAAAGGCCCACTGCTAATATTATCCTCAATGGGGAAAGACTGAGAGCTTTCCCCCCAAGGTCAGGAACAAGACAGGGATGTTCACTCTTGCCACTGTTATTCAACATAGTATTGGAAGCCCTACCCTCAGCAATCAGACAACAAAAAGGAATAAAAGGCATCCAAATCAGACAGGAGGAAGTCAAACTTTCACTCTTCGCAGATGACATGACACTCTATATGGAAAACCCAGAAGATTCCACCAAAAAACTTCTAGAACTGATCCATGAATTCAGCAAAATCACAGGATATAAAATCAGCGCACAGAAATCAGTTGCAATCCTGTACACCAATAATGAAGCACCAGAAAGAGAAATCAAGGAGTCCATACCATTTACAATTGCACCCAAACCAATAAAATACCTAGGAAAAAAAACCTAACCAAAGGGATGAAAAATCTATACGCTGAAAACTATAGAAAGCTTATGAAAGAAATTGAAGAAGACACAAAGAAATGGAAAAACATTCCATGTTCATGGATTAGAAGAGAAAATATTAAAATGTCTATAACTACCCAAAGCAATCTACATATTCAATGCAATCCCTATCAAAATAACAATGGCATTCTTCACAGAGCTAGAACAAACAATCCTAAATTTTGTATGGAACCAGAAAAGACCCTGAGTAGCCAAAGCAATCCTGAAAAAGAAAACCAAAGCTAGAGGCATCACAATCCTGGACTTCAAGGTATATTACAAAGTAATAATCAAGACAGTATGGCACTGGCACAAGAACAGACACTCAGATCAATGGAACAGAATAGAGAACCCAGAAATGGACCCACAAACGTATGGCCAACTAATCTTTGACAAAGCAGGAAAGAATATTCAATGGAATAAAGACAGTCTCTTCAGCAAATGGTGCTGGGAAAACTGGACAGTGACATGCAGAAGAATGAACCTGGACCACTTTCTTACACCATAGACAAAAATATACTCAAAATGGATGAAAGACGTCAATGCAAGACAGGAAGCCATCCAAAATCCTCAAGGAGAAAGCAGGCAAAAACCTCTCTGATCTTGGCCGCAGCAACTTCTTACTCAACATGTCTCTGGAGGCAAGGGAAACAAAAGCAAACATGAACTACTGGGACCTCATCAAAAAAAAAAAAAAAAAAAAGCTTCTGCACAGAGAAGGAAACAATCAGCAAAACTAAAAGGCAACAGACAGAATAGGAGAAGATATTTGCAAATGACATATCAGATAATATCAGACATATCCAAAATCTACAAAGAACTTATCAAACTCAACACCCAAAACACAAAGAATCCAGTGAAGAAATGGGCAAAAGACATGAACAGACACTTCTCCAAAGAAGACATCCAGATGGCCAACCGACACATGAAAAAATGCTCAACATCACTCATCATCAGGGAAATACAAATCAAAACCACAATGAGATACCACCTTACACCTTCAGAATGGCTAACATTAACAACTCAGGCAACAACAGATGTTGGCGAGGATGCGGAGAAAGAGGATCTCTTTTGAATTGTTGGTGGGAATGCAAGCTGGTGCAGCCACTCTGAAAAACAGTATGGAGGTTTCTCAAAAAAACTAAAAATAGAACTACCCTATGACCCAGCAATTGCACCACTACGCATTTATCCTAGGTATACAGATGTGCTGTTTCGAAGGGACACATGCACCCCCATGTTTATAGCGGCACTACCAACAATAGCCAAAGTATGGAAAGCGCCCAAATGTACACTGATGGATGAATGGATAAAGAAAATGTGGTATATATACAATGGAGTATTACTCAGCAATCAAAAAGAATGAAATCTTGTCATTTGCAACTATGTGGATGGAACTGGAGGGTATTATGCTAAGTGAAATTAGTCAGAGAAAGACAAAAATCATATGACTTCACTCATATGAGGACTTTAAGAGACAAAACAGATGAACATAAGGGAAGGGAAACAAAAATAATATAAAAACAGGGAGGGGGACATCACAGAAGAGACTCATAAATATGGAGAACAAACTGAGGGTTACTGGAGGAGTTGTGGGAGGGGGGATAGGCTAAATGGGTAAGGGGCACTAAGGGCACTAAGGAATCCAGAACCCAGAAATGGACCCACAAACGTATGGCCAACTAATCTTTGACAAAGCAGGAAAGAATATTCAATGGAATAAAGACAGTCTCTTCAGCAAGTGGTGCTGGGAAAACTGGACTTCGACATGCAGAGGAATGAACCTGGACCACCTTCTTACACCATACACAAAAATAAACTCAAAATGGATGAAAGACCTTAATATAAGACAGGAAGCCATCAAAATCCTTGAGGAGAAAGCAGGCAAAAACTTCTGTGACCTTGGCTGCAGCAACATCTTACTCAAAACGTCTCTGAAGGCAAGGGAAACAAAAGCAAAAATGAAATATTGGGGCCTCATCAAGATAAAAAGCTGCTGAACAGATGAAGGAAACAATCAGCAACACTAAAAGGCAACGTACAGAATAGGAGAAGATATTTGCAAATGACATATCAGATAAAGGGTTAGTATACAAAATCCATAAAGAACTTATCAGACCCAACCCCCCCCCAAAAAAACCATTCAGCGAAGAAATGGGCAAAAGGTATAAATAGACACTTTTCCAAAGACGACATCCAGATGGACAATAGACTCATGTAAAGATGTTCAACATCACTCATCATCAGGGAAATACAAATTAAAACTAAAATGAGATACCACCTCACACCAGTCAGAATGTCTAAAATTAACAACTCAGCCAACAACAGATGTTGGCGAGGATACGGAGAAAGATAATCTCTTTTGCACTGCTGGTGGGAATGCAAACTGGCGCAACCACTCTGGAAAACAATATGGAGGTTCCTCAAAAAATTAAAAATAGAACTAACTTATGTCCCAGCAATTACACTACTAGGTATTTATCCAAGGGATACAGGTGTGCTGTTTCAAAGGGGCATACGCATCCCAATTTATAGCAGTGCTATCAACAATAGCCAAGTATGGAAAGAGCCCAAATGTCCATCAACAGATGAATGGATAAAGAAGAGGTGATATATATATATATATATATATATATATATATATACACACACACACACACACACACACACACACATACATGTATATATACATACATACACACATACATACACACATACATACATACACATACAATGGAGTATTACCTGGCAATCAAAAAGAATGAAATCTTGCCATTTGCAACTATGTGGATAAAACTAGAGGGTATTATGGTAAGTGAAATTAGTCAATCAGAGAAAGACAAATATCATATGACTTCACTCATATGAGGACTTTAAGATACAAAACATACGAACATAAGGAAAGAAAGCGAAACTAGTATAAAAACAAGGATGGGGACAAAACATGAGACTCTTACATACAGGGAACAAACTGAGGGTTGCTGGAGGGGTTGTGAGCAGGGGGATGGGCTACATGGGTAAGTGGCATTAAGGAAGACACCTGTTGGAATGAGCACTGGGTGTTATATATAGCGGATGAATCAGTGGAATCTACTCATGACATCATGATGGCACTATATACTAACTAACTTGGATGTAAATAAATAACTTAATAATTAAATATTCCACATATAAGTGATACCATGTAGCACCTATCTTCTTCCTTCTGGTATATTTCACCTAGCATAATACCCCACAGATTCATCCATATTGTTGCAAATGGCAAATTTCCTTCTGTTTTGAGGCTGAATAACATTACGCGCACACACACACACACATTATATATATATATATATATATATATATATATATATATATATGCCACATTTTACTTACTATATTCATCCATCAATGGACATTTAGGTTGTTTCCATATCTTGGCTATTGTAAATAATGCTGCAATAAACATGGGGGCACAGATACCTCTTTATGATAATGATTTTGTTTCCATTGGATATACACCCTGAAGTAGGACTGCTGGATCAAAAGTAGAACTGGTAGTTCTATTTTTAATTTCTTAAGGAACCTTCATACTGTTTCCACAGTGGCTATACCAGTTTACATTCCCACCAACAGTGCACGTGTTCCCTTTCCTTCACATTCATGCCAACATTTGTTACTTCTTGTCTTTCTCATAATAGATATCCTAACAGGTGTGAGGTGATATCTTATTGTTTTGATCTGCATTTCTCCCATGATTAGTCATGTTGAGCTTCTTTTGTCTGTTGGCCATTTGTAATTTGTATATCTTCTCTAGGAAAATTTTTATTCATGTTCTTTTCCCAAGTTAACTTGTTTTAATTAATTGATTGATTGAGTTTTTCCTATTGATTTAATGAGTTCCTTATATATTTCAGCTTTAACCCTTCTTTGGAGATGTGGTTTGCAGACAGTTTCTCCTATTCCATAGGTCCTTTCTCTATGGATTTTAATGTGGATATCTTGTCAGTCACTTCATGTGCAGCCAACTTGATTCTAGATTCCTCTCAGAATTTTCTCATGTGTTGATTATATTCATTGTGTCCATGGGAGGAGGGAAGTTCAGGAGACACCTATGTCACCATCTTGGTTTTATCTCTACATCACAGTCTGCAACTGTACATTTAAAGAAATTTATCAACTAATCACAATGTATAGGCTGAACCTTATTGACATTCTGATTCAACAACAAATTGACAAAAAAATTATACTTAGAGAAATGTAAACACTGAACATTTGATGATATTGAGGAATTTCTGGCTTTTTATTACGATAACAGCAATTTAATTATGTGTAGAAACAGAATACCAATAACTTACTAGATCAAGCTACTGAAATATTTAAAGATGAAATGCTATGTTTACTGGGAACTTGCTTTAGTAACCCAGGAGAAGGATAAGTGAATGGAGGTATATTTGAACAAAATTGGTCACAAACTGGTCATAATTATATCTAAATTATGGATACATAGAATTCATTATTTGATTATTGCTTCTTTTGCATAGGTTTGGAATTTTCCATGTTAAAAGTTAAAAAAGAAAAAAAAAACTTTTCCAATGTTATTGTACAAAAAAATAAAACCAAAAAAAAATTCTGTTACCAAATATGTTTAGGAAATACTGTGCTAAACAAATTTAGATCTTTTTTTTTTAAGTGTAGAATTTCCCAGTCTTTAAAATTCTCTTGTTCATGGGTTAGAGATTTCTAATAGGAGAAGGCATATGCAGTGTCTCCTAGGCCTATGTAAATACAATCCATTTCTCATTTCACAAGATGGGTGTCATATTGCAGTCCCTCTGGAAAACTCATGGCATCTTGGGTCATATCAGCTCAAGCAGAATGCAATTGATGACCAATGTGGATGTTCTAGTATGTTCACTGACTATATTATACCAGGAAGGCTATATTCAGTTTGGAGCTCTGTACTTCAAGAGAGCAACCAGAATAATGATAACTGAAACCAAATCATCTGAGGAATTAAGAATAATTAAGCTAGAGAAGTAACATTAGGGACAATATGATAAGTGTCTCCAAGGATTTGACAGGCAGTCGTATGGGAAAACTTTAGATTTGTTAGGTAACCACAGAGATTAAAATAAAACCAATGGTCAGAAGTTAAAGCATTTAGCTAAGCAGAAAGGTTTTTCTAGTCGAAAAGAAGAGATTTATATAAACAGAGTTGCCCAAAGATGGAATGGCTTGTCTTGAGAGGTAATAAGCTTTTCACCACAGGTGGGATAGTCAATTCCCTTTGCATGGATTATTAGTAAAGGCCTTCTGGAAATAACGGCAGCTTTAAATAATCTCTACATTTCTTCTCCACCCTCAAATTTTGTGATTCTGAATAAATTTTGTTGGTGTACCAATAATATTAAAACCAAAAATCATTCCTGGAGTTCCCAGGGCTCCAAATTACCTTTTCATCTTTGCCCTCTCTTATATGTTTCAGAGTACTCCATATTATGAAGAAGTTATTCTCTAAAAAGTTCTTTCTCCTTAGGATCTCCTCCCTCTCTGCAATGTCATTGTCACTGGACCATAACAAGAGAAAAAAAGTTTGAGAATGAGAATCTGGATCCTGTGTCCTGGCCCCAAATGAAACGAACTGTCAGCATGACTTTCAAGAGGCCATAAAGTATCCCTTGGCCTCAATTTCTTCATCTACAAAATAAGATATTTGGCTAAAATTATTTCTAAAGTGCCTTTCTACAATTAACTGGAGACCCTACAGAAAATCTCTAAATTTCACCTACTAAAAACCAAGGCAGGTGATTTTTAATGGAAAGATAAGGGAAGTAATATTTACAAAGGGACATAACAATTTTAGATATTGTACTCATATTGCATGCTCCTTTGAACCACAGGAATATAGGGAATTTCATGACCTATCAAAAGGTACCACCGCTAAGACACAGAGAGGTTAAGTAAATTGATTGGGGTCACACAGCTAATTAAAAAAAAAAATGCTCTTTCCATTACATCACATTGTGAAATTCTTCCAGTCTTTTGTCTGACAAGGCTTTGGCCTCCTAGATTCTAATGTTGATTGATTATAAGACATCCAGGTCACTCATGTTCTGTCTTAATTCGGTTTTCCTTATTTTTATTGTTATTATCATTAACCCTTCACCTGGATTAATCATAAGGGGAGTTATGGTTTAAATATAAATAAATGGTATTTTATCTATCTTGTGTTTACCACTCAGATTTGTAGGAATGCTCTTTCAGGAAATGATACAACTTTCAAGAAGAGAACTCTGTGGTATCCTTTTCAAGAACATTTACTATCTTCCCAGCTATATAATTGGTTTTTTTTCCTTTTTTAAAGTAAGTGTGAGCTATTTAGTGAGTACGTTGTATCAGCCAATTCCCTTAATAATCTCAGGTGCCTGTCTAGCTGATTTATAAATGTGCAAATTTTCTGAGTTCTGTATTCCCTCACCTGATTGCTGCCAATAGCTATTTGGCAAGGTTTTCATTATATCCTGATAGTCCAAATTTGTTTGCTTCATTTTTCCTGTTAAAACTAGATTCAAAGAATAAGTTCACTCTCTCGGCCATTTTAGAATCATCATCAATTTCATACCCATCCTCTCTGATTAGCAGCCCTAATTTCCCTCATCTCTCTATTTCCCCAGGCATATTTATAAAAGCCTTCTATTGTACTCCACAACCCATTTTAGCACTAGTCATTTCACTACCTTTATCTTTTCTACCAAATTTTAAGTGATGGGGAATATTTTTACTCCTTGCTCTCCTTTTTAGTCATGTCAAGTGAGGATTTTGTTCTCTCGTCTCTCCTCTGTGATACTACATTGAATGTGTCATGCAATTAGCATTGCTGTTTTTCAGAAGAATTGAAGCACTATCCTGATAATTTGGGCTCAAGCTCCACTTCTGCCTGAAATGTCTAGATAATTGCAGCATATGTAGGTGTTGTGGACTTTCTTTCTGCTTGAATTATCCAAATAATTGCTTTAATTCTCCACTTTGCTTTACATATAGAGACACAAACACAAAGAAAACAGATCTAGAAAATTGAAGAACCAAGGGGGCTTTTGTATAGAATCTTCATTCTGATGAGGGTTATGATCTTATTGCTACCCTTCTGAAAAGACATGCCTTTTAGGTCACCACTGTTTGCTTGTCTGGTATCCTTCTGTGTTGAGTCGTCTTCTGTATGAATTACTGCTCAGCTGGCTGCAACTCACATGGTTTTTCATATAACCCAGGATGCTTTCTTGGTTATTTTCAACATGTATCTTTCAACATGATATCAGAGATCAGAGGAGCCTAGAATATCTACCAACATCCCTCCACTACCACTACCATTTCATACATGTAGTAACTGAGATCTGAAGGGATAAAGTGCCCCCAGAAATGTTCATAGAAAATCAGTACAGAGGCAGGACCAAACACAAGTTATAAGTTGACTGTGGACCAGAACAAAACAGAACAAAACAAAACACAAAACCTGGTTACTTAATGACCTTTTCTCCAAGTGCTTATGAAACAATACATCAGTTTAGTTCTCCATAAAATTGGATATAGAGGAAAATGCGTAAGTGACAGCGGATACCCACCACCTCCTGTCCTCTCCCCACTTTTGCTGGTTAATACAGAGTGGAACAAAGAACAGGAAGAGTCTATGCATGCCCTTCACAATGAGGGTAGAGCAGGTAGCAAGAGCTATGTTCCCATTCTCTCCTCCTTCTCTGGAAGGCAGTGCAAGAAGTCAGCTGTTAAGCACCAGCTAATACTCCAAAACAGCACAATGCCAATTTTGGAAGCTACTAGCATCTAAACTCAGATTGGACATCAGTAAGGAAGCAGAGTCCTCTTATGGCTACTTCCCATAGTTACACAAATAGGAAGGTGGACACAGTGGTCAGAAGTTCAAGGCTGTACACATGGCATTCCTTTCTCCTCCCCACCTTTCCCTAGCTTCTATAGAAGACTCCCTGTTTCTATCTCCTTTCTCACTTCCCACTCAGAGAAAGCTACTCTCATAACTTCTGCTCCAGGACTGCTAGAGGTTTGCATGCATGTAGGTGTGTGTGTGTGAGTGCGCGCACACCCTTCCTTCACAACCTAGCTCTAATAGTCCAAACAAATGCTTGGATCTTTCCATCTTGACCTTCAACTTGGAATCCCTGTAGAAAGAATTGCTGACAGTGACCACTGCCCACCACTAGAGAGCAGCCAAAGCCAACATTTTCCTGGGCAAAAACCTCTGTTTAAAGAGTTATTTTCAAAGGAGCCAGACTCTGTTGGTCCTCTCTTTCTCCCTTTCACCTTCTATCTCTCTTTGAGTAAAGCACTTCCCCAGTCTCTTTCACAAGAGAGCATTCTATGTGTCTATTCAGATGTTGTGGAAACAGGAAAAACTCTAATTCGGCTAGAGGAGCCATTGTCAAAAACATTTCTTCTTGAAATCTCTATGCTTTTACTCCACCAAGCTAACCTTATGTGAATCATAAAATGTTGAAAGTGGAGATAATTTTACAGTAAAATAAGAGCTATCCTCATAAATCCATGAAGAAAGAAAATCTGCTCTTCGTTGATTCTTCCCTAAACCTCTCTAGAAGGACCGACAGCACACCAACCTTAACAGGGCCCTAAGCATACCTTTAGATGTGATTTATTCCTATGGAGAACATGATTTTTCCAACATTGATGAAGACAGCAATTGTGCCTCATAGAGTCTGTCTTTCAAACTCTAGTAGCTCCATGTCTACTTTATTTGGCTTATTTTAATAAACAGTAAAAGAAAATAATTATTGTTAGTTAGCCTGTCATTGTACAGGAAGGATCGTCCAGTCTTCTACGTTAGAAGAAAGAGAAAGTGAGAATGGACTTTGGGAGAAGAATGTGGCTGAAGACTCGGGATTGTGGACACTGGATTCAGTTTCAGATTTACATTTGAAACCTGTCTCTGCCACTTGCCGGAGATTGATCGCAGGCAAGTCACTTAACCTCTCTCTAAACCTAAGTTTCTTCCTCTGTAAGGTAGGAGTCATAGCTGTTTTTATCAAATAGGACTGGATTAAAGGACACAATGTAAGTAATACATTTAGTTAAAGATTAGCTATGATTGTTCAAAACACTTACCATGTGCCAGGCTCCCTGGTGATCTCTTTCTGTCTTATTCTGCTACCACTTTATTTCAATATATCCTCTTTCAATTTTAATTTTGTTAAATATTCATTAAACATGTGTTACATTCCAGGTATAATTCTGATCCTCAAGAGGTTACAATGTAGTTTTAAAAAGAGATAAAGAAATATGAAAGAAGGAAATACAAAGAAGACATGTCTTACAACATTTGGTTCTAAAGGGAATGCATAAGACAAAAGTTGTATACTGTCAAAATTACCCTCAGGACTTCCAAGTGCCCATAAAGTCTAGTTCTGCACATGTAAGATCTTTTTTTAAATCTGTTTATTGTCCAGTGTTTCTTCAAAGTCCAGATTAATTCTCAATATCGTCCTTGATACTGGTATCACCAGCAACTTGCCTGACCACTTGAACAGGGGAAGACATCTTAGTCATGACAGAGAACTCTTAAATCTATTCATACATTCTTTCCAAGAGATTCACCATAGACATTGACTCTTTTGGGTTTCATTGCATTCGTTGCCTGTTAATATAGATGATGTAATAGCACCATTGCCAAGTGCCTTGAGTTGGATATTTTAACCGATGCCCTGAGCAATGTGACTTCACTCTAAGTGCTAAATGGAAGTTCAGTCCACGTGTTGCTGGAGCACAAAGTAAAGTTTAAATAGTTATCACTGCAAGGCATTTAGGGAAGTACCCATAGAAGATAGTTGGTCTTGAATAATGAATTGGATTTTCACAAACAGAAAAGAGGTCAGGGAAGCAAAGGATGGCATACAAGACTGAGGGAAGAGAGTGTGACAAAGGCAATGAGAAAGAAGGCACAGTGGCACATACGGGTGAAGTCCTGTGCAAGCTAGTTAAGATACCTTAACTCCTTTAACCTGTTTTATTATCTCCACAAGCCTGAACAGTTTACAGAAATAACTCCATTTTGCAAACTGAGGAAACATAAGACTAAAGACATAGCCAGTACACAGCAAACCAGAATTTGTATCCAGATGAACAGAATTTCAGTGCATGTGTCCATTATGCCACATTGCCAGAACATACAGGAGTGTAATTACAGAGGAGGAGATGCTGAAATAAAAAACAAAACTATCGCATTGTCTCCTTGACAGGCAATAAACATTTTAAAAGGTTTTGTATTAGAAAGGGCTTGCTAAACATTAACGATGATCCCCCAAAATTATTCCTTTTTCCTCCTGTGACTGGGATTTGCTCGTAGATCACTTACCCTTTAACAACCACAGCTATGCAAGGGGCTAGCAAAGGAAAATCTAAAGTTAAGTAGATTTTTAAAAAATCACAAGCTAGTTAGAAAATAATAGATGACTAAGGGAAAGGGTAGGTAAAAAAAAAATAGCTAGCCATTATGGGGTGCCTGGGTGGCTTAGTTGGTTAAACTTTCGACTTAGGTTCAGGTTATGATCTCACAGTACATGGGTTCAAGTCCCACATCAGGCTCTCTGCCATCAGCACAGAGTCCCCTGCAGATCTGGTCTCCCCGCCTTTCTGCCCTTCCCCCACTTGCACACAAGTTCTCTCTAAAGAAAGAAACAAACAAACACTAAAAACAAACAAAAAATCCTAGCCATCATGAACATTCAAAATGGTCAAACATCACTATATCTCATTCATCTGTTTGAAATCAGAATACTTCCTTCCAAATGCTGCCCTACCATAACTAAGCCTGCCCTAAGTCCAAATTCCTACCTGTTCCATAAGTTACAAAGATCCCATTTTTTAAGACCTGGCCCCAAAACTATTTCTTCTTAGAAGGCTTATTTAATCCCTTAGAGCTGGAATTCATCTCTCATTTCTTTGAACTCTTAAGAGCATTTTTGTATGTGTCTATCTTGGTTATTTATTGATGGCTTACTTTTCTATTAAAATGAAAGGTCCTGGGGGCTCTGGTAAGAATGATTTATTACTGTGTCCCCAAGGCCCACCTTACACATAGTAAGCACTCAAAATATTTGTTGGATGAATGCTGTGTGTGTTTCAAATGGGCTAGCATCAGATTTTAAAATCAAACATCATGCATACATGAATTATTTTCAGCTTATTTTTGTTTTCATTAGTTGTTCCATGGTCACTGAAGTAATCGTAGATACTGTAACATCCCAGGTGATGGATTATACTGCTGAACCAATAAATTTACTGAATCTGGATTTTCAAAAACAGAAATGACTTCAAAAGATTGGAATTCTGCATACACTTAGTTATACACAAAATATTTGTTGCTAATGGTCCAACATGATTGCAGCTTTTGTTAAAGCCACCTAATGAAGATTTTGGTCAAAATGGTTCCATAATTTCAGGCTTTAATACACTCTTAGCAATGACATTTAAAACATAAAAAGAGAAAAGCAAACTCATAAATGAGGGAAAGCTCAAGGCTCCTGGGATTTGTGGCTAAAAGCAGACAGAGCCAGTCAGAGATCTGGCTCCTACAGAGTACTAGTGACTGCAAGGGACCTAAAAGAGTCAGGGGAAGGGCCAAGATCAATGTTTTAAGTCAGGGAAGGGTGGCTCTCTTCACCTGGGAAAAGGATAGTTGTGCATGGGTAGGGTGGGGTGGGGGAGGCAATGGCTGCCCTGGTGCAGTGGCTTTTTGTGGGGAAGGGAGATAACTATTTTGAGATAGTTTCAGTTTATAGGAAAATTATAAAAGGAGTAAAAAGAACACTCATATACACCTTATTTAGATGCTAAATTGTTAACATTTTACAACATTTGATTCATATGTGTATATAATTGTATGTAAATATATGCAAATTTATATATGTAAATATAATTTCTATGTGTAGATATATCTGTAAATAAATGTATATCGATAAATACATATGGATGTATGTAAATATAATCACTATTTTTGAGCCATTTGAGAGAAGGTGCAGGATTTATGTCTTTTTACACCTAAATCCTTACATTTCCATAACCACAGTACAATGATGAAAATCAGGAAAATAGCATTGATACAACACTATTCTATTATCTACAGAACTTATTCAAACTTTAATTATTGTCTCAATATTACCCTTTATAGCAAATAAAGAAGAAATAAGCTTCAGGATCAATATTATATTTAGTTTCCACATCATTTTCATCTCTTAAATTAGTCTTCCTTTAAAATTGGCATTAATGACATCAAGATTCCTGAAGAACAAAGACCAGGTATTTCATAGATATCTCTCAATTTATGGATTTAGGATGTTTCCTCAGAATTAGATTGGGTTATGGCCTTATGGCAGGAACACTATAGAAATGATACTCCATCATCTTCTGACTTTAGGTCTTTGGCATTTTAGATAGAGATTATTAAAGATTGCCAAGTCTTTATACATGGAGGCGTATAAGGAACTTGAAAACAAAAGAAAGACAGCTAACAAAATCAATAATTAAAACACAAATTCTCTTCCCCACACAAAAATAATTAATTTCTGGGATATATTTAGAAAGGCTGTATGTTTTAGGGTGCTTAAAGTAATAAACAGATAGAGAACTCACATTAAAAACTTGTAAGAAATATGAAACAGAAAAAAGGAAACATGTAATGAGACAAAAAAAAAGAATTAGAAATTTTGGAAATAAAACATATCCAAAGAAATCTAGACTGGACACTTTGAAACCTACCAGCCAAAGACTATCAGCAAATCAGTAACATACCTGTAGTCAAATAATCAGAAACACACATATAGGCAAACAATGTTAGATTGATTTAGCTTGCTACAACAAAGGAGTATGGACCATGTAAGAATCTCAGTAAATGGAGTTGAAGGTACATTTGCACATTCTCTGCATTATTTCAAAGAGAGATAGGAAAGTGGGGAAGACTTGTGAGTTGAATACTGTGAAGAAAGAGGAAGGGCTAGCAATTCAGCATTTGAGTATGTCAGTAATTGATTCATTCACAAGGTGGGAGAAACTAAGTAGCACTGGGCTATCACTGGTAAGGAAATAATAATAACAGAAGAAACAATTGTCACCCATTATTACAGGTATAGTATGACCTTGTATAGAAATGGTGCTTTCTTGCCCTTGCTTACTTGGTAATGAAAATATCAGTTTGTTAAACATTGCTGATTTTCACTGTCTGAGGAAAAGAAAATTAGAATGTATTGTTTAAAGAAATTCACTGAGAATTTAAGATGAAGAGTCAAAGGCATATACACAAAAGTAAAAGAAAGAGGCAAGAAAACTTGATCAAGAATCTCCAAAGAAATAACTGAAAGTGATATTTGAAGAGATCAGAACTTTTTCCAGAAAAGTTTCGAGAATTGAGTAAAACATTATTCCTCAGATGAAAGTTTACTCCAGTACTTTGTAGTAAACAAAACAACAACAACACTCTAGACATTAACAACAAGATGACAAAGGATATTCCATATAATTTAAAGAGTTTTTAGTTCCTTATCATGGAGTGGAATGGAAACATGGAGTATCTTTAGATTTGTTAAAACAAATTATATACATATGTATGTGAAAAATTAAGAGAACCATTCATATAGTGGAAACACTGTAACTCCTATACAAAGAAAATATGCAGGGGCACCTGGTTGGCTCAGTCAGTTAAGCATCCAGTTTCAGCCCTAGGTCATGATCTTGTGGTTCATGAGTTCAAGCCCCACATCGGGCTCTGTGCTGACAGCTCAGAGCCTGGAGCCTACTTTGGATTCTGTGTCTCCCTCTCTCTCTCTCTGCCCCTCCCCAGGACACACTCTGTCTCCCTCTCCCTGAAAAATAAATAAACATTTCGTTTTAAAAATATGCAGAGAAAAATTAAGAGAATTTTTGTAAATTATTATTCCAAGAGAAAACAAGGACAGAGAAAAATAAAGGCAAAGAAAAAGATGAATAAATAGTAAGCTTGAGTTAAAGTAGTAGATGAAATTGCTAATATATTAGTGATCATGATATGTTAATTTGCAGGTCAGGAAACAGAGTATCCAAATGAACTTTTAAAAAATAGAGCCCAACAATCTTTACTTTTATTAAAAATCACACAGACAAGTTAGAAACACAGGGATATTAAAATTTATGTCAGTGCTTATCAAAACAAAGCTGAAGTAGCTATGATGATAGCAAAAAAAGATAGAATTTAAAGTAAAAATCAATAATAGTGATAGAGGAAAAGTCCAAGAAGGTTTATCACAAATTTATATGCACTTACCAATTTAAAATCAAAATATATAAAACAAAAATTGACATAATTACATAGAGAAATTGACAAATCTACAACTATGGGGGGTGTTATACCACTCATCTCAGAAGCCAGTATATGATAAGTGACTGACTCTTGATTTCAGCTCAGGTCATGATCTCATGCTCATGAGATGGAGTCCCACATTGTGCTCTGCATTGGGCATGGAGCCTGCTTAAGATTCTCTCTCTCCATCTGCCCCTCCTCCGCTTGCCCACATGTGCTCTCTCTCTCTCTCTCTCTCTCTCCAAAAAAAGAAACCAGTATATGAAACCAACAAAAATTAGTAAGTATAGTAAATTAGAATAATAAAATTAACAAGACTGATCAATAGATTTTTATTAGAACTTTATATCAATAAATAAAATATACATTATTTTCAGGTGTTTATAAAGTATTTACAAAAAATACAAACAAATAAGGTTTGATAAATTCCAAGGAAAAACATAAATCATGTTCTCTAAATTTGATTAAATTAAATCAACAATAAAAATAACACCTGCATTAAAATAAAGAAACAAACATGCAAACTGTTTGGAAATGTTAAAATGTACTCAGATCATTGACCTCGTTCAAAAACAACTGCAAACTAAATTCAAATCAGTCCCACCCACTTTGATTTTACCAATAGATGTAGTTAGTCACCACACCAGGAGATCTGCCATTTTATATTGCAATATGAGTTGCAGAAATCAAAGGGCTATTTTAAAATATGGAGAAATAATATACTTGTTAATTTATAGAATCAAACAATTTTTGAAAGAAGTAAGATTATTTTTGAGAGACATGGTAAAAAAAAGCTCTTTCAATTGCTGGGTCATAAGGTAGTTCTATTTTTAGTTTTTTGAGGAAACTCCATACTGTTTTCCAGAGTGGCTGCAGCAGCTTGCATTCCCACCAACAATGCAAAAGACAAAAATCATGTGACTTCACTTATATGAGGACTTTAAGAGACAAAACAGATGAACATAAGAGAAGGGAAACAAAAATAATATAAAAACAGGGAGGGGGGCAAAACAGAAGAGACTCATAAATATGGAGAACAAACTGAGGGTTATGGGAGGGTTTGTGGGAGGGGGGAATAGGATAAATGGGTAAGGGACACTAAGGAATCTACTCCTGAAATCATTGTTCCACTATATGCTAACTAATTTGGATATAAATTTAAAAAAATAAAAAATTAAATTAAAAAAAAGAAAAGACTCTTTCAACGTTTTAGTAAATGAGTGCTTTAAAGTACATACTATGGCTTCTTTTAATATTAAGTACTGAAATAATAGTATATGATACTGAGGTTTCTAGATTATTTTCATCTCCTTCCACTTAAATAACTACATTTACCCAATTACAGCTTTAATCTACAGAATAGTGTAATTTTCCAAACTCCTAATCAATTAAATGCTGAGTGTTAATGTCAATGTTTGTTTGTATTAATTGTTGGCTTTTTTATTAATAAATTATTGTTTTTATTAATCATTCCCATGACTATTGTGTTTGTTAAAGTTATTGTGTTCCTAAAGTTTTTTAAGTAGCTCTTTCTTCATTTAATATTTTGGGATTTTAGAAGATTTTAGGGGGAGTTTTTTCGGATTTTAGAAACAAATTATAAATAAGTGCATGAATCAACTATATAGAGGTCAAGATATCTCCTCTGTTCTTCTAACTGATCAATCAGAGAAGAGACTCTTTGTCCATGAGCAGGAATTAAGAAAGTATGAGAAAGTTAAGAATGTTCTATAGAAGGTTTTCAGGTTAGACTCTAAATCAAAATATCAAAGATGGAAAAAGAGACATCCCAACTTTTTGTTTCCTTTGGTAATCAATAAGTATGCATTTATGAGTAAAGTCCCCTCCCCCCCTTCAGGTGCTAAGGCAGTAGGGCTACTAGAGTTTCAGAAGGCAAAACTGGGCATGGTGTGGGGAGGGGCTAGATGGCATCAAGTGTAACTTCCCAGTTGAGTGTGCACTCAGGAAGCAAAGCAGTTGAAAACCCAATAGATCAACAAGAGAATCAGTGCAAAATAAAAGAGAAAATTTCACTGTAGACCCAATAAAGAGTGCCTGAAACATGATTACATGCAGAGAGTAGATCTTTTGTTCAGCTTCACCTTAAATTGGGAATGTTTAAGGCATGAAGTCAGTTGGAAAAATATGGAAGACAGATTACCTAAGGAGTTTAGAGTCTGGAATTCTAGTTACAGTTAGATGAGGAGCTTTGGGAAACTATTCCTTCTCAAGATTTCTCAGGGAAAGTATTTCCTTTTCAGTTTCTTTATTTATTCATTAAGAAATTCATTATAGGGGCACCTGGGTGGCTCAGCCAATTAAGTGTCCAACTCTTGATCTATGCTCAGGTCATGATCTCATGGTTTGTGTGTTCGAGCCCCACATCTGGCTCTGGGTGATGGTGTGGAGCCTACTTGGGATTCTGTCTCTCCTTCTCTCTACCCCTTCCCCACTTGTTCTCTCTCTCTCAACATAAATAAATTAATTTTAAAAAAGAAATTCATCATAGATTGGCTTCCAGTTATCGAACTTCCATGGACTAGTCAACTATGGAAAGACCACAATGAAAACTAAAGACAGAATTTTGGACTTTTACCAGGAAGATTATTGAAACATGATTGCAGAAAAGATTCCATTGAAAGAAAGATTATTTCATTTAGTGCTTTCAATAGCTATGTATTCCTCAGGGTCAAAAATTTACCAGAAAACATGAAAGTATTTTTCTTGTGCTCTGGGATAATGTTTTCAGAAAGGTATGATCATATAGATTGCTAAATCTTAACCAGAGGGAAGATACTTTCTTGAAGAGACTATCAGCATTCCCAAGGTGCTTTTATAACTTGAAAAATCATTTCAATATTATAATTTTCTATTATAATTTGATTTGAATTTTGAAAACAAAAATAAACTCTATAGTTTTCATAACACAAAATGTTGCCATTTGAGTTTTAACAAAATCTTGATAGGTAAAATAGACTGCATAAACTTTGGCTCTTAAATAAGAGTATTTATCTCAGGTGGGAACACAAGGCAGATTGTGGGGTCAAAAAAAAAGGTTCAAAAATATGTGTGCCTTAGTTTGAATTTCCCTGAAAGTAGAACCTGAGAGAGTATGCAGTAAATTTACTTAGGAATAATCCCAGGAATTATGAAACAGAGTGGAAAGAGTGAGGAAAGGAAGAAGAAAAAGGTGATATGGAAATGTTTTTTCTACAACTGGGGATCAGTTCTGTTGGGACTTCCTGATTAGCTTATGAAATACCTTCTGAAGTAAGGGAGGCTGAAACATTTATCCATGAACTCTTATCCCCAGTGGTTGAAGATGGTCCCATGAGTGATAACTCCCTTTACTTCCAATGTGTGCTTCCATGATGTTGTAAAAGGCCCTCATACAGAAACACAAAAGGTACATAACATATACTTGTGGTAAGCCAAGTGAGCATGATTCTACCCAGAGGCAAACATCTAATATGTTTTCTTTCACCACAATTAAGCTCTAGATCACTCTCCCAGTTGACCTTTCCAATCCCAAGTCTAAATTTTGTACTATCCCAACCATTTAAAATATTAATTTGCATATTTCTAAGATTCTTTTCCATTTCATATATCTCTTCACTCATTCAACAAATATTTTCTTGCCTCCTATTATATGCCAGGAAGTGTGAGGCTTTATGCGAGGCACATAAATAATCTTATCTAATATTTTCAACAATCTTCTGAAAGAGATAACATTATTATCCTTATTTTATAGATGAGAAAATTTAGATATAAAGCTAAAAACTAACTTGCCTAACAGTACATGATTATGTACCAGGCACAGAGCATGTTGTCTGTGCTCAGGCTGATTTGGGGAAAACAGTGAGGGAGTTTATGTTATTGTCCCTAGTACTTCACCACTTTTATATCTATACTCTCAGTCATGTGACATTGCTGATCTTCAGACTAGGGCCATGTTATATTTCTCCATCATATAAATTTTTGGTCTGGCTATGTTATTTGCTTTGCCCAGCAGAATGGTTGTAGACATGATACAAGCAAAAGCTTAAAATTGATTGGACATTTGAGCTAATGCGCTTAACATTTTTTTTCCAAAACCCTGAGAACATACCCAGGTAGCCCATTGACCCCAGATCTAAACATAACCTAGGGCCTGATGCCAGCCTAAATTAGCTGAACTCCAGTTAACCATCAGACACTTAGGTGAGAAATGAAGGCTTCATTTTGTAGGTATGGTTTTGTTTTGTGGTTGTTTGTCACGCAATAGCTTTTCAGCAAATAGCTGACTGAGACAACTGTAAAGTAAGCCTAAAACACTGATACAATGTGGTTGGTACACTTATAAAAGAATATTATGGGTTCTGGGTGACAAACTCTCCCAATATGTCTGTAAATGAGGGATTTCCCTAGAGGTAGAAATTTTAGTGCAATTTTATTTCTGTGCAAACCAGCACTAGACTGAAAAAAATATTTTAATGAACAAGTAGGCATGTTTTTTTCACTTCCTTACTTAGTTTTTTTTACCATTACATAGAAATTTTAAAAAATAAATGAGAAGTTAGTGGAATCGATGTGGTAATGAAGGTATAGAGGAAATTACATTCATATGTGTACACTTGTGCTACCCAGATCCATGCAAGATTTTTCCCTCTTAAAAGTGTCTCTTCTAAAGCTATAAGTCCACACATATAATCACATATTTTGTTCTTTGGTACAAAAAATTTAAGGATAGGGAACATCTCAGTCAGTAAGAATTGCTTATACTAGCAATGGTTTAAAATAGGGAAGAGAGGCATATAAAAATCTAGATAGAGACTGGACTCTGGTATAGGAGAATGAAATGCTCAGTAAATTTTATCCCTCCACAAAAAAATTTATAAAACTGGAAAAAAATTCAGGGTTATGGATATTGGCCAAAATAATACACCAAATTAAGAAGTGGATATTCTTTTTAAAAGATAAAAAGAAAAGTGAATTTTGTACAATAACAGTTGGGATCTGTGACATTCCTCCCTGAAACTATTCCCATCCCTCACCCCAGTGAAATCTGCAAAGTGATTCTACAAATGGAAAGCAATGGATAAAACAAGGAGTTTTGTTGCTGGAGGGGAATGCCTTGATTTGGATCAAAACTTAGAAAGATCTCACAATCAGTGGGTTTATAACAGTTGTGAATTAGGAAGCAAATAAATTTCAGTGGCAAATGAATTGGGAAGACCAGAGGCTCGGTTAGCCTGATGCTGCATCCCTAGCTGGGAGAAACAAGGGACCAGCAAACTAGCCAGAAATTTTACAGGAAGATACTGGAAATGAGGCATCCGTAGTGTCTTGATAACTTCTGCACATATTTACACAGGAGAGACTAGAGGGAGCCTAAGTTATCCACATATCTTTGGCCAATCTTAATAGTGCATAAAACTGCACAGGATACACTAGAGAGCTCAGGGAAAAGTAAACTCTGGACAAAATTTAAAACTACCTGAACTTTGAATGTACTTACTAACACAAACATATCCACTGATGCAAGGTGGAAGCTTTATTGCCTTGAGATGTTTGAGCATAGCATTCTACTAATCACTGGCTTACTACTAAGACATGCAGAAATAGAGACATGACCCCGAAGAAGTCAGGCTTAAAATCAAAAACAAGAATTAAAAAAAAAACAAAAAAAAACTGAATAGAGATACAAATAGCCATACAGCATGGAGAAACAAATTCCCCAGGCATAGTCCAGGCAATTTACTAAACAAACAAGCAACAGAACCAACAAACCTTGGGTGAAATTATAATCTAGAGTTTCTATAATATGTTACCTAAAATGTTCAATTTTCACCAAAAAAATTATGAGACATGGAAAGAAGCAAAAAGTATATCTCATTTTCAGAAAAAAGATAAAGAAAATAAACTCCTCCTTTCTGAGGAGGCACACATTTTGGACTTAGATAAAGATTTCCAAGGAGTTGTTTTATATCTATGTCAAAGAACTAATGAAATTCTCCTTAAAGGATTGAAAGAAAGAATGATGACAATAAACCAACAATAGGAAATTATTACAACAAATGGAAATTTTTAAAAATGAAAATTTTGGAGTTAAAAAGTAAAACAACAGAAAATGAAAATTCAGTAAGGGTGCTAAATAGCAACTTTAAGGCAACAGAAGAATCAATAAACCTGAGGATATATTAATATAATTTATTCAGTTTGAAGAACAGGGAAAAAACTGAAGAAAAATGATGAGGGCCTAAGAGGCCTGTGAGACAATACCAAGTATATCAATATGTGTGTAATGGAAGTACTAAATAGAGAAGAGACACAGAAAAAGGCATAAAATATTTAAATAAAAAATGATTGAAAATGTCCCAAATCTAATGGAAAACACTCTAAAGATACAAGACTCAACAAACCCCAAGTAGACTACAAACCCTCAAATTTTGTACTTAAACACATCCTGATAAAATTATTGGAAGCCAAGGAAACATCTTAAATATATCAAGAATAAATACAACTCATCATATCCAGAGAACAAAAATATAATTAAATTTCATAAAAAATGATGGAGTTGAGAATAATGAAATGACATACTGAAAGTAAATGAAAAAGTAACTGTTAACTAAGAATTCTAGTTAAGGAATATATAGATATTCTAAGGCAAAACAAAGAATGAGGGAAATTTTTGTTAGGAGCTTTGCCTAACAAGAAATACCAAAAAAAAAAAAAAAAAAAAAAAAAATCTGGCTGAATAAAGGAAATGTTACCATGAAGTGTCTACTCAAAATATAAGCAAAGCAGTGGAAAAGATAGTATATACATATTATATACATATAAAAAAGACTATTTAAAGGAATGTATATTAACTATGTTAAAAACACTTAAAATTTCATAAAACAGTAATTTTAACATTCTAACTGTACTATTGCCTTTATAACATTTATTTAATAGGAACAGCTAAAAGGAGCAGGAATGAAGTGGACTGTATCAGAACAAAATATCTGTATTTTACTAGAATAATATTCATATTAATCTGAAATGGATTTTGATAAGTTAACACACATATTACAATCCTTAAAGATACAATAAAAATAATTTAAAAATTCAGGGATAAAAATCAATGAAATAATTACAATATACACTGCAGAAAATGTCTACTTAAGAACAAAGAAAACATAAAGATGGAACAAGGAAAAAGGAAAAACGATATAAGACATAAAGAAGACACGTGGCAAAATGCCAGATGTAAATATGGCTGCCAGTAATTGCAATAAATGTTAGTGTATTAAACGTGTCAACTATAAGGCAGAGATCATCAGAACAGATTAACCAAAACAACAACACAAAAAATAAAATCTACAACTATTTGCTGTCTATAAGAGATACACTTTAGGTTCAAAGATACAAATAGTTGAAAGTAAAAAGACAAAGAAATATAAAACATGAAACAGAAATCATAAGAGGGCTGGAGTCCATACAATAATAGACATTTAATATTGATAGAAATGATCAAGCACCAGGAAAATAAACATAATAAATACAATGTTTAGTGTATCAACACCTAAAAACACAGCCCCCAAATTGGGCATGTCTTGAAGGTGTTGTGGGTTTGGTGTCAGACCACTGTAATAAAATATATATCACAATAAAGTAAGTCAAATGAATTTTTTGGTTTCCCAGTGCATATAAAAGTTATAATAATTACATCAAGGATCACTGATCACAGATCATTATAAATTAATGATATCATAATAACAGAAACATGCAGTGAGAAAATACTGTTGGAAAAATGGGATGATGGACTTGTTGATGCAGGATTGCCACAAACCTTCAATTTATTAAAAATGCAATATCTACAAAGCACATGTACATGAAGTAACAGTTGACAGAACTGAAAGGAGAACTGAAAGGAGACAAAAACAATTCCACAAAAACTTTGGGACCAAATAGACCATTTTCAATCATTGATGGAAAAATGAGATAGAAAATTAGCAAGTACAGAGAAGACTTGAGCAACACTATCAACCAAATTAACAAGTGACATTCATATTTAAAAAAAAAAAAAAAACAAACTCCACCAAAGCACAATAGAATAGCCAATCTTTTCAAGAATACATGGAACAGGGGCGCCTGGGTGGCTCAGTCGGTTAAGTGTCTGACTTCAGCTCAGGTCACGATCTCGCGGTCCGTGGGTTCGAGCCCCGCATCGGGCTCTAGGTTGATGGCTCAGAGCCTGGAGCCTGCTTCCAATTCTGTGTCTCCCTCTCTCTCTGCCCCTCCCCCGTTCATGCTCTGTCTCTCTCTGTCTCAAAAATAAATAAAAAAAAAAAAAAAAAAAAAAGAATACATGGAACATTCTCTAAGATCTCTCAGATAAATCTTATGGTTAACAATACAAGTCTCAATAAATTTTAAATTTTTTAATATTTATTTATTTTTGTGAGAGACAGGCAGAACACGAGTGGGAGAGAGAGAGAGCGAGAGAGAGAGAGAGAGAGAGAGAGAGAATCCAAAGCAAGCTCCAGGCTCTGGGCTGTCAGCACAGAGCCCGATGTGGGACTTAAACCCACAAACCATGAGATTATGAATTGATCCAAAGTCAGATGCTTAACTGACTGAGCCACCCAGGTGCCCAAGTCTCAATAAATTTTAAAGAATTAAAATCACACAAAGTATGTTATCCAATGAAAATAGAAATTAAATTAGAAATAACTAATCCAAATGTTTGAAATCCCCAAACATATGGAAAGTAAGCAAAATATTTCTAAATGACACATAGATCAAAGAAAGAAATTATTAAGGGAAAATAGAATGATTTTAAATATTGAATAATTAAAAATGAAAACACAATGTAATAAGTTTATTGGATGAAGCTAAAGCAGTGCTTAAAGGGATATTTGTAGTTTTAAACACCTATATTGAAAATAATAAATGTCTTAAATCAATAACTTAAGATTGCTTCTTAGAAAACTAGAAATAGAAGAGTAAACCCTACCCAAAGCAAGAAGAAAGAAGGAAATAATAAGGATAAAAGCAGAAATCAAGACATAGAAACAGTACAGTTGTAGAGAAAATAAATGAAACTAAATGTGGTTGTTTGGAAAAAATCAACAAAATCAACAAACCTTCTCTTGACAATAAAAAAAGAAAGAAAATGGGGCGCCTGGGTGGCGCAGCCGGTTAAGCGTCCGACTTCAGCCAGGTCACGATCTCGCGGTCAGTGAGTTCGAGCCCCGCGTCGGGCTCTGGGCTGATGGCTCAGAGCCTGGAGCCTATTTCCGATTCTGTGTCTCCCTCTCTCTCTGCCCCTCCCCCGTTCATGCTTTGTCTCTCTCTGTCCCAAAAATAAAAATAAAAAAAACGTTGAAAAAAAAAAAAATTAAAAAAAAAAAAAAAAAAAAAAAAAAAAAGAAAGAAAAATTACATTAACCAAATCAGGAAAGCCTTTTGGGGGAGACATCACTACCAATCCTACAGATACTAAGATTAAAAGGGACTACTATCAGCTTTATACTAATAAACCATCAACTTAGATGAAAAGGAAAATTTACTAAAAAGATACAAATAACTGCACTTACTCAATAAGAATTAGAAAATAAATGGGCAAGTAATAACAACAACAATAACAAAGAAGAAATGAAATTAACAATAATTCTCTCAGAACAGCTACCATCTGGAGTATTGCCAATTACTGAGACAGAGAGAGAGAATGCTGCATGAGAATGGCAAAGCCACTTAAAAACAAGCAGTGGCGCCTGGGTGCCTCAGTTGGTTAAGCATCCCACGTCAGATCAGGTCATGATCCTGTGGTTCCTGGGTTAGAGCCCTGGGTTGGGCTCTGTGCTGACAGCTCAGAGCCTGGAGCCTGCTTCAGATTCTGTGTCTCCCTCTCTCTCTCTTCCCCTCCCCAGCTCACACTCTGTCTCAGTCTCTCTCTCTCAAAAAAAAATAAAAAAAACTAAACAACAACAACAACAACTAGTATCTTTAAAAAAAAAAAAGGCATAGGGAAAAGAAAAAAGAGAGAAGCAAACCAAGAAACAGACTTTTAACTATAAAGAACAAACTGATGGTTTACCAGAGGGGAGGTGGCTGGGGGGCAATGGGTTAAATAGGTGATGGGTATTAAGGAGTGAACTTGTTATGATGATCACAGGATGTAGTATGTAAGTATTGAATAACTAAATTGTATGCCTGAAACTAATATTATCCTGTATATTAACTAACTGGAATTTAAATAAAAGCTTCAACAAACAAAACTTCCCAAAAAGAAAAGCCCAAGTCCAGATGGCTTTCACTGGTGATTTCCAGTAAATATTTTAAGAATAAATAATCCTAAAAAAAAAAAAAATACTAAACATTTACAAATTCTTTCTGAAAATAGAGGAGGAAGGTACAATTTCCATCTCATTTTGTGAGGCCAATATTCCTCTGAAACAAAGATGCAAGATCCTTAAAAAAATTAGCAATATATTGAAAAGGATTATCCACTATTACTAAGTGGGATTTATCTCAGTACTGCAAATTTAGTTTACCTTACCAAAAAACAGTTATTGTAGTACATGATAATTAATAAAATGAAGGAAAAAAATGATCATCCCAATAGATGTATAAAAATGCATTTGACAAAATTCAACTGTCATCCATGATAAGACTTGGAACTAGTAATGGGAAGGAACTTCTTCAACCTAATAAAGTGGCTGGGAGTGGCCACAGAAATTAGTTGCATTCAGACAAGGGAGAACACATTTGTGTGATTGAAATATTCTAAAACTATATTATGGTTATTGTTGAACAATTTTAAATATTTACAAAAACTCACTAAATTATACATTTAAAATGTATGCATTTATGTTATATAAAATTTACCTCAGTAAAGCTATAAAAATTAATAACCTGCAAAGAAAGATGGTAGGGAGGTAGGGAGGTTAGGCAACATACTGATAATTGATAAAGCTACGTTATAGATAATAGCAAGTTATTACAGTATTCCTTCTACTTCTGTGTACATTTGAAAATTATCATAACAAAAATTTTAAAAAATCAGTTTCAGGGGGAAAAAACAACTGGGGGCTTGGGGAGGGAGCTAGCATCATATGAAAACCCCCCTTGGGTGGTTGACATTCTTTCTTCCTCTCCTTTGGGAAGCACCTTCTTAAGTTTCTAGATGTTTTTCATAGTTTTTCTTTTGCTTAGTGCATTTGATCCTAACATATGGAGACAGGAAAATAGACATCATTATCTCTGCTATGTAGATGAAGAAACCATAGTCCAAGGTGACAAAAATAGAAAGGGGTGAAGCTAAGGACAAAGTCTGAGTGTCCAGTGCTCTGTCCACTGCTCTGTGAAGCTCCTTGCACTCCAGGCCTAGGACAAGGCTGGACCCAAACTAAATTGTGTAGTAAGAATTTTCTTCAATGTCACAATTGAATGTCACAATGTCACAATTTCCCACTCCTCAAAGAACTCTTCTCCTCATTTATCCTCACTGACCTCTCTTAACCTAGATTTACACTCCCCTTTCCCATTTCCCCACAACACACACACACACACACACCCTTTATTTTGATATTCTTTAAAAGCTGATCATTTTCAATTAGCATCCCATACTCTACCTCTCTTCCCTCTCACCTTCCTTACTCCACCAGTATCTTCTTTCAATTCTTGGTTGTAAAGACTTGAAATATTCACTCCAAAAAAATTACTAGATTAATACTACTCTTACTAGAGTGTTTACGTTTAAACAGAGGCAAAAAAATCACAAATACTTGTTCTACTACTAAAATTGTAAGGTTCTATATAATATGGATAGGGAGGATATTTGAGAGCAAGGAAGCAACTTAGTAGGCCCTGTGTATTATCTTCCATCCCATACATTAGGTCAACTCTAACCTGAATCATAACAAATAAACATTGAGGATGATGAACAAATAATCATCAAACAAACTTCTGTTCATTCACAGTAGAAAATAAGCCTCCATTGTCTAGAGAAGATGAAACACTGTGGTGAGTCAGCTCTAAACAGAGTTGATGTAGACATAGAAGGGCAGCAGATGGTGAGCAGTGTTTGAAATTTGTCTAGTATAAGGGGCTTTCTCCTCTTTTTAATGTGGGAATATTCAAAAACCTTAAAGATCACTCTTACCTTCAGATGTGTCTCAGTGAATCAGAGTATTGGATACTTGGTTTAAAGTGGGTATCTTTCTCAGGATTCTCTCCACACTTCTCTCCAGTTGAGTCTCTACTCTTTGATCTATTTTCTTGAACACTTTGTTCCTTGAGGTCACCAGGTTGCATTGAATATGTGCATATTTATTTATTCATCCAATCTGCTCGATGTCAACTATTCTGGATGCAAGAGAAATCAGCAGCAAACAAAACAGAGGAAGATTTTGACATTGTGGAGGGATGCAAAGGTGAGGAAGACAGACAATGTATTATAAAAAGTAAATAATGTAGGATGTTAGGAGTTGGAAGATGCTAGGGAAAATTAGCAGTGCAAATGCCCTAAGATGAGAGCATGAATGGGATTTTTGAGGGGCAATAAAGAGGTCACTGTAGCTGAAGCAAAGTAAATGGGATAGGTGTGTGTGTGTGTGGGGGGGGGGGTGGAACAGGAGGAGATAAGGTCCATGATTACATGGGGCCTGGTAGGCCTCTTTAAGGTCTGACTACTCCTCTGAATGTAATGGGGAGCCATTGCAGGTTTTGAGCAGAGGAATGGCATGATCTCACTTACATTTTATAAGAGTCACTTTGGTTGCTTTGTTGAGAATAGGGGTGAAATGTAAAAGCAGAGAAATTGACTATAAGGCTACTAGAAGAAACCAAGTGAGAAGAGATGGTCCAAGTAGTAATAAGTGGAGATAAGTTTCTTATTCTGAGTACAGTGAATATAGATTCAAGAGAACGTCCTTCACCAATGAATAGGTCTATCTCCCTCACTACTCTGGAAGCTTAGCACTCCTGAGCACACACTATACTTAATAAGCATGTGATTAATGAGTTAAGAAATGAATGAATAAATGTTGGGCAGTTGTAATCAATCTGGAGCAGAGAATACAAAGCTCTTTCAAGACAGCAAGGATACAGTTAACACTATCTGTGGCCACAAGTTGATAATTGTTATAAAGAATAGCTATAATCATCTTTGGGTACAGAGGCTACTGGTAATTTTCATTTGAAAATATCTGAAATAGATGTTTCCAGAATAGAATTGGAGAGTTTTCTGCCTGAGAGTTGTCCTCAATAAATGCATAAAATGAACTTTCCTTCAACCAGCAGCTGTTATTAGGGAAATGTGTGTAAACAACATACAATTTTGAACTGCTATTAAGTTCCTAAAATATGGTGAGTGGTTGACAGGCCATAGCAATAGCCTTCTAACCCTTCTAGCCCCATTCTCCCTTGCTTCTGTTGACCTTCCCTACTACTCGTCAGGCATCTTTTCTAAGGACCACTTCTGTTTAAATCCTTCAGCAACTATTCATTGTCTTCTCACTGAAGAACAATTTTCTCAGACTTGGTGTCCAAGGCACTTCAAAAATTCCAGCTTTACATTATTTAACAATTACCTAAACTTGAGACAAGTATGCTTATTATTTTTTCCTTATTACAGGAATTTAATGTTGTGTTCAGGAGACAAGTTCTGAAGATGAACTACCTGGGATCAAATCCCAGCTGAGCACAAGAATTAATCTCTCTAGCCCCAGTGTCAGCTTTGGGGAAAATGGAATATAATAGTTCCTACATATGTCTTTTGAGGATTTATTTAGATAAATATAAATCTTACTAGACTATAAACTCTACGGGGGCAGAAACCAAATTTGTTTATTCCACGCTGAACTTCAATCCATGTATGTGGTTGACACTGAATTTATATCCACTACATAATTATATAATTGAGTATCTACTATCTGCCTGGTACTTTTCTAAACTCTGAGGATAATAAGATTGTTATTCTCATCAAGTTCACCTCTGGTCAAGAAAGACAGACAACAAACAAATCTACAAATAAATATACATTTGAGGGGCGCCTGGGTGGCTCAGTCGGTTAAGCGGCCGACTTCGGCTCAGGTCATGATCTCACGGTCAGTGAGTTCAAGCCCCGCGTCAAGCTCTGTGCTGACAACTCAGAGCCTGGAGCCTGTTTCAGATTCTGTGTCTCCCTCTTTCTGACCCTCCCCTGTTCATGCTCTGTCTCTCTCTGTCTCAAAAATAAATAAACTTAAAAAAAATTAAAAATAAATAAATAAATATACATTTGAATTACAAATATTGATAAATGCCATTTAAAAAATTAAAATGGGGTAACATACTGAAGTGTCTGATTTTGTGGCCATGGAAGAACTCTGAGGAGTTCACATATGAGCTGAGATATTAATATTGGAAAACAAAAGTCATTACAGCACTGTGTCTATTGGATAAATTTAACCTGGTTCCGTTTTTAACATAAAAGAATAGTACAGGAACTTAAAGTGAACAGCCCCTGAGGTAGATGTGTTCCATGAACAGAGAAGAGGTCAGCACAGCTAGGTCACCATGGTAGTGGTCATGGTGAGGATAATACAGACTGAGTTGAGACTGGTAACTAGGGCCCTTTAGCTAAGATAAGAAGGTGAAATTGTATTTTTAATGTAATAGGAATCCCTGGAACTTTTAAATCTCAAGAATGGCCAGTTTCCCAGGAAGCTGTTTAGAAAGTAGTTTTTACAAGATAAGAGTAAAAGCAAGGAACAGGTTCAGAGCTCGTATTGTAATCCATACAAGAGCTTTTGGTGGTTTGTCTTTGATACAATGGAAATGGAAAAAGAGAAAGATTTAGAGTATAGTTTGGAGGTAGAAACAAAGGAAAAAGAGGCATCAAAGATAGTTCCATTCAGGGGCACCTGGGTGGCTCAGTTGGTTAAGCATCTGATCCTTGATTTCAGCTCAGATTATGATCTCAAGGTTTGTGGCATTGATGAAGCCCCACATCAGGCTCTGCACTGACAGCATGAAGCCTGCTTGGGATTCCCTCTCTTCCTCTCTCTTTCTGCCCCTCCCCTGCTCATTTTCTCTCCCTCTCCTTCTCTCAATCTCTCTCTCTCTCTCTGTCTCTCTCTGTCTCAGTGCGTGTGCGCCGCCCCCACACAATAAATAAATAAATAAATAAATACACACACACACACACACACACACACACACACACACACACACACACACTAAAAAAAAGGATAGAACCATTCAGTACCACATTATGTCTGTTGTAGGCTCTTCCACCGTGAAAATAATATTAAAAAATTATATTTTACAACTGCATTGGTATAAAAACAGTGTAACCTAGGATGGGTTGTATTATTTTTCCTTCTGATTGTGAAAAAGAAATTAAAACATTTTCATTGGCTCCTAAAAGTATTGTGGCTCCTAAGCACTGTGCATATTGGATAAATGAACATGGTTTCATTTTTAACATAAAAGAATATAAAGTTTAGAAAATACATTTAAAAATAGTAAGACCTTAATGTATGTTAATGATCACATTATTACTATTATTATATGTTATGTTCTATGCTTCCTAATCTTTATGAATTTTCTCATTTTACTCCTTGAATTTCTCTTAACCTATCGAAAACTCATCCATCCTTCAATGCCCAGATCAAATGTTAGTTTTCTTTGTGTTTCCTAATTCCTCATCTGGTCTTGGTCTTTCTCCTCTCTGTCCCCACAAGTCCATATTCATACCTCTAATTACAATCAGCATCAGATTTGTGCTAATTTAGGTACTTCTCTCCCTTTCAAGCTTTTTAGCTCCTTTTAATGTTTGGCAATATATCTTACACCATGGCTCTATCTCTTTCTGTGCCTAGCCAAGTGCCTTGCACAGAGTATAGCCTCAATAAATATTTGTTGACTTGACTATCAAAGAAAACAGACAGTCAGCCAAGTAGCCTCACCAAAGCCTGTTGGGGCAAGGCTGGTCTCCATTATTGCTGTCCAGACCCTGGCACATAATTAATTTGAGACCATCTATTAAGTAACAAAATGCTAAAAAGAGGAATGCCAACTGTGACTCCCCACTTTGCAAAGGATGCTGCCAGGCTTCTAAATAACAACCTCATGGAGTATCCATCCAAAACACCATCTGGAGTGCAGACAGAGACTTGTACCTTGTTGACTCCCAGAACCATAAATCTAGAGCCTTGGCTAATTTCCATCATGGTTAATGATGACTGTGATCTATGGCAGCTGAAAGATAAGGATTCTGATTAGACATCAAACAGAAATTAGATCCTCAGTAAATGGAAACATTATTCATTTAAATCACATTTGTTCTACTACTTATTTCATACATTTTATACTTATTCCACAGTGCTTGGTGCTGTGGAAAAAAAAGTAGATGTAAGATCCAGTCCCTGTTCTCAATGGGACTTTTCTGTAGCAGGAAATACAGATGCAGGGAAAAGATACTGCTGAAATGACAAATGTGAAGATGGCTCTATCAGTGTCTACAATGAGAAGAAGGTTTTATTTAGTTCCAGCATGGAAATTGTGTGACCTTGGATGAATCAGCCCATATTTCTGAACTTCACTTTCAATTTCTACTTATTTGTCTACCAGGAATGCTGGATGTTTTTACTACTTATTAGACATAATAATTTCTGTGCTTTTCAATAATTTGGGGAGGTTTTTTTGCTCAGTTTTCATCTAAAAGCATAAATTGCCTTTCAATTTATGAGCTACTATTTGGGGGAGGAAGGGAGGAACTAATACCTCAATAAAATCATAATTGAAATAACTCATATATTTTCCAACAATTATTAATTAAGTGCCAACTAAGAACAAGGCATTTCTATCATTGTAAACCAGTAGTTCTCAACTGGTGGCTATTTATAGGCAACATTTGACAATGTCTGGAGATATGTTTAGTTGTTTATGTTATATCTTATACATTCCAACAAAAAGGCACTTTTTTCATACAGGTCCCTTCTCTTGGAAGATCTTTCTTAGCATCTCTTCTCAACTGGCCTTTTCCTGTTGAAATAATCAAGACAATTATTACTGGGGGTATGAAGGGAGTCATGACATTTTGGACCAAATAATTCTTTGTTCTGGAGGGCTGTCCTGTGCACTGTAGGATGATTAGCAGCAGTAGCATGGTGAAGCTTTGTAGAATCAAACCCTTGTGTATACCACTTTGGGGAGTGAAGCCACTTTGCACTCTTTATCAAAAGCCTTAACAAATGTTCATATCTTTGAGTTGTTAATCGCACTTCTAGGGGATCTATAATAGGGAAATAATCCAAAAAAGTATATTTTTTAAGTGCCTGACTGTCTACTTTTCCCTAAGGAAACAGGTAAGTAAATTTGAGAATAGCTACATAATAGAATATTAGGTAAACACTAAAAGATATTTTTAAGAAGGTATTTCTCTGATATTGAGTAAAAAAACAAAAAGCTGGTTGTTAAACCACAACAATGTAAACAATACTCAGTAAAAAATGAAAAACAATAACAAAAAACCTAAAAGTAAATACATAAAAATTTTTAATAGCATTGTTTTTAGTTATTTTATCTTTTTATCATATATTTTAATCACTGTAATATAGAAATATTATGAATTGTTTATCCTTAATTTTATAAGTTTGAATCAGTAAGAAATATTAATAGGGGTATCATTGGCAGTGTCTCTCTGTAATGATGGATTGGGCATTACAATGCTTTCGTCAAGCCTCCCTATGACATTGTTTTGAAAAAAAGAATATTACTTCTATTGTTTGCATTCTGTTGATTGGTAGAAAAGAGCAAATGATCAGTAGTTAGTTCTCCTTTTGCCCCAAAATTTGGCATCCAAGGCAAACCACTGATGAAATACATTTGCATTTGAATTATGTCCACCCCAGAGCCAATCCCAGGTCTCGTCCAAAAGCTTTTTATGTGTGATGTGAGTTCTTGTTCAGTTTGTTCCAATAGTGGGACTCTCTTCAGAAAAATGACTTCCAGTTCAGCTGAGTGAGGAAAAGGCCTGCCAGGAGAAAACCAGCCCTTTATGAATATGAAATGTTCATGAAAGAGACAGCTTCAGTAAGTCATTCCTCAAAAGAGAAGCTGATAGTGTGAGGTTCCAGAAATTAGAGTACAAAGTTCTAGCTTCTAATGCCCATAGCAAACACTATTTTATAAATTACATGAATGTATATATTTATTACCATCAGATATTCTGTTTTTTAGATGCTCATTTGTGAACAACTTGGAATCAAGCAATAAGGTATTTAAAAACATAGTATTAATGTGTGGGAGTTGTTTTTATAATCCATCGAACTATTTCAATATTAAATTAAGTGGTAGGCAAAAATGCTTGAAAAGGACAGACACAAACACACACTCATGCACACACGTATATATACACACCAGATGTGACCTGCTGCACTTGAAAACATAATTTATTACTTTCTTTGTAGTCATACCTCATTTACTCAATATAGTAGTACTTTGAAATCTAATCTTCTCCTTAGCTATGCTGAGTTTGCATGTAACTAGACACATCAAAACATCCATGTTTTTCTTACATGCCATGGGAAAGTGACAACATCCTTTCTTTGTGGTTTTGGTTAACATCTACACATCCTTCCCAAAACACCACCAGAGAGTGTTATTTTGCTGATGGGAATGCAATGATATGCTTCACATATGACATGCTCTACTAAGGATGCTGCCCAAGAAAATCACAAAGCGCACTGTGAGACGAGAGTAAGTAATTTTCAATCTGAAATTTCAGCCACTGCATGGATTTACCCCCACTCTGACACAGTGTGCCATCATTCATCCTTTTCTCCTCCTAGTGTGGTTCTGTTAGATATGCAACTGGCTGAGCAGTAAAAGGAATGATATGAAGATACTATCCAATTTGTGTCTGTCTCAATCCCCCTTGTCCCCAAACATTTCAAATTCAAGTAACTGTTTTCTTTTTTGATATGTACTGTCTTTTGAGCCCCATCCTTCTATCCAGAGACATTTGGAAGGAAGTGTGTTTCAGGGACCTCAGCACAAGAATGAAGATCAGAGATTCATTATTTTGGACTATTCACCATGAGCATTATACACCCACCATTCATTGAGCTCTAGCAAATAAAGTGATAAGCACATTGCTAATCTGATGTCTTATGCTATTGAATTCTTGAAACAACCTTAGAAAATTGACTCTATTATCCTCATGTCACATGTTCAGAAACTATGGCACAGAGACACTCAAGTTCTCATAGCTATGATATAAATGGGATAAGCTGGGATTTTAAGAAGAGTTTGTTGGGTCTCTAGGGATATTATTCAATTTTTCTGTGTCTCAGTAAAACCATTCTGGAATAATCTAGAGTTTATAACTATATTGTTTCTCCAAAGCTCCATTCTCAGGTCAATTAAGCAAGGTCATTACTTCACTTGGTTTCATATTCATATGCTCTATAGCTTTCTGAAAGAGTCCAACAGTGAGCCTCTAAAGATGTGGCTATATACCAAGGTTGTAGTACATATACTACATACTAAGGATGTGCCTTCAAGAGGATGTTTCAGAAAAAAAGCAGCCAGAGATGTGGCTGAGGTTACAATGAAAAAATCCTCACATCAGAAGATATAAATATACAAATTTGAAATAGTGACTAAAATCTCAGGCATTATAGATTTATTTTTTTCCCACATGTGTCATTGTTTAGTTCAAATAGTAGTTAAACTTCCTCATGACACAAACCATTTCCTTCTTTTGTGACACCTAATTATGTATTTTTTAAAAATTATTCCCCTAGTTTTGTTGAGAGATAATTGGCATACATCATTGTATAGGTTTAAGGCACACAGCATGATGGCATGATTTACATATCAGACATTGTAGATTTCCATGAAAGGATCTTTGACACTAAGTGTAGTGCCCAAGATTTTTTCAGAGTAAACCTTACCAAGATATGAAAGAGAGGTATAACTATAGCCATCCATTATTGTCTCACTTTCTTTTTTAGTATTTTACTTCTCCCAAAATTGTTTTTACCAAGACATGAAGGATTTCAATGAGATATAATTTATACAAATATTTGCATAAAAAAAAAAAAAAAGGACCATGTGTCAGGCACCTGGGTGGCTCAGTCGGTTAAGCGTCTGACTCTTGATCTCGACTCAGGTCATGATCTCACAGTTCATGGGATCAAGCCCTGAATTGGGCTCTGTACTGACAGTTTGGATCCTGCTTGGGTTTCTCTCTCTCCCTCTCTCTCTGCCCCTCTCCCACTTACTGTCTCTTTATCTCTCAAAACAAATCAGGGGAAAAAATGGATCATGTGATAAGACAATTTTGTAACAAAGGAATATATTTCTAGCAGTGAGATTTTAGGCATCTGGATGATATATTGGTGGCAAGGAATTTCTGAGGGCCCATGTAAATTACTACCTGTTCACACAATGTAGGAAAACATAGATGACTAAACTTTCTATGTTCCTTCCCCAAAAACTGTCCTTAAGGAAGTCCTTGGCACACAAAAATTAATCAGCCATCAGACCTTCATCTCTAGCCTTCAAACTACCCTAAGCTCCTGACTTACATGTTAACTTACCACTATAAATCTTCACCTCAGTAATACAAAAGCATCTCAAATCCATATATAAAACTGAATGCAATGTTTCTGCCCCTAAATCTGCCCTTTTTCTTGTTTTTCATCTTCTCACCATGCCACACAACAGTCTAAACTGAAAAACATCTTCTACCCTCCAGTTTCATCCTCATTGTCAAGTCTCTGATTTAAACCTTCACCATCTCTTGTTTGGACTTCTAAAAAGCTTCCTACATGATGTGCTGTCAATGTCATTCTCCTTCAATTCATGCCCCACATTGCTACTAGAGAACATTTATAAAATAGAGCTAATCATCTTCTCTCCTTAAAAATATTTATTCAATAGGTCATATCAAAGTCAAAACTTCTTTCTGTGAGTCAAAGTTGTTTAAAAAGCTGACTTCATTGACTTTTCTATCTCAAATGGGCACAGTAGTGATCGTCTCCACGGCCCACAAAACTCAAGTGTGAACAACTCTAGGTTTTCTTTCATTCCTATAACTGAATTGAACTCAGTTCTTGAGTGACCATTTTCATTCTATACTAAAATTTGCAATTTCAAAGTAAACTCAGTCACCTCTGGGCTTTTCTCTTTGTCTAGTTCTTAATCATTCTCAAGGGATTTTGATATAATTTGGGATTTTCTGCCTCCTGAATCCCTTCAAAGTATTTTCTCTTTTCCTCTCCTCTTGGTCCTGGTTCTAAATCACCTTTGGGTGATTCAACAAGTCCCTTTATGCTACTGCTGAGTAAGCAACACACTTTTTAGCCTTTGCGGTTATGCTGGCATCTGTAGCTAAAGTCCTCAACCTGTTTCCCAGCTTAGGTGATACCCAGTGCTTATTTGGAAGATGGCAACTGCTCTATCTGGAATTTTCCCATTGACTCCTATGCAGCCTTTTTGTGTCTAAATTCCAGCAAAGATTCAGCTATATCTTTATCCACTCCATGCAGATAACACAGGCCCCCACTCTGCACTGCGGTCTTCTGAATGACATATTAGCTTCTCTCCACCCACCTAATATTCAGATTTTACTCATAGCCTCAGAAGACATAAACTATTCTCAAAGTCATTTGGGGACCATGGCAAATTGAGTAAGAGATCTCCCAGGTAGATACTCATGCCACCATGATTAGTGCTGCATTCAAAAACTTTCAGACAGGGAGTAGGTTGAAAATCTTCCCAAATATTGGATCTCAACCTTATAAGCAAATTCATTCCATGAAAAGGCATAAAACACAAAGCTCCTCCACAGTTTTATCATCTCTCCTCTTCAAAATGGAGCCCTTTATCCAGGTGGATAAGAACATGAAAAAGGCAAAGAAGAAAACCACCCATTTTCATCTTCTTACCAATCTATTGGTTGTATGCCACACTGCAGAGATAGAAGTAATAAATCTAGCATCTTTTATTTAAGCATTCTACATTAAAACTAAAACTAAAAAAGAAACTGAAGCAAAAAACCTATTAAAAGAAGATTTAAATATGAAAGGAAATATCATGTTCTTGGTTGGAAAACATCTGGTAGTGTAGTTCTTTCAACTGTGTTCTACTTCAAGATTGTTTTTCTACTCTTAGCTGACTTTCACTCAAATATTGTAATAACTTATTAAATTCTAAAAAGGAATCCTATTATTTTTATTGGAATTGCATTAATTTTGGGGTCAGAATAGGGAAAATTGACATATTCACAATATTGAATCTTCCATAATGTTTGGTGAAAAAACCCAGATATAAGAGTACATAATGTATTGCCCATTAATATAAAGTAAAACAAACAAACAAACAAAACATTCTTGTTTATGCATCACTTCTTAAGCTCATCAAGAGCTTCTAAGGCTATCTCACTCCTCCATCTCATGACAGTCTACTCATTGTTCAAGGCTCATTAAAATGTGGAGTGAAGAACCAGAGAGCTATAAAAACCTTTGGATTGGTTGGTTGCATCAATGGCCCTAAAGCTTCATCCCTTCCTGGGTGCTCATCCTTTGCCATGTAAACTTATAGTGTGTTTCTGTTCTGTCTATAGATCTTACCATGATATTTACCTTAGTCAATGAAATGCTAGCAAATGTGAAGAGAAGCTTGAAAAGCACTTGCATAAATTGGCTTTCTCCCCCTCCATAACCTCTGCCATTGCTATAAGATTATGGCTGGCTAAAAGATATATGCTGAGAAATAAAGGACACGTGGATCAGAGTCAAATAGCCTAGTTGTCTCAGATGAAGCCTGTTTAAATTGGCCATCTGCCAGCAGACCTTCAGGCACATGAGTAAGCCCAGCCAAGACCAGCAGAGCCACCTAGAAGACTGCAGCTGACTGCAGATACATGATGCAGCCTAGCCAAGATTATCAGTTTATTCCAGATCAGCAGAACCCCAGAGACTCATAAAATAAATGATTGTTTATTATTGCATACTAATAAACTTTTATGACAGATCATTGATATAACTTAGAGCTCTTTATATCTAGCCAATAGTGAAATTCCATAAAGTTTGGTTTCTTAGGCTTTCATGTATTTTTCCTTTAAAGTGTGCATGACACCATTGGTTGTATCATATGGGGTCACAAAAGAAAATATGACACAATAAAATTAGAATAATTCCATGAGGCTTTAGTAAAGGCATTGATTTATAAGGGTGGGAAGAGTATTAAAAACATACACACAGGGGCACCTGGGTGACTGAGTCAATTAAGTGTCCAATTTCAGCTTACGTCATGATCTCACAATACCATGGTTCGAGTCCTGTATTAGGTTCTATGCTGGCAGCTCAGAGCCTGGAGTCTGCTTCAGATTCTGTGTCTCCTCCTCTCTCTCTCTTTCTGGCCCTTCCCCAGCTTGTGCTCATTCTCCCTCTCAAAAATGAATAAAATAAACTTAAAAAAAAAAACTAAACACACACATACACGAGATAACACCATATCCTAAGATTACTACTATTCCAAGTCCCAAAGAACCTAGGAGAGAGAGCAGTTATCAGACCTTAGAAAGAAAAAGTGCTGTGAAAAGGACCACCTTGAGAGGAGATGTGACTTTCACTCAAAGGAGAGAGCAAGCCTGAGGCACCCTGCTGGGAGGCATCATGGAATTAAATATCTTGGCTTCATTCTCTTCCCTTCTTCCAATCTTTTGCCAGAGGTCTCCATTGGCCAAACCAAACCAAAAGCCAGAGGGATAAAGAGTTCTTTGATATAATCCACACACGTGATTGGGGCATAGAGAATGGTAAAAAAGAATGAATAGAGAATCTGAAGGAGTAAGCAGAAAATATCCAGCAAAAATGGCCATGGGTTTACATGGCTATATGTATGAACCTGTCAAATCCTTTCTTTTCATATTGGGGTGGGAGGAATATTGCCAGAATTAGGCACCTTAAAATTAGGAAAGTAGAGTGTACAGAAAGTGGAAGCAAAGGAGAAGATGTTTAAACTTTTCTTGTGTCACAATTTGCTTGATAAGGGCCCTTCCCAGAATATGCTAAGCATTCAGTGAGGATACAACAAGTAATTGCTAAGTTTAGTTATCTGAACTAAAAAGGAAAATCTAATATATGAATATTCTATTGATCTCTTGGCACCAATTCTAGAGGTAGTCTTCACATAAGTCTATTTTGCTTTGCCAGAGAAAATGGTATTAACAATACAATGAAATATTATCCTGTGTTGTATTTTTAGCCTCTTTCCATAGTGTAATTTTCCTGTTTTCCTACCTACTTTGAGGCAAGAGTTATAAGAAGATTAATATTTCTTTTTTGATGCATGGTTCTGTTTATTAAATAGGGGTGCTTAGATGGCAGATCTGTGTTCTGCATGAAGCAATAAGCAAGCAAGAGAGGAAGAAGCTCTCATTCATAGACCTTATAGAGGGCAATTGATATTCTGAGATTGATCTCAACAAAGACTAACATGCAAATTGAGGTATTCTGGAATATATTCTTATTTTGCTTTTATTCCTCAACTAAATTGGAAATGACAATTGAGGCAAGTTAATGTGGCAGGAAAGAGTGTGAAAGTATAAAGGTTGATGATCTTAAAGAAGAAAACCTAGGTTCAAATCCTGGCTATGCTGTGTTACTGGAGGCTGGTGCTGATAAACTGAAGGCAATCCTGCCTCCATCACAAAGGCTGTTGTCAGCATTAGGTAAATCATAGTCACATCCAAGGATCTGTCTTTTATATCTTTGTGGTCAAATAGCCAAAACAGGCTGCATGACAAGGCTCAAAAGCAGAAACTGAAAGAATATAATAGAATCCAGGTACAAACCATCAGACTGGATACTTTTTATGAACAGGTTGCCCCTGACCTGTCTCAGATGCTAGCACAAGACTTTATTAATTGCTAGTTAGCCTGTTATAGTCCATTTTGACTGCTACAAAAAAATACCATTGACTGAGTGGTTTATAAACACCTTATTATAAACAATAAACATTTATTTCCCCCAGTTCTGGAGGCTGGGAAGCCCACAATGTATGTGACAACAGATTGGTGTCTGGTGAGAATCCACTTCATAAATGTCTGTCTTTTCACTACAACCTCTCATGGCATTGGGAGGAAGAATCTCTCTGGGTTTTTATAAGGCTACTAACCCCATTTATAGGAGGTCCCACCTTCATCACCTAATTACATTCAAAATTTCCACCTCCAAATACCATTACAATGGGAATTGACTTCAACATATGAATTTGGGGGGACAAAAACATTCAGTTTATAGTAGTACCTTTTATCCAGGTTTTGACAGAAATCAGGACCATCACCCCAGGCAACCCTGAGAGAAGCAGAAGGTTGCAACAGAACAGCTGAGATTCATTCCATACCTATGTAATTTAATCTCTGAACCTTGGCTAAACTCTCTTAATTACAAATTTCTCATCCTCATTCTTCTTTATGCATCCTTTACAATGTTTATAAGCAAATATGGCAGACCTGTAATTGTTGAATAAATGTCATCTGAATGCTGTTGAATGACATGCTTAATGAGAAATTTGGCTAGTGGTTTGGTTCACTTCTTCCTACAACCTACTTTGAGTCACCCTTAGTTTGCTGTCCCATTCTTTTTGAGTGATCATTTATTTGATGGTGATATAATGGCTAATGAAACAGGTGACAGTTAAGAAGCTTGTCCATAAATTATTATTTTTTTTTTAATTTGAAGACCTAATTGGCTTTATTCAACAATTCATGAGTCAGGCAGCAGCCCAACTAGCAGGTAGAAAGGCGCTCCCAAGAAGATTATTCACAAATTCCTTATCATCATTTGAGGTCAGGGAGAGCAATAAGTGACAGCCAGCATGTTTCCTATCATGTGCAAAGGCCTACAACTCTTGGCAGCAGAACTCTAGGGTGGACTTTTGAACATACCGAATAATTTGGGGAGGAGTCTAGTATAACTAAGAAGTTTTCCTCTGACATGATTCACCAAAATTAATACAGTTCTGAAGAATGGTGTATGTGAGTGTACATGTGTGTGTTTGTGTGCATGTATGTGTTGTGTTTTGACTCCTTCTAATAGAAAACAGGTCCTCATCACACAGATCATGGCCTTTCCCACACACATCTATAGAATTTTTTCAATTAGAAATAATTCTAGAATATTTCAATAAGGAATAATTCCAGAAATTATTTTGAACAAATCCTTCACCCAAGGAAAGATGCCATACAAATCTGTAGCTCTTCACAGTTATCCCACCATAGGAGATAATGCAGAAGACAGGAGATGACAGCCCATTTCAATATTTCATACTTACTGTCAAATCTCTCTTCATTGTAATTTGTCATCAGTTGTAAAGCATATGATTGATAAAGTTGAATGTTTGGGGAGGTGGGGTAGATAACTTAATATTAAAAATCTTAAAGTGAACCCTGTCTAGGAAATACAAATGTGGGGAAATGTGGGTTCTAAATTTGTGCTAATGTATGGTTCTTCAACAGTAGATTGCATTTCATTGAGAATTAGGTTAATGGGACTTTAGTGTCACGTAGTATTTTGTACCAACACACATGTTGTTCCAAGTGACGAGTCAGTAGTAAGAAATAAGTTTATGTTCATTGTAAAGTGCTAGAACAGATTCAGAATTCAGTAACAGCCTTTCATTCCTGAGAATGCCCAAATAACTTTAAAGTCATGAGTCAATGCCATCAAATGTCTTTTTCTATTAGGTGATGAAGAGGCTTAGCGGTAGTACCTTTTGTGGAAGTACAGGATGGCAGAAATTGAGTTGCCCCAGGAAGGCTTCAAGCAACTGCTTTGTTTTTGGAATGGGTGCCTCATGGAATGGACATATTTTATCTTGAATGTGATAAATACCAGCAGCAGTCAGCAGTAACCTAAGAAAATGGCAGTGGAAATTTCTGAGTTCATCTGTTTTTTTCTTTTTTTGCTTCACCTAGATACTTGAAGTATTGAAGTGATGTAGGAGTTCTTGAAAATTTTTGACAAATTTATAAGGTTGATCATCAAGCAAAATTGAAATACAGTGTCACACCTGGAAACCTAGGAATCAGAATTCTCATTAAGTCCTGGAGAACCTCAGTAGTGTCAGGAATGGTGAACAGAAAGTACTCAAATCAGTGTTTTCTTTAATGGATGACATTTGTTTATTTGTCTGTAGCAGTATCTACACTGCTGGTCAGGGATTGGTAGTTTGGGTAAAATAAAATTCTGGTAAGATTTTCTATCCCTTAGGGATAGTAATGAGTTAGAGGAGGTGAGTGTGGAACGCAAGCCACAGCACATCTTATTCAGCTCAGGCTGCCATAACAAAGTACCACAGATTAGGTGGCTTATGCAACAGACATTTATTTTCTCACAGTTCTGGAGGCAAGAAGTCCAAAATCAAGGTGCCAACACGGAAGGGTTCTGGTTCTTTCTAGCATGCAAGAAGCCACCTTCTAGTGTGTCCTTATATGGCAGAGAGGGAAAGAGAGAGAGAGAGGGAGAGAGAGAGAGAGTGAGGTAGACCAAGCAAGTATGAGAAAGCAGAGAGCACAAACTCTGATCTCTTCTTCTCCCTATAAGGACACTAATCTCATCCTTTGAGCCCTACCCTTTTGACTTCATTTAAACCTATTTACCTCCCAGAGGCCTCACTTCCAAATACCATCAGCTTGGCAGTTAGGGCTTCAACATAAAAATTTTGAGGGGGACACATATATTCAGTCTGTAACAGCATTGTATCTGAGGTGTTACCTGAGTTAAAGTTTAAAGGATGAGAAAGTAAAGTACAGAGGAGAAGAAGAAAAGAATGTTCTAGGCAAGTGAGTCAACTGAGAAACAGCATGATATGAGAGTGTGTATTGGTGGCCTGAAGAAAGGAGAAGAAGAGGAGAGGCCCCTGTGGTGCTTGTTCATGCATATACATCCTTACCTGCTCCTCCAATTTTGCCTTTCTCAGGAAGGAGGTTGGACAAGATATATGGATTAGAAATAGCTTCTCTAGGGGTGCCTGGGTGGCTCAGTCGATTGAGCATCCGACTTCGGTTCAGGTCATGATCTCGCGGTTCGTGGGTTTGAGCCCTGCATCGGGCTCTGTGCTGACACCTCGGAGCCTGGAGCCTGCTTCAGACTTGTGTCCCCCTCTCTCTGCCCCACCCCTGTTTGTGCTCTGTCTCTCTCTGTCTTTCAAAAATGAATAAACATATTTTTTTTTAAAAGAAATAGCTTCTCTAGGAGGGTATTTGTTGTTGTTGTTGTCGTTCCTGCCAACCAACCTATTCTCTCTTCTGAAAATAGAACCCTCATTTCCCTTTGAGAAACCATGATTCCTCCATTCTGGATTTATATCAAAAGAGCTGCTCCATCCATATCTTGATGGAAAGCCCATGAATCAGGACTGTCCTAGCAGACATCACATTTCCTGGCACATGACCCAAACCAGACCAACGAGAATCGATCTTAGGATTTTGGCTGTAATCATTGAGAAAAGGGGGACCTGCTTTCACTGATACTGCTAGAAGATTATAAGGCTGAGAGCTGCTGTTGTCCACCTTTATACTACAGAGAGAGAGAGCTTGCCTAAGAATTAAACACACATAGAAGAAAAGAATGCCCAGAAATTTGACATAATATATTACAGACAAGATATTTGAAGATTTGGATCCAGCTATACCAGTCCTCCCAGTCTCCTCAGTTCCATGAACAAATGAATTTCCCCCCTTTTCCCTTAAGAATCTGAGTTTTCTGTTCCTTGGAACCTGGAGAAGCCTGTATAATACAGTTCCCTAGAGTATTTGGGTACTTCTTCTCCAACTTAAGCACTGTTGTTCCTAAGAATTTAGAGAAAGTCATTGGACTAGGGATCAAGAAACCTGCTTTCCGGGCTTGACTCTATTCTTCATCTGCAATATATTTAGCAAGTCAATTAATTTCAATCTCCTTCCCTAAAAAAAAAATGAGACATCAAAATATTCAGTGTCTATTTCAAAAGATTCTTATGAGGCTCCAAATAAGGTGATGAATAAGAAAGCACTTTAACAAATTTAAAAATTTTACTCATGCAAATGATTAATTATCATTGCCATTGTAGCAGACACAGAGGTGCATGAATATTCTCCAAGTGGTCAAGAGATATTAATAGCCAGAACGTGACAGTGTGTATATCTGTGCCTGGACTGGATTAATGATTTACTTGTGAGCACCTTTTTTGGTCACAGCCAAAAAACAAGTTCCATATTTCCCATGAATTGTGGCCAAGTTTTTATTTTTGTTTTTAATCCAATTTTGGGGAGTAAAGAGCAGAGAAAAGCCAGGTGGTTGACAGCCCCTGGTGCACGAGATCTCTTATGACCATTTTTATTATCACCCTGTGATTCTGCTCTTGTTCAGGTCACAGATCTGTTTGCTCAAACATCCTAGGATGTTGAATCCTGCCAATTCCTCTTAGCGTAAGATTGATCTCATTACTTAGAAGCTATTTGGGGAAGCTGAAGATTAAACAAGCTTTTCTGTGTATTTCTCCGGACATTTTTGGACTTATTATAAAGGTATTCATTTATTTCAATGTTATCTGTCATCTCCAGGGTCTAAAGTCATAAATCTATGGCCTTGACATAGATAGGGGAGAGAAGGAGGAGCTCTTTCCATTTTTAAAATCCTTCCCTTTATGAGGAATCCACTTGGACAGGGAAATACAGAAAGTATCAAATCGAGAATAGCCAAATTGTCCTACACAGTTTTCAGGAAGACACTATTATCTTTTATGTACATAATATTGAGTATTGGGAGGCTTGGGTTTCCTTATTAAGTCAGGAGTCTGTCAAATTTAGCTCCCAGGGGACTAGAATAAACGTATTTTCTTTCTTTCTCCTCAACCAAATTCCGTAGTTCTTCCCCTCCCATATTCCTCTGTTTGCCTGAGGAAGTGACTTTTCGCCCACATTCCCCACTTCCAAAAGTGGTAACTATTTTTTTTATTAGCTGACACCCACTGCTGTAATGGAGACAGAAAGCAAGAACGTGGAGGGAACGGCCAGGCACTCCAAAGGCCACAATGAAGACAGTCAAAAATATGACCCTGGCTGGGACCGTGCAAATAGTGGGTCACCACTGCTCTCATGATGAGTAACATTAGAGTCCCAAGGGAGTATTTGGTGACTGCAAAAGTCAATCCTTGAGCTCATGATTCTTGGCCCAATTGTAGCATTCCCCTTCAGTCTTCTTATTTTTAGACTGCACCTCACCCCAGTGGCCTGAAAAGGTCCATCTTGTTCCTTATCCAGAGAGGGAGGAGTGGATTTTACTATTCAAAGTCTATACGTGCTCCAAGCACAGAAGCTGCCATCTTCTTACCTGGGGCTTAATTCTCCTCCTCCTGTATATACACCCCCCCCCAACAGATAATCACTGAGCCATTCTCCTTGAAAACTAACTTTGTGTTTGTGGAAATAAGCAATGAATTAGCTTTCTAAACATGGCACAGATACTTTCTCCATTGATTTACTAATATGTACAAGTATGTGTGAACTGTGAGTGAACATCAACAACAGAGAGACCTGTTCCACCCTCTCTCAGCATGGCAAACTTATGTGATCTCTTTGAATTTCCAATTTGAAATTGTGTGGGTTTTTTTCCCTTAATTCCCCACTAAGGAAGAGCAAAGTTCTTAGGAAACAAGTCACCATGTCACTCAGCCTTGATTTCAATGCCTATTCCTAAATCAGGAACATAAAATGTAAAGTTCAAACCAAAAAAAAGTCAAGTTCACTCAGCTGCCTATTGGAAGAAAGAATAATTCCAAACCAATTGACCTGCCTGATGGAGCAGACATCAAAGTTAGTCGGGCTAAAAAGTTCAACCCACAGCAGGAGAGAAAACCACATGACTAAGTTATCCACCTGAAAAGTGTGATTCGGGGTGTTGAAATTACATATATAAACTACAGTGGCCTATGAACAACAGGCAAAATAAAAAACAGCAAGCAGTTGATGAATATAAACACTTTTGTTGTGAATTCAAAGCATTTTATATTATTTTTTTTTTACTTTTATAGCTTTTAAGAACTGATTCTCTAAGAGGGGTGATATATTGCTCTTCTAGGTAAAAGGTCATAACCCTAAATTTATTTTTTTATGGAGTTTTACAGTTTCCACGAGGAAAAGGGCCAGACTCCAGCATGTGAAAAGCTGGCTGGTGTGGATGTTCCCCTACGGGTAGCAGGAAGAGTCTTTTTGCCTCCACCTTGCTTATACCTGGGAACATACAGAGAATAGAGATGGGGGCCATCCTTCCAGAAGGCCTTGGGAGATGTACTTTACATAGACAACTATTCAGGAGTCTAGGGAGGGGGGGATTTGGTCATATAATCCATACAACCAGTAATTGGAACAATTGTTTGAAATCCTCTCATTTGTTTCCCCCTCAGGTTCAGGGAATGGGGCTCAGTAATGAATAGTGCCCAGGCTCACACAGCTCTCATTCTGGTATTTTTAGGGATCACATCTGCATTTTATGGCTATGTACACAGGACAAGACATGGGATGTAGGACACTCACAGGAAGGAAGCCTATCCCATTTCCATACTAACTATGCTACAGCTGCACAAAAGAGAAAAGGTGTGAGAAGTCTATTAAGGGAGTTTTGTCAACAGTTAATTAGACTAATGTATTCACATATACATTTTCCTCTCCCATTTGAGCCAAGATCCAGTGTAGGGACGTTGAAGATACTACCTGCAGAATACAGTAGATATTTTAAATTATGGAGAAATATGTTGGCCAACAATGAGAAATTCACGGGTTAGTGTGAGAGAACAGCTCCCTTGTCACAGATGGGGCAGGCAGCAGCTGCTAGCAATGGGACTTATGTAAGGCACTGCTCTCAGCTCTGGGCCCCCGGTGCCCAGTTTCCAGCCAGGATCCAAGGGGTCAGCATGCCAGGTGAATGAAATCCTGCCTTTGTTTGACTGGCCCAGAGTCTCTTGCTCTGGGACGTTCCGTGCAACAGAAACCCAGACACACTTATTATACAGAAACCCAGGAGGGGAAGAGGAAGGAGGCTTGTAGGTGCCAAAGGCAGTGGCATAAACTGAATAGGCAAGAACTCTCTCCCAGCCAAGTCCACAGAGTGTCCCAAAGTCTCAGAGATTCCAGTCTATGAGGATGGGAGAGAGTGTTCTATAAAAGCAATCCAACTACTGTAATGCAGCACCCACATCAGAAATAAGTTTTTAAACAGGAAGTTATGTACAGAGGATTTTTTTAAGTGTTTTAAAAACATAACTTATTATAGGTTTTTCATAATTTAGTATAGGTATTTCATTGTATGTATTAACTAGATTGAAGCTGTTAGGTCTCTACTAAACAGACACAGACTATGTAGCACAGTAATGGCATTATTAATCCATCAAATTAATGAAGTCATAATTAAACTTTTAGGTGATGTCATGTAAATCATGTAATTATTTTTATTTCAAAAGTAGTAGAGAAATAGAAAATAAGAGAAAATTTTACTTATAGTATCCCTAATCTAGTCCAATCACCATTATATACAAAATAATTTCATGAGTTTTGATTGAGGTTAAGCTTCTCATATTTGAATTGTCCGTTCTCAGTCCTGATCCTCAAGAAGGCAATAACAGAGAATGGATGCTTTACTGGATATTTACAAACACTTGCACAAGTATAAATATGAGAGAAGCACAGTAACATTTTAAATCCAGCAAAATGCCAGATATTTATTGAAACCCTACTGCATATTTGACACTGCATTGCTATTATTATTATTGCACATCAAATAATCTGTGGCTCCCAACTTCAAATATAAATGACATGATAAGTTCATGTTGGTAAGACTTCTCCATTTTAGTTGTTTCTTTGTTATATGGTGGCATGCCTGAAGATGTGCCTCCTTGTATCAAGGTTGTAGATGCTTAGGAGGTGGAAGAGCTTTAACGTGAGAAGTAAAAGGATAATTAGCCTCAAAATTCAGGCAGGCAGTCAATAATATTTACTGAGTACCTACCCCATCGCAGTAGGGGCCTGTATGTAAGCTGGTTAACAAGCAGTTTCTGACCATCTACTCAGTATGCCGTAGATGAAGTGCTGTGGAAAATAAAAGAGGACATTGGAAGTCCATGCTCTGGAAGGATTTTCTTCTGAACACAAAACCCACACACGGGAATTAACTTGGGGGTACCGACAAAGAAACATGGGAAATTAGCATACTTCAAACTGAGTTTAGAAAATACATACAGAATATAGAATGCAAGAGCCATGAAGGTTGGGCAGGGTCTGTCCCAAGTGTCTCAGAGAGAAAGGAGAGGTGTAGGGCCTTACTCATTTCGCTGGGAAGTCACGTGCTTCATGATGCACTTCATTTCTGTGTTTCAAAGGTTTTATTTCTCTTTAATGGTGAAGTTAAAAGTGTAATCTGAAAGCACTGTTCTCTGACACACTGTGGGAAAGCAGGCTGTGCATAAAGACCTGGAGAGAAATCTTAAATGACTTAGCACTACTGGCAAGGGATTATCACTCCTCCTACGAAGTTCTAGAACGACTCTCTAGGGCGCCTGGCTAGCCATGATTGGTGGCACAGGAAAGGAATGATCGGATTTGAAAGCACTAAAAAGTCTTTTGTTTTCTTCTGGGATAGTACAGTTTTAAAGTAAAGTACAAGTTTGTCAGTGGTTTTGGCTTTAATTTTGCAAATATATATGGAATGGGTAATGTGGACCCTGGGGGAGATGGTCTGTGATCCATCCCAGCTCTACGAGATGGAAGAATCTATAGTAAGCAATACTGGTAGCATCACAGAGGTGGGTGGTACCTAAGGTCTTCCTGGTACAGTCTGCAGAGAAGCTATCCCTTCCTTTACAAAATAAGAGAGCAAGATGGAGCCATTTCCAGATAGCTGAGAGGAGAGATCAGAGAGACAGGCAGCAGGGATTGCTGGAGGCCAAGGGTGAAAAAGAGATCTCTGTGATGAGTGCCAGGGAGGGGCAATGAAACTCAATGAAAACTTTGTAGCTGGGTTAGTAAGGCAACACCACCAGTGATGTCTGGCCCTGGAGTTTTGCAACCAAGTGTCAGAGTCCTTATAATAGAGATCTTCCGCAGGTTGTTCTTTCCTTTTCTTTCTTTCTTTTTTTTTTATAAGACACTGACTAAAAGAATATACTGCTATAAGTATATTCATGGTATGTACATTTCATCTGTAACTCCACTTCTTTCTCTGCTATTCAAAAGAATATTCCAGAAAATGAGTGAGAATAATTTTACATGAATATCCTTAAATCTACTCTAATGTAATATTTTCATTGAAATTAGTCTTCAGAGATTTAAAATCAAGCTACATTATTACACATATGGTTATTCACAACACTTATGTTCATAGAATGTAAAATACGATGCAGGTTTTAAATTATTTTATACTTTTTAAGTAGGTAGTAAATTATATAGAAAAATCACTTTTACATAATGAAAATCAGTTATGCAAAAATAAACTTAGAATTTATGAATGTATTTATATTTATTACAATATCAAGAATATTATCTTTATCACTTCTGAAAAGTATAATTTTTTAAACAGTGAAGGCTAATAACTGTTGAAGTCAAAAGAGAAGAGAAAAACACTGAAAGACAATGTGCATTTTCTCTTTCCTAAATCTCTAAAACATCACATGCACCATTGTTTCCAGCTTAACTTGGATAATTTTAAAATTCTGATTTCTCTTCACTATTTTGAAATAATTCCATTAAAGGTAGAATTGGTGCACTACAAATTCTATTTGTTCCTTGATGAGAAATGCAATTCTCCTCTGTGTACATAATTCTACATTCTATTTTAGACTTCTCTCAGGATTTCTTAAAAAGAATTATTTTCAATTCTTGGTACTTTATCCATTAGCAAGTACAGTTGCTAATAGCTCATAAATAACAGCAGTACACTGAGAACCACTGTTTGAGAGGACTGGGCTCTTCAGTCCTGTCGTGAAGGGCAGAAAGCCAGAGAGAAAGCAGTCTTGAGAAGCAATGCTAGAGAGTTTGGGTGAGCCTGTCTCAAGAGCTAGCAAAATATAAATTAGCCCAATGCCCTGAAAGGGCAGCAGGAGATATGTGCAAATATCATAGGTTTTTACTATTAGAAAAAGAGATGTTGATACCCTTCTAGCAAATTCATGCAACACCTGGCATGTGTACATGTGCTGAGACAGAAACCAATGTAAGGCAACAGAGTAGTAACCATGATGAAGGCAGAAAGTTGTGTATATGAAACTGAACATGAATTAGTGTTATCTAGTGACTTGTAAACCAATATCTAGAGAAAAGAACCCAACAGAAGAAGACTATAGAACACTATCTATATCTATGGATAGAAAGATAGATAGATATAGAACTATAGATATATATAGAACTATAGAACTATAGATAGATGAAAGAAAGAAAGAAAGAAAAAAAGAAAGACAGAAAGAAAGGAAGGAAGGACACTATAGAGTGTTAGTGGGAAACAAAGGTAGCCAGATAGATCGTGAAAATCTGTTCCTAAGGAGTTTGGTAATTCCCAAGTGAAGAAGGATATGTGATTAAGTTAAAATCACACTTCTATTATTCTAATTACAGTTAGTTACATAAGAGTTTGCATCAAATGCCATATTTTTAAAACTCCAGTATATGACCTCCTTAACCCATCTGAATTAAGTATCTTACTTACCATGTTTGAAAATTTAAGGACTATGAAAACAAGAATTCTTGAATTTCAGTGAGCATTAACAAATAACTTGGTCATGATTTTGGTGCTCAAACAAAATCTCCATTGAGTTCTTCATAATGGGGCTTTATATTTATTTACTTATTCACTCATTTCACAAATATTTTGGGGCACTTATCATGTTCAGGACACTGTTCTAGACTTTAGGAATACAGCTGTGAACAAGGCAGGTAAGTTGTGCCCTTATCTGAGACTTAAATGGAAACATCCCTCTATATGGTTTTGCCAAGTGGGATTGCACTTACTGCATCTTGCAACCTTCTGCAGTCTCCTTAAATTGCAACTATCTTAGAAACATATCCGCATATGTTAAATCAGATTGCCAACACAGACTTTGAGCCAAAGCTGTGATTTTCTTCTTATTTCGTGGTTTGAGAAGAGAGTTATATGGATGTGTGAACAAAGACACTCTACCCTTCATGAATAGGGAATTACCCAATCACCCAAGAAATAGGCTGATTAGTTTCTTCTGCTCTGGCTAGATATTTGTGTGTGTGTGTGTGTGTGTGTGTGTGTGTGTGTGTGTGTGTGTGTGTAAACTCAGAGTGAAAACTAGGAAGCCAGAAGAAAAGGAAGAATGCTTATTAGACATTCCCAAGCCAATCTCCTGAATGTCCTTGTTTTATTTTGTTTTGTTTTGTTTTGTTTTCTTCTGTTTCTACTGAGTTTTAAACTTAAATCAGCAAAGGCAAGCACGCAGGCAAGAAATGTGAAAAAGAAAAAAGAATTCTGGCTGAGAAAAGACACCAGATTTTTATAATAAAAGAGTTTTCCAGTTATTAACCCATCCACAATGTCCTCAAATGAAAAATTCCCATCATTGCATGATAGTCTAGATTCTGTTCTAAATTGTGGACAAATGACCTTTTAAGGAATAAATCTTAGTGACACATAATTTGGGTGGCATTTACTTCAACACACAATTGGGTTGTGAATTGTCTTCATGTGTTTTGTTTTCTCTGGCAACTGGATTTCTTTGTTGTTGTTGTTTTTTAATAAGCCTCAAACTTAGGGCCACATAAAAGGTAACTGCATATTTGCAATTTTTGTTCACATAATACGTGTGTTGAGTATGGCTTTGGAATGATAGGGGGGCAAATTTCTAGAAATTGAAGTATTAGGTGCCACAATATGTATTTTAGAGTTGTTAATGAATCGTAAGTAGTAATTCCTTACAGACATTGTATAAGAAACAAATTTTATGACACACATATAACCTAGAAATAAATAAGCAAATGAAAACTTAAATGTTTTTTCCTGGTATCATCTCAATATATAACTGACCATCAACAACTTCAGTTGCTCTAATCTTTGTACTATTTATCAGACATGTCCACGGTATATATTAAAGTGTCCTTAGACAGAAACCTAACACCCTTCCCTCTTACCAGATTATTTTCTCTCCCTATTACCAAACTACAGTCAGCAAATTCAGTATTGGCTTGCCCCCACATTCTCATAACACACCCCAAGAGCAAAAAAGAATTCTGTCATTGATTAGAGATGTGTAAGCCATAACACTTTGAAGACATAGCCCTCAAGGCAGCCATGACCAATCCATTGAAGTGGCCACAGAGATGAAATCCTTTTGCCATCAAACAAACAACAAACCAAATTGAGATGATGAGTTTAATGAATGAGGTTAGCAAATGCTTCTGCCAGGAACATCAGATAATTATAAAGTTCAGTTAGTTATTTGCTGAGCATTTAGAATATCCTTAGCACTTGCTAGGAAAGGCAAGAAGTTAAAAAAACAAAGTGCATGTCATAGTGTAAGTCAAGAGTATTGCAACCTGAGGCAAGATCAACACATATGTTTTTTTCTTTTTCTTTTGAGATAGAGAGCACACAAGTGTGTGAGTGGGGGAGTGGCAGAGGGAGAGAGAGAGGATCTTAGGCAGGTTCCATGCCCAGCACAGAGCCTGATGCAAGGCTCAATCTCACGACCCCAAGAACATGACCTGAGCCGAAATCAAGAGTTGGACACTTAACTGACTAAGCTACCCAGGCATCCCAATTTCAACATACAAAAATGAAAAAATGTGTTATCCATTGCATAGGTACAAAGAAGAGCTAAAGAGATTTAAAACAGACTGAAATCAGCAAGGTCTGGAGTTATGAGTAAAATTTTCATGGATGAAACTTGAAATGGAATTTAAGCTGAATAATTTTTAACTAGAAAATGGGGAGTTAGAAGAGCATTCCATGCTAGAGGGGAAAAATCTAATAAAAAGCAAAGATGTGGGACTAGGTATGGAATAGTCATCAAAAAACAAAAAGACTAGAATCATCAGGAAGGAAGGAACAAGGCAGAAAACCAAACAGTAAGTGGGAAATAAGATAAAGTAGGTCTTATAATATAAGACCATACACCCAGACAGGCATATTTAGAGTTAATACTGGAGGTAAGGAGCCCCTCCAAATGTTTTAAAATTTCAAATTAATTCATTAAGTTTTTATAGGTAAGCCCTGGTGTATGAATTAGAATCTGCCCTCCACCCCACCTACTCATTAGCTTAAACATTAACCTCTGTGCCTCAATTTCTTTATTTGTAAAACAAGGATCACCAATTTCTTTATTTGTTAAAAAAGAAAACAATATTACCACCAGAGCGTGGAGATGAGGACAAAATGATTTAATATTGGCAAACTTCTTAGAACAGTGCCAGAAACATTGTAGGCACTCTATGGATGTATTAAATAAATAGAAAGCACAGCATGGTTTACAGAAATAAGAATAGACCTGAGATGCACATGGCAGAACCTTACCTATGATCTATCATCTTTTCTTTGATTTTTTTTTCTTTACTCCACTTAAAAGTGTCAAGGAGTGTCCTCTGGTTAAGAGTGAGTGACTCTTGGGTGTGAGGACATAAATCAGGTTCTCATAGGCAATTGGGAGGGCTGAGGAAAAGAACATAACCTTATAATGTTTTCAAAGGACACTTTGTTTTATGTTCCTAGAGATGAAAAGGAGGCTTAAGCAAACAACCAAAATAACCTTGGTTTTCACTGAATGTAGAAATGAATTCTCATATGTGTTTTCTCAATTCCACACTATGAGATATACCATCACACCAACAACAGAGGCTCCAAAGGTCACAAGCTCCCTATTTTAATATGGAATGTTATAGTTTAGAAAGCATGTTTTCATAAATTGGCTTTCAGGACAATCCCCACATCCCTGGAGGGTGAATGGAAGGGATCCCTTTGCTTCATTTTACAGATAAAATACTGAAATTCCAGCCATAGGTGAGGGGTCAGATCTGCCATTTCATACTCTAAAGTTCTTATTCTTGGCCATTCTATCACTTAGACCTTGTTCTTCCCAATGTCTTAAATATGTGTTCTATTCTCTGCCACTTCCAAAGAAATTATCTTGAGAACATCACTGATGTCCTCCTATTTTGTCATCTACCTGAAGGAAGCAACCTAACTTTGCAATAAGTATTTCCATTTTGGCAACCTCCGGTTGAAAACTGCTTTAGAACTCTTCGTCAAACAATCTGAATCAAATGAATGTGCTTAGTCATTAGGTGAGCTTTGTGATTAGTTGCCATAAAACTAGTCTGGGCCAGGTGGGGGCCAGAGTGATACAGTGGCCAGAAGTTCCCTCTATCCTCCACTGCACATTATATATATGAGACCAGAAATGCAGAGTCTGAAACTCCTCTGAGACTTCTATGAAATCTTGGGGAATCCTTAAGTTCCTCCAAAGTTACAAAGCAAGCAAACAAGGCAGTGAGGCAGTGAGTAGGGAGTGGAGGAGAGGTGTAGGGGTGGCAGACAGTGTGTTAGTGCCCTCCTGGTCTGGTTCCAGGGTTCTATGGAGGGTGAAATGTGCTAATGTATGTGAAATTGCCACACTAACTTCAAGGGGCCTTGTGAATGCTAGGGACTATTACAGAGAGTATTGAATATGTCTTCCACTAGCTTCTTATTGCATCAACTTTTTACAAGGTTGTGTTTTCCCTCTAAAGTGAGTACCAAACATTTGATTAAATAAAACTTTACAAACACCTCTGCCAGTGACTTCCCTCCTTAGCACATGCTCATTTTCCTCCCCATCAGTGCTCACTTGCCTTTTGCGGAAGGGGTCGACTGACTTGCCTAAGAAACTGTTCCCTTTGCTCAACTCTCAAACTCACATAAAGGAAACTCTCACTACTCACTATTTTGCTCACCATTAAAGCAACACTGCAAATAACATCAAAGTGGTGTCATCTCCATATACATTTCAAACTGTAAGAGTCTGGGGCGAAGTACCCAGAAGTGGACGAAGAACTCCATTACCATCTAGAACTTTGACAATTTGCCTAATTATGGAAGATCTCATGCAGGGAAAATAGACTCATTCTGCCCAGACCTAGTGAGATCAATTAAATTCAGAAAACAATTTAAAATTTTACCAGAAATGGCTCTTTCTGGTGGCAAAATCAACTTGAGAATCCCAAATTCAATACTTACTGAGTACCTAGTATGTACAAAGCACTATGAATACTAGAAAAACAATATGTACAAAGCACTATGAATACTACAAAGACATCATCCCTACTTTTAAGAAAACTGCAACCACGGGTAGTATATAAAGACACATACGTCATAGATTAAGTTTCACTGGAATGCAGGATCCTGATGGAAAAGTAATGGGGAATAAATTCAGAGTCATACTGTAGGAGGCTCAGCATAGAGAGTGCTAGTGTGCTAGTTTTTTGAGTACCTATTACCTAGTACTACTACTATCCAGTATCTCATACAATCTTCCCAAAAGTCCTGAGAAGTAACTGCTATTACCTCTGTCTCATAGATGAACTATATTTCAAAGATATGAAATAACTTTCCCCAAATCATCCAACTAGAAATAGACTGAGCTGGGATTTGAACTCAAGCCCCTTTGATGCCAGCGCTCATGGAATTTCCATGTTTCCTCACTTTCTCCCGAAATGTCTGCGTAAGAAATTTTCATAAAATCTTGGGCAATTAGGAAATTATTGAGCTGAAATTTATTGAGCAGGGGAGTAAAAGAATAGATTTGGGTGTTTTGAAAGATCAGTTTGACATTAATTAGTAAAATGGATTAGAAACAGGGGAAGATAATAAGGGAGACATTTAAAAAGCTATTTTAATTGTCTGGCTAAAGGAAATGAAAGTCTGATCTAGATCAGTGGTAACAAGATGGAAAGGAAGGGAAGGAGACAAGAGATACTGCAAAGTTTAATTTATTAAATGTGGTAAATGTCTAGCTGTGGAGGAAACTAAACTGAAATGAGATGGGTCACAGCTGGATGTAGTGAATACCTCTATGACAGATGCCTTCTAAGGGCACACTGACCTTGTGTTGACCTGTCAATGAGACAAACTCCTTTTTAATTGCAAATTTCCATGATTTTAAGGAAGGTCTACATAGGGTCAATTTTATTGGAAAATTGTAGAGATGGACACCAGGGTAATCGCACCCTTGGCCAGATTTCATAGTCCAGCTCTTCAAAATTTATTCAAAGAATAATACTTAGTCCCAAATGTCCATTGACCCCAACTTAACATATGTAGTAAATGGTTGTCTTGTCACAAAAAAGTCTACCCAGTTGGGTGACAGGCATTCTGGTCAATTAATCAACTGAAGTTCAGGCCCTAAACTCGTAAGACAACTTTCAAGCATTTTAAAATAACTAACTTTCATTTAAAAAATAATAATAAAAGGGGAGGAAAGGCAAGAAAAGGAACTGAGTTTCAAAAGATGTTTTCCAAGATAATGTGCAAATTGAAAGCTTTATAGACAGTCATTTTAGGTGTTACTTATCTTAAATTAATGGAACCTGCTAGCTCTAAGAATCTTTCTGGTCACCTAGGATTTATTTCACATGTTGTTATCAAGTGGCAATATATAAAACACCAGATCTAATATTCAAAATGCTTGTAATAGCAAAGTCCTTCCTGCCAATTTTAATAGCATTAAAATGACTACACACGTCTAGCAAATCTGCTGGCTTCCAACAGCTGGAATCAGACCAGATTCACCTTCTGTCTGCTGCATGAAGCCAGAACTTGAAGACAGGAAAAAAAATTAGTACTGGTATTAATTCTGACCTCCTGATCTTCTCTTACCCCTGTTAGACTAAACTTATAAAGTCTACATTTCCCATCATTCTAAGAAGGGACAGCTGGTCAGCAGAACACAAGGGTACCTAGGGCCTTGTAAAATCACTGACATGAAATTGCGAGAGGTATAAATGAGGGAGATGCCCCTTTTTTATGTACATGGAAAAGAGATCAGACTTCATCTAAAGTAATACATACAAAACTGAGAAAAACATAGGAAAGCCCCTCTAGGGTATTGGGATGGGAGCCAAAATTATCTAGAATGGATTAGCAATGTGGTAGATACTGAAGAGAAAGGATTAGAATGAAACTGGGCAGTGAAGTAAGAACAAGGGAAATAGGTAAAGAAGAGAGAAGCATTTCTAAGGAAGAACCTGGTCATATCAAAGCAGGCTCTTTAGTCATATATCCATGCTAGGTATGCCCTGAGGAAATGAAGGAAAAGCAGAAATTTCAATGGAAATGCAGGGAACTGTATGATGAGGCATCTGGGTGCGCATCCTGATCAAGTTAGTAATTAATTTGAACAAGTTACTAAAATTTTCTAGTCCTTAGTTCCTCAGCTGTAAAAATGGTCCCTTTCCACTCCATGGATCTGTATTTTTCAGATTTAACATCTATGATTTTCTTTCTTTTTTTCTTTTATTTATTTTGTTTACATTTATTCATTTTGGGGAGACAGAGAGCAAGTGGGTGAGGGGCAGAAAGAGGAGACACAGATTCCAAAGCAGGCCTCAGGCTCCAAGCTGCCAGCCCAGAGCCAAAGGCAGGGTTGGAATCCACAAACTGTGAGATCATGATCTGAGCTGAAGTCAGACGCTTAATTGACTGAGCCACTCAGGTGCTCCTAACATCTAGGATTTTCTAATATAACCTCTAGGAGTTGAAAAACTGGTAGAGCCTTCCAAAATTATTGAGTCCAACTCCTATTTCTGGGCCTTAAAAAGGACAATAAAGTGAGCATGGAATTTTGAGATTGTATGATTTTCATTACTTAATCCTATGCTTAGAGCATTTTGATAAATGTAAATTAACAAAAAGTTTATCAACATATATATGTAAGCTACCTTTAAAGTTTCCTTGAACACACCTTAGGACCTGAATAAAAGTTATACATGCAAGGGGTGCCTGGGTGGCTCAGTCGGTTGAGCAAGCATCCGGCTTTAGCTCAGGTCATGATCTTGAGGTCCATGAGTTCCAGCCCTGTGTTGGGCTCTGTGGTGACAGCTCAAAGTCTGGAGCCTGCTTCAGATTCTGTCTCCCTCTCTCATTGACTCTCCCCTACACACTCTCTCTATTTCAAAAATAAAAATAAACATTAAAAAAATTTTTTTTAAGTTATACATGTAACTAACTTTGGGAAAAATTGATGTGGAAAATCCAAACTTATAAAACCAATGAGTTAAAGGGCAATTCCTTCATAGAGCAATTCACCCTAGCAATCTTCTGTGTGGAAATTTTCTCTTCCTGGAGGATTTAAAACATTTTCAAACTGAATTTTGTAAAGCAAAAACAAATTCCAATAGGAAATTTTTGTATAAAGCTAAGTGTCTCCAGTAAAACATATTCAGAAAACTGTTCTAGAGTTTAAAATGTTTTGTATCAGGGTCAAGTTCTGAAATTACAAAAACATATCTGTATTTTGTTATAAATATTTTACTAAAGATCTAATCTCACTGAGAGTAAATGTCAAATTCCATAAATGACCTAAAGCCCTACAAGACCTCTTCCTCTCACCCTCCTGGATACCATGCATCTTCATCTCCTGCTAACTTCTCCCATCTCCTCCCCACTCCCATTTATTTCCCCACAACCAGGCTGGCCTTTTCACTGTTCTTGTAATGTGCTATTATGCTCCCACTGCAGAACCTTTGTGCTTGCTCTTCCCTCTGATTAGAATGCTCATCCCCCTAGATATCCAAATGAATTGTTCTTTCCCTCTTAGTTGGAGTTGTCCCTGGAGAACCTATTGAAAATTGCAAAATGCTTTTCCAGTTTTATTTTCTTCCCTTAGAACACATTACTAATACATTAGAAATTTGACTTCTGTGTGATGTTTATTGTAAGTTCCATGAGGTCAGGTGTTTGATCTATTTTGCCTTATCTTTAGTGCCCTGAACAGTATTTAGCATAAAGAAGGATATTTATTTGCTGAGTTAATAAATAGTCAAAAATGATGGCATATGGATCATGGGTCTTATCCATTTCTAATTCCTAAAAAAGATAAAGAGATGGCTAAAATGTCATCTCCCCATTCATTTTACAAACTATCAACCTATGAGAGATAGACCAAGGGTATCCTTATTTTAGGGGACTGTTGTGAATTACATGATTAGAAATGCATATTTGTGGAGTCCCCTAATTTTTTATGAATCATGTATCTTTAGTCTTGATTCAAAATAGTTCAAAACAGATTTTATCAATTTTATCCAGATAAATGATATATTTATAGCTGAGTGGAAATAATAACATTTATTAGTCAGTATGAATATTAGTATTTAATAAGTTGAATTGTTCTCAAGAATTCTGGGGGTTGTTTCAAATGGAGAAACATCTCAATTTGAGCCAAAAATTTTGAGAGTCCTGGGATCATATTTGGTCCCATAAAATCCTAGAACATTGTGGCTTATTAAAGCATGGTTTGCTTTCTTCTCAACCATTCCCTTTTAAAACTTACCTACACAGATACTACATCTTGCTCAATAATTGATGTTGTTCATCTAGAGGTTTGCCCCCATTAATGGCAGCTGCAAAAAACTTAATGTTCAATTCAAATTCATCAAAGATTGTGAATCTTTTCTGAAAGTATGGCTTTGTTTCCACTGTATAGAAGTGATTCTACTGAAATAATCATATTTTACTAATGGAAAACAAGGGCAGTAGAAAGCCATCAATTTCCTTGACATGGTTTGAAAATAGGTGCAAGTACTTCCTTGAATAAATCCATAATGCTCTGATCTCTCTTTCCTCACTGTTTTAAGGTTTTTTGTGTGTGTTCAGTTGTCTTCAATGTCAATCACAATGTGTCCACTGAAGAACAACAATTCTAAAGGCCTTTCTAATGTAGGTTATAGAAAGAATCCTATTATAGGTTATAGAAAGAAGATATTTGTCAAGTTGTTTCTTCATATAGAGTAAAAGTTTTCATTTTATTTTAGCATTTTCCAAATGTTCCACAAATTAGTGATTATTAATAAAGGACGTGCATATCAAGAAAATTCACCATTTTGATCTCTCCCTCCATTATACTTTATAATTAAACTAACTTGCAATATTTGGCACCCACTTTTATAGAGTGATAGAGAATTAGTAAACTAACTTTCTTTTTAACTTAAACATTTGTAACTTTCCTTTGTCCTCTTTCATTGATAAACAGAGTCAATTTTTCCATGCTTAGGCTAAACATCTCAAATTCCTTATAAGTAGGGGGTTAGACCACACTGGTTCATGTATACCAGCCAGTCTGATAAAACCTATTTTGCTGAATTCTCAAGCATGAAGCCCCCTGGGGAAAGGTAAGTTGGATTGGGCTTGTGGAATGAGTTTTGGAGTAAGCCCTGGACTATGAGTCAGATGACCTGAGTTTCTGTCTTATATTGCCAGTTACTAATTCTGGGAGTATGGACAAGTCATTTAACCTCTGTGAGCTTCAATTTCCTTATAGTAGAGGGGGAAAATATTGTGGGTTTTTGTATTTCACAATCAGAGGGATATATGGGGATTGAACAAAACAACACTGTTTTTAGTGCTTTATGAGCTGAATAATATTACATTAAAAATGTGATAAATTATAAAAATTTTTCCAATTATGCCAGCTGAAGTTTGGTCCATGTCTCATTTCTGGCTGAGCTACATTCTCTTCTTTATCCTTTGGCTATTATCTTACACAATCCAGAAGGTGCACAAACTATTTTGCTGCACTGGACATTAGTGATGTTTAATATTGTTGAAAATACATACCTTTGAGAATGCTTTTTTCTCTGAAATTTCACTGTGATTTTTTTCCAGTTAGATCAATCCTGGGCAAAATATGCAACAGTATTTCCAGCACCCCCCATTATCTTTCTGGCAACACTATCTCAGGCTTCTCAGTGCCCTTCTTTTCTCTAGGGAGTCTACTGCTTCATCTGGCTTTGATGCCAAAAGAAACCCTTAATCCAGTAACAGTGGCGCTCCATCCTTGATTGCCTATGTAAGTACCACCCTCACTGGCCTCCCATAATACCATACTTCCTAATGCATCTGGCTAGAGCTCCATTCTTGGCAAATAGAGCCAATCTGATTAACTAATTAGCCCTGAGTTAATAGTGGAAATAATGGCTTAATATGTTTTCTTCACACAGGTTTACAACCTACATTTTATTATGTGTTTGTCATGCCTTACTTCAAAAGCCATAGGGTTTTTCTAGGGTTCTTTTCTCTAAGAGGAATCCCCCTCCCTTCTTCCTTTCCTTTATCTAGTTAATACTTATTCTGCTTTCACTAAAGAAGTTTTCTTTGATCTCCCTTATTAAATTTATTCCTTCCAATGTAATTTCATATAGCATCATGGGTTTACTTTTCTTCATATCATTTAGTATAGCTTTAATTTTACATTTATTCACATATTTTTTAATGACTTTCTCCCCAACCCATGCTAAGCTCCAAGAGAGTATAGACTATCTTAATTTTACTTTTCATCTTCATGCCCTAGGCCTAGAAAATTGGAGGTACTCAATAAATATTAAATAAATTAACAGGCTCATATATGAAAAATTCATTTTTTTTTTATCACAGAGATTTTACCTTTGAATCATCTCCTGAGGGTGGTCAAGGAGAGTCAGTGGGAGTTCTTATATGCAGGCAAAACTTGACCCTCAGTTTGGGTTTTTTTAAATAAGAGTAGATTTATTTGAAGGGCTTTGAGGGTAGATGGCAGCCAGAACTTACAAACAATCAACTGTGTGCTGGGAGATCAGGTTTGAAAACAGTAGAAAATAAAATAACTCTAAATTCTTGAACCCAGAAAAGAGGACACACAACTATTTCATGGGCAAGAAAAGTGGCCTAAATGTTTCTTCAACTCTAAATTCTTGAACCCAGAAAAGAGGACACACAACTATTTCATGGGCAAGAAAAGTGGCCTAAATGTTTCTTCTGTGCCACTGGCACTATTGCCTCTCCTTTCACTGTAACTAATGCCCTCATTCCTGTGTTAAAATGAACCTGGCCTCTAAATACTAACACCTTCGTTTATCACTAAGAGTCATTGTGTGTCCAGTCACCCAGATTCATAAAAGCTTAGAGGTAACAGAAGAAAATACTTCTGCCATATCCTGTTTCACTAAGCTTAGGTTATGTGTCAAACACAGCTAGAAGTATCTTTAGTGGGAAGAGACCATATGTGGCAGATACCAGGAATTATAATCTAACCCAGATTGTTTCCACTTCAGAGAGAGAATTCCATGAGAACACTGAAGGGATGGGTGCTGAGCATCAGAAAATCTCATCAACATAAGTAAGCAGTCAGTTAGTATAATACTAGCTCTATTTATTAAGAAGAAATCTGAAAATGGCAGAAAAAGTTAGAGGCAAACATTCAAAATCCCTCCCATATGTCCAAGAAAGAAGTATGAAAAGCAGAGATGGTTAAGTCCCCACAGATTGAGATGTTAAGGTTAATATGGACATGGCCAATATTTCCACAACAAAAGATTCAGTTAGGAATTAGAATTCCAATGAGGCTCTCCATCTATATGGTGACTAATCATCTATGACCAGCCAAGATGGAATAATATCTTCCCCAAATAATCCTATGCCAAAAGTCAGAAGCAGTTAGAGCAGCAAACAAAATCCCTAGCTTTCCTCATTTTATTCTTCTTAATGCATTCAGATTCTAGTAAATTACTAGGGCAATAACAAGATGTTATATCTAATGCTCAATACATTGGCCAAAAGAAATAGATTGCTTTCTTTCAGATGCTGTTCTACAGAAACTTCCATAGTTCTTTGATCCTTCCATGTAACTGCTCTCCACATCTATATTCTGTGTTCTGTTTTTGTTTTTTATAAGTATATCTATTTTCTGTTCTTTTTTTTAGGTTTATTTTTATTTATTTTGAGAGAGACAGACAGAGCAAGTAGAGGAGGGGTAGAGAGTGTGGGGGGAGGGAATCGCAAGCAGCCTTCACACTGCCAGCACAGAACCTGACATGGAGCTCAAAGTCACTAACTGTGAGATCATGACCTGAGATGAAACCAGGAGTCCAACACTTAACTTACTGAGCCACCAAGGTGCCCCCTATTCTCTCCTTTTGTGATTTATCTCTTTTAATCTACAATGTCCTTCCTATTCATTGGTTTAGTTATTGAAATTTAAAACTGTCAAACAGCTAATAGCAAATGTTAGGAAGGATTCCTTCTTCCTGGCCAGCATGACCCAGCCCTATACTTGTCTTCTTCTGATAAATGTGCTTCTACTTTCCATTCCCTGTCAGCATGTGCCTTTTGCTGTTCTTGTGGGGCAGGATCTTGTCCATATCTAGTGTTGTAAGAGACTCAGAGATAAAGTCTGCCCTAGGGTTCCAAGCTTTCATACTAGCCTCCATTATGAACATGGATTCATTTTATAAGGTGATGTGCTGTTGTTCATTTGCCATTTGTTTCATTTCTAATTGTTTAAAACTTCAGTGAGAAGAGTGGTGCTATTGGAGAAGCCTTCAGAAACCAAAACACCAAACCTTTTCCACCTAATTTTAACTCAGCAGTATCCTTATCTCCATATTTGCCTCTCTCTGTTAAGAGTGTAAAATCTAGGGGAAACTAAGGAAGAGAAATGAAGTACTTAGGGCTCTTGTCTAAGGCTGGTAGATTAGGTACATTCCTCTGGTCTAGAGGGTTTTTTGCATAGGATCAGTCCCAAAGAAATCATGTGAGTTTAAAGTGAGAACATCTGGCTGGTAAAATCCACAGAGGTTAAAGAACTGGTGCTCATCCCAAGTGTGCCATCACCGATGTTATGAGGAATGTTTATTATCTTGTATTCTCTAGTATGCATTGCAAATGGGCACCAGGTGCTCTAGTCCTCTTCTGTCACACAATTAGTAGCAAACCATGCATGGAGTACAATTGCTTGGCCCCTGAGTGATTTGGCTCTCCAGACTGAAGAGGCCAAGAGCAAGCTGGCACTTCCTCCACCACTCAAATCACAGCTGGCTACCCTATTCACAGGACTCCATCCCAGCCTCATCAATGTGTGTCCAGCCTGTTGAAGCTTATAGGAGCTTGGAGGGAACAAAGAGGAACATTTTAGATTGATTGTTTTCAGGCACAATTCACCACACTGATTGTTTGTCTATAAAGGGAAGTGACAGTGGGTCCTAGATTTTATTTGCAGAGGTTTTTTATACCCATAGAGTCAGTCATTCAAGATAGTTCTGCAAAGGATGATTCATATATTTCAGATTTTTAATGGCAAAAAATAAACAGGAAAAAACACTTATGTTGAAAGCACGAATTGGGTCCTTGGGTTCAGAATGGCTTTGGCCATTCATCTGCATGATCTTTCAAAAAAACATAAATCACATTATGTCATTTACCTGCTTAAAATTCCCAGTAGCTTCCCTTGTACCTAGAATAATCCAAACCTTACATGTAATGTTCATTCCTGCCATAGGAACCATTGCACAAGCTCTTCCCTCTGCTTTAGATACTTGCTTTTCCCTCTCCCAACACTTTAGACCTAACCGGCTCATTCTTATCATTTGGTTCTCAACCCAAATGTGACCTCCTCAGAGAGATCTTTTCTATTTTATTTAAAGAGGCACACTCTTGCAAATCAAAACCATAATAAGATATCATCTCATACTTGTCAGAATGATGAAATCAAAAACACAAGAAACCGGTGTTGGCAAGGATGTGGAGAAAAAGGAACCTTTGTACACTGTTGATGGGAATACAAACTAGCATAGCCATGGTGGAAAGTAGCACGGAATTTCCTCAAAAATTAAAAAAGAAATACCATATGGTCCAGTTATTCCACTACTGAGTATTTACCCAACAAATATGAAAACACTAATTCAAAAAGATAATATGCCCTATGTTTACTGTGACATTATTTACAATAGCCAAATTATGGAAGCAGGCCTAAGTGCCCATCAACAGATGAATGGATAAAGATACGGTGTATATATATACAATGGAATATTACTCAGCCATAAAAAAGAATGAAATCTTGCCATTTGTAACAACATGGATGGACTAGACAGTATAATCCTAAATGAAATAAGTCAGAAAAATACCATATGATTTCACTCATATGTAAACAAAGAAACAAAGAAAAAATAAAGACAAACCAAAAAACAGACTCCTAACCACAGAGTACAAACTAATGTTTACCAGAGGGGAGGTGGGTAAGGATATGCATGAAATAGGTGAAGGAATTAAAAGTACACTTACCATGATGAGCACTGAGTAATGTATAGAATTCTTTAATCACTACATTGTACACCTGAAAAATTAATATAACACAATATGTTAACTGTACTGGAATTAGATTTTTTAAATTATCAAAACATTAAAAAGAAAAGAAGTATACTCCAACTCTGGTCATTCTTAGGCTTCTTTTATTTTTGTTTTTGTTTCCATTTATTGGCTGTCTCCCTCACTGCATGTGGGCACGTAGCTTGATCGTCATATTCACTATGATAGCCCCACACCTTGGAATAGTGCTGGCTGTTATATGATAGGCACTCAGATGGCATTGTTGAAACATAGCAACTCAAGCACTTTCAATGAAAATTTGAAATATATATACAATAACTATAACAATATGTCGTAAGTTAACCTCTCTATATCTGGTAATTGCATCAGTTAATACCATTTGGTGGAGTAGAACAGTAAGCTTAAGATTAATCACCAGTTGCTCTCCATAAATCTCTACATAGTACTATAGAACCAGTATCCCAAAGGAAGGAAATCTGGACAAAAATTATATATGTCCATTACATAGCCCTTTGAACAAAATATCCCCAGTGTGCCTGCTACATTAGTCAATCACTCCTTACTTTTAGCAACATGGTGAGAAATAGAGGAGTCTAGACAGAAGAAAAAAATACTGATAAAATTTTTGGTCATATCTAAGTTTCTAGAAATAATAAGCAGTAGATTTGATCAATGCAGAACCTTAATTTGGGGGGGATATATGAATCAATACTAATTCATCAACTTTACTATTTTTTTGTTATTTCCAACATTCTGTGTTACATCATCTTAAAGTGATGCTATGACACACATAGGTAATGGATATGCATAAATAATGTTTTGATTTAGTTTCACATTGAACTTTTGAGTAATCAACCTTAAAAATAATAATCAGAAAAACAATTCTCATGATGCAGAATTTTAATTTTTAAATTTTCCATTTTTTAACCTAATGTTGATTTCTTCAAATTCAATCTTAAACTGTTATGCATCATAAATGAGACAGGACACATATTCAACCTCAAATCTCTTTTAACAACTAGATTATATCTGCATGTTTATGTGTGTACATCGATATAAATGTAGACCATTCTCATGGATCCTTGAAAGAGTTCCAAAAACCTATGAAAGTATTCTTATTTCTGAAGCTCCCAAATAGTATTAAGGCTCTTTTAGTTACAAGCAACAGAAACCCAAGTAAAACTAGATTAAGTTCATACTTAAGGAAACATATTGGTGCACGTTACCGGCAAGTAAATCAAAGTACTTCAAGAATCAGGGAAAGTGCTCCTGAAACAAGAGTCTTCAGTTCTGGAAATGGAACCTGAGATCACAGTTGTCAGGTCTTTCTTACTTTTCATCCATCTCATCTCTGTCTCACTTTGTTTCTTTTTATATGTTGATTGAGTTATTTCCTACTATAGAGAAGATTTCTCCATGTGCCTCTGAATGTAACACTCATCAGCTTAAACTTAGCACAGAAAATGAAATATTTTCTTTTTCCCAATGTCCTTGTATCCATCCCAGGGAAAGATTCCAATTGCTCCTGCTTTAATTAAATGCTGACTGTTGTGACCAAGGTTGGCAGAGTCCATTAGCAAGAAGCAAGAAAAAAATAATACTATGACAGGACATTTCAAAGGCTAAGAATCAAACTTTCTTTCCTGTTATCATTTATTGAGTATGTCCTTAGTATTAGGCATTAGACTATGTATTGTCAACATGATAAAATGCACAATTCCTAGCACATTAATTTACACACTTGCTTAATACTATTTTTGCATTGAGCTAGGAACTCCAAATAACAAAGATTTAAATAGCTATTTTTTTCCCTCAGTAGATTCATAATATAGTTTGAGAATCAGGCCATGGACATTAAAAGAATCATAGGTAACGACTTATAAATACCAAATGAGATATGCAGCTGATTAATGCCATTGAACTTTTCAAGGGGGTCAACATTATTGGAACTAAAATAACCTGGAAAAAGTTCATAGAAGAAATAAGAGCCTGCGCTACTGACATATCAAAAAACAGCACCTCAATAAGCAGAGTCACCATCTTTTCTGAAGCTAATATTTCCATGCTGTTTAAATGTGCCAGCTATGACTGATATCCATGCAGGAAGCCAGAATTCTACAGCCCTTGTTCAGCATCTCCCTCCAGAAATTCAGAGTGGACATTGAGCCCCCAATTCACGTACTGTTTTTCTGGCTTTAGAGTCCTGGGTAGTAAGAGATGTACATAAAGACAAATAACCACATAAAGATCTGAGTATCTGCTTCATAATGGGCTAAGCCAGGGCTCTTTCATCACTGCTAAGCTGAAACAGGACAGAGTTTTGGTTTGTTTTTAATTTTTAATTTGTTTATAATTTCCTAGGATGGCTGTAATGAATTACTATGAAATTCAAGATTCAAGAAAAGTTATAAATTTATTCTTTCACAATTCTGAAAAACAGAATCCAAAATCAAGGTGTTGAGAGGACCATGCTTTCTTGGAGGTTTCTAGGTGAGAATCTGCACTTGCCTCTTTCAGCTTCTGGTGGCAGCAGGCGTTCCATGGCTTATGGAAACATAACTCCAATTTCTGTTTCCATGTTTCCATGGCCTTCTGATCTGTGTTTCTGTCTCAAATCTCCCTTTGCCTTATAAGGGCCCTGTCATTGGATTTAAGACCCACCCTAAATCCAGGATGACTCCATCTCAAAATCCTTGACTTAGTAACAACTTCAAAGAGCCCTTTTCTAAAATAGAGTCCAATTTATATGTTCTTGAGATTGGGACTTGGATATATATTTTTTGGCCACTATTCAATCCACTACACCCTGTATTGAGAATAGTTGGCCCCATTCGATTTACCTACCCAGCTACATACAAGAAGCCAGAGAATGGCAGGTCCCACTTCAACCTGAGTGGGCTTAATTTCAGAATAAAAGGAGAAAAACAGAGGACGGGAGGCCATGGGTCTGAGCACCTTTCCAGTCCAAGAGATCAAGACAGCAAGGCACTTCTATTCCTGAGTAGTACCCTCCCTTGAGAAATAAGTCTCTCTGGAAGTAGAGTTTTCACCCTTCAGATTCATGACTCCTTGTCTTTAAGGGACAATCAGAAACATATAGAAAGTGAGACTGGATGTTCATTCCAAACCATTTCTTACCTTCTGAGGAGGAAAGAGTCAATCCTCTACTCTATGGAAATTTATGAAAGGAGAATATGGGTTTTGAACTGACACCTCCTATTCTGGCCTTAAAAAGAAAAGCATTAACATGAAAAGCTAATAATACAAGTCATCTAGAATGTTTGGAAAACTAGACCCAGGCTGAAACATAGATATATTTGTTTATTCATTTAGTCATTTATTCAGCAATGTGGGCTAATCACCATTTATGTTCTGCAAATACAGTGGCGGTAGTCCCTGTCCAAATGGAGGGTAGAGTATAACTAGTGGAACAACATATTATAATGGCATCTTTCATTGTCTAAGTGTTGATATATGGGAGCATAGACCTGGGAGCATATCACTTAGCTGTGAAGGGGTTAGAGGTAGTAGTGGCATTAAGGTTTATATTCAAAAAGAAAGTATCTGGGTAAAGGGAAGCAAGGTGGGGCAGGTGAGAGAGAACCTGGAACTGCAGCAGCTGGTGAGATAAACAGACATTAGAACAAAAGGACCTTGTAAACATGGTAAGGTGTTTGGACTTGTCCTGTAAGCTTTAAAGAGTCACTAAAGAGCCAGTGACCTAATTAGATTTGCATATTGAAATGCTCATTCTGACTACAGCATGAAGAATTGATTAGGGAATACCAGAGGTTCAGGGGCCAATTAAGAGCTCTTGTGATAAAATATGGGTGTTTATTGGCATGTTAGATGCCAAAATAAATCAAATCCTCTGTGAACCTCCTATTTATTTATCTCTATCTCAAACTCTCCAGTATGCGGGCCACAATGGCCAGTTCAACATAGAAGTTACAGTGCTGCTTAAACTCCATAGAGAGACATGTTGGGGCTTAAAATTGGAAAACATTTTAAAGAAAGAAATCATTGGCCTTTGTAAAGTAAAAGTTAGCTTCAGGCAAAGTTGGATCTGGGGATTCAAACACTGTCATCAAGAATAGGTCCTTCTCCTTTCATTTCTTAGTTCTTCCCTCCCTGGTGTTGACATGACCTTTGGTTAGGTCTTCTCCAAGGGGTAGTCCCTTACATTAATCCAAGGGATGCATATTCCTAGTTTTATGATCAGCAGAAAGAGCACATGTTTTCTTCAAAGAGCTGTGACAGAAATCATTAGTACAAATTAGGTCATATGCCCAACTCTGAACTAACTAGTATGACAAGAAAATAGAATATATTCATAAAGTTGGTTCTGGTTAAGGTGCTCATTCCTAGAGGGGGGATCCATCTTATATCATACAGACTAAGAGTGAGAAACAGGTAATTTTCAAAAGTAAATTCTAAGTGTTATCAGAAGTAAAAGATATGGGTTCTGGACTAGCAAAATCAAAAGATGTCCAATATATATTCTCATTCTCTCAACCCACCACACACGGATTTACATAATCAATATAAAAGAAATCAATGTTTTTCTTTTAATACTTTCAGATTGTGGAAAAGAATCCTGGACTTTGGGAAAGAAAGATCGCAAAGGCTTGGGCTCTTTTCTAAGAAAAATCCAACCTCTCAACTAAACCAGTTTATGGCATTATTTGTTGCATGGCAGCCAAGTGGCCTGCATTCTAGGGCAGAGAAGACTGCCAGCTGGATATTCCATGCCCCATCGTAAGTAATGTGTTAAAGAAAAGAGATAGTATCTTGAGTGAAGCCAGCTTGGAATCAGGAGGTGAGACCGAGTTGGAATAGTACAAACCCTAGGGCTGTTTTTTTCACTGGACAATTCTTGCACTCCACATAGCACAACATTCCATTCAAATCCCAGCTCCAGAAAGTGCAACTTACTCATTAAAAGTATCTGTAGGGGACACATAAATTATCTTGGCCTAATCAATGTCTCAGAGACAAGGAGTCTGGAGCCTGGCCAAAGATGAAAAAAGGTCCTTTTGGCTGCAGACCTCACCTGGGAATCCAAAAGCAGCAGTGAGTACAGTAGATTCTTGGTGGCTAACGCCATTGAGTAGAATTACACAAGATTCCAATGTATCTTCCTTCTGGCTACTCCTCTCTGATCAAAGAATCATGAAGTTACATTGGAAAGGATGTTTTCTTTAGGATATTCTTTCATGGGAATTTTGGACAATGAACTAGAACTTGGCATCTTGGGGTTTTTGTTGTTGTTTTATTGTTGTCTTCTGTAATAGACACATATCTTTTCTGCCTGCTTGAAGTCCATTTCTCTTTTTGTAATAATACTCCCATCTCAGTTGTTCAGGTGATGTTCCAGGGGTGAATATGTGGCCTACCCCAGAAAAGCACTTGGGGCACGGTGATTGGTTCACTGATGAATATGTGACCTAATTAATGTCAATGAGAGTCTAACCTGGGAAGATCTACTTGGGCACCCTTTAGAAATAAGCAATTTTATCTACTTCTATATAGGCCTAGCATCATTTTAGAACTGAGTATAATGGTTTTATTTCAATTATTTACTCTCACTCAACAAATCACCCTCTAAAACTTAGTGGCTTAACAAAGGAATCCTTTTATTTTCTCATGATTCTCTGAGTCAGGAGTTCTGTCAGGCACAGTGGGAATGGCTTATCTCTGCTTACTAATGTCTGGAGCTCTCATCTGGAGGGCTTAACTATGAGAGATGGCTTAACAGGGGCCTTGTGTTTGGAACCATGCTTCCAGCTCCAGCCCAGTATTCTCAGTTCACCTGCAAGTGATCTCTGTATGTGGCTACCTTGGGCTTCCTCAAAGCATGGTATGCTTGAGGTGGTAAAATTTCTTTCATGACAAACGGGTCACCAAAGGGAATATTCCAATAGAACAAGACATGGTACATTCAACATTGATATAAGCATTTATTAATGCTCTGAATCATGTTTTCTGATATTCTTCTGATCAAAATAAGTCACACAGTGAAGCCCAGGGGGGGGATAAAGCAAGAGCTTGCACACTGGAAAATGAGATTCAATTGTGAAGAGGGGTACTAATATATCAAATCTACTATAGGGTTGGACACTGAGTTTCTCACAAAGATGATACGCCTTCTTCAAGCTCCTTCTTAGAGACTATAGGTAAGTGGTAATTACTAGATCAGGAAAGAAAAAGCATAGCAGCCACCAAAACTTTGCTACAGCTAAAAGATTGCTTGTAGATACAAAGAAAGCACTCCCTTGGACCCTTTGAGAAATAACTAGACGATATTATGAAGGGTACTAATTTCTTACTTGAGTCTGATGACATTGTAATTTGGGTGTAAATGGTAATATAACTTTCGTTTCTGGTTAAGTTCTGGCATGGTCTGGACTTAGGAATTACAGAGAATAATGAGAACAGAAATAATAATAAATACGTGGTATTTTAAAACCCACACTATTTCCTTAGCTTTCATCCAGTTTCTCCACACAACGTTTGAATCATATACAAACAGTGTTTCTTATAATATTTTAGAGCAAACTAACCAAATAGAATATAGTCTCCTTCATAGGAGAGTATAAAATTTAACCTGTGATTTAAAAAATTCTAATAACCTCCACCATAGGGACTGAGTTATACTAAAGTTTATCAAAGAAAATATCCTCTATGTCTTTTTCATAAGTCCAATGTTGGTTATCAGGATTCTCCAGAGACACAGAACCAATAAGAGATATATACACATAAAAAGATTTATTATGAGGGGTTGGCTTACACAGTTATAGAGTCTGAGAAGTCCTACACACTGCCATCTGCATGGTGGAGGTGTGGGAAAGCCGGTGTAGTTCCAGTCAAAACCTGAAGGCCTGAGAACCAGGGGAACCAATGGTGTAAAGTTCCAGTTCAAGTCTGAAGGCTCAGGAACCAAGAGCATAATGTTTGAGGGCAGGAGAATATGAATGTCTGGGTTCAAGCAGAGAGAATAAATTCACTTTCCCCTGCCTTTTTGTTCTATGTTCTATAATCTTTTTGTTCTATGTTCTTTTTGTTCTATTAGACCTTCAATGGATTAGATAAAACCCACCTGCATTGGTGACAATGATCAGTTTACTCAGTCTACCTATTCAAATCCTAATCTCTTTCAGAAACACACCCAGACACAGACACACTCAGACACACCCGTAAACACTCACAGACACACCCAGAAATAATATTTTACCAGCTGTTTTGGCATTCCTTAGCCCCATCAAGTTGACAAATAAAATTAACCATCTCATTAGTCAATGCTTCACAACCTAGATTTCTAAGAAAAAATACTTCTTAAAAACTTTGATTTAGGGGGCGCCTGGGTGGCGCAGTCGGTTAAGCGTCCGACTTCAGCCAGGTCACGATCTCGCGGTCTGGGAGTTCGAGCCCCGCGTCGGGCTCTGGGCTGATGGCTCAGAGCCTGGAGCCTGTTTCCGATTCTGTGTCTCCCTCTCTCTCTGCCCCTCCCCCATTCATGCTCTGTCTCTCTCTGTCCCAAAAATAAATAAACGTTGAAAAAAAAATTAAAAAAAAAAAACTTTGATTTAGAAGTTTATCATCTGTCCTTTGCCCTTAACTACTCTCACCAATAAGAGAAAACTCAAAATTAATCTCTTCTACCAGTTGCAGGTGACAATGGCCTATCTCTTTAAAAAAAAACAAAACTCATTAATTTAAAGCTCAGATGGGAAGGTAACCTGCACCTCACTTGATGATATTACCACACGTTTCAAAGACATCCCTCTGAGAAAAGTGGTCTGCTTGATACCAAAACCTCTCATCAGAGGGAAATGTCAAGAAGAAAGTGTGCCCATCTAAGCATGGGAGAAGAGAAGATTGGAATTTTCTGTAGAAGATAGGGTAACTAGTACTCTAGATTTGCTTTCTTATTCTTTGCACCTCGAAAACTCTCTTTTACAACTTAGTTGGGCCCAATATTAACCACTTGATTTATTCTAACTCAAGTTGAACCACAACAAAGAAGTACAAGACCACTCTAATAAAAGTGAATACAAAACTTTCTCCTATTATTATCAATCCTCTTTAGCAGAAAAAAAGGACTTTGATTTTAGTCAAGCAACAAATTTTTGCTGTACATCTAGTATCTACTAGGTGCTAGGATTACCAGTGTGAGTAAGACAAAATCCTTACTTAAAGATTTACACTTATGGGCTCAGGAGGTACAAGGAGTTAGGGGGGAAATGGTAAATACACATGCAAATAATCATATTTCATGTACTAATTGGTGCTGTAAAGAAGATAAAGTGATGATATTATAGCAAGCAACTAAGGAAAGGAAGATGAAATGAAACAAGATGAAAGCAAGTGCTTGGGTAAATGAAGGGGAAACTGCTTCAGCTAAAATGATGAGACTCCCCATTCTGAGATCAGAGAGTTGGTAAATAGCTAATCTGAGGTCACAGATAGGCAGACTGGGGCTACCATCTAAATCTTTTGGCTCTATGAGATTTATAGTGACTTTATAATTTATTATTGTTATCACTTTGTTAAATTAACATTTGTTAAGTGGAGCACAGGGTGCTAGGTGGTGAGTCGTTGTTCAACAACATACCTGAAGAGAAGCTGAAATAGATGAAATTTCCAACTGACAGTGTAAATCACCTGAAAATTTTCCCTGAAGAAACCTTTATCTCTTGTGGGTCCAAGGCTGAGATTTCTGAAGGCCAAACCCAAAGTCTCATCCTGCATGTGGTTGAATTATAATACAAGTTGAATCCCCAATCTTGCAAAGTACGTACTGTTAAAGTGAAGTTATTGATTGAGAAGGAATGACATCCTGAAAAGTGGAATGAAGATATATATGAAGATCCCAATGAAGCTGGGGATGTAAAGCCCCTAAATTCCGATGAGTCTTATTTGCCTATAGAAGAAGACTCTCCAACTTTGTCTGATGAAGTCAACTCTTTTGTTTGAAGATCTGTAATGGTCTCCCCTGGCCTTGCCAGACACTGTTGTTTCTAATTAGGATCCACTCCCACTATCCCGCATTGTTTCTAGATCTATATCTAAGTACCAGCAGGTCCCAAAGGTGAGGTAGGAAGTATCATCTATGAGAAAGGGTGCTTACACATCAAAATAACTACATGATGTTTCTAATTTATACAGACAGAAATCTGGGTAACGTGGGATAGATATTAAGAAGGTGGGATGACAGTGGAAGGAAAATAAAGTTAATTCAGGTCAAATGTATTGATATGGGCCAACTAGGCAGGAATTCTGGATTCAAAGTTTTAGATTGAGGAATTCTAGATTGAAATTTTAAGTTGGGGAATTAACTGCTTGGTTGGTTGAAAAATGGATCAAAAAGTTATCTTCTACTAAGTAAAAATGAAATCTGAGATCAGAGAGTTGGTAAATAGCTAATCTGAGGTCACAGATAGGCAGACTGGGGCTACCATCTAAGACTTTTGGCTCTATGAGATTTATGGTAGACTTTATAATTTATTACTGTTGCCACTTAGTTAAATTAACATTTGTTAAGCAGAGCACAGGGTGCTGGGTGGTGAGTCATGGTTCAACAGCATACCTCAAGAGAAGCTGAAATAGAGAAGTTTATCACTCATGGATCTTGGAGAAAGTACCAAGGATGCCACAAGATGCCACTTGGGGAGGTAAAGGGAGAGACAGGACATGGGGTACATGCCTTTAATAGGGTCTGTGTGTGGAGCACTTTGAGGTTCCCAGATTGGAACCAGACATCAATTCAAACCAAAAGAGCAGAGTTTGGGTCATCTCCAAGGGGGTCTTACTAAAGGATGGAGAAAAATAGAGGTGCTAGAAGGCAGGGGAGACTGTTGATCACAAGGTCTGTCAGGGAAGTCTACCAGGAACTCATATTGGCTTGTGACTCCACAGTTGCTATGGAGAACATCTGCTCACGTGAGAGGCTGATGTCAGTTTAAGGTCCCTGAGGGTTGCCTGGCCAAACAAAATGGTTGTCAAGCCAACAATACCGTGAAGTAGCTGAGCTAATTATCAATTGCCAGTTGAGCTAATTGGACAATTGTCCAAATGTGGATACTTCTGAGAGTACAAAGGAGATCTATTAATATTTACTTTGGAATAATAGGCATAGATAGGACCATCTTTGTTGAACCAAGACATGTAGTCATACTATCTTTAGTGAAACAAAATACTATGTTATTCTTTTTTTTAAAGTAAAAAATATTTATTTATTTTTGAGATAAAGAGAGAGAGAGAGAGAACAAGTTGGGGAGGGGCAGAGAGAGAGAGAGGGAGACATATATTCTGAAGCAGGCTCCAGGTTCTGAGCTGTAAGCACAGAGTCTGATGAGGGGCTCAAATCCATAAACCCATGAGATCATGACCTGAGCTGAAGTCAGACACTTAACCAACTGAGCCACGCAGGTCCCCCAATACTATGTTATTCTTTATAAAATAAGAAGGTGATAATAGCTTAAAGACAGTATTTATCTCTGGAGGTATTCAGATCTTTCACATATATTATTTAATTGATCTTCTTGAGGAGAAAAGAATTTCTCACAAATAAAAGACTTGTTCTAAAAAAAAGGCAAAATAATTCACAAAGATTTGAGGAAACACCCTTATTTTACAAACCCAGTATGAAAACTTTAAAGACTCTTTAAATTAAATACAAAGAATTTAAAGAAAATAAATATAAACAGAAAATCAGTAAATATTTACTAAGTACATAACAATTGCTGGGTTTTGGAAGACAAAGATGAATAGAAGGCCATTGCCCTGGAGAAGCTCTATTCAGCCAGCTAAAGAATACTGCCTAAAATCTTAAAACACTTGCTATGTGTCAAGAAGAAATAAAGACAATGGGTGGTTTCTGCCTTTTGCATCCTCTGTTGTATAACCCCAAAGTGGGAAGACTTTGGCTATTGATGGGTGTGACTGCTGATTGGCTGCTTGTGCTACTGCTCCCATAATGTCCACGAGTTCCTGCAAAAGTAATATAATTATTCCCATGACCTTCATCTTTACAGCAATGTTTTGAAGACAGAGGACATGCAGAGGTGAGCACTATTTTGAGAAAGCTCTCTATAGGCAAACCTTGAGGATAAAAACTTATCTGGGTCCCTCCAGCCTCCAGCTTTATTCTTTTCTTCTCTGCTGGAGAGAATAACCAGTAGGTACTTCTAGAATCCTTGTCTATTATGAAACCTTACCCTCAGGGACAAATTTGATATATATCCAATTGAATCAACTGGTTTCCTGTCCCTGGTTATTTTCATTAAAAAACATACTACTGATTGCTAAAGGAAGGCTTTTCCCTGGTTGGAGGAATTTCAGAAATCTTGGAGGGATAATGAATGAGCAGTTCTGAGAGGCAAGGTACCTAGTCTGACGAAATGCAAAGCCTACAGAAGGAAAGATTAAATTCAAGACATTCCAGGGAAAAGAGCAGTCTAAATACTGAGTCCTCAAGGGATGGCTGAGTCTGTTGGGAGATGGGCACTGGGATAGTAGTGGAGATAAAGTAAAAGGAAATCAAGGTTGGCATTGTGAATAATTCCACTGTCTTCTCTTTATGACCACTTTAATGCAGCAGTTGGTTCTGAAAGTTTTCTAAGTCAGTCAGCAAACTGGCTTGTCTAATAAATGCAGAGTTATAAAGAGCTGGTATTTATTTCTCAAGAAGGCAATGAGGACCCAAACTTCAGAGACATGTTACCCCATTCATTCCTTATTGACAAGAGATAATGAACTGAGACCTTTAAGGCAACTGGGGAAATAGCAGCCTGCCACAGCCTGTAAACCCAGAGGCTTCTAGTTCACAAATTATCTGTGTCACCAACCTGGCCTGACTTCCTGCACATTATATAACTCAATTATCTTCATGTGTAAGTGGGGGAAACAGTAGAAATCCAATCAGAGTGCGGTTGTAAAGATTTCTTTTTTTTTCTTTTCTTTTTACCAAGTGTAGTAGTGAAAGTGTGCTGAGAAAAGTCAATATGCATTTGTCAATTGGCTTGAAATGAAAGAGAGTCACAGTGGGAAGACTGTGGTGAGTTGTAACCTGCCCGTTCTTCCACTTCTGTGAAGTAACAGCCCGAGCAGTGGGGGAGGATGGTCCAATAAACACCCTGATGATCGCACCTCTTACTTGCAAATCACTCAAATGAAATCTCCCAGGTAGACGCAGTTAAGAGAAAATTGCCAAAAGAAAAGGGCAAATTTGGGGGATGGGAAAGGAGCTCAAAGCACAGCCAAAATAGTTGCATCCATGACATCCACCTTTTTTTTCATTCACTCTTTCAGGCTTTATTCATTAAAACAGTGAATATTTATTGAGTTTCCACCCTGGATCAGGCATTGTGTTGGGCATGTGAACTCAAGAACTCTCCTCAAGCTTACAATGCATTAGAGGAAGACAGGCAATTCAGTGATGTGTCTTGACAAGGAAGATCACAGGATGTTGTGGGAGCCCACTAAAGGAACACTCAGCCAAAACAGTGGGAGGGAGGATCAGGTGAGGCTTCCAGAGAAGGTAATGTCTATCTAACCTGAGACTGAAAGATGAGTATGAGTTATTCAGCAAAAGTTTCAGGAGTAAGGGAGCAGTGGTGCTAGAAGGAGTTTTCAGAAAAGGAAGAAGTATGCCCAGAGACCAGAGCCCTTTTTCCCAATATTTGTAGATGGTTTTCTTCTTCTAGTTCTTATGATATCGTAAGAAGGGGGACAAATGAAAGTCATTCTGCATTTGTATACTTAAAAAATGATCAGTTCAATGGTTCAATGGTTAAAAGAAAGCCCAATTGCATCTTAATGAGTCAATATTGATTTACTCTAATCAGTCCAGTAAGCTGAGATCCTATAACTATTACCACCCTAACCTCTTCTTTGGTACTTATTCTCAACTACCTTATGTCATAATGGTTAGGGGTGACATAGTGACTATACAAAGCAGAACACATTGAAAAGGCTTTTGAGCGGAGAGCTTCTGCCACTGAATTTCTATGTTCCCTGCTCAGTATCTAACACAGCAACATACGCTTCAGAAAACATTTGTTCACTTATTAGTGTCCTGACCCAGGTCATGAGAGTACCCAAAAATAAAGAAGAGTAAATATTTGAAAGGTGCAAACACCCAGGAGGAGCTGGTGGGAATGCACACTGGTGCAGCCACTCTGGAAAAAAGTATGAAGTTTTCTCAAAAAAATTAAAAATAGAGCTACCCTATGATCCCAGCAATTGCACTACTAAGTATTTATACAAAGGATACAAAAATGCTGATTCAAAGGAGCCCTTGCACGCCAATGTTTATAGCAGCATTATCAGCAATAGCCAAATTATGGAAAGAGCCCAAATATCCATCGACTGACATGGGTAAAGAAGATGTGGCACATATACATATGATATGATATACATATGATATATACATGATATATATGATATATGATATATATATGATGTGGCATATATATATATTTATTTATAGAATAGAATAATAATCAGGGATCAAAAAGAATGAAATCTTGCCATTTGCAACAATGTGGATGGAACTAGAATGTATTAGGCTAAGCAAAATAAGTCAATCAGAGAAAGATAAATATGATTTCACTCATATGTGGAATGTAAGAAACAAAACAAATGGAGCCAAGATGGCAGAACAGCATGGAAGTTTTTTTGCGTCTTGCGTCCATGAAATACAGGCAGACCAACACGAAACCATCCTACACAGCTAGAAAACTGACTGGAGGATTAACACAACAATCTGCACAACCTGAACCACAGAACTCAGCAGGTATGCAGCACTGAGAAGTGAACTGGGGAAGAGAGAAGGTGCAGAGGGCAGGGAGCTGTTTTTGCTTGCGGAGAGAGGACGGGGATGGGGGGAGAGTTCCGGAAAAGCACCCCGCACAAAAGCAGCTGGAGAGAAAGTGGAAAAGGGGAAACAGCTGCAGGGACAGAACTAAAAAGGGAGAAAGGAGAAAGGAGAGGGTTTAAATTCCATTAAGACTCTATAAGCAGGGGGAGCACAGAGTCTGAAACTCCGCAGCTCAATACCTGGTGGTGCTCTGGTGAGAAGGGCGAATCCCCAGGAACAGAGTGGGGTCTGGGAGGTTCTCGGGCCACGTGGGGAGAAGCAGTTCCACTGCTGGAAGGACATTTGGCAGAGGCTCTGCGACCACCCAGTCCCCGCAGATCGCAGAGAACAACCACATTCCCTGGTGCTGGAAGAAGGTCATTAAAGGTGAAGCCTGGTGCCAGATGGATGTTGTGATTTTCCATAATCCCCGAAATGCTGCTGCTACACGTTCGCATGAACTTTTGCTGGGGTGGGCTGGCGCCCGGCTGCAGTCTCTGGGCATTGGCAGCAGCACGGACCCGTGAACATTCCTGGGTGGGGCCGGCATCTGGCCACTACTCGGTGAGAGCCTCCCGCAGAAGGTCTGAGTGGGTCAAACCTGCAGTCCTTCAGAAGTGAGGGGTCAGGAAACACAGCCGCACCTGAGATACAACTCAGGAGGGAGGTGCCACCTGGCAACCTGACAGCTTGGTCACAGACAGTGTAAAAGCGTGGAGTGAATGGAAGCCAGAGACAAAGAACAGGTGCGCCATTGCTTGTCAGGGAGAGCACAAGTTCCAACACTAGAGACTCTAACTGGTGACACCATTTCACTGCTCCCGCGCACGCGCATACACACCTATGAGCACCAAAACAATCCACCCTAGTAAGCTAAGCAGCGCCATCTAGTGGAGAACTGAGCTGTTACATTAAGCCCCGCCCAACTGGGCCAACCAGGCTCTTCAGGAACACCATGAGTCTCTCCGCCTGCTTAGTTTATGGACTATAAAGTACTTCATAGTTTGACTTCTAGGGGAAAACAATGTAATTTCAATCATATTTCATTCTCTTCGCTGGTACATCTATTTAATTTTCTTTTTTTTTTTAACGTTTATTCTTTTTTTTTTCAATATATGAAATTTATTGTCAAATTGGTTTCCATACAACACCCAGTGCTCATCCCAAAAGGTGCTCTCCTCAATACCCATCACCCACCCTCCCCTCCCTCCCACCCCCCATCAACCCTCAGTTTATTCTCAGTTTTTAACAGTCTCTTATGCTTTGGCTTTCTCCCACTCTAACCTCTTTTTTTTTTTCTTTTCTTTCTTTTTCTTTTTCTTTTTTTTTTTCTTTCTTTTTCATTTCTATCTTTTTCTTGAATACAGAAAGAGAAAAATTTATTTTTATTTTCAATTTTTATTAAAAATATTTTTCTTTATTTTTTCCTACTATATTTTTTACTTTTTGGTAAATTTTTCAAATTCTACTTTACTTGCATCATTTCATTTTATTCTATTTCAATGTATTCATTTTCTCAAATTTTCAAATGTATTCCTTTTTTTATCCCCTTTTTCTCTAATCTATAAAACTCCTTTCAATAACCAGACTAAAACACACCTAGAATCTAGCATCATTTATTTGATTTTGTGTGTATTGTTTTTAATTTTTTTTACCTCATTAATTCCTTTTCTCCCTTCAAATCATGAAACAAAGGAATTCACCCCAAAAGAAAGAGCAGGAAGAAATGACAGCCAGGGACTTAACACAGATACAAGCAAGATGTCTGGACCAGAATTTAGAGTCATGATAAGAATACTAGTTGGAGTAGAAAATAGATTAGAATCCCTTTCTGCAGAGATAAAAGAAGTAAAAACTAGTCAGAATGAAATAAAAAATGCTATAACTGAGCTGCAATCTCAAATGGATGCCAGAGAGGCAAGGATGGATGAGGCAGCACCAAGAATGAGCAATATAGAGAACAAACTTACAGAGAATAATCAAGCAGAAAACAAGATGGAGACCAAGGCAAAAGAGCACGATACAAGAATTACAGAAATCAGTGACTCATTGAAAAGGAACAACATAAGAACCATAAGGGTCCCAGAAGAGGAAGAGAGAGAGAAAGGGATAGGAGAGTTATGTGAGCAAATAATAGCGGAAAACTTTCCTAACGTGGGGAAAGACACAGACATCAAAATCCAGGAAGCACAGAGGACTCCCATTAGATTCAACAAAAACCAACCATCAGCAAGACATATCATAGTCAAATTCACACAATACTCAGGGAAGGAAAGAATCATGAAAGCAGCAAGGGAAAAAAGTCCTTAACCTACAAGGGAAGACAGATCAGGTTTGCAGCACACCTATCCAGAAACTTGGCAAGCCAGAAAGGAGTGGCAGGATATATTCAATGTGCTGAATCAGAAAAATATGCAACCAAGAATTCTTTATCTAGCAAGGCTGTCGTTAAAAATAGAAGGAGAGATTAAAAGTTCCCCAGACACACAAAAATTAAAGGAGTTCGTGACCACTAAACCAGCCCTGCAAGAAATTTTAAGGGGGACTCTCTGAGGGGAGAAAAGAGGAATAAATAAATAAATAAATAAATAAATAAATAAATAAATAAACCAAAGGCAACAAAGACTAGAAAGGGCCAGAGAACACCACCAGAAACTCCAACTCTACAAGCATCATAATGGCAATAAATTCATATCTTTCAGTACTCACTCTAAATGTCAATGGACTAAATGCTCCAATCAAATGACATAGGGTAACAGAACGGATAAGAAAAAAAGATCCATCTATATGCTGTTTACAAGAGACCCACTTTAGACCTAAAGACACCTACAGATTGAAAGTAAGAGGATGGAGAACCATCTATCATGTTAAGGGTCAACAAAAGAAAGCCAGAGTAGCCATACTTATATCAGACAATCTAGACTTTAAAATAAAGACTGTAACAAGAGATGCAGAAGGGCATTATATCATAATTAAGGGGTCTATCCACCAAGAAGACCTAACAATTGTAAACATTTATGCACCAAATATGGAGCACCCAAACATATAAATCAATCAACCACAAAAATAAAGAAATTCATTGATAGTAATACCATAATAGTAGGGGACATCAACACCCCACTTACAGCAATAGACATATTATCTAGTCAAAAAATCAACAAGGAAACAATGACTTTGAATGACACACTGGACCAGATGGACCTAACAGATATATTCAGAACATTTCATCCTAAAGCAGCAAAATATACATTCTTCTCCAGTGCACATGGAATGTTCTCCAGAAAAGACCACATACTGGGACACAAATCAGCCCTCAACAAGTACAAAAAGATTGAGATCATACCGTGCATATTTTCAGACCACAACACTATGAAACTTGAAATCAACCACAAGAAAAAATTTAAAAAGGTAACAAATACTTGGAGACTGAAGAACATCCGACAGAATGAATGGGATAACCAAGAAGTTAAAGAGGAAATTAAAAATTCATGGAAGCCAATGAAAATGATAACACCACAACACAAAACTTGTGGGACACAGCAAAGGCGGTCATAAGAGGAAAGTATATAGCAATCCAGGCCTTCCTAGAGAAGGAAGAAAGGCCTCAAATACACAACCTAACCTTACACCTTAAAGAGCTGGAAAAAGAACAGCAAACAAAACCCCAAACCAGCAGAAGACAGGAAATAATAAAGATTAGAGCAGAAATTAATACTATAGAAACCAAAAACAAAAAAACAAAAACCAAAAAAGCAGAACAGACCAATGAAAGCAGAAGGTGGTTTTTTGAAAGAATTAACAAAATTGATAAAACACTAGTCAGTTTGATCAAGAAGAAAAAGGAAAGGACTCAAATAAGTAAAATCAAGAATGAAAGAGGAGAGATCACAACCAACCCAGCAGAAATAAAAACAATAATAAGAGAATATTAAGAGCAATTATATCCCAATAAAATAGGCAATTTGGAAGAAATGGACAAATTCATAGACATATATACACTACCAAAACTGAAACAGGAGAAATAGAAAATTTGAACACACCCATAACCAGTAAAGAAGTCGAGTTAGTAGTCAAAAATAAAAAAAAAACAAGAGTCCAGCACCAGATGGCTTTCCAGGGGAATTCTACGAAACATTCAAGGAAGAGTTAATACCTATTCTCTTGAAGCTGTTCCAAAAAATAGAAATGGAAAGAAAACTTCCAAACTCTTTCTATCAAGCCAACATTACCTTGACTCCAAAACCAGACAAAGACCCCACTAAAAAGGAGAATTATAGACAAATTTACCTGATGAACATGGATGCACACATCCTCAACAAGACATTAGCCAACCGAATCCAACAATACATTAAAAAAATATATTCATCCCGACCAAGTGGGATTTATACCTAGGATGCAGGGCTGGTTCAATATCTGCCAAAAAATCAATTTGATTCATCACATCAATAAAAGAAAGGACAAGAACCACATGATCCTCTCAATGGATGCAGAAGAAGCATTTGACAAAATAGAACATCTTTTCTTGATAAAAACCCTCAAGAAAGTAGGGATAGAAGGAGCATACCTCGAGATCATAAAAGCCATATATGAACGACCCAATGCTAATATCATCCTCAATGGAGAAAAACTTAGAACTTTCCACCTAAGGTCAGGGACAAGACAGGGATGTCCACTCTCGCCACTGTTATTCAACATAGTATTGGAAGTCTTAGCCTCTGCAATCAGACAACACAAAAAAATAAAAAGCACCCAGATCAGCCAGGAGAAGGTCAAACTTTTGCTCTTTGTAGATGACATGATACTCTATATGGAAAACCCAAAAGATTCCACCAAAAACCTGCTAGAACTGATCCATGAATTCAGTAAAGTAGCAGGATATAAAATCAATGCACAGAAATCGGTTGCATTCCTATACACCAACAATGAAGCGACAGAAAGAGAAATCAAGGAATTGATCTCATTTACAATTGCACCAAAACCCATAAAATACCTAGGAATAAATCTAACCAAAGAGGTGAAAAATCTATACACTGAAAACTATAGAAAGCTTATGAAAGAAATTGAAGACACAAAAAAATAGAAAAGTATTCCATGCACATAGATTGGAAGAACAAATATTGTTAAAATGTCAATACTAGCCAAAGCAATCTACATATTCAATGCAATCCCTATCAAAATAACACCAGCATTCTTCACAGAGCTAGAACAAATAACCCTAAAATTTGTATGGAACCAGAAAAGACCCCAAATACCCAAAGCAATCTTGAAAAAGAAAACCAAAGCAGGAGGCATCACAATCCCAGACTTCAAGCTATACTACAAAGCTATAATCATCAGGACAGTATGGTACTGGCACAAAAACAGACAGATCAATGGAGCAGAATAGAGAACCTAGAAATGGACCCACAAACATATGCCCACTAATCTTTGACAAAGCAGGAAAGAATATCCAATGGAATAAAGACAGTCTTTTCAGTAAGTGGTGCTGGGAAAACTGGACTGCAACATGCAGAGTAATGAACCTGGACCACTTTCTTACACCATATACAAAAAGAAACTCAAAGTGGATGAAATACCTGAATGTAAGACAGGAAGCCATGAAAATCCTCGAGGAGAAAGCAAACAAAATCCTCTTTGACCTTGGCTGCAGCAACAACTTACTCAACACATCTCTGAAGGCAAGGGAAACAAAAGCAAAAATGAAATATTGGGACCTCATCAAAATAAAAAGCTGCTGCACAGATGAAGAAAACAATCAGCAAAACTAAAAGACAACTGACAGAATAGGAGAAGATATTTGCAAATGACATATCAGATAAAGGATTAGTATTCAAAATCCATAAAGAACTTATCAGACCCAACCCCCAAAAAACAAATAATCCAGCAAAGAAATGGGAAAAAGGCATAGACACTTCTCCAAAGAAAACATCCAGATACCAACCAACTCATGAAAAAATGCTCAACATCACTCATCATCAGGGAAATACAAATTAAAACCACAATGAGATACCACCACACACCTGTCAGAATGGCTAACATTAACAACTCAGGCAACAGCAGATATTGTCAAAGATGCAGAGAAAGAGGATCTCTTTTGCATTGCTGGTGGGAATGCAAACTGGTACAGCCACTCTGGAAAACAGCATGGAGGTTCCTCAAAGAACTAAAAATAGAACTACCCTACGACCCTGCAATTGCACTACTAGGCATTTATCCAGGCGATAGAGGTGTGCTGTTTCAAAGGGACACATGCACCCCCATGTTTCTAGATGCACTATCAACAATAGCCAAGTATGAAAGAGCCCAAATGTCCATCGATGGATGAATGGATAAAGAAGATGTGGTATATATATATATATATATATATATATATATATATATATATATACATACATACAATGGAGTATTACTCAGCAATCAAAAAGAATGAAATCTTACCATTTGCAACTATGTGGATGGAACTAGAGGGTATTATGCTAAATGAAATTAATCAGAGAAAGACAAATATCATAGGATTTGACTCACATGAGGACTTTAAGATACAAAACAGATGAACATAAGGGAAGGGAAACAAAAATAAGGTAAAAACAGGGAGGGGGACAAAAACATAAGAGACTCTTAAATATGGAGAACAGAGGGTTACCGGAGGCGTTGTAGGAGGGGGGATGGGCTAAATGGGTAAGGGGCATTAAGGAATGTACTCCTGAATCATTGTTGCAATATATGCTAACTAACCTAGATATAAATTAAAACAATAAGCTAAACAGAAATTAAAAATAAAAGAATAAATAAAAAAATAAAAAAGAAACAAAACAGATGGACCTAGGGAAAGGAAGGAAAAGTAAGATAAAAACCGAGAGAAGGCAAACCATAAGAGACTCTTAAATACAGAGAGAAAAACTGAGGTTTGCTGGAGGGAAGGTGGTTGGGGAATGGGCTAAATGGGTGATGGACAGTAAAGAAGGTACTTGTGATGAGCACTGGGTGTTCTATGTAAGTGATGAATCACTAAATTCTACTCCTGAAACCATTATTACACTATATGTTAATTAACTTGGATTTAACTAAAATTAAAAAAAAAAATCAGAGATACAACTGACCCAGGAAATTGGCTTCTCAGTGTCAAGTAATGCTTTCAGTCTGGTGGGCTGGGACTATCCCTCCAAGGATTACTGAAACTCTTTTGGGGCCCTCTGGATGCTGTCTGGCCTAGTATAACACTGGAATGAAAATCTCAGGGAAAACTGTAGCCTTTCTGTGGCCCCTGATAAATGAGCAGCTGACCTGGTTTTGTCTTTTCCATCTCAGATTTCAGTATGATTCAATTGGCATGGAGTTCCGGTGAAACGCAGTCTGCCCTGAACTCTGGTATCCTGCCTTATGGCCTGAGGTCTAGCTGCCAAGTCACCACGGCATCTCAGATTCCTGGCCTTCTAACTTTTCCTTGTCAGGATCTGGTCATGTAATGAAGTACAGCCTCTGCTCTCCTGGCAGTTTCCAGTGTCTGCTCCACTTCACTTGCCTTTACTCCACTGGCTTTTGACAGGTCACTCTCTATGTGAGACCACAGTTGAAACTCAAATCTGAAGAGGTTCTAAAGGGCTCTCTCTGGGAATGAGAATCCAGCAACAAACAAATCATTGAGCATTTAGGGACACTGTTCCTGGTTGTGATGTCCTCTGTCTGCCATGTTATTTCCCTTGCTCCACTCCTCTGGTCTTCTTCCCAAGGAAATGCTAACCAAGCGGTGAAAAGCAACATAAGGAATGGCATACTAGAAAGCTTGGGGAATATGCAACCTGACATGAGTTTTGAATATATGGGAGGTAGCTTTATAGTTACATGTAAAAATTGGTATTATCTTGTGGATCCAAATCTCCTTAAAAGTGTTATGGAAAGGCTATGGGCTTTTAGCTTCACCAACTAGTTGCTGGAAAGTCATATTATATCTCTACTTACAATCAGAGTTTATAATGCTTAGTTGAGAATCAAAACGCCAGCACTGCATTTCAGACCACTTTTCAACTGGGAAAGCCACTCCCTTCTCTATGGCCCAGTCTCCCATCCTTATTATGATTCTTATCATTGCCTGCCTTCTCTTGCCACCCCAGAAGTTAAAAGAATGACTAAGTAAATGCCTATCTTAGGAGAACACAGAATATTTTAGGATAGTCTCAGTGTCAGTGTATATTGTTGAGATAAGGGGTTCAACCATTGCAAGAGCAAGTTATAAAACAAAAACAAAAACAAACACAAAAAACTTGCCCTGTGATCATAGATTAGTTTTCCTAAGCCAAAATTGTATGTTGAAATACAAATATCCAAAGTATAAGCTATTCTTTTGTGACCAGGTTGGGGGAGAAGGTAGTTAAGTTCAACATTAGTACTCTCCTTGGAGTTTATTGCTTTTTATCACTGGGGATGGCTGAGTTGCTAAGCTCACCCAAGATTAGAAGTGTTTTCGAACTGCCTCAGTGTGCACACAGGTCAGAATTTGTCCCTATGGGACAGCTGGCTCCTAACTGCAATTCTTAATCAGGCTCCTCTGGGGCACTGCCATGTCACAGTTTCATGTACATCATTATCAAACCTGATTTTTGTTCTGTAGCTGCAACAAGTGACTTTTGACCTACTACATTTTAACTTTCAGAACAAAGTCATGCTTTTTTCAGGTGAGATTTTTGGGAACATGGCATAGAATTTTGGAAAAATATTACCTTGACCTTCACCATTCCTGAACCTTTAGAAAATATGCCCTTCTTCTCATGGGATGACCACCAGATTCCCTGGCAAAGAAGAACTTTCGAGGTAAAGTAGGGGCATAGGTGATGATGCTTATAAATTAGTGGGCTAAACAAATTCAAACCTTAGGAAGGAATGGGGCAGAGGAAAGAGAGTTCCCTTCTCTGCTTACCTGCTGTCTTTAACAAGTTCTAGTTTCTCAGTAACATTACACCTGACTGAAAGCGTGAACCCTATTTTTTTCAAGGAGTATAGCCACAATGCCCAGGTCTTCCTCAATGTCTCCTACTAATAAATTTACCTCATATACTTTAGTCACATTTTAAAGTTCACCTTTTCAAAGAAAACAAGGAAGCTTGTGATCAGGGTGTCTGAGAGCAATAAGTGACAGGGCTGGTATTCAAATGCTGACACCTCCATCATGAGGCATGAGAGTAAAGAGGTTAAAGCTGAGGACTAGAGGCTGGACTTTTCAGCACTCTGAAGCTTCTTCTCCAGCCAAGCCTCTGCCTGTACACTTACCTGGGGAAAATAATACCATTCTAGATTGGATAAAGCCTGGAGTGTTATATTCTTGGGATTCACCTCTGCAGGAGAGAGAGAGGGTAATGGGGATGGGCTGTGGTCTTGGACCACTCCCATTCTAAAAGTATTTAAGAGCATTTGATGACTTGAATTACCCTCTCCATCCCACCTTGGCTGAATAATTGTTGACAAGACAGGGGAATGAAACCAAATTAATTTTAAGAAAATTTATCTTAGTTCATAAAAGAAAGTCCAGGACTTTTCAAGTAAAGTAATAAGGGAAAGTGTCTGCAAAGAAAGCCAACAGGTATGATATAGTCTATCAAACAGACGTGGACAGTTTGGTTGCTAAAAGAGCTCTCTCTCTTTCCCAGGAAAGGGTTTGCATAAGGTGAAATCAGAGAAGAGAAAAACTGATGGGACTGCTGAAAATTGTCTCTAATACATGGAGTCACCATGGGGCCAATTTAATTTTTTTTCACCGTATCACCAAATTTCTTCCTTTCTATTTCATCACCCCTACTAAAAAAATGTACAAACATACCCTACTAGGAACTCCTTTCAAAATTAAAATTTTTATCTGGTTGTGTCTCTACTTTCTGCTCCCATCCATGAGAGAAAACTCCAGAAAACTGTGTGCTATTGCTATTTTCTGACTTACACTAACCCTTCAGCTTTTCCCATTAGCTCATCAGTGCAATTTGGCTTCAGCCCCATCATGCCACTGAAACTGCTCTTGTGAAAGTCAGGGGTGACCTCCACATTGACAGTTACAAGAGTATATGTCTTCTCTCTTTGATGAAACCATTTTCTTTCTTGACTTCTGTGACAATATCCTCTTCTGGTATTTCTCCCCCTCTGTTACTGGTCATTCATTTGAACTCTCTTTTGCTTGCTTTTCCTCCATTACCTAAACTTAACTACTGGTATTCCTTGGGGTTTTGCCTTGGACTCTCTTCATCTTTCTTCATATAGAAGCTTCTAAGTGAGTTCATCCATTCTCATTGCTTTAATTATTATCCCTGGGATAAACATTCCCTCTTTTATATTTTTGGCCCACACCTCTTCTCTGAGCCCTAGACCTCTTCACCCAACTTCCTATAGTTCCACAGCCTCGTGGTTATCTGAGAACATTCCCAAGGTACAACTCTTATTTCCTTCTGCATCTTACTTTTCCATGTCAGAAAATAACATCATTAGCTATCTAATTGTTAAAGCTAGAAATCTAAGTGCCATCCTTTATTCTGCCTTGTCCCTCTCACGCTCCACATCTAATCCATCTAAATCCTGATTATTTTATCTCTAATGTGAATCTCAGTTCTATCCATGATGCTATATCTCCACTGAACCACCCTGTTCCAACCATTATTCTCTTTTGCCTCTTGGCATGTTGCCCTGCTTCCATTGTCATCCATCTTCTACTAATTTTCTTTACAGCAGCTAAAATTATCTTCCTAAACATCTAAATCAAATCACATAGCCTTTCTAACTCAATTCCTTGGATGAATTCCCAATGCATTTAGAATAAAATCTGGACACTTACAGGGCCCTAAATGATCAGATCTCAGTCTATCTCTTCAATGTACTTCATTCCAGTTTTCCTCATCCTTACCTTCTAGCCATAAAATAAATACTCATAATTATTCTCCTTAAGAGTCCCCTGTTTATTTCCTTCATAGGGTGTGTGCTAGGCTGAAAAATACCACCCCCCCCCCCCCCGCCTCCAAGATATCCATGTTCTAACCACTGGAACCTGTGAACATTGCTTCATGTGCAAATTTGCACATAACAGGGGCTGTGTAAATGTGATTAAATTAAAGATCTTGAGATGGGGAGGTTATCCTGGTATCTCCAGTGAACCCTAGATGCTATCACAAATATTCTTATTAGAAGGAGACTGAGGAAGACTTTTCCACAGAAAAGAAGACGACAGGGTGGCTATGGAGGCAGAAATTTGAGTGATGTGGCCACAAACCACATCAGTGAATGTCAGCAGCTTTAGAAGCTGGAAAAGTCAAGGAATGGATTCTCCCCTAGAGACTCCAAAGGTAGCACAATGCTGCTGACAGCTTAATTTCAGTGCAGGGAAACTAACTGACTTTCAGAAATTTATTCAGAGAATAAATTTTTGTTGTTTAAGCCACAAAGTTTGTGGTAATTTGTTATGGTACCCACAGGGAAATGATTCAGACATCATAATTTGTGATTATTTTATCTATTTATTTGTTATGTCCTCCCTTACTAGTTTGCAAGCCGTACGAGAGCAGGGATTACATCTGTCTATATTGTTTAACACTATGTAAGCACTATTTGCCATTAGTAGGAATTCAATAAATGTATTTTGAATGAATGGCTTAATTTGTTTCAATGAGGCAGACAATTTTTCTTCCTCACTTCTACCCAACCCAAATCCAATCAATCACCTATTCTTCAATTCTCAGTATATCCATCTTTCTCCAACATCACCCCACCTCCACCCCCATTCCAAACTATTAGAATCTCTTCTTGGACTAATGGAAGCCATTCTTGACTTCCTTTTTTTCCTCCTTTCTGATATGATCATTACATAGCCTTTAGAATGACCTTGTAAAACAGATTGGCCACATAAGCATCTGCTTAAAATCCTTTAGTGACTTCTTTGACCAAAATTCTGAACATGGTCTGCAGAGTCCTTTATTGTCTCTTCATTCCTATATCTTCAACATATCACAGCATCCACTTCCCACCTCCTTACAGTAACATGGAGGCTTCTTTATATCCTCATTTTTTTACCTTACCCTTTCCTATTATATAGCTTTGGCACATATTTTTTTTCCCTCTCTCTCCATTTTCCTTGGTTTCATGCATTGAATATTTGTGTCTTCGAAAAATTCATATATTGAAGGCTTAATGCCCAGGTATTTGGAGGTGGGCCTTTCAGAGGTAATTAGGTTAAGATGAGGTCATGAGAGTGTGGCCCCCATGATAGGATTGGAGCTCTTGCATAAAAGGGGAAGAAACCAGATCTCTCTTTCCACCATGTGAAGACACAGCAGGAAAGCAATGATCTGCAAGCCTGGAGGAGGGCTCTCACTGGAAACTGAATATGCCAATTATTCAGCCTCCAGAATTGTGAGAAATAAATGTCTATTTTTTTTAACCACCTAGTGTATGGTATTTTGTTATAGTAACCCAAGCTTACTAAGATACCTGGTTATTACTGGTGTCTTTCACTAGACTGTGTCCCTAAGAGGGCATGAGCCTAGAAAACATATTTTTTACAATTTTTTAATGTTTATTTATTTTTGAGAGAGAGACAGAGAAGAGCCCAAGTTGGGGAGGGGCAGAGAGAGAAGGAGACTCAGAATCCAAGCAGGATCCAGGCTCTGAGCTGTCAGCACAGAGCCTGACGTGGGTTTGGAACCCATGAATGGTGAGATCATGACCTGAGCTGAAGTCAGATTCTTAACCAACTGAGCAACCCAGATGCCCCCAAAATATGTATTTGTAAAAATGTATTATTCTATTCACAGAATTTAGCAAACTGTCTAGTATAGCAGTAGATTTTCAATATTCTCAATTGTTGTAAGAGTGAATAGTGACAAAAATATTTTAATTTTTCTAAAACACTAAGTTTTTATGATGACTTTAAATATTTCAAAGTGTTTTTACACATTATTGAATTTAATATTCCTAGAGATTTTGTGATGAATATGATAGGTAATCTAATTTTTTGAATTTTACAATATGAGAATTAGATGTCAGAAGATTTAAGGTGACTTACCTATGATCATATGGCTAGTAAGTTTTAAAAGGCGTAATTACACTATATACAAGTACACAAAATGATCTGCACTTTGTGTGCAAGCATATACATAATATGGCTTGAATGCAGCAGGCCAGGCAGTATGCTAAATATTGTCAATGCATTAATTAATTTCATCCAGAAAACAATCTTATAAGATGGGTACTATTTTATTCCCATCTCAAAGATGAGGAAATTAATTTTGGGTTGAGTAACTTTCCAAAACAAAACAAAGAACCAAGACTTAAACAAAAGCATGGGTGATTCCAAAGTCCCAAACTCTTAGCCATTCATCTGGAAGATTCTTTTTTTAATGCTGAGATGTTTCAAATGTGCAACAGTATAAAAATAATAGAACCCATTAATTCATCACTTGGCATAAGAAATAAAACATCACAAATAAAAGTGATGTTTCCTAAGACTTTTATCATATTCCCTTCTCTCACTGGTAAAGCTAACTACTTACCTGAATTTATTTTATCATTTCCATATGTGTGTTTATACGTTCACTACATATGTATGCATTCCTATATAATTTATGGCCTTGCTAGCATACTACTTTAATCTTATCTTACTATCTCCTTCTGCAACTTTCTTTAATTGTTCATGACATACATCTTTGCAGATATATGAGGCTCTCCTTCATTCATGTTAACTGTTAATTTCAGCATAAAGTTAGGTTTATACCAAGAAAACCAATTAACCTTTTGAGAGAGGAAGATTTCTCTGTTGTTCTAATCCCTGCATGGGGGGAATATTGTGAGGGAAGAGTAGTTTGTGTAGCTTCCATCCCTCCACTTATACCAATGTAGCATTTAGGTTGAAAAAAAATGGTAATTTCTCTGTTGATCTTCAAGTCTGACCCAATGCTCTTGGTCAATGAGAAGATGCCTCTAAGCAGCCATTTGGAAATGCCCAGATATTTCACAAGTCTCCTCTGATGTAACACTAGATCCCTCCTAGGAATAGGGAAAATGTTTCTGGCACATCTTAATCCCACAGAAGGATAGCTCAAACTTTGATAAGATTTTGGATGTAGTGTTTTTCAGAAATTGAACCTTTGAAGAAGTATAAGCTGCTTCATCAATTAACTGGTTGTTAGAGAATCAATCCAGTAAAAATATCACACAATTTTTTATTTTATTTTATTTTATTTTATTTTATTTTATTTTATTTTATTTTATTTTATTTTTTTATTTTTACCAACTAGTGGGATTTTTGATGCAAAGAAGACATGGTTGTAGAATCCATGGAACACTCCTTGGGCATTGCCCTATTTAACTTGGAGAGAATCTGCTTGCAGGAAAAAAAAAAAAAGTACAGCTGATGGTTGTTTTCCATGACACAAATGTATAAAACATTTGGTCTTAAATTCTCTTTCAACAGCTGGTATTTTGAATCTGAGCTCTGGGTTGTATCATTAATTCAAAAAGCTTGTGATACTGTTCAATGCATAGGTCCATTGGCTATAATATTTTCCCTAATTGTGCCTATTGGCTAATGCAAATTCTTCACAGATTTTTCCATATCCTGCAAGAAAATGTACTGGCCCTATTAAGTGAAGCAAAAGCCTATTTACCTGAATGATCATTACATGTCATCTTCTCAGTTAATTAGAATCTGCAGTCATTCTGTAATCAGGATGGGTCTCTATATAGTTGCATATTTATAGAAACATAAAGAAAATTGGAAGGTGAAAGAAATAATGAGTAGTTACTTTTAACTACAGGCTTGGACTGAACCTTGTTTGGTTATTCTTCAAGTAAAATTTTCCTTCCCTTTGCATAACAGCGTTAAGTTTAAGTTGAGGACTGGCTCAAAAGAAAAACAAACAAAGAAAAAGGGGGAAATTTCCATCCTTCCTTTGTAAATTAATACCAGTAAGAGAAGAGTCCAGTATGGATATTCCTCTAAGGAAAACTGCAAAAATTGTTGTTTAGTCCATGTCTCTGGAAAGGCCTTTTAAGAAACCCAGAGACAAACTGACCAAGGGAATTAACACAAGACAAGCCATTCCATAAGTCAGGTGGCCCTTACTAACTATCCCCAGTCGAATGATGAGAGTGCTTTGTTCCAGGCACCTGCAGGTGGAAATGTGTCCTGACGTTGGCACCCGTGTTTGCTCTTGTCTGGGGTGTTTCCACAAGTAATTCCCTACCTCCTTCCTCCCTACCTTCCCCTCTCCCACTTCTATTCCTTGCAGTTGAAAAAAGATTCATAATGGAATGTTGACTTGGTGATCTCATCCCAAGGCCCTGTCTATTTAGACACAATAATTTGAAGAGGAAATAAAACTGGTCACATTGGGAAAGGAAAACTAATAAAAAGGTTTCAGCCAGTCACTTAAAAGGAATAAACTAAATTCAATCTCTGTTTCGTTCCCAAGCTGGTTTGTGCATGTAGGCCAAGCCTGGGTAATAACACAAACCCAACAAATTAGGATTCTGATCCTGACTCAACATGTAGCTGAAAGGTCCTCTTACTGGGGTCCTTCACTGAAGTCATTTCTGGGGTGGAATGTGGCAGCTGTCTCACAGCTGGCTAACATCATGGATGGGTGGTGACATTAAGAAGTGACAAATAGCCTTTTGAATTTCAAGTGTCAGGTTGATGAAGGAAGAAGAATGCAGTCCAAAAAAACTTCAGGTTAGAATCTGGTTAAAATTTTATATTCAACATTCCTAATATTAATCAAAAGGGGTCAAAGACACTAATTAACCCCAGAAATTCAAAGTTACAGATTTACCCCTTCAGGAAACTGGAGTTGCTTCCCCAATACATGAGACAATAAACCAAAAACTCAGTAATGATAACTTCTGACAAAGAACATATTTTTCAGTGAAAGTTAGTTTCTATATGTATTTCCTGGTGGCTAATTAAAGGAGAGAAAAAGAGAAGTAACATTTATTTAACATCCATCCTGTATCAAGCATTGCACTGAGAGATTTACATACATAAATCCCATTAAAATGAGTGTTGCAAAGAGAAATAAAAGTCCTTAGCAGTGTTTCATTTTGGAGTCCGACAAAGAAAGACCTAGGTTACTTCCTAACACAAAATGAGATTAACCTTGCTGACAAAATGTAACAAAGAACAGGTATTTCTCCCATATAAGTACCATAGGCAGAGATGATCTTTTGAACTGAAACAGAACTTGGCAACTCTCATAATTGCCAACTCTTCTAGTGAGAGAAATACCAGGTACTCTTGGAGGGACAAAAGGATTTTCCATACAGAGTAGTAAGGAAGAGGCTATTTCAGTGGGAAAGCTGAGTGAATTAAGCAGTCAACTCCTTTAATAGGATCCAAAGAGACTTGATTTGGAATTAAACTACTAGATTATTCTAAGACTCCTAAAGATAATTTGCCCTTTGATCTTCAAATTTGGGTAAAAGATAGTTCCATTCAACTAACATTTATTGAAAACTCTTTACTATATGATACAGTGAGATCTATAATAATCACCACAGTGTGATCTTTTCTTTCAAATAGGTTGCTATGTAGCTATTATTTATGGTTTGTGTGGGGAGGGGGTAGAATGGGAGGAACTTGAGGGAAGAACTATGAGATCCTCCTGACCACCATACCTAATGTTAAAAATGGTTTAAAACAGCTTCAAATAAGTAACTTTTAATCATCCCGGTAAGTTTTTTCCAGTGAATTTTTCTTTTTTTTTTAATTAAAAAAAATGTTTATTATTTATTTTTGAGAGAAAGAGCGTGAGTGGGGGAGAAGTCAAGAGAGAGGAGGAGACACAGAATCCAAAGTAGGCTCCAGGCTCTGAGCTGTCAGCACAGAGCCTGACGCGAGGCTCCAACCCACGAACTGTAAGATGATGACCTGAGCCGAAGTTGGACGCGTAACCAACTGAGCCACCCAGGCGCCCCTCCGGTGAATTTTTCTAATCAAACAAATCATCCAGTAACAATTTCAATAGCTATTAGATTAAAAAAACCTGGAACTCAGAACAGTGAAGTGACTTGCCCTTTCACATCTCTTGTCAGAACCATGCTCTTCTTTGTTACATCCAACATGATTTATGATTTCTCCTATACCACGTGGCCTCGCTGTGCCAAATTATTTCTCAATCCATTCCAAACTGTAATCATTAATTAAAACTATGGCTAATGTATTTATTTACTTATAATTGTAATGGGTTGGTCAATTGTTTCAGTGACTGTCCAATTCAGTCTAAATGGTCAATCCTACAGCCTTGGGTAGAGTCAGCTTCCAAAACTTATCTCCTCCTGGCATTAGGAATGATGTCAATGTGCAAAGTTGTTTGCCAAAGGACAACATGAACTCAAAATCAGCCTGTTTGGAAAGATCCTAGTGACTAAATCTGATGATGGTGTCAGTGCTTTGGCAGCATGGTCATGAAAAGTTATCCAATAATTTAAATCCATTGGCTTATTACCCCATCTGGAGTTCCCTGAGAGAGGGCATGTTGTGTTGCCATGCCTATATGAGATTAAGATAATCATTTTAACAGTAAAGACCAAAGGCATTGGGAAATATTTATTAGTAACTATTAAGCAATCTCTACCTTGGATTTTGTCCTGAGTGTTATGTTGTCATTAAAGTATAGCTAAGATTATATGACTTGGATATTTCTAAATGATCAAGAGAATAATGTGCCCTGCATACTGTGTTAGAGCAACTACCCATGATCTATGTATATTCCGCTCTTTGAAAGTACAGAGTGATACACATCTGCAGATTGAGAATTCTGAAAAATTCAGAAGAAAAAATCATTTGGAACTCTACTGAGACTCTCTCTAATATCCTTGAAACTTTTCACTGACTCGTGGTTTTGGAATATAAACCAGGCAATCTTGTTTAAGAAGTTAATGACTTTTGATTGAATTGAACAGTAATTGTTTATCTTGGTAATTCTCCCAAATGAGTACCCTAGACAGAGAAGAGCAACATTTCAACAATCAGCTGCCTTTAATACCATTGGGGCCTCATGTCTAACTAAGATGACTATGATCTTTGAAGAAATGAATAGATTTCATTACAGTGGTTCCTTTCAAATTTCTTGGAGAAGATATAAAATGAAGTGCTGTAAGATTGGTTATCTAGTTAAAAGATTGGTTTATGCCTCTTCTAATCACCACAAGCACGAAGCTATTAGGAAAGAGAATGGATGTGTACATTGGATGGTAATCTCACCATTTTCTCAATGAGTAGCAGCCACAAAACTGATATTACCACATACGACTTCCTACCTTATATTTTACCCTTCAACCATACTGTTTTCCTCCAAGGCTACTGTGTTTACTTACCCTTCTCTGAACATACTAGAAACTTCATCTTTTCCATAGAGTCTAAGTGTGGTTTTCTGACTAGGTAAGCTCCTTGGCTAGAGCATAAGAGTGAGCAGTAAGAATCATTTTGATTCTCTTTGTAATAGACTTCTCAAAAAATATACCTTAAAAATATATAATTAAATATATCTTAGCTATATTTTATTAAATATAGTTCATTAAAATATAAAAATGTATTAAAGTAATATATAAAAATAGTTCTTAAATATCTTTAAAAATAAAAATTCTTTTTTTAATGTTTATTTATATTTGAGAGAGAGAGAGAGAGGGAGAGAGAGAGAGACAGCGAGCAGGGGAGGGGCAGAGAGAGAGAGAGACAAAATCCCAAGCAGGCTCTGTGCTGTCAGCACAGAGCCCAATGCAGGGCTCCAACCCACAAACCATGAGATCATGACCTGAACCGAAACCGACTGGCTTAACCAACTGAGCCACCCAGGTGCCTCTCTTTAAAAATACTCTTAAGAAACAGGATAATGATTCCCTACTTTAAAATCCATGGTTTCCTAAATTTTCCTGCACCAAGGTAAATGGAGCTCTTAAAAGTGTCTATAAAACAAAATAAAATGGCATTGTGTTTGCAATCCATATTGGCATTTAGGGAAACAAGATGGCCTTCTGAGCTTCCTTTAAGACATTTGTATCTATGGGCCAGTTAATTAATCATGTTTGTCATGGATCAATCAACTAATCAAGTCACACTCTTCATACAACTGCAGTTTACTGATTTAGCACTTGGCTTCTGGAACCATTCTGTCTGGATTTGAAGTCCGTTTTCCTCACTTTATGGGTGGCAGTTCTTAGGCAAGGAAACTAACATTTCTGTCTAGCTTTCCTCATCTGCAAAATGAGAATAATAGCAATGTATACCTCATTGGATTATTATAAAATTGATTAATATAAATTATTATATACTATAAAAATATTAATATATTATTATAATGATACAAGTGCTTTCAATAGTGCCTGGCACAAAGTAAAAACTCAATAAAAAAGAGTTATTATTATTCTCTTGGGACTAGTTCACCTTCACTCACCTCAAATCAGCACTTTCCCTTCCTATCTACTTCACCTTGCTACTAGATTCCTCTTCTGATTTACCCAGGCCAACACCTCACCCTGACTCATAGTACCACAGAAACTTCTTAAAGACTACATATTTTACCTCTTTGTGCTTCCCACATGACCTAGCATTGTATTTTGCATAGGGTGAGTAAAACTTAGATTATTTCTCAAAACTTCCCTGGTTGTCCCTTGATAAGAAATTGTCAGTCAGGCACACACTTCCCTCTCTTGTGTCTTGGTGAGATGACCCAGTGCCACTCTTGAGAATTATTAAAGAAAGTTATAAGTAACACAAGTATAATTGAGCCATTAACTCTTATAGGGTGTGATCTGCAATTTATTTACTACTCTGTAGTCAGTGAATTACTGGGCAAAAGGACAAAAGTCAAGAACACGTGTGAGGCTAGATGCTAACTAATAGACTCTGATATTCAGATTATGAACTATGATTGTCAAATGATTCTTTCTGAAAGAATAACTTCATAATTAATAAAAGACAGGCTGAAGAGATATCATATTACAAATTTCACTTACATAAAGCCAAGAACCCAGTCTACCAAAATACTTTCTACCTTACCTACTTACCTGCATCATCTGAGACAATAGCCAAAACTGAACTGTATTAAAATATGTGGACAATTCAATCAATGCAGAAAAAAATGAGTAAGTAAAAAATGTTGCTCAGCAAAAGTCATGCCACTTTGCCGGTCTCTAATTTTTTTCCCCTTCATCATATATAGAAACAAAACAAAGGTAATTACTACATGATAGATACGGTCTTCCATCCAACATAAGCATTCTACGATTCTGACCTTCACTGGGGAACCAGAAGCACACTATGTATTATTCTTTTCAACTCTTGTGCTAACATAGTCCACAACCATAGGAAAATAAAGTGAAACCAAGTAAGTGAAAATGAGTATTGCAGGAGAACCCAAAGTGACTCATTTAATATAGATCTAGTAAGTGATTTTAATAACATCTCCAAAAACAAAAGAGGAAGATCCTCTTACTGGTTAACCTTATTTCTCTAAGCTTCAGCCAGGCATCTTTAGGTTTAGTGGTGTCAACAGACAATAAATGTGAGAAGCACATGGTGTATATTTTTAAATTTAGAAATGATATTTTTGTAAGTTTCTCCCTAAATCAATGTTCTATAAATCCAAACACAGCTAAAATGCATTAGAAAAGTTTGGTATTTAAAGTAACTCTATAATGATTCTATACAACAAATGATTGACAACTCATGTATATGATTGATATAGTCACTTTTTTCACTAAGCAGAGTTCATCTTTACCAGAAAAAAAGTGCCATAATGCCAGGGATTCTTATCAGGTTTATTCTTGCCTTTGTTTTGTGAAGATTAAGCAAGTTAACATACACAAAGCCCTTCAAACAGTAATAGAGCATTCAAGAAATGTCAGCTATTGTTATTCTTGTTGCTTTTTCTTTCTATGATAGTATGTCTATACATTCCCAAATATTCCCTAGTGAGGTGGGCTGGAGAAATCTCTTTCTTATCTACTCCTTTTCTATGAACCTCCCCTCAGTACCAAATTCTCCCTGAAGCAAGTAAAAGCTCTAACTGGAAAAACAGGATTCAAGTAAATTCTTTAGAGGATTTCACAATCAGATTTAGCTCAAGTAATGCATAATTCATCATACTGAGTTCATATTTTGGCTAAGACAGAAAGTCAGCTATTAGCCTTAATGATATTAAAACTTAAGTAGTAAAAATCACACTTTTATTTCTATTTAGCCCTTTATTGTCATGTCTGATTGTTTATTTGTTTAAGCTCATCTGCCTTATCACCTACAAAAATTAAATGTTTTGTTTATTATTTTTACTTTGTTTTAAATTTCACAATTTTTTTTCCAGTTTTTTGAACCTAAACCCATGGATACCCTTTTACATGCTATCAATTGTGATAAAAGGTGTAAAAAGAGGCAGCATAGAATTAAAAGATGGGTTTTGGAATCGGACAAAATTTAGATTTTCCATTAATCATGAGGCTTTAAGCACATTACTTATTCTCTTCTAGCTTCATTTTTTTCATTTGTAATATAGAGCCAGTAGTTCAGGCTTCATAGAGTTATTGTAAGGAATTAAATAATTTAAAATAAATGTGAAGGACCTTGTATATAGTAAGTTCTCAATGCTTGTAATTGTATACAAACTGTATAAAAATTGTTAAGGTGGGCAAAACCTCAGAGGTCATTAGAGTTGCCTTTAAACAGGGAGTTATTAGCCTCAGCAACTATTCTTTTAATAAAAGAATAAATGAAAATATAATACATATAGTTTCTTTAAGTACAGTTATTTACCTGGCTCTTGTCCACTGATAATTATATCTAAGGACACACACATGTGTAAGTGGCTATGTACTTATATGTACATTTATATGTGCATTTATATATTCAACAGGTATATTATTGGTCTGTAGCTTCCTTTGAACACATTTAACGATACATTAACTGAGTCTCTCCTGAACTCAGGATTAGCCAAGTATGTTCTCATTAAAACTCAAATTTTCTATGATCTAATGTTTCCTACAGTTCTTAAAATACATATGAATGTATATTCTTAATCCATTATCTATTTGAATTTCAAAGTACTTTATGTTTAATTCTATCAAAGATTTAGAAAGAGCATCATCTTCACGTGACCATCCCTAAGTCATCAATTTCCAAATGCATTAATCATGGTTCAAAACATCTCCAAGCCCTGCACTGTTTACTTGGACAGTACCCAAACCTTTCCTGGTAAAAGTATATGAAAATCACCCAAGAATAGGAAAGCATCCAATTACTTCCATTTTGGTAAACATTGGTGTTTGATTTTATAGGGAGTATAAGATTGAGTAACCTACTTACGTTTAGCAAATAATAATATCTTGTCCTTTATATTAAATGATGCTACTGACTTATCTTCACAACCTGGGTGTTTGAATTGTTTTTCTAGTGTGGTAATAGATTACATAAACCATGGATATTCTTCTTTTTAAGTAAATTCTGCCCTGTTGGCTCCCCAACCCCTGCCATCTCCATTCCATTCTGTTCATGACCAAATATGACAGGGGTATCTGGGGTTAAGAATACACCACATATTCTCTAATAGATAAAATTTAACTGACCTATATTGAGCTCCTGACCCTGACTTCGTTAGGAGTTTATACTCATTAATGGAACTAACTGGTCTACTCTTAATTGATATCAATTAGGTTATTGAATAAATTGAATTATCCCTGATATGGTTTCAGTGCCCTGATGATCTCCAGAAAAGCACTGGCTACCAAGTGAAGTTGTACTGCTCACATCCCATCCCTCTGTATTCTTAATAATTGAGTTTGGAGGCTGAACCAAGATAGTCTTTGAGTCCCCTCAGTTAGATTTTGTCTCTAATCGGTGTGTTTTTACATTGCATGTGTGTTTGCTGTTACTGCAGTTTGAATTATTCTAAGCTAGTTTCTTCTTTCCTATTTTCCTCATCACTCATAACTATGCTAAATACGTTTTATATGGATCACACTTCTGGGTTTTCCATGAAGTTGGTTGTCTCTATATCAATTTTTGCCTCCTTCTCCTTTTATTTTTTTAAACTTATCATCTGTTTTCCCTTTAAACATACTTTCCACTTTTTTTCTAAACTTTCGCTTAAGACAAATGCTATTAGAATGGAATAAAGACAAAGGACAGGGAGCTATGCACCTACCTAACTCATCAGAAAAAAAAAAAATTAATGTAGCCCGAGATCTGCTTTAGGAGATTCTTATTTCAACTCAGAGATCCACAGATGAACTTAAGCTATTTCAGGTCAACATGTAGTTCACATATTAAATAATAACATAATAATAAAGAATTTATATTAATATAATAATAGAAAAATACTCTAATGTAAATATTATAAATATTACAGTAAAATATATTCAAGTATATAATTGTATACATATATATTAAAATGAACACTATATTAATATTGATTTATATAATAGAATTGAAATCATTATGATAAATAGTATAATAATAGTTTTATATTATTTATGTTATTACATAGTTTATTTTAATATTATCAATTCCCTTGTGTGATTAACCAATTCCAGGCTCAATGTATTATGTTATTTTCTGTTTCATTGTGATGCCTGGCAAATCTGATTCAGGCAGGAGCAGTTATCCCATTACTTGATTAATTGATTTATTTATTCACCCAATTAATAGGCATTGAATACTCTTCTGTGTGCCCTATACTTTGCTAAAAACTGAGGACACAATTTAGAATTAGGCAGAAATGCACCTGCCCTTATGTAACTTGCATTCTCATGTAAGAGCAGTGTTAGGACAAAATTCTTTCCTCCCCTGGGGAGATAAAGTGATTTATCTGATTGGTGAATCTGGGAGTAGGTCATCAGTACTCATATCTCAACCCTTCCATTTTTTCTTCTTCCGAGGCAACAACTTCCCTCTGAAAGCCCCTTCTGAAAGGTGACAGCCCAAATGTGGCATTAGATATTAGGAAACTCTCTGTTGCCACACAACTAAGCTATTTCCTTCCATTCAGTAATAAAGCTAACTTTTTTATCTCCAGGATTATCTTTGAATTATTTGTCTTATCTCTTAAGTGGTTTCAAACTCAGCTAGTAAAGAGGATTTCTCTTCATTAGTTTTCCTCAAACCCAACACTGACCTAGAGAAGAGAGAAGGGATTGATTCTAGATAAGGTGAGTGGCAGACATGGGTACTGGTCACGAATGTTTCTTGTTCTAACTTTCCAAACGCTAGAGTCAATTGCATGTTTTAGCTCCTTAATATTAAATCTGGCCATGTGCCTTTGCATTCGCCAAAGAACCGAGGACATGTATGTCACTTCCACATGGATTATTCAAGAGCTGGCGTGCCACACCATTCTCTACCTTCTCTGCTCTGTTCTACCACGAATAAATACTGTAAAGGCATGCAGTAAAATGTGGCATCCAAGAACTATGGAGCACCCATCACAGCCCTGAATGCTTATAACAAGCAGAACTGTCCTGACCTGCTTTGGGTCTGAAGTGTGAATGAGAAATTGACCTTTGATGTTTTTGTTTTGTTTTGTTTTGTAACATTTTTATTCAATACAATGCTTTCCTTTCCTTTCCTTTTCTTTTCTTTTTTCCAGTATCATTTTGTATTTATTATTGGACAAGGATATCCAGAAATTACACCAGAAATTTAACTTAGGATATATGAACTCTACATGTGGTATACAAGTTTAATTTTTTTTTTAATTTGAGCATAGTTGACACACAATGTCACATTAGTTTTAGGTATACAATATAGTGACTTAACATCTCTATGCCTTATGCTCACCACAAGTGTCACCATAAAACACTATTACAATATCACTGACTACATTCCCTATACTTTACCTTTTATTCCTGTGACTTATTCGTTCCACAAATGGAAGCCTGTATCTCCCTCTCTCCCTCACCCATTTTACCCATCCCTTTTCTCCCTTACCTCTGGCAACCATCAGTTTGTTCTCTGTATTTGTGGGTCTGTTTCTGCTGTTTGTTTATTCATTTGTTTTTGTTGTTATTGTTGTTTTGTTTTGTTTTTTTAGATTCCACATAGTAAAATCATATGGTATTTGAGCTTTGTTGTTTTAAGCCATTGAGATTTGGGGGTTATAAGTCATGGGTGCAAATGGTCAGATTAAGATATGTCTTTCTGAGGAAGGATAGTGATATTGAAGCTGACTCCAAGGATAAGAAAGAGCAGACCCCATACAAAGTAAATAAAAGGTTTTAAGACAAATTATAATTTTAAACATAAACTGAAGAAACAGTTGGCACAAAGGAACTGAGGAGGAAAAGAGTCCAGAATATTCAAGGAAATTATGGAATTCCAGCATGAACAGGGGTCAGAAAGGAGAAGATAGTGGCCCAGGTATTGCCCATGTCACCCATTCTGTTGTCTGACTACTGCCAGAGACAAGGAAGAGAATTTCAGCCCCAGAAAGTCACATCTGTGACCATCATTGACCTGGGATATTATTCCATGCTCCTGATTTTTCTGTTCACTAAGGTGGAGACGAAGTGTTTAGGAGAAAAGCAGAGAAAGATAACTTCCTTAATTAAGTATCATCATTCTTTGGATCTATTATAAGCAAGATACCCTACTGAGCATGGATATGGTCACTAGGGGTAGAGTCAAGCTTTGTGGGGTCTGGCATGTGTATAATTTTCCAGGAGGGACCTCTTTAGGGTACTAAAAGTGAAATTTCATTAGTTTCATAATCAACTCATCTTTGTGTGTTTTTGTGGTTTAAACCTGTGGTGGCTTCTCAGTGCCTCCTGTAGTAGAATAGTAGAGTAGGATATAGAGAATACAGAATTTTTAGTATAGATTGTTTAAATGGAAAAAGTGACTGCAATCCCCCTAATATTGCCCACTACTAGCATCATTTTCTTTTGTCTTTTATATTTTCTATATACTTTGAAAATTCCTTTCTGTGTCAGATGCAAAAAAAAATTAATTTTTTGGAGAATCACGTTCTTTCAAAAAGCAAAACAAAATTGCAAAACATATCCTACATCCTTTCATGATTTGACTTTAAATTGTGACTTTTCTTTTTGGTGGAAAAATAAATAAATATGATGAAAATATGCTATGTCCATGCCAAAATTCCATGAATTTAGCTAGCTTAGAGAATGAACTTATGATATATCATAGTGTTTTTAGTCATTGTTTTATAATTAATTATCTAACGATAGAATTATGTCTTATAAGTGACAAGGAAGACTCAGCAAAACAGGCTGGCAACATTTTTTTTTAAGGAAAAGGCAATTTTTATTTTTTAAGTTAATTTTTAAAGTAATATATGTTCATAATTAAAATTTAAACAGTCAGAAAGATATAAAGTGGATTCCATTATCTAAGACATAACTAATATAAAGTGCCTTGACATCCTTCCAGAATTTTGTATTCACATATAGTCTTCATAAATCAAAAAATTCCATGCTGTGATAAATTGTCTTCAACTTACTCTTTTCAGATAACAGAATATTTTAGTTATATGTACATATTAGTGTATATATCTGCATATCTATGACTGTATCTATCCAGATGGATGGATGGATGGATGGATGGATGGATGTATAGATGACAGATAGATATGCCAGCCTTCCTTTTAATCTTTTAGTATGGCTAGGCTGAAATATGTCTAACTATCCTCTAAGTAATTGACAATATGGATTATTTGTTTGTTTTGGTTGTTTCTTTTAAAATATTTTTTAATGTTTACTTATTTGAGAGAGACAGAGAGAGAGAGACAGAGAGAGAGAGAGAAGCAGAGAGGGAGGGAAACACAGAATCTGAAGCAGGCTCCAGGCTCTGAGTGCTGTCAGCACAAACCCCGATGCAGGGCTTGAACTCACAAACCTGAGCCGAAGTTGGTCGCTCAAGACTGAGCCATCCAGGCGCTCCTCAGAACTCTTTTGACAGCAATAAGGAACCTCGGCACCAGATCACACTTAAAGGTAAACTATTCTTCCTGAATAGTCTTCTTGTCTTTATTTGTGGAGATTTTTCTTCTATTTAATCTTTGAATATATTTTCATTTCTACATGTTCTATACCTCATGTACACTAATTGTATAATTGTTTGATATCCTTATCTTCCATATCTGACAGCTGTTTTTTCCCTTGGTGACATCCTCAAGCCTGAATATCATGTCACTGACCTGATAGTTTTGAGGTCTGAAATGTTTTGAGTAATACCCATTCTATTTTTTTGACCTCCTCTACGTAGCTTCTGTTTTTGCAAGTGTTAGCTTTTCTTAACCTCTTCCCTGAGTTTTGCCAGTGCACTTTGTGCCTTCTAATACTGTCTTACTGATTTTTAAATTAAAAATTAATTAATTAGAAATTAAATTAAAAAATTTAATGAGCTAAAAGTGATTAAGATTTTTATATTTCTAAACTCATTATTTTTTAAGTAGCTCCTTTTGTTTCTAATTCTCTGAGGTACAAAGAAGTGTTTAGCTGAAATTTTATTTCCTAGAAAGTTCATGTTTCTCTAAAAGGTACTTTCATCTGCCCTTTAATAAAACTGATGTATCTTTCATCCTTTAATAAAACTGATGTATCTTTCATCCTTTTGTTTTTGTAGCACCGGTGCCAAAGTTCTGCTTTGGGTCTCTTTGGCTTATCATTCATCTTTGAACCAGCAGTTTTAACATGGCCTACTATTTACTAAAAAACAATCCAGGAATGGGTAGGTGTATGACCTGCGTCACCTCGCTTGTCATCTCTGAGCTCCTTCTCACCAAATTTGCTCTGTCTTCTGTGCTGGGGATATCTTTCTGCAGCAGATCTATGTGACTGCTGTTTATGTGACTTTCAGTGAAACATCTTATCACAGACTTCTTTTATTTGGTGATTTAGTGTTTAGCTTTTGTCAGCAGTACATGCCCAACCATCATATTCTTCACTTTTCTCATGGCTATCCATACTTTCACTCCTTACTATTCTAAGTTAAAAAATCACCAGATGGACCCATTAGGCCCATTAGGACCCTTGCTTCCTTTGAGAGAAATCTATACTCTGCTGAAGCTCAGAGGTATATATTGGCTTTCAATATCTTCTTCCATTTGATTCAGGCACCACAGTATTTGATGGATGGCTGCAATTCATAGACTGTGTTTGGGGATTTTAACTAAGTTTCAGTGCAGGTAAAAATTTACATTTCCAAGTTTAAATTGTTGTGTTCATCAGGTTTCTGGCATGGAAAGAGTTAGGAATTGAAATAATTGAAATAAACATGCCTTTATTCCACCATGTTTTACAGGAAATCCCCTTTCCCTTTTTAACTGTGTGACAACACAGTCTTTCAGGGAATTTATGTCAATCATATACATGTCAATCATAGAGTGGTTGCTGAAATTACTTCAAAAAACAATAGTATAAGTTACTGATGTCTACTATCTAAATTCTATATTTTTATTCCGAGTTGTGGGGATGCTCTGAATATTCCCAACACTTAGAAAATCAACTTTCTGAGAATCAAAGTAATATATATTAATTGCTGAAAAATTAGAAACATATGTATATTATAAGAAAGAGAATTATTTTTTTCATTTTTTATTGTTGTTACTTTACTTTTGAGAGAGAGAGAGACAGAGAGCAAACAGGGTAGGGGCAGAAAGAGAGGGAGACAGAATCCCAAATAGGTTCTGTGCCATCAGCACAGAGCCCAATGTGGGGCTCAAAATCACAAACTGTGAGATCATGACCTGAGCTAAGTCAGATGCTTAACTGACTGAAGCACCCAGGTCGCCCTGTAAGAAAGAGAATTTAAACCATATATAATTCCACTACCCTATAATCAGTATATTTCATTTATTATACGATAGACATTTTCTTACATTTTAACATCTCCAAAATGAGGTTATGCCTCACAATTGGTAGCATACCATAATTTAATCAACAGAATTTTTTATTTATTATTGTTAAAAGAAATAATAGTGCATCATACTGCTGATACTGTCCTAGACTTGATGAATTCTGATATATTTTCTTCTAGATATATGTACTATTTTAAGCCAAAATTGGGATCATATTTATATACTTTTGTGGCCAACTCTAAATGAAATGCAACAATTAAGCCTTTTGTAGAATAAAATAAAGTGGTATCACAATATCATCATTCTTTAAAAATGTTGTACAATTTTATGAATGGGTGATCTAAATACCTACATAATCTAAAAGAAAGACAAGAGAAGTATTTGTCTCAAGATCTGTAGGCCACTTACCTTCTCTAAGCCTCAGTTTTACTTATCTATAAAGTGAACTTACTAACATTCTTACCACCTAGGAAGTCAAGATGATTCAATGGAGTGCTTAGTTTAATGTACTACATGTTAAATACTCAATAAATGTGAGTCACCAGCATTATTGTTACTAGCTGCAGTATCATGAGTAATGGTCCTTCAGGGAATGGACTCTTTGTACTTATTTCAAAAGACAAATGGCTGATTGTATTCTATTAAATTGACCTGCTTACCTCATGCCAGATACGAGCTAGGCACTGGGAATATACAGACAACCACAAGTCTTACACAGGAGGACCCTCTATCAAACTGTTGACTTTCAGGTTCTTGTTTATTTATTTTGTGTAAACAGATTTATATTTTTCTGACACTCATTGCTCTCAACTGGCCACAGGCCATATTTCTTCCATGCACTCTTTACTCACATATAATACTTGCCAGTCTCCTCACACACCCTTTGTCACCCTATTCCTGCAACTATATTATAGTTCCTTCTTCATCTGTGATGCTTTTCCTTTTTTCTATCTCTAGAGGTCCAAATCTCTCCTAACCCAAAGAATATTTTAAAGTTAAGAAACAGGTTCCTTATCATTTACATTCTGTCCAAACAAAAACCAGGAACAAAAACTGGAAGCAAACCAGTTCACACAGGGTATTGGGCAACTCTCCTTGCATCCTTCTCAAATCCAACTACTTTGACGCATTACCTCTTCCTCCATACTCCCCAGAGCATTATTTGCAATATTTATGATCACATTCTGCATCACAGTATTTGTGTGCATGTCTCATTTGGCCTAGATTGTGAGGTCCTTGAGGGCAGAAATATTATATTATTTGTCTTTGTCTCCATAGCATCTGTAACATAACACATGCCTAATAAGTTTTTGAATTGGATTAGACACTTGACTCTTACGACCATTATCAGGGTTACTTATCCCTTGAAGTAAATCACTCCATTCTCTTATTTGAAAATAAAAACAATGTCTGATATTTTCATATAATGTCAGACAGTTTTCCAAGTCTTTCAATAAAATCAACCATCTCTTTGTGTTCCTTTCCTGGTCTTGTCCTTAGAAGCAAGCACTTAGCTATTCCTTTCCACAATTTGCTTCTCCATGTTTAAACAGCGTGTGTTGTGATCTTTCTTAATTTTTCCCATGTTAATGATGTGGAAGATGAGCATTGGTCTTTTTTACATGCCTCCCTGTCCCCCACACATATTTCACCTCTCTCCAAACTCTCAATATAGTTCAACTTAATTCCTGCTCGTGCTCTTGTCCCAACCCTCTTGTTCCAATCTGGACTGTCACTCTTGAGGTTCTGGGATGTCCCTTTATCATCATGTTGGCTGTTCCCTTTGGTCCTCTCCTGTGTTAGTTTCCATGTTTCCTGGATCCCAGATATTTTTACCTTGGGTTTATTCCTTACTTTGGTGCATCCTAGCTTCAGCAGTTTTTCAAGAAATGCTCTATCAGAAATAATATTTACTTTTTTCAGGGAAAGTGATTGCAAGTTTCACTTAGAATAGAATTTCAGGGTAGATGTGATTATCCCTCAGAATTTGGAAGGCACCACCTGCCATAAGAGGTATAGGTAAAGGGTCTCTTGGCATGTGTGAAAGGCAAAATACTGTTTGCCTGTGGGTTGCAAGATACAAAATCAGGTGGGGTAACTGGAGAGGCAACGCCAGAGGTGAGAGGGGAAGGGACAGGGATGAAATGAAAGCTAGGCAGGTTTTCCAAATCATCATTGATTCAAACATGACAGAACATGGTAGGAAAGCCTACTGAGAGCAAAAGGATTGGAAATAAAGACTGTTATATGGAGCCAGAAAATGAAATGTCCTGAGACAAAAAATAAATAAACTAGATTATCTCCATCCACTTTCAGTGTGGTGCCAGCAGCTGTCGGAGAGGGAGTCTTTTCAATGGTTGACCACAATCTTGACACCTGGACACTTTCCATCCCAATTTCATTTTCTTAGATGAGGTTAGCTCAGCTCTCATGAATTCCCATACGACCCCAAAACATAAAATGCAATTGTACCACAAAGAAAAGCCATTCACATTTTCTTAGAATTGAGACTCTTTTCAATCCAGAAAATAAGGCCAAGAGCACAATGGCTCAAATGCTCTCTAAAATCATCTTGCTGAAGAGAGACCTTTAGTTCTACATCATTAGGCGGCTGCTATCTCTGAAATAGGAAGGTTAGGCACGTTGGCCAGGCCAGCAGCAACCTAGCTGGCTACTAAGAAGCCTGAACAGCCATCAAATACAGTATTCTACAAGGATACAAAATTCCATTGGAATCAATACCAGCAAATGAGTGTGCAGCCATGTTTTCTATTACACACTGCCCCATGCTGCTGGAAAGTTTCTCTTCAGCCTTGGTATTAATACACTCCTTGGACTTTTATGCAGTAACTGTGAACCTTCAGGATCATTCCCTAAATAGTGCTTTAATGTACTCTTCCCATACACAGTGTAACAAAGTTTCCTACTCATGGACACCTGATGATATTAGTAGGCCAAGACTATCAACTATTGCTACTCAGTATGCTTACTACCTCTCTTGCCTTTTCCAAAACAGATGGGCTACATACATATCTGCTCCAGGAAAGGAAAACTCTTGTCACATGCAAATTCTTCATGTAAAGCATTTTGCTTAGAAATAATACTTATTTGAGGTTTGGGTGTTTATGATGCTAAAAAGGTATTGAGGAAAGAAGTACATCCCTTTGTGTCTCAAGCAAGATAAAGAAAAGTCTGGAGGGGGGTTACAAAAGAATGAACATTCTCCTGCCACCCAACTCACCCTTGGCTGAAAAGGTTACAGGTTTTCTTCCTACAGACCTGGATTCACAAAGCATGGTCCACTCAGCAGCATCAGATCACCAGGGATCCTACTAGAAATTCAGAATCTCAGGCCCTGTCTCTCCTCAATCAGAATTTTCATGTTTAACAAGATCCCTAGGTGGTTTGTATAAATATTAAAACTTAAGAAGCACCTGCCTATAGGGATGTTACATAAATATTAGGAGGCACAGGATGTCAGTAAGTTTATTGACTAGTGTTACCTTTGATCATTTGGATCAAGTGGTATCTATTAGGTTTCTCCACTATAAAGTTACTTATTTTCCTGTTGTAATTAATAAGCATTTTATGCTGAGATACTTCGAAACCACACAAATATCCTATTTCTCTTCACATTTTTGCCCACTATTTTTAACAACCATTGATGACATTTGACTGCAACAATTATTACTATAGTATTGACCAAGTGGTGATTTTTTACAAATTTTAAGAGACTATTTTTAAACATTTTTAGAATACACATTTCCCCCACACCTAGTTTCCCCTATTACTATCATCTTACATTAATATACTTGTTATAATTAATAAGCCAACACTGTTCCTTTATTATTAACTAAAGTCCACAGTTCATTTAGATTTCCTTAGTTCTACCTTTTGTCCTTTTCTACTCCAGAATCCCACCTAGGTTGCTGCATTACATTTAGTTAGGTCTCCTGAGCCCCCTCTTGGTTCAACGGTTTCTCAGACATTTATTTCCACCATGCTTTCTTCATTTATTCCCTGGAATTCAGCTTCAAGAACTGTCCCCTTCTCCACCACTTATATAATTATTTATGTCTATATGGACTCATGAGCATTTATTTTATTCTACATATTTTTTTTTAAAAATTTTTTTTTCCAACGTTTATTTATTTTTGGGACAGAGAGAGACAGAGCATGAACGGGCGAGGGGCAGAGAGAGAGGGAGACACAGAATCGGAAACAGGCTCCAGGCTCTGAGCCATCAGCCCAGAGCCCGACGCGGGGCTCGAACTCACGGACCGTGAGATCGTGACCTGGTTGAAGTCGGACGCTTAACCGACTGCGCCACCCAGGCGCCCCTATTCTACATATTTTAAGCTATTGCCATCATTATGTATTTTATTACACACATTGTCTCAGTTATGTAATCTGGAATCCCTTCAAGTTGACACTTCAAGATGCTCCCATCAGTTTTGGAGCACTTCCTTACTTTTTAGCATCAAAAAATATTCCAAGTCTTCTAATGTACTTTCCTGATCCCAGACGTTAATTAGGCATTTTTTTGAGAAGTCTGGGTCCTTTAATTGTTGAATGGTATTTAGAAATCGAGGTGTGGGGCATAGTGTTCTTTTTGCTACTGGGATGTCATTATCTCTAGCCTCCCTCAGTGCCAGAGCCAGAAAATATGGATGTATTCTAACCCATACATGCATGCACACCTATATTTCCATGTATATTAAGAGCCATGAGTTTATACTGACATACCTGATTCCAATCCAATGACAGTGTTCTTTTTAGCCTTTCCCTTTTACTAATTTTTTCTCTGACAAAAACATAGCTTTCATTATCATATTATTATATGTACTTATTTATTCATTCCTAGAATACACAAATAAGCTGCAGAAATGCTAATCCATATCTCTATGAAAAACAAATTTACTAACTAGGGCACAATTTCTGTATAGTTCTTACTATTTAGCCTTATGGTATCTAGTTGAAATATGGTTTTCGAAGATTACTTAGAAATTTTCTTTCCCACCCTCTTTATTGTAGTTATGTGGTTAATTTGTAATACAGTTAAGTTTGTTATTGCCATATTCCATATTGGGTTCCAGGTAAGAGGAATGTTTTGACTATGGAAGGATTCCACTTTCAGAAGAGCTAAAATGTTGATTATCAATATTTAAAAATTTCCGTCTCAATACAATCCAAAGAAGCAACGTAGGAGCTAGTCCAGAAAAGAAAGGCATTCCTAATTAAGGCTTCTTTCAAAACAATGGTGTGCCTTCTCTAGGTAACTGAATGGCATTTCTTAATGGCATTTCTTAATGGCAAATCTTTCTTCTATGAGTAAAAATTATGTACGTAATTTAATCTCCCACCCTCCTTACCATATGGGAGATGGCTTAATAGCTCTCTAGAAACAAGTAAACGGTTTTGTAGATACTTAAATGTTGGTTCTAGTTGCTTCTGAAGGAGCCAGTTATGTAATAGCCCTTCTCACAATTTGATAGTTTTTTTTTCTCTATTATGTGGGATACCCCAGTGTTTTTAATAGTTAATGCCATTCCAAAATTTGAATGGCTTAAACCGATATATTTTTTTACCTCAATTACATAGTCCATACTGGATGTGTAGCTCCATTAGGTGGCTTTTCTCTGAGCAGTGACTCAGGACTCAGGTGTGCCACTTCTCTTTGGTCCTTGGAGCCTTCTCTGCACAGGGACCAAATGAAAAAATGCAAGTAGAGTATGGCACAGGAGAGGGATTCATTGGTCAGGTCTGTAAGTGGAATCTATCACCTCTGCACACATGCCACTGGCAGGTCCCAGTTATGCGTGCTTGCCCAACTGTAGGGAGGATGAGAGGTGAGTGGTGCCCAACTGTGAGGAGAATGGGAGGTGAAAGCTACTGAGTAGCCACAGGAGAGAAGCAACAGCTTGATGATCAGCCAACCTGCTCTGCCATAAGCAGTAAATGCCCATCTAATACATTCCTATCTTCGCTTAAACTCATTTGATTTGACATTTGTCACTTGCAACCAAATGCACCGACTAATACACATCTTCGGCATAGTAATAGTAACAAAGTTTGGATAAAGACAAGTTCTAAAAATCTTAAGTAAGCATTCAGGTAATTGCAGTATAGATTTCATTGTTCATTGTTGTAAGAAAATAAGAACAAAGACCCAGAACACAAAGTAAGAGATGAAAAAAATAGTAAACATACACCAAAAAAAAGTCACAATATCCAGCAAAATATTAAGGCACTGTCATTTTGTTAAGAGTTAAACTTTTTCTCTAGCCACTGACATGCAGTACTGTCTTACAGAGAAACTGATTTCCTTATCACTTTCTATCAAGGTTTAAATTTAAGCATTCAGAGGCTTTATAAACTCTTCTGAGTTATTCTTCATAAATCTTTTCATAGACCAAAGGTTCTTAGATTTGGCCATGCATCAAAGTAACATGGATATCCAGGCCAAAACCCAGATACCATCAATCATTAATCTAGGTTAGGGCCTGTATATCTGTATTTATTTAACGTCACAGGTAATTCTGATGCACAACTAATTTGGAGAACCTCTGTCATAGGGTGTAGGAATAGATGTGAATCTTATCTCAGGAACAACCACATGTTTCCCATCATTACCCAAGTTAAACTTGGAATGCAAATAAATATAATATTGGGTTATAAAGATCACACGGAAGATGTCCAAAAATACTATTAATTTCCATAAGATAGATGGTAGACACTATGAATTTAGAGATGTCCCTGGCTGACCTGGGCTGTGCAGCCTGCGTGGGGCAAAGTTATTTGACCTGGACTCTGGTAAAAAGGTGTAATCTGATAAGGAAAGGGCAGGAGAGGCCATTCTAGACAGATGGAAGCAGTAAGAACAAAGTCACAGTTGGGAAAACACCAGGGAGAATTGGGGATAAAGCACAAGCTCAGTGTGGCTGGAGCAGAAATGATGAAGGAAAAATATGAGGTAACATAACTAGATGCTAAACTGTGCACTGTGAGCTTAAAGCGCTATGGAAATTCCAAAAAGAAAGTCATTTGGTTAGAACAGCCAAGAAGACTTCGTGAAGAATGCAGAACTTGAGCTAGGTTGTGAAAGACAAGTAGTACTCCGTCAACCAGAGAGAAGAAGGGGGGAAATTATTTTTATTTTGATGTTTCTTAAAACCCAGCAGACAAAATGAAATACTATATGACTGACTATTCTATTTTTTTATACATGTTCTAGGGTCTTATGTATATAGTTTAACACTATTGTAAATGTTTACTAATTGTTGTTTACTAAATGTTGGTGTACCACATAGGACTTGAATTGGCTTTTAAGAAACACATGTTATAAAAAAGTGCAATATGGCAGGATTTTGGAAGCCATTCTGGAATTGAATAGGGCTATGTGGGATAGGAGACACCTGAGAATCCATTTTTTATAACTAAAATAAGGAAAATATACAAACAAAAGAGGCATTAGAGAAAGGGAGAGATTGAACACAAATGGATAAGCATGTAAGCATATGTATATTTAACATAATTGATTTATGTCAGCCAAAATTATGTCTCAGAACTTCCTGGAAATTAAAGCAAAAAGAGAAACACGATCATGTACATGATTCTCAATATCCATGAAAACATCCAAGAAGTTACACTAATCTTTCATGGGAAGGAAGATTTAGCCTCCAACTAGCAGAAGAACTATGTCAACTGTGTTTTAAATATTGAACAATGTACACACCAGTGGATTTTTATGTGTGCTCTTTAGTGGAACCACAGAAGATAAGCAAATCTCAGAAGTTGCCCAGTGGGTAGAACCATTTCAGCCTCTTTAGTGAACTTCATGACACATCAACTGCTGTCCATGGAGAGCCAAAGCAAACTTGATTTTCACAAGATTTTCCCTACTGCAAGGCCCTAAAACTCTGGAGGAACCATGATCATCAGAAAGGAATGTTTCTGATGTGTCTATACAAAGTTGGTTCAGCTGCTTTGATTTAATTAGCAACCAGTCAATTCAATCAATTAACAATGTGATTCTATGAAAAACATTCCATCAAAATTCAGTAATATGAAAGTGAAAGAGCCCACTAATATCCTAGATCCTTATCTATTCAGATGGCTGTGTAGACCATGCAAAGACACAGCTTTTTTTCGTCCTGTTTTTTCAGACACAGTTCTGAGTATCCCTGGGCAGTGGCTAATTATCTGAGGATAATGGTTTACATCTGCATATGTCTTCAGAACTTCAAAAATATAACCATCTTGTGAGGTTGTGTTGGTACCTATGAAATAGGAGTTTCATGACTTGACCAAAGTCTAACATCTAGTTATTAATAGAAGAGGAAGAAACATGGTGTAATATAAAGAACTTTGGAGTCGTGGTAAACAAGGGCATGTTGTCCAAATCCTGCATTTACTCGCTGAGTGGTTTGATGTAATCCACCTAGTTCCAAATTCTTGATTCTACACTTTCAACTTTGGTCTCTAACTTTGACCTCTCCCAGAGTTAGTGTTTATTTTCATTCTCACTTGAAATTCTGTCCTTGGCTCTATTCTTACTGTTTTCAACTGAGCCAATTCCTATAGTTTTAGCATCTTTCGTTGTCTTGGATCAGGACCCTTTTCCAGCTCCAGCAATACAGAACACAGCCCTTAGATTTGCCCTTGACTGGACCAGCCCAAACTATCCACAAGGCATCCACACACACAACTCAGGCAGCCCCACAGGTAATAAGGACTAGAGCAGGACTTAGATCAAATGGTGGGGTACAGGGGAAGGCCTGGACAGCAAAGAGAATTAAGCTGCATGTATATAATGTACATATATGTATATAATGAAACATAACAAAGACAATATAGGTGTCTTACCCTGGGACAACAATGTGGTTAGATGGGTTTCAAGTGAGATTCTATGCTTAATACATCATAAGCAAATATAAATGCAAAACTCTCTCCATTTCTGTTTACCTCTTCAAATTATTAACAAACAAATCATTTTCCACCATAGGGAAGTACATATTTAAAACCAGGCTATCAATTTCCCTATGTAAATAAAACCACATGGAATTCAGCCTCTTATTACAGTATTGCAGTCCTACCCCCCCCCCACCATTGACAAGATCAGATTTAGAGTATCTTTAATTAAAGTGCTATCAATAAATAAATAGACTGAGTGACACTGGATGGTAGCAGAGACAATTAAAACAAAGTTACTTGGTGTCCTATTTATCTGTCATACGGGCTGATTTATAAGCTTCCTACAAGAAGTAATTTAATGACTCTTTAATAGAAGGAGGCTTGACAAAATACCAGCAGATGGTATTGTGGGTAATGACCCAGGCTATAATGATTTTAGTAATGACTTGTCTTATCTATTTACCTGTACTCAAACAAAGGCTGAACTATGCACGAATACATGCACACACATTGCCTTCCGGTGGACTAGGCTGCCTAAAAGCCATTTAGTAGAGAAAATGTAAATATAATTAAGCAATTAAAGTATATAAAACTCAAGAAAGGTGCCAAACTGGAGAATGTAGTACTAGTAGTAATTGATGATGATGGTGATGATCATGATGATACAATGCAAACAAAAACAACTTAGTACTTCCATTCTCACTTGCCTTGGCTTTCCATCAAAAGATATATGTCGCCTTCCTCGAGTATAAGCCTTTTAATCACTCCCAGCAAGTTTAAAAGAGATCCTGAGTTATCTACTGCCAAAAGGGATGAATAGAAATGGCTTATTTCCTTCAAGTAGCCCTTTGGCATGCATACACAACACAGGCAACTCTACAAGTGGTAAGGACTTGCACAGGATTCATACCAAATGAAATCTCTTCCACTGATTAATTTATCTTGGTCCCTATTGTCTCAATTACAGATCCTGAGGCTACCGCCACATCCTGAATGGCTTCCCCTGATCTTGCAGGGATAAACGTATGACTGGGAACTTTCCTTAGAGGGAATGATGCAATGGCATCCTATCTACTGTTTCATTTTAAGTATTGGTGGTGTATGAGGACCAGAAGTCTAGATGCAAGCCAGAGGATCAGTCAGGAGCAGGAGGCCAGGTCATAAGAAAGAAAATCTACAATGATCTGATCCTGTGGCAGTCCTAGACGATAGGATCAAGGAGCTTCAAGACCTAGTCTCTCTTATGCCGTCAGCTTTGGGCACCACCTATGTCTAGTCTCTATGGGTGGAGATAGTGCATTGTTTCATGGGAGTTGAGCTCACCTCTGACCTCTACTCCTGGTGCCCCAGACAGTACTACTTGCCTCTGGCCATAATGAGAAGGTCCGTGAGCTCATTTCTGGGCAAGTTTTCCATGGAACAGAGACCGGGTCCACTGGGGCTAATACGTGAGGGAAATTTTAGGGCCCTGTTTCCTAAGAGAGCTGGAAAAGACATTACCAGGTACTGAGAAGAATAGCCTGTGGGCTTTTTAAGTAAAATTAAAGAGGGAAGGCAAAATGAGAATTTTCCCAGGAAAACTTGACTTGGCATACTTTCTGTGGGTGGAGAGGCAGACACCAGCGCTGACCTTGCTGGCCGTCTTTGGATAAAGTCAGGAAATAAGCAGAGCTAGTCATCTGGGCTCTTGCTAAACACCCTCAGTCGGCACTCCCTTGGCTTCCACTGCGACCCATTCTAGGTTTGCCCTCCCTGGGGGTATCCCATCCTGCAAAATTTACAAGCTGGTTTTCTAAGCTGTCTAAACAGTAGCCACTAGCCACATGTGTCTAGTGAGCATTTGAAATGTAGTTTGTTGGAGGTGAAATATGCTATGAAATGTAAAATATATAACAGATTTCAAAGACTCGGTACAAAAAAGAATATAAAATACCATCTAGATGTTTTTATATTGATTACATGTTGAAATGAAACTACTTTGGATATATTAGGTTAAATAAAATATATTATTAAAATTAAACTGTTTCTGTTTACCCTTCTTTAAAATGTGGTTACCATAAATTTTAAGATTACATTTGTGGCTTGCATTTGTGGCTCACATCATATTTCCTTGTGACCACACGGTTTTCTATCCTCAGGGCTTTTATGTCTAATATGGTCAATTTAGCCATGACAATGACAAGGGTGAGTTTTCTCAAATAGTATACTTGCGTTTAAAAGAGTTAATGTAGACAAGTATGTGAGTGAATAGGTAATTCCCTTGTCCTGGAATGTGCTTCCTTCTTCCTCATTCTGGAAACTCTTCTTCATCTATCATGACCCAGATCAAATGTCTCCTCCACCAGGAAGATTTCTTTAACTCTCCCAAGTAGAGGTAGTCCCTTCTGTGTTGTTTCAGCATTCCATGCAAATCTTTACCAGAGCACTCTAAATCATGCCATCATGTACCTTAATTTGCATGTCTTCCTTTCTAAGTTGTGAACTCCTTCAGAATAAGGATTTGAAAATAATAATGCCATAGTAGTCATACTAAAAGTGTTTTCTGATACCTTAACTTATTCATTTATAAATTTATTCATTCATCCTAAAATCAAGGCTTCTGGGCCATTTAATCAGCAGCAGGGATCTGCCCAGACTCTTTGTTCTTCAAATAGCCCATAATTATAGACTTTGAAGTGAGTTTTCCCCCAATGAATTGCCATTCCAGCTCCTTCCAATGAATTTACCTAGAAATAACTATATTTATGATAACTGAATACAGAGTTATACCCATGTCCCTTGACTACCTATGTAAGTGTCCTGGGTTTATCTCTTTCTAGAAGTTACACATAATTCTACCTAGGCCAACTTTGTCCCCTGTTCCTGCACCGTTTCTTACTCTCTTTCTTTCTAGTGTGATTCTCAAAGTTCTATTGTAAACTATCTCCTTACCTCAGCCCTGTCAATACTCTCCTGCTTTGTATTATTTATTACATTGTTTGGGTGTTGACTCTCCCCAAAGCCAGTGAAATATGGGATTCATTAAGAAGATTATGAAACACACTCCAAAGACTTAATGATTTGGCAAGGATTATATCTTTTCCTCTTTTCCCACTGCTGTCAATCAAAGGGCTGATAAGACAGCCTTCTAAAACATCCAAACCAGGTTGTCAATTTGGTCCTGCCTGTGACTTTTTTAGTCATTGTCACATGGAGTGCTGTCCTGTGTGTTGGAAAAGAAGTTATGACTTTGCTTAACTAATTGGAAGTATCTTCCTTCTGCATAAACATGCCATGGAATACCAAAGAACAGATCATGTTTCTGCAGCCAGCATCCCTTTTTCTAAAGTTTGCTGCATAAGTAACCCATATCACTTGGCTTTTGAAAAAGTAGGTTCCAGTCTTTGTAAAGGGTTGCCACAAAATAGGAAGTAGCCTCAGAGTTCTTGTGAAAGGTACACAGTCAAAACTCTATTTCAATTATTACTGAGGTAGTAAAAAGAAGTAGGATTGCCAAACAATTATCATTAAGTTAGCAAAAAAAACAAACTAAAGGCCATTTTGAAGTGTTAAACTTTCTTTGGTCTTGAGAAGGTAGTGACAAGACACTTAATTTGACTCTCAAAGGAGAAAGAAAAGCTAATTGATGCATGTCTTCATGTTTTAAAAATGAGATTGCACAACTGTGGAAATTTAGTTCCTAGCTTGCTTGCCTAATTTCTATTTCTCAGGTCCACTGGGATAGTTTAAAGATAAAAAATGTGGTCTGCCTGGAAGGCTCCCAGCCCTCCCACTTTGCCTGAAGAACATCTACCACTTCCTTTCTCAGCGTGGATGCCACTCCTACTGAAAAGTCTTCTCTGATGTCCCAAGATGGAGAAAGAAGTGTGTTTAGTTCTGAGCACAGTGCCACATGGGCATTCAAGAAATGTTTGTTGAGTGAAGGAATGAGTGGTATCAGGTTGTACACAAAAAATACTTGACCTGGAGCTAAGTTTTAGCTCTGCCACTTATCAACACCATTAACTTTTCTGAGGCTTGTGTGCTCATCTGTAAAACAAGGGAGATAATGGCATCTATTTCACAGACCTTTCTGAGAGCAAGTAAGTTTATGTGTGCAAAAGCATTTTGTAAACAGAAATGTCTTAACAATTTCCTTTTACCTACATATTTGCAATGAGAACTTAAATATAATGCAACATCTTGGCATGTGAGCCAAAATTATCTGGGAAGAAGGTTGGAGAGCCTGCCAATCATATTCTCTGCTAAATGCAGTTCCACAGTGGACTTCATGCAATCCATGGCTAATATGGAGAGAATTCCTTCTGGGAAATCCAGGCAGCCCAGCCCAGGGGTCTTAGAAGTCATAGAAACAGAGCAGCAGGAGTTGGGAAGAGAGGATGGTTTCATGCCTCTCATCACCTGTGACTCTGTCCACAGTGAGTATTGACTAAGTTTTGAGACCTGTGTTCAGTAGGGGAGCCCTCAATACTGTTCAAATGTCCAATGTTTTGATAGTTTTGCCAAATGATTTGGTAGAGTATGAAGTTAAGTGTATCATCTGGCCTGCCCAGGGAGTAGTTTCTAGCAAAGTCAGAAGAATGAAAGAAATGCATACAGAAACTGTGTTCACTTGCCTCTTCTTTCAGCATAGCATATAGAATAAGCTAAGAAAGAGAACTGACTGTGAAGAAAAGGAGAGGGAAAATCAACCAGGAAAAACTGGATTTGCATGTTGCACCAAGGGGCTCGTGGATGGATACTTTTTAAAAGTTGTTGATCACATTTCAATTATCAGTAGTTATGAAGTAGAACTGACTTGTAGAGCAGATCTTAGTGAAGCCAAAGAAAGAAAACCAAGCCAACATTCCTTACCCAAATCTGCTTAGTTGTGTGCATGACCCTGGCAAGTTATTTAACCTCTCATGCCCCAGCATCCTTATATGAAAGATGAAAGGTCAACATAAGCAAATCCAGGAGAGTCAACCATTGAATCTTAAGGATAAGGGATTAAGTTCTCTCAAGTTAGTGTAGTTGCCATAAGAGTCTTTGTGATTATCTGTTACAAGGAATAGATTATACAAAAGATTTGTAAGGAGGAACAGTATATTTTACACGCAGCTGAGAAAAGAAAAGCAAGAGCAGAATTACATGAGGACAAGAACAGGGTGAAAAGTCCAAGAATGGGGCAACATTTTGTTTCTCTTGGACAGCAGGAATATCTGTATCTTTGCCTCTCTTTGTATCTATTTTGATCTGCCTCCTTTGCTTTCATCTGGTCCAACACGGCATCTTAGGTAATCCACCATCAGTACTTTCTAACACTCAGGAACATTGGCTCAGATGCCTCTTCTTTGATCTAATCAGTTATGGCCATTAAATACAGGATATCATGGTATTTTTTATTTAATTTAATTTTTCTTGTGAGAGAAAGTGCAAGTGGGGGAGGGGCCAAGGGAGAGGGAGAATCTTAATCAGGCTCTACACCCAGTGTGGGAGTCCAACGTGGGCTTGATCTCACGACTAGGAGATCATGACCTGAGCCAAAATCAAAAGTCAGACATTTAACCAACTGAGCCACCCAGACACCCCTGGTTGGTCCTGGGGCCATAAGATAGAGGGTAGTAGGGCTTGGTGTACAGGCAGAGTTTTTAAAAAGAGGATGGAAGCAGACATACAAGTCATTTTAGTTGCCAAATCTAGTCTTTAAGAGCAGTTTTGGGCTTATGAATGGTGCTGATTTTTTGGAAGGAGGCATGGACTTAGGAGGAACATGAGGAATATGGTTTTCTTTATTTAGGAATAAGTCCAATAAAACAGAAAACCAGGATTGACCAAAATGTGATACATCTCCTCCGTTTTCTTGTGTCTCCCCTTAATAGGAAATGATGATCTCAGTCATCTATGAGTCACAAAGGGAAAGGAAACTCTTCAAGTGGTCCTTTAATTGTGGTTTAGGAAAAACGCCTTACAAAAAATCTGTACCTGATTTTCCCCTTACCTACTGGTGTACTCAGCTGTACTCAGTACTTAGCACCAGTAACCAAAATACTAATCTACTCTTATATTTTAAATGTCCTTTAATTGTCCTGTGCATTGCTTCTGCTTACCCACTGCCAAGTAGATTGCAAGATTCATGACAAAAGTACAAATAAATGGCCCTGCCCCATACTGTGGTCCACTTACCTTCTTTTCTCACACCTGCCCCCATCTTTCGCCACAAAGAGCCTTAGCCACATGGAGAATACATTCACCTCAATCCATATTTCTCCCCAAAACAATCACCCTTTGGCTACCCTGTGGATCAAGAGAAACAGAGCCATAGGATAGCTCACTCTTTAGAGGACAGATTGGGGAAGAGGACTGAGCAAGCCTTGAGAACTGGCTTTAGCATCTCATGTTCCAGAGCAGTATAGAAATGGGGGAGGTTTGGTGGAGGGAGCACCCCCCTGGACCCCCTACGCTTTTCACAGGACTCTGACCCAGGCAGATCTTTGGCATTGGGACTTTTAAACTCAACGCAGGGAAGGAATCTGGCACTTGTATAGAGGTCATTGGCCCTATGGGACTTGGAGTCTCTGGATTTTTGCTCATGTGCTGTCAAGCAAGAATGGAAAGGATCATTCAGCGATACCATTATAGCTTCAAAAGAGTATTTCCTAGATGGATTTCAGCCATTATTATATAGTACCCCAAAGATGTGATGTCTCTTCAACGCCAGAAGTTTAACATATTTGAAATCAAATTCATCATCTTGTTTCTTAAACTTTTTCCTCCTTCTGCTTCCCTTGACTATCTTATCCCTGCAAAGAGTATCACAGTTTTCCCAGTAACTTTGATTTCATATCTCTTTGGGTTCTCTCTTTCCCCAACTCTCTAACATTGCATGCTGTCACCAAGTCCCCTTGATTATTCCCCTCTTTTACATCAAATACCTCTCCTCTTTCCTGTCCTTGCTGCAGAGATGTAGTTCTGGCCTTTATTACTTCCTGTCTAGACCATTACAATAAATTCCAGTCAATTTTCCATTTGTTTCCAACCTAAACAATAACAATACTTCTGTCTTAATCTCAGGATACAAATCTGTTCACATCACTTCCCTTCTTAAAAAGCTTCAGTGCCTTCCCATTGACCAAGAATGCATCCCAACCCCTTAATCTGTTATTAAAGTCCTCTATAATCCAGCCCCAGCCAAGCTCTAGATAGCATTTGCTTTAGTTTTTTTAGGGTGGTTTTTATTATTATAAAAATTACTCCAGGTAATTGTAAAAATTTATGTAAAAAACATGAAAAATGATATAAATCTTAATTTTACCATTCAAAGATATTTTGGTCTATATACATATGTCCTTTACAAAAGTGGAAATATCCTGTTTTTACTGCTAGTATATTGGTAGCATTTTTTCATATTTGAAAATAATTCTTAATTATTTTAATACCATTTGCAACACTGACTCAAATATACATGAATTGTTTTTATTATGTAATAAATCTGTGCTTATGTAAAAGTGTATAAAATTTACAAAGCACAAATAAGCAAACAAGTAAATTTATTCCATACTTAGATAACATAAAACTAATAATTATTGTCATCTTAAAATATATAGTTATTGCTTATTTTCTTTAATGATTACATAATGACATTTACCTGAAGTTATCTTTTCTTTCCTTTTCTCTAGTGATTTAGAAGGTTTACATCATTTTTCCTTCTAGCATTGACAAAAATGTTAACATGTATTTTAAAAATACAATAGAACTTAGTTTCCCTAGTTATTAGTGTGAAGAATGAAAAGCATTCATTTTCCAAGTATATGATAAGACATGATATTACTTTATCATTCTTTGATTTTCTTATCAGTTTCCAGTTATTGTTGATTTAATCTGAATTTTTAGACTGAATTATTATTAGGTTATTTTTTGCTTACTATGAATCTTTTATTTTAAAGATTAATTTTAATGTTCAAAATATTTCTTCACTAAGAAATAATTATTGATATTCAAATGGTTTTATTGCTCAAAATTAATCTTTTTTTATGTTTATTTATTTATTTTGAGAGAGAGAGAGTGAGCATGAATGGGGAAGAGACAGAGAAGGAGACAAAGAATCCCAAGCAGGTTCCACACTGTCAGCACAGAGCCTGATGCAAGGCTCGAACCCACCAACTGTGAGATTATGACCCGAGCTGAAACCAAGAGTCGGATGCTTAACTAACTGAGCCACCCAGGCACCCCAAAATTAATCTTTTTAACTATGACTTTATTATTCTTGAGTTTATTATTTTGTTTTAACTGTCAATATCCATTGTCTCCCCAGGATGTGTGTTTGGGAAAGGTATACTGATGGCTCTCCTAGCCCCTGCAGATATGAAATATCTCTCACTTGACCAAACACATTCCATTTGCCAAACACATTGTGAGTATAGAATTCTTGTGTAGCAATGTTTCAGAATCCAAAACCCTTTTGCTCATTCTCCATTCTTAGTGTCTTTAGTATTTTGGAAAAGTATGATGCCAACCCTATCTTAGCTCTTTTTTAGCCAACTTGTTTCAATTAGCTTCTGTGTTTTAAATTTCTTTATCTTTGATTTTTAAAAATTTCAGCAAGATATTTCTAGGCGGTAGTATATTTCCATTAAATTTGCTTGATAATTGGTGAATCATCTCAGTCAAAAAACCTGGATCTTTCTTCAGTCAGAAAAAATTTCTTTCTTTACTTCTTTATTTATTCTTTCTGTTCTTTTATTCTGTGCCTTACTGATTTCCATTCTATCATATGTAGCTTTTTTCCTAAATATGTGTTCAATTTTTTTTTCTCTCTCAAGAATTCCATTTTTTTATCCTATAGGTTCTTAGAGAAATTTTCAAAGTTTAAAATATCATTATTCAGTTCTCAAACTATTCAATCAACTTTTCACTGCCTCCTTTTAATTAAGCATTTTTAAAAGTTCCCATGAAATCTTTCATGAGCTCAGAATATTTAGTTTTCACAACTGCCTGCTCACTTTTTATACCTGTGACAACTTCTTGAATCATCTTAGTAATAGGAATAAGAATATTGCTAAATTTTTCTTCATCCACTTAAAGAAAGGTGGTCTTATCCTTTTGAATACATTATTGTTTTGATGTGTTTGGTGACATTCCCTATTTATACCCTTTGATAGATGAAGAAAAGAAATCAATTTTACCTGCCCTTTGCTAGAACAGAAGAAGCCCAAGGAGGTAGAACTTACTCCAATTTTTCAGGATAAAACTTCTGATCTTCTGGATTTTGTTTCTTGTGGCTTCTTACCCCCAGCCTGCCATTCTTCCGAATTAGCAGCCCATCAATACCCTCTACTAGTATCTGCTAATTTCTTCCTTTCCAAGTAGAGGACACTTGCTGTTTATAGGAAGGGAAGATTTAGGTCATTATTCTATACTTTAGTCTAGTCTATCATTTTTGGACTTTATGTAGTTGAAATTTTTTCACATTTTAAAAATGTGAATTTCATAGTTTCTAGTTTTCACACATTTATGCATGACCTTGGCCATTTTATTGGAATCTGGTGATAAGGGAGTTGGATATTTCTGCTAATGCCACCATCTTTCCAAAACATTCCTTTCTATTATTTTTTCTTTTCTCTTCCCATTATATTTTCCATCAATGTCTTCACTATATACCCTATGGTTCCCGGAAACTATGCATTTTCTCATGCTGTTACCTTCTCCTAGAAGTTCTTTCTTGGCATCTTTTCTCAATCCATTTCTTCCTACTGAAATAACCAAGACTCAAGAACTTTTCAATGAGGAGGAGTATAATAAAAGTTTTCATAAAGGAGATAATATAGAATTCTCTCTTCTATGTGCTCTTGTGCTATTTGTTAATATACATTAGAGTCTACCATAAACTATAGCTATTTGTGGTTATACCTTATTCCCCAATTAGAGCATTCAATCTTTGAGAGTAGGAATAATGTTTTGTTCATGTTATTTCCTCTATAAGAAGCAAACAGAAACTGTCATATAGAAGAGGCTCAATAAAGAAGTATGTTAAATTTAGTTTAAGTTCAGCTTTTATCTATTATACACTCCATATCAGGACATGTGTTATTTCTGTTCCCCATAACAAGCATAAGAGGTAATTATTATTGCCCCTTTTTGTAGAGAATAGATAGCTGAAGCACAGACAAGATTAATAACTTCCAGATTATATAGTTAGTGACTGAAATTAGATTCACACCCAAGTCTGACTCCAGTGGCCATATGATTTTCTGCCACACCATTCTCATTCAATTAAATTTTAATTAAGTTTAGATGACCTCATCAGGCATAAAACTTGCAGAAGGAATATAATTGGATTAGATATGTAACAACATTCCCCCCTCACTGAGCCTATTTTGATCAAAAATGAGAACTAGACACTAAGGTTTCTACTGAATTGCTGCCTATAGAACTTCTGAAACCCTTGTAAATCTCTCTTTTCTTCTCCCAAATAATTTGGCAATTCTCTGATTAAGATATATATAAAGTAACTAGTCATAGTATACCTTGGAATCTTAGAAATCTGAATTAAGACTTACAGAATATAGTTTTTCCTCATATCATGATTGCGGGACATCCTGGAACACTAAACCTATTGGTATTATGATCCAGCTCTACTGGGCTTGATCCACCCTTTTGTGGAAGTAGCAGAAAAATAATATGCAGCAGCTGTTGTTCTCTGACCAGAAAAGTAGTAACTGAAAATGGTAAGGGCAGAAAAAAAATCCTTTACAGCATAAACTGGCAGTCCATGGGCCAAATCCAACCCACTGTTGTGTTTTGTTTGGATTAAACAGTATTTTAAGGCTACTTAACTTTGTGGTTAATATTTAAAAGTTTGAAATTTCACATAAAAATCCAGATTTCTGGTTTCTTTTTTTAAAATATGAAGATCTGATCACACCAAACTTGCATTCCTGCATGAAAACCGCATACTTAGTTGGGTAGCAGCAGAGATGGCTGGTGCCTCCAACTGTGGACCAGTGAGTTTGCAATATACAACACATATGGAGTAAATATAAAATATAGAAAGTTAGAGCTATAAGGAACCTTCACAAAACTAAGCCAGCCTCTTCATTTTAAATAAGGAAACTTGACCAGGAAGGTAATACCAACCAATGTCACATAGCTAGCTAACAACAGGCTACAATAAGAATCTAGGTATTCTGACCACTGAGGCCACCAATTTGTTTATTGAAAAACTTCATAATGCAATAAGGACCTCTCATTAAATTACATTATTTGATATTTAAAAGTGAGATGCATTTTAAAACACCTATCTGTTGTTCTCATGTTCCTTTGGCACCTCTCCCTTCTCTATTTGAATTAGTTAGCATGTGGCTTACTAAATGACAAATAAATCCTTTGAGATAGAGATGTCAAATTATTTGAGTGACCATGGGTCAACATAGTTCTGAAAATAGGATACTGTACAAGATTGAGATTATATAAACCGAAGTGTTGGTCCTGTATAAACCTTATTGTAAATATGCATTATTTTGCTCCTTTATTCAAAAAATATTTATTGAGTATCTACCATGTTCAAGGAACTGTACTGGGCACTCACTGGAGATAAAAGAAATGAACAATACAAATTAGATACCTGCCTTTATAGCCATAAATTAACAGCACCATCTGTAATAGAATCTCCAACAGTGAATTATCTAAATATGTTTGTCTATATCCAAATGTCTTTATAGATCACAGATATAGCAAATATAGCACACATAATCCATGATGAGTTTTTTAAAAGTTATTATTAATGTGGCAAAGTAAAATCAGAGTCTCAAACCAAGGCAGTAAATTAATGAATCAAGTGATAGAACAAATCCCCTGGAACTAGGTAAAAATATTAACATATAATAATCTACTTTTCTAGTCAATAATTTGATTCTTTGTTTGAAGCTGAATTTTAAGCCATGCCATGATGCAAGAATATTTATATTGGAACAAAGAGTTCCCGACCACCCATCAAGTCACAGGGTAATTATTTTCTAAATATGCATGTTGAATCAGAGACTTCACTACAGTTGGTGGTAGATATAATAAAGGAATAAACTTTTTTTTTTCATTTCTCAGGAAACAGTTCTCTCTCCCCAAGAGAAAGTCTAATAAACACGTATTGAGCACTATGAATCAGACATTATGTTTATCACTAGGAAGATAAAAGATGACTAAAATAGTTACTTTCGTGTATAAATGATCATTAGAGAAAGAGATTAAGGGAGATAGAAAATATTTAATGCTTAGCTACATGTTGTGTTATTATGTTTTTGAAAAAAATAGAAAATACAGGGGCGCATGGGTGGCTCAGTCGGTTAAGCGTCCGACTTCAGCTCAGGTCACCATCTCGCGGTCTGTGAGTTCGAGCCCCGCGTCGGGCTCTGGCCTGATGGCTCAGAGCCTGGAGCCTGCTTCTGATTCTGTGTCTCCCTCTCTCTCTGCCCCTGCCCCGTTCATGCTCTGTCTCTCTCTGTCTCAAAAATAAATAAAACGTTAAAAAAAATTAAAAAAATAAATAGAAAATACACGCAACAGGTATCCAAACAAAGAACAACACTGAGTTAGAGGGTCCAGGGCACACTTCAAGGGGACAATGAGTCTTGAGGAATAGGTAGTAACTATAATCAAGAAAAAAAGAGGGAATCTTAGTGTACTACAAGATCAAAACCTCACTGAGGATAGATAACTAGGATTCTTTTTATTATAGAAATTAAGCCCCAAAGTAAACCCCAAAAGGGGAATGAAGGATGGCTAGAAAAAAAAATAGATTTGTTTTTTAATGGTGAAAAAAAGTTTAACAAGAAGCGAAGGAAAAATAAAGAAAAGAAGGATGGGCATTTATTGACTTATTTATCCAGCTGATACTTAAGTATGACTAGGTGCAGGCACTGAAAGATGTCATCTGTCATCAGTAAAGGAGCTCCTTCAGCTTTGCTTTACTTTGTCTTCACTATCATTCCCTAACTCCAGCGAACATTGCAATCTCTTCTTTCTTGTCCCCACTCACACAGGTGTTACCTGATGCAGACAATTAGGCAATCAATTATATTTAGCCAACACTTAATCAAAGAATAATATGTATGAATTTAGTAAATAAACTTTTTTATTAGTCGTTTGAAACCAAGAATCTTGAGGAAAGAGCCAAAGAACACATCTTTTATCTCAACTCTAGCTTGCATATTACCTTCCACAAAGATGATCAATATATACTAGATATATTGAAATTCTATCAGATTATTCTTAAGTGAAGTGATTAGGATCTTGTATTCTGGGTAGGAATTAGGAATGATAATTTATAATACAGATATTTGGGCAAGGAGAGGAGACAGTGACAGATTGCATAAAGGATATGAGGGTGCTATAATCATTTCTAGTATTTTCAAGGTTTACAGGCTAAAATCTAGGAATAATGTTGACTTGTTAAAATGACAAAATAGCAATGTTTGATAGGAGAATCAATTTATGGAAGAAGATAAATTCTACTTCAGACACCTTGAGCTTTAACAGCTAATGAAATATTCAAGTTGTTAATTCATATTAACAAATGCCTATGGGAAATAGAAAGTAGATGAGAGTTTAGGTTTGAAGATCTAGATTTGGGATTCACTGTCATTAGCAGAGAATTGATGATAATAATCATTAGAGGAAGGATAACATTCCACAGGAATGAATAATACCAAGTTCTGCTTTCAACAATAGAAATTGGCTACATATTCCAGAAAGACTTTTTACTACAAACCCTGAGAAATTCTGGATAAAATTAACAAATAGACTTTAAAATCCATAGATGAGTAACAGGAAAGTAAGAGAAATTCATAGGTTAGAAGAAGAAGAAGAAGAAGAAGAAGAAGAAGAAGAAGAAGAAGCAGCAGCAGCAGCAGCAGCAGGAGGAGGAGGAGGAAGGGAAGAGGGAGGGGAAGGAGGGGGAGGGGGAGGAGGAGAAGTCACCTAAAAGAGCCTGAAACTGAGTGTAAGCAAGTGCTAAAGTCATAGACTGCCCAGGGGCATCTCCTGACAACAGAAATCTAGATGCTCAGGTTTTTAATAATCAAGAGCTGGAAGGGTGAGAAAGACCTCAGTCTGAATCACAGTAACAAGTCAAATCTGAGACTCCTACAGAAATCTGGGTTACTTGGAAGGATATTCCCTCAACAAAAAATGTAAGCCAGAAAAAATTTCATCCACTGGGAAAAAGAGCAACAGAGGGAACAGTTTGCTTTAGGTCTTGGTAGAAAGGAAAAATGAGTCTCCCCTGGAAATTCATAATGATTAGCCTGCCCTCACAAAGGTTAGGGTCTTGAACGCTTGGTATGTTTACATTTAATTTTTTAAGGGCTTCCAGGTTATTAGTGGCCCAGGACACATAGCAGAAGGAAACATGGATCTTGTCGAGAAACAATTCCCTTAACCAGGTTCCTCATAATCTGCATAAATTAATATCAGCCAAGAGGAAGAATATAAAATGATCAAAAACACAAGTAAACAATGAACTAACAAGAATCAGAGTAAAACAGCCCAAGGTCTTCAGATGCTAGAATAATCAGATACAGATTACCTTAAAATATACTTTAAAAGTTTTGGCAAATAGAATTAAAAATAAGAACATAGAACATGGCACTTTCAAGAAATAACCAGGAACAGGGGCGCCTGGGTGGCGCAGTCGGTTAAGCGTCCGACTTCAGCCAGGTCATGATCTCGCGGTCCGTGAGTTCGAGCCCCGCGTCAGGCTCTGGGCTGATGGCTCAGAGCCTGGAGCCTGTTTCCGATTCTGTGTCTCCCTCTCTCTCTGCCCCTCCCCCGTTCATGCTCTGTCTCTCTCTGTCCCAAAAATAAATAAACGTTGAAAAAAAAAAATTTAAAAAGAAATAACCAGGAACATTTGAAAAGAACTTAAAAGAATTTTCATAAATTAGTAATATAAACTTTGAACTTCAAAACTCAGTGGATTGGTTAAGCAACAGATTGCACACAGATGAGAAGAGAACAGGAGCACTCATAAGAGAGTTTGAGAAAACCAAGTGCAATGCAACACTTTAGAAATTAAAAAAAAAGTAGGAGATTTGGAGGATAGAATAAGGACACACATACATCCGTTTGGAGTTAACAAAGGGAAAATGTAAAGAAATGGAGAATTGACATTCAAAGAATTAATGGCTTTGAATATTTCAGATTCCCTTAGAGTAATGTATCTTCAATTAATACCAGTTAAAAGTAAATAAGAAGGTTATCCCTATTTAAGTACATGATGGTGAAATTTTAAAACACCACATGACAAAGGGAAAAGCTAAAATGCAGCCAGAGAGAGAGAGAGAGAAAAAAAAATTAGAACAAATGGATAATAGACTGTCAGCAGATTCTCAACAGCAATATTGGAAACACCAACAGAATAACATCTCCAAAAGGTTATCTATAATTATATCCCTGCCTAAACTTTAATTCAAAAACAAGAGTGAAAAAAAATATCCATAGGAAAAAGATAAAAGAAAACATTTTATCATCAACACACCCTCACTAAAAGAAGATCTAAAAAAATGTAGTTTAGGAAAAAAAGAAAGTCATCTCATGAGGTAGGCCTGATATTCAAGAAGGACTGGTAAGCAAATAAATTGGTAAAAATATAATTAAATATAAATGAACAAGCTCTTGTATGAAATGATAGTAATTTGGAGAATAACTAACTTATTGAACCAAAATAACATGTCAGAATATGTGTGAGAAATTTATTGAGAAAATTACATAATGTCATTGCAAAACATTAAAGAATATCTAAATAAATGGAAAGATATATCATGTTCATAGAAAGATGCAATGCCAGACAGATGCCAATTATCCCATACAGTAATCTATAAATTCAACAAAATTCCAACTAAAGTGCTAACAATGTTCTTTCTTGGAACTTGGCAAACTGATTTGAAAATTTATGTGGAAGAGCAAAAGATGCTCCTTAGAAAGCAAAGTATGTTTGAAGAAAGTAGGGAGAGGCACTTGTAACAACAAAGCTTATTATTAAACTTAAGGGTTCGTTTTAATTCATATCAAACTGACATTTTTATAGGTCAAAACCAAATATTGGTAACTTCTCATGGATCAACCAAATAATAAAGATATAATGTATCATTGGCCTAAAGAAAGACAAATAGACAAGAAAATCCAGAACAGAGAGCATCGGGACAGCCCCATGCAGGCAAAGAGATTTGTCATTACATGGCATTATAGATCATTGGGAGAAAAGGAATAAAGGATGCTGCAATAATTAATTATCTGAAAGGAGAGTAAAGTCATATTATATTTCTTACCTTATGCCATAAACAAAATTAGCTCCAGGTGGATAAAACACATATGTATGTTGGCGAGGATGTGGAGAAATGGGAACCCTCTTGCACTGTTGGTAGGAATGCAAACTGGTGCAGCCACTCTGGAAAACAGTGTAGAGGTTCCTCAAAAAATTAAAAATAGAACTATGCTACAACTCAGCAATAGCACTACTAGGAATTTACCCAAAGGATACAGGAGTGCTGATGCATAGGGGCACATGTACCCCAATGTTTATAACGGTGCTTTCAACAATAGCCAAAGTATGGAAAGGGCTTAATTTCTATCAACTGATGAATGGATAAAGAAGATGTTGTTTATATATACAATGGAATACTACTTGGCAATGAGAAAGAATGAAATCCTGCCATTTGCAACAACATGGATGGAACCGGAGGGTATTATAAGTCAGTCAGAGAAAGACAGATATCTTATGTTTTCACTCATATGTGGAATTTAAGAAACTTAACAAAAGACCATGGGGAAAGGGAAGGGGAAAAATAGTTTCAAACAGAGAGGGAGGCAAACAATAAGAGACTCTTAAATACAGAGAACAAACTGAAGGTTGATGGGGGTGGAGAGGGGAAAATGGGTGATGGGCATTGAGGAGGACACTTGTTGGGGATGGGCAATGGGTGTTGTATGTAAGCGATGAATCATGGGAATCTACCCCAGAAACCAAGAGCACAGTGTATACACTGTATGTTAGCTAACTTGACAATAAATTATATTTTAAAAAATAAAGGCAAGTAGTATTCCATGTGTATATAAACCACAATTTCTTTATCCATTCAGCAGTTGATGGACATTTAGGATCTTTTCATAATTTAGCTATTGTCGAAAGTGCTGCTATAAACATTGGGGTACAAGTGCCCCTATGCATCAGCATTTCTATCCCTTGGGTAAATTCCTAGCAGTGCTATTGCTGGGTCCATCAACTGATGAATGGATAAAATAATGGTGGTTTATGTACACATGGAATACTACTTGTCAATGAGAAAGAACTAAATATGGCCTTTTGTAGCAACATGGATGGAACTGAAGAGTGTTATGCTAAGTGAAATAAGTAATACAGAGAAAGACAGATACCATTTGTATTCACTCTCACGTGGATCCTGAGAAACTTAACAGAAGACCATGGGGGAGGGGAAGGAAAAAAAATTTGGGGAGAGAGCCAAACTATGAGACTCTTAAAAACTGAGAATAAACTGAGGGTTGATGGGGGGTGGAAGGGAGGGGAAAGTGGGTGATGGGCATTAAGGAGGGCACCTGTTGGGATGAGCACTGGGTGTTGTATGGAAACCAATTTGACAATAAAATTCATGTTAAAAAAAAGAAAGGCAAATATTAAAACTTCTAGAAGAGAATATAGGAGAATGTCGTTACAAATATGTTTTCCCCTTCTACAATATAGAATTTTCAGATGGGCACATAGCTGCCTAGAATAAAGGCTATATTTTCCAATCTTCTTTACAGGTCAGATTGTCTTATGATAAAAGTTCTGGCCAAAGGTATATAAGTGGAAATGTCCATAAAGCAGTTTCTAAGAATCTCCTTGTACAAAGCTGGTAGACACATACTTTGTCCTTTTTTTTTTCCTTTCCTTTTCCTATCCTTCTGCCTAGGAGAGGGGTATATAAGAACTATAAGGCATCATGAGGATGGAGCAGAAAGCTAGAAGGAGAGCCTGGGTCTCTAAGGACTTTATGGAACAGAGCTTCCATACCAGCTGCAGATTGCCTGCCTCAGAACTTTTATGTAAGAGAGAAAAATAAGCTTTCTGTCTTAAGTAATTATTATTTTAGGTCTCTACTCCTCACAGCCAGACCTAAAGCTAACTTGCGCAATTTGTAATGATATATCCTCTCTCCTTGTTACAGAAAGACTACAAGAGAGAAAAAAAGAATATATAGGAATAATCATGTGGGAGCATCCACTTGTAATGGACTAAATGTGAATAAGGAACAGTAAAAGAGAGAGAAGGTATAAAAGTTAGAAGTGCTCAATGCTGTGAAATACAAAAAGCGAGTACTGAACAAAAATTACCTCTGGACTTGTCTAGATTAGAAGGAGGTCACTGGTGGCTTTAGAAGACTGTTTCCAAACAATGACTAAGAATCCAGTGAAGCAACACAGCACTCAAAGGATTATTGCCACTTGCACGTTATTTGGAGGCCTTCCAGTTCCACACAAAACCAACATACAAACACGTTTGGTGTTTCTGGGCTACGGGTGTAACTAGATGTACATGAATCATCAAGAAACAGAAATAGCCCTTGCCCTGGATAATTTCTTGATGTCTTTTCTACAAGCATGACATACCCAGTAGGAATATAATTGGTCTACTCTCATCTGGTCACTAGAATGATGACTGACAATTTAATTGGGGTTCAACATATCTCTCTCCTTAAGTATACGAGAGGATTCTTTTTTCTCTAGGGTTTAGAAGGTAACTGTCTTTTTGCCATGGAATAAAATACATATATTACTATTAATAATATATTTATAAATGTGTGTATAAGTGTTTACCTGTAATAGAAAATGACAAATCTTCTAAAGATATAACTAAAATATTGACCCAATTATCACCCACCAATCTCCTCATAGAAGCTCTGAGCACAAGAACAAGGGAAGGAGTGGATGCAGGCCAGAACATTGAACTTTGCAAAATATAAGTAGGCATTCCTTGATGTACCCAAAGGAGGATACTTCTAAAAATTCTGCACAAACTAAGAAGACATATCCCCCACCCAAATTTTTCCATAAGAAACAGTGGTAAAGAATGAATTCAGGGGATTTCAGTCATTACAACACATAAAGAGCCTATAGTTACACATCCTTAAAATGTAATAGGAAACACACTTAAATGGTTACAGTCAGTAGTGGAGTCAGTTGAGTGTTGGGTTTGGCAAAGGAGACCATAGCTATTACAAAAGCAGGGGAGGTTTGTCTCCACCAGATAATGATGGTTGGAAATAGATTAGATTCCCCTAGTACCAACAAAGGGTAAGAATTCCTAAAATTTCCCTTAGGGTTTTTTTTTTTTCACTTTAAAGAAACTTTACCCAGGGGTGCCTGGGTGGCTCAGATGGTTGAGTGTCCAAATCTTGATTTTGGCTCAGGTCATGATCCTGGGGTCATGGGATCAAGCCCCACATCAAGCCCTATGCTGAGCATGAAACCTGCTTAAGATTCTCTCCCTCTCTTCCCTCCTGCCCCTCCCCCACTCAAGCTCTTTCTTTTTAAAAATATAATATAATATAATATAATATAATATAATATAATATAATATAATATAATATATAATATAATATAATATAATATAATATAATATAATATAATATAATATAAAGAATCTTTACTAAATCAAACATTTACAATCTTTCTCCCATTAGAATTGGTAAAGCACCTAAACCTTAAACACTTAAGGTAACATAGGTTAACAACGTATAGATGAAGAGTAACACAAAATGCAATGAAAATTTGGTGGCTGAGTAGGATCACCTGATGAATAACTGTCCTGCAGCATTAAGTGCATCTTCCACTTCTTATGGGAGTGGCCTATGAGGATAACTAGGCTTGTGGTGTGTGCACACATTAGTAGATTGTTTAAATTGCCTCATATGTGTTGTCTAAAATGTATAAATCAAGATTTTTGCCTGAATTACATAGACTGTATCAACTATACAATCCACTCCATCCTATCCCATCTCATACTCACTGCAGTCAGGCTAAAGTTCTTATCTGTTTTGGAGGGCAAGAGAAGACAAAGGGGGTGGCACAGCCAGGGAGGAAACAGAAGTTAACTTTTTCTCAAGAGGGAGTGGGAGTGGATGTGTTCCTGGATCCCTGCCATTCTCTCAGTCCACTCTCCCTGGTTTAGGCCAGTTGAAATAACCATAATTTATCAAGAGATACCGGGAATCTTTGCCACTATTCTAGTAGACATAGGTAACTGCAAGACCCAGAATTATTCCCCCACCCTGGATAGTTAAACCACAAATATCAGCAAGTGAAGAGCCAAACTGCAGCAGGGTTCCAGCCCGTCTTGACTCCTGAAGGTAGATCCCTTGAATTCTCAGTAGCTAGGTGTGCAAGCTCATCCAGACATTTCATGAACTTTGCAACAACAGACCTTGGACTTTCCTTATTAAAAGTTACCAAGTTTTGTCACTAGCATATGTTGAGGGTTTGTTCTATGCCTCTTACCCCTGTACAGACAAAACTAGCCCACAGCAGTGGACTAAAATGGCTAAGCCACAGTGAATCCTCACCCATGTGAAAATTGGAAAAGGATTGTGAATACCTTTGCAAAATGCCCCAATAAAAGGCATTATACTAAGGAATTTTATTACAAAATTTCCTGGAATGTCTTTAAGAGCTCAATGCTGGCTGAAAGACTTTCTTATTTTTTAAGTGCTCTTTTCTGTTTTTTCCCCCTCCGGTTTCTTGTGAAGGTCCTTCTGGATGGAGTTAAAGGGCAATACTCAAGGTTTTGACTCAGTACATTTGGAGTCTATATCTGGTACATTAGATATCATGTTTAGATTTTTCATTTACCAGCGAGACTGTAAACACGGTGCAGAAAACCATATTTCATACCATTTGTATATATATCCACCAAGTGTAGTATTTTGATGGTAGTGTTTATCACTTAGTGGGTACTTAAAACATCCATTGGTGGTTGTATTTTAGATACTTAAATGCCTGCTTACCCAAGAGAGGGAGAAACACAAAGAAATAAAAAACATAGCTTCCTATCCTCAGTTCTCTCAACTTTCACTGAATTGGATTGAATTCTCCCTCCTAAGGATGATGGCCATTTTAGTGTCTTATTTTTTTTACTGATTTGGCTTTCTTAGTCACATCTAATGGACACTTTGTAAACACAGATTGACTTGACTAAATGAAAGACCGTCCATCTTCCTCTCTATCTAAATCTTACCCTTTCTCCTAGGTCAACTCATTTTAAACTTCACAGAGCCTCTTCTGAGATCACTACCCAGAGTTCTTTCCTTTCTTCCTCTGAACTTGTTCTTATTGATCATACACATCCAATCACTTATTTAACCCTCATTATAAGGGGAGTTAAAGAAATGGCCACAGAGTTAACTTCTGATACCCTTGGACATTCCCAGTATTTCTTGCTCTCCTTTTGGTAGCAGACCCTGTTACCATGGCAACATGTAACACAACCCACATGTAACACAAGCTGGCCCAATTCAAGTCCTTCTCTGGTGATAGGGTCAAACTCTATTTGAAGCATCTTATAGTTAGAATGCAAGTAATGTACAGCACAGTAACTATCATTAGTGATACTGTATTATATACTGAAAAGTTGCTAAGATAGTAAATCCTAAAGTCCTAATAAAAAAACTTTTTTCGCAACTATTGTCCACCTAAATAAAGAAGTAAACTGAAGCAAGCTCAAAATTGTCAAAAAGATGTATTTATTCAGGAATATAACAGAGGAATTGCAATTAAATGTAGCAAGCTACCGGTGAGCCCATTGAGGGTTTGGCATAGCTGTGTTTATGGGCAGGAAGTGCAAATTGGGGAGCACTCGATTAGGTCTGTTAAAATCAAAAACAAATGACCAATTTTCAAAATTCCCTAACCAGACAAAACCAGCCCAGTCACACAAACAAAGCTCAATTCAGCTTATCTTGTGAGACCAACCTGACCTGGGTCATTTCTTATTCTTGCTTCTGGAAACCATAATTGAAACTTCCCAACATTGCTTTGAGGCAACCCCTGACCAACTGCCTATCATTTAAGAAAATTCCAATATTATCAGTTTTCCATAAATTAGACATTTACTGGAAATCATCTCTCGTTCCTTAAGTTTTGTTTTTCTAAGGGTATATGCCTGAATTTTCCCATTTTCTATCTTCCAATTCCATTTAAGGTTGAAGTTCTTTAACACTATGTATGGTAACGAATGTTAACTGACTCACTGTGGTAATCATTTCACAATATATAGAAATATCAAATTGTTACATTGTACATCTGAAACTAATATGTTGTATGTCAATTATATCTCAATGAAATTTAAAAAAGAATGTGAGGAGCTTCCCCCAATGAGATCACGCAAGATAAGAAGCTGATCTGAGGAAAACCTGACACCCCAAAAGAACAGAGACAAAAGACTTAGTAAACAAGCACTGAAGGTTTCTAAGTCCTTGGACCCATCAAACTGTCCCTGAGGTAAGTTTCATCCCAATCATTTCTAGGGTTTCATTATATTGGCCAATAAATTCTTTTTCTTTTTTTGAAGACAAATTTGCATTTGTCACTTGCAGAGCCTTGACAAATCCATGATAGGCTCCTAAGGGGAGTCACATCTTCGTGAATTTTGTTTCATGGCTTTTACACATCCTATTGCACCCAGCACAGGGTATACCCCTAAATAGAATCTCAGTCAATAGTTGTCAGTCATGATTCTTCAAATTTCCATTAAAATTCTGGAATATTATGAGATACTACAAATATTAATGAAATTATTATGAGTAGGAAACCATGAGTAAGTTCAGAGTCTCAAGATACATTAATACATTGGTTGAGTCACCTGTTTCCAGGATTAAAGTGTACATATTTAACCATGTTGCAAATACATCTCTTGTCATTAACAGACCACTGCCTCCATAAAACATTCATATCCTTTATACTTTCTCATAATGCAAAGTAGTTGGTAGAAGTGTGTTCAAATTTTTTTCATCATACATTAATACACTGCCAAACATATTATATATGTGTGTGTGTATATACACACACATACATATGGCTTTAACCAACTCATGGAAAGTTTATTTATAGCACTTAAAAAACCTGGGGCATAAATTTAACAAAGTAAAAGTTTGCTCCATGATCTCAATAAGGCCCTTCCCATGAATTGTGTGTGACTTGTTCACAAATATGGAAAGTATTTGAAGATTTTCTTCTAACTTGTCTTAATTTCCTTGAAGACTCTGGCACACAGCATGAGATTAAAATAACCTGGCATTGCCGGAGTCTTTACCCACAAATACCAAGGAATAAATATTAGAATGATGGATTCTCTTTCCCTTGTCAACCATGAATGTGTTCCAGCCAGGAGCAAGGTCTAGAGAGTAATTTAAAAATAAACAAACAGAACCAAAGAGTAACTTTATTCTTTTATTCAAAATTTATTAAAATACAAGAACAAATTTTAAAAGCACACATACCACTCAGCACCAATATAATAACACTCTTTCCACTGATAATCTCCAAAGCGTTTCTGTTTCTGCAACTGAGAAGCAGAGAAATACACACATGCATTCTTACCACATTTACCCAGTGCCCATAGCATCATGCCCCAAATATTCTCCTTGCTAGGGAGACAAAGACGGGCAGAGGAAAACTAATGTGACTACATCCAACCACTAACTGAGTCAGTGACTCTTTCATCAGTAGTTATCATTTGCACACTGGTCACCTCTGCACATCCCAATCTCCCTCTCCAGGTGCCCGACTGCTTGGGCTAGTGATATAGTCTGGTGATAATGTGATGCAAAAGAAAATGAAACTGGCCAACATTCCCTACCCAATTTCTTTTCATTGCTTTGGTTATAAAGTACTGGATACTTATGTCTTCACACTCTTTCATCCTAACACACATAAAAAGTACATGGGCCAGTGACATAGTCTGGAGAAGGCTTGAGAGATTTTTTAATTTATTTCCTACCCCCTTCTGTGGGCTTCTTTCATTTATGTGTTTACCTGTTTGCTTTTGGGGGAGAGTGGGGGAGCCCAAATAGTGACTACATTTAACATCTCCTTCGTCCTTGAGATCTCCCCAGTAAATAGTAAATAAACTCTCTAGAGCTCTGGTACTGCTGCCTAAGATGGGCAGCAAGCCCTGACTTGCATGAGCAGGTTTTTTTTGGATATCTGTACATGTTTGCTTTCTATTGTATCAGACTCACCTTAGAACAGAGCTGGGTCTCTTAAGTCGGAGACCTTGCTTCTGGTGCTATCCAGAACATAAGGCATTAAGAAGTGGCCCAATGTTTGGCTCTTCCTAAAGTCATTCACTGACACCTAGCAGCCCTCTTCCAATGGTGAGAATTATCTTTTCAAACCTTCCCAAATCAATAGACCAAATTCACAGGACCTCGTTCTTCCAGGTTAGCAACTTCCTGGCTTTCCCAGGCCCTACTACCTTCTTTCACAGAGGACCTCAAGATACTACGAAGAGATTGCAAATCACCAAGGCAGAAATTGATACTTATACCCCATTCTGGATGTACATATGAAGACTAAGTTTGGATTCTATTTTTAAGATAAAGGAGAAAGTAGGGAGAAAGTTGGAATATAACTAAAATTTTTTTTTGATCTGATTTTTGGCAATATCGTTTTAAGTTCCTGGAATTAGAATTCTCCACTGCTGAGAGACATGACATTGGACATGTTCTGAAAAGCTCTAAATGCTGGAGAGGTTTTCATGAACCCTTCAATGGGACAGTAATTGGTATCTACATTTCCCCCTTTGCAGGGGCCATATGATTCTAATTAAGCTTATTTTCCAAACCATCAGTCAGATTTACAGAATGGGAAGTCCTGTACATCAGTGCATTCCTTTTGCTGTGGACATAACCCACAGGACATGCTAAGAACACCTGTGTCCAGCTGGAAATTCTCCCAAAGGCATAGATATTGTCTTTAATATGCCCCTCTGGTATTTTATGCAGCAAGGCAGTACCCACACATGACCTCAACATATTAACATATTTCATATTTTTTTTATTCAAGAGCCCAAATAGTGAAATACACTCCAGGCAAAATCAAAGACAGCAGGATTTTCTTCTTTCCTTGGTTATAGAATAGGCATTTTCTGCTTAACGGCAAGAAAATTCAAATAAATAGACCATTTAGAACTTGATATTACCAAAAATCAAGGGTAAATTCTATAAACAAGGTGAAGACATAGTACCAAAGATCCAAAACATGAATATAAAAAGTCATATAAGTTAAATGGCTTCACTTTAGCTACACAAAGAGCAGTTACTAGTCTGCCTCTAAGGAGGTCAGTTACATTTTAATATCTACATCAAACATTTCAACATCATTGTGCAGGCATCTCATTCATGCCCATTCAAGAAAGTCATGTTGATTCCACTATTTTCTCTAAGCAATAAAATAAAGTAAGTTTGAATAGTTCCAAGACATAAGTCTTTCAAACACTAAATGTTTGAGTAAATCCAGATGCTATGATAATATCTAAAATTGCTTGGAAACTATTTCAATAATAGATATGCTAACTCAGTTTAAAAGGCTAAACTGATAGCTCCATGTAAACATAGCCTATGGGCGGGGGGAATGTTTAGGTACTAAGAAGAACTCAAAGTTTGTTTGTGTGTGTATATATATATATATATATATATATATATATATATATATATATATGAATAACAATTGTTCAAAGGAACATACTTTATAAAAGAGAAGATAGGTGGGGTGGGTATTGACAATCTAATACTTTCTCTGAGCATACCAGCTAAGCACTGATTCTCCTCTACCTCAAATAATGAGTTCTTGTTATGTTCCTAAAGATACATCATAGGAAATCATAAAAAATCATGTTGAGATAAATAGGTTACATAACTCTGGTAACACCAAGCCATTCTACATACTGTAGGATTCCTGAGCTTTGTCAATTCACTTTCTTCATTGGCCCCTAACTGCCTTTCTTCCAGAAAGTCTTCTATGTTCTATTGAACATATCTTTTTCCCTGATATTCAGCCTATGCCTTTGTGTATTTACTTCCACTGCTTCATTTCTCCATTGGAGTATCCTCGTGGAGAGGAATTGCACACACACAACCTTCTCTTTCCTTAAAAATACATCATGACTGGGTGCTTTTTCCATCATCCTTTTACCCAGACAACTAGCACTGCCTTAGCCAAATCTCATCCCCCCACCAGCTTCTCTAACATCCTGTTCCATTATTGTACATGTAGAACAAAGGGGAAGTTTAAGGACAACAGAGTGAGTGTGCTGCAACGAAGTTTTCATTTTACTTTTCTAGGGGACCACATAATCTTAACACCATTTTAAAGATAAAATACAATGGGGCCCACTGATCATTCTGGAGTGTAGAGTTTAACAATTGAGAAGTCTGAAATAATCTATTCTCCATGTGATTTTCCAGAAATCTATTAGATGATGCCACATTTTCAAAATTTGCTTTGTTTCTTTGTGGGTGTGTTTTATAGACTTTAAGACACTGGAAAGCTTAAATGTTGCTGTAAAACACAATCATCAGTTAAAATAACGTATTAGTGTCTAAACAATAAACTAGTGATAGAACTGATATATTGCTCCAGCTTTTTTTGTTTTTAATGTACTTTTGGTTCTTACTCAGTTCCCACCTTTTTCTCATTTCAGAGGCAACTAGTTTCAGAAGATATTTTCAACTTGAGATTTTTTTCTATTACTTTTATGATTCAATTATTAATGGAATGGTCATAAGAACCTTTGATTGTACATTCAATACAACCATATACTGTGATTTGACAGCATCCTCAAATTTACAGTAAAAATTTATGATATAAAATTAGTTGGTCTATTCTTTCGGGGTTATGATATTTAGCTATTACTTACATTACAGATAAAACTATAGTATCTTTAAAGAGAAATATGGTGTGTGTGTGTATATATATATACACACACGTGTGTGTGTATATGTGTGTGTGTGCACACACATATCATTATAATAATGTACAATTGAGGCCTTAGATTACCAGACCTCAGCTAATTGGAACAAAGGAAGAGGAAGACCCCAGTCCAAATTCAAATGGAAATGGAAATTCCATTTCACCAAATTCCATGCCACTGAGGGTTGCCTTATATCAAAGCCTCCAAAATTACTAATGAGAATTTTCTCAAACTAACTTTGCCTTCCTCTATTTTGCAGCTGAAGAAATCTTGTTTGTTCGCACCTATTATTCATTATAGTTCACCTACTTTGGGAGAACAGTACCACAGCAGAATGGCCAGGGCACCTACCTCCCACAGCAGCTAAGAATATATTTTATTTATATATAAATAAAGAAAGAGCCGAGTCCAGCTCAGCATTCAGAGAACACCATTGTGGAGGCTAAGACTAAGAACGAGTGGGGCCACATCATAATTGTAGGAATGGAGAGGGACAGACCAGTACCACTGGATCTATTGGTTTTACATTTAATCAGTATCACAGGGCATAATTAATCAACTGAAAATATACATACCACAAACATGTTTCAAAAAGTAATTATTTCCAGCAAAAAATTCTCATAATTACAAATAATGAAGTGTGGTTTTTTTTTCCCTCTTTCAATCCCCCTTTCTCCCTTAGTTCAGGAGTATATGATAAATATATTGATTTCATATGTATATTCTCAATGCTAATTATAGTTGAGCTGCTTCTTTTTCTGGCCCATGTATGTTTTATGTTTCAATGTTTCGGTGGCTAACAAATTAGTCCCACTCTCCACAGCTTCAAAGTGAAACTCTGTGAAGCCTCCTCATCTTTCTGCATCCTTTCCTAGCTTGTCAATTTGATTTTCTTCTAGTACTTTCCCACCTGCCTAAAAAGTAACCCTCAGATTTCAGATAATCTAACCCTCCAGGAATCATTCTTGATATCTACCAATACATCTGTGAGTTCTGGCATATTTAGACTGGCAGAGAGCACCAGATGGCTAGAAACTAAAACAGCAAAAACTACTTGAACATTGTTAAACACGAAGTCCCAAGCACAAGGACTGGACTCAAGGATTCATCATAAGTAAATATTTGGGAATTTTCCAGTTGGGCTCTATCCATACTGAATAAAGCCTAGGCAATACCCCTTATACTAACAAGGATAATAGTTCCCTAACGTAGTAGTTATTCAGGTAAGTCTGTTCTTCAGGTCCCAAAGCTTCCATCAGCTGTATTACTTCTTTCCCAAGGCAGATGAACACATGTTGAAACAGGGTTTCTTCCTCTACATCTTGGGATCTTTTTACTCAGGGCTTTTCACTAGGAAGAGATGTGATGGGGCTACTATTTAGCCAAATGCCATTTGAGTGGTAAAAGAAGTATGGAGATGTTAGAAGCTTATGTTCTTCTGACACGTAAATTCCTGTCTTTCAGGGAGACAATGAGACTCAGTTGAAATAGTGGATTCAGTTCTTAGTTTCCTTTCCTTTACATAATTAAAAAAAAAAAAAAGACTCTTTTACAATCATACCTTCAACCAGCTAATCTAGATTTCATCTTTTGCTGAAATTCTTCTCCAGCCAACGCCGGACTTCTTGAAGGTTGTAGTAGAAGGGCCCCTTTCCTCCTAGATAAGCAATTTTCTGTCTCTGCACAATACACACACGTTCAAAGGCTACACCATAAGCTACATTGGCATTATTGTCCATGCGGTCAGCCACAACTCGGCACTGGGGCGGCAAGGAGAAATGCTCCAGAAGCTGGTGGGCTGCTGCACATCGGTCTTCTTGGTTCCGGTGCTTCTTCACTTCAAAAGACAAAGAAGAATCACCAGGCACTGCCCAACCATCTGAAGGATGAGCCTCATCAATGTAGACCAACAGGAAGTCAGCCACTGATGAGAACTCTTCCACCAGTTTGCTGAAGGCTGGCAGCTGGCTAGTAAAAGGAGGTCAAGTGGCTGAGCCAAAATTGACCACCAGTGGACGCTCAGGGCTGGCAAAGTCAAGAAGGTGGCACTCGCCTCCATCAACTATCTTCACCTGGGCACCATTTCTACTGTTGTCACCTCCTTCAGAATTAGAGACATGTACCACACTGGAATTGGGGGCATCTTCACCCAATTTCACCTGATGGTGAAAAAAAGAAAAAGGGAGAGAATACCATATGAAATGCATTGTCACTCCAATTCACTCTATACAAAACCAACCAGCTCTAATACAATGTGGGATTTCCTTCATAGGATATGATAAATATATATTGATTTGAGTAAAGAAGCATCATGGCTGGTAATGTAAAGAATGGCCCTAAAGAGTAAGTCTTTTTCATTCTGTATAGTCATTGAAGGTAATTATTTTCATCATTGAAGGCACCACATTCAAAGAACCATTGAAGGCACCACTCTTTTCATAATTATGTTGAGGCTGGTATTCTTTACTAGCTTAGTCTGCTGTCAATGCTGAGCACACATTATACAACAAATGATTAATTGACTTAATTTTAAAAGTTAAAAGTGAATGGTCTACTTTTTTTTTTTAATTTATATATGAAATTTATTGTCAAATTGGTTTCTATACAACACCCAGTGCTCATCCCAAAAGGTGCCCTCCTCAATACCCATCACTCACCCTCTCCTCCCTCCCACCCCCCATCAACCCTTAGTTTGTTCTCAGTTCTCAACAGTCTCTTATGCTTTGGCTCTCTCCCACTCTAACCTCTTTTTTTTTTTTTTTTCCTTCCCCTCCCCCATGGGTTCCTGTTAAGTTTCTCAGGATCCACATAAGAGTGAAACCATATGGTATCTGTCTTTCTCTGTATGGCTTATTTCACTTAGCATCACACTCTCCAGTTCCATCCACGTTGCTACAAAAGGCCATATTTCATTTTTTCTCATTGCCACGTAGTATTCCATTGTGTATATAAACCACAATTTCTTTATCCATTCATCCGTTGATGGACATTTAGGCTCTTTCCATCATTTGGCTATTGTTGAGAGTGCTGCTATGAACATTGGGGTACAAGTGCCCCTATGCATCAGTACTCCTGTGTCCCTTGGATAAATTCCTAGCAGTGCTATTGCTGGGTCATAGGGTAGGTCTATTTTTAATTTTCTGAGGAACTTCCACACTGCTTTCCAGAGCGGCTGCACCAATCTGCATTCCCACCAACAGTGCAAGAGGGTTCCCGTTTCTCCACATCCTCTCCAGCATCTATAGTCTCCTGATTTGTTCATTTTGGCCACTCTGACTGGCGTGAGGTGATACCTGAGTGTGGTTTTGATTTGTATTTCCCTGATAAGGAGCGACGCTGAACATCTTTTCATGTGCCTGTTGGCCATCCGGATGTCTTCTTTAGAGAAGTGTCTATTCATGTTTTCTGCCCATGAATGGTCTACTTTAAGTGAAATTGTCAGAGCTGTGGGGGTTAGGTACCTCTTTTTTGTATTCCCACTTCTGAATTCTAAAATACTCAGGAAAGACCTTTATATTCTTGCATGATGCTAATTTACTTAATCTCCACCAATGGACAATGATACCAATGGGCTCAATTCTCGGACAGAGCTAGAAATCTGAGGTCCACCATTTACTAGAAGGGCTACTCCCACTTCACCTCTTCAGTGCTTCAGTTTTTCCATCTGTAAAATGCTGATAATAATGCCTGTCTTCCTCAGACAGTTATAAGGGCTACAACATAAGAAAATGAGCTCTTGTATACTATAAATCATTGTGTGAGTATAGGTTCCATTATTAACTGCTACCCAAATATATGAAACAGCATATCATCTTTCTGGGAAACTCTATGTTTAAAAAAAAAAAAAAAAGACTATCCTCAGAAGTAATTTGATCTCTTCTCAGGATGATGTCCTTTCTAGAGGTTTCTTGAGCTACCACTTACTTTTGGGTTCCCATAACCCAAAAGTAATGGAAATGAGTTCATTTCCATTAAACAAATGAAATAGAAACATAGAATTATTCCAGAATTATTTTAATTCCTCATTTTTCATGGGTTTTTGTTTTGTTTTCCTGTTTTTATCTAGGAAATCACAAACCATTTACTTTTCTATCACACATTCTATTAACAAGCTCCTCTGCATTTTAAAATACTCAGGCAGGTATAAAAGAAGGTATAGAAGAAAATTGTTCCACATGCCCCTTTGCAAGTGGTTTAAATAGCTGAACACAGAATGAAGGAAAGTTTGCTGGCCTTTGGATCTGTAAATTGATAATAAAAAGCTTGCAACATAAAAGAACCAATTACTTCAGTTTGAATTAACACAATCGGATCTTCCCCTAGTATGGTTTAATCAAAGCCAATAACATTACGGACAACTTACGACAGCCCAGTTGATTTTTATACGCTATACTTAATATTACAAAACACTCCCAACTGGATCGACTTATTTCCCTCATATAAATACAGCCACATATAACACTGTTAGTAATTGAAGTCACTTAGAAGTAAATTGTTAAAGACTCAACAATCCAAACTGATGTAAAATACTCAAGGGCTTTCATTCATAAGCTTCTATCTAATGTGAATGCATAACTCATTTTAACTGTAGAGAAAGAAGGAAAGAAGTTCTTTCTCTCCCTTCTGAAAAATCCTAGCAATGCAGATTTGAAACAATACTATTAGTTTTCTAAAAATCTTAAAATAACAATCTTCTTTCTTAGAAAAGGAAGCTGTTGGTATTATTTAAATAAGTACATTTGTTTTTAGTTACTATCAGGGAGAAAGTTACTTTGTTTATATTAATTTTCTTGGTTAATTTGCAAGTTACCCTAGATGGAGAAATCTTATAAACCACTTTCAGCTGGGTTATTTTATATGAGGTAAAATAACACCTCACACATCTCTGAGGTATGAAAATATGCTTAAAATTTAAAGATACACACTTTATAGGTATTATATATCTTTTAACCTACCTTCTCATTAGATTTTTCCCACTTAAACTATCAGTAACAGCTCTAGAAGGGCTGCTTTCAATGATACTGTGTTGTGTTCCTCAACGTACTGTGATATAAAGATCTGAATGCATTCACTCTAAATCCATTAAATGCTGTAGTGACTTCTTGTGAAGTCAACAACCCATTCACAGAAGAAAAGTCATCTCTAGACTACAGACTTGTAGGTTCTTGGTAGGTGGAAACAACCATCTGGTTTTTGGAGTCATGTTAAAGACCTCTGATGCCCCTGACTCTCACCCAAGCAGAACTGCTGATTTTGCATTATTCCTGATTATTCAACTGAATAATCTCATCTGATGCTTCTGTCACAGGTGGCTCTCATATTACCTGCAGTTAATTTTCTTAGAAAATTAAAGCACCTTCTCCTTCCTCTTAGTGACAATGTCTATAGTTCAGCCACATAATTCTTTTCAAAGTATAGACTTAGAAAATTTCAAACAAGTACAATACCTTCACTCTCAAATTAAAAATTAGAAAAGTTACCAAATACATAATGCTTGTGTGTGTGTGTGTGTGTGTGTGTGTGTGTGTGTGTAGTGCCGAGGGCAGCACTGGCATTTTATTAAGCTGGAAATTTTGTTGAATGAATTAGTAAATGAATGATAGCTATTATAATCCTAGGGGTCAGTGAAGAATTTTACACTTAATAATAACCTAGACCTGCAATGAACATAATTATGTTTGGGTGATGGATATGTTCACTGAGTCAGATAATTCAGAAATGTGAATCCTGGAGCCCTATTGTAGAGTTCTGCCATAATCAACACCGAATACTGTTGATCTGCTCTTGATTATCTTGGCTCCCAATGTATGAAATCAAAGAAGCCAATTCTTTTTATTTTGCTCTGCAGCCATGGGACCCTACTGTAGATTGGAATGTCATAAACAGCGTGTTCATGAAGATGACTAGGTTAGAGAAAATGCATAGGTAAGACTAAAGATATTAATAAAACTACATGGGGAGAAAAAACCCCACACCCATTATTTGTAAGTCTCAGTGTGAGTAGACCAGTAGTCTACTTTTATAAACATCATATACTAATCATAAAATTTGTCCATCTTTGCTAAAACCTGCTGATGACACTTTAGCAACAATAAAGAAAAAAAAGCTTCAGAAATTAAAAAAAAATGGAAGTTCACTTTAAACAAACAAAAATAAATCTTTTAAAAGGACATTACTGTCCTTTCTCAATTGCCATTTGAGACCAATATCATTTCTCATCTTCCCATTTGATCTCCGTGAAAATTAAATTCCTATTATGAACAGAGTTTCAAGTGGAGAATTTCTTGGTTTGCTCAGTTATATGCCCTGCTGAGATGGAATGGGAGAATCACCATTGTCTTCAATGATGGAAGATTCTTTGCTTTCCCCAGGAGCAAAGCATTCCTTGACAAAGAGCCAAAATGATGAAGAAAATAAAGTTGGTCCCATAATAACATTTAGGCTGCAGGAAAGAAGCTCAACAAAAACAAGTTATCCCCTGGTACTCTCAAACTTTGTTTTAATTTCCCACAGTGGCACAGAAAGTCTCCTGGCCACAAGTTACCTATCATCTTAATTTCTCCTTCTTAGAGGGTTTGTGTTTGGTTTTTGTCCTTAATGAGACATATTTGCCAAAGAGGCATTCAAAAGGCATTTTTTACTCTTGCGGAAGAGTAATTAGGTCGGTACCTCTTTCCCTGCCAGCATTAGCTGCTCTAAAGAGAACCCTGCCCAGTATTTAATGCCCAAACACAAGAAGCATCATTTCCACTAATTGGTCTTGAAGTTCCGATGTTCCCAAAGGGTCCCTTTATTTTCCAAGGATCAGAAAGGACATACGTAAAATGTAATATCGTCATCACTGACTTTATCTCTCTCATCTGCGCTATTACAGTTGTCCTTTCCTATGTTTGTGTAATCAACATCAACACAACACCAACAAGGGAGTAAATAAAGGGCTTCATTTTTATAACACATGACCTCTCCAGGCCAAATGCAAATGTTGTGATAGCCATATTTATAAATATGAACAAGAGGGTAAATATATGGCCTATAAATTTGATTCCTGTGATGATAGGATTCCTTTTACTGACAATGTTCAGTGCATGGGGAAAAGGATAATACTGCTTTAGCATGTGGACTCTGAAATGCAGGGCAAGGGGAAAAAAGAACCATTCATCAAGCAGAAGCTGGAAATAGAGCATATACTACTAACCTTGTTTTTTTTTTTCCTCTTTTCCACAGCCTTAGAAAGGCTTCTGGACAAAATATCACCTCATCTCATGATAGGAAGTAAGGCAAATGATAAAAATGGGGGTTGGGGGGCGCCTGGGTGGCGCAGTCTGTTAAGCGTCCGACTTCGGCCAGGTCACGATCTCGCAGTCCGTGAGTTCGAGCCCCACGTCAGGCTCTGGGCTGATGGCTCGGAGCCTGGAGCCTGTTTCCGATTCTGTGTCTCCCTCTCTCTCTGCCCCTCCCCCGTTCATGCTCTGTCTCTCTCTGTCCCAAAAATAAATAAACGTTGAAAAAAAATTTTAATAAAAAAAAAATGGGGGTTGGGTGTGTGGCAGAACAATATTTACACATCCTTCTTGCTACACAAAAGCCCTAGGATGGCTTTATTAACCATCAAGAAATTTCAAATTCTTTGAATAATGACCAGGCTACATCAGTGTCCTTACAAACATGGCCAAACAATGATTAAACAGTAATTTACCCAGGTACATTCCAACTGGCCAAATAAACCAGAGTTGAAGAATGAGCTACTGACTCTTTCCTCCAAGTTCAACTCCTCTCTGGTCCTTCTGTTTTCGGTGCATGCCTTGAAAATGCAGCTCTAAGCTGTATCATTTCCTAGTGTTCTATCCAAGTGATGGATAAACTCTGGCTGGGGCCTCCTTTGTGTTCTTTTGAGAATGTTTCTCTCTTAAGAGAGCTATTTTCCATTGTAGAAACTAGTGTCAAAAGGCTGGAGGTGAATGAAGAGGAGGAGGATGTTAGAGACCCTTTCAAAACCAAAATTATATGTTCAAATGAATGTGTTTTCTGTATTTCTACCGCAATATTAACTGCATAGAAATTAAACTGCTTGTCAACATCTATACTGTGTGTTTACTTTTACACTTCATTTAGGTAGGAGCCCGGTTCCCAGACAGGGGAGTTTGCTTATTGGTTGCATTTTCGAGTCTAGGAGTGCTAGTACAAGGATGCAGTGTTAGATGCAATGACACAGATTAGGAAAACTTAAATAACAAACATCTGTTATTCACCTCTGTCCGTCACAAGTTTCCGTAGACTTTTTTTCCATCAAAACCCATGCATGGAACTCCCTATAACCAAGAGCAAATTATCTTTAAAGGTTCCACTCTGGAATTAATTTTAAATTCCATTCAACATTTTAATGAAGAAGGGTTGTTTTTACTTTGTTCTATTTTAATTTATTTGTCACCCCCTCCAGGAGCCAAATACAGGGATAACACTTTTACTGCACTTTCTCTAACTATCTCCCCAAATATCTGACTTTCAACGAGGGGAATTAGAAATGACATGCCTTGTGTATGACAGGTGTGCAAACCCCTCCTCCCAGAAATCTCTGCTTCTGAGGGTGGCGGCCTTGAAATAACGTTAAGTTGGCATTGCGAAATACCATGGTGCCACCTCACACAAAACTTCCTCCAGTGTGGCTCTGGAAATGGCCACACCCAAAGACAGCGTCACAGATGAAAACAGCAGTCAGGGAAGTCATTCAACTTGTTTTAGAGATTCTGAGTGACCCTCAAATGCCACGACAGCTACCACCACCTTTGTCATACTTGGGAGACAGAGGAGACCTAAATTCAGTGCAAGCTGTGTTCACAATGTTTCTATTCATTGTACACCCAGTCCAGTCTTGTCTCTGGATATATGGGTTCCTGGTTTGCTCCTTCTCATGGTATCTATTATATAAATCATAAAAAGCAAACATAATAACATCAGCTATGAACTTGGTCACTAATCAAATCAATAGAAACAATACAGGAGAAGAATACATAAACCATATGCAAAAAAAAGAAAAAAAAGAAAAATCACTTGTCCTTGTCAATTTCTTGGAATACAATTAACAAAATATTGCTACATAATGGAATGCTATATATCAGTGAAAAAATAAACAATCAAGTTTATTGAAGAGACATTTGTTTGTTTTTCCTTCTTTATTTCAATAAGCTGCTTGATAGGAAAAACAATGTCACTTAATATTTGTGGGTAACAGCACAGCCCCCATGTTTTATGTGAGATATCTATGTAAGCACATATTCATATATAAAATTCTCCTGAGAAGTGACTTTTCTTTTATAGGCAAACGTTAATTATCTTTCAAAAAAGTAAGAGTTTAATATGCTGAGTTCAAGCCATTGGCATCTCCATTTTGTCTTCCTAACACCTACAAAATACAGAGTAGATGAGGGAACTTCCTAATTCATAATGTGCCTGACATACTTGTGTGTTCTCCACCTTCTTCCAAATTCTTTACTCCCATGTCAAAACATAAAAAATTCACATTCAGTGATACATTTGTGGGAGTGAAATGGTCATCTCAGTATCTTCCTCCATCATCTCCCCTTTGCCCAACATGCATGTTATAATGGAGATTATATGATTAGAACCTTAAGCATTGTTTCATATCATCAAAAAGGAATTTTCACTTACTAACAAGAGCTCTTACTATTATCTGGCCTTTAGGACAGATGCAGGTTGCTTTCAATAAGAAAGATGTGTGTTGTAGTAAACCTTCCTGAATTCACAATGAATATTTCCTTCTTGAATATTTAATTTTCAGTGGAACAAACCTACTCTGGATTCTTTGTGACTAGAAGCTACTCCTTTTCCTTTCCTCATGCACAGATTTATTTTTCTAGGGTTGATTTATGGGGGAGTCTTCCCTTCCTCCTCTTTGATTCTGAGTTTTCATCCTGCTTCTGTGGTGCTGTTTGTCTACAATGTACCACTTCATTGCCTTCCATATGCCTCTCAAATTCCCTTCCCTGCCATCTGGGACGAGGTCCCCCAGTACAGTTGGGGAAAACCAAGACTGTCTACTTTGACAGCAACTTTTGCCAAGTGAGTCCATTCTTAAGCCCAGAGATCAGCAGGAGTCACGTGGGCATAGGCAGAGGTGCCAACTGACAAAGGACCAGTGCCAAAATGCCTCCCGTTGGCCCTTGAGATCGGAGTTGAGGATGTCCTACCAACATCTCCAAGCAGCCAAAAGGCAAGTCTTAGAAACAAAGATCACCAGGTCTGGTTTTGAGAAGGAGCCCTGGGATGTGTGTTCCGCAGCTAAGTGAGGCCACTGCTCCGGTGCTCAACACATGTGTTGTAACAGTTTTGAGACTGTAATGAACCATAGACTTATCTGCTCTTTCTAGAACAACTTTTTTACTTTTGAGAAGGCAAATGTGGTTTCCCCGTACAAAGTCTGGATTTCTGACAGCTAGTTCACAGCTCTTCCTATTGCAAATTGATATCTAGTGACCCAGGACTCATTGCCTTATAACCACTTCAAAAGGGTTCAAATCAAATAAGCCATGGGGATGAAAAGTATAGCACAATATAGTCAATAAGTTTGTAATAACTTTGTATGGTGACAGATGGTAACCATATTTTTCATGGTGAACATTTCCTAATGTACATAATTGTCAAATCACCATGTTGTACACTTGTACATTGTATGTCAACTATCCTTCAAGTAAAACAACGTCCACCTAGAGGAGGACGCTGCACACAGGGCTGCTTTCATTAACTCTTACCTCTACCAGAAACAAGGGGGCTTTTATGCCAAATCTTACCCGCCGTGACCATTTTGTTAAGGCTTGCTAACTCTGAGGGTTCTGAGGAGCATTTTCTTTTTTCCCTCGCTTTTCAGTGCCCAGCACTGAACTGTCTTTCCTAGCGCACCCCAGCCTCTCAAGCAAAACATCAAAATCCAAGTTTGTTACAAGAGCAGGTTAAATGCAGCGGTCTCCTCCCCTCCCCCAACATTTTCTGACTTTTCCCAAAGCTACTCATCGGGCACAAATACCCTCTCTTCCAAAATTGCAGCAAGACATTAATGGCTCTTATTAGAAAGCGTCTTTACTAGGTGGCACAGAGTCATAACAGCTTAATACCTGTCATCCCCAAATCTAACCTGTGTGACAGGTGTGGAAGGCACAGGTAGGGGCTCCCTTGAGCGTAACACCAGGAGCCTAGATAGCGCGCCAGGATCCCAGCCCGATGCTCCCCAGGGACTGCGGTCCCTCGCTCGCCAGCCCCTGCCCCTGCTGACCGGGGGAGAAGCCCCTGTTGGGGCAGCTCACCTGCTTGTAGGCATCGAGGAGGAAGCTCTTCCAGATGCAGCGCATTCCCTCTGAGGTCAGCATGCGCCTCCACTCCCCGCGAGTGGACTTGGAGCGGCTCAGCAGCAGCACCACGTGCTTGAGGAGAATGACCGAGTCATAGAGTGCCAGGAAGAGGCAGTTGGAGAAAAAAACTGGCAGAATTTGCAGTGTGATCAGCAAGTCTACGCTGAGGATGCCCATCTTCTCTGCCTCCCAGTCAGTTCCCTTGTGCGCTCTGGTTCCCCTTCACCCTCTTATTTAAAAGGGGGGTGGTGATAGAGGGGGTGGGGGAGATAAAGGGGAAGGCCGGGGTGGGGGGAGAAGGAGAAAAACTAAATTAAAAGGAAGCCCAAGTTGTCTCCTCTTTCAAAGAAGCAGAAATGGCAAGACCAAGTCCAGTCTCTGCAGCCCAGCAGTTGGAGTGTGCCCATCAATTCATTCAATTCGGAGCTGCTGCCTTTTTTTTTTTTTCAGGATTTAAGATGTTAAAAAAACAAAAACAAAAAAACCCCCACAAAAAACAAAAAACAACCCACACACAAACTGGCGTCCCCGTCCCTAATCCAGTCACCCCTCTCAGAGTCGGTGACAGACAGGCAGCTCTACTTTCATTTCTAAGCACCTATGAGACTGTGGCAGAGATTGCAAAATTTTCTTTAGCTTTTCATTGTCTCTAATGTTCAGAAACGTAGCCCGTTTCTTTCTGGAGTTGCCAGAGTTTCAAAAATGTGCTTGAAGGGTAGTTTTTCCCCTTCTTTACTCCGTTTGACACACACTTTCTGTTCTCCTTCTCCCAGCCTGTCTCTCTCTCCCTTCCCCAGGAGCGACTGACTCTTCTCTTCCTCACTCGCTCTGCCTTTTCCTTCGTGCTATCTGTCTGTGGTGCAAAGTGCCTCTCTCTCTCTCTCTCTGCAGCCCAGTGAGTCTCCCTGAAGCCTTTTATACATTCCCTGGCTAATTGCTGCAATAGAGAAATGAAAGCCTAATCTTGGTAAAGATCTTGACGTCATTGAGAAAGAGGGCTTTACTTTGGCCAGAACTGCAGTGAATAGAAAAGCAAAACTCGACAACTTTTTTTTTTTTTAGGAGGGGGGGGGGGTAGAGGGACAGTGGAATTTTGCTTTGTGATTTAAAGAGAGGGAGAGAGAGAAAAAAAATTAATACCTTTGCCAGTTTTCAGGAAATACTTCCAGATTTTGGGAAAAGTAATTTAATGTAACGTGCAGATTGATAGGGAAACACTCTCTCCTCTGATTATTATTATTGTTATCGTTCATTTATGAGGGGTTTGGGAAGGAAAGGATTCTGGAAAGCAGGTAGATCAAGAGGAAGAGTCCTCATGGAAGGTCTTTGCTCTAGTTCTTGGAAGATGTATATGCTTACATTTGGTCTTTATACCTTTCTACTCTGACAGTCTCTCATCAAGTTTGTGACCTAGGTTCTTTAAATATTTTTGAGTCATGATCTTATTTAAGAAAATTCAAAGTTCTGAGGTGGAAACTTTTAAACTCTTTGAGTACCATCACAGCATTTCTCTAAAGCTTCTTGCAGAAAATTAATACAAGTTTTCAATTTTACTGAAATTTCCAATACAAAAAAAAAAAAAAAGAAGAAGAAGAAGAAGAAAGAATAAGGAAAGAAAGAAAAAGAAAAAAAGAAAAAGAAAGAAAAATCTTCCACACAGACATAAAAGTAAAGTGATCAGAACTCCTTTTTTTTTGTTCCATTTAGCCTATATGCAGATTAAATTAAAACTTTTTGTCACATGGCATTAAGATGCCATAAGACTGAAAAATAAATTCTTTATGTGAGCTCTTTCAATTCTACTCTTCCCTGCTTCTGTTAACATAATCCCTAAGAGGCCTGAAGCTTTAGGGACTCTTCCTATTTCCTTGCAAAAAAAAAAAAAAATTAAATTTGTACGTGGTTAGGAGAAGACTTTGAATTGGTTCAAGAGCCACAGTGAACATTGCTCACCTCTGCCATTAGTCTTCAGGAGCGATGGGTAGTTAGGCAGACAGCGCTTTGGCAGAATGCCATGACCCTTGCCTCATTCTAGTTTTCCTTCCTCACTTACCTAACAGATCACCTTAGGAATTATGTTTTCATGGGAGAAGTAGTAGTAAGTACAGATCCAGGGATGGGGAAATCGAATTTAAATTGAAAATTAATTAGCTGACTTTTGTATATACATATTGCTCTCACTAAGCATGAGCTAAGCAGGAGATGCAAACCTGTGGGTCAGTACATTTCTATGTTTTGTCGCTGTGGCGAAAACCTGCAAGATCACAGAAATAATTTAAAAGCCTAAAGCAGGGGTCATGAATTGGTGGGCCAATGGGCCAAATTCTATACATATATGCATTTTATTTGATTGGCCTGGTGCTTTTTGCCTTTAAAAAAATAATACAGTGAGAATGCTTTCAATTTTCATGAGACCAGGGATTCCTGTCTGCTTTCTCTACTGCTGTCTTCCACCACTTAGAACCATTCCTGGAACAGAGTAAATTCAAGGTGGGTGAACTGAATGGACCAATGGGCAGGGTATGCACTACTCCACACTAGGGGGCACCATTCACATACAATATGATATGACTGTGGTGTCCCAGAATTGTACACCTGGCTGGCCTTGGATGTGACCCTCCCCATGGACACAACACTGGCCATTCCTTATTGTCTTAAAAAAAACCGGATACCTTCATCTTTCTCATTGGTTTAGCCCATTATGAATCTTGGATTTACATTCCATGGACTAAATTCTGAGGCAAGATTTCAGAGCTTAGAGGAATGAATATGAGCCACATAGAAAAAGTTTTCCTGTGACTAGTGTACATTGTTAGGAAAAGAATATTATTCATATACATGACATACATTTACTCCATTCATTCTCTCAATCTTCTCAATATCCTTATTGAAGGGGGAAAAAAAAGAGAAGGAGGTGATAACAAGGTATTTTAACTAGTGTAGATGGGAAAGCTAAAGTGCCAGATGAAGTCCCACTCCACCATGACAGAAGGTGTGGAATCAGTAAATGACACTTCCACTCACTGCTCAAGCCTTAAAATCTCACCCCTTCTCAGACATTCACTTTGACCCGTTTGAATGAAAGCAGTGCTCATTTAAGGCAGAGGCTTTAGCAGCCATACACCAATTTTTCCTCACTTGTCATTTGCTTTCAAGGAGAAAGTTATGATTAGAAATGGCAAGCCAAGGAGGGGGATTGGTAGAAAATCAGAAAAACACTTTCTTTTTACATGCAAAGTTCAAGGCACATCCAAAGTACAAATGATTATAAATCAGAATGACTTTTTCTTTTTTACTTTCCTTTCTCTTTCTCTCTTCCTTCCTTCCTTCCAAAGTCAAATGTATGCGAGGATTTTTTGTTTTTTTTTTCAATGGAAGAACAAATAGACACATAGCCAATCTGATTGTATCATTTTTAAGATTTCATCCATCATTTTTTAAATGAATGAATAAATGAATCACAAAACTGAGAGCCATTCATTTACCTGTTATACAATCTGTCCATTCTAGAAATTACATTTCTCCAAAGATATTTTTTACACATGGTTTGCTTGTTCTAATTATTAATAGTTATTCATCACTTTAATTTTCAAGTCATTTTATATCTATGAAGTAACAAAAATAATGCATATGGTGACAGAGTATCATATAGATGCCCCATCATATAGATGAGGGAAAGTGGATTCAGAAGGCCGTAGAATCAAAGCTGATGTTAGGATATTTTCCCCAACACTGAACCTCACTTTTTTCTTACATAACTGTTTGTGGGTCCTGGTCATACTCTGAAAATTGAAACCCTTGCCAAAAGTGGTTGTGCTAAATTATTTTACCTTCTAAATTGCAAAGGATATCTGGGATTTCACATCTGTTTAATATTGCCCCAATTCAAGCTCCTGGTTTGGATTTCATATGGTCATTTCAAAGGTTTAGATATCTTCTTGGCCATGTAAGCTTTCTTAGCAATCAACATTGTAATGAGCTAATTGCAAACCAATGTGTGGCATATTGGTTCAATTTCTCCATACAATGTTGTACACAGGTTTTAAATTCTAAACAGAGGCAGCCTGGGGCAAAATGCTTTGGGTTTTTTAGTAAGTGTAGAACCACTGTAAAATTGTTTAATTGTTTTTTCTTTCCAGAGTAAGAGAGCATCATATCAACCACTGCTTCCTTCTGGTTGGAAAAAATAAGAATATGAGTGGTAAATGTTCCTTTGGTCTGCTTTTTGACTCAAATTGAGACTGAGAGCATGAAGTTGAATAACTTGAGAGCAGACTTGGAAATTTCAGGGATAGAAGCTATCACTGCTATCACATTATTGTTCTATGAATGAGCCAAAGAGCATCCAAAGAATTCTGTCAAGTTAATAACTCATGCTGTGGATTTTTAAGAAGTCTTATTTCATAGAATTTTATTCCTTCTAAAACTCAAACAATTTGTTAAATATAGTTTAAAAATGGAGTTTGATTATCCCTTTATTAAAATCTTGTCAGATAAATAGATTATAAATCAAAAAATGCCTAGTCAGGACAGGTATGTTTATTTGAGGTTGGGGAATATGATTGCCATACACACCACCCCCTTCTTATCAGAGAAGGAAACCAAAAACTGTGCAACCCTCTGTCTCTAGTAACTCCTGGTTGTGCCCAAGAGGGAGTTATAATGAAGGGTTTATACCACAACTACTGAGTCATTCAAAATTCCCTGTGGGCCCGTCCATTCTACAAACAGAGCTGTGTTCCCTGCCTTGTGATGAAAGCACCTCAATGGATAAAATACACAACCCCAGAGTAAACTCTGACACACCTTGAGCAAAGCAACTTAGGGCTGGGGCAGAGAAGGCAGACGCTGTGGGAGGTAGGAGCATTCTATCCCAACAGCTCCTCTTAGGTCCCTTCACAAGCCCTGGCAGAAAACACAGGCTGAGGTGTTAATGCATTCTTCCCTCAGAAAAGGCTGCTACTCTTTTGTTTCCAGGCCACCTACAGTAAGACAGAGAAGGAAAGGAAAAGGGAAAAAACAAGAGGAAGGGGAAAGGAGAAATGAAGAGAAAGAAGATGAGGAGGGTGGAGAGGAGAAAGAAGCAGGGAGAAAAGAGGAGAAGATTCAATGAGCTGCCTGAGGAGGCTGTAAGCAAGAGAGCCAGTTAATGCCAATTGTGGCAGTGCTTTCTGTGAGGAATACAGCTGTCCAGAAACTGGAGGGAAGCCACCACCTCATTTCACAGAGGCCACTGAACAGCTGTTATGAGACAACAGCCTTCGTTTGCTATTGACCTGGTCTAGATATGTATTGATGGCCAATCCCCACCCCAAGCAGCCCAATGTCTCTGGTGCTTTGAGGCTCTCTGAGTGTTATTTTTTAGTTAGTTTTGAGAATAGTGTATTAACCTCTAGAGACACCCCAGGTTGGTGGGGGAGGGCAGGGGAATACAAAAGAACACTCTGTAAAGTTATACAAGATGAATTCTTTCAGGACAAGAAGCTGTCAGAATGAATACGTTGAAACTCACCCTCTTTTCCTAAAACTTGACTCAATGTCGTCATTCTCCCTAAATCTTTGACCCAATGCAATAGACCAAAAGAAACAAAGAAAAATGGTCAAAAAGTCAGCTTTTCCTCTACTCTTACTCTATAGCTCATAGGAAACCACAGGCAAACATTAAGTGTTAAAATACAATAGGCCATTCTTTATAAATGGTTTTACAGTTGCTTTTTCTAAAAAAACATCACTTATACATTGCTTCACTCATATACTGAGTACATGAACAGAGCATGACAAAATATATTAAGATTCATGCTGGTTCATGCCATTCCAGAGGCAATAGTGCAGTTTGTTCCCACTGAGAGCAAAGGATGCCACACCTCCTCTCAAGAATTGGTAGACACTAATGCACAGAGAAAATAAGCTAGATGTCCCAATCTCAGTGGAGATGGTGAAACTAGTAGAATTACTATAGCATAAAAAATCCACATTTGATATGGGGATAAAATACCTGCAATGAAGATGACCATACAATGAGCTATGTTACCCAGGGAGGTTATGAAAATGCTATCAGTGGACTTGTTTTCAAGGTAGGGAGGAAGGCTAATAAGGCAATCTCTCAAAACTTTTTTTTAAGCCTATGGTACTATTAAAATAATAGTTTAAAGTAAGTTAATATGTAACACATACCTAAAACCATCTGACAAGGCTCATGGCAGAATACCATAATCATAAATTATTGCTGTGTTTACATTTCAATTTTGAAGGCAAATTTTTTGTCCAATTAAGTAAATCCTTATGCTTTTCTAAGAGGTAGACAGGAAAGCATCTGTTTGTCTTCCGAGGACAAAATATAAGGCACGCAACTCAAATCTATTTTTAAAATCTAGCTTCATTTAGTAGATCAACACTGGTAGTCTTTTATCAAGACATAACCACTTAGGTAAATGATTATTTTAAAAATAAATGTGTACAAACTCCTAAATACTTTTATTGTGTTTTCTCAGGAGAATTTTCTATCATGATTTAAAGATTCAAAATCTGCTTTCCCAAAAATAAAAACAATACACTTTATGATTTTTGTATCAGCAATGAATTAAATGATACACAAATCTAAGACGCTAAACTCCCCAGCACAAATATTTCTATTTTTTCTTGATAAATGTTAAATAATACCAGCTCACTCAGCAAATTGGCATTCACCCCTTAATCAAGAGAAGTCTTGTTCTGACAGACTTCAATCATCAGGCACAGAATCTATTTCTGGGGTCACATAGGCCCATAGGATCAGAAGCAAACCTCTGAATTGATATTCTATCTCTAAAATGGAGCTAAAAATGTCTTCCCATACTTATCTCATGTTGTTGGCTAATGTATTCATGTTTTTTAAGAAACTTAGTCTTAGTCTAAAAATACTCAAAATAAAAAGCAATCTTGACTCATAAGTTTATTCAAACCTATCTGCATCAATAGATTCCCGAAAATAAAAACCTTTGGAAAAAAAAATGTTCCTGGGGCGCCTGGGTGGCGCAGTCGGTTAAGCGTCCGACTTCAGCCAGGTCACGATCTCGCGGTCCGTGGGTTCAAGCCCCGCGTCAGGCTCTGGGCTGATGGCTCAGAGCCTGGAGCCTGTTTCTGATTCTGTGTCTCCCTCTTTCTCTGCCCCTCCCCCGTTCATGCTCTGTCTCTTTCTGTCCCAAAAATAAATAAAAGTTGAAAAAAAAAAATTTAAAAAAAAAAAATGTTCCTAGCAGGTCAGATCTGATATTAGTATGAATTAACAACCTGTTCTAACTGACTTTAAGGAAACTTTACTTACTTAGTGAAAAACAGGAAAGATTACTATAACTGTGGATGGACAAACTTTGCCTAAAAAATAATAATCACCCTGAATCTTTACCCAAACTCAACCCTGGACTGAACCTGTGTGAGACTCCTCTAGGGAGGCATGTTCCTTAACTCTAAATTATTCACCATGTAACACTCCTGCATCTTCCATGATTCTAAGGAGACAAGAAAGAAAATCTACCCAAGTATCCCTAATCCTAGAAAACACTTGTTCTCCTAAGTTTCCAGAAAGGGGTAGAACCAGAAGGGGGTAGAAAAACATTCAATAACAAAGGAGGAAAACCACTGACATTTTAATGACAGTGTGCTTGTCTCACAGAAGCCTCAAAAAATCCGAAGCCTGTCACTATGTGTGACACTACTTTGTACCTTCTTTAAGAGACTATTTTATTGTGGCACCTGGGTGGCTCTGTCTGTTAAGCATCGGGCTCTTGATTTTGGCTTAGGTCATGACTTTATGGTTCCTGGGATAGGGTTCCCTGCAAAGAGAGCCAAGCCTGCTTGGGATTCTCTCTCTCCTTTCTCTCTACCCCTCTCCACCTCCCCACTTCTCACAAGGGCTCATATATGCATGCTTTCTCTCTCTCAAAAAATAAACTTCAAATAAATAAATAAATAAATAAATAAATAAATAAATAAATAAATATTTTTTAAATAGACAGAGACTGTTTTATTCATCCTACACGGAAATATTTCTCTACTACCCTGGGACCTCAGAACTATGGGTCTTGAAAGAGCTATCAAAGCTATTTGTTTTGTTTTGTTTTTTAAGTTTATTTATTTGTGAGAGAGCATGTGAGTGTGTGCATGCACACACAAATGGGGGAGGGTCAGAGAGAGAGAGGGAGAGAGAATCCGAAGCAGGCTCCTCACTGTAACACAGAGCTATATGCAGGGCTCAAACCCATGAACCATGAGATCATGACCAGAGCCGAGATCAAGAATTGGATGCTCAACCAACTGAGCCATGAGGCACCCCTAAAAGCTATTTGATTTTTTGTGTACAAAATGACTCTTCTAGAAGGGGTTAGCAGGCAATTGGGGGATGGAGGCAAAGGATAGGGCAGAAAAATAAGGCTGGATTTGGAAGAATGAATATAATAAGGGCCTGAGAGGGCAGTGCACATTTAATAACATTTGATTCCTTGATCATAATAGATTTTGGATCTATTAATATATTAAATATTGGAAAAATAGAGAAATGTAAAGAATTTGGAGGTTAGTTCAATGAAAGGATGTGACATTGGAAATCAGTGGGTAAAATATTTTCCTCTTCTACATGTAGCCCCAGGGAAAAAATATGGGAAATGGGAGAAAAAGGATAGGAAAAAGCCAAAGACATCTGATTATATAATAAACTAAGCTCAAATTCACTCAAAATATCAGCCACCAGAAGACATTTATTCAGTTCACCAATCCATTTACAACAAACATTTATTGAAACCCACAAAGAGCTTGTCATTGTGCTAGGCACTGAAAAGGATTACTGGTCTCAAACAAATTTGGAGTCCAGTAGAGGGAGACAAACATGTAAACTAAAGAAGGCAACTCATGGTATAGGTGCTGTAATAAATAAAATTGCAGTATACAGTATGGTATAAAAGAAGAATTAGCCAATTTTATGTGGGACAAGAGTAAATAAAGTGTTAATGAAGAAAATACACAAGCCCTACTAAGTATAGTACTGCAAAATTCAGAAATGTGATATTTGATAATAGAACAAGTTCAAAGAAATGTTTATATATACCTCCAATAGAGATTATTTTATCAAGAAAATTTTATCAATAATCTCTATTAGAGTAACTTATGTAGTATTTTTTGACGTTGGAACATAAGTTATTTAGGTATAGATAACCTTTTGATAAACAGTAACATTGTTATAGTTACACAAAAGGAAAAAAAGTTTGATTAAAGCTTTGTTCTGATAGATTCTACCAGTAATAGCAAAGAACAGGGATCTAAATATATCTTTTTTCTCCTTTTATAACTGACAGAAAGTTAGTATATTCAATCTTAATATCTGAATATTATGGTATATCATGGAAGTTAGGAAGCACTTCTTGGTAATGCTATTCACTTCCAGTTGAAGAATAATCAGTAATGGGCATAACAGTGACCAGGTCAATTCTAGTCTTCCACTACCACACTTGTATGATTTTGAGCCATTCATTTCATTTTTAGGTTCTCTATGTACATCACAAAGACAAGCTCATAAAACACATTGAGATTCCAAATTAGTGACTATTGTAATATTGGAGTCTTTGGAAACTTTATGCTGCTACAGGATAAAAATGGGTTGAGTAACTCAGAATCCAAATTTTCATTTTTCTGGTTCTCTTCAGTCTATAGCTTTGGGTGTCTTTCTTGCTTCTTTGTCTATTATTTCGATTACTTTTGTCTTCTCATGACAAATCACCCTGATAGTGTATAGGACGCAGGGCCAGAAACACTGAAGATATTTACTTGGAGAATTTTATGAGCTAGTGCAAGAAAGATGTGGAAATCAAGATTTTATGGAAATAGGAAACATTTGTGAACTGTAGAGTCTGTAGTATACATGCACAATGAACATTTTTGTTTCCGTAGAGTATAAACTCCTGCTGGGAAACAGTTAAATCCTAGGATTTCAAAAAAACACATTATGGAAAAATTCAAACAAAAACGTAAAAATGCAAAAGTAGAGTGATGAGAATGAGGAATCCCATGTATCCATCAACCAGCTTCAAAAGATATAAACTCATGTCCAATCTTGTTTCATCTCTACCATCCTCACCTACTACCGTGCTTTCCCTGTAATTTTGAAAGAAGTTCAGGTCAGGTTTTTCGATTCTCTCAAAACATCTGCGAGGTTTCTTTGTCTACAGAAAGCATCATATAAATTAGCTAGCTAATTGATTTATTCTTTTATATCTAGCTTTTTACTCACAGTGATATTTATTTGTCAAATGCTAGGAAAGAAATGGAAAACAGACATTCCTCCCCATCATTTTTGAGCTTGAATCCAATTTTTCATCTGAGTACCCTTGTGCTACAGTGATAGGTGTTGTAAAAAAAAATGCACAGATAAACAATAAAATGTAACATTTTTCATAAATTATTGAACCACAGTCACTTCCTTTTTTTCCCCATTTTTAATGGTATGCAGTACACATGTTGACTCAGAGTGAGATTGCTTTTTAAATTATGAGGTGGTCTCAGTTTACTCATTTACATGCATCCCCAAATGCAATGTACTACAAGGTACAGCATGAAATTGCCAACTGGGTCATAAGAATGTGACAATTGTGATAGAACAAAAGCTGATAAAAATTCATGAAAGTGAGCAATGAGAAGCTGATGTGTTTCTTAATGTAAAATTTCTCATAGGGAAACTTCATTGATAAAACAAAATCATGATATTTACCATAAAAAGCAAAAATAATATAAAACTTAACTTCTTAGTGAAACCCATAAGAATAGGTCTGTGTGCCTATTCCCTAAAGTCATTCTCCTTCCCTGAATCATCGAACATTCCCCAAAGGTAATAACCTCCTCCATTAGAGATTATTCCATCTTCCCAACCACTTACCATTCCAGAACAACTCCCAGCCTAAAAAGTGATGAATGGATGTTTGGAGGGTTTTATAGAAAATATAATACCTTTCCCCATATCACTGATCACTAAGGGAGTGTGTGGAGGGTGGGAGGGCAGACGTGTGTGCATCTATTTGAGTCTGCATCTTCTCCAACAGAAAGTATAAAATTTTACCTGATGCTATGCCAGAATAGTGTACTTGCATATGCATGTACATTAAATTTTGTAGGTGTGCTTTGCTATATTGGAAAACATATTCAAATAATAAATCTCAATAAATGAAAATGACTTTCTTTTCCTACAGTATATAAAAATGCCAGGGCAATCTGCTTTCCATGTTCAGACACCAAAGAGCTAAGCATTGAGTGATATCCAACTTTATGACAGACATAAAAATGAAATAAAAATGGGTAAGAAGATAAACATTTAAAGAGATAAACACTGTCAAACAGAAATGATTACAAAGTTTGTAACAATCTGCAGTTTTCATTGTTTTCTGTTTACCTAGCTTTCTGTACTATGAATTTCGCTCACTCATTTCCCTTCTTTTAATAATACATGTTTCCATAATCATTGACATTAAAGTAAAGGATGTGAAACAGGACTCAGTTTATATTTATTGGGAGAAATATCAGTAACTTTAAGTGCAAAAATTTCCTTATACTTGAATGTTTCATCTAGCTACTTCCATTTAATAGCTCTGGAAAATTGAGCTCCTTCTTCACAGGGGTACTCTTTCCTTTTTTACTATATGAAACACCGCATTCAACCTTTTTTGACCTACTAAAACAGCAATTTCATATTATTTAACCTAGTAACATTTCAAATGTCAAAAGGTCTGCAGATTGCCATTGCACTTGAGCATATATATGGTTATTTCTTGGCAAAATGCCCAGAGAAAAAATGGAAGTATTTCCATTGGTGCACACATGACATTATTTGAAATTTTATATTTTTAAAAATCATCCTAATGAATGGAAAATAAATTTATATTATTTTTTTAGTCTGGCAGGTCATTGTCTCTGTCAGTAGTCTAATGTAGCCCCTGGAAGAAATTACATTTCCTACCAAATAGTGCAATATGCCCAGTGGTTCCTTCTTCAAAATGATGGCACCCAATATGTGTGAGAACATATAATATCACTAGAAAATCCTATAAAACCATTGGCTAGAAAACATTTTGTAGACGATATGTTGCTTAGTTACTAACAAATTAGATGTGCTTATACTGCAATAATGATGGGAGGGAAAAAAGGACAATCTAAAGTGTTAGAGGTAGAAAGGCCAACGTGAATGGGAGACTAAGCCAAGTGATGTAAGGATGGTACTCAAGTTAGCAGGAAAGGATTTCTATCACAATCTAAAAATTTGAGATTTACTTATTTCCATAAAAAGCTTAAAAAGTGACTCAAACATTTTCAGAGTATAGAATAATTCCTTCTCTGGGCAAGTACTACATCTTTGCTATTCCTAAAGCTAGTGCTCTTAATGAGAACTTGGCTTCTGAGTTGCCCTCTCAATTTGGGGGTTAACTTAGTCTGTTCCTATTGTAGAAAAAGTTAAATAAACTCCACAAGGCAGATTAAACATATTCTTTAGACACTAAGTCACCACTTTACTTCTATGACTCACCTTCATTAAATTTGTCAAAGCAAAATAAAGTTAACAGTAAAGAAATGTGGATTATATCATAGGCCACCAAGTAAGTCTACAATTATCTTCTCACACAATCTTTTTTTATAATATTGATAATATCAATACAAACAGTACCAACAAGTAATAATAGCTGACACTGAGAACTTCTTATATAACAGTAACTCTTCTAAATGTTTTAATTGCATTAAGTCAGTTAATCTTCATACCCATCTTATTGGCCTAAATACAAGTATTAGGCTCATTTCATAAGTGAGAAAACCAAGGCTCAGGGAGGGGTAAAGCAGATTTCCAAAGGGTACAACCTTTGGATCACAAATTATGATGCTAGAAGGTGCCCATGAAGCAGTCAACCAGTTTATTCCTCAATTTGTGTGGTAGGCTAAAAAAAAATTCCCTCCTCCTGAAAAAAGAATTTTAAATACTAATTTCTGGAATTCATAAATGTTATTCTATTTGGAAAATAGGTTTTTGCAGGTGTGATCATGTGAAAGATCTTGAGATGGAGAAATTATCCTGGATTATTCAGGTGGGCCCTAAATGCCATCTCACACATTTTTGTGAAAGAAAAGCAGAGGGAGATTTCACATGAGTGTGTGTGTGCGCGTGCACACACACACGCACGTGCGCACGGGTGAAAATGAGAAGACAGCAAAAAGAGATTTGAAGATTCTGGCCCTGAAGATGTCGTCACAAACCAAGGAATGTTGGCTGAAAGAGGCAAAAAAGAATTCTTCCCTACCACTTCTGACCTGACCAACACCTTGATTTGTGGCCCAGTGATACTGATTCCAGGCTTCTGGACTCCAGAACTGTGACAGAATAATTTCTATTGGCTAAAGCCAACCAGTTTGTGCTAATCTGTTACAGCAGCCATTGGAAACTAACACAGGCTACAATTAAAAGAATATCTACACTTTTGAAAATAAGTTAAATGTTCCTGTTTTCAAAAAGTCTATAATTCTTTACTTGGGGGCCAGTCCTGTGCACTATAGGATACTTAGCAGCATCCCTAGTCTCTACCTACTGCATGCTAGTTGCAACATCTCACCCAGTCCCCCAACCAAAAATGTTTCCAGATATTGTTAAATGTCCCCAGGGAACAAAATCATGGCCAGTTGCTGTTTTAAAGTAAGTATAAATGCTGGTAAATATAACCAGTTTGACTGAAATAAGTTAGGAAACAAAAGTGGAACTAATATGCCTCTTTTACATTGGTCTTGTTTTAAAGGAAATCATAAAGCTGTAAGGCAGATCAACAAGGACCCCCTTTCACAGTAAAAGATAGACTTATTTGAAAGAATAATTGAGAGTTTATTTTTAATCAGATAATTTTGTGACTGATCTCGAGGCCAAAGGACAGCTTGCTCATGTTCCATATCTCTTCAATACTTCTTAACTCAGGTTTCTGGGAATGAGGATTCTAAAACCAATCCTTGATTTACATGGATTACACTGACACTCAGGACAGGTGTTCATCTATTCATATATGTATCTAGAGCATATGGAGGTGATGTGCATTAGACATTAGCAGTTTCATTAATTTAAGTGGTCAGCAGGCATATTTTTAATTCTCTCGGTGATTTGGAAGTGGAGGTAAGGAGAAAAGGACTTAGGAGAAGGCCAACTGAGATGCTTTTCCCTTGTTTCACCCCAAAATGGGATCTTTGTTCTTTCTATAGCAGATAAAAATAAAACTAAGGGACATGGGTAATGGGGCTCCTACTAGTGACAAGCTATCATGACCCTTAAGAGAAATAGAAACTTGTGAGGCAGCTTTTCAGCCCTTTATTTTCAAAATAATGGAAAAAACTGCATAAGAACCAAAATGTCTTAAAGCCATAAATGGAATGATTTTTGTGAATGTTTATAGAAATAACACATTCTAAGCTACTAGAACTTTTAGAAATTTCAACTGCACTATGATTTCCCTTAGAATCATGTAAGTACTTGATTTTTTAAATAACACCAGGAGTTACGGGATACTCTCCAGACATCTACTTTATTTGCATTAGGGTCAAAAAAATCACAACTCTGCTTTCAGATCTAAATAATCCTCACAACCCCAATAGATAGTCCATTACAGTTTCCTCCTATTACCAAGTGAGGGCAAAGCTTAATAGCTGGCTTTCATTTCAAATACCTTCAGCCAGCAATTCGTTTCTGCTCATCTTGCAAAGATAATGCATGTATAAACAAATATGGGCAAATGTTTATTGTTATTTTTAATCAGACATCATTTGTGAGAGTATATGGGCAAAGTTGTTGTAACCCTCCTATTCCTGGCATCACAACCACTCCCTCCCAAGGCAGAGGATGCAAGCCCTGCCCCAGCTCTTGTACTAGCAAGTCAAAGCCTTCTGCTGAGGATCACTTTCACAGTCATGCAAAAATTAGTACAAGCAGCTCTGTAGACTGAAAGTAGATGGGGCCAGTTCTGTTGCCAGAGATATGCATTTCTGCTCCTCCTTCTGATTAAGTGTTTTGCTCTTTTGACTGAGGGAGTCCCAGTGGGTGAGGAAAGCTACCTTGAATTGTCATCTCTTAAGAGGAAGCTGACATTGCTAATAGTTCAAACTTAGGTTGACGGATGAGACTGTCCCAGCCTGAGAGACTGGCAATCTTTGTCATTGTCAGGATCAGGTAAGCGATTTCACCTATCAAAATTCTGGTCTCCCTCTACCTTGTCCTACTGTATCCCAAAAGGGAGAGGAGCAGTACTGTTACTGAAAAAAGAAGTCTCCTGTGATTTGAGTTGTTGACTTTGCAAATCCAAGGACTCTGGCTTGCAAATTGGGAGAGTACTCTCCCACTTCTTTGTAGTGAATAAAGTGGCATAAGAAAGAACATGGAAATAAATGAAGGTTTTATGAGGCCTGAAGTTTCTATAGTTTAGGAGGGCCCTCTTTAAGAAAAAGGACGTGTAGTTATAAATACAAAAATTAGATACAAAAGTGAATAACTATTCAGAATGTTGAAAAGATATCACAACAAATTACAGATTTTAAAAGGCTGAGAGATACCACAAACACCATAAAATCCAGAAAAATAGCACAGCACTTTTTATTAATTAACTACAAGATACATTTCTTAAATTTTTGACTGTATATTCTTTGATCACCTCTTCATAATACAATAATTAATATTATCACATAATTTTTATAGAATAAAAAGTCTTTTATACAAAATTGCAAATAGGGATAAAATTCCTTATTATTATTGATCATTTAGAAGACTTTCTTTCAACTTTACAACTCATTAATGTCAATATAAAATTTTAGGAGGTGTGTCAACTGTTCTTTCATGTAAGAGTTGTATGGCTGGATTTTCCAGCAATGAGTTTCTCATTTTATACATTTCCAACTTTATTTTTCCTCCACAATCACATCTTTAGTCCTTTGGTCCTGTACTTTGCTATCACAGTACCAGTTGATTTGTTATGGAGGGCAATATTCCTAGAAACAATTCCATACCAGGACAGCTAGCAGTAGCTAAACTATGCACAAGTGACCGAAAATAACATAAATACATCCCATTAAATTGGAACTAAATGCATTTCTACTAAAAATGACTGCTGCTCTCCAACATCACTGAACACAAAGGTATGAAAGAATAAAAGTCAGGATGTAAAGAGGTAGGTGATTTAACCAATTTTAGTTAAAATGCCTCACTTGTGTGAAGTTTGCAAAAATATACGACTATATGAACACATTTCAAGTGAAGTGCCTGAAGCTTAGCTTCATTAGCAAACCATGAACTGCCTTGGGGAGAACTGTGAAGGCTGCACCCTCTGGCCACACATTCCCATCCCTCCCTTATTTTTCCTCACATACTTCATAATTCTTTGTCCTATATTAACTGCAGAAAGAAGATGGTCATGAAGATTTATGCACACATTCATCAAATACACAGGATCTGAGGAACAGGGTAAAGCAAAGACATGGAGATGGCATAGTTGAAGAAATAAGTACATGAAGTCAACTTCATCCCATACACATTCACTACACTACAGGTATTATGTACCTGTACAGTATTAAGTACTATACTTAGTGTTAGAAATAAAAATATGACTGCAATCGGGACCTTGCCCCATGAGGGGTCCTCATTTTAAAGATAATGTGTGTAATCAAATTCACACGTGTGAAATATGTTCCTTTATAAAAACACATAAAATCATGAAAACAAACTATGAGAAAACATAGGTAAATATTTAACTCATCTCTTTTGGAGGATGGATAATTAAAGTATATAATGGAAGAAATCACAAAGGAAAATCTATAGATATTACATTAAAATACTACTCTATTTACAAACTATTATCAACCAAATTAAAGGACAAAGAATAAACTGGAAAAAAAGTCCAACATATTTATTGCAAATGGAAGGTAAATATAATTTTTCTGCAAAGAGTTATTTAAAGGGGCGCCTGGGTGGCGCAGTCGGTTAAGCGTCCGACTTCAGCCAGGTCACGATCTCGCGGTCCGTGAGTTCGACACCCGCATCAGGCTGTGGGCTGATGGCTCAGAGCCTGGAGCCTGTTTCCGATTCTGTGTCTCCCTCTCTCTCTGCCCCTCCCCCGTTCATGCTCTGTCTCTCTCTGTCCCAAAAATAAATAAACGTTGAAAAAAAAAATTACTTGAAAAAAGATCTATCAACCCAATAGAAAAATAGGCAAGAGACATGATAGGCAATATAGAAAAAAATATAGCCAAAACCATATATGAATATATATTTAAAACAAAAAGTAATCAAAAACATATAAATTAAAGCAATTCATGATATGTTTTTCAGTTATAAAATTATAAATATCGTTTGTTTTAAAGACAGAAATTAACCCTGATGAGCATATATCGATATCACAACTCTAACATATTATTAAAAGAGTGCCAATTGGTATAAATATTGTGGTAGATTGAATAATGGCCCCCAAAGAAAACTAGGTCAAAAATGAACAAATACTTCGACCTTTAAAACCATTCTAAGAAATAATTAAAAAAATTTTTTAAGTGGAGAAATGCTATACATAGTAGCATTACTTCTAATGGCAAAATAGTAGATAAAAACCACCTGCCCACTAACAGGGAATAACAAGGTAAGTTATAATGTACGTATATAAATAAGTATTTTACAATCATGGATTTGTTTAGGAATATTCAATATTAAAACTATGCCAGAGGTATAACATGAAGATATTTTAAAGTAGATCATAAGAATGTATATGTATGTTATGATTTCACTCATATGAGGACTTTAAGATATAAAACAGATGAACATAAGGGAGGAAGAAAAAATAATATAAAAACAGGAAGGGGGACAAAACATAAGAGACTCTCAAACATAGAGAACAAACAGAGGGTTACTGGAAGGGTTGTGGGAGGGGGGATGGTCTAAAAAGGTAAGGGGCATTAAGGAATCCACTCCTGAAATCATTGTTGCACTATATGCTAACTGGGATGTAAATTAAAAAAATAAATTAAATTTTTGGGGCGCCTGGGTGGCTCGGTTAAGCGTCCGACTTCGGCTCAGGTCATGATCTCACAGTCCGTGAGTTCGAGCCCCGCGTTGGGCTCTGTGCTGCCTGCTCAGAGTCTGGAGCCTGTTTCAGATTCTGTGTCTCCCTCTCTCTCTGCCCCTCCCCTGTTCATGCTCTGTCTCTGTCTCAAAAATAAATAAACATTTAAAAAAAATAAATTAAATTTTTAAAAAAGGAAAAAAATAAACATTAAAAGTTTTTAAAAAAAAGAATGTATATGTATGAAAAGTTTTACAAATTGATCACAGTATGCTTGTAGTGATGGAAAATAAGGGGAAAATATGAATGTGCAACAATAAATAAATTATAGTCCACCACATGATAGGATATTGTGGAGCTATACCAGGGACTACAAGTTGCTTGCCTAATACCCATTCTACCTTATTCTTATTTCTTAGTAACATAACCCCATTCTATTTGAGACTACCTACCAGATAAAATTCTGCATTTACCAACTTCCTTTACAGCCAGGTAATCGTGACACTACATCCTAGCCAGTGAGATAAAAGCAAAATTTATTGGGTGGAACTTCTGAAAATACTCCCTTAAAGGTTAGATAACTGGTAGGTTTTCTTTTTCCCATTCTCGCATTTATGCTTCTAATGAGGACATGGTGGCTAGAGTCCTGGCAGCCATCTCGGATTCTGTGACAATCTTGAAGATGGAAACCACATGCTAAGTCTAGTAGAACAGAAATATAAAAATGTCCTGGGTCCCTAATGACCATAGATATCCCAAACAAGCACAGGATGGATTATTTCTGGTCTTTAATGTGAGAGAGATATAAGCCCCTCTGGCATTTTGCTATTAGAAACATCCATACGTAACTAACACAATATTTTAAAATTGTGTTTGACTGTACTGCCAAAATAGGTAATTCAAGCAAAAGCCCCCCACTGAAAACAAATAGAAAAGTTAGGCAAAAAATTTTTTTTTAAGATTTTGAAGCTATGAGACCTAAGGAGACAATAAAAAATTATAGGATTTCAAAGATTTAAAAGAAAAGGTCCCAGAGAGGTGCATCTGGCATTTGAGGCCACTTTAATTGTGAGAGTGTTTGTAGATTCTAGAAAAGCAGCCAAGAGGCTAAGAACCTAAGCAGAGCTTTTGAAAAACTTTAGGATAGAGAGACAAAAATTAAAATTCAAGACCCCAATGCTTTATATTAAGACCTCAAAAAGCTGTGCCATAACACAAAGAATAAATCTGAACTATATCAACCCTCACAGGGAATAAAAACAATAATCCCAAACCCTGAAATTAGATTAAAGATGTTCCTTAGCCACTTGTCAAACAAATGTAAAGCCTTGCTGAGGAAAAGTTACATTGTACTAGTTTACAATTTATATATAATGCATTACACTCAATCAAAAATGCACACACACACACACACACACACACCAAAAACTGTGATGGGGGGATAGTATGATAGTCAAAGAAACAAAGCAGTCAAATAACTAGATAGTGGAGTTATCAAAAAACAAATGCTGAATCAAACATCAATAATAGACATTAAACATGTGTGAATATGTGTGAGGAAGCAGAATTAAAGCCTGGAAGGATTTTAAAAAAACTAGAAATTTTGAATCAAATCAAAATTTCAGAAAGCAAAAACACAATAACCAAAATTAAGAACTCAATAGATAAACTTAAGAAGAACTAAATTGCAGTTGAAGAGAGAGTTAGTGAATTCAAAGACAATTGGGTAGAAGGAAAGGGTTCAGAATAAAGCACATAGTTTTAAGAGCATGAAAAATACAAAAAACACTAAGAGAATAAGAGACTAAAGAGATTTAGACCATTAAGAAGCTCTAAATGTACCTTCAGGACTACTAGAAGAAGAAGAGAAACAAAGAGCTGAGAACATTCCAAAAATGATGAAAACGGCATAGTTTATTAAGTTCATAATTTTTCTCATATTATCTTGACTGGAGAGTGCTGAACTTCTTAAATCTCTGGGGTGGTGCCTTTCATCTGTTTTAAAGTATTCTTGTGCATTATATCTTCAAACATTGCTTAAGTACCATTCTTCTGCTTTTTTTTTTAGACCCTACTTATATACTGGACAATGTCCTGCAAGTCTCTTAAACTCTTATTCATTCAAATTTATATCACCTGGCCTTTGAATTCACTAATCTTATCTAGCATGTGCAATCTAATACTAAGCCATTCCCATGCAATCCTAACTTCAGATATTGTTTTTATTTTCAGATCCATAGTATCCGCCTAGAAAAAAAAATTATATTTATCTATAGAAATTCTCCACCTTTTTATCAAATTTATCCATTTTTTTCTATTTTCCATAACAAATTTTAATAGTCATTTCAACACCCTTGTCTACTAATTTCAACATCTGGATCATCTGAGGGTCTGGGATGTGTATTTCTCTTTGATTGTGGATCACATTTTTCTCCTTCTTCATGTTGCATAATTGTTTTATGTATGCCAAACAGACAATAGAGACTGAACTTGATGTTATTTTCCCTTAGAGGGCATACCTTTCCTCTGTCAGGCAGACAGGGTGACTGGGTCTTTTGAACTAATTAGAAATTGAGCTGGGTAAGTGTTGGGTTGCCACTTTAGTTAGACTAAATCACAAAGGTGTGAGCTGTTCTGTTTATTATAAACTTTCCAGCACACAGAACTTTGGCTTCTAAGTATTAGGACCTAGAAATAGTTTTTATTGAGTGTTTCAGTCCAGTCTCCCTCCTGCAGAACCCTAGAAAAGAGCCTCGTGGAGAAATATGGTTGGGGAAACAGCTATACATTTAGGACTTAACAAGTTTCCAAGTGGCTATGCCATCCCTCCATTCAAAGCTCCTCTGATCTCTCTTTCCCTCAGCAATGTCTGTCTCAAAACCACAGCCTAAGACTGTACTTGGTAAAACCCCAGAGGGACATGGTTGCCAAACTCTGTCAATACAGTACATGTCTTCAGTTTCTGGAAATTAATTCCTCTAGACCTCTTGACTTTCATAGACATAGATATAGAGATATAAATAATATGTATATATAATTTCTAAATTCATCTAGGTTTTCTAGTTTTTACAGAAGAAGCAATGTTCTGCCACTATTTTATATATCCTAAAGGAATGTAGAAGTTCCTGTAACTATAAAATAATTTAATTCAATTAAAAATTTTCCATCCAGAAAACTCCATGCCTGCATGACTTCATAGGTAAATTATACCAAATTTTTAAAGAAGCAATAATACTAATCTCACATAAGCTCTTCAAGAGAACTGAAGAAGAAGAAACACACTCTTATATTTTTAGGCAGCATAACCTTGATATCAAACCTTATAAGAAAGGGAAATCACAGCCAAATCTCTCTCATGAGTATAATTGCAAAAACAAAGCAACAAAAATTGTGAGATTTAACTCTAATCTAAATTTATTTGCAAACAAACACCAAAAGAATAATACATCACAACCAGTTGAGTTTACTTCAGTAACGTGAGGTTTATTATTTGACAACATAACTTCCCATATTAACAGAGAAAGAAGTAAAATCATATTTAATATCTCAATATATTCAGAGAAAATACTTAATAAAATTCAACAATAGTTCATAATAGAAGCTCATTGAAAACCAGGAGTAGAAGACAACCTTTTTAATCTGATGAAAATTATTTCAGTAAAATTGTAGCAATGCCCTACATAATAGTGATATTTTGAAAGCTCTCCCTCTACTATCAGCAACAAAAAAATATTTCCATTACCACAAATTTAATAAAGATATATGAGAAGTAGCAAAGAAGAAATAAAAAGGATAAGATTTAATACACAGAAAAGGGAAAAGAATCTAAAGATTGGGTACAAAGTCAGTAAATAAAAATTAATAGTTTTTTTAAGCATCAATAAATAGAAAATAAAAAATTTAATTTTATCATCTATAACAGCATCCAAATACATTACATTTTTAGTAAATAATCTAAGGAAATATGTAAGAAGTCCCACACAGAAAAATATAAAATATTATGAGAAGAAATAAGCAATATTCAAGTGAGAAGTGAGCCAATATTTTCTGTAAAGAGTTAGATAAAAAACATGTTTAACTTTGCAGGCTAGATGGTCTCTGCCACCTTCACCACCCAACTCTGCACTGTAATGCCAATGTGTTCCAGCAAAACTATTTTCAGACAGACAGGAGACCGTGTTTAGACAACGGACTATAGTTTGCCAGTCCCTGATTTAAATAGTCGGAGGAATAAAATATATTAAGGTATAATGAAGGCATAATAAACATATCTATTCTCCCCAAATTGACCTTTCCATTCAAATCTCTTGCAGGCAAAATTCAGGAAGTGGGTTTTTGTCATTGCTGCTTTGTAGACATTGACAAACCAATTCTAAAATGAAGTAAATTTACCCATGGCAAAAGTTTGCCAATCCTGAAGAACAGAGCTAAAATACTTTAACAGATGTTGAGACTTATTTTAAAGCTTCAGTAATTAAGAGAGCATCGTATTGCCAATAGAAAAGATGCCAAGATCAACAGAACATAACAGACAGTCCATCAATTATTTACATATACATACAGTAGATTCATGACAAAGGTGGTGACAAAGCATGGAGAAAGAACGGTCATTCTAATAAATTATTCTACGTCGTCTAGATAGGCATATTATAAAAGAAAGTATTTCTGATATTATGTATAAAAACCAATCATAGGTATATAATAGATCTTAATAAGAAAGATAAAACAATGAAGCCTCCAGAAGAAACTACGAAAGAATATCCTCAGTACTTTGAAGTAAGCCAAAATGTCTTAATCCAGGACATATAAAGTACTAATGCTAAAGGAAAAGACACTAAAGGTTAGAACTTCCATTTATCAAAGGATATTTCAAGAGAGCAAAAAGGTAAGCTATTGATTGGGAGAAGATATTTATAGAGACTCAGTACATAAAAGAAGATCTCAAATGAAAAGATGCTCAACATTTTGACACTTTAGGAAAATGTAAATCAAAACCACAAGAAGAGGGGCATCTGGGTGTCTCAGTCGATCAAGGGACCGATTCTTGATTTCAGCTCAGGTCATGATCTCACGCTTTGTGGGATCAAGCCCCATGTCAGGCTCTGCACTGACAGCATGGAGTCTGCTTAGGATTCTCGGTCTCCCTCTCTGCCCCTCCCCTGCTCATGCTCTCTCAAAATAAATAAATAAACATTTTTTAAAAACCACAAAAAGACATCAACACATACCAGTTGGAATGGCTAAAATAAGACTAGTAATCCTAAATGTTGATGAGAATATGGGACATCTAAAATTCTCATAGAGAGTAGATAGATTCTAATTAGTAGAACCACTCTGGAAATATAAATTCTATGCTAATATTAAATATATATATGTACTATTAACAATTCCATTTTTAAGCATATTTCAAAGAGAAATGTATGCACACAGGTATGCATACACGAGAATGTTCGTAGCAGCACTATTCATGATAATCTCACACTGGAAACAACCCAGATGTTAATCAATACTAGAGTGGATAAATATTTTGTGGCATAGTCCGTCAGTGGAATATTACACAATAATAAAAATGAATAACCTGTCCCAAACACGATATGGATAGATCTCACCAACATAACATAGAAAATAATTTGCCAGACATATTATTTCATTTAAATAAATGTTTAAAAACAAGTAAAACAAGGGGTGCCTGGGTGACTCAGTTGGTTAAGTCCTACTTTGGCTCAGGTCATGATTTCATGGTTTGTGAGTTCAAGCCCTGTGTTGGGCTCTGTGCTGACAGCTCAGAGCCTAGAACCTGCTTCGGGTTCTGTCTCCCTCTCTCTCTGCTCCTCCCCTGCTAGTGCTCTGTCTCTCTCACAAAGAATAAATAAAGATTAATGAAGAAAAAGTTTAAGAAAATAAAAATAAGCAAAATGAACTATAATATGCTAAGTCACAATAGAAATTTTGGGAAAGAAGGAAAAAGTAGTCACAGAAAGAGCATATAAGAGTTAGCTGGAGGATTTGCTATACTTATTTCTTAGGTATAACATAAGTGATAGGTGATAATTACATACTTTTAAATTATTCTATTAGTTATATGCATTCACATTATGTTACAACATTTGCTTAATCAGGTAAATGAATAAGGATTGTTTTTTTCTAATGCATGGAACAATGACCAGAAGGATAAACATCAATTTTAAATGCTCATTTCTAGATGGAGGTTTTGCATACTTATTTTAATTCTTATTTGGATCATTATACTACTAATTTTCCTCTTTTTAAAAAATAGGATCTTGGGGTGCCTGGTTGGCTCAGTCGGTTGAGCGTCCGACTTCAGCTCAGGTCATGATCTCACGGTCCGTGAGTTCGAGCCCCACATTGGGCTCTGTGCTGACAGCTCAGAGCCTGAAGTCTGTTTCAGATTCTGTGCTCCCTCTCTGACCCTCCCCCGTTCATGCTCTGTCTCTCTCTGTCTCAAAAATAAATAAACGTTAAAATTTTTTTTTTAAATAAAAAAAAAAATAGGATCAAGCGTGCCTGGGTGGCTCACTGTAACCAAAGTGTGCAACTCTTGGTTTTGGCTCAGGTCATGATCTCAGGGTTCATGAGATTCAGCCCCCTGCCTCTCTCTCTGCTCCTCTACCCCTCAAAATAAATAAATAAACTTAAAATAACAGGATCCTACATTCTTCTATATTAAGAAAAAAAAACAATATGATTTTTTAAATTAAAAAACAATTCAAGTTTGTCAGGACTGAATGTCTGAGAGGATGTGAGAGTCATTCACCAATATGGATAACAATAAAGGGAAAGGGGCAAGTTTTGGCAAAAAGAAAATCCTGCTGAGAACTTAGTTTCCTGGAGGTGGAAGTAGCAAAATAGAGGAGTCAATCACAGATAAAAATTGAGTCAAGGAAGAAGGTATAGATTTAGGTCTTGTCAACAAAATGTGACATTTCACGGAGAGAATGGGCAAAATTTTAAAGGGAAATGTGGATCGTAAATCTGTGTGCCAATTTTTATCAAATATCAAAAGTTTTTGATTATGAGTGTGTTGGTTATACACTTGGAAGGAAGTCTTTACTCTTGGATATCTCTATTTTATTATTTTTATTTACTACTGGGATGAATATTGTATTACCTAGCACATTACCTCGTACATGGTAGTTTTAAAGTGAATGTTTGATTAATGAAATAAATGTTTACCAAATTTGCTGATAATTCAAATCTAGGAAGAAAAGTAAACACCCAGGTATCAGAATCAGGACTGAAAATATCTCAATAGGCTAGAACAGTGTAACCAAATTTCAACATTACACAATAAGAATAACTATTGTGTGAAGTCCCGAATATAGTTAAAAAAAAATCACTTCACAAGTATAGGATGAGAAAAAAAATGTATCACATAGACCTTAATGTGAAAAGACTTAAGGTTTTAAGTGACACAGAGCCCAAGATAAATTCATGAGGTGTACAAGGCTACGAAAACCTAGGTCAGTTTTAGGCTATATCAATAAATGTAGCGTCCCAAACAAGAAAGTTAATAGTCCCATCAGACATTTTGCTGGCCAGAACAAACTGGAATGTTGCACTCTGCTCTGGCTGCATGTCCAGAGGAAGGCAGCCAACATGGTGAGGTATCTGGAAACCTGATTTAAGGATGGTTGATTTTTGGAAAAGAAGAAACCTAAAAGGGACAAGGCAGCTGTCTCTGAGTACTTAAAAAGCTGTGATGGGTAAGAAGGATGTGATTTTCTATGAGACTTTATAGACCAAATAAAGAATTAGTGCTGAATTCTTTGGCTTAATGTAAAGAAAGAGATTATAAGGTAGACATGTCCAAAACCAGAAATGGTTATTCATGAGATCACTGTGTCACTGAAACTTTTTTTTACTATGTTGAAACATTTCATAAAGTGGTACATTAAACAAATTTCAACAGTTTAAACAATAATAATATTAAAAAAAACATGTATTTTACCCTAAGGTTAAGGAAAAATATAGTATTTTAGAAGATATTTCTATCTTGACTTCATAATTATCCCGTTTTCTTTAGAGTTTTACCACCTATGTAGGTTTCCCTAAATAATATATTGTTAGCATTAAAGTACATAGGAATTAATCATGCTGTATATATTACTCTGCTTCATGTTTTTTTCCCCCTTAACAACCAAAAAATAGTATCCAGGTATCAGAAAGAAAAAGAGAAGAACTCATCAGAGAAATAGGAAACAAAAAATAAGCAAGCAAAAAACCATAAAGAGGTTTATACAGAATATGAAACACAAATGGTTCATAAACATAAGAAAGCAATTCAACCTCATTTGCATTGAGGGAATAACAGATTAAAATCCCCATTAGATACATTTCACATAACAGCATCCATGCTGATAGTGATGCATAGTGATGGTTTGTTTTCACTACTGAATAGCACTCCATTTGTATGAATATCTCACAATGTATTCATCCACTGATGTGCATTTCAGATGTTCCCAGCCACTCTTAGGCAAGACCCTACTAAGAACATGTTTTTTTTTTTTTTGTATATATTCTGTGATGCACAGTAAGGAGTTTCTTGGGGTTCTAGAGCAAGAAAGATACACACAAGTTGACCTTCACTTGGTAACCCCAGACAGTTCCAATGCAGCTGTACCAATTTACCATCCTGCAGCCTCAGATAAGAGTTTCTATGGCTTCAAGTTATCACCATCTCTTGGTATTTTCAGACTTTTAAAGTGGCCCATCTGGTGTGTGAAACATATCTAATTGGGATTTTAATCTGTTATTCCCTTAATGCAAATGAGGTTGAATTGCTTTCATATGTTTATGAACCATTTGTGCTTCATTTTCTGTATAAACCTCTTTATGGTTTTTTTGTTTGCTTGTTTGTTTGTTTGTTTGTTTCCTATTTCTCCGGGTTCTTCTCTTTTTCTGTCTGATACCTAGATACTAATCCTTTTTGGTTGTTTGTTTTGTAATAATCTTCTCCTGGAATGTGTTGTGCTGTTTTGCATTTGTTACGGAATTTTGAAATATTAATTTAATGACTTTAAATGTTAATTTAGCACCATTTATCTGTCTTTTCCTTTATGGTTTAACTTTATTTAACTTTTTAAACAATTCCTTTCTGCCCTGAATTCATAATATATTCTTCTTTATTGAATCCTAAAGTTTTCTCTAATTTTCACTTTGGCATTTAAGTCTTTATTTAATCTAGAATTGATCATTATTAATGGTATATGGTAGGGATTCAACTTATTTTATCATTTTCATATGATAATCACTGATAGAAAAGGTCAACATTTAATAAATTTTTATATATGCATGAGTGTGAGAACTCTTTTTTCTGTTCCATTTGATATATATGAAAACATTCATATATATATTTTATTAATTTTATAGCCTTTTTCAGTGTTGACATGTGGTAGGGAAAGATGTACATACACACATACATGTGCACTCATGCACACACACACACTGGCTTTCTTCTTCAGGAGGATGGGGCCTTAATTTCTTGGACATTGCTCTACAATATCTATTTTAGAACCAGCTTATCTAACACCATAAAAACAAAACAATACGATATAAGAAATCTTACTGAGGCTTTGTAGAGAATGCCTTTTAACCTATAAATCAACTTGGAGAGAATTGACAACTTAGACCATTGAGTCTTCCTATCCAAGAACATTATCTAGGTTTATTTGTTTTACTGTTTTTCAATAACTTAAAAAAATTGTTTCATAGAAATTTTAAATACCTCCTGTTAGGTTTATTCACTTTCACACCTTTTGTTGATCAAACACCTCTTGTGCATCATTTCATGACCTCTTGGCCATGCCTCTTATTCCAGCCCTCATGACCATATAATTTCTAACCAAATTTGGCCAGCTTAATCATGTGCAAACTTATATATAGTACAGAGCCTTTGTTCACATTTCACATGGGCTAATACCTTCCCTGAGCCTCTCTGTTGCACAGTGGAAGATACTCGTGGAAACTCATCGCACTCATCTGTAGGCAATCTGGAAGTACAAGGGAGTTAGCACTCATGGGCCCATCCTTGAGTGCTGGTTGGACAGGAGCATATGGGTAAATGCGTCCCCCTTTCACACCAAAGTACGACATTTCTGAGATGTATTGCATAAGCTCTCAGAAGTTCCTGTGGCCAAGGGTACCTGGGTGGCTCAGTCGGTTAAGCATTTGACTTTGGCTCAGGTCATGATCTCGAGGTTGGTGGGTTCGAGCCCCATGGCAGGCTCTGTGCCAGGCTCTGTTCTGACAGCTTGGAGCCTGGAGACTCCTTCAGATTCTGTGTCTCCCGTCTCTCTCTGCTTCTCCCCCGCTCTCACTCTGTCTCTCTCTCTCTCAAAAAAATGAATAAACATTAAAAAGTAATTTTTTAAAAAAAGAAGTTCTTGTGGCCAGATTACTAACACAGCCTTATCTTGGCTTTCTTTTCTTCTTTATTTATTCCCTAATCTCTCACAACTGCTACATGACATCACATTTGCTACCTACCTAATTACACAAAAACTTTTGTTTGGGGCTCTACTTTTTTTTTTTTCCAGTGTTTATTTACTTTTGAGAGCGAGTGTGTGTGCATGTGCTTGAGCAGGGGAGGGGCAGATAGAGGGGGACAGAGGATCTGAAGGAGGCTGTGCTGAATGGGAAAAACCTGATGCTGGGCTCCATGTGGGGCTCAAATTCACAAACTGTGAGATCATAACCTGAGCCCAAGTGGGACGCTTAATCACCTGAGCTACCCAGGCATCAGACTCTGCTTCTAAGTAAATCTAAGCTAAGACAGTAATGTGAAATGGCATTATCTAGTTGTTGCTGATGTACAGGGATGCAATTGACTTTTTTCAACATCAATAACAATTCTACCATTTGAGTTTCAAGTGATAACTGCTTTATATACATTACCCACTTTAATCCTCACAGACTCTATTATGCAGTTATGTTATTATACCCAACAATAAACTTTAGCATATGACTTTTGTATCTAATAATGTTGCTAAATTCATATTAATTATAATAAAACTCCTATAGAATCTTTATAATTTTCTATCTAAATGATTTTTAGTTCATTCTTTTTACTGCCTATCCTTCATTATGGATAAAAAGGAGTGCTTTCAACATTTTATGGTTAAATATGATGCTTATTATAGGATTTTTATAGATCCCTACATTAGGTTAAGGAAAGTTTCTTTTATTACGAGTTTGCTAGGAGTTTTTATTTAAAATGGATATTCCGTTCCATCAAATGCTTTTTGGTTGTTTTAACCTATTTAGCAATTTGACATTTGGTTTCCTCTACTCTGTTAATGTGATAATTTGTTTAATTGATCTTAGACTATCATTGAGATAAGCCTACCTTAGTCATGATTATCTTTTTTATATATATCACTCGATTTTATTTGCTATTGTTATTGTAACCATGTTTAATACTAAAATTGACCTAGTACTTCTTAATGGTCTTGCCTGATATTCAGTATCAAAGCAATATTAACCTTATTAGATGATCTGGGGAATAATCTTTTTTGTCTTCTTCAGGAGTTTGTGTAAATCTAGAATTATCTTATCACTGACAACTTAGTATAACGGGCCCATAAAACTATCTGAGCATGGTGCTTTCTTTATGGAAACATTTTTAAACTCCAATTCAGCTTTCTGAATGATTATCTAGTTAGTTACATATTTTTTCTTGGATCAGTTTCAGAAACTATATAAACTATTGACTTCACCTAGGTTTTCAAACATTTTGGCATAGGTTTTTTTATAATATCCTAGTTTATATAACATATATCCTCCTTTTCACTTCTAATATTGTTTATTTTTAATTTCCACCAAATTTTTTTATTTATCTTGTCAGTGTTTCATCTAATCTGTTAGTATTTTTCAAAGAACCAAATTCTAGTTTGTGGATTTTTGTTGTTGTATTTTTCCTCATTTTCTATTTTATACTTTCTGTTCTTAATATCTTCTTCTAGTTTTTTAGGATTATTTTGCTATTCTAATATTTTAAGTTCAATGCTTAAGATTCTTATTAATTTTGAGCCTTTCTTTCAGGCTAATAATTTCCTTCAAACATAACAAGGTTATGACAGTAGTTTCATTATTATTAAATTATAATTATATTCTAAATTTATGATTTATTTTTGGTCCATGAGTATATTTAATAACATATATTTTAAATTTCAATCATTTTTTCCCCTATTTTTAGGGAATTTATGATCTCTGACTTATGGCACTGCAATTAGATAATGTGGTATTTATGCTATCAACCCTTTGAAATTTGTTGTGGCTAACTTTATGGGATGGCACATGACCAGTTTTCATAAATGTTTTATATGTGCTTGAAAAGAATGATTGTCATCTAATTGTTGTTTGCAATGTTCCGTATAGGTGAATTATACCAATTTTGCTGATTATGCTGTTCAAATCCTCTCTACACATAGATATAAAGTTATTTTAATTGTCTTGTGCTAAAGACTTAGAGATATAGTACCAATGCTGATGGTTTGGCATACATTTCCCTGCAGTTCTGTTAGTTTTTAAATCAAACTTCTGAGGTAATTGTGTACATAAAAATTGAGAATGTTTTAATTTTTCCCGAAACGTATCCTTTTCATCATTTTTAGTGTTTCTCAAAATCACAAGTAATTCTTTTTGCCTTCATGTTTACTTTGGATGATACTGATATTGATGTAGCCACTTCTTTTGGTTAGCATTTGACTTGAAATCCAGAAAAGTTGAATGACAGGCCCAAATTCACACAAATAATCCACAGAAGGAGAACTAGGACCCAGACTGCCTGCCTCTCAGTACAGTACTCTTGCTAAGTGTCCCAACAGAATGAGTAAAGAGAGCAGAAGAGAGAATAGAATGAATGTATGTGACAAGGAACCATGGGGAATAGCAGTCACAGCTATAGAGGAACAATGGGGGACAACTAAAGTTAATGCAGAGTTTGAATTTTATGACAAGGTGTCATGACAAAATAGGATTTAAGGGAGCCTATAATTTTAACAATATCCAGGAGAGAAAGAAGGAAATAAGACTGTTTAGGAGGGTCCTTGCCCTCCAAATTTCATATAACGTAACGAGAGCTGGAATCAAGGCAGTGGGAATGAAGAGGAAAAGGTAGACTCAAGAGCCACCTTATGGAGAAAATGACATATCAAAATGACTTCGTGGATTTTAGAGATGAATAAAATTGTAGAGTCAAAGATACTACCTCATTTATGTCTGTCATACACTGACAGCTTCATTATTTCTTAGGTTTGAAACCAGAGTTGGGAAACAGTAGTTGGCCTAGAGGAAGAGAGAAAATAATGAGTTTTCTCTCCATGTATTGAGTTTGGTATTTCTAGTAGACAAGTGGAAATATAGGATTAGGAACAAATCCAGATCCAGATATGAAAGGTTTTTTGTTTTGTTTTGTTTTCTTTGCTGATGATGAAGGGGGCTACTTGCATGGAGATGATAGTTTGGATTAGGCTCTGTGTTTCTTAAACATTTCTGTTTTTTAAACATCAAGTATCATTTTTTGCCAAAATTTTTGGATTAAAAATTTCTGTAATTTTTTACTGTCATCTTTTAAAAGTTGATATCAGGGATAATGGCTTCATGAACAAACTTCTGGACAGCCCGGAGAGCTTTTTTGGACAACCACTGTACTCCAGGTTGCTCTTGAGAATCACTGTATCAAAAAGAAACGTTTATAGCTGCAGACCTTTCAAATTCCTTGTAGACCTCCCCTTCAAGTATCGACAAGGCTCAACCCTGTTTAATTCACAACCATTAAGATCAAAGCATTAAGTGGTACATCTGCTTGTGTAATTATCACTAATGCCAGAACACAGCTTTGTGAATTTGGTCACAATGAACTCTGAGGGAATAAGCAGCTGGAAAGACTCTAAGAGCTTTCTCCCCAGAATCTAAAAAAGTGTACTCAACCCAGTGAATTTTTTTTGCAGTGAGTTTGGTTTTGTTTTTTGTTTTTCCAACTGGATATAATAAAAATGTCTGAGATTTTGCTACATAATATGATCTTTTTGGAAGGGTCAACACTAATGTTTTAGGCCAGTGCAGCAGGCTTGAGTTCAACTCTGGAAGTATATAAGTTTCAACAGGATTCTAACAAATCCACCCAAAAGAGCCGGCATTTGTCCATAGATTATGTATGTTGACCTCCTCCACTGTAGAGTAGGGGAGTCCTGGGGGAATCGTTTAGTTGTCTGAGTATCAACTGTAAAATACTTAGAGGTTCTGAAATCACTAATTCAAATCCCCACAAGGCCCACTCGGCCCTCACTACAAGGTACATTTATGGAGTATAATACTGTCTGCTAAGGAGGGCTCCAGGATGAGACTTTTATATTAATGCCAAGCACATGGGACTCTGGTTTTAAAGATTCTGAGCCATTTTTGATATCAGGAGAGGCTTGTCTTAGCGTTCTCAGCCAAAATTTCTGGGACTCAGCTGAAGATTTGGAGCCATTGAAAACTTGGCTATATATATGTAATCTCAGATTAATAATAAAAGACATATTTCTTTGTTTAAAATATCAAAATATATTAGAAATCTAGAGAAAATAAAGTCCTTCAAAAATGTCTCCCTACAATAGAACTAGAAGAATCTATACTGGCCAAGTTTTCACCTCTGAACTTTATATAGAACCATGAAGCATTTCCAAAAATTTCAGTAAATACAAAGTTCTTTACAGCTTCTTAGAAAAAGAGATTTTTTTCTTCGCTTTCACTGAGAAATCTGCTAACTGTCTACTGTATCTTCAAGTACCATGTCTTGTTCCTCTCATCCCTTTTTCATGCAAAAATGACAGGGGCATGAATGAGACTAACTCTACTTCTCTAAAGTCTGTCTCAGGGCCCCTGAGTGGCTCAGTCAGTTGAGCATCTGATTTCAGCTCAGGTCATGATCTCAGGGTTCATGGGTTGGGGGCCCATGTCGGCCTCTGTGCTGACAGCTCAGAGCCTGGAGCCTGCTTCAGATTCTGTGTCTCCCTCTCTCTCTGCCCCACCCCCACTTGCGCTTTGTCTCTCTCTGCCTCTCAAAAATGAATAAATGTTAAAAAAATTTTTTAATTATCTCTCTCTGTATCTCTGTGTCTCTGTCTCTCTCTGCCTTTTCATGTGTAGTTCCTCCTGCTGTCTAGGTTGACCTCTCCTACACTCTTTTAGTTAAATCCTAAGAATACTTTAGCATTCAAGCTGAACTGTCACTTCTTCCAGAAAACTTTAGAAACTCTGTCTTTCCTCTCCTTTGGCCAGGTTAGGAATCTTCCCCTACTTCGACAGTCACTGTTGCTTCTTTCTGTCATAACACTACTCCGTGTGCCTCACCCTCCATGGAGAGTTCCTTAAATCCAGACTTCCTTACTTGTACCTGTAGTCCCAGCACCTAGTTTAATAAATATTTGTTAATAGGTACCTAATGAATCTCTGATAAACTACTTTTTCTCTCACTTGGAAGAGGGACAAAACAAATGGTCATCTTTTAAAGTTGTTAACAGATTGCATTCATTCATTAATCCCTTAAAGGTATTTACTGAGAAGCTGTTATAAGTCTGGCACTTTAAATACAGAAACCAGAGGATGAACAAGTAAAAAATTGTCTCTCTTCTCATAAGTTTGTATTCTAGTTGGGGAGGCATACAATTAAGCAAACCAAAGCAAACAAACAAACAAACAAACAAACAAGTAAATCTACAATATGATATCAATTAGTGTTAAGTGCTATGAAGAAAAAGCATTCAGAGCCAGGGATAGAAAGTGAATGTGTCGAATGGGGTAGGAGATCTTGCGGGTGGGGAGCTCAGGGAAGCCCTTTCAGACCTGAATAATGTGAGTGAATGAAAGCTAGCTGTAGAGAGATGAGCATTCCAGTTAGGGGAACAGCAGATACATGGATTCTGAAATGTAAGCACATTCGATGTGCATGGAGAACAAGACCCAGTGTGGTTAGAGCAGAGAGAGTGAGGGCAGAGTAGGAAGAGATGGATATAAAGGTGGTTATAAGGAGACAGATATAAAGAGCTCAGACCATGGAATCTCTTAGAGACTTTATATGAGATGTATACAATGCAGCTGTGAAGGGAGCCCATTTGAAGACTTTGATAAAGGACATGAGGTGATCTGATATATGTCTTAGAGGGAACATACTGGCAGCTAGGTAGGAATCAGAACATATGAGCACACAGAAAATCTTTAGGAAGTTCTTAGAGCCATCTGAGCAAGTGATGATGGTCATTTTAGCTAATGTGATCACAGTGGAGGTGGTGGAAAGTAGTCAGATTTCAGATCAATTTTGAAGGCAGAGAATAGGATTTGGCACTTAATATTGCGAAGTTATGTTATAAGTTTCTTACAGAGTAAGTTAGGATCAGGCTAATCATATGACTAGTTACAGTGTTAACACACACACATACACAGACACACATGTGCAAATATACGTACACCCAACAGATACAGCTAATGACACAGAATACAGGAAACCGTTGGTTTGGTCTTATCTGAGGTTGTAGGTACCATTTGCGGATGCTATGGGTGACTTAGGATTCATCTCATAACTGCTGAACAACTGCTCCAAATGAACCACTTCTGGATGCTCTACCCAGCTGGTTGGTCTACAACCATAATTCATCAGCATTCACTTCACACGTGCATTACCCATTACCACACATGCATTCAGCATTACTGAATGTTAGTGTGCCCATGGGAGTTACTTCTACCCCTCTGCTATCACAAAACCCTGGTTCGGTGCCAGCCCAGGGAGGCTGAGCTACCCCAAGATGCACTCCAGAGATATGATAGAAAAAGGAGAGGTCTGGAGTTTGAATCTTTACTCTGCTACTTAGCTAGCTGAGTAAACTTGAATTACTTACTTAACCTCTCTGAAACTTAGCTTACTCATTTGTGAAATGCAGATGTTTAACAAACTTGAAGAGATGAAAAGAATCTTCCCCATCCTGCATCCTGTCCTTCTGGACCTCATTCAAAGTCTTTCCCAGAAAATTATGGCATCAAGGTAACACTGGTAAAACCACCAACAGGGACATCAGTGGCATATTCAACATTCACAGCCACTTCCAAGGTCAGAATCTGTCTCTGCTTTAAAGACCTTTAGTTTGGAACAACTCGCGTCTACAGTGACATCACCGGGACCGCTTGCTGTCTCTGTAACAGAGTCCAAAGACAGCTTCCAGTGTCGAGTTTCCATTAAAATCCTTGGCACTCTTGAGGGTAATAATACTGTCAGCATGGCAATCCACAAACACAGATGATAATGATGTCTCAGAAAGGGCCATCAAACTGAGATGTTTTCAAGATTTGGCAAGTCAGTCTCTTTATCCTGCCCTTTCGGTCACTGAAGAGCTAAGGCCACTGTCTTTTCATTAATTTTAAAGTAGCGTTTTAAGATAAAGGCTAAAATAGCTCCCAGTGGGAGGGAGAGAAAGAGAGGGCAGATAAGAGCCAAGGGTTGAGTGTTGAGTAATGTGTCAATACAAACAATGGAAATCATCAGCAGACACTGAGGGCAAATTGCTTTCATATATAGAAATTATACCACAATAAAAGACTGATAGATGCTTACACAGCTGTGGTTATTAGGGTGACATAACAGCGTTTGTTCAAAGCAAATAATGGAGTAAGAAGCAGGCTCGATATGACAGGCTTTCAGACCTTACCAACAATAAAGAAGGGACAAGTACCAGATAAGGCAATAAAATAATCAGGGAAAAAAGAATAAAGTTGGAACCCTAGGTTGATGAAGTGGCTGAAATGTGAGAAGGGTTTTAACAAGGCTACTTTTCTAGTGTATGAGGTTAATTCTAAATATCTAATAGGTTAGCAATTTTCAGACAATTTGACAACCTGTGTGTAATTGAACTGGTGTTTATGAGTTACTTGTTTTGTTTCTATTTGAAATTTGATTTGGACCGTGTAATGATGGGTGCCAGAAGGGAGATGGCATTGGCAATTGGTCCTCTCTAGAAGGAGACACCTATGAGCCCAACAGATAATGTAACCTAAAACCTCTTTCCTGGAAGTACCTTAGAATGTACAATTTGGATAAAATGTATTATTGGATATGGTGGTAAAGAATGAACTAAAACAAGTTTGTGTCTCTTCTGTTGACATCATCTTTTGATACACCCCCTCAATTAAAACTAGGGTCTCTCTGCCCAAGTAATGATATGCCTTCTTCCTTTCCTCGGACAAATTTTACCTGAGCAATAGCATTTGGTTTTGATAAAGATACCCTTCAATGCCATAAGAAAGACAATCACTGTATTTACTACGTGTCTCAACCTGATATGTGGTTCTGGAATGCCACTCATTGAAGATGCCAAGGAGATGAACAACTTCACCTATCATATAAAGTTGAGTATTATCGTATAGTAATTATTACATAGTCATATTTCCAAATTTATAGCAAAAAGCAGAATCTATACGTATTGTTAAAAAGTGATTGGCATTATCAGCCAACAAACACTAATTCAAGGAATGCTATAACCCACTGACTATAATCCGCTGATTATACTTTCTGCCAGCTGTATCTCAGGCCCTGTGACACACTTAAACATGTCTTGTTTCTTCGGAGCATGAGAGTCCACTGGCAATGGAAGAGTTAATCATGAGTTTGTAAAGCTTAATGCCTTCACAGTCTCATTTGTTTCTTTTTGTTCAAAAGAAAGAGGCCCGGAGAAAGTTTGACTGACATTTATGATAATTACATTTGAAGATTAAAATAATTTAGGGTTTCGAAAGGTTTAAAAATTATACACCATATTGGGCCTCACATGATTATGGCTTCCTCCATATCATTTTAGTCGGGTGTTGAAATCCATTTGATGTGAATGTAATAGTCATTTTAATGGATATTGTTAATTCCTTGTTTTCAGCATAATAGATAAAGGGGGTTTTAATTAAATTCATTGTGTGAGCACTTATCAGGGGTAAAAAGGTTCACAGAATTATTATTTTTCTGGCATGACATGTAAAGAACATTGTAAAAGGGAAGAGAGCAAAATCAAAGTGTGGCTGGCATGAGAAGTCAGGCTGGCTTCGTGTCCTGTGCAGATGATGTGATGGGCAGGCTTCAAACCCTGCAAAGTAGAGCCTTGAAACCAGAGTTTCCATAAGGCACCAGCAGGATGTAACAACATTGCTCTCTTTCTTCTTCACGCCCGATGGAACTCTTAAGGTCAGAGTTCAAGTTTCCCCAAAAGCCTCAACAGAGAGCCAAATCCTACATCCTATAGTGGTCAGCTAGAAAAATGGCAAGAAATGGCAAGAGCCTTTCCACTTTCTGCACCAGCTCGGAAAACCATAAGGCAGCCTCTCCCTTGGGGTTTCAGGGCACTTCTGGTTATGATCACTGGATAATCACCAAAAGTCATTGGCTTGGTCACAAAGGAGCTATGACATCGTGGAGGGTAGCGTTCAGGGAAAGAAAAGCCCAACAAAAACTGCTGAGATGGTAAGTTTATGTTGGTGGAAGAGGAAAACCTGAATTATTTATTCTGTAGAATTTTCACTACATATTATCGATTGACCATACCTCTTTGGGTCACTAAGCTCAGAAACTCTGCCCTTAGCTTGCTACTCACAAACCTTTGTCATAAATTCCTCAGTGTTGTTAGACTACATTCAAACAGCATTATCATTAAATGTAAAATTATACTTGGAGCTTCCACTGGAAAAAAAATAGTTATAAGTAGTTCCAGCCAGTTTAATAGCAAACGAATGCTACAATGAAGAACTCCCTACACTCCTATCTAATCTTTAAAATTAGGATGCTAGATTTAAGTTATGCAATAGGTATACATATGCACACATATAATATGGATATGCTCAGAGTTTTTTCTGGGAAGAGGAGTTACACATGGTTTTATTTTCTTCTCATATGATTACATTAAATGATAATGAATATGCATTACTTTTAAAATCTGTACAAATGCCCTGACAAATTGAAAAAGTAACTAACTTATATACAAAGGTCTCTCTCTCCAACACTTGTGTGTATGTATGTGTGCTTTTCACTTTTCCCAAATCAAATCCAATTCCTTACACACTCAACATTTATCCTGACAAACTCTTCAAGATTCAGAAGTAGTTGGTGCACAGAGGAAGTCATAAAATGTAACTACATCACATTTCTTAACTTTCTCAAATTAAATGGAAGGGTGGTTTTAACACATATTTAGGGAGACAATTTCTACTTCTAACATGAATTCCATGATATCACTCTTCCATTCTTGATTAAAATTCTCTGGGGCACTTCTTGCCTTGACCCCCTTGCCACACATATCTCAGTGTTTACCACATGGCTTCTACTTCCCACCCCCTAGTCCCTTAAAATTCCTCTCCCAAACCTCACCAATGACTTCCAAATTACCCATTTATATTTTTGTTTGTTCTTTCTCTCCTTTGATCCTTCTGCTATCTTTGACACATTTATACTTTCTCCTCCTTCTTTAGAAATCACAGGTAAACTGATTTTTATTACTCAACATTCTTGTCATTCTTCTCTAATTCCCAATGGCTATTCTTGTCTTCTCTGATTTCAGTGGCTATTCTTTCCTTCTTTGTTTCACCCATTCTCATTCTTTTCCTGGCTTTGCTTTCTCCTTCCACTCCCCATGTGAAAGCCATTCTCCAAGTCTGTTTCCAGTCTTTGTGCCATTTATTTCAGCAAACATTAATGAAAAACTTGCTCTATATATAGCATTGTGTTAGACACTGGTTTTGGACTGAAAACAAAGTGATGTGCACACAAAGGAGAAAGTGGCAGATTCTGCTTGCAAAGGGGTCTGGAATGACCTCTACTGGGAAGGAACAAGTCTCCTAGGTCATAATATAGAGATTAAACTTCTTAGACTTCATCCCATGGACAAAAAGAAACTGAGAATTTTTAAGCCAGGAAGTAACATCAATTTGCATTTTAGAAAAATTGGTGAAAGCAGTGAAAGCAATGGAAGAAAATGCTCAGCTAGAGTTGAGGGGACTTATCGGAACTGTTGGCCAGGTGAGAACTGGTGCAGGCATGGCCTAATGCAGCATCAGTGAAGATGGAAAAAGGGAGATGGAGGACAGGTGCAAAGGCAGTGGAGAAGAGTCAGGATAGAAAAGGGAAAATCTACAAGATTTGATCCTGATTCCATATAAAAAGGAGGGAGAGAGAGAATGGAAACAAAGATGACTCCTGGGATTCTAAATGAATGCTGCTGCTGCTGTATCTTATAGATAGGCAATATAGGGAGAAGTGGATGTTGGTGGGAGAAATGGTGACTTGGGAGAAACAGTGAAATTGAGATACTCAGGAAAATCCAGGGAGTGGTGGCTAGATGGGTCCGGAGTTTATGCTTTAAATTGGAATATAATTTGATAATTTGATATTCATAAGTATAAGAGAGCTCAATCATACGATTATAATACGAAAATAGATGAGGCAGTCAGGGTGACAGAACAGAATAAGGAGAAAATAATATCAAGCCAGAGACTAGGAAGTAATCAGCACTTAACTGATAAGCAAAAGAAAAGTCAGCAAAAGAAAAATAAATGCTTGCCAATTCTAGAAACCTACCTGCACTGGCAGTCATATTCCCTGTTTTCTTTCTTGCTACAACAAGGTTGCAAACAACCTTGCAAGTAACTCCAAAATCTGTATCAATGACTCAGTCTCTCTTCTAAACTCTTTAAGAAGGCTCTCCAAATCTGAATCAGGTCTATTTTCTCCAGACTTTCCTACCATAACTCTTTTACACAGCCCTTGATTTTTAGCCAATCCAAATGACCCCTTTTCTTCAAATTTTGCATTCACTACTCTGCCTCTCTGCTTCTACTCATGCTGCTCTCTCTTCCTGGGATTACCACGTCCCCCACACCCAGCATCTCCATCAGCCTTAATTCATCATGTTTACCCATGGCTAAGAGAAGCTAAAAGAGAGCCCAAACTGAGATCACTAACATCAAAGGGTAAAGGAGGAAGAGCACTAATATTTATTCAGGATTTGTTAATATGCTAGGACTGTGCCAGTCTGTGAATGTGTGAGTGCTTGTGAATAAATCATTTAATCTTCACAGCAATGCTAGAAAGTCCCTTTTATATATGAAGATACTGAGACTCATTCATTACTTAATATTTATCAAATAAATACCTATTATTTTCTGGGCAGTGTGCTAGGTGTTAATAAGTAATGGTGAATCAAACAGAGTCTCTAGGTTGCCCCTAAGAAGGGCTAACAATTGTGGGAGAGACAAATAGTAAAAATATAATTATGTAAATAATGTATAATAACAAGTTGGAGCAAGGGCCATAATGTAGAAGGCTGGGGAAGATAATTCAGGAAAGCAGGCTTCTTTTCTAAGGTAGGAACACTTAAGCTAAGACTTCAATGATGAGTACCAATGTGAAAGGAGGAACAATGATGTGCCAGGCAAAGGAAGGACTCTGTTGAAAGTGTAAGGAACTCATGAAAGGCCAGTGAGGCTGGAGGGGTTGGAACAAACTGGATAGAGGTGCTCTGTAAGACTGAAAAAGTAGGCAAGAACAAGATTTTGCATGTCCTTGTAGGCTGTGTTCAAGAGTTTAGATTTTACTCACCAAGCAATTAGAAGAGATTGAAGGATTTTTAAGCAGCACAGTTACATAAGGCTAACATTTAAAACAAATCAGGAAAGCTAAATAAATAAAGTCATTCAGTTAACAAATGGTAGAGCCAAAGATTAAATGCTGGGTCTGGTGCCTACCATTCGCAGGAAATTTGTAATCTCAGTCCAAAGCTAATCTGAAATTAGGTACGGGTTTTGGACTGAAAACAGTGATGTGCACACAAAGAAGAATCAGGAGAACTTCTGGTTTGGTGTGGGTGGTCTCAATTCAGATTCTGATGCTTCTCATTCAAGCTCAAAGACTTAGCTGACAACCTGAATTATGTAAACTTTCTCTTTGCCACATGGAACCCTAGAGCTATCTTTCAAGGGATGGGTGACTTAAAAGGGCATCAACCTTTAGCAAAAGCAAACTTGGGTGCCTTTCCACTCAGTATAATCCCCTAGAATGACATTTGTGGTCCAATAAAGTGTTTGGGATGGTGCTGCTGTGGCTTACTAGAAATACAGCTAGCTAGCCAAAGGAAGCACAGGATGATGGAGACTGATTGCCCAGGCTCCAAATCTGGCATGACTGTTCATGAGCTGTATAACCCTGGGATAAGAACTCTGAGCCTACTTTCTCATCTGTGATGAAATGGTGGGGATGGAGATCATCATAACAATGATACTTCACTCATAGAGTTGTGACGATTAAATGAACTAATATATATAAAGAAAGCACTTCAATAATACCTAGCACAGAATAAGTGCTGTCTATGCGATACCTGTTATGTCACCAACTAGACCCCAAGACCTGATCTTCACTGCCCACCTGCTAGTACTCACTGACCTTTGGCCCCACATATTTCCTTAAGCTCTTTTTCCAGCTTATCTCTTAACTCAGGCAAATAGAAACTGAAACCACCCCTTGAGAAATAGTGACTTCCCTGATAAGACCTCCAGCCAGCCCAGACCACCCAGACCAGTTTCAGTGTAACCTCCCCCGCCCCCCCCTGCCCCGCCCCTGACTCGCATCTGCCTAGATGGAACACAGTGTGACCTCTAAAATGACCAAAAACCAACTCTACCTCATTATAATATTAAAATCTCCACCAAGGAGGAGCACAAACCTAATTTACATAACATATAATATATGTAAAGGCATGTTTCCTTAAGGTGCATGTGTGGACTTATGCCCACATTTACATACGATGACAAGGTTTCCCTATCTAAATATTCAGCCTAACCCTAAATAAAAGGAACCTATCCACCCTTGCTCAGAGAGCCATGGCTTTTCCCCATGATCTCCTTATTTGCTGCAAATAAAGTTTACTTTGTGCGACAATTCCACCTGATGTATCTGTGACTAACCAAGGAGTAAACTCATGTTGGTTGGGTTATAGGATTACTAATAATTATGAAGTCATTCTTAATTTAAGGTGTTCCTTAGGGAGAAAAATGTATATAACCATTTGTAACCATTGTTTATAAATAAAACTGGACTTTTAAGGTGGAGAATACAAAGCAAAAAAAAAACAAAAACAAAAACAAACAAACATGTTCTTTCATATCCCCACTGCAATATGTAATACTTGTGCTTGCCAGATGTTTCATGACCACTTTGGTGCTTCTGTCCCTACATGAGAACTAGGAAAGCCCATGTAAGTGGGCTCTGTCCCATCTGGAGTCTAGTGAAAGGTGTATCCTCAAAGCATCACTTGTGAAAACACAGTGGCTGACAGGATCCAAAGCTATCCAGCAAACTTCTGAGATTGTTTCTGGTGCTTATCAAATCAACAACCACTAATAAGGAACAGAAACAAACCTTAGAAACCATATCAGATTGAACACTTCACTAAGGGGACAACTCCTCAAAAGATTCTAACTAGATTCTAGACAAATTATTTGAATAATATTACAACTGGCCTCCACACAATAATCCCTGCAAGAGAGAATGCAGAGCTGAGGAGGGAGGAAGTGGGTCCTTCCCTGATCCCATTACTAACAGGGAAGAAATGCAAAGGCTTTGAATTCATTGGTTATTTAAATGGAATGAGTTACTCTGGTGTATTTCTGCCATGTTTTGCCCGTGCCTAAATTGATGTAAGGAGAGGAAAGAAAGGGAGATTTAAAAAATATTTACAAAACCAAGAGGAAAAAAAAGTGTAGAAGGGGACAATGGATAAAATCAGGGTAACCTTAATTGGGAATGTGAGGGGCTATGGCAAGGAAGGAAGAGCAAAATATGAGTAACTAAGCACAAACATACAACTTTCACATATTACAACTGAAAATTGATTTAAAGAATAATAAGGAGGGCTGGGGCGCCTGGGTGACTCAGTGGGTTAAGTGTCCGACTTTGGTTTGGGTCATGATCTCACAGTTCGTGGGTTCGAGCCCCATGTCGGGCTCTGTGCTGCCAGCTCAGACTGAAGCCTACTTCATATTCTGTGTCTCCTTCTCTCTCTGCTCCTCCCCCGCTCGCACTCTGTCTCTCTCTCAAAAAATAAACATTAAAAAAAATTTGAAAAAAATGGAATAACAAAGAGGGAAGAATGCTGGGGAAGAAGAAAGAAGCAATTCTGCCTTCAGCCTTATGCCATTGTGTACATGACACGAGGGGGAGATCAGACTGACTTGAAGGAAAGTTACAAGACTCAACTGCATACTTTGGAAGTCTGACATCCAACTCTACAAATTTACCTTCCTATTTGGAATGTTGGCATTGAAGCCAGAATTGCACCTATCTTAGGATAAGTGCAGTGTATTTCTCGTTGACAGTGTATGAGTAGAGTAGGTGAGGGGGTAGGTGCATAGTTTTGCATATTTAAAATATTTTCTAATGAAAAAGTATTTTAAAAGCATTAAATCCCTATGATATTAAATGCACCCATCAATTAGAAGATATTTCACAATTCCAAGAATAATAACACGTGGCGGTGGCTGGGGGGGGGGGGGGGGCGGGTCCAATGTATAGTCAAGAAGCACAGTGTTTGCAGACTGCCTCAAACAGCATCAACAATGAATAGAGCAGTACCTATAATTTTTCCTTTTTAAAAATCTTTTTGAAAATTGGAGTTGGGGTTTTCTTAAGAGAAAATAGGTATCCTTGGCTCATTCTCCTCTTGCCTTTATGTTAGGCAGCTTCCTTCAAACATTTCTAAGGAATGAATGAGTTTCTTGCATGGTTTATTTGGAAATCTGATACAAGTTATGGACAAAACAATTGAGCCAAAAAAAAAAAAAAATCATGAGAATGTATGTATTACAATATCTAGCCCAAACCAAAAACAGGTTGGAAAAGACAAGCTGAAAAATGCCCAAGGACTCAATTCCTTGTGTGACTCATTTGTTGACTTTAAATTACAAAACATTTCTTTAAAAATTTGCAAACTTACTATTTTATATCACTTATTTAGACCACAAAGCAACATGTATTTATTATATCCAAAGACAAAATTAAGGAAAAATTTTAAGTCTTCCATACTATTTCTGCCTAGATAATTGTTAACCTTTTGACATGGATGCTTATATTTTACATAGATATATTTATATAAACTTAAATAAAATTGGAATTATCTTTACACATTGTTTTATAAGCTGGCCTTTCACTTAATTAACACCTAAATTTTTACTCTTCCAAATTATGATCTTTCATAATTACATATAATCTTCTTATATAGCTATACTCTAGATTATTCAATCAATAACTCATTGTCGGTTATTTCAATTGTTTGCAATTATAGTATTGCAATAAGCATCCTTGACATAATTTTGGGAATGTAGCAGATTATTTATTTATACTAAGTACATGGAAGAAGAAGTATTTGGTTAAAGAATATAAAGATTTTTAAGACATGTGATATATATTGTAACTTGTACCATTAAAGTGTACCAATTTGCCTTTCTGCTAACAGTATATACAATCATCTACATTGATTAAAAGACAAACTAGAAACCCTGAAGTTAAAGCTACATAACAACTTCTGCTTCTAACTAGCACCAACCAAGAAGATGTCAAGAACAAAAACTTGTAAGTAAAGCAGAGTAAACATAGTTTTTCTTAAATATTGAGTATATAAAATTGATGCATTTTTATGCATTCATTTCTATGTCTCTAAACTTTTTAAGAATCTCATCTAATATTTTAAGACCATGGTAGAGAATGATTTGGATAGGCTTTGGAGTGAGAGAGAAGTGGGTTCAAGTCCTAGTTCTCCATTTGAATACTGTGGATTACTGGAACTCTATGAGGTGAAATTCTTTCATTTGTAAAGTGAGGGTAAGCAAAGGAGTCTGGTTGTTGGCAAGAGATGATGAATGGAAATTGTCTAGCACAGTGCTTGACTCTTAGTGCTTCTTCACTCCTAGAGAATCTTCCATCTCTTTTATTTTTTTTTAATTTTTTTAAATTTTTTTTAACATTTATTTATTTTTGAGACAGAGCGAGACAGAGCATGAAGTGGGGAGGGGCAGAGAGAGAAGGAGACACAGAATTGGAAGCAGGCTCCAGGCTCTGAGCCATCAGCCCAGAGCCTGACGCGGGGCTCGAACTCATGGACCGCGAGATCGTGACCTGAGCTGAAGTCGGACGTTCAACCAACTGAGCCACCCAGGCACCCCACTTCCATCTCTTTAAAACGTGCTCCATTCATGGTATTTTTTAAATACCATGGGACTATGCTGGGAAGTTGTTGCAATGAATCTAAAAACTTTTGTGCCCATTCTTTTGTTAAGTGTTTTTCTTTCAGCTGGCAATATTAAGAGATACAGTTAAACTTTGGATTGTGAGTTACTTGCTCTGCGAGTGTTCCGTAAGACAAGCAAACATTTCTAACCTAATAAATGAGCAATACCTTACGAGTAGTATGTGACACCAAACATCACATGATCACAACTGAGCCAATGGTTCTTGAAATTCACTTCGATATACAAGTGTTTGGATTATAAGCATGTTTCCAGAACGAATTATGCTCACAAACCAAGATTTTTAATGTAGGACACAAATCCTCACATAAATATTTAGGAGAAAGTTTTACTTGTGCAAAGTTTTAAAAATTAGAAATACCAATTCAAATTGAAAAAAAGCAATATCTGTCCAGAAAATACCAACAGTGGTATCTAAACCCTTGAAACCCTTTCCTCAGGGAATCTGCCCATTAAAACAGCCATTTTGGTCTCTTTGTCCTCATTGTTTTCATGTATTTTTCACATCTTCTCTAATGATTAACTTTTCCCATAAAGCCCATGCATCCTGATTTCTTCCTTTCTGCTCCATTTTGTGATTTAAATTCTATCAGGCAGGAGGGGTGGGGGGCCAAAAAGCTTATAATGAGAGACACTGAAGGATAAAGTGGTAGAGACTTGTCTAATACACTGATGAATAGCTAACATAATTGACTCAAGCATATGAACAAAAGAAAGTCATGAGAATTAAAAATGTGTGGGCATTGAAATACGTCATAAACAGGGGATTAGCCCAATGAGTCACAGAACCATGCTGTCTGAATATGAGAATATGGATTGAGAGAGGAAAATAGATGAATTTCTACCTTTTGTTCCAGAAGGTTTTTTTCATTGTGAATGTTAAAACTTAACATTTTAAAAATTCTAATACTGAGTGTGAGTGTATGTGTTGACTCATGTCATCTTGTCAGCATTTAATGTTCGCTGCAAAGTTACCCTTGCATTCCCTCACCCTGGGAATCAGCATTCCATTCACGAGAGCTACAACTGACCAAATGTTCATATTGGCCTCTATCATGGCACAAAGATGAATGCATTTCAAAGGAGGATGCTTGTCCATTAGGTTTATATAAAATAAGGGTTTTTTAAAAAGAAATTATTAAGTTGTTGCTATAAACTGAATGTTTATGCCCCTTCCCTCAATTTATATGTTGAAGCCTAATTCCCAAGATGATGGTATTGGGAAGTGGGGCCATTAGGAAATAATAAAGTGTGGGTAAGGTCATGGGGGGTGGAATTCTCATGGTTGGATTTGTGTCCTGTGAGTACATAAAGAGTGCAGAGCAAGAAAACAGCCATCTATGAACCAGGAAGTGGGTCATCATTAGACATTGAGTTGATTGGTGTCTTGATCTTAGACTTTCCAGACTCCAGAACTATGAGAAACATCTCTTATTTAAGCCACCCAGTGTATATTTTTGTGGTAGCAGACTTAGCTGATTAAGACAGTTGTCAATACTGATGAAGTTTGTCACAGTACATCAATAAAGAAAAGAAAAAATAATAGGATAAAGGATTTATTCTATGTGATTATTAGCAAATGGAAGCAGGTAACATAATATTTTCCCAATGAAGTCTATTTTAGTTTATCATATAAACCAGATCATACACTTGTCAAATCTTACAGAGATTTTGAAGGTAAAAATAGAGTTCAAACTATAACCTTGGATCCAGTACTGTATCTCTATGTTATCAACACATCAAAATAGTCTACAAAAAAAAAAATTGTCCCACATTTGAAACCATTTTTTTTTCAATTCTCAACTATAATCTCACGCTAGAAGTTACTCAAAGAGGCAATTTCTATAAATGATTAAAATCAAGATAATATATACTGAAATGGTCACCATTCCAAATGTTTAATCTTGAATAGAAAACACAAATCTTGTGTCTGTGCATAGTAGACACCACTGGTGTTATTTTTTTGTTATTTTTTTATTTTTTGCTAAGAAATCCCTGATGTTATTCTTGTCTTAGAAAAGAAATATGTTGAGAGAAAGTAAGAACCTCCTCAGACATTATTGTTCTAAATGAATCACGGGAATTCCATTTCTTTTTATCAGTGATGATTTAGCAGGAGACATCTAAACTAGTTCTAGCCAATGAGACATAAGAATTCAGGTCTGAAAGGGTCTTCTGAACACAAAGGGAGTGACCTGAAAACAAAACCATCACACCAAGGGTGGCAGGATGGAAAAGTAAAACCTGAGGTCAGTGCACACTGGCATCCTTCTAACAATGAATGAATCCTAAAATTCAACACCTTATGGCTTCCTGTGTAATGATATAATGCATGTTTTCGTTTTGTTCTTTAAACTACTTTTAATTAAATATTTTGTTACTTGCAGCTGAAGTTACCATAAGTTATCATGGGTTAGATATTAAACATTACCTCCAGAAATGGTCATAAACTGCACACCTACTTAGCCTCTAGCCTAATCCTTTTCTATATCATTGTGTCTTTGTCCATTATGTTCTTTCCATCTGGAGTCCCCTTCCTCTCTTTCTTTCCTGAGCTAATGACCCAATAACTCTTCTGCAATGCTGTCCTACACCCCCCTGAAAGAATAAAATTACTCCATTACCTCTATTTCTGTGTAATTTAGCCACCATAGTTATTATTGCTATTATTGCACAATTACCAAACATTATACTTATACTCTGTGCCAGACATGGTGCTAAACGCTATACATGTATTGCATCTTGTAGAAGATTGTTCTATTTTTTCACAAATATTTATCTGTTCTTGCTGTGCCATGCTCATAGAAGGCAGAGTACTCTTATTTTCTATTGTCTTGGCCATGTGCCTTGATTTGTAGTTAGATATAGGTGGAGAAGGAAGACTTAAGGGAAACACATACAGGACATATTAGAGTTCTCCAGAAAAACAAAACAAATTGGATGGACGGATGATGAATGGATGGATGAAGAAATATTATGGGGAATTAGGTCATGCAATTATGGAGACTAAGTCCCAAGCTTTGCAGTTGGCAGCTAGGGACCCTGGAGAGCCAATGCATGACCCCAGTCTGAGTCCAAAGTCCTGAGAATTAGGAGAGCGAATGGTATAAGTGCCATTCCAATATTGACAGACTGAAAACCCAAGAGTTAATGTTTCAGGTCAGAAAAGACCTATGTCCAGCCCAAGAAGTCAGCCAGGAGGAGTTCCCCCTTACTCAGCCCTTTTGTTCTATTCAAGTCTTCAACTGATTGGATCGGGTCTGTCCATATTAGGGAAAGCGATCTGCTTTACTCAGTCTACCAATACAAGTGTTAATCTCATCCAGAAGCACCCTCACAGACACACTCAGAACAATATTTGGCCAAATGTCTGGGCACTCTTTGGTTCAGTCAAGTTGACACATAAAATTACCCATCACACAATATTTCCTTAGGTAACAAATATATACTCAATGTGTTAAATGCCTACTCTATGCTTGGAATAAATCTTCCTACCAACATCCCCATAGTAAATGAATTTTCATCTTTCATCAAAGAATTTTAAAGTGATCTTCTTAGAAACTGTGTTGTTCAACTGAATCATTTATACAGGTAAGAAAAATAAGGTTCAGAGATAGTAGGTGACTTTCTCCAAGCAACATAATTTTATTGGTAAAGACAGAGGTAAGACTAGAGCCGAAGTCAAGAGCAAATGCTCTTTCCATTATACTGCATGGTTTCACTTCTCCTTCTCAGTATTTGATTGTGAATCCCAATCCCAGAAAGAAAAAGAAATTAATAGACATACATGCATAAGCCTCGTGAAGTGTTTATCTTGCTGCAGATTTATACACACCAAGCATTTATGAACACAGAGAGAGATAAAAGCTTTATTATAGCTTCCAAGCAATAGTAAAATACATTTAAGATATAAAAGACAAGATTCCCATAGATAAAAATGCATCCTTTGTAGTTTTTCATCCATTAGAAGGAAATATAATAAAACACCCAATTTCTATTCCTGAATGAAACATTTCAGAAGTTTAATTTTTCTTGCTAACATGCAAGTAACCCAATGATGTTCATCGAAAAATGAGGGCGAAAGGTATTAAATTCATCAGCATATAAATGACTTTTCTAGAATGTAAAGATGGATCACAGTGAAAGACATCCATGATTTCAAACATTATTACTTACCAAGGAAAAATAAAGTTTTCACACTATCATTTACAAACTATTTCACTGAACTGTTCTTGATATTATCATTTTCTGTTTTATGATTTTCCCTCAGAGAAACCAGCTAAAAAATAATGTGTATGACTCAATATTCTTCAAATATGAACACATTTCTTCTTTCATTGTTTCCCTAAACAATCCTGTTAGCACAAAATCATCGGTAATTGATCCACACCAACTGAATATAGGTGGCACCAGCTCAGAGTGAATTTCAAAATGGCTGTCATTTTGTTTCCATGCCAGAGAAAACATGATATAACTATGAAGACAGATAGGAATAAATGCTGGTAAATGCTTACATACTGCAGTTTAATTTTAGTACATAGATACATAGATAGTTGAGGACTATTATTTTATGATCTCTTATGAGCTGTTAATAAAAGTATATGATCAATCAAAGACCTCTCATAAATTGACTAAAGTTTATTATTCATTCATCCATTTACTCAGCAAACATGTCTTCTTAGGCTAACAAAGGTCAGAAGCTACGCCTGGTACTATCAAATATTTTAGAAGCTGATTCATAAAACTTAATAGCTAATTGGATATGAGTAGAAAAAGAAGAATTATATGAATACAATATGGATTCTACCTTTAAGGAGGCACAGTGTTCAGGGTGGCCTAAGTAAATAATGGAGTCCAGGCATGTAACAATAATCTATGGAAACAAGGGAAGAGGACAACTACTTGTCTGACAAAGATTCAGATGGCTACTCAGAGGTGATGACATTTGAGACCAATATTTTTTTAATATTCTTATTTTAGAGAGAGAGTAAGAGAGCATGAGTGGGGCAGAGGGAGAGAGAAAGAATATCAAGAAAGAATATCGAGCAGGCTGCATGCTCAGCATAGAGCCCATTGTGGCGCTCAATCCCATGACTCTGGGACCATGACCTCAGCTGAAGTCAAGAGTTGGACATTTAACTAACTGAGCCACTCAGGTGCCCCTTGAGGTCTATCTTTATCTGTCAATGGAAATGGATAAGGTTATTACTGAAGAGTGTGAAGAATATCAAAAAGTCTAGAGGCATAAAATCTCTAGTTTTTGTTGAACATTGAATAGTTCAAAAAGAAAGTAGTATGTGCAGGTATGAAAGATGGGACTGGAAAAGTAAGTTGGGGCTAATCTGTATGGTGGGCTGATATATTTAAATATATCCCTTCACCAATGGAGTTAACACTGAAATGTGACAAGATTAGTGATGAGCTCTAAAAAAAAAATAGAAGGAGGAATTTAAGAGAGACTTGAGTCAATGATAATAGTTAGGCAAATATTACAACCCAGGAAAGAAATTCTGAGCACAATGAAGGAGGGGGATTCAAATGTACAGTTGATCCTAAGTACTTGAAATTACTCCTACTTACTAAATTTTTTTGTAACTCCCAAATCAATACTTGTGTTCTTTTCATAGTCATTTGCAGACAGTCATGGAGTGGTGAAAAATTTGAGTTGCCCAATGTGCATATTCCCAGCTGAGATCGAACAAGGCAAAGCTCTGCTTTCCTATTTCAGTTTTCATATGGAAAACACATGTCCTTTTTTTAAAAAATGTTTCAAGTTTTTATTTAAATTCTAGCTAGTTAACATATAGTGTAAAAAACACATTTGAGTCTATTTAGTGCCATGTTTTTTATATCTTTGTGCTTTTTGTTGGTTATTTCACTGTTTAAAATGGTCCCAAGCATAGTGCTGTCTAGAGTTCCTAAGTGCCAGATGACTGTGATATGCCTTATGGAGAAAATACATGTGCTAGGTGACTTCATTTAGGCATGAGTTATAAGGCTGTTTGCTGGCCATGAATTCAATGTTAACAAATCAACAATATATCATAATCATGGTTTCTTTAAACAAAAATTCATAAACAAGGTTATCCATTATTTAGTTGACAAAGATGTTGTGACCAGAGGCTCACAGGAACCTAACCTTGTATTTCCTCTAGTAGCAATGGTTCAGTATTCCTAATTTATTGTTCAAAGTGACTTTACAGAACATAATCACTGTGAAAAATAAAAATCAACTTTATTTTAGAATTTATAAGATTCAACTGTGGCCTGGATGTGGGGGACAAAGGAGAAGTCAAGAAAAAAATATTATCTTGCTTGAGTATCTGAGAAGATGATAATGCTTTAACTTGCAATAGGCAGACAGAAGATGGTACTAATTTTAAGAGTTGGCATTGACTTAAATTTTGAATAGGTTAGATTTGAATATGTTCAATCTAAGAGACATACAGGCAGAGAAATTTAGAAAGCTTTGGAACATAAAGGTGTGAGATTTTGGGGTAAGGCCAGAGCTGGTGATATAGACTAGAAAGTCAGCAGCATGGAGATCAGGGTTGTAGTCAAGGAAATGAATGGAGCCATGATAGGAAAGACATATAATAAGAGAAGTGGGGCTGAGGGAGACCAATTCTTCTTGCAACAGTAAACAGAAAGGAGTCAGAAAGGGGCTCATAAATAAGCAATAATTTAGGAAGAGAGCCAGGGGAAAGGGAAAAATAAAAACCAAGGAAAAGGAGCAGGGTAAGAGGATCAATCCTCCAAAAGAGTCAAGTGAGAAAGAGACTACAAAATATGACCCAATCTTATAAGTGGAAGACCTTTGTGACATCAGTAAAAGGAACTTCAGGAAAATAGTGGTAGAGAAGCCAGACTGTAATGGGAGGAGGAGGTAAGGAGGATGACCCATCAGCAAAGGAGTAAAGACAGTTTGCTCTTGCAAAGGCTTTGGCAGTAAAGAAGATATGAAAGGTAGGCTCTCAGCTTGAGGACAAGGCAATTTACTGCAAGCAGGCAAGCAAGCAAGTTAATAAATAAAATAAAATAAAATAAAATAAAATAAGAAGAGAGGAGTTCATGAGGTTTGCCTTCTGGGATCATCTGGAAATTTTAAGTAAGATAAGTGTATTCCTTCACTAATGGTATCTGAAAAACTTGATTTAAATTACTATTTCAATAAAAGGGAACCTGGGTGGCTCGGTCATTAGGCATTTGGCTCTTGATTTTGGCTCAGATCACAATCTCACGGTTTGTGGGATCAATCCCCACATTAGGCTCTGTGCTGGCAGTGAGGAGCCTGCTTGGGATTTTCTCTCTCTCTCTCTCTCTCCCTTTATTTAAAAAATAAATAAATGAATTAATTACTATTGCAATTCTATTTTTTTAATTGCTATAATTTACCTGAAGCTTAAATTGCCACTTATCATTCATGCACTCAATACATTTTATGGAAACCTACCATGTGCCCAGCATGATTCTAGACACTGGGGATATAGTAGTAAATAAAATAGACAAAAGTTCCTGTCCCTATGAAGATTATGTCCTAGCATATCATGTATTCTAGGAAGAAAAAAGGCATTCTCCAAGTATAACATTAGCCAATAGATATACAGGAAAGTCAGAAAATTACAAAGAAAGAAATAAAAAATAAAGATCATGTCTTTTAGAATTTTGTTAAGAATATAAAGGAGTTTCCAAAAACTCACAGTAAAGAATGACAAAAATGACCTTACTAACCAATGAAAATAGCAACTGAAGATCACTTCTGGCAGTTTTGTGGTAAATAGAATAGCACAGAACATTGGAACTCTACTTGCTTATTTTAAAACTATAAAGTATAATTTTTCAACTGGCACACAAGCCTTTTGAAGTACCAACTGAGTATTATATTCCTTTGGCAAATCCCCAATAACCCTCGCATAGGGATGAATCCATCTAATTCAATACCTCAAGGGCATCCTTATATGCCCCTCAAGGATAGTTAAATAAGACACATGATGCTTCTTGTTTCAAAATCAGAGATTCAACCATCCTAGAGTGGTATGGCCTTGGGGTTGAAATCCAGTGTAAACATGAAAATCCATCTTCAACCTTTAAACTGCTTATCCCTTAAGTGACAGCTAAAGATAGACCCAAGACTGACAGAAACATTAATGGATTTTGTAACATGGTTGAGTATCCAGAAACACAGTATAATGACTGTTTTGCAGTTATAGCAATGAGTAATGATGATTTTTAGAAACTTATATGCACCAGTTATCAACCTATATAAACAATTTGATATATAATAATTGTTTTGTTTGGATGTAATTTTAATCCTGGGTATCCCTGAAGCTCAAACACTTTATTAGTTAATTCCTAATCTACTCATTTTGAATTTTTGCTAGACCAGAAAAAGGCTAAAAGAAAAATGGTGTGTTATTGAAATCACAAATGAGTATGGTACTGCAAAGTTTAACAGAATAGAAAAATTTTTGAGTACCTAAGTTTTTTTTAATCAATCCTTAATTAATATATTATAAATTCTTCTTATCCATTCACTTTTTAGGAATTTAACAAATTCCTCAATGGCCTTTGACCAACACTTTAGTTACCAATTGGAGGGATTAAATGGTACAAACTTGCAATTATAAAATAAGTAAGTCATGGAGATGAAAAGTACAGCATAGGGAATATAGCGAGTAATACCATAATAACTCTGGTGACAGATTTTGACCACAATTATCATGGTGAGCATTTCATAATGTTTATAATTGTTAAATCACTATGCTGTACACCTGAAACTAATATTTTGTATCAATATACTTTAATATATATAACTCAAATTTAATATTTCTATGACTATGTCTCAATTAATCTCAGTTGCTAAGATTTAATGCCATTCCTATTTGGTTTCTAGCTGAAAGGCCCAATTTTTGTACATATCCTGGATATTCCTAAATAATTAACTTCTACTAGTCAATATCAGTAACTGTACCTATTTGAGATCTCAAACTATTTTTATTTTTCTTCTCGATAAAGACAGGCTATCTAAATTACTTACATCAGTAAAACAGTTGTCAAAATATTTCAAAAGAATTAAGCTAGATTTTTAACTCTGAAGAGACAACTGTTAATTTATTCATACCAGGACATTGGAATCTTGATGCTACCAGTTGCCTTTTGAAGTGTTTGCCAAGAAAACAAAAGTGAAACACCGACCAAAAATCCACTGTTTTATTTATGAAGAGATGATGTGAAATAAGAATTTAGATGTAAGATAAAAGAATAAAGGGAGTTGTTTTTGTTTTGTTTTGTTTTTAACTGGAGTATCAACCTAACCTAAAATGGAGACATCTAGGCACATATGATAGAGGCAATTGAGAAGTCATTTTAAAAATGATATGAATTTGTATGGGTACCCACCAGAAGAACTAAAATTAAAATGTGGGGGAAAAAAACCTCACAAAACTGGTGACACTAGTAAGGATGCAGAGCAAACCAGAATTCCATTTGCTGCTCTTGGTGTATAAGTGGACACAACCACTGTGGAAAATTGCTTGGCAATATCTACATACCCTATGTCTTAGCAATTCTACCTCCAGGCATAAACTCAACAGAAATGTACCATATGTTCACCAAAAAAATGCACTACAATATTCATAGAAGTACACTTCATAATTGCCCAAAACAAAATATGCCTCAAATGCCCACCAATAGCAGAGAAGTTCAAAGAAATTATAGGATATTTGCACAATGAAACACTATGTGACAATGAAAATAAACAATCTACAAGTATGGGCAACAATATGGATGACACAAATAAAACAGGTTAGTGAAAGAAACCAGATACAAAAGAGTATGTACTGTATTCTTCCATTTGTACCCAGAAAAAAAAAAAAAGTAAGGGGTGGGGGGGGGGGTGGAATCTATTGTTAGAAGTTTTGTTAGAGCGCCTGGATGGCTCAGTTGGTTAAGTGTCTGACTCTTGATTTCAGCTCAGGTAAGGATTTCACACTTCATGGGTTCAAGTCCCACATCAGGCTCCACACTGATAGCATGTAACCTGCTTGATATTCTCTCTCCCTCCCTCTCTCTGCCCCTTCCATACTCTCTCTCTCAAAAAAACAAAAAACAAAAAAAAAAACCAAAAAACAAAAAAAACCCTTGAATTTAAAAAAAGAGAAAGAGAAGTTGAGATTGTTAACTCAACCACTATTAGAAGTTCAGAGAGTGGTTAGTCATGACAGGTGGGTAGTGACTGGAAAGAGTTACATGGGGGTTTCTGTTATGCAAGTATTGTTCTATTTCTTGAGTGTTGTTTATAAAAGTTAACTTCAAGTTTATTAAAATCCACCAAGCTATATAATTATGCTCTGTGCACATTTTTTAAAATAGACATTTTTAGAGCAGTTTCATGCTGCTCCTCAGCATAATTGAGGGGAAAGTACAGAGGTTTACCATATAACCCCTGACCCCACATATCCTCCCTGCATAGCCTCTTCCACTGTCAACATCCCACACCAGAGTGGTAGATTTGTTATAATTGATGAACTTACATTGTTATCCCAAGTCCATAGTTTACATTAGGTTTCACTCTTGACATTCTGTGAAGTTTTAACAAATGTATGACAAGTGTCCACCATTATAACACCAAATAGTTTCACTACCCTAAAAATCCTCTATGCTCCACCTGTTCGTCTCTTTCTCTCCCCAGCCCTTTGCAACCATTGATCTTTTTACTATTTCCATAGTTTTGCCTTTTCTAAAACATCATATAGTTAGAATCCTACAATGTGTAGCCTTTTAAGATTGGCTTCTATCACTTATCAATATGTAGTTAAGGTTACTCTGTCTTTTCATGGCCTGGCAGCTCATTTCTCTTCAGCACTGAGTAATATTCCATTGTCTGGGTGTGGTAGAGTTTATCCATTCACCTACTGAAGGACATCTTGCTCGCTTCTAAGTTTGGCAATTATGAGCTGGCAATTATGAATACAGCTACTATACACATACCTATGCTGGTTTTTATGTGGATACAAGTTTTCAACTCATTTGAGTAAATACCAAAAAGACTGACGATTGCTGATGTAATGTAAGAGTATGTTTAGTTTTGTAAGAAATGGTCAAATTGCCTTTCATAGTGGCTGTACCATTTTGCATACCCACCAGCAATGGATGAGAGCTCTTCTTGCTCCACATCCTTGCCAGCATTTGGTGTCAGAGTTCTGGATTTTGATCATTCGAGTAGGTGTGTAGTGCTATCTCATTTTTGTTTTAATTTGCATGTCCCTAATGACATGATATGGAGCACATTTTCATCTGCTATTTGCAATCTGTATATCTACTTAATGTGCTATCTTTTAAAGCCTTTAGACCATTTTTTAATTGAGTTGTGCATTCTCTTATTGTTGAGTTTTTTTTTTTTTTTTTTAATTTTTTTTTTCAACGTTTATTTTATTTTTGGGATAGAGAGAGACAGAGCATGAACGGGGGAGGGGCAGAGAGAGAGGCAGACACAGAATTGGAAACAGGCTCCAGGCTCTGAGCCATCAGCCCAGAGCCTGACGCGGGGCTCGAACTCACGGACCGCGAGATCGTGACCTGGCTGAAGCCGGACGCTTAACCGACTGCGCCACCCAGGCGCCCCTTATTGTTGAGTTTTAAGAGTTCTTTGTATATTATGGTAATAGTCCTTTTTAAATATGTCTTTTGCAAATATTTTTTCCCAGTTTGCGACACTGTTTTTGAATATGTGTACTTTTTAGTATTGACATTATATCATTATTTTGTATTAAGCAGTTTACCTTTGTTATTGTGGTATATATACATAATGCAAAATTAACTAAATTTAACCATGTTTAAGTGTACAGTTAAATGGCATTAAGTACCTTCACATTATTATGCAATCACCACTACCTATGTCCAGAACTTTTTCACCATCTCAAACTTAAACTCTCTGTCCATTAAGTAATAACTCTCCATTCTCCTTTTCCCCCAGCCCCTGGAAACTACTATTCTTTCCATCTCAATGAATTTAACTATTCTAGGTATCTCATATAAATGGAATCATTTTGCCCTTTTGTGTCTGACTTACCTCACTTAGCATAATGTTTTCAAGGTTCATCCATCTTGTAGCATGTGTCATAAGTCCATTTCTTTTTAAGGACTGAATAATATTTCATAGTACATGATTATTTTAAAATGTCACATAAATGGTCATTACATCAAAGTCATGAAGCCAGACATCCTTGGCCAACTAGCTGATAACTTGTATAATACCATGAGCAAGTTGTCCAGAATCATGTGTAAATGATATACATAATCACTTCCATATATTATTTAAGGGAAGTGAGAGTGCCCTTGCATTCTCAAATGTCTCCCTTCTTCCACTCCGATATGTTATTGCAAATTCTATACAGGCTATTTCTAAACTCAAATATTCCTGAAAATAGTAACTTACAAGACAATAACACCTTAGGATGGTTTAAATATACTGCTTTCTTTTGTGACAGGAAAGATCTTAAGAGGAAAAGAAAGAAAACATTTCTTCTGTTTCAAGTACATTGTGAAGTGTCATGTAATGCTCATATCCGCTCCATAAAGCAGGACTGATAATCCTCCTCTTGAAAATGAGGAAGCAGAGACTCAGGTTCAGCAACTAAGACCAGATGAACAACTGGTTTACGGGAAACTGGATTTCATTTTAAGGTCTAATACTTTTCTACTAAACCATGCTGCCTACCAGGAAGAGAAAGTGTTCATGAAAGAAGAAGAAAAAGAAAGAGAATACCAAGAACAACTTTATCAACTTCCTAATTTTGTTTAAAGCTAGTATAGGTTGTCAATTCAACTGATCTATTTTAGCAGAAGTTGATCCTTATTATGAAATGACTATGAGAGAGAGAAATGAGAGAGAGAGAAATGAGAGAGAGATAAATGATTATGAGAGAGAGAGAGAGAGAGAGAGAGAGAGAGAGAATATGAGAATCTTAAACAGGCTCCACACTGAGTGTAGAGGGACTCAATCCCATGAACCTGGGATCATGACCTGAATGGAAATCAAAAGTCACACTCAGCTGACTGAGTCATCCAGGAGCCCCTAACATAAAACACATTAAAGCTAATTTAAAATTTAGACCATACTGAACTTTCCTAATTAAAAAAAAAAAATTCCTGGGAGGAAAAAAGTGTCTGATTTGTTCATTGGACTCCAAGGAAGTCCTCTACTTCAAACCATTATGTCCACAGTGGATCCCATGGATTGTTTTTTTCCTATGGATGAGAGAGAGAAAAAAAAAAAGACAAGCTTATGTTGGGTAAGTCATGTCAGTATTTGAAATCTTTATTGTTAGGAATTTCTTCCTTAGACATTAACAAAATTCTTCTTGCTTTAAAACTATTTCTCAGAATTGATGGAGACCAGCTGGCCACTATTTTTCAAGATTCTATCCTAGAAGATTGTCAATAAGCTTTCTTTCTCCAGGTGAAATAATTTTAATCTCTTTCATTCTATCTCCTAAAATAATCAGAATTGTCTTAGACTTTAATAAGAAGTGTCAAGACTGAGAAAGCAACAGTTCATCTGCAGCTATTCAGCATCAGCCATAATCCATAAATGCCAAGTGTATCTGCTAACATCAAGCATAAACATGAAAGTGGTTTTATTAGTTTAGGCACATTAAACTGACATAATCTAAACTGATATTTATTAAAACATGGGAAGACATAACTCTATCACCCAAATTTTAAAACGTATTTTACTTTAGTGTTGTAATTTTATAGATTAAACTATAGAGAGAGATAGAGATAAGAAAAGGGAGGAGTAAAAATGGAGATAGAAATGGAGATAAAGATCATGAAATTAGATTGCTTGAGATAAGACTTGAAAAAAAAAAAGTCACAAAATCTATTGTTATTAAAGTTCTTTAAAAAGCCCTAAAATCAACAGTAAAGGAATCACAAAAGTTCTCAACTTTGCAGAATGAAGTAGTCTTTTGTGTGTTTCTTGAAATGTAAACAAAGCACATGATACCTTTGTGGTGGTCTGTTACCCTACAATATAGAAGTCAAGCAATATTAGATCATATAATAGTCCAAGAAAAACCACTTTTCCCTTCGACCTAGTTTCAAAAGCATTTTCCCTTGGCTTTGAAGATGAATAAATATGCTTGTTAAAGTATTGGATCAGGCTATCCACTCTTAGTAGTGGATTCTATTAATTATCAACTAGTCCCTGTTAAAATAATTTTAAAATTTGCTTGGAAAAAACTCTTTATTGTATAAGCCATCTAATTTCTCTGTTATTTACTATATAGTTGCATATTGGTTGCTCAAGAGATTTCTAGTTGTATTTAGCCTTTGAATATCCCTTTTAATAGAAATAAACTTAAACAATATTCCCATTGCTACACAAGTATCACGATTAAAAAACTTAAAAATAACCTCTCGTTTTAAACCCCTTAGTTATTCCATAAATGTTTAAATAATGGAATTACCATCTTCTTCAATGAAGACATTTCTACAAAACAGCCATTATTATCTGTTATATTTCTTAAGCACCACTATGCCTGTTATATAAGCAAGATTTATAGAAAGTAAATTTTTGCCCAGCAACAGCTAAAGGAAAAACATTAGCCATAATCCTTGGTTCTATTAAGACAGAAAATATTGGCAAAGAGATTGTGATCATTTCCTTTTCAAATTGGTTGGCATTTCCTAGCTCCAGATGCACTAGAAATTTGAAGCTGACTTGGGAGAATAAGTAATTTCATACTTTTTGTCTAGTAAATGGTTCAGTAGTCCTCCCTTTAGTACTCAGACAATACCTTAAGTTGAATTGCTAATTGAACAATAAAAATTTTAAGATAAGAATACATTTGCAAATTAGCATATTCCCATTGCTATTTTGTGATAGATATAATTGGTTTTGGAAATGTTCAATTTACCAGTATCTAAAAGGTAGTACCTTAAGAAACTGTCTAGTTGTTTATCTTCTCAGTAGTTTAATAATGATAATTTTTTAAAAAAATGAGTTTTATACATAGGCAGTCAATACTAATTACTAGTATGAATCTGAATGTTTGAAAACTTATCAGAATATTTACAATTAAATAAAAACTAGACTTGGTTGACTATTACAATTGCTTTCTGATGAAAGACAGTAAACATTTATCAAAGTTCATCTTTCTTTTGGTATGTTGTAGAACTAACCATGTTCTACAAAATATTTAGTGGAGAGGAATATTAAAACGAAGAAAAAAAGATGTTTAGCTTTAACAGGCAATGACGATATCTACTAGACTCTTTCAACCTTCTGCCCTTCCACTACTATTACCTGTCTTTGTGGGTAACAAACTCACAACTCTGTGAGGAAAGGGTTTATGGATAACAACACCTACATTTTAGAGAAGTTAAATAAATTGAGGTCACACTGTAAACAATGACAGAAACTTGATTCAAGTTCAAGTGAGTCTAACTCAAAAATTACATGGGCTTTTTTTCATTGAACCATTATATTATGCTTTTCCCTAGAGCAAGGACAGGTACTGCTATCCTCACTACCACCATCACCAACATCTTGACTCCTAATCTCTTGAACTATATACATCTAAAACCTCACATCAGAGTAGTATGTATGTCCTAGAACAATTTAAGATAGACTTGGGGATTCCAGGGAACAGAACCTAACTTGAAAGTGACCTCAAATCTGTATATTAAAAAAGTTATAAACAAGAAAGCTTGTTCTGCATAAAAGAAGCCTCTGAGAACAGTGGAGTCAGAGTAAAAGGAACAGAGAAAAGCAGAGTGTAGCCCACATGTTTTCAAATGCACCACTCTGTACTATCTCTGCGTTGGGGTACTTCTCTACCTCATAGTTCTTCTAAAGAACCCATCTACATCAAAATATTCATGAATAGTGGCAGATTTTACTGAAGATTTTGTAGGGAAGATGGAGGAAGAGATTTAAATTGCACATTATCTCCAAAACCTTTAAAGTCTTCCATTAGATATTTCTTTTCTTTTCCAAATCACTACCAGGACTTATTTTCCCTCTTCTCTTTTTCCACATGCTGCCCAATCTTATTGACTCTTCTCTCTCCCAAATTCTCAGGATCTTCAAACACCTCTCCCCTTCAAGATGCTGAAAATTTCAGCTCTGCCCCAGGGACTAACTCCAAATTGCATCCAGTGCCCTTGACACTCAGAAAAATAAAGACTTTCTGATTTACATCATCCATCTACCCCAAAGGAGGCAATGAGAAGTTATATTTTCTGAAATAAACTTAGCTCACCAGAATCACTGTCCATAAAAATTTATCCAGATCGCTGTCCATAAAAATGGTGTGAACTGATACATTCTCCACAGAAACTCTGCCTGTCTCCATGTTAATTCTGAATGTCCTCACTTCAACCAGACTTTCACCCTTGGTTACTTCAAATCTTGAACCTCAAGTCTGACTTTGGTCAAAAATCAGAATGGACCCTGCTTCCAAAGATATCCATCAATAAAAATCAGCACCACCCCCATTTATTTCGCATTTCCTGTGCACTTGGCAATGTTCTGAATACTTTAAGTAATTTAAACCTCCCAATAAGTCTATGAAGTAAATATCACTTTTCACATCTGCCCCTTGACCTTTTCCTTGCATGAAACAAGACTTTCATCTTGGTGCTCACACTTTAGTGATAAAGAGACAGTGTTCTCAGTAACAGCCAGGTATAACAGAGATGGGTAGGTAACAATTATTCAATACTGACCTTGATCTCACATTTTAATAATTTAATGGGACAAAGTATACCATTATTTAAATTTAATTCACAGAAGTTATGTAGTGGTTAATAACTTCTCTTCCCCCCCCCCCCACCTCTCTCTCTCTCTCTCTTTTAAAGTAGTCTTCACACCCAGAACAGAGCCCAATGCAGAGCTTGAACTCACAACTCCGAGATCAAGACCTGAGCTAAGATCGAGAGACAGATGTTTAACCAAATGAGCCATCCAGGCACCCCGAAGTAGTTAATAACTTCTTAAATGGTGTTGCCTACATAATCTTCCCCAATTTTCACAGCAATCTGAGAAGCAAATATTGTTGTGGCATCATTTTCACATACCAAAAAAGGACACTCATAAATGCTAAGAATCTACACAAAAACATACTAGCAAATGGCAGATATAACAGCTGTCTTATGCTCTCCCTCCAGACTTAAGCACTTCAAATAATATTGTGACTCTATATAACTATATATATATTATATATAGTTAACTATATAAATATCGCATTAACTATATAAAACTATATATATTATATACAGTTGAGTACAAAATACACTACACACACAGATAGTAGTATGTGTTATAAGGGTCAAGGACAAGATGAACCACTTTGGCATGAAGATTATTTTGAGCTGAAGGCAAGCAAGCCCTCACAGCCTCAAGAAAAACTTTTGTCCTTCCCTTAACTACATAGAAGAATCTAAATTGGGGGTCTTCCTCAGAATAAGGCTGATTATCAAAGATAATTTTTATGTGAGTAACCTATTTGTATGGCAAAGTAAATATCTAAATACTGAACATCTACTTTTCTTATTACTCTGTAAACTGCATTCCTTTCTTCTGAACTCCCAGATACCTTACCCCCCTCTCCTTAACTCAGGATGTCATACATACTTCATTTCACCTGTCTTTGAAATTTCCAGGTCTGTGTGGATTCCCCATGTGTATGCCATTAAATTTGATGTTCTCCTATTAATTGGTCTCAGGTCAAACAGATTCTAGTCTGGCTAGAAGGACCTTTGAGGGGACAGGAATTCTTGCTCCCTAGTAAAGTGTATATGTGTGTGATTGTGTGTGCCAAAGGAATGGCAACTGGCTTAACAAGACTGACTTATTTAATACAGAGACTAATGACTCAATAGTTGCCCCTCTAAAAAAAGTAAAAAGGTCAAGTGCTGTGAATTGACTCAGAAATTTATAACCATAACATGAAAAATCTACTTTAATTTCATCATTTAAGTCTCATATTATTTATCTGTAGAGATTATTGTATTATAGAGATATTATTATAGGGTTTTGCATTATTTCAAAAAAATACAACTTTACTTTGATTTATATATGGATGGGTACTGGGGGGTAAGGGTACCACAATGTGTTCACAGCTGAGGGTTTCTAAAATTCTAAACCCAGAGCTGATAATATAGAACATTCCTTCAAGCCATGTCTAATGAAAGGAGAAAAATAGGGTGGTAGCTAGAAGGAAAAATGTACGTAAGGAACCTATGAATGCATAGGTAAACTGAAATCAAGACAACATACATTACATATATTACCAAGTGAATATGAATGGCAAAGCACAGATCAAGTTTCATATACAAAAGAGCTTCTGAGGTGTACCTGGGTGGCTCAGTCAGTTGAATATCTGACTCTTGACTTCAGCTCAGGTCATGATCCCAGGGTCATGAGATTGAGCCCTGCATCAGGCTCTGTACTGAGCATGGAGCCTACTTGGAATTCTCATTCTCTCTCTCTCTCTCTCTCTCCCCCCCCCCCGCCGACTCATGTTCATTCTCTCTTGCTCTCAAAAATAGAAAAATAAAAATAACTTATGAGAAATGAGATGATGTCAATCACAACAATAATTAACATTTTGTTTACACAGGATAATTTGCCAATAACATTATATGTGTCCTTTGCTTAATCCTTGCATTGATTCCATGATGAATAATTATTATTATTATTATTATTATTATTATTTTATTATTATTATTATTATTATTATTATGCCATTTGTAATTCGGTATGTGTATATATATTTACTACTTAACCAAAAGCAGTTCTTTCCGTTATATGCCTTTAGTTTCCCAAACTAATAGTTTTGTTGACCATTTGAAGTCCCAAGGTAAACACCCAAAAAAGCAATCAGACAATCTCCTTAGGCATTGTTAAGGAACAATACCTGAGCCAACTGTACCATGAGGTATTATTATTATCATCATTTTGTAGACAAGAGAGTAAGTCCTGAAGGAGTTGCAAGAGCTCTGAGTCACCCAGCTTGGGACTGGCTTTAACCACCTTTTCCAAAGTGTGCCACCAGCAGTGGCATTCTCTCAGGCAAAAGAGCAAAATGTGGAGCTCCCAATCCACATTGATTTACAAAACAAAGAAATTAGAGTAATTTCAAACTCAAAAGTTGAAAACAAATGGAGTAATTCATGGCAACTCAAACATTAGAAACTGAGGAAGTTCTGTGGCAACAGAAGCTTAATAAAAAGAATAAAATAGAGTATAGGTAGGTAAAATGTAAAATTTAACAAATGTGTTCAAGCTAGTTCTTCCTGTGGAGAATCTGTGTGATGGGGGAGGGAAGGAGAGCGGAAGAGAAATAATGACTAAAAAAGAAACCAGGGACACATCCTAAGAGTAATGCAAGGAATTCCACTGAGGACAATGAAAAGAAAATAGGAAAAAGTTTTGATGTCATAAAATCTCAAACATTTGGGCAAGTAAGTATTTGAGTTAACTGCTTGAAGCAAGGCTTGGAAAATGATTCTTTAATGTCTTCTTAGAAAGAACAGAAGAACATTAAGTAATTTGATCACAATCATTAGAAGAGAGGTTTATATAAAATTCCCTGTTTCTCAGAGCCTCCCCTTAACTCTTGCTACCCATATCACCATTTTTGATCCCAGAATACTGGAAGCCAAGACTGTGCAATCATGAATAGAAAGCAAACATGCCATGGCGGGTTTGTTTGCCCTTACTCAGGCTTTTTCTGTGGGGTGTATATGGTAGGAGTTACATCACACATGTCCAATTGTATTCAGTTCATCAGCTGATTACAGACATCCCTTCCAGGAAAGCTTCCATCCCTGATATGCTCAACTCTATTACCCAACTCTGAGCCACAATGAAAGATTCATGAGGACAATGACAGTGTAAAGGTGTGAAATGCGAGATATCCAGGAGAAGATGACATTCATTGCTCAATCACAATGTGTTTTATATAATACAGTGTGGCAAGTTGCAGACATGATCAAAAACATTTCTTTATAAACTATGGCACCTCATACTTTAGTTATCACCTTTGCAGATATGCAAAGTAATAGCTCACATAGGCAGAATGTTAATGATGAGCAGAAGGTGGCCATACCTCTGAACAGCTAGTACACATTTACTTCCAAAGCTCATACCTGAAACTTCCATATTTCATTCAGTAAAAAGTTTATTGGACTCTCACTTAGAACCTTTTTAGCTTTATTTTATACACAATTCTAAGAAATCTAGTAAAACATAGATTAATCTAAATCAAAATCACAGGCTCTCCCATATATTAGTTCCCATGTATTAGTAGGAGATTTAACCTTTCAAAGCCTCCATTTACTCACCTGTAAAACGGATATTTCATAGGATAAGTATGAAGATGTAATCAGCACACTCATGTAAAGTATAAACACAAAGCAAGTGCCCTTGAGTTTAAATGCAGATATTGTTTCATGGAATCTGGTACCACATTGTGAACCAACTATCTGATCGTCAGGGAAAGAACAATCCTTTCCAATGCCAAAGAAAAATGGGCTCTTCTGGAATTCTTGAGAGACTGATTATACATTGATCTCCACAGAGGAAACTCCCTAGGGGATTTTCAAAGGTAACTGTAATTTATATGATTGTCTTTTATTGCTAGTTAATATCTCCTTAAGAATTCAAAGTGCAGAGCAATCTTAACCTAACTAGCCCAGAGGTAAACAGCTCTTCCTAACCTCATTGTACTGCATTACAGCACAATATAATAAAAAATGTTCTTGATGATGAATAAAGTCATCAAGAAAGGGTTAGGTGTATGTTTCTTCACTCTGACAAAGACAATGGAATAAACAGAAATGTTTAGGAAAAATATCCATTTAAAAGCCTAGAATTTTTTAAACAATGTTTTCTCAGGAAACCTCTAGGTTTCAGTCAAGAAAACTCATTCATTCAAAACAAAGCTGATCACACTGCCAAAATGAAGGACCACTGTCTTCCCATTCATTTACAAAGATGGTTGAATACTGTATTTTCAGTACTTGGACTCAAGACTACCAAGGTAACTTCTTCAGGTGGTAAGAAGAGTTACCTAAATGTATGCCATTCACTTGCTTGCTCTACTAAGTTATCTTTTCTTATTGACTTGTGGGAACTCTTCACAATATTTCCGAATTGTAAGAAAAATTTCCACAGTTTACCCTTTGTTTTATGGTTACTTTTTTTGACAGGGGTCTTAAATTTTAGTGCAATGAAATGTGACATATGTTTCTTTTATGATCCCTGAGTTGCTATCATGTAAAGGGAAACTTTTTCCAATCCAAGATGATTAAAATATCCTCCTATGATTAAAATATTTCTCCTATTTCCTCTGTGGCTTTAGCTTCACATTTAGGTCATTAACCCAATTGTAGCTTATGTTTGCATTATGCAAGGTAAACAAATTCCCAAGAAAATGTCTTGTTTGAAAATATAATTCTTTGCCTCTTAATCCATGCAAATAAAAGCATGGATTTTTATACTATGCCTTGGAAACATAAATGAGATAAATTTTTCATGTTATTCTAAGTTATCAAACATTCATATCTGTTAAAATAAGTAAACATTTTGGTGTCATGATGAGAAGGAAAAGGGAACTAATACTTACAGAATGCCAAAAATGTGCCAAGCACTGTCCTAGGTATTCTATATACACCATTTCATATAATCCTAATGTTAAAGCTGAGATTCAGAGGGGATGATAACTTACCCCCAAAGTCACATCGCTGGTGAAGTGTAGCAAGTTCAAAAACAGTTTGTTCTGATTTCAAAATGTATATTCTTTCTGCACAAAGACACAGAAATGTTACAACATGTCTAGGGGATGCAAGATTATAATTTTAAGTGGTTAATGCTATTGTTTCCCCAAATGCTAAGTAGCCCATTTAATGCTTGGGATAACAGTTATTATCATCATGTTGTATCAAAGTATATAAAGAGACTAATGGTAATATAAATGGAACTCTATTCCTGGGTAAGATGAGGGCTGGAAAATGTATTATTATCCTTTTTTTTTAAATTCTGCTTTCTGAATTTTTAGACTGGCACATAGTAAAGAAGTGATATGATAATCCACAAAAGTTATAGGAAGTCGGGGAATTTTGTACTGCGAGGTATAGCACTCAGCCTCTATCTACTCATCCATATGACTAAGGATGTAGGTATAAACCACTTTGAGAAATAAAATCAAAATAAAGTAAATTCTGGTGTTTTGCACATATAGCCCCAAAGAAATATTTATGTTAATGTTATACATACTAATTTTCCTATTAATACCATATCAACACAAAAAGTTTATAGCACATTGGTGCACAAAAAACATTACTACATACATTATCACAATTGAGCTCTACATTCACCACATAAGAGGAAAGCAAGGCAGGCATTATTGCCTCAGCTTTTACAAGGTGACAGAAGTTGTGTTACTTACCTAGATCTCAAGGCAGGGAAATGAATGAATGAATGAGCAGGGGCTATAACTCAGCTCATGGGATTCCTAATTCAGTTCTTCCCACCCTGCTGTACTCCTTTAAAAAGAAAATAAAAACCCAGCTTTAATTTTAAAATTCAATGAAAGTCTAATAAAGTAGTTTTTAAGTGATTTATTTTATTAACATCTGCTCTATAGACCTATCCTCTTATAATTTCTGTCCCTAGAGCTATTTGAGAAGTTAATAGGACAAGTATCTGTCCTTGAGGATTGAAAAAAATAGCAGGTAGACAAGAAAGTCTGCTGGGTTTCACACTAAGCCAATAATTAATGTTCATAAAGGATTTACAACCACTTTCATATATTTTTGGAAAAAGTTCAGTTCTGGAAGCACTGATACACCTACTATGTACAGAGCATTTGGAGGAATACTAAGAAAGTACATGGTAAGGGCGATGCTTACAACCAATATTTACTGTGGCTATCTCTGAGAGTATGGGAGTTCTTTGGTATAACTCTATTTCCAAATTTTTATGTAACTAGCATGCATTTGTTTTGGAATAAGAAATAAATAAATAGAAAATGTATGGAAAAGGTATAGTGCTTTTTGTTTTCCAATAGAATAGGCCTCCCATGTTAAGCCTCTTTGAAAAAGACTGCTATGCTGAGAGATGAAAGCCACACTGATTGAGCAATGTCTATGTCCAGGAATTTTCTTAGATGGTTAGAAACATTAATCTTACTTACTTCTCACCACAACTTTTCAAGGAAAATATTATCATCCTCATTTCATATATCTAGAAACTGACTCTCAGTGAGATTATATAACTTGCCTTTGGTCACACAAGGTTTCAAGACCCCAAGTACAGTAAGTACTCTTTTCACATCCCCATGATCCCTTTTCTTTTTAATCCTAGAGACAATAGGCTTGCCTGATGCTGAGAATGCCCATGTGATTTATGACTAAACCTGAAAATCATGGGAAGTCCCTAGGAGTGCCATATTTATTTTTATTTGTGGTTCCCTAACACACCAAATATTAATTCTTAATGAATTATTCCTAGCTCTAATAAATTATTGCACTGAATCTATTCTATCCAACCAATTGGTTTGTTTGTTGACCAAGTTTTCCCATTAGATAAATGGTAAAAAAAAAAAAAAAAAAAAAAAAAAAAAAAAAAAAGTCAACCACTTGTTTTAAGCTAATATAGTTCAAACAATTGTCTGAAGTATTCCATAATTGATATTAACTACATAGCTAATGCCACCCTGAAATTTTAAGTTGTACATTCCAGGTTAGAAACAAAACATGGAGCAACCAGAAATGATTCAAGTTGAACATAAAGAATGCCACTCAATGAAATAAAAATTCTAGAATTATAAAATTAGCAAAACAAAAGGGTTTTTGAAAAGTCAGCATGTAGTCAGGAAAGTTCAGATTGAATTCATATGGATCATTAAGACGCTAAAGATTCCAATATGTAAAGAAAGATTAATATTTACAGTAAAAAATAAGTAAAATGATTAGATGTATTTTAGAAATAAAGTTACTTCTGGCCATCAGGAAAATGACTTTTCTTGGAAAGTTTTGGTGACTGAAATAAGGGACAAAGGGATTTCTGGGTTATCAATGAGGTTCTGTTGCTTGATGTCAGTATTGGTTAAATGTGACGCTTAGTTTGTATATTTTCAGTTGTATATATCACAGTTCAATAAACATTTCTAAGAAATGACCTGTAGCAGTGAGGACTAAAAGCACCCTGACTGATTTTTAAATGATGGTTTTTGTGTCTTTGCACTACAGATTTTTAAAGAAAAATAAACAAGAGCCATGAAAAAAGCTAAGGTATAGTGGATATCTATTCATTTGCAAAAAGAAAATGACAAAAGAAAATCTCTTAAAATCATTTCACTAAAGGAAAAAAACATGAATTCCTCTTAGGATTCCATAAGTATTTAACCTGGGATAAAAAGGAGTGATCCAAAAGCCTCAGAAACAACAGGCCCCCAATTAACTTTCTTCTTACACACATATGCAAACATGCACAAATAGACTCACACACAGATACACACACATGCATGCACTCCAAATCATGTATACCATCCCTGAAAATAAGTCTTTGTTTTATAAAGAGTCACTTTTGAGCAGGACTCAGACATTTACATTTCTATGGATTAACTTTAGGATAATTTTTATTAGTGTCATAGCTGACAAGCCAAGAATGCATTGTAGAGCTATTGGTAATCCATGAAACCTTTATTTTTAAAGTTGATTATTTGAACCCCCAATTCTATTTAAAGCCTATTGGAAGATAATTTTAAAATAGCACACTTAATTTCAAGAGAAGCTAGTTCTCAGACTTCAGAATTCATAAGGGTTATCTGGAACATTTGTTGACAACACAGACTTCGAATCTTTATGTCAGGACCTCGATTCAGTAGATCTGTGGGGGCAGTGCCAAAAATCTAGGCTTTTCAGAAGGTAATTGCAAAACAGATAATCAGCACACCACACCTGGAGAAACACTACGACTATTAGAACTTCAAATATTAAGTTCCTGCCAAACTCCACACGGGATTCAGAAAGATCACAATACAAGCAGTGTGCATGGACCCAGATAACCAGAGGGTTTTCATCGTGGAAATCTAACAGCCAGTGATTTAACACCACGCTGGAGTAAAGCAAGGGAGAACAGCACAACAGGACAGGTGACTTCACGATGTTCTCTTAATGAGTTTACCAAGATGTACCCTGGCTGAAGTATTGTACATTTATAAACTTTGTTCCAGTACTTTCACCAACCTTCATCTTTTGAGCCACAACAGCTTATGTGAGGGGAATGGGTACAACTCAGTAAACTTTTATGACACTGTGACCCATGGTTGGCTAAGACTGAACAAAGACTTTGGCTAGCTAGCAGGCAAACCCTCCATTTGGAGACAAGTTCCATCCATGGAAGCTGTGACTCAACTTGTCAGAGCAAGTATACAAGCATTACATCTGGACTGTCATGAGTTGTCAATCACAGGGTGGCTTACTAAGTTTTCTGCAATCCAGAACCTCATCATACCAGAAGCAACAACTACCTTGTTTACCGTCATTCTTAGGCAATCTTTCTCTACATTATCATTCTGATCATTAATGTGCTTGGGTTGACAAGAGCCAAATAAAATTCAAATGCAACCCAGAAACAACAGAAATGTGTCATCCTGGAAAGGACATATGGTCCGTCCAACCTAGGCACCTGCTTCTCATGATGAGTAATGCCAGATGTTCCAGGGGAAGATATAAGTCTCTATTACACATGTGCTTTATGCAATTGTGCAATGATACATCACAAGGGAGTTTTCTTTTTCTGACCCTGGGTTAACCATCAGTTGCAGCCTAATATTTCAAGACATCAGCCCTTGAACTCATTACCCCTACATCCTTTACAATACTCTTAAGAAAAGAAAGGAAAAAACAATATTTGAATATTTGTTCAATATGTTTCCTGATCAACCCTGGTCCAAAGCAATTATACTTGTAGACAACATTTTCTGTTTTCCATTAAGGAAATGGCCAGATATTTGATATAAGGACAATATTTGTTGGATAAAGTAGATAAATAAGACTAGCTCACATTTGCAAATAGCTTAAAAACAAAAATCACTATACCAATAATGTTTAAAGTTGGTATTAAGTATTAGATTCTGGTATTCCAGAATCTGTATAACTAAGCATAATCCAAGTAAAAATGACAAAAAAAAAAAAAACAAACAAACTAGTAACAATTGCAGGAATTATAAACACTAATGATTTCTTTTTGATTATATACTCCTGAAAAAAATTCAATGAGCAAGAAGCATAACTATACTATGGTTTATTCGTTTGTTGAACAGATATTTATTCACTTCTCATTCACTGTGTTAAGGGCTAGGGAAGTAGTCATGGGTTTTACCATTATATGGTCCAAGAAGGGAAATGGACAGTTGTTAGGGAAATAAATAGATAATATAATGGCAAATTGAGATATATGTTCTAAAGGAAATCAACATGGTTATAATAAAGAAAAACTGGAGGAACCTCCTTACAGTTTCAGGTAAATTTTCTCTAAGAGGTGACTTCTAAGTGGAAATGAAAGGTTAAGAAAATTAAGATTATACCAAGAGCAGAAGGGGAGTATTCAAGTAAAGGAAATAATGAGGCAAGTCTTGTGGGTAAAACCAAGCTTGGTGTGTTTTAAAAGCTGAAAGGAAGGGGAAGTCAGTGTGCCTGGGAGTCGGTAAGAATCAGATCTTGCAGGACTTTGTAAGTTCTTGTAAAAACTTTGGGCTTTATAATAAGTGAGATGGGACGCCATTAAAGAACTTTAAGTAGAGAAATGGCATGAACATTTTTATATTTTTAAAAGATCACACTGGATACAAGGGGGAGAATGTAATAGAGGAGGCAATAAAAGTATGGGGAGGTCTGTTAGAACACTGATTCTCTAACTTTAAAGTACACATGAACATCTGGTGATCTGGTTAAAAGCAGATTCTGTGTCTCCAAGTCCAGGGTGGGGCATGAGATTCTGCATTTTTTTTTTTTTTTTTTGAGATTCTGCATTTCTAATAAGCTCCTAAGTAATGCAGATGCTACTGGTCCAAGGACCATGCTCTGAATCACAAAGTATGAGAAAACTTTTACAGCAGTCCAGACTTTTGTCTCTTTCAAGATGATGGCTTGATCTAGGATCAAAAATGTGCTAATAGAGGAAATTTGACAGATTTGAGATATATCTGGGTGTTAGAACTATAGCATGCTTCTTTACATTGTAGCAGTGTATGTATTAAAAAGGCCTCTGAAACCAAAATTTCAGGGAACCAGAAGTTCTGGTCTCAATACTAGGTATGGATGGAGATAACAGGGGAGGAATTAAAAGCAGAGATGGAAACTTTCAATGTGTAGGACAGCTTAGCTTGAGGGGGATACAGCTGGTGTTGAAGGAGGTGGTGGGTGGGATAGAGCTATTGCTTGGAGCTCAGCCTGAAAGCCAGGGAGTAATCAGCAGTGTGTCAGTGAGAGTAGGAGACCACAGATGCACAGGAAAGAAACCTGAATCTCAAACTCAGAAATTTTATTCTGCCTCATTTTAGTTCTATGTCTCTGAAAAAAAGGTCACTATTTTTCTATTTCTTCGTTTAATAAAATATGATGCAATGAGATCATGCACGTGAACATTTAGCATGGCACCTATCACAATCAGAAGATATTAATAAATATGAGGCAAATTACACTTACAGGTTTCCATGGGCAATCATTTCTGTTTCTTCTGAAGATATGAAAAGAAAAATGCTTATATAGCTGTAGGAGGCAGTGCTTTCATATCATGGAGTGTCCGTATGCAACCCATGTTATTTCTGCTCTGGCAAAGGTACTTTCTGACAACGAAGTTAGAAAGCCTTTTCTTAGTTACAGGCAATAAATAAATATCACCTTTAAATTCAAAAATAGTCCACACTTCCACAAATGCTTCAAGGGTAATTTCCAATTAAATATAATTTTGTTAATACAGAACTAAAAGAGCTTACCCAGTCCCTTCACCATATATGAAAGCATCCCTAAAAGGTAGCAGACTCTTATGTTATTGAAACTCTTAGGAAGAGTTTGGCAAAACTGAGGCTGGCTCTTTCAGGTCACCTTGCAATGGCTAACAAGATTTTTTTCTTGATTCAATCTCAGTCTTCTACTGTTGTTTGTTATATTACTTGTATTAAGAACAGAGCTTGTTGACTTTATCTTTCCTGGCTATATTTAAAGTCATTCATCTTTTCCACACTTGGAGAGAGAATGGAAAATAGCTGGTCCCCATACTCTATTACTCAGGTCTGGTGCAAAGTTAGGCTGACTTCAATTAAGCCTCTTTTGTAATCAACAGCAAATATTTGCATACAAGCAAAGTTTCAAAAGTCCTCCCAAAGCTGTTTGATCTCTAAGTGGGTAAAACATGACCCTTGTAAACATACTCTGCAGCATTAATTCATAGGGATTAAAGTTTTCCCAGTGATATAAAGGCAAACTCCATCTTTTCAAATTATAAGTTCAAACAATTAGCTTCTTTAAAATCTTAAAGGTCATGGGCTTTATAGCTCATTCAGGATAGGGAAGAATTTATAGAGTACATCTTGTACAGCCTTATGAGTTTATTTACTTGCTGGACCCTCTGCCTGAAATAAATGACCCAAGGTCTTCTCCTAAAACCCACTGTATCAACCCCAGGCAAGGCAGATGGAGTCTCAATGCCCATGGTCTTTTTCTTTCTCTCCACTAAAATAATTCTCAAATTCTGAAAGAAAGTCTCTAAAATCTCCATTAACAATCCAATCTGATAGAAAATAAGTAATTATTTTGGTCATTATCATTGTGCATGCTCTCTTAGGCAACATTTAGGACCACGTCCAAAATGTGACATGCAACTCTAGCACTCTATAAGAACTCACAAAATATTTCTAAGTCAATTTCTCAGTTGCACAGAACTTCTCCAACTCAGAGGAAACATCCAGGCATTTCCCACCCCTGTGAAGCAATCACTCTTCACTTCCACTCACAGCCAGGGCAAAGAATTAAAGATACCAACCACACAAACTATGTGAATCCTACAAACCAGTCCTTCCCTTCATTTGGTCTCATAATAAATAATGTCAAGTATTTGGGTTTCAGAGATGAAAAATCTTTCAAGAACTTAACAGTTATCTCTCACCTGTACTTCTGAAATGGCCTTGATCAGGTTCTCCCTGCTTCCAGTTCACTTCACTTAAATCCATCCTACACACTGACCCCAAAGGGAGACATCCAAGATGTAGATTTGATCATGGTGCTCTGGCAATGGAAAAGCTTGTCTTTAACACATCAAACCCATTGATATTCTTGTCTGACTCTCTCACTAACCTGTAACACCTTTAAGGCAAGGATCAAATCATATTCATCCTATTAATCCTACAAGCTAACACCAGGCATGGCATTTAATAGATATTTCATAAATGCTTATTGAATGAGTAAATGTTAGTTTTTCAGAATCACAGATTCTCTTAAATGGAGATCAAGGAAGAAAGTGGGAAAACATAGTAAATGACAAAATGCCAAACTACAGACTTTCTGTCACATCCTCCTTTTGTTCTGCAGAGCAGTTAGAGTAATATCTGAAATAAATACTTTATATCACAACCTTCTGCTACATCCAGAGCTTCTGAGGTCACCATCACATTCCAAGTGATATGCAGGGAAATCACATTTCTACCAACACATTACTACTGAAACAAAGCAAAGCTGTGCTCTAGGTTTTAAGTAGAATGGAATAGAATGATGTTTTCTGAAAATTTTCACTAAAATGGATTTCAGTACATATCCTCCAGTAATGATATCCCAATATCATCTGCCTCTCTGTGCCCACCACATACACACATGCACACACATACATGTTTCTGATACTGCAAATCTTACTTAGATATATGGGGGCTAAAGCTTACTCACCCTTAACTACCATTCCTCCTCAGCTCCCCTAACTGCATTATAATCATAGTCATTACTGCCTTAATGATAGTAATAATGCTTTGTGCTTCTACAGCACTTGTCAGATGATCTCAAAGCATGACTGCATCGTGACTGTAAAAATTAAGAACGTTTGCCTCCTCTGGAGATGGTGTTTATAATAAGGGCGGGAGCTCACAGACTTGTCTGACTCCCACAAGTCAAAATTATGAGGAGGCTTGCACAGATTTGTTTCTTTTATGTAGCTAGGAAAGGGTGATTTTATGGACACAGGTCAAGACAAGTCTCCAGAGGGGCCCATCAAAGAAGAAAGACCTATTTCTTACCCAACACTCATGACCTTATCAAATATATTTTATACTGACAAGGAGGAAGAAAAAATTTAATGCTTACATAGTTTAAATCTGCAAAGTGCCTTTCAAGAAATGACAACAAATTGACCAGCTAACTGATGTAGTCTTGGTCTCCGGTCTCAAGCCAAACTTTCTGTATGACTCAAATTTCTCATCTCCATTTTATGAGATGCTTTCAAAGTTCCCTCCATATATCGCTGCAAGTTCTATATGGTCGCTATTATAACGATCTTCCCACAATCCCAGGAAATCACTTAGGAAACTCTAGAAAACATAAGATACCCAATTCATGCTTCTTGGGGACTGACCCATCTATGAGAGGGGTCCTAATTCATAATAGGCAAAGATATATCGGCCCCAGTCTAAGAAATTTCCCTCACCCACCCCTCCAGAATATATTCAGTAGTTGCCAAGTACTCATGTAGTGCCAAGATAAGGCAAAGCACTGGGAACAATAATAGTAGAGATGTAGGTAGTCTCCATCCATGAGGAGTGCCTATTCTTTTAGGCTAGAGATCATGAGAGGGGAGAGAGATAATTGATTCTGCTTTCAAACCATGGCTGACCCAAGAAGTTTAGTCTCTGTTTGGGAGAAGAAAGATGAATTTAAAATACAAATGAGATCATATTGTTCACCAGCTCAAAACCCTTTGATAGCTTCTCAGCACACTTAGAATGATACCCAAATTTGAACCATGACCTACATGGAGGTCCCTGATTCTCTTGCTGCCTGCCTGTTTCTCTAGTCTCATTTTCTTCCTGTGACCCTTCCAACTGAAGGCACACTCACTTCCCTTCTCCTTCTCTAAAAATCTAAGCTCAATCACCTCCAGGCTTCTGCACTTGCTGCTCCATCCTCTTATAACATTATCCAACTTGCTCCCTCATTTCATTCAGTTCTCTCCTCCAACCTCAACTTCTCAGAGAAGCCTTCCTTGACCACATCCTCTAACATGGCTATCCCAGGTCATCTCTATCTTGTTAGCCTACTTTGTATTTCTTCGTCATACTTATCCTTATTTGGCATTATAATGCATGTGTTCATGTGGTTGATTGGTCACTATTGGTCCTCCCCACCAGAATGTAAGCTGCATATGGGCAAGGATTTTGTTGTGTTCATTGCTGTAACCCAAGCACCTAGAAAGCTCTCTGCACATAGTATCTGATCAATAAATATTTATTGATAAATAAGTAAATAGTGGAAAGGGTCTCTATACCCACATTTCACCTAATAATACTGTAACTGGATCACCTATTTGCTCTTATACCCTAGGGATTCTTTAAGGTCTTCAAGATGAGAAAAGGAAGGGAATGGGTTTTTACCTGCTAAACCAAGACACGCGGATATAGGCTTCAAGTAATATCTATGTGCCCGGATTCATCCTTTACTGCCCATAATCCCAGGTCTCTCTCTCCTTTACACATTAGGTACTATAATTATGATTTTATTACTGGAGACTGACTGTCCAGTCATCAGGAAGCATCTTTCACTGACATGTGTTGCCCTATGGACATAGATAGACCTGATAACTAAACTTCTTTGTCTACATCTGCTCGTATTTCTTTTGAGCATGCTTAAACTTGATTCATTCACATATCCCAAGAAAGTATCCCTATGAGAGCAATAATAGGAGTTGGATTGCTTTCATAGAGTTTCATGTCTATCTTGTTAGCCTCCAGGGGTCAATTTTTTTATCTTGCTTTCTTGTGGGGTATTTCAAACTATCAAAACAAGTTTGTGCAATGAAAAAGCTACTTGGTTGGATTCACCAATAGTCTGGATGCCTATCTACAAACACACAATCATTCTTTGTGAAAAATGTTAATGGGCAAAATGCAAGGCCACAAAAACTCAAGCCTACCAAAATGAAAACACAAATCATGAGATACAGCACATTGGTGCTTTTGAAATTCTGATAGGTTCAAATAAGTCTTGGAACTTAGTGTAAATGTCTCAATCATAATTGCCCCAATTCTGTATAAAGCTGCCTCCCCAACAAAGACTGCTACCTCCTTTCTACCCTAATGCCCAATAAGGACATTGGTTCCTATTGCCAGGAGGCACCATTCTATGGTATGTGATAAAACTGGCTGATGGCACAGTCTTTATACCTCTTATGTGATTTAAAAATCACTTAACAGTCAGCTTGGTCTCATTGGCTGACTGCAATACTAATTCAGAAAATGTGGTTTACAATCACAAAGTATAAGCCTTGTTTTCTCAGCAGTATTTCATGTCATCACCTGTCTTTCTAGAAAATGAGGTAAACACCGCAGTCTTAAAAAAATATATATTTAGTAAAAGTCATGATGTTGGTTTTCTTATAAAACCATATTGGGCTGAGCTAAAGAGAATATTAAAAACTGCTTCTCCACTTCTGAACCTAAAAGTGAACTAGAGCTATGTAGTCACACATCCATCTGTTCATCAATTCACCTATCCTTTCTAACATGCACTAAACATCTACTCCAGGGAAGACCCTGCTGGAACCAGAACTGTAAGTATTAACATGACACGGTCCTTTCTCTAAATCAATTATCTACTTCAACCAAAGTTTTTGTCTTCAACAACAGCACTAACTTTTAGGTCCAAACATATGTAGTCTGGGTAGCTTTACTCCTATTAATTTCCCTTTCATGACTCTCTACCAAAGCTTTAATTGAATCCATACTACATATCTATGATTTGGGATTCTCATACTTCCCTGATTATTCATAGTCTATAATTTCTGAAGTTCTTTCACATGTATCATTTCAGTTGATCCTCATAACAATCTGTGAGGTAGGTATCATAAACTCATTTTGTTTTATTATTTTAAGTTTTTATTTTAATAACCCAGTGCTCATCACAAGTGCACTCCTTAATCTCCACCATCTATTTAACCCATCTCCCCACTTACCTCCCCTCTGGTAACTATCATTTTGTTGTCTGTAATTAAGAGTCTATTTCTTAGTTTGCCTCTCTCTCTTTTTCCCTTTTGCTCATCTGTTTTGTTTCTTAAATTCCACATATGTGAAATAACATGGTACTTGTCTTTCTCTTACTTATTTTACTTAGCATAATGCTCTGTAACTCCATCCATATCATTGCAAATGGCAAGATTGCATTCTTTTTTATGGATGAATAATATTCCATTGTATGTATCATAAATCTCATTTTACAAAAGCAGCAGCAATTTCAGGAATGATGTGTCACTTGCCCAAGGTAGAAATGGACATTTCTGACTCCACATAACCACATTGTGGCTTTGAGTTATCAACTGTATTACCTCCTTTTAGTCTTCTTTGGTTGCATACTCTACTAGCCCATATTTATTAAGTATGAACTAATTGTGTGCAGAATATTCACTAGGCAGAAGCTACAACTAGCTTCCTCTATAATTTCTAGACGAATACTATAAAATATCATGCAGAATCTTACTTAAGTAAATATCTACATCTCCACGTCAGAAAGGTTCAAAGCTTTTCTCCATAACTCATATTTGTTTTTAAGCTGTCTTATTTTGCATAGTTTTTAAAATTTTTTAATGTTTATTTTTGAGAGCAAGAGAGCGAGAGAGCACGTGCACGTGCTTGAGTGGGGGAGGGGCAGGGAGAGAGACACAGAATCCAAAGCAGGCTCCAGGATCCAAGCTGTTAGCACAGAGCCTGATGGTAGGGCTTGAACTCACGAACTATGAGATCACGACCTGAGCTGAAGTCGGACCCTTAACTGACTGAGCCACCCAGGTGCCCCATGCATAGTAGTTTTTAGCCACAGACCCCTTTCCCCATGCCCCACCTAGAGAGAAACATAAGTGGATTAGAGGAGAAAGGGTAAGTCATATTGCAATTCTTTGGCAGTACTTGAGAAACACAGGCAGATGAGCAGCTAGATGCACCAGGGCCCATGGCAAGGGTAAATGGGAGGCCATGAATGTAGATGACTACACCAAAGTTCAGGTTACATAGATAGTTCTGTTATTTATGCTTTTCAACCAGAACCACTTCCCTCATTGCCTTCATCTCACACTTGCTGCTTGTTGAGCTACTTTAAACCCTAGTTCAGAAAGATGGCCCTTAAGATAGAAAGATGTGAAATCAAAAGCAGATGCTTTAATGTACTGGGGTCATGTCTGGGTCGGGAAATGGAAACAGGGACAGCAGGTTTTTATATTCTCTTGAGCAAATCCCAGTACATTCTTTAAAATGAGGCAGTCAAAAAATATAAATATTTCCATTAGTCAAAGGATACCAGACCGAGGTTTGTCAAATCCAGTGACTGTGAGAACTTCTCCAAGTGGAAATGTTTACAAGAATACTGAGACAATCTCTGTTACCAAGAATTTTAGTGAGACATATGCACCCTTCTCTCTCATTTTCCAGATATTATAGCATGGAAAGGTAAAGAAAACAAGAATTAAAGGACATAGGAGCTGAAAGGAAAAGGGTGGGGAAGGTGAAAAGAAATGAGGACAGAGGGTGGCTGGTAAAAAGAAAAAAAAAAAAAGAAAGAACAAGTTTTGAAATCAGATCATCATTAATTTAAATTCTGGCTTTTGCTATGTGTCTTTGCCCAAAGTGTCTTATCTCTATGGTGGACACAGTTACATTTAGTCTAGGATAAATGTAAATATTGAATGAGACATTAAATGTAAAGAGCCAGCATGGTGCTTGACAGAGAAGATCCTCAATAAAGACAGATGGTAGTGAGTGGTTTTTGTTTGTTTGTTTGTGTTTTGAGTAAAAGGATTAAAGAAAGAGATGTTCTTACTATATAACATGTCATTCTCAAACTAGAGTTTTAAGAACTTTCTATTTCTAAAAAGCTGTCCAGAATCTTTGAAATGGACTGTCATTTGAACTTTTCTGATAATTCTGTAGTGTATGGATAGAAAGGTAAAGCTTCCCAAGATAACAACCGAAAAAAAATTTTTTTGAGTGCACTGTTCTCAATCAGAAACACTTGTGGAACTTTTGAAAGAAATCAGATATTCAGGTCTGACCTCCACCTAATTTGTTTTCAGTAGGTCTTGGACAGAGCTTAGACATTTGCACTTTTTTTTTTTTCAGGTCCACACATGCATTCCAATACCCAAACAAGGTTGTACATTGCTGTTGTAAACACTACATAAAGTTGGGCATTTGGGTACTGTGAGGCTCCTCCTACCACTATCCTAAATCAATGCAAAACATCAGTAGGAAATAAATAGACATTCAACATTGCAACTTTCTTTATCAGATTAAAACCTACAATTTTAAGAGATTTTATTTTCTGCATCTATTTACCCAAACTTCCTCTGTGTTATACCCTTCTATAAAACCAAGATGTGCCCTATAAGGAAAACTGTGGAAACGCAGTAAACCCTTCCTCTAGAATGTACTCCAAGCTTTAACCAGTCATGGGTCTATATAATGATATTTATCATTTAATGACAACTACTTCAAATGTGTAGAGAAGCACACCCTTGAGATTGGGGCAATGACTGGATGCAGCATGTCATGTTCTCAAAAGTGATGGGGGTAACACTACATAACTTGACATTTTGCTTCAATTTGTTTGGTGGCCTCCATCTGCTCAAGAATAGATTGGTGCATGGAAAATGAATTACTTCACTTCCAAATGGGTCACCAGGGAATTAAAACAATCAAGGCTAAAAGGCTAATAAAGTACCAAGTTCCAGTAGAAGACCCCTCATTGTCCACTGATCCTTGTGGAGTACAATTTTCATTCAAGATTACAGATTTTATTGCTTACAAAACCACCATTTCCACCATTCTAAAAGAAAAAAATAGTTTTAAGAACACAAAGTGCTTTTTCTTATAAAGTTAGCCATTTTGCAAAGTTTGTTTGCAAAACCCAAATGAACTTATAATGCATTTGTTTTTAAATATGCAACAGAAAAATTGTTCCAAATAAATTTTAAAATGAAATGCCAGAAACTTGGGAAAATGTACTCAGTGGGCCAAGAAAACAAAAGAATGGATGGTGATGAGAGTTTCCCTTCTCTTTCATCAGGTTCCACTTAGCTAAGGTCAGTCATGAAATTATAGATAAACAAACAAAGGAACTTACATTTAAACATGGTACATTCCTAACAGGACTTCTCAGCATAGAGGGAAGAGGCCATCTCGGTGCTTCCCTACCTCATGGAAGGACCAGATGCTTCTCATCGCTTGGGGAGCAAGTTGTGAAGGACACTAGTGACTTATAATTAAAGTGAAGAAATTCCATTCAGATGTACTCATAAAGGGAAGTGACAGAGACACAAAAGAAATGCATAAATTTAAAAAAAATTAAACCCACTAAAACCTTAAAGGCCTGAAGTGACCCCAGATTGTAAAAAAACAAAACAAAACAAAACACAGATTAGCCTTAAAAGAATAATCCTTTTGATAGGAAACCACATCAATTGAGATGAATTTTGAGGAAAGAAGGCTGAGTTGGTCAGAAAAGAACAAATATCTTTCTTTAAATTTTAAAAAATGTTTATTTTTGAGAGAGATAGAGACAGCTCAAGTGGGAGTGGGGCAGAGAGAGAGAGAGAGAGAGGGGGAAAGAGAGAGAGAGAGAGAGAATGAGAATCCAAAGGAGTCTCCAGGCTCTGAAATGTCAGCACAGAGCCTGACATGGGGTTCAAACTCATGAACCAGGAAATCATGACATGAGCCAAAGTTCAACATTTAACCGACTGAGCCACCCAGGCGCCCCAACAGATATCTTTTTTATAGATTAACAATACAGATCAGCTGGTGAAAAGGGAAGGGTGGCAGCTCATTAGTCCTCTAATTATTTATCTTCTTTAGGACATTGGAGGCTTTTACAGGAGTTTCCAACACTGAGTTTACTAGTAAGCTTAGTCTTATCCAATAAGTTTAAGGTAAAATAATTTTGAGATACCCTAAATATTTTCTGTTTCTCATAAACATTTAGATATAATGGAAGTTTCTATTCAATATGTCATTTTATTCCATGGCTTATTTGCTCTTTCTCTCTCCTACATCCTCTGTCTTCTTTCTCTCCTTCTCTCTTTGTATTTTTTTAATGTTTATTTATTTTTGAAACAGAGAGAGACAGAACGTGAATGGGGGAGAGGCAGAGAGAGAGGGAGACACAGAATCTGAAGCAGGCTCCAGGCTCTGAGCTGTCAGCACAGAGCCTGACATTGGGCTCGAACTCACTAAGAGATCATGACCTGAGCCAAGTCTGATGCTTAACCAACTGAGCCACCCAGGTGCCCCTCTCTTCTTTGAATAGAAGAAAAAGATCCAATGTCTTTATCTCTGTGTTCTCAAGATGTCAAAGCAGAAACACACCTCTGTGATGATGAAAGAGATTAATTTTTCCATTGAAATAGTCCTTCATACATTTTTGAACCTGAAAGGAAATTACAGAAGCAACCTAGCCCCATAGGCATTGCCATACAGGCAAGGGCACCATCCAAAATATTTCTGTGTGACATTAGTTGAATTAGTACAGTGTGGGTATATGGCAAAAGAGTGGCCTGATATGGAAAAGGAAAGAAGAAAATGATGCATCAAAGATATTTGTACCATTTGCTTGCAGGTTACCAAAATACTGGCCTCCTCTTGGCAGCAGGGATAGCTAGGACCCTCCAGCTTTAATTTTTATATTCACATACTGAAGTCACTGACCCTAAATTGACTTGTGTCACTGGGGGTAACTTTACATTATAAATGACTAGTTCTAGTATTTGAATACTTGGGAACCTATCTTCAATGCACAGATGTTAATGAAAGTCTATTAAGACTTGCTTACCAGATTCCACCAGATGTTTTGATAACAGCACATTCATAAGCCTCACTCTTCAGAAGTAGCATGAAATAGAGGAAATCACAAGAATTGAATGAGCAATAGAGACCCCATTTTATTTATTTAAAAAAAAAAATTTTTTAACATTTATTTATTTTTGAGACAGAGAGAGACAGAGCATGAATGGGGGAGGGTCAAAGAGAGAAGGAGACACAGAATCCAAAACAGGCTCCAGGCTCTGAGCTGTCAGCACAGAGCCCGATGTGGGGCTCAAACTCACAGACCGTGAGATCGTGACCTGAGCCGAAGTTGGACACTCAACCGACTGAGCCACCCAGGCACCCCTAGAGGCCCCATTTTAGACCCAGCTCCACCACAGGCCATGTGACTTTGAAAATAATAACATTTACTGAGAAATTAGTATTTTCCAGGAACAGATATTAGCACCTGACATGTTAAGTATAGTCTATATAATAGCTGTATGAATTAGATGATATTATTATTTTATTGATGTTGAAACAGAAAGAGAGTTTCAAATGGCTAGTTAGTGAAAAGCTAATACTTGAACTCAGGGTGCTAGCTGTTCAGCCATGTTCTTAACCTCTATGCTATATCATTCTTCAGCATAATTTCACTTGTTTGACCCTCAGTCTTTTAATCTATGAGAATGTAAGGATTGTGATGATTACATAAAACATGAAATGTCCTTAAATTTTAAATAGTTATCCTTCAGAGGACTTCTAATCCCAGCCAGTCATGTGGAAGTAACAGACCAGATTTATCCTCCTACCTCAAATAAGAAAACCAGGGAGGTCAGAGCAGAGCGGTGGGGGGTGGGGTGGGGGGGTAATGAAAGAATGCTATTCAAATATTTGACAACTGGCAACTCAGGCCAGTGATCCTTGAGAAAAATGAGACAAATAAAATGATCTCTATGATTGCCCCTGCCTACTGTGTGCAGTGTTTCCAGGTTGCAATACAGAAAAGGGATCCCAAATAGAACCGGAAGTCTTTCTGAATTGAGGAGACAAGAGATTGGAACTCAAGGAGGCTAAAAAAGCTAGAATTAGTAGGGCAGAGTACTAGAGAGGGGGTTACCCAGAGAGCAGCACCCAGAAATCTGAAGAGGGGATGATCTCAGTTTTTGGCTAAATACTGATGATCATGTGTGTGAGAGGAAACTATCCAAGGGTAAGAGAAGAAGAAATGAACAATTCCTGAAACTCACACAGGACTGAGAATAGTTCTGTTCCAACCATACTGAGTAGGAAAATCTCCTTATACCTGGGGTATTGAGTAGAGTCCTCAGTATGGCGTTTCCTTAGAAGTTGGGCTAAATTAGTCTTAGAATGAAGGCTGCCTTTGGATCTGTCCTAATGAAACTTAAAAACAAGGCTTAAGAGGATCAAACTGAAACAATAAATTTAATTGTAACCTAGAATAAAGCCAAATAGTACTTAACAAATAAAACAGAATTCATCATTCAAGTACATATGGTTCACAATGTTAGCATCTGATCAAAAATTACAGGCATGCAAATAAAGGGGAAACTCTGACACATTTTTAAGAGAAAAATCAATCTATAGAAATAGGTCCAGAAATTAAAATATGACAACACTTGTAGACAAGGATATTAAAACTAAAAAAGTTTTCAAGAAGGTAGAGGGACAAAATAAGATCATGATAAAGAGAGAAATGGAGTATGCAAAAAACACAAATCAAACCATATCTGACATGAAAAAAATGCAGTGAATGGGATTGAAAATAGATTAGACATTGAAGAAGAAAATATCAGTAAACTTGGATAGAGCAATAGAAAATATCCAAAATAAAACAAAGAGAAAAAAAAAAGACTAAAATATGAACATACCATAAATGTGGGACAATATCAAATGATCTAACATGCAAATGGAGAGGGGAAATATTTGAAAAAAATATTGGCAAAAATTTTCTGAATTTAATAAAAACTTAAACTCACAGATCCAATAAGTTCACCACACCCCAACATGAAGAAAACCAATCCAATGCAAATCACATTTAAATTGCTGAAACAAGTAATAAAGAGAAAATCTTAAAAACATTCACTGGAAAACACATTACATATAGAAAACTGAAGATAATAATTACAGCAGACTTCCTTTGAGAAACTATGGAAGCAAGAAGACAATGTAGTGACAGCTTTAAAAGTACTGAAACAAATTAATAAATAAACAAACAAACAAAAACCAAACACTTTCAACCAAGAATTCTACATTTCTATACTCAGGAAAAATATATATCAAAAAAGAAAGTGAATTTAAAACTTTTTCAGACACACAAAAATTTTAAGAATCTATCACTAGTAATCTTTCAGACAGAGGGAAAATGATACCAGACAGAAATATGAACCTACACAAAAACAAAGAGTACCAGAAATGGTAATATGTGACTAAATACAAAAATTATTTTTTGCATTTTTTAAATTCCTTTCTTTGGAAGATAATTGCTTAAAATAAAATTAATAATAATATAAAATGGACTTTACAATGTATGTAGAAGTAAAACATATGATACTAACAAAGGATTTGACTTGGCAGGAGTCACTTAATTTGAATTTAATGATGTACAAATGGGAGTATTTATACTAATTCAATCACTTCATTGAAAGCATTTAGCATAGGCCACCTGGGTGGCTCAGTCAGTTAAGCATCCAATTATTTTATTTTTTTAATTAATTTATTTATTTAGAGAGAGAAAGAGACAGCAAGAGTGGGGGAGGTGCAGAGAAAAGGGGAGACAGAATCCTAAGCAGGTTCCATGTTGTCAGTGCAGAGCCAGATGTGGGGCTCGAGTCTAAGAAGTTGTGAGATCATGACCCAAGTCTAAATCAAGAGTTGGAGGCTCAACTGACTGAGCCACCCAGGCACCCCAAGTGTCCAACTCTTAATTTTGGTTCAGGTCATGATCTCGAGATTCATGAATTCGAGACCTGACAGCACAGAGCCTGCTTGGAATTCTCTTTCTCCTCTCTCTCTGCTCCTTCCCTTGCTCACCTTATTTCTCTCTCAGAATAAATAAAAATTTTGAAAAGAAAAAAAAAAAACACAAATCACTTAGCATAATGTCTAGAACAGAGTCATTCATTAATGTTAACCATTGATCTTACATATATTCCTGAATAGTTTTATATGGAACGTATGAGTACATTACTCAGTGCCATGACAAGCCATACTGAGGTTGAGGCAAAAGGGAAAATCAGAAATGCTGATCCTGTTATTTAAATTTTGATTTTGTGTTCATCATGGACGTCTTGCATTAATTTTTATTTTTCTTAAATATTGTGTTAACATATCACTAATTGGGAAGGGGTTGATGCCTAAATCTAGAGCCTCACCCTAGTCCCAGTCCTATATCACTTATGTAAATAAAAGAAGTTAGGAATATTCCTTGATTACATAACCCGCTGATCAAATATTGTGGAGATACAGGCCTGCTCTGAAAGAATGGGAGATGTTAGTGTCTTGAGAGTGAAGCGTTTTTTCACTATTCAAAGCATATCCTATACCTTCTTTCAAATATGCTGCTGTCCTAAAAATGTTTCTGGAAAAAATTCAGTTTCCTTAAAAGTTACTTGCACAACTCTTCGTAAAAATGTTTTGCTGGCAAAATGACCTCAAACAAGAATAGCAATTTGGCAATACTCAGTGTTCAGTTTGTCAGGTATTGTCCTGAGCATTCTACATATGTAAAGTGACTTCTCTGAACAGTCTTATGAAATAGGTAGCATTTTTATCTCTGTATCTATAGATGAGGAAATTAAGGTCCTTTAAAATTACATGACTTTCCCAATATCACACAACTGAAAAGTGGCAGTCTGGATCTTCAACTAGGTTTCTTAATCTGGAACCTCACTCTTAACCACCACACTAGATGGCCTTTCACTCCCAAACTTAGGAGGCAGAAATCAGGATGTTGGTAGGCAACAAACACATCCAGGACCCCTTTGTTCCTGCTTTTTATGTTCCCGGATATTGACTAGTATCATGGATGGGTAATCATATCAACAGCTGGCTCCACTATCTAAAGATTCAGGAACATAAAAGAACATTCTCAGTGATTTATAGTTAAACCGGCTGATCATTGGTAGAAAGAGACACACAACACACACACAGACACATCCTGGGAGTATACATGGGAATTCATTCCACTTGTCAAGAGAGATTTGTGTAGAAAGCAAGAACACTTGGATCACTTAGGCATGTGCCCCCTTTTTCTCATTATGATATCTTTGCAGTCATGAAGTCCTCTGACAGCATGTCAATTTGGAAAATGGTATCTGTGCTGAAAGCTTGATGAGTACATCTTATTTTTAATGCTAACTAATTCCTGCTTGCAGATAATCCTCTTCGAGTGATGTTTACATAAGATACACAGAAATGACAGGATAAAAATAGTTACTATGAAATTCTCCACAGGCTATAAACAGCTTTAACTTTTGGCAAAAGGACTTTATTATTTACATACTCAGACAAATATAGGTCACACTCTTCTCAGATTATTAATGTTCTTCTGCAAATAACTGACAGTGTATAAATATACCAACTGAACCCCTTACTGTGTCTTAATTAAATTTCAGCAATCTTGTTCAGAGTCTTATATATTTGGTTTATCTTAGGATCATCATTAATATATATCAATAATATTGCAGTCAGAGATCTTTTCTTGCCTTCTTTTTTAAAAAACAAATACAGCCAGAAGTAATTCATTTCCAATGATAGATAATGTCTAACTCCAGAATTCAAGTTTCCAATCCCTGATGGTCCAAATGTCCATAAACTTCAAATAACATCAACTCAAATACCATAACCCTAGTTGTGAATTAGGTACAGATTCTGCAACTGAAGTAAAGAGCACACTGGTTTACATTAAAACAGTTATTTCTCTGTCAAATCCTCACAGCAAGAACAGAATCTCAGTTCAACTTTTTTAGGCCAAATGAAGCATCATGTTTATAAATAAAGCCTTCAGTCCTTTTCCTCTCTATGCAGTAAATTCTTTGCAACCTCTGGCGTTTGCAGTACGAACATTTGTCTGATTTAGTTGCAGGACAAAGGTACTCTGTTATGGAAAAAGAAGCATTTCTTCACTCACCCATATCCCCAAACATTCCTAAAACGTAGGTGTCTTACAGGGTCTGTGGTAGGTGGAATAATGAATCCGCAATATATGTCCACATATTCATCCCTAGAACCTGTGAATTTGTAAATTACATAGCAAAAGGGACCTTCAGATGTGATTGAGGTTAAGGACCTTCGGATGATAAAATTATCCTAGGTTATTCAGGTGGGCCCAATTAATCACCTGGGTATTTAAAACAGGAAAACATTTGTCAATTGGGTTTAGAATCAGAAAGAGAGATATGAATACATAAGAATAGCCAGAGAGATGCAGTTTGCTGGCTTTGAGACAGAGCAGGGACTGCACTTGGGTTCCCTCAACTGTGACCATGAAATCCAGCTTTACTTGTTGGCTGAAACCCTATTCCTGTTGAGTAGCATGTCTTACAGGATGCAGAAACAGGATGTTTACCAAAGGAAGGATTCACTACAAAGACTGGTGAAGACCAAACCTAACCTGTCTACACCAAAGTAGACCCCAGTGCTGACCTTTCACCCACTTTTTCTCTCATTATAACACTAAAATTCATACCCCAGGGTGGAGATTTAACATGCTAAAGAGACATGCACATGTTCTATCCACTCTGACTGTGGGCCCAACTTCCTGTATCTCTCCCAACCCCTACATGTTTAGATGTCACTCCTTTCCTGCTTTAGCCTCTTTAAAAAAACGTTTCCTGGCCTTTGTTCTGAGAATCAGCATGAAGGACCCTTTCCTTGTGCTGTTTCCCTTGTGATGGAGCATAAGCCTTGCATGGAAACTCTCATTTAGCCCCATTTGGCTCCATTACTTGGAGAGCCCAGGGACTGGAGTCAGTAACAGCTCTGAAGATAGAGGAAGGGACCACAAGCTAAGGAACATGAAACACTCTAGAAGCTGAAAAAGTCAAGAAACAGACTGCCCCTTAGAGCCCAAAAGAAATACAGTTATGGCAACATCTTGATTTTAGCCCAATCACACCCGTGTCATACTTCGAATCTGCAGAACTATAAGAAATATGTGTTTTAAGCCACTAAATTTGTAGTAATTTGTTACAGCAGCCGTAGGAAACTAAGACAAAATATATTCAAGTTAAGAGGCAACTCAGGCACTTCACAAGGAATATCACTGCACCTTTACAACAGGTATTTTTAGCATCTATTCCTACCAAAAGAAATGCATTGTAATGGTTAATTTTATGTGTCAGATCAACTAGTCATGAGGTTCCCAAAATAAACTTTATTTCTGGGTGTGTCTGTGAGGGTGTTTCCTGAGGAGATTAGCATTTGAATCATGGACTCAGTAAAGCAGATTACCCTCTCAAATAGGCATCATCCAAACCATCAAGGACCTGGATTAAAAAAAAAAAAAAAAAAAAAAAAAGGTGAAGGAAGAGGTAATATTCCCTTTTTGCTTTCTGCCAGCCTAAATTGGGACATCTCATCTCCTATTTTCTGCCACTCTGACTAGGATTTATACCCTTAGCTTCCCCAGTTCTCAGGCCTCAAATTAAATTATACTATGGGTTTTCTTGTGTCTCCAGCTTGTAGATGGTACACTATGGGACTTTTTCACCTCCATAATCTGTGAGCCAAGCCATCTCGTCAAAATAAATATGTTTATCTATATATATACAGCTATACATGTATCTTACTGGTTCTGTTTCTCTGAAGAGCACTAATACAAGAACTTTCTTCTCTTTACACAGAACCATGTATGCTATTAGGACATAAAAAATTCATTAATCTCCTGTTTTCCAGGAAATAGAGTGTTCTTAGGTACTGAAACCAAAACCAGAGAACTGTAAACCTCAAACTTCAACAATTTCTCACATATCTCTAAGATATAAGAGCCCCAGAATTTCCTAACAATGAGCAACTTTGACTTCTCAAATCTTGGGTTTGCCATCAGGTTGTAAGGATAAGAGGTGGGTAGAGGAGGAGAAGTAAATGACACAGGCCTGAGTCCTGGGTGGTTTCCTTAGAGCACCAGGTTTCAAATACACCTGGCAGACCAATTTTCATTCCTTAAACAAAAGTAAACCCTTGGATTGTGAGTAACTTGTTCTGTGAGTGTTCTATAAGACAAGCAAACATTTCTAATACATTTTAACTTGATAAATGAGCAATGTCTTGCAATACAAGTAGTATGTGATGCTGAATGTCACATGATCACAACTGAGCCAATGGTTCTTGAAATTCACTTTGATGTACGAGCGTTTTGGATTACAAGCATGTTTCTGGAATGAATTATGCTTACAAACCAAGGTTTTACTGTATTGACTGTGCATCTATAATTTCCTGGCACCATGCTAGGTGCTGGGGATAGAGTGGTGAAGATGACAGGCTGTGCTTCCATCCCAGAAAGTGGAATTTACTGAGTTTAGAGAACAATGAGAGCCAATAAGACTGTAAGAATTTCTCTCCAGCTCATGAGCACCTGGGCGAGAATTTTGCCAAGTATGAAGAGAAATGACTTAGTAACTAGTGAGACTCACTTCACCCTCCAGGTGACTTCCAGCGTTGCATCTAAACTCATTCCAGACCGCAGAAGTCTTACAACTTTATTCTATCCTCTGCTCTACAAAATGTTTTCCCTCTGCATAAGCTGAGCAAGCCCTTTACCCTGGTTGTTCTCAAATTCTAGTGTGCAAAAGAACCACTTAGAGTGCTTGTTTACGATATAAGTTCCTGAGCTCTCACCAAGGTAGCCTAATTAGGTGGGTGTGACATGAGATCCAAGAGTCAGAATTTTTAAACAAATAGTCCAGGTGAAATCTGATGAGATGACTGCAGATTATACTTTGACAAATACTGATTTAACTCCTACATGTTTCATATCCATAACGCTATGATGTTATTACCTTTTAAAAGTATATAATTTCTGATTTATTCTGAATTTTAAAAATGTTTATTCATTTCTTCATGTTGAAGAAAAAAAATCACACAAACAATACATCAGTCCACCTTCTATTATACAGAGATAGCCACTGTTAATATTTGGTAGGTCTTCTTCAATTTATTTCCTAAGTGAATTTAAAAAAAAAATTGAATTTATGCTGTATGTCAAGCTCTGGGTTGAGGCCCCTGGGTGACTCAGTCAATTAAGCATCTGACTCAGCTCTAGTCATGATCTCATGGTTCATAAGTTTGAGCCCCATATTGGGCTCCTTGCTGTCAGCACAGGGTCCGCGTCAGATCCTCTGTCTCCCTTTCTCTCTGCCACTTCTCTGCTGGTTCTCTCTCTATATCTCAAAATAAATAAACAAACTTAAAAAAAAATAAAGCTCTGGGTATTGCCAATTTCAAGGAAATATTATAAGCAATTACTTATGTAATTAAATCCTTCAAAAACAGATTCGATTTTTATTAGTCTTCTTTTAGGTTGCTTAGTAAAGCTTATGAATTTTCTGTCAACTATATATACTTCGTGATAACCTTATTCTTAGGTATTTTCAAATTTTGTGACTATTGAGAAATCGTTTCTATTGTTTTCACATTTTAAAATATAAACGTAGGAAATCTACTAATTCTTATTGTTTAAGTTTAGAAGGATACCTTATTTCATTGTCTTGCTAGTTCTAATTAGCACTTAAGTTGATTTAGCTTTCTATATGATCTTCAAATAGTAATTGTCTCCTCCTTTCTAATATTTATAAGTCATTGACTTATTCCATCTGTTAAAAAGCAATAATAAGTGGTAATAACTGATATATTTACTTTATTCCTGATTTTGACATTAGTCTAGTCTTTCACCTTTAAATATTACATTTTCTATTTATTTCAGACTGATAATTTTAGTATTTTAAGCAAGTTTTCCCCTGTCATAGGTTACTAAGGCTCTTATTTTTCAGGTCAAGAGGTGTTGCATTTTACCAAATTTTTTGCATCTACCAAGAAAACAATATATATATATTTTCTTATCAGCTTAGTCTGGCTTTGTAAAACAAATTGAGAAGAGGTCCATCTTGTACTAAGCTTTGTTTCAGAGAATAGATTTATCTTTTCTTCAAAGATTTTAAAGAATTTACCTTTAAAAAACAAAATTAAATTTCTGAAAATTTATTTTTGATGCCGTGATTGTGAAAAATACGTTGACTGAGTATAAAATTTTTAAGTCAAATTTTCCCCCTCAAAATGTGAAGACTGCCTCATAGCATTTAATATTTTAAAAGAAATTTAATTCATAAACAACTTATTTCTTCTGCCTGAATGTTTGCAAGAATTTTTCCTTTTTTCCCCAAATTTAAAATATGTTGAGTTTAAGTATAGGTGCAGTTTCTTTTTATTTTGCCTGAATTTGATATGATGATTGCTTGCAAGGTAAAAACTCAAGTGTTCACCTGTGGGAAATTTCCTCCTTTTCATATGCTTTTTATTATTTATCTGTCCTTTTTTTTTTCTCATATTACTAGATTGAATAGCCTGGGGCTACTCTTCATATTTCTTACATTTTCTCTTATAATTGTTAAACTTTTGCAAGAGTTTTGTGATAATTTCTCAAAGATAGTTGAAAATAGTCATAATAGATTCATCCATGTGTTTTCCAGTTTGTCTTCTATGTTTATTATGGCAGCTTTGAGTTAACTAGGAATATCCCTATGAAATGCCAACTTCAGATGGATTTCTACTTCATTTAACAGGGTGTTTCAATCAAGCACGAACTATAAGCACCATAGCAGTAGCTCAAAATATATGTATCAGATTTTACTGAGATTGAGATTTGTGTGCCACTTCCTATATCTGCTGATTACCCCACGATTAAATTGTCCCAAGACTATGTCACTCTGAAGAAAGAACCAAACAGCCTGTGAGTCCCCACAAGCAAAGGAAACCAGCCTGGTAAAATCCCTTTAATATATGCTAGTTCAGTCTCTCCTTTATTAGATTCTAAAAAAAATTTAATTTAATTGTATTATAAAATTTTTTGTGGCATGTAGACCTAGTGTTCAGGGTGATAAGGGGTTTCCCTTCTTATTATGGCCCTTTGCAGATGGGCATGTGGAACAAAGACTAAGGTGACAAACAGATTCAGACCATGTCATCATATGAAAAGAACACCATCCTTCTCATAAACACTTCAATATAAAGACAGAAAACAAAAGAGTGGAGGATTAAAACAAAGCATTCAAAAACTGTGGGATAATAGCAATGGTTTAACATAAAGATTACGGAAGTCCAAGAGAGAAAGAATAAAACATCAAAAACATTGAGACAATGGCTAACAGTTTTCTAAAACTAATGAAAAACAACATACCACAGATCTGATAAGCTCAGAGAATTCCACACTGGATAGACATGAAAAGACACACCTAGACACACCATAGTCAAACTGATGAAAAGCAAGGTAAAGAGAAAATCTTGAAGATAGACAAAAGGAATATGCATAAGGAGAAACAAAGATATGAATTACGCCAGATATTTTGTCAGAAATTATACAAGCCTAAAGGTATTAGACTTACATACTTAAAGGATGGAAGGGGAAAAAAAACAGTAAGAAAACAAACAAAAAACTGCACGGCCAGAATTGTGTATTTAGCAAAAATATCTTTCAATAATGAAAGGAATTTAAAGTCTTTTTCATTGTTTTTCATTGTTTCATCGTTAGATGTGTACTCAAAAAGTTTTAAAGAAAAATCTTTCATGAAAGAAGTATGATACCACTTAGAAATAAGGATCTTACAAAGACAAATTAAGAGCAAGAGAAATAGCTTTTTAAACGGAGGCTCTATAAGAAAGGTACATTGTTCTTATTTTAATTGCTTTAACAACAATTAACTGTCTAAACCAAAAATAATGTCTTGCTGGATTTATAACATGTAGAAGTAAACTGTATGAAACGATATCACAAAGTATGAGAGGAAATTAAAATATATGATTGAAAGTTTCTTATGCGATATGTGAAATAGTTTAATATAATATCAACTATTTTAAACGAAAGTTATGTATTCCAACCCTGGAGCACTTTTGAAAAACTGTAAAAGAGGTATAGCTAATCAGCCCATCATGAAAATAAAATTGAATCAACAAACGTAGAAAAAGAGGAAAGGGGGAACTAAGAATACATGAGGCAAGTGGAGGAGAAGCAGCATGTCAAATCCAAGCATGTCAGTAGTTGCATTAATATATTGTCTAACACCCCAATTAAAAGGCAAAGATTGTTAGACTGAATTTTTTTAAAAAGCAAGACACAACTATATTTTATCTGTAAGAATCCACTTTACCTATAATGATATAGACAGGCGAATAGTAAAAGGTTGAGAAAAGATATGCCATGCAGACAGAAGTCAGAAGAAACTGAGAGTGGGGCGCCTGGGTGGCTCAGTCAGTTAAGTGTCCAACTCTTGGTTTTGGCTCAGGTCATGATATCACAGCTCATGGGTTCAAGCCCTACTTTGGGCTCCATACTAATAGCACAGAGCCTCCCTTGGATTCTCTTTCTCCCTCTCTCTCTCTCTGCCCCACCTCCTCTCTCATAATAAATAAATAAACTTAAAATAAAAGCGAGAGTGGCTGTCATATCAGAAAGACCTCAGCACAGAGAATGCTCCTAGGTATATACAAGGACATTTCATAATGAAACAACAACTGTAAATATTATTGCACCCAAAAGCAGAACTTTAAAATACAGAAAACAAAACTAAAAGAAAATGTCAAATCTACAATTCTTGTTGGATATTTCCAAGCTCTTCTCTTAGTAATTCATAAAACAATAGAAATCAGTGAGGATATAGAAGACCTGAACAACACTATCAACTAAATTCATTAAATTGATATTTATAGGATCTTTCATTCCACAACAGAATAGCACACATTATTTTCTAGTAATATGGAACATTCACCATGATAGGCTATATTCTGTATCTGAAAATGAATTTCAACAAATTTTTAAAATTTTATTTTATTTTATTTATTTTTGTTTAACGTTTATTCATTTTTGAGAGACAGAGAGAGAGCATGAGTGGGGAGGAGGAGAGAGAGAGCGAGCGAGTGAGCGACACAGAATCCAAAGCAGGGTCCAGGCTCTGAGCTGCCAGTGCAGAGCCTGACACGGGGCTGGAACTCACAGGCCATGAGATCATGACGTGAGCCAAAGTTGGATGCTTAACTGACTGAGCCACTCAAGCACCCCAAATTTTAAAAATTTTACATCATACAAAATATAATTTCTGACCACAATGAAATTAAACTAGATCAATAACAAAAAGATACCTAGAAAATACCCCAATATTTAGGAATTATAAAATTGTTTTCTCTTTAAGTCTCTCAAATGTATTTTTTTCTCCTTAAACCTAAATCTATTTTTGGGGTTTTGCCTCAGAGAACATCAGCAGCTTCCCTTGCTCTAAGACATTAAACTTTTCAAGTTTTTTCTTTTAATAACCCCCCAAACCCCTCTATCAAACATAGAATAATCTGTTGACAGATTTGTGATACTGCCTCTGAAAAATTTCACAATCCCACTTAGCCCCAGTTCAGGTTCTTATTACCTCCCCTGTGGCTATTCTATCAGCTTTCCAAACAATCTTCCTTATGTCAGTTACTCCTTCAATCCAGTCTTACAACAAGTGTTATCTTCCTAAAACAGGGTTTCCAATGAAGTGTGCACAATGATCTGTTAATCCTTTTAGATATACTATCATAAAAGCATTTCTGTGACCAAAAATATTAGGAAAACATAGCTTATTACATCCATCTCTCTGAGCCTTAAAATGTCTCTTGGCATATTAAGATTATTTGAAGTATTGAAGAACAAAAAAGAACTCTTTAATTTTGCTTAATCTACCATGTCCCAAATTTGTTTGAAAATTACATTGCTGTTGGTTTTCTTCATATAATACCTACCAATAATCTAAGAATAAGTGTTTAAAGAATGTCCTTCAGCAAATACTTTCCTAAATCACGACATAACTTCATTTTTCTCCTCCCTTAAAAATCTGATGGTTAGAAGTGGTTATGAAATGACACCCAAGTTCTGTTGCCTAGCTACAAAGCCTTTCATGGTCAGGCTTCAACCTTCTTTTGAGCCAGTCTTCCTTATACACCCCATGCTCAGTTACCCCAAACTGTTCATGCCTCAGCAATTCTGGACTAGTGTCCATGACTCAAAAATACCTTGTACTTTCTTCCTGCTCATCTTGTTCTTTCTCCCTGTGTTTCCTACTTAATTCCACCTATCCTTCCATATCCAGCCCAAATATAGCATCATCTATGATGAGATATCATTCATTTATTCAGAAAATGTTATCTACTACGTACTAGGTACTGGGGTCTATTCCAAGAAAGCTCCGGCAGACAATAATCTCTCTTTCCACAGTAATTCAACATCAAGCTCTGCCTATATTACATCTTTGCTTACATTTTACATATATTAAAACACTTATCGGGGCGCCTGGGTGGCGCAGTCGGTTAAGCGTCCGACTTCAGCCAGGTCACGATCTCGCGGTCCGGGAGTTCGAGCCCCGCATCAGGCTCTGGGCTGATGGCTCAGAGCCTGGAGCCTGTTTCCGATTCTGTGTCTCCCTCTCTCTCTGCCCCTCCCCCGTTCATGCTCTGTCTCTCTCTGTCCCAAAAATAAATAAACGTTGAAAAAAAAAAAATTAAAAAAAAAAAAAAAAAAAACACTTATCAAAAGCTGATCCTCAAGCACACTAGGCACTCTCCTCCTAAGGTTTACAATTGCTATTCCCTCTCCCGGACTACTGTATGGCCACTTCCTTACTTCTTTAAGGTTTTGATACAAATGGGAGTTTCTCCATGAGGCCTCTCTCACCATTCTTTTTTTTTTAAAGTAGATGAACCTTCATAATGTGGGTGGGCATCACTCAATCAGCTAAAGGCCATAAGAGAAAAAAAACCTCAGCTCCCTCCAAGGAAGCGGGAATTCTGCCTTCAGACAGCATTCAAGCTATGGTACAACTCTCTTCTGAATATCCAGCCTGCTTTCCTACTATGACAACTAAACTTGCCAGAAACCACAATCTTCTTACCCAATTCCTTAAATCTCTCTCTCTCTCTCTCTCTCTCTCTCTCTCTCTCTATATATATATATATATATATATATATTTATATATGGATATAGAAATTTATATCCATCTGTGTCTCTATCATCTATCTATCTATCTATCTATCTATCTATCTATCTATCTATCTATCTGCCTACTTATCTATCAAAAGAGAGATACTACTGATTCTTTCTGGGGAACTCTAATATAGTAGGCACTCAGTAAATATTTGTTGAATAAGTAAATGGTTTATCATTAGTTATTTACAGCTTAGACTCTGAGCTCTTTGAAGAGAGTATAACTTATCCTTCTATTTGTTTGGTGTCTAACACCATTAATCATTCATCCATCCACCCATTCAACATATACTTGTTGATTACTGACCTCATACCAGACATTAAGCCCATTCCACATACATACCTTGTACTTCCCTACCTATGGCTTTAACCTTCCCCCAGCCCTGCTCACTTATTCTATCTATCCTTCAAATTCCAGTTCAAATACAACATCTTCTATAAATAGGAAGCCATTCATCTATTCAGCAAACATTAATTAAATATCTACTATGTACCAAGTACTGGGTTATGTTTGTTGAATAAACATATGAGCTTCTAAAAAGTGTTACATAAAGAGAAGGGGGCATGATTAAGAAAAACATGTTCATTAAATTTGAACTTGTTAGAGAGTCTATATGTTAATATCATCACAAACAGCAAAACTGCATACATCAATTGTTTGGAATCATCTCTGAAATGGAGTCACCAGTCAGCTGAAGGACCATAACACTGGAGCATTTAGTACAAGAAAGAAGCACATTCGTATGAAATCAGAAGGTCAAGCAAATGCAGGAGGTAAGAAGTGAACAAGTTCAGATAGGAGTACAGCAGGTTGGGGTAAAAAAGAAGAAAAACAGAAAAGGGTTTTCAAAGGAACATCATTTTTGCACCTTGGCCATATTTTTACCATCCATCAAAGGTGATTAGTCCAGGTTAAGCATCAGCACTAGCAAGCTAAAGCTTTATGTATGAGGTGAGAAGCAGTCTTCTTGGCTCTTGCCTTGCACTAAAATGATATATGAGAATAACAGAGATTGACAGCTTGAAAAGGTCACTTGTCCAGTCAGCCTGGCATACCTCATCTTGCTTCCATGTCATAATAAACTTCACTTGCAGACCCTGTCTGAAAGCCATCCATATGCTTTGGATGCTCTGGGAATGGAAAGGTCACGTTGGACCTGAGTGCCTCTCGGTCACGTGTGGGTGCTCCTGTTTGCCACTGACTTGCATATATTTCTATTTAAAGCCACAACCAGGTAAGTTGCCATCTCTTGTTCAGCCTGTCAGCCTGGGTCTGAATCATAAATTATCTTTTTTTTCATTTTACAGTCAGAAAAATCTCCTCTTCAATGATAATAAAATCAGTGGACCAGATTGTGCCCTTTGTTACTTATGTACAAATCCTGCTGAAGTCAGCAGCACTTAAGGGCATGCAACTTTGGGCAGAATATATTCCAACTTTTTTTCCTTGCTGGATTTTTATTACCTGACATCTTTCTGATTCCTCTAGATTGCACAATAAGGGAAGGGTGGCCCAGTTTGGGTAAAATAAAAAATGACCCAAACCACTGACCTAAATCCTGTCTTTGAAATTTAAAATTACATTTACTAGGAAGGAAAATAGTTTTTTTGAGTGTGGGTGGTTTTCTTTTTCAAAACCCATTTTCAAATGTTGACCTCCTGAATGTTATCATACCAGTTTGGATTGGAAAACAGAAGGGTAGGTAAACATTTTTTTAAGCTTGTTGGGGGGAGGTCATCCTTTCTGAATTCATTATCTGCAAAGAAGCAGGAAATACCAAGAACTTTTTTTTTTTTTTTTCCAAAAGATTTCCTGGTCACATTGCCAAATTTGACTCCAAAAGTAAATCATCCAATTTTGTGAAATATTGAGACTTTTTGTCTTCCCTTCCTTCAAAGCTGAACTCAGGTAGTGAAGAAGCAAAGGCAAGAAAGCTTTGCTTGAGGAAATAGATGAGGGATGGAGGTGAGGTGAGGAATTCTCCTTTGCACAAATAAAGGGGCCACAGGCATGGTTGTCACATAAATGACAGGCCCTCATGATCTGATGTAACGACAAAGACTAAACCTCACAGCTTTTCCCTTGAGATGCCTACTGATGTCAGCCTTTTACAATAAGATGCCTCCTGCCTCCTCTAGAAGCACTCTGTAAAATATCCGACATAGAGGACTCTAACGCATTGTAACCATATACTCAATTATTTAGCAATTCCCTATCTGAGATTAGAGCCCTGACTTAATGGGACATGACCATGCAGGCACATTTCAATAAGAAAGAGGAAGGATAGATGTGATAATGGAGGAAGGAAAGATTTGGAGCAAAGCTCTTGGTGCATTACATAAACACTTATCCCACTGTGTTGTCATTCTTTGTATAGTAACTAGTCCCTGACCTAAACTGATCTTAAAATTGGGATCCTTGGCTCGTTTATTTTTGTTTTACCAGCACCTGGCATAGTGCCTGATCACATGGAAGCAGTTTAACGTAGTGCTTTGATTTTACAGTCCTGGGCTTGAGTTCAAATTTTGCCAATTACAAGTTCTGTGACTTTGGATAAGATCCTGCACCTCATAAATCCTAATCTATAAAACGAGCATAGTAATTCCTTCCTTCAAATATTCTTCTGAGGATAAAGATATACTTTTAAGTACTTCTCACAATGCTTGACAGTTTGCACTTAATAGAAACCATAATTATTACTATGCATTCAAAAAATTTGTTGAATGAATGAATGAATGAATGAACGGTTCAATCAATGGATCAGCCCTAAGTTAAGAATTAACAAGGGGGCAGCAGGAGTATATGAGTGCTCGGTCATAGGAAGACATTTAAGGGTTGGCGTGGGGGTTCCTAAAGAAAGCACGAGGCAATTAACATCCATCTTAGTTCTCAGCACAAAAACTCATCACATTTGGTGGGACACTTGAATAGGATAAAAGTCCCCAAATAGCACTAAAGTAGCAATAATTTAGAAATAACAGTGTTTCACAATGTCAACACCATGCACTGGCAATCTTTCAGCCCTGTGTAGCTATTTAAGTAAAACTGTGTATGTGCTCTTTTAAATTCTTATAGAGCAAAGTCACCACATGTTCTAGTAAATATGTACTCTTTCCTGCTGACATGATGTTTATTGGGCTTTTGCTCTCATTCTAGTCATGCTCTGCCTCATACTACATCATAAAAAGTAACATTATAGAGAGCTTACTAGGCACTCAGCACATTTCTCAGTACTTTACGTGAATCAATGTACTTAATCCTCAACTCTATGGTGTTAGTACTACCTATGTGGAAATTACCATTATCAATTTTTACAGGTAAGGAAACTGAGGCACATGGAATCAATAACTTGGCAAAGGTCACAGAGGTAGCAGGAGTTGCAGTGTATATTTGAAGCCAGACAGGTAGACACTAGAGTTCTTAACCACTAGGGCATATGCTGCACAAGATACAGTAGCTCCAGCTGCCTAACACAGGCACTATCAGGACATTATTTGTAAATTACACTGTAGCTAAATAAATGTTTCATATTGGGGGAATTAAGACTGTATACCTGAGGAAGCTCATTATATACAACATGAGGTCTTTTGGCAGATGCACAGTGTCATTGCAAATTCTGCTTAAGTCACAAATATGCCAAGGACCAATATGCCAAGCTGAGGAAGTGGGGCAAAACTTGAGCGTATTTTCAAGCATGTAATTCCCAATGGAATCATGGCCTGTCATGAGATCGCAGCAATAATCCCTATTTCTACCAGGATGCTGTCAAAGTCCTCTTCAACCCACTTTCCAAATTTTCTACCAATGGAGTAGACCTGCAGAAAGCAGCTGGGCAATCAAGAGGCATAGGCAGAGCTCCCTAAAGCCTCCTAGCTAAACTTACAAATCATTAGCAATTGCTCTCTCATGATAATCTTGCTTAAAAATAAATTTGAGCATGACCATCACCAAAAGAAAGGATAACAGTTACTGAATATAGTAACCAGCATGGGGAATACAGACTCTTCCTTTCAGTTTGTGCTCTGGGCCCATGCCTATGTGCCTGTGTACCTACAGGTCTTAGCAATGTTGCCATACACAAAGTTACTTGCCCTTAGAAACTTCACTCACACATATTTTTATATCTGTGCATGAGGTGGTTAACAGACCTCCCCACTTTGATTTGTTGCCCTTGGATTGATTATATCTAGATACTAAGATTCAGCAATAGCATCCATTGTTAATTTTCTGTACAATAGCAGGATTCAGTAACTCTTGTCTAACTGAATGTGTCAAAACCATTGCAATTGTACGCTGTATTGCATCCAAATAAAATGTTAGTTCTGTCCTAGAACAGGCATATTGGATTGCATATTTATTAAAATTTGTAAAATAGGCCAAGGACTTTGGGGAACTCAACTTTGTTACCCCTGGGATCTTTACCACTGCAAGCTACCTCTCTCCTCAGCTGGAACAGTCATGACCAATAATAAAGAGCTGGTAAACTCCTTTGAGAGTCTCAGTTGAAAAGTTCTTAAAGAGTCCTTAGAATACTTTTAATTTTGCATATCACCTTTCATCTCTAGAGCTGTCCCTGCTGACTTATTCATCTTCTCTATTGTCTCTACCTCAAGAGAGACATGCCCTTAAAAACAAGGAGCATTCCCACTTGGCAGATGGAAAAAATGGGCATTTGATTGGTTGTGCTCTGCTCACATAATCAATATTCCATAAAGTCATACAGCATAGATAGAATCCTTATCATGATAGGAGAGTGCCAATTCAAAAGTAATCCTCACCCTTAGATCCCACCGAGGTAACAAATAGGTTGAGAACAGTATTTCCAGTAAGATAAAGACTGTAGAACTCTATGTTTGTCATTATGCTTTGAATACACTGCACCCAAGTAATGGTACCTGGTCAAGAGGAATGTCCACAGCCTGCTGCCCCTCTTATAGCTATATGCCGATAACAGGAACCAGCAAGGTAACTGGCATGGGGCAAATAAAGCTACGGGAAGATACCACTAAATCCAAATAACCGTTGTATCTTACTTAGCTGTAACATCTGCTCTACCACCCTTCTTGCCCACCCCAATCCTTTCTCTTCATGTAGCCTACAATGATTTTTACAAATACTCTATCAGGTCATACCCTTCCCCCACTTAAAACTTTCAACAGCTTCCCATTGCACAAAGAAAAAAAGTGCAAATTCTTTAGCATGGCCTTCAAAGTGCTTTATAAGCTGGCCCCTGCCTACCTCTGCAACCTCATCATAAACCCCTTCTCCCTTTCTCATTTGTTCCATCAATACTCCTCTCCTTTAACTTCCTAAACCATGTCAGACCCTTTCCCAACCACAGCATATACTTTTCCCTCTTTATGTAGCACATCCCTCCCCACCTGTTCTCCTCTCCCAAATGACTGCCCTCCCCTAGATTCTTCTCATGATGGCATCTTATTTTTCAGGTTTGCACTTTATTGCCCCTCAGACAGGCCTTTCTTGACCTAGACAGATATCCCCCACTCTTTCCTATCACAAAACACCCTGTTTATTTTTTCATTCACTTAACAAATGTATTTGTATACTTATTATGTGCCAGTACCTGTGTGAAGCGTTGTGGATACAACAGTTAACAAAACACACAAAAAGATGCGTGCATTGATGAAAATTTTAGTCAGAAAAGCATATGGTGAGAAAAATAAATGAGTATCAAAAACATCTAGGTACTTTATTTTAGATACTGGAGCTAGGGAATGTTTTACTGAGAGGCTAGCAGGTGAGAAGAGACTGCCAAAGGGGACCGGCAAGTTTCCTTGTGACTATCCAAGGAGAAAGTGTTCCAGGCAGAGGGAGTATCAAGCACAAAGGTCCTGAGGCAAGAAAGTGCCTGGAATATTTGAGGGAGACAAGGGACTGCGCTGGCTGAAGTAGCGGACAGCTGTAAGAGATGATGCTGGAGAAGTAATGGTAGGGTCATATGGAGCAGGACCTTGGACATCATAGCAGATTCCTTGGCTTTTACCCTCACTGAAATCGGAAGCCCTTGGAAGTTTTTGAGTGAAGGGTGATATGATCTGCTTTGCATTATATAATTCATCATCCTGTTTGCTCCCTGGGGGAATAATTTGAAGGACTTATGCAATGAATGTTTGTGTTCCCCCCACCCCACCCCGCCAAAACTCATATGTTGAAGCCCTAAGGCCCAATTGTGTCTACACTTGGAGATAGGGCCTGTGAGGAGGTGAAAAAAGTTGAATGAGATCATAAGGGTAAATCCCTAATCTGACAAGGCTGATACGTTTATAAAAGGAAGATACACCAGAGCTTTCTCTCTTTGCATACAGGCAGCAAAGAAATGTCATATGAACACATTCTGAAAAGGAGGCCAGAACTGGACTATCCTGGAGCCCTGATTTCAGACATCCAGCCTCTAAACCTGTAAGCAAATAGATTATTATTTAAGCCACCCAGTGTATATTTTATTATTGCAGCTAGAGCTGTGTTATATTTTTATCTTTTTTTTTTTTTTTCCCAAAGACAGGGAGTGAGAATGGAAAACTTTGTCTCCTTCATCACATTTAAGAGAACTTGTAATTTAAAAGATCTGCCAGTGGGTGTTTGTTTCAGATCATCTCCACTCACTGTCATCTCCAAGAGGCTCGGCTCTGGGTGTCTACCCCCACGGCCCAGTACTGTACCTCACAGGTCATGTGTGCAGAATAAATATTTACTGAATGAGTACTATGATGAACTTAGGATTTCTCCTAAGAAGGTCCCATACATTTAAGATCTTTGTTTTTGAATTAAAAATAGTTTGTTCTTGTTTATTTCTTTAGAGCCTTCTCTGAACTGATACTGGGGTATCAACTTTCCTCTTTTGCATTCTTTGATTCCACGACCATTTATTCAACACCTGCTATAAATAACCAGGGCTGGGATACAAAGATGAACCCTCGCTGCTTACTTCAAACTTTTGACAGGTTTTTAGGTTTTCCTTATTTAATATCATAGTTTTAGTAAGAGTTCAATAATCAAAACAAAAAGAAATATGTGTTTTCATGAGTCAGGTGTCTTTAATTTCTGTAATTTTTTTACTGGACTGCTTAGTAGTCATCTATTAGAACTCACATGGTACCTGTTCAAAATGTAACTTGTATATGATAGACTACAGTTTTAAAATTTGGATCACTGTAAAAAACTTTATTAGTTTCTTAGGGCTGCCATAACCAAGTACCATAAACTGGGGAGCTTAAATAACAGAAATTTATTTTCCCATAGTTCTGGAGCTAGAAGTTCAAAATCAATGTGTCAGTAAAGCTGGTTCCCTCTGAGTTCTGTGGAGGGAGAATCTGCTCCATGCCTCTCCCGTAGTTCCTAGAGGTTTACTGTCAACCTTTGTCATTCCTTGGCTTGTCAATCTCTTCCTTCATCTTCAAGTGGCATTCTTCTGTGTATGCCCGTGTTCTAATTTCCCCTTATTATTTATAGGAACATCAGTCATGTTGGATTAGGGGCCTATCTCACTTCTGTATGACCCCATTTTAACAAGTATATCTACAAAGGCACTCTTTCCAAATAAGGTCACATTCTGATGTATTGGGGATTAGGAATTTAGCGTATGAATTTTGGGAAAACACAATTCAACTCATAACAACTCTTAACGAAGGAATAAATAAAAGCTCTTCTCAAAGACTCCTCCACCTTTCAGCCCTTAATAACTACTTGTCTTTTGATAAGTGTTGGTATTCAAAGTTGGAGGGAAAAAGTGGAATTCACATTCTACAACTTTTATAAGAAAAGCACCAAGGTATAGCCAAGAAAACACTTTAGCAGGAGTCATAAAGCCCTTTTTTAGTCTCACATATCTGATAACATCTGATTCAACTAACTTTATTGAGGATATCAGTGAGTTTCCTCATATATAAAAGGCAGGGTCAATTTTCATCATTACCAATGTCTCAACCTATCCCAGGAAGAAGAAATAAATGTTATTATTTGTGGTGGGCAAAATTCTAACATGACCCCCATGACCTGTACCTCCTAGCGTTAGCCCTAGTGATTGCTACCTCATGTGGCAAAAGGGATTTTTTGGTTGTAATCAAGATGACCAATCTGTTGACTTTATCACAGCGAGATTATCCACAGGGACCCACCCTAATCACTTGATCCCTCTAAAAGCAAAGTTTTCTCCAACTGGTAGCAGAAGAGAAAGTCAGAGAAATTCAAAGTACAAGACAGATTGTTATAAGTGAGGTTCTCCATTGCAAAGATGGGGGGGGGGGGGGGTCCTTGCCCCTGAGGCAAGCAGCCTCAAAGAGCTGAGAAAGGTAGCAGCCAACCACTAGTGAGAAAGTAGGGGCCTCAGTCCTAAAACTTCAAAGCACTAAATTCTGCCAACAACTTGAATGAGCTTAGAAACGGGTTCTTCTCTGGAGACTCCAGATTAACTAAACTTTCAAGACCTTAAGCCAAGAATCCAATCAGGTCCACCTGGGCACTGACCTGTAGAACTGTGAGATACAAACAGGTATTGTTTTAAGCCAGTAAGTTTGCAGTAATACACAGCAACAGAAAACATATTATTACATTACAGTGAGAAAACGAAGAGAGAAACCTGGAAGAATGGAGTGAGAAAGAAACCAGGTGAAAACTGAGTAGGACAGAGCACCATCAAAGGAAAGAAATGAGGAAAGACATAAAGGTGGAAAGAGTTAAGATATATGAAGTTTGCCCTAAATATTTCTTTTTTTTTTTTTTTCTCTACAATTTTTATGTATTTTGAGAGAAAGAGTGAGCAGGGAAGGGCAGAGGGATAGAGAGAGAATCTCAAGCAGGCTCCACAGTGTCAGCATGGAGCCTAACACAGGGCTCAATTCCACCAAGCAAGAGATCCTGACCTGAGCCAAAATCAACAGTCCAACACTTAACCAACTGAGCCACCCAGGCGCCCTTGCCCTAAAAATTTCTTTTTCTTTTTTAAAAAAATTTTTAACATTTATTTACTAATGAGAGACAGAGAGAGACAGAGCATGAGCATGGGAGGAGCAGAGAAAGGGGGAGACACAGAATCCAAAGCACGTTCCAGGCTCTGAGCTGTCAGCCCAGGGCCTGAACTCACAAACCAAGAGCATGACCTGAGCCAAAGTCGGATGCTTTACCGACTGAGCCACCCAGGTGCCCCTAAATATTTCTAGTTAGAGATAAAACATGCTTAGGTTTGTTTCTTTGACTGTTCCCCTGTTTGCATGGAGTGGTGATAGTACATCTGACACACATAATTAAATTGGACAATTAAACTGAAATCATGATCCGTATTATCTAAGAAATGATAATCCAATAAAAAAATAGAAAGGAAACTCCTTTCCGCACATGAGGAAAAGAATAGAGAGGAAAAAAAAGGATGGAGAAAGAAAAGAAGATAAAGGAAAGAGAGAAAGGATAGGGGAGGGAAAAGAAAGAAGGGAAGAGAAGGAAACTGCAAAAAAAGTTTTTTAGAGGAATATAAAATTCTGTATTGAAAATTGAATGAAAGTGTGTCAGAGACAAGCATGGTGGTATCAAACTTCTCTCAAAGTTCTCCAGAAGCAATAGAGAAATTGCCATTTCCATTCTGCCTTTTCAGCCTTTATGAGCTTCACTAGTTGCCTGGCTGCTTAAACAGCCTTCAATGCCATCAAAGGAAGAAAAAGCTCCACAGCCATGACAGACAGACAGACAGACAGACAGACAGACAGAAGAAAGAAAGAAAGAAAGAAAGAAAGAAAGAAAGAAAGAAAGAAAGAAAGAAAGAAAGAAAAAAGAAAAAACAAGTCTTTACCTCATGTAGGTATTTCTGAATCCAACAACTATGAAAACACAAAATCACATCTGTTTGAAAGAGACAGGTAAGCCAATAGCAATGTTAGACATTTCCAATAAAATTCAGTAATTGAAAAGAAGTTTTATTAGGAAAACATCATTTCTGGATTTTTTCCTCAGCAAGGCAGAGAAACTACTCTGACATGGTCAAATACCAAAGAGAATTTTTTCCTGTGTTCTTAAGGTTCTATGGCTCCTTTATAGTATGTGGGGACATTGTACCTCCACGTTCAATGCCCAGCGCTTTGAAACAAAAACACAAAGACCAAGTTGGTGTAGAATTTACAGTAAAAGGGCATTAAAGAGCCAAAGGGGCCAGGCAATTAAAACAACAAGCACCAAAAAATGAGCAAATTCTGTGCACAGACAGCTAGTTTCATGGAAGAATTCCTTTTTTTTTTTTTTTTAATTGAGCTATTAAACACTAAAAAACAAGAGCTGAATACGCAGGACAAAGTTCGGCTATACAAGCTGGCCTTTCCAAATAAGGAATAAGGAAGCAGATATTCATCTAGCAACTTCTGTTCAGGGTTCTAAGAAATAACAACTCTATTTTCTTTGTCTATGACTACCAATATTACTTGTAAAGCATTCTCAACAAGTTGGTTAAATAAGATCTTTTTTTTCCAGCAAGAGCTGAAAGGCCTCTAACGGAAGTATGCTTTCAATAGCTCCTCTTGCAGTGCTCAGGAAATTCTACATGATTATTGCCATTATTTCCTACATGGATGACTGTTATATAATTGTCTATTCTCTGTCTTGTGGCCTTCGGAGGACGATTAATGTGATGGTTGATGACCGGCCAAACCCCAAAACTGTCAAGTGACCCAAAGAGTTGTTTATGCCAATCTCAGGAAGGAAAAGTACTACATAATTACAAAATAACATATTTAGACCAGGGGTCAGCAAACTTCTTCTGTAAAGGCCCATAGAGTAAATATTTTAGAATTTGTGGACCATGTGGTCTTTGTCACAACTACTCAACTTTGGCTGTAGTGTGAAAGCAGCCATAGATGATACAGAAATGAATGAGTGTGGCTATGTTCCAAACTTTATTTATGAACAAAAATTTGAATTTATTACAATTTTCTTATGTAATAAAATACTATTCTTATTTAGATCTCCTTCAACCACTTAAAAATGTAAAAATTATCCTTAGCACACATCCATACAAAAACAGGTGGTGGACTGGAATTGCCAGTAGGCCCATAGTTACCCTTTCCATATTTATACTATTTTATGTGTTTTCAGAATCCATCGCATGATTATACTCTTAGATTTAACACCTGATAAAAACATAATAAAATTTGGTTAAAGTTATACACAATGGTTACCAGATGCCCACTGACTACTGTATTTTGTGAAATATTAATAGATGCTTACCTTTTCTAATTTACTGTAATTGTATTTAGTTGGTGCTTTTAGAGCTTCTAGTCATAAAGAAAATATAATGCAGAAAATCTGAAAGCCCCAACTAATTTGACTACCTATCAATTGCAATTTTTTGACACTGAAATTCTGTATAATGTCATAAAACCCTGAGATTTGTTTTCCAGAAGACAGAAACTATCTCAGAATTATTTGGTGTTATTTATTTGGCCAGGCAATTATCTCAGAATTATTTGATGATTTATCACGTGCAATAGCACATTTACAAATGACCTATAGTCAACATCTGCCCTGTCCTTAGTCCTCTGACATCAGTGATAGTATTAAATGAATGAAACCAAAGAATCAAGTTAAGGTCGACTCTAATTGCAGATCTTGGGGACAGCCCTAGTGAGAGTTTTAATGTAGCTGTTGCTATTATGCACACAGTGTGATTCATAGTTCAAAGCAACACTACCCATTGTTGGTACAGCACTGTTAGTATGTGAGTTGTCCAATGCATATGCCTGCATAGTCTTCATATTAATACAAAATAAGGTTACTGCTACAGAGTTTTCTAACCCAGTTCAATTCAGTCAGTAAATCAACCACCTTTTACCAACTCTCTGACTTATCCAAAGCTTCACAAAATTCCCTTTATGTCTGCTTCCCCTTAATATACAAATGCAAGTTATCTCTTACAGTTCAGTAGATCTGGCAATTGCTTTTCCCAAATTATCATTTTCCCTCACAATATAATTGAATTTAAGTTTTGGGGACCTAGTTAGGCTCCACTACCAAGAGAACATGATTCAAGTGTTTGAAAAAGAAAATAAATCTTAGTGTTTTAAGCCCTTCCATTCTCAACAGGAAAATATCTTTCTTCTTGGTTACACAGAATAAATGCCACAGCTTTTGTCCTTCTTTAATTTAGCTCTGATTTATTCTCTCCTTCAAGTCTTCTTTGATGTGCGAAGAGAAAGATGTGGCATGGATCTCAGAGTCCACTCCTCTCTAATCCTGAGACCCTGTGCATTTCATTTTTAAGAGGTCCATGCTTTATCCCCAGTCTCTTCAGAGTCTTAAAATTCTCCTTCTTTCTTAGCATCCTCTATCTTAAAATACAATTATGCCTCCCCAAATTGAAAACCAATCTTTACTTCCATGTTTTAATAAAATATTTCAAACATATCTAGAGTAAAATAAGAAGTCATCTACCATTTAAATGAACCCATGTTAGAGTTTGGTCTTATTTAATTTGAACTTAAAAAAAATAAAAATAAATAAAGCATATCAAGTGCATTTGCAGTATCCTTGTAGCTCTGGTTGGCCCCATTCCCACCTAACACCTCTGTCAACTCCTTCCCCCACTAAGTAACCATTCTGAATCCTTCTCATTTAGCATTTTATTCTTTTGCTACATATTTATGGGTCTATGTAGTTTTTAAAATAGTGTTCCTTTGAGTGTTTAAGTACATGATATCATACTATATGTTCCATTCTGAAATTTGTTCATTAAATATATTTTATACTGTATATATTTGAGATTTATCAATATTGATACATGACTTCAATTTATTCATTTTAACCTGATGAGTAATATTCATCATATAAATAAGACACAAGTCATTTATCTTTCCCTTATGATGGACATTTACATGGCTTCTAATTGTTCACTACCAAATATAATGTCAAAATGGACACTTTAGTTCATGTCTTTTTCTGGGCATGGGTAAAAGTTTCTTTAAAGTAATTAGCCAGATGTGCAATATCTGGGCCTCAGGCAGTGTGTGTTTTCACCAATTGCATCTCCAAAATAGTTGTTTCAATGTGTTCTTTCACTGTTAAGGTTTGAGGCTTCCCCACAGCCTTGCAGCAATCCGTGTTGTCAGATTTTACATTTTATACTGTCTGATGGGTTTAAAGGTATCTTACCATTGCTTTCCAATTTGGTTTCCATCATTGTTTAGCTATAAAACTGCTCTTCCCATGGACATCTAATAATCACCTTCTTGCCAAATCTCAAAGACTTCACTTGTACTCATCATTCTGCTTGACCTCAATCGCATTTGGCATACTGGTAAACACCAAGTCCAAACTCTCTTCTCCCTTTGCTTACATTTAACAGCATTCTGGGGGGAGAGGAAGCAGATAGCAAGATGTTCCCGTAGAAGTTCATGTGTAAATCTGGTAGATAAATCAGGGAATGTATTCTTCAAAGAAATATAATAATAGAACTTGGAAAATTTGAAAAAATACATAGCTTTCATAATATGAAACACTTAAATTAGTTTCCAAACAAAAATACTCCTAAGTTTGGGGGTTGTACAAGAAACAGTATGAGAACACATTCATAATAAGCACTACATTTAATGCAACATTTAATAATTATTTCTAAATTATGTTTAATATAATTTATGTGTGTGATGTATTTTATATTGATAAACCAAATGCTTATTGAAATGTAATGTTTTATGTTTTAAAAATTAACATAATATATTACTATAATATCAAAAAGGGGGTGGTGGGTGTCATGAAAGCTATTTATGATGATGCATCTTCCATTTCCTTTTCCATGAGCTATGGTTCATTCTAAGGAAGTTAGAACACAGATTTAAAAATAAGATCATTTGAAACTGGCCCCAGGAACCTTTAAATGGGTCTAAATGAATAGCTATACATGGAAAATTACCAAAAATACTACTTATTGGAGCCTATATACATATATATATATATAGAAGTTTACTCAAAAGATATTTTCTGAGCAATGACTCATCAGCTCTTCTAGGTGAAGGGATTGAGTGATGAATAAGAAAGCCTCTTCCTTCACACAACTTAGATTTTAGACCTCTATAAAAGTAATACCAGGCTCTGATCAGCATCTCCTGTTTTTCTAAGTTCTTTGAGTGATGGGGGGTAAGTGTTTTTGTTGTGAGTAGGGTAACTGTCAATGTTAGCAAAAATAAAACTCCAAAATATTATAAGACTGATACCAAGACTCACAAATGTAAAAAGATGATGTCCAAAATTCTCAGTATGGTCTAGATCTAAATATACAGAGTAATGGTACCAAATGACATTCTTGAATGGTACTTGAATTAAAAAAAATTAAGTAAAGTTCCTTCTAGTCCTAAAAAAAAAAATCCAAACTATTATTTGGCACACACTTGAAGTTGGCAGTTACTAAAACCTATAACCAAGAATCCTCAAAGACTATGAAAATTTTATGTGAAATAACCCCTTCAACTGCAAAAAGAAAACCTTGACTTCTTTGGTGACTTGTATTAAACCTTGTATTCCAAATGTTTCCAAGATACTATGGTGTTTCTTTATGGTAGAAGTAAAGTTCTTGATTAAAGAACATTATGATGTTTCTTTGTGTAATTTCTGTAGTCAATCTTCAGACAGAAAACTCAGCAGAAAATACCATAATGCAAGTTTGATGAAAAAAAAATCAATCCTTACCTTTTATTTTCTTTGGTTCACTTGGGATGATTCTATCACTGGGAGAGTCTATTTAAGTATTCATTCTGAATGTTTAAAGATTCTGTGGAATAAAACTGTTCTTTTTTCAAACCTTGGCAACAATCACAAAGATGTATTATCTTCATGAAAGTTTTTCTAAACAAAGGAGCAGAATTAGGGAGGAGAAAGATTGTGGTATATGCTCTTCCTATTCTAGAAACATTGGGCTTGGTAATCTAGATTGCTAGCAAAAAAAAAAAAAAAAAAAATTGAATAGGAAGAAAAATCATCAGTTTAGGTGTCTTGTGCCATTTGTCCACAAGCAATGAATTGCCAAATGCTGCCAAGTTCTTTTATAGAAGAACTCATCTCACTACTAAGATGATCAATATGAGAATAACATTACATGAAACACCAGTTTTTTTTCCTTTGCTTTGTGAATATATGTTATGTGGATCAAAAAATACTTGTGTTCCATGTTGAGGTCCTTTGATTCTCAAAAGAAAATATTCTTGGCTAAATTTATGAGCTGAAAGACCAAGTGACCTATTTTTGGAACACCAGAGAAAAGACCAACTGTGTCAAACTTGAAAAAATTATAACTGTCAGTGGATCTTGGCTGTTTGGCAGATATACTTTAAGCATTGAGTATACTGAATGTGAAATTTCAAGAGAAAATTTCCAACCTTTCTCATTATAATAAATTTTTCACATTTATAGCCCAAACCAGTTATGGATATAGTATATTAATGCTAAAAAATCTAAGTATTGTCTCAAGTTGGTGAAGATTTCAAGGACCATGTCTTGAAAATGATTTTAAGGATGAAAAAAAATGAGTCTCATCTACTCCTACAAAAAGAAAAATGTGGATGGTATTTTCTTGATGATGTGGCTAAAAACCCCTTTTGGAAACTCACAAATATTTTCTAGGATTGGACTATCCACAACTCACTTGATGGAGAAGTTTTAAAATATGCTTAATTCAGCTTCCAAAGTTAATTTTTATACAATCATAAATGGAGTAAAATATCACCCCAGAGGAAATAAACAGGTTTTGCTTGTCACGTATCAATATTCATCAACATACACATGTGACACCTGTTTTCTTCACCTTCAGCAAACAAGAAAAATAACCATACAACAGAAGGCACACTATTATGCCTATTTCCCACATAACTTACCAGAGAACATTTTATAGCACCCAAGCATATTCACTTCTCACATAATGCATTTTTGGTGGCAGGAGGGGGAGAACGCATGCGAGCAGGGGAGGAATAGAGGGAGAAAGAGAATCCCAAGCAGGCTCTATGCTGAGCCCCTATGCGGGGCTCAATCCCATGACCCTGGGATCATGACCTGAGCCAAAACTAAGAGTCAGATGCTCAACTGACTGAGCCACCCAGGTCCCCCTCACATAATCAACTTTTTAAAAAATGAATGTAGGATAAAGGGTAGTTTTTTTTTCTAAAATTACCACTGAAGTACTGTTTTTATCTAACAATTTTAAGTGTTTGTTTATTTTGAGAAAGAGAGAGAGAGAGAGCTCAAGTGAGGGAGAATCAGAGAGAGAGGGAGAGAGAATCTCAAGAAGGATCTCACTGTCAGCACAGAGCCCAGTGCAGGGCTCAATCCCATGACCATGAGATCATGACCTGAGCTGCAATCAAGCTTAACCAACTGAGCCACCCAGGTGCCTCCCAATTTTAAACTGTAAAATTTTTTTACATTGAAGCTACTGTCTTTCTGATCTACACAGTTTCTTTGGTGGATTCCTTGTCTTGTTATACTTCCTCACTAGAAGACCTTCCCAAGACTTGGGTTCTGATCATTTTCTTTCTTCTCTCGCTGTCCTCCCTCCTACCCTTCCTGCCTTTTTCTTTCTTCCTTCCTTCCTTCCTTCCTTCCTTCCTTCCTTCCTTCCTTCCTTCCTTCCTTCCTGACACACATTCAACCTGATCATTTCTCACAATCTGAACTATGATCTCTGTGCAGAGGACTTCCAAATCTGTGTTCTTGACATTTAACCAAATCACCATCATCATAATATTTACTTCTTTCAAGTCATTCACCTAATATGCACAGGGCACTTACTCCATACAAATCCTGTCACAGGAACCTGGAGTACAACAGTATGATAGAACACAAAGCAGTCAATGTAGCTGACTTTGGAACTGCCTGCCAGTGATCTCCTTATACGTGTGCTCAAATGTTGCATTCAACACACATTGCTTAAGATTCATCATTTTCCTTTCCACTAGCTATCTTTCTTGATTAATATTTTTTGTCAAGGCTACAATCATTTTCTTTTTAATCCAGATGTGTAATCGTGGGGTTAACTTGAATATTGGAAGGAAGGAGAAGAGAGGACATATTTTTGCTTCCACTCCACAACTATCTACTTTTATTTCACATCTGTTCTTTCCTATCATGTTCTAATGAACCCCTCAGAATTCAGGGTCTTTCTATTCCAATTCCTTCTCTAAAAAGGTGGCACATTATCTTTAGAATATCATCTGCATAATGTGACTTCTTCGTTCAAAACTACCTTTGGTTTACCACTATCTACATAATAATATCTAAACCTGTAATTCTAACATTCAAGACAATCCACAAAGTATAAGACACTTTCCAGCTTTATCTTCCATAACTCCCCAATATATATTTCCTGCTAGAGCCAGACCATTCTCCTCACTGTTCATAAACCATACTTTAGCATTTTCACCTCCATATTCAATAAATCCTGGAATGCTTCCCTCAACTCCCATACCCACTTTCTTCCCTAGTGGCTAGGTTTTACCCAATAGAAGATAGACCTGTAAGTACCATCTCCTCCTGAAATATTTCCTTCTCTTCCAACCAACATTCAACTCTCTCAGAAAGCACGGACTATATTTGGTTTATCTTGTCACTCTTCATGTTTGGATGATTTAGCTTTAAAGAATAAATACATTTTATCTCTCATCTCAAATTCAATTTCCTTAAGGTTTGGACCTTCATTTTTTACTTTTACAACTCTTAATGTTGTGACTCTATTTGTCTAAAGGTTTACATTATAGAATGACTTGGACTTTTACAGATTTAGATGTTCCACAGTCTAATCATGTCCCATAAAAGCATGCACATGTGAAATATCATGTAAGATATCTAGCTTTTTATGAAGAGCACAGTTGCATCCCCTTATAGCAATGTTTTAATGGGATCTCCTGCGTGACAATGTTCCTTCTGTTTATATAAGGTCTCAAACCAAAGAATAACTCAGTGCCTCCATGTGTACCATTCACGATGATCCAATCAGCTGGGCTTTTGTGTCATTGTAGAAAATTAAACATCATTTCCCATCTTTTACGTGACAGCAGAACAAGTGGCAAGAATTGCATTTTGATTTTATGTTCTGTGAACGAAACTTGGGCATCTGATTCTATTAACTGAATTAGTATGTAGAAAACCTTGTGAAAGACTGGCTATCCAGACAAGTTTATAAACATCATTTGCTCTCTGCACAAAGGAGTAATGGTGAGAGATGACGGGGAAAATATCAGATGCATTTACTGTGACTAACAGCACTAACACGGCCCCGTTCTTGCTCCATTACTGTTTATTATCTGCTTTTCAACAGTGCTCTGCATTTTCTCCAAAGATTCTGATGTAGAGATGAGCAGAGTGTTCCTCAAGCGAGCACATGCTCAATGTGCAGCACATTGATAGCAAAGTGCTGACGGACATTATTCAAGAATTTCGAGATGTCAGGAACTGCACCCCTGTGGCTCATAATGGGAATCAAGCGCAGCTATTAGATTTATTTGCCAAGGCCACACCACTTTGGCTGACAGTGCCAGAAAAGACAGAGGCCCTCACCCAGTGCCTCCCAATTAATGTGTTTACAATTCCTGTCATTCTACTAAGCGGCTTGTGCCTGAAAGTCATAGATAATTCTGTGGTCAGAGTAGCCCCATCTCCCTCCTCACCTCTTTCCAAGGAAAATAAGTGTCCACTTGGCTAGTAATGCTTCTGAACAGACTCCAAAGGATTTGTGAAAAGATCATGGTGTTAAGATCAGTGTAATCTAAAAGAAGAGAAATCTAGGCTGGACCAGAGCAAAGGCAATTCCCTAGGATATGAGTTTTCAACAGTTTTCCCTGAAGGAAGATTAGGAAGCTTTATTAGAAGTTATTTTTTTAACAGCTTTCTTGAAGTATAATTGATATAGCATAAATTTACCCCTTGTAAGTATATAATTTCATGCTTTTTAGAATATCCATAGACTTATTCACCCATCACCACAATACAGTTTTAGAACATTTCCATTACTTCCAAAAGTCCCCTTGTGTCCCTTACTTGCAGTTGATCTTTATTCCATCCCAACCCCCAGCAACCACTGAACTACTTAGTGTCTCTATAAATTTGTCTTTTCTCAGTATTTTATATACATGAAATTATGTAATACATAGTCTTATGCATTGGTATTTTTTCACTAAGCCAGATGTTTTTGAGGTTCAATTACATTTTAGCTTATAATTACATTTAGAAAATCCAACAAGGCCATTTCACTTATTTCTGACATCTTGTGGACAATTTTCTATTGCTGAGTAGTATTCTATTGTATGTTTGTCCATTCACCCACTGATGGTCGTTTGGATTATTTCCAGTTTGGGACTATGATGAATACTGTTGCTACAAATATTCATGTACATGTCTTGTCTCTGTGTGGATGTAAGCTTTCACTAAAAATTAAAGTAATCCTGTCTTCCTCAAAACTAGTTCTTTATCCTCAATGCCTTAATTTCCTCAAAAACTCTATTGAAATGGTCAAACTCTACAGAAAATACTAACACCAGCAATATTTTAAAAAAAATGAAAAGCTAGACTTGATCCACTTAAATCTACTGAATTCTTTATCTGACCCTTTCTAAATTTTATTCTGTGTCCAAGTAAGTATATACAGAGAAATGACATAAGGTCAACTCAAAATGCTAGATAAGGTAGACTTTATCAGGGGTTATAAACTTTTTTCTTCCAGGTGTACAATAGTCTAAAGAACACAATAAAACTTATTGGCACCAACTTATTCTGTATCATAGATTTCTTGAGACAAAGAGAGTAATAATCTATTAAGACTTGGTAATCAGTTTAAATAATGTTTATTCTAAGATGTATTTAGCTATGTACTCTTTACCTCAAAACAGAAAAAAATTGCTACCAACTTATAAATATGCAGAGTATTTTCCTGGCAGAGAGACTATCTCTCTTACAGACTGAATTGTGTCCCTCTAAAATTCATATGTTGAGGTTCTAACCCCCAATGTGATGGTATTAGGAAGTGGAGCTTTGGGGAGGTAATTAGCTTTAGATGAAGTCATGAGAGTGGGGTTCTCCTGATGGGGTTAGTACCCTTATAAGACCAGAGAGCTTCCTCTTGCTCTGTCTGCCATATGAGGATACAGCAAGAGGCAGACATCTACAAACTTGGAAGAAGACCCTCACCAGAACCTGACCACATGATATCCTGATCTCAGACTTTTAGACGAGAACTGTAAGAAATAAGCCACCCAGTCTATGATATTTTGTTATTACAGTCTGAGCAGACTAAGACAATCCCTTGCTATCACCTTCATCCCACCCCAAGAAAACCTCTTCCTTTCTCAAAAAAAAAAAAACCAAACAAACAAACAAATGATACCATGGAAACTAAAATGAATACCATTTTGTTATGTATTTCAAAGTTAACTTCTCATCTTAAAATTTTGTGAAATTTAGAAGATACAACAAGGCCATTTCACTTATTTCTGATATCTTGTGGATAATTTTTCAGAAACCATTCTTTCAAAATAAATATGTTATTGCAGAGTTTTTACACTAAAAAATGATTTTAATTTGCCTTAGGGCCAACATTTTTAATGAGGGCACACATCCCTGAAATTATAATGTAAATCACTACAAAATGTGCTTTTCTTTATAAAATGTGTCCAGAATAATTCTTTAGAAGCACAACCCTTGGTAAATTGATGTGTGCTCAAAATGTGCATAATTACTCCAGTGCACGTAGTTTTAGCTGAGCTCTCTAATAAATGTCCCTTGTTTAGTTGGCAGAAGGTGTATGAGGGAAGAATGTACCATCACCAAATGCCTCTTGGGACACTCTGCCTCGTGAACCCAAACTATGCTTAGCATTAATAACACAGTAACCACAGCAATGACTTTGTGCATGATAAAATAGATATGTACAAAATTCTGTACAACCAAAGAAAGCAAATAGAATATTATCAACAGGATATGTCTCTGGGACAATCAATAAACAGGTAGAGTCTATGGGAATACCTTTACATCTTGTAAAGGCACATGGCCAGACAAAACTTCAGCCATAATCAGCACATTTACCTATCAAAAAACAAGTCATTATAATTACAAAACGCTACTGTCAGCACTCAGAAAACATTTATCTGAGTAATAGGAGTTTAAACAGAAGTTAAATCTTGCTTCCTTTACCATCTTCTCGGTTGTCAGAAAAAAATAAATGGCGTTCTCTTTATACTCTGCTTGTATAGGAGCAGCAGATGCTTAGGCCATACTAAAAGTGAGGTGGCCACAGGATATCAACTCTAGGTATCCTATAGTTGGAAATATCAGTATGGAGCTCAGAAGAGAAGTCTAGCTGGAGATTTTCAATGGTAGTTCATCAACATATGGATGCAAATTGAAGCCATGGCAATGCCTAAACCAGTAAAAGGACAATTTGCAGACTGAGTAGAGAGGAGAAAATCTTCCTAAGTGTCCACATACAAGGAACATGCAAAGGAGGAGGAGTCTGCAAATGCTGGCAGGCAGTCTCAGAAGCCAGAGGAAATGAGCGTATGGAGTGCATGGGTGAGGCCCGGTATACTAGCCATGAGAAATGCTACAGAAAAGTCATGGATGAAAAATCCTGAAAAGCATCCATTTGATTTCATAGTTACGAGGTTGTTCAAAACCTTAACCAGACCACAGCAGACTGGGAAGTAGAGAGAACAAAGAGAACAAAGATACAACAAGTGGGGATTATTCTTTCAAGATGTTTGGCTGAAAAGAGGGAAAGAGATATGTCACCGGTGGGAGGAACAGAGGATATGAAATTGAAGACACTTATTTGGTGAAGACACTTATTTGGGTAACCCAATAGACTAAAAGAGGTTTGGGTACTAATGAGAAAGAAATAGATGGGGTGCCTTGGTGGCTCAGTCGGTTAAGCGTCCGACTTTGGCTCAGGTCATGATCTCGTGGTCCGTGAGTTCAAGCCACGTGTCGGGCTCTGTGCTGACAGCTCAGAGCCTGGAGCCTGCTTCTGATTCTGTGTTTCCCTCTCTCTCTGACCCTCCCCCCATTCATGTTCTCTCTCAGTCTCAAAAATAAATAAAAATTTAAAAAAAAAGTAGAGAGGGAAAGATGGAAGACACAAAAAGAGGGATTTTGATTAATTTTAGATACTCAGCCAATAACAAATTTAAGAATGAGTGATTCACTTCAAATCTCTCTGTTTCAGATACAAGGATCCAGGAGTTTACAGAGATTAGCTTACTTGACTAGCTGTGCTACCAGTAAGTGGCATAAACAAGGTTCCATCACAAGTATAGCATTTTACAACCCAGGGCTCTCTCCACCGTACCACAGAGCAGGCTTTTCAATCCTAAGGATCTGCCAGGGTGTGCTTCATGTGGTGAGGTGGTAAATTCAGTAATGTCATTAAGATCTGAGGAGGACACATTCTAGAAAGCCAAAATTCCTAGCTCCTGTTACAACCAGGAGATCTAACGGCTTCCCTATACTGAAACAGGTTTCTCCCGGTTTTCAAGATCCCCTTACCCCAATTCATTGTGTGTGTTTCTGCTTTCCTCTCAATTTGCCTGACTTGGACCCATGGCTCTGCCTTGACATCTGTCTTTGTCAAACTCCCATGGTAGGGTTGCAAGATAAAATTCAGGATGCCCAGTTAAATGTGAATTTCCTATATTAAACCTACTAGAATTAAAAACAATAATAAATGTGAATTTCTAATAAAAAATATTTTCATTTAGTGTAGATATGTCCCATTCAATATTTGTAACATACTTACGCTAAAAAGTCATTCACGTTTATCTGATATTCAGTTTTAACTGGGCATCCTATATTTTTGTTTATTTGTTTTTTGCTAAATCTGAACCCTACCCCAGGGGCCAGAGAGCCTGACTGACTCTCTTCCCCAACACTCATACCTTGCATTGTGTAGCAGACAGATCATAACTCTGTTCTCCAGTCACCACCACTTGAGGTTCACATTGAGAAATATTTATATGCTCTGCTGGTATAAGAGTTGCCCAAATATCTGAAAAACCCTAAATCATATATTTGTCTTAACAGTGAAGTCTATGATTTTTTTTTCTTGATTTGCTTCCTTAATCATGTGTAGTTCGAATAAGGATCAAAAGGTCTTAGTATTCTAACTAAGACAGACACTAATTCATGGCATATAAAGTCAACAGAAATGGGACAGAAGAAAGGAAACTGCCAAGGGACACTTGGGTGGCTCAACTGGTTAAGCATCCGACTGTGGATTTCTATTCACGTCATGATCTCATGGTTCATGTGACTGAGCCCCAGATCAGGCTCTGCGTTGACAGTGTAGAGCCTGCTTGGGATCCTCTCTCCCCCTCTCTCTCTCCCCCTCCCCAGTTTGCACACTCATGCTGTCCCTCTCAGAATAAATAAATAAAATTAAAAAAAAAAAAAAAAAAAGGAAACTGCCTCCTTTTTTTTTGTTTGTTTTTCCTCTAATAATCCACAAAGCAGATAAGGAGCAATAATCGCATTTAATCCCTGCTGGTTGGTTGATACATAAGGGGCAATTTTGGTAAGAAAGTCAGAGCTGTATCCTCTTCATCTTATCTCAGAGGACTGCCTGGAGGTCAGCAACTCCTGGCACTCACACAGGCTGACCCAACATGATGACTTAAATAATAAATGCAATGAAATAAAGGCTCAGTTCATTTATGCAATCCTGCCCTGATCTGTTAACCTAAGTATATACTTAGTGCATATGAGAAAGAATGGTAGAAGTTCATGGTGTGTAGTCTGTAAAAAAAACCAAAAACACATTTGGCCCCAAGCATTTTTCCCCTTCATTTAAAAGTTAAATCATGTATTTCAAAGGTAAATCTAAGCCATGTGTCTCACTCCTTCCCTTTAACAGCAAACTGCACTGAAGGAGCTCACTGTCATATCAAGGATTTCCAAAATGTCATTTTTATTCCAAATGAGAAAGTCGCATTTTTCCTAAACACACAACATTCAATCTCAAAAATAGATATTGTGCTAACTCATGTCTCATGAAATACAATAATATTTTCAGTTGATCAACCTATATCATTTCTGAAAAAACTTGTCATTTGATCAATTCATCAACAGCTTAATATTTATTAAGAACCTGTTATGTGCCAGGTACCAGACTATATACTTTACAAATGTTAGTTCTAACCTTGATTACCCTGGAAGGGATGCATTATTAATTTACTTAATGGATAAAAATATTAAAGCTTCAAGAGGTTACATAACATGTGAAGCAAATAAAAGGCTCATACAACTTCTGCCTAACACATAAGCCCACAGTCTCCACTTTTCCAGAAGGTAACATGTTCCCTTACAGATAAGAAAAGCTAAATCATCCCTATTTTCTATGAGTTGATAGTCTTAATACATGTAGACAGACAAAAAAGCATATTGACATGGAGTTGACTAACCCATATTTAACTCAGTGGAGAATAATGCACTAAAATGGTACATGCATGTATCTAAAAAATCCATCTTTACAAGAAATTAAATTGTAAAATTCACAAAAAATAAAATACTCAGACTGTCCTTGTTAAGGTGATGTATAATATATTCAATCTCTAGTACTCACAACTTTTTTGAAGGGTTGTTAATTATATGGAGATCATATTTTTTGGTATTATGAGGGTATAAGAAAAGAGAAAGAACATTTTCAAAGTGTATGCATCAGAGAGCCACCAGGCAATAGTGAATAAAAATTCATATTCTGGATTCTGACACTTTTGAGTTTCAAACCAAGTTCTGCTGCTAACTTACCAATTACTCAATTATGGGCTCTTTGCTTAACTACTCTGTACCTCATTGTCCTCAACTATGAAATGGACATAATAATACCTATCTTACAAATATATTATAACAATTAAATGAGTTTATATTTAGAAAATAGTTGCCCTAGTTCCTGGGACAAAATAAGCATCCTGGGAATGGTGGTTGTGGTTGTAGCTAAACCATCAAGTAGAAAAGTTTGGCAGTCATAATAAAGTCATGGAGGCCAGTGAGGCATTTTCAAACAATTATAGCCCTTGAATAGGAAAAGGAGAAATGTAGCTAAGTGCTGGACAGCACTGGAAAGAAGAGGGGGGAAAGGTGACCATCAGAACCAGCACATAAAAAACACAAAAGGGCTCAGTAACAAGCATGGCATGTATAACTAAGAAAGGCTACTTACATTTATAGCCATAAATGATCTTGAATGTTTCCTACAGGAAAAGGTGGTATGAAATGTCTCCTTAAGACATTAAGGAGATTATTTTCATTGGATCAGGAGAAATAAAAAATTAGGAGATTCAGAATTTCTATGGTTTAGCCATAGAAGTAAGCATTAGCCCATGTGCCTCTGGTCTAAAAGTAACTCTATTATTACTAGTGAGAATCATACATTGGAACTTTGAAAAAGTGGAAGAGATGATTAATTGTCATTATTTTGTGTTTGTTTAGTAACGATGAAAATATGCCCTTGAGAAAAAAACTGAATATATCTACTTGGTTATTTTGGTGTTTTCTTAGAGTAAAGGCCAGCAAACTACAGCCTGTGACCAAATATGGCCCATTGTCTGTTTTTATAAATAGAATTTTATGAGACCACAGCCTCATTTGCTCTTTTACATACTGCTTATAGCTGCTTCTGTGCCACAATGGCAGAGCTGAATAGTTGCAAAAGACTCTATGACCTGTGAAACCTAAAATATTTACTATATGGCCCTTTACAGTCACAGTGCGCTAACCTCTTTGTTAGAGGGAAGAGGCAAGTATTTTGTCTTAGTCATCTTGGGCTGCCATAATAAAATACCCCACACTGGATAGCTAAAACAATAGACATTTATCTTCTCACAGTTCTGAGGGTTGTAAGTCAGGGTGCCAACAAAGCTGTGTTTTGGTGAGAGCTTCCTTCTTGGCTTATAAGTGGCCACCATCTCATTGTGTGCTAACATGACTAGGGGGGTTGGAGGTGAGCATGAAGAAAGAACAGAAATTCTTTGATAACTCTTCTTTTAAGGACACTAATCCTAACCTATCAGGGCCCCCACCTTATCACCTTATTTAACTTTCATTACCTCCTTTCAACCCTATCTTCAAACACAGCCACCATGGGTGTTATGGTTTCAACATATGAATTTTTGTGAGACACAATTCAACCTATAGCATTCTTCAAACCTAAAAAATATGATTTGGTCTTAAATATCCATGATCATTCTTTCTAAATGTACCTTCCAATGTGCCTTTCTAAACACATCTAGAAAACAGGTTGAAAACAAAATACAATAGGGGCGCCTGGGTGACTCAGTTGGTTAAGCATCTGACTCTTGATTTTGGCTCAGGTCATGATCTCACAGTTCATGAGATTGAGCCCTTTGTTGGGCTCCATGCAGAGTGTGGAGACTGCTTGAGATTCTCTATCTCCCTCCCTCTCTCTCTCTCTCTCTCTCCCCCTCTCTTGCATGCGTGTGCACACACACACCTTTTCTCTTTCTCAAAATAAATAAACATTAAAAAAAAAAGAAAGAAAAGAAAGCAAAGTACAGTAGAAACCTCTCCTGCTGACTAAGAATAAAGAGACTATCCATAAACTTATTCCCAGTGTTACCCTTAGCAAAGCATTTGAGCTTAGAGAAAAATAGAGATGAAATGACTTCTGGAGGGCAGAACAAATTCCTCCACTGAGAAACTGAAAGGCACCTATTAATTCCTTCACCAAATGGTAGTTTCCATCATGTGGATGCCCTTTTATCTTACTGAGGAAAAGAGCAGTGAAAGTACTTGAGGATAATCTGTGACCAAGTGGGGTTAAAAAATTCAAATAAGCATTGATGGGTCAAAGTCAGGTTGTAGGCTTCATCATTCTTGCACTGTTTGCAAAGAGGATATAACTATTTCTCTAACAACCACAGAGTATTTTAAGAGACACTACCTCATTCATCTCCTGAGTGCCCTTTGAAGTAAATGTCCCATATTTTATTTCTATTTTATAAATGGAAAAACTAGGGCAGTGAGCAGTTATGTGCCTCTCCCCACAGTGAATCCATCACTAGAAGAACTAAAGATAGAAGAATTTTAAATCTTTTTTCTATGCATTCAACCACAGTTTCGTGTCTTGAAGACCTCTCCATAAATAAAGTCTTCTGTGCTTATTAGATAAGGTATCACTCGTCAAGATCACATGTGTATTTCCTGCTATGCCAATATGGTGGAAGACTCTCTCACTTTGGCACTTTTAAGGACTCCCTTATCAATTATAAGTAGAAAAACATGAACAATAGGAAAGAAATGTTAAAACAAAATAGGTTATGGCCGAAGCACCAAAAGTTGTACTAGATGAAGATCCCCAGACCACACTGCCTCATGACCTAGAAATAGGCTCTAGCACCATCTAGTGGGAGACCAAAGTAACTCACGGATTATTAAGAGTGTTGTTTGCCATTCTGGGGCCTCCTTTTATCAAGAGGTTTGGATTATTTCCAGATTAAAGCTTCCTTGGGCTTACTCCTAAATAAGCAAGTATATCTTTTATTGAAATCATTGTAGAAGTACACCAAGGGTTGGGCTTGGGTTATATGTTGTAGTTTACCTCCAATGGCACAAAGTAAAAATGGCAAGGGCTGGGAGTAGAAGAGATAGTGGTTTAAATACATTCCACCACCAGCTTTTCGACTTTCCATAAATTACCCAGGCTCTCCCAGGGCCCATTTCTTCACCAGTACCGTGAGGTTAATGTTCATCTGAAGGGTAGTTCTGATGCTTAAGGGAGATCTTAGTTTATTCCTATTTGTTTATACAGTGACTGTCAAGAAATATTAGTTTTCTCTTTCCCCAAAAATATTTCTGTGATATTTCCATAGAGCACAACATTGGCTTTTTAAGGATACTCTAACAAAGTGTCAAAGACCGGCTTAAACAGAATTTGTCTTCTCATACTTCTGAAGGCTGGGAAATTTGAAATTAAGGTGTAGCAGGGTTGGTTCCTTCTGAGGACATAAGCAAAAGATCTGTCTCAGGCCTGCCTCTGCTTAACCTTGTGTATTTCCTATCTTTCCTCTGTACATGACTGTGTCCAAATTTCCTCTTCTTAGAAGGACAGCAGTCATATTGGATTAGGGACCATCCTAATGACCTCATTTTAATTCAACTAATTCTTTAAATATCCTATCTCCCAACACAGTTGCATTCAGAAGCAGTAGGGGCTAGGACATCAACGTATCAGTTTGTGAAGGGAGCACAATTTAGCCCATAGCAAGTAAATAGTAGAGGCAGGACAAATCCCCAGCCCTAGACTAGTGTGACTTAGCCATGCTGCCTCCAGAGACAGGTAAGTAGGAAAATACAGTTTTGCAGATCAAATGAAACATACCATTTACTTTTGTTTAAGGCAAGCTGTAAGATCTTTTTCCTCCAGGATCATAGGTTTCTGAGATAAAAAGGACTCTACAAGTACAACAATGTATTGTTAATTATAACAGCCCCCTAGGGTGCCCTGGGCAAATAAGAAGGGGAAATCAAAACATTTGTTCTGTCCCCTAAATGGACTGAATCAGTGATTCCTGAGTTATTATGTTACCCACCAGTGCTAAACCAACTTTAGGAAACTTCATTTCACTATTTAGCTGACTCAGGAAGGGCTTATTGTAACTTCTAGCTAATCTATAGTACAATTCAAAATCTTCAGCTGCTAAAAAAAAACTGCACTCTCCAGTTTCTATTCTTAAAAAAAAAATGTGTCTGCCAGCATTTTCAAAATGTATTTTGTGAGGTGCACATATGTTAATATAAGTATAGCAAAGATTGTCCACCTCGTTGCTCTCCTATTAAGCAGATTTCCTTTTACAATCTCCCACATAGCCAGCCTCTGCGCTTCAGGTTTAGAGAGAACAGAATTGCAATGCTTTCCCTGCCCGCTGTACCATGACTTTTACACCGTTTTTCCCTTCCAATCTCTCCACCACAGCTATTTGCGTGTCTGGTATCCAGTTTTTCTCTGCCTGGGACAAAATAAGAAGTCATAATAATAAAACACAAACAGGAGCTTCAGAATCCCAAACAACTGCACTCTCTAGTTATCATTATCATTATTATACCATTTATATTTTAAGTGGCTATTTGAGTCTACCTCATAAAAAGAGAGAAAGCACTGGGCAAAGAGAGCAATATCAAGCAGTACTCAGTTTTGAGAATACAAATGGAATTGGGTCTAAGAGGTCAGCTATGAATTTTTCTTCTAGAATTGCATATCCTACTCAATTTCGAAGGTGGCTTTTTATATATTTACCTCATGGTCTCATCATCAATGTTATTTTTTAAGCTTATTTATTCTGAGAGAGAGAGAGCAAGAGCGACTGAGCGAGCATAAGCAGGGGAGGGGCAGAGATAGAGAGAGAGAGAGACAAGCCCAAGCAGACTCCATGCTGTCAGAGCAGAGCCTGACATGGGGCTTGAACCCACAAACCACGAGATGATGACCTGAGCCGAAATCAAGAGTCAGAGGCTTAACCAACTGAGTCACCCCGGTGCCCCTCATCATCAAATTTAAATGCCTGAGTAGGTCACCATACCTATTAATGCATGGTGTTTCATGTGGGTGAGCCAGTGGATGCCATGATTTATCTCCAGCTTCAACACATCATTCAATCCTCAGCTATCATCTAACCTACTACCTGCATTCTTAGCTCTTTCTCTTTTCCATTTGACAGCTGCTCCCTTCCTTTCCCTTAAGCTGACATACGAACATTACTGTTTCTACACCCAGCACCTATATCTTGGTTTCTACTACCATTCTCCAATAAACTGGGACTGGTTCAAGGGGATATACAAGATGGGCCCAGAGCATCTGGTAGTGCCAGAAAGTAAGAAGGTGCTCAATGAAAAAAATATATTTTTTTTAATTTTTAAAAAGGATGGAGCAAGTCAAAGAAAAAAAAAGACCTACCTGAAAGAGTTCCAATGGCCAAAGCTGGGACAATATGAACAAAATAAATAACATGGAGCTGAATTATAACACAATATAAAATAAATATATGTTAGTCCATACTGATATAAATGATTGAATAAATACATGGAAGAGAAGAGACAAATCTTTCATACAGAAAAGTTACAAGTAATTTATGTAGACACTCCCCCATGCTATGGACTGAATGTTTGTGACCCCTCCAAAAATCATATGTTGAAATCTTAGCTCCCAGTGTGATGGTATTAGGAGATGGGGTCAAGTCATTAGGGGGTGATCAAGTAGAGCCTTCATGAATGGGAGAGTGTCCTTATAAAAGAGATTGAGAGAACTCTCTTTTCTCCACCTTCTGAGGATACAATATGAAAGCAGCTGTGTATGAAATAGGAAGGGAAGTCTCACTAGACACCTAATCTGCCAGCATCTTGATCTTGGACTTCCAAGCCTTGAGAACTGTGAGAAATAAATTTCTGTTGTTTATAAGCCACCTGGTCTATGGTATTTTGTTATAGCTGCCTGAACAGACTAAAACACCTTTCCAGAAGATAGGGCTTAATCTCCCCACACCCTGTTCTTCATGTAAGCTGGATTTATGACTCACTTCCAAAGAACACAGTATGGAAAGGAAAAGTCATAAACTCATAGTGGAGAAACCTGGTAAACACTAATTTAAGGAGGTAATTAAGCTTAGTATCTCTAGTGCTAAGTCATGTTAATACCATGTACTCCCTCATATGATGTAATGAGGGGCATATTTGCAACATTTGTCCCCAGAACCCATGGGATCCAATATAATCATGAGAAAAACATCAGACAAACCAAAACTGAGGAACATTTTATAAAATACCTCAACAATTCCCCTCAACACTGTCAAGGTCAAAAAATAAAACAAGACAAAGAATGAGATAGTCATAGATCAGAGGAGGCTAAAAAGATGTGACAACTAAATACAAATTGGTGTTCTGGATGGGATTCTGGCACAGAAAAAGGACATTAGTGGAAAAACTGGTAAAATCTGAATAAAGCTGGAGTTTATATAATGGTAATGTAGCAATGTAACTGTCTTCGTTTTTGGTCTTGGTCCTACACTTGTATAAGATGTTGACCTTAGGGGAAACCGGGTGGAGGACATATAGGATTTCTCTATCATCTTTGCAACTTTTCTGTAAATCTAAAATCACTCTAAACTGAAAAGATTGTTTAAAAAATTAAAATGCAGGGCACCTGAGTGGCTCAGTCAAGTGTCTGACTCTTGATTGTGGCTCAGGTCATGATCTCATGGTTTGTGAGTTCAAGTCCCTCATGGGGCTCCATGCTGACAGTGCAGAGCCTGCTTGAGATTCCCCGCCACCCCCCGCCCCTCCCCACTCACATGCATGCTCTTTCCCTCTCCAAATAAATAACAACTAAAAAAATAAATAAAAATTAAAATGCAAAAATAATTCTTGCTCTTTCACATGTTGTTCATGTACAACTTTAGTTTGCCACTACAGAATCTTCCTTTAGGAAAGGGCAGTAAAAAGATAAAGAAGATTACTCAAATGAAGATAGCAATAACCCTGGGGGATAGAAGCATGCTCACCTCCACCTATTTGAAACATGATTCACATACCATAAAGTTGACTCTTTTAACGTGTACTGTACATTGGTTTTTAGTATATTCACAAAGTTGTGCAACTATCACTACCATCCAATTCCAGAACATTCTTTTATTACCTCAAAAAGAAACCCCATTCTCTTTTGGGAAACCAGTCATTCCCATTCCTCCCTCCCCATAGCCTCTGGCAACCACTAATCTATTTTGTGTATATATGGATTTGCCTTTTTCTGGGCATTTCATATGACTGAAATTCTACAATATTTGGCCTTTTATGTCCATCGTCTCTCACTTAGCATCATGTTTTTAAGATTCATCCATGTTGTAGTATAGTATGTATCAGCACTTCATTCCTTTGTATGGCTTTATAATATTTCATTGTACTGATAGGTCACATTTTGTTTATTCACTCATCAGCTGATGAGCATTTTGCTTTTCATGTTGTTTAGAATGAATAGTCCTTCTATGAATATTCTTGTACAAGTTTTGTGTGTGTGTGTGTGTGTGTGTGTGTGTGTGTGTGTGTGAACATATGCTTTCCTTTCTCTAAGGTATACACCAAGGAGTGGAAATGCTGTTTGATATGATAACTCTATATTTAACCTTATGAGGAAATGCCACTGTTTTTCAAAATGGCTTGGCTGTGCCTTTCATTCACATCAGCCATGCATGCGAATTCCATTTTTTTTTGTTTTTTACAATTCTAACCAATACTTGTTATTGTCTTTTTTATTATAACCACCCTAATGATGGCTTTGATTTGATTTGATTTCACAATGTGGCTTTGATTTGCATCTCTTGATGGCTAATAATGTTGAACATCTTTTTTTGTGTTTATTGGACATTCTTAGATCTTCTTTGGAGAAATGTCTTTTCAAATCCTTTCCCCATTTAAATCAAGTTATTTTTCTTTTTATTGCTGAGTTATAATAACTGTTTATTGCCTAGGATAATAGACCCTTATCAGATATATGATTTGCAAATACTTTCTCCCATTCTGTGGGCCAACTTTTCACTTACTTGATAGTGTCCTTTGATGTACAAAAGTTAATTTTGATGAAGTTTATTTCATTTATTTATTCTTTGATTGTTGGCACTTTTGGTGTCATCTCTAAGAAATTACTGCCTACCCCAATAGGCAAACATCTATATTTTCTAAGACTTCCATGGTTCAAGCACTAACATTTAGATCTCTGATCCATTTTGAATTTATTTTTCTATATGAAGTAGGGGTCCTCTACAATATATTTTTCTTTATGTATTATTATGAATAATTATTGGTCGTAGAATCAGAATTCCAAACCTGAAATATCAGTTCTACCAGCTACTAGTGTGAGGCATTTTCCTTTTCTGGGATCCAGTTCTCACCAGTATTGGAGGGAATTAAATATCTTCCCTGGAACTTGCTTCAATTTTCAAGATACATTTAAGGAATTCATCCTTATTTTGTGCAATTAAATGCTGAAATATTTATGGATGAAAATATAAGATGGATTTGCTAAAAAATGAGAAAGATATCCAGACACAAAGAAAAAAGAAAAGAGGAGATGAGCGGCGATATAGTCAAAGTAGGATTGACCATGAATTGCTAATTGCAGAATACACCTGGATTTGTTATAACTACTTTAAAAAAAAAATATATATATGTACATATGTATGCATATATATTATATATTAATTAAAGAAATAACATAATCAGGATTGCCAATATTTTAGGTAGTCATGTAAAAACATTTTTAAAAACAATAATAATTATAAAATGATCTATTATTATAACTATAATGAAAGATCGCTATAAAAATAATAGGAACAATACCACCTTTATATAAAGGGGATTTCTTAATTTGGGGGAAAAATAGCTTCATAAAATCTCATTGACTTGTCCTTACATTTTTCATCTGGCCATGGATTTGGAATGGTCCCTGGTCTGATTCTTAGGAAACACTGAATCTGATTACAATTCTGAGGAATTATCCATAAAAGCTCAGGTTTATGATTCAGTCTACTTGTTTGACAAACACAAAGAATAACATGGTGGTAAGAACTAAATAGTCTCAGGTAGAATCCTGTCGAGACCAAGCTTCTAATGAATGAGAGAGTATTGCACTATAGGACACTAAGGGAAGCTCCAGCTTTATTCTCAATAAATTTTTCATGAAACACTCATGACTACAGACTAAATCAAAATAACTGTGAGACAAGAGGAAAGTGAGAAGGAAAACTGTTATAACCTTTCTTGAGGTTTCTTATTTATTTTTATTATTGAAATTATTCATGGGTTCAAATGCATTGTATAGTAAGTTTTAAGTCTGTGTCTTTAATTGAAAATTAATAGAATTCTAGTAACGTACAAAGTATAAAGTCTAGCAAGAGACATCATTCATTTATAAGATTCAATGTACTAGAACTCTTTTCATTAGAAACCATACAATTGATTTCATAAATATTTTGAGGAAAACAATTATAATTTCCAAATCAAAGATAGAAAAAAGAAATTGAACTTTTCTTTGGTTTCTAAATGATCTCTAGACAAATAGCAAATTGGTGTCTCCACTGACTCAATACATTTTGGACTGTTTATCCAAGCAAGGTAATGGTAAGATCTATAAATTCTGTAAAAATAACATATTATATATATATATATATATAAATATATAAATATATATTATGTGTTTATATACGTGTGTGTATAAATATATATATATATATATATATATATATATATATATATATATATATATATATAAAGTATCACTTGTATTCAAGAATGGAATAGGCATTAAACCATTACAACTTTGAACTTGTCTTAAGTTTATTTATATGTTTAACATTAGTATTAGTTATATATTTTTGGATGGTACTCTGAAATTTCAAATTATCCCCTTTATCACCTTTTTTGGATATCAGGTTGTATAAATCTTTACAAAGGGATTTTGAATTTACAAAGTGCTTATTTTTGAAAAAGTGATTCCTCAGCATAATCCTGCAAAATGGATTCATTGTAACACAAGTATTTTATAGCTGAGAATTCTGGATTATTGAAAATTTTAATGAGCTGCTTTCCTCAACTTCCTCTGTTTTCCTATCCCCATGCACCACTTCCAGACTATTCTCCTTTACTAGGGTTTGGATCACTTTCCTTCTTTCTTAAGTTTATTTATTTATTTTGGGGGGGGGTGATGGGGGAGAGAGAGAGAACTTGCATGTGCACAGGGAGATGCATGTGTGTTTGCATGCAAGTGGGGGAGGGAGCAGGAGGGGGGAGACAGAGAGAGAGAGAGAGAGCGAGAGAAGAGAGAGCCCCAAGCAGGTTCCATGCCATCAGTATATAGCCGACTTGGAGTTCGATCTCCCAAACCATGAAATCATGACTGGAGCCAAGATCAAATTGGACATTTAACCAACTGATTCACCCAGGCACCCCTGGATCACTTTCAATTAATCATTTAGCAAATTTTTATTGGGTACCTACCAAGCACTAGACATCGTTTGTGTTATATGGATATAGCAGTGAACAGCAACAACAAAACAAAAAATTTAAAAGGCACCTGCACACATTGAACTTCCCGAATCTTTAGGGAAATATGAGGAATCTTACTTCAACAACTCATTTAACTCAGCACTAATTTAGCCTTCCAGTTAGCTCTATTGTGACCTTATATCCAATATTTGGTTCACAAGCTTTTATCTTATACACTAATAGAGGCTCATATTTTACATCCTGCCAGACTAGTTTGTCTTTGTGACTTGATATTCCAAAAACATGATGGAGGGGATAATATGAAAGTTCAAAGAATCACTCACAAAATATGTATGTGATATTAAATCTTAATAGTATAAAGAAATTTAGAATAAGTTCAAAGTCATACTGATTTAATGCCCATTCCATTCTTGAGTGCAAAGTGGTATATATATAACAGAAAATGTTTAACCTCATTTTTGTAGAATTTATGAATCTTACCATTACCTTGCTTGGAAAAAGAGTCTAAAATTTATTGAGTCAGTGGAGACACTAATCTGCTATTTGTCTAGAGATCATTAGGAGGCCAAAGAAAGAAAGATATGATTCTCAGATCCTGCAGGCAATGCTTTTAAATATGGCATCCTTCCTTAATTTTTCTAGCTCATTCAAGGCTGGAGTCATGCTAACTAAATCCTTATTATTCAGCTGGTGCCCCATACCTGTCGCCAAGATCACACCTCACTGGACCACTTTGACACTGACCAGCAGCTGAATTATTTAGTTCTATAAATAGCATGTTCCCTGCTTGTCTGGACATCTTTTCCAACTGTTTAGAATAGTTTTTAAAATACTACCTCCCTAATTCTCCATCCATCGACCTGAGTGGGCAGGTCAAGAGGTTGGGACTTTAGAGTTGAGTCCGTTTACCTGGTGCTTAACCGTCCTGGTCTGGCTGTCAGGCTGTCTCCTGAGCCCAAAACTTCCTTCTCAAATACGATCTATAGCTACATTCACAGGCAGAAAATCTGATGGGATTACCATTCCAAACTCAAGAATTCCCTAGATAATCTCAGTTACTGATCCTTTTCCAAAGTTTATAACATTTTGCCCTGTAAGTTCAGCATTATCTAAGTAGATGGTTATTAGAACTTTCTACTGTCATGACACAGAACTAATGGCAATATTTGAATTACTCCATTGGATTAAATTTGAATATCCAAACATGGAAAAATAGCATTTTATTCAATAAACTTCATAGTACTCAAAGAGAAGTTGTTCCTAAATTCAGTTTTCTAACAAATGTCAGAGTAATAATTCAATAGCAGTAGCCTCATCAATCAAAATCAGGGTTCTTTGAGGTCAAGACTGAGGTATTTTGGCAGCAAATGATATGCAGATGGGTCCACAGATCATAACTTCCTGATCATGCTAGAGTCACTCTAGATAGATTATTAAAAGAATGGGGAAGGGGATGGGAATGGGGACAGGTGTCTAATTATGGCTCTAGAATGAGCTAATCAGCTTTGTCTTATCACCAGTGTGTCTTTTTAGTAAAAAGGAATGATTTAGTCATCTTCTGAAAGATGGTAAGGTGGGAAACTTCTCCGGCATCCAAATGTTTATCAGATAATAAAAGCATTTGTTTTTCAGTTACTTTCCCATATGCACGCTCCCCTCCCCCTTCATAGATTTGCTGAAGCAGCAACAGGAAGTGTTCCTTAAGTCATACCAAGGTAACAAATAAAGCATTGACACAGAGAAAGCAGACTGAAACCACAAAGTTAATTGAGACAGTGTTTGTCAAAATGTGACCACTTCAGAATCATGTTTATGAAATGGTTTTCAAGTACCATCTGAAATCAACGGAGTCAATCAGAATTTCTGAGGAGGGATTCACGATAGCTATATTTTTAGAAAATGGGCTTCAGGAAGTTAATCTTGCTGAGTCTAATGATACTAAAGTCTGAAAAGTATTAAGAGTAGACACAAAGGGAGAAGGAAGCCCCTTTGGTGGAGCTGGTATTGAGAGTATTTAACTGGCCTTGGCAGGGAGAAGGGATTCAGGAAGAATTTGATGTTTGAACTGAGAAGAAACAATAATAGCGGATATCATTTTTAGTCAGGAAAAGGGGTCTTTCCTCACACATGCTTCAGAGCCTGAAAAGGCAATGTGTAAGTTATTAGAGATATCACCCTTGACTTTGTGCAAGTCTCCTTAAGGTCAAAGTAGTCAAAGGACACATGGGCTAGGAGAGGGCATTATGAGGTAGAAGGGAAGAAGGGGAAAGGGTTAGGCTGATAGAAAATAAGATCCATTGCCTTTGTGGCCCATAAAGTGAATATCTAAGGAGTAGATGTGTACTGGGTTTATGTGACACTAATGCAAAAAGCCACAGAGAAAGAGTTCTGCAATAAATAGCAAGCATCAAAACAAAACAAAACAAAACAAAAACAAAGAAAAAAAGCAACTCTGCTCTTGCCAAGGCAAAAACCAGGTAAAATAATTTTGTTCAGAATAGTCATATGGACTAAAATTAAAAATTTTCTCTTTGTTTTAAAAGCAGAAACTATAGCAGAGAAGCACATGTTTCTATATAACAATGTTATTGCCTATCATACAGACAAGGTGAATGTATATGAGGAGTTTAATTTTTCAGTGTGTATTAATAATTAACCTGCTCATTAGGTTTATTAGACAGGATTAGTCCCTAATTGGAGAAGAGCAACCGCGAGGCAAATTATTAAAATAATTGATGGAACTTTCTTTCTTGACTTTAAAAGATAAAGTTTGGCAGCTCCAAATATTTATATGCCCAATATGAGAAAAGAATGGAGAGATTTTGGTCGTAAAGAACTGTAAAGTGTGCCAGCTGTGATGCATTCAGGTCCAAAGTGGACTCTTTGAGTACTGAAGTATGGTTTAATACAGATACTGTGGAAAGAGAATTTTAAGCCTAGATATCTAGTGTTTCTCTGGTAGGAGGGGATGTTGACAATGAAGGAGCTATGCATGTGTGACAGTGGGAATATATGGGAAATCTTTGTACTTTCCTCCCAGTTTTTCTGTGAGCCTAAAACTGCTCTAAAAAACAAACAAACTAACTAACTAATAAAGCCTTTAAAAAATAGGTATGTTTCTGTGTATTGACATAGCAAGTCTTCTCCAGCACATGAGGCCACCATATTGCTGGTCATTACTGATGCCATATTTGGTAAGAAGACCACAGCAGTGTGTCTAGGTAGGAATACACATATGCAAATTGACTTTTTAAAACTACATCTGACATGGCTTTGATTTCTTAAGATTTTACAGATTTAATAAATAAATGAAGGCCTCTTTCAAAAAATCCATACTTAAAATTTTATACTAGGAAGTTGAAGAATAAAGTTTGCCAAATATAAAAATAAGTGATATTAAAGATGATTGTATCTAATACTTTATCTTACTTTTTCAATCCCATCCCAAATATTACCAAATACTTTTAAAGACTTAGGAACTATCTCTTTCTAGATTCTAGGATATCTTTGCTGATTTATGCCCTAGAATATTACAGATAAAAAAAATTAAAATAACTCTTTGAAAAAGGCCTGGCTCCATTGATTTTGTGGAGAGGCTCTTGCTTGGCTGAATTTAATTTAAATGTAGTCCTTTGTTATTGCTTCAAGAGGACGACAGTCATTTCTAACAAGCACAAATTATTCAGAGCATGACCCTAAATGCTGTATTTCAAATAGCAAAAGAAAACAAGCTACCCTCTAACCTACTTCACACTGCAGGAAGAGAAGCTGTGTGAAAGAGAGCTGCAAAAGGGCAACCTGACCCAGAGAGATTTACCCTCACCGGGGCCCTGCTCCCAGCTTTCGTGAGTCTCTGGATGGGCCAGTTGCACAAATACAAGAAGATCAGGCCAGCATCCTGGAAGGGGGGAGGGGGCTCGGTATCACCCTCCTTGGAGAGCTCTTTGCCAAGTTCTAGTTAACCCAGTTACAGTAAAGCCATTGTGGACTCTTTAGTGGAGCAAGTCTCAAATCTACATGGCATGCACGATTTTTTGATGGCCATGGCCACAGCCAGTAACTGCAATTTAGTGGCTTACACATTGTCATGAAAGGGGGCGGGCAAAGGCTCAAGAGCAGTGGATTTTACGGCAATAGGAAATAGGACACATTTTGTGCAGTCGCCAACTCCTTTGCATTTCTGAGGATGAAATGCCCCCTAGATCAAAGTGACAAAGTAGTTAGGATATTCACGGGACAGAAGACAAAAAGAGTTCATTCACTGCCAAAAAACAGCCTTCTGTTAAGTATTTAGAAGTTTAATAACAGTACTTACATGAGAAGCAGAATGCAGGAGGGTAACTTGAAAGTGTGCATAGCTTAACAGAAACTGGTCATTCTTCAGGAGAGTAGACAATCAGTGATTCACTAATTCACTCATCATACACATATGGGGCATGGAGCTAGGTATTATAAGGAGTATAAATATACTCCTATAAATAAAAGCTTCTACCTTTAAGGAGGCTGTAGACCTATGTAATAATTATAATATATTAATAGAATTATAATTAAATTACTCCTATTAATGAATTAAACCAGTATATATAATACAAATTATATAGTATCTATATTATTACATATAATACATATATTACATAGAATGCATTATCATATATAATATATATGCACAACCTGAGGTGTCAGGCCTATACAGCACTTGCAAAGTGGATGGACAAAAACTAATCTTCCAATTTTAGCTCAGCACCCTCCTTAAAGGGATAAAAGGAGTATGGTTAAAGAGGCAAGAAAAGAAACTTTTTTTTGGAGGGATTTGTTGAAATATTGTGCATTTGCCCCTCCACGTGCTCCCACTCTACTAATGAAGAAGTTGGGGAGTACTTCCTCCTTACTTGAGACCAAATGAAAGACATGTTAAGAGAAGCACCTGGGGAGATTGGTCTGTTTCCCTTTAGAGTTTTGGGGGTACAGGGTCTAAAGGAAGACATATTCTTGAAAAAAATCTCCAGACAAGAAGCTGCCAGAAGCTGCCTATAGTATGTGATTTGTTCTCTGTATTGAGGGCAAATTGTGCTTCCCCTAATAGCAGGGACAAGGATGCATAAATATTTTCCAAGTACCGCATGTGGTCCACAGCACGTGGGAAACAGCTGTTCTAGAGCAGTTAAGGTCTGTTACCTAAGAAGGCTGCCTAGAGGGACAATGAGTTTAAAGAAATGAAGGAGGATTAGGGAGTGGAAGATAAAGATGCCTTCTGCCTGCATCTGATGGAGATCAGCACACTTCATTCAGCAGTTATATTATATTAAGGTACAAAGTCTAAATCTCATTAAGATACTTGAAGATAAAGTGTTATGGGAGACAAAATTTTTAAGTCACCTAAGACTTGTTATTGTCTTGTGTCACCGCATAAAGGCTGGATCTAAAAAGGTTGTATCTATAAACCCAAGTGGTCAAAAGTGAAACTTTAAGTTATTATCCAGATATTTAGCTTGCAATACTCCAAGGTTTTAAAAACATAAAGAGTTTGGAAGTTTGGGAAACTATACTTTTTTTATCTACATGCCTACCATATTAGATAGGACATGAATAAAAAATGCAGACTCAGACTCAGTCTAAATGTATTTGGTCCTTTAGCATATAAAGCCCTTAGAACAATACCTTTTTAAAATGATTTTTTTAACGTTTATTTTTAAGAGAGAGAGAGAGAGAGACAGAGAGAGACAGAGCATGAGCAGGGGAGGGACAGAGAGAGGGGGAGACACAGAGGCTGAAGCAAGCTCTAGGCTCTGAGCTGTCAGCACAGCCAACAGTTTGAAATCACAACCGCAAGATCATGACCTGAGCCAAAGTTGGACACTCAACTGACTGAGCCACCCAGGCGCCCCAAGCAATGCATTTTAAGAGAGAATCAAATAGGTAATTATGGAGGGTTTGCACCCTCTTTCGTGGAGGAGTTGAGATGGGGAGACATAGGAGAGACCAAGCCAATTTCTCCAGCCTTAGCCCTGCTACTTAGAAGGGGGGAGGTTAGGACATTCAGAAAGCAAAGGACAAACCATGCCTCCATACCCCAGCTTCCTTCCTCTTTTACCCCATTAAACTGCCCCCCTCCCCACTGCCTCCTTCTCAAACCCCTTGACTACTTAGCCAAACAGGCTATGGCCTTATGAGTCCTTTCAAGACTGAGGCCATTGTTTGCTGCAATTTACAGACAGCTAAAGTATAATCCAGAGATCCAGAGGTCATGTGCTCTATTACTCCTCTGTTCTAAGGTTTAGAGAAGTGGCCCACTTATCATAGTGTACAGGTTGGTGGCAGTCACAGAAGGAGAATCCTGATCTTCTGCTTCTCTAATAAGACTCTTTTGACTACAGTATCATAAATGGAAGATGCTCAGGAAGGAGTGTGGGGTCACATGCACAGACCCACACCATTGCCATGCCCCATGCTATATGGTAGTTTGGGACCACAATTTCAAGCAATTTTATTTGGTGTTGGGCAGCAATCAAAGAAGAAGTAATTTGGAAACATCAAAGAAATTTACAAAACCACTTTATATACTATGAAGTTTTACCATGTGTTGTGAGGCACATGACCAATTAAATAAAATGGGAATGGCATGAAAATTCCATTAATGTTCATGTCATCTCTGCCTAGAAAAATCACAAGATTAAGGAAATTCAAAAAAAACAAAACAAAACAAAACAACATTCCTCTAATCTCCAATCACCTGCAATTCTTAGTGTATGAACCTCTAAATCTTATGTTGTTATTGTCTAGTCTAGACAGATGCTTCAGGCAGAGGGCCATGGTGTTGTCCCTAGAGCCTGCACTAGAATTAATTTTGTTCTCTGCAGGGTTCCTGTTCCTATGTTGGTGCATAGGTCCATGTCTTTCTAGGAACCATTCTTAGATAACAGTCAATTTCAGCCAAGTCTTCACTCTGCAATGTTCCAGTCTCACAGTGCCTGTAGACCTTCACAGAGGGTCCTTGCTATAAAAGCAAAAGGCTGAACAGAACTCACTGCTAAGAGTCTCCTACATTTGGAAGCACGTTCTTTGATCTGATCACAGAGATAAAAACAAATAGCTCAAACAAAACACCTAAGTCTCTCGTAACAACTGTTCTTTCAATGGCAAACAAAAAGCAATTTTTTTCCATCATATAAATAAAAAAATATGTACTAATGAGACTTCCAGAATATTGGAAAGTAGGATTATGAATAGGTAATCACACTTTTGGGAGATTTACAGATTTCAACCAGTTCAGCCCCAGGGTATGATTATCTCATTAGTCCTGTACCCTCCAAACAAATATAGAATAGGTTGGGCGTAACCAACGAACAATGCTTTTCGCCAAAAACTTGTGAAGTACAAACTGTGGATTCAGTAGGGTATGTACCAGGCATTACCTAAGTGGATTTCATGCTTGTGAAAAGGGAGCAGCACCTGGCAGAGCAAGATCTCCAGGTTCAGAGCCGTTCACACATCTGCCACATGGCTAGCCTCCCAAACAAACTACATTGTCTTGCAACCATCCTGGGCCTCCCCCTCTCAGAGTACTCCATGTTCTTTCTATGCCACAATGAAACTACCTCTCCCTCGGGCTTGTTCCCTCAGCTGTCCCTGGAAATGAATTTATTTTCATCCACTGTTGCTCCTAGGAGGCACATAAGCAACGTGAGAGTCCCAGTGGCCCCTGGAAGTTTAAACCTACTGCATTGGCTTCAATTAGATCCTACCCTAGAAGGGTTCTCGTGAAGACAGTGAGCTGGGAAGGGAACAGGCATTCTGCTTGAGAGGAATGCTCATTAAGCAAAAAGAGTGGAAAAAGAAGCAGCAACTGGTCAGAAGAACTGTTTCATCAATAATGGCTAACATCAGGGGCACCTGGGTGGCTCAGTCAGTGAAGTATCAGACTTAGTCTCAGGTCATGATCTCACAGTTGTTGAGTTCCAGCCCCACATGGGTCTCTGCTGTCAGCACAAAGCCTGCTTCAGATCCTCTGTCCCCCACCCCCTGCCCCTTCCCTGGTCATGAGCATGTGCACACTCTCTCTTTCTCTGCTAACATCAAATAAACCCCTACTATGTGCCAGGCACTATTCTAAGAGCCTTACCTGTATCAACTCCTCTAATTCTCTCAAAAATTTCATGGGATAGATGCTCCTAGAATCCCCATTTATAGAGTAGGAAACAGAAGTACAGAGAAATAAAGTCAATTGTTCAAGATTATAATGTTGGAACAGTCCTGCTCAATCAAAGACAGTCCTGCTCAATCATAATACAATTAACTGAACACTTGGTTGATTGTGTTAGTGTTAATTATGTGCCAGGCACTATGCTTTATGAGTTCTATATGTTTTATCTCATTGAATCCCTACAACAACCTCATGAAGTAGGTGCTAATATGATGCCCATTTATACATTGTCCTTATTTTACACCCAAAACTCAGGAATGTTAAGCAATGGATTGAAAACAAGGTTTGAATAAAGAGTTGGGTTTTTCCACTCACTATTGCCTCTACAAAGTTTTATCCAGCCAGTCCCTGGAGAAAGTGGGTGGGATGCTTAGAAGACATGGTGGGTCCTACTATTAAAGGTGGTCAAGGAGGGGGCAGACATTTACTCAAATGAGGTACTCTTTTAAGGTCATTTCTGTACTTCCATATACCTAGGGATACACATTTATATTCATTCACATTTGTTTTCATGTCTTTTTTGTATTCTTTTCCTATCTGGTTTCTATTGCCTTACCCTGAGGTTGCAAACTACCTTTCCTTTTCCTTTTTATTTTCTCACAATATCTGGGCCCCATCTTCAATAATTCTTGCTGCTGCTGCTGCTGCTGAAGTTTGGGATTATGAAGGCCCTGAAAAACAAGTCTGGATTGTCTTCTTATAAAACAGACATTTCCTTGCCTAGTGTTTGTGCCTAGAGCGAGGATCACATTGTTCAGACTTGTAACGGACTGGGTGCTCCTCAGACAGCAGCTCTACCACACCCAGGCATTACCTCAGGGGTATTTTCTTTCTCTTCAGCTCTGGGTCTATAGGGTGATGTTATGTTCTGGTACACTTGGAAATTTGTGACCAGTCACAGATTAATAATACAAAGTGATCCACATTGATGAAAAGTCCTTAAGTTATGAATCCATTATTGTACTGGAGTCAGTTTCTCCAAGAAAGAGGATATCATAACATGTATAATAATTATTACTTAGTATGTAATAAGCACTTACTATGTGCCACTCTACCAACCACCTTACACTTATCATCTTGATTAATCCTCACACACAAAAGAAAATTAAAATACGTATTAAGACCCATCACCTAGTTACAGGTAAGGAAACTGAGGCTTTTAAAGATAAAATGGCTACCCAGGGTCATACAGTTGTGAGAAATGAAAATAGTATTTTAAAACAACCACTGGGCTTTGGGAAGCCTGTGTTCTTGACCACTACCTAACATGGCCTCCCACCTTCCCAATATAATCTATCAACACAGCATCCCAAAGTTGTGCCAACACAAAAGCATTTATGGTGCCACCTACTAGAGCTTCTGTGAGGGACATCTGTGTGGATGTAAGTTCTCGCCTGAGCTAAATTGCTGCCACCTTGACTACAAGTTCAAAATGGCCTTCACTCAGCGAGACACTTACTGGGGATGTTCTTACTGTACTTCCAAATATCATCAAATCTGTACAGTGGATTTAAATTCAGAGTATAAGTCTTGAAGCCTATCTTCCTCTTCCCTTATATGCTTGCTTATTGGTGTGCAATCATACTCAGAATTATAGTTTGAAGAACTGGAGGTAGGATCGTGTATGTACCATAAAGACCCTACTTTATGACACACAAATTTCTTTGTTGCAGTTACCATTTGGGAGAGGGGATTTGATTTCACTTTTTGCCATTAAGGCTTATCTTTTTAAGGTATTTAACTTCAAAAACGGCAAAATAATTAATTTTGGCCACATGCTTCTTATAAAATAGTTTTACAGTATAGTTTGTAGCACAGCTACCCTAAAACCATGGATGTAAAGGAAAAAAATATCATATATAGAAAGACAAGAATCAATTAGAGGGAACTTTAAACGAAATAAATAAAACGTTAAGACTATATGGGGTACTGGGTAGCTCAGTTGGTTAAGTGTCTTACTCTTGGTTTCAACTCAGGTCCTGATCTCATGGTTCATGAGATCAAGTGCAGAGCCTGCTTGGGATTCTTTCTCTCCCTCTCTCCCTGCTCCTCCCCAGCTTGCGTGCAAGGACTCTCTCTCTCTCACTGTCAAAATAAATAACTAAACATAAAAAAAAAAAAAAAAACAACTTTAAGACTATAGAGACAGATCTAGCTAACTAAAGATATAGGGAATCCAGATTCTAGATGGACTTGAAACAACAATATTGTGGAAGTTTTACTCTAAAACTTCCTTAGAAATGAGCTATCCCAGTGCCCTCTCTTCCAGGTGAGAAAAGATAAGGCCTGTAGTTTTGGGGTGCCTCATCTGGGATGACATAGGTAGTCAGGAGCTGAAGCAGGGCCACATTGTATAGTTCTTTCTCCGGTTTGTCACTTTTCCTTGCCATTTGCAGTTTTGTTTTCTATTTAGTGTTATCCCTGACCTTCTTTCCTCACCTTCTTTACCCAATGATATTTTTTATAGAAGAGCTTTCTGCCCCATTCAGGAAAAGATCTACATTCAAGTTCCACCTCTTACACTAACTCACTGTGGACAAATCATTTGCCGTGGTGCGGGCCCATTGCTGTAACTTCACACTCTATTTCTCCCTATCCTCTCTTTCCATCTCTCTCTCCTTCTCCTCCTCTTTCCCTCTTTCTCTATCATTGATCCCAAAACGAAAGCAATGACTGCACCTGAGAGCACAGGCAGCATTAACAGAGACAACGGACTCTGAATTTTACAATTTGGAAAGCCTTTATATCTCAACCAATTACTTTTTTAAGGACCTGGAAGCTACAAGCAAGTGATGTAACATGTTCTCTTGATGACAAGCCAAAGACAAGATTACATATTGGTCTTTCTCATGGACATTCAGCCAGAAGTCAAACATTACCTTCCCCTTTTACTATGGTGAAATAAAATATTTGTGTCAGATGGTTCCAATGTATTTCATCACCCTAGTTTTCCTTTGATAGGAACTCTTATGTCAGAACAGATCAATGGTGTTCATCAACTGATGTCAGGGTTCTGAGTAGCCAACACCAGATACTGTTCTAGAAGCTTCTCTAGCCTTCTGCACATAGCAGGGGGAGCCGAGGGCACTGCTCTTCAAATGCCAGTGAGGAGAAATAAGTTTTTGCACCTTCTGCAGACATCAGGAGTCTTCTCATACTGTCTCATGCAGTGTCCCTAACTGCCACTGGACATGGTACAGAGACAGGTGCCAGCTGGCACCTTACCTGCTGGCTGGCTCTCCAAAACAGGTTCAACTCATTAAATCAAAGTTAATTGCCAAGCCAAGATTATCCTGACCCTGCATCAGAAAAGGTTGAAACCCTGCCACTGAAAGGTGGTGGCAGGGAACGTGGGGAGGAGGTTCTGGGTACAAAGATTCTGGCTGAGCAGCTGCATCTTCTTTTCAATAGCTACCTCTTACTAGATCATGTTATGGTTGAATTCTATCCATCCAAAAATCATATGTTGAAATCTTAACTCCCAAATACCCCAGAGAGTATCCTTATTTGGAAATAGGGTTGTTGCAGATGTTATTAGTTCAGATGAGGTCATCCTGGAGTAGGGTGGGCCCCAATCCAGTGACTGGTGTCCTTATAAGAAGACACAGCTTCACGGAGATAATACCATTTGAACATGAAAGTGGAGCTCAGGGAGATGCTTATACAAGCCAAGGGATGCCAAAGATTGCCAAGGTCCACCAGAAGTGAGGACAGAGTCATGGAATAAATTCCCTTCATAGTCCTCTGAAGTAACCAACCCTGCCAACACCTTGATCTTGGACTTCAAGGCTCCAGAACTGTGAGACAATAGATTTATCACACCCAGTCTGTGATAATTGTTAGGATAATGCTAGAAAAACGGCTACATACCATATTTCCAAAATTGTGAGAAACTTAATATAAAGCTCTAACAATCTATATATTCCAGCAACAGGTTGCTAGACTAGAAGGTATAATTCACTATAGTTAATATTTTTCCATATTGCATGATACATGCTCTATTTCCACTCAACAAACACCGTCATCTGAATGTCTCAAAATAAACTGAAACAACAAACCAAAAAACGAACTCATTAATGAAACTTAGATCTTTCTGCATAATCCTTTCCAAAGCAGAGTAGCATTCCCAGCATGTACTTAACATCAGCTAAGGACTGGTACACTTGAGATCTATATTCTTTTCTTCCCAACAACAAATATTATTGTGTGACTGCTCTGCCAGGCACACTGAGAGGCACTTGAAACCAAATGGTCTCAACAGTAAAATAGGTAGCTATTGTCTTCCCAGTGGCCCATGTTCAGTGAGGAAGATAGATATTGATCGAATAGTCATTCAAATATGTGAGAACTATTAACTGTGACAAGTACAATGAAGGGGAAGCATCACCACATTCTGTAGACAGGCACTTTGCCTGTGGACCTGTGGACAGGCAGGGCAAGACTTAATCTGTATTCTATGTGAAGGCTGCAATACTATGAGTTTTCTCCCATCAAAAGAGAATGCTGAATATTACATTCAGGGGCCGAAACCACCTGCCAAAAATAATCATCTTAATAAGAAACATAGGCCCCAAAAGAAGGAGGGAATAGGTGTTGAAATTGGTAAAGAAAAGAATCAAAGAGGCAAATGAGAACTGGAGAAAAATAGGAAAACTCAAGACAAGATGCTGACATTGATTACATACCCCCCACCACCACTATCACCACCCAGGATTCCAGAATAAGAGAGTGAAGACATATGCACGGAGCTATGAGCATGGCAGTGGTGAATGGCATGTGGTCGGGCATGAGATTTTGTGCAATTGAAAGGATATTACCCAAATAAAAGCCTACCTTTGTTTGTAGCTCTGTCCTTTTAAACTGGAACATCATGGTTCAGCATGCTTCTTGCTCCATGCAATTGTGAGCCCTTTAGCCCGCTGCCAAACGACATAGCTGGTCACCAAAGAAGCTGCTGAATGCTACTGAAAAGGGGGAAGAAAATCCATTGAACTAGTCCTGAACATTGCAAAAGCAGCTGCCTCTCCCAATTACTTTGTCAAGTCCCATTTTAATTATAACTCTCATCACATGTAAGGTTGTCCCATGGGTGGGGATAGAGCCAGGATCCTTGAAGTACCAACATGCACAGCCATCCATCAGGCCACTATGGACAGGTCTGCAACTGCTGCATTGCTTGCCCTTGGTGGAATTTGACAAGACAGGCTGCTTCCTTGGCATTTATATTACACTTATCAAGTGTTATATTTACGCCTCTTGACTGTTGGTGGTAACCAACTTGGATAATCAACTTTGAGATCTCCCAAACAATGTATGCATAACTGATTTGAAAATACTTTGAAAATGATAAATGCATCACTGTATGAAAACATAAATCTGTCTGTTTTCCAAAATAACTAGCTGGAGACTGGGTTGATGAGCAAATAATATCACTGTGACAAAGAAGTCCATCATGAAACAGAAATAAGCTTACTTGCCAGCACAAAACTCTATGACCCTTGATTTGTAACTCTGCTTGAGTTACATAATTCAGAAGCTGGGCTGTGATAGTTGGAGATGTCAAATCATCCTTAGGTAACTAGTTGCAACACTAGAATGCCCAGGTGAACAATGTGAGATGAAAACTATGTAATTTGAATGCTACTGTATTAGACAGTAAGACTTCAGCATGTCTGGCACATTTAGCAACATATTTGAAAATAAGTGCAGAAAAATTGGCTCAAAAGAGGAAAAAGATAGAAATGGATGGAAAGTGGAAAGAAAAGTGGAATGTTCTCAGAATGGGAATTGGTGCCTAATTAGAGCAATGGTTCTCTAAGTATGGTCCTGGGACCAGCAGCATGTCACATCTGGGAACTATTTAGAAAGTCAAATTCTCCAGAGTCAGAAACTCTGGGGTGGGGGCATTTGCTCAGCAATCCACAGTTCAGCAAGCCTCCCAGGGATCCAGATGCATGTTCACATTTGAGAACCACTGAGTTAGGGCATGAAGACCAAAGCACAGGGATGAGAAAAGCAAGACAGGGCAAACCATCTTCCCCAAAGGAGGATTATCAGGGCTGAACTTCAAGGTCTTCAGGGGAAGAAACTCTAATTCTAGAGTCTGGAAATTATTAGAGGGTCTAATAATCAAAACAATGATGATAAAGAGATGAAGAAAGTCATTAAAGAAGACTGTTAAATGCTTCTTCAACTGAATGGGTGACAGACCTGATCTGTGACATTCACAGAATTCCTACAAGTTCCCTACAAACAGTATTTTCATCCCCAGATTCTTAAGTGACTGAAATCAGCCTTAAGCCCAGGCAGCTGAAGTTTTTGTGGTCTGGCAAGTATCTGGTATGACTGCCTTCACCTGAATCTGAGCTTTTCCTTCTGAATCGTTCACTGAGTGAGAAGAATTTGAAAGGAATTAGTAAAAAACATTCTTTGAGGTTGGAAAAATACAATCTATCGTAATCATAAAATGGCTAGGTTGGTACAAGCAAATGACATACAGATAAGAAACACAGACTATTTTTTATTCTACACGGTAGAGTCTTAATTATTATATATACCTAGGGAAATTCTTAGCAGTGGTCACTGGTCAAAAGTAATGCAGAAAGGATCAAAAATCCAGGAAAGGAAAAATGTGCTACAATAAAAGTGTAGAATTAATGTGGTTTGTTCAACCTAAAGGTAAATGCCAGAGATATTTCTTTACTCTCCTCACCCTTCCAAATGTTGCAGGGAACTCAGCTCTGAGATATTAACCAGAGTTTTGTGTGAATGGAAGTTTCCTTTTCTTTTAAACTCTTTAATTTAGCATATACCAAAAAGATACTCATGTGCTTAAAGGCAGCATCCAGTTGCTAGTTTCATTCCCCCAAGCTAGCAAAGTAAATGTGTATTTTGGCAAAAGTCCTAACTAGTACTCAAAGCTGGACACACCAGCCATGTCTGAGAAACATTCTATTCAGTGTTCCCCTATAATAACAGGTGATGCAAGACTAATTTTGAAAACACTAGGAATATTCTAATAAAATAAATTTTTATTTAATAATACAATTTTATTTTTATTTAAAATTTTATTTAATAAAATAAAATTTTATTTAATAAAATACATTTACTTTATCTAAAATAAATTTTTTGCTATGCCCAACTTTTTTCAAATAGGATTGTGAGCTTCGTGTCTCTACCACAAATTGACATTTCAGAAGATCCTTTAAAAAGGATACCCAAAAGTGTTAGCTTCAGAGCCATCAAATCAATTTAATTTCGGTTTATAGAAATTACTTCACTGAAAAACTAGCATTTGCTCATTCATATCCAACTCTATGAGTACAGATCCTGAATTCAATTTTCTCTACTAAATTCTTCTCTTTTTTTTTTTTTTTTTGCACAGCCAGAGCAGCAGCCTATAGGCATATCTCTGCCAAAACTTTTGAGGGCACTAGGAAGTACAAAAATAGTGATTTAATATTTTCCACCTGTAGCTATAACTCTTCTTTAGTACTTATTGGTCTCATGCTGGCAAGACTAATGTAATGCTTTTGACACACCTGAATCTTATAACTTTGCCTACTGTCTTTTACTAGCCACTAAGAATAGCCTTAATTGTTTGTCTTTTGCTTTAAGACAATGCAATTTTAGTCTGGGGAGTCTTATCAATCCTACAGATCATCAACCCAAACTCAAGTCTGGTTTGTTCACCAGTCTTCAAAACTGAGTTGGAAAGGAAACTAGTTCAGACCTCATGATGGCTACTAATGGGAAGAACTACTCTTAGAAGCACCAGCCTAGAGGGTTGCTCAAAGGAATGCAAAAGTTTGGCTGAGGCTAAATTTCCTTTGGGACTTAAAAGGCTGACCAGTTATTTGAGATGATACATAGCCAGCTTTACTGTGATCTGTTCCTTATTCTCCCTAGGCAAGTAGCTTTGTATGAGGTTAAGGAAGCCAAATACCTTAAAGGACTCAGGTATCCAATGTATCAAAGCTTGCCCTCCCTCCCACACGTGCACTAGCTCTCGCGCTCTCTCTCTTCCCCCCTCCCCCCCACAGGTTTAGGAACCCAGATTCCTGGAGTGGAGCGTTTTTAACCTCAGAAGCACAGTACTCTCTTGTTTCCCTTCTTTTCATGAGCATCTAAATAGGGGTTAACACTGATTGGAGCCATGTGGATTGCTGTGCCTCAGGTTTCGTCTATTGTATAAATCTTACTTCCTATTCTTCACATTCCCCTAAATTTTCACTTATACCGTGTACATGATATATGTCAAACCTCACTACAATAGAAACCTTTGAAAGACAGACATTTCCAAACTCCTCAGCCATGATCATCTTTTTTTTTTTTTCTATGCAATGTTATAGTTTTCCCTTATAACAATTATCTAGACTGTCCTTGGGAGTTAGTCTGAAAGAAATTGATAACTATAAGTAAACATAAATAATAGAAGAAACCAAACCTTGCCATTGGCAGAGCACTGGTTTTCTTAATATCATTCCACAAAATCTGATGATTTACTGATTGACTTGGAAACACAGTGTACAAGAATGATTTCATGTACAACTCATTTGCCCTCCATAGTATCTCCTGGTTCTATCCCTAGTTTATAGAAGTTATTCAGTCTCCCTGGTATAAAATGAGGCAGTTGGCCTGTATAGTCACTAAACTCCTTTTTAAGCCCTCAAAGTTTTTGACTATCCTCTAAGAGGCTCAAAGATTCATATTTTTTCAGTATATTTCATTTACTTTCCCTACCAAGTCCAAATTACCCCACTTAATTAAACTCCATACTATCTCCTGGTTCCATCTCTAGTTTATATAAAGTCATTTGGTCTCCCTGGTATAAAATGAATCGGTTGGCCTGTATGGTCACTAAATTCCTTTTTAAGCCCTCAAAGTCTCTGACTATCCTTCTAAGAGCCTCAAAGATTCAAATTTTTTCAGTATATTTCATGGGCTTTCCCTACCAAGTCCAAACTACGCAACTTAATTAAATTCAGGTCAATATATTCCTTTACTCATTTAACAAATATATAGTGAACATCTATGGTCCAGGCATTCTGCTAGACACTGCCCTTAAGAACATCATAGTCTAAAATTTTTATTTATTTCATATTTGGTAGATATTTTTTGAAAGGCTACATATGCTCTTATATAGTACATCATCCATTTTTTGTGTGTCTGTATAGAATTGCTCAACTTGGTCTAGCACTGTTGAGACTACAGACGTTTTCAAATTCAGGAAAATATTTTATCAATTTTGGCCCTATTAGACAAATAACTTAAGAGATGATCTATACATTAAGTACGAAACAAAACAATAGTTTATCCAAACAAATTAAAGAAATACTATAGATATTTTTTTCCTAAAATTTTCAAGCAAGGTAGAAATCAATCTTTCCAATCCCTGATTGTGAAGACACTTGGGATGAGATTCAAATGAGATTTGAGGACTATATTTCCTAGTATGCTATTTCTAATTCTTAACCATTACCAATTATTACTTGAATCTGTACATAAATCCAGTATAAAGTTATATCAACTAGGCAAATAAATTCAAATTTTATTCTGATAACATTTTTATTAAATTCTAGTAGACTTCAAAGTCCACTAGTTAGTTTGAGACTTTAAGGGCTGTGAAGCCATGTAAAGTAAGCCTACGAGATAACTTATCAGCATTCCTAAGCATGCCAGAATATTATCTTCCCATTGTTCTTCATCCTATATCTTAGGAAACATAGAGCTGTTCACAGATATAGGAATTTTAACTGAACCATATTTGAGAAACCCTAGATAAATCACTATGCTTCTGAATATCTCCCTAACTGACAAAAAATTATCTGAATGGCTCCATTAAAGGTGCCTTCTTTTGGGTTCAGACACTGTGTCGTAAAGAGTGGTCTGGTTACATTAATTATTCCTATTCATTAGTGCTTAGTCTATTCCAGACACTGTGATAAGTGCTTTATGCACTTGTTCCCCAAAACAGTGCTCTAATATAAGCAATATCTTTTTTCTCCCAGAAGTAAGTAAAGTTAGGATGGTCACCTAACAAATAGTGGAGCAAGCATTTGGTCCCTACACTCTTCCACTATGTCACCTTGGGACACTGTATTAAGCCATCATTTTTCTTGGCCCATCATCAAGAATTTTATTATATTATTCTTATATATGGCTGAAAATAGTGAGAAATATTTTCAAAAGCAGGGAAGAAAAACAAATGATTCATCTGGGCAATGGGGTGTTTCTCAGGGTGATAATAGAAATGGTCTCTCTAGTGAAGAGTGGTAGAAAAAGATACACAAGGCTGCAAAATTTGGAGGAAATAAATACAGTAATAATTATTATAGCTAGTATTCACCAAGGACTTACCATGCATATCTCCTGTACTAAGTGCCACACATATCTTAACTGATTTAAACTCCCAAGATCAGATAAAGATCTCAAATTTGGAGAAATCTCAAAGAAACATGGACACAGGAACAATAAAATATACCAAACTAATTTTGTCTGCTTCAAAGACATTCCTTTGCATAGATAGCTACTTTGAAAGCAACCACGTAGCTATCTGGACACATCACACTTTTCTTTCTTTTTTTTTTTTTTTTTTTTTAATTTTTTTTTTCAACGTTTATTTATTTTGGGGACAGAGAGAGACAGAGCATGAACGGGGGAGGGGCAGAGAGAGAGGGAGACACAGAATCGGAAACAGGCTCCAGGCTCTGAGCCATCAGCCCAGAGCCCGACGCGGGGCTCGAACTCACGGAGCGCGAGATCGTGACCTGGCTGAAGTCGGACGCTTAACCGACTGCGCCACCCAGGCGCCCCACACATCACACTTTTCTAATCAAGGACCTACAATCTTCGAAAAAGTATATAACAAAGGAGACAGATCGAGGCCTAACACAGCCTAAACTTTATGACATTTGGGGGCCCTTCTTTAAGAAAAAGAATACAAAATTCATTGTGAAAGTACACAGTGGTTACAACTGATTGTTATTATATAATCTTCTGTTTTCAAATTTTACACAAACATGATTTCGTTGTTAGAGTTCTTTGCTAGAGACTTGGAAGGGGATCGTGCAGGGGTCTTAAAGCTTGAGCTTCACATGATTCACGGGACACCTGTCTATGACAATGAACAAGAGTGAAGTGAATACACTAAGCAGGATGTTAAATCATCAATGCAGTTGCAATTTGAAGGTATCTTTCAAATTAACCACCAACAGTCCAACTATTTAACTAAAAGAACTTTATAACTGCAAGATCTGAGGAACTGAAATAAATGTTGCAACTGATCCAACTGGAGACTGAGGCACATGCAGTCAGGTTCAAAAGTGAGGCTAAAGGTACTTGCCTGGCAGAATGACAGAGTGGCATATTGTTACACTCCTTAAATCTCTTCTGGGAAGCAGCAACCACCTCTCCCTCTTGAATGTGTCAAAACACATCAGAGCATTAGAAAACAACTCAGACATTTACCACATTTCCATTCTTGTATATTGACCCAAGGGATAGGGAGCGGCAAGTCTTGGTGAGGCAGTGAGCATCCTGTTACACATAATCTGCCCAAGAGAGCAGAATTCATTTCTTGAATTGCTATCACACCCTAGGCCCCTTTGTTTCTCAATAATAGATGGACTCATTTTTCTTTCCACCTTGTAAAATCCACTTAGAAGGAATTTAATGCAGCCAGAGAGCATTAAAAAATTCCTTAGTGGGACCACCCATTAATAAACTTACCCTAGAGAGATAAAGAATAATGAAGTATAGATACAAGAATCAAAGGGACCAGGTGAACAGGATCCTAATGGCTTTCATAGAGAATGATCTAATAAAATGAACTGGCATGGTTTTCCTTTCAAAAGCAATCTTGAAATGAAAGAAAAATATCTTATGCAGAGTGAAGCATACAAATTTAGATGATGGACAGAGACTGACTTCCTTATTTGCACCCTTAGATTTTTCAGAAGGCTGAAGAGATTGAACCCTTCCCTGCTGTTTGTTTGATTTGGTCTGAGTTGAAGCCAAGAGATGTGGTGATGGAAGTTTGGAAAAACAATTAAAAAGAAATGTATGCAGTGGTTTTTCTGGGATCCTAATTAACTGACCCATTTCTAGGTAACATTAGGGAAGTTGTGGGCAGTGATTATTATCTCTTTAAAGTCCTAATTAAAATGTCAAACTGTAAGGTAGAATGTCTTCAAAGCTGCATGTAATTTGATTGTGTTGGCTTATTGGAAAAATGGCCTTGGAAATACAAATAAACCAGCCACTAAAAAGATCCCAGAAGTCCAGGCTTTATTCCAGAAGTATAATCTGTTGAACCAATAGCATTTTATAACTAACCACTCACCAAGTGGTAGACATCCAAATGTCAAAGCCAGTTTCATAACATGGTAACACATAACATGCTGCAGAACGCCTTGCCATAGAATACTTGGTTTGAAAAAGGTTTTGGCATTAGTTTACCTATAAAGGCTTATCACCCAGCTTTAAATGTTCTCATTTGATGAGCTTCAGAAATGGCTGGCATCCTACCCACTCTCTAAATTAGTCTGCTAGAGCTTTGGATCTCTAAAAAAATTCCTGCATCCTATGACATACTTCTGCTACAGTCAAGTATCGAAATCTCAGGCAGAAAGAAATTCCTTTCACATTCATCCATGAGCATTAGTAAAGCTGTGCTTCCCTTAAGAAGGTGATATAGTTAGGACACCTTGGGATACAAGTAAAAAAAAAAAAGCCAATCAAAAAATGGCTCAAACAATAAAGACATCTGTTGTATAACAAGTACAACATTTGATTCATACGGCATCACGATGAGATCAACAATGATGAACTTTCTTTCCATTTTTCCACACTGTCACTTTCAGTGTGCCAGCTGCTCCCCTCATTGTCACACTTGGGTTGGATGAACTCTAGGCATCACTTACTCATATAATAACTTCCAAGGGAGAGGAACAGGGGCGTTGCCTCCCATGCATCTCTTTTTGACTTTTCCTAGACACTCCTCACCAGTTTGCCATCTCATTTCATTGCCCATAATTGCATCACATGCCAATGTTGTCAAAGAGAGTCACATGACAGGATTAGCTTAAACAAGACTCATCTCCCACCCCCATCACTAATAGAGACCCAGTCTCCCCTGACCTACATATCATACGATACTGTAAAAACAAATCATAATTCTATTTGCAAAGGAGAAAATGGAACAGTGGCTGCTGCTTAAGCAATCAACAGTGTCCACCCCAGTAAATGACATGTCTACTATACCACTGTCGGGAGGGTCTGAACACGGAGTTCCTTTTCTAGTGGTGGGCAGATTTGAACTGATATGTCACTCACATTCTCTCTTCTATCTCCACTTGTGGCAGCATTTATATAAAATATCTAGCTGAGAGTCGTGCCTAGGTCACTCAGTTCATTAAGCATCCAACTCTTGATTTTGGCTCAGGTCATGATCTCATGGTTCCTGAGATCAAGCCCCGCATAGGGCTCTGCACTGACAGCATGGAGCCTGCTTGGGATTCTCTTTCTCTTTGCTTCTCCCCTGCTCACTCTCGTGCTCTCTCTCTCTCTCTCTCTCTCTCTCTCAAAATAAATAGACATTTAACAAATATATCTAGGTGAGAACTTTGGCCACCAATAAGAGCAAAAACCACTTCTACCTTAGAATTCATCAATTCATTCACTTGTTTATTCACAAATATATACTGAGCATGACTGGGTGGGGGGCCCTATGTTAGAGATACAACAAGTCCAACATGGTCTCTAATAACAGAAAGTTTATAATCTAGTGGAAAAAATACATAAAGATAAATAGGCAGTGTAGTATCATAGTTCTTTAATGGGGAAAGTGCAATACAGGAAATTACATAAGTAGTATATTTTTTATAGTAAAAGTCCAGGATACTATATAGGTGCACACAGAAGATGTACCTCATCGCATCTCCTAGAGAAGAGATTCCTGGGGGTAAAAAATGGAGAATGATACTAGGAGGAGTTGTAAGTAGAAAGAGTTAAAAGATGATTAAATGAGGCTTATAGCTTTGGCCCTCATCTAATTAATTTTGACTTATTCAGTTAACTTCTCAAGAATATGGATACGACTAAAACAGAGATTCTTAGTTTGGGATACATGGATGTCATTCAGAAGATTATTGAACTTAGAGAAGAAAATACACATCTTTACTTTTATTAACCTCTAACTGAAACTTAGCACTTCCTTCAATAATATATATGGGCAAAAAATCACAGTAGTGTTACCGTTATCAATTACTTTGTCAACAACAGAAATAACAGATATTTCATATTATATTACAGTTGACGCAGATATCTCAAGAAAGTGTTCAAAATTATGGCATTTATAAGACCTACTGCTAGATTTTTTCTTTAAAGCATTCATTGTTTTAAAACATGTATAACATTTTGATTACTGTATTTCAATATTAGCTTCCTTTTGGTTCCCTATATTTTATTTTGCGCATCCAAAGGCAGTAGTCCAAGAGGGGTTCATAGATTTCACCAGACTAATAGGGGTGCATTTCATCCCAAGTCAGACTCCGTGCTCATACATGAGAGACTTGAAAATATTAAGCATTTAACTTTTGTTTTAATTGTACACCCTGCCCAGTTGAAATTTTGTATTTGATGTTCAGCAATGTTAGCTCTGTGGCTACAAAAAATAAAATATTCTTTTAGAGCTGCAGAAGTCTTTGGGTGTCTGGATTTGTCATTTTCTTTCTGTATGAGCAATCCAAAACCCATTCCACACCAAAGTCCTTATTATCATCATTGCTGTTCTAATGGCCAAGTTCAGCAGCTTCTTAGGCACTTTCTTTAGTAGATCCTTTATCACAATCAATCACAGATGATTATCTGATTAAATAAGATGCTACTGTATGCTGTGGACTACTAGCATCTAACTTCGTCATTGTGCTCAAGCACAAGAATATGACCAAAGCAATCCCCAAATCCCCATTTTGGAGTGTCCACTTCCTTAGACCACTTGTGGAACCAGTTTTTTTTTTTTTTTAATCATTCAAGGTTTTAATCATTCAAGGTTTTTTTGGGTTTTTAAAAAAAGCTTATTGATTTTGAGAGAGACAGAGACAAATACAGAGACAGAGACAGAGACAGAGACAGAGACAGAGACAGAAAGAATGCATGCATGTGTGGGGACGGGGAAGACAGAGTGAGAGAGAGAATGTCAAACAGGGGCTAGATCGCATGACCATGAGATCACGACCTGAGCCTAAATCAACACTGGGACACTTAATCAACTTAGCCACCCAGGTGCCCCCATTTGTGTTATTGAACAGAGAAAAATTTTTTTTTATTTAAAAAAAAAAATTTTTTTTAACCTTTATTTAGTTTTGAGACAGAGACAGACAGAGCATGAACGGGGGAGGGGCAGAGAGAGAGGGAGACACAGAACCAGAAGCAGGCTCCAGGCTCCGAGCCATCAGCCCAGAGCCCGACGCGGGGCTCGAACCCACGGACCGCGAGATCGTGACCTGAGCTGAAGTCGGATGCTTAACCGACTGAGCCACCCAGGAGGCCCTGAACAGAGAAAATGTAATATGAAGTTTTAAAATTTAGTGTAAATTTATTAACTAAAAAGGCAAGAATAGAACATTGAGGCAGAGTTCAATGAATTGTTTGTATAAAGGACCACATAATCAGCATTTTAATACAGCCAGGTAGTCTCCATCACAAGAATTCATCTCTTCTGTTGTAGAACTAAAGCAATGGGGCCCTTGGGTGGCTCAGTTGGTTAAGGGTCAGACTCCTGATTTCAGCTTAGGTCATGATGTCACTGTCATGAGATCCAGTCCCACCTTGAGCCCCTCATTGGGCTCTGCTCTGGGCATGGGGGGGGGGGGGGAGAGAGAGAGAGAGAGGGAGAGAGAGAGAACCGAAACAGCAGTAGATAATGTATGTGTATTTGCCTACCACTGCACTAAAATATCATGGAGGTATCAATTGCAGGAGGCACCCACACTCCTTGACCTGGGAAAACAAAGGGAAGAGGTTGGAACTTTTTAAACTTAGAGGAAAGACCTTGTGGAGCTGAAATGCAGACTCCTGGGAAGGGAGCACTAGTTGGGGCTGAGGTCTCTGAGGTGGTGCTATAACCCAACTCTACAAATGTTGAAAAGCTACAGAATGAATCCAGCTGTTGTTGTGCAAGTAAACAGCTGATTCTAAGGGAATAAGTATTGCACAGTAATAGGAAGCAGGCAGGAAACAAACAGGAAGCCCATACAAAACCAACAGGAAGAAGAAAATCCTCCCTTCTCTGTCCCCCAGTCTTGTCCTCTATCTCTAGTGCCCCCATTGGCATAGCCTTGCAGGGAGCCAGGTGGCCATTCTGAAATGTGGTTGGCAAAGTCTTTTCCACGGTATCACAAAGTGGAATTTAGAAGAGTGAGCTTGCAGCTAAGAAGCTGTTGCTTTATCACTGGCACAGACATGGTTCATAAGCTTCACCAAACTACTAAAGGATATACAGCACATGAAAACAAGTTAAGAATGAACGGGCTCAACTTTTTCATGGACTCTGATTACTGAATAAGCCCAATAAGTAGTCTGCATGAATTGTTTACTTCAGCAAACATTCATTTTTACCATGCCCTAGATGAGTATTGAAAAGTATCATCTCCCTTGTTACCAGTTTGAAAGAAGATAAAGAACTTTAACTGATCAGTAAAGGCAATGACCCCATTTAGGTCACTTTTAAAAAAGAAAGGGCCACTAATGCTGAAGCAGGTTCTCCTGCTATTATTATCACTGCTTCTGGGCATATGCAGATGGTTCCATAATCTCTTCAAAACCTACTGGGAAATTAAAAGGAATATTAAATCAATCTAACATTTTTAATAAAATAGTAATGTTTTTTAATGGAGTCCTTCATTGCTATGGGTGGCAGAAATGGACTGGAGACAGAAGAGATGATAATTAGTAGGCTATTTTATTTATGGAAACTAGTCCCTGGTCAAAAGGACCACACATTCTCCTTGGATAATTTCAACTGTTAAAAACCACAGGGATTCTGAGGAATAAAAAAATAAGAATAAAGCACATTCCATATTAATATATCATAGTTGGAGGGTTCATCAAATATTCCAGGTTCTATTTTTCCCTAGATGCTTATACCAAACAATACAAGGGACCATATAATATTTGGAATTTTTTCCCTTCTATCCCTCCCATTCTAAGTCTTTGAAAAGAAATAAAGCCCTTGCACAATTATATTGTCTTCTTTGGAAAGTCTGACTAGTACCCTTCAACTCTTGATCACCTCTCTATACTCTGTATCCTTATGACACTTTTCAACACGGCTTCCTCAGTTAATAAGCACATGTTATGTATTAACTGCTTGAAGCCCAACATTGCCTGAGGTACCATAGGATTTTCAGAATGACTTCCATTGTCAACCTGTTTACTATATGGTACAGAAAGCAGAATGGAAATACATGAAACTATTGGACTCACCAGAAAGTGAAATGAGGTAATTTCTTTCCAGCATCCTAGTTCATAGACTCATCCCTGGCAAACAGAAAAGAAAACAAACATTCATGAACTGAAGTATGTAGCCTACATTTTTAAGTTAAAATTAGGATTTAGACTGGACCTTGAAGGGTCAATAGAATATAAACCAAGGGGAATGGGGCCAAGGAAATAGCTGAGCAAAAGCACAGAAGCAAAAATAAAAATTCTGACTTAGGTGAGGCAAGGGCTAAATATCTGGAGGAAAAAAAAAAAAAAACCTGTGAAATAAGATTCATAACAGTTTATGGAAATACTTGAAAAATGATTAGTAAAGTATGAACTTGAAGCAGGAACGTCAAGTTTGCAGGATCAGACAAGCTGCAAGGGGGGTTTTGAAAAGATTGATCATTAGTATAAAGAACAGTTAGGCAAGAGGAGGGCAGGCCTTGAAAGGGTTGCCAAATAGGGGTCTAGTACAGTGGCCCAGGCAGAGGTAGGTAGTAGTCCTACTTGAGCAGCAGCAGGAGAGGAAAGAGAAAGACTCTCAGACTATGGGTATTGATGTCACCATGGAAGCTACACACCAATAGTTTATCACTTTGGCAGGGTCTTTCTCAGCACCCTGGATTCCTGTCTAACCCATCAGCTTTTAGCCTGTCCCCTTCCAGCCTTCTGTGTGGATTGCTCAAGGATCTAAACAAAGACAGTGCCATGCCCCCAGAGGATGATGATGATCTGTTCTGGGTGCCATGCTGACCACACTGACTCCTGGCTTGCAGTGCATTCCTCCAGTAGTGTTTACACTCACCTCTCATCTCCCGAAATCTTTCCTTCCATCCCCCCACACTGAAGGAATGCATGAGCTTCCTTCTTTATGATTTGATTGGGGAATTAAGGAGCATCTGAACTCCTATCTGACCACTTCACACTATGATCTCAAGCCCCAACTCATCCATGACACTTGGCTCTTTGCACAGCAGCATACATTCTTGCTTTACCTGATTTCTCCAGCTTCTACCCCCCATATCTCCTCTAAAGCAACTCCACATATTATACAGGGACTTACTGTTTGGGTTTGGGTTTGGTCTCAAGCAGTTCAGATATAGAAGTCTGAACAGTAGATTTTTATACTGTATCATTATCAGCTTGTTTTATTGTATTTTTATCTCACTGCTTGGGATCTACAATCGCCAAGCACAGGAACTTTGTTCTGCCCAGGTTTAGCACAGCATCGCCATTCTATAACTCAATAAATATTAGTAAATGAGCTAGTATTTTAAGCTAGTATTTTATATTCCTTGCTAAGGAGCTGGGGATACAGATGTATATATTGGAATTTGTAAACTTTAAAAGACATGTACTGTGCTAACAGTCGAATGAAATTTCACAAAAGCATCTTTCCTTTTAATAAATGCTAAGAGATAAATTGCAGATGGGCACAAAACCTCAGGCTTTGAAATGTCACACTTAGAAAAGGTTCTTAAGAGTTCCTTGTAAAACAACTCTAAAGGAAAACAGAGGCCCGTATGACTATTTCTGTTGTTTTAAACAAAATGTCATTTTTTCTTTGGCACAGTGATCCCAAAATAGTAATTTATATTATAGTAAACTCTAATAGCATGAAAGCTCAGACTATTCACAGTTAATGACCATTACCTTTTCCTGTTTGATTCACCAGACACAGATTTTCATGAATTTTCTTTGCCATGACCCCCACCCCATTTCAGAGGACACCTCCTCTCCCATTCTCCCCCCCCCCCATTCTTTTAACTCAACAGGCTTCCCAGTCTCCTACCTCTGCAAACTATCTACTAAACACACCCAATTACTCAGTCAATGCCTGCATGTGTAGGTGCCAAGTGTTACCATTACTACCTGTGATGATTATTTTGACAACCTGAAGATATTCATTCAATCCAGCTATAAACTTAAAAGAAACTAAACTTTATACTAACTATATTTACACATCAAACCCTGGATTACTTGAACAATGTATTATTAAGGGCAAAGTTCCCAATGTTCCCTTCTTTGCCTGGAATAGAAAGAAAAAGAAAAAAAAAAGACTAGAAATATCTTTGATAAACACCCAATAAAGTTAAATGAAGAGAATATACAAAAAAAATCTAATGTTATCAAAGGGAGAAATGTCATTTTGTAAAACAAAAAGGATACAACTGAAACTTCTCAAATATAATGGGGAAATCGAAGAATAATTTCTTGCAAAGAGATAGCTGTCACTTAAATAGTTCCCGAAGCACCTTCAGGCAAATGGTCCTGTTGTAAGTCTCATGGAGGATACACAGAAGCAAAAGTCCAACTCTGTTCTAAAAGAAGCTGACCATTCAGTTGGAAAGAAAACACAAGTAAAATTAATACTAAATTGAATTAGAAAAAATCCATCACAAGTATATGCCCTTTGAAACAGGTATGCTATTTCTCAGGTTTTAGCCTAAACAATTTACATGGGTTTCTACTAATGTTTTTTAAATGTTTATTTATTTTTGAGACAGAGAGACAGAGCATGAACAGGGGAGGGGCAGAGAGAGAGGGAGACACAGAATCTGAAACAGGCTCCAGGCTCTGAGCCGTCAGCACAGAGCCCGACGCGGGGCTCGAACTCACGGACCGTGAGATCATGACCTGAGCCAAAGTCGGACATTTAACCGACTGAGCCACCCAGGCGCCCCTCTACTATTTTTTGGATTAACCTTAGAGGAATTAAAAAGAATTGATTTTTTTAAGTTTATGTCAAGAAAGAGAGAGAGAGAGAATATGGGGGAAGGGCAGAGAGAGAGGGAGAGAGAGGATCCCAAACTGACTCCAGCTTGAACTCACCAACCATGAGATCCTGACCTGAGCTGAAACGAAGAGTCAGATGCTTAACCAACAGAGCCACCCAGACACCCCACACAAAACAATTGATTTCAAAAGGTGCAACATACAATAAAATAGCATGCAGCCATTACAGTCATGTAGAAAAGACTATTTAATGATATGGAGAAATTTTTGTGGTATAGCAAGTAAAAAAATCAGGCTGACAAATACCAAATTTAGTATGAGTCCCTTGGTGTTAAAAATATATACAAAGTGTGCTTAGGTGTCTCAGTCAGTTAATCATCTGACTCTTGATTTTGGCTCAGGGTAGTGAGATCGGGTTCCGCACTGGGAAAGGAGCCTGCTTAAGATTCTCTCTCCTTCTCCCTCCCTCTCTCTTAAATAATAATGATAATAATAATAATACACACACACACACACACACACACACACGCCTGTCTGCAAAAAATCTACAGCTAAAATTCTCTAGATTAGAAAGGAAAGAGTAAAATTGTCTCTATTTGCCGATGGATATAACCTTGTATGTAGAAAACCCTCTCAGAATTCACTAAAAAACTATTAGAGCTAATCAATGAGCTAAGCAAGGTTGCAAAATATATCAAAATATGAGTATTAATTATATTTCTATATAGTAGCAATAACCAAATAAAAAATGAAATCAAGAACATAATTCTATTTAAAATAGTATCAAAAATACTTATGAATAAATTCACTAAAGAAACGTAAAACTTACACTCTGAAAAGTACAAAACATCACTGAAATAAATAAAAGGCCTAAGTCAATTGAAAAACACCCTTGTTCATGAATCAGAGTATTTGTTACTGTGGCAATATTCCCCAAATTGATCTACAAATTCAAAACAATCCCTACCAAAACACCAGCTGTCTTTTTTTGCAGAAAAAAACAAATGGATCCTAAAATTCACATGGAAATGCAAGGGATAAGAACAGCCAAAACAATTTTGAAAAAGAAAAACAAAATTGGAAGACTCACATTTTCCAATTTCAAAAGCTACTACAAAGTACAGTAACCAGGACAATGTAGTATAATATAAGCACAGACATATAGACAAATGGAAGAGAAGAATGCTTAAGTAAACCCCATTGATTTTCAATAAGGATGCCAAAGATTAGACCCCTGCCTCACATCATATATGAAAATTAACTCAAAATGGATCAAAGATCAAAATGTTAAAAGCCTAAGTATAAAACTCTTAGAATATAGAAGTAAAAATCTTCATGAACTTAGATTAGGCAATGATTTCAACCTCAAAAGCACAAGCAACAGTAACAAAAATAGATAAATCGGGCCCATGCCATTTTTTGTTCCGTTTCTGTTTTCTTTTTCTTGTCTTCTTGTGAGGTTTTTCATATCAGAATTCCATTTTAATTTGTTTATAGCATTTTTTTAGTTTTTCTCTTTAGGCTTTTAAGCAGTTGCTGTAATTATTATATATGTAATGTAATTATTATATTTTATATACATAACATATCAGAGTCTGATTCTATCAGTTCAAGTAATGTATAGAAACCTTACCTGAATTTATGTCCCTTTACCCTCCCACACTTATAATGGTAATAAATATTTTGTCTACATGGATTAAAAGCCCTATTGGTGTAATAATTGTGTTTAAACCATCAAACGTAACTTCTGTTTAAAGAATTTCTGATAGTCCTTCATTTATAGATCTGCCGGCAACAAATTCTCTTAATTTCCATTCATTTTATTTTTTTAAGTTTATTTATTTAGATAGAGACAGAGAGAGAGAGTGAGTAGGGGAGGGGCAGAGAGAGCGAGAGAGAGAGAGAGAGCGAGCGAGCGAGAGAGAGAGAGAGAGAGAGAGAGAGAGAGAGAAAGAATCCCAAGCAGGCTCCGCACCGCCAGTGTGGAGCCACCTGTGGAGCCTGAACTCATGAACCGTGAGACCGTGACCGGAGCTGAAATCAAGAGTCGAATGCCTAACTGACTGAGCCACCCAGGTGCCCCTCCATTATTTTAAAATGTCTTGATTTCCCCCTTCCTTCTTGAAGTATATATTCTTGAGGTATGCAATTCTGGTGTTGACAATTCAGATTCCTGTGCCCAAAGAGTTGTGTGGGAAAGATCAACAGCATCTCTGGACCTCAAAGACCATGGACTTTTCAGAGGTAACCAGAATGAAACCCACATCTCTGGAAAGCATATGAAGCCAAAGATTTCTTTCTTACATTGCACTTATAATTAGGGAAGGGGTCCCAATAGTAACCCAGAGTGAATTTACCACTATCTCTGTAGTATAGAAGCTTAGGGCCAAATTTAATTTGATTAAAAAAAATAAATAAAGTAATATAGGTCTTGCACACTTAGCTTTGTAAAATACAATTTAAACCTTTTATAATGATTTTCATTTTTACCTAGTTCTGGCAGGGGAATGGGAACTCTTGATCCCAGAACAATTCTACTCACCTCTTTTTTATTTTTTCTAATTTGTTCATTTAATTTCTGGATCACTGTAGCCTTCTATGATGCTATGCTCTTGGTTTTTCAAAGAAAACATCTAAAACAAGTCACCTTTTCTTACAGGGCTACCGCTACAGACTGTGGAATGACTTTAGCTTGGGCCCCAGTGTTAAAAGAAAATTCATCAAAGGGAGCATGAGTTTCAAGTGTGAGGTCTCCCTCACCTTGCACTGGAATGTCACCTGTAACTTTAAAGGTAAAAATGCCTCCTTTTATACTATCTATTCACTCTGTGGTCTGGGAATTGCAGACATTGCCTAGACAATGTGAGTCTGCTTTTGTAGTTTTACAGACATAGTGGACATTATTGGTTCTATTTAAGATACCTGGTGTACCATGTACTCTTCCTAAGGCTGCATTTTTTTTTTTTCTATTATTCTGTGTTGGGTCCTGAAACCTCCATCCTTATCTTCTGCTTAAAATATTTTTAAAGTATTTCATGCTCTCATTTTTTCTAATTTTCTTTTTACTAATTTAAAAACATTTGGGGCACTCCATAGATACTATAGTTGTAAATACACTCCTGACTATCAAATAGTTATCTCAAGGCTAAGTCTGTCCCTCTCCCTGATGCCATACCTGCATAACCTCTACAACTATGTATGGGAATTTCCCCAAGGATGTAGCAAATATATTTCAAACACAAAATATACAAAACTAAACTCCAACCTTCCCATTCAAATCAGCATTTTCTCCTGTGAGCCCCATCTCAGGAAATGGCACCACTGTGTATCCAACCAGGAGCGCAAGCTATATTTTCACCCACTTCCAGGTTCAAACTGTTACCAAGACTTAAAACCTAAATATCATACAAAATTCTTTCCCCTCCATCCCACTGCTACTTTCTTAGCTTAGCTTCCAATCCTTTCTCATCTAAACAAACTACTAACGTTACTACTGCTTCTTTTCTCCTTCCTTGTGCTAATTCTGCGACCACTACTAATAACAATAGAAATAATAAAACCATAATAACAGCCAACATTTATTAAGTACTTTCTAGGAGTCAGGAATTGTTCTATGTGCTTACCATAATTTGATTAATTACTTCTCTTTGCACAACTTTAAAGAGTAAGTTCTACCTTTAATCCCAATGTACAGATAAAGAAACTGAGGGCACTAAGAAAAATTATATATGTTAACCAATGAATTACAGCTTGTGAGAGGAAGAGCAAGCATTCAAGCCCAAGACATGTGACTCCAGAACTAGGCCAGCTAACCACTACCCTGGTGCCTCCAAACTCACCTCCACCCTCCTCCAATCCCTTCTTCAAGCCACAGTGATGGTTTTTAAATGAAAATCTGACTCACCCATTTAAAACCCTGAAGATTCATGAAATGGCTGCCTATGTCACTGAAAAACATTCATTGCCCACACCATCCAGGCTCATCAACCAGAGCACACATCCTCCTAGCATGTTCCCGTCACATTAGCCACTTATGAGGTCCTTTGCACAGATCCTTCTGATTTTATAGCCCGCCCCCATCTTCTTCCCCCAGCTGAAGTCTATTCTTACTCCAAGTATGTAGGTGGGTGGTAACCTCTCAGCAATCTCCAGGGCAGGTGGTTTCCATTAGCCAGGGGCCATGCTGCAAAACAGGTGGCAGGTATAAGGCATTAGGTTGGCATTGGCAGCATCTGAGGAAAAGGTGTTCCAGCCAGGGAGTGGAGATTTGGTAATAGCATCTTCGACAGCCTCTTTCACATTTATTGCTGTGGCTTGTATTGGCTATTTACGGCTTTCACTGCTACACAGGAAATTTCCTGAGGATAAGAACTATGATTTTTACCCTGGATCTCATTTGCAAGCTCAGTGCCTCATAAACTAATGAATGAATGAATGAATGAATGAATGAATGAATGAATGAATGACAATGCAGTCTCTCCCACCATAGTGAGCAGATATACAGACAAATAGTTGCAAAGCAAAATGAGTAGTACATGAGAAATGCAAACAAGTGACTCACTCAGTGTTGGGTTCCAAGAGAATAGGACCCATTAAGAGCAGGGTTTCTGTCAACCTTTATTCCCTAGTGTATCCCCTGAACCTAATAGAGGACCTAGATGTTACTAGGTACTCAACAAATACTTGTTGACTAAATAAAAGAATTTGTAGTGTGCTTGGGTGGCTCAGTCAGTTAAGTATCTGACTCTTGGTTTCAGCTCAGGTCATGATCTCACAGTTTGTGACTTCGAGCCCCCATACTGGGTTCTGTGCTGACAGTGTAGAGCCTGCTTAGGATTCTCTCTCCCTCTCTATCCCTCCCCTGCTCATGCTGTCTCTGTCTCTCTCAAAAATAAATAAACTTAAAAAAAGAAAAATATTAAAAAATTTGTATGGAGTGAATTCCTGAAATCAAGAATTCATTAAAAGTAGATACAACTAATTTCTAATTGCTTATATACATCAGTAATCAGCAACTTCTAAAATACTTCTCATAGTAAGATTTCGACATAAGTATTACCTGGAGACATGCTAGAAGTGCAAACTCTGGAACCCCACCCTAAACCTAGAGAGTCAGAAACTGGGGGTGGTGCCCGTCAATCAACTTATTAACAAGTTCTCCAGGTGTTTTTTTGTTTTTTTTTTAATTTTTTTTTCAACGTTTATTTATTTTTGGGACAGAGAGAGACAGAGCATGAACGGGGGAGGGGCAGAGAGAGAGGGAGGCACAAAATCGGAAACAGGCTCCAGGCTCCGAGGCATCAGCCCAGAGCCCGACGCGGGGCTCGAACTCACGGACCGCGAGATCGTGACCTGGCTGCAGTCGGACGCTCAACCGACTGCGCCACCCAGGCGCCCCTCTCCAGGTGGTTTTAATGCGTACGGAAGCTTGTTCTAAAGCAGGGGACTGTTCTAAAGCAGAGGACGCCTGAGTGAATCAGTCAGTTAAGCATCCAAATTTTGATTTTGGCTCTGGTCATGATCTTGTGGTTGTGAGACTGAGTCCTGCATCAGAGAGATTCTCTCCCTCTCTCTTTCTGCCCCTCCCCCACCCATGCAACGCTGCTCACTCTCTCAAAATAAATAAATAAACATTTTTTAAAAAAATAAAGCAATGGTTCGCAATCTTAGAATCACATGGGATGTGTGTGTACACCACGGACTGAATGTGTCCCCCCACAATTCATATATTGAATGAATGGTATCAATGATGTCTCTCCTTACTTTCTGAGGAGGCAAAGTGAAAGAGAAGGAAACTCTCACATTTCCCCTTGGTTTAGGGGAATGTAACCATGAAAAGGTACCAATGTGATGATGTTTGGAAGTGGAATCCTTGGGAGATAATTTGGTCAGGATGAATTCACAAGGGTGGAGCCCATCCTATGATAAGGTCAGCATCCTTAAAAGGAAAAAAGACCCAAGCTCACTCTCTCTGCACTACGTGAGGACACAAAAATAAGACAGGTGTCACAAGGCAGGAAGAGGGTTCTCAGCACACTGGTAATGCTGGCACCCTTATGTTTTTTGGTTTTTTTTTTTTAAATGTTTATTTTGAGAGAGAGTGTGAGAGCAGGGGAGGGTCAGAGGGAGAGAGAGAATCCCAAGCAGGCTCTGTGCTGTCAGCACAGACCCTGACACGGGGCTCAATCTCATGAACTGTGAGATCACAGCCTTACCCAAAATCAAGAATTAGCCACTGAATTAATCGAATAAGCCACCCAGGTGCCCCTGCCACCTTTATCTTTGACGTCTAGCCTCCAGAACTGTGAAAAAATAAACGTCTGTTGCTTAAGCCACAGCATGTATGGTATTATAACAGTTTAAGTAGATTAACACAGTGTTTATGTGCACATATATGCACAGTTACATACACTGATATATATATATGTATATATATATATATATATATATATATATATATATATATATATATATATCTCTGTATCAATCCTTGGTCTATCCTGAAGGAGCCTGATTTAACTGGCACTGCACAAACACTGGTGTTTCCTGGTACTCAGAATGTTTAAGGCCAGGTTTCAGAATCCCTAGGTTTTCTTTGTCTAAGGAGAACTGTGTTCTGAAACTCACAGATGTTTACTGTGACCCAGAAGAGTACATCATTCTTCTCCTCTCCCCCTCATCCCTCTCTTCCTTATTTTTGGAGGCAGTGTATGCTTGGATAAAAAGAATACGACCTTTGAAGCCCAAGACAGAGATCTTGCTTATTTCTCAACTCTGCCAGTTAATGGCTTTGTGAGCTTGAGCAGGTCAGCCTTTCTCAGCCTCAGGTTCATGTTTTTTTAAAAAAAAAAAAAGTGGGATAGTACCTCCTCTCTGAATAGTGTCAAGATTAAGTTACATTAAAATAATGTATACAAAGTTCCAGCACAGCTCATAGACCTAGGCAAATGCCAGTCATATTTTTCTAATGTTTATTCATTTTTGAGAGACAGAGAGATACAGCATGAGCCAGGGAGGGGCAGAGAGAGAGAGAGAGGGAGACACAGAATCTGAAGCAGCCTCCAGGCTCTGAGCTGTCAGCACAGAGCCCGACGTGAGGCTCGAACTCATGGACCGCGAGATCATGACCTGAGCCGAAGTCGGATGCTTAACTGACTGAGCCACCCAAGCACTTCAATAATATTTTTAGTAAGAGGTTTTAACAAAGAGTCTGAGATATGTTCTGAAAACAGACAAAAAAATCATGCCTGCAGATAGCCTCACTTCCTTGGAGAATAAACACGAGAAATTACATTTCATGGTTACATTCCCATAAACCAAGGGGAAATGTGAGAGTTTCCTTCTCTTTCACTTTGCCTCCTCAGAAATAAGGAGAGGCATGAGGCTACATTCCTCGTGAAAGTAAAAATTACTCTCACTTTCGTGGAAGATTTAGTTTTCTTTTGAGAATTTTTAAAAATCAGCTTTTTGAGGTACAATTTACACACAATAACACTCACCAATCTTAAATGAGCAATCTGATGAGAAGGTATACATTCCACACATAATCGTGATACAGAATATTTCCATCACATCAAAAGAGTCCTCTGTGATTTATCCTCTCTCCCAAACTGCAGACCCTGAAACCTACAGGTCTGCTTCCTATAGTTCTAACTTTTCTAGAATTTCATATAAATGCAATCATACAGTCTTCTGTGTTTGGCTTCTGCTTTTGACAGTATGTGATTTGTTTCTAGTTCTTGGCTATTATGGACAAAGTTTCTATGAATATTTCTGTACAATTGTGTAGACATATGTTTTCATTTCTTCAAATATCTAGGAATGGGATTGGTGGGTCTTATGGCACAAGTATGTTTAATTTTGTAGGAACCTACAAAATTGTTTGCCAAAGTGGCTGTACCACTTTTCATTCCCACAAGCAATGTGTGAGCATTTCAGTCATTCCACATCCTCGTGGATTGTGGCATTATCAGTTTTTATGTGAGCCATTATTTTGTACTTGTATAGTCTACTTGTGGTTTTAGTTTACATTCCTCTGATAACAATTTTTTTTAACGTTTATTTATTTTTGAGACAGAGAGAGACAGAGCATGAACGGGGGAGGGTCAGAGAAAGAGGGAGACACAGAATCGGAAGCAGGCTCCAGGCTCTGAGCCATCAGCCCAGAGCCCGACGTGGGGCTCGAACTCACTGACCGCGAGATGGTGACCTGAGCTGAAGTCGGCCGCCCAACCGACTGAGCCACCCAGGCGCCCCAACAATTTTTATGAGATATAATATTTTCTATTAGAGAACATAATTTGCTATGTTAAATATTAATATTAATGTAATGTAAGTTTAATTTAATACTAATATCATATTTAATAGTCCTCAACAAATATTGTAGTTTAAATTCATTACAGTTTAAAGTGTGTGTCTTGCACGTTTTATAAATTTGTTCCTAAGTATTTCAGACTTTTATTGCTAGTAAAAATGACACTTTTTATTTATCAATTTCCAGTTTCTTGTTGCTTATATGTAGAAATGCGATTGATTTTTGTGCACTGGCCAATCATTCTATGACATTGCTAAATTCATAGTAGCAAACACTTATATGGGATTTTCCTTAAGATCTGCAAGATAAACCCATCTGTGTCCTGAGAATAAGGCAGCTGTACTTCTTCCTTTCCAGGAGCCTCACTTAAATCTCAAGTGAAGACTTACCTTCTATAATACCTGTTCATTTGGCTACTCTTCACCCTGAAAGCTCTTGAAAAGTTAAACCACATTTTGGACAACTCCTTTTTTTTCAGAATAACATCTTTTTCATCCAAAAATATGCTAAATACATACACATAAAAGATGATATTTTGACATGACATACTCACTCATTGTCTTGATGAACAGTTTCTTATTAGAAACGAAATTATGGAAACAAATTTAGTTGTGTGACCATATTGATGAACCCCAAATGTTTTACTTGTATATACATGCAAACATGCAAATGTTTTGCTCTTACATATGCACACAAAGTGAGATGGATGGAAAGGTAACTTCTTTTACCACTCTTTTATCTATATTAGATGTATGCTATTTGCACTTGTTTTTAAGAGTTTAGTCTTTATGATGCCCTAACAGTGATTTTCTATGCTATAGCTTTTTTAGCTGTGGTTTGATTGCAAGGTAAGAATAAGACTCAAATTACTGCAAATTGTTTGCTATAGGATTCGTGTTTGCTTCCTACTTGATTTTACTTCTGTGAGCATCTCCCCTAGCAATGCTCTCACCTTGGCAGCAGCATACCCTTTCAGTAACAGCAGCTGAATCCAATTTTAATTATTCCAGTATTGGTAAAAACATCCTTACCACCCATCTCCACATTAAAGACGTCAGCACCAGCTAATCAGAGCCACTTAGTCAGAAGTCTGACTTCTAGAACCGTAGGCCCTTCCTCCTAGCTTCCAGGGTTTAAATTTTTCAACCTCCCCTCTTGCTGTCCCAGCCCTAAGGAAATGACTGCTTCTAGCAATTTATACCTCTGAGACACCCTAGTGTTCTCTTTCTCTTTCTTTATTTCTCTTTATTTTTCTGGTACATAGACAATAATTTTAGACACGATTATCAATTCATTACATCAATTCATTTCTGTTCAAAACACTGTTTTGTTTTTGAAGGGCTCTAACATAAAGATATTGGCACCAGGAACAGTACTATGAAACAGACCATCGAACATAGTATATTGGGGTTAATTTGGTCATTTTCTGGGCTTGCATGAGTGTTGAGCTCCTTGTTAATGGGAAATGGATTGTTGGTGATCCATGACATGCACTGGCATATGATTAATCAAAGCCTCACTGTGATTGATTGTGATAAAATGCCCACTGAAGTAGATCCTTGGGAAACCAAATGGCTATTGCCCTTCAGCTAGTGTGGCATTAAAGGTAACAAGGACTGTTGTGTGAGATGGATTCTCTGAGTGCATCGGGACAATTACAGAGAGAAGATGGGGAATCCTCTGAGTGGATTCTAAAGGATGTGAGGCCAAGGAGGATGGAACAGAATTCTGGAAAGGACCGAATTTGTTGATTTTGATGTATCTATGAGTGTTTATGGATTCAATGTGTTAATTGGAAGTGGTTCTATTAGTTTATTCTGGCTGAGTGGCCCTTGACTTTTTGAATGCCTGCGTTTAAGGAGATTGAGATGCCAGAACATTCCTGGCAAAACGTAGAACAGATACAGAAGGCTTGCAGAGATAAGAATGTTAGAGCAGATTTATCATATGTGACCTACGTTCCCACCTTACTGCTACCCTCAACCTGCACCACATTCCCTGAGAAAGCTGAGGGCACACTCATTTTACGTTGGTGAGGGAAGAACCAGCATCTTGGGAAAGCTTTCTGATGGCTGTTCTTTGTAGGAAAGGTATGAAAATGGAAAATGCTGCCATTGAGATGCTCTCCTGATTTTCAGCAGGACCCTACAGTTGCACAGGCCAAGTGTCAGTGCTTAACTGACAGAGACAATGTGGATATACATTTACCGTAATGGGCAGAAGGAATAAATGGGTAGTCAGTAGGTTTTGTCTTGCAGACATCTTTGGCTGTGGCAAATTAATTACAGTGTTTCTAAGGAATGAAATACATAGATAGCTTGCTAAAATGTTACGTGATCTATAAAATAATAATTCTGAGTCTGTTAGAAACCAGACATGAGTTGGCACAATGCCTCTCTCCAAGTTTCCTTTCATAAGTCTAGAACCCCTTCATTAAAAGAAGCTAGTTTCATTTGAGGGTACAGCCTGCTACAGTGCCACACATACATACTATAAATCTTTCTTTGAGTCTTTGAATCTTTTCCACTGTGTGGCACTTACTAGTATGACTGTACTATAGGGAAAAGAAATACCCAGACATTTCAGGAATTATTAGGCACTGACTTTGAACTGGTTTTGACTTCTAAAAACCTAAATGCCACTTTTTTCACCAGCCATATTGAAGGTTTATGGTGGTCATGGAGAAAGTGAGGTTAAAAATGGTATGCTGAATAAAGGTATAAAATGGATATATAATTTTGGAGTAATTAGAATATAGATGATATTTAGAGCCAGGGTACTAGGTGACATGGCCATAAAAGTGGCATAGACAAAGGAAGTCCATAGTCCAAGGATTAAGCCATTTTAACCAAGGGGTTAAAATTTTAGATAGTGATGATATGAGAAGGAACTAGCAAAAGAGGTTGAGGAGCAATGGCCAGAAACAGAGTAGGAGTACAAGCTTAATGTGGTATTCTGGAAGCCAAGGGAAGAAGTGTCTCAAAGGAGAGACAAGCTGTGTCAAATGCTACCGATCAGCCAAATAAGAAAAGGACCAAGAGATGGCAACATGATTTCAGCGACATGGTGACCGGAAGAAAGCAGTTTCAGAGCAGTGGTTGGTCCAGAAGCCTGATTTGACTGCATTCAAGAAAAAAAAAATGAGAAGACATATCGGAAATGGCAAATTCAGGCAGGTTTTTAAGAGTTTTGCTGCAGAACAGATATAGGGCAGCAGCTGGAAAAAACGAGGTCAAGAGGATGCTGTTTGTTGTTACTATTGTAAGATGAAGAAATAATGGCATATTTTATATTGATGGATAGGTTCCAATAACAAGGGGAGAATATGATGGTGCAGAAAAAGAAAGGAGAATTGTAAGGCCATTGTCTTTGAGTAGGAGAAAGGAATAAAATTTAATGCACAAATGAAGGAGTTACACTTAGCTTTGAGAAGTTTATCCACAGTAATAGGAGAGAAGGCAAAAAAATATTAGTTCAGATTTAGAACATATATAAAAACAGAAATAATCTGCAAATGCAAAGTTACTTCTACAATTATAAAATTCTTATAAGCTTAATTTTATGAATTATTATAAACTTATAAGACATTAACATAAGTTAAAAGTCCTTATAAACTTATAAAATTGACAAAACAAAATTGTCAAATTTTGTCAAGAAAAGAGAATGCTCTCATAAGCAAAATTAAGAATAAAATAGGCACAATTTAAAATGTTGCATATATTTCAAAGATGTTAAAAAACTTTTATGACCAACTTTATGCCAAAAAATTTGAAAACAAATTCTAGGAAAATGTAACAGTATAATTGACCAACGAGGAAACAGAAAATTAATAGTCCTAGAACGGCTTTTAAAAATTGAATCTGTGGGGCACCTGGGTGGCCCAGTCAGTTAAGCATCCAACTCTTGAGTTAGGTTAAGGTCATGATCTCACAGTTGTGGGATCGAATCCCATGTCAGGCTCTGCACTGTAAAGCCTACTTAAGATTTGCTGTCAGGGTGCCTGGGCGACTCACTAGGTTAAGTGTCTGACTTCAGCTCAGATCGTGATCTCCCGGTCCAGGAGTTCAAACCCCACATCAGGCTCTGTGCTGACATCTCAAAACCTGGAGCCTGCTTCAGATTCTGTGTCTCCCTCTCTGTCTCTGCCCCTCCCCCACTCACACTCTGTCTCTCTCTCTCTCTCTCTTCCTCAAAAATAAACATTAAAAATTTTTTTAAAAAGATTTGCTGTCATTCCCACTGCCCCTCTCATCTGCTTGCATGCTCTCTCTCTAAGTAAAAAATAAAAAATAAATAAGAAAGTCTTTAAAAAAACTTAATCTGTGATTTAGAATCTTCCTACAAAGTAAACTCATACTCAGTGATAAAGTACTGGAATCATTTCCTTTAAGATTAGGAACAAGAGTAAGAAGTAAAGAAACCATCACTACTTATATCCATCATTGTATTAGAGAACCCAGACCAAACAGTAAGGCAAGAGAAAGAAATACAAGTTATGAGCATCAGAAAAAAATATATAAATACTTGGTATTCACAGACGCTCTCATTGGCCACCTAGATAACCTGAAAGAATAATCTAAAAGAATTAATAAAAGATTACTGGATTGAAAAATCAGTGTGCAAAAGTCAATTGTATTTTATAAACTTTCAACAGAAAAATTATTAAAAATATTATTTCAATAGCAATACAATCATAAATATTTAGAAATATACAAGACCTATGGAGAAAATTGTAAAACTGTTGATAGACATTTCAAGGAGACCTAAATAAATGGAGATATACCATATTTATGGTTCATGATATTCAATATCATAAAAATGTATTTTCTTCCAAAATTAATGTATCTTTTCAGTGCAGTTCATCAAAGTGTTAACAGGTTTGTGTGTGTGTATGTGTGGGGATTAGAGGGTACAAACATATGTGTATGTGAATAAGTGAAATCTGATCACTAACTCTAACATCAACACAGAAGTTAGGTTGCAAGAAAACAACATTCTCTTAAATAAGAATAGACAATAGATTTAAAGGGAAAAATAATAAAAGTTACAATTTTAAAAACAGCCTTATTGAGGTATAATTGAAGTATAATAAACTATATTTAAAGTGTACAGTTTGATGAGTTTTGACCAGTTTGCGATATTTGTGAAACCATCACCCTCCCAAAGTTTCTTTATGCCTCTTTGTAATGCTTCCCTCCCCACCCCCACTCTGTTTCGAGGCAACTACTGATCTACTTTGTGTCGCTATAGATTAATTTTCATTTTTCTAGAACTGCATATAAATGGAATCATATAGAATGCCTTCTTTTTTTTTTTTAAATTTTTTTTTCAACGTTTATTTATTTTGGGACAGAGAGAGACAGAGCATGAACGGGGGAGGGGCAGAGAGAGAGGGAGACACAGAATCGGAAACAGGCTCCAGGCTCCGAGCCATCAGCCCAGAGCCTGACGCGGGGCTCGAACTCACAGACGGCGAGATCGTGACCTGGCTGAAGTCGGACGCTTAACCGACTGCGCCACCCAGGTGCCCCTAGAATGCCTTCTTTTTATCTGACTTCTTTCATTGGGCATAATTATTTTAAGAACTCACCCATATCATAGCAAGTATCAATAGTTCCTTTTTGTTGCTGAGTAGTATTCCCAAGTAAGATTTGAAATGGTAACTTCCTAAAAATATGGGAAAGCAAAGACAAGGCAGATGACCTCACATCCTGGAAATCCTCACAGGAATGCATATTCCCAGTGTTCTTATGTTAGTCCTGGTTTTGCTACCCTGCTTTAGAAAGCTGTGGTTTTAACCAACCAAATACTTCTCAAAGAGCCTGTTGCTGAACACCATCTTTCCTTTTTGCAGACTTTTTTTTTAGCTGAATACAGTATATTGTTACAAAACTGTAGCTATGAATGTATTCTCCTATGGGCCATTTAGGCTTTACTTTATTCTATTTCTAGAACTGAAGCCCCATTTACCGGCTAGTTGATGTGAGCTTTCGACCCCAAGAAAGAGTTTGTGGATGGGTCAGCCCTGTTATTGCAAGAAAAGCTACTGCAAGAAAAGCAGTTCAAAGTGCAAGTTGGCAGATTATCAGGACAGACAACACAAGCGGCAGAACTTCTAAGATACGTTATTTACTCGAGTACAGTCCTGCAACTAACATTTACTTGAGTATTCTCTATGTACTTGGCATTGTTATCAGAATTTTACTTGTATTGTCTCATTTAATCTTTAAATCCCAATAAGAGTAATGCTATTAATTATTCTTATTTTATACTGAGGAAGCTGAGGCTCTCTACTGAAGTAGAGGCAAATACACCCTGGTGTGAATTCTATCCTGACATTTAGTAGTGCCCAGTTTCCTTGTTGGTTACACAAGACTTCTGTAAAATAAATACCATAAAATAACAGTTCCAGCTTACAAGATTGTTGTGTGGCTTAGACAATACAGTGTATGCAAAATGCTTACCACAGTGCTTCACACAAAGGAATAAATGGTAGCTATAATTACTATCATTATCATTATTATTACCATGACCAAGTAGTAATGCTTTCAACCATTATTACCTTCAGTCAATTACTCGAAAGTAAAATGTTTCCAAACCTCATAATCAAAAATGAGCTCATGTCACTTCTAAATATCGGACATTTAAGAAGCATAGGAGATTAATATTAATTAAAACGCATTCTGATTTTCCACCACGAGTGTCACTAAGCAGGTTTCTTTGCAGCATTTTAAGACAACTAATTTTCTTTAAAACACACCTAATATTTTAATCCAGTGTCAAATGTGTTTGCCACATGGGTGTTATCTGAGTTAGCAATTCGACTCCTGCTTTACTTTGTTCATCTCAGCCACCTCCCATTTCTTTTACTTTTCTCAGCACAGAATGTGATAAATGTTCCCACTGTAACACGTCACAGGGTAACTAAGGTTACCAAGTTTCACCAGATGAGGGGAGGGAGGGTGATACAGCAAGTCTCCCATGGCATTCTGGAATTCTTTATGGCCAGGGAAATGTGAAGGCTTGCTCTTGACTACAGTTAACTTCACGGTGACTTCTAGTGTGAGTGCTTCCTTCCCCATACATCTGATCATAACCAAGGACTATAGGCTCTCAGCCAAGATAAGGTGGGGACCACTGGCTTGCCACATGACCTTGCATGCCACATGACAAAATTAGCCTTTCCAGTTGCACCTCTCCCTATCCTCATTCCACTAGGATTAGTGCAATGACCTTTTCTAATTGGATGGCATAAATTCCTGTCTGGATTCTTACTCTGAATTGTAGTTACCAATCATATGACTGTAAGAAAATACTCCAGTCTGTTAGCACCAGGCAGCTGGAGGAGGAAACCAAGGTAGGAATCCTTGTTCTACAAAACTGTCCTTGGCTTTTTCTTTATGACAGAACGGATCTGGAAACACTGTCTAGTCTTGTGGGAAAATAAAGATGAAAATTTGGCACTTGTCATTCATAACCATCATGTCCTTTTCAAATACTTTCATGAAAGATGATTTTATTAATTTAGGCTCTTCTTGGAAACAAGAAAGAGTTGGAGGGGACCTTAGTCTAAACTCACCACCTCTCCAGTTTAGGTTTATTGTCCCAGTCATCAGCCTTTAGGATCCATCACATCACTTTCTTATGGCTCCCTCAATAATCCCCTCCTGCACACACAAACACCAAGCTCTCAATACCATCCAGCAATACTGTGATACGTCCTTCGTTGGCTCACTCTTCCATTCATCGTAAGTGGTACGTCCAACCCTCTACTCTCCCTGAATCTCCAGCCCTCACCACTCCACCTACCCAATTCTTTCAGTCACTGACCTTATCCACCTACTTCACAGAGAAAACTCAAGTCTTTACAAACAACTAACCTAAAAGAGTGCATCAACACATGTTGCATCCTTCCACAAAAAAGAATGGATGACTTCTTTATTTAAGAAGATAACCTTTTGGGACACCTTCAGGTGGCTCAGTTGGTTAGGTGATCGACTTCGGCTCAGGTCATGATCTCACAGTTTGTGAGTTCAAGCCCCACATCGGGCTCTGTGGTGACAGCTCAGAGCCTGGAGCCTACTTCAGATTCTGTGTCTTCCCCTCTCTCTACCCCTCCCCTGCTCATGCTCTGTGTCTCTCTGTCTCTCAATAATAAATAAACGTTAAAAAATTAAAAAAAAAAAGATAACCTTTTTACCTGTCCTATGGTTCTGCCTTTTATTTTTTTAATTTTTTTTTCAACGTTTATTTATTTTTTTGGGACAGAGAGAGACAGAGCATGAACGGGGGAGGGGCAGAGAGAGAGGGAGACACAGAATCGGAAACAGGCTCCAGGCTCCGAGCCATCAGCCCAGAGCCCGACGCGGGGCTCGAACTCACGGACCGCGAGATCGTGACCTGGCTGAAGTCGGACGCTTAACCGACTGCGCCACCCAGGCGCCCCGAGGATTAGGTTCTTTAAAAGGCAGAACCGGGGCGCCTGGGTGTCGCAGTCGGTTGGCATCCGACTTCAGCCAGGTCACGATCTCGCGGTCCGTGAGTTCGAGCCCCGCGTCGGGCTCTGGGCTGATGGCTCGGAGCCTGGAGCCTGTTTCCGATTCTGTGTCTCCCTCTCTCTCTGCCCCTCCCCCGTTCATGCTCTGTCTCTCTCTGTCCCAAAAAAATAAATAAACGTTAAAGAACCTAATCCTATGGACTGCCCCACATCATTAATTCATCATCATCCTTTTTCTCTCTGTGGCCTCTTTGCTATCAACATTTAAACATTCTCAACTTTCTCTTATTTTAAAAACATACAATCTCCTTTAACCGTATTCCCCCTGCCATCTACCTCTCTGTTTTTATTCACAGACATTACTTTTTAAAATAATAATTTATTTTGAGAGAGAGAGAGAGAGAGAGATCACACAAGCAGGGGAGGGGGAGAGAGAATCCCAAGCAGGCTCCTCACTGTCAACACAGAGCCTGATGTCTTTTGTGAGATCATGACCTGAGCTGAAACCAAGAGTCAGACACTTAACTGACTGAGCTATCCAGGCTCCCCCACAGATACTACTTCTAATTTAGTCCCTTTCTCTGTGTTATTAGTTCCTCAGGATCTTGTACTCTATCCTACCGCAAATCCCTTGAAACTGTTCTTGCCAAGATCACCGAAGACCTCAATGTCATCAACATTAATTGGTCTTGCTGTATTCACCTGACTACTCTATGGTATCCAGCACACTCCTTCCTGCTGGAAACATTCTCTACTCTTGATTTCATGACACTATAGTCTCCTGTTTCCTCCTATCATAGACATCTCTATCTCTCTTCTCAGTTTTCCCAACTCATCCTGCTTTACCTCTCCAGGAAATGATGGAATTCCCCAAAAGTTAGATCTAGGCTCTCTTCTCATATAAAACTACAAAGTGTCCCTAGATGATTGCAACCACTCTGCACATTTTCATTTACCATTAGTAGATTAATTAAGCCAAAATAAATTTGCTACTAACCTTCTGTGAGGTCCATATCTACATATGTACCAACATATTCATCCTTGTGTACATATTTCAAAGGACCTTAAATCTAATTTGTCCAAAACGAATCTCAATCTATTTTCCCAAAAGTAGTTCTGAATCTTCCCCATCTAATAGTACTATCATATATTCAAGCTCACACAGGAAACTGGGGAATTATTCTTGACACTTTCTTCTCTCTCTCTCCTTTTTAAAAATCTATTTATTTATTTTGAGAGACAGAGAGAGAGAGAGAGAGTGAGCACGTGAGTAGGGGAGGGCCAGAGAGGAGAGAGAGAATCCCAAGCAGGCTCCATGCTGTCTGCAAGAGCCCGACGGGGGCTTGGTCTCACAAACCCATGAGATCATGACCTGAGCCGAAATCAAGGGTGAGATGCTTAACCGACTGAGCCACCCAGGTACCCCTGACACTTTCTTGTGTCTTAACTGTCACATCCAATCAATCATCAGGTTCTCTCTAATACAGAGAATTCCTATGTCTCTCTTGTCATGTTGCTTAAAAGGAATTTCTGGTCCTAAAGGAAAATTGTATTGAAATAACACTTCCAGTTCTCTTTCTAGCCCTCCTTTCCAGCCCTCCTTTTTCCTCCTCAGAGGAGAAGAAATGAATTGCCTTCTTGGTAAGTTTAGGAGAAGGAGCCAGGCCATTCTGTATTTCCTTCTTTTGGTTGTTCATGCTGTAACAGTGGGTGCATTCTAAAACATGTAAAAATAAACAACCAAAAAAGTACAAGACTTATATTTTATAAACTACAAAACATCATTGAAACAAATTAAAGAAGGTCTAAATAAACAAAATATGTCCCATGCTCATGGATTGGAAGATTTAATATTATTAATATTTGCCCCCAAATTATCTACAGATTCCCTGCAAACCCTGTCAGTGTCCTGACTGGCTTCTGTGCAGAAAATGACAATGTGATACTAAAATTCATATGAAAATGCAAAAGAGACAGCATAGACAAAACAATTCAAGAAGAAGAAAGCTGAGGGGCTCAGTCAGTTAAGCGTATGACTTGAATTTTGGCTTGGGTCATGAGCTTGCAATTCGTGGGTTTGAGCCTGCTTGGGATTAGCTCTCCCTCTCTCTCTGCCACTCCTCTGCTTGTGTGCTCTCTCTGAAAATAAATAAATAAACTTTAAAAGAAGAAGAAGAAAAAAGAAGCAGAAGAGGTGAAAGAGGGAGGGGGAAGAGGAAGAAGAAGAAAGTTGGAAGACTCACAATTCTCAATTTCAAAACTTACTAAAAAGCTACCATAATCATGACAGGGTAGTGCTGGCACAGGGTAGACCAATCAATGGAACCTATCAATTCTAGTTAATGATCCAGAAATATAATCTTACATTTATGGTCAGTTGATTTTCATCTTCCAAAGATGCCAAGCAATTCAATAGAGTAAAGAATGGTCTTCCTAACAAGGATTCTGGGACAATTGGATATCTGTATGCAAAAGAATGAAGTTGAATATCTACCTTGCATCATATATAAAAATTAGCTCAAAGTGGATCTGAGACCTAAATGTAACAGACGACATAAAAATAGGTTTTTAAAACTATAAAATTATTAGAAGGAAAAAAAGGAATAAATCTCTATGATCTTGGATTTGCAATAATTTATTATTTAGATATTAGTGCACAAGCAGCAAAAGGAAAAATGAGAAAGTTGGACTTCATCATAATCAAAAACTTTTGCACTTCAAAGGACACCATCAAGGAAGTGAAAAAGACAACTCACAGAGTGGGAGAAAATATTTGCAAAACATATATATTAAAAGGGACTTTTATCTAGATATACAAAAATGATCTCCCACAACTCAACAATAAAAAGATAAATAACCCAATTTAAAAAAAGGGCTAAGAATCTGAAGTTCTTCAGATAAGTTACACAAACAGCCAATAAACACATGAAAAGGTTCCAAACATCATTTGTTATCAGGAAAATGCAAATCAAAATCCTAATGAGATACTACATCACATCCACTAGGATGGTTATAGTAAAAGAAGACAGACAACAAGTGATGCTGAGAATTTGGAGAAACGGGAGCCCTTATAACATTGCTAGTAGAAATGTAAAATAGTGCAGCCACTTTGGAAAACCACTTTGGCAGCTCCTAAAATGTTAAACACAGAGTTACCTTATGATCCAGAAATTCCACTCCTAGTTATATGTAAGTGAAACTAAAACTAATGTCCACACAAAAACTTGTACAGAAGTTTTATAGCAGCATTATTCATAATAGCCCCAAAGTGGAAACAATCCAAATGCTCATCAAGTGAGGAATGTATAAACAAAATGTGGTATATCCATCTAGTGAAATACTATTCAGCAATAAAAAGGAATGAAGTACCAATACATGCTATGACATGGATGACCGAAAACATTACATTAAGTGAAAGAAGCCAGCCAACTGCAAAAACCATGTATTTATCACTTTGTTTATATTAAATGTTCAGAACAGGCAGGTCTATAGGGACACAATGATAGCATGTGTAATTATGCTAAAAACTACTGAATATTTAACTTTAGACAGGTGAATTTTATGGTATGTGAATTACTTTCCTATCCACCTTGTTTTTAACATTTTAGTGATTGACTGATTGATTGAGAGAGTGAGAGCAGGGGAGGGGCAGAGAGAGAGGGAGACACAGAATCCAAAGCAGGCTCCAGGCTCTGAGCTGTCAGCACAGAGCCTGACACGGGGCTTGACTCAATGACGGCTAGATCATGGCCTGAGCCTAAGTCAGAAGCTTGACCTACTGAGCCACCCAGGCGCCCCTCCTATCCATCTTTAAAGTTAGCAACATCACATTTCTCTGACCCTAATACACTGTTGAATAGTTATTTCTAACCCCACCAGAAAAGGTTTTCCACTTGAAAATACTCATGCCATGGGAATGAGCCCACCTGGATAACCCAGGATACTATCCCCATCTCAAGGTTCCTAAACTTAATCACATCTGCAAAATTCCTTTTATCATGAAAGGTAACATATTCATGGATTCCAGTGTTAAATTATGATATCTTTGGGAGTCCATTATTATACTGATTACAGTAGGTAAATTATATCTCATTAAATATGTTTTTGTTTTTTAAAGAGTGGGTACATCCTGTTCTGCCTCCAGAAGAACATCTGCCAGGTCAGATGCCAAGTCTGGCTTGCAGGGGCAGTTTGAAAGCCCATGTCTCTCTGTCCCTGTGATGGGGCCTGCACAGATATGAAATAGCAATCCTGACAAAGTGGATCAATGAGCTAATACACTCCCTTAGTAAGCCATTTCATATTGTAGACTTGGACAGAGGCATTAGGAAAGAACTTGTCACACAACTAAGCTTCCCTCAAATGATGCGGTTGTCTCATGCATCAACTTGTTCAACCTATTCCAAACTCAGAGGATATAGAAAAAGAATTACTGTCTCCATAAGCTCACGCATTGATTTTGCCTTCTAGATGATGCTCATAAACATCAACTTTACTCCATCTATACTCTCACCACTTTAAGTCCCCATCATGGCTCAATATGATTATCAAAATAACTGTTTTGCATATGTTCTTTTTGTCTTCTAATCCAGTCTCCTAGATGCAGTCCAAATGGCCTTATTAAAATGCAAATGTTATCATATGATTCTGCTGAATAAGCCTTCACTTTGCTTCCAATGACTATTGGGATAAAGATCTTAAATGTCTCTCTCACATACTCTAGATTCCAACCACAGTGCCAGTCTCCACTTGAGCCATTCTTTCTCTGGTTCATGGCATCTTAGAACCCTCAAATGCTCCTTTTTTTCTAGGTGGTCCCCTTTCCCCTCAATCTTCACCTGGATGATTCCAGCATAGCCCACAATCTCAGATTAAACTTCTCTTCCCAGAACTCCACTCAAAGTTAGAAATCTTAACCTATACCACTTTCCTTTAGCACCTGTTCTTTTCCTTTGAGGCAACCACAACTATTTTTGAAGATCTTAATATCAATGAGTATTATGTATCATTTCTAATCCCAACTGTTACATTAATACACCATTACTAGTACACAAGAGGGTAACTATGGGGTTCCCACTGTCCCAGGCATCCCTATTCCCACAAGAATGACTACTGAAAAGCTGAAAGAGGGGTGGCTGGGTGGCTCAGTCAGTTGAGAATCTGACTTTTGATTTTAGCTCAGGTCATGACCTCCTGGTTGTGGGATCGAGCCCCATGTCAGGCTCTGTGCTGGGCATAGAGCCTGCTTGGGATTTCCTCTATTCCCTATTCGTACATGCTTTCTCTCTCTCTCAAATTAATAATAATAATAATAAACTGAAAGAGAAATCCACCTGGGAAAAATGATACAACTCAAATGACTTCTTCTTCTAACATAATTTTGTATCATTTGTTTGGTGGTAGAATTAATGTGCATAATAGGATTATGAAGACACCCATAAAAAGGTCATTAATAATCTCATGAAAAAATAACCATATCAGTGATACACATATAAATGGAATGTTACTCAGCCATAAAAAAGAATGAAATCTTGCCATTTATGATAACATGGACAGATCTCAAGGGTATTAGGCTAAATGAAATAAGTCAAACAGAGAAAGACAAACACTATATGCCTTCACTTATATTTGGAATTCAAGGAGACAAAACAAACAAAACAAAAGAGATATAGAGAACAATGTGGTGTTTGCCTGAGGGAAGAGGGTGGGGAAGTGGGTGAAAGGAACTAAAAGGTACAAACTTCCAGTTATAAAATAAATAAGACACAGGGATACAATGTACAGCACAAGGAATATAGCTAATAATATAAAACAACTTTGTGTGGTGACAGATGGTGACTAGATCTATCATGGCAATCACTCTTTATTTTTTTTTATTTTTATTTTTTTTTAATTTTTTTTTTTCAACGTTTATTTATTTTTGGGACAGAGAGAGACAGAGCATGAACGGGGGAGGGGCAGAGAGAGAGGGAGACACAGAACTGGAAGCAGGCTCCAGGCTCTGAGCCATCAGCCCAGAGCCCGACATGGGGCTGGAACTCACGGACCGTGAGATCGTGACCTGGCTGAAGTCGGACGCTTAACCGATTGCGCCACCCAGGCGCCCCATGGCAATCACTCTTTAATGTATAGAAATGTTGAATCACTATGTTGTACACCTAAAACTAACATATGATATGTCAACTATACTTCAATAAAAATAATAGCCATATCATAGAAGGTAATATTTCAATGACAAATCATATTTGTTTCTTCTGTTATCTAGTAATAATATTTTTTTAAATGATTAGAATCATGGGAAGGGAATTCAAAATAGCACTAATTTTGTAAAAATAATTTACATGGCAATATATAAAGAAATAGGTAGGAAAAAATCTTTCAATTTTAAGACTTGACTATACCACCTACTAGCTGTGTGACTTCAGGTAAATTATTTAACCTCTCTCAGCCTCCATTTCTTTGTCTATAAAAAAGAAGAAATAATAATACCTAATTCAAGTGGCTGTGAAATGTAAGAGTAAATTATGATATCTATGAAGTAACTAGTACAGATTGTCAATATCAAACACAGTAATTTCTGGACCTGTAGATTTCATAAAAATTTTACATATTTTGTATATGCACAGCATATATATAAAGTATAAAAATAACATATATTTATATATACATATGTTTGACTTAGGTCAAGATCCACAGAATACAATGTTTCTTTTATTTTGTCAAATAGCATTATGAAAAAAATCTATAGAACACCCATTATTTTGCTGAATGAAAAAAGACATTTTAAAACAAAAAAGCAGATCTTCACATTCAAATTTGGGCTGTTCAGCTTTATGTTATGCATTTTTCTATAGAAGGATGAAAACTTGATCTCAGACTATTACTAGTTTGTGAGCTGGATTTGGAGACCCACAGTTACAGCAAATATTTCACAAATAGGACTTAAACTTAAAACTGGTCTTGGCTATCATTTCAGACAATTCAGTATATAAACCATTCCGGACCAATTCTCATCTGGGCTCTTAAGTTGACTCATGGTATGCCCAAATATATATATGCCGCACAAGACTAACCTTTAAAATAACCTCATGCCTATTGTTTCTGATGGCAGGAAAGTATGATTCCTAGTAGGAGTTTTTTAATTTTAAAATGTTTACCCAGGGGGGCCTGGGTGGCTTATTTGGTTAAGGGTCCGATTCTTTATCTTGGCTCAGCTCATGATCTCACAGTTTGTGAGTTCAAGCCCTGAGTCGTGATTCTCTCTCTCTCTCCCTCTCTCTCTGCCCCTCACCCGCTCACTTGCTCTCTCTTTCTCCATATAAATAAATAAGCTTAAAAAAATATTTACCCCATTGTAAGTTGTTTGGGAAAATTCCAGCTAGGATATTTCAGTCTACTTGTCTCTAAAATAGAGTTAAAGAATGCTTTAAAATATGGGATTAAGACTCTAAATAATGACCCTACAGAGCTACTTACAGAAGGGCTACATTTCAGGAAACTTGAAAAAGACGATTCAGGGCTCTTGTACAACTTGTACAACTTTTTGGAAAGCAAGCTGGGAACACTGTAGCAAAAATCTTAAAATATTTACACCTTTCAGCTTGCATAATAATCCATACCAGAAATCTTTACAAAGAAAGATGTTCGTCTTAATTTTAATGACTAAAATTGAAAAATACTAAATACTAAAATACTAAAAATCCTGAATATACTAAAATACCAAATGGAAAAATACTAAAATCTCCAAATAAAGAAGACAACATGTATATGCTACACATATTACATAATAGAATGTAATATGATTGTTAAAATTTTCATAAAGAGTTTTTAGTTACATTGTGTCATAGGCATTTTCTCAATTAATAGTTCTAGGCCAGGGGTCAGCAGACTATGATAGACCATGAGCCAAATATATTATGCTGCTTGTCTTTGTATGGTCCATGAGCTAAAAAGTGATTTTTACATTTTTAATAATTCAATAAAAATCAAAGGAAAAATAATGTTTGGTGATACAAGAAAAATATATAAAATTCAAATTCCAATGCCCATAAAGTTTTATTGGAGTATAGCCAAGCTCATATGATTATGATAAAACCATATGATTATAATCATATGATTATGATAAAACCATTATGATTATGATAAAACCATAGATTTTGGTTTTATGGTTTATTTGGCAATACAACTACAGACTGAATAGTTGTAAAAGAAATTATATGGCTCATAGAGCATAAAATATTCATGATGTGGGGGCACCTGGGTGGCTCAGTCAGCTAAGCATCTGACTTTTGATTTCAGCTCAAGTCATGACCTCACAGTTGGTGAGTTCGAGCCCCAGGTTGGGGTCTGTGCTAACAGCATGGAGCCTGCTTGGGATTCTGTCTCTCTCCATCTCCACCCCTCCCGTGCTTGCTCTTTCTATCTCTCTCAAATAAATAAAAATAAACTTTAAAAAACTATGATGATTTTGGTGAACCCTGTTCTAAGCAACAGTGCTATTTCAGGTTGGTTTGATTCCAAAGCTCCTCCCTCATGCCATATTTCCCACCTGCTATTGCATAGGGGATGGGGTGAAAGGCAACACAACAAAATGTTAACAGTGGAAAATTATATTTGACAGAACAGCATCTGCCCCATGATAGACACTCAATATTTTTTGAGTAAATAAATGTGTACAAGAATCCTAATACATAAAGAGGGATTCATATGGAATCGGTGTTCTTTAAAAGTCCTGTCAGTCTGTCCCTTGCCATTATCTACAAAGAAGGAGCCCTCAATGAAGAAGCCAACAATTGCCTAAAGGAGATTTTGGGTTTCTTATTATACGAGAATGCCCTGGCTTAAGAACTAATAGACTCATGAAGTAATGGGGAAAGAGTGTTCTCCCATTCAAGTCTCATTTCTGAGAAGGCTCTTTTGACCCTACTGAGTGTGACAAGCTAGCATGGTCATTGGAATTAGATGTGCTTACAACATAGGCCATGAAATAGGAGTGTCTGGTACATTAACGTGTCCTCAGACCTGTGCCACTAGCCACACGTAAATACCTTTATATTCAAATTATTTAAAGTTAAGTAAGATTAATATTTCAGTTCCTTGGTCATACTCATTCATTTCAAGTGTTCAATAACCACACACAGCTAGCTAGCGGCTTCTGTTTTGGATGGCTTAGAATAGATCATGTCCATCATCATAGAAAGTACTGAACAACAAACAGAACAATGCTTTCCGGTAGTTGATGGTATGGTGTGGGTTTGAGCATTTTTGCCCTGAGTCATCTGTGGGATTTGTTAAGCTAAGCTTCTGGTCCCAGTAATTCCATGACAACATATCTCTATATTTAGAAATCATTGGGAAGGGGTTGTCTTCCAAACTTCTATTTTCTAAATTTTAAGAATTGATGTATACCTCTCTTCCTTTATGCTTGAGATCCAAAAACTAAGCATGGCTTCTTGTCTCCCATTAGAAATGCAACGACTGTTTTTTCACAGCATATAATTCTTATTATGTAATTATGATAGATCAAGCTCCGTGGATGAACATTGCTAATCATTTCTTTCTCTTCTCTGCTTCTCTATGATGTGTTTAAAGCCTTGTGGGCTATAAATCAAGTAATTGTTGAATGTGTACTGGCTTGCAACCTTACTTATAACACTGTTCTCTACTCCCAGGGCCTTTTCTCCAAGCCTCTGAGAGTACTTTACATCTCTGTACTCATTAGAACATCTCATTCTCCTGGATGGGTGACAGGGATTAAATCTGCTCACAGATGAGAGACAAAGGGAAAGAGAATTATAAGGTCACTGTGTGACATTGACCATTCTAAGAACCGAATCCACTAAACCAACAATAACTGACCCAGTGCTAATAGTGATGATTTGACCTTTGCAGAACATTCCTCATCCAAAACTTCTTTATAGGCATTTTTAAAATTTCTGGAAACATTTTCTGCATGTGGAAAAGAGCAACTTTTTTTTCTTCCCTTTTTTTCTTCTGAATGCTCATTTTTTTTTTAATTTAGCAAGTATAAAGGAGGGAAAAAAATCCAGAAGCCAATTGCTAATTAATTTTTTTTCATTCAAGAAATATTTAGTGAATGCTTAGTACATGCCACATACAATTTTACTTGAAGACAACTTTCCACTTTACTGCTTGGTGCTTTATATAAATATAAATCTGGGAAATAGCAGAGTACAGTAGAAACAACAAGATCTTCAGCATCAAACCAATCTGTGTACAAATCCTGGCTCTGACACTTACTGTGTGAAGTTGGGCAAGTCACTTAAGCTCTCTGAGTCCCATTTCCTCATATGTAAAATCAGTATATTAATGGAGGCTCTGAAGTTTTTCTAAAGACTCAAATAATCTCTGCTGTCTTGGATAGTATCTAGGTTGTTTGGGATACAAGCCCATGAGTTTCATCCAGGTTTTTGCTTTGCACCACCCTGGAGCAACACAAACGAGCAGGACTTTTTTTTTTTTTTTTTTTTTGAATCATAAAAAGAATGCTGGAATAGGGAATCAGGGGATATGGGCCACTGGGATAGTGGCCAAGTTTTTCCAAGATTCAAGGAGGGAAGACAGATTTTTTTCCCTGGGCCAATCTTGCAAATCCCCAAGTGTGTCACCAACTACAAAGGACTCCATGTTAATACACCATTCAAAGTGAGAGCTGTTAGGTTCTCAAGCAAAGTTGTAGACTCAACACAGAAGGGGATGTATGCAGGGCAAGTAGGGCTGTGTAATCTTAAATTATAGTGAGTTAAATGGGAGCCTTTGAGAAATGATTAGGTTTATCCATAGTATTTGCAGGTCTCTCTTGCCAGCTCACATACTTCTGTCACAATGGGAATGAAGGAATCATGGAACCTTCCATACAGCCTTGCCAATTCCTTTTTTTTAGTAGGAAGCTGATTATTCAGTTTGGAAATTAACCCAGATTCCTTGTTTCTCTTTCTGCCTACTTTCCCCCACTGTTTTCTGATCAGTTCACTTATTAGAAGCTCTGCCAGAGGGTAGAAAGGAACATGTTCAGGAAGCATTGAGTCAATGTTTCATTGTTTTCTGGTTACACAGATAAAAGTTATTTGGAAGACTATACTCTTAAGACTGTCCTTTACTCCTGATTATGCAAATGACAGATCAATCAAAGCCTTGGTAGAATTATCTTGTTTTCTATACCAATACTCCATTCTTTAGACATGGGCATTCAAGAGCTACCATCTCTCCTTTCCCCCTCATTACCATGGACAAATTAAAATCTGTGTGTACCAAAAATCTCCCAGAGGTTTTATATTTATTTTTAACTCCACACATTGATACCAAACTAGTTTAGAAAAAAAGAAAACAAAAAACAAAGTGAATTTCATCTTTGAACCATTGAGAGCAATTTACAACATATTAAATAAGTTAGAGTTTTCAGGATATAATTACGTCAACAATTGATGTAGTTTAGTTTCCTGCCTTAACCTGATTTTATGAAAAGTGTAGGTTCTCAGAAAAATTTTAAGAACATAATTTTCTAACCATCTTGCCACCATGCAATATTTATTGTTACTGTAGAGATTTTCCCCCCCTTTGCCCCAGCTTGAGATCATTTTATGCCCTAAAGCACATCACTGTATGCCCTGGAGCATATCTTGGGAATCAGAAGTGAATCTTTAAATCACCTAATTTCACATCTCAGCAGCTATGGTTTGGTCAATATCTGAGCAAAGTACACACTGAGGCAGAGGTTAAAAACTCAAAGACAAAACCTCAAACTGAGTGGAAAAAAGAACTTGCCTTCAGGTAGAAACAGTGTATTTTTGTTGATTTTGTCTTTCTTAATAACCCTTTCAGAAAAGATTATCACCTCAACAACCACAAAACAACATCCTCCTCACACCAAAGTATTTTTAAAATAATTAGGCACTGTCTTTATTACATGTGAGTTGTCAAATAGAAGAGATCTGCCTCTGGAGTCTGCTTCTAGGTGATATATCACTTCTGATCTTTATTTTTTCAATTTGAAGATTATTGCTTTTCATATTGCCTGTGAGCCCTTGGAAGCTAAAAATGAGATCCAGCTATCAAGACCTAGGCAAACTACCTATTCAGAATCCTTTAGAAAGACTCATGTATGCAGATTCAACAATGGCCATACATTTTATTTTACTCTCAAAATTATAGAAGAATGTACACCAACTTTGGAGAAAGGCAAAAACTGCTGTGTGACCTTCATCAGTTTAATCAGGCCCAGATTTTGGTCTGCAAAATAGATTTAAGTATACCTACTTCCTAGGATGGTTGTAAAGTCCAACACAGTTCTCATCTATAAACTTCACAGAGTATAGGAAAGACATTCAAATAAAAGCAAATTTGGAGAGTTAGTTGAATATCTTCTTGCTACCATACAGACAGGAAGAACCTATTTGGAAACAGAAATGCCTCCAGGGGAATATCAGTTTTTCTGAAATGTCCAAAGAAGGGGAGGAGGGTTTGTTTGGTTGGTTTGGGTTTAGTTTTGTTTGAGGACTTGCTGTATACCACATATTAGGCTATGCATTTGGTATGTATTTCTCTCTGGACTGCAGCAGTAGGGGCTGACTGACTCCCCATTATCCATACCATCCCCAAATCATTGGCCCAGGCAAATACTGATAATTTCACACTGAATCCAGTGATGGATTCAGGAGTACCCAATTCTGGCCAAAGAGGTATGGCACAAGTTAAGAAGACAGGACACTTGCTAAGAAATTGCCATATGATGTGCTCATTTCTCTCCTACCTCCAGACTTGATCATCTTGGGATGTAAAGCTCAGAGATACAGCAACTATCCTGACTAGCATGAGGATGACGTGAAATCCAGGGATGGTAGAGGGCATCTCTGACAATATCATGGAGGTGCTGAAATAACCAACCTTGGAGTCTACCTTGCTCATGGACTTCTTATATATGAAACAGTTATGTTCTATAAACCAGTTTGGGTCCCTTGAATTCAACAAAACAAAACACCATCCTAACTAAAAACAGTAGCCACCAACTGGTCCTCTTGCTTCTACTCTTTCTCCTCACAGTCTATTCTTACACATTTGCCAAAGTTACCTACCTTTTAACTCATATATTATTATTCCTTGGCTCAGAATTACCCTTAGAATATATCCGAAATCTGTACCAAGGCTTACAGCCTTCTATAGGCAAGTCTATAGGGGCATCCAGGACAAAGGACCACAGCATCCTGTATGATATGATTTCTTTCCACTTCTCCACTTTCCCTTTTTCTTTTTCCTGTGCTTCTTACCCTGCCCAGCTCTGTTATAGCCACAATAGCCTGCTTTCTGTTCTTTAAACAGCTCTTTCCCACCTCCAGATCTACATTCTTGTTTTTCACTCTGCCTGGAATGCTCTTCTCTCAATTCTTATTTCATCCTATTCTCAACTCAGTTACTTTCTCAGAGAGACCTTCATCATCCTATTAAAAAAAAAACTTGCATGCTCACCTAAACCCAGCTCTCCTCTCCATTATTTTCTTCATAGCGTATGTCATTATCTGAAATTATATTATTCATTTATTTGTTTGTCTTCCAAACTAAAATGAAAACTCCATGGGAACAGAGAGCCCAGCTGCATTGTTTAATCTTGCATCCCTAAGGCTGTGTATACAGTAGCATACAGTAGGTGTTCAATAAGTATCTGCGGAATGGGTGAAAGGTGGAATTATTGTAGGGATAGGAGTAACTCAGCCTGGGACAGACAGGCAATGCAGAAAGAGGAATCAAAGCAGATGGGGGAAAATATTCAAAAGAAATCTTTATAGGGTCATTAAAGTCAAAAAAGTACAAAAAGCAACATGAAATGCAAAGAAGAAAGTCTACAAATACCAACTGCTAGAGGTCTAGCTCTGAGAGAAGAAGAATAAGTGGATGTTCCTTTAGCACAACAACAAATCTGAATATGAAGAGGAAGGCATGGTGCCCAGGTCCCAAGAAGAGGTTAAGCTTCATTGTTCCAGGAAGTTAACAGGACCTGAGATCTAAATTGGAAAAACCCTCAGATATAAATTCAACTGTAGCTGGTCAAAACAAAAAGTTTGGAATTTCATATTCCCCTCCCTTCTTTCTGGGGAAAAATATGAAAATTGGAAAGAGATATGAGCTCTGTCTCTAGGAAACTGCTAAAAATTCAGAGAAGTATAAAAACATAGGAGGGGCACAAGCTTTTAAAAGTAGCTCTTTAAATAGTATTAAGATGACAATGTCTTTGGAATACACATTTTAAAAAGTTAATGAATCAGGAAAATGTTTGGAATACACATTAAAAAAAGTAATGAATCAGGAAAATGAATGGATGTACAAAGAGAGAGGTGGAGCCATGTGAAATTTAAAAAGTTTCTCTTCTGTTCACACAAGTGTGAGGCTGAAATCATGTCTTCCAAAGCTTAGAAATTAGTTATACAACAGTAGGGGGAAAAAGTTACCTATACCAGCAAGCAGCTAAAAGATATTTGAAGGCAGTTCAAGACATGAGAACTTTGTAACATATATTTAAAATATGTATGAGGAAGGTGTCAACTAAGAGGTAAATTTAAAAGCTTGACAACATAGAGATGTCCATCCACATGAGTTGTTGGAAAAAGAGAAGGAAAAAAGGAAAATTCTCATGGACTTTAAGTAATATGGAAAAAGTAAAGGTGGCTTAAAGAAATTCATAATGAGAGATTGTAAAGGGGAGGAGCCAAGATGGCAGAACAGCATGGAAGTTTTCCGTGTGTCTTGCATCCATGAAATATAGCCAGACCAACATGAAACCATCCTGCACACCTAAAAAACTGATCTGAGGATTAACACAACAATCTGCACAACCTGAACCACAGAATTCAGCAGGTATGCAGCACGCAGAAGTGAACTGGGGGAGAGACAAGCCGCGGAGGGCAGGGAGCTACTTTTGCATATGGAGAGAGGATGGAGACGGGGGGTGGGATGGAGAATATGGGGAACCCCCCCCAAAAGCAGCTGGAGAGAAAATGGAAAAGTGGAAACAGCCTCAGGGACTGAACTAAAAAGGGAGAAAGGAGAGGGTTTAAATTTCATTAAGACTATAAACACAGGGAGTGCAGAGTCTGAAACTCAGCAGCTCAATACCTGGTGGTGCTCTGGTGAGAAGGGTGAATCCCCAGGAACAGAGTGGAGTACGGGGTTCTTCAGCCCACATGGGGAGAAGTGGTTCCACTGCTGGGAGGACACCTAGTAGAGGCTGTGTAGGTCCCCAAAGGCAAGGCCCCAGTGGACCCAAGAGAACAACCACATTCGCTGGTCTGGAACAAGATCATTAAGCATGAAGTCTGGTGTCAGATGTGTGTTGTGATTTTCCATAGTCCCTGAAATGCTGCTGCTACAATATCTCGTGAACTTTTTCTGAGGTGGGCTGGCACCCGGCTGCAGTCTCTGGGCATCAGCAGCAGCACAGTCCCACAAACATTCCTGGTTGCGGCCAGCACTTGGCCATTACTAGGTGAGACCCTCCCACAGAGGGGCAGAACAGGTCAAAGCCCCAGTCCCTCAGAAGTAAGGACTTGGCAAAAACAGCCGCATCTGAGACAAAACTCAGGAGGGAGGTTCCGCCTAGGGCTTGGTTACGGACTGTGTAAAAGCATGGAGTGGATGGAAGCTGAAGACAAAGGACGGGTGCATGATTGCTGATCAGGGAGAACAGAGTTCTAATACTAGAGACTGAGTAGCTGGGTGATGCCATTTTCACTGCTCCAGCGCATTAGCATACTCACCAACAAGCCCCACAACAATCCACCCCAGTAAGCTAAACAGTGCCATCTGGTGAAGAACGGAGCTGTTACACTAAGCCCCGCCCAACTGGGCCAGCCTCGCTCTTCAGAAGCATAAGTCGCTCTGCCTGCTTAGTTTAAGGACTATAAAGTGCTTCATAGTTTGACTCCTAGGAGAAAACAAAGTAATTTTAGTCGTATTTCAGTCTGTTCACTGGTCCGTCTATTCAATTTTATTTCTTTCATTCTTTTTTTTTCCTTTTTTTCATTTCTTTTTCTTGAATACAGAAAAAGAAAAAATTCACTTTTATTTTTAATTTTTATTAAAAATCTTTTTCTTTACCTTTTTTTAGTATATTTTTTACTTTTGTGTAAATTTTTTCAAATTCTATTTTACTTCCATCATTTCATTTTAGTCTACTTCAGTGTATTCATTTTTTCAATTTTCAAACGATTTTCTTTTTTTTTCTTTCCCCTTTTTTTCTCTAATCTATCAAACCCCTTTCAACACCCAGACCAAAACACACCTAGAATCTAGCATCACTTATTTGATTTTGTGTGTGTTTTTTTCAATTTTTTAATTTTAATATTTTTTATTTTAATATTTTTTAATTTTAATTTTTTTACCTCATTAATTCCTTTTCTTCCTTCAAAATTATGAAACAAAGGAATTCACCCCAAAAGAAAGAGCACGAAGAAACGACAGCCAGGGACTTAACTAACACAGATAAATCAAGATGTCTGAACCAGAATTTACAATCATGATAATAAGAATACTAGCTGGAGTCAAAAATAGATTAGAATCCCTTTCTGCGGAGATAAAAGAAGTAAAAGCTAGTCAGGATTAAATAAAAATGTTATAACTGGGCTGCAATCTCAAATGGATACCAGGGCGGCAAAGATGGATGAGGCAGAACAGAGAATCAGTGATATAACGGACAAACTTATGGAGAATAATGAAGCAGAAAAAAAGAGGGAGATTAAGGCAAGAGAGCACAATTAAAGAATTAGAGAAATCAGTGACTCATTAAAAAGGAACATCACTGGGGTGCCTGGGTGGCTCAGTTGGTTAAGCATCTGACTTCGGCTCAGGTCATGATCTCGCGCTCTGTGAGTTCCAGCCCCACGTCAGGCTCTGTGCTGACAGCTCAGAGCCTGGAGCCTGCTTCAGATTCTGTGTCTCCTTCTCTCTCTGGCCCTCCCCTGTTCATGCTCTGTCTCTCTCTGTCTCAAAAATAAATAAACGTTAAAAAAAATTTAAAAAAAGGAACATCAGAATCATAGGGGTTTCAGAAGAGGAAGAGAGAGAAATAGGGGTAGAGGGTTATGGGAGCAAATCGTAGCACACAACTTTCCTAACTTGGGGGAAGACACAGACATCAAAATCCAGGAAGCACAGAGGACTCCCAGTAGATTCAACAAAAACCAACCATCAGCAAGGCATATCATAGTAAAATTCACAAAATACTCAGACAAGGAAAGAATCATGAAAGCAGCAAGGGGAAAAAAAAGTCCTTAACCTACAAGGGAAGACAGATCAGGTTTGCAGCAGACCTATCCACAGAAACATGGCAAGCCAGAAAGGGGTGGCAGGATATATTCAATGTGCTGAATCAGAAAAATATGCAGCCAAGAATTCTTTATCCAGCAAGGCTGTCATTCAAAACAGAAGGATAGATAAATAGTTTCCAGACAAACAAAAATTAAAGGAGTTTGTGACCATTAAAACAACCCTGCAAGAAATTTTAAGGGGGGCTCTCTGAGGGGAGAAAAGATTAAAAAAAATCAATCAATAAATAAATAAGGACCAAAATCAACTAGATTATAAAGGACCAGAGAACACCACCAGAAACTAACTCTACAAGCAACAAAATAGCAATAATTTCATATCTTTCAGTACTCACTCTAAATGTCAATAGACTCAATGCTCCAATCAAAACACAAAGGGTAACAGAATGGGTAAGAAAACAGACCCATCTATATGCTGTTTACAAGAGACCAACTTTAGACCTAAAGGTACCTTCATATTGAAAGTAAGGGGATGGGGGCGCCTGGGTGGCGCAGTCGGTTAAGCGTCCGACTTCAGCCGGGTCACGATCTCGCGGTCTGTGAGTTCGAGCCCCGCGTCAGGCTCTGGGCTGATGGCTCAGAGCCTGGAGCCTGTTTCCGATTCTGAGTCTCCCTCTCTCTCTGCCCCTCCCCCGTTCATGCTCTGTCTCTCTCTGTCCCAAAAATAAATAAACGTTGAAAAAAAAAAAAAAAACTTTGAAAGTAAGGGGATGGAGAACCATCTATCATGCTGATGGTCAACAAAAGAAAGCCAGAGTAGCCATGCTTATATTAGACAAACTAGATTTTAAAATAAAGACTATAGCAAGAGATGAAGAAGGGCACTATATCATACTCAAGGGGTCTATCCACCAAGAAGACCTAATAATTGTAAACATTTATGTGCCAAATGTGAAGCATCCAAATATATAAATCAATTACTCACAAACATAAAGAAACACATTGATAGTAATACCATAATAGTATTCAATATCCCACTCACAGCAATGGACAGATTATCTAATCAAAAAATCAACAAGGGAACAATGGCTTTGAATGACACACTGGACCAGATGGACTTAACAGATATATTCAGAACATTTCACCCTAAAGTAACAGAATATACATTCTTCTCCAGTGCACATGGAACATTCTCCAGAATAGACCACATACTGGGACACAAATCAGCCCTCAGCAAGTACAAAAAGATCGAGATTATACTGTGCATATTTTCAAACACTATGAAACTTCAAATCAACCATAAGAAAAAATTTGGAAAGGTAACAAATACTTGGAGACTGAAGAACATCCTACTAGAGAATGAATGAGCTAACCAAGCAGTTAAAGAAGAAATTAAAAAGTATATGGAAGTTAATCAAAATGCTAGCACCACAACCCAAAACCTCTGGGATGCAGCAAAGGCAGTCATAAGAGGAAAGTATATAGCAATCCAGGCCTTCCTAAAGAAGGAAGAAAGGTCTCAGATACACAATCTAACCTTACACATAAAACAGCTGGAAAAAGAACAGCAAATAAAACCCCAAACCAGCAGAATGCAGGAAATAATAAAGATTAGAGCAGAAATTAATGCTATTGAAACCAAAAACAAAAAACAAAAAAGCAGTAGTACAGATCAATGAAAGCAGAAGCTGGTTCTTTGAAAGAATTAACAAAATTGATAAACCACCAGCCAGTTTGATCAAGAAGAAAAAGGAAAGGACCCAAATAAATAAAATCAAGAATAAAAGAGGAGCGATCACAACCAACACAACAGAAATAAAAACAATAATAAGATAATATTATGAACAATTATATGCCAATAAAATAGGCAATCTGGAAGAAATGGACAAATTCCTAGACACATATACACTACCAAAACTGAAACAGGAAGAAATAGAAAATTGGAACAGAACTATAACCAGTAAGGAAATTGAATTAGTAATCAAAAATCTCCCAAAAAAACAAGAGTCCAGGGCCAGATGGCTTTCCAGGGGAATTCTACCAAACATTTAAGGAAGAGTTAATACCTATTCTCTTGAAGCTGTTCCAAAAAATAGAAATGGAAGGAAAACTTTCAAACTCATTCTATGAAGCCAGCAATATCTTGATTCCAAAACCAGACAGAGACCCCACTAAAAGGAGAACTATAGACCAATTTCCCTGATGAACATGGATGCAAAAATCCTCAACAAAATATTTAGTCAACCAGTTTCAACAGTACATTAAAAAAATTATTCACCACGATCAAGTGGGGTTTATACCTGGGATGCAAGGCTTGTTCAATATCTGCAAAACAATCAATGTGATACATCACATCCATAAAAGAAGGGACAAGAACCATATGATCCTCTCAATAGATGCAGAGAAAGCATTTGACAAAATACAGCATCCTTTCTTGATACAAACCCTCAAGAAAGTAGGGATAGAGGGATCATACTCAACATCATAAAAGCCATATATCAAAGACCCAACGCTAATATCATCCTCAATGGGGAAAAACTGAGAGCTTTCCCCCTAAGGTCAGGGACAAGACAGCGATGTCCACTCTTGCCACTGTTATTCAACATAGTATTGGAAGTCTTAGTCTCAGCAATCAGACAACACAAAGAAATAAAAAGCATCCAAATCAACCAGGATAAGGTCAAACTTTTGCTCTTTGCAGATGACATGATACTCTATATGGAAAACCTAAAAGATTCTACCAAAAAACTGCTAGAACTGATTCATGAATTCAGCAAACTTTCAGGATATAAAATCAATGTGCAGAAATTGGTTGCATTCCTATACACCAACAATGAAGCGACAGAAAGAGAAATCAAGGAATTGATCCCATTTACAGTTGCATTAAAAACCATAAAATACCTAGGAATAAGTCTAAGCAAAGAGGTGAAAAATCTATACACTGAAAACTATAGAAAGCTTATGAAAGAAATTGAAGAAGACACAAAGAAATGGAAAAAGATTCCATGTTCCTGGATAGGAAGAACAAATATTGTTAAAATGTCGATACTACCCAAAGCAATCTACATATTCAATGCAATCCCTATCAAAATAACACTAGCATTCTTCACAGAACTAGAATAAATAATCCTAAAATTTGTATGGAACCAGAAAAGACCCTGAATAGCCAAAGCAATCTTGAAAAAGAAAACCAAAGCAGGAGGCATCACAATCCCAGACTTCAAGCTATACTACAAAGCTGTCATCATCAAGACAGTATGGTACTGGCACAAGAACAGACCCTCAGATCAATGGAACAGAATAGAGAGCCCAGAAATGGACACACAAAAGTACGGCCAACTAATCTTTGACAAAGCAGGAAAGAATATCCAATGGAATAAAGACAGTCTCTTCAGCAAATGGTGCTGGGAAAACTGGACAGCAACATGCAGAAGAATGAACCTGGACCACTTTCTGACACTATACACAAACAGAAACTCAAAATGGATGAAAGACCTCAATGTAAGACAGGAAGCCATCAAAATCCTCGAGGAGAAAGCAGGCAAAAACCTCTTTGATCTTGGCCGCAGCAACTTCTTACTCAACAAGTCTCCGGAGGCAAGAGAAACAAAAGCAAAAATGAAATATTGGGACCTCATCAAAATAAAAAGCTTCTGCACAGTGAAGGAAACAATCAGCAAAACTAAAAGGCAACCAATGGAATGGGAGAAGATATTTGCAAACAATATATCAAATGAGGGGTTAGTATCCAAAATCTACAAAGAACTTATCAAACTCAACACCCAAAAAACAAGTAATCCAGTGAAGAAATGAGCAAAAGACATAAATAGACACTTCTCCAAAGAAGACATCCAGAGGCCAACTGACACATGAAAAAATGCTCAACATCACTCATCATCAGAGAAATATAAATCAAAACCACAATGAGATACCACCTTATACCTGTGAGAATAGCTAACATTAACAACTCAGGCAACAACAGATGTTGGCGAGGATGCAGAGAAATAGGATCTCTTTTGCATTGCTGCTGGGAAGGCAAGCTGGTGCAGCCACTCTGGAAAACTGTATGGAGGTTCCTCAAAAAAATTAAAAATAGAACTACCCTACAACCCAGCAATTGCACTACTAGGTATTTATCCACGGGATACAGGTATGCTGTTTCAAAGGGACACATGCACCCCAATGATTATAGCAACACCAACAATAGCCAAGGTATGGAAAGAGCCCAGATGTCCATCAACTGATGAATGGATAAAGAAGATGTGGTATGTATATATACAATGGAGTATTACTCAGCAATCAAAAAGAATGAAATCTTGCCATTTACAACTATGTAGATGGAACTAGAGGGTATTACGCTAAGTGAAATTAAAGAAAGACAAAAATCATATGACTTCACTCATATGAGGACTTTAAGACACAGAACAGATGAACATAAGGGAAGGGAAGCAAAAATAATATAAAAACAGGGAGGGGGACAAAACATAAGAGACTCTTAAATATGGAGAACAAACAGAGGGTTACTAGAGGGGTTGTGGGAGGGGGGATGGGAAAAATGGGTAAGGGGCATTAAGAAATCTACTCCTGGGGCACCTGGGTGGCGCAGTCAGTTAAGCGTCCGACTTCAGCCAGGTCACGATCTCACGGTCCGTGAGTTCGAGCCCCGCGTCGGGCTCTGGGCTGATGGCTCAGAGCCTGGAGCCTGTTTCCGATTCTGTGTCTCCCTCTCACTCTGCCCCTCGCCTGTTCATGCTCTGTCTCTCTCTGTCCCAAAAATAAATAAACGTTGAAAAAAAAAAAAAAAAAAAAAAAGAAATCTACTCCTGAAATCATTGTTGCACTATATGCTAACTGATTTGGATATAAATTTTAAAAATAACATTTTTAAAAATTAAAAAAAAAGAAATTCATAATGGTATTTTTGAATAGTTGGGCCTCAAACATCGCTTATGAGCTATGACTTTGTCGTTACATAAAAGTTTACCATGAAGTCAAGGACAATAGTGTGACTGTAAACAGATTAAGGCAAAAATGTATTAACAACAGTAGTCTTCAGAAAAAACAAACCACAACATTACAGAAACCATGTTTACCTAGCAGACAAGAAGAAAGGAAAATAAGAAAGCCATCTGTGCTGACCAAAGAGCCCTTAATTCAATCGCTTGGAGCAAGGGTCCTGGTTATCCTGGTTTTCCACAGGACTGGGACTGAATTGGAAAAGAAGGATAAAGAAGGTACTGCCACAATTTAAGCAGTCTTGACAATTCTAATCTGTACCATATAAGATGCCTGACGTTATTTTGACTAAAATAGTAGTAATAGCTAAGAGTACTTACTATCAGATACTTGTTCTAAGATTTTACATTGTTTTTAATCTTTAAGTAGGCTCCACGTCCAACGTGGGGCTTGAACTCACCCTCAGATCCAGAGTGGCATGATCTGATTTTGCTCATATGTGGAATCTGAGAAACTTAACAGATGATCATAGGGGAAGGGTAGGAACAAGAAGATAAAAACAGAGAGGGGGGCAAACCATAAGGGACCATTAAATACAGAGAACAAACTGAGGGTTGATGGGGGTGGGGAAAACAGGTGATGGGCATTAAGGAGGGCACCTGTTGGGATGAACACTTGGTGTTGTATATAAGTGATGAATCACTGGATTCTACTCCTGAAGCCAAGACTACAGAGTTTGTTAACCAACTTAAGAATAAATTAAAAAAATAAAAAAGAGTGGCATGCTCTGATGACTGATCCAGTCAGGTGCCCCTCTAAGCATTTTATACATAAGATCTCATGTCTCATAGCAACCCTACAAACTAGGTTCTCCTCTCCTCCATTGTAGGAGAGGGAAAAGTACTCATCTCTGACTTCACAGTGTCTGGGAAATGATAGACCCCCAAATACCTAGTAAGTGGCTACATTAGGGAATGAGTGAAAAGGATGAGAAGGATGAAAAGAAAGGAGGAAGGAGAGATAATGACAGAGTGAGAGAGGGAATGAAAAAAAGGGAGGGACAAAAAGATATGATTCTGGAATAAGTGGCAATAACAAAGATCAAACAACGTTAAGACAAACCAAAAGACCATAACCAGTAGAGGAAGATGAAGGTCTGAGATTACCTTCAGAAAAACAACAAAATGACACCAGGAATAATTGCATAAAATGCACCAACAATCTCAAGTGGCCAAAACACCTAACACGCCAGACAGGATGGAAAAACACACAAGTCTAACCATATGGAGCTATGCCGCACATACCTTTGGGCATAGTTCAGACAAATGAGAGAATTCAGCCTACCAGAGAAGATGAAAATTCTTTCTTTCTAGGTAAGTAAAATACAAAAAGAGAGAGAGAGAGAAAGAAAGGGAACACGGAAAGGAGAAAGGGAGAATGGGAAGAAGAGAAGAAGGAAAAGAGGAAGAATGACTGACATCCTCATTGTATTTACACTGACTACTATGACCTGAATATTCCACGGTGTAAAATTCTGGCCTGAAGGAAGTGCCAAAAATAAAGGTAGAGTTCAACATATGGAACCATGGTTTTCTCTACTATAGACATTTGTGTGAAAATTAACATGAAATATAATCTACTGCACGATGCTTATTCTGGAAGAAAAGACCACCGTTTGTACTAGGATTTTAGTCTCATGAAGCACGTCTTTATTGCATGAGCAGGAAGCCCGAAATATGGGGATATCTTCCAGTGGTATGTAGAAAGACAACAAAGAGAGTTACACAAGCTTCCATTCTGTGCAGAAAGATACAGAATAGCCTTGGAGAGACTGAAGAATCACACCTCCGAGAACTTGGTAATGTGTTGAAAAAGACAGTTTTAAGACCATAATGAAAGAAAATATTTCGAGTAGTACAGCAACGATGAGATATATCCAGAAGGTTGTCAGAGAGGGGCACAGTGATGTCTACCACTCCATGCTTTGGCTTGATCTACTTGAAATTAGAATTGGCCTGAGTGTCATAGGGGACGGGAAAAAGACCATCTCACATTTGAAATGCCTATTTTCTGGTACCAATTTCTATTACCAACAAATTGGGCAACTTACATAACCTCTCTGTGATTCATCTTCTCACTTGTATGAGGCAAAAATTATATTGGTTGATCAGAGAGATTGCTTCCAACTCAGAAAGCAATCCTATGGAGGCCTCCAGCAAGAAGTGAAGCAGTAACCACTACAAGAAAGAACAGAAGCAGCAAATAGGGCAAGTCTTCGTGTAAAAAAAAAAAAGTAAACAAACTGCTGTAAAGATGGATATCTTCAACACAAGAATCTCTGTGTTATATGCTAGGCCTTGGCAAAAGTCACTGGTAGTGAATTTCAGACATTTCTAAACTATTATAAGATTAAAATCATGGTCATTATCTTGAGTGTCTGTGAATTTTAAGTTTTTAGCAATTTTAAGAATTATCCCCCAAGTCCTGCCATAGATTTCCCTCAACTTTCCTATGTCGCAGATTGACCCAAATCTTTCATTGCCCTTATCTTCATCTTATCTTCAAATGTACCCATAGAAGGTATGCTATTGACATGGTACTTTAAATATTGTGGCTCTGTTTATTTTTGAAAACGAACTATTTATTCATCTTTCAACAAAGATTTTTGAACACCCGCCATGTGAACAACAACAGAAACTAGGAATACTTAATGATGAAAACAGAAGTCATCTTCATGGACTTTACTGTCTAATAGAAACAATTAAGGAGGGACATGAATGCTCTAATTTCTAAAATGACAGTCTTAGATACTTAATTTTTTTAATGTTTATTTATTTTGAGAGAGACAGAGCACGCAAACAGAGGAGGATGAGAGAGAGAGGGAGACACAGAATTTGAAGCAGGCTGCAGGCTCCGAGCTGTCAGTGCCGAACTCAACATGGGGCTGGAACTCACTAACTGTGAGATCATGGCCTGAGCCAAAGTTGACCGCTTAACTGACTGAGCCACCCAGATGCCCAGATACTTATTTAAATTTTAAACTAGGTCAAAGAGTTAAGGGCAAGGATTATTTTATCCTTTCTTGATCCCATTAGAGTACTAAGCTACAGAGCTTTTCTAAAATAAGTGTTCAATAAACAGTTGATTGTTTTGTTGTTAAATGGCCACTGTGTCATAACTACCTTTGTGCTAAGCATAGCAGCTGAGTCTTTTACCCACTGTCCCCAATTAAACATTTGCTGAATGGCTATTATGTGCCAGGCATTGTGCAAGGCCCAGGTGGTCCTGGCTGTCAAGAAGAACATAGCCTGGATGAGACAGGCATGTGTACACATAATTATAATAGCACTTAAGATACACCAGATTACTATGGGAGCAAAGAAGTGTGACCAACTTCACTCGGGGAGTAACTATAATTTTATAATAAGCTCTTTAAAGTGTAAAAGTTTTGTAAGCAGAAAAAAGTGGGAAAGGCTACTCTAGGACACAAGAACATCATGTACAAAAAGTACAGAGGCATAAAAAAGCAGATGGGTTTGGAGATTAGCAAAGCATTAAGTATGGATAGAATTTAGGTTGGGTGGGAGCTGAGTGATGAGAGATGAGGCCACAGCTGAATTAAGAACTTTGTATGCCAAAGAAATGAACTGAGATATTATTCTATGGAGATCAAAGAACAAATGGAACATTTTAAGAACAGAATTGTGACTGGGTGCTTTTATTTACTTGGGAGTGACCACCCCGTGAAAATGTGGAGACTGGAATATGTAAGTATAACTTGATTGTGGAAAGGCTGCTTAGCTAACAGTTCCGGGCCCCAAATGATAAAGGCCCGGTGAGGCTGGAGGGTGGATAGGAGATGTGTCTGCAATAAAGTTGCAGTGGCAACGCAGTGGATGGGAAATACAGAGAGGGAAGTAAATGGAGTCTGCATTGTGTCTAAGTTGGGAGCCCAGTGGAATCAGTGACTTCATAAAATAGGAGGAAAGGCAAATTCTGAGTAGAAAGGCCAGTACTATAGATTCAAATCCTGTCTGTTGTACTCAGAGCTCTGCAATTTGGGTAAGTTACTTCACTTTGCTGAACCACAGCTGTGTCATCTACAAAATGGAAAAATACTATCTACTTCATGGGATTGTCCTGAGGTTAAATGGGAGCAAAACCTATGAAATCATCTAGTTTACTGCCTGGACACAGAAGTTGCTTGATAAATATTTGTTGAATGAAGAAAACTGACAGAAATAGAATAAATGGCAGAGACTAGGATTTAAAACTAGGCTTTGCTATGTGACCTTGAACATGTTACCTAACCTTGACATTTCATTATCTCACATGTGATATAGGGAAAATCTATCCTATCTCATTGGCTTGTTGGGAAGATTGAATTGAAAGCCCTATGCAGGGCCTGACGTAGTCATTGGCACATAATTGGGGGTGAATAGATGTGCACTGAATGAAAATATAGATTAGCTCAACCTGGTCAGTACATCTTATTTAAGGAGGTTTCATAAATATTGCATACACACTCAGACACATACTCACAAAAGAGAACACTGAGTCTGTTTCACATAATTTAAAATTGTTAAGATTCCATTATTTGAGAAGTTAACTTGCTTACAAAAGTTTGCTTATTTTTCAATAATGTCCAAAAAAATGGCATGCCTCTCAATCTATTTGTGTTATATAAAAATTAGAAACTACCTTCATATCTTCTCATTAAAAACAAAGCCAGGTACATAGCTAAACCTTTGTGCAGAGGCTAGACGGCCTGCGTAACTTTTGCTCCATAGAAGTAGCGCTAAGAAAACTTGAAAACCATTATTTTTAAATAACCCAAGTACTACCAGCATTACTTCACTTTTGATTTGTTTGAACACCTTTAATGATTTGTTTTAATTCTATTCCTGCTTGGATAAATACATTTTACCTTGTATATTGTGGCTGTGACAGATAATGTTAGATGTTTCCCAGTATACCTTCTTTTCCACTTTCTTTTATATTTTTTACATTTTTTAAAATAAATTAAAAAAAAATTAATGTTTATTTTTGAGAGTGAGAGTGTGCGTGAGCATGAGTGGGGGAGGGGAGAGAGAAAGGGAGGCACAGAATCCAAAGCAGGCTCCAGGCTCCAAGCTGTCAGCACAGGGCCTGACACAGGGCTCGGACTCACGAGCCATGAGACCATGACCTGAGCCAAAGTCAGACAGTCAACAGACTGAGCCACCCAAGAGCCCTCCACTTTCTTTTAATAGACGAACCCACCTCTTCACACTCCAACCTTCTATCTCCAGCCCATTGTTTAGAAGCATGGCCTCCCAGTGCAGACTACATTTCCCAGCATCTCTAGAAGCTAAATAAGTTCCTGTGCTAAAATTCCGGGAGATGGAAGATGAGTGAAATTGATATCTTTCATTTCTGGGTCATCTCCTTAAATACTTGCTCTGTACTCTCCCCTGTCCCTTATTCTGTGGGCTATCGCACAGATGTGGTAGAGACCCAGGTTCGGTAACGCTGAAGAGCATGACATCAGTGAATGGTAATGAAGCAGAAAGGAAGGAACTTGCGTCCTTTAATGACCTAGAGGAGTCAATCTACTTCACCACCTGGATCGGCGGGACTGTAATGTGAGAAACACATTTCTATCTGTGTAAGCCATTACATTTGGGGTTTTTGTTGTTGTTGTTATTATAGCATCTTAGTCTCTACCCCACCTAATGCAGGGTTTTACCTTTTTTTTTTTTCAAGAAAAAAAAATGGCTTCACTTGTGAAAATTGCCTGCAGGACTTAGGGGACAAATAGATTTTTGAAGACAAAAGTCTGATGTGTCAAGCTGAACTCTGAATATTCATTATCATTCCAAGGGCTTTCCATTGCTCCTCACTTGATAATGGTATTTTGAGTTCTAATGGAGAATGCTTAATTGTCAACTTGGTTGGTTTTGATTATGATTACACTGGTTTGCAATGAAGTAACACTTCTCCATTTATTTTACTAACTCTGCCAGTGAGTAGTGTTTGACTAAACTAAAGACCCTTCAATTTGCCTTATCTCTGTTATTAGACTTAGCCACAAATTAGATTTTAAAAAATGGAGGGTCTCAAAAGAGAATGTCTAAAAAAAAATGGTTCACTAAGTTTTAACCATGAAATAATAGTGTCAATTTTGTATACCATAACCTCCGATTTCCATTAAAACTTTTTTAATTTTTTTTACTAAAGGGCAGTCAGTATTGGAAATAGAAGTCTATTATATTGTTTTGCCACTATTGTGGCAAATGAGGTAAAACATGATTCAAGATTCTAATTTTGCATACCTTCAGCATAGGGTATTTGCGTCAGTGATTTTATTACTAGTGTAATGAATAGCTATGAGATGGCTTAGTTGTCAAAAATAAAGTCAATAAAAAAGAGAGGTGATAAAAGAATTAGAGCATCAGGTGATGGTGGAATATAGCATAACATAGACAGAACATATCAAAGTTATCATATATGGCCACCTATACAACTTAACTCAATCACAAATAGGACTGTTTTGGATCAACTGACTTGAAAAATAACCTCACTATTGAAATTTCAGTCACTTTGAATAATTCCCAGCTTCAGTGAAGCCAAATCAGTTTCTTCCCCTCACCTTCCCGGTAACCAGTGACAGCTGATGTAGTGGAAAGAACTCTTGGCTAGGAGTCAGGAAACTTCATTGCTAGGCTTGGCTTTCCCACTTAGTAAGTGTGAATTTGGGCAGGTCATTTAACCTTTGTGCAGAGTGATTATGAAGTTCAGAATAGGATCATCTCTAAGAAGTATTTTGAAAAATAAAAAGCTTATACAAATATACAATAGCATATGTGTGTGTGTGTGTGTGTGCATGTGTGCATATAAGAAAAACTAACATTATCAATAATAGCCACCTATAAATGTATTTGTTCATATACACATATGAACACATATCTACAGATATGTACATGTATATATGTAAAGGTACACACACATGGTAGCTAAATTAAAAACTTTTACTATTTGGGATTTGTGTCCTGGTTGCCTCAGAGTCAAGGCAGTTATAGATTAACACACAATGCCAACGTGCAATGAAGAACTCTGAAAAAAAGACAAAGTCTATGTAGATGACATTTAAGAAGTATCTTTTAGTGGAGTCCTCCCGCTCTTCATTGATGGTTGAAAGCAAAGCAGACGAGGAGACTTTTGCTGTAATCATAACAGGTTACCAATAATTTATTGAACACCTCTAAATTCCCCCACCCCAAATAAAAGAATCTTAACAACGACCTACAAGGTTTCATCCATATCCTATTCCTCTGTCTCCCCTCTCTGGGTGATAAAGTTCATAGGCCACCTCTGCCAGAGTTTTCAGGAAGTAACATCTGGAAGGTGTCAAGTTCTCATAATGGAACACAGGGTACACATTAGGCTTGTACCCTAAGGTCAGTACGACTGTTACTGTAACATTCTTTTGAACTTTTAGTGATCATCCAAGATTAAGGAACAAACTAAGAATCATGAGAATAACTAATCTTCCCCCTACCTAGTTCTACATCACCTGATAATTGTTGAGGCCCAATAACAATTCTAAAATAAATTCAAGTGAGCTACATTCCTGTTTATGTAAACATAAATAAATTAGGAATGAATTTCATTGTGAGGCAGAGGGTAATACAAGCATCTTGGATTCATGAGCTCAGACAATACCATTCTATTTTGAAACCATCCATCAATTCCCCTTGATCTTTAATTTAAAACAACCACAAACAGAGCATTGAATTTTATGGTCTCAGTCCTCAGTGTGAACAAAAAGATATATTAGACTGCACTTTTAGTGGACAGATTAGCATTGATGGTCATCTATCTCAAATTAACACTCACAGAATAATCACTAGATTAACATTAGGACTAGCAAAAAAAAAAAATGGCATTTGAGATTTTCCCCCTCCTCCCCCACCTCCAGCCTTAAATAAAATGATAATGAATTTTACAATGGGTTAGAAATATCTGCACAGACGGTATGGAAACAAAGAGCAAGAGCTGATCATTGACTCACATTCTGTACTTTGTTCTCCTGCTGTGGTTTTCCTCATCACTTGACCAGAGCAATCAGTCCAAGACCATTTCCAGGCATTAAAATAATGCTCACAACTAAGACAAAAGTCTTTCAGAAGTTGGAATTTCTTCTCCAGACTAATACTTCTATTTTCTGATACTCACAAAAAAGAGTTCCTAAGGAAGAATTCTGCAGCAATGTATCCAAAGCTTGCCACCTTAGAACTGTAATGTGCCTTTCTTCTAAAGGAGACCTCCAAAAGCATTGTCCCACTTAGTATCACAGTATACTTGCCAAAGAGGCTGCAGAGATCACCAGCCCATTTCACAAATGGAGGCCTAAGTATTGTCCCGGCCTCTCTCCAAGCAGAGAGAATGAGAGGAAACAGTGACAGCCACATATTCTATGCATTTCTTGAATGTGCATTTATGAGCTCACATGTCAATGGCAGACTCCTTAAGCAGGTGTGGAATAAACAAGTAGAATACATTGGGAATGCTGGTCCTTGTGATTAGAATTTAACCCATTTCATGGAGCAACTGCAAAGGGACAAAATGTATGCAAGTAAACATAGTCTAATTGACCCAGGACTCACCCGACCCTTCTTGTCCTCTTGGAGTTGCAAATACCTACCCCGATGGGCAGAAGTCAGCTAGAAAAGAGACAGCAAAGAGAGACAGAAGCCCCAAACTCCTTAGTCTTTATATGCACCCACCTCTCTGTTCAAACATCCTCTTCACTCTGATTGGCTTCTGGTTTTCTCACTGCTCCTTGCCTTTGAAATGTTCTCCACTCAGCAGCATGCAGGGTTAATGTCTCCAAATTCCCTCAGAGCATCTACGCATGTCCTGGGCACGTATGTGTATTTCCAGTGACCCAAAGTGACAGTCAGTGGGAGGTAGCTTCTTGTAACTCCTTTTCCTGGAGACTTGTCTCTCTCCCTTGCATGGCTGGCCTTGGCTTTTCTAAAAGGCTAAGGGAGGTTATCTATTCTCTTCACCCACAGGTTACAAACCATAATGTGGCTCTGTTTTAGAAGGATGGTCTGCATAAATAGCATATCACTGTCAGAAAGAAAACTTAGGTTCTATATTTGAACCCCTACCTTGTCTTCCAAATCAAACACCTCCCAAAATTATGAACCCATTGTTGCCTTCCTATTGGACACCTTCCTACTTAGGTCAACAATATTTCCTTTCTTAATACGATTTTCTCCCTTTTTTCTTCTTTATAAAAGTTTATAAAGTTTCTTCAGACACAGTGGAAGCTATGGGTTGTTTTCTGAAAAGAAAAGAAAAGAAAAGAAAAGAAAAGAAAAGAAAAGAAAAGAAAAGAAAAGAAAAGAAAAGAAAAGAAAAACAAAAATGCTGTTATTCCTAGCTTCCCATACCATATTACAGAATGAACATATGTGATTTTCAAGGAGTAATAACTGTAATAAGTTTTTCATTTCATCTTCATTTCTTGATTGCACAAATGAATATTCAGGTGAAATTCTGCCATAATAAGACAAGGGAGTTTCCAAGTTACTTTCTTGGGGTGAAATTTTATTATACCCATTATTGAATGAAAGCAAAAGAAAAGCTTAAGAATCATTCAGCTATGCATATACTTTGCTACTGTAATGATGTTTGCTGAAATGGCAGATATCCAATAGACCATTTTTTAATTCCATCATGACCATTTTTGATAACCAGAATGTGATAGCATGATTACCTATGTGTAAATTGAATTCTTCATCCCTGGTCTACACAGAGACTACAAAAACATCTTTTTAAAACCATGTTTCATTGAATTTAACTGATTCCTGCTGAATAGATAAATGTCAACTTTTCCTACAGTGTTTTTTCCAGTGAAATTCAATTAGTAATGAGATTTAACATTTTCAACAATAAATTTATAACATGCTAAGTTTAATCTTTTGAAATCTTGCAACAGACTACTGCACCCCTTCTTCCCAATTTCTCAGGGATGGAGATGTACTGAATGTCCTCTCAGAATTCTCAAATGTTGAGTTATTTTTGATTCAGAACATTTCCACTGGTTGTCCTTGAGTAGACATGCCATATTATCACATTACCTTTGGAATCCCTTTAAACTGTGACCCACATTCTCAGTAAGGCAACTAGATATGAACACCTTCTTTTCCACTGACTTTTTTTAAAAGGACATCTCCCTTGAGTAACTGGTCACCTTGCAAGGTCTCAATTCATTGAGCTGAGTACATGTGATACATATTCCTATGAACTCTAGGGACTTTTGTTTGTTTTGCCTAACTTGGAAGTAACAAGAACTTTAATATCGCCCACATATTTGAGTTGTAGAGTTCACAATATTGTCCCAGAGAATTTTATTTTTCAGTGTTTCTTGTACTTTCTTTACACCTTATACACCAATTACACATGCGTGTGTGTGCTCATATATCCACAGTTAAAGACTTAGGTTCTAGGTTAAGTCCCACTTAAATAATTCACAACTCAGCCTTGTGATAAAAGAAAGTTTTCATTAAACTCTTAACATTTATTATTGTTCTCTGTAGATGCAGATCGGAGTATGCAATCTTTCACAATAATCTTTTACACATGGTCTGTTGGAAACAATCCTGTGAAGTCATTGTCTCCTTGTCTTCACCTTCCCTCTCCGAGTGCCCAGACCAGTCTTTAGAAGTGTGTTTAGCTAACACAAATTTCTGTCTACTCCCTAGATATCTTCATTTTAATCAAGAATGAATATTAATGAATTTCTAAATGGCAGGTTTCCAGATACCCATGAATGGGGTAGGGGAAATTGTGGTGGAAACATTGCCAGGGCTTTGAAAGGAAGATAGCAAAAAGAAAAGTGGCAAAATGCATAGTTTTCAATTTTAACAAGCAAAATTGTACCAAATAAAATTGTATTTCCATACATTATTTCTAATACTTACCCTGCCAAGTGGGTACTATTATTATTAACCCCAGGTTTACAAATAAGGAAGCTGAAGCTCCTAGTGTTTCATGATTTGCCCAGGGTTGGATAGCAGTGAAGTGGCCAAGCCAGAACTCAAACCAGGCCTATGGATGCCAAGCCCACCTACCTGTGCCTTCACATTTTACTAGACTTTGTTAGAGGCTTGAGTGGAGGGTGAGAGCTCAAAATCTCCAAGTATCAGCTTCAAGTAATTTAATTTGTACAGGAAATGATGTTCAGACCAGAAGATACCTATGGAGCATCTAAAAATGCTCCTCCTTCCATCTTTTTAAACCCAAGGAAGATACAAAACAGAGAAAACATGGGCTTAAAGTCAGAAAGCACTGACTCAAATTCTGTTTCAGGTAGTTATTATACTGGCTCTTACATTATAACGGCTTGGGTAAAATTAGTTGTTTGGAGCCAGGTTCTTCCATATAAGCAATGAATGTAATAATATCTACTCCATCAATCTACTGCGAGGATTAAGTGAAATAAACCACATGCAAGTTTCAAGGTGAGTGCCTCACTCCTAGTATGAATTCAATAAATGGTCCTTCCGAAGAACCATTCTTTTACCCTTCCTTGCATGGAAGGAAAGGTCCTGCTTTCATCCATTGTCATAGTTTATTTACAATCTTTAGCTCCAAAAGAAGATGTTTTTCAAGTCTATAAGAACATATTCTTTTTTTTTTATGCTTATTTCTGAAAGAGAGAGAGACACACACACACAGAGTGTGAGCGGGGGAGGGGCAGAGAAAGAGGGAGACACAGAATCCGAAGCAGGCTCCAGGCTCTGGGCTGTCAGCACAGAACCCAAAATGGGGCTTGAACCCATGAACCATGAGATCATGATCTGAGCCGAAGTTGGATGCTTAACCGACTGAGCCATCCAGGTGCCCCACAATATTATCTTAATGATCACTGGACAGCAGCTATACCACCATGGCTAAGAGCATAAATTCTAATTCTAAATCCTAACTGCTGGTTTAAATCCTGGTTCTACTCTTGAAAAGTTGTATAATGGTAGCACATTTGCTCAATGCTTCTGGGCCTCATTTTTCCTATCTGTAAAATAGGGATAATAATAGCACCTACCTGGTGAAGTTTTATAAGTTAAATTCATTAATACAAGTCAAGTGCTCAGTACAGTGACTGGCAACTAGCAAGTGCTTTATAAATGCTAGCTATTATTATTAACCAAGCAAGTAATAGAGCTAGAACACTCATTCTCAACCAAGGGCAATTTGGCTCCCCAGGTGACATTTGACAATATCTAGAGATATTTTTGATAGGTACAACTCAGTGATGGGATGACATCTAGAGGGTAAAGGCCAGGGATGCTATTAAGCATTCTAAAATACCTAAGACACCCCTGCAACAAAGAAATAACAGTCCAAAAGTCAATAGTACCAAAGTTTAGAAATACTGAGTTGAGAAAAACCATTCCTGGCCAACAGAGATCCTGAGATATTTTCCCAGGGGACATAAGAAGTCACTAATCAAATATTGCTGGAAAATCAAATAGGCATACAAAAACCACATCCTTTTCAATGTCAAGTAAGCTAATATTGGAAAAAGTCAAATGGTTATTGGCTCTATGGGACTATAACACTTCAGTATGTCTTAGAGTTATGTTAAAATACTCTTTCAAAAGAGTAATATTTATTTCTTATTAGAATCATTACTCTAAAATTCATTGAATGAAAATTCAGAAAGTGCATAACCAAGGATGCACAAGGGCTTCAGAGACTGCAGGTCCCATAAAAATTAATGCTCACAAACTTAGCGGGATTCCTTCCCCCACAGGACCCAGCAAGAGATCATGGTCTGTTTATAGTGGATACTGGGTAGCAAAGAAAGTGGGCATGAATTTTTACGCTCCTTTGTATCTTCACCTTCCTCAACCTTAATTACTTTGTGGGCGATGGGGTTATTTAAAGAAAGATAAATATGAAACTCTCAAAGTATCTCTTTCTTCACAGTCCTAGTGTCTCAGTGAATTTAGTAGGATCTCCAGTTAGGGAGGACTCCTTATCAATCCTCTCCGTGACTTTCTCTGTATGTCTTCTAGCTTGAGTTGAAGAGGGCATGTTGCCAGAACATGCCAGAACTAAGTAGGCCCAGGGGATGGTTTTTCCTTACTAAAGAATAGCCTTCACACTCTGAAGAGGAAAATGGGAAGCTCTCCATAAGGAGAACTGTTGGTCCTGACTTTCATTATTTGGGACTTGATGGCTGGTACTCAGAGAACTAGAAAGTTACAATGAGGTCTCTTCTTCCTCAATTCTTGGAGGGAGATGCTGCTCAAACACAAAAAGCTCTTCCAATGAACAGAAGATACATGAAGAGGTATGACTCCTTTTTAATGCTTGTAGGTGAGATCCAGCAGAGAGGTTCATATGTGTTTACGATGGACTTGGTATTGACTGCCATATAAAGGGAGGACTCTGTATCATTCTGATTTTTTTAAGGACTTAAATATAATTTATTGTCAAGTTAATAACATATAGTACATACAGTGTGCTTTTGGCTTCGGGAGTAGATTCCCATGATTCATCACCTAAATACAACACCCAGTGCTCATCCCAACAAGTGCCCTCCTCAATGCCCATCACCCATTTTCCCTTCCCTCCAACCCCCCACCACTAATATGTACATTAGTGCACAAATGTATCAGGTCTGAATCCCCAGAACCTGTAAATGTTACCTTATTTGTAAAAAAGCATTTTGCAGATGTGACTAAATTAAGAATCTTGAGATGGAGAAGATTATTTTGGATTATCTGGCTGGGCCTTAAATGTAATCATGAATATCCTTATAAGAGGGAGGCAGAGGAAGACTTGACACACACAGAAGAGAAGAAGGCCATGTGACCAGGGAGGCAGAGACTGGAGGGAAGCAGCCACCAGACATTGGAAGGGTCAAGGAAAGGATTCTCCCCTAAGGCCTCTGAAATAGGTGGAGCTCTGCCAACACCCTGATTTCTGTCCAGCGAAAATAATTTCGGACTTTTGGCCTCCAGAACTATGAGAGAATACGTTTCCAGTGTTTTAAGGTTGTGGTAATTTGTTTCGGCAGCCACACAAAACTAATACAGTGGTCATGACTGTGGATTCTCTTCTCACAGACCTCCATCAGTCTAACCTAAGTGGGAAAAAGGAAGTGGGGAAGAGAAAGAAGAATGAGAAAACAGAAGGCAAACGAGATAAAAGATCCCCAAATCCTAAACATCCTAAAATGTACAACTCCCTGCAACAAAGAATTATATTTTTATACCCCCTCCAACACTTTGTACAGGGCTGATTTGTAAGAGTCCTGTGGTGACTGACTACCTACTATTCTATTCAGTAATACAGATGGTCTCATCTCCTTTATCTCTACCTCTTATCATATTGTACAATGATGACTGATACTGAGAATTATGTCCCTGAGGCATGCTAGGTCTAAATCATAAAAAAAAAAAAAAAGACAAAATTCATTGTCTTGCTGGTTAAAAAAGTCTACTCATGCATTTTAGAAAGATTTCTAACTGGAAGAGTTGAGGCCAGAAAGCATTTCTCATTCAACCTAATTTAACTCCAAAATGCAATTAACAGCAATTCCTCAAGTCCCAAATACTCACAGCATCTGAAGATTTATGTATTACCAGAAGAGTCACAGGTTTATCTTAAAATATACCTGAGAGTACCAGCTTTCTCGCATTTACTTCCCAATGTATGCCAACTCTTAGTATAAAAGTAAGCTTTTTTTTATAATTGCTTATATGTCCTGGCTTTAAATTTCCCAAAGGAAAGTCTGCATTTTGGGGACTGTTTATAATTTTCATATTGCTCATTTGCATCCACCATAACTGAAATTTAAGTTCAGTTCAGCAAATCATCCCTCAGCAAGTGATAAGATAACTAGCCAAGTGCAAGCCATTATGTGCGCACATGGCTAAAGAATCTCATCAAGGACCTACGACTATTTGTGAGTGTCCCTCATGATTGCACATTTTAACGTGCATTATATTTTGTTTTTTACCCTTAAAAAGACGTAAGGCACATTGAGGCATTCCCATCATGTAAAAGTTTACAAAAAACACATTCCACAAGTAAGACCCACACTCAGAAAATGGAAATAAATTAAGCAAGTGAACAAATTAACATACCTCCAAAACAAAAAACCAAGACTTAAAATATTGTACACCTTAGTGAATGAAATAACAGCTGCTCTTATTAAAAACCATATATTCCAGGGAGAAGCCAAGATGGCAGAACAGCATGGAAGCTGTTTGTGTGTCTCGCGTCCATGAAATACAGCCAGACCAACACTAAACTATCCTACACACCTAGAAAACCGACTGGAAGATTAACACAACAATCTGCACAACCTGAACCACAGAATTCAGCAGGTACGCGACAAGGAGAGCTGAACGCGGGGAGCAAGAAGCCCCGAAAGGTAGGGAGCCACTTTTGCGGATGGAGAGAGGACGGAGACTGGGAAGGGGGGGAGCATACAGGAAAAGCACCCCTCCCCAAAAGCAGCTGAAGAGAAAGTGGAAAATTGGAAATAGCCGCAGGGTCTAAACTAAAAAGGGAGAAAGGAGAGAGGAGAGGGTTTAAATTCCATTAAAACTGTAAACAAGGGGAGCGCAAAGGCTGCAACTCCGCAGCTCCATACCTGGAGGTGCTCTGGTGGGAAGGGCGAATCCCCAGGAACAGAGTGGGGTCCGGGAGGTTCTCGGGCCACACGGGGAAAAATGGTCCCACTGCTGGAAGGATACTTGGTAGAGACTGTTGAAGCCACCTGGTCCCAGCAGACCCCGGAAGGCAGCCACTTTCGCTGGTGCTGGGGCAAGGTTGTTGAGGGTGAAGCCTGGTGCCAGATGTGTGTTGCGATTTTCCATGGTCCCTGAAACGCTGAGGCTACACTGTCTCGCGATTTTTTTGGGGGAGGCGGGCTGGCACCTGGCCAGTCTCAGCGCACTGGCAACAGCAGGGTCCAGCGGGTGTTCCTGGGTGCAGCCGACTTTCAGCCATTGCTCGTTGAGACCCTCCCGCACAGGGGTGGAGCGGGTCAAAGCCACAGTCCTTCAGAAGTAAGGGGCCGGGGAAAACAGCCACATCTGAGACAAAACTTAGGAGAGAGGTACCGCCTGGGGCCTGGTCACTGAGAGTGGAAAAGCGGGGAGTGGACGACAGCTGAAGACGAAGGACCGGTGCGCGATTGCTGATCTGGGAGAACAGACTGGGTGGCTGGAGGGCGCCATTTTTCACCGCTCCTGCGCATGCGCATGCGCACCAAGGAGCACTTGCAACCATCCACCTCAGTAGGCTAGTAGCTCCATCTAGTGGAGAGCGGAGCTGTTACACCGAGCCCCGCCCAGCAGAGCCATCTTCCCTCTTCAAAAACACAAGCCTCACCCGCAGCTTAATTTATGGACTACAAAGATCTACATGGACTGACCTCTAGGGGAAAACGAAGCAATTTCAATCCTGCTTCAATCTGTTAGCAGGTTCATCTATTCAAGTTTTTTTCTCTCTCTTTTCCCTTTTCATCTTTTACATTTCTTTTCTTTTTCTTCAATACAGAAAGAGAAAAAACTCATTTTTATTTTCAACTTTTATTAAAAAATCTGTCTTTAATTTTTATTACTATATTTTTTACTTTTGTGGAAAATTTTTCAAATTCTACTTTACATCCATCATTTTATTTTAGTCTACTTCGGTGTACTCACCTTTTCAAATTTTCAAACAATTTCCTTTATTTTCTTTCTTTTTCTTTTTTTCTCTTTTTCATTTTTTTCTTTTTCTTGAATGCAGAAAGAGAAAAACTTCATTTTTACTTTCAATTTCTTTTAAAAATATTTTATTTAATTTTTATTACTATATTTTTTGCTTTTATGTAAATTTTTTCAAATTCTATCTTACCCCCATCATTTTATTTCAGTCTACGACAGTGTATTCACTTTTTCAAATTTTCAAATGATTTCTTTTTTTGTCTTTTCTTTTTTGTCTTTTTTCTTTTTCATTTCTTTATTCTTAAATACAGAAAATGAAAAAATTCATATTTTTTCTTTCTAATTTTTATTAAAAATATTTTCTATAATTTTTTCTACTATATTCTCTACTTTTGTGTACTTTAGTCTACTTTAGTGTATTCATTTTTTCAAATTCTCAAACGATTTCCTTTTTTTTTTCCCTCTCCCCCACCCTTCTGTTTTTGTTTTTATTTCTCTAATCTGTCAAACCACTTTCTACACCCAGACCAAAACACACCTAGGATCTAGCATCATCTATTCGATTTTGGTGTGTGTGTGTGTGTGTGTTTAATTTTTAATTTTAATATTTCTTTTAATTTTATTTTCTTAATTTCAATTTTTATACCTCATTATTTTTCTCCCTTCAAAATGACAAAATGAAGGGATTCACCCCAAAGGAAAGAGCACAAAGAAACGACAGCCAGGGATTTAACCAACACAGACACAAGCAAGATGTCAGAGCCAGAATTTAGAATCACGATAATAAGAATACTAGCTGGAGTCAAAAATAGATTAGAATCCCTTTCTGCAGAGATAAAAGAAGTAAAAAATAGCCAGAATGAAATTAAAAATGCTATAACTGAGCTGCAATCACGGATGGATGCAGCGGTGGCGAGGATGGACGAGGCAGAACAGAGAATCAGCAATATACAGGACAAACTTATAGAGACTAACGAAGCAGAGAAAAAGAGGGAGATTAAGGCAAAAGAGCACAATTTAAGAATTAGAGAAATCAGTGACTCATTAAAAAGGAACAACATCAGAATCATAGGGGTCTCAGAGGAGGAAGACAGAGAAATAGGGGTAGAGGGTTATATGAGCTAATCATAGCAGAAAACTTTCCTCACCTGGGCAAAGACAAAGACATCAAAATCCAGGAAGCACAGAGGACTCCCAGTAGATTCAACAAAAACCAACAATCAACAAGGCATATCCTAGTGAAATTCACACAATACTCAGGCAAGGAGAGAATCATGAAGGCAGCAAGGGGAAAAAAAGTCCTTAACCTACAAGGGAAGACAGATCAGGTTTGCAGCAGACCTATCCACAGAAACTTGGCAGGCCAGAAAGGAGTGGCAGGATATATTCAGTGTGCTGAATTAGAAAAATATGCAGCCAAGAATTCTTTATCCAGCAAGGCTGTCATTCAAAATAGAAGGAGAGATAAAAAAGTTTCCCAGACAAACAAAGGAGTTTGTTTAAAGGAGTTTGTGACCATTAAACCAGCCCTGCAAGAAATTTTAAGGGGGACTCTCTGAAGGGAGAAAAGATGAAAATATATATATATATGTAAATAAATAAATACCAAAAGCAACAAAAGATTAGAGAGGATCAGAGAACACCACCAGAAACTCCAACTCTACAAGCATCATAATGGCAATAAATTCATATCTTTCAATACTCACTCTAAATGTCAATGGATTCAATGCTCCAATCAAAGGCCATAGGGTAACAGAATGGATAAGAAAACAAGACCCATCTATATGCTGTTTACAAGAGACCCACTTTAGACCTAAAGACACCTACAGATTGAAAATAAGGGGATGGAGAACCATCTTTCATGCTATTGGCCAACAAAAGAAAGCCAAAGTAGCCATACTTATATCAGACAATCTAGACTTTAAAATAAAGACTGTATCAAGAGATGCAGAAGGGCATTATATCTTAATCAAGGGGTCTATAGACCAAGAAGACCTAACAGTTGTAAACATTTATGAGCCAAATGTGTGAAAACCCAAATATATAAATCAATTAATCACAAATATAAAGAAACTCATCAATAGTAATACCATAATAGTAGAAGACTTCAACATTCCACTCACAGCAATGGACAGATCACCAAATAAAAAAATCAACAAGGAAACAATGGCTTTGAATGACACATTGGACCAGATGGACTTAACAGATATATTCAGAACATTTCATCCTAAAGCAGCAGAATACACATTCGTCTCCAGTGCACATGGAACATTCTCCAGAATAGACCATATACTGGGACACAAATTAGCCCCAAGTAAGTACAAAAAGATCGAGATCATACTGTGCATATTTTCAGACCACAATGCTATGAAACTCGAAATCAACCACAAGAAAAAATTTGGAAAGGTAACAAATACTTGGAGACTAAAGAACATCCTACTAGAGAATGAATGAGCTAACCAAGTAGTTAAAGAAGAAATTAAAAAGTATATGGAAGTCAATGAAAATGATAGCACCACAACCCAAAACCTCTGGGACGCAGCAAAGGCGGTCATAAGAGCAAAGTATATAGCAATCCAGGCCTTCCTAAAGAAGGAAGAAAGATCTCAGATACACAACCTAACCTTATGCCTCAAGGAGCTGTAAAAAGAACAGCAAATAAAACCCCAAACCAGCAGAAGACAGGAAATAATAAAGATTAGAGAAGAATTAATGCTATCAAAACCAAAAAAGCAGTAGAACAGATCAATGAAACCAGAAGCTGGTTCTTTGAAAGAATTAACAAAATTGATAAACTACTAGCCAGTTTGATCAAGAAGAAAATGGAAAGGACCCAAATAAGTAAAAATCAAGAATGAAAGAGGAGAAATCACAACCAACACAACAGGAATAAAAACAATAATAAGATAATATTATGAGCAATTATATGCAAATAAAATAGGCAATCTGGAAGAAATGGACAAATTCCTAAACAGATATACACCACCAAAACTGAAACAGGAAGAAATAGAAAACTGGAACAGACCCATAACCCGTAAGGAATCGAATTAGTAATCAAAAATCTGCCAAAAAACAAGAGTCCAGGGCCAGATGGCTTTCCAGGGGAATTCTACCAAACATTTAAGGAAGAGTTAAAACCTATTCTCTCTAAACTGTTCCAAAAAATAGAAATGGAAGGAAAACTTCCAAACTCTTTCTATGAAGCCAGTATTACCCGATTCCAAAACCAGACAGAGACCCCACTAAAAAGGAGAACTATAGACCAATTTCCCTGATGAACATGGATGCAAAAACCCTCAACAAGATATTAGCCAACCGGCTCCAACAATACATTAAGAAATTATTCATCACGACCAAGTGGGATTTATACCTGGGATGCAGGGCTTGTTCAATATCCACAAAACAATCAGCGTGATTCATCACATCAATAAAAGAAAGGACAAGAACCATATGATCCTCTCAATAGATACAGAGAAAGCATTTGACAAAATACAGCATCCTTTCTTGATACAAACCCTCAAGAAAGTAGGGATAGAAGGAGCATACCTCGAGATGATAAAAGCCATATACGAGCGACCCAATGCTAATATCCTCAATGGGGAAAAACTGAGAGCTTTCCCCCTAAGGTCAGGAACAAAACAGGGATGTCTAGTCTTGCCACTGTTATTCAACATAGTATTAGAAATCTTAGCCTTTGCAATCAGACAACACAAAGAAATAAAAGGCATCCAAATCAGCCAGGATAAGGTCAAACTTTCACTCTTAGCAGATGACATTATACTCTATATGGAAAACCTAAAAGATTCCACCAAAAAACTGCTAGAACTGATTCATGAATTCAGTAAAGTAGCAGGATATAAAATCAATGCACAGAAATCGGTTGCATTCCTATACACCAACAATGAAGCGACAGAAAAAGAAATCAAGGAATCGATCCCATTTACAGTTGCACCAAAAACCATAAAATAGCTTGGAATAAATGTAACCAAAGAGGTGAAAAATCTATACACTGAAAACTATAGAAAGCCTATAAAGAAATTGAAGAAGGCACAAAGAAATGGAAAAAGAGTCCATGCTCCTGGATAGGAAGAACAAATATTGTTAAAATGTTGATACTACCCAAAGCAATCTACATATTCAATACGATCCCTATCAAAGGAACACCAGCATTCTTCACAGAGCTAGAACAAATAATCCTAAAATCTGTATGGAACCAGAAAAGACCCTGAATAGCCAAAGCAATCTTGAAAAAGAAAAACAAAGCAGGAGGCATCACAATCCCAGACTTCAAGCTATACTACACAGCTGTCATCATCAAGACAGTATGGTACTGGCACAAGAACAGACCCTCAGATCAATGGAACAGAATAGAGAGCCCAGAAATGGACACACAAAAGTACGGCCAACTAATCCTTGACAAAGCAGGAAAGAATATCCAATGGAATAAAGACAGTCTCTTCAGCAAATGGTGCTGGGAAAACTGGACAGCAACATGCAGAAGAATGAACCTGGACCACTTTCTGACACTATACACAAACAGAAACTCAAAATTGGTGAAAGACCTCAATGTAAGACAGGAAGCCATCAAAATCCTCGAGGAGAAAGCAGGCAAAAACCTCTTTGATCTTGGCCACAGCAACTTCTTAACACGTCTCTGGAGGCAAGAGAAACAAAAGCAAAAATGAACTACTGGGACCTCATCAAAATAAAAAGCTTCTGCACAGCAAAGGAAACAATCAGCAAAACTAAAAGGCAACTGATGGAATGGGAGAACGTATTTGCAAATGACTTATCAGATAAAGGGTTAGTATCCAAAATCTACAAAGAACTTATCACACTCAAGACCCAAAAAACAAATAATCCAGTGAAGAAATGAACAAAAAACATGAATAGACACTTCTCCAAAGAAGACATCCAGAGGGCCAACTGACACGTGAAAAAATGCTCAACATCACTCATCATCAGGGAGATACAAATCAAAACCACAATGAGATACACCTTACACCTGTCAAAATGGCTAACATTAACAACTCAGGCAACAACAGATGTTGACGGGGATATGGAGAAAGAGGATGTCTTTTGCATTGTTGGTGGGAATGAAAGTTGGTGCAGCCACTCTGGAAAACAGTATGGAGGTTCCTCAAAAAACTAAAAATAGAACTACCTACGACCCAGCAATTGCACTACTAGGCATTTATCCAAGAGATACAGGTGTACTGTTTCGAAGGGACACATGCACCCCCATGTTTATAGCAGTATTATCAACAATAGCCAAAGTATGGAAACAGCCCAAATGTCCATCAATGGATGAATGGATAAAGAAGATGTGGCACACACACATACAATGGACTATTACACGGCAATCAAAAAGAATGAAAAAAAAATGAAATCTTGCCATTTGCAACTACATGGAGAGAACTGGAGGGTATTATGCTAAGTGAAAGTAGTCAGAGAAAGACAAAAATCATATGACTTCACTCATATGAGGACTTTAAGAGACAAAACAGATGAACATAAGGGAAGGGAAACAAAAATAATATAAAAACAGGGAGGGGGACAAAACAAAAGAGACTCATAAATATGGAGAACAAACTGAGGATTGCTGGAGGAGTTGTGGGAGGGGGGATGGGCTAAATGGGTAAGGGGCATTAAGGAATCTACTTCTGAAATCATTGCTTCACTGTATACTAACTAATTTGGATGTAAATTTTAAAAAATAAAAAATAAAGTTAAATTACAAAGTTAAAAAAAACTTAAAAAAAACCCATATATTCCATTAGTACGGTATTTTGTAGTTTATTGCCTTTCCCACCTTGGAAAAATTATGTTGCAGTTATATGGCCCCATATTAACATTTTTTTGGCCTTTTATAAGTAACAGCTTTGAAACTGGACATTCAGCTATCCATTAAGTCAGTTGCTTGAGAAAAGCTTTCATTTTTTTTTCTCGCTCTTTAGAATGCATCAAAAGAATGATTCAGGGAAACCATAAAAGGATTAATTCAAAATGATGAAATTATAAATTGTAAATGCACCCCTACACACACACACACACACACACACACACACACACACACACACACTGTGTTATCCACAATGTCGAAAGCATGATGCAGTCACATCACCCATACTTACTGCAGATTTCTATTTTGATGTCATTAATTAGTCCAGAATAATGACTGAGATCAAAAGTCCCACACACCATGAAAAGTTTGAAGGTTTTTATGTAGAGAAAAGGGTATTTGAGGAGGCTGATATTACCAGGCTTCTTTTTTCCACTTTCCAGAGAATCCTACAGGTTGTAGTCCATTTTCCTGTTTGTTAATGATAAAATGCCTTGTATTCTAGCACTTTCTGGAAACTCTTAAACTTCACTGTCTTCCTGAGAGAACTCTGCCCTGAGGGAAGAAATAGTTTTCTTCACCCAGGGCCTTTTTCCTTGTATTAATATTAATATCCCATGAGAATATTAGCTCTGGAGGAAAGAATTTGGTGGCAAAATTCCATATTTACTCATGAAATCCACCCCCAACTTGCACTCACACATTTTAATGGGACAAAGGAAAAGCTCCCATTCCTACCGCCCTTTCTTCACGCTTCCCGTCACCTCCTTCTGACACCCACTCTGGGTTTCTTTTCTGTTGATTTTTGTTTGTTTGTTTTTCCTGCTGAACCAAAAGTCACTTTTACTAGCAGAGGCTCTTCTTTAGAGTATATTTTGTATTTATGAGGGCAGAAAACTAAGTTAAAAAAAAAAGACTTCCTTGGCCTTGGCCTTGGCCTTGGCTAGAGTGTGGAGACAGAAAATGGTGTGTGTCCAGCCCTCTAGGCTCTAACCCCACCTGGCTGCTTTCTCCCCTACCTGGCCCTGCATCGTGGGTTGCAGGAAGTATATATCAAAGCCTCATGTACCATCCAATCTCAGCCAGATTTCAGCAGTGTAGTGGGGTTGACAACAGTTGTCTCTCCTTCCTCTCCTAGAAATGCTGTTTAGACTTGCTGAAAGAAAAGAAACTCCTTGGTGCTACTGAATCTTTAAAATGATTTTTAGAGGGCTATTTGCATATATGGCCGAGTGACAAGGGACATGAACTCGGGAGCTACTCTCTGCATTCAAATGTAGGCTCCATACTTGATCTTGAATAAGTTACTCAATGTCTTTGTGCCTCAATTTCCTCATTTGAGATATAGTTTTGAATGAAAATGATAATATCAACCTCATAATGTGAGGATTAAAGAAATTAAAATATGCAAAGTGCTTCAGAATGGTGTTGGCACTTGGTACACAGTATGATTAGGGTTATATTTAAATCTTAGGGGCACCTGGGTGGCTCAGTTGGTTAAGCATCCAACTTCGGTGAAGGTCATTATCTTGAGGTTCATGGGTTTGAGCCCCGTGTAAGGCTCTGTGCTGACAGCTTGGAGCCTACAGCCTGCTTTGGATTCTGTCTCTCCCTCTCTTTCTGCCCCTCCCCTGCTCATGCTCTCTCTCTCTCTCTCAAGAATAAACATTAAAGGATTTTTTTTAAAGTATCTAAATCTCTTTCTCAGACACACATGAAAATTTGAAGACATGTCTGTAGCAATCTAGTGTGTGTGTGTGTGTGTGTGTGTGTGTGTGTGTGTGTGTCTGTATATAGAGTTGACCTTTGAACAACATGGGGGTTAGGAACCCTGACCTCTCACTCAGTCAAAAATCTGCATGTAACTATTGACTCCCCCAGAACTTTACTAATAGGCTACTATTGGCCGTAACCTGATAACATGAGCAGTCAATTAATACATATATTGTATGTTATATGATTCACACACTGTATTCTTACAATAAGGTAAGCTAGAGAGAAGAAAATGTTATTAAGGGAATCATAAGAGAAAATACATTTATAGTACTGTACTGTATTTATTTTAAAAATCCAAGTGTAAGTAGATCTGTGTTCAAAGCTGTGTTGTTCAAGGATCTACTGTGTGTATGTATGTGTGTATATAATATATATATATACAATATATACATAATATATGTAAATATACATTTATAAACTTATAATATAGATTTATATATAAATAAAACCAGCACTTAGTTAATATTTGGCGAATTAATACCATCTAACAGAGTAAGCATATTATCTAGAATGTAATTAGCTTTATCACTGATTGTTCTATATTTTGGGTGATACATTGCTGTTAATAAATGGAGACAAGAGTCTCAGGTTCAATGTAGACTTGTATGGATGACATGGCTCAGACCTAGATAGTAAAGTAAGAAACATTTATGGAGAACCACTATGTGCCATGTTCTGAGCTTGGCATTTTTCATGTGCCATTACTTATAAGTCTCTTTACAGCTCTTTTAAATTAAATACAGTAAGTTCTATTGTGCAGATGAGATAAATGAGCTCAGAAATGCTAAGTAAATTACCCAAATCACACAGCTAGTAAGTTGGTGGTAAAGGTAGGATTCTAATCCTACACCACTTTTAAGCAAAAAATAAAAATAATAACATGAGGAAAAGAAAAAGATGGGATATGCAAGGAAAGTGATTTTATTTATTGAATAAATCATTGACAAAACAGGTTTATAATTCCAGTATGGTTTGGTATGTCTTAGAATCAGCTTTGAGGTAGATATTCAGATTACATACTGTCCACTTTTTAAAGTTTATAAATTTTTTGAGAGAGGGTGCACAAGCGGGGAAGGGAAAGAGAGAGAGGGAGAGAGAAAATCCCAAAGAGGCTCCACACCATCAGCACAGAGCCTGATGTGGGGCTCAAACTCATAATCCATGAAATCATGACCTGAGTGGACATCAAGAGTCGGACACTTAACTGAGTCACCCAGGTGCCCCTCAACTGTCCATTTTTAATCCTGTGAAGAAGGCCATTGTACATGTCAATAGTAGACTTAAGCATTAGCAGAGATGGAAAGCCACTTAGAAGACCATTTGGTTCAACTTCCTTGGTTAACAGCTAAGACACTTCAGGTGGAGTGACAGGCTCAGTGTCTTACAGGCAATTAGCAGCATAAGCAGCTGGGATTCCTGTGGCCCCCACATTTCTCCCCTACAGCATGAAAAATAGCCAACTGGGACACCACAGTTTTAAATCCATCCATTTAGATGCATGTGAATTCTAGTTCATTTTAAATATTCCAATTCCTACTTTAGCATCTGAACCTAAAAAGAATATTAAAGTGATTCTTAAAATTCTTTCGGAAGATACAATAAATAACAATATTCTCTAGTGGAAAACAGAGTTTATCTCTAGGAACTTCTATTTTTAAAACAACCCAAATTCTGGTATTGTTGTATGCTGTCAAAATGAGAACAAAATTTAAATATTGTCTGGGTGGGAAAACAGACTTTTAAAGAGAAAGTGTTGTTTTTCTTCATGCAGAGAGGAATTAAAGGGACCTTTAAACTTTTTGTTGTTGTTAGATTGCATTCCTTCACCAAATACTTAGAGTATCAAATAACAATAATAGCAGGAATCCTTCTTTCCTTGCATATTTTGTGGTACTAATTACAGCACCGAGTTCTTGATAGTCATGGATTAGTGGTGTCTCTTCATACGCTCAGTATATAATATGACTTTATGACAACAGTCACTGATGTTATGTCAGCTACTACTGATGACCAATTGAGGTAGGAGATGGATCTTGACTATTCCAATGTTTGTGTTGTTTCCAACCACGAAAAGCATGGTATGCACTTTTTTTTTTCATCTTTTTTTTCATCTTTTTTTTTTTTTTTTTTTTACCATTTATTTATTTTTTGACAGAGAGAGACAGAGCATGAGCAGGGGAGGGGCAGAGAGAGAGGGAGACACAGAATCCAAAGCAGACTCCAGGCTCTGAGCTGTCAGCACAGAGCCCGACTCGGGGCTCAAACTCACAAACCTTGAGAACATGACCTGAGCTGAAGTCGGATGCTTAACCGACTGAGCCACCCAGATGCCCCGGTATGCACTTTCTTTTTTTTTTTTTTTTTTTTTTAATATATGAAATTTATTGTCAAATTGGTTTCCATACAACACCCAGTGCTCATCCCAAAACGTGCCCTCCTCAGTACCCATCACCCACCCTCTCCTCCCTCCCACCCCCCATCAACCCTTAGTTTGTTCTCAGTTCTCAACAGTCTCTTATGCTTTGGCTCTCTCCCACTCTAACCTCTTTTTTTTTTTTTTTTTTTGTTCCCCTCCCCCATGGGTTTTTCTTAAGTTTCTCAGGATCCACATAAGAGTGAAACCATATGGTATCTGTCTTTCTCTGTATGGCTTATTTCACTTAGCATCACACTCTCCAGTTCCATCCACGTTGCTACAAAAGGCCATATTTCATTTTTTCTCATTGCCACATAGTACTCCATTGTGTATATAAACCACAATTTCTTTATCCATTCATCAGTTGATGGACATTTAGGCTCTTTCCATAATTTGGCTATTGTTGAGAGTGCTGCTATGAACATTGGGGTACAAGTGCCCCTATCCGGTATGCACTTTCTTAGTTGTACCATCAGTAATGCGAAGTCCAAAGGCTTACAATTTCTTTCACAGTGAATACCAGAAGTTCATCGTTAATAGCACTCTCTCTTATCAGACTGCCAAGTGTGAGGCAGCATGATGGACCTATACTAAAAAAAAAAACTGGACCATCTAGCTATATCATAGGACAAAGCCATATCATGGACCTTGGGAAGTCTTGTTAATGTGAGTTATAGAAGACAGTTATAATGTGAAAAGCACAGTATCCGCTGCCTCAGAAACATTGCGTTATTACAAACATCACAAAACAGCCGAAGATACCAGACCTGGGGAATCGCAAACTTTTCTACCTAAACTTCCAAATGTGCCAAACATCATTTTGGGAGCAAGGATGGCAATGGCAGTGTGCAAAGGAGGGAAGTACTAAAAGTAAAGACAAAGAAGGATGGAAGTACACAATTCTAAGTGATTTTATAGCAGATACTTAGCCCAAGTCAGCAAATAAATTGCCAACTGACAAGAAATTGGCATACGAACTAAGCAAATTTCTCAAGCCAAATGTCCAGAAATAAAGGAATGCTTTTGGGACCGAATAGGCAACAAAACCACAAGAAGCCACAAGTTGGCTGGATATTGTAAGGCCTAGAAGGCCCAGCAAAAATTTACTTGCTCTATCGTATAGCGGGTGAAGCACAGCTTCCGGAAGATAATATTGAAGTCAACAATGATGGAGCAATTGATGTTAATAAAATACTACGTTGCAAAATCAATTTGGGATTTAAGGGACCAACACTGCAATCGCAGGGATTTTGTTCCATATAAACCATCTGGTGGAAAAGTCTTGGTGAAACACGTGGTGATGACAGGAATCTCTATAAAAATCCACAAATATGATGGCCAACACATACTCAGGCCTCAAAGCACACTTACACAAACACAAGGGAGATGGTGTATGCCATGATAACACAGATATTTTACTGATATCCGGTATGGGAAAATCAGCACACTTCATGTGTAGGAAATTAGTCACTAATATTGGTGACATAGGGATGTTATCTGATCAGTGTGATATCCTTGCCATTCAAAGTACTGAGGCATTGTTTAAACCCTTAGGCAGAAATTCCAAGAATAACACTGTGATTGAATTTTCATGAATACAATCAGGGAAATGGTCTGTTAAGTGCTGAAAGACATTGCAAATTTGGCTATCAAGATGTTAATAAACACCTTTGCTTATTGTAGAGAAAAATGATTGAGAGTGTGGGGTGGTTAGTCAAGTTACTGAATGCATTTTAAACACTTACAATTTGTCAGCTCCCTTGCTAGGTAAAACACAGTGCCTTCTTCTCTAGTGAAGCATCTTACATTTAGAAATATAATTATTTTGATAGCATCTATACATACTACCTCAAATAAACATGCTTTCTAGGTACCAATGGTTGATATGACAAATTTTTATATAGCTTTCAAAGATATTGATTCTGGATTCACACTGATTTAAAGAATTGGGAAGATGTTCAATCTATGATATCAAAATAACAATTAAAAACTGAATCTTGGTTCCAAATTACACACATTGTTTTGGATATTAGACCTTTGGCTGGTAATTTGAAAAATGCACTGCAAATATTAAAGTGGTGATAATTTACTTTGGTCTGACCTTCCCAGATCCTACCTGGATTCTAAACATTACCTAATGGCTCTTCACGCAAGCTATGGGTAACGTGGGAATTAGCTGTCATGATGCTACCAGCAAAAGGTAAGTAATTACTCTGTTTGGTAAAAGACAATGTTGCTTTTGTAAAATCGATCAAACATTTGTATAAAGTTGTGTTGAGATCAGTATCAAAATAAGCATAGATTTCACTCAGGTAGTTGCTACTCTGATAAGCTTCAGTTACCACATTAGGAAAGCTGGTAAGTTTCAAATGTGTTGATTGCACATGTAGAAGGACCAAACAAGATTCCTTTCACATCCATGCTCTCAACATATAACCCAGGGGTTACAGACCCTGGAAGATAATTAAGTTACTCTCCTTTATATGCCTATGTTGTTTCCGGTTCACTTGTAATCACTCTCAGAGAAGAGAAATAGACACTAAATATTTAAAGGTAAAGGAAATTTAGCCAGAACATCTACTTATATGAACACTGCATGGGAAAGTTTTTCTCTAGTTGCTCTGTGGTACCAGTGTCTGTGACTGTACATCCCACTGAGAAATATAGAGTCCCAAAGGGTAAAATTAAGGGTAGAGAACATCTGACCTCAATCATGGGCGTCAGGATAAGAAATGCATAACACATGGTCAGTGATCCCAAGGTTACTGCAGACAGAGGATGGCAGCTGTTCAGTTGGACATCTGGATCTCAGTGGCTCCAGAACTGGATTGTTCTCCCATGAGATCTGTCTAGGAGAAGCTCAGCCCATCTTCGGTAACAGTTCTGAGAATTTGAATCTAAGCTTTATGTAGTGCCCAACAAATGGTAAATTTTCACATATTCACAAGATCCTTGTTTGTGGAAAGTAAACGTGGCCCAAAAGCAAAATATGAAAACAAGGATCATTTTGATGTTGTATGGCTGTGTCCAAACTGATACTTCACCTTTAGTGTTTACACTCAAAAGAGATCAAGGATAATGTAAGGGTCTTGGCTGTCTTCCTATATTATTTGATGTGATCTAAATACATACAATTATTCACCTGCTTTCTTAAAAAAGTTCAATTTCATTCTCTTTTCTGAGAAGGGAAACAAATAGCAAATTGTTGATGGGAAATGAAAGTTTAGCATATGCAAGTCTGGGTGAGTATGTAAATTTAGTTGTATCAATTTCAAATGGTGTATTATGTAACTATTATAATTGGTAACTAGGAATTATGAAATATTTGTATATTTAAACATATACACCCAGCTAATCAAATTTATCAGTGAACCAAATAAAGGAATTATATTTAAATTCTTAAAAATTACAAGGTTAAGATTGGCAATACATACAGAAGACTTTTCTGACCAATGAAACAAGATATAATAGGTTCACATTGCATGAATGAATTTAAAAAAATAGATACACATTTGAATTGATGGAAATAATTTCTTGGGTGGAAGGCCACCAATGCAGAATAACTTATGAATGTTAAATATGTTACAGGCACAGTCCCTGTTCAACAGTGGAAAGTTTTTCTAAACAGATCACAAAAGGTATAATAAACTGCATTTGTATATTTATGTAAGCTTCTTTTTTTTTAATTATCTATATGATTAGTTGGTAAAAAGTCTAAACCATAAAAGAATTGAAGATATTGTATTATCATTTTTATTGTTTTTTAAAAAGAAAGAGTGTATGTGCACAAGCAGGGGAGGGGCAGAGGGAGAAGGAGAGAGAGAATCACAAGCAGTATCCACTCCCAGAGTAGAGCCTGACATGGGGCTTGATCCCATGACTGTGAGATCATGACCTGAGCAGAAATCAAGAGCTGGACACTCAACTGACTGAGCCACCCAGGTGCCCTTAATTGATATTTTAAACACAGTTTAAAGGGTTATGCTGTTTGCTTAATTTACTTGATATTGCTATTTATTGTAAGAATTGTACATTTCAGTTGCTGCAATTAGCTGGAGTGGGGGCTTTGCAAAGACTCTGATATGGGGCCTATCCACTGTAGTTGCTCAATAAATAATCACTCTTGCAGAAAAACTTTCCTTAATGTAAGACATACTGTAATATTTAAATCAATTGCTCAGAAATTGAGAAGTTCTTGAGAAGATTTAGTTGATATACTTTACAATTGGGAGAATTCTGTGTAGATTTCAATTTAGTCTATTCCTAAGCAAATGAGAAGGGGAAGCAACTCAAATTCAAACAAATATTTCAAATTATCAGTCATACATAATAGGGGGAGAGGTACAACATGTAAGATAAAAGGCCAAGACAAATTACATATGGCCATTGTTAGTCTTCCAAGGACTGAGAGATGGAATGATACATTAAATCCCACATCTCAGTCGTAGACAGTGAGGGAAAGCTGGATGAGACTTAACAGTGGTCATTACACCAAAATCTTTTTAAAGATGACAATGTCAGAGTCTGGAAGTGTTACTCTGAAACACAGCGTGGATAGCTGTGAGCTGCTGGTATAGACAAAACAAAACTGCATGTGAAATGGTAACATAGAACCAATGTCCCAAATCAGGTTGCTTCCAAGTAACCTGGGAGGATGGAAAGAAAACAGGATCAGAACTCAGCCCTAAAGAAGTTCACACCCTTTTCATAATCTAATACTAGTTCTACTCTTGAAACCAGTGAGAGGAATACACCTATTCCTGACCTGAGAATTTGTAGTTAACCAGCTCTCAGGTGCTATTGCCACTGCTGGCTTGGGAACCACATTTTGAGAACCAGGGGTTGAAGGAATACTGGACAAAAGGGTACGTATCTTACAGAAAACTATGATTTGTTCTCAATGGAATCTAATCAGTAGGTTTACATGCAGTTAAAATTAAAAAAATGAGCAATGACCACCACTGTTAATTTGCAACAGTCAAACTAACCTCACAAAAGCCTTCTCCAATGGAAAAAATGGGAAAGTCTTTCCACGGTACACATTGGCTTTATTGGCTGTGGTCTTAGTCAAAGCACAGAATGAACCTTGGCCAGCAGCATGAGGTCTCTCAAGCTTGCAGCTGTTGGGAGGAGACTGCTCTGCCAGTGACTCTGGGCAGGAAGTGCCTCGTTAGAACTGATGCATCTATTTTATTCTGCTCAGAAGAAAAAAAAAGCCAAACTCCCTAGGTCTCTCCAAACATCTTTTAAACTGCCCAACCTCCCCAAAGCCACCATATTAGATGGCTTTAACTGCCATGGCTGCCTGATTTCTGGTAACTGACAGCTGAGGTTCAGTATGATGGGAAGTTTTCAGAATGCTAAGCCATAAATCAAGCCTGTATCTTCACTCACGGTGGGCTTAACGACAGCATAAATAAAATGAAAATCCCAAATGACAGACAAGCACAGGGCACTCTGACTGAAAAATATCTGAAAGGAGGACACTTTCCATCCAGATCCAAACTGCCAGAAAGCAGTCCACAAAGAACATTAAAGATTAGTGCAACGTGCCTCAGAAAGGGGACTTAATAGGGCACAAGTTCACAGCACTTCTCCACTTTGCACAATGCCGCTTTCCAGGACCCTGCATCAGATAAAGGATGCAGTGCTACCGCAGTTCTTTCTCTCAAGTAAACAGTTTAAAATGTGTGTTGTTGAAGGCAACCCAGCTTCCTCTGTGTTCATATCATTTTACAGAACTCCTGCCATCCTTCATTCCCTTATCCAGCTAAGTGCTCAGCAATAATGGACAAACAAAATCTAAACTAGCATTACCACTACCCTAGGGATAACAATGAATACGAGTTATGCAGTATGATCTGATAATAGCTGGCTTCAAGTGCTGGCAAAAAAACAAACAAACAAACAAACAAACAAACAAAAAAAACAAAAAACCAAAAAAACAAAAAACAAAAACAAAAACAAAAAAACCACAACCAAAAACCAAAAAAACCAAAACAAAACAAAACACCCAACCCTTATAAAGGGGATATATTAGAAACTTAGATTTTAAATTCTATGTGCACTGTGACACATTTTGGGAATTGCTCTTTCGGCTTTCAGGTAAAAATTAGGTGACATAAATAGGTTCTTCTGATATATGAAGTACATATAAATACTGCTCTGAAAAAAAGCTGTGCACAATCACAAAAGGATGAAGAGGAACCATCTTGTTTTACCAAAAGAAGCATTTTTACCCCTGGTTAACAGACCAGCCTACTTCATTAGGAAAAAAATGATCAGTTAATTACTAATCTCACTAACTCTTTATGGTTGCCATTATTCTGATGTCTTGAAATGCAGGCACAGGACCAGCATTACTCCAGTCCACAGGCTGGCCCAAGTAAAGGACATAAAGGTGCTTCCAAAGATTCTTGAGGAAATGACTATGGATTCCAGAGAAAGAAATCAGAGAGAGAGAGAGAGAGAGAGAGAGAGAGACAGCCAGACAGACAGACAGACATACAATTGGAGGAAATATTTCCAATTGAAATAGAGTATTTCAAGAACAAAGGGAGATGCACTGTCTCAAAGTAAAGATTTTCATCTTGTTGGCCAAGTGTTTTAAAGGCCATTTGAGCTCTTGGTGGCTTCAAATGATTCAAAAATACAACTGACTCTAAAATGGAAAATTTGTAAGAAAATAAAAACAAAAGGAAACCGTAATTTGATGGAAAACCTGATACTATAAAATTTAGACTTGTCCTTTTTCTTATTTTTTAAGTAGGCTTCACACCCAGCACAAAGCACAACATGGGACTTGAACTCACCACCCTGAGATCAAGACCTGAGCTGATATCAAGGGTCAGATACTTAACCGATTGAGCCATCCAGATGCCCCAGGACTTGTTAATTAAAAAAAAAAAAACCCAAAAAACAAAAAAAAAACAACAAAAAAAACATTTTAAGAAAATATTAAATCACTGTCAATTAGTGACTAATGAGCATATAATATTATCCTCCTTTCCCTCAGAATAAGATATTTTCTTACTTTTAAATTATAACATCTGAACTGTTGGTAGTTTAATATCCACTAATTTTGTTTAAAAAATATTGCTTCAAACCAGTATTCTGATCTTTTATACTGCTGACACAAAGCTCCAACATTTAAGGATAAATTGTTAACTTTTTAAAATTTAAATAATGCCAGTCAAAATGCTTTACTAAAGAATGAAAAATGAGGTTGTCAAATCATGGGGATCTATGGAAAGATGACAGAAGATAGTCTGGGCATGAACGTCCAGCATCTGCCAGTTTGAGGAAGAGCATTCATTCTGGAATGGCAATTGAGTGACTTCAATGCCTTAAACATAGCAAGTTATCATTAGAATTGCAGGTGATTAATGTATGGCTCTTATTTTACTATAGAATTCTTTTCATGTTCTCATCTATATGCTCAATGGCATAAGACTCCACATTTTGACAGGTGGAGGTCATCAGATTACATATTGTTTTGACTATCCTCCTGAAAGGCAATTAACATGCTGTTATGTTCAGAAATCCAGTATCCTCCTGCAGAGAACAAGGCAACAAGTTCTCATCCACAATTGTCACATGGCTTTGTACCATGGTCAGAGTCAAGCTGTGTTACAGAAGATACCCAGCCACAGAAGTTTTCCTAGGCTTTCAACTCTGAGTAGTCAGCCACTTGCCATTTAAATCCTTTTGCAGTTGGTGGCCCTGGAAGACATGCAGGTGCTCCAAACCCCTGACAGTCTGCCCCTTCATTGTAGGTTGTAGTTATTAGACTTCAAAGATCAACAGTTGAGGCTGACCTGGTGGAACACGAGGAATGACCTGAGTTGGGTTTGGATTTAGGTAGGATGTGGGCCATAGGTGTGGATAAAGCAGGAGAAGCTAAACTGGGGGCAGATGAGGTTAGAACTGGAAGGTTGGTCTGGTTTCACCAGAGCAGAAAAATTGGTTTACTTTGTTACTAATCAAAAGCAAGGGAGACTTCTCTGAAATTTGTTTGGGGGCTTGGAATCTAAAAGTTCTGTTTCTAGATGTAAGCATTTCTCCTAGCCTTAAATTAGATGTGTCGTGTTTTGTACGGAAATGAAACTAAATGGAATCTTTCATGGTTTAAATTTCTTTCCTCAAATAGGGATAAGCTGATGTTTTTATTGCTAAACATTTGAGAACTTAAAAGTTGAAAGATGTAACTATTTTTATATCATACTTTGGTGCATGAAATGCCTTTATATACAAACTTTCCCAAATTTTCTTTCCAGCTTAAGGTTCATGGTAGTTTTGATCCAAGAAAACCAGATGCCTTCGTGAGGACAGCTTCCTCATTTGAAGGCCATGAACATCACAAATTTCTTTCTTTTTTAAAAAAATAAATTAAGAGGAAATACCGGGATAGTTTGTTTGAGGAGGGGGTGTAAGAATCTTGGAAAAGGAATAATTTACTCAATGATCATTCCTATTCTTGGCTATTAAATGATGTATAGTTGGGTTTATAGTACAAAACCTGAGTAAAACAATTTGAGATTCCTAACCCTTTCCTAAAAAGGGTCTGGCGAAGTAAATATACCCATCTAATTATGTGTAAGAATTTGGCTCCATTTAAAACAATATTTGCTATTTTAATACACATTAAAGAAAATGTAACAATTACTATGAGTGTAAATACACCTTACATATACCACTGACCAGAGCCTCAAAAACCTTAGCTGAAAAGATGAAAATGAAAAAAAAAATAGGCTTGTTTTCTGAGCTAACTAGGTAGGCACTTCTAATCTATGTAACCTTTAAATTCAAATGCCTTATGTGTACTTTTTTGTTAAGCTATAGAATTTATATCTTTTACTAGTAAAGATATGTAAACTGTAACAATAAGAAGAAAAGCCGGTGATTCTGGGAAACTGGATGCATAAGATGTTATGTAACCAACCGGTTTCCAACCTTTAAATCAGACACTAGTCAAGGAAATAATAATAACCTTAGCCAATGGGAAAAACATCCAGCCAGATTTCTCCCAGCTGTGTTTCTCCCTTCTGTGGCCTTCAGTAACTTCAATGGAAGTTTAGTGTGTTTAGGGAGAAAGATGGCCAGAAGAATCAAAATTATTAAACCAAAAAGGTCAATCTTCAAATTAAGTCTTGGACCAGGCTCACTGCAAGAATAAGGTTGATCCCTTCCAATGTCCCAGTACTATAAGCAATATGGCTGACCAACCACAACTCAAATGGGGCTGATATCACAGGTTATTCTGCCAAAGGGGTGAGTGAAGGAAAAACAGTTGCTGGCTTTGAAATGTACAAATCAAGCTATTAGTGTTTCCTTAGCATTCCTTTTGATTTCCAACTTGAGCTTACAGTGACTGACTGCAAGAGATAGGAAAAAATCCTCTGAGAAGACAGGTCCTTGGATTCAATTCCATATAAACAGAGGGCCAAGGAATTTTGACAAAATTTTTGCTCACAAAAAGTTGACTTTGCCTTTGAAGTTCTTGTGTGTTCCATATTTAAAGTCAGACACCTTCATTCATCCAACAGTAGCACAAGGCCTTCAATAATATGATATAATGGCTTTATTTTTTTCAGATTAAAAAAGGTCTTTCATAAGGTCCCTCTCCATTCTGTTATAAAATCATCAGCTAATATGTTTTCAAGGATTTTCCAGGTAAATAACCTGTGTTACCTTCAACTTTCAGGTCTAGCTGGCCTGGTGTAATTTTTTTAATGGCCACAGAGGTACTAAGAGTGGTTTAAATCAATTCCTACTAAAAAAGAATGGAGTGCATGGCATTCCTACTAACACATTAAGGGAAAAGCTATTTAACTCACTTTTATCCGTAATATTTAAATAAAATGTGTTAATATTGTCCCTTATTTTCTTCCCAGTTAGTCACTTAGACCCAAGGAGATAAAATATTACAGTATTGGTCAACACATCAATGAAAATATTGACATAATTTCTCAATACCCCCAGTATTACTATAGTGTAATATAGGTTCTGAGAAACACCAGGATTGTGAGCTGCTCCTTCAAAAAGGGCTATTCCCACTAAACCCCACAGTGCTCATTAGCACATTAACGGCTTGAAGTCCTGAGGTTAGACAAAACAAAACCAAACCTGTTTAATGTTGTCTAATGCAGAGTTTCTCAAGCTAGCCTGAACACATCACTCCTTTTTCATGCAATTCCTAATGCCAAATAAACTTTGGGTCATGCATAGCTGTTTGTGTCTCTTTTTTCCTCTTAGCGCAATGACTGCCCCATAGTAGGAACTCAATAAAAGATTTTTGTCATGAATAAATGGTAAAACTCATGGTTGTACTCTCAGAGCTTATGGAGATTGTATTATGTAATCTTTTGAGACAAAGATCTCTGTTCTCTGTAGTAGCCTTTCCAATCAAGTTCATAAACAAAGAGTGTCATTTGCTCTGGACATTCAAATATAGTAAGTTAGTACGACATGGTGGTGGAAATAGAAGCATCTTCACAAATATGAGAATAAGCAAATACGCTTTAAAGAGCACAAATGTAATTACGAAGGCATTGCTTTATTGCCCTTGTCTCTATGAAGAATTTTCCATCATGACCCAGTGGGATTTAGCTCCTGGTTGTTTTACCTTTCATTAGCATCATTAGAAATCTTTCTCCACTGGTAGATTAGCATGTAAAGAGCATAAGTTCTTAAAAACACTTTGATGTCAAAGAAGGCTGAGATGCTGAAGTAGATAGTACCGAATTATGAGAGAACCCTTGCGGAGTAAATCTCATGACACAGGAGTCTGGGAACTTTGAGTCTGGTGAGAGTAAAACCAGTGATGGTCCAGAATATGACAAAGTGATTGCAGTGAGATATTTGGCCACAAAAAGATAAATAAATAAGTTGTGCTATGAATTCTTTACAGTGTTCTACAATTCAGGTATCACTTGTAAATTCTTTATTGCTATTAAAAATGGATGATTGGGAATAAAAATTTAAGATACTGCATGTACTAACAGACTGCTGGGATGATGAATGTAACAATCCTGAGCATTTATAAAGCAGACCGTCTGGTATTATATATGCATATCTCCATGACATGTTATAACACATGATAATTTATTAGGGAGCAAGCATTTTTAAAAATCGATTGTATATAAACACTCCCTGAGTCGAAAGTGCTGACAACTTCTGCCTCGAGGGGAACTCATTTCCCTCCTGTTTGGCCAGTAATTATTAAAACATCCCAATTATATATCCAAATTTTGGTTCAAAAACTGGCTGACCATGCCTGAAAAAGGAAAATGCAAAGTGAAAAATATCTCTCTTTCTCAGCTGGTATAAGTTGCCAATAAGTTAGTTGTATGCCATTCATGAGCTGATATTACTTGGATTAGTTTAACTTCTATAATTTCCAAAGACCAAGTATAGTGTTATTTTAGTCAGTGTTTGGCAATGCTAAAGAGCAGAAGCTGTAGATACGTCTGCTTGATAATCCAGGCCAGACTGCAACAAGGACAGATATGCTATTATTTGTGAAACACTCATGTAGAGCAATGAATTACATTTTGCTTTTTTTGCTTTCATATTCCTCCTTTTTAGACTGTGGACTTGTCCCATCCATTGGTAAACTGCTGACATCTTCCTTGATTGAAGGTGAATCTGGAGTAACTGTTCTTTTGGTAAATGCTGGAAAGGCAAGAGAAAAGACAAAAATAAACCTAAATGAATAAAATCCTTGGGCTGACAAAATTGTAAGTAATCATTGTATCTGATCTAGTTTTTTGTAAACTTTACAAGGACTAACAGACCTTCAGTGTAGGAATAAACGTAATAAGTTCACTGTATTTTGGAAAACATTTATTCATATGATTTAATTTGGGAAGGATCTGAAGAGTATCTGAGAATGGAAGATGTATGTTTGGTCAATATATAACAATACAAAGCACACACAGAATTTTGGAGGGAGAAATGTTAAGGGCCTTCTTTTCACAGAATCTTCTTTGTTACACAAACTGAGACTAGATCTGGAATCTAGGTTTACTGTTTTTCTACTACCTACTTACCTCCCTTCTGAGCTCCAGATAGGCATGTCCAACTCCTACGGGAAATCTGCCTGCCTCATTTCTAATCTCTGATACCTGCCATTCCTTCTTTTCTCCTTCTTAGGAAGTGATATACTCCTCCCCTCCAACCCTGGTTTCTCAAACCTTAGTTCCCTCCTTCCTTTGTCCTGTCTGCTCTCCCCAGCCAACTTAAGAGTAAATACTGAAGATTCTCCCTCCCAAATTCACCCTAGTTCTCAGGCTTCACACCATCTCCATTACTATCACCTCAGCCCAAGCCACCATTTTCTCTCTTCCCATTTTCACTGTATCCCCTTCCCCACACCACCACAACCAGAATTATCTTTCCAAAAGGTAAATCAGATTATGTCACTCTCCCACATAACCCATCACCTCCATCCTCCAACAGCCTCCCAGGAGACTTAGAATGAAATCCAAACATGGGACTGTGGCAAAAAGGCTCCGTGGAACTTTACCTTTCCTTTCTCTCTCCCCCAGACCCCCTTACTCAATGCTCCAACTCTCTAGAAGACCATGCCCCTTTTCTTCTCTGTGGCCTTCATATTTATTGCTCCCTCTCTCAGGAAAACTCTTCCCACCCAATTTCAGCTCAGCTGGTTCTTGCCACTCAGGCTCCAGCTCAGCTGTAACCTCCTCGAAAAGGACTCTCCTAATCACGGATCTAAAGCAGTCCTGTTTTCCAGGCGCTTTCCTCTCATTTTACCTTCACAGCACCAATCACCATTTTAAATTGTTTACTTGCCACCACCTGTTTCTTCTATGAGAGAGGTGACCACTTCTGTCTTGCTCACTACTGTATACCCCCCAAGCCAAACAGAGAGCCTCTTACATAACCTCTTAGTAAATATTATTTGAAGAAGTGAATATACTTATGGGATCTTTAAGAGACAGTCAACTGGCGATTTTCTGGCTGCTTTCTAGACAGCATCTACAGAGTACCCCGTACATCATTATAATCAGAAGTCAGTTATTTAAAAATATCTGACACCGGACTAGTTAGTGAAAAGATTGTCTCACCTACAAAAATCACCATCACATAAAATGAACCTATAAAATGGAGAGACAAAAAAGTTGTGCTTCCATGAAATAAATCTTTTAATGGACAAGAAACTTTTTTTTACCTTTATCAGTACCCCCACATTTAAAAAAAATGTTTACTTATTTATTTTGAGAGAGAGAGAGAGAGAGAGAGCATTCAAGCAGGGGAGGGGTAGAGACAGTGGGAGAGGGAGAATGCCAGGCAGGCTCCACACTCTCAGCACAGAGCTCGACGTGATGTGGGACTCCATCTCACAAACTGTGAGATCAACCTGAGCTAAAGTCGGTAGCTTAACAGACTGAGCCACCCAGGCACCCAGTAACCCCACATTGTTAATACCACAGATCTTTGGTATTTTATTCTGCAAGGCTGAGGACAGACTACATATGAGGCAGTTCACAGTTAGCCAGTGGATCCTGAAGTACAACACAGAAGTGAAAAGAGTGTGCTTTTCTTGCTGTAGATAAATTGTTTTTCATTGGAGGGACTTAAACTCCCACTAAAGGCATCTCAAAACGCAAACTGAGAATAATAACTTTTCTTTTCATAGCAATGTAAACTGAAGTAAGAAAGCGAGAGATAGTTCCTTTTAGCAACTTTCATTGATTTGCTTTTTTAAGAATATCAAGTTAAATTAATATGTAAGATTCACAACAAAATCCTGTAACATTCCCCCCCTCCCCCATGAAAAATCATAGTCCTTTCTTTTGGGGTTTGTTTATTTTAATAAACATTATTTATAACAGTTTTAGAATTCCAGAAAATTTGAAATCTGCATTTATTTTTAAAATTTAGTACCAACTCCACACACATTAGGCATTTTAATCTCAAAGGACTCGAGATTTCGAGAAATCATCAGATTACTATAGTCCTCCCTCAAATCCAGTCTAGTCCTGGCCCCAAGAGTAAGGGCCCTGTCTTGAGAGCTGTGTTCCTTTAGCCTAAAAGGAGCTATACATGGAGACTAGTGGTCAGTCACTACTTATAAAAAGTAAAAATGACAGTTTCAAAAGCTGGCATTATTAAGTCTCTCTTTCTAAGCCCCCACTGTCCTAGAGGCTGAAGGTAATGGAATCCAAGCCTTCTAAAAGAGTGTCCTGAACCACGGCCATCACTTGTAGCCAGCCAGGATAAATTTGGTAGTAATCATGGCTCTAAATAATGGATTTCTGTGTTCCTATTTCCAATGGTAATACAAACTTACAATTTATACATTTCTTCCCTTCTTCCTGGCAGAAGGAATCCACCTTTTCTTGAATTGACCTGAACTACACAAAGCTGACATAAATTACTACTTAAAACAAACTTTCATTAATGCTGGATCGTTTCAGAGACCACAAATTATGCAGTATTTTCCCATTTCCTTTGTTTTTTCCATGGTCAGTGATTCTATGCTTTAGTTTGGTCACAGTTTGACAGGGCACCTAAGTCAGCAGAACGAATGCCTTAGCATCTACGGCATAGACAAAAGGGCCTCATCCAGTACAAATCCCAACTTGAGTAAGAAGGAGCCTGTTCTGTGGGCTCATAAACTCATGTCTGCCTCAGCACCTACAGTTATTTACTCCTTACATCTCTATACAGGTCTAAACTGCTCTAAACTCCAACCCCCAGCTTTCATGTTCCATTTAGAAGTTAACAAGAAAATCGAATACTTGCTAGTCAGACATAAAAGCTGGGTGTTCTCAGTAGCATTTTATTTTTACAAGATGCCTTTTTAGCCAAAGTGTACATACACCTATCAAACAGCACCAAAGGGCCACACAGGAAGACAGTGGCCTCTTCCCTCCTCCCTCCCAATCCCACAATCCTGCACCCCAGAGTCAACCACAATCAACTCTTTTAGCTTTATTTTCTGTATTTACTTCAATTTTTGTAAGAAAAAGCAGCTTATATTGCTATTTTCTGATTTATCATTTTTAGACTTACTCACACCCATCCACTTCCCTTCACCCCATCCTCCTTATATAGTTACATTTGAACTTCTAGTTGTGTCAGTAGTATTTATAATATCATGACTACGTAAACATGGCTCACACAAACCTAATAAGTATACTATGACAATGTTTCTTTTCTTGCCCATTTTTCCCCCCTGGAGTTATTATTTGACCTATGTTTTTATTTATTTTTTTTTTTATTTGCTCTTTCTCTGAGACTATCATTAATTATTTCTAATTGCTCAATGAGATCTGCCATATGTCTTTCAGTAGTTTTTCTTCTAAGTGCTCAACTGAATCAAATAACCTAACAGTTTGTTTATTTCCTAAAGATTTTCCTGATGGAATCTTTCCTTTTTTCTATCAATCTGAGAGAACTGAACATGAGTGTCCAGATTAAAAGGGCCCACCCATCAAATAGCTAGAAAGGCAAATAAAGTAAGACCTGCAGGGAGGCAAATCATCACAAAACTCACTGCAGTTAAACAAGAGATCCTAAAAGGTCCCAGGGCTGGGGGTTGGGTGGTAGTGATGGTGGAGAAGATCGCTTCTGAGGAGTGGGGTCAAAAGAAAAAGACAATATTTTTCAACAGCAATTTAGATTTTGGAAGAGAATACTACAATGACTTCAGAAGGAAAGTCATTTTCAACCCAGAATTTTATAGCTAGCCAAAGTCTCGTCAAGGGTGAATAGAAGAAATCTATTTTCCGAAGTACAAAGAATGAAAGCAGTTACCTCCCTTTTCTTTCTTTGATGTGCTAACCACAAAAGAAAGAACTGAGACAAACAGAGGAAGGCATGTGTTCTGAGAAACTTGGGCATCAGCACAAGAAGAGGGTGAAGAAAAATCTCAGGATGACAGTTGGGTGGGCCTTTCTAACCTTCCTACTCCAGGCTGTTGTTTTCTCCTCTCAAGACCCTCATTAACCAGGTACTATTCTTCTGGAATGGATTTTCTAAATATCTTTTCTTTCCTACGGTCCCATTCTTTTTCTTCTATTTTCTTTGTGGTTTCAACTTTGTTTTCCACCTTTCTGGTTTTTCATATTTTAAATTTCTTTTTGAGTGGGGGGAGAGGGGCAGAGGGAGACAGAGAGAATCTCAAGCAGGCTCCATGCTCAGTGCAAAGCCCAACATGGGGCTTGATCCCACAACTCTGGCATTATGACCTAGCTGAAATCAAGAGTTAGATTCTCAACTGAGCCACCCAGGTGTTCCCATATTTTAAATTTCTGAGACCTCTTATATTGTGTTCCTTTTTCATAGCATCTTGTTCTTCTTTTTAATGGATGTAATATTTTCTATCTCTGAGGACATTAATGCTATTTTAAAAGACACATTCTGTTCTCTGTGTGATCAATTTATTATAGGCTCATTTTTCTCTTTGTTGGTCTTGAGATCTCTCCTCTTCAATTTTGGAGGTTTAAAAGGAGGTTAAAGAAAAATTATAGGACAATTTCTATAACTAAGCTGAAACTGTGCTATAAAAATGGAGAAGCATTCAGGGTGATCTAAAATAATACCACATTGTGAAACACACAGAAATTTCAAAGTTCATCACAAAAATAAATAAGAAGAACTATGATTTCTAGAAATAAATTCAATTCAACCACTGAAAGTTATTAACAATAAGGCACCTATGATTAAATTTTTAAAAGTATTCTTGAAACCATGCAGGTAGGAAGAGAGGAAAATCATAAAACAGGCTTGTCAAAAAGAGGAATAATAAAGCATAAAAGTATAAATTAATAAATTGGGGCGCCTGGGTGACTTGGCCGGTTAAGCGTCCGACTTCGGCTCAGGTCATGATCTCATGGTCTGTGAGTTCGAGCCCTGCGTCGGGCTCTGTGCTGACGGCTCAGAGCCTGGACCCTGTTTCAGATTCTGTGTCTCTCTCTCTGCCCCTCCCCTGTTCATGCTCTGTCTCTCTCTGTCTCAAAAATAAATAAATGTTTAAAAAACATAAATTAATAAATTAACTAAATAAGTTAACAATAAGTTAATGAAGAGGTTTACTTTTTAAGCTAAATTTTTCAGTCAGAATTTACAATAGAGACTATAATATGTATTTTCATATCCAAGTTATGTATTCAATGATATTTTTTCCCATTCTTATTTAACTTTACTTCCTTTTGAGCCAGTATATTTATATAAAACCTATGGCTTCCTGTGAGGAATATCTCACAGAGAAATGACCACCACTGGTCTTGAAATGCTACTGAGTAAAAAGCTGGATGTAGTTTCTTTCACTGCCTGTCATAATATTTAATAAAATCTAAAAATCTTGATGTTTTCCCACAAGGTCTCCCAACCACTACTTTCTAGGTGCCTTTCCATGGAGTCTTAGGAAAGTCATCATGGTGAAATTAAATAGCAGAATACTGACCTCTGTGCTCATATCATGGTGCTGATTTATCTCCAAGCTCCTGAATGTCTTAATGGGTGGGATACTATGATGTTTGCTGGTGCTTTGTCCCTACTCTCCTCTCCTCCATGTTTATGTACATGAAACAGACCTGAGGAAAATTTTCCATTTCTTTATATGAAACATAAAAAATTTGGCCTATGTGTATATCAGATTCTGAGGTGCTATAATCAACTTGGGATACAATCCATATTTTTTTATTAAAAATTTTTTAGTGTTTATTATTTTTTTTTGAGAGAGACAGAGAATGAGTAAGTGGGGGAGGGGCAGGGAGAGAGGGAGACACAAAATCTGAAGCAGGCTCCAGGCTCTGAGCTGTCAGCACAGAGCCCGATGCTGGTCTCAAAACCATGAACCGTGAGATCATGACCTGAGCTGAAGTTGGATGCTTAACCGACCGAGCCACCCAGGCGCCCCGAGATACAATCCATATTGGAGGGCAGCTGCCAGATTAGAACAGCAGGGATTTTATGCAGCTATATAAAATCACTTGGTAAAATGGTTAGGACAGGAAAGAGAAGATGCTCAGCCTCTGGAATAAAATAATAATGATATAATAAAAACCAAACCATTTATCAGAAACTGATAAATATCTATTCAATGAATGCATGAATATAAATCAGCAAAAATGAGAGTGATCACTTTTGGATCTGACCTACTTTTTTGTGGCTTATTTTGGTATTGTATTTTATAGCACCTGCATTTTTTAAATGACAGAGTTGTCAGATTTAATATACAAACTCTATGCCAGTGGTAAATTGAGGAGCTAAATGATTATCTAAATAAGAATCCATGAAATAACATTTGAGATCCAATAGTTTAGATAAAAGTGGACTTAAAAAAAAGAGTCATGGGGCGCCTGGGTGGCTCAGTCGGTTGGGCGTCCGACTTCGGCTCAGGTCACGATCTCGCGGTCCGCGAGTTCGAGCCCCGCGTCGGGCTCTGGGCTGATGGCTCAGAGCCTGGAGCCTGCTTCCGATTCTGTGTCTCCCTCTCTCTCTGGCCCTCCCCCGTTCATGCTGTGTCTCTCTCTGTCTCAAAAATAAATAAACGTTAAAAAAAAAAATTAAAAAAAAAAAAAAAAGAGTCATATACTCATTCATCTAATTAACTGAGCATTTACTATGTTCCAAGTACTATGTAGGGCACTGAGGAAACAGTGGTGAACAAAACAGACATCGCTCCTATCATGGAATTCACACTTTGATGAAGAGATTAATCACTAAACACAAAGTCACTCAGATAAAAAAAATAAATCAGAAGGGTTTTAAAGGAAAACTTTAATACATTATGGGCACTTTTAACAGACACCATACTTAAACCTGTAGGTTCCAAAGGCTTCTTTAAGGACATGACATACAAGCTGGGACTTGAAGAATAAGTATAGTAAGGAAAAAGAGGCAGAAATGGTGTGGATAGTATCCTGGGTCAACAGATTCACACCTTACTGACATTGATAACATTTTATACACATTTACAGGATATTCACAGAATGAAATCCAGCCAGTAACCAAATTAGTATCCTTATTCTTTGCACAAGATTATATATTTCTGATTAGTTCTATGAAAAGATTTACTACTTTTTGACGACTTGAATTTTATAATAATATTATCCAACTTCCTTTACCCACTCTTCCACAGTTACCAGAAACCACCACGTACAAATATGTGCTTAAGTAAAATTATTACTTTGGCGATTCATTGTAAGTTTTTCTGAAAAGTGCAAGGACTAAAAAGAAGGGATTCCATACACTTTTTAGTAAATTGGGTAATATAAATGTTACATGTATGATCCATAATAACAATTTCTTCAAACTCCTAACATGACTATTACTATCGTGTGCTTGCCTTACACTTTAATCTCTCCATGAGTTGCCTTTCCTTAAATCCAATTTAAAAACTGGTACAGGACTTCATTACTTACAATTCAAGTGTGAAAATCGTGGACTAGACAGGAAGTGACCGCGATCAGGCCAAGACGGGGAGTGGTCTAACCTACGAGCATGGGAACTCTCAGCAAAGATTCCGTCATCCTAAAACAAAGTCAGTTCAATGATTACAAAATGTAAGGATTGGGATTCATTTAAATATACCGAAAATGAAACTGAACGTCAATATACAAGCTATGTTACACAACAATTTAATTGTAAAAAAAATATGTGCATGTTAAAGAAAATATGAAAGCATTAAAAAAGAGACAGAAGGAAATCACCCATGGCTGTACCAGCATGACATATTTCTTTCCAGTCTTTTTTTCCTGTGGATAGGATTTATACATGTTCTAAAACTGTGTTCTTCATTTATTTACATTAATACTCTAAGCACTTTTGAAGTCTGTATATTATCCTAACCTTTAGCTTGTGTTACTCATTTACTATCGAGTGGATAAACTATGCTTTCCTCAGCTATTACTTTATTCGGCATTTAGGTGGTTTCCAATGTTTTACTCCTATAAATAACACTGTGAGAATATCTTTAAATATATAACCTTTTCTATGTTTAGGACTATTCCTTATGACAAATTCTTAGGTGGAAATACTGGGTCAATAAAAACAATTTGATGTTTTTAAATACACTTAGCTACACTGCATTCCATAATGATTACACTAATTCCCTTACTCATTCAACAAATATTTAATACATAAACTATGTGAATAGAGAATAAGGCCCTCTCCTCATGGACTGTATGAATGTGTCCTTGTACCCAAATCTTAGCTGAAAATGGGAATGAATTTTAACTTCAAGTAATTTATTAATTAGACTAAAAACAGATACTTTAATGTATTTTTTTATAATAGTGAAATTGCAATTGTTTTCTCTTGAATGTGTTCTAACCACTTACACGACACTTTGCTTTTTTCCTCCCCCCCCCTCATTCATTCATGCAACAATAATTTATTGGGTACTTAGTATGCACTGGTCAAAGAGCAACAAAATATTGAGGTATGCAGTTATGAAACCTTCAGGCTTGCAGAAGAGAAAGGTGCCAAATAAACTACACAGAATATAACATAATGAAGAATTATGGTGAGTACTGTAAGAAGAACAGGAAATAATTAAATTTAGATTAGAGGTCCAGAGGAGGCCTCCTTGGGAGGTGATATTTAAAGCAATATTTGAATGTTGAGTATGAGTCGGCCAGGCAGAAACTTATGAGTGGAGGATGAGGAAGTGGGAGGGAAGGGGCACAGGAGATGGTGGTCTGGGGCTGATGTACCAGCCTTGTGTGAAGGTGCAGAAGTGAGAAAGTTTAGTGTGTTTGAAGAATTGTATGAAGGCCCATGACTTCCACACAATGAACTGGGAGGGGGGGGAAGTGAATACAGTGATATCCAGAGGTGGGATCTGGATCTGGGATTTCTTTTTCTTAAGTACCATTACACAGCAATCAAAGGTTTAAAATCAAAGGTTTTAGATGTATATTTCTCAAAGATACTCTGGTCACCATGTGGAGAACAGATTGGAATGGCGTAAGTATTGAAATGGGAAGACCAGTGAAAACACTGTAATTGAGGATAACTGTGGGATCAAGGGCGAAGAAGGGATCATGAATGCTGCCAGAGTCTAGGTGGTCCACATAGATCCCTCAAAACATGGACCCACAGAATAGGGCCTCATGCCACAGGACTATTTGATGAATTAGTTATAATTTTCTGTATCAGGTACCAAGTTAACATTTTATTTGTCACATACGTATGTATGCAAATCCAAAAGAAAAGCCCAAACAAACGATTTTATATAGAATCGTAAAAGGCCCATTTATTCTGAGCTAAAAGCATGGACATAATCCTTAGATGATTCAAGATAATTAGCCTCATGTACCAAAAGGAAGTTTAGGTCTATTTCAGATCAAGGCCCTGAGGTTTTTTAACCAAGTGACTTATGGTTTTTACTAATTATGGGGATTTCATAAAAAACTAAAAATCATTCACTATAGGATCTCTGGAAAGAAAAGGATATACATTGTGTCCCCAGTGTATTTCAATAGCTACTTATATGAGCTGACACAGGACAACAGAGCTAGCTTATCACAGTTCAGACATGAAATACTTAAGGCCTGGGTGGAGCTGGAAGATGCACAAATGAAAAGGAGAGTTACGTTCTCAACCAGTGCTAGAAATCTCCATTTAATTATGGCTTCTATATGAAAAGCATGAAGGAGAAAAGCATAATAAATGGCTTCCCACTAACAGAGGCTTTGATCATTATGGGCCAATAAGAAAAAGAAAAAATAAGGGAAGCAAATGTACTTTTTGCCCATTGATACCTGGGCTGAAAAAGTGAGAGAAGAGGAGAGGAGTTGCAGGTTTGGGCGCCTTGCTGAATGAAACATAGTGCAAAGACAGCCTCAAGATGAGCCTACCAGAGGAAGGATAAAGCACTCAAAGACATTCAAATCCTTTTCATTCTTCCCAAAAGGCACTGTTTTAAATTTCTAAAACAAAAGCAACTAGCATCAAAGTGTGAGTTATATTTTTTCTATTTACAGAAAAAGAATAATTTACATTTCAATTATAAATAAACCAGCTTATTGACATATGACAATTAAAATATGTCACTGACATATTTCATTCTTAGCAAATTTGGAAAATACAGAAGAAATTGAGAAGAAAATAATGCAATAAATTTAAAAATAGCCTTTTAGCCTAATGTAAAGGTATGTTTTCTGGTTCTTCTTTATAAATACCTTTTTATATTGGGATTCTATATTTGTTGACAATTTTGTTTCCTAGTTTTTCATGTAACATTAGATACAGGAATTTCTTCTACCATTGTCATTATCATCATTATGGTTATAACATAGTCTATTTGAGTAATGTCCCATTGTTGGAAATGTGAGTCTGATTTCCGTTGTTTTTTTTTTTTTTTCCTATTATAATTTGATAAACATCTTGGTGAATAAAGCTTGGTCCACATTTTAAATTTATTAACATAGATTTCTAGAAGTAGAATTATGAGGTGACACATTTTAAGGGTGTTTTTTAATATCCATTTATTTATTTATTTAAAAAAAATTTTTTTAACCTTTATTTATTTTTGAGACAGAGGGAGACAGAGCATGAATGGGGGAGGGTCAGAGAGAGGGAGACACAGAATCTGAAACAGGCTCCAGGCTCTGAGCTGTCAGCACAGAGCCCGACGGGGGCTCGAACTCACGGACTGCGAGATCAGGACCTGAGCCGAAGTCGGACGCTTAACCGACTGAGCCACCCAGGCGCCCCTTTTAATATCCATTTAATCTAAGTCGTGAAATTTATTGTCAGTATGCTAATTTTCCTAATATTTCCTAAATGCCCTCTTAGTGTCTATGGGAGTTCTAGTAATATCCCTCATTCAGTCTTAATATTGGCATTTGTGCCTTTTCTTTTTCCTAATTGAGCTGGGTAGAGGTTTTTAAAATTTTTTGATCTTTTCAAAAAATCCTGTTTAATTTTCATGCCCCTCCCTCATTTTTCTGCTATTTCATTGATTTCTGCTCTTTATTATTCCCTTCCTTTTAATTTAGGTTTGTTATTTGTTTTCTAGTTTCATAAAGTGGAAACATGGACTATTGATTTGAGACTTTTCTTCTTTGCAACATACACATTTAATGTCATAATTTTCTCTCCAAGCAGTATTTTAACTGAGTCCTACAAATCTTGATAAATTGTACTTTTATTTTTATAGAGTTAAAATATTTCCTCATTTTCCTTTTGATCCCCCAATGGTTATTTAGAAATATGTTGTTCATTTTTCCTCTAGGAATTTTCCAGATATCTTCCTGTTATTGATTTCTAGCTTCATACCATTGTGGTTAGATGACCATACTTCACATAATTCCAATCATTTTAAATTTATTGAGAATTGTTTTATTGCTCAGAATAGTCGATTTTGGAGAATGCTAGATGTGCACTTGAAAATTACATGTAATTAGCTGTTGTTAGGTGGAGTATCCTATAAATGTTAGTTAAATCTAGTAGCCTGATAGTGTTGCTCAAGTTTTCAATATATTTACTGATTTTCTGCCTACTGGTTTATCAATTACTGAGAGGGATGTTGAAGTCTTCAACTACTATAATTGTGGATCTATTTTTTCCTTGTAATTCTATCAATTTTTACTTCATATATTTTGACACCATGTTAATAGGTATGTACAATTTATGACTAATACCCCTTTCCATTTAAAATTGTTGACTTTTTCAACTACTCACATTCCTTTTCATATACAGAAAATGAGGAAGCTTAACTCTAATACATCTTTAAGTTGCAACATTTTATAGGTCTTCAAAAGACTGTCAGAATCCCTCATTAGCTTGAAATATAACTAATGAAATGTACCCTAAAAGAACACCCCCAAAGAAAAATATTTCACAATCCCTTTGAACAATCAACATGCTAGAATATGAAAAAAAAAAAAACAAAAAACCTTCCATATTCTCCAATTATATACTGATATTTAATTTGTGGAATTTCTATACAACTAAATTTGACAAGGTAACCTAAGATTTCTTTTTTAATTCTTACCTTTCAATCAAATACTTAAATATTTAAATGGAAATACTGGTTAAAAAGGAAGATTCTTTGCAATTTTAGGAATTCTAGCTCTTGCTTTTTTACCAATTCTTATATCCTTAGTACAAGGACCTATTTTTATTGCTGTCTTAAGTCTCAACAAGCTAGTTAGCCAGAATTCCCTGCAAAAATTCCACTGGGTGAAGGGACTTGCATTTTCTAATATTTTCCCTGGGTTTCTTCCACTTCTCTTTCATAACCCACATTGTAATTGGTTTCTTAAAAGCGGTTCCAACCTGACTAAATCTCTTTGCTAAACTGATCTCTAATGATTAATATTTAATGACGCCCACCAAGTATTTTTCTCCCAGGAATATTATAAGTTCAAAGTTTAGAAGACAGATGATACATTTAATTTTTTTTTTAATTTTAATTTATCCAACCCTTCCCCTGGAGAGAAGGGGGAAAAAAAAAAAAAAACACTTACGTGTTTCTGAATCTGTGGCAGCAATATTTTCATGAATTTGTCTCTTGCCTAACAATGCACCGTACCTGCATCTCTTTGCCACTGCTAATTCCCAATTCTCTGTAAGTGGTCCAAAAAGCTTAACCTCTCCAGTAAATTTTATTCCTATATGGAAGTTTGGCTGGGCAGACAGTTTACTTAAAGCCTGCCTTCCATACCTCAACCTGCATGGCTACAACTCTAGCTTTTAATTTTAACCTCAATGAGAGTAAGGCTTTCATTGTCTCTATCCTTCCATCTACCCATCCCAATATTCCAAAATTTAGCACAGTACTGTTTGCATTAAGGAATTCAAAAATGGTCAGGTAGGCTCATTCCTTGGCCAAACTACAGACATTAAAGTTTGCCATGGTTGAAGCTGGGAAAGAAGAGATTGCCACTCTCATACTCTCAGTTTCTTCATGTTAAAAAATGAGAGCAAATGGAGCAGATCATGTCTAAGTCCTCTGGGCACTAACATTTTATGATTGTAATCCATCTGAACAGAACCACTGAACAACCAGTACTATATGCAAACTATCTTTGCCACAGGAAATTCAAATTTATATAACAGTACTATAAACCTAAAGCCACAGTCATCCACGGATGAAGAGACTCATGTAAATACTGTGCCAGATCAGGCCATTTGTTTATCTTTGTTCAATTGATATTTTATTGTATACAATTTAATATTCCTAGTGAGTCACTAATGAAAAAGATTGTACTTATTTTTTTATGTACTTCATATTTGGATCCACATGATTTCAATCCATTTTCAGAAACTAAAACTTTGCCATAAATAAAAATTTGCCATAAATAAGGATACTCAAGAATATGTGCCACCAACTTATGAACCAAAGGGAGGAATCAAAGCTGTTTTAATCATGGTGCCTCACTGGAATCAGTGATTATTCTCTTAAAGTGACTGTTGTAAAGGAAACGATTGTTTGGATAAGTATGTTGTGAGATTTTTAATTGAAACTATTAAGACATTTAATTAGTATTCCTTATGTTTTTAGTATCTAGAATTCTGAATTAAAGATGATTAAAAGTGTTATCTTCATAGGTGAGTTTCTCCACAATCTTTCCTAATGCTCTTGTTGAGTAAATTATTGGGCAGAGTAAAAGTATGGTGCTTATTACAGAGAACTAGGTTTGGTAGAGTGAGGCTCAAGTAGGTTAAAAAAATTAATGTGCTCATCTAAGTATCTTGTTGATTCCTAAAGAAGCACCTTTGACCCATTGCTATTTTCAAATTTTATAACAAAGAAAAACCCCAACTCATTTGGCAACCTTTTGTTTAGCTTTTAAGAGCTAGATGAAATCAACCAGTTAAATATTATGGCTGGCAAGTTACTATTGATCACTTCAAAAGAATAGAAATCTCTTCAAATTTCAGCATGATTTGATTGCCTACAAAGTTTCAGATGAGTCATCTAAGCATTATCGGGAAAACAGCATTTAAATTTTTGTTAGAATTCCAGAAAGGCTGAAGCTAGGGAAAAAAATTAACCACCAATTTAACATGTATAATAGTATACACATTGTATATTGGAGCAAAAGATGAAGCAAATAGTGTCCTCAAAAGCATTTCCAAAATTTCAATAATCTCCTACAGTTATACTTACTATTTTCTTTCATGTTAAAGATTAGTCTTGCACCCTAAGTCTCTATATAGGAGAGGCTTAAAGGATGGGAGATTGGTTGAGCATGGGGGAGGCCTGGAGCTATATTTGCATAGAGTTTATATATTATTTCTTACCAAACCATGGAGAGAAGTGATTATAAATGAGATACCTGGATTATTACAGGGTTAAAGCTCCTCAAATTCTCCCACAGCTAATACTATTGTTTCTAAGTAAAATTACTGTTTCTGTAAAATTACTTGAATAATAATACACTAGTGATGTATTTTAATGGTTATTAAATAAAAATCACCTATAATCTTGAATTGTACCAGGATTGTGCATAGCACGTTTTAGCAGCTACTGTTGTAGAAGATTTAAGATATGTACAGAAATAGCTGACCTGAGAGACAAAGAGCTAACAGCCATTAATTGCTATGAGCAAAGTATAAACAAATCATAAGAGATTCAAGGAGGGAGAAACAGCTTCCAGGAGAAAAGCATATACTTATATCATACGCATGCTTACATTGAACAAATACAACAAAGGGCTTTGGCAAACTCTGCCTTTATAAACTGTGCTGAAAGCCATTGTCAACACTTCCTCACCTACCTCATCTTATCCTGTAAAACATCTGCTTCTTTTAAAAGACGTTATGTACTAAAGTCTTCAACTAGAAACTGAAAATCATGATTTTTCTTTCAGGAGGAGGAAGGAAGGGAACAAAACATGCCTTCTGTGATTTTACTATAAAACCCACTGCTAATTAAAACTACGTATTTAGCATAAGTGAAGAGCAAAAAGGGCGGGCAGCAAATGGGGATTTCTTGGACAAAACCACGCTCCTCTGTGAATTCAGATTAGGAATGCTATGTTGACTTTTGAACATTCTGTTCTATTTGAAACAGCTGGGGCAGCAAGGAAGCCTGTATGTCCTACAGAAACCCAATCAGATGAAAGAGAGGCCATGAAATGCTTCTGGTGTCTACACATGGAGAGAAAATGTTGTGTCAGACTCAGCTTTGAATTCCAAACATAAACTTTTAGATCAGGCTTTGTCCAGTAAGCCTGGTCAGCTTCATACAAAACTATGTTATGCTCTCAGAAACTGTGGATGTTGGTCCTGCTGGATCTTGAAAGGTTTGTAGAAATTGGATTTTTTTTTCTTTTTATTTAAATTCTAGTTAACACACAATGTAGGATTAGTTTCAGGTGTACAATATGGGGAATCAACACATCCATACATCACCCGGTGCTCATCATGTCAAGGCCACTCCTTAATCCCCATCACCTATCTCACCCATCTGGTTGCCATGGAAGTAAACAGCAGGAGATCACGGTAGCCCTGGCTGAAAGGGAACCTGCCTCCTATGCTTCCCACTAACCCTACTCTCCACCAGCAGGGGGGTTGTGCTGGATGTCTCACCGCCTTCTTACAACAGCAATAAAATGAGAGAAGTCAGTTGCCAATATGGTTCTGTTATCCCAACAGATAACTTTCGGTCAATAGTAATGCAGTCAGGGTTCTACAACTGTAATGCTAATAGTGATCCTGTTCCAAACAAATGTGCACAATACTCTTCCCTGTGCCTTGTCATTACAAACCTCTTTTCAAAAGCCTTTGAAGCATCTTTCTTTTCTCTGAACACCAGCTGCAATGTATTGAGGCTTCCGTTACAGTAGTTATCCTTTTGTCGTTTGCACTACAGTTTGTGTGAAGGCTTTGAATTCCTGAAGGTTGGTAATGACTCTTCTTTATCATGTCATTGCCTCTAGCCCCTAGCAGAGTGCTTGTATATAGTAGAGACCCAAATGTTTGTTGAATGTTATAATTAAACAACAACAAACACGTATATCCTACAGTTAAGAAATGGAAGCTCCAAAAAGGCAGGGAGCTTCGTCTCTTTTGTTCACTGATGTGAGTCGATGCACCTAGTAAGTTTGTGGCACATAACTTACGCTCAGTACATATTTGTTGAATGCATGGATAAGTATTATGAATTTCCAAAGAGCCTGGGAAGTACTTATTTGACTGGTAAATAAAGAAGAGGAAATATTACACATATGCGTAAAGGAAGAAAGACTAGATTGGCCATTTCCCCTTTCTTTAGACCAGGGCTTGGCAAACTTTTTCTTTAGAGGGTCAGATAGCAAATAGAGGCCTTTTGAGCCATTTAGTCTCTGTTGCACCTACTCAAATCTGCTGCTGAGTGTGAAAGCAGCCACAGACAATATGTGAATAAATGAGTGAGGCTGTATTTCAATAAAATTTTATTTGCAAAAGCAGCTGGCAGGCAAGATTTGCCCCACTGGAGGTAGTCTGCTGATTCCTGCTCTAACACAATTATGCAAGAATCATCTATTAGGATTAAGACAGAGAGGTAACTATTCCCTCTGTAAAGACCATGCCTTCTGCATCTTTTTACATCCCGCATCCTCACCTCTAACAGGTACGTAGTACAGGGCTTTGCAGTGTGGTAGCTGCACAGTATGTTTGTAGAATTAAACTGAATCCTACAGCAAGTGATTTCCCAGAACCGCAGTTGTCAGTAGAACCAACAAATTCAAGTTGCTGCAATGTGCCTTTTCTTTGAACTCTCCTAGCAAAATACGTGGGAAGTTAATAGCTGCAGAAATAATGTCAAATAAAACTAGGACACCTTCTCTCTTGATAGAGTACCAATGCCTCTTACTTGAGGCATATTCTTTAGGATGTCAATAATTAACCAGAGGTAGCTTTTTTGATTATCCCTGAAGCCAAGAAACGATTAACCACTGTCTCACTGCCCATCTGAGCTCATGCTTCTTTTGAAACTTTTTCAATGAATTATTTTCACAAAAAGCACATGAGCAAATCATTGTTGGTATCCACAACTGGCCAAAATGTGCTCCCACATTTTCTGCTCCAATGACTACAAAAATATATTCTCATGAGTGTTGAGTTAGATGACTGCATTATTTCAGGCCAGACATCTGTTATAAATGGTGATAGTGTACATATTCATTACTGAAAAGGATCAATGTTTTAAAATGTTTAAGCAATATGAATGTGGAACAATGTCATCATAAAATGTGCTTTGTGCCCTTTTCTTATACTTGAACTACATATTTGCGACATTTTCAACTTTTTTCTCATTTTGCTAAGTGGTGGCCTCACTTACAAACCAGGCCCGATTTCCTCTTCCGCTGCAAATATAATTTTTAAAGAGAACTCCAACAAGATTACTTGCCGAGCATGTTACCCATTCATAGCTTTGCCATATGCTGTTATGGAAATTACAATGATGTAAAGCAATCTGGGTGTCATGAGACGGTACTGATTCACCTGATACCAAATCTAACCGTAGTGGGAAATAATGCTTTAAATGTTTCATTTGCATCTAGACCTCTGTTGAACTAAGAGACATGTACTGTGTGTGTATTTTTGGAGACAACTGACTTTCACATATTAAAAATATAGTTCTATATTTGGTGCTAGAAACATGAAGGTATATGAGGTCCAAATATACACTATGATAGCTTAGGACATAGATTACTGAAGTCAGGCAGATTTAGGTTTTAACTCTGGTGCAACCATTTAATCGCTCTATAATCTTCAATGGTGGAAGAGGAAAACTAATGGTGCCAACCTGTCGCTGGGAGGATTAAATGAGAGAATGCCTATATAAAGCCTGTGACACCTACAAAAAGAGCAACTTATGTGGTTGGCTCAACAATGAGTAGTTATTACTATTAGCTACTGCTGCCTAACTCTTGTGCTTCTGTTGAAGGTTAGGAGCAGACCCTATAGGTGGTGGAGAAATGCTTGAGTATATGGGACCTATTGGGGATGGTGGGAGCTGATTTAGTGAAACGAGGATATGCTATAAGAGACAACAAGGTCACTGTTATCATCAATACCAAATGACAAAAAACAAAGGGAAAAGGGCACAGAGTTACAGGATGCCCTTTTCACAATGAGAGCATCAATAATGTGGCATAAGTGTGTTGTTTTTATTTGGGATGGTGCAAGTGGAGAGCTCATTTTAAGCATGCTAGGGAAGGGCTTATGAAAATGAACACTGCCTTTATATCCACTGAGCATTCTATCCAATTACATTCAGAGGAGGGAAGAAGCTTCTTAGAAATAATTATGTTTGGCTGTAATAAGTGAATATATACAGTATAATGAATATGCATACATACTGAGGTCTGTGAGAATATAAAAAAGACAGAAGAACCTTTGCCTTTTTTTTTTTCTAAATTGACTTGGGAGTATACATTTGAATATAGATGGATTCTCTCTAAGTCAGTGTTCTGAATGGGGGACAAACTAGGGATGCTGGGCAGTGTCTGGAGACACATTTTGATGCCATAACTTGTGATGGAAGATGCTACTGGCATCTGGTGAGTAGAATCTAGGGATGCCGCTAGATGTCCTATAACACGTAGGACAGGCTCCATAACAAAGACCTATCTAGCCCAAATGTTAATGCCAAGGTTGAGAAACCCTGCTCTAAGCTAAAAACTGTTCAGGATCAAATGGGTTTAAAATCACCCACACCCCAGATGGATTTTGGGGAGACTCCAGGGAAGGGCAGACTTTTTTGTCAATATGGTCAAATGTTCCCAGGCTCCTGTGTTGATTCCACACCAGTGATCCATATGCTGAAGTAGATGAATGGAGTTCATATCCTCAGGGAAAAAAGGACTATAAATGCCAAGACTGTAGTTTACAAAGTACTATGTGTTACTGGACCTTCTGGAGACTTCAGCACTGACAGTGGCTGGATTTACACACAGAGGAGGGCAACTACCTATGTCAAGTCTCTGGCCAACCTAGAGACCAGGGGTTTCCTTCCACACAAATTTCCTAAACAACATCAAAGCCAAGAGACAACATAGTAAGCAACAATGGCATAAAATTAAAGATAGTTCCCATGTGCAAATTTACAGGCAAAATCTTTGGATTTTTATTCTCTACTCCCACAAAACTGAAGAGTAATATCTTTTCTTTTACAAGTACCCTTACATGAACCCTACAGGGGTAGCCTAGCAGGTTATAGCCATAAACATGGGTAACGCTCAAAGACTGAAAATGGATACAAAAGACATTACTTTGGAGTTTTTGACTCCGTACTTGGTATCATCTCGGCGCTGCTGAAGAGATTCTTTGTGAACTCTGTATTTAGAATATCTCCCATCAATTCTCTCAGATAAACTGCAGGAATCCTGAAAAACAAAAAAAATAAAAAACAGCAATGTCAAAACCAGGAGGTGAGAAGAAAATCAGTACTTGAATTGCGCATAAGAAAGTATTGATAATTATAGGTGGTTAGGGAAATATAGGGGAATTACAGGTTGCCAAGGAGGAAGAAGAAAACAGTCTCTGGATGCTACCTTAAAAATAAAAACAGGGTCCCACATTGGTATTTGTGTCCTTTTTATACTAGTCCTATGCCAGTCTGAAATGATCGACATCCTTTAGTTGAAGGGAAAAAGGTTTAAGTAGCAGTGAGTTGTCCAAAGATGGTCATTAACGACACACTTTTGAATGTTGTGTACTATCTCTCAGAGTACTATCTGACATCAAAATATTCTATGTTAAAAAACAATATTACCTTTGAGAGTAGAGTCCTCGTTCATCACTAATTCTTAAACAATATTTTACCTTTTAACCAGCATATCACGTTGACTTTGAAACTGAAGGGTATTTCATCTGCCCTCAAAAGAATAAAAAGATTCAGGTAATAAAGAAATTAAGAAAAGTTTTGGGGTCATTCATTCTTCTTCCCCCCTCTCTCCTTCCCTTCTTCCCTTCCTCCATTTTTCGGGGGGAGAGAATGGAACACAGCAGTCACGATACCCAGTTACTTAGACGTTTCCATTATGAATTAGGGGAAAAATTAGAATAAAATGAGGGCAACTGATTTGCATATGTAAGAAAAATTATCTATGGGATCTCATTCCCCAAATAGTCCCAAGGAACTTATTGAGTGTTCAAGCTGGAAGGGGTATTAGAATCCCAAAGTTCTCATTTTTATATATAAAAAGCTATAGCCCAGGGAAGTTAAGAATGATTTGCCCAAGACTAGGCAATTTGTGACAGATTGGGCTTCAAGCCCAATGCTGTTTCCTTCCTACCATACCAAATATGTAAAGTTTAAATGTGGAATTGTAGAGTTGAGCCACTTCTTCCAAAATAAGTTTAAAAAAAAATGAGAGACACTATGACATGTTTAAAGAAAAAAGCCAAGGCTATCTAAATAGGATGAAATATGTATTTGCTATAGCTTATATTTGCCTAGAGTCATAGACTGTAGCATTTTTTTAATTTATTATTTAAAAAAAATTTTTTTAACATTTATTCATTTATGAGAGACAGCACAAGCAGGGTAGGGACAGAGAGAGAGGGAGACACAAAAATGAAGCAGGCTCCAGGATCTGAGCCGTACAGCACAGAGCCCAACATGGGGCTCGAACTCACAAGCTGTGAGATCATGACCTGAGCCGAAGTCAGACGCTTAACTGACTGACTGAGCCACCCAGGCACCCCTAAGAGACTGTAGTATTAACAAGAAATATACATGTGAAATACATCTTCATATATATGCTAGTGAGGCCAGTGTGAGTAGGAACCATGCAGATAATATTGTATAAGCCCTTTATTTTAGGGATGAGGATATAAGTAAGATATTAAGTAATTTTGCCTGGTACATGAGCTTGGATCAGAGTTTACATCTTTGGGCTCTTGGTGACAGTATCCTGATTTTTAGAATTAAAAATCATTAGGTTGACTAAATAAGCTCTTTTTAATCATAGGATGACTTTAGAGTACATAGAGAGTGGGTTTCAAGCTAGAGGCAGTAGGGCAAAGAAAATGGGTTTTGTAGTTGATACATGGAACTAGGTCCCAGTTCCAACTAATTTACATACTCCAAGCTTCAGTTTCTTCAGCTGTAACTTGGGGGAAGATAGTGCCCATGAGTAGCATGTCTGAGGATTTTTTTTTTTTTTTAAGTAATACAGGGTTAGAACTTAGCTACTGCCTGCTGCACAGTAGTGCAGAATACTTGCTAAATGAACTCCTTTCCATTTCAAGCTAAAGGTTTCAATTTTAATGACTAATATTGGAAAGTACAATTATGAACTTTGGAAAATATTCTCCCCCAAAGTTTCACTATATAGGCATCTTCATATGTGTGTGTATATATAAGCTAGAGTTGGAGATAATCACTAGCCCATACAATAAAAAATAATAATAAAACCTTTTGGTAATAGTATTGAACTTTTTTCTTTCTAAGTTTATTTATTTATTTGGAGAGAGAGAGAGAGAGAGAGAGAGAGAGAGAGAGAGAGACAAAATCCCAAGCAGGCTCTGCGCTGTCAGCCCAGAGCCCAACATGGGGCTCAAACTCACATACCACGAAATCATGACCTGAGCTGAAATCAAGAGTCAGAGGCTTAACTGACTGAGCCACCCAGGTGCCCCAACAGTACTAAACTTTTAAATTGTACTTATGAATATCCTGTTCAGTGTAGACCCTGGAGAAAAGATGAGCTGTCACTAGAGGCTAAATTATATTTTTATGCTGGTATAAGATGACATCGGTTTCTCAGCGACAAACGCCACCTGTTTTCTGCCCTTCCTTCCCTTAGATGACTTCTGTTAGCTACAGAGAAAAAAGCAGAAAGGATATATATGGGTGTAACATATTGCCTACTCTCCACATTGGGTAATATTAGGGTGAGTGGAAATCACATCTTCTTGGATACTAGTTTCATAATCCTTTGACAGGGATTTAGAATGCAAATACATGGGGGGCGCCTGGGTGGCTCAGTCAGGTAAGCATCTGACTTCGGCTCAGGTCATGATCTCACAGTTGGGGAGTTCGAGCCCTGCGTTGGGCCGTTGGCCTCCATGCTGACAGTTCAGAGCCTGGAGCCTGCCTCGGATTGTGTGTCTCCTTCTCTCTCTGCCCCTCACCTGCTCCCACTCTGTCTCTGTCTCTGTCTCTGTCTGTCTGTCTCTCTCTAAAGAATAATGGGGCACGTGGGTGGCTCAGTTGGTTGGATGTCTGACTTCGGCTCAGGTCATGATCTCACGGTTTGTGGGCTCGGGCCCCACATCAGGCTCTGTGGTGAACGCTTGCTCTGAGACTGCTTTGGATTCTGTGTCTCCTCCTCTCTCTGCCCTTCATCTGCTCGCACTCTGTCTCACTCTGTCTCTCAAAAATAAGTAAATGTAAAAAAAAAGAATAAACAAGCATTAAAAAAATGCAAATACATAATTAAATCATGAGAAAGAATTGAAACTTTAGCAAAATGTACTAGAAACACTTGGATTTGTTCTATTTGTTATAGTCTAGATTTCTGGATATGTCAGCTCAACCCTGGATCCCTTTCAATTATGTTTAGTTGCTGAACTACCAAAATATGCTAAGTGAATTGATGTTAAGATAGTGCAGACCTTGAGAGCCACATCGTATCAGTGCCTCCAGTAATCAATATGGCATGATCAGGCTATATTTCCTACTCACTAGATTCTCAAATAATATGTTAGATACAAACAAAACCTAAATATAACATATTATATTTTAAAGCCAGTGTGAAATAAGAGGTTCAAGGTTTTCAAAGAGAACTCTCACCATTGTTAACTTCAGCCATATGGGGCCAGAAAATTATAAATTGCTAAAACTGTCCATTGTGTATTCATCCCAAAAGGGATATTCTCTGGCCTGAACCTTGTTTGGCAGGACTGCTGGCAGGGATAGTTGTTTTGCATCTCTCCTCTATGAAAACTTTAAAAGTTACAATAGGTAAATCCACACATGTAATTAATCTCCTAGATATGGAATGATTTGTAGAGTTCTATTAACAAATAGCATGAGATGTAAAATCTAAAACTGTGGATCTGAATTCAACTATCACAGTATGGAAATAACCTGTGTACCTTCATGTCTCTAAAACAAACAGTACTCTGAAAATCTGTAATTAAAAAAAAAAAGAAGATAGTTCATAAGGTGAAATTGCTTATCAAAACAGCTGTCTAGGAGTATTACTCAGCAATCAAAAAAGAATGAAATCTTGTCATTTACAACTACGTGGATGGAACTAGAGGGTATTATGCTAAGTGAAATTAGTCAGAGAAAGACAAATATCTCTTTCTCATACGAGGACTTTAAGACACAGAACAGATGAACACAAGGGAAGGGAAGCAAAAATAATATAAAAACAGGGAGGGGGAGAAAACATTATGAGACTCTTAAACATGGAGAACAAACAGAGGGTTACTGGAGGGGTTGTGGGAGGGAGGATGGGCTAAATGGGTAAGGGGCATCAAGGAATCTACTCCTGAAATCATTGTTGCACTATATGGTAACTTGAATGTAAATTAAAACAATAATAAATTTAAAAAGCTATCTTCAGTGTAATATGTAACCCCTTTTGAATCTCAGGTTTTTCTAAATTAAAGTTAAAGCTTTGGGAGGCCAAATGAGCTTCTAGTGTGAGGGTAAAAGTCTCTATTTTTCCTCTAATATGTAAGTTCCAGTATTTTCAATCTTGATTTAACAAATATCAATAAAGTCTGATAAGATGGAGTATTAAAAATCCCCTATGTTTTTTGGTCTTTCCTCCCTCCCTACAACTTTCTTTGCACATCAGGAAGATGTCAAATGTTCTCAGTCAGATAAGAATACTGAAAGAGACAAGCCAACTCTTTCTCACTCTGAAGTCTTTGAAATCTTCTAGTAAGCTCAGTTTCTCAGGCACAGACTCCAGATGGTCCAAGGCCACTCGGGTACTCTGAAAAAGAAAACATAAAGAAACCAAACATTATAAAAAATTGATCAATACTCTCAGAATCCAAGTACTAAAAACCACTTGTACCCAGGGTAGAAGCAGTTCAAGCTATAGATTTAGTCAAATAAGAACAGATATAATAGTATTTCTAAGATAACTGTATCTTTTTAATTCAGAAGAATTATTTCCTTTCACGAAGTATATGAGATGCATTTGCAAAACTGACTCACATAAAAACTCTTCCTGGATAATTATTTTCAACTGACATGCTATGAAACTTTCTATAGAGTATTTCATATTAATATTAATTTACAAACCTGTTTCAGTGAACATCAGAAATAAAGCACCAAATAATATTGAGGGATAGATGAATTTGCAGTTACCTCTCTATGGAGCATATTAGAGATCCTCACATGTTGCCATTACAAAGAAGAAAAGAGTTCTCAACAATTATTTTAGTTCAAAAGGAAGAGGAGGTTGTCATAAAACTTTGGAGAAGCACCTGAAATTAAAAAATTGCCACAGGGACACAAAATCCTGTTGATTATAAATCAAAAACTTAGTCTTTGATTAGGTGGTCACTGATTTACACCCACCAATATAAACATTAAGAGGGAATGATCTGAAAATTCTTTCAAAGCCAATATAAACTAAGAAGTGGCGGAATAACCTTGAGACCAGAGACTGTATCATATGCATTTCTGCATTCTTAGCCTTGTCACAGGGACAGCACATCTCTGTATCCTCAGTCAATAGATATTAGCTTTTAGATTTAAAATGAGTTGCAATTATTCAATGAAATAAACCACAAGTCCCATGGCTGATGCATGGGAAGAAAGTGCAATGCCTTGCAAGAACCTGAACGTAAGTTTGCAAAGAGTTGTTGAAAAGTTATTGGCCACCCAATATTCTATGTGCTGTTCCCTTACATCTCCCAGGTGAATGGTTCTGAACAACCTAACATGAGTACAAGTGACATGTCTCACTTATGAGCTGAGTCAGCTAAGAGCCTATGTGTCCCATCCCAGCCCTGGTCATGAGGAACTTGGGAGGCCACAAGCTTCAGATGACATAGCCACAAGACAGGAGAGCTGCCAGCCATATTGGACTTCACATGAGTGACACATCAACCTCTATTGTGTTAAGTCATGAGATTTCAGGATTTGTTAATGATTACATAGCACAGTTGCCTTAATTATTGAAAATAATGCCTGAGAATTACATAATTAAAATGTAGGCTAATCAAGTGGTCAATTTGTTTTTTTTTTTTTTTGTTGTTTTGTTTTTTTTTTTTTTTTTTTTTTTTGGTGGGAGGAGGCTCCAGATTATATGAGCTTTTTTTTTTTTTTTTCTCAGAAGTTCAGTTTCCCTGGAACTAGACAGGGTTAGGAACTGGTGTTATCATCATTTGGTATACCCACTTACACTTAATCTTCTATTTCAAATCCTCTATCTCATCCCAATGCTGTTGCCTGCCTTCACTTCCAGTACAGAGCTTCTCCAGAACATATGCGTACAGCTCTGCAAGGTTTGTGTTGGGGTAGGGATGGAGACAGAGTTGAGAGTCTAACTCTTCCTTGCAGACACTTTCGATATACTCACTTCCACCTTCTCCTTCTGTAGAAAACAGTACATCCAATTCAAAAGCATCTCTAAAATTCTTCAGGGTGAATGATATTTGCTTTCCATCTGTATCCCCTTGATAGGCACTTGGGTTTTAACTTCTCTGTTTTGAGTCATTTTACCATTTTCCCTTCCGTGTTCTCCATCTTGGGAGTTCTACCTGTCTTTTAGCTGTCAATGCATAAATCGGTGTTTCTCTCTCTTTATATTCTTATTTCTCAAGTGTGATTTTTGAGAGAAGAGCAGAAACACCCTCACATTACCATTTTGAAACTGGAAGTCATATGCGCTGTTTCTTCAAGTTCGTAAAAATCTTCTTTTCCAGTTCCATTTAAAGGATTTAGTATTTTCTTCCTTCTGCTTAACATTTATATGCTTGTTAGTTTTTTTTTTTTCCACATGTGTTCACTTAAAGGCCCATGCATTTTAAATGGCTTCATTTGTTTTTTCATATGTAGGAAAGATTCATCAAAATGACATGTTTCTTAATATAGGCCCCAACATGTAGGTTTAGGAGAGCAAGTAATTTTAGCCACCATATGTGTTATATTCATTTCAATAGTAAAATTCCCCCAAGAATTATATTGGCCCTTTAACAATAAAATACAAATCAATGCCATGGTGATTTCAAAGCAAAATTTTTTTGTGTGTCAAATAAAATCTTCTTCATAAACAATGATTCTAATAGCCTTGTAGTTTGGAAACTTTATTTCCCTTTTTTTTTTTTTTAATCCCATAAATCTTCTCATTTAGAAGTGACCCTCTGAACCAGGGAGAAGTATGGTAAACTCATTTTGTTCTTAAAATAAGCAAATGATTTCTTTCCCTACTGTAAAATTCAGCATGTTATGCAAATATTTTTGCTTCAAATTTTCAATCAACCAGGTGGCTGTGTGAAAATTTTTTTTTCTTTCATATTTTCACATACTAGTTTATTTTGACAGATAGTTTTTGGATGCATATTCAAAATGGCAAATATATACATACATATGTATATATACATATGTATGTATATATTTGAACCTTAAAAAATCACTGGCTTCTACTTTCTTAAGTACAGTTATTTTTCTACTCTCCTCCTCCACCCCCCACATCTCCATTAAGGTCTTTAAGCTTTCTCGTCATCTTATTTTAGTTGTGGCTTACTTATATTCCTTTCATGTGTTGTTTCTAAGTATCTTAGCATCTTCCTCAGTATCAGAAATTGTTTCTGATACACAAGCCTTTCCCTTCATCCTTATAGTCTCGTCAATCGGGTAACATCAGATGTGTATCTAGGTATCACAGAAAGATCCACCAGACATAGATGGCACAGGTCCTGTTCTTTAAGAGCTTTTAACTCACTGGGGGGAGAAATTTGCACATGCAAAAGATGTAAGAATTATACAAAGAAAAGTGGACTGAATTTATTTTAAAGAAATTATATATATAGATGCTGAGATTTTTAAGGCATCTGCAATGGTACAATAGGAAATAATGAAGACAATGAGTCCAGGCCTGTAGGTATCTCAGGTCTCATAATTTCATCAGTAAGTGATATTTGGGGAGAATATATTTATTTTCTGTCGATGTCTCTCTCTGTATACATGTGAGCATGCTTAAAACCACCACTCTGGCATACAGACTTAAGAGTATGCATATTCACAAACTTTTTTTCTTTTTTAATAATGTGAGACTGTCTTAGGCATTATGATTAGAGTCCGCTCACATTACATGTCACTTCAAGTTCACTTTTCCCCAAAAGCTAGCGGTGCTAGAAAAAGGGGACCATTAAGAAATGAATAGTCTAAATAAGGAACTTGTTGGTTTTTAGATGCCACAAAGATCCATAAAGCATGTTAGTTTCTAGGGCAACTCGTGCAGAGTCAGGGAAACTTTTTATTTTTTAAGTTGGTTCATTATTTTCTGCCTTACACTATCTAATGCTTTAAAGGGCACAGATAAGTCTCCACTGTTAGAATGAAGGGAATAATTTCTCCAGTTCATTCAGAAATGGCACCAGCAAATGACAGGTGTTTAACCTGTCTTTAATTTTCTTATTGATTTTCTAGAACTAAATGGGACATTCACAAAAGGATTTAAACACTGTTTCTCTTTTGAAAATATCAGTAGATATTAAATTTCATATCAAAATTGAAAACAAAGAAAAATTCACAATTAAGAGTCCATTTCATAAAGGACCAATACATTGTGTACAATGCTTGGTTTATCTCAGAAGCTAAAGAGCTGAACTTCCACTGAGCTAAGAGTGGTGGCAAAGCAAATGATCAATTATTCCTAATTCCATTTAGTGGCATAATGAAAGACTGGACCATAAAAATGTAACTCAGTTTCAAATACTTCTTAGCCCTCACCCCATGGTATGATGTAGTCACTATTGCTATTCCCATTATACAGATAAGGTAACTGAGAACCAAAGTGTGAATAACCTCCTCACAGTCATGTTGTGGAAAAACTGGGATGCGCATCCAAGCAGTCAGAGTGCAGATATGGCAGTGTTCTTGTTTTTATTTTTAAAGTTTATTTATTTTGATAAAGAGAGAGAGTACATGTGCAGTGGGGGAGGGGTAGAAAGAGAGGGAGAAAGTTCTGCCATGTCAGTGCAGAGCCCTAGGCAGGGCTTGATCTCATGAAACACGAAGTCACGATCCGAGCTGAGCAGGCACTCAACCGACTGAACCACTGGGCACCCCAGCAAAGTTCTTACATAAATATGTTCATGGTAAATCACCAGAATCTGTAATACTATTTTATGTAAATTCCTACTCCCTCTCTAGCTATCAGCTTTTAGTACTAGAATATTGGAGCTATGTCTCTGATGGGCTTATTTATGGAAAAGAAGTTTCAAGATGAATACAGGAAGAATTTCATCTAGCCAGGGCCGAAGTCTGTGCCCAAGACCACGCATCCAAATATACAAGCACAAAAGGGGTGAGGATATTCTTTCTGTTGATTAGAGGAAGCTAGGTATGAGATTAAGTTTTATGACACCAACACACCCTTTTCTTTTTTCATAACATGGAGCAGCAGCATAGCGCACAATCTGGCCAGGGGAGGTGCTTTGATGAATGTTGGCTGAATAAAGACAAAGGCAGCGTCACCACTCTCTGATCAACCCACTGAATCTTGGCTTCTTTATTAAAAACTCAGCAGCAAAAGTTTGCTGTTTCTCTTCTCTAGACTAAGGCAAGATCAAATGGTAGAAACAACAGTGAAATTCAGAAATCTAGTCCATTAGGCTCTGTGGCTTGTGCACCTACAGGTAGGTTTAGATATTAATCTGTTGAAAAGGGCGAAGAATATGCGGGAGATTTTCCTATTCCAAATCTTCAAACTGCCATGTAGCTGAGCGGTTTGTACTGGTCTATAGTGTATTTTTCTTTAGTTGTTCCTTTGTTTCCAACTACAGGGAAATTGAATAGTGCACTATGACAACATAAGTAGCAGCAATTAGGAATTAGAAAGGGGCTTCACTGCAGTTGTTAGTTTCCTGTCTCCTGTAGAGAAAGCTTAAAGAAACAGATTTAACCATGGGTATATTTTAGTAAATATACTTCTCTTTGTAAAAATGTACCATGTATTTATTTTTTTCTCAGCATAAAACAACTACCATTTTCTTAGGGTGCTACTGAAATCATATGTTTTGAGGTTTAGATGATAAATAAAGAAGATGCTATATTTTTATTTTAAAAATAAGTGTGTGCATTTTTGGCACTATACAGATGTTAAATAAACAAGGTTATGAAGCAGTTTATTTGGGTTCAAAAATGCAATTCTATTTCATTTGGAAAGAGATCCACTGCAAAACTTTCTTGACAAATGGCTGAAAGGTGGTAAGAGGACCTGAGTAAACAAATTTCAAGGGGAGGAAGGGTGAAATCGTAAAAAGGATAGACTGTCTGCCTTTTTACTTGTGGAGACTCTATCCAGCACAGCTGTATTGGCTTCACAGGGCCTTCTTTTCATTCAAACCGTATCAGGCACTCCTTGAAACCAAACGGAACAGGAGCAGAGAATAGGCCAGCAAAGTCATTTTGTTGACGTACAGCCTTCAAGGGGCCCCAGCGCTCAAAGTTGCATGGATTTCTCGAATATCAGAAGAGTCCTCTATTTCCAGATTGTGTACTTTAGGGGAGTTCTAAAAATCAGACACCCACTTAGATAGAAGTGTTTATGTGTATCTTGGGGTAAGAGGGTAAACAAGGTTTGTTAAATAAAAACACCGGTTCACGTGGCAATATGACATTAGGGACTACATTTAAGCTAAAATCCAGAAGAATTTTTGTCAAGGACAAATCCTATTTGTCTTCATTTGACACCATTCTAGTCAAAAGTAGATCTCCTTTAAAAAGCTCAAATTTATAAAATTTGAGAACAGGTAGCCTAATTTCACTGGAAAACTTGAATAAAGAAGGCTTTCTAGATCTTTTCCAATTCTCATTCACAATAATTTTTTTAAGCAAAGAACTATAAGAAACTGGATCTGCCATAATAGATTACTGCTTTGTTATTTTAAGACAGAACTGACCATATAACTATATGTTATAGTCAACCCATGATCTTATTTTTTGCTTAATTGGGAGAGTTTTTTCAATAATAACAAGAGTGATATTACACTGTATGTTAACTGGAGTTTAAGTAAAAACTTGAAAAATAAAAAGAAATGAAAAAATAATTCACTTTTTAATTTGAGAAAACAAAAACAAAAACAAAAACAAAACCAACCAAGAATGCACTGAGGAGAAGGGAAGACAGAAGAAGTAAACAAACATCTCTCTTCCCCTTGAGATTCCTGAAATTGCCTTTACATATTTTTCTTGCCACTTCTTGAGATAAGGGAAAAATAACATATGAAGACAAACTAGTGTTCTCTCTATGTCCTTACAACAGGTTTACAAGCAGGGGGGTCTTGAGATCCACAATCTAATTCCTGTGAAACCACACTATTTCTTAAAACTGAAAATAAATTGAATTCCCAAGGCAAAGAAATTTAAGACTTCCCGGAAGGGGTGGAGTTTAGCCATTTCTGCTAAGGTGGCAGGGAAGGAAACCATACTTCTGATTTACTGGTCCCACACGTGTGTTCCATGCTGGCAGATGAAGAACAGTGGTGAACCAGGAGTCAGCACACCTGATTTCTGGATAGGCATAGTTCCAGCAATGTTACTTGTATTTTGTGGTTTGGGGAATATTTCCCTTGCCTTTTTGCAAAATGGGTATAAGTACTGCTGGTCTTTCTTATGCCACACCCACAGGGCAGCTGTGATTATCAAGTAAGAAAGTAAATGTGAAAGCACGTTGAAAGTTGCCAAATACTTTCCAAACAGCAGGTATTTTAAAAAGGCTGATTCTGTGAGGCACTGTCCATTCTGGTAATTCTCCAATGCAGAAGAGGAGGTCAATGACAGTCTAAAATTACAACTAATGAAAATTAGAGTAGAAAGGAGAAACAAGGCAAACTTAATTAAAACTATATCCAGTATTTAGAAATACATTTGCTGTTCTACGTAGAGACATTATCCAAAACACAAAAGTAATAGAAGTGTAATGGCACATAAATTACTTATGTACATACTGTGCCCTTGGTGGAGAATGTTCCCTCCCGTCTCCTTATCTGGTTAAAATTCCCCCTGCCCCCCCCCCCCAACATCATGAGCATTTTCAAGCATACTGGAAATCTGAAAGAAATTTACAGAGATCACCCATATATACTCACCACCTAGATTCTACTGTTTACATTTTATTTGCTTTATTACATACTAATCCATCTATCTAACCTTATGTGCATCCACTAACCCAATTTATGTTTTGGATGCCTTACAAAATAAATCATATACATCACTACACTTTCCCCTAAAGACTTCAGCATGCATATATCCTTAGCTCCATTTGGATTTTTGTTTGATGTAAAATTTACATCTAATGAAATGTACAAATCTTAAGTAAACTGGCTAAATTTTATTATTTTTTAGCACTTCCTTAGGGAAGGCTTCCCTGCCTTTACTGATCTCATCACACAAGCTCTCCATTGCACCCTGAGCCTTTCCTCTGCAACACTTATCAGAATATTTATTTGTGGGATTATTTGATTAATGGTTATGTTGACATCAGGCAATAATCATCACAAAGGTAGGGCATATCAGTCTTCACTCACCACGGTACCTCCTGGCACTTCACCCAGTGCTTCCATAGAAGTGGTATTCAATAACTACTTCTTGAATGAACTAATGAATCTTATTCAGTGATGGAAAGGTTCTCATTCATTTATTCAATCTGCAAACATTTAGTGAATGCCTCCTCTATAGTGGTGAGGCGTTAGGTGAGCTGAGGGAGCACACAATAAGACGAGGCCAAAGATGCCTTGGGGGCAAGATCTCAGAGGGCATTTTTGGCCACAGTATTTATATTCAATTCTGAATGAGGTCGAAGGTCTTCTGAGGACTTTGAGCAGAGGAGCAATGTGCTCTTATTTACAGCTCAAAGTTCCCTCTGATGTTTGCAGATTGCTCATCCCTCACCCCATGTGGAATCCATGGATTACAGGGGCGCTGTGAGAAGGTGAGACAGGCATCTATCTCACTCCCAGGCTGGAGTCCTGCTGAGCAGCAGAAACTCTGAGACCCAACTCATGGACACCACCTGGGTGGAGCGCCATGAGAAATTTACTGAGAGAATACACCATATCCCTGGAAAGTGACTGGTGTCATACAAAAAGTTCTTGATTTACCCAAAATACTCTAACATCTCGAAAACATACTTTCTGACTGTAATAATAACGATGTCTAACATTAACATCTCTAATAATCTCTAATCATCTCTAATAACGATGATAGGTTATATAGATTAATCTGATAACATTTTTATTGTGGTAGTTTTCTGTCTGAGGTCAGACAGCAAGCAGCAAGATACTGTGGCAAAGGTCACTGATTAGAAAACAGGAGGTACAAGGTTCTATCCCAGCTTTGCCATAACCAGTTGCATGATCCAGGAAAATCATTCATCCCATGGGCTTCAGTTTCCCAATCAGGAAAATGGGAAAGTAGGATATAAAAATCTCTAAGAGACCTTCTGGCTACAGCTTTAGCTGTTTAAGCTTTAACTTCTTTCCACAGTAGGTTGGGACCTGATTTTTAAGCTTAAAAGGTTGGAACGAATATGAAAAATCGTTTTATAAAGAGAAAGTAAAATAAGGAGAAAATCACATATGGGATTTTAGGAGTTAATATTAACTCTCAAGAACTACCCAAGAACATGTGTGGGGTAGAAATACCTTTACTTTTTTACAGTAGAAAGCCAAACTAATGATTGCAGAAGAAAAACAGGAAGATGGGCATTTTTATCTTTTTAGGTGTTTGCCCCATCAAAAAATTCCAAATATTTATCATTTTGTATTTTTTAGAACAGATACTTCCAAAAGTAGGCAAAGAATGGCTTTTCATCTTTTTTCACTTTGTAACTGTCCTTATAATTTCCCTTCATCTAAATATTTCTAATTAGCTTCTGGTTCTATTACATGAATGTTACTCCATACTTTTTCTCTCCACAAAGCTTCTGTGCCATCATGACTTTGCACATGAAGCCCATCTGTCTGAATGTTCTCTACACACTGCTTAAATTAGCTCACTGATTCTCCTGCAAGACTTGGCTTGGTCACTACCTTCTCTAATGTGGCAGTTCAGAGAAGGAGCTCTTGAGCCAGTCTGCCTGAGATGAAATCCTGATTTAGTCACCTACTGGCTATGTTTCCCTAGGGAAGTTCCCAGATTCCTCTGCATTGGCACTCAGTTTCCTCAATTATAAACAGGAATGTGTAGAATTATAGTTAAGGACCAAATACATTAGCACATGGAAAGTGCCTAGAGCAGGGTGGGATACTAGTAAGCACTCAGTAAACACTAGGTGTTGTTCCAATGGTAATACTAGTTATCATTTCGTGAAAGGCTCCCCTAAAGTCTGGGTTAGGCACCCACACTCAGTGCTTCCAATGCACACATGTCTCCTGTCATGTGTCTAATCATTTCCTGTGTGTTTGCTTGTCTCCTTTAGTAGACAGCAAATACCTTACAAGCAGGAGTGTATTTTTCGTTATATTTCTAGTGCTGAGTACTTAGTATCACACACAATATATTTCAGTTTTCCGAAAAAAACCCTTCTCAACCCAAAGACTAATAAAGGCACAGTTAGAACTCAGAAATGTTGTGGAAAGAAAAATACTTTGTAAAGGTAGAATTTAATGACTGACTGTTTCTGAGGGGTAGAGAATATTTCTAGATAGACTCAAAATTAAAGAAACAGTAACAAGAAATAGAACTGGGAGAAAAATGAGGTACCATAAAGTTGAGTTAAAAGGTATAGACAGGGGTGCCTGGGTGGCTCAGTCGGTTAAGCGTCTGACTTCAGCTCAGGTCACGATCTCGCGGTCCGTGAGTTCGAGCCCCGCATCGGGCTCTGGGCTGATGGCTTGGAGCCTGTAGCCTGCTTCCGATTCTGTGTCTCCCTCTCTCTCTGCCCCTCCCCCGTTCGTGCTCTGTCTCTCTCTGTCTCAAAAATAAATAAACGTTAAAATAAAAAAATTAAAAAAAAAAAGGTACAGACAGAGTTAAGAGACAGGAAGATGAGAGTAAGATCTTTTTGTGGACCTAATAAGCTGAAGCAGGAAGCCTGTGGTGTGGAGAGCACCCTGCTTCCTGTGGGTGAGCCCGGCAAGGGCTTAGCCACACCAGGCTGGGAAGGGTACAACCTGACACAGGGCAGATACCGAGAAATGCTAATCATTTCCCTGAATACTGCAAAGCCTTCCTCCCAAGGCCTCAAGACACGCTAAAGCAGGCAATCACATTTGCCTCTTCTGTATTTAACAGGGAACAGAGGGTCCTGACGTGGATCACTGATAAGGAAAGATAATTGTTCTGGTTGAGGTAGGGTCCAGGCTAATTTACTTAAAAGCACACTGGTGAGGTGAATATAATTAATCTTCTCTGTTCTCAAAATAAAGGGTTATTTTCTTTTTAAGAGATGTCTTGTGTTCTCAAAGAGAATGACAAAACAAATTAATCATTTTCCATTACTCCACACACAGCACTTGGATTTTGAAAGAGCATGTGAACAGTTAATCCCCTATATGGATGAGTTTCTGGTGACAGGCAGATCAGATCTAAATAGAAATCAGGCAAGGTATTTTATTTTTATCATTGTGGCTTTGAGACTTAATTCAAAATAACTGAGATCAACCCTGCGTATACTTTTAGAGTTTGCTTTCATAATTAATCCTTTTTTGAACACTTAGAAACACTCTTTTGGATCTTGTACAAAGCATTCCCTGGCTGACTGCTGCCAAAGCAGGCAGAAGCAGAGAGTATCTAGAATATTTTAAAACCATTGAAAACTCGACTGAACCATCTCTTAAGGAATCCCAACTGCCAGGCCATACTTAGTTCAAAGTACCAATAATTTGAAGTTAGAGCAATACATTTGAGCAGATAGCTCACCTCAATGACTAATGTTAGAGGTGAACTTTTAAGTATGTTTGAGATGCCCTGTTAAGCTATGTCTTGAATGGTGAACAGAAGGGTAAGAGGGCACAGATGGGGTATATGTGAGCAGAAGTATATATTTTTAACTAAAGCGAACCAGTTTCTCAATTTTATGCCGTAGGCTGAAAAAGATGGGCTATGAAAGCCAGTGGGCATAAAACAGCTGACAATATTATTCGGTGAGCAAATTCATCTGACATTTGCCACAACCAATTGTTTTACTGAAACTGGAATTTCTAGAAGGTTTTTTTTTTTTTTTTTCTTTTTTTCCAAATGAAAGCCATGCATTCATTTAACTGGACAACAATGAAGCTTTGTGGCCTCGTGGTTAGTATGAAAAGGAGTTGGTCTTGCCAAAACAATTCGAAATTTTGAACTTAGGCTCCCTCCCCCGACTTCATTTTAACATACTCAACTAAAAGGAACAAGTTCCACAGGCTCTACTGGACACATTTAAAAAACAAAAAAACAGAAGTAACCCAAACCACATGACTCTGGACATTTAAAAGTATGCTATAAAAACTCCAGAAACCATGCAATACTCTGGAAATTAGGCAGGATTTCAGAGGATTTGTTATACAGAAACTGGATGAGACATATGTCTTTCTTTTAGGCAACAAGAATCACTGAGCACTTACTGTGTGCAAATCAAACTACATAACATCACTACATCAGAGTTCACTCTGCTGAAGCTGCCCAGATTTAGTTCAAGCATATTCTTTTGGTTCCTGAATGAAAATAAGTTATTAGGGTAATAGCGAGACATATGTATATTACATTGTAATGTCTCATTAACAGACCTTTTTTTTTTTTTTTACCATTAAACTGGGAAATTTTAAGCATAGGGACTATACATTACTATTTTGGGGCTCTTTGGTATTAAAACATAACAGCTACCCAATAAATACATACTGAATTTGGTCCTATAGTTACTTCTCAGTCATCCAGTAACTGTATACATGCAATGGTAATTTAAAAATATGCTAATGTAAAAGAGGAGATAATGCTCTCCAGTGAATATGGGTGTGCCAGGAGTTCTGGGATACATTCTAAAAGAAATAATGATGTTGCGACAATAAATCAAGTTACGTGAGAAAGGTATTCTACTTTTTCTTTGAGAATTCCTGCTCCCTACATTTTCTTGGGATATACTAGGACAGGATACCCAGGAGAAGTACCAGTCAGAAAGACAAAATTTGAAGTATTTTGTATTGCCTTACATTGCCTTTACCTGCCTCCCCGTCATCACCAACTTTAGTTGGAGGCTAAAGGTGAGAGATTTGGTCTATATTATTTCTAAGAAGGTGCAGACATAGGTACATCACAAAGTCATGCAGAACACTACTTTACATATAAATATGTTCTCTATCTCTTAAACTTAGAGGGAATCCAATGACTTAAAGGAGATTTCTGGACATGCAAACAAAATACCTATTGATAGTCAACCTGGGTCTATCAAATTTACTGTAATATCATTTGAAGTAAGTCGCAATTTACACACCAGGGGAACAGGAAATTCATTTGTAAAACAAACAAACAAACAAACAAACAAACAAACAAGAATATAGAATGGCACTTTGCTTCCAGGTCGTGGAACACAACAATTTACTTCTCCTTAATCTTTAGTAAACGTGAAAAATTAGTCATCGCCATTTACTCTGGTCCAATACGTAAAGTTTTAAAAACAGTATTTTATTTATTTGATAAATAATCTAGAGAATATTTAAATAACAGATTAACAGTGAAGAATAACTTTGTTGGAAATTTTAGTAAGAATTTAAGCATATTATATATTCTCCTGGTTTTAAAGGTATGAATACAACGGACTTCTGATTAACTGTCATTCATGATTCTGGAAAATACCCATCTTATAAATATTGATTCTGAATTTCAGACATTAACATTTAAATAACAGATAACAGTGAAGAATAACTTTGTTGGAAATTTTAGTAAGAATTTAAGCATGTTATATATTCTCCTGGTTTTAAAGGTATGAATACAATGGACTTCTGATTAACTGTCATTCATGATTCTGGAAAATACCCATCTTATAAATATTGATTCCGAATTTCAGATATATTTCCAACAAGTTCTAGTTTATCATTACTTCTGGCTCGTTATTCTTGCACTTGCATCTTCAAAACACAATACTTCTAAAAGTACTGACAGCCCTATTTTTTTAAATTGATAAAGCTATCTTTTCACTACATAATTGCAATTTTTTTTCATTTTTTATATCTATAAGCATCAATTAAGACGGTCAATCCAATGAAAATTTTCTTTTCTGTATGATCTCCTCCTTCCAATCACATTTTTATACAATCTGCTTTCAACGTTTGCCCACTTAGGAACCCTATGAAGTAAATACACAGGAATACAAGATGAAAGCCTACTGAATACATTCTTTTAGAAAAATGGGCTGGTCCAGCTTCTTGTTGCAAAATATTGCACGATGAAGTTCTTCTTGTTGAATAACTAACTGGATGAGAGTATCCTATTTCCTTTTTGTCCTTAAAAATACATTCTTCATTCATCAATTCTTCAGTTTGGAAAATTCATCTAGGACATTATCATTTGAAGACACATAATCTGGTTTTTTGCTTATATAATCAATTTCACCATCATCACTAGTTTCTAGAGTGCTGCTGTCTGTCTCTTTATATTCATTTTCTGATTCATCTAATAACTGAAATGTCTTCCTCTGTCAGTTTCCTTCTCTTTGTCATTATGAGAGAAATGAGAGATTCTGAATTCTCAACCTGCATTCAATAAAAGTAATAATAAGAAAACCCTACAAAGCTTCTTCTTGAAAGATAATATAACATTTGGGAGGAACTTCTCCATGGCACTGCTACAATGTCTCATGATAGCTTTTATCCCAGCTTTTCAAGGATTTTTGTAAAGCAAATAGATGTAGCATTTCCCTGGGACAAAGGTTGTGTAGCATTTCTTGTAGCTCTTTTTTATAAAGATTGGGGGTTGCGTAACCTCAGGGTTCCTTAGCTATAACACAGATTCACTGCATGTGCAATGTCCACCTAGACCCATGTCCATATTGTCCCTGTGAGACCTCAGAGGCAAAGAGAAGTTGCAAACATGTATGTAGCTCACGGAGCCCACTGTGCCATGAGTAACAAAGTCTTTTGTCTCATGTCTTCTACCATCCATCAGAGTGTGTCAGACTAACTTGGTAAAGTGCAAGTAGGGTAAAATCTCTTCATTTCTTGATAGACTTTGGACAGCACAGTAAGAAAACTGAAATATTATATAATAGTAATGACTTAGTTCACTTACTACAAATCCTTCTGTGTGATTCCATTATCCCTCCACTTTCATACTATTTTAGTTTTTTTCTAGCATAGCTGGGAACAATTGATCGATAACATATAAAATAATTCCAAGGATGATGAAGTAGGAAAATGCTTCACGAAAATAAGCTCACCAAGATCCATTATGTATCTCAGATTTATAACATGGTTCAATAGATCCATATGGTATTTGCAAGACAGAATCAGTGTTTTCCCTTTTAAAAATGAGGAAACTTTCTCTTTATTCTTTGGAAGATATTTAAGAAAGAATAAAAGTAAAAAAAAAAAAAATCAATCCTTACCAAAGGAACTGAAACTCAAGATTGGGTCCAACTACCCCTGATGATATACTGAAGATTATACCACCTCTCAGAATCCTCTTCAACCATGTAGTGCCTAATTTCTCTTCCCTTTGAGCCTTCCTGAACTGCTTCTAGGTGGTCTGATGGGAAGTGTGATAATTCACGAACCACTTGCACAACACTGCCTTGTAAGAAGACATGTTTCACACTCAATCCTTCACATGGAGTATCTATCTGGTTGTCACATGCTGAATGGAGAAACGATTCAAAGGTAATGAATGTGATGCTACAAAGGGGATTTTTTTTTTAAATTTTTTTTTTTCAACGTTTATTTATTTTTGGGACAGAGAGAGACAGAGCATGAACGGGGGAGGGGCAGAGAGAGAGGGAGACACAGAATCGGAAACAGGCTCCAGGCTCTGAGCCATCAGCCCAGAGCCCGACGCGGGGCTCGAACTCACGGACCGCGAGATCGTGACCTGGCTGAAGTCGGACGCTTAACCGACTGCGCCACCCAGGCGCCCCACAAAGGGGATTAATACAAAGGTAGTAAAAGGAGAAACAAGAAGAAATGAGGAAGGCAGGTAGTTTATATAACCTTAGTCAAGATGCCAAAAGCAAACGGATTAAAAAGCCAATTTTCCCAATATGTTGATTTACAAAACAACTTATTTGTTTTGTAACTGTTCATATAGTTTCCAAAAATGTTTTTTTTTTTCCATTGGCCAGTTTGTTACAATTTGTTAAAATAAGAGAATTAGTCATTTGGCAAATTCATGACTGGATAAATTTGCCCTACACGTTAAGTCTGACACATTTAAATTTCAGTAAGATACTTGAAAATTAACGAACACAATGCCTGAGAAAGAATCTTACAATGGTTTTGGTAGATTAGAAAGAAGAAATACTGGAGACAGAATATATGATACTATAGTAGAAAAGGTATGGAATTAATTCAGTAGAAATGAATAGAACAAACTCCAATAGACATGAAAGGAGAGTACAGGCTGGAGGGGATGAACCATAAGGCATATTCTTAAAGGTCATGTTGACAATGACCCAAATCAGGGATTCTCAAACATGACTTCAAATTAGAATCATCTTGGGGAGCTGTAAAAAATACTGAGTCCTACCCCAGGTCAACCAAATCTGGGGGTGGGAGCATGTTGAACTAAAATTGTTAGGATTATTAAGATCTGTAAACCCACACGTCTCAGAGCCAAAATTTGACACAATTGAATTGAATTGTGAAGGTAAACTTCATATGATATAGAGTTCTTAGACATATAACCTGTGTGGTGAAACTCAGACAAAAATTCGAATGTCCTGATTAATGAGCCCAAACTTTCCAGTCCATATGTATCCTGCTTCTGTGACTGGTGAAAGTAACACACACGTAATGGAGGAATATTTTTAAAAATGAGAAAAGGACTTTCCCATCGATTATCTCATTTGCTCTTCTCAACAAAACAGTGAGACAAGCCAGGCCAATAATTGGGCTCACTTTATAGATAATAGAAATTAGGCTCAGAGGAGTGAAGTGAGTTGTCGCTGTGATAGAGCCAGGGCTCACAACTAGAGCTTCTAACTCCCGGTCTACCAAATCCTAATCATTCTCTAAGACATTTGGAGGTCACCTGCCTTTTGCCTTTCCCTCTCACTCACCTGCAAATACACTCTTCTTCAAGGAAAACTAATGTGTAATGAGGACTTTTGAGGTATTACAGAACAAAACAAGTTCTGAGTTAGAAATAATAGAGAAATGCAAGGGATGAAAACAGGAAGTTCTCTGAAAAGCTGTAAAGGGAGTACTTCATTGACTCCAGGTGTTTTGTCAGTGAGTTTCTATTTAATGTGTTTTAGACAATCTGGTTCATGTCTGATGACAAGTCAAGGATATGTCTCACTGGCCTTTGCTGTGGATAGGTAGACGGTGAGATGATAGTAGTGAAAAGCACTGAAAAAGCTTCAGAAAACCATTTACGTAACACCAGCCATGCAAAAATAATTAGGAACAGAGAGCCTAAAGAGAATAATGAGGGAAGGGCTATTTTGATGGTTTGGCCTTTTACCGTTTGATGTTCAAATATAATGTAATTGGGGGCAATGATAGGTTGAAATCATTCACTAATGTTAAATAATTAACATAAGACCACTTTGGATATTTATATTAATAGTGCTAATAGTGACAATTTATGCTCTCTCCAGCCTTTCATCTGAGATCAAAGTTTGTTAAAAACCCTAAATAAACTTTATAAACACTTGTGTAAGTAGAATTAGAGTTGGTATGTGGATGCATAAAATAAAACAGATCCACTGAGGCACTGAGCATCACTGAGCAAGCTCAAGACAGAACTAGTAATGCAAACGAGGCATGCCAACTCTTTTCTTCAAGATTCAAAAGGAAGAAAACTAGTTCAAAGGTGCTTTATAAAACTCTATTTACCAATAAGTTGAGGGCATATTCTGACAGTCCTACATATGGTCCAGGAATGTCAATGTCCTATGTATAAGTCCACTTCTTGCCCTGCTCAAGAAAGACACGGGATCTAGCTGTTGATTTCCTTCTTTTTCATTCTGCACATTCACTAGACACTTGTCAAGTGTTCCTTACTCATGTCTTCATTGCTCTTACGAGTCACAAGAGGAGTATGAGGAATGGAAAGAACACTGTGTCACTGATCAGGACACCTGAATTCTAGCCCTAGTTTTGCCACACTTGGCAATTCATCAACTTCTCTGGCCTGCAGGGTGAGGGGTTTTCAAAAGGATCTCTAAGACTCCTTCCAGGTGGAATGTTATCTAAAATGGCAGCAGGGACTTAATCTGCTATCTCCATAGGAAATTAGAGAGACACGGTAGGGATTCAACAAGTACCTGTTATATAATATCCTATGATTGAGTGAAGTAAATTGTTTGATAGCAACTATTGGTAGGTCAGAAATTTTGAAGGCCAGAATTTTACTTCCTTTTAGATTAGACCAGAACCTATTAGGGAGGGGAGCTTCTAGATATCACCTAGCCCAGCCCAATCATTAAAAAAAAATAAGAAAATTAAAAATGAGAGAGGTTAAACACATTGTCCAGGCTCACATGACTGGCCATGATAGACATATGACCAGAACCTAGCTTTTCTGACTCTGAATCAGATACTATTTTTACCATATCATCATCATTTAAACTAGGCACATAATAATTTTCAGCTAAAACTTGTCTGTAATTTGTTAAAATTAGATGCACAAAATAAAAATCCCCCAAATCAGCTTTTTATTTAAAGGCTACTTCAAATATGTAAGATATAGTACTCCCACCAACTACATATTAAGGGTATAATACAAATATTTTGTTTTATAGTTAAGGTAGGATCTTTAAAAAAAAAAAAAAACAACAAAACTTAATACACTACTACTCGGAGATTTTACCCATATGGGCTCTCTTGAAGAAAACAGAAAGCATTTCTTAAATGTATTATATTTTTTCAGAAAGCTACTTCCATCGTGTTTTGTAATATACACTCATATTATCTTCCGTATATAAAGCAAGAGCTTCTTCCTGAGGATGCACTATGTTATTGATAGTATTTAGAGTGGGGCTATGAAACACATTGCCTAGTAAGGCAGTTAGGCAGTATGACTACTTATCAGCATCAAATATGAAGCTGTCAGTCTGACCTCCAAACACTGAGCAATTTGATAATATTAAATTCGTCTGCTGGTGAAGCTGCATTCATTATATAATTTCTCAATGACACTTTCCCTATGTCACCGTGTTTATGAGAAATTTGACAGGGCTGTAAGAAACCGTTTTTGCAGGCTGAAGGAAGTCTTACATTTTTAAATTGGTCATCACCTTTTGCCACAAGGTTGCAACTCTTAATAAACAGCCTATTTGTTTGAGTAGCATTTTCTTCCTTTGACCGTAAATACAGACATGTTTTAGAAACTTAACCCTTTGAAGATGACCCCATTATTGGAAAACGTACATATTTTAATACTGACTAATGCAGAAAACAGGCTCTGTATTTTGGGACAAGGTGGCGAAAGGAGAATGTCTAGATTGTTTCAACCAAGATCCCTCATGAGAGATTCATGAGGATATTTCCGTTTGCCCTCAATGCGAATATACAGAAGGTAGACTAACATTAGAGCAGTGGGAAACTTGGCAGAACGGGCTAGGACAGGGTTTGTGCAAAACCTTTTTCCGGTTTCAGTTTGAATGGGTTCCCAGGAAGTGTCAAGTTTGAACAAATCCAAAATTTTACAATGTAGCTCAGCCAAAACTGCTGAGATTCACCTGATTCTGGGTCAAAACTGTACAGAGCACACTGCGTTTTATTTGGTGTAAAGCCAATTTGACTAAACCTTTCAGGCAACTTCAATGAGAGGCTCATAGTCTTGGCAAAACCAAAAATGAACCTAGCTTGATCTTTGGTTTTGAAACAGCAAGTTCTGGCTTTATAAAGAGATAAAGGCAAGTTTTACTTAGCTTTAAGATTCTTACAAATACTTAGAAGAAGCACTGCAAATAATTAACAGTTATTTGGCCAGATTTACATACTCAAGTCAGTTACTTCCTGAGCTTAACCAGGACACTTCAGTAAGTACGTTAACTCTATTGGCACCATATATTCCTAAGTGGCGTAGAGCTGAATTTGGTGTTCTAACAAAGAACAATGGTGCTTCTTCAACAACTTAAGTGCTTGAAGAGTGGATCACACATGTAGTAGGATGAAGTACAACCAGTGCTGGCTCCAGGTGGGATGGAAAGAATTAAAAATAAAAACTCCAATGGCAATTGTCTACTGTTTTGGCAGATGTGTGAAGGGAGAGAATATAGCGTTACTTGGTAATTTCCACGGAGACATACTGGCATTCTCTTGTACTCTTGAAGATCAACTGGTGTGCATGGTTCAAATCTGTTACCACTAATATTACCTGAATGAATCCTTTAGGGGTGTGCTAAAGGATCCAACAGTTTTCTTTTTTCTTTTTAAATAAAACCTATATTTCTAAGAGTTTCCCAGCGTTTTGTAATTTTTCCCAATATAGGTAAATTTATGTATATATTTCTCCATATTGCTACACATTAGTTATATCATCTCTTTAAGTATACACTGAAAACAAGCGACATTGGATTGTTTTAGGTCACTTGGATTTGAGAAGCTGATTAAACACTGAGAAATTATAGCTACATAATTACACATTTGCTCTAAGTCAATGATTTTCAAAATTTTGAGTAAACACTCTCGAAATAATTTTTTAAACTATGTATCTACCTTATCCCTCCCCACCCCACCCCCCATACACATTTCAAGGTTTTCCAAATGTTTTCATCATAAATTTAGGCAGTTGCAGAGGAAGGAATTTCTGGAATATTATAAATACTGACATTTTCAAATAAAACTCTTATATTACTCACATAAACGTATCCAGCAAACTTTAAATACTTCAGTAATTTGTTACCACCATTTACCCACGGACAGAATAACTAAATTAGATCCTCTTTAGAAGACAGACATTTTATATTGTTCCTTTGCCCTTTGAATTTATTTCCCATCTATTTTCCCCAACAGAGTTTTCTCCTAATGTAAAATATACTTATGTTTGGAAGTCTTTTGTATTGGTTATCCTATCATACTTCATCCTTGTCTGTAACAAAAATGTATATTTAGAGAAAACTGATTTTTAAAATGCCCTGTGACCATAATGCTTTAAGTGTTATATATTTTTATTGCCTGAATTCTCATTATAACTAATATTAGGTATATTAAAGTTTTTGAGAAGAAATATTAATGTAAAATGTATAAGGACTCCAAAGCTTCCAAAAGTATATCTCTTAATGGATGGATACTGCCTACTTTTCTCTTGTACTCAATTAGTTCATGTATCCATAAGTAAGTGCTAACTTTTGCTTGAATAAGACAGGGATCCATTTCACTTCTATTTCTTTTTTGTTTGTTTGTTTCTGTAGATTTAATCACTGAGAAATCTTGTTCACATGTAACAGTACATGAGAATGAAAGTGGTTTTGTTATAACAATGTCACTCAGTTGCCTTCCTAGTTTTATGGCAAATATTACATAGTGATCTGTCATCAAAAATTAATTTTAATGATCTATCAGCTTGATTAGGTCCTCTTTCAGTTTTGTTGAAAGCAAAGAATTAGAAACTACTTGACTTGCCAAAGGACTATAATGTAGTTATTAAAGTCACTCACTTTCTGTTTTGGAAGGTATATGAAAGAGGCTTTATTTACCAAGACTTATCAAATGACTACAACTGTTTTTTTCACTTAGAGGCATTTCGCTGAATTCTACATATGAAGAAAGTATGAAGAAAATTAAAAATACTAATGTTAATACCATTCTCTCAGTATACATTTTTAATACTTTTGTTTTAGGGGTGCCTGGGTGGCTCAGTAGGTTAAGCATCTGACTCTTGATTTCAGCTCAGGTCATGATCTCACGGTTCGTGAGTTCGAGCCCAGCGTCAGGGTCTGTGCTGATAACACAGAGCCTGCTTAGGATTCTTTCCCTCTCTTTCCCTCTCTCTCTCTCTCTCTTTCTCTCTCTCTCTCCCTCTCTGTGCCCCCCGTCCCACCCCCGGCCCCCCCACCCCCTGCTTCTGTACTTGCACACATGCATGCTCTCCCTCTCTCAAAAATAAACTTAAAAAAATACTTTTATATTAGCATTAAATATATTTCCATTAAAACCCTAGAGTTGCAGATTGGCAAAGCTAGTCCTTATGTCAAACCAATCAGCCAAATCAGGCTAACTTTCTGGCAGAAAAAAGTCAGACTTGATTTTTCAGTTCTATAAATGTGTTAATATGCTCTGTGACAACCACTTTTTGAATTATAATTCTAAGACAGATAAATAAGGCATGGAGCCAGGCCAAAGTTTGTCACCTGAATAAAAGAAGACACTTTCAATTACTTCTTTCCAACCCTCGGTTTTGTTCTCAGGAGCTATACATTTGTTCCTGATTATAGTAGGGGGGTAAAAGAGGTGAGGTCATTAAATAAAATTGTCATTATTCCTCCACAACATCTATCAACAATATATATCAATTTCAGAATATATATTCCCAATACCACATATATCTAATAAAACCATCTTATCAAAAATATATGTATGACTAACAAGGACAAGAAGCCTTACCTTAGTGACTTGATTAGAGGAGGCCTCAAAGGCATCAAAATCATAAATTGCCCCTTGTCTGGCACCTTGAAGTGTCTGGGGGAATCTGGCATCATGGAACCTTGGGTGGGTGAAGAATAGGCCTTTCTTTTGTAAAGGGAGAGGAGGTTGATTAGGAAAAGTACGGTGGCCTCCTCAGGCAGGGTCATTTTAGGACTCTGCTTGAAATGCATGTAGAAGCTGAGGATGTAAAAATCGATTCTCTTAAAACCATCTGTGTCTGAAGACCCCTTGGAAAATCTCTGCCTACTCCTAGGGGTTATTTTACTCCAGTCTGGAGACTAACTCACCAGCTATCTCTGAACATTACCCTCAGGGTCAGCATTAATCATTTTGTCATAAAATTAAAAAAAAAAAAAGTTCTGTTAACATATTCCCATTCCTTTTTTTTTTTTTTTTTTTTTTTGGCGAAATGTGTCAGATACAAGAGTATATAAAATATATACACACAGTTTGAAGAAAATTGACAATTCTTTGTGATTTCAATTAGCATTTCCCTGTTTACTAATGAAGCTGAATATATTCACGTATTTCTTTTTCAACTGAAATGCTTGCTCATATCTTTTACTTTTCTTTTTTTATTTTTGAAATCTAGGTTATCTTTTTCTAATTGCTTTGTTGGCAATAAGATTTGGATACAAATTGATTTGGATACAAATTGCTACTCAGCTATATATTTTGCCACAAACGTATTTTAAGTGTGGCTTTTCTTTTCACTATTTTTATGTTGTCTTTTGACTTACAGAAGTTCTTAATTTTAGCGTGGTCACATCAGTCACATCTTTTAGGATCTGTGTTTTCAGTGTCATCCCCCCTCCCGCCCCCGCCGAAATCCTTCAAAGTTCCAAGATCATGAAGATATTAAACTACACTTTGTTTTAAAGTTTTGCATCTGAGACAGAGGTTCAATTTCTTTTTTTCTAGACCAGCAATTGAAAAGTCCCTCCTTATTTCCCTGATCAGGGATGCCAGTTGCACCAGACATCACATTTCCATGTACACGTATTTCTGCTTATGGGTCGTATATTTGATTACACTGGCCTATTTTTATATTCCTGTGCCAAGACTACACTACCTGAATTTTCATAGCTTTAATAAGATTTCACATATAGTACGAAAACTACCCCCAACTTGCTCATCTTCAGAACTATCTTGGCTATTCCGGAGTATCTTCTCTGTGAAGAACTTGCATTTTTGTTGTTGTTGTTTGATTTTTTTCTATGTATTTTGTATTTTTTGTTCCTTTTGTACTGGTACACTTTTAGTTACATTTTCTTAGTACTTGCTGCTGGAGTTAGAAAGAGAATGGACTTTCTTAAACTCTATTTTTCTTAACTATGAATTCCTAGAACTTTTTAGACAGCAACACTATTTGCAATTAACAACTGTTTAACTGCTTTAGTTAGGACTGCATGTATAGTATCTAACAGAAGCTGTGGAATGGGGCATCCTTTCCTTGTTCCTGGTCTTAAATGAGGACTTTCAAAACACTAAGATAATGTCTGTCATTGCTTTTTTTTTTTACATGACTCAGATTAAGTAAATTCCCTTCTAAGTTTGCTAAACAGGTTTTGATAATGATATGAGAATAAATGCTTCTTATTCATCCACTGAGATGATCTTATTAAATTTATTTCTCCTTAATCTGTCATATGGTGAATTACATTGATTGATTTCCTAATATTAAACCAACTCTGAATTCCTGGAATAAACCCAGTTTGTTCATGATGAATTCTCCTTTGAATACATTCCTGGATTTATTTTGCTAATATTTTGTGTATAATATTTTTGCATCCATGTTAATGCGTGAAAAGTCCCTTAATTTCCCTTATTTATACTTTCTATGTCTGGTTTTGTCTCCAAGGTTATGCCAACTCATAATGAGTTTGGCATGTTCCCTCTTCTTCTAGTTTCTGGAAGAGTTTTTGTAAAATTAAAATCATCTGTTCCCATAATATTTGGTAGAACTTCTCTAAAAAAATTATTTGGGCTTGGTGGCCCCTTTCTGGAGAAATTCTTAATTGATTAAAAATTGTTGATGAAACTTTTTATTATTTTTAAAGATTTACTTATGGCACTATTCATGTTATTTCTTCTTAACTGTGGAAAATTAATTTTTTTCTGGGAATTTAGTTATTTCTCCTAATATATGATTGCAAAATTATTCACAATACTCTGGTATGTGGTTACATTCTCAAATAGCTATAGTAATATCCACTTTTTCATTCCTAATATTATCCCTTTGTATCTACTCTCTTTTTTTTCTCCATCAGTCATGCTGGGTATTGGTTGTTTTTTTCTTTTTAAACAACCATCTTTACTTTACTGGGCTTGCATATTGCATGTTTGCTTTCTATTAATTATAATAATTTCTCTATTTTTTCCTTTTTTTTTTTTTTTTTTTTTTTTTAGGTTTTTGTGCCATCCTTTTAATTTCTTATGCTGGGTGCTAAGCTCATCATTTTTCATCCTTCTTTTCTAATTAAAGATGTGAGCCATGAAGTCACCCCATAAATACTACTTTTGCTGTATCACACACATTTTATAACACAGTGTTACTATTATGATTCACATCCATATATTTCATAACTTGTACTCTAGTTTGTTTTCTGACCTTGAGTGGATTAGAAGTTTACTTTGAAACTTCCAAAAGTCTATGCCTTATCTGGTTCTCTTTTTGAATCCTAGAGCTAGTTATAATCATCCACAAAATTCTGGCCCAAGGAAATGGACAGAAATAGTATGTTCAAATTCTAGTGTCTACTAAAGGGAAATTACCTGCTCTCTCTTCCTTTCTTTTGTCTCATTACAATGCAAATCTAAAGGCTGGAAGTGGTTACAGGCATCTTGGATCAGGAGCAGGACATTTGCATCCCTACACACTACATCTGCCGTGACACAAGGCCTGATTTAAAACCATTTTATGGGGGCACCCGGGAGGCTCAGTCAGTTAAGTGTCAGACATTGGCTCAGGTCAGGATCTCATGGTTCGTGAGTTCAAGCCCTACATTGGGTTCACTGCTGTCAGCAAAGAGCCCGCTTCAGATCCTCTGTGACCCTCTCTCCGCCCCACCTTTGCTTGCACTCTCTCAAAAATAAATAAAACATTAACGAAGATTTTATGCTCAAAATAAAAGCTAAATAAAAATGAATAAATAGCTGTGCTACCACTTTAACTCTCTGTGTTGTAGACAACTGATAGCAATGCAAATGAGTCTTGTTCATAGACTTGCAAATAAATGTTGTCTGGGGGAGTTTCAACTTATTTCCTTCCTCCACAATGGAAGAAACCAGTTTTGCATCTAATTTAAATGCATGTCAGAACTCTAGTGCCTACCTATATGTGGTTCTTTTCTCCTTTAAGCCTCAGTAACATTTTATTCATTCTCTCATTAATTAAAGAGTTAAATAAACTCATTTGCCATGATTTCATTTCATATTTGTAGAAGAGTCATGATTTCATAATTTTACTTTTTTGGTAAAATTGTCTTTTAAGAAACCCTTTGGTTTCTTACTATCTTCAAAGTTTAATTACAGCCCCAACATAAATGCCTTCTCTGACTCTTTCTGCCTGACCCTGATTCTCCACTTTCAGAGATGAATCTAATCTCCTCCATCATGTCCTCAAAGTACAAAATCCATGGTTTTCCTAGAACCTGGACCATGATGTCTTATTTTATAATTTTTCTTTAAGATTTTGTTTTTCTTTATAAAAGCTCCTACAAAATGCATTGTGGGAGAAGGAAGATGGCGGCGTAGGAGGACGCTGGGCTCACCGCGCGTCCTGCTGATCACTTAGATTCCACCTACACCTGCCTAAATAACCCAGAAAACCGCCAGAGGATTAGCAGAACGGAGTCGCCGGAGCCAAGCGCAGACCAGAGGCCCACGGAAGAGGGTAGGAAGGGCGGCGAGGCGGTGCGCGCTCCACGGACTGGCGGGAGGGAGCCGGGGCGGAGGGGCGGCTCACCGGCCAAGCAGAGCCCCCGAGTCTGGCTTGCAAAAAGCGGAGGGGCCTGACGGACTGTGTTCCTACAGCAAGCGCGACTTAGCGTCTGGGAGGTCATAAGTTAACAGCTCTGCTCAGAAAGCGGGAAGGCTGGAGGACAAAGGGAAGGAGAGCTGCTGAGCCCCCGGACGACAGAGCTCAGTTTGGTGGGGAACAAAGGCGCTCGCCAGCTCCATCTCCCCCTCCCATCCCCCAGCCAAAATCCCAAACAGAACCAGTTCCTGCCAGGGAACTTGCTCGCTCCGCGCAAACACCCAACTCTGCGCTTCTGCGGAGCCAAACCCCCGGCAGCGGATCTGACTCACTCCTGCTGCCACAGGGCCCCTCCTGAAGTGGATCACCTAAGGAGAAGCAAGCTAAGCCTGCCCCTCCTGCCCCCGTGCACCTTGCCTACCCACCCCAGCTAAGACGCCAGATCCCCAGCATCACAAGCCTGGCAGTGTGCAAGTAGCCCAGACAGGCCACCCCACCCCACAGTGAATCCCGCCCCTAGGAGAGGGGAAGAGAAGGCACGCACCAGTCTGACTGTGGCCCCAGCGGTGGGCTGGGGGCAGACATCAGGTCTGACTGCGGTTCCGCCCACCAACTCCAGTTATACACCACAGCACAGGGGAAGTGCCCTGCAGGTCCTCACCACGCCAGGGACTATCCAAAATGACCAAGCGGAAGAATTCCCCTCAGAAGAATCTCCAGGAAATAACAACAGCTAATGAGCTGATCAAAAAGGATTTAAATAATATAACAGAAAGTGAATTTAGAATATAGTCATAAAATTAATCGCTGGGCTTGAAAACAGTATAGCTGACAGCAGAGAATCTCTTGCTACAGAGATCAAGGGACTAAGGAACAGTCATGAGGAGCTGAAAAACGCTTTAAACGAAATGCATAACAAAATGGAAACCACCACGGCTCGGATTGAAGAGGCAGAGGAGAGAATAGGTGAACTAGAAGATAAAGTTATGGAAAAAGAGGAAGCTGAGAAAAAGAGAGATAAAAAAAATCCAGGAGTATGAGCGGAAAATTAGAGAACTAAGTGATACACTAAAAAGAAATAATCTACGCATAATTGGTATCCCAGAGGAGGAAGAGAGAGGGAAAGGTGCTGAAGGGGTACTTGAAGAAATAATAGCTGAGAACTTCCCTGAACTGGGGAAGGAAAAAGGCATTGAAATCCAAGAGGCACAGAGAACTCCCTTCAGACGTAACTTGAATCGATCTTCTGCACGACATATCATAGTGAAACTGGCAAAATACAAGGATAAAGAGAAAATTCTGAAAGCAGCAAGGGGTAAACGTGCCCTCACATATAAAGGGAGACCTATAAGACTCGTGACTGATCTCTCTTTTGAAACTTGGCAGGCCAGAAAGAATTGGCACGAGATTTTCAGTGTGCTAGACAGAAAAAATATGCAGCCGAGAATCCTTTATCCAGCAAGTCTGTCATTTAGAATAGAAGGAGAGATAAAGGTCTTCCCAAACAAACAAAAACTGAAGGAATTTGTCACCACTAAACCAGCCCTACAAGAGATCCTAAGGGGGACCCTGTGAGACAAAGTACCAGAGACATCGCTACAAGCATAAAACATACAGACATCATAATGACTCTAAACCCATATCTTTCTATAATAACACTGAATGTAAATGGACTAAATGCGCCAACCAAAAGACATAGGGTATCAGAATGGATAAAAAAACAAGACCCATCTATTTGCTGTCTACAACAGACTCATTTTAGACCTGAGGACACCTTTAGATTGAGAGTGAGGGGATGGAGAACTATTTATCATGCTACTGGAAGCCAAAAGAAAGCTGGAGTAGCCATCCTTATATCAGACAAACTAGACTTTAAATTAAAGGCTGTAACAAGAGATGAAGAAGGACATTATATAATAGTGACAGGGTCTATCCATCAGGAAGAGCTAACAATTATAAATGTCTATGCGCCAAATACCGGAGCGCCCAAATATATAAAACAATTACTCATAAACATAGGCAACCTTATTGAGAAGAATGTGGTAATTGCAGGGGACTTTAACACCCCACTTACAGAAATGGATAGATCATCTAGACACACGGTCAATAAAGAAACAAGGGCCCTGAATGACACATTGGATCAGATGGACTTGACAGATATATTTAGAACTCTGCATCCCAAAGCAACAGAATATACTTTCTTCTCGAGTGCACATGGAACATTCTCCAAGATAGATCATATACTGGGTCACAAAACAGCCCTTCATAAGTTTACAAGAATTGAAATCATACCATGCATACTTTCAGACCACAATGCTATGAAGCTTGAAATCAACCACAGGAAAACGTCTGGAAAACCTCCAAAAGCATGGAGGTTAAAGAACACCCTACTAACGAATGAGTGGGTCAACCAGGCAATTAGAGAAGAAATTAAAAAATATATGGAAACAAACGAAAATGAAAATACAACAATCCAAACGCTTTGGGACGCAGCAAAGGCAGTCCTGAGAGGAAAATACATTGCAATCGAGGCCTATCTCAAGAAACAAGAAAAATCCCAAATACAAAATCTAACAGCACACCTAAAGGAAATAGAAGCAGAACAGCAAAGGCAGCCTAAACCCAGCAGAAGAAGAGAAATAATAAAGATCAGAGCAGAAATAAACAATATAGAATCTAAAAAAACTGTAGAGCAGATCAACGAAACCAAGAGTTGGTTTTTTGAAAAAATAAACAAAATTGACAAACCTCTAGCCAGGCTTCTCAAAAAGAAAAGGGAGATGACCCAAATACATAAAATCATGAAGGAAAATGGAATTATTACAACCAATCCCTCAGAGATACAAACAATTATCAGGGAATACTATGAAAAATTATATGCCAACAAATTGGACAACCTGGAAGAAATGGACAAATTCCTGAACACCCACACTCTTCCAAAACTCAATCAGGAGGAAATAGAAAGCTTGAACAGACCCATCACCAGCGAAGAAATTGAATCGGTTATCAAAAATCTCCCAACAAATAAGAGTCCAGGACCAGATGGCTTCCCAGGGGAGTTCTACCAGACGTTTAAAGCAGAGATAATACCTATCCTTCTCAAGCTATTCCAAGAAATAGAAAGGGAAGGAAAACTTCCAGACTCATTCTATGAAGCCAGTATTACTTTGATTCCTAAACCAGACAGAGACCCAGTAAAAAAAGAGAACTACAGGCCAATATCCCTGATGAATATGGATGCAAAAATTCTCAATAAGATACTAGCAAATCGAATTCAACGGCATATAAAAGGAATTATTCACCATGATCAAGTGGGATTCATTCCTGGGATGCAGGGCTGGTTCAACATTCGCAAATCAATCAACGTGATACATCACATTAACAAAAAAAAAGAGAAAAACCATATGATCCTGTCAATCGATGCAGAAAAGGCCTTTGACAAAATCCAGCACCCTTTCTTAATAAAAACCCTTGAGAAAGTCGGGATAGAAGGAACATACTTAAAGATCATAAAAGCCATTTATGAAAAGCCCACAGCTAACATCATCCTCAACGGGGAAAAACTGAGAGCTTTTTCCCTGAGATCAGGAACACGACAGGGATGCCCACTCTCACCGCTGTTGTTTAACATAGTGCTGGAAGTTCTAGCATCAGCAATCAGACAACAAAAGGAAATCAAAGGCATCAAAATTGGCAAAGATGAAGTCAAGCTTTCGCTTTTTGCAGATGACATGATATTATACATGGAAAATCCGACAGACTCCACCAAAAGTCTACTAGAACTGATACATGAATTCAGCAAAGTTGCAGGATACAAAATCAATGTACAGAAATCAGTTGCATTCTTATACACTAACAATGAAGCAACAGAAAGACAAGTAAAGAAACTGATCCCATTCACAATTGCACCAAGAAGCATCAAATACCTAGGAATAAATCTAACCAAAGATGTAAAGGATCTGTATGCTGAAAACTATAGAAAGCTTATGAAGGTAATTGAAGAAGATTTAAAGAAATGGAAAGACATTCCCTGCTCATGGATTGGAAGAATAAATATTGTCAAAATGTCAATACTACCCAAAGCTATCTACACATTCAATGCAATCCCAATCAAAATTGCACCAGCATTCTTCTCGAAACTAGAACAAGCAATCCTAAAATTCATATGGAACCACAAAAGGCCCCGAATAGCCAAAGTAATTTTGAAGAAGAAGACCAAAGCAGGAGGCATCACAATCCCAGACTTTAGCCTCTACTACAAAGCTGTCATCATCAAGACAGCATGGTATTGGCACAAAAACAGACACATAGACCAATGGAATAGAATAGAAACCCCAGAACTAGACCCACAAACGTATGGCCAACTCATCTTTGACAAAGCAGGAAAGAACATCCAATGGAAAAAAGACAGTCTCTTTAACAAATGGTGCTGGGAGAACTGGACAGCAACATGCAGAAGGTTGAAACTAGACCACTTTCTCACACCATTCACAAAAATAAACTCCAAATGGATAAAGGACCTGAATGTGAGACAGAAAACCATCAAAACCCTAGAGGAGAAAGCAGGAAAAGACCTCTCTGACCTCAGCCGTAGCAATCTCTTCCTCGACACATCCCCAAAGGCAAGGGAATTCAAAGCAAAAGTGAATTACTGGGACCTTATGAAGATCAAAAGCTTCTGCACAGCAAAGGAAACAACCAACAAAACTAAAAGGCAACCAACGGAATGGGAAAAGATATTTGCAAATGACATATCGGACAAAGGGCTAGTATCCAAAATCTATAAAGAGCTCACCAAACTCCGCACCCGAAAAGCAAATAACCCAGTGAAGAAATGGGCAGAAAACATGAATAGACACTTCTCTAAAGAAGACATCCGGATGGCCAACAGGCACATGAAAAGATGTTCAGCGTCGCTCCTTATCAGGGAAATACAAATCAAAACCACACTCAGGTATCACCTCACGCCAGTCAGAGTGGCCAAAATGAACAAATCAGGAGACTATAGATGCTGGCGAGGATGTGGAGAAACGGGAACCCTCTTGCACTGTTGGTGGGAATGCAAATTGGTGCAGCCACTCTGGAAAGCAGTGTGGAGGTTCCTCAGAAAATTAAAAATAGACCTACCCTATGACCCAGCAATAGCACTGTTAGGAATTTATCCAAGGGACACAGGAGTACTAATGCATAGGGGCACTTGTACCCCAATGTTCATAGCAGCACTCTCAACAATAGCCAAATTATGGAAAGAGCCTAAATGTCCATCAACTGATGAATGGATAAAGAAATTGTGGTTTATATACACTATGGAATACTACGTGGCAATGAGAAAAAATGAAATATGGCCTTTTGTAGCAACGTGGATGGAACTGGAGAGTGTGATGCTAAGTGAAATAAGCCATACAGAGAAAGACAGATACCATATGGTTTCACTCTTATGTGGATCCTGAGAAACTTGACAGGAACCCATGGGGGAGGGGAAGGAAAAAAAAAGAGGTTAGAGTGGGAGAGAGCCAAAGCATAAGAGATTGTTGAGAACTGAGAGCAAACTGAGGGTTGATGGGGGGTGGGAGGGAGGAGAGGGTGGGTGATGGGTATTGAGGAGGGCACCTTTTGGGATGAGCACTGGGTGTTGTATGGAAACCAATTTGACAATAAATGTCATATATAAATAAAAAAAAAAACAAAAAAAAAACAAAAAAAAAAAACAAAAAAAAAACCCCAAAATGCATTGTGTTTCCTTCATGTAGTATGGACAATGTATCTTTATCTTACATCATTAATTTATTTACTTGTAAGTAACTTCTCAATTCAAGTACAAATTCCTTTGGAGAACTGATTATAGTTTTTCCTTTCTCTTCCATTGTCAACACAGTGCCTTATATAGTACCCAATAAATATCCACTGCTATGTCTCATCCATGGCCCATCAACTGGGGCTCTCCATCAAGATTTGTTTTTTAGGTAATTACTTAGCTTTATTTGGGGTATTAGCCTGTTGTATTTTGGTTAAGAGTTGGTTCATTACTAAAAAATTCACATTAAACTTTAATGAAGATCCTAAGAACTTTTGTGAAACATCAAATAAAGTTTAAACCTAACCAAAAAGGCTAGGGGAAAATAATAAATTGATTTGCTTCCGGGGAACTTTTTTCTTCAACTATTGGGACTGGTTCTGTGTAAACCCGCATATCCTTATGTGAGTGTCACATATGTACAGTTTGACATCCATTCTACAAATGTTTACTGATTGTCCAGTATATACCAGGAATGTTTGATAGGCCCCGGGTTGCATTTGCAAGTAAAAAGTAATTTCTAACCCAAGAAGCTTACATGCTAGTGAAGAAGGAGAGGGAAAAGTTGAGGAAGAGGAGGAAAAACAGACACATGATCCTGACATAAGTATTTAGATCACTGGGGACAAGTCAACTCAAGTTGCTCATTATGATGAAAAGACCATCTCATTTTCAGCTATTATAACTACTGAACCTTTAAAATCTCCTAATGAAACAATGAAGTTTTGAACTTTTGCATATTTGTATTACCAGAACATACAGCCTACATCCAACATCTTATATTAATACCAACCCAACCAAATGTAGACCACCAATTCTTTTCTACGGTTTAAGTGCTGAGTTGTGAGAGAATAATAAATGATCTTGAGATAACTTTCAGCATATTTGATTTTATGAACTATAAAACACTTTACCAGTTGAATAGTCTACCAAGTGTATTAAATCTGCTGCTTATAATGCCATATGAAGTCAAAGGACTTCATAATATTTGAGCATTAACATTATTACTGAGCATTTTCATTTTTATGGCTTTACTTATGATAATTATTTCAAATTAAAACCATCTTGAGAAAACTGCCACTGTAAAAAACCTTGTCCATTTAATTGATTTTATTTTTCTCATGATGACTTTTTATTTTTACCTTTATTCCTAAAGGAATGCTTAGAATAGGTACTTATTAAGATCATACTCCATAGTACTTTTAGTAAAGAGATTGATAAATTAAAAAGACTAACAAATACTAATAAAATTTATAGGTGTTGGTTTCTGCTTGTATGATTTTAAGTTTTGCATGGCATATTGGTGTAATGAAAATGATTAAATAAGAAATAATAAGCAATCACATAATGATAACCTAACATTTGTTTGGCCCTAAACATGTTCACATATATTTTCTCTCTTAATTCTCACAACTTGGTAAAATAAGTTTAATTATTGTTATCTTTATTTTTACAGATGAGGGAATCAAGAAACAAGTGATTTGCTAAATGTTGTATAAGCGGCATTTTATATGCGGAACTCAAGTCCTCACACTCAAAATTTCTATTTTTGTTCATATTTTTAAAAAGAGTGTTTAATTCACAAGCCAAATCCTGTTGGCAAGACACTTCCTAAGGGTAAGTAAAATATATGTGGAAGAACACTAAACATTTTATTCACCTACAATGTCATCATACTGAAACTGAGAAGGTCAGTGTAATTTCCAAATGGCCCAGTTAAATCTAAGGAATAGATTATTTACCCACTAGGGTCTGGACACTGTCAATCAAAATCACTTGCTTACACAGGACTAAAATGTGCCCCATTAGCATCTCTCCACCTCACACTCACAAAATAAATATTTTATTCTTTACTGGCCATATTGTTGAAAGGCTTCTTTTTTTTTTCCTGTTCGTTAAAAACACAGAAAGAAAAAATAAAAATCACCACTAGTCCCAAGTCACTCTTAATATTTTGTGTGCTTGCTTTCTGAGTCTTTTTTTAACACAAAATACTCAATATTTGCATCACACTCCCCCTCACACACACATATATATATATACTGCTTTATATACTGCTCCCATATTATGGGGAGCATAATATGGCAATATTTACTTTTTAAAAATATGACTTTTTACGGCTGAAAATCTTTCATCATAAGGTGGTACCATAATTTATTCTACCATTCTTTCAATTCACATGGTTTTCATTATACAAAGGTTTATTTATAAAAGTAATATTATGTTTTATAAAACTTGAAAATATAGAGAAAGGAATGAAATCACAGTCCTAACTCATGTCTAACAAGTCACTGATGAGTTTTGCTACATCTCTTCTACTCTTTATTCATATGCCTATCATTTCTTGTTATTATTGAAGTAGACACAATTTTATTTTATTTTTTAATTTGTCTTCTAGTACAAGCCCTTTCCATAACCATAGTGGCATGTTGGGTGGAAAGTCCACACTTTAACCATTCATTACTGTATTGTCAAACAAGAGGTTGTCCATTTTTCTCTAAAATCATTTCAAATAAATCATTTTACAGTAAATATTGCAGGCATGTCGTCTTACATTCATGCACCTCAAGAACTGTATTCCCTAATACTAGATTCCTGCAAGTAAGAGTATTGAGAAAAAGGCTGACCAGCTTTTAACATTATTTGGGTAGTGGTAAAAACAATGGACAAAAATACTGAGGTTGGGGCGCCTGGGTGGCTCAGTTGGTTAAGCATCCGACTTTGGCTCAGGTCATGATCTCACGGTTTGTGGGTTTGAGCCCCACATCGGGCTCTGTGCTGACAGCTCAGAGCCTGGAGCCTGCTTCTCATTCTGTGTCTCCCTCTCTCTCTGTCCCTCCCCAGCTCACACTCCATCTCTCTCTCTCTCTCTCTCTCTCTCTCTCTCTCAAAAATAAATAACATTAAAAAATTAAAAACAAAAAATACTGAGGTTCACTATGTGGACCTCAAAGTATAAGCAGGATCCCAATCTCCACTTCTTTTCAACCAATCCTTTTAGTGACTGGGAAATACAGAAACAAACAGATAGGATATTGATTACATTTAAACTAATTATGTTTTCCATAATTTAGGACATCTTGGTATCATCATTCTTGATGGTTTTTTTACTATTATTTTCATTTTAAAGGTGTGTATCCACCTACCTTTCAGGTATAGTTTAGCTTAGTCTCTCCCCTTTCAATCCTAGATGTAGTTTTAGAAGTGCTTTCTGGAATTGCTTCTTTGGGTGGGGTGAGGGGGTGCTCTGAAATCCACACCAAGACACAACAGTAATTCTGACAAAAGGAGAAAGAAAATGCCCCAACTTACCGTTTCTAATGCATTTACACGGTCCTGCAAATAAAGCATAATATATAATTATAAAAACAAAGCATTAAAAATCATTTCAAGTTGACTTAACTGTCACATTTTCTCTTTATCTTCCATTGGTAATAATGTATTTAAAAAATATTAAAAAAATGAGAATTCCTACTCAGGATGATATTTCTATAATCAAACAGTCATAAAAGAATCACTGAACTTCTTATCTCACCTAGTGTTAGAACTGTAAGACTTAATTTAACAGTAAATATCATAAATTCAGATATAACTACTAAACAGAATATACTTTACCACTTTCACAATGGTAAAATTATTTATTTAAGGATTTATAAATATTACACACGTTTGGTTATAAAAACAACTAGACAATAGTAGTGATATAAAAAAAGGACTATAGCACACATACCAGCCCTCAGGTATATAGCACAAAGTATGATTTGGAAAGTAAAGTTCAGACATAAGAATAACTTCATCAATTAAAATTAAGAAGTAATTTGTTAACTGAGACAATACAGGAAAAATAAACGAGAAAGACCTATCACATGCTGAAACCCAGATGGGCCTTCCTTATCTGTAGTATCTTAGAAGTTTTACAGAAATCTTGGTTTTAAAAAAGGGTCAATGACAATATGACTTAAACAGCTAAATGACTGGTGTGCCTCGGAGGCTCAGTCAGTTAAACATCTGACTTGCGCTCAGGTCATGATCTCATGGTTTGGGAGTTCAAGTCTCGAATGGAGCCCCGCATTGGGTTCTGCACTGAGGGCGCAGGGCCTGCTTGGGATTCTCTCTCTCGCCCTCTCTCTGTGTCCCTTCCTCCATGCTCCTGCTAGTGCATGCACACACTCTCTCTGACTCTCTAAAAAAAAAATAAAGTTAAAAAAATGCCACATGATTAAGTAAACGGTTGCATTCTCAAACTGACAGCTACATTTTCTCAGCTCTTTTCAGAGCTGACAGATACATGGAGGAAGTCTTTACCAAATAAAAAAATGCTGGATTTGTGAGAGGAATGTCTGAAGATTCAGGAAAATAGAAAGCTATCTTTTTTTTAGGAAGATCAAGGCCACTTTTCTTCCTTTTCTCTCATCTTAAGCAGTGGGAGGAGATGTGTGAAATCTGGATTTCTTTTTTGTTTAATCAAATGAATCATTTGTCCTAAGAGGCAAAGGGGGGAACTGGTACAGAGAGCCACTCAGCTCAGGTCTCTTGTGGCCCTACAGGGATCCACGTGGACCCAGGACACTTAGGAGCAGCAAGAACTTGGCGCTCACTGCCGAACTCCCAGCCTCACCTAACACACAGAGGCCTTGCCTTTGGAGGACTTCTGCAATATGATCCACAACCCTCAGATTGGGAAACTGAGTTGAACGTTTCTACCCGTTAAACATTTGGTTATGTGGGTACAAGTTAAGTGAATATATTATGCAAAATCAGCCCAAAGCAGACTGTTCTTAGCAACATAATCTGTTTAATTGCATTTTGTTGGCATACTGGAGAGAACCTCACCCTCGTCCCCATAATTTTCGTGAAATAACCGCTGTTTTGTTGGTGACTTGTGTACTGTCACTTTTGAATGCTTCATAATAAATGCATATAATAATGCCTCAAGGGGGCTTTGATCTGTTGTACCAGGCATCTTATTCACAGTGCATCTGGGACAAAACCATTCAGCAATGCTTTATCATCCTTTGCAGATTGAACAGAAGACCTCATTAGATACCTTATAGAGACAGAAATAGCCTTTGGGCAGGATCACATTTATATGAACCATCTTGGAAGCCTTTAAAAAATAAGTAAAGCCACTATTTGGACCTTAAATTTTCTCCATACATTTATGGGCTCACGTTTTTCAGGATTAGCACATTTTAAAAGAACACAGACAGCTAGTTTGAAATCAGAGATTTCATATGATGTCAAAACAGTAGAATTAAATTTTGTCTGTCCTAATTCAGATCTCAGTGTTTGGCAAAGACAGACTGATATAATTTATATATTGGTGTCTTCATTTTACTTGAATATTTATTACCAGATTTAAAAAAAATACACACTGTCGTGGACTGCATGTTCATATCTTCACAAATTCATGTATTGAAACCCCAATCTCCAATGCTATGGCATCTGGACATGTGATCTTTTGCAGGCAATTAGGTCACGAGGACAGAGTCCTCATGACGGGATCAGTGCCCTTATAAGAAGAGACACAAGAAAGTCTGCTTCTCTTTCTGCTCTCTGCCACATAAGGGCATAATGAGAAAAGTTGGCCATCTACAAGAGGCCCAGCAAGAGGGGCCTCACCAGGACCGACTCTGCCAGCACCTTGATCTTGGACTCCTCATCCCCAGAACTATGAGAAACGTTTGTTGTTTAAGCCACCCAGTCTGTGGCAATTTATTATAGCAATCCAAGCTAAGATATGTGCCTAGTCTTTCAGACTATGAACACAATTGGTCAAAGAAAACTCCATTTTGTTAAAGTATAAAGATGAATACATGATTTATTTCAGTGCAACTTACTGACGTCTTTTCATCTATAACCCACTTCATTCCAAATTGGTATTGAGACAGCTTTCTATGAAAAATGTAATATGTTACCAAAATGAGAAAATTAGGAAAACAGACAATTCAGTTCATTAACCTGAATTTAAATAATTCAATTTGCCAATCAACAGTGGCTAATAGCATACCAGCCATCGTAGCCAGTTAGTGAGACTCATCTAGATTGTAGAGTTGTTTGGTCTTAATTGTAGGCAGTAAATAAAAAGAAACTACTCCTAGTCTTTATGAACTTACTAACTTGCTTTGAAAATTTAAGAAATGCTTTCTGAAAATTTAAATGTTTGACTTCTTTTTTGGCAGATAAGGTTAGTTATTATAATTCTGTATGTAAAAAAAATTAGGCTACTGCAAGTATTTATTCTCTAACAAAATATTTTCATACTTCCTCTCATGTTCTTAGCAAAACAGAGGTAACTTCAGCCAGCGCTGTGGCATTGACACAGCCCAGGAAACAAATGCCAGTATATGTCCTAGAATGGACATATAACTACACCACAATAAATTATATTGGTCTTAACCTCTCCCACTCTCACCAGAAGGGCAGCCACAGTGTTTTGTTCTTGTTGTATAATCTCCAGTTTTCATTTCAACCCAGTTTACCTTCAAGTCCAACCTGAAGGCTCAACATTTGCCCCCCTCCCCCAGCATGAACACACACTTCCACACTTGGATCCTGAAAAGAAAAGTACTGGCGCATTGAAAGGAGGGTTAGAAGGTGGGAGGGGCCGAGAGAGAAAACAGCCTCCAGAAATAGTGAAGATACTCTCACTACAGTCATGCTGTTTCAGGTGGTTTCGATACATCAGTGGTTCTTATTTTTGTAGTCAGGAACTTTGGGTCTGAGGAAATTTGGTCTTCTCCCCAGGAAAATGTACATTATCCACAACATACACATAATTCTGCATGCACTTTTAGGAGAATCGCAGACTCTTAGGGTCCCACCGATGGGCCTTCAAGTCCTTTTACTCCAAACAACACTTGAAATAAGATGTAAGAATATTGTATAAATAAATTATTCTATTAAATCGAATCTGTTCATTTCTCATGTGTGAAGTATTTCTGAAAAAATAACACTAGTAACAAGGAAAGAAACAATTGGGAGTGGAAGGTTAAACAAAAAACAAAGGAAAAAATTCCTTCAATATTTTGAAGAAAAAGTGCTTGGGGGAAGAAAACCTGTTTTGTTGATATAAATTTTTTGTGACCGGATAATCTCCTTTCCACTATTCTTTTCATTCTACCTAAGGAGGGGGAAAGTCTAAGAAACACCTGATATGGCAACATTTAATGTTTACTCTGAAAGATTATGTATGTAGTCACTGCATAGTCATTGAGCTCCACTGTGAAGTGGTAGCCATTCTTAACAAAGTGAATATTTCATAAAATTTCTGAGTATCAATAATGCTGTTAGACAATACACTATAATTCATTCCGGCTTGACATGTCAAGAAGGGAGAGGCATATGTACTATAAAAACACATAACTTAACTTTTTATGCTGAGGTCAGTTAACCTGCCTTGAGCTGTATATATTCCTTTGCTACTTGGTTACCATGGGTTGGTTGTACACTGGAATTTATAACTGAACCAAGGCAGTTAGTTCATTAGCATCATCGGAGATGAGAAAATATTTGTAGGTTAAATTAGGAAATGAGTGCTATATGGATCATTGGTATCTGAATCCCTGGTCATTAACAGTTTATTTGATTCATCCAAGCCAATCAAGTAGACACATGGATTCGTCTATCTCGCATCTAAGAGATGTAGAGGCCTTCTAGGTCTAAACAATCTGAGTTTTGCCTCTGTTAAGTGTAACTGAACAGGCCTAGTGACTTTATTTTATCACAATAATGCGGCATTTTCCAAGAACGCTTTACATATATCCATTTGCATATGAAAACCAATGGTATATTGGTATAAGAATAATGGTATAAGAATAAAACAAGAGTCTCTCACTCTTCCAAGTCTAAGGATCTTTAACAGTATAGAATAATTCTGGAAACTTCCCGAGGACTGATGGATGAATAATTTTCAAAAAGCAAGCAAAGATCCACAATGGGGACTCCCTCCATTACTGTTCTAAATCCAAAAAGCCTCTCTTCCGAAAGAAAAATACACTTGGCTTCACCCAGAGAGACCACTGTGTGGCATTTTTCCTGTCAATGCTAACTTTATTTATTTATTTGCTTATTTATATTGTTAACTCTATTTAATTAATACTCACACTTTACCTACTACTTCTTATATGATATAAAATGAAACACAAATATGTGCGTTTTTCTCTATGAATTTCCATATGGCAATAAAATGAGTGTTTCGGGTTGCCTGGATGGCTCAGTCAAGTTAAATGTCTGACTCTTGATTTAGGCTCAGTGGGCTCCATGCTGACAGTGCAGAGCCTGCTTGGGATTCTCTCTCCTCTCTCTCTCTGACCCTCCCCACTCATGCTCTCTCTCTTTCAAAATAAATTAACTAAAAAAAAAAAAAAAAGGTGTTTCACGTAGTGATTTAAAATAAATTGAAACAAAATAAAGAGCTAAAAACCGCAAACAACCTTAATGTTGCCACACCAAAAAAAGCTTCAAAATATAGCATAATTTGACCTTGAATACATCAAAGGAAACAATGATCTATACATAAAGTTGCATGTTACTTAAAAGTCAGATAAAATTACTGGACACTTATGAAAAACTTTTAGAATAAGTGGCATTAGAGCAGCTTGCAGTGGTTTCCTGATCATCCAGAGTTCGTTGTACCCATCTTTTAGATATGTGTAGTCTATCTTAAAAATTTTTTTTAAATATTTATTTATTTTTGGGAGACAGAGAGATAGAGTGCAAGCAGGGGAGGGGCAGAGAAAGAGGGAGACACAGAATCCGAAGCAGGTTCCAGGCTCTGAGCTGTCAGCACAGAGCCTGACACCGGGCTCAAACCCACAAAGCGCAGGGTCACGACCTGGGCCGAAGTTGGACACCTAACTGACTGAGCCACCCAGGTGCCCCACATGTAGTCTATCTTTGTTAATTCATTTCTCTAGCTGCTTATGTGCCGTTTTCAAATAATCTACTACAGGATCCAAACTAACAAAACGGAAACGCTGAAAAGAAAAACGCAGCAAGGTATCAACATTTTGTCTAAAAAGCTGTAAGTACGCCCTTCAACATGTTGACTTATCCAGAAAAGCCGGTTTAAAGGTATGTGTCATTTCCTAACCTAGAGGGAGTACCCAGTAACTTTCCTCATTACCTGCTTTTCACTAGGGGTGTGACAAGTCCCTGATAGAATCAGAAACAGGATTTACGAACAGAGTCAAAATATGTGCTCCACATCTCTGATCTATTCTCTCATCTACTACCAATGATAGAGATGGGAGGCAGCCAGCTGTTCTGTAGGTTTCCTGGGCAACACTCTGGTTGCATTTTTGGTTTGCGATCTTGAGAGGTGATCACTGACCCTTATACTTTGGCACTGTTTGTATCACTGTTTGACCTTGTTCAGAGAAGTTGGAGATTGCGCCTACACCAAAGTGGGATGTGTGCATGTGTCTGTGTGGTGGGGAAGAGGAAGATATGGAAAATGGAGCTGTGGTGATTTATTTTGACAGCTTTCACACTGGAAAATGCAGCCTGAGAGGCGAAGTAGGGTTTTGCTTGAAATCCCTGTAAACACTTCCAGTCGGTTGTGTAACACTAACACCAAAACCTCTCAGATTTACCCTTTGTGTTTCAGATCGCAGAACAAAGCAATGAGGTTTCCTTTTTTTTTTCCCTTTAAAATGAAGAATCGAATTAAGATTCCTCTTTAACGTACAATGTGGTTCACAGGTGGCTAGAGGTTAAGACTACAAACCAAATAGAGGGCAGAAGACACAGAACTGTCTTTCTCCCAGAACTGTGCAATTCCACGGTGAGTCTGCTGATAATGGGTAACAAGAGTTCAGTGAATGACATCTGGACTGGGGAACAACTAAAAATTATTTGCAGATAATATAAAGGCTATGATGGTGGCTAGGGGCAATGTAAATGACAACCAATGTAATTTCAAAGACTGTCCCCTCAAAAGAGATGCACACACAGAAGTTGAGTAGTAGAGGGAGAAAACCAGCAACCCAGAAACCAACACACTGTATTTCCCCCCCAAAGATTTACATTTAAAAAAGTAAAGTACATGTCTCCAGTGGCGAGGTTAGTCATATATCAGCTGAATATGCTCTGAACTCTTATGCAAATCATACTGCAGTAGTGATTATGGCATAATTTATGAGTAGGTTTGTGTCAGGAAGAATTTGTGGGAAACAGTAAGGTATGCTTTTTCTTTCAGAGTGTTTATTTGACTGTCACCAAACATAGCTGGCCTAATGAGACTCCCTGAGGCTGCCATCTCCTTTGATTCCCTCAAGGGCACACATCCTCTGGGATTCCAGGTGAAGAATATTCACAAAGAAACCCACATGGAACCCACTGTCCCAAGCTCCTTCTTCCTGAATATTTCAACCCTAGCACTCGATGGTTGACTATCACTCAGGTCACAAACTGAGCCATGAAATGGTACAAGCAAACAGTCCACCTTCGGAATTAAATTGCTTACCTTTGAGCAATTCCAATAATCCTAATCTCAATTTACATGCAGTCATTTATTCAAGTGTTTCAGGAATTAAAGCACCAGGAACCTATGGCTGTCTCACCCTCATTCCCATACTCCTTCCGTGGGCTTCTGTACAGTTACCTCTCACTGTTCTATACTAAAGAGAGAGGGTGCTGATAAAGATAATCAGACATAAGCAGATGGTTTCAAAATAATGTATTTGGCTGACACGAGTAAGGTTTTCCTTGCTTCCTATTCCATTTGACTAAGATCAAAACTATTATTAATCTCCATTTCCTGATATACAAGCACAGGTAGGAAGGGAAAGGTAGTTAAAGGATTTAAAATTAGCCTCAGATTATCTGTACTCTGACCATCAATGGTGCACTGTTCTTAGTATCCAAGAAAACCGAGGAAAACCCCAACAACTTAGTTTCTAGTTACACTTCTGAGATGCATACCTGAAGGCTGACTTAACCTGCATGTCCTAAAATAAAGCAGACGTATTTTGACTATTCAGTTCCAAATATCCTAAACATTCCTACCTATGAAATACTTAACTGCTTTTTCTTCAAATTGAGCTTCATTCTGATTTTTCATTGCAGTCTGACTAGCATCTTCCCAAGATGGAATTTTAAACAGTTGCTTTGGCTGTTTGAGAGAGATGTGAGTAAAGAAAAAAAGTTGGAAAGCTCTATTGTCTTAAAACATTCGAAAGCACTATCAATAGTCATAGCTATAAAGATAACACTAATACGACTATAATAATTTTTAATGAATTTTTAATTTCTGCATTTATAAAATTATGTCACACTGTGCTCTTAAAATGTTTTCCCAAATAATTCCTTACTCAACTTACATGCACAAATTTTAGGGAAATCATTACTTGAAGTTGAAAACAGTTTATTCTTCAGGATTATAGAGCTCAAGTATCCTCAGACTGTCTTGCTTTCACATCAAACATCGTTAGATGTAACTAATCCTAAACTCCAAAGTCTACAATGGGAAGGAATAAATAAGGTGGGAGTTTGCTAGCAGGCACACCTGGGCAACTTTAGTCAGTAATGAAAGCTACTTTTAACACTTACAACTTACTTGTTGACAATGGACCACTGATACAGTGTGATTTTCGGAGTTCAGGAAGGTCTGATCACTCAAAATTATGCTTTTCTCCCATTTGCAAAATTATTAGAAATTCTACCAATAGAAATTTATTCTTTGCCTCCCCCAATCTAGTTCATCTTTTAAAAGGCAACAGTCTTGGGAGAGAAAACCATTAAACTAGTTCATTCTAAGGCCGTTCTAACCTGCTGCTTGTTTTTATAGGTCCGTGAGCTAAAAATGGCTTTTACGCTTTTATTTGGCTGAAGAAAAATCAAAGTAAGAATAATATTTTATGACATGTGAAAATTACATGGAATTCAAATTTCAGTTTCCCTAAATTATTTTTATTGGAACACAGTCCATTCAGTTCTTTACATATTGTCTATGGTTGCTTTCTTTCTATAGTGGCAGAGGTGAGTCGTTGGGAGACAGCACATAGCTTGTAAAATTGAAAATATTTAGAATCTGGCCCTTCACAAAAAGTTTGGCAACCCTCTGTTCTAAGGTGTCAGTATCCCATAAAAATTACTTACTGTCTCACAGAAGGAGGTCACCCTATAGCAAAACAACCCCTGTAAGCTTCTGGAAGGAGAAGATAAGGTGAAACACATTGACCAGGGACAAGAAACGAAAGACAACAGGAATCAGAAAAATTTTACCCAAATTTTAAACTTTATTTATTTTTTTTAAATTTTTTTAGCGTTTATTTATTTTTGAGACAGAGAGAGACAGAGCATGAATGGGGGAGGGTCAGAGAGAGGGAGACACAGAATCTGAAACAGGCTCCAGGCTCTGAGCGGTCAGCACAGAGCCTGACGCGGGGCTTGAACTCACAGACCGCGAGATCATGACCTGAGCTGAAGTCGGACGCTTAACCGACTGAGCCACCCAGGTGCCCCTAAACTTTAAAATAACATTTACAGGTGCCTGGGCGCCAGTCAGTTAAGAGTCCACCTATGGCTTAGATCATGATCTCATGGTTCGTGAGTTCCAGCCCCACATCAGGCTCTCTGCTGTTAGCACAGAGCCCACTTTGGATCCTCTGTCCCCCTCTCTCCTTCCTCCCTCACTGCTTGTGCTCTCTCTCAAAAAGAAATAAACATTAAAAAAATAACGTTTAAAAGTTGTATATGCATAAATACATATATCCAGAATATAAATCATTCCTCAGGCCATGAAAGTTTCTTTTTTTTGTCCTTTATTCCTTTTATCCATCATTTTTATTCATTCCTTCCAATGTCTTTCCTTTGTTCTTCCCTCCTTCCCTCCTTTTCACTCATTTATTCATTTAATTAATTCATCCATTCATTCACACTTATTGAGGCAGATACTTTGTTGGACATTGGGTGCACAGTTATCAACAAGGGAGATAAGGTCTCTCTGCCTTCATTGAGTTTATATTCGAAAGGAGTAGACTAAGAGATAAATAAAGAGGATACTCAAACACCATGATGGAGAGTGAGGGCAGAGATTTACTTTAGACAGTTTGGCCAGGTTAAATGTCCATGAAGAGGTGACATTTGAGCTGAAACTCAAAGGATGACAATGAGCCATCACTGAAAGAGCTAAGGGAAAGCATTACAGAGAGAGGAAGTAGCAAATGCAAAAGTCCTGGGTTTGTTTAATTTCAGGAGTGACAGGGACACTGGATATTAAAATATCCTTTTAAATTAGCAGTATCATAAAACTCAACACTATTTATTACAAGCTTATTATGTGCTGACAGTATTTTTCATTTGACATTCCCCAAAACTCTCAATAGGTCAACATTATTAATTTCATTCATTTTGAAAGTCAGAGAAGTAGACTCAAAGACATTAAATGTAGTGAATTCCACATTGTGGTTGAGCTGAGACTGCACATTAAGAAATACATATATGTGTATATTTACATATACATGTCTATAAAGATGATACCTTTTTTTATTACCATGAGAACTATATTTTGTGTGTGGCAGAGGTTAGGTTTCATACTGGAGGAGTGTTCTAGAGCCTCTTTCTCAAAATTACACAGGCCAGAACAGCATTCCAGAACCCTAATTTTAATAGATGTCAGGTGACAGTGTAACAAAACACATACTATATCACAATAAAATTTAATGTTCAAATAAAAACCATTATTTTCACACATTCTTACAGTTATTTACCATATCCTCAAAAGGGATTGTATTTTTGCCATATGCGTTTCTTAAGTGAGTTGCAACTGCTTCTATTTCTAGGTGTGATATTAGGCCATTTGAAGACACACAGCCAATACCACTGGGGAACTATCAGAAAAAAGGGTAAAGAAAAGCAAAGATCTAAACTTGATTAGCTGTGATGCTGTACAGCTAAATGGCACCTCTATTGTGCTGGTCTCCCAATTCTTTCAGGTCTAGGCTGCAGGAGTTAGATTCATTACAGAGCTCATAAATGGCCTCTGCTCCCCCACCCCTGTTTTACTGGTGACAAATTTATTAGTTCTTTTCTAACAGTGAAATGAGAACTAGGGATTTCAATTACACCCAGAATGTAGTAAAGGCATGGAATCTCTTGTAGGTAATATTTTTCTATTCCATTTTATGAGCAAATATAGAAGTACTGTTAATAGACATTAAATGTTATTTATTAGCATGCTAATAAGCCTTCACACTTTTAAAAGTAAACATTAAACTTCTAACAAATTAAATTTAGAAGAGTAAGTGTAATGCAGATACTCTGGAAAAGGAATGCACTTCAGAATCAATTTTTAAAAACCCAAATCATCAGTGATTATGATAAAAAGACAAAGATATGAAGAGATGCTTATTACTCATTCTTTCAGCTCATTTTAGTTTTATCACTTTTTCCACAATTCAAAATTTATGCAAACGTTTTCAATGTTGCCTTTAATTTTTGCCAGAATATTTTGAACCTGGTTTAAAACTGAAATTGAAGAAGCCCAAGGAGGGCTTTAGTAACAACTTTCTTTGGTCTGTTTGTTTAAAGCATGATGAATAAGCAAAAAGAAAAGGTGCAGAATGGAAAAAGAAAAATGACCCTTCTCCTTCCTAGAAGTGTTTGAGATTACTGGATTGCTCATAATCGTGCACCAGGAATTGGAAGTTTCCTCACATGCCAAGAGACAAACACACACACACACACACACACACAGCCCAGTTGCCATGTATACATAAAGCTTAGAGCCTAAGGGTTTGTAAATAGTTTTAAAGTTAAATAGAAAAGCAGTAAGGAGTTTCACTAATATTAGTCCCCAGTATTATCTGATTTATTTAATGCATTTTGTACAAGTCATTTACCTTCTTATAGTCTTTTCTTAAGAAACTAAGAGGTGAGTTAGTATTTTACCACACCAAATTCTTAATGTATTTTTCAATGAATCATTCTCTTAGAAGAAAAAGATGGAAGAAATCCAAAGAAACAGAGGCCAAGAACCTAAACAAACAAACAAAGTGTGGAGGTTGTGTTCTCCATAAGCTCTGGAGGCATTGAAACACAGTAGTACAGAAGACAGGCAGATTCTAGTGTAAGTACTAGCCCTGCCAACTACTGGCTGAGCAAGCCAGGGATGTTCTTCATCTGTAAAATGAAAATAAAAGTATTTATCTTCTAGAAGTATCACAAGGAATCAATGACATACATTTAGAAGTTTCAGCAGTGTATGACACAAAAGTATTGTCTACCATTAATATCATTCATTAACAGGCCAGAGGGTCATTTTTTTCTTCTCTTTAGATGCACAGACCATCACCCTTTTGGATCGATTTAGCAAAACCTTGACAGGAACTAACACTTACTAAATCAGTATTCATTAATAATTAAAACATAATATTAGTGAGTTTTCAAGACCCCAGTCTGGGGAAATCTTCTGCAATATTTCTTTACATTCTGGAGAATGTGCCAGAGATAAGGATGGGAGACAGCTCTACAAATGAGAACTATAGTTGCTTACAATGATCTCCTATTAATACTTAGAACCTCAGAGATTTGTTTTATTTTTAATTTTTTTAATGTTTATTCATTTTTTGATAGAGAGAGAATGTGAGCAGGGGAGGAGAGAGAGAGAGACACAGAAACTGAAGCAGGTTCCAGGCTCTGAGCTGTCAACACATAGCCTGACGTGGGACTCGAACTCAAGAACTGTGAGATCATGACCTGAGCCGAAGTTGGATGCTTAACCAACTGAGCTACCCAGGCACCCCTAGAACCTCAGAGATTTCACAGTCAATGGAAATGGTTCCAACCAGAAATGTATTATTGCTAACCATTTGTTCCCAAAACTATTGCACACTATAGACATTCCTTAGAACACTGTTTTCACAACTGTCATTGTTATCAAGAGGCAGAAAAATGGAGTGTTAATGGCCTGAATATTTGTGTCTCCCCCAAATTTCACAGGTTGAAATCCTAATCCCGAATGTGTTATTAGGAGATGGGGCCCTAAGTAAGTGATCGGTCATGAGGGCAGAGCCCTCCTGAATGGGCTAGTACCCTTAAAAAAAGATTCCAGAGTGTACTGTCTCTGCTCCTATGATCCAGGAAGTGGCTGGATACTGAATCTGAATCTGCCAACATTACTACTGAACATAGACAGTCAAACTGCCTAGACCCTAGACTTCCTAGTCTCCAGAACTGTGAGAAATAAAGGTTTCTAGTTTAAGACACTCAGTCTATGGTAGTTTTGCTATAGCAGCTCAAATGGCAGACACACTATTATTTATCCAAAGTTTGAGGCCTATCCAGGGACTGAGGAGAATAAGTAGATGCACACATAAAAGAGACTGGTCCTGAAGTAATTACTTAAATTGTAACCCAAATGAAACTGTCACAAATTGTAAGGTGACAGTTGACTACTCCGGAAGCATGGCAAAAACTCCCAGACAAGCTCAACACTGCAAAACATCGTAACAGGCTTAGATGTTTTTCATTTTTCATAAGAAAACATAAGCCATTCTTCCATCAGCCGCAGTGTTCATGGAGCCCACGGTTCAGACTGTGACAAAGGCCCTAAGGGATATTTTCTGGAAGTGTTGCTTTTCATGGAGTCCACTGCAAAGGGGCTGGTATATGGAGACACATAAAATAAATTCCCCCCTTGTGGGAACAATTTATAAAATTTGTAACACTCAGTTGGCTCATTTTCTCTACCAAGTTTTTATAAAACTTTGTCACAGAGTAAAATTTGGGCACTTGAACTCAAAAATTACACTTTATATTTGCATTTTAAAAATGTTTCCAAAGGGCGTCTGTTTGTTTTTAGAGGCTTCTGTAGAAGCTTGACTCAAAGGAAGGAGGCTGCTGAATCCCAAACACTTGTGCTTTGCATCTCTTTGGATAAACAGAACCAGTCACACTTTCATATTTTTTTTATTCTCAAAGGCCATGGTCTATTAATCAACTTCCATACATTCAGACATAGACTACTTCGCTTTCAGGGTATTCTATTTTCCAGTTTTACTGCTATAGATTCAGAATTAAAATTAAGTTGCGAATTTTAGGTAAAATAGAGTGATAAAATTTAGTGGTCATTAAAGTTTCAAGTAGAATGTATTTTACTGAGCTTGGTTCCCTGTTCTCCTGAGGCCTCTTGACATAGTAAATGGAAGTGTGCAAATCTAATTGGCTGAGACCTTGCTTGACCCTAATACAGACTGCTAACGTTTCATCTCTGGTGAGACCTCATACCGAATTTAAGCTTGGTAAGCTTCTTTACCTTGAGCAAACAGATTTTAATGGGCCATTAAGCCACCCAGCCCTGAAAGTGGCAAGTGTTGCCCAATCCTCCAACCCCCATAATCACCCATGTTTTGCATGGTTTATGTCATTGGTTACAAACAGGTATGTTTTTTTAAATCATATATCACAAAAAGAAATACAGACATACAGTGATTTGCCTACATTCTTGCATCTTGGGAAGAATATGTAGGTGTGCATTACGTGCTGATTTCCAGAAGTATGGAAGTTGCATTTTAACTCTCATGAGTTATCCTATGGAGGAGCAGGATACTGCATTTACCTTCTAGTTTAATAAAGACTTGAACAATCAATCATAATCTATCAATTTATTCAAATCGGGACTTCTAAAAATGTACCATAGAATCTTCTAAGCAAATTACAACTTCCAAGGAAATTTAAGAATTGCTTTAACCAATCCATCAGTTCTTCTAGAGATTCAGTGTTAGAACACAGCATCCTACTTCATCCTTACTTTCCCTTCTAAATAAACTCAAGGACTCTTAGCAGTCCATCTCTGCATTTCTACCTGTAATCTCTAAAGTCCCCAAATCACTATGTGGTTTGAAAGTACAGGCTGTGGGCATTCTACAGTCAGGAAGAAATGACTGACAGCAAAATCGTGGAAATTATCCAGTTGGTCTGTTGACTATCCCAGTTTATCACATGGTTGTTCACCAGGAGGATTGGCCATCTATGGGTACTACTCAGATATTAATGCACGATCCTGCCAGCCTCCGCCAGGGTGATTTATCTACCCATGTCAGCTTTTGGTCTTTGGTGTTTTTCTTGCCCAGTTTATTCCCAATGATGTATCTGCCAACTCTACACCGGAATTCTTTTGCATATTATAATTCCCCTATATTAATATTTATTAGACTTGTTCCAAAAGAACTAAGAAATTCAATTCTATTTTTTCCTCAAACACCATGTTGTCATAGGCTATTCCATAAGTAGCTGAAATGAAGTAATGGCTGAGGAAAAGATTATATTCTCCTTCCACTCATTTCAAATGCTTTCCCTGAGCACTACTGGAGTGACAAAAACAAAATCAAACACCTGCCCCTCCACTCCCCCAAAGTTTCTAAAAATATAGATCAAATCCTTCAAATGGCAGGTTCCAGCTATTTTTAAAAGCTACCTGGGAAAGAAATTAAGTATAATTATGGGTCATCTGAAAAACAGCATGTCACAGTAATGCCACTTAATATCCTTCAAGGGCATCTGTAGCTTCTGGAATGTCTCAGAAAAAAAATATATTACTGCAAAAAAACCCCCACAAACCCAATGCTTTTAATTAAATGAAGGATTCAGCTCATTTCTAATGAAAATACTGATACTAAAGAAACTGTGTCTAGAAATATTTGTGACATTATTTATAGATCTTACAACTAGAAAGTTTCCTTCCTTTTTCCTCTTAAAAAATGATTGATGTTCATATTTGGCCCATATAATCAATTTCATTATCGCCACATTGTGACTTTTTTCACTGTTTCATTATATTTAGTAGCTATCCAAAGACACAACACTCTCTTTAGCATAATCTGACTAAAATCTTCATTTAAAGTCATGATTGCCCATGGAGGGAGTGAGTACAGTCAGAGAGAGGGAGAGGGTGGCTCTGGGAAGGCAAAGGGACATTTGTTACTTTATTCCATTATGCAGCACCATGTCTGGTGCACAGTAGGTACAAACAATAGTCAGTGTGTGGAATTAATATTTATAGAAGACCTGCAGGCACCAAGGTTTATGCATTTCTTATCCCAATTAATCCTAAGGTCCTTTTAAGTCAGTATTATTACTGTCCCCAATTTATAGACATGGATATTGCCTCAAAGTGAAGTGAAGATGGCTTAGTAAAAGAGGAAAGTGAATAGGAAAAATCATGTGGACAATCATCTGGTTTTATCTTATTTGACATAAAATGAGTTAGCATATGAGGCGGGCATATGCGTTTTCCAGATACTCTGTTTAGTGACTGTCTGTCCTAGGTAGCATTTTGAAGCTTTTTGTAACCAAGCAGGGTACTCCTTTGGTGTGATTTGCGCTCTGGGGTTCACAAAGCAAGAAAGTGATGAAAGGTGAGTCAGGTAGGTTGGTAGTTGACAAAAACGAAAACAAAAAACAATAGCAGCACCTACCATTCATTACCAGTCATCACAAGTAAGGTGGCAGTCACTGAATATTTTTCACCTAAATTGAGGGAAACGGATTACCTTTTGTGTCTATTTAAAACATTTCAGGTGATCTCAGAGAGGATTAAATAAAGGATTTGCTTGTTTCAATATACCTAAAACCCATATGCAAATAGGACTCTGATACCATACCACACATTTATGGTCAAAGACAATACTTTGTTTTTAAGAAGAGCAGCAAACAATGTAACTGCAGATGAATGCCACACACACACACACACACACACACACACACACAACCTAGCCAGACAATATTAAGCTCCAGTGAAGAATTCTGGTAATTACCAGCTGTATTTTAGAAATCACTGTTAAATATGTTTGTCTCCATTGTTTGTGATTCTTCTTAAGATTGAAAACACTCTTCTCTCTGCTGCCTGCCTCCCTCGCCATTTTTTCCTTTTCTTTGCCCACTGTTTCTTGCTACTCGTGCCAAATTACTCACTTACTGACCTTTTGGTTCAATACTACATTCAAAGAGGGAGGGGAAACAGAGCAAGATAGAGAAAAGGAGGGAGAGTGAAATCAAGTGTGTGTGTGTGTGTGTGTGTGTGTGTGTGTGTGTGTGTGTATACACAGGAATGCTAGAACTTAGGAGCACCCCCACCAAAAAAAAATTTTTTTTTAACAGAAAATGAACTCTAGGACAGGGATGGTTATTGTTTTTTAATGGGTAGAACTTACTGAGACCACAAATTGGTGCTAAATACGAGTCCAGCAATGTGGAATTCATTTGCTTACTAAGTAACAAAAATTCACTGAGTACCTACTATGGTGAGGCGCTGTGCTAAATAGTAGATATTTGGGAACGTGAAAGAGGAGAGTGGCTCCACAGGTTTGAAAGGAAATTACCACTTATTGTATGGTAAATTTTAACTTTAAAATCTAAGCCCCTTATCCACGTAGATTCAAGAATTTAACAAATATTTACCCAGTTTTATTGACTATTTCGCCCTTGAAATATTATTTGTCATGCTTCATGATACTATGCTCTTCTGGGATTTTTCTCTATGTCTTAGACTGCTTTGCAGGATTTTCATCCTTAGCTTGAAATTTAAGAGTTAGTGTTCCCTATGGCTCTGGCCTAAATTTTCATCTCTTTAATCTACATACTTCCCCTGGGGAGTTTTCATTGCTCCTATGACTTTTTTTTTAAGTAAGCTCTATGCCTAATGTGGGGCTCGAACTCATGACCCTGAGATCAAGGTTGCATGCTCTACCGACTGAGTCAGCTAGGTGCCCCACTCCTAGGAATTTGAGTACCATCTACATGATATGGAGACCAATCTGACAACAACAAACTCTGCATGTTCAATTTTCGCCTTCTGAGCTCTAGCCTCAGGTATGAACCCTCCTTTTGACACTGCCACTTGGATGTTTCAAGGCCCCCAAAGTGAAAATATCAAAAAGTGAACTAATCAACTTCCGCTTCTCTCACTGACTAGCACAACCATCCGCAAAGTTGCCCAATCAAGAAACCTTGGAGTCATTCTTAACCCTTCCTTTTTATTTCCTGGCAACCAATCTCAAAGTTCCATGGAGTTTTAGATCTTAAAATATACTAGGAAACCACCCACTCCTCTTCATGCTCTCTGTTACCACCCAATCCAGGTCACTATCCTCTGTTGTCAAGATTCCCAGAAATGTCTGCTTAACTGGTCCCTCTGGTTTCAATCTTGAATATTCCCAATTATTTTGGACTTTACAACCAGTTACCTATTAAAAATTCAGACTTGATCATGTTGTTGTTTTGCTTCAAATTTTTAACTGGTTTCCCATATTCCAAAGGTAAAATTATAACTCCTTTATGAGGTTCTTTAGACCTCTGCTTACCTTATCAAGTACAGTTTTGCTTTTTCTCTCTCAATGCTACATTCTACCATACCAAACTTCTTTTACTTCCTCAAACATGAAATTGATGTTTTTTTACTTCCTTCACATTGCCTAAAACTCTTCCAATCTTCCCTCCAAACTTGCCAGAGCATTTAAATATTGGCTTCCTTTGGGAAACCTACTTGGTTTGCTACTCACCCTACCCACCTTCAACCCTCTACACGTCCACCCAACCTATCCTATCTCTACCAAAGACGTGTGTTCTTATTATATGTTCCCACAGTGACTCATATCCCCTCTCATATCATTTTTAATTATTTTATTATACACCATTTATTATTATATAACAGATACTTTCCCAGGGCAGGAATGCATCCAGTAGAAGCAGCTTGCCTTTGTATCCCTAGCACTCAGTACAGTGTTACACAGAACTGGTGCTCAACAAGCATTTGTTCGATGAATATATGACACATCTTTTACTTGGAGAAAACTGGAAAGGGTATAGAGATAAACACCCCTCTATCCTTAAGGAGGATAACATTAAATACAGAATGTCTGTTATACATAATTATATGATGATAATGAGTAAATAAAACTGACTCCAATTTGGATACATGGGGATTTGTTAACATTGCAAATTGGAATTAAATATTTATCTCTCTCTTCTAGGATAATCTAATCCACACTAAATACTTCTGGAAGACAGTTTTATGATTTTATATTATAGATGAGAAAATAGGCACAGCAAAGTTAATTGAGTTACTCAAAGTTGCCCAGAAGCAGAACCACTATTAAAATTCAAAGCTGTCAATTTCTAATCCTTTGCTATTGTTGTTTTTGTTTTTGAAACTATTTTGCCTTTGACTCCCCAAAGTTCTGTGTGATTGTAGGACTTCAGCCTAAATACTTTGTCTTCTCAAAAGTATCACCTGTGGTATTTCTATTTGAATACAGAAACCTAGGAATATAGGTCTTTTTGCTGAATTTTCCTCGTGTTAAAATGAAAGGTTTTCGGAGATGTGTCTCTGTACTCTTGTACATTCTCAGAGGTGTCAGTTTCTTTGTTCTTAATGGAGTGTTACTATCGGGCACTAATTACCACTATGAAGTGCCAACATTGAGCTTTCCTGCTGCTGGACATCATACTGGATACTCTACATCTATACATGTCCATTGTTAGTTGGCTGGTGCATTCTACTGCACTTGCTGGACATTTTGGTAGAAAATGCTACCAGTTCTTCATAAATATTTGAGCAGAAACTTAGGCTATTAAATTTAACAGGATTACCAGTTCCAGCATTTGTATTGTGAGAGACATAAACTTAAAAAGGTTTGTGCTGTCATTTCAAAAGGCCATGTATGTACTATGTACTCAATAAATAGGTTTCTATGTGCTATTGTGGGCAAATACAATGTGTAACCACAGAGCCTTAAAAAGACTTTATTACCTTCTCAATATATATATTTAGTATACATAGAAGCTTTGCTTTTCATAACTCTGATATTAATTTCTCAGAGATAGACAAGATGAGTATACACTTGAGATTTTTCCTAGCCCCAGACAGGACCAACCAGGGCTGTTTCTTTTCAACCTGACTATAGCTCAAGATGTTAAAAGAATTTAATCTGTACAGAATTGTGGCCAACACATGCCACTTTTTTTAAGTATATAGAACTACACTCTTCTTCATCATTTTTAGATTAATATAATTTTCTTTTAACAAATACACCATTAATTAGAAGAATCCCCAATTACAGAACATTCCCCTTGCTCTTTGGGCTTCATTTGACCCATCCTTCATTTGCCAGAAGCAAACATCTTTACCCCTAAGCATTCAAGCTAGCTCATTAAATCACTCTTGAGTCCCACCTTACAGCTTCCAGGCCCAGGAAGAACTCTAAATGTCCCAACTATTTACTGTTTTTAATCCCCAATGCGACATTAAGTGAATTGGTTCTGTCATGTGAATATAACTGATTGTGTTTCCCCTAATAAAGACAGACTCTTGGGTTATCCATTTGCAAGTGAGCCCAATGTAAAAGGAAGAGAGAACTACTACTGTCAGATGCCAAGTTAACATCAATTGCTCATGCCATGGAACTGCCAATTAAAATTCTGGAGTAATCTTTCAAACACAGTTTTCCAGCCCGAGAACTGTGTATAAATCCATAGTGAATTAAGAGGCATAAAAGGTAAATCTTAAGCTCCATACATGTGTTAATATTCTTGGTTGGTCATTGGTAGATGACATTCATGGAGTCAGAACAGTCCTGACTTTCACTTGGAATGTGCCTTCCCTGAATTCATCCTCGTTTATCAGCCCTGTTCTGGGGGAAGTGACTTTGCAAAGATGTTGCTTTCATTTCTTAATGCTGCACCTCCCATTAAGCTCTACCAAGAAATAAAGGTTCCTTTCAAGAGTAGCACAGGGGCTGAGTTGGCTTCCTGTTTCAGGAGATTATAAATGTTCTCAAACACTTCTAAAAGGAAGCAAATTCCAACTTAGGCTTTAAAATTCAGACTTATTTTTCACTCCATTTGGCATTGTGGTCTGAATGTGATAACAATAAAGCCTAACAGAGTAAAACAAATGTTTTTATCCCAAAGATACCTGACCTATGGGAGAATTTACTTTACCTGCAGAGATTCCATTTCTTCATCTTTTCTGTGGGTCTCCTCCAGGAGATCTGTAAGAAAGTAAAATACCCATCAGGATAATGTGAAAATGAGCTGCCTCTTACTATCAAACCCAATTCAGTCAATAGCTTGTATAAACTGTTGCCTGGAAAGAGAATTTTGTGTTTAAGTGTGAAAAGGAATGTAAAAGAAATGCCCTCTGATCCCAACTGATAGGATGGGGCAGAGCTCTGGACTCTACCAATCCTAAGCTAGATGAGAAGCCCTGGGAGGTCTTGACTCTGATGGAGATACCAGAGAATAAAACTGACTAAATTACAAATCCAAAATCATATCAATATTTTAGGAATTTGGCCCAGTGCTTACATAACTCCAAAGTAATACAACATTTTCTTTAAAAAAAAAAAAAAACTTTTTTTAAATGAAAAATGAGAAACAAACTATTTGCTCTTAAAATAAGCTTCCAAGCCAAGTTCCACCTCCAGAGTCAATTTTTATAACCAAATTAAAACATCTTAGAATAATGGGTGTTATTAATGGAAGCAGAACACCACCTTAGCTGTAAAGTCTTATTAATTATCATCTCACGCTGAGAAGGTGGGAAGCATTGAAGCTACATCTGACCAAGAGCTTGGCATCATCTCAGAGAAATTAGTGGCTGGAAGGGAGGGTAGTCAACTGAAGAGAGTTCTGTCTAAATGCATGTATACAGCTATGGTATCTCAGTGCCCCACATTAATTTACAAACTTGCTATAAAGGAAAATATATTTGGCAAGCAGAATTTTCTGCCTGCAGCTTTACCACCCTGTGCTATGATCTTATTAGATCTCACAAACCTAAAGAGGGCTGGGTTGAGTCAGAAGTTGGATGAAAACAGGCAAGAAACACCTACAGCAGTGCACATTAATATTAGCATTTGCCTTGCTCCATGATTGATATTGCTCACCAAGAGGCTATGCTGCACAAAAGGAAACTATAACTTACAGAAATTCAATATATATCCCAGAAAGGCAAATGCAAATGTTTTTTAGCAAGTGCTATACTACATACAGCAGGAAGCAATACTATAGTGAGTAAGTAGCCAAGTCATACTGGTATAGGTCATAGCTGAACAGGCTGAAACTTCAGGAAACCTGGTAGATGATATAACTGATGATGAGACTGGATGGCTAATTCAGCTACAGAGGAATTGCAAACAATCCCCTCAAGACACAATGCACTGGGATTCAGGGTAACAGGTAATTTTTGCTCTGAATCCCATAGAAGAGTTAACTTTGGCTCCTAAACCTTCCATAATCAGAGTTACATCAAAAAAACGAGAGGAGAAAGTCCATGCATTAGGCTGTACTTTTAAGGGGGTTTTTGGTAGGCTTATCAGGTTCTTTAACAATACAGAAACCAACTTAGAGTGTGGTAGATGGTTTAAGTGCCTTCGAAAATTCCTCATTCTGAATCCTTACTCATTCGCATTGTGACAATGCAGCTACTACCATCAAGAGGTCACGTGCATCTACTTTCTACATCTCACATCTGGGCTGGCTTCCTGACTTGATTTGCTAAGGAGAATACAGCAGAAACATCTCTGTGCCAATCTGTACTGACAGTTCAAGAGGCCTTGCAGACTTTCATTTTTCTACTTGGAACTCTACGAACAAGCCCAGGACAGCCTGCTAGATAACAAGAGCCCAGGACTCTTCCCACCTAAGACGCCCTGCAGGTTGCCTTAACTGGCAGCTAGCAAATGCCCAGAAGCATAGCTGTTCATCTGGCCTGATGATGACCACAGAGGACTCAGAAGGGGATCCCAGTGGAGACCAGACAAACTGCCCAGCTGAGTCCAGGGCCAAGTCCAATTCACAGAATCCAGACCTAAAGAATGGAATTGGGGGATGGTTTGGTACCCAGCACTTGCTAACTTACAGCAACCAGTTGTTAACTGTACAGGAAGCTTTCAGATTTATTAGAAGTATATAAGAGTAATTAATAGATACCTGGAAGAAAGGATCTTGACTATGCAGAGAATAACAACTGGTCTTGAAGGCTAGGGATGTAAGTAGCATGGACTAATGGGCATTTTATCCTGGGTGTCTCTAATCTTTGTGTCACTCCACTCCAAATTCCATGAAGAGAGGAGCTAATGAGACTTGCTCACATCTCTTGACTACTGTTTGGCTAGGGGAAAGGATGGAGCACCTTCACTGATAATCCCAGGAGGACAAGGAACAGGAAGGATAGTTTCTACGTACAAGATTAGAAGGTTCTCTAAGCTAGGCCCCTTGTAATGAATTACACTGTTAAATGGGACATTGGACCTGGAGTGGTGGACAGTAGGGTTCATCAACCAATCAAAGAAAACTGATCTCATTCCACCAGAGTCAGCTTGGTACAGCAAACACCAAACAGCTAAAACTTACTGGATAATTAATGGGTATTGGATCTCCTATAGAGTCAAGCTCAACTCACAGATTTGATAAAATTATAAATGTAAAGAAGCTCCATCACCCTCAGAACTTCATAGTATTATTGCAACTTCAAAATTATGTTCTCTATTTTCTCCAAATGCATAGAGATCAAGCTGCTTTCCAGCAAAGCGAATACCATTGCAACCCTTGATTTTGGACAATTGAACAAAAACGACTACAGAGATTACTACAATTGGCATTTAAAATATATAACTCCTGGGGTGCCTGGGTAGTTCAGTCGGTTAAACATCCAACTTCGGCTCAGGTCATAATCTCACAGTTCGAGTTTGAGCCCCACAGCAGGCTTCTCTGCTGTCAGCACAGAGCCTGCTTTGGTTCCTCTGTCCCCCCTCCCTCCCTCCCTCCCTCCCCCTTTGGTTCTTTCTCTCTCTAAATAAATAAATAAACTCAAATAAACTCAAATAAAATAAATAAAATAAAATAAAATAAAATAAAATAAAGAACTCCTAGAGGTGCCTGCTTGGCTCAGTTGGTTAAGCATCTGAGTTCGGCTCAGGTCCTGATCCCATGGTTTGTAAGTTCAAGCCCTGCATTGGGCTCTGTTCTGATGGTGTTGCACCTCCTTGGGATTCTCTTTCTCCCCCTCTCTCTCTCTGCTCCTCCCCCACTCGTACTTTCTCCCTCTCTCAAAATTAATAAATTAAAAAAAATTTTTTAATAAAAATATAGAACTCCTGGGCTTTGGGGAATGATGGCAGAGTAGGAGAACCCTAAGCTCACCTCATCCTATGGAAACAACTAGGTAATACCCACATCAGTGTAAATAATCCAGGAAATGATTCAAAGACTGGCAGAATGGACGCTTCACAGCTAAACATAGAGAAGAGGCCACATGGAAGAGGGTAGGAAGGGCAGAGATAGACTGGGAGCTAAACAGGTCCTCAGACTACGCTCAGGAGGCAGGGACACAGTGTGCACAGAGAGGGGAAAGAAACAGACCCTCAGACCAGGCGCCCAGGCCTGGGGAACCTGCACAGAGAAGAGGAATTCCTGTAACATTTGACTTTGCAAACTAGAGGGGCACAATTTCGGGAGTTCAGTCAGTGGTACCCTCAGTGGCACTTAATACCTGGAACCTGAAAAATAACCAGGCTGGACTCTGGGAGAGCCTGGAGGGTGAGAGGAAACTGAGTCTCCACCCTTAAAGAGACAGTAAAACAAAGAGCCTTGCAAAGATATAGCATAAAAGCAATAGTTTGAAAAATGCCTGAGTATGAAATGAAAAATCTCAGAGTATATACTGGACAGGCAGGGATCGTTAGGGCACTTCTCTAAGAATAAAAGAGCTAGGGGGTACCATTTCCCTCTCCCCTGCCCCCAGCCTAGACACACAGATACCTGTGGGAACCAGCGAGGCACCAACACTTGTTACCTAACTTGCTAACAGCATGTCTCGCCACAGCGTCCTCCTGTATATGTGCCCCCTCCAGCTAGGCGTCAACTCAAGCCCAAAGTGGCCCCAGGATGGACCACTAACAACAAAGGGAACAAACCCTGCCCAGGACAGGCAAAAATGAGTAGAGTTTCTCTCCTGAAGCCACAAGTTTATATTAGCCTGGTGCTTCCAAGGCTGTACTTTGTACTATGCTTAAAGGAACCTGTAAAACAGCAAAGCTGGTAAAGAAGAAAATAGAGCCAAGAGACAAAGAGTTGGCTGAGGACCAGATCCACCCTTGCCTGAAGCCCACAAAACTCCCGAACTTCTAGCTCTCTCTCCCTCCAACTCTGTTTCCCTTCTTTTTCCTTTCTTCTTTCCTTCCTTCCGTCCTTTCTTCCATCTTTCTCTTCCCTCCCTCCCTTCCTTTCCTTCGTTTTACTTATACTTAAATTAGGTTTAGTTGGATTGCCATCAGTTTTAAAAGCCTCTGGTTGTATGGCTGTACTGAACTTTTTTATCTTTATTCAGAAACTTGGAGAACTCGAAATTGGCAAGAATGTTCTGTTATACAGGGAAGCATTTCATCCTACAATAAATACAGAGAAGGCAAATGATTTGCCCAAGATTACCTAGTTAGGGCTAAAGCCACAGCTAGCACTTTGCTCTCTAATCTTCTTGCTGTATATATCATATCGTGCTCTCATTTGTACCACTCAGTGCTTAATTGTACCTTTCTTCATACTGTTATTTTAAAATTTGCACATGTTCCTACTCCTCTGATTTCCTTTAGGAGTTCTCTGATGTCAACAATCAGGGCTCCGATGTCTTCATATCCATATCCTCCCTAACTACTGCCTCTCTACGGTTGCTATTTAACTTGGATCCCCAAAATTGTCTTCTCCACCAACATCACTGCTCTGTGCAATTGCTCACTTGTTAGTTCCTTTGTTCAAGTACATGTCTTTGGGATGATGAACGGGGTTATTAACCTGTGACGAGAAAATATGGCCAGTGGGCCCTGCTGAGAAGCAACTACTCTGCGGCAACCACAAGATGAGACAATGTAGGTGAGACCTCTGGACGGCTGACGTGACATAAGGCTGTGACAACAGAGTGTGACTAGTGCACCCCTCGTTAGAACAAGCAATCTTGCTGTTGTTTGCTCTTACCAGCTTTAGAACGAATGATCAGAGCATGCTCTGCTCCCTTGCTCACTGGCATGTTCATGTGTTGCTTTATTATTCTCTGGTCTGCTGTTCAATACAAACAGCAATTCAACTGCGATGCAAATTGCTGTGGCTAAATGTGCTTCCATCAACATTAGTTAATGAAAGATTTTTTTTGGTGAAAAGGGCAGAGCAGTCCTGTGTGTTTTCCTTGGACTGGCTCCAACTCTTTAAATGAGCTGATACTAACTCATTATGACATATGGTCATGTGGGAGGGAATCCCATTTAAAAAAGCAGGACATCAGTGGATGAGAAGTGGAGAATCTGGTTGTGTTGTGTTGTTTTGTTTCACTTTGCATTTCTCTGGCACATTCAGGGTAATATATCATGACCATGTTTTTGGCTAAGACAGTCTTGTACTACTTCCTTCAGTTTTTGCAACTAGTGGTCTGGCTGTTTAAGAAGGTTTGACACATTTTTATATTGATCCTGGTTCCTAGTAGCCAAGGGAGCAGATAGGTTGTTTGCTTGTTTATTTGCTTTTAAAAGGAGGATCATGTCCAGCTGTACCTGAGCAACAAATCTATCTAGAAACTTGACCCTTCATAGAAAGATTGGAGATTAAGTTTAGAAAGGAGTAGATTTTCCCTTTCATCTTTACTGTAAAATATCTCGTCCATATTATAACCCCATTCAGCTGGTAATACAGAAAAAGTTGTAGAAACAAGGGCTTCAGATACAGCAACATTTATAACAGCAGCAGTGGACAGAGTAGCACTGGCAGCAGAGTATGGCGAATTAATGATAGCAGAGAAAAGCATTTAGCTTCTGGGTTCTATATCTCACTTAGTAATCAATGCTCCTCTTCAGGATTACTCTGTGTCCTGACATTTGCCTAAAACAATAGATAATGTAAATTCTCAATGAACGTAAGCTCTTTAAAAAGTAAATCTATGTCATTCATCTTTGTGGGTGGCAGTTGTGGTATAATAAAATTAATCAAATAAAAGCACACAACAACCCTTCAGAGGTCATAAATGATGGACCTAGCCTCCCACAGTTGTATACTGGATACTCAAGATGCCAGCAACGGGCTAAAGTCAATGCCCAATTTCTCTGTTTCTTTTTTGGCTCCCTAGTTATTGGAATCATTAATACTTTAGGGACAGAAAGGACCATCGAAATAACCTAATCCCAGGATTTTCATCCTTTTTTTAAAAAACAAGTAGAGGTGCACCTGGGTGGCTCAGTCGGTTAAGCGTCCAACTTCAGCTCAGGTCACAATCTCACGGTTTGTGGGTTCAAGCCCTGTGTTGGGTTGTGTGCTGACAGCTCAGAGCCTGGAGTCTGCTTTGGATTCCGTGTCTCCCTCTCTCTCTGTCCCTGTCCCACTCGTGCTCTGTCTCTGTCTCTCTCTCTCTCTCAAAAATAAACGTTAAAAAAAAAACACAGAGTGTTTAAAAAATATTAAAAAAATGAAACAAGTAGAATTCTGTCTTACAAATGAAATCACATACACTTTCCAGTGTATATTATAAATAAAGGAAGTAATTTAAAAGCTGAAGGAAGCTTCTCAGGTGAAAGCAGAAGGGAGGACCTAGGGGCCAGCCTATTGGGACTTCATTTGTATCTTGGGATCAATGCCTGTGATGCCATGGTGGAGCTATTATAAAGCTCCAAATTATGCTGATTGAAAACCACTGATCTAATCCAATCTCCTCGCATTTTATAGATGAGGACTGAGTTCCCAAAGAGCAAAAGTCTCTGTCAATGTCACACAGCTAGTGAACAGAAATGCATGAACCTGAGCCCAGAGCTTCTAAACTGGACCAGGGTCCAATACTTTTTCCTGCACACAAGTGACTGGTATCCTTTGCCTTTCAAGATGTATTGGACAATAGTATTGGACATACTATTCCAAACTCTGTCATAAATGCTTACACATTTTCCAATGCTTTCCCAAACTTAAAGGAAACTTTGTGAAACCAAATTGTGTAACAACAATTTGTGAGAAGACCTATAGTTAATTGCTGTCCAAAATGAAATTCCTCAACCCTGGGAGATGACATTAAAAGATGTGGCTTTGATGGAAAGCAAATACTTAAAAACATTGGAAAAGGCAGTTGTTTTTGGCAAGATGTGCTCAACACACAACATACAGAATATCTCACAAAATAAAACAACAGATCTGTTTAAATGAACGGCTGACAGCTGAATAGTTCCTCCACTTAATGATATAATATTTATCAGCAAATGTTTTTCTATTCTATCACACTAATATATGTAAATGGGATAAATGGATAATAATATAACTTTACATTAACCAAAATATCTCAAAAAATCAAATGTGTTGTTTTTAAATTAATATATGTAAAACACTTAGTAAGAATTATATGTTAGCTGTTATTATTTTAAAAATTACCCTTCAGTATGCCTGTTAAAATCAGGAATATGTGTGAAAATATAATCAGATGCATTTTAAAACAAATAAGCAAAAAAAAAAAAAAAAAAAAAAAGCCTTCAAGTGTACTGCTTTTAGACTCCATCTATGATTGGTAGCTACATTACTGAGAACTCTGCCATATCTACTGCCACCCACTGGTACATATCTGGATATACCACAATGAGTTAAGAGTTTTCTCATCAGGACTGACCACAGAAAACACACAGATTAAAATGAAGAACAACATTCAAAAAGTATGGCTAGCCTCTGTGGTTTGTCTCAGACGCTGAAACAACATACTGGTCTACAGATGGAGCCCAAATAGTCCAATAAATGAAAGGTTTACAATCCACTGTCTGTCTTGGGTATGTGGTAAAACATCCAAATACAGGTACTCATGTTTTATTTGATGCCAATTCATTGCTGGTAAAACTTTCCATCTTGACAACTTTAGAGATTTTAAAACCTCTTCTCCACAAAACTGCTACCCTACAGAAAACAACACAACAATCTACCCCATTCCATCTCAGTCTTGGCCCTGGCTTGGAGAACCACCACGATATAGAACAAAAAATTCTGACTCAGCCAACAAATAAGATTCTTATCATTTTTTATTAGCAACACAAGCAGAGAAAGTAAAAACATACACATTAATCCAAAAGTCACTGTTCTAAATTGGTTTCAGGGCTGTCTTGGTCAATAGAATTAATGTGACAATGAATAAGATGAGCAAGAGAAGTTTATAATCTACTGTAAACGCCACTTCAACAATAAATTTCATATGCTCAAACCTAGGCATAAAATCATACTTCTTTTTACATACACTATCTCTAAAGTGTGTCCACCTAATAGAAAGTTTGGTTTTTATTTAAATTCCATAGGTAGGAAGGCAGTTTATTTTAGGCCCTATTCTGATTCTATGCTTATAAGTGAGTATGTATTTTTTGGGCCCATAGAAATCCTAGGTATTTGACTTGTTCTTCAATAATCGATTTATGGAAGATACAAAAGTTTGTGCTGGTGTCTTGATGCACCTACTACTAAACCACACTCAGATTCCTAGGCATTTCAGACTCCTGGGTCTACCCTACATCTATGCTAAATACATTACAGACAAAGTTATGAAAAACAAATATGAAGAACAAATCTTGAAAGCAGTGAGAGAGAAACAATAAATTGGTTATAGGGGGAAAACAATTAGAATGCTAGTGAAACAGAAATTAAAATAATCTGTTGTCAGCAGACCAACACTAAAACATTGGTTGTGGAAAGTTCTCTAAGAAAAGAGAAGAAATGATTAAAAAAGAAAGAATCTTAGAAGTTTAGGAAGAAAGAAAGAACACAGTAATAAAAAATATGCATAAATCCAATAGATTTTCCTTCTCCTATTGAGTTTTAAAATTATGTTTGGTGGCACCTAGGTGATTCAGTAGATTGAGCATTGGACTCTTGATTTCTGCTCAGGTCATGATCTCACAGTTCGTGGGTCTGAGCCCAACATTGGGCTCTGCTGACAGCACAGAAACTTCTTGGGATTTCTTTCTCTCCCTCTCTGCCCTTCCCCTGTTCTCTCTCTCAAAAAGTAAATAAAAATTAAATAAAAAAATACATAAAATTATGTTTGATGTTAAGACAAAAAAATTTGAATACTATCTGACATGGTTCTAAATGCATATAGAGGAAATATTTATAGTACATACATTTGTATATATGTATACACACACACACACACACACATATACATATACATTTTAATTTTTTTAAGTAGGCTCCACATCCAACATGAGAGCTTGAACTTATGACCCTGAGATCAAGAGTCTCATGCTATACTGACTGGGTCAGTCAGGGCAAAAGAACATGAAGAAAGAAATTTTCTACACTTTAAACTGGTAAAATACAATACTAGTAGACTGTGATAACTGTGTATATACAATGTAATGCTTACAGCAACAACCAAAAGAGTTACACAGAGATGCACTCAAAAACACAACTGATAAAATGGAATTAAAAACAAACAAACAAACAAAAATGCTAAAAAAAAAACCAAAAAAAAAAAACAAAAAAAACAACAACCCACAGTAAAGGTGGGGTTAATAAAAGCAGAGAAATAAAAAACACAAAAAATAAACAAAAATGGCAGACTTAACTTCTAACATATCAATGATTACATTATATGAAAATGGTCTAAATATACCAATTAAAAAAATAGAAATTGCCAGATTGGATTAATGACCTCTCTGTCATTAATCCATGACATGATCCAGGGTGCCTGGTTGACTCAGATCAGTTTCAGACTCTTGATTTTGGCTCAAGTCATGATCTCATGGTTCATGGGATTGAGCCCCATGTCAGCACAGAGCCTGCATGGGATACTCTCTCTCTTCCTCTCTGTCCCTCCCCCACTCATGTGCACATGTTCTCTCGTGCTCTCTCTCAAAATAAATAAACCGAAAAAAAAAAAAGAGTCTCTCTCTCTCTCTTTTAAAAAAAAATCTGTGATATGATCCATGGACCCCACTATATACTATTTATAAGAAATTCACTTAATTTTTAAAAAAATTTTTAAATATTTATTTTTGAGAGAGAAAGAGAGAAAGAGAGAGAGAGAGAGAGAGAGGCAGAGAGAGGGAGATACAGAATCCTCAGCAGGCTTCAGGCTCTGAGTTTCAGCACACAGCCCAAGGTGGGGCTCAAACCCACGAATCGTGAGATCATGATCTCAGCTGAAGTCAGACACTTAACTGACTGAGCCACATAGATACCCCAAAAAACTCACTTGAAATATACTGATTCAGCAGGGTGAAAGTAAAAAATGAAAAAAGATACACCATGCAGACATTAATGAAAAAACCATGAATGATAGATCAGTACGAGACAAAGTAGATTTCAGAGCAAAGAAAATTAACAGAAAAAGCAAAGGACATTATATATAATGATAACAAGAGCTAATCTACCAAGAAGACATAGCAATCCTATATATGTATATACCAAAAGACAAATCTGCAAAAAACAAAATGTGAAGAAAAAACTGATATAACTGAGAAGAAAAATGGAAAAATTAAAGATTGGTGTTGGAGAAGTCAACATTCCTTTCTCAACAACCAATTGTACAACTAGATAGAAAATCATCAGACTAGATAGAAGCACATATCAAAGATTTAAGCATAAATATCAGGAAAACCTTTAAACACTTGGAAACTAAACAACACTAAATAATCTACGGGTCAAAGACAATAATGTCTCAAGGGAGATTTAAAAAAATATCATACACTGAATAAAACGATTATAGGACACAGCCAAATCAGTGTTGACAGGAAAATCTATAGCACTAAATGCATGCATTAGAAAAGAGAAAAGGTCTTAAATGAATATTCTATAACTCAAGAACCCCAAAAAAGAACAAGATAAATCCCAAGCAGCAGAAGGAAGGAAATAACAAATAACAGAGATCAATGAAATTAAGAATGGAAAAACAATAGAAAAAATTAATGAAACAAAGAGCTGGTTCCGTACATAGTTCAAGAAAATTGACAAACCTTTAGCAAGGCTGACCAACAGAGTGATACTGAGACAGAAAAGAGGGTGGAGGGAAATTATCAATATTAGAAATGAAACAGGATATCACTGCAAATACTGTAGCTATTAAAAGGATATTAAGGAAGACTACAAGCAACTCTTCATATATAAATTTGAGAACATGGATGAGGCGAGTCACTTCTTTAAAAAGTACAAAGTGCTATAAGTCACCCAATATAAAATACATAATTTGACTAGCCTGTAAGTGTTAAGGAAATGGGATTTATAATTGTAAAACTCCCGTAAGAATTCCCTGTGATTTCTACCAAATGTTTAAAAAAGAATTAGCATCAATTTTACACAATCTCTTCTAGAAGACAGAAAAAAAGGGAATACTTGCCAATTCATTTCATCATGCCAGTATTCCCCTAGTACCAAAAATATAGCTAAAAAAAAAAAAAGATTAAAAAAAAAAAAACCCTGCAGCTCTCTCCTAAATACAGATGTGGATATCCGTAACAAAATTTTAGCAAATAGCATTTAACAACATATAAAAAGAATTATATATCATGACTAAGTTGGGTTTATTCTAAGGATGCAAGGTTGACTCAATATTCAAAAATCAATCTCCATAATCTGTCATCTTAACAGGGTAAAGAAGAAAATCACATGATTATATCAATTGATATATAAAAACTACTCCACAAAATTCATAATACTCATGGTTTTAAAAAACAAATTCAGAAAAGAAAATACAAGGGAATTTCCTCAATTTGATAAAGAGCACCTACAAAAAAACCTTACAACTAACATTATACTTAATGGTGAAAAAGGGAATGTTTTCCCCTTAAGGTCAGAAATAAGGCAAGAATGCTCTTTCTCACAATTCTTAGTTATTATGGTTTTGGAAGATCTCTCCAATACAATACAATACAACAAAGAAATAAAAGGTATACAAATCAGAAACAATGAAACAAAAATGCCTCTATTTGCCGATGACATGATAGTCTTCATAGAAAATCTCAAAGAATTTGCCAAAAAAAAAAAAAAAACCCACCAAAAACAAAAACTCAAAATAAAAACCAGCTCTTGGAATCAATAAGTGAGTTCAGCCAGGTCACAGGATACAAGATAAACATATAAAAACTGATCATATCTCAACATACTAAGAATGAATATGTGAAGACCAAAATTAAAAACTATAGTACCAGTTGAAAAGACCCTTCTCCCCCAATGAAATACCTAAGTGTAAATTTAACAATACACGTAAAGGACTTGCATGCTGAAAGACACAAAACAACGGTGAGACATCTTGTGATCCTGGACTGGAAGACTTGCAGCATAAAGTTATCAATTCTCTCTAAATCAATATAAAAGACAATATTATTCTAAAATCTGTATGGAAAGAAAATGAAATAAGAGTAGCTAAAACAGTTTTTAAAAAGAAGAGTGAACTGGGAGAAATCAGTCTATTCAATCTCTATGTTTATTACATAGCTACAGGAATCAAGACTGTGTGGTCTTTGTGAAGGTATATACGCATAGATTAATGAAACAGATGGAGAATACAATCACAGAAATGGAGAACAGATTAGTGGTTGCCATGAGTTAAGGATGGATTGAGGGTAGAAGAAAAGTGGGTGTAGCCACAAATGGTACCATGAAGGATCTTTGTATCCATGGAAATGTTCTAAATCTTGACTGTATCAATGTCAATATCCTGGTTGTGCTATTATACAATAGTTTTGCAAGATATTTCTATTGGGAGAGAATGGGTAAGGGTATCTTTATATGTTATGGGATCTCTCAATAGTTTCACAACTTCATGTGAATAGAAAATTATCCTCATAATAAAACGTTCAATGAAACTACTGTCATTTAACATAGTATTGGAAGTCCTAGCTATAGCAACCAGACAACAAAAGGAAATAAAAAGAATCCAAATCAGCAAGAAGTTAAATTTTCACTATTTGCAGATGAGATGATACTCTATATAGAAAACCCGAAAGACTCCACCAAAAAACTGAATTCAGTAAATGAATTCAGCGAAGTCACAGGATAAAAAAATCAATGTGCAAATGTGCAGAAATTTGGACCATCTTTTCAATAACTGGTGTTGGGAAAACTGGACAGCAACATGCAAAAGAATGAAACTGGACCACTTTCTTACACCATACACAGAAATAAATTCAAAATGGATGAAAGACCTAAATGTGAGACATGAAAACACTAAAATCCCAGAGGAGAACACAGGCAGTATCCTCTCTGACATCGGCCACAGTAACTTCTTTCTAGATACGTCTCTGGAGGCAAGGGAAACAAAAGCAAAAATAAACTATTAGAACTCCATCAAAATAAAAAACTTCTGCACAGCAAAAGAAACTATCAACAAAACTGAAAGACAGCCTATGGAATGGGAGAAGATATTTGCAAATGACATATCTGATAAAGGGTTAGTATACCAAATATATAAAGAACTTATAAAACTCAACACTGAAAAACGAAACAAACCAATTAAAAAATGGGCAGAAGACCTGCATAGACATTTTTCCAAAGAAGACATACAGATGTCCAGTAGACACATGAAAATATGCTCAACATCACTGATCATCAGGGAAATACAAATCAAAACCACAACGAGATACATCTCACATCTGTCAGAATGGCTAAAATAAAAAAACACAAGAAACAACAAATGTTGTCAAGGATGTGGAGAAAAAGGAATACTAAGGCACTGTTGGTGGGAATGCAAACTGGTGTAGCCATGGTGGGAAACAGTGTGGAGGTTCCTCAAAAAATTAAAAACAGAACTACCATATGATCCAGTAATTCCACTACTAGTATTTACCTAAGGAATATGAAAACACTAATTCAAAAAGTTAATATGCACTCCTATATTTACTGTGGCATTATTTAAAATAGTCAAATTACTGAAGCAGCCCAAGTGTCCATTGATAGATAAATGCATATAGTATACACACACACACACACACACACACACACACACACACGCAGGAATATTATTCAGCCATAAAGAGTGAAATTTTTCCATTTGTAACAACATGGATGGAGCTAGAGAGTACTATGCTAAGTGAAATAAATCAGAGAAAGATAGGTATATGTTTTCACTCCTATGTGGAAGTTGAGTGACTTAACAGAAGACCATGGGGAAGAAAGGAAAAAAAATAGTCAAAAACAGAGAGGGAGGACAATCATAAGAGACTCTTAAATACAGAGAACTGAGGGAGTGGGGGGACGGGGAAAATGGGCAACGGGCATTGAGGGGGGGCACTTGTTGGGACGAGCATTGGGTGTTGTATGTAAGTGATGAATCACAGGAACCTACTCCTGAAGCCAAGAGCATACTGTATACACTGCATGTTAGCTAACTTGACAATAAATTAAAAAAAAAAAAAAAAAAAAGAAACAAAACAAATGAGCAAAGGCAATAAAACAAAAAAAAAAAAAAAAAAAAGAGGGAGGTAAACCAAGAGACAGAGTCTTAAATATGGAGAACAAACTGATGGGGGTGGGGGCAGGGGTAAAATAGGTGATAGGGATTAAGGAATGCACTTGTGATGAGCACCAAGTGATGTATGGAAGTGTTGAATCACTATATTTTACACCTGAAACTAATATTACACTATATGTTAACTAACTGGAATTTCAATAAAAGCTTAAAAAATAAAAAATCAGAATGGCTTTAGACAAAATAATAGATAATGGATATTAGAGTGAATTGATTAATTAATTACTTTTTGAGGTCAGTATCCCAACATCTGCCCTTTCCTGTCCATCCTCATTGTAACTGCCCTAGCCTACACAGCCATCTTCTCTTTTCTAGACAACTATAGTTAACCCATATTTCTAAAGGAAAGTATATGGCTTGACACTGTACTACTACTGAAATAAAAGAAATAAAAAAATAAAAACACCTTGGACATGCTGAAGAATACACAGCATGAGCTTCAGTGTAAGAATCACTTGGATATATAACCATATCCACATATTCCTCTCTCCTTCACTCTCAAATGGGGACAAAAATGCCAACATTATGGAACTGTTATACTGATTGTATGAAATAATATACATAGCTTTTTCAGTTAATAGTAATCATCATTATTATTTCATCACACCTGTACAAAGATATAATTATTATTATTAATTATGAATATAAATTGTGTTGATGATTAGAGAGCCCTGCAAGAGAGATATAATTATGTATAGCCACACACTGACAGGATAGAGACCAGTTTTTTCTCAGATACTATACTCTGTTCTGAAGACACGGACTCTAAGTTATTATTCCCTCCCCCTCCCATATGTTGTAACTAGAAATTAAGTCCTTTGTTGATCTGAATTTACAGGAATCACTATAGCAGAGTGGTGTGAAACACACTACGCAGGTTTTATTAAATCCAAAATGGATGCGATGGGGAGAAAAGTTGTTACTAACACTTTCAGAAAAGCAATGGTATCTTCAAGTTCCAAAAATTCCATTTCAAAAAGTGTTCTGAAATTCTCATCCAAATTACAATAGTGTCCTACCTGTGTTCTCTACCCTCAGTGTCTCATCACTCAACCTCTCCCCTAGACTGCCCAGAGTGATGAATCTAGAACATTTGCTATGTCACTCTTTGCTCAAGGATGTTCTGTGGCTTTGAAATAGTTACAGTATTGGATTCCATCTGTGCTGCCATAAGCGACCAATTGGTCATGACTTCCTAGAGTGTGTATGGTCATGTACTCCAGGGATATGTCTGAGCTCAGTGGAAGGTCTTAAATTCAGTTTTGATGTCTTCCATGAATGTATGGGCAGGGGAGAATGGTGAAATGTAGATGTCTAGTATTTCCCATGTTGAGATAAAGTCCAAACTCCTTGGTACATTATTTATAAAGGATCTCTCCAAAGTTTACTTCCAAGACCATTATCTTTTATCATCACTTCAATATCTCCTTACATTATCTGTAATGTCCTTCCTGAACTTCACTAATTAGAAAATATCTAACCACTCTTCAAATCCCAGCTTAACAAATATCCTCTGTAGACTTTCACAAACCATCCCATGTCCAAATACCATTCATACTCCTGGAAACATTGCTTTCGTTTCTGTGTTCACAGAGTACTTTATTATTTATTCTATTATAGTTCATTGTTATACATTTGAACCTGTAATCAAATTCACACTCTGATAAGTACCATGTTCAGGAACTTTAGCTCAGAATATTGTATATGCTAAAGAAACATTACTGAGTAAAGGGATTTGTAAGAAAACAATAAAAGCCAAATTTCTTAATAAACATTCATAGAGTAAGCGGATAAGAGAAAGAAAAAACGTTTACTCCTACTTTGCTGTATTCTAGTTTTCAATCTATATACCAGCTGGAGAGGTTAAGAGCTCACTATCTTGGGCCGATTTAGAAACATCACAGATTTGATATATGTCCCTCAAGAGAGGAACATTAGATGACAAACCAGATGATACAAAATAGGGAAATAATATCAGCATTTCAAAGTAATTATTCTGAAGCTATAACTATAATTTACTACATTACATTTTATACTATTCTTCTAAATGTTATCCCCTTCTAATATTTCTGAAATAATTGAGACTTCCTATTCCAAAAGTAGTTATCCTCTGGGGCACCTGGCTAGCTTAGTCAATGGAGCATGTAGCTTAATCTCAGGGTTGTGCGTTCAAACCCCGTGTACAGATTAGTTAAAAACAAATTCTTTTTTTAAAAAAGACCCAAACAAAACAAAACAAAAAACAAAAAGTAGTTACCCTCTGGCAAAAGTCAGAAGAATCTAGTCATATCTACAATTGGGATAACTTGACAATTAGGATAATAATGGTAAAACCCATGACTATACAAGCCAATCAGTAATGTTCAAGTTTATGGCCAAGTTTCTACCAAGCCCATTCAAATGGTATGGTTTACTCAGTAGAGTGGAAAACACCAGAATGACAATCAGAAGACATGGGTTCTAATTCTTCCTCTGCTATTAGTTAGCTAATGGATTTATAAAAATGACCACTTAATCTTTCTTAGCCACAGTGATTACATCAGTAAAATAATGGGAGCAGCCTAGATTATTGCAAAGATCCCTCCAGCGCTGAATCTTTAAGCACTGTACTTTGGCAGATTGTTGCAAGGTCTCTACATATTAGTCGTTGTCTGTGAGTTGACATACTCAATCTGTATGAGTAACAACTACCCAGAATTAATATGGACGACAATCACCCCCAAAAAACTTATTAGAAGCCTAAACAGATTCTTCACTTAGTTTAAGTAATTATTCATATTGTTAGGACTGTTTATAGATAATGAACATGTGACAAATTCATTCTCATTCACCTCTAATACCTATCTGTTTTCTTTTACACCCAGGGTAAATACACTTCAGATAATTACAAATCTTCCCTTTTTGTTCTTCAAATCCTCACAATTACAGTAATTCTTCTATATCTTCTTATTCAGAGTCCTTTTTAAATTCCAATAAATAAGTTAAATCAACTGTTTCATCTGGAAGTAGAAAAACAGCAGAAAATGGATTTTTACACGTGGATTAAATAACACAAATATTTTCATTTGCCAGATCAGTTTCTTTCCTCGTCAGTGTCAAGGCAATAGGAAAAAAAAAAGAAAAAAGAAAAAAACAAAAAACAAAAAAACAAGACCAAGAATGTTTTCAAAGGATAGTTCTCCCCCAAATGAGGCATTATACAGATGTTCTACAGGGCATTTGAGTACACCAAACCCAGTTCACGAAGAGGTGAGATTGGGATTTTAGTGGTTTTAGTCCTTTACTATTAATGAGAATTTAAAATGTGTGTCTCATGCAAATAGAAGGGATTAAAGAATACTAAACTAACTGGCAACAGAAAAATAAGAGTAAACACAAACAGTTTCCAATGTAAGATTATAGCATGAAAAGAAAAATCTTAAATGAGTGTTTTCTTTGGTGTTCTGTTCAGATGGCAAATGGTTTTCATGGATAGCCTCACATACAGGTCATTGCTTCCTTTAATTAGTAACTTTTGTTTAAACGTAAAAAAATTTCAAAGTTATTTTTAAAACCTATTACAACTGCCTAGTCCATTAACAAATTGTCATATTAACACTGGCTACATTGTACTGCTTATCTTTAAAGGTTACTCGATTCATTTTCATAGATTTTAATTAACTTTTCTTTTCCCATTAGGGTTGATCATGAAACAGTGACAGAGGCATTTTGTCTTTTTTCTTTTTTTTTGGCTTCTAGATCTACAGCATTTTGACTGAAAAATAGGACAGAAAATGCAAAAGATGTGGATGGTGGTGACTTGCAGCTATATTCAAAGAATCCATGCTCTGTGACCTCAACCAGCACACTGACTCAATCAATTTCATGTTGCCACCATACTTCTGGAAGTCTCTTTATAACTCTTATTTCCACCAGCAGCTTCTCTTATTTGCATTAGCTGGGAACTGTACATATAATCATAACTGACAGGCTAGAGGGAAGTTTAGGCTTATAAAACAGAGAAAGGAAAGGAAAATGCTCATTGTTTAGATTCCCTAAAGTAGAAATTGTGATCTTTGGGAAACAGAATGTCCTATACTTGCAATCTAATCCATAAGGTTTAGGCAAGTGTACAAGTTTGTAACAGACTCAAGGGTTCTACTCCAAACAATGACCTCTTTTCCCAGCACTTTCATATGTGAATATATGTGGAAACCATGTATGTGGCTCTTGGACACTATGTTATTATATATATGTGTGTACATATATGTTTACACACACATATATATACACAAATACATGTGTATATGTACGTGTGTGTGTATATACATGCATGATCTCTGTTCAAATGCCATCTTATCAGAGAGGACTTTTCTGATCTAAAAAGATCTAAAACACTACTTACACTCTTCTCTGTTATCATCACTTCCTGTACTCTTACCTTACTTTGATACTGATATATATATATTTATCAATATCAAAGGCTATATCTAAATACAAACAGATGTGGTTCATTTTCAAAATAAATAGGTGCTCTAAAGAAAATAACTGTATACTAAGAAAAGATTAATAAATATGACCAGTTACAGGGTAACCGAAATAACAGAAAACCAGAGAAAGAAGAGAAAGAGATAGAGTGAGAAACAATAGCAAAAGACACATCGGAAGGATTGGTCTTCCTATAGCATTTCCCCCTTCTCCCAAAGTAGATCTCATTTTTAAGTCCTGTCCTCACATATGCAACCCTTCCTTGAACACTTCCACTGGCTCTCTCTGCGCTCTATTAAAGCTCTCCTTCCTACAGTCTCAGCTCCAGTCCTACTTGCTTCTCTATGCCATTAACTCTACTCAGGTTCTTCGCCAGGAAGGATCCTTCTGCCTAGAACAAACTTTCCATTCAATCCTTCACTTCATTTAGGTCTCTGCTCATATTGGAAAGGACTTCCCTGATCTAAAATCATCTAAAACAGTACACACATCTGTCCCTTCCAACTCACACTGCTTTAATTTCTTCTAGTCCTTTTTGACATACAGAATTTACCTTTCCATCTTTTAACCGTTTATGATCTTTTCCCTTCACCCTCCATGAGACTGTAAGCATCATGAAAACACAGTTTTGTTTGTTCAGGTCACTAGGTATCTCAGGCATCTAGAGCAGTGCCAGGTACAAAGAGGGTACTCAGTAAATACTGGATAAATTAATGACTCTAATTCTAGCCTTCTTACTAATGTAAAATTGAACTTTATACACCAGAAATTACATCTCATTTCATAACTTCATTTTCCTCCAACACCAACTTAATGCTGCTCAGAATACCTTACTCGACTTCCCGATGCATTCACACTATAATCTACATTCCCTTTAAGAGCTCTACTTAATTTTCCGGTCTTATTTTTCACCATCCCTTTTCACATTCTAAATTCTACTCATATTAAACTCTTTGTATACGGGGTGCCTGGGTGGCTCAGTTGGCTGAGCGTCCGACTTCGGCTCAGGTCATGATCTCAGAGTCCATGAGTTTCGAGCCTCACATTGGGCTCTGCGCTGACAGCTCAGAGCCTGGAGCCTGCTTCAGATTCTGTGTCTCCCTCTCTCTCTGCCCCTCCCGGCTCATGCTCGCGCTCTCTCTCTCTCTCTCTGTCAAAAATAAACATTAAAAAAATTTTTTAAAAAACTCTTTGCATATCTACAGTATAGTATGCTCCCTTCAACTTCTATGTCCAAGTTTGTTTTTTTCTGCCTAGAGTGCCCTATCTACCCCTTTTACCCAGTCTAGCTCTTACTTGTCCATCTGGGCTTAGATTCCCTTTGTAACTGCTCTCATCGTCACTACCCTGTGCTTGGCTTAACATACCACTTTCACACTATTTTAAAAAAATATTAATGATCTCCTTATTTATCCGCGCTGCCTCCTCTTTGGGGACTATAAAGTGTCTCTGTGCACTTATTCAACATAGAACCTGGAGCCCAGTCAACACTTAATGAATATCGACTAGTGAATGTATAAATTTGTATCAAAAACTAAAGTATTCTGGTTTTTGAGACTTGAGAGCTTGCTGAACCATGACCTGAGAATATTGGGAGACATATGATGATACTGCAAAGACTAAGATCACAAATTTCCACATTAGAGCCTTCATTTTCAATAAGATACATAATCAAATATTTGTTATATGTAATGTCAAATATACAGCTGAGATATTTTAAACTTGGTAAAGCATTTGGAGAAGTAAATATTATGTAATTGGGAAGGGCTAAGCATGAGTCATTTTTTTTTTTCAAAATGTAACCTTGGTTAATATTTCAAGATTGGCCTATAAACTGAAACTCCTTGCCTGTAACTGACTTTAAACCTTTTAAAACCAAAATGTTAAATCGTGTATCTTGAACTTCATAGCATAAATAATACAAATCTGTTTAAGTGAACTTAGAGATTCCACTATGATAGTACCCCTCAATCATCCCCCTTCTCCCATCAGTAGGGTGAGCATTTGGGTGTCCATTTTCCCACATGGAGATGGATTTGCACTTTGCTTCATCAGGTCTCCCTTGGGCCAAGAACACATTTTAGACATAATTATGGGAGCAGTCTGTGGCAGTGGAAAACCAAAGTTAACTGAACCACATGGAAATAAAACCCATGTCATTGGTGTCATTACCAGTACACTCTAACCAACAGAGTTAACCTCAATGTAAATACCAGGCGAAAATAGCACAACACTCCATCCTTTGGAGAAATCAGTCCCTTTGGAAAGAATGCAATAAGAAGGAAACACCTGGACTCATATTTTATGGACCAAAAGAGGGCACAATTACTGACTTTTTAAAAGTTGTACATGTATGTAAAAAAAGTAAAAGAGTTGGAAAAAGTTTACAGTGAACAGTAAGTTTCACGACCTATATAAAGAAAAAGGATTGTGAAGAAGGAATTAGTGAAGGTAAAATAAAAACTTTCATTTTTTTATTCTTAAATAATCTAACAGATAATGGTTTGTTCAAAATAATAATAGCAACAATGTATTATGTATGCTTATGTATGTACTTATGTGCATATGTATATACATGCACATATATCTATGCTTATATGTGCTTACATATAAGTGAAATGAATGACAATAATGATATAAAAGATGAAAAGGAGGAAAATTAGGATTATTTTGTAATTTATAAGGCACTTATACTACCAGTGAAGTGGTACAGTGTTATTTGAAAGCAGACTTGTATTAGTTCTGAATATATATTACAAACTCTAGGACAAACACTACATAAAAGAAAAAATACATAACTAATATACTAAGAAAGAGAGACAATGCAATCATATAAAATACTAAAACCTAAAAAAGGGAGAAAAAGAGTGGAAGAAAAAATAGGAACGAACAGGAGCAACAAATAGAGAAAACAGTAACAATATCGTAGATATTAACCCAATCATATCAAAATCACTTTGAATATCAATGGTCTAAATGCAGAGAGAGATTTTTAGAGTACATCAAAAAACAGTGACCCAACTATATGTTATTTACAAAGAATACACTTTAAATATAAAGATATATATAGATTATAAGTAAATGGATGGAGAAAATAAACCATGCTGCCAGTAATTAAAAGGCCCAGGAATAGCTATATTAATTTCAGACAGAGCAGACTTCAAAGCAAGGAAAGTAATTAGAAATAAAGAAGGGAAGTATATAATGATGATGGGATCAAGTTTCCAAGAAGACATAGCAATCATTAGCATGTATGTACCTAACAACAGAGCATCAAACTACATGAGACAGAACTGTAGAACTACAAAGATAAATAGATGCACCCACTATAATAGCTGGAGACTTCAAAAACCCTCTATCAAAAATGGACAGGGGCGCCTGGGTGGCGCAGTCGGTTAAGCGTCCGACTTCAGCCAGGTCACGATCTCGCGGTCCATGAGTTCGAGCCCCACGTCAGGCTCTGGGCTGATGGCTCAGAGCCTGGAGCCTGTTTCCGATTCTGTGTCTCCCTCTCTCTCTGCCCCTCGCCCGTTCATGCTCTGTCTCTCTCTGTCCCAAAAATAAATAAAAACGTTGAAAAAAAAATGGACAGATTCAGTGGCAGAAAATCAGTAAGAATGGACTTGAAATCAACACCATTAATGAACTGGATATAGTTGACATCAATAGACTACTTCATCCAACAACAGCAGAACACATAATCTTCTCAAGCTCACATAGAACACTCACCAGGATAGACCACATTCTGGGCCATAAATGATATCTTAACAAATTTAAAAGATTAGAACATACAATGTCTGTCCTCAGACCATAATGGGAATTAAACTAGAAATCAGTAGTAGAAAGCTAACTTGAAAATCCCCAATATGTGGATATAAAACAACATACTTCTAAATAACACATGGATCAAAGGAAAAATATGAAGAGAAATTAGGAAATATTTTGAATTAAGTAAAAATAAAAGTAGCACTTATCAAAATTTCTGGGATGCTGTGAAAGCACTGCTTACAGGAAAATTTGTAGTATTGAATGCATATATTAGCAAAGGAGGATCAAAAAAATCAGTAATTTAACTTTCTACCTTAGAAAACTAGAAAAAGAGAAGCAAATTAAACTCGAAGTAAGCATAAGAAAAGAAATAATAAGAAATAGAGCAGATACCAATGAAATTGAAAACAGGGAATCAATAGAGAAAAAAAATCAATGAAACCAAAAGCTGGTTCTCAATAAAGATCAATAAAATTGAAAAGCTTCTAGACAGGTTAACTAAGAAAAATAGACAGGGCACAAATTACTAACATTGGAAATGAAAGAGGAGGCATCACTATTTCCATCACTTTTATCCCACAGAAATAAAAAGGATAAAGAAATACTGTAAGTAGCTCTATGCCCCCAAATTTGAGAACCTATAGGTGAAACAGACCAGTTCCTTAAGAAAGAAAATCCACCCAAACTCACACAAGAATAGATAATATAAATAAGTCTAAACCTTTAAAAGCAATTCAATGGATAATAATAAACCCCACCCCCAGAACATAAAGCACCAGGCCCAGATGAGTTCACAGGTGAATTTAATTATAAGGAAGGAATTATACCAACTTTATATAATCTCTTTCAGAGGATAAAAGCAGAGGGAGTACTTCGTAACTCATGAGACCATAAAATTCTAATACTGAGAGTAGCAAATAATTACAAGAAAACTACAGATCAATATCTTATGAACACAGATGCAAAAACTTCCAACAAAATATTCAGAAAATGAATCCAATAATGTATAAAAAGAATCTTATACCACAACCAAGTGAGATTCATACCAGGTATGTATGGCTAGTTTAACATTTAAAAATCAACTAATGTAAGCCATCACATCAACAGACTAAAAAAGAAAAATAACATGATCACATCAATAGATAACAAAAAGCACTTGACAAAATCTAATACCTGTTCATGAAAAAATTCTGAGAAAAACAGGAATAGAGTGGATTTTTTTTTCTCAACCTGATACAAAAAAATTTATAGCTAATGTCATCCGTACTGGTGAGAAACTTGAAGCTTTCCCACTTAGGATGTCCCCTCTCACCATTCCTTTTCTTTCTTTTTTTCTTAATGTTTATTTATTTATTTTGAGAGAGATAGAGGGAGAGAGAAAGAGAGTGAGAGAGAGCGAGTGAAAACACACAAGCAAGGGAGAGGCAAACAGAGGGGAGAGAGAGAGAATCCCAAGCAGGTTCCACAGTTATCTCAGAGCCCATCATGGAGCTCAATCCCACGAACTGTGAGATCATGATTTAAGCTGAAATCAAGAGTCGGATGCTTAACTGACTAAGCCACCCAGACACCATCACCATTATTTTTCTATATCATTTTGGATCTTTGCTAATGCAAGCAGACAAGAAAAAGAAAAGTTATGCAGATTGGGGAAGGAAGAAGTAAAAAAAAAAAAAAAAACCAACAAACTGTCTTTATTAATAGATGACAAGATCACATATGTAGAAAATCTGAAAGAATATACAAGAAAAACAATATCTATCTATCTATCTATCTATCTATCTATCTATCTATCTATCTATCTCCGGGAACTAATAAATAACTATAGGCAAGGTTGCAAGGATACAAGGTTATTATACAAAGATCAACTGTTTTCCTATATACCACCAATGAACAAATTGAATTTGAAATTTAAAACATAATACTATTTACATTAACATCCCCAAAATGAAATACTAAGGTATAAATTTAATGAAAGATATACAAGATCAATTTGAGGAAAATGATTAAACTCTGATGAACAAAATCAAAGAAAAAGTAGATCAATGGAGAAATATTACATGTTCACAGATAGAAAGGTTCAAATTGTCAAGATGTCAGTTCTTCCCAACTTTATCTATAGATTCAGTGAAATCCCAGTTAAATCCCAGCAACAGTATTTATTTTATGGACACTGACAAACTGATTCTACAGTTCCTATGAAGAAGCAAAAGATCCAGAATAGTCAACACAGTATTGAAGGAGAACAAAGTCAGAAGACTGATGCTTCCTGACTTCAAGACTTACTATAAAGCTAAAGTAATCAGGGCAGTGTGTTATTGGTGCAAGATTAGATCCATAAAATCTTAAACTGAGAAATAACCCACATAAATATAGTCAACTCGTCTTTGATAAGGGAGAAAAGACAATAATGGAACAAAGATAGTCTCTTCAGCAAATGGCACTTCAGCAACTGGAATTTTTACATGCAAAAGGTGGATCTAAACACAGACCTCACATCCTTCACAAAAGTGAACTCAAAACGGATCACGGACCTACATGTAAAATAAAACACTATAAAATTCCCAAAAGATAACATATAGGAGAAAATCCAGATGACCTTGGATACAATGATTTTTTTTAGATACAATACCAAAGACATGACTCATGAAATTAATAATTGATATGATGGACTTTATTAAAATTAAAAACTTCTCTGTGACAGACAACATCAAGAGAATCAGAAGACAAGCACAGACTGGGAGAAAATATCTGCAAAAGATATCTGACAGAGGACTGTTACGTGAAATATATAAAGAACTCTTAAAACTCACAATGAGGAAACAAACATGATTTAGAAATGGGCCAAAGACCTTAAAAGATATCTCACCAAAGAAGATATAGAGCATATGGAAAGATACTTCATATAATATGCCATCAAGGAAACACAAATAAAAACAATGATGTGATATTCCAATGCATATCTACTTGAACAACCAAAATCTGGAATACTGACAACAGCAAATGCTGGCAAGGATGTGGAGCCGTAGGAATGGTAATGAGTTGCTGGTGGGAATGCAAAATGGTACAGCAGCTTTTGACGACAGTTCGGCAGTTTCTTACAAAACTAAACAAACTCTTACCATGTAGTTCAACGATAGTGCTCCTTGGTATTGACCCCAAAAAAAGATGAAAAGTTGTGTCCACACAAAAATATGCACATGGATGTTTATAGCAGCTTTATTCATTATTGTCAAAACTTGGAAGTAACCAAGATGCCCTTCAGTAGGTGAATTGATCAACTGTGGTCCATCCAGACAATGAAATATTACTCAGCACTGAAAAGAAATGAGCTATCAAGCCACAGAAAGACATAGAAGAACCGTAAATGCATATTACCAAAGTAAAAAAAAAAAAAAAAAAAAAAAAAAAAAAAAGCCAATCTAAAAAGGTTACATACTGCATGATTTAGACCATATGACATTCTGGAAAAGGTAAAAACCATGGAGGCTGTGAAAAGATCAATGGTGCCAGCGGACTGTGGGTGGAGAGGGAAAAAAAGGCAGAGCACAGAGGATTTTTAAGGCACTGAAAATACTCTGTATGGTATTATAGTAATTGATACGTGTTATTATAAACTTGTCCAAACTCACAGAATGTACAATACCAAGGGTGAACCCTAGTATAAAATATGGGTTTTGCGTGATTATGATGTGTCAAAGTAGGTTCATCATATGTAAAAATGTACCACTCTGTTAAGGGAGGTTGATAATGCAGGAGGCTTGTGTGGGGGCAGAAGGAATACAGGAAATCTCCGTACCTTTGTATCAATTTTGCTGTGAATTGAAACTGCCCTAACATATTTTCAAAAGTAACCTTCATTCCCCAATACTCAAATATTGATTCCCTATCTCTTAGGTAACCACAAGCCAACTTCTATTACCACTCTCTAAATTTCATTTCCAACTCATTGTATTAGCATGTTCGTATGTGATGTGTGTGTATATGTGCACAGTCCTCTCTTTTTTTTTAACAAATGTTGCAAGTATATATATACTTTTTAAATGTGTTTTTTAATGTGTAAATCTTTGATCCACTTGGCATTAATTTCATTGAAAAAAGTGTGGTATGGATAATCTTTTTATTTTTTTTAAAGATAAATGGCTAGTTGACTTAAAACCGTTTATAAAATTACCAAAATTTTACCTACTTGTTTGAAATGAAATCTTTTTGGGAACTAAACTCTGTATATATTTGAGCATATATCCAGGAACACTGCTGTTCCTATAATCTGTTTGCATGGTCATTTACTACTACCATTAATTTAATGTTGATTTGTGTTTTAATAACTCAGAGGTGGTATAAGAATCTAACAACGAATTATGTGGTAGGTGACATAGAATGGCAGATGTGGCATTGTGTTATGAATACCATAAACTATAATTCACGGGGTACTTTCATCAACCCTGAATCTCAGTATTTGCATGGAAAATAGGGAAAAAACCTTTGGTTTAACAATCAGGTAAAAAGCATGAACACATTATTGCTATATGCATGGGAAAGCACATATTTTCATTGATTCCTAGTGGGAATATAAATTGGTATAACCCTATAGAAAGAAATTATACAAATACTACCAAAATGATCAATCCACATACCCTTTGACTTAACAATTCTACTTTTGGAAATTTATTCAACAGCTATACTTTTACTTGTGCAAATGACATATGTATGGTTTTAATCATTGCAGTGGTACAGCAAAAGCTGAGACTATATTAAATTCACATCAGCAGGGAAACTTGGAAAAGAAGTATATTCACACAGTGGAATTTCTACACAGTTGCTAAAAAAGAATGAAGAAATTCATCACACTTTGATACAGAAAGATCTTCAAAGCATGCTAAGTGAAAAGCATGATGTTGAACAGTCTGCAGCATGTCAGCTAAGTAAAAATAAAAAAAAATAATATATATATTTTATTTGCTTATATATGCATAAGTTGTTCTTGGAAGAATACATAACAAAACGGGGTGTGCAAATGTGTAGCAAAGGAACAGAACTGATGGTAAGATTTTTAAAATATATCTTCTAATGTATCATTTTAGTTTTAAACCTTGGAATCAATGGTAAAGTATTGAAAACCTATTGTATTATAAGAATCATATGAAATTTTCACTTTTGTTATTATTCAATTCATCTTTATTAAATATTAAAAGACTAAAGAGAAAATATTAACAACTTTACATTGCCATGCATTATTGAGGGGGAAAAAAAGAGAGAAATACCTACCTACCAGCACTAAGCAACAACAACAAAAAAAAGTGATTAATTTTTATCTAAAGTAAATTTAGCTTGGAATGAGAAAGAAAGTCCATTCCATTATAAATTATGGCAAAGTAAGTCAACAGTGAAATCTAGTGAAAAGTGCCTCAATATAATATATGGATAATTCAATTTAACACTAATGTCATAGCATCTTAGATTATGGTTCTTTTAAAGTATAAACATTTTAATATAAGAAGAATCAGTAAATACTGCTCTTAAAAACTTAGATATGAAAGTACCTGCTATGGGGTGCCTGGGTGGTTCACTCTGTTAAGTGTCTGACTCTTGGTTTTGACTCATGTCATGATCTCCCAGTTGGTGAGATCAAGACGGTGCTGTCCATGCAGACCCTGCTTGGAATTCTCTCTCTCTCTCTATGTCCCTCCCCTGCTCTCTCTCTCCCCCCACTCACAAAATATATAAACATTAAAACAAATGAAAGTAACTGCTAGCATGACGTTGGCTATGATCTTCCTGTTTTATGTGGTGTAAGCCACAAAAGTATAGTCTGAATTTTAACTACTTTGAAACAATGGTAATCATTTCTTGTCCAATATGCTTGATGGATTCACAGTTGTTTTACTGGTTTTGATAGTTATGATAAAGTCATCTCACAAATCCCAAAATGACTTGGTAAAAGAAGTGTAAGATTAAACAAAGAAAATACAGAGTTATGTAGACATACACAACGAAAGAATGAAAAGGAAGAATGTTAAATTCTAAGATTGGGAACAGCATGAACAAATAGAATAATCATATTAATTTGATCATGTACTTCTCTTGTTATGTATAGTGTCCTTGGTGATTACCACATTAGATCTTACTAGATCAGAACATTATGATTCTTAGCTACTTAAAAAGTGCCATGAATTTTCATTTGAGATATAACCAGAATTTCAATTCCAAAAATACCAAAAGGTAATCATATTCTTTGAGTCTGTGACTTACTTAATAATACTCTACCTTGAAAACCGAAAGCAAAATGGTATATCAAAACTAGCCTGAAGAGGAAAAATGGACCTAGTAGAATTCAGATACCTGAAGAAGAGTCATGAAAATAAAACAACACATCCAGAGTTACTGTTGGCGACACTGAATTCAACTGAAATCAGGAAAGCTTAATAGATCCAGTTACATTTTGAAAGTAATTTCTAAAATTCCTAAATATCAGGGAAATCAGAAATGCTGTTCTAAAAGGCTCAGAAATAAAAATAGCTGCTAGGTAATGATGGCTGTGATCTCATGTGTAGCACAAACTGCTACATAGAGTAACTGCTGTTTGCTTCAAAACTATTCTGAAACAAAAGAAAGCACTTAAAAAATATTTTCCAAAATCATTATCCAAATGACCTTTCACAAGAGATGATCTGTCTTGCTCTCTATGCATGTGTGTGTATATGTACGTATGTAATGTATAACATATTTCTAAACAGCTTCATTGTATTTTGATTACTATGAATTAAGATAGCATAGGGACCCAGGGAAAGGACTAGAATAGAACACTGAGTAGAAGACGGCAAAAGGACCTTTCAGGGAAACAGAGTTCTTTATGATGGGAAAGTTGAGATACAACATTTGCAAATGCAAATGTGCCTCTTTATCATCATCATGAGTACAAAGGAAACCATGTGGTTATTTCCATAACAAGCTAATCTCACTTAAGAAAAAGTGATTACAGAAAATATTTTATAATTTTTCATAATAAAATAATCTCTTTCATATTTAACAAGATAAGGTTTCTAAATAACAGGGGGAAAGAGTTATAGATAAAGGGAAAGAGATATAAGAATTAATGAGTAAGAGACACAAAAGATAAATAAAATGGGAAGAAAAAAATTGAGGTGGTTAAAAATGTTAAAAAAAAGGACAAGTAATAAAATGACTTACTCAGAAATAATCTAGTTTATTTTGTTCTATATAATTCTATTGCTGTTACATAACCTCCAATACAGTGCTGAAGCCAATGGACATTTCTATCCCTATCTTATCTGGGGTCTCTGCAGCATCTGACCGTTCTGACCACATTCCCATCCTGGAGACTCACCCTTTCTTTGGCTCATGTGACACAGATCTCCCGAGGTCCTTCCTAAGCCTTTTGTCACTCACTCTCAGTAGCTTTTGAGAATTCCCCTTCCCATGGCTAAACCTTACTTATTACTATTTAATCGTTCTGTCCTTAAACTCCTCAGGTTAATATCCAGGGCCTCTGCAGATCTGGTTCAACAATGTGAGTAGCCTAATTTCACCTCCCATGACCCACCTCCAACCATCCAGGTAGGTTGCTCCATGAGATCTTGTTTTCATAATGCTGCTCCTTGTCTTCTGAATGCCTCCCTTTGCATGGTAACTACAACTTAACCTTTAAAACTCTGGTATAGTGTCATCTCTTCTAAGAATTTTCTCATAAATCCCTAGTATAAGGTTACTTTTCTCTGTGCTTCCACAGATATCTGTTCATGTAATAGTACACATCACAACTTAAAAATCACTAATTTACGTGTCTGCTTTCTTACTAGATGATACATTCCTTGAGGTCAGACCACATCTTTTTTTTTTAACTTTTTTACTAAGAAGTATAAAGTGCACATAGAAAAGGCTATCAAAAAGTTCAAGGAATTATCACCATGTGTACACCTGCTGTAACCAGTCCCAGAAAGGTCATATATCTTATTGAACTTGCATCCTCTGTGATTAGTGGATAATAAATAATAAATATATGATAAATAGTAATAAAGGACATTAATCAGGTTTGGAGTATATTAATCATTGCAAGAAATCATCCTGTGTTATGATCCAAAAATCAGATTTTAGATTCAGAGATCACGTATCACTTATTAATGGGCAACCTCTCCAGTCACATAAACTAGCAATAGCATAGAGCTGAAATTTGCAATTCAAAAAATATGAAGTTACACAATCACCTTGCCAGGAACCCCAAAATACAGAGAGCTTGGCATCAAAATCCAGGGGAAGATCAGGGTCCATCAAATATCACTTTTGTCAACACATGGTATTCTGGGTGAGCCAGTTACGGGGTCAGTCACAGAAGATCTCTAAGAGTAAAACCCAGGGATATGCAATCAGCCTCAGCTGCTAAACAGCTTGGCTTCTTAGCACTGAACATGTGGAAAGGATTGATGAAAATGGACCGGCTACCCATCTGCCCCATGGTGAGTGGATGTGGGAAAGGAGGCCAGGAGAAATGTTACAGGGGCACAAAAGCACAACTCCATGAGTCAGGTGCTTAGAAGTGACAGCAGCAGAGGGGTCCACTGGTATACAGGACTGAGAGACAGAGTGTCTCAATTTATGTAAGAACAGTCTGCAGCTTGGGAGGCAAGACAGCACAAGCTTAAATACGGAGAGGCTATGCAGTTGACCTTTGAACAACACAAGGGGTTAGAGGCTCTGACCCCTGCACAGTCCAAACGCCACATAGAACTTCTGACTCCACCAAAACATAAAACCTGTTGACCAGAAGCCTGACAGATAGCATAAATAGTTGATTAACATATATTGTGTATGTTATATGTATTATCCACTTCATTTTTATAACAAACTAAGCTAGATGATAGAAAATATTGAGAAAATCATAAGGAAGAGAAAATGTATATATACTATGGTACTGATAAAAAAAAAAATCCATGTATACGTGGACCCATGCTATCAAGGGTCAACTGTATCAGCAATCAGAGCAACTGCTATAGCCAAATGGGACTAACTACAAATGTGGTTTGCATAGAATGGGTCTCCTGTGGCCCATGCAATTTTACTCCTGCTGATGAGAACGGTGTCACTACCAGACTGAAATAATTATTTAACACAACGAAAAAATCTGCATCAATTTCAGTATTACATTTTTACTTTGCTGGTAGTTCATTCAGTGAGAGCTATAATATGAAGGAAAGATTCTTAATAGGAATCATCATAGTGACAATGACGATAAGAAAAGCTAAAATTTATGAGTACTTACTGTGCTCCAGACACTGTACTAAAGGTGTTCATTCCTTTGCCCACTTAATCCTCATCCAATTATGCAGAGATGGTTATTTTCCCCATTTCACAGAGGAGAAAACAGGCGGGAAGAAAAACTCCCCTTCACAGCTGGGAATTAGCAAGGCTGGCCCTCTAATCCAAGATGGACTTAGAATCTGCACTTTTCTCTGTTACACTAAATTACCCAAATTCAAATGACTACTTTCTGTGATACAAGTATTTTAACAGTCAAGTGTTTACATTTCAGTCATGATGACAGCTGCTGATGAGATTCTTAAGACGCAAAGAGCAGGAGGGTCATGGAAGATGCTCAAGTTTACTTTAGTTCTCCCCACATCAGTCGCAAATGTTTCAAATTCACACGGCTACACATCACAAAGTACTATGTGGACTCTCACTGAGGAAAGAGTGGCAAAGTAAGACTGCATCATTAAGACTTAACTGTCTGCAGTTTAAAAAACTAAATTATTATGAACTACTGGTATTTAGTTAGAATATCAAAGCTACAAAAACATTTAGAGATAGTTTTTTTTTAAAAAATTTTTTTTTCAACGTTTATTTATTTTTGGGACAGAGAGAGACAGAGCATGAACGGGGGAGGGGCAGAGAGAGAGGGAGACACAGAATCGGAAACAGGCTCCAGGCTCTGAGCCATCAGCCCAGAGCCCGACGCGGGGCTCGAACTCACGGACCGCGAGATCGTGACCTGGCTGAAGTCGGACGCTTAACCGACTGCGCCACCCAGGCGCCCCTAGAGATAGTTTAAAAACAAACAGGTGAGGGGCATCTGGGTGGCTCAATTATTTAAGTGTACAATTTCAGCTCAGGTCATGATCTCACAGGTTGGTTTGAGAGTGTGAGCCCTGTTCTCTGTTGTCAGTGGTCAGCACAGAGCCCACTTCAGATCCTCAGTCCTCCTCTTACTCTGCACCTCACCAGTGCGCTCTCTCTCTCTCTCAAATAAACAAACAAATAAATAAACATTAAGAAAAACAAACAAGAGAAAACTGAAACCCAGGAAGAACAGGACATACTTAATGGCCCTACTGCCTCGTCACTTTTAAGACTACTTTCTTTTAGATTACTTAGTCTAATGATTCCTTCTGCTAATCACAGGGCTGACTGGAAATTACTTTGTCCTCTAAACAAAAACTTCTGGTGCTTGGGCAGGCAATTTTGCAGTCAATAAACTATATTATAATGACAGAAGAACAAATTTTGAACTAAGTAAGCCAGCCTACTTACCATATGGAGGATGCTTTGGCAGGAAATAAACTTAGGTTCCAATTCAACTCGGATTCACTGGGGCAAAATACATACGTGAGTTCCATCTCTTAAAAACCATATGAGGGTGGGGTGACTGGTAATAACTACTTGTAGGATTGTTGTGAAAATTAAATAGGAAATGGGGGAAAGCACTTAGTGTGACACACAAACCATGTTTGATCAAAATGCTGTTTTTCTTGCCTAAAAGGAAATGCAGTACATTGGTTAAAGTCTCAGCTCTGCAGTTGGGCTGTATGGGTTCAAATCCCACTTCAGTTAACAGCCATGTGATTTGGGCCAGATAACTGCACCCTCCAGGCTTTAACCTTCTCATCTATAAAATAGGAATGGACTATTTCTAAGGATTTAGTTAGATAAAACATGTAAAGCACTTAGCTTATTACACCCTAAGCCATATTAAATGCTCTTGAGAAAAATCATCTTGATTCCATTTTGTAATATGCAAGAATTTTGAGTATTCAATATTCCTAAAAGATACTATGTCAATACCTGTGCTTCAATTTTTATTCCCGTATCTTTCTGTGTGTGTGTGAAGATTTAAAGAACCTGTGATCATCAGGTAATTACATAAGGAAAAATTGAGGTCCACACATCTATTACCAGTATCCAAATTTAAAACAAATCACAATGTGTATTCACTATTCAAGATAACCTCATTATACAACATGAACAATTGAGCTAAGTCTTCTGGCAACAAGGTGACTCTAGCTATGCTAGAAGTCGTCTCGCTGCACACAGTTTGAAATTCTGAATAAAACAAAAACACAGTTGAGTTCATAAGAAAAAAAAAAAAAAAAAAAAGAGATGTCCCAGCATGCACAGAGAGTAAAATGACAACCTGAGATGGGCTAACAAGTTGCTGCAACAGACCTTGAGGAGGGGACAGGACTGGGGAGGTCTATCAAACCCACAGATAGGCACTAACAGCTAGTTTTAGGTTTTAGTGCCCATTAGCTGGCAGGAAACAAAGTCTTGAGCCCTGCCTAAATGAGGAAGCAAGCGGGAACTGAGATTCTTGCATGAAGTTGGAATCCTCTCTAAGGCTATACTTCCCAAACTTCAGCATTCATCATGATCACCTAGAGGGCTGATTAAAACCTAGAACCCTCAATCCACTCCAAAAAGTCTGACTCAGCAGGTCTGGGATTCTGCATCTCTCACAAGCTCCCAGCTCTCACAAGCTGCTGGTCCACAGACCAGACTCTGAATAACTCTGCCCTAAGGGGTGTACCACCAGTGAAAACGATCCTTCATGACCCAGAGAGATGATAAGAAAGCTTATCTCTGACCAGGGCTCCTATGTTTGTATACAACATGTTTGTATACAGATTTGGAATAAAAATGTATACTGTTTGTACATTTTATACATTTGTATACAGGTTTGGGATAAAAACGTGTACTACCCACACAGTATATGAGTGCTACATGTAAGAAATTAACATTTTCAAATTGGTCTTGGGTTGGGGGATTCCTCTGAGGCATATGGAGAAGTAAACATAAGACTGCTTTGTAGGAAAACTTTCACAAGCCAGATTATGTAAAATTCCCATTTAAATAACTCACAAAGACTAATTACAAAACACATAAGGAAATGTGTCTGTGAAAAAACCCCCCTAAAAAACCCTAGAAGATTGGCACCCCCACAATTTAATAGAATTGGAAAAAACCTATTAATTTCCAATTATTTTAAGACACACACAGGAATAGAAAACATAAAAAAAAGAACTTGTAGAAATGAAAAATAATAGTCATTACTACTAGCATTTCAATAAATAGGTTCTAGATGAGATACTGGTGGAAAAAAAGCTTTGGTAAACTGGAGAAGCTGTGTAAAGAAATTACATAGAATGCAGCACAGGGGATAGAAAGAGAAGACACTAACGAGCAGTGAGGTATATTAAGGTTAGGATGAAAAATTCCAACATGTGGCTAACAGGAGTTTTATTAGTTGGCTAAAAAGAGAAGCAATTTTAAAATATATGATGGTTAAAAATCTCTCAGAACTGGGATAATGGGATTAAAGAATCAAGAAGAATAAATAAAAATAAGTTTATGACAAATATAAAAAATAGGGGAGTCTGGGTGGTTCAGTCAGTTAAGCTCTTTTCTGACTCTTGATTTCGGCTCAGGTTATGGTCAGTAGGTTGAGTAGTCAGTATGCTCAGTAGGTTGAGATGGTGCCTTGGGATTCTCTCTCTTTCTCTCTGCCCTTCCCCCACTTGCGTGTGTGCACTCTCTCTCTCTCTCAAAATAAACACCTTAAAAAAAACCCAAAACCAACAAAAAACAAATATAGAAAAGTAGTAAAATTGCAGAATATATTGGCAAAAAACATCTTTCAGGGATGAAAAAGATAAGCCAATTCATTTGTAAAGAAAGTGCAATTTGGCTGACAGGAGATAGATAATAGCAAAACAGAGACTGGAAGATAATAGTCTCTTTTAAGGGTTGAGAGAACATAACTGTCAGCCTAGAATTCTCTACTCAAATAGTCATTTAATAATTAAAACAAAAAACAACAACAACAAAAAGCAAACATTTCAAAGAGACTTTACCAGTCACTGAAAGAACTACTAAATGATACTTTTCAGTAAGAAAAAAAGTGAGCCAAGGGTGCAGTGGGGGGTGGAGAGATTGGGCTATAGGGACAATGATGCACAATGAAAATGGTAAATATGTGGGTAAATCTAAATAAGCATCACAATTACCAACAATAATTAGCTTAAGGTGGTTTAAGAACAACAGGTAACTAGAACTAGATAAATTCTAACATGTGAAATGGGGTGAGTGAAGACAAAGATATTTTAATTTCTAAAGAGACAGACACTAGTCACTGTATGCCTTTAAGGAGACATGTTATGGTTTTGAAAGTATGTACCCAAGTAAAAGAAACAGGATGCAACACTTCAAACATGTAGAAATGAAAAATACAAAGAAAACTGGAATAAGTTATGGATATATACATAAATAGTAAAAGTATAGATATATCCACCAGAAGGATACAAGGTACTGGTCACAACTAAAGACTATGAAAAGGAAACAGATATGTTTAGGATCCTAACAATACACAACTATTTCATAAAAGAATATGGCAAAATGTTACCATCCACTAAATCTAGGTTACGGTTACAGAATGTCCATCATTTTGATTTTTATATACTATGTGTTAAAATATTTTGTGATGAATTTTTTAACTTAAGAAAGCAAGTAAGTTTAGCTAATCCAACATAGTAAGAAAGACTTAGTTAACTGGAAAGTTAACAATTACTGTGGATTTATTTTCCAAATGAAGTCAGAGTGGGCTTATCAGGTAGCAGGCTAATGAAAACCAGGTTAAAAAATGTTTTATATATATTCTTTTTCCTCTTGAATTTCTATTTGGTTTGTCTAAGACTCTCTGATTGTAGAAGAATTTATAATGAAAAAAACATATACCAAAATGTGGTATATTCTACTGATGGTTGCATCACTGGTGAGAAGTGGAGATGAACGGATAAAAGATGCTATCAGATAGGATTTAAAGCAAATTCTACAGACTAACTAAACTCTTTTTTTTTTTTCAACGTTTATTTATTTTTGGGACAGAGAGAGACAGAGCATGAACGGGGGAGGGGCAGAGAGAGAGGGAGACACAGAATCGGAAACAGGCTCCAGGCTCTGAGCCATCAGCCCAGAGCCCGACGCGGGGCTCGAACTCACGGACCGCGAGATCGTGACCTGACTGAAGTTGGACGCTTAACCGACTGCGCCACCCAGGCACCCCTTAACCAAACTCTTGTAAAACTATTTGAAGGGTGATAGTGCTATTCTAATCAACTTAAAACATACACGTAAGAAAATCAGAAAGACTAAAAACAGGTTGCATTCTAGTCTTTGAAATTCATTAGTTTTATTATTTCTCAAAAGTCAAGCTCCAGATCTGCTGTATATATCTTTTTTCACTTTGACTTCAAAAGACCCTAACTGTAGCATTTTTCACTCATAACTCAATCCTTCTGCTATTTCCACATAACATCATATGAAAATCATGCTTCTTTTTTTTTTAATGACTCATACCTTACAGTATGATGTTTATTAGTTCCACAACAATTCCTGTTACTATTAGGTTATTCCCAAGAGAATGAAGGCTAAAATTAGGCCTTTTGGCTTCCACTTTGTTTCCGGGCAGGTATGTGCATGCTTTGACCTTTCCCCCCTCCAGCTGCTCATTTCTTATAAGGCAACGGCATAAGGGCAGAAGTCAGAGAAATGAAATTGCCTTCCTCGCTTTTAAAATTAAAGCTGACAGGTACAATGGGGTAAAAGAAAAACATGTGTACACGGATGTGGAGATAGACTTCAGAAAGCTGTTTATGGCATTATTTATGCAGCTAAAAATAGGCATACTTATTGGCAGTGATTTTTTGTTTGCTTGGTCTTTTGTTTGTTTTTGCCTTTAGACAAAGATGGCATCCTTTCAAAATACTTACTTTTCATTGAAATGGACCTCTAAGCTGTCCTATCCCTTGCCACTATCATTGATTAAGATTTAAAGCATTGTCTGCTTCAGGTTTCATCAGGTCTGGTCTGAAATATAAAATGCTACAACTGACATTCATATTTTATATAACAAAAACAAAATATATTTGCCAATGTCATGAAGCAGAAGGATAGAAAACTAGAATGTTACAGACTCAGCACACAGGAGGCACTCAACAAACATCTGGTGAACTCAATGATGAACTAGAGCAGAGGTCAACAAACTTTTTCTATAAATGATCAGATAAATATTTTAGGCTTGAAGGCCACAGGTCTCTTCAAACACTCAACTCTGACATTGGAGTGGGAAAAGAGCTTTAGATGATACACAAACAAATCAATGTGGCTGCATTCCAGTAAAACTTTATGAACACTGAAATTTGGATTTCATATAATTTTCATGTGCCACAAAATATTATTCTTCTTTTGATTTTTTTTTTGACCTTTAAAAATGTAAAAACTACTCTTACTCACCAGCCACACAAAAACAGGCAGAGAGCCAGAGGTGGCCTGTGGGTCATTGTTTGTGGACCCCTAAAAGAGAGTTTAGTGATTTCATAAGCCATCTGATCTTATTCTTCAAAATTACAAGTGGAATATACAGGAATAAATTATAGAGCACAGTAAGAAATGTGGATAAAAACTGAAAGCATGAGCAAATTCATTTAAAGTGTATAAACAATTACACATGTATCTTTTTGAGTAGCTTCACAAAAGACTAGTAACCTTTGATTCATGTACCTGTGCAGTGAAAGCAGCACACATCTTAAAAATGCAGATACATTGCTTTGAGTTGAATTTTATAACAATACAAACCTGAGGATACATCTAGGGCAAGAACTCTTACTCTGGGATCTATATATCTATACTTAGAATTAATGGCTAATCTTTGGGGGGTTCCTTGATATTTTTTTTTATTTCTGAAGTTGTAAATATTTGTTATACATGCATTTTTATGTTGAGTCAGTAGAGCTTTCATCAGTTTTCAAGGGGTCAGTGGGTTCAAACACCAATGATTTAGCAGATTGCAACTGATTAGCTAATAGGTCCTATTACTATTTCTTTGGCTCTTCAATACCCAAAAGCAGTATCATTTAAAAAGGAAATACCTAAAAGCTAGATATTCTCATTAGTATTAAATGAAACGCATATTTAAAAAAAAATCATTTCCTTCTAGAAGTGATTTTTTTTTTTTTTTTACGGTATGAAATTAGCTTTCTCATTCATATCAAAATCAAATGGGCTTGTATTACTCTTAAAAGCCACAAAATACTACACAGGAACTGTGATAAGCCGAAAAGCCCCCAAAGATACCTGGATTCTATTTCTTAGAACATGTGAACATGTTACTTTACATGGCAAAAAAGATTCTGTAGATTTTTTTTTTTTTAATTTTTTTTTTTTCAACGTTTATTTATTTTTGGGACAGAGAGAGACAGAGCATGAACGGGGGAGGGGCAGAGAGAGAGGGAGACACAGAATTGGAAACAGGCTCCAGGCTCTGAGCCATCAGCCCAGAGCCTGACGCGGGGCTCGAACTCACGGACCGCGAGATCGTGACCTGGCTGAAGTCGGACGCTTAACCGACTGCGCCACCCAGGCGCCCCAAGATTCTGTAGATTTTAAGGATCTTGAGGTGAAGCTATGATCCTGGATTATCCAGCTGGGCCTTAAATGTAATCACAACTGTCCTTATGAAGAAAGGAGGAGGCAGAGGGAGATTTGACTACAGGAGAAGAGAAGGCTATGTGACAAAGGAGCAGGGGATGGAATGATGCACTCTGACAATGGAGAAAGGGGCCGTAAGCCAAGCTACGGGCAACCACTACAAGCTGAAAAAGACAAGGAAATGGATTTTCCCCTCAGAGCTTTCAGAAGGAACTAGCTCTGTGGACACCTTAATGCTAACATAGCAAATGATTTCGACTTCTGACTTCCAAAACTGTAAGGGGATAGAGATGTGTGTGTGTGTGTGTGTGTGTGTTTTAATTTTTTTTTAACATTTCTTTATTTTTGAGAGAGACAGAGCAAAACAGAGCACAAGTGGAGGAGGGGTAGAAAGAGAGGCAGATACAGAATCTGAAGCAGTCTCCAGGCTCTGAGCTGTCAGCACAGACCCTGATGTGGGGCTCGAACCCATGTACCAAGAGATCATGACCTGAGCCTAAGTTGACTGCTTAACCGACTGAGCCACCCAGGCACCCACCCCCCGCCCCGCTTATTTTTTTTTTTTAATGTTTATTTATTTTTGAGAGAGAGAGAGACAGACGGAATGTGAACAGGGGAGGTGCAGAGACAGAGGGAGACAAAGAATCCAAAGCAGGCTCCAGGCTGTCAGCATAGATCCTAACACGGGGCTCAAACTCATGGACCGGGAGATCATGACCTGAGCCCAAATGGGCTGCTTAACTGACTGAGCCACCCAGGCGCCCCTAAAGTTGTGTTGTTTTAAGACACCAAGTTAGTGGTAATTTGTTATAGCAGCAGTAAGAAACTAATACAGGAACTCTTTATTCCTGCCTCCACCAGAAGGTAATAACTGGTCCTGCGCCTTTTCACCTTCATTTTTATTGGGTTTAATCTCCGGTTTCTAGGAAACAAGGATATGGACAATTTGATTTTGAATCTTATGTTTATGTGTTTCACAACTACAGAAATACAAAAACACAATGAAAATAAAAGGGTCTAAAGCCAACCAACTTTTCTCTGCCTAAAGCAAATCTTACAGATGAATTTGTTGAATAACTAATGAAAACTTTCAAATAAGCTATGTCTCCAAATTTATACTGAAAAATACCTAAAAACAAAATAATTTTAGAAATTATCAAAATATAAACAAAATAATTTTAGCATTTATCAGAATAACACATGCCTTCCCTAAATACCTACTGATCTCAACTATTAGAGTACAGTCATGAAAACAATATACTCCGTCCAAAGACATCCCATTTTACCTTTCCCCCACCACACATATGCATACAAGTTTGAGGTGCAGGGGGAATGATACTGAATAGTCAAAACAGATGCCCCCAAATCTATGCATCCAAAACATCATACATTTTATTTGTAGGTAAAACTCTCAAGGCTTTCCTTGGAGCATAAGGACTTTTATATTCCATAAAATCCTGACCAGGTATTTTTAGGCCAATGGACATTTAAAGAAGACGATCACACTTGGGCACATAGAAATTCTGGGGAACTGATAAAAAGAATGCACTCTGATTGCTGGAAGAAGCAATATCTCAGAATAAGGAAGGAAAGAGACATAGGAAATGTTAGAAGAAAGAGCAGTGTTATACACTCAGTTGATGCTGAGGATTATTTTGTTAGAATACAATCACAGGCTGGGAACAACTGCCCCAGGTCATAAATAAGTGCTTGGCATATATATTCTCCTTAAGAAGGTAAGGGAAAACTAGGAACTAGAAGGCCCTTTAGTGAAAGCCTCAGATGCAATTAAAACAACTATTCATGCTTAAGGAAGTAAGCTTCAATCAGCTGAAACATTTACCTATGTACAGCACTCCTGATGCTGCTGGCAGAACTCAGTTACCATTTGATAGGTAAATTCATGAATGAGTAGTGACTTTCACTTATTGTATATATGTTGATAGTAAGTGCAATAAATTCTATATTTATTTAGGTTGTATTTAAGAGAAATATTTAGAAATTATCTAGCTCAGGAGCAGCTTTGGAGAAAGAAGAAAATAAGAGAAATGAAAATACTTAGAAAAATCATTTGAAGTTTATTTTTTAAAAGCCTTAATAAAGTTGAGCCCAGTGCCTGCTCACTCGGATTGTTGGTGTGATACCTAACAGAACTAGAGCAATAACCCCACCAGGCTATAAAATGAAAGTTCCATATCAGAGATTGCATTTGATTTCCCTTAAGGGTTTTTCAAGAAACCTAACACGTTTACCTCTCTCGGGCTGTGTGTGTGTTTAAGTCATGTTCAAGATCTCCTCAGCACTGCTCTATTGGAGGTAGTTTATTCTCAGAAGTTAAGCATACCAGTGAGAAAGCCTAGGTTGCAAGGACAGAAAATTCAGAGAGCTTTATACTGCTATAGACCCATCTGTTAGTTTGACAGATCAAACTAACCTCCAAAGGGAACGTTCCATCTGAATAGTAAGTAGATGATTATGAACATGTGCTTGAGGTTTTATTTAGAAACACAGATTAATGCACTTGCTATCCTAAATAGTGAATGTTGGCAATAAAGATTTTCCTTTCTCACACTTGGGAGCACTACAGATATCTGTTTATTGGTATTCTCTTGCATTTTCAACATAATATACATTTTCTTTAGCTTGATTGAATGTGTTTAGACACAGTATCAAGTATCAAATTAGGAAAAGCACTTTGCAAAATTGGATACATGCAGTAGAAGCTAGAGAAGAGAGAGGTATTTCAACATATTTAAACCAACTTCAAAATAGGAAGGGACATGGCTTTATTCAATAGGCTCAATTCCTAATATATTATATAGCTGCAATGGATGTCTATTGTTTTTGCCTGTCCAGTATCCATTTTCTCCTTTTCCCTGAAGAGAATGCCCAGATTTTGCTTTGGCAACCACCCTTCCCCACACTCACCCTATAATGTTCTAGTAGGGCTGACCCCACTGTCTGATTTTAACTTTGGACAAGTGACTGAAACCTGATCAGTAAGATCTATTGGGAATGGTTTAAGAGTAGCATATATAGTTAGGTAAATCAAAGTGAAAGAGCACCAGTCCCAAGACTTTTACGAGAACTACTGAAAATTAGGCTTTAGCCGGCTATTGCTTGTTAAGATGGTAGGAATGTCAGCCTACAGCTAACTAGGACCATGTTGTCATTACCTAAGAGGCCAGCTGAGAAAAAAAGTTAACACAAAAGGAAGCATTAAATATAAAAAGGCTGGGGCACCTAGTTAGCTCAGCTGGTTAAGAGGCTGACTTGATTTTGGCTCAGGTCATGATCTTGCCTTCTTGAGATCGAACCCTGCATGGGGATGGGAGGGAGAGGGGGCTCGGTGCTGGGAATGGAGCCTGCTTGGGATTTCTTCTCTCCCTTTCTCTCTTTGTTCCTCTCTTGCTTGCACTCTCTCTCTCTCTCTCACTCTCAAAATAAACAAACATTAATACACACACACACACACACAAATAAAAAAAACTGACAGACCAATGCAGTAAGACTTTTGGATGGCACGAATGAACTTTCTTGTACCACAGTTAGACTACATTTGTACTGATAGTTCCTACATCAGTAAATAACCTAAGTAACCCCAGCTCCTTCTTTTTCTTTTTGTCCTTAAGTCAGTTTTTTTATTTTTTAACTAGATTAAATGTCATTTCAAACAAGATTCCTGACTAATACAATAGCTCCTACTATTCACTACTTTCTTTGCAAAGGACTTTGACATTTTATTATTTACCAACAATCAAAAGAATTGGGCTTTGAGTCCCCAGTGAGGCCTTGAGTTCTAATCCTGGGATCAGCAATGTGCCCCATATAGTCTTTGACAAGCTATGTCCTCTGAGGCTGGTTTATCTATTTATATGTATCTTTCAAGGTTGTGTGCAAGATTAAATGCACAGTGTGCTCAATGTCCCGCAGACTGGACACTTGGTAACTTGTATTTCCTTTCCCTTTTTGAGAAACCGAAGGGCTTTTATGTATTTTATTTTTATATTTTTTACTTTTCATGATGAAATGACTAAAAGGTTCCTCTGAGATAGGGTTCGGAAATTCAAAAGACAAGGTAATCCTTAACACATATATTAGAAATGTGGGGGTTTTCTGTTTTTTGGGTTTTTGTTTTTTAAGGTAGGGACAACCCTGTATGGGGGAACTAAGAAACAAAAATCAGGGCGCCTGGGTGGCTCAGTCCATTGAGCGACTGACTTCGACTCAGGTCATGGTCTCATGGTTTGTGAGCTCAAGCCCTGCGTTGGGCTCTGTGCTGACAGCTTGGAGCCTGAAGCCTGCTTCGGATTCTGTGTCTCCTTGTCTCTCTGCCCCTCCCCCACTCATGCTCTGTCTCTGTCTCAGAAATAAACAAACACTAAAAAAAATTAAAATAAAAAGAAACAAAAATCTAGAAGTAGGTAAATAATAAAGGATTTCCTAAAAATTTTTCACAAAAACAAAAGCCTTACTAATGTGCATCATGATGAGGTATATAGTCTAGACAGACCGAGGATTTGCGCAGAAGTTTTTCTATGTGGTTTTATTGTTTGTTGATTCTAATTGGCCTGAGGCTTTTGGTTTATTTTTCTTTTCTTTTCCATCAGGGACTTACTCAATCCAAGTGTCTGTAACTTTGAGTCACATATTCCTGAGATACTATAATTCAAGAACAACATGAGAATTAGGTATCCTGATAAAAAACATTTTAAATTATTTTTAGGTAGACAAATCTATTTAAGAGTGAATGTAATGTGTTTTAATCATGTGGTTTGCTATTCACTGTACCAATCATAAAACTCCATAACGAATTCAGCAAACTTATAAATTTCTAAAGCCACGTCAGCTAACATAAAAATTTAAGATATTTTATTATTCCTTTTATTCTTGAAACCTAGACTAGATGATATGTTCATATAACTATTACCCACCCTAAAAAGAAAAACCAATCTGTAATATTAGACACAGACGAGTCCTGTCTGCTTTAACATCGCTCTAGCAATGGTCAATATAAGCATACCAGTACATCAGTGGTTTAAAAGCTTAGTCTTAAATATTCACACATTTTAATCAACTGTAGTGGTCACTTCTCTTACATTAAGTTTCCAAAAAAATTCAGTTCTATAAGCTCAAAGCAATTCATTGTAATTACCTAACCTGTGATTTTGAAGAAATCATAGAATTCTGTAAGCAACTAGAATTGAACACTTGTTATTACCAGGATTAAACAGTATGGCAATGTGTCATGATAGTTAATGTTTAAATTTTCTATAGGCTTTTGAGTTTAAACTTAGATGTAAGATGAATTCATTAGGATAGTAGTGTATGGGTAATCAATTTAACAATTAACATTATGAAAGATTCTTTAGCATATGAAAACAAAGCTCTTAAGAAATACCCCCAAATCTACCTTTGTAAAAAAAAATTGAGTCATATGGCAAAAACACAAGTTACAATAGAGGTTGGCTAGTTACAATAATATACACACTGCTTCTGAATTATATAGATAATAAAGAACTCCAGCATACTAAGCCAATAAACAAATATTTCCATTAAATTCAAATGATTTGTTTTCATGGCAGAATGTAGGCAAGTTTTTATTTTGTAAGGACTGATCAATGTAATGAAAATAAGTTACTCAATCTAGATTCAAAAAAGACAAAGATATAAGTCTATAATATCTAGCATCACAAAAATTTACTGTTAGGGCACAATCTAACACAATGTGAATAGAAGGTAATATTAAGATTACAAGAGACATAACCTTACAGTGTCAAACAATTTTCCATAAGATGTTTTATTTGGAATTCTATTGATTCTTTATGGACCAATGTAAAAGAAAATCTGCAATGCCAACTTACTAAAGGGTATTTTTTTTTTATTTTTATGCCAAGACACTTAAAATTACTCATTCCTTTTTGATCCAGCAATTCTACTTAAAAGAATAATCATAAATGTATAGAATTACCTATGTGTAAAGATTATCATTCTCTTGTTACTTATAATAACCCCATTTTCCAGAGGACCTAATATCTGGCGATAGATTAGTTCTTACCTCCTTTGAGAATCTGATGAACAGTAAGGATTCTTTACTTCAGAAATACACACCTTTGCCTTATTTCTATAACACAGACGCATGCACTAGCATACACATACACTGAACATAATATAAACACTGCATTGCCATCTACCTTGAAAACTATTAAAGAAGTCGGTAAAAATTTTAGTGTACATAGGAATAACTTAAAGGATTATAGAAGGAAGAGAATGTAAAGTTTTCAAAAAAGGGAAAAATGCAGCTCATTTGATACTTAAAATGACTGGTCTAAAGAACTTAGAGTGATGACAGATAAAATACAAATTAGGAACTGCAAAGGTGCTCATGTACTAAGGTCTATTCATGTCTGTTTTTTGTATTTAAAGACAGCATTGCTGATATCATTCTATATATGATTCAGAGGCTGCTAAGATTAATGAGGGAAGCTCTAGAAAGTTGATCTTCGATTTGAGATTCCACCTGTGATCGACAAAACTTGGAACAATTTGTATTTCTCTTGTTCCATAGAAGTACGAAGTCCCGTGTTCACTTATTCATGCAATCTAGTCAATTCTATAAACATATTCCATAAACATGCCTACTGTGTGCCAGATACACTAAGATGAATAAAACACAGACCATGTATTCCAGGGAGATCACTATTTTAAGAAGCATTCATAAACATTAATTTCCAACAGTAAGAGTGTAACCAGTATGAGGATAAGGATTTTCACTCATTTTACTCAGCGGTATATCCCAAGTACTTAGAACAATCTCAAAATTACTAAAAGAGAGCAAAACTTGGAACAAGTTTTGCCTGATTCAAAAGTTCATATTCTTAGCCAGTATGCTATTAAGCTCTCCGGTATTTGGACTCTCCACCAAACACTCTTCAGGTTAAAGATTGGTTTATTCTAAAATGTATAAAATTATATATCTGAAACATAATAGCAAGTGCATTACACAGTAATAAACACAGAATAGACAGGAAAACAGCCAGAATAAATACTATGACCACTATTATTCAGAATTGTTGTTTATAGTTGTCTACGTACATATACCTCTAAATAATATGTTTCATTTTACTGTATTTTGACATCTGATAACTATACCGTATGTGTTCTTTTGTGACTTGCTATTCTCACTCGACTTTCTAATTTTGAGACTGCCATGTTGGTGAGTCGATACACGTAATACATTTACTTAAACTGTTTTCAGTATCCTGTTGTATAAAAATGCCACAGGTTTGTTTGTTTTTTCTTCTAGCAATGGTGGGCATGTAGTATGCAATTACAAATGGTGAATATTTATGTACATAATCTGGTTCAGGAGCACAAAGAGTTTCTCCTGGGTGTACGGCTAAGAGTGGAATTGCTGACTCGTGCGTGGCAAGCATACACTCAACTTTATAAAATAATGCTGAGCTATTTTCCAGTGTTCTTACATCACTTTATAAAGTATGCCTGAAGAACGAATCAAAGTTCTACTGTTGTAGTATGCACCACATTTGTTACTGTGATTTTTTTTTAAGTTTGATAACCTTTTTAAAAGAAAAAAGAAGTCTTCTTTATATGATTTTCCTCCAGAGAGATAATACATGTTGGCACAAGAGGTCTGCTATGTCGGTAGTAATACTTTTCATTATAAAAGTTGTGCCATAAAGTCTTCTATGGGTATTAAGATACAAACATACTCCTCTCTTTCCTGACTAAAGCATCCCTGCTCCTATACCTCAGACAAGCCAAACTTCCCACTATGTGCTCCTATCCACCAGCTGCACAGTAGGGTTTGTGAAGGTGGAGATGAGATCTACCTCATTCGCCTCTTTTCTTTGTCTAGCTCACTGGTTCAAATGAAATCCTCAATAAATACTAAAATGGATGATTATGTTTTCCTAGGTAAAATAAATCTGCTCCTTAAGAACGGCCTCCACTCCTGGTGTGAAAAAATCTGCATCCTTAGGTCTAAGTATCAGACTCTAGACCATGTTGAATTTATCAAGGTTAAGAGTGACCTACAGAGCCCTCTTGAATCAAGGAGTCCTTCCTGGGGATGCATGTCTAGAACAGGAAGTATTTGTGACACACGTGTCTTCTTTAATATTTGAAACCTCAACAATTTTCATGGCTGGAGATATGCAGGGGTCAGGAGACAAGGCTAGAACTGTGGGTCACTGGGGGTCCAGCACGCTGCATTACTGACTTCAGACTCTGTCCTACAGGAAACGGCTGCCACTGCAAGATTTAAGCTTAGGTCAATTATGACTAACTTGGCATTTCAGATAAACTTCTTAGGATGCTTGAAGGAGAAAGACTGTTGAGAAACAAGGTTTCTTGCTGGAAACCCAAGATGTCAACTTTTACTTTACATTGACTAGATTCTCACAGGTGAATGAATCTTTAATATTTTCCTCCTGGGAACACTTTTTGGAGTTTGATACCAGAGATTCCCGAAGGACATTTCTGGGTGGAAATTTTTAAAGGAGTGAAAATGATCTCTGAGGACATTTATGACTGTTTTAAAAGATCTGAAAGTGGCACTAACATTAATATAGAAGTTCCACGAAGACACAAATAGAAAAGATATGAAAAGTAGTAATTTGTGAAACTTTTCAGTTTTTTATATTTTCTCAGTTGGTGAGTTAAGTTTGGTAGGTATTTTTTTTCCAGATTGTATAGAGTAGAAAATAGAACTAAAGCTGTTACTCTCCCTTTATACTAGCCAGTATTTTTTCTTAACTTCTAGTTCAGAGAAGCCGACCTCATAATCTTAGTTATCTTTTATTTCTTTCTCTTTTCTCTATTCCATCTTCTACAAAGTCACTCCCATGACTTATTCTTTCTCTTTTTTATTGCTTATTTCCACAGCTATCACTTTGGTCCATCTCCTGATGCTTGGATTATAACAAAAGCCTGCAAACAGTGCATCTACATTTTCTCTTTATTCCAGCATATCCCCAACACAGTCAACATGATAATCTCCAATTTTCCTAACACTGAAATTTCACAACATTCATAAGATTTTTTTTTTTTTTTTTTGTCTTCTATAACCACCAGTGGCTTCCCAGAGCCTAGTTTATCAGTCTACCTTTGCCTTAAATTGCTTGGTTCGCCACTGACATGTGACCCTGCTCGCAAGCACCAGCCCTTCAAATTCATAACTCAGTATTTTCTAAGTATCTCCTCTTTTCCTAGAAGCTGATTCTCTCTGATCAATCCCATCATTTGGCTTGCTCATTCCAGCTACCTCTAATGTCTACCTTTCGATAGCCTTAAAGAACTGTTCTGGTTTAATTCTTCCAACTCTGATCACTTACTGAGTCCGTCAATGAAAATTCATTATAATGTTCTCCTTGGAGCCCATACTCAATTATAGATTAGACACTTGCTAATTGAATTTCGCTTTGATTTGGACCCAGAATAGATATGACATGTTGAATCCAGTGCACATTATAGTAAGATTTGACATAATCATTGCTTCTGTGCATTCTCTCATCCCTTCACAGAATTTCAGCTCCAAATTAGGCCTTTCCACCCCCTTGACAGAACCCAAACATGACTGTTATTGCACATCTTAACTTGTTAGTCCTGAAGACTACAATTTTAGAGTTTGAAGGCACGAACAATGTCTGATCGTTACATAAAGAGAATACAATGCTATGCAACAGCAATGACTAACATTAGCTTTTCAATAAATTAATCAATCTATCCATTTACTGAGTACCCACTATGTGTCAGGCATTGGTTCAGGTAATGCAGATTTTTCAGCAAGGAAAGGAACTTAATCCTGAATGGATAAAATCCTGAATGGATAAAAATGCATCTTCATATTTGTACTACTTATTTGTCCTCTTGTTTTCTGAAATACTCTATTTCTGTGACTGTCTCTGCCTTCTCCCTTCACGATGTCACTCCATAGAATGGGAGCTGTATGTGTGTATGGTAGCCAGTGACTGCTTGCTAGATGGGTGCATGGAACGTTAGGAAATTGCTGAGCTACTAACACTCAAATAATTAAGAATGCTACCTCCCAATCCAACACCCATCTCCATTCCTACTGCCCACCATTATGGTTCTCCAGGAACACAGGTTATGCTTTATAGTATACAGATATAGTCCCTTTCTCCTCTATTTTTCATATGCAGTTATCAACTCATGCCAATCCTCACTCCAAAAAGTCTCTATTTTCATGCTTTTTTTCTTCCCCTTCTACTATTGTTGCCTCCAGGCTATGCAGAAAAGCATGTTATTGTTTCCCCAAAACCTGTCCTCTTCTAGTGTTCTCCCTTTCAGGGAATAGTACCAGACAGTTGTTTTTGGTTCTGCATGCCACAAATGCACCCCACACCTCTAATCTCACACAAGGCCTCTCTGATTCAGTCTCTTTCAAGTCCAGCTGCATCTCAGCATTTCTATTACCATTACTCCAAGCTAATTATATTTTTCCTGGGACTAGAGTATCTTCTTAAGTGGCCTCTCCAGCTCTTCTCCACACTTAGAATTACCGTTTCAAAACATAAACCTGACCATATGCCCCAGCCTGCATAAAATCCAGTGATGGACTATTAGTGCAATTAGGATAAAACTAAAATGCTTTATGTGGTCTGTCCTACCTGTGGTTGACAAAATAACAGCCTCCAAAGGTGCCCACATCCCAATTCCAGGAACCTATGAGTATATTAGACTACATGGCAAAGGAGAATTAGATTTGCAGACAAAATTAGGTTAATCAGATGATGTTAAAATAAGGAGAATATTCTGGGTTGCCAGAAGGGTGCTTAAATGTAGAAGAAGGAAGTGAAAGAGTCAGAGGAGGATATGTGAGGACAGGAGCAAGGTTGTCAGAGTGCCGTGATACAAGGAGAACTCTGTCCAGTCTCAGGACTATGAGTCAAGGAACATGGTAAGCTTCCACATGTTGGAAAAGCAACTGGTTCTCCCCTAGAGCATCCAGAAAGGCCTGTTGACACCTTGATTTTAGCCTACTTTGGGCTTCTGATCTACAGACTTCTGATCTATTTCTTTTTTTAAAGAAATAAATTTGTACTGTTTGAGCATCTAAGTTTGCACTAATTTGAGATAGCCATCAGTAGGAAGCTGCAATACCACCTAACACTCCTCTTCTAGTCCCTCCTTACAGGCACCATGCTTTCTGCTGCCACAGGGCCTTCAATTTTTACACTTAGTTGTTGTAATCTGTGGATTAATAATACCATGTCCCTAACTAGATGGAAAAGTCCATGGAGGTAGACATGGTGTCTTATTTTTTTCACCATTCTGTCACAAGCACGCAACCCAGAGACTACAGAAAGGAGACCAAATAAATATTTGTTGAATGAACGCAGCCAAGCATAGAGGTACCATCAAATCCATTACTAGCGCCCTCTAGTGGACTATTGCTCCCGTGTTTCTCTTTCTAACACTATACCCCAATCCTAGACATAAATCTCCTAAACTACCAAGCATAGGATTCTTCAATTTAAGAGTTCACCATACTTCAGGAACCGATCATGGATAGAGAGCAGTTACACAGATGTACATTAGTGAAGCAAACTGCAGTTCCCCTTTCACCACTTCCTTCCTGAGTTAAGCGTCTTTAGGCAATTTAGTTAAATCCCTCTGGGCTTCAGGTTCTTCACTCTTAAATCACAACAATCTCATGCAAGTTGCGGATCTGGATGAGAAATATATGAGTCTATAATTCCTAATCCTACTATTAAAGGCTTTCTGTTTTATGTCCCTACTTTACCCTTTCACCTGTATAAGGTATAAATTCTATAAGGTCAAGTTCTGTCTGTGTTTGCTCTTGTGTCTACAACTGTGCCCTACACAGTGCCCATTGCAGACATTGGGTAAATATTTTCTACATGCTTGAAGATAATCATTAAATATTTGCTAAGCACATGAAGGAAACACTCTTGATAGAAACTCCTGTATTTTTGTTAGATTGGGCTCTGTATGGTTAAACATACTTATCTTCTCTATGGGGCGGGGGGGGGGGGGCGTTGAATGGTGGTCCTCTAAAAATATCAAGGCCTAATATCTGGAACCTGTGAATGTTACATTATATGATAACATTTTGGCAGATGTAATAAAGTGAAAGATTATGAGATGAGGAGATGTGAGTGAGTTAAGGATCCTGAGATAAGGAAATTATCCTAGATTATCCAGATGGGCCCTAAATGTTATCACAAGTATCTTTACAAAAGAAAGGCAGAGAAAGATGAGAAACATACAGAAGTGGAGGAGACAATGTAACAACAGAGGTAAAGATTGGAGGGATGCAGCCACAAGTCTTGACTTCCTGATTTTCATGTGTCAATAAATGTTCAGCAAATAAATAACAATAAATAGCTAAATCCTATAGTTCTTTCAAGTGTTACTTCTTCCATAAAGTGGTCTCGGAATATTTAAGGCCGAGTAAATATCTCCCATCTGTGTGTAGAGATGATAAATTCTACAGAATTTTGCAATTTGGGACTTATATACCCACTGGTATATTTTTCTAATTAACCCACAGATACAATGAAATATTTAACTTTTCCTGGTGTCCCTCAGGCTGTGCACAAAGCCCAATTTATGGGCATATGGGCCTGAAATGTTTTCTTCCCAAATGTTCACAGGGTTTAACAGCTCTCTTCACTCAGATGTTCCACGGTCACCTGATAAGAGAGGCCTTACCTGACTACCCAATCTAGAAATAATACCTCTCCCTCCCATTCTTCTACTTCCTTCCTCTATTTTTCTTTACAACCCTTTTCATACACCCTGATATATTTTTTGTTTATGATGGCTCTTCTCCTTCCACAATGAGACAGTGAGCCCCAGGAGGGTTGGGACAGTGACCAGCACATAGTAACAACTCAGTAAATATTAAGTGAATGAATGAATGAATGAATGTAAAGAACTGTCTAATATTAATCTTTTTATTAGCTTTATGAAACTAATCTGAACATAGGTGACTGAAATAGTAGCTCCTATAATATTTGAAATACTATCTGTGAATTCAACCAAGGCCCAAATTTCAACTGCAATAGCCCCTTTATTCAGTTTCTTCTGCATGTCTGAGACTCAATGACCCATTGCAAAACCACTTAAAGGTTAAAAAACAAGTCCTTTTTTTCCCCCTTCTTTTTGTCCCATTCTACAGAAACTGAAAGCTGAATGTGAAGGAAAAATTATGGAAGGCAGCCCCCCAACTGTCTAATGTATGGATGGTTGGTTATATTCCCTATGCGATGTCTAGCAATGACAAACTGAACATTTGTCAGTGAGCTCTGATAGAAGATAGTATTAAACCAAAAACCAAATCAATATTAAAATTATACTCTTTTATCTATTTCCATAAATGAGATTTACATTTACCTTCAAATAGCCGAAATGTTTCTGAATACAAAGTTACCTGTACAAAAATAACTCAAAGAATCCTCATTCTGACAGCTACATACAAGATGTGGTTCAGAAGCTGTGTTCAGACAAAACAGTTTTATGCAAAGGCTAACAAACATATGGGAGAAGTTACCAAAAAAGAATTGCTGAAGCAAAAAACACCAATATGTTCCACTGAGAGCAAGAAGGATACTGACATACAATTCAAATGAAGAATGTGAGAAGAGTAAAATACAAGCTTACAAGAACTGGAATTCTCCCCAGCAATGTGTGCCTGAAGTAAACTCATTGTATTATTATAATAGAAAGACAATAAAGTATCGTATGCCCTTCTTAAATGTTTATTATTGATACTTATTAGATCTCTTACAATGAAAATCTGTGGACCACCCAAATCTTTTTATTCTAATACAATTTGTCTAAAATTAACACACTACTGGAAATAAGATTCTTAGTCTGTATGTCTTAGAAACAACTGACAACCATCCTTCAGTAATGTCTAGTCTATCTTGTGAGGTAAAAAGGAAGAGTTGAGGAGATAATGCAAACTTCCCTATTCCTTTGAGTACGTTTACAATCTCACAGTGAGCCATGGTTTGTTCTGATGGAGGACTGTGTTTGTAGAATGCAATAGGTAAGAAGAACTGACAGTGATCATCGCATGCTGTCAGGAACAAGGAACAAAGAACAAAAAACAAAGTTTAACTCAGCCTCTCTGACTGTATACAAAAGAAAGTAACACATAATCAAATTCATTCTTATAGAAAGTGACTTTTCCATGGACGAAGACCAACAGAAGCACTTGTTGTATGACATTTATAGTAACCTCAATAACAACACATTGTTTCTAACTATCATCCTTTGGAATACGGAAGCATCTTTGTTATTTTACCTTGAAAGGGTATTGACAATAACAGATTCTTCTTTCCAGTGGGACAAGTCTCTCTGTGATTAGTCAATTCAAATAAGTCTAAGTCTAATTCAGGTACACCAGAGGTACCCTCTTCTTCCTTTCCTAGATCATAAAGCATATCTTTAGTGACAGGTGGGATCAAACCAGAAATGGATGATAAGCTTTCTTTTTTTATCTGCCATCATTACTGCTAAAGAAACAAATTTCATGACTTATTAATAATGGGTAAAGACTGCTACTTTCATACACGGAGGACAGTGCATTCATATTATTTTTCCTACCCCATCTATTAATTTCTCAAGCTATTACAAAGGGGCTCTCACCTCTTTTTAAAACCACCACCAATTCTCTCCCAATGTTGAGTTCAATGGATATTTTAGATGAACAACTTAACTTGACCTGTTTCTCTGGCTACTATGGACCATTTCCTCAAATTTTCCTCCTGTTTTTTCTTCCACAATGTTTTCTCTTTTATCTTTCTGAATCCCCACTTCTCTGTATGCTTCCCTGGCTCTGCTGCTTTTACTACTTCCTTAAATGTTGATGCTTCCCAAGGCTCCATATAAAGCTCTCTTCTTACTCCAGATTCTGCCCCTAGACAATCACAAATATGTATGTGGCTTTGACAAGTACCCAGTATTTAAACAACTCCCATTTTGGCCCACCCAAAAGACCCATCATTTTTCTGAGCTTAAGTTCCAAATTCCAATGGTCTATTAGAAGACTTGACCTAGATATTTCAAGGGTACCTCAAACATCTCTAAATCTGAACTTATTATTCCCTCCCTACCTGTCTTCCTAAAAATTTAAGAGCGTGAGTTTTGCAGTTAGAGAAAAACCCCAGCGCTGTCACTGTCTAGTTAAACTTATTTGTATTAACTTCTTGACACTCCTTGAGAATGGGGTGGGGAGGTTAGGTGGAGTAAAGGTGACGCAACCTCCACCTAACCTCCCCACCCCAAGAAAAGAATTATACATCCAGGGGCACCTGAGTGGCTCAGTCGGTTAAGTGTGCAACTCTTGATTTCAGCTCGGGTCATGATCTCATGGTTCCTGAGTTTGAGCCCTGCATCGGGCTCTGTGCTAGTGGTGTCAATGTCAAGCCTGCGTGTGATTCTCTCTCCCCCTCTCTGCCCTGCACACTCACTCTCAGAATAAATAAATAAACTTAAAAGAAAAAAATTTTGTAGTCCAAAATATGAATGGCGCCTAGGTTAAGAAACCTTGTGTTCAAGGACCAGTCTGAACTGTGAACCTTCTGTGAACCCTCACTGCTTCTGGTCTAATTCAGAATCTTTTGCAGGTATTCCTTCACATAATGCAGTTCTGCTGTGGTGGATGTGTTCCGATTCTCATTGCTTGGTTCTCAGATCCCCTAAACTAGTGAAGTATATACAAATTTATATTTCCCTATTTCCCGAATTTAATTACTACAGCATTTTTCCAAGTTTTCCTGGTAGAGAATATGGGTCAAAATATGCAAGTTGTCACAACCAGTCCACCCCTTACTGTATTGATGAATTATTTTCTGGAAGTTAGTACTTCTTTTTTTTTTTTTAATTTTTTTTTTCAACGTTTTTTATTTTATTTTTGGGACAGAAAGAGACAGAGCATGAACGGGGGAGGGGCAGAGAGAGAGGGAGACACAGAATCGGAAACAGGCTCCAGGCTCCGAGCCATCAGCCCAGAGCCTGACGCGGGGCTCGAACTCACGGACCGCGAGATCGTGACCTGGCTGAAGTCGGACGCTTAACCGACTGCGCCACCCAGGCGCCCCTGGAAGTTAGTACTTCTAAAGAGACACAGAAAAATGGCTACCCCAAAATCAGGGAGAATAAGAGTTGCTGGTTAACAGTTGACAAAGAATTTCGGACTCTGAGTCAAGAGAAGCTGGGGGGTGAGTAGGTAAAAGTGTCTTCTTACCTCTTTTCAGGGGGTCTATAATTAATGAAGTAAGGTTTTATTTGATTTTCCTTAATTCGGGTTCACCTGCGTTATATTTATGGAATTCGATGCTAGATTTCAGCATTAGGTTACCTGTTAGGCTTGGTAATTGGTTTTTAGTATCAGTAAGCTACTTGATAGGAATTTTGGTAGGATGTTGGAAGAACCTTCACTAGAGGCTGCAACTAATACATGATAATGATTCAAACCCCTAAACAGTGATTTTCAGTTATCAGCAATAATGGATGCAACTCAACTAAATTAATATTACCCACCCTCCTTTGCTATTCTTCAATTACTTTATTACACGAGTTTCTATTTCAACCTTTCCTTAAAAGTAATCATTAAGATGGGTACATAAAAATAAAAGAACGCTAATGAAAACACCAATTAATAAAAGAAGTCTGTAGAAAAGTATCTACATTTTTGTAAACTTAAAAACTGACATCAGAGTGTACTCTGTACAGTGTCATTTATCTGTGTACTCATTCTTCCCTTCAATAATATATTTGTATTCATTTAAATATGAAATTGTATTAAAGACTCATGGACCAAAGAGAAATACATAACATATTACTTACCTCTGGGGCCTCATCATTTGTGCAAGGAAAAAGGTAAAATCTAATTTCAGCAAATAGGCAACAATGATAAAGTAAACTATAAGCTGTTTCAAAGTAAAGTATAGATAGTATCCAGTGGGTTTCCATCATGGCTTAGAATTTCTATGAAAGGGTTTGAAAGGCAAATCTAGCTGATGCAAGAAACTGTAAATGTGACATGAAGCACAGGGACAGCACAAATAAAAAGTAGAAAAGCTTAATTATAAGGTTAACGTGAACTTAGGGAAAAAGAGACCTGGCAAACAGGTAAGATGCTGTAGCTGTTTCCTGAAAATATGCAAGGGTAGGGCGATGGAAATGTGGTAAGTGAGGTGGGTGGGCTCAAAGGGCTAACACAAAGGACAATGGTTCAAATTGCACCCCCAATTATGTACCCTCTTTAACAGTACCCCTCCCCTGCAATTGACAGGTTCACAAATGCAGGTCCTACATCTGTCCTGTAAGGTCACCCATAATCTGACTCATTCTAGTTGATACTAATCTCTCTGATAGAGGTACAAAGCAGGGAAAAGGCCTACAGAGCATTTCTTTAATTTCCGGCTTATAACAAACAACGTCCTATGTAGAGAACATAAAGAAATGATGCAAAAATGAAATGCAAACTAAATAAAGATGCTAACGCAGTGGAGAAAATGTGGGCCTGGTGAAAACAATGGCTGAGATGAATGACACAAAGAGATGAAGGGGAAGCAGGACCTCTGCACCTCTGCAACCTCAGAAAGACTCTAACTCTAAAGCCTTCCAGACTGGTCTGTAGGACACTTGTATGGAGCTTACTTGGGGACAATGTTAAATGGCCTATTCTAGGGCCTCACCTTGCAATTACAAAACAGGATCTTTTGGGGATGGGTCTCAAAAAACCTGTGTTTAAAAAAGCCCCCCAAATATTTATGTATATTAACTTCTGAGAACCAGTGAAGTCGATGGTAAATCTAGTACTGATTTAAAAGCAATCTTCCAAATTTCAGCATCTGAAGTTTTTCAAATTATGAAAGGTGACTCATGAGATCATTATATTCATTTATAAGTTTCTTTACTTTGTAATGACACAGAATACATAGCCAATATAAGAAACAAAATCACATCCTGGCATAAGGAAAGTATTGTTTCATGATACTTTTCAGTCATAAAAATGTGTGCAGTGCACGTGTGGGTTTCCACTGCTATGCATATGTAGCGGGTAGTGACAGAACACATTTCTTAAGGAAGGTCAGGGTCAAATAAATGGGAGAGACACTCTGTTTTGGGACAATAAGAAACATTTATAGTCAGTAGCCAGAATTCAGTTCTTGACTTCAGGAAGAAGAGATGAGCATTTGTGATTGGTGATTTCCTGCTGTGTGCTATAGCTAATTTGTCGTGTGCCTGACGTGACAAATTAGAAAGTGTGCTCTTGTCCTATAGCAAATATCAGATGTATGACCTGACAAGGTTTATCAAATCCACTGGCTGGTATTTATTATTTCTGATTCACTTGGCCATGAATAATATAGTCAGAAAAAAATGGACTATATGTATAGTGACTCTGAAGCCCAAGATAGGAAGCAGAAGGGCTCAGGAGATACAGTTTTCATTTCTTCTTTTAGTTGAAGGTCAGGACATTTAAATAGAAAGGGGAATATGGGAAGCGAAGAACTACCTAGACAGTAGAAGACAAAATGAAGTTAGTTTTCCAAACCAAGGATATGAAGCCAAAATGGGCTTCTGGCAGGGAAAGAAATTCATCACATTATTACATGAAAAAAAAAAAAATGATGGGATTTTTATCAGAACAGCAAAGAGGATTTTGACCTGAAAATGTGGACAAGTGAGAAAAAAAGATGAAAATCAGATATTATGTGAACCACTATTCAAGGTGAGCTAAATATTTTATGCAGAAAGTAACCCAAGGAAAGGTGAAGGACTGTATAAATAGCCATGGAACCTTCGTGTCATTATGGACCACATGGGCAACAGTCATTGTGAAATTACAGTTGAACACATGGAGACAAATTCAATGTTTTAAGTATCATCAGTGAGGCTCACTTGTTCAACAGATACTCATTTAGTTTCTTCCCTTATTGAGATAAGAAAGAAACAGGTGTCACCCCAAGGAAGTTCTACTTTATGGAAAGAAGCACCTGACACATAAAATTTTAATTGGAACATGACTGGTATCAGAAGAGAAGCAGATAAAATGCGGTGGGAGTTCAGATGAAGGAGAAGAGTTGGCATGGAAATTAGGGTAAGCAAGAGGCACCCTTATTTATTTAATTAAAATGAAACATTTGTTTTTGGTTGTATATTCTCTATCCAGATTTTGATGAGTATATCAATGATAATTTTATAAGGAAGCAGATATCTCAAATAAAAACTTCTATCAATAGTTTGATTGCCTTCTTCTCATGGAATATGAAAAGATGATGACAATTTTGATGCAGACAAAATAAAAGCAATAATTATCACTGATTTTTAAATGTCATTTTTATAAAAGAGGTAGTCAATTTTGAAATAAGTTTCCCAGGAGGAGCCACACTAAAATATACATATATTCACATTTACTCATATCAATGTATTTGCATTTCTTCTACCCCTGTTTAAGTTCTTATTATTTCATATCTCATATCTAGACCTTAAATGCCAAATCCAGGTAAAGAGATGGGAGACACACAAGATTATATTTTGGAATAAAATATTATAAGTTCCATATCTCTATCTCTATCTCTATCCATTCATCCGTCCTATTTATAACCACCAGAGTGATCTTCCTAAAGCATAAACCTGGTAATGTCATACTTCTTGTGCATCCTTCAGTTAGAGCTCTTACAATGAGGTGTGAAATCCTTAGCTAATATGAAAGACTGTTCACAATGTGGCTACTGTTTCCACTCTAGCCTAGTCACTCAGCATACGCCTTTCCCTATACTCCCATCTATCTTTTGTAATTCTCCTATTCTCTCCCTCCCACCCCCTTCTTTGTCTGCCTAGCATCCTCCTAAGGGGCTCCAGGGGTAAACACATGACCAGGCCTGGCCATTCAGGGAACAACTTCTTTCTGGCCACAGTGATTGGTTCCCAGAAGATAGCTAATTGAAGCTGAATTAAGGAGGTGTCTGTAGGGGACTTTTGTTATAACTTTCAGGAAAGAGGTACCCAACCATCATGGTTATTTGGCTGGTAGAAAGACGGGGAATGTTAGTGGTTATCTTTGCCACCACTTGGAAGAAACACAAAAGACAATGGAAAACAGTTGAAGACAGATTTCTAACAACAGACCTATGCTAGGCCTTTGGGTCACATGAACCAAAACCAATGGAAGTTTTTGTTTTGTTTTTTGATTTAAGCCAGGTTTGAGCCTTCCTTTTGTTTCAGGTGAAAGTATGCTACTCATAATAGCTACTTTAAGGAATGTTTGCTAATCTACTTTGTTTTATTCATCCTTCTTCTCTGTTGCATACTGCTATTTCTCCACTCCAAGTATCATGCCTTTGGTCTCAGAGTTAGAAAAAAACTGGAGCCTATCACAAGCTTTAGAAGAAATTTTACATTTTTGGGAAAGTCCAAAGTTAATTCTCTACAAAAGCTCTCCATTGCGATTTCATGAGTAAGGGGGTGGGGGTCAATACTAATGTGAAGTATGCTCAAGTATTTTTTGAATAACACAAGTTTATAGAAAGAAACTCATTCCCCTGCTTTCAACGTTCTTTTTCCTATAGTTGAAGCTGCAGACTGCACTTCGTCAACTTTATTGAAAGCAGGAAATGCCATCTGATAGAATATTAGAGCACTGGGTAAAGTAAATAGGGCTGAAAATGTGGGATTCCTTTTTCTTACTTTTCTTAATCATGGAATTATTCAGAAACTAAATGTGACAGGTTCTAAGTAGCCTCAGGAGAATCTTAAATTTAGCTCTATTCTACCTAAATCTAATGGGGAACTTGTGAATAAGCATTCTTAGAACAAAATCAAAAGAAAACCATATCTAAATTTAATTTTTGGTGACCAAGAAAGAGACCAGAATTAATATTTATAGTGTGTTACTAAATTCCCCTCCTCCGGTCATCATCTAATATCCAGGTTCCCATTGCTTTTCACTGGTCCTGGGTCCACCTATGTTCATTCATACAGACCTTTCCTGTTCCAAGCTGTCCTGGCCTAACCCCAAATGGTGTAAATAGAACTGAACCTCTAGATAGACAAATAGAACACCCAGTCAGGTTTAACTAGTTGGAAATCCATTCATTTTCTAAGAATAAATTGAACTTGCTTAAAAAAAAATTCATGTTTATTTCTTTTTGAGAGAGAGAAACAGAACACAAGTGGGGGAGGGGCAGAGAGAGGAAAACACAGAATCTGAAACAGGCTCCAGGCTCTGAGCTGTCAGCACAGAGACTGACACAGGGCTCAAACTCACAGACCGTGAGATCATGACCCGAGCCTGAGTCAGACACTTAACCAACTGAGCCACCCAGGCGCCCCTGAACTTTTTTTTTTTTTTTTTTTTTTTTTAATGGTGCATCTCATTTTTCTCAAAAGGGAGAAATCTACTTTGGTCTTATATTTGTGGCCATTAAGTGGAGATTAAGAGTCTTCAAGGTAAATGACAGAAAGAAGCAGCTCTACTTACTGTGTGTGTTTTATACATGTAAATCCCATTAACACTCGAGGAAAACATGTAAAAAACTTACAGAAGAGAGGGGATAAGACAAGTTTGAATCTCGGGTAAGACAGACAAGGGTCAGTTTTGAGCAAGAGCAAGAATTCTTTTGCAACCAAAAAGACTAACGGGTGACAAGTACTGATGTTAATCAGGACAATAAAACGTACCTCTAAAAAACCCTTTCTGAAGGTAAGGACTCTTGACAAAGCAAAGTTTAAGTTGAAAGTCCCACTGAACACCCTGTCTCCTATTACTATGCATACTTTAAATTTTCAAAAGCTATCACCAAAGAAAAGTACTTTAGATTGATAATTCAGACCTTCCAAGAACATAGAAAAAATTTAAGTTAATTGGTTTTTAATTCACCTAGTACAAGTTTTAAAAAGGTAATTTGTCACTTTTGATCTGACAATGCTTATGGGCATAGCAACTATAGAAGAATTATGGAAAGCGATATAGAAAATGATGGAGAGAGGAAATTGGTTTTGAGTCTTCTTAGAGGTTTTGCATCAACATTCTTTGGTTGTTGTTGCTTTTTTGCAAGCTTTATTGCCCTATTCACATCTATGCTTGTCAGCAAATTTCCCTTGGCTACATTCAAAAGGCAGCTGTTCTTCCATAGTCCCTAGTGAATAAAGAATATATGAAAGCAATTCTGAACCCAGTAACATGATCTGATTTTCAGAAGAGCCCCCAGCTTCCACTTTTTAAGATACTCACAGTGTCCCTTGGACCCAGGCAGCCTCCTTATTTATTTTAGAGTAACTATTATTGCATTCCAACAATACTGTAAAAGTAGGATAATCACCGTTGAGATCTGTAGGCTCAAAGCAAACAGTAATTCAATTTTTTAAACATCTTTATATATGTAGAATGTCCATAACATCTTTTTTTTTCTTTCTTTCTTTTTTTTTTTTTTTTAAGAGAGAGAGAGTAACTGGTACATATGCAAGGGGGAGTAGGGAGAGAGAAAGAGAATCTTAAGCAGGCTCCACAGTCAGCACAGAGCCTGATGGCTCTGTGGGGCTCAATGACATGACTGTGAGATCACAACTTAGCCAAAATGAAGAGTCAGATGCTCAACCGACTAGGCATCCAGGCACCCCTGTCTATAACATCTTAAAACAGACGGATGCAGATTCCTCTTTAAAAGGTTGTAACAGGGGCGCCTGGGTGGCTTGGTCGGTTGGGCGTCTGACTTCGGCTCAGGTCATGATCTCACGGTCCGTGAGTTCGAGCCCCGCGTCGGGCTCTGTGCTGACAGCTCAGAGCCTGGAGCCTGTTTCAGATTTTGTGTCTCCCTCTCTCTCTGCCCCTCCCCTGTTCATGTTCTGTCTCTCTCTGTCTCAAAGATAAATAAACGTTAAAAAAATTTTTTTTTAAAGGTTGTAACTAATACAGAAGATGTGGTACCCTTGTGAGAACAGGTATGGCTTATCAAGAATTAAAACAGGCACAGCAACTGACAGAACCTGGTTATATCAAGAGCTATTTTTCATTTGGTAACACCGTGGGCAAAATCACATTAGCTATGAAGATTTTCTATCACGTTTATGAGAACTCAGCTCCCAAGGTAATATTTAGAGTTACGTAATGAGACCGCTGACAGGGGACAGAAACAACCAGACTACACAGCAAAATTTCTGTCTTCATATTAACTGACCTACGTGAACATGAAGTGTAAACATGGCCTGTGAATACTTGAGGAAATGAATTGAGAGACATTTTTAGAAAGACATTTTTGGAAAGACAATGGACAGAGTATTGTGACAAGTGTTAAAAAGATTTCAAAGGACAGAGTTACTGAAGAACTTTGTTCCCTTCTAGGAAATGGCAGACCTTCTCAATGAAAGTAAGCTTTGCTAATAAAGACAAAATCATAAAGTACAAATAGGGCAGGATTAAGTTTTTTGAAGAAGACATTCTGGAGCAAGATTTGGTAATAATTTTGCCCCACAGCAAGAAAGGGGTCAAGAAACATATAGATTCCAAAATGCCCCTCTCTCCATCAAAATAATTTATCTTAACATGCATTACAATTTATTATTATTACCTGCCTCAGGGTCTGGGAGGTAAGCTTCCTGAGGCCGTGGCACATAACAAGGGCACGCAGATATGTGTTCAGTGAATGAGGATCCACGTGCATTTGTACGCAAGTAGCTTACTCATAGCAGCACCTCCATCACTTACGGCTTTCCTGCATGTGATATAGCTACAATTCCCCCCGTTCACTCAGTTGAGAGCTCTACCACTTTAAAATTTTGCAATCATTATACCAAGAATAATGAAACGAACTTGCTGATTTAAATAATTATGGTTTACTACTGAAACATGATGGCAACATTTATATTTTAACTAATACAACAGGCCAGTACCAACTGGAAACTACTGAATCAGGTATGTGTTTCATTAGCAACATTTGCTTTTTAAAAATTCCTGTGAAATTATTATAAATAATGATGACACCTATTTTTCCAAGTCAGATGTGCAATTACATGACAAATCAGCAGTACTTACGATTCCTCAATTATTATGATGGACTCTGACTAGCCTTGTATTGAAGTACAACCCTAAACTTTCCCAGAACCCAGGCCCCTTTAATTGCAATGTTCTCAGAGCCAGAAAGTGTATGCTAAAGGTGATGTTTATCAGAGATAGCAGATCTGACATATTTGGCAAATGCTTATAAATGGATGGGTGGGTCTTTTAGGCCTACTAAAGATACTATGAATTATCAATATTATATTTTCAATCTCTCCATAGTTTCTTTTCCCATCTTTCCCTTCTTTACCCACATACTCTAAATCCTCAAAGACAGCACAGGATCTGACTCTGAGATATGAAGAAGTTTAAGTAACAGGAAGGGGCTCATAGCACTTCAAATACATCATCGATATTTTGTCTTCCTAAAATTAAGAGTCTTCAGTTTGTACATATTACCTGAACTAACATGTCATCTTATCATGTTAAAATATTCTTTGCTTATTGACCATATCAATTAGCTCCTGAGATACAAATGCAATAACTGACACCCACACAATAGCTATTAAACCTGAGTGAGTTATGTGCCATTTTCTACATTGGACACACTTGCCAATTACACAGAATATAAAATTACTTCTTCTATCAGATCTTATGATGGTAGTGATAAATCTAGAAGAGCCCATCAGTAACATAAATTGAACCTGCATCAGATGTAGGTATAGACAGACACATGCTAAAAAGAAACTTAAAAGCATTAACAGATCATTGTCATGTTGACTAGAGTTAATTCCATTAATAACATTAATGGAATGTTTGGTATTTTTAGGTACTATCCTAATTAGTATAGTTAATCTTCACAATAATCTTATGAGCTATTTGGTATTATTTTTATGCATGAGAAGAAAGTGAGGGTCAGAAATGTTATGTAATGTTCCCAATGTCACACAGAAAGTAGTAAAGCTGAGCCTGTGTCTTTAGCCATTTGGCTATTCTGTATCCCTGGCACATTTTATACATATTACACTGAAACACAGAGAGAAGATTTACATAAATCATCACCTATAAAGACGTTCTGCCCAATAGCAGTAGCTGAGTTATATCACTGCTTCGAAAAAAATAAAATCTGTATTCTTTTTTATTTAACTTTGTTTTTTATTTTTTTAAATTTAAATCCAAATTAGTTAGTATATAGTGAAGCAATGATTTCAGTAGATTCCTTAATGCCCCTTACCCATTTAGCCCATCCCCTCTCCCCACAAACCCTCCAGCAACCCTCAGTTTGTTCTCCATATTTATGAGTCTCTTTTGTTTTGTCCCCCTCCCTGTTTTTATATTATTTTTGTTTCCCTTTCCTTATGTTCATCTGTTTTGTCTTTTAAAGTCCTCATAAGAGTGAAGTCATATGATATTTGTCTTTCTCTGACTAATTTCACTTAGACTCATACTCTCCAGCTCCATCCACGTGGTTGCAAATAACAAGATTTCATTCTTTTTGATTGCCGAGTAATACTCCATTGTATATATATACCACAATTTCTTTATCCACTCATCCATCGATGGACATTTGGGCTCTTTCCATACTTTGGCTATTGTTGATAGCACTGCTGTAAACACTGGGGTGCATGTATCCCTTGAAACAGCACACCTGCATCCCTTGGATAAATGCCCAGTAGTACAATTGCTGGGTTGTAGAGTAGTTCTATTTTTAGTTTTTTGAGGAACCTCCATACTGTTTTCCAGAGTGGCTGCACCAACTTGCATTCCCACCAACAATGCAAAAGACATCCTCCTTCTCTGCATCCTTGCCAACATCTGTTGTTGCCTGAGTTGTTAATGTTAGCCATTTTGACAGGTGTGAGGTGGTATCTCATTGTGGTTTTCATTTGTATTTCTCTGATGATGAGTGATGTTGAGCATTTTTTCAAGTGTTGGTTGGCCACCTGGATGTCTTCTTTGGAGAAGTGTCTATTTATGTCTTTTGCCCATTTCTTCACTGGATTATTTGTTTTTTGGGTGTTGAGTTTGAGAAGTTCTTTACGGATTTTGGATACTAATCCTAACCTAATATGTCATTTGCAAATATCTTCTTCCATTCTGTTGGTTGCCTTTTAGTTTCGCTGATTGTTTCCTTTGCTGTGCAGAAGCTTTTTATTTCATGAGGTCCCAGTAGTTCATTTTTGCTTTTGTTTCCCTTGCCTCCGGAGACGTGTTGAGTAAGAAGTTGCTGCGGCCAAGATCAAAGAGGTTTTTGCCTGCTTTCTCCTTGAAGATTTTGATGGCTTCCTGTCTTACATTGAGGTCTTTCATCCACTTTGAGTTTATTTTTGTGTATGGTGTCAGAAAGTGGTCCAGGTTCCTTCTTCTGCATGTCGCTGTCCAGTTTTCCCAGCACCACTTGCTGAAGAGACTGTCTTGATTCCATTGGATATTCTTTCCTGCTTTGTTAAAGATTAGTTGCCAATATGTTTGTGGGTCCATTTCTGGGTTCTCTATTCTATTCCATTGATCTGAGTGTCTGTTTTTCTGCCAGTCCCATACTGTTTGATGATGACAGCTTTGTAATATAGCTTGAAGTCTGGGATTGTGATGCCTCCTGCTTTGGTTTTCTTTTTCAAGATTGCTTTGGCTATTCAGGGTCTTTTCTGGTTCCATACAAATTTTAGGATTATTTGTTCTGGCTCTGTGAAGAATGCTGGTGTTACTTTGATAGGGATTGTGTTCAATATGTAGATTGCTTTGGGTAGTATCGACATTTTAACAATATTTGTTCTTCCTATCCAGGAGCATGGAATCTTTTTCCATTTCTTTGTGTCTTCTTCAATTTCTTTATAAGCTTTCTATAGTTTTCAGTGTATAGATTTTTTACCTCTTTGGTTAGATTTATTCCTAGGTATTTTATGGTTTTTGGTGCAACTGTAAATGGGATCAATTCCTTGATTTGTTTTTCTGTTGCTTCATTGTTGGTGTATAGGAATGCAACCGATTACTGTGCATTGATTTTATATCCTGCCACTTTGCTGAATTCATGAATCAGTTCTAGCAGTTTTTTGGTGGAATCTTTTGGGTTTTCCATATAGAGTATCATGTCATCTGCAAAGAGTGATTGACCTCCTCCTGGCCAATTTGGATGCCTTTTATTTCTTTGTGTTGTCTGATTACAGAGGCTAAGACTTCCAATACTATGTTGAATAATAGTGGCGAGAGTGGACATCCCTGTCTTTTTCCTGACCTTAGGGGGAAAGCTCTCAGTTTTTCCCCATTGAGGATGATATTAGCATTGGGTTGCTCATATATGGCTTTTATCATCTTGAGGTATGATCCTTCTATCCCTGCTTTCTTGAGGGTTTTTATCAAGAAAGGATGCTGTATTTTGTCAAATGCTTTTTCTGCATCTATTGAGATGGATCATATAGTTCTTGTCCTTTCTTTTATTGATGTGATGAATCACGTTGTTGTTTTGCAGATATTGAATGAGACCTGCATCCCATGTATAAATCCCACTTGTTCATGGTGAATAATTTTTTTAATGTATTGTTGGATCCAGTTGGCTAGTACCTTGTTGAGGATTTTTGCATCCATGTCAGGGAAATTGGTCTATAGTTCTCCTTTTTAGCGGGGTCTCTGTCTGGTTTTGGAATCAGGGTAATGCTGGCTTCACAGAAACAGTTTGGAAGTTTTCCTTCCATTCCTATTTTTTGGAACACTTTCAAGAGAATAGGTGTTAACTCTTCCTTAAATGTTTGGTAGAATTCCCCTGGAAAGCCATCTGGCCCTGGACTCTTGTTTTTTTGGCAGATTTTTGATTACTAATTCGATTTCCTTACTGGTTATAGGTCTGTTCCAATTTTCTATTTCTTCCTGTTTCAGTGTTGGTAGTGTATATGTTTCTAGGAATTTGTCCATTTCTTCCAGATTGCCCATTTTGTTGGCATATAATTGCTCATAATATTCTATTATTGTTTTTATTTCTGTTGTGTTGGTTGTGATTTCTCCTCTTCCATTCTTGATTTTACTTATTTGGGTCCTTTCCTTTTTCTTCTCGATCAAATTGGCTAGTGGTTTATCAATTTTGTTAATTCTTTCAAAAAACCAGCTTCTGGTTTCATTGATCTACTTTTTTTTTTTTTTTTGGAAAACCTGTATTCTTACTTATTGACTTATCCATGTCCTTCTACAGACACTTTAACATGTGTACCAGGAATCCCATAATATCCAGGGCAGTGCTAACACCAAGCAAGGTTCAATGAAGGCTTATTTGCTGAATGAAGGTTCATTTGCCTGAACACAGGCTCAGCCACCCAGTGAAATCAAAATATGATATTAAGAAATGGAACTAGTAACAGGGTGTGTAGGTGGCTCAGTTGGATAAGCGTCTGGTTTTGGCTCAGATCATGATATTGCGGTATTGTAGGTTGGAGCCCTGTGTCTGGCTCTGCACTGGCAATACAGAGCCTGCTTGGGATCTCTCTCTCCCCCAGCTTCTCTGCCTCTCCCCCACTTGCGCTCTCTCTCTCTCTCTCAAAATAAACTTAGGAAAAAAAAAAAAAGAAATGGGACTAGTATAATTAATTAATGATAAATAAACTAGTATAATTAAATTAAAAGTACTTCCCCACTAGCAATAGCATCAGTCTTTCCTCCTTTTCTGCCCCATTGTTAACAGTGCTATGGCATTATTTCCAAGTGTTTAAAGAGTCTACTGGCCTGTTGTGCTAATACCTGTTATTCCTAGGACCACTCCAAGATCTTAGAGTCACCATCAATATGCTTCAAAGATATGAGGGGCCCTGGGACAACCAGAGAAGCAAGAAGTTGTTCTGTCTAATGATCTTAAGTCATGAATCTTTAACTGTAGATATGCTTCCACTTGTGATAGGGGCTAAACTGAAGTCTCCCGCTTAAACATAACAAAAGTAATGCAAATTGTTGTCAAGGGGAATATTTATATAATTGAGAGACTAAACTGTTTGCAAGAACTTCAGATGCACTTTTTACCTAGATGCAGGTCAATATTGTTCCTTAAAAAGATACCGTGAATTGTTTGTTTTTTTTTTTTTTTTTTTTTTTTTTTTTAAATTTTTTTTTCAACGTTTATTTATTTTTGGGACAGAGAGAGACAGAGCATGAACGGGGGAGGGGCAGAGAGAGAGGGAGACACAGAATCGGAAACAGGCTCCAGGCTCTGAGCCATCAGCCCAGAGCCCGACGCGGGGCTCGAACTCACGGACCGCGAGATCGTGACCTGGCTGAAGTCGGACGCTTAACCAACTGCGCCACCCAGGCGCCCCAAGATACCGTGAATTGTAATGTTATCTTTTCATCAAAGGTTTTTCCTAGGTGATTTGACTTCAAATAACTATATGTATTAAGCAATTTAAGTACTTTTTTTCTGTGATGCTTTAAGCTTTAGAGTTCAAATTTTTCGCTAATGTTGCTTCTCAACTCTAATTAATGAGATTTAAGAAATGATCAGAATAACCAACAAAATATGAATTCAAAGTAGTTTGGGGAAGGGTAGATAAAATTGCTTAATGGACTAAAGAACATCAATTGCTTAATTGTACAGAATACATTGGGCTGAAACAATAGCACTCAGTTTCTATCAAATCTTCCATCAGCAGACATAGAAGTTTTCTGGATGCTTAGACAAATGCTCTTTCCAGTTTTCGTAGAACTATACGATTTTTAGGCAAGGGCAACTTGATCTGAGTTGAATGCATGAGAAACAGCAGAAACACTATTTCAAGTGACCCCAAAATCATAGGACAACATTTGCTGAAACACTCCACAACTAATCAATGAAGAATGGGTATGTGTATCACTTGTAGGCCCTAACATGTTTAGGAAGGTAGTCTAGTTTGGGCCTTGGGGGGCACCTGGGTGTCTCAGTCGGTTAAGCATCGGATTCTTGATTTCAGCTCGGGTCATGATCTCGTGGTCCAGCAGATCCAGCCCCACATCTTAGGATTCTCTTTCTCTCTCTCTCCCTCCCTCCCTCTCCGCCCCTCCCCTCTGCTTGTGTTTGTGTGTGTGCACGCACGTGCTCTTTCTCTCTCTCAAAAGAAACAAACATAAAAAGACAGTAGTTTGTGCCATGGACGGTGGCTGATGTATGTGCCATAATGGTGACTCTGATTATTTCTCTATGAAATAGAAATTATTAAGCATACTTTCAAACATTAAATCTCAAGCTCTAAAATGAAATTTGCCCCTAAGCAATATACAACACTGTTGATATAACACTGAATTATTACTCATTTTGACCTTAAGCCTTTGGAAGAATCCAGATGGACAATCCAGGAACATTCTACCTTGTCCACTCACCAACATAAAGCCATTCATGGGGCACCATGGGTGGCTCAGTTGGGTAAGCGTCCGACTTCAGCTCAGGTCATGATCTCTCGGTCTGTGAGTTCCAGCCCCATGCTGGGCTCTGTGCTGACAGCTCAGAGCCTGGAGCCTGCTTTGGATTCTGTGTCTCCCTCTCTCTCTGCCCCTCCCCTGCTCATGCTCTGTCTCTCTCTGTCTCAAAACTAAATAAAAATATTAAAAAAAAAAAAAGCCATTCACCCAGCCTTAAATTAGACAGCATGCAGTTAAATGGAAGATTTGCAACATTGCAAAAAAAAGAAAAATGGAAAAACAAAAGGGTAGTCTCTTTAATTATATTCCGTAACTTAAAACATACCTATTACTTTCCCATATATAATAACGAGATGAAAGGTAACAAGATAATATATTTAAAAAAATACCGGGAGAGGAAAAATAAAACATTAGCTATGTCACTTTGTGTTAATCTCAGATAGGTCTTAGGGACCACACTGATATTTATGCCATTATTGTCTGATAGAACTTTCTGTGATGATAGAAATGCTCTAGATATGTTCAATATAGAAGCCACTAGTCACATGTGGCTACTGAGCACTGGAAATGTGGCTAGTCCAACTAAGAAACTAAAATTTTATCTTTAATTTTACATAGTCTCATGTGACTAGTGACTTCTGTAGTGGAAAGTGTAGTTCTATATGTCTCTCTTTACCACCGTTGACAATGACACTCTTAAATGTCTGAAATGCAAAATATGACAATTAAGTCTATCAGGGTTTTTTTGTTTTTTTGTTTTTTTTGCAGAAACAACAAAGTCAATACTGTAAGTGACTAAGGATTATTTTTTGTCATGCTCCATGCCATCTTCACTATGCCCCAGGCTGAGGGGGAAGCCTCATGACAAAAGGGAAGAAAAGAGAAACGGATGACTGCAATCTGGGTTTTAAATTTCTGTTTAAAAGTAATTCATGTCACTTCCACCCACATTATTGGCCCAAACTAGCAATGGCCTCTCCTGATTTCAATAGGATGGAGCCTAGTGTCACATGACAAAGCTGTCAATGGGACCAGGCAATACAATCCTCCTCCAGGGAGCAGTAGCAAAAATCTCCAAAAATATTGTAATCTACCACAAGAATAAAAGTTTTATTTCAGTCAGTGGACATATACAAGTTATAAGACATTCTGGTTTATAGCTTTTTTGGACAGTCAGGATATAAAACACCCCTAGATCTTATAAAGAGCTCTTCTCCAGCCACCTTCCAATAGTAACAACAACAACAACAACAACAACAACAAACAACAAAAATCACAATAAAGACAGCAGCAACACAGATAAGAGCAGCAATAACACCAGCAATGAGCCCTCCTCTGTGCTGGTTTGTACTGGTTGCAGGTGCTTTACACACACAATTTCACTGTATTCTCTCACCAGCTCCAGGACGCTGGTATCATTTCCATCAGCCCCTTGCAAGAGAGGAAGCAGAGGCTCAGAGTAAGAGATCTAGGAAACTGTATTACTCAATTATATCACAGATGCCTCAGCTAGGACTGGCTTCTGATCTTATTCTTGTCCCACCCCTATTCCTGGTATCAAAGTTGATCTTCATCAACTGTAATGTTCATATTTAGAGGTAGCTGCAATGCAGAATTTGCCTGGAAACTTCCTACCCGGCACTCTTCATCCCCTACCTCTTTACACTTCCCAAGATTCTAAGCAGCCACCAATGAATGTCACCATCACCTATACCAGTCCATGACAAGAAGATACTATCTTCCCATCAACTTTCCTGGAAAATGTGCACTTCTTGGGTCTATTTAATTAACACCTTTGATTAGCTATTCAACCTAGAATATGGGCTGACCTCACATACAAACGGCCACCTATATAGTACCTAACACTTGGAAATTGGAGATGTCCTCCAGTCTAGATGTTCTAGAAAAATGGTGAGAGGATGGCCCCAAGGCCTAATAACAGCAGGTGTCGGAAGGGATAGATAAGAGTTCAGGTCAAAATCATCCTTCAGAGGGCTTGAAAATAACTGAGTTAAGAGTCTAAGGAAATAATAGTATCAGAAAATTCACCAACTTAGGCAATTAAACAACAAGCAAGCTGAGAAGGAGCCATCATCAGAGGGATGTAGCCAGTCAGCTGATGCTCTGGCTACATGATGAGTTAGCAAGCAGAATAAGGAGGGGTACCTGGGTGGCTCAGTCAGTTAAGCGTCTGACTCCTGGTTTTGGGTCAGGTCATGATCTCACGGTTTGTGAGTTTGAGCCCGGAGTCAAGCTCTGTGCTGACAGTGTGGGGCCTGCTTGGGATTCTCTCTCTTCGCCCCATCTCTTTCTCTCTCTCAAAATAAATACATAAACCTTTTAAAAATACAAAGCAGAATAAGGAAATGAGGCAAAGAAAATACACTACATTAATTATTGATCCCATTAGACGTGCGCTGAACAACTGCTTACGACAGCTCTTGGATGCACGCATTATTTATCTTCATTCTACACATGAGGAAACCAAGGCAATGAGAAGATACATTCACTGCCCCAGCCACAAAGTATAAGTGATTCATTTCAAACCTAGGTCTATCTGATTTTGAGGAGAGGTTCTTAACTGCCAACATCAGTATAATTTTTAGAAAGTAAAAGTACATGACTGCCAGTTTAGGCATGCCTAAAATGAGTACCAGAGCTTATCAGCTGATTTGATGTTAAGAAACTGTTTCCTATGGCAAATTTCCTTTCTCAGATGTCAAAACTGACTGAAAAGACAAATACATCATTCTCCATTTTCAACTTTCCCTTCATGAGTGTGGGTGATGGAGATCTGACTGCATTGTGATTGCAGTATATTTCATTAATGTAATCAGTGACTTAGCCAACCCTTAAAGTATGTTTATTCTAACAAGTAGAAACAAATGAGCTAACATCTCTGCCAGTAATAAAGGCTTAAAACCAGAGAAACAGTGTAGGTAAGAATCTACAACCTCAGAATGGATTTGCTCTATTAAATAGCACACAAAAATCAACTCCAAATGTCAATGAAATATACCTACATTGTGCAGGTAGGTCAGGGGCAGGTCTGCTTTCATTAGTTGGATGTCAGCTGAGTATTTGGTACAGCACGGAAACGTTTCCATATTTTAAAACAAATAAATGAGCATCTCCTAGTAGCAGCAAGTTAAAACTAACATGAGGAGACTAAAATTTGGAAAGGCGTCTAATTAATTGGTGATGGCCAGGAGACACAGAAGTTAATTAACTTGGGAGAAAAGGCAAAAGGCAGAGCCTGAAAGGGGAAAAGAGGCGACTCCAGATTCAATGGACTCTCTTAGTTTGTGCTCTCACCCCCTTATTGTAAGGTACTATGGCTTGTGATAAGGGAAAAATCACACTCATGCTATCATTTTAAACTCTATGCAGCAAGTAGAAAAGCAAAAGTTTCAAACTCCATTAAAAGGAGATAATCTACAGGTTAAGCATGAAGAAAACACGACAGGGTATAAGCAATTCCCATCTTCCAAATAACCAGAATCACTGTCTAAATAATCGCTCTTTATTCCCTAATCTCACCTCAGAAAAAGTTAACAAATGCAGGTGGCTTATATTAAATATAGAAAGATCCTTTCCTTAAACAAATGAAAAATAAAGTAGGAAAATTGAATCAACAGCTGAGGAAAGTGCACATGTCTCCACCCCAGGCCCCACATCATAAAATGACAGCTGTGAAATGAAATAAATAAAAAAGAAAGATAAAGGTATACCAGTGTACCTGCACTAGAAAGCAGAGAGTATACCACAGGCTGACCAGAACATGAGCAATTACTGCAACATTTTAAAGTGGAAGGAATTGGAATACCAGAGAAAGAAGAAAGAAGCTAATATTATCATCCAAAGGACAGGAGAAAACACTTTCTGGGTATTAGCAATTCCAGGGCTTTTCCAATCAGAGTAAAACTTATTAAAGAATCAAGAGAGGACCACCAGCTTAGTTAATGTTACAACTCCACTGAACTGATTCCATCAAGTTTGCTTATAATGAACAGCAGAGGGAGTGATATGTGCCCCAAGGATAAAACCCTAAGTAATCCTTTTAAATGAATCAATAGCAATCCTCAGAAAGAGAAAGAAAGCTGGAGGAATCACGCTCCCTGCTTTTAAACTCTATTACAAAGCTATAGTAATTAAAACTATATGATAGGGGCATAAAATAGACACATAGATCAATAGAACAGAATAGAAAGCCCAGATATAACCCCACATATATATGGTCAATTTATTTATGACAAAGGGGCCAAGAATATACAGCAGTGAAAGGACAATTTTGTCAATAAATGGTGCTTAGAAAACAGGACAACTACATGCAAAAGAATGAAACTCAAACACTATCTTAATAGTTTACACAAAAGTTAATTCAAAATGGATTAAAAACGTGAACGTAATGTAAGACCTCAAACTACAAAACTCCTACAAGAAAATATAGAGGGTAAGTTCTTTGACATAAATCTTGGCAATAACGTTTTTTGAAACCGACAGCAAAAGTAAAAGCGACAAAATAAAAAATGAACAAGGGAGATTACATTAAACCAAAAAGCTTTGCATAATAAAATGCAAAGGCAACCTACAGAATGGGAGAAAATATCTGCAAATTACATATCTGATAAGGAGCTACTATTCAAAATACATAATGAACTCCTATAACTCAATAGCAAACACAAAAACAACAACAAAAAACAACCGAACCAACAACCCAATTAAAAAATGGGCAGACAATCTGAACATTTTTCCAAAGAAGACATACAGATGATCAACAGGTATGTGAAAAGATGTTCAACATCATTAACCATTAGGGAAATGCAAATTAAAACCACAATGAGATCTCACTTCACACCTGTTAGATTGGCTATCATCAAAAAGGTAAGAAATAACAAGCACTGGCCAGGATGTGGAGAAAAGGGAACATTTGTGCACTGTTGATGGGAATGTAAATTGATACAGTCACTATGGAAAACATGATGTGGTTTCCTCAAAAAATTAGAAACAGAACTACCATATGGTCCAATAAATCCACTTGTGGATATTTATCCAAAGTAAATAAAAACACTAAATCAAAAACATATCTGCATCCCGATGTTCACTGCATCATTATTTACAATGGCCAAGATATGGAAACAACCTAAGTGTCCATCAATGGAGATATAGTACATATATATATTATATAAACTTCTCTGTATATGTAAAATAGAATATTATTCAGCCATAGAAAAGAATGAAATCATGTCATTTGCTACAGCATATAGATGGACCTACAGGGCATTATGCTAAGTGAAATAAGTCAGACAAAGGACAAATACCTTATGATTTCTCTTAAATGTGGAATCCAAAAACAAATAAAAAACAAGCTCATAGGTAGAACAGATTGATGGTTACCTGGGGTGGGGTGTGGTGGTGTGTGGGAAAAATGGGTGCACTCTGTTGTTTTTTTTTTTAGTTAAATAAATTCAATCTTAATTTTGAAAATAAAATTGGAATAAATAAAACAATAGCATGACAAGGAAGAAAAAGGACAAGCGCAGATTAAATTTCCAAGTTCTGCTGACACTGGAAGAAGAAATAAAGGAAGGAAATACCTGACTCCAGTTAATGGGCCAAGGACAAAGCATTGGGTTGCCTTCTCAGAAATGGAGTTCAGACACCACAGTATCACAGATTTGATTGTGGGGCAGGATAAATAAGACAGATCTTGGTAATTTATGTCTCCCAGGAAGCCGGAAAGACTTAATTCTCAGGAAATCAGCAACACTAACAGTCCTCTGGTCATATGGCCTGTCTCTCTCCTCCAATCAGAACCACTATTCCCTGAAAAGTCAACAGACTTACAATACACATTAAACAGAAATCCATTAGAGTTGATGTAACATTTCAGGAAAAAACACCAACTTTTACTCATCGATTCCACAAATGTTTAAGTACCTACTGCATAAGTAACAGGAACTTCTTAAGATCTTAAGATCTTAAGAATATAGTAGGGAACAAAACAAAATACTGTCCTCATGGAACATACACTCTGGGGGGGGGGGTGTAAAAATATCCAAAAAAAAACCCCAAAACATATAAATACAATATAGTATGAGTCCCAGGAGAATTAAAGTAGGGTAGAGAAACAGGAAGTAGCAAGTGACTAATAACAAAGTTAACCTCACAAAAGATAAAAGGGAAGAAATAATATAGATAAAAGTAGGCACTAAAAAGCTTCCATAGCACACGAAGTTCTGCTCCCCTTTGTTCCACACATATACCAGTGATGAGTAACATATAAAAACAAGCAATCAGCTATTTCCAGGACCCCAAACAAAGCAACTATCTCCATGAAGACATGGCCTTACAGATCAATGAGGCCTGCTTGGTTCCAGATCATGAAAGCAGGTTGTGGATGGGGAGGTCAGGATAAGGGAGACCCAGCGTGCTCATTCAACAAATGGGCCCAGGATCTCTGTTTGAAGCCAAAACTTGGGGTGGGGCTACAGACATTAGAAAGGAAGCTAATGAAAAATGCTGCCTGATGCTATTATGGCTCCTGAAGCAAGGACACTGACACACACTGCAAGTGGAGACAGAGAAGAGGCTGAGGGGCTCAATAACTGGATGTAGATTCAGCCCATATGTTCCCAGGGAAGGAACTGAGACTCAATTATCAGACATGATTTCAGAATGTTGGATAGAGAAAACTATAAAACTGTTAGGGAATGGGAATCCAGAGGCGGAGAGTGAGACAACAGTAGCAATAATCAACCAATCAACATGAGTTTTCAAGCCCAAATTTAAAACTCTTGAAGAAAGTCTATAGGGATAAAGCTGACCAACAAAATCAACACACAGAATATGAATTTCTTTCAGATTAAATGAATTTTATAGTGTGTTTTGACAAAGACTTTATTTTTTTTTCAACTTTTTTTTTTTTTTTAATTTATTTTTGGGACAGAGAGAGACAGAGCATGAACGGGGGAGGGGCAGAGAGAGAGGGAGACACAGAATCAGAAACAGGCTCCAGGCTCTGAGCCATCAGCCCAGAGCCTGACGCGGGGCTCGAACTCACTGACCACAAGATCGTGACCTGGCTGAAGTCGGACGCTTAACCGACGGCGCCACCCAGGCGCCCCTTGACAAAGACTTTAAAGTAACAACATTTATCGTGCTCATAATAGTATCAGTGACAATATTATCATAATAATATTTGTGATATTAATATTGATAATAAAATCATGATAATCATGATAATATTAGTGATAAAGGTTATTATGATGGTGCTGGTGCCAATGACAATATCACTACCGATAATGAGAGCTAACAGCAATTGAAAACGTACTATGTGCTAGGCGTTGCTCTAAACATCTTTACATAAAGTAACTTTTTTTTTTTTATGTTTATTTATTTTTGAGAGAGAGAGAGACAGAGTGAGAGTGGGCGAGGGGCCAGCGGAGAGACACAAAATCCGAAGCAGGCTTCAGGCTTGAGCTGTGAGCTGTCAGCACAGCACAGCTTGAACCCACAAACTGCGAGATCATGACCTGAGCCAGTCGAACGTCCAACCGGCTGAGCCACCCAGGAGCCCTTACATAAGGAAACTCTTAAATTCCATGCATCCTCAAAATAACTTAAAATATATATTTGCATTACCCTGATTCCATTGATGAGGAAACTGAGGCATGGTCTAGTTGAGTACCTAACTTGCCTAAAGAAACACAGCTGTTATATGAAAAGCTGGAATTCAAACCCAAGCAGACTGCCTCCAGAACCTATGAATTTAACTACACCAGTTTTTCTGAAGGAGTAAAAAGTATTGAAAATCCCTTTAAAAGAACAAGAGATTATAAAACACAATGAAGCAGAAATGAAACAAGGATTTTGGGATATAAAGAATTACCAAAGTGAAATATTAAGAAATGAACACACAGTCGTGCAAATAAAAATTAAATATATGTGATAAATTCTGGACTGGACAAAGTAGAGAATTAGAAATGAAAACTTCCAGGGAATTCATTCAGAGCACAGCACAGAGATAAGAATGCAGACAAGAGATTGTTAAAAATAATATGAAAGAGCAATTATGTCTCATGAAGGATAGATTGAGAGGTTCCAATAATTGGTTATTAGGCGTTCCTGAGGGAGATAAAAGGGATGTTAGATATAATGTGGAAGAAAATAATGGCTGACAATCTTAAGAACTGAAGAAAGATGTGAATTCTCAGAAATACAAGGTGGGGTCATCAGAGTGAAATCACGAACATTAACAAAAAAGTGACAATCTGAAAAGCTACAAAGAAGAGAAAGATAATGTGAAGGAAAAAAAAAAAAAGACTAGATGGATAGGAGATTTCTCTTTGGCAACAATAACCCCAAGAGAAAATGGGGTAATATTTTAAAGAACTAAGAGTAAAAATAAACTAGAATTTAGTATTCAACTGAGTTTTTATCATTGACTCATATTATATATTGTCCTTTCTCATAAAAGAATTATATGCCCTCATCCCCATGACAAAAGGCCATAAGATTTACCTTGGCCAATGCAATGGGAGGGGAACTGATATGTGCCCCCTCTGTGCAAAAGCTTTAAGAAACATAGTTTGGAGTTGTCTTGGTCTTTCATCCATGGTACAAAAGTGACATATTGCAAACTAGGGCTGCTCTAGTCAGATTCCCAAAATGAGTAGACACCAGCAGCTGACCTATAATGAACATATTAACATAAGAAAATAAAAAAATAAGCTTTTGCTTTACAAGGTCCAACCAAATCAAAATAGTGGTTCCTTCTAGGTTTCTCTCTTTTCAGAAAAAATAATGGAATTGGGAAAGAGTAGTAAATAGGTTAGAGAGGAATCAACTGACTTCTTTAAAAATAATAGTAAATAAGTAAAACCCAAAACTGTTTTATTTTTCTGAAGGGCAACAAAATGGAAAAACATGTGCTAAATCTAGTTAAAGAAAACATATAGAGGACGAATTGAATAGCATCAAAGATAGAAGACCCAATATTCATGCAAGTCCCATACCTTCTATTATGGGCTAAACTGTGTTCCCTCAAAATTCATATGATGAAGTCCTAACCCCCAGTACCTAAGAATATAACTGCACTTGGAGACAGGTCCTGTAAAAAAGTAATTAAGGTAAAATGAGGTTACTAGGGTGGACCCTAATCCAACATGACTGGTGGCCTCTACAAGCCAAGGAGATAGAATTTAACCAACCCTGTTTACAGGTTAATGTTAGACTTCTAGCCTCCAGAATTGTGATCAAATAAATTTCTGTTGTTTAAACCACCTAATCTGTGGTACTTTGTCATGGCAGCCCAAGAAAACTAATATACACAGGTTAAGGAAGTCCCCTCATTAAACGTAAGTGTGCCTTACATTTTCTGTTACTTCACAACCCTCACAAATCCTAATACATTCAGTCATTTTATTTGGGTGCACCTTTTTTTTTTTTTTTTGAAATGTCTTGAAAAAAACATTTAACTTACTGCAATTTTAATTTGCAAAATTTATAGTACTAGAAAAATTTTCTCAGAGGCTCAGGTGTTCTTTACAGATGAAGAAAATACAGAAGTGTATATAAATTATTATTTCAAACCTCTCCTTCTCTAAAGAATTGCAACCCTGCCTTGACCACCATCTTTGGCGGGAAAACCTATTGATAATTTAAAAACTGGTGCTTTTTGAAGATTTATTTTGGGAACACTGAGACGATGAATTGAATTCAACTCAATTATTGATTTGTTCCAATTTTATTATAATACAAATCTAAGCATTAAAGCTTTACTAGCTCCAACCTAAAAACATCCAAATCCAGAAAAAAAAATTCAGCTTCTCACTGTATCTTCAATATAATGAAAACAAATTATCACAACAAATCATTATTATTTGTAAGAACTCCAAGTTGCAAATAATTAAAAGGAAAAAAAATAATAACCTATCTTCAAAATGGCAATGAGGAGTTTAAGAGAAAATGAACATGCATTGTCTAGATGTTTGTTACAAGTCTGAGGGACTCAGGAAAATTTTAAAAGAAAAGATTTTGGAAACAACTGTAAATAAATGTATATCTAATTAATGTGATCAATGCTATTACATTTATAAAAAGTGTCACTCACTCGAGCAAAACTGGAAACTGTATGCTTCTATTCTGTGCTACCATGGTGTTACTGTATTGTTTTGTTGAAAGCTTTGTTTTTTGAGGAAAAAAGATATCATCTTGGTACTGCTCTTAAATAGAACTTAACATTGGTCTCCCTTTTGCCCAGGTTTTCCCTGCTTTGACCGTTGCCTGGTACTCAGATTTTTATCAATAAAAAGTTCTTTTTTATAACTTTCTTAATGTTTATTCATTTTTTGAGAGTGAGACACAGAGAACGAGCAGGTAAAGGGCAGACAGAGGAGGAGACACAGAATGCGAATCAGGCTCCAGGCTCTCAGCCATCAGCACAGAGCCCAACATGGGGCTCAAACTCATGAACTGTGAGATCATGACCTGAGCTGATGTCAGATCCTTAACCAATTGAGCCACCCAGGCACCCCAATAAAAAATACTTTAAAACAGACACCGAAAATTTGGAAGAACATGGTTATAGCACATGATTATCTAATTTCACTATGAAGTTAATAAAAGTGCACAGGACTAAATCTTTCAGTGTGTCTAACCTACAAATGTGAGATGAAACCAAAATCCCAGATATTCACTAGTAGTATAACAGATCACTATTTCTAAAACCTAAAGCCATCACTCTTCATTCATCAGCCACTTATACATACACTCACCTCCAATTTTCAGTTCATTTTTATAAAGACCTATCACCATTTTTTAAAAATAATATAACCTTAAGATTATTATTGAAAAAGATTTTTATCAGTGAGAAAGATTCTATACTTGACTTTTTAAATATACATTTGACTCACCGACAGCTATCTTGAGCCATAAGAGAATTATCACATTTATTTGTTTTTTGTTTTTTTTTTACTATCTTACCTTTAACTTCTACTAAATCAGAGAATCCTTCTTCAATCAACAGGTCATCAGAGGAATGACTAGATGCATAAGGTAGCTCTTTAGAATGTTGTAGGCAATCACATCAAACACAGACCCAGAAAGAGTATAGCAGTTTGTCATAGACAACAGCTTCCAGCATTTTATCAGACAGCAAGTTCTCAAATATAACACACTGAAAAGTTACAAGGCTAAATATTTCCATTAGGGGTATTAAAGCAAATAGATTTATAAAAGACAGTCTATTAAGCTGATTGTCTTCTTGAATTAAAAATAAGCAGTAAGAACTAGAAACCACAGCTCTATAAGTTAAATGGCCTTGGACTGTAGGTAAGGTACTGGTGGTATCAAATAATCTTTAACAAATGCCAAGTTCTTTGACAGACTTCTCCATTACTAACATATGGCTCATCAATAACAAAAGTATCGCAAGGCAGATTTCTGGGGAAGAGTATCAAAACTAAATCTAAGATCAATTTAGCCATTCTCAAACCTTGTGTCATGTCAAACCAGAACACAACACAATCACTGTGTCTACAATGAAAACAGGACCCATAGACCTTTTCTATATCTTATAATTAGAAGGTTAAAAACCTTTTCTATATCTTATAATTAGAAGGTTAAAAACCTCCTTTCTGTGCCAAAGACAAACTACAGAACTATGAACAGAATTATAAGCAGGTGATTGACTGATAACTGACCAAAAAAAGTTTGGGTATGTGAATAGTATGAACTGAAATTCACCACTCTTTTTGCAAGCTGAGCAAATTGGATGCTTTATTTTAATGAGCCATGGAGAAGGACTGATTGATTATAGGGGATGTTGCTTTACGGTTTACTGTTCACAAATCACTGATCTCCTTATTGTATTGTCTATATACAGTAATCTGTTCTCTCCTTCTTGCTTTTTGGAAAAAACAGAGGGGACAGGTTGGGGAGAATTTTACATCTTCAAAATTATCCTCACATATCAAAACTGACAGGCCCTTGAAGTTTAAAAGCACCTTTCAAAATTCCAATTTAGTAAAAACAAAAACAAGAGATTTACACCAAACAGACGACACGTATAAATTGACCTTGAATCCCAGAGGCCTGCCAATTATAAGTTTCTTATATTTCTAAGCATATTTTTCTGGCAATCCAAATAGAACATACGAGCTAGTTACTGACTATAAAATAAACAAGTCTATACCATTTATTAGGAATTAAAAAGTTCAAACTGGAAAGAAATACTGTTTAAAATAATCCTCACAAAAAGCACAGAAGTCTTCTGTTCACCTGTGAAATTAACCTGACATTATCATTAAACAAATTTTGAAATACATATTAAGCAACAAAAGAAAGTGCAATGAAAATAAACACAAAAAATGTTTTTAAAACATACACTATCTTGGAACTGATTACACTACAGTCAGTATATTAAAATACTTGTTGAATCTAGGTTCTATGAGAAGGAACTACAGAGATAATCAACATTCAAATTAACAAATCCAATATAGCTAAGATTTTTAGGTAAAATGAAAAATATTCACCTACAAAACACAGGGAGTAAGGAATGGGGAGGGAACCATAACAATTCTGAACCAAGTTCCAAGGTTTTTAACACTTTACTTGGCCTCTTATTTTTCACTGCCAATTATAGACATTTGTGCCCATTAAAGGCACATCTGTAGTATAGTTTATGTTTCCATTTCTTCTAAAATTTCACTGGATCCCTAAATCAATTGATTAATTTCATTTCAGAAGAACAGCCTATGCTTTCTATTTCAGAAATATATTTTCTAATTGGAAAGTACTATAGCATCTGGGGAAAATATTATATATCACATGAAAATTAAGCAAAATCAAAAGATAATACTATTCTGCATAATAATTCCATTGAAGTTTGTGAAATTAGTAAATTAAGTGAAAACTTATCAGTTGCAATTTAATTCTTATCTGTCTTTATCCCCTCCAAATAATCTGTTCTGAAGCTCAAAGTTCCAAACTTTGTCTCTAAAATATTTGAGGTTAAAAGAAAAAAAAAGGTGTAATGGCTAGAAATCTTTTTAGAAAAGAGAGGTAAGCATCTATGTATAATATGACCTATATAATAGCACTTCCCATATTTTGGATGTTTTTTTGTCCCCTGAAATCTATTTCAGGACCAGGATTAATAATAACAGGGAAATTTACAGTCTGAGCAAAAATTTAAAATTACCATTCTACTAGAAGATTTACATAATTATAAACCATTTTAAAACAACTCCATCCTGAAATTATAAAGAAACTCTTTGTGGTATTTGTTTGCACAATTAAAGGAAGCCAGAATATCCATTGAAAGAAATATATTATCATTTCTTGCTTCACTAAAACCATTGTTTCATTAATGAGCTGATAAGCATTTTTTAAAATGCATTAAACGAAAGGAATATCACATTCAGAAATGAAAAACTGCTTACAACCTATAATCCTGGCCTACTTTTGGTTTTCCGGAAGGAGATATGTATGCCTTTCTTTACTTTCCTTTTAAGCATCAGAACTCTAGAAAAGATAAGCTTCCATAAACTCCTGGATATTAATTAATAAATCCAAGGATGTGCTATCTTCACAGCAAAAACTATAAATAAAGGATTTTGAATCACTGGTCCTTTATAGGAAATTGACAGTGCTTCTGATTGGCAAATTTCGAAATAATTCAGCAGAAAACATAAAATAAATAATCGCGTAAATAGGATTATGAAAAAGGGGTCCATTTTATTTCCCTACACAAAAGAATCTTTTAAAAAGCTTATTAAATACTATTTTTTTCCACTTTGAAAAATGTACACATTTTTGGTATTAGAGAACTGGTAAAGAGCTAACAGATTTTAATCCAAATACATGGGTTCCAAACCTAGCTTTGACACTTCAATTGTGTGATCTCTGAACCTGAGAGGATAACAATATCTAAATCAAAGAACAATTGACATGATGATTAAAAACAATTAACACTATGCTTAGTGTTCAATAAGCAGTCTGGGAATGGTGTTTTATAATAATTGTTCCTGTAATTACTCACTATCATCACCATCCTTGCAGATATTTTGGAGACCACATCACTATAAAAATTTTCCATTCCCCCGCAAAAAATAAAATACAAATAAATTTTCCACTTCTGCTGACAAATGATCTCAAAATACTCAGTCTGTGACACATCCCATGATTTCCATAAAATGTCATGTTCTGAAAATATTCAAAGTTAAATGCAAAACATATTTTAAAACAGATAAAAAAATGTTTAAGGGCTCAATTTTCTGCTTATAAGAAAATTTCATTATTGAATTTTAGAAAGCTCTATCGTTTCAAATGAAGAAAAAGTATGACTCAAAATGTGTGTACATATATATATATATGTACGTATACGCATATATACCAGTATATGTGTGAATGAGATAGGAAATAGAGCTATATTTAATACTAACTTGCTTTATTTACACCATATATACTGCCTCCCACATAGCTCTATTATAGAGAAAAGAAGATATTAAGGTACGATAGTCACAACTGGCTTAACCACCAGAAAACTTAATTTCATATTTTCCCCTGTTAAGTGACCCAAATACCTTGTCACATTACATAAAAGATACAATTCCCTATTAACCCATAAGGACACTACTCATAGAGCATATTACTTTTTTTTTTTATTTTTTAAATTTACATCCAAGTTAGTTACCATATAGTGCAACAAAGATTTCAGAAGTAGATTCCTTAATGCCCCTTACCCATTTAGCCCACACCCCTCCCACAACCCCTCCAATAACCCTCTCTGTTCTCTATATTTAAGAGTCTCTTATGTTTTGTCCCCCTCCCTGTTTTTATATTATTTTTGCTTCCCTTCCCTTATGTTCATCTGTTTTGTATCTTAAAGTCCTCATATGAGTGAAGTCATATGATATTTGTCTTTCTCTAATTTTGCTTAGCATAATACCCTCTAGTTCCATCCATGTAGTTGCAAATGGCAAGATTTCATTCTTTTTGATTGCTGAGTAATACGCCATTGTATATATACACAACATCATCTTTATCTATTCATTCATCGATGGACATTTGGGCTCTTTCCATACTTTGGCTATTGTTGATAGTGCTGCTATACACATTGGGGTTCATGGAGCACATTACTTCTTGTTTAAGATACAGAACTGTTGTAAAACTCAAATGGAACACCCATTGACTTTCATGAAACCATTAATTACAGGCACTTTGCTTTAATCTCACAATCACTCCCACTCCTTTTCACTCTCTCCTGCTCCCTTATGTGATCCTTTCTATTTCGTCATTCATTCATTCTTCCTCACTTACAGAAAATTTCAAATACACAAAAAAATAGTATATTTACAATGCCTTGCTATTCAAGGTGTGATGATGAACATTTGAGTTCTTTCTGCCATTGTAAACAATGATTCTATGAATTGATTTTCTATTCTTATCAGTGATTCTATGAACATTCTTTTTTTTAATATGAAATTTATTGTCAAATTGGTTTCCATACAACACCCAGTGTTCATCCCAACAGGTGCCTTCCTCAATGCCCATCACCCACTTTCCCCTCCTTCCCACCCACCCCCCATCAACCTTCAGTTTATTCTCAGTTTTTAGGAGTCTCTTATGGTTTGCCTCCCTCCCTAACTTTTTTTTTCCCCTTCCTCTCCCCCCATGGTCTTCTGTTAAGTTTCTCAGGATCGACGTAAGAGTGAAAACATATGGTATCTGTCTTTCTCTGTATGGCTTATTTCACTTAGCATCACACTCTCCAGTTCCATCCACATTGCTACAAAAGGCCATATTTCATTCTTTCTCATTGCCAAGTAGTATTCTGTTGTGTATGTAAACCACAACTTCTTTATCCATTCATCAGTTGATGGACATTTAGGCTCTTCCCATAATTTGGCTATTGTTGAAAGTGCTGCTATAAACATTGGGGTACAAGTGCCCCTATGCATCAGCACTCCTGTATCCCTTGGGTAAATTCCTAGGATTGTAATGCTGGGTTAAAGGGTAGATCTACTTCTAATTTTTTGAGGAACCTCCACACTGTTTTCCAGAGCAGCTGCACCAGTTTGCATTCCCACCAACAGTGCAAGAGGGTTCCCATTTCTCCACATCCTCACCAGCATCTATAATCTCCTGATTTGTTCATTGTAGCCACTGTGACTGGCGTGAGGTGATATCTCAGTGTGGTTTTGATTTGTATTTCCCTGATGAGAAGCGACGTTGAGCATCTTTTCATGTGCCTGTTGGCCATCCAGATGTCTTCTTTAGAGAAGTGTCTATTCATGTTTCTGCCCATTTCTTCACTGGATTATTTGTTTTTCGGGTGTGGAGTTTGGTGAGTTCTTTATAGATTTTGGATATTTGTCTGATATGTCATTTGCAAATATCTTTTCCCATTCCATTGGATGCCTTTTAGTTTTGTTGATTGTTTCCTCTGCAGTGCAGAAGGTTTTTATCTTCATGAGGTCCCAATAGTTCACTTTTGCTTTTAATTCCCTTGCCTTTGGGGATGTGTCAAGTAAGAAATTGCTGCGGCTGAGGTCAGAGGGGTTTTTTCCTGCTTTCTCCTCTAGGGTTTTGATGGTTTCCTGTCTCACATTCAGGTCTTTTACCCATTTTGAATTTATTTTTGTCAATGGTGTAATAAAGTGGTCTAGTGTCATTTTTCTGTATGTTGCTGCCCAGTTCTCCCAGTACCAGTTGTTAAAGAGACTGTCTTTTTTCCATTGGATATTCTTTCCTGCTTTGTCAAAGATTAGTTGGCCATGCTTTTGTGGGTCCAATTCTGGGTTCTCTATTCTATTCCATTGGTCTATGTGTCTGTTTTTGTGCCAATACCATGCTGTCTTGATGATGACAGCTTTGTAGTAGAGGCTAGAGTCTGGGATTGTGATGCCTCCCGCTTTGGTCTTCTTCTTCAGTATTACTTTGGCTATTTGGGGTCTTTTGTGGTTCCATACAAATTTTAGGATTGCTTGTTCTAGCTTCAAGAAGAATGCTGGTGCAATTTTGATTGGGATTGCATTGAATGTGTAGATTGCTTTGGGTAGTATTGACATTTTAACAATATTTATTCTTCCAATCTCTATGAATATTCTTGAACATACTACCTGTTAGACACAGGCAAGAAGTTCTCCTGGGTAAACTCTCATGAGTAATATTATTGAAACATACAATTTGTGAGTGCTAAATTCTAGAATACATTTTTTTTTTCAAGAGAAGTTATACCAGTTTATACTACACCAAACAATTCGTAAGACGCTGGTGATCCATATCCCTTCCAACACTTAAAGTTAACTAGATTTAAATTTATGCTAAGTGAAAGTGGGGTTTTATTGAACTAGCAACCTGCTATTATCTCATTTCTTCATGGTAACTGGACCTACATGACTTTCTTCTATTAAATATTTGTTCATTTCTTTTGCCCATTTTTGATTAAGTTGTTGCCTTTTCTTATTGATTTCTAGGAGTTCATTTATTCTTTTTTTTTTTCTTTTCTTCTAACAGAGAGGCAGCATGTGTGAGTGGAGGACAGGGGCAGGGGAGGAGTGGGGGGGAGAGGGAGAGAGAGGGAGTGGGGGAAGGAGAGGAGATGGGGGAGGGGGAGGGGAGGGGGAGGGGGAGGGGGAGGGAGAGAATTTTAAGCAGGCTCCACGCTCAGTGCAGAGCCCAACAAAGGGCTCAATCTCATGACCCCAAGATCATGACCCGAGCCAAAATCAAGATTTGGATGTAAAATTGACTAAGCCACCCAGGTGACCCTCATTTATCCTTAATATTAATCCTAGGCAGGTTTAATTTTACAACTAACAACTATGTCTTAATCCATAGTTTATTTTTTAAGTATCTTTTGATGAGAAGTAATTTTAAGGTAGTCAAAGCTATCAGTGAATAAGAGGATTATAATTTTTTTCATATGGATTAAACATTTTCTCCTACATTTTGAATAGTCCTCCATTTTCCCCTAAAATGTCATGTAAAGTTATGTTGTAAAGTTTTTATATATACTCCATATATGAAATCAGAATATAATTAAATGAGAATTAGAATATTAGTGAATCTCTAGGTTAATTTGGAAAAACCTAAACATCTTTTGATATAAAAGTTTGCCTTTTTATAAACACGAGATAGTTTATCATTTATCTATTATTAAAGGATTTCAGTAAAGTTTTACAATGTGTATGTGTACATTTTATACATCTCTTAATAGATATATTCCAAAGTATATTATAATTGTATTACTTTTGTGAATGGAATCTTAAAAACTGTATTTCCTACTTGGTCATTTTGTTAATAAATAAGAATTGATTTTACATATTGAATTTTATATCCAGATGCTTAACTTCTTGTATAATTTCTAATAATTTGTAGATTATTTTTCTCTTAATACTCACATTTATCTATAAATCATGGCAGTTTTGTTTTATCCTTTCCCATCCTTTTACCATAAATTTATTTTTCTTCTTTTATTGCACTGACAAAACTAGCAGCTCATACTAGTATAAAATTGAATGAAATTGGTAAAAATGAGCATAATTTCTTATACCTATTTTCTTAATAGTATCTTAATAGTATCTTCCTATTTAAAATGATTTTTTTAATATTTATTTTTTTAGGATTATTTTTAGAGAGCAAGAGAGAGTACTCACAGGAGGGGCAGAGAGAGAGGGAGAGAGAATCCCAAGCAGGCTCCTCTACACTGACACCAGGAGCTAATTTGGGGTTCCAACTCATGAACTGTGAAATCATGACCCAGGTGCCCCTAAGATGATGTTTTTAAAAGACTTTTCTGTAGATATTTTATTTCAAATTTTAAAATGCCCTAATTTGCTGGGGCACTTGGGTGGCTCAGTAATTAAGCATCCAACTCTTGATTTTGGCTCTGGTCATGATTCCAGGGTCGTGGGATCAAGTACCACATTGGGCTCTGTGCTGAGTGTGGAGACTGCTTGATATTCTCTCTCTCTCTCTTTCTCTGTGTCTCTCTCTCCTTCTTTCTGTCTCTCCCCTCTCTGCCCCTCACCCCTGCCTATGCTCTCTTGCTCTCTAAAATAAAAAAGTAAAAATAAATAAATGTGCCCTTAATTTGCTAACAATTTTTTGCAATATGTATTTGTGCAGAAATTAACCAAATACATTTTTTTCTGCAACTATCAACACATTATTGTTTTTTCCATCTAATCATTTAATTTGGCAAATAATATTTAGATATTTTCTAATATTAAACTATTCCAGTTCTGGGACAAAGCCAACTTGACCATTATATATTTTCTTTTTTTAAATAATATTAGATATTTGTGCTTAATTTTTTTAATGTTTATTTTTGAGAGAGAGAGAGAGAGAGAGAGAGAGAGAGAGAGAGAAAGAGAGAGAACACAAGCAGGGGAGGGGTGGAGAGAGAGGGAGACACAGAATCTGAAGCAGGCTCCAGGCTTTGAGCTGTCAGCACAGAGGCTGACACAGGGCTCAAACTCAGGAACCATGAGATCAAGACCCAAGCCCAAGTCAGCAGCTTAACTGACTGAGCCCCCCAGGCGCAACCCCCCCCCCATACATTTGCATTTAAATGAAATGAGTGAAAGGACTACATTATTCTTTTCTTATACTCATTTCCTGAATTTAATATCAAAATGTATGCATTTAAAATACAGATTTTATATGGTAAGTTGTCCTGTCATTAAATTACCTATAGTTTACTTCAACATTTCTTCAAATTTTGGAATGTGTGAATGTTTGAATGTTTGTGTATCTGTCTGCTTCTTCTCTATTGATAACCTACCTGTTCCTTATCTATAGACAAGGCAACTTTAACCAAAAATATGCAATGAAGAGTAAAAGAAATTAATGTTATTTAGATCAAGAAAAAAAACAATGTAAGGAAGCTATTTTACCTATACAAAAACTAGCATCCTTTGTATATTTAAAAGAGAGTATTCTTCCTCAAGTAACAAGCTAAAGATGATGAAAAGCATAACTTGCCCAACTGTGTTGAGCTCAATTAAAAAATTAAAGGTAAAGATATTAGAACATAAATATCTAGGGGCACATGACTGGCTCAGTCAGCAGAGCATGTGACTCTTGATCTCAGGATTGTAAATTCGAGCCCCACATTGGATAGAAAAATCACTTAAAACTACAATCTTAAAATAAAATATCTATCTATGTACCTTACAATACACAAAAACCACAAAACCTTCATTGGAATTGGGGTTTTATATTGGATTAAAGCAAGAAATAATTTAGGAACTTTACAGCACGAAAAATGTTGGGATGCTCAAAAACGTAAGAGACATCATATGTTTTAGGATTACATACTAGAGTCCTTAATATAGAAAGCTAGGATACGCTAATCTATATTTTTCAGATTTTCTTGGCTTAAGAAAGGGCTGTTTGTCAATTGCTATCCACCCTCTATTTTCAACATGGACCGTTAATGTTTAAGAGATATATATGCTCAAGGGAAAATTACACAGCAGTTGAAGACATGAAGAACTGCCCATCAGTTAAGCACACATTCCCGCAGGTGACCTAAGAGCCCCAATTCAATTAAAATGAAATGGAACAGCATGTATATAGTAGACCCAGGCTTTCCATCACTTTTTTCTTAGATACAGTCACTGGGGATAATCTGTAATCCTGCTGTGAAAGAAAATAAACACAAATGCTACTTTCACATAAAATATCATCTATCAAAAATATCAAAAACACTTTTACATTGCTTACTGTAAAATGTTCTAACTCCATTCCTTAAAGAAAAAAAGGAAGAAAAAAATCAAACTCTAAATATGTATGAGGTTAACCAGTTTGGAGCTGAAAAGGTACGAGTAAACTCTCCCCAGAAATGAGATTCTACTCATGCTTGAAAATGAACATCTGACCCCTGGATGCCAACTATCACCTGATGATGTGCCCTATTCTTCCTATTCTTTAAAAACATTAGTATGTAATAGACTTTATTCCCTGAGGCAGATAAAATATATAGACCAGGAATTAACAAGAACTATTTTTTATTCCTCCAAGTAAAGTCTTCAAGCATTTATTTACCTCCTCTTCCTCTTTCTGATCATTGCTTTATCTTATTCTGGCTTGACTTTTTGTAGACTAAGTCTCCATCTGATTACCTATGTCTAGTCCTCTAACCAGCTTTTTTATAAAAAGAGCCACTATTTCAATTTAACATCATCAAATATTTTACCCTCTGCCAAAATACATGCTTCCCTAAACTCTATGCTGGTTAGAATAAGTGTTAAATATTATATTAAGTTAACTTAAAACAACAACAAAAATGTTTCTAGATGATCAGTAACTCCTTTACGAGGTCTTAATTTCTTCCAATCCTTATGCTCGCTGGTTTCATTTGGTCCAGAATCCATATGACCTTAATTGTCAGCTACTTTGTCTTGACTGTAAAAACAGCCTTGCCAACAATAATAAAAAATGCATAAACTCAATTATTCACTAGCCTATACTATATCCATGTAATAAATGAAATCAACATTCATCACTCTGAATAAATGGCATCAGCTTTAGTAAGAAGCTCTTTGCAAAAGTTCGTACACATAGATAACTAATGTTTTTGCACTAAACAAATTTTCATGTGTTTCCTGTTTTTTTTCCCCCAATTGTTAGATCAGATTAAGGCATCGCATAGGAGGCTCATGGGAGTCCTCCATTCTTATTAGTTGATGAGAGGAAATAGAAATATTGGAAATATTAAAATATTGGAAATATTTCCCAAAGGTAGTTTAGAAATAACAAAATGACGATTCTGTCTCTATTTCTGTAAAATAAATAAATAAATACATACATGACAGGAGACCTTGCTTTACAAAGCTTTGGAGTAACTAAATCAGATAGCTTTAGTAAATTTACTAAAACTCTAAAACATGTTACCTTATTATAATTTAATCTGTATGTTTCCTCACCATCAAGGTTGAATTATATCAAATCTTTTTGAGCGCAGACATTAGATGGATGCAAGAAAAAAGACCAAGAGTTAAAGAGAAAAGAATCATAAAGCAGAAATTTTCTCAGCATACATAATTACTCCAAAACATTCATCAAGAAATTGCTATGAAACCTCACAATATGCCAAGCACCAGACATACAATGATGGGTAAGAAATGCTTCTTACCCTCAACCTGTTCACAGTCTAAGTAGGAGGAGACCAAACTACATTAAGCTACAATTTGGAGGCATCACTGAAAGCAAATGAGCAGGTGAATTTATAGTGATGTTAAATAGGAGAGGACAGAGCTGGAATTAAAGACGGCAAGAACAGTGGCGAGATTTCTAGGTTACCCGAACTGCTACGTATTTAAGCATTATCTGCAAGTTCCAATCATCTACACAGAAGATGCAACTATATTTAAATAACACAATTGCTTGGGGCGCCTGGCTGGCTCAGGAGGTAGAGCATGTTACTCTTGAACTCAGGGTCATGAGTTTGAGTCCCATGCTGGATATGGAGACTACTTACTTACTTAATAACTCAATTGCTCAAAAACATGCTGAATATATGTTAGATTCTTAGAATACATACATTAAAGACTTTTAGTTTTGAGAAGCTTAAACAATATTAGGGCACTATGGGGGGTTGTGTGTGCATTTATGTACATATACACATATACTTATATAAACTTTATATATAACATAACAGACTTCTTATATTACAGGCCAAGGAAGTTCTTTTCTAATATGGATAATATCTTAAAATATTTTAAAGTGAAAGCGTTCTGATGTATTCACAAATTAAAATTTATATAATCGTAGAGTCGAATGATTATAGTTTGATTTTGGTGACTGCCTAAACTATATCCCTTTTTAAAAAATCATATAGTAACATGAGGAAAAGGACAAGAGGAACAAACATACCAAAGTAACAAAACCAGACTATGTTACTGAATACAAGACAGAGTGATCTTGAAAATATCAACCATCCATTCTGTTCTAACCCGCTCCACTTGCTATTGCATCAGCAAATTAGGTTCACTGTTTTATAGTGTTTTATATTTATGATTGATAGAAAGCACAGTCTGGCAGACATACATTTTCACTTAAGTTACTCAGGAAGAGAGCTGGATGCTAAGTAGCTTCAATCTTCAGGAAATTAAATTTCTCAGATTAGTTGGCCCAGGTATAGATAAAAATCATTGCAAACACACTTTGTCTAAGATATTTAAAAGTAAGTGTAACAAAAAAAGCTCTACATCATGACATAAACCTGAGTATCAGAAAAATACATATGTCTTTTTACGTGTGTGCAATTTCAACACGGTGCAATTCCAAAACCTAACTATCAATATCATACTTACTACCTTACTAAATAACTACCCATTTGTGACTTTCCTGCATCCCTTTACTATACTGAGGTCTCTTTACCATGATCTACTTTGAAACTCAAAACAGGGGTACCTGAGTGGCTCGTTGGTTAAGTGTCCTACTTCGGCTCAGGCCATGATCTCAGAGTTCGTGTGTTGGGCTCTGTGCTGACAGCTCAGAGAATGGAGCCTGCTTCAGAGTCTGTCTCTCACCCTCTCTGCCCTTCCCCCACTTGTGGCACCTCCCTCCCTCCCTCTCTCTCTCTCTCTCTCCCCCCTCTCCCCCCCAAAAAAGAAAAAGAAACTCAAAATAATTTCATATATAGTATCCTGAAATACTGCGTTATTATTAAAGGAAAGATGTGAAATATGATGATTTAGTGGGTCAGACATTTTTTTCTTGCATTTTTTTATTCATTAAAAATAAATAGCTAATGTTAGGAATACATATTTAGTTTAAATATTTGCCACAGAATTTTAAAACAGACATTTTTAATAGATGTGCAATATATTATTTCACATTATGGTATTCTTAATGTGAAAAAATGACAGTCTTGTAATGGTTTTCCTATCTCTCCATTACAACACAAATCTACTCTAACAGTAAAGTAATAAATAATGCCACAACTTTTGTATGTTCAACTAGAACATGTATTGTGACCTGTAAGTACATGTATTATCATCTCATTTTGAAACCATTAACACAGAAATTTTGTAGTAAAATCCACAGACCAACAAATATAGATACAAACTCATCTTAAACTCCTGGCCTTCCCCAATACCTTAAGAATTTTTTTTTCTTCTTTAAATGGGCAAAATTTACTTCAAAACTTACTAGAAGCTGACAAAGGCAAATGATTTTAAGCAGTGGTGTCAATGCTTTCTGGTTAGTAAAAGATAACAGCAGTCATGCAGGTGCCGGGAAAGAAGACAATGTCATAGGTAATCCCAAATCGCCATTTAACCACAATCTTCTCTGGGGTCAGATTCTCAGGGGAGGAATAACCATGTCCAAAGCGACAAAAGGACCCAGAACACCCTCAGCTTATCCACAGGCCTCCGCAACTGAACAGATGACTGGGGCTGACTGCCTGGCAGGAACAGAGGAGAGCAAACTGTTTAATTCTCTCACAAACAATCCAGACCTTTTTAGATTTATACAATTCCAACTTAAAAAATATTATCCCACCCCTCCCAAAAAAAGAAAAAAAGATAAGCTACTCACTAAATCTTCACCAATAAAGAACTAACTGCATACCTCTAGCACTGAAATGAAACTGCAGTTTTGTAGGTGACCACAGCTCAAACTAAGTTCCAAGAACATTAAAAATCAGGACATGATAATTATAAGTAAATGAAAAATTTAATACCTTACATTTATTGCCAAGATAGTATGATTTTAAAATAGTCCACATTCAGTAATATTTTTTTACATGTTTATTTATTTTGAGAAAGAGCACGTGTGCACGAGCTGGGGAGGGGCAGAGAGAGAGGGGGAAAGAATCCCTCACAAACTGTGAGATCATGACCTCAGCCAAAATCAAGAATCGGACACTCAACTGACCGAGTCACCCAGCCACCCCCAAAAATATTTAATAAGGTTTTGTAACTGTACTGAATCAAGGAGAGCAATCAAAAAATATACAGAAATCTTGACAAGATTAAAGGTAATTAAAATGTGAAACACACAATAAGTACCATTGACTCTGGGGCATAGAGTGGGTGCAAAGGGATCCCCAAAAGATGAATTCTTCTAACTGATCACCCACATTGAGGGATTTTTGGAAAGGTAAAAACTGGACTTGGGGGTTTGACAGTTCACTGAAATGGAAAAACTCTAACTAGTTATCAGCAAAGGTCAAGGCGTAGAATCCAGCAAGGAGGAGGCATAAGCCTGTTATGAAATGCAAAGGAGCAATACAGGACCTGTGAGAGGTGGTGGAGTGAGCTAAAGAGTAGAGACAGAAGTCTGGTCTCTTCGCATAAGAAGGCTTTCCATCTTTCTCCAGTGAGGGAACATAATATTCCACTAGTCTAAGGCAGTGCTTCCCATAGCTTAATGTGTATTTTAATCATCTGGATATCTTAAAATGCAGATTTGAATTTAGAAGATCTAGGATGGGGAATGAGATCCTACATTGCTAACAAAATCTCAGGTAATGTAAATGATGCTGGTCCATGGACCATACCAGGAGCAGCAAAAAGGTCTGTGGTAACTCTGGAGGTATCAATGGTTTAGGCAGCAGCAGCAGCCTACCCCAGATTGCTTAAAGTCTGAACAGCAACAGCTCAAGATATTTATATTCTAGATCAAATCTAAAGCCTATTTACCAGTTCAACTTACTATCAAGTCCCCTGTAATAAAGACAGAATTTCCATTCAACGCTAATATTTCATTTTAGGTCCATAATAGAAAGGAACCTACATCTACATGTCATTTATGCAGTTCTCAGAAAATACAAGTTATAAACAGTTATGTTTCAGGTCAGAAGCAATAGTGTTGATCTTAGGGTTTATTCACAATTCACGTTAGCCCTTAACAAGACATAAAGTACTCTTTCAAAACTTAATTGAAATCCAATTTTTTCTTCAGGGAGTTTATTTTTGATCATTAAGAATCAGCTGGTATCATTATTTTTGTTTGGGAAAAAAAAATCATCAAGTGTTTTAAAGGTGCTCTACAAGACAAGAATTAGAGGCCATACTTGTTGATTTAAAGAGAGAGAGAGAGAGAGAGAGAGAGAGAGAGAGAGAGAGCCCATTGCTAAGTTATGATATCTAAAAATCAAAAATATTACTAAAAGGCAGCTCCATACTTACGAATATGTTTAACTATATCAATAAGTCAGTTGTTTGAAATTTAGACCATAATTTCCCATTTAAAAATGGTGTTGTCCCTAGGATAGATCACAATGCATAAAGTAGGAATTTGTTTAAAATATTGGGTTCACATTGCCAAAATATGCATTTGAAAAAATAAGAAAAGGAAAATACTGCAATTGAATAAGAAATCATTTTCAATTTACCTTAGGTGTTAGGGTTTCACAAAGGATGTTTGAGGATGAGGAGGGATGTAGCAGAGATTTCTGTTTCCTCCCAGAAATGCTTTAGACTCTGATACATGACTTCAAGACTTTAATTTTTTCTCGGAAGACAGAACTCTTCATTTGCATGGTTTCTATACATTAATCACAACTAAGGATATTTTGTTTTTTAAACTATTAAGCTAATCATATTATTTGCAGTTTACGAATGGGGCAATAAAAAGGAAAGGGAGTAGATATGCTTCTGGAGGCAAACCTTGGAAAAGAAAGAGGAGAAGAAAATTTGTTGCAGGGGTTACCTCTGTGCCTCCGAAAAAGAGACTGCCTATTGCGGGAAACGTACAGTGCAAGACAGACAAAGTGGAAAGCACACAAATACATGACCTCATGCGGGAGAAAATAGGGTTTGGGAATCATTGGTCAGAATTGTCTTCACTGGTCTTGACAGAAGTTGGAAAAAGGGCAGACGATGTTGCAGAGAGCAGGTGACACATGCGTTGAGCTTTGAGAAAGAATTAGTTCACCAGCAGTTGAAGATGGAATTTGAAACAGAAAAAAAAAAAAAAAAAAAAAAAAAAAAAAAGCATATCCGAAGGGCCAAGATATGAAATGGTGGAATGTGCTCAAATAATGTCAAATGGTGTTGCTGGAGGGCAAAGTGCCTGGGAGAGTAAGAGTATTAATAGATTTAAAGGGTCCACGAAAAACTTTAAGGTTCATATAGTGTATCCCTCATATAACAAAATACTGTGGAAAGGATTAAACAAAGGTAAACATCTCCAGATTTCTTTGTGGATGAAACACTCTGGTATTACAGAGAAGAGACTGGATGGTGGAAAGACTTAAGAGATAGGGGATGTGCCATGAACAGAATGTGGAAAGTCTGAACCACAGTACAACAGTCACTGGGGAAAAACAACAACAGAAAGTGGTGGTGGAGGGGGGTGTGGTGTATTGATTTTCAAACTATGAGAAAGGTAAATGAGGACCACTTAGTGACAGCTTGGTTATTGGGATATGAGGGGTGTTGCAGGATATTGAAAAGACCTGGAGGGTTCTAGATTGGTTGAGTGGGTAGACAGGGAATAAAGGAAGACAAGTTGTACATGAAAGAACATGGTTGGTGAATATTCAGATATACTGCATGCGAGCTACTTGTAGGAGATCCAAGCAAATATGTATTTGAAAGGCTGTAAGATACCCAAGTCGGAAAACTGAGGAAGAGGCTGGCTAGAAGTCATGAGCATTTGGATGTTTAAATCATGACAGGAGACTACATCTTCCCAAGAGCACATGAGGTATGAAAAGATAAGAGGGTCTAGAATCCATATTTAGGAAACACCAAAATTTAAGGAATGAATAGAGTAAAAGGAGCTGAATAGAGGAGCTTGGAACATGCTCAGAAATGCACTTAGAAAGCAGAGAAGAGTGGTGTCAAGCGTTCACTGAAAAGAGAGTGGCCATCAATGTCAAGTGCTACACAGAGATGAAATGACAAGTCCCCTGAAAAGGGGCCTTTGGATTTCACCATTAGGATATCAGCCCTGACCTCAGTGAAGTAAGTTGAGAAATCAGATTTCATTAGTTCGATGAAAGAATGGAGGAGCTGCAAAACGTAATGAGCGAGATGGTTCCTCACAGGCCTTCGAATGAGAATAAAATTAAGTTGTACCTAGATGGGGCATAAAATTCAGAGAGGGTTGTTTTTTTGACAGAGCAGACTTAAACACATTAATATGCTGAAGGAAAGCAAACATTACAGAAAATGGGTGCAAAACACAGAAAAGAGAGAAAATAACTGAGGTAGGAGATATTGATTCAGGGCAGAGAAAGAAGGCTGCTTTTCAAGCGGAATCCTGTCAGAAGACTGTGCATATTATCTGGATTAAACCTAAGACATAACTTCTTGATACTAGCTGCTTATGTGTATTTAGGTCATATCAAATTACCAAATGCCAATATCTGAAATTTAAGAAATAAAAAAGTTTTCCAAACATCAAAAGTAAGGAACTCTATACATCAATTTGACTTTTCAGGGATACAAGACTTCCTTCTCTTATTTTAGCTTTACTATAAAAGATCTTACTGATGAACTAGAAGTATAATGGTAGGCCTCCTTATACAATAAAAATAATTTAGAGGTACTAAAGAGTAGGTAATGGATTTTCTATTTTCATGCCATAGTTATATCTCCCAAAATGTATCTAACCGTCATTCAACTGAATGTCTTCAAACACATCTTTTGAAACATCTGAAATTAGGAATTTTTAATGAAATACTTTCTAAATTATCTATTTTTCCCTCTCTGAACTTATTACTATTAAGATCACATTTGAAAAACCTTATTTAATTGATTTTATTCTTAAAATAAGAAGGCACAGCCATTTTCTTTTTTGTCTGTGCTTGCATTTTGTTTTTAATAACTCATGCTAACTTGGAAAATGCTGAATAGAAAATAGGCTAACATTTTTAAATAGAAATACAGAGGAAGTTATGCTCTAACATCTGTTCTATCTGCTTACCTCAAAATGTGAAGATATGTTAAATCAGATTTTGAATGTGCTTTGTTTTATTTTATTAAACAAGAATTCAGGGATGATCATAAGAAGATTCATTGAACAAAGAGTGAGTATGGCAAAAGATGAAAATCAGATACACTTCAACATTTTGGGAAATATCATTATTATGTCATCTAAATAAGCAAAGCTATTTCATAGGACTTGTGTACTTGCGTTTACAAAAAGGAAAAATGTATATATTTTAGAGACCATAGGTATTCTAGCTATAGATGTTTAAAATTATTAGTTTTTAACTTGTCTTTCTGAGGAATATGGGCTTTGTCCCGGTCAGTCCAAAGCATCTATCTGAGTGGACGTTACAATTAGTAACTAAGGGTTTTGCTTTGACTTAGTAATTTAGCACTTAGGGACTTCAGGGATTCAAAGAGAAAGAACAGGGCACGTGGGTGGCTGGGTCAGTTAAGTTTCCGAATTTTGGTGTCAGGTCATGATCTCCTAGTTCATGGATTTGAGCCCCACATCGGCCTCTGTGCTGATGGTGGGGAGCCTGCACGGGATTCTCTCTCTCTCCCTCTCTCTCTGCCCCTCCCTGGCATGTTCGTTCTCTCTCTCTCAAAATAAAACAAAAAATACAAGGAGAAAGAACAATGTAATGTTCATCTTCTTTCATGCAAAATAGGATTTTTGGAGCTAGATATCAATTTGAAAGAAAATACTGTCTCCCATTTTAGCAAACCAAGGGACAAGCTCATTGAGCTGACCATATAGCTTTAAAATAATGGAGATCCAAAAGTAATAGGACATGATAAACAGGAGAGTCGGTTCCTTTTATGGCTTAAAAGAGGGCAGGGAAGAGAGAGGAAAACAAACAAGACTGTCTCACATATGAACTGATTTTCCCTTCTCGGTTCTCTGTCTAGAGAAGCAGCAGCTCGGGGCGCCTGGGTGGCGCAGTCGGTTAAGCGTCCGACTTCAGCCAGGTCACGATCTCACGGTCGGTGAGTTCGAGCCCCACGTCGGGCTCTGGGCTGATGGCTCAGAGCCTGGAGCCTGTTTCCGATTCTGTGTCTCCCTCTCTCTCTGCCCCTCCCCCGTTCATGCTCTGTCTCTCTCTGTCCCAAAAATAAATAAACGTTGAGAAGCAGCAGCTCATTAGATTAGCAAGGGTAAAACTGAGGGGAGCGCAGGGCTCTCGATTCTTGGTTCCTGTTCAAGACTCTGAAAAGTGACTGCCTCTCAGGCTGCCCTAGACAGCAAAGACACAGCGCCTTGGCAGGAGAGCACTGTCAGGTAGCAGGGGGACCCAAGGTTCAATCTGCCGATTAGCCTTTGGCTCTTGCGTTGTCGAGAAGAAAGCAGAAGCCGCTGACAGTCTGGCGGGGGCACCTACCTCTGAGAGGCTGCCATAATGAAGGGAGGCTACAAAGCAGATGGTTCCGTGGAATCAAAGTGGACACATATCCGGGTCTCAGAGGAACTGAGGGCAGCAGCAGGAGGGGACGGGAGGTCAGGTTGGCCAGTGCTACAGGAAACGCTGCCCGAGATGAAACGCAGCAGATGACAAGTTACACCAGCTACAGACTCCAGCCATCAAATAAACGCCAGCAGGGAAGCACCAACCAAATGGATGAAGAACTTCACTCAGGGACAGAGGAGCCAGGGGAGGCAGGCTTCTCTTCTGCCTCAAAGATACGTAAGTTGACCTCTCCCTGATGCTGAAGAGGTGATCTGAGAGACTTAGCTTTCCTGGCCTAAGACAGACTGAAAAGGACTATTTTAAATTTTAAACCCTATCTGCCATTTAGTTCACTCTTTCCCACTAATTTTCTTCCTGCTCCACCATCGGCCTTCCCACCTCACACTTGGAGAGTCCGATGTTTCAGCTGTTCAGGCTAAAATCTTCAATATCATCTTTGACTCCCCTCTTTTTCTCAAATTTCCCAACTACACTCACACTCCCCTTTGCCCACTCTACTCTAATCACACTGGCTTCTTTGCAGCTCCTCAAATAAGCTGGACATACTGCTGCCTCAGGGCCTTTGCACTAATGCCTCCCTCTGCCTGGATGCTCTTCTCCCATATGCACGTACATTTTCTTTCATTGTTTGTTCCAACAGCACTTTCTCAATGAAGCCTACCCTGATGATCTTATTTAAAATTACACTTTTCCTTTACTAGCATCCGTTAGCCCTCTAAGCCTCTTTTGTATGCCTTTTCCCATGGCAATTATTACCATCTAACGTACTCCATAATTTACTTAATTTGTTTTTGTCTATTGCCTGTCTCCTGCCAGTAAAATGTAACCAATACAGCTGTGGGGATTTCTGTGTATTTTATTCACTGCCGTATCTCTAGTTCCAAGCCAACAACAACCAGCATTACAAGGAGGCACTCAACAAATATTTGTTAAATGGTTGATTAACCAAAGGTGTAAGATTCAAGAGGAAAACCAGATTATGGACCAAATTAAAGAACCCACCTTTTTTCTCATGCATCCATTTGCCCTTGACATTACAGGTGCTCAAAGGTGATTTACTGATTCTTCATCATATACATACTCCTGATCATATTCTTATTGTCACCTTTCCCACATTCCCCAGTGCAGCTCCGGGACTAACTGATGTCTAATAAGAGTAAAATCAAAACTATGAGCGGCATTTAAATATAGCAGCTAACATTTACTCAATACTTCCTAGCTGCTGTTTGAATCAATTTTTCATGTATCAGCACATTTGACACAACAATCCTACCAGCTGGACAGTATTATCAATGCAACTTAACAAATGAGGCAACTAAAGAACAGAGAGGTTGGGAAAGTTTCCCAAGGTCACAGTGTGGTAGAACCTAGGCAGTGAGACTTCAGGGCCCATGTTCTTAACTGCATCCTATAGTCATGCATTTGCATAGGGCTCATGTATTTCCATAGGGCTCACACATTTGCATAGGGCTCATACATTTGCATAGGTTGTCTGGATATCCTGCAGCAACCCCACTGCCCCTTATTTTCCACACCATATTAAGAGGTATTTCTTTTAAATCAAGCAAAAAAAAAAAAAAAAAAGTCTCAGAGAGGTATAGGAATACAAATACATAAGGCAAACCACTAACAAAATATCCACACACAACAGGGGTTTTTAATCACATAAATGTCACCACTTAAAAATGTACACTCAAAAAGTGTACACTCAAACGATCATTTGTTTGTTCATTTGTCTCTACTATGCTTATGGTAACTTAGATGAATAGAACTAAAGGAAAAAGTTATTAAAATAGAGAGTAAAAATGTATGGATTGACACATGAAGCAAGAAAAAGATGGCCAGAGATAAAAAGGTAAGCAAAATCAATCATTAATGTGTTAAAACACATTTTAGTGTGTTTTAACACATTAAATGTGTTAATGTGTTAAAACACATTCTAGTGTAGAACCTTGGAAAAGTCTCTTAACCTTTCTGGGTTCAGTCTTTCATTTGTAATAAAGATAGTTATAAACAAGAAGGTATAAAGGGACCCTCCTGGTTCTCAAAACTGTGGCTGTCTCTAAGTCTAAATTAAGTTGTGTACGTAAGTTCCCCAGCATCTACCAAGAGACCGCATTCTCTGTAGCATCCCAACCGTTAGCATGCCTTCAGTTACTGAAGATTTCCAGAGGACTCTGTGTTTGTCATGGCATATTTAAAAATGTTTTTGCTGAGCAATATCAGTTTTTAAGACTTTATTCAGGTCCTATTCTAATTAAAATTTTAAAAATCAAAAGCTAAAAAAAATCAAAAGCTAAAAACTAGGATTCAGGAAAAAACTGTGTTTACTATTCTAACTAGATTTGATGTCTGATTTTCTTATAATAGTAATTTCCCATTCAAAAATAGTAAAGTCAATGTAATCTACTTTTCAGCTTTTTATTGTGAGATAATTATAGGCTCACATGCAGCTGTAAGAAATTATAGAGAGTGATGTCTTATACTCTTTGCCCAGTTTCCTCCAATGGTACCATTTGGCAAAACTAACATTCACTAGCGCTACCAGGAAGCTGACCTTGGGATACAGCCCATGGACTTTATCCAGATTTCACCAATTTTTACCTATACTCGTCTGTGTGTGTGTGTGCGTGCGTTATGGGTATGTGGTATATTTAATTCCATGCAATTTTATCATTTTAGCGTATGTGCAGATCTGTGTAAACATCAACACCAACATAGTCAACACACAGGACAGGTCCTGCATAAAGATCCCTCATCCTACCCTTTTATAGTCACAGCTACACCCTATTTTCTTATTTTTTCCTTTTTCTTTCTTTTTTTTGAGAGGGAGCACACTAGAGAGCATGAATGGGGGAGGTGTTGGGGAGGAAGGAGGGTGAAGAGAGAGAGAGAGAGAGAGAGAGAGAGAGAGAGAGAGAGAGAGAGAAAATCCCAAGCAGGCTCCATGCCCAGCAGAGCCCCACACAGGACTCCATCTCACAAACCGTGGGATCATGACCTGAGCCGAAATCAAAAGCCAGATGCTTACCCAACTGAGCCACCCAGGCGTCCCTCTGTTTTCTTTTAAAATAAGAGAAAACCAAAGAAAATTGTTTGGGCAATAGCATCTTAATTTAGATTCAACCCACAAAAGGATTATTGATAAAACCTTAAACTACAGAATTAAGAAACTATTTAGATTACCAAGATAGATGCTTATGTAATGGGAAAAACACACTAAAAATAACACCTTTATTTCTTACCACACAATTAAATTTAGAATGACAGTATCTCTGGGAATTAATTTAAATATGTAGGCCTATATCATTAGAAGATTTTTACAAAGATTACACTGGGATTTAAGCAACCAGTATTCATTTGAAGAATGAAGAAAGCCATAGGGCAAACATTTCAGCCAAAAAGTTAACATTTTAGCCAAAAGAATATTCAAACTAAAATTTCTAAGAGGAAAAAAAGAGGTAACATATGTTAAATGAAATTTAGGATTTAGTTATTTGAAAATAAAATTATGTTTATCTTTTAAAGATAACTGTTATAACCCTTATCATATCTAAAAAATTAATAATTTTATTTATTTTTTAACGTTTTATTTATTTTTGAGACAGGGAGAGACAGAGCATGAATGGGGGAGGGTCAGAGAGAGAGGGGGACACAGAATCTGAAACCGGCTCCAGGCTCTGAGCTGTCAGCACAGAGCCCGACGCGGGGCTTGAACTCACGGACAATGAGATCGTGACCTGAGCCGAAGTCAGACGCTTAACCGACTGAGCCACCCAGGCGCCCCAAAAATTAATAATTTTAATAGCATATTCAAATACTATCAGGTAGTCAGTGTTCACATTTCCCTGACTTTTTTTTTTTTTTTTCATGTTTGTTCGTTTGAATCAGGGTCATGCAATGCAATTTCACTCATTACACTGACAGATGGGCCCCTTCAGTGCCTTTTAATCCATAGTTTCTCCCTCCAGCTAGTTTATTCTCCATATACTTTTGTTGTTGTTGAAGAAAGCAGATCTTTTGTCCTGTAAAGTTCCCACCATCTGAGTTCTGCTGATTGAAATTATTCCTCTGCATTTACTATAAGTCAGTAATTAGATCTACAGCCTTGATCGGATTGGGTTCTGTGTATACATGTGTGAGAGAAAGGGGCAAGATTATTTCATAAAGAGTCAACAGCATGTGGTTCTGGAAACATCTCAAAATATTTAACACTTCCCTTTGGGGCACCTGGGTGGCTCAGTCGGTTGGGTGTCTGACATCGGATCAGGTCATGATCTCACTGTTTGTGGGTTTGAGCCCCGCGTCGGGCTCTGTGCTGACAGCTCAGAGCCTGGAGCCTGCTTCAGATCTTGTGCCTCCCTCTCTCTCTGCCCCTCCCATGCTCATGCTCTGTCTCTGTCTCTCTTTCTTAAAAAAAAAAAAAAAAAGTTAAAAAAGAAATATTTAACATTTACCCAGTGAGAAGTGGGAGGCATGGGGGGCTGTGGAGGAGGCACAGTCCCACTCTATGAACGTAGACAAACTTGTGACTAGCTTGTAACCAACCCCATGCAGGGAGGTGATGCTGTGTCCCCTTGGAGAAGGCAATGCAGCTTCTGCACAATTCCCTAGGACACCTGCTTGGAGCCCTGAGGCTGCCAGGCTGTGAGGAAACAGGGTCACGTGGAGATTCTCTTGTAGGCGATTAGTCTTCAAGTCATTCCAGCCCATACACCAGACAGTGAAAAGGACACTTCTCTTCCGTGCTGCATATTCCTGCATTCTGAATGCGCCACCCTTTCTTCAACTAGCTCCCTCCTGATGGGCATAGCATTATTTCCAGTCTTTTGCTATTAAGAGTAATACTAGCAGCTCAGTCATTTAAGCTTTTGTCTCCTGCATGCTGTCCATGGAGCCTGCTTCAGATTCTCCTTCTTCCCCCTGTCCCTTTGCCCCTGCCCTCCCTACCCACCCCCCCAAAAAAGTAATGCTGTGATAAGTAGTGCTATGGATTGGGCTTTTTGTATTGTTGCCACTGTATCTTTGACATAGATTGCTAGAAGTAGGACCAAGGAGTTGTTAAAAGTAAATGCTTATGAAAATCAACTAGATTCAAAGTCACCTTCAAAGGAGTCGTAACATGTTGCATTCCATAAGCCATGTATGAAAGGCTTGTTTCCTCATAGTTCCCAGATTTACAGACATTCTCACACATTTGGACTTTTTAATAATTGTTTATATATCAGGGATAACACCTCTTGTCTATCATAAGACTTACAATTTTTTTTTTTTCCCAGTCAGCAATTTGCTTATGGTGGGGGTTTTCAGCCATTTACAAAAATTTCTGTGCAACCGAATTTATCCATCACTTGATTCCTTAATGCTTCTGCATTTTAGTTAGTATTAGGTAACTTTTGCTTACTGTCAGACTATAGAGGCATTTGCCCAGGTTTTTTCTAGTATTTCCATAATCTCATGTTTAACATTGAAATCTCTGATCCATTTTAAACGTAATCTGGTAGATGGTGTCAGAAATGGATCTAACTTTTTATCTTTTTCCATATAGATATCCAGTTATCCCAGCACAGTTATTAAAAAGTCTATCCATTCCACTGATTTCAAATGTCAGCATTACTGTAGACTAACCTTTTTCAAACTTCTGGATCTTTCCTGAATTTTCTATTCTGCTCTACTGGGCTGTCTAGTAAAAAAAAAAAAAAAAAAAAAAAAAAAAAAAAAAAAAAATATATATATATATATATATATATATATATATATATATATATATATATTACAAAGGTTTAGAACCACCTTTTCTCATGCTCTTCTTTTACAGGATTTTGCTGGATATTCTGGCTTTTTCATTCTTCCAAATTATTTTTCTAATCAGTTATATAGAGCACTAGTTTTTCAAAAAAAATTATTAATGTTTATTTTTAAAAGAATGAGAGAGAAAGAGACAAAGCTCAAGTGGGGGAAGGACAGAAAGAGAAGGAGACACAAAATTCCAAGCAGGCTCCAGGCTCTGAGCTGTCAGCACAGAGCCTGACATGGGGCTCAAACCCACAAACTGCGAGATCATGACCTAAGCCAGAGTCAAACGCTTAACTAACTGAGCCACCAGGTGCCCCTAAAGCACCAGTTAAAAAAAAAAAAAGAACCAGGGGCGCCTGGGTGGCGCAGTCGGTTAGGCGTCCGACTTCAGCCAGGTCACGATCTCGCGGTCTGTGAGTTCAAGCCCCGCGTCGGGCTCTGGGCTGATGGCTCAGAGCCTGGAGCCTGTTTCCGATTCTGTGTCTCCCTCTCTCTCTGCCCCTCCCCCGTTCATGCTCTGTCTCTCTCTGTCCCAAAAATAAATAAATGTTGAAAAAAAAATTAAAAAAAAAAAAAAAGAACCAAATGCCAAAAGAGAGAGAGAGAGAGAGAGAGAGAGAGAGAGAGATTGTATGCATATAAGACTGCATTAAATTCATAAATTAAGAATAAATGATACCTTTATGATATTTGAGTGTTCCTATCCAAGAAAATGGATACTTTTTTCCAGTATTCACTTCTCCTAGTATACTTCTATGTCTTTTAGGTGTGTCCTACATTTCTCTGCATGTGTTTTTTGACATTTCTTTTTAAGGTTAGTTATACCTACGTATTTTGTTTTCTTTTTTGATAAATAAGTGCCGTCTTCACTTCTCTTTTATTGACTGAATTTTTTTTCTGAATGGTTCAGTTTCTTACTATCAACAATTCTGATAGTTTGCAAATGAAATGTCACAAGGAACATCTGCCTTCCTCAGAGATACTACCTGATCTATGGAGTGTCCTCTACTTGGAGACAGCTCATTAAGAAGTAAAGCATAATTGGGGCACCTGGGTGGCTCAGTTGATTAAGCATCGGACTTCAGCTCAAGTCCTGGTCTCACGGTTTGTGAGTTCGAGCCCCGTGTCGGGCTCCGTGCTGACAGCTCAGAGCCTGGAGCCTGCTTCAGATTCTGTGTCTCCCTCTCTCTCTGCCCCTCCCCTGCTCACGCTCTGCCTCTCTCTCTCTCTCAAAAATAAATAAACATTGAAAAAAATTTTTAAAAAAGAAGTAAAGCATAATCTGGAGCTGGAAGAAGTTTGTAATGGGATCAATACATATTTCTCATTTGCTCCTATAATCAATTCACAAAAACCACAAATAGATTGTCATCTTTCTGTTACATACTGTAGACCAATATGGCAAATGTAAAAAGTGGAAGATGAAGACCAAGAGATTGGCTGAAATAGGAATTCTCCTGGGAAAAAGAAGTAGTCAGCACAGCAATTAAATCTAGGCTAATAACTAGTTTTGAATCCTGACCTTTGAGTGGAAGAAACATATATTCTACATACAGCTGCTTACAAAATAACAGCTACTTACAAAAAAACAGCTCTTTGTTGGGGACAAGTATGGATAATCTCAGAATGATGAACTCATATGGTAAACCGGTGCAAAAATAATCTCCATCACCAAAGGGTTTTAAACATAAGCTAAACAGTTTTTATGTTCTTATCAGACATACTTGATAATTAGTTACTAGGCAATATATCTTATTGAGTTTATTTTCTCATGTGAAATCCCACAACTGTAGCATGAATTCGGTATATCATGTTAGCATAGGATAGAAGAAAAGTTAAATTCTGATTAGACACTCAGAAAAGAAACAATATATACTTATTCCCATCTATTTCAGAGTCAACTGGATTCATACATATTCTGCACAAGCTACCAAAGTACCAGTAAAAAAAATACTGTTGTAAAAAGTAACAGTAACTTGTCTATATCATAAAACCCAGGGTCACCTGAGTGGCTGAGTCAGTTAAGTGTCCAACTTTGGGTCAGGTCATGATCTCGCAGTTTGTGAGTCCTAGCCCCGAGGGTTCAGAGCATGGAGCCTGCTGACAGCTCAGAGCATGGAGCCTGCTTCAGATTCTGTGTCTCCCGCTGTCCCTGCCCCTCCCCTGTTCACACTTTGTCTCTCAAAAATAAATAAACATAAAAAAAAAATTTAAACCTAATTTCTAGTACTTTCTTTTCCACAAGTTATTTTGGAATATTGTGCATATGAAAGGAATAGAGACTTCCATTTACATACTTTCATTAAGTAGTATTCAACTGAATATAAAGTAAAGCAAGTCACTTATAATTTAAAGTTAGGGTAAACATCTACCTGCCCAAATTCCCCATAACTACTCAGGAATTTTACAGCATGTATATTCCATTGACTTTAATTGGATATTTTCTTGAACGGAATAAAAAAAATCAACAGTGATTTAGAATAAATAGAACTGGCACGTGCAAACTACACAAAACATTTACACAGAACAATTTTAAGACCATAATATGATTTTGGAAATAAACCATCTGATATCTAAATTGTCCAACAGTTTTTCTTCTTTAAAATGATATAAAAAATTATAGGCTAAAATCATTAACTTGCACACTCTGGAGCATTAAAGGAAATCTTGATAACTCCCCAAATGTAACAAACATCCATCCTCTTTAGAAAACAAAGTATGGCACCCAAAAACAAAACAGTCCTTCAGGCTTGCATGAAAAGCTATCTAATTTTGTTTTTCTGATCTCCAGAAATGGTTTTTACTCTTTCTGAAGATTGAGTTACAAAGCCAATAAATTCACTTAGGACACCTTTCCTATTCAAAATCAGGCCCTTATTACTTATTCTTTTTCTTTTTTTTTTTTTTTTAAACGTTTTATTTATTTTTGAGACAGGGAGAGACAGAGCATGAATGGGGGAGGGTCAGAGAGAGAGGGAGACACAGAATCTGAAACCGGCTCCAGGCTCTGAGCTGTCAGCACAGAGCCTGAGGCGGGGCTTGAACTCACAGACCGAGAGATCATGACCTGAGCTGAAGTCAGCCGCTTAACCGACTGAGCCACTCAGGCGTCCCTACTTATTCTTTTTCTAATGAAGGAAAAAGAACACTCCCTTTAAAGTATGGTCTGAAGATTGACATATGAGACTGGGCCATATATATGCACACACATACAGTGTGTGTGTGTATGTGTATGTATACACCTATGTGTGTGTGTGTGTTTATGTATATTGTTTTTTCATCCTAATATGATACTTACATAACATCAAATAATACATAATCATAAAAAATGATTATTTTGTATGTATTATACTAGTGAGAAGCCAGTAAAAGAGAAAACAATGAAATTGTAAATACTAATATATTTGTTTTTTAAAATGGAGTGAAAATAATTCCACAGGCCTAGTGGTATTTACTTATTTAAGTATTTTCATGCCAATTCACTTTTGATTATCTTGTTCTACTTCAAATATAAGTACATGAAATTAATTTGTTCATTCTAAGTCCAGTGACTATACCTGGCCATCCTAAGGAATTAGTGTATAAGACCATAATTCAATAATCCTCTTTAGAAACTTTTTACTTTGCAACTTAAAAAAATTGAATATAAGAAGGTAGAAAAGTTTGGAAATACAAACACTAGTGTTAAGATCTGTCTCCAGCACAGCAAGGAGTTTGAGACAGATAATTTTAAGAAAAGAGTAGCATACACCTTCTCTAAAGAGCTCAGTTGACATGTTGACATACTGTATACATATGTATACATTGTATACATATGACAGTTGACATATACAATTCTATATTGTAGCCTCTTGATCATTTTAACTTCTGCATTCCCAACTGATTCTATCAGATCCGATAGGCTGTTCTTAACACTTTCAGGAATATAAAAGGAGGCCCATGGCTTTCCTGTTCCACCTGACTCCATCTAGCACCAAGGGGATTTAGCCATGAATGTGGAAAGCACTGCACACATCCAACAGCTACTTTTCAACCACCTTTTGGGCCTAGAGGTATTCACACTGTCCTTAAGAAGATGTATCTAGAAAAGGGGCCTGAAACTTGAACAGGCCTGGCAATTTTAACAGGGAATTCTGGAGTCTAGTAGCCAGAGCAGGATCTAGAAAAAGGAGATAATATGGCTATGAGTGGTTAGTCATGTTTCCATGCCCCCATATGCTCCTTATCCCATAGAAGGATGATCTAACACACAAGGCCCAAGGCAGGCACTCACACGTATCCTTAAAGGGCAGTTGGAGAACACAATAATCATCAAGACTTATATACCTGTTCAGTTAGAAACCTTCTTAAAATTCTGCCAATCAACCTATCGCAGTCAGGAACATATCAGCTATCCCATCATTAATATTCTGAAATGACAACCATGTCATTGACCAGGCTGTACTTTCCCTGCGCCTCACATTCCCCATTAGATCCAGCTCCAGCTGGACCGCAGACTACTTCCAAATTTCACCTAATGTACAAACTCTAAACTGAAAATGTGAGGTTGACCTAACTCCATCTTTTTCCCTGACCTATCTGGAAAGAATACCAAAGTTAAATTTAAACACATCAACGGGGTAGTTGAGGTAGACACAGGCATACTAGCGGGCTGAATAATACTGTAGACCCTTGTTAGTACTAATAACAGAGAAGCTCTCCAGAAGAACACTTTATGTATGGTATTACAGGTAAAGAGCAGTTTCCCCATTACTGCTAGCATTAGCCTACAAATAAGTAAAAGGAATCATCATACTCACTTACTAGAAAACATCTGGTTGTTGATATAAAACATTCCTCATAAACTAGTATCAAACACATTTCATCTTATTTTATTCTTCCTCTCCCACTCTTCATCTGCTGAAATTTACTCCTGCTTCTCATCTAAGGAAACTGTTTTCTATTTGTGCCTTCCTGAATTTCATCCTATTCCTGGGCAAACATGGCCTTTTCAGAATTCTAAGACTCTGTGTAGGCTGTTTCCTTTGGTTCCTTCTTCACCTGGCAAATCTGTATTTAAACTTCAGAGTTGAACTGAAATACTTTTCAGTTCTCTGACCCTTTCAGGTAGAGGTAGTACCCTTGTTACATGTGTATAAGCACTTTATTATTACCTACAGCCATATATACAATGGGGCATTGAAGTGAATCCATGGACTAGTGGGCTATAATCTCCTCTAGGGGAGGGACATGGTTTTGCTATTCTTTGAATCTTCCCAGTCATGCGCAATAGGTTTATTTTTGTGTATGTATTTAAAGCATACAATGTTTTTAAATACAGTAACTTCTGTTCAGCGTCCCTTGTAAGTACTGGATAAAAGAGAAGGTTGAAAATGGCGTTAGTGATTTTGCTTCTAATTTTATCTAGATTGTATTAGTCATCCTGCAAGTAGTCTACTTGCACAGAGAATCAAGAGTCAGTTGCATGGAAAATCTTGGTTATTAGAAACTATGTAAAAGCAACTGGAGCCTAGCCATTCAGGGCTGCAGTTTCCTATTTTGTTTTTCAGCACCTAGTGTTTACTCTCTTGCTCTGCTGAGTGGTGAAAAAGTAGAGAATTCAATTCAATGAATATTATTTGTTTACATGAGACCCAATTTTAATATTCTGAAAAATATAGCTACTTGTAACAATACTAAATATTGCATCCTTTTACAATATAGCAGAGCCCAGCAAAATATCAAAATGTAAATCTCAGACATCTAATTGTACAATATACTCCTTCCTAAATAAGTCCATGTTTTCTTTAGGATGTATGTATAAATTCAGAATTTTAAAATTTGTACATGGATTGCAACACCCTTCATACGCACGCGCGCGCACACACACACACACACACACACACACACACACAGCTATTTCTCTCACTGGGAATATAAGCACCACCATTCTGAAATGGGAAAGGCAACAGAAAAAATAACAGAAGGAAGCCTATTGCTGAAAGGACATTATATATATGGAGCATTAAGGTGTGTTTCTGCACGTGTGTATGCACACACGAGTACATGTATGTGTGTTGGTCCAATCAAAGGATAGAAGGTAAGACTGATACAGTGGTAATCTAGAATCTACTAGTATCAGCAAGAAGGGATCTAGAAAATTACCCAAGATCTTTCATATTTTCTCTGCTGCCTATAGCTACATCACTTCAAAGTCCCCATAATACCAATAACTAAGAACTGCTCTCCTGGCCTTTCACACACTTTACCCACACCCCACACTTAAGAGTAATAAAACCACTATGTAGAAGGAGCAAATCAACACCTTAAAAAACATGGAACATTTTAAGAAGAGCAGTATTGTCCAATCAGTCAGATATATTATCAAAAGGCCAGTTCCCACCTTAAAGCATGAGTCATTAGGGCATAAAAACCACATAGTTTATCCTATGAAACCATAATTTGAAGAATATATAAAATCCTACCCTCCCACAAGTCAGTAAGTCAGAAAACATATATGTGTTTTCTGCCTGTTCTACTAGGCAAGAGCAAAACATATACAATTAAAAAATAAAAAGTTAACCTCAAACACTGATAAAAGCAATGAAGAAAATATATGAAAATGTAAGAGCAAGTTAGAATTACTGAAGACAGCTTTTCTGTGGATGTGACACAGATGTCAAGAATGATAAGGGGGCACTTGGGCGGCTCAGTCAGTTAGGCTGGCTCTTGGTTTTGGCTCTGGTCATGATCTCATGATTTGTGAGTTTGAGCCCCGTGTCAGGCTCTGCACTGACGGGGCAGAGCCTCCTTGGGATTCTCTCTCACTAGAGAATGTTAAGCCAAGAGGTTCCTTGATCTATTTCACATGACAGTCATTTAGTTGCTGTATTACCTTGGGCAAATTACTTAACTTCTCTGTGCCTGAGTTTTCCCAAAATGGAGACAGTAACAGCACCTACCACACAGGGCTGTGGCAAAGATAAGATGGGTTAACATTTTAGCACTCAGAACAATGTCTGGCACGGTAAATTGTAAAGTGAGTTTACTACGTCATTAGTGTTAATATTATTTATGTTATCCATGTACAAGTTTTGCATGAAAATATGTTTTCATTTCTCTTGGGTATACACCTAGAAGTAAAACTCATGGGCATTATGGTAAGTACAAGTTTAAGTAACTGCCAGACCATTTTCCAAAGTGGCTGCACTATTTTACATTCTTACCAGCAGTGTGTAAGTGTTCCAACATCTCCATAACCTCTCCAACAGTTATCATCTGTCCTTTTGATTATAGCTGTCCTGGTGGGTGTAAAATGGTATCACATTGTGGTTTTGATTTGCATTTCCCTGATGGCTAATGATATCGAGCATCTTTTCATGTGCTCGTTAGCCATTTTTATATCTTCTCTGGAGAATTGTCTATTAAGACCTTTGCCCATTTTTTAATTGAATTATTAGTCATTTCATTATTGAGTTGTAGGGGCAAAGCAAAATACCATAAGCAAAAAGCAAAAGTTAATTGAGAAAAAAATAATGGTCAAATCTAGTATATCATGTTAGTTCACAAAATTTGTAAGTTTAAAGGGGAAAGACTCTTCCCATAACTCACTTTGAAGGATACTTGTCCCTTACATAGTGACTAGCAGAATCAGAAGTTGAATTATTTTAAAGAATAAATGAAAGTACTAGAAATAAAACCCTTGAAACAAGAAGGAAGTGCCATTTTCTTCAGTTTATATAGCAGACTATAACATTTAAAACTCATTTCTTTAGAACTCTTGTCTGACTTAGGCTCAGGTCATGATCTCACAGTTCGTGAATTCGAGCCTCACAATGGGCTCCAGGCTGATGGTGTGAAGCCTGATTGAGATCCTCTGTCTCCCTCTCTCTCTGCCCCTCCCTCACTCTCTCTCAAAAATAAACATTAAAAATAAATAAATTATATATGTCACTTCATATGAATCTTCTCAGAGTCTGAATCACTGAATCCTCATTTGCACATGACTTAATCAAAGCAAAATGGTGAGTCTGTTATTTTCCTGTGTAGTTGAACATGTGTATCAGACTGGAATAATATCCACAAGTCTTACACAATCCAGCAGCAATGACTTTACTGACATAAAGGACAGTCTGTACAAATTATTGTCAATTCATTAATTTTAGTATAGGGATAATTTCACATTGGTATTTATATTGCTTCCACCTTTTCAACAAAGTCTCATTGTACTTAATTCTAAATTCTAGTTTAAAAAAATGATGAGTTAAAAAAAATTAAACTAGATTCAGTGGATCCAAAATTTATATGGCACAAAAAGACAATTTTAGCAATAAAGTGATACAGCCTACAAGTTATAATTATTGTGTGTATATGTTGATATGATATATATATTTGACATATGATATAAAGGAGATACATATATATATATATATATATATATATATATATATATATACACACACACACACCTAATACCTAAGTTTTCAGAAATTGAAGGAATAATATTAAGAATAGGATTCTGAATAGAAAATACATAGTAGCAGAAAAAGTAGAACTATCATTTCCAAACTAAATGAAATTGTTTAGCATGATCTTATAGTGATACTGGGAAGTATTATTTAACATAAGAAAACAAAAATGGATCCTGAAAGTCCCTGCTGTGTGGTTAAGGATGTGATTGGGTACATTAATCTGTCAAGAGGAGGGAGAGACAGGTTTAACTAAGTTTAAGTCAAAAAGAATGAAATACAGCATCTGATCAGGAAGGGCACAGGCATATGGGAACCTGGGTGGCTCAGTAGGTGGGGTGTCTGACTTTGGCTCAGGTCATGATCTCACAGTTCGTGGGTTCAAGCCCCGCGTCGGGCTCTGTGCTGACAGCTCAAAGCCTGGCACCTGCTTTGGATTCTGTGTCTCCCTCTCTCTCTGCCCCTCCCCCACTTGCACTCTCTCAAAAATGAACATTTTAAAAAATTAAAAAAAAAAAGGCAGAGGCATAAATGAGGGCAAATGGGTACAAGGGCTTGACACCGGCAAGCCTAGGATTTGCCCAACATCTTTAGCTCTTCTCTGAGTGTTAGCTTATTTGTCTGCTATCACAGGTTGGTTTTTTTTTCCGTCCTTACATGAAATATGATCTCTGACAGAAAAGGTTTATAACCTTTCAATATCATGCTCGAAGTATAAAAAAAGGTTCCCTCTCCTATTCTGAGTCTGAAATTTTCACTCAAAATGGCCTATATTGGATCACATCTCTTGCAACAATCCCTGTGGTGAGGGGGCACTGAGCTACCAGGCCAGGTCAGCCTGGTTATATCACCATGCATGTGGGTCAGGAAATACGGTCCACTAGAACAAAGATGGGGATATGAGGCTAGAAAGTCAATCCAATTAGTATTCATTACAATTTGGCAACATTAGCAGATGAAACAGAGAAGTGAGACAATGAACTTAGGATGAATGCTTTAGGATGCAATTATGGCAAGCCAGGTATAATAAGGCAAACTTTTATTCCCAACAAATATTAACTGTACACCTGCCACAGCAAGAGCGACAGATCTGGTCACTGGCCTTATGGAATTTACAGTTTAGCAGAAAGGACAGACAGGGTATAAATAAACAAATGAGCATATCCAATAAGATTAGTTTTACATTCTCTTTAAAATAAATTGACAGGCTGCAATGACAGAAATAAAGGAAGGGACCTACTCAGGGTGGTTGGGTACGGTCCGTCTGAAGAGAGAACATTTAAGTAAGCTAAGACCTAAAGCAGAAGGAGACCAAAGCCATATGTGCAGGGGAATGAAAAAGGGGTGGGGGACATAGCAGGCGTGAAAGCAGTGGGGACAAAATGGGCTTGGCATGTAAGAGGGCCAAAAAGAAGACCAGGATAAAATGTGTCTAGAACTTCATGATCAAGTTGAGATGGGAAATGGAGGAAGCAGAAGCGCAGGAAGAAGCCAGAACAGAAGGGATGTTGGAAATCATGGTAAAAAAAAAAGCTTGGATTTTTTTCCCCGTGGGTGCACAAGTCACTAAAGGGTTGAGGTAGGGCATAAGATGATATAATTTATGTTACAAAGTAATTACTCTAGGCTGCTGAGCGGTGAATGACAGAGATGGGCTATAGCTTAATGGGAATAAAAAAAAAAAATAGTCATTCCTCCACTTCCAGTCAGGCCACATTTTACAAAGGAATCTCTTCTACATTATCCATGGATCTAAGGGCTTGTCACTTAACCTCTAATAGTTTCAATTTTCTCATCAATAAATTAGGAATAAACATATCTACCTTAAATTAAAGATTACCTGAGAAGTTATATAACATGTCTAACACAGAGCTTAGCATATGGTAGGTACTCAGAAACATTAGGTACCTTTTCATTTACTTTCTGTGAAGTTAATAAAAACCTTTCCAAATTCATTAGCAGGTGTTAAGTTTTGAAAAACAAACTGCTAGAGCCAAACAACTTGGTTTAGACAGTCGAAACAGTGCCTATGCAATTTAGACTCCATAGTCTGAATGGAAAAAATCTTGACTGGAGCAAAATATTTACTAAGCCCCACAATCTAAACCAAAGACTGCATGCCCTATGTGCTCCAAAGAATAAACTCTGTATTTAATAACTCTCCCAGTTCTTTACTGCAAACTATGCAAAAATGTATAAAACTTTTTCTAAGGTAGGTAAAGAGGGCAAATAAATCTTGAAATGTCCTTCCTTCTGATGTTTTAATCTTTACTACTCAGCTGCATAAATAACTATGATATTCTCTACCATTTGTTTCAAATAGATGTAGAGAAAATTGAAAAATTCAAAGATTCTAAAAGAAATTTAAAAAAAAGAAAAATTCAAAGATTATAATCTATGCAAATCATTTCAACATATCTTTCTAATTTCCTTTCTAATATTTTGGTATTGTGACTATAGTATTTACCATAAGATGCCTTAATCATTTTTTTAGATAGGGACACCTGTGTGGCTCAGTCAGTTAAACATCTGACTTGACTCAGGTCATGATCTCATGGCTGGGGGGTTAGAGCCCCACATGGGGCTCTGTGCTGACAGCTCAGAGCCTGGAGCCTGCTTTGGATTCTGTCTCTGTCTCTCTCTGCCTCTCCCCCACTTGCTCTGTGTGTCTCTTAAATATAAACATTAAATTTTTTTAATAAAAAATAAATAAATCATTTTTAGATATAAATATTTGTTTCATAAATGGAATATTAGAGTTTATAAGCTTCTGCTTATATAACCATCTTCTGCTTCCTAAAGAGTTCTCAACAATCCTGGCAATCCTACTACAGGTGAATGTCTCATCACAGGAAGGATGAAACGAAGTAAGAGACAATAGAAAAGGTCTTCCAGGGCTGTGCTGTCCACTACACTAACCATGAGCCACACGTGTGGCTACTGAGCATGGGAAATGCAGCTGGCTAGAACTGAGATGAGCAATATGGGTAAAATACATGCCAGATTGCAAAAGGTTGATATGAAAAAATAGCTCAGGGACTTTTCATATTGATTACATGCTGAAATGATATTTAAGAAAGGACAGGTTAGGTAAGACATATTATTAAAATTAATTTCATTTTCTTTTTACCTTTCCTAACATGGTTATAATTTTAAATTACGTATGTAGCTCACATTTGTGTCTCTTTTCTTTTGAACAGCACTGCTCTATGATGATGTGCATTTTTTTTTTAATTTTTTTTTCAACGTTTATTTATTTTTGGGACAGAGAGAGACAGAGCATGAACAGGAGAGGGGCAGAGAGAGAGGGAAACACAGAATCGGAAACAGGCTCCAGGCTCTGAGCCGTCAGCCCAGAGCCTGACGCGGGGCTTGAACTCACGGACCGCGAGATCGTGACCTGGCTGAAGTCGGACGCTTAACCGACTGCGCCACCCAGGCGCCCCGATGTGCATTTTTTAAATAACAACTCTGTAAGTCTGTTACATGAAGTCAAGGTATAAACAAATGAATAGATGAATAATAAAATGGATAAATAAAGCTCTTGACAGGATATCTCTGGTTAATTTCACAATATGGCTTAATAATTGAGGGAAATGCTACATTTTAAGTAATTACGTAAATGTTAAAGTTACTATTGCATTTTATCTGATAAATATGTATTAAATTAAATGCTAATGGGTTACACACTGTGACAGCTGGTGGAACACAAATATATCTGAACTTTTGGGTTTTTTAAATATTTATTTATTTTTGAGAGAGAGGGCATGAGCAGGGGAGAAGCAGAGAGAGAAGATGACAGAGAATCAGAAGCAGGCTCGATGCTGTCTGCATAGAGCCTGATGTGGGGCCAGAACACACGAACCGTGAGTTAAATGACTGAACCACCCAAGCGCCCCAGAACACCACTATATTTAAGACAAGGTCTATGTTCTTATGTGGTTCATAGTTTTATGGAAGGATATAAATAAGAAAATAAGTAAGTGCAATGTTTTTGGTGCTGTGAGAAAGGTATCTAATAGTTCTCTAAAAAAAATTGGAGGGGCAGGGGAGGGCATTTTTCTTATTTCAGAGAATGACAGTGCTACTGGTATTTAGTGTTTGGAGACCAGGATAACCAAATGCACTTTGGTACGTGGGAGCATCCTGCCCAAAAAGAACTATCCAATTCAAAATATTCACAGTGCTCCTACTAAGAAACATCCAATGTCCTGTCACACTGTGGGCAAGATCACAACTGCAAAATACAACACAAACTTGGTGATTATATTCTGAGGCTGGTTCCTGAACACTGAGAGACTCCATTCTAAGAGTGCGATCAACATAAGATTACTTAAAACCTTCTCTCTTCTTTGGTATATAAATATATACACATACACACATAAACATATCATATACACTTACAGATATGGTATCTGTCCATAACATATTTTGTCATTTTCAGTCTAAGAAAAAAATATGTGAAGCATGTGACAGCTATAAACAATTTCCATAGATGAGCAAATAACTTGTTCTAACAAATTTTTACCATTTACAAATACTTTTGTTACTGAGACTGGAACACCAACCTTGCCATTCTTATCTGACTCCCAACTAAAAATTAACCAAAGAAAGAAAGAGAGAGAGAGAGAGAGAGGGAAAAAAGACTTCTCTCATTTGTCAATATAGAGGTCACTCTGTTCCTTTTAACCATTAAAAGATACTGCTAATCTAGAAGATAGAGTAAGCAAAAGATAGTCACTACTCAATACAAGATGCCAGAATCTTTAAAGAAAAAACGTACATGAATAAAAATTAAAATTCATTATCTGATAATAACTTCTAAATACATATGAAACCCATAAAAATGTAATAGCTCAATGTCAATATGGCCATCTCTCCCACTCAAATCAAAGAAAGCTCCTTTGAAGAACTTATATTCTAGAATCTCATTCATGCTTGAGGCAACAAGATGTTTTAGTCGATGCTTAAATCTAATATAGCAAAGCTATTTGCCTCAAAATTAAGGGTGTAGTACCCTTTTCAAAATGCTTTACTACTTAACTTAATTATCTCTATAAGAAGCGTAAAATTTTGAACCACAAATTATAGCATAATGGTGGAATAGTGTCCAAAAACTGATACCCTTTTTGCATTAAAATATTCAGGGCTAATTGTGATTTTAGCGCTTGTTTTTATCCTTGCTTTGTTCATTGGCCAAACTTAAACACTTCTCATCTCCTTCAATGAAAAGTGGTGCTATTATGTTCCTGGATGCATGAGCACGGTCCCTCAAAGCCTAATTTTAAGGTCTTAATTGGCTGAGGCAAGGGGAGACCATACAAAGCCCACTTCAGAGAGAAGGGCAAGACTGCCAGGTCACTTGAGAACAGACGAAGAACTGACTAGAAGCTACTGCTGAAATCTTACAGTGTTCTGGAAAGTTTCACCAAATAGTAACTTACACAGAATGGAACGTAATCACCCGTCATAACGCAGAACCCAGAAAGGTTGAAGATGGCTTATAGAAACAGAACAAGTAGAACAGAAACAGTGATCTTCAATTAATTGAGTACCATAACAGGCCAAGCAAGTTTTATAGAAACAAGGTACTGGGATTGGTTCTATGATGTGTTGTGCATGTCAAATAATTGGTTATATCTTCTCGTAATCTGTAAGTCTCAGCAACCATGTGCTGGTAATTCAAGAGGGTCACGACTTAGTAACACTTTTGTTCATTTGGTGCTACTGGACATGTAGTCTACTTCTACCTTTGCAAAGATGACCATTCATCCATCCCCCCCACATTTGTTGTGTGTTATGTCATAAAAGACATGACACTGAATAAAATTATCTTGGCACTCAAGCTGTTCATTATTTTTAAAAAATAATACTTAATAATTCATCAACATACACATATCATAAAAACACCCAATTTGGAATAATTTTAAGTAAATTAATTCATTTATCCGCAACTCTAACCACTGATAAGTTCTCCAAACAAAACCAGAGTAGACTAATTTTTGTGTGAAATTCAAGAGTGTGAAAAAAAGAAAAAAGTCTGGAATTAACCTATAAAAGACTTTAAAATCATTTTATGCTCACATTAACAATAAAGACGCATAATAAGATCAAATGACATATACATTTTTGGGGTTTGAAGACAGTGAGAACTTACTACTGATTTCCATATATCATCAGACACTCTTCCTGAAATTTCAATAAAATGCTTATAAGTGTGTTTCACTTTGCTGTTAGAAAAAGATACAACGAGAAGCTAAATTTTTTTGCCCCCATGCAATTAATATTTTCTGATTATTTACTCTGGACTACAAACCCTAGTTGTTTGTTCCATTGTTCATTCACTCATTACTTCACTCAACAAACATTTACTGAGTACTTACTATATGTTGCTATGAAGAACAAGAAAAACCCAGGTGCCTGGGGTCATTAAGTTCTACCTCCACCTGCCTCTCTTAGACACTAAAGGTATCTTATTTTATTATTTATTTTTCTCCATCCACCACTGGAATTCAAGTCTTAAGTTCAGGGATGCTCTATCACATTCTCATTTTCCCAAGGTCTTTTATTGTAGAAAATTTGCTCCTTTATTTCTATTATCTATTTCAGAACACAAGTTCCCTCTTATTCGAATTATCCCCAACAGGAATGACCCAAAATTGATGAAGACTGAATATACAAGCAAGAAAATTTCCACAAATCCAAGAATTGTAAGATGCTGGAATTTTGTACAAGAGAGGGTTCATGTTGATCAGAAGATATTGTAACCTATAATCAAATTCAAAGTCTAAGAGGAAAATCTCCTTTTGGAGAAAATAGCATCATTTAAAAAAAATAGAAATCTTAAATGGTATTAATTCCAATTAATTAACTTACATGGAATAATCAGACATTAGTATTTTTCAGCTACATTTACAGATCTTTAAAAAACAAGGGAGGGATATGAGATCTAAAAAACTATTGTCCCTCCAAAATAACTCTTCCCCAATAAATGCTCTAATCATCCACTTATTCTGTTCCTCCATAAGGAATAAGGGAAAAAGTAGTATAAGGTACTATGCATAAAAATAAATCTCCAATCTTCCCAATCTCCAAATCCCCCAAAGCACAGGTACGTCTTTCCTTGCCTGTGGCTAAGAAACCAGCAGACATCTCCTATCTCTACCACCATAACAGCTATGATGTGCCTGATTTAGCCAAAGCAACAGGTGCTAATAACATCTGGGGAACTAGCAGGGAATAATAACCTGGGACTAGCAGGGAAACTTCCTAGTCACAAAAATCACAAAGACAAACTTCTCGTTATGAATGTTATAATAATCTACAGTTTATATTTCCTTAGGGCATTTATAGTATTTCATAGTCACAGAAAACAAAAAGAATCATCCCTTCGGTGACTGCTTCTTTGAAAGCACCAAACCTACAACAACTTTAGAACCAACCAGAACCACTCCATCAACAACTTTTCCCTTTTATAGAACATATACCCACAACTATATAATCCTTTTTGAGACTTTATATATAAATGCTTGTGTAAATCTTTATCTGAATTAGAATTTTAAATTCCCTGAAAGTAAAGAGTATGTCTCTTTCACATGTGGAACACAATTACAACACATACCCCAAAGACATTAATAGGTAGTCACTGAAAATGAGGCACTTTTGTCTTTCTTATGGCTTGCCTGAGCAAGAAAGTATTTTCATTAGCATGAATTGAACTGGAGGAGAAAAATATAAACTAGACAGCCACATGTGCATTATATAGCAATGGATTTCATTTCATACTTCTGCCCAGGTAGTAATAAGAATAAATAAGTATTTCAAGGAAAAGGCATTAAAAAAAGGCGAGCATAGTTAATGACTAAATACCAGTTTCTTACAAAATGGACTTTGGAACGGAGATGCTGTGAGTAAAATATTTGAGAATCAGAAATGTCAAAGGAGCAAGGCCTTTCAAGGTGTTCCTGGAAGAAAACTGAAGAAAAACTGAAAAAAAAAAAAAAAAAACCCTGCAAATGAAAAATAAACTAGAAAGTTAGATAGAACTAGAACTGTACGAAAGTAATAAGATGCTTAGTCACCTGGACGTGGTTACGGAGGTGTGCAGATTGAAAGACCACTACAATCCCATTATGACGGAGTTCAGATTGGCTTACATGGAGATGTACATCTGAGGCCAAACAACATTTAAGTCTTGTCTAATGCTGACCTTACAGCAGGGCTTACACAAAAATAAGGTTATAATTTGATGTTCAGATGGGGATTGTAAAGAATTTAAATAGTAGGGTATATTAGTTTAACATGGAATAAAGATCAAGAAAAAAAAAATCAGTCAATAAAAAAGTTTTGTGTGCCAAAGCCTCAGGAGAAAATCCAGATAGCCATCTGAGCTCACTGTGGATGTCTGAGCTAGAAAGGCAGAGAGAGCAAACCTTCTTCCAGAAAGTACATTTCAAATGTTTGCTCCACAGATTTAAAAAAAAAAAAAAAAAAAAAGAGGAAAAAGAGTACACGTACGTATTTCTATTAGAACTTTGTAAAAAGCATTAGAACTGAATTCAAACCCAAATGGCAGGAAGACACTTCAAATTCTTATTAGCTCTTATTCTTTTTTTTTTTAATTTTTTTAAAATTTTATTTATTTATTTTTGAAGGAGAGAGAGAGAGAGAGAGAGAAAGAGAGACAGAGCATGAGCAGGGGAGGAGGAGAGAGAGGGAGACACGAAATTCGAAGCAGGCTCCAGGCTCTGAGCTGTCAGCACAGAGCCCAACATGGGGCTCAAACTCATGAATGGTGAGATCATGACCTGAGCCAAAGTCGGACGCTTAACCGACTGAGCCACCCAGGCGCCCCTTATTAGCTCTTATTCTTAAGGTATTTAAATCAAAGGTTTTTTATTCTCTCTTAATAGTCAATTAGATTATTTCTCTGCCTGAATTAAAAGAAGGGCAAAAAAAGTGATAATTGTTAGATTTAAGTGGAAAATTACTTTAAAAATATATGCAGATATGAATATTTCAGAACAGTATAAATACGGTAGGCCAGAGTTTTTATTTCGATTTGATTGTAATGTAACCAAATATTAACTAGTTGTATTTTCCCTTTTTTAACAGTGTATCTTTTCAGAACAACTTTTACATGAAGAATGTTTGCTGGGAAATCAGTATTTCATTGAAATTGCATTTGCCTCTTTTCCCTTAATGAATGCCATTATGATAAATATATTTAATAAATTATTATAAGGATTTGTATGTTTACAGAGTACCTCCAAAGTTGCATTACACATAGCTGCCATGTTCTCTTTCCTGTATTGTCCTAAAAAACATTTTAGGCTCACCATGAACAAGGATACAAATATTAAAGAAAAGACCTCACTGGTAAGGAGGAAGAAGAGACTGTGTTACTTAGATATGTGTTCCTATTAAATAACCAGAACCAAAAAGTGCCTGGAAACGAAGATCAGTCCCTTCTTTAAATGAGAGTTCATAATTTCAGTTAAAGAAGAATAAGAAAATTAACTCCCATATTTGTTCATAATCATTAGCATTTCATTGCAACTAAATCATACTACACAGACGTCTCGCCCTCTGAAGATCTTTGAAGAAAGGACTCCTTCCAACTGCCATAACTTTTTTCATTCTACTAACCTCAGAGTTTCAAAGTATTCTTACATCTTAGCTAAATCCTTCCAGCTGCAGTTTACATCTCTTTTCTCAAGATGAAAGTGCTTCTTTGTTAGGCTATGTAGAGTCATTCTATATTCAGAACAGAAGAAGGTAGAGAGGGATGTGAACCTGAGGGCAACTGCTAAAACACAGCCAGACTCAGCTAAGGTTCTTGTGGCAGATAAGACTGTGTTAAAAGGGGGGAAAAAAGGAAGAAACTGTAGATCACAAATTGGATATACACCTGTCCTGACCTCAGTGAACTCTGAAAGCTTTGAAGAGAGCCAAATTTCTCATGACCATAAAAGTAGAAGTCAGAGTAGTTCTTGGAATTAGCTGTTCAATGGGACTTAAGTACATGGATATGAAAACTAATCAGTTGCTCTGGAAACTATAGTGTCCTTTAATCGTTCTGAATTTTAATTTTTTTTTCAATGTTTATTTATTTTTGGGACACAGAGAGACAGAGCATGAACGGGCGAGGGGCAGAGAGAGAGGGAGACACAGAATCGGAAACAGGCTCCAGGCTCTGAGCCATCAGCCCAGAGCCCGACGTGGGGCTCGAACTCACGGACCATGAGATCGTGACCTGGCTGAAGTCGGACGCTTAACCGACTGCGCCACCCAGGCGCCCCTAATCGTTCTGAATTTTAAAACCACAACAGAAAGATATGGTCTTGGGTAACAAATTAGGGATTAGATATCACACTCACCGTAGTGACACACATAAGGAAAGGTTTCATCTAAGTCTCTTATTTATGAGAGAAAAAGGTTCTAATACCATTAAACTAGAATTACCTTCATTAATTAACAACTGAACTAGTAGCCAAAAAAGACTATGAGATTTTGACAGAGCAATTATTTCTAACATTCTTAACAAAAATTTGATCTCTTTACAACTTCAAAGAATAGAGCCCAACAAATAAGGAAGGAGATGAGTTGTTTCCAATTCACAAGGCCTACTGAAATTGAGTAGTGCTGGTTCATTCTGATATGTGATATGGTAGTAGAAACACACATCTGAGTTTCACAAAGACCTCTCCTATCTATAATTCACTGTCTCACCTTGTGAGAAAAACAAAACAAAAATTGCCCAGAGTCAGCTGCCTGACTGTAAAATGGGATTTATAGTCTTACAAGTTTAAGAGTTAAATGTGATAATAAATATGAAAACTTGAATATAGAAAGCCCTCAAGAAATGTTAGCTTCCTTCCTTCCCCTAGAGGCCATCTCAAAGACATTGATAGTAAATAATTGAACATAAAGATCTAACAACATCACTGGGAGGAAAGGGACACTGCTAAGGAATCTTTTCAAAGAGTGACATCATTAAGATAAGGTCAATAGTCTCAATAGGAAATAGATCAAATTTGCAATCTCTCACAGCTAACGTGATGAACTATCATCAAATATAGGAAGGAGAACACGTGTATTAAAGTCTTTCCAAATACTACTAGGGAGATAGGAGAAGGATTCTCTTATTGCCAATTATTCTAGTTTCAAAAATTTAGTGAAGATAGCTAAACTACTAAAGGACATTATAAGAATAGTTTGAGGGAAATTCTGAGTTGTTGTCTAAAACCTCATGTTTGTTCCTGTGTCTTGAAGCAGAAATAAAATAAATCAATACTGATGTTTTCTTCCTTTTTGATTGGTAAAACAGACCTAAGTATGATGAAGATACCATAATAAATGGGATAAAGAGGTAGAAGGCTAAATATATGCCACTCATTTATCTCTGCACCCACCCATCCATCTACCTGCACACCTACCAAACATCCAAAAATTGTTTATTTCTGGTTTAAATATTTTAAAAAAATGGTACAAGATGCAATGGAAAGAGAGGGGTCAATAAATGAGATTAAAACTTAATATAAAAAAAATACACATACAGTTACCCAGAACAAAGAGCAATAAATGGTGAATGTCATGTAATTATATCCAAATGTTTTAATAGTAATGGAGTGGTAAAAGGAAAAATGTCTGCTACCAAGGGCAGAGTTTTCATAAGAAGAAGGGGAAAATGGTGGGCTCCTATAAGAGTTTGAACTTTAATTGTTCAGCAGTGAGAAAACCACTGAAGGTGTCTGAGCTGAGGATCTCAGGCTCAAAGCTGTGTTTAATGAAGATTCATTTGGCAGAACTAATTAGAAAAGCAGTTGTATGTGCACACATGTGTTTTCTCGAATGAAATGCTATTGAATGGAGGTCAATTGTGGGGGGTGTTGCAAGTAATTTATTATAAAAATACAAAACCAAAGTTTGAGAAGGATTTACTTTTTTGTATTAATCTGAGCATATTCAAGGTTATTTCTAAAAGATGTTATGCTTTATTAAATAGCAGAGAAATGGATAAAGGATGGCTTGGGCCCAGGGAATAGGGTGAACTTGAACACATCCACTGGAGTGTGTCTGTTTGGGAAAGTCCTCGGTCTTGGGAGCTCTGGCAGGCTCATAGATGAAGACCAGTGAAGCAGACTAAAGGTTAAGAAGATCTTGCAAATAGGAAGCTTCTGCAATCCTTGAAGATGAATACAGAGCTAAGAAAGTTGGAGGTCATCTCGGGGCACCTGGGTGGCTCAATAGGTCAAGCATCTGACTCTTGATTTCAGCTCAGGTCATGATCTCGTGGTTTGTGAGATGGAGTCCTGCATCGGGCTCTGCCCTGCTGGCATGGAGCCTGCTTAGAATTCTCTCTCCCCCTCTCTCTCTGTCCCTCTCCCGTGCTCGCTTGCTCTTTCTCTTGCTCAGAAAAAAAAGAAAAAAAAAAAAGCCATCTAAGTGGAGGAAGGAGTAGATATGCAAGAAACAACCAAGGAAAATCATGTAAAGTCACTTGTTGCAGAGGACAAGTAAATCAGATAAAGTAATCTTTCAAATCATAAGTATAAGGATAGGTTTTAAGGGCTCTAAGGAAATCTTTCTTATTAATTTTTTCAATTAAAAGAAAATTTTCCTTGGAGTTTTAAATTAAAATCTCATAGCTATAAGGCAACACAGGATTTATATACAGTATGTTGGCAGTCACTATTTAAAAATATTTCCATTTTAAATTTCACGACATGCATATGTTTATTCTTCACAACCACATCTGGTATCTAAAGCATTCTGGATCCCAACTTACTCAAATAATAAAGAATAATCAAACTTTAATACTTAGTCAAGAATTCAAGGATAAATTGAAGTTTTATCTCCACCAAAATATACCAATCACCTGAACATTGAGTCCATCGTAGGGACAGAGGTAATATCATTAAGTCCACTATCTGTAAAGTGTTAGGTCGGTCATAATCTTTGTGTTTGCACTTTAATCTCCTTATGTCAGTATGCTCCAGCAAGGTTCTTTCTCACTTCAGTCCTTCACAAACACTGTTTCCTCTGCTGGACAACACTGCCTTTCTGGCTAATGTCTACTCAGACTTAGGACCCCCATATGTGTCATTTTCTAAGGAACTCTTGTCCTCAACATACCCCTCACCCCCTACCCCATAAAGTCAGATGCCCCATATAGTATCATAGCACAACCCCTATTCTACTAGCTGAGGCTAATTTCTCCACTAGGCACAGCAGGCTCTGTGTCTCAGTCCAATGAAAATGACTCATTTTAGGGGCGCCTGGGTGGCTCAGTCGGTTAAGCAGCCGACTTCAGCTCAGGTCATGATCTCGCGATCTGTGAGTTCGAGCCCCGCGTCAGGCTCTGTGCTGACAGCTCAGAGCCTGGAGCCTGTTTCAGACTCTCTGAAGCCTGTCTCCCTCTCTCTGACCCTCCCCTGTTCATGCTCTGTCTCTCTCTGTCTCAAAAATAAATAAACGTTAAAAAAAAATTTTTTTTAAAGAAAATGACTCATTTTAATTTTCTATAAAACTAGAAGAAAAAATGAATATAATAATGAATACATAATAATATCTCCATCCTGGATTATATTCATCCTCATACCACCACAGCCAAAATTTAATTATTTCATAGAAGAAGGGGCCTGAAGGCCAAGGTGCCTCAGGACGACAAAAGTCAGAACATGTCCCTCGTTACTTTGTAGAATTTCAACAAAGAAACGAACCCCCAATTGTTTTTGTTTTTTCAAAGGTGAATGACAATACCTACTTGGGGATTAATGAAATAATAAATTGCTTACAGCACTTAGTATCTGACACACTAGTAGTAAATGTTAGCTCTTATTACTACCTAAACAATAACCAGAAACACTACTTGTTACATTGCCTGTAGGAAGGTGAATATAATATATTCCTTTTGATTTTAGTTTAGATTTTATTTTCCAGGGTAAGTTTGTTTCTTATAGAAGTTTCCGGGCCCTCTTTAACTAAGATAAGAATCATATGACCCAACAGTATCCCTCTTAGATGTCAGAAAAGTCATAACTAAATTAAGTGATAAGCCACAATAACTTCCTCTAGGTGCTGGGGACACATTTCTAGGCTCCCTATTTTTGACTTGTGATTTTATTTTTTAATTTTCTTTATATACATTTTAATACTATGGAAAGTGGAAGAATAACAAAATGTGAAGGTGGGAAGGATTAGAAATGAACAAAGGCCTCCCAGCAGCCTAAGCCAAAAAGTAGTATCTATATTTCAGGTTCATTCAGGACCCAATGTAATTTCTTTGAATTTTCGTGCTATACCTAAATGAAGAGTACCAAATATATACACACAGTATAAAGAAATTATATTCATTTTGAAAATACCACATTTCACACATTTTAAGAACTGCCTGAGCGCATTTCAAAATTAATTTTAGTAGACTGAAAGTAATATATGTATATTCCTAACTTTCTGACAAACATCCAAGATGGACACATGTACTCAAAGAGGTTCAAGCAGGCTAGAGAATTTCTCGATATGCAGTGAATCAAGTGTCAGGGAAACTCTCACGAATCTCTAATTTCACGATTTTATTGGTGTATTAGTTTACCATGAATCCTATAATGAATTACCATAAATTTAGTGCCTTAAAACAATGCAAATTCATTATGTTACAATTCTGTAGAAGTCTGATATGGGTCACACTGGGCTAAATTATGATGTCAGCAAAAGTGCATGCCTTTGTAGAAGCTCCAGGGAAAAATCAATTTCCTTGCATTTTCCAGCTTCTTATGGGCTACCCATATTCCTTGGCTTATGGCCCTCCTCCTTCATCATCAAGGCCATCAAAAGTAAATTGAGTCTTTCTAACATCGAATCACTCTGACTTCCTCTTCTGCTTCCTCTTTCACTTTCAAGGACTCTTATGTTACACTTGGTCCAAACAGATAATCCAGGATAAGCTCCCTTCTCAATATATTTAATTTAATCACAACAACAGAATCTCTTTTGCCATGTAATATAACATATTAGATTAAACCTGGGAATTAGGATGTGGACATCTTTGAGGGAGGTAGGCTTTTATTATTCTGCCTATCACAATTGATAACTATTGCATATACAACAAAATAGAAAAGATGTAACACTTAAAAGACATAATGCTTAAAAGAGCTCCAACACAGCAAGGATATGGTTTGAATTTAATAAAGTTATTTGCTGACCTAAGAACTCATTCAAATCTATTTTAGCACATGTACCTCTATCTTATTCTTCTCCTTGAATATGCTCATGATTCAAACTCAAGTATACCAGTTTTGTTGTACTATGAAACAGCAGAAAATAATGTAACCTACCAGAGGATGAAACAAGAAAATCTAAGAATTCATTCATGTCATATATTTAACATTTCTGGATTTTCCAGAATATAGTTCAGAACAAACACACACACACTCCTCCAGTAATTTAGAAGACAAAAAAAATCCAAACTTTAAATATCTGAACTCTCCATCCAGTCAATACTTAATTACTACCAACTAAGCATATTACTGGAGATAGTGAAAATGCTTGTCTCTAAAATTAAGTTTATCCAATAGAAATAGTATAAACATTAGGTTCATTCCACAGAGGGATGGGTGGGCAGAGATACTTATGGCTAACTAAAGAATAATTAGTCATACTTTCTATTACCAACTTACTAACAATGTCAATGTTGATTTCATATTCAACTGAAGTTAACACCTGCACAGATCTGTGTATCAGGAGCTCCAGGCATATCATTAACTTATTTAATTCTGGTCCTAGGAACACTCAACCTATGGTGTTTAATTTCAATCTCTGATGACCTGGCTGGATTTCAAATCATAACATAAAACATATAGGAAATAAAATTATTCAAAAAAGAAATAAAAGTATTATAATGAAACATATATAAGCAAAAACACAGGTGAAGATTAAAACAAAATTCTAGGGGCACCTGGGTGGCTCAGTTGGTTAAGTGTCTGACTCTCAGCTTTGGCTCAGTTCACGATTTCATGGTTCTTGACGCTGAGCCCCACATCAGTCTCTGTGCTGAGAGTGTGGGGCCTGCTTAGGATTCTCTCTCTCTGACCCTCTGTGTGCTCTCTCTCTCTCTCTCTCTCAAAATAATTAAACATTAAAAAAAAAATAATGAATTAAAAATTTTCTAGCTCGACTCAAATAGTGGACATAATTTTATAAAAATACTATTTCTCAATTCTTTTTTGAAAATAATTATGAAGAAAGCCTGAAAATAAAGGAGAGAAGACATAATTTCACATCAAACAAAATAGCAGTTTAATGAATTTAAATAATTTCCTCAATCTATCAATCAAAATAGTATTTCATTATCTCTAATAATCAACACCTCTCAACTTCTGAACTGATGACAATGTAAAATAAAGTCCCAGATAGATTTCTTCTGACTAAAATCCAAATAAATAAATTATATTATATTTAGAGATCATCCCCTAAATTAATTTAGAATGCTTAATTACACTCCAATATGCAATAAACAACTGGTTCTCCTTGTTGTTAGACTTAGACAACAATGACTAGTATTTACATAAGTGCCATGATGCTCAAATATTCTTTCAATGAGACAAAAACTGCTTGAAGTGATGTGGGAATAAGTAATAGATGAATGGGTAAATGGTGGGAAAACTAAACCAATAAATAAAATATGCCGCACACAAAATGCAAACCACGCGACCCCATGTGTAGCCAAGGAAAGATGTTAGGAAAGATGCCTTCAGACTGCAAGGCTCTCCCTTATTTCTGTCCACAAATGAATTCTAAGAAATTATCTTCTGTTCAGTCATCTGGCTGCAAAACTGGTACGGAGATTCAGACAAAAACAAAGTAAAACAGAGAAATCAGCTCAAAGGAGTTTCTCAGAATTCCAGGAACAGTAGAACCAAAGGAAAAGCCCTTTAAAGTTGAGAACACCTCTCATGGAGACAAATCAGGTAAATGAGAACCTATGAAAATGCAGAGTGTTTTTAGAATCAATATCTTAAACAGCACAGCAATTTTATAGCAATGAAGAAAAAAAAAACTGAGTCTTATTTCTATTACAGAGTAAAAATGCTCATCCTCAAACTATTCTACAAAGCTAGAATAATGAGTATAGAAAATACAAGCTTTATCACTAAGCTGGCTCTACACCTTGGATAGCTATCACATGACAAGTGTTAACCTTTGGAAGAAGCTTGCAAAAAATATAGTTATGACAAACACTGTACGATCTGGTTCAAAATTCACAAAGCTTCCACTAAAACAGGTGTCTCAGCCTTAATTGGCAAATCCAGTAGCCACCTCTCAGTCCTTCTACCCATTTCTCCAAGCAGGTATTGACCATATAATAGGCAAAGATCAATGAAATCCAATCGCAGATGTTGAGGAACAATAAAAATAAGGAAATCACTGCATAAATTATTGTGATAAAGTGAAAATGCCAAAAAATAGTAGTGTATTCAAGAACTAAAAAAGGAAGGAAGGAAAGTCTAAACTCTTTTCCTTGTTCTTTCCAGGACTCATTTTTCCACTGTGACCTTTGATACCATCCACCCTCATACTTTTTGGGATTCTGCTATACAATTAAGCTTTCTTTTAAGTGTTCAACCTCTTCCATTCCTGGACCCTTCACTCAACATTTATAACGATGCTTAAGCTTGCCTATCATCAGTAGCAAATAGAAAATAATAATCTAAAAGTTATATTCATCTTAATAGTGTTTGAGACTATTTTAGATGGATACTTTTAATACTGTTTACTGGTATTCAGCTATTAAAAAATTTTTTTTTCGGATATTATACTAGAGAGCTAACTCAAATCATAGTACAAAATGGGGCTAGAATTACTACTAACAATGTTATAGCATCCCTAAGTGAATCAGGAACCTCTGAGAAAATTTTGTCACAAAATGAATAAAAACATAAATGGTTTAAATACTTCTACTGTAAAATTTAACATATAACTGAAATATTAGGAAAGACAAATATTGTTACCTAATCCCAGAGTGTCATAAAAAAAATGTAAACCACTCGGATTAAATTAGTTAACTTCTGCCAAATATTTACTGATTTGTCTTTTGGTTATGCAGAGTTTATTTTCGTTACATACAGTACACTGTGAGTTTTGTTTTGCTTTGTTCATTTGTATTTGTGTGTGTGTGTGTGTGTGTGTGTGTGTGTGTGTGTGTGTGTGTTGTCTTTTGTTTTTTGAGGCATCTTTTCTCCATTACCTACTTCTTGGCTAAGGCATAGATGCTACCCTAAAAACAAACAAACAATCTGAGCAAGTAGTCTTCTATTGCAAAAAATATTACTTCTTGAAGTGACTGGGGGACTATTTCCCTTTTTCCACATCCTATTAGTATTTTCCTTTTTATTCAGAAAAGGTAACTCCCTAACAAAGAGGTCCTGACAATAGCTTATTTCATCCTTGCATGCACATTCCCAAAAAGTGATATATGACAGGAAGAGATAGATTAAGGGAGGCTGAAACCACAGTGCGTGCTGTGGAGAATTACTATCTTTCTAGGCACTGTATCTATCATAATAGTAGGGTAGTAGGGTTTGGTGAAGATCTGACCTAATCCAAAAAAGCCAAATGAGTATAACATGTACCCAAAAATAGAAACTGGATAAGAAGATAAAATTTCATCTTTAAGGGAAAAAAATTTCAGAGGCTTGTCAATTTCTAATTACTCTAAGAAGAAATATTATGCATGATAAATAGTCACAGCCACAACCACAGACTGCCTGGGAAGTAAGGCAGGTCCCTTGTTTAAAGCCTTGTAATTTCAGTTTAGGGAAAATATGTTAAGACAATTGTCTTGCTATATTTGTTCATCACCATTAGCATTTCATATAGCAAGAATGAAATGAAATCATCCTACACAAATGTCCCTCCTTCTGAAGAGCTTTGAAAAAAGGAATCTTTTCAACTTCCATGTAAATGTTAGTTTTTAGTAAACTTCATAGTTTTAAAGTATTTTTATAGAGAAATACTGGCACATACAGGAGCAGGAGCTTATGAGAATATTAAGAAGGTAGAGAGCAGTAGGTTATTAAGAAAATATTTAAAATGACTACTTACACAAGTTAAAATATCATACCTAATGACTCCCAGCTGCAGTTTACATCTCTTTACTCTTGTCTTTGTTACCATTCATAATAATGAAGAATTTCTAAGTCAATAATTACCAACTTCTAAGAGGGCCATGACATTAACTTCTCAGTAGAGTTCCTCTCCTTTTTGAACACTCCAGCCAAAAACCTACAGGCCTAGAATAGCCCAGGGAATACAGACAATTCAGATCTACAAATCTGGCAACACTCACTGATAAATTCCTTGCACACTGGCTTTAGTTAACACGGCATGTGTCAGGTAATGTGACATTAAATCAAACTAAAAATATTAGTGCAAAGAATGGCAATTCCAATGAACGGGAAGTTTCTCTGTCATGTTTCACTTATAAATAGGTTAACCATATCTGTTCTATGTGACAGGTAACTTTCTAAGATGGTGAAGGAAATCAAACATAAATTTCTACAAGAATTCATTTTGATATTTCCAAAATATCTAAATTTAATCATGGGTCTTGCTGCCCTTCACATCTCCTATGTATATACCATTGTAAACAAATGCTGAAGTATGCAGTAAGAGATCACTAGGCAGATAAATCCTGCATAGAATCTTTGTTCCTCCTCTCTTACAGGAATCCTGCTATATTCTTCAAGATCTAAATCAAAGGCCATGTCCTACAAAAAACTTCCCCATATGGGCGTCTACCCAAGTAATCAATACTTCCATTTTCACCAGAACATGTTGCTTATATATCTAGTAACATATTTATTTCACCCTACCTCCTAATAAATATGTTTATACATCTCCAACTATAACAGCCTTTGCTTGGTCTTCATTAGTCATATTAGGTCTGCACTATTTCTGAATCACCAGACAGCACCTAATACATCTTATACATATAAGGCAGGAGATTACCATATTATTTCTCTGTTAACAAAAGTTTGGTTCTTTGCAAAACCTTTTTTCATTTATGACTTTAAGGAATAGGTAAAGAATAGAATCCCTCTTTCTCTGCCACCAAATCATCCCCTACTTCCTAACTTTCTTACTTCTCCCAATGGCAAAACTACTGAGACCTTAGAATCTCCTGTATGTCTTCTATCACCTACACTGCCCAATCCTGTACTAATTCCTACAAAACACCTTTTGCATTGTTGCCATTACTAACGTCCTTCTTCTTTTGCTTTTATTGAGACTATTACAATAGGTTCATTATTAGAAACATTCACACAGTCAATACTAAATAGGATCTAATAGCAGTCTCAAAAAAATATATGAAGCAAAAAGAGTGACATACATACACACATTCAAAGTAATACCTGGATATTTTGACAATCTTCTATAAGTTATTGGTAGAAGTATACAAAATCAGTAGGGATACAGAAATCACCAGGGACAGAGAACGTTACGAAACAACTTGGCATAACTGATATTTACAAAAGTTTTCATAACAAATGCAGAACATTACTTGTTTTAAACTGCACATAGAAAATTCACTAAGACAGGCCACATTTGGGGCCATAAAACAAGTCCTTGTAAGTTTCAAAGGATGAGAATCATGGAAAGTATATTCTATACCCACAAGGGTACTAAGTTAGAAATTGATAATACAGTATGTAGAAAACCCTCCACATAACTAGAAGTAGTGCACTTCTAAAAAAATCCCATAGGTCAAAGAAGAAATCACAAGGGAAATATTTTCTAATTCAAACTAAATGATAATGAAAACATGATATTGCAAAATTTGTGGAATACATTTAAAGTGTTGCTAAGATAGCAATTTATAACTTTAATGACGATATTAAGAAATAAAGGTATTAAAATAAGGCTCAAGAATCCAGAAAAAAAGCAAATGATACAAAAAGTAAAATAAAGAAAACAATAAAATTTGGGATCAATAAAACATTAAAAAGACAAATAAAAAAGTAATTCAAAGGTTGTTTCTTTGAAAATATTAATAAAATTAATAACACCCTCAGCAAGTCTTATAAAGAACAAAAGAGAGAAAATGAGAGAAAATTACCAATATCAGGAATATAAGAGGAAGCACCAGTACAGAGCTCACAGAAATGAAAAGAAAAAGGAGATATCATGAAAAATTTTAAGCCAATAAATTTGACAACTTAGATGAAATGAACAATACTTTGAAAGGCACACATTGGGGCGCCTGGGTGGCGCAGTCGGTTAAGCGTCCGACTTCAGCCAGGTCACGATCTCGCGGTCTGTGAGTTCGAGCCCCGCGTCAGGCTCTGGGCTGATGGCTCAGAGCCTGGAGCCTGTTTCCGATTCTGTGTCTCCCTCTCTCTCTGCCCCTTCCCCGTTCATGCTCTGTCTCTCTCTGTCCCAAAAATAAATAAACGTTGAAAAAAAAATTTAAAAAAAAAAAAAAATGAAAGGCACACATTAACAAAACTAACTCAAGAAGGAGAAATTCTGAATAGTCATATAGCTATTAAAAATTTTGAATTTGGGGGCACCTGGGTGGCTCAGTCAATTGAGCGTCTGACTCTTGATATGAGCTTAGGTCGTGATCTTGTGGTTGTGAGATCAAGCCCCATCAGGCTCCACACTGAGCATGGAGCCTGCTTGGGATTCTCTCTCTATCTCTCTCTCTACCCATTCCCCTGCTCACACTTTCTCTCTCTCTTTCACTCTCACTCAAAATAAAAATTAAACTTAAAAAAAAAAAAGACTTTGAGTTTGAAATTTAAAACCTCTCCCAGACAAAAACTACAGGCCTAAAAGCTTCTTTAATCAATTCTATCATACATTTAAAAAGAAATAATACACACTTCATACAAATGTTTCCAAAACATAAAGGCAAAACACAACTCATTTTAAAAGGTCACTGTTATACTAACATTCAAATCAGATAAAGACATTAGAAGAAGCTACAGAATATTCTTCATAAACATAGATGCAAAAAATCTTACTATTAATAAATCAAATCCAGCTATATGTAAAAGGAAAAATACATTTTGATAGAGTTGATCCCAAAAATATAAGGTTAGTTTAATACGTACTGGAAGTTCCATCCAGTTGATTAAGGAAAAAAAAAAAAAAAAAAAAAAACAAGCAGGAGAACCAAAACTGTCCTTATTTGCAGATGACATGATCATGTACAAAGAAAACCCTAAGTGCTAAGAAATCAAAAACAACAATAACAACAAACAGCTAACAAAAAGCTACTACAACTAGCAAATGAGCTTAACACGGTTGCAGAATATAAGGTTAATACATACAAAAAATATCAATTGTATTTCTATTAGAAAAGAATGTTGGAAATTCAACGTTTAAAATGACATTTAAGGGGTGCCTGGTTGGTTCAGTCGGTTGAGCGTCCGACTTCAGCTCAGGTCATGATCTCACTGTTCATGAGTTGAAGGCTCACATTGGGCTCTGTGCTGACAGCTTGGAGCCTGGAGCCTGGAGCCTGCTTCCGATTCTGTGTCTCCCTGTCTCTCTGCCCCTCCCCTGTCAGGCTATGTCTCTCTGTCTCTCTCAAAAATAAATAAACATTTAAAAAATAAAATTAATAAATACATAAAATGACATTTAATATAACATCATAAATAAGAGACAAAGTAGGAATAAATCTAAAAAAGATGTTCAAGACCTGTTAGTTGAAAAGTACAAAATATCCATGAGAAAAGTTAAAAACCTAAATAAATGTATAATATACACAATGTTCACGGACTGGAAGATTCAATATCAAGATGTCCATTCTTAAATGTGTACATTCAACACAGTCCCATTAAAATACTAGATTCTCTTTAAAAAACTGACAAGCTAATTTTAAGATGCATAAAAGAATTCAAGTGCTATATAGATATAAAACAATCAATACATTTTTATTAAATTTGAAAAGTAGAAATAAAAGAATCACCTTGAGAGATTATAAACTTTACAACTTATCTTCTAAAGCTTTTATGAAAAAGCTGGGCATTTGAAAATAATTACTTATGTGCACAAATATTTGGTTCTTTCTCCTTGGATTCATCCTGCTAACAGTTACAGTTATTTATAATATACAATTGCATTAATCCTTATACAAAAGAAATGATTTACTGGGTGACAATATTGACAATGTTTACTAAAAGTAAAACCAGGTTGCAATCTAGTGTCAGTGAATAATCTATAACATGTTCAGAGATCATACAGTGTTTTAGCTATAAATTCCATAATTAGATTCTGTTGTGGGGCACCTAGGTGACTCAGTTGGTTGAGTGTCTGACTTCAGCTCAGGTCATGATCTCAAGGTCTGTGAGTTCGAGCCCTGCATCAGGCTCTGCGTTGACAGCTCAGAGCCTGGAGCCTACTTCAGATTCTGTGTCTTCCTCTCTCCGCCCCTCCCCCACTCATGCTCTGCCTCTTTCTGTCTCAAAAATAAATAAACATTAAAAAACTTTTTTTTGAAAAAAAAGAAAAGATTCTGTTGTACTGTCTGTATGTGTGTGTGCGCGTGTGTGTGTGTGCGTGTATAGGCATCCTCTGACTTTCACTACTAGCACAGTTTGCATCTTTCAAGTGCACTAGAGCGGTAGTTCACAAAAGATGGTTTGGGAACTATCTAAGACCCCTTATTAATAATATGAAGATATTATTTGCCTTTTTAAGAATATAATGTGGTCCTGATAGCAAAAAAAAAAAAAATTGAGAATCACTGCAGTATAGCAATAAATAATTTTTAACTGGAACATGTAGAAAGAATAATCCTGATAACTGGGGCAACACCTGGGTGGCTCAGTCAGTTAAGTGTCGGATTGTTGATTTTGGCTCAGGTCATGATCTTACAGTGTGTGAGTTTGAGCCCCACGTCAGGCTCCCTGCTGACAATGTGGAGCCCTCCTGGGATTCTTGATCCCTCCCTCTCTCTGTCTCCGGCCCCAGCTCTCTCTCTCCCCCAAAAATAAATAAATAAAACAAAAAGAAGAAGGAGGAGGAGGAGGAGGAGGAGGAGGAGGAGGAGGAGGAGGAGGAGAAGAAGAAGAAGAAGAAGAAGAAGAAGAAGAAGAAGAAGAAGAAGAAGAAGAAGAAGAAGGAGGAGGAGGAGGAGAAGGAGAAGAGGAGGAAGAGGAGGAAGAGGAGGAAGAGGAGGAAGAGGAGGAAGAGGAGGAAGAGGAGGAAGAGGAGGAAGAGGAGGAAGAGGAGGAAGAGGAGGGGGAGGAAGAATCATCATCATCATCTTGATAACTAAAATGAAAAACCAAAACAAATTTTAGAGGATTATCATATGTCAAAGTTCTGTTTTTCTTAGTAGGGCCCTACATTAAGTTTCTTTCTTAAATTAATGAAGTTCACCAATAAAGAAAGACCTAAGCCTGACACAAGATACCCACAGGATTCCGATACACAGTGCTATTTTTCTTCTTCCCGTCACGATGCATCCCTTCTAGAACCAAACAGAAAAGCAGTTTTCCAAAGTTCCTGTCTAACTTGTAAAGTATTGCCTCAAACTCTCCTTCCCTTACTCTACTCTTTTTGCCATGGTGCTTATAACCTTCTAATATATTAAACAATTTACCTATTTATTACATTTATTTTCTGTCACTCCACTCAATACAATGTAAACTAAACAAGAGGACTTTTTTTCCCCTTTATTCACTGATGTATCCTCAGCACCTATAATAGTGTCCAAGACAAAATTGGCACAGAGTAAATATTTATTGAATAAATTTATGAATATTTTACTGAAGTAAAATATAAACTTCAGCATTTTATCAGGGAAGAACACACATCTTACCAAATGCAAACTTCCTAATGGCCACGGACACAGGGCTATGTACATAGGAGAGATGTACTAGCTGAAGGAAAAACTCTCAGGGCGAACAGTTTCCTCTTCTGGATCCAGAAATGAAGAAAGACAGGGAGACCAGAGACAAGGAAAGGAGAGGGATTTGGAAATATTCCAAGTAGAGACAACGGAAATGGCTTTGTTTTGTTTTTTCCCTCAATCCTAGGATTCCACGAATGTAAACAAAGAAAAATAAGAGTAAGAACAGCTAACACACCTCTCTTCTCTTGTTGTATTTCTTCCAGAAGCTGCTCTTGTCTTTCTATCTGTTCGAAGAGACACTGGAGCTCAGATTCCTTGTTTTCGGTCATACTCCTCAGCTGTTGTCTGCACAGCATCAGCTCGTGCCGCAGACTCCTCTCTCTGTTTTCTCTCTCCTTCAGTTCCTCACAGAGCCACTTAAGTTTAGTCTAAAAAAATGACACATATATCTAATTTTTCAAAAAATCTAGAAAACAGTAGCATTTCAAAACATGAAGGAAAAGTCATGATAACTGAACAGACCATAGCAAACATAAGTAAAATAAAAAAAAAAATCTATAATGTTTTAATTTCCATAATGACTTCAAAGATGGTGTCGAAATTAAGCCAAATTTTCTTGGATTTTTATAAAATATCTGATATCCTCTATCATGTTTGTAAAGGTAATACTACAGAGAAGTCTGGCCTGCTGGATTCCTAGTCATACTCCAATTAGATCCCTGATGTGATATATAAGGCAATCTGGTACACTTTAAAGCATTTTAAAGTCAAACATACCACACAATAGAACTAGAGACTTGTTACAAAATAGAGTTTAATTCAAAGATTTTTTAAAAAAGAAAGATAAAATTCATAGTTTTGGTTTTAAAAATGCATATTCCCAAGGGTCCAGCTAATCGGGAAAAGATATTCTATATCACAGGAGGGAGATAAAGTTAGTATTTTCCCACATTTAAAAGACTAGGGAATTTAGTTGAAGCAACTCTCGTTTTCTCAGACTCTAACCACACCATCTTTATTAGTTAGATATTTAAATCAGGGATGAGTAAAAAATAAATAAATAAATAAATTTTTCTTTCACCTTCACTAGGACAGGATTTCAGTCATGTCTCAGGACCTTCCCAAGTGAGCCTATCCTTCAAGTTCTATTTGATTCTAAATAAAAGTCTTTACTTCAGTAAAAAGCAAATTAAAGGAAGAGTGGACTAAACAGGAAAGTTAGGTTAAGCTAAGGGAGAATTTTCCGGAACAGCATTCATCAGTAAGCAAGAAAGTTCTAGGCCTCCAGAAATCTAGGAAGTTCTCAGGATATGCCACAGTATATTAAAAGTAGCGGCAGTAGGATAGCTTATGATAAAGTGAGACTGGGATACAGCCACTAGACTGGGGGATCCCCACATGTATCAGCTTTCAAACACCCCCCAGAACAGAAAAAGATGCCCAGTTTCTCTGGTCAGAAGGTCTGTCGAGCAGATGGTATCTCTATGACACAGAAGAAATATTATCACTAGTCAAATTATGGAAAAATTATATGATAATATTGTAAGATGACCAAGGTATAGTATGTGAATGTGTTACATGAAGGGAAATGGAGCTTGTAAAGGCAAAAGCTAGATCACATTTATCACAAACGCTCATCAGAAACAAAGGGGGGACTTCATGGAAGTTTGCCTTCCAGAATGATGGCACGAGGAGTTCTGCCAAGCTGCTCTTTAATGAAAATGCGAGGTGGAAGCTAGATGTGGGCAGGGGAAGGACTGCACCCTGCATGACAAAAGCCCCACTCCACGTTCTGGGAGGGTATTGCCAAGACAGGGGTCCCTCTTCCCCCAGTTCACAGTCAAGTTATATGGTATTGTGGCATAATAAGAAAGATATTTGGTCTTTGTCCTTTATTCTTGGCACAGAGCTCCTAAAGCCCAGGAACTTCCAGAGTGAGAAGAATGTCCTTTGTTATTCATAACAAGCTCTTAGATTACACCCAAGCTCATGCTAATGAGGTGGTTTAGGTAGTTGAACCTACTGAGCCCCCCAGGCACCCCTAAAAACTCTTGAACAATGAGGTTGGATTAGCTTCCAGACTGGTGAACATAGCCACATGCCAGGAGCATGAGACATCCCCAAACTCCATGGGGACTCTTGGAGACCTTGCCCTATATAGACCTTGCAGGTATAACCTCTTCATCTGGCTGCTTATTTGTATCCTTTATAAATAAACTGGTAAGTAAAGTATTTCCCTTAGGCCTGTGAACCATGACAGCAAATTACTGAACCTGGAGAGAGAGCCATGAGAACCCCCAATTTGTAGCCAGGTCAGAAGGAAGTGTAGGTAACCTGGGGATATCTGAATTGGGTACAGGTGGGGCCGAGCCCTTAACCTGTGGTATCTGTACTAACTCTGGATAGTTTGTGTCAGAGGTGAATTAAATTGTGGGACACCCTGTTGGTATCTGCAGAGAACTGGAGAATTACCTCATTTGGAAAATTCACACATCTGGAATCAAAAGTGATGTGAGCAGAAACAGATCATAATAGTTAAGTATGGCACTGGAAGGTCAGATGGCTAGGATTTTTCACCGTCATAGTTCTGATTTGAGTAGCTAAATTGCTGGCAAGTGAAGTGGAGAAACTAGGGATTCCTTCCATTATCAACCCCTCACTGATAGTGTGGCCACTCCACCTCAGACACTGCAGCCTGAGAATAGTGGTATCCAATCTGCCATTTCCACAGACTGTTTGTGAGAAGGAGGGGCAAAAGCTACATGATCATATCAAGATTCAGAAAAAAGTGTATGATGAAATTAAACACCTATTCCCAATAAAGACACTGAACAGAAGGGAACAGAAGGGAAATTTTTCAACCTGATAAAACATTTTTATGAAAAGCCCATACCTATTATCATACTTAATGGTTAAAGACAGAATGCTTTATCCCTAAGATCATAAACAAGAAAATAATGTCTGCTCTAACCATTTCTATCTAACATTGTACCAGGAGGTCATAGCAGGGCAATTATGCAGGAAAATATCATTATACATAAATCACTTGTATTTCTATACACTTGCATCATCAATCCAAAACTAAGTTAAAAAGACCATCTTGTTTACAATAGCATCAAAAGAGTAACATACATTTAAAAAGAAAAACATACTTTTAAAAAGAAGTTCAAAATTTATACTCTGAAAACTACAAAAAACTGTTGAAAAAATTAAAGAAGGCCTAAATAAATGAGAAGATTTTACATGTACATACACGAGAAAACTTAATATCATTAAGGTATTAAGAGAAATACTCCCCAAACTGATCTACAGATTTAATGCAATGCCTATCAAAATCCCAGCTGAGATCTTTGGAGAGATTGACAATGTGATCTTAAATTTCATATGGATATTCAAGGGACCCAGAATAGCCAAAAACAGGTGTTGAAAAAAGATCAAAGTCGGAGGAGTCACACTTAACTGATTTTAAAACTGACTAGAAAGCCAGAGTAATCAAGACAGTGTGGTACTGGCATTAGGACAGACATAGATCAGTGGAATTAAACCCATACATATATATTGTCAATTGATTTTCAACAAAGGTTCCAAAAACAATCTGATGAGGAAAGATCAGTCTTTTCAACCAATAGTACTGAGAAAACTGAATATTCACATGCAAAAGAATAAAGTTGGACCCATACTTCATACCATCTTCAAAAATTAATTCAAGGGGCACCCGGGTAGTTCAGTTGGGTAAGCACCCGACTCTAGATTTTAACTCAGGTCATGATTTCATAGTTCCTGGCTTTGAGCCTCGCGTCAGGCTCCAAGATATCAGTATGGAGCCTGCTTGGGATTCCCTCTCTCTCCCTCCCCCTGTCCTTCCCCCACTCTCTCAAACTAAATAAAATTTTCAAAAATTAACTCAAAATGGGTCAAAGACCTAAATGTAAGAACTAAAAACAGCAGATTCCTAGAAGAAAGCACAGGTGTAAGTCTTGGTAACCTTGGTCTGGCAACCTTGATTTCCTAGATATTACACCAAAAGCACAGACAACCAAAGAAAAAAGCTGTTAAGTTAGACTTCACCAAAATTAAAACATTGTGCTTCAAAGATCACAATTAACAATGTGAAACAACAACCCATTGAATAGGAGAAAATAATTGTAGACCATATATCTGAGAAAGAACAATTTAGAATGATACATAAAGAACTCAGTAATAAAAAGACATAATGGGGGCGCCTGGGTGGCTCGGTCGGTTAAGCGTCCAACTTCGGCTCAGGTCATGATCTCACGGTCCGTGAGTTCGAGCCCCGCATTGGGCTCTGTGCTGACAGCTCAGAGCCTGGAGCCTGTTTCAGATTCTGTGTCTCCCTCTCTCTCTGCCCCTCCCCTGTTTATGCTCTGTCTCTCTCTGTCTCAAAAATAAATAAACGTTAAAAAAAAAATTAAAAAAAAAATAAAAATAAAAAGACATAATGAATTAAGCAAGAGACATTTCTTCAAAAAACATAACACAAATGGCCAATAATCACATGAAAAGATGCTCAGAATCATTAAGCATCACAGAAATGCAAATCAAAATCACAGTGAGATTCCATTTCACACCCAGCAGGACAGCTAGAATCAAAAAGACATATGATAACAACTGTTGGTATGTGTGGAGGAATTAGAGTTCTTATATAATGATGGTAGGAGTGTACAATCATGCAGTCACTTTGGAAAACCATCTGGCAATTCTTCAAAAGGGTAAACATAGTTACCATATAACCCAGCAGTTCTACTCCTGAGTATATTTTTAGAAGAAACGAAAACATACAGTCATGCAAAAACACGTAACCGAATGTTCATAGCAGCATTATTCATGATAGCCAAGAAATGGAAAAAACCCAAATGAACATCCACTGATAGATGGATGAGTAAAATGTGGTATATCCGTACATGGGACTATTATTTAGCAATGAAGTGAGGACCTGACACATGCTACGACATAGATGAGCCTTGAAAACATTCTGCTAAATGAAAGAAGTCATTCATAAAGGACCACATACTGTATGATTTCGTTTATAGGAAATGTCAAGAACTGGCAAATCTATAGAGATAGAAAGGTTACTTGTTGACTAAGGCTATATGAGGGGTGAGTGGGATGGACAAATTTAGGAGGTGATAACTAAAGGGTCCATATTTTCTTTTAGGGTGATAAAATATTCCAAAATTCATTGTGGTTGTGGCATCACACCTCTGTGAATACACCTAAAAATAATGAGTGATACAGTCTAAATAGGTCAATTGTATGATATGTGAATTATATAACAATTCAGCTATTTAACAATTAACAAAAGGAAGAAGGTAAATAAGGGACAGAAAAACAAATTAAAATTAAATCTCCTTGTGGAGATGACACCTGGCTTTAGTATCTGCTACATAATTTATAGGCCTCTGTCCTACCTGAATGTCACTAGATAAAAACAGGAAGTCCCCAACTTACTTTTCTCTTTTTATTTTTTAATGTTTATTTATTTTTTGAGAGACAGAAACAGAGCATGAGTGGCAGAGGGGCAGAGAGAGAGGGAGACACAGAATCTGAAGCACAGGCTCTGAGCTGTCAGCACAGAGCCCGATGCGGGGCTCAAACCCACAAACCGCGAGACATGACCCGAGCAGAAGTCAGATGCCTAACCAACTGAGACACCCAGGCACCCCTTGGAAGTCTCCAACTGAAACTGAGCTGTGTGGGGTGCATGGGTGGCTCAGTCAGTTAAGCGTCCGACTTTGGCTCAGGTCATGATCTTGCACCCTGTGAGTTCAAGACCTGCCTCTGGCTCTGTGCTGACAGCTCAGAGCCTGGAGCCTGCCTCAGATTCTGCATCTCCTTCTCTCTCTGCCCCTCCCCCACTCATACTCTGTCTGTCTCTCTCTCTCTCAAAAGTATATAAACATTAAAATTTTTTTAAAAAATAAATTGAGGGGCGCCTGGGTGGCGCAGTCGGTTAAGCGTCCGACTTCAGTCAGGTCACGATCTCGCGGTCCGTGAGTTCGAGCCCCGCGTCAGGCTCTGGGCTGATGGCTGGAGCCTGGAGCCTGTTTCCGATTCTGTGTCTCCCTCTCTCTCTGTCCCTCCCCCGTTCATGCTCTGTCTCTCTCTGTCCCAAAAATAAATAAAAAATGTTGAAAAAAAAAAAGTTTAATAAAAAATAAATTGAGCTGTGGACTTCCAAATATGATTGTAAACTTTAATTAAGACTGCTTCATTTCCCAATATCCATTTTGAAATTCCCACGCAAATACAAAAAGATAAAAAGCTTCCATAGGACAGGAAACCAGGAAACATAGTCAACTCTCTACCAAATAAAAGGAACATTTTCTACTACAACTTTTTTCTAAATAAAGCATGGAGGCAGAATATAGGGTCAAAGGTCAGGATGAGTCATATACCACCATCCCCACCGAACCACAATATGAGAGAGAGAAGGAAGTGAATTGGACTATTCTTTCAAAAGCACACTCTATGGAGAGAGTGGAGCACATGTTGGAGGCTGGAACTCAGGAGAATGTTACCAATATTCAAAACAAGCAAAAATGACATGGAATGGACCCAAGTGTGTGTACTTGAGACTTAAATGTTAGGGGGAAAAGAGAGAAAGGAATCAGTACTGGTGTTTCTAGCTGAAGAAATGTGAAAGAGGAAAACTAGAAGCAAAGATTTAGGGGTTAAAAAGTTAACAACAGATTGGAATAAGCTGAATTTGTTAGGACTAACACAGAGAAGTGTAAATGACTGGTTGGATATATAGATCTAAAGCTCGAGAGATATGGATGAGAGATACAAAGTAAAGAATCAACAGCATCAAGACAAAACAGCCCATGGAGTGTCTATGGAGACAAGAGAGAAGAATTTAGAAGAGATGAATGGAAGAGAAACGAAAAATAAAGCTGAGAAGTAGTTGGAACGGCAGGAAGAAAATCCGAGTTTTGCAAAGGAAGAAAAGGAAAATACTACAACAGGATGGATATGCTTAGTGTCAAAGACTGCCAAAGGAAAGGGCCACTATATTTAGCAATTAAAATATACATCTTTATCAAAAACAACTGGAGTTCAACCCACCAAACCAATACAGGACTGAAAATATGAATGCCAAATTGTTGATGATGATTATGCCCACTCAGGAGAGAGGTGTCAAGAGGGAAAGGAGAACATATATTCCAAATTTATTCTCCATACTTCTATATTGCTAAAGTCTTGAAAATGAAAATATGTTCAACACACTATGTAACAAAAAATTATTCTAGACAATTTAATCAGTAGTTTTAGATATAAGTCAGTTGGAAAATTATTCTAAAACATCACTACCTAAGTCATTTATTAATTGATATTAACCAGGCAAAATAAGAGAAAGTCTACACTATTGCTGCCTGCTTCTATGTCAAAACTACAACCTGAATAGGGGCACCTGGGTGGCTCAGTCGGGTAAGCGGCCAACTCTTGATTTCGGCTCAGGTCATGATCTCATGGTTTGTGAGTTCTAGCCCCATGTGGGTATGTGCTCTGAGCACAGAGCCTGCTTGAGATTCTCTCTCCTTCTCTCTGCCCCTCCCCCACTCATGCATGCATGCTCTGTCTCTCAAAATAAATAAATAAACTTAAAAAAAAAAAAGAAACTACAATCTGAACCTTTTGTTCACCTTTGATCATACCTTTTGTTCACCTCATCAAACTTTAGCAGTTACTCAAGAAAAATAAATAAATGGAAAAGCCCAAATAATTATCGTATTATACAAGGGAAAAGGGGAAAGTTAGATGTATAATTTCTGGAAAAGATATATTTTCAACCAAGTCTTTTTGCTACTTATTTGGCACCTTAAACACGTGCACATCTTTATCCTTGAATGTTAATGAATTTGATATACTAAATCCTTAAAAGACTTTTTTCAAGAATTTAAAAATATTCTTCAATTTAAAGCACCCTGGGAGTGGATGTGTGTTCATGTTTGTATGCTCAAACACACACTAAAACTAGTACACTGTTTTGCACATAGTGAGGACAGGACACATGCAATTAAGTGAAAAATTAGATGCCGTTAAGTTCTTGTAAAGAGGAAGCACCTTGTGTTTAATAAAACAGAAAAATATCTTGAAAACAAAAAAAATCAAAAAAAAATTTTTGTATTATTACATTAAGAAAGTTTAATGAACATTCATAAGTAACACATTTAGGACCTGAACACTATTGATTTGGAAGGGCTGGAAGGATGGTCCTTCTAATAGGATTATGTCCATGGTTCTTCTCAGATCCAACAGTTTCCTATCACGTAAGAATGAAACACTAATGTTATCAGATCTTCTGATACCTCAAAAGAAAAACAAATTCCATGCTGTAAGTACGCAATTGTAAAGTTTTTTTAAATGTTCGCTACCAATTCTCTGTTTTAAAACCAATGTGGTCCAAACAAAGTGAGTCTTTTGGGATCACCAGTTTGAATCACCCTGTTTAATCTGTTCCTGCACAGTGATTTAAATGCAAATTTAGAACCTAAGGACTCATTTCCCTGTTCTCAAAGATTTCCTACTTACTCCATCCTAATCTTTGGCCTGTGCTCAGTACCATTGCTAAGGGTTGATAATGGAGAAACAAAAAGATATGTTGTCATAACAATAATTGTACTGATTTTGGTAAAAAAACAAAACAAAACAAAAAACCCACAATTTCTGAACCAAAGCATTAATCAGGTTTGATATGTGTTATGGACTAATTGTACCCCCCTCAAGTTTATATGAAGTCCTAACCCTCAGGTGACTCTGTTTAGAAATAAGGCCTTTAGGGAAGTAATAAAGGCTAAATGAGGTTACCACAGTAGGGCCCTCATCCTATAGGACTGGCATCCCTAAAAGAGGAGGAAGAGACACTCTGTCTTCCAACCCCCAATTCTTCCAATAATACTCCCATCCCATCCCCCCATAATGCCCGTCCCCCTACATGAGAGGTGGCCATTTACAAGCCAAGAAGAGGCCTCACCAGAAACTAACCCTGACACCTTGCCCTTGGACTTCTAGGCTCTAGAACTGTAAGAAAATAAATTATCTGTTGTTTGAGCCACCAGTCTGTGGTATTTTATTATAATGGCCTAAACAAACTGACCTATGGCTTCAGTTTATTCCAACAAAGCCTTTATTCCATCAACATACAAAATTTAAAAATAGGTTATAATTAGATGCTTGTTATGAATTGAATATGTATGCAGAATATATTATTAATCCTACAAAACGAAATATCAACTTATGGAAATTTAATCAACAAATAGTCAATTATGAGAATCAGTGTTTGCTAGAGAAACACCCAACGTCTTTCATTAAACGCCTTGGAGAAACAGCTTGGAACACAGCATAGGAATAACTTTACCAATTCCAAATAATAATTACCTGACAAGGCTATTAATCACAGTGCAAACACCATTCTATTAACCACTCACAAGAGCATCTTAAAGATTACATAATAGGCTCATTTATTTAACTATATCAGCAAGTATTGCTAAATAAACTATAATAGAGAAAGAATTTCTAAATAAGGCAGTCTTTTACCTTCATAGTTGACAGCTTGCAATTAGGTGGGAATAAGTATCTAGTAAAACAATCAAAATGATCTTTTTAATCTGTAAGAATCCTCTACTGAGATTTAGAGTAATAATATACTAAAGTCATTAAGGAATGACTCAAAGCCAAAACCAAGGGAAATAGAAAATTCGAATAAAAAGATTATAGCTGATAGAGTTAGCAATAATACCAGGGCCCATAATTTTGCTGCTTTTAACTACCGTACTTCCTTTGCCACAACTCAAAAAACAATTTTGAGAGGAAATGTTAATAGAAAAACCAAAGGTAAAGGAAGACGATGGCAATTTCTGAGAATGTGCCAGGAAACCAAAACAAAAATTAAACTGAAGTGCAAAATTCAATCCCAAATCAACCTCAAAACCTCTTTTAGTAATATTCTCTCTGGTTTCCTACATAGTTATGAATAAAATCATGAAGAAAAAAAATAACTCCATAATAAGAGTTCATATATAAAAATACAAAATGCTTTTCTTCAATTAAACTGAATGTGTTCCATACACACAATCTAAAGTATCTTTAATGAATCAAGATACCTGAGTATTTGTATCTCATTTTGATGTCTACACTGGAAGGATAAAATGCTAGATGATTATTCACATCCTTCAACAAGAATTAAATATACTGGGTCTGATACTTCTCATACAATGGGTGTTTTTAAAAAAATCCGTATCACTAAAAAGACAATATGCATAAAATCAAGGTTTATATTATATTCTTGATTGATACTACCAATCAAGAAAGACTGGCACAGAATTCAGAGACCCAGGTTCTAAATCCTTCTCAGTAACTAGCTTTATGTCATGAGGTAAACAATTCCCAGGGCCTCCTTCTCATCTATAAAACAAGGAAGTTAGACTACATGATCTCTGAAGCTGCTTCAGTTATAATATTCCAAAAATGGCAGGAAAAGCAATACCAGAACACATTATACCATTAAAAGTGGGACTCTTTGGAATGATATCAAACAGAGTAAAAAAGGAAAATCCCCCAATACTTTGGAAGTCTATTTCTTATCTATATAACCTTAAAAGTTTACAGTTCTGATCAAATAAAATATTTGAGAATTAGTAGATTTACTGAAATCTAATCTGCTTGCTATTTATTCTTCAGTGATATTTAAGCTGAGGAAGTAATCTGAGTAGAAAAAAATGTCACATTCCTAATTACTCTTTAAATATATACATATATATATTTCCAAGAAGGAATATATGTGTGTGTGTGTGTGTGTGTGTGTGTGTGTGTGTGTGTGTGTGTGTGTGTGTGTGTGTATTCCAAGAAGGAAGAAAGTGTTACAGCCAAAGAAGCATATAAATTTACCTTTTTGCATCTTAAGGGAATAATTAGTACTAGACTTCCAGAATTAAATATATTCTGTAAATAACAGCACTCAGGATCCTGCCTTATGCTGAAGAGCATCTGACACCAGCTTTTCTTTTATTTGCTATCACAAAATGATTAACTCAAGATCTGGGATCAACAGTGATTGATATTCTCTATGACTGTCTTTCCATCTTGAGAGTACTTGCCTGCTCGAGATTTGATCATCTGCCCGCATTTTCTGTCAGTGTCTTCGCAACTTCTCATTTCTTCCCATGATTTGCACCTAAACGCTGATCTTTGCCTTTGTCCCTGCTTCTCTTTGGGGCTTCCTGTCCAAATGGGACTTTCTAGACATCAATCCCAGTGTTAGAAACTCCTTCAGTACTTCTGCTGGCTTGCCTATCTAGGACTCTGCATGTTGATCTATTCACATACTGAACTTTGAGTGAGATCTCCTACTTAGTCTTGAAAACCATAGATATCTCCTTCTCTACCACTCCATCTGACATAACATTAAACATCATCTGCATATTGTCACCAAAGCATTACTTCAATCTGTCCCTTCCTCTGAATCTCTACAATTTCCTTGGTTTGGACTTTCACCCCAGAGACTTTGGTGTCACCCAAAGACCTCTTAACTGGTCTTCCTGCCTTTAGTCTTCCCACTTCTACTCCACCTTTTACATCACTATCTGAGTAATGCTTCTAAAATAGGAGTACAAAGTTATCAGTATCCTGTTCAAATCTCCTTTGTGGTTCTCCCTAAATGCAGAACTGAAGTCAAACTTCTAAAATAGCATACAATGTTCTTCTTAGTTACCTATGCTCTACCTCTTTCTAAAGCCTCATCCCTGCCATTCTCTGCCTCATATTTTCATCTTGTATTGACAAATCGCTTGAGGTTTCTTTCCATTTATCATGCTGTTTCTCTTCTATATCATGCCTACAATTGTTTACTGTGCATGCCTGGTCTTTCCTCTTTATCTGCCCAGCTTCAAAATTCACTTGAGGGATCAGACTCCATGGTGGCCTCTGCACACCTGTATCACTGCTCTTAGACATAATATTGAAATTATCAATGTGTCAGCTTTTCTAGGAAAATAAACTGTTCCTCAAGAGAAAGGATCATGCCAAATTCATTATTATGCCCACAGCATGTAATCTAGCATCTGGCACACAGTAGCTAGTCAGTAAGTTCTTGTTAAACTGAATAAAATTTGGCCTCTAAATGCCTTATTGGGATTTATGACAAAAACAAATCACTGATCTATTGGAACGGATTGCCTGGTGTTCCTCAATGGTATTTCCTAATTCTCAATCCTCTTCCTCCCTGTATTATATGGTTCTTGCCATTCTTTGGTTATTTTACATATAAGCCTGGTCCAACTCTGAGTTGGACTTCATATTTATATTATGTAACCAATGTCGACAAAGCAACAGTGACCCTATCCTCACCCAGTCCCCTAGTTCTTCCAGGATTAACACTAACAGAAGAAATTCATTTGGCAGATTTATGAAAACAATTACCAAATGCCCTCAGAGGTCCTTCTAACACTGCAAGATGTCAGCATGGACTAGCTGAATAGCAATTCTACTTTCCATATAGTTTTTGTCCTCTGATTTCAGATCTTATCTTCAATACTTATAGAGCTGTCCAGTCATAGTTCATGGGAATTACAGTATTGTAGCCCATCAATAACCTAAGCCATCTTTCTGGTAAATAGATTCAATTCCTCCTTAGTCAGTTGGTCAGCGTGGTATTGCTTATCATGACCCTTTTACGCTCTACAGGAAGGGTTGTCTCATGCAGTATTAAAACTCGTCTGATCAGAAGTTCAATCCCATTAAATGATAAGGGAAAACTGCTCACTAGTTCCCAAATTAAAGAGCTATGATTAAGAGTCATCTCTGGCTCTCATAATTTAACTGAACAACAGCAGTGAAAGCTTTCTGTTCAGAAATGATAAAGATTTTAACTTGAAAGAAAATTCCAAGTACATTGCTCTTGTTGTCAGAATTGAGGAATCGGGAAAAAGAAACAAGAGAAATGAGAAATGCTTTATTAATGCACAACAGAAGTTTCTAGCCCAAAATTTCTGAGCCAGCAAAACATGTATATTCTGAATTTACTATGAAGGTGGCATAAATACAAGTTTGCATTTGGTTCTATCAAAAACGGTTAGGGATGAACAGCATCACTGTACTTAAAAAAGGAGGAAAATTTTACCGGGTTGGGTAAATTTCAATGGTCAATCATAACGCTATTCATTTCTTATTAAGAATGCTTAAAAAAAAAAAAGAAAAGGTTTCCTTAAAGCACAGCTGGTCTTCAAAGGTGAATCATGTCTTTCTGTCAACTCCCACCCATACCTTGCCACCAAGTTCAAGGCATTATCTGTGTTTATTCAGGTATTCTCAACTTCTTACCATTATTTTACCTATAATTAGCCAACTAGAGAACTTCTATATATTTTTTGTATGATCAAGTTAAATACTGCATTTATGCAGAAACCACCTATAACATGCTGGTGGCATCATACCCCCCTATCCTTCTAGTACTGATATCACAGTCAGTTCTTCCTCTTTTTGCATTTGTTAATGTTTGTGTATTTCTATAAAAATATAACATACCTTAAGGATTTTTTAAATTGTTTACATTTCCATTTTCTTTATTAATTTCCATGGCTTGCTGACACTGATAACCCTCATGCCTATACACATAAGAGCACATAATTGATAAATCTTGGCTAACTGAAGACTTTAGACAGCATCACACATAATGGTGAGAACATTAATTGTGAGTCTGACATGGCATGCAGTCCATGTTCCCATTTTTTATATGGCACCGGAAAAGTCATGTACATTTTCTAAAACCTCCCTTTTCTCACATATTTAAATAAGGATACTGCACAAACTTAAAAGTTCTTTCAAATAATAAAATCCTAAATTGGACCACAATTGTTCATGTTTAAAGTACAGCTGGTTTTCTTTATTTTTTTCTCCCAAGTTTGTTTATTTATTTTGAGAGAGAGAGAGAGAGAGAGAAAGCGTGAGCAGTGGAGGGGCAGAGAGGGAGGGCGGAGAGAGAGAGAATCCCAAGCAGGCTCCACACTGCCAAGATGGAGCCCAATGCAGGGCTTGAACCATGAGATCATGACCTGAGCCTTAGTCGGTCGATTAACCAACGGAGCCACCCAGGCACCTTAAAGCTGAAAGAAACTAGCCTGGGAAGGAATGCAAGTCCTTGAGCATTGACACTTGGAAAAAGACATCTACATCTTACGTGGCCACTAATTTCTTTATTTTAATCAAGGAATTTCCAAGTTGATCTGATAGATGAAGATAGCAGGTAATTATCCCATAGTGCAGAAGAAGCTTTTTGCTAAAATTAGCAAATTGTTCAATTTTATTTAGATTTGCTTACCTACCCTTTAAATTTAAATCATCATGCAAAAGAACCATGAAGCAAGAAAGGTTGGTTATAGCAGCCCTGACCTTCGTACACTTCCAGAGACACTGCCTATCCCAAGGAAAAGGCAGAAGAATTTGCTTCTTTGACAATCTAGTTTTACTACTTCAACAGTTTTACCTTCCTTTATTTTCTCCTTCTGTACCTATACAGTTAAGCTAATTTGTAAATGTTAAACTAAAGAAACATGGAAGTTTCTTAAATTCATGACAATGATGTCTTCCCCAGCATTGAAGTATTACAGCTGCATATGCTCTGTTCAATAACAAAATGGTATGGTTACCCCAACCAGGACACCTTGAAGGTCATAAATACTATGATAACTTTAGGATTTAAAAACAAATTACCTTGCTTTCTGCTAACCAGCGATGTGGGTCATAATTAATATCAGGACCAGATGAAAAAACCTACAGAAAAAGGAAATAGTTTATTAGAAGTAGAATTTTCTCTGAAATGACCTTACATAAATGAAATTCTTCACCATAACACATAAAAGTTTAATCCCTAAATTTAAAGGCTTAAAAAGAAGAAAGTTCATTATCAAGTACTCAACTAATTCCAAACCACCACTTATTATGTCCATTTATGTACACGTGTATATACGTATGTACTCATTGAGAGTAAATATTTGGCTCAAATATAGAGGCACATATCAACTCTCAAGCGTTATCATTGCTAGAATCGTTAGAGGCTGATTCCATGGACTTCTGTCAGGCAGCTTCAATCAAACCAGTTTTTCATTTTTTTGTTTGTTTCTTTTCCTCAGTCTTGTTCCACATAATATATTTCACAGTTGGTTAGATGTAATTACATGGAAACTTAATTCTTTGTCTCTTTTATCCTTCTTTAATTTTATACTGTGAGGGCCATTTTGTCTCATTAATGGTTGGGTAGAATTGACAGCAACTAATCAACATGATTTTGTGCAAATGTTGCTTTATATTTCATGATGGTAACAAAATCCTCCAATAAATAGGTTCTGTATACCAGCTGCCTTGATTTCCTTCATACCAACTCATTTATAAAATCCATTGCCATCTGGTTCTGCCTTATTACTAATAAAATGATGTTCAAAGGCTGTCAATGACTTTATGATTCTAAACACAAATTTTTTTTCAGTTCCTACTTGCTTTGAAACAGGTGCTACCTATGATATTTTTACAGGACTCCATCCTAGAAATGTTGTGTAAAAATATGCTATCCCTCTGCAAGATGTCTATTCCTATTCTCAAATACTTCCATACTTCCTGATGTGTGTGCACATCACTCCCCTAAGGAATATCATTAGGTGATTCATTTAGACACATGAAGAATGTATAATGATGCTGACCATATGCCATAAACAAACATGTTGTATTCTTAGCTCCCACTTTTCTCTCCTCCACTTTTTTTACCATCCAAATCTCACCCAACTCACAGGCCGCCTTTCCTTCAGTCAAATTCTGCCTGTTCTAGCTTGTGGTGTTTTCTTCCTCTTTGAACTCTGCTATTTGCAAGCATCCATTTCTCACTGATTATGATGTTTTCATTATTCTTTTCCATTTATCTGTGCCACAGTTTCAATTAAATCTTCAGTGACCTAAGATCTAGTGCTAAAGATTAAAGTTTAAAATAATTTGACAGGAGTACAAATAATATTCTCATTTTGTGATTTCTTACAAATTTATATATAGTGTTTAAGAAACAGCCTGTCCACTTACAAGTGATGTGACTTAATTTCTCTAAGCTGCAGGTTATCATCTATAAAGTAGGCAAACTGCCTCATAAGGTCAAGGTACAAATTAAATAAAATGAGGAGACTGGCACAGTATCTGGCACAGAGAACATCATTATCACTACTAACTGCATATAAAGATGTCATCATCAGAAAATAGACTTCCAGTTCGATGGTAACAAGAACACTACAACAACAATTTGTCATAAACAGATGAATAAAAAAAAGCAATATATACATAAATATACAAATATATATGAATATATGACAAAAAGGGCACCACATAATAATGACAGCTAGCATTATTTGAGTATTTACTAAGTGCAAAATATTTCACTCCATAATATGCACCTCATATATCTTATTTTACTTTATCCTCAAAATAAGCTAACTTATAAATGGGACATGAATTCTTAAAGAGAAATTACCTAAGTTGTCCAAGGTCACACATTAGCAATTTAGAGAGATGTAATTTGAACCTACATCTGTCTTGATCCAAAGCCTATCCTCTTTATGCTCTCCAAAGAGTGCATACTCAGAATAAGTGTTATAAGAAAAGCTCTTCAATCATCGACGATTGGTTTGTGAAAATGATGTAACTTTAATTCAGGCAATGCCTAACTCAAATTCAAACAATTTCCTAATTGTTTTATAACAGTGGTGGCTTATTAAGTGTCCGTCCTTAAGTTTTCTAATATTATATGCATTTACTAAAGTGGGATAAGTAATAAATAGGGTGGCTAGAAAAAGGTAATTAGAAATAATACCAACACTCCCAAGTACTTTTCTCAGGCTCATTTGTTACATATCTATTATCCAATTCATATCATAGCTGTCACTACATAAAATGGCTTAAAAATTTGATCCACAATATTTCAAAAACAAATGACAAAGAATAATTGGAATTATTCCATTTTTTAAAACATTTTATAAGGACCACCACTGTCCCTTAGATCTCTGAACTGTAAGGCAAAGAATTTTATTTTAACAACACCTTGGGTAGTTTATTTGAGGAGAGCAAATGTTATATTCTTGGGTATTCATTTTTCCCCCAAGTTTATAGGACAGTAACAACAGAAATTATTAATGGAAAGAGACCCACAATGAAAAAAACTGTGCTCTTAAAAAAAAAAAAAAACAAAATAAATAAAACTTAATATAATTTCCATTCTTTTAGATTTACTTTCTACCCATCACTTGGATTGAATTAGTCTTTCTCTAGGGACAAAGTGTAAAGATACATTACCACAGTCACTGCTTTCCTATTAAAGAACAGGGTGCTTTTTGGAATATGTTAGAAGGATCATTTGTGCCTCAAAAAGAAATAAGAAAATATTTAAGCAATCTGCTATCTTCTCACTATGTTTTAGGCTGTAATTGCCCATAACAAGGTTCATATATCTTATAGCATGATCCAAATGATTCCATTTCTACATCTTTGATTGAAAATAAGCTGTCTTGACACAAATACTTAAATATTGATGGGGCGCCTGGGTGGCGCAGTCGGTTAAGCGTCCGACTTCAGCCAGGTCACGATCTCGCGGTCCGTGAGTTCGAGCCCCGCGTCGGGCTCTGGGCTGATGGCTCAGAGCCTGGAGCCTGTTTCCGATTCTGTGTCTCCCTCTCTCTCTGCCCCTCCCCCGTTCATGCTCTGTCTCTCTCTGTCCCAAAAATAAATAAACGTTGAAAAAATATATATATAGAATAAATATTTCACTATTTTTTAACTTTTTAATAAATATTTATTTATTTTTGAGAGAGAGTGAGCGGGAGAGGGACAGAGAGGGGGACAAAGGATCCAAAGTGGGTTCCGTGCTGACAGCAGACAGTCCGATGTGGGGCTTGAACTCACGAACCCCAAGACTATGACCTGAGCTGAAGTCAGACACTCAACAGGCCTAGCCAACCAGGCATCTCAATATTTCACTATTAATATGTGCTCCTTTTAGATAAAATTAGAATCTTAAGGCCATACATCTTTTAAATATTTTTAAATGTAACAAGTCTTAAATAAAAAAAGCAGCATTAGATAGGAAAAAGAATACACCAGCATTATAACAGGCCCTGTAACAAAACTCAAACAGTTTTTCCTCTAAAGCCAATTACTTCTCATATTTGGCTCATAGTCCTCTCAAACTGACATCTGAGCTTTTTGTTGAATGTAACTAGAAATACATACTGTAGAAATTCTATCAACTCCACCAAAATCTATCCATTGAAAAATTTCTGTTGAAGTTGAATCCTAAGATACCTTCCACTGTAAGAGTAGAATTATAGTTTTCTTTTCTTTAGAACACCACTTTAGGGAAAAGAAGAAAGAAAGAAAGAAAGAAAGAAAGAAAGAAAGAAAGAAAGAAAGAAAGAAAGAAAGAAAGAAAGAAAGAAAGAAAGAAAGAAAGAAAGAAAGAAAGAAAGAAAGAAAGAAAGGAAGGAAGGAAGGAAGGAAGGAAGGAAGGAAGGAAGGAAGGAAGGAAGGAAGGAAGGAAGAAAAAGGGATAAGAACAGGAAAAAGGGGGAGAAAGCAATACAAAAAGGGAAGATCATTTTATATGAGGAAAGATGACAAAATAAAAAAGAAGAATCATCTGAAAAACAGTTTTTAAATATTAGGCATAACACTATAATTTGAGTCCCACCATATCACCTCATGACATAAATACAGGGAAAACGATGGTTACATGATACGTGTTATGGCCCTACTGCATCAAAGGAACACAACACAGGGTGCCTGGGTGGCTCACTATCCGTCTTTGGCTCAGGTCATGATCTTACAGTTCATCGGTTCAAGCCCCCTGTCAGGCTCTGTGCTATCAGCTCAGAGCCTGGAGCCTGCTTCAGATGCTGTGTCTCCCTCTCTCTCTCCCCCTCCCCTGCTTGTACTCTGTCTCTGTCTCTCAAAAACAAACAAACGTTTAAAAAAAAAAAAAAAAAAAAGGAACACAACACAATATAGCACTGTACAAAGAGGTGCTTATCTTCAAGGAATTAAGAACATACATGATTAATTCTGTTTTTATTCATCATTTCCCTAGCACTATAAACTGAATAGCAATATTCCATTTTAAAGACAGAAAAACTAACTTAAGTATAATTTGTTTAAAAAAGGAATGCAAATAGCATCATGGTTACTTGTTTAAGCTCCAGAGTTAGACTCCCAAGGTTGAAAGTTCTGGTTCTAGCATTTAACTGGATATATGACGAGGGCCAAGTTACTTAACCTCTCCAAGCCTTGCTTTCTCAGACCTAAAATTGATTTAATCAGAGTACCTAAAGGAAAGGGTGGCTTTAGGGGTTAAGGGAGAGAATGCACATACGTAGCTACCATAGTACCTGTAATGTAACTAGTCCTCAATAGATATTAGCCATTAATACACTAGCAACAACAAAAATGGCCTGATAACGACAACCCAGGCCTCTTGACTCCAAGGATATTTTTTTAGTCAGAACTGCTGCCTCTCTCATAAGACATTTTCTTTTCCAGAGTGAGATAGAGGCAATTCAATGAAATAATGATACACGTTCTCTCCCACAACTGTGCAATAGATACGGTATCTCATTTTAAAAAATGCAAGATGTTATTTTGTTTCATAAAACGTTCCAGAATAAAAATGTGACTACCATGTAACCATGCATTAAAATCTTATTATAATTATATATTAGGAAACTAACTGAAAGGCACAATGAGAACTCATAATTACTTTCAATTTCTCCATAGAGTCCCTGGAGAAGGTTTTACAAGCTGCATCAATTTCTTTTCCTATGACACCAAGAATGGATTCCTGTTCAGTCTCCAGGCAAAGAAGTTGATCCTTGAGCTGCAATCTGGCCTCTTCCATCCTCCTTAAGTACTCTTCTTCATTGCTTATATGCTTTTCCTAAAACATGGATAAGAAATAAAAACAGAATTAAGTAATGGCAAGAAACGCTTGCAATACCTGTGTAGCCAACTCAAAGGAGTGTGTAAGGAACCACATCTGACTCTGTCAGTCTCTTTACTAAAAACATTTTGCCTACTCATCAGCTGAGGCCAAGTTACAGAGAATTCAGAAGAAGGGCATTGAGGAAACTGGGTGAGTGGATACTTGGCAAAGAAAATTAAAGTAATTCTGTAACCAAAAGAAAAAGAAGTTTAAAGAAATCCTTCATATTTTAGTAACATAATGCCATTAACAGATTGGAGAGTAACAGCTGACACCACAAACGGACTTGGAGCTTTCAGTAAATATTAGAAAAACGCTAGAAAAGTAAAATATAAAATAAGATTGTTAGTATCTTCATTTCAGAAAAAAAAAAAAAACATGTTACTACCTTATCTCATCAAAACAAAGATTTTAAAAAGGCTAAGTTTTCAAATACAGTCATACTTCATAAATGCTTTGAGTCATGTAAATTTGATCAAAGCAAGACAGAGGTACTTCTCAAAAGTAAGCAAAAATATTTAATGAGAAGAGATTTCTAAGCATCATCTAGGAGATTACAAAGACTTGGGGGCCCCCTCTAGGCAAAGCAAGTCCCAATCATTACAGCTTCACAATTTCATTACTAGAAAAATTCAAGTGGTGTTGCACACACCTGAAGGAAGGTCACAAAATCACTAGAATGTAGTGTAAACAGTGGCCCAAAAAGTCATGGTGGCTGGCCAGCTTTGCTTTCACTCATTACACAGCGACCTCATCATCTTTACCTACCCTAGCAAATACAACATAAGCAAGGAGATGATGTGGCCAAAAAATCCAGCTTGAAGTTACAAGAACAAAGAGATGTGCTCAATGAAAATTCATCACAAGAGGAAAAGATAGCATTTTAGCAGAATCACCCAACATTTCCTTTCAATCCAAATTACTTTTGCAAAATAAATAAAACCCTCTGCCCACAAGAAGAGAGTCCTCGCACAACCTGTCTTCTGCCCTTCTGTCCAGCATCACCTCCCTCCTTCCCACTCTCTCTGACTGCAACTACTTGCAGCTTCTCCAACATGCCTGTGTACGTCTCCCCACCCCCATGTGATGTGTACGACTCTGCCTGAAGCTGTGCTATTTGAAAATGGGGCCAGTGGCTCAGAGGCGGCATTTATCCTGATGACTACATCCTCCTGGTCTGTAGCTCAGCTTTGTAAACTTAGGGACTGGATTTTCTTTTCTTTTTGGTACTCTGAGTGGAGCCATCTTTCAGCAATAGAGGAACATTAAGCTCACGAGAGACTAATGTACAAACTAGAATGCCACTCAATTAACTACATCAGCTTACAATAAGAACCATAACTGCCATGCAGATCAGAATGTTCGTGTCAGCATAACCAGTATATGTTCTCCCTGCAGACCAATCTGGATGGGAAGGCAAATTATAATCAGAATGTTGCTTAATTAATAGGAAATTATAGCGAGGGGAGTTTGTTTTATGAAACAATTCACAAATGGTATCACGTTAATGGCAGCGTGGCGTGTCCATCTACACATCAGAGATGTACAAACCACAAAAACGAGTGTTCCATTCTCCTGGGTGGTGTTTGGATGCAGACTGCTGAAGTACATCTCCCTAACTTTCTCCTTTGTTTACGTTGTTTCTGCCCTCCTACCATTCAGTTTCTCTCCCGCCTGATTGATACTGCATCTCTTTAGATACACTGATATCTTCACAGTCTTGCTTTCATCTAAGAGGCTTTCTGAAAAATTAACACTCAGGCTCTGAACAAAACGTGATGACTTTCAAGCTTACTTACTACAAAGCAACCTTACTGCCAAGTCCCTGTGTGAAGGTATTTGTCTCTGTACTGTTGCTATGTACCGACCACCTGCACTTCCTATCCTTCTAAGCTTATCCTCCAAGATCTAGTCTCCTTTTTTTACTGATTGCCCAATGCAGAATGTTCCCAGAGCATATTACACATGTCAAAGTCTTTTAAAAATGTATCAAGCTGTAATATAATTGTTTGTGTGCAAGCCCCCCTCAATAAACTGCTAATTTGGGGAGACAACAAAACATGTTTACAGTCATCTTTTAAACTCTCCAACTTTGCTGAAGAAATGATTTAATATTTTTTGAAGACTCAGATTCAACACCAGAAAGATAATTTCATCATGCAGACCTACATGTACTCAGAGGCTACTGAGGTGTGCTAGGAAGTTCTTTTTATGCATTCATAAACCTCCAGACTGCTGCTATATTCTCACTGGTGTGACATTAATAAAGAAAATACTCTATCAGGGGTTACTGAGGCACCTGGAGGACACCTGTTGATATTCTAAACCCAAGCAATTAACAATGATATTCTAACGCTTCCTTCTTTTCTCATTTCCCTCAGATCTGGCTTTCCTCTATCCACTATCACTTTTCTGTGCTCCCTATCACTGGACTCATCAATAAGAAGACAAAACTATGTCTGTATTTTGATATTCCTGAAAATGTTAACATTGTCAGAAAAGGCTCCATAAATTCAATCTCTGTAGCAAAGACTGAAAACTTCATCATCCACTTCATTATTTTTGGTGAGATAGTCCACATGCTACGTCCAACCTC